>NC_143198.1:24617500-33805000 GCF_051530095.1 Phoenix dactylifera | reverse complement strand
AAAACCCGAAACCCAAAACTCGAAACCCAAAACCCGAAACCCAAAATTCGAAACCCTAACCCCTGAACCCTAAACCCTGAACCCGAAACCCGAACTCCGAAACTCGAACCCCGAAACCCGGAACCCCGAAATCCGGAACCCCGAAACCCGAAATTTCGAAACCCCGAAACCCCGACATCCCAAAACTCGAAACCCGAAATCCGAAACTCGAAACCCTAAACCCGAAACCCTAAATCCGAAACCCTAAACCCTAAACCCGAAATCCGAAATCCGAACCCCGAAACCCCGAAACCCAAAACCCGAAACCCCGAAACTCGAAACCCTAAACCCGAAACCCTAAACCCTAAACCCTAAATCCTAAACCCTAAACCCTAAACCCTAAACCCCTAAACCCTAAACCCCTAAACCCCAACCCCTAAACCCTAAACCCTAAAACCCTAACCCTAAACCCAAAACCCAAAATCCTAAACCCAAAAACCTAAACCCTAAAACCTAAACCATAAACCCTGAACCCTAAATTCCTGAACCCTGAACCCTGAATCCCGAACCCCTAACCCTGAACCCCTAAAACCCTGAACCCCTAAAATCTTGAACCCCTAAAACCCTAAAACCCTTAAACCCTAAAACCCTAAAACCCTAAAACCTAAAACCCAAAATCCTAAAACCCAAAACCCTAAAACCTAAATCCTAAAACCTAAAACCATAAACCTAAACCCTAAAACCTAAAACCGAAAACCTAAAACCGAAAACCTAAAACCCCAAACCCTAAAACCTAAACCCTAAACCCTAAATCCTAAAACCTAAAACCTAAACCCTATCACCTAAACCCTAAAACCTAAAGCCCCAACCCTAAACCCCCCACCCTAAACCCCCTAAATCCTAAACCCTAAACCCTAAACCCTAAACCCGAAAATCTGGAAACCCGAAATCCGAAAACCCGAAACCCTAAACCCGAAACCCGAAACCCTAAACCCCGAAACCCCAAACCCTAAAACCCAAATCCTAAAACCTAAAATCCTAAAACCTAAAACCAAAACCAAAAACCCTAAACCCTTAACCTAAAACCCTAAAACCCTAAACCCTAAAACCCTAAAACCTAAAACCTAAAACCTAAACCTAAAACCCTAAAACCTAAACCTAAAACCCTAAAAACCTAAACCCTAAACCCTAAACCCTAACCCTAACCCCCTAAAACTCTAAACCCCTAAAATCCTAACCCTGAACCCCTAAACCCTGAACTCCGAACCCCGAACTCCCGAACCCCGAACCCCGAAACCCCGAACCCTGGAACCCGAACCCCAAAACCCGAACCCTAAACCCTAAATCTAAAACCCTAAGCCCTAAAATCCTAAAATTCTAAAACCTAAAATCCTAAAATCTAAACCCCTAAAACCTAAACCCCGAACCCTAAACTCCGAACCCTAAACCCCGAACCTGAAACCCCGAACCCAAAACCCCGAACTCGAAACCCCGAATCCGAAATATCGAACTCGAAACCCCGAATCCGAAATCTCGAACCCGAAACCCTAGACCCTGAACCCTAAACCCTAGATTCTAAAACCTAAATCCTAGACCGTAGAACCTAAACCCTAGAATCTAGAACCTAAACCCTACACCCTAAACCCTAAATCCTAAAATCCTAAACTCTAAACCTTAAACTCTAAATTCTAAACCCTATATCTGATCTATAATAAGAAATAAATAAATCAGGTTGAGATAAGCAGGTTAAATAGATTAGATCACATTTTGCCGGCTCTCATGCCTTTTGGATGCACATAGCTGTTGGAATTATTTTTTTAAATGATGTATTGCAGGAAACCAAAATCCGGTAACAATCCCAATTGATAAAAACAATGATTTAATTATTATACAAATTAGTATGCTGCTTGTTTGCTGGTTTCAGGTTATGGTCAGCTGTTGGTGGACAGTCATGTAACTGATGTTTCTGAAAAAAATTAATAATTATTTTAAGCACTGGCTTAAGGCAATGAATTAGTCTTAAGATAATAAAGCTTTTATTAATCTACTTTTATTTTAAGGAATCAAATTTGATCGCCTATTCCGTAGAACAATGCAGTCCCGTGGTTGCTCCCCAAAAGTCCAATCGACCAATCAATTTATCATCAATCAAGAGTGTCTCGCAGCCACCCGGCGGTGCCGGAGGGAGAGGGCGGAAGGGGACGAGGAGATTGGCGGCGGGATTTATCAAGAGGGATATAAATGTATAAATAAGTAAAAACAACAAACAAGGAAGGAGAGGAAAGAAAGAAAGAGGGCTGCGGGGGGTTATCAGAGGCTAGGTAATGTCGTCATCGAGCGTGGTGGTCCTCGACAACGGCGGCGGGCTCTGCAAGGCGGGGTTCGGCGGCGAGCGGGACCCGGCCGCGGTGGTCCCCAACTGCCTGGGCCGCTCCTCGTCGTCCAACAGGAAGTGGCTGGTGGCCGACCAGCTGCTGGCCCCCGACGCCGACGTGACCTCCGTGTCGCTCCGGCGCCCCTTCGACCGCGGGTACCTGGTGAACCCGGAGCTCGAGCGGGAGGTCTGGGAGCGCCTCCTCCGCTCCCTCCTCCGCGTGGACCCGTCCCGCTCCTCGCTTCTCCTTGTGGAGCCCCTTTTCAGCCCGCCCGCCGTCCAGCGTGCCACCGACGAGCTCGTCTTCGAGGATCTGGGCTTCCGCGCCCTCTGCGTCGCCGACTCCCCGGCCCTCGTCCACCTCTACGAGGCCAGCCGGCGCCCGCCCGGGGGCGCCCAGTGCAGCCTGGTGGTGGACTGTGGCTTCTCTTTCACCCACGCCGCCCCCGTGGTGGACAACTTCACCCTCAACTACGGGGTCCGCCGCCTGGACCTCGGGGGGAAGGCCCTCACCAACTACCTCAAGGAGCTCGTCTCCTACCGCTCCGTTAACCTCATGGACGAGACCCTCATCATTGATGACGCCAAGGAGAAGCTCTGCTTCGTCTCTCTTGACGTCCCCCGCGACCTCCGCCTCGCCAGGTACGGATATTCCTCTTCTTTCTTCGCTCTTCTATTCGATCCAATCGGATCCCGTGATCTTCTATCCCTTCTTCGTTGTTGGAGTGAGAAACTCCAGAAAGCCTTGGGCGATCCGACTTCATGGCTCACCTTCCGATCAGGCGAATTCGTCTAATCCTATGGGATTGCTTCTAGGATTGTGATCGATCTGCTTGTTTTTCCTTTTTTTCTTTCTATTCTGGGCTTTCTTGAAATTAGATACTCCAGGAAATTCCTTCGAGGAGGAATCCACTCTCCATTTGATTTTCGTTTCCTTCCCAAACTCGGAAACCCTAGATACGGTTCCATTCCACAGAAAATTACAAGGGTTTTGTCCGAAACCCCAATCTCATGGACTCGGGCGCCTGGTGAAAGAGACGGAGACGTCGGAGAAAGGAGTAAGTCCATGGATTCGCTATGTTTCAGTGACTCGTTTTTCAAACTGACACGTTTTTTAAACTGACAACATCCCTTGCTAGTTTAGGACCTGCATGTCAATTGTTGTTTCTCCTTTTGTGTAGGTGCAAATTAGTGAAATGATTGATGTTGAAGATAGCATTTGCACGAAACTTCTGCTATTCCTTGCCTTTATTTTCACTCTTTTTTCAAAAGCAATAGATTTTTGATTCGAAAAGCTCTAAAAGTTTTGTAAACTCCCTCTGCATGTTTTCCCTTTTATTTAGTAAAATTGGTTGAAGCTTCTTGTTAAAAAAACACTTTGAAAACAAAAACTTTGAAAGTTTTACAAACAATTTAAAAAAACAAAAGGGCTTCATCCTACATGTTTTCAGCCTGGTTCATTTTTATACTTGGGTCAACAGGGTTTCTAGTTCTGTGCAGACCTATCTCCTTCTTTCACCTTTTACCTCATTCATGATTCTCTTTGATAACTCGCCATAGATCATCTAATCATGCTTATGATGCTATAGAACAATTTTAGTTATTTTATGTTCTTTATGGTCTAAACTTCTACATTATTTTTTTTGTTTTAGTTTCCTTTTAATTCTTTCTCTTGATATTTGTAAGAACACTTCCAAAACGAATTAGGATTGACTGTAAGAAATGTATGGTTTAATAATAAAGTTGCCTCCATCTCATATCATTTTCAGTTGCTTTTTCCAATATGTAGCAATGTTGACTTGAGCACATGCTAGGTGCTAGAAGTAAATGTTGGTGCACTTGTGGAATCCTCCTTTTTATCCCCAAATCAAAGCTTTAACTTTGTATAGGCTGTAACTTTGTTAGCTCTATCTTTTTCTCATAGCAAGGCCTTAAGCTTCTTTGCTATCATGTTATATGTGCGCTTATTCTTTCCAGTATAATTACTCTTATTATGTTATTTTGTGTGTGATCCTTCTCCTTTCACTTACTTTTTGACTGAAATTGATATTTTGTAATTGTGATATATATATATATATATACACACATTATATTTTCTTTCAATCTGCAGGTAATTGTAAATATCTTTCTTCCTTTTCTATTCGTCTTCCTTGTGATGCACTCTCTTTATTCCATCTCTAACATTATAGCTGTTTGTGACCCTTTAATATCTCTTATTCCTCCCAACTCCTCATGTTGCTTGAGAAATTTCTAAGTGTTCATTGACGTCAGATGGGCCATTTGGGCAGTTTGTTTTGCAATGACTTTGCTAGAGTTAAATTTGGATTCTCATTGCTCTTCAACAACTTAAATGTATTCTCAAATAATCCCTAGCATGCTTGAAATTTTCTGTTTTATCAGATACATGCATACATGCACATATATACAACCTCATAGACACATGCATACATATAATATTAAAATGACCATAATCAAGTTCAGGATCATGAGCTATATATCAAAGGATCCCTAGAAACCTAAGGATCCTTGCTTGTCTTTAATCTTGGGTGGCACTCTCCAACTCTCATCTCTTATAATTTGGATCTTCTATTATTCTACTTTTTAGTCAATATTAACAATCACTAACATTCCTTGTTTGTTACAAATTATGGACTTATCATTAACTCTTGAAATCAATAAACCCAAATGACAACCATGAAATGTTTGATAAGATAAACCGTCAATATTGATGTGCTCCTAAGTGCACTTGTTTGGTTTTTAACTATGCCTTCCTATTCTCAAGAGTGCAGAGCACTAGCAAAATGAAGGAAAAGGGTAATTGCTAAATTAGAACACTTACAATTAAGGAAGCCGGAAGTATAACTGCCCAGTTCGGGGTGGATTGGACAGTTCCGGCAATGAAATCGAGAAACCAGGGAGGGAGGGGGAGAGGGAGAAGGAAAGAGAGGAAGAGAGAGAGAAGGAGAGGAAGGGAGAAGGCGACAGTAAGCGGTGCCTGCCGAAACAAGGCCAAGGGAGGGGAAAGCCCTCTCTCCTCTGTGTATCGAAACAAGAGCGGATTCCCTATTCGAAAGAAAATAAGGGCGTTGGCCTGTTATATATCACTTCACTTAATTTTTTTAAAAAAAATTAATAAGTGAAGTTCACAATAGCTGCCGACTTCACTTAAAAAATTAAAAAAATATATAAAAAGCTGCTAAAGCCCTTGTTTTCTTTCGAAACATGGGTTTTGCCCCTATTCTGATGCATGAAGGAGAGAGGGCACCCCTCTCCTTCGGTCCTATTCTAGCGGCCGCTGCTTGCCACCGTCCTCTCCCTTTCTCTCCCTTCCTTCCTCCCTCCCTTCCTCTCTCTCTCTTTTTCTCTCTTTCCTTCTCCCTCTCCCCCCTCCGCCTCTCTCTCTATCTCCGCCACGCTCTCCCGCTTCTTCCTCTCTCTCTCTCTCCCTCCCTCCCTCCCTCTCTCTCTCTTTTCCTCCATCTCCTTCTTTCTCTCTCCCTCCCTTACCGGTTTTTCTGTCAGTTCCTGTCGGAATGACATGTCACATGGGCGTTCCATACCGTACCACCAGCACAGGTGCCAGTTCCGGTACTGTGAACCTTACTTGAAAATTTTTTGTTAGGCACTGCACTTACTAAACATTGCTAATGGTGGAATAAGTTCATCTAATCAATCCTTTTGTCAAAACCTTTTCTTAAATATAGGCATAAATATCTAGGAAGCAAGAAGCTGAATGAATATATCATCTCATTTTATAGCAAAAGAGTTGCACTTAAATAGGTGAATCAGAGAAAGGAATTTTTAACTCCATCTAACAACTCCAACTTCCAGATTAATCATTGGAACCATCTTAAGCCTATAAAACTTTCCACAAGACCTTGGCACTTTCTAAGATACAAAACCAGTTTAACCATTATACCATATTTGTAATGATGATATGTTTGACTAGACACATTTAGTCCAACAAGTTAATAACTAAAGGGTTCGTGCAGATTAGTTTAAAAATACACTCTTCTTGAGGACTTACTAAGTAAACATAACAATGACCCATTGGGCTGAATTATTTTGCTGGACGAGATCTTAGCGGTCTATCAGCTTGTGGACTTTCAAGTAATGGCTAGACTATAGGTTGGCCATGTCAACATAAATTAGTTTGGCATTTTTTTGCTTCTAGAATGATTCTTGTTTTAATATCAATGACAGTCTTGGTTCATGTGTCAGCTTGTTGGTTCATGTCTCTTCTAGTTTTTCTCACTACGTGGTTTGTTATCTTCTTTGTGAAGTTTGGCAAAGTGTCACTTTCTTGTAGACCAAACTATTAGTGTAAGCTAATCTCAAACTCTTTCCACTCACGAGTATTCATGTTAAAAATACATGATGTGTTTGGATTCAGCACATGTGCACATGTTAGCAAGCAGAAATTTCAAGGATCGGAAGGATATGGCACTTTGGCACACACCATAGAAAACATATTTTAATGCATCATACTCTTAGTCGCCAAAATCTTCTATGCACCTGCTTCAGAATCTTCCAAGATCCTGATCCTGTACCCGCTTCATAAGTACTTTCTTACTAAAATAAAATATCTGCTTTCCTGAATGCACATTCGCATTTCTTTTACTCCTGATTTTGACAACTATGGTCATACTTTATATGTGATGTGTTGGTTTTTTAGCTTTCTAGCATAGTAGAACTCCTATCTTGAGGGGTCTTATGTAGACTTGAGCAAGTTTGGCCTGGCTCGCCTAGCCCAGTTTTGTTTAGGTTTGGGCAGAGGTATCCAGCCCATCAGTTTGGGCAGAGGTTTCCAGCCCATCAGTTTGGGCGAAACTGGGCTTAGAATTTGAGGCCTAACTAAAATTCAAGCCAGGGCCAAGCTTGCTAAAAAGTAAATGGGCTTGGTTGACCTAATCTGAAATAAAATTAATATGAAAAATACCATATATTATTATATATATTAAAATATATAATTTTATCTTAAAACCCATACCGTCCTTTGTAAGAACCCCACACCCTTGCTGCCCTCCTCTCCTTCCCTCCCTCCCTCCCTCCCTCCCTCTCCCAACAAATTGTGGCTTACACAACATTCAAGTACACTGGAATTTTTCCCTCTTTCTTGCCATTGCAAGAATTCGATTGCCTTTTCCTCTCTTGTTTGGATCTGATTTCATGGGTGCCAAAGCTGGATTCTATGTCTCTCCTCGTTGCTAGTAGAACCTCATTACCATCCTTTGATCATGTTTTTCTCCCCACCTCTTCGAATCATAATTGCGAAGGTATCGATATGTACTCCAGGTTCATGAGAATGTGTTGGGTTTGTATGAACATGGGTTTTAGTGGAAGAGTCCAGCTCAAACTAAAGACTTCAGGCCTAAGGCTGAGCTAGGCTGTGTTTGAGCTAATATTATTAGCCCTTACTATCAATTTAGGCTTGGCTTGGCTTGGTCAAATATAGGTATATGCCCCCAAAATATAATTTTGGGGCCTAGAAATTACAAGAATTAATGAAAAATTAAAGAAAATCAACAATGATGCTGCCCCATCCCTTAATTCTCATGCCTAACTTTAAACCATGAAGTCCTTCAATTCATGTACTTAACTCTAAAACCTGTAGGAATCCTTTTCTTGTCATGCCTCGAGACTTGCAAACATACCTTTTGGATCTAGTTAAGGAGACAACCCTTACTCTAAGAGGCCACATCACCACCCTACTCTGCAATACCAAAATGAATGTTGTAACACTCCTCCAAGCATGCCTCTCAACTAAAATCATCTTCTCGGGGAAAAAAAAACCCATCTTAGTTCCCTACATATGCCAATTCAAACCATGGGCTCTTTCCATTTCAAACCTGTCTAGGCAAGGTCTACTGTCCCAGAATCGGGGTCTAGATCGGTTGCCCAACGGCACATAATGATACGCCCTCGTACGTTCTGTGCTGGGCCTGTACCGACACAGTAGAGAAGGTGGGGGAGAGGGTGAACGGGAGAGAGAAAATGAGAGAGAGAGAGAGAGAGAGAAGGGGGAGAGGGGGAGGGAGAGAGGAGTGTGGTGGTGGCCAGCGACTTGGGCGTAGGAGGGCTCTGCGGCTGGATCCCCTATTTCGTTCAAAACAGGGGTTGGGATCTTTTTAATTTTGCGATTTTAAAATAAAGTTGGCATGTGATTTTTCGACTTCACTTAAAAGTCGCAAAAATAAAAAAGAGGCCAGACCCCTATTTTGAACGAAATAGAGGATCCGATTGTGGAGCTCGGAGGAGCCTCCTTCGCGCGGCTCACCGGCCCTTCGCTAGCCGGCCTCCACCTCCCTCTCTTTTTCTTCGTCTCCCTCTACCTTCCTCCTCTGCTCGCTCTCTCTTTTCCTCTCCTTCTTCCCCTTCGGCGATGGATTTCGTTTCCGTTGCCGAAACTGTCCCGATCCGCCGTCAGGACAGCTCGGTACGACCGGAACCGCCCCGTTTGAGACTGTTCCGCCGACCCTGTGTCTAAATATGGGATCCAGTCTTCCATCTCATCAGCTGTTACACCTGCAAATCATTTTCGTACTAGCTAAAAAGCTATAGAGGTGCCCCATCTTTGTCTCTAGCTAAGTTTGGACTGTCAACCCCAATCTTTTTGATTTTTGAGATCGATCTATATGCCATAGCATATGTATCTCTTGACCTTCCTCTAGATAGTGGACCTTCTAACAAGGGAACCTTCTCGAATTTCATGATAAAATCTCATGTTGTTATGTTTGACTCATTATACAACTAGACCCGTTTCTTTGTTTTCCATAGTGTGAGATGCAGAATTGTACTAAAGATCCAACTTTCTCGAGGATCTTTGTTGAATTGCTTTGATGTTCTTTTTTATTTTTTTAAAAAAAATTTCTTTGATCTATGCCTACAAACACACCCCAATTTCTCTTAGGTTGTATCTGGTTTATGAATAAACCCTGAATAAGTGCTCAATAAGGGTTTTATCTAGCCAAACACCAAAAATATATTCATCTTTAACCAACATAACAGCAAAATTGGAATGTCATTGTACTAATCGCAGCAAGAGTGGAATTTCCACAATGACTGCAAAACCTTCCAATTTCTACGAAATTGGTTATTGGGCAGTCAAAATCGTGACAGGTGTACCTGAAGCTATTCCTGTAATAGGATCGCCTTTGGTAGAGTTATTACGTGGAAGTGCTAGTGTGGGCCAATCCACTTCGATTCGTTTTTATAGTTTACACACTTTTGTATTGCCTCTTCTTACTGCCGTATTTATGTTAATGCACTTTCCAATGATACATAAGTAAGGTATTTCGAGTCCTTTATAGAGAAGACTTTAGAATTCAGGTTAAGGCTCTCCTCCCTTTTTCGTAAGAAAAAAAAGTAGGACCAAACCTCGAAGAAGAAGCCCGAGCATTGGACGAAGTGTTTTCCGTTGTATGATGAAGAAGAAAAAAGGATGGGACAACGGTACCACAAGCAAGCATGCAATACTATTGGGGTTTGGTGAACCAACAGGTCGCTCCTCTAGTTGAAGTATCGGGCCCCTTTTTCGTTGCCTAGGTTACACCTTCGGAATACCCCAGACGGGGATTTCGCTCTACTCCCCCCAATCTTCACTTTAGGCCACGCCGACTCTCCGTCGTGAAATTAGACCAAGGGGAATCCCCATAGGACCCGTATACAAAAAGAAAAGATACGGAGATATCCATTTCATGTTAAAACAGATCTTTTATTCTTATGTGGGTCCTCCCCTTTAGAAAAGAAAGTTCTTTTTTACAAAGATTATCCTTGTCTCTGTTTATGTCTCGGATTGGAACAAATCACTATAATTCGTCCGCGCCTACGGATTAGTCGACATTTTTCACAATTTTTTGCGTAGGCCATCGCGTAACAAATTTAAGGCAACTGTAAGCAGAGTAGAAAATCGCCTTCAAGGTTGGAAAGCTCAACCGTTAACTTTTGATGGTCGCCTTACGCTCATAAAATAAGTCACGGCTGGCATATCCAACCATAGAATGAGCTCTTTCAAGATACCATTATCAACAGTTGACCACCTGGAGTCTTTATGAACTAAAATCAAACTTTTTGGTGGAATATTCACATTATGGATAATATCCCGAGTCTCAATAGTTACATACAAGTCTATAGAACATAGAAAAGCAGGATGCCGGAAGGAGTCTCCACTAGCAAAGAACGAACAAGAAAAGGGTTATTGTTTAGGTAGGAGGATGGATGTGGTCCAATGGCTAAAGCTCTATCAGCTTCTTGTAGACTAGCAGTCTCCAGAAAAAAATTATCGGCTGGATCAATGGCTTGGAACAGAAGGTATGCTGCAAGCTCTGTTGCCGGTTCGAATAAGGGTAGTGAACAAGAGCATCTGCTGATGAAACTACTGCTTATGCCGGATCTGGCCCCTCTACCTTTTATCTGAGATAGTGATACGCCTACCTTTTCGTCTACTCTTTTGCTACAGCATTACCACTTGATGAGCTTTTCACTCTATAAGGCATCAAAGGCAAAAGATCATTGAACTTTAATTCGAGATGAAAATAAGAATACTGTCAACTTTCAATGTATTGGGTGTATCTGTATTTATCGAAGCTTTCATTTTCGTGCTTATCCCAATTGTTGGTTCAGTTTATGCATGGCGAAAAGGAGCATTGGAATGGTCTTGACTGAATATTCAGACAATCAAAATAAAAAGGAAGGAAAAGATTACATTGAGACAGTTATGAATTTGATTGAGTTTCCATTAGTTGACTAAACAACCCCCAATTCAGTTATTTCAACAGACCAAAATTGTCCTCCCCAGGGCCACGCATAGAGATCAGTGATCGACATAACCTGGCACTACCAGTCGAATAAAAAAAAACTTCCAGCCAGCAACCACTCACCACTCGGAGGCCCTTGTTTGTGCATTCTGATGTATGGGGCCCATCGCCTGTGCCTTCTCTACATCGATTTTACTTTAAAAAAATTATGAATTACTTATGACAAAATAGAAATGTGAAATTTTTGAGTAGTCTACTTTCCCTCAAATGAGAATGTGAGACAGACCAGAGCAGTCTGGCACTACAACAAAGACTTTTCTGCGGTAATGCTCGACATAATATGTCGGATGAAGAAAGTTTCTTTCCCTTTCTGAAGGGCTTAAAATCGTGGGAGCAAGCGTAACTGCGGAGGCAAAATGTGCAGAACTTGGGAAGAACACAAGAGACCGGCTTTCAAGCTTCTTAAATCGATTGCACTGGCAAAGAAGAAAAGAAGACAATACAATTGGCTTACCCAACTGTCCAAGCTAAAGAGAAAATTTGACTGTCGGGAATACAGCTTTGAGTCAGGGCATCCCGCCTCGAGAAATTTTTCTTGTATTCGTTGGCCTAACTTTCTCGTGTTACGGTCGACAACGTTTTTTCTCCGGGGTATGGGAAGAGTCACTTGAGGGTTAGTGATGCGACCTTCTGTAAAAGCATCACGCGGGTGAACGCCCTTGAATGCGGGCAAGGCGCGAATACAAATACGAGACACTAAACTCGATGTGAAACCAATCAACAGAGCATAAGGTGTAGGGCGGTTGTACCCTGTACCGTACCCCCCTTCCTTGAATTTCTTAGGCCTAAAACCCCTCAAGTGCCTCAAGTAGGTCATGCAGTGATTAACGAACGCCTTTAAAGTGCCGCCTTCCCGAAAAAAATAAGATCGACAGTTATTGTTGGATGTTCCATTCCTGGGTGCTTGGGAATAATCGCATTGTCTGCCACTGACTCGCATCCCAGGAGGCCTCCACGGGTCTTTCAAGCGAGCCATTAGCGACAAGGCTAGAGCTTAGGCATAATTCATCCATGAAAGGGTATAAAGAATAGGCGTAAATCTAATCTATATGCAAAAAAATAAAGATCATGAACGGTTCTTCTATTTTGCATGATTAGGCTAAAGTAAGGGATAAAAAAAATATAAGAAAAAAAACAGATTAGGACCTCAAGCTATCATCTCGACGTTTTGAGCTAGCCTATGACGTCTAGTTTTTTCAATTGCGTCTGCTTACGCTCTAGTTGTCGGGGGGTCTAGCTAGCTTGTTGCTTTCTTTCTTTCCTTACCGCTCATGCTAGCCTATGTGCGTTTTGATGCTTGTTTAGAATTGGAGTAAGCAACAATAGTTATATCTTTAAACCGGGCATGGCATCATTTTTGTGTAACACAATCCAGCGTATTTGTTACACAGAAACTAAACAGCAAGGTTCATCTTCGACCTGCAGCTGTAACGGATGTTGGCTCAATCCGAAGGAAATTATGCAGAAGCTTTACAGAATCCTTTATATTGGAATGAGTCAATAGTCAAATGTTTTGGCAATTCTTGGAGGGGGGGTTAAGCAATATAATTTTGAATCAAAGCTTTTAATCTTTGTTTATCCTTCGTAGCATGGTCTTCTGTACCGGCCGGTACGGTCCGGCCTGGGACCGGTACCGGATCAGCGTGGAATCCGGTACCGGTAGTTTATTGTTGGAGAACCGGTACAGGACCGGTACGAAATCAGTTCAGACCGGTCCGAGCCGCCACCGGTACGCTGACCGGTACCGGTACGGCGGATCTTGCTTCGTAGTCTTCATCCTTTTTTCTGTTTATTCTATTTTCTAGATAGATTGATTGGAAGGTTTAAGAGAATTATCGTGCTTAAATTTTTCATTGAATATTTTGAATAGAAAATGAGAATTATGATATAGTGCGACCTGACTTCTGTTGAAAAGTAGTCACTACCTGAGCCACATATGATGCTTTTTGACCAATAGCTACATAAACACATATCGCATTTTGCCCTTTTTGGTTAAGAATCGTATCTGTAGCTACTGCTGTTTTTCCAGTCTGTGAGTCCCCAATAATTAATTCTCACTTACTTTTTTTTGTAATCGCCGAAATTGTACGACGAACCTTCTTGTTCCAGGCGTACGATCCTGAGACATGACGGTGTCACTTTTCTGGTCATAGACCGAAAAATTCAGGGCAAATTGGAATCATTAACTATTTTACTTTAGAATTAGTGAACAGTTCTTAAATTTGAATCTCAAATTGTGTTTTTTTAATGGTATAACAAAATCAAATTGATTTATGACTAATCGGTTCCTGTTTGTTCTACTCCGGGAAAAGATCCGCCCGAATTCTATTCGTACATATAAGGCAAATGATCTCATCAAATGATATCCACACTGTTCACAAATATTCATTTTTGACCTAAATTTTTTTTTATAATTTAATCTATAACAATTTTCGCATTGAACCCATAAATGTCTGTATTTTTTTCACGGCACGATAGATAATTTGATAAGCCAATGATTTTTTTCGTGTTTCATAATACGGTTAACCGTCCGATTTTAAAGGGGGAAATCCAATATTATAGGAACCTATCTCGATTTTTCTTTTGCTGGGCCCATATCTAAAAGACCTACTTTCTTACGATTACAAGGTTCATTCAAATATGAAATCCAATCCCGAAAATACAGCATTCCACTTTTTTTACTACTCAAGGCTTCATTTTAATTAGTTGATAATATTAGTTGAATATTTTTTGAAAGATATTCTTTTTGTCAGAGGTGTTAAGCTTTTTATCATTCTGGCGTCGAGCTATTTTTCCGCAGGACCTCCCCTATAGTATCGTCACCGCAGTAGAGTTTAACCACCAAGTTCGGGATGGATTGGTGTGGTTCCTCTACGCCTAGACACCAAAATATCGAACCATGAATGAAGAAAGCCATAAGAGAAAAGCATATTGGCTAGTGATTGGTCCGTGTCAACAAACAATTCGAAATACCTCGACTTTTTCAAAACAGGTTCGAGTCAAATAGCAATGATTCGAAGCACTTCTTTTTACATTACACTATTTCGGAAACCTAAGGACTCCATTGTATGGATATGTAAAATACAGGATTTCCAATCCTAGCAGGAAAAGGAGGAAAACAGATACTCAATTTAAAGTGAGTAAACAGAATTCCATACTCGATTTCATAGATACATATGGAACCCGAAATCGACACAGGTGGGTAGGTAGAGAATACCTAGGGGCGCGAGACAACTCTCTCTAAGGAACTCGGTAAAATAGCTCCATAACTTCGGGAGAAGGGGTGCCTCCCACAAAGGGGGTCACAGTGACCAGGTCCGGGCGACTGTTTACCAAAAACACGAAATGACCCGCCCCAATAGGGAAATCCCAATTCAGTGGGCCTTTCGATACAATCAAATATGTCTCCTTGCATAATATGGATTCCAAACATTCATGATCTATATGTGAATGAGTCGAAGTACTTATCTCTCGGTCTAATAGAGAACTATCTCTCCATGGATTGTGAAAGATGTTCCACTAGAAATATTCTTGTTATTGCTTCGACTCATATTCCCCAAAAAGTGGATCCCGCTCTAATAGCTCCGAATAAATTAAAATCCAATCACCTAGATTTGAGATGAAAAGCAATTCCCCATTGGGGGCAAATGGTTATCCATTAAGTGGAGGAAATGGTATTATAAGAAGCAAAAAGGTTATACTCCTATTCTTGAAAGAACGGGCTATCAGGGTTAGCTACCTGGCCAACTTTCATAATTAAATGCCGTCACTATATGGATCACACTTAAACCCTTGTTTTCTCAAAATAAAGATTTGGCTCAGAATTGCCCATTTTTAATTTTAAGGTTTCTCTGAATTTGGAAGTTACCACTTAGTAGGTTTTCGTACCAAGGCTCAATCCAATCAAGCCCGTAGCGTCTACCAATTTCGCCATATCCCCCTTTGATTTGAGACCAAGATCCAGTTGGAATTCTACCCATCTCTTTCATTTATTTTGGAAAGAAGAGGACTGAAACATACCACTGAAAGACTCTACTGAGACAAAAAGATGGGTTGTCAAGAACGTAGAAGAGGTAGGATGGGCAGTTGGTCGGATCTAGTATGGATCCCAGCATCGAGAAATTGGTTAATCGGTAAAGATACATGGATTTGGTGTCCCGCCCAAGAGAGAGACCCAAGTCCTAGTAACCCCGCTAAGTGGTGATTCAACATAGATTCTACATCTTGGAACCAAGCCAATTTTGGGGCAGCTTTGTGATAATGGAACCAACCGGAAAAAAATATTAAATACATATATAAAATATCAATTTATTTATAAATTGATATTTTATATTAAATTTTGATTTATTCTAATCTAATTTTATTAGAATTAATATATTATTATTAATAATTTTATTATAATTATCAATGGGAGAGCCTACCGGTGGGAGAGCCTAAATCCGAAGAACGCACGGATTGAATGGAAGCAAAATAGTTTATCTCACAGAGACAAATATAGAGAAGAAAATTGGGAACCGGGATGAAGACCTCATCAACCCGAGATCGAAAAGGGATGAGTCTTATATCGAAATAGGATTCCGTAAAAACCTTGTGGACAGACACTTTATTTGGATCTGAAATGAGTTCTGCGACTATAGGATGGATCTAAACCTGGAACTGGAAACCCTCCAAGGTGTGTAAGTGCTTAGGCAATGAAAAAGAAATTGGAAGAAGGCACAGCTAGTGAACCAATGACAAAGACTTTCTTTTCTCCCCATCTCTCTCTGATACTGAGGGCTCTTTGGTGTTGGAAGGAGGGTCGTGGCTTATAGAAGGAAGAGTGATGATTTTAAGAAAGTTGCAAAGGGGGATGGATGCACGCAAAGACCTTTTGGAGATGGTTCCTGTTTGGGGTAGTTTTACTCAGCTGGGACTTCACCTGTGGTCTCAAAGGATGATCAGTCGGATAGCGAGTACCATTGGGAAGCTGTCACGTAGTTCTCAAGGGGTTGAACCCCAAGGATCCGGATAGGACGGCGAAACGGGCTTGGCCGTTTGAAGGTTGGTTCTTTTACCGGAGCTCTATCTTTATACTACCCCTGTTCAGCTCATTCTTTCTGCCTAAGACCGTCTATCCTTGCGAGGTCGCAAGTGATGGGGATCGGTCTCTGCGTGTCCTCCCTGTGAAGGTTGTAGAGTGACCTTCGGATTCAATTAATAATGAACGGCAAAGTCATTTCAAAAGCAGTTGGTGCTGCTAATTCAGATGGTGCAGCTAGCGCTAGAGTTAAGAAGGCAAGAAGGCAAGGAGTTAGTTCACAGCGTCGAAGTCTGAAAGCAGAAGGCGCAGAAGGATATTAATGACTAGTTCTGAAGGCCAGGAAGACCGGAAAGCCTACTTCGCTCATCAAGTCAAGCTGAAAAACCATCGGGCTTCCTTTCCAGATCTGATCCTGCCCTTCCAAAAGAAAAGAGCAATGCGTAGTCACATCTCTTGGATCAACCTCCGACTTGAAACATTCAATTATTTGAATGTATCAACAGAATTGTTTTCTTTATTCGGTTAATGATTCTAACCAAAATCGATTCGTTGGGCACAACAATTATTTTGATTTTCATTTTGATTCTCAGATGATATTGGAAGGTTTTGCAGTCATTGTGGAAATTTCATTCTTGTTGCAATTAGTACAATGATAGACTCGTGTGTGGGAACTATACTAGCTAGTTATGTTGTTGGAATGTCGAATCCAAAGGCATCTATCTGATTTCGTGGGACGTATGTGAGCCTAAGTCGGAAGGGGGTCTGGGCCTCAGACACTTGGAGCCAATTAACCTAGCGTTTATGGCAAAAGTTGGGTGGAGGTCCCTGCATGAAGAGAAGGCGGTTTGGTGTAAAATATAAAAAGCCAAGTTTTTTTTTTCCAAAGGGTAGCTTCCAGGAAGCGGCGCAGAGGAGGAGGTCATTTATCAAAGCTAGCTATCTACCCTACCATCGGCTATCAACTACTACTCCTTAAGCTTCCTACTGGTGATTCAAAACAAGAAAGACGCTTCCTTTTCCTTTAATTATATAAGATTAGGCAATTTCCCTAGGAAGAGAAGGGAATCTACGGAAAGCTATACTTCAAAGTATATGTCGCAAATCCTATCTTTGGAGTATTTTTATTCCTCATTCTGATTCAATTGTTGAGACAATTTCAAATAAATTATAAGTAATGAATGGCATTTATTGATATTAAAATTTTTACATATTTAATTTGTTACAAAGGAAGATGTATATACAAAATATATAGCTGGACGTGTATATTATTAGATATAGAAAATATCAAAAATGCTTCTTTTTTTAGAATATAACGTAGAACATTTCAGCGTCACAAACCATTCTTTTCCACACCAGAATTCTCTTTATGATATTTATGTTATGAAAGAAAAAGTACAAAAATGAAAAAAAAAGATCATTTTTTCTTATTTGATCATATCAGAAAGAAACTTTGGGATTGCTAAATCACAGACAAAATAAATATATAAAGCAATAGAACCATCATAGTATTTTTTTTACCCTTATGAAAGGCCTCAAGGTAACCAAGCTTTCCAAAACCAGGGGCAAGGGCAAAGAAGAAACTTCGATGCTCAAATTCCCTTCGCCTACGGTGCTGCAAATGCCCGTAAGCCTCTTCGAGAAAACAAAGTCTTCCCTGTTCCTTGTGAAGTAATCCTTGATTGACTCTTAGCCGGAGGCAAGATCATTTTACCTGAGCAAAGGCCTCAGGATCTAACCAAAGTGAATATGTCCGACGTTCTGCTCCTATCAACGAGCATATGGCCATGAGACCAATGCATGTTGGAATCTTCAAGATGTCATCGAATCCATGGTCAAGGTTGGACAACTTCACTTTGATCAAAATGCTCAGGCCCAAGCTCCTCCTCCTCAAAACCTGTCTTTGGGGATTTTCACAAATCCGCTTCCTAATCACGAAGCAAAGGGCTCAGGAGGAAGTAGTAATCAGGTAAACACGATCTTGGAACTTAAGGAAATCCCGGTTAACCCAGCTAAGACGATTAGGCTCGACCCCTCTATTGTCTTAGGAACTTCCTTCTCTCAACCAGATGTGTTCATTGAAAGGAGGTTGTTCTTTCAACCGGGAGTAAGCAATAAGCCCATTTGCTCTAGAATGGACTTCTCAAAATCCACGGTTAGAAAGTTTACATCTTTGTAGCGAGTGTTAGTTGCCAAAGGAACTGCGCTCTAGTACGAGTAGCTTTAGGGTTTGCGGAAAGGGAGTACTCATGGGGAGACGAAAAATTCCTTCCTATGCTATGAGGATGAACTGGATCTGTCATTCCTTTACCGAGATGGTAAGGCCCTCGAAGCTAGATTGGATCAAAGGCCGCGCATCTCGCATCTCTCTACGTCTTTCGTAACAAAGCGAATGAGTAATCGAATGCCCTACCCCGAGCACAATGAGGTGAAGTCAGAGAAGCATGTAAATATAGGAAAAAAAACAGATCCCGACGAGCAGGGTTAGCTGTACAGCGGGCCGCGGGGATACTTAGAAGTGCTCTTCGTTGACTCTTTGCTTCTGACACTAAGGATCCCCATAAGAGGAACTCCTTTGCTTTGGCATACAATGGTTAATTGGAAGAAAGCGATTCTGCTCAACTCAGATGTTGGTGGTTTCAGCCAGATTCCTAGCTACAGCTAGACGATTTCTCTCTATAAGAACATCGTCCCGAGGTGTGAAGATGTGAAAGCGCGTTTCTTTAAAAATTTCGTTCAAGCAAGCTAATCACATTCCCCTTTCTAGGGTAGGGGTAGGTACTCTTTAATTACCATCTTTTGCCACTCCTGAGACCCTTATTCAACAAAGGCAGCAATCCGATGTTTCGAATCGGATATCGAATAAAAAAGTACTATAATATATATAAAAAAGGTAAAAAGTCAAGTAATTAACAAGTCAAATAATTAAATAGTAATTAATTATTGCAGCCGAATCTTTCCTTGCTTAAAGAAGAGCTTCAGAAAGTTTCTCTCTGGGTCAGGTTCTATGGTATTCCTCTGGAGTTTTGTGGATTCTTCCGACCATACCTCCTTCACTAAAGGAAGAAAATCCGGATGGTCCGCCCAAAAGTCGAAGAATTTGAAATGCCCATCTTTGATAATTTTGTCATCCCTGCTGGAATCTCTAAGCCACTAACCGCAACAACAGTAGGAATTTCTTTAAAGCCATAGATGCGTCGAACTAAAAAAGGAGTTTGATCTACGACCTCCAGCCCTTAAAACGCGAGGATGCGCGAGGATTCTACGAGAAGATGGAGCTCATATGAGGACTAGAAAGAACCTTATCTATAATTCAGAAGAATATGTGAGTGATTCATAGCATCTCTTTTTTTTATCAAGGGTTCTACCAATTTATATGTTTCCACAAATAATTTAAATTCAATTTTTTTGGTAAAAGTTATGTCTTGGTCCGAGTGGGGATAGCATTTCTCTTCTGCATGTCTATGGAGTTTTGAAAAATCCAACTTTCAGGCATCAAGTTACGTTTAAGGCGTGGATGGGTACATAACCATGGGAACTCGCATAAATCTATTGGGTCAGGGGAATGTCACGACCCCCGCCCCGTTCCCGGCGGGCCGCCGCGACGGTCCTAGGGTGCGGGTAGGCATAAGGCCACCAGCCACCGCGTAGAATCCTACTACCTATCAATCATCAATAGATCTTGAAAAATTTGGCATGATACATGCACAAAATGATTACTTTTCCTATAGTGACCTGTCAGGATTATCTCAATACATACAACACACTACCTGTCAGAGCAGCAATCACATAATCTGTCACATAATAAACCTGGACAATATATAGCAATACATTATCACAGGCACACAACTGATCTGCACACATATATATATACCTGCTTCCCAATCCATCCATGGTCAAACCCATATCCACAACAGGATCTATGACTGTAACTATGCACTATATACAATAGAAGGTTTATAATACACCAAAAGGTATAAACCTCTATTTACATTATACTATACTATACTATGGAGCGGCACAGCTAGCAGGCAATCTCTAATCCTGCTCTTCTCTATACAATACCTGCCCTGCAATTAAAAACACCAAACTGGGGAGTGAGTATATAAATACTCAGTGAGTGGAGTAGAGAGTACTATGCACATGAGACAAGATATAATCATGGCTCGAGGTGAAATCTCAAGAGCAATAACAAGATGAACATGATCTCAACATAGAGAATATGGAGTAAATCATCAATATCACCACAATCAATATCAACTCATCTGAAGCATATATGGAATAATCAAGTAAACATATATGCTACTCATGAATATGCTCAACAGATCATAATGCTGGAACATACAAATCAGGTGTCAATATACTGAAATCATCACTAGACAGCTGTCGGGAGGTGGGTTTTACGCCCCAGGCGAACCAGCAACAACTCCCTACTGTCACATGCATATGCAGAATAAGACACCATACCAATAATATAAGTGCTAGATAGCTATCGGGAGGTGGGTTTTACGCCCCAGGCGAACCAGCAACAACTCCCTACTGTCACATGCATATGCAGGAATAAGACACCACACTAATCATGTAAATGCCGGCCAGTATCCAGAACAGAAATCCATCTCACATCTACATACTAAACGGCACCTTGCGGGAATTCTACATCCGCGGAAAGCCATACTGCACCTCGCGGGGTCTTACTATGCCCGGCGGCAAGCAGAATATAAGTCGTAGGACCGGCCGATCCTACGCCTAGGGTCGTGTCCCCCCTAGGAAGGGACTGGGCTCCGCCCACCCAGAAGGCTACTATGTGCACAAAGGCCGATGTTCAACCCCCATCGACTATAGGTGTCCTGCAGATACTGCCAAGCCATGCATAAATGCCATAATGCACCCTCCCAGTACTCAACTAAAAAGGAGTATGATCAAGACTACCACTCACTCGACTCCGACCCAATCATAAACTAACATCAGGGTTGGGAGTGAGGGGTCAAAGGTGTGCAATACAACTCAATATACCATGAGAAGGGCTCTACAAATCTTTGAAATAGAGGAAATGAAATCAATTTACAAAAGAAGTCATTTCACAATTCAGATCCAATTTAATTACTCATAAAGGAGTATAATCAAAGCTACCACTCACAAGTCTTTGAAATAGAGGAAATGAAATCAATTTACAAAAGAAATCATTTCACAATTCAGATCCAATTTAACTACTCATAAAAAAGTATAATCAAGGCTACCACTCATAAGTCTTTGAAATAGAGAAAATGAAATTAATTTACAAAAGAAGTTATTTCATAATTCGGAATCAATTTGGTTACTCATCAACCCCTCGTAATTCCTCTCAATGTTCCCTCAAATGCATGTACAAAATAATCAAGCATAGAGAATCAAGATTATAGAGGAATCTACTACAACAATTAATCAATAAGCTCAGGTGGAATCAAGTCACAC
Source organism: Phoenix dactylifera (assembly GCF_051530095.1). Classification (NCBI taxonomy): domain Eukaryota; kingdom Viridiplantae; phylum Streptophyta; class Magnoliopsida; order Arecales; family Arecaceae; genus Phoenix; species Phoenix dactylifera. The sequence goes on along the minus strand of NC_143198.1, from coordinate 33,783,363 downwards.
TTGGCAACATTCATGAAAATGAATAAGGAATGTGCTCATGGTGCAAAGTACAAGCTCCCACTCACCTGTCAATCCGGCACAGCCCTGATACGCCTCCAAAAATCTACAGCAGGCAGTGGGGAACTTCTTCCTCTTGTTCCCTAGCTTCTTGCCCAACTGTGACATGCATTTACAATACATTTAGTCTTGTATCAAGGGCTATAATCTACGTGCCAATTATAATATAGGGGACTTTAATTGATTCAACTCCCCCGTTCCCTAAATCTTTTCTTTTCTTTTCTTTTTTCTTTTTCTATTAATTAACTCATCATTTATGTGTATTAGGGACTCCCTTGCATGAGTACAAGATCTCCCTTAGCCTAATCTAGGCTTAATATCTTATTATAGCATGAAATCCCCTATTTTCCACTCGGATGAACAATAACCCGGACCGACAGCCGGTTACTTCATCCCGGGTTTGATCCACTTTCCAGACTCCAAATTTGATGAAATTTTTACCTAACATTCTACACTCATAGGGGATTCCAAAGAGGTAACATGCATTGCTATCGGAGGTCGTTTGACCCCCTAAATAATTCGCCGAAGTTGGGACTTCGACAAAGTTTTTCCGTAGTGCCGGAAAAATTGTCAAAATCCGATTCTTCCTCTTTTAACCGCCTCTACAACCCTTATCCGACCCCTCTAGACTATATCCACCCTTTGTATAGCCTAATGTCATCAAAAGACTAGATAGGGATGGATATTTACCTTTTTCTTTTTGGAAATCGAGGTCCTTGCGTAGAGGGGAAGGAGATCTACGTTTTTCCCTTCAGCTGGAAGTGCAACCGGGATCCCTTTCCCTCTCGAATCCCCTTCCTCTTCTTCTTTCTTCTTCTTCTTCTTCTCTTTTTCTTTCTTTCTTTCCTCTCTGTTTCACGCCTGAGACTCCCTCTCTCAGTTTCATTCCTCCGACAGCACAACCCTCCCAATTAAGTCACATCAAAATACTATTCACCATTTTTTTTAATATTATTAATTTTTCATTTTGCCCCTAACACTTCAACATATCTACTGTTATGCCATTAACTTTTGATTCCTTTCCAATTTTACCCTTACCACTTCAACGCATCTACAACTATGCCATTATCTTTTGATTCCTTCCCATTTTACCCCTTATATCAATTTTAAAGGACTATTCTATCCCTTTTATAAAAAAAAAAATTTGGGGTTATTACATCCTCCCCTCCTTATATAAAATTCGTCCTCGAATTTAAAAGAGTAAATTACCTGATTACTCAAAGGGGTAAGTAGAGCAACAATACTACCAGAAGCTTTTCTGCTCGGTGTGGTATTGGAAATCAAATCAATTGGAAGTGTTTTACCTTCTATCTCTACCACACAGGTAGGATACATATATTTCGCTTTTATACTATCCCCTACAGGTGTACCAATAGCTAAGGGAATATGCATTAATATCTTATCCTTAGCTAACTTCTTAGCAAAATAAGGGGACACAAATGAATGGGTAGCTCCAGAATCAAATAACACTCTAGCTTTAATCTTATCAATAGGAGCATACCTGTCACAGCTGCATTCGATGCCTGTGCCTCCTGTGGATTTACCGTGAAGACCCTTCCTTGCCCTTTGCCTACTGGAGCTGACAGTTGAGATGGTCCAGCACTCTGCTGTGATGTTTGTGCTTGACCTCTGCCTCTGCCTACAGGCTTCCTACTACTAGGCCTGTCCATCTGCACAGAAGGGTAGGATGCCAAAGGCACAAACTGCTGGGTGGCACCCTGCGGGCATTCTCTGACAAAATGACCCGGCTGTCCACATCTGTAGCACACTCCCTGACCCATTCTGCATCTGCCAGGGTGCTGCTTCCCACATATGCCACATACTGGCCATGATTGGAACCTAGATTCAGTTCTGGCCATAGCGACTGGAGGACGAGGTACTGATGGTAGAAAAGTATCTTGTGATTGACCTCTTTTCCTCCATTTCCTCTTACGTGGGGCAGGTGGAGCTGAGCGTACAGACTGCTCCGTCGGGCCCTCCGAGAGATCTACTCCCTCAGATCTATCTCTACTGCTTTGCCTTTTCCCCATACTCATTTTTCTCTGTTCTCTTTCAGCTCTTTCCTCTTTGTTTCTGGTCTCCCACTGTTTTGCTTTATCAATCAGCCTAGACAAGGTGGGGACCTCTACTGCCAGTACTGCATTATAAAGCGGGGAAATCAGACCCCGCCTGAATCTTTCTATCCTGGCAGCTTCAGTGGGGATGATGTAAGGAGCATACTTCCCCAATCTAGTGAACTCACGAGCGTACTCAGATACGCTCATTCCGGGCATCTGCTTCAGCCTCTCAAACTGAAGAGCTTGATTCTGCCTCTCAGCCGGAGACAAAAACTCATCCATCACTGCTTGCCTGAACTCTTCCCAGGTTGGAGGATTCCTACTGTACAATCTGTCCTCCACGTGCCTCTGGTACCAGCCCCAGGCATCTTCTTTCATTGTGAGCCCTACAAGTTCTATTGCCCTTGCATCAGAACAAGGCAGTCTCCGTATCATCTTTTCAGTCTCCTCCAGGAATCTCTGAGGATCTTCACCTTCTTCCCCCTTAAACTCCGGGGTTCTGAGCCTCAGAAACTCCTGTACAGTAATCCCCTCATCATCTAGAGCCCGCCTGGCCAAACTTCTTGGCACAGGTACAGGAGGTGGGATAGATACTACTGATGGGGTAGGAGGTTTCCTCCGAGCAATCTGCTCTCTCAGAGCCTGATTCTCTGCCAGTAACTGTTCCATCAATGCATCTCTACTTCCTACCTCTCCTTGATCATTAACCCTCTGTCTATCAGCAGGAGGAGATTTTTCTCTTTGGGGCTCGACATGTGCAGAACCCGCATCCAATGCTATATCTGGCTCCATCCTCCTTCCAGGATGAGCAGGTCCTCTCCTTGGAGGTATTCTTTATGTCTCTAAAAGAGTCAAAAAGAAAGGGCAGTCGTTACACACTGAGTCATAATATATTTTATTGAATTGTAAATGACTCATAAATTAATATACAGAAAAATCCTATGCTCCATAGTATAATCCTATACTTAATCCTGACTCACCCTAATGCTCTGACAGGACTCTTCCTAACCTTTGCTCTGATACCAAGCTTTGTCACGACCCTCGCCCCGTTCCCGGCGGGCCGCCGCGACGGTCATAGGGTGCGGGTAGGCATAAGGCCACCAGCCACCGCATAGAACCCTACTACCTATCAATCATCAATAGATCTTGAAAAATTTGGCATGATACATGCACAAAATGATCACTTTTCCTATAGTGACCTGTCAGGATTATCTCAATACATACAACACACTACCTGTCAGAGCAGCAATCACATAATCTGTCACATAATAAACCTGGACAATATATAGCAATACATTATCACAGGCACATAACTGATCTGCACACATATATATATATGCCTGCTTCCCAATCCATCCATGGTCAAACCCATATCCACAACAGGATCTATTACTGTTACTATGCACTATATACAATAGAAGGTTTATAATACACCAAAAGGTATAAACCTCTATTTACATTATACTATACTATACTATGGAGCGGCACAGCTAGCAGGCAATCTCTAATCCTGCTCTTCTCTATACAATACCTGCCCTGCAATTAAAAACACCAAACTGGGGAGTGAGTATATAAATACTTAGTAAGTGGAGTAGAGAGTACTATGCACATGAGACAAGATATAATCATGGCTCGAGGTGAAATCTCAAGAGCAATAACAAGATGAACATGATCTCAACATAGAGAATATGGAGTAAATCATCAATATCACCACAATCAATATCAACTCATCTGAAGCATATATGGAATAATCAAGTAAACATATATGCTACTCATGAATATGCTCAACAGATCATAATGCTGGAACATACAAATCAGGTGTCAATATACTGAAATCATCACTAGACAGCTGTCGGGAGGTGGGTTTTACGCCCCAGGCGAACCAGCAACAACTCCCTACTGTCACATGCATATGCAGAATAAGACACCATAGCAATAATATAAGTGCTAGATAGCTATCGGGAGGTGGGTTTTACGCCCCAGGCGAACCAGCAACAACTCCCTACTGTCACATGCATATGCAGGAATAAGACACCACACTAATCATGTAAATGCCGGCCAGTATCCAGAACAGAAATCCATCTCACATCTACATACTAAACGGCACCTCGCGGGAATTCTACATCCGCGGAAAGCCATACTGCACCTCGCGGGGTCTTACTATGCCCGGCGGCAAGCAGAATATAAGTCGTAGGACCGGCCGATCCTACGCCTAGGGCCGTGTCCCCCCCTAGGAAGGGACTGGGCTCCGCCCACCCAGAAGGCTACTATGTGCACAAAGGCCGATGTTCAACCCCCATCGACTATAGGTGTCCTGCAGATACTGCCAAGCCATGCATAAATGCCATAATGCACCCTCCCAGTACTCAACTAAAAAGGAGTATGATCAAGACTACCACTCACTCGACTCCGACCCAATCATAAACTAACATCAGGGTTGGGAGTGAGGGGTCAAAGGTGTGCAATACAACTCAATATACCATGAGAAGGGCTCTACAAATCTTTGAAATAGAGGAAATGAAATCAATTTACAAAAGAAGTCATTTCACAATTCAGATCCAATTTAATTACTCATAAACGAGTATAATCAAAGCTACCACTCACAAGTCTTTGAAATAGAGGAAATGAAATCAATTTACAAAAGAAATCATTTCACAATTCAGATCCAATTTAACTACTCATAAAAGAGTATAATCAAGGCTACCACTCATAAGTCTTTGAAATAGAGGAAATGAAATCAATTTACAAAAGAAGTTATTTCATAATTCGGAATCAATTTGGTTACTCATCAACCCCTCGTAATTCCTCTCAATGTTCCCTCAAATGCATGTACAAAATAATCAAGCATAGAGAATCAAGATTATAGAGGAATCTACTACAACAATTAATCAATAAGCTCAGGTGGAATCAAGTCACACTTGGCAACATTCATGAAAATGAATAAGGAATGTGCTCATGGTGCAAAGTACAAGCTCCCACTCACCTGTCAATCCGGCACAGCCCTGATACGCCTCCAAAAATCTACAGCAGGCAGTGGGGAACTTCTTCCTCTTGTTCCCTAGCTTCTTGCCCAACTGTGACATGCATTTACAATACATTTAGTCTTGTATCAAGGGCTATAATCTACGTGCCAATTATAATATAGGGGACTTTAATTGATTCAACTCCCCCGTTCCCTAAATCTTTTCTTTTCTTTTCTTTTTTCTTTTTCTATTAATTAACTCATCATTTATGTGTATTAAGGACTCCTTTGCATGAGTACAAGATCTCCCTTAGCCTAATCTAGGCTTAATACCTTATTATAGCATGAAATCCCCTATTTTCCACCCGGATGAACAGTAACCCGGACCGACAGCCGGTTACTTCATCCCGGGTTTGATCCACTTTCCAGACTCCAAATTTGATGAAATTTTTACCTAACATTCTACACTCATAGGGGATTCCAAAGAGGTAACATGCATTGCTATCGGAGGTCGTTTGACCCCCTAAATAATTCGCCGAAGTTGGGACTTCGACAAAGTTTTTCCGTAGTGCCGGAAAAATTTGTCAAAATCCGATTCTTCCTCTTTTAACCACCTCTACAACCCTTATCCGACCCCTCTAGACTATATCCACCCTTTGTATAGCCTAATGTCATCAAAAGACTAGATAGGGATGGATATTTACCTTTTTCTTTTTGGAAATCGAGGTCCTTGCGTAGAGGGGAAGGAGATCTACGTTTTTTCCTTCAGCTGGAAGTGCAACCGGGATCCCTTTCCCTCTCGAATCCCCTTCCTCTTCTTCTTTCTTCTTCTTCTTCTCTTTTTCTTTCTTTCTTTCCTCTCTGTTTCACGCCTGAGACTCCCTCTCTCAGTTTCATTCCTCCGACAGCACAACCCTCCCAATTAAGTCACATCAAAATACTATTCACCATTTTTTTTAATATTATTAATTTTCCATTTTGCCCCTAACACTTCAACATATCTACTGTTATGCCATTAACTTTTGATTCCTTTCCAATTTTACCCTTACCACTTCAACGCATCTACAACTATGCCATTATCTTTTGATTCCTTCCCATTTTACCCCTTATATCAATTTTAAAGGACTATTCTATCTCTTTTATAAAAAAAAAATTGGGGTTATTACATCCTCCCCTCCTTATATAAAATTCGTCCTCGAATTTAAAAGAGTAAATTACCTGATTACTCAAAGGGGTAAGTAGAGCAACAATACTACCAGAAGCTTTTCTGCTCGGTGTGGTATTGGAAATCAAATCAATTGGAAGTGTTTTACCTTCTATCTCTACCACACAGGTAGGATACATATATTTCGCTTTTATACTATCCCCTACAGGTGTACCAATAGCTAAGGGAATATGCATTAATATCTTATCTTTAGCTAACTTCTTAGCAAAATAAGGGGACACAAATGAATGGGTAGCTCCAGATTCAAATAACACTCTAGCTTTAATCTTATCAATAGGAGCATACCTGTCACAGCTGCATTCGATGCCTGTGCCTCCTGTGGATTTACCGTGAACACCCTTCCTTGCCCTTTGCCTACTGGAGCTGACAGTTGAGATGGTCCAGCACTCTGCTGTGATGTTTGTGCTTGACCTCTGCCTCTGCCTACAGGCTCCCTACTACTAGGCCTGTCCATCTGCACAGAAGGGTAGGATGCCAAAGGCACAAACTGCTGGGTGGCACCCTGCGGGCATTCTCTGACAAAATGACCCGGCTGTCCACATCTGTAGCACACTCCCTGACCCATTCTGCATCTGCCAGGGTGCTGCTTCCCACATATGCCACATACTGGCCATGATTGGAACCTAGATTCAGTTCTGGCCATAGCGACTGGAGGACGAGGTACTGATGGTAGAAAAGTATCTTGTGATTGACCTCTTTTCCTCCATTTCCTCTTACGTGGGGCAGGTGGAGCTGAGCGTACAGACTGCTCCGTCGGGCCCTCCGAGAGATCTACTCCCTCAGATCTATCTCTACTGCTTTGCCCTTTTCCCATACTCATTTTTCTCTGTTCTCTTTCAGCTCTTTCCTCTTTGTTTCTGGTCTCCCACTGTTTTGCTTTATCAATCAGCCTAGACAAGGTGGGGACCTCTACTGCCAGTACTGCATTATAAAGCGGGGAAATCAGACCCCGCCTGAATCTTTCTATCCTGGCAGCTTCAGTGGGGATGATGTAAGGAGCATACTTCCCCAATCTAGTGAACTCACGAGCGTACTCAGATACGCTCATTCCGGGCATCTGCTTCAGCCTCTCAAACTGAAGAGCCCGATTCTGCCTCTCAGCCGGAGACAAAAACTCATCCATCACTGCTTGCCTGAACTCTTCCCAGGTTGGAGGATTCCTACTGTACAATCTGTCCTCCACGTACCTCTGGTACCAGCCCCAGGCATCTTTCATTGTGAGCCCTACAAGTTCTATTGCCCTTGCATCAGAACAAGGCAGTCTCCGTATCATCTTTTCAGTCTCCTCCAGGAATCTCTGAGGATCTTCACCTTCTTCCCCCTTAAACTCCGGGGTTCTGAGCCTCAGAAACTCCTGTACAGTAATCCCCTCATCATCTAGAGCCCGCCTGGCCAAACTTCTTGGCACAGGTACAGGAGGTAGGATAGATACTACTGATGGGGTAGGAGGTTTCCTCCGAGCAATCTGCTCTCTCAGAGCCTGATTCTCTGCCAGTAACTGTTCCATCAATGCATCTCTACTTCCTACGTCTCCTTGATCATTAACCCTCTGTCTATCAGCAGGAGGAGATTTTTCTCTTTGGGGCTCGACATGTGCAGAACCCGCATCCAATGCTATATCTGGCTCCATCCTCCTTCCAGGATGAGCAGGTCCTCTCCTTGGAGGTATTCTTTATATGTCTCTAAAAGAGTCAAAAAGAAAGGGCAGTCGTTACACACTGAGTCATAATATATTTTATTGAATTGTAAATGACTCATAAATTAATATACAGAAAAATCCTATGCTCCATAGTATAATCCTATACTTAATCCTGACTCACCCTAATGCTCTGACAGGACTCTTCCTAACCTTTGCTCTGATACCAAGCTTTGTCACGACCCCCGCCCCATTCCCGGCGGGCCGCCGCGACGGTCCTAGGGTGCGGGTAGGCATAAGGCCACCAGCCACCGCGTAGAACCCTACTACCTATCAATCATCAATAGATCTTGAAAAATTTGGCATGATACATGCACAAAATGATCACTTTTCCTATAGTGACCTGTCAGGATTATCTCAATACATACAACACACTACCTGTCAGAGCAGCAATCACATAATCTGTCACATAATAAACCTGGACAATATATAGCAATACATTATCACAGGCACACAACTGATCTGCACACATATATATATACCTGCTTCCCAATCCATCCATGGTCAAACCCATATCCACAACAGGATCTATGACTGTAACTATGCACTATATACAATAGAAGGTTTATAATACACCAAAAGGTATAAACCTCTATTTACATTATACTATACTATACTATGGAGCGGCACAGCTAGCAGGCAATCTCTAACCCTGCTCTTCTCTATACAATACCTGCCCTGCAATTAAAAACACCAAACTGGGGAGTGAGTATATAAATACTCAGTGAGTGGAGTAGAGAGTACTATGCACATGAGACAAGATATAATCATGGCTCGAGGTGAAATCTCAAGAGCAATAATAAGATGAACATGATCTCAACATAGAGAATACGGAGTAAATCATCAATATCACCACAATCAATATCAACTCATCTGAAGCATATATGGAATAATCAAGTAAACATATATGCTACTCATGAATATGCTCAACAGATCATAATGCTGGAACATACAAATCAGGTGTCAATATACTGAAATCATCACTAGACAGCTGTCGGGAGGTGGGTTTTACGCCCCAGGCGAACCAGCAACAACTCCCTACTGTCCCATGCATATGCAGAATAAGACACCATACCAATAATATAAGTGCTAGATAGCTATCGGGAGGTGGGTTTTACGCCCCAGGCGAACCAGCAACAACTCCCTACTGTCACATGCATATGTAGGAATAAGACACCACACTAATCATGTAAATGCCGGCCAGTATCCAGAACAGAAATCCATCTCACATCTACATACTAAACGGCACCTCGCGGGAATTCTACATCCGCGGAAAGCCATACTGCACCTCGCGGGGTCTTACTATGCCCGGCGGCAAGCAGAATATAAGTCGTAGGACCGGCCGATCCTACGCCTAGGGCCGTGTCCCCCCCTAGGAAGGGACTGGGCTCCGCCCACCCAGAAGGCTACTATGTGCACAAAGGCCGATGTTCAACCCCCATCGACTATAGGTGTCCTGCAGATACTGCCAAGCCATGCATAAATGCCATAATGCACCCTCCCAGTACTCAACTAAAAAGGAGTATGATCAAGACTACCACTCACTCGACTCCGACCCAATCATAAACTAACATCAGGGTTGGGAGTGAGGGGTCAAAGGTGTGCAATACAACTCAATATACCATGAGAAGGGCTCTACAAATCTTTAAAATAGAGGAAATGAAATCAATTTACAAAAGAAGTCATTTCACAATTCAGATCCAATTTAATTACTCATAAAGGAGTATAATCAAAGCTACCACTCACAAGTCTTTGAAATAGAGGAAATGAAATCAATTTACAAAAGAAATCATTTCACAATTCAGATCCAATTTAACTACTCATAAAAGAGTATAATCAAGGCTACCACTCATAAGTTTTTGAAATAGAGGAAATGAAATCAATTTACAAAAGAAGTTATTTCATAATTCGGAATCAATTTGGTTACTCATCAACCCCTCGTAATTCTTCTCAATGTTCCCTCAAATGCATGTACAAAATAATCAAGCATAGAGAATCAAGATTATAGAGGAATCTACTACAACAATTAATCAATAAGCTCAGGTGGAATCAAGTCACACTTGGCAACATTCATGAAAATGAATAAGGAATGTGCTCATGGTGCAAAGTACAAGCTCCCACTCACCTGTCAATCCGGCACAGCCCTGATACGCCTCCAAAAATCTACAGCAGGCAGTGGGGAACTTCTTCTTCTTGTTCCCTAGCTTCTTGCCCAACTGTGACATGCATTTACAATACATTTAGTCTTGTATCAAGGGCTATAATCTACGTGCCAATTATAATATAGGAGACTTTAATTGATTCAACTCCCCCGTTCCCTAAATCTTTTCTTTTCTTTCCTTTTTTCTTTTTCTATTAATTAACTCATCATTTATGTGTATTAAGGACTCCCTTGCATGAGTACAAGATCTCCCTTAGCCTAATCTAGGCTTAATACCTTATTATAGCATGAAATCCCCTATTTTCCACCCGGATGAACAGTAACCCGGACCGACAGCCGGTTACTTCATCCCGGGTTTGATCCACTTTCCAGACTCCAAATTTGATGAAATTTTTACCTAACATTCTACACTCATAGGGGATTCCAAAGAGGTAACATGCATTGCTATCGGAGGTCGTTTGACCTCCTAAATAATTCGCCGAAGTTGGGACTTCGACACAGTTTTTCCGTAGTGCCGGAAAAATTTGTCAAAATCCGATTCTTCCTCTTTTAACCGCCTCTACAATCCTTATCCGACCCCTCTAGACTATATCCACCCTTTGTATAGCCTAATGTCATCAAAAGACTAGATAGGAATGGATATTTACCTTTTTCTTTTTGGAAATCGAGGTCCTTGCGTAGAGGGGAAGGAGATCTATGTTTTTCCCTTCAGCTGGAAGTGCAACCGGGATCCCTTTCCCTCTCGAATCCCCTTCCTCTTCTTCTTTCTTCTTCTTCTTCTTCTCTTTTTCTTTCTTTCTTTCCTCTCTGTTTCACGCCTGAGACTCCCTCTCTCTCAGTTTCATTCCTCCGACAGCACAACCCTCCCAATTAAGTCACATCAAAATACTATTCACCATTTTTTTTAATATTATTAATTTTCCATTTTGCCCCTAACACTTCAACATATCTACTGTTATGCCATTAACTTTTGATTCCTTTCCAATTACCCTTACCACTTCAACGCATCTACAACTATGCCATTATCTTTTGATTCCTTCCCATTTTACCCCTTATATCAATTTTAAAGGACTATTCTATCCCTTTTATAAAAAAAAAAAATTTGGGGTTATTACATCCTCCCCTCCTTATATAAAATTCGTCCTCGAATTTAAAAGAGTAAATTACCTGATTACTCAAAGGGGTAAGTAGAGCAACAATACTACCAGAAGCTTTTCTGCTCGGTGTGGTATTGGAAATCAAATCAATTGGAAGTGTTTTACCTTCTATCTCTACCACACAGGTAGGATACATATATTTCGCTTTTATACTATCCCCTACAGGTGTACTAATAGCTAAGGGAATATGCATTAATATCTTATCCTTAGCTAACTTCTTAGCAAAATAAGGGGACACAAATGAATGGGTAGCTCCAGATTCAAATAACACTCTAGCTTTAATCTTATCAATAGGAGCATACCTGTCACAGCTGCATTCGATGCCTGTGCCTCCTGTGGATTTACCGTGAACACCCTTCCTTGCCCTTTGCCTACTGGAGCTGACAGTTGAGATGGTCCAGCACTCTGCTGTGATGTTTGTGCTTGACCTCTGCCTCTGCCTACAGGCTCCCTACTACTAGGCCTGTCCATCTGCACAGAAGGGTAGGATGCCAAAGGCACAAACTGCTGGGTGGCACCCTGCGGGCATTCTCTGACAAAATGATCCGGCTGTCCACATCTGTAGCACACTCCCTGACCCATTCTGCATCTGCCAGGGTGCTGCTTCCCACATATGCCACATACTGGCCATGATTGGAACCTAGATTCAGTTCTGGCCATAGTGACTGGAGGACGAGGTACTGATGGTAGAAAAGTATCTTGTGATTGACCTCTTTTCCTCCATTTCCTCTTACGTGGGGCAGGTGGAGCTGAGCGTACAGACTGCTCCGTCGGGCCCTCCGAGAGATCTACTCCCTCAGATCTATCTCTACTGCTTTGCCCTTTCCCCATACTCATTTTTCTCTGTTCTCTTTCAGCTCTTTCCTCTTTGTTTCTGGTCTCCCACTGTTTTGCTTTATCAATCAGCCTAGACAAGGTGGGGACCTCTACTGCCAGTACTGCATTATAAAGCGGGGAAATCAGACCCCGCCTGAATCTTTCTATCCTGGCAGCTTCAGTGGGGATGATGTAAGGAGCATACTTCCCCAATCTAGTGAACTCACGAGCGTACTCAGATACGCTCATTCCGGGCATCAGCTTCAGCCTCTCAAACTGAAGAGCCCGATTCTGCCTCTCAGCCGGAGACAAAAACTCATCCATCACTGCTTGCCTGAACTCTTCCCAGGTTGGAGGATTCCTACTGTACAATCTGTCCTCCACGTGCCTCTGGTACCAGCCCCAGGCATCTTCTTTCATTGTGAGCCCTACAAGTTCTATTGCCCTTGCATCAGAACAGGGCAGTCTCCATATCATCTTTTCAGTCTCCAGGAATCTCTGAGGATCTTCACCTTCTTCCTCCTTAAACTCCGGGGTTCTGAGCCTCAGAAACTCCTGTACAGTAATCCCCTCATCATCTAGAGCCCGCCTGGCCAAACTTCTTGGCACAGGTACAGGAGGTGGGATAGATACTATTGATGGGGTAGGAGGTTTCCTCCGAGCAATCTGCTCTCTCAGAGTCTGATTCTCTGCCAGTAACTGTTTTATCAATGCATCTCTACTTCCTACCTCTCCTTGATCATTAACCCTCCGTCTATCAACAGGAGGAGATTTTTCTCTTTGGGGCTCGACATGTGCAGAACCCGCATCCAATGCTATATCTGGCTCCATTCTCCTTCCAGGATGAGCAGGTCCTCTCCTTGGAGGTATTCTTTATATGTCTCTAAAAGAGTCAAAAAGAAAGGGCAGTCGTTACACACTGAGTCATAATATATTTTATTGAATTGTAAATGACTCATAAATTAATATACAGAAAAATCCTGTGCTCCATAGTATAATCCTATACTTAATCCTGACTCACCCTAATGCTCTGACAGGACTCTTTCTAACCTTTGCTCTGATACCAAGCTTTGTCACGACCCCCGCCCCATTCCCGGCGGGCCGCCGCGACGGTCCTAGGGTGCGGGTAGGCATAAGGCCACCAGCCACCGCGTAGAACCCTACTACCTATCAATCATCAATAGATCTTGAAAAATTTGGCATGATACATGCACAAAATGATCACTTTTCCTATAGTGACCTGTCAGGATTATCTCAATACATACAACACACTACCTGTCAGAGCAGCAATCATATAATCTGTCACATAATAAACCTGGACAATATATAGCAATACATTATCACAGGCACACAACTGATCTGCACACATATATATATACCTGCTTTCCAATCCATCCATGGTCAAACCCATATCCACAACAGGATCTATGACTGTAACTATGCACTATATACAATAGAAGGTTTATAATACACCAAAAGGTATAAACCTCTATTTACATTATACTATACTATACTATGGAGCGGCACAGCTAGCAGGCAATCTCTAACCCTGCTCTTCTTTATACAATACCTGCCCTGCAATTAAAAACACCAAACTGGGGAGTGAGTATATAAATACTCAGTGAGTGGAGTAGAGAGTACTATGCACATGAGACAAGATATAATCATGGCTCGAGGTGAAATCTCAAGAGCAATAACAAGATGAACATGATCTCAACATAGAGAATATGGAGTAAATCATCAATATCACCACAATCAATATCAACTCATCTGAAGCATATATGGAATAATCAAGTAAACATATATGCTACTCATGAATATGCTCAACAGATCATAATGCTGGAACATACAAATCAGGTGTCAATATACTGAAATCATCACTAGACAGCTGTCGGGAGGTGGGTTTTACGCCCCAGGCGAACCAGCAACAACTCCCTACTGTCACATGCATATGCAGAATAAGACACCATACCAATAATATAAGTGCTAGATAGCTATCGGGAGGTGGGTTTTACGCCCCAGGCGAACCAGCAACAACTCCCTACTGTCACATGCATATGTAGGAATAAGACACCACACTAATCATGTAAATGCCGGCCAGTATCCAGAACAGAAATCCATCTCACATCTACATACTAAACGGCACCTCGCGGGAATTCTACATCCGCGGAAAGCCATACTGCACCTCGCGGGGTCTTACTATGCCCGGCGGCAAGCAGAATATAAGTCGTAGGACCGGCCGATCCTACGCCTAGGGCCGTGTCCCCCCTAGGAAGGGACTGGGCTCCGCCCACCCAGAAGGCTACTATGTGCACAAAGGCCGATGTTCAACCCCCATCGACTATAGGTGTCCTGCAGATACTGCCAAGCCATGCATAAATGCCATAATGCACCCTCCCAGTACTCAACTAAAAAGGAGTATGATCAAGACTACCACTCACTCGACTCCGACCCAATCATAAACTAACATCAGGGTTGGGAGTGAGGGGTCAAAGGTGTGCAATACAACTCAATATACCATGAGAAGGGCTCTACAAATCTTTAAAATAGAGGAAATGAAATCAATTTACAAAAGAAGTCATTTCACAATTCAGATCCAATTTAATTACTCATAAAGGAGTATAATCAAAGCTACCACTCACAAGTCTTTGAAATAGAGGAAATGAAATCAATTTACAAAAGAAATCATTTCACAATTCAGATCCAATTTAACTACTCATAAAAGAGTATAATCAAGGCTACCACTCATAAGTCTTTGAAATAGAGAAAATGAAATCAATTTACAAAAGAAGTTATTTCATAATTCGGAATCAATTTGGTTACTCATCAACCCCTCGTAATTCCTCTCAATGTTCCCTCAAATGCATGTACAAAATAATCAAGCATAGAGAATCAAGATTATAGAGGAATCTACTACAACAATTAATCAATAAGCTCAGGTGGAATCAAGTCACACTTGGCAACATTCATGAAAATGAATAAGGAATGTGCTCATGGTGCAAAGTACAAGCTCCCACTCACCTGTCAATCCGGCACAGCCCTGATACGCCTCCAAAAATCTACAGCAGGCAGTAGGGAACTTCTTCTTCTTGTTTCCTAGCTTCTTGCCCAACTGTGACATGCATTTACAATACATTTAGTCTTGTATCAAGGGCTATAATCTACGTGCCAATTATAATATAGGGGACTTTAATTGATTCAACTCCCCCGTTCCCTAAATCTTTTCTTTTCTTTCCTTTTTTCTTTTTCTATTAATTAACTCATCATTTATGTGTATTAAGGACTCCCTTGCATGAGTACAAGATCTCCCTTAGCCTAATCTAGGCTTAATACCTTATTATAGCATGAAATCCCCTATTTTCCACCCGGATGAACAGTAACCCGGACCGACAGCCGGTTACTTCATCCCGGGTTTGATCCACTTTCCAGACTCCAAATTTGATGAAATTTTTACCTAACATTCTACACTCATAGGGGATTCCAAAGAGGTAACATGCATTGCTATCGGAGGTCGTTTGACCTCCTAAATAATTCGCCGAAGTTGGGACTTCGACACAGTTTTTCCGTAGTGCCGGAAAAATTTGTCAAAATCCGATTCTTCCTCTTTTAACCGCCTCTACAATCCTTATCCGACCCCTCTAGACTATATCCACCCTTTGTATAGCCTAATGTCATCAAAAGACTAGATAGGAATGGATATTTACCTTTTTCTTTTTGGAAATCGAGGTCCTTGCGTAGAGGGGAAGGAGATCTATGTTTTTCCCTTCAGCTAGAAGTGCAACCGGGATCCCTTTCCCTCTCGAATCCCCTTCCTCTTCTTCTTTCTTCTTCTTCTTCTTCTCTTTTTCTTTCTTTCTTTCCTCTCTGTTTCACGCCTGAGACTCCCTCTCTCTCAGTTTCATTCCTCCGACAGCACAACCCTCCCAATTAAGTCACATCAAAATACTATTCACCATTTTTTTTAATATTATTAATTTTCCATTTTGCCCCTAACACTTCAACATATCTACTGTTATGCCATTAACTTTTGATTCCTTTCCAATTTTACCCTTACCACTTCAACGCATCTACAACTATGCCATTATCTTTTGATTCCTTCCCATTTTACCCCTTATATCAATTTTAAAGGACTATTCTATCCCTTTTATAAAAAAAAAAATTTTGGGTTATTACAGGGAAGCCATATAATTTTATTCAGCTTTTGAGAAAAATTTTATTCATCTCCAATTGCCAAAAAGTTCGAAGTTATCCATGTAATTCATGTTACGCAACCAAACAACATTTTTAGCTTTTTAGTTTATTCAGAGCATTCAATCAAATAGATTTACAAACTTATTCTTCTAAAAAGGGGATAAGTTGAATACAGACTATAGAGAAATAAATTAACTCATTCAATTCTCCCTATTTGTGAACCAAACTTGGCCTTAGTGTATGATATCACTGCTCATGGTGTCCTTTGTCTCTTTTGGTAAGAACCTATTTCCCTTCTCTTCCTTTCGCATTTATTTTTTTTCCATACGCATAAGGTTATCTCTTTTTATAGGCCTGCTCTATTTTTTCAGGCTTTATCTATCTATCTATCTATGCATTTATTTGTTTATTTTATTTCTTATGTTAGGCATGTTTTTTTTCAAAACAAGATATTAATTGTTTTATTCATATTATAAATTATTTTATACATTTCATTTTCTAAGATATAATATCATTGCTTAATGCTTATATTGCCATATGTAAGGGGGCATTGACTTGAACTAACTTAATTCATTTCAATATTCAATTACAAAAAAATTGTCCTTTCATTAGGTGTAACAATATTTCCTAAGGGTCGTTTGGGTAATCCAGCAGGATTTCCTGCTGGATTTGTGGACCAGGAAGTCCACTTGTGCATGACCTATACAAATCCAACTCCCCAGCCTGAATCCTGTGGGAAGGACTTTGTTGGACCCTTAGAAGATGCAGGCTGGGTAGGGCAACAGGTCCCATTTCTGCAGGATATTCCTGCAAGAATGTCCCACAGGCCCTAAATAGTTTCTTTTTTCCCTTTTCTATTGTGTCTGGCATTTAAGACAGGCTGTGTTCTGTTCTTTGATCAGCCCTCATTTCACAGGAATAGGTTTTCATTAATTGCATTATTGTGTTTAATAAATGAATGTTAAAATAATTATCATCCCCTCTTTCTACTGTTTGCATCAGTCTTACTTGGCATTGTGCGAGCTACGATCCACGAAGGCTTGGTTGCGCTAGTTGTTGCTTACTGGAGCTAAATTTTCTTTCTTCTTCTTCGTGTTGTTATTTTTGTTATCGTTGGCATCTTTAAAGACTTTCTTATATGAACTTTATCTTCATGTTTGTCGTATAGTGTCATCAGTGCGCAGTGTGCTTTAATAATGTTCTTTTAATAGAATGCTTGTTTTTAGAATAGATGTACAAGTATTATATGAGATATGCATGGTTGGTGTGATGATATATAATTGTTGAATTGTCTTTTTATATAGTCTCTTTCCACATTTATCATCCCTCTTCCTATGTAGGATTCAAATATATATCTTAATTTCAAATGTCTTTCTTCCTGTAATGGTTTGTGTTAAATAATTCACAGAAGAAACACCACCCCACTTCACCTGAGAGAGAGAGAGAGAGAGAGAGAGAGAGAACCTATCACAACTGTTCTATTTCCAGATCACTCCCCTGAATTTGTCTGCTGAAACTGAAGGCAAAAATCTGACATGGCGGATATTCTCTGGATAAAGTTGGTAATTCTCGTGGTCAGTCCATCTATGTGATATGCTAATATGGTCATAACATCATCTGTTTTGTGTGTATTTTATCTTAGATGAGGCTCCAGCACATTCAGTATTTCTTTGATAAAAGGCAAGAAATTATTCAATCAGGTTGGATATACACCTGTAGAAGAAAATGTTTAGTGGTTTGAGTTTTCAAACTCATGCTGGCTGATATAGCTGGCTATCTATCACATCAATTTTTTTCTCATATTCATGATTAGTCTTCTTGTTACTTCTTTTTTGTGTACCTGCGGTGGGAAATATGAGATTGATTATTTCTAGGAGTCAAACAAGCTCGGAAATGGGAATATTAACATGTTTCTAATTGACATAGCTGGATAATGAATGGTGTATATCCACGTAAATCACTAATCCTGATAGCCCCTACCATGCCATGGAGCAAAGGGAAAGATCAGATTGTCTCTCCCATTGTCCAAGGATGAAATTATCTTTCTTGTGATAACTAGCTTTTTGATGCCAGCTTCAAATGGTACTGTTCTCTTCTGTTGTCCTGTGTAATATTATTCAATTGGTTAGTGTTATGTGGATATTGGTTTTTAGAAATTATTGATACAAGATGCCTGAACTCTCATTATCTTAACATGGTAACTTTTGAAGCCTCGTATATTAAAACCATGACATATTTAGGTTATTGGGGAAAAAAACCTTTTTCCTATGTCATCTCAAAATTTCATTCTTCTAGCAAAAATTTTTATGTGCAACATCACCTTTTCTTGATTTTGTTGGTGCAAAGAAGGAACTGGTTCAATTGGTCCTACATTATATAGATACATCCATACAAACAAATGCACGGACGTGCATATTTATCATCATGCCTGGTTTTTGATTGAAGGTTTCAGTGTGAGATACTTTGTGCCTTCAGCAAATCTGTGACTGCATTCGATGTTTACTGTTTCTCTAGGAGATCTGGAAAAGACAACCCCTTCAGGTGCACATATGTTCTCCCTGATGGTATTACACATACAAAAGGCTATGTCAAAGACTTGGAGGAAGCACGAAGGTATCTTTCTCTGCCAGATGGAAGCTCAACTGCACAATGTGGGCCGAAGGAAGTAATAGAATTCCAGGATGATACAGAGAAACCTGAGGATCGGAGGAGAATAGACTTGACAAAAAATGTAGCATCTAAAACTGCTTTGGCAAAAGAAATTGTCTAGTTTTGCCATCTAAGGAACTCTTCTCCTGTGCAGGAGTTCTACTTGACTAATGAGCGTTTCCTCGTACCTGAGATGCTCTTCCGTCCTGCTGATTTGGGTTTGTATTACTTCAAACTATGGAGAGTACATACCATTCTAGTTTGCCCTCTGCTGAAAACTTCCGTCTCTGGCGGATATAACTAACCACATGTGGGCTTCCACCAGTACAAACGTGCTGCAAAATAATTGGATTGCACTGATGATGTGGCAGAGCCCATCATCTGTTGCTGACTTCCGCCTTTCAAGTACTGGACTATGCTACCAGAAGCTTACTATAAAGAAAATATAGCAGTTAATATATAACGTGTTGTTTATCTAAACAATTTTGCATGTGTTGGTTGTTTCATTTAACTAAAATTGCAGACTGTTCCCCTAAATACTCTGCTGCCACAAGAACTCTAGGGCTGAACCTTGTCCAAATGCTGACAGCCAGAACTGCTTTTGTGGTTGCATGTTCATAGCTAAATCAGATACCATAATTCACAAAAGCTTGAATCAAATTGAAAACGGTCTTTTGCTATTCAGGGACATGGGATCAAGAAAGATATAGCTAAACTCATTGAAGATTAGAATTCCATTTGATTTTGGAGTTTCATGATAGTTATGTAAGCATGAGAACTATGCAGTAATTGCATGTTAAGATAATCTGACCACAGTACTATATCGTGGCACGGATAGTGCGCGCACACACATATACATATAGACACGTCATTTGGCAAGTGCAATCAAATGCACTAAAAAGTGAAACAATGATGCATACCAAAAATATCACCATGCGTGCTTATCTATCTAGTGCAATTCATAAGGTAATTCTGTCATTCACAGGTAGGGATGACCAAGCTGTTAGTACACAAACACACAAACACACCGTATAGAAATATATACCAAGAGCTTTGTGCACATGTTTTATTAATTATAGTGTTTGCACACTGAGTTATTTTTCTAGGCATGCCATGGCTCTGCTGCTGATGTGAGTTTTTAAAGCGCTTCAATATGTGTACATAAACGCACAAACACACCATGCAGAGATATATAATAAGAGCTTTGTGCACATGTTTTATTAATTATAGTGTTTGTGTACTCAATTACTTTTTTGGGCATGCCATGGCTCTGATGTTGGTGTGAGTTTTTAATGCGCTTCATGCAGAATCCTTTTCTGGATCTTTACAGGTATGAGTCAAGCTGGATTAGCTGAATGCATTGTTCGTGCTGTTAGTTCATGCCATTCTCATCTTCATCCTGTGCTTTTTGAGAAGTAATCATATTTTGTATCATTTTGTGCAAAAACTTATTGTTTGTTCAGTTGTATGGTTAAGGAGATCTATCTTATCTATGGGTTGCCTGTGTGTGGCCTTCTCCTTTTGCAGCATCATATTGACTGGTGGAAGCACGTCGTTTCCTCGATTTGCAGAACGATTGTAAGCTTCTTTATCACTACTTGACATGAGGCAGAGTCATGCCATTCTTTGACATCTTGTTTTTCTGATGACAGAGAAAGGGAGCTACGGCCTCTTGTACCTGATAATTATCAAGTGAAAGTTACTACCCAAGAAGAGTATGGCTAATTTCATGTTGAGCTTCCCCTCAGATCCATTTCTGTTTTCTCTTTGATACTTATATTCCAGCGATCAGTCCTATTTTAGGTGTATGGAGGGGTGGGTCGCTTTTGGCATCTAGCCCTGATTTTGAATCAATGTGCACTACAAAGTCCGAGTATGAAGAGATTGGAACTACCCGCTGTCGACGCCGTTTTTTTCACTGAACATCTGATTAGGAAGTTTATGATGCCAGTAGTGTCTTCGATGACATGCATGTGGAAGAGCTCATAGTTGGAATTTTATTCGGTGACAAGTACAAAAATCATTAAATTGAAGGTGAGCTAGAAGTACATATTATGTCATCTTTATCTGGAACAGATGCAACGCTAATCTTTACTTGTATGACAGGATAGGTAGCAGAGTCCTTGAACAAGGTTGTGGTCTGATCCTAATTTGCTTTTTACACTACTTTGGTACGACAGTTGTCTGAATTGCTGACAGCTCTAATGCACTTATTAAGCTGTTCCAAACGCCAGTTTGAAGTGCCATATATAAGCCTCCACTACCATGGATGCAGTGCGTTATAAACTCCAACGAATTTTCTTTGTTTGACATGATCCTTGACAGGGGTATCTGGATGCTAGGTTATGATTTAGGGGATTACAATATAGTATGTGGGATATGGAAAAAAGTGCCTCAAAATTCCAGAGTGATTAAATCTATTTTTTTCATGCTTCAAGGTTCGTAGTTGGATGGATGTTCTAGTTTTTTATTTTATTTAGTTTATTCTATTTAATTTTATTTAAATTAGAAACTTCTAGTTTTCAGGTACATTTATTTTCCATGGGGCATTGAAGCTTTTAGCTTTTAAGTTGCTATTTGTAGTTCTTTATGCGACGGGATGCTTGAGGCGACAGTTTGCCCCATAAAAACTCCGTTAGAACATGTGGGACACTAATTCAATTAATGACAACGAGAACAGATTCATGCATTTTTTTGCGTTGGCTCTTGAAGCTTGTAATTTGACTGCTAAATTTTTGCCAAACGCGGTGCAAATGTGAAATCATAGTGCAAGCTCCATGTAGAGACGTCAAAGATGGTTGAAACAAACAGGCAGATAATCATATGCATCTGGGAAGAAATTCATTAATTAAAATACATGCTACGTTATTTCAAGCAAAACAAGACCAGCTGGTCTAACCGGAGCCATATATGCATCACCAAAACAAATAGAATTTACCGCTGCTCCCCAATATTTTTAAATAATTTTATATTATATTCATAGAAATCAATGCTATAATTCGATCTCGTGTAAATGCATATTGTTTCAACCATCTATGAAAACACGTTTCTGTGTAATAACCTACTTCTTTGGCATCATATAGACGAATAAAACCAAATGCATCATCATCATGTCAAAAACTGTTCTCCTTTTGGATACTGATTTCATCACTAGTCACCCCCTTTGGAGAGCAGGTGTAAAAGGCACTTTGCGATATTCTCTCTTGTACTCGGCAGCTAGTCAATCACTTGCATTGTTTCATTGAAGATACCTCTCAAAGAATCCATTCAAACATCTTTGTCGCATTGTTTAGACAACAATGGCACGTGCTTTCCCGAACGAAGGAAAGCTAATGCCATAAAAAACCTAAACGTGAAATCCAGCTCACAGTAAATATGTGAACAGAATTATTTGATAACTACAATGTTAGGGGACAATCGAGATATGGAACATGTCAGTTTTGCTGGGTTAGCCACTAAAGTTACAGTAATATTTAAAGTTCAGATAAGCAAGATAAGACTTCCTTTTTTTAATTTTGTTTTAAATCTACATTGGTGGAAGTAATATTCAGAAAAATAATCTAACAAAAACAATATATGTAACTCTCACAATTGATGTAGCTTTTCCATGATCTATCAGCAAGCTTAAACAAACACTTTGTATATGATTTATGTTGTAATATTTTTAAGATTGTCGGGCAGGCCAGCATTTAGGCACGGTGGCATGCTCCCACTATTTGATGTGACATTAGTAAAAACTTTGATTACTGGAGATATTGATTTAGACTCTTACCAAGAGGCATATATATTAAATATATATTAAAAATAAAACTGCATGGAATTAAACTTCTCAAAGATGATCTGCCAATTCCATAAACTAACTTTATTGCGATTAGAAGATGTAGTATAACATTTTTTTCATTTAGAATTTTCTTATGAATAAAACAATGTTCTTTGAATCTAGTAGTAAACGAGATTTCAATTTTTAGATTGAGCTGACTATAAATTAGTTGTATGATTCATATACCTATTCAGTTTTTGGTAAAGATAAACAGTATCGTGAAAGAAGAAGATGCTATTCAAAGCCTATTAAGTAAGCTAATAAATGAAAAAGTATTGATTGAACAGTAGGATGTTATATAGTGCACTAATTTGATATTTTAATTTTTTATCTTTTTGGAGATTATATAACACAATCACTTGGAGGGGCATGCACGAGCTACTTAAATCAAGCCAAGGTTACAAGCTCGTATTACCACCACATGATGGTATGTTTAAGAGCTAGGTCATCAAGAGGCCAGTGCTCTTTGTCCCTTTCTGCAATCAACATGGCCTTGAGTGAAGATTGATGACGACAAGCAACTGACAGGTGCCATGAACTTGAGAATGTTTTAAAAGACTGAGAGGTGAGAGCACATTGTGATCCATTTAAGAAACAAGTTGCCGTGAAATTTTGTTCTAGATTGGGTAAAAGAACTAGAAATAACAACACTAATATTCTTTAAGCCTTCATATATGACAGCTTGCAGGCGTGGCCTTGTTTGTGTTAAAAGCAAGTCCGCTATCTATAAATCTACTAATAGACAGGGATCTCCCATGTCTAAGTTCCATGAGTACCCAATATCTTCTCGGCAATATTGTAAGCATTGGTAACAATAGTATGTGTATCAACACCAACATGCATCACTAAAATGACAATAAGGTGTAAGATCTTTTAATTAAAACATGCTTCAATGTTCATCAAATGTCCATTCTTGGAATAGTCGCATGCCAGATATTGACAAAAAATAGCATGAAATATTACTTTTGAAGCATATATATAATACAAGCATGACAAACAATATTCCGAAATAAATGTTTGGGTAAGAAAGACAAGCGATGGGCTAAGCTGCAGTAGCACCACTATTAAATCAGTGTTGAGGCAATTTTGGGATAGGAAGGATCTAATAACTGGAATTCTTGAAGGAGAAGTGATACTGTTGGTGGAGCCATGGAGGCCAAAAAGGTTCATGCTGTGATCCCCACACCTGCTTTTTTTCTCATGGTAATCACTCCTGCCCTTGCGTGGAACTGATTAACTTGACTGAAAAAACACATGACATGACAAGCTGGAAGAATGGTCTCACATAACCTTGAGGACTTGGTCTAAATGTGTTTACAAGAACTACACCTCTCTAAATTTATCAAATACATCCACCTATCTATAAACAGTAAAATAATCTAAATCTGAAGAAAAAAAAATCCTATATGTAATTTTGTTCTTTAGAATATCCATTGCATGGTTGTCTTTCGCCATATACGCAGCGTTAACACAAGAAGTATATATCATGCAGACTCAAAGCGAGCAAGTGCAACACTCAATTCCAAATTTTAAATCTCGCAATTGCTTCAACCTTGCCTGCACCAACACTTTTTTTTAACTCAATTATAAACTCCTGAAATATCATATAATTAATCCAACTGCATATAGCGGATATTGAACTGCAAAAAATTGTTTGTGAGAAGAAAAAGATGCAGGAATATAGTACAGAAACTAGATTATTACTCCAGATAAGATATTAGAATTTAGGACACCTTGCATAATCAGATCCATACAAATGAATTGCAGCCAAAGTTGCAGCATCTATATATGCGGAATCCGGCATCTTGTAGCTGCAGCATGGGGAGCTCAGTTTCATTGAAATTCTAGAAAAAAGTCCAATCAAATTGATGTAAGAGACTTCTGAAGGTTTTAACAAGATTCTTGAGCGGAAGAAAGAAGAGAAAAGAGACTGTATAGCAGGCCCACTCTCTACTGGGATAGCATTAAGAAGATGATTCGAGGCTTCGAGCTCAGAGCGACATCAAAAGCCTAAATCATTTATATAATCAGGTTAGTTATATCTAATTGTACTCTATATAGGTTAGTCCTTAAATGATGGCAGTCCACATATCAAGTTCGCATCGCTATGTTATAAATTATATATCCATCTAGAATTATCAAACAATTGATAAGAGATAATATCCCAAAAAAATTTTACTCACATTACATTGTTGCTGTGCCACCCTTTTGTTCCTCAACTACAAATCTACTTAACTATATGGTTATTTTTTTATATGAAATTGCACGACCCATCTCGTCTTATACATATCGTATCTTCATATATAATGTGATGTCTGTGTTTTGTTCGGCATATATTTTTGAATTAGTAGGTGGATTATATAGGTAAAACTTACGTATGGTTTATACGCTCACCGACCACTTTGATTTCTTGCTCATAGGGTCTGTCTGTGCAACTCGATGTATTTGGACTGGTATACCAACAGCATAAAGAAGATGAGTCCCTGAAAGCGATTGGCCTGTCCTCACCATGTTGGCTGCAACGACTTAGAGGGCAGTCATAGGAAATTCGTATAACAAGATAAAGTCAGAAATATTTGATCATAGTACAGCCTCAAAAGACCCAAGCTGGTCTAGTTTCTCCGCAAGGGTCTGTAAAGCAAACATCAAGTAGACGTGAAAAGTTTTTTTTCTTTTTGGTAAGATTGTAAGAATAATCTCGTACTCTTCACTTTACAACAATATTTCTAAATTTGTGCGCAACGAAATGAAAATCTAGAGTCGGCCCACGTGGAGTCCAACTCCTAGAACACTAGGCCTTTCCTTTTTTGCGCTCACTGCTGCGTGAGTAGACCGAAGAGGTTTAATCAATGTGTACGTCTGCACGTCAAATAGCTATTATTATGCTTCTTCTAGGTAACCCACTTGACCGGTTGGCGAAGGTCTCTTCCTTCTCCACCCCATCTTCCTCACAAATCCATATCATCATTATTTCGCCTAGAGATACTTTCATCACTTATTTATCAGCTATCTCTTCAAGAATCATGCATTTGATGTCTCGAAGGGTTACTGGAAGCGTGTTGTCAACTTCTCGAAGATGGACATTTTCGGCGAGAAGGCTAGGGGGGCCTTTTTCGACTTTCTTCTTCTACTCCCTGCTCCTGCTCTTCCCTTCGTGGTGTAACATGAGTAGTAGTAATACTTTAGACCTTTCCAATCCAGGGTGGGATCACTACAGGAATAGTAACATTTGCCGGCATTTTTCTTGATTTTTCCCGACGCTTATTAGCGTCGGCCAAAACCCAGCCGACGCAACAGCAAGCGTCGTAGATGCGTTGCCTATACCTGAGTAGAAAAGATTTTGGCCGACGCAAGCGGAAAGCGTCGGCAAAGTCCACGATTTACCGACGCTTAATAAAGCATCGGTGTATCTTCTTTTGCCGACGCAATTTAGCGTCGTCATAGACCACTACTCGGGCGAGCTGGTGTTGTTGGGGTGGTTTTTGCCGACACTTATAAGCGTCGGCTAAACCGTTTCATCTGAGCGTCGGCTAAACCGTTTCAGCCCGTCCCAGATGTGGTTTTTAACGACGCTTTAAAGCGTCGGCCGTGGAATTTTTTAAAAAAAAAAAATAGAAAAACACATGCTTGTCATAAATCACCATTTACATCAATATGAACCTGCATTACATTTACATCAACACAAATATTCAGATCATTCAAAACATTCATATTGTCATATAATTAATAAGTTTAGAATTACAATGTACTTTGAAAAATATAAGAAAGATACATAGAAAACTCCTTAAATAACAGTCTAAAAAGTATCACAGACCGGATGTAGCGCCATCATTATCTCTACGAGCTGTTGAAGTATCAGGAATCTACAAAAAAAAAAGACTTTAGAAGTTAAGAATATGAAAATCATTAACTCATGCAAAATAAATGATACATATGTAAAGTCATCAAATACATATAGTTATTTACCTGAGGAGGGAGAAATCGCTGTAACATAGATGAAATATTGTCAAGCTGAGACTGCAAAGTTTGTTGGTTCTGCTTCAACTCCGCCAACTCTGCCTGATGGCGATCCTTCATATCTTCAATTGTTGCCCGAAGTCTACTAACTTCTGCATTGCTACTACCTTCTCCAGCATTTCTTGTATACATGCCCACTGCAAACAACTGAGTGGGGGTAACTCCAACGCCATAACCCCTCACTCTACCATAACGCTCTGGGCCCAATAATTCAGCAAGCACCTGAGCTTCGACATGACTGGTCGCGTCGGATGATGATGACTCCCCGACGCGCTCTGAAATAAGAGTTGTTGCCCTGTCCTATATCTCTCAAAAGAAAAGGTCATATTAATGTATGCCAATAATATAACTAATAAAAATATCGTTGAAAGATTCAAAGATGAATACATACAACTATATCTCTTGATTCCTCCCGAACAAAACTGCCATCTCGGTGGGTGTGAGTCATCTTATAAAACTCCACCTTACCAGGCTCCCTTCCATTATCATCCATCTACAACAAAAGATATATTGGCAAGCTAGTTATCATGATACATGCTATATGATAGAATAGTTTAAAATAATTTCAAAAAGTTTCAAAAAAACTTACGAATTCAGCTCTACGTCGAGCATAACTCATCGAGCCTGAAGTATGAGGAACAGTCTGAGAGGCTCGTGCAACTCTACTAATGTTGGAATATGTCTTTCCAAAAAAGGAATAAACAATATAAATTTGTAATCTAAATTATTAATAAATACAATATAAGGTATTGAAAAAAATATACACAACCTGAGCTTTCTCGGAAAACCAATAGTGGACAAGCTCCCTCCACTGATGAGGGATTACATCAGGAGGACAAACACGGGCAACCTCCTCTTCTGTCATACCATCGTGCTTCCAATCCGCCTTTAACTTGGCCCTATATTCTTTCCACTTGCGATTGACGGACTTCAGCACCCAATCATGACTCGCTTTAGGGAGCAAAAACTTTTTCTACATCAAAGTAATTAAAGAATGTTATAACAATGTTAAATCAAAAAATAAAATTGTGATAGTAAGCAAATTCAA
The DNA here is from genome assembly GCF_051530095.1 of Phoenix dactylifera. Classification (NCBI taxonomy): domain Eukaryota; kingdom Viridiplantae; phylum Streptophyta; class Magnoliopsida; order Arecales; family Arecaceae; genus Phoenix; species Phoenix dactylifera. The sequence goes on along the minus strand of NC_143198.1, from coordinate 33,755,507 downwards.
TTCTTTACCTCAATAACTTTAAGAAGCTCAACCTTATACGAAGGAAGCATTTCATTCCATTTCGTATAGTTGAGCGGACACAACTGACCCTTCCGCGCAACCGATCCTAAAAAAGTCGATAAAATGCTTGCAGCCCTCTTGATGGGTTGCCCCAGTTCATTGCAATGTACCACGATCTTCTCATCCTCGCGTAGGCTCCACACGTCCCGTGCTCGAGTGGGTCCTCGTGTCCTCCTCACTCTCCCCAGTCCATCTATAAAAATAAAATAAAATATCCATTAATTAAAACATTAAAGGCAAATGATTTAATATAATTAGATTGTAAAAAAAATTAATATATAAAATTAAATCAAATTACTCTGGATGTGCACGTCATCCATGTCTGGACAATCAGCAGATGACACGTGCTCAGACTGCGACTCGTGCTGAGTATGAGACTCATGCTGAGCATGGGACTCGTGCTGCTGGGGCTCGTCGGGTTGCTGGGACCGCAGGGACTGATCGGAAGAAGATCCCACGGATGTGTGCTGAAACTCAACATCTCTTATTCGTTTTCCTCGCAGCATGTTGTTACCTAGTATGCACAAAAATAAGCAATATTAGTTAAATTATAAATAAAATCTAAATAAAGATGCTGGCGTGGCAAGACGTGACTTCATTCATTAGATGGAGATTATGCTTCTGATCAGTGTCTGTATGCCGGTGCACAAGTAAATAAAAGCCCTTAAGAACTTTTTGTATGTGGGCATGGCATCATTCATCAAATGGAGATTATCCTAGTCTTTTAAGGTTTTTCTATGTTCACCAAGAGTAAATAGACTAGCTAAAAATTCAGTATGGCATCAGTGGACAAGTAACAAGGTCGTCTTGACTCTTGAGTTTGAGGTGCACGAAAAACTACATCTTTAGCATAGGAAATTCCATGGCAGGACTGCATGACCAAACATTCAAACTTCTAAACAAAAATGGCAGGACTACATTTCTAAGTCAGTCACAGTCAGGGGCTAGGGGATCAGTTATGTGGAGCTCATCCTCATGTACTCATTTTCTGATTTCCCATTGATTAGCCTCATTCAACTATTCCCTCATGGTTTTGGCTGCTTTAAATTCTGAAGTCTTCCAACTTAAACCAGTTGTTCAAACACTCTTTACTCGAATTTTGCTTGTAATGCATATGCTGTTTAGTTTTCACCAATTGTTTTTATGGATTCAAGGTTATCAACATTCCTAAGCTCATCCAAATGATCAACAGTCCCGGTTGTCTCTGTCAAGATTTAGATTTTGCTGCAGCTGTATTAATGGGCAACATTAACAGGAATATTCTACTTCACTTAGCGAAGCAGCGACATCCCCCTTCCGTAAATTTAAATGATAAAATTTAGCTTAGCATCTTTCCCTCAAATAGTTAATGTCTTTGGGATGGTTACAATTTTGGACAGACCAACTCGGTCTTTATCGTGAAAAATCCAATTACTAAAGGTGAGTGCTATTCACACAGTGGATTGCAGTCTGAGTTAATTATTAGAGTAGCATATTTATCAGCAGTATGCTGAATTGGTCTCTCTGTGCAAATGAATATGTAGGAGAAGAGAATGAATGGCTATGGTTTGTATTGTCAATTGAACTCTGTCAAGAAGAAAAAAGAAATAAGAAGACGAGTGGCTGCAAATAATAACTTTTGTTCATTGAATATAGCAGTTGTAAAAATTAAGCAATACAATCGATTAAATCTTCTGGCATGGTGTCTGTCCATTTTTTTTTAGCAAAGCATTCATAACTGGGTAAAGAATAGAATTAAAAATGTAGAATTTTATCTAACCAACCAAAATATATTTATTTTCTCTCAGTTGGGTGATTCCAAAAAGAAGCAATGATTGCTCCATTCTATACCATGGCACCAAACAGTAAAATCTCTCAGGATGGGATCAAAGAACATCTCTCAGGATGGGACTGAGGCAGTTGGCTGTTATTTTTCAAAATCAGTAACAATGTCCCTTCCCTTGCAGTCATAAAGAACCTCAAAGAATTGCAAAATTTGCAGAGGATTTAAATAACAATTGGTGGACCAGCAATACGACATCTGATGACGGATGAGTACAGCATCCAGCCGCAAACCAGAGACAAGAGATTAGATAAAAACTAACACAAGAGATTAGATTTATCAGCAATCTGTTTGCCATCTCAACGAGATTTGTTTGCAATGGTAGACAATTCGTACAATCTAGAGGTTTGAACAAGAAAAGTTATGAATGTTTACTTGACCGAGTTGGTCTGTCCATAATGAGAATTATGCAGCAATATAACCATTACAGAGATGCTAAGTTATGAAGCATCTTTCCCTCAAATAGTTATGAATGATGCATGAAAACTACCATTACAGAGATGGATGTTCTTACCAAGAACACAGAGAAAAGTATGCATCTAACCTTGCTTTGTTTCTAATCCCAACCTTTTGTGAGATTTGATTGTCTTTGCTAGCATACTTCCATTAGCATTACTCAAATTCAAGAAATGCAGTAATACCCGGTAAAAATTTTTTGAATTACCTCGGTCTCAGGCGGAGGGAGATGGTGTCGACTGGTCGGCGCCGCAAAGGAGGGAGGAGGAGAGGAGGATGCGGACGGTCGCTCGGCACCGGAGAGGAGGGAGAAGGAGAGAAGCTTGCCATCGGACGTCGCTCGGCGCCGGAGAGGACAAGGGCCGGCCGCTCGTCGTCGGAGAGAAGGGAGGAGGAGAGGACCTGGGGCTTGATCGATCGGGATGCCAAATGAGGAAGAGGAGGCCGGCCGCTTGGTTTTGTTATTAATTTGACTTTTGACGACACGTATACGCGTCGTCTTAGGATGCAAATAGGACGACGCTAATAAGCGTCGTCTTTTCTTAAAACGCGTCGGCTGTTCCTGTAACATTACGCCAACGCTCAGGAGCGTCGTCTGTTCTGGAGAATTACCGACGCTTATTTAAAGCGTCGGCAAATCTTGGCCTCATTCAATTTTTTTCCGACACTTATGCCTAGCGTCGGGAAAAATGCGTTGGGAAAGGCTATTTTTCCTGTAGTGGATGATGGGTGCTTGTAAGTTGAACCTGAATTTATTGTACATGGGATACTAGAATGTAGCCCCTTCACCTTAATTTTTCCTTCTTGCTCGCACGAAAAAGAGGACCCAAAACTTTCTTCATACATTTGAGCCCAATTCAGGTTTTAGAATTTTTTATATTTAACCCCTTCAATTATAAATTAGTTGCAGTAGAGCCTCTTTTGAGTTCTTGTAAAGTTTGCCTAGTAACATCCCAAGTTAACTAATAAGATCTCTGCAACTTGCTTTCCGTTCCTCTTCTCATATGTCTATTTGAAACTTCTTGCTAATGAGTTGCACTGTTCCTCTGTGCTGTCATCTTCAAATCAGAGACGGAAGCAAGATCTTAATTCTTTTGATAGTCCTAGCCAAGAGCTTAAATCCGACAAAGATAGTATTGAAAAGTAGAATCGGTTCTCTAGCTACAAGATCCAAAGGCATAAGTAAAGAAAAGTATAAGGAGAAACATAATTAATATTATATCATATTTGATAAAATTAATTCACGATCCTACGTACTCAGAAGCCTTTTTTTTGTTGGTGAATATGCAAAACTTTATTCTAGTATTAAAATTATATATGAAGTGTGCCGATGAAGTCTATGAAGTCTGTCAGGCATTCCAAATTCTACTATCAAAGATCAGTAACGAAAATTTTCAAAACGAAAATTTTCATATATAACATACAATTTTTATATTTAGTTGATTTTTATTCTAAATATTTTTAAGAATACTACAAGCTTGATAACTTTGGTTATTATACTACTAGTTATTGAGGATCATGCATGAGGTTTAGTTACACATTAATAACTGGTTGGAGGAAGAAAGCTTGACATAGATAATTAGGTCGAGAACTTAACGACGTAAGGTTAGGTTCCAACAATGTATGTTAGGATTCTTTGCCCCCCACAAGTGGTACCAGACCAATGACTAATGATACTAGACAAACTTTTCAAAATAATAAAGGTGTCCAAAATTGAGTGGTGCCTCTTATGAAGAATGGGAACATTGATACATAGATCATGATGTGGTATAGACGCAATGGATGGACTCACATGAGCAAAGCATATTAAGTTTATCGGCTGGAGAATGATTCTTATAAGAGCGAACTCTTGTAAGAGTTTAGTTAAAACGTAATCTTGGATGATGTACTGAAAAAGTAATTAGACATTGAGCTTGATTGAAGAGTGGTGGATTGGATTTGTTGGAAAGTTGAATCCACTAGCATATGAAGGGGAAGGTTGTTGAGGATCAAGGGTAAGATTTAGTCTCATATGGAATATTTAGTAGGAAAGAGAAAGGTTGATAGAGATGATTGGATCCAAAATTAGGCTTAAGCTTTTAGGCTGAGTTGGATTCAGAGATGTATACCAAATCTTCTTAATATTAGGACTTTCCTTCCCCAACTACTAGTCATCACCATTCTAAACAATATTTTCATTTTTAGAGACGAGATTTATTATATGAGATCGGCGGGCTTGGATTTGTCGGGACTGAGGGCGAAAAAGGAAAGGTGAGGTGGATGGTAGCTCTCTCTTGCCCTTTCCCCTTTCTAAAAGCATCATTTTCTCTCTCGCTCGCTCGCTCGCTGCGGCTTTCTTGCTCCAATCATTTGATCGATTGCTCACGAGATTGAGTAGGGGGTGGGCGTGTTGCAGGATTAAGGTAGGGAGCGGGAAATGCCGAGACCAGGACCTAGGCCATATGAGTGTGTGAGGCGCGCCTGGCACAGCGACAGGCACCAGCCCATTAGAGGATCTCTCATCCAAGAAATCTTCAGGTTCCGCTCTCTCTCCCCACTACCGGTTATTCTTTTCATCGAATTCGTTCGCGATTGCCTCCACCACCGACATCAGAGCGCGTGGTTGTGTTGGCGGCGGTGATGATTTACTTTCTATTTCTGTTTTAATTTTTATTTTGTTTCACTGATGCCCATCACTCATCAGGGTGGCGAACGAAGTACACAGTCCCGCCACCCGCAAGAACAAGGAATGGCAGGAGAAGCTCCCCTTCGTCGTTCTCAAGGCCGAGGAGATTATGTACTCCAAAGCCAACTCCGAGGTTTGTTCCTGGCCCCTTCTTCTTCCTCCTCTTCCTCCGTTTCCCCCCCCCCCCCCCCCTCCATCTCTTCGCCTCTCCCCCGCTGCCCCGCCCCTTCGTTTACCGACATCGCCAACCCCCATTGACTGACTGGGAGGAGGAGAAGGGTTTGCTCATAGTGGTGCTGCTGGTGATGGTGCGTTTGTTTGCAGGCAGAATACATGGACCTGAAGACGCTGCGCGACCGAGCTAACGACGCCATCGACACCATCATTCGCAAGGATGAAACTACGGAGAGCGGAGACCTCTTGCAGCCCTGCATAGAAGGTATCACCTCCTCACCACCAACATCTCGTCTCAGTGATGTGATGTGCGAATTGCCATTCCTTTCCGTTGCTTAAAGAAGAACACAACATAAGGCAAATGTTCAATCCTGGGCCTCCTTCCTTCTCAATTATGTGATTTGGTTTTCCTCTGAAATCCTGTGCCTTCTTCCTACTTGAATCCTGCTTCATGGAGAAATCTATGTTGGGGAAAATGGGACGGTTGAGGAGGTCAGGTTCCTCCTTTGATTCAATTTACCCTTCCAAACACAACATATCGAAGCACGAGAGCACTCATTCTCGTGCTCACCGCCCCCACGCCCACTCACGCGCGCCTGCGCGCACGGCAATTGTCGATTTAATCGAAGATGATCGTGGAATAATGTTTCTTTCTTTGTTTTTTTTTTTGTTTTTTTTTTTTGTTCCTTCCTCCCTTCTTCTGTCTCCTTGTTCTCTTTCTCTGCTACATCCCCACGCCTCAGCGGCGCTTAATCTGGGCTGCATTCCCATAAGAACTTCAAGGAGCCAGCGACACAGCAACCATGGCGGCTATTTGAGCTCCACCATCAAAGATGTCATCGCTGCCCCTCTTAAGCTCCCGGACGACGACAACAACAACAACAACAAGAAGTCTCGCATAGGATCTTCTGGCCATCGGTTGCCACCATCACCTCCTCTTGACCACGTTTCCGCTTCTCAGTTTGCATCCTGGGGCTCCGCCTTCATAAAGCCCACCGTTGTACATCCTGGCATTCCCGAGGCCAAGTCTGTCAACCCTGATGCCTCTCATGAGCATGAAGATTCCTTCACCATAGCTAATTCCAGTCTCCATTATACCTCCAAGCATTCTCTACTCTCTTGCCAAGATAGAATGCCGAACCCAATGAATACCTATACTTGCCCGAGTTTGGGTCATGTGTATCCCCTGTACTACAGCCACAACCAACCCAAAACAGTTGCGCAGTTATCTCATCAGAGGCCTCAGGACCTCTTTTGTAGCACGGTCACACCCATGATGCCTGATGTTCTGTCCCTCGCCAAGGCTGAGGCAGGCTCTATGCAGAACGTTCCTGGTAGCAGAAGCACCATGGATTCTTTGAAGCAAGTTTCGAACTTCATAAAAGCATCTGAGAATCCACCACACATTTGTTGTGATTTGTCACTGCGCCTGGGGCTGCCTTCTTCTCCATCCTTAGGTGCAGAGGACGCATGGAATAATGAGGTTGAGGATGTGGGGTCAAGCAGTTCCTGTGATGAGAGCAAGTTCTACGATCCTTCTCCTAAAAGAACCAGAGCCTGGAACTTAGAGAGTTCATTTTCGCCTCCAAAAGATAAGGGCTTTGATTTCCTCGCAGTAGAATCTATGGACGAGCCAGTGGAGTCGTGTTCAAGTAAGTGGAGTTCAGAGGGCGAAGGCGCATTGTGTGTCGAGGCTTTTGACAAGTGCAAAGCAACTACGAGTGGTCCATTCCATGGTGGGTACTCCAACTGGAGGCAAAAGATTTCGACTGTCCAGCAATCCGGCAAAATGGAGGCACCAAACTCATAGGAGTAACAAGCGCTGAAATTGCTTATGGACCTCTCAGGTAGCAGCACATCTCCCAATAAAGAAGTATCAAGAAACATCCTTCAGAACCCTTTACTTTCTTATTTTACAATTAGTAGAGTATTGATGTGCGGAAATGCAGGACGAATAGCGGCTCGCAGAGAGCTGCTTGCTTTTGGTATTGACATTTGTGGCATCTGAAGATTGTCTTAGATACTAGTACTGTTTGTAAATTTGATGCATTAAAACATTAGGGCAATTCTCTGGTTGACCGCTTGCTTGTGTGCGCATGCATATGCACCAGATAGAAATCAGCATTTCACGTTGAGAAGATGATTGGCCATTCACATTTATATGGCAATGTTTGTGCGTGCGTGCGTGCAGCACCAGATAAAAATCAGCATTTTACATTGAAAGATGATTTGACATTCATATTTATGTAGTAATGTTTGGCTTTGTGAGGAACTAGAGGCAGCCTGAAAGATACTGGGTGTGAATTATTACCATAGTGACATATGACTCCGAGTAAATTCTTGCCTTAGGTGATGTTATTGCCTTGTCCAGGCCTCATGAGCAATAAAGGCAAAGAAGATTTTACTTAAAACAGAAATATCTATGAGTGTTCTATATAAATCATAGAACAATTCTCGTCAATCCTTTAAAATTGTTCCATGCTTATTACTTTGCATTTTTTATTTACGTAAGATCTATTAGTTTTTTATTTTTGAATATGCGCTTCATCTCTTGTGACTGTAATGTTTTTTTTTTTTTTTGGCTACAATTGTGACTGTGACTGTAATGTTTATTGGCAGAGATCATCCCATCTCTTTGGCTTACTTTATGAAGCTTGCGCCACCATTGACTCTTGTCAGCGTCCGTACACTGATGTATTGAGCCTTATACCATGTTGTCACAGCACTTGCCTTCAGATTTATTTGAGTTTCAAACATTTCCTTTATAGTCTATGATGGAAACCTTGTCGGAACAAATCTCAGTTATCCTCATTCATGCACTCTTAGGCCTTTCTAGTCTCTTTGCTTAAAACAGCTGTACGTATAGGATTTAATTTAATCATTTCTGTTTTGATTCTCCTTCCTAATGGCGGATCTCTTTTATTCTATTTTCCCCATTAGTAAGTCGTGTTCTCTTGTTTGATCCTTGGAGAAGCAGAGGGGGATTCATCTTCTCTACCGAGTTACAATAGATTTGTTGTAAAGCCTCTATCCTTTTGAGGACCAACGGCTATATGCATCTCCATCCACAAATTAGTCAAAAGATTTGTTGGCCTTTTCAAGGGCATGTTGCCATTTTAGTTACCCCTTCCTAAAAATCACTATTTACATATATACCTATCAAACTATTCTATTTTCGCAATGGTGTCCTCTTATTTAATTTTTGGTTTATGATGTTAATAAATAACTATTTTAAATGATTACTTATTAATGCAGCTAATTTAAGGGTATATGTACAAAAATGCCTTTTGTTGGGGTTATTACCATAAGAAGTCAATCTATTTTATAAAGGAAGAAGCATGTATACTTTCTCTCCTTTTTTTTTTTTTTTATTTGCTGAAACGGGTCTTTCATACATCACGAGTATGAATACACCTAATAGAATCGGCAAATAACAGATCCCAAAGTGTCCGGACAACTCTCCTTCCCAGCCCACAGGGTGCCTCCTGAGTGGTTCGCTATTCGCTACATATGCAGTCATCCAGTCCACCGTCCTATTGCCCACATAGAATACATGCATAGCCGAAAATGTCACTTCCTCTCTCACCATCACCTAAATATCTCGGAGCAGGGGTCGAACCCCTCCATCACTGCTTGGGTCTCCTCGGACCCAACTGATCACAGTGGCTGAATCACCCTCCAATAGAATTGAAGTAGCCTAAAGCACCTGCCGCGTATAATGCAAGTCCATCCAAGCCGCCTGCAACTCTGCTCCAAGAATTGAGATGTCGAAGATCTGACAGTCCTCCGCTGCCACTACCGTAGAACTTGGGCCCCTGATGACAAATCCAGCCCCTATCCTCCTACCTCCATCCAAGATAGAGCCATCAAAATTGACCTAAAAAAACTCGAGGGTGGAGACTCTTAGGTAAAAAAATATCCTGTGAAAAGCTGTCGAAGCAGAACGAAGGTCCTAGATGTCCCGAGCTATCAAAGGTTTATAATCTAAGCCTGCATAAATGATCTCTATTCGCTTGTGCCCGAGCATGCTCTATCACGGACCACGGGGACGGATTATGTTCGCCAAAGACTCGAGTGTTCCTGGCCAGCCATACCTAATAAGTTGTATCAGACGCCCTAATAGCCACTCGACGCATCTGAGGGATACTAAACCATCGATGAACAGCCTCCAGGAAAGATTCCCTCAGCTCCAAGCATCCCGCGGCACCCCAGACAGAATCCAAGCTCCACTCGCCCACACACACTAGAATAGCACATGGTCCACCAACTCGTCCACCCTGCAATCCAGGAACTAGAAAGATATGCTTACTCCTCGTCTACTCAATACTGAGCTCGTCGGCAGACACTCCCAGGCCACCTTCCAGAGAAACAAAGTAACCCTCTAGTGTAACTCAAACCTTCATACTCAGCCACAATCCAGGCCCGGCTCCGACTCCCGCTGGAGAATCCGAGAAACATCACCAACCCTAACACTAGCTCTGCAAAGAGTGCTCTAAACCCTGACATCTGGCCCTGCAGAACCCGAAACTGGGAGCGACTGAACCCACTCTGCTAAGTGCTCCCCAAACAACTGGCCTAGTCTAATACTGTCCCACTCCGCCTCCCCCGGCCTAACAAGGTCACACACTCGAAGCCCAGCCGCCACCTCATCACTGATCATCGTCGGGCATAGTTTCAGTGGAAGTGCATCCACCTACGGATCCTTTATCACATCGATGCTCCGTCCGTCGCCAATCAGCGACCTGAAATGTGCTAGAGCTATAGGCAGATACCTCCCAAACTCACGCCACATGAAAGAGCACCTCCAGCTGCCAGGAGCCAGCCCAACAGCCCCTGCCTGACCATATCTAGTCATCATAACCTGACTCTAAAGGCCTTGCAGATCTAAAACAAAATACACCGCCTGACATGCCAGGAGTGCCTCGTGCCTCTCCAAAAATGACTGCACCCCCAAACCACCCTCGCGCTGCGACATAAAAACTCTCCCAAGCCACCAAATGTACCTCGTGGCCCCCAAGCAAACCCCAAAAGAAACTCCGCATAAGCCGCTCAATCCCCACTAGCACTATCTTCGACACAAAAGTATGGGCCATAAGATAAATGGGCATGGAGCACAGAACTGACCTAATCAGCGTCAATCTATCCGTCATGGAGAGTGAGGATGCCTTCCACCCTCTGCACCAAATCGGAACACTCCGCCACCCGCAACCTTCTCCCTGTGAGGGGAACCCCAAGATAGCTCAACGCCCTCTCCTGCTCCTGCATCCCTAGGATCGTTCTGAATCTCTGCCTGGATGCTGCACAATACTCTGTCAACATGTCTTGGAGGGCTCGTGTGTCCCTCGTCCTCGCCCTGGCAAGTAGGAGGCAGTCGTCTACAAAAAACAAGTGAGAGATGGGACGGGCGCTCGGGGTTGGAACATAGGCCGCTAGCTCCCGATTCCCACAAGCTACATGCAAAGCACAGAAAAGCACACAGAGCAAATGATAAATAAGTATAGAGATAGGGGATATCCCTGATGGAGCCCCAAGGTAGACTGAAAGAAAGCCGACGACATGCCGTTGACCAAAATGGAGAAGCTTGGCCCCTGTACACAACCTAGAACCGAATGATTCCAAGTCTGATGGAAACTAAAGCTCTCCAATGCACACCTGAGAAAACCCCACCAAATTCTATCATAAGCACGCTCCATGTCCAACTTCACTGCTATCAAGCTCTGTCTCTTCAGGGCTTGCTGTAGATCCCCCATCATTTTCTGAGCCAGCAAAATATTATCTGAAATACTTCTTCCCCCCACAAAAGCTCTCTACTCCTGGCTGATGATGCTCGGCAACAGATTTTTCATCCTCCCCACCATGTTCCTCGCTACAACCTTGTACAAAGTCGTACACAAGTTGATGGGTCTATTGTGGCTCCGCTCCGCTACATCCTAATGCTTCAGTATCAAAGTGATGTAGGTAGCCTTCCAGTCATCTACCATCGCGGCCCAGCTGAAAAATAACGGTACTGCCTCCACCACTGCCCTCCAAATAATACATCAATACCTCTGAAAGAGAAAGGTGGGAAGCCATCTGGTCCAGGAGTATTGTCCCCTACCAGGGCCCAGACCTCCCTCTGCACGTCCATCTCCAACACTGGCCGAACCAAAGCTGCATGTTCTGCCTCTTCAATTCTGACTTCCAATCTAGAAAGCTGACCAGTGTCCTATGTTCCGCCATCCTCCGTCCACCTGGATCTAAAAAAATCCAATAGTAGCTGTCTCACTGCAGAGTCCTCCTCCACATGCTGGCCCGCCCCAACTCTTCAATAAATTATCGCCCAAGCCCTCCGCTCCTATTAACTAGGGACAACAACACTCATTCACCGTAACATGCATAAGATAGCCATTTGGGTTGTATCATTTGATGGTGTAGCAGCCAGCTAAGAATCTAAATGAAATTAGGCTCCATGATTTGGGTGTGTAACATCAAAATAATCAAGCAATTGGGATGCATTGGTGCTTAGATGGAACTTCATGTCGCTAGGACTCACCAGATGCTGGATCCATGCAGAAGTTGAATGGTGCTTTTTTTTCATGCAATAGCCTGTTCACACCACCGAGATGGTAGCACGGTGGAAACGGAGCTTTGATTCCATCGGAGTGGCCCAGGTTCGAAACGCACATGCGTCGATTAAATGCAGAGATCGGATGCCCCCCACCTGGTTTGTCCGGTGGAGTCGCTATTTGATTTGCCGTTTATTTAGGTGGTACTGGTGTGACGTACTCACACAGAAATAGAGCTGCCATACTGGTTGGGCTTCCCACGGGTGGGAAGGGCATGAGTAAAAAAGGTTCTACCCGTATCGAATATTCTCCAGCGAAGAGGAGGCCCAGTGGAAGTTGCTACGCAGGTGAGGTCCCCCCCCCCCCCCCCCCTTCTCTTTTCCTAAGCAAAAAAGAAAAAAAAAAACATGTTCACAATTCTCGTCATTTTTGGATCTTGTACTTTGAATGTTAGGGAAACCTCCATGCCAACATGGTTACCTATTTATTGAATATAGTAGGTGTTAGAGCGGAAAAATGACTACGTCCTGATCAGAGGTATTATCTGCTTTGGGAAAGTACGTACGTATCGCGCGACGCGTGTCGTGTGCAGCTCTTAATGGGCAATATTCCCCTCACGGTTTTGTCCTTCTTAAAAAGACCCTCTGGAAGGAAAGAGGTGGCCCCTCCTTATAAGGCACAATCTTTTTTGTTACTCTTTCAATATGGGACTAAAGTTCCGGGTCCCCCATCCGCCCCTCAACAGTAGGTTATGATCCATATCTAACTCGAATTGTATAAAACCCAATATGAACAGTTTGCCACCTCTAGGCACGATCAAATAGATTTTTAGTTTCACGGCCAATAAAAAAAAGAATTAGTGGAGGGTATAAATCAATGCCTATGGTACTGGTAACATCATTCACGATCCCATCCCACCATACCAAGGAGATCCACCGTTAATCCACAATGTCGACCGCTGACCATATCATGTACGCCCGTTGTTTGCGTAGCCGATGCATTGCCCTAAATTTGTAGATTTAAACATTAGTTATCAATCAACGGCCTTTTGGCGTGCTCAAGTTCCGCACGGGGTTTGTGATTAGATTTGATGCTATTTTGGCTGCATCCAATGACCATCCTTTCCAATGCCCCGTTTGCTTTGCTGGGGTAGTTCTCCACGGTTGCTGCATCAACCCCACTCAACCAGCCTCGGCCAATGTCCACCGCCAACACCGGGCAGCATGCCAAGGCTAATGCAGGGCTCGCGGCTGCCGATCTTGCCGATTTGTCTTCACCGTAACTTGTTAGTAAATTGGAAAAAACAAAAAAGAAGTGCCGAGTAGGATTACTTTTCATGTTTTTTGGTTTTCACGATCCTGGTCAAATGTTTGCGCCTACCATTTGACCCGGTCAATCAGACTAGTGTCCACTCCGCCTAGCATTTGACCCGGTCCACGCGTTCATCGGATGGAACTGCGCGCAAGCCAGCCAACCGAGTCTCCTCTCTCGCTGTCCTCCTCGCCCTCTCTCCGCTCGCATTCGCTCGTCTCCTTCCTTCTCTCTCATTTCCTCTTCCGTCGTTGCCGGTCGGCACCTCGCCGACGGCACGGGGGTGGAGGAGAAGGAAAGAGGAAAAGCGGGAGGAGGAGCCTAGGGAAGATAAGTAAATAAACAAGAAATTAAGAAGAAGGAGAAGATGGGGAAAAAACGGCCAGGGTCGTCGGAGGACGTGGAGGCGGCGTGGGCGGTGGAGGCGCCACCGCAGCAGCTGGAGTCGTGGGTGGCGTGGCTGGTCCCCACCTTCGCCGTCGCCAGCGTCGTCGCCTTCGCCTACACCATGTACGTGAACGACTGCCCCACCCTCCACACCCACCCATCCGACTGCGTCTTCCCCGCCCTCGGCCGCTTCGCCTTCGAACCCCTTAAAGTCAACCACCTCCTCGGCCCCAATTACTACACGTCCGTCCGTTTTCCATCAGCTCTCTTTCCATCTTCGTATCGCAATCGCTATAATCATTGCTATTTCGTATCATTCTTATTATCATTGTCGATGACCATCCGCTGTTCCCGTAGATAGCAAGTAATTCGTCGATTCATGAATGCAGGCTCGATCGGTTGGGCGCATTGGATTACAAGAAAGTAGTAGAAGAAGGCGAAGGATGGAGGCTCCTCGCCTGCACATGGCTGCATGCCGGGGTCGTCCACTTGCTCGCTAATATGTTGAGCCTTCTGTTTATAGGTGTTCGTCTCGAGCAAGAATTCGGATTTGGTAAGAAATCGACCCTCTCTCCCGGTCTCTCTCCATCTATTTATGTGTGTGTGTGTTTGGACCGAGACTCTCTTTACTTTGCAATTTAATGCCATAGAAAACTATATATTTCTTGACCACCTGATGCAAAAGTAAGAAGCATCATCCTGCACTTTTGCTTACAAGAGTATTTGTTATGGATTTTAAGAATTGCTGGCCGGGTGGTTTTACCTCCCTGATCATCAAAAAAAAATTCAGAATTGTATTTTGGTCATCATTAACAAAAGATCGCTATGGATTTGTATTGGATTACATGCTCTGAGGCATAGCTTCATGTTAGCTGGGGCCCCGCACCCAATCATGGATCCAGATGCATAATGGAGCATTTGGTATTATTTGTCATTTTCCATTGTAATGAAGAAACTACATTCGGAAAATTTTATCATCAGATAGATGATGGCAAGATATACCTTAATTTTCCAGGAATCTTATACTCCAGGTATGAAATGTTGTGCTGTTCATTAGTTTCCCATAATAAGCAGCACTTTAAACGTTCCAAATGCTCGTGCCACCTGAACTGAAGATCTGTATAGCTGGTACGTGACTGGTTTTGTGATGATCTGACTTTTGTGCAGTGAAAATTGGAATATTATATATACTTTCTGGATTTGGGGGGAGCTTGCTGTCTTGTCTCTCGATCCGAACAAATATATCAGTTGGCGCATCAGGTGCTCTCTTCGGATTGTTAGGGGCTATACTTTCCGAGCTCATCATAAATTGGACCATTTATGCAAATAAGGTGAAGACAAATCCACTCCCCAATGTCAGCATGTCCATCGAAGCTTTACAGCTACACTTTTGAAGTGCTTAACCGTGACTTGGAAGCTCCTTCTTCAGTGTGCAGCACTTCTGACACTCGTGGTTGTTATTTCCATCAACTTGGCTGTCGGGATGATTCCCCATGTGGATAGCTCTGCACATATTGGAGGATTCATCACAGGTTTCCTTCTTGGTTTTATCCTTCTTATTCGTCCCCAATTTGGATGGATCAATCGGAAGCACATCCCGCCTGGTTATGATATGCAACTCGGGAAACCAAAGCACAAGGTGTATCAGTACCTCTTGTGGATTATAGCTCTCGTGCTCTTAATTATCGGGTAAAGTAAAAATCTATCATTTCAACCCTTTTTTTTCTCTCTGTGTATCTGTGCAGCATGCATGTAAACATGCATTCACGTGCATGGGTTCAAGGCGTCCGTGCACTGCGGAGGAAAGAGATGTGTTTTTTAATTCTTGCTGGTATCTTGCTATACAGTAATCATTTAGATGTTGAATCCATTCTTCAAAAAGCTGATGAATGGCCTGCAACTTCTCTCAGATTTGCATAACCCTTTTGCTCCGCTAATATTTGAATAAAGCAAATCATGCTTCAAAAATTCTGGAGATATTGGAATATTATATGTTCAAGAAGATCTCATGTATCATCCATATTACTTTCTGGTTATTCATGTATATTACTATTCTAATACGCATAAATCCCTCATTGTTCACGCACGGTACAAGCATGTGTCCTTTTCAGACCTCCTATTGGTCCTTGACGAATCTCATGTAGGTCGAGAAACCGCTGAGGGCAAGCAAATTTCTCGATGGGAGAAGTTGGATGGAGCATTCTACTTTTAGACCTTTCGGGACGGTCCTTGCTTCATTTCATTTTCTTTTTGAAATGGAGCCAAATGCATGGTTTCTCCCATCCTTCTCTCTCGTGGGTGCCCACGCACACGCACAAAAACAAAAAAAGGGGAGGGGAGTGGGGAGGTGCTAGATGGAGCAGCCATTCATGGCGAGACCAGAGGAAGTAGTCCACAGTATTTTTATGTGTCCCTTGTTTGAACGTCGTAAATGTTTGGGCAAAATATGTCATGATCTTGGTGCTCAAGAGAGCACATGATCTAAGGTAGAATCATGTAATCGAGACAGATGGTTGATATCTGGTCTTGCTATTAATCCGTTCTCAAAATTGATGCATCTATTATATATTAGGAACTTGTATTTTCCATTGATGCAAATTCAAGTGTTCTAATAATTTCTAATTGCTTTAAGAATAAATCAAGAGTGAGATATGTGCAGAAATGAAAACTGCAAAAACAAAGGACATCGTGATCAACTAATCCCTCGAATCTGTTGCATTTTCAGAGGCATAATATGATGGATGTTCACCTATTTGATCGGCTTACTCCACTCTTGTGGATTTTCAGATTTTTGGTCGGCTTGATAAAGCTACTCCATCCGGGCAAACAAAGATGATACTTGCTGCTTCGACTCCGGGCATCCTTCAGGCGCAATACCTGATTTATCAAGTATTTCAGGTAATAGCGTTAGCCATCAAAATTTTTGTCGCCCAAGGAAACTTTACCGATCGCAAAACAAACACTCTTGCAAAAAGTTGGAGCTTTGTTTTATACTTCTTTAATTTTATCTCTCTCTCTCTCTCTCTCTCTCTCTCTCTCTCTCTCTCTCTCTTGCCGGTCATATATGAGGGAGGCATAGCCAGCTAACAGAAGAGAGGAGACGGAGTTTTGTTTAGTCCCTCTTCTTGCCACTTTTTTCTGCGGTAGCGTTTTGAAGTTTTTTGCCTTTTCCGAACCCGTTATAACCCTGTCAGGCTAGTCTTCATATGGCTCTGGGGATGCGAGGCTTGATGCTACCATTGAAAGTTAGTATCCCATATTCGATCAGATAGTAGAAAGTAATGTTTTTAAATTTGTGCGTCCAAATAAGCATCTTATCTTTCTTTTCCTCATCTCTGACGTTCTGAATCTGCTGCTTTCACTCTCAGGGAAGAATATGGCAACTGCTTGACGTCTTCCAGAAGCGGGGAAGGTGTGGGTTTGCCATCGCCTCCTGCGAGGATGAGGAAGCTAGGAAAAACCCTCCAACTTTCATGGATTGTGTTATGCAGCTGAAGCGCAGTTGATTAGAAGGGAATGCCGACTACTTAACGACCGGAAGCCATGCGCTCATCGAGATTACTATCGGAGGATGGGAATTGTATCGTCTCATTCCGATACAACCCAAGATTCACATGTGATATTGTGGACGTGTAACTGTGATTTGTTCCTTCGTGTGTTCCGATGACAGTAACAGACCAATTGAATTCTGAAAGCAGCTAATTTGCACTGCTGAAATTCCCTCTCAAAGGAGAGATGGTTCCTCCATAGTTGACCAGCTTATTAGAATGGTCATATTGTTGTGGCGATCGTGCTGCATGAACGGTCAAGGCATATTGCAGCGCGGAACTGACTTTTTGACTTCTCTCTTCATAATACGGTCATTCGCTTCAAAAGTATCGATATTTAAATCAAAAAAAAAAAAAAAGACTGAAACTGTGGAGAGCAAAGCCCACTTGATCTGACCGATTTAAACCAAGTTTTAAATGTTGCATAGCATATATTTGTGTTTCTATTGGATCCATTATACAGATCAAGTGGGCTTTGCTTCCCACAGTTTCAAATACACCCAGGTCGTACCACTGGGTCACTTCGATGAAGAGGGTCCAGATTCAATCCTCCAAAGAAAAAGGTCTAGCTGTTTCAATGACCGGAAGGCTCTCCCGTTAAAATTCTTGATGGATGGGTGGAGAACATTTAACAAGCTCGTGTCGTACGTCTAAACTCCCTGCGAGAAACTATTTATTTCAGATTTATTTTTTTTTCAAACAAATTTATTTTTTTCTCACAAATTTTTGTCCTACATTATTATTGCTTGATTTAATTGGTAGTTATTCTGAATCCTGAGTTAGCCCGATCAATTTACTCTAGATAGCATGCAGTTTTACATGATATTAGAGCTATATATTTTAAAATTGATGGTTTATACGTTTGTAGCTCGATATGGTTAAAGAGTTTACAACAATTTGTTGTGCAGCAACACAAGCATGTGGACTCTTGTTTAATGATTCGAGAGATGAATCATTATGGTTGATGCTATCACCATCTATCATAATAGGTTCAACATGCCTAATCTCACCAATATCAATATGAATGCTTTTGTTACTATTGTCTCTTAATGAAAGTTGAACAATATATGTTATCCAATGTGGAAGCCTACTATCAAGTTTTATTTGATAGGACAATTTATGGGATGTCTTGAATTAGTCAAAAACAATGCCGACGGATATTCTCAACGATGGAGTTGTGAGAAGAACATCTACGAAGGTGATGTGCATTATTCAAATTTTAGAAAAAATTATCTCTATGTCCATAATAGATAAGAGCTGAAGAAAGTGTAGGATATTCTTATAGTCATCCACTCAAGTTCTAGCAAGATGAGACATCATAAAAAAAAATCTGAAAATTATATTCCAATTACAAGCTTCCCCAAAAATCTAAAAGAAGAGTAAAAATGGTTTAGAGATGAAGATTTGAAGTAGAAAGAGTTTAATCAATTAGAGACTGGATCAAATTATGAAAACTCAAAGCATGGCAAGTTTGATCAATTCAAGAATAAATCAAGTCCGGAAGAAAATCTGAAATACGTTGAGTCTAAGTTAAGGAGTCCATCATTGAATGTGTAATATCCGGGCCCACAACCTACTAGGCCCAATAAGAAATGGGCCCAGTTAAGGGTTTGGGCCCAAATTTCACTGTGGGCAGTATTATTTTAATGGTTATTATAATGGTACGGAAAAAAAAAATGAAGGGATAAGACCGACAGGGAAGGGTTACCTCACCCCCTGCTGGCAGCCGATGCCGGCGCGCCGGAGACAGGGGGCCGGCGGCCAGTCCCGGAGTATGGAGGAAAGGAGAGGATGGGACCTCTCAGAGGGGGGTTTCATCCTCTAAACAATTATTTAAGCCTCTGCCGGCAACCCCAAGTCACAGACTCCCTAAACTTTGAACGAGAGAGAGAGCCGAAGCCCTGGAGCCTAAGGCCAAGGAGCCCTGAAGCTCTGGGAAAGGAAGGACTACTAGGGAGGAAGCACTGCCGACTACAACCGGCCAAGGTAAGGAGTTTTTTTTTAGGTTAGGGTTTAACAGAAGTAAGGAAACCCCTCTGTGGGGTGCTCTTCCCCTCTGTGTCAACAGTGAAATAGAGGGGAGGAGGCCGGCACAGGAGAGGGAGAAAAACCCACAAGCCCGGGTCGGGTCGGACTCACAGGCCGCGACCATCCGGACCGAACCCAACCGGGCTCGGCCTGTTGACGAACCGGACACCGCGGCCTCGGCCGCGGGTACCTTGGGGTTCGGGGGGCAACCCGGGCCGCCAGATTTGGCCGGGACGACAACAGAGGCGGCCACAGGGCCGCCAGCCCCGGCCGGACCACCACCTCTTCTCCGGCAAGGGGTGGTGGTGCCGGAAGGAAGAACCAAGGGAAAAAAAAAGAGAGAGAGAGAGGGAGGAAAAATTAGAATGAACTCACCGGACCGAAGAGGCTTCATTCTTGGACCCGGCCTTACCTCACCGTGGTCGGAGCAGGGGGAGATCTCCCGGAGGAGATCCAGCCGCGACCCAACTTCCCGGCACTCCTCTTCTCCGGCATCGCTTCGGAGAAGAGGAAGGGGGGCCGGCCTTTCTTCCGCCGGTGCTCCGGGGGGAAGCTCCGCCTCGGTCGGTGGATCGGTGGGGAGCCTCGTCTCCCCGGTCGCCTGCGAGAGAAGAAAGGGAGGAGACGGAGGGTTCGGTGGGGACGAAAGGCCGAAAGGGCTAGGGCTTTCGGTCGGAAACGAGGAGAAAGAGAGAAAAGGAGAGGAAAAGAGTGGAAGAGAGAAAAGAAGAGGGAGTGACCGAGAGAGAGAGGAGGCCGTAGATCCGGCCGGAGGAGAAGAAGGGGAGCCGGAGGGCCGGCCGGAGGCATGGGTTCGGTGGAGACGAAGGAGAAAAGAGAGGAGAGAGAGGAGAGCGGGAGCTGAAGAGGCGGAAGCCTCTGGAAGGGGGGAGAAAAACCCTGATAACGGGTTCGCGGGTCGGATCCGAATCCGAACCCGCAACCCGTTAAGCCCAAAGAAAAAGAAAAAGAAAAAGAAAAAGGGAAAGGGTTTAGCCAAATTTGACTAAACCCGAGCCCAATCAAATTGGGCTAAGTCTGGACAAGCCAGACTATAAATTTAACCAAAATTAAGCCCAAATGGAATGAGGCCCAAACCCAATTCGGCTGGAATTGGTCCTAACAGACCAAACTAATGGAAATCGGCCCAATTAAAGCCCAATTCAAGCCAATGTAATTAATTTGGGGGGCCAAATTGATCCCGGATTGACCCTGACTCAGGCCCAAACGGGTCACAGTGACCCTAAACCCGAAATTAAACCCAATTAAGCTGGGAATTAAGCTTAGTGGCCAATCGAAAGGCCAATTAAGACTTATGAGCCCAGCCAAGACCCCAATTTAGAGGAATTAGGCTTGGGCTAAATTTCAGGTAGAAAAGGAAATAACATATTGTTATTATGACATGATTGTAGGTGACTTAGGACTCGTCACCAGGACGCAGGAGACCTAGGAGAAAGGCAAATTACTGTAAGTAACTTGTTTTAATCTTGTTGTGAATCATGTATGTAAGTAGCCTGCCCTAATCTTTATGGATCATACATGAAATTTAACATGTTATGCATGTACTGTAGGCTAAGAACGATATGTGTATCTGACATGCTCTAGTTACACAAGATATGATGATATATGCTTTATATTCCGTTATGCCTACAAAATACTGGGATTACATTACATGCTAAGATATGAGTTATGAAATATGAACATGGGTGGTACATGTCAGTCACATAATTCATAGTTGTGCACATATTATGTTTTCATAGCTCTTGTGATACATGCAAAATGAATTGAATTCCATATTATGATTTTTATTAGCATGAGTGTAAAGAATGATAATGATTTGCTCTAGCGGCATATTGCTTGTAAAGGAGTACCTAAGAACTCCTATTGCTACGGGCCGAATGCAACTGAGCCGGCCTTGCCAGTGGCCGATAATGACTGAGCCAGCCCCGCCAGTGGCCGACTAATAACTGAGCAGGCCCCGCCAGTGATCAATAATGAATTCGCCGTAGCATCTATGAGGTACTACCTATACGAAGCATTATTTATGAACTCTTAAGAGCTACTGACCCAATGTAACTGAGCCGGCCTTGCCAGTGGCCGAGAATGACTGAGCCAGCCCCGCCAGTGGCCGCCTAATAACTGAGCCGGTCTCGCCAGTGGCCAAGAATGACTTCGCAGTAGCATTTAAGAGCACGACCACGGCATGCCGGTGGCACGATTTTTCCTACATGTGCATATTACATGATTTCTTGACATTGTAGGATACTGTTTTATTTACTCAGCATAGATATTTTATTATGACGATTGATTTAGTAGCATACATGTCAGCTTCTCAAACTCTGATAAGCATGGTTAGCATTTTTAGTTGATTCGACAAGATTATGCAGGATTACTTACTGAGCCGTGTAGCTCACCTGTTCATTTACGTTTTTTTTTAGATCACCACCAGTGACAGCTGCCAGAAGCATTTTTCTTTTGCAACAGGGCTTCTTTATTTTTGGGGATGATATAAATAAACTTTTGTTTATATAAACTATGTAGAAGCTCTGTACTTTATATGAACCAGTGGGTTGTAATACCTTCTTTTGATATATACAAGTTACACTGCTTTTGACTACCTGTTGACCATGTACGAGGCTGCGTGCTATTGTGGGCAGTAGTCGGCAATAGCACGGCCGTGTCACGGAGCCGGATCCGGGGCGTGACATTTCATGGTATCAGAGCCTTAGGACTAACAAGAACATAACAATAAAATTTGGGGTTAACGGGTAGTTAAGGGTGTTGAGACTTATTAGGGTATATTGACCTTACTTTGAATTTTGGTTGCAGTAAACACTATAAGATATGGAGGATGATAGGAGGCCACCGTCCCCAGATCCTAGCTACCGCTCCGAGTCCCCGGATACACCACGCTCTGGGGCAGGTAGCGCGGATCTAGCTGGAGTGTACCAGTTGATAGCGCAGCTCCTCCAGCAGCAGCAGCAGATACAGCTAGCTACCCTACAACCAACCAGCTCTTATTATGAGAGGTTCCGACGACTGAACCCACCAGTATTTGATGGCGGACCGGACCCGATAGCGGCCGAGACATGGATTCGAGATATGGAGAAGATGTTCCAAGCACTCCAGTTCCCCGAAGAAACGAAGGTCCGATTAGCCATCCCCCAGCTGAAGGGGAGCGCCGAGTTTTGGTGGACGACCATGGAGCCCGCATACCCCGCCAGCAGGATTACTTGGAGGGACTTCACGAGGCTGTTCTATGCAGAGTATTTCTCGGACTCGGTGAACCAGATGAAACAAGATGAATTTTTGACACTGACGCAGTCCGAGCATATGTCTGTCCTGCAGTATGCCAGCAAATTCAACGAACTGGGCCGGTTCTGCCCCCAGTTCATGGAAAATGAAAGGAGTAAGGCAAGCCGGTTTGAGCGGGGGCTGAGGTACAGGATCAGATCTCGGATATCTTCTCACCTATTCACCTGCTACAGAGACGTGCTGGACCGGGCCTTGAAGGTTGAGGCCGACTTGATGAGGCCTGACTTAGAAAGAAGTGATCTGACGAAGGCTAGGTCAGCAGGAGGACAGAGCAGTAGGCCCAAGGGCATCAAGGGGTCTATGATTAAGAAGAGGCAGAACCGAGGTTGCCCTAGCTGCGGCAAGCATCACAGTGGGCCCTGTCTGAAGAAAATTGGGGCCTGTTTTACATGCGGGCAGCTCGGACATATGGCACGTGACTGCCCAAAGAGGGCACCCAGACCTCCTGCAACCGAGGGCCAGAAGCCAAGGAACACCCCCCGAGTATTCGCACTGACTCGCCAGGACGCTAGTGCGAGCGACCAAGTGGTGACAGGTACACTGCCAGTTAATTTGATTGATGCCTCTATTCTATTTGATTCTGGTTCCACACATTCCTTCGTGTCAGTTAGTTTTTCCAAACAGTTGCACTGCACATCTGAGAAAATAGAACCATTGCATGTTGCCACACCTCTTCAAGAGACAGTGATAGTTGACACTAAATACAAGAACTGCATAATTCAGTTGGGAGGAAAAGAATTAGAAGCAAATCTTCTACAGCTGGACATGCATGATTTTGACATCATCTTGGGAATGGACTGGATGTCCCAGTATCATGCCCACATTGATTGTTACCATAAGAAAGTGGTATTCCGAATGCCAGGAGAACCAGAGTTCTTCTTTCAGAATGACGATACGCCCCCTCAATGTAAGCCGACACTGCATTTCATTTCTTCCTTGCGAGCCATTAAAGCACTCAGAAAGGGGTGCACGGCTTACCTGGCATGTGTCACGGATACCCAAAAGGAAATCAAACTAGAAGATATTCCGGTAGTCAAAGAATATCCGGATGTTTTTCCTGAAGAGTTACCGGGACTACCCCCTGATCGAGAGGTCGAATTTACTATAGACCTCACCCCTGGAGCAGGACCTATCTCCAAGGCTCCTTATCGAATGGCTCCTGCTGAGCTCAGAGAATTAAAGACACAATTACAAGAGCTTTTGGATAAAAAGTTCATTCAACCCAGTGTGTCTCCATGGGGAGCTCCAGTACTGTTTGTAAAAAAGAAGGATGGGAGCATGCGGCTCTGCATCGATTACCGGGAACTGAACAAGATAACTATAAAGAACAAATATCCTCTGCCCCGGATCGACGACCTGTTTGACCAGCTGCAAGGTGCCCAAGTCTTCTCCAAGATAGATTTGCGGTCCGGTTACCATCAGTTAAAAATCAAGCCTGATGACGTGCCAAAGACTGCATTCCGAACCAGGTATGGGCATTACGAATTTCTGGTTATGCCATTCGGACTGTCCAATGCTCCAGCTGCTTTTATGGACTTAATGAACAGAGTCTTCAAGCAAAATTTAGATCAGTTTGTGATAGTCTTTATTGATGATATACTGATTTACTCAAGGAGCAGGGAAGAGCACGAAGTTCATTTAAGAATGGTACTACAGACCCTTCAGAAGAAAAAGTTATATGCCAAGCTGAGCAAATGCGAGTTCTGGTTGAGCAGCGTGGCATTCCTCGGTCACGTGATCTCCGGGGATGGGGTGTCAGTAGACCCTAAGAAAATAGAAGCGGTGGTAGATTGGCCTCATCCCACCAATGTCAAAGAAATTAGAAGCTTTTTGGGACTGGCCGGGTATTACCGACGGTTTGTGGAAGGGTTTCCAAAATAGCCACTCCCTTGACCCGATTAACCAAAAAACGGGCCAAGTTTATCTGGGACAGCAGTTGTGAGAAGAGCTTCCAGGAGTTAAAACAGAGGTTAGTGTCTGCTCCAATTTTAACTCTGCCATCCACAAATGGAGAATTTACTATTTATAGTGATGCTTCCAAAACCGGGCTAGGCTGTGTATTAATGCAAAATGGCAAGGTAGTAGCCTATGCCTCTAGACAGCTAAAGCCCTATGAGCAGAATTATCCAACCCACGACCTGGAGTTAGCTGCAGTGGTCTTTGCCCTGAAAATCTGGAGGCACTACCTTTATGGAGAGCATTGTGAAGTGTACACTGACCATAAGAGTTTAAAGTACATATTCACTCAGAAAGAATTGAATATGCGACAAAGAAGATGGTTGGAACTCCTGAAAGACTATGATTTGGATATCAAATATCATCCAGGCAAAGCTAATGTGGTGGCTGACGCTCTAAGCAGAAAGTCGGTAGTAAGTTCATCTGCACTACTCACCACCCAGCCACAGGTTCAGAAGGATCTTGATAAGCTGCAGGTTGAAGTAATTGTACAAACTACAAAAAGTCTGTTGGCCACTCTAAGGATACAACCGACACTGGTCGACAGAATAAAGATCGCTCAGCAGTCTGACGCACGCACAGATCAACTCAAGGATGAAGTGGAAAAAGGGTTACGACCCGAGCTCCAGATTCACTCAGATGGTACCCTGAGGTTCGGTCATCGATTGTATGTCCCAACTGATGTGGAATTAAAGAAAGAAATTCTAGGAGAAGCCCACCAATCCCGCTTCTCCGTTCACCCCGGCAGTACCAAGATGTACAGGGACCTCCGAGAGCATTACTGGTGGAAGGGTATGAAAAGAGAAATAGCTGAGTATGTTGCCCGATGCATGACCTGTCAGCTGATAAAAGCAGAACACCAGAGGCCGGCAGGGTTACTAGAGCCATTGGAGATTCCAGAATGGAAATGGGAGCATATCACTATGGACTTTGTTACAGGGCTTCCAAGAACAGTAAAAAGGAATGACGCAGTGTGGGTGATTGTCGACCGCCTCACAAAGTCAGCTCACTTCCTACCCTTTAGGGTTGGAACCTCATTGGACAGGCTGGCCCAAGTGTACATTAATGAAATTGTGCGCCTACATGGAGTGCCAGTGAGCATCGTCTCTGATCGCGACCCCCGATTTGTATCCAGATTCTGGGGAAGCTTTCAGAAGGCCATGGGTACCGAATTGAGGCTCAGTACCGCATACCACCCCCAGACTGACGGTCAGTCAGAGCGAACAATACAGACCCTGGAAGACATGTTAAGAGCTTGTACCATGGACCTAGGTGGAGGCTGGGACGACCACATACCTCTGGTAGAGTTTGCCTACAACAACAGTTACCATTCCAGCATCCAAATGGCACCATATGAAGCTCTATATGGAAGGAAATGCCGATCTCCTCTGCATTGGGATGAGGTCGGAGAGCGAAAACTACTCGGTCCTGAATTGGTCCAGAGTGCTAGAGATAAGGTACTGCTAATAACGCGGAGACTACAAGCCGCTCAGGACAGACAGAAACGATGGGCTGACAAAGACAGGAGAGAATTGGAATTTTTGGAGGGGAACTTTGTCTTCCTAAAAATTTCTCCATCAAGGGGTGTTACCCGATTTGGGCGGCACGGTAAACTGAGTCCCCGCTACATCGGCCCATTCGAGGTTCTCGCTAAAGTGGGCAAGGTCGCCTACAAGCTGGCCCTACCTCCAGAGTTATCAGGAGTACACGACGTCTTTCACGTCTCCCTCCTACGCAGGTACATCCGAGATCCCAGCCATGTATTACAGTATGAACCCTTGCAGATAAATGAAGACCTGACCTATGAGGAAGCTCCTCTGCGCATCATCGATAAGAAGGAGCAAATTCTTCGGAGGCGTACCATCCCTTATGTCAAAGTTCAGTGGGCCAACCACACTGAACGGGAAGCCACCTGGGAACTTGAAGAGGAGATGCGCCAAAGTTACCCCCAGCTCTTCGATGATAGAGGTATGTATAATTTCGCGGACGAAATTTATTTTAAGGGGGGTAGGATGTAATATCCGGGCCCACAACCTACTAGGCCGAATAAGAAATGGGCCCAGTTAAGGGTTTGGGCCCAAATTTCACTGTGGGCAGTATTATTTTAATGGTTATTATAATGGTACGGGGAAAAAAAATGAAGGGATAAGACCGACAGGGAAGGGTTACCTCACCCCCTGCTGGCAGCCGATGCCGGCGCGCCGGAGACAGGGGGGGCGGCGGCCAGTCCCGGAGTATGGAGGAAAGGAGAGGATGGGACCTCTCAGAGGGGGGTTTCATCCTCTAAACAATTATTTAAGCCTCTGCCGGCAACCCCAAGTTACAGACTCCCTAAACTTTGAACGAGAGAGAGAGCCGAAGCCCTGGAGCCTAAGGCCAAGGAGCCCTGAAGCTCTGGGAAAGGAAGGACTACTAGGGAGGAAGCACTGCCGACTACAACCGGCCAAGGTAAGGAGTTTTTTTTTTAGGTTAGGGTTTAACAGAAGTAAGGAAACCCCTCTGTGGGGTGCTCTTCCCCTCTGTGTCAATAGTGAAATAGAGGGGAGGAGGCCGGCACAGGAGAGGGAGAAAAACCCACAAGCCCGGGTCGGGTCGGACTCACAGGCCGCGACCATCCGGACCGAACCCAACCGGGCTCGGCCTGTTGACGAACCGGACACCGCGGCCTCGGCCGCGGGTACCTTGGGGTTCGGGGGGCAACCCGGGCCGCCAGATCTGGCCGGGACGACAACAGAGGCGGCCACAGGGCCGCCAGCCCCGGCTGGACCACCACCTCTTCTCCGGCAACGGGTGGTGGTGCCGGAAGGAAGAACCAAGGAAAAAAAAAAAAAAAGAGAGAGAGAGAGGGAGGAAAAATTAGAATGAACTCACCGGACCGAAGAGGCTTCATTCTTGGACCCGGCCTTACCTCACCGTGGTCGGAGCAGGGGGAGATCTCCCGGAGGAGATCCAGCCGCGACCCAACTTCCCGGCACTCCTCTTCTCCGGCATCGCTTCGGAGAAGAGGAAGGGGGGCCGGCCTTTCTTCCGCCGGTGCTCCGGGAGGAAGCTCCGCCTCGGTCGGTGGATCGGTGGGGAGCCTCGTCTCCCCGGTCGCCTGCGAGAGAAGAAAGGGAGGAGACGGAGGGTTCGGTGGGGACGAAAGGCCGAAAGGGCTAGGGCTTTCGGTCGGAAACGAGGAGAAAGAGAGAAAAGGAGAGGAAAAGAGTGGAAGAGAGAAAAGAAGAGGGAGTGACCGAGAGAGAGAGGAGGCCGTAGATCCGGCCGGAGGAGAAGAAGGGGAGCCGGAGGGCCGGCCGGAGGCATGGGTTCGGTGGAGACGAAGGAGAAAAGAGAGGAGAGAGAGGAGAGCGGGAGATGAAGAGGCGGAAGCCTCTGGAAGGGGGGAGAAAAACCCTGATAACGGGTTCGCGGGTCGGATCCGAATCCGAACCCGCAACCCGTTAAGCCCAAAGAAAAAAAAAAAAAGAAAAAGAAAAAGAAAAAGAAAAAGAAAAAGAAAAAGGGAAAGGGTTTAGCCAAATTTGACTAAACCCGAGCCCAATCAAATTGGGCTAAGTCTGGACAAGCCAGACTATAAATTTAACCAAAATTAAGCCCAAATGGAATGAGGCCCAAACCCAATTCGGCTGGAATTGGTCCTAACAGACCAAACTAATGGAAATCGGCCCAATTCAAGCCCAATTCAAGCCAATGTAATTAATTTGGGGGGCCAAATTGATCCCGGATTGACCCTGACTCAGGCCCAAACGGGTCACAGTGACCCTAAACCCGAAATTAAACCCAATTAAGCTGGGAATTAAGCTTAGTGGCCAATCGGAAGGCCAATTAAGACTTATGAGCCCAGCCAAGACCCCAATACAGAGGAATTAGGCTTGGGCTAAATTTCAGGTAGAAAAGGAAATAACATATTGTTATTATGACATGATTGTAGGTGACTTAGGACTCGTCACCAGGACGCAGGAGACCTAGGAGAAAGGCAAATTACTGTAAGTAACTTGTTTTAATCTTGTTGTGAATCATGTATGTAAGTAGCCTGCCCTAATCTTTATGGATCATACATGAAATTTAACATGTTATGCATGTACTGTAGGCTAAGAACGATATGTGTATCTGACATGCTCTAGTTACACAAGATATGATGATATATGCTTTATATTCCGTTATGCCTACAAAATACTGGGATTACATTACATGCTAAGATATGAGTTATGAAATATGAACATGGGTGGTACATGTCAGTCACATAATTCATAGTTGTGCACATATTATGTTTTCATAGCTCTTGTGATACATGCAAAATGAATTGAATTCCATATTATGATTTTTATTAGCATGAGTGTAAAGAATGATAATGATTTGCTCTAGCGGCATATTGCTTGTAAAGGAGTACCTAAGAACTCCTATTGCTACGGGCCGAATGCAACTGAGCCGGCCTTGCCAGTGGCCGATAATGACTGAGCCAGCCCCGCCAGTGGCCGACTAATAACTGAGCAGGCCCCGCCAGTGACCAATAATGAATTCGCCGTAGCATCTATGAGGTACTACCTATACGAAGCATTATTTATGAACTCTTAAGAGCTACTGACCCAATGTAACTGAGCCGGCCTTGCCAGTGGCCGAGAATGACTGAGCCAGCCCCGCCAGTGGCCGCCTAATAACTGAGCCGGTCTCGCCAGTGGCCAAGAATGACTTCGCAGTAGCATTTAAGAGCACGACCACGGCATGCCGGTGGCACGATTTTTCCTACATGTGCATATTACATGATTTCTTGACATTGTAGGATACTGTTTTATTTACTCAGCATGGATATTTTATTATGACGATTGATTTAGTAGCATACATGTCAGCTTCTCAAACTCTGATAAGCATGGTTAGCATTTTTAGTTGATTCGACAAGATTATGCAGGATTACTTACTGAGCCGTGTAGCTCATGCCTGTTCATTTACGTTTTTTTTTAGGTCACCACCAGTGACAGCTGCCAGAAGCATTTTTCTTTTGCAACAGGGCTTCTTTATTTTTGGGGATGATATAAATAAACTTTTGTTTATATAAACTATGTAGAAGCTCTGTACTTTATATGAACCAGTGGGTTGTAATACCTTCTTTTGATATATACAAGTTACACTGCTTTTGACTACCTGTTGAACATGTACGAGGCTGCGTGCTATTGTGGGCAGTAGTCGGCAATAGCACGGCCGTGTCACGGAGCCGGATCCGGGGCGTGACAGAATGAGAGTAAACCCATTGATTGAAAAAATTGGAGATGGCAGTATGTGCGCCTCTGGTGTTATTTGCAGTTCCTTTGTTGATGCTTTCGAGTTTGAAAATATTACGCCATCTAGAATAGAACTGCCATTGACAAAGAACTGCCTGGTGGCGCCACATTGACAGACCAGCATCAGCCTCCTACTGCGGAAAATCGTGCAGTGGCTTTAGATATAAGTCGTGATGAAGCCAATGCTTCTTCTGGTCCTAATAAAGTTCTTTACGAAAAGGAGGATGATCCCTGGTAACTTGGAGGCTGGTAATTTGCCCCCTTCAAGCATTGATGAACGAGGTGGATCAACTAGTCTCGCATCTCAGGCAATGGGGTTGATGAGAATTTAGAAATAAAGGAACCTCTTGAGGTTTCTCCGATTGGTTCTGCCAACAATCGGGCCATGTAGATTCTACGAGGAATGGTGCCTACATTACGAGTCAGGCAGTCAAGAGCATTATTACCAATAGGCTTCTTATTATTATTTTATTTTTTTCTGCATATTGTGTAGGCAATAGTTGATGTTGTAGCAAGCAATAATAACAAGCAACAATGGGGTAAGCTAGATGCTTGATATAAGTTCAGCATAATAATCGTGGAGCCAATGCTAAAAATATGTTGGAGGATAAACTTTGGGATATGTATCGAAAGGGACTTGTCATTGAAGAAATTATTGTTCGAGCCAATAAAAAATCTATGTTATTTTAATTTATTTGATTGTGGGCCGTGCTAGCGGCCGAAGCTCGGGCGATTGATCCCACCCACGAAAGTGTCGTCGGCACGGCCGAGGATGCAGTGCGCATTACCTCGACGTGGCCCCTGGGGCACGGACGTGCTCCAGACAATGGCTCGTGGGCTCCCCATTCGATCCATCTTGAAACACGGACTAAGGAGTTTGATATGCTGTGAGTTGAAGGGCGCATAACACTTGGAAGGTAAAAAAAAACTGACGGGCGGGAACTCTCTTTCGTAGGGGATGCACCGACCACAATCTTTCTATGAAGGGTTCAAGTTGGAGTTGTATGTCGGAACTCGAAATATGGTGAAATATGTTGTATGTTGATGTTATTATTGTAGTATTGGCAATAATTACTGCGGTGTTTTGTAACATCAACAAGTTCAATATTGTTAGCATTGCCTTCGCAATGAAGAAAATTGAAAACCTATTGCTAATTCTTTTTATATTAGAATTTTATATATAGTTTATTATTGTTTCAATTCTACTATTAGTTCTTTTAGATGGAGTATATTTGAGTTTGTTTTTTTAGTTAGAGTGGGATGTTGATATTTTTGTATTTTAATAGGAGATGGTGATATTTTTATAGCGGAAAAGAGATGTGGTTTTATAAATAGAAGGTGAGGTTTATATGAAGGGATTGGGGACTATTATTTTTTTTTTGTAAAATGGGACTTCCTTCCAGAGAAGCTGAGCTTTTGTTTTGATTTTTTTTTTTAAATAAATTTATTTCTCTTTTTTTTGTTGTTGTTGTTTGATTTAATTAATATTTATTTTAATTTTTAAACAGACTAATCTACCTATTCCAAATAATATATCATTATATATATATATATATATATATATATATATATATATATATATGGATATATATTGTATATCCCTGAGAATTGGGTTCCCCCAAGGAGCGGCAGCGGTCCGTCGAGAGGGCACGTCAGTCGCTGCCCTCTCCGCCGTGTTTGTTATTCCAATATCTTGTTCTTCTCTTCTCTGATTTCCTCCTCTTCCACCAGCGTCGGAATGCGAAGACGTCTCTCCACGGTCCTCGCCCGCGGCGCCCATGGACCTTGGGCCTTTCAAAGGACCAGGAGTCGCTCCTACTGCGATCGATCGCAGAGGCCCGCGGAACGGGCCGAACGGCGCCCAGGTAAAACCCAAGATTCCACCAGCTCTCAGGTCTGGACCGTAGTCAAGTCCTCTATCTCCTCTTTTACGCGATTCTTGATCGATCTTCCGAGTTCTTGATGTCATTTCTTGCTTCTAAACGCAGAGATCTTTTCTTTTCTTATTGATGTCTTGGGGTAATATCTCATCTAGTCCTGTTCATAGTTCGGATGGTCGCATCGTTTAAACAAATTAAAGATAACAGTTTAATGCGAACGAATCCGGCAACTAAGTTCAATTGCATTGCATGTGTTTCTTCTCGCTTTTCTCTTTTTTGTTTTAGGGTTTCGAAAAGGATTCTTTTCCTTCTTTCTATAGTCTAACCGTGATTGGTATGCGATCTGGTTCTCTCGGAGAAATTTAGGCCTGCATAGGAATCAAGAAATACCGACTCGATCGTTTCAGAAAGAGATTGACAAATAATGCGTTTTCAGAGTGATCAAGCATGCAGCGATTTAAATATCCTAGGCTAATAGCAATAACTGAGAATAATACTTTAAAGTGTTCGCTCCTTTTCTCGGGTTTTTCCCGTCCTCGGCCTGCACAGTCGATTGCAGAACCCTATTTCATGTATCTTGGATAATGATCGGGCCTTGCAGCTACTGGAATCGTTCTTATGGCTCTGAAAAACAGCACCCATGTGAATACAGGATCCCGGTAACTTTTCAGATCGAGCCGGTACTTGAATCCTCCGTCTCTGCTCCACTTCTTCCACAATACTAGGCGTGCTTTGTGTTCTCAAGGTGTTGCGTTTTCTTCAAATCTTGATCTTTTCTTGTTAATGTTATCCATGTTTTGCTTCTATTTCTGCTTTTAGATTTTAGCTGGTGGCTTTGATAGATTTAAAACTCCAGCTTTGGGATTGATTATTCTTCAGAATACTTTTTCATGAAGTGTTTTCTGCTTTTGTTCGTTAAACCTTTTCCAAACATGTTTCCGGCACTGCTCCTATTATTTAGTTCATGTGTCTTTTTTTCTGCTTTTCTGTTACTGTCTTAAGATTTAGGGGACCATCTTGGGGGCAAGAAGACCATGTGTCCCTTCTTCCTATAATCTAAGCCGTGGTTAATTTGAATTGTGATTCTTTGTGGAAACTCAAGAAAGCGACACATGAATGAGAACTTTGATAGTATAATGATACTGTATGAACTTGGTGTTTTCAAAAAGGGATTGATAAGTGATGCCTTCCAGAGATTGAATTAAGCATGCTGTGGATTATATATCCTCCTTAATAGCAAGAATAGAGCACAGTATTTTAGAGATTTTATGCTCTGGTAAGGGAAGAATGACCCCATGACTTAAGATAGCAGCTGTTTGATGTGGCCTTAAAGTTTTAGCGAACGTAGTTGGTGATATGATGTAGCTGGTGAAATGTAGTGCTGGAAGCTCCCACATGCACATTCTTCATGGACAAACTAGTGAAGAGGGAGAAGTCAAAGAATCTTGCTAGATACTTAAAAATATCTTGATGACGGAACTACAAGATTTGCCTATGTTGGATGTTGTTGATGGAATGTTAGGAACCAGTAGTTGACAAACTGAATTTGCTTCATGTATCATTAATAAAGTGTGCTAAAGATTTTAATTGCTAAAGACCTGAAAGGGCAGAAAAGCTGATGATGTTAGGTAGGTGCGGCTTAAGATGGTCCATGGAGTTTCTAATGACGGTGAAAAGGAGTTTTATAAATTAGCAAAGATGAAGAGTGAAACCAGAGCTATAATTCATGTTATGTGCATTTAGAGTGACAGCTTAATTAGACATTAGAACCAAATTATAAAACCTATAAATGCATGAATTTTTTTAAGAAACTTATATTTTTAATTAACTAGATAATTAATGGATTTTTATAGAAAAGGATAATAATTATGGTCTTAGGACAAGTTCTGGATAGTAATTTAGAGGTATAAGGGCAAAGAACATGTTTGACTGACTATTATGAAACCAAACTATTGAACTGCACCATAGAGCGACATAAGGGAGCTATAGAACAACAATTAAATAAGAATTATTGATCTTTGAAACTAATGCATTATGTTTTCTTAGGAAGATGATTCTCCAGGCAATTTTTCTTCTTTGGACAATTAAATGAAAGTTTAAAGAGAAAAAGAAGAGATCTACACTTTAAATAAAGAGAAAAAGAGGAGATTTACATTTTAAATTTGTCCAGATCAAGCAGTGGAATAATTCCAGAAGTACCGTGATGGCATTAAGAAACATAGCTGCATTAAAGAGTTATGCATGAGGAAAGTGTGACAAGTGTAAGAATGAATTATAATAAGAATAGTGAAATTTAAGTTGCAGTTGGCCTGTGCTGGTTGAGCCTTAATTATTTTTTTCTTTACTTTCCATTGATCAAGTAAATATGATAATCGGTAAGGTGGCTTTGTATATATTAGATTTTTGGATGTCGGTGTTAGTTGGGAAGAGAATTGGCTGAACTCTAAGCAGAATCCAAATGCTATTGGATTATTCTGAAACTAAAAATGCAAGCAGAGCTGATCGTTAGGATCTAACCAAAGTTGCTATGCTTGTTCTCCTGGATTTTTTTGCACAGAAAAATGGAGGTCGATGAATGTTTAGACGATGAAATATGAACAGATGGATGGAGAGATACTGTATAATTGTTGCATGCTGGTGAGACTTGAGGAAGAATATTAAAACTTGGTAAAACACTAGCATGCTTGGCATCACTGTGTGGGTTGGAAACTGGACTGTTATGTGAGGTGCAAGGTTTGAACGCGTAATCTGAATTTTGGAGAGATAAGGATGTAAAGGTGCTCTTTGACAAGCTATAAATGATAAACTGAAAATCACGGCAAATACAACATAGGCTAGATCAGGATTGGCAGGCAGGTAGGTTTGATTTGTGAGGACAGGACAATAGCTGTTGAAACTTAGTCTGTATCACTAAGCAAGTAAATGAGAATATGGTAGTTGTTTACAGAAATAATCAACACAAAATACTTCTGCACAGAAGTTGTGAAATCTTTTGAATACAAAGAACTCCTTGGACCAACACAACCAAGTATATTATAATGTCTATACTCTATATAAGTTACAAAATTTGACATAAGCTCTCCCTTGCAAGAAATTTGGCTCAACCTAGCAAACATGTCAGATGCTGATGAAGATGTTTAATCCATTCTGAGAGTCATCAAAGAAAAGGTAAAGGCTTCCTTAATGAAGACCAACTGTATCAGTTGGATTTGTTTACTGATATTCATGTTCCCTAAGATTTATGGATGCAAGCTATGATAATGTAATGCAAAAGCCAAGGAACTTTGTAAGATCACTCTTCTCACTACCATCAAAATTAATATATGTTTAAGATATCGTGAACAAGATAGTGCATCCTTAAGTGGAAATATATTCTTTTGGTAAGAGTAATTGTTGTTACTAGCTTGCTGGTCCAGCACACCAAGCTTTGGAGGTGGGGGCATTGTCTGGATCTTGTCAGATGCTTGTCTACCAAATATATGTTATGTAACAATAGTTACTTTACGATAAAGA
Source organism: Phoenix dactylifera (assembly GCF_051530095.1). Classification (NCBI taxonomy): domain Eukaryota; kingdom Viridiplantae; phylum Streptophyta; class Magnoliopsida; order Arecales; family Arecaceae; genus Phoenix; species Phoenix dactylifera. Next base: position 33,720,568 of record NC_143198.1, on the reverse strand, counting down.
GAAGGCTCCATGAACTCACTAGATTTGATGTATTCTTGTTGGATGTTCTTATTGGTTTTTTATTTCTTGTGGATTCAAATGACTTTTTTTGTATTTATATGCTTCTATTGAAGTTGTCTTTATGTATTTTATCATTGATCCTTATATAAACTTGTTTACTGAAATTAACTTTCCTCCCCCCCTCTTCCTCTCGTTTCTGTTTGAAGGCCCACTTTCAACATATAGGAGCATGGTTAGCCGGGGGAAACTTCGATATGATGTTTACCAGGAAAAAGTAGCCTTTGAGTTAGAAGATTTACTTGGAAGACTAGAGCAGTATGGGAAAGAAATGGACGATTACCATGTATGTTGTTGGAGCATACTTTTTGAAGTATATATTGATGTATCACCGGATTAGTTAACCACGTTCTGTCAGATTCATGGGCACCAGTTTTGTTAAACGGAGCTAATTTCTCTTTTTTCCATTTTTTAAGGAAAAATTGACTATTTGGGAGAAGAATAGAGAGAGTGAGAGAAACAAACTTCTGCTGGAAGAAGCTAAGCTTAAACAGCAGGAGGGTGTATGGATGGAAGCAAGAAACATCAGGAGTGGATTTGTTGACAAGTGGATATTTAGGTAGGGATTCCCTACTTGGTTGGTTATAATTCTTGTGAATGCTGCCACCTGGTAATGCACAAGTCCATAATGTGCCTAACGTTGGTATCCACATTGCTTTTTATAATGTTTGCCCAAGTATGCATGTCCATAGACATTTCACTGACCAGAAAGCATGACCACTACAGATATTGACTACTTGATGTGTGATACTGACTTCCCAATTGAACTAGAAGCAGTTTTGTGGTTATTGTTTCTGACTATCATGGTGATGCTGTGTGTGACTAGAACTGTACCATGACTAGTACATAAATTGTCATAGTTATTTTCCTGATAATTGACTAGCCACACTCGGGGTAAAAAACATGGACATGACATAGAACAAACATTGTTGATTTCATTTTCATGCATTTGATTTTGATATTTATATAAGGGTAGCTGTTGATGAATTAGGATAAAAGGTTGCTAGTTGCGACCGTGTAGAAAGTTTTAATCACCAGATTACTTATGGCTAACAGCATGTGCTAGTGATCTTTTAACTACACTGGCATTTCATATTGGTGGCATGTACTGCACAATCATGAATATGGTTACAGGCTTTTTTTCTTTTTTTTTTTCCCTCCCTTTTTCTTGAGTGCAGTAGAGTGCACGTTCATGGTGTGTAAACCAGGCCTGCTTTTTATGTTCATGCTGTTAATTCAACCGTCACATGGCTGTTTTGGTTTCCTTACTCATAGATTAATTTTTGGACTTAGGAGAAGGCGTGGGAATGTAGAACCTGGTGTTGGAAAAATGGTGTCATATCTTAATCGAGAGAAGAGGCTAGATTCTGTAGTTGGTTGCCGACCAGTTGCACCTGCAACTCCAAAAGGAATATATCTTTATGGAAACGTTGGAAGTGGTAATATCATCAAAACATTTACTTTTTTTGACATGAAGCAAAAACTTCTGAGATGATGGCATTTTCATTTATTTTATTTTGGCTGAACTATACAATTCTTGGTTGAAATATATCACCATTTTAAGTTCTTCATTTCATAGTGCATCTTTGGAATCATGTTCTTATCTGAGGGCTCCATATTATTCATAGTGCATTTGGATGTGTGCTAGCTTTCAAGGCTGTTTGACAGGCCTTTTTAGTCAAATAAATTCTCATAGACACTTTGTATACTACTGATGCCTAATGGATGGATATATTCTTTATGCAGGAAAGACTATGCTAATGGACATGTTTTACAGTGCCACTGAAGGTATTGTAAAGCACCGGCGGAGGTTTCACTTTCATGAGGTGAATTATTTAGTTTTGTGCTTGACAGTATATTTTCGCACTTTCTCATATACATACACACATGCATGCATATGATCCTTCATGCATTCATTGATATGTAGATACACATATAAGCAGTCTTAAGCTTGGAATCCGTCATGTATACACACATACAAATGCAATACCTATGCAGTACAGATTAAGGGCCTGTTTTGACTCCAAGTACTATATCTGTGTACTATCCTTACATGGGTTGTGAAGGGATGAAAGAGAAGGCTCAGAGGATGGAGAGGTTGGCAGGATCAGAAGGAGGCCAGGCTTCTATAATCTTTAGTTTTTGATGATCCTGTACCCATAAATTATCTTGTTACAGAAAATAGATATCCAAATCGAGTTATTATCTGATATGGATAATATAGATAAATGGTCTTTATCAATTATGCGTTGTTTGTATTCCTCTGTGTCTGCGGCCGCATATATTTTCTTATGATTTATTATAACAAAGTCTCTGAAGGCAAAGTTTTTTGTTTTGCCCTCTATCTACCATAAGCAACAATCCTTAGTCAGCCCTTCTATGCTTTTGCCATTTGGGCTTAGCACTGTTATCAGCAATGTTGAAAAAAGGCTGCCTATCATTGTAAAAAAACCAAGAGAAGCAAAAGAGTGAGGTAACCTAGGTTGGAAAGTTGGCAATAGGATTTCCTGATAACATTTTTTTTTCATTTTATTTACTTGAGAATAACATGGGCAATCTATGAGCATTTGTGTGCATTATCTTCTGGCCAAGCACACTCAATCAGCAATTAAATAATTATGCTGACTATTTAGCACACTAGCACGCTGATATTGTTAAGGCTTTGTTTAGCATATGAGTATTTTATTTGTGCTTTTTAGTTTTTGTAAGCTTCATTAATTTCAGCATCTTTGCCTACAGGCAATGCTTGAAATACATGAACATATGCATGACATATGGAAGAACCGGCACAATGACAGGTCTGTCCAATCCAGTACTTTCAGTTGGATAACTAGTCTCCCATTTGATGTGAAAGTCAAAGAGTGGTTGATTGGAGAGGAAAGATATAAGCAGGAGGTACAAACAAAACATATTCTACCTGCTGTAGCAGATAAATTTCTTGTTGACAGGAAAGCAAATAAGATTGGGGCAAGTGTTCTCTGCTTTGACGAGATACAGGTATCACAGATAACTCCTGACATGACCTATCACAATTGTTTTTCCTTCAACTATACATGTTTGAACTTTTTTATTTTGATGCATATAAATGCTTTCAAATGGGTTTTGGTGGCTCATCTAGTAAATTTTCTTTTTTAATTGCAAGAGGACTGTTAGAAGTGAGGCTCAGATCATTAACCTTTATAATGTAATCGCGTAATGGAAGCTTTTGTTGTCATATGTAGCTGTTGTTGTTGTACAACTATGGCTCAGATATAGACAGATGTTGTAAATTTTATAGATAATTCATAAGACCAACTATAGAAGAATTCATAAGATCAACTCTTGAAAGAGGTGGCACATCTGGATTTATTTTTTTGTGCTGGTACCTATATTGGCAGTTTGTTATCAATACATTTGCATACTCGGCTTGGTTCAGATATGTTACTTCTTTCTCTCAGATCTGTTTGAGAAAAGAATTCTGACAAGACTTAATTAAGTGTTTTCCCATTGCTTACTCTCTACTACATCCCTCCTAGAACTATTCTCTAACATGAAGCCTGAATAGGGTTGAGAATTTTGATAGGAGTGCTGCATATAGTTATCATTGTGAACTTACGACTCTCATGAGCTCAATGTGGTTGTGGTCCGGTGATTGTAGTTATACTTGCAGCACATAGAGATTTTTTAGCTTTCTATTGAGGGTCCTCTATCAAAGCAATTAATCCGCATTGTCTTTTCTGGGTTAACACTGATCAGCTTTTTATACCCTTGCCAGTTGCTGCTTAATGTTCATTCTATAGAAGTTTGAGCTTTTCGTAATACATGGAGCATAAGATTAACAATCAATATATTTGCCTTTGCAAGCAAGAACATGTCTCAACCTTCGACATAGTTCTGAGATAGCCAAAGTTTGAACAAACTTGAAATAGGAAATTGTGATGCATTCTTGCTGCAAATTTCAATAGTATTGAACATGCCAATAAAAAAAAAAATCAACAAAGCACTTTTGGGGAAAATCTAAAACATATTATCCATTAAGTGTCACATAAACATTCTTAAATTGTAGTATTTTTGCTATCCTTCAAATAACACCTCCAAGTGTAAGAAGCAGATAATGTGATTATGCTTATAATATATACATGGGGAACCTAGAGCCTTGCAACTAAATGTTGAAACTGTTAAAACGTAGTCGAGTTGGTTTACCTAGTAGCATTCCCTCCTTTTCTCTTTTGATAAATGCACCACCATCAATGAAATCAAAAAACATTTTACTTCATTCAATTTTTTTTTAATTGTCTCATAGGTACCCAGATTTCGCATTTCCCTTAAATATCTCTGCTTAGAAATTAATGCTAAAGGCATCACTCTTCTCATTATGATGCATGAATATGTCATAATCTACCATTTCAAATAACACACTACTCAGTGGATATAAATAAGAAGAAAAATGCACTCTATTGATATTGCAACTAATAGAAACCATAGCAACATTTGATTTAATGCAGAGGCTATCTTAATTAATTGTTGCTTTAGTTTCTTATAATAAAATAGATTTTCTTCCTACTTATATACCGTCGAGTTATGTGACATTTGGAATGGTGGAATAAGATGTGGCATGTTGACACAATGAGAAGAAATATGCTTTTAGTTTGAATTCCTATGATAAATATGACTAATATGCGTGAAACATGTGTGCTAATGAAACAAGGAAGAATCCTTTTTAAAATTGTTGAAAGAAATACTAAGCTTCTTGAATTGATTCATGGGAAACACATTAACTTGAATAGTATTTTAACCTGTAGTAGAAGGCATGTTGTAAACTTAATTATTGTTTTCTCAAATTAAGTTATATGTATCACATAACAACCAAGGATAAAGCATTTGGAGAATTTGCAATTCTTAAAACTATAGTTGAAAACCAATCAGAAAGGGAAACAAAAATTCTTCTGTCAGACAGACAATTTAATGAGCTTAGTTGGTCATTTTTTTTTGTAGATAGTGTAGAGTTATGACCCCCTCATGCAAGTCAACAGAAATGGGTTGCGGAATGAATAGATTGACAAGGTAAATCGATTCATGCTGAAAAATCAGGTCACCTTAAATCAATTATAATAACTTTCTTCTTTTTCAGACATTTTTTGAAGACTTTCTGGTGGGGACACAGGCCACCGTTTCCAGCATGTTTATAGACGTCGCCGGTGTGCATAGCACTTTGGCCCTAGTGTTCTTTTCTTGTGTATTTTCGTTTATTTATTATGTATTTTCGTCTTTTTGTTAGTTGCTGGCTTGTTATGACTGTATTTAGCTATTGTAGTGAACCATGATGTTGTTGGATCATGGATAGTTACATGATCACTTGTGGGGATCATGGGTAGTTGCATAGGGGGCTATATATGGAACCCCCATGTCTTCTGTTTTAGTTAGAGTATTTTGAATGAAAAAACGTTGCTTTGGCATCTGGTGGACTCCAGATCTTCTCTTTCCCCCTTTCTCTTCATATCTTCTTTCCTAAATCACCTGTCCCGCATCAGTTTGGTATCAAAACCCCCGGTTTTACCACTGTTGCCAAAACCTCTTCCTTTCTGGGCTGCAATGGGACAGACTACAAAAAAAAAGAAATCCTTTTCCTGTCTCCTTTGTTCCCGAAAAACTCCCACAGAAGTTCCACCCTGGTGTATGGCGGAGCAGCGTCGGATTCCAGGATTCAGGTGGGCGCATGAGATCTACACTGTACCCCGACCGCCAAGGATGCCAGAGCGTGTTGAAGGGCCATGCACAAAAAAAGGAAGGAGCATAGCCTCCCTTCTTTCGTCACTGTTCCCCTCCCTTTCGATCAGCTCTCACCAACCAGTCAGGAGTTCGTGACCGGCCGTCGTCCACCACCGCAGGCCACAGGATTCACTCTGCAGCAGTAGCCACATAGTCCGGAACCACCTCTCAAAACCGTCGGAAGGTTGAAGGAGCACTGGTTAACGGGTAAGTCCCTCACTCGTCATTCAGTTTGTTAGCTCGGATCCGCTCCAGACAAAAAAAGAAAAGAAAAAAAAACAGAAACAAAAAAAAAGAAAAAAAAAGAGTACATGCGAGTTGCACGTGCTCAACCCACGTGAGGCACACGTGCTCATCACACGTGAGTTGCACAAGCTAGTAAAAAAAAACAGAGAAAAAAATAATAAATAAATAAAATACCTCTTCGTCTTCCTCACGACCGGCCACCCGCAGAGCCGCTGCCGGCAGGTCGCTGAGCCGCCCTTTCGCTGTCGCCGCTCCGTCTCTCCTCGTCGCCGCCAGACCGCCCTCGTCCGTTGTCGCCTATCTCCGCTGTGACTGCACACGCCGCCGCCTCGGTCACGCCGCCACCTCCTTCATCTTCTTCGCTGTTTTCACCCTTCCCCATCCCTCGAGCTCACACTATATCCTCTTCCTCCAGCTCATCGAGACCCCTTTTCCTCCCATCTCTCATCCCTCAAACCCTAATCCCCTTTCTTCTTTTCCCTCCCATCTCACCGAGATCCTTCTTCCTCTGTGCCGCCACCTCCGACTTCCGTCGTCGCCTCCGCCCACGTCGTCTCGCCGCTTCCATCACCCCCAAACGAAGATCTCCTCCCTCAAAGGACTTCGTCTTCTCTTTCTCTCGCCCGGTGTCTCCCTCAGAGTTTTTTTTTTCCCACCGCCCAGAGGGATCCGAAGCCACTCCAGAAGCTTCGGGTCCCTTCTATAGTATCATTCTCAGGCGAGCAGGCCAACTTATCCGCCATTGGCCCATTTTCACTTGGGCTCAAGTGATTCTTTTGGCCCATTGCTTCGCGGGCCTGGATCAGGAGTTCAACCGTCTTCCAGCAGTATCCTCCACAACTCGTCGGATTTCGGTTCTGCGCTCTGCACTCTGATATCCAACTCTTCCACTGAATCAGATCTATAAGAAAAGGTCGTATCTTTCTTTTAAATAATTTTTCAACCTTTCCCTATAAACTAGTTTATCTTTAGATTGTTATTGCTTTCACTTCATGTTGTCGGTTTGCGATAGGACCTTAATTTTATAAGAGCCTGTGCCCTTTAAAAAAAAAACACATACTGAGCCTTACCAATTATTTTTTCAAATCCTCAAAAGGCAAGTAGGAAATTTTACTTAAATCTGGTGAAGCCCAAATCAATTTGAAGGACCCCACTTTCATTAGATTAACCTGCGAAGAATTTTGCATGACCCAGGCCAAGGTTAGCAGTATCTAAGGTCCCGATATTTAGTTATCACCTGTGCTAATTCAAGAGTAACCAAGACTCTATCATAAGCCTTTTAGTCAAGATTGTTGATTTTAATCTAAATGCTATTTTTATATCTAGGATTTTCGTATTCTAGAGCATGACAACTCGCAGCGGTACATCCTACTCACATGAGATGTCTACCAACCCAAACCAACAGGTGTTAGATGCCATAGCAGCATTAGAAACCAGATTAGGGGCAAGGATTACTGACTTTGAAACTAGGCTGAACACCCACTTGACTATGGCTGAAAATTCAATCACCAATCTCCAAGTTACTCACAACGATGGAGAGTCCGAACTTGGTGAGTTTGAACCGCCCCGCTCCAGAGGCCTTGGGCAACAACACCAAAGGGACTATCTAAGAGCGCGTGAGACACCAGATGAGTATGTAATGCGCAGTATTAAGATCGATGCACCAAGTTATGATGGTTGGCTCGACCCAAAAGTCTTCATTGACTGGCTCGCTGATATGGACCATTACTTTGAATGGTATAATCTATCTGAAGATCGCAGAGTTCGTTTTGCAAAAATGAAGCTCACTGGTCCTGCAAAGTTGCATTGGAATACAATAGAAAATATGCTTGCTAGAGCTAGGCAACCCTTTATGATACAATGGGATGAAATGAAGAAGTTAAGAGAAAAATATCTCCCTACATCCTATAAGAGTCGCCTGTTAGATCAGTGGCAACGACTGATTCAAGAAAACAAACCTGTGTCTGAGTACATCGCTCGCTTTGATGAGTTCTTCATGCGATGCGATGCACGCGAGAGTGTGGAATTGACCCTTTCTAGGTTTAGGTTCGGATTGCGAGATGATTTACAAAAAGAGCTTATTCCACGCGAGGTCAATTCATTAGAACATGCCTATCAACTTGTCCAAGACATCGAGCGTTATACTAATAAGACAACCTTTAGGCGATTTGATTTTAAGGAGGCCAATCACAAGTTCACCCACGGTAGTCAAACTAACACTTGGAGTAAGCTTAATATTAGAAATCAAGCGACAGAGTCCCCAAAAATTAATGATCAAAAGAATAAGAAAATTTTAAGTGAACCACCCAAAGTTTTTCGAGATCAGTGTTACAGATGTTTTGGTTTTGGGCATAGAGCTAGTCAATGTCCTACTAAGAAAACACTGGTCATCGAAGAAGATAGAAATGATGAAGAGGATGAGTTGGTCTATGAACCAGAGATAGACCCTGAAGAGTCAGATGAAGGTGAGGAATCCGGCTCACTTGAGGGTTGCACTCCTTTAGGCGTAGTTAGGTGTGTCCTTACACAACCTAAGCAAGGAGATGATGACTGGAGGCGCCGATTCATATTTCACACCTATATCAAATGTGGCGAATATAGCTGTAAAGTTATCATCGACAGTGGGAGTAGCGTCAATGTTGTATCCACGAGAACTGTCAAGAAGCTACAGTTAAAGATAGTGCCTCATCCTAACCCTTATAATGTGTCTTGGGTGGATAAAACCGCTATACCAGTCACTGAGCGTTGTCTAGTCCAAAACTTTTCTGAATATAATGATAAGGTCTGGTGTGATGTTATTCCCATGGACGTTGGACCCATCATCCTTGGTAGACCGTAGCTTTATGATTTGGATGTGACCATTTATGGAAAATCCAATTTCTGTTCTTTTGTTTACCAATGAAAGAAAATTCGACTAAACCCATTGCCTCCTAGGCCTTCTATTGTTGGAAAGAAGGATGTGAAGGCTGAAAAGCGCCTTCAAATTATTAATCCTAAGGAGTTTGAGAAAGTAGCAACCCAAGAATCCATAGTTATTGTGTTAGTTTCCAAAGGAGTTGTTCCTGATTTCCAAATAGATTTTTCGAAGGAAGTTCATCATGTTCTGGAAGAATTTAAGGATATCTTTTCTGAGGACCTTCCTAATGAGCTTCCCCCTATGCGTGACATTCAGCACGCCATAGACTTGATCCCAGGGGCAACTCTTCCGAACTTGCCTCATTATAGATTCAATCCGATTGAACACGCTGAATTGAAGCGACAAGTTGATGAACTACTCCAAAAAGGGTTCATTCGAGAGAGTCTTAGCCCATGTGCGGTGCCTGCACTTCTGACGCCCAAAAAAGACGACACCTGGAGAATGTGTGTGAATAGCAGGGCAATTAATAAGATAACGGTTAAATATCGATTTCCAATACCACGATTGGATGACATGCTTGACATGATGGCAGGTGCCACTATTTTCTCCAAAATTGACCTTAAGAGTGGTTACCACCAAATCTGTATCCGCCCTGGTGATGAATGGAAAACAGCTTTCAAAACCAAGGATGGATTATACGAGTGGCTAGTCATGCCCTTTGGGTTAACAAATGCACCTAGCACATTTATGCGAATTATGACCCAAGTGCTAAGATCTTTCATGGAAAAATTCCTTGTAGTCTATTTTGACGATATCTTAATTTATAACAAAAACAAAGAACAACACCTTGAGCACCTACGTTTGGTCTGCAATTCACTAAGGAAAGAAAGCCTATATGCGAACCTTAAGAAGTGTTCACTTATGACTGATCGTATAATTTTCTTAAGATTTGTTGTGTCTTTTGAGGATGTTTCAGCAGACCCACAAAAGGTCCAAGCTATTCTTGAATGGCCCAAACCCACTACATTGTTTGAGGTGCGAAGCTTCCACGGCTTAGCCACCTTTTATAGGAGGTTCATCAAGAATTTTAGTACGTTCACTGCACCGATTACGGATTGTATCCGGAAAGGTGAATTTCATTGGACCGCTACAGCCTCAAAGGCATTCCAAGAGATCAAGACTAGAATGACAAAAGCTCCGGTCATGCGTTTTCCAGATTTTACTAAAGTTTTTGAAATCTCTTGTGATGCATCTGGCATAGGTATAGGTGGAGTCTTAAGCCAAGAAAAACATCCTATCGCATACTTCAGTGAGAAGCTGAATGATGCCAAACAAAAATATTCCACCTATGACAGAATTTTACGCAGTTGTACAAGCGTTGCGTCACTGGCGTCACTATTTGTTACCTCAATAGTTCGTATTATATTCCGATCATGAAGCTTTGAGATATTTGAATTTTCAGAAACGATTGAGTTCACGACACGGAAAGTGGGCTGAATTTCTTCAAGAATACACCTTCGTGTTATGTCATAAAGCAGGAATTGACAACAAGGCAGCTGATGCCTTAAGCCGATGTGTAGCATTACTTTTGTCAGTAAGTATAAAGGTTACTGGATTTGATCGTATGATTGCCGATTATGCAACTTGTCCAGACTTCGCTGAGATCTATGCTAGTGTGTTAGAAGGTCACACTAGGGACAGTAGTGACTACCTTGTGGTTGATGCTTTCCTGTTCCGAGGAAACAAGCTATGTATCCCTCAAACATCCCTTAGAGATTTTCTTGTTTGGGAACTCCATGCGGGAGGAATAGCTGGCCATTTTGGTAGAAATAAGACCATTGAAATGGTCGAGCAAAGATTTTATTGGCCTAGTTTAAAACAGGATGTTGCGAAAATTGTTAGTCAGTGTCGTACTTGTCACTTATTCAAACAGCGCAAACAAAACACTGGCTTATATACCCCTCTTCCCGTCCCAGACCGTCCTTGGCAGGACATTAGTATAGATTTCGTGATAGGATTGCCAAAGACTAGAAGTAAGCATGATTCCATTCTCGTCGTAGTGGATCGGTTCTCTAAGATGGCACATTTTCTGCCCACTTCCAAGACTTCTGACGCCTCCAAAGTTGTGAGGATAATCTTTGATGAGGTCGTTAGCCTCCACGGGCTTCCAAAATCGATAGTGACTGATAGAGATATCAAATTTGTTAGTTATTTTTGAAAGACCCTCTGGAATTTTATGGGCACAAAGCGTAAATATTCCACAGCCTATCACCCTCAGACAGATGGTCAAACTGAGGTGGTCAACCGAAGCTTAGGAAACCTTCTAAGATGTTTAGTGGGTGATCACCTAGGTAATTGGGATCTTCTCCTATCCACAGCTGAATTCGCCTACAATAGTTCTTTGAACAGGACCTCTGGCTTGAGTCCTTTCGAAATTATTTTAGGCTATGTTCCGCGAAAACCTGTTGATCTTCTCCCAGTAGCACCTAACAACAGAATCTCTGAGACCGCTGAGTCCTTTGCGCAACACATGCAAAACTTACATAAAAAGATTAATAAGAAAATTGAAATCAATAATGTGAGATATAAAATGGCTGTTGACTTACGTCGACGTTATCAAGAATTTCGAGTGGGTGATGATGTAATGATTAGAATCAGACCTGAACGGTTTCCACCAGGAGCCGTTAGAAAATTGCACGCCCGAAGTATGGGTCCATACAAAATTCTGAAACGGGTTGGATCTAATGCATATGTGGTGGATATTCCAAGTGATTTTGGGATTAATCCAGTTTTTAACGTAGAAGACTTAGTTGCCTACCGAGGTCCAACAACTATTCCTGCAGACCCATTCAATGAGCCTGACACTGACCTCACATCCAATTTTGAAAACATATCTCTTGCTCCTGCCTTGCCTCCTGTACCTTTTTCTCCACAGATCACAAACACAGTGGAACAGATTTTGGATAATCAGATTGTTAGTACGCAGAGCGGTGGTTATCAGCGATATCTTGTCAGATGGCATGGTCGACCTCCGTCAGATGATACCTGGATTAGCAGTGATGAGCTTCAGCGACTTGCTTCAGACCTGTTGGAGCATTATCAGACATCCGTTTCGCCAGAGGCGAACTCTTCTCAGCTGAGAGGAGTTGGTGGGGACACAGACCACCGTTTCCAGCATGTTTATAGACGTCGCCGGCATGCATAGCACTTTGGCCCTAGTGTTCTTTTCTTGTGTATTTTCGTTTATTTATTATGTATTTTCGTCTTTTTGTTAGTTGCTGGTTTGTTATGATTGTATTTAGCTATTTGTAGTGAACCATGATGTTGTTGGATCATGGGTAGTTACATGATCACTTGTGGGGATCATGGGTAGTTGCATAGGGGGCTATATATGGAACCCCCATGTCTTCTGTTTTAGTTAGAGTATTTTGAATGAAAAAACGTTGCTTTGGCATCTGGTGGACTCCAGATCTTCTCTTTCCCCCTTTCTCTTCATTATCTTTTTCCCTAAATCACCTATCCCGCATCACTTTCTTATTTTTTTCAGTAGTACACATATTTCACACTTACCACTCTTATTTATTTTCTGTCTGAGAATGAAGGCTCAGGGCTGCACTCTTCTCATTATTTTACATTTATATGTCCAGATTTACCATGCCAAACATCACATTACTGAATGGATATAAATTAGAAGAAAAATATAACTTATTAGTATTGTAACTAGTGTAAACCATAGCAACATTCGATTTAAATAATGCAAAGACTATCTTAATTGACTGTTGCCTACTTGCTTTAGTTTCTTATAGTTGTGTTAATTATAAGTAGAATTTTCTTTTTATATCCCATTGAGCTATGTGGCAATTGGTAGACATTATTGTAGTGTTAACGCAACATAAAGAGATTTTAGTTCCTGATATGGAGATAAGTACAGTTAACATGTTTGAAATATGGGTACTATGGAGACATGCAAGAAATCTTTTTACACATGTAGAAAGAAATAGTATGCTTCTTTAATTTATTCAAAGAGACATCGATTAGAATATAATTTTAACTCTGGTGGAAGAAGGTACTTTGTCGGTAAAACTAGTGGTATAGTTAATAGTCAATTTAAAGAGCTTTATTAGTGGAATAGTTAATACTTAATAGAGTTATAGCCTCTTATGCAAGTCAACTGAAAGGGGTTGGAGAATGAATGGATTGACATCGTAAACAATTCATGCTGACAAATCACCTCACCATTAATCAATTATCGAAACTTTCTTCTTCTTCCAACAGTTCTAAAGACTTTCTTAATTGTCTAATTGGTACACATATATCACTCCTCTTTTATTTCTGTTTAGACGTTAAGGTTAAAAGCCTCACTCTTCTCGTTATATTACGTTAACATGTCCTGATTAACCATGCCAAAATCACATTAGTCAATGGAAGTAAATGAGAAGAAAAATGTACTTTATTAATATTGTAACTAGTAGAAACCATAGTGAAATTTGATTTAAATAGTTTAGGGATTATTTAAAACAATTGCTGCTTTAGTTTCTTATAGTTGCAGTAATAATAAAGTGGCTTTTTCTTCCTATATTTTCCCCACTGAGCTATGTGACAATTGGAATGGTAGAATAAGACATGTAATGTTAGCACAAGGTAAGAATGGTGCTCTTATATTAATTCCTCAAAATAGAGATAAGTACACTTAATGTGTATGAACCATGAGTGCTTGGGAGATTAAAAAAAATTGTTGGAAGAACGAGTATGCTTCTTTAATTGATTCATGGAGACATCGATTTGGATATAGTTTTGACTGGTGGTGGAAAAGGGTACTTTGTAAAAGTAGTTGATATTTTTCCAGTTTTTGTTACATGTACCCTGTTAAGACCAGGGACAAAGCATTTGGAGAATTTATAATTCTTAAAACTGTGGTTGAAAATTAATTAGAAAGGTAAACAAAAACTCTTCCGTCAGACGAAAGGAATGCAAACTGAATGAGCTTAGTCTTTTTTTATTGTTGCAGTAGTTATAAAGTAGATTTTTCTTCCTATTTGTATTCCTTGGAGATATTGCTGAATGGAATGACAGATTAAGAGATGTAATGTTAACAACTTTAACATAATGTGAAGAATGATGCCCTACTATTAATTCCTGAAAAGGAGATAGGTACACTTAATAAGTGTGGAGCATGACTACTGGGGAGACATGCAAGTTTTTTTTTTCTTGGAAAAACTGTTGAAAGAAATAATATGCTTCTGGAGTTGATTGACCGAGACACATTTATTTGGCTAGAATTTTAATGGCAGTGGAAGAAGGTATTCTGTAGACTTATATTTTTTTCAAATTTTATATTCATCTATCGCATTAGAGCCAATGCTTTTGGAGAATTTGTAATTCCTAGAAACTGAATTTGAAAATCAATGAGAATAGGAAATAAAAAAGAGAATCTTATTTGGGTGTTGGATTGAAAATGTTGAAAGCTAGGCTAGTAGCAAAATATTTTAAAATACATGAAGATATTGATTTCTTAAATACACACACTTATTATTCAAATCACCATAATCAGCATTTTAATCATTCTAGATTCTATTTACAATCTAGAATTCGATCTGATGGAAATTTAAATAGCCTTTCTACATGGACAATTAGAAGAAGAGATTTATATGGACCAACCATAAGCGTTTCTGGATCCAGGACAAGAATATGAAATATGCAGCTAGTAAAATCATTTTGATGATATTCTCTTATTTGAAACTAGCATTGAAATGGTAATAATGCATCAAACTAAGCCACTTTTTTTTTCGTTCAAAATTGTGACATGAAATATTTAGTAGTTTATTTGATCTTGGGACTTAAAATAACCAAAACTCCTGAAGATATTGGAATTTCCTAATCATATTATATTGAAAGAATACTCAAGACTCAAGAGTTTCTATCATTATGATGCAAACCACTTAGCACTCCTTTTGATGCTAATATTAGATTGAAGAAGAATAAAGGAGAGAGTTTAGCACAAACTAAATATTCCAATATCTGATATTTCCTGTACATAAGGAAGGCTTAGTTGATACACCAGCTGATCCTATAAACTTCATTGGAGTGCCCTCAAGAGGGTAATGAGGTAGCTTAAAGGTACAATGCCATTGGTTTATTGAAAAGTTCTATTCTTGGCTTTATTTTTGATACATAATTCCCTCTTGCATGTATCACCATGCTTCGTGTTTTGTGCATGAGTTATGCCCATGACTCATGGGTGACTTGCACTTTATTCAAATAGTCACCTTATTCAGTTGTTAAGTTTTTATGAGGTTATTTTATTCCTATCATATGAAATGCTTTTTTACTTTGTATTCCTACATCAATGTAATAAGCCTCGGGCTTTTTCTTAAAACCAGAAAGTGTTATAATGCTATCACACCATGATATGGATGTCTAATGTTGAATTCAATGTAGTAAATTATAGTCATTATGCTATGTTTTTTTATCATGGAAGTAAGTTGTTGAGAAGCCTTTGAAGTTTGAAGACAATGAAACCAGTAACTTGTCATTTCCTGGATTTATCCTTAGATCTAGAACTAGTGATGATACTGGAGGATGTTGACAACATGAAATGAGGATTAAATATTTACTAGAAGGAGATTAGCAGATTCTGCTATTTTGTTTTATCTATTCTCTAGTGCAAATTTATGCTTGTGCAGAATTCTCTTAATGAACAGTTGAAGATTGTACTTATGTAATTAGTTAAAACTTAAAAGTTAATGATTCAATGGACCTGTGGTGGTTGTGGGCTTTCTTTTAATGTTTTTTGTTTTATTCTACACAGACTGTTGATGTGTTTGCTATTGTGGCCTTATCTGGAATTTTAAGTAGATTATTAAGCACTGGAACAGTTCTTGTGGCTACCAGTAACAGAGCACCTGAGGATTTGAATCAGGTAGGTTGTTGTCTTACCTTTGATCTTCGGATTATCATTTTTGACTCTATTAGCATTTCTTCAGTGAAGAAGAGTGGATCACTATAGAAATTCTATCCACTTCAGTTGTTGGGCATAAGTACAGTTATGATAAGCCAGACTAAGGTATTGAATAGACTGCATGTTAGATATAGCATTGTCAAAGGTCTTGTAAACAAGTAAATGTTATTTTCAATATATTTGGAATCTAACAGTAAATGGTTCCTTGGTGGTAATATAAGCTTCATCCTTATTTAAGTTTAAAAAAAAAGAAATGAAAATTTAAGAACAGAGCATGAGCTTTGTGATGGTTGTAATTATGAGGCTGAGAAACTAGTAAATGAAACTCTTCATTTGACAATATTATTATCGTTATCAATTTGAAGTTCAAAATAAATGTTAATAATGGCTGTTGAATTCAAGGGTACCACTGCATTTTGGAGGATGAGGTACTTGTATCTCTGACAGTCTTTAGAGATAATGTAATAAATCAAGCAGAGCACTAAGAAGTTGCTAACATAACCTTTTATTTTATCCTCTTCATGGGTCATCAAAGTTTAGTTGAATGGTAAATATTTATACCAATATGTAATTAAGCCTTAATTCCTTTTTTTTCCTTCAAATATAAGTAATTGTTTATATAGTTGTTTCCTTGAGCAGTTGTTAAAATGTATCTCCATGTTCACCATTGATGTGCAGGTGTTTATTTTGTTTTTACATCATTACTTGCACTATTTGATATGAATAACGGATTTGCCGCCAGCATTTCTTTGAATATTTTACATAGCAAATGCTTGATGCTTTCTATCTTATCTTTGTTTGAATTTGTAAATACTTCATATTAATGCTCATGGAAGTCATGTTTGCTTCAAAATTCTAGGATAGTATGCAGCAAGATATCTTCCGAGCATTCTTGTCCAAGTTGGAGGAAAATTGTCAAAAAATTCTAGTTGGTAGTGAGATTGATTATCGCCGCCTAATACCAAATACAACAGGAGATCAGGTGAGTTGAAAATCATGTAAGCATCACATTTCTGATGCTTGAAGATAGTTTTATAGCATCATACTAATGATGCATGAATATGTGTGTGATTGGCTTGTGAATGTGTGCTTCTGTTTGCATGCATTCATGTGTTTTCTGGTCCAGCTAAATTCTTGCTGAAGAACAATCAGTTTCACTGTAATTACCCCAATTCTAGTTATTCACAATGAGTCTGGAGCTACTATGGCATAGAACAATCATAGTTTTTTTTGTGTTGATAATTATTTAACTATACAAAAGCTAAAAACTGGATGCAGTAAGAGTAAGGATACTGTCTTTCACTTCATAACCATATAGACTGGATTTTTATTTCTATGCATCTATGTGGGGTGAAGCGCATGGAGCCACAAAGTTGCAACAAATGCATATGGAAACCAATTTTATTCCTGATAAATGGACTTGTCCTGTACCATTTGGTGCTTCAAATCAGTAGGTATTTATGATGTGCTTTAATTTTCAGTGGGCACTAATTTCCATTGCTTGAGTCAATTGTAGCTGTTTCCCACAAGCTCTTGACAACAAAAAAATACTATAAACTGACATTTCATTGTTAGTTTTTCATTATGATTCTATGACAATGCTTGTCTGTGTCAACATTAATCTACTCCACTTGTATCAAGACAGTGCAAAGAGGCTTATTCCATCCTCACACATCACTCTCTTATAGAGTTCAGAGCCAAGCTTTATTCATGTATTAATATTGGCTTCACATTTTCAAATCTATGAGTTGAAGTATATGTAATCTTCTTTTGCTTGAAGGTTTTGCATTTCTTTATCAGTCGAAAAGAAACAGATATTGTTTGTAATATTGTCTTGCAGTGTCAGATTTTTAACGTTTTTTTTAAACGTGATCTTGGTTACACTGTTTTGGCTTTTTAGATCTTATGGTTTTAAACAATTATGAGCTGATATGATCGAGATTTTCAGTCTAGGTACCGGATCATGTACCGGTAAATTAGCGGTATGTGTTGGGTTGGTGTGGTACACTAAACAGCAGAAGAACCTTTATCATTTATTATATGAAATACCATTGTCAGGAAAATTGTATAGACTTGTTTTCAAGTGACATGTTAATTCTGAATTCTTGTTCCTTGTAACAAGTGTCGAGTACTGGCTGCTACGACTCTTAACATTATTAGCTGTCATGATATATTTTCTTGGACCATATTCAAGGCCATGCCTATAAATTCATTAGTGTGCATTTCTTACAGTGTCATTACTTCTGGCCATCCAATTCTGATGCCCACAGAGAATATGAAGCCATGTGGCATGACATCACTAAACAAGCTGGAGAAAATATTGCTCCGAGAATCATTTCCGTTATGTTTGGGAGGTAAGGGCTTCACAAGATAGCATGATTTTGATGTTCTCTGTTAGTTAATGCCTGGATAATTTTCACAAACAGATCCCTGGAGGTTCCTGAAAGCTGTAACGGAATAGCAAGATTCAACTTTGAGTATCTTTGTGGTCGCCCAGTAATACACGTGTCCCTTCCCCTTTTTTTTGACACATTTTTTTTTATTGTATATTAAGGTTGCCCATATTATGTTCCTTCAACTTGACTGCATTGTTTGATTCTAATTATGGAACTCAAGCACTAATATGAACAATTTGCAAGGAAGAATCTGCATGTTGTTTACCTTTTATTAATTTGAGAACGGTTTTAGATAGAGAACCAAGAGAGCTTATTTAGTGGGCACCAAGGAAAAAACATTGAATATCTTTTAGGCTGTCTTCATGAATAGCGTGGTGGCAGGTACATGTGAAACACATCAAGAAACCTAGAAAGTATCTAATGGAGCGGAAAGGCAAGTGTGGATTGACTAGCTTGACTTCCTTAATCTTTCCTCACTTGCTGACACTCCAAGCTTGACTCACTTTCAAAAGTGTGACATTCAATGAAAGTTTTACTTTATGTACGCATTGGCTATTCATTGTCATAGAGGCTAGCTTTCTTGCTTTAATGACTGGGTGGTTTTTTACTTTTTTGCTTTTCTTCACTAATTAAAAGACTCGTGTCTCTACATCTGGGATGAGATTGAGGTATTACATTTATTAAGCTAGCAGAATAATGTCTTTGTAAAAGAGATTCTTTTTAATCTTTTAATAGCTTTACTGTTAAGCAAATATTTGCCACTAACTTCTATCTCCATTATATTAAGGTTGGAGCAGCAGATTATATTGCAGTAGCCAGAAACTTTCACACAGTGTTCATATCGGGGATTCCAGTGATGAGTATGAGAATTCTTGACAAGGTATATTTGTTCTATGCAAATTCTATGTACATTTTTCTTTAAATAAATCACAGATCATTTAAACAATTTTCCTTCATAACATAGATTAATTGTATTCAAGTATTATTTGCAGCAGTTTATAATTTATTAGTTCTTGAGGCTGTCAATATGCCGTGAGAGAGACCGTATTGGGTTCTTCTCTACATTTGAACAATCACTATGATGCAGATTATATTTTCAGAGATTTCTCCTCTCCTGTTAAACTCAAGAAATCATCTATGTTTCCATAAATACTTGGATGGAAGACTTTGGTAGGGAGGTGAAAGACCTCCAACAATTTCACACAATGTTTAGAGACCCAGGTGGGTTGACCAATTGACCCACCCGACCCGTCACCCAAAACCTCAACAGGTCGGCTCACCTAACGACTCATGATTTTAGAGAACTTATTCAATTTCCTGCATCAAATGGTTGACCAGTTCAATCTCTAAGGTTCGCTGTATTGGATGCACCGTACCGTACAATATTAGTATTGAACTGGTACACAGTTTCGTACCGTACTGATACTCGGTACACCTTGTTGTCTTGTACCATTCTGCAAACTGATATTGCAATAAGATGGTACTTGTACAAGTCCGGCACCGAGACGGCGAATCTTGATTCAATCCAAACAAGTTGACCAGCTTGCCACCACCAAGGCTGAATGAAGGTGAGAAACAAAAATGAATAAAATAAGGAAACGAGAAGGGGGAAGTTATAGGGCATGGTTGACTAGTTCAATCCAAACAAGTTGACCTGCTTACCACCACCAGGGCTGAATCAAGGTGAGAAAGAAACATGAAAAAAAAGGAAATGAGAAGGGGGAAACTATTAGGGCTTTGTTCAGTTCCTTCAAGGCTTGGACTTGGAGCCATTCGCTGCCACCATGCTTCACTGTTCACCACTTTCTCTTCCTCTTTGAGATGTTGGGGCTCTAGAGGTGTTCGTGAGTGGCCACACTTTTGGGACTATGGGGTGATTCAGTAGAGGCTGCATGAGGGGTCTTGAGCATCAATGCCTGAGAGGAGGTGGGACAAAGGGGGTTGAGGTCATGAGGTTGAGACTGATTGAGGGCTTGAGGTGGTAGCACAGAGAAGGTGTCAAGGTGATCGATAGGAGTTGAGGCAGCTGGGACCCACAACCTGAAATGGTTCGATATGGGTCACCAGGTTCTGAACACTTGTTCTGACATATCCATGCAAGTCCTGTCAATTTATGATTTTGATGAATTAACACTTGAGGTGGCAAGGAAGACGAATTTCAGAATGTTCATAATTTCGCCCTTTCTTCGTCTAAAAGAATATGGGATTTGCAATGTGTACAGCCACACTCTATTCAAATCTTCTGTCTAAACAAAACATTCTCTCCCTTTCATTTGCATCTTTTTCTCCCTTTTAACTGATGATATATTTGATAATACTCCTTGTTTTCTGCCTCAGGCGCGGAGGTTTATCACTCTTCTTGATGAGTTGTACAATCACCACTGCCGCCTTGTCTGTTTAGCAGCTGCTTCCATTGATGATCTATTTCAAGGAACTGATGAAGGAGCTCTTTTTGATCTCGAGAGGTATGTTATGCTGTAATTGTCAGACCCATACATGGAACCTCCGGTTATGCAGGCAACTACTCCACAAAAGTTCTTTGATGTTTTCAAGTGATGAATCTTGATATATGCCAATTTTTTTGTCTTTTACCTTTACTTTATACAACGTAGAACCGTTTAATATGTTTCACAGCTAAGTGCTGCAATTTTTATGTCCTTTGAAGAAAGTTGGAATCATACTTATATTTCATTTTCTGGAACTTCTTTTCCTACATTCCTGTAGGTGTTAGCATTATTTTGTGTATGTTGTCTGTATATACATTATTATAAGCCAATATCAATCCATATGCTGCAAGCCTGCAACCATTGCTCTTCACTCATGCTAAAGTGTGCTAGCACAGTGCAAAACAATGGATTGAAAATTGTTTTTTGTTGCTAATTATTTGTTGGGATATCAACTATGTCTGAATTTAAGTTGAGCTTCCCCAAATCCTGTATATTATGCCATGTTATCAGATCAGGCAGATGCTTATGCTTGGCATTTTGAATTTACTAACACGAGAATCAAACAAGCACTAACAGAATGAAATATTTGATGTATCTCTTTATCTTTTGTCATATTGAAGATTCTCTCAATAATAATTATTCCTCAAAATTGCATGTCGGTAGACAGGACTGTTAGTTTTGGTATGATGGATTTGTTAAAAGTGGCATCTTCTAAATCTGCAGTTTTCAGTTTGAGACTGAGACAGAAGGTGGGAAACTGCGACGAGATGTTTTAGCTGCTGGTAGTGCCGGTTCAGGGCCGCCTCCTTCTGGAATCATATCTTTGTTATCTGGCCAGGAAGAGATGTTTGCCTTTCGCAGGGCTGTAAGTACCAGAATACACTAGTTGGTTTCATTTTATTTTTCTGAAAGATTTGTTAGATAGTTTAGTGCTTTAGAAGATTTCTGACTGGTAGAAGTAGAATATATAATCTATGCGCATATAGACATAGACCAGTAGGCTGTTGGCAAGATTGTTGCATGGCACACTGCCTATAGATTTACAAAATTCTTCATCAGTCTCATAATGTAATATCCTGAGCCTAACATCTGAATATTTGCATTTCTTCTATTGGGGTTCTCAGCAGTGTACTTTTAACATGTGTCACCTCATTGATCTGTTTGCGTGCAGGCTTAAGTGCAGGCAACACAATATGTTGCATGTAGCTTGTCAATAATAATGTAAATTGAGTAGTAACTATAGTGTCAGATTTTCAATTTTCTTGATACTTTTTGGAGATTTTAAATGAAGTGTTCTCTCTTGCCTTTTCCCCTTCCTTTTGTAATATATTGTCCTTCAGAAGCTTTTAAGATGTAAGCAAGAAAGTGGTCCACACCATTATGTTTGGGTTCAAAATATACCATTGTTTTATAAGAATCATGTGCCTTAACTGTTTCATATGGAGTTATTTGCCTTGGTAGAAGTCTTTGAATTTCGATTCTAGGTTCAACATGGCCTCTGTTTATGTTCATTATTTTTAGATTCCCTTTGGTTAACCTTTTCCTTTTTGATCCAGAAACAAAAGCTGAGCTTACCATAATTAGAAAGAATGATTGTTTAATTTAATTTCCGTTGCAAAGGGAACTTGCATTATGATATTCAGAAGAGCATCTGACCTTTACTCACATTTTTATGTGCATAAACTAACCGGTTTGCATGCAAAATGAAAAAGATTCTTTTAGATCTACGCAAAGTTTGCCGTACTAATGCATTACCACCCCATAGCAGGCGCACTTTACCGTATTAGTATGAAACCATAACTCTGTACAAGGGGTGCATCGAGTCTTGTTATGCCAAATTGACCACTGTACTAGATTTACTAATGTTGTACCTGCATGGTATTAGTATGGGTTCCGGTAGTGAGATTGCGAATCTTGGATCTTTGCATTGAAAATTAGCGAATATAAGGAGATCTGTTCGCAAAAAGTTCTAAACTACGAAATTGATTAAAAGAGCAGATGAATAAACCTGTAGTTCTCTTATTTATCTAACTTGCTTATCTTGTGTTTAGTTTTCCATGCCAATGAACCTTTGTAGAATTCAGATTTTGTGGAACTTTACATGTAATTTGACATCCTCAATTGTGACAGTTTAAGGTTTTTCAGCAAAAGTAGTTGCAGCTAATACAGATGGTATTGCCTAAACTTCAATGAACACTCGAGCAAGAAATGTGAGTGAGCTAGCAATAAGGCTAATAATGGTTAAATTTTTTGAGTACAATTAAGTACAACTTTTTGAGTTGCAACATATGTTGATTTGGTTCAAGGAATAAAATCTCAAGCATGCTAGCCCTGAGCTAGTATGCTAGGGCAATGTACAACCAGAGGTTGGCTAAATTAGGCCCAATCTGACTGTATTGAACTGTATTGGGGCACATTAGGCCCAAGCTGACTGTATTGAACTGTATTGGGGCACATTAGGCCCAAATTGGTCTCAAATTGTGCTGAACCGAGCAGTACTCCCAGCAAGGTTCGCCATACCGGTACCGATAGCGTACCAGTCACCTACCGAATCGATGTGGTTTCGATTCGTACCGGAGTCGGGCAATACGAACCGGTTTTTTTTCGCATCTGCGCGCGTCCCTATTAAATACCACAGAGTGGCATTAATGATTGCATGGCATTAAATGTTACTCTGTCATTAATGATCGCGTGGGCGCCCTGCCCCGCGTGGGTGGGGAAACTGCGCGCGGGGCAGTTGATAGGCACCTCAGCCCGCCAAGCCAAATTCCATTGGGCACGGCCGAGGCCAACCTCGGCCAAGACCATCGCACGGGCCAAATCCACTGCTTGGAGGTCTGCCCAAGCAGTGGCCAACCTTGCCAGCCACCGGCTCAGCCCCACGCAGACCACGCCCAGCGCCTACGCGAGGTTCGACGCCCACTGCAGCAGCGCGCGGCCAACCGCGCGCCCAGCCAGCCACAGCAGAGGGCAGCCATCCGCGCACCCAGGCAGCCCCCAGCCCGCACAGCCCACTGCGCGCACGCCCCAGCGACGCGCGACCCTCCGCACGCCAGCCTGCAGGGGCGCACGCCCGCACCTGACCGTCAAACCACACGTGGCCAACCGCGCGCACGCCAGACACGGACGCGCGGTCCGCACGCGGGCCCGTTGAGCGCGCGCCCGCCGGCGCGCAAACCCCCGCGCGTGCTTGCCTGCGCGCGATCCTGTGCCCGACATCTAGAAGCGCGCGGACACCCGCGCGCCCGACGCCCTGCAGCGCGCGGCCCTCCGCGCGCCCGAAGCCCAGCAGCGCGCGGGCCTACACGCGCAAGCCTCCGCGCGCCCGAGCAGGAGCCCAGCTGGCCAGCGCTCGAGCGCCAGGCCAGCCCAGCGCCGTGCGTGCCAGGCACCCCGCGCCCATGTCCGTCTGGCACGCCCGAACCTCGCCAGACCTAGGGACGGCCAGTGCACAGCAAGGCCGCCTCCCCGTCCCTCGCCAACACTTGGCGTCCATACAACGATGGGTTGCACGTGCGCCAGACATGGGCATGGATACGGGCGGCAACCAGGGGCATCAGCCCTTGCGTGCGCACTTGGGCGCACATGCACAAAAGGCACAGCAAGCGCAAAGCTCGTCCGAGGCTGCATCTGGCCGAGCGCATCCAAGCCACATAGGTCCAAAGCCAGCGCACGGGTCGAGCCCAGCCAAAGACACAGCAAGACTATCGAGCCCACGCACATTGAACCCGGACCAGCCAGCGCATGCGCGCCCGAGAGCCAAACAAGGAAAGCCATGGTCGGCCAAGCCAAAGGCACGACCAAGGGACAAGTGGCAGCCATCCGCGCGCGCAAGAGCACCCGCAAGGCAGCACCCGACCAAAGCCAGCCGGCCGAGACACATGGCAGACATCCACGCACCAGCGCCGGGCCAAACAAGGAAAGAGCATGCGCAGAATCAACGGAGGAGCCTGTTGGCTCTTCCATGGAGATCCGACAGGCAAAGACATGGGCGGCCCAGATGCACCAGGCCGCGAGATGAATGCACGAGAGGATGCCACGCTAGCGATCCGCAGGAGCAAAAGCAGCAGGGAGCGCGTTCCGGTAAATCAGGAAGTGCATCCCGGGAGTCTATCTGGCCTAAAAATCAGGAGATCCAATCAGGCCAGCAGCGGACAAATGGAAACATCCGCATGGGACACGCGCCCCGGCCAACCGGGCAACGCATCCCGTGCGTCCAACCCAAACCAGCACATGGCCGAAAAGGGCTAAACATAGTTAGACCCCTTGCGGCTAACTTAGAATCTTTTGTCATTTGAATTTCTTCCGCAAATAAGCCAAGGCATTATGCTTATAAAAGGAGCCATTAGGGCCCTTAGTCGGCATCTCTTAGCATTTGAATTCTAGCATTGTGTCAAGGGTTGTATCCCTTTGTTTCAGTCGGCCGAAAGGCTTGGGCTAAGGTGAAGAACATCACTCCCCTTAGATTGTTTTAGGCGATGCAAGGTTCCTTCCGGATCTTGCCAAGAGTCCTTGTAATCGTTGCTTGATTGGAATAGAGTCAATTTTTTTTCTACATTGTGCCCCAACCATTGATTCTTTCCCACCACCGGCAGCCATAAGGCAATAGCACACGGCGCGGTTCCACGGCAGCAAGAAGAAAAAGCGATACCCACATCAAGACGGTCCCAACACACGACATCCTTCAAACCTTGGCGTGGGGTTTGGGACCGCAAAGCCCCGTGGGCCAACAGCAGTTCCCAGCGTGTGGAACCGCGCGGGGATGGGGAACCATGTGCGGGCGCGCAGCCCCGCGTCCGCGTGGGCGCTCTTCCCCGAGGGAGCGCGTGACCCTTTCGGCCACGCACTCGGACGCCACAATGCTGCACTATGATTTAAACATCCACAACACGCGACGCTGTGGGTAAAAAAAATTACTGTACTGGTGCGAACTGGCCGGTTTGCCGGTACACGATCGGCACGCATGTGTACCAGTCAGTTTCGGCCTGAGATTGCTTGGAACCGGATTCCATAGGTCTGGCATACCGTTTACAGGCCAGACCAGTCCGGTACGGCCCAAACTGGCCGATATCGACCGGTTCGGCTTTCCATGCTCCCCAGTTTGTTGTACTGTTTTAACCTCTGTTTTTGTTTGTTTCCCACCATTTCATGATTGCAACAAGCAGGGAGAGACCTTCAAAGTTTGGAGCTAGAAATGGCCTCCCTACTTCTTTTTCAACTTTTCAAAAATCCAAGAACAAATAATGGTTAAATTGAATAAACTATTGCAGGGAATGTGTTGTCAGTGGGTTTACCAGTGTGTATGATCACTGCATTTTAATTGTTAAATTTAACATATATGTTTCCAATGTATTTCTAGGCGCAAGTTACATGACCTTGTTATAAATTATCAATATGGAAAAAGGTAAAAAAAAAACAATTTTGGAGGCCAAAATATTCTACATAAGGGCCTACTGGCTGTATCGAGTGTATTGATCAATATGGCATGTACCATATGGGTCCTTTGTTGGTATAATACTGATACTCAAGATTTCAATCTTGGTTTAGATTATTGTTTAATCTATGGGCATGATTTATAAAGGCAAGATGCATATTATATTTTTGATTAGTGAATAAGTTGGTTGAAGATGCCTCTAGATTTTGCATAAATAGCATAGCTGGAAGTTAATCGGGCATTTTGAGCTCCTTCAATCGCAATAGTGCAAAGAGTTCCATACCAACGCAATCATGGCTAATAGAAAAGGCATTAGTGGAACATGAAAACAAATAATGAGCATTTAACTTACTACATCTGTTAAGGATTGAAACAAGATGTTCACAACGGAAGCCAGATATTTAAATTTATAATAAGAATAATAAACTCAGATTTGGAGCTTCTCTAATCTCCAGAGATTGGATTGGAGATAGGAGAGGGACCCATTAGATTTTGAATTATCTTATTCTGTATTTACATATTTGTTTTTTTTCTTTTTTGTGCTAAAATTTAGGATGACTGTTAACAAGTCACAATTGGTGCAAACTATCTTTAACTAAGGAGGTTTAATTGATTAGAAGTTTTATCTTAAGTGAAATTCTTGGAGAAGTGTCTTGATTTGTTAATACACTAGATAGACATATCTTAGGGTATCTCCTTAACTATCCTAGTTGGTTTGTAATTTTTGTGACTTAGCAGATTACCATATCTTCTTTTGTGCCTTCCTTATTCTCCTTGGGTTCCAATACTGTATTCTCCCTTGTCATCTTTTTACCTTCTTTCTTCCTCTATTCCTCTTCTTCTTCTCCCTCATTTTATCGTCCTTCTTCTTGCTCAAATTGTATGAAATTTGTGCATGTGCTAGGTAAGATTAGATATAAGATTTATTTGAACTATAAAATTTGATCCCATATATATTTCCTTATTTAGTAACATCATCATGTTTTTTTGCTCCAATTTGTTCATATTCTTAACCTCTAACTTCCTTAAATGTGCCTAATGTTGATTTTGGACAACTGATTACTAATTTTGTCATGCTATCAATCTAGAATCAAAAATAAAATTTCATTTTTTTGCATATTGGTACATCTTTTATAGTGCCATGGATATCTATTCTCACTATGGTCTTCATTCTCGAGTTGGGTGTATGTGGCTCGCAATGCAAGACTCAATGCTCGTTAACCCTATCTCCTTTACATCCCATAATACTCTGTATCACCACAAGGAAAACATAGAAGGAATTTAACTGATGATCATGGTGCAACCATCTAAACCAAGCATGGTAGGTTGGATCATATCCTTTTTGTTGTCTATTGTTGATTGACACTCTGATGAAGCTTTTTTTCAATTTTTTCAATTCTATCCTTTTCTTGAATAATTTACCTAGGTTTTACTTAAACAAAAAAAAATGCTTACTGAGGGAGATAAAAGCAGTTATCTGTGAGTTAATAATTATTGCGAGGAAGGTTTTATTGGTTTCCATGGCTTATATCCTTTCTTTGAAGTGTTTTGTCATCTACAGTGGCCGTGGGACTTTCTAATACTAATTAGAACTAATAATTTATAGGAAGCCAGCTCGATTAATAAGCTGAGAAAAGTTGTAAAGATTGTTCATGCATGTTTTTTAACAAAAAAAAAACTTCTTAAGTCAGTTAAAACACTGGCATTTTAATTCAGATTACTCTGTGTAACTGTGGTTATCCCTTTCTCTCTATCTAATTGACTGTCAATATTGTTCATACCTATGCCTTCAATATAAATTCATTATTATAATCATGTTAATGAATTCATTTTGCAGGTCTCACGGTTGATTGAAATGCAGACACCATTGTATATTGAAGGGGTTCGTGCATTCCACCCCTTCTTTCAACAGCACAGCCAGCAGCTGTCGATTTGTTCAACTTCCTCCTCCCTTCAACCATCCTACTGACAGGCAATGATCTCTTTCCATCAATTTCTTCTAGCTTTATTGTGCTATTAATTTCTGATTAATTATGATGCTAATTCTCCGCTTTTGCTTGGAAAGTCTACTTTGAAGATATGGTAGAGAAAACTGCAACAGATGAAGGTAAAAACAAAGTGTTCTAGGATGTGGTTTTAAAATGTGGTAATCCCAAAAGCATAATGCACGTGCAATATCTTAGTTGGGTGTTCCAGTGTTTGCAAAGGAAAGTTGCTTTAGGCTTTTGATAAACTACCAGAGTACTCAATCCAAACAATGAGGATAACCTATACTTGATAGCATTTCTTAGTCATTGCAGTTCTGAAGCACCATCTTTAATAGCTTGAGCAGACCATAAGATTTCTTCTAACATTTGGGGCAATGAAGAACATCTGATTGAAGTTTAAAGTTTTAGGTTAAGCTTTGTTATATTGACTTATTATACAATATGAAATTTAGGCAAGAGCCTTGCCAGCAAACTACCACCAAAGCTTGTATCGAAGAATTTTTTGGAAACCTACACTATTCTCTTGAGAACAGCTTGGGAACCTTTCTTGGAGCTGAAAACCATGGTGAAGGCAGTATATATAAAAAGTTGACAGTATATATTGCCAAACTTAGAAGAATACTATTTATCAAACAAACAGTTAAGTGATCACAACCCTTTAGTCTAGTTCTTGAAGTCAAAAATATCTCCTCTGGTCAGGGATGCCTTGAGTTATTCCAAAGTCTAAGCCAAATAAAATAGGAATAACTTGTAGAATAACTATTCATATTCCACTTTTTATGGCTCACGAGCAAAGTCTATGTAAATTAAATAAATCATAAAGTTAGACCATGATTTTAAATTAAAAAATAATTAAAGAATAGATCTGCACCATAGTTGATGCATTAAGGTTATGCTTGACTTCAGAAGAATAAAGTAGGAATAGAGCTTGTCGTAAGCCTTATTCCTGCCCCAAATAAAAATACAAAAATAAGTGAGGAATAAATAATCCAATTAAACTTGTTCTTCTAAGGGTTGGAATAACTTCAATATAGCAACAAGGTCTTCTCTTGTTCCTACCTTTTCTCCGTGACAAAAACAACCTCATCTTAATCCAAAATTTTAACCAGCCAAAAATAGGAATTGCACAATAACTATTCCGAGAGGAATAACTTTCTATTTTTATCATATCCTTGAACCAAAGTCTAAATTATATAAAGCAATGATTGATAATCTTTGATCCACTAAAACTAAATAAAGTACAAAACTATGTCGTGATTTTATGAATTATGATAGTATTTGGTTTAGGAGAAAAATAAGAAAGCGTTATTCCTTTCAAAAAAGAAAATGCGGATAAAGGATGAGTACTTATTCTTGTTAAAGTTGCGTGTTAGTGCAATAACTATTTTAGGTGATGGAATAACTTTATTCATGGAGTAAGGTCCTCGATATTCCTATATTCTTTTTCTAAAGGGCCAAAATACCCTTAGCCTATGGTTATTCTTGAAATTTCAACTTATCATGATCTAGGAGGATCATTAGACAACTCTCGCCATCTCTGATAGGTTTGTGCAGAGGTTTGGGAGCAAGAACTTCCACATTTGAGGCTGAATTGCACAAAAATTATGCAGGCCATAACATTCCCGCATGACATCTAGTTCTAATGCTCTTTTTTTTAAATTGATTTAACTTTTTAAGATCTATGCGCATGTGATCATCCCCAAGGGGTTCATCGCACTAACGTGGGGGCAGGACGATGTTGAGACCTTGAAATAGGTTGGTCAAAGTAAAACTTTCCCTTGAGGTAAGTCTTTGATTAGATGTATCTTCCAATATGGGAGGAATTAGATGATTTGATAGAAGCAAAAGTAGATATAGAAGTCTAGATACAACTCCAAAGCAAATTTCATCCTAATATAAATTATTTACTATTTGAGAACAAATTCTATTGTCTTTTAACTAGAAGTGGAATCCAACCTGGATCCAAAAGGGGATCATACTAGTGTAAATATAGAAGTTGTATAAAAATTTTAATTATATTATTAATAAAAGAAAAAAATGGTCTAAAGATTATTTTTGCCATTATTATTTTACTATTTTTTTGCAAGGTCCAAGTCAGGTAGATTGAAGGGATTGCTTGCTTCTCTCTTTGATTTGATCATTAGAACAAGTTGTGGAATGACTATTCATGTTCCACATTTTTCTCATTCCCACACCAAATCAATTTGGATAATCGCATTTATAAGACAAGTTCAATTCACTTGTCACATGGGAAGACAGATGTGCGGACAAGACTAGCTACTCATCACTATTAATCATCTTCCGCTCCATCCTTCCGTTCATTTTCACCTTAGGATTTGTAACACCATTCTTGAGAAAAGGTACGGGAGGCATAATGGCCTTCTCTCCATCCCTACTCTCAATTCCCTCTCTCCCCTCTACCCCATAGATGGAGCAGAAGATTGATAGAAACATTAGGCTTTTCTACACTAGTATGTTGCTAAATGAAACTTAATTTTGAATTGAGCGAGCCCATATTGGCTTAATATTAGTTCGATAATATTCTAGTTTGGTTTACTTAGAAAATCAAATGAAAACCATTGCAAACTAGTTTCTCAGTGGTTCCCATAATTCTTTGTAGTTTATCGTAAATTTTATGAATTTTTATTTGTTTATAATGCCATATCTTATTTCTAGGGTTGTCATTCAGGTCGGGTTGTTGGATGTAGGTTGGTTAAAAAAGTCATCAACCCGAATCTAACATGTTTATTAAACATGTCTAAAATTCAGATCTGAACCCAACCTGTTTATAAATAGATAACCCGACCCGACTTGCATAACCAGTTTATTAAATAATTTAAATGGGTTAAACAGGTTAACTACGTTTCTAACAGATTAAGCGAGTCGAGTTAAACAAGACAGAAATAGTTAAATAGGTTTTAAATAGGTTAAACAAATCTTAAACCGATTAAATGCCCAATTATTAAACGGGTCAAAATGGGTTAAATGGGTCAAAGGTCTAACCTTGAACCCAACCCATTTAATAAACAGGTCTAGATAGGTTGATCCGTTTATGACCGAAATCTATTTACGTCAAACCCGACCCTACTTAAAACAGGTTGTTCACGGGTCGGGTTGATGGGTGGAGTCATAAATTGCCACCCCTACCTATTTTCCTCTTAAAGAGATTTTTAACCATTATTTTATAATTCTTGTTTATGTACTCCTTTCCCTCTCCTTATTGGCAATTTTGGTCTAAATTAAGTAAACCACAAAAATGCCATGATTGATGCAGGAAAATTACATATAGCTATATGCCAGGATTGATGCTATTGGTTGTCTTTGGCTCAAGAATAAAGTAGGGATAGGGCTTGAGAGAAGTTAGGCTAAGCTAGCTTTGAAAAGCAGCTTCTGAGGGCTGGAATAACTTTGTTCCTATAATAAGTTCCATTCGTTTTTTTCCTCCTTTTTGTCTATTGAAGAAAACACCCTTAGCATAGTATTTTTCTAGAAACTTTAGCCAAACAAATGTAAGAATAACTTGTAGGGCTCGTTTGGTTCACGTGAAGCATTTTTTCTCCTAGGAATATAATTTCTGGAAAGAAGATTCCTAGGAAGAGAATGCTTGGGAATGTACTTTTGGCATGTTTGGTTAAACATGGGAAAGTGACAGATTTTCAGAGTGTTTATGTTTGGTTGACCATCCACTTTCCTAGAAAAGTTATGTGCAATTTCTATTATGCCCTTAATAAAAATTAGGTCTTTAATGCCTCTTTAATGCTGAAGGGCTTTTTTGGAAAAAAATAAAGATAGAGTGATTCATGCCTTATGGGAAAGTAACTTTTCCATGATTCTCATGGAAAAGATTTTTTCATGAAATGTGTGAATCATATTTCCATGGGAATACAGCTTTTTTATCTCTCTCCTTTGAAAACTCCAACCAAACAAGAGGCATCTCATTACTTTTCCATTGACCACACTTTTTCCCCTTCTTTTCCCGCGAACCAAACGAGCCCGTAGAGTAACTATTCTAAGAGATTATTCCAATTCCACCTTTTCTTACTCTCAAACCAAAAGCGAGCTAAATTATATAAAGCATAGCATTAGACCACGGGAAAGTATAGAAGTTTGCCATGACTAACGCATTAAGGTTGTCTTTGCTTCAATATTATAGTAGGAATAAGGACGAATGCTTATTTCAGTCAAACATGTTTATTCATGAAGCAAGTAGACCTAAGTGAAATGAGGCGGCCCACCAACCCAGCAGTGCTGGGCCTGATTTTTGCCAGGCTTGGTCTTAGATTTTCAACCTGATGGGCCAGGGTGAGCCCAAACTTTTCAGGCTGATTAAAATTAGGCTTTCGAGCTTTCCCTTTTTTGAGCTGACTCGAGGTGTGTGTGTGTGTGTGTGTATATATATATATATATATATATATATGTATATATGTATGTATATATACAACCCAACACACAGACTTCCCTCTCACCTTTTTTTTAAATTGAACCAAACTATACCTTTTTTGAATCATGGCTATCTTCCCTCTAGTTATTGATGCTGCTAACCACCTTAATGCTCCACCACCTTAGCCTCCAAGGTTCTCTTCCTCCTCTCTCTTTGCCTTCATCCCCAGTGGGCCATCACTGCCTTCTCCTTTGCTCTCTTCTTACTCTCTCTGCATCCCTCCTCAACTCAGCGGCCTGCCCTGGCCCGCTTCCTCTCTCTTTCTTTACCTTTACTCCAAGCCCATCGCTTGCTCTACCACCTCTCTCTCTCTCTCTCCACCCACCCTCCCGTGCTCAACAGTCCAACAATACTCGCCCTCATCTCACTATTTTAGTCAAACCCCAGGGGATGGAGTAACTTCATTGCTGGTGATAAATCATAGAATTAGACCATATTGATCCATTCAAATTAAATAAAGCACAAAAGTATGCCATGATTGATGTATTAAGCCTATACTTGGTTCAAAAATAAAGCAGGAATAAAGCTTTGCAACTGGGTTTGAAAGGCATGAATAAATGAGGAAGGTTATTTGTCAAACTTATTTATCCAAGTATTAACTATTTGGGGAATGGAATAGCTTTATTTCAAATAAGTTTCTGTTTTATGCGAGACTCATTGTTCTCTATGAACTAAAACACAGCGTAGAGTTATTCCAGAAATTTTAGGCAAACAAAATAGAATAATGTGTCCAAGAGGAATAATTATTTATATTCCACTTTTTATTTTTCCTAAACCAAATGCGTTCTAAATTTAACAAAGCACCAGGTGACCATTGTTAATAAATCCAAATTAATTTGTGCATAGTTTGCACAATTGGTTGATGCATTATGGCTGTGTTTGGCTTGAGAATAATAAAGATGGAATAGAGCTTGGTATAAGCCTTATTTCTGCCAGTTGACTTTAAGAAAACAAAATGGAGGAATAGTTATTCTGCTTAATTTTTTTCCCTAAAAATTCTAGGGGCTGGATTTTGGAAACATACACATAATAAGATAAAGCAAGCACAAGATTACAGCTAGACAGATGATCCTTATTATAAAAAAATGTACCTGATTGATGCATTAAAGCTATCTTTGGTTCGGGAGTAAAGCAGAAGGCTTGGTATATTCCTAGTTCTTGCTAGGCAGGTTAAAAAGATGAAGGAATATATCTACTTTTTTTTATGAGCAAAGCTGCCCTTGACTTAAGAGTTATTCCACAGATCATAGCCAAACAAAGATAGAAATAAGAAGTGGATCCTATTCCACCATTTCTTATTCCATAGTGAAAACAGCCCAGATAAAATAAAGCACAGAATTACAAAATTAAATAAAACATAGATCTGCTGCAGGATTGATGCATGAAGGCTATGTTCAATAAACCCAAAGTAAAGCCTGAAATAGACCCTGTGCAAAGTGGGTTTAAGAAGCAAGATTGAGAGAGGAATAGTTATTCCCATCAACTTGGTTATTCCTGGAATGACTGTTCCAGGGAACTGGAATATACTTATCCTTGAATAAGGGCCTCTTATTTGTGTCTTTGTTCTTGAGTGGTGACCTGTGATGTAGTTTAGTAGAAAGTAAATGCCAATAAAAGTTGCTAATTTTGAACACAGGCAACTCAAGAACTTGAGCAAACTGCATATTTCATGAGCTTTAGCAGTGTAAGGTTATAGGCAGATTGTGCACTAGAAAGCAGTTGTTTTTGTGCTTCATGTTCTTCATGCATTACATTTAGTAAGGAAATTAACCAAATTTTGCAATTCATTATTCTGATAATGTGACAGCATGTTTTCTAACCCAACCCAAAGCGTGTATGGCTTCCTCGTCAGCACCCAACGTGATGCCTTTGCTCCTGATGAGACCTGATATTTTTCAACTTTTGCATCTTTAGTGGCATATAATTTTTGGGAGTGACCATCTGCAGCGTACAGCTGCAAGAGGATCCAATCATGATATATAATAGGTGCAAGAGGATCCAATCATCAATATATAGTGTATTAACCTTAAGGGATGCTCTAAAGATGCTTGGGCTGTGTTCGCAAACTGATTCCTGCATCCAACATTCTCTCAAAGATCTTGAATATCTAAGTGCTAGTGCTTCAAAAATTAAATATGTTACTGTTGATCTGCCGTGGAAAAGTTTATGGGAATAAGCTCCGTAATGATGTGAACGATCTCTTTCTCAGCTAATTTCCAATTTTATACACAACAGAATAAATCTTCATAGAAGTGCAATGCTATTTGTGATACAATAACTTCTAAACTGGTAACAGATAATGTAGACCTTAATTTACTTAACAGATTGACATGAGGAAATGACAGTCTACTGGTATAATGTTCAGTGAAATGATTATCAATCCGGAGCTTGCTGTTGTTATTCTAGGTAGCTAGTTTACAATTTTGGCTATTGGGCTGGGCTGACTTTTTCATGCGTATTATTTTGTTTTTTTTTTTGGATATTATATGAGATCTGTCATAAAGGCCTTCTAGCTTTCTTTTATACCCTCAAGTTCCCTTCCTCTCAGAATTGCATGACACTTGCAGATAGACTTTATATGGAATCTGTAGTGGCAATGACATATTATTAGATGTCAAACTGGCTTAATTGTTCACATCTATTCTTCATATCTCATTGGTTGTAATTATCATTCATCTTAATTGTAATAAATTCCTGAACAGTGCGATTTGGAAAATTTTATATCTTTTGAAACCACCTTCTAGCCTTCCATGTGCCTGTACAGTACAACTGCGGGTCATAATATATTAGACTTGATTTGACTAGCTATTTTAAACTGAAATTATCTCAAATCAAAGCCTTCTCCCCTTCTTTCTTGTCAGTTCCTTTTTTCTGTTTATCATAAAGATGTTAGTAGTTCTGAGGTGTTGGTGTCATCTGAATTGAATGGTGTACTAACCATCTCTGCCATCTTT
Source organism: Phoenix dactylifera (assembly GCF_051530095.1). Classification (NCBI taxonomy): domain Eukaryota; kingdom Viridiplantae; phylum Streptophyta; class Magnoliopsida; order Arecales; family Arecaceae; genus Phoenix; species Phoenix dactylifera. The sequence continues at coordinate 33,685,042 of NC_143198.1, read as the reverse complement.
TCTCATTGTGTTTTTTGCAGTTATTTGCTCGTAATACAACTAAGAAGATTTTGAACCCCAAAGCAGGGTAAACACCCAAGGTCCAAGTCCCCTCCTCACTGGTTGCAGGGAGCATTTGCTTGAGTCACTTCAACCTCGTGTACATATCCTCTGGAATTATTTGAGACTAAAAGCAATTATATGGACAGCCATTTATCATCAACTGATTTTAGTTTATATACAGCCGGCTCTAAGTTTGATCAATTTAATTGCAGCAAGATGCCGATGCATCTCCTACATGCTTTCCTCAAAATCTGGTGGAAGGGAGACCCATCAGAGCTTTATAGCAGTCCCACTCCAAGTCTAATAGGAGTTGTACCATATGCTGTAATACGCTAGTTTGCTGCTTATGCGATACTGAAGATGTCCCTCTAAGGACCTTAGGGGAAATTGGTAAAATTACAGCGTTCCACATCTAGTGCTATTTTAAGCACCGGTAGAGGTGAGCCACAAGCACATGCAAGGAGCTTGTGCAAGTCTATAAGAATGTCCATAATGCTAGGCCTGTTAACAAGCCGCTCGGACTCGGGCTCGTTGCTCCAGCCCAAAATGAGGTCCGTTTAAATTCCAGCCCGAGCAGCTCACGAGGCCAAACGGAGCTCATGACTTGACACTGCTTGAGAATCCGACGGTCGAGAATGCGCCACCGACGGAACTGTGGGTGGTCAGACCTGGATCTCACTTGGAAACCCTCCTCTCCAACCATCCTTCTTTTCGATTTGCTGCCCACCTTCAAATCGAGAGAGGAAGAATTCGAGGGTTTTACCCATTTTGGCAGAGCGCCGGTCGAGATAACGACGACGAGGGACTTTTTATCATATTCTTGCTCGACTAACAAACAGACCTCCTCTTCTAACTTGCTGCCCACCTTCGAATCGAGAGATTTGTTTTCTTTCTATGCATTTATACATTTTCCTTAGATATCCCATCAGTATGTTGGACCTTTCCTTCCTCACCATTCCATCGCTATTTTCCTTCCTCACCATTCCATCGCTATTTACTCCGGACGAACTTTCTTCTTTTTCGAATTGTTTATTTGGTTGGATCGGCACCACTGATCTCGGGCGGCGAGCGGCACATAGGCAATGGATTTCTTGGAGGGAAATCTAGAGCTGAGGGAGAGGTGGAGGCTGGAAGGCCACACCGATCGAGTTTGGAGCCTAGCGTGGAATCCGATGGCCGGAGTTCGTGGGATTCCGGCGATGCTGGCAAGATCGTCAGGATCTAGCAGTAGGGTCCCTCTAATTCTTGGGATTGCTTGGTTTGATTCCTCCTTTGATTTCTCTTCTCTTTGATTTGTTTTTTTTAATCTATATATAATATTCTTTGATCAAGCTTTTAGTAATTGAGCTTTGAAAAAGCCTCTTTATTTTGAGGAGATTAAAACAAATAAAATTTTTGTCGATGTTTTTGAGTGAGAAAAATCTGTTCATAGAAATCTTTATCATGTTTATCTTCTTTCGAGCTCGGATTTGGGCTCGAGCTCGTAATTGAAACGAACTTTACGAGCTCAAGCTCAAGCCTTTGCTTTACCAAGCAAGCCCGTGCTCGAGCCCAATACCGAGCTCGGTACCAAGCCTGAGCCCGAGGCTCGGGCTCGACTCATTAACAGACCTACTTGATGCAATCCTAACCACACTTGAAGAGCGTGGGCTTGGAGGGCTATGTAAAGGGTTGGGACCAAGCTGCGCCAAATTGGTACCTTCTGCCCAGGATTTCGCTCGTGCTTTGAGGTCTGCAAAAATTATACTGATAAAGGATGATTCGTAGCTCTAAATGGTTTCTCAAGAAAATAACAATATCACAGGCATTAGCGACATTCTAGAACAGCATCCCATGGCAAATCCTCAACTGTTTGTCAGGTTTGCAGCTTATAGAAATTTGTGTGCAAATTCTCAAGGCAACATCTACAGCTTGGATATAGAATTTTGCTTCAGCTTCAGCTTCTCTTTTCCCATACTATTCAGCAAATAACAGAATAAGAATTTCATCCACCAGATATATCTTCCCATAATTCAAATATAGGACTAGATGACTTGTCACTTTGTCAACCTACAGAATCTGCGTATACGGTTACCATAAACAATTAACTATGCAAATAGAGAAGAGGGGGGGGGGGGGGGGGGGGGGGGGGGGGGGGGTTATGAACGTATAAATCTCCATGCAACTTTCTGCGAATGACCCCAGAAAGGGCAGCGAAGGATTGTACAAGCTGAATGGATGAGATGGATGAGAAATGCAAATTGTTGGAGACGTGGACATCAGTACTAACTTATTGCTAACTAAAGGGGTAATTACAAAGAAAAGACAAACAATGAAGAGAAACAAGGTTTAAAATGATCACCCTGCCAGATCGGAAGTCCAAAGTGAATCTTGAAATATGTCAAAACTGAGCCCTTCTAATATTAAGATGAAAATTAAGATGCCATATTACAATCAAGGCATATCCAAAAAAACTACTGTATCAGAAATGCATACTTCCTCAAATCATATGAATATGATGTATTTCGAACCTTTATATGATACCATCATTGATAGAATCTAATCAAATGGGAAAAGCTTTTGTAACAAACAATATTGACTTTCATAACATAGACTACTATAATGAAAAGAATAAACTGAGAATTTTTGCGCCAAAAAAATGTTGCTCCATTGTAACCTAGGTGTCAATCATTCGAAACATAGGAACAGCTACTCCATAATGGAGGTAAGGCCGCGCATATCTAACCCTTTCTAGATCCCATAGTGGTGAGAGACGTACATTGGGGTGTCTTTTTTGTCGAAGGGGCCTCAATCGATCAAGTCAGTGAAATCCCCGCTTTTGCTTTTTGCTCTTTCTTAAGCCTGCATTTGAAGATCTTTAGAGGTGAACCTATATAATAGACGCGGGTGGAAACAAAAACTTAAATTTTTATTTTTTGCTAGTGGCTACGTGAGTTAGTTTGATTGTGTTGTGACCATGGTATGTTGGGCTGGCACCGAGCAACGGATCGGTTGCCCAGCGGCACGAGTCAGTATGAACCTGCACAATAGAGAAGGTGAGGGAGAGGGTGAAGGAAAGAAAAGAAAAAAGAGAGAAAAGAGGGAGAGAGGGAGGGTGGCAGAGGCCAGCGACTCGGGCAAGTGGCAGAAAGGCTCCGCAGCCAGGTTCGAACAAAATAGGGATTCAACTATTTTTAAATTTGGCGATTTTTAAGTGAAGTTGGCAAATTGCTTGCCGACTTCACTTAAAAATTGCAAAATTAAAAAAGGGTGATTTGCCGACTTCACTTCAAAATCGTAAAATTAAAAAAGCGGCTTTCCGACTTCACTTAAAAATTACAAAATTTAAAAGGGATGATTTGCCGACTTCATTTCAAAATTCTAAAATTAAAAAAGCGGCCAAACCCTATTTCGAACGAAACAGGAAACCCTGCCGCAGAGCCCGAAGGAGCGTCCTCCGCGCGGCTCGCCAACTTACGCCTACCCTCCACTAGCCAGTCTTCGCTGGCCAACCTCCACCTCCCTCTCTCTTCCTTTCTCTCCCTCCCTCCACCGCTCACTCTTTTTCCTCTCTTTCCTTCTCCTTCTCCCCCTCTGGCAACGTGTTTTATTTCCGTTGTCGGAACCGTCCCAGTCCGCCACCAGGATGGCTCGGTACAACCGAAACCATCCGATTCGGGACGGTTATGCCGATCCTGGTCAAGACAGTTATGACTAAATCATTGCTATATTGGTGAAGAAATTTGAGTTTTTATCTAAAGCTTTCGCTAAGTATGGGATTTCTTCAGCAAAGCTTTTCCAAATTAAAAAAAAAGTTTCCGGTTGTTGCAAATTTTCTGCATTGAAGTTGATAGTTCTTCCAAAGGAGTCATGAGAATATAAAACACTCCCATTAAAGTCACATGAGTTCGGAGCTCCAACAGAGACAACACAAACAAGGAACTTAGACGGTGGTCATACAGCCACATTTAGAGTCCAAACCATATACAACCGCAAGTAAAGAATGCAAAACATTAGCTGACACAGAGAAGCAAACATCCAATCTCTCCTGAATCAATATGACAAATCTTATTTAAGGGCGGAAGAATAAAAGCAACGGGACACAAGATCAGCATTTCAAATCCCACCTCATGCCTTTACCAAGCAACAACAAACTGTTCTTTCCAGACAAAATAATAAATTTTCTAGGTATTACTGAATTATACATTTACTTGTACACCCCCCTCCCCCTCCACCCCCCCCCCCCCCCCCCCCCCCCCCCTCCTCTTCCAGAAGCACACTTATCTCTGTGACACTATCTCAACTCTTCAGGTTATTGATGGCTTACTACAATAATAGATGAGATTTTGACCTCAAATCACCAAGTTAATAAAACCATCAAAAACCACACCTGAATAGGTTAGGCAATGATATCCGCTAAAGGCCAGGTTACATTCGCACCACACCTCTGAATCATGGGATGGAAGCATGCATGTGGTTGTCATATGCATATGACATGACACGAGAGATAAAACTGTGCAGAAAACACATATTGACATCGTCCACAATAGCAACATATCTGGTTCAATTCTCTTAGGTTTTAAGTTGGTCTACAAATGTAATAATGAATTATCATGCTCCGTAACTTCAAGACTAGTTATCCAGCCATCTTAGGTTAAACATCCAAATGTTATGACCACCATGTGAGTGTGCTTGCAACCAAGTACTATAAAAATGTTCCAAAGTCTATCTTATGACAAGCTTTCCCAAAACCTAGCATGCCAAGAAACTATCATATGTACAAAATTTACTATTTTTTCCAGATTCTTCATTAGGCTTAGATAGTGATCCTTAAACACTTACACAATTCAACTTCAATAAGAAGGTATACCCACAGACAAGCACATGGCTGCACATATGCATATGCATAAGTGCTTATACAAGTGCTCATGCATTTATGTGTGCAGACAAACAAACATTTGCACAAGCTGCAGACACAGCTCCTTTAAGTATACATAAGCAGAGTCGATGCTCATTATTGTGCCTCTTCTTTACTTTTTAACACCATAAGAGTACTCTCCCAGCAGTTGAAAGATTGAGCATAGGAATATGCAGCAAATACAAGCATCACCAAATGTCACAATTGTGACATTCACAATGCCAATCGAATAACAAGCTTTCATAGATTCAACTCTCCTACCATGATTCCTATTTAAATTAGAGGGTGCATCTACCCTATTGAATTTCTAATAGGTGGTCATCATAAGCAGCACTGTCCTGTTATTTTGCAGTACAAGCATGCAATTAGAGAAGAAAATTAATTCAAATGGACATCAAGGATTTAGCACATGTTGGAAGGTTTAGACCTAACAGTTTAAGCTTACATAAATATCCAATACTGATATCCTTTTGACATCACCCAAAAATGACTTCAAGCCAATTATCCAGATGTGAAAAATGACATTGAACATTCCATGCATAACAAGCAGGGAAGGGTACATTTACATGTGGATGTGAGTAATTTGTTTCACGTGCCATTTCTTACATAGCAAGAGTTAGAAGACATAATGCACCTCTATAGTTCACAAATCCTTTCTACCAAAGGCTCTCATACTAGTTTCTTAATCACAAGAACTACCATCTAAAATTTTATGAGGGGCATCAGTCATTATGAGACTGCTTTTCAACCGACCTAAATAACTAAAATGGCCCTATTACTCTCTAGAGGTTCGTTTTATCTTGACAAGGACTATTATTGCTAGCCTTGTTTTCACTTAGGTCATTTGTTAATGTATCCAGAAGTTGGGCATCGATATTTGCATGGTAACCCTATTATATATCATGATTTTAATGATAAAAACTTCAATGCCTAGGCTGCATTCGGTTGTGAGATAAACTTCAATAACTAAGGAGGTGGCATAGTTTTAACCTAGCAAAATTTTGAGAGAGTTATTGCTTCTCTCTTACTTTTTTTTTCCTCCAGCCTTTTATACATTTTTAGCTATCCCTACCAATTCCTATGCAAAAAGAAATTTATTCTTAACCCAGGATGAAGGAACCTTGAGGGATAGCCATCCCATCCTGCAACCAAACCAAGCCTTATCACTCACAAGTCGGATAAAGATATTCTGCCAAAAAGGCAGAATAAAGTTATTCTATGCCTTCCATTGCTTATATCAGGTTATTCCTCAGTCCCCTCCCCCATAACCAAGGCAAAACTATGCCTCGACCGAATAGGTCCCTGTCGGAATACTATCATTTCTGACCAGGAGAATATTCCTTAGAAAGAGGGGGGTTACTTCAAGGCCAATGAGGAATCTCATAGGCATAGCCTCTCACTAAATAGACCTTTTTTTGATCAGCTTTCTTTTTCCCAGCAGAACAAGAAGCAATGCTTAATCATACATCATTCTAAAGATAAGGAATGGATGTCAGGTACATATATACTCTCTTTGTGCATTGGCTTTAGCTTCCAATCAATAGGAATCGAAGCTAATGTGGTCAATTGAACTACCCAAGAAGGTAGAGAAATCTTTTAGTTTGTCAGCAAGCAGGAAATTAATAAATAAATAATGTGCTTCCTAACACCAACATCATGTGATCTGGCTCTAAGGTCCTGGCATAAACGCCAAGAATGCCACCCTAAACAACAAATCTTACCTTGTGTACGTGATTTCACTTCTTTCTAGAATAGAAGCACAAGTGGACCGCTCCCTCCAGTTAGGATGTAGAATGAAAAAGGCCAGTGAGCTTGGAGAGAGGAAGGTAGAAATAGAGTTCACTACAAGAGGAACTGACTCAGATACCTATGGCCCTGGATGCTCAATCATAAGAAGGCATGCTAAAGGTTAGAGCAGGACGGCAAGCTTGCAAGCAAAGCAACATAGAGCACAAAAAGCACAGTAATCAGTTGACCTGAAGGAAAAGTCATTTCTAGGAGGAGCTATCATTAGGTATCTAAATGATTCAAGAGACATCTGCAAAACATAGAAGTTGAAATTGCTACAAGTATATACATTTCAATTTACACAAACAAACGGAGCTATCCATGACATGGCCTTGTTCACTATCTTATACTATAACTGATGAGAGAACTTCTAGAAGTCTCCATGATATATATTTGAATGCAATGAGAAGATGTTGCTGATAGGTCGTCAAAAAAAAATTGTAGGCATACAAAATGGGTAGGTTTTAAAAAAATAAATCATTAGGACAATTTTCATTCTCAAGAATTTAATGAGAATATACAATTATAGACTAAAAGCTTATTTCATTTTTTTTCCTTCCATAGGTAGCAATTGCACTGACAATATAGGAGTTCTCTCTCTGATAAGTTGAAAAATTAGTCAAGAGAAAAATCTGAAGCAGATCTGTTCATCATTGTGCTCTATCAGGTTATTCCAAATAAGGAATCCAGATTTGTAAGAGGCGAGGGAGGGATGGGGAATAAGACTATCCAAAGCAAGTACAGGGAACCTAGAATTTACACAAAAATCTGGGCATGCTAGCAGTTATCAGAAACTAGTAAAGATTTGTATAAATAATAACAGAGAGACAGAAAGAGCAATATACCCATTCCGAGAGCAGAGAGCTCGACCTCGTTATACTGCTGCATATACCTCTGCGAATGCAATCAAACAGCACAAACATTGCGATGACGTTGGTGGACGGAAGAGATGTATTTGAGAGGAAGTGCAAAAGGATAAATCTCACAAAAATTTATACATGCAGCTCTATGCTACAGTCAACAGAAAGAAGAATATCAAGAAAAAGAAGAGCCAAACTTGAAAGGAAGATGCGTTAAAAAATAAATAAATAAACAAACAAACAAACATATCCTGAACCAAAGAACCCTCTTCCAAGAAAAGACACTACTGGGGCTGCACGGCCGCCCTATTCCAAGGACGAGGGAGCCGAGCCGAACCGAATCAAGAATCAAGGGAAAGAATCGCTGAAACCCTAATCCAACTGCGTAAAAGGAAAGCTATTGCCAACAGCTGTGATCCGATCCAGACTGGGAAAAATAGATACGCAAAGACCCTCAACACAGACAGAAACACGCACAAAGGATCAGGATATGGGGTTATTGTCTTCTCTCACCTTGTCGAGATTGACTTAGAAGAAGAGGGATTTCTTGGTGTTGGAGACTTGGATACATTTCTTCTTGCGGGATTCGCCGATACTGAGATTGTTCACCGCATCAGTGATCTCCTCCATGGCGGCGGCGGCGGAGATAGAACAGCACGACGAAAACCTAAACCTAACCTTAGCCCAAAGGCCCAGGGCAAACTGAGGAAGAGGGAAGGGGGCGAGATGGAGGGGAGGGAAGGGGGCGAGATGGAGGGGAGGGAAGGGCGCGAGGGGAGGTTGGGGTTCGGGTTTGACGTTCTCATCGGCTTTTACTTAAATCGCGGGAGGGAAAAACCACCAAGAACGTCACCCAGGACCGTCTGATCTCCACCCCCGGCGATCCGGCCTCGACTTCTCGTCTCCACGGACTGTAGTACGTACGACGCAAAAAGATCAGACGGACGAGATCTGTAGGATCGACGGACGAACGTTAAATAGATAATATACGCCCACCCCTGGATCCGAACCGGACCATAAATGGTACTTAGATAACAGACGTCCGATATCTATCTAATGATCAGAGTCATAATTTAGCGTTTTGCTTGTATAAGAAAAAAAAGTAATTCTTTCATTAAAAAAAAAAAAGAAAAAAGTTCCATAAGTAAAGTAAAAAAAAAAAAAAGAACACTCCTGCTTAAGCTTTATTCAAATTTAAAAACGAAAAGGCAATGAGACCTTTGAATGAGTGAGCAAATCCATCAAGGTTGCATACATCAACGTTCTTGTGATTAGAATTACGAAAATAAATAAATTAAAAATTTTATTACAGAAACAAGAAGAAAGGGGGAAAGACCATAAGTAGGAGGATTTTATGGTTTCAGTTCCATATTCCCCACAAATTGCTCTAGAATAAATTACAATATGCATATTCTAATTAATGTTTATAAATGATTTCCGCAGCCATGCAAATTCGAGATAAGGAAATACATTAAAATATGCTGGATAGCAACAAAAATGAGCAAGCAAGGTTCTTTTAAAGCAAAATTGATGCTGCATTTAGTTCAGGTCATGCGACCCAGTTTATGCAAAATAAATCCAATTTCCAGCACAACCAGTCTCTTTTACAACAAATTGTAACCGTAAATCACGCATACGACCTTTCAAATGAAAGTTGGTTTGCTCAGCAAAAAAATAAATTAGGGAGCACTGGCGAACTTAGATGCTATGCAGTAGTGCAAAAGAAAAGCCAGCATGCGACTGAATTGTGCCACCCTAAGCGATATCAAACCATGCATAATAAGTTGAAAAGAGTATCATGACTATGTTAGAGAAACATTCCATCCCACTGGTCTGCTCGACCTATTTTCATTCCAAAATGCTCGAGCTTTACCTCAAACGCTGATACTAAAGTAAAAAAAAAAAAAAAAAAAGGTAAATAAACTGAAATATCCTCTGAAGTATGCAGAAAAGGGTATCAAGATGCCAAGTACGCATGACATCATATATAGAGAGATTGGAACCTTTATCCAATTTAAATTTGAAAGCTACATATGCAAAAAAAAAAATCTATGAAGCGCACCATGCATAGTTCTAAAGAGGATTTAAGAACTCAAGCTCTCATGATATCTGAAGCGAATAACACGACCCACTAAAACAAAAAGAGCCTCGAGTCTTTATCATGGTGGATGACAACAGCAACAAGGGAAAAACCAGCCGCAAAACAGATTGTTCTCTTAAGTTTCCATTGTTGCATCAAATATCACAATGTTGATTCATATCTCATAGTCCGGGAAAAACTGAAGGATCGAGCAAGCGCCTCTTGGCCTTCTCCCTGACAACCCGATGTCAACCATCCAACAGTTGGCGTTCTGTTCCTAGACAGGGCAACTTTAGACGAGAGAGGGCCTGCCATGGAGCCTAGATGGCCAATCGAAAGGAGGGGTGGCCTACGCCTACTTATGAGTTTTGATGAAGCCATGTCCCAGACCTTTTCTTCCTTTGTTATATTCATACTCCTTAACCACAAATATGGTTTCCCCGAAATCTAATAAAGATATGCATCCAATTGTAACAAGCTGTAAACCACGATGATTCTCATAAAAACAAACATATAGAACTGAAACCGTGGGAAATCACTGTCCAATAATCAATTAGATGAAGGTTCATGAAGGATGCATAGTGGCCTAGACAATTGCAACATGGTGCCGTGTACAAGTGCTGTTGATTTGAATCTTTGTGGTTTTCAAAGACATCCCAAGCTCTCTGCATAATATTTGAATCTTTGTGGCTTTCATGGGAATCTGGATGGATTGGAAGATGGTTGGAAGTTGTTGCTGTTAGTTTGCCGGTCCATCCTCCTAGCTGAATCATGACACTTCACTACTTTAGCTGGGCTACAGCCTACAGTAGCTAGAGGCGGACTCCATTTGGTACTTGACTTCTTGTTCGCTGCTGTGGCTGCATGGAATCGTCATAGTCCCCTCTTGTTCTACTTTGTTTATCCGCCCATACCTTTGTAAATCTCCCATTTGTCGTCCTGGTGTAAATTCTTCCTAATTCTTCAATAGAAGTCCGGATCAGATTCAATTAGATCAGATGTATGGCTAAAATTTATAACCTAATAGTTTATTCAGATCAGATTGGATTCACATATAAACTGTTTTCAATCTTCAAAATTCAGATCCGGATCGGATCCAGACCATACATATAAAGTTTTAAAGTGAGAGAGTTAAATTTGAACAAAAGTAGACCCTAACTTCATCATAAAATATTAATATCTTTTTAGAAGCATATTATAATATATTTAGCGTGATATTTTTTTCCAAGAAGACTTAAAAATATTATTTTTAAAAAATTCCAAAAGTTAAGCATTCCCTTATAAATTATATAAATTATTATTTTTAAAGATATCTAATAGACCGGAATAGAGCATAGATAGAATGTCAAGTAAGTCACGGTATCAATCTACAATCTAAAAGTCAAACTTTCCATTCAAGGATATGACTCAGTTATCTAGTTTGCCACAACATCCCCTATGTTATGTGAAAAAATCAAATCAAGAAGCTTGAATTGGTGGGATGATGGCACCATTTAAATGCCGCCATTATATGGAATTAATCTCTAAATATGACTTCAGATGAGTAGATTGTAGATAGGAGATCGGCTTAACACCCGCCAACCACCTAGAGATTGATGGGTATATCGAGTTTGGATCCGGTTGGGTCGGGTAATAGGTCAAAAGACCTAAATTAAACCCATATAACAATCAGGTCGAATTAGGTCAGAGCTTAATAAGCCCAAACCGATCCAAAATATGGAACAGGTCTAAATTTGGAAACCGACCTAGCCCCACAAGTCCTTAAACTAGGTCCGAATTAGGTCAAATTGGGTCTGGTGAGGTTAGGTCACGGGTCAACCTAATCTATTTGTAGTTTTAATGAGCATAATGAAATTTTTCCTTAGAAAGTACCAACAATATGCATTATCAAAAATTAATTTATACAATTAGAAAATATAAAAAAAAAATTTAAGATTTGTCCTAGATCAAGAAAATATATTTTAAAATAACAAAACTTAAGCTATATGGTGAGAAAACTTAGGAATACTTTTCAAGAAAAATGTATTCAATCAATGATTGAATTTTTAATAATTTAGAGCTACTATTCATGTTCTTAGGAAAAAAAAAATATGCACTTTATCTTTTATTCATGTTCCAAATAATTTATCTTTGTTAAACTAATATAAAAATTTTAAGACCATACTAATACTGTATAAATTAATAAAAAAATTGATTTTTAAACATGGATTGCACTTTTTTGGACAAAGCAATCTTAATATCAATATAATAATGGACATTTATTATAGCAGAGTAGATGAAAATCTAATGATGTATATGAAAATGATATTTTGACCTTAAAGAATATTTTCTATTAATTCTGTCTATCATTTCTTTTATACCAAAAAGAGTTTGTCTTATAAAAATTAATTAACTACACATCCACTCTCTTTCTTTCCGGGTAAATCAAATATTTTTTTCGATAGGATAGAAATATTATACTTTCCTCATGTAAATACATCCACGAGAGTTGGAAGACAAAATATCCAAAAGACGGGTTGGAGCATTAGAAACAAAGGCCTATAAAATAGCTCGTGTGATTAGCTACATAAGTGACCACCTAGTCGGTGACACTATTAGCTTCGTTGTAAATATGCTTCACCTCAAAAGATTAAAGATTACCTTCCATCCACCAATAGTCCTGAAGTATGGGGTGATAATTGACATGATTATGCATCGGCATTGATAGGCACTTCACTACTATTGAGGAGTCGCTCTCTAGCAGAATGTGGAAAGCTCTCAAAATCTATGTAGCATACACCAATCCCTCCATGCTCCATAAAGCTCAACCACCAGACAGTAGAGTCAAAAACCTAGGTACCACCTATTGCAATCAAATGATAATTATGATTCGTGATGACGAAACTAGCTCCACCATAGAATCATCTTTCATGCACACTACCATCAAAGTTTATCTTAAGAAGTTGGAGGACGGTGATTTCCAAATGAAGAAAATCATCTTTTGGGATGTCGGACCTATAGAAAGAGCGCCACAGATTTCCCTAGCTGTCAAGGATCCTTTTATCTTGGTCACTTAGGTGAGCTCATAGGTTTGTATTGAATCTTTCAAAGGATCCATCCAGGGCTTCGGATTACATTTTGTAAGATGCATCCATAGCCAACTAGATATTATACGAAATATAGCATATCAGAGTACTCTCCCTCGTTTGATTTCTTCGAAGGAATTTCTCTTTAACAAATTGGAGGAAATCATCAGGGCTTGCATTGGAATACTGAATGACTCCGGAAGGGGAGCTTGCCAATCAAATATATTTTTTAAGAATCTAAAATAGACACGACTCCATCTTTTTCTCTACTTCGATTGATAAACAGGTTGATCTTTGATTTGACTCCTAAATTTATTGAACCTGATCACACTCCTCTCACCTCCCTGAAATGTGCATTGCATGTGCTTAATTGCTAGTATTTATTTTAAGAAAAAAATAAAAAGGAACAAAAGATTAGTTGTAACAAGGATCATTTTAAAAAGAATCAGTTATAACAGGAATTAGGTAATGATATGAAGAGATTTTAGAAGAAAAAAATATACAGTCCAAGGGTTTATGTCGTGGGCAATATAAGTCATGGAACAGGGCCCTTCTTAAAGGCTTGTGCGGTGGGCAAAATAACTCATGCAATAAGGCCCTTCTTCCATGTTTTTGCTGCTAAATAACAAAAGCAAGCCTAAGAGTTATACCATGCGAGGGCTATAAGCGAGCCTAGACAGAATAACTTTATTCCACTATTTAGTAGAGTAATAGGAGAAACTTATCCTCCATAATTATACCATGCGAGGGCAATAAGTGAGCCTTTTTTTTATTTACCTCTATCTCTACAATTACTTCTTCTTTTTTTTTTTATTTCCCCCTATCCGCTTTCTAATCTAACCAAAAAATAGCAGGGTCAACTCCTTTGTCTTCGCAAAAAAATCCAACTTGCCATAAATTCCAATACACTTTATTTCCTTGAGTATTCCCTGTAGGATAAAATTTCTCCTCTGCATGAAAGAGGAATCCAAGAGATGACATCAAAGACCAAGAAGCCGAATAAAAATCTAAAAACTTGTTTGGTTCGCTGGGAGAAAATATGTGGTTTAAGCTATTAAAATTTATGAGTAAGATCCTTTTTTTTATTATTATTATTAAGACTATAATATATATTTCATACAATTTTTTTCAAAAAAAATAGATGCTCAACCAAATATAAATCACTCTGAAACATGCGACTTTTCATGATCAAGCAAGTATGCTAAAACCATTTTCTCAAACATCATATTCTCAAAAAAAAAAAATTTCAAAAAAATATTTTAATAAAAATCACCACGGTGCAGAGACGGCCACCACCGTATGCATCCACATGTCAGATGATGATTCTTACTTGGATCACCGCTCAGATCACCAATTCTATAAGGAAGTCAGTAATTAGCCAAGCGATATCTGAGACCGTCTGCCTCGCGCACGGCACCATCGGGCTAGCGAATGCATGCGCCGTTGATTGGTAGCAATACTCGCATTCCACACGTAAAATTTGCTGCAGATACGAGGCCTACGAGGCCAATGAGAAACAGATGGAACTTAAACATCCCCAGATTCCAGAGGCATGACTTCACTCGGTAGCCCCGCGCGAGAACCCGAGCGGACGGGTAAGCCTTAAAGCGCTTTGAATGGAAATTGTCAAAGCGAAGGGCAAAATCAAGACAATAAATACATACCATTTCAATATGTAAGCAGGACAGAAAAATTCCAGGAGCCAACCCCAATAGGTACGGCTTGTCTCAATACAACCGTAGCCGGGGATTTCAGCTTACGCCCCCATCTACCCACCATATGTATGAGCATAATCCTTTTTAAGCAAAATGTCGTGTTCTCGTCAATACATATCAGTGAATGCCACCGATGCTGCACAAGCTTGCTAGATCCATTACTGTGGCATATAAAGCTTCAAGAGACAAATGCCCCAAAAATCTCCGACCCTCGGACTCACCATAGTCCGTCAATTTTTTTCCCTCCGCCGAACCATCATCCATCACAACCCACCACGAAATACACCCATTGATGTCATCAGGGTCCACGTGCGCCACTAGGCCAAGAGTGTCTCCATGGTCCAAATCGAAGTACAGGCACAAGAAGTCCCTACTTGCCTTCATTCCAACTACCAAAGCTTCCTCATGAAGCCACCGAATAACCTGGCTCGCTACCTGTCGGAAGGGAGTCATGATTTAGGCAAAAATAAAATTATAATGACTGACATGACATAAGTAGACGAATCAATATGACTTGGTATCTTCTATTTGAAATACTCCTGAGCAAACAGCCAATCCACAATCTTACTTGCAGCAAGTTCTTTGTCCCTCAGTGGAAGATACGAAAATCATTTTGTTTCAACACATATTAGATGTACAGTTTCAAGAAGGTTTTCCCTCGTCACTTCTTGCAGCCATAAGAAATGGAAATTCCATGTTGTTAAAATTTCAAATAATCAATAGAAACATAAACAAATCTGAATAAATGCTATTTTTATTTTATGCTCTTGTTGACAAGAAAGCGCTAGCAAAATTCCATGTAATGATCTTTCTTTTTCTTTTTCTTTCTGATTTATTTGTCAACTAAATAACGACAATGTTGGCACAAATGTGCAAGAATCCAGAATGCTCCTCTTATGCTGAAAATTACAAGTGGGAAATTGAATCTGCTAAAATGTCCAAGATTATTTTACAAAAGACGGTAACAAGTATATTCAGAAAAGTACGAAGATCCCCATCTTCTCAGTAAGCTCTTGCATTGAAAATTATATAGCAAGCAGAAAGACTGAATCTGCTAAAATGTCAAATTCTTCGACAAAAGATGGTAATGAACATATTCAAAAAGATCCAAAGAACCTTTTTTTTTTATAAAAAGAAAGCTCTTCTGCTCTCAACAGATTTGTGAGAGATTCTCTTCAATGCAATAGTTTTTTGAACATTCATGTAATTCTATGCCCATAAGCTTTTTTCACCAACCACCTAGCTCCTACTTGGAATCTTCAGTCTAGTTCTACATCACAATTTGTAATCATGCTCGCTTATAGGTCATATTCTGATGCCAAACTGCATGGAATTGTGCTATGGTAATTCTTCTACAGTTGCTGGCACAAGGAATTCTTCTATGCCCATAAGCTTTTTTCACCAATCACCTAGCTCCTACTTGGAATCTTCAGTCTAGTTCTACATCACAATTTGTAATCATGCTCGCTTATAGGTCATATTCTGATGCCAAACTGCATGGAATTGTGCTATGGTAATTCTTCTACAGTTGCTGGCACAAGGAATTCTTCTATGCCCATAAGCTTTTTTCACCAACCACCTAGCTCCTACTTGGAATCTTCAGTCTAGTTCTACATCACAATTTGTAATCATGCTCGCTTATAGGTCATATTCTGATCCCAAACTGCATGGAATTGTGCTATGGTAATTCTTCTACAGTTGCTGGCACAAGGAATTCTTCTATGCCCATAAGCTTTTTTCACCAACCACCTAGCTCCTACTTGGAATCTTCAGTCTAGTTCTACATCACAATTTGTAATCATGCTCGCTTATAGGTCATATTCTGATGCCAAACTGCATGGAATTGTTCTATGGTAATTCTTCTACAGTTGCTGGCACAAGGAAGAGAACTTGCAGGCAAGAATAACAGACTATGATATTTTATCGAGCGAGAATTTCACATGTACCAGATTATAGTTAGAAGTATGATGCATCTAAGTTAAAGAACATCTTACTTCTGTTGCCAACATGACATCAACCTTATCTAATAGGTGCAAATTCCTAGTTAAGAAAACTTTTGAAAAAGATGGGAGCTATCACAAAACCTAGAAAGCCGGTTTAGAAGCAAGCAGACCTACCTTATACAAAGTCTAAGCTCACGCAGCCAATAAGCAAACCATCAAAATTAACCTATAACTTGAAAAGAGTCTTATATGGCCAGGACAATATGGTATGCTATGGTGAACTGTGTTTCAAACATGCATGATTCCGGTGAGACAAGCTGATTACAGATTCCAAAGTTTCTTCAGATGATAATATCATCAAAATAGCTGGAGATCACACGAGTTTTCAGTTGAACGAGGAACTAAGAGGAAGTTTGTTAGTCGAAGCATCTCCAAGTTCTTGTTTATGGTCCTTATAAATTTGTTGATCTCATTCTCTGATTTGGGAGTTGTCTCTACCTTTCAGGACCTTGCTAAAAGCAGGAACCTGATTGTTGATGAAACAATATTTTGAAAAGTTACTTATCACAGTTCACAAGTAGAATTTATAAGGCTGCACCTTTAAAAGATTTTGAGTAAAATGTGAAGCATATTGTCCAGGATCTGAACTGACATAGACCCTTTGATGTTGCAATGTCACCTTTGCTCACCAGAATAAACTACTCAATCTCAAGCACTATAGTTCACTAGCTCTTGGATATTTATGCTTTCTTCAAGAATAAATTGATATGATATATTATAAATAAAACCATACCTGTTGCAGAAGAATCATCGGCAGATCTTCCAAGTCACATCCATAACAGTTCATCGAGAATACATCAGAAGAACTGCCCCTAAATGAACAAATGATACTAGGTGCACCCTCGCCACTTACATTAATTTGGTCATCCTTCACCACAACCTTGGTGTGGAACTGTGACCTCATTCCATGCTTCAGATAATGATCGTCTGAAATCTTGGATCGCCTGGCAGCATGAACTGACTGGGGAACCTTCAAGGAGAGAGACCATGATGACGTTCGAGAATGCCAGGTAGGATGAGATAACAATTGGATATATGGAACTCCATTCACCTGCATACACAGACAGAGAAAAATCGATAACAGAATATTCGATACTTTTCTTTTTTTTTTTGCTCTTTGTTTCATTGAATGTGTAAAATGAAAACCAGTTCATACCAGGGATTCTAGTTCTGACAACACTTTGTTGGAAAAGATTCTATGAGCTACCGTCATACAGAAGTGACCTAGGACACCACAACTGTCATCTGCAGGCTGACCGGACACTTGAGCTCTGACCGGACAAGAGCGTCTCTCCTTTGCCCTTGCAAGAACATTTTCAAGAAAAATAAATAGCAAATAAATTTCCAGACTGACTGGATTGGGCATTCCTGATAATTTAAGGAAATCAGGTTTATCATCTCCAACAATTGACAATTCCATCGAGTCGGAATTTAGAAGTCCGCTTTCTCCATTCTGACTGTCTCCCAAGGGGTCAACCATTTGAGAGACATCTTCTTTCCCAGAAGGCACGAGGCACAGACATACTGAAGTTTCTTGACCAATTGCTAGTTGTAAAAAATCTTCTCGCATCCCAGTCACACTTACACCCGGCAATGGGTTGTACGTCTCATGGTTTACCATGTCAAAAACCTGAAATTTGATGATCGAATATGTCATAAAGTACAAAAAGGATTGCAAAGAGGACCTCAAATAAATCTACCTGCTCTTCAAATATAGACTGATGGATTTCACAAAGAACTGAATGAGTATCTTTAACACATTCATTGACATCTTCATCAGTCAAAGCTTCTGTTTTAGCTGTTCGAGGATGCTCAGCTGAGCTATATACTTTCTTTCTACTGAAGCTTTTCTGTTTGCAACGAGGATCGGCCCCAATAAATCTAAGAGATATAGAGCGACATGATTTTTGAGGCCTTTGTATAGACAAAATGCCTGAATAGTGATGATCAACACGAACTGTAGATATCGATGATGGACGAGATAAAGCAGTCAAGTCTAAGAACGAATTATCTAGCAGATCAAAAGAGAAGCCCTCACTTCCTGGACCTATTGCTGCCATACGCTGCCGTTTTACTTTCCAATTCTGCTGCAACCTATCAGTTCATCAAAAGTAAGAATGATATATGTTGTTCAACAAGAAAGTTGGCGCCTTTGACAAGTGACAAGGTGTAGATACCTGATAAGTGAACCATAGAACCTTGCATCCCGAGAGACCTGCTGCTCCATTGCCTTAGAAGATTGCTTAAAATATCTTCCAAGATGCTGCATAACATAGATGAAACCCAAACGCAGAAGGACCGCACTTTAAAACCACTCAATTAATGGAAAAAAAAAGAGCATATAAAACATAGAGCATTAAATACATTGACAGCCTAACCCCCTTATTTTATGCTCTGCATATCTTATCTCAATATGAATTACAAAAGACTCCTATAAACTTTAAACAATTCATAAAAAAACCCTCAGACATATAATGGAAAAAGAAAACTGCAAATAAACATTATGACCCAACAGTTGTCTAAGAAATAAAAGATATCAAACCCCCCCCCCCCCCAAAAAAAAAAAAAAGAAAAGAAAAAAGGGATATCTGGATGCATTAATTGTTAATGCAAAAAAATTCGGCTCCTAACATGCTTGGATCCTAATCATACTGACAAACCTGATTCTTATATCGCAAATCAAAATTTTGACTCCTTAAATTTCCACCATTGTACCGACATTCTTACTCTTTTTTAAAAACATCCCTTCAATCTAATTGCTGTGTAGTCGATAACATTAGGGAAACAGTTGGGAGATTGAACGAAGGTGCAAACAAGGGCAAAGGTGGCAAAATCAGCAATTGAGGATGCAAGCTGATTTTGTGAGCGAAGATGGTTTGTAGAGAGGATCCAAATGACAACTGTGGGGAAAGGCAGCCGCAAAATCACCAACTATAGCAGTGGGAATAATGGCTAAGATGTGTGAACACACATAAATAATATTTCTCTGGAAAAGTAGAAGAAAAGTTAGAATCACAGAAAGAGGAAAATTAAAAAGGTGCTCCAGAAAAGAAAGTGTCATAGAATTTGGTAAAATTATTTTTAAAAATAAGAAACAAAATATTGCCTCAAAAAATATGAAAGAGGCAAACAAATGAGAAACTGGATCAAGGCATTCATTCAATTGCTCTCTTTCCAGATCAAGGCAATATGTGCATTATTTTGTCCAATGCCAGTTCATATTGACGAGCACAAACATGCATGCATGTGTGTGCACACACTTACATGGACATTGATTTTCAAAAACAACAATCATTACCAGTTATATAACAGACTATATATTGGGGAGGGGGGAGAATGCAGATATAACACTGAATTTCAGACCATACCACTCATAATCAGAGCAAATAGTGTAGTGAATACATGTGTGTAGGAACACACATGCAGTCCATGTTTGAGACCACAGCACTCATTATGAATTCTCTAACTATCATGTCAGAAGCTTTGCTTTACAATTATCATCATCTTTCCAAATGCTGTGCAAATGAGGAAACAGAATCACGGATCAAATCTGAACACAACTTGCACCGAATTACCATGTTCATGATTTTATGCCAAGACATATACCCGAAGTCGTTGAAGCTTAGTTGCTGCAGATACTGAAAGGTCTGACAGAACTTCGTTTGGCAAAGGCTTTGGTCTTTGCATTCCAGCCACTGCTACAGCATCATTTGCTTCAACCTACACAAGCATCTTCAAGAAAAAGAAAATGAGTGCAGACTAATATATCGAAACCCCAGTCCTAGGGTCTGTTTATCACAATCAACAAGGAGTTAAAATTAATAGTGATTTTTGGTTGCATAGGAGCCACTTAGCGTCATTCGCGATCAACAAAGAGCAACTAAAAGACAGCACGGTATATGATTAAGCTGATTCTCATCCAAACGCAAAATCATGTATTTCTGAGGTTTTATACGGAGTAGAATATGTTGAAAGAGTTGTCAAGGTGTATATACAAATGTGATTGACACAGAAGAGAAGAGTCCAGGATCCAGCACCATCCAATTCATGAAACTCGCAATCTAGTTAGCTTTCTAAAACATCCTCGATGATTGCAATAGAAATCTCGCAGTCAAAGATTTCCAAACCCAAAAACCAATACCTTTCCCAGGATTTCCTAACTTTACAAACTCACGATTTTTTTTACTGCGAAATTTTGAAAACAAAGAAGAAGAAAAGAAAAGTGAAAAGCTCACCGACCGTGTTGATGAGATCTATGATGATGGATAGCTCCTGATGAGCGAGCTGCAGATTTTCGACTAAGCCCTGCCACGGCCAAGCTGGTTGCTGAGCCGCCGCCGCCGCCGTCTCCTTGGAGCTCTTGGCCTGCTTCTCATCTTTCCCCACGACGAAAGAGAAATCGATCCGGCGAATCATGGAGAGACGCTTCTCTTCATGGCCGATTTCTCTGCGAAGAGAGAGAGAGAGAGTTGGGTGAGGGAGAGAGGAAGATCTCAACTGATCAGATCTGATGTTTTGTTGTTGCTGCTGCTGCTGCTGGAATTATAAAAAAGAAAAAAAAAAGGGAGGCAGGAAAAGAGGAAGAAGGCTGTGACTCACGGAGGGAATTGTTCGTTTCCTAACTCATCAATGGCGTCGAGGCGCTTGATCGGGAGCTTGTCGAGATCGATCCGCACGCTCCCCTCCTCCATCATCGCTCGCTCGTTCCTATGCGATCCGATCCTATCTGATAGTCGCCGGAGGGAGGGGAAAGCGGAAGGAGAAGAGAAAACGGAACCCTAAATAAATAACGGAAAACGATATCACTCCGCTGCTTCTCCCGGAGCCGTCGGGAGAGGAGTTAAGATGGGTAGGAGCTTAGGTTGCTGCTAGCTAACTCGAGGGGTCGCGACTCGTATTCGAGTCGGATAGTATTATTAACTGTAACCGGATCCGGATCCGGATCCGAATAAGGAGAAGGCCGGACGTTCCGATCGAGTAATGTCGAGGACCGGAGGAGGCCAGCAGAGATACATACATGACTACAGTCAAAAACATCAGAAATGCGTGAGTTTTGTTCACACCACTAACCGCGCGCGGGGCCATGGCCGCAAACGACAAATTCTGACAACACGCGCGCATGACGACCGCCAGACAAACACACACACAAATATATTTCACTTCAGAAAAGCGATTCGGAGTGCTTTTCACCCCACCACCTTCCTTTCACTTTTTTTTTTTTTTTTTTTAGCTCAGCACAGAATTTTTCTCTGCAATGCAACTTTTTAGCAAGCAGAACACTATTTACATTCGTTCGGTCTCTCTTGCAAGACCCTGCTCGCTAGTCTTGTCCCCATGCCCTCCGCCTCTTATTGCCCCAGCTGCTGATAGCCATCTTTTGAGGATCCGGCCCCTCCCCGGTATCAGCATCTTTCGGAGCGGATGGATGATGGTTCCTGAAATCTACTCGTATTCTTCATATTCCAAACATACATTTTCTGCTGGAATTTGAAGAATCTGCATAAATCATGATCATGAATCACAAGGGGCTAAGATCACATCAATGAAGCAGACATGCTCTATACAAGGGGCCACAAGAGATTGACGAAAATATGCATCTTGACGAATTTGATCGACTGATGATTCCAAGAGATACAACCATTGATAATTGGATGGATCATGTGGTGGAGGAATGCACCTAGTGAAGGGATGAGTAAACACCCTATCACATTCATCCTTTCATAACTATAAATGGGAAAGAGAACCGCCATGTCTATCCACTTGAAAATTATAACACAAGTATGATGAGAGAATTGAGAGAGTAAATTGAACAATAAGTGAGTGAACTTAAGTGCGCCTTTTGAGCATTTAAGAAGAAAGGATTGGGCTCATATAAGAAAAGATTAAAAGAGATTTCTTCAATTTATTTTGCTAATTTTTACTATATCTAGATTTGACTGGTTCAAGTTCGATTTTGATTCTCCTTTATTAGACTGTACTTCTAGAAAAATGATGAAGCGACTCTTTGTATCTTAGAAGTAGACTGCTATTAACGGTTTGCACCTAAATAGGACGAATTCTACTCTAAAGAGAGTACATTCCATAATGTGCCTCGAATCGGATAATATCTATAATTTAAATTATTATATTCTATGCATGTAGAAAGCTAATTATTAAATAATCAAGACTAAATAGCAATATTAAATTAAGAGATTTCCAATGTATAAAAGAAGTTTTTCCAATAGGAATTCTATCTAATAATACTGGTTTCTTCTATCTAAATCAATTGGGGACAACGGTCTTGATAGTTTATGATTAAACCCCTCTCCCGCAAGGAAAATAAAGAGGAAAAAAAGAAAGATTCTTCTCCATGCATTATTAGAAAAGAAGGAAGGAAAATCAAATTAGGAAACAGAAATTTGCAGCACAAAAAGAAAAAAAAAAAGAAAGAAAATGTAATCACAATGTAATGCATTGATGTGTGTACTTTGGTGTCATCATTGTAGCCATCCCCTTTTGCTCCGAAATCATCCACGGATACGAGCACCCTCTTGCTGTTGTTGGACGATCCAATTCTGCAGCCACCTCGAGAGTGAAGGAGCTGTTGGGTGATTGGAGGATGTCTGAATCCACTCACGACGACTTGAGATGGAGAGGAGGAAGAGGAACAGAGAAACAGCAAAAAAAAAAAAAAAACAACACACCAAGAGATCGGATATCCCCGATTTTCTCCTCCTCATCCACATTTTTCTTTCCCTTTGTTTTATTTTTTGCCCCCCGATTTCGAGGTTGCTGCAGCAACCTTATAGTAGGGCGTGATCTGTCAGTACCACTCCACCACCGCAGAAGGCTAACATTTGTTTACGATCCAGTGCTGCTCCACTGCGAGCTACCTATACCGATATGTGTGACCCCTCCATTGTTTCAATAATGATAGGAGAATGACAACGATGATATACCGATATGTTAGAATATTCTATTCTTTAATTATTTATTGCCACGATTATAATTAAATGAAATTTTTTATTTCTCTAAACCTAGGATTTTAATTTTGTTTTTGCCAAGATTATATAGATAATCTATGAGAAAATGAAAGTGGTATTTTTAGGATCAAAAAATGATTGATGAAATCTGAAAGAAATATTTTTCAAATTCAAAACACATAATTTTGTACAGTAGCGATTTTATATATTTTAATATACAAAAATGGGTAAATAATGGGAAAATAATACAAGATGTCATTTTCATGAGAAGAAAATTTTTAGGGGTGTTATTTTCATCCATATCCGCTTTGGATGCTTTTACCTCTCCATCACTGACTAGATCAATACATGTTCTTTAGTACCCTCCATGAGTCAATAAAATAACAATGGTGGAAGAAAATAAATAAACAAAAAAGGAAGCTTCATATCAATACATGTTCTTTAGTCCTTTCCATGAGTCGATAAAAGAACAATGGTGGAAGCAAATAAATAAACAAAAAAAGAAGCTTCCCTAGCAACTTTGAGCTTGGAGCGGGAGTCTTTGCTGGCCTACTTGGAGAGCTTGATGACATGGTGTAGCGGGGTGGGCAACAAGTACGACGGCACTAACAGAAAGAAAGGCAAGGGAGCAAATAACAAAAGATAACTAGAAAAAGATAGTAGAATTTCGTAAGTAGGACTTAAGTCCTCTTTTCTTTTATTAATGATTAAAAAGCGAGGTTCATAGCCTCTATTTATAATGTAAGATCCGTCCAACACCATTTGGGTCAGATTTCTCTTTCTAATCCTAGCAGGACTCTTTTTCCTAAAATATACATCGCTAGTAAAAATCTTCTATAAAAGCTAAAAATCTCGAGGAGGTAGATCTCGACTTATATATTAACTCTGCCTTCTGTCGATCCGCCTGATTCTTCTCAGATAGAGAGCTATGTCCGGTCAAAATTTTGCCTAAAAAAAAACTTTCTGTTTGACCGGGCCATTTTGAGCCCTAAACGATGGAATTTGGGCTCGATCGCTAGAGGCATCGTCTCCTAAAGGGCTTGGCATCACGTTATAGATCTCAAAAAATTATCCGATTAAAAAAAAAATCATCTCAATCAGAACGTTGTCTGACCAAGTTATGGCCTTTGAAAGCTTGGTCTGCGACTCAGCTTTCCAATATGAAGAAATCTTGCTCCCGAATCCTATCCAGCCCTGCTTGTAGTGGCCAAAATGGTTCTCATTGTGTCTGATGATCATCTTGGTTCAGTCACCCTTTTGACAACGGTGGCAAAGATGGAGGAGTGGAGCTAGCAAAAAGGTGAGCGAGCAATTGGAGTCGGCATTGGAAAGGGCAAGGGAAACTTCACATACCACATTCAAAGAAAACTTGCAAAAAATAGGAATAAATAATTGAGTTAGGCACACCACTAAAGGCGCCTTTTAAGATAATTATTTTCCCAGTATATTGCAGGTGGAATTTGTGAAAAATATTATCCGCATGATTGTAAAGCCCCCATACCTTTATTCTCTAGGTTGTACCCCAAAGTATAGCACACAAATACTTGCATTTATTAATTTGTAAGAGAGGGCGTGGTTGTAAGAGAGAGAGTATGGTTGCAAGGGAGAGTGTTTGCGGTTGTAAGAAAAAAGAGAAGGAAGAGTTATCCAGTATGTGCCAAAGTACATCGTATTATGTAGAAGTGGAAAAAAAAATGACTTTTCCTAAAAGAAACATAGCATGTCCAAGTTTAAAACTTCCTCTCGACGGTTAAGAAGATCTGTAAACAAAGTGTCTCTTCATTAAGGGAACCAAACGATCAAAAATTCAAAAAAATAACAACCTCTAATAGACAACAAGAAAAAAAAGTTTTTTGAAAATAAAACTATAATAATCTCTTACTATTTTCAAAATAAACAAATTATTCATATTAATAATATGTGTTTCTATGATGAAGTACTATAGGTAGAGAAACCTATAGTTTGAATATATCTCATCAGACTCTAAGAATAAGAGGATTAAACCTTGATCTTGCTAATAGAGTTGTATGAAGATTAAATCCACGTCATACTTAGGTATTGCTGTTTAACAGACCACGCTTTTAAAGGTCATGCACTTTATCTTGTATTCATAAAATTCTAAGACTTTACCAGCTGTTAAGTCTATAGGAAATGATTCTGACTTCCATACTCGTATAAACAAGCTTGTCAAGACTTCTTTCATTCACTCCAACATATATGTCCATAAGCTTGTTAAAAATTAAAAGTTTATTCCTCCAATTCCCACGAAAGAGAAAGTACATTACCTAGATTACCTAATAGGAATGGAATTTGCTCTGAAATCTGAAATTTCAAAGATTTAATGTACATAGGAGATGTAACCTAGTTACAAAAATTAGATATACTTGTGGTTAATTTTTTTTAAACTCTTGGCTTTAGATATTCAACTGATATCATTAGCAAGAGCAAGCTACAACTATGGCAATCCCACTATATTAGTAACAATTCTCTATTGATGGTGGCGGCGGCGGCGGCGGCGGTGGAGAGAGGTGGTTGGGAGAAGACGGTCCGCCTTAGATCGGAGAGTTCTGAGAGAAGGGAGCGGCCCAAGTTCTCGGTCGCACTCACATGGGAGGAGATCAAGGGGGACATCTACCCGATGATGGGGATGCAAGCCCCACTAGCGGCGATGATGGGAAGGTGGGAAGGGAGCAAAACGGCTAGGGTTTTCCTCTACTCCCTTAGGGGCATTTGGTATAGGGTATCATTCCAAGATCAAGCATAATATGGATGGAGGTAATAAAATTATTGTATTTAGTTACACCACAGAATCTACGTGGCATTGGTTCCAAATCATCTTCACTCCTCAAATCACCGCCCAACCCAGTGATAAGATGCCCGCCTTTAAGGCCGGAAATCCAAGATCACCTAGGCAGTGATCTTAGGCTAAAAGTTGAAGTCAAAAATACCTTTTAATCTAATGAAAATATTGGTATATCAATATACCGTTAATATACCTTATATATATTATATTTATGATATGATATATTATAATATATTATTAATCATATTATTGTCATATTATTATTCAACGATAATTTTAAATTATAATAAAAAGATATTATTGTACTTTATATTTATATAATGAAAATATTTAATCTCTTACTTCTATTTGCCTTATTTTTCTAGTCAAAATAATTATTAGTATTAAAAATATATTATAAGTATAAATAAAAATATTAATTCTATAATAATAATTAATATATCTTATATGATTAATAATATATAGGACTAATAAATATATTTTGTAGAAGATATTAATAATTAATATATATATATATATAATAATATATTTTATATAATTAATTAATATATTTTTATAGAATATATTAGAGATAATTTTGGTATTATATAGTGAGTGATTTTGGATTTTGATGAAATACCACATAGGTCAATTATGAATATCTAGGAATCTTTAATCACTGGAATATAGCATACCAAACGCAATGATCTTAAATCATCAAAAATTATATTATCTCAGGATAAAAATCTCCGGTGATCTAAGATTACTTTGGAGATCTTTTTTGGGTCACGAAATGCTATCTTAATTTTGGCCAACGTGGTGGATCGGGCCGACATTTAAGCTGATGTGATGCATCGGATTATGTGGCAAAGTCGGATTGGCATGGCGCACTACCTCACGTGGTATAGGATATAATTTCTCTTTCTTTGATGGGCATCATGTTATGGCTTGTATCCATCTAACGACCTCCACATTTAGCATGCTAAAAAGAGAAATCCAAGATAAAACAGTCGTGAGGAGAGGCGATGGGAATAGTTTGAGCGGCCGTGGTACCTGGAGAACTCGCGGCAGTCATCTTGCGTCATGCTCGGATGGGAAGAAGGAAACCCGTTCATCTCCTCTTCTCTGTTAGTCGCGGCATGCAATGGGCCACGGTGTGCGACGGACGGTAGAAAGATCAAAAAGAAGGAAAGAAAGGTTGAGGAAGGAAATATGGCCTTAAGATTTCATTGTGACTTTAAAAACTCACCTCTTAACCGAGCCCCATCGCTCGGTCTCCCTCCCATTCTGCAGATGTTTCTTTCTTTGGACCACGTCATTACTACTATTTCTTCCTTGCTATCATTAGTACTTTTGTCTTGAATAAATAAATACAAGTTATTTGGATCGGTTCTTACTCCAAGGGAGAGGGAGAGGGAGAGGGAGAGGACAAATTCGCCTCCTCCAAAGTTCAGTTAAACACAATAAAAGAATTCCGTAATAAGATGGAAGAAAACACGTTTCCGTGCATCCCAATCATGTCATGACGCGCCAGAGTCTGTACACGATGATGGTGGGTATTTCTTCGTGATACATAGGGGTGAAATATGTGCCCACACCTCCACGACTTCCATTAATTAGAAGCATTACAGCTAGGTAAAGAAGCCAGAAGATGACGCCACGAGGCCATGCACCATTTTAATAACCCTCACCGGCCGAAGTCTGATGGAGTTCATTGATATCATGTCTCTTTTAAAACAACATGGGCAAAATTCCATCCCACCTGCAGATCCAGATCGCTTCTAACTTTATATGCTAGATTATCTAAGCACAGGCTATGTCTGTCACGTAGAAAAGAGGGAGGAATGTTTCAAGCATGGATATACCACACAAGCAGAAAGCTATAACAGCAGGGTTGATAAATACTGGAAAACATGCTCATCTACCTAACGCCACATGCTTTTCCTTTTTTTTTTTTTTTGGTACAATGGCAGCTCACACACACCCGTAGGTACAACGGCAGCTCACACCCTACGGGTGTGGATACGACCAGCAAAATCTGAAAATAACAAATCAGAAAGAAACTCCGGCACTGTGTCGTGCTCCCTCCGAACAAGGACTTTAGAATGGTGAGCCGCATAGGAAGCGACCCAATCAGCTGCACAATTCGCTTTCCTGTAGACGTATGTAGCCTGATGGGTGTCACATGCCTGCAAGAATCTACGAATGTCCAGAAGCAGCGGCCTACCCTCACCTGCACGACCCCGACCCCTGATCCAGTCAATCACCGTGGCCGAGTCGCCCTCAAGAATAATCTGGTCTGCACCAAGTGTCCGTCTCGCATAAGATATGCCTTCCCAGGCGGTTCGGAGCTCAGCACACACCATCGACGAATCGAAAATCTGCTGTCCCCCAACGCCACTAGCTTGGAATCATGATCTCGAATGACGAAGCCTACACCTCCGTCTCACCCATCAGCAGCCATACTGTAACACCACATGCTTGCTGGTGGTATTTTAAGCAAAAGTTTATATGCGATTTTCAAATGATAAAACTACGTATGATAATAGTATCATTGAGCACAAACTGAACTTTATCCCTGCAATCAGAGGTTCCCGAAAATTCGAAACATATAAATCTGGGTGAAAAAAGAGCAAGAATATGAAGTAGGTGCAGCACCATGGAAAAGTTTCTGGCATCTATGGTCCATACAAATATTTGAGACTTCATCATTTCAGAAAGCACCTCAAATAGCAGCGCAAGCCCGTTGTAACCAGCCAAAAGCTCAAAAGATTCTGTATGTATAAGTTGGCTACCAAAACACCCGGTGAGACCTTAGTTCCGTCGATAACCTTATGTAAACTATGGGAAAGAACCTGCCTGCTGAAGCTTTTTTATCCCAGGAAAGGAAGGGAGGATTGCTATAATAGCATCACCATATCCTACTGGTTCTGCAGAGCACAGCAAAAAACATAAATTACGTCAATGAGCATCATGTAATAGCCACGACATAAACAATGACACAAAACTGTACCCTGGCATCCTTACCGCCATCTTCTCTCAGTATCTTGATTACCTCCCCAGAAACATCAGACTGAAACAGGTAATAAAAGGAAAATCAAAGCGAGCTCTAACTGTGCACTAAAATAAAAAACTTGTGCCCGCCAGATTGGCCTTGATCCAAGAGTTTCTACAAATGGACACAAGTTAGTACCTCTACGGGAACCTCTCCACCAAGTTGTTCAATGTAACAAAGAACCTGGTCTTCCCTGACGTCTTGCCCCTGCCAAGAGTAAGTTCATAAAATATTAGATACGGCCTAAGAAGGACAACAAGGTAGATCAAGATTTATTAGTTTTATTATAAAGAACAGTTGTAGCATTAACTGGGCAAAAGAAGAACAGCAGTAACTGAAAAAATGAAGGACAAAGAAAAGGCATCAATGAGTCAGGTAGTTGACCAGGCCATGGTGATCTTTTGTCAGTTATCATGTCAAGTTTGGATCACTTCAACCTGATCAGACGCATTATCTTACTGGAACAGCAAACAAAATAGCAAGGTGGCATGCGCAAGACAGTCTTAGATCTTCTTTTCATACAACGCCTCATTAAGGGCAAAAGTAAGTTCTGAAAACATAAACGTTGGCGCACAAGACAGGCAAATATAGAGTCTTGATCTCGGAAAACCTAGAAAAATTTATAGCAATTTGAATGTTCTCAAGTCCAATCACGCTGGGATCGAAAAACTCATAAACAGTCTCGTTATTTAGAAATGATTGGAAAAATCATCCGCCATTGAAAAACAATATTGTACTCTTTTTTTTTCTTTTTTTTTTTTTTTGCTAAGGCAATCAATATTGTACTTTGATAGACATAATATAAATCTCAGCAAATATAACTTTGTATGAAAACATGAAGGTCCCTTTGATGGTGAGACAATCATCTCAGTTTTTCATTTGCAGAAGGTCCACAACAAAAGGAGTTCGTCATCCATGAACTGTAAACAGATGAATGCTTGACCAATTAAAGCTCAAGAATAAATGGCACCTGGTATAGGAGGGAAAAGCCTACATGAAACCAAAAATACAAGAAGGGGAAATGGTTGTGGGCAGCAGTACAAGAAACATAAGTTGGACTGATTACCAGACAGCTGTCCAAAAGAAGCAAGAAGCTTTTATAAAAGAATATATGAAAACACAACAGAAAATCTTAAGAAGTGTTGCAGCAGTTTCTCATTCCTTCACAGTCCTTTGTTCTTGAATTTCTAGGGTGCGTCTCATGCATTTCTCTCATATTCATAGAACCTTATTTATTAATCCACAACTGTTCCATGAGAATACTGAGGAGGGGACATATCTATAGTACATCTATGACTTGTATCTCAAGGCCAAAAAAGAAGCATGAAGGCCTCTAGAAGCATGAAAGAAATCATTAGGAGTCACACTAACCATCACAAAGAAGCGAAGTGGCTCTGGACGAAGAAAAGGAAAGCTCCAGTCAAGTGTTTTCAGCACAACCTTGCAATCAATGCTCGTCACTTTGTTATTGTGCATGGCTTGGCTAATTTAATTCTCATAGTATCAACAGAAATCTCTCAAAACAATGGTTATATTCAACTTTGTGTCACCACCTTCAGCATGATTCTCTAGAGCATCTAAGCAAACTAAATAATCTGAAATTACACAATGATTGTGCAGTAACTACCACGATTTTCAATTTTCAATTACATCCTAGAAAGCTGATAAAGTTTGAAAATAAAACTATCCAGTCCCCACATGTTTCCATCTTATTGGATTCTAAAGTAAGCAAACTCAACCAGTGATTATGCTAAGTGCATCACTTATCTTTCTTTCAAATTTTGTTAGGTAGTGACGATTATAGAGTTTGGGGGGGGGGGGGGGGGGGGGGTGTTCGATGCACCTTTTTAGCAACCATGGTGCTAAATAACTTTGAAAAGCTAATGTTGTCAAATCTTAAAGAATCACAGACAGATCAATGATAGTTCACTGTAAAAATTTTATGTAAGGTCATAAAGGGGGAAAAAAGATTCACGGAAAACAAGGATAGACATATAAATTGCATGAAATTGAATTTGCAAAGACAACTGAGTTAGGACTTAGAGAGAAAGATTCTCCTATATTATGCTAGCAATTAACAAATTAAAAGATTCATGAGATACCAGGATTTACTCGGACTTGCAAATGAAACTAATTTAGGTCTTGGTGTGAAAAATATAAATTCTTTTCTAGAGTAACATGGGATTGCATCAATAAAAGGAGTGGGAAATGGTATGTAAGAGACACAAGTGCAGTATTTAAAGAGAACAAAAAAAAAAGGGTAAAAATAAGTTGGTAAATAGTACAAGAGCATCTCCTCGTCCAGTATTTTGCTGCTAACTATTTTCTGAGATGATCATTGCCAAGCTTATAACTCATTGATCAGTAATTATATTAATCTACTTTCAAAAACAATCAAAGATATTAAAAATATTAAACTTTTACTATTGTTCAATCAGTAAAGTGAACTTAGTTTGTTGTGCTTGTACTGAAATCATACTCATCCAGGCTAATACTGACATTTCAAAGAAAAATGTGAGCTACTTTTACGTTAGGCAATGTTTAAGCTAGGCCACCAACTGAACGCACTGAGCACCTTTTCAGCCTGTTCCAGACCAGTTATCAATTCTAATTCTGGGACCTCATGGCTCAATCACTTAAGAGATCCATAAGTTGATAAAAACCAAAAACATATAACAGCATTTTAAAAAGTATGCCGAAATTTCAGTTAAAAGTAAAATAGTTTGAAGAGATAGGCGAGGCCAAGGACTAAAATCTAATTTTGACTATTTTCCGGACTGTCAAAACAGACCAGATAAGGCCCCAGTATAAGCCTGACCAGCCGCTTCTGGTTAGTTAGCTCCAATAGTGAAAAGCTTGAGCATGTGCATAGTTAAAAGAGTTACCTCTTTACATGATGGAGGTGCTTGCTTTCCTTTAATGGTTCGGGATCTCCTAAAGAAACCAACCTGCTTAACATGTAATCAGTGCAAACACCACTCAAAAAAGAAAGAAAATGAAGAACACGAAGTCCATTTGCTTTCTAATGATCTTGTAAACGGTTAGCCTTGGCTACCTGTTTATTGTTTGTGGTTGAATAAAAGCCTAATTCTTCCTCTAGGAGAAAAAAAGAGCAGTAAGTTCATGAACAGTCACCTTTGGTGATGGAAGCATCATTAAACCTTCATCTGAAGCTGTTCTCTGGATACCACCTGTAGAAGGTTTTGGTTTGGAGATGGCTAGCGAAGCTGTAGCAGCAGACCCATTTGAATCAGTAGTTTGGTTTGTAGTATTGGTTTGGGTTGGAGGAAGAGTTGGAATAGGTGGGGGTACATTTTTCTCAACCAAGTCCCTTTTGACATAGAGGCGAAAGCCTGCAAACTAAGCATAAAGATAAATACACAGATAAACAAAATTAATCTTATTTATTATATTTTTTAGAAAATAAAATAACAATGACTATTCTTCCATAATGTTTATAGTTTGCAATGGCTTACATCCAGTTTAAACTCTGCGATAGAAGTTGTATCACAAACAGCTGTGAGCAATGGCTCCACCTGAGAAATTTGAACATAAATTATCACTGGAAAGACAAATAAGCTTTCCAGCAAATATGGAATGATGTATAATCCCCTGTAATCGGTATTACTAAATTGTTGCTACTTATGGTTCATGACTTAAAGAAGAAAATAAATCATCATCTTTGTTAACTTATAATAGCTGCAGATATTTGAACTGGAAACCATTTTTTTCAAGATAAAAAACTATTAGGCTAACAAATTGATCGTAGATTGACATTATGTATAATGACAATAGGTAATGGAGCTGTATTTTGTTACTAAGGATTATCCTTTTAGTCATCATGTCAGTATTACGCAATCCTTTTTAATATTTCCACGCACCATACAAACACTATATTGTTAACATGAAAATTTAGAAAAATTCATATGTTGAGAAGCAAATTTAGGAAAAATCAGGACTTAGGATATGGGATTCGAGTCAATCATATTCCTCTTGCCAAATTTAAACATTTAATTATTTTTTTTCATTTGAAGTTCTAATAAATGCAGATTTCAAACATGAAATCCACTTCCATGGTTTTATAAGAGCACATGCAGCAGGACATTTATGCAGTATTCACGTTTAAAGCTACAATTATCAATCAAATCAGAAGGAGGTACTCACTTCAAGTGAAACTGGGATAATTTGGTCCCCATTAGATTTATTTTCTTCCAACTCAATAACTTTTGAATCGTTCTCTGCTATTTAGAAAAAATAGAGACATGTTAGCACAGATTCATGCAGACAATTAACATCAGACAACAGAGACTCTTCGACCAATTAAAAGTAAATGCTCATATGACTCTCACCTTCATGCAGACAAGTGTGAATTTCAATGCATGGTCAAATAACAGTTCAAAACTTAGATACCAAATTTGGCTAGAGGTGGAAGAATGATATAAAGTAATTTGTTTAGTGATATGAAACAACCATAAATTAGGCAATATAGAGAAAAATCCACCATCTTATTTTCTCCTTAAAATTGCATAGTTGAAATTATGCAATCTGTGCACACAATAAATGCAAATGTTTTAATGAGTCAATATCTAATTATATGCCTGAAGCAGCTAAGCCGAGAAAAACAGAATAATAAGCAGGCAAGAGCAGCAGTAGCTTTGCAGAAAGGAATCATACACGTGCATTTGACATTTCAAAACAATGGTCTAAATGTGTCTGAGCATATCCTGGTTACATAATCATCATAAAAAATCACTAGCCCTATAGCATCTATATGGGAGGATCCCACTTCATAATAGGTCCCATTCCACAGCCTGGTTATCTGAAAAGGAAAAAATGCTTGTAAGCTCATTAAACCATTTCAATGCAAGTCTTCTTCTATCTGTATCACCTCTTTCCCAACCCTTGTGCTTCATCTTGTTCTCTATTTTCTACTCTTTCCCTCCCTTTGATCTTTGCTTCGATTTTTCCCTTCGCTGTTATAAAAAACAGCAGTATACAGCAGATCGTTGCTGGTTATCAGGGTGAAAATCATATCTGAGGATAAATCTGTTTCAGTCTGCCTCTCAATGTCAGATCTGTGATCAGTTTTGAAGCTGCTTTACAATTTCGGCCAAGTAGGAAGGCTGAATACTGCAAGAAAATTCAGATCATTCCAGACCTCAACTGAATTTGCATCTGCTTATTCACGAGTGACCAGTGTTACGTGGACACTCCAAATTTCAGGTTTTACGGCATGCCAGACACCTGCACACTTTGGATGTTTCATGACACTCTTTGAAACTTCGTAGCATCAAATTATGATGCCATCATCTTTACACTTCTACTTCTGGCACTTATATGTCAAAGTTTTTAATTAAACCATAACCAGCAATAACAATTTCATCAAATTTTATGAACTTAGAAAATGGGTCTAGCTCATTATTGATCATATGCATACATCAGTACATATTTAGATATACATTTATAACATACAGATATAACCCTTCAACTGATTTTTAGAAATTCCCATGTTTCATTCTTCTGGAATCTTGGATACGACACCCTTGTCGCATGTCCAAGCAACATTGCAAGCAACCCCTAAATATCCATCAGGATTACATCAAATTGTCTAATAATGCCATAGCAGAAAAAGCTTGCAAAATTTCTACATGTGTGTATATACGTAGCAGAATATATTTTATCAAATTATATTCTATTACATTTTCTGGTTTATATGATTAATGATTCAAAAAATAGTATACCTCCTAAACATTTCTGATACTTAGGTATAACCTATCTTGGTAGGTAGTAGAAGAAAAATAAAAAAGGTTTTTAAAAAGAAAGTTTCAGGGTGTCATGAAGTGGGAAGGTTGCTGCAAACAATTTGTACTTTATTAAAAAAATGACAGTTCCAAATTAGAAAAATATCATCTGTGAATTCCGTCAATCACTTTTTTATACTGAAAATGCCTTCCCACTTTTCCACAGTATATAACTTATCCCCCTCATTACTTCCGTTTGTTAAAAAAGGGAAAAGGAAATATACTATCAAAAAAAAAAGGACCAAGATCCCCTCCAGTCAAGGACTGGACGGGAGAGGTCCAGTCTCCAACACAAGCCATTCGTGATTGGCACGACAGTCCGTGACGCCAGCAAGTTCCGCACATTGGACAGTCGACATAAGGCATAGGGCCCGCTGCATCATGAGCTGTCATGCCAATCGCAGGTGGCCCGTGATTAAAGATTGGACCTCTCCAGTCCAACCCCTGGTAGAGAGCATCCAAATCCAAAATAAAAGGAAAAATCTGGAAAGATTTCAAATTGCTTTTGACAACCCAGCTTGATAAAAATGCATAAATATTTCTTCCAAATCATACCGCATTTGTGGAGAATTACTTTTTAAAACTGATTTGAGAAAAAAAATGATCCGATAAAAAATATGGAAAGATTTTGGATTATTTTTGAAAACCAAATATGATATATATATATATATATGAAAATATTCCTCCCAAACCAAATCCTATTTTTGCAGAACTACTTTTTGAAAAATATAGTATTAATTTATTTATTATTTGTATTAATGTAATTTAAGATTTGATTTTCTTTTTC
The DNA here is from genome assembly GCF_051530095.1 of Phoenix dactylifera. Lineage (NCBI taxonomy): Eukaryota > Viridiplantae > Streptophyta > Magnoliopsida > Arecales > Arecaceae > Phoenix > Phoenix dactylifera. The sequence continues at coordinate 33,649,205 of NC_143198.1, read as the reverse complement.
CCCCTCAAACGTATGTGCCCGGTTGCTAGTGTAGTATAAGATATAAGACCTCAAGCTTTATTTAAGTTTTCCATCTATTATGAAAAAACTTACCCTCCATTATGAGAAAAACTATTGAAACAAATTGCAACCATCTGTCTAACCAATTGCAATTATCTGTCTGAGAAATCTAAAAACAATATTTGAGATCTGAACAGATAGTTGCAAATTATGGAAAAACACACTTCCTGGTGATATGCAGCATCTTGCAACCAATGAGTTTGAGAATCTCTGAGCCTGCTTATCAAATCCTGCAGCATGCACTGGTTCTTTCCATATCTGAGTTCCTTTAGACCCATTCAGTGTCTCTAATCCGCCGCATTTCAGATTATGAGGAGTCAACAGTGCAGTGCTCCTCAGCTTTTTGAAGTCTGGGTAAAAACTGAGCAGTTTGACATTTGATGTACTTCCTAGACCACCTGAAACAAGACATAATGTAAAACTATATAAGATGTTTACCAGTTAATTCAACATATCTGATGCAACACTTAACAGATAGAAGATTCAAGAATGCAAAATCGTGGTAAACTAATAATGCAGAGTCATGGGAAACTAATCTAGCACTAATGTTTGGGTCAGCATAAAAAATATAACCGTGCATGAGTATGTGACTGAATTGCAAAATAAACCAAAGGTGAAACAAAACCAATAGCTTTAGTTATTTCAACAACAAAGTATACCAAGGATTTATGGAGGGTTTTAAGGTACACCAGCACTGTTGACCATACACTGCTGCAACAAGAGTTAAATATCTCTCCTGCTTTATATTAAGAAGCATTTGATTTGAAGGGATGAAGAATTGTTTGACCAAGCATACACTGGCAAATTTTCTCCCACGCCACATTTTCAAATCTGCCTCCTGGTAAGGTCTCTTTATATCTGTTCTTTCATGATGGCAATTTTTCCACTCATGAATCACTTGTTCCATATCCAGAAAGATGTCAAATTTCTCACAGCTTTGGTTTGACAATAGCACTACATGGCCTGCCCACTTGTTTTACATTTTTCCTTGATCTAACAATTATGTTCATCATGTCCCAGTAATATTTTTACAATAACCAGCCAGTTTGTCCTGAGGTTATTGATGTCCTGCTTTACAGTTTTCCTTTCAAGCAAGTTGTGAACATATTCCTACCATGGAAAGATGTAGAAGATTCTCAGTGCAAAATTCTGGAATAGTTATGCAGTAAAATATACAACTGATTGGACTCAAGAAATCTTTCATCGTGGCTGCATAAGATACAGGACAATGTGAAAGTAATATAGCATCCTTAAAAATTTTAAGAACAATATAGTATCTTTCAAAATTCAAACAAAAAAAAACAGTTTGATTCATGGACTCAAGCTGTCCAAATAAAGTATTACTTAATTCAGAGGAGAGAAAGTAACTGGGTTCCTCATCCTGATGCAACCAATAAGTATCATGCTTTTCCAGATAACTGGCTTTGAAGACATCAATGACACATTGGGGTATAAGTTCTTTCCCTCATCTCTGTGTGAGGTGTAGCATGGTAGGAACAGAAATACCGATCTGCTTCACCTGGCTTCAAGGTGTTAAATAACTAAATTCTATCCAGAAGAGAACATGTCAGATTCAAAGTATCAAAGCGACTGCTGAGAATAATCAGCTAAATACGTTCCATAGCCATAGCCATCAATCCTTGCACCAACTAATCAAGATGCATTATACGAATCCTCAATAAGAATTTATTCCTAATTACGGTTATCTCTAAGTCTATTCAAGTTGCTACCATTTATACTGATGGTGAAAGTGAATGGAGAAGAAAGATAGCATGTCCCAAGCGTCCTACTTGGTGCAAAAAGTTTGGCGTACATCTTGATCTGATAGTATCCATTGAAACACACAAGATCCTCAAAATTTAAGAATCTTAAAACACAACAGAGAACAGCTTTTGTTTGTGTAGGGTTTGGTTCCCGAGAAAACCAAAAAGATCGATTTGTGCAATCAGTAAAGAAATTGCAAGTCATGAAATCCCAATCTTTGCTTTTGCAATGCTGTCTCACAGGTGGAGGCTGAATCCCCGTCAATGAAAGAAAGAAGATAAAGAAGAAGATTTCAAGAAGAAGACGAACAAGTAGAAGAAATCACAGATGAAATCAAACAAAAGAACGACTATAAGTTTCAATATTCAAGAAACTGAGTCAGTAACAAGATTTCAAGCACTCACAAATTCCCCGAGAAGACTAATATCCATATCAAAGAGCAGTAGGGGGCAAAAAAAAAACAAACGAAAAAGAACACTGAAAAAAATGAGGTAAAAGGGAAAAGAAAAGTAGGGAAAATAAGAGAAAAGGAAGTTTCAACAACAATGGAGAAGTCAAGAAGAGCATGCAAGAGGGCATGACCGAACATTGCCGCTACATCGTGCGAACAGCAAGAAGAACACGGGATCAAAATACGCAGAAGAAAAAAAACAACAAAAAAAATAATTAAAATCTTTGATAGCGTTCAAGTATAAACCAATCAGGATTCGACTTTCAAAGAACCGTCAAGCAATCAAGCTGAAGAATTTGCAAAAAAAACTTAAAGAAACGTTTGATGGCGTTCGAACAAAGAAACCACTTATGATTAGGTTTTCGAAGGAAAAACCCATCAAACAATATCATCGACCGAAAGAAAGAATGGAAATTTTCATTATTCGGGAGGAAGGAAGAGCCGATGTGAGACTCACATGTAGCCATGGCTATTCTTCTCTTCTCGTTCTCTCCCTCTCTTTCCCGTTTCTTCGTTTCTTCTCTCTGTTCCGGCGCTTCCCTTTTTCTCTCCCTTTCTTGGTATTTATAGGAGCGAGTGAGGGAGCACACTCGGGCCTCCAGCAGAAACAGAAACAGAAACGGAGGCGATATTCTGTGTGTGGGAGTCTCGTATGGTAATGGGACAGGGTGGGTTGCTTTTCTATGTAAGCTACGGGGGATCTTGCCTCTCACTGACTGTGATCATCTTGTCAAGTCCTACTCAAGCCGTCTGATCCTAACGGCCTACCGATGTAAATAGGCCGGGCCGCCTTAAATCCAAGACCGGCCGGCCGGACCAGAGACCAAATTGGGTTGTGTTCAATGACCCAGCCCAGCTTCACAACGCACAGCGACTATGGTCACTGAGGAGCAGGGCTGAAATTGGGGCCAGCCAGACCAAAGATAAGACGTCGCTTGATGGGCCTATGACTCTCGTCCCATGTTTGCGTTTGAATTCAGTTCATTGTTGTAAATTAAATCCAGCCTTCATTTTTTTTTTCCTGGGTTCAAAAATCCAGCCTTCTTAAGCGTCAAGTATTACGAGTTCCATACAGTAGCAGACTGGAATATCTTTCTAGCGTCGGGAACCATGCCCCGCCCATGGATCTTGACTTTTCAAGACAGTGGAGTGAAAGTCGATCCGAGTTCGGACGCCATCTGACTTGCTGGAATCTCTATTATTGAGAGGCTAAACCTTTTAACATCCTGCACGTGCACACGCGCGCAGTCACATAAAATATACATACAAACAAAAAGAGCTGTTGAGGTAGACTGGGAACCAACCGAATGGATTTCTATGGAAATCTGATAAAGTCATGATTCAATAATAGGGATCCAATGTGTGATACCCAGGAAAAAAAAAAGAAAAGAAAAGAAAAAGAGAGAGGTGGACGGGCCGGCCCGAAAAGACCGGGCCCATCCACCATATACGATCGTGCCTAGGGCACGATCGTGGGAGAAGAAACACAAAAAAAAAAAAAGGGAAGGGGGAGAGCGGCGGCGGCAGCGTCCGGGGAGAGGTTGGTCGCTGGAGGGGTTGATCGCCGGAGAGGAGACCGAGATCCGGCCGGCCACGGAGGAAGTTTTCTTTGGTGAAGACCTCCCGCAAACGGGAGAAAAAGCTTTGGACCCGTGCGTGTGCTCACGGATTTCCTCCTCCGATTGCTCGCCGGAAAGGCCGCCGGAGCACGCCGTCGAACCGAGGTAAGTGTGGCTTCCTTCTTTATGCTTCATTTGCTAGGATTAGGGCCTTGTTGATGGGGTGTTTGGTCGGTGAATCGTCGGAGAAGAGCCCGAAACAGGGTACCCCTGTTTCGGCCTCTCTCTTCCGGATTGTGCCGCCGCCGGCCACCGGGATTGGCCGGGATCTATGGCGGTGGGGTTGGTCAGGTTGCTGTGAGGATCGGAGAGGGATTTCTAGGGTTTTAGAGGGGATGGAGAGAGGTGGACCGAGATCTCCTACCTCGTGATCCCATCTCCCTTCTCTTCCTCTCATCGGTTGGCTGCCGGCCGGCGACGACGGTGAGGTGGTTGCTGGCGGGTGGGGGGAGCCGAGCCACCCTCAGGGTGGTCTTCCGTGGGTGAAGGGGGAGGAGGAAGGGAGGAAAGCATGCCGATTCTTGGGGGAATAAGAAGAAGAAGAAGAAGATATCTCTTCTTCCCTCCTTCTCTTGGCCGGCGATGATGTGGCTAGTGGTGGCTGTGGTGTTGTCGGGTTGGGGAAGGAAAGGGCACAGCCACCATGGCTATTACCCTTAGACCAAAGAGATTTGAAGGAGGGAGATGTACTCCCAACCATGAAGAGAGAGGAATCATTCCTTTATGTTGGTCTCTTTACCGGGACCGGCCATCATCGCCGGCATGGCAGCGGCCACGGCTGGCGACGACGTAGGCCGGTGGTACAAGATGGGAGTCGGACTATCCCGACTGCCCTAGATCTGGGAGGATTGAGATGTTTGGGGACCTGATGATGGACCCCATAACAGATGAGAATTATGGTTTAGAATATTTAAATATTGAATAATTTAGTTTGTGAAATATAATTGATGTTGTAGAGGAAGAGTCGGCGGAGCCAGGAGGTTTTGATCAGGGGACTCAGCACCCCAGCGCGTAGGTTGCGATTCGGACTGTGTTTGAGTCAGTCTACAATTTCTGTAAGAATCCCTACATCTGAGCACTTCTATGCATATATTGATTTATCGTTGGATTTATTTACGGTTTTGATGTTATTGCTTGTGAGTTGATATGATACATATGAGACGAATTTTTATCAACATATTTTCATTATTATGTTGTTATTGTTTATGAGTTGATGCGGCACCTATGAGGCATGCATGTTGTTTATAATGAAAATATTGAGATAAATTCATTTGGGAAGAAATAACATATTTTTTGAAAATTTATGAAAATATGTGATGTGATGGGAATGTGATTGAACATGTAAAACTAGACATGTAATATGGGTTGGACTAACCTTGTCATGAGATAGCCTCTACGAGCTTATGCGTAGGATAGCGGCCACGAGCTGATGCGTGGGATAGCCTCCACGGGCTTATGCGTGGGATAGCCTCTACGAGCTTATGCGTAGAATAGCCTCCACGGGCTTACGCGTGGGATAGCCTCTACGAGCTTATGCGTAGGATAGCCTCCACGGGCTTATGCGTGGGATAGCCTCTACGAGCTTATGCGTAGAATAGCCTCCACGGGCTTACGCGTGGGATAGCCTCTACGAGCTTATGCGTAGGATAGCCTCCACGGGCTTACGCGTAGGATAGCTGCCACGAGCTTATGCGTGGGATTTGTGCAGTCTTGGACTGGGACATGATCTTGGTTAGTCCAACGCCAGAAATGAAAAGTTTGAAAACTTTGGAATTTGAGTAATACGGGAATGGATCACATAATGTGAAAAAGGATTTGTGTATATGTACTGATTACATACATTTGTTGTTTGTTGAGCTTTTGAAATGATGAAATGATATATATATTTTGATACTTGATTATTTTATGATTTTGTTGTGTATGGCTGTTGGGATTCTTACTGGGCTGGAAAAGCTCATACTACACTTCCATTTTTTTTCAGAGGCACTGGATTCGTAGAATCTGTCGGATGGGACAAGAAGTGAGCTCGATCTGGAGTCAGACTGCTAGATAGTTAGAAGTCAATTTATCTTTTATTTATGGACATTTGAAATTATGTAATAAATCCGTACATTGTAGCTGGATTTGATTGAATTACATCAATCTTTGATTTTGGCATTTATGGAATTATTGGAATTGTTGTTTATCTTAGGCCTTGCATGATCTTTAGGGCCTTGCTCTAGGGCTCATGCGGCCGGTCGCGTGCCGGACCCGGGTGACGGGTTCGGAGAATGTTAACAATCTGAGTTGTTGGATGTGATTTACTATCTCTAAATTATTTATATATCAAATAAATTACAAATCGAGACGAGGCCCCTGGTCAGCTGTAGAGTAATCTTGGTGGCAGACCATGCCAACGGCCTGGTTGTGCAAATAGCACATTCAAGAGGCCGCATAAATTATGTTGAGAATTCCAATTGATTATACCAAGATGGGGCTTAAGTCAGATAAGCCCATAGTATCAGGTATAGGCTATGGATACTGTGGATCCGAATGGCACCAAACACAAGTTAAGGCGAATGCACGTGATGCATCAGATTGTAGATATAACAATGCATTGCCTGTTAAGTCGTTCAATTCATACCGAGACATTCAACTCCTAATGGTGCGTCGGATTGATGGAAATTAAGCAGCTAGTCCATGAACCGACACCATGGACATGAATCCTGGTTTGTCAGACATAGATGCTCATGGTAAAGAATAAGATGCTCTAGATATGGTCGGTGATGCAGCCCAAATTCAACCTACCAATCAGCCTAGAGTCAAGGAGACCTCTTTCAATTAGATTCATATTTCCAGGCTGATCTAGATAAAAAAAAGTCAAAAGAATAGTTCTGCATCTGGCTCTAGACTCTTTAAGTCCAATTCAGATGGGATGGGGACTCTTCATGTATATAGAAAGGCTCAAAACTCCAAGCACGCACATGAGGTACAAGCTTTCTATTCTCTCTTCTCATTCGTCTTTTCACAACTTCTATTCCCCATGCCAGAGCCCTGTTCAGCTCCGACCACCTCTTGCTTTCTTCTTCCTACGTGCAAACCAATGCCTCTTCATCTACCATGTGGATCTACCAGCACCCTTCATATCACCAGTCAGTGCTTCTCCTTCCCATGTAGACTAAGTGGTGCTCTTCTACCTCTCAGACCAGGTTTTGATGGCAACAATCAGCAGCTTCCATTTTTTTTCAAGCAAAAGCTTCCACAAATTCTTATCGCTGATTTCACACCAAAATGTTCTTATTTCTAACTCAAACCATGCAAATAATCATCATTCATTTATTAGTTATAACTATAATATATTTACATCAAAATATTGAGGTTCTGATACCAAAGTGTCTAGGGTGCACGTGCAGCTGCATGAGTTGCAGGTTTTGTACGCACGAGTCTCAGGACATGACTAGTTTTTAATGATTAGTTATTTTTCTATCTCATTTAGGAAAGTTTGATGCTAGTTAATTTCAAGTAATTTTGTTTTTTAGGAACTTTATTTTTGAGAATGTTGATGTTATTAGAAAAGTTAGTATTTAAGGTTCTTCGAATTAGAATAGAATTTAAAATTTTATATTGAAAGGTTGAAGAAAATGGTCTTCTTGTACTACTTATAAATACCTTCATTTGGGCAAATTATTCTTTTCTTGCCTTCTCTCTACTCTCTCTGTTTTTTTTTTAATGGATTTCTAAGATTCGCAAGCGAGTGCATGAAAGCTATATCCTTTGAATGTCCAACCAAGATATTCTGCCAGTGGTGGAATTTCTACTTCATCATAATCGGTTGCATCAACATATCTTTTCTTCGTCGAATTTTTAGGTGAAATTCAAAATCTCTCTAGCATCTGGTCCGATCCCGGGATACCAGTGAAAAGAGAGGCAGATTAGACTGCCCTGGCTCTTGACTTGATATCTCGTCACCCTCCTTTTGAAGCATTGCCACTTTTAGCATTGTGATACGAGTTCTTATCGGGTTTTGATGCCTTGAGGTTCTCTGCATATTTGATTGATTTTTGGTGATGTGAGCTCAGCTTTAGTTGTCATTGCATTCCTTTGATCACCCAAGAACGAAGAGCTGCCGTCATGCCATCAGATAGGCTCATTCGTCCACATGAATACAAGCAGAAGCTAGGTATGCCATGCCACTCTTCTTATGGTAGAAAGGGCGACTTCGATAAGCTTTTATGAGGTTCAAATTCTGCATGTCTTACAAATAGCTAGAAGCCCTTCTGATACATTGCTACTTGAACAAGATTAAAGGGCAGATATAACATGGAAAGATAACAAAGTTGCGGGAAAAAAGACGCTTCCCTACGAGTTCCCCTCCATACTACTGTTGAAGAAGGCAAGAAGCCCTAGGAGGACAACGAGATGGGCAAGCTGGGGCAGAGTTAGTAAAAACTTGGATACATATGAGACCAAGACTTTATTTAGCCGACTTCATCTCCTGCAGTTTTCTCCTTAGCATCTGCACCCAAACGAAAAGCCATATAACATGAGAACGGCAAAAATAGCATAACATGCCCTTATGAAACAAAATTAAGGCAGAAGCATGACCAAAATGGGAGATTGTGAATTTGTTAAAGTGATTAGTTACCATGGTCCTTTGGTGCATTGCACCAATAGCATTCTGTCCTGCTTGCATAGTTGTGCCTATTGCACCCGGATCTGTTCATAAGCAGATATAAATCACTCAGTACAGATACCAAAGAATCGACATGCATGCGCTGCATTAAGTCAGTCAATGACCTGCAGTGGCATTTTTTGCTTTAGCTCATTCACCATATCCCACTCCAAGTAGCATGCATGCAATATGTATGTATACGTATACATACATGTATGTCTGGTATATTGTGCATATTCCGTGTTGATTAGTGGGTCATGAAACAGGACGTAGCCCTCCCTATACCCCCGAATTCCCCCCAAACTCCACATCTCTAGCTCGTATAATTAACTATTACCATCCCGTCTCTGATACAGGTACCACTATGGAAGGCTTTACCAGCAGGTTAGCTGGCAACTTCTATTCAATACTTACTGTCGTATTGGCTGACCAGTACCCGAATCAAATCAGGACGCATGTCGCTACCGGAGTAATATAGTGGGAATCGACTGCTTGATGTGGTCCCAATGGCCTTTTAGGTTTCATGACACACTCTCTCTCTCTCACACACACACGCACACACACAAACACACACACACACACACACACCAAAGTGGCTTGTGGCTGGGAATTTCTCGATCGCACCAAATTCTCCGAAGATGGACGTCTAGCCAACACTCGCGAGACTACTTAATTTGAAACTTCCATGGATCACATTTTGATTCATAAAGCTGCTCCCATATACCTGGGACAAGGCTGGATTGGTGGCTAAAATTTTCAGCGCCGAGACATCGAAGGCATGGTAGTAAAAAAAAAATATATATATATATACGAGCATACTAGGAACTGTAGTTTATAGGCCGGAGAAGTCGAGACAAGGAAAAATCTGAATACGGGGAGGGGAGCAGACCTGGTGCAAATCCAGTCCCCTGATTTCCATCCGGCCGGCTCACCACATCGAAATCCCCAAGACCGAGCCACCTCTGCGGCGGAGTCATCTTTCGCCGCGCCACACTTGAAGCAGTTGGAGCGGCTTGCGTAGTTGTGGACGCCGCATGAGCAGTACCAGTCACCAGGCTTGACGTCCCATGCCCCACCGATGCTCGTGTAGTCGGGCCGGTCGACGCCCAGCTTTGGCTCCCCACATCGTTGGCATGAGTCCCGCCGGCAGAAGTTGACGTACTGGCATGACCTGCAGTTCCAGTCTCCTGGTTTCCTGTCCATCTCCCTGGTACGTACGTAGTCCTCCTGCATGCTCGCGTGAGCAAACATTTAAATATACATACATATATATATATATATCCACTTGTAACTGAGTTACTCAACTCCGCATAATTCTAAACCAACGGGAACCGGAGAAGGCGGGATATAATTATCAGAAAACTCACTTGGTGGTAGTAGAAGAAGCGCGCGACAGGGTCGCAGAAGAAGAAGGTGAAGCAGAGCACGAGATGGCTTGACGAGCTTGGATGGTTTTGTGGCGTGCGCTCTTATAAGGTGTGGCGTTTGGGACCGGGGAATGCTCCCTTCTGGTTTGGGGGAAGGGGCTGCTATATAAAGTTGGTGTGCCAAGGGTTTTCTCAGCTCATCTTTTTCTGGCATATATGTGTCCTGGGGGATATTTGGAGGGGATGGACGATATGATTATAGGAATTTCAGATTTTTTGACGACGAACCTCTACTCTTTATTTGATTCCCTCATCCTAAATAGTGATGAAATGTTGCGAGGAAGGTTTCATGTGGGGATGGAGGTTCTGCTTATTAAAAAAAATGAGGCACGAAAAAATCGATGCAAACTTGAATGAAATGAAAAGAATATTACGTCATGCATGCATGATTAGTTACTTGGTAGATAACGAAATCAATAATTTAGATCACGGCTTTGTCAACTTTGAAATTAGATAAGCCTGTGTGCAAAAGAGCAGAGTAAATGCCGACTGCATTCCATCCAAGCTAACTTTCCAAATTCCGTGCATTTGATGGCTCTGAGGCGTAAAGCAGCATCCGCTTACTTAATGAATGCATCCCCTCTGTCTTCCAACTTTCGGTAAATGCATCTCATCTCATACATGCAAATCAATGTTAGGCATTAGATGCTCTGGTCGTTTGGACGCCCTTTTTTTTGTTTGAAAAAAAATGCTGGAAAAATGTTTAGATACAAAATGCCGAGGATTCCGCAAGCTAGATGCGACCGCTCGAATCATATTTAACCTGCGTCATATATAATCTAGGGTTAGAAAGATTCTCATTCGACTCCCATAGATTTTTACCGGGACATCATTGAGTCAAACAAGAAACGCAACCAAATCTAATTCGTGGGAACATAACGCGCGTACACGTGCTTTACTGAGTTGCCCATGAGATTCTTGGCTCGATCGGCATGTGCAGAGCGTGCCATCACCTTTAGCATGCGTACATGATTCTAAGGAACTTTAGATCCCACTAGCCCAGCGGTGACGGGAGGACACACCGTCCCCGAGTAGCTCGTAGCTAAGATGCCAGGAGTTGGGCGTGGCTCGGGTGCTTCCATCTCGGACCTTGGATTAATTGGATAAGAAGGAACCGGAACGCAACACCATCTCAGCGCACCAAATGAATATTTCAAACGCCCTTCCAACCTTGGGCAGGAAATTAATTAAGAACCTACCGCCTACTCCCCCAGCTCCACCGCAACCATACGTCGCCGCTTCATCACTTCATACCGCACGCCCACACCCGAAAATCCACCGCACACGCATCCTAACGGTCAACCACAACAACTATAGCTCTTTTTAATTCAGAAATCTTTTCCTGCAAGAATATTCCTTCCTCCATAGAAATTTTTCATGTGTATATACGTACGCATACCTGTATGCACATCTTTGTAGGATACACCAGATTCCTAGTTTACGTGACAATTATTGATGCGGTTTTGTTGACTGGATTTGTGAAGGCTACCGAATGCAAGTGTTAACAACCTCCCTTTTCCCTCAAAATTGAAAAATAAAAAAAACGAACAATAAGTAGGTCAGGTGGATTTGGAATAAATTTCGAGTTTTCTTTTATCCCTTTTTTTTTGGTAAGAAATTTTTTTTTCTTCATCAAAGCTCCTTTGACGCTTCTTTTTGAGAACAACTAAGATTCTCTGCAGTGCACAGGCCACATCGTAGAGTGATGTGCAACCATCGAGGGCTATACATTAACATTCTGTCATGTAGCCTCCACACTAGAGAAGATCCGTGCACTTTTAAGAGATAACGGATGAAGCGACATGTTTTTTCTTTTTTTTTTCATTAAATGAATGTATCGATAATTACAAATTTTAACCATGTTTGAAATAAAAGAAGAGGTGTGAAGTTTGGACACATCAGGAGGATTCATTGTCCACAAAGGGAAGATAGGAGTCTGAATTATTTTCGGGCACATTTGTCTTTATTTATAGAATGTAAAAGTTCTCTTATTTAACTAAAAATTCTTCTATAGCAGCGTCCAGCTACAAAGTTTGTGTGCAGGCATAGAAAGAAAAACCTAATCATACCGGCCTACGCACATAATATACGCGGATACACAACGTAGCACTAAAAACATACTCTGCTAACAATGAGAACCAACCTGTACTATAATTGTCTATATGGACCAAATTCTTAAATTTAGGTAGTGTTTACAGATATTTTCTGAGCATTGTGTGCGCACTTGTGTGCCATCTTGTGTACTTATTTTCTGCCCCATGCGTCCTGCATTCAGGCTATCAGGCATGCGCGAGTTCATGTTTCGAAAAATATGGTTTCTTCCTACTCTTTTTCATCAACGAACTATGCCTCGTCCAACAACAAAACTTCTTCTTCTTCTTCTTTTGAGAAATAACAAGAAAAACCTTTTCTCCGTTGCGCTCCAACAATTGTTTTCCGCCACCAACTCAGCCCTCTTCTTGGAAAACCCACTTCGAGAGACCATCAGTGATGATGTGCACGCTCTTGAATTAGAAAGAGTCTGGTTCTGTTCACAACAATAAGAGATCAAGATGGGTCAAAATGTACAGTGAAAAGGGCACGTTGACCAACAATCGTCGCATGAATTTCCAGACGTGTGGAAAGAATAAATTTTGAGTTTACTAGAGCACTCGTTTTCACGTTGGTGGTGCCCAAGGATAACAGAGTTCCTGGAAATAATAGCATAAGGCAAAACAGAGATGGGAGATAATATAGCAGGGGGAAAAAAAAGAAAGCGAGACAATTTCAGCATTTCTCGATGAATCGAGAGAGAGAGAGAGTCCAAGTGTAAAGGAGAGAGGATCTCGCAATGAAGCAATTGAGTGCCTTCTCGAACAGCCTATCTTTCAAATTGGAGAATGGGCGAGACATCCGCTTTTGGGAGGATAATTGGATTTGGCCTGGTACCGTTGTCTTCATTGTTTGAGAGGACCTTTATTCTAGAGCTCTAAGGCCAGACAGCCGAGTTGTTTCTCAATAGTTGTGGAGGATTTACAGGACCACTGACTAGAGAGCAGACCAACCAGTCAGAGGCTCTGAGAGGCCTCCTCTCCTTCATTAGACCATCTCAGATTGCAGATGTTCCCACATGGAAACTCACTCAGAATGGCATTTTCTCTATAGACTCTTACCATAGATTCATTAATAATGGTGGTCTCGTTTATCCACATTATAAGGTTATATGAAAAGCAGCCATACCTAAGAACAAGCTTCGCATAGGAGAGGTTGTAGCTTACAAAGGGTGGAATCACGTACATTCTTACATTTGAAATGCCTTTTCTTGAGAAGTCTTTGGAACTCCATCAAAATTCAGCTCCATTTGAGAGGTTGGCCATGAAACGTACATGACCTTTGGACCGATTGGAGGAGGAGGAAGTTTCAACCAACTCTAAGAAAGGCAAGAGATCAGCTTTGTGCAGCTCTGTGCTGGGAGATTTGCAAGGAAAGAAATGCTAGGATCTTCACAAGGCGGAGCTCTTCTATCTATACTGTGCTTCAGAAGACGCCTCATACTTTACACTGCTGGAAGCATTTAATTGTACTCTGCTAAAGCTTTAGGAAGCCATGCTAATCTTTGGAATAGCCTCGGATCTTTGGTGCTTCCACATCCTTCCTCAAGTGGATTGCTCGTGTTGTATTTCCCCATCTTCACTCTTCTTGTTTTTCTTTTCTTTTAAACCTTTCCACATTTTTTTTCCCTTAATAAATAGTGGTAGGCTGCTTGCTTCCTCCATTTCCTTAAAAAAAAAAACCAAGCGTAATAAACAATATGATACTTTTGACTCAATCTTAATATTATCCATGTGTGGGAATCCATTCGGGCGTACATTGGTTATTTGCTGAGAAGATCTTGGACACTATACAGGACTAAGAAATCCAAATAATACCTTCGACTAGCTATTTTGGGTGAGATTTTAAGTTGTTACAACTTACAAATAGTATCAGAGCATAATTAGATAAAATCCTAGATTATGACAAAATGGTATCAGAGCGGACCTAGCCAATAACCTATATGGATTGGAAAACATTACAGCACAGACTTATTGAGGTTGACTACGGACTGATCGTGGTGCTTGTACCCTTAGCTTTACGAGGACGTTAGGGCTTGAACGGAAAAGTATATGAGGACCCGTGCGAGCGTATATTAGTCCCACATCGGTTATTCGCCAAGTAGATCTTGGGTATTTATACAATACTAAGAAATCCAAAAAAATATCTTGCGACTAGTTTTTTTGAGTAGGGTCTTGAGTTGTTATAAATGGCATAAGAGCGAAGTTGGCCCATAGCACATGTGGACTAAAGGACACTGCAATATGGATTTATGGAGGTTGACCATAGATCGATCGTGGTGCTTGTAATTAGATTTGAATAGATTTGAATATTTAGCCTGACGAGAACATTAAGGCCTGAACGGAAAAAGTATGTGAGGATCCGTGCGGGCGTGTGTTTAATCCCACATTGGTTATTCACTGAGAAGATCTTGAATATTCATACAGAATTAAGAAACCCAAAAAAAATCTTCCGACTAATTTTTTGGGATGAGGTCTTATATTATTAGACCATGACTTTCACGTTTTTGGGATGAGGTCCTAGGGCGGAGGGTTGCAACTGCTGCTTGTAGCCTTTTCCCGGAGGCGAACGGGAGAGCGAAAAGAGAATGGGTGCGGGGATCGTGACTGGAACCGAAGTTAGTAAGAAAAAATAATAAACTAAATTGGAATATTTAAATTCAGTAGAGGTATTTTTTTTCAGTAATCCTTCACTTAAAACCTGAACTAGTTGCGGCGTGCATCATGCTGGGACCAGTGGAAACTTAATATAACATTTATTGCAAGAGACACCATAATCGATTCTTTGGTAGACCAAATTATAGCTTTTAATCCGGTTCGTGTTTCTTTTAATCTGGTCCATGTTTCAATGTTTGTTGGAATCGATCAATTAGCTAAAACTTAGAACGACTTTATGACACCTAACTAGAATGTTACAGAAATTTTTCACATGTTAGATTTGATAAACTCAACACAGGGGTTAACTCAAACTTAATGTTATAGGTGCTGCACAATACACCCTAACCCATCCTAAAATTCCGGAGGGGTTCCGTGCAAAATTGGTGAATTATAAAGAAAACAATATTTAGGCACTCGGCCTTCTCTCTAGTGCCTGTGTATTTTCTTCAGCAGAGCAGATGCAGTTTCCTCCTTTTCCTGGTATTTTAAATATCAAAATAGCCTATTAAGAACCTTGCTTCACAGTATTTTATAATTCTTTAATACCTTATATTACTCATAAAATGCTTATTCATGATATAGAGCAAAATTTACCAACTTCAAGAGTCCACATTGTATGTCACATAGCGCATTTTGGACTACTTAGATATCAAGCGTCGCACTTGAATGAGTCATCTAAAGTTGCAGGCATTCTTTGGCACAATCCAAGACGCTCATTCTACTTTTCCTGGCCCCATATTCCCAAAAAATCTGAAACCAATCTATTTAATCTTTTTCTCGAAGAACGACGCTCGCTCACAGCAGTAGAAGTCCTTGAGATTTCGCTAGCAAGAAACATTTACATGGCATTCCTTGAATGCTAAAGCAAAACAAGGTAAAAATGATGGCATAAGTTCCGACACCTATTTACAGTCTGTGAGTGTCGTATATCTTGAGTTCTTGACGCTTTTTATGAATCATATCATACGCAGCGTAGGTCTGATAAATCGAACTTCTCGTATCTTTCTGGCTTCCACATTTGATTTGTATGGATCAGCTGTTTTTTTTTATTACTGTTACGCGGATTAGGCGTGGAGGAGAGGGGACAGGTTTTGTCTTTTTCTCTCTTTTTTTCTTTTT
This sequence comes from Phoenix dactylifera, assembly GCF_051530095.1. Taxonomy (NCBI): domain Eukaryota; kingdom Viridiplantae; phylum Streptophyta; class Magnoliopsida; order Arecales; family Arecaceae; genus Phoenix; species Phoenix dactylifera. The sequence goes on along the minus strand of NC_143198.1, from coordinate 33,633,366 downwards.
TTTTTCGGGTTGTGCGCTTTTGCTTTATCTTAAGCCCAATTAACCAAGGATGGGGACTTATGCACCATTAATTTCAGATCAGCTTGAGAAATTGATGCAATCTCTCTCAAAAGTCCAAAAAAATAAAGGAAAGACAAGTTGGCCCGACACCGAATTTCAATCTCAAACCTCCATTTATTCACTAATAGCTTGCACTTTTTACAAAGAGAAGACGGATATCTGCATCAACTTCTACGAGCAGACGGCTAGATATAATGCGGGACTCTCAAGCCTGGTAAGCGTCCCTGAACGAGTTCTTCCTCGCTGCAGCCAGCACCGTCTTGTCCGCAACTATGAAGTATGCCGCCCCCGCCGCTGCATGCAGCCAAAGTCCCATGCTTTATCAATCACATATACAACTTGTATTTGTTTGTTTTTTTTATGATGAAAGTATTCGTTTTTCCAAAAAAACAAAAAAAGCATTTATTTGCTTAATTTGCTCTCGCATAATATATATATATATATATGGGGGACCAATCAAGAAGAGAAGTGCTTGAAAACCTGATGAAACGATGAGGGCCTGAGCTGCGGGATTAAGGAAGGACCTCGCCCATGGGATCATCCTCACGCTAGCCAACTAATTAAAGAAAAAACAAAGATAACATTCTCAAATGGCTAGATCCATACAAGTAACGAATACATGATGATTAACTCAGACGATAATATGTAATGAGAGCGTGGAACTTGAGATGCTTACAGTGGGAATGGCCGAGGCAACGGTTGCAACCATGGCCGCCTTGGCTCCCGCGACAACTCCCTCTGCGCCAGCGATTCCAACAAAGAGAACGCCATCCATGAGATTAGCAATGTCAAGGAAACGTACAGCAAGTTTAATAAGCCCGTCTCCTAGCTAGCTTGGCGATAAATTAGAGGGACAACAAGCTAGCTACTATGAAAGATGAATGAGGGCCGGGTTAACTTCGTCCCCATCATGTACTATATATATCTGGGACCAGGATGGTTTCTGATCCAGCAGGACAATGGCTTACCGTGGGAGCAGCGCTTTGCCATGGCCAGCTTCTGATCCAGAGAGGAGCGAGAAACGGAACCCATTCTTCCTCCTGAGAACGATCTCTAATTTGGGGATGGGTGGAGGGGAGTTTTTTTCTTTTTGCTAAGAGGAGGGGTTTCAAGGTTCGAGCCTTGGGCTTGTGAGTAAAGGAAGAGAGATGGGTGTCGTCTTATAGGCCCCAGTGTAGGTGGGGGAAAGAGAGTCGCAGCTGATGGTTTTTGGTTGGAATCCTCGAGACTCTGGTGGGCAGTCGCTTGTTTTGCTCCCGAAGTCCCGCGGGGGTTTGCAGCACATGCAGTCCTCATCTTAGGACGCCCCTCAAGTTGCCGGGAATGACATACGCATGCCCCTGTGCTTTGAAAATTTGTAGTTACGATAGCTCAAAGTTCAAAAAATAAGTTTTAGCAAAAATAAAAATAAAAATAACAAATGACTGCCGAGAAAAAAGACTAATTAACAAATCATATGGCATTCGTGATTCCATGTTGGCTATTCTTTTTTTCAACATTTGTTAGACTCAAAATTATTCCCGTTGATCTATTTTTTTAATTAGTTTTGAAATTAATAAAATTGAAGCTAAGTCTAGTCCAAACTCATTGATATGATAGCTTTGATGCCGGACTAAATAGTTGGTATTTTTGAATATATAAAGATAGATAATTAAAAATAGCTGATGCTTTTTTTTTCAACGACGGCAATTCTACCTTCTTCATTTGTATTGAAAACTCTCTCCAGGATGACAGGAGTTATCGAAGAGCTGGTACAAATAATCTTTCTTGATTTTAAGATGCTATTACTAGAAGTAGTTTAGGTATTTTGTGGAGCAGAAACTTAATTTCTACTTCAGACTTACCTTTCTTATTCAATGAAGTTTGAGTTGTGAGATAATTATTATATAATATATGATAAATCAAAAGTTATCTATGCATCATTTTCGAAGAGTGAAGTTTGTCGTGCATAATAGATAAACAGAACATACCAACTCATACTAACCGTTACGTCAATTTCAATATATCAAAAATCGCAATATATATTCTTTCCACAGACTTCCAATCTTCTAATTAAATCGGGATAGATCAAAATCTCAAATTAGTATTTAAAAATTTGATAAGTACATGAATTCTCTTTAATATAGTATTTTGAGCGTTAAACTGATTTGTTGGCAAAGATTTTTCGAATCAAAGAATGTTATACCATGATTATTTTTTTTTGATGATGATTCTTCATTTTTATATAAATAATAAGTTCTAAAAAATATGGTGTGGCCACATAGGTCATCTTTATATATCACGAGACAGACGAAACTGCTGATTTGATTGCATTATTTGTTGTACAATACTTAAATGTCTAGAGTTGCAGTGACTATAAGACTTTAAGTCTCCCTCGTGTCAATTTTTTTTTTCTTTTTTTTCTTGACGTTTGGAGATGTATCCATGCTAGGTCGGTGTGGGTTTTCTTCGTGAATATTGTTGCAAAGAGGGGTTTTATCCTTTCGTGTTTCATGCCTGTCGTCTCCTGTAACCGTAATGGGAGGGGTGGCGTGATATATCTGCTCCCAGACCCAGGCCCCAGCCCCAACGACGCAAAGAAGACCGTGGATTAGAAAAAGGCACCTTACCGACGGTTTTGGACGTGGTAAGTTGGGGGCTGGAAAAAACGGTGGGTTCGCATCACACAACGTCTCCTAGATGATTGCACGTGTCACTGTCAAGCATCCGTACAGCACCCGGGAAAATAAAGTCGGTGGACTAGCAAGCGGTTTTCTTCCTTCCAACGGCCACGGAGCTGTGGGAGGATACCTCACGCCGAAAACATGAGGTGGGACTTCGTGGTGCATTGTCCGGAGGAATTTGGCTTCCATCCACGGTATATCAGATGAATATAGGGTTGCATTCTGACACCATTTTTTGTACCATTAATCAATGGCTCGGCATCTCGCTTCTTCGAGTTATCGGTGGGACTCTGATAGGGTTATCCTCTATCACCCTTCTGTTCATCATATATGCGGATACTCTATCCCGATTTCTACAGTAGGCGACGTAGATGCAGAAGATAGAGGCCTACAGCCCGATGCAGGGGACAACCCCGATCTCACACTTATTATTCACGGATGATTGTATGCTTTTGGCTCGTGCGACGAGGGGGTCGACACTAGCCATCAGGAGGATCCTGAGCGCATACAGTCGGATATCTGGTCAGAAGGATAGCAGGTCAACTTGTCCAAATCAGCCATATGCTTTAGCCCGAAGACTGAGCTTGCGGTGAAGGCGTCTGTCATGAGCATCCTGGGGCTTGGTGAGCAGGAGGGGACCCTTAGGTACCTCAGGGTTTCGATCATGGGATGCCGACTGCGCAGGGGGGAGTGTACAAGCATGGAGCAGAGCATCAGACGTAGACTGGAGAGCTGGCAGGTGGGTGCGCTATCGATGATGGGCAGAGTTACTCTGGTACAATTAGTCCTAAGCTCCATTCCTCTTAAGAATATGATTCCTGGAAAATAAATTCCTAGGAAGAGGATGCCTAGGAAAGTACTTTGGCATGTTTGGTTGACCATGGAAAAGTGACAAATTTTCAAAGTGCTTATGTTTGGTTGCCATCCACTTTTCTGGGAAAGTTATGTATAATTTCTATTATGCCCTTAATAAAAATTAAGATCTTTAATACCTCTTTAATGCTTCTTTAATGTTGAGGGGCCTTTTGGGAAAAAATAAAAATAGAGTGATTCCCGCCTCATGGGAAAGTAATTTTTCCATGTTTCTCATGGGAAAGTAATTTTTCCATGAAAGACTTTCCCATGAAATGTAGAAATCATATTCCCATGAGAAAACAACTTTCTCATCTCTCTCCTTTGAAAACTCCAACCAAACAAGAGACATTTCATTATCTTCCTGTTGACCACACTTTCCTCCCTTCTTTCCCCGCGAACCAAACGAGCCCTATGAGGTTTGGAGAGCCTATTCAGAAATTTCATCTAGGGGCTGCAGGAAGATAGAGGGGGTGTCCACTTTATGGCTTGGGAAACCATTTGCCATGCGGGCTGGAGCATCTTTCATATGGCGGGAGATTTGTGCGCATGTCTCAAGGGTGTTACTTGCGATCAGATGGGAGATCAGGAATGGCCAGATAGTCAGGATTCTGGAGGATAGGTGGTTAGCTAAGGACATACTGCAGGGTTGGCCCACCATGGCCGACCACAAATGGCGGGAGGGCTAAAGGGTATGCGAGCTCTTCGTCAGAGGTAGGACATGGATCTCATTGGGCACGTGTTCAAGGAGCAACTGGCCAAGCGGGTTCTAGCTGTACCTATCTTAGAGAGGGCGATAACTGATAGGAGAGTGTGGAGCATGACTAGGTCGCCAATGGTGAGGGCCCAAGACCTCTCGAAACTGGTCTCGGGACCCTCGACTCGACGGATGGAGAGCAGATGAATCCGGAGGCTGCGCATTCATCCTCAGGTTGCCTTAATTCATCTGGAAGATGGCTTGGGGATGCTTGCCCACTAGAGCTGTGTTGGGGAGGCGGGGTGTGAGGGTCCCTGCAGCCTGTGTGACTTGCTCGGAGGTGGAGGAGACCATTTTCCACGTCCTCATAGACTGCCCGCGAGCCAGACAGATATGGTGCTATGCTTCGAGCCAGCCGGTTCAGTGGTAGAGGTGGTCGTCTACCGAGGAGTTTCTATTATTCCTGAAGGCCTCGGCATGGGATATGTGTTTGAGGAGGGGGGACATGTGCTGCCTATCTGACCTACCAATGTTGGCTAGATAGAAATGCTCGAGTCTTCGAGGGAGTCAGCCCTCACCCGAGGGTGATAGCGGCTAGAGGCCTTATGCAAGCGGCTGAGATTATCGGCATTACAGAGGCATCACCTAAGTTGGCTAGAGACATCTGTGGCCCCTATTCTACTCACACAGCATCCAAGATAGTACTCGTCTCCTGGGTGCCCCTACTCTCTGGTTTCCTCAAGGTGAACTTTAACGGTAGTGTGGATGATGAGGGGAGATGCAGCGGCGTGGGGTTCACCATCCGAGATCACGACTCCAGATTAGTTGCGGCGAGAAGCCGATGGACTCGACAGTGATGTGTGCCGATCTTAGAGCAGCCTTAGAGGGCATCTACTATGCGAGACAGACACTAGGTACGGATCGTATTATTCTTGAGGGTAATTTGGCCATAGTGGTTGAGTGGATCCGAAGATGGGGACGTACTGCTTAGGACTGGCCGTTGAAAATCTGGAACCGTGGGCAGCTGCTTGGAGCGTATGTTTCTTGCGACCACCAGCTTGTGGCCATCTCAAAGCCGATACGGTGATCGTCGTGCAACACAGGAGCCAAGCAGCTCTCACCCAAATGCTGTGGCTCCGACCTGGCGAGCCAATTGGCGCACAAGCAGAGGACGAAACCATGCCCGAGCTAAGAAAGAACGCTGACATCAATAGAGCCCGCTCCCTATGTTATAGGCCCCTGTTTCAGGGTGATCCAGTGAATTGTATAATTAAATTTGTTGTCGACATGTATTGATTGGTCTTTTCGGTGGTTTCGGTCGCAAGTCCAAATATCCCACCACTGCGCGATGGGGTCACCAGCCGGGCCCTCTAATTCTTTTTTTTTTTTTTTTGGTAAAACGGCTACTCATTTCATATAACTCTAACGTGAGTACAACCTGCTAAATCGCGGAAAAGTAAAAGATACAAGTAAGGATGAACATCATCATCAGACGTCCAAGTAAAATATCCGGAATGCCGGGCAGCATGAGAGGCGACCCAGTCTGCAGCCCTGTTCGCCTCTCTGAACACATGTCCTATCTGCACGTCGCCCATCAACCATACCATCCTACGTACCTTTCTAATGAGGGGATGGCCATCCCCAAACCGATCCGCCCCACGGAGCCACTCGACAACCACAGATGAATCCCCCTCAAGGCAGACCCGCTCCACACCAAGTACCTGCCACACATAGGATATACCCTCCCAAGCCGCCCTCAGCTCTGCTCCGACCACAGAGAGTCCAGGCGTACGCCGCCCTCCTGCCGCTATCATCCTGCCATGGTGGTCCCTAACCACAAATCCAACCCCTCCAACCACACCATCCACTGACCGACTGCCATCGAAATTTACTTTGAGATAGCCAAGGGGTGGGGGTACCCAAGAAACAAGGGCAAACCGGGGCGCTGAAGCAGCGTGGAGAGTACCCCAGGTGTCCCTGGCTATCCCAGAAGAAAAACGCATGGTAGCCGCAAGAACCTCCCTCGCAGATAGCGTCGCTCTATCCACCACCCTCCTCGGGGGCGACCTCCTCCCCTCAAACAGACCGGCATTCCTATCCAACCAGATATGATAGGACAAGTATGCCACCAGAATCCCTACCTCCACAGATCGGGGACACAGCGTGGAGGCTCTCAACATCTGAATCATATCCTGTGCCGAAACTATCGAGTCGGGTAGTAGGACCGGTGATCTCCTCCATATCTCTCTGGCTCTGAGGCACTGCAGGAGGACATGCTCGATCGTCTCCTCACTATCTGCACACTCCTCACAGCACTGAGAGACCGCCATGCCACGCCGGGCTAACAAGCTCCTCGTAGGAAGGCAGCCCCAGGCCAGCTTCCAGATGAATAAAGCCACTCGCGGATGAATCCGCAACCTCCATATCCAGCCACCCTCAATCTGACGAGCTGGCTCCCTACCAATCAATGCATGGAGATCTCTGACCCGTACCCGCGTCCGTCCAGTCGGAGCCCATACTAGCCTGTCGCCTCCTCCACCAATGGGAATCGGAATAGACAGAACCGACTCCGCCAATCGCTCTCCAAAAACCTCCCGGACCAACTCCTCCCTCCATCGAGCCCCCTCTAGTGTCAGCAGCTCGCTAACCCTGCAGCCAGCTAATCTCGTCGCATCAACCGTGGCCGGCATACGGCAGATCGGTATCTCGGTCATCCAACTATCCTCCAGCACATCAATAGACCGGCCATCGCCTATGATCCATCTAATCTCTGGAAGCACCACCCCAGCTCTAGTGCAAATCTCCCTCCAAATCGGAGAATGGTGACGGCCAGCTCGCACCCCAGGGACCAAGGCTCCATATTTGGCCCTCATCAGTGAAGACCACATACCCTCGGGCTCAAGCATAAATCTAACTGCATGTCTAGCAACTAGTGCCTCCCGCGTGGCCACCAAAGACTGCACCCCCAATCCTCCATAGCTAGCCGGCTGGCACACAACATCCCAAGCCACCAAGTGGACTCCCCCTCTGCCACTGCACCTCCCCCAAATAAAGTCCCTGAACAGCTGCTCAAGGGATCTCAGGACTGTAACTGGAATGATAGTATTGGAAAGTAGATAGATAGGGACCGAGGTAAGAACTGAGCGAACCAAAGTGATCCTACCCATCATCGAAAGTGTATGCATCTGCCACCCCTCTAGTCTCCGTCTGATACTGAGCTCCAGAGCTGCACAATCCCTCCGCCGCAACCGCTGCCCGGAGAGTGGGACCCCTAGATATGTCATCATACCCTCCTGCTCTCCCACCCCCAGGATCTCCACTATCGAACGCCTCACAGCTACTTTGGTCTTTGGGCTGAAAATAATAGATGACTTGGACTGATTGACCCGCTGTCCTGATGCTGCACAATAGTCCCGAATAATCCCGCAGATGATCCGGGCCGACTGCACCGACGACCTGGCCAAGAGCAAACGGTCATCAGCAAACAACAAGTGGGAAAGCGGAGGAGCCCTCACCACCGGTCTGTAAACCTCCAGCTCCTGAGAGGCCACTGCCCGTCGTAGTGCTCTAGACAATGCATCTGAGCACATAATGAATAATAGGGGAGAAAGGGGGCACCCCTGACGCAACCCCCCTGTCGACACAAAGAAACGGGATGGCGTCCCGTTCATCAAGATAGCAAAGGAAGGGGCACGTACACAGCCCATCACCCATCTGATCCAAGTCTCAGGAAATCCAAACCCCTGCAAAGACTGCTGCAAGAAGTCCCATCTCACCCTATCATAGGCCCTCTCCATATCTAGCTTGATCCCCATCAAGCTCCTCCTCACCGGAGCCCTGCCGAGATCAAACATAAACTCCTGGGCAATAAGTACATTATCAGATATACTCCGCCCCTCCAAGAAAGCTCCCTGCTCTGGGCTAATAAGCCTATGAAGGACACCCCGCAAACGGACGACGAGAATCTTCGCCGTCACCTTGTACAGGGTCGTACAAAGGCTAATCGGCCCTCTAATTCTTTATGAGTCGCATCCATCCCTGGTATTTTGAGTTTGCATGCGACTCGATATGGATGCAATTTGTTGGATGCTCTAGAAATTAAACCACCTCCCTTCAAAAAATTTCTATAAATGATGTGTCGAACTTAATTCTTTAAACCCATCAAAATATTATTAAAAAAGTATTGGATTACTGTATCACTACTGGAATGCAAAATTTCCATTTTTTTCAAAATTTTAATCCAACTAGCAAGTGGTGGCCTTCAATTCTAAGCACGTGCGAGGGGGGAACTGCAAATGATGCTTTAGCTTTTATTAAGAGTATTGCTTAGCTACCCAATTACTATATCTGCACGGAGCATTATAGCCGCACATTGTCGACATCCAAGATAAGTTACAATTGTAAGGTAAATAGTTAGCGAATTGGCTGGCAGCTAGGAAATTAGCTATCAGCAAAGAGCTCGAAGTTGGGTTTAAAATACCAAGTGTTTTATCTCTTAATGGAATGTGCTGTACTTGCTTTAGATTTTGATTTCCTGTGCTCCAGGCTTTGTTTCTGCTGTACTCTTGTAAAAACCAAAGAAAGAAAATAAAATTAAAGAAGGACTAATAAAACTATAACATATCCCATTGGCAGATACCACCCCAAACCCCCACCGAAAAGAAAAGAAAATGTCTCGAACTTTCAAATGAACAGCAAATCCTTCTCGGAGATTAAATTTGCATGTGGCCTTCTCTATTGGAACATTTGGATAGAGACAAATACTATAATTTTCGGATCAAGTGCAAAATATTGAAAGATAAATACATTTTTCTTAAATGGCAAAGGAGGCAAGTGCCTTATTGCCACCAAATCTATTCATTAGGAGAAAATCGAAAAGGAGAGTGTACAAAAGAGACGAATAAACCAGAGGGGCACACTGTGGGTTACAGAATTTGAAAGAGTCCTTGAAGTTTTAGCAACATCAAGCTGAAAGCACTGATGTGGATGACACCTCAGGGTAGGAAACAAAGAAACAAAACCCAAGCAAAAACAGGGTCCAAAACAGGCCCCATGAATTAAACATCACCTGTGACAGAGGATCTTCCAACGATGAGTAGAAGCATGAAACACGAACGAAGGCATCCGAGAAGATCTCGATCGTCAGAAAAAACCTGCAAGCTACGTCCGAGATTGCAACCTTCGAACTGAAGCCAGTTAGATTGGAATCATTACATGGGATGGACCAATCTGATAAAGGGGAGAGAATCTTCCAAGCAACTATCTTGAATGAAAAAGACTCCCCAAGAACGTTCCTGGGGATACCTTACAGTCCAACAACACCAGGTGATGGCTGCGATCATCATCCGAATGGCCTCTCCGCATGAAGGAGGAAAAGCATCTCGCATCAAACTGAACATCACCGAACTAAATTAGAGGGGATTGTGGGAACACCAAGATTACCACAAAATAACACCAAGCCGAACTAAATTAGACCGCAATTGTGGGGATGCTCCCCAGATCAGAGCAGTTGCAGTTCCACCATCCATGCACCACAAAAATTGCAATGTCAGAGATGAAAATCCCAACTAGAAAATGCTAGCTACATTCCATAATAATCGTTTTAAATTTAAAAGATAGATAGGTTACATAATTAGAAACATAAATAAACCAAATAAACCTCAAAATTCTTGAAGAATAATATGGAACTTGCAGCAATCTCATACAAGTAGCAGATATGTACATTTAAGTTCAAGAACCAAAAACAGATATAGTGCGATGCGTCCTGAGCAATGTAACCATTTTAGGGAACATATCAAAGTCCATCTAATGTTACAAAATCCAATGATCTAACAAATCAACATAACTAATATTAACACTCCACGTCAGGATTTAGGATTTAGGATTTATGAGAAAAAAAGAAAGGTGTCTTGCTCTTCAACTGGACATATATCGATCACATATCTAGAAGTCTTATTTCCCCTCAAATTTGGGGTTGGCCCAACTAATTCTTCCTTGCTATAGTTCAGCTGGCACGAGATCTCCTTCGTCCTTGCTTACTCGACATTTTCTCGTAACTTCCATTGTTGCTGGAAATTGGACCCGGGGGCAATATTCGGTCGAGGAGAGGGAGCGGGGAGTGAGTTCTCACGGCGGGGCGGCGGTCCGTCGGCGAGCGGAGTCCTCCATCTAGGGCGGTCGGAGAGAAGGGGCGGCAGGTCCTCGTGGCGAAGCGGCGATCCGTCAGTTGGCGGCGTCCTCCGTCCGGGTGCCTGCACACGAACCGATGGCCGGGTTTTCCGGCGCCGGCCCTCCGACGCTCAAGTCAGGGAGGGGGCAAATAGTGTAGAAAGGGAGATAAATAATGTCTGTAGAGTGTATCCATCCTCCTTCCACCGTGGGGCCAAGGCTCCCTTTTATAGGCGGAGGTCGGTTTACCTGCGATGTAACAAGGCGAGGCCGTAGTACGGCTCGGCGTGTTGTTCAGGTCGGCGCATGGTCAGGCGAATCATTGCTCTGATGTCGGCGGTGAGGGCGTCGTATAACCCGAACTAGCACGCTGTCAGACGAATTATTGCATTGGTGTCGGAGGTATGGCCGAGATCGGAGACTTATCATAGTTGACTAGACTCTGCTGGGCTGATTTGCCGTGGAGAGCTGAGAGTCCGTAGATGACAGGAGCCATGCGCATTTATGGTGGAGTAAGCCGGAGATCCGCATTTATTGTGGAGTAAGCCGGAGATCCGCATTTATTGTGGAGTAAGCCGGAGATCCGCATTTATTGTGGAGTAAGCCGGAGATCCGCATTTATTGTGGAGTAAGCCGGAGGGTTACAGCGACCATGCGCAATAAATGCCAGAGGGGCATCAGGGTATGGTCCTCGGCCAGACCTCTGAGGCGCACGACCGTAGTAGGTGGCTGACAAGAGTAGACCTCGAACATCGGGGTTTTTCTTAGGTCGGAGGTCTCGAGGTCGGGCGTTCCGAAGTCGGACGCCGACTTCGGCCGTCCGGGGTCGGAAGTTGTACGGCTTCTTAGGGGCATTTATGTCATTTGGGAAAAAATCTTATTCCCCCCAACACTACCCCCCGACTTCCGAGTTCGAGCGACTTGTGGGCTCGGACGTGGGAAGTAAAGTCTGTCACTGAGGTTGGGGGGCGAGTCTCGTCTGCCCCCTTGCGCTTCTCGGAGCTTTCATGGTGAAACCTGCGCCCTTTGGCGTCTCGAGGCTGCTTTATTCAGTGAGCTTATGATGAAGCTCGCATCATTACGCTTCTTGAAGCGGAGGTGGCGTCTCTTGAATCGCCAGGATCGCCTTACGGCGGATTAATGATGGGGATCCTCGAGCTCGTCGAGGCGGTGCCTCAATCCTGTAATCGAGGCTTCTCGCTCATTAATGAGTGTGCCGTTACGGGGTTTAAAACGGATACGCGGCGTGACCCAAGGTCGGACGCTTCCGATTTCGTGTTACTGGATCACAATTCCGGAGAGGTGGAGGCCACATCGAGGCTCCACGTGTCCCAGATCTTATTAAATGAGGGGAGCGGGGCAGCGTCCGCTCGTTCCTCAAGACGATTTGATTTTGCAGACCCATGATGAGGCCCCGAGATCCGATGGGACAACGCTTCGATTTCGTACCCGATTTATTAATTCGGAGTGAATACGGTGCCTCGGCTTCCGAGGTCGACACGTGGCGCAACCCGATCGGGGGATGGGAACCGACCCCATCGATCTGGGCCGTCAGGGGGGTCTATATAAACCCCTCGAGGTTGCCCTAAAGGTCTTGTTTGGCTGCTTCTTATTTTCGTTGCCTTTCTCCCTTGCTTCCTTTCTCAGACAAACCTTGTCGTCGGTGCCCGGAGCGATTTCCGGCGATGTCCAGTAGGTTTTCACCCTGTTTTCACTAGGGTTTCCTCTTTTCTTCTCCTCCCCAGCTTCCATTTTCCGCTTTTTTTAACTTTTATTTCGTTCTTCTGTGGGAATTGGTTTGGGTCCTGAGGAAGTGGGATCGAGCCTGTCGGGGGAGGAGTTGGAGCTGATCCGCTCCCGGTTCTTCTTCCAGCCCGGGTTTCGTCTTGAAACTGCGGGGCCGGAGGACAGGGTGACGCAGCCGCCCCCAGGTCGGATCGCGGTCTACCGCGAGACACTTTGGGCTGGCCTGCGCTTTCCCGCCCACGAGTTCGTGAGCCAGCTGCTAGCCGAGTACCAGCTCGTCCCGGCGCAGTTGGCTCCGAACTCGTGGAGGACCATAATCGGGTTCTTGTCCCTGTGCCTCGGGCACGGGATCCCGATCTCGGTAGGCCTCTTCCGCCGGTGTTTTCTGTTAAAGAAGAACCCGGCGGACGCATGGTGGCTATACTTCGCCTTTCGGGGCGGTATGTCACTCTTCCAGGGTGCCCCTTCCTCGATTCATGAGTGGAAGGGGAAGTTTTTCTTCCTGGCGTCCGAGGCGCCTTGGGGGTTCGACCCGAGGTGGAGGAACCCTCGGTTGAAGACCCTCAATAAGCTCTCCGAGCCCTCGAGGAGGGAGCTGAGGACCCTGGACTCCGTGCGAGCCCTCGGGAGGGGCAACGACCTGACCGAGCTCCTGCGGGAGGACGCCCTGGCGAGCGTAGGTCTGAGCTCGGCGCGCCCCGAGGGTAAGAGTGGTTACATTATTTTATTTTTTCTTCGTTCTTTGCTTTTACTGTCACTGGTCTGACACTTAACGAAATTTTGATTTCAGATATTCCCCGCCTGCCGACCAGCAACACATCACTTTTCTCTCGCCTGAGGAGGCGAGAGGCCGAGGCCGGGGGAGCTAGGCCCCAGCCCCGGAAGAGGGCGAGGTCGGACGGCGCCTCCAGTTCAGCCGGCACGAGTGGCCCCGAGGCGGGGGCCCCTGCAGCCGACCCGAGGCGGGAGCGGGTCGTTAGTGATGCGGGCCCGTCGGCCCCTCCTTGCCCTGCCCCCCTTGCCCAGCGGGGGGAGTCGTCCATGGCCCCGCAGCAGCCAGAACCCGGGCTTGCTCGAGGCCCCGAAGCGAGCGGCTCCGGGACCTCGGGCCCGGTCGTGCCGAGCTCTTCCCGGGCTTTCCGAGAAGAGTCGGTCGAGCCGGACTCCCCTATTCCCGAGGGGAGCTCGGCCTTTCAGGATGCCGAGGTCGCGCGCTCCATGTTGCGGCGTGCGGTACTTCCAGCGGACCGGGCCGTGTTCCGAAATGTTTCGCTGGAGGAGGTCGTTGGCAGCGCTTACTGCAACACCGCCCGGGTAAGCTTCCTTCTTAATTTTCTTGAGTTACTAGCGTACTTGTGTGCTTTTCAACTCACAATACCCTCGTTTCTTTCTTTTCAGCATATTCTCGAGCTCGACACCTTGGCGTTCATTGCCCACGGGTGTCGGGAAGAAGTCCGACAGCTGGAGCCGGCCAAGAAAAGAGTCGCCGAGCTGGAGGCGGCGTTGGCCGCGGCCGAGGCTCGGTGGGCGGCCACCGAGGCTGAGCGCCTCGCTATGGCGGAGGGGCTCGGGGAGGAGAAGGCCGCCCACGCCCTAACCAGGTCGGCCTTGCGCGGCACGGAGGCGCGCTTAGGGGAGGTCCAGGCCGAGGTCGCGGCCCTCAGGTATGAGGACGGGGTCTCCCGCCTCCGAATCGAGCAACTTGAGGCCCGGGAGAGGAGGGCACTCGAGCGAGCCGAACATGCCGTGGAGCTCTTCAAGGAGTCGCAAGAGTTCCGCGACATGTTGGAGGAGGAGACAGTGGACGGGTTCCTCCGAGGTTTCGAGAACTTTCGGGCTCAGATGCGCCGGTACTGCCCTCAGTACGACCTCTCGACGGTCCGTCCGAGAGAGGACCTGGGCCTGGGGTCCGACGTGGAAGCCCTCCCCGCCATTTTGACATCCGAGGCAGGGATATACGAACAAGACCCCGCCGAGCCTTCGACGGGGGCGACCGAGGCGGTTGGCACCATAGAGGCGGCTCCGGCGGCCGAGACGGACGCCGTCCCGGAGGCGGTACCCGAGGCCCCTGCCCCCGACCCCGAGCCTGTGCCGGCTGAAAACCTCGAGATCATCAATGTGCCGGACGACCCCCCGGTCGTTGCTCCCGCCGTTTAGGACTTAGCGTATTTTTCCTTTCTTTTTCATTGTATCCGAGGTCGGCTCTTAAATGGTCGACCTCCAATTTTGTAATCGGCCTTCGGCCTTCTGTTAATGAAAAACACTTTCATCATTATGTGTTTGCCTTTCTTTTTTGTTGCGAACGAGGCTAGAGCCTTAGCTAACTGCCTCGACGACCTCTAACTTCACATCTTAGTTTTCGGGTTGCTTAACGAAGTTGTCCCCTTTCCCCGGGCTATGTTTTAGCCTTCTCGGGTTCCAGTCATTCCGACCAAAAGGAGCTCCGAGTCTTAGGTTTTTTAGAAAATTCCTCTAAGTCCCATAGCTCGGATCTAAGAATCGTGGAAGTCATCACGTTTAGCCATTAGGAAAATCCCAAGGCATCGAGGTCGGGCCTTAGCCCTTCAAGTAAGACCGGACTAGGTCTATGCCTGCTGCTATTCGGGGATTTTAGTCGGGTTTCCGAACTTAACTCCGAACCCCTCGTAGGGAGCGCGGGCTAATAAGTAAGTCATCGTCGAAAGTTTTCGTAGTTATCGTTCTCGGACTCTGCCGAGATCTCGGTGAGCAAGGCTGGGATTTCCAAAAATTGCCTTGGTATCCATGTTTGGCTGATACACTCGTGGTCGGGACCACTTTCTCAGCTAGATGTCGGAGTTTACGTAGAAGAGCCGAGTTGGGCCCTAATTTATGAAGCCTTCGTACAGATTGCGGAGACTTGACGAACGGAGCCTGCATAATGTAGTTAGGGGGTCGATCTTAAGCCGACCCATTGGAGAGGCCCGACTTTGGGACGAGATAAGACTCCAACGTTGGGATTTCGCTCAGCAATATGTAGATAAAATTTAACAAGGAGGGCGTCTAGTTGGATGTACCTCTTGCATTCTCCGAGTCACGCTTCGCATGGTGGAGTAGGTTGCCTCCTTTCTTCGTTGACCTCCGGAGTCATTTTGACTTAAAGGGGGGCTCGGGTTTCTCACGGACCCAACAGCGCCCACCGAGGTTGAGAGGATTTGGCGAGGCTTTATTGAATTGTAGCTCTCTACGAGGTCGAGGGAGTTTCAGACCCCATGGTAGGACCTCGGGCGCCTCAACCTTGGTCGAGGGATCTTGCGTCAGGTCGGCGAGTCCGTGGACGCTTTGCTGACCTGTGGTGCCTCCCGTGGTCGAGGGAGTTTGGGACTCTACGGTCGACCCTCGGGGCATCCCGACTTTAGTCGAGGGATCGTTCGTCAGGTCGGCGGGTCTGGGCACGCTCTACCGACCTGCGACGCTTCCCGAGGTCGAGGGAGTCTGGTTCTCTATGGTCGACCCTCGGGGCATCCCGACTTTAGTCGAGGGATCGTTCGTCAGGTCGGCGGGTCTGGGCACGCTCTACCGACCTGCGACGCTTCCCGAGGTCGAAGGAGTCTGGTTCTCTACGGTCGACCCTCGGGGCATCCCGACCTTAGTCGGGGAATAGCTCGCTTCGGGGATCGGGGATCGTCGACCGCTCCCGGGGGTCCACTTCGTGGCGCCCCGGGTGGAGCCACCCTTTCCACCCCTTACGGCTTCTTTCCGAGGTCGAGGGAGTCTGGTTCTCTACGGTCGACCCTCGGGGCATCCCGACCTTAGTCGAGGGATCGTTCGTCAAGTCGGCGGGTCTGAGCACGCTCTACCGACCTGCGACGCTTTCCGAGGTCGAGGGAGTCTGGTTCTCTACGGTCGACCCTCGGGGCATCCCGACCTTAGTCGAGGGATCGCTCGCTTTGGGGATCGGGGATCGTCGACCGCTCCCGGGGTTCCACTTCGTGGCGCCCCGGGTGGAGCCACCCTTTCCACCCCTCACGGCGCCTTCCCGAGGTCGAGGGAGTCTGGTTCTCTACGGTCGACCCTCGGGGCATCCCGACCTTAGTCGAGGTAGGAGAACGAGCCGAGCTCGTCTGGTCAGAGAGGACCGTGCTCATAGGGGGAAGTTGATGGAGAACGAGCCGAGCTCGTCTGGTCAGAGAGGACCGTACTCATATCTTGACATCTCGAACATCCCTATAGCCGGGGCATCCCGACGAAGCGGGGCATTCTGACCTTAGTCGAGGGAATTTCGCGCCAAGTCGATATTTCGTCGTCCTGCGATTCTTTCCGAGGTCGAGGGAGTTTGGGACTCTACGGTCGAGCCTCGAGGCATCCCGATTTTGGCCGGGAAATCTGAGGATCACAGACGACCCAATATTAGAAAAGAATTACAGCCATCAAGATAAGAGAATTGTTTGCGAAAAGGAAGCTGAGTCCATTGTCCTGATTGTCTTGAACCCCTAGGGGTTTTACTGGTAGTACATTCGTAGATTCTCGGAGTTCCAGCTTCGCGGGATCAGGGTCCCCTCTAGGGACTTTAATTTATACGCCCCTGGTCGTTGTACCCGGGCGATCCGATACGGCCCCTCCCAATTTGGGGCGAGCTTTCCTTGCTCAGTCGGTTGAGAAGCCTCGGCTCTCCTGAGGACGAGGTCCCCCACTTTGAAGAGCTTGGGCTTGACTCTAGAGTTGTAGTATTGGGCCGTTCGCTGTTGGTATCTCGCCATGCGGACCCGGGCAACCTCTCTTGTCTCTTCGACGAGATCCAAGTTGCTCCTGAGCTGGGAAGAATTGGTGTCGGGGTCGTAATGCTCCACCCTTGGAGAAGGCAGGCCGATCTCCAACGGGATGACGGCCTTGGTGCCGTATGCTAGGTTGAAGGGGGTCTCTCCCGTGGGCAGTCGGAACGTGGTCCGGTACGCCCAAAGGACATTGTATAAGTTCTCGACCCACTGTCCTTTGGACCGATCAAGCCTAGCCTTGAGCCCCTGCAAAATAGTGCGGTTAGTTACCTCAGTTTCCCCGTTTGTCTGGGGGTGAGCGACTGAGGTGAAACGGTGATCAATGCCGAGCTCAGAGCAAAATTTTCTGAAACGAACATTGTCAAATTGTCGACCATTGTCAGATATAAGGATACGGGGTAGTCCGAATCTGCAGATTATGGACTTCCACACGAAGTCTCGCATCTTTTGCTCGGTGATCCGGGCGACGGGTTCGGCCTCGACCCATTTGGTGAAGTAGTCGATGGAGACGACCAGGAACTTTCTCTGTCCGGTGGCCAGGGGAAAGGGCCCCAGGATGTCGATCCCCCATTGGGCAAACGGCCAGGGGGCGATGATGGAGGTCAGCAGAGCTGAAGGTCGGCGCTGGACATTGGCGTTTTGCTGGCACCGATCGCACTTCCGGACGAAATCCGTTGCATCCTTCTGGAGTGTGGGCCAATAATATCCTTGTCGCAGGACCTTATGGGCTAATGCCCGACCCCCCAGGTGATTTCCGCAGATCCCTTCATGGACCTCTCGGAGGGCATAGTCCGCCTCGGAGGGACGGAGGCATCTGAGAAGGGGAGAAGTAAATGATCGCCGGTAGAGTCTATTCTCGTATAAGACATACCGGGGGGCCTGTGATAAGTGCTAAATAATGCATAAATTAATATCTTATTCATAGCACTTATCATTATTTTAATTCACATATTTTAAATATTTAACTAAAAAAATTGTGTTACCTTCATCATTGCAAAATTAAAGGTAATTAGTGTTTTACTTATTTATTTACTGGTCAAAATTAATGTGTGCGGGTCGAATCGAACTAATTGGGATGATGTCTAAACTAATGTGTGCAGGTCACGTTTACAGCTGAACCCATGTCCACGTCACCCTTTAAATGCTTAGAGAACAAGCTTCCACGTCATCCCTTTCCTCCCCTGTTTTAAGCTTCAAAATAGAGTCTAGTTTTCCAACGTCCCGAGTTCATCTCACGTCCGCGACTGTTCCAGCGTCAACCTCCCGAGTCTATCCACAGCTTCCGTATTCCTTGTATCCGCAAGAAATCTCCCAGCGCATCAAATCCCCTTCTTCCCATTCAGCTCACGAATCCAAGCCTTATCCAAAGATCCCCTGCTCCCCAGCTTCCTCAGCTTCATCCTCCCGTGACCCGCGTTCAAAGCCTCAGCATCCATCTTCAAATCCCATCTTCCCCGTGATCCACGAACCAAATCCAACTCCCCTGTTCCACGACATTCAACCAGAACCGAGTCCATTCCGTGTTCATCTTCCACGACACCTACTCCCAGATTTCATCTGCATCACCCAAGATCTCTTCCCATTCCGTGAGCATCCAAAGATCTTGTTCTCAACCGAATCAAGTTCATCCTCCAGGTCTCCCACGAACAGAATCAAACCAGCCACCCCCAACTCATCCCGTCTTCATCGCATTCCAACTCCCTAGCTCCCACGAACAAACCAAGCCTTATCCCACGATCACACGTCCATAAACAAAGCCGAGATCCTCTCGTCATCTTCCGAACCGTATCCAACTTCCTCCCAACTTCTGAATCCAACTGCTCCACGTCCTCACCATCCGAGCTCCAAGGATCAAGCCAAGCATTCCATCTACGTGTCTTCTTCGCATCCAGCATCATCTTCTCAGCCATGAGCTTCATCCATATCATTCCCTCAAAACAGAACTCGTCTTCCGAATGAGATCAAATCCCAGCTCATAGCCGGATGAAAGCTTATCCCGTGATCCTTCTCTTCTGGATTCATTTCATCCATATCCACGCTCACAAATCCAGCCATCTTCTAGATTAATCCCGTGTCCCATAACAAAACCGAAACATCCCCTGTTCTCCGTCATCTCCTCCACGTTGATCCTCCCAACGTCTCTCCCAACGAATCTCCCAGCATCTCAATATTCCTTCTAACCGCATAAACCCAGCGTCCCAGCTTCAACCGTTTCATCCACGATGTTGTTCCATCATGATCCCGTAGCTAGCCCGGATTGGTTCCATTCCCACGGATCATTCATTTCCAGATTTCCTCCCAGCCGCAACCAGCTATCTCTCAGCCAAATCCCCTGCATTTCGACCCGGATAAGCTTCATCTCCCAGCCGTTCGTAGTCTCCCCTGCTCTGAGTGAATCAACATCCCAAAACAGAGTTCGTTCCCAGCCGTTACATCTTCCCCAACTTCCAAATCCGAACCAGTTCATCTCCCCTGTTTCCGAATCACATCTCCCAGCTCACGCGTTTGTTCCCAGCAACCCGAGCTTCACGGATCAACCTCATCCGCAAGAGCTTCAACAGCATCATTCCTCTGCTTCGGAATCAAATCCCAGCTCCACGGTTCCACCAAACCAACCATTTCCCAGGATCTTCCTTCTCCCGTTCCCTCCTCCCACAAAATCCCAACCAACACCACAAACCCGTTCGCAAATCAAGCATCCTACTCCGTGTCTTCATTTCCAAAGCTTCAACGAACCAACTGCATCCGCATTCATCCCGGGATATGCTCAACATCATCACCTTCTTCCGCGTCGTCCCCGATCCCAACAGCATACCAACCTCCAGATCGGCTCCAATCTTTATCCCGCGTCGTCCAAATCATCTACGCACATGTCAGCCGTTCATCTACCCTTATCTCTTCATTCGGGAAGGCTATAAAAGGAGGAGGAGACGGATCCCATGGATCGATCAATCTCTCGGAGGCAAGTCCCACGGGAAGAAGAAGAGGAAACAGGGGAGGGAGTGAGCCACGGGAACATGAGAGAATAAAAAAATAAGAGGAGAGAGAAGAGTTTTGTTATTTTGGGAATATTTCAAAGAAAGAAATCATGAAGGAAGAGATGGGAGCCTGCTGCTGTGCTGCTGCTGCCGTCTCCAACTCCATGCAGGGCTGATCTCTTCTCCAGGGCTGGATGCAGCCCTAACAAAGAGCCAAGGGTTTTTATATTTTTAATTTCTATTCTTGGAGTTGTATAAACCTTATTTTGCTTCTAATGAATATTTTATTTCATCTCATATTTAATTTTTGTGATTTTAAATATGAAGTTTATACAACTGCTCTTCATGATCATTGACGTAAAAATAAGATAGTTCATGCTTAAGGAAGATGCGATGTGCTACCACCATAGATTAGGGTAGACATTTCATGCTAAACTAAAGATGGATTATGCCTAAATTACTTCTGTGAAATTTTATTCGAATGCTTATTAGGCTTGTAGCCAATTTGCATGTTAATCCAAGAATGAATTAAAATATAAATAACCCTTGTTCCGATGTTAGTGGTGAATTCCTTGCCCTAGGTTTCCCCCAAACTGATATCTTTTTAATTGCATTTTGCTTTATTAAAATTCCTTAGTTTAATTTTCTTCACCAACTCTTCCTTTTTAAATATTTTATTTTTTTTAAAAGAAAAACAACTATACCCCAATCCCTGTGGATCGATACCCGTAATCACTTTCCTATCAGATACGTGCTATTGCGTGGTCTTTAAAGTTGACTATCAATTTTTGGCGCCGTTGCCGGGGATTGGTAGCATAGTTGTTTTTCTTTTTATTAAATTTTTTTTTAAAAAAAAAATTTCAAAAAAAAATAAAATAAAAATAGTTTCTATTTTTTTACTTTCCTTATCTCCTTCTTATTTCTTACTAATTCTTGATTTTTATTTTGGTGTTATTTGATCAGAAATCAAAGAAAAAATCTGGAGCGATCAAAAAGGGAATTATTGGCAAAGGAATGCTGTAAAGGTTTGCTTTAAAAATTGCTGGAAAAATTCCTCTTGGTAACATCTGAACCTTTCTTATTTAAATTTCCTTGTGTGGTGATTGTTTGATTTTAAATTCAGCAAAAGTGTGAATGCATGCTTGATACACATACACCAATTAATTTGCACATAGTAAGGGCAATCACCCCAACAAGATAAGAACTGGATTTCATCACCAGATTCTTGCCCAAATTAGGTGAACCAATTCTCACATAGCTTTCACCTTAATTAAAATCAATTAGACGTTGGCCCCTAGGGACATTCGAGCTCAATAGGACGAAGATCACCGAAAGTTGCACCAATTTCGCTCTGTGGCTCAGTTGATGTCTAGGCAAGCTTTGTCCCTTTAAGGGAGACAGTTCATCTGTTCGAGGCAAGTGATTTTTAAGTGGGACCTTTGCAACGCATCGTGACCCCCCCACTTACCTGGGAGCTTACCTGGTCAGCTCAGTCATTAGACCGGATTGGAGGCTTAGGTGCCCTCTTCAAACCAGTTAGGAGCTGTCTAGTGGTTTTAGGGTGAACTTAAGGAATTGATGTGTTTTTCTTTTTAGTGCATGCTTGACTGTATTTGACTAATCAGAGGAGTCTTAGTGTATGCTAGGGTGTCATTCCAAATCTCCCAAATTAGTACCTTTTGACCCTGAATTAGAGCGTTCTATTAGGACCCTTCGAGCCGAAATCCGTACCTATAGAACCATAGGATCTGCTCCACTTATAGAGATGGCTGAAGAACAACCCAAACTCCTAAAGAAGTACTTCACTCCTTCCATTTATACCTCTCCATCTTGTATTCGACTACCTGATACCACCGCTGCTGCACATTTTGAAATTAAGTCTAGTGTCATCCAAATGCTTCCCTCTTTTTATGGACTTAACAATGAAGACCCATATAAACACTTGGATGAGTTCCTTGAGATCTGCACTACTGTCAAAATTCAGAACTTCACTGATGATGCTCTGAAACTTAGGCTGTTTCCTTTTTCCCTTAAGGATAGAGCTAAGCAGTGGCTCCATTCATTAGAAGCCAATTCTATTCTCTCTTGGGCTCAAATGCAACATGAATTTCTAAAGAAATATTTCCCCATAGGAAGAACAAACCAATTTAGGCGTGCTATCACGAGCTTCTCCCAATCTGATGGGGAAGAATTTCATGAAACTTGGGAAAAATTTAGAGATTTACTCCGAAAATGCCCGCATCATCAAATACCCAAATGGCAATTAGTGCAATGCTTTTATGACGGACTATCCGAACGAAATCGTCAAATGGTTGATGCTTCTTGTGGGGGTACTTTCATGCTTAAAAGTGAACATGAGGCATGGCAATTGTTTGAGAACCTTAATGAAAATTCCCTCCACCATGCCTCCTCCGCTCGTCAAGCACCCCCGAGTTCTCAAAGAAAAGGGACCATATATGAAGTTAGCCAGTCCATAGGTCTATCTGAGAAAGTAGATGCATTATCCCGCAAATTGGACCAACTAATGTCTAAAGAACAGCTTCCAAACTTTCATCAAGCACAAGTATGTACTCTCTGTTCTAGTCCATCTCACACTGTCTTTGAGTGTCCTTCGGCAGCACAATTCCCCGAATTTGTGCAAGAACAAGTAAATGCTGCCCAAACACAATCCCGACCGGGTAATGATCCGTATTCTAACACTTATAACCCGGGGTGGCGCAACCATCCAAATTTCTCCTGGAAGCAGCAGACTCCCAATACTTCCCAACCTTATTTCCAAAACTTTCAACCATTCCAGAATGTTAATCCCTACCGTCCTTCGACTCAATTTCAACACACTCCTCCTCCACCCCAAAGAAACACAGCCTTTGAGGAGAAAGTGTTGACCTCCCTTCAAGGTTTGGAAACCATTACACAATTGGTGCACTCTCACACGCAATCTATCGCCAAGCTAGAATCCCAAATGGGGCAACTAGCTAATGCACTGAACAAGCGAGAGGAAGGAAAGCTTCCAAGCCAACCAGTGAGTAATCCTAGGGGACAATACATGGCTCAAGAAAATCAACCAAATACAATTCATCATGAACAAGCCAATGCTTTGACTACCCTAAGGAGTGGACGTGTAGTAGACAATATGATTGGGGAGGGAAACAATAAGGAAGGTAAAGAGGAGGAGAGAAATGTATCACATGAAAATCCAAAACCTTCCTCTTCCTCAGTTAGTCCACCTTCGGCCAAAACTCACATCCCAAAGGCTCCATTTCCTAAAGCTCTTAATGCACCCTTTGGCAAGAAAGGAACTTCACTAGAGGAGATGATGGAGGTTTTCAAACAAGTCAAAATCAACCTCCCGCTTCTTGATACTATTAGACAAGTTCCATCTTATGCCAAATTTCTCAAAGATCTTTGTACCCAAAAGCAAAAATCTAGGACACATGTACCTAAAAAGGTCTTCCTAACTGAGCAAGTGAGTTCTATTCTCCAACACAACACCCCTCCGAAATTCAAAGATCCTGGTGCTCCCACCATCTCCTGTGTCTTAGGAAATAATTTTATTGATCGAGCACTCTTAGATCTAGGGGCAAGTGTCAACATTTTACCTTACTCAGTTTATGAGAAACTTGGGTTAGGTGAGTTAAAACCAACCTCGGTATCCCTTCAATTGGCTGATCGATCTGTAAAAACACCACGTGGGATAATTGAAGATGTTCTTGTCAAGGTAGACAAATTCTATTTTCCAGTAGATTTTATCGTTCTTGATATGGAACATGAGCCTAATCCTAAGAAACAAATCCCCGTGATCCTTGGGCGTCCCTTTTTAGCTACAGCCAATGCGAGTATAAATTATAGAACTGGGGTGATGAATATATCCTTTGGAAATATGAAGGTCAAGTTAAATATATTTCGTGCCTCTGATCAACCTGCAAAGGAAGTTGAGTGCTTCCTAATAGATAAAATGGACGATCTTTTAAAAGAAGCCCTTCCCTATATTTTGGTAGATGAACCTCTGAAAACATGCTTGACCCATTTTGACGTTACTATAGAAAAGACCATAGAAGCAGTCAATTTTCTGCCCGACAATCAGTTTTCCATGAATTTTCTTCCTTGGAGAACTCCGCATGAACCCGGTATGATTTGATAAAGATGCACTGCGTCTGGCTGAAGACGTTAAACTTAGCGCTTGTTGGGAGGCAACCCAATTCTCGTAGGTTAATTTTTGCATATTTTCTTGTCGCATTTTTTTATTTTCTTAACAGGATCCCTTATATTACTGATGCAACTACGGTAAAATGCTTCTATCCTCCATATGCATCATATTTTCGTCCAAAATAAAAAAAATATAAAACAATAAAAATAATAATATAATATAAAAAAAAAATTTCATCAAAAAAAAACATTGAGGACAATGTCTGATCTAGGTTGGGGGGTATAGGATTTGAATTTTTGAAGAAATTTTTTGCATTTTCACATTTTTAAGTTAATTTCAAAAAAAAAATGAATTTCAAAAAAAAAATCTAATTTCTATGCTTTAGTGCTGAAATGATAAACACACAAAGTATATAAAATCTAAAAAGCCCAATAACTAGTCAGGAATAAGTCAATTTGAGTTCTTTTCATTAAAAATTCTTTTAGCGAGTTGTAAGATAATTTTTACTTTGCAATTTCACAACACGTATGGCCTACACTTCTAAGGGTTAGGTTTAACATGATGTTGTTAAGTCTGGTAGCAACCTTGAGTCCTGATGAATCATACCTATCTAATTCGCTATTAAAAAAAAAAAAAGAAGCGAGTTAGTCAGGTACATCGAAAAGGGCTACCTATTGTCAAAGGTCAGCGGGCTTGCAATGATGAATCCGAGCATAGGTCCGTAGGGGAGTCTTGATGCCTAACACCTTATGCCATCTGGTGTGGGAGTGCTGACTGAATGCTCGTTACATGGAGGAATCATTACAAGAGTAAAAGTGCGTAATAAATATAAAATAAAAAAATAATAAAAAATAAAAAAAAATAAAAAAAAAGAAAAAGAAAAAGAGAAAATAATATTGACCTTGAAAAAGACGATAGTGTGAAAGCCGTCGTTGTAAAAATTCGAGTAAACTGGAATATTACAGATAAAGCCCATGAGGTATTAAAGTAAACATCCACAACTCTCGAAATCCTGCAAGGTAGGATGATTTTGAATCAGTGATTAGGTCATATCTGACCAATTCTTGGAAACTACCAGCTTTAGCAGTATTTTGGAGATCTAAAGCCTTAGCTTGTATATGGTCCAGATATCACCAAGCACCCAAGTATAAATAAGTCTTACAACTCCCTAACGAAAACTTAATGACTTCAACTTAAATTGCATACTGACTTAGGATTCGGGCTGACTTAGTAATTAAAACTTTGTGTGCTTTTGAAATTTTTAGCATTAATGCATTTGAAAATAGATTTTATAAAACAATAAACTCTTTGAGTAGAGACAAATAGTTTGTGGGTATCTGAGCCGGAAATTCTCACGAGACAAAACTCGTCCACTAGGGCCACCTAGGGGTTTAAAGCCTTATTGCATACGGTAAATGCAATCGCGATTCCTGCGAAAGTGAGTTAGTTTTTTATTTTATTTTGCTTGAGGACTAGCAAAATGTAGGTTGGGGGGTGTGATAAGTGCTAAATAATGCATAAATTAATATCTTATTCATAGCACTTATCATTATTTTAATTCACATATTTTAAATATTTAACTAAAAAAATTGTGTTACCTTCATCATTGCAAAATTAAAGGTAATTAGTGTTTTACTTATTTATTTACTGGTCAAAATTAATGTGTGCAGGTCGAATCGAACTAATTGGGATGATGTCTAAACTAATGTGTGCAGGTCACGTTTACAGCTGAACCCATGTCCACGTCACCCTTTAAATGCTTAGAGAATAAGCTTCCACGTCATCCCTTTCCTCCCCTGTTTTAAGCTTCAAAATAGAGTCTAGTTTTCCAACGTCCCGAGTTCATCTCGCGTCCGCGACTGTTCCAGCGTCAACCTCCCGAGTCTATCCACAGCTTCCGTATTCCTTGTATCCGCAAGAAATCTCCCAGCGCATCAAATCCCCTTCTTCCCATTCAGCTCACGAATCCAAGCCTTATCCAAAGATCCCCTGCTCCCCAGCTTCCTCAGCTTCATCCTCCCGTGACCCGCGTTCAAAGCCTCAGCATCCATCTTCAAATCCCATCTTCCCCGTGATCCACGAACCAAATCCAACTCCCCTGTTCCACGACATTCAACCAGAACCGAGTCCATTCCGTGTTCATCTTCCACGACACCTACTCCCAGATTTCATCTGCATCACCCAAGATCTCTTCCCATTCTGTGAGCATCCAAAGATCTTGTTCTCAACCGAATCAAGTTCATCCTCCAGGTCTCCCACGAACAGAATCAAATCAGCCACCCCCAGCTCATCCCGTCTTCATCGCATTCCAACTCCCTAGCTCCCACGAACAAACCAAGCCTTATTCCACGATCACACGTCCATAAACAAAGCCGAGATCCTCTCGTCATCTTCCGAACCGTATCCAACTTCCTCCCAACTTCTGAATCCAACTGCTCCACGTCCTCACCATCCGAGCTCCAAGGATCAAGCCAAGCATTCCATCTACGTGTCTTCTTCGCATCCAGCATCATCTTCTCAGCCATGAGCTTCATCCATATCATTCCCTCAAAACAGAACTCGTCTTCCGAATGAGATCAAATCCCAGCTCATAGCCGGATGAAAGCTTATCCCGTGATCCTTCTCTTCTAGATTCATTTCATCCATATCCACGCTCACAAATCCAGCCATCTTCTAGATTAATCCCGTGTCCCATAACAAAACCGAAACATCCCCTGTTCTCCGTCATCTCCTCCACGTTGATCCTCCCAATGTCTCTCCCAACGAATCTCCCAGCATCTCAATATTCCTTCTAACCGCATAAACCCAGCGTCCCAGCTTCAACCGTTTCATCCACGATGTTGTTCCATCATGATCCCGTAGCTAGCCCGGATTGGTTCCATTCCCACGGATCATTCATTTCCAGATTTCCTCCCAGCCGCAACCAGCTATCTCTCAGCCAAATCCCCTGCATTTCGACCCGGATAAGCTTCATCTCCCAGCCGTTCGTAGTCTCCCCTGCTCTGAGTGGATCAACATCCCAAAACAGAGTTCGTTCCCAGCCGTTACATCTTCCCCAACTTCCAAATCCGAACCAGTTCATCTCCCCTGTTTCCGAATCACATCTCCCAGCTCACGCGTTTGTTCCCAGCAACCCGAGATTCACGGATCAACCTCATCCGCAAGAGCTTCAACAGCATCATTCCTCTGCTTCGGAATCAAATCCCAGCTCCACGGTTCCACCAAACCAACCATTTCCCAGGATCTTCCTTCTCCCGTTCCCTCCTCCCACAAAATCCCAACCAACACCACAAACCCGTTCGCAAATCAAGCATCCTACTCCGTGTCTTCATTTCCAAAGCTTCAACGAACCAACTGCATCCGCATTCATCCCGGGATATGCTCAACATCATCACCTTCTTCCGCGTCGTCCCCGATCCCAACAGCATACCAACCTCCAGATCAGCTCCAATCTTTATCCCGCGTCGTCCAAATCATCTACGCACATGTCAGCCGTTCATCTACCCTTATCTCTTCATTCGGGAAGGCTATAAAAGGAGGAGGAGACGGATCCCATGGATCGATCAATCTCTCGGAGGCAAGTCCCACGGGAAGAAGAAGAGGAAACAGGGGAGGGAGTGAGCCACGGGAACATGAGAGAATAAAAAAATAAGAGGAGAGAGAAGAGTTTTGTTATTTTGGGAATATTTCAAAGAAAGAAATCATGAAGGAAGAGATGGGAGCCTGCTGCTGTGCTGCTGCTGCCGTCTCCAACTCCATGCAGGGCTGATCTCTTCTCCAGGGCTGGATGCAGCCCTAACAAAGAGCCAAGGGTTTTTATATTTTTAATTTCTATTCTTGGAGTTGTATAAACCTTATTTTGCTTCTAATGAATATTTTATTTCATCTCATATTTAATTTCTGTGATTTTAAATATGAAGTTTATACAACTGCTCTTCATGATCATTGACGTAAAAATAAGATAGTTCATGCTTAAGGAAGATGCGATGTGCTACCACCATAGATTAGGGTAGACATTTCATGCTAAACTAAAGATGGATTATGCCTAAATTACTTCTGTGAAATTTTATTCGAATGCTTATTAGGCTTGTAGCCAATTTGCATGTTAATCCAAGAATGAATTAAAATATAAATAACCCTTGTTCCGATGTTAGTGGTGAATTCCTTGCCCTAGGTTTCCCCCAAACTGATATCTTTTTAATTGCATTTTGCTTTATTAAAATTCCTTAGTTTAATTTTCTTCACCAACTCTTCCTTTTTAAATATTTTATTTTTTTTAAAAGAAAAACAACTATACCCTAATCCCTGTGGATCGATACCCGTAATCACTATCCTATCAGATACGTGCTATTGCGTGGTCTTTAAAGTTGACTATCAGCCTGGCGCTTGATTCGGCGAGCTTCCGTCTCGTCGTGAGGTAGGGTTCCGTCCTGAAGGTAGCAGACGAGCCCATCGATCCAGCTTGGCTCGGAGTCGATGCACATGGTGGGCTCGGGTTCCTCCGTGCTGGGGATCCGAAGATACTCGAGTGCTGTTCCCTTGGGAAGCTCGCTTATGCGGGAGGTTGCCAATTTGGATAGTTGGTCTGCCCTGAGGTTTTCCGCTCTGGGGATGTATTGAATATTGAAAGAATTCAGGGCAGATATGAGTTCCCGCACCTTTTGGAGATACTTTTGCATGGATGGCTCTTTAGCTCCAAAATCTCCTTGGACCTGGTTCACCACCAGCTGGGAGTCACTGAAGGCCGTCAGGTCTTCCACTCTTAGTTCTTTCGCCAGCTTGAGCCCGGCGATGAGAGCCTCATACTCGGCCTCATTGTTCGAGGCCGGAAATTCGAGGCGCAAAGCTTGCTCGGCCACCACTCCGTCTGGACTGGTGAGGATAAGTCCGGCCCCGCTACCCCCCGAGGTCGAAGACCCGTCCGAGTGCAGGACCCATGGCTGCCTCGGGGCCTCCTCTACGGATTCGGGTGGCCTCTCGGGGTTGTCCGGAAGGGTGCATTCCACGATGAAGTCGGCGAGTATCTGAGCTTTGATAGCCGGCCTGGGCCGATATTCGAGGTCGAATTCTCCGAGCTCGACCGCTCATTTGGCGATCCTCCCCGCACGATCCGACCTTTGCAATATCTGCTTCATAGGCTGGTCGGTCAATACAGCTATCGTGTGGGCTTGGAAGTAAGGCCTGAGTCTCCGAGCCGAGATGATGAGAGCGAAGATGGTCTTCTCAAGTTTAGAATACCGGGTCTCAGCATCCCTGAGAACCCGGCTGGTGTAATAGACCGGCTTTTGGAGCTTGTCCTCTTCCCGGACGAGAACTGAGCTCACTGCAGCTGGGGAGACGGCCAAGTATAAGTAAAGAATCTCGCCTTTCTGGGGCTTGGTGAGTAGCGGGGGAGAGGCCAGAAGGCTCCGAAGCTCCTCAAATGCCTGCTGGCATTCTTCCGTCCACCGGAAGTCTTTCGGCCGTTTGAGGCTCTCGAAGAAGGGGAGGCATCGCTCGGCTGACCGAGAGACGAACCTTCCCAGGGCGGCAACCCGCCCCGCGAGCCGTTGCACCTCCTTAACAGTCTTTGGAGGCGACATCTCTTGCAGTGCCCGGATTTTCTCCGGGTTGGCTTCAATTCCGCGCTGGGTCACTATGAAACCCAGGAACTTGCCCGAGGTGACCCCGAACGCGCACTTCGCCGGGTTGAGTTTCATTTGATATCTTCTGAGCTTGGCGAATGTCTCGTTGAGATCGGCTATGTGGTGTTCCGCCGCTCGGCTCTTTACCAACATGTCGTCCACATAGACCTCCATGTTCCGGCCGATCTGGTTTTTAAAAATTTGGCTGACCAGTCTCTGATAGGTGGCCCCAGCGTTCTTCAGGCCAAAGGGCATCACCTTGTAGCAGTAGGTGCCCTTGTCGGTGATGAAGGCCGTCTTCTCCTCGTCTTCTGGCGCCATTCGGATTTGATTGTACCCTGAAAAGGCGTCTATAAAAGTTAGCAGCTGGTGTCCTGAAGTGGAGTCGACGAGCTGGTCGATGCTCGGGAGGGGGAAGCTGTCTTTCGGGCAGGCCTTGTTCAGGTCGGTATAGTCCACGCACATACGCCACTTCCCGTTGGCCTTCTTTACGAGGACTACGTTGGCAAGCCAGTCCGGGTAGGAGACCTCCCGGATGAAGCCGGCCCCGAGGAGTTTGTCCACCTCCTCAGCCGCAGCTCGTTGTCGTTCCGGGGCGGAGCCTCTTTTCTTCTGCTTTACAGGCCTGCTGGTCGGTCTCACCTGGAGTCGGTGGACCATGACCTCAGGGTCAATTCCTGGCACGTCCGCGGGCGACCAGGCGAAGACGTCAGCGTTGTCCCGCAGGAAGCTGACGAGGCAATCCCTCTCGCGGGCGCCGAGGCCGGAGCCGACCTGCACAGTTAGCTCGAGAAAATTTTCTTGTAGTGGGATTTGAATAAGGAGCTCACCGGGCTCTACTTGCTTCTTCCAGAGGGTGTCCCTCGCATCGAGGGTTTCTATGGGCAGCGAAGGGCCCATCGGGTGGTCCGGCGCCTCGGCTGGTTGCTTTACTGTGTGGGCCGCCATGTAGCATTGCTTGGCGACCAGCTGGTCTCCGCGGACCTCGCCTACTCCTTGGTCGGTGGGGAACCGCATGAGCAAATGGCGAGTTGAAACCACGGCTCGAAGGGCATTTAGCCCTGGGCGCCCAAGGATGGCGTTGTAGACCGAGGGCAGACGGACCACTAGGAGGTCCATCCTCACTGTGCTCTCCCGGGGGGCGAGGCCGACTGTGACAAGGAAGCTAGCCTCACCTTCAACCGGGACTGCATCTCCGGTAAACCCAACCAACGGGGCATTGACTCTCCGGAGATGCCCTTTTGTCAATCCCATTTTTTGGTAGGCATGATAATACAAAATGTTGGCTGAGCTTCCATTGTCAACTAGGACACGCTTTACATCAAACCTATTTACAATCATAAAGATGACCACAGCGTCATCATGGGGGGTTTCGACCCCTTCTAAGTCCTCGTCCGAGAACGAGATGACTTCACCAGTACGTGGGCGCTTCGGGGGTGCTCCCAGGGCGGCCGTTCCTGCCGAGGCCCGCCCGATCATGTTGATGGTGCCGGCGATGGGCCTGTTGTCGCCCGGATTTTCGGTTGGTGCGACATTCTCCGCCGGCCTCCTTTCCTCAGGTCGGTTCCTCACGAACCGGTTGAGTACTCCTCGTCGGATGAGCGCTTCTATCTCATCCCGGAGTTGGTAGCAGTCCTCCGTGTCGTGCCCACGATCTCGGTGGAAGCGGTAATACTTCCTGGGATTCCGGGGGAATCCCGTGTCTCGCATAGGAGGCGGGGGTCGGAAGAAGTCCCGACCCTCGATTTCCATCAGGATCTCGGCCCGGGGAGCGTTGACGGGTGTGTAGTTCTCGTACTTTCCCGGGTACGTCCGAGGCCGTGGTGGGGACCTCGGCCGAGGAGGGGTCCTTTGCTGAGATCGCCTCTGCTGTCGGGGCGGACTTCTCAGTCTGGGGAGGTTCTTCTCTCGGCGGGGGGATCGGCTCCTTTGTCGGCCGCGCTCCTCGCGGCGTTTCTTCTGCTTCTTGAAGGCGGGCTCAATTGCCCCCCGCCTGGATGCAACTGCCTCCTCGGCCTTGGCATACTTCCGGGCTCGGGCCAACATTTCAGTGAAGTCGGCCGGGAAGCTCTTCTCAATGGAGAAGAGGAATCGGTAGGTCTAGCTCGCGAACCTCCCATGTGGCGGCGGTGAAGCGGTCCAGGTACTCCTTGAGGGGCTCCCCCTCTTTCTGTTTGATGTCGAGGAGGGAGTCTGACGTCCGTCGCTGGCGTCGGCTGGCAGCGAAGTTGTTGGCGAACTGCCTGCCGAGCTGCTCAAAAGAGGACACCGTATTCGGCTTCAGTCCAGAAAACCAAAGCCGAGCGGTCCCTCGGAGGGTCGCTGGGAAGGCCTTGCAGAGTATGGCCTCCGAGGACCCTTGTAGGGCCATGAGGGCCCGATAGCTCTCCAGGTGGTCGAGAGGGTCGGTCGTCCCGTTGTAGGGTTCCACCTGAGGCATTTTGAACCTCGCGGGAACCGGCCCATCCTCGATCTGGCGGGAGAAGGGGGACTTGGTGGTGAACTCAAAGTCTCCCTCTTGTCTTGCCTTCTTGCTGTGGAGCGCCACAATCTGACGCTCCAGATGCTCAACTTTCCGGTCGAGCTCCCCCACCCGTGGGATTGTCGCTGTGGTTTGCGCCGGCTCACGGTGATCTGGTGCTGACTCTGCCTCAGAAAGTTGGGGTCTTCGATCGAAACCTTCTCCCGGTAACTCCCTCCGGGGAGAAGCTCGTTCTCCGTTGTTGGCTCTAGAAGAGCCATGCAAGTTTTGGCTTGGGAAAACCGGGCCGTTGGGGAGACACTCCGGCGGGGCCTGTGCCCGTGGGGGGAGCGTAGGTAAGGCTTCCTCGCGCCGCAAACTCTGAACGGCGGCGGCCAGGGCCTGGACTTGCTGTACCAAGGCGTCGAACTGTTCCGGCTGGACCAGAGGAACTGGGTCAGCCGGAGTTGGAGAATTCTGGACAGAGTGTCCAGGGCTTTGCGGGGGACGCCGGGAGATGTTAGAGGCTCCCTTACTTCTCAACTTCATGACTGCTACTCGGGCCCTTCCTCTAGCGCCAACTGTTGCTGGAAATTAGACCCGGGGGCAATCTTCGGTCGAGGAGAGGGAGCGGGGAGTGAGTTCTCACGGCGGGGCGGCGGTCCGTCGGCGAGCGGCGTCCTCCGTCTAGGGCGGTCGGAGAGAAGGGGCGGCAGGTCCTCGTGGCGAAGCGGCGATCCGTCAGTTGGCGGCGTCCTCCGTCCGGGTGCCTGCACACGAACCGGTGGCCGGGTTTTCCGGCGCCGGCCCTCCGACGCTCAAGTCAGGGAGGGGGCAAATAGTGTAGAAAGGGAGATAAATAATGTCTGTAGAGTGTATCGATCCTCCTTCCACCGTGGGGCCAAGGCTCCCTTTTATAGGCGGGGGTCGGTTTACCTGCGATGTAACAGGGCGAGGCCGTAGTACGGCTCGGCGTGTTGTTCAGGTCGGCGCATGGTCAGGCGAATCATTGCTCTGATGTCGGCGGTGAGGGCGTCGTATAACCCGAACTAGCACGCTGTCAGACGAATTATTGCATTGGTGTCGGAGGTATGGCCGAGATCGGAGACTTATCATAGTTGACTAGACTCTGCTGGGCTGATTTGCCTTGGAGAGCTGAGAGTCCGTAGATGACAGGAGCCATGCGCATTTATGGTGGAGTAAGCGGGAGATCCGCATTTATTGTGGAGTAAGCCGGAGATCCGCATTTATTGTGGAGTAAGCCGGAGATCCGCATTTATTGTGGAGTAAGCCGGAGATCCGCATTTATTGTGGAGTAAGCCGGAGGGTTACAGCGACCATGCGCAATAAATGCCAGAGGGGCGTCAGGGTATGGTCCTCGGCCAGACCTCTGAGGCGCACGGCCGTAGTAGGTGGCTGACAAGAGTAGACCTCGAACATCGGGGTTTTTCTTAGGTCGGAGGTCTCGAGGTCGGGCGTTCCGAAGTCGGACGCCGACTTCGGCCGTCCGGGGTCGGAAGTTGTACGGCTTCTTAGGGGCATTTATGTCATTTGGGAAAAAATCTTATTCCCCCCAACATCCATCAAAGCTGATCATGTGCCTTCCTACCCTCTTCAAGACCACCGACGAATTTACAAGCCATTCAACCATCCATACAGCGTGCACATATAGGAATTGAATATGCCTTTCATTCCTATATCCTACTATATCATGCAGTTTCCGATCTAAAACTAACGATCAGTCACATTTTCTTTATTGTTCGTTTCTCTTTATTCACTTGCAAGCAATATATAACTAATCCCTTTGGTCATCCAACCAAAAAAATATATGCATCAAGATTCAAGAAGGAAGAAAAAAATAGAGCCAAAATTCGAATACAATTAAGTACTGGTTCTCCTCTTTGCAAAGAGCATGATCCTTTCTGATACTAGTAACGCACGATCAAGGAAAATAGTACTTACTATGAGGTGCTTCTCAGAAAATGGCACACAAATAACGGCCCTGGGCTTAAGGTGACTCCCAATCCTGCCCTTTTCGGGCCCTCTCCCGCTTAGATCTCGCCATAGCCATCGCGCTCGCGGCCGACCACGCCGCCTTCGACCTCTCCGTCGGCCACGCCGCCGCCGACCTTGCTCTCGAATCACTTCCTTGCCGAACTCGATCTTTCCATCTCCGCTGTCGTCGATCTCGGCCTCACCCTCTCCGCTGAGATCCAAGGATCGCCGCCCCCGACCTCGTCGCCGTTGACTTCAGAGCCGCCCTCTCAATCGGTATGCCTCACTCCCTCTATCCTCCCCCCACCCCAAAAACCCCACCACCAAACCCTCCTCCGGCGCCGCCACCACCAGTCCATCCCTCTCAAGCCCTAAGCCCCGAGCCAGGCCTGATCTATCGAAGCTAGGGTTTCTCTTTTGTCTCCCGGAGCTCGATTCCTCCCCTCGAAACGACTACTAAAGAGCAAGAAAACTCTTCAAATCAGCACAAGATGTTTACTCGATTTCCATCTGCTTCATAGTACTTAGAAGATGCATTCATGCATTCTTTTGTTTTAAACAAAGATGAGCCTCCGCTCGTTTGTGATCAGAACTATTAATGCGATCGATTGATTATTTTAAGGAATTTTAGTACACCATTCCCTGAATAATGTTCAATTTTAGACAAGATTCTGTTGGTCCAAGAAGGTACTCGGATCTGTGAAAAACACATGATTTTGAAGCTTTCAATTTATCGCGATAAATTTCAGAAATTGATGCATACTAACTTGCAAACCAGCAAAGTAATTAAACCCACGCACCTTGTAGCTTCTTCGTAGTAGCTACTTCCAACTTTACATTTTTATGTACGGTTGAATGATAAGGTCGTCTCACAATATCCATTGAATACTTTGTAGAATGGTTTGCTACTCGATGTAGATCAAACCTACCGACCCAAGATCCAAAACAAACACGAATTAAATCAAGCATGAGTAGTGGAAGAAAAAAATTTAGGAGAGAAAAATAAATTTATTGAAAAGAAAATATAGGCTGAAACAATGAGCTTCACTTCCACTATCTCACCTCACCAAAAATAATACTCTTCGTCTCTAAATAAAACTACTCTCTCTCTCTCTCTCTCTCTCTCTCTCTCTCTCTCTCTCTCATTGCAAGACAAAAACATCACTATTCCACTTCAACTAAAAAGCAAATTCTTTTATATTGAGTCTTAAGACTCAACCTAACTTAACTTGGGCTAGCACTAAAGGATAAACTATTCTAACTAGAATTGGAATAAGACACAAGGATATACTAGGAATAGAATCCGACAACCAATGGACTTCCAACATACTTGTCCTCTCTCAGTCCCTTGTAGAATTTGAACTTTGCTAGTAAGCATCTGTGGCAGTTATGAGTTATACAGGGAACATTTTAGTGTGCAGTAATTTAGATTTGGTGGAAAAACCAAAAGATATTGGGCTATATAATCATATCATTATGCATTAGTTGAAGTTACTGTGATAAACTCAACCATGTACATTCCCCACAACATTGTGGTATAACATTTTGTGGATCTGCAGCGCTTT
Organism: Phoenix dactylifera; assembly: GCF_051530095.1. Taxonomy (NCBI): domain Eukaryota; kingdom Viridiplantae; phylum Streptophyta; class Magnoliopsida; order Arecales; family Arecaceae; genus Phoenix; species Phoenix dactylifera. The sequence goes on along the minus strand of NC_143198.1, from coordinate 33,597,677 downwards.
ATAGGAGTATGCCCAAGATTCTAGAAGTTTACCATGATCTTCATAGTTTTTTTGCCATGTTCTATGACTGGTTTCCTTTTTTCAGAAAAAAGATATTATTCAGATTTGGTTCCTCATTTTTCAATTTCCAGTCTTAGGAGTATGCTGAGATTCTTGAAGCTTGCTATAGCGGAAAAAATTGATTACTACGTGATGCTCATACCTTTTGCCAGAAAATTTAGTACCGTTTATCTTCTTTGAAAAGCCTTCTTTCTTTGCTTCAGTAGCTTAAGTCGGGACATGTAAATAAACTTCTTCATCTTTATGCAAATAAACTTTTTCATGTTGCATAGAAAATCATTTTGTAGGAAATGTGAAAATATGTTTACATCATTTAGGTTTTTTGTATCAAGCTTCTTGTAGGCATCATGCTTATCCCTTGTGGTCTATAATTATCACCCAGCCACACTGTGACATCTGATTGCAATCCTTGGACAAGGGCCAGTGAGATATGTGCCTGCACTGTTAGTTTCTCTGCTCCAATTTCCTTGCATAAGCTACAACATATGTGCTTTAGTTTCATATACTCACAATCTTTAATCTCATCTAAGTGTAATTTGGCTGAAACTGACTCTTTAACTGAATAAATTTTACATGTATCTGTTGATGGATCCATTAATGTCTTTCTTATAATGAGATTTGTTGGTCTTGATCCCCAACACCACATTAGTAAGCCAATTCATAGTGACATATCTTTCCAAATGTTCTTAAAGATTCCTAATATTCTACAAAATAGTTGAAGAAACAATTAGGACCTGAGAAAGTTATCAGACACATCTCTCGTCTACGTTTCAAAATTGTATGTTGTCACGATATCTTCTTGAAGTAATATTACACTGTAACCGTATCCAACAGACATTACCTTAACTACTTGTGATGTTGATATAATCATCAAATTATTTGAACGTTATGGACATATAATTGCAATGGTAACATTTGATCATATGTCTGTAGGATATGTTGTGTCTCATTGTTTCCCCTAAAATTTCTTCATGGTAGTCTTAGATAGTCTTTACCAGTTGTTTCTTGGTTGTATACTGAGAATACCAATACTTACATCTTACCCAATCTACATCAGCTGCCCTTCACCGCTATAAACCCAATAATGGAAACGTGATGATGTGGTTTTTTATGTTCCTTGCTGGTTATAATATAAATCAAGTGGAATAATTTATATATTATGATGTCATGATGCTATCTTTTAAGTGGGGTAAACTTCATAGTTTAGAAGCAGCTTCTTGTAGATGACCCTATGATATTTATCATGATATTTATCATGACATGCATGTGAACATGCTTATCCTATTCTCAGTATACAACCAAAAAGAAAGAAAGAAAGAAAGAAAGAAAGAAATGAAAAGAGGTTGTCCTATTCTCGGCCATGATGTTATCATAGTCTCTGTTTTTATCGCTATTCCTTTAATATCATCGTATGTCTCCATGTGATATTTCTATCTTCTTTTAAGCCACCTGTGTTGATTTTATGAATCAATCAGGGAATTCCTGGTACCTTCTGTTTTTTTTTTGGGAAATACCCTGCATTATGTATAGATGCAGAATAGACCTATTTTTCCACGCATGTCTTCTTATGAAGAAATTGTTAGTATTCAACTATTCACTCAATGTGCCTTGTTTCTATGAAGCAGGTGTCTGTAACTACTTTGTGCCTTTTTTATGAAAAGCTCCTGTTCCTTTTTTTTTCACTGGATGGTTGAACTTTATCGATTTTGGAGATACTTTCTACTCTTCTTAAAGTGTTCGATAGCAGAAAGTTGGTTTTTTTATGTAAATTGTAGTTTAATTTCCTAACTCCTTTCAATTTGTCCTTTGCTTTATCTGACTTTGAGGCTTGTCAGGTTGTCAATATTCTGGTCTCTCTTGAGGATATATGGCAAACACGGCATGCTTTATAATTGTCAGCAGGAATGACATTCCTATATATGAAGCTGAAGTGGGATCTGCACCCAAAGTATGGGTTCTGTTGCTTCATCCTTTATTCTTTTTCCATGTGTCTCTGTTCTTTCTTTGACACCATTTCTAGCAATAACTATGCCTAAGTTCATTAATTAATGGGCATGAATGCTCTTATCTACATAATAATATCATGTAGACACGTTAGCGATGTAAAGAGCTCTAAAACTGTGCGTATACATGTACACGTATTTTTTGGTGGATTTTTGTATATTTAGTTCAGACCTCTAGTGTTGATATTTTGGTTGTGGCATGGCTGGCATACTTCAAATTTCGTTCCATCTAAATTATATTATTTTCGCTCCGTCTTTGCCCCATATTTTTTGATGGATTATGTATATTCAGTATGACAATTTTGACTTATTCCTTATGATATGTGGTTGAAAGATGAATGCACTGTTCCCTATATTATACTTCTCCCATCCGTCTAGATTCTATATCTAGAGGATACTTGGAGGTTTTCTTCTTGTTGCTTGAAGCTTAAATTGCAATACCTATTAGCCAATTATGTGGTGTTTTTTGATTACTCTAATTGGCCTTCCAAATTTCATGTTGATCCCCTTTGTTGCCCAACCTAGTATAGGAATCCAGCGGCTTTTAATTGGAGGTTGACTTTATCTTGAGAGTTGTTCTAGAGCTTTCTCAAACTTTGGAAGATCATTTCATCTATATAGTGAACTGGATAGATGGAATAAGGCTTGCTAGGTAAGGTCAAAGGTCAGGATATATGTGGTTGAATGAGTGACTCAGAATACTGATGGTTGACATTTCTTCAAACATCGGTCGACAAATCCTAGTTGCTTGTTACATTGTTCTTTTCACTAATTCATTAGTTTATTTAAAACTTTGGATTATATTAAATCTATAGGCTATTGTTTTAACTTTTTTTATTGCATATAAGTTTTAAATGTCAATGCTACCTTAGCCTGCAAAATGGAAATGCATTCTTTACTTCATATTAGGTCAGCACCTTCCGGTGATGCTTTTTTTTTTTACATGATGTTGGGTCTGCTAAAGGTCTCAAAAGAGCATGACAACATCTATCATGTCCATGTAAAGAGCATTTATTAAACTTTCTTTCCACTTATGCATGTTGGCACATAGATTATATAACGGAGATATTGTAGGTATTAATGAACCAAAAAGGGCCGTCTCTATCTATATGGATTTGACTGGAAGAGATAAAGAAAGTTTACATTTCTCCTTATTTGCAAATCTTTCTTGTGAAAGTTGCAATGTATTTTAATTTATAATACGAGGACAAATGTTCTTGAAATTATGGAGAAACATGTTGGAAGTGAAATATCTATAAAATCACTTGATCAGAAAAATGTTGTTCGATAGAGAAATAGATACATTTCTAGTAGTATCAAGAGTGCAAAGATGTTCTTGGGATCACTTGCTGTTGTGACTCAAAGTAAAAAATTGACAACTGGGCAACAGCAAGGTTGATAATAGCTTGGAAGTTTGGATGTATGATATCGACAAGAACTTTGTTGCTCATGTGTGCTGAAACAAGTCAAAATAAATAAATAAATAGAATGGATGTCTCATATGATGTAAAGATTTGGAAAGGATGGCTATGTGCAATGAGGATTGGCAGAGAAATTGGTAGGGCAAGGGGCTAGTAATTATGTGGAAGTGTGTAAAAAGAAGCAATAATTGAAATAACCTGGACAGAAGTTGGTAACTGCAAAATATTTAAAATGTAAACAAAAAGGATCTTATTTTTATAATGTAACAAAAAGGAGATTTTTTTAAACTGCACCATTTATAAATAGTTTAGGTTTAATCCTCACCCATGAATAGACAGTGGTGCCCGTCTTTTATAAGAACTTACTTTTGTTCTTATGTTACATTTTTAACTTTCCTGCAAGCTAAGTGGAAAAATTAGCTAATGGATTCTTAGACAAGACGATGTGGTATAGCATGGCTGTCAAGGCATTGGTGATAAGTACCTGTTATGGAGAGGGAGATATCAATTTCTTTCATATGAGGTGATGATCTGGTTACATATGAATCTTAAGCAGAAAATTAATCCAACGAAGCTGTTTAGTGAACTCTGATTCTCATAAAAGATAGTCCTGCAAGGAAAAAGGATGAACCCATGGATTAAAGTGCCAGCTATGCCAGTAGGCATAGCCCAACACTTATCATGCTTAGCCTGGATGGCACATGGTATGGCTGCATGCTGGTGCATGACAAGTGCCAACCGCTGGAAAAGGATGACATGGCATGCCTGGTTCTAGTATGTGGCACGCGTCAGGCACCGGAACAGGATGCCACAGCATTTAGATGCAGCAACTAAAACCCTGAGTATACCTGGTATCAAGAAGGGCCAATTGTTCCCAATGCTGGTCAAGGGAACAGAGTAGTCAACCTTGACATTGTATCTGGCAGGAATGTCTTTGCAAGAGAACAAAGATAAGGCAACGGAGGATACAGAACTAACTATTCTCTAGCACTAAGTGCTAGGTTAATCTGCATTGGAATAGCCATAGATGGCTATTGAAGAATAAGGCTTATGAAAAATCTAATTATAAGAGTGATAATATGATTAGTTGTAGCTAAATATGTCAAGCCCTCTACTCATCGATATAAGGCTCATATAGTTAGAACAATATCCATGCAGTAAATTACCATGGAATATTAACCAAAAAAAAAACATATAGGGAAAATAAAGACGCGAAGAAAATTTGTTATTGTTTTGGAAGAGCACCATGATAAGCATGGTATGTAGATGTTAGGTATGGAGTAGGAATGAAATGGCCTTTTGTTTTGTACACACGTCTGCTAACCCTAATGAAAGAGCATGGTTTGGGCCGGCTTCAGTGTGGAATCAAAAGGTTTATCTTTGCTGCATTATTACTCCATAAGATTTGCTGGTGAAATAGATATTTGCACCATTTCAATTGAATATGTTTTTTTTTTTGGTACAGTTGAATAGGTTTTTCATATTCATACTCTCATATGCATGGTCATTGTTAGGTTGTTGCTATACAAAAACCTTGAGCTCATCTTACCATTAGAATCTTCCTGTTATTTGTTTGGGAAAGAGCTGTTTCATTGTAAGATAGCTGTTGAAATATATTTTAGCCCTTTGTATGATTAAGATTAGCTGGTGAAATAGATATTTGCATCATAATTTTAATTGAATATATTCTTTATATTAATATTCTCATATACATGGTCATTACCATTTTGTTGCTAGGCAACAACGTTGCGCAGATCTTACCATTAGAATCCTTCCTGTCATTAGTTTGGGAAACAGTCCTTTTCATTTTAGGTCATGTTTTTCCAACCACATTATATCTTGTTTTTTGGTGTTTATGTTGCAGAAGGAAGAAGCAGCTCACAAGCACCAGTTTATCTTACATGCTGCATTAGATATTGTTCAGGACCTTGCATGGACAACAAGTGCCATGTGAGTGTGTTTTTAGGTGTCTGTATTGTCCATATTTGACTTTTATTTATGAGAATGTTTTCTTTATGGAGGCTTATATGTTGTACAGACAATAAAGTGTTGGGTCTTGTACGTTATTTTTGAATTATATTCTCTAGCAACTGTCTCTGATCTTTACACAAGTTGTGCAGGTTTTTAAAAGCAGTGGACAGGTTCAATGATTTGGTGGTATCTGTTTATGTCACTGCAGGTCATATCCTTATTATTAAAACATTGTTAGACTGTATTCTGAACAGGATGGGCAGACATGGTGGAGAAGTTCAGGTTAAAAAATATAAATTTATTATTATCTGTTTATAAGATATATTAGTTGCATCAGGAGATGCAGACCAGTTGTTTACCCTTCGTTTGATGGATGAAGAATGATATGCATTTCTTGACTCTGTATTGATTGTCTCCTTTTTCTTTAGGAGTCAATTGATACTACTGAAGCAACCCTGATTATAATGGGTCAATTTTCCATTGTTCATGTTCTTTAACATGGGAAGCTTTTAGTTTTGCTAAGATTTTCACTTGAATAAATCAGTTGTCATTTACAAAAGACTGTGACTTCAATACTTAACTTTATCACACACACTAGATTGATGCTGCTTCATGACTCTCGTAATGAGGATGGGATAAAAAGTTTCTTCCAAGAGGTTCATGAACTATATGTAAAGGTAATATTGGTTCTACATACTTGAATCTCTTATAATGTTTGACTTTTCTGCCAATACTACATGCATATTCAGCCATTATCGATTTAAGAAATATTTAATGATTCCAGACATTTTCTTTTGATTTACTTGAATTTTTTTGTTAACTGAGTTGTATGATATGGAGTTCATATTTGTGTTGAGTTTGTTTTCATTGCTCAAGGTTTAGAAAATCATTGAAAAGATGGCATCAGTTTATATTCTGAGTTGAATTTTCCAATTTTGCAAAGATTTTTCACTCACTTGTGATGCACTTTTGAATCACTCTTTTAGCATTCATACACCTAAAAAATCTCAGTTGAAATTATAAGTTCTTTAAATCAATGAAAATGAAATGTGTCTATATGGAGGAAGGAACCCTTCAGTCAGAATCCACTGAATCATGAATGGATCTTGTGGACTTTCTCTGGTGTAGAATCTTTATGCCAATACACTACCCGCGTTGTCACTACGGGTGACCTTTGAAACATATATTTTTGTAAACTAATTTTCATTTCAGTAAATTTAGTACACTTGATCTCTTGAAGTGATATGAAAAAGAATGAACTTTAAAGGAATTTGAGAGTTAATCTATTATGATTATTAATTCAAATAAATTTCAGAAATGATACTGCATTATAGGGTGTTATTTTAGAATTGACTGCATTAAAATTAACCAACGGGAATGCTAGAAAGTGGGTATTTGAATACTTTCAATGAGCTCATCGGATGTCTGACATATATATGTTTCATTTTTCATCAAATAGGTGAGCAGTTATTTGCCATGATCATCTTTGGCATGTTGCAAAAGGATTGAGCATGCTGCTTGCAGGAGCAAAAAAAACAAACATAAACAATACAAATGGACATGCGAATGCGCATTATTGCTCATTCTCGTGTGCTTGTGTGCACGCATGGCTAAATGTGTGAGAGAGGCCAAGCTCTTTAATCACTGTGCTGTTCCGCCTATTTTCTTCACTTTACATTAGTCCTTACAATTAAGATGCATTATCTGCTTGCTAGAATAGCATTAATCAGATTTATATTGTATTTTATTTGCTCCTGCTTATTACCTTGTGAAGTCTATTCGGTTTCTCATAATTTTTTATGATCATCTTTTTGGTTTTGTGTAGATACTTCTGAATCCTCTCTATTTACCTGGATCTCGCATCACATCATCTCACTTTGATACCAAAGTTAGAGCTCTCGCAAGAAAATATCTATAGCGGCATCCGCTGTCAAGGACTGCAGAAGTTTTGGCATCCTCTATTGAGTATCATGCATAATGAAGTCCGTATACTGCTAATTTTATTCTGGATGAAAAACCTACTAGTCAATTGTTGATATATATATATATATATATATATATATTTGTATGTTTTGTCTACAACTTCAGGAAGTGCTGATTGATAAATCCACCATGTTTTGTCTGTCACGAACATTGCTCGAGGAGCCTGCTGTTTCTTGAAGTTATTTCTCTCCAGAAATAAGAGAGGTGGTGTCTACAATTTACACGTTGTGGAGTTTACCGGTCCAACAGCCTATCAGCCGGATGGGGCTGTGAAATTAGAGTTCTGCAATCCTTGTTCTAAATTTTTAAGTAGGCTTTTAACCTCTTTGTTTGATTTGGGTGGCTAAATGAAGTACTTACGTTGTAACCATGTAGAAGGCTGAACTGGTTTGTGCCATTTAACTTTCTGTTTCTTGAAGTTCAGGTAGGACCGATGAACTCCAATTCGTTTTTGGTGGATGCGTGTGAAGGTAGATGAAATTCCTGTAGGAGGTATGGCGCCCATAAATTACCAATATTTTTAAAAAATAATAATTTTAAAAATTAATAAGATAAATTGCATAATTAAAGGGAAAAGAGGTATATCTGGATTGGGATGGGCGAAAGTACTAGCTCGAGAATGAAATTTGTCATCTCGTGCAGGCTCGTGGTAAGAGGATCTCCAAGATGAGTTTGAATCTTCATATCACGAGCACGGACATGTGGGCGGTTTGGCCCGGTTGCTCAAGAAGAGCTCAGAAAAGCCCAATGACAAAAGTGGAAAATTAGGTGGAAAAGGGCTTAGTAGGAGCGTCTGGATCAGGTTTGGATGTGATGTGTATGGGATCTGGGATCTAGGGCCTTTTAATAAGCTTGGTATAGGTAATCATTGGAAAGATCCCTTTAAATAAGCTCGGTCTGGGTAATCATTGGAAAGGTCTATAAAGGTTTCAGCGGCTCTCACAATGAACGCTTTCATAGCCTACCAGCATTGGCATCTCATAATGGCCCAGCACGCGAGTGTTAGCGTTAAGATCCGTATAAGGATTTCAAACATGATCTGTGATACTCATTAGATTGAAATCGAGTTTCGATTTTAAATTCAATTCAAAGTGGATGGAGCGTGTGGCAAAATATTCAAGCCATGCACGCGCCACGTCATGCCACATGCATGGTATGGACCGTATGGTTGGTAGAGACAAGAACAGTCGGGCTGCAGCCCATCATCTTTAAAACCCAAGTTGAGCTTGGAAGAACTAAATGCCAATAAACGCGAGCGTATTTATATTTATTTATGGGAACCATCGATAAAGAGATTTTAAAAATTCTAAATTTTTCCAAAGAATATTAAAAAATAAAATAATAATAATTCTGTTTAAAAATCTATTTTTTTGAAAAAGAAATAAATATTTCCATTAATACTTCATTATGGTTATGCAAAATGTTGTATCCGTGCAAAAAATATACCATGTTAGACGACAATTTTAAACCATGTACAGCCGGTATCATCTAGGTCCCCTCTTGGGCAGTGAAAAACAAAAGAGTTTTTTTTAAAAAAAAAAATTATAGCGACGTTGTTGTAATTTTTCAATTTTTAATTTTTTTAAATTAAATTATTAAATTAAAAATTCGGTTGCAATTCCTCGGCGGTTCCATCGAAAAGCTAGAGATTGATTTTGGATATCCGTTGACAAAGGGATGGTGCTGCCAAGGTACTGAAGGCTATTTGAGGTCGTCCGGTTCACCTGCGAGTTGGATTTCAGCTCGTCTGTTTGGCACCAGGTCTGACCATTGGAAGGTGCTGCTTTCATCTATGGAATTGTTGCACCGCAACTCAATCCCCCTGCCGCTGTTCCCGCTGCCGGCGCCATCAATGGTCAGGAACTACGAGTTTAAGTTCCCCGAGGGAGGGGCAAGAAGCTTCCGCTCGCTGGACCGGAAGTCCTGTCGCTGGTCGCGGGGACCTTATCTTCTCCGCCTTCAGTCTCAGAAAGCGGTTCGTGGGTGCTGCGATCAATGCCTCTCCGCCTCAGCTTCTTCTAAAAATTTCGCGAACCAAGATACTTGGAGCTGTCGATCACGTTGATTAATCACGGTCCAACCGATAATTTTCAGAAAGCATTCTGCGGGTGCAGGATGGGTAGCAGAGATTGTCCAAGTCCGAGGCGGGCGGCGGCGTTTTCGCGATGATGTAAAAGCACAGCGGTACCGAAGATAGCATTGCAGGGGATCCGGAAAAGGTTTAGGTATATTTTATGACAAATGTTTTGAGCTGGGTTGGTGTGGATGTTGCTAATCCAACCATATATCAACGGCACCATCTTGCTGATTCTCGTTAATTAGATGTACAGTCAAAAGGAATTGCAAATATGTTGCACGTACTCTTTAATTTTCTATCTGGCTAAGCTATTGGATGAGATTATTAATACCCGGTGATGAGGCTAATGAGGAAGAGACTCCATCAATTAATCTACGAGGACAACAAAGACAGCGAGGAAGAAGAATCCACCCTCTTTCTATGAGATTAATTAATACACTTGTCTCTCTCCCTCCCTCCCTCCCTCCCTCCCTCTTATCTTCCTTCATCGCCTCCTCTTCCCCACCACCCTCTCGAGCGCGCAATGGTAAATCAGGGGTTGAATGAAGCTGCCGGTAGATTCAGGTTTTGACAGGTCAAGCTTAATCCGGATTGGGTCCTTTTTAAACTGGGTAGAGTTCTGTTGAATCGAAAATAATAATAAGCGTAGGCTTGACTTTAAACCTAAATTTTTCATGTCAGCAACTCGTCCGACCTTGTTCTAGTCATATTTCTTTCGAGCATGACCGCACCATCCATAACCGAGCTTCATATCCTGCCACCTCTCCTATCTTGATCCAGACTTTTCCATCTAGTTCTAAATGAAAACATCAATAAATTGAGCTAGGGCTTCTTGATAAGGGTAACAAATGGGTCTGGTTTGGTCCAATAAGAATTGAGTTGGTAATTTCACAACACGAACCCGACCTACTTATTATGTAATCAAAAATCTAAAACCGGGCTTGATCGTTTCATTGAATATGCAACTCAACTTGATTTCTATAACCTGATCAATGAATAGGTTAGATCAAGCTTAAAGAGTCTCAAATAAGACAGGAGTAACAGATTAAATGGGTCATGAATAAGCCAGGTTAGCGACCCAACAAATCGTTAAATGAGTTAAAAGTAGGTTAAAGGGGTCGAAGCTCGAAATCTTAATATAATTTATTTAATAAACAAATTAAATCAAATAGTTTATGATGTAAATTTATCGACGCTAAATCGTAACCAGTTTAACGGCGACTCGTTACGATAGGGTTGGCCAACTGGGGCGTAAATTACCACCTTGCTCGTCTCAGCTCCCTCCCATCCGCGGGTCCCACCATCGTCCGTTCGTCCATCGGCGCTCGCTGGGTGCTGACTCCCTCGCCGTCTTGGGTCGGCGGCTACGATTTACCTGCGTTCACAAAATAAAATAATATTAATAATAAAAAATCTCCGCCGACTTGAAGAAGGAGACGCCGTTCGAAATCGAGAGAACCCCGTCCGTCCACGTCATGCGCCACGTCACCTAAGCCCACCCCTAGGTATATAAGTGGCCTGCCCCGGCATCTGCCTGGTCCTTTGTCCGTTTCGCTTCCTTCTCGCGAAATTAGGGTTTCACAATCCGTCTTCGCCCTCTCTCCTCTGCCGGCTTCAAGAGGAAGGAAGCCAGCGGGTATTCTACTTCTGGGCAGCGGATCATCGTCTCGGAAACGCTTCCTTCCCCCTCTCGTATATCAGATCTTCGATCCCTTCGGTAATTTCTCTTCCGCGAAATTGAATCCAATCTTCCGCTTCTTTCCACCGCCGCTTCCTGCTTTGATCTGCTCTTTTCTCGTTCTTGCAACGGATCGGCGCGTTCTGTGCTGTTCGATCCGTTTTCCCTAATCGTGGTTGCGTTTTCTTGGAGGGAGTCTTCCTTGTGCCGTTCTTGTTCTTGCTCTTCGTTTGGCGCTTAGACTCGTACCTCTGCTCTGGGATTTCGCTGGTTATGAGAGGCCGGTTGTGCTGTATTGGTTAATTGATGGAGATATTGCTGCTTGATGCCGGACTCATCGTTGCTTGGGAGGGTTCGATTTCCTAGGGTTTGTTTCCGAGGGTTGGTGTTGTGATGCAATGATTTCTTGATGTAGATGTCGTATCATGATAATAATAGATGAAGACTGCGACCTTATGTTTTTCTTGTTGACGATTCTGCTTGGCCGCAGTTGTGATCAGATGAAAAAAAGAAAGACTATTTCTTTCTTTCTTTTTTTTTTTTGCTTTGGGAAACCGATTGTTTTTCACCTTCCATCAAAGGTGCCATCCGTAGATTCGTGAAAGGTGAGACGGATGGTTCTGTTCCAGGTGGTTCCAGCCATTTCCGGAAAATAAATATTTGAATGGAGATTGCCCGAATTGTATCAAACAAGAAGAGCAACCAGTCGTATACTCGTATTCATCACATTTCTCTGTCGTTTGTTCTATTATATTTCTCCGAATACGATGAGCTATAACCAAAGTTTCTGCGATTCCTTTCTTAAGAGTTCCAAAGGCACGCATAAGTCTGTGCTGGCTCTTGGCTCTAGCATCCATTATTTGGACGAGGGAGGACGTGGGTGACGAAATTTCTATTGATTTATTTATGTTCCTTATCTCTCGCAGTTGATAAATTTTTGTTCCTATTTGCTTGTTTATGTGCTACCTGTCCTCTTTGTTTATCTTAATCTCAATTCTGAATGTTTACTTTTGTTTGTGGTTAGTCTTTTTGAATCTTTGGCCGTTGTCGATTATGAGATGCGACCTAAAAATTTATTATCTAACCAGACTCTTTTTTAACTGAAGATAATTGCTGTAATAGATAAAAAATGTAGCTCTTCTTGCCCTAATTTGCTGTCTGGTTTTTTTTTTTTTTTTATCACAGAGCAGAGGATTCCATCCTGTCTCGGCACAGTGTCAAGCCCGATCATATCGCATCCTGCTTTTAATTTATAGAACATCAGATAGTTGCTTTGAGGAACATTTGTTTGTTCCATTCATATTCAATCAAGTAGTATGCCGAAGGAAAGGAGGACCCGTTCTGCATCCTTTGAACGAAGATCTCGTGGGTCACCTTTCCCATGCAGCTCGTCCTGCGATCGTAGGCATTCTTCTTCTTCTTCTTCTTCTTCGGCCTCTTGCAGACCTTGTGAATCTAGTGTTCCATCCGCCAAGGACACGAAGGAGTGGGAGGAGATCCATTGCCCTGTGTGCATGGAGCACCCTCACAATGCTGTTCTCCTTCTCTGCGCCTCCCGGGAGAAGGGTTGTCGCGCTTTCATGTGCGACACCAGCTACCGCCATTCTAATTGCCTGGACCAGTACCGCAAGTCATTTTCTGAATCCCAACCGTCTCAACAGGGTGCCGAGGGTCAACAGCCGGAAAAGCTCTTGTGCCCTCTGTGCCGTGGGCTCGTTACTGGCTGGACCGTGGTGGAGCCTGCACGCCAGTATCTCAATGCTAAGATCCGTGGCTGCGCTATGGAGTCCTGTGGGTTCAGCGGGGTTTATGGCGAGCTGAGAAGGCATGCTAGGAAAGAGCACCCCTCTGTGCGTCCATCAGAGGTCGACCCTGAACGACAACGAGATTGGCGGAGGTTGGAGCAACAGCGCGATCTTGGCGACCTGTTCAGCATGTTTCGGTCGCCCATCGCTGGAGAGGAGGATGGCATCGGCGTCATCGGGGACGATGAAGAGTTAAGTGGCGGTACAATCCCATTTCCCTCGATCACAGTTTTCTTGATTGTACAGGTGACTCGAGCAGGAGGTATGGGTTCCCCACGACCATCTTTGCGTTCCTCGAGGAGCTCCTCGAGAGGTTCCTCACGGAGCCGAAGAGGAAGGGGAATGATCCTGTGGGAAGAGACCTTCAGCGAGCAGGAGTCCTCCGGCAGACCAACCAGCAACGGTATTGATGATGCGGACGATGATGGTAATGCCAGCAGAGCTGAGGATGCGCCTGTTGCTTCTCGACAAGGCCAGGGGAGACGCCGGCGGCGGCTGAGGATGTCGGACAATGACGACGAGGAGGACGATGAAGATGAGTTGCTGTGATTGTAGGGTTGTTGCCGTGTCGTATTTTGGGTGTGTCGAGCTGGGGGGTGGGTTCTGTAAATCACTTGTTATTCCGAAATATTTCTTGTCATTGATACAAGTGTCTTTTTCTTATGTTTTTATTTGTTTAACAGGGGAATCAGCCACTTCTCACCGTTGAACCTTGGGAGCTAGCTGCTTCACCATTAATTAAACATGGGAAGGTAGCTGCTTCTGTGCTTCTTCGCCATTGAACATTTTGGGGACCTGTTTTCGAGGGATCTGAAACCTTAAAAGAGAAGAAAAGATTGTGAATAATATTGCTTCATCGAAGAATTCGAACATGGAATGTGGGATTCTGGTTTGGATATTACATTTCCGATGGCCGTACGCGTTTGGTTGCTCATAGTCATATCTCGTTTGAGTGATCGTTCTAGTGGTCGTTTGGATATTGCTAGCGTTTACGACGGTAAATCGACCTTTGCGTTGGGCGTTCGAGCGTCGGGATGACATTTGGGTATCTGGCCTCTCTTTTCTTTTTCTTTTCAAGATTAAAAGTGATCGAGTGACCATCAGTCTATTAGTACGAGGCCCTTGGGCAGGGATAAATATCCCGAGCTGGAATTTGCTGGAACCTGCCGGATTTCTGGGTCTGTTACTATCGTGACTGACATCGATCAGGGTCCGAATATGGGGATGATAAAAATGCCATGAGGCCCGGATCCAGATACTATAATTTGGTGCCGAGGGGTGGGAAGGTCGAATGTTAAAAAAAATCTTATCTGATGGTACTCTGTCTGCAGGATTCATAACATTGCTAGCTTCAATCTTAATTTGGTAACATGCTCTGCTCTTTTCAATCTTAATCTGGAAAAAGGTTGCCGCACTTTTCAACCTTAATATGATGAGATTTTGGTTAGCAATTTACATGCCAAAATAGGGTTAGCAATTTTGGTCGACAGATCTTCTGATGTTAGATCAGTGGGAACCTTGTATTGCTTCTAAATTGCTCTATGTATGAAATCTAGAAGGTCGGTAGGATTATGGAAACTGTACCAGTCCATGCCTCGTATACTAATAGCCTTTGATAATGTAATCCAATTATTGTTTATCAATTCCTGTCTACCATTTAGCAACTTTAAGGCGGCAGAAGTAATTCAGATTTACAGTATCATGAGATGCTCGAGCTCTTTGCTACCTGGCGAGCGGAACCAAGTTACACAAATCTCCTCAGTATATTATTTCTATCTTTCTGTTTTTTTTTTTTTTTTGTGTGTGTTATATATTAGATGGTGCCTCCTAACATAGTAACATTGCTTTACTTTCAGCGTTTCCGTTTCTCTATGGCCAGCTCAGAACTTGTCTCTGCTTGTCAATTACTAAATTCGGTCAAACTTCTGAGTTACATTCAAAACTCTATTTCAACCTTTCCGCTATAAAGACTACTTGATACTGCTCCAAGGAGAGGTAGTGATGGAAGGCAAAATGGATCTTTCTACGTTGAGTCATCCAATTTTGGCCGAGCAGACCTCAGAGCCGGGCAGGCTAAACCTCGGTTCTGCTAAAAGCCAGGCCGACTTCGGACTCTGTTGAAGGCCGAGCCAACCTCGGCCAGAGGCCAGGCCGACCTCGGACCTCGCTGAAGACCGAGCCGACCTTGGTACGAGGCCGAGCCGACTTCAGCCTTATCAACCTTAATTTCTGTGATTCACGCCGCCTCCAGCTAATGGCCAGCTGATCACAACTCGGCCCAAAACTACAGGTAACGGCCAAGACTCTTACCCTATAAAAAGAGGGTAGAAAAAGGCCCTCCGTAAGCAATACAGAACAATTCAAGAACTAAGGACCATGCCTTGCTGCCCCCGTCATGTTTGCTACCAAGAGTCATACCCTGCCACACCAGCCAACACCATGCCGTGCATAAGGACTGCCCAAACCGTGCGCCTCAAGCAAGCCTTGGCCTTGGCCACACGCCACCGGGTCAGGACTATCTTCTTCCATGATGATGATAGACCATGCCTCAACCACCCAGGCACTTTTGTCGGGACTATAAATAAGCCTTTGTGCAAATACCCTGAAGCGTAGGAGGTGACCCTCTTTCTCCGTCCCAGTCGGCGTCTTCTCGGCTTCCTCCGGCGTGGTCACCCTTAGGCCAAATCTAGAAATTTGATCAATAATACATCTTGAAACTCCTTGCGGATGCGAACTATCTTATAGAATAGATGAAGCTATAGCTTATGATTTACAAGCAATTCGACGCCATCCATCTTCTTAGAAAAAAAAGGAAAATCTAGCAACTCGAAATGCATGCATCCTCCTCTACTTTTCTTTTATTCATGTTTTCTGAAGTCTTTTTTATTACCACCGAGGTGGTAGCACGGTGGGAATGGGGCTTTGATTTCATCGGAGTGGCCCAGATTTGAAACCCACGGGCGTCGATTAAATGCGAGGACTGGATGCCCTCAACCTGGTTTGCTCGGTGGAGTCGCTATCTGATTTGCCGTTACTTAGGTGGTGCTGATGTGACGTACTCACACGGAAATAGGGCTGCCATGCTGGCGGGGCTCTGCCACGGATGAGGAGGGCATAAGTAAAAAATGTTCTCCCCGCATCCAACACTCTCTAGCAGGAAAGGAGCCTAGTGGAGATTGCTACCTGCATCCAACACTCTCCAGCCGGAAGGGGGCCCAGTGGAGATTGCTATGCGGATGAAGTTCTTCTCACCCCCTCTTTCCTCTTTTTTTTTTTTTTTTTTTATTTTTTTTTTTAACATAAAAAAAGTCATTTTTATTTGTGTTACGAATTCCAACTTTATTATTATTTACTCGAGCTTTCAAGCGCTGGGCGAAATTGAGAACGGGCTCCAAAAACACTCGCGCCCAGCGAGCGTGGGGCGCTCTCACTCTGCCCTCCCCTTTCCCCCCTGTTTAAAGTTTCAACGACCGTCACCCGCGTTGGAGCCCTGGCGACCCCGACGAGCCTCTCCGGTGACCCGATGGGACGTGTACACGGCACTGCGTCCCTCCCTCTCTCTGATGCTCTCTCTGCTCGGTTGTCGTTGGTCGGTCCCTCTCGCTGCTCTCCCTCTCCGGTACCTGTCGCCACCTCGTTCCCGATCTAGTTTCTCCGCCCCCCGCTCCTCTCCTTCAACGACGGTAGCAAAACCCTAATTGCAAGGCTTCTAGTTCTCATCTTCTTAGTTACCTGTTGGTCGTCTTCATGACCCCTAATTTCGGTTTCCTTCAGCATGAACCCGAAAATTGATGGTTTGCGTTGCATAGTTTCTTCGGATTTGCATAAATCTCATAATCCGTTGTTGTTCTGATTGTTAATTACTGAATATAGATGATTCACAAATATTGCTTAATTATTCCAGCAAAATAACTTTATAACTGGTTCGCTTGGAAATTGCAAATTATCTGAATCTTTCTTAAAACTTTATACGGAGCGTGGAGAGCTAGCCAACGCCGCCGCCACCTCCTTGCTAGAGAAAGACGGTGGAGCCCATTCTCTCACTCCCTGTCTGTGTGTGTCGGCGGTATTTCCTCTCTCTCTCTCTCTAGCTTTTCTTCTCCTTCCTTTTAGTTGGTGTAGTTTCTAGGGATCATTGACGGTATTTTTTCTTTTTTCTTTTTTTCTTTTTTTCTTTTTGATGAAAAGACCATCGAGGGGTTCGTTCGGTGTCTTCGAGCGATTTTTTCTTTTCGTAACCAAAACAGGGTTGCTTCATTTGTTTTGATCTCATCAACCCCAGAGTTTTCTCTTTCTATTTGGTGGAAGGTTCTCCTGGAAATCTAGAATGCATTGGACGATTTCCTTGTCTAGTTTCTTGAGTGGTTAGTCATTGTCCTTGCGCAGCTGGGCTTGCTTTGTTCGATAAATCCCTCCTATATCAGGTAGAATTTCAAACTGAGTGGATAATTTTCTCTACAAGTATGGCTAAGTCATTACCTAACAGCATGGTTACCGGCATCTTCATGTCTACTCCTTTGTTTAAGTCAAAGGTAAGAATACTTACTTCACACCTTGTTATTTTACTGCCCTCCTTATTTGCTTATAGGAGTGCTTAACTTTTTCTACAATAAATCATATACCAAAATCCTGAAAATCGATTTGCATGTTACGAAAAAAGATGATCATTGATTCTGGTTCATGAGTCAAACTGAGCATTGTTTCTCATTGCCCCTTTCAGATGTTCAACTCATACTGAAGATCTTAATTTGTAAGCGCCAGTCCTAGCACGTGCTAGATGTATTTAAACCACCCTAGCTTGCTTTCGCACTTTCTAGCCAAGTGACATTTCTGAGATTCTTCTAATGTACTTATCTCAAAATCTTAATGCATGTCCATTATCATGCCTTTTCTGTAACATTTATCTGCTCATGTACCTTCTGCACTGCCTGCATTCATATTCATACAATATATCTGGTCCCATAGCTAATATTGACCTTTTTTTATCTTAATATATGTGATGGTCACAGACTCCATGCTATTTAAACCAAACAGGGGGCATCTATGTTTTTTGTCCAATTATTGTGAAAATATTTCAAGTTTCTAAAAACAATTTGCTTGTGGATCCTCTTGTAGTTCGGTTTACTTTCTCTATTCTATTAAAGTGGCATATACATTCTGTGCTATTAGATTGTTGATTGTTTTTTTTTTCTTTGAAGTTCCCTTGTACACTTAATTGAGTGCTGACTTAAAGTACTTGATTTTTTCCCCCAAGAGAATGATTAGAAAGACTCCAAAGTCTAATCCAATTCATTAAGAGTATGGATAGACAGCATTACAAATCAAAGACACCATCCCTGCCTGTACAAGGGGTTAAAGTTCTTGAAACTATGACTTTGTCTTGGATATTAACCATGAAAATATATTTAGCTAGTGTGAAAACTATGGCTTTATAATTGACGCCGGTGGAGGTTTCTGTCATCAGGAATGCACTGATCTCTATGTGGTTTATATGATTGCAATCACTCACTCTCTAGGCATTTACATGGTCTTTCATCCCAAATCTAATAAGTTCTGTTGGTAATCAATAACAACAGTAGAAAATCAAAAGTGTGTGAATTGGTCCACCTTTTGTTGATTTTCCATCTATAGTGGGATGAAGTCAAATTGGTTTTACATAGAGATATTTTATTAAAAACCAATAAAGAGCCCTGATGAGGAACCTTGCTAAATGTCCCCATGGAGAAATCGAAAATTTAGGTTGTGGGACATATAATTTACCTAATTTATTAGTGTGCCACCCAAATGATTGTGCCTAAGGATGAAGTGAGATAAAAATCTTACGAAACAGATGCAGTGTCAATTGAAATACAAAACAATATGGAATAACCTGGCTTATCTTGACAAAGAAATCTTTTCTTGTTCATACTCAAAACTCATGTAGGCATATTATGTACTTAATGCATACTTAGGGTATATTTGGATTTGGTTGCAACTAAAATTGCTCGGAAAACTTGTTTTCTTTGAAAAATCTTGTTTTCCATTTATTTTTCGCATTGGAAATTCAACAAATTTGGAAAGTTTATAACTAGTTTTCTGGGAAACTTTTGCCTTTCCATGGATAAGTCCTACTTTTCCCTTTCCTTTTTCATGATTTTCCTTGCAGCCAAACATACCCTTAATGGAGAGCTTTTCTTACTGTTCCAGCACTCAGTAGTTATGCATCTTTATTCCGATTTTTCTTTTGTATATCTGCTCTATAATAAACTATCAAACTTGTGAATAGGCTGCATCACTACTGGGATTTCAGCAAGTCATGAAATATTCTTCAACATTATGTTCTTGACCAAACATATATTATGTTGCTTAAAAATACTGGTACCTCTGAGGTTGTAGGATATCAAGGAAGTTCTTGTCATGGTTTATATGAAGGGACTTCCTGATGCTCCTCCGTGCGGATTCAGTGCGTTTGCAGTGAGTGCAAAACTCTTAGTTACTGCATGCCAGACTGACTTTTGTGAGATTGAAGTACTTCTATCTTTGAAGGGTGTTGAAATGTTAGCTTCTGCGCGTTATGCTTTTCCATATGGTTATACAGGAGTCCTGTTAGTGCAAGATATATTTTGAAACATCCTGAGCTCAAGGAGGATGTGAAAGCCTGCTCTTAAGTATCTTTTTTTTCGTGAAGTCTCTCTCTCTCTCTCTCTCTCTCTCTCTCTCTCTCCAATCTAAATTATTTGGATCTTTTAAGTTTTGGACTGCTGGAGCAAAAAAGTACAATAGTACACATAATTTCAGTGATATCATAAGGCTAAAGAAATTATAGGTTTCAAAAAGTTGCAATATAACATTAAATCATGGAAAGTTCAAGTAGAAAACTTTCCTACCAAGTCAACAAATAAAACCTAATACTAGAGTTATGCCTAGCTATCTAAAAAATTGTATGGACCATAAATCTGCTAGCCAATCTAATAGACAGACCACCCACAGATGTGATTAGTTGACAAAGTAGCTTACATGTTAGCTGAACAGCAGCAGATAGTTGATGATTGTACTTTTGGCTACTAGGACATTGTGGTGTGTCTTACCTGTTGAACAGGCTGTGTTGGGTCCTGGTCTCTCTCTCTCACACACACACATAGAGTACGGGTGCGCGTTCATGTGCGCATGCATGTAAGCATGCACATGAGTATATGTGTGAGCTTGCAGGCGTGCTTGTGTTAAAAGTGTCACTTCTATCTATTTAGATACTATCAGATATGTGAATGATCAGTCCACTGCATTTATTCAGTTTGTACTTGCAAATAGTGGCAATGTGTTTGGAAATAAATGTGCACTTCAAGAGATATCTTCAAAGTGATGGCATGGTCGTAGGTTTTTAGATGCTTATTATAATGATGATTAATTTATGGTACAGTAACATCTTTTTTCAGATTTTTCATATCAATATTATAAATGCCAATTGTTTGTGGATCTCTCATCTCTAGTTGTTTATTTTATATAATTTCTTATTCTTCTTTATTATTAATTTTATGCATTGAGATGCTTTCTTTATGAACCTACCAAAGAACAAACTAAAAGGTTTCTGCAGATGCTGTTGCCATTGAAGTGAAGGATTCGGTATTTCTGCGGTATTTTTTTTCTACGTTCCTCAAATCATTCCTTATTTGTTTTCCTAATGCAGCCAACCTATGTTATATAGGCAACTAAATGACAACTCCATGATGAGGCCCACTGAAATTCCAATATAAGAGAAAAGAAAAAAAAATATTCAAATATCCCTACTTCATTGATTTCTGACTGCTAGATCAGATCAATAAGCTGCTTTTTGATTTATTCTTTTTAACTCAGATAAATTGTACTCTTTCTATTTGTGCAGCAATTGGCCTACATGTTCTCAGATTTTTATAAAGGGGGAGTTCATTGGGGGATCAGACATTGTTCTTAATGTGTATCAGGTAGATTTTAGTGAGTAACGCACTTGTTACTCTCTCTCTCTCTCTCTCTCTCTCTCTGCAGAACACTTGCTACTCTAGTTCATGACATGTTGCCGAGCTTCTTTTCTCTGCAGAAAGTTGAACTCAAGGAATTGCTGATGGAGACTGAGGCATAAAACTCTTTCCAACTCATCGGGGTGTTTTTGCGATGGTAATTTGTTCCAGTTTTATTATTGCTTGACAATCCAACATGAATCTTCCAGATATTCTTTTTCATCCAAAATATGACTTCGGATTCTATGTTGGATATTTTTGATTCAAGATATTGCTAAGCATCAATGTATATATACTCCTTGCTATCAGAGCAGCCTTAGACCTGCTGCTCTCAGCTAAAGCCCTGAACAGCATGCTTGGACCTGGCTGCTGCTGCTAATCATTGGGACGTTCCATGGTAACCCACAGCAATCATGTCTTAGTTGTTGGGTGACTTTTATCTGTGATGTCCTGAGATGATTTGTCTGCATTCTTATCTGCAGCAAGGATGTCAAGGACGCCAAGTGTTCAGGCCCGATGCCTCCTAAGTTGTATGCTAGATTTTATTAGGTCTTCCCATAATTGGAGCCAACAAATTTCTTACCTTGAAGAGGATAGCTGCGAACCGTGCCAGAGTAAATCAAAATGACAAGTGTGGTAGAATTGAGATCAACATGCGAGTTGGATTAAATGTGACAAACTGTATGGTTTTTTTAAGCCTTTTCTTGCATCTACTGATTGCTGCTGCTTTCCTTTTTTACTTGCGCGATGTGGGAAATTAGCTTGAGCCAAACACCTGCATTGAAATGATGCAGCATTTGGTTCAAGTTAATGTCAAGTTAACTTATTCTTTGCCTTTTTCTGGTTATTATTTTTTTTCCTTTAACCCCTAATAATATGCGATTGTTCATGATGTTGCAGGAAAGCTTCTAATCTCGCTCAGTCCTACACAAAATTAAGAAAATGGGGAAATGACTAATGGCTAGGACACATGGGTGCTCCAATTCTCCGGAAAGTCTCTCATTGCCACCAAAATTAAATGCACGAGGCGGTAACAGGTCAGAGCGTGTCCTGTTCGATCTCCCTAAATGGAACAAACTATAGGATCGGGCATCCTGAACTCTGAACCTGGAGAAAGGACAGTGTGCAAACCTCTGGGTCATGCCCTGGTCGATGATACATATGCCACTGTGATTCTCGTGGCGGGGAGACTGATTTCTGGAAAGACTGATTTCTTTCTCGTTAGAAATAGGCACGCGGGAGACATCGTGGAAAACACATGGAGAACCAACCATTGCAGACTTCTTCAGAATTTCGTATGATCAATGGAGTAGCCAGCCAGCGGGGATCTCTGCTGAAGCTTGGATTTCGGTGATCTTGCATAGGTTTGATGTGTACTCCCTTCATGGTTTGGGAGTTGGGATGCACAACATGCACCATGGGCCGGAGCATCTCTTTCACGTCCTGAGGGTCCAACGTTGCATAACCGAGGCAGATATGTCCGGCCGATACCCAAGTGTGTCATGGGCGGTTGGCATGTATAGTGGTTCCATGAGTGGCTGATCCGATCTGATCTGTGTTCGTCCAGTTGTGTTCGACGACATATTGAGCGAGGAGTAGGTTTCTGCGCCAGTAGATTTCCCAAACTGACTGACGACAAGATAGATGGATACATCGACCGATGTCCGGATGAGATCCAGATTGCATGCATTTGGTCTCATTCCCTTTCCAAATCACCATTCCATTTGGCCTCATTCTATTTGTGATATCTGCATCGTATCCAGTATCTCGCCGGTTGCCAGGCTGGGGAGTTGGGGTTGGTGAAGGAGCTCACCGGCTCTCGACTGATGGCGGTGGATTCCGGCGGATTCCAGCAAGAGAAGAGTAATTAATGACTCTTGAAGTAGAGAAACAGGGCAAAGGGAAAACTAGAGAGCGGAGAGGCTTCAGGCAGCAGCAGTTGATCGAGGTGGCGTAGCAACCACCGGGGACGATGGGGAAGCGGAGATCAGCGATGGATCATGCGGGGGGAAAGAGGGGACTAAATCGAGCGATCGAGGAGAAAAAGGTGGAAGATAAGGTCGGTAGTTCCGAGGTTTGTCTCGGCCGTTCGACGGCTGAGGGTGGTTCCAACGGCTGCCGGCAGTTCTCACTGGCTTCAAGACCCCACACCGGCCACACCTCGCACCTCCGATCGGAAGCTCGGACAGGAGATCGGGATTTCCCTATTCCCATCTTCTTTTTTTTTATTTGTATTTTAGACTGACATCTGTTGGGTGTGCCGACTTCAGTCCAATATGGGCCTATTTTGGGCCGGCTATCCACATAGAAACACAAGATCCGCAGAATTCTTGTTCTAGTTATCAATTTCCACTAGATATGGGAGCACATTTAATTGGCTCTCGACTGCAGCGAATCAAGATGA
Source organism: Phoenix dactylifera (assembly GCF_051530095.1). NCBI lineage: Eukaryota > Viridiplantae > Streptophyta > Magnoliopsida > Arecales > Arecaceae > Phoenix > Phoenix dactylifera. Next base: position 33,574,305 of record NC_143198.1, on the reverse strand, counting down.
TGTTAGAAGTGTGCCGTCAGAACATGCTGACGGCTCCATCGAGTCAGCCCAGATCGACCCTAGAAAGAAAAGGCAAAGTGTGCATATTGCTTCACCTAAGTTGGAGTACATTTTGTACCTGATTTTTTCCCTCCTGTAATCCTGTTATGTACTTGAGATGATCAGGAAGGAAACGACTATGCAAGAGGACAGCCAGCATTGCTCCTGCAGGAAGTCTCAACTGCTCGAAAGTAAGTGGAAGTGATTCTTGAATTGCATATGAAATATAATTGCATGCTTCTTTTGGAAGAAAAGACACGTGAACGCACAGCTTGCACTTGTTCTTCTTGCACTGACGCCTTGTCTCCTCTTTTCTTTGTGCAGCTGCTGTGACTGCTTCAGGATCATTTTGGGCCGAAGCCCGTCGACGCCAGGACTGGTACAGCACACGCGAGAGTGAAGACACAGCGACTGCTACCGTGACTGATGCATTTGCTCCCGGGATTATCCTGCCTGTCACCAATTTCCGAAGCCTTGGTAGGGAGAGGATTCCTCGTTAATTATGTCAGCCGGAGAAGTTGCACTTTACTCCCATGAGTCCAAACTGATTGCCCTCATATTCTGCGGGATATTAGGAAAATGATAACAACCTCTGGCAGGCGTAGAGGAGGATGCAGCTGCATGCAGGAAGTCCATAAGAATTTTTAGGGTATGGCAAAAGTGGCTCCAGAATTAAGTCTATCAAATGCAATATTTTTGGAGTTTAGGGTTGTGATCTTTGACATTTCAGAATGAAAGTCGAAATTGCCAAATTCGATTATACCTCTCTCTAATGCAACAGTATGTAGTCTAATAGCTGACGCTGTATATCCCTGGTTAAACCGAGAACAGACGTTCGTTTGGTTTGGTTTAAGTTTATTTTTAACCATCTCATGGATGCATTGTTATGTGGTCTTGTGACCGGAGGTTCCTTATTTCAAGAATAACTAAAATGGCCTCCAAGCCTTGCTTTTTTCTTTTTGTTTCGTTTTTCTTTTCTTTGATGGAAGGCTTCTGAGCCTGTCAAAATGCAGGAACCTTCAAATAAGCTGTCATGTAATATATATTTTCTCCAACTTATAAGTAGTAGTTTTAGTTTACATCTAGAAAATATTTAGCGAGCACAACAGCTAGTAGAGATTCATGATGAGAAACACCAATAAGCATAAACCAGGATTACCTGTCATCAGCAGACGTGAAACACCTCAGTGCATGAAACAATAGTCAAATCATCAGACATATAGAAGTAGTCAAAGCTGGAAGGATTCTGGCACAAGGAAGTGAGATTCATTTAATCAGTTCTTTCTCGATTATATTCTCTCCAGGGTGAAGTTGATTTCCTTGCTTCTTACATTATTCTTCATTTTATATAGCAATGGATGGGGAGTCGGAAAGAGTGGAGGTCCACAGTGAAACGCCAAATCCTGCGCAATGCCACATAGGCTAGCTTCTTCCCTGTAACTCCAAATGTCCAAATCTCACTGTACGTTTCATGCGGCTGCTGGGCCCGCGTTTGCTCAGAGTGATTTATTGTTGATTTTGCTTCCTTTGTCACGGCTATCCGCCCCGTTTACCTTGCTCAGATTGATTTTTTTAATATTAAAATATTTACAAAAAAAGTGAGAAAAAAATAATTTTTATTGCTCCATTCCTTCACATTCGGAAGTTATATATACTAGTATGCAGACTTCATCTAAAAAAAAATAATATAGGCTGATATATAACCATGCTAGCAAAAAAAAATATTACTAGCTGATACAGGTACGTTGTTACGTAATCTCTAAAATTATCCTAACAAAATAATGCTAATAAAAAAAATAATACAAGTCGATACAGAATCATACTAATAAAGAAAAATATTATAGGCCGATACAAATTGTTACGTGATCCCTAAAATTAGACCAACATGCTCCCTCAAACCCAAGATGGTATTGTATGTGCCAACTTAAGTTTGAAAACTAAATCATGAATATACCCAGAAACTGGTGTATTAGATCAAGAGCTGAAGTAGCAGCTTAAAAGCTGATGTAGTGGTAGATCAAGAGATGATGAGGTAGCATAAAGCATAATATGGCAGAACACGAGCTGTTATAGCAGCTCAAAAACTGATGTAGCAGATTAGGAGTTGACATAACAACTCAAAAATTGATATGGTAGACTGTATGTCAAACTGATATGATAATACATAATTTAATATGGTAGAACATAAACTGAGACATAGCCGCTTAGAAACTGATGTGGTAGATCAGGAAGCTAACGCAGCAAACTGATATGTTTGACAATGCTAACGTAACTAACTAATGCGAAAGACTAATGCGTCCACTAATATGATTGACTAACACAACAAACCGGTGTGTGTCCATGTGTCTGATTGACGTGTTTGCCGATGTGGTTGATTAACTTGTCTGATGATGTGGCAGCGAGAAGATATATAGAAGATGACAGTTGTAGCGATGACAGAGCTCAAAAAGAAGGCAATCGAAGGTTGACAATCTTTGTAGACAGAGGTACTATGGAAGAGGAGCAAAAGACCTTAAACTAAATGATGAAGGAGCTGAAGACAATAAATAAAACTAGAGATGGAGAGAAAGGGGTCGAGCCATGGCGATGAGGAACGATCGAAGATTTGAAGTTGAGAAGAAAAGTAGCGGAGAGAAGCTACAAAATAAAAGATCTTCGGATATTAATCTACCAAAATTAGAGGATATCAACATCTACTAAGGAATATGGGATCTTCGAATGTTGATTAATTAGTAAATAGAGGATATATGAATTCATTAAAAAATAGAGGATTCAGGTGTTTATTCACCAGGAAATAGAGATTGATAAATCAGCAGTAAGTATTATCAAATCTTCTAGACATGGCAACGCCGACTATAGCAAAGGTAGAAGAGATGGCGGCAGCAGATTAGGTGATTGGTGGCTCTGATACCATATTAAAATATTTGCAAAAAAAGAGAAAAACAAGAGAAAAAGTGAAAGTGAAAAAAGATTTTATTGCTATGTTCCTTCACATTCGGTATATCTCAGGAGTTATATATACTAGCATGTAGAGTTCATATAAGAAAAATAATATAGACTGATATAGGATCATGCTAACAAAAAAAAATATTACTGACTGATACAAGTTTTACGCGATTTCTAAAATTATCCTAACAAGATAATGTTAATAAAAGAAAATAATACAAGTCGATACAGAATCATGCTATAGGTTGTTACGTGATCCCTAAAATTAGGGCAACATCCTCCCTCAAACTCAAGATGGTATTGTATGTGCTAACTTGAGTTTGAAAACTAGTCACAAAATGTACCCAGAAACTGATGTACTAAATCAAGAGCTAAAGTAGCAGCTTAAAAGCTGATGTGGTGGTAGATCAAAAGATGATGTGGCAGCATAAAGCCTAAAGTGGCAGAACACGAACTGTTATAGCAGCTCAAAAACTGATGTAGCAGATTAGGAGTTGACATAATAACTCAAAAACTGATATGGTAGACTATGTGTCAAGCTGATATGATAATACAGAATTTGATAATGCAAAACATAAACAGACATAACAACTTAGAAACTTATGTGATAGATCAGAAAGCTAATGCAAGAAACTGATATGTTGGCAATGCTAACGTAACTAACTAATGTGAAAGACTAATGTATCCACTAATATGACTGACTAACATAGCAAACCAGTGTATGTGTCCATGTGTCTGACTGGCGTGTCTGCCGATGTAGTTGATTGACTTATTTGATGATGAGTAATGAGAAGACATATAGAAGATGACAGTTGTAGCGATAATAGAGATCAGAGAGAAGGCAACCGAAGGTTGACAATCTTTGTAGACAGAGGTACTATGGAAGAGGAGCAAAAGATTTTGAACTAAATGATGAAGGAGCTGAAGACAACAAATAAGACCAGAGATGGAGAGAAAGGGGTCGAGTGACGGTGAGGAGGGACGGCCGAAGATTTGAAGTTGAGAAGAAAAGTAGCGGAGAGGAGCTACAAATAAAAGATCTTCAGATGTTAATCTATAAAAAATATAGGATATGAACATCTACTAAGGAATATGGGATTTTCGAATGTTGATTCATTGGTAAATAGAGAATATGTGAATTCATTAGAAAATAGATGATTCAGGTGTTTATTTACTAGGAAATGGAGATTAATAAATTGGCAATAAGGTTATCAAATCTTCTAGACATGGCAACACCGACTGTAGCAAAGGCGGAAGAAATGGCAGCAACAAATTAGATGATTGATGACTCTAATACCACGTTAAAATATTTGCAGAAAAGAAGAAAAACAAGAGAAAAAATGAAAGAAAAAAGAGATTTTATTGCTATGTTTTTTTTACATTCGGTATATCTCAAGAGTTATATATACTAGCATGCAGATTCCATATAAGAAAAATAATATAGACTGACATAGGATCATGCTAACAAAAACAAATATTACTGGTTGTGATCACTAAACTCACCCTAATAAAATAATGCTAACAAAAAAATAATAATACAAGCCGATACAGGATCACGCTAAAAAAAATATATTACGGGTCAATATAGGTTGTTACGCGATTCCTAAAATTATGGTAACATTTAATGCTGGTGAAATGTACCTAATCATCAGTGGCATCCGGTGCATCTGCTTTATCATCTTATTTGGATTCCCGGAATTCTCCAAGGGATTCAATAAGCAGAATTAAACGGCCCATATAATCAGGCATCAGGCAGTCGTGATGTATATGTGCATCCAGTCAGCTTAACCCAGAAAATAATTATATATTGACGAACTCTCATGAGTTCTATAATATGGAGGGGAAGGGTCGCCCTGCCCAACTCCTCCATTCTATCAGCCTTGCCTTCATACTTCATGTCTACGGAAAGGGAAAGAAAATATTAGTAGTTTTTTATATTGTCTCGTTAATTAGGACCGAGTCTACTACCGTGCGGAGGAGCAAGTCTGGGAATAAAGAGGAGCATCAGAAACATGAGTCTTGCATGCACTTTTAACTAAATGGGATTAGCGGACTGAAGGCCCCATGGAAGAACCTAATAAATTAAACAGTGCTGGTTATGCTAAAATAATGCACAATCATCGGGCTCAAATGTAGAATAATGCTGCATGCAGCTGCAGCAGTGACAGCTTAATCTAACAACATAGGAACTGCATAAGTGGTGGGGAGTCTCAACCATCAGGAAAGTTTTATAGATTCTTGCATATAATAGAAATGGTCTCTCAATATTACAAAACACGCACACGTAAAATCCATACATATCCATATATACCAGCAATCTCTGAAACAGTGATGCTGCCATAAGCTAGCAGCCAGACTAGGAAACGAACGAGCGAATACGTACGTATACCGAGCCAACCGGCGAGGGACCGGAAGCTGAGACGATCAAACGCTACCGTACCATATACCAAACCGAAAATTACTAGTAGTTAATAGACTTCTTTGGCCCATATTGTGGAAGTTGCCGTCCCGAAACTCCCCAATTATGACCGAGACCCATCCAGCCCCAGCCTTGCAGTAAGCCACTTGCGGACATCATCCATTTGCTCAGGGACCGTGTAGTGGCCAAGCCTGCATATCGCCAATAGCATCATCACGCAAAAAGCAGTTGATTCCGTCAGCTGGGAAAAACCATGCTAAACGAATGTTAATTTCCATACCCACTATAACTTTTGAAAGTCAAATTTCGAAATCCAGATGATCTTAAGACCTCCGCCGATCTTTCCCCATGTTTGTAGGGAACCACATCATCCCCTGCAAAAATACACAAGACAGAAGAAATCAAGACGCCTACCATCCATCGGTTTCCTCTCCAAATTGAAGGCGTACGTACGTCTTATTGATCGATTTGAATGCAATGTTTTCAGCTGTGATTTATTCGTCGATGCATGGAATTATAGAAGCGACATGGCAGAAACGTTTCAGATAAGAGAATGCGTTCAGAAGTAATAGCAGCCAGCTAATATATATATATATATATATATATATATATATATATATTTAATTAGGCACCTCTTCCATGACAGACCCAAAGAGGCAAGGAGGCAGCCCGTCTTGCAGCATCTTGTGAACTTTCCAACTTGTACTTCAAGGTCCTGGATATATATTGAAGAGCTTTGATTTCGATTTGAGATATGAGAATAGATAACGAAGAGATTTATGTGCGCCAAAATTGAACAAACCTGGAACATGGAAGCCAGCCACTTAGACCAATAACCGCACTCAGGTTGATCGGATATGGGTTGCCGTTTCCGTATCTACCATACGCGCAGCAACTGGCAGAGTACAAGGCAGTTGCCGCGCCCATGCTGAAGCCACCGATACCCAGTTTTACTGTAACAACAAATTTGATCATTCTTGATGTTAGTATGCATATATATATGCTGGAAGTTCAAGCCCATAATGGATTATTATGGATTACATGTACATGGATTGGTGCAGTATATATATATATATATATATATATATATATATATATATATGCGATAGAAAATATTAAATATACTGAAAATTGCAAAATTTAATGCTCACACAGACACAACTGCGCAAACATGATTTCTTCTTCACATCAAGTAGACTTTCAGATAATCATATGTATCCAGCTTTTCATTTAATTTCTTGTTATTGGAACCTAGCTACCTAAAGCCGCGTGTCTATCAGTTTCAACCATAAAATAACAAAAATAAGGCAGAATCTTCTTGTTTCTCACTATGTCGTACGTTTTTGAGAGAAAAATAAGGAGACCCGGCCGCATGCATTATAATTTTCTAGGCCCGGATACATGCAGATGCATCTCCAAGACTCGAACCCAGAACTTATGGTTGCTAATTAAGTAGAGAGCTTAATTATCATTGCAGTAACGTCTCAGGTTAAATGGTCTCTCTCCATGGGAATTGAGGTCCGGATTCCATGGTTAAAAAGTGTCAGACGTTTATGATTAAAAGAAAAGAGAAACGACGTATAAACCAATACGAATATATGAATTTCATGACCTGATAAACATGTGCAGATACAGTAGTGAACAAACAAAGTATCTTCCTTCGAAGCTTACCATCAGCAGGCTCAGCTGACAAGAGGTTTGCTACATGTGCAGCTGAAACATCCGTCCCTTCAACATCATCAGGACCATCCACTGAAAGGTCTTTAACGTCGAACCCTGTGACAGAACCCAAACTATGAGAATGCTTCACAACTCTACATCAGATGAGACTAAATAGAGCAGGTCTCTAAATACAAAGATATTAGGAAGTTCGTAATTAAGAAAGAGAAATTACAGGCGGTGCACGGGAATCCACCAAAGGCTGCCACAGGTCGGGTAGGAGCAGTGGGGCAAATCCATTTAACCTGCACTACACGATAAGCCTTGGTGAAACTAAGCTGTTAAAATATATGCCAGCAAATTAACCAGTAAATTATGTAATGACCAAGTAAAAAAGTTAAAAGCTTAATTCCCGGCATAGGAAGATGACCAGTAATAGAACAGCATGTTTATGATATAAGTAGAGAAATCACTGAGTGTTCGGAGAAGAACATAATCATCCTACTTACATTTGGAAGAGGAAGGGTTTCCAAGAGCTGGGACCAGCTGCGACAGAAATCCAGAAATGAGAAATTGTGCATGCATGTCTGGGAATTTCTTTAATTTATCTCGAGCTCTCATCAAAGTAAGAAGTGAATGTTTGATTCACAAAAAAGCAGTTTATGATGATAAAAGACAGCGGTTAGCATATATAAGATTTGTATGTGCCATTCCAGCAAAAACACACACTTAAAAATGTACCCAAAAGAAGGGAAAAAGAAAAAGGGGGGTAAAAGGGCAAAAAATACAACCAACATGATGTTTCATCTAATGTTCATATCAAGCATCATTTTTTTTTTTTTGCTTTGCCTTTTCAAAACGAAAGGATACTATTTTCAGTTATTGGCTCAACAAACATGACTCTGTAGCAAACTGAGCACACTTGATAATACAATTAAACCTTGATACAGGCATGCTGATCGATATACTTGACATGGCAGTACTTCATTATTGTAAAAAGAAAATGAACATACGATGACACGAAACCAAAGATAGTGCTGATGCCTAGGTTTCAGCCCTCTGCATTAATGTGAGGCTTTTGAAGCAGAAAAAAGAAAAAATTTGAAGCAAAAGGCAGTGCAGGAACCAGATAGGAAGCAGTTTTTTTTTTTTTTTTCGCTCAGCATGCAGGTAGAACCTAGAAGAAGTACAACTCAGGGGAGACGAATAACTTTCTGCAGGGGGCGTACACCAAGACACTGGACCAGTGGTCCAGGAATCAAGCCTTCAGGCATATTCCCTTTTGTAATTCATGACCGTCACCGAAAGAAAGGATAGGATATGACAAGTGCAGGGTACTATTATCTTTGTTAATTATTATGTTCACGGTTGTCATGCCTCCTAGAATCGAATCATTTAATTTGGGCAGGGAATCTTTTGCATGAACTAGACATGCGAAGGAGAGATGATTCCCCGTGAACTGCCAGAAGCGCATTGACATTCCCCACCTACTCTCATTCCCTCGGTCTGCACCAAAAAAGAGAAAAATAGCCCATACCATGCACATGCTTTAGGAATTTAAGAAGGAAAAACGAAATACTAGGAATATGTGAAAGGAATAAAACCACCATCTTAATCATTTTAAGTGAAAATGGAATAAATAGGCACAAAAAAAATGCTAGGTAACAATCTTCAACATTCTTCAGCTCGGTGGACATTCTTGCGTCGGGAAAAGATAGAAAGAAAGAAAGAATAGCACTTCGATAATGTTAACACAGACCATAAACATTTTTACCAAGTTCAAAAGTGTGTGCAACTTTCGCATCCATGTACTGGGAACTTATATATGTCTTAAACCATAAATTAAGCAGAGTCACGGTAACCAACTCAATGAGAAAGGGTGCTGGCCGAAGGCAATCTTAGCTTCAACTTGTATCAAGGAGCAGCATGCAAAGGGGAAAGGAAGTTTGGTTACAGATGAATAAGAATACCTTGCTCCATTATCACCTAAACCGTGAAGCCACACGATAGTGGCCTGGTGCCTTCCCTTTGGTCTGACCACATAGGTCCTCCCATACTCAAACGACCTCCTAGTTGCAGTCCTAGGACCTGCATTTATCCATTTCAACTCACCAAAACCGCTAAAAGTTAAACCATACATGAAACCACAGCTCTAAACTATACCAAACAAAAGGATTCAAACCAGAGGCACGAGAGCTGCTCCCGTAGTTCATCTTGGTGGGACAACACAAAACCCCTGCCTCTTGCGATGACTGCTGCTGCAACTAGCTGTCCTGCGATGAAGAATCACCCTACCGACCTCTATAATTTATACACATCTGTGGGGAAGTGGAATGTGAATATAAGCCCATGCATGGATCCCCATCCCACTAGCTAGGCTCCTGCTCGCACCAGCTGCAAGCTGTTCCTGGAAAGGCCTCTAAGCCCAAGGTAAAAGGGGGACAGGCAGCACCCGATAAGGAAAGATAAAAGATAGAATGGAAAGCATGGAAGCTTTTTCCGAAGGTAGAGAATCTACGGGCACACCGCGCACACCCATGCATGAACCATCGAGCCAATAAGAGACGAAGTGAAACATAAAGTAAGAAAAGGAGGGGAATGAAGAAGGGTAGTGATGCTTGGATTTGCCTGCAGGAATCGATGCCTGGAGGCAGTGGAGAGCGAACCCAGGCGACGCACGAAATATCTCCAATAATAACACGTCAAATAACCTTTCTTTATTGGCGTTCTCAGCGTGATTAGTTGCACCCAAGAATCGCACGTCATGATCTCATCACCGATGCAGTAGTATATATTTATTAATGAGTAGACACAAGGAAGGGGGGAGAAAGGAAACAAATAATTGAGCCTGAAGTAGATGCAGCATTACGGAAAGAAAAAAAGAAAGGACATGGGAAGTGGGCTATGCTTTTCTAAGTCAAGTACCGACCTGAAATTGAGGAGAAACAGCAAAAGCATGGGATCTTAATTTTCTTCCTTGGCCTTCTTTTTGGCCTCTCCTTTCGTCTTTCAACTTGGCATTTTTCTGTGGGCATACTCTGTGTCTCTGTCTTTAATGGTGTGGGTGATAGGCATGGAGCCCATTGCTTATCAAGAAGCTGGATCGCACTCAAATCATCAATTGGGTCAGGGCCCAGCAGCCCAACTAAAAATAATCGCAAATTAGTTGGGATCAACTTTTTTTTTTCTTCTTCTCTCTCTCTCTCTCTCTCTCTCTCTCTCTCTCTCTCTCGATATACCACTCGGTTTAGGATCACACTTTCCAAGAATCACCGAAATAAGGGAATATGATCAGATGGGATGCAGTTGGCCAGATAGCCCACCCCGCTGTTCTTTCTCGACTGTGAAAATAAAGTATGAGCTTGTTATTAGACTCCCGCGCTGAGAGAAAAGAAAACACCATCCTCCTCTGTGACCTAATTAATAGACCTATGACCTTTTTCCAAGGGTATGTAATGACCGGGTCGAATCAAACCGTAGACCTGCCTGGGTCTTCACCATCGCGCCTGCCTTGGGAGCGCATGCGAGTTTTTTCTTTGTTTGTTTTTTTTTTTGAAGGGCAATGGAGGAAGCGAATTGCTTCCCCCAGTTTCAGTAAAAGTATAAAATTTGCATATTTTCAGAAGAACAGGTACTATTGACTGTGAAAAGTTACTTGGGCATAAGTGAGTTGTGAGTCCAGTTGTTTATTTAGCCACAAATCACAAGTCACCTTTCAATTTAAGGCACCCATTTGGTAAGGGACGGTCCCAGCCACTTTCTGGCTTCTATTTTAGGTTAGTTGGTTTGTGGAGAAAGAAAGGTCTCCTTTGCAAATTCTTCTTTTTATACAAACTTGCGAGGTGTGGCAAGTTCATCCATCCCCAACGATGCAAACTTAAAACAAAAACAAACAACTGGAGTCAGTCTAACGAGCCATCCTTTTCTCCTCTGTTGATGGGGAATATTGGAAAGGTTTGCTTCCAATTAAGCCTGTCTACTCCACCCCATGCAGAGGGAATCGTATGCACTTCACCTTTCCATTTTATATGATTTGCATGTGGATGATGGCAAACAACTCGATCAAAAAACTGAGGTGGTAGGGTAATGTGTCTTGGATTGTTTGATAAGCAACCTGTACGTCCTCACCTTATCTCGAGAGGGTGGGAACTTTAATGCAACAATCCTGGCCCGCCTCTGATAATTAAAGTATCAGAAGAGTCGAAAGGTGCGAATAATTCGGGAAACACCAGGAGCTGTTTGCGTCCATAAACGTCTTTGTTATCGAACCTACATTCCAAGGTTTGATTTAGACGTCTTTAATTCACACTGCGGGAACTGCAGACATCCTCACTCACTCTCTTCTCTTGTATGGCCCCCCGCGGGCCCTCATATATACAACTGGAAGCGAGGCACAAGAGGGATATATGTGTGCGCGCGCGCGCGTGTGATTCACAAGTGGGCTGTGAGGAAAGCCAACGAGCACGTGTATATAAATCATTCTCTTTTTCAAAAAGAAAAGGAAGGTTGGCGACCCGCCTATGTTGCCCTTGCAATTTTGCCAGAACATCCACAACCTTCGGATGATAACGCCTATGTGGTGTTTTATGACGTGGATAATATTGCTTTAGGTATTCAGGTGGCGGCTTCGCATCGAATTATACTTAGATGCATCTGTAAGTCTTCCGTGAGCCATTGAAATTATACTTAGATGCAACCACCTCGGCCCATAAATAATCCGACCCTAGCTAAATTAAATAAGATTCACAGCCACTCTAGCCATGAATGCTTTATGCCTAACTCTCAAATGCTGAATACCAAGACCTCCATGGTTCTTCGATGTACATAGAGCCCCCCGAATTAACCAAGTGAATGCCTTGCCACCGTGACTTGGTTTTTATAGGCACAGGTACATTGTTCTTAATTAGAGGATGAGCCAAGTGCAGTGAAAAGATTGCTCTATTATGATATAAGTATTATAAATAAGAAATACAAAAACAACCTCTCCACACTCGAGGATAAAGTTTCATACATCAAACCTTCCCAAAATCCCATGGTGGCGGGATCCCGTCACCGTGCATTAAAATTGCACCTTACATTTTATTATATGTGTGGATGCTTCAATATCTTATGCATAAATAAATAATTGGGATATCAAATTTCCCGATGCAAATTTTTGAGCAAATTCTTAAATACAGATTAGAATGCAAAAGAAGGGGAGTAATGAACATGGTATTCTATGTTATCTAGAATCGGTTTAAGGTATCTGACCTTTTAAGGCTCATTTCATTATTCCTTTCTCTTTAAACCCCAACCGTGGCATGGCAAGCAAACTGCTGTTCGCTAGGAGAATTTTATCATGCTGTACTAATTAATTAGCATGTCAAAGCGTCTACTTACGGTTATCATGCTTGTAGATTCAGTAATATTGTGAATTTTGAAAGTCATAGCTTATAGTTTCTCTGAAAGACAAATAGCTAGGTGAGCTCAAGTGGTTTATTTTGTCACCCCTAGGCATATGTTTTAGAGACATCGTTTTTTATGTCAAGCCTTGCGAAGGTCAAGGTTTTGCCGAGAATCTTAAATTTTGCTAGTTAGCAAAGCATGTCTTGCTTCCATTAGTTCAAAACTTTTTCCTAGTTGTGTGTCAACAGCAAATATTTGGATTGGCGGGCATCATTATGCACTTTCTAGGACACAGCATTGGCTCTTGAGTCATTTCGACTATTCCATTAGCGTATGCTCCACAAGATATTGGCGGATGCGCTTCATCGTCATGAAAATGAAAGGTGGCCTAGCAAGTTGCCATATCTCTGGACCCTTTGGAGGGAAAGAAAGGTTTGAATCAAGAATCCTTTGGACGTGATTGAAAGGTGATAGCGTGTGTGTGACAGAGTGTCAGAGAGAGAGAGAGAGAGATGAGAGCTTTTGCAAGTTTTTTTTTTTTTTTTTTTTTTTTTTTTTGATGTGGTCTAGAAATTAATAGAGTGAATCTTTCAAAAACAAAACAACTAAAGAGGCCAGCATCCGAGAAGAACCGAAAAGATGTAGCATCTGAGAATATATGTAGGTACAATTCAGTTAGGTATAAATGGAATCTCCAATCCTTCTATCCATGTCATAGCCTCTGGGCCTTTCAGCTATCAAGGTGATTTGAAAGCACTCGTCTTCCTTTCCTTTTCTTCACCTGCCTCGTGTGAAGATGTACAAGATGGATGCTATCGTAACCTTTTCCGTATGTACAAGATGATTGCGACATGCAAGCACATATGAGCATATAGAGATCGGTAGCGGCTGGGCATGACAGGCGTACGCGGGTAGCGATCATATTGCTAGTTGCTAGGGGGACTAAATGGTTGTCTCGTTTGCCACCGAAACTCTAATTAATCATCTGAAAAATTACAAGGCGATGAATTCCCGCCTCAAAACTTGTAGGAACAACAAAACCGGTGCCATCTACCGACCGGATAGAAATGATGTCTCGATTTCATACGACATGGACATGGAAGGCTCAGCCGCATGGCTCAACCGCTGATCATGATTGCGATGATGACGATTATTATTATTATTAGTCGTCCTTCTCCGTGGAGAGGAGGGCAAGAGGTCGTGAATGATCATCTCCGTCTCCGGCGGGAGATCGACCTCCATCCTCCCTTCCAGCATGTCGACCACCCGGGCCATGCTGGGCCGGGCCTCGGGCTTCTCCTGGATGCACCACAAGGCCACGTACACCAACGTCCTCACCTCCCTCTCCTCCACCCCTCCTCCTCCTCTCACCAGCCTCTCGTCCACCACCTCCATCAGCCTCCCCTCCCTCACCCTGTCGCTCACGATCCTCGGGAAGTAGGACCACTTCCTTGACGACGCGCCGCCGCCGCCGCCGCCGCCGACCAGCTGAACGTTCCGCCGCCCTCCGACCATCTCCAGCAGCACCATCCCGTAGCTGTAGATGTCGCACTTCTCCGATATCCCGCAGTCTATCAGCCACTCCGGGGCCAGGTAGCCTCGGGTGCCCCGGACCGTGGTCACCACCCGGCTCTCGTCCCTGCCCATCAACTTCGATAGCCCGAAGTCCGACACGATAGCTCGGAAGCTCTCGTCCAGCAGTATGTTCTCCGGCTTGACGTCGAGGTGCAGCACCCGAGCACGGCAGTCGTGCTGGAGGTAGGCCAGGGCCTTGGCCACGTCTATCGCGGCGCTGTACCTCAGCCGCCATGGCAAGCACCGATTTCCTCTCCTCATCTGCTGCTGCCGCGGCTGGCCGCCGTTGTATTCGATTTCCTTCCCTTCGGGGAAGATCCAGCGGTCCAGCGAGCCGTTGGCGATGAACTCGTAGACGAGGAACCTCGCCCCCCCCGGGATGAGGCAGTAGCCCAGGAGGCGGACGAGGTTGACGTGCTGGACGCTGGCTATTGCCCTGACCTCCGATCGGAATTCGCGCTCGCCGTGCTCAGCCCCCTCGATCCGTTTCACGGCGACAGGGGTGCCATCGTCGAGGATCCCCTTGAACACCGACGCCGACGACCCGCGCCCGATCAAGGCCTGGAAGTCGTCCGTGGCGGCTGCGAGGACTTCGTACCGGAATTTGGTCGGCAAGCCGGCCACCTTTCGGAGGAAACTGTACTCGATGCGGAGCTCTTCCCCTTCGAGGGCCGACCGCCTCGCCATCGACATCCTTCTCCGGTCGAGTGAGGGGCGCAGGATCGATATCCACACGAAGATCGCAAGGATTGCTGCCCCGTCGAAGCCTGCGATGAGGAAGAAGGCAGTAGAATGGCCGAGGCATACCCACAGGATTACGAGCAGTATGAGGAGGCCGGCGACCGAAGAGGCTGCCACGATCTTCGCCTTCTTCGACTCCATCATCAGAGCTCCATCCTTGCCCACAGGATTACGATCGAGCAGTATGACGAGGAGGTTTCCTTGCCTATCGTTACCATGTTGTTCTGTTCTGAGCGTCGCACTGTGAGAAGAGGTCTTGCTCCTTGAGGATGAACAGGTCTCGATGCAGAGCATCCAACTGGGATATTGAATTAATTGCAAGCGGGCCCCCGGCTTCCGGAATTCAGCCAGTGGCTGAATTGTGGATTAAGAAAGGGTCGAAGTGATGAGGTAAGGTTTGGTCTGACCAGGCCTAATGATTTTAACGGTTAAAAATTGACTCCTGTGATTGATCATCGCGGACCCAATCAACGGGAAAGTTTCCACATCCAAGCTACCTACCTACCTATGAACGGGTTCGGGTTCCGTCTTTCGCGCGAAAGGATGATGTTGTCGACCATTGGATCGCGCTCCGCGCATATCTCAAAGCAATCCGAATGCCGTCACTCATTGATCCAACGGTGGATTCGAGCGGAGGAAGGGGAATCGTCGACTTCTATTTTGCTCTCTCTCTTGGTGAACCTACTGCCATCATCAGCACGGCGTTAGCGAAGAACCTCAATTGCCTTGCCTCCATCGAAGGCGCTTTCCTTGAAGAGGTAAGCGCACTGTTTAATTTTTGTTAGCTTTGCTTTCATGGTCAGAGAGATTACTTGTATACGCGGACTGCTCGAGTCTTGACTCTTGAGAGGAAAAAAAATATGGGAAAGGTTCCTAAAACTCTCGGGCAAACTTAGGTGGGAATGATGGAAGACTGAACTTGAAAGAGAAAATATAGAAAGGCTGCTGAAACTCTAGGACAATTCACTGATCGCTCCCTCTGGAACTTGCTGTCCAATTACTAAATTAATCCTCCGCACTCGTTTCGTTATGGTAATCAATGTTGGCTCACAATTTAACAGAGGTAGCTTCCAGCAGATACATTAGCGGTCAATCCATGCAAGTTCTGTAAGTAGATTTCAACCCAGCAATCAATTCTATTACATGTTGCGATACCTACCAAAAACCTTTATTAAAATTTCAGGATGTGCCCGTCCTATTCCTCCTTGTTGCACAGTTTGTGCTGAATGTTCTTGTTTCTGAGCGATGAATTTTTTCTCCTTTACCTTTCTTTTTTTTTTTTTTTTTTTTTTTGAGGCAACGTTCTCTTTCCTTCTTTAGATTAAAGTTTCTGTGCAGCTAGTTATTTTTCCGTTTTTGGGACTCTCTACGAAGCCTGCAGATTAATACTGGTTCTTTGTACCTGTTTTTCTTTTTCTTTTTCATTTTCCTTTTAGCAGAG
Source organism: Phoenix dactylifera (assembly GCF_051530095.1). NCBI lineage: Eukaryota > Viridiplantae > Streptophyta > Magnoliopsida > Arecales > Arecaceae > Phoenix > Phoenix dactylifera. The sequence goes on along the minus strand of NC_143198.1, from coordinate 33,558,100 downwards.
GGGCTTTGGTCAGAGAAGGAGAAATCTTTGTGTCTTATTCCCTCTTTATTGTAAGTCAATGGATTAGAGATGTGCACTTGCTAAGAATTGGTAAAAGAAAGATTAAGCTATAAGTTCAAGCATCGAGAACAGCTAAACTACAACTACCTAAAAGAAATATAGAGAATAATTAAATCACATTCATTCGATGGTCATTTGAGCGAAGGCATTCTTACTATGTCAAACAATCATAAGATTCCCATATTGTTTATCACCATAGGTTGGAATCCCTGAGAAGACCACCAACCAACAGTTAGCTCGATGGTTGACAAAGTTTTAATCAGCTACTTATAGTGTCAAATGTTTTCACCAGTGAACATACATAACTTCTTTCATTCAATATTAGTGCAGAGATCCTACTATAAGATTGTTCAAATCTTGTAAAGAAATTCTGACAAAAAAGAAGCAGAACACTAGATAGAACTTTAATAAGAATGCTTTCTTGAAGGGAAGGCAGGCCTATCTCTTGGCTGCTGTCTCTATATACAACTAGTTCCACCATGTGGAATCTAGAAAAATTTGAGTCAAGTGTCAATCCAAAACCTAGGGTTCTTGTGCGCTCGAAATTTTCAAGTCAGCAATGCACAACTAACGGTAAGACTCAGCTCAACAAGTTAGGAACCATCATTTCGTTGCGAGGACCAGAAGCATACTTGTCCGGTCATCCATAAGAAGTGAGCAAATTTACAACTAATATGATGATCTTCTTCCAAAGGATTATATACCATAATTAATTACACACCACTGAGGTGGACAAGGATATACCAGTTGCATTTGACAAAGTTGGCTACATTTTCCTGTTGATGGGCCAGCCTAAGATATAGCAACCTGTTGTAAGACAGCTCATTATGATCAATAGCAATGAACTTTTCAGAAGCGAAACAATGACCGAGTTAAACATGCAACCCAGACTCCAATAAATACCATTCTGAGATCTCTAGATATAAACTTTCACAACTGCATTCATCTATGAAATTGATATGCAATTTTTCTCCAGAACATTGCAAATTGATATGAAATTGATATAAACTTATGTTTGGCTCGTTGCCAGACCCATGAGCCATCAGAATGTCAATCCAATGCGGGTACTCAACAAGCAGGATGAGGGTGATCGCCAAAACTGCCACGATCTCCCACTTTCCTGGTAATCAGCAGATCATCTGCGTACCCCAGGGAGAAGGTCCTACAAAGTTGGATCAACTAAAGTAGCTCCGCATAGCACCGAGTAGCCAGCCATTTGGGCTGCCCTGGTTCGTTCATGGACATTAACAGAAAATCATAATTCCGTGCTACACGTCAGCATTGTGTCAGCATTTTACAGATTAACATAGTTGCCTGCATGGATAGTTGGATCCTATTTAATAACAACTGCTTGAATATGCTTCATATAAGCCTTTCAGTCATCCCAACAAATCCAGCCACTCGCTCCACTAGAAGTTGGAGCAACAATATTGCATGTCGCATAAAAATTGCCAACGCAAATTACAATCCTACCAGAGCAATTTTTAACCATTCGTTGCTTCCAAGAACCAAAGTTGCCTACAAATTGATAAAACAGATTACAGTGCATGCTTCCTAACACCACTGGAAAAACCCTATCTGATTTACTGGAAGCAAAAGACAGAATGGAACTTAACATGGCGATCAATTATTCAACAATGCATCAAAAAGCATAAAATAATGCAAACGTCACATAGGTGATAGTTAGGCCTTGCAAGCAAAACAGCCAAGAGGAAACACTTTCGGATTCATTGGCAATAATATTGATCAAACAGCATAACCAAAATGATCCAGCTCACCAATATTTATTTTCAAAAGTCCTATCTCTAGTGATGCTCATCATCACTGTGCGCTTCTGGGTCCCCTCCCTCACCGATCACCTCCAGCTGCAAAGTGGTATGAAATTAATCAGGAACTCTTTCTCCTAGATCTAAAAGCAACCAAAATCTGTGGAATCTTTTATTTTTTCAGAAGTACACTAAGAATTTTATAAGCTATCACAATTACCACAAAGTATTGGGAGCACACGGGGCACTCGTGTGGCTTGTCTTTCTCCAGCCAAAACCAGACAACATCATGCTCATCCTCTGCAAACACAACAAGAATTTGAAGTCACCAAACTCAGTCGAATGGTGCCAATGTATCCTAGGACCTTCTTTCCCTTTAGATCCCTTTTTTTACAAGAGAAATTGAAATGTAGACATTATTTCCTTATATTTCTTTTCCTTCTAAGAAAAATTGAAAGATGAGGAGCCAGGATTAATGGAAATATAACAGATGCCAGACCTAGAAATCTCACACGAATAATACTCCATGGCAGACAAAAGAACAAGCTTGTCGTTAGCATGACAAAATAACTTACCACCTTCACCACCAGGGCAACCAACTATTCTCTTATTATAGTAGGACTTAATGACAGCAGGTGCTTCCTACATCCAAGCAAAACAAGAATATTTTATGGCTAGTTCAATAGTCAATATTTTACTAAAGTTAATAAACTTGAACAAGCATAAACATTTATATATTCACAGTCAACATCCAGGTAAAGCCTAATTCACAATCAGCATCCAGGTAAAGCCTAATTCACAATCAACATCCAGGTAAAGCCTAATTCACAATCAACATCCAGGAAAGATTTCATTATACTTTGGGGAAGGAAAATTTCTACAACACTGATGAGGCACACCTGAGGATCAAAAATATATATAGTAAAGGATTGATGTTGAATGTTGGCTGTATGCCCCCTACGTCATCACCAGCCCCTTCTCCCTTATCTCCTGCCCCAACTCCCCTCTGCACCGCTGCCACCACCCTCTCCCACCCAGACCCTCCTCCCTCTGCCTTCAACCCCAACCCCACCCGCAGCACCAACCAAACAGAGGTGTTGGAGCCCCTGCATGTGAAGCACCCGCAACTCAAGCTTCACTGAAGCTTGAGCTATAGTGCAGCTCCACTAAAGAGGCTCCAAACACCCCTACTGTAATCTAGGCTACAATAACAATGAATTTCTTTGCAAAATATAAACTTATGATATACAAGGACTCACTATGCCTATGCCTCATCTTCAAAAAGTTCTACACTTCTAAAATCCAATCCATTTTATCAAGAATAACTTTCTGTCATCTCAACTGACCTAGAAGTGTTATATTTCTGACCCAACGCATTACATAAATAAAACTATATAATTTGCAGATTTCATAAAATGTCTTGGAAAGAAAAATAAAAAAGAATGATTCCTTATTAAATTCAATCCATGGCCAGTGGAACATGTACCTAAAATTAATAAGTTAATATAATACCAAATGAAAAGGAGGGGCAGTTACAGTTTTGTCATCTATCATTTGTTCTCACCATTGTATAGAGGAGCTTAAATAAGTCCAAAATGATACAAAAGGCTTTCAAACGCAAAATTTACTGGCAGGTGTCCTCTTCACAAGGTAGAAGCTTCCCGCTTTATTTTTATGAAGAATACTAAAATATTTTTCAGAGGTACACTGTACTGGAACTTTAGGGCACTGTAGGATCGCCAATACCCCAATTCTTTCTTGCTACATCCAACCTATGACTCTCTTTCCCTGACCCTACAGCAGATTTTAGTAAGCCAGACTGTACATGCTGTTCATGTATATCAACCTGGGCTGGTGGCCATCCAAAGGTTTTCAAGACATCAACATGGTTTTACTTTCCGGTGTTTAAAACAGGGGAAAAAATCAATTACATAGTTAACTAGCCCAAGATAGGAATCGAGCTACCATGATTGTGAAGTTGCTGGACACCAAGCTGGCCATACAGCAATGGTGGAAAACTCTCTTCAGGTAAACTCAAAAGACGGACACATCTTCCAGTCATAGCAAATACGACGATATCCACAAGCATCCTAGACATACAAAGAATTGTTCTAATACAATGTCCATAGTGATAACAAGAAGGGACAAATCTATCAATCCAATGCGCGTTAATAAAATGATATACCACAAACATTCTGTTTTATTCCACCAACTACTAATTATCTGGCTCAAGTATTGCAGCAAACGCACGAGAAGGCCAACCTAAATGCAAAAATACGGAAAGGATCTAACCAAGAAAGGCTCCATATCATTAGATTTCACTCCCCCGCCGCCCGCCCGCCCCGCCGAAATAAAAAAAAAAGAAAAAGCAAAAACAAAACAAAAGAAGCATACGCGCACACACAAAAGAAGAAAAAAGAAGTCATCAACGAAAAGATCAGAGCAGAAACTTATCAGAGATTAAGAACCTCTGGCAGATTGAAGTTTAAGAATCAGCCTAACCTTGGTGCCGAATGGACCGACCGGGGTATCCATACCAACAAACTGCTTCCCTCCCTAAAAATGACACGAAGAAGAAGTCGGCAAAAGCAAAGAATCCCTCGAATCTTGAATCGACCAAACAAGACGGCATATCAAACCAACCAGGAAAACTCACCTCGAGCTCGGCCTCGAGCTCCTCCCGTTCGTGCCCGGTGGCTATCGGCATCACGTCCTCCACTCTCTTCTTCGTCGGGACATTATCTAAAGAAAGAAGAGCAGATCGGATGAATCAGAACGGTTGAATCCTCGCCCAAAAAAAAACAGAGATCGGAAGAGAAAGAAGAGGAGGAGGACCCACCGGATTCCGAGGTGAGGAGAAGGGAGGTCTTCCGGAACGGCGAGGTGGTGATGGAGGCGAGGGCCCGGCTCTGTAGGGTATCTTGGGCGGAGCGGCGGAGGAGCTGGGGGACAGATCGCCGCCAGGGGGCCGCGAGGGTTTGGAGGTGGGAAGAGGCCCTCCGCCACATCGTCTCTCACCGCCGCCGTAGGAGTTCTCAGGCAACCCGTATCTGTGCTCTCGTTCTGGCTCGCTCTCGGGGGGCGCTTTCTGTCGACCAAGAAATGGGAAATTGGGGATTCCGAGAGGCGCCGCCGATCTCACAGGAGGGGTTGAAGGTGTGTATCCGTCGCGCGAAAGAGGGATTCACCATCCTTCGCCCGAATCCACGGTTGGATCGCACAATAGTCGCTTCGAGGGCCGTCAACGGAGAAGTTCGGAGTGCTCGGATATTTGTGCGGAGTAAGATCCAACGGCCCATATCGCGAAATGGGATCAATCATTCTTTCGCGCGAAAGATACAACCCGAACCCGGAAGTTGGGGAGACGACACTCGGGAATTTATAGGCCGATAGAATAACGCGGGCCAGATCAGGGCCGATAGAATATTTTCTTTCGCAGCTTGAGATTATAACTGTTTACCTGCTTTTAGAAATGATATTACTATTCATTCGTCAAGAGAATGTACCTTAAAATACAAATCAGTATCTATTGCTGAAAAATGATACCATCTCGCCCAAAAAAAAGAAAAAAGAAAAATGTGCAGACGAGGCTTGGAAATTATATCCCAAATATCTATCAGGGACCAGGTTGCTGTAAGCTTTTGACGAGCTGTTGTATGGTTTTCTTAAAGCACTAGAGAACATTCCCTTGGTCATATATCTAGCAGCCACCATGACTATGAATCTATGATAGAGCAAGTAGGAAGGATAAATACAGCTTCTTTCTTTGTACCTCACATGTAAACGCTCGCCGCCCGTGGTTGCTTATCTCCAACTTCTAGATGAGATGTTGATTCCATTCGCCCATGACTACTTCTAATCTGCAGAAGCTATGTTTGGGTATATAAATTAATTATTAATAAATTGCATGTTATATTTATTGATTATTAACAAATATTTGCTAATTATTTATGAGAATTAATATTTACTAATGAATATATTAATATAATAAATATATTAGTATTTATTTTATCTTCTTATAAAAAAAATGGATATAGAATCTACTATTTATTTTATCATTTTTTTTATTTTTTTTTTTTACCAAATATAGTAGTTAGACATGAAATTTATTACTAGATGGGCCCTTAGTAAGTGTGTTAAGTCGCCGGCCCGCATAAAAGCGCGCGCCCCGCTTGCACGTCGGCTGGCAAGCCTCGGATCGGAAGTCGGCATCCGTATCAGATGGGTTGCAGACTTGTGGGCGGGTGTCAAGTCGGGCGCCCGCGTGGAGGCCGTTTTGGCGAAATCTCTTGTGGTACGCTAGGGCTTGCGAGAGCTCCGCGGAACTGTTATCCGGCGACGGCGGGAGGAGGGCGATGGAGGAATCCTGGAGGATTCTCGAGTTCTACAGCGGCATCGGTGGAATGGTACTAACTACGTCCTATCGCATCTATCTTGCTTGCTCTCCGCTACGATCAGGGTTATTAGGGTTCTGGTGGTCTCTAAGACATCAGATGATTTCCCGATATATACGGATATTGGATCTCTCTTTCTATTCTATGCAATCCGCAGAGGTACTCGCTGATGAGGGCTGGGATTCGAGGGGTGGTGGTGGAGGCGTTCGATATCAACGACAAAGCCAACGACGTCTACGAGCACAACTTCGGCCATCGCCCCTTCCAGGTTCCCATCTCTCTCTCTCTCTCTATCCTGTATTGTCGTTTTAATTTCTATCCATAGGTTGGCGGTAGCTTAAAGTACGAATTACCACCAACGCTGCATAGCGTTACCAAGCAGGGGGTGCTGCCAATTTGCTCGCCTTCTTACATTTTTTTTTTTTTTTTTTTGTAGAGATGTCCGAGGAAAACATCATTTTCTTAGTTCATTTGTAAATTGTTTTTTTTTTTAATTTGAAAAAGAAAAGAAGCAAAATCTTATCAGCGCCTCTTAGGATTTTTGGTGTTACTTATCTGTGTTTTCTAGGCCATCTCTCATTTTCAGCAAGTTAAACACGTGACTTCATACGCGCTCGTCTTTATTGTCTACATTTTCGGCAATAGCATTGTGGAACCCATTGGTTGAATAGCACGAATCTGTGATTCATTGGAACACTGTAGTTAGACTGCAGGGCGCGGTTAAATTATGTAGCCAGTGATTGGCGAGACTGATAAAACATGATTTTGGGAAAATTCTGTGATCAGAATGGCTGCTATGGTCTTCGGAGTGAAGTCCGATGAAGTTTTTATTTTCCGATTAATTTATCACTAATATCATGAGAAGCTGAGAAACAACACTTACTCTCCTCTTGTTACACCTTAAGGAAGAAAAAAAATAAATCAGGCAAGAGTCCTGAGCTCCACTAGCATGATGAACCCATTCAACATGTTCTCTACCTCTTTCATTTCATGAACACCCTCATGTCACCATTCTTTTTAAATAGATAATCATCCCATGAATAAATTCCAGGATCATCTCTTATTCTTTTGTAAATTGTGGACAACCTTCTTTATGTTCTCAAGCTAAAGTGGTTAGGTAACTAGGTTGTTCGCCCTTGTCACCTAATGGGGAAAAAATGTCGCTGGTCAAATCCTGCAAACTGATGATTGAATATGTACGATGTCAGAAGATTATCAGAGGTTTATAACCACATGGAACAAAGATGCGGTTTAGGACTGCATGTATACAATATGATCAATCTAGGCTTGCAGATTAAGATTTATCAATTACAACAACAAAAGAAAGAAAGAAACACAGGAAGAAAGAAAGAAAGAGGGTTTAGTGAAAGACTCACAAGGAGCCATTTGATACTTTAATAACCAGCAGAGGCACATGCGTTCACATTTACATATGCACATGTACATACATTTGTAGATATGGGTAGGCATGTTTGCAAACAAATATAACTTCAATGACCCCTTCTTTGAATTGAAGTTTATATTTTGGTTTAGTGGGGGTTTTTTTATTATACAAATAGATTAAGATTGAATCTGCAAGTTTGATATATCCTCCCCAGTGTCATCCCCCCTTCCTCTGTCTTGCTGGGTGCAGGGGAACATTCAGACCTTAACTGCTATTGATCTAGACAAATATGGAGCACATGCATGGCTTCTTTCCCCTCCATGTCAACCATACACACGACAAGGTTCATATGCCTTTTTTTCCATTTTTTTTCCTTTTGATTATTTTACTGGTTTTTGTAATTTAAACAGTACTGTATTTAGGTCTTCAAAAGGGCTCAGCTGATGCACGAGCAGTTTCTTTCATCAAGATCCTAGAGCTTATTCCACATATGCTGCACCCTCCATTACTGTTATTCATGGAAAATGTTGTTGGGTTTGAGGTTTGTATAAAACTAATTGCATGCTGATTTACATTTGTTTTATCATGTGTGTATGTGGTTAATGATGATATAATGAGCATTTATCTTCATATTTTCTTGCAGACATCAAATACTCACAAGCAGATGATAAAAGTTCTGACAAGAGTTGGTTTTGTCACTCAAGAATATATCTTGAGTCCGTTGCAATTTAAAGTGCCATATTCTAGGCCTCGGTACTTTTGCCTGGTATGCTGTTCTCACTGGACCTCCATCATTTCTATTTTTTTGCGTGGGGGCAGGGGCCGACATGCCGAATTGATGCAAGTTAAGAACCATTTTGCATAGTTACACTGGCTCCACTACTAGAGACAGGCATGTGATCCAAGCTAGGATAGATTTTCAATGTTTATGTTGGACTTAGGCATGATTTCCAGATCTGCATAACTTTGACCATTGAGAAACATCATGAAGACATTCAGCAGTGCGTAGTATTTTAACTAAACAATATCTTATTGTGATTAAAAATTTGCACATTGACTGACAACCATGTTTAAGGAACTGTTACCTTCAATTTTGTAGGGATTTTGCTAGTCGGTCTATATCATTCGCTTGGGGCTGAATTATCAGTGTATAACAATGACTGTTCACTTGATATCCTGTTGCTTAGAGATTCTGTATATGCTTTGTACTGGAAGTATTTGAAATTCTGCCCCTTGTCTGTGCTAACTAGTTAATTAGACTTCTTGGAAGAACAAGGCTATAATGCTTTTCCTTTTTAAATATAAGTTAACTCTTTGGTGATTCTTTTGCAGGCAAAAAGGAAGCCCTTGTCTTTTCAGCACCCATCTTGTAATAACCAACTGCTTCGGACTCCCCCTTCACACTTGACATCAAGCAGTACCATACCAAAGGATAGGCACCATTTCTCTGATGGACAGGAAGAGTTTGGCATATCTTGTGAACCAATAAGAAACTTTCTAGAAGCACAAACTTCATATAATCCTCAGCCAGAGTATGCTGGAGTCAGTTTCTGCCTCAAGTGTAATGTCTGTCCAGCGAATTGTGAAAAGAACACTGATGATGCTTTAGTCAACAGTGGTGCACCTCAAGACATAGAAAATACCAATATCCGCACTGGCAATATTGTTGAAGAGGTTGAAGGTGCTAAGGAAGACAAAATTGCCTTGGACAAGTATGCAGTTCCAATAAGTTCTATTGAAAGGTGGGGAAATGCCATGGGTATCCTCATAGTTCTTTGTGTTCTTTTCCTGTTCAGTAATAAGTTTAGGTGGCTGTTACGATAATTATTCAGCTGTCTACAGTTTATTTTTCTTCTCAAATCCTTGACACCAAGATGCGCAGATATTGTGTACCCTGACTCCAAACGCTGCTGTTGTTTCACAAAAAGTTATTATAGATATGTGAAGGGAACAGGCTCTTTACTGGCGACCTCTGAAGTAGAGTCCCCATTCTTGCTTTCCATTTTGTTTTGCTTCATATGTGTAATTTATTCTCTAATACATTATTAGACTTACTGCACATTTTGCTGCAAATGATAGAGCATCAACTCAAAGCCAGCAAAAAAGCTTGAAATTTCCTCCTTAAAAGAGTTGTGTCTTCGATTTTTCACACCCAGAGAGGTAGGCACTTCTGCATATTATCAGTTGTCAGTTAACTTATAAGATATTACATGCGTTGATCATTTACAGGTAGCAAATCTGCATTCTTTTCCGGCGGATTTCCACTTCCCACCACACATAGGCCTTCGACAACAGTGAGTTTCTCTGATGGCTTACATTTGTTAGTGATGGTGTGGCTGATGTTTCCCTCCATGCCAAAAATATCAGTTGAACACAAACTATTGTTTGCATTGGGCAATATATTTGATAGAGCTTTGTTTTATGAATGAGTGTTGGCGGTAGCAATTCATTTTTTAAGCTACAGTTGTTGCCTCTAGAGCTATCACAGTACTACAACTTTACAACTTTATAATCCTCTTAAATAATTATACCATATCAAAGGGCAACTATGAGAGAGAATGGGAACAGCTTATGACAATGCAATACTGAAAGCTAAAAATAATTATATGCACTTTGTACAGAAAAAAAAATGTCAACTTTAGGAGCAACTTCCAAACCGGAGCTTAAATGGCCTTGTATCTCTAAAAGAATACTGATCCTTGGTTTGATTTCAAATATGTGCTACATAATAGGTGCCACAAAAAAATGCCCTTTCACAGCAGCATGCTGTGCATAATTGATAAAAAATTGGAAGTTTGTGTGTAAGAATGAAAAGTTAATAGGAATACAGACTTACTGATATAGCATTGATACATGGCTAGTCACAATTCTGTCTGCAGGTATGCCTTGTTGGGGAATAGTCTAAGTGTAGCAGTCGTGGCTCCCTTGCTCCAGTATCTATTCACTGAACCTACATAAATTGCAAAAAATGCCTGTTTTAGCAAAGGGCAACTTTGAGCTTGTTTGTCTCTGGAACATTGATGATGAGTCTCTTCCTGAAATTTAATATCCTAATGACCAAGCCGCAAGGTTCGTTTTGTTGTTTAACGAGATGTTGTGTTTTGTCAGTTTATTATTTTCATTTTTATCGTTAAATTCGTTTCTTAGCAAGAATCTTACCACCACAAGGCTATGAACAAGATCAGTCAGTTGGGCATGCTGTCCTGTATCTTTATTTGTGTTATATTGCTTGATATATGATTCTGGCAGTTTAAATTAATAATTATGGTGTAAACATTGCAGGATAAACTGAGACAGAATTTTGCAGACTATTTCTGGATTATCTTTATGGTAAACATATAAGTGCTACCCCTCAGATCCGCCAATAAGCAGTTAACTGCGCTTGTCTGACATCCATGCAGGTTTAAGTGCAGTTCGATTGGTATCTGATAGGCTGGCCGCCATATTGATTTGTAATGTGATCTACAGATGCATACTGCTAGACAAAAAGAAAGCTACATTTGATAGATACATCTTTGAGATAGTGGCTAATAGTGAAGATATAGGCAAAAAGTTTCTTTTTCCTACGTCTACTGCATGGAGTCATGATTTGCTGATTCAGCTGACTACCCAACTTTCTGATGGAAGAGGTTGTTCAGAATCCATCTATCTCTGCAGATTTAAATGTTAAATTTTGCTGAGAAGCTCTCTTTAGGAGCACATCAAGAGCTGACATGTACATGTTTGAGGTTCAAAATCATTCATACTGTTGGAGGCAGCTATTTATGTTTTTGTATTCATTTAACTAGCTATTGTGACATTTGTTGGATCCAAATCCAGTTGTGGATAGGCCCCTTTGCAGGAGATTTTCTGTTTGAGCTTCTTGTCGTATCATCAGTTGTCTGTTTTACTTGGTGAAGATTGTGTGCATCTGTGCCCGCATGTCAACAGCATGTGCTTTCCATGAATACAGGTCAGAGAAAGGGTATGGGACTGGGCCTTTGCGGGGGTTGGGACCGTGGAAGTATTAGTTTTCCTTGGAGACGAGACTGCACTCCGGGATGTTATTAACTTATTATTTGAAAGCTACATTTGGGTATTTAAAACTTTTTAACTGTTTGTTTTAACGATCATCTGTTCCACTGTGTTCCACTGTAATTGGATTACATGCAATTCAAATACAGGCTGTAATTGACATCTAGTTGGAAAAGTTATTCATGTTTAGTTGTTTGTAATTGAAACCATAAATGCCGGTGGTTGTATGATCCTGAAAGAGGGATGATAATCCTGTAAACAGTAAGGTTACCCTCTTAGAGGTAGGCTGTTATAGTATAGTAATTACTATTTTGTAATAATAATAATAATAATATATTTTAAAATATTTATAATATTTATATATTATATAAATTGATATTAAACTAATTAAATATATTATTGTAATAAAAAATGTATCTTCGTAATATAAATAAATAATTATTATACTATAATTTGGCTCTTTTTATAATATTATTTAGATTATAGTAATAATTATTATTATATAATAGTAATAATTATGATAATCATAACAGCGGCAATAATAATAATAATAATAATAATAATAATAATAATAATAATGCATAAGTACTCTGATCTGTTAAATGAATATTATAACATTATAAAAAAAGTTATCATGTTTGTATATGTTTTCACTGTAATATAAAATTATCTTATTATTTCATCATTTCATTATGAAATATAATAATAGTGCTATTTTTTATTTGGTTAATTACTATAGTAATTATATCTTTACAAAATATTTTGATATTATAACAATTAGATGTGTTATTATAGTAACAAACATATATTTAGAATATATACTGTTGTAATGACCAATAGCTATTGTGTAATAGAAATTATAATATAATTATTGTTATTATTATATAATATATAAATTGTAATTAGAATTATTATGATATAATAATTATTATTTTTAAATAAGTATACTATGATCTTAATTATAATAGTTATATTACTAAATGATTATCTTAACGTTATAACAATAGTTATTTTGATACCATATTTTTTTCTTACAATACAGAATTATCATATTAGATGTAGAATTTTAATAGAGCGGGTAATATTATTATTAGATTATAGTAATGTTAATTTGAAATATTCCATTATCATCGCCAAAATATTCCAGTTTTATCCGTCTAAATCCAACGCTGGTTCAAACTAACCGATGCAAGCATCTGCGAGTCTTGTGGGGTTTATCGGCGATGGTGAGGAAGTATGACGTCAAATATTTTTTACTTTATCGCCTGTAACTATAAACCGTGGGGACCGTGGGGCGTGGGGTGGGTCAATTTGACGCATCGTTGGAATGGAGGCATGCAATCTCTCAAGCCCTTGTCCTCTCCGCCGCAGCCGGCATCCAATCCACCGAGAAAAAACTCCCGCGAATCCGGATCTCGGTCGCACGAGTAGATAAATTCATTTATAAGCAAAAAGGCAAAAGGAAACCCGAACTCACAAGGGACGCTGGCCCCAGGCTGATGCAAGATTTGCTGTCTCCTACCGCCGAGGTCGTTCCTCGTCGGTCTAATTATGCAATTTTAAGAGAACAAAACTTTAAAGTTTGTAGAAGCAACACTCCCTTTCTACCTCCTTCCAAATTCCAACCCTAAATTTCTTCTTCCTTCTCATCTTTACCACTCACTCCCCTCGCTCTTGTTCCTCTCTCTTTATTTAGCAAGGTAGAGAAGAGAGAGAGAGAGAGAGAGAGAGAGAGAGAGAGAGGAGATGCAGCGATCGGGAAGCACGTCAAGGGCGTCGGAGGAGTACTACACGAGCATGACGGCGAGGGGAGGAGGGAAGGGGCTGTCATCGTCCCCCGGCCATGACGTGGACCACCTCCCCCTCTCCGATGCCGCCAAGAAGGAGGCGCTGCCTACCCGGTTCGCCGACAACATGGTCCACCTCATCCCCCTCGTCCTCATCCTCTGCGCCATGGTCTCTGCGCCGGAAAACTTGGGAGTTTCATTTTAAATATTGCGAATAAATCAATCGATCAGCCATGTCATCTTTCTCGGAGCACCTTTTTCTTATTTTCACTTCTAACTAGAGGATGTTTGAATCTTGCAGGTAGTTTATGTGATTATGGTTTCTTTTCTCTTTAGTTATTATTGATTAGCTAGCTGCCGTGACTGGTGAATTGCGATGCACCTACTTGACCCCTTTTTTCTCTTCAATGAGTAACCCGTTTTTGAATGGCAGTTCCAAAAAACGTATTTTTATATAAAAAAACATATTCGTAGGAATATTTGGAAAAAAAAAAGGATATTTAACTGCAGTAAAAACTTTTTCTTTAGCGAAATCGGTTTTTAATCTTATATTCTCTTTCTTTTAAGCCCCGTTTTTTTCTCTTTTATCTTACTTTTTTCTTATATTTAAACCCAGCTTGTAATCACAAGAGAAGGGTGTGGAGTGACTCTTTTATCCTGTACGGAACGGTGCAATTTAATCCTGATTAACTCGTGAAAATAGAAAAAGAAAGGAATATCACATCATGCATGCTTATAGATATCTATGTGGGGCTGATGAGTTCATTTTCTTCAGGCATCTCTTGGTACTGTAATAAGCTGCCTGTGTAGATTACTCATCCACCATGATAACGAGGAACTCAGCATTGCCGCTGTTTATGTTGATTTTTTAATCATACAACTTTTAGACTTCCTCATTACTGTGGTCTCATCCATCATCTAATTTGGGCTTTGTTGTATCCAGATTTTTAGAATAATACCCTCTTTATTCTAATTATGCCATTTCTTCGACTAAATTTCCCCAAGGTAACTGCAAGGTTTAAAATAATGGTCATCAAAAGTTTATCATGTTATGATTATTGTTCAAGTGATTTGGGAGGTCCCTCGTTGCATTCCATGGAGTTTTAGATAACAACTGCTATTTAGTTGTCATCGTGCTATAGGGACTCATATTATAGAAACGGCCATTATTTAATAGTTTTTACTTATCGTCTAATTAGATAATTTTAAAACTCGAGCCTTCAAATCGAGTCAAGAAAATGAGATTTTATTCTGCAATCAGAGAAATTATAAAATAACATCACCACTTTATTGTTTATCCATAATTTTCTATCATGACAAATGATAACTCCTATCGTAAAAGAAATTATTTTATTTCTCATATTATTCACCCCAAGGTTAAGACTAAGCAAGAATTGGTCATTATTTTGACCATTACGGAAGATGTCAGATGGTATAGAAAATTGCCCAAGAAGATTGATAGACATATAGACACCCTTTGAAGAAATACAAAATTACCATTGCAAAGGCATGAAATAATGATTTTTTTTTCCTTTCCCGACGACAGGTTGCATAGATTTTTTGAGCCTGGCATCTCCTATGTAACCACAGGCAATTGAACTTCAACAGCACAAAGGCAGCACAAATGGTTTCTAGAATGCAGGATATTCATCTCCACATGGCTAAGGATCAAGACATGCTTTTAATGGCCGAGGTCTTCCACATCTAAAATTCAATTCTATTGATGATATGGTCTACTCCCTGAATTTGCCTATATGTTAAACCAGTCCGTCGTGGATGTCTGAGAAGAATGTACTTTAATTGTCAGCTGAAGCAGGGAAAATCAAGATTTTATCAGGACAGAGGATGGAAGTTTTACTAATCTCTCACTGCCCTGCATTGCAGAAACTATTGGTTAAGCTCCTCATCAGAAACTCCACTGGCAACGGCAACTATTGATTAAGCTCTTCAACAGAAACTCGAGTCTGTAGGAGATATCAAGAAGGCTAAATAAACATCACGGCCAAATTTTGAGGAAATTGCATGGCCATCATCACCCTATATAGCTTGAAAGGAAAATTACTACCAAATTTTGAAAATCAACTAGCATGAATATCAAAAATAAAATATCCCGATAATCAGATTTATTTCCCTTGCCTTTATCACATAGAACACATGCACAACGTGCGCTCGGATCTTGGTTTGAGCTAGTGCAGCTACTTTGACAACAAGCATGGCACAGCCTCTTTCTTTAGCTAAGCTTCATACAGGCAACCAAAAAATTGGCATTATCCAATGCAAAAGGGCTATAAGAGAACTGCCTTTGAGAAAATGTAGGATTGTAACAAAAAAGCGACCCGGGACCAGTTTTATTCTCCTCCAAAATGAGGTTTTTGAAGTTCCAAGACAGGCCAAGAGAATTTAACGCGAGTTTTTTTCCATGACAGCATAAGCACTTGTAAAACCTTATAGAAGTTAATGGGCCAATTTAGCATGCCTCTTTTAGAGGACAAGCTGGGGGCCTTTTCCTACAACCTCTCGGTTGTTGCAGCCAAAGTCTGCAGGAGATCAGCACAATTTGCACCTCTATCATGCACTTCAGAGGGCTAAAGTAAAGCTATGAGAAGCCTTAGATAGTAATGCACATTCTACCAACCAAGTCAGTACCTGCTACCCTAACTTTCAGGCTCCAGCGAATCATCAGAGTCACCTCTTTCGCGTTCGCCGCCCCCATTAGTAGCAGCCTCCAAAGGAACATCTTCTGGCTTTGCCACAGGCGTCGGAGCATCTTTCTTGCGCTCACCACCTGCCTCAGGCCCAACCATTTCAACATGCAAACCTAGGAAGCAGTCAAGGAGCCATTTCACCATAAATAATTGATACATCTGCGTCTTACATGGAAAGAAGTGCGTGGAAATTTCAAATCTAACATATAACCGAACTTAAGACATAGAGGTGTTTCAGATAGGGAACAGGAATCAAATTGAAAAGAAATGCACTGTTAGTTCACAGTTCATTACTGCTGGAGAATAAGAAGGTGAGAACAACACTGGAAAATGAATACAAATGGTCACATGCATGCATGCATGAAACGACCTCCCAGGAATTCATCTGCACGCACAAGTTCCCAGTTGCATGAAAAGCAATGATATCTCTGCAACGGTATCATCCAGAAAGGATATTCTCTACTGTCCCACCAGACATGATGTTGAGTAGATCTTTTTCAACCCGCTGGACAAGCTCCGGCTGCACATGCAAAAAGATGTGAGAACTACCAAAAATATCATAGACAAAAGTTGCACCTAGGTACAGTACATTAAGATCAGGTTCTCTGCGGAATCGCCTTCTGCGAGCATCCCTCATTGGTGGGGTAAGGCCATGCTTGTACTCGATCCCTTCTGGAGCAGGATCGCCTTCTTCTCTTAACGTAATAATCTGTTCCATTTAAATAGCTCAAGTACTAATCCACCTTTAACCATGCAAAACAGTGGACGGTCATCAATTACCTGACCAATATCAGCAGTTTTGATTAACACACTATCATCATAAGTTTTATAAGATTCAACTATGCAAGGAAGATCCAAGAGGGAGGCAGGAAATCTTTCATTGCCAATCATAAAAGTACCAGATCTTCCATCCTCTGCATGAAATAGAACTTATTAGAAGTTCACAAAAACAATCAAGAGAAGAAACATATGAACTCAGAACCAAACATCATACAAGAAAATGCTTGGTGCATGCAAGATGCAACATAAACAACATAAGATAAAAGAACAGGTAGGCATTAGAACACCATAGAAGGAACCAAATTTTCTTTTTAAATTATGAACTACAGGTCACTGCATCCAGAAGAAAAACCAGATGGATAATTACATTAACAACATTAATAGGTTGAATCTTCCTTTACATTATTGGAAGGTATTCCCTGTAAAAGGGACACTTAAGTGCCTGGGAGGGCTCATTATGAGGTTAAAGTAGAACCACTCTGTAGTTAAAAATATTTATCTCTACCCGTATCATGCTCAAGTAATAGGTCCACAATCCATCCGCACTATCTTCCCCCACAACTTCACCCCTTAAGATATCTTTCCTCTTTTAAGCTCCACTCCACAAACAGTTTTTCAAGCACATTCTATTATAAATTGGATAAATAGAGAGAATCAAAATGCTCTTATTATATTTTCGTGCTATGACAATGATAATATTATTTTGAGAAAAATAATGATATATCATCTCGTAGGAACCTTGGAAAGGAGCTGAATCAAGCACTCTGCTCTTTCTTGTCAATTTTTTATTTGGCTAATTACCTCAATATAATCTATTTAGGAGTGAAACATAACCTTTTTTGATAGTTTAGAATCACTTCCTTTGCTAATCAAGTATCTCTCCTTGTGATTTAGTTGGAAACCACATCACTTCAAAAAAAAAAAGCAACAATTTCTACTTGGAATTCAAATAATATAATATGCACTAGAATTTAAGAACATGGCAAAGAAATTATTAGAAAATCAAAGACAAAATCAATAGTAACCATGAAACTTTAAGATTAAGATTAAAAATAATAATTACATAAGTAAAACTTTTTTTTTTTTAATCCATTCACATACAATGATACTAATAAAATGTAAACACTATGCAATTAAACAAGTTCAAGCCATTAGCGAAGTTCAATCACTGGGCATCATACATATCTACTTCTTAGAAAAAAATAATAAAACAAAACAAAACAAACCAATAAGAAGAAGAAGTACATATAAGAGGGAGCACCATATTATCTTTATCCTGTTATAAATATAGACTTGGACGTAGTCAAAGCACTAGGGCAAAGGTGATGCATAGACTACCCTGTTGCCTTCCTAGTGTGCCAATGATGATGGTCCCATGTGGGGCATTGATGGGATGATGGGTTCAACTGTCATGAAGCCTCACTCATCTAAACATTCTGTGAGTGGCGGTCCTGCTGAGGAAAACATCGCCTATCTTGGGTGATCACTCATGGCCTCAATCAAGGGTGACAAGGATGATGGGTTCAACCTCTGTCACGGACATCTTTTACCATCCAAAGATTGCAATGAATGGTGGCCTGATGTCAATGAGAACGTCGTCATTGATCTCTGGTGGCAATCACAGATGGCCTAGCTAATGCCATGGCAGAGAATGAAGACATGGCCAATGATGGTGATCCCTTTGATGAGGGCACTAGAGTCATGACGCAGAGGAACCTTTAGCCAAGGGGATCGGCAAGGTGGATGTTGGCGGGCAAAAATCTCGGGAGAAAGATAAGTAGCGAGAGGGAAGAGGGATTGTGGGTATTTTTGGGATAAGTAATGGGCCTTGATCCTGGAATAAAGGAATCCACCTCTCCTAATAGAGTAGTTTATTCCAGGTTTACCAGGGTAATGGAAAGTTTGACTGGAGTAATTTACTCCACATTAACTAGAATAAAGTTCTCTTGTTTGGCAAAATAGTTGGTTTAGTTGATATTTATTCCACGGTATTTTGCTTCCAAACATAGCCTAAGAAATCAACAATATGCAAAGCAATTAAAAAAATGATCATATATTTTAAAGATGGGGGAAATCCAAATTGCAATGTCTAAAACACACAAACTGCATCTGATGAATATACTACCATGGTATCAATAATAACGAAATCTTCTGAATAAGTCAAGATGAACTAACCTCATTTAACAAAGGAAAATAACTTGGAACTACTTTAGACGAACATGACAATCAAGTTCTCGTGCAAGCATAACAATGTGACATGCAACTGTCGACAGATTGCAACTAGCAATAGCTTTAAATTGCCAGAAGCTAACTCCCACACCATCCATTATTTCAGAGAGCAACCTTATCACCTCCTCTGAACTGAAGCTCATACCAAGATTCTATAATTTATCCCATCCCAAACCCATGACTAACATATTAACCTCCCTATTCCAATCAACTATCCAATTGCAACGCCTATATCTTGATTTATAATGCTTGTGCTTGAACTATAATCATATTTATACATCATATTGCATAATTCTCGACAAGTTTTGAAATGCATGAGCTACAGTTGACCTAATATTCTGGCTAAGAAAAGTTCTAATATATGAGAAAAGATGAACAGGATTTCAGAGCTCTTGCACTCAAAGAGGTATATGTCCTGGTTAAGAAAATTCGATCTCCTAAATGGTTTCTTCGCTCTCTCCTGTACATTTTTTAGAACTGGTTAGCATTCTCCTAGATCTGTCTAGGCAAAACTTCCAGAACTACCTTCTGTGAGGTCCACACCATTGGCCGCACAATTTGTCGTAAGAGAGTGGTAGTGTGACAGATTTTCTTACAGGAAACCCCATCAGCCCTAGTCAACTAAATAGGAATTACCATCACTTTCACACGCAGGTCTTGTGATCTCCAACTATGCCTTCATGAAAAGTACATCATAAGACTACAAATTTGCATGAAAAGTAGTGAATCATGGGTAAGGAGAAGAGATTGCCACAAGCGCACCATTACAGTTTGCAACGCAACTCAAGCCCTTCGACAATTATCAGCAACAATCAGGTGTGAACTAGATTACCTTGCAGGACTATTTTAAAAATATGGAAAATAAAAGGCATAGGCACAGGGAAATACCTGAAAAGGACAAATCCAACGAACCGTCTTCTGAAGAGGAAGCGTTCTCATTGAAAAGGCGTTCTATTCGTTCGGACACAGAAGGGGGGACCCGGAGTATGAATTGTTCTTCCATCTCCCAGACGCTCCCAACTCAAGCGGTGCAAACTCCTTAGGAAAACAAATCTCCAACCCTAAAGATGAAATGAAAACAGCATATAATACCTCTCAAAAGGAATTGAATAATATAGCAAAATATCCATGATGCTGAATCCGACACTTCACCAACTACTATGCTTAAATTTGCCCTGAATCCCATCAGAATTCAGCAAAACCCTAGCTTGCACAATGAGAATATCGATAGGTATAGCCTTGCATCCCAGAAGAACCACTCGTGCAACCCATCAATTATGAAACCCTATAATAAATTAATCAGAAAAATAGAATAATGGGGTTGGGTGGGGGAGCGACGAGATTACGACTATATTCGATCGAAAAATCCTCAATAAGGTAGTTGTGAATTGCAGATCAAAGATTAATTTATTAAAAAGAAAGGGATGCATGAAAAGGGTTGAAAGAAAAGCATCGGGGGAGATTCAAAAAAAGAAAAAGAAAGGAAGAAAGGAAGAAAGACGCACCGAGTGGATCCCAAAACCCCACAACGATCACAGAAAACCTGTCCCTCGCGAGCGGATATACAAATCGAAGAATACGAAACCCTAAAGAACACGGATATTAGGAAAGGAGAAAAAAAGCCATTTTTTGCGTCGACCGGAGGAGGTTAGGAGAGGGTTCTCTCTCGCCCTCCTTCCCAAGAGCTCAGGAAGGGCTTCGAATGGGACGAGGGAAGAACGAAATTTGGGGAGTCGGGGTAGTTATAGGCGCGGCGCTTAGCATTCATTTAACGCGACCATTTGGACCGTTCGATTTAATCGCGCTCTGGCTCAACTGTATGAGCATACACGTGGCAGGTAGCAACGGCGTCGTCGATGGGAAAGGGAAAAAACCATTGCTTTGTCATTTATTATCTCTAAATTCTGTTGGCTTCACTAAACAAGAATAGTGTAAACAGTCGTTCTAACTAAAATAAATAAATATTAATAATAATAATAATAAAAGTTCTGCTTGAAATTCTAAACACCTTGTCTATTGATTGGAAAAATTTTACTATAAAAACCAGTGGGTTTTTTCTTTTTTTTTAAACTTGCAAAAACGAGTGGGTCAATCTAAACTATAGAATAATAATAAATATGTAAGTTGGAGAGAGGGATGTGAATAGTATCAAAAAATTTGATAACACGATTAGATTATTTTACAATAATCATATATATATATATACACACATATTCAAATTAAATTTTTGATAGTCTTATGAAATAGAATTTGGATTTTATATTTAGGATTCAGTTGCCCAACTCGAATTTACAATGTTTGAATATGAAAACTTGATAACTTGAAAAACTGAAGAACGTAGATGTATGTGGTATATGTAAATACATCAATATAACAAAAAAAATCAATTGTTCATCTCCTATGTCATGGTTATTTTCTGATGCAATTTCTATTGTAATAAGAATTCTTTTAATTTTGAAAATTATTAACCTTCAGAAAGTTGGCACACTAAAATCATATACCAAATTAAACATCAAGAAAAACTTGAATCCAATTACTAATCAAATTTGGATGAGAGTTTTTGTCTTACTGTTTTTTATGAATTCAAACCGAGCCCAAACTTGATCTCTTAAAAGTTGGCGCACTAGAATCATGTATTACATTGAATACCAAGAAAAAAAAACTTGAATTTGACTGCTGATTAAGGTTGATGGGAGTTTAAATCCTAATTTTTTTTTGATGGATTTGAATTCCAATCCCAACTCAATTTTTCTTATTAAGTTCAGATGCATATATAATATGGATCTTACCAGAATCCTACCCATCTAAAACCCTAGTTTTAGGGATAGTATTACGTTGGATCATGTCTAGGTTTCATTATTCTTGAACTATACCCGCTAGGACCATGGGCTTATTCTTGTAGCAATATTGTTGGACCATCTAAATCCATTAAGCAGTTATATTACCGTGTTATTATCACATGATGGCTGCTAAGCATTGTCCTTCTTAAATAACACTTCTCTAATTCAACTCGAGGGAGAGAAAGATATCAAATCCCAAGACCACCTATCAGCCAAGCAATTTGGAGTTCCAAGGGGGAAGAGCGATCCGGACATCAACCATTAAAGAGTGTGTTTTTGCTGCGTGCATAGAGATATAATTATACATGTGAATGAACAAACATATGAAAAAAAACGATCAGGGCAATGGCAAGTACAAAAATCTTGATTCAAAATCTTAAACATCTTATCAATTTTAATAAAGCGAGGGTTTATGGGAAAGCAAGGAACCAGCAACCCGACCTTCTCAGCGACCCAGCCCATGAGAACAACCTGTACGCTTGTCAAAGAGCAGGGCTCGTAACATGGCTGTCAGCTTGACACATCCAACCGTTGCACATACATGGACGGGAAATAATCAAAATCGGCCAGTAAATATTATTACTATTATTGAGGGGCATGATATAACAGCACACAGATCCGAAAATCAAGAACCAGCCAATTTAAAGAGCGAGCGTTTATGTATGCTTGAGTGAAGGGTGACAGGCTCCAAAGTCGGAATTTTCTTTCTTTGGAGGGTATTATATCAGTGGCTGAGGCCATAACATTGTACGAAACAACTAACCGTGCAAGATTAAATTAGCCAGCAAGCCTCAGCAAGATTATATTTATTTTCGCAACAACGATCATTATATGTGTGTGTATATATATATGTTATATGTTATTGTACCCCAGGAAGTAGAAGAAGATGGAGCAGCAGCAAGCAAGCACACGTCGGTCGTAGCTCAGGCATCGGCAATTAAAACGCGACAGAGATGGGACTCCTGACGACGTGCTTCTTAGAAATCCAACGGAGCTGTCCTTCCGAGTACCGGCCTGGAGACTTTCCGTTGGTGCTAAACTCGACGGTATAGCTCTTCTCTTCATTGAGACTGGAGAACTGAAGCACCTGAGGAGTTACTTTCACGCTCACCCCTTCTGGTTCATCAACCTTCGCCGAAAAGACTGAGTTGGCCTCCCCAACGTTGGTCGCGGTTCGACTTACGGTCGTCGTCGTCGAAGACACTCCAGGCTTGTTAAGGGGCGATCTTCCAAGGTTCACCGAGATTGATGGCAAATTTAGCTGGTCAGCTTCGATCTTCTTGACAGCGGAACACTGGATTCGACGTCCGACGACCGTAGAAACCTGGGAATCGGAGTACTTCAAGCCGCCACAAAGGTAGCCAATGTACTCCTCTGGCTGGATGTCGTAGATCAGTCCTGGATCGTTGGCTTCGGATGGATCGACATGTCCGGCACCCATGGCGAAGACGCTAGCGGGAGCCATATTGCCGGATGCTTCATCAGCGATGGGCTTCCCTTCACGATCTACCGTGTGCGCCGTCGTCATGATTGCTGATTTAATTGCAGCTGGCGACCAGTCCGGGTGGGAACTGTTGAGCAGCGCTGCGACTCCAGCTAGATGAGGCGTGGCCATGGAGCAGCCAAATGCAAAGTTGAATATCCTGTCCGTCTTCCCAGAGGGGTTCGGTCCGACCTCCTCGTGCCATGCTGATAGAATATCCACACCGGGACCGATGATATCGGGCTTCAGAATACCGCCGTTCACCAGGCTCGGCCCCCTCGAGGAGAAGGAGGCAACTGCTGGAGCTCGGCGGGCTCCGTATAGCGTGCCTTTGAAAATTATGGTGGCCGTCGGGTTCTTTTCCGTAGAGAAGTAGTTTACGACCTTCAGAGAATCTTCGTGGTTCAGATGGGCAGCTGGGATGACATGAGGATCGGCTCTAGTGGTGAAATTGTCCCACCTCTGGTTCAGAACTATGAGGGCAGCCCCTCCGGCGGCCTTCACGAGCTCGCCCTTGTTCACGGGGTCGTTGAATCCTTGCCCGCACAGCACGATCTTCCCTCTTATGTTCATGCCGGCGAACGCCCCCTTCTGGCAAGCTTTCTTGACATCTGTATCTACGACCCCAGGGTAGGCGATGGGCATCATCGTGGAGCCGCTGAAGTTCCCCGGTTGGTAGGCAGATTCTCCGTCAAATTCCATCCCGTTACCGAGCCTCACGGTCGCGCTCGCTACCCTGTCGATGGAGCTTGCCCCCACGGTCAGAATCCACGGTGCATCATTACCTGTGCTGCTGGGGTAGGGCCCTTCATTTCCAGCGCAGCAGACGGAGATGATGCCCTTCTCCATCGCTCGGAACGTGCCTTGGGCGATGCCGCTTTTGTGAAGTGCGTCCCCCTCCTTATAGATGGACATCGAAAGCACATCGACGCCGTCACCGATGGCCTTGTCGATGCCGGCTAATATGTCGGTGTCGCTGCAGCCGGTTTTGTGGAACAATGTGCGGCACACCTTGTAGACCGCCAGGTGAGCTCTAGGGGCCACGCCGGCTGCGGTGCCCTTGGCTTGACCGAGTACTTGAGCACCATGGACGAAGCTTCCAGCCGCGATGCCGGCAACGTGAGTCCCGTGCCCGATGTCATCGTCCGGCGTGCGGCTGAACCCGAAGGCCGCCGCACCGATGAGCTTGTTGTTGCAGGGCTTCGGGACCCACCTGTTGCATCTGGTATTGTTGAACTCGCAGCAGCCACGCCATCTCATGGGGGGTTCCGGCATGCCCTCGTCGTCGAAAGAAGGATGAGTGGGAACGATGCCGCTGTCTAGCACCCCTATGATGACCCCCTCGCCCTGCCTGGACTTCTTCCAGAGGCTGCTGTATTGGTCCAAACCCAAGAATTTTGGAGTATAGGTCGTGCCGAGACGAAGGTGCTGCTCGGGTCGTGCGGACACGAACCCCTCCATCTTCTCCATGGCCTTCACTTCGTCCGGGGTGAGCCTCCCTGCAAACCCACTGATCGCACGGTGGTACGAGTAGACCAGCCTCGGCTCACCCGAGTCGAGGGTGGTGTTGGGCAAGAAGGATTTGTGCCAGTTCTCAAGTTGTTCAGCGCCAAGGAGCTCGACGTCCTCGGGGGGGTAAACGTGAACGATGTACGTCTGGAATATTTGGCTGCCATTGCCGCCAACTGGATCGACTATAGGAAGAAGCTTGCTGCAAGTGGGGACCAGAACATTCCATGCTAAGAAGAAGGCGAGCAAGGAAAAGCCCGTACCTCCTAGGCTCGCCATGATCAGAAAGGATGGTAGGGGACTGTTGATTGGGGAATATTAATTGTACAGAGGAGAGAGGGAGGTTGGCCTTCTGAACTGATGATGAAGCTTAAATAAAGGGAGACGCGCGGGAACTTTGGATTCCCTATAGTATCCAAACAAGCTTGAACGTAGAGGATTCGTGGAAGGGGGCAACTCCAGCTGCGACCGAACAGAACGGGCGGCAATCATGGACTGCCTGATGGACAACTAGTGGCAATCATGCACTACCTGATGAACAACTAGTGGCAATCATCAGAGCTTCTTTAGCTCTGAACCATGAAAGGGCTAAAGTTATTGGATCAGGGTTTATCTTTAAAGGCCCATTGTTTAATGGATGAATATTATGAAAATGTTGATCAACTTCTTTTTTATTACTCAACTTATCCATATTATTATGCTTCCCTCCATGGATAAATTATTTTTTCTATAGGTTGTATTCGCCCATAAAACGGAAGGAAATCTTATCCACCAAAGCGAATGATAAGTCATTTTTCCATCGGCCAGAAAAATAACTTTTTATTTATTTTCTAAAATACCCCTAACTCTATAATAATAATATATAATTTATATTATACTATACTATATATAATATAATACAATAGTATTATTATATAATAATATGTTATTATCATATATGATAATATTATTATATAGTGAAATTTATTAATTTAAAGGATATTATGGAAAATATAGATAGATCTTAGCAACTTATCCGGAAAAGAAGTAATGAAAAGAACATGGGTAAGATACTTCGGAGTTTTTTTTGTATGCATAAAAGAACATGTGTAAATTATTTTTTTCTCTCTAAATATTATCAGAAAAATACTTACATAGAAAAGTATAAATCTTCGAGTAAATTTTTTAACCTCTAATTAAAGAACAAGTCCTAAGTGACTTTGCTATGAGGGGTCTTATCCAGATTTCTCATTAATAATGGTGTACCTCATTATTCATTATGATAAGCTTTTTTGAAAGAAAGATTCTTTTCATTAGTTGAAACAAAAAAAAAAAGAGAGTTAGTTAAATCTTCCTGAAGAAATTGAAATCAATGTCCGACAACACGATTCTATCTTTCTCCAAAGAGCTATCATTCCAATATCGCCATGTTTAACTGTCGTATTAAAATTGTGATAAGAATCATTCTCATTTGTCGTTTTCGTCCAACTCGGAGAGGGGCCAAAAGCGGGGCTCTTTCTTTGAAAAGGGACCGAGCTTTTATTTTGTCTTCCTTTGATTTGGAAGAAGGTCTGGGTGAGAAAAAATAGAATATGAGAGCTCACCAACGAACCTATCTCACATAGATATTGGAGAAGTATGTATTGTGCATGATTTTCTAATATGTTACAATAGTATAGCAATTAGTTTAACAGTTTTGAATCCAATGCGTGATTTAAGTTTGGATAGATGGTGCATATTCTGTTATAAAAGATAAAAATGGATGTTCAATCTCAAAATGCAATTTTTTTGAAGTATGTCCTTTTTTTAAGGAAATTAAACATACCTCTTTTTCTGGTAAATATAAGCATAACTTTTTTTTTTAGTGAATCATAATGTTTCATACATGAAACATATATATTAAGGTATATGGCTCCAAAAAAAGTCTGCTCCTACTTTTATTATGCAGCGATAAGCAGCCATAATGATGGTGTTGTCAAAAACCTCAGTCGTAGGCTACTTAGGGTTAACAAGAGAACTACGATGGGCGTCATTTTTCGTTAAGAGAAAAAAAAAAATCTTTCCTTGGGGCCTCGTTGATATTTTTCGTTAAGAAAAAAATATATTTTATGTAACAGCTATTTTCTCAACAAACCGATTTATCTTTTTGGAGTCATGTATAATTATGCATTGGTGTAACATGTTCATTGGCTTCTACTCGCATGCTGCGCAGTTGTTGGGTTATTACTATCTACAACTTGAAGATCTAGAGCGCTGCATTAGGGTTCTGAATTTTTGGCACACTGAAGATGTTGCATAAAGTCATAAAGATGTTTTAGATGATGTTGCATTTGTAGCTCTACCATATCTCATTGTAGATGGCAAAACTACCAACTCTAATCGAACAATTATTATAGGAGGATAAGTTGTACATGTGAATGTGCCAGATTTTAAAATTTGAGATTTTTTTTTTGATCTTTTTACTTAGTTTTGTGTATTTTATTTTCTAATTTTTATAAATATTTTTTTAGAAATTTAAATCATCCGTTTAAAAAAAATGAGGCTATGTGTAAATGTGAAGAGCTCTGCCAAAATTATTATTACTTTTTGAATGAAAAGGAAGGTAAAAACCATCCAGCATTCACTGAATTTAATAATTTAAGGTAGAGAAAAGAGATGCCACTGCAGACAAAGGTTTTCAGCCAGCAAAGTATGGAAGCAGAACACGATTGAGGCTTCCAGGTAAAACTGACACCGAACCAAGTTTAATTGATGCGTAAGAGTTATATGAGAATTAGTGCTTGCCTTTTCATACCTTTAGTTTGTAATACTAAATACTTGTTTAATTTTAAAGAATTTTTTCTTCCTTTTAGGTAGACAAATGAGGGCATTGCCCCCACAATTACATATGCTCAACACAACTCCTAATGGATCTACCATTATATTATAATGGAAAAAAATTACCTTCATCCATCATAGTTACCAAGATAAATAGGGAAAGTTTTGTGTTCATTTGCGACTATCTTTTAGCCAAGTCTTGGTGTAACAAATTTACTATACTCTTACAAGATGTAGCACTACTATCTTTAGTGCAAATACTCCATCCCTCCACGAACATTCATCACCACTTGTGGATCCACCAACTTGAGAGCAAGGGATCCATACCTTGGTAATCAAAGAAAAGAAGGCAAAGACAGGACGAAGCATAGTGGGAGGGCAAGGGGAGGGTCTTGGGGAGGTAAAATAGCATTCAAAGGAGAAGCATGGTAGAATGGTAATCGGGAAGGATGACGAGGCAGCCAATTAGGATATCATAACAATTTGACACCCTTCTAAGGAATAGGCTATACTTGTATAAGAAAATTAAGTCTATTCTTAGCCATGTTTCTATGCTTGAATGAAATAGGATAGATTAACTGGATTATTCCATCCCTATTCAGCCATCCATATTGGAGCTAAAATTTCCCCCATTTTTTATTTGAGCATATTGATGGAGCCTAATTATGTCCAACTATATGGACAAATTATATCTTATACTCACTGTACCAGCTTAGCAGTACATCGAGCCAACAATATGCTGCCGCGTGGATATTCTAGCCACCTCAATGCAAGGAAAAAAAGGAAGTGAATTTGGCCGAGTGCTCCACCCCATCTCTCGAGCCATTGGAACCCTAATCGAGCACTCCATCCTTCTCTTCCAAGCAAATGACCTCGCAAGAAATTATATCCTCCCTCACTTTCTATCCTCCATCGAATCAGATTGCTACCAACCCGTCTTTACTCGATCCAACGCCACATATCTTCCCATATGTCCTTCCACCTCCATCTCTGCTTCCGCCTCTGCTCCCCCACAATGTCGTCGTCTACCCTGACACGAACCGTTTCATCCCTCCTATTTCCAGCACCTTCGTCGCTGTTGGTGGTTGTGGTTTCTCCATTGATTCTAGTACCTCCCTTCCGACATCAAAATACTCTTTGATGGGACGGTACTCTCTCTCTACTCTTCTGTCGGCTGAATTTCCTTACCATACCAGAAAATCGCCACAAAGCCCCTCCAACATCCTTTCCCCTTTCCCTCCTCTGCTGCCACCGCCCTCCGCTACTCCCTCCTGCACCACTCTCGATCCTTGTTCAACATCTTCTGGAAGCATGACACTTTCAACGATCCTGGCTCTAACCCTGACACCATAGACTTCCTTTTGCCACCACCTCCACTACCAATGGCAACCTTCTTTGGGAAGATCTAGATGTGTGGTAGTTAGCGGGAGCTCTGGCCATCATAGCTAGAGTGGTGGATATTGCCGAAGAGGCTGATGATTGGGGGCTTCACCTTGAGATTAGTACAGAAATGTAAAAAATTCAAAGCCATGCATGCATATTAGCATGGTTGGACTTGGGCTTGGTGCTTCCCTTGGTAGAGTCCTCCCGATCGTATATAACATTCATGTTCATCCATTCGATCTCATCCTTGATTGGGACCACGAAGGTCTCCGCCAGAAATTTTGGCCCCTTCAATGCTGCTGGAGATAAATCCAACGACCGCTTTCCTTTGCCGCTGGCTTTTTTCCTTACTTCGAGATAGTCAGAATGTGCACATGGCAACATATTATTGGTTTGGTATACCGCTAAGCTAGTACACTGAGTGTAGGCTAGATTTTTCTAGCTATGTGGGATAGCTTGTTCGATACCATGAGTTGGATGTCTTGGTGGAAAAATAATAAATGAAAGAGGAGTGCATTATTGGAACATTAAAATAAGCATGCTTTTCCTTCTTCTTTTCTGTCCTTATAGAGACGACCAATCTCGATAGTTGGTTACTGATTGAAATCCATTGGGCATTTCTTCCTATCCATTTATTCTTGTTTTATTTTTGAAGAACATAGAGGGGGGAGGGGGAGAGAGAGAGAGAGAGTTCTAATTTGATCTTTCCTCCTTATAAATTTGCTCTCATGATCATTTAAGGTTTTAGTAGGATGCAAAAGGTCTCATACAATTATCTTCAAAATGGAAGTATAAACACATTCATGATTATTTTTGTTTTTCTTGTTGGACAAGTTAAAAAGGGACACTAAAAAAAGATAATATTGGAAAAGTATTCTAGCACTTTTATTTCTCCGTATTTTGGAGATGGCTAATGTCATTGGGCTCTTTGAACCAAACTTGAAAACCTATTAGAATGCCATTCAACCTCTAGCACGCTCCTATCTAACAATGCTTGATCTCTCCTTCTACAAGATCATCTATAGGAAGTTCCTCTATAGACTGGGCTCTCCATTCCAGGCAGTCTTGACTCATCCTACATGAGAACCTGTGTGGTTGTATTTGATACCATATTGATTGTGCATTGGGTAAATATTAAGTACTTATACAAAATCAAAGAATTCAAATAATATTTTTCAACTAGTTTTTTCTTACAAGGTTTTAAATTATAATAAAATGGTATTAGAGTGGATCCAATCCATTGCCCATGCAGACCAACTAGCCCTTTTGGATGAGGTACATGATTGTTACATTCCAAATCTCAGTTGATTTTTTTAAGAGTTTGTTTGGATGATTGAGTTGAAAATTCTATAAGATTAGTAGATTAGGCGAGTACAACGAATAAGATCATAAAATTACAAGCTGAGTTTGATATGTATTCATAAAACTCAAGAATAGCTATGGAGTGGGCAAGTCCGAGCCCCTAGGCAGAAAAAAGAGAATTGTTGAGTTTTTTTTTCTTTATGGGAGTCGAGCATGTCTATTCCAAAGCTAATTCTAGGTACTTATGAATATAGGCTTAGTTCAGCCGGCAATTCTATGATTTTGCTGATTGTACTGGCTCAATCAACAAATTCAGTAAAATTTTTAGTCCAATCAACCATTAGACCTCGAACAAGAAATTTGGGATTCAGATCTAATTTTTAGAAGCAGCTTCACCCTTGAATTTTGGGTTTTATGCGATTTATCATTCTTTTTTATTAGAAGTCGGAACGCGGGGACCCTAGACACCGGGCCTCGTAGAAGCCCGATGGTGATCGAGGCTCAGGAGCATGGGACAAGCAGGGCAGTGCGAAGAAACTCAAATGTCAAAGCCCCTCGTCCAAATGTGAAAAGATGGAAATGACTTTGAAAGTACGGAATATGGAATAAAAACTTCTTTTGTTGTATAAAATTAAGTCCTCCCTTAAATCCGCAGGAAGAAACGTCCAGGGGGTTGGTTTCAAAGATGGTGCAAGAGGAGGATGAGGGGGCTTTAGGTTTTTTTTTGTATTATTTATTTTTTTTTGGATAAAAGCAGCTACTCATCTCATATAGATCGAATGTGAGTACAGCTATCCCGATCACAGAAGGCTTTGGGCTCCGCTAGAATTCATCTTTCCCCAAAAAATGGATTCAATGGATGGACGACTTAAACCATTTAATAAACTGTCTCACAATTTGGTCCCATAACAAGGTTTAACTGCTTCTCTCTCTCTCTCTCTCTCTCTCTCTCTCTCTCTCTCTGACATTTTATGTGCAGATTTTATCTCCAATATTGAGCATCAACGTCTCGCCTCGCGAAGAAAGATGAAGCGCAGCTTGTGCCAAAAAAAAAAAAAATAAATAAGGATAAAGCATAGCACCTAAAATGATGAGCCCTAAAATGATGGCTGGTTATTATTGGGCCACCCAATTTGCTAGAAAGTGATTGCAAGCTCGAGGCAGAATTCAATGTAATGATGGGCTGCCCAGACACCTCGATGCAGGCCATCATGCCTGCCCGGGAAATGGGATGCATTGGCTTTAAAGGTTGCAACAATGAATGCCGGCTTTGGAAGACCGAATTTTGGGGCGCGCGAACATCTAGTGACTGACGTCCCGGAAGTCCTACAAACTGTGGGACACCCATGCCAAAGCCCGTCACTGCTCCAACTGCAACCAATCTCTCCGGCGCTTCACATGCATACAGTGGACGGTGTTTTCGAGTCGGTGCATCTTTATACATTTTTGAATAGCCATTTCATCGTCTATACAAAAAGGTCAATAGCTAGCTATTGCAGCTCTTCAAAAAAAAAAAAAAATCACATCCATCTTCAACATAAGTGATATAAAAGCTATGCAGTTAAGTGTTCCCTATATTTATTTCATAGCTTGAGGAACTAAAAAGAAAATAAAAGGTGGCCCAAGAATGGTGGTCCATGAATGGCCCTCACCGCCTAAATAATGGCCCTTCGTATCTAGATCTTAAATAGATATATAGGTAATATAAATATATCTTTTATTAAATAACAAAAAGAAAACAAACTTTGCTTACATTTTGACCTCCATTGACCAATTTTGTGGGCAGGGACAGAGTATCAAAGTTTACACGAGCTTAATTTATTTGAACAAAATTCTGGAATAGGAAACCTGCCCACCGAATCCAATGCAGCGACTTGGAGGTCATGTGATGTGATCGAAATACACCACCTTTTTGGATCCACGCAAGTATCGTGTGCAACTTGCACTTATTTTCCCCTTTTCTTTCCCCTTTTTTTTTGACCCTTTTGGAATTTGCGAGTGCTTCCGTGCCTTAATTATCTTCTTTTCACGTTTTAAAAAGGCTTCGTGGGTTTAGTGGGATCCAAACTAAAGACGTTCTTGATTGGAGCCGAGAGAACCATCGGAGCTGCGTTTAATTTGCTCTCTTGTGAGCCCTCTTTTCTTTCTTTGGGGCGGCCTCTGACTTCCTTTTCAAAGAATCCCGGTAAAATGACCTTTCTTGAAGGGATTCATCCTGGATCCTGTCCGCCATCGCATCGGAC
Source organism: Phoenix dactylifera (assembly GCF_051530095.1). Taxonomy (NCBI): domain Eukaryota; kingdom Viridiplantae; phylum Streptophyta; class Magnoliopsida; order Arecales; family Arecaceae; genus Phoenix; species Phoenix dactylifera. The sequence continues at coordinate 33,525,425 of NC_143198.1, read as the reverse complement.
TTATAAGAGTTATGCTAACCAGACTCATGGTTACACGTGGACCGTCACTGCCGTTCAAAACTTTAAATCATGCATGATTCCTTTCTCAATGAATCATGACAAAGATTTGCTTAAAGAAAAAACATACAAAGGAAGGAAAAAAAAAAAATCAAAGCATGATAGGCGCAAGCCTAATGGGACTAGCGGAGGCCACTCTTTCCAGTGTTCTGGCATGAACTTGTAGTTGCACACACGATGAACTTTGATCCCTCACAAATCTAGTCTCCGGAAATTTTGAGAACTCTGTTAGAGATTCAGCCTATCTGCCTGATATGTAAATAACTCGTTTTGAACACTCTTAAGAACAAGTACTTTCGTTGTTCTACCTTATTTATTTTAGTTATCCGTTTCCTGCTTTGGCAATTCTGTTGTACTAATATTTAGGAGAATTATTATAAATTTAAATTGCATGCTTTATTTTTAAAATCCATACTTGGTAATAGAATATAATGATAGATGGCGTTGCCAGTGGACTTTGTTATTTTAGAGGGTGGACCATGGTGAGCAGAAAAAGGGTGATACCTCCTCAAATTTTTTAAAAAAAATGTTGAGTTTGTTATTTTAGAGAGTCTGAAATGAAATTTTCTTTTGATCTTTCTACAGAGAGAGAAAGAAAAAGTTATTGTTTAATCAAAAAAAGAGAGGAATAGATAGAACATGAGGAGTAATACAGTATCCTGAAAGTGAAAAAAATTGGAGAAGCAAAGATTGCATGCAGTGATGGTAAGACAGCTCTATAACCTTAACCTTAAGGTCTTGATCGAATTTATATGATTAAATATTTCCTCATGTTGAAAGCTTGTAATATACAGTATAATAGATTTTTTTTTCTTTTGACTGAAAGGGAGATGTTAACCACCCCGGCATAATAGAATATTTTATACACAAGGGAGGAGTTTGGTCCATGCAGAGCAAAGGTCATGAGCTATTTTCCTGAAAATGTTGGAAGAAACTCAAACAGGACGCTACTGAATATTGAAAGGATATTTCATCCATTTCATGATAGGCACAGCCTACTTACTAGGGAAAGGCTTGTTAGAGAGCTTAATAACTTGGTCCTTGTTGAATTGGTTGTGCCTATCATGAATGGTTGTTAGGACCGATCCTTATTAAATAGGTAGTCCTTATTAAAGCTCATACTCGTTTTTTAAAAAAAAAATGATGGAAGAAACTAAAAACAAGATGCATGTGAATATGGCAAGGACAGATCAATCATTTCACGATAGGCAGAACCTATTTAATAAGGACTAGCTGCAATATTGGGCGATGTCTTATTCTTTTTATCTAAAATTTACATATATGACTCAGAATACCAAAATTACTACAAGTGATATCAAGACGGAAAGATATATGTATATATATAAAAGAAGTCCAAGGAATAGGCTCTTCCAATTCAAGTACCATGGCATATTCTCAGAATTGTTGGAAGAAACCCAATCCAAACGTTACGGGGATTTATTTATATGGTAACCTGATCAAGTATCTGAAGGCGCCAAGCTATTGTTTTTGGTATATATGTCCACATTTACGAGGTTAGTTATGAATCTAGCTTGGAGGCGTATAAGGATAGAAAGACGGACACTGTTTGGATTTTTCTTTTTTTTTTTTGATGAAAAGGAGGCTAAAAAAAGCAGCCACCCGGCTTTTATTAAGGATGATAATATATTTACAAAAGGAGTGAGATCAGGTGATAAGTTACCCGGGCGGAGAAAGGATGAATGGAAGATGGAAGCATCTCAAGCATCATTTAACATCAAATGTGTAAAGCCGCGAGCAATCTCATCATTCTCCAAGAGGTTTCCAAGTCAAGCTCTACTTCCCTCATAGCCCCCAACCAGTTGAAGATTCTGTTTCACAAGCATCGAGGAACCAGCCGGGTTTGTTCAGATCTAGACATCAGGGAAGTGGAAGCCGGAGAGTATGGAAGTATGAGAAGCTATCCTCAAACACTGACTTGCCGAGAAGGCTCGGAGGAGTAGCGTCACAACTCGAACTCGACACCTAGATTCGAAACACGACATAGCTACATACTCTCTAAAGTACAGCTTTAGAGAATATGCTAGACTTAAAAATTTATCACAACTTAAATATACGTAAACCAAAAATAATCTCAATTGATAACATATAACAAATCTATTTAAATTACAAAATTTAATCATCTAATCAATATTAGTGATGCTCTATCTAATCATTTCTTCCACCCGTGATTTCAACCATAGCCATATACTATGCAACCTGCAACTTTGAAAAAGAAAAAGATGAAGAAGGTTGCAAGCTTTATAGCCTAGTAAATATCCGAAACTGCTATACCATAAGTAATAAAAAATAATTAATTAATAATGCAAGATGAATATTGTATCAACGGTCAGAAAAACTCATAAATATTGTGCACATAAATTCTTATTATCATCTTTTCAAGTAGCATATATACATATATATATATATATATATATATATATATATATATATATATATATATATTACTAATTGTTCAACTTATGTCATGTTATTTGTTTCTCATTAACTTGATTTTCAAGTTTCTTATTAATTTTTTTTTGTTTTGGACTAACCAAGATCATGACCTAGCTCGAAGCTGATACCATGCATAAGCTCGTGATGGCTTTATGACCCAACTCGAGGATGATCTTACGTGTAAGCCCGTGGTGGTTTCATGACCCAGCTCGAGGCTGATACGACACATAAGCTCGTGATGGCTTTATGACCCAACTCTAGGCTGATACCGTGCATAAATCCGTGGTGGCTTTATGACCCAGCTCAAGGCTGATACCACACATAAGTCCGTAGTAGCTATCCAACCCACGTTATAGCTCATGGTGGCTTCCCATGTATTAGCAAAAGTAGTCAAAACCATATCTCATCCGTCTGATTTGTCTGTTACTCTTGTCAAATCAATTATCATATATACAATAATTTTATCAATATAGCACCAAGTTATTTTGTATCAGTCACTCTCGCCATATTAATGAATCAATTATTCAGTAATTACCTAATTTTATAGTTCTAGTATTACCCGTATTCTCTACTCTCCTTTAATTGAAAATTAAGATAAAAGGTTGGGGCCTTACCTCAATTAAGAAATTAGAGTATAAGATTTTGTAGGGCTTCTTCTTGCCTGGATGACTATATCTATAAAATATAGATTTGTATAGAAAGATATACTAAGCCAGTTAGATGACGACCAATTATTTGAATCGGTTAGCACAACGTAACTCAATCCATCTAATAAAAATATTATGGGTTCAATGGTAGCTGACAACATTCGGGTGCATGACGGACAAAGTCGACTAGGTAGCAGGGTCTGATGATCCAGGTCGGTTCGCTTTGGCTATTCAAGCCAGTCAACTCATGAAACAAGAAATGCATCGCTCTATTTTCTACCCCTTGTAGAGCTAAGGGTTCAAAGTTTTGGGCCATCCAGGTAAGGAAGCGGAGAGATGATAGCAAGTCAGATTTCCAGCAGCGGAGCAAGGAATTCGGAGGAGCCAACAATGGCAGCTTCGGTTCAGCAGAAAAAGAATTCAGAATATAGCGATGGTCAGCTGCTGAGCACAGAAATGGACAACTTAGAATGAGTCTGGCACGCAGCTCATGCATAGACATCGACCTTTTCCAGTCTTGACAAGAAGAAGGTCAATTTCGGATCCTCTGCGGTCACTGATACCCGCCACGGCAAGAGTTGGAAAAAAAAGGGCAGCCGCACGTCTCTAAAATTATTGATGCGGCGACTATCCGCGAAGGTACGCCACTGCGGTGCAAAAGTACCGCCAGGATCCCCATTCAAATTTCACGCTTGTTTCGATCCTAGCCCATGACAATTCCCACCCGTAGCCGTAGCCGTAGCCGTAGCCGTAGCCGTAGGCGTCTTTCCTATCGCAGGTGAGCTGGGCCTGCCAGACGGAGAGACCGTTGCCTGCGTGCGCTCTCATCCCCTATAAAAGAAGCAAACCCCTCGAAACCGAGCGCCAGCGAGCCATGGCGGAATTTGGGAAGGACTTTTGCTAGGGTTTCCAAGCTCTTTCGAGCGATCTATTTCGTATAGCAGACGGGGAGAGAGAGAGAGAGGGGGGAGGAGTGGTGATGGGAAAAAAATCGGGAAAGAGGGATTACGAAGGGTGAGATCGAAGGGAGACTTCCTTTAGCGTCGGTGGCGGTGGTGGTTGGAAATAGATTTATTGTTCTTTAGGGTTTTCTCTTATAAATAATAATAAAGAAGACTTTTTTTTAATTATATATAAAAGAAACAAGGGAGACGGAGAGAGGGAGAGCGTTCAGAGAGACGCTGGAAACAGGGGATAGAAGAAGGGTCTGGACTGCGGAGGCGGAGAAGAAGAGATGGCGGCGAGGAGGAAGAAGGGGGTGTTCAATATGCCGGTGATGATGTGCGGACGGGAAGCGGAGACGGAGCTGTCGAGGGACGGGAGCCATTACAGCTTATCAAGCGGGATACTCCCCTCCCTTGGGGCCATGAGCAACCGGAGGGTCAAGCTCCGCAGGTTCATCGTATCCCCTTACGAGCGGAGATACAGGTTATTCTTTCTAATCCTCTTCTTGTTCTTGCCCTTTTGCTTCGCATCGTTCGAGAGAGATCATGGGCTTTTGCTTCGCTTAAATCTGTGGAAACTTGTTTGTTTCCGTACTTGGCCCCCCTGTTCTTGCTTGGGCTGTGGACATTTGGAAAGAGAAACGGGTGTTTTGATGAGATGTTTTTCTCTATCTTTTTCAAAGAACGGCGGAGTAGAAATTTTGGTTCAAAACCTTATTTGAATGGGTTTTTCACCAAAAGAAACTCTTTTGCATTTTTTGTCTCATCGAGTCGTTGATATTGCTAATTTCAAATATGTTAAATCGTTTTTTCTTGGGAGAATTTTTATGAATTAGAAACGTGCTGACATGGGTCTGCAAATAATAGAGAGCCAATAAATTTGATGATTTTTTCCTCCCTTCCCGTTTTCTTGTCTTTACTGTTAATGGATTTTAATTTTACTTGCGTTTTACCGAAGAACGAGCCATGCTAAGTGTAACGAGTTTTAATTTTTGGAAAGCAATAGAGAGGAAACCAAAGGAAGCTCGGGTACCAAGATGACATATTTTTGATGAAAAAGATATCATGCGAATGCTGATGTTAAAATTGGTTCATGCAGATCGTGGGAAACATTTCTGATCATTCTGGTCATATATTCTGCCTGGGTATCTCCGTTTGAATTCGGGTTCCTAGTGAAGGAAAACGGGGCTCTAGCTATGATTGATAATATTGTTAATGGGTTCTTTGCAATCGATATTATTTTGACCTTCTTTGTAGCCTTCATCGATAGAGCAACATATCTTCTCATAGATGATCCCAAGCAGATTGCTTGGAAGTACATGACCAGCTGGTTTGTTCTGGATGTTGTTTCCACCATCCCCACAGAACTTGCTCGGAAGATTCTGCCTCCAAAGGTTCGGTCGTATGGATTCTTCAACATGCTTCGGCTCTGGCGTCTCCGAAGAGTTAGTGCACTTTTTGCTCGGTATGATTGCATGAGCATTCTCTAGCGTTTCAATCCTTCATTTCAGGATATTTAAATTCTCTCTCTCTCCTTTTCATATTTCTGCTAAAAGGTGCCGAAGGATGCAGTTTCAACTCTCGTGGCAAACTTTTCATTTTTGTACAAATTTTTAAATTTATTTTTTAATATCAATTGTCCAGGTTGGAAAAAGATAGGAACTTTAACTACTTTTGGGTTCGATGCGTAAAGCTTATTTGTGTGAGTATCTTTACTTGAAAACTGGTCCTTTGCGGTAATTTCATAGAAATACCTCACTCATTCATCTCATAATGATCTTATAGGTGACTCTTTTTGCTGTCCATTGTGCTGGGTGCTTCTATTATCTTCTTGCTGCAAGATACCACAATCCCAGCAAGACATGGATAGGGGTTTATATGCCGGATTTCCATGAAAGAAGCTTGTGGGTCCGGTATGTAACCTCTATGTACTGGTCAATCACCACTCTAACAACTGTAGGGTATGGAGACTTGCATGCAGAAAATACGAGGGAGATGATCTTTGACATCTTTTATATGCTCTTCAACCTTGGACTAACAGCGTATTTGATTGGTAATATGACCAATTTAGTTGTTCATAGGACAGGCCGAACTAGAAAATATGTGAGCTCTTTTGACTTGTAGTGCAATCTTATCTTTATAAGCATGGAAGTGAATGTGATAAATGTTTTGTCTGCTTTGTGGTTGATGTGTTTCTTCAGAGGGATACAATTCAAGCTGCCACAGGTTTTGCGCAAAGAAACCAGCTCCCAGTTCGTCTGCAAGACCAGATGATCTCACATCTGAGTTTGAAGTTCAGGACAGACTCCGAAGGGCTTCAACAGCAGGAGACTCTCGATGCCCTTCCCAAAGCCATCCGATCCAGCATTTCGCACTATCTATTCTACAATCTTGTTCAGAAGGTTTACTTGTTTCGAGGAGTTTCCAATGATCTGCTTTTCCAGCTGGTACAGCAATACGAATGTTCTCTGACCTTTTTTAACTTTTCTTCCTTTAGTGCTACTTGAGCTATGCTCTCACCTGTGTGCCTTGTTTAACTAAATTTTTGGAGGTCTCTGAGATGAGAGCTGAATACTTTCCTCCAAGGGAGGATGTTATCTTGCAGAATGAAGCACCCACAGACTTCTACGTACTAGTGACTGGCACTGCTGTGAGTATAAAGTCTTTGTTCGTGAAGTAATTTTGGCACAACCTGTAACTACATCACATGAATTAGGATTTGCTTTACTTGTACACAACAAGTTTAAAGAACTTCTTCTGCATCTTTTAAACATCAATCATGTCTTGAGGCTGATGCCTTGAACTCCCGTGTAGGAACTGATAGATCACAAGAATGGAATTGAACAGGTAAATTTTTGATTGATTTAAACATTTGAGAGATAGGCTATAGTGGAATATTTCACATTAGAGATTTGTAGGCAGACAATTTGCTCAAAAGTACTGATCATTCAGCAGATTTTGCGGGTGGCCAGGGCAGGCGATCTTGTTGGAGAGATCGGAGTTCTTTGTTACAGGCCCCAACTATTCACAGTTCGAACTAAATCACTGTGCCAGCTATTACGTTTGAACCGTACTGCATTTCTTAGTACCGTTCAGTCAAATGTTGGAGATGGCACAACAATTATGAACAATCTACTTCAGGTTCATAAACTTGATAGCCTTATGTTGCATAAATAAATGTGTAAAATTCTGATATATTTTACACCATTCCCTTATTTTTATTATAAACAAGCCACCTGTTTTCGTGCTTTGCTCTCATATGTCGTTCTGTTTTTCTACAGTATCTGAAAGAGCAGGAGGAGGACCCTGTGATGGAAGGAGTCTTGAGAGAGATAGAGAACATGCTGACTTGGGGTCGACTGGACTTGCCTCTTACTCTATGTTTTGCAGTAATTAGAGGAGATGATTTACTTTTGCATCAGCTTCTGAGACGTGGTCTGGATCCAAATGAATCGGACAACAATGGGCACACGGCACTGGTCTGGAATCTGTATATCATGGCATCTGTAGTCCTTACTCCCATCTCAAATACATGAAAAAATTTGACTCCCTTCTTTTCTCTATTTGTTAACCAGCATATAGCAGCATCACAAGGAAGTGAGCATTGTATTCGTCTGCTGCTAGATTATGGGGCAAATCCCAACTGCAGAGGTATGCTAAAAATGTATCTATAATTTCACAAAATGCCCATAATAAGCTGAATCCATCTTGCTATATTTGAAGGTTCCTTTTATTCACTTTAGCTTACAGTTAACTATTTTACCTTACCAATAGGGTGTTAGTGGATCTATTAGCTGCCTCTTGACTACCTCATAGGCATGTACAGGCTCATTGCAGATTCCATTTTCCACGAAATTGTGTAGAATTAGATTAGTTACTCGCCACCACGAGACAAGCTACAAGATTTTTGAGTTGAGATTAAGGTCATTATCAGGTTGCCCTTATTCACTCTTGCTTATAGTCATCTATTTTACATTACCAAAAGGGGATTGTCAGATTCTATTAGCTTCCACATGACTACCTAATAGGCATATACGGATTTATTCTACCAAATTGTGCAGAATTTAGTTCTTTACTACCACCAGACAAGCTGCAGACTGTTGAATTGGAAATATTAATGCCATTATCATGGTTTCCCTTGTTCAATTTTGCTTACCGAAAGGGTATTATTAAATTCTGTTGGCTGCCACTTGACTATCTCATAGGCATATTTCCACCGAAGTGTAGAATTAAATTAGTTAATTTTCTTCATCTGACAAGCTGCAGACATTTGAATTTGAATCACTGTCAGATTTTCCCTGAACTAATTTTGATCTATTAAGATCTTACTTAGATCCTTTCTCTGTGTTGTCCATTTTCAAATATTTATTACTCCACAGAAGCACTATTCCTTATCTAGATCAGGAGCAAGACCGCATGCATCTATTGATTTATGAGTCTGGAATTGCCATAATATTTACATTTTATAATTTGTTTTAATGGCATCCTCATTTCGTTTTTGTCCTGGTTCCCCTCTTAAGTCTCTGAACAACAAAGTGATGCCCCTGTGTAGTTACACATGCTAACTTGACTTACTGTTTTAGCTGCTTCGCATCTATCATCTTAAACAGCCATGGCTCAATTCGGCTTTATGGCTCATGTGGCTATGAACTTTAAAGTGGTTTTGTTGTGAGACTTCATTGCTCAAATAGGTCTTTAAGCAGCTTAGCACCTTTGAATAATATTTGGACTTGTATTAGTTCGGATGCCCATGGAACCATCATATTTTTCTGATTTTCATCGTTTAATCATGTCAAATCAAATTACATAAAATATAATATGGAGAATTAGATGTAGCATGGAGCTCAGTGGTACATTTTGAGTATGGTGGTTATCATGGGGAACAAAATATAAATGTTTTCACGTGGGTCCAATATGCTGGTTTTTATACATAATCACAAGGATAAGCGATTCGGATATGGGCTTTAAGATTTCTTAAATGCCAATTTATCTACTTATCTCCATGATTTTCTGAGTTCTTGCTGTGGCTGGTTATTCATTTAGTGTAGTTCTTGTTGATGGCTATTACATGCAGAAAGGTAGCCCATGTATCGTATTAATGTCTAGAGTGTAAGATAACCACTTATACCGAAGCCTGACAATTTGCCTGATTTTTGCCACTGGTCACTACCATCACGCAAGGGTTATTTTATTGACATATTTATATCAAATTATTAATTATTATGCTAATATTACTGCTTAACTTTTAAAGAGGGGAGGACCTAAACTTACGTAGTACTATTATGGCTAGTTGTGTTGCAATTTGAATGCGGACAACATGATTTCATGTAAGTTCAATCTGTCTATTTGTTTAAATGGCTCCTGATCTGAATGACTTCTTGCATATGTATGATTGCTTGTTATTGATCAATGTTGCTCACATGATCAACTACTATAGGCAGAATGTTACTCACTACGTAATATTGTGCCATAGAGTGTAAAATATCTGCTTTTGGATAGTTCACTTGTATGGAAGCACAACTTGCTCTGCTTTTACCAATAATGGCTTCCATCATGCAGGTTTTTATGTATATTTAGCATCTATATGTACGTTTTTTTTGTGAGAGAGAGAACCTAAGCTTGTCATGGATGGAACCTAAGCTTGGAGACTGCTGTTTTTGGTATTCTTTAACGGATCGGTTGGCTAAATAAGGGTTCATTAAGCTGATCAAAACTAGACATCCTTCTCTTAAGAAAATGGTTGTTGGGATTCCCCATCTTTTCATCAAAAATAGAAACAACTAGATATTGTTAGTTTTACTTTATGAGACGACTTCCTGAGTTGTTTAATTTTCCCCTGTGATTCCTGATCATGTGGCTAAATTTAATCACATACTTATCCGTAGCAATGTTATTTGGAAAATTGATCTCCTGGATCTTTAGAATGTCATTCTCTTTCACAGGGAAGATATCGAATGCAAATACTGTTTTTCTGTTTATTTTTTCTATAATTTATTTTATGCATATTGGCATTGAACCTTTATATACAATCTGTCATCTTCGTGCTGAATGTTATGATCTGACACTGTCCTATCTAGCTAGCTATCTAATTTCAAGTCCATCTCTCCATTCTGTTCCATAGAGCGGTGCTAACGTATCATTATATTTTGATGTGCCCAGATTCTGAAGGAAGTGTTCCCCTATGGGAGGCTATACTTGGGAAGCATGATGCTGCGGTCAAACTGTTAAGAGATAATGGTGCAAATCTCTCAGCCGGTGACATGGGCCTGTTTGCTTGCATAGCCGCTGAGCAGAACAGCCTAGAGCTGCTTAAGGACGTCATTCGTTATGGGGGAGATGCAACATTGCCCAAGAAAGATGGGAATACTGCACTGCACCTTGCTGTTTGTGAAGGGAATCACCGAATAGTGGAGTTCTTACTTAAACAAGGAGCTAACATTGATAAGCCTAACTGTCATGGTTGGACTCCCAGGAATCTAGCGGAACAGCAGGGGCATGAAGAGATTCAGGCTCTCTTTGAAGCCAAGAAGGCATGCGAAAACACTTCTCCTATAAACAACTCCACACCAGTCTCTCGTCCCATTGGAAGAAGATTTAGGAGCGAGCCTGTAATTCCACATGTATCCCATGAAGGCGCACCTCTGTCTGGAGATGGGTCTTTGGAGGAAGGCCGCCACCCCAGGCGGAAGAGCAGCGACTTCCACAACTCGTTATTTGGGATCATGTCGGCTGCTAACCTCGAGAGGAAAACTGGACTTTTCTCATCTATTGGCCCTCCAAGGACCATGATGTCGTCAGGTGCTGCCCTGCATTACCCCCACACCTCGCAACTTCGGGTGACCATTAGCTGCCCAGAGAAAGGTGACATTACTGGCAAGCTTGTGCTTCTGCCATTATCACTAAAGGAACTCCTTGATATTGGTGCTAAGAAATTTGATTTCTTGCCCGCTAAAGTCCTTACAAAAGATGGTGCGGAGGTTGATGATGTAAAGGTTATAAGAGATGGTGATCATCTTGTTCTGGTCAGTGATGATTGGATGAGACAAAGGAATCCCCAAGAGGCGAGATATTCATGAGTTGATTTTTTTTTTTTTCCACCTTCATTGCCAGGCTTTGTTGTGGACCACCACCATGTGGTGCTGATGGTCAGGGGTATGGAGAACGTCCTTGTGGCTGGTCATCTCATCATTGGATCTTAGTTTTTTTTTTTTTTTTTTCGTATGAAGATGCAATTCAAGCATCAGGATTGGTAACGTTTTGAAAGGCGAAGCCACAAGCGCAGAGTGCGTTAGGTCCGGTCCGGTCCTCTTCTGGAGATAATATGTACGACTTGAGTGGAAAAGAGCAGACAAAGTTTTATGAGAGGGAGCAGATTGATGTAGCAGATAACAAGAGGATAAGCAAACTTGTTACAAATTACGAAGGCATCTTCTTCTTTCTCCTCCTCTTCTATGATTACCGCTAGTTGGCAGTCATGTTATGACATCTTCCAAGGCGCATCTATGGACATGATGAGGGTACGAAAAGCGAATGAAATGTGGTATAAGCACTGTAAAAGCACAGGTTGCTTCATTTTTTTTCTTGAGGAACCATGAACTTTGTTATAAAAAGGAAAAATGCTGGGTAAATGGTCCAAATTATTGGAAACAAAATTGATAAGCAAAATTTTTTTATATATTTATTTTGCGAGGGAAATAAGCAGAAGTACCATGCCAGTCCAGTATCTCTACGAATCGGATAGAGCCTGTTTGATTGTGAACAGACCTTAACACGTCCAATTCCTGATTAACAGCGCTCAAAAGGGAAAGAGAATAAGACAGTAAAAAAGAGCAATATCATGCACTAATAATAGTATAATAAAATTTTTAAAGCGTCCAACCATCTTTTCTGAGGCAATATACAACTGTACTGCTGTATCGTCTTAATCGATCAATTCTTCCATATTCATGATCCTCGTAATATCTAAGCAGTTCTTTAGATAAATAGTTTAGACTCTCGGCATTCTTCTACATTTTCCTCTTTCCCCATTTATCGACTGATGTAACAAAACCAAAAAAGAAAGAAAGGAAGGAAGGAAGTGGAACGAAAGGGGAGAAAAGAATGAGAAAAAAGAAATCATGCACACATTATAGTTGCTATTTTCTTTCCACCCTCTTTCTCTCTTTACAGATGCACTGCATCCTTCGATGAACCAACTAATTTTCTGGTGCAGTGAAGAACCAGATCGCTTTCCATCTGAAATTATTATAAACAATGACAATGATCTGCTCACAGCTGCCCCAGAATTCCTTCAGATTTTGCTTAAAAGTAAGCACATTCTCTTTCTACAGATCTTGAGGGCTCCCCTCCTCCGGATAAACCTACAATCAACAGCGTAACACGCACGTTAAGCAGCAAACATATTACAGGGAAAAATGATGCTCTTCATCCCAAGTCCCAACCACTAAAACTCGAACCATCCGCCATTTCTTGTCGAAAAGCTAACCAACCAATACATGACATGGCTCCGAGGGCAATAGGGCAGGCTTGTCATGGTAAAACCGATGCTTCGCAGTGCCACCTACTTTCATCTTTAGAAATGAGATGTTTCAAGTCTATGGCCATTCCAGGAGGGAATCTCAACCCGGTTGAAGAAAAAAGACACATGAATCTCTGCTGCACGGCTGACTGGTATCCCCTCTCGAATTATATCCGGCCCGGAAACCTTTTATTAGCACGTCGAATCTTGGTTTCCACTGGGTTTGGATACCCCGATTGCTAAAAAATTAAGCACATGCAGGAAGGCTACAGTTCTACGGTTTTCCATGCATGACCTCCTAGCTATCAGCACATGTATACCTATCTGATGCTGCACAATATTCTTGGCCAAGTATTCTTACCTGAAGGAACTTCTCATCGGTGAAACTTTTGGTCCTAATTTTAAGCTCTCCTCTGCTGGTCGTGAGTTCATCCAAAATTTCGGCATCACATAACTCATGATCGCTGTCCGCACCTTCTGACGGAGAATATTCCCCCTCGAGGGCCTGCATGGGGGAAAGCATGTCGTTGAAAGCCTAAAAATATTTATCACGCGGGTGCAAACAGGTACGTACGGCACAATGGTGGCGATTAATTAGGTACAAAGAGGGGTTGGAAGTGTCTGAGAATACGATCAGACGTGCGAGAATCCAATTGTGCAGCCCACGAAGGAGCATGCCTCACAAATTTATCAGGGTTTCTGCACCAACTACAGCACGAGCATACCAAGAAGCAGGAAATGGCTTACCCGAAGTGCGATGCTTGGGCGGTGGATTGAGAAGCTGGGATGGCGACGAGGGGCTCCAGCTACTACCTCATATTCGGCTGCGTCCAGTTCCCACAAGTGATGCGGGTGAAAGAACTTTGGGAGGACGTGCTGTCTGATGCTAATTAGCAAGAAGAATGGCAGCGGAAACAGAATTCCGGCTACAGGTATCCATGTCAGGCCAAAGCAGAGCAGGAAATATGCTAATTGGAACATCGTGAAGCAATTTATTGCTCTGAAGGGGACGGACTCGACAAATGGAGCATGTTCGCCTTCCAGAACCCTGCCAGCAGTTACAGGAAACCCAAACCCGATGGAATTATATAACGCTTCTAACGAAGGGTGGATATGAAATAAACAGAGTTTATCTTCTGGAGACTCAAAAAGCTGACAGAATCTGGTATTTCAAAATTTTGCAGGACGATACTTATGTTTACTGCATCAAAGACGAGGCCTGGTGAATAAGATTGCATCGGACGAACTCACAAAAAAGTTATTCATCCATATATTCTTGCACTCGTACAACCGGGCAGGATGGATGATGAGGCTGCTGCATGCTCAGGGTCAGGGGAGGGGAGCAAGTGCAGGAAACTTACTTGAAACGCCGACCAGGAGTGACAAACAGAAGCTTTATCCTCTCCCAGAACTGACTCCCAGGGAGGCTATCGACGGCCATGTAAGCAAAATATCCCCAGAGAATGGACGTGGGTATCTTCTGGATGACAGGCATAGCTCCAAGACAAGCGCCCACCAGGATGGACTGGCACAAGTTGGTTACTCTCTGCTCGTTGACCCGAACAGGCAAATGAGCATCTACGGGTTTCTCAGGGTCAAATTTACCTTCATGTTCTCCTTCACCAGCTTCATTCTGCATAACCGCGTCCTTCAAGTCCTTCAACTCCCTATCTATCGACACGGCCTGCATAAGAGGTGGTCATATTAAAATTCATTAAGGGATTGCTGCAATGTCAATCAACCGGAGATCTCAGTTTACATTCCCCCGGCACATTACCTTCTTCTTCTTCTGCTTCTTCTCTCTCTCTCTCTCTCTCTCTCTCTCTCTCTCTCTCGTGCCAAAAATCAGGCCGAGGCTGGGACGGAACCCAGCGACAGTGCCTTTACCAGCTCAATCAGTTTGCACGCTTGAGAAACATCTATTCTTAACTCATTAAAAAGAAAAATAAACTAGTTTTGCTGATCATTAAAGGTCGGAATATAGAGGAGCACGGAAACTAATCCCGCTATATTGATTTATAAGCGGATAGAAAAGATATGGACTGGGGGGAATTCTGAAGATATATCAAGGAAAGTAAAGTGGAAAAGCGCGATACTTTCAACAACAGGTCTAATATCACTTTTAACTATAGCTCCTGAGACTGAATCATGAGCCATGATATTATCGCAATAACTGCACACCTCACGGGGCAAGGATTAACCGGAGACATGTTTACGGCCTTTATCATGGGATCTCATTACTTACATGTTTATGACCTTTGCCCATTTCTATAAACACGTCTTGCATCTTGCCATATATCTCTGATCTGCTAGCATGCTGTTTTATGCCTTCCCTTGCAGTCTTGACCATCTTCTTGTGTATCAACTGCAAGTCCGTAGTCATAAACGGTAAAAAAAATAAAAAAAAATAAAACAGAACGATGAAGCTGCGGGCATAAATTCTTCCAACGTATGCACACCTGTCTCTTGAGTACGGCTAGGCTCTTGGTATGCATGGGTGACTGCGGCAGAACCCCATTTGAAGGAGGGATTCCAAGCAACCCACAAATTAAAACCTACAATTACAAATTTAATGAGGCGGCAGTCTGACCATCTTTTTTTTTTTTTGTTAAATAAGTCTGACCATCTTTACGCGAGAAAGAAATAATAAGCTTATAATAAGCACGCTTCTGATAAGTGCTGCCAATTTTGAAAGATACAAATTGATGGAAAGGTACAAGAGAGGAGCCACATGCCATGAATCCGAGAACCAAGATGTCATAATGGTAAGCTGAAGGATTTTGGAGGTTGAATTCTTTTTGCTGAGCCATCTGTGAAGCCACACTGTGGTCGAAAAAATAAAGGCCCGCAACCATCACGGCAGGTACTATGGCGGCAAATATGTAGACCAGCGGAACCGACAGCAAATCCTGCAATTATTTACGAAACAAATCATCTCAGTTTGCGAAAGCCGGAAAACCCGAGCATGGTACGAAATAACAAAGCATATGAAGGCAGTCTGTGGAATGTATATATATATACACACACACAAGTTGAGTACTGAAGGAATTAAACGAGACATATGAGGACAGGGATCGGCATAAGCATACCTTCGCAACGGTCCAGTGCTGCAGCGATTTGGGTTCCCATGGAAGTGGACTAAAAAGCCTCCTAGGAACCCCAGAAGGAACATCGTTCGGGACCGCATAGGACAGTGCTGTCCACACCAGAACCATAAAGGTAACCCCATACTCCGCCATGAAGCTTCTAAACCAGCCTGCATTCAGCAGTGACGAACTCTTCGTACGTATATGAGGAAAACTTTAGCAGGAGGTAGGAAGTCCCGCGGGTTGTTTCACAAACCTGTGCCGCATCGCCATGTCCCTGCCCTTCTGCTCTTTAAAGCAGTATACAGCAAGCCGATTGAGAATATGATCCCCAGCAATCCATTCGTGTATCGCCATTCAAACTGCTGCACTGGTACCCTCGGGTCTTCGCCTTCCGATGTGCTAAACTCACTCACTACTCCCTGCGACCATGAAAAGATTTTCATTTTTATTATTCGATTTGATGTGCTGAAGTACGTACTTTACTTCTTCTGCCATTATACTTTACCTTGATGGCTTGTTGGATGAAGAGAACCGAGATTAGCATCCCAAAAAGTTCATCTGCAATCCTAGTAAATCTAACAATAACAGCACCGGCATTAAAAATAGAAAGAAGAACCAAGATGCACGCTGTCCAGATACAGACCCTGCATTAGATAAATGTAACCATAATCAAGTAAGCGAACAAGAAATCTTGAACGAGTGCGCGTGCATGCGTATGTGTGTTTGCATCTGTGCTTCGAATTTATTCGCATTACCATCCGCTCCAGGCTAAAAACAGATGCGGTCCAAGATCTGGACGGCCTTTGGCAAAATCGTACAAATAAGAATACATTATGACGGTGGGCTCTGCAACTCCTAGAATCAACATGGGCTGGCCACCGAGTATTGAGTGGATGATACCACAAACAGCAGTAGAAGTTAAGGTTTCCACCGTGCCAAGCGTTCCATCTACAAGAAGTTACCAGACAATTTTCTCAATATCAAGGCATCATTAATTCTATGCAATCTACGAGCAACTAAAGTTAAGTTTGCGTTTTTGGAGAGGTCATTCCATGCACCATGTGGCTGTGCACGCAGCCAATCTCAGCTGCCCCCCATTCATCCATCAAGTGCTCGATTTGGTGCACCGCTTGTAATTACCGCTGTGCATGCAGGGCCGCGTGGTGCACACGGTATGGGGAATATTTTCTCATATTTCTGGCTTGAACGCCCGCTGGTGTAGGATATATTTGAGGCTATATTGGTTCTATCAAAAGATGTCTGGCTATATTGGAAATTTTACTAGTAAAATGTAGATTGTTCACCTGTGTCCTTCATTAACTGCTCTCCAAAGGCTATGACAGGAAGAGCAGAAGCAAAAAAGACATACAAAGTAGGGGCCAATATCCTGATGGATGAACAACCAAGTTATCATGAACCAAATAAAGGTTAGAATCCTAATCATCGGAATGTAAAGAAAAAAATTGTTATCTATTGGACGTACCTGCAGCCTGAATTGAACCCACCAATCCAATCTTGCTTGTAACACGATACTCTTCCTTTGACGTCTTTAATAACACCTCTGAATGGAGCTCTAATGGGATCCATCTTTCTGGAGAGAAGAACGAGGAAGGACCAGCTTTGGCAGCATACATATTACAGAAAAGCGAGAAGTAAGAAAAAAAAAGAAAGAAAGAAAAACCTAAGAACAAGGCCTCTCGTACGTAGTATAATCTGTTAATAAAAATCAGCTTCACAATGACAGTAACCAATGAACTGCGTGCAGAAATTTTGCAGTTACATGGAGAAACTTTGGCAATTAAAAAAATTAAAAGCTTATTTACATATTTCTATAAGATTAAGCTAAAAATTCTGTAAAAATCGGACTTATTCGCCTATATAGCTTTATTTTTCAAGAATCTGTCCAAACCCGACTCAGATCCTAGTCTTTGAGTTGCAGGAGAAAAAAAATCTACTTGTGGGATTTAGGCTAGGTGGCATCTGATTGATATAGGGCGATGCTTAAATGGACGGCCTAGTTCATGAATCTTATAGAATTTTCAGTCCAATTTTATAAAAATAGCTAAACATGCTTAATTTTTTTTTTTTTGAAAAAAAAAAACTTAGTCAATTGCTTCCACTTTATCAATAACGTCAACAAAAAAACCAGGATTGCAGCAAATTGCATAAGAAGCAGCAGAGAGTTACTCTTTGATATTAACCCGTTCCATCCTAAGGCAACAACCAAAACATCAACCCCAATGAATAAATAAATAAATAAAGACAAACTAATAAACGAAGGAAACGTAGATTTGGAAGCAGATATATTTAGATTTTCGAAACAAGAAGAAGATTCCATCAGGGCTACCTGGTACTTCAATGCCAATCCGAGAATCGAGATGGATGACTTTCGAGACTAGATGACGAAAATCGAGATGGAGAGGTTGGGGAGGAGGACGAAAAGTTATATGAAGACAAAATGGATGCGTTGTTTTCTCTCGTCTTGAAATGATGAGTATTCCTGTCGCCGGCGGCCGCGCGGAGAACCACGCGAGACGGAGCCGGTTATCGCCGGAGAAGGGGCGGGTCCCCCTCCCTTCCCCCTTGGTCCTTGGTTCCGGTCGGTTCCGAAGCAAGAGGGAGGGGAGACGCATGACCCCCGCCTGTTCAAAAAGGACCCCAAACCCGGGAGACGTGGTGGGTCCCGCGTCCTTCGCGGCAGTTTTTTACGACGGCGGAGTCCCGAACGTAGGAGCCGTTTGATTTAACTGAATCCACGGGGAGCTCAGCATGCAGCAGTTCACGTGCTAGGCTGGAGGAATCGACCAGCTCCGTCGATCGAAGGTTTGTTTCTCCTCTACTTGACCTTCTTATTCTTTTGCACATGTTTTTTATGGATTGTTAAGAGGTTTATTCGGTTACCAACTCATTGCAAAGAACAGTATTTGCCATTCGCTTCAAAGAAATGGGTGGTTCCAAAAAGAATGCTTCATCTCCCTCTCTCCTTTCTTCTATATGTTTTTTCTTTAGTAATCAAAGTTGATTGAAATGCCTATTGTCTTGCGAGTTAGGCATTTTGATTTCTCAGAACCATTTCTTTTTTAAGAGATCCCATTCTTTCAAATTTTTGTTGTCATATATATATATATATATATAGTGTCAAAAATAATTTTAGATTTATTTATTCATTTATTTGATACTAAGATAATTCATATAAAGGAATAATGTGCTTGAATTATATGATCAAGCCACAAATGCGGATATTAACTAAAATTACATATATGTAGGGATACACATGCATGAGAACACATGTACATATTAATGTATGTATATATGAAAAAGAGTCCCAGTGGTCCCCGAGTTTTCACCGGATTTCATATTTGAGTTGTTCATAAAAAGCTCAAGTTTGACTTAAATTTAATTAAATAGGCTGATTATTGCGGAACAGTCTAAGATGGAGCAAGAGCAGTGCTACGGTAGCTCTGGAGGAGTCCATCAGAGTAGTTACTCAGGTGTCTTGCACCGATCACTTTGCTGCATTGCGACGCATTCAAAGGGCAAGGCTTGGCTTGGGTGAGCTCTACTCACCCAACTGTAGAGGTGATCACGGGTCTTCTGGCCCGCCCGGCCCGGCCCGGCCCGAAATTTTTCGGGCTTGGGCATTGAAAAAGGGCCCGTTGGTCGGGCCTGGGCAAGAAAAGCGGCCCGACCAAAAAAATCGGGCCGGGCCTGGACACTTAAAAAAAAAGCCCGATTCGGCCCGGCCCGACTATAAAATACTGATAATATTTTTTAAAAAAAATAAACCCTAAAACTAAAACTAAATCCTAAACCCTCCCCTCCCCTCGCTGAGAGCCGCCGCGACCAACCCCCCACCCAACCCCCCCCCCCCCTCCCCCAAACCCCCCCCCCCCCTTTCCGTCGCTGAGAGCCGCCGCCGCCCCCCTTCCTTCGCTGAGAGCCGGCGCCCCCCCTTCCTTCGCCGAGAGCCGCCGCCCCCCCTTCCCTTCGCTGAGAGCCGCCGCCCCCCTTCCTTCGCCGAGAGCCGCCGCCCCCCCTTCCCTTCGCTGAGAGCCGCCGCCCCTCCTTCCCGTCGCTGAGAGCCGCCGCCCCCCCTTCCCTGGCTGAGAGCCGCCGCCCCCCTTCCTTCGCTGAGAGCCGGCGCCCCCCCTTCCTTCGCCGAGAGCCGCCGCCCCCCCTTCCCTTCGCTGAGAGCCGCCGCCCCCCTTCCTTCGCTGAGAGCCGGCGCCCCCCCTTCCTTCGCCGAGAGCCGCCGCCCCTCCTTCCCTTCGCTGAGAGCCGGCGCCCCCCCTTCCTTCGCCGAGAGCCACCGCCCCCCCTTCCCTCGCCGAGAGCCGCCCTCCCTTCCTTCGCCGAGAGCCCGACTCGGAGAGGGAGAGGTGGGGGGGGGGGGGGGGGGAGCGGGAGAGCTCGGAAGTTCCGAGTCGGAACTCGGAGAGGGAGAGGTGGGGGGGGGGAGCGGGAGAGAGGGAGGGAGGTCGGGTCGGGCCTATCCGGTTGGGCCTGTCGGGTCGGGCCTGGGACCAGATTTATAAGGTCGGATCGGGCCTGGACAAAAATTTAAGCCCGACAGTCGGGCCGGGCCGGGTCTGGGCATAGCCATCGGGCCTAATTTCTGCTGTGGAGCCCGGCCCGAGCCCGGCCCGATCCGGGTTTTGATCACCTCTACACCCAAGTAAAGAATAACTAAATCAGTGTCCGTGGCTGTTGTCTCATTTGGGCTAAATCAGTTGCCCGTAGAGCAACCGACAGTGACCGATGGACTGATGGGACCCTTTTGTGGTTGCCCATTCAACAGCCAGTGGCCGCCGGCGTGCACTCAATTAAGCCCACAAGTACTGGGCCGGGCAACCACCAAAGTGCTGGTGGGCCTTAACAATTCGCAGCGAATCATCAATTTATTCCCGACTTCGCATCAAATCTGATCCTCCTTCGTATCATCAATTTAACCGGCGCACATTTGGATTTTTTCGTGTAGGAGACCAACGCCGCAAAGTTTCAGGATCCAGCTACCCGCCTCTAAGATCGGCGATCGCGGCCCGTCGGTCGGTCGCTCGAGAGGGGAGAGGCTCGATAGATAGAGGGAATGGTTCCACCGCGGCTTCTCCTTCCATTTCTTGGTCATCTTCTTTTAATCTCCCACCTTGCTCCGTCGATCTCAGCCGATCTCTCCTCTCATGGTAACGTTGAAGGAGACCTAATACCTTCTTCTTCTTCTCTTCTTCTTATCTGGTTGGGAATTCATCTGGTCCTGGAGTCTCTCTCTCGTCGCTAGTGCGATCTTGTAGTCAGATTTGTAATTTTGGGTTTATGATTTGGATTTCTTTCTGACGATCTTGCTCTTTGGCTCAAATCTGTTCGGCTGTTTTACTCTTTAGCTAAAATCTGTTCGATTATGGCGTAATTCAACGGCTATTCTGGTTTGACATTCCCTTTTCTTGTCTCGCAAAAAAAATTCCTTTTCGTTGTATCAAAAAAAAAAAAAAAAATCATTTTCTTGTTCTTCTCAAACCGTGAAGTTGTCTGGGCCTTCCCAACTTGGTATCTTTTATTTCGAGTGCGATCATGGAGTTAGTTTCGACAATTTAGGGCTCATGATTTGAGCGTCTCGCGGCATCAAGTTTGCTGGCGATCATGCACTCCCGTAGAGGAAGCTGTTATTCAGTTGTGGATGCCTGTTTCTTGGCTCCAATTCGCACAATATTGTGTGAATCAAGTCTTTTCTTGTTTGTAATGCCCTTTCCTCGTTTTTTTCTCTTTCTGAGGGTTTTCCCTGGTTCTCTTGTTTTGATATAGCTATTTGTCATTTTAAGTGCGATCTTGTTTTCAGCTTTGTAAAATCGAGGTTCATGATTTATTTCTCTCGACATCCTCTTTTGCTTGTGACGTGTCCTACAGGAGGGTAAACTACGGTCTTGTTTGTAATTGCTTTGTTCTTGGCACAAATTTGTTGAATCATCGGGGAACCATATAGTGTTCTTTTTGTTTTTAAGTTAGGGATTTTGATCTGTGGCACCTCGTGTTGTATGATTCCGCGAAATTCAATATATTAATTGATCATCTTATCAAGTAAACATCAAAACTATGCTTGAAACTGGGTATCATGTTCATATGGTTTATTTTTTTGTGGGTTGTTCTACTACTAATCTCTCAAGATGTGTCGGGAGCAGAATTCTTACTTTATTCCAATTCATAGTTTTTTTTTTGTGGGTTGTTCTACTACGAACCTCTCAAGATGTATCAGGAGCAGAATTCTTACTTTATTCCAATTCAACTGTATCTCTTGTTTATTTTTAAGAACAATGACATTGATCTATTCCAAGGAAGCAAGCATTTCATTTCCATATATTTGTTAAATTTGTGATAGTGGACTTAATGTTTCATTCGATGTTACATTTTTTTATGTTAGTTACCTCATGGATGTTGCATCCTCAAATTGTAGGGTGCTACTGGACTGAATCATGTCAAAGCAAATGGCTTGGAGGATGTGGTGCAGGTTATGTCATAGCTGATCAGTCAGACAACTGCAATGGTCTTTGTGAAGAGTCCAGTTACCCACCATGCCTTCCTTTCCATACCCATTTCCATTGTTGCAAACCAGGTGCGCCGAGACTTATTTGTTTATATGTGTTTAAGTGACACAAGATGGCCATGCTAATTTATTAATATTGTTAAAGTATGTGCAAATTAGTATTGAACTTTAGCAGATTAACATGTTTGGCCTTCTATGACATGGATGCAATTATTGTTGGAAGACGATGACTTTAAAGTTCTATAGTTGGAAAGTTGTATATGTTGCAAGGAATAAAGTATGCATCTTTTATCCTATAATCCTACCTGCACTTTCACATAATTTGCATAATATAAATCATTCTAAACCTCTAATATTTGCTAAAAAGGATGCCAGCATTAACAATTGACCAATGGAAAAAAAGGCATTCATTTATTCAAAAAAATATGCTTAGTCTCCTTGCCTCATGGGTTTGATCGTTTCAATATTTTGTTAATCAGAATGTACTTTCCAGCAATATTTGCTCCAAGATTACATCCCTTTACATTTTTCCTATTGAAGATGAAATCAGAGTCTTGTATAACAGATTGCTTAATTAGCCAGCACTTCACTCTCTACACGGCAAGATGTGATTTTCTTTCTCAATCATGTTTCAACCAAAATTTGGACCAAGATATCTTTTTAATGATTTGATATCATAGATTGCCTTTTCCTTGTACCTTTAATGCCATAAAATGAGGATTCATTGCATTTACACATCACTTTCCAATAAGTTGACGTGCCATGATGAAAAAGTTTGAGACATCAATGAACCATTCTTTTATTTGCATGAACCCTCCTGAGCATGTTTTCTATGTGCATTTCCCTTTTTACGTACCTTCAGCCATTATATCAAGTTCTTTTTTCCTACTCCATACATGAGTCTGGTCTAGTATTTTTTTAGGACTAAAAGTAACCAGACTTGCTTTAGACAACTAAAAGAAGAGATCATGGTGTAGAAAACAGCTTTTTTTTTTCATGTTTGTGTGCGTGCATGCACCTTAATAGCAGTTATCAAACTTTTTCAAGCATGCCATTATATTTTTGTATATGTGTGCTAAATGTAATTACCATTTCTAATTCGATTTTTTTGTTAATTGTATGTCTTAAAATTGTTTAGCGACCTTGAATACAATAGGTGAAAATGGGATTCCTTAGTTCAGATCCCTAGAGCCCCAAAATAAACCTTTCTTCTTATATGTAATACCTTGTCTTTTGCTTTCTTATAAGCAGAAAGTCCAAGGGTAACAAATAGGTGTGCAAGATGCCAGATCAAGTTGGACTTTGGCAGTGAGTACATATGTTGCACTGATTGCTCAGATCCTTACCTAATTGACAAGAGTAGCAAATTGGGTTATTGTAAGAGTGGTGCAGAGTTAGCCAAGCAGTTAAAACCCCAAGGTAAATATCATATGCATTTTTTTTTCTATGCTCCCGCTATGTTGAAAATACCTTCCTTTCCTCCCAAACTGACGTAATGCAAACATTTTTACTTGTTATCTTGAATTTAGAGCTTCATGGTGTGTGTTACCTGTTTGTCATACATGAAATCCATTGAAAAAATTATGGCAATTTTATCTTTAAATGCAACATTTTTTTTATGCAATACTTTTTGACCCTTGCAGAAATTTTCAAGTGGGTTGCTGGGCCATGGATGAAATGCTCTTCTCCTTGTGATGGTGGAGTTCGTTATCGAGATGTGGGTTGTTTTGGATCCATTGATTATGATGCATCCATCAAACACTATCCAGTAGATGATAGCAGATGTTCTGCAGAAGAAATGGTCAGTCAAAAATGTGTTCATGTTCATTAAGGCTTTGTTACATAGTCATAATTTTTCATTTTTTTTTCATGTCATGTTTATGAATCTAACAATTCATTTACTTATTAAAATTCATCAAAAGTTCAGACAAAACATCATATAAACTTGACACAATGTTCTGGAAGAATAAGAGGAAGTAAATGAGGCAAAATTGATGGAAGATCATGAAACTCATTCAAGAAAAGCCAAATTTGTGGTAATTTATATTGATAACAAGCATAATACCAATTCTATTACTAATATGAATAATACTAGCAATAGTGATGAAGCAGAAGAGATGGTTTTGACATGCTGCCAGCAACAATTGGATTTTCAGTGGCATATAATAAAAGGAGCTGATGGTTGATTTTGAAAGGTTGTAAGACTCATAATGTTTGAATATGACAGGATTTTTCAAATTCCATATTGACATGCCCAAGATGTTTTAGATCTAGAAAATCATGAAATCTATCCTGGGCAAGGAATAATGACACTACTTTATCTCCTTTATCTATTGTTTTTTTTTGGTTTGATTCTGTGTTGTGGCTGGGGTTTTGAACTTTAATAGCAAGATTTTTTCTACAAACATCAGACATGTAAGTGAAACTGACAAGTTTCTCCATCTAGATGGGGATAATTGCCAGCATGTGAAGTATGTTCCTTTCTTGAGATTACATTGATAATGTAATTGTAATCATAGTCAACATGCCTTGTTTCATCCATTTACAACCAATTTCACTATTCTCTTTTGAGCTCTACCCTTTCTTCATTCATAGTGTTAAAACTAAAATAGGTCATTCAAGATTCTCTCATATGTTCTACAGAAATTCCTTCAGTTCTCTCTTCTGAGAATTTTTCCTGGCTCGTTATAAGAAATCCGGGCTATGTTATTTGTAATTTGTTTACCTGATCTAATATCTTATTTCATAATTCTCAGAAGAGAACTGTAAACGTCATTTCTGTATTGCACAATTCTGGTGTAACATCACCAAAGAACCTCTTGCACATTTCTTTTTCCCATCTTAAGTGTTTATATAGATTAAGTTTAGATTCCTCTTGTTAAAATAAGAACTAGGTTTTATGGTTGACCTCATCCCTTGCAAAAGTGTTTAGTTTACTAATATCTTTTTCAGTCAATATTTTTGAAGCTACAAAATGTTGGAGCTACATCTATATCTAAAGGACATTATCATCCAAAGAGCCTCAAATTATGGCAGAAGTATGTTGCATTCTTGTATAGATGCAATTGATCCATGAATAAGAAAATTTACATACTCCAGATCCTCAGTATTCTGGGCACATCGATCATAGGTTGGACAAATTAGAAGGATATCAACAAGATAGCTTGCTTCTTTTGGATTTTCTTTCAATGAATATGGGGTTGTGGAATTGCTTTCTATATAAAATCCAGAAGATTCCTTCAAGTATTCTGTTACCTTTTATAAATGCTTATAATAATCTGATACTGGTGCAGAGTGGAGTATAGACAATGAAATTAGATTGCTTCCTCTGCCTCATCTCAAAATTCATTCTGCCTGTTGTTTCCCAGCCTCATATCTGATGTAAGACTTGGTGTCCTGGTGTAATAAAATAGGGCACTGAAATCTGTAAGGGTTCCATAAGGGTGTGTAATTCATGTATCCTCTTCTTTAGGTGCTCCGTCATATACCAAGCTCCATCATACAATAGCACATGTTCCTTGTCTCATCATTCTCTTGGTTGTGTGGCAGCCTGCTAGACAGGAACCTTGCAATCTGCACAGCTGTGCAGACTTCAGCATCAGTGATTCAAATAATGGTGAGCAAAGGGGGATGTCAAGATGGTTGGTTGTATTATTTGTTCTTCTTGGACTTCTTTCCATCGGAGGGCTTGGCTTTGCAGGCTACACTTATTACAAGCGGTATGTATTTACCGAGCTATATCTTTATCTCTATAAATTATTGAATATTAGAATCTTCTTGTTATGCAGAGGTTTACCTTTAGTGGAGGGCCAGCTACTTCTTAATTTTACTCCACTTTACAAGCAGTCTGTTGCTCATTAACTGACAATTGTAATTTGTATGGAACATTAGCTATATATTCTTTTTAGTATTCTTATTAATTAATTATGAGGATGCCCCCAACCTACCCCACCCACACCCCCCCCTTCTCTCCTCAACCCACCCACCAAAAAAAATAAAAGAGATGGGAAAAGGGATAAGAGTAAAAAGATTTGCATGTACCGGGGAGCATCCATCCAAAAAAATTTAAATGGCAGCCCTTGGATCAGAAATGGAAGTAAAACCATGAGGGACGTTTTTCTTTTCCTGTATCACATGCATCAGGAGTGGATCAGGTTTTTGACACCTTTCCACTTGAACTCATTTTGGAAGTGGCCTATGATCTGAAGGCGTGGTTATGGTGTCATTCATCTGAAGCAATGCAATGACTTGTAATCTGATGAGCAGGTGGGAAGGCCTCTCATGAAAATGATAATGGCCACCTGATAATGTTGCATGAGACCACGCTGGTCATTCATTCATTGCAAGATTGTATCAACTGGTTTGGTACTTGGATTGATAGAAGGTTCTAGGATGCTAGAATTGAAATAAGTAGCTCCAAACGTCTGATGTGATGCATCATTTCTTTGATCAATTTGCTTACAATATCTCTGAGCCTTTTTCTTTGTTGTTTGCAACAGGAGAACCTCAACCCCAAGCGGCTTTGTGTATATCATGCTTGAAGGATATTCTTGAAAGATTGATTCATTTCTGCTCAAGGGGAGCAGGCATTGTTTGTTCTTTGTTGTGTCATATTCGGAATATTCGTGTAAGTGGTTACAAGCTGGAGGATGTGCATGATTGTAAAAAGTTTGATTCTCATATCCGAGCTCTTACGTCTTATCAAGCTATACCTTTGGAGCCAAGCTTTGTTCTTTTCTTTTTTTTTTTTTTGTTCGCTGTTTTATTTCAAAGAACCTGGGAAGGGTTTACCATGACGAGAAGGCGGCTTGTTAAGTCCGTCTCTAAATTTAGAAGGTTTGACTTGCAGGCCATATTTGCTTGCTGCCAGCAGTATGAGCTCGGCTGATACTCCAGTCAACAGATTTTGTGCCGATCTTTTCCTCTTTTGTTAATTCTCTTGTAACAACCAGCCTAATCCGCATTTGAAGAAATCGAATCTGGTATCGTTTTCATCTGCAAGAGGCTCTTGTTTAAGTTGTAATCGTTAATCAGGAGAAAGTCTCTTTCTTTCAGTACTGTCTGGAGTTATGATCATGACTAGAGTTGTCTGGTGCTCGAGAATGCAATGGTCTCCTTTCAGTCAATGAGAAAGAGTAACTGGGCTATTGTAGATTGGTGCTGCCTTTACATGCCAGCCAAGCTGACCAGCTTAGCTCTTAGGTCGAGCATTCGTAACATGTCCGCTCATGGCCTGCTTTTGGACAGCAGAGTATATTATCCGGCAGCACTGCGTCTGCTGTGGGAAAGAGCTGAAACAAAACTGATCGGCTAAACGATGTTTTAAGATTCATCAAAGGCCATTGAATCCATTGACTTTTAAAAAATTTTACAGATAAGATAAAAACACTTTTTTCAGTCTGGCTCGCTGCACATTCTCTCTCTCTCACACACTTCTCCTCCGTGCGATAATCTCTCACTTCACCTCCATGCGGTCATCTTCACTCTATTTCTCAAAGGTGGTTTGTGAGAGCGGATCTTAACATCGGCATTCAAGTAGGCTCGAGCAGATCTTAACATCGGCATTCAAGTAGGCTCGAGCAGATCTTAACATCGGCATTCAAGCAGGCTCTTGATCTGGTCTTTGGCCCTTGCACATTATCATTAGAAATGTACGGTGGTAGCTGCATTCTGGTACAGCAAATGTCATGGTGACCGATTTTGCATCAAACATCAACCATCCTTTCTTGGGATAAGCCTAAAGCCCTGGAGTACTGGTAAGCTGGGGTTTCTGATGCTCGATGGTGACTCCTGGCAAACAAACAAGGTGCAATTAGAGGATGTACTTTTCTCCAAAGATTACTTGACATGCTGGTCTACTGGGGCAATTGGAATTCTACGACAGAAAGCAGCTAGTTGTTTACCGTTATATGCGGAGTTCACTTTCCATTGGATATGACGATGTTGTGGCACATTCCAAGCCACATGGATGGAACGAATAAGCGCGCCGGATGCAGCGGCTCCGGCGGGAATTTAGGCGATGGACCAGCCGCTAACCGTGACAGGATGTATGCTCTTGTCACACATTATGCCGCTTGGCACGTTCTATTTCTAGAGGGATGGACCAGCTACCCACTCTAATCTCTATCTTCCATCTTCCATCTGTTTGCACACATCGTGCGCGAAAAGTACGACCCGAACCCTTCAGCTGCAGCACAAATTGGTCTCTTTCTTTTTGTTTTTCTTTTTCTTTTTTATATAATTTACATTGGCTCCTCACACACGACCGATGAAGATGCAACCCAAAAAGTTAGAAGGAATAAGTCTGCAGAGTTTCACATGGGGCCCAACACCTTTTACCTGTCATTTTTTATCGTGCCAATGCCAGACGCGATGCACATCGCACATGAGAATCCCATGGATGAAGTCGGATCCTCTAATGATCCCAGCTTTGAGGATCCGATTCTGCAATCACGACCATCTGTGTACGATGCAATGGTAGTTGTACAACGGGTCTTTTGTATCGCATGCTAGTTGTTTCATCTACAGCACTCGATCTTGCTGCATTATGATCATCATATAATATATGGACGATTATGATTGCAAAACCAGATTGTCAAGTTTAGGATCAAACTTGAGAGGATCCAAACTTTGAGTATTGTAAACTTTTTTGATCTTGGATGGATACATGCCGACTTCGAGCTCATTGTCAAGAAGGTGTGGTGTCGTGGACAACATCACTTGGTAGAGATTGCAGGGATATATTTAAGCTGGAGAAACAATAATTTGCAAAGCTATTAAACCCTGGATGAAACCAACTAGACCAAGAAACAAACTCACCAATCGTTAAAACATTAAAAGTTAAAAATATATAAAATAGTTATAAAATAAGAAAAAAATATAAATATTGAAAAAAATTTGTTTCACGTATTACTCTTTTGATCATATAGATGCATATTCTAAACTGGTCTTTAATTGGAATATTAACATAAAATATTATCCCCCATCTATATATCTTCTAAAAAAATTGCAACGAGTACTATATATAATATAGAAAAATATTTAGGCTTTATTGATACTTTATTTTGATTAGAATAGTAAAGTATAAAAAAATATCCAAAAATGAAATGGAATAAATTAACTTTAATAAAGAATTCGTTAACTTTTTTTTTTTTGATGGAAAGAAGTAGTTTTTGAAAATATCAAAATCTCGAACTCCGGTAATTTGTTGCGTCATTAATTTCGGAGGGATCCCGGTGGAACCTAGTTGCGGTTGCTGACTGGTCAAGCCAAATATATTGAAAAAAAATACAACCAAATCCAAGATGGTATGGATCGTTGGCAGGACGGTTGGCAACAATTATGACTGAAACTTATAATAATGCTCGCAGAGAAGCCATCTCGATCTCTTCCAAGGCGACTCTCTTTCGTCCTGATAATAATAATAATAATAATAACTGACGCATCCGAAGCAATCTCCGGTCATCTTCTCTGGAAAGGCCTCGGTCGCCGATGTGGACGCCTCCGCCGCTCCTGCTCCCATGGCTCCTAACCTTCCTGCTGCTCCCCATGCCATCCCTTGCTGAAGTCGGCACCGCCTCCTTCTACGGACCACCGTATCTCCGTAAGTGCCACTGCCGCCCGTCGCCACCATCGATTCCTTCGCCAGCTGCTGCCCTTTAATCGTTCTAGCTCTGTCTCTCTCTAACAGCTACCGCATGCCACGGGAGCGACGAGGGCCAGTTCCCGGCAGACAATCTCTTCGCGGCCGCCGGGCAGGGGATATGGGACAATGGCGCGTCCTGCGGGAGGGAGTACTTGGTGAGATGCCTCAGCTCAGCCACGCCGGACGCGTGCGCCGGGGGCCGGACCATCCAGGTCGCGATCCTGGATCAGGCCGCCGCACTGAATTCGATGCCTTCGAGGAATGGGACCACCATGGTTCTATCAACCACTGCCTTCAGGATGATAACCCAGCAGTCGGTAGATGTCATCAACATCGAATTCACCCAGTAAGATTCCTCTCCTCCTCCTCCTCCTCCTCCTCTGACTTCTTTTTTTTTCAGAAAAAACAAAACAAAAAACAAAAACAAGCTATACAAGGCCTCGCAGTTGGTGCGGATCTCCAGCGACCCCTTCTAGCCAAGAAATAATTAATTAATGTTAATCTCCTCTCAAGACTGTACGTACGCAACATCTAATTAACCAACCACTTGACCAATATGATATATCTAAATGCTTCACCGGACGCTGTGAAATGAATTTCCATATCCTCGGTCTTCGCATAAGCAGGTGTTAGATATATAAATATATGTGATCTAATTACTTGTCATCGCTTAACATTTATAAAAGCAGTCGCCTAGGTACTTTTGGCTAGTCTTTTAGAATGAGATTATAAGGTTGTGATAGAAGGGTCCTTTGGTTTGGATGGCATCAGAGTAAAGTTGCCTAGGTACGTCAAAATGAGACTGTCTTGCTTCATTGTTCGAAGATTTTTGTTTTTCAAGCGCATGCGGTGTTCTAAGATTGCGCGTGCTTAATGGCATGCAACACTTCGGCTTCATGGGTTGGCATAATTATAGGAAGCATCTCAATGCGAATCTACGTTCAACTCCAGCTGTCGCTGTTTTTCGTTTGAGTTGGCACATATATATATGATGCTGTTAGATCGCTTGTGCATGCTGATTCCAGGGATGCGAGTAAAACTGCTTATCGTACTAGATGCGAACCAGGCAGTGGATCTCCATTGCATCTTCTAGCACTTTTATGATCTCGCTGCTGAACAATCTACGTTCCCGAGTAGCTTGAAGGATTTTTTTTCTTTTTTTAATCATGATCATTCTTAAGGAAGTGGATCTTGAATTGTAATGTCTTGGAATTCTCAAAACAAGCGAAAAGCCAAATCCAAGTAAACCACATGCGCGCAGATGGAGAGAAGTACTATATAAGGCGGCTCAGGAAAGCTATTTTAGCTAATATCATACAACTAGTTGTGATTCAACGATCTGATATTCCTTAATAATATCTTATTGTAAGGCAGCATATATACTTGAATGCGGTGCATCAATCGGAAAGTCTCAAACAGGGTGCTGCATGCAAAGATTCAAGAAACCCTGTTTTTGGAAATGTTTTTTCTTTTTTCTTTTTTCTTTTTTCTTTTCCATTTATTTGCCCTTAATTTTCGATATTGTGGTGTTATATCTGCTCATCTGAATGTTGTTTTATTTTGCAGGGTTTGACATGGGCCGGAGATCGCAGGACCAGACCAATTCTGAAGCATCAATGAATTCATTTAGTTTTTCAAGAAAAACAGCTGTCGATTCTTCTACTCCCCCCCTCCCTCAACTGTGCCATTTATTCTTCCTTTGTTTTTTTTGAGATAAAATTATTCGTCTTCTTTACTTTCTTTTCCTCCTTGCGCCGGCCAGGACTCAGGAGTGAGCGGGATATACTTCCCGGTAATTAACCTCACCTGAACTCCTAAATCTTCCCCACACAGCCCTGCGAAAGCAAGGACTCCGTCCGTCCCAAGTCTCTGAAACGGGCACAGATTTATTTACCAACAAACTTGCTTGTACCTTGAAGCAGATCTCCTGTGCTAATTTTCTTAATTAGCGTAAAGCAAAGCGACGCCTCTGTATTGTTGAAGGCAACCTGCAACTCTGCGAACCAGACGATAGACAGCAACGTTTGACCCGTCTCGTTGAACCCCACTAGTCTGAGAGATTGTTTTGTTGGTTTCGATTCTGGCTTTAGCTGAAAACTTTGATGCCTAAAATACAGTATTTTAACGTGTTGAGGACCGAGGTATGGAGCTAGAGACCAACCCTGCGTTCCAAGTTCCAACCAAATTGTCCAATGCTAATGTCAACCTTAATGTTTGTTTGCCAATCATTTATTGGCGGTGATTGGGATGGATTTGGTTATATATCCATCCAGCTGAAGTAGGTCGACCAAACATTTAGGGGATCGATCAGCAAAAGCATGCGCGCATCTTGAAGAGGATTGTTTTATCTGATGCGGTCCCTTCCAACCCTCGAGGCCGTATCCATCACGTTTCCCTATCTTCCAGAATAATAAAAACCATCGGAATCAAATCGGTTGGCCAGTGCCGCCCGCCCGAATCAAGTCGGCGGCATTCATAAGCAGGCCTTTTTCCACGCGGGATGAGCAAAGGCGTGGTTGAAACGGCTGCATCCTTGGCCCACACGGTTCTGAGCGGACGTTGAAGAACCAGGGGCAAACGCTCCCCGTGCCATTATAAGCGGAGAGGCTGAGGGAATGGCAGATCTTTGGATGCGCCTGTCCATTTCTGCCTTCCTCGGTATCAATAGAATTATATATATAGGCGCACACACAGGAAATCGTAGAGTTTTTCAAAAAGCTAATAATCAAGTCATGAGTAACTAAAAGGAGATCGAGGCAGGTCTCACTGTAGAAAATATGGACTATTCCGGCATTTATATGCCGATGCTAGATAGAAGCATCGGTAATTTTGGTTCCAGTGCCAAAATATGCCAATGCTTTTAAATAGCATCAGCGGTCATGATATTAGTATGACGCTACATAGCGTCGTCAGAGGCCAAATAAAAACGGTGTGATTAGACGACATCTAAAAGCATCGCCGGAGTCCAAATACCCCAACAACGCTTTCTCTAAAGCGTCGTCGGAGTCCTAATAAACCACCCGCCCCTGCCCCCACGACGCTTTCTCTAAAGCGTCGTCAGAGGCCCATTTTTCCGCATCCACCCACAAATACTACATAAAAAAATCATGCATCAATTGTATTTTGACTGACTTTATTTTTATGATCTCCCCCCCTCCTCTCTCTCTCTCTCTCCCGATCTCTAACCTCTCCCCCCTTCTTGTCCGATCCCTAACCCCTCCCGATCCCTTGAGCGAAGAGAGATGAAGAACTTGTGCCGGCGACAAGAAGCTTCGCGATGAAAGGGTAAGAAGACCCGCCTCGAGATGGACTTCGCAGCAACAAGCTTCTTCCGCTGCGGGGCCATGGGTCCTGATGACGAAGCATGGGGAGTCGTCCATCTGAGCGGCAGCCGCCGGTGGGTCCTGGGGCGAGGAGAGAGCCGAGAGGCGGGGGATCGGGATCTTGAGGATAGATCGAGGAGATCGGGCGTTGTTCCTGGGGTCTCGAAGTCGGGCGAGGGCTCCTGGCCTCAGGTACCAGTGGAACCGCTCCTCATTATTGGACGGCGAGGCCTTGGTGTTGGAGCTCCGAAGCCTTCGATTCATCCCTCCCACCGCCCTCCGCGAGATCTCTCCCTACATTGTCTGGTTAAATGCTTTATCTCATTTCGATTCAAGATCTTTCTCTTCTCCCTTCCTTTTCTTTTTTTTTTGTTAATTCAATTTTGTTTCTTTCCCTTGGATTTTACATTTTGGTTTCTAGATTGCTGAATCTTGGACAAGAACGGGAAGCCCCTTCTTTACCTAGTATTCATTGATTTCCACCGAAAGGGCCCAAATCCCAGGCCTCTTGTTGGCCCGCGAGGCTTTGCGGTCCCAAACCCAACACCAAGGTCCAAGGATGAAGATGATGATGGGACGTCTTTAATATGGATAACGCGCTCTCTTCTTGCTCCCTTTGGAGCCACGCCTATGCTACTCCAATATAGGTGCTCGGCGATGAGAAAGAATCAAAGTGTGGGGCTCAATATGAAAGAAAGATGACTCTATTCCAATAAGCAATAAAATAACGAGGACTCTTAGCAAGATCAGGAAGGGATCATGCTTTGCCTAGAACAATCTAAGGGGAGTTGGTTTACCCCACCCTAGCCCAAGCCTTGCAGCCGAAATTTCCACCTAGGGGACCTAAGGGACAACCCTTTACAATGAAGAAATATGATAATTGAAAGATGCCTTGGAAGGGCCCTAATGGCTCCTATATATAGGCCTAATGCCTATGGCTTATTGGCGAAAACAATTCAAAATTGAAAAGCTTCTAAGTTAGCCGCAAGGGGCTCCAACTAAGTTTGGCCCCTTCGGCCATGTGCTGAAATCTTTGGAT
Organism: Phoenix dactylifera; assembly: GCF_051530095.1. NCBI lineage: Eukaryota > Viridiplantae > Streptophyta > Magnoliopsida > Arecales > Arecaceae > Phoenix > Phoenix dactylifera. The sequence goes on along the minus strand of NC_143198.1, from coordinate 33,491,177 downwards.
GCACGGGATGCATCGCCTGGTTGGCTGGGGGCCGCGTCCCGTGCGTGTGCTGCCACTTGTCCGCGGTTGGCCTGATATGGGATCTTTGTTGGTTGGTTGGATTGTGCTCCCGAGCTAGCTGAGACATGGATCCTGGTTGGCCGGGACGCTGGTCTTGGTTGGCCGGGACGCGGATCCAGCTGCTTGCTCTCCCGCGGATCAGTGACTTGGCATTCTGTCCTCCTTTCATCTTGCGACCTGATGCATCTTAACCGCCCATGCCTTTGCTCACCAAATCTCTATGGAAGAGTCCGCGGACTCCTTTGATTCTGCACACCTCCTTCCTTGTTTGGCCCTGCGCTTGCACTGGAATTTCTGCCATGTGGCTCGGCCTGCTGTCTTTGGCCGAGTGCTGCCTTGTTGGGCCTTTCCTTGTTTGTTGCTGCGCGCGGATGATTGACACTTGGCCTCTGGCCAAGCCTTTGGCTCGGTCGACTGTGGCTTTCCTTTCTTGGCCTTCGGGCGCGCATGTGCTGGCTGGTCATGGTTCAATGTGCGCGGGCTTGGTCTGATTGGGCTTGCTTTGGCTTGGCTTAGCCCGTGCGCTTGCCTTTGACCCGATTAGCTTGATTGCGCTCGGCTGAATGCAGTGTTGGCCGAGCCTTGTGCTTGCTGTGCCATGCCGTGCGCTTGGACCTTCCCTTGCGCACGCGCACTCAGGTGCGCGCGCATGGGTTGGTGCCCCTTGTTATGACCCATGTCCATGCCCACTCTTGGCATGCGCGCAACAGGTTGCTGCGCGTGTGCCAAGTGCTAGCGCAGCGTGGGCTGGTGGCCTGGCTGTGCACCTGCCCTTTCTGGCCATGGTGAGGTTCAGGCGCTTCATGCAGGCGCGGGCGTAGAGTGCCGGGCGCGCACTGGTGCACGTGGCGCCAGGTCAGCCTGGTGCCTGGGCGTTGGCTGGCCCGATTGCTGATCATGCGTGCGGAGGGCCGCGCGTTGAGTCTGGTGCGCACGGAGGCCCGTGCGTTGTTGAAGGGCGCGCAGGCTGGGGCGTGGTCGGAGGATCACGTGCAGGCTGTGGCATGCGCGGGGGGCCGCGCGCAAGCTGGTGCGCGTGTTTCTGTTGTGCGCACGGAGGGTCGCGCGCCTACGGGGGGCGCACACAGTTGGCCGCCCGCCCCTGAGGCGTGGGCATGTGCTTGAGACTAGATGGGCGCACGAAGGGCCGCGCGCGCGGGGGTTCGGGCACGGCTGTGGCCGAGCGGGTACGCAGTTGGCCACGTGCTGCTGCTATTGGCTCCGAACCTCATGCAAGCGCTGGGCAAGGCCTGAGCGGGGCTGAGCCGGCTGTTGGCGAAGTGGGCCACTGCTTGGGCAAGCCTCCAAGCAGTAGATTTGGCCTGCTGGTTGGTCTTAGCTGACGTTAGCCTCGGCCAATTTCTCCAAAATTTGACTTGCGGGGCTAGGGTTCTCATCACCTCTCCCACCGTCTATTGTTCAGGTGTATAGTATCTTTTTATCTTGTGATTAACTTGATATTTCTTATTATAATTTCTCCAATAGGTTGAAGGGAATGGAGAGCATGGACAGTGATTCGGAATAGAGGCCTTCTCCTCCGCCTCTTCCTCTTTTTCTTCCTTGCCTTCGGACGATCAGGGACCGCCCCAGGAAGCCATCCTCAAGGTCTCTAGGGTTAAGGTTTCCAAATAAATTATTTAAAAAAATAATAATTATGCCGATGCTTACAAGCGCTAGTGGACTCCAAAACGGGCCGACGCTTATAAACATCGGCACAGTTTCCGTTCATTGCGTCGGCAAAAAAACTTTCCACCTCCACCTACACGACGCTTTTGCGATATATTTAGAAGCGTCGATGCCAAAATTACCGACGCTTATGGTCGATAGAGACTCTAAAATGTGTCGGAAAAGACTAAATTTTTTGTACTATCTCCAGCATCGGAAAGATACGTAATTAGGTGGGAGGTCGTCCAAGATAATAGAACAGGAGTATGGAGCCTTCAGTGCTCCATGCTCCATCGAAGTTCATGTTAATAGAACTTGGTGGAGGGGGAGTCCAAGATAATAGAACAGGAGTTGAAGACGGCGGATTAGCTCCCACCAGAAGAGACTCCCCTGGTACGGAAGCTAAAAACTCTGTTATGCATGGAAGCTAACATTAATTGTTTGGATCGAATAATATTTCATGTTTGAGTTCAAGGCCCCCCAAGTTACTTAGCCCTAGTAAATTGGTTGTTAGTTGTAACAAAAGAATTAGCTTCGAATCCCATCTTCCCCGAGGTTGAGAGATTGAGGGTGTAGTCTATTGTCCGTGCTTTTCTTTTGCCAAAACATAAATAAAAATAGTAATAATATTTAGTCTTAATCATACACGTGTATATATTTGATAAGACAGACATACTTGAGTTCAACGAGCAAGCTAAGGTGTAGTCTAACTATCAAAATCCACAAACCTAAAATAAGTATATATCCTAACAGAATTTTATAAGACATTATATAACTTAAAATATCCTATAATAAAATCCAGTCGGTACTACTGAAACTAATTTAACATCCAGAGGTCTTGATTATCCTATGGATTAAAATTTAAATTTTACGAGAAAGTGGTGTTCATGGTTACCTAATACAAAGGAACGGTCTCGATCATGCCTCCTTGCTATCTAGATTTGGATTTCCATCCGATCAAATGAAGGTTTCTGGATTAGATCGTATTTATCTTCTAAAGAAAATTAGACTAATTAAAAAAAATTAGACTCGGTCTGGATCAACTGATAGGGATAAAAAGGAAAAAAAAATTCTCGATTTGGGTTTGATCAAGAGCCGAATTTTGATTTGTTGACGATGTGGCTAAAACATTACATCCGATTCATAGATTAACCAACATAGGAAAGAGAGAGATACCTGATCTAAGCCCAATAGGACTTTTGGGCTTGATCTATTTGATTTAGATCCAATTGGAGGCCTAGCCTATTCGGTCTGGATCGACCAACATAAAAAAAAAAAAAAAGGAAAAAAAAAAAAAGAGAGACTTGGCTTAGGTTTACTCGGATGTTTGGACTAATCGGGCGAGGAGAGATAATAAAGAAGGGATGATTTCCTTCCTTTTTTAAAAAAAATATTAAATAAGGGAAACATGGGTTGAAAATAAAGGGAAAATTAGAAGAAGAGAAAGGTGAAAACAGAGAGGAAGAAGAGAAGAGAGGAGAAGAAATGAAAGAGAAGGAAGAGTAGATGGTGGTGGTTCGGCGGTCGCGCGGCTTGCGGCGAGGTGACGTGGCTAGCGGCGAGGTGGCCTGCCACATGCATGGAGGAAACGGAGGAGGAAAGGGGTGCTGCCCAAAGCTGCCTTGGTGCCAGCTTTCTTGGCTCGAAGGAGCGGCGAGGGGGGTGGGGAACTCACTGGTGATGGCAGAGGTCGACAAGTCTCCGCCGGCGGCGGCCGGTTCCCGCGGAAATAGAGCCGATAGGTCTCGAAATAGAGGAGGCAAAGGCAACCGAAAATTTAGAGAGAGGTGGAGTCGGAGAAGAAGATGGACTCCTTCCAGTAGTCCTCTTGCGCCCATCTCACGTGCCAAGCATGCGGGAGTTTTTTTTTTTTTTTTTTTTGGTGCTGCGCTAAAATTCGTGGGGCTGGTCAATGGACCGGGCCCCTGCAATATACAGCTTAACTTCTTAGCAAGGTCTCTTGGAAGTTTTATTGGAAACGTTTGATTTGAATTGCCTTCGCTCTGAATTGGGAGCATTACAGTTGTTTCGGGGTGTTGGCCTCCCGGGACCAGGAAGAAGGGTGCCGCGAGAAGAGGAGGGAAAAAAGGTAAATAAAAAAGAAAAAGAAAACAAAATAACACATACCTTGCGTCGGCAGAGAGCTGCATACGCATGTCTTGAAAGAGTTCAGTGTTTGCGGCCTGCAGCCGATCCGTGCACTCAGGAGCGGCAACATCTGCGTGGGTCCCAGGCGACAGGGCCAGCATGCGTCGCTACATTTATGATTTATCTCCGTCCTCTGCGTTGACCCAACTTTATCTTGGCCTCGGCCAGCACAGCAGCACCCGCCCAACGATGGGGCCCGCTTCTCTTTTAAAATCCGTCCATCGTAACCGTCCAAGAAGGACAACCTCCCTCAAATCGTCCGGTCGGCGAGCCCCACATCGCTGCCGCGTCGCGGAGCGAACTCTACGGATCTCCACGTCACCGTTAGAATTCTATGTGCGACGCAGACCTCGTCTCCATCTCCAACCCTCCTCCTCCGAGAAAGTCTTGTTTCCTTCGATTCTCCTCCATTTTTTTCCGCGAGAAAGTCTTGTTTTCTTCGATTCTCCTCCATTTTTCTGCTCCAACATCCGATGCGAATTTAGTGAGGATCCTCGCGATTAGGTTAGGGATGGAATCTGGTTTTCTTTATCCGCCGCTTTTGGATAATTTAAGGGTCTCGTGGGCTTCTGGTTTGATGGTTTTTATGTGCCTCATGATTGATGGTTTATCTTGTGGTTTCCAGGGTGTTGGAGTTTCCTGGATAGATCGAGATGAACGTGGAGTCGGAGGTGGAGCAGGAGGGGGAGCCCAATCCGAAGGATTCCGACCCCCTCCTCCAGAAGAAGGACGACTCGTCATGTAGTTCGGATGAGATAAAGGACGAGGAGATCGAGGCTTCTTCCGCTGCGTGCTGCCGTATCTGCCTCGAGCACGACTCCGAGCCAGGTGACTTCATTTTTCTGGCTTCTCAGATGATCAATTCTTTTGATTTTATGTGTTTTCTTTTGTTTTTTTTTTTTGGAGCTTTTGCATTAATTTCTGACTTCTGGAACAGAGAAAATTCTTCTTTTTCTTCTTCCTTTTCTTCTTCTTCTTCTTCTTCTTGATAGATTTTTTAAAATATTCAAATTTCAGTTTGAAGCATATTCTTGCCTAACTCAGAAATATGTAGTCAATTCCAGCATTCGTTAGGTCTGTGCAATTCAGCGGTTGTCTTCTATGATTATGATCCAAACTGTTTTCGTTGGAGTGCGTAAACCGAGTGCATGCCCCATTCTGTATGCTAATGGGATATTATAAAGGGAAAAAATGCAAACTCTATGAACTTTGAATTTTTATGGCCTGCTTTCCTGCATCACTTGTATGGATGATGAAGGATGAATACAACACCCCTCAATTCTGTAGCCTGTGTTCATTTGGGCATCTCTTTGCTGGCAACTTTGAATATATGGATTATAGCATTAGTAAAGTAATATTTGTATGTCATGTCTTTTTATTATGTAGCAAAGAATAATAGAAAGAGCTTGTTGTACAAACCAACAATTTACATCTTTTATCATCGATGCCAGCTAACTAGGTTTTTAGAAGTTAATGCCTTTTTACGACAGCATTGATCTTCTGCCATTTTGGAGCGGGGGATGTCAATTATTTTATCGTGATCTGTTGATGGCAATAACCTCTGCTTTTGAATAGGACCCTATACTGGGTTTGTATCTCATTTTGAACAGAACATTCTGTGAACAGAGTGGGGCCACTAGGTCAATGTGTGCATGGAGAACAATTAGGGAAATGTGATGTGAGGCCTAACCCCTACATAAGCAGGCCACTGGGCTGGAAACTATGGGAAACATAAACCAATCTAGAATTTTGACTGAACTCTTAAATTCACTTTAATCATGTGTTAGTATTGTTTCAGTTTTCTGCATCACCAGATTTTGGTATTTCATGCTTCTTATCCTTGTCGGGACCAGTAATAAAGTAATTATGGATGTGCTGGAAGAATCTTTCTAAGAGCTATCTTGTGATCCAGTCGCCAAATTTAGATTTTTATACTTATGCACTTTCATTTGCCTGAACTATATTATTTCTGTTGGTAAATTGTGTAAACCTATATCTATCCTTGGAAAGAAACCTAAGATGTCAGAAAATAAATAAAGCCTTTTAAAGCTCATCAGTGTGTTCTGAAACTGCATAAAATATGACCTTGACTAAATAGTTGATCACAGAGGGCGTTTCATGTGATTTTGCTAGGTCTTCCATTTCATAGTTGTAATCAATCCTTCATGAGAAGCGTGCTTATTTTCATAACTTTATGAAGGTGGAAGTTAGGGCCTTTACAAGTGAACATTTATTTCAATTTTTTTATAGCTTTTTAATTGTCAGATCAAACTATATGCATGTCTCTTTCATGCCATTTTTTCACGCATTTATACTTATTTGGTTTTTACCTTTTATTTAGTTTTGTTGGTCTTTCTGATGGTTACCTTAAACTGAAGCGTAATTTGGGACAGATGAAATAGAAAATAGATTGTTAGTTGGAGAGCAGTTAGTGGCTCGCATCTCTGTTACTGCATTCAACGGTGTAGATTATACACATAATGTAGCAGACACTCCATTATTTTCTGCACAAGCATGAGATTAGTCATATAGGGTAAGGAAGAATCTTAATATGACCTGTATTGCATCGACTACCACTCTTGAAGCCAGCCATGTGTAGAGCTTTCAAAGGTTTGCCATCTTTTTTCCCCTGCTGTGACCAATTTAGGCTGAGAACATGCTATTTTCCCTGTTAAGTGACTGCTTTGCTTCTGAAGAACTACATATTCTGTAAGATTGACAAACTGTAGCAGTTGGCAGTTCATATCATCATTGATGCATGATGGCCTATGGTATTGTTACTTTGGTGTAGGTGATGAGCTAATATCTCCATGCATGTGCAAAGGCACTCAGCAGTTTGTTCACCGTTCATGCCTTGATCATTGGCGCTCAGTGAAGGCAACTTTCCTCCTGGCCTTTTATTATGTTAAAATATTTTGTATATAATGGTAGATATCAGCATGTCGTTACTCTCCTGTTTGGCCACTTTGCACCTAAGGTCCTGTACTGGTGATATGAGGTTGTAAGCCTTGTATGGCTTGAGTAGTGTCTTATTGACTATGATTAAATTATTATTAGAAACGCCTTAAAAATATTTTTAGGTAGAACAGATTATGATGACAGCTACACAATACCAGAGGTCCAACAGATAACAGGGTTTTCAACCCATATGATAGAGAAAATTACTTAAAACCATAAAGAAGAACAACTAAAGCAGGGTTAAAGTACAGGTAAATAACAAATGATTAAGGGAATCTGATGTATTTAAGTATTGTATAATATTGTTTTCTTAACATCAAAAGTACCAGTAGATCTGTATTTTCTCATAATGGTTGTATAAAATAGCGATGGATTATATACGCAGGTAGCAAGGAGCTAATAAGAATGTCTAGAAGGCTCTTATTAAATAGTTAATAGAAATATTATAAAAATATTTTATAATATTTTCTCTTATAAATAATGGTTGAAGGCTCTAAATAGAAAACCAATTATAGTAAATATTATATTTGAAATGCACATGGAACTAATAGAAATGTTTAGAAAAGAAGGGTTAATTTTTGCAAATTCTGTCACTGTCTCATGGAACTACCAATAATGTGTACACTGGAGCAACTTATTCTATCTTGTTTCTTCTCATCTCCATGATACAAAGAAAACAAGGGCTTGGTTGGTTGCATAACTATTACAGGAAGGGTTGGCATAATGGGATTTGGAAGTTTGTTGATTGATAGGTAAAGCTCATGCCTACACAAAACATCATATAATGGTGTTTGACATTATGTGATTCTAAGATGTTCCAGTTCTTCATTTAACTTGACTATTAAATGGCATGATTTAATGGCGTGATCTCTCTCTATTTGCCTCCCCTTCCTGTTACCTCCCCTCTCTACCATGGATGTCCTGTTCCCCAGACCCTTGGATAATTTCCATTCTTGATAAAACTTGACTTCTAAATGGTTTTTAGTTTGTCTCTCTTTTATACCCCTAAGTTTCTAAAATCGACCATCTTAATTACTTTGTGTTACCCGAGTTTAGAGATGGCAGCCTTCCATCAGTCACTCAACATACCATTTTTTCTCTCAGTCAACCCCATTTCCACATATAAAATCATTGCCTTGATCATGTAGGTTCTGTATTTTATTGGACATGCACATGCCCACTTTACTAATACATATTTGCGTGTGCGCAGCTTTATCATTTTTTTAAGAAAAAATACATGGGAACAGACATCCAAATAGATCCATCAAATCTATGGTTACCTTGTTCTCAAACTAAATTTCAATTCCCAAAATGAGCTGGAGTTATGGTTTCCTTATTCTCAAACTAAATTTCAATTCCCAAAATGAACTGGATTACGACATCTAAGAATGTAGCCAAACTTTATTTGAGCTTATGGGCATAAGATCAACAATTTGTCCGTGCATTGTTTATCTCTCCTTCATGAATAGTTTGGTCATGTCTGCCAACCAGTGTATATGCATCTATGCTTATGCTATATAAATCGAGACAAGCATCTATTATATCAATGCAAAATTGTTGTTGAACTCGAAATTAGCCAGGTTCTATTTACATTTTGTCTAGGTCATAATGCGTACATGATCAAGATGTTTATGTTCTTTTCTCTTGTAGAGTGATTAGTTACAGCATGTTAATTTTTATCTGATAATACAAAAAATCTGCTGATGATTCCTTCGTCTGGTGGTTCTTTTTTGCAGGAAGGATTTGCCTTCTCTCACTGCACAACATGCAAGGCACAATTCCATCTTCAAGTAGAACTGTTCGCGGATTACTCTTGGCGTAAAATAAAATTCCGCATCTTTGTAGCCAGGGATGTCCTTCTTGTATTCCTTGCTGTTCAAACTGTAGGTGAAGGCTTTTAATTGTTCACTTTTAATGCTTCTTTAGGTGGTTGTTTTAAGTTTGAAGCAACATGCATAAGATTTAGTTTGCTGGATATAGTTTACTAATGCTGAACATGCTTGATTGGTCTGTCAAACATATTTAGGATTTAGTTCATTCTTATAACCTTCAAATAACAGTTTTAACAGGCCAAATTGTCATATGATATCTATCAAAATTAAGAAAGGATGAAATGTAATCGCACAACTGGCTGTTTTAGGGCCTGTTTGGATGCCCACACAAACTATCCGAGGATAAATTCCCCACATCTAAATTTTGAAAGAGAGGCAGTGATGGTAGATTAAAATCAGGAGCAACGAGAGATACTGGATTCCTTCTCAGATTGTATGTCCAGTGTCCCATATTTTTTTGGGATTGCACAAGCCAAAGTTTCGTTTCGGATCTAACCTCTTCCCACCATCTACCACTCATGGCATATTCTCTGGATATTTTGTGTGGGCATCCAAACTGGCCCTAAGATTTCTCATGCAGCTAATAATGGCTATCTTGAGGGCCTTTGCCTGTTTAAACTATTCATAGTAACAGTCACCTGACACAGAATGTGGATTCCTATCAGATGGCAGCAGTTCACTTAATTAAGCATTACCGCTAGTTTGCACCTTACTATAATTTGGCTGGAGTTTCTCAGAATGCTTTCTGTTCTCACTTTCAGGGATTTTTATTATTATTCGAGACCTTCCATTTTATATAAATCTTCACTTTTTTTTTGTGTGGAATCTGTTGATCCACTTTGTAGTTCATCAAGACATGTTTTATCAACATTTGGAAATGGTGCTTTATGGTGCTTTGATGTGCAATTACCATTCACATACCATATCATGGTGAATATATTATTAACCATACTATATTTAGGATGCTTTGTCAATTAATGCTGGAACTGCTGCCCCGCTAACTTCAGCTAAATAATGCCTCTGCAACTGATCTTTGAAGGTCTCAGAATTTTTTTGATGTATTTCTGACCAGTATCTACTGAGAGCTTTCAAAGATGGTTCTCTGTGAAGTATCAGAAATATGTGAAATTAGGATTTCGTGCCCTCTTCAACTAAAATGATTATGTTGATTGCATCACCGTAGCTTTTCCTCTAGAATAACTTGTGGTGTCAATATTATGATTGCTGATGATTGTATTTCGCATGTCCTACATTTTTTTGCAGATTATTGCTACCATTGGTGGATTTGCATATTTCTTGGACAGAAACGGGAGCTTTAGAAATTCATTCAGCGATGGTTGGGACCGCATACTATCGAAGCATCCAGTATCCTTCTACTACTGCATAGGTGAGTATTACATGATCTATTGTTGAGATTAATTTGCCCCATTTTGCTGCAATTTGGAAACTTTAGCCTTGTTTATTAACAAAAGACATAAAACCAAGGATTGTTGAGCCGGACCAAACCAGCTGATTTAGGGCGTACGAAACTGGACTAGACGGTTACTAGCACAGTTCAAGCATCCCATTCGGTTCGGCAGCCTGATTGCCACGTTCTATCGCCGAGAGGTGGTGTGGGGGAGAGAGAGAGAGAGGACCGGCCACGAGGTTGTCCTCTATGGAACAGGGGAGAGAGAACGAGGTGGAGGATCACAACACGGGCCTTTCTTTTGAAATCTTTTTTTATTTTTAAACTTTGAATTGAAGTCGGCAAGTCATATACTTTCTTTTGCCGAACTTGGCAAACCGTCTGGCGACTTCAATTAGAAATTGGAAAATAATAATAAAAAGAGTTCGAAACATCTCAGAATGGCATGGTACGAATCTGTATCATGCCAAACCGGTCGCTGACCGGTGCACCCAAAACACATAATTTTGACTAACAAATTATTCTTTACGTGGAGCTGTTAATTGGAACGTAATAATTGGTTGGCTGGTATTATATATGGTTGTTGAGCCAGCCGTGTAAACAGCAACAGTTGATTCTTTGCTGCAAATTTTGTACTTCAAGCTGCAAGATGACGTGTTGATATTGTTATGATATCGTGTGCTTTGGAGTGTTGGTAGTCTCTGTCTAAGAACAGGACTTTTCTTTCTAATGTACAGATCTGTAGTACACTCTTATTGCTTACTGTGCCAAAATTAAGATTACAATTCTGATAACATAAATAGCAGGAAGTGGGAAAATGTTTATGTGAAATCGGTATTAGTTTTTACTTGATGATAGTTTTCATCTGCAGGTGTCTTGGTATTCTTTGTGCTGCTGGGATTTTTCGGGCTTATACTGCATTGCTCATCTTTCAATGACAATGATCCCTGCATGGCGGGATGTCGTAACTGTTGCTATGGATGGGGCATCCTGGACTGCTTCCCAGCTTCAATGGAGGCTTGCTTTGCACTGGTAGTCATCTTTGTCATTGTGTTTGCCATCCTTGGCATTGCCTACGGCTTCCTCGCAGCGACCATGGCTATCCAGAGAATCTGGCAGAGGCATTATCACATCCTTACCAAGAGGGAGCTTACAAAAGCAAGCAAACCATATAAGATGCATTTTTTTCTTCCATGTTTGGGTTATCTTTCTTGTTCACTTTGTTTATCTAAGTTTATGCCCGTTCGACGCAGGAATATGTGGTAGAAGACCTCCGTGGGTGTTACACACCACCAAAGCTGGATCCTGAACATGAAGAGCGCCTGAGAATGCTCAAGCTTCTGTAGGGGTAATTGTGCTGGATGAAGTAGGAAGGAAGAGCATCAGCGCACCTTTCTGAAGTTGGTACATCAACCTGGGTAACCGTGAGTGGAATGTGGTCTCTCTTTCCTTTTTTTTTTCCCCCGTTATGAGGACTTGTGCGACAATCGTCCTTGAGTACGTGTAATGAATGTTCCATATCTTGACTCCTGAAGGTCTAATGTTTGTGTGAAACAGCGTATATGTATAGCTGAGCTGGTAAAAGCCATAGCAGGGCTTTGCACGTTTTATGTACATTGCATGCTGGTGTCTCGTAACCTGTGTGTAACTCCCAAACATGTATTGGAGGTCGATGCATCCAATCGAGCTTGCTCGCATCCATCAGATGTGCTTCGTACGAGCATGAATATGGAAACAAGGACCAAGATGACGAACAGGGGATGCTGGTTTTTGGTGCCCTTCTTGTAACAACCTGAAGTGCTCTGAATTAGAAATGTAGATATGAAATCTGCAGTGCTCTATGGGGCCAAAAGGGACACATCAAGTGATCTTCCAGCATGCTCCTGCTGTCAGCCGTGGTGATAATGCGAAGACTCGATCGAAACTCTGACGAGACCCGCCAGTTAAATGGTGCACCCATCTGCAGGTCATCCGGCGTGAGCTAATCTGATGCTGTGGTGGTGGGGCATGCTGGTTTCCCCAAGTGGCCAGGAACGTACATCTAAATTTTGTGGTCCAGTGCTGCCTCCATTATTATCTGAATCGTAGTACGTGTCACATGATGAACTCTTCCATGGGTGGGGTCGACGATACGCTTTGGATGCTAAAAACCGTGGATGGTTTTATATTTCAGGTTCTGACGGAACCAGACATTGGCCTATGATGAGATGGCTCTGGAGCCAGTCTTGCTCAATATCGGCGAACTCCCTGATGGCTGATGGGTCTGTCATGACCAGGCTGCATTCTTGATTAATGGCCCGTGCATTCTCACATGTTGCATTTACAGGCTCATTCACTCGATCTTTGATCAACCAGATAAAATATGGGAATATGGTTTGACTGGTCTCTAATAAATTGCCTGCATGAGAGCCACCTAATATTGGTTCGGGTGTGCCACCTTCGGTCATTTATTTTAAACGGGAGGTCGAGGTTGGATTCCGTTGGGTGGTGTTGATCCTTGCTTCCGTGCTCAATTAAGAAGAGCTCTGGTTTTACTTTTGCATGCTCGACATGGTTTGCCTGGCGTTTGGGCTTCAAGCTGGGGGGGGTTTAAGATCGAACGAACGCCCGCAGTTTGCTTTTTGCCCCTATTTTCTATGCCATTTCTCAAACATATTTCTCGTGCGCTCGTATCAATCTAGCTTCTTTGTGCTTCTAAAACTGTACGTTTATAGGCCTAATTATTCATTGTTCCATGTCATGTACAAGCGCCTGGTGATCATGCAGCCATGCTGGATCGCTATTGTAACAAGATGTCTCTTCACTTTGGCTGGCTAAGGATGGTCCGGTTTCATTTTAGTATTTTATCAGTGTCATAGTCATATGCTCGAATCCGGGATTGTGTGAGCAGTGATCCGGATATTAGGATGAAGTTTGTGAGGAAAACGATCGAAGGGGATGGAGAAAACTTGACAAATGATGAATGAAAATTTGGCAGATGCAAGAGAGCGCGGAGCCTGCATAAAGGGCAAAAATGAGGAATAGAAGATCAAAAGTTTACAACAGTAACTACAACCAACAACTTTTTGATGGATTTGTTTTTTTAAAAAAAATGGAAAGCGTTTTTCTTTTTTCTTTTGGGGTAAACCTCAATTTCTCTCATTCCCCTCCAGATGCATGAGAAGAACACATAACATATGGACATTCCATCTCAAACATAAGTTTTTTGTTTTTGATGTCTTTTTATTATTTATTATTTTTATATTTTGGGTTTTTGGGGTGATCGGCGGCGGGGCAGGCTTTGAATGAGTTCTCGACGGGTTTCTGCCAGGAATTCCGTTGGGCTTCCCGTTTATTGCGAAAGTATCGTACCGTTGCCGCTAAGATGAATGATCTGTATAAAGCTTTCAATGCTGAATCTTAGCCTCCCCTCCCTAATTCCATGTTTGATTTTTTTTTTCTTCATAAATTGATCCATCGGCAGATTTTACGTTTGTTTAGAAATTTCTCAAATAGGAGTTTGCCTAACTAATCGTGACCTTTGTCAAGCAGGTGGACAGTTCTTTATTTTTCTTTTTTTCCCATGAGACGAGGGCATATTGAAGACACCTATACCTTTTACCTCATGCCCATGCAAGTTGAACACCAGGGGCTCGTTTGGTTCGCGAAAAGTATTTTTTCTTCTATAAATATAATTTTTGAGAAGCAGATTTTTAGGAAAAGGATGTTCGAAAAAGTACTTTTGGCATGTTTGATTGACCATGGAAAAGTGACAGATTTTCAGAGTGCTTATGTTTGGTTGACCATTCATTTTTCTGAAAAAGTTATGTATAATTTCTATTATACGCTTAATAAAAATTAAATCTTTAGTGCCTTTTTAATATTGAATGACCTTTTTGAAAAATAAAATAAAATGGAATAATTTCTGGCTCATAGGAAAGTAACTTTTATATGTTTCTAATGAGAAAAATTTTTCTATGAAATGTGAGAATCATATTTTTATGGAAATACAACTTTTTCTTCTCTCTTCTTTAAAAACTTAAATTAAATAAGAAGCATCTCATTACTTTTTCGTTGACCATACTTTTTCTCTTTTTTTTCCCGCAAATCAAACGAGTCCTAGGTTATGCAATTTAAATAATGCCTCAAGCCCAACTTCCCCTAAAAACAAAATTTGAAAAAGCAACAGGAAAGCAAGGATGGCCTCGAAGAGCAAATAAATGATAATGTTTTGTTGTTATTTATATGGCATGACATGTATGATACATTTGCATGAGAACAAAGTAGTCCATCTATGTTGTGAACGAGTATAGCCAGTATAATTATATAAATATAAAAAATTTATGATCATGTTGTTTAAATAAGTGAGCCTAAATGTGAAAACTATCTCACCGAGTAATAAAGCTCCACACGAGCATGTTGACTGGACACGCTGGTAAAGTTTACTAATGTAGATGTAAAAGCTGCTTTCAAAGGATGATGAAGACAGGGCTGTCCGCTGTCACCTCTTCTGTTCATCATCTGCTCGGACTTCTTGTCACGAGCACTTCGCCATGCAGCAGTGTCACAGGAGATTGAGGCATATAGGCCGGCGAGGGGTGCGACATGTATCTCTCACCTGCTGTTTGCGGATGACTGCTTACTACTGTCTCGCGCGACACGGAGATCAGCTCTGATTATTAGTGGGATCCTGGAGGGATATTGTAGAGTTTCAGGTCAGATGGTCAACTTATCTAAGTCAGCCATCAGCTTCAGCCCGAGGACTGATCCTAGGGTGAAGGCCTCCATTATGAGCAGATTGGGGATTGGCGAGCAGGAGGGGACCTTTAGATACCTCGGGGTCCCGATTACTGGCCGACGCTTACGGCAGGGGGAGTGTTCGTCTATGGAGGCGTGTATCAGACGGAGATTGGAGAGCTGGCAGGTGAGCACCCTTTCAATGATGGGCAGAGTCACCCTACTGAGGTCAGTTTTGAGTTCTATTCCTGTTTACCTATTGTCTAATACACTGGTACCGGTGTCTGTGCTCCGCAAATTGGAGAGGTTGTTCAGGACTTTCATTTGGGGGCATCGTGGGGACAGAGGGGGCATCCACTTACTAGCTTGGGAGGTCATTTGTCAGCCAACCAGTCGGGGTGGACTGGGAATCCACTCTCTACTTGAGCGTAGGGAGATACTGGCCACGAGGCTTGCAGTCAGATTTCTTCTGGAGTCGGGGAGTATTTGGGCCTCTTTGCTGAGGGCGAAGTATGGTGACCCCATCACTTCGGCCACATTCAGAGCTGGACGCGGAGCTTCCTTTATTTGGAGAGAGATATGTGCTCGTGCCCCGGGGGTGCTGCCTATGATACGATGGGAGATTGGGGACGGTCGGACTATCAGGATTCTAGAGGATAGGTGGCTATCAGAGGGTAGATTGCAGGACTGGCCCACATTGATGGATCATGGGTGGTTGGAGGGGCGCACACTGAGTGCTCTGTTTGTCCAGGGGGAGCAGAGATGGGATGTAGATCTTGTTAGGCGGACTTTTGATGAGCAGCTTGCAGAGCGAGTGCTGGCCTTACCGATACCGATGGGGATGACAGTGGATAGGAGGATATGGAGCTTGTCCGGGCGGACGACAGTGAGGTCTCGCGATATAGCGCAGTGGAGGGGAGGAGTGGAGACCCGATATCTTGATGGTGCTTGGATCTGGAGACTACGTGTTCATCCACGCGTCGCACTATTCATGTGGAAGGTAGCTTGGGGCTGCCTCCCCGCGAGGAGTGTTCTGATGCGACGGGGAGTACGGATAGCTGCGGACTGTGCAGTCTGTTCGGAGGTGGAGGAGTCCATCTATCATGTGCTAGTTGAGTGCCCGCGGGCTGTTCAGATCTGGAGGTGTGCAGGGTTGGCCTACGACCCGAGGCAGAGATGGCCGTCCATTGCTGAGTTCATTCGCTTCCTGGAGAGTCCGGGGGCAGGGCCCGGGGTGATGGAGAGAGGGACTCGGGTTGCATACCTGGCTTACCACTCCTGGTTAGACAGGAATGCACGAGTCTTTGAAGGTCGGAGCACGCCCCCGGGGGCGGTGGTGGCCAGGGCCTTTTTGCATGCAGAGGAGTTTCTTAGCACTGCTGTGGGGTCACCTTCCGGGTTGGCCAGGGACATCTGGGGTACCCCCTCTGCTCTTGTAGCGCCCACTTACGTTTTCGTATCCTGGGTACCCCCACCCCCTGGCTTCCTGAAGGTGAATTTCGATGGCAGTATGGCAGCTGACCGGAGAGGTGGAGGTGTAGGCTTCGTCATTCGAGATCATGATGCCAGACTGGTGGCACTGGGGGGTCAGCGGATCTCCGATGCATCGGTGGTATGTGCTGAGCTCCGAGCCGCATGGGAGGGCGTATCTTATGCGAGACGGACACTGGGTGCTGACCAGATCATTCTTGAGGGTGACTCGTCCACTGTGATTGATTGGGTGAGAGGCCGAGGTCGTGCAGGTGAGGGCAGACTGCTGCTTATGGACATTCGCAGTCTTCTGCAGGCGTGTGAAACCTATCAGGCTACACACGTCTACAGGGAAGCGAATTGTGCAGCTGATTGGGTCGCTTCCTATGCGGCTCACCATTCTGGAGGTTTTATTTTGCGGGAGCCCGACACTGTGCCGGAGTCTCTCTTTGATTTACTCGTTTCAGATTTTGCAGGCCGTATCCACACCCGTAGGGTGTGAGCCGCCGTTGTACCAAAAAAAAAAAAAAAAAAAAAAAAAAAAAAAAAAAAAAAAAAAAAAAAAAAAAAAAAAAAAAAAAAAAAAAAAAGATGATGAAGATCATCATCTATGGATTTGCTGACGGTGATGAAACGCTGCTTTCAAAGTCCACGTGTCCAGGAAATACACTACACGGCAGATGACCTCTCTGAGTCGCTTTTGATGGCCGCGGCCCGCGTTATTTATGCACCTCCGTGCACCGCGTGCGCTGTTAGCGGGAGAAGAAGAAGAAGAAGAAGAAGAGCGCTCCTCCACCGCCGGTGGTGGAAGAAAGAAGATGATGTCGAGCGGTGGCTACACCTCCATCGACAACCAGAAGGTCTCCGGATCCGTGCCGGTACGCCACCATCTCCTCTCCTTTCTCTCATCTCGCTTTTAGATCTCTTCTCACTCCCACCCTTCCTGCTCTTCTCGCAGGCCGTCTCCGGTACGGATCACGTCACCGTCAAATTCGCAGGTTAGGGTTGGGGTTACGATTCGTTTTTTTTGGATTTTCGGATCTGGTGTTCTTTTGGATCTTGGGCGTGGTCGCTGACGCTTGATTTGATGCGTTGCAGATTCCAGTCTCCAGACGTTTCCGCCTGCTGAGGCCCAGGGCAAGATCTCCGCCGTCTTCCGCCCCCCTTCCGATGCCGACGGTACCAGATCCATCTCTATGATCCCCTATCATGGAATCATCTTGCTTGATTCGATATCTGTTCTCGTCTTTGATTCGTGTTTCTCCTCTTTTGCTCTTCTTTAGGATTTCTAAATTGCTTGATTCTTTAGGATTTGGTTTCTTGATAGATACGTTCTCGAAGCCGGCACGGGGGAGCTCCGATGAGTCGCAACCGACGGGGTGGATGCACAAGTTCACGGTGGGAGCTTACAAGCCGTACTTCGATGTCGATACGTCGGATGTCTTAGAGAGGATCAGAGACTCCCTCTTCCCTTTCAAAGGGAGTTTTACTGAGAAAACTGTTGACAATCCGGACTTGTATGTTATTCATCTCCACCTCATTAGCTTAATTATTCTTATATAGCAGCCGTGCGATTTCGATCCGATCGGATGTGTCATGTTATGATCCTTTCGGGAGGAACAGCACCGATTATCTTCTATTCTGTTCATCTTTCTTCACTTTGGCCTCTCATCTGAGCATATGATGCTTAATTGGTTACGAATTACTTGTGTTTTTGTAAGATATCAGAACAATAATGCTACAATCCATTCTTATCCTCTCCTTGGAATTAATTAGACGCGTCAAATCTGAGATTTTGATCATCCTATAGTTTTTTTTTCCGGAGTTGGGTGGTCTTATGAAATTGATGCTTGATTGCACAATCATTAGTAGAAACTGGTGGAGTAACATTAGTCAATTGTGACCAGCAAGAAATATGTGATTGAGAAAAGGTTGCCTTAAATTTTGGGTGCAACATTTGCAGAGGAAAATTTTAAGGTTCATCTGTTGCAATATTATCAAGTACAAAGTGCATTTGGTCTTTAACTATCTTTTGAACGACCTTCCTTCTTCTTCTTCAAAGTGTGAGCTCACAAACTTTAGCGGTGAAGAAAGATTGTTAGAATTTGCCATTTTTTGGATGAAAAATTTTGGTCATAGTTTCTTTTTAGATACATGGAGATTGAAGAAGACTCGTGGTTTTCAGTTGTTACTTTGGAGAAAAGGGACTTGAGATACCAGTTGTCATGTAACAGGTTTTTGAATAACCTGACTCAAGAAGGCCTTCTGGAGTTGGTTGTATGGTTCTGCCAAAGTCTGCTGTCATACCTTTTATTGATATCGAACACTTCCACATACGAGATCTTTGAGCCGGGAAGCTGGCATTGAAGGCTGTGGACTAGTACAAGCCCCATTTGTGCGCTATACATCCACATATTATTGGTTTCTCTATGAGAGCTATATTTAAGTTTGAGGAGTAGGACAAAATCTTCTTGGAGAGCACTAAATGGTCTCCTCCTTGTACCATGAGATTAAAAAGGAAATTTCATTATGTGGAGATGAATTTCAATTCGAGGATGAATGTGCTTAGAAGTGCAGTTTGAAGGACTTCTCAAGAGGTAGTGACGAAATTTAAGAGGGCAGGATCAGGTTAATGGGAGCCATTTAGATGGCTTAAACTTCTACAAAGTTAAAAGCATATAACAATAATACAAGTATCACATGCAATAAACTGTTATTAATTGTATATAACATGCCTCCTGGATAAGCATGCTTTTGGTTATCGAATTGTATGGTGCAAATGCCTTGTCTTTCAAGGTGTACCAGTCCTTAGAGTTATTGATGCAGTGCAAATTTCTAATTTGATAACCCATAACCCTCAGCCAGGGCCATCTAAGTTCAAATTCCCAATTGTGCTAAAATCAGCAGTTGCATATCAAATTATAACAACGTTTCATGCATTAAGTTCCTTGATCATTTTATTGTTAGTTAAACTTGCATTATGACTGCATATATGGCTGCAAGTTTACTTCTTATTACTCTAGGGATCTTCAAATATGATAACGGTGTCATCGTATAGACAAGTACCTAGTAAAAGTCAAAATTTATCTGACCTTAAATGTTTGTGGCTCATAATTTCGGTAAATTTCAGTATGGGATTTGGAGTTCTAGCAATTTTTCTAGCTTCTATTAGGTCCTAACTCATCCTGAGATTGCCTGTGGCACCAATACTAGCCCTTCCTCGTTTCTGCTGACCAAATCTGGCCAAACTGGCTGTATGCATGCAAAATAATGACGACTTGAAATGTGAGACAAGAGCCTTAGCTCCATTTTAACTAAAGAAACAATTATTAATAATAGAAATCCATTACTGTTCTCAACACTAATGACACCAGATAGCTGAGTAGATCAAAAGAGATCCCAAATAATAAAAGTTGCTACAGATTTGGTCTGGGATTTGTGATTTCCATCTTAACTTCTAAATTTCCTTATTGGTTGATGAAACATGTTTTCTGCTGAGTAAGAACTGCAAGATTTTATCATAATTGAACCTGCATTAGGTCTTTTATTCTGTCTATCTTGAAGTGAAAAGCAAAAATGTCATCTGCTGGAAAAATGTTGGTAACTTTGTCTAATAGCAGATACCAATATAAGGTTCCTTAAAAATCTCATATCGTGCGTTTACTTATGTCTTCAAATCACTCTTAGAGGGAATCCTCCTTATTTATGCTTCGCAGGAAAGCTTGTTAAGGAAGCTAACATTAGGTGGAACAAATATGAAGTTCCGCTGCCTGTTAATGATATAGAATGAGTCACTGATCTGTCAACTTTGCTTCTGTAAATGCTTGTTCTCCTGCCAATTCTTTCCATTTTAGTGCTTTCTGTTTTTCTTACGAGATTCTTATCAACTGATGATAACATTTCCATATCAACAGGAAGAGGCAACAAAGAGATCTGTAATGATAACTAATGCATTGGTATAAAAGTATTCGATAAGGATAAATAAATAGTTAAAAGTAGATATGCAAGACATGTATATGCACATGTATGTGTATGGCACACAGATATGCTTAATTCTTTTGATATTTGATAATGACGAAAGATAGTCTATTTACCTTGCTTTCTTAATGTGCGTGTCTTATGCCCTTTGTTCCATCTTTATGCTTTATTTTTTGCTCCATGATTGTCTTGTACATTGATATTTCTCCATTGCTCCATATCAATGATACAATACAGTCAACAAAAGAAGTCATGTCCATTCTCTCCATATCAGAGTTACAAAAAAGATTTAGAAAACTGACTAGGGGAAAGCAAATAACCTCACACCAGTAATGCTTGGCATCTTGACATAAATTTGTTACTCAAGATGAAACTTTTTTTTTCCAATTCAACAGAAAAGTATCTGAATTAAAATAAAGATAATTATTTTTTTGGAAAGCAATCGAGAAAACCATAGACGATGTGTAGGTATAAACATAAATAATTCTTCTACAATCAATTTGGTTTTGGCTTATAGATCCTCCTTTGCCTTTGGATACCGTCCAAGGGTAAGTTTTTCATGATGAAACTCTCTAACATCATTTGCAATAGCCACCACCCATTATTTGCTTCGAAAGTGAATCATGTAGATCTTTGCATCTCTCAGTTTTGAATAATTTTTGCATGTTTGTGTGCATGAATTAAAAAAGCTAGTGCATCAACTTCTCATTTTGGTTAAAATTTCTCAAGTCAATCTGTATTGCAGCATGTAGAGTTAAATGTCCGTACTTGCTCTGTCTGAATTGTTTCATTTTCGGAGCATGTTTAATTCCTTCTTTTACTAATGAAACTCATTCCTACATGCAGAACATCTGCATTTCTATATGGCGCAAATCCTAGACTTCATGCTAGATATCTTCGAACTTAAAATATTTTGTAATGAATTTGATCATATGTTTTGGGCAGGTATGGTCCATTCTGGATATGCACCACTTTGATATTTGTAGCAGCGGCTATTGGCACATTTGTTACGTACCTGGCACACAAGTTGCAGAACAAAGAGTGGAACTATGACATTAACTTGGTTACATGGTCTGCTGGTTTGTTTTATGGCTATGCTACCTTTGTTCCTCTTGGTCTGTACATCATTCTAAAGTACTTCTCAGCACCATCTGGGCTTGTTCAACTGTGGTGTCTATATGGATACTCTCTATTCGTATTCATTCCTGCCTTGGTAAGTTGTACAAATTTAGTTACATAAAATGAGTTCCTCATATAAGCATCCTCAGAGTATGTTTATGTAGTTTGGTGGTTCAAGAGGCATACACCTTGCATAGTATACATTTTGTTGAGTTTATTGTCTTAAAAGAATCAATTTAATGCATCTATTTATTCATTTATTACTGACCTCTTGCATTTAATGCATCAAGAAGCACTGATCTTCCTACCAACCAATTGGCACTTCAAGAGTTCATGGAAGGCTTCTCCTTGCTTAAACTTTTCTTGGACAGGACTTTTTAATTGGGTTGCCAGTAGGTTCAGGACTGTTTGTAATCTGTTGTCAAGCTTTGATGGATCGGACCCTTGATCTGTAAAATCTACCAGGGTGTAGATGGTTGAAGGCTTTTGTTAGTTAAAATCATGATTGAATGCTGTAACTTGGTGGAAGTGTCTAAAAACTTAGTTCTTGGTTTTTTCCATTTTTAATTGGAAAGGGTACTTTTCTAGCTTGGCATGTCTTGCTAACATTTTTTCCTCGTATTCCTATACACTGTATGGATTTCAGGGAAATGGGTTCCTCAAATTTTCATGCAATGTTACCGTATGTTCAAATCAAGTTACACAAGTTTTCTATTTGGGAGACTATTTTGGCCAATTTGGGGTTTTAGAAGCATCATTTAGTTTGTTTCAGCAATTCTTGACAAATTTGGTCATAACCAAAAGAATAGTTTACTCTGAAATTAGAAAAACTAATTTCTGAAATTTACCGCAAAAATATTGTTTTGAGCCTTCTTGCTTTGAAACAGAGTTGAAACATCTTGCATGGACCATTCCGTCAGGGTTGATTGCAAGGCCTTAGGAACCAGTTATATTCCACGGCATATGTGAGACGCGCAAATTCCAGTACGACTAATGTTAAAATAGCACAAGATGGTCTTATAAGGTGGGATGTAGAGATGGATAAACTGAATGACATAAGACAGAATGTAGAGATGCATCAATAAACAAGATGAACGTGATAGATATATATTTATGTAAAACACAAAAATAATTTGTTGTATTGCTTGTTAAGCTGGAAACTTGTTTCATTATTTTGATTATCTGTCTTTCTGGTAGAACTATTTATGTTTTATCAAGTTTGGTTGGATGATATCTGTTTGGTTTCTCAGATCAGGTCTCTGTGATTTGGTTGGTTTGGTGAATCTAATTGACACTTTTGCATTGTGGCAGTGCCTCTCTATTGTACCGGTAGAGATCTTCAGATGGGTGATTGTTGGTGTTGCGGGGTTCATGTCAGCAACTTTTGTTGCTCTTAATCTCCGTACCCACATTAAATCAGCTGGCGAGAGATGGTTTTTCATTGTGGCTGGAATATTTTTGTTGCAATTGGCCCTTGCTGTCATACTGAAGCTCTACGTTTTTACAGTAACTGTAGGAGCAGAGTAGGGTTAGATTCATGATATTATACATACAGTATTGAAAGAGATCCAAAGAAGCGAGGAATTCTTTTTTTTTCTTCTCCCTTTTTGCCCTGGTTGTATTTTGTGTATTAGTTCAAGCACACAGAACATGCTTCTGCAATCCATTCGAATTCTTTCATCTCTACATTTTAGTGACTTTGTCAGCTGGCCCTCGCTAGGCTGTCTTGTATTATAAGTGCACTACTCATCTTGGAGGCAAAACGGTTACTCTTTTCTTGTTAATCCGTATGATATGCTCCACCATCAAAGGTTGTTAACGCGATGGAGGATACGAAGGAAATGGATGAAGGAATAGAATTTTAGAATAAATATTTCAGGGTGTAGCATGCTACTTTTGTTTTCGAAAGTATACTATGTGCTGGTAGGTTTTTATCTTTCTGTTTGGGTATTTATGCAATACATATCATGATAGAGAATCTTTTCGAAATGCTGCGTTGCATATGAGGCGATCCAGTCAGCGGTTCTATTCGTCTTCATATGATAGAGAAATTCCTTTTAATCAAACTGTTTACTAACATTTTTGATGAATAGTGCCACATTCATGTATATCTCCCAATGCATTCTCCACCTTTTCCAAGTTCCTTAGCTACCTTCCTCCTTGTCTTCATCGTCCCCTTCATTCATTGAACTCCCCACTGCATTTTTTTGGGTCCTTCCTCTTCACCTGACTCTCGTCTTGAAAGGATAATCTGATCTAGCATGTATAATGCACGTTCAAGAGAAAATAAATACAAAATTTTGTGCTCTATGATATCTGAATTGTAAAGGAAATAAGTGGATTTTATCTCATTTTTTTTATTGAGGTCCCGCTCTTGAAAGAAAAAAGCGATTATAGTTGATTTAGATTTGGATCAAAAAATAAACGAAGGCATTAGAGACTTGCCTCACTAATAGGGACTAAAATCCATTATGTTCTTTCTTTGTTTCCTTGATAACTAATTTTTTTTATTTAGAAATTAGTATTATTTAAATAATTATTAGTTGTGTATTTTTTTAAAAAAATAGAAGGGATATTTTCTAAAAAATAGCTTGGAATGGGAATTTCTTAATATAATTAAATGCAGAAGATAATACAATCAATAGCTTGAAAATATGTATTTTTGTTTCTCCAAGAGCACGTGATATACCACGTGGAGAATGATGCTACAGATAGCATTTGAGTGCCATTTCTTTTAATCCATATTTTTATTTTTATTTATTTGAAAACAATAAATTTTTGATGCTAAAAGCTTTAGAATTCATGTAAATACGTTTAAGGATAAAGGATAAAAAATTTCATCATTTTAGTTTTTTTGGGAAAAAGGATAAAAACAATACTGAACGGCCGTTTGCTTTATCACCATCACCATCCTTTTCAAGCTGCATTCACCGTCCTTTTCAAAGCTGCATTTTTTTTTGGGAGAAAATTTGCAAACTGAAATTCAAAGCAGAATTTTGAGAAAAAATATGCGGCCATATTCATAATTCCTCTCATATTTTTCCGTGTACCCCACAGTCATGGTGCCTTCCGCATTTCTTTTCTAATCCGCTGGGTCCATCCGGAAAAGAGTGGCCTCTCCCAGAACGGACCACGCGTCTTCTCATCAGCGGGAGCGATAATAAAGTAGGATCGATCGTTTGTTACCATTGACTGCGACCCGCGACCAGCTCAAACTTAAAAGAACGCCATTATTTATTATTATTTATATTATTATTATTATTATTATTGCATCCTAAAACGTAAGCTTACACAGCACGCTACGTTTTCGGTACCATCTTACCCCTTAAATTATCCATATAAACTCTGTGCTCGCAACCGGGCAGAGTGTTTTTCGTTTTTCAGGTTCACTTCCAAGCGGGAAAAATCCCGTCCAACTGGCTGCCATCATCTAATCTCTCTCTTCGCCTCGAGGGATTTCTTCTCCAGGTATCCCCTTCTTCTCCCTCCTCCACTCTCTCGCCCCTACGCCCCCTTCTCTCTCGCTCTTCCACAATTGGGGCAGCAGCGGCGTCGTCTCGCTGCGGCAATTCTCTCCTCCTCTCCTGTCGCCGAATTCTCGAATCTTGGCTTCCAATCCAATCCGGCCATTTCCTCGCATTTAGGGGGTTCATTTCGCTCTCAATCCGCCATCTCTCGCCGAATTAGGCTACGTTCTTCCCTTCACTGGAAATCTCCGGTCCTCATCCTTCTTCTTTCTTGCCCTCCCTTTGTTCTCAAATTTCTTTCTCCATAACAAATCTTGATCGCTTTCTTGCACGAGAACTACATCGGCGGCTACAAACAGCTGGGTTATGAATGCTTCTCCTCCGCTGATGCAGTGGTGAACGAGAAACCCTAGCTCCGGAATTAGGGTTTTGGCCGTTTATGATTATAAGACTAGGGTTTCTGCAACGCCGTCTGATTTTCCCGCCCAAGTTTTCTTTTCCCACGCTTCCCCCACTTTTCCTCGTCTTAGAGATTCAAATTAGCTGCAAACAGCTAGAGTTTTGATTTACCTGTACAATATTAAATTGGAACCCAAAATCAGAGTCTTTTTGGATGCTGATTCTTTTCTTGCGCTGTTTTCTTAGGTATTGCATGGTGTTTCGGGATGTACATCAAGAAGGTAATTTCTACTTCATAAACTGTTTCTCGTGGTCATGGCAGCAGGACTTATTTTCTCATTTTCTTGAAATCTTGGTGTATAATTTGAGTTTTCCCTTTTGTTTTTGCTTTCTATGAATTCTTGATCAGGTGATCATTGAAGGGTTCAAGAGCTACAGAGAACAAGTTTCTACAGATCCGTTCAGCCCTAAAGTAAACTGTGTTGGTAATTACTACCCTTTCCATTTTTGGGCTTGTTTTTTAACCCCCGACCCACACCCCCCCCCCCCCCTCCCTTCTTTCGCTCATACGAACTGTAATCAGTGCATTTTCTAGCTTCAGAAGAACGTGCTTACAACATTCATCTGACCTAGTCTCTGGAAAAAGGGAAATCTTACTCTAAAGGTTAATTAGGTCCAAGTAAAAACCTGTTACCAAACCTTCTCCATTGGTCAATTTTAACACCACCCTAGAACTGATCAACTCTGTCTAGAGGTTCTAGGAAAAATCCAGACTAACAGTCTGAAGAACCAGCAACTTATTCCAACTAACATGCATTTCTGTTATAACTGTCAGCTCCTTTTCTTATATGGGATTTTTAGTATCTAAAATCATGTGCACATTTTGGTGCACTTGAGCATGGTTCCAAAATTAAGCATGGTTCTCCTAATGCATAAAGCAGGAGACATGGGCTGAGCACATTTATGTTAGCTTTTGAACCAAATTCCTGCAGTGAAAATTTTTAACCTTTTGTTGAGAAACTATCATTCACTTGGATGTATGACAACCATAATCTTCATATTTAAACTACATTAATGCCCATATATATATATATATGTGTAATATATGTATATATGTATATATATGCGTATTTCTGTGTGTCTATATATATATATGCTTATATATGTATGTCTATGTAGTATATGTATACATATGTACATATATATACATTTATACATCCATGTATGTATATATATATATATATTTATTTATTTATACATAAATATATCTATGTATATATGTATTTATGTTGCATGTATGTATTCTATGTATATGTGTGTCTATGTGTCCACATGCATTCCTTAGCTAGGATGAAGGATTCAATTCAGGTGACATCCTATTGTTGAATAAAGAAACTAATCTAGTCCAAGCATGACCAGCCAGTGCTTCTTGGTAAAGTTTACATATTTCCTTGTATATTAAGGAAATATGCATCTTATTTCCTTTACATCCTTTTATTACATAAGGCCTATAAGTTTTAATGCATTAAGTTCATCAAGCTTTAATTTGATAGTCTTTAAGCATTTAACCATAACTCATGCTAATAGTTCACTTAAATAGACAGTTAACATTAGGATTCATGAAAGATAATAAGATATGGAGTGCGTAGTTTGATTTATGTGTAGTAACACATGTTGTTTTTTGTGTTCTTGGCAGTTGGTGCAAATGGATCTGGAAAAACAAACTTTTTCCATGGTAACAAATGTCATCTAAGTATTATGTTGAAGTCAAATATGATGCTTATTTGTTGTATCACATGGGTTCAGTTCTCAGCATGCTTACTTTGACCTTTTCCCCCTTTTTTCCAATATTTGTGATGGAAACAATTTTAGCCATACGTTTTGTGCTTAGCGATCTGTTCCAGAATTTGCGCAGTGAAGATAGACATGCCCTTCTTCATGTACGCTTCCTTTGCTTGGATTTTGTGCTCTGCATCCCCCTTTCCAGAAGAAACAGAGAAGTTTTTCATGCTGACTTATTTTGTTGTGGCAAATTGAACAGGAGGGTGCTGGGCACCAGGTTGTATCAGCCTTTGTGGAGATAGTATTTGACAATTCTGACAACCGCATTCCAGTAAGTTACTGTATTTGTTTTTTTATTTGAAAGAAAACGTTTTTTGATTAATTTTTTGACAATTGCATACAGACCACTATGTTGCTTTCAGATCTTTTTTTAGCAATTTGTGTTATGCTATCTTTTATTATGGAAAACAAAGTCTTCTGTCGAAGTTGGAGTCACGGTCCCAAAAGGAACAAGTATGAAAACCTAGGCTAAGAAATTACCAATGTAGGTCTCTATCTCACAGAAAGAAATACAGGGTCATTTTCGTATATTTTTGCAAAGGAGCACTGGCATTGGATGTGGTTCAAGTATTGATGAACACATGTTGCAAATTTTCTTGAACATGGTTCATGCATAACCTTGTAACCTCTTGGTAGCTCATAAGCCTGGTCATATTAATCAAGGTATGGTTTCTGGCGTACTACCCTTAAAATCGGCCGATAAGTACATTCAATTGGTCTCAAACCATCTAAGCCAACTAAGCCATATTTGGGAAGTTCCTCTCTCCACTCTATAATTTGCAGGCTGAGGATGAAAAGCTGATCCCAATTCTAATTTAGAGTGGGCTGTAATACATTTGGAAGGCATGTTGATTATATTATTGTTGTCCCTTGGCATAGAAGTTCAGTGATGCAGGTTGTTGAGGTGGCACGCACAAAGGAGGTGCCCCCGACATGGAAATTGGTTGCTATATGTTGCTGCACTGGTGGAGGCAACATCCATCGAGTAGGTTGCCCCCAGCCCTTGGTGTTGGGCCGTTGGCATGGGCTACGCCGGAGGCTGAACACTTTATGAACCTTCATTCACCCCTATGAGACGACCAACCCTTGTAACCATAACTAGGATTGGCGAGACTCCACTGATGTTTCTTTGAATAAAATTATAAGGATCAGGGTGGCTAGCACCCGCCCTAGTCTCTAATGATGGCTGTGCAGGAATCATAGTGTCACTTGCTATGTGCTTGGTCTGGCCATTGGGAGCACTTGTTCTCATTGTAGTTTCTTCATAACCCAGGTCTTGGAGACCCCATATTTCACCATGATAGAATTTGGCCTTGCCTTTCTTAAAAGCCCAAAGCTTCAAAAAGTCAGGCCTTTTTGAGAGCTTGACACTTCCGTTCTGTAAAGATTGAGGGGCTAGAAAATAAGTGGTCGAATTAGCTGTATTGCTATAAATTCATTTCATTGACAGATGGAATACTAATGCCACAGCTGAGACAATGACCGTGGTCCACAAATTGATTGCTAAAATTCAACTTGTAGGTGATTTCAGGCTATGTGATATTCCAATCTTATGCTCTGGCATCTTGAAACTTAATTACCTCTAATCTGTGTAGAGCTGAAATTGTAGGATAACCTGATGCTTTACTGCAGGTTGATAAGGAGGAGGTGCGGTTGCGGCGGACTATCGGTCTGAAAAAGGATGAATACTTTTTGGATGGGAAGCATGTCACGTATGGTGTTTCTTTTTCTCTAAAATTGCTCATGGCATTCTCAAAATATCATGACGTTTTGTAAACCAAATAATGCAACTGTGTTTTCTTTTCCAGTAAAACAGAAGTGATGAATTTGCTGGAGAGTGCTGGTTTCTCTCGCTCAAATCCATACTATGTTGTGCAGCAAGGGAAGGTAAACAAATGCATGGCTGGTGATTTTTGATTTTCGTTATTTCTTTTTTTACTTCTCGATTCCTTTATGAAGTTAAATGACAGCCCTTCAAGATTTTGTTTGTTATTGATTGCAGATAGCATCTCTCACTTTAATGAAAGACTCTGAACGTCTGGATCTTCTTAAGGAGATTGGGGGTACACGTGTTTATGAGGAAAGACGGCGTGAGAGCTTGAAAATTATGCAAGAAACTGGCAAGTTCGCCATTAGATGTTGAAAGATGCTGGTCTTTTATGTATAGGTTGTCTTACATGATCTTTGTGTGCCATCAGGTAATAAGAGAAAGCAAATAGATCAGGTTGTTCGCTACTTAGAGGAGAGATTGAGGGAACTTGATGAAGAAAAAGAAGAGCTGAAAAAATATCAGCAGCTTGACAAGCAACGAAGGTCACTAGAGTATACCATTTTTGATAAAGAACTTCATGACGCGAGGCAGAAATTAGGGGAGGTCAGTTGTATTAAAAAAAATTAAGGTGTAACCTGTATTACTCTTTAATTGCCAATATTTAACTATATAATATGAACTGGCTACTTTTTTGAATTGTGATATTAAATTTGACAACAGCCCATAAGTTGTTAGAACAAGATGTTACAGATCATTTTTTGTGTCTGATCTTCAAACAGTCCATTGAAAATTTCCATGCTTTTCTTTGTTTGACTTCCGTACAGCCATATGTAGGGACAAGAATGGTGGATATTGACAAAAATAAACACGGTATTCAACTGTGTGAGGACTCGTGAGGAAGGAGAGCGGCATGGGTTAGAATTCAACACAAGATAGTTAATGTTAAAGGGAACTGCCATACAGGTTTTCCAACTGCAAAATTGTGTGCTTTGTTAAAAGAAATAGACATAACAGAGCCAGTTATAATAAGTCAAAATTTGACACATGCTCAATTAAGAAACATTATAAATAAATGACAACAAGGATTTACATGCCAGTCCATATTTGTGTCTTAAAATACATGGCATGGTGCATGGTGACTGCCACAGTTGTAGGAGTGCATTGACACTAGTGTTCACCAGCACAACACACACCCGAACACAGGTGTGTACATGCATATTAGCGTATCAATATTCTATAGTATAAGGAAGTTTGGGTTGACATGTAGCTGGCCTGTGCATATATGCAAATCAGACCTACAGATGCTAATTCCTCTATCGAGGTCCTCAAATATATAGAGCTAATAACCTCTTTAGTTTTGACTAAATTGTTCGAGTATTCGGTGGCTTATTGGTACTGTTGTTTTCATAATTTCCATTGCGCCTCATGAACAGATGAAATCCATGGCATTTCCGCGCACATCCTTTAGATTTCCTTTCAAATCCTGCAAAAGAAACATGCAGTTGGAAACTTACATAGCATCTGTATTAATGATAATCTCAAAATCACCCCATTGAACCCCATTTATGAATCCCATCAATTTGAACTGCTCATTGTCCTTGCTTGCTGTTTACCTGTGCACATTTGTATCCTCTCTCTCTCTATCTCTCTCTAAATTTCCTGTAGCAGACCGAATGCTCGTCCTGGGATTTATTTTTTTCCATGAGGAATTATCATTTTTCAGTCTGGGCATTTACCTTCATCATGCATGATACAGTCCCATGCACATGGCATGCATAATGTAGAAGAGATTTAGTCCTGGTACTTTATCAATGTTTGGCTGGCTATTCCATCTCCTTATTTCTGATGAATGCTTCATGCTGCCTTATTTTTGTAGATAGAAGAAGCCAGGAAGAAAGTTTCTGAGAAGTCAACCAGCATGCACAATAGTGTGCTAGATGCCCATGAAAAGCTCAAGTTATTAGATAAGGAATTCAAAGTTTTCACAAAAGAGATACAAGGATTGAACAAAGAGAAAGAGACAATAGAGAAGAAGCGAACCGAAGCACTAAAAGTGCACACACAGATTGAACTTGATTTGAGAGACCTAGAAGAGAGAATTTCTGGGGATGTCCGAGCCAAGGTTTGTTTTGGGTGATGGTATATAAAGGTTCCTTGATTTCTAAACTTATGTTATAATTCCCTTTATTCACTGAAATATGTTGTCAGGAGGAAGCTGCAAGGCAGTTGGAAAGCCTGAGAAAAGAGATCCAGGAATCCAGAGATGAACTCAATACTATCAGGCCCTTACACCAGTCAAAAGTGGCTGAAGAGGAGGAAATCGCTAAAGGGTATTTATTAAGAGAAATTCTTTTTGTTTTTCAATCACTATTCTTTAGAGGGGTTTTTTTTTGTTAGAAACCAAATGATATTTGTTTTGAGAACAGAATAATGGATCGTGAGAAGCAGCTGAGCATTCTGTACCAAAAACAAGGCCGTGCTACCCAGTTTGCAAGTAAAGCTGCTCGGGATAGATGGCTGCAAAGGGAAATTGATGACCTTCATCGTGTTCTTTCATCAAATATGGCACAAGTAATTTGACAGTGAATCCTCTCACCCTCTGTTTATAGAATTATTGCTTGCTCAGTTAGCCTTTTCTGCAGGGAAGAGTATTGTCTTTATGAGAACAGATTTCCATTCTTTCTTCTACCCAAATATAAAAAAAAGGAAACATGTTCTCATAAAGAAAGCTACTCTGCTGTTGAATTTTTTTGACATATTGCCCTTTAACCTAGGACTATAATCTGGTGTTATGTACTTCAAACCTGTGTATTCTATGTATGATATTCTGATGATAGAGATCCATCATGCTCAAAATTCCCAGATAAGATATTTCATCCATTTATACCACTCAGGTCCACATGATATGTGTTGGAATTAGGTTCAGATTAACAATTTCAACCGTATGGCTGGGAAGAACCTGATCATGATGGCTTGTTACATATTCTTTATAGTTCTGGAGAGTCACCATTAACTTCTAATAGTTTTCTCTGTTTCCATGTTTGTCAGTATGTCAAGCAGATGTATATGATTTTTCCTTTACACATGCTTCCCTTTTTTCCTTGAAAATATTAGGAGAAAAAGCTTCAGGATGAAATCCAGCAACTTAAAGATGAGGATAGTAAGTTGGGGGCATATATTGAGGAGCGAAGAGCTGAATTGAAAAGGCAGGAGCTGCTCATCACAAAGGGCCAAGAAGATTTTAACAGTTTAAGAGGACAGAGGGATGAACTGCAAGATACAAGGAAGTATGATTTTTCATTGTTCAGCTTAGTTTTAAAGCAATTCATTTTTAGATATTCTTCTATTTTTTTTTATGGGGAGTGATCATGTTTCAGGTCTTTGTGGAAGAAAGAAACGGATCTTTCTTCTGAAATTGATAGGCTTAAAGCCGATCTTGTAAAGGCACAAAAGAGTCTGGACCATGCTACACCTGGTGTGAGTAATTCTTTCCCTTGCTGCTTTGTGTTTCCATGCTGTTCAACACACAAATTTTAAAGAACAATTTACCTGCCAACATGACTAGAAAAGGGCAGCCCTCTACCTGCCCGCATGACTCATCTGATAAATATCTTGTTATCTAACGATGTACATAGTTCATCGTTAATAATTATTGGTTTATCTATTATGTGTA
Organism: Phoenix dactylifera; assembly: GCF_051530095.1. Lineage (NCBI taxonomy): Eukaryota > Viridiplantae > Streptophyta > Magnoliopsida > Arecales > Arecaceae > Phoenix > Phoenix dactylifera. Next base: position 33,458,671 of record NC_143198.1, on the reverse strand, counting down.
CTGAAGAGTACTAGCAAATTATCTTTGCCCTTTTCTTTCTTGTTAATGCTACATTTCCTTAGATCATAAGAAATTTATTTATACAGAAACAGTTGCTTTATATTGAGTTTTATAAAGTTGGCATTTTTAAATAATGTGCACTAATCTTATATAGATAGAGGCTCAGTTGTTTCACTTATTGTTATTGCAAGTGATGATGCATCTTCTTCCTTCTGTGCTTAGGATATCAGAAGAGGACTAAATTCCGTCAACAGGATCATCAAGGATCACAATATCAAAGGAGTATTTGGTCCGATACTAGAATTGATTGAATGTGATGAAAAATTTTTTACTGCTGTTGAAGTCACTGCTGGAAATAGGTCTGTGTGATCAAACTTTACATCCATTAAGTCCCATTGCTTAATGACGTAATAAGTTTCTCGTGACATTATTTTATCATACTATGTGCAGCTTATTTCATGTGGTGGTTGAAGCAGATGAGATATCAACTAGGATAATTAGATACCTAACTGCAGAGAAAGGTGGACGTGTGACTTTTATACCACTAAACAGAGTGAAAGTCCCACACATAACTTATCCACAGAGTCCCGATGTAGTACCTTTGTTAAAGAAATTGAAATTCCGTTCTGACTATGCTCCTGCTTTTTCACAGGTATGTCATGCGTATGTCATTCTTTTTCATAAAACATATTTATGATCTGCCTTTTATGTTGAAATGGACACAACTGTTTAACTATGCATTAAAAATTACTTTTTCCTGAGCAATTCATATATTCAGGACTGTCAATATGTCACAGTGCAAATGCCATAAATAAAAATGTGAATCACAAAGTCAATGGTTTTTACTTGGATCAGAATAGCGTCATCTGCTGCCTCTTGTTTTTGACCTTGCCCCCCTTCCTGAATGTGCTCAGTTTAAGTAGAATATTTTTAACTTGCATATGTGATTTAACATGCACTATGTCTTTCAGACGAGACTGTAATTGAACATGTACTGTCATTCCAAATGGAGCCTTTTGGTTTGTGCCACTTTATGCTTTGAGGCGAGCCTATCAAGGACAGGCTTGAAGTTTGTCATTCTGTCAAAATAGTTTTCCCCCCTTCTTTTTCCTCCTGGTTGAAATTGATTCTCAGAACCGATCCTGAAACTGGTGTCAGTCAATTTTGCCAACTTCAGTCAAAGCTGACCAATTTTGGTCTGTTTTTGGTGCTTTGGAGATTGAGAGATTTATTTCCCTTTCTTTTTTTTTGCTTATTCAGGGGCAATCGTCGAGCCTTTAGTAAGTTTTTTTTGCAAACATAAACTAGATTTCTTTGAGTTTTAGCAAAAATGAAGCATGCAGGTGTGGGATTGCGAAGCCATTTAAGGAAGCATGATTTTCAGATATATTGTTGTGCTATTTTTTAAAATTGCATAAATTAAGCAATACTTATAGACCTTGCTTACATTCATGAAGTGCCATCAAAGCTGAAATTCAGAAATCAAAGCTTTTTTTAGCAACACATGACTATTTAAAAAATGAATATGTATACCTGGTTGAGAACATTTTGATTTTGAAACGATATCTAATTTGATTTTCTGACTTGTATTGCTTTTCTGATTTATCTTCTAGATTTCAAGGTTTCATTTTATTTCTTTATTCTTCTAAACTAATTGTGATCCACACTTATCTTCTTTTAGTTGGAGAGCTGATGATAAAATCATGATCAGGAATCTGTCTAGGATGCACTTGAAGTTATTCTTTACTCTATTAAATTTACTCTACAATTTCTGGCTGGGCATATATTGTTTTGACTTGGCTTAGGGTTGGTAGGTTCTTGTCTGACCTGATTTCATTGCTTGAATAATCTCTATCAGCCATCTCATGCATCCATCTTACTTGCAAAAGTCTTAAATATAAAAAATTGGGTTGACAACCAGTATCCATTTCCACCTGCTATCCAGCACAGTCCAGTTCATAAATCAATATCCAGTTAGTTGGTTTTTGGAGTTTATGTGCATTCATTTACTTGCTCTGGTGGTTGTATTTTTGTATGCATCCGTTCATTTCCTGAAGCATGCTTTGGTTATTTGGTCATCTGAAAGTTGTTGAACATCAAGTCAAGTCGTTGGTACACATGGTAGTTGACATTGGCTGTTGATTTTGTCGACTCTTGCATTCATCCTGAACATCATGTTATAATCAGGTGTTTGGCAGAACAGTGATATGTCGGGACTTGGATGTAGCTACAAAGTTTGCTCGAACTAATTGTCTTGATTGCATCACATTGGAAGGTGCAGATCAGAACTTGTTACTCTTTTATTTACTCCTATTTTTGTGTTAATTGTTTTCCTGATTTTGAGCAACATACCAGGTGACCAAGTAAGCAAGAAGGGTGGTATGACGGGAGGATACTATGATTTTAGGCGTTCAAAGCTGAAATTTGTGAACATAATTAGGCAAAATAAGTTGTCTATCCATGCAAAAACAGCGGAACTAGATGAAATTGAGAAGAAACTTAAAGATATCCTTAAAAAAGTTACTAGATTTGCTTTTTTATTTTGTGTGTGTGTGGAGGTGGTGACAGTTCACCTGTATTGGATTCCAAGTTTTGCCTGTCTGGGAAGGGATTGCAAGAAAGCTGCCATAGTCCATTTTTTCTCAAAATTTTCTGCAATTTCTGCAACTAACATTTTCGAACTGCATGCAACTCAAAGATATGCTTATATGCTTTTTATGTATGTGTTTCAGTATGAAGCACACAAGATGGATGTGAAATATATATAATGTATGGCACCAAATGAAATCTGGATGTTGAGAAGGGAGTAAGCGAAATTGAAACTCAAGGATAAATCAGATAGTTGAAAAAGGTCAAATGTTGATCAAGTGAAAATAGAACTTTTATTAGAAATATTGTACTGGACTTCCAATCTTCATCAGGTTGGACAATTTGAGGAATCTTGGCAATTTCTACCCCAGTTGAGCTAAAACACAAATGGTATATGTGATTGCCTATAACTTGAAGTGTCTTTATTTGTTTTGCGTGCACTGCATATACGTTAGGGCATGTTAAAATCATCAAAGATTAGTTTATTGAAATAGTATAAATGGATTACGTTGATAGGCTAGATCTGTCCCCAGGGGTCTCTTGAGCTATTTGACAACTGCAATTCTCCATGCATCTTAAGTGGCCTAGCCCATATATGACCCATTTTTTGTTTATGCACAATACATTGTTCACGATATAGCATGGTTACAAATGCTCTTGGGGAGCGAGGGATGTGCTTCTTGTAAACTGCGCACTTGCCATTTCCTCTGGGTAAGTATTATTACTATAAGACTGCAGAAGGATGTTGGTTTTCCATTAACTTCCCACACAGATAGAACAGGAAATTAACAAGTTGGTTAGTGAACAACAGAAAATGGATGCACACCGTGGCCACATCAAGTCAGAGTTGGAACAACTTAAAAATGACATTTCTAATGCAACTAAGCAGAAGCAATCAATTGCCATAGCTCTTGAGAAGAAGGTGCTTATCAAGTTCTTTTGCTTAATCTGATTGTTTCTTTGCAGGTCTATCATCTATTCTTTGTTGATGCATCTGTAATTTGCTTAGACTTATTCTTCATTGAAATGTATTTTGTATTCTTACAGGAGAAATTGCTTGCAAATGCCCATAACCAAATCGATCAGATCCGAGCTGGCATTGCAATGAAACAAGCTGAAATGGGCACTGATCTTATTGATCAACTAACACCAGAGGAAAAAGATCTTCTTTCTCGGTTAAATCCTGAAATTACAGAATTGAAAGAAAAGCTTCTGTCTTGCAAAACTAGTCGAATGGATGTCAGTAAACCAGACATGTTGCACTAGGGCTTGTTACCATGGATGCATTATAAAACCTTCATACCTTGTTCTAATAGTTTGATCCTTGTTTTGGTAGATTGAGGCAAGAAAAGAGGAGCTTGAGACAAATTTGTCCACAAACCTTGTGAGACGACAGCAGGAGTTGGAAGCCATTATTTTATCTGCAGATTCTGACAACTTGCCCATGGAAGCCGGAGCGAAAAGGCAGGAATTAAAGAACTCTAAAGCAACTATTAATGAATTGACACAGCAGCTCAAAGGTTGGCCTCTCGTACCGATTTCATGCATATCTCATCTGTATAACTTGGGCTCATATCTAACTGATAATCATTCTTTCTACAGCTGCTGTGGAAAATATAGATAGTCTTACAAAGAAAACACGGGAAATAAGAAATTCAAAAGAAAAACTAAAGGTACATGCTAGTGTATATAGATGTTGTATTTGTGGGTTTTATTTTTATCATCTTTATTACTGTTTATAATGCAGACGCTTGAAGAGAACTATGAGAGGACACTTCAAGATGAAGCAAAAGATTTGGAACAGTTGTTGAACAAAAGGAATATACTTCTTGCCAAACAAGAGGATTGCATGAAAAAAATTCGAGATTTGGGTTCCTTACCATCTGATGCTTTTGAAATGTAATGCATTCTTCCTCACAAAATTCTACTGTTATGAACTGGTATATAGTTTAGTTTTGTGTATTAGTTGAGGGTTTTTTTTGAAGTAATGTAATAGCAGTTATATTGTGTTATTTGTAAAAATTCAGCGTTTGCACACTTCATTATTGAATAGCTCACAGTGCATTATTACTTTCTGTTTATCTCGGTGACTCTTATCTTTAGAAATGGATTACGACAACTAGACTCTGCATCGTATATGTTCGACCTCTTTGGCTTTAGTGGTGGTTGAGGGGATGAAGGTCCATAAAAGCCCTGCATGTTTTGGCATTAGGTGGCACAGGCTTTACTTTAATTTATACAATTGAAGTTTTTTTATTTGATGGAGTTTTAGGTGGCTTCTTGGTCTTTCTGTTTCGCTCAAAAAATTTAATAGACTTTAGAAATGCTTGTTTAGAGCATTCAGATTAATAATGTCATTTATATTTTGTACTTTTTTTCTTTTTCCGGTATGAATTTTGTTATGGTAGTAGAATAATTCAGTTATTTATTTCCAGATGTACTCCGGGGAGTCTTTTAGTGACTGATAAACAAAGTTAGAAGAAGTGCTTTCTTTTCCTTTTTCCAAGTTTTAATATGCACAATTTTAGCAGATAATCTTTATTGTTGAATATGGCTGTCATTGATGGGAAATGCTTGGATGAATGTGGTGTTGGAATGATAATGAATGTTTCCATTCAAGAGTGACCTAACCAAGAGGTATTTAACATTTGTGACCCCCTTTGGCTGTATTGCATGTTTATCTAAACTAACTAGCTTGCTTAAAGGTTAATAGGATTTAAAATCCATTTAAAACCTTCTCTTATTAACATAGCTAAAGTTGCAATGTGATGCTTTTGTATAATGTTTCATTTGTATGCGCTGGACAAATACAATGCTATCTGACTACTTACAAAAGAAACAGACAATTATTAAATTCTTAAGCTAAAGCAGAATAAGTTCACTTGCATTGCTTTGTGGAAAGTTCGGTTTCAACTGTAAAAATGATCTCCTTACTAAAGTTGCATATGAAAAGTTTTTTCATAGTAAGGATCAACAGCAACTATGGTCCACCCTAGACCAATTGAGTTGATGGTCTGAATTGGTGGCATTCACAGTTTGGAATGGTTCGAGGGTTGATGATATGTGATGGATATTTCACATAGACATTTGGATGTGATGGATATTTTTGGGTTTTATTCTCTGCAAGACATGAAGGTTATGGGCTTTGGGAAATGGTAAGGTCGCTCCATTGTGGCTTGGTTTCCCTGGGTTCGAAACATAGAAACAGTCTCTCCGCACATAGAGGTAAGGCTGCACATAACTGAACCTCATCAGATCTTGCAGTGGTAGGAGCCTTGTGCACTGGGATGCCCTATCCTTTGTAAGGCATGGGTTTAAATTTTTTTTTGCAGTATACATTACATGGTAACGAGCTAGAGTCATTTTACATTCGTAAAGTGGTTTGCTGAAAAGAGACTAGGATATAAGGATGTCAAACTGATGTATTTAAGGAATCTTGTGAAATATAGAGTTACTGGTTTCTATTTCTTTCACTTGTTCATCTCATATATATTTTTTACTAAGATCAGAACATTCCGAGGTTCTTACATTTTCAGATCAGGCTTTTGCCGCGTCAAATTTTCTCATAAGCCCATTCAGCTCTGGTTACAACTTGGAATAATTGTTTGACCTATTTGCTGCTGCTTGCAATTGTCATCAAATTATATATATATTTTTTCTGGACAAACTTGTAGATATAAAAGGAAAAGCACGAAAGAATTACAGAAGATGCTTCATAAGTGCAATGAGCAGCTGACACAGTTTAGCCATGTCAACAAGAAGGCTCTTGACCAATACATGAACTTCACGGAGCAACGCGAACAACTGCAGAATAGACGAGCTGAACTTGATGCAGGTGACCAGGTATTGACTTTTACTTGGTCCAAGTTACATGCAACCTTTAACTGATTCTTGTTACACCTATATTATTTCATGTCATTGCTATATTGCAGAAAATTAGAGAATTGATTTCAGTTTTGGATCAACGGAAGGATGAATCTATTGAACGCACATTCAAAGGTGTAGCAAGGCATTTTCGAGAAGTATTTTCTGAACTTGTGCAAGGTGGTCATGGCTACCTGGTTATGATGAAGAAAAAGGTTTGTTTATTTTTAAAATTGTTTTCATATATGTTATACATGGAGTTTTTTTTTTCTAAAGTTGAGTTTGTCTTCCTGAAGTTTCAGCATATTTTCTGTGTTTATATGCATATTGTTATTTGCTATGTCGACATATGTTGGTTATGGGAGCTTTAGCATTTAAAATTTGGGCACAATCATATGTATTTACTGCACATGCTTTGCTCACAAAAGTTGCTGCTGAGATGTTTGAAGGACTTACATTTAACTTATGAAAATTTGCTTTTCCTCAAGCACCCTTGCGTTTCGAAGGTGATTCCTGTTCTGAAAATTCAGACTTGAAAATAGCTTCCCTTTTTGTATTCTTTACCTTGAAAATTCAAGGAACATAGATTTACAACGGGATTCTTGTACAATTTTTAAAATTCAATTGGAGGGTTTTTAATATGTCAGGTTCCTTCCATTAGCATTAACTTGGATTTCTCTTTTTCTTGACACTAGGATTTTCAAAATCAACTGTCTTGTATGTAAGAAATTGAACTCAGATGATTCTTTTATCCAATTACAATTTTATCTTTGGTTTGTGATGCTTGTCTTAGCAACTTTATTTTTGTTGGAAAAGAGTATATGATGTTTTATCTTAACATGAGGAGTATGAATGGACAAACAAGTCAACACTATAAAAAATACTCTGGAGAAATTATAAATCATTATTTATTTGAAGTGAATTAGTGCTGAGTTATTTTGCACCCCTTTTTAAGGGCAGATGTTTTACTTATTTTAGTAAGTCAGTGTGGTCCAAAATGAATGGCAAGGACCAGAAAACTTACACTTCCATCTTTCAGAACTTATTGATGATAATGGGTCTCGAATTTCAACATTCAAGTCCAGTCTGCTGGCAAAGATGACCGCCTCAAGTTCAATAGTGATCCTGTGAGAGGTGCTCACCATGGATCTTGTCATAGAGTAAGAGTGTTATTTTATATATATATATATATATATATATATATATATATATATATATATATATATATATATATATATATATATATATATATATATATATATATATATATATATATATATATATATATATATATATATATATATTCCACGATGCTCTAATTTATGTTTTCCTATAAAAAGTTTGTAGCAAAAAACTTTTATTTCTCTCTATGGAACTATTATTTCCATCTCTCAAGGAGTCTTCAACGCATCAATGTCTAAGTTAACTAACTTAGGACACTTTGATTTAATTTTTAAAAATAATGATATATAAATATATCAAATTATATCTCATACCTGACTAAGATGACTAGTCAATTGTACTTCTTAATAATTAAAAAAGAAACTTCCGTCTATGCTATTCTACATTAATGAGAAAGAATAAAAATATCTGCATTTCATAATTAGTGTCTGATTTTTGAGCTGGTTGCTTGGACTCTTAAAAAAACTTTAAGAGTTAACAAATGCAATAGCATGCTCCAAACAATCTTTTGATAGTATACTTCAAAAGGCTATGCCAAGTGTTGAATATTCTTGTTGAGAACATGCAGGCTCTTTTTATGGGTTTTTACATATAAATGGCACTTATGATACATGCTCTTGTTTTTATGTAATAAGAGGGGTATTTATATTTCTTAGTAATATTAAAACTTTATTGATGGTAGCAGATATGATTTAATCTTATTGCATTAACAAGCTCATATTGACTTTTCTTGTATTAATCATATGTCTCATGTATCTCTTTTTTTTGTTATAAGCTGATAAGGGTAACAATCAATGCATTTTCTGTACATATGACCATCTTGACTAACGGATTTGAATTCCTTACCTTTCAAAAGGATGGTGAACTTGGTGATGATGATCATGATGAGGATGGGCCCCGTGATCCAGATCCTGAAGGAAGAGTTGAGAAATACATTGGTGTTAAAGTGAAGGCACGTACTTGTTAAAGAGACATCTTTTTCTATGCATGAACTTTTTCTGGTTTTGAAATTTAAATAAATTCAAGTAAAAATCATTTTTCTTCCTTAGCAAAAGCTGGTATAAAACACGAAAGGCATCTTGTATCGTGGCATTACAGGTGACCACAAGAAACGTCTATAGATTGTGAGACATCTATAGGCCTGCCAAGTTGCATTTCCTATGAATAGTTAGTATCTTCTATTTTCCAGACCATGTAATGTTGTATATTAATTAGTTGTTTTATATTACTCAGGCTAATGCTGATTGAATTTGTAGATCTCAAATCTCAAGAAAGACTCAAACCTTTAAAAGTGGAATAATGTCATTAGTACTCATCAGGGTAAAATTATGAGATGATTTGTTAGGTACTAGTACAAGGCAGGTGCTATGCACATGCCTGGGCCGATAGCTAATTTGGAGTCCGAAGTTGAGGCATGAGGGAAACTTCGCATGCAGAGTCCGAGCAGGAATTCTTGTAAAAGAGATATGGAGGGCATCTTGGGAAATAAAAAATGGAGCTGAATGACCCAGTCTCATGGATGGAAGAACTCAGGAGTTTCGATTTAATAGTAAAATAGATTGAACATTAGAGGACAAAATGCTCTCTTGACAACTATGCTATTTTTTAGTTCCTACCTGAGATAAGTTTCTGATGTGTTGCTCTGTGGCCTTTTTTTTTGTTAGGTTTCTTTTACCGGCCAAGGAGAAACTCAATCAATGAAACAATTGTCAGGTGGTCAGAAAACTGTCGTGGCATTGACACTGATTTTTGCCATCCAACGGTGTGATCCTGCTCCATTTTATCTGTTTGATGAGATTGATGCAGCATTAGATCCTCAATACAGAACTGCTGTTGGAAGTATCCTCCTGTTTAACTTTTGTTTACTGTGAGCAACACATACCCACTGGTATACGCACATGTTTGATAATGCATATATATGACCATCATTTGTAACCATTGGATTATTACAAGGCACCTCCTCTTGTTTCTTCAAAGGGATTTTTACTTAGCAGGGGCCTAATTCTTGGAACTTAGCAGGTCAGGGATCGTGTGAATGTTTGTCTAGGAGTCTGCCATCTTTCAGTCCTCTGATCTTTAGTGGTTTTCATGAATAGACAATTTCCTACATGATATACCTTGTTTACCATTGCTATCACGTTTCCTGGTCAATTAGTTTGCCTTTTTGTGGAATCTTAACTCTTATGTTAAAGATATGATCCGCCGTCTAGCTGACATGGCAAATACTCAGTTCATAACCACCACATTCCGGCCAGAGCTTGTGAAAGTTGCAGACAAGATTTATGGTGTGACACACAAGAACAGAGTTAGCCATGTCAATGTGGTTTTAAAGGATCAGGCTCTTGATTTCATTGAGCATGACCAGACACACAATACTGACTAATCTGTAAGCTCTTCCAATTGTCCAATTTCCGTTTTTGAATCCTGTTCTCTTGTTGACCACAGAACTTGATATGCAGGCTTGATCCAGTTACAGGCAGGCTTTCTGAAAGCCGAATTCCACGACCTGGAATGCGCTGTTTAACTGCATGTTTGCCCATGTGCATGTTGGTGGCGGTTGACTGTTGTAAGATTAAACATGTATGACCTTTAAGGGAAGTATGTATATAATACCGAAAAACTGAAATTTCATTGCCCATCTTTATGAACGTTCTATCATGTTGGTGATTTGTGCTTGATGTATATTTGTGGTGGTTGATTTGTCTGCAGATCTGTGGTTGTGAGACATGGGTCTTACCGGGCTTCTGGCATTGGAAGTTTTCGTGGATTGCTAATTTTGATCTCAGCTTTTTATTCAAGGATTTATAATATGTTTGGCCTCTGTTGCTAGCTCTTATTAGAGATTATCATAGGAAGTTTCAGTTTTTGTTTGTTTATTTTGCTTTCTAGTTTTCTGGTTGGAGAACTCAAACAGCTCTCTCAAAGAGAAGAAAACTATCCCGCGCCCAATACCGTCTGATGGAACATGAATTTAGCAGATGTAACCTGTGATTATGGCCTCTCTGAGTCTCAAACAAATGCTTTCTAGTCAAAAAAGAGTATATTGTTTTCAATGTTTTCTAGTTCAATATATCGGCTGGAGGTAACTGTTATATCGTGCATCAAATGACAATTAAATTAATTTTTAATATTATGATATAATATTTCTATTTGATGTAGAATTTAGAAATATTCAAATCTATAAAATTTAAAATATTTAGATGACAATCAATGGCTTGAAAGTCCAAATTGTGTAGTTTGGCTCATTGGTGGTGTTTTTGGTACAAGGAATGCATGGATAACAGATTTTCATAAGAAAATTTTAATAACTTGCACGTCTCATGACATGATTCATAATCCTGCTTTTCATTTCATGAAATCTTTTATTGCTTTTAAGAAAAAAAAACATTTAGGGCCAACATACTTTCGAAAGCATCCTAATATGTATGTATTTTTTATAATTTTTTAACCATTAGTCCATGCATGAATGTATCAATATTTGCCAGGACCTATCCAAATATTTATACACCCATGCATAGGCCAAGGGGTAAATAATAATAATATATAGATACATGCATACACGTGTGTGTTCAAAGGTTCACAATATCATTTTGATAGAAATATAAAGTACAAGATACATCAGCACCATTAAAATAAATATGAAACACGTAAGTAGCCGGAATTTGGGAATGGTTGTTGCAACCAACATTGTTTTAAATTAAAAAAAATCAGACAGCCACAAAAGAGTGCTCAGAAATGGTAACAGCAAGATGATGTAAATGCATGGTATCTCAATCTGCCAACTCATGATTGGAAAAGTAACTCGAGCTGCATATCATTTCAATCTCCTGAACCTCAAAGCCAAATTGTTTGACCTCTGGGCATTTTACAAAATAAACATAAAAAGTCACTCATTTCTTTGGATGAACCTGAGCAATAATCTTACTGAGAACATAGCAATCAGGTGGAGTGATGTTTGTATAGTAGTTCTGTATCGTATCTGTGATTTCAAACCCAAACTTCTTATAGAAGCCAATGGCATCATCGTTGTTTGTCTGCACATGCAAGTAGATCTCTGATATGTTCTGCTTGGCAGAAAGATCTAATACATGAGTTAACAACTTTGTACCTGCAAAAGACAAGCGAAGTTTCAAGTTGGCCAAGATTCTTAATTCATCCCATAAATGTTGGCCCCGATAAACTGATTTAGAAGTATAGACTATTCTACAAACTAGTTAAAATTGGCACTAACAATAGACTAAGAGAGGTCTACAAAGCTGAAAAGCTTATACAATTTAAAGATACGAAAAATTATGTCATCTTTACGGAATCATACATCAAGAATAAACAGCAGGTGATGTTATGACTTATAAGCTATTAAGTCTTCACCCTAGAATAGAACTTGGATAGACCAGGATTAACATAAGATTAATAAAAACATTTTAGGTCTGTCATATAGTCATGGACTAAATAACGGAATACACATCTCCATTCTTAAGTATGTTTGGCTAAGCTTCTAGCTATGCACATTGAAAATCAGGATCAATAATGCTCAACACATAATGCGTAGCATATTATCAAGGTCATCATCATTGTTTGAGAAAAAAAAAAAGATCGAATGTTGCAAGAAGAGGGGCAAATATAAGCAGAGGCGGCAATTGAGTCGGGTCAGATTGCATCTAGTTTAGGTCAGATGTGGGTCAGGTCAAATATCTTCGACCTAAAATATGACCCGACCCAACCCACATAATATGTTTAATAAACAGGTCGAATCCAGTTAAATGGGTTAATGGGTCATAAATAGGTTAAACAAGTCTTAAACAGTTTAAAAGAATTTTAAACGGGTAGGGTCATGAACCAACTAACTATTAAATGTCAACATAAGAACAAGTCAGAACTCTAAACCTAAACCTGACTGATTATGATCTGGACCTGTTAATGTGAAACTTGAATCCAATAGAGCTGGGTTAGTTGCAGGTCCGGCCATAAATTGCTACCCTATACATAAATCATTAGATTTAGAACGTAGAATGTTAAATTCAGTAGCAGCACTCCAAAAACCTGCTGAGTATTAAGGCCAGCAAGTCAATGAAACAAAAAGCTAAATGACCTTAGATTTTTCTTTTCTTTTTTCTCAAAAAAACTGGAATGGTCTCTACTCAAATATATTTATCTTGCTTAATACATTTGCAAGAGCCGAGCATTTACAAAACAGATGATGGGGTCAGAGATTGTATCAAATCATTGAGCAGCCACCCAAACCGGAACTAGCATAAATATAGAGTTTGGGCAGAGATGAAACAATCAATGAAAATGGTTCCTAAAGAAAACTATGCGACACACCTGATATGTCGTCTTAGAATTTTTTTTCTCTGAGAACAAAATCTACAACTTTACCTGTCCAAAATCAAGAAAAATCCATTTGAACAGTTGGAAAATCAATCTAAAATAATGTGATAATAAGAGACGGTTCCCTAAAAAAATTACTGCCTTTATATAATGCATGGTTTTTAGTGCATATGGTGAGTGCACAATCACCTCTGAGCTCACTCAATCTGGTTGATGGGCGGGTGGTCAGAAGGAAGCAGAAGCGGTGGTAACCAAGCAGCAGTATACAGGGACAGTGACAACTTGGTGGATCCAACAAGGGAGCTAAAATTCTGGGGAGGTGCCTATGCAACAGCACCAGAGTCATGGCAATAGAAATCTTGGTTCCAAACTTATCATGGGGGTGAAACTAATGAATTTTTGGCTTATCTTCTAAGCCAGCAGTACTAGGGCTGCATTTGGTTTGAGAATTAAAAAGAATCCAGATCAATTGGGTTAAATGGATCGAGTTGGAGGAGAAGCGTCAAAGTCTCCACCTTTCTGTATGAGTAAATTATTCTGAGGTTAAGTGAGGTAAATAAATATATATAAAAATTATTACAATAAATATACATAATTATAATAATTACTATAAATAAATATATATTTATATATTTATATATTTATATATATTTATATCATAGCATTTTGTGACTTATTGGTAAATCTACTTTAATTCTTTATCAACAAATAATATGAGACCATTGACATGGTTAAAGCTAAGCTATTTGAAGTCCGGGCAAAAATTGTACTTTTTCTACTGCTAGGTAAGTACCAAAATGGTTTAAAAATAAATAGTAGGTAATTTATCTGATATAGAATATTTTTTGATATATTTTGTACCTTTTGTTAACTCCATGTTTGATGTTTGTAAAACATTTTTTTCATGATTGGTGATGCATTTTGCATTTCATAATGAACTAGTGATGTCCATTGTAATCTATTGGTGTGCTTAAGAGTGCTGCTAATTGTGCAAGCAGCCCACGTATGGGGAAGCAGGGAGCTTCAGTTGATCCAAGCTTGCTCATCAGAAATTGCAGTGATGATGAGAATGCTGATGTTGAGAGTGCAGACCCTCATGAGGAAGAAGACCTGTCCAAAGAAAATTATGTGAAGAACCAGATGAAGAACCCTGTGAAGAAGAGCCTACTGAAGAACCAAGTGAGGAACAAAATGAGGAACCTAGTGAAGAAGATCCAACAGAAGGATCCGAGCCTCAGTCATCTCCTGACAGTGACAACGATGAAGAACACCATTCGAACTCTGCTCTGTCAAGTTCAGAGAAGAAGAGAAGATCAACAGATGCATTGGAAAAGCATGCACGGAAAAAGGCAGAAGCAGGATCAGAACTTTCAGCCAGAGTTATATGCTGGGTCTTTAGGCATTGATCTCAGGACAAACCCAGTAACTTGAACATTTAATGTGGACCATTTTCTTCTGCGCTTTTGAAAAGTGATTGATCTAGGAGGATCCCCAGATTCGACGTAGACTACTTTGGCCACTTCGAGTAGGGATGGACAGGATTCAGAAACGAGATCAGTCACATCGAAAAGCCGAATAATAAGCCAAGTTTTTGAAGGCCATAACTTGGTCATACGATGTCAATTGAGATGATCTTTTTTGTTTATCAAGTAGTTTTCCAAGATCTACGACATGATGCCCTACCCTTTAGAGGGCGGCGCTCCTAAAAATAATCAAGCGAAATTCCATCATTTGGGGTATGAAATGGACCGGTCAAACCGAAAATTTTTCTTTCGAGTAAAACTTTGATCAGGCAAATCTCTCCATCTGAAAAAAAAATCAGATGGAGCGACAGAAGGCAAAGTTGATGTATAAGTCGAGATCTACCTCCTATAGAAGCTTAGTTTTTTTTTTAATTATTTCTATTAGTCATATTTATTTTTAAACAGCTCGTTTTATTAGAATTAGAAAGAGAAATCTAACCCGAATTGTGTAAGGGCAAACCTCACCATTATAAATAGAGCCTGCGTACTTCGTTTTTTATCATCAATGAAATAAAAAAGGAGACTTAAGCCATACTTTCACAATTCTTTCACCTTCTAATTTTCTTTTGAGAGATTTGAGTTGAGCGAGTTGAAGAAAATCTTCCTTCTCTTCGATCAGATCAAGTTAGTACTATAGCGTCGATTCTCTGTGGGGTCCTTAATTCATGATCCAAACACGTGAGCAATACAAACAATCAGGAGAGAAGCTATCCGTGCTTCAAGTACATAGAAGGACAAAGACGAGTATGGCTGCTAGATTTTCTATATTGATGATTAGACGAAGGGACGTTTCTACAAGTAGAGAAGATTGCCCAATTTACCGAGATCATCTCTAGATTGGCGATACTTTCAGCACAAGCATCAGCAACTCCTGTTGCGAAGCTGTCTCCTATGTCTGGAGATGAAGATCCACCATCCAACGAGGAGGATGAGCAACATATAGGTACACAATCTCTCTCTTCAACCCTGTAAGTTGAAACTCGAATCAAGATCCTTGTATACGACAGGATTGTTGATGTAGAGAAGCTAAATAACTGGTTACATTAATTAAAGACCTACTTTACTATCTACGGATACTCCAGTGTTCAAAAGGTAGCTTTTCCTCATCTCAAACTTTCTAGTTATACTCTTACTTGGCGGAATTCCTATATGAGGAACGACGTTTCTAGTTTGACATGGAGCAAATTCAAGAGCCTAATCAAGAAGCAGTTCTACCCAATCAACCATGAGGAGAATCGGTGGATGTATGATCAGTTTGTCCAGGACTACATCACTAAGTTCCACAAGCAAGCAGTCTCACTCAAAATCTCCATTGACGATCATGCAGTTTTCATAAAGTACGTTGAAGGTCAATATGAGAGCATCCATAAGAAAATGAAGCTCTTCAAAGTTGAAGGCATCAGTGAAGCCAGCATGAAGGCTATGGAGATTGAGGAGAAGAATCGACCTAGGGAAGACAAGAAGGGCGACCAGTTCAGACAAAATGGTGGAAAATCAAGTCAGAAGGGGGAGCAGGACAAGAAGTAAACCAATACGGCTTGGAAAAAATCACTATGATCACTGTAACCTCCATGGACACTAGAAAAAAGCGTTGGAAACTTCATCTCGAGCTACAATCGAAGAGAGATGCAGAAGGATGATAATTCCAAGAAGAAAGAAAAGGTGGTTCTCAATGCTGTAGAAGTTTGAGAAGCTGCTTGAGCAAGTAGACTCCAAATTTAGCTTTGACGGCAAGGGAACCCAAGACAACAACTGAGGCAAATCTAAGGTGCAAGAGGAACTCTTCCATTTAAAGATCCAGGTAAAGCAGAGCATCATCGAGGCTATTGTAGATACTGAAAGCCAGAAATACCTCATATTTGAAAACCTAGTTTAGAAGCTAGGCTTGCAGACCAAGCCTCATCTACATCCTTACCCTCTTGGTTGGATTCAAATGAACGTCGAGTTGAAGATCACCAAGCAGTGTACCTTCAAGTTCGCCATAACTGAGAGGTATATTGACGAGGTAACTTGTGAAGTATTCCTTTGGATATTTGCCAGGTTATACTTGGGAGCCTATACCTTTAGAATCAAGATGCAATCTTCTACAGACAACAGAGAAAGTATTATCTCATAAAGGATGTAAAAGAGTTTATGATCAATGCCTCAAGAATACAAGGTAACATTGACCTTGCAACTACTGCTCAAGCGAAGCAACTTGTTAATGTCTACAACAAGTTTATGATTATGGTACAACCCGATACTACTTATAAGAGGCCAAGCTCTCGCCCTTTGGTTGCACTGACTGATCTTCGAGATCGAGATCGAGGAGTCGTAGTCATCGTCGACAAAGAAGGACAGCAAGGAGCGCCCCTACCACGAAGTCCATATGCAAAAGCAGAGCAAATGATTTGCTGAGACCCGAGAGCAAAGAAAAACTAGAGCAAAAACCATCTCCGAGCAAAGCCAGATAGTTCAACCGCAAGACAGAAAAGCAGATATTTCCTCACCTTCGGTACTGATTTAGCGGGAGCTACATCTCCTAAACACCCTGATCTAAGAGGATCCCTAAACTCGATGTGGACTACGTTGACCACTAGGAGTAGGGCTGGACAGAGTTCAGGAGCAAGTTTCACCACATCGAAAAGCCGAGTCGCAGGCTAAACTTTCGGAAGCCATAACTTGATCATACAGCGTCTTATTAAGATGATCTTTTTTTAAAAAAAAAAAAATCGATAGTTTTTGAGATCTATGACGTGATGCCCCACTCTTTAGAGGATGGCACCTATAGCGATCGAGCCCAAATTTCATTTTTTGAGACCTAAAAAGGGCTGGTCAAACTGAAAATTTACTTTTCAGACAAGACTTTGATCAAGTGTATCTCTCTGAGAAGAATCAAGTGAAGCGATAGAAGACAGAGTTGATGTAGATGTTGAGATCTATCTCTTATACAATTTTTATTTTTTTACTTATTTTTATTAGTCATATTTATTTTTGGAGAGCTAATTCTATCAAACTTAGAAAGAAAAATTCGACTCGAATTGTGAAAGGGTGGACTTCACCATAATAAATAGAGATTGTGTAGCTCATTTTTTTTTATCATCACTGAAAGAAAAGAAGACTTGA
This sequence comes from Phoenix dactylifera, assembly GCF_051530095.1. Classification (NCBI taxonomy): domain Eukaryota; kingdom Viridiplantae; phylum Streptophyta; class Magnoliopsida; order Arecales; family Arecaceae; genus Phoenix; species Phoenix dactylifera. The sequence continues at coordinate 33,441,080 of NC_143198.1, read as the reverse complement.
GGCCTACTTTCGTAATTCTTTCTTCTTCTAATTTTCTTTTGAGAGATGTGAATTGAGCAGTTTGAAGAAATTTTTCTTCTCCCCGACCAGATCAGTGATTTATCTAGGTGTTCACATATGCCTTTGGCTGAATAAAGAGGAATAAATGATTTAACAATCTTCCAAATTATCCCCTAACTAAATGTAGTCTAAATGAATATACATATATGGAAGTCGTTATAATATACATCTGATGTAAACAAAAGATTTTATGTACGTCCACCAGTTCAATGTTGGTGATTCAAAAACAAAAAGGCAACTGTTGGATGTGATTTAGAAGGCTAAAATACCTTGTCCATAAAATCATATGTTTTGGAAAACACCTAACTTGCGCATCAACTCAAGCCACATGTTTGGTTGTAATTGAATGGTAGGCTAGAAGTTTAGAAAAACACATGATTGTTTATAAGTAAATATTTTTAGGCCTTAAAAATCATATCCAGCAGTTTAGATTTCCATTTTTCAATCATCAATGTTGAATTTGTGGGTGTAAAATCCTTTCTACTCCCTATGTGTACTTCACACGTGTATATATTATGAAAACAGTAACGTTATGAGCACCATCCAGATACACATCAAATGACAATTGGTGGCATGGAAAGGCTAACCAGTGATGAAAGCTAATGACTAGCAATATCAACAGCCAAAAGTTGCACCAAACTAGTCAGAGTAACGAAGCTATCAGGACACATTCAGAAGGCTTTCCATTGGCTACCATCAAGCTCTACAAGCATTTGAGCGTAGCAGCTATCAGTGAACCAAGAAACCAAGGCAAGGAAAAAAATCATAGGCACATACTTCCAGCAGAATTAAGACAGTCATGAGAAAAAGAGGAAAAAAAAATAAATGCAAAAGTAACATACCAGTAAAGTAGCCTGATATTAATCAAGTTACCTTATCAACATTTACTTGTGAAAGGCACATGGAATTTTCTAGTCACATGCTACAGCTGAAGAAATTTTATATTTACAGACCAAAAAACTTTCAGAATTCATCTATAAAATCTCATATATCCATGCAAAATGCAAGATAGCAGGTGGCAGTTTTAAGAAAAATGCTGTAGATAGCAAAACAGCTACAAACAAGAGGCTTTACAGATGAAAAGTCAGAGATAGTGCGATTAGCACCTCGTTATGAACAATCAGGCTGCGAGTGCAGTCTAAACTCGATTACCCAAATTATGTGAACCAGATTATCAACAAAATTTATGAAAAAATCCATATCAGCAGGAAAGTGTGACTAATTGCATCTGCCACAGTTTCAGCTTTATATCAGATGATTGGCTGACCATATTGCACCAAAAGTTTAGCCTGGAATGCTCACATTCACTCAACTTTTAACATTACTATATTGCAGAAGATATATCTAACAACCCTACTGTTCAGTACTGCAGTTCGGATATCGATATTGATAAGGTTAGTGCTAATATCAAAAAAAAAAAAAAGGCCAGTGCTAGGTATGGTGGACACAAAGTGCAATCAATATAGTAGAAACAGAGTAATGCTATCAAAAGCATGTGTAGTATCACAAGTTGGTGTCATATAAGTCCATCTTTTTATGACAAGCACACAAAAAATGGCAAACTCTAAATATATGCAGCAACTTTTGTATGTCATCTGATGGTATCATTGAATGTGTTTTCTTTTTGATTGAGAGGAACACTGCAACTGAGGAATTAAACTTACAGAGAATTTCTTCCTATGATGATAATAGGGAAAATAATAATCATAATATCTAACATGTTCTATCAATTGATCAAATTCAATAGGAAATAAATTATTTAGACTGACTTATCTAAAATCTTCATACAGGATTTTCCAATAAATTTTCGATTATTGCAATTATATCAAGAGAATTTATAAAGAAAACTTAATAGCTTTTTAAGCAGAGTGAAAATACATCCAAAAATGATGGAGCACAATGATACATGTATGACATGACAGTTCACACTAAGTCAGTTTTACTGTTTCAATTCTTTACCACCACCAACAACAGCAACAACTATCCCACCTAGAAAAAATTATAAAAGGAAAGAGAAAAAAAGAGAGAAAAAATAAATCCAATTATGCATAATATAACTTCCTCCATTATATTATTGATGCTTATGAAGTTCCTAGTTTGGATCATTCAGATATATCTATACCTGAATAACTAGACCTATACCCATGCCAGCAAGCCCTTGGAGTTCAACTCCATTTTGTTAATTGTATTATATAGACTTGTCTTTGATAGAACCTCACAATCAGAGACCTTTCTTCTCTTTCCCTCGCAGGCATATATTGACATATAAAGTCTTGTACTGCATCTTTCTTCGAGTCATCATCAGCAATGGGTCTACCTCTTTGCTTTCTCTTATCATTTTTTCATGGTTCAATTTCTCGAACAAGACCAAAGTTGGTACCAAAAGAGGACTCTTTCCTAGTAATATGGAAGCAGGCAATTTGCACTACTTGCACATAGCATTTATAGAAGCTGATGCCTGTGGGCTTGTCATGGTGTGCTATCTTGTAGTTCATGTGCCGTGTCAATGATTGCTTAATAAACTCCTTTAATTGCATAAGCCATAAAGAGCTCATGAAATGAAGAATTACACCGCAGCTCTGCAACTTTATCAAAGTCATACTACTTGCTTAAAAAGGCTTTATGTTAAAACGAAATCTGATAATAGAATGACAAGCTTGCAACAGATCATACTTTTACATTAAATAAACTTGTAAGCTTCAGGCCACGAGATGTGGTATCACAATTGAGTTACTTGTATAACAACAGACCATGCCAGGCTTTTAAAACTGCTTATTTAGAAAATTGTTGCACACTAACTTCACATGGTACTTGACACAATCAATGACAATCACTGTAGGTGAGGCTAAATTTTCAAGTTAACATGTTTGACCATTTTTTTTCTTTACTGATGATAACAATGTCTTCTCAGAATTTTCAGGCTAGGCCACAGCCAGTTTAAAAATGTACCTTGTATGTGCTTCTTCCTAATGACCTTTAAGGTAATAAAAAAGACAACATATACTCAAATCAAAGGCTAAGATGACAATGAGGTACAACTTGGCCCAAAAGAATGAACTAACTTGAAATATCCAACTAGATCTACGTGATCTCACAAGAAATCAGACCCAGCAAATAACATTACTTCCTAGAAGATATGATGGATGCCAAAGTAGAAAAAAAATATTGAAAAGAGGCCATGCATTATGGAAATTAAAAATTGCCAGCCAGAAGACATACAATTAAATGTTGGAATACAAAGGTAATCTATGTCCAGTTTACATGAAAGATTTTCATGAGGGCTACTAAATTGGGGGAAAAATTGTTCAGACTACACATTATCCAGGAATTTGGCTTGGTTGGATATTATAACATATCCCAAAATAATAAATTTCATTGCCTTCCTTGAGGAGAAAATCTATTCGGTTACAAGAACATAACTTGGTGATCATACCAGATCCCAATTTGAAGAGACAGGCCATGTAGTTATCATCCTTATGTACAATACTAATGCTACAATAAAAAACAGAATGCAGAAAAAAAACCAAGCAACTATTAATGAATTTAAGACTACAACCACAGAATCAAATCTCAAATTTTAAGACAGCCATAAGGGCTACAAAAAAGGATGAAGTTTTTGGTTCAGGGTACCAGTTAATCATAATGATATCATAAGGATAGTGTCAGTTACAGCCTCACAGCAACACAATTGATTGTTCACAGGAGGAACAAATATTTTTCATTACAAGAACATCACTTTTTACATTTTACTTTGGTAAGCATGACATAATCCAACTTGAGGCGCAAATTTTTTATTATACAAAAAGGATAATGGAGAGATCCAGTTCCATGGAACTGAAAAATCACTTCATATCACGATTTATTATGCTACGAAAAAAAAACTGTAACTTGAGATATTTGATGTTTAGTCTGGGCATGAGAAAGCTCAATTAATTAAACCATATGTCTATTAACTCAAGAAGCTGAAAAACAAGTCGTCATATGTTTAGGTTTTCAGAATGAAAGTTGTCTCTTTCAGCAATGAAAAGTTCCTTTTCCTTTGAAAAAAAATATTCTACCAAATATACATGCACATTATGTCCACATATGTTACTAGACAAAAATGATGACATGGAAAAATGCATTAAACAAAAGGTGCTCTGCAGCATTTTGCAGACAACAGATATAATACAAGAAGAATCCATCTGCTTACCAATTCCTAGGCCACGGTATGGCGCCAAAACTCCCAATGTCATAATGTAAACACGAATGGCCCCTCCTTCCTTTTTCTCAAGGCGACATGCAATTGAACCAACACATATGTCACTGTAATAAGCTACAGAAGAGTAGAACTATGTCAAAGAATAGGACATCTCTATGCATCAAAAAAAAAAAGAAAAGAATACGACATCTGTAAAATTTAAATAAAAAATATCAAGTTTTCAATGGCAACAATTGAAACTAAAATCCACGAAAATGCCATTGTAACTATACCATGATCCCAGCAGGACACTGCAACATTTGATTGTTAAGATGTCAGTTGAAAACAAAAATGACTTCCAACATTAAACTTCTCAAGTCAACACCATTTTAAAATAGTATTATACCAAACATAGACTTAACACATTATAAATTTTGTTGGAATTTTGCACCTCAAGAAGTAAGCCATATTAAAATATGTATTAGGCATACATAACAATATAGCCAGTGTTGAAAGAGAATTGTTCTTTGGTGGGCAAAGAAAAGACAATATATTTATCACTTAAAGTTAATCAGTACAAGTTATAATTCCATTCTAGAGCTTAATCACAAAAAAAAGTAAATGATTCTTATAATTACTTAACAAATGTATAAACTACAATTGTCAGCTGACAAAATCAGCAGACGACATTACAATCATATTGATTGCCTGTTGACTGCTCCTCATTTGAAAAAACAGAGCTTTTTAAAAATTTTAGCAAACAACTTGCCAACCGTCAAGTCCAGTTTCTAATAAATTCTAAAGGACAAACCATAACAGTAATTGCACATATAGTGATATGACTAAGTTAATTAAGAAAACCAAGGTGATTTGCAAAACACCTGCCAATACAGGGGAAGGAATTACAGCCATGAATTTATTGGACCAACCATAATGTTAATACAAGGAAAGACAAAGAATGTATACTAAGCAGAAACAAAGAGGGGAAAACATATTAGCTACTAGTACTACGCGAAAACCATCCAAAGGACCAGTTTATCCAAAACACTAACATAAGCAATCATCAAAAATAAAAAATAAAAACCCTAAAAATGTACATTCTCTAGCAGAAAGTATCGAAAGCTAATTCGTACAATTAAAACCCCAAGTCACACCAATGTACCGCAACATCTCGCTAGGTAAAAACGCTAGTAAAGATAGTTCGGGAAATCTCGATTCTAGTTCCTAGAAAACAACAAAGAATGTCATGAGATAAGCCAAACGCTAGAATTATATTTGGATGAAGCAAGAAAACAAAACAAACCCATCAGAAAACAATAATACAAGAAAACCTCGAATGTAGATCGAAAGAAGAGAGAAAACCAGACCCCGAAAAAGGATTAAGGTAAATCAAGAACAACCAACCCATGTACAAAGTTCACCCGTCAAGATCGATCGCACGTAGCAACCAATCAAACAAGAACAAGATAAGTATCCACATCTAATCTATTGACCGAGAGCTAAAGAGAAGAAGAAAGATCATGAGGAAGAGAAACGGACCGAGCTTGGTGAACTCGCCGGAGGAGAGGGCGTCGGCGTAGTATTTGTCGTTGTAGCGAACGGGGAAGAGAGCGGTGTTGAGCTTCTTGAGCTGCATCACGTTCTTGTCCCGAACCCCATCCAGCGATATCACCCCCATCTCTCGCCCGCTCCCTTCGCCCTCCTCCGCTTGCTCTCTCGCGCTCTCTCTCCTGTCTATCTATTTCCGTATCCCCACCTAGCAAAATATATGTATGAACCAAGAAGGGGGAGAAGAATAAACGGAACCCTTAAGTAATATGATCGACTTCTTGTTATGGAGCGGGCGAGCATTCGTCGATGCCCTCCCTTCTCGACTTCTTCCTCCAGGGATGACTCCCATCCCCACTTCCAATTTATATATTTTTATTTAACGTAAGTTGCTAAAATTCTTCTCCAAATCTTAAGTTTATCGCATTTGAGCTTAGTAATTTATAAAATCTAAATAGAGAAGAAAAAAAATGCACATATTTTTTTATACCCGTAGATGACTGTTTATATAATTTAAAATTATTGATTTATTTTTAAATTTTTTTATATAATAATTAGATTTGTTTTAAAGTTAATAATTTGACTAATATTTTATTAAGTCATGAATTAAAATGTTGAATAAGAATAAGCTTCAAGGGAATAAATGTATATTTTTTAAAAATATGAAATATAAATATTTATTATATCTCTAAATATAAAAATATTTTTGTAATTTATTTATTTATATTAGTTCAATATTAATTACAGATATGCAGCTTTAGGGATTCGTAGGACCCACGTTGGTTGGTGGTGGGTTCGGACCCATCCTATTCCTATTGGGGCTCAATTTGCTGAACGCACACCAGGCTTGGGCATACGCGCGTGAAAGAAAGATTACCGCCCAAGTGGGTTCCAATAAAAGATACTGGAAAGGAAAGGTGTGAGACCTCAGGGGGAAACCCCAGTTCGTGTGATTTTCCAATTAATTAAGAGAATAAAAGATGCGAGGAAATAGCATCTCAAGTCTTCGGGAGGCGACGGCTCTCTCTTTAATCAAAAGTCGGGACGGTGATGAATGGTCGAAGTGAGCCACTTCCTCTTCACATCCGGCAACTTCCGCGCGGTTCACGGCCTGTCGCTGACTCGCTTCTATCAGCCGGCCAGCAACATCAGAATGGAGCGGCCATCTATTCGAGGAATGCGATAGCAGCACGTATCTGAATACGAACCACCCTCGAGGAAGTAGGAAGTAGGCTTTCTGAGTCTGCAAGTTCGCGGGAGCGATGCTGAAGGATGCTACAGAAGAAACCAAAAAGAGGCATAGGAAGGAGCTTAAAAGCTACATTGAAACAATGGCACGGGCGTGCGTCGACTTTCGCGCGAAAGAAGGATTCTCGCCTTCCTTCGCTCGAATCCTTGGCGACATGTTCTCTTGCTTCTCTCAGCAAGAGAAGCTTTCTACTCCCGCATATTCCCCGTCGATGATCCATGGGCTGGACCCTGGCTCAGTACTTGCACCGAAAACCGCTCGGCCATTCTCATGTAAGAAGTCCACCGATGCAACATCCCCGGACATCGCCCTCGAAGGAACACTAAGGCCCTGTTTGGGGGAGCTGTTAGCAGTAGAGCTGTTAGAAGTAGAGCTGTTGGAAGTAGAGCTGTCTGAAGTAGAGCTGTTATAAAAAGCTGTTTGCTGTTTGGTAACTACATTCGTAAAGTGCTGTGGTACTTTGTTTTGTGTTTGGTAAACAAACTGAGAAAGTACTTTTGTATGACAAAATTACCATAAAGGACATTGCATAGTATTATACAACAGAACATAATAAAACATAATATAAATTAATACATAAATATACGATATAGTATAATATTATTGTAATATAAAATAATATTATGTTAATATAGCATAATAGTAATATAATTATTAGAGTAAATTAATATTTGGTAATTTAACATAATATTAAATTATTTAACATAACATATTAATGTATTATGATATAATGTAATATATATTATATTTATAGTATAATACAATAATAAAAGTATAAAATATTATAATTTTTAGTATAAATTAATTTCTTATAATATAACATAATATTAAATTATTTAAAATAACATATTAATGTATTATAAAGTAATGTAATATAATACAATATTTATAGTATAATACAATAATAAAGGTATAAAAAATTATAATTATTATTATAAATTAATTTTCCATAATATAACATAATATTAAATTATTTAAAATAACATATTAATGTATTATAATGTAATGTAATATAATATAATATTTATAGTATAATACAATAATAAAGTTATAAAATATTATAATTATTAGTATAAATTAATTTTTCATAATATAACATAATATTAAATTATTTAACATAACATATTAATATATTATGATATAATATAATATGATATTATATTTATAGTATAATACAAAAATAAAGGTATAAAATATTATAATTATTAGTATAAATTAATTTTTCATATTATAACATAATATTAAATTATTTAACATAGCATATTAATGTATTATGATATAATATAATATGATATTATATTTATAGTATCACACAAAAATAAAGGTATAAAATATTATAATTATTAGTATAAAATAATTTCCCATAATAATTTTTCATAATTTTTCATAAAATAATTTTCCGCGGTCCAGGGGCTCTTCTTCGTGGTCCACGCTCGAAGAGGACCTCAGCGTGGGCCGCGAGGTTGATGATAAAAAAAAAACAATAGATTGATTTTGGAAGGTATGGAAAAGGATTAAAATTTTTTTCTTCTAAAATGTGGTTGAAGAGATGCATACAAAAATTGAAAAGAAAAATACATTTTCTTACGAAAGGGAGTCTGACGGCTAGAGTTCTTGGCTCCAGCAGATTTTTAGGTTTATAAAGGGATAAACTATGTAATTATGTTATTTTAATATGGGCATTTTTGTCAAAAATACAGCTTTCCAAAAAAGCTGAAACAACTTCCTCCCAAAAGCTCCAAATTAGAGCTTCCTCCCAAAAGCTGTTTTCAGCTTTCCGCAAAAGCTGAAACAGCTTTTTGAAAAATTTACCAAACACAGTTTTTCATCTAAAAGTACTTTTGGAGGGCCAGAAAGTGCTTTCTGACCCTCCAAAAGCTCCCCCAAACAGGGCCTAAGTCTAGGGAGGCACAATTAAACACGCCGGATTCCGGGTTGGTGGTTGTACGGTGCACGGCGGTAGCATAGCAGATACGTGAGCTAGAGTGCGGTTTAAACCCACCGGAAGCAGCAAAAAGAAACAGAGATGTGGGCTAAGACAACTTATTGGGCTCCAATGTGCGGTGACCCACGTCAGTTACTCGCAGTCAGGTCGTAGATTACATAAACTATAGAACGAGTCCTCTGAAACAAATAAAATAACAGTTCAACCCACTTCGTCGTGGGTCGACCAAGTTTCCTATTAATTTGACCTTTTTTATAGTTTGATGCACGCGAAAGGGAACCATAAACATTTTTTGCTTCGGAGTATTAACCCCACAAAAACTGTCGAGAAATCATGATTACGATTCCAGAAAAAATTAAATATAAGCAGATAACGACAAAAAAAAAATATATGGGAGCTCTAGTAACCCTGAGTATTGGGTCTGGCTCCAACAACTATACGCAACCCGAAACCGCCCCCCTCCTCAACAAAATAAAGAAGGCATAAATAGGTTAGACCTCTAGTCCTTCCCACGAGAAGAAAATAAACAAGAAATAAATGTGCTACTCTTGCAAGGTGCCTGCCGATGGCAACAATCTAGTAGTAAAAGGTATGAGAGCCGCTAGTAGTGCCTTTGGGCACTCTTCATGCGGCAGATGCCCACACCCTGATATTGCAACGAGCCTCTGCAAAACGATCATGGCAAGAATTAATAAAATCATTTTGAAAAAAAAAAAAAAGCTACATTAAACAGTTCCCCTTAGCCCCCAACCATCTTCTGTAGTAGAATCACTTGCTATTACACGGAGATATGAACGTATAGAAGGCAATACTATTCTTAGTAGCAGTGTAATGCCTGAAGGTGAGCTAGGTATTTAAGTGCTGCTTGTAAGGGCTTAAATCCAAAACAGTAGGCAAGATAACAGGAATGGGCATGCAAATAAGGGGAAATCAAAGAGACGAGATTTTACACATCTTTCAAAGTGGAACAGGGAATTGTTCAGGATCAGAAACAGGTGCATAATCAAGCAGTCACTACCTGTATAGGTCAAGTTGCACTCACAAACATATACTTGCTACTAACAAATTAAGATATGCAAGCACAACACTACATATTTTTTAACGGAACGATAGGTCAAACTTCCATCATTAACGACATTACATTGATAACTACTCGCTTCAAATGACACATAAACAGGAGATGCGCAGCAGTTTCAGCATAACCAACAGGAGATGAGAACATAATATAGCAGTTTCAACATCATATAGTAGATGAGGACATAATGCTGTTCTCCAAAAGTATATAACAGTGGAAAAGCTTACCGAATTTGCAAGCTGTGAAGCCATGGCTTGAGCTGATTTAAGAGAAACGAGTGCATCCTCAGCACCTGCTACCACCAAAACAGGAAGGTCTTCTACTGATTTCAGCAGTGTTGCTGCATTTTGTGGGGAGAGAACTGTTGCAAATGACAGACGTCCCATCTCATGCAGTGCTTCATCCCAACCTTCCACATATAATGGGGCCTGTAAAGGGATATCAGTTTTAAGCTAAAGCATGGCGAGCCTCATTTTTATGCAGAAACAGGAACTACAACTTTAGTAACTAGGATTCTTTTGCGCACCCCTCAATAATTTCTTAACATTGTATCTATCCGACAAAAAGCAGACTGTGTGTACAAATGACCTCCCAAAAACCAGAAATTTGCATTTTCACCCTTCCACTTATATTACACTTCTTTTCATAGTTATAAATTATCGTATTTGCTTTACCAAAAAAATTATAGTATTTACATTTCAGAAAAGATTTTGGCAGTTAGATTCCAATTTGCTCTATTTAAGGTATAGCATAACTTTGTGGACTCTAGAGCACAAAGGTTATCACTTATCAGTTGATCACTCCCCTATCTTTAACTTTAGATTGGCGCAAAAACAAAAACACATGAATTTAGTTATGAAATGACCATTCTAACTCTCCGCTCAGAAATGAAGTTACACTACTGTATGCTAAAGATCACTCAGTATTTTCAAGCAATCACAAAACTTAATCAAGTTCTTTAGAAATTTATCTGATTCTCCACTAAGCTTTTGAGTTGGAACAGGAGATTATGTTACTAAAATATCAGCTTCTTTACTTATTTGACTAATTCTGAATGTCAAAAATTATCATACGATCTAGACAGTCCTAAAACATTAAACTTCAAATGCTCTGACACATGTTGGAGGATGTGCTAGTAACTAACATTTTTGTAAACAGACAACGTTGTGTTCTAGCAAATATTAACATGCTACACACAAGTTGGTACTCTTCATTATGGGAGACTCAGAATAGACAGGCTCCCAGATAAAAATTTGCTGAGCAGAATAGACATATTACTTAAAGAAACCACATGTCATGAGGATGCAACACTCACGCATGTACACAGAAGTGGACATGATAAAAAGATACTCAGAATATAATATTGCCAATTAATGTTTCATAACATCAAAGAGCGGTCAATTTCAAGAATTTAGATATATCAGGAGCGGCCTCTAGTCGCTAGATACACGATACAATGAATATGGAAATTTTGACAAAAAGCATTGCTTTAGTAGTACATGCATGTACACACGCAATTACTGCTTCACCATATTCGACATTTAAAATGAAATATTACATGCTCAACAGGAATAATATGCAATGCAACAAATTCTCCACTCCAATTTAAGGTGATTAGGGAATTCATGAAATTTTTTGTTGCCAGAGCATTGTACTAGAACCTAACACTCTTGCAACATGAGACACATCACTGTTAAAAACAAATAAGTAAAATCGCCGATTTTTTTTTTCCTTCAATTATTCCCATTCCCCAAGGATAATGTAAAGTTTGAGGGAGGAAAAAAGAAAATTTATCCTCCAAGGAATTTATGAAAAAAAAAGGGTCAAGCATTTAATCAATATATTCTTGATAAGAAGAAGCAAATAATACGCTTTTAGTTCGGGACACATTATTCTTGTGGAAGTAAAAGTGCAACAAAAAGAGTAGGTAGTAGTCATACCTTGTAGAGGCTCAAAACTTCTGTTGTTAGCTTGGTAGCGTCATACCATGCATGGCGATTGATGACTTGAGTAATTTCAGCACGCAGCAAAGGACGGACCATGTGCTTCTTCCCCAATGAAGTATGCAAGAGAATTCGGGCAAATGCAGGAACAACTTCTCTTGTTAAGCTGACACTAACAAGTACCACACCCTTGACTTCAATCTAAGAGATGCAAGCATTAAGTTAAAAAACCTAGTGGACCCAAAAAAAAAAAAAATGAACCATCTCTAAGCATGGATTTGTAAGTAATCTGCATGGGAATGTTTTTCGTATGTTTAACCAAAAATAGCAAGAGCAATTTTTTTAAATTATCAAATGCAAAAGCTCAGCATGATTTAAACTATAAAGTGACATTACACAGACATCCAAGTACTAAAAAAGAAAAGGCTTTTCAAAATAAGGTAAATGACATGGCACCATATACACTTACAAATACCATTCACATGATTTCTACATGGAAATTTTCAATACAGATATAACAATATAGCAAAAAGGTTAGATCACAATAATATCAAGATATACCATCAAAGGCAAAATTCAGTCACTTACACTGGCAGATTTACCAGAGGCAAGGATTTTCTCTGCAGCCTTCAAAGCAAGAAGGCCTCCATCATCATGTCCAACCAAAACCACAGACAAAAAACCCATCTCCATGCAGAAAGAAATAAGGAGGTCAACCTGCACATGTTTAGAACAAAGCATAGGCTTCTTCAAGATCCGTAACATGATTAAAAACAAAGATAATCAGAATAACATGTCAAAAAACTATTGGAAAGAATGCCTTGAAGAGCAGTCAAATGATGCAAAACCTGCAGTAGTGCACATACAGCATATGGCCCTCAACCATCCTGGATTTCATTATATCTCATGCCATGGCACTTTCCACTAGGACTTGCCATTACTTTGCATGTGTAATTAAGAAAGATGTGCATTATAAACAAATGGAAACTTAAGAAGTATGAAAACAAGAATATAAGATAGCACATCAGGCAACTGATTGAGAAATTATGCAAAAACAAAGGCATAGTTACAGTATTAAAACACATGCAGAAAGTGTCTCAACAAAAGAGAACTGATAAAGTTTTCATCCTATACTCAAACTGAAAATACAAACAAGTTACAGAAGCAAAATTAACAAATACAAGTTTCCAGCATCAATTGATAACCTCTGACTTGTGAATCAACTAATCAAGTAAACCATTCTGAGGGCAGGAGGTGGAGACTTCTTCAAGAACTAATGAAAATTCATTGAAGCATCATGCAAATCAGAAAGGAACAGTGTAACAGTACCCAGAGAGAATTGGATGGCAAAACAGATTAACAGAAATTAATTTTCTCCTCCCAAAAAGGCATGAAATGAAAATATATGAAAAAGCTTTAATGACTTAAAAACAACAAAACAAGTAATCAACTTTTCTTGATGGAGCACTAAAGCTACTGGAAAAGAGCGCCCGCCATATGTGCTGAAGATTGTGTGTATGTGTGTGTATGTATGTGTACATACGTACATATACATACCCCTATGCAAAAGACTTGAAAGAACAGCAATATGTCGAATTGGACATGAATTGTAGAAGAATCACCTGGGATTCTAGCATGTATGGGTTCGGCGATTGCTTGCCTTCCCAATCTTTCCTGCTTGGGCGAGATGTTAATCCCCACCCAGGCCGATCAAAAGCCACAACCGTGCAGACAATCTGCTGAGCCAACACACCCATCACATGCCTCCATGAGAACGCCCCTCCCCCAAACCCATGTACCAGGACAACAGCAAGCTTCCCCCTATCCTCTAGGCAGGTTCCAAGAATAGCAGAGCTAGATGAATATTCATCACTTTTGCCATCATCAAGACTCAGAGAAGGAATTTCATCTGAATAGAACAAAGGTGGAGTTGCAGAATCTGCTAATAGTGGTGCATACAGAGACGAATTTTGGAATTGGTTACTGAAGCTTCTGTTAAGATGATAGTGGCTTTTAGGTGGAATTGTCAAAGGCCTATCGAGTTTAAGCCTTGCAGAGGAAAGGCTTAGTGGGTTTGCATCCGGACCAGGTTCATGGAAGAGCGAGGAGGCTAAAGAATGAGAGCATGGTGAGTCAGACAGACTGAGCTTATAATGAACTGTAAGCCCATGGCAGGCAATGAATAAGCTATCAATATCTGCAAGAAAGCTGATTGGAAGGTCACCCTCTTCATGCACTATTGCTTTTCTTTTCATTTCACTGTCACTCTTTGAACTTCTTCCACAGGGTGTGGGAGATCGAGGGATCTTATGGCATCCAGAAAAGACATTCTTGCATGTGAGCACCTGAAATGTAGAATGAGAGGAAATTAACTATATATGTAGGATATTAACAGCATTCCTGAGTTCTACAAGATAAACACTTCAGAAGTCAAAAAAAAATGCAGACAACAATTCTTCTCTGGAAAGTGATATTTTGATGACTTGGTGGCATTAAAAATAACAAATTTGAAGTGCCGCTATGTTTATATACCATATATTTGCAATTACAAATGAAATTTTGTGTATGTCCTGTGTAAAATAATAGCACAGCAGTCTATGAAAATAAGTTTGCAAAGGATAATAGTATATAAAATTTAATCCCAAGGTACTGATATAGGAGATATAGCACATAAAGGCATTTGAATTGAGAAAATAACAATTAGAAAAATGTAAATGAAATGAACATACTGCTTCTGGATCTAAACAGTGAAACAAGAGCTTCCTCCGCGCTCTGCAGCTTGTCCTGTAAGCAACTACAAAATGACCAAGCACAAATACCAATGAAGAAAGGAAAAGAACAGGCATCCCCCAAGATTTTCTTAAATGCAGTCTCTCTCTTCCCGATAAGCGTGAAGATTCTGGTTCTAATTCAGAGAGAGGAGTGAAAACACAAGCCTTAACTGACAGGATGAGCACTGAAGCTAAGGAACAGAGCGTTACTGTTCCAACATATGGACCATGAGAAAGCGCAGGACCATCGCACAAAGAATAAACACCTGCAAGCAGAAAATATGATTATGCATTGGACATAAATACTTTGAAAAACCAGATGAACTGTCAAGGTATTTGAGTATGAACTTAACTAGAACATTTCTCTCATTACGATCAATCATTAATATACAAGTAAACAGAGAAGAAGAGATGGTTCACAGGTCAAAAATAATTGTTTTCTTTTTTCTGTTCATGAATAACGTGTTTTAAAACATGTTTCCACTTCATATAATTTTACAGAAACTTGATGAATATCATAACAACCAAAATCATTGCAAATATTATAAAAAGAGAAGGCAATTCTTAATAAGACTCAATTCATCACCATTCGTGCAGCACAGATAAATTAATTTCACGAAAGCACTTCATGTATCCAAACTGAAAGTAACATGAAGATTGTTGGTTTAACTAAAAATATAGCTAATGATTCATTGAAAAGGGATTTTTTTCAGTTTATTAAAAAGACACAACATGTTCCTTATTGAAGGAATGGAACAAATGACAAAATAGAGAAAAAAAAAAAAAAAAGAGGAAAAGAAAGAAATGCGAGCGTCGTTGAGTAATACATTAAACAACGTCTATGTGAAAAAATGAAAAAGAAAAAGTCCTCCTAACTTTTCAAACCTACAGATAGGTTTTATTGGGAGTGAAAATTTCAGAACTTATTTAATACATGTTAAAAGAAATTAGGGTTTAGAATACTTGAGAAGATGCAAATTTTCATCTTAATCCTATCTACAGTTACATTCGATGAAAAAAAAATTGAAAGTGGTATTGCAGCAGTGTTTAGCCTTTTCAGGAAACATAAAGGAGAAAAAGATGACAATGAAGGGAAAAAAAAGTTTTACACAGCTTTAAGATGAACGAAGAAAAAACAAAGCTCATGAAGAGCAAAAGAACAAGAGGAAAAAAGACCAAAAAAAGGAAAGAAAGAAAACTTTTGGTCAAAGCTCAAAAATTATTAAAATTCTAATCGTTTACAACAAAAGGCAAAGATGATTACGCTCTCAATTTTGAAAACTAGAAGTCATCTTCTCTTCATGATAGCAAAACAACAACCTAAAAAAGTAAAATTAGGAAGTAATATCAAAAATTCCAAATTCGTCCTCGGCTACGCTACGGTTGCCGATATCGCGACATATCATCGAGGAATCAGCCAACAAAAATTGGACAGAAAAGAACGAAGAAGGAAGGGGGAAAATGGAAAGAAAACAGCGGAAAAGGAAATAAACCGATCCAAGGAAGAAGGAGGAGCAAAACTATACATGTGATCACAAGAGATCGGGCGATGGAAACAAGAGGTATATCCATCAGCGAGCTCTTGAAGCCGTATCTCTCCAGGTGGCCCCTCACGCCGTAGCACCTCGCGCATGCGAATCTCGACGCCAGCACCAGCGACACCGTCACGTCCCCGACGGCCACAAGCACCGGCGCCGACGAAACGAGCAGCGACGCCACCATTGTCAGCATGAAGAATGCCGTCCGGAGCCCCCTCCGGACCCTCTCCAGCTTCCCCTTCCCCCCGGCAGCCATGTCCGGAGCTCCCGCCGGAACGTCGCCAGAGACCAGACGCGCTCTCCGGGATCCAATCGATCACTCCGTCGTCGTCTTCTCCGTCGAGCTTGCGAGAATCAGCGGTGGCGTAGGAGAGTACGGCGCGAGAGGAGGGGACGAAGCTGCCGAAACCCTAACCGGCAATCAGAAAAGATCGGAGGTTCCGTATTTCCGCGGCGATCCGGCCATTTCCCGGCGGCCTCTACTCCGGTGGCGGATCGATGGGAAGCACCATGGTCTGGAGCTCCAGGAGACGGGAAGGAAGAAAGAATCCAACAGGAACAGGTGGACGGGAAAAGAATGGAGAAAAAAAAACCAAGTACAAAACCTACAGTTAGAGAGAGAGAGAGAGAGAGTGAGAGGAGAGGTTGTGATGGTATCTATTGCACTATAGTCCCCATTTATTCTATGATTCTGTAATAATTTGAAATCTTCGTGCTATCGTTAATGTCGTATGGTGTATTAAAATCGAATACTTAGTAGTTTAAAGGAATTTAATCAGCTCTTTGTTTTCATCTCACACGCGCCTGCCGCTCTCTCGAGAATGACGATAATGCCCTCGGTCCCTTGTCCTGGACCGGCCGCCCAGGAGTGAAAAAGATGACGAGAGCTCGACCGTTGGATCAAAATCCGAGTGGTTCTTCTTGTGAAAGTAAAAATTCCGCATATGCGGGGGCCTCGCCCTTTTCTGACTGACAAATTCGAAGCTGGAGCCATGGTGGGGCCCACTGCTTCGTGGTGACAGCGTGGAATGATCCGACGGTGGGGGCGTCAACGAGAAAGAAAAATAAAAGGGCAAAGCTGACAGTGTGAATGTGGTCCCCAGCTGTAGAGCTTGCTTGCGCATGCTCCCCGGTGCCAACTAAAATATGAAAATCCAAGCACGCATCTCAAATCCGAGGTCGGTGTTGTCATTGAGCAAGATGTTTAGGGGTATGATTGTAATTCTGGGCGCTGCTTCCGAGAATGTGACCGTTGGCGGGTGGGGCGGATCGTGGTCGGACCGGAAACCGAAGCTCGGGAAGCGAGAGCAGAAGGAGAACAACATCAACGAAATATGCTCCCCCCCATTGTCAAAACCATTCCGGGAATCTGGCCGTCTTGTAACTTTCTGGGGCTGTGATTTGCGGAGCGTATCAGCGCCTCCAAGGAAAGCATGAGACTAGGTGAGTGAGGTCACATCAGGCACGGTGGGGGCTAAGTTGACAGCATGGGACCCCGGATGAACGCCGTGGCCGGATGCACGTGGGAGGCGGCGAGGGGGGCGAGCGTGCTCAAAAGAGAGATGCCTTGCTGGCTTGGGGAAGGTAACGGTCAGATGGGGCAGAAGGCGCGAGTGTCGGCATATAACGTGGACGACACGTGTCGATGATTCGGCGAATCATCCACCTATCGTACCGAAGAGGAGGATGAGGGCTCACGGGCACGGCGTTAGGGCTATGAGTTGGGCGCCCGAGAGAGGGTCGCGATGAGAGAAATAAAAGCTGAGGGAGAACCAGATAATGTCCATCCGAACTTTTGAGCATCCAGATCTGAGAAAATACAGATACAAATTTGAGTATCTGGCCGACAGTTGTAAACCTATTTTTTAAAAAAAAAATAGATGGGCAACTACCTTATCTATATTCAAATATCTGTAATTCTACTTAATTTTATATAAATTTATAATGTAATCCTACTTAAATTTTACTAAGCAAATCTACTAAACCTCAGTCCAGTAGCTTTCTCCGGCCTTAATTTTCAATAGGTACAATGCTAGAGAATGGCGAGTTCGAAGGAATAAAAAGAAAGAAAAGAGAGAGAAAGAAGAGAGAAAACCCCTGCTTCGGATGGAAAAGCAAACTCCTACTAAGGGTTCACTAATGCTCATTGTGTGCGACGCATGAACGAGTCCAGCATCCAAGTCCGGTTGGTCAAATAGTCTGGGCTCGGACCAGGCTATCGCAATATTTGAATAATGCGAGAACAAAGAATGTGGTTGGAGTGCTGATTTTTCGATGTGATGAGACCAATGATCAATTTATTAATATATAATACTTTTTTTTAATGTAAGAGAAGAGACCTAGGATGAACTTAAGAAAGGAGCACTTGTAGAGATGGCTCGAAAATGATCAGAGAGCTCGACAGGCTAGCCTATAAGTTTGTTTTTCTTTTTCTCAATATATTAAGTTTGAACTATTGGAGAGTTATAGAAAATTGTAATTTTGATAGAGAAATTGTTGTATGATTTATATTGTGGGACCTGGAACCGCAAAACTCCATTTGGCCCTCCTTTAGTGTAGCATCCATGAGCCTCAACTCCCCAGAGCAGCTACAGCCTTTTTTTTTTTGCCCTTTTTGGTGAGAAAAAGCAGTTGCAATTTTATCTATGATTATTTTTAAACTTAAATTCCTTTTTTTTTATCATCATAGGAAATTGACCCTAGTTATAAGAGAAGAGAAAGTGAACTTTGACTAGATCCAAGTTTCATTTAGAGCTAAAAATTATGTATATCCAATATTTATAACAAACAAATTAATTTGAGAGGAACAATTAGTGCAACTAGATTTATGACTATGTAAAATTAACCTAGATTTTTACATACCAAATTGATTATGTTGGTTCTATTGAGATGCATTGCTAGGTTCTAATTTTATGTTTAGCTGGTTATTAGTTTTAATAACTTTAGGATTCAAATCTATGTTAAGTTTGGTTGGGCTTAATATACTTGTGCTTCTTTTTTTTTAAGTTGAAGTGGGATGGTGATGTTTTTGTCTTTTAATAGAAGTTCTTGATATTTTTGCTTTGCAGTAAAAGAGAGATGTGGTTTTATTAAGAGAGGGAGAGAGTTTAGTGGCTCCCAGTACTTAATCCCTAATGATTGTATTCCTATATACACAGAGGCCAGGTACAACCTTCTTGAGGATCCATTATTCTTAAGAAAAACATAAAATTATAGTTGGCTCATAATGTATACAAATCATAGTAAAATATTGGGCAAAAACTTTAATGAAGAGTCTAGCTTAAACTGTGTTCTTTCGCTGAAAATCACTTTTTTAACCCTTTTGGATGAGTTTGGCTGAAGTCCAGTTTCCATTGCTGGGCAACTAAACAGCCTCTCGTCCATGTTCATTGAACACTTATATGCCTTCACGTCTAATATATAATTATTAAATTATATTACTTAGCTGTTTTCCCCTTTAGCGAGAGGAATGGGGGCCAAATCATAACTTTTATAATTACTTGGGTCTGTATTCTTCAAAATGTATCATCCAAGACTCAAATCCATGGGTCCGAGCTGATATCATATTTGGTGCCGAGACCTACTTTTTGAACCCTTTCTTGAAGACCAGCATTCAAATTCTGGCAACGGTCATGAGAAACTCTTATCGTGTCGTCCTGGAGGCTGCCCTTAACCCACTGCTCGGATCTCGCGTCTATCTGAGAGCTTGGAGCCGGCCATTTAGCTTTTCAAATTCTCTGTCTGGGTGAGAAAGATGGATCTTCTGACAGGAGACAGGTTGTACTTTGTGCGTATTAAAGTTTGAACTTCTCTTCTATAGAATATTTTAATGGTTTAATTAAATTCGAAGAGCAGAAAGAAAATTTGACCACTGGCTGCTTCTTTTTCAAGTTCGAACCACCTAAAGACTCTGTAACATATATTAATTTTATAGGACAACCGGCGTTTCATATATTTTAACTGGAGGAGAGAGCATGCTACAGTTTACTGAGTGGCTAGCCGGGATGGAAAGAAGTAGACAGATCGATGTTAGTCGATAACTCACCATGGATTGAGAAAAGAGGTAAAAAAAAGTTAGAATTTAATAAAAGATTTTGATGCCTTTATTAGACATGATTATGACCCTTATCATGCAAAATTAACATTCATATAAATTGTAACTGATGATCTTGAAGAAATACAAAAAATATAGATATTTGTTACAGTTTTCGCACTTGACAAAACGAAGGATGAAGCAGGGCTGGGTGAAAACGTTTCTTCGCACGACCATCATGCTCCTTAGGAGAGATTATGAAATACCATGCAAGGCTTTGTCCTTTTTTTGCTTAGCATCCAGGGCTTTGTTTTAACCTACACCCTTTATGCCGGGTAAAGTGAACTTCATGGCATATGCAGCTTCCAACTAGATCTTTTCTCCTGGAAAGTCTTTTGTTTCTCCTACTGCCACATTCCGTTCTCAAGTTCCAAGTTCTTTCTTTAATATAATAAAAAATAATAAGTGCAGAGAAATAGTGAAGCACTTGCTTTAAAGCATTTCACCTAGCAGAGAGTTTACAAGAATTTAATAAGTTTATGTTGAACAGCACTCATCATCTGTCCTACAACAGTACAACTATACCTTCGTCATGGTTGATTTCACCAAACTGCATAATATTTCTTTTTTCAGTGCCTCCGCCAATCCCTGCTGAAAGTTTCTATCCCCTACAACGTTAGTTGCATTACTAGGAAGGTGCCTTCTACACAGCATTCAACAAATCCCTAGCTACATTAATTATGAGCAGAACCCGCAAGTGAATCAGTGATGAGAATTCATATTCTGTACGTTAGAATAGGCCTCTTCCTGCCCTCTTGTGGTAACATAACAATTCTTATTACCTATAAATTATAGAAACAATTTGTTCTCCGAAAAAGCATCTAATGCATATTTTTTCCAATAAAATAATTAATAATAATATGCATACGAGTGAAAGAGATATTGCACGTTATAAAGTTAGTTGGAATATATTTTTTAAATTTTTTTAGTCCTACATAAATATCCAACATCCCTCGGATAAATAGTCGATATGCATGCATGATGCTCATATATTTCTCAATTTATAATTAATTCAGAAGGACTCGTGTGGTAGTATTCTTTAGCCTATATAGATTATAAATCGAATCCACTCTAATATTATTTTCAACAATTTAAATTTCATCTAAAAATAGTAGTCGGAAGATATTATTTAAATTTTTAGTCTCATATAAATATTTTATTTTTTAATAAAATAATTAATATAAACCTAAATATATATTTGTATAGATTCTCTTATTATGACTCACAACCTAGCACCAACAATATTCACCGGTCCGCTCAAAATTGCTATGAAGCACTCTCAAATGGTTGAATACATGGTGGACAATGTTTTCTAATTCCAAACCACAAAAGCCTCTTTGTCCTAGGGGCAGAATTGAGGATAGCACTGGCTAGCATGAGTTACACTCGGCGGGCTCTGTAGGCTAGAGCAGTTCAGCTCGAGGGCGACTGTCATTAATTGGATCCTGCAGTGCGCCGGTAGGGTGGGTGACTACCATTCGCTACTTAGAGACATTCGAGTTATGGTCCGTGGTGGGATGGCCTTGCAAACAAAGCATGCGTATAAAGAGGTCAATGGGACAGCGGATTGGGCGGCTTCATATGTGGCCAACCACTCTAGACATACTAAGTGGGGGAGAGGGACTTACCTAATGCACTCCTGAACTCATAATTTTTTTAATTTTTTTGATTGTATCCATATCTGTCATATATGATATATGGAAAAAAAAACTATATAAAAGCTAGAAAGCATGCTTCATGAAATTGGAGCCCAAGGAAAGCGCCAATTGGGAACACCAACTACATAAGAAACGAATTATTTGAAGGACAGGTGGAGACAACAACCTATGCCATCCATTTTAGTACTAGAAATTAGGAACGAAGTAGTGACAAAAACAGTAGTTGGTGAACAAGACACGACCGCACTTGCCCTTCTCTTAAAAAAAAAAAAAAAAAAAACAGAGAGAGAGAGAGAAAGAAAACCTCAAACTGACCCCATCTTTGGGTGTCTTTTCTCTCGGTCCTCGGCGTTTCGGTATGGTCTGCCCTCATTCTTCTCCTTATCCTCGAGGCTTTTAGCAACCGAGACAAAGCGGTGTTGTAGATTAGACGAGAGTATTCTATTGTCCTTTGAGGAGCATCACCTGCTGATCTGCCATAGGATGTAGAAGTGTGAAGACGGACTGGATTCGGCACAAGTCCAGCACTCGATGGAGGCCGTAGGATCATGCCATGTGGCAAAAGGACAGCAACGCAGTCAACAAGGACAACGTGAGACTAGAATATGGCTGGCTCTAAAAGAAAAGGGCAGTGCAAAAGCCGTTCGAACAAAATGAATGAAATGGTAGTAGTAGATGAGACGATGCCGGGCCACGGGCCACTTCCATATATACTCGAGAATCAAATTTGAACGAGTTCTACGTTTGTTGCTTTCAGGCGGGGTTGGTTGTTTGTTATTTAATTGTGCCAAATAAGGACGGCAGTAGTTGACACGAGAAGAGGAGCACATGGCACTTGACCGCCGATCGAGCTGAGCAGCCAATGGTGCGGCAGTTGCTCCTGAGGTGGCTAAATCTAGACATCAATGAAGCTAGAACAAGCTTCGACATGAAATGGCTGCCAGCTCGGATGCGAGGACCTACCTAATCCTCGACATCTGTGATTTTGCTCTCGCACGGATTTACCCTTTAGGAAGAATCCAGACGGGCTTTATGTTGGGCTAAAATTAGGGGAAGCATGGATTAGGCTCCATCTGAAGTCCCATACATGGGCTTGATCTGTACCCGTTATTTAGGTCATCCTGGCCTTGTGCTAAAGTGTGGGTTTTCCAACGCAATGGGCCGAGCATCATCCTGATTCCTGCCTCCCCTGCGGACAATTTTAACAGGGGCAACCAGTCCGTTAGAAGTTTGACAAAATTGCCTCTCACCTAACAATAACATCAAGATATTACTATAGTTCGTGTGGAATTCCAGGATGATATTGGGCATAGGGTGTTCCGCCCTAGAACCACAAAGGACAATTCATGGACCGGCAGAAAGATCTGCCTCTGGCACTCGCATTTTGAAATCCATCTAAAAAAAGCCTGTTACTCGTCGTGGCGCGCCACTCCCTGTACCATTATTCCTTTCCCGCGTGGTGCACGGTAAAGGGCCCTCAAAACCCAAAATGCCGCTCTCTTACCCATTAGGTATGTTTGGCTGGAAGAGTTAATTCTGAAATAGGAATAAAAATAAGTAGCTCTCATTTTGACCATTTAGTTGGAGGGAGTCTCATTCTTATTTCAATTCTAGAGAAAAATAGAAATACCCCAATCTCTCAAAATCTAATCTTTACTCTCCCATAGTACTCAAATCTAATTCCGATTCTAGTTACGAACCAAATGTGTCGAAGGATATTGCTATTCGAATTCTTATTCATATTTCGATTCTGATTCCAATTCTGATATCGCAAATCAGACACTTCTCTTTGTATATTGCACCTTTCTTAGATTGAAGAGAATTGAGCAAGGTTTGAAGCAGAGATCGCTCCTAAGCTTGGCTTAGATACCTGGGCATGCAGACCAATGCTGGTGAATCAAAACTTAAATATGACCAAAAGATCTTCTAAAGGATAACGTCTGTCAAGATTCAAAACCTCCAACCTCTTGCCTACAAAATGAGAGAATGTATTCCTTTAAAATTTAGATCATTGCAGTCAAACTAAGGCTTCTTTTGGTGCTTCTATATAATAATTGGTAGGGTGCACAAGTATCTGTACAGCAAATAGTGGCCAAGACGTTGGTACAGGTAGAGAGGCTAGTTAAATTCACCACCTCGTCTGCTGAGCTCCCAAACCCCTACCCCGGGCCCTCATTATCCTTTTCTATGAATTGAGCCCTTGACCGTAATCACCTAGTTCTCACTCACGACTGCGTCAGAGTTTTTTTTCTTTCCCCCACTTCGTAATGGCAAGATCAAAGCGAGACACCTATTTTCCGAGTATATTATCAAAGGTCCAAACAATTTTTTAGCTTATTATTAAAGCGCTTCAAGACCCAAACAGATGCTACGTGCAAGCACAAGTTCGTGAATTGCACCGACCGTCGAGACCTCCGCTCCCTGACTTCCGCTCCTGGCTGCCACTGCCGATACCTCCTTCAGAAAGCAGCCTTGTCCTTCGAAGCTCACATTCTTATCACTTTTGTCATTATGTTGAGCGGTGCGGTTGGTTACGTGATCGCTGATTCGGCGTTCACCCTCATGGGCTGTTGCTTATTTGGTTACCATCACGATAGAGATGGTTTACATAAAGCGCATGGTGAGGCTTTGTTCTCTACAATAATTTCCTCCTTGTTGATGGCCCTGGTGTTCTGGGTCGTGACAAGGGGGTATGTGGATGTTTTCACTGCTGCTGGGTCGAGTTCTGGGAGTTGGCTAAGGTTGGATGCTTTTATTGCAGTGACTTTGTCTTGTGTTTTTGGATTTCTAATCAGTTTCTAAAGTTTTGCGGCGAGGAGAGCAATCTCGGCCACAGCTAGCATTTACAGCGACTGGTGTTGTCGCCAAGTTTCTTGCTGTTGTCATCGATGTGTTGATCTGGGATTAAGCACGCAAGCTCAATTGGTCTGGTTTGCTTGCTTCCAACTCTTGTGGGTGGAGTTCTTTATCAACAATCGGTTGCTAACAAGCCAGCACCTTCCATCAGAGCGTGCGTCGATCTGCAGCGTCTAAACTGGCAAATATATAGTGGGGTTGAAGATGATGGCGCTTCAGAATTTCTCATAAAGGATGGTGATTCTGAAGACGAGAACCAAGATATATTTTTAGCTGTCTGGTAAGGGTTCCGAAGCATGAACCTTATATGAGAGTTTCTATTTCTTGATATGTGGATCTGTGGCCCATTCATGCTGTTATTGAGATAAGTACTATGCTATGGGGCTAACGTTTTATGCTCATTTCTTCCATGGAAGCTATCCTAGCGTTCTTCTATTAGGGGAGAGGGAAATCCCTGGCCGTTCTATATATCTTCTCTTCTTGTTTTACAAATGAGAATTCTTAGTGATTCAATGTCTGGGTTTGTGGCATCGTAGCTTCGTTTCGACTGGAAAGACAATCTCCGGTCCGTTGTAAGTGGGTCATAAATATCACTGAATATAAATGCAATTGCTTAAGTCGAACTATCTTATTTAGAATTTTGTGGGTTTCTTGTAATAAATCAAATTATGAATCGGATTTTACCTCAACTAAGCCAGGATTTTCAGCAAGTCCAGAGGTATCCCAAGGCATCGGTTGCTTATATTTATAACGAGGTCGTACCTGCTACTCTGAAAGGACTCGAGTTTTTGAGACATCAGTTGCTTGATAAAGTCGCGACTAAATCTTGATGGGTGGATTTGTTCCTGAAACAAGTGAGTCAGAAATCAGAATGTCAAATTCAGAACACAGGATATTATTCTCTATTTAGTGGGTGAAAGGTCTTGTAAAATATTTGCCATGTAGCACTGAGAATATAATGGTTTGAAGTAGTCTTGACTAAGTCGTACGGACTCGATTACGTTAGCAAAAGCCATTCAGCGCAGTATTCATGCTCGAGGATTTGTGGCACTATGTGGTTCCGCTACTTATCTCACGCAATTGAAACTTTGAGTTTATCAATTAAAATCTAGCTAATGAGAAGAGTCTCGGCACATAACACGATTTGAAGATGTGACCCATTGCATGGCTATTACGGTATACCATGCGCGCGTGGGATTAGAAGATGTTTGAGATTCATTTATTTACTCTTGGAAAATACAGTCTTCGGTTGAAGGAAAAGGCATTTCCGCTTGCCTTAGAATGCTATCCACCTAATTACAACACATGGCCGGGTTTGAAACTTCAAGTTTCCACAGCTGCTTGCTAGAGTCAGTCTTGACCATTCAGCCACCAACCCTGACCCTGGCTAGTGCCCGGAGGAAGTTAAACCGAAGGAAACGTCGGTGAGAGTAGGTCAAAGAGGGGGGAAGGAACCAGGGAATGAAAGGGAGGGGCGAGTGGCTTGAGCTTGCAATCCAATGATTTCCTGATACCGGGTGAATTTTTCAGGATGACAAAATGCCTCGAAAGTGCAAACTCGGGCTAACATCAATAGGCCTTGCTTTGTTCTGAAATCTAATCTAGCAACACGCTGTTTCGCATCAAGTTTGTCGACTATTTCTTAGTTGGGGTGGGTGTAAGGACGTTGGACGGTCGAAACTAATTAACCCTTGCACAGCCTGGCTTGGCTCGCCGATTTGCGGACGTGAGAAGTCTCTGACTCCACTCACCATACGCGACCAGCAGAAAGCCAGCAGCTGCATCAGGTGTAACGTCGTGCGCTCCTCGATGATCATCAATCAACACGTACCGATGCGCGCCACCAAGGCCGCACTGCTTTAGGTGACCGTCCAAAACAGAGAGTCCCCGTGTCCCCCCGGCTTAGACTAGACTGAGATAGGTCAAAAAGAAGCCAGCAGTCTTAGCCAAAAAAGAAAAAAGAAAAAAAGAAGGCAGCAGAAGCAACTAAAACTAGATTTTTAGTGGGACTATTAATAATTAGTAATAAATCCATGCAGCCGCTTCTTCTCGCATGTCTCGCAACTTCCTAGCGGTATACCTCCAGAATCGCGGTTCTCGGACTTGCGAAACACATGGGCGGCGGTGATTTGACTCGAGGGAGAGGTGGACGGTAGATTCACACAGCCCGCATACGATCCGTTCGCATATGATAGCCTTTCTTCAAGGGCGCATAATATCTCGGATATGGGCGCCGTCCGATTTACCACTTTCCGCAAACAACACATATCTAGGGGTCCAAGGAACGGCATCTGCGGCCAATAGAAAGCCATCCATCCGCAAACCCCCGTCCAACAATCTCATCATTTTTTTTTTTTAAATTTTTCTTTGTAAAAATCTCATCTGTAATTTTCCCCCCTAAAAAAAGAAAAAAAGAAAAAAAGAAAAAAGGAAAAAGAAAACCCCCAGACTCTCCCGCTTTAGCCCTCCTCTGATACAAAGGTACGGCTCCCTTCCTCTCCGGCTCTCCCTCCATATCTCCAGATCCTCTCTCCTTTGGAGGTGAAGCGGCGGCCTTTCTGCTGCGGAGATATGGAGGGAGTTCTTCGAGCCAAAGGCCTCATCTCTCTCCCCCTAAACCCCGGACCCCGAGCCAGAGACCTCCACCCCCTCTGGACCGCAAGAACCCATCTTTCCAGGAGAAACACCAAGAAAGCCGGCGCCTTTCCCTCGGCGGCGGCGGCGGCGGCGGCGCTCCGAGTACATCACTCCCATGGCTTCGCTGGTAAAGACAGCGGTCTCCGGTTTTCTGCTCCCACAGAAGCCGAAGAATCGCTCCTTCCTGCAGAATATCGGAGCGCGGGACGTGGCTTCTCCAAGAAACCGAAGAACCTCCAGATTTGTCGAGCTGAAGCCGCGATTTCGACCGATGGAGGCGGCTTAGTCGGGAGCGGAGAGAGGCGCAAGTTCTTGGGCTTGGAGATCTCGACGCTGAAGAAGGTTATTCCCCTGGGACTCATGTTCTTCTGTATTCTTTTCAACTATACCATTCTGAGGGACACCAAGGACGTGCTGGTGGTGACTGCCGAGGGGAGCAGCGCCGAGATTATACCCTTCTTGAAGACGTGGGTGAACTTGCCCTTGGCGGTGGGGTTCATGCTCCTTTACACCAAGCTCTCGAATGCACTGTCCAAGGAGGCTCTTTTTTACACCGTTATATTCCCCTTCATCGCCTTCTTTGGGGCCTTTGCCTTTGTTTTGTATCCTCTCAGGAATGTCATCCATCCCACCGCGCTGGCCGACAAGCTGCTTGCTGCGCTCGGGCCGAGCTTCCTTGGGCCGGTTGCGATCCTAAGGATTTGGAGCTTCTGCTTGTTTTATGTCATGGCGGAGCTGTGGGGGAGTGTGGTGATCTCGGTTCTGTTCTGGGGTTTTGCCAATCAGGTGAGCTGTGCGAAAATTATTGTGCGAAATTTGATATTTGACTTTGTTTATGATAACTGGTTATCTCTGGATCTTGATTCGCTTGCAGTAATTAAGTCTCATCAGTTAAGAATCGTATTTTGTGAATTGGATTTGTCATCATGTGTTCTTCCATATTGTCTTTGGGCATCTATATGCGGGCCTTATTTTTTCTTTTCTTTCTTATTTGCGTGCTACTCAAGGTCTTGCTGGAAGGTGTAGAAGAATATCCTTTCCATTATTTAGATTTCATAATCAAATGTTCATAAGTATAAGTTAATTTTTGTTTGATCTTGGACATGTCTTCTTTCTATTAATCAAGTTTAGGTGGTGCTAATGTATGAATTGCTATTCCATTGATGATGTCTTTGTTTAAATTGTCCCCGTATTCCTTTTGTGGTTTCTTTTTGCTACTCTTGTCTTGTTGGTGGTTGATTCTTTCTGTTGAATTTAGAACTTACCGTATGATGGCTGTTTAGCTGAACTATCCTGTTACGTTCTTCCAACCCCATAATTTGATTCCTGACTCTCCTTATCAAAAAATGATGATTCATCTTTAAATTTTCTTTGCTTTGACCCAGCACAGCTTTTTGTTTGATTCAGATTACAACTGTTGAGGAAGCAAAAGAATTCTATCCTCTGTTTGGCCTTGGAGCTAACGTTGCTCTAATCTTTTCTGGACGCACGGTAAAATACTTCTCTAACCTGCGGAAGAATTTGGGTCCAGGGGTTGATGGTTGGGCAATTTCGCTAAAAGGAATGATGAGCATCGTGGTGCTTCTTGGTCTTCTTATCTGTGCTATCTATTGGGGAGCGAACACTTTTGTTGTTAATGACCCCGCTGTACCAAGATCTATTCGCAAGAAGAAGGTAGTCGTTAAGGTTGCTTCTTCATTTTTATCTTTCTACTTGCTTCTTTCTGCTTCTGACAATTCAACATATATATTTTTCAGGAAAAACCAAAACTAGGTATGGGAGAGAGCTTGAAATTTTTGCTTTCTTCTAGATATGTCAGGGATCTTGCCACTTTGGTGGTTGCATATGGTATCAGTATTAACCTTGTTGAGGTCACATGGAAATCAAAGCTCAAAGCGCAGGTGGGCTATTTCTTCACCATCCCTTTTTTTTTATATAAAATTTGTCTTTTTATTTGTGTTTCAATTGTTTAAAACCTAAACATCTTTAATCTTTATTGTATTTGTTTCTTATCTTTTTTCTTCTTCACTTGGCAGTTTCCAAGTCCAAATGAATACTCATCTTTTATGGGTGATTTTTCAACTGCCACTGGCATCGCAACTTTCGCAATGATGTTGTTGGGTCGGGTTATTCTAAGAAAATTTGGGTGGGGAGTTGCAGCCATGATCACTCCAACAGTTTTGCTGCTCACAGGAGTTGGATTCTTCTCTTTATTATTGTTTGGTGAGCCATTGGCTCCCTTACTGGGGAAGCTGGGTATGACTCCTCTAATTGCAGCTGTTTATGTGGGTGCATTACAGAATATCTTCAGTAAGAGCTCAAAGTACAGTTTATTTGATCCTTGCAAGGAAATGGCTTATATCCCTTTGGATGAAGATATGAAGGTTTGTTTGCCCTGCTACCCTTGTGTGTATGAACATCCGTATGCCTTTATGTTTGAACTTCTGGATTTGCATAAGCATAATAATCATTCTACATTTTCGTTGTTATACCATGAGAAATTGTTTAATAAATAAGAACATGCTTCAACGAGCAACTGTTGGCCAGGGGTGGTTTAAATTTTAAATAAAGCTACAGTCCCCTTGATATGTAAAATGAAAGCTTACCTCTTGCCTGCATGCATCTCTGTTCTCATTTGTGGGTTGGCCAGAATTACTAGGGTGTACACCAGTGTGTCTTTAAATAAGAACATACTTGTACGAGCAATTGTTGTGAGGACTTGTCTAAATTGTAAATAAAGCCACAGTCCCATTTATACATCTCTGTTCTCATTTGTGGGTAGGCCAGAATTACTGGGGGTGCATGCCAGTATGTTCGGTTGTTTGACCACCACGAATACACATGCAGCATGTTTACCAAAAACTAGTACCATACAAATAGATCCACAAACACATGCATATACCTTTTTTGTTTGAGGAATACATAATACTCATGCACCATCAAACGTTTACTTTTTATTTAGGATGAGAGAATTTCATGCCTTGAGATTGGGTGTTAGTCTACCGCATACAGCAGTCGATATATGTGATCTCCTCTTGGTACAAGACTGGATCTGTAAACTAATGCATTATTTATTTAGCTAATGCAATGTATGTGCACATGGACATGTACCCTTATTATTATTTGATTGCAAAATGCATGTGAATGCAACATAATCAACATAATACTTATCATGTAAAACCTTCATTTATCCTATTTGTATTATACTACATAATCAACATGCATATTCATGGATGTGTGGGGGCGCATAATTTAAAAACCTAAAAAATTGACTAGACTCGAAAGTTAGCTGAGTTTAGTATCCAGAATATACATACTTATGTACAGGTCCCTATATAATTTATTGTTAATATATAATGTGTATATTAATTTCATAATTAAGATAAAAAAAATAAGAGACAACAATGACTACTTGGCATGCTATCAACAACTAATTGCATGTTAGTGTCAAGTGCTAGGAGGGGGCAACTAGCAGAACCCTCTCAACGCATGATGGGAATAGGGAAGAAGGTGTTGTGAGGGTGGGTGAAAGAATCGAGAATGATGGGGTTTATTATATTTTCACACTAAACATACTTGATGCGGGATTTGCACCCCGTCACCAGCACAGCCCGCACACCAGCCGAGCAGGGAAAGCGACCGCGTCCTCACCGAGGTATTGTCCGCTTTGGGGATCGGGGATCGTGACCGCTCCCGGGGGTCCGCGCTCTGACGGCGCCCCGGGTGGAACCACCCATTCCACCCCTCACGGGTTTGCCCTTCAAAAGGCGCCTCGGTGAGAAGAGGTTATTGAGCCCCCCATTTAAGGCACAGACCTTTCCGCTGATTAGCCGATGTGGGACTAAATTCGGGGAACCCCCCGTAACACAGCCCCCCCAGCGGGAAGGTCCTGTGCCCGGGTCGGCTCCTTGCTGGATAGGCGGAGGGCCAGGCCCTCCTTCTAGCGCCATCTGATGCGGGATTTGCACCCCGTCACCAGCACAGCCCGCACACCAGCCGAGCAGGGAAAGCGACCGCGTCCTCACCGAGGTATTGTCCGCTTTGGGGATCGGGGATCGTGACCGCTCCCGGGGGTCCGCGCTCTGACGGCGCCCCGGGTGGAACCACCCATTCCACCCCTCACGGGTTTGCCCTTCAAAAGGCGCCTCGGTGAGAAGAGGTTATTGAGCCCCCCATTTAAGGCACAGACCTTTCCGCTGATTAGCCGATGTGGGACTAAATTCGGGGAACCCCCCGTAACAATACTAAAAAACATCCTC
The DNA here is from genome assembly GCF_051530095.1 of Phoenix dactylifera. NCBI lineage: Eukaryota > Viridiplantae > Streptophyta > Magnoliopsida > Arecales > Arecaceae > Phoenix > Phoenix dactylifera. Next base: position 33,409,268 of record NC_143198.1, on the reverse strand, counting down.
CAATGGTTTGCTTGGAGTGAAAATTTGGAAACAGATGGTATTAAAATGGACTATAGTTAGTTAGTGTTTAAGACTCGATTGAGTCAAATGACTTGGACCTTAGCGAGTCAGCTGTGTCAAGACTGATCCGAAATCTAAGTTTTACACAAGCTGAGTCTCCTACTGTGTCAGTTTGAAAACCTGCAAAACTTGCAGGGTTAAGTTGACTTGGCCCAGTTTCGAGTCGACTCAATGAGTTTCTAGACGATCGTGTGATGAATTTCTTGCACACGATTGAGTCGTCAGACTATTGCATTTTTGTTGCTATTGTTATGCAATATTTAAAAAGACTGGCACTCCCTTCATGGTTGTTTATTAAGAACAAAGATTTTATCTAACTAGTATTTTCATTAGGTATAGAAACCATCTTTTCACCAAATACATATAGGATAGTTAAAATAAGGTCTGTTGATTATTACTGCTATTAGAAGGAAGTTGCAGCTAATTTTTATTGTTGTAGAACATTCCATATTCTAGAAAACCAAATTAACTTGTATGCTCATACTGTACTTTGACTTGACTGTAGGTAAAAGGGAAGGCAGCCATTGATGTTGTTTGCAACCCATTAGGAAAGTCAGGAGGTGCCCTGATCCAGCAATTTATGATTTTGACATTTGGGTCTCTTGCAAACTCGACTCCATACCTTGGAGGAATATTGCTGGCAATTGTTCTTGCATGGTTAGGTGCTGCAAAGTCTTTGGATTCCCAGTTCTCTCCATTGGCTAAGGAAGAACTTGAGAAGGAAAAGAGGTTGAAAGAAAAGGCAGAAGAATCAGCGACCAGGATGTCTGAGGAAGGCACTGATGGATCAGTAGGGAATATAAAGGTGCAGAGAATTGAAAATGGTTCTGTTCATGAAAGTTTGGCTAGTGAAAAGACATCAAATGGGTCCGCTCTGGAACCGAAGTTAGCTGCTGAGTTTGACAGCTCTCCGGAAAGCTCCACTCCTCGCATTCAATAAATTTATTCTCTGGAAGTCCTAAACGGCATAAGGTCGTAGGGTTATAAGGTTACCACTGGGAGCGCAACCTCCTCTCTAATTAGAGATAAATATAACATGACAGAGGCAGGTGTGCAATTGCGTCCTTTTGGTTAGCTGATAAGCTGGTTTGTTCTAATATTCTACTGTTGCTGTTTCCTTTATTGACAGTCAATGTGCAATTTGCCTGTTTTTGCAACTGTTATTATAGCAACCTTTTAAGCTCATAACTCTTTATAAAGAGTTCGAAGAGGAGGCATCTGTAATGGTTACTTACCAGTTCTCTTCTATTGCTTGGTTACCATTGTTTCACTAAATTTTAGGGTAAAGAATAAATAATAGAACTAGTAAGTGATCCCGGGTTCAAGTGCCATACAAATTTGGCTGAGCGAGCCAGCAGAAAGGATCCAGCAGTCAACAACCATCAAATCCTGTAAATAGTGAGTCTGACATGCAGGCCTTCAGATTCTATTCACCGCTATGCAAAACCACTCACCTCAGAGATTGACAGGTTCCAATGCCAGGCGATTTTGTTGTTTCCAAGGAAAGACAGTAAATATTGGCAGGAAAATAAAATTCTTGAGCACATCCACCTCATAGTCCACATCTTACACTCGATGACCAAACTCAAGCCATGCAAATGGCTCATCTCTGACTGATGACATCTTGGAAAAAGGATATTTTCATATCTCCTCCTGCACTGTTGTCTTTCTGCATAAACTCATGCAAGAAAACGGCTGTTTTCTGTAGGTGGAAAGTTACTATTTGGTTTCAAGAAATGCATCCAACATTTTTTTTCTGAAATTCTCAGGGACTGCACCAGGGAGATAATTGGCTACAATAGCAAGACAAAGCGTGGGGAGTTTGAGGATTGGTGTCGAATATGTTTGGACTTAATCTGACATATATTAAAGCTAGTGGTGGCAATGTTTAATTTGTTTGATTCATTTTAACTCATTTAACTTGATTCAACTCATTGTAACTCAGATTGAGTTACTTGTTTAATAAAATGTTCAAAGTTGGTTCTATAATTTCGACCTATTTAATAAATAGGTTGGTTGGCATATTTTTTGACCTAACCAAATTACATTGCTCTTTCTATTAATGTTGGAACGAGGAAGGAACAACAACGTCAAGTTATTATGAAACGACTCATTATAAGGTTCGAGAATCTGCATGACAATTATGGTGATCCAGGAGTATCATCGTACTCAATATGGACTGCAGTCTTCGGGAGCAAGATTCGCCAATCTGGAAGTTGAATTGTACATCGAACTTTCAGAGCCCTGACGCACGTATATGTATGTATGTACATATGTACTTGTATACTTGAGCCTGTGTACACGTATTCTTGAGACTGCTAGCCCATTGCCATCCTGTTCATGAAATACTTTAGCTAGACAGGAGTGGCTGTTTCTGGCTTTGTTGGCATGATTATTACGCTTAGAAGGCTTAATGGGCTGTCTTTGCTCTAATGTGATGCGTTGCTCTAATCTCTGTAGCGGCATGGGCACAATGCATCATCGGATCATGTGAAGGTCCTACCTGCTGGTCCGGTGAACCATAGGCTTTTGGTTTGTGCTCACGAGCCGTATGGATGAGAATTGGAACATAAACAATTGCTAATCTGTCTCCTTTTTTGTTATTGTTGTTGTTATTGTTGTTTTTTTTTTTATTATTATTTTTTGGTGCTACGACGGATAATCCATACAATACAGGCATGGATACACTCAATAAAGTCAGAAAATAGAATATCACGGAGCTCCATTCCTCATCATCATCTAGATGTCACGAAGCAATATATGGTCACTTGCACTAATTGCTAATCTGTCTTTTTGCGGTAATTATATAACATAACCATTCGTTTTCTTTTTCTGAGGATAGTCATTCATTTTCGTTATGTTTGAGGAATGGGAAAAGAGGCGGACATCTGGTGGATTATCAGATACTTTAGGATAAGAAATGGAGGTATCCTCCAAAACATTTTTCTTTCGGTGCTGACCTTCTGGTAGTTGGAATAACAGATTCACCATAAGAAAGAGGTGCCCCTTGAGTTCAGATTTTTTGAATTTTTTGTGTTTAAATATTTGCTCTTGATGCTACTATCAGCACAGTAAGTCAATCTGACAGGCACTTATAGAATGCCTCATATAATTACATCATATACTATGTTTTTATTGTAATCTGTTAACGACTTTAAAAATTCCAATTCTTATGTTTTGGTTTGTTGTGGTGCTGCCCGCCTGCAGGTCTGCTGGAGTGACTAGAAACAAGAATGATGTACTCGAGGACTGTTAGTCATAGGATGGAATGTCCGAGGATTGCTGCCATTTTGTTTGGACTACAGGAACTTATCAAGTTACATTTCCTTGTCTTCTGGATTAGGGTATTCTTGTGTAGGAAATCTTTATTTTGACGTTTGAGAGTATTGGTGTTTGATGAGTAATACTAAATCAATAGTAAACGGCTGCAGCAATGGCTCAAGATGAATGGCGGGCCATGTTCCGCTTTGCCTAGAATCTTAGTAGCAGGTTGAGATACGAATATGGACTTCTCAGCATGGCTAAGATTTCTATGAGGATAGAATTATTTATAGGATACGGCTGTTGAGTCTAAAATAAGCTCCTACATGTCTAAACATTGTGAAGCTTGATTATATGGACTGTGAATCAATTTAGTCTCAAGAAATGTTTGTTATTAGAGTATATTAATGAAGTGTGTTTGAACGAGGTGCTGGTTCTGGATAGGGTCAATAGCACGAGTCTTGCCTTATACACCAAGAGATTGTTTTTGTTTTTGAATTTGTGATATCTTGATCACAATGAAGTAATTTTTTCATTGCACCAAATCTTGCCTCTATTATTTAATATAATGTAATAAATAATATTATTATAGAAATTAGAATAATTATAGTATGAATTTAAAGCTTTTAACAGTGCTATATTTACTGCTACATATCACCGCAGTAAGTTATAATTCCCACTATATTAATAGTCAAATTTTGTCAATAGATTTATGGAGGCAAAAAGAAAAAGTTGCTACAAATTAAGCTTGCATGTATTATGGTAAAATCATATAAATGTGGAGGGGAAAAAAAGGCCACTGGAAAGTTTTACTTTGTGGTGACAATTTTTTGTCTTCAAAAATATTCGTCTTCGAAGGTGGCAAATGCAATTTTTGCAGCTAAATTTTTAGTTGTGGTGGACAAAAGGCCATTCTAGTTTTTCTGGTAGCCTGTTGTCATAAATGTTTAGTGCTAATTATGATATTTTCAGCAATATCTTTTTTGCCGTTGAAAGGCTATAATATTGCAGTTAAAAGTCTATATTATTGTAGGATGCTGATGCTGTAATTGGCTCCTGAGTTTGGTTTCCTTTAAGCCAGCTGCCCACCTTTTTGTTTTTTTTCGGTTCTTTCCATTTCGTTGATTCAATCAACGGCTTGCCACTAAAAATCTACAGACAACACCAGAATTTTGACTACAAGAATCCCATTTGATCTTGAAAACCATGCCATATCTCTTTCTAGACATGATTATTTTCAGAAACCTTAATTTCATTCTGCAGGTTAATTACCTTGGTGACTTAAGATCGGTATGTTTATATCTTTCTATGAGCCGGCTGGCTACGGAGCATTACAGAAAAAAGTTGGCAGAAAACTATAAGTTGATACTCATGCATTTTCTCATTGCTGGCACTCTTTTTAGCTCCAATAACAAAAGAAGCATAACTTTTCTCATCCAAACACTGAGAACACAAGAAATAGAGAAGTCCGTCCGTCATTTCGTTTGCCCTGTCTCTTTATCATCACTACAGGAGCTAATGTATTTTTGGACTCTAATTAGGACATAAAGCATAATATTTAAATGCAAGACGGTAGGAAGGAACAACAGCTGAAGCCGCACGGCGGAGAAGTTAGGTATTGTTTGGCGTGACCCTCTGAAGTGTAGGAGCGATGCTTGCAACAAAACCAGACAAAAATAAATAAATAAATAAATGATGTTTTTATCTTCAGGTTGACTTGCGTCTTGAATAATCAATCTATAAGCTTAGGATCATTACATTGTCCTTTTCTTCCATTGCTTATTGGATGATGACAGGACCATCTTAATAAAAGAAAAAATTGATGTTTTTACTTTCTTTTGAAAAGAAATATCCCATAGGCCTACATGATGCAACTTATAATAATTTATTTAAGGATGGGCATTTCTTTCCCTTCCACTGACGATCATATCCGTTTAAGTAGTAGGAATCCCTTTAGTCACGCGTGCTTGCTTAGTCATCATCTCTAATTAATGGACCCCTCAAACCTCGACCCTATTATGTGATAGCACGCACGAAGGCGCATGTGTCCTTTGCACGCTTATGCGGTCGTTTTTCCGTCCACTGTTGTGTAAACGTCACCTCTATATTAATCCACAAACTCAAATCATGCAAAACATTAAAACCATAGGTAAATGCTCGATCAACAAAAATCCCAACTAAGTGTGAAAACCCCCTCAATATTTGCCAAAGTCAAATCCTTCAATTTGGGATCGATCCTAAGAGCATGCTGACCAGTCAAAAGGATTAGGATTTTTTTTTGCCCTTATTTCATTGAAGAGAATGTATTGTAGATAGCAATTTTTTTTCAATCTCCCCGACCTGCAAGTCTTACATTCCCGACGTTTCTTCAAATAATATTCTGGGTATGCGATGGTTTTGACAAACTGCGGACGGCGGCACCGCCGGTTTTTGAAAGGCCGGGGGCAAGTTTTACCTAGTAGTTAGTTAATCTTATGATATCGTCATAAGACGCTCATAACGTGGTGTCTTAACCTGCAATATTAAACAATTAAGCAATCTTAAGAAAATAGGGACTGATGGAAAAAATATATATTGTAAAGGGCTAAAATCTAAACAAATAAACCTGGGGCCCAGCTGGTTTTTACCGAAAACCAGCGGGTGGCCCCGCCCCTCTCTGGTGTCGCAACCGGTCTTCCCTCGCTATAAACCCCCGCTTAACCCCCCCGAGCCGGCTGTCCCCAAATCTGGCCGGAGGAGCCCGATGGACGGCGATCGCGGCCCGACGTCGACCGCCGTGGGGTTCTGCCTCCTCCCGTCGGAGCTCCTCCACGAGATCTTCTGCCGCCTCGCCCTCCCGGAGGTCCTCCGCCTCAAATCCGTCTCCAAGGCCCTCGGTTCCCTCATCGCAGCCGACGATTTCCGTCGCCTGTACGACCAGCGCTCCGGCCCCGGCGGCGGCTGGGTCTTCGTCTTCAAGAAGCGCCCCCCGCGCGACGCCGTCCTCCGCGGCTTCAACGCCCGCTCCGGCCGCTGGTTCCAGATCCCGGTCGCCGGGATCCTCAAGCCGCCGGCGGTTCCCCCGGGGGAGGACCTCTACTTCCTCGCCGCCTCCGGCGACCTCTTTCTCTTCGCCTCCAACGGCCGCCGCGAGCTCGTCGCCGTCAACCTCGCCACCCGCTCCGTGCGGCGGATCCCGGCGAGTCCCCTCGGTCCGCGCGGCACCTCGTCGTGGCGGCGGTCCGGTTTGAAGCTGGTCTCCGACCCGTCCGGCACGGACCGCTTCCGGTTTCTCTTCGCGGAGATGGACCGCAACCGGCCCTTTGTCTTCGAGTACTGCTCGGAAACCGACGCGTGGCATTTCCGCGAGGCGAGATCGGGCGATGGGGAACCGGCACGTGTGGAGCGAGAGGGGAGGATATGGCTGAGCGTGGTCCACTTCGGGAGCGAGAGCGTGCTGCTACGCGCCGGCGGGAGAGGTGATGGGCCCGCGGTGTTCCGGCCGAGGTTCCCGGGAGGCCTGGGCCCGATGACAAGCGATCGTCTGCAGGTGTACGGCGAGGGGAGCGTGGCGGTGATTAGATCGAGGGCGATCGATGAGGGAGGGAGAGTTAGGGTGAGGGTTGTGACGGGGGTGGAGTTGTGGGGGCTGAGCTTAGATGGGAGGGAGTGGGAGCTGGTGTCGAGGGTTGCAGAGGAGGTGGTTGAGGGGATTAGGAAGCCATATGGGGTGATGATGGGGTGTTTGGTGGAGAGGGATGGTGTGGTTAGGTTGGTGCTGATGTCAAACTGTAAGGGGTCGTGGGACATAGCATGGCTCTCCTATGATAGGTTTGGGAAGCACTGGACTTGGGTCCCCGTGCCTGATTGTGGAACCAAAGGGCTTAACATGGCCGGCATTGCCTTCTCCACTACCTTCTCTAGATTATGGCCTTCCACGTCAGCTCTGGACTTTGCTCCATGCCATCACAGGCTACCCATCTAACGTGGAGCACAACACTTGCACTCTATGATGGAGCGTTTCAAATGCACGACGAGTTCGCGGTCCGAATTTTCTTGCAAGCAGTGGCTATGAAGTAGTTTGCAGCACATTGATTTTGTACGTGCCAAGCATCCAATTGGGAATCCATTAATATCTGATTTGAATCTTCTATTTTCCAGGCATGTCATTTGGAGTTCGGGAAACTACCAGTTCTCAACTAGATATAATTTAGACAGATGTAAACGATGTACAAAATAATATCCGTAGTGTGCACATAGTTAATTACTAAAGACAATGAACAAAACGTGCTGCATGCCCAACTAATTCAAAAGCAGATGATGATTACTTTCATAAAGGAATTTGCCCAACTAATTAAATATGGTTAACACTACTAAACTGCACTTTCAATGCATCAGCATGATCAAAAACTGATGCCAAATTGCCAATGACCTGGACGGGACCTCTACGCGTCCCAACTTGGGATATCATTTTTCATGTTCCATATGCAAGCAAGGTCGCAAGAAAATTGTATCCCGTAAAAATGACGTAAGGATGACGCAGAGTTGATAATAACCACATACATATGTTCATAATGAAGGTAAATAAGAAGTTTCTTTCCTGCCAGCAGCGTGGTTTCACTGAATAGTGATGCAAGCAGCGAGGTGCAGTTGTATGACTTATTTTTAGTGCTCGTGATATGAGTCCGGGAAAAATCAAGAAAGAAAAAAAAAGAGAACATTGTCTATTTCTTGCAGGTATATGGACAAGTATATAATAATCACAGGAGAGGGACCAATAGCGGTGCCTTAATGTAATATTTATTATGGGGCCGGTGCGGGGAGAACCCCGGGTCTTGATTGTAATGCGTGGAGAAAAAGTAAAAGCGGGTTGGTGGCGGGGGAGCAACATAAATGCGGCTTGAGAGCCCGCGGCATAGACGGGAAAAGGAAAAATTAATTTGGTTGGAGCTTGGGATGCGAGAGGGACCGGAATGGTGCGGTAGAACGTGTGCAGGTTTTGATTTGTGTTCGACCCGCAGTTTCTGCCGACAGCATCGCGTAAAACACTGGAATAGGAATCGAAGGTCTCTGGGCCCCGTCGGTGCAGATGGCCTGGGCTTGAAAGACGCCTCCCTTTCGCTCACAAGGTTCCAGGGGCCCCAACTTTCTGACGAGGGCACAGGATCAACACGAACCCAACCCATTCTTTCCATATTAGGCCCAAGCATCAATTATATATTAGACGTAATGTTGGAAGTATATATGCATCTATGGATGTATCTGTGTATGGATATATGCATACATGCATGCACATATGCAAGTATCCATTTGAAAATGATAGCTAAATCGCATAATTTTTTATGTGTAAATAATTTATAGGTAATAGATTACATCTAACTGTTCATATCCCCGGACCCCCACCATCTAATTCAAACTATATATGTATGTTTTATGTGGATGTATGTATGCAAGCATCCATGTGTCTATTTAAAAATGATGGAAACATGAAAATCTACAGATGTAGAAATTGAGTTGTCCTATGAGTGAATGTGTACATGCATACACACATATATGGTGCTCCAAGGTACCCCGGTGAACTCATGCAAATCTGATGTGCCTAGAGGCCTGAGACAAATTCGTTCATGGTCCTACGAACCAACACCATTCGAAGGTAGATAGCCAATCCCGCCTAGAATAGGAATCTTTGACTTGGCTTACACACATTCGCTCGTATTGTCCCCCTTCAGCTCATCCTAGCCTCGGGTACATCATCTCCAGGAGGCTTCACACAAAATATTCATTGACAACATATAAATCGTTGTTGCCTGATGCGAACTTCCCCATATTGCTATCAATATCTTCATGTCACATGACCTCTTAACATTACATCATTGCTTGCTATGCAGTGACGGTACCAATATCCACTAATTGTTGGTTTTAGATACGGCTGGCAGTTGACATTCCTTCTAATTCATCGATACGAGAAGTAAATTATTGTGTGAAAGAATTAATATCTCGACATAAACCAAGAGGCAGATCTTGTGCCACTCCACCAGGTGGTATGAAATTGGCCTGCATTCTACCTCCCAAGGCTTTTTTATAAAATTCCAACAATTTCTTCCGCTCTTCAAAAATCTAAAGGAACGGAGTTGATGCTTCCATATCGAGCGGTTGAAGCAAATGAATGATTTGAAATTCGAATTACTTCACAAAACAATACTTGTATGTATTGAGCTTCTAATGGTATCTTGAAATTTAAAATTCTCTCCACGGCCGGAGAGCGAGCATGTTATATATAAATATATACTTGATCATAGAAAATGTTCATAGTTTGTGCCAAAAGTTCATCAACACTAATCGCCAACCTTTTTCGTTTCCATCGCATGCTCTGTTTCCGTCCTAATAAGATATATCGCCATGATTGATATGGTACGCACTCAACAATAATCTCCAGAGGAGCAAGCGGTGGATGCCTTCTACCCACCGTTAAAAATCGTAACGTCACGTCAATGACCATTTCAAACTGTGGAAGCGATCTCCAGGGCAGATAAGGCTTTTGTACGATTCGTATGATTACCGAGATGGCATTTTTTTTGGCTACATATTACCAAGATGACATTAAGCGTTTAGAGTTTACGAAATTGCATATTTGTGTGGGTTTAAGAATTCAGACCCAAACAAGATAGGGCGAGTAATTTAATGATGGCCATTCATGATTTTTGCGACAGCCATGACTCAATGGGTCACATATGGCTCCCTGAAATGCGCTGCTCCACATAGCATGCGAGGCTCCATTGATCGCGAATCCTTTCATGAGGCCCATCCAATTACATCTATCCTGCATATCCTAGATTGTCATGGTTGGAGAATGGGAGTTCGAGTTTGAACTAACGAGGAATTGATTGCTAAATTTAACTGACCACTGCGCTTACATCCAGTTGGGTCCCTGAAACATGGCTAGATACACTAATTGCTAAAAGCTAACCATACCGGCCACGAACAAGTCTTACAAGTGCTTGTGTGCACGAGATTCTGGTGTTCGATTGCTCATTTCAATTTCATTAGCAGAGAAAGAGGACCGCGTTCCTCCCGACGTATTGTCCGCTTTGGGGGGTCGAGCGTACCCGGAGCCCTCCTCACGGTTTTGTCCCATAAAAGGGCCCTCGAGAGGAAAGAATTTCCACCCCCCATTTAAGGCACGGAACCTTTCCGCTACTAGCCGATGTGGGACTAAATTCAAGGCCCCCTCCCCCCCACAACATAGCCCCCCAGCGGAAAGGTTTCGGCCAGGTTTTACCCCAACGGGCCCCCACAGTCCTGGAGGGTAGTCAATGGAGAGAGGAGGCGTCCCTTCCTGGCGCGCCATCTGTTGCGGGGACGGCATTCTGCCAGAGCCTCACACAACAGCCTAGCCCACATTAAGCTAGCAGAGAAAGAGGACCGCGTTACTCCCGAGGTATTGTCCGCTTTGGGGGTCGAGCGTACCCGGAGCCCTCCTCACGGTTTTGTCCCACAAAAGGGCCCTCGAGAGGAAAGGATTTCCACCCCCCATTTAAGGTACGGAACCTTTTCGCTACGCCGATGTGGAACTAAATTCAAGACCCCCCTTACAGTTTTGTCCCACAAAAGGGCCCTCGAGAGGAAAGGATTTCCACCCCCAGCGATGCATATGAAAAGAAGATTATGAAAAGAAGATTTCCGTTAGACAAGAAAACTGGGATGATTAACGTTACTGATAAAAATTGAGAAGATTAGTGTAACTTGTGAAATTTGATTTAATATATATGAATTAGTTAGATATTAAATTGTTATTAACGGAAAAACCTTTTTATGTGACATTTTCCTGGCTAGAACTCTACGAAGCACTTGTACAACTCCTTCTGATAAACTCCGAGTAGTCAATCATTTAGGGCCCACGTGGCACCAGATGGGTGCAAATTTGGGCGTTCGGATGGAGTGAATTTAGGATTTAAAAGATACAGAAGTTCTACGTCCACATTAAAAAGAACCCACGTGTGCACCTCCCTAACGGGGCCCCACGGACAGGAGAGCGTGAGGGATCGGAAGCCGTAGATGGGGTGACGACGGACGAGTATCGTTCTCTTCGGGTTTTTTTTTTTCCTTCTCTTCGGGGTTTTCCCCCTTCCCTTTGGGTTTTTGTACTCGCATGAAAGAACAAAGAAAATGTCTTAGGAAAAAAAAAAAAAAAGAAGTTCGTAACGGTCCCAGCAACGTCGCTATCACGAGAATATCTCACGAGGCGATCTAAATTCTAATTCATCATGAGAAAGAAAAGACGCAGCCAAAATCTAGAGAACCCGCCACGTGTACAGTCACACATGCTGACGTCACTCCCGGTCTGTCTCTAAAAATAAGATGGAGGGCGAGGGGGATCTCCAGCTCCCTTCACTTTTCTCTTTCTCTGTTCTTTTGCCGGAGCGCGCCTGCGGGGAGCGTGAGGGGATGGGACCGTACCCGTTCGGATCGGGCACGGCAACGACCGGGTGGGCCGCCGCCGACTCCGCCCCACAGTGCTCTGCCTCAGAGATCGACGGCCTCCTTGCGGGCGCCGGCTACCGCGTCCGGTCGTCGGATCTGCTTCACGTAGCGCATAGCCTGGAGCGGCTGGAGTCGGCCATCGGGGGAGCACCCGACGACCACCTCGCCTTCGCCGAGGCCGTCCACTACAACCCCTCCGACCTTACCGCCTGGGTCGACTCCATCCTTTCCGAGCTATCCCCATCTCTTCCGCCGCCGAGGCCCCCTCCCGCCGCCCCGGTCGTGGAGACGTGGCCGGATCCCACGTGCTCTCCCCTTCCCTATCGGCAGCATCAGACGGCCGTCGTCGCTTCCACCCGGCAGCGAGAGGAGGAGGGCTCTGCCATCCGTTTGGTTCACCTCCTCGTGAGCTGCGCCGACGCCGTCCAGCGCGGCGACTCCGGCTTAGCTTGGAACATCATCGAGGAGATGCGGGTCGTGCTCACACGTGTGAACACTGGTGTGGGAATCGGGAAGGTCGCCGGGTACTTTGTCGACGCCCTGTGTTGGCGGATCTATTCGCCCTGCTCCTCCTCCTCCTCCTCCTCTGTCTCCGTCGCCGGATCGGCGGCGGAGCAGGAGATCCTCTACCACCATTTCTATGAGGTCTCCCCCTACCTCAAGTTCGCCCACTTCATGGCCAATCAGGCAATCTTGGAGGCATTCGACGGCTACAACCGCGTCCACGTCATCGATTTCAATCTGATGCACGGCCTCCAGTGGCCGGCACTGATCCAGGCGCTGGCTCTCCGCGCCGGTGGGCCCCCCTTCCTCCGTCTCACCGGGATCGGGCCACCCTCCCCAGACGGCCGGGACGCCCTCCGCGAGGTCGGCCTCCGCCTGGCCGAGCTCGCCCGCTCCGTCCGGGTCCGGTTCGCCTTCCGCGGGGTCGCCGCGTCCCGGATAGACGACGTGCGGCCGTGGATGCTGCAGGTCGTCCCCGGCGAGGCCGTGGCCGTCAACTCGGTCCTGCAGCTCCACCGCCTCCTTGGCGACCCGGGCGACGATGCTGCCGCGCCGATCGACTCGGTGCTGGGCTGGATCGTGGGGCTTCGGCCCAGGATCGTGACGGTGGTGGAGCAGGAAGCGGACCACAACAGGCCGGCCTTCCTGGACCGCTTTACGGAGGCGCTCTTCTACTACTCCACCATGTTCGACTCTCTGGAGACCGGGAGAGGTGCCGCCCGCCACCACCACCACCAACAGCAGCAGGCGGTGGCGGAGGTGTACCTCCAGCGGGAGATCTGCAACATAGTGTGCTGCGAGGGGGCGGCCCGAGTGGAGCGCCATGAACCGCTGGCGCGGTGGCGGGCACGGCTGGGCAGGGCCAGTCTCAGGGCGGTCCACCTCGGGTCCAACGCCTTCAAGCAGGCCAGCATGCTGCTGACACTCTTCTCCGGCGAGGGGTACTGCGTCGAAGAGGTGGACGGCTGCTTGACGCTCGGGTGGCACAACCGTCCCCTCATCTCCGCCTCCGCCTGGCGGGCCGATGATGACGTGGCGCCACCGCCGGATATCCAACTCTTCAACACTAGCATGGCCTCTACTACTAATAACAGTATTACAATCAGTGGCAACGATATATAATAATAGTAATAATTTTCAGTCGATGCATCCCAGCAGCGGCAGCAGTAATGCTACTGCTAATAATCGGCAAATTAATGCTACCAGCAGAGATTGAATCTTGGAGGAAAGCTTTAATTTAAAATATATACCAATGGTTGAGATAAATTGCTTTTTTCACAGAAGAGATTGAAACCAACCGCATTAGATCGGTGGAAGGTGTATGCTTGATATTAAATGTTTCTCCTGAAATTTAACTATAATTTTTTTATAAATTTGTATCTCCCATTTTTGAAGTTTAGAAACTCAAGAAATCCCTTAATTACATTATGTCCTTAATAATTTCAGCTTGTTTTTTATGTGCCACGTGCCATCTTCTACTTTCCACCATGGGATGCGACATGCGAGTTTGGTGCCCTGATTTTCTTATCCGTGACGGGTAGAGTGGACGTTGTGGACGGCCTTCTGATGCTCATCAGGCGGTCGGAGGCAAAGGAGGGCGTGCGATAAGGAGCGTGGGGAAAATGGCCCACCCGTAAAGGAAAGCAGGGCACTGGTACCGCAGCTCTCACGTGCCACAGTTCTCGTGACAGGTTGGACGAGCCACATGCGCAAGGGGATCGGGAATCTGACGGGCGGTCCCGCAATCCTTCCTTCGTTCCCCGGATGGGTCGATCAGAGCCGTTTATTCGAAATAATCCTTCCTTCTGAGACTGCAGCAATCGTACGGACGAGATTAAAAATGTCAGCTACAAGAGCAAACCGGCCTGCGGGATCATCGCGCCACCGTCGTGATCGTGCGCCATGAGCCGTGCCGTTATCGCCGAGTTTGTTTGAAAAAAAAATGATGACCTGAAACCGCCAGCATTGATCACCATGACCGAAAGCAACAAGGCAATCAAAATTGCGACCTCGAGTGAAAATTAAGTTGATAGACTTTGCTGAAGTTAAGGCTTATTGAACAGATATTATACCATTAGCCCAATGTAAATATTAAGATTTTAAAATATACCATTTTATTCAGATAAACAGTAAAAATATCAAATACTAGCTGCTTACTTTCATCATCAAAAAAAAAAAAAAGAAAGAAGAGGGAAACGAAAAGGAAAAGTTGCTTCAGCTAATCTCTCTTGGTTAAATTGCCCTGTAAACCATACATACATATATATATATATATATATATATATATATATATATATATATATATATATATATATATATATATATATATATATATATATATTGTTGCTGGAAATTGGACCCGGGGGCCGCCGCGAAGCCGAGGAAGGAGGGGCTTCCGCCGCGGGGGCGGCGATCGACGGCGGGAAAGGTGGTCGACGGAGCGCCGGCTGGTGGCGTCCTCCTGGAGGGGCAGAGCTCCGCCGCTGGAAGGGTGGTCGACGGTGCGCCGGCTGGTGGCGTCCTCCACTGTGGGGTGCGCAAGTCCTACAAGGAAAACCGGTGGCCGGGCTCCCCGGCGCCGGCCCTCCGATGCCTAAGTCAGAGGGGGGAAGTATGTGAAGAGAGCAGGGAAGAGAGTATATGGAGAAGACAGCAAGAACATTTGGATAAGATAAAGAAGACGAAGAGGATGATGTCCTCAATTGTGTCTGTGCTTCCCGGCCTAGGAGGGTTCTCTCGGGCTTTCGGTCCCGGGGATCTGTTTCCGTTTCTGTTCCCTCCCCCCCTTTGGTTCTCCCAGGTTCCCTTTTATAGGAGGGGATTACGTTACCTGGGAGGTAACCGGGGGATTTGTCCCTGTCTGTAATAATTGGGCACGATTTGGCCCATTTATGGCGTAGTGGAGAACGGGACCGAATCAGACCGGAATCAGGGAGTTGTCACGGTCGATCGGACTTGTTGGAGTGGTTGAACCACCGGCTGTGGTGGGCCTGGGGTCCGTGGATGGTAAGTGCATTTATTACCGAATGAACCGGCGGTCAGGGAGAGCCATACGTTCTGATGGTTCAGTGATCCGGAGATCGTCTTGGGCCGTGTTCATTAAATGACTGAGTGCATCGGAGACTTGAGAGAGTCTCGTGCATTAATGGCAGGTCGTGCCGAATACCTGCGAAGATCTTATGCCTTTATGGCTTGGAGATAGTGGCAGGTTATAGTGGAGTTGTCAGGTCCCTTAGAGGGTTAGGTGGAAATTGGATATTTGGCTAAGGCATGGGCTCGGCCTGCTGTGCTCGGCCTTCTGGTCTCGGCTCTCTGGTCTCGGCCTTCTGGTCTCGGCCTTCTGGTCTCGGCTCTCTGGTCTCGGCTCTCTGGTCTCGGCCTTCTGGTCTCGGCTCTCTGGTCTCGGCTCTCTGGTCTATGAGCTCGAGAGCGGAAGAGCCCGATCACTTAGGATGAGCTCGAGAGCGGAAGAGCTCGATCACTTAGGATGAGCTCGAGAGCGGAAGAGCCCGATCACTTAGGATGAGCTCGAGCTTGCTGATGGATTTGGGTGCTATAATTACATTTGTGGGGTGGTCCATTTTTCCACCAACACTACCCCCCGACTTCCGAGTCCGAGCTGCTTTTTGGCTCGGGCGAAGGAAGTAGTTCAGTCATCGATCGTCCTGGTGCTGTGAGCGTTCCTACACCAAGGCGACTGAAGACGCTTTTTCTGCTCGGAGTCCGTTCTTTGGGGACGTCGGCAGAGAAGAATCCAAGTAAAGATAAATGAGAATGTAAAGACATTAAATGAATGGGTACCTTGTACCGTGTGCGTCCTTGTGCCGAGGCGACTGAAGACGCTTCTCTGCTCGGACTCCGTTCTTTGGGGACGTCGGCAGAGAAAAGTCCAAGAATAAAATAATGTAAAGACATTAAATGAATGGGTACCTTGTACCGTGTGCGTCCTTACGCCGAAGCGACTGAAGACGCTTCTCTGCTCGGACTCCGTTCTTTGGGGACGTCGGCAGAGAAATCCAAAAATAGAAGAGCGGGCTGAGCTCGTTGGCTGAAGACGATGGAGAACGAGCCGAGCTCGTTTGGCCAATAAAGACCACATCCCAACGTATCGGGGCATCCCAGCAAATCGGGGCATCTCGACGTCTCGAGGCATCCCGGCCGAGGCCGGGGTAGGAGCACGAGCCGAGCTCGTCCGGTCAGAGAGGACCGCTACTCAAGGCGACTGAAGACGCTTTTTCTGCTCGGAGTCCGTTCTTTGGGGACGTCGGCAGAGAAGAATCCAAGTAAAGATAAATGAGAATGTAAAGACATTAAATGAATGGGTACCTTGTACCGTGTGCGTCCTTGTGCCGAGGCGACTGAAGACGCTTCTCTGCTCGGACTCCGTTCTTTGGGGACGTCGGCAGAGAAAAGTCCAAGAATAAAATAATGTAAAGACATTAAATGAATGGGTACCTTGTACCGTGTGCGTCCTTACGCCGAAGCGACTGAAGACGCTTCTCTGCTCGGACTCCGTTCTTTGGGGACGTCGGCAGAGAAATCCAAAAATAGAAGAGCGGGCTAAGCTCGTTGGCTGAAGACGATGGAGAACGAGCCGAGCTCGTTTGGCCAATAAAGACCACATCCCAACGTATCGGGGCATCCCAGCAAATCGGGGAATCTCGACGTCTCGAGGCATCCCGGCCGAGGCCGGGGTAGGAGCACGAGCCGAGCTCGTCCGGTCAGAGAGGACCGCTACTCATAACCGATGGAGCACGAGCCGAGCTCGTCCGGTCAGAGAGGACCGCTACTCATAGTCGATGGAGCACGAGCCGAGCTCGTCCGGTCAGAGAGGACCGCTACTCAATAGTCGATGGAGCACGAGCCGAGCTCGTCCGGTCAGAGAGGACCGCTACTCATAACCGATGGAGCACGAGCCGAGCTCGTCGGGTCAGAGAGGACCGCTACTCATAGTCGATGGAGCACGAGCCGAGCTCGTCCGGTCAGAGAGGACCGCTACTCAATAGTCGATGGAGCACGAGCCGAGCTCGTCCGGTCAGAGAGGACCGCTACTCAAGGCGACTGAAGACGCTTTTTCTGCTCGGAATCCGTTCTTTGGGGACGTCGGCAGAGAAATCCAAGAATAGGATAGACAATGTAGAGACATTAATGTAGAAACATTAAGTAAATGGGTACCTCTCATGCAGTTGGAGTTAAGTGCTTCAGGTCGACTCAGCGGCCTTCTTTGGGTTGTGGTCGACTTAGCAGGGTGCCCCCACTCAGATCGGGGCGTGTTGTCGTAGGAGGCGTCGAATGGCGTTGAAAGGCGTCGAATGGCGTTGAAAGGCGTCGAATGGCGTTGAAAGGCGTCGAATGGCGTCGAAGTGTCGTCGAATGGCGTCGAATGGCGTCGAAGTGGCGTCGAATGGCGTCGGATGGCGTTGGATGTCGTCGAAGTGTCGTCGAATGGCGTCGAAGTGTCGTCGAATCGGCGTCCCGAGCTTAGCCAGAGCATCATTGGAGACGCATACAGGAGACGGACTTCGTCCGTTTAGCGATCGTGCGCCCTATTCGGGGCGACGTTTGGTCGTTTTTTGGATTCTCCGACCTGGAAATAGATAAAATATTGAAATTATTTGAAGCCAAAGTGGCGTCCTGTACCTTTTGGAGATATTTTGATGGCTTCCGAGCTTCGAAGTCCCTTAGGACTTAGCTTGGCACTAGCTTTCTTTGGCTCGATTTTCTGGGGGAGGTGTTCTGCATTCGGGCTTCTGAGCTCGGGCTTCGGAGCTTGGCAGCCTTCTGAGCTCGGCGGCCTTTGGTGCTCGGCCTTCTGAGCTCGGCGGCCTTCGGAGCTCGGCGGCCTTCGGAGCTCGGCCTTCTGAGCTCGGCAGCCTTCTGGACCATGAAGGGATTTAGCTTCATAGTACTTTCTTGGGGTAGAATCTCCTATGAATCTAGCCAGAGGAGCGCTCATCCTTTGGAAGGCATACAAAATAAGGCATCAGCCGAGCTTTCATTATGTACTAAAATCCTTTTTTTAAAGCCTTGCAATGATGAGGGAAATAGCTACAGCGTCGTCATAAAGAGGGCTCAACACCCTTTTGGTCTTCATCAGAAAAGGAGATGTGACTTTCACAGTGCACGGATGCTTTGAGGAAGCTCTTTTTTCCGAGCTCGGAGCTTCTGGTGCCTCTAGTTGCCCGCCCTCTGATGGTATTGATGATGCCCGTGAGAGGTCAGTTGTCATTCTGCTCCTTATGCGGCACTGGATTTTGTTCCTCGGGCTCTCTCCTGTAGGCATGATCACGGACAAAATAACTCAACCGACCTCGGCGGACAAGTGCCTCGATCTCATCACGAAGCTCGTAACAATCCTCCGTATCATGGCCGCGATCTCGGTGGAAGCGGCAGTACTTTTTCGAGTGCTTCCGCGACTCTGTCGGACGCATTCTCAATGGAGGTCGGAGGTAGCCCCGACCCTCAATCTCCATGAGGATTTCTGCTCGGGTGGATGTGAGAGGAGTGTACGTCTGAAATTTTTGGAGGGGAGACCCCGGGCGAGCTAGGCTCTTGGGCCAAGGAGGCTCTTTCTCATGCCAGGGGAATCTGCTACTTGGTTGGGAGTGCTCCTGGTGCTTCTTCTGCATCTTGGCAGGTTGTTCGGCTTCCTCCCGCCGAGAGGCCATGGCTTCCTCAGCCTTGGCGTACTTGCGAGCTCGAGCCAACATTTCGGTGAGGTCCGCAGAGAAGTTCTTCTCGATAGAGAAGAGGAACCTGTAAGACCGGGCTCCAGTCTTTAGTGCCGACATGGCGATTGACTGGTCTAGCTCCCGGACTTCCCATGTTGCGGCGGTAAACCGATCCAAGTACTCCTTGAAGGACTCTCCCTCCTTTTGTTTGATGTCAAGGAGGGAGTCCGACGTCCGCCGCTGGGGCTGGCTAGCGGCAAAATTACTGGCAAACTGCCTGCCGAGCTGCTCAAAGGAGGGGACAGTACTCGGCTTCAGCCCGGTGAACCAAAGCCGGGCCGGTCCTCGGAGCGTTGCTGGAAAGGCTTTGCACATCATGGCCTCCGAGGCTCCTTGTAGGGCCATTAAGACCCGATAACTCTCCAGGTGGTCGAGGGGGTCGGAACTGCCGTTGTAAGGCTCCACCTGGGGCATCTTGAACCGCGGCGGGACTAGTTCGTCATCAATTTGCTGGGAGAAGGGGGACTTCGTATTGAACTCGAAGTCGCCATTATGTCCTGACTTCCTTCCGTGGAGTGCCTGGATTTGACGTTCCAGCCTCTCGACCTTCCGGTCGAGTTCATCGTTCTGGAGGATCGCTGCAGCGGTTCGTTCGAGCGCAGGTTGTCCTGGAACCGATTCAGCTTCCGAAGGCTGTGGCCAGCCTCCGTGGCCTCCGGCTGGGTGCTCTCTCCAAAGGGAGGCCTGGACTTGGGAGTCCTGACCTCGAAGGTGAAGTCCGCTTGTGGGAGGCTCCGGTTGAACTGGAGCCGGAGGAGGCGGTGCTGTTGGGATGCTCCTGGGCTGCAGGCTTTTGACAGCGGTAGCCAGGGCCTGCACCTGTTGTACCAGGGCATCGAACTGCTCCGGCCGAACTTGATGAACTGACTCGGTCGGAGGTGATGGGTTTCGAACGGAACGCTCCGGGCTAGGTGGAGGACGTCGAGAGGCATTGGAAGCCCCTTTGCTTCTTAGCTTCATGGCAGCGAACTCGGTCCCTTCCTCTAGCGCCAACTGTTGCTGGAAATTGGACCCGGGGGCCGCCGCGAAGCCGGGGAAGGAGGGGCTTCCGCCGCGGGGGCAGCGATCGACGGCGAGAAAGGTGGTCGACGGAGCGCCGGCTGGTGGCGTCCTCCTGGAGGGGCAGAGCTCCGCCGCTGGAAGGGTGGTCGACGGTGCGCCGGCTGGTGGCGTCCTCCACTGTGGGGTGCGCAAGTCCTACAAGGAAAACCGGTGGCCGGGCTCCCCGGCGCCGGCCCTCCGATGCCTAAGTCAGAGGGGGCAAGTATGTGGAGAGAGCAGGGAAGAGAGTATATGGAGAAGACAGCAAGAACATTTGGATAAGATAAAGAAGACGAAGAGGATGATGTCCTCAATTGTGTCTGTGCTTCCCGGCCTAGGAGGGTTCTCTCGGGCTTTCGGTCCCGGGGATCTGTTTCAAGTTTCTGTTCCCTCCCCCCCCTTTGGTTCTCCCAGGTTCCCTTTTATAGTAGGAGATTACGTTACCTGGGAGGTAACCGGGGGATTTGTCCCTGTCTGTAATAATTGGGCACGATTTGGCCCATTTATGGCGTAGTGGAGAACGGGACCGGATCAGACCGGAATCAGGGAGTTGTCACGGTCGATCGGACCTGTTGGAGTGGTTGAACCACCGGCTGTGGTGGGCCTGGGGTCCGTGGATGGTAAGTGCATTTATTACCGAATGAACCGGCGGTCAGGGAGAGCCATACGTTCTGATGGTTCAGTGATCCGGAGATCGTCTTGGGCCGTGTTCATTAAATGACTGAGTGCATCGGAGACTTGAGAGAGTCTCGTGCATTAATGGCAGGTCGTGCCGAATACCTGCGAAGATCTTATGCCTTGATGGCTTGGAGATAGTGGCAGGTTATAGTGGAGTTGTCAGGTCCCTTAGAGGGTTAGGTGGAAATTGGATATTTGGCTAAGGCATGGGCTCGGCCTGCTGTGCTCGGCCTTCTGGTCTCGGCCTTCTAGTCTCGGCTCTCTGGTCTCGGCCTTCTGGTCTCGGCTCTCTGGTCTCGGCTCTCTGGTCTATGAGCTCGAGAGCGGAAGAGCCCGATCACTTAGGATGAGCTTGAGAGCGGAAGAGCTCGATCACTTAGGATGAGCTCGAGAGCGGAAGAGCCCGATCACTTAGGATGAGCTCGAGCTTGCTGATGGATTTGGGTGCTATAATTACATTTGTGGGGTGGTCCATTTTTCCACCAACATATATATATATATATATGAAGTAGCAACAATTTTTTGAAGCCATGGTAACATTACAACTGTTATTTAAAGCCTTGGGCTAGAAAGGGCCATTTCCCTTTTCATCTGTCGCGGAAAGAGAAACAAACACGTGATGAGAGGATCTGGTGTTGGTTCGACCACCACCACTGGAGAATTTACAAAGCACCGGGATGGCTTGAAAAAACATCACTACGCTAATTTTATGGTAATGATGGTCGAGTACTTCATAAATTTTGATATGGTGTATATTTGTTGACCTAATCTTGGTGTCGACTGAAGTATCTGACCTAGATATTATCCGAAGTACTTGATCTTAAGGTTAGCGGAGTGATGTTTTAGCAACAAAGAAGTGTCATGTGTCTTCCATTTAAATTCATTTAAAGGCAGTTAATGTTTATTAAGAATATGACTACGATCTCGACAACAGTTATAACCCACTATAGCTTGTTAGCCATTACAGCACGATCCCATCAATTTTTACCAATGTACGTGACCTGGCAGTCGTTACCGAGTAGTTTGAACACATCCCATCACTCTTGGCAATAGACACCAACCCCTTCTATGCAGGGGGACAAATGGAAGATCCTCGGTATGATTCTCTCCTCTTTCTTTCTCTAGAAATATTGCCTCTTTCTCCAAACTTTTCACTATTTTCTTAAAATTCTGTTGACTTAAGCACCGGAGAATTCTTAATTGGACAAACTCTAGCAAATGGACTTTTTTTTTTCTGATTTCAAGTTGGCCGGGAGTCACCAAATGAACTTCAACTCGAGCTTAAGCAAAATCATATCATCAGCACTCCGCTCTCCGGCCAAAGTTTACAGCTCCGAGATCAACCAACCTCACCACTTCACCTCGGTTGTCTACCGACCCGATTCTGCGGTTCGGATTCTAGCGGCGACAAGTTCAAATGAGGAGGATGATAATAGATGGAGTCGTACCAGTCACAATCCTGATGTTTCCGTGGGCGTTACTTCATATGAGGAGGACCATCTAAACTCATGGGAACTCATCTTCCATGACGCCGCCCATTGAACCGATGTGAAATTTTCACATCCATGCTGGAATCAATGCTCAGAGTTACCATTAACATGTTTGGTTTCATGGAGCATTAACGGGAACAAGTTTTTTTTTTTGGGAACGATGCGACTCGATGTGATGATTTGGAATTCAAGGAAAACCCCAAAATTCATCAAACCATCAGAAAGATTTCAGATAGCAAAAATTTAAAAAATAAACAAAAAATTATATTCTTTCTAAAATATTTTTGAATATATTTACTTGATAATAAATATAAGAGAGATAAAATTAACAAAATGATGGCAAAAAAAACACCACTGATAGCAATGTTAATTTGTAACTCATAAACTAGTTCATTTTTCGAGAATAATTTGTAATTCACGAGAATCATCAAATTCATGTATAATTCAAGAATGATTGCATACCTTTCAGTCCATTTTTGGAGAATAGTTCAAAAATTATTTGGTCAATAGAAAAATAAAGAAAATTCAAGAATTTTATAATAATTTGAAGAACATTATAGCTATTGAAAAAAAAAAAAAAACCTGCAAAAGCATAGAATGGGGTCTTCATGCTAGAAAATTTGGTGAAGACAAGCAGATGGCCTTAACGAGACAGCAGGTAAGTCATAAGCGGAACGCATACCTCTAACAACATCTGTTTTATCAAACATATGAAATGTAACAATTAAGTGTAGTAATGGAAGAAAGAGACGATTTTTTTTTATTGAAAAACAAAATCTACGGTAAAGTATTGGATCTGATATGAAACTTATTTTCCATTTCATACTTAATTACTTAGACATTGATAGATTGAACTGCTAGTAGTAGCTTCAATGATTTGGAGAAGCAGACAGAAAACAAAATAGAAGAATCGACTGCCTGGCCAAACAAGCCGGAAGCGGAAGTGCAATGACCTCAAGATGTTCACCAGCTTTCTGCTCCTCGGACTATGGTTTCTGTTCCTTGGGCTCGGACTTCCAGTTGGGCGAAGCGTTGGCTGAACTCCGGCCCAAAGATCAATGATGCATTCAAGACCCAAAGCCCATTCTGAAGTTGGCTCGATCGGGCGGGCCTCGAACTCGGGGCCATGTCGAGGCCTTGCATCCACAAAATTCTAGTTTGGCGATTTCTTGTAGCGAGACGGAACATGAAGAACCTAATAAACTAAATAGCAATGCCTCATTTTGTGCTGCATGGTCCTAATTCAGAAAACAAATACAACACGGTTGAGGAAAGATGCATGTGAAAGAGGACCGGCTAATGAATTTGATCGAATATACGACGTCCATAGTTCGTGCTGGATTGGGGGGGATCGGAAAGTGATGATCCGGCTTACGAAAAAGGGTCATAGACTTGGTTTGGAACGGACATACAAGTGGCAGCGCATGTAACTTCATCACAGCGCCTATTTTTGAGACGGAGACGGAGACGGCCGGGGAACATACTGATTCCGATCAACCATAACCACCGCTATTATAGAAATAACAGGACAAATCAAGATTGATGGCCGAGCCTTTTCTCCTGTTCTTGTAACCGGCGATTGAAACATGCAAACTAGACCCCAGCTTGCTCCCCGATCTGAGCAGCGACACCACCACCACGATTTGCGAGAGCGAGAGTATAGCAGTCGAGCTCCCTGAGCCTGAGGAGAAGGTAGAGCAGAATCCCGCAGCCGAACCCGAGCGCGGCGCTGGACCCCGTCAGGGAGACGGCCGCGCAGACGAGCATGACGAAGGACTCCTCCTTGGTGCCCATGTCCCTCGACGCCATGGCCAGCTCGATCCCGGAGAAGAGCAGCAGCACCCCGAGGATCCCGATGGGGAACTCGCCCAGGATCCTGACGAACGAGCTCCCGAAGGCCAGCCCCAGCGCCAGCTTCCCCACGGCTAGGAACAGGACCGACGCTCCGCTCCGGCCGCCGAACCGGTACTGCCCGGCCAGCCCGCCGGCGCCGTGGCAGACCGGCATCGCCCCGAACCAGCACCCCACCAGATTCATCAGCCCCACGCTCACCGACACCGCCGCCGCGGACACCTCCCGCTCCGGGAAGAGGTCGGCGGAGAGCTTGCACACGGCGATCACCGAGTTGAGCACCGAGAGGGGGATCTGCGGGATCGCCGCCCGCAAGAATCCCACCTTCCAGTCGTTCCACGTCATCCTCACGATCTGGAGCTTCGAAGGCCCGAATCGGAGGTCTCCGATGATGGATGGGTCTCGAACGAAGCAGAGGGCCAGCCCTAACAAGAATACCAATAGCGCGGCGGGGATCCTCGAGGAAGGGATGCACGACCTCTTCCAGCGGCGGCCATGAGGGCGATGGGCGGAGCTGTGAGGCGGGGATTCGAATTGCCGTTGTCGATCCCGGTCCTCCTCGTCCCCGCCGGAGCCGGTGACGAGGATGACGAAGAGGAGGGTGGAGAGGGCGAGGAGGAGGCCGTCGAGGCCGAGCCAGGGGCGGGGGCCGCCGGACTTGGCGGCCGCGAAGTCCTGGTCGTGGCGGATGTACTTGATGGCGGAGAAGGCGAAGGAGAGGCCCTGGGAGAGCTGGACCCCGCGGACGACGGGGACGGGGATGAAGCGGTAGAGGAAGGACATTAGGCCGGTGGCGCCTAGGAGGAAGAGGAGGACGGCGGTGGAGAGCCCGGCGGCCATGATCTCCGGGATGGAGAGGGGTGTGGAGGACTCGGAGATGGCGACGGCGGCGATGGACTTCATGGGCTGGACGGGCATGGGGATGCCGAAGAGGAGGCCGGTGGCAGCGTTGTAGAGGGCGGTGAAGACGAGGGTGGTGCCCAGGTCGAGGCCGTTGACGAGGGACAGGGCGAGCACGATGGGAATGTAGGTGCCGAGGTCTCCCACGGAGCCGCCCAGCTCCGCCCACACCGTCGTTTTCAGCCGGAAGCTGGAGGCGACGGCGGAGAGGAAGCAGAGGGATCGGCCGCCGGCGCGGTGTCTGAGGAGGAGAGGAGTACTACTGCCTTGCTCTTGGCGGTCTTCCCCTGTGCCAGCCATTGATGGCGGAGGGGGAAGAGGGATGTGATAAGGGTATTAATTTGGATGGAGCGAAATGAATGGATGGGTGCACTGATTGGGGAGAGAGAATGAGAAGTCGGGTTCGGATCCTCGCGGGGCATTGGTGGATGCATCCCACTTCACCTATTTTTGATCGGACGGTGAATAAAAAATAGAACGACTCGTATTCTTTCCGTTTTTTATCTTTAAATTTCGGCCTGCGCATCTCTCTTCCCTTTTCCTAATCCCACGTTGGGTCCTTTTATCGTCGGGAGTGACGTGCCCTAGGGCCGCCCACAAAGACCGTCCAATTAAAATTCACCGCGCCGCCGCTGCCCAAGCGGTCGAGAGCCACCATCTGACGCGTTCAAAAGCGCGCAATCAGGTTCGAACTTCCAGACGATCACAGACAGGATGTGATCTGCATGCGTGCAGGATATTCTAGCCCATCCACGTATCCAAATTTTATGAAATAAATATTTTTTTTCCGCCTATACAACCAACTTTTTTGGAGATCTTCAAGGTAAATGCGTCGATTGCCGAGTCGGCCTTCCACCGCCAGTCTCCATCGAGCTCAACCAGAGTGGCCGATTGCCGAGTCAACCAGCATCACTACACCGCTTGTTCGGGGCCGAGGATAGAACGGTTTCCAGGGGCAATAGAGAGGAAGGTATTGATGCTCATGACGGAAAAGCTTGATGGTGGGTCGGACGACGGAAAAGAGGTGGACTGCAGTAGAGGTAATTTGAAACAACATGAGCAACCAGACGTTGGAAAGAAACAGGACAGAGAGAACAACAGAGAGGCCCTTCTAAATTTCGGAGGAAAAAAAGGGGAATTGTTCTGTTTTGTTTGACAACATTATGTTATTTCAAGTTTCTTTAGCCTTGTAAGATTGTTTGATGAAAAATAGGTGAGATTAATTAAACTGTGAATTACTGCTGCAAATGGATTGAATTAACTCATGATCCAATTCAACCAGTTTGCGGATATTTATGTCCAAAC
The DNA here is from genome assembly GCF_051530095.1 of Phoenix dactylifera. Classification (NCBI taxonomy): domain Eukaryota; kingdom Viridiplantae; phylum Streptophyta; class Magnoliopsida; order Arecales; family Arecaceae; genus Phoenix; species Phoenix dactylifera. The sequence goes on along the minus strand of NC_143198.1, from coordinate 33,382,987 downwards.
CTAATTTAAGGATTTATAGGATCGGGTCAGGTTCTAAATTTGAACCATTCCACATTCTAGATCGAGCCTAGATTTATTGGGCTCTAATTTGATCGGGTTTGTTTTGATCTGATTGTTATCAAGATTTAATTTGGATCTTTTGATCTAATTAATCGACCTGATCCAAATTTGGTATACCAATCTTTAAATGGTCGGGTAGATCTGCTAACTTCAATACTTCTCTCAGTCATTAACCATTAGGAGTCATTACTACTATGAACGATTCAGACCCGATCAAGATCCAATTTTTTATATTGGAACTAGATCGTATCCATACGATCCGACCCAAATAATCCCTTGGGTCAACAATTGGATTGATTCAGGATCCAAACAAGAAAATGAGATCACTCATGCACTGAACCTGTGAGAAGTCGGGTTATGGAGGAACTGGTGTTGAACCCAGATCAGAGCGCTCGACGGCGTTGGTTGCCCCTCCGCCGTGGATGACTGGATTTTTTTATTTTCGCCTTTGGGTAAGTGAAGGACAATTTGAAAGGATGACTGGACTTTTTTTTGGCCTTTGGGTAAGGGCAGGATAATTTGATGAAGTCCAGGGCATGCACTTAATTTATTAAGCAGGTATGATAGTCGTAGACGCACACAAGCAATTGTGCCTCATTGGTGGTTGTTGCTGGAAATTGGACCCGGGGGCCGCCGCGAAGCCGGGGAAGGAGGAGCTCCGCTGCTACAGGGGGCGGACGGCGGTGCGCCGGCCGGCTGCGTCCTCCGCTGCGGGGGGGTGTGCAAGTCCTGCAAGGAAAACCGGTGGCCGGGCTCCCCGGCGCCGGCCCTCCGATGCCTAAGTCAGAGGGGGCAAGTATGTGGAGAGAGCAGGGAAGAGAGTATATGGAGAAGACAGCAAGAACATTTGGATAAGATAAAGAAGACGAAGAGGATGATGTCCTCAATTGCGTCTGTGCTTCCCGGAGGGTTCAGTCCCGGGGATCTGTTTTTGTTTCCGTTTTTTGTTGTCCTCCCTCCCTTTTCCCCCCAGGTTTTCTTTTATAGGAGGATTTTTGTTACCTGGGAGGTGACAGGAGGTTTGTCCTGTTTTTGTAATAATTGGGCACGATTTGGCCCATTAATGGCGTAATGGAGAACGGGACCGGATCAGACCGGAATCAGGGAGTTGTCACGGTCGATCGGACCTGTTGGAGTGGTTGAACCGCCGGCTGTGGTGGGCCTGGGGTCCGTGGATGGTAAGTGCATTTATTACCGAATGAACCGGCGGTCAGGGAGAGCCATACGTTCTGATGGTTCAGTGATCCGGAGATCGTCTTGGGCCGTGTTCATTAAATGACTGAGTGCATCGGAGACTTGAGAGAGTCTCGTGCATTAATGGCAGGTCGTGCCGAATACCTGCGAAGATCTTATGCCTTGATGGCTTGGAGATAGTGGCAGGTTATAGTGGAGTTGTCAGGTCCCTTAGAGGGTTAGGTGGAAATTGGATATTTGGCTAAGGCATGAGCTCGGCCTGCTGGTCTCGGCCTTCTGGTCTCGGCTCTCTGGTCTCGGCCCTCTGGTCTCGGCTCTCTGGTCTCGGCTCTCTGGTCTATGAGCTCGAGAGCGGAAGAGCCCGATCACTTAGGATGAGCTCGAGAGCGGAAGAGCCCGATCACTTAGGATGAGCTCGAGAGCGGAAGAACCCGATTACTTAGGATGAGCTCGAGAGCGGAAGAGCTCCATCACTTAGGATGAGCTCGAGCTTGCTGATGGATTTGGGTGCTATAATTACATTTGTGGGGTGGTCCATTTTTCCACCAACAGTGGTAATGCTTTGCAACTCGGTACGGATGGGTGTATTGACTGGGGAGAAAAAAAAATCATGGATGGGTTGGGGAAAAAATAAGATATCGATCTCTATCAATTTCAAGCACTTACAAGTATCACAAAATATAAAAATCTTAGGCTTTTATCTCTAGCTGTAGCTGATATAAATTAGTGTATTAGCCGACTAAATATCTATATTTCTTCAGGAAAGATGTGATATAGGTCAAACTTTTCCAATCCTTTTCTCACAATTTTAAATTGATCTTTTAATCATTAAATACCTAATCAATACATGAAAAGGTCAAATCATTCCCACACAAAATTCGAAACCCACGGGTTGCAAGATTCAATCCCCAACAGCTGTATAGCCTAAGTTAAGTAAACCAGTTTATAATTCTTGATGACTTCTTTTTAGAATAACTAAGTAACTAACATTAAAAAAGATCATGCACTTACAAAATCTATTATCTAATAAATTCATTTTTACGTTTTTATTTGATTTAATAATTGTTTAGAACGTTGTTAATCTTTCTTTCTTTGTTGATTTGCTTTTAAATCGATCCGTTATTAATGTGTATCTTTTGTTGTACTAGATTTTTTTTTTTGAATTATAATCTTTTGGATTTGGCTTATCCTTCTATTTTCTTTTTTCTTATGACAAGTTTGTTTCCATTATGTTTTGGCAATCAATTGTTTTGGCACGGCACTACGAGATTAATCCATTAATTTTTCCAGAGTGGATTCATTTAGTCTAATTTATCTTCTTCTTCTTCTTTTCAGAAGGAAGCTTGATGATGCATTCAAATTAGTTAATGCAAGTCTCATTCGTGTGGATTTCATTCTAGCTTTTAGTCAAAAATAATATGATAAAAAATAATGAGCACGATATCTGCAACGGCGCCAAAATAAAAGGGCAAAAGGGCATTATGTTCTAAGAGAAGAGTTGGCTTGGAAATGGTTGTTGAGGAAATTCTAGGACGCCTAGCTTTGTGATCAAGAGACTCAAATCTCACAAAAGTTCTCCTGTGTTCAACCTCCAAACATATCAAAGCCACCAATCTCTTCTCCGTGCTTGCCTAGATCTATATAAACCATTTCCCCTCTCATCCACTTAAAAGCTAATCCTTTTAATTTATTCCTTCCTTAAGTCCTTATAGGCCTCATAATCCCAAAGATTCTCCGAGTTTTGTTTGAGTTTTTGAGGATTGCTGGCTTAAAAGAAAAGTAGAAGGAAGCCATTACATTCCCTTGGTTTTGCTTTTCTTCTGGCTGCCGGAAGGAATAAGTCAGCGTTGGATAATTTTCTGGTGGCTTCCATGGAGGCAACAATTCACGTTGGAGGCATGAAGATGAGATCTTTTCATTGCCTTCGCGGGACAAAGATGAGGAGGAGGCTCTGAAGTGGGCCGCTCTTGAGAGATTGCCGACTTACGGTCGAGTGAGGAGGGGCATGCTGACTCTAGCTAAGGGAGAGCATAAAGAATTCGACAACTAGAACCTTGGATTGCAAGATGAGAAGAGCCTGTTCGATCCAAGAGGATCACTAGATTTGATGTGGACTATTTTGGCTACTATGAGGAGGGTTGAACAGGATTCAGGAGCGAAATTCGCCACATTGGAAAGTAGGATAACCTAGAAATATATTTACATGCATTCGGGATGCCATATGAAGAGAGCAATGCTCATCAGCATTAAACTGTTACTGTCATATACGTGTTTAGCAACTCAAGATTCCAGAGACATACAGGCACCAATACGGCTTCCACTCTGGCCTCTGATAAGGGTTAAAAATGATCATGTCATCATTATTACATTTGGAACAAAACTAGAACAAAGATCTGGCCCCTATGTTAGTGTGTGGAAGTCCCATCTACCGACCAAGTTGGATCCCACAGATGCTAAGTTCTGCATGCGATATATTCGTCTTTGGGCTTTTTCCGAAGATAATAAGAACAGATGTTCCAGAGATAGAGCTTACCTGTGCAGGAAACTAGAAAGGTTTGTTACATAAATGAAAGCCTAATAGTTACATTCCTTTTCAGTTCATTAATGCATGGAACGACTACTGAAACTATCGATCACAGATGTTCGTTGAAGAGGTCATGGAACTTGTAGAGCTGACATCATTGAGGGATACGGTTGTTGGATTACCTGGAGTGAATGGACTATCGACCGCGCAACGAAAGAGGCTGACGATTGCCGTGGAGCATCGATATATTTGAAGCCTTTGATGAGATGAAGGAAAGCTATGATTGATTGGTTTTTTGTTTGTATATGCGAACTGAAGTACAATGAGACACAACTTTAATACATTTTATATTTGATTGCCGCTCTTCCTGATGAAGCGAGGAGGAGAAGAGATGTATGTAGGTCCGCTAGGGCGCCATGCTTGCCATCTTAATATCTTATCAATTATTTTGAGGCGAGACACAGAAGAAAAAAAAAGAAAGATTTACTACCTTGCAAGATTCAGCTCAACAGAACAACTAACAATGTCTTTTGGTTTATTTTATCAAGGGGATTGATGGTGTCGGCAAGATAAAGAATGGTCACAATCCTGCCACATGGATGCTGGAAGCGACTACATTGGCCCAAGAAGAGAAACTAGGTCTTGATTTCAGGCTCAGCGAAGTATACAAAATATCTAAACTGTATGTGAGTAACTTTTTTGCTTCGGACCTTTTCTTCCTAATAGATGTAGCTAGCATGTCTTTACTTGTATCTGCATCTTCCATTTCAGGAGGAGCAAGAATTTGATAAAGGAATCAAGGAGGTTCTTCTTCACGGCAATTATAGCCTTGTTGTTGGGGACTACTTTCTGGGACCTTGGCACTAAAAGGTAGATGCTGACTACACTTACCCCAAGCTTTTTAACTCTATTTTCGATCTAGAATGATCTCAGTGTGCCTATACGTACTATTTTATATTGCAGGGATAGGCAGCAGGATTTGTTTAATGCAATGGGTTCCATGAATGCTGCCATTCTCTTCGTTGGGTTACAATGTTCTTCGTCCGTTCAGCCAGTTGTAGCTATCGAACGAACCGTATTTTATAGAGAGAGAGCCGCTGGAATGTAATCAACCTTGCCGTATGCATTTGGACAGATGCTTACTTTACATCACCTTACCTTACCTATCCTCCTTTCGAGCTTCTCCATCGAGAGGTTCTAAAAATTGAAGTAAAAAACCGTTTTTTTTTTTCACATGTGTGATAAAAGCTGGATCATACCAGGTGCCGCTTTCCGCCTCTTTGGCTCTAACCACCATTTCCGAACTGCAGGTTGCGATCGGCATTCCATATATCTTGATGCAGTCTTTGATTTATGGTATAATAGTGTATGCAATGATTGGGTTTGAATGGACGGCAGCTAAATTCTTCTAGTACATGTTCTTCATGTACGTACTTCGCATTGGTGTACTTCACATTTTATGGAATGATGGCAGTAGGCTTGACCCCAACCACAACATTGCTTCAATAGTTTCCTTTGCCTTCTATTCGATATGAAATCTTTTCTGTGGATTTATTGTTCCATGACCTGTAAGTTCCGACTCCGAGATCTCGATGGTTGCTAGGTCTTTCATAAAAGTATATCCACTAAAGTTGCTGCTTCATTTTACAGAGAATTCCTGTTTGGTGGAGATGGTATTATTGGATATGCCCTGTTTCATGGACCCTGTACGGCTTGGCTGCTTCCCAGTTTGGAGATGTACGGGATAAACTTGACACCGGTGTGGTCGTGGCTGATTTCGTCGGGAGTTACTTTGGGTTCAGACACAACTTCTTGGGAGTGTAGCAGCGGTTGCTTTCCTATTTGGGTTCTCCATAAAAATGCCCAACTTCCAAAGAAGATGATGAAGGCTTCCTACGATCGACCGTGATGTTTCGGAGAAAGGATTCAGATCAGACTGCCAAGCCATGCAGACTGGAGTCGGTGGTTTTGGAAAACATCCAGATAAGTACTTGCAAGACTTGGTCGGCAAAGAACGAACAAAGTTGAAGAGCAAAGAAGAAAGAAACTTGAACAGGACAACTCACAATAAGTTTTTTTGTGGTCTTGTACTCTTTTTTTTTTGGCACCATACGTTTTTTCAACTATTATTGTAGAACTTAAATGATGTCGAGACTTAAAACTGGATTTCAGATACAATACAACATCAACAAGAAGCAGCCCAAGTAAGGAAGGAAGAAATCATTAGAATCGCAAGATATCATTCTATCGTAACACCTGTATAATTAAACATTCATTTGTTGCTAGCTATTAAATTTCTTAATTTTCATGCGCATTGTCTTATCACAAGCAAGTTACTCATGCCCATGACTCTCAAGAATCCTAGCTCTAGGATACAACAGAGCACATTGATGATTTTAATTTGGTAATGATGAAAAGCACCTCTACAAGACCGTAAAATTTGCAGGAGCACGAGGCAGGATCTCTTCAACTCCATTGGATCAATAATATCCTGCAGTCATGTTTATTGGAGAGCAGAATTCTCAAGCCGCGCAACTTATTTTGGATGCTGAACGGAGAGTACTCTATGGTGAGAAAGCTGCAGGAATGTATTCACGCTTTCGCATATGCATTTGCGCAGGTAAATGTATAACATCGTAAAAATTTTATGTTGGAGGGCTGTCAACTTTGAAACAGTCGAAAGATATTTCTGGTTATTGTGTACTGGATCCTCGCAATGACAATTGGGGGCCAGCACTACTGTATATGTTTGACGAATTCTTCCCTTTTCCTTCACAAATCATTCCTCACCTTATTTTACTGCATCGCATTCAGCTTGGAACTGGAATTCCTTATACGCTGCTTCAGACACTGGTATATGAGTTACCTATGTATAGCACGATCATTTCAATTCGAGACATTGTCAGGGCATAAATCACAATAAAATAAAAAATTGAGTTGAGTGGCTGAAGACAAAGTTGATACAAAAATTAAGATCTAGTTTTTTTTAAAAAAAAATATTTTTTTTTATGATTATTGTTGCTAGCTTGGTTATTTTCAGAAAGCTGCACACCTCGATCGGGCTGAAATTTTGTAAAAGCAGACCGCACTAGTTTTATTTTAGTATGGCCCATTAATCCCAGTCTACATGGTGCTGGCAGCTGGTTGGTCCCTCTCTATCTCACTTTAGGCTACAAGTGCATGAGGTCGGGAACTTTTGGCTTGAGTTGGCTTTGCATCTAAGATCGAGCACCAAGTTTGAGTGTTGGCTAATTATTGTTGAGCTGAATCTAATCCATTCCATCCAATCATAGATGGGTTTAATTATGTCAGATCCATATCTGACCATGAGCGTCAAGTTCGTGAGAAATTCAAACTTAGGTCTTATCTCGATCCAGTTGGCTACCTGACCGGCTGGTTCACGGGCAAATATGACAGGGAGACCAGGAAAAAGGGCTAGAACAGCGCTGGGCGGCAGCCCGAACCGCGCGCCACTGATGGTACTTTGCCAACTCGTGGAGAGAGAGATTGCAGGGAAAAGAAGCGGACTATTGGAGCGAGCACTATAATATATATACTGCTCCAGAGATGAGAGAGAGCCGATGAGGCCCCACTCACCTGGACCCGCAGGCCTGGCCCTGGCCCTGGCCCTGGAGACCGAGACTCGTCCTCGCTACTGCAGGCGTCCTAAGCCGGCGAAACCAAAGGAGAAGGCACGAGCTGAGATTTAGCTTAGCGATAGCACCATCTTGCTTGTATGCAAGAGGTCATCAGGAATTCCATCAGCCAGAAAAATGCTAATCATCAGACGGTGCGGTCGAGAAAGAGATCAGCACGGCACCACTCGCTGGCTGCATGTGATTCCTCCAGCCCCCCTTGCTCATGCATCACCTCCTCTAAAGTATGTAGCAGGTGCGAATGACATAAAAGAGAGACCCCCAGCATTCCATATCCCATTCCACTGTTTCGCGTGAGGCTCCCAGCAGCAAACCCATAAACTATTTTAAAAAAAAAAAGTTAATATAAAAAGGATGTTACGAACCGCGACAAAAAGAAGACTCCCCGCTGGCCAGCCTGTCGTCGGCACACCCCCACTTCAAAAAGTTAAAGCGGATGAATTCCCTTCCATAATGTTCTAAATTAAAAGAAACCATCAATGGGAGAAACCGGCCCGATATTTGGACAAACATAGCGCATCATGGGGTGCGAATAGGAATCGGGACTAGATGAATTACCGATGATACAGGGGGAATAGGTGTGCCAGCTTCAGTCGGGTCGTCGAAAGGCTGACAGGCTGCTGCCCACCACCAGCTGCCATGTACTTACATATCATACATGAGTTTACTTTTACATAACCTAACATCTCGTAGCCTTTTCTTCTTCTTTTTTTTTTATATAAATTAATGCATTAAATAATATAAATATAAATACATCCATGAAATAAAAAAATATTCAAATTAAGATGAAAGATGTGTGAATCCCATATTGCAGTCCCGGCGTGATCAATAAATCCTATTAAAATACAAAATACAGATGCAGATGTACCATTAAATATTAAATCTTAGTTACAGCGATACTTATCTTCTAATCCTTACGACAGCCCAATATTTTATGCGCTCGGTTGTATCCTAACATGACCTGAGATGGGCAAATTTAACATGTAAAGCACCTACTCTTAAAACACAATCACATATTTATCTTCATCAGGTTGGACTCAAAATTCAGCTTCTAACAGCAACGAGAGTTAAAATTCCCTGTGCCAGCATCAGAAGAATCCAAAAATATTCCAGTCCTAACTCTATTAAATAACAGACTAATTTCATGAGTTATATCTTACAACCCAACCTGTTGAATGATAGGGATCGATCTCTCTCTCTCTCTCTCTCTCTCTCTCTCTCTCTCTCTGGTGTGTGTTCCCTTTTGTATTTCTTTGGCATACCCTTCGATGTAGAATTAAAATTAAAAAAAAAACACGCAACCGAGACATCACAGCGCACACCTCTCTCCACAAGATGTCAAGAAGAGAGAATAAATTCTCTGGCAATAAAAGTACGAGCAGCAGAAGAAAGAAAATGAATCCAAATTAAATCCAACTAAAAACTTTCAACTTGACGGTCCGGTTCCACTTCCCAGAAGCCATGGAATCCAATCCCATCCATTACCCCCCGAAACGAATCAATTTGGATTAAATAAAAAGGAAAAAAAAAGGAAGCCAGCGGGGTAAAAAAAAATTGGGAACAGAGAGAGTACAGAAAATGCACAATTTTTCTATTTTCGGTGGTGATGACTTCTATATATTCTGCGGACGTCCCCTTGCGAGGGAAGAGAAGGATCGGCAGCCATCATCAAATCCATCCACCATCATAGTAGTCACGGGGTGGCGGCGGCGGGCGGCGTGGGCCCGGCGGAGCCACCCTTGGACGGGTCGTCAGAGGAACCGCGGAGGGCGTCGTCTCCCTCCGTCCGGTTGAGGAGATCCTCCATCATGCGGAGGACCTCGGGGATGTCCGGGCGGGCGTCGGGGACGGTGGCGACGCAGGCCATGGCGATCTGGAGCAGCTGCACCATTTCCTCCTCGATGTTGGGGTAACGCATAAGCTCCACGTCGAACACCTCCGCCGTCCACTCCTCCCTCACCACCGACTGTACCCACCGCGGGAGATCGATCCCATCCTCCCCGAGCGACGCCTGGTTCGGCGCCTTCCCCGTCAACAATTCCAACAACAAGACGCCGTAGCTGTAGACGTCGGACTTGAAGGTGGGGCGGCGGGTCTCGAGGACCTCGGGGGCGCGGTAGCCGGCGACGCGGTTGGGCGGGGCGGAGGGGCCGAAGAGCGGTTGGAGACCGAAGTCGGAGAGAAGCGCCGACTCCAGGTCCTGCGGCAGAAGCACGTTCGAGGCCTTGACGTTGCCATGGACCAGCCGCGCAGCGGAGTGCAGGTGGGCAAGGCCGCGGCCGGCCGCCAGTGCCACGCGGATCCGGCTGTCCCAGTCCAGAGGCGTCCGCCCGGATCCCCGGCTCCCTGTTGTCGTGCAGTTAGTCAAAGTCAAAGTCAAAAATTAAATACAAAATATGAGGGAAGTAATAATTTTTTTAAAAAAAATTGTTCAGATGATTAATTCGTTATTCTTTAATAACGATTTAAGTTATTTTTGATCCTCGGACCTTCCTAAAATTATTTTCTTCCTGGTAAATAACTTTATCCCAATGCCCAGGCCACGATTTAGTGCACGTCCTTCTCCCTTTTTTTCGTCTTTTTTTTTGGGGTCCCTGAAAGGCGGTCCTGATTTCAAACTCAAGATGTGACTTTTGCAAGTTAAAGCGCGTCTCCAGGATTCCCTCAAAAAAAAAAAAAAAAAACACGTCTCCAGACAATTGAAAAGAATAATATGTACTATAAAAAAAATCATAAAGAAGTAATCAATTGTTAAAAACTATTTTTCTCTTTTTTCGCAATCTGGATATTCAAAAATTATTATTATGGGAGATACATAAAACTGCTGACAAAAGTGAATAAAAATGAATTATTTTGATATGAGGGCCAACCAGAGGTTGACAATTAAGATCTTGCTAAAAAAAAAAAAAGGCCTTGCAACTACGGAAGGCCACCCAACTCTCTTCCTAAAGGGGACTATTCCTGTATCACGTCAATCGTGTGGGTCTGACGCGAGAAGATCCTTGTTGATTAAGACAATTGACGGGCGCTGACGGAGACGCCACGCGGAAATTTGACTTGTAAGGATTAAGAGAAGATGTCGACGTTTGTCTGCCGGGGCGGTAAAAAGAAAGAGAGAGAGAGAGAGAGAGAACGCGTAAACAAAAGAAAAACGGAATCAATAAAGAAAAAAGAACAAACAAGAGAGGCAGACGTCATGGATCAAAGTTAAAGAAAGTAATAGGTAAAAAGGCAAGCATGCGACTGCCGAACAAAAGCTGCCGGATCCAGCATTAAAATTGTAAAGACCAAAGAGGGCATATCGGCCGAAAATAGTCAGAAATTTGAAGAGAAGTATATATCTATAGAGACAAAACAAAAGCATACGGCCAGGGGGGGAAATCCATGCAAGTGGAATACGGGTGATCACATCGCTGACCCAGACACAAGAAAACAGCAGGAAGCACGGTGCGTCCACATAAAGCATACTCGACGCTTACACAGCAGCTCACAAGGCGAGCGTATACGCGTGAAAAAATGAGTGGTAATTACAAATCTAAAGAACGGCTGAATAAGTGGTGCGCGTGGTTACAGAGAATGTAACCCGAGGATGTAACCACGCGACGGACAAAAAGTCTCTTTCGAAAAGGGGGCCCACACCGATCATTCTCCCGCACATAATATAAGGTTGGCGAGCGCGAGACGGATAGAAGCGCCACGTTGGAATAAAAACGAGTTCCGCAACTGCTACTGTTGACCGAAGACCCCGATAATTGACTGTCCACATGGCACCTCGACCAGCACTCCTTTTTTTTTTTTTTTTGCTCCTTCGTCGCACCTACGGACAGCTGTATCTATCAACCATACCGGACCCATCCATCCTACTATGCGGAACCGACTTGTATCCTTTGGAGCGTCCTGGTTAAGAACAAGCAATAACCGGCATTTTTCGCTCCAATTACCAATTTAGCGTTCGCCGCTGGAAGATTTGCCTTAAAGAAATATTTTTCATTCAGCCAATTAGCGAATGGCAAACGGCCTTCACTAATTGCTATTGTTATCGAGTCTAACTGCTAAAACGGCTGTTATAACGCTACAACGACCGCTTTTTTTTCTCTCTCTCTTTTTGTGAACACGCGATGAGCCGGTTTCGGGTATAGAATTCCACAAGCCGGACGCTTACCGCCCAAGCCTCTGCTGGTAGCCACTGCCTACCGCCGTACCATCCTTTTCTTTTCCCACAACAAAAATATCCTCCATTTCTACCTAAATAAAATGGGTCACCGAGCCCGCTAATCTCCGTTCCAATTCTTATTTTTTACCCTTTTAACGCATTTGAACCGATGATATTCTATTAACTAAACTTACTTTGTAATGATCATCTTTAATTAGTTTTATTTTGAGAGACAGAAATCGAGAGAGAGAGGGAATGCACTGACCGTGAAGGAGGGAGGAGAGGCTGCCGGCGGAAAGGTAGTCGAAGACGAGGAGCTTCTCGTCCTTGGAATAATAGTAGGCTCGAAGCGGTAATAAATTGCGGTGGTCCACCTTGCCCAGGGTTTCCATGTGGAGCTCGAACTCCCGCTTCGTGGCCACCACGTCCTTGAGCCGCTTCACCACCACCGTCGTCCCCTCCTCCAGCACCGCCTTGTACGACGTCCCCACGCTGCCCTTCCCCAGTACCTCCGCGGACGCCCGCAGCAAATCCTCCAGGTCGAAGCTGTAACCCCCGCCCCTTCCCACGAATACCAGCCGGTTCCTCTCCCCCTCCACCGTCCCTCCCGCTCCCCGCATCTCTTCCTTGGACGACGACGTCATCCCCGTCTCCCCCGACCTCCCCGCCCCCGCCGCTGCTCCGACCCCCTTCGCCGCCTTCTCCCTCCGCCGCCGCCGCTCCCTCCGCCGCCGGAACGCCCAGCAGATCAGCAACAGCAGAAGCACTAGCAGCAGCAACGCGCCGCCGCCCGCCGCGATCGCGATGATCGCCGCCGTGGACAGCTTCTTGGACGATTTCGATCCCCCTGCCGGGTTTCCTCCGGGGGATGGGGCGGGGGAGGGGAAGAATGGGGTGCACGGCGGGAGGGGAGCGCCGCAGAGGTTTAGATTTCCGGCGAAGGAGGACGCCGGAAAGCGATCGAGGGTCTGGGGGATCGATCCGTTGAGGTTGTTGTAGGACACGTTGAAGTCGACGAGGGAGTTGATGCTGATGCTGGGGAGGCTGCCGGAGAGGCGGTTGCGCTCGAGGAAGAGGCCGGTGAGGTGCGTGAGGCTGTTGAGCGCGAAGGGGATCTCGCCGGTGAGGTTGTTCCCGGAGAGGTCGAGGCGGCGGAGCCCGCCCAGCCTGGACACGGCCGGCGGTATCCCGCCGGAGAACTGGTTTTCCTGGAGGTAGAGGCTCCGAAGGATGGTGAGGTTGCCGATATCGTCGGGGATGGGGCCCGAGAGGCGGTTGGCGCGGAGGGAGAGGACGCGGAGGGAGGCGAGGCGGCCGAGGGTGCCGGCGGGTATGGTGCCCACCAGGGCGACTCCCGGGAGGCGGAGCTCCACCACCGAGGTGTTGCCGGGGTCGCAGGTGACGCCGACCCAGCTGCAGGCGGAGACGTTGGCGCTCCACTGGACGCGCGGCTCGTGGCGGACCCGGGAGATGAAGGCCAGAAGCGCCGCCCTGTCCTGCGTCGGCTCCGCCCTCCCCACTCCGGCCATGGCGATGAAGCATACCAACGACAAGAGCACTGGAAGCCCCATTGGGAGAGCGAGAACAAGGAGGCGGCCGGAGGCGAGCGAGGAGCTCAATGGTGAACTAGAAAAGGCGGTTTTTCACACCGAAAGACCGCGATTTGGGGAAGACATAATAGTACCATTAGGAGAGGAGGTTGGGAGATCGAAGAGGTTAGGTGTCGGAGGGAGGGAGGGGGAGAGAGAAAGAGAGAGAGAGAGGGAGAGGGGAGAGGAAAGGGAATCACGAGAGTGGGGGAGGAAAAAAAATAAAGAGCCGTGCTTTTTGTTAGGAGGAGGAGGGGTTGAAGGGGTTTCCAATGCCGGGAATCGCTTTGATAATTAATTCCACCGCGAGTGAGTGGAACGAAGCACAGTGGTCCGTGAATGCTGCAGTGCATTGCTGCTACCGTGTGGAGCCCATCACCGTCGCTGTCTCAACTCATGGCTGTGATCGAGGGAGTTTGGTAGCCAAATGAAAGTTTACCGTTAGCTCGGTGTACCCCTGGCGGGCCGCCATGTAAGCGAATCGATGAAGGTATATATGTACGTTAAAGATTGATCATTTTGAGGGGCATGATGTTGCCGGCCTCTCTAACCACGCGCTGAATTTTATTTTATAAAAAAACTCCTAAATCGTTCGATGCTTCAATTTTATATGGCTAAAAAGCCCATTCGTTGGCAGCTAGGAGTTTACTATCGTAATGGATACAAAATGTTGTAAAGTAGCATAAATACTTCCATGATGCATGATGCCAGCTGGGTCCATCCTTTATGGCTCTCCATGTGGAAGCAATCATTCGTTCATCCTGGGTTGCTCCTTTCTAACAATTCCTTCCACTGCAGTGGAGTCTTACCGAGTCACCTAGTTCAAATGCCACCGTATATGGTTTTTGTTTGCACTCCTTTTGTCCTTGTATCTTCTTATCTAGAGGAATGCAAATTAGCAATCACTAAACGATAAATTTATCAAAAGACATATATATTCTGCAGCGGGATTTAAGACTAATGCAGTAAATTACGTCGTTTGTGATTTTCTTATTGCATATAGGTTGTCACGACCAATCTAGGCCTCAACACGACTACCAAGCTAATCCATGCTGTTCTAAGACTTGTTATACGGTCGCCCATAGTTAATAGGTTAAAAGATACAGATGGAACATCCCATTAATAAGAATTTATATATAGGCAATCCTAAAACATGAGGATAAAATTTGATGGGAAAAATATTGTACGTCTCGACCACAAGCGTGAATCGACCCTCTCGACTTCTATCTTAGCCGAGATGAACGATCTAGATGAAAATCGAGATGCCGCTTTGCTCGAAAGTAATAAAAGCGGACAGTTAAATCAAGGTTGCAGTTAGAGCACGAGCGCCGCGATTGTCGCCACGTGCTGCTCGCACGGAAGGGTTGTCACGTTGTCAACTTCCCTCTATTATTTTTTTCTTCCATACTGTTGTTTTAATTTTCTGACTTAAGTATTAGAAGATCTTCCACCAGAAACTTTGTGGTAAGTGAATTTCTTGCAGGTTGGCCTCAACGACTACCAATTCGTACTCACCTTATTCTCATTCAACCTTATTTCTCTTTGGTTCTCACCAACCTAAAGGCATGCTTAGCGACAACCATCTTCGGCTCATAATTTAACGGCAATATAACTAATCACACAATATATAACAAAATGTTAGGCATCCACCAATTATTTCTGCTGGCATGCTTGAGATGCCCAATTATTTCTATCATATTTAACCAGTGGAGATAGGAAATACCCAAAGAATTACTAAAAAATAGAGCAGATAATCAAGACTCTTTCCTTTAACGGGAAGAGCTGGAAAATTTTCAAGACTGGAAGCATTATTCTCCAAGAACTACCAAAGATGCGGAACAAGAAAAAGAACCCCTAATCAATGGCTCCTTTGATTCCACTCTGAGCGGGGGACAAGAAAAAGGTAAATGCTACAGAGAAGGGATTGGACAGCCCCTTAGCCATGTGCCACGCTAGTGCCCTTTCCACGGTCGATGACAGATCATAAGGCAACACCCTCGTTTAAATGGCCATGACCCACCCTTCTGCTGTGGAAAGCAGGGTTCAAGACAGCGGGGACCAATTCGGAGTAATCAAAGACATGAAACAGAGACCTTGAGGAATCTAGATCCCTGTTGAGGCCGAAAATAGGGCTCCTGAGGAGTAACCAGAGGAAGGCTATATATCTAGAAGCGGACATACGTGCGACCTTATGCATTAACTTCCATACCCATCAAGTTGGGCCTCATTTATGACGCAGCTTTGACTCTTATGTCAACTCGCTCCGAAAAGAAATAACTTGGAAAATTCTACGAGAAATGTGCTATCAAATCAACAAGGGAGAAGGCGAAGACTGATGCAATTGACGGGAAAATAAGGGTCGGCGGCGGCTGGCGAACAATATACTGCCGAGCTAAAATCAGTGGGGGAGCATGATGCTTGGATGTCACTTACTTCTTAAAAATGGTCAGGGGACCATCAAAAAAACAAAAGCCTTCAATAAACTATGAGTTGGACGAGTAAAGGTCTCGATAGGATGCTTGTGATATTTGTTTTTGGAAGAATAAAACCCATCATGGGCTAAGTAAACAATCATTCGTTCAATAATAGTCAAATATTTTATGGTCCCTTAACAGTTGGAGGACATCCGAACAAAGTGCACACCACCAGCATCCAAAAGGAAAACACACAACTGAATGGCTGAAGACAGCTTTAACTCTTAAATTATAAAATTTATGTGAGAATTTCTAAGTAGTTTTTGGATGCTTATGCGGGGTCAAAAAAAAAACTCAAATAATAATTTCCAACTAATCTAGTCTTAGGTTGCGACAATATAACTGTATAAACAATGAAAGAATAGCATCTGTGCCTATATCATCGCAAAGACCTCCAGCATCTTAAGAAAGATAGCCAACACATCATAACATATGCCTTCCTATCCAGGTTCTTCACTAGATGGGATCATGACCGCTTTTGTTCTTCAGAATGATCATGGCTGGATGTTATTCAGAATATATAGCAAACACCTCTTTCTAGATTTTCTATCATACACTCAAAAAAAAGAAAAAAAAAAGAAGAGAAATTAACCATCTACCTGACAAAGCACAAAGCTAGAGTTCATGTCTTGGCAGCTAGATATTGCAAATAAAGCTCCTTTTGTCAGATTTATCCAAGTTACCCAACGAGCTCTCTCTCTCTCTCTCTCTCTCTCTCTCTCTCTCTCGCAAAAAGCTCCTCTCTAATTCAAACCCTCGATCCCTACAACCAATAAGAAGATTGTCGCCATTCTTCCTCTCGAGGACTTGATTAACTGGATCCTTGCAACATGTGATTGCTGCCGCCAGTTTCGTTCCGACTACAAGAATACATCCTAATTTGTCGCTGCTTACGAGCAGGAACTCACGCTCCTCAGCCAGCCTCATCCTCATCACCTCAGGCTCGGTGCTCAGAGGCCTGACGACATCCCGGTCCCGAAGGGCACAGGCCACATTTCATCCCGGTCCTTCATCCAGTCCCGAAGGGCACAGGCCACATTTATCCGAAAGATCTCCGTTCCCCTGCACAGCAGCAGAGCAAAGGCTGGCAAATCCAGCAGCCCGACACAAACAGAGGGGAAAGATAAATGGTCGAGGCACGTAGCAAGTGAGGATCAAAAGACTAGGATCCTTGCTATGCCCGATCTGCATCATTGCTCTTGCAACAACAAAATCACCTTTTTCAGGGAAAACAAAATCAGTTGCAAGCATGCATTCATGACCTCCTCCATTTTTTTTTTTTTTTATTTGGGTTGATGGAAAATGAAGCCAGGAAGCTCTCCCTAGCATTCGTTAAAGAATCACATAGGTGATTACAAGATACAGAGCAAACCGAAGAAATTCTCACGAATGATTCTTTCACCCTGATTCCACATTTCCTCCTTGCATGGCAGGCATGAGGACCTCTGATTAGTTTCCAAGCCCACTCGGCCAAAGAACTTGGTTCATGCCACCAAGATTTTTAATGCCCAGGCCATCACCTTTTTTATCTCTGCAAATACCATCCCAGCTAACCAAACAATGGAAACCGCTCATATGGTCCTCACCTTTCCACAAAAAGGCTCATCGAAGTTGATCAATTCTGTTGACCACCCAATGTGGAAGCTAGAAGACCGATACGTAATAAGATGGTATCGCTGATAGCACTGCATCAATCAAAAGTAAGACGACCCTGATGCTAAGGAGTTTTAAGTTTATCTTTCCAAGCGGCGAGCCTAGAGGAGACCATCTCAATGAGGGGCATCCAATAATGCTTCGGAAGCTTTCGATCGCTAAGCGGCAAACCCAAATAGGTAAAAGGAAATGACCAATTTTTCGCAATTCATCAAGGTGGACAAGCCAGCAAAGTAGCCTCCTCTCTTTCCTTGTTCATGCAAATCGGCGAACTTTTTTGGAAATTTGTTTTTAGCCCCGAAGCTTGTTCGAAAGCCAAGTGAACTGCCTTGATTGCCGCTAAGATTTTCTTTTTGAAAGACTCGTAAGGTTTCGAGAAGCCAGAGTGGAACCCATTTTTTCAATTTTGACCAATGGAGCTAGCCCGCTTGCTTCAAGACTCAGGATAGAACATCAATCACCAAGATAAAGAGAGCCTGAGATAGGGGTTCTCCTTGTCTGAGTCCCTATCGACACTTAATCCATTTGCTCGGTGAACCATTCACTGGGGCACCAATAGATGCAGAAGAAGGTAATGCTTCGATCCAGCTCGCCCACTTATCTAAGAATATTCTTCCTCGAAGAACTGCCAAGAGAGAGCTCCAATTCACCTCATCAAAAGCCATTCTTACATACAACCCCCTTGAGTTTGATTCTCTTACAAAAAGCCACCATTTTATGGGCGCAACATAAATTGTCAATGATGCACCTCCCTTTAACAAGTGCCGATTGAGATTCATCCTCCAACAAATTTGGCTAATCTAACAGCAAGAACTTTGGTGACGATTTTGTGGAGAATATTGAGCTTAAAAAACCATCCAATTCTAGGCTCATCCTTGAATAGAGAATACACCATTAAATAAGATCCCATTGCTTCTCAATATGGAAGCTGTAGATTGCAGAGCTGCTATGGTAGCCGATCGATTTCCACTATGCCGTCCGATGAGTTGGATATTCCTCAGCTCGCTGGAATCCTGCCAAGCGAGATTCTCAATGTCACTTGGATATTCCTCATTCCTAGAGGAAACTGGATGGATCAACTTTGCCGGAGCAAGGGACGCAGGTGCAAAATTATTAATCTCAAAGATGCTTATAAGCTTCTTTCTCAGCCTCAAACAACCTGCCCATCCACTGTGTACTAGCTGGATTGGGAAAGTTCGCACAGTAGTCCCTAATGTCAAGTTTGATCTAATTAATCCCTGATATCTGGAGTACTGAGAAATGTTGGAAATCAAGAAAAGTGATGTTCCATATAGGCCATCTTGAAGATATATGCTGCATGAAAGTTCTTCACATCAACTAATCTGATCTTATCAAATTTAGGATGATATTATTACTTATAAAACTTGGGTATTATTAATAATGTATAGACTGCATAATTTAGTACCATCTGACTGCTCGCAAATCAATACAGCCATTAGCCAGGCTTCAACTTAGTGATACAGCTTAGTATGGAAGTCTGCATCGTTAAAACAGTCAAATATTGAATTAATAGCCATTATAGTGTTATAATATCTATGATAATAACATTAAAGGCCTTCTATCTTTTTATATAGATAATTGATTTTTACATAAGTGTCATCCCATTTTAACGACCGTCATATAATATGAATGAAAATTGTTGTTTGACATTACCGTCATTCTTCCAAAGAATTTTTTTACTTAAAATCGATATGTTAGGGAATGAAAAACGTATTCATTTTGATTGAATGTAGCATCATAATCTCTCCACCATGAATTGATTATTCCACTATTAGTTATTACATATATTAATGACCATCGTAATAGCCCATAATTTTATTATCGAACAAACCTAGCATGGGGATAGTTACAGGCAGACGACAATTGTTATTATTAGAATTTTAGAACTTAAAGTAATTCAAGTCTGGCTCTATTTTTTTTTCTTTTTTTTCAAAAAGCAGGTCTAATTAAATTTAAATCTCAGTTTTGTACTATCCTAGGACCATAATGTGCTATGTACCATGCAATGAAGGTGCCAGCTCGTGGAGCAAAGTGTCTTTGATGATTGAGCTAAATAACTTGAATTCAAATCTCTTGTTTACTAGGATTTGGAGGGTAAGGATATCCAAAGCAGGGAAAACCCTATGTTGAAGTCTATTACCGCATTATGGATAAGCCTACAAATGGATTGGAACGGCCTATAACTCGGCTCGGTCTTGACTCGATTAGACCCGGCCCTTTTTGTATTTGAAGACCCATTGGTTGGGTCCGGTTCAAAAATTGGACCTTACTTAAATTTCAACTCGGGTTGGGATCATGTAGTGTTCAACTAGACTCAATCGGGCCTGGCCCATATGTCATATGTGCCTACTTTGGATCAACAAAAAATAAGACTCGTCTGATTGGAACCCAATCTGGCCCAATGCAAAGACCCAACTCACATAAGCCTTCTTCTTCAGTCTAAACTCTTTACTTCATTGAATGAAGCCTCTAACTAATTCTCCTTTTTTATTTTCAACAACTACATCTCCCCACATCTACTTTCACTAATTATATTTAAAAAATGTATTTCATTGTTTATTTTGGGAAACACTTCTCTCTTTGTGTGTGTGTGTGTGTATATATATATAGTTTCTAAAGTTAAGAGTGATCAATTGATGGGATGAAAGTAAATTTTTTTAATAAAAAATTAAATTAAATTTCCCACTTTTAAATTTTACTTATTTTTTATTTTTATATTTAGTTATTAATTTATATATTTTGGTTAAAAAAACATAACTAGATACATGCTTCGGACGATAAACCCGAGTTGACCCGATCTAGCTTGAATCCTAACATTTTAGCTTGACCTCAATACGTCCCAAATACTTTGCTGAGTTTAAAATAGTTTTTATAGGTCTAATCCAATCGATGATATGTTACATCCAAGTCTAATATCATGATTTGAATATTAAATCAGATTTGGCCGGAATCAAAAAAAGTTTCCATCTAATCTACAATCCTAATTATCTTCTAGTCTTCTCTATTTAACAAAAAAAGTTAAAAAAATAAATCTAATTTCTATATAACAAGCGCTCTAAGGTTCTGCTTGAAAAGCTATTGGCAGTAGAGTTTTTGAAAGAAAAACTATTGATAGTAGAATTTTTATAAAAAATTAATTATTTAATAATTATATTTTAGCCCTTCCAATAGGGCCTGAAAGTGCGGTGATCTGGCTTCCAATACCTGACGCCAAAAAATTGGCTGCTTGACTTCCCATCTTCCAGGGCGGAGGACCACTACCAAGAGTACGATAAAAACGTGCATCCAAGTTTCCAGCGGGCTCTACTCCCCACTCCCCATCAATGGTCAATGGAGCCGTGATATGCGATACCCTGACCTGGTCATCTCACATCGAGAAGCGTTTATACGGTGCCACCTAGCACCATCCGATCGCAATCGAACGGCTGCTGAAAGCCCGCCCAAAGGCACAATCTCGTGCACGAGTCACGCACACAAATATCTCACCTGTGGGTTCCACCACATTCAACGCGTCGCCCAAAGTCCGCACGCTATTGGTAACTCCAGACGGCAAGCAGAGAACTTTCTCTGCTAAAATCCGCCCTTTTCCTTTTTTTTCCCCGGAAAACCACTAAAGTCCACCGTCCGTGTCCTCATCAACAGCCGTGATCTGACCAACTACGCGCAAGCCCCCTCCCTTCTCTCCAAGCTGTATGTATGCAATCAATTAATCATCATGTAATCATCACTCTCTCTCTCTCTCTCTATTTAAACCCAAACCCCCCCCCCCCCCCCCCAACCAAAAACATCAAACTTCACTAAATTAACAAAGAGCGGACATGGCGATTTCTATCAGCTCCTGCCTCAGACCCCCCTCTTCCTCTTCCTCACCTCCTCCTCCACGCCCCTCGCCATCGAACAAAACCCCTCTTACCCCATGGTGAGCTCCAATTTAATTTCCTGCACTCTGGAATATGCCTGGTTTAATACCATGCACCACCGTCACAGCCGATGCCTTGCCAGCTCTCTCTAGATCTCTATAAATTATATATATATATACGCGGTTTGTTAATGTCCTTAAAACCTGTTCAGGCCTGCGAGCAAAGAAGCAAGCTGGGGAAGCCGGTGCGTCGCAACCGCAGCATGCATCATAATTGGCTCGAGTGCCGCCGGCTTTGCGGGCGGCGACGGGCGCAGAGTCCCTGCTGGAGATCATCTGAAGGTCATGGAGGTATCGGAAGGAAAGGTGGCGAGGTGGAGTGACAGGAGGAGGTGTCCTCCCTGGCATGTGAATTCTCTGGAGAATATCATGCCGGAGAATCTCCCCCGGCCGTCGACTGGTCGGAGATCCAACGGGCTTGTAGCTTACAAACGGGCTCCGCCGGTTGGGGGTGCTTCCTTTCAGTACAAAAGTAGCTGCTATTCGCTTTAGGCATGTAGCCGTTTTACGGTACTTATTTTTCACTTCTTTCTCTAATACCTTGTGCACATGATATGTGAGTCCGATTGAAAAGGGTGAATAAGAGATTGATTCCGCTGGGACGCGATATAATTCTTCCATCGCTAGCTTGAGTGGAGGCTTCATACCAATTTCATATAAATCCCAGAAGCAACAGGGAAAAGAAGAGCTGAAAGAGATTTATGTGGGGTTTTGCGTGGGGTCGCTACTGGAATCCGGAATTGCAGTACGAGACTTTTGTTGCAGTACAGTTGGGTAGGGGCTGTACTGCCAATAACTAGGATTGCTCTTTGAAATTTTTCTATTGCCCAGTGCTTTAGTGAGTTAGAATCTAAAGTACCAGCACATAAAAAAAAATCCTATGATTTAGATACCCGCAGTCAATACATCAAAAAGATCGTTTAAATAATATGAAGTAATATATATATATATATATATATATATATATATATATATATATATATATATATATATATATATATATATATATATATATATATATATATATATATATATATATTTGACTGCTTGATGCACGGACTAAAAAATTTCAGATTGCATAATTTTCCAAATATAGATAATTGAGAAATAGTAGGTCACATCCAATAACTCAAATCATCGACGTAAGATCTCTATCGTTCTATCCAGTCTTAATTTTAATAGAGACATATTCAAGTATAGCCAAGTCTATCTTATTCTCTCTTTCTATATATATCTATGTATTTATGTATGTATATATGTATATATGTTTCTATCTATATATGCCTGCACGAATACATGTATATGTCAGTTTAAAATAAAATAAAAAAATATTTTTTTTATTTTGCTTGTTATTTTTGTACTAATAATACCTCTCCTAATTATCTTAAAAATATTCCCCACTCACACCATTAAATATGACATCCACTTTTTCTTCTTTTTCAATCAAATTGGACATTCTTCCTAAAACTATCAAACAAATTGCATCCTATCTCTCAGTTCAATTTGACTCCAAAATAGATTAGATTCTTTGATTTCACAACTAGAATAATTGAACTTTTATCATTTGTTTTCTTCTCTCTTCCTCGAAACATGCATTGCATGAGCTCAATTGCTAGCGCATACATACGAACATGCGTGTGCATGTTGTATGTATGTCTACATATATATATATATATATGTGTGTGTGTGTGTACATAAATATAATTTTACTTAGGGAGTGTTTGGTTGATAACTGAAATTTAAATGGGTTGGAATGAAAATCAGAATGGCTATATTCTCTCACACATTTCATTCGTGATTGGAATCGAAATCAAAATTGAAAATTAATTAAACAAAGATGTAGTTTTGAAAAATTAATTAAATAGAGGGTAACTTTGGAAAATTATTTTTATAAAAGTAAATATGGTGAAATGGGATTTGAATGATGCAGGAAGAGCTAGAAATTGGATTTGGGAGATTAAGGCATTTTCATTTGTCTTCCGGTACACATGAGTAACCTAAGAGGATTCACAGTCTCTCACCATCCACCGTATATCGCTAAGAAAAAGATGATCATCTACATGTCGCTCAGCGTCCCGAATCTAATCGATTACCATAATGAAATCTCCTTCTAGGGTCATCAAGCTCTCTTTATAGATAGTTGTATAGTGCCACATGTCACGGCATGTCAGCCAAGAAAAAGAAAAAAAAGGATCTTCCTTTTCTGTACCCTTAGCATATCCCTTTCTCTACTCTCTCTCTCTCTCTCAAAACAATGTGTCAACATAGAGAGAGAGAGAGAGAGAGCAGAAAATGAAGATCTCTTGTAGTTTGAACAAGTTAATTTATTCCCTTTCAACCCATAGTCTTAAGCAGTTCTCCCCGACTACATAATACTCCAAAGGGAAAAGCTATAAATCACCGTCCAGATCACCAAACTGATGCGAAAGTTGTTGCAGTAAGCAAGGCTTAATTGACATCAACAATCCGTCTATGTAGTGAACCAATCTCTGGCAACACCAAGTTTTAAATTTCCAAGTTAATACTGGTGGGTTTAATAAACTTAGTTTAATCAATTAATCAAGGCAATTTTCAACCTAGCTGTCGACAAGTAATAAGCATAATTGTCCTGGTTAATTGGAAACACACTCATACATATGCCACAAAATTAAATATAGTTTATGTCTTCGAACGATATAAGTCTTTGAAATTACAAGGTGATCGATAGGATGACTCCATCATATACTTTTCAATTTATAGTTTATTAATAATATGTATTTGGGTTTTTTACATAAGTATTCGTCTAAAAATTTAAATTTGCGTAAATGCGCTCTTAAAATTTATATTTATTTATGTACTTTCATAAAACAGTATTTTTGTACAAATGCTCCTAATATAATGATTCTTCTAACACCGTTAATAAAAACCATATTTATTTTAATTAAAAATAAAATAAAATTTTGAAATTACTTTTTGTCCTCTATCGCGATCATCTTATAAATGTTTTCTTTTGCACATCTATCCATTAAGAATATTCTATTTATTTTAATTTAAAATCGTTAATTTTTTAACGACCTTAGATGACGTGAGTACATATGCAAAAATAAGAATATAAAAAAATAAAATAACAGAACAAGCGTTTTACGAGTGTATACATGCAAATATTAATTTTGGAAGGGTATTCATGCAAAATTTGATATTTAGGAGGGTATTCGTGCAAAAAAATTCTATGTATCTTGCAATGTTTGAACTAAAATTCTGTTGACCTAGTATACTTTCATGACATACATAATAATGGATGTGCATATTTTAAAAAAAAATATAAGATTATCCCTGCTTATAACTGTGGGGTAATTGCATGCAGCCAGCCAGGATAAATGCGAGTGGATGTAGCTTCGCAGGAAGAAGCAGCCAATCCAGCAAACCGTTGGAAATTGAGAGAATGATAACTGGATAAGAGCATACCCCAAAGTACTCTTTGGTCGTTTCCGATATTCCATATCCGAAGCACCACAAGATTATTTTATGACTAATGCTTGGCGTATCCCTTGGCATTAGCTGGAATTAGCACCTAACCGAGTTCTTATACGCGATACTCGGAATACATGGTTCACGAAAGAATATCTATTTTATTCTTAACAGTTTATAAAAACAGCTCGGGATACGGTTAGAGTACGCACAGCATTTTTCTATGCGCACAGAAAACGTCCATGCGCACAGAAAACTTCCCGTCGGTGATGGACGGCTAGATGGATTTATCTGGCAGAGGGAACGACCGATCTGAGCCCGCGTAGGCTCTTCCATGCGGTGGTAAGTAGGATTAGCTCCCGTGGTACGTAGGTCAAGCTCCCGTGCATTATCGTCCGTCCAGTCACTGGACTTCCTCCCAGATGCTTCTCCAATCATTTAAGATGTTGATCAAAAGATCGAACGACGGAGAACGTTCCCTCGGCCCGATCCTTGGCAACGCGTCTCTGGCCACTTATTTACGTAACGATAGCGTCTCAATGACGAAATTACCCCTATTTTGTAGCCTTGCCCGGCCTGTCTGTAGGGAGCTCTCTTGTCATTTTAAGAAGGGGACGTGGGCTGCGCAATCAAGAAAACCTCGTTCCCCGGCAAGGACTGACACCTTTGTTCCTCTAAACGACAAGATCAACCTTGCGTCGATGACCGCTTCGCGAGTTCGATATCGCACCCGTCTCCACCGTATGATCTAGATCAGACGGCTGATTATGGGAACAGAGAACCATTTTAGTCTATTTTTTTTCCAGCTCTAAATCGCCGACAACCGTCTGATCAAGATCAGACAGCATGGATTGAGCTGGCGAGATAAGGATAGATTCGTTGGCAAAACATATCAAAGTGACCATAATAACCTCGTAAATGGCCGGGAACGGAAAGCTGGAAGGAATCCAGGGCGCCGACTCAAAGCAAGGGCGATTCCGATATTTTAGAACAAAATGAGGCCTTTCCCTTGATGTCTCCAACAAGGCTATCGCGATAGCTGCAGCAGCCAAATCGACGTCCAAAAACTGCTTTCTTGCAGTATTTAATTTGTCAATCTATTTACTGATTGACAAAAGAAAACTTGAAAAAAGTTTGCAAGTCTTACATACAATCATCAACTCTGTACTTGATCAAGACCGTCCGATTTGGTGATTGTACGACCTGAAAAACACGCCTCTGTTCAATGGGATTATATCGTATCCTTCACCTTCCTTCGCGTCCATCCACAGTTGGATCATCCACTGCTTGCTTTGAGTTTGTACAGATGGATGAAATGATCGGGTTTGGAGCGCTTTGAGAGCTGTGCGGTTAGCGATTCAACGGTGGATGGGCGCGAAAGGAGGTGAAGGATACAACCACGATCCCGTTCGATGCTGTCCGTATTTGTGAATCAGACGGTCAATGCCGTGGACCCCTTCGGACCGATCCACGGGCAATAAATATATAATGTAGTCTCGCCTCGGCAAGGCAATGCCTGAGGGAGCTGTCGCATAGAAACCACTGTACGGATGCATGATTTACTGTTGAAATTGCCATCTCAAACGAATCCCGTCCGCCCATGTGGTGAAGCCAGTTTCTCGCGCTCGGTGTGTTGATTTTGGGCCAAGGGAGTGGGTTTTGGACAAAGTAGAGCCAACGTGAGAGAATTGAGAATTTGAGATGGTGCTGATCTCTTATATATACGTCCAAAGTAGAGCCAACATGAGAGAATTGAGATGGTGCTGATCTCTTATATATACGTCCAAAGTAGAGCCAACATGAGAGAATTGAGATAAGAGTATATCACAAAAGTTCCTATTGAAATTTACATTTATTATACTTATATCTACCAGTTCCTAAAACTTATATTTACCACTAAATTAACGGCATCAGTGAATCTATTTTGCTCATATAAAAAGTCAAAATTACTCCTTCATAATGAATAAATTATAAAAGCTCCTAAAATTATGGATATATTATACTTACATCCAGTAGTTTGAAAAATTTACTTCTATCCCACTGAGGTTTGTTTTTATCCAATCCTTTAACCCATAACCTAACAAAAATGTTAGCTAAACCATTAACTTAAATAAGACTAAATGCAACATCAGAAAAAAAATTAAAAATGACCAAACTAGTTTTAAGTGATATAACATCCATCTAGAGAGAAAAACAACCATGAGATGCCATGGATATGAGCTTAATCTTGATAATTTAGCAGAAAAGAGTCATGTGTTAAAGAAAAAAGCAATCTAGTTCTCTCAAACAAGTGAATGCCTCTAAAATTTTCTGCTGCAGAGAATTAACATCAAGAATTTTGTTGCTTGAGCCAGCCTATCCATGGTTCAAACTAGACAATAGAACTGCAATTGATGCACCCTCCAAACAAAAAGTTTTCACGTATGTATTGATTTGAATCCTTTTGATGACAGGCTATCAGAGATATTATAGCTCCATATGTAGATATAGGAATCCTCATTCTAATGATAATATTAAGAAATTATGTTTACAATATTGAAAAAGTAGAGTTCAAAATCAACAAATAACACGTCAACATCTTTGGTTTTTATGATGTGGTGGGGCAAAAAACGAGAAAAAAATCTGATCAGAAAGGATGGAGCTGGTCGAAAAGGATGTTCGTCGTCAAATGTCAGTTAAAAAAGAAGTTTTTTGCTGGTCGCTTGTCGGAAAGAGACATTCGTGGTGGGGTGGTAAAGCGGAAAATAACCTATAGCTGCTTAATCTTAAAGAGAAAAAGACTTTGGAAGATGGAATAATTTGAAGAGTTTCGAGAGTCTAAAAAGCGAACGAAAAATCTTATTTTTTTAGAGAGGTAAATAAACGGTTTTACTAATATTGTCAATTTAAATGGGTGTAAGTATAAGTTTTTATAAAATATTGAGTATAAGTATAATAAATATATAAATGCTAGAAAGTTTTTTTAAGGATTATTTTGGTTATTTTTAAAGTAATTTTAGGTTTTTCGTACTATTGGATCTAAGTATAATTTATCTTTAATCTTAATATTATTTTGTACTTTATTCTATTTATAGAAATCGGAATGGGGATTAATGATCGGACAGGAACCAGGATACCTTGGACTACAATTCTTAACCCGCATATAAATTTTAAGGGGAGGCTGGAGACGATAAAAAGGGTATTCATCGGTAACCATCGTCGTCGACTTACAGAAGCGAAAATATCGAGACGTATTTTATTTTTATTCATTTATTCTCAAGATTTTTAGCCCTAATATAAATAGGGTACGGCTGTCTACCCAGTCGCTGAGAGTTTTTTTTTTTAATTTTTTCTCGACGGTTTCCTCTGTTCTCTCTCCTGACCTCTGTTTTGGATAAAAGAAGGAATAGAGCTGCGGCTGGGAGTTACGAGAAGACGAAAAAAGGGTGGGGGACAAAGAAAGGCGATGCTCGTGCTTTCTTGATGGAATCCGATTCGAGGAGGGGGAAGAAGATTAAGTTCGGATTCTCTGAAGTCTCTCGGCTCGAAGAGTGAGAGTTTGGGGAAGAGGGAGAGACGCAGCGGAGGAGAGAGGATTTGGTCGGTTTTGGATTGGCCGGAATCATGTCGCAGACCAACTGGGAAGCCGATAAAATGTAAGCTTTTGATGCCTTGCTTGTTTGAAATCTCTGTTTCGTTTCGGATTTTTGGAGGGTTTTGTCTTCTTTATCATTCGATTTTGTCGGTTATCTAGTTTTTCATATTTTGATCGCTGTTTCCTGGTGGGTTCTTCTTGCGTATTTGGTAGCCGTTATCGTAGGGTTAAAATGTAACCCTTTGAAGCCTTGCTTGTTTGAAATCTCTGTTTCGTTTCGGATTTTTGTAGGGTCTTGTCTTCTTTATCATTCGATTTTGTCGGTTATCTAGTTTTCATATTTTGATCGCTGTTTCCTGGTGGGTTCTTCTTGTGTATTTGGTAGCCGTTATTGTAGGGTTGTGTCCGCTAGGGTTTTGATGCGTTTGAGCTGCTAGCCGCCCATTTTGTTCCAGGATTTTCCATCTTTGGCCGATTTTTTTGATTTTTTTGATCTTTTTGTTATTTCTATTTCAAGAACCGATTTTTGTGAGTTTCAGTGTGTTTTCTTGCTCAGGGTCAGTGTTTAGGAGATTTGATGCTGTTTTAACAAAATATTTTCTTGTTTATTAGAAATCTTTTTCTTTGTTCCTTGTGCTTTTTTGCCCTCTTTTTTTCGTTTAGATTCAATTTTCTGCATGGTCCTTACTGGATTCTTGTATTTCTTTTATCGTGGATTGCAAGTGCTGAAATTTTTATTTGATGGAATCTTTGCAGCTCTTGCATCAAGTAATGGAGAATTAAAAATATTCTTCCTTTTCTTCTGCTACATCTTTTCGTTGATGTTCTTGTTATTTTTTCCCCCGTCCTTACTTTTTATTTCCCATTTACTCTATTGCCGAGTTTTAGCTCAAGAAATAAAGTTTTCATTTTTCTCTGTTTTTCCTCTCCGGAAGATTTGTTCTTCTGGCTCAATTGTAAGCTTTCTTCGTTTCTATGCACTTGGCACGTCTCTCCCCCTCTATTAGAAATTTCTTACTCTTTGACTGATGCTGTAATCTTCTATGGAATGCTCAAAACAGGCTGGATGTGTATATTTATGATTATTTAGTGAAGAGAAATCTGCAGGCAACTGCAAAGGCCTTCCAAGCTGAAGGGAAGGTATCTTCTGATCCGGTCGGTAAGTTGCAGAGAAATTTCCGGAAGCCATGGAGATTGTTGGTACTTTTTTATGCTTGGATTTTCTTTTTATTAAATTGATATTATTTGAATACTTTGATTACCTAATTTTCAGCAATTGATGCTCCTGGTGGTTTTCTTTTTGAGTGGTGGTCTGTTTTTTGGGATATATTCATTGCACGGACAAATGAAAAGCATTCTGTTGTCGCATCGTCATACATTGAGGCAAGTTTTTATGGCCGTTCATAATATTATTTTCATTTTTGTTTAAAAAAACATCGATTTTATTCTCCATTCTCCTTTTTTGGGCAAGATTGTGCATCTATATGCTGTAAGATTGTGCATTTATTCTCCATTCTCCTTTTATTCTCCTTTTTTGTTTTGTTCTCCGTTCTCCTTTTCTTGGGCAAGATTGTGCATTTATATGCTGCAAGTTGTTAGTCCCTTATCTAGGGAAAAAAGTTACATGAAGCACTCTTTGGCATCGTATTGTGTATCTACTTCAGCTGATTAGTTCTGAAATTGAACTTGTTTTGTTATCTACACATTCTGATCTGTGACAGTATTGTCTTTCAGGCAGCATGAAGGCCGTTTTTTACACATGTAACATATCAGATATTGAATATGTATTTAACTTTGTAGAATGGCTGATTTGGCTTCATAACACCACAGTAGAAATTCTAATTGCTTGAAATGCATCATCTTTTATCGATTTCATTCTAGGCATGTAGGCAGTAATTTCTCTTTGTTTGGACCCCTTTCTGCATTTTCTACCGAGTGCTGTCTTCTGTAATGGTTTACCTAGTACCATTTACTGCAATAGGCTTTCTTGTATGCAGTAAATTATCATTTTTATTCCAGATCAGGAGTGTGATAAATGATATTTGTCTGGTTCAAATGCTTGTGCTTGCATGGCTGCTTCATATCCTTTTCCATATGTTTTTATTCATTTTGAAAAGAAAACTGAGCATGTGATGGTGATGTGTTATGTAAATGTTACCATGCAAAAGATGCTCCCTGTCACAAGAGAATTGCAATTTCTAAGGTATGCTGATATTGTTATGCATGTTATAGACATGCTTCTTTTAAAGTTCAAGTTGATTTGGCAGCTGCAGCCTACTAATTTTTGGCCGTTAACATCCATTGCCTTTTACGACGGCAGACTCAACATACAAAAGCAAGGGAGCAGCAGCAGGCACCACCTCAACAGCAGCAACAACATCAACAAATTCAAATGCAACAACTTTTACAGAGGCGGCAGCAGCAGCAGCAGCAACAGCAGCAGCAGCAGCAGCAGCAGCAACAGCAGCAGCAGCAATGTAGAGAGGGAGCTCATCTTCTAAATGGCACTGTGAATGGGCTTGTTGGCAGTGACTCTTTAATGCGGCAGAGTTCTGGAATTGCTAATGCCTTGGCAACAAAAATGTATGAGGAACGATTGAAGTTTCCACTTCAAAGGGACCCTTTAGATGAAACCTCTTCAAAGGTAATTCTATGCTGACATGTATTGTTTTTGCTTACATAGTATTTACTTGCTTATCAACTGATCCTTCGCCATCTGGGCAATTTGTTTGCAGCAAAGATTTGGTGAAAATGTGGGTCAGCTAGTGGATCCAAGCCATGCATCATTGTTAAAATCAGCTGCAACATCTGGACAGCCTTCAGGGTATATGTCCTAAAACTTGCATGATACTCAATGATTATTAAGATTTAATGAAGTTTAAATATGTCACAGATTGCAGCTAATGTTATTTTCTCTAATCATCATGGTTATGGTGCCTTTGTGCATCTATAGTTTGCATTTGCGTAGAGTTGTCAGATGGGCGAAACATCTCAAACAACTATGCTAGATCTGCCATTTGATCATGTTTTCATTTCAGGCAAGTTTTTCATGGTTCAGCTGGTAGCTTATCAGGGACTTTGCAGCAGGTTCAGGTTAGGAATCAGCAACTTCCTGGAGCAACACAGGTTAGTTTTTAGTAAGCAATGCGATTACTGTTTTTTGTTTTTGTTGTTGCTGGTGTAACTGAAATTTTGACAGGACATCAAGACTGAGATGAATCCTGCTTTGAACCCTAGGGCTGCAGGTCCTGATGGATCGCAAATTGGAATTCCAGGTAGTTGCTGTTATGAACTTTTTAGTTCATTTTAATTTGTTTACATATTTGGAACTTTTAACTGAAAATGCATATTACCATGTTTGTGCACATCCTAACATATTTTCACGATTTGTGTACTGCTTTCAATATTTTGTTTCAATT
Source organism: Phoenix dactylifera (assembly GCF_051530095.1). Classification (NCBI taxonomy): domain Eukaryota; kingdom Viridiplantae; phylum Streptophyta; class Magnoliopsida; order Arecales; family Arecaceae; genus Phoenix; species Phoenix dactylifera. The sequence goes on along the minus strand of NC_143198.1, from coordinate 33,351,304 downwards.
AAGATTTGGTAGGTAATTTGCTTTCTAGTTATATCGTTTTGATTATAGCTCTGTGTGTGCTCTTATCATATTTTATTTGCTCCATGAAGCTACAGCCTTGATCGCCTATGATCACTATCACTTGAGTTTGATATATTGCTCAGTTGTGGTCCTATCAATGGCTTACCCTTCCTTCTTTACTATAATATATAAAAAATATTTCTAAGATTAACTGAAGTAGTTGTTCTTAAGCTATATAAACTCAGTAATCGCAATCATGGCAGGATCAAATCAAACAGGGAACAACTTGACTTTGAAAGGATGGCCTCTCACAGTAAGTTTTGTCTTCATGACTTGTAAAACTTAGATTTGTGAATTTCATTTGTGCTTTATTCATGTTTTGCATTTCCACCTTCATCATTTTCGACCTCTATAATGCATGCAATGCAAGTCACCTAGATGTCACACACAACATCCCAGTATCATCTTTCTGCATCATCATCTGTCTTATTCTAATTTCATTATAAATGTGTTAATTTGTCTCCCCTTCTTTTTTTTTTATCTCTTAAATAGATGTTGAAGGTAACGAAAGTACTCTCTTTACGGTAGTGCTTGACTTCTTGTCCGTCAATTGTGAATATGTTTCATTTTTTGTTGAACATCAATTGACATTGCATTCCCCATGCTTACTAGGTTCTTTTATCCAGTTTTCTAGAGTTTGGTGTGACACCAATTTAGCCCCTTATCTGGCTGAATATGTAAACAGCATATTCCCAAACTGTACATACCAAACAATACAAACCACAGGGTTTTTTCTTTGTATGTGACAAATTTAAACAAATCCTGGATGCAGCCTGCATTTATGAGACAATACACATTCACAAAACCAGTTATTTGCAAACTTTTTGGCACCATTTACCTTTGCTTTCATCTTACCATGGTAATTATTGTGGATAATCACTGCCTTTTCATTATGTTTTCCTCATTGGCTTATAGTTAGCAGTTTTATCCCTTGATCAAATTCTATGATTTTGTCTTCCAAAATTCCAATCCTTGTGATCGAAAGATTTATACATCCTTAAAACACAATTTTCTGACTACCGATGTTTATTGTTTTGGATTTTTATAATTGACACTTTAGCACCTCCCTAATAAGCTCCATAGTATTTAAACATTATTCTGAAAATGGCAGTCGTGATGTTTTTGGGTTCCTATCCTCACCTCAAAAAAAAAAGAAATAAAGAAAAAAAGAAACTGAGTCCTGCAGTTTCTCTATAGCAGCTTGTCATTGATAGACTAATTTTTGTTAGACATCATTTCACTTCCTTTAGTAGCTCGGGTTTCTCCTATACATGTTTCTCTTTCGCAGTGCATCCAGAACCACTAACTTTTATTCGATGAAAAAAATACTTCTGTTACATCCTTTTGTTTTTCTTACAGCTTGGTACCATTCCTAAAGTCATTAGATATTTATTACCTTTTAAACTGCGAATATGTTGTTGCGAGTTTTATGCTGTCTCAAATTCAACTATCACTTTTGCATCTGATTTCTGTATCCAAACCCTTTGCACGTATGCAAACTTTCATGTCTGTTCCTTACTTAGCAACGTGCCTTGTTTGTACATCTTTTGTTATTTTTTTTTTACTTTTTTCAGGGACTTGACCAGCTCCGTTCAGGAATTCTGCAACAACAAAAATCATTTATGCAATCCCCACAACAATTTCATCAACTTCAGTTTCTAAGTCCACACCAACAACAGCTACTTTTTCAAGCACAGCAGAATTTGACATCCCCATCAGCTGGTGATGTTGACAGCAGAAGGCTAAGGATGCTTCTGAACAATAGGAACATGCTTCTTGGGAAGGATGGTCAATCAAACAATGTTGATGTCATTCCAAATGTTGGATCTCCAACGCAAACTTCATGCCCTGTTATACCTCGTGCTGATACAGATATGCTAATTAAGGTGCACCTCTAATCCTTTTCTTATCTTGGTGCTTCTACTTGTTGAAAGCTTTATATAATTTCTTATTTTTGTGGATAGAAAAGGTATAATCATGAAACAGTTCTTATGATAAATTTCAAGAGTTCCTGACAATTATCTGCAAATATCATGATGAAGATGTGTTAGGTAGTAATTGAACTTTGTTGTTGAAATGAAAGTTTTTTGGGTCTTGTTTCATCTTGCTGCTACAACTGGACATAAACTCTTGCAGTAATCATAATGAGCATATTTGTCAACTATGTTATAATGTGTATGTTACGATCCCCTGTTTGGCAATCAAGACTGTTTTTGTCCTGCAAAAGATGGTTGCGATCACTATTCTTTGTCATTGGCCACCAATGCTTACAGGCTATGTAGACTGCCCTGATGCCTAAAATTATCATAATGAGCTATTATGATAGTGGAAAATGTAAATCGATGATTTGTTGCAAAAGCTTTTGATTGCATATCAGACCTGCATATGTCTACTGCATACTGTTGTGTTATTGTGTGTTCTAAGTGATATTTGTTTCCGACAAAAAGCATGATGTAAATTACAAAGCAGTACCTTCCATTCCTGATGGTTGTATAACTGCATAATTAAGTTGTTTCAGCCAATAAATGAATTTTATTGTTGAAATGCAAGTTTTTTTTCTTGTTGTTGGTGTTGTTTCATCTTGCCGCTACTTGACATAAACTTTTGCAATAATTATCATGGGCATATTTGTCAACTATGTTATAATGTGTATTTTCCATTCCCCTGTTGGGCAATCAAAGACTGTTTTTGTCCTGCAATTAGCTGGTTGCTATTGCTCTTCTTTGCCATTGGCCACCAGTGCTTGCAGGCTGTATGGACTGCCCTGATGCCTCAAATTATCATCTTGGCTTATTATGAAAATGGGAAATGAAAATTGACGATCTATTGCAAAAGCTTTTAATTACATATCAGATCTGCATATATCTGCTACATGCTGTTGTGTTATTGTTTGTTGTATTAGTGATGTTTGTTACTGACAAAAAGCATAATGTTAGTTACATAGCAGCAGCTGCCACTCCCAATGGTTGTATAACTGCATATTATTGGTTCCGAAGAAATAGACTTATAGCTATGTTTTGTTTTATGATCTTCTGTTTGCAAGGATTGCCTTCTGCTATCTTATCTTCTTATCTTCGTTTAGTAGAAAATAGCTCAGTTGCAACAGCAGCAGCAGCAGCGAAGTGGTAGCCAACAGCAGCAGCTTCAACAGCATGCTATTTCAAGTTTGCAGTCACAAAATTCAAATTACCTTCTTCCTAAACAAGAAAAGCTCAGTACTGGCAATGTAACAGTGGACGGAAGCATGTCAAGCTCCTTTAGAGGAACTGATCAGGTTTGTCTTTTCTTTTCATGCAGTGGCATCTCAAATGTGACTTGCAGAGCAATTTTGTTGCCAGGGTTCTGTTACCTTCACTAATGATGTAATCATAGTCTAAGAAGGTGCGTAGAAAATTGAAACATTTCCTGGTTTATACGAATACTTCAGATAAAACCTTATAGATTATGGTATAAGACGGCATCTCAAATAGCAGCTTTTGTTCAGTGTACATGCCTTACTCCTCATCTTAGTATGCAGGGGTGCATTTATTGTAATTAAGGTTATAGTTTGTCAACTTCCTCCTTTGATTTATGTAAGAGCCCCACAGCCCTTGCAACAGGATAACAACATTTCTGCTTTTCTTTTTGATTTTTTCTACTAACAACCTGATTTAATGGTAAGAAAATGCAGACACCTCATTTAGGCTCTAAATGTAAGCATCTCACTTTACACCTGCTTCTTGTAAACTTCAACTATAGCATTTTTACCATGTTTATAACTAATTGTAGTAACTTATCTGACATCTATATCGAAGATAATCTATAATTTGGAGAATATGGAAGTTTCTTAAACTTATATGGTCTACTTTTGGATATACTGGGTCAGTGATATGATGCTATTTGTACACATTTATAGAGCTAACCACCGTCCATTGTCTTGCAGAACATTGGGGGCTTCAATCCTTTTTGAAAAAACAAGTGGATTGTTTTACAGTTTGTAGAACATTTGCTAGTATGGTGCTGAATGTAAATATTTTCTGATTGCCCTATGAGAACAGTAATGGAGATTAAATTTATAAATTTGGAGCCCATTTCTTTGACAGCAACAACAATGATTTGCTCTGGCTGATTTTTTCTGGAAATTTGGATAAGAAATACGACAAAATGAATCGAGTTGGGAAACTAGGATGTTAATTTAAGAATTGTCGGCGAATATGCTACTGTAAGTTTATCTTAGAATAATACCGAATAACTCCTGTTTTTCTATGGCTGTTGTTCTTGTGCCCAGAATCAGTGGAAAAAACATCATTAAGCTGTACCTCTTGGTTATGGACAATTTAGAGTTAATTTGGTTTACATGCTCATTAAGGTTTGGAACACGATCTTTTTTGTGGATTTTCAGGCTTCAAAAACTCAAGGTGGGCGTAAGCGAAAGCAGCCTGTCTCATCCTCAGGTCCTGCCAACAGTTCCGGAACTGCAAACACTGCTGGACCCTCTCCAAGCTCGGCACCCTCAACACCATCTACTCACACACCAGGAGATGCGATATCAATGCCACAATTGCAACAAAAGGGTGGGTCATCTAAGCCATTGATCGTCTTTGGTTCTGAAGGAACTGGAACTCTAACATCGCCAACAAACCAGTTAGTAAGTGCCCTGGAACTTGGGTTGTAAATTAGTGAAAGTTAACACATCATCTTTACTTGCACAGACACTCATTAGCACTTCATTTTGGCAGTGGGATGATAAAGATATTGAATTGCAGGCTGACATGGATCGGTTTGTGGAGGATGGATCTTTGGGTGATAATGTCGAGTCTTTTTTATCTCATGATGACACAGATCCAAGAGATACAGTTGGTCGCTGTTTGGATGTCAGCAAAGGTGCTGCCTTTTATGTTGGTTCATTGTTTAAATGAGATGCTTTTGCTCTGCTACTATAAAAAGAAAAGATGGGTAAAAAAGGTTTTCATCTTCTTCGGTTCACTTTATGTTTAATGTTATCAGAACTGCACTGTCAGGGTTTACATTTACTGAGATCGGATCATCCCAAGCGAGTACAAATAAAGTCGTTTGTTGCCACTTCTCCTCTGATGGAAAACTGCTAGCAACTGGAGGCCATGATAAGAAGGTCAGAACCAAATAGAAAATGCTCTATTTCAGTAAAAAATTGTCACTTATCTGGATGGGATATCTCTTAGGGCTCTCGTTTGGTTCACTGGAAGCATTTTCTCTCCTACGAATATGATTCCTGGGTAGAAGATTTATAGGAAGAGAATGCCTGGGAATGTACATTTGGCATGTTTGGTTAAACATGGAAAAGTGACAGATTTCTAGAGTGCTTATGTTTGGTTGACCATCCACTTTTCTGAAAAAGTTATGTGTAATTCCTATTACACCCTTAATAAAAATTAGGTCTTTAATTTAATGCCTCTTTAATGCTGAAGGGCCTTTTTTGACAAAAAAATAAAGATTGAGTGATTTTCGCCTCATAGGAAAATAACTTTTCCATGTTTCACATGGAAAAGACTTTTTTATGAAATATGAGAATCATATTCCTATGGAAATACAACTTTTCCATCTCTCTCCTTTGAAAACTCCAACTAAATAAGTGGCATCTCGTTACTTTCCCGTTGATCACACTTTCCCCCTTCTTTACCCGCGAACCAAACGAGTCCTTAGTGTTGCTTGAGAAATTCTTATATAAAGTTGATGGTTTGGCCACGTCGTTGAATGATTTTTTTAATGCAGGCTGTTTTGTGGTACACTGAAACTCTAAAGCCAAAATCGACTTTGGAAGAACACACTTTGCTGATTACTGATGTTCGATTTAGCCCAAGCATGCCACGCCTGGCTACGTCTTCTTTTGACAAAACTGTGAGGGTTTGGGATGCTGATAATGTGAGTAGTTAATGCCCTTGTTTCATGCTTATTTTATAACATTCCCACTCTCTTTGTTTAGAAATCTATCCATTTGACTTAGGAAAACAATACTCGCTAATTTATGCTTAGTTTTATTGCCTATTTTTGTTACATCTTTCAATCTGCCATGTACATGTTGCTGCCTGCTTGTTGTGGATTCTACCTGTTCTGGTTTATGTGGTATCATTAAGATATATAAGGAATAGTTAGACTCCACAAAACATCTGTTCCTTCAGTAAATGTGCTTCTGTTACAACTGTTGTTTCAGGTGTTGAATGGTGTTATAGTACAGGTCATCCACATGTTAACACTTTTATTTGGTATGTGGCAGAGCTGTATAGAAGCCTTATATCCTGATTAAAGACATGCATCATAGCTTAGTGATTTTACTTTTGAGAACCATAGCTTAATGAACTGAAGTTGCATTTATTTATAGTCCACTATATTCATCATTGGAAGATTTCAACATGCTAAAATTTGAAAGAGCCTCAATTTTATTGCCATTTGATGATTTTGTTGTACATAGTGTTTTTTGCTCGGCTGCAGTTGGAGGCTTGGAGCCTTAAGACAATTTCAAGGAACCCATTGGATTTTTGCAAGGAAGTTAGATACAGTAGTTTTCTTGCTTAAGCATTTGATGGGTACATTGAAATTATAGAATCTACACATGATCTTTGTCAACTCGAAAGAAGCACATGATAAAGTATGGAAAGAGGTTTTTTGATGGACTTTTAGGAAGCGGGGTGTAGATAATGGTATATTGAGCTTGTTGAGACATATACTGAGGTAGTGAGGATCATAAGTAGTAGTAATTGGACAAGTGAAATTCTATTCATACTCATACCACGGTCGTTGGCCAGTACCAAGTCTGTCTCTTTACACTTGTCATAGTTGAATGTCTTTTGGTAAGATGTCCTTGTCTTTTGTTGTTTGTATATGATTTGTTGACAAGATGCGCAATTGATTGATTGGAAAGCTGGAAAAGTTTTAAAAAATGAGGTTAATTATCTAAAGAACTTTAGAATAAAAGATGGAACATTTGGTGTATAAATTGTAGCCTTATGGAAATAAAAATGAGTCTAGACACCAAGCATGTTTGTGATTTTTTTATCCAAGAAAATTCATAATTGGATGGTTATTAGATAGAATTAAACCTGAGTACCTAAAACAGGAGGTGCATTTGGATTATTATGTAATCAATGCAAGCCTTGGTGTCTCTAAAAAATTATCAAACCAAGATAAGGCTCATAACATGTATGGTTCAAAAATGATGGGCATTAAAGAGGGTCCAAGTAAACAATGTGAATGATGCATAAATGAAAAGTGAAAGTTAGGTACATGGGAAAACTAGGTAGGATGGAGAAGGAATAAATATATTGTAGGAGGTTAGGATTTGCACCTACAGAGGGTAAAGAAAGAAGAAAGGGTGTGAGAAAGGATCTGGCAGAGCTTGCAAAGACTTCATAAATAGCTGAGAGTAATTAGTGAAGAAGATTTGTATTGCTAACTCTATTTAGATTTAAAAAATAAAAGAAGCAAGCAATATTATGTGCATGCTATCTACTTATTTTTTAACTGCAAGATTTATTTGAAATTCTAATAGAAGCTGATGAATTATAAGTGTTCTTTCTATTATTGATCAAATAATAAGTATTACGTGCTCAAATTGAATCAATCTTGCATAGTCTTTTCAAACCAAATGACCAAATATGCCAAGACCTATGTCTTGTTTCCGGAGCCCTTTTTTAATGATTTTTATCTATTTATTTATTTTGACTAGTCTCATGTGGAACAGCGGCCCACAAAAATTTTAATTCTAACTGATAGGTTTAAAGTGCTTTCTGTGCACCTAATGATGTGAGGAACTTTATGATGTGATACATAAGGCTTGGTTTTATTTATAGTGTATATATGGAGGTTAGGGTTGTGAAGGGGATGGGACCTATCTTCCTTGTATGCTTGCTGTCTGGAAGACTGCATGTTGACAGTTTGCTCAGCTGGCATTTGAGCGGAAAAGACTAGATGAGAGGACTTAGAATGTCACTTAACACCTTGAAGATAGCTATGAGATTATGGATTAGATTTTACAGGGAAGAGATATGGATTTCATGGCCTGTTTACATATTTCTGGACAAGAATCTGATATCTGTAACAGAATTCTGATTTCAAAGAGGTGAAAACTAGGTATCTTAAATAGGATTGGCAGTTCAATCAGCAGGCATTAAAGAGGTGAAAAACTACAAAAGAAGACTTCTTGACTTAAATTTAAGATAATACAAGATTGATGGTTTTAGGGTGTATAGGAAAAGATGTGTAAATTATCGTCTATGTGCAGAACTCTGCAGGAATATTTTTAGGTCTGGTTACAGATCTGATACTATATTGATTGAGAAGCTTATCTTAGGCTTGTAAGTGATCAGGAAGGCTAGTAAAGAGTATATCTTCAGGATTACTGGTCGGCTTTGGCGGTAAAGCACAGGAATCTAATCCTTATTGATGAACATTGAGAAGCAGGTAACTGTTTTGCAAATATCCATATAGTCTGTATATCTTTTGCTAGTTCCAAAGCTATTTATGATAAAGCATATGAACCCATGGTTAATATTGCCATAGTCAATTTCGAGGCTGGCTTACCAAATACTGTTTCCTTGGATGTTTATTAGTAAAGCACTAATAGGTTTAAAGAAAGTTCGTTGGTTTTGAGCCACCATATATGTAAATGCCTTGTGTTTGACAAACTTCACCTTCATTTTACCTGCTGGCAAATTTTAGCATATTATCTTTCCATTTAACATATTCTTGTGAACCTATAATCATCAGTTTCACAGTCTGCTATAGTATTTATATTTCCTGAAGAATCTTTTTAGTGTAAAATTCAAATCCTGATGAGTCATCCCCAAGGATGCGTGGCTTTCATACACTTTTGACCAAAGAGCAGAAGAAACCAGTTGTGCTATTGAATATTTTTCACACTAGTGAACTTCTAATTTATAAATGCATATGTATAATGTAGATTACCTTTTCTCTTATCAGCTGGTGTTGCTTAGTTGAATCACCTATTTTAGACATTATTTGACTAAGTGAACCCAATATACAGCCAGGATATTCACTTCGTACTTTTACGGGCCATTCAGCATCGGTTATGTCTTTGGACTTCCACCCAAATAAAGATGATCTCATATGCTCTTGTGATGGTGATGGAGAAATACGTTATTGGAGCATTAACAATGGTAGCTGTGTTAGAGTTTTTAAGGTATGAAATAGTGTTATAACTTACTAACTTCTTTCACAATACCAGTCATTTTTATTGCAATATTTTGGTTGTTTTTCATGAAAAATTCAATCATGTGCTAATTTTGGGTGCTTGCAGGGTGGAACAAACCAAATGAGATTTCAACCTTGCCAGGGAAGATATCTTGCAGCTGCTGCTGACAACAGCATATCCATACTAGATGTGGAGACCCAGGCTTGCAGGCAAACACTAGAGGTTAGTTGTGGTCCTTCTGATTAACAAGCCTGGAGCATGAAGAGGAAGCACTGCATCAAGCCTTTTGAAAAGTAGTTTGCATTACATGAGATCATATATCCAATGTCTCTTTTATTTAGAATTGCTATTCTGATCTATTTGCAAATATAGTATTTTGCTTTATGAAATTGGTTTTTCATTTTCAACATTATCTGTATTTTTTCACTTTATTTTCTTTGAAGTCATTTAGGGCCTGTTTGGATGATTGGGTTGAAGATCCTATGGGATTCTTCGTGGGTTGGGCTAGTGCATGCAGCAAAATCATATGATTATAAGTTGAGCTAGGCCTATATTCATAAATATCCAGGAGTGGCTTTGGAGTGGGCCAGCTCGATCCCATAGGGAGAATAAAAGACTATGGAATTCGGGCTGACCCACTCTGAAGCCTCGATAAGATTCGAGAGATCTTCGCAGTTTAGTCTTAATAATATCTGGAAAACTACCATTGTCATGACCAGAATTCTGGTTCCAAGAATAGTTCACAGTTTCAGTGAACAAAGTCAAGAATCTCCTCTTGTTAATGTACTCTCGATCTATCTGCCAGGATTATAACAGTTTCCATGCAAAACCACAAACAGTAAATTTATGCTTCTAAACCTTGAAAGATGCCTGATATTCCCACGAACATATTTGTATGATAGAATCTGTACGTTGGTGTAATACAACCTTTTATGACATCTACTTGCTTTATTTCTTGGATATTTTGTATTTATAGCAGTTAACATTGATGTAGTACACTGTTATGTACTTATCTCTTGATTAGTTGTTATTGCTATATTTTGCCAACATCTTTGTTTGGAGGGAAAGGCAGAGGCATGCACTATTGTATTCTTTATCAGCTTTCTTATAAGTAAATTTCTTGAGATTATTGCCAGCTATCAAAAAATAACTGCTGCATTTATGGTGTCAACAATTAGTTAATATAAGCTGTTGCTTCAGTTATGTCCTAATCCTTTCATATATAACTCTAAGCCATATAATTTTATGTGATTATCAATGTGTAATTTGCATCAGTGATACTCCAACGTGAATGTGAAATTCATTTATGCCTGTGGCGTTCATGACTACTGATCATTATGTTCTGAATATGTCCAACTTGGGTTGTGGTTATTCTTGCCTTCTTTATGTATTACACTTGATTTATTTGAACACGGAACTGATAATTTTCAATTTGACAACATTGCCAAACTATAGGGACACAGGAACCATGTTGATTCTCTGTGCTGGAATCCTTTGGGTGATCTTCTGGCTTCTGTTAGTGAAGACTCGGTCAGGGTGTGGTCGCTTGGTTCAGGAAGTGAAGGTGAATGTGTGCATGAGCTGAGTTGCAATGGAAACAAGTTCCATTCATGCGTTTTCCACCCCACTTATCCATCTTTGCTTGTTATCGGCTGTTACCAGGCAAGTCCTCTACTTATTTGCAATTGATTTCCACAAACATTTTCTATCAATTTTCGTAACTTTAAACAAATAGGCACACTGATTTGAATTAGTATGAACTAGGTAAATTTCTGTGCAGCATTATGATTCTGATTATTTGGTGGCTGTAGACTACTCATGTGAATGCTTTTTTTTTTTCACGCCTTGATGGTTTTATTCAAGGTGTTCTTCTAGCCTATGATCTAAGACTATAATTGTCTAATGAGTTAGTTTGCATATGCAAGCTTTTTTTGGAAATAATTTGATGTGTGCTATAATAAAAAATCTACCTTACTTTCATTTTCATAAAGACTTGCTTTTTTTTTTCAGTTTTTTTTTTTTGAGAAATGGTTCATTCTGGATTTTATTGGACTGTTGTAGCTTTTATTGCATTGACTGCAGTGACAACATTTTCACATTTCCATCAATCTGTATCAGGGCCATATGAAATATCTAATAAGATTTGGCAAGTTATGGAAGATATCGGGTTGATTTGCCTTGCTAACTCATTCAATGAAATTTTGAAAACCATGAAGATAATAGAGGATTGGAGAAGTATTTATGGTGCGTATTTATAAGAATAAAGATGATGTATAGAATTGCTCTGACAGTAAGGGAGTTAAACTTGAGTCACTTTATTTAGTTGTGGAAAAGTGTAATCAAACAAAAACCAAGAAATAGTACAACAATCTCAGTGAACCGATTTAAATTTTCGACTAAAGGACAATGATAGAGGCTCCCTTCTTGCTTAGATAATTGATTAAAAAAAATTAAGCAAAGGGAAAGACTATATTTTCTTTATTGACTTGGAAAAAGCTTAATGATAAGTTACCTTGAAAGATAATTTAGTGGCCTTTAAGATTGAAGGGTGTTCATAAACAATACATTGAAATCATAGAATGTATTTCTAGTGACAATAGGATTGCCCCAAAGATTGGCACTTCATCCATATCTTTTAGACTAATTATAGATGATTTTTTTTACTAATATTCAGGAAGATGTGCTTCACTGTATGCTATTTGCCAATAATATAGCGTTGTGCTTTGAGAAGTAGATGCATGCTAAATTAGATATATGGAAGAAAGCTTTAGAGCACAAAAGCTTAGAAATCTACTGAATAAAGACAGTACACAGAATGAAATTTTGGTGAAAATAGAGATGAAAACGAGTTCTCAATTAACTGCTGGGCAAAGACATTGCAAAGTGATAGGATTCGTTATTTGGACTATATTGCACAAAATGGAGCAATAAATGAAGATATATGTAATAGGATTAGAGCTGGTTGGATGAAGTGGAGAGGTGTTTTTGGTGTATTATGTGATCCATGCATATCTTGGTGGCTTAAAAGGAATTTCATAGAACAACAATAAGGTCTGCAATGTTGTATTGCTCCGAATATTAGGTAATAAAGAAGGTTCAAGAAAATAAATGAAGTATAGAGAAAATAAAAATATTAAAATGGATATGCAATAAAACCAGAAGTATATATTGAGAACTGGGTGTTTTAAAGAAGTTGTTCGAGTTGCACAAATTAAGGATAAAGTGATGGAGAATTGATTGAGATGGTATGGGCATGTGCAAGAAAGATTTGAGGGGGCTCCTATAAGAAGACGGCTTCAATTTCCATTAAAAGGTTGTAGAAGCGGAAGATGTTAGGTTATATGGAGGTTTTGAGGAAAAAAAGATATGGAAGAGGTTGAGATTACATTAGGGATGGTCCTAAATAGGAATACTTTGGTGAATGAGAATCCACTAAGTTAACTCCGAATAGCCGGGATAAGGCTTCAACTTGTATAAGGTATGCAATCATTACCAGCATGCATGATTTAGCTAAATGTGTTCATGTACAAATATACAATCTTGCAGAGTCTAAAATGGACTATATCTGTCAAGAAAAGACTCATTTTCCGAAATTGAAAATTCCCCATGATAATCTATCAGATAATTGTGGCAGATAAGAAACAAGCAATGCCATCTAACAGAAAATGTTTCAAGAATGCCAAGCTCTATTAGGTCTGTAACAATGTTGGTAATAAGAATAGAACAATTCATACCCAATTCATTTGGGGAGCATGGCAAGAAACATTTTCCTAGAACGAGCTTATTGGTGGTTTGGCTCACCTCTTGCCTTGAGGGAAGTGCTTCCTCCAAATCTTAATTATTAGTTTTTAGTGATGCCTTGAGAGAGTCAAGACCTATACATGATCAAATGTTACATGAGCAAGTATATCATATCACAATGTTCATGTTTGGCACAAAATTCGTGCCTTGTTATGCATTTAGTGAGAACCAAATTTGTTAGTTTTTTTATTACATTTAGCACTACTAGTGGAGTCCCGGTTTTCTAATCTTTTAATTATTAGTTTTTAGTGATGCCTGCGTGTGTTCTCGATTGCCAACCCTTAGCTGTGGGAAGCTATAGCTCCACTATTCTGGAATTGTTGAATCTGTGATGACCAACTTTTGAGTACCATAGTAATATGTTAAGGACAATGTTCATAATAAGATGGGCCTGTTAAGGCTGTTGTTGCTTGTTTCCTCCAAATTAATATTAGTTTTAAAAGATTTGAATTCTAAAATTAAGTGAAAACTGATGTTTTATATTGAACAACTTAGGTATATAACTCGAATTCACTCGTCATGACAGTAGGATTAAAAGGCCGCCAAGAATAGCAAGAATTGCCCACGAAAGCACTTTTTTCTTGTTTATCTCCATTACTAGTCTGAATTGTACAACGAAGCAACTTAGACACATCTGCATTGTATCAATATGATTGATGCTTATATTTGCACAAAAAAAAGAAAAAAAGATGAGGTGCAGTGCCCTGCTCCCGCAATTACTACCGTTTTGGAAAGCTTCAAATTATCCTGCTCTTATCGTATTAACTGAACATATTTCTTGAACTTTTTCTCTTGGACATTTTATTTACTGGTATTATGGGCACTGTAGTCATTGGAACTTTGGGACATGCCTGAGAACAAGACCATGACTCTTCCAGCGCATGAAGGTTTGATTGCGGCCTTGGCAGTATCAAATGTAACTGGATCGGTGGCTTCAGCAAGTCATGACAAGTTTGTTAAACTCTGGAAATAACCTCCTTTTCAAGCAGGATTTCAGCTGCTGTTTGTATCTGTTACAAAAGCTGCAGGGCTCTGGGCAATATCTACTTTCTGCTGGGGCCTGTTTTTGATTGTGGTGCGGTCCAGATAGGATAAGAACTGTTTTCAGCCCTTGGTGACTGCGACCTCGTGTCTGGATTTCTAACATCAGTCAAGTCCATTATTGCATCACAAATATTCTGCATGTTATACTTTTTTAGTGATGGCTGCCGCTGCTGCTGCTTTGGCTGCTCTGTTTTACCAAACAGGTAGATCTGATTGATATTCGCTCATACATGTTTATTAGCACTGCAGGTCCGTGCAGAGTCTCCAAGTTTCATATATAGAGTTATAAAAAGTAAGCATCCTTCGACAGCATCAACTCTTGGCCTACTCTATAATTCCTTTGACTTAAGACCTCAACTTGTGCAACCGCTTTGTTTTTACACAATCAGATAATAATAGTGGGAGTGGCCTGGATCAATTTAGCTAGCTAACGAATTCTCCTGTCGTGATTGGTTTTAGGAGTTCCAAATATTTTATAAATAAATTTCACAGCTTATCCGACATGCAGGTTCCATGTCTGATTACATTAAGTTCATAGAAGCCCCTTGACTTTCATTCCATTGGTCGGTCTGCTTCATTCCTGTTATCTCAGATGGTGTAGATCTATTCTTATATCTGCCTTATCTATTCCAGGATTGCTAGGATTCAAGAAAAGTATTGAATCCGAGTTCCACATAGAAGAGTTTTTCATGTGGTGCTGATGGGATGGTAATTTAGTAGAATCTCGACAGAACTGGGAAGTGGGGACACAGCTGATGGGTTCAACATTCTCAGTTGCTTGAACCCAAAATTGGCATTCCCGACCATAAAATGAACTGTTGCTCTTACAAAAGTTCGTCTCCCAGTTCTTGATGGATCGTTTGCGTCTGAGGGAAAAGAAAAGGGTAGAAAGGAAAAATACATCAGTGCATTCATCATGAATCAAATGCACATTTAACGAGCAGCAATCTGAGAGCGCCATATTTTTCCTTGAGAGAAAGGAGGGAATGCTGACTTGCTGCTTTCGACCTGATTATGTGATGCAGATGTTAAGAGTCCACAAGTGGGTTAGGCGCCCAGCTAAGGCTCTTGGTCCACTGTCCAGTTAACAGTGGTTTGCCTACGAGTAATTGTATGCAATCCAACAGGATTCGCATGGACCTTGCGGTTTATATTCACAGTATTCATAGAAATTTTTCAGAATTGAGCCATAGGAAGAATAAAATGATATCCTTTTTTTTCCTCCCATACTATAGGAATGGAGTGGAAGAGGTCCGGTTGGCATAGGTTGGGCTAGGCCTTAACATTCTATAATACTAGATATAATTGGTGCACATAGTTTAGAAGACATGCTAGATAGGTCAAACTCAATTTTTATAGGATTTTCAGTTTAATTTTATAGGAATATCCAAATAGGCTCTTATTGTTCTTATCTCCATCTCTCACTTGCTTTGTTTTTACATAATTGAGCATATAATTATATTATATCGGTAGTACTGCATCTTGCATGTTTTTAAACCAAAATCTTTCTCCCTAGCCGAATCTATCGAAGTCCAACTTGGTGACTGCTTCCGGTACCTGTAGTATAGCCGTAACCTTGTGATGCTGCCATAGTTCGGCTTTGCTAATCTGACTGTGCCATTTAAATGGTGATGATGCTTGGATCTAGTATCCTAACACGCTTTACTATAGTTTTGACTGTGTGTGTGTGTGTGTGTGTGTGAGAGAGAGAGAGAGAGAGAGAGAGAGAGAGAGAGAGAGATGCTACACTTTAGTTTTTAACTCAAATCTTATTAGGTCTAAATTGGATGATGAGAGTCTTACATCGATAATCTAGACCATTGGATGCGATCTGTTATCTCTAAATTATTTATGAATAAAAAATTATATGATATGGAGACTTTTAGCTTTTGTATCAAGTAGTCGAAAAATTGCGTGTATGATCACTTAGACGCATAATATAGAGCTCTTTAAATCATATAATTTTTTTTTGTGAAAGCAATTTTGAGATAGTAGGTCATATTCAACAGCTAAAATCATCAATGTGGAACCCTTATTGTTAAATATAGATTTGACCAGACCAAGTGGAAAAATCTATTTAAGTGTAGCTAAATCTATTCATACATACATCTACATAATTGATCACATTACCTTTCACCTTTTTTTCATATTGCTTGAAAATTCAACTCCATAAAAGATGGATATATCGATAATCATCGTTTAGTTAATGGTGGATCCCTGTATTTGAATCAAATGCTCCACATGGAAGATGATGGATGATACCTTCTAATGGACTTGTAATTTTTGTCAATTACTCATTTTTAAAAGGCAAGAAATGAAAGTTTGTGGTGACCGGTGAAGGAGCATGGTGATTTAGAGTTGGCAATAACACACCGTTCCAAGGCTTGGGTGTGCAAGTGGTTTAGGTAGACTCACATCTGACTAGTGTACCTAATGCTACTTTGACCTGATCTGTACCTGTATCTGAACTTAAAAGATTTATATAGGGCATGATGAAGATGTACTCCTCAATCAGGTTAGGCATGGATATAACAAAATTGGTCCGACCTCATCAAGACCCAATTCAATTTCATAAAAGTACATACAAAAATTTGAATCTTATTCCAATTATTTGGATCCAACCTAAACTCGCGGTGTGACAAAGTGTGCTGGATTAGATTCGAGCTTTAGGTAGAATAACTCAAATCAATTTAGATTGGATCCAAGAATTTTAAAACTATACCCTCCAACCGTCTTGATGCGTGGCCAAGAAAGAGATGTATCATGATCCTAGTTTATGTTGTCTGAGATGAAAATTTATGGGGTGAAAAAATAAAGATCTAGATAATGCCAAAATTTCGACTGATAGAACGAAACTATAATACTGAAATCTCGATGAATATAATAATTTCAAAACTATTGATCATTTAGAAGTTAATTTTAAAGTGGTAATTGATCTATTAGAAAATATTGATCGATATTTTGATCTTATTGTGTTTTTGAGATAAGATCAATGTTTCGATATTGTAGTGGCCAATAACTCCAAATAAATTGGTTTATTATAATTAAAGGTGGCGAAATGATCGATTAGAAAATATTGATCAATATTCAATAGTTTGATCTTGTAATGGCCAATAACTCCAAGTAAATAAACGAAGCGATATCTCGACATAGTTAGAAAACGCGACTGGATTGAAATCCATCTGGACGTATAGATAAAATCCGGATCCAAACCAGATTCTCCTGCAGCCATGCGGTGCTAAGATTGAGACAATTTCCGTCGCCTCATCGAGGGCAAGGCCGGAGGCGTTAAAGAGGGCTTTGACTGAGAGACTCGAAGGCGTTAAAGAGAGAAAAAGTTCAGAGCTCCGGTTCTGCTTTCTTTCTTTTATTTCCTTTTCTTTTTATTGTTCTGTGGATTACTCTGTTCTGTAGAGAAAGAGAGAAGGGAAAGACGGGGATTTCATAGATGGAGATTGGGGTCGAGGGGCTACTTGAACGCGACGAAGAGAGAAAAAGTCGGCAGCTTTGGTTCTCCTTTGCTTTTTTTTCCTTTTTTTTTTGCGATTCTCTGGGCTACTCTGTTTTGAGCGGAGGATGGGTTTTCCACAAAAGGAATCAGAGCTGAGGGGTCCCAGCTACGGTGTGAATCTTATATAAGACTTTGTTTTGTATTGTCTCCCCTAGCCGTTGGGGCGAGGGAATGTGTAATTAATGAGTTTACGGGGTTGTCGTGACCGTTAGATGGGTTTTAGGGGTTTATTGCCTTTTTCTTCTTTTTTTTTTTTCTTTTTTTTTTTTTTTTTGCGCTAAAGCGGGCATTTCATCCATCACAGGAAAGGACCCGAAGTGTTCCGGGCATCTCTCCCTCCCCAGCCCAAAGGGTACCTCCTGAGTGGCATGCATTGCCTGTAATGTAACTCCCTCTCTCACCATCATCCAAATATCGCGAAGCAAGGGATGAGCACCTCCATGACTACTCGGGCCCCTACGGATCCAACTAATCATCGTGACCAAGTGACCCTCCAGCTAATCACGGGTTTATTGCCTTCCTGAAGTAGAGTTTTGGCAGTTTTAGGTTTTAGGGGTTTTAGGTTTTTTTTCTTCCTTTTGATGGGATACGGGGAATATGGAGAGTAGAACGAGCCCTTTGGACACCTGACAGATTTTTTTTTAAGAACTAGGCTAGTGTATCAGATTATCTATGTAAAACAGATAAAATATAAGTGCACAATGCCTGTTCATGAAACAAAGCACAATCTCAAAACCAATTAAAGAACATAAGCAAAAACTTGAAAAATCCTGGAATCTAAATTTAGGAAACATTCAAAATTCTACTCATTCGGCCAGCAATTTTCAGAACTTGTAGAGATTAAAGAAAATTCTCAAAAGTTGAGTAATAATAATATTTAATTCATAGACTAACAAATATCACAAACATAATGATCAAATATGCTTTACCTTAATGGCTAAATGGCACCACGCTAAATAAGATGCTAGAAGACGTGCTGATGTTGGGCGGTTGATGGCTCAAATTTGAAGATTGCAAAGAGGCCTGCTCAGATAGGGGTTGTATCTATCTTATGAAAGAAGGATTCATCTTTCTTTGTATGAATCCGCCATTGGATCAACCGCCACACAGATCTCAAAGCACTCTGAACTCCATCATTCACCCACCAACATAGCTCTCAAAATGACTAGTGAATAATCCAACAGTAGATTTGTGTGAAGCAAGATGAATCCTTCTTTCCCATGAAAGATACAACACCCCAGGTCTGCTCAATCCCGTACTGACATCTGTCTTCTATGAAGTTGTTTGACATTTGTAACATGCGTGTTGATTTTCCATTTCCTCACCAAGCTGCTAGGAGCCTCGGAGTTATTTTGTAGGATAAGTTGTTTATAGTTTCATACAGAGAATAATATATAAGAAGACTACGTGGAATAGTTTTAAGCACCTTCAGTCACTTAGGATTACAACAAGTGCAAGAAGCATTCAACATAACAGTTTTAATAATTTACATTGGCACAAGCATAGTCCCAACAATATAAAGACCAAACAATGGCATCCTATTTTTCCAAGCATTGATAGCAAAGTAGCAAGACATAGGCTCTAAGAAAAATATAGTCGTGCAGAGAAACCCATCAATTTTGACAAATGAATCAACCTTCCTCATAAATTCGTGAGTTTACGCTGATCCAAACTCTGCAAACCACTTCTCATGGCGCTCAATATCAGCAGCAGAAACACTTCTCTGGACCTTGCTCAGAGCTTCATCAAAGTCACACATGGCCACAGGGTCATTTGAGATCTCATCCTTGGACATGTTCTTGATCTCATCCCTTGTCTTGCCTGCAATTTTTCGCCTCATGCCATTCAACGAAGCATCTCGGCAGACATTTGTGAGATCGTCTCCACTATAACCCTCAGTTCGGCGAGCTACTTTGTCAATGTCTACATCTGGAGCTACCTGTTGATAGTACGCATGAGAATCAAAGATACACAAGCAAGAATAATTATAAGGAGACGACAAGGATTTAGCACAATGTATATAATTTTCCGGTCAAAATTCTAAATGATGTTGTAAGAAAAGCATTTGAGAGCTTGAAAGTATTATCCCGCTGCAGATCATACCTCAACGGTTCTTAGATTAATCTTGATAAGCTCTTTTCGACTCTCAAAATTGGGAAGAGGTATGTATATCCTTTTTTCCAGCCGTCTCCTGTATCGCAATGCATAAACAGCAAAACATCAGAACAAAGGAAAGGTTGGGGATCTAAAAGATGGCCATCTGAAACAGCTCGAAAAGAGAAGCTGTAGAAAGATCTTGCCAAAAAAAATCAAATGCTAAACACCGCAGCAGCAAACTGATATTATTAGAGTTAAATAAATTCTAACCTAAGTGCTTCATCTATGTCCCATGGAAAGTTTGTAGCAGCCAAGACCATCACTATTTTGCGTTGACCATCTTCACCAGTAGAGCTGTTGTTGACACCATCCACTTGCACTAGAAGTTCAGATTTCACCCTTCTGGATGATTCATGCTCACCTGAAGCTCTGAACAAAATCACACATTTGACAATCAGCAAATAACCATATATTGGTGAAAACAAAATCAAATTGATGAAATTCATGAATGTATGTCACCACCGGGTCAAACTTGAGAAATACCGTATGGGAGGGTTATAAACCAAAAAAGGAAGCAAGGGGCAATGAATATGATCTCTCACACATTTTCTTTCATGAGTCTAATAATTAACCAATTCAAGATAGCCATGCTCATGGAATAAATAAAGACTGGATTAAATGAGTACTTGCCTCATAAATTCAGTGACCTACAGTATACTAAACATTTATTTGATAAAATACATGTCCGCTGGTATGCTTACCTATCACAAACATTTGATAACAATAATGCAATAAAAACACTCCAGATAAACCATTACCATTAAAAAAGAATGACCTGGCAAGAGAAAATTATTCAAGCACCAGATAGTAAAATTGATAGGAACACACTTCTAGGTAGGCATACCCCCGAGAAGTGCAAAGAGAATCGATTTCATCAATGAAAATTGTACTTGGAGCATAAGCTCTAGCAAGATCAAACAGGCAGCGAACCATGCGCTCACTCTCTCCACGCCATTTGGAAGCCAATGTAGCAGAAGAAACATTGAAAAATGTTGTTCCACATTCGGTCGCTACAGCCTTAGCCAAAAGTGTCTTTCCAGTACCAGGTGGACCAAACATAAGAACGCCTTTCCATGGTCGACGAATGCCCTGGAAAACAGATATTATTACATATGGCCTTGAACATAATAATTTGTTTAAGACTTCATTCAACTTCCCATTAACTAATATCCAAGTATAGATAATACAAAAAGGCTGATCCTTAGTGAAATTAAATAATTGCTTAGCCAGTTTCTCATTGTTTAGCCAGATTCTCGCCTAAAAACTTATATTTGGTATTGTTTAGAAATGGGTTTCCAAATTATGAGCTTAAACTATGAAGTGGAGAAGGTACCCTTCATGCCAACCAACCTTCTAAGCTTCTTTAATATCAGATTATTTTCTGTTGGACGATTCTGCTTATGATAACTAAGCCTTTTAGGATACAGGTGTGAGGACCATGTGAGCGTGTGTTTAGTTCCACATTGGTTATTCGTCGAAGAGATCTTGGGTACTTTTACAGGACTAAAGAACCTAAAAAATACCTTCCGACTAGTCTTTTTGGATTAGGTCTTGGGTTGTTACAAATAATATCAGAGCGGATCCAGTCCATGGCCTATGTGGACTAGAGAACACTACAGCATGGGCTCATTGAGATTGACCACGCACCAATTGTGGTATTTGTGATTAGATTTGAATGGATTTAGATCCTTAGTCTGACGAGAACGTCAAAGCTTAAATAGGGGGGAGCATATGAGGACCTATGCGAGCATGTATTTAGTTTTACATCAGTTATTCTCCAAAAAGATTTTGAGTACTTATACAGGACTAAGGAATCTAAAAAAAATACTTTGGCTAGCCTTTTTGGATGAGGTCCTGGGTTGTTACAATAGGACCAATAGAAACCTTTAGCTAGTCAAAAGACTGAAATTATCTACTTATGTTAAAAAACAAAAAAAATCATTGAAAAGAACCTGAAAATATTCGGGCATCCATAATGGAAGAACAACAGCTTCCTCTAAAAGTCTTTTGGCTTCACTGAGCCCTGCAACATCATCCCACCTTACACCAGGGCTAGTCTCCAAGACATCCCTTTCTAGCATTGCAGCCAAGTCTGTATCAGGTCCTTCATATTGTCCCCTTTTTGGCTTTCCTTCCTCTGCATCACCACTCTAGAATGCCACAAGCATATCAGCAACCAAGAAAGCCTAAACATATTATCAGTACTATATTCATGACAGCAATATCATCAAACAAAATCATAACGGTGAAAAGGGTAATTTCGATGAAAACTAATAGCAGTTATAAATGAGATAATTATCCATAGATTTTGAAGTTAATTATGAAGAGTGACAGCGTCATGAAACAAAAGAACACTTTGTACGTCATTTCAAAAGGTTCTAATAAGACGATTCTCCAAACAATGACAGTAGGCTTCAATAAATCTTCTTATTGCTTCTATTATCTCTTTATGCCTAAAACCATTTTGTAAATTTGATCAGTATATAAAATGTCACAGACTTTTCCGAGTCATTTCTCTTCCGTTGAACAAGATTAATATAATGGATGCAATTGATAAGCTACATCTTCTTCTCAATGGTGTGCAATGATGAACAATTACTATAGCAGGGCCTTGTTTGCAGTTCCTTTAAAAGGTAGAGTTTTAGTTGCTTCAATATCTCATGATCAACCTTACAAAAATTGCATGCATGAGTCTAGGCTTAGAGTTGATTGCAGATACCTCCATTGCTCATTTTGACAGCAGGCTTTGCTGTACTGTTTAAACCAGAATTTCAGAGTCCAAACAAAGTTATTTATAAAAAATCACATTGGAAACGCAAAACAAGTTATGAGCATAACACCTTGTGTTTGTCAGAAAGTGGAAGATGCCATATGATATACTTTCATCGATGAAAGAAAATGACAAGCATAAGGGGAAAGCAGTTGCTCAAACAAGGCAACCATGTTATTAAGAATACTGCATATGTGAATGGTTAAATTTACAAAATTTACCTGTGAATCTGCCTTGCTAGAGCTTGATTTGCCTTTCTTCCCCGACAGTCCAGATGATGCTGATGATCTGACACCCGAACTACTTTTATTGGCATTTGACTTTGCCCCACGTCTGACTGTTCCAGCCCTAGATGAACCATGTGCCCATGTTGCATCTTGGGAGGATTTTCTCATACCTGCTTGCCCAGCTCTCGTGGATCTTCTGCCCTGTGGATCTCGGCTAGGTGGTCTCCAAACATCAGGATCATCCATAGGGGCACATGAGGAAGTTGGATATTCATCTAATGGTTGGAAAACAAAAGATTTTGTAGGTATAGGAGGCGAAAAGGACCGGTTGGACCCTGGAATTTCCTTGAAAGCCCTTAACTCAGCATCCAACTGTTTGACAATGTCTATTTCCTCAAAAATGGCTTTCTTGCAGTTCATCCATTTTGAACGAATGATGGCATCATCCAGAGTGCTGAGATGCCTGTAAGCAGAGATAGCATTCTATTTAAGTGCTAAGCATTGGAATGTAGCTTTTTATTTTTTTCCAAGCAAGAATCTTTCATTCAGATCAATGATAGGAAAGAGATACAAGAGGGTTCCCCCACTAGACTGCTCTGTTGCTACTGACAATGCACTCAACCCAAAACGCACACCGAACCTTCTATTAGGGTCGATACAAGCTATACAAAAACTTCCACTCGCAACATGAAGATCTTGGCCTGCCTCATCCTCCCAGACAACTTATTTTCATAAAGCAGTCTGTGGTTACCATATTTCTCACCATCGGAGAATGGAACTTGACAGTCCCTGCCAAATTGGCCAAGGAAAGAGAACTGAGTAGCAAATGAGCTATTGTTTCGTCCTCCACATATATAAGTTGAATCCTGATGCTACCAAATAACAGTAGGCCAAATGTACAAAAAAAAGAGAGCCTAAATACAGAAATTTAAACCTGGAAACTTCTAGATGCCCGACCCACTTCTTCCAACAGCACACAAGCACTTCTAAAGTGAGAAGGAATAAATTGAAACTGACTGAAATCAACCCTTTGGCATCTCATATAGTCACCTTAAAGGTCAACACTACCCTTTTCCATGTCGAACTCAAACCATCAAAAACGGAAAAATAATAATATTAATAAAAATTCTACAATTTCATCATTATGATCTATCTAGTGACCTCTCAAAAATATACAACCCTCTCTACAAAAAAAGAAAAAACGAAATTAAAATACAAAAATATCCAAAAACATGCAGATACAAGGGGAGGAGGAAAAAAACTCAACACACTTTTTGGGGCAGTAGTGATTTATATCAAGTTCCATCTGTTAAACCACATGGCAGTGTTTCTAACTAATATCCGAGAAAGTAAAGAACAAGAGAAGAGAAAAGAGAAAGGATGAGACATGCCTCAACAGTGAACTTGTCAAAAAATTGGTGGAAGGTACCACGTCATGGTTAAGGTTCTCGATCTCAATATCTAGAAATGCACATAGCAACCAGTATCGACATTGTCAGCAATGATGCTCTTCTCCCCTTGTTTGCATGGCATATCGAGACTCAACCCCAAGGATTTACAATTTCAATTTTCCAAACAAATATGTTCGACTGAATGGTGCTCGAATGAGAAAATGAAGCTGGAGACCATTCTTCACGAAATAGTTCTGGACCAGTCGGCAACGCTGACACATATGAACTGCTCCAAGAGAGAGGTCTTACAACCACTGACCACATCCCTCTCGGGCGCCACAGGCAACAGCGAAGACCATGGAAAAATCCTACACCTACCAGGGCCCTAACCTTCATAAAAGAAACAAGAAGAAGCTGATGCTGGACTTCGCAGTAAAAAAGCTACCTTTTCTCGGGTGGCTTGGCTACATTTGAACCAAATTTGGCAAGAAGCCAGATTCAACCGATTTGAAACTTACAAAAAAGAATAACGAGATTTCAATTAGCAACTTTTCGGAAGTTTGATCGCAATAATAGGCAGGAATAGAAGAACGGAGGATCAGGATCGCGTTCTTGAATCGAATACAAGGAGATGAGAGGGAGCGGGATGGAAGGAATTACTTGTTGATCTGAGCGATGGCACCGTCGAAAAAGATGATGGAGGTCTCATAGAGGCCTTCGAGAGCGTACTCCCTCGCTAGCTTGAGATGATCTTGGAGGGCCGCTAGGGTTCCGACCATCGCCGTCGAGATCTACAGTTTGGGAAAGGGAGCTAGGATTTCCAAGGATCCTGGGTTCTCTCTCCTCTTCTTCGCCCTTGCCGTAGGGAACTTTATGTGATTTAGCCCTTGAATTATTTCGAGACGGATCTTCGTCGCTCCACCTGACACCTTTGGACGACGGTGACGTTGCAACGCCCGGTAGAACTGAGGATGCTTGATTACGAAAATGCCCCTAACTTGTTCGAAGTAACTCCATTCTAGTTTCCTTTTCCCCCTTTAAAAAAGGCCAATATTAAAAGAGGGTTTTACTCTAAAGAATAAGGTTATTTCAATTTTTCTTTAAAATAAGTTTTTCTAAGAAGGTCTTTTTATTAATGCTGCGGTGAATGTGTTATACTTTTTTTTTTCCGGAAGGTCTTTAAAAGAGATTTTTCTATTCGAACAGCAAATTATTTATTATGAGTGTGTTCTGGGTTTTTTATTTAATTGCATTAGTGAATAAATCAAATGATGGTTCAAGAAATTACAATAAAAAAAATTACCTAAAAGGAAGCAGTCCAGCCATAGTAATTGCCTGCTGTCCAAACAATTGTTTACACGAGAATTATGAAATGCAGAGACCAAAACCCCAACACATTTTGACTGCATCATTTATCTATTAATTCATCAAATAACTTAGAAAAACTAACTATAATTTCCCCTTTTCCATTAAAAAGGGAAAAAACAATCAGAAAAATTATCAAAAAGGTGATGTAGGCTGCCATGCAGATTTTTTTTAATATAAGGAATTAAGTTGGAGAGGAGAAATGCCCGGATGAGGATAGAGAAAGTTTTAAATTAAAAAGGAGAATAGAGAAGGGAAGAGGCGGCATACGGCTAATGGGGTTTTGTAATCAAAGCGAGAAAAGGTTACCATATATTATCATTAAAATATTATCAAACTTTTAAAACCTCTATTTGGAATAGCTAAGAAGAATTTAAATCTAACTGTTTTATTAGAAGTTAAGTTAGACATTTTGCCATGGATGACCAAAATCTATTCTATTTGCTTTTTATGACTGCTATTATAATTAAAATATTATCAAATTTTGGAGACCTTGTTTTTGGGTTAGCTAAGAAGAAGTTCAATCTAATTAATTTATAAGAGATTAATATAGATATCTTGCCATGGACAACCAAAGCTTATTCTATTTGTTTTCAGGAGTAGCATAAATTTGTGCTAGTATATACTTGCTCTTTAACCCATAGATCCTCTCATATAGTTTCTTATCAGTTTTCTACCCTCAAACCCTCTCTATGAGAAGAGGGAGAAAAAAAAAGGTATTAATATATGCACCACAACTTTTTTTACGCATTTTATATATTTTTATTGTCTCTTAAATTGTTTGGGAAAAGAAACGAAAAGCAGCATACATAAAATGATATTCATACATATCAAATTGAAAAAAACTTAGTAAGCAATATTTGACGTCCTATTTTGGCATTTGGTTTGTGTGTGTGTGTGTGTGTGTGAAATCTTATTATGTTGCACTGTTTGTTTGTCTTTGCATTACTTATTCAAAACACTTGTTTCCCTCCTTCACGAAAGTTGCCAAATATTGTATTTTCATAGAACAACTTCTTGTTGCATATGCAAGAAAATACTTACACAACCTCATGAACTTCAAACTAAAGATAGACTCCTTGATTTTCTCCAAGTTATAAAACAAAATGTTACATAAAATTCTCATCCATAGGCCATAATATATCTTGTCTCGTTCTTGTTCTCTCATCTCAATAGTTATATTTTTCATAAATTCTCATGACTTCAAGTTACAAACGGACCTCTCAATATAAGACTTAACTCAGGTCTTCTACTGAAAAAATCATTGTAATTCTCCAACTCAGAATTCCGATGCACATGGAGATGAATATAAATTGATACACCATTGAGAGACAGGTGGTTGGATATAAGATAGTATTCAAGAAATAGAATGTCATTGGTATAACCAAAATCGTCGAGCAAACATGCTGAATATGAATGGATTCTCCATTAACCGCATTCAATATGATGTATATCAGATCCAGTGGAGGAAGCCATCTCTATCTGCTCCATCAAATCTCTTAACCTCTCATATATCTCTTCAGCTTGAGGGTGGGACCTATCTTCAGCATTGAATGAGTGCGCTCGGTTCTTGACCTCGATCCAACTCCAACCAGGTACCTTAGTCAACCCTCTGGTCCTCATCACCCTCTGAATGGTCGCTCTGTCGTCCCACATCCCAAAACCAGAAAACATGTTTGAAAGGAGGACATAAGTTGAATGCTCTCTAGGATCCAATGCAATCAAACACTGAGCTGCATAGCTTGCCAGTTCCATATCCCCATGAATTCTACAAGCACCCAATAAAGTCATCCACACCATGGCATCTGGTTCAAAGGGCATTGATTCGATTAGCTTCTTAGCTGCATCAAGCTGCCCAGCTCTACCAAAAAGATCGACACCACATGCATAATGCTCCATCCGCAATGGAATTCCATAGATTGGTTCCATTGATTTTAGAAAAATGGATCCTGTTTCTACTAACCCAATGTGACTGCATGCTGAAATTATACCCACAAAAGTAATGTGATCCGGTGCCACCTCTAATTCTTGCATCTCAGAGAAGAGATCGAGTGCCATGCGCCCTTGTCCATGCTGAGAATACCCAAAAATGATCGAGTTCCATGTCACTGAGTTATCTTTGCATGACTCATCAAAGGACTTTCTCGCATCATCGATGACCCCGCACTTGGAATACATGTAAATCAATGAGCTAGCCACGAAATCATTTGATCCAAAACCAGACTTGAAAACTAGGCCATGGATTTGCTGACCCAGTTGAAGGACCGCCAAGTCCGAGCACGATCGTAGTGCAGCAGAGAATGCATAGTGATCGATATTGAGACTTGCTGATCGCATATGACCAAAGAACTTCAATGCTTCCTCGCTTAAAACACTCTGAGAAAAACCGGTAAGAATCGAATTCCATGAGACACTATCTCTAAACTCCATCAAACCGAAGCATTTCATGGCATCCTCCATCAAACCATCCTTGCAAGATCTGATGTACATTGCAATCAATGCATTAGAAACTGGGGTTGTACTTTCCAGCCCCCTCTTGATCACCAAGCCATGGAATGCCCTCCCTCGTAGGCCATGCTCGAAACAAGCACTGATCACACTAGTGAAAGTGTACATATCTTGAGCAACTCCAGCCTCCTGCATCCTAACAAAGATCTCGACCGCATGCTCTGTGAAGCCATAGCGGGCGTAGGCTGCCAGCATAGAATTCCATGTCACCAAATCTTTATTATCATCGATGCTGTCAAAAAGCTTTCTTGAATCTGCTATCGACCCGCATTGCGAGTATGCTGTAACCGCTGCATTGCAGACGACTGCATCTATTGCTCGACCATACTTTACGATCTTAGCATGCAATTGAAGCATCAGTTGATAAAAAGGAGCTCGGTCGAGAAAGGTTAGCAGGCTGGCGAATGTGGCCTCGTCGGGCATCGGACCCTCTCTCTCCATCCAGTTGAACATCTGGAAGGCACAGTCCGCCTCGCCTGCTCTGGCATGCCCCGCAATCAAGGCATTCCATGACACCGTGTTCGGCTCCGGCATAAGCTGGAAAACCGAATATGCTTCGCCCATCCTTCCACATTTCGCGTACACGTCGACGAGCGCGCTCCCCGAGAACACATTGCTATCGAGGCCTGACTTCACGACGAGGGAATGCAATTGGCGGCCAAATTCGAGTTGGCCCGCGGAGGCAACCGACTTGAGGATGCTCCCGAGGGTGTACTGGTCGAAGGAGAGGCCCTTCGCCATCATACTTCCGAGTAGATCCCATGACTGTTGGTACGCGCCGGATGAGACGTGGGCGGCGATCAGGGCGTTCCAGGAGACGGCGTCTCGCTTCGGAATTTCGTCGAACAGCTTGCGGGCATCTGCGAGGCCGCTGCGTCGGGAGTAGGCAGCGAGCACGTTGTTCCAGGCGTACGTGTCGGAGGCGGCTCCGGATTTTATCAAGCGGGCGTGGGTTTTCGCCGCGGAGGAGCGTAGGGCGAGAGTTTGGAGACTCGGAGATGAGCGCATGCAGCACTCTGGGTTGAGTCTCTTAAGCGGGCGTTGGGTCGGGTCCAACTTTTTGGAGACCCCCCGCATGCCATGGGAGGTCAACAAGATGGTCCATAAATAAAATCCATGATAACCGGATGGATGCCTTACAAATATTGATGTATATCCGCTCTCCAGACTTCTCTCGTTTTCTCGTGGACCCTGGACCGTCATGATCTTAGTGACCAAGGTGATTTGATGAAGACATTTAATTTCTGATTAATCTCATTCACTTCTTTTCTTTCTTAACCATTTTTCAGAAAAAAAATATATATTTTAGGAAAGGAGGAAGCGTTGCTGAAATCAGGATGAAGGTGATGGCAACCCGGAACCCAGATCATTGATTCGGAACCTTTCATTGACAGCATTGTTGCTGCCGTCCAGCTATCGTAGTTTAGAAAATGAACATATGATCACCATACTTTTAACATCATGAGATTATAATGAGCATTATCTTATGGAAGTTGGGTTTGGCACCTCCTTATGGAGGAAAAGGATTCATATATGTATTGCTTGAATTGAGTTGAGTTGGAACTGCCTTCTTCCTTATTCTAATGTTCTTGCTACGAGAGGACTAGGACATGGCTATTGTTCCAGGTGTGGCAGAGAGACAATCCTGCATGCATTTTTTTTTTCATATCCCGTGGTCAAGCTTTTTGGTACACCGGCAGCTCACACTAATCTCACGTAAGCACTACCTTTAGAATCAAGAAACAAACTACTACACATAGATGGAGAAACAGATACAAAGCGGATCCAGAGAATCTCTCCAGAATGACCTTCTAGAACACATGCACAGCCTGAAAGACGTCACGCTCCTATAGCAGCTGCCGGAAGCAGATAGTCAAGAACTTCCGCCCCTTTTATAGAATCCACTCAATCATCTCCAATAAGTTCTCCAAAATAATGCTTCAGGCCTTCAGAACTCGCCTTGCATAGAAAATAGCCTCCCAAACGGCCCTTTGAGAAATAATTTTCTGAAGCTGCAAGTTCAGAATAACAGTCTACTTCCCGGCAGCCTTTTTCTTCTTTTTCTTTTAACGGAAATCTGGGATTTGACGAGACAAAGACCTGATAGTCAAGCTTCCCACATTACGTGTGAAGGAAACCAGGCTGCTGATTTCCTCCTAACAGGATTTGCTTGATCGATGACAGTGAAAGTATGAAGGCTTCGGCTTTTCCTGCTGGGTTTAATCATCCTGTCTTCTTTATGCATCTGGCACTTCCATCCTGAGAAATGTAACGGGGACCTTAGTTCCCTTAGCCTACCATATATAGAAGAGAAAAATTATTTGTACTTCCATTTATTCAGTGCTTAACCAACAAGTACAGAACATTACATTGAAAGCTCAAGGTGAAAATGAGCCTACTTTGCGTTTTTCCCCTCAATTCTAAAACAGCTAGCAACTGAACGGCCAGTCAAAAGGAAGTCCATCCCGATTACTCATAAACAAAAGCTTGTTTTGTCACGAAAAAAACACAACCAAAGTCACTGTAACAGACCCTAAAACTACAAGTCTCTCTCCCCGTGACATGGATTGAGCATATCTTAGTAGTGGCGATCAAAGAACCCAACAAGATGGGAATATGCGCACCTGGCACCATACTCATGGAGAAACATGCATCAATACAGATAAATAAGTACCAACACTATTACAACATGCCTTGCTTTCAGAGCAGCAAAAGATTCCCATGTAGTTACAATAATAAAACACCATAATACAAGAAATATATAAGGAAAACTTACTTGAGCCATTTGAATGCATTTTAAACTACCCTAATCTCTCCTTGCCCGTGCCACGTCATAATTATGTAAGAGTTGCAGCCATTGGAGGGGTCATAACAGGTCTCACCAGGACGGCTGTGTTTCCAGTCACTGGCCGAAAGGCGGCAGCAGTCTCCAGACGCTCCCAGGTCATCTTTCTTTTCTCCTCCACTGCCACTCTCCTCTCTTCCTCCTCCTTGAACTTCCTTTGGCAAGCCAAAAATAGCTCTTCGTCCATCTCAGAGAGCATCTTCCTAACATTCATTGTTAGATTCAGGACTGCTTGATTCCAGTGACTCCGGCTGTTTTTCTCTAAAGCTGGGAAGATAAGGGGCATGATAGCTTGCCGGTTTTGTGCTACCAGACTAATCACATGGTCGTTGTTCCACAAGAATAGAGCCCTTTCAGCAACCTGCGAAGTATTCTTTTATTCTTTTAAAGCAACTGATAGAAAATGAACATGAAGAATGATGATTGCATATGAAGGTATTGAACAACATGTTTGAATCCTCGCCACAAATTGGCATGACTTTGATTGACAACAACCAATCAGATTAGACTACATGTCAAGAAGGCTGTGGAGACACCTGACAACCATAGTCGCCAGATGCACATTCAGGAACAATTCCGCTAGAGCTAATGATTTGAAATTCAGAAGAAAAAAAATCCAGCTAATGGTGTTCTTGTGGTTGAGAAGTTAGTGATTATTTAAAGGGTCACAGGTTTGAATTTGAATCCCACCACGTTTTCCATTTTCTGGTCTTTTCTCTTTTTTGGCCGACAGGTTGATCTGAGTTGACCCGCCCAGGTCAAGCAGTTCAAGCATTTGACCCAAGTCAAAATGTTTTTTCAGAATCCATGGTTTCAAGGTGATCCGACCCACCCAGACTTTTGAGTGATAGACCAAGCGAGTCGATCTGAGTCACTAGACACTGCTTTACACAATGAGGTCGACCATCTTTGCAAAGTCAAACTAATCAGTCTAAAATAACTTGCTTGGCTCATTGCTTGAACAAGATTATTTTGGTCAACTAGGTAAACTTTTCAGAATAACAGCTTAAATTGGTTAGTTTCACCAAACAATATAATTACCAGACATAGGTCATTATTGCAAAATACTGAACAATTTGAAAGAGACTTTATAACTCACTTCATACCAGAAAGCTAAAAAAAAAAAAACAGAATTCTGTGGACTCAACTGTCATGCAACCCCACTTCATTACAAAGTGCAATTGTGCATGATCAGAAAACGCTGTACTTTGTACATTAAGAACTGAAAGCTCTATAACAGCATACAAGTCTTACCACACAAGAAAAAGCTACAGTGCCTAGATCTTACTAGTCCCAGATTTCATAGAGATCCAACATTCTCAGGCTTTCAAATGATTATTACATGTCAAAAACTTATTCCAAGAGCTTAAATCATCAAAGATATTACAAACAACTTAAATTTTTAATATTAGAAAGAAACACCACGACCACCAAGCAAAAAGGAATCCCACTAGTATTATTCTGATTCTGAGAATACATTCTTCAAACATCAAAAGAAAGAACTTTACATGGGAACAGCAACTGGCTATCATTTGCTCTAAACTAATAGCTTGAGAAGCATCGCACATTAGACAAATATGATTTCATTGTTAAAATGATGAGGACATCAGAGCCCTTCATCCAGATGATCCTGAGCCTCCGGATTGAGCCAGACGCATTTATTTGCATTTAGGAATTTATTTGTGGTTTATTTTATTTCTGAGTTTATTTGCATTTTAGGGCTTATTTGTGGTTTATTTGTGTTATTTGTGGGCTTATTAGGATTTATTGTTGTGTAAGGGGGTTTATGCAAGTTGTGTATTTGGGCCCTATATATAGGGAACTATTTTCATGATTAGGGTTTAATGAAGTGATTTGGAATTTCTTTCCCCCTACGTTCTTTTTTTCTCTTTTTCTCCTCTCCTCCTCTATTCTTCCTGCGTCTCTACAACCTCTTCTTCCTTTTCCCTCTCTTGTTCTTCCTTCTTCTCCTCTTTCCCCACACTTGTGCTGCATCAACTTGGTATCAGAGCAAGAGGCTTTGCCCCTGCTGCCAAAGCCACGGTCCCGTGTTTCCTCTTTTCCTTTCTCTCTCGGTTTTCACCAGCCCCCCTTCCCCTCTGTCGGTTTTCACCGGAGAAAAAAAAAAAAAAAAGAGAACAACCCCTCGATTTCAAAACAGAAGAAGGAAAAGAAGAAACCCTTCGGTGGTCTCCCCACCACCCGTCACCACACCCACGCCCACCCTCGCCGGCTGCTTCCTCTCCGCCACACCCTACCGCCAACATCGCCGCCGTGACTTTAGTTCATCGCTGGAGATCGTCGCAATCCCACGAAAGCGCCGCTGTGCCCGAGCTCTTTGTGTTGGTCACCGGCTAGCCGTGTCCGACCCTCGGAGGAGGTCACTGCCCCGTGGGTATCCGTAGCCGGCCGCCGCCCGTCGCTGCGAACCCCAGAGTCGCCACTGCGATCTCCATCCTGCCTCGCAGCCACCGCCACAAAATCCGGCGCATCCCCAACGAATCCGTCGGAGGTTGAAGACGGCCAGCTAAACGGGTAAGTCTCAGACCCGTTAGCCCGCCACACTAGCTCGGATCCGTTCCGAAAAAAAAAAAAGCAGCGCACGTGAGTTGCACATGCGGATGAACGGGTATCGGAGCGGGTTGCACCAGAAAATCCGGACCCGATAACCCGAACCTGTAATTCAAAAAAAAAAAGAAAAAAAAAAAGAAAAAAAAAGAGTAGCACGTGCCTTGCACGCGACAAAAAAAAAAAAAAGGAAAAATCCTTACCTCTGTCCGTCGTCTCGATCGGCCGCCGCTTCTTCTTCCGCCGTTGCCAAGCCGCATCACTGCGTCCGCCGTCGCTTCTCCGCCACCGCCTACGCCGCCGCCACTTCGCCGTCGCCACCGCCCGCTTAGCACGGCCCCACCGTCGCCGCAGCGCCGCCAAGCCGTGCGCCTCTTTCCCCGCGGCCGATCGCAGCATCGCCGCTGACCGTGAAGCGTCGCTCCACCCTAGCCGCCGCAGCCGTCGCCCCTCCGGCCTCGCCACCCCGCCGCCGTCGAGATCCGTCGCCAACCCACCTCCCATACTGCACCGCCCTCGCCGCCTCGCCGTTTCCGCCTCCGCTCGCACACAACGCCGCCCCACCTCAACGCGCCACCGTCGTCACCGCAGCTCTGCCGCCACCCGCCTGCCGCTTCGTCTGCGCCGCTGCCGGCCGTCCCCATTCCGAACCCCTGTCACCTTCCGCCGCCCCCCCCCCCCTTTTTCCCCTTATTCCTTTTCGTCTTCGGCCACTGCAGCTCAACCGAGCAACCCTCCATCGACCCCAGACAGGCCCCTTTTGGGCCCAAGTTTCGGGCCACCCCACCTCACGGGCCCAAGCCAGCAAGCCCTCATTACAGAGGCCTGATCCGATCTCACAAAATTCCAACAGGTCCACTCCCCGCCATTTTACAAGCCCAGCAGACTCACCAAGGTGCTGTGATCAGAACTAAATTGAAGCCAATTGAAGGGTCCATCAGCTGCAGCCGCGCACCAATCGTCATCCCAGCCCACGAGCACACAATTTTGGTCGACTACTTCACGACAGGTGATAGGTTTCCACTTTTCTTGGGCTTGTTCATTTAATTATGTTCTAGTTCTCTTGCATGATAGCCACATTTTGAAAACTTATATTGCTGTTATAATTCAGAACATTGAACCTTTCACTTCCGAACCCGTCCTCTTACCCTTTAAATCTTGACATTAAATTAGCACACCCTAGTAACAGGACGTTTCTCAACATTATTCGATCAGATTGATTTAGGATCAGAACAACTGTACTACTTGATTGCAATCTAATTTCTTAAATTGAATAATCTTAATCCTTAATTCTGAATAACCGAAGTAAAAATCAGCAACATTTAAATTTTAAGTTATTATTGTGGAGACTTGCTGATTTCTGAAATCATAGTAGATTGCATTAGTAGGTTGTCCTGCATCAAATTTGGTCCTACATCATAGTTATTAGGGTTTCATTAGTGACACTGCATTTCACATCATCACCTAGTGTCATCATTGCATGTCAACCTGTAGTGACATGGAGTACTATTTCAGTCAACCTAAAACCCCTGTAACTACCATGAATTCCGACATTTTGAGGTATATTAAGGAACAGATCGTTGCCATACGGACTGGATACAAAGAATTCGCACAAGAGATCCGTGAGCTCAGGCAAAATTCTAGGACCCCTACACCGCCAACCCCTGTTGCAGCCCAACCTAAAATCGGTTTGGTTGCACCACCTGTAACCCTTCCCCATTCTCTTGGGCACCAAACCCAATGCTCAATGTGTCAACAATTCGACCACATAGCATCCCAATGTCCTATTAGGACCTACCTGATTACTGAACCAGAAGTTAGGAGCCAAGAGGTCGAATATGTTGAAGAAGTCTATGAACCAAATATAGAAGACTATGAAGAAGACTTTGAAGACGAACCTATAGAATTAGATTTTGTCCAAAATGATTCCCAAAGGGAGACTATTGATCTAAATACAACCAAGTCATTTCACATCACTACTGTGGAAGAGGTAGTGACAGATATTGAGAGCCAGTCACCTGAATTGGCACTTGTAGCTAAAGATACCCATGTGAAGTCCAATCTTAAACATTCCCCTATAGTAGTTTCCTTTCTAGAGGAGTTTAATGATGTAGTCCCTGATGATCTTCCGGATGCACTTTCTCCGATGCGTGATATCCAACACGCAATTGATCTAGTTTTCGGAGTATTTTTGCCCAACCTTCAACATTATAGGCTCAACCCAAATGCATATGCTAGGACCTGGAGTTTAATATTACCGACAGTTGAGTTTGCATATAATAGTTCGGTTCATAAGTCCATAGGCATAAATCCGTTTGAGGTGGTGCATGATTACAAACCTAGGCAACCCATAGACCTGTTTTTCATGTCTCATCAGTATAGAGTCTTTGAGTCTGCACAATCAATTGCATCACATCCACATTCATCGCATCAAGAAATCAACAATTGCAGTCACTTTAATAACTTAAAATATAAATTCCTTGCTGATTTAACCAGACGTTATAATGAGTTAAGTGAAAGAGATTACGTCATGATAAGAATTAGGTTTGAACGACTTTCTTCGGAAACGTTTAAGAAATTGCAAACTTGTAGTGCAGAACCGTTCAAAATCTTAAAGACAACCAGTTCGTATGCATATGTTGTGGATCTTCCTGATGACTATGGGATTAGTGCGACATTTAATATTGAAGATTTAGTCCCATACAAAAAGTTAATATTCATGCCTTCTGACCCCTTTATTGATATACCTACCCATGTTGGACACCCTGACCTCTTACCTGCTGTTGAGCCACCACCTTCCAAATCTCATGCACGCAGAGAACAAATAGAACATATATTGGATGAGCAGGTTATTTCAACCAGGAATGGTAGTTACCAACGTTACCTTGTTCGGTGGAAAGGTCGACCAAAGTCTGATGTGACGTGGATTTCCAGAGCACAGTTGCAGCGCCTTGACCCCGATCTTTTGGAGCAGTACGACAGCCGGCCAGACTTGTACTCGACAGGGTCGAGTTTTTCTCACCCGAAAGGAGTTGATGGGGACATCAGAGCCCTTCATCCAGATGATCCTGAGCCTCCGGATTGAGCCAGACGCATTTATTTGCATTTAGGGATTTATTTGTGGTTTATTTTATTTCTGAGTTTATTTGCATTTTAGGGCTTATTTGTGGTTTATTTGTGTTATTTGTGGGCTTATTAGGATTTATTGTTGTGTAAGGGGGTTTATGCAAGTTGTGTATTTGGGCCCTATATATAGGGAACTATTTTCATGATTAGGGTTTAATGAAGTGATTTGGAATTTCTTTCCCCCTACGTTCTTTTTTTCTCTTTTTCTCCTCTCCTCCTCTATTCTTCCTGCGTCTCTACAACCTCTTCTTCCTTTTCCCTCTCTTGTTCTTCCTTCTTCTCCTCTTTCCCCACACTTGTGCTGCATCATAAAATCTTTCGGTGCATGAGAGCAAGCATGCTTATATCTGTGGATGTGTATGAGTTGTGAGTGTCTACATGTTCATTAGGAAGGAATAGGGAACTCTGCCACATCCATAGCCATAAAGCCTTATCCCTGTTATTTTGGTTGGCATCATTAAAACTGCTCTGCTAATCATTCTCTTGCAGCGTACACCTGATTCCATTTTATGCTTTTCTAGTTTTGTTCTACTTTTTTCACATAAGGTTAAGTGTCTTCCTGTATCTTGAACCTTCGAACAAACCTGAGATTCTCTCACTATGAAGAACACTCCCTAGAACTCCACCATAGTTGTACAGATATTTTAACTGGTTCTCCATAAATTTCCCCTTGGTTAGTAAAGTTTATACATTTCCTAGATTTAGCACTATGGAGATTATTCCTTACCAACTCAACCGATCAATCTTGCAACAAGTGATAAAACCAAATTTACACAGATAACTTTGGATAACATTTTTATATGACCATTTGTTCACCTTGGTTTAACCCGAACCTTCAACATAGAATCTAGCTCCTATTGGGCCTCCTTTGAACCTTGCTACGCATCTCATGACCATACCATCTCATTAATATTTATGTTTTCTATATTTTGCACTGTGATTGTATTACATCAACATGAACCAAACCAATATTGCAATATGTAAATAGAAAGATTTAAATGACACCTTGATTATTGTCATCCTTTTTATCTTGCTTGGCGACCTTCCCTTCTTCTACAATAACTAATGAAAATCTGCAGACCAATCATTTTTGCGTAACAAAAAGGTTATATGAGACATGACAGGCATCCATTTTACTTGTATCAGAAATAGAGATTGATAGCAACCACAAGCACTTCAATAGAAGAGAAGAAAGAACATGAGGTGACCAGGAAAAATACTAAAGACATAAAGGGTGGTTTGGTGCATTAGACTCCTGCTACTAAGGGCTATGGGGAGGGTCAAATATATGCATGCTGAGAGTCTATTTTCGTATTTCAAACTTGTGACACTCAAGTCACAATTAGAGCAAACTTTATTGTTGCACTAAGACTCGCCTTAAGGAGAAATACTAAATATATCCCATGAATTTTTCTTTCCTATGAAATTTTTTAAGGCTTGCTAATTAGATATCCTTTGTTTAATATGTTCCATCAGGTGCATTATAGAAACTACATAATCAGGATATAGAAAATGGACATAATATAAGAGACACAATCTGTCCAGACCTCTGTCTGCAGATAGAAAACAAGGTGCCGGATAATAGAGAGTATAAATGCAAGCAATTACCAATACAACTACGAAATAGAAATCATGTAACTACGAAAAACTCAAGGCAGCAAAAATTTCCAGACTACACTAAGTAAATAAGGATATTTGTCATACTCATTAGCGACTGATCTCATAACCATAACGACAGTAAACTACAAGCAAGCAAACCAGTATTTAGTTATTTCCATAAGCATAATCACTTAGACAAATACTTGAAAAAGCACAAACATTACAGAGCAATTACTCATAGGAGAGAAAAGCATCCATAACGGGAAATCCAGATTTAACAACCATAATGACAGTAAACTACAAGCAAGCAAACCAGCATTTAGTTATTTCCATAAGCAGAATCACTTAGACAAATACTTGAAAAAGCACAAACATTACAGAGCAATTACTCGTAGGAGAGAAGCATCCATAACGGGAAATCCAGATTCAGATATGCAATTAATATCTTTGTGGCGGAGGTATTTGGGAAGAATAAAAATGTTATCTTTTACTAATGGTTACTCCTTCAACAGCTTAGAATGTAATTATAATGGAGAGCCTATCATATGGAATTCTCATGCACACCAGCAGAACAGCAGTTTTACTTTCATTGCAATAAAAAGGTAGCCAGCATGACGACAGGGGGTGATAAAAGATATTACCAGCAACTTAAAGTAACCAAAAAAAAAGTTAAAAATTCAGATATGTTTAAAAAATCAAATTGCCCATCCTTTTCCTTTTCTATATGAAGGCATCTACATATTGAAAGACAACATAAACACCAAAAACGAAGAAGACCAAAGAATTACCTGGAAGTGCGAACTGTTGACACAATAGCCAATTCTCCGGAACAATGGGACCATACACTTTTGGAACTCCACCATATTGGTTATTTCCAGAACCTCTTCCAACTCGCTCAAAAACATTACCTCTTTCTGACTATTCGTCACAGGCCAATACTTCAGCAACCCCCTTATCACCGAGCTCGCCAACTTTGGCTCTTTCTCTAGGAACTGTGTCACACAGTATGTCAACTGTTGAAGATAAACACCTACTGATTTTGGTTTGTGCAAAGGAATAAGAACTTTCCAGAGAAAAATTTTGTGCTCCTCCTTCAGAGGCAACGCAAATCCACTAACCACACTCCCAAAAACTTCCAGCAACTCAGCAATCCCATTATGCCGGTCTGTCTCGAACACAAACCTATAGAATATATTGCTTACCACCTTACGGATGAAAGGACGATGGACCATGAATTTGCCATAAATCCTATGTAAGATTGTTTTCAAGCAATCCCTTTCTCTTGGATCCTCCGAATCAAAGAGCCCGAGCAATCTCAAGATAAACGAATGATCTATGTACTTTTTCCCCATCTTTGCATCAAGGGAGGAGGACGCAATGAATTTTAGAAGCAATTCATACACAAGTTGCAGATGGGACCAAGCAGGGTCGAATGTTGGCTCCTCTTCTTCGGTCTCCCCACCACTCGAAGAGTTGGTTCGGTAATTTGGGGGGAAAACCCTAAATAAATTAATGGCAAACATCCTACAACTGGCAGAGATCATTGGCTCAGTGAACCGAGGGGTCCCAGAATTGACGAAATCAACAAGATCTAGTAGGGTCAGCCGCTTCATATCTTTCTCAGCGGAGTTCTTGTTTGGATCAGAGAAATCAAGAACAGCGGAGCAGAGATTCAGCTTACTGATGAAAAGGTTCTGTTTTTCGTTGTTTGGGACATCTTTGAATGACAGGAGAGGCTCAATCCCAGCAACGACGCTGGATGGAAAGACAGCAGAAGACATCCGCTTAACAGTGGTTGATCGGCCTGGCCCGGCATTCCCACTGCTCGCCCGCTGGATGGAGTTGCCAGAAGAGGAGGCATTGCTGCCGGAGTGGTTATGTGCGGAATCTAAAGAAGAATCAGATTTCGAAGACTTCCGGGGTAATTTACTAAGGAATTGCTTCCACATGGTGGCAAGATTGGGAGGAGAACGCTCAGATCCAGTTCAAGGGCATGTTCAAGATTGCAAGCACCGAGTTTAAACCCAAGATTCCGGTCCAGCCAGATCCTATTTAATATGGCGACATAATAGGAAACAAAAACCAGCGACCGCGACAACAAAGCTCGGACTGTATTCAGATATAGGGAGAAATTTTGAGGAAAGGCAAAAAAACAAGCGGGGAAACCTAGAATCCGGTCGATCCGGTCGTCGAAGGGAGATCGATGACGGAAAAAGCCTAGCCTAGTATTCCATTCAAGGAAAAAAGATGAGACTTTTACCCAAAAAAAAAAAGAAATGGAAACAAACACCAAGATCTTGATAATGGTGGCGAGATCAGAGAGGAGAAACGAAACAACTTTTTACCTTTTAAACAAGATTGTCGACAGAAACCCCAAGAACTGCAACAAAGAATCCAGGCTCGACGCAAGAAACACTAGATTCCAGCAATGGCTGGAAGCCCAGCCGAGAAAGCAAGAAGGCGAAAATAAAAGAAACCCAAGATCTCGAGCGAAAAACCGAGAGAACTCAAAGTACCCTCCACAAACCCTAGGAATCGTGGCGGGAGACGGATCCGAGGCTTCCGAGTTCGAAATAAAGAATCCGAGGAAGAAATCCCGATCGGCAGCGATGGACTCAGGAGGCAGCGATGGATTCCAACGAGCATTCAAGGGATCGGAGCTGGCTGCGGTCGCTCCCGACCACTGCCATAGGATTAGATCTTGAGGGTTCCCCGAGAGAGAGAGAGAGAGAGAGAGAGAGAGAGAGAGCCCAAGATTTTGGATTAAACTAAATAGAAATAGTGTTCGGCGAATCCCAAATTAAAGTTCAGAACAGATAGCGACGCTGGGCTCTAACGCCCGCCGGCGCCGGCGTGGAAGATCTGGACCGTTGGGACGTCCGCGAGCGGGGCGTGATACCATTAACAGAAGCCAACGGTTTTAACTAGCGTGTACCATCGCATTTCATCTGGTGTTACGGATGAGAGAAACTGGACCGTCGATCTCGAAAGCGGGAGATTGGGGTCCACGGAAATGACGTGATGTGATTGCCATGGCCCACCGGAAGCTTTGGAAGGTGGGGGTGTTCGTTTTGTTATATGTAACCGCAAGCACGACAAAAGCTGGATCGCCCTTCCGTGCTCGAGATGGCGGAGTAGGTGAATGGTGTTAAAGTGTTCCGGAGGATGGTTGGAAATAAATGGAGGAATATTTAATCATACACCTTCTTTTCTAGAGGGGATTGATTGATGGATCACCGACCGACATGCTGTCTGATTTGATTGGACGATGCAGCCGGGCAGGTTTAAAAATTAATTAGCATTTCCCGATATTAAAAAATAAGCTGATTTGATGAACATATGGACGACGATATCACTGGCAATATATTTTGTTTGAGCTACTTCATGTCCTTTATATTTTTTTAAATAAAAAATATATTTTGCTTGAAAACAATTCTAAAGCAATATATAATACACCCACCTTCCCTAACCATCATGACAGAAAAGTTGAGGATTTGGATGTTTAAGAATATGATTACCGTAACTAGCATTATCATCAAGTAGTCAAATTTTGACATATAACTATAATGATGCAATCTTTACCAAATCCATAACCCTAGAAGTCTAGAACCTAGCAGTCACAAATTAAGACCATAGTTTTTAGGAGTTCCCACGGGGATCTAGGGAGAAAACGATGAGAACTTAGGAATGGAATCGAGCTATCAAAAGAAAAGTTTGGAAACCAAATTTTAATATCCAACCAAATTACTGAGCTGGTAAAATGTTCTGTATTGGTAAAAATACAAATATTTTATCACTTCAAAGACCAAAATAAATTAAAAGTTGAAGTACTCGTACCGGAATCCACGAAAGCTTTTCGAAAAGAAAGGGAAAAATCATTTAGGAATTCAGGACTTTTCAGAAAGGATAAACAATATCCTGAAGTTGTCGAGCAGCTGTTTGCTTAGATTTGCAGCCTGGTGCTTGATACATGATTGTGGATTAGTTGATTAACTTACGGGAACCATGGTTGTTAACACTGTTTCCTTAGCAACTCAAGTTTCAGCAACTCTAACATTATTTTCTTAAAACCAAAAACCTCAGCGATGCTTAAGCCTTTTTCACGACAAATTGGATAAAATTGCGGTCATGACAAACCAGTAGAAATCACACCAAGAAGGTTCTGTACAAGCAAAGACCGTTAGTTGCTATGTTTTTCTACTTGTTATCCACAAGAATGGAAGAAAAGAAAGAAGACAATCTTCAGCATGCCCTCAGCAATTTTTACAGCCATATATCCTACCAATAAGATTCTGTATAAGAAAGGATGAGTACCTGCATTTTTCTCTTCTTGTTGTCCACCGAAAGGACAAAAAAAAAAAAAAAAGGTGAAAGAAGGAAAAATAAGCAATAGTACTTGTTCTCGACAATTTTTACAAAGTTCTTTGGCAGTCCCCCGTCCCCCCTCATTTTTTGAAAGAAGGAAATCTAATTGATGCACAAGAATCACGGGAATCTTATTTCTCGAAGAACATTGCATAATATCCTTCTCCAATCCCAACCTTCTCCATCTTGGGTTGGAGTTTTTCAACTCTCCCGCTCAAAAAACACGAGGGGTCCGGCCCATGTGGTTTCACAGAGGGCCGTGCGCAAGGGTCCCCAAAGGCAGGCCTCGTAATTATTGCTCTTGCCGACATCATACAGCGATGGGGATCTGGGAAATCTTAAAGCCCCAGCACAAGTCAAAAACCATGACGTTGCGATGGACACAGATGGAAGCCACCCCGTGCAATTGGGGCAGTGTTAAAATATTTTAAAAAGTATTTTTTTATTCTATCACATTATGTAAATACCAAATTTAATCGTGCGGAGGTTCTATATAAAAAATAATAATATAGACTAATATAATAATATGCTAACAAACAAAAAAAAAAAAAAAGTTAGTACAAATTATGTGATCTCTAAAATTACTCTAATAAGATCATGCTAACGAAAAAAATAATACTGACCGATACATAATCATACTAACAAAAAAAATATTATAGGTTGATATAGATTACTATATGAGCTCTAAAATTGTTGAGGAAAATACAAGTCATCCCAAAACACTTGATTAAAAGTACCCGACCTCGAACAACCAACTTCGGGCGCCCGACCTCAGACGACCAACCTCGGGCGCCCGACCTCGGACAACCGACCTGGCGCCTAACCCCGGACGACCGACCTAGCGCCTGACTTCGGACGACCTGGCGCCCCACCAGGCGCCCAACCCGAGACTCTCAACTTTGGAACATCCGACCTAGAGAGCACCTGATCTCTGAAGGCATCCGATCTTCGGAGGCCGGACCTCATCCACCGCTCGCTACTGTCATATCCTCCTACGGCCTGATTTGAGACCACACCTTGGGCGGCTTACTCAACAATTAATGCGCATGGCCTCTGCAGGCATCTGGCTTACTCAACAATTAATGCTTATAGTCTCTGCAGACCTCCGGTTTACTCAATGATTAATGCGCATGGCTCATGCCGTCTACGGATCTCCAGTCCTCCACGACAAGTCAGCTCGGCTACGTTCAGTCGGCCGCGACAACTCCCTGATTCCGACCTCATCCTCTACGACAAGGCATTAATTCACGTGATCGTGCACCGACTCACGCGACGTGCTCAGTCGTACGGCAACCTGGTCCCGTCGCATCAAAGGTAACCCAGCACCCCACTATAAAAGGAGAACCCCCCTACCATGGGGGGGAGGGAAACTCTGGACATATTGTTTCTACACATATTTCCCCTCTAACTTAAGCATCGGAGGGCCGGCGCCGGAAATCCCGGCCACCGGTTTTTTGCAGGTCTCCCGGAGGACACCGCCCGCCGACGAACCGCCGCCACCCGCAGCCCGCCGATTCTCGCCGGAGCTCCGCCTCCTTAGCCCAGTGGTCGCTCCCGGGTCCAAATTCCAGCAACAAAAATTATGCTAATATTCCCTCTCAAACTCAAGATGGCACTACAGGTGCCAACTTGAGTTTGGAAACTAGATCATAAATATATCTAGAAACTGACGTAGTAGATTAAGAGCTGAAATAACAGCTCAGAAGCTGATGAGATAGATTATAAGCTGATATAGTAGCTTAAAGGCTGACATTGTAGTAGATCAAGAACTGACATGGTAGTATAGAGCCTAATGTAGCAAAGTAGGAGTTGATATAGCAACTCTTAATTTGACATGGTAGACTAATATGTTAAACTGATGTAACAATACAAAATTAGATATGATAGA
This sequence comes from Phoenix dactylifera, assembly GCF_051530095.1. Lineage (NCBI taxonomy): Eukaryota > Viridiplantae > Streptophyta > Magnoliopsida > Arecales > Arecaceae > Phoenix > Phoenix dactylifera. The sequence continues at coordinate 33,306,913 of NC_143198.1, read as the reverse complement.
ACAGAAGTTGAAATAGCAGCTTAGAAACTGATGTAGCAAATCAGGAAGCTAGCGCAACAAACTGATATGTTTGTCAATGCTGACGCAGTAGACTGACGTACTAGACTAATATATCCACTAATATGATTAACTAACATAGCGAACAGATATGTCTATCAGTGTGCCTGACTGACATGATAGACTGACGTATCGACTGATATGGCTGATTGACTTACCTGATGATGTGGTAGTAAGAAGACACATAGAAGATGGCAGTTGCATCGAGAACAGAGCTCAGAGAAAAGATAACCGAAAGTCGACAATCCTCGTAGACGAAGGCATCATAGAAAAGAAGTAAAAGACCTTAAACTAGATAGTGAAGAAGTCGGAAGCAGCAAATAAAACTAGAGATGGAAAGGATCCGAGCAACGGTTAGGAGAGACCAAAGATCTAAAGTGAGAAAAAAAGTGGTGGAGAAGAACTACAGAATTGTTAGAAAATAAAATTTTTTCGAATGTTAATCTACTGAAAATAGAGGATATACATATCAACTAATGAGATTAATGTTGATTCGCTAGAAAATAGAAGATCTGCAAAAAATCCACCAAAACATAGAAAATTTTTGGGCGTTGATTCGCCACAGCAAAGGCTGAAGAAATAGTGACAGTAGATTAGATGATGGCCCTGATACCATGTTAAAATATTTGCAAAAAAAGAAAGAAATAAGAAAAAAGAAAAGAGAGAAAAATAATTTTATTTTTTTTGTTTCATCACATTCGGTAGATCTCATGGATCATATATACTCATGTACAGACTCTATATAAAAATAATAATATAAACTAATATAAAATTATGTTAACAAAAAAAAATATTTGGTGGTACAAATTGTTATGTCATCTCTAAAATCACTTTAACAAAATCATGCTAACAAAAAAAAATATTGACCGATATTAATAAAAAAATATTATATGTTGATACTGATTGTGATCCTAAAATTATACTAACAAGTAGAAAAGTCAAAGATGTGCCATTGAGCAACAGTAGTTACCAATCACCGAAACACTTACATAATAAGGCAAGTTTCGGCTCACATTTTTAACCATGTAGCCATAATGAGCTACCAAAACCAAAGAACAGAGACTGATGCGTTTCATCAAGTGAGACCTCAAGAGTTGTTCAATAACAGTTCTTGGAGCAGCAACATGGTATTATATGGATTCATCGCTTAGGAATATATTCCAAATTCTCCAGTATTCTAAACTTTAGCTATTCAAGAATTGCAGAAGGAAAGATTTAGCTGGACTACGTTCTTAAACTTGCTCTTATTGATCACAAAGCAAATTGTAATGTATATTCTTATATTCTCTTCAAGCCAAAAAAACAATTACAGAAAGTACAGCAGCTCTTATTTCTACTCTCCATGACACAGGACTTGAGGAAAACCAAGAGGACAAGAAACAATCCCTGTACATGATCATATCATCAGAAGATGCTCCAGCTCCCATTCACTTTGTGTTTGTGGATCCCTGAGGGGTCCTTGGAGCTGCATTCATCACAAGCAAATCAATGAACAAAGTACATGGCCAAATTATAAAATAGCATCTTACTACAATGCGTTTGATACAAGGAAACCAAGATTATCGTAAAAATCGCATTGCAGAGAAAATCTCTGATACAGGTATTGTAGTTAACAACACTAAATTGAGAGCATGAGAAGTCAACCATCTACGTGCACTACTCTGTATGAGACAACATAAACTCAAAGTTCAAAAGGGACAAGTAAGCCAACAATTTTACAGCGACGAAATTTTAAATAAGAAAGGAAATAAAAGGTATTCATTTAACAGAACAACAGAATTACCTAAATCGACAGCTTCGGAGCTTTTCATCAACCGAAGACGCTTGCATGATGCAACAAACATTCTGTAATTAAAAAACATGAGTTAGAATCGCTCAATTATGCAGCATTAAAACCCTAAGAACTCATTTGGTTCAAAGGAAAAGGAGGAAAGTTTGGTCAACGGAAAAAATAAAGAAAGACCTCTTATTTGGTTAGAATTTTCAAAGAAGAGAGATAAGAAAATAGGATTCCCATGAGAATAAAATTTCCATGTTTTATGAGAAAGAAAAATCCATGAGGGACAAAGAAAAACTACTTACCCACCGGTTGAAAATTGGAATCTTTTTTTTCCAAAACTACCCTTAATCCAATAAAACTCACAGATAAAATATTTTCCTTTATTAAGAGTATAATAAATATTTCGCACAATTTTTTCAGAAAGTAGATACTCAACCAAATATAAACCAATTTGGAATGTAATATGCCAAAATCATTTCAGGCATCATATTCCTACAAATCAGCTTCTCAGAAAAAAATATTCCGGTGAGGACAAATTCTTTTTGCAAACCAAACGAGTCCTAAAAGACCATGATGCTTCGAAGTTAATATCTTTATATATACTTGTCTGTGAGAGAGCACTTTGTTTCTTACAAAAAGGAGTGGCCCTTCCTTCCAAGGTGAACTACAGAAACTGCATTACCTAAAGATCAGAGGACGACGTGTTCATAATTTTCGTGCAACATATACCCTTATTATTTCAAGAGACATTTTAGATTTCAGATAAACACAAAAGAGGGACACTTTGGAAGAACTGCTACATGCATGGTTCAACCGTGAAAGCCTCACATGTAGATGATTGTTAAAACCAGATACAATACAGTAATGTGTTGCTTTTCACATTTGCTCATGCAACAAGAGTTTACGGGAATTGGAATCCAAAACCGATCGTGCTCTACCATGTTCTCTATATTATCGAATTTATGATGTTCTCTAAAATTTTTAAACCAGAGGTAAATAGACAGACAGCCATTTATGATTTATCTCCCAGAGTAACTCATAAAATGGCCCTTGTATCACATTAAATACTTAAATTGCATGCAATAATCAGATAACACATTTGCATTTCACCATATTTTGTTTACGATGTCAATATTGGCCAACGAATCGGGTATTGAATAAGAGAATTCGACTAAATTTTGGCAATTAAGCATCAAATCAAAAACCTATCATATTGTTTAAAAGAGGTCTATAACAGTTTAAAATTTTGAAACAAGGAAATTAAACACGTGCAGATTCGGAAAGCAAAATACAAGTGGTAAGTTGAGCTGGCGTAGATGGGGATGACTTATTGAATTATTACATCAATAATATGAACTACCAATCTAGGGAAACAAACCTAGCATGTGGCCGAAAACTTCGAGTTGGAAAAGACTGACCAAGAAAGAACCCATTAATCTACCTTTGAAAAGACTTCTAGTTGGTAAGAAAACTTCTAGTTGGAAAAGACTGATCAATAATATGAACTACCAACTGCCGGACCGATGGTAACTCAAAAAAGAAAGAACTTTGACTTAGCATATAAACACCTATAAAAGCAAGTATCCTATCAGCCTGAGGCAGGCTTTACGAGTCCAAGTCTCTCATTGGTTCTCATCCAAGCCCTCAAAATTGTGCTGGCAAATCACCCAAGAGGCTTCCTCCAAAAGCATTTGCACTTTTATGCTAAAATCATCCACGTTGTGCCCAAGTTATACTCATGGACCCTACTTGCCATCCAAAGAATCTTGTCCCTTGGAATAGAATTGGATCACAAAAGTTTCAGATAATCTTTTATGTTCCAGATTCTAAGAGGAGCATGTCCACTTCACTTCCCCTGGTTGCACTCTATATGTAGAGACGGCACTCTCATCGATCCTTCCATCTTCTCCAGTAAAATGGATCTAAAGTACCAGTAAAATGGATCTAAAGCAATTCACTCCAAGAATCACCAGTCCCTCGACTGGATTCTGACTCATCCTCCACTACAATTGGATTCCATGTACGCACTTTTTTCCTCAGCCGACCAAATTCTGAAACTGTTGAACAATCACAAACTACGAAAGCAAAAAACCATAACAACAGTTCGGATATTTTGATGATCACAAGCTGCGCACTAGTGATGATAATTTTGTTTCTTGATATAATTAGATCGTTTAAGTATCAATCAATTCAAGATTGCAAGTCGATAGCATCGCCCCGGTTCATGCATCTAGAAATCACGACTCTTTTCTTCTTACTACTACTATAAAGCAGATTAGATCGAAAGAGGAGGGTGGGCGCTTACTTCCAGGGGACGTCCCCCACGAGCATCCAGTCGCCGTCCTTGTCCTCGTAGGTGGGCACGTACTCCATCCCGTTCACAGGATCCACAAGCCTCTTGTTACCTGCCATAGAAAAAGACCAGGCTACCCTCGTCAGAAAACGACCGCAGAAGAGGCAGATTCGTCCAAACAAGGAAAGAAAAGGCCAGGATTCGGCCATCATCAAGCAAGGGATAGAGATGGAGATGGGAGGAAGAAGAGGGGACGTACGGACGGTGAAGCAGGAGAACATGTCCTCGAGGGCGGTCAAGAGCTGCTGGTAGCCTCCGTACATCTCGAGGTCAACCTTCCGAAGATAGGGGGCGCCGTCGACGGCCACCTTCACGTAGGTGCAGCTCTTCAACGCGTTCTTCCGGAACGACCTCACCGGCGGCCACCCCACCACCTGGGCTCTATTTTATTTTTTTTTGGGAGTTCAGAAAAATTTGCAAAGCATTAGATTTGATGCAAAATGACCAATATTACCCTTGCGACAAGGTAACTAGTTAGTGACTTGGTGTTTATGCCCAACCCATTTCATATTCTCTTTAAAAGGAAAGGGCATTCTCGTCAATTCGTCCAAGTTGACCTCCTAATTGACGACATTCCCCTTCCGAAATAATACATGGACAATCGAGTTAAACTGTTGCGTATAGATTCCCAATTCTGTAAGGGGTAAAACCGTCCGAAAAGGATGCTTCTACGGTCTTCGACCAATTTTTTTCCTCTTTCTATGGTAGATTTGGACGAAAGTAATAAGAGCCAGCGCACTCTCCGGAAACAAAGAAATGCACAGCGGGGCAAAAATGTCATTTATCCGAAGAGAGGGAGCCATGTACTTACTTGGCCGCTGGGGGCCTGCCGGCGCCGGAGACGGGGCCGTCGGAGGAGTCGGTGGATCGATCGCCGAGATCTGTGGCGCACGTCTCGCCCCCGAGGCTGAGATCCACGGTCTCCGCGAAACCCCGCTTCCTCTCCGGCTCCGATCCGCCGATCCTGGACCCACCGGGCAGGCCCAGCTTCAGCTCCGTCTCCTCGTAGTCCAGCCCCGACACTTCCGACTCCGTCGAGCTCTTTCTCGTGTCCGTCGACATCTTCCCCACCGCCGAGGGGTGAAGGGTTTCGTCTCTACTCTCTAAGGTAGGTTAGGGTGTCTTCTTCCTTCTTTCCCTCCCGTCTGGCCGTCTCTTCCTCTATATCTGTTGGCTCTGGCTTCCTCCGATCCCTTATAGATGGATGTATGGATGGGGACGAATGGGAAATGGGGCGAGGGCCAGGGAGATAGCGACACGTGGGGGAGAGGAAGGGAAAGGAAGCGGACAGGGGGAGCGTGTGCCTAGGGGAATCCGGACGGGCTTTTAATTTTGGCTGTGGACCCTCCCCTGTCGGCTCGAGCTGTCCCCCCCCGGTTCCCCGGCTTGGCTCTCTTTGGATTCGGTTACCACTCTGAACAGCGGCGGAAAGGAGGTTCTGCGGCTGCAGCGTCTCCTGACCGTCTGATCATCGGCGACGGAAAAGGAAGCGTCGGACAAACTGCGCGCGGTGCTGTGATCCATACTTAACGCACACGGGAATTTTCACGGCTGAGATTTGGATTCCAGAAACTCAAATTCGTGCGCAGGGTAATGCAGGGGAGCCATCATGCGTGGGTGGCGACCAGAGCCCATGGAAACTATTTTTTCAGAAAAAAAAACATTATTTTATAGATACGACGTGGGATGGGAAGAAAAAAAAAAACATGGGAAAAATAAAATATCTAGACATGTCCCATGCATAATTTCATCAAAGAAATTCATAGTACATAATAAAATACATGAAAACATCAATATAGTCAGGAATTGATACAATACACGAGGAATGGTTAAATTCTGAGCTACCAAAGCGGTATTAACTAGCTTGAAAAAGAAAAAAAAAAGATTATATGATGTTTAAAGGATTCTTCTTTATTTGGCATTAAGAGAAATACAGTTATATTTTTTGATATTTGAGATAAGAAGTTGAAGAAGTCGGAGTCCAACTAGCCTGGCATGCTGGACCCGACCTTCCATATTATTACATCAAAAGAAAAGACATGCTTTATTTAATAACCATATTTACAGGATATAAAAATAATTTATCATGCAAGTAGTGAGTAAAAGAACAAATGGGCCACTTGCGTTACTCTTTGTATAATTTATTGGATCTAGAAAACATCGTGGATAATAAGCTTATTATATATTGCTGCAATATCGTTAAGTGTGTGGCAATGTTTACGATGTCTTTTCTCTAGAATTTAAAATAGTGGTCGAGGAAACGACTGCGAGAAAACAACGTGTTTCCGCAGCCGGCCGGTGGTTACTGGCTTGCCCAGAAGAAGGGGAAGGCAGGCTGGAGGAGGCGGGAAAAGGAATAAAGGAGCAGATGGGGCCCAGCTGTCGACGATGGGTGCGGAATGGGTCAACTTCCCAGGAGGCGGATTAGTTGGTCCCCAGAAGGACACGGCATGTGACCCCTGCCGGCCCATGTCGGCGACCTTGTCCCGCTACTCCAGCGCACACCTGTCCGTCCTCGACGGCCCTCGGCAGTCGGCACGCGGTTTACGTGCGGCAGCCAGCGCCGGTGACCGGGATCCGGGGGTCCTTGCCTCGCTCCACCATGGCCCTATTTACATCTTGATTGCCCCACATGGACCCCGGAATTTCCGAGTCTCATCATGATGACAACGAAAACAGGGCCAGGTACACCGTTGGACTCCTGAGTAAAAAATTAGGAACGGGAACGACTTCTGCACCGTAGAATACGTTACCATCATGAATAGGCATCATGTTGTCCATTTAAAAGATACAATGTACCATACTAATAATGTCTCATCATATTTCAGAGATAAATAATAATTTCAAAGACAATAACTTCGGCCAATATTGTCGTAATTTCAAAGTGTCGTATATTGGATGGTGTTATCTCTATAAAAGTCAGCACAACATGATAAAATTATAGCCTTTGGTTTTGTAAAGTTCACAATAAGATCTACAATTGTATTTAGTTCCTAGAATAATAGTCGCCTATGACGCGTTAACTCAAAAAAGTACAAAAAAAAGTAAATTTGGTGTGAAAATTAATTGTGCAACATTTATATTTTTAAGCCATTTTTGCACTTACATCAGGTGTAGAATTGCGTAGCGAAGATGTTTCGCTAATATAAAAAAAGACTTTTTTTAGCGAACAAAAATAATTAAATTTATTTCTCACCTACTATTTCAGATGTATAAGAGGCATCCATAGGCAAAAGATAAAAAGCAAACGAAGTGCAAATCACATACATTATGATTTTATATAGTGTACACATCATGCATGTCAAGAAGCAGCGGGATTCTCTACAATGCATTTTTTTTCACTGGAGGTGTGCGCATTCTTGGATTGCTGCCTACCCCCTGAATGAAGGATTGTTTCCTATCTAATGTGTTTGGTATCTATCAACGTGTTTGGCATCCTAACATGATAGTTTTAGTTTTTTCAGACAACCAAGAGCATTCTATTTTTCGAAATAGATGGTACGATAACAAGATATATGTGTGCGTACATATATATATATATATATATATATATATATATATATATATATATATATATATATATATATATATATATATATATATATATATATATATATTGCTATAATGAGCAGTTCACATTATTCTAGCATGAACATATTCAAAAAAGTTAGAAAATAATAAATTTCGAAAACTATAGTTTTTTTTGGTCTAGAGAACTCCACCAGAGTAATCCAATATGAAAGAAGCCATCCAGTCTATGATATTGTTCACCTTTCAAGTATATATATCTCACCCTAATGAAAATGCATTCTTTCATCAAGCTCAAGACGTTCTATTTTCCTCTTGCATGTTTTTGAATCCGGTCAACTACTGCAGGTCAAACCATCTGTCAACAAAATGGCATCAGCTCTTAATATACACCGGATGTATATGTATAATTTTTCATCGTGCAAAAGATGCACCGTAGATGACCCATAACTCTGCCGAGACAGCACTATTGCCTCGCAGCCCGCTTTCCTCTCCCTCCTCAGCTCAAGAAGAAAAAAGACTTCGGATCTTTGTGCGTTGTTCTGCAGGACGCCAGCGCGACAGATCGTGGGAAGATGGATATGGAGATTACGGATTCACCCACGGGTGGCACTTTTCATCTGGAAGGTGGCTTGGGGATGTCTCCCGACGAGGAGTTTGCTTGCTCGGCGTGGTATGGGAGTATCTCAGTTTTGTAAGACGTGTGGTGATATCGTAGAGACCATTGAGCATGTTCTCTTACTGTGCCCTAGAGCTCGACAGATATGGCAGTGTTCTTCGGTTCCCTTGATTGATGCGGTAGTCTCGACGCAGGATCTGCTGCGGATGCTGAGAGATTCCATGTGTAGGCCCAGGTTGGCAGCAGAGGGGATTATGAGGGCGTACCTGTCTTATCACATTTGGTTGGATAGGAACGCAGGCATATTTGAGGGGAGGCGGGGGCTTCCGAGGATGGTGGTGGACAGAGCGGCACGACATGCGAGGGAGGTTATGGTGACTGCCACTGAGTTTTCTTCTGGGATGGCCAGGGACACCTGAGGTTTTCCTTACGCTGTTTCAGCGCCCCTTTTTGTTACTGTCTCTTGGGTACCCCCACCCCTTGGCTATCTCAAAGTAAACTTCGATGGCAGTAGGTCACTAGACGGTTTGACTGGAGGGGTCGGCTTTGTGATTAGGGATCACGGTGGTAGATTGGTGGTTGCTGGTGGGCGTCGGACACCTGGGATTACAGTTGTTGGTGCGGAGCTACGGGCTGCTTGGGAGGGATTATCCTATGCCAGGCAGGTCCTTGGCGCCGAGCGAGTGTTCCTCGAGGGAGACTCTGCGGTGGTGATCGATTGGATCCGGGGGATGGACAGGTACGGCGACGGTCACCCCCTCATTCGGGAGACTCGGAGGATGGCTCAGATGATGGTCGGTTTCCAGATTGGTCATGTATTTAGAGAGGCGAACAGGGCCGCAGACTGGGTCGCCTCTTTTGTGGCCCGGCATTCCGGGGATGTTTTGTGGACGTCTACTGTAGACGCTCCTTCTTCTCTGTTGTCTTTTATTTCTACGGACATGGCAGGCTGTACTCATGTTAGATCTATATAGTTGAGTAGCCGTTTTTTACCAAAAAAAAAAAAAAAAAAAAAAAAAAAAAAAAAAAAAAAAGAAAGAAAGAAGAAAGAAGAAGAAGAAGAAGAAGAAGAAGACGACGACGACGAAGAAGACTAGGTGCATCATATAATAATATAACTCGTGACACGAAAAGAAAGGTGGTTTCTAAATTATAATTATCAGGTCAGAGGGGACCAATAAATCGTGAAGTCGTCCCCAAGGATGCCTTCGGGAAGCGAAGCTGCCGCCGCGGTGCCCCGAGCGACGCGGGTACTTTGGGCGTAGTTTAAGCGCGGAGTTTGGCGCACTGTCGGGAAAAAGCCAATCTGAGGTGACGTTTTTAACTAATTAACTATTACCAAGCGTTTAATTAATGGCAAACAAGACGATCATATCCGTGGGCGAACTAAAGGGATCCTCGTGAAGGTTTCGAGCTTTTACTTGTGGGGCCACGTAATCGACCGTCCGTCTTTCACGAGCAGACCGGAAGAGTAAAATCCTCCCCCCCGCCATCAATTTTAAATAATAGAATTATAATTTCGTAGCGGAATGTTATCAGAGTCGGTTGCACTGTGTACCGTCATCTTTATTAATTATGCAGATCTCTCTCGAAGGATGCTGGAACCATGAGTTCTTCTCTCTCCGGTAGAAACCAATAATTAAATAAAAAATTATTATAATCCTGTATTAACAAATCAACAGGGTTTCACATGCATTTATTAATTTAGATCGGTCATCCTAATTGTTGCTGGAAATTGGACCCGGAAGCGACCGTCGGCTGAGAAGGAGAAGCTCCGAGGTGAGATGGCGGGTGGTGGTCCGTCGGCGGACGGCGTCCTCCGGGAAGCCTGCAAAAAGCCAGTGGCCGGAGTTTCCGGCGCCGGCCCTCCGATGTCTAAGTTAGAGGGGGCAAATATATGAAAGGAGGTGAAATATGTCTCAGGAGTTTCAGAGTCCAACCCCCTCTAAGATGGAGGGGTTCTCCTTTTATAGGGGGTACAGGATTACCTGTGATGTGACGGGGCGAATGGGTTACTGTCATGATTGAGCATGTCGCATGAATTAATACATGATCATGTGAATTAATGCATTGCCGTAGGAGATCAGGCCGAAGCCATCGAGGTCTCCCATTGTGAGAGATCTAGTAGGGTTGAATAGGACTCAGCTTATGGATAGACCTCATTTTTTTGAGTAGGAGCCGACCATAATAACGATACCACAAAGTTGGGTGGAGGAGGTTATCATAGTTTCATATTGCCTAATAACAGAAGTGCCGCATGGGTTTATTAAATTTAGTTGGTCCTTCCAACAGCTTAAGTTTTTGAACAGTAAATTAGTGATACATGGGAAGGGAAGAAGCTTGCTCCTTATTATATTAGTACCGGTAATTAGTTAAAGATTGCTGCTACTGCTACGTGTACTAAGTGATGGAATGAATGGTCTTATTGTATAGTCAAAAGGACATGGAAGTGTTGGCCAAAATTTGGCCCAAGATCAAAAAGGTTCATCAGCTCAACTCTGATGCTGATTAGTTTTGTTTTCCTTCTTGCCCTGTGACTTGGTTGATACCTGACTGAATAAGTTGAGGCCACCAACCCCCAGAAGTTGAGAAGAGATTGGTTTAGAAACCTCAGCTCCAGAGGACCGTTGAGATCACTTATAGCCACTATTGTCTCAGCTTCTTGAGAAGTTCCCTTGGTTTCAGCTGTGGTTTTTGGTTCTTGACCTGCTGTTTTTAATCTGAAGATGCTCGTGCTCTCTCTCTCTTGTAAACTCGTGGCCATGCCTCGTACTCGACCCTTAAATGGCCAAACTAGTTTCCACGCGGGAAGAAGAACCTGCTTGTTTTTTTTTTTTTTTCCTTGCTAAAAATAGGCGCTTTATACCATTCAAATATGGATACATCCAATAAAATCAAAAAACAACAAATTTTGGAGTGCTCTCAGCAACTCTCCCTCTCCAGCTCATAGGGTGCCTCCGAAGTGACAGAAAAACCAGTTTATTTGGTAACTTTGGTTATCCTAACTACAAAAGTTGTCTAAGAAGTATTTATTTTGACCTCTATATTTCTTTAAAATCTCCTTCGAGGATGAGTTTTTAACCTGTCAACTGATTGAGCTAGCAATTATCGACAATAGGTCAAAAAAAAAAAAAATATTAACAGTGCAAAAAATCGAAATGCAAAATACAGCAAGTAAAATGTAATTGCTTTAACCACAAGCATCCAAATTCCAAATTTTTTGGTATACTTTTTTTATATATATAACGTCCTAAATTTATAAAATTGTGGAATATTCTTGCAAATTTGTTATTTGCATATATATCCTTATAACATATTTATTTGGCATATATATTTTTTCTTTCTTTTTTGGCACATGTACTTATATCATCTAATGCTATTAAGAAATGAACAGTTTAACATTAAAATAACTAAAATATTCTTAATGGGTACACATGCAAAAAAAAATAATGTATGAGTGTATATGCAAATAGCAACTTTACGAGGTTATTCATGCAATTTTGCATATTTACAAAGACATACACTCGAAAAAATTATTAAAAAATACTTAAAACTCGGCTGAAACTTGTCAAGTCTTTTATGATTTAGTTGAATCGATAGTCAACACAATAAAAAAAGCCAAGTCCCTTGATATTTTTTTTTAAAAAATAAGATCTTAATTCGATCAAATTGGAATATGGATAACCATTTTAGTAATACTATTCTTCTATTTGATTTTGATGTAATTATTGTTATTGAGTCTATGATATCTATATGTATTCTTCATTATTTTAAAATGATTAAAGCAAATTGAATTTAAATTAATTATTGATATTTAGATCGGTGAAATATTTTTAGTGATTTATAATAGTAACTTATTATTCATTTGTTGAGGCGAGAATTTCACAAAGGTATCAGAATTATTCCATAAAAATTGATGTCAACGTACATGGGATTACGTACGTAGCATGATAATACTTGTCTTTTTTTGTCACCCTCCTCAATTAAGAGTGATCGAATATTCTCTATTCGAATCAACTATTTAAGCATATAACCCATAGCAAGTTAGATTAATCCTGCAATTTTTCAATTTAATTTGGAATTACAATAGATGGGCCAAATTCGTATCTACTTATGAATTAAAGAAGCCGCATGATAGCGAGTGGCACCTCAGCCGGAGTCTTTCTAGGAGGGTTTATGGTTTTTTTTTTATTATTATTATTTTTCTTTTTTCCCTTGGTTGCATATGCTAAAACTCTTCGATATACTTTCCACACCAAACATTAACGTAGACTGACCGCCATATTGTGGTTTCTCACGGCCAATATTATTATCTGAAAAATAAAATGATGACAAGTGAACAACAGATTGAAGGATCTCGCCAATATATTATTGTATTGATTGATATCTCAGTATAAACATGCATGCGTACATCAGCCAAGGAAGGTAGATCGAGCTTACGACTTATATATGGCCGGAACGAAAACCATGCATGAACTAAAGCTGTCGAACGTTGATATCTAAGTACTTCGCAATTAGTTTAGACTTAGAGATCTCAGATTTGAACATTCTGTTAAAAGAGAAGGACCAACTCTGGCGGAGTTGTATCGTTCGCACAAAAAAATGGTGCACTTTCTTTTCAAGAAGCTTGAGAGTTGAGGGGTCCCCGCTGCGAAATGAAAGATACAACCCCGAACCCTAAGGCATCTACTTGCGAAAATCTTGAAGCAATCATTGCACAATCCGATGGTGGATTTTTGTCGGGGAAGAAAAATCTTTCTTTCACATGAAGTTATTTTTTGGATTTCTTAATTCTATATAAGTATCCAAAATTTTTTTGACGAATAACTGATTTGGGATTAAATATACGTCCGCACAGGTCCTTACAGGCTGGACATCCAAGCCGCCAAGGGATTGACTTGGTTCAAATTCATGATGATCTTGTTTGGCAACCAGAGTCTAGGATTTCTAGATGGTATTACAGTTGGGCTTCTGGGTGTCATGCAGTTGAAGCTTGGTAAAAGGAAATGGTTGCATTGCTTGATCAACAAGATAACAAATAAATCATGTTGCCTTAATTCAGGGCAGATAATGTACAATCTTCATACCTAAATTCGTATAAAAAGAGAAAGGTGGTGGAAGCAGGTTGAATTTCCAGAATTTTGGTTAAACCACCCAACTCCTCTGCGACAAATATTTGACTGGATCTGAAATTTTCCTCTTCTGCCTTCCAAGTGTCAACTTTTGGCCACTCTACAAATCTTGATGAGTAGCAAACAGAACGATTACCTTAGCCCAGACCAATGCAAGCAAACACAAGCACACTCTCATGAAAGAGCTCTTTAGAGAGTATATTGGAATTTGCTCAGGTTGTAGAGGCCAGATGGAAAGGAAATGCTATTCAATGCTTTTATTCTTCATCTAAGAACGTCAACAAGAGCAACATATCGTGTATTTACACATGGCGGGGCTTCAAGAATGAAACATTCACCTAAAACCAATAAAGGAAAAAACTAGTGCAAAGAAAGGCAAGGCAATGGTAGGATTCCTAATCTACACAAGCATTGCAGGAGATGTTCAGCATATGATTTCTTCCTCGTACTCCCTTCCAATTCCCAACCTGAATTGGAGCGCTGCAGGATTGAGCATCCGACGTCCATGGCTTCCACTTCATGCACTCTCAGTTGGGAGCAGACCCATGTTCCCAATATCACGAGCGTGCTGCTTAGGCCTCCACACTGTTTGACTCCTCATAATCTCAGACCCATCCTCGAGCCGCAGAAGATGCCGGCACACAATGGGGGAGCCATCAACGTGGTCGGAAGAGGCGGCGGTGAGAGACTCCACCACACTATCCCTCCCACACTCCCTCCGGTACTCCAGAGTCATGGTTGCAACCTCGTAGCTCTCCAACATCCATACAGGAACACTCTACCAGAAACATAGATTCAGGGAACTTCAGATTGTACCAGCAATACAACTAGAGAAGCAGAGGGAAGATCCAAAGGAGCAAATGGAAGGTCCAAAATAAGAAATCTTATGAAAATGCAGTGCATATACAATTATAATACAGAATTGTTTTAACCATCCTAACGCCATCAAACTGATGAATCACCAGAAACAATTTTATACAAGATAGCAGCATCAGATATAACAGCCATCTACCACCAGCTTATAGTTCGGCAGGTTGGTGCCTTTCTTTCCAAGTGAGAGATGTTGGGTTCAAACCTGAGTGATGGTGAATAACCGCTATATTCTCAAAAGGAATAAAAAAAATTAAAAGCCATCTATCTGAGAAAAGTTAGAAACAAGTTATATATACACACTTCCCCCGCAAGATTAGCTAAATTTCTAGTAAAGCTCATGGAACATCCTGCACAAATGCAAGCCATGAACGCTAATGTTACATTGGTGGATGTCCAAACGCATAAAGAATTATCCATGCATAAGATGCTGATGCTGAAGTAAACACTGTAAGTATGAAAACCAAGAAAATTAACAGACGAGCATTTCAATACTCACACTATACAAAAGTCACATTTGGCAAAGCTGTTCAATGTGTAAAGAAATTAGATAAACACATAAAAACCGAAAATATGTAATAAGAAATCAGTCTATGAGCTATGGCATCTGAAGTACCTCAAGAATCCAGCCAACGTATTTGACATTGTTCACATGCTGATTTACATCCAAATCATTCCAATGAGGCTGTAATATTTTAAAAACCAAGGAAATTATATATCATTGCTGAAGAGATGCAGCAGATAACATGACAAAGCTGGTGAAACAGTTGTGAAACGCGTCATGCAAATTCCTTAGTTAATATCTAACTTACAGTTAAGCCCCTTCGAACATAACCTGCGGAATCATCATCAAGCTTAGGAAGTTTTCTGCTGTCTTCGTCCAAAACAGCATCGCGCTCTGCAAAGAAAGGGGCTAACTCTGCTCTAACTTCTTCAGGCATTTTAGACAGTCTCCTCGTGTGTTTATTAATCATGACCCAGACACTGTGGAAAGGCAAAATCAAAATTATAACAAAAGCTTACCCAAATGAACTGCAGCAACCTTTTCAGAATCCATGATTACAAAGGTAATATCCAAGCAAATAAATTAACAGCCAACCTGGTCCCCCTCATGATGGTTAGGCCAGTTTGGCGGTCATGAACATGCCAATCACGTTGCATACCATTCTTTCCAGATGAACTAATCCACGTGTTTATTTGAACAACATCTCCCCTGCATATATATACAGATGGAAATCTCAGGCTTGAACAGGTTAATGTTTTCTTGATGATTAGGGAGGCCAAAGAAACAAGGCCACCCAGATTTTATTGAGAAAAAGGAAATGCACATCAAAGGGGACCATGTACAATGAAGACAGGAGTAAAAAATAACGAAGCTAAAAACTCTGAAGTTGCAAAGTTAAAACTTTGATAGTTGAATAGCAGCCAGAACAGAATATGTTCCAATCATATTTGAACAGGTTAATGTAGAACAACTAGTTATGCTATACATACCAGATAGAAGCGTAAAGTGACTGCTTAAGCAATTAATTAAAGAACTCAAAGCCAAGGTTTCACCATACGGAGGTAAAAAGTACCAGTGCACCATAATATTTAAATGTTGGAAATAAGCTATGCTGGCCAAGCCACCAGGCCATGAGCCATTTAAATGCCAAAATTCTTTTGGCTTGCATTGTTAGATATTTTTACCTATTTATATAGATGGACCGACAGATCAATTTCTTCAGAACAATAGAAATATTAGGTATCCTGATAATCTACAAAATTATCTATAAAACTCAGAAACAGAATTAG
Source organism: Phoenix dactylifera (assembly GCF_051530095.1). Classification (NCBI taxonomy): domain Eukaryota; kingdom Viridiplantae; phylum Streptophyta; class Magnoliopsida; order Arecales; family Arecaceae; genus Phoenix; species Phoenix dactylifera. The sequence continues at coordinate 33,290,780 of NC_143198.1, read as the reverse complement.
AAATTCATGTCTAACTCGCACAGAGCATCGACCACTCACCAAGATGACCGACATTGGTGTCATTGATCCTAATATCACTTGATCAGTCCGATCCCTAGAACAAAGCAGCGAGCGACACATTCCCCGCGAACGCTTTCAACGCACAGAGCATGTAAGCGTATCAAGCATGCTTGCTAATACGTAAAACCTGCCTCATCCTCTTTTTTGGGGGGGTTCATGTGCGCGTTGCCGTCCAAGGCCAGACCTAAGTTGTACCAAAAAAAAAAAAAGGGGGGGCAGACCTAAGTAGTTTTATAAGTAAACAGTGTAAATAGAACAGGACTATAGCCTGCAGTGACTTTTTCATGAGGAAAATATAGCATCTAGAGACTTGATCCTAGGGAGTCACGACGACAACAACAATAAGAACAACAAGAACAACAATAAAAATTGGAGGAGAATGCAAATAGATGCGGGAACCCACCACAAAGGATAGCGTTCAACATGAACCAGCATTTTCGTGACAACCCATATCAGATTTCTTCTAGTCATCTCCGGTGTGCAACCAAAGCCGCCATGCATAAGGCCGATACACTTGCAATGGTTAAGCGAAGTTTCCTGGAGATGCAAACTGGTAATTTTTTTGTAATGACGAGTCGAAAGGCACGAGTGGATACTTTAATTTTTGCGTGCCAAAATGCTCGCTTATCTCTCACCTGGAAATGATTCATCAATGCCTCTATCGAGGCTTTTTGATCAGCCCCGATTTCGTAGGACCTGATAGAAAAATTCTGCCTGTGAACAAGTCCATTCTCGACCAACTTCCCAACCCCGGATGCATCTGCAAGCGTGTCGGGCCGCCTCGTCTCCGAATCGAGCAGGGTCCATTGCTTCTCCGCGGCCAAGAAGATGGTCCTGATCGCAGCAAGCAGCATGCTCCAGTCCGGCAATTGGTCATATGAAGTCCTCTGTGCCGTTGAAGCAGCATCCTCCTCGACGTCGGTTTGCAGGCCAACCTTGGTGTCGTTGATCTTGGGGATGGCTCGGGCGTTTGCCTTGACCTGCATGCCCCCGGGAGAAGACGCCGCCTTCGCGACGATGCCCCGGACATCCAAACTATTGGGGGGGACGCCTCTCGAAGCTTTTGCCGAGGCCGAGGAGGAGGAAGTTGGCACCTGGTAGAAGGATGATGAGGCAGCAACGGCGGCGACCATGATGGAAGTTGCGGACCTTCTCTTCTTACTAAAAATCAAATCTTGCACCTTTACAATTTAGTATCCGATTCTTAAAAAGGAGGTAATAACGAAACCAAAAGGGGGGAAGGTCATCCAGTCAGGTCTCACCTCAGAAAATAAATAAAGGAGGAGAAAAAGAAAAAAAAACTTCTTGAAAAACGAAGGAGCATTTATTTAGATTTATTTGGAACAGTTTTTTTTTTTGGAGAACCAAAAAATATTTTCTCACAACTCAAAAATATTTTTAAATAAAAAATATTTAATAAAAATTTTGGAAAAATATTTTATTTTTTTATAAAGCTAAAAATAGCTTTTTGAATAAAACTTCATTTTGAAGCTTTCCGAAAAAATTGTTTTGAGTTTTGCCATGAAGCTATTTTTTAACTAAAATATTTATAATAAAATATAATAATTACATAATTTGTTTCTTTATAAATCTAAAAATCTGTTGGAACACTAATAAAGAATCTTAGCCGTGGATCAGACTCCCTTCCATGCAAAAAAAGATATTCATATTTTCTATTATTATATTATACTATAAATATAATATTATATTACATTATATCATAATACATTAATATATTATATTAAATAATTTAATATTATATTATATTATGAAAAATTAATATAAGCTAATAGTTATAATATTTTGTATATAATATTATATTATATTATATCATAATATTAAATAATTTAATATTATATTAAATTATTATGCTTATATATATTATAATAATATTATATTATATTACAGTAATATAATATTATTACCGAGTTCAAGCCCAGAAGCAATCCCGCAACCATCAAAATCTCACCATAGAAAAACCGGTGGAAAAGCAACTGAAATTCACAATAGCAAAACTAAAAAACAAATTTAAATCGTCAATTTCGATTCTAATTTTCTTTTTCCCAGGATAAGCAATCAAAATCCAAGTCCAACGCCAAAGAAGGAAGAAAAATGAAGACATTTCCCGTAGCAACGGTCGAAACCTCGTGTCCGAAGAAAGAGAAGCCGAAAAGTGGCCGGTAAAAGCTGAAGACGCGGGCCGAGAAAGCGAGAAAACAAGCTCGCACCTTGGGCGAAGCGAACGCCCTCCTCCCTCTTCTCGAGGCTTGGCGTTTGGCTCCCGGCAGGGGGGGGGAGAAAGAGAGAGCCAAAGGATTCTAACTAGAGAGTAGAGAGGCCGCCGGCTGCCCCTATCGAGGGGTGGTGGCGGTGGGTTACCGCACCTCGCTCTCCTGTCTCTGCGCTCGCTTGGCCCTCAAGCCCTCCTGCCCCTTCTTTATTTATAGCGGCTCGGTATCGGACGCCGCATCGGCTCCATCCCGCGGTTCCGGTTCGACATGACTAAAATACCCCTCCACGGTTACGGAATGACGGCCAGTCCGTGGATTAGAGTCAGAAATTTTGAGATGATTTCGGGATAAAGCAAGGCGGCGATAACAGAACCTTGGGCTGGTGTCACCGACCGGTGGCCTTCGTCGCCGGGTGCATGGGCGGTGCCTGGTTGACGTGGCATCAGGGGAGACCCCCGCACCGTGAGCCCAGCCGACCGTTTGAAATAGGTCCGGAAAAACCACCGGCACATCGGACAAGTGGCTTCGCTTCTTCCTCTCTAGTTCTTGGAAACGGTGGGGAACAGGTGGCAGTTTGTTTAATCTTCGGTGGCTGATACCATGATGATGAAAAGGAGATTAGCATCTCTCACAAGCGTCGCAAAATGATAAACCCAACGCTTCAGAAAATATCGAAGAAAATTAGATGCATGACTATTGCTTTCTTATAGTGACTTCCAGACTATTGCCTTGCATGAACAAAAAGGAATCAGTTTCATTTGTATCCCTTTGATGAAACACATGGTATTGAGATGGGGACGAGGAAACGAGAAGGCTAGGGGCCAGTTTCTTGAGTTTCGGTTTAAACTTACTCTGATCCCTGATCGATGAGACGACTGACGAGACTCACAAACAGATTCACATGGTAGTGCATGAAAATGGCTGGATCTCAGTCTGTCGCTTTCGATGGGACGGCCTGCTCTAACAAAAGGTATCAAAGGAATACAAGGATCTGGTCTCAGTTTTAGCATTTTGTGCTGTTACGTGGCATATTTATATGCCACGCAGTGCGCTCCGATCCTTTTTGGTGGCTCGCATGTGTCACGAGCTGGGGGAAACCAGGAATGCATGCACGTCATGTTGCATGGATTGCGTGCATGTCACTGCCATCTGAGCTTGCCGGCCAGTTTGAGAAGGAGCAGAGGAGACGAAAAACCTAGGTCTGCATCCTCTACTTCTTAGCTGTTTCCATTAAACTATGTAATAGAGATGCTACACAGTGTTCATCCTTCGTGGTTACTTCATGCATAAAGGACAAGTGCTGCTCACAAATGGGACAACCTAACTTGGCACGAACAGCCAGATTCAATCTAATTAATCTCCTTTAATTCGGATAGAGTACACTTGTATGGGAAGGCCCGAAGAAAATAAATCTGTCTTCTTTATCTCTCTTTTCTATTTTATTTTTTAAAAATTAAATATATTTATTATGAGTCTGCCAGCCAGCAAATGTGATAAAATAACTTATATCAATGCAGATGGGTTGGTCGATATAATCGGATGGATGCAGTTTTCTATGTAAATAGCTATGATATAATTTAATTTATCGCTCTGGAGAGGACACATTTTATGGGAATGGACCAAGAAAATGACTCAGACGTAACTCCTAACTTGATCGGGTCAATCAAGTTGAGTCCATGGAAAGAATTTTAGACATGGTAGGTCCTTCTGACGCAGACTCATCAACCAAAAATGTTTGAGTTTATTTTCAACCCCGACTAAGGTGGATCTGCCATTCGAGCTAAGCATCTAACTTCTTTTGTGGCGTGGCTGAGATGGATTTGCCGTCCGAGTTGATCACTAGCTTCTTTCATAACTAAAATATAAAAATTAATATTTAAATATAAAATAAAATCACTAAAAAGTAAATAAAACTTTAGAAAGCAAACTTATACTTGAATTTTCATTTCAAAACTTTTTTTAATTCATCCTAATGGTTTATCATTTTTAATTCACAAACTATAATTTTTAATATTATATATATATATATATATATATATATCTATATAAGGGCATTACAGATAAGAATCCATCAAAATAAATAATGAAATGTGAATGTTTACATATAGTTAAATGGAAATAAATGAGTGATGAAGTTGCTGGAATGAAAAAGAGGAATTAATTTAAATGAGAATATCTTCAGTGAACTATTAAAAGATATTTAGAGTGAAGAGGAAAGAGGTTTATATGATTCAAATTTTTGGATCAGCCGGATCGGGCTCCTTTTTTATCGACCCAAATTCGACCAAGATATATGCGGGTCTAGTTGGGTCAGGTTGAAAAATACAAGATTCATATCTAACTTGGAATTTAGATTGAGTCCAATTCTAAATTAGACTCGACCCATGAATCTTCAAATATAGATCAGGTTGGGATCAACTCGAGTCACAAGTCGATTGCAATCCTCAGTGTTTATATCCCCTGAAATTCTAATTTAATGCGACATATGTAGCCCGCTCATTTATCCCAACTAGTGCCAAACAGTGGGGTAAGAGCGGTGAGTTTACGGTGTGGGCGCACACATGTGCTCTCTCCCTCTCGTTTTAGAACAAAGTAGAAACTATAAAGTGGAACGTATGTATACAAGATTGTAATTGTCCCTTGATTTTTTTTGAAAGAGGCATGCAATATTAGAGTTGGAATGAGAGATGGAGTTGGCTTGGGGTTGGAGACTATTTTGCAACAGAAGCCCATGGTTACAAGAGGAGAAGAATATTAATTTGTAAAGTTTAATGGCATAAGACTATCTATTCATACATCGCATTGTTTCTAACATTGGTGGTCTACTTACCAAAAAAAATATTCGTGATGCTTGGTGGCATTAGTTAAACTAAAACATACAGCATTTGACTTGAACCAAATTGGCCGAACATTCAAAGTGAATAGCCTAACTTAGATAGGAATAAACAATATGACCCACATCTAGCCTAAAACTGTTTGATATAATTTTTGATATTCATCAATCGTTAATGGCTTGAGACCTCTCTTTTAATGCCTACCCTTGTAAAAGAACCAATCCGAGTCGGTTCAACATAGTAGAGATGGAAGCAGTCAAGAGCCACGAATACCGCGATACCACTTGGTAGCTTCTTTTTCTTAAGCTAGTGCCTAATTTAGGTCATGTTTAGGATTATTATTGATAGTAGAGCTTTTATCAGTAAAGCTTTTGAAAATAGAGCTTTTGTTAGTGCTAGTAGAACTTTAACAAAAGTTGTCTCTTATTTGGTAACTATATTTCTAAAATATGATGGAACTTTAGCATCTATTTGGTAGCCACATTAAGAAAGTGCTCTTGGTATGCAAAAATAATAATAAAGGATATTACATGGTACTTTCAATTTTTTAACTCTTTCTACTATCGATAACTGCTACTATAAAGTATTCTTAATTTATAAATTATTTATTTTCAATAGTATAATATTGTAATATCATAGTATAATATTTTAGGAATTTAATAATATTATACTATGAAATATGATTATTATGAGATAATGATAGTATTGTAGTATTGTTATAATGTTAGTATAATTCAATATAAGATAGTATAATATAATGTAATGTAATGCATCTATTATTAGTTAATAGTTATGATATAGTATTTTGATATAAAGTATTACAATTATTATTATTATTACATATTAATATATTATTATTGTTATGGGGGAATTGAGCCGCCATGCCCCACGTGATCGGCACGCGTATCCAGGAAAGCTACAGCTGCCCTATGATCCAGCACTCCGACCCCGAGTCGGACCTCCTCGGCTCCGCAGCCCGACCCCGGGTCGGCTGCCCTATGATCCAGCACTCCGACCCCGAGTCGGACCTCCTCGGCTCCGCAGCCCGACCCCGGGTCGGCTGCCCTATGATCCAGCACTCCGACCCCGAGTCGGACCTCCTCGGCTTCGCAGCCCGATCCCGGGTCGGCTGCCCTATGATCCAGCATTCCGACCCCGAGTCGGAGATCTTTTGATAACGACAGGCTATTCTCCAGAGGCACGCCGCGGCCTCCTGCTCCACTACTCCCTGCAACGGCTGTACCCGATGCTGCCCACGATCTCCTGTATCAACCGTACAAAGCGGAGCTCCACTACGCCCTGCCATGACCGTACCCAGCGCTGCTCCACGACGCCCCGTAACGGCCATGTCAGTGGCCATTCTAACGTGCCCCACGACGACAAACCCCCCTGAGAGACCTCCCAGCCAGGTATATATGCGGCTGGGGGGAGAAGGGGGGGGTAAGCAATACCTCCCAGAGCACTCTCTCCCACTTGTGATTATCATCTCTCCTCCTCCAATCTCCTCTGACTTGACCGTCGGAGGGCCATCACCACCCTGGTGGTGGTGCAAGGCTTGTTTGCAGGTTCCTTGGCGGAAGGTGGAGCGCAACCAGCACCAACCAAGACAACTCAGGCGGAACCCCGTTCACACCGTCGTGTCAATCGTTCTCGGTTTGGACCACCAGCAACAGTTGGCGCTAGAAGGAGGGCACGAATCTCAGAACGATCGTAATGGCACGGCGAGGTGGTCGCGGAGCTTCCAATGCTTCCGGTCGCGGAGCCTCTCGCGCCTCTGGCCGGGAGGCTGCTGCGTCCCCAACACACTCTCAGCAGCATTCCACCGCTTCTCCTCCCATTCAGACGGTCGAACCTGCTCAGTTCGACCAGCTAGCCCAGCAGGTTCGCACCCTCGCGGAGGCAGTGCAGAATCTGCAGGGTGTGATCTCTCGGGTGCCGCAGCGGGCTCAGGAGCCGCTGCTCCCCGAGCACTCGCCTCTTCCTCACAACCCGCGCTCCTTCCTCTCCCATGGAGAGGAGCGCCGGCGCGGGGAGGATTCTCGAGTGCGGTCCATTCTGCCAGGACCTTCTCATCGGAGCTGCGCGGGGTACGAGAGGCGGACCCGGGCGCGTTCTCAGACACCCCAGTCCTCGAGGGGCCCGCACTCCAGTCGGTCCCCCTCGCGCCGCTCCTTGTCTCCCACCCACCGGTCGCGCTCCCTGGACCGGCGGGTGGACGATCTCCACAGACAGCTCCAGGTCCTGAAGGGCCACTCCAAAGATCCCTTCGCCGACTTGGAAATCTCCTCCCAGCCGGCGCTTGCCTCAAGGATCCTGCGAACCCTAAACCCGCCGGGGTTCAAAATGCCGGCGATCGAACCCTACGACGGGGCGGCGGACCCACGGGACCACGTGGAGAGTTTCAGGACTCTTATGCTCCTCCATGGAGCATCGGATCCTCTCCTCTGCAAGGCCTTCCCGGCGACCCTCCGCGGCCCGGCAAGGGCGTGGTTCGCCGGCCTGGAGGCTAATTCCATCCAGTCCTTCCACCAGTTCACCCGTCTCTTCATCAGCCATTTCGCCGTCAGTAGCCGGCGAAGACTAGTCTCCGACTCCCTCTTCGATGTCCGGCAGAACGAGGGAGAGAGCCTGCGGGATTATCTCACCCGCTTCAACAAGGCAACACTGGAGGTCCGGAATTTGAGCCAGGAGGTGGCTCTCTCAGCCCTGAAGCGAGGCTTCCGGAAGGGCAGACTCACCTTCTCCCTGGACAAACGCCTGCCGCGGAGCTTCCCGGAGCTGTTGTCTCGGGCAAACCAGTATGCAGACGCCGAGGAGGCAGCCTCCCACCGGAACAAGGAGGCCGCCGAGGCCCCTCTAAAGCCCGGGAAGAAAAGGCGAAAAGAGGCACCCCAGAGGAGGAGCCCGACGCCTCAACGCCGGCGCAGAAGCCCGTCACCAGCAAGGAACCACGGCGCCACACGCCCTCGTTCTCCGCACCGACGCTTCAACCGGTACACCCCACTCCTGGCCCCCCGGGCCCAGATCCTCATGGAGGTCAAGGGGCGGGAGGACCTCCCGGTCCCGAGGCAGATGAAGAAGATCCCTGGGAGGAAGCCTTCTCGGGCGTACTGTGAGTACCACCGAGACCACGGCCACGATACCGAAGACTGCTTCCAGCTTCGGGACGAGATCGAGGCTCTCATTCGCCGAGGGCGTCTCGGTCGATATGTAAACGACCGACGTCCCCCCGCAGACCCGCGTCCAGCCGACCCGGCCCCTCAGGAGCCTCGGGAGCAGAATCGACCCGTTGCGGGAGTGATCCACACCATCACTGGGGGCTGCTCTCGGCCCGTGAGGAACGCAGGGGGCTCGGCGGAAGTATCAGGAGTGGCCGTCGCGAAGAGGCAGCGGGTCGGAAATGTAATCACTTTTTGTGATGAAGATGTAAAGGGGGTTCAGACTCCCCACGATGACGCCATGGTGATCTCTCTCACTATGGCGGACTATGATGTAAGGCGTGTTCTTGTGGATAGTGGAAGCTCAGCTGATATTTTGTATTACGAGGCCTTCCAAAAGATGGGCTTTTCCCGACAATTGTTGCACAAAACATCCACCCCCCTCATAGGATTCACTGGAGACGCTATCTCGGCCGAAGGTGTCATCGAGCTGCCTGTGACTGCGGGCATTGCACCCGCAGAAGCCACGGTGCGGCTCGGGTTCTTGGTCGTCCGTGTCCCCTCGGCCTACAACGCTATCCTCGGACGACCCGGACTGAACGCCCTTCGCGCGGTGGTTTCTACCTACCATTTGCTCATGCGGTTCCCCACAGCGGCCGGGATTGGAGAGGTCCGAGGTGACCAGCCGACCGCACGGCAGTGTTTCCTAGCAACTCTCAAAGGGAAGAAGCCCATGGAGGCCCTAAGCGTCGAGTCACTTGACGCCAGAGACGAAGTGGCCTTGCGGCACGGGGAGCCGGCCGAGGGCGTAATCGAAGTTCCCCTCGAAGAAGGCCGCCCGGACCGCACGGTCCGGGTCGGTGCCAACCTCGACTTGGAAGCTCGGCTCCGGTTAGTGGAATTCCTCCGAGCCAATGCAGATGTGTTTGCCTGGTCGGCGGCCGATGTACCTGGGATCGACCCGGAGGTCGTTTCTCACGCCCTCAACGTCGACCCGACCCACCGACCAGTAAAGCAAAAGAAGAGACACTGTGCCCCGGATCGGATCCGGGTGGTCGACCAGGAGGTAGACAAACTCTTGGAGGCAGGTTTCATAAGAGAGGTGAGCTACCCCGAGTGGCTGGCAAACGTCGTACTTGTCCGGAAGGCGAGCGGGAAGTGGAGGATGTGCGTCGACTACACCGACCTGAACAAGGCGTGCCCCAAGGATAGCTTTCCGCTTCCACGGATAGACCAACTGGTCGACGCGACTTCCGGATATCAGCTACTGTCTTTTATGGACGCCTTCTCCGGCTACAACCAAATAATGATGGCTCCACAGGACGAGGAGAAAACTGCCTTCATAACAGACCGGGGGCTGTACTGTTACAAGGTAATGCCCTTCGGTCTGAAGAACGCTGGCGCCACTTACCAGCGCCTCGTCAATAAAATCTTCAAGGAGCAGATCGGCCGGAATATGGAGGTGTACGTGGACGATATGCTGGTAAAAAGCCGCCATGCAGACCAGCACATTGCAGATCTGGAGGAGACTTTCACCACCTTGCGAAAGTTTCGCATGAAGCTAAACCCAGCGAAGTGCGCTTTTGGTGCTTCGGCCGGGAGGTTCCTCGGTTTCATTGTCAACCAGCGCGGGATCGAGGCCAACCCGGACAAGATCAAAGCCATCCAAGATATGTCCCCTCCGACCAAAGTGAAGGAGGTTCAGGAGCTCGCTGGAAGGGTCGCCGCGCTCGGACGATTTGTGGCAAAGTCGGCCGAACGCTGCCAACCATTCTTCAAGGTGTTGAAGCGCCCAAAAGACTTCCTCTGGACGGCCGAATGTCATGCGGCGTTCGACCAGCTCAAGGAGTACATGGCGTCTCCTCCCCTGCTGTCCAAGCCGCAAGAGGGGGAGATGCTCTACCTTTACCTGGCGGTCTCCCCAACCGCAGTCAGCGCAGTACTGGTTCGGGAAGAGGCAAGACTTCAGAAGCCTGTATACTACATCAGCCGAGTCCTCCGGGATGCCGAGACGCGGTACACGAAGGCTGAGAAGATCGCCTTCGCGCTGCTGACTGCGACCAGGAGGCTTCGCCCCTATTTCCAGGCTCATTCTGTCACCCTTTTGACCGATCAACCACTGCGGCAGATTCTCAGCAATCCAGAGAATGCGGGACGGCTGGTGAAGTGGGCAGTAGAACTTGGTGAGTTCGACATCCGCTACCAGCCCCGACCAGCCATCAAGGCCCAGGTGCTCGCGGACTTTCTCGCTGAGTGCACTGTGCAGGAGGCGGAACCTAAGCCGCCGGAGACACCCAGCCTCGATCTCCCGATCTGGACGCTCCACATTGACGGGTCGTCGAACCCTGAAGGTGGAGGGGCTGGGCTGGTCCTCACCAATCCCGATGGAGTGATAGCCGAGTATGCCTTGAGGTTCGGATTTCCAGTGACCAACAATGAGGCGGAGTACGAGGCCCTAGTCGCGGGACTCAAACTCGCCAAGGAGCTCGGCATCCGGCGTCTGAAAGTCTTCACCGACTCCCAGCTGGTGGTCGGGCAGGTTCGAGGGGAGTTCGAGGCGCGGAGCCCGACCATGCAGAGCTACGTCCGGAAGGTGCAAACACTCATTCCCGACCTCGGCAGTGTTGACATTCAGCAGATCCCGAGGAGCGAAAATGCCAGGGCCGACAGGTTGTCCCGCCTAGTGGACGCAGACGCGCACAACTTGTCGAGGGCAATCTACCTGGAGACCCTGGATGCCCCGAGCATTGACGGGGCTGGAGCGGTGATGGCAATTGATCCGGAGCCGTCTTGGATGGACCCGCTCGTCGCCTACCTCGCCGAAGGAATCCTCCCTGAAGACGAAGATCAGGCCCGGCGGCTTGTAAAGAAGTCCGCCCACTACGTACTTTATGAAGGGAGGCTGTATCGGACCTCGTTTACCGCCCCCCTCTTAAGGTGCCTCCGCCCCGCGGAAGCGGCCTACGCCCTCGGCGAAGTCCACGAAGGCATCTGCGGATCGCACTTGGGGGCTAGGTCCTTGGCGCATAAGATCATGAGGCAAGGCTACTATTGGCCGACCTTGTTGGAGGACTCGAAGGACCACGTGCGGAAATGCGACGCCTGCCAGCGCCACGCCAACGTCCAGAGAGTCCCCTCTGTCCCCTTGGCGCCAATCACCGCGCCCTGGCCCTTCGCACAGTGGGGAATGGATATCCTCGGACCATTCCCCGTCGCTTCGGCCCAGCGGAAATTTTTGATTGTCGCCATCGACTACTTCACCAAGTGGGTGGAGGCAGAGCCACTGGCCACCATCACGGAGGCACAAGTCCGGAAGTTCGTGAAGAAGAACATCATTGTCCGATTTGGAGTACCTCGGGTCCTCATCTCGGATAACGGTCGACAGTTTGATAACAAGCACTTCCGGGACTTCTGCGAGGAATTCGGGATCGAGCATCGGTTCACATCCGTGTCGCATCCCCAAACCAACGGCGAGGCCGAGGTCACAAATCGGACAATCCTCCAAGGTATCAAAGCGCGGATCGGCCGGACGGGGCAAGCTTGGGTCGAGGAACTCGAGAATGTCCTTTGGGCGTATCGGACCACACAACGGACTCCTACTGGAGAGACGCCTTTCAGCCTAACCTATGGCACGGAAGCCGTTGCCCCCGTGGAGCTCGGACTCCCCTCGCCTCGGGTGGCCGCGCACCGACCCGAGGCCAATTCAGAGCAACTCCGAGGGAACTTGGATCTCTTGGAAGAGGCAAGGGAAATGGCTCAGGTACGGATGGCAATGTATCAGCAGAGGGTGGCCCGATATTACAACTCCAAAGTCCGACCGAAGCTTTTCAGAATTGGAGATCTGGTGCTGAGGCGAGCTAAGGCATCTCAACCTACGGAAGGTGGGAAGCTAGCGCCAAATTGGGAAGGCCCGTATAAAGTTCGTTGGGTAAACCGACCTGGCTCCTACCAGTTGGAAGCCCTAGATGGCCGAGAAATTCCAAGGGGCTGGAATTCCGCTAACCTGCGGATGTATTACCAGTAGAACAACAAGGCCAGAAAGACAATTTAAAAAGGTGCAATACTTTTCATTTCAATAATTTCTGGTTACAGTGGCGTGCTCGTGTGATTACAAGGAATTCCCAGAGGGGAATTAGGGAGTAAAGAAAGTAAAGAAGAGGTGGGGACCCAAACCCTCAACCCAGGGCGGCTGCAGTCCCACCAGAAGTGGGTGCTTCTAACCGGAGGCGCCATCCAGCACCTCACCAAAAAGAGGAGGAGCCGCCGCAGAAGAAGCTCCCGCTGCCCCCAGGGGAACGCCGCCTCCAAAGGATATTCCCATCTTCCCCAGTGGTAGGGAAGAGAAGGGATTCAAGGGGGAAGAGTATATGGAGGCGCGGTCCCGGATTGAGCGTCCGGCGCAGAGCTCAACCGGGAGGCTGAACTTCAAGGAGGGGAGATGTGATCCCGGATGAAACGCCTAGAGCGGAGTTCCGCCGGGGAGACCCTCCTTGTTGATCCCAGATGAAACGGCTAGTTGGCTGAAGTTGTAAGGGGAGCGCCTCCCCTTTCCTTCGACAGGAGTCTCTCAGTCATATGCCAAGGAGGAGGTCCGCGATCCATGGCAACCTGCAGCTCCGGCTTGGCAAATTCCATCGTACCTGCACCTGTATTTATAGCCAAGCTGCGTCCCCCTGGTAGTTCCGATACGGGTGGCTCCAATAAATGCAGGCGCACTGAATCCGGAGCCGTTCCGGCTCCCGAGGCGTATCTCCCCGCGATTTCCTAAGCGTCATTCTCCTTAAATCGCATTCTTTGTGCAGGACGATCCGGGTGACGTATACCCCTAGGTCCACGTGTCTCCGCTCGCGCCCAGGCCGCATCCTCCTCGAAGAACCCGCGTATCGCGGCCGCTCAACTAACACTCCTCACCAGCAGCAACTGGCGATCCGATTTCCCAGGTAACGCATTAATTAGCGTTTAATACCCTTCTCGTGTTCCCCCCAGGCAACGCTTGGAGGAGAGGAGAAACATGGTCGCGGCTGGGCACAGAGAAACCCCGATGGGCGGCGAGCGACAAGTGGCCGACCAACGAGTGGAATGTCCCGAGGCTCGGCCCTCGGATGCCTGGCTAACCCGATGATCATCCCGGGAGCAGACTAGCCGGAAGCCCCGACCGGTCGCCTCGGCTTGCGCCAGCCTAGGCCGACCAACGAGTGGAATCTCCCGAGGCTCGGCCCTCGGATGCCTGGCTAACCCGATGATCATCCCGGGAGCAGACTAGCCGGAAGCCCCGACCGGTCGCCTCGGCTTGCGCCAGCCTTGGCCGACCAACGAGCGGAATTTCCCTGAGGCTTGACAACCCTCGGATGCCTGGCTAACCCGATGATCATCCCGGGAGCAGACTAGCCGGAAGCCCCGACCGGTCGCCTCGGCTTGCGCCAGCCTTGGCCGACCAACGAGCGGAATTTCCCTGAGGCTTGACAACCCTCAGATGCCTGGCTAACCCGATGATCATCCCGGGAGCAGACTAGCCGGAAGCCCCGACCGGTCGCCTCGGCTTGCGCCAGCCTTGGCCGACCAACGAGCGAAATTTCCCTGAGGCTTGACAGCCCTCAGATGCCTGGCTAACCCGATGATCATCCCGGGAGCAGACTAGCCGGAAGCCCCGACCGGTCGCTTCGGCTTGCGCCAGCCTTGGCCGACTAGCGCCGGAAGAATTTCCTGAGGCCTAACCCTCGGATGCCTGGCCTAGCGCCGGAAGAATTTCCTGAGGCCTAACCCTCGGATGCCTGGCTTAGCGCCGGAAGGACTAACCCTCGGATGCCTGGCCTAGCGCCGGAAGAGTTTCCTGAGGCCTAACCCTCGGATGCCTGGCTCAGCGCCGGAAGAGTTTCCTGAGGCCTAACCCTCGGATGCCTGGCTTAGCGCCGGAAGAGTTTCCTGAGGCCTAACCCTCGGATGCCTGGCCTAGCGCCGGAAGAGTTTCCTGAGGCCTAACCCTCGGATGCCTGGCTCAGCGCCGGAAGAGTTTCCTGAGGCCTAACCCTCGGATGCCTGGCTTAGCGCCGGAAGAATTTCCTGAGGCCTAACCCTCGGATGCCTGGCTTAGCGCCGGAAGAATTTCCTGAGGCCTAACCCTCGGATGCCTGGCTTAGCGCCGGAAGAGTTTCCTGAGGTTTAACCCTCGGATGCCTGGCCTAGCGCCGGAAGAACTTCGGGAATCAAAAGTCAGCAGCAACCGCCATACGCCATAAAGAAGGCGGGAAGCTTGAAGCGCGCGCGCCTCTCCGAAGGATGGCGGCAATCTCGAAACATCACTCCCTTCACCTGTTCCCCTTCTGGTTCCAGGCTCGGAAGCGGGGGGCTACTGTTATGGGGGAATTGAGCCGCCATGCCCCACGTGATCGGCACGCGTATCCAGGAAAGCTACAGCTGCCCTATGATCCAGCACTCCGACCCCGAGTCGGACCTCCTCGGCTCCGCAGCCCGACCCCGGGTCGGCTGCCCTATGATCCAGCACTCCGACCCCGAGTCGGACCTCCTCGGCTCCGCAGCCCGACCCCGGGTCGGCTGCCCTATGATCCAGCACTCCGACCCCGAGTCGGACCTCCTCGGCTCCGCAGCCCGACCCCGGGTCGGCTGCCCTATGATCCAGCACTCCGACCCCGAGTCGGACCTCCTCGGCTCCGCAGCCCGACCCCGGGTCGGCTGCCCTATGATCCAGCATTCCGACCCCGAGTCGGAGATCTTTTGATAACGACAGGCTATTCTCCAGAGGCACGCCGCGGCCTCCTGCTCCACTACTCCCTGCAACGGCTGTACCCGATGCTGCCCACGATCTCCTGTATCAACCGTACAAAGCGGAGCTCCACTACGCCCTGCCATGACCGTACCCAGCGCTGCTCCACGACGCCCCGTAACGGCCATGTCAGTGGCCATTCTATCGTGCCCCACGACGACAAACCCCCCTGAGAGACCTCCCAGCCAGGTATATATGCGGCTGGGGGGAGAAGGGGGGGGGGTAAGCAATACCTCCCAGAGCACTCTCTCCCACTTGTGATTATCATCTCTCCTCCTCCAATCTCCTCTGACTTGACCGTCGGAGGGCCATCACCACCCTGGTGGTGGTGCAAGGCTTGTTTGCAGGTTCCTTGGCGGAAGGTGGAGCGCAACCAGCACCAACCAAGACAACTCAGGCGGAACCCCGTTCACACCGTCGTGTCAATCGTTCTCGGTTTGGACCACCAGCAACAATTATATAATACAATATTATTATAATACATGAATGCGATATTATTATTATATTATTATATTATAATATTATTTTTACATTAATATGATATGCAAACTATTGCTAATCTATAATTTATATATTTGTATCTTAATCTAAATATTATAATAGATAGGGTAATAACTATAAAGCTCAAGAATATTGTAGTCGCATAAACAACTTCTTAATGGATTTCAAAAAATATTTTTAGAGAGAATCTTCGAATTGGATCGGCTTTTGCTAAGTAGAGATTTTTTAACTTTTAGGAGGATCAGAAAGTTATTTTTGGATTTTTTTATCAAGTACACATATATCGTTCAGAAGGTTCTTTTGGAATCTAGAATCTAAAAGCAATTCCAAACGACGCTATAGAAGGCTGATAGATATAACACACCATTGTGTATTTTGTTAGGAAGTTCATACATTTATTACCTCCAGGTTTTGGTTGTAAAATAAAAATTAGTTCACATGATCACAAAAAGGGATATTTTGAGAATAAATCATTTATGTCTAGGGGTGCAAATGGGTCACGTCGGATCAGGTCCTAGGTGACCTCGATCTGATCCGGTTTTTTATTTGGGTTCTAATTTTGGACCCAGATCCAATCCGATTGAATGGGTCGAGTCCGGATCCGAATCGGGTCAGATTTGGGCCCGAACTGGATCTACTTTTTTTTGTGTTTTTGGAGAAGAATTTGAGCATACCTAATTTGGTCATATCATAATTATGAGGTGCTGGGTGACCCATGACTTGAAAGACTTGCAATTGACCTCCAGTCAAAACAGGTGACCCATGACTTACTAACTAAGCCGGTCTACAAGCCAAATTTCATATCACACTATTTTTTGTCTATATGACTGATTGGACGGAATTTGGTGTCTCCAGCTCCCCTCTCACGAGGACAAAAAAAAATCCCAGACCTTCTTCCAGAATCCAATTCCATTGTAGAAAACTGGCGCATTACCCATATCAATTCAGTGTTCCCTCGCTTCCTCCCTGCAAAAGTTTAAAAAAACGGAAGGGAAAAAAAAAAAAAAACCAGCTGCCGAGACACCAGAGGTATCAACAGTGTAATAGATCGGGAGAGAATCTTGACGGACCAATAGTGCTGTAACCCACACACAAAAAATAACTTTCTTTTGCTTTTCCCCCTTTGTCTTTCTCTTCGGGTCCATTCGGGTCGAGACGGATCCGTTCGGTAAACCCAGATCCGACCCCAAAAATAATTCAGATCCAATTTTATGACCTGACCCAAATCCGCGGATCCTAAAATTCGGATCGGGTCGGATACACAGGACGGGCCGGATCGGATCTCGGGTCAACCCGACCCATTTACAGCCTTATTTATGCCATGGTACCGATTATCCAATGGTTGAGATTTTTAATTCTTAGCTTCACTAAATTTCCTCGTTTCACGTCTAAAAGCAATAAGTATAAGTTAATAACTAGATAGCAGTCGTTACAAGAAAATGACAGTTGATTATATTTTCACCCACCCATTTTAATAAAATATTTTTAAAAATTAATGTTCCTGTCATTTGAAAAACACAATCTCTCATTCAAACAATCAGCGGTTGGAATAGAAGAATTGTTATTCTTCTTTACTCTCTATTACTTTTTGCTGTGATGACAAATCTTTTATCCCATTTGAAGATCTAATTCTGATTAAATTGGGTAAGTCACTATTATGTTTATATCATAACAGCATTCGCTAGCGGTTCCAAAGAGGGTCAATTATCTTGCAATGTGGGCAAGGCCTTGAGTTGTGGCTGGCATTAACCCATTTTTCCCATTCAAGAACAGGATGAAGCCACCAGAGAGGGAGGGAGATGCTGTAGCTGGCGTTAGAGAGAGAACAGGCCCTAAACGCCTAAATCGAAGGATGAGACAGGTGATTTTGTCGCTGAACGTCAAGTGTGAAAGGGTTGAATGCGTTGGGATGGCTGGCGAAACATGCAACAAGCGGTGAAGTCTTCGATTCAAGTCATCCATCCATCCCTGCGATCGCACCTCTCCACCACCGCATGATGGACTCCTCCCCTCCCACTTCGGAGCCGATGACAACCGTCCGATCAGAGGAGAACGTCCCATCGCAGCCACAGGCGGCACATCACGTGAAACGGACGGTTCTGATTTGATATCCTTGACTCGGGGGCCGGGGCACCATACCCAGGACTGGACTGCTCGGACCAATATGTCCGGTATCTGCCAAATGACCAAAGTGCCCTATTACGGTGGGACGCGACATCGGTCCCCGCTCCACGGGCCGTTCTTCACGCAAGGTTAGGGAGTGGGAAATATCAACCACGAAATCCGTACCGTGTCCTTGGCACAAAGACAACAATGCCCTTCCAGATGTGCGGGCCCCACTTCGCTGTCCAAATCCCAAAATTGCGGTGCAGAGAACGATGAACACCTACTGTATCGCCACCGTTCAATTCGTGGTCCTCCGGTCGAGATCGACACCATGACCTTTCCAATTCCTGATTTCTTTGGAATAGGATCGACGATCAGACGGTAGGGATCGAAAGTCCTACCCAGGCATCGTAACGTTGATATTATTTCTCTCTCGTTTGACGGGAAATGTTTGCTGTTGCCTAGCTGATTCACGCCACGAAGAGAGCAGACACTGTGAAATACGAGGGTAAGAATATCAGTTTTTTCCCGTGCCATAGGGGAGGAAATTGAAATTCCTTTAATCGCCTCCTGGCCATTGTAGATGTATTTAATATATATAAGTATTCGTGAACGACTCCGCAAGGCAAGCAGGCATCTGAGATCGAAAGCGGATGCCAGAAATATTCGGAAATCGAACGAAGAAAGCCCGAAGATAAAGAAAAAGGAAAGCTGTGAAGGATATCGATCGGATCCCTCACTTAAATTCGCGTCAATGGCCGACGTTCCTTAGATCACGGTGAGCTCGATCTCGGATTTCTCTTGTTTTTAATTTTTTGTGCTTAGATTCATGAAACCTTCTCTAAATTAGGGGTTTTGTCTCAGATCTGTTCGGCTTAATGCGTATGAATTCTAGTGGAGAATTTGTTTTCTTTTTTGGAGTGTGGTTCTGTTGGGGCATCTATTTTAGATTGACGAGTGATTTTAGGAATTTTCTGGTACTGACTTTACTTGTTTTGATGACTAGGGTTTAATTTTCATGTGTCAAAAGGTCAATTAGACATGGGTTTCCACTAACATGTCATCGCCGTGTGGATTTGATTGCTGGATTTTGGGTTTCGTGAGAGTTTGATGGTCTTTTACTTATTCATGTATTAAAGTTTAGTACTTCTTGTTGAATCTTGTTGGATTTTTAATAGTTTGTGAGCATTCGAACGAATGATTCTACTGTTAGCTCGAGAGAATTTTTGTTGCTTTTGATGTTTAGGTGTGATACTGTTGTGTCTGTTGATTATTTCTTATTTCCTGATTAGGAGTTTGTTTATCTACTGCCTATGCTAGTTCCGCAACCAAAACGATTGTTAAACAAGTTGGTGATGAGAAATTAGCAAAGCAGTATGCTTCCCCATTTAAAGGATTGCGCTTAAAGCACGTAAATTGGGTATGTGTTTCAGTGCTCAGTGGTTCCAATTTACATCGTGTTGAGCTGTTAATATTTCAACCTTATAGCAGCATCAGGAAGAAGAATAGTGTAGTTGCGCTACCTGTTGTAAGTTGATAATTTAATGCTCATATTATTCTCCCTAGCATGAGTACAATGCTGTATTTTTTTTTCTATAATAACAAGAAAGCACCTTAATATATCTCAGGCATCAATCCCTTTCTTTATATTATGGGCACTTGGATGGATATTTTTTAAATATATATGTTAATCGAAAGATCTAACTACCAGTAAAGTAATACTCGAAGTAAGTGTCTCATGCATTGCATGAAACTCATCATTCTGCTTTTAGCACACTTTTAGGGCTACAAAGCATTCAGGAGGTGGGCCTGCGAAATGGCATTCTCATTGCTGGATATTTTTTGCTTCATCAATGCATTATAATTTACTATCATTGCAGCCCTTTTCTTGTACTTTATTTCTTTCATATGTCTGCAATGCAATGGTTGAAACCGTTGGAAGCTTCAATTATTTACACCATTTAATGTGTTTTACTTCTTCATCTGTAAGCAGCATGTTGGGTCTGTGAGTTATTTTGCAGGATGGTTTACTCTTGATATGTTTCTAATTTTAGAAGATAAAGAGAAGGATATATCAATTTTGAATTCATGGTTCACTAGATATGATTTTTCGAGATTTGTTTCCTAATACTGTAAAATTATCTCTATTTTCCTGCGAAATGAAAGTGGCTTTTTGTTCCCTTTTATAAGAGACGTTACCAGAAAGAAGACCTCGTAGCTGTCACTAAGAAAGATTGGTGAAGTATTGGAAAGTGGGCTTCTTGCTAGCTTCCTATGCTACTTCCTATTTCAAATCTGGTAGTGGAGTTTTATGGCTGTTCCCTTTCTGGAACCACAAGGTGAAGTTGATCAAACTGATAGAAATCCTCTGCTGATGGAGCAACCAGTCAGTAGTAGCGGGCACGAACATGTCATTATTATAACAAGAGGCGACGTTGCTTCCACATCAATCTCTCACGATGGTGATCACAATGATTCAGATGAATTGCATTATGAAGATGGACCTTCAACAAGCACACAAGCTCCAACTTCTAGATCATCTTCACCATCACCCACTGCATCCAATTCTAGGAATGTTTCTTCCATCAGGAGAGGTGATAATCATGGTCGCCGACGCAGAAGCCCTTTAAATTCTGGTTTGTGGATTTCAATTGAGCTTATTGTGAATGTGAGCCAAATTATAGCAGCTGTCATTGTTCTTTCCTTGTCAAGACATGAGCATCCGCAAGCTCCATTATTTGCATGGGTCATAGGCTATACTGCAGGATGTATTGCTACTCTACCTCATCTTTATTGGCGCTACATTCATCGCAATGGTCAAGGCTCCGAGCAAGAAACGGAGCATTCGCGTCAGAGTTCGTCCCAAAACAACATACCCGAGTCAACTTCATACACTACCATTTCTTTTAATCAAGCTTTGGAAGGAGAAAACCGCCATAGCGCTGGAGCAGTCTTACGATTTGGACAGAACTTGATAATCTCTAGTCCAAGGTATGGTTCATCTTGCAATTATTATAGCAAACCGATTCTTGGAATCGTTTTCTATATTCTTTTTATCATCACTAATGTACTCCTTATGCTTATAGGGCAATCTTTATGGATTAACTTTGTTTACTATATTTATTCATGTTATAACTTCAGTTGTATGCATGTGATACGAGTACTGCTAAATATAATTTTATTGCTGGATCAAGATATCTGATCTTTTTAAATTCTTGTGGCTATCATGATTTATGCAAAATGTCTTTATGAACAACAAACTGTAGTAATGCAATATTTATAGCAATATTTGGTGTATTATGGAGTTTCGGCACTGTCTGAGTGGTTAAGGCTCTCTGGAGCAGAGGGGTTGGTGCATTTTGCAAGAATGTAGAGAGCATGCAAAGAATTTGATTTTTGCTGAGTACACATTACATTCAATGAGATTTGAGTGGATGCTATCGTAAATGTGTTTTCTCTCTGCTATATATGATGCAAATCCTCAGCATGGTGGGATGCTTTTGCCTGAGGTTTGTGCTTTTCTCTTTCGTTTCATAAGACACTCTTCTCTTAGCTAATATGTACCTCCATTTTCACTTTGTAACAAATGTCTGAGAACAAGAAAGAAGTATATATTACTTAAATAAATATGTTTAACAAGTCTAACATAACCATAGTCATCCAGCCTTTCCCAATTATTTGGGGTTGATCCATTTCATAATTTGAATTTAACCCACCACCTTTCTTATCGAGGCTTGGGACCGGCCATGGCAGTGTTTTTGATGGGATGATACCCATCCAACACAAGCCTAGCACTAAAAGTATATGGAAAAATTCCATATCTTGAACATGGTTTAATTATTTTGTTTTTCTTTCCTTTTCTGTCCAATGCCCAATAGTATAGGCCTTTTTTTGGCTATCGAAGCTTCTTTCCTGTTATTGTCGTCTTCTTGTTAGTGTGTTCTAGCTGGATTAAGTTTTATGCATTTTGGATAATTAAGTGTCATACTAGAAAGGCTTTGGTTGGACTTATGTGGATGTTAGCTTTTACTTTTTTTCTAAAGAATTTGGTAACTCCGGAAACTCGCCAATTGACTTGCGCGTGTGCAAGTGCATGAGCTGAAATGCCTGTTTGCCATCCAATTCAATTGTTTTACTTGTTTATCCTGATCTATGCATCATAAAATACATGGTGAACAAAATTCATGTTGTTTACTTCAATACCATGGTTACCACTTACTACATGCCATCTTTTGACTGAAGTTCGCATAGTTTCCCCCAACTTATGACCACTTTAATAAGTCCCCATTAAATTTATTTTTCATTTTCCTTCTTTTGGTCTTTAAAGAAGTTTGGCGCAAAAAATGATGAATGACCACTGTGAAAATTTGGATCATGTACGATGATTTTTGGCATTAATGTATATGTAAAGAAAACTTACCCCATAAATTTGTGGATGTCCTGCGGTGTTATTAGTATTTACCAAATTAGCATATTACTGTTGATCAGGGAAGGAAAAAAAAAAGACAAAGGGCTTGCCTGACTGGACAAATGTTCTTTCATGGCTTAGAAATTCAGCGCAGGCCTTGTAATTTTTTTGACATGTTCTATTTTTTTATTTGTAAAAGTATGCGAAGTATGATAGAAAGAAAGAACTTACAATACTCTTCCAATAGAAATTCTTGTGTTGCCTTCTATGCTTTTGACAGCATTGAATCAAATCTGAAGTTACTAGATAAATTTTCGAGCATATTGGAACTTATAAGTAGATATATTGTTTTAAAATATCGCATGCTCAACAGGCTGAGTGCAATGGTTGACCATTACAAGATGGCTTTGGACTGTTTTTTTGCTGTGTGGTTTGTTGTTGGCAACGTCTGGATCTTTGGTGGGCACTCATCTTCATCTGATGCTCCCAACTTGTACAGGTACATGCATAATTGCTTTAGTTCTTTCCACTTCATTGACATCATGGTGCACACTGACTTTCTACTTGCTCACTCCAGGTTATGTATAGCTTTCCTCACATTCAGCTGTATTGGGTATGCAATGCCATTTATCCTGTGTGCCACGATCTGCTGCTGTTTGCCTTGCATAATATCTATTTTGGGCTTCAGAGAGGATTTGGGACAGACAAGAGGAGCTACCTCTGAGGCAATCAATGCCCTGCCAACCTACAAATTTAAGGCAAAGAGAAGCCGAAATAGAGGGAGTGAAATTAATTCAGAGAACCTAGGTGACGGTGGGATCGTGGCAGCTGGCACTGACAAGGAGCGAGTTATTTCTGCTGAAGATGCTGTGAGTTTTTATATTTTATCATCAATTTGTGTTTATTTCAGAATTAATTATAGTTATACACAGAGTTGTTGACCTTCATTGTTTGTATCAGATTGTTAATTTTCCTGAGAAAATGGAAAGCAACTAGCTACACCCACTTACGGAACTGCTTTACCTCTTGAATGTAGGTTTTTGCCATCTGAGATAAGGGGAGTATATAGTAGGGACTTCTATGCCACTTCTGTTGTTCTTGTTCCTAAGATGGCTAATGTGGAAGAGGTGGATGATCTTTGCCTAATCAGTCTTGTCAATGACATTAAATGAATCTTGACTTAGTTATGGGCTGATAGCAGTTATCATTTTTTATGGAGCAAGGGGGCCTAATGATGAGACAACAGAATCTTGATTGCACCCTTGCTATTTGAACCTTTGGTGTAAGAGGAAACATAGATATCACTTAATTGTTTTAGAAAAGAAGCTTATGACTTTGTTGAGGTTCCTTTTTTGCTATGGTCTTCATGTCAAGCTGAATGACTCAGAAGTTGGGCAGTCAAATTGGTTTGTGGTTTTTACATGCATTACATGTGAAGCTCCAGATGATACGATTCAATTTTTAGATGATATGATCTTAGCATCTCCTCTTAAGGCAGTTAGGATGTTATAGAACCCTGCTTTAGTTTGAATAGTATGGCCAAAAGTAAACTTGCATAAGTTGTTGGTGTTTATGCTAATTCGAAAGAGGATGTCTGGTGCTTTCCTGCTTGGGCATGATGTTAGGCACAGAATTTAGGGGAAATTATTTTGGCTGTCTTTGCTTCTCTGGAGCTGAGAAGATGAGCACCATCTGATTATTGAGAAGATGTGCTATAGGTTCGCATCTTGTAAGAAGTTTTTTTAATTGGTTGGTTGAAGTTTCTTCTGATAATAGTTACCCTTGTGTTCATCCTTGTTTCCTTCCATGCTCTTCAAGTTTCTAAAACTTGTTCTTACCTGGAGAATTCTTGTTAATTTTTTTAACAAGAACGGTAATGATGTAACATGTTATCTTTTTAGTTAATTTGGAGTAGTTGCTTTCATAATGAGGTGGACTATTTTGGACTAGGAATCAAAATTATCCAGTATGATAATGTTATGAAATGATAATGGATTTGTGGGAGGTGGCTGAACATAACTTTTTTCCTAAGTTTTTCTTTTATAGTTAGCATTAAAAAATATTGGTCTTCAGAGGGAGATTAGGAAGCCAAGAGATGTTAATAATTGTTGTGCAGTGGCTTATGCTTAATTTTGGAAGGAATATCTGACACAGCAATATTTAAGTCATTCTCCCACATGTTATGTTATAAAAAATTGCACATATAAGGTAGCAATGGTTGCTGCTGGTTTTCCAAGTATTATAAGATGGTTTACTGTCTTGGATTTTGTAAAAACTTGTGGAGTTTAAGGATGCAGGAACATATGATTTTCTGCTAGCTTCTTATTTCTTGCAGTGAAGTAAATAGCAGGTGGCATTAAAAGTCCAGCTGAAGCTTAGTTTAGCTGAAGCATTCTTGATTAAGTCATGTCCTATGCGCGTGGTTGACATTGTTTACCAGGGCAACTCCAAGACCACTTAAAAAAGTTCTTTTATGTGCTCAAGCTGAGGATGGAGGTTCCTACAAATGATCACTGATACCTGATTACCAGTTTCACTTGTGGATTCTCCTTTCTTTGCAAAATTGCAAAATGGTACATCATGTGTTTTCTATCATCCCCTCCTCCCCCCACCACCTCCCCCCCCAACAAACAACAGTTTATGTCTCATAGGAAATGTATTTGTTTCCTCCTTTTTTGGATCATCTAGATGGAAAAGAATGCTGGAATATTGGTTATAGATGCATGTTTAGTAGCTATTTTGTATCACAAGATGAAAATTTAACATTTATGTGCCAAATTGGACTGGCATTTTAAGATCCTCTCTCTCGCCCTCTCATTCTCTTATTTATAGTAATGTGACTGGGAGGCAACCACCCAGGTTTCGACCTAGGACCTTTACCAAGTGGAAAGGGATCCCAACCAGCTGATATAAGTCTGGTTGTCAATGAGGTGGTGATGTGTCATGCCGGACATTGCTAGGAAATATGTGAGTTCTGGGGAGATGGATGATTGCCTTTAACATTTGCCGGATTTGTTTGCAATATGGAATATGGATATTTTCCTTATTGCATTTTGGGTTTCTTCTCATCCTTTTAAGTTGATGGAATGGGAACAGAATCGGCCTTCATTCTACCGTCTTCTCATGTTGTTCCCCCCCCCTTCCTTTCTTAGATGGCTGTGATATGTTTCCTCTTCATTCCCTCCAGCAGTAACAAAATATTTTCTTGAAAAAAATTTAAGCTTGTCGATCATATTATTAATTGTAAGGAGTCATATGCCTCACCTTTCTGTCTTTAATATATAGTTCTAGGTGATAATTTAAGGTAAATATAATCAATCAAGATCTAAAAATTATGAGTGTTGGTAGAAGTATCGGTTTCATTTAGGGTATACATCCTTGTTGTATGTTTACTTTTGATTTCTCATAAAGATGTGATGTTGCAAGTTATTATTAAATCATAATTCATTCAGTGCGTGTTGCTGCAGGTTTGCTGTATCTGCCTTGCAAAATATGCAGACAATGATGAGCTCCGTGAGCTTCCTTGCTCCCACTTCTTCCACATGGTGTGTGTGGATAAATGGCTCAAAATCAATGCCCTCTGCCCCCTTTGCAAGTCCGAGGTAGGGGACGCAGCAGGTTCAATCTTCAGCACGCACTTCGGCAGGCGCCACGGCAACGGGAGGTTTGGGAGCAGCGCAGACGCCACGAGATCTGCAATATAGACCAGACTGGTAAATTTTATTGAGAGATCTCCGACTTTTGATTGGTAGATCGGGACTGACTTGCTGGTCTCCTGTTTGTTTATTTATCAATATATATGCATGTATGCACAGGACGTATGGCAGTAGTGGAGCACGGATTCTGATGCCACATTGGTCTTATTGTGTGTTTTGGTTCTTCAATGTACAAATACCAGGTGACATTTTTATGACTCGCCTTTTTCTTTCTTCCGGTGCGTGTGCTGGGGCCTTAGGGGGGAAATATGGATGGTTTATACTTTTAAGATGTTCTTACAATAATATGCTTGAGGGTTCCTGTTCCCGTGTTAGATATGCTGGTGTTTATTTGCAGTAAAGATACTGTTGTGGTACATGCCAGTTGAAGGCTTGACGACAGGGGCTGCTGATAGTATTATGCGGTTATAATAGCAGCGGACTACGGTTAGATGGAAAGGTTATGCGGAAATTCTTGGAAGATCAGCACAACTTTCTCTAGGTCCCTTGCTTCCAAGATGGCAAGATATAGCCAAATGCATTGTCTAGGCGAAGTGTGATTGGAAATTGATGGATCTTGGTGATATATGATCATGCTATTTGGATCGAAGAAGTTGGGTTTTTTCGGAAAAAAAGGGGGATTGGATTTCCATCAGCTCCCGCACAGCGTTGTGGATCGTGGCTCATGTAAATTTTCTCTATGGATGGCTTAATTCGTGGAACAATAGGATGCATGGAATTAGTTTCCAGACTACGCGGACGGAGATGATGCTACTTTAAGAGAATTCCAGAAGCTGCATCTGGCTTTGCTACGACACGCAAGGGGACTTGACGTGGTTCGAGGGGTGCATCATGCGCGAATGTTTGTGCATCGCCTGTTGACGGTTTTGTGCGGTTGCTCGCCGCTGAACTTTTCGTTCCTGGATGGAGGAACTCGGATGGCATGTAATCGTTGACCCCGTCAAAAGTTTTCTACAGGCCAGCGAGCGTTTAATTTCGGAGCTAAGGTGCAGTGCTTATTATTCACCTATTGTGGAAGCAGAAGCAGCCCAATAAATTTGGAAGCAAAGGCGAACTTATTAATAATAATAATAATAAATATATTTAAATATTATTTAGAGGATTTAATGCATTTATAGTTAAGAGTCTAATGTATTATGGCTAAGAGTTTTTAGGCCGGGTTTTAAGCGCCTGGGTCGCCCAAAGATTGAGCTGGCTTTGCGTGAGAGTCCTCTCTCTCTCACACGCACTGGCATTCTCCATGATCTGATGAAGAAAATCACACTAAGAGCAGCAACTGGAGAGTGAAATCAGATGGAAACATGTAACGATCAAATTTTCGGCCAGTAGCAGGTCAAGAAATCTGGATAATGATCTCATGCAGCTCGGGATCGGGATCGAGATCAGGATTATTACCTGAGATAGATGTCGGATAGAGCATGAGAGTGCGAGATAGGATCTGGGGTGGAGATTTGGTTTCGCCAAATGTGGAGAGAGCGGGGACAGGATCTTTGGCGGCGGATCGAGAAGATGAAATCACCGCCACCGGCCTCTTAACATTCATTCCAAACCCGTCCGATCCAGGCGAGATCCTCCGTGCGCGAAACAGTGGGGTGGGGCGGGCTACGAGTGGGAAGGAATGAAGGAGAGCCGGGAATGCGGGCGGAAGTATCTAACGCCGCGGTTTAGGGACGGCACAGACGCAGCTCCAGGGTCCGTTGATCGGATGGTTGGTAGATTTCTATTAGACTGATAGCGACATTTAATGCGGGTGCTAGAGAACGTGTTGGGTTCCTTTGATCCAAACTGGCTGGGTCCTGACTAGGGCTGCAACTTGGGTGGGTGAAGTAGCGTCCAGGTCTAACTCGACCCACTTCTGGCCCAGCTTGACCTCCTGACCCATAATGCAGCTGGTTGGTGGTCAGATCAGCTCGTCTCTCTCTTCAGCTTAAGAGTCTTAGACTCATTTTTTGTAAGCTAATTTTTACAGATTTAGTCAGGTCTCATTTTTTGTGACTCACATCTCTGTCCTAGTTTTGATGTCCAAGTCTCCGATGGAACTGAGTTTTGTGTATACGGGTTGAGTCAAAGACGAGCCTTGTACGTATTCAGAAATGTATCTACTCGAGTTATTCGAGCCTGGATCGACCAAGATTAAAAATACAACAATAGTAGAACGGGTCCAGGTCCTAATGTAGGGTGGAAGATCACGCCATTCACAGCATCAAAGCTTAGCCAAAATAAAGTTCCTTCTAGATGAATTAGGCTTAATTGCATCCGGTCCATAGCCCATAAGCTACAAGCATGCGCATCACGCACAAATCCAGACACTTGGGCCCCAACCAAGCCAGCGGCTCACTTCTACTCCTTCACAGAATTGAACCTGGCTTCGAGGACAAACAACGGTCGACTTTTTAAACCCCCCTCTTCTCCGACCAATCCAAACCCCCACCATTTCTGGCAACCAAATTTCCTTTTCCATCTTCCCTGTTTCTCTCACTTTCCCAAAACCCCATATCAATTCTTTCTTGGTTTTTTCCTCCATCTTCCCAGTCTTACAATGGCAGAACAAAGAGATAACCATGTCGTCGAAATCCCAGTCGATATCGAGCCCCAGAAGCAAAGCCTCTTTGCTGATGCCGCCCTTGGCGCGATCCAACACCACCCCCTAACCGAAATCTCCAAGAGCCCCGGCCACCTTCTCCTCCTCAAGCTCTGGCAGAGGGAGGAAGACCTCCATGGGCACCGCATTGGAGCAATCGAGGCCCGGCTGGAGACCATCAGGCGCGGGGCCTTCCAGCTCTGCTGCCTCTACTTCGCCTTCCATGGAATCTCTCTCACCCTCCTTTTCACCTCCTCGGTTAACCAGTCGGAGGATCGCAGGGCGTGCAAGAACTGGTGGGTCCCTTCCTGCTTGTCCCTTCTCACCTCGCTTGTTTTGGTTTGTACGGTGCAGATAAAGATCTGCGGATATTGGAAGGTCTCGAGGCATTTGCAGAGGGAGAGAGCCGACGGGCGGGCCCTCACGAGGTCCATTCAGGAGTTGAGGATGAAAGGCGCCAGCTTTGATCTGTCCAAGGAGCCGCAGACCTCGAAAAGAATGAAGAGCTCAAGCGTAGAGATCAAATGGAGGCCTCTCCGGTGGTGCTCCCAGAATCTTGTGACCATATGTCTTCTCTGCTTCACGGGGATGATCTTTCCAGCTTGCAAGTTCATACCCTGCGGCTAGGATGGTTTCTTGAATCAAAATGAGGATTCTTTTATTTATTTATCTATCTATTCCGGGGTTTTATTTATTTATTTATTTATTATTTCGGGGCAGCACTGAGTGCCCTGATGATCACATACCCTTAGAGTTGATCTTTTTTTCCTGCCTTTGGACAGAATCAAGTCAATATATGTCATTTTTTTTATTGATACAATAGTTTTGCCTTTGAACTTCACTTAATTCCGTAATTTTTTCTTCTGCCAACAGTTGGGTCTGTATTAGGATTTTCTTTGTCCGAGGATTTATGGCAATTGGAGCCTGATAGGTTCATGATTTTATGTTCACTAAGAAGCTTTGTTATATGCTTCTCAAGCAAGAGGAATTGAGAAAGCTCTTCTGTATAAATATCTGATCTTTTCCATCTCTTTACTAATTTCAAAATTCTTTCTTTTTTGTTTATCGCTGACATCCGGTTGGACAATACGAGTAATCCTTTGATTGGACTGTACTTGATTTTTCAGACAAAATTCTGCTATCAGCTTCATCTTTAAGTGGCTTACATGTCTAAAAAATTTGAATCCCAGACAGTTCTATTCTTTAATCTTTGAGATATTGCACTCCAACATTAAAGTAGTAAGGAGGCCATGGGAGAAACTCAATTATGATCTTGAGGACATGATTCAAGGTCCAGCAACTAATCAGGTCGAGGAATAGTGAATTATGGAAAATTATATGCAATATTTGGGCTATTCATTCCCTCATGGAAATTGTCAGGCCCAGCCTCATTGTGAAGCATACATAGCTTGTTTCCTTGTGATGAAGATCCACCTTCGACTAGTGCTTTGCTTTCCATTAATAATATGAGCAACTAGTGGCTTTATGCTGTTATCAATCATTTCCAGCGTTTACTTTTTCAGTTTCAGTAAATGGTTTTTAGTTTTCCAAGATGAATGAGAAAAAATTCTTTTTATGCTTCTGTATATAACACAGCCTTTTGTGTCATGATGCATTTGCATATATTTCTATTTTTAGGGGTAAAGATTTCTTTATGCCATCTAGTGGTTGGTATCATTTAATCTTATTTCATTCTCTACTTATTTCAGCTTTCAGTTGTATTATCTTGTGATTTTAACCTTGTGAGTTGTTTATTGTTTGTTGTCGCTATTAGGACGTAATCCACAAATCTTATCCTATTCATTTGGCATGTCGATTGAATTTTTCTGCACTCATTTCAATCTTGACTCATGTTCGCCTCCCTTGCTTGCTTTCTTAGATCCTTCTCATTATTTCTATTTGGTCTTTTCCATCCAGCCTCCTATGCTTTTAAGACCCTTTAATCAAAATCTGAATCACCTTCCTTATTAGAATCTTCTATGACCTTCATTGACAAATCCATATCAAATATTTTCATAAGTGCGAAATAAGCATGCATGTGTAGGTCGAAAGAAGAAGGTTCCAGCTGTTGCGGATAGTAGTGACAATGTAAGGTTCCTTTTGTTTTATTCTCGTTTAGTTTTATTTTTGGTTGCATCATCTTTGCTGCCTCTTTGAAGTGCTCAGACTATTGAAATATAGTCTTCTGGTCTCGAACCATAGGTTTGTTTGTCTTGGATACTATTTGCTCTTTTGCCGATATCAGGTAAAGTATGTGAACAGCATGAAGCTTCATGACCTCTCCAAGTGGTTCTTTATGGAGAGGTTAAATCCATTCTGCCTGCCTTTGTCAATGATATGCCTGCATAACTATTCCTTGCACATGGCAGTCGATTTGAAGATTGAATCATTTATAGCGAACTTCCTTGTTGAAAAAAAAAAGAAATTTCATGCACATTATGCAACTAAGGGGTGCGGTCACTTGCCAGATTCATACACACACAGCTGTTTGCTGCTCAACCAAATTTAAAATTAATTTGTAAAGCGTAAATACAAGCAGGAATAGAAATTTATTTGAACAAGAAGTGGCACCATGCCATGCTCATTGAGTGGTTTTGCTTCTTGAGGTTGCATGGTTGAAATTGGAGTCAAAACACTAAGATTTCTTAAACATCTTATGGTTTCTTTATCATAAGGTTTTAATACCTTGACATGATGCAAGAGAGGAAACACTTCTGCACTCTCAAATGGATCCTTGCTCAATGTGATCAGATAAAGTTAAAACCAAGCCACTTCTACTCCTTCACAGAATTGAACCTGGCTTCGAGGACAAACAGTCGGGTCCTCTTTGATACCCTTATTCTGCCATTGAACCTTAATGATTCCCAGGCATTTATGCCCTGTATTCAAATTATAAAGATGAAACATTAAGACTGGCAATCCACACCATTGACATCAAGATTCAAAGTGCCCAAAAGAATATCTTAAAATATTCCCCTACGCAGGCATCATATTAGTTGTCCCGAATCCCAATATGTACTTACACTGGAAACAAAACAATATTGTCCCCACGGCAAAGGGCTTTCCTTTTCTTACCGTTATAAGACAAATGTTTAAAAAACACGCACTTTGGAAGAGAGTGCAAGCAAAAGTAACAGGACATCAAAAAAAATTGGCAGAATACTGACTTTATTGGGTGCATTCGTACTCGTCAGGTATGAGTCACCTGCCCTAACAAATAACAACAAAAAAAAAAAAAGGCAGGTTCAATGCAACAAGACTATATCAATTTCTCTGTGTTGGAGGAATTATTCACCGCAAACACCATGAGAATTGTACCAAAAAAAAAAACACCCTGAGAATTCTAGTTCATGCACCTGATGTTGAAAAGATTTCACACGTATTATCGGAAAAAAGAAAAGATATCACACACGAAACTCAGGCTAGTCATTCCATCTTCAGTGCTATAGATCCAACAAATCATATATACAATCCAGGCATTGCCATTTGCCACCCCCATGTAATAATAAAATGGTCCAAAGGAATGATGAATGCATGACTTGTCATTTAAAGCTCAGATTTGACATTTTTTCATCTTTGAAGACCAAATTACTAATACAGCAAAAAAAAGTTCTTGCCAAAATTTTTAATTGAACGGCAACACAGATTACACAGATATGGTGGTCCATAAGAAGAGCTGAATACAACCAGACAATTACCATCAACCCACTGCTTAAAGAGTATCATGCTTAAGAGCAGGCAGACCGCTCAGCCTGCAGGCATAACAAGCTCCCAGCTACTTTAACTCACCATCACCATTAGCTGATTGAATGATGAAAGGTAAAGATTCCCTTCCACCATGTTCAAGATGAGAACTAATAATACAATTAACCGGCTAATGAGTGATACACAGAGCCACTTGAGATGTTGGTCTCAAATCAATTGCATCCCTTACTGCAATGTGCTGACACAAGTCCCAGAGCAGTGCTCTTGTGAGAGCATTCTTCTGTTTCTTCCCCATGCGCAGCAGGATTCTACATGTGCAACTCTTGCTCTGTGTATCAATCAAGCTCCTCTAAACTCCAGTGCACGTGTTAGCCCAAAAGAACATGCTATACTATTAAATGGTAAGGTCCTTGAAGGCCTGCAATTTTCCATTCAACGAGTGAGATTCTTCGCTTTTAGTTTCTTGATAGGCCAGAACTCCATTTTCTGGTGCATTCTGCACGTTGTGATTTACAGAAAAAGCAACAGCTGAGCTCCTGCAGCCTCCAAAATATGTCGAGTATGGAAAATATTCTGCACATCGTGCTTTCCATCCTACAGAGGAAGAAAATATAATAAAGCAAATGGTAGAAAGATATTCTGTACCTTGTAAATCAAACTCCTATGATTTTAAAAATGCTGCAGCACAAATATAAAAGGCTTAATGTGAACTTGATGCAGTAAAGGCACTTACTGGAAGCAGCATTTTCATCGATAAAGACTGTTTTGAGCAATTTGTGGACTGCAATACAGTCTTCAAGTTTCCATTCCCTGACTGGACCTAGCGCTCCATTCCTAACGTGAATTGAAGGACCATTTCATTTTTGCTTCAAAATTTGCAGAATGTATGCTGAATATATGACTATTCACAAATCAGGAGAACCTTACACTGGTGCCAGTTTGTTTGGCGAATCTTCAATTAGCTTAATTGCCTCAAGCTTCTTTTCTGGCTCCAGAACAAGTAGCATTTCTGCAGCTGCAGCTCTATGCATCAAAGAATCTGTTGGCCCATACAACTTGAATCAACACCACTATGGATTTTAATTTAAGAAAACACATAAAGAGCGAGAACAAAACCTTTGTGCTTCTCAAGGAAAGATTGGTTAATTACATTAAGTGACTTGCCGTGCAACTGACTGCAAAAGAAAAGACCTCTAAGAACCATGTAAATTTGGGGAAAAAAGGAAGAGGAGAGAGAGGGGGGGGGGGGGGGGGGGGGTGCGCGGGTGGGGTGCACGGCATGCCGTGGTAACCTTATGTTTGGTAGTTCTGCTTCTAAGACATTCCAAATTAGTATCGCTGAGTCTGTCACTGGGGCAGGAAAGCTGCTAACTTTATGAAAGAATCTTATCTGTGAAAAAGCATGTCCAGATAAGCCATGGAAATAACCAGAGCACTTGGCTTTAGGCATGTTGAAACTTTCAGGGTGACATACCAAACACCTGTGGCAATCAGGATTATTCTCATCCAACTTAAGCAGCTGCTTGACAGC
Organism: Phoenix dactylifera; assembly: GCF_051530095.1. NCBI lineage: Eukaryota > Viridiplantae > Streptophyta > Magnoliopsida > Arecales > Arecaceae > Phoenix > Phoenix dactylifera. Next base: position 33,257,168 of record NC_143198.1, on the reverse strand, counting down.
CTGAAAATATAAAAGCATTAAGATAAAAGAGATAAAAGATAAGTAGTTATACAAGCACATAAAGTAAGGCCTCAGTTAATGTAATTGAAGATATGAAAAGTGCACCAATGACTTTGCATGTTTGATACAACAGGAGACAAGCCTCATGGAACTCAAGCACATTAAGCAAATGAACCTAATTCAGGGCTTCTGTTTTACTCATGACCACAAATTTAAGTTTGGTCAGTACTTGCAAAGATCCAAGATTACAGCTGAGACTAGCTATTTCAGCTGTTTTGACACCTGAATTTTGCTTTTTTCCGTCACATTGACTGAGTCATGTATATAGATGACTCAGGTTATATTCAATTGTACAATAACAGACATGGAATACTTCTTTTCTTAGTTCATTTCAACACGTAACTAGGAAAATACCTGAAACTATCTAAATAAAACTAACCATATTTCCAAGCATTTGGAAGATGCATAAATATCAAGGCCTAAAGAGAATTAGATGATTAACTAATTGACTGCATGCACACACATCACATATATCTTGAACAGGTGTCAAGTATCAAGGAATGTAAAACCCAAGAAAAACATTCTAGCTAAACTGGGTGGCGTAAATGAGAATACAGCATTTGCTGTTGAATATGGAGTTACCTGAAAAGCAAGCAAAATCTTTTGTTTTCTCATGTTTAGCTCGAAAGAAAGTATATGTGTTTCCAACGAGCTTGCTGAGTTATTTTGGAGCAACTTCAAATACTTTGTAGCTTCCAATAATGGATCCTCAACCTGCCTTACAAAATAACATATCAACACACTTATTCAGATGATAACTGTGTGGTGCCAACCACTTGAAAGTTGCTTAACATGATAATTTGAGTAACAACTGCCTCAACAACTGTATGTATGTTCAGAAAAACTGGCTGCTGGTCCAGAGATATGAGACATTTCATACCACAGAGAGAGTTTATATATTCGAGTGCACACAAAAGAAGGGGTTGGAGGGGTTTTTCAGCAAGAGTGATAAAACACAGGACTCGGATTAACACAAAATCCAAATTAAACAATTACCTGCAATAACTTTTCCCCATGAGGATCTACATCAACTGATCTGGTATGTTGTCGCTTGCCAGGTTTTGATGTGCTGGAAGAAGTTTCCTCCTCAGTTTTTTCGTCAGCCTCCTGAAAGATATTGAGGATATTATCATGGAAAACATCTAAATTGTCAAATTTTTAAGATGGAAAAAAGAAGTAATGAGAGTACTTTTTTTGCACGAGCTTCAGCTTTTTTTTGTTTTTGTCTCAGTTTCTTTCTTTGTGAAGGAGGCAACCTTGACATTTCATCACCCTCTTCTGTTGTTGCTCTGATTGGAAAATCATGCAACTTCATATAGCATCTACACTTATGCAAGTAATATATAATTAATCACTTTTTCTAAAAGTTGCATGAAAAGACAGATGTACACAAAAAACCACAAAACAGTATAGCACAAGCTAACTGAAGTCGTTTCTTTAAAGCAAAGTAGGAATTAATCCGTCATTCAACTTCCAGTATCATATAGCATAATAAATGACTCCAGTGAGCTTCAGCACTTCTGTTACATTCAACATTTAAATTCTTAGAGAACAAACGGTAGAAAATTTCCAGCAACTTCCTAAAGATCTTGAACAGGAAAATCATGCCCCCTGTTGTTTTTGTAATCCAAATTTCAGCACATCATACATTTTAAAAGCTATACCAAGAACCAAACACCCAGTAGAAGGAAAATACAAGCAATGAGATTAAATGCTTAGAAAGAAAATAAGAATGTGAAGCAAGACCAATGCTTCATAGAGATATTAAACATGGCAAGACGACATGCAGCTAATATACAAGGGAATGGATGAAAACAGGGCAGCCAACATCAGGGGAAAGAATTATTTTCAAGCATGCAGAACTGGTTACCAACAACTGTTATCTCAGCTGGTCGTTGCCATCCTCTCCAAATGCGAGGTCTCAGGTTCAAACCTGAGTGGTGGTGAATAACCACCGTATTCTCAAAAAACAGAAAAAAAAAAAGGGAAGAAGAGAACTGATTAAGAAACAAGCACATAGTATAAGTGTATAACTAAATCAAATCAGACTACACTTGTAGATAAATAAGACAGCATTGATCCAAATATTAGTAAAAATTTTATTGCTAATACTCAAGATTACAGTGAACAAGATTGCAGGATAAATTCAATAATTTAGTTAAATAAATATCCAAAATATACAAAACGGCAGCTTCACCTGATAACTCCTGCTGCAGCTTTATGAAAGTACTCATGTGAATGCAACTTATCTTGAAACTTCAGCATTGACACATAAGCACGCAGAGTCATTTTACGTAGACAATAAGAATGGAAGTCAAATTGGTCCTCAGTCATGTCTGCATAATGCTTCTCAACAGCCAAGAACTTTTTCAGAGCTCGCCCAAGATCACCTTGGCGAAAGTAACTCTCACCAGAAGCAAGTTCATACCTTCCCACAATGCATGAATCATATAAAAATAGCATAAATGAAAATGCTTAAAACTTAAAGACAGAGGGTAACAAAAACACACCACATGCACTGCATGTCATGCAAGTTATTGTGCTGATCTCCATCCTTGGTAAATAACACAGCTGTCTTCTCTGCTAACCCAACCTTCACCAAACAAAGACTCCAAGAAAACTTAGTTTCGGATACGAAAAAAATACAGGCTGTACAATAAGCATTGTTGAACGCAGGAGAAGTCCAGTTTTTGGATCTTTTAATTTACCTGATCAGCTTGAAGCATACGCATGACACATTCACTGTTTAAGTAACGGTCAGCAAGATCCATAGACCTAGCTTCATCTGCCAAAGAAGCAGCAGCAGCTAAATCACCTGCATGTTTTAATATTCTTCCCTGTAAACAGAACGATAGTATGTTAATGTAGAAGATGATTGATTTATTTTTTAAATTTAAGGAGCTTAACATCATTACACTTGTTATACAAGCACATGACCAAGGACTTTACCATTTAGTAGTATACTACAATTGCCAGACTTCAATGATCCTTACTTCTCAAGCTTGTTGAAATTAAACAATTCATGATCAATAAGAAGTCAAACATAGAAACACTCAAGTAGTAGCTCAGACGAATTCAGATGAACTGAACCATGATGATCAAAGGAGATATAAGATGTAATGGTCAAACCTCATTTGTTGATGGTTCTTAATCAGTTCTGCTTAAATACCTTGCAGAACATGTCTGATGCCAATTGAATTTTATTTTTTTCGAAAAAAGAGAGGAAATTAGAACTTAAGAGTTAGTTCTGGTATGAAAAATCCCCATTTTTATCAGATAACATAAAAGGCAAAGAAGAAATCTGAAAATGATGTCAAAGAAAAGTAGCTTAGTGATTTAGGAGACTAGTGTAGTGAGATGGGAAAGAAATGAAGGGATTACATATTTGAAATTGGGGCAAGGAGGAAGGTCAAAAGTAAAGAAGTGGCATAAACTTGTAAAATCAGCATATTCAGGTAGCACAGAACAAGCATGATAAGTTTAAGAACATTTGAATTTTCTTATAAATGCAGATGCAGGAGTCGTCGTTTTATTAAAGCGTATGCACCATGCAGGATTTAGAACAGAAATATAACAACTATACGACCAGAACAGATTTAACTGAATAAAGATGCTTGCACATGGTACTACTCATTCAGAAAATACTGCAAAGCATTACATAGTCAAGAATGGTCAATAATTTTGAGAAAGATCAATAACTCAAAGATAGGTGACAAACCTTGACCGAATATAAATCAATCACGGTTGGAGTGTGTTCAATAGCCTCATCAATTTTAGCCAGTGCAATAGCATGTTGACCCCGCCTGTCAAAGTGCTGCACCAAATACAATGGCCTAGATGACAGCTGAAGAATATGCACTACATAATTTGTAGTAAAAAATATAGTTAAAAGCCACAAAGTCGCAAAAGCCAAACCTGGGAAACCAAAAGCAAAGTCCACACAAGAGTTGAAGGAGGCTCCTTTCGTGTCCTAAGATCAGAATAAGAATTAGATCATTTTTGCCAATTTAAACTTTAACTGCAGTGCAGATTAAACATATGTACCTGAAAGGAATATAACAGAATTTGCAGTGATTAAGCAGTAATTTCAACAACATAGTAAATGGACCACGGTTAAGCAAGAAACACCTTGGGCTTGACAATCAATCAGGATCCATTTTAAGAAGAGAACAAAGAATACAGAAAAAGTATTCACACTACTGGCTGTTATAAATGTCATAACAATCAGAACCATTTAAATGAACCTCGTCAACCACACCTCAACATTTGTGCTTGTTTCAGAACAGGTGATCCATCGTAGGAACCTTCCTAACTTTTCTCTCGCTGCTTCAATAAATATCATGGTCCCCATCCTCTCTTTTTCCAAAGCCTTCCCTTTACGAGTTATCATTTGTAAATTAAATTGGTCAGCTCTACTATAGCTCTTGCTGCATGCAATCAAAAAGTTTGCTACTACCAAATGATCTAAAAACATCTATAGTTTGTAATCATTCTGGGGCAAAATTTTGAAGTGATAGGATCTGAGAGGATGTTGAACTAACTAAATATAAGCAGCAACCCAACGCATCTGATTGAATTTAATAGCACCATCAATTATAAAATTCAACCAAATTTCATAGTTGCTTCCTCTCAAATTTTAGGGCCTATCTTTTCATTGGAGTAGAGGACATTCAAATACATGCAACAAACTCATACTGACTCCCTTGGCATGTTAGAAAGACAAAGATGGCTTGGACGAATCATACAACATTATAATTAACCATGTATGACTAAACAATTATTAAATAGTTTGCAGTTCATTCAATCTAGACATTTGTGGCTAGTTTAATTGAACAATATGATACCTTCCAGGGTCCCAACTAAAACAACTCAACATGATATGGTTCTACCATTCCATTCAAACTTTAGAAGTTAGTTTAAAATGTAAGTTCACAATGATTCCAAAACACCACGACATAACAGCAGTCCCAGGATTACCTTCCAGGAAAGGATCCTGTCATTCTAATTGAATCTTCCAGCTGAAGAAATAACTCCTCAAGAATGCATGCCTGCCAAGAGGGTTCAGAAGTTTCGCACATTAAGTTTCCTTTACACAATCTATAATCTTGAAAAAGAAATGTGTTTAATACTTTATGCTGCATGACAAACAAATCAGCAAACCTTGCCAGGGTGGTCGTACAAGGGGCTAAGATCAGAGAACAGTGAAGGAACCCCCTGAATGAGTATAAGAAAAATAACTGTGTCAGCTATAATTGTTTACCATATGTTTAATAGAAAGTGAAATGATGAGAAATACACAGCTCACAAAGAAGCATAATCCAGCACAAAACAGTGCATACAACTACAATAAGTTTATGGGAGAAAAAAATCCGTATTACCTTAGTTAATAGAGGCCTAACATAGCAGTCTGCTGCCTCCCGAAAGTTGTCGCCTTCTAAAAAATCAAGTGGTATTCGCTGAGCAAAGAAAAAAAAAAGACACTAAATATTGTAGTAATTATAAGTAGAATATTACCCAGATTGAAAGACAGGCATGATATGGAAAACAGTAGTATAGATTAAAGGAAAAAACATGTGTTGCTCAAATGAGAGGCTCACCTAACCGGTTTAAGAAAATGCCGAAAATGACAGACTATAAAAACCAGAGCCCCTTATCCTTATGCATTCACTACTTTGCTCGTAATAGTCATGCATACATTGCCCCCACAAACTCCCAATTGAAGACCTATAATTTAAGTTCTAGAACATGACTGATAACGGTAACAAGCACAAAGTATTGAATTACGACAACCACAAAGTATTCCTATTAAGTAAAGTTATGCCTATCTTCCTGCATGGTTCTAACGCCTTCAAATGATGGGGAGAAAACAAAGTGTCAAATTTATTCCATATTTTCTTTGTACAGTTGATCATTTTTTCTATGCTATTAATAAGTTTGAAGCTATTACCTAAATATAGCACCAGATCATTGTCAGAGGTAGCCATTCTTTGGATCAAGAGTCTGAATCCAGTTGTATACTATTACATGCTCAACAAGGCATGCTTTGAGCTTTTCCTTTTGATAAGAATACCCTATATGATTCTCACTCGCTTCAAACTAAACAAGTTGATAATTAAAGAACGTGGTCTAAATAAGTTGTTGCTTTGATTGAATATTTAATCCCCCAAAAATAATGACCAAAAATTTTGATCTCAAATCATGAATTTACAATCAACAACCATGATAGGCAGTCACATTAAATAGATTGGACAGAACTCTCCACTATGTACCAAAAATGATCTTTTAAAGTTGAAACAAGTATGATTTAACACAGAATAAACAGCACATAAAATGAGACCAGGATCCTGGGCTAAAGATAATAAGGAAGAACAGTTTACCTTAACAGCAGATGACCAACTGTATTGCTCCTTAAGTGATTTATAAAATGCATCTAATCTTTCAATTTCATCAGATGTATATTGACCTTTTTCAGAATATAAACCAAGGCATTTTTGCAGGCCTATAAAGTACCTGAATAAAATAAGTAACAACAATCAGTCAAGTTATGACTTACGCCCTGCTTGATTATTTTTGTAGACTTAAAGCTAGCAACTTTAGTCCTTCGACAGTTCAACTTCATGTCGCAATATCATGCACATGTATATAACAACTAAACTAGAGCTACTGAAACTGTTGCAACTGATAAAACTTTTTAAGCTAGAGCACCAGGTGCTAAAAAGAGCATTGCAAGACCATTGTACAGGTTTCCCTTCTCCCTAGAGGTGAAAATATGACAAAAACCAGCCATGGAATGAGCTGACTCTTCATATAGACATATGTCATGTCGCGTAAAGCCAACCATTGAAGGCAGATTACTGACTGGACTGACCCACACAAAAATGTTTATCAAACAGCACATTTATCCACTTGGTTCTAAAGTACCTTTGAGGTGATTGCACTACACAAATTTCACACAATGTAATACTCATCATAATCGGTTGTTTGCTGGTCGTTAAACAAAATACTTTCCTTCAGAGCATTGCTGTCTTATTGGAACCAATATACCAGGTGTGTTATCCATGTATTCTTTAAATCTGATATGCCCACTTTGCAAATTTCTCAATTACCAGCTAACTGTATTCTTTAACTAGTTTGATCAATAAAGAAGAAAAAACCTGTACAAGTACTGAACAAACAGTATCTACATATCCAATTGGCACGATGGAAAAACAGGTCAAACATATATGATTTATGTTCACACAATTAGTTACACAATTTGATTCGGTCAATCCTCCCACTATGATGATGTTTAAGGTAAATATTTGAAGAGCATGTCACAGCAAAAAAAAAATACAATGTTCCAGACTTCCAATTAATAATAAGGCAATGCGGTCATACATGATACCCCAACTAAAATCATTAAAAAGCATAAGAAAGAGAAATTGGAAGTGTCATTGACAATTTTGTTTCTGATAGGAAAAGAAACTACAAGCAACAGTGAAAATCTTGCAGATAAACTTAAAGGTTTAACCTGCTTTTACATGAAGATTAGCCGCAATAAGAAAAGAATCTAAGAATACCCACAGCAGGATCAATCAGTGACGCAAATAGCTAGACCGCTAAAGGCATTTAGTAGGCAATTCAAAATTGCTCAACTTTTATAAAATTAAAAAATGCAAAAAAAATATTATTCTGCATGATGAGTACAAATAAAAATATTTTACAATATCAACAATTTTGTGAAAAATCAAAAAATTTCTCCCATTCAGATTATAAAAGCTCATCTCAACCTGAAGTGAGAAATAACCAAACAACTTACCTATAATTGTCGGAATTCATAAAGAGCAGGGACCTATATATTTTCTCTCCTTCCTCTAGGCAACCAAGTTTCACTAGTATAGATGCCATTTGTTCCCTGTATGCTAATTTGTCAACCTGATGAGACATTAGCAAGAAAGTCGTATTAACAAGAAAGCAGATAATGAGAATATGCAGAAGCAACTGCTTTTTGCTGCAAGTGTAATGACTAATATAAAATTAGGCACCTATCTACATAATGTTGTCTTTTCTGTTAAACACATTTGGTCCACACAGCATTACATATTCAACAACTTAAGTAACATAATGAATGCACCTACAATTTTGGCCTCTTTCTTGTGCATTTCCTCAAGCGCTTTTTTGAGCAACCCACGTTCCTCTAACAAAGATATCTGCATTAAATTACTTTTAAGTGCAAGCACAAAATCCACAAGATAACTTAGTGAAGACATAAGAAATCTCCATATCAATATAAAGGCTAAAAACAAAAAACAGAGCACAGATATAGATAGCATTGAACATGCACGTGACAATCTACTAATAGACAGTGAAAAATTCTTGGAAAACTGTGTCTTAAGCATGAAAAAAAAGATGCATTAATCAACTTAAAAGGTTAAAAACTTCTCGGAATGAAAGATTGTCATGCAATATATAGATATCCAGAGGTGTAAAAATCAAGGTGTTCCTTGACTGTAACTTTCAGCAAAAGACCTACAAATTTATATAAGCAAAAGATTCATAAACCAAATAAATAAAGACATTTCTTGTTCATTATCTCAGCCTGAAGTAAAACCAGCTTCCTGAATTATTAGAGTCATAAAAGTATGGTCGCACTGCTAAATCAACTATCTAGTTGAGCACCAAACCAAAAGGAGAACCACATTCCATTGGTGAGAGCCAGCTTCGCAAATCTATCTTTGCCATTCTTTCCTATCTAGAGTTAATTCCATTTTACAATAAGTCTCTGGTTATTTAAGATCAGAGCCACTTGTCAAGAAAGAATGTTCGCACCATCCTCAACTTTTAACTTCATAATTTAGTATGTTAGTCATCACAGGTTAACTTTAATTCTTCTAAATTAACATGAACATATGGTCCAAATCAGGGTAAGCCAAATCATGCTAAACCGTCCAGTTTGCGGCGTACCAAACTAGACCAGTTGGTTACCAGCACGGTCGAAACAGGTTATAAAAGACCGGCCATGTTCGAATCCCTAATCCCTTGTTTGAAGCCTTGGTTGCTCGGTCATGTTTGAATACCTAATCCCCATGAGTCCGGTGACCGGGACGACGGCAACAGCACTCCAATCTTGTTCAATGCCTGTGGTGAGTTATGTGAATGCCCTAATCCCCTATTTGAAGCCTTGATCGCTCAATTTCTCTCTCTCTCCCCCTCCCTCTATCTCTCTCAATCCCTATCGCTGGATCTGAAGCTCTCGAAGCTCCCCATCGATGGCTCAAAGCTCCTTGGCCTCTCTCCCTCCCTCCCTCTCCCTATCCCTCCCTCTCTCTCTCTTCCTTGCTCTCGTTCTCCCTCTCCCCCTCCCTCTCGTTGTTTTGGTACGCTCCAGCACACTACAATACAAACTCGTACCGTACTAAACTAGTTGCCAACCAGTACAAGCCCCAGTATAGGTTCGATAGACCTTGATCTAAATCATGTATATTAACAACCAAAGCTCTCATAATTTTAAAGAATAGTATGATAATTTTGCCCATGCCAACATATCTTGCCCTTCTAAATCATTCTTAAAAATCCTTACTCTAACAGACTGAACAATATCCAGCTCCCCTAACCAAAGCTTGGAGTTTCTATTGAATTAGTTCCTTAAGGTGATCCTCATTAACTAACTCTCAACATACTCTTTATTTTTCACGAATTTCGCCGTAATCACCAAAGTTATGTGATTCTAAATGCGTCAGATATGACCTACTCATGGAGCATGTGGTTCTCCTAATGTTTAAAGTTCCCTTTGAATCCATCAGAGATTCTCACAAGCCTAACCCACTTTGAACTACATAAGCCACATAAATACGACTACTTTTTTATTCCCAAGATGAATAAGTAGTGTTTCAAACATTAGCATTCACCATTTTTTCCTGTAAGATACCATGGTTCATGCTAGTTGATCGTGAGAAAGATCTAAATAATTTGATATATGGTTTAACTACTGTATCTATTTGCAGATCAAATTTTCCATGTGCAATAAGCAAAAAATTTATTTCAATGTGCAGTAAACAAAAGCATTTCAAGTTCTTTCCAAGAACTAGAACAATGATGATGTAGCCTTTTTTCACGACATCACACTGGTGCACTATGCTAATAGCTAAAATCTTGCTCATAACAAAATGCTAGAGTGCTTATGATAAAGTGGGAATTATTAGTTGTGCCATCAATTTCTTTTGTAAAAGAAAAGAAAACAACGAGAAGTTATAGCAAAATATATGGAGGTCTTGAAGTTACATCCTAAAAAAACAACAGTAAATAATAACATATTAATTACCTTATACAAGAGCATTTCGCCATGTTCATAGCGCTCGTTGTCTGGAGGATAATCATCTTCTAGTGTCCCTTCATAAGCCTCTAAGATATCTATCGCCTTTGAAACACTAAAATACATGCATAATAAGAATAAAAAATCAAGTACAGTAATATATTCTACAATGAAGAAAAGATGTCAACAATCATTAATGATCAAAATTTACTTCTAAGGTGACGTGTACATGTGGTATAGATGGTAAAATAAGAAGTTTATTACACATAGAAGATATTCTACCATCCTTACCATTACAACCTCGGTATCAGGACAGCACAAAAACAAGACTGCAAGTCAGCTATTACCATTAGTGGTATGAATACTAACAACATAGGAGTAGTAGTATGCATTACCGGGGATGCTAGGTTCCAAGTTTATTCTCCTTAAAGCCTCGTTTGGTTCGCGGGAAGCATTTTTCCTCCTAGAAATATGATTTCTGGAAAGAAGATTCCTAGAAAGAGAATGCCTGGGAATGTACTTTTGGCATGTTTGGTTAAACATAGAAAAGTGATAGATTTCCAGAGGGCTTATGTTTGGTTGACCACCTACTTTTCTGAAAAAGTTATGTGTAATTCCTATTATACCCTTCATAAAAATTAGGTCTTTAATGCCTCTTTAATGCTGAAGGGTCTTTTTGGGAAAAAACAAAGATGGAGTGATTCTCGCCTCATGGGAAAGTAACTTTCTCATGTTTCTCATGGGAAAGACTTTTCCATGAAATGTGGGAATCATATTCCCATGGGAATGCAACTTTTCCATCTCTCTTCTTTGAAAACTCCAACCAAACAAGAGGCATCTCATTACTTTCCCGTTGACTACACTTTTCCTCCTCCTTTTCCCGCGAACCAAACGAGCCCTAAGTGGGTAGGGAAAGAGAGGGGATGATAAAGAAGAACATCAAAGTAAGTTCACGCAAGCTTCATAAATGGGTGCTAGGCTAGCGCATATATGGGATAAATGAAGAACAAAAAACAGTATGAAACAAAAGTTCTTCAAGTAGATTGTGCTAGGTAAACAAGACATGTCAAGCAAGTTAACGATGCAATAAATATGGAAGCTAAGATATATATCACTGCATGCATTAGTATTGCTCTTTAAGAGGATTTGAAACATTGTAAGAACTCCTATAAAATCGATCCAATATATCAGCCCAACAAGAAAATGCAATAAATAAACCTTCCATGGTTTTCATGTTTATAATGATTAAAACAAGAAAGTAAATGTGGTTAATAGTGTTGCTGAATAATAATAGACACATTTTTAATGAATTTGATCTCCACCAGCACCACAAAGTGTTTTCACATATAGAATTATTCATGAAAGCGAAAAAAAGGCATTCCTGATCTTTATTAAAATGATATTTAAACAAGTTACAATTCAAAAAAAGGCATTCTAGCGCACGATGCTTCTACCACTGTGGGGTATGGGGAGGGTCAGATGTAGGCAGCCTTGCCCCGGTGTGCAAAGAGTCCGTTTCTGTATTTCAAACCCATGACACCCAAGTCACAATGGAGCAACCTAACGATTGTGCCAAGGCCCGCCTTCTACTAAAAATTTCAACCAGATCAAAAATAATTTGATCTAATCTGCTTGTCATGTATGTATTTTTTAAGATTCTCAGTACTTTTACACAGCATTAAGCAATGGCCTTGCAAGATTCAGGCAAGCTTTCGAATGTAAAGTGCAAGAGTGGAGGAAGGTTGAAACCGGAGAAGATACAAGGGATCACCAATGAATTGACTTCAGGTCTTACAGAACCCATGAAAAAGGTGATCTCATTCCTGCTGAAAAAAAGAATTTACGGACACTGCTGGGTCTACATAAAATTCCACAAATTACATCAAAAACTAAGTATAGGACTGGGCAAACAAAATTGCCATCTAGATGATCTGAGGTACTTATTTCTACTACTTACATTGAATTATGGCTCCAGAAAGCAACCAGCTCACATATCAAAAGATAAAGTCCAAAACATCTCTGCTACCTTGAAGAGAATTTCAATGACAGAAACAGAAGCAACTTCACATTTGTAATATTCTAATTTAAAAGGACAGTTCGGCGGGCAATTTCATATCCCATAATGTTAAATGGTGATGGTAAAAAACATGGAAAAAAATGAAACAAGGCATTTATCATGCCATACTTGATGGAACAATGTCAAAATTCTTAAAACGCAGGAGCTACTGCCAAGGGCAATAAATATTTCCCTAAAACTAGATCACAAATAACTATTTATATCAAGGTCCGCTGTACTGGTACCGGTAGGCCGGTGGCCTACCAGACCGGTACGGTATCGGTTCGGAATGATACCGAACCGTCTGTTGCCTACAACCGCATGGGAGCGCGTGCGGGTGCATTGCATTAAATGCCACTCTATGACAGCCGGTGTCGATTTGCTCTTGTACCGGCTGATACGGGCTTTCTGGACCGGTACGGTACGTGCTGAACCGGCCGATATGGGCTGGCTCAGCATACCTCGATTTATATAGTGTTTAAAACTTTAAATAGTTATTTATAGAGTGTTTTTTGTTATTTATAATTATCTTTTGCTCTGTACCTCTCTGTGGAGCTAGCTTGTGACCAAGCAGAAAACCAAAATCGCAATCACAGATTCATCATGGAGTAACAAAAGTATGAACACAACCATCCATGTGTCATAGCAAAAAAGATAAAGCATCAGAACTGATCCTACATGCGGTTCCATAGACAGTCTGGAAGGATAAAAAAAACAGTTGAAGATTATAAAATTTGATCCAGCACAGATGGACTGAAACCTGAAAAAAGTTAAAATTGTAATTATGGAAATGCGTTATTCATTTCTAAGGTGTACTGAGCTAATGTTTTGATGGTCACATTTCTCGTCTTTGTGCAATCTGTTGTTGATCCCCATTTCTTTGATTATGCTGCTTGCAAATATAAGCTTAAATAGTTACAGCAAGGCTCTCCAATTATGTAAATAGGAAATCAATGAGAGGTATTGTTTATGTGTCCCTCTCACTCAAATCTACCACCTGTAATAATTTTACATCATCCTAAAAAACAAGAAAATGACTTGCGCATGATACTAAATTTCTAGCAGAACATTTTTTTTTAAAAAAAAAGTATACTTGGTGACTCAATTCATAATGGAAACCAAATATCAATGTTTCACTCAACCTATAAAGAAGAGATGGCCAAGTGATAATGTAACTTGAACCAATGATTTTGCTCAATAATCAGAAAGATGATACAAGAAATAAGACTTACTTGGAACTCAAGTGATGAGAAACAGCAAATCCAATCCAGTTCATTCGATGATTTGGTTTCAATGTCAGAAGTTGTTGTCTGGTTTCAATAAACCCTGTATGATCCCGCATTTGAGCCTGCATAAATGAAAAGGATGGATTAACAGAAATATCAATACAATAGGTATTTGAACAAATCTATCTGTAATATTGGGATTCTGCTACGCCAAGACAATATGTAATAAGTTATGGAGGAAGTGAACAGGGTATTAGTTATAGATAAAGGACAAGTTAGAACATTACTGTTGTGTATTGACCTGATGAACAACAAAAAAATAAACGGTCAAAAATTGTGATTTCTAAAGTCATATCATGAAAGGCTATGAGTTTTGGTAAAGTTATATATTACAATATGGAGAATCACAATGAAGATGCAATGCAAAAAAGCAATATAGCATTCATTTGATGAAATGAAAATTCCTCTTACTAAACAAAAATTCCATACAAGGAAACAATAACAAAGTCAGCCATCCCATATCCACCTGTAAGAGTGATAAGTCTCGCAGAATTTCAATATTGTCAGGATCAATCTTCAAAGCATTTCTATAGCATTTTATTGCTTCTCTGTATTCTCTGTCTGATCGATAGAGCAGACCATAAACATGCCAACACACGTGACTTTTAAGATCATTCTGCAAATAGGTGAAAGAATTACCACAAGAGATGTTTCATTGAAAATAGAATACATCAAAAAAGGAACTTCTTTACTGAGTCAACAAAACAAGAAATGAACCTTGAGGCCACGGCGAACAAGTTCATATGCTTCGGATTTTCGATCCATGCAGTTCAACGTCAATCCCTTCATCGACAAGGTTTCTAGTAGCAGAGAAAAAACAGAATGCATCAATGAAGTTGCATTAATGATGAAAACATTTTACACCGAAATTCCACTGAGAAGCTCCCAATTAAATGTCAGCATAAATGGTCACAACTGGTGATGATATGAAATCTCAGATTCATAATTTATGGTTTTGTTTAATGCATAAAAGGATGAGCAAAGAGTGTAAAGGAAGATACTTTAAGCACTTGGAATACATCAAGAATATTCAAAGAAGTTAACATGATATCAAAAAACAAGACAACTTAGTTTCGAAGTCTTGAAAGATTGATTGAAACCCTCCATCAAAGATTTGCGTGCAGTTTTCATAAGCTTTTAGCACTAACATAGTTGCAGCACAGAAATGGTACACAAACATCATGCTATCTATATGGCCCAACTACTTCAATAACACTCCTAAACGATAAGCAAACACAAAATTTAAGCAACCGAAGCGTATCATAATATTTCAGCTCACATGGGCATCACATAGTAGTTCCAACGAATAAAAGAGCCAGCAGCCAGTTAAGAAAATGCCAGCCAATGCAAAGCCGTTCACAGCTGACGAATCAACCATACCATTTCTGAAAACCAGTTTCAGATTTGTCTGGATCACTCAAGCATCTGTAACTTAGAAAATCAAACAACCCACATCTAACTGATACTATAAAATTCCACTTCTTATTTCATAACCAGAGACTAGGAGTTGGACTGCATTTTACTCAACCTCCTACTGAGAAGAAACAAAGAATAACTTTTAACATCTGAATCTCACAGTTTGAAAGTGGAAAGGTGCGGTAGTTAATTCAGACACCAGAAGTGGAATCCACTTGGTTCAGTTGCTTTTGGATGCCTCCCTATTTCCCCTTCTGAGTAGAACCAAATTTCCCTTTTCCTCTTTCCCTCGCGTGTTTGGCCAGCCCATACATTTCTTTTTTATGATTTGAAGTGACTGCCAAAACTGAGCAGCCAGACACTCCTAGGCCACCTTTAAAGTCGAGTATAGCTTAGTGAACAGGCCTACCTACAAATAAATAATATGTCAAAACAGAATCCCATGATCGCTTAATAGTTAACCTCCCTAGTCCATTTAAATGAAACCTAAATCTGCATTTAACCTCCTAAATCATGAATAAATCAGGCCTAAAACCCGCTAACACTTGAACTACAACAAACCACCTTGATCCTTTAAAATTTCACACACATTCATTCCTTCTTTCGCAACCACTAGGATATCTTCCCCCAGATGACATCAAATATTTCCACCCCTACTAACAAACATATCTAATTTCTATTTGGAGATGAACCAGCTGTACGTTTTCCATTTCGTAACCTTATTTATTAAGTAGACTCTCCTTAAATTTCAGAAAGGACTCAAACTTGTGTGTTTATATATCGCATTTACATGTTTGCAAAGCATCACAGTCAATTTTGAGGTGATGGAATATTCTATAAAAAGCCAACTGTTTATTGGCAATCATTTGTTAAACACATATAAAAGAATTTAACCACCGAATAATAGAAACTAAAGAAACAATCTTTAGAACAAAGATTTTCAAGTTTAATGTGTTCTTGATCTTTGATCTGTAAGAGATATTGAACCACACAGAAGTACCAGAAGAGGACATTGATGGAGGGACAACATAGGAAGTTGTGTGATATATTGATGTACTTAGTAAATTAATTATAGCAATTAACAAGTTAACTTCAATTACAAAAAACAACAGGAATTCCCAATATTAAAAGAGTATATTGCACAGAACATTCTATTTCTTTTTCATGACATTAGAATAAAATTCTGCCAAAAAAAACTTATAAAAGTTTCAACAACTTTAACAGAATTTTCTGAATCAAATAAGCCAAAACATACTGCAAGGCTTTAATGTATCGAGAACAACACTGAAATTACTGAATAAAGAGGTAAAAAAAAAAAAGATATGCACCCAATATATCTCAGAAACTAGAAGTGGCAAAAAATATTTTTTTTCCGTATGCCAATTATAAGCATACCTCCATGTTCAGGAAACTTTTTCAATACGGCATCTGCAGCCTTCAGCCCCTTCTTGTATTGTTTGGTTTCATAAGATTTCTGCATTAGAAAAAGAAAAAAAAATACATATGTATATGCGTGTATACATAAACTGCTAGACAATTAGCAGATAAACTAAATTTGATTGATGTTCTCAAATCTGGTTTATAGTGGTTACTCTTTATAGTTGTTTATATAGCCAGAGAAGAGAAATTGCACAATCAAATTTGCAGATTTCACTGTTAAATATGTATATGCGCACAAGGTGAAAGTAGCATCCAAATTTTTTTTTTGAAGTTACATAAAAGTCCTTATGAACCAAATAAAACATTATTTTAATGCATTTTCAGAATTCACTCCACCAACTTTTCCAATCCAAAATTCATGGCATACATCATAGCTTGTAGTCTGCAAATAAAACCCCCATATCACCATAAAATTTCCAACAGATATTAGAACTGATATTGTGGAAAGGACGACTTCAGCCAAGCTTGTAGGGTCTACTATTGTTGAATGGCTTTTTGCTGACTATTTTCTTAATATAGGCTTATGTATCTCTGTTTGTATTTTCAGTATGTTGTTGCTTTTTGGAGGTCATTTGCTGTGCCTATCCCCCTCCAACTAGGTAGATTAAGTACTTTGATCTATTTAGAAGGGAAGAAAATATAATGACATGGATGAATATAAGAAACATTAAACTACCCATGGGTATGGATTGTGTCAGAAATTCAGTCATTCTATCATAAACTTTTTCCAGTTAGGGATTTTGATTGGTGACTGGATTCAAAGGCTGCAAAAGGACTGTTTTTCCTTAATTTTATATTGAGGGCTGTTTAGGTAGTAAAACTTGTCACCGACCAGAATTTAGGACCGATATACTAAATGTCAGCAAAATAGCACTGATGATAATTGTAGTACTCGTCACACACTTCGCCTGTTCGTGCAAGTTTTCTCGCTTTGAGACAAAGCAATTGTGAAGGTAACAAGATGCTTTAGAAAAGAAATGAAAGTTGAATGGATATCTGGAACTGCTACTAGAAGCAATTAACAAAGTGCCATGATAATTTTCCAGCAAGGAGGAAAAGATGACTAAGATGTAAAATGTTCACAAAGTAATACCAAAAGAAATTAATGGTCAAGAAAGAGCAGGTTGTAGCACCTGCTCCATGTAGAAAAACAATTTAGTAAAATTAAAAAAAAAGAAATTTTGGGTGTTTTCCACATAAAAATTCTCAACTGCAGGGGGAGAGAATGCATTCATTTGGGAAAAATGGTAGTGCATGAATCCTTCTCATAGTCAGAATTAGTAGCACAGGACCCACTACATGAAATTCTTTGCAGTATATCCTTGTCATTGACAATAGCAATGCATGCAAAGCGTATTAACTAAATTCTCCCTTTGAAGATTGAATTTTGCAGCCAATGGAGCATTCTTAAGTAAAACTTCCAGGCGTTAATGATCAGCAAAAACACTTCTTTGTTTTTTTATATCTCATAGTACTTCGCCCAAAAGATAGGCATGCAATACCAACAAAGATTTTTCAAGGATGCAAAGGCATAATGGACAGGCAAACCGCCAGCCATGTGGTAGGTGCTCTGTCATTACTTTCAGTAAATTGACTGCAAACAATTTTGAAAGCAACCCCTGACAGTGTATCTTTATATTTCATGAGGAAAGACCAATTTCGATTCAGAATTAAATACGTTCAAACAAGATTCTTGCAACGAGATCCTCACTATGAAAGGTACCTATCTCGGTCCTCAGCTCAAGACATACCCCAATCAAGCAGAAGAAATCAAAACGGAGCCATGATAGGAATATAAACATTCGAGAGCTATATCAGGCGCCAATTGCTGCAGAAGATTCTACCTAGAGCTCAAGCATGCCAAGAATCAACAAAAACTCATCAACTTTGTGAAATGCATCACAACCATCTCAAAAATCCAGTTCAAACTAAAAAAGAACTCATTCTTTTCACACTCGTGGCAATCAAGAATCGGGGAAGCTTCAAGAAACCGATTTTCTATCAAAGAAACAAATAACCTAGCATCGAAACCGTCAGAAACACTACCTCGAAGCAACTCCCTGAAAACAGATAAGGCTTACAATTGCGACAAGAACGTACCGATGCGGATTGAATCGAACTAGAAAGAATC
The DNA here is from genome assembly GCF_051530095.1 of Phoenix dactylifera. Classification (NCBI taxonomy): domain Eukaryota; kingdom Viridiplantae; phylum Streptophyta; class Magnoliopsida; order Arecales; family Arecaceae; genus Phoenix; species Phoenix dactylifera. Next base: position 33,238,488 of record NC_143198.1, on the reverse strand, counting down.
AAGGAAGGAAGTGAGGGAAAGAGAGGACAGAGGAGTCCTTGGAGCTTACGACGATGACTTTGAATAGATTCGCCTCCTTTGGGGGGAGAGAGGACCCCATCTCCGGCGGAACCGCGGCAGAAAACCCTAGCGGGGAGAGAGGGGGGGGGGGCGTGGGAGGGGGGTAGAGAAGACGATGGGAGTCTAGAGAAGGACTCGCCCTTCAGAGATCAGCGACCCAGAGCGATCGAGGGGGTAAATAATATTTTGGGCTGGCTGCAACCCTACCCTTCGAACCAAGCCGGCCGACGACGAAAAGACAGAGCCTGGTCGACTCCCGACACCGGCTCACTTTAAAACGGTGCGGCTCGCGAGACCGGCCGGGCTGGGTCCGATACCTCTCGGACCATTTGATGGTCGGACGAAACATCGACCGCAGATCACCGTTAAATCGATGCTCCAAACGGCGTGATTACACGTCGCGTATGCCTCACGCACGTCTGCGAGCGATACGCGACCATCACTACGTCGGACCGTCGAATGGTACGACCAGTGCTGGAGCTAAACCTGGTGCCCAGAATGGATTTGATGAGTGGATCGATGATCGCTTGGTTTGGTTGGCTATAAAACGCGTGCATGAGTAAAACGCTGATGGTGATGATCCTGTTGGCACATTTAGATTACGGTGTTCCTCGCTCTGATAGGTTCTTCAGTCAGTGAATGGTTCGATCTCATTAACATTCCTTTCTATCGGTTTTCTTTATAGTTTCCAACGTTGACCATAATTTTAGGCCAGTGAACTTCACAGGAAAATTTCCCAAAAGTACTCGGTCAGCCAATTTCTAGGACACTTCGTAGCCGGGCAATGGAAGCGGCACAAAGCATCAGAGTCCATGGCCGAACCTGTCGGTACCTACGTTAAACTTTCGTGGGAGTTTCTTAGAACACACGTTACTACGAAGAACACCAAACAAACTAGCTATTTGCACTCGAATGTTTTTTCAGAAAAGAAAAGAGATAAGAAAATAATATTTTTATAAAATAAATTTTTTATGTTTCATGGATAAAAGAAAATCGTGAAGGATATAAAAAAAGCTCCTTGTTCATCGGTTAGAAATTGAGATACTTTTTGTTTTCCAAAACTATCATTAAGCCATCAAAATTAATTGATAAGTCATTTTTCTTTATTAAGAGTATAAATGTATAATAGATATTTCATATAATTTTTTTAGAAAAATAGATGCTTAACCAAACATAAGTCACTCTATAATGGCCACTTTTCATAATCAACCAAACATACCAGAATTATTTTTTCAGGCATCGTATTCTTCGAAATCAAATTCTCAGAAAAAATATTTTGATGAGAAAAAAATTCTTTTTGCAAACCAAATGAGTCCTTTGTGTTACAAGATTGATTTCATTTGAGGTTGTTGGCTCTTTATGTTTTCCTATAGATTCACTTCTCCCATTCCAGCTCCATCAAAAAATAGAATAACTAATCCTGAGACAAAAGATCAAGAAAGTAAAAAATCAAATGCTACGTGGATATAAATCTCTTGCTAATAAAGGGAGAAGACAAACAAAGATGGGTAAAAATTTGAAGATCATAGGCAACTTTGATTTAAAGATGGAACATGGTGGTATTTAAAATTGGAAAAACACGGGCAAGGACAAAAAAAATATGATGCATGATAGTTTTTTGATTGCTCGGTCACCTGCCGTGTGCGAGAGAGTGACTCTACATGCATGATCCATGATGTCGTAAATTGCAAATCGCGATCACAATTTATTGATTATAATAATATCAAGATCACGAATCATAGATCAATATCTTTCGAACCAGTGCTAGGATTTATATTGTGCTAACCAAATTTATAAAACATATTGTTGGTTTTGGCAAGCTGCACAGCATTTTAAAATTATTTTTTCCTTTTTTTCATTAATTGACTAGCCCAAATATCCATTAATAGGCGCATGAGAAAGAAATCTTTATCCGGTGTCCTATGCAAAGAAGCATGAATGTCCAAATATCACGTCTTGAGAATGCCATGACACAATGATTTTTGATCAAGAAACATATACAAAATATGCCACCTGAGAATTGAATATAAAATTTTTAGTTACTAGATAAAGAAGTGGAACTACTAAGAGAGAACATTGGCATACTCATGATGCATATATTGATTGCATTATTTTATGAATGCATGCATAGGTCCATCTTAATATGCTTATCATATTTCTCTTAGAAAAGATATTTGCATCGTATTTATTATGCACCAATATGTCTATGTACGGCGAATCATTTGTATGTAATAGACAACTAAAATGTGAAATGTACAAAACCATTCATCCTAAGTATAAACAAATTGTTAAATATATCTATAGCCTAAATTTGTGGACTGGTTAATCTAAATATATGTAACGTACAATATGTGCACAAGTCTACTTGATTCTGTGCTTTAAATGATATCAATATGGAGACAATTTGTTAAGAAAAATTGAAAACAATTAAATTTACAAAGAAAGCAATAATTTTTGCAGGTAACGGCTATTGGTGCGAAAATACTTCTTGACGAAGGACCTCACTGCAAAACGCATAGGCAGCAAAACATATTAAAATAAGTGAATTATGCCATATATAAATTCTACATGCATAACATGGCAGAATCAATGCCTAGTCTTGCAAAAAGAACCCGGCGTTGGACGAACGCGATCAGGGGTGGTTCCACTTCACTCCGATGTACACGACTCGCACGTACCAAAAGAGATTTATTTTTTCTTTAATAAAGAAACTCTACTCCCGCTCCTCATTTTGAAAGGAGCGCGCATTCCCCGTCCCCTCGCCGGGCTAGGGTTTCTGTTGTCCGAAATCGCCACGAATGGCCGCTGATCTGGAGCACCCGGACCTCGAAGATCCCTTCGCGGACTGCTCCGTTCTCTCTCTCCTCCCTCGAACCCTCGAAGTCCATCTCCATGTCGCACCCGCTCTGTCGGCGGCGCAGGAAGAGGAGGCGATCCGAAATATCTTCAAATCCATGGTTGCCACCTCCTACTCTAAATTCAAATCTCACAGACTTCATTTGCACTGGAATCTAATCTTGTAGATGACCAGGATCTTTGATCTGATTCACAAAATATAGGGTTTCTGGGTTGAGTTATTAGGGTTTTATTTTCTGTTGTGTAGCGCTAAAAACCTTGGACTAGAGATAAGTTCTAGGGCTCGGTTAGATTCTTTTTCGCCCAGTTATATGTGCATGCGTTGGAACTGCATTCTTTATCGGTTAAAGCGCTCTCCATTTGGACATAAATCGATAGAAATAGGGATTTCTTTATATCAGTTGCATCATGGTGTGATGCAGTCCAGCTTTGTCGAATTTTGAAGTAGATAATTAGATCATGGTTAGTCATGACTGTCGGATTCCAACAGCTCAAAGGCTCGTGTCTTCTTGAAAATAGTTGTTGCGGGCTCTGAGGTTCAGCTGGTATCAGGCTCTCGTGACCTGCGGCTAATGATCTACAATTAGCAAAGCAATTGCATCTTTAAAAAAAAATCTTTTTGAGCCAATTTTATATGCTTCCTATTGTTTATTGGAAGAACTAATGAAAAAATACTATCTTTCCTGTGAGTCCAGGCACTAAAGGGCTCAAAGGAGTTTCTGGAACAGGCACAACAGATCAAGAAGAGCTGTTCAAACTTTCCAGTTCAACATTCCAAGGATGGAGACAAAGCCATTGCTGCAACGGGAAAGGACCGTCCCCAAGGACGAAGACCAGCATTGGGTCGCAAACGGGCTCAGTTTTCATTAAAGCCCATCTCAAGGTAAAGCAGATGTCAGCAGATTTTAGCAATTTACCATATTAATCACTGTTTTTAGACTGGCCCAGATTCAATGTATATGATATCCTCTCTGCTGAGGATCTGCTTGTTATGGATTTGCTCATTTTAGTTTCTGGGTCCTTGGAAGAGGTCTAATATCAGCACCATGGTGCTGAATGGGTTGTCTGATCTGAATGATATTCTTACTTGAATAGGAATTGGCCACCTGCCTGTCCCATGGCATGAATGTGATGTCGATATCAGCATACCTTTTGTCTGTATTGCTTGTCACAGTATTACTATTCTGTATGTACCTGATTGTTCTTTATTTAATCCATAATAATTGCTCACAGAGCTCTGCAATTCTTTCTGTTGACAGTCATTCTGTACCAAATGTAGATTTTGATTCTGGCATAGATCACATCGAAGACCCAGAGGAGTATTTCTTTGCCTTTGAGCAGCTTGAAAGTAATCCTTTGCTTCTCAGGAAGTTGCACTTCTTGTATTTTTGATAATTGTAGTGTAGATTGCAGTGACATTGAAAATTTTATCGTCCACTTTTATGTTTGGAATGTAGATGCTGACAAAGAGTTGAAGAAACTAAGGGGAGAGGTCTCTACTGACCTACTGCAGCAGCACCAGTCTGCCACAGCTCGTAAACGCCGTCCTGGAATTTTAGGGTATGTTTCATATTACTTGGTAACTGGTTTGTTTATGCATGAATTGCCATCATTCGCCCTGTCATCATCATTGGACTATAGTTGTTTTGAGTACTTTATTTCTCCTCTACTTGCATGAAGCCATGTCATCTTGATAAAGGAGGATGGGAACATCCTCCTCCACACTCTCCTCACCTTTCATTCTTAGTAATAAGTAGGAAGAAAAGAATATTTCTCTGAAATCGAGTTTGAAAGTTAGGAACAAAGTTCAAAGCATTAAGAATTGTGCTTGTGTTGGTCCACTTGAGATTTAGCATATCATGTGGTAGGATGCTAGTTATTAGCTTACAATTACAATCCTAACAGTGAGATATAAAGGTAACCAATATAAACTTAATGTAACTCCTCATCTTTTCTTCTTCTCTATCTTCTTAAGTTACATTTTTGAGTTACAGATATATGCTTGATAGAGACCAAGATGGTCAAAATAACTAAACATACGCATATATGGTGATCCTGATTGACCTATCTAAAGCACAATGCACTCTATTAACAAGTTCAAACTGTCACATAACATCAAAATTTATTCTACCGAGGAAATTGCATTTTGAAGTTGAATTAAGTATAAATTATTGTGAAATGTATTATTTTACATAGTTGCACACCAATTGGGATTCTAGTATACAGGGTTGATTGGTCATTCTCAGCAGATCCATAATAGTTACTGAGCTTGAATATTGGGTGGGGATCTATATCATGTGGATTGAGTCCCATACCTGACATATATTGTCCCATATGGTATGACATATAACAGCAGTTTATTTTAAACTTTTACTTCTTGATCAACAGCAGGTGGGTTTAATTTCATGAAACTTGTCCAATGAGGACTAAATCTGCCACGCTTGTCACAGTCATACAATTTCGTTAAGACGGAGTGTCCTTAATGAGATCTTTAATTCAACCTGTGATTTTTGTTTTTTATCAGGAAGACAGCAAGCTATAGACATCATTTTCCTGCTAAAGTTGATACTGCTGTAGTCTTCAAGGAATCACAAGAAGAAATTTCTGATAAAAGAACTTATAGCCCATCCAACACTCCGACAGTCGTGGAGTCGAGTGATACTTTGCATCCCAGAACAGTTGACCAACTTGACACTTCACAATTCAGGCAAACAAATAGTCAACTCCTTGATGCTACAGAAAGACAAGGTATGTTGCTACAATTCATTGGTTACTACCAGGGCTGGTTTTCCTAAGTGGATGGTTATTTGTTTTACCAGGTTCTGTAACAGATAAGGAGAAAAAGGTCAATGATCTTTTAGATAAATTATTGTCTTCATTTAAAGATTTGGATGAAGATGAAGGGGCAACTCTGTTGCGAGAGAGCTTGCAAATCAAGTCAATTGATGTAGGCAAAGTGCACCTCCCTGAGTTGCATGGTGTTCAGAAGAATGATATTAAAGCACTTGATAGTAGTGTGATGAGAAAGGAATTAGAGGGCTGCCAACTTTCACAAAATTCACCAACTCTAGCAAGAAACCAACTTGCTGCAATTTCGGCCTTGAAGAGGCGAATTTCACTGAAAGATCCATACTCAGTGCTTCCTATTGATGGTTCACCAACTTCCAGAGAATCTTCTCGAAGTAAAGGTCGAGATGAATCCTCTCTTTCGCCTGCTGCTCATATCAGCCATCATGATAGGAATGGTTCAATTGTTGGTGATGCTTCTGCATCAGTGATGGTAAATGACAAAAGATTGAGTTTGGTGGATAAATTGCACACAACAGTTTCTGAAGCAGATAGAACTGTTGCCAGTAAGATCACAGTAGAAGAAGAGCTTACAGAATATTCCTCATGCTTGCTTAAAAATGCCACAGAGCAAAACCACAATAAACTTGATAATGGCAAAGATGCATCTGCTGGAATTTATGGCCATATGGAAGAGGAGGCAAGTACTTCTGATGCTGAGTTGAATGTTATGGACTGGGTACTTAACGGTTTTGATGTTATGTTGTATGTTTCAGGAGAATAATATGCAGCTGGATGCTTTAGTCTCTGATAAGTCAGGTACTGAAGTTGAAGATCGGACCTGTGGTTCTATGGATCCCATTGAAAGAGAAGGCTTGACCAGCCCACATGGTAGTGACATGCCTCAAAATCATGGTGGTTCTGATGTTGATGCTAACTTACATGGTCCTGATGACAATTTGCAAGATGAGGCAAGTTTTTTTTTTTCCTGATTTGCTTATCTGTAAAGTTTCTTAACAAATTGCTCGATACTAATTATCTGATATAACTAGCAGGCAACAATTCCAGCACAAGAAGAAGTCGTAGTAGGTGCAGAGGCTTCTAAAGGTATGGTTTTTGATGCTGCGAAGTTGGCTGAGATTCTCTCCTTGCACTTATTGCACTATACTAAAAGATCACATCTATATCATGCTGCTTGTAATTTTTTTTAGACTTGCATGGTTTCGAATATTGCATTTTCAAACAAAATGTGTGATATCCTCTAGTTTTCTAACATCTATTAGGTCTTATGGTAAATCAATTTTCTACCAGCTGCAGGAGGCATGACCTATCTATTACCTTAATGCATGCGGTTGCTGTTGAATTGCGAGTTCTTTTAATGTTTTGTGAATAGCAGGTTAGGGTGGAGGAGCAACCCTAATTTAGCTTGTCGAGCTGATATAGAAGAAAGCATATAAGACCAGTCTCCTTGTCAAAGATTGTGTTATTTTAAATATTTAATTACTGCCAAGAGTATGCACCAGTTATTTAACTTTTCTAACTCAAAGACCACTCCCTGCACCCACTCCGGTGCATAGTCAATGATGATGAAATTCCTGATCTTTGTTGAAAGTTTAATCTATCTATACCCTTCATGGACAGATAACTCAAGTCTTCCGACAACAGTCCTTCCAATGGATGTGCAATCAGAAAGTGCACATGGCTTACTAGAAGAAAATAATGAGGTTGGCCGCTCTCTCTTTCCTTCTGATTTACTTTATTTTGCGCTAGAGGTCTAATTCCTATTCTTGCCCTTTTTATCTGTTCACCCAATTATTCCAATGACAATGTAGTACTATGTTCTTCAATGAAGTTTGTGTATGTGATTATTTGGGAACCGTTCTTTATTTTTGATTCTTGGTTGCAGCTTTACCTATATAAAAAGTAATAATTGGAAGACGAATATTGTTTGCCCATTTTATTCTCTAATGGTTGACTTGGTTGATGGAGAGGTTGATGAGAGAGAGTGGTTCTTTATTTTGCCTTTGATGCAAAAAACTTATATTTGTTGAGTTTTATAATGAAAAGAAAAATAAAAGTATGCCAAAGACACAAACAAGATTAAAAGAAAGGAAACAAATCAACCCTCATTCGGTCTGAACTCAGATATCCTTGTTACATCTAATACATATTATTGATAAAAATCAAGATATGCGTCTAAAGCATATTGGACCTTTACTTTAGAGAAAAAACCTATACCTTGGATAAAAGGTTAAGAGATCCCGTTCGGTGTAGAAACAGGTGCAGAGATCATTATCATTGTCGTTGAATTTAAGACAACCCCAAATGAAGTTTTCTTTCTATTTCTATTTCGAAAGATGAAGTTACTTCTAGAAATAACTTTTCTTGGATAGGAGTTGTTATTAGTTCCCTCCAAGACTAACTTCCTCTTGTCCAAACAACTTCGTTTAGGTTGTTAATTCCAGCAATAGATTTCCCAAATATGGCCTCTTATATGTGCAAGAATTGGCCAAATTATGATTCCTCCAAGTAGCACGTGTACACAATTTACTAAATCTTGCTCAATGTGTCATCGTCCACCATTTATAATAGTTAGTTGACATATGTTTAATTCTAGAAAAATTACTGTTTTACCCCTTCAAGTTTGGGTGGTTCCCACACACACCCCTCTTCTTTAAAAATTTTAAGATGGGATTTTTAAGTTGCCAAAATGATCCAATGTGGTCCTGTAGAACATGAACCATCCAATGCTATTAGCGTGCCACCTTAAAAAGGCAAAAATGCCCTCCCCCAAGCCCTTATCCTCCTAGGCTTTCTTTCCCTCCTCCTCCCCATCGCCTCCTCGGCCTTCATTCAAGACATCCCCTGCACCAATGGCCTCCCTCCCTCCAAGGCTCCTTCCCTAATCAGTGGAGGCCTTCGGTCCCTTGGAGATGGCATACTGAGGAATGAAGTTAACAATGAAACAAAATAAAGACCAAGGATTGGAACACCATGGCATTAAAATGCTTCACATTTAATGCACCATAGATGATAAACCGTTGTTTTGACATTTGATGCATGCTTGTCTCATGTTGATCATCCAAAACCCCTTTTAAAACCCTTCTCGCATTGTCCATTCTCACTTTCTTCTTCTCCCCTTCGAACCCTGCTCACCTTGTTGACGCTACCATCGGGGATGACCTCTCCCCCACGTCCAACAAGAAGAAAATGAAGGACAAGAAACACACTCCACCATTGTTGCCGACACTTTCCAGAAGGATTACCTCATCAAGGCCAAGTCCTTCACCCCCTTCATTGACACCTTCAAGTGGCCCATCCTCGAGAACGACGGCCGTCTCAACATCCGCACTAGCTACTACACCCTGCTCCCCATCGGCCACTCTCCCTAAGCGTCCCCTCGTCGAATACCTTCACTATGGCGTCCTCAACTTTGACAAGCCCTCTAACCCCTCCTCCCATGAGATCGGCGTCTGGATCAAGCACATTTTCAGCGCCAAGGTATGCTGTATCGGCCCAAACCGAGCGGTACGGGGCGTACTGTATCATACCAATTCGGTACCGATATTCGGTGCGGGTGGCGTACCGACATCTGGTAATTTCGTACCATACCATACCGATATTGTGTTAGTGTGACACCAGTACGGGGTTCGATATCGAGACGGTGAATCTTGCCCAGCATTGAGAAGACTGGCCACGGTGGCACCCTCAACCCCAAGGTCACTAGAAACGTTATCGTCTGCATTGACCGCGCCACCCGCCTCATCAAGTTCTAGTAGAGTGCTAGCAAGGGGCGCATCTGCGTCGCTTGGCTCTACTCCGCCGTCTCTGATGCTACTGTCGTCGCCCAGGTGATGGAGATCCTCAAAGACGTGTTCTAGCGGACATCGCTCATCTCGACTGTCATGCTCGAGCTCCTGATTCGAACCATCTACGAAAGCAAGCTTCTCGAGTATGATCCCGATAAGCACCTCATCATGTTCTGGATTTCATGCGAGGCGGACACCTATGTTCATACCTTGTGTGTTCATCATGGTTTGCTTCTTGGTGTTGGATCTTTTATTTCCCAAGGTCGGTGGTGGCCTCCTCCACGCACTTTTCCCATGTGATGAACTCCATTCCTCTCCCTCGATCCCAAAAAACCCTGCCACACTCTCTCCCCTTTCGCCATTGCTGCTAGCGACCACCACCACCACCACTTTGTCTCCATTGGCTGATCCCACTTGAGAGCCTCACTGGCACCGATTGCATCCACATCGTCGACTTTGATATCGGTAGTGGTACCAACTAGTCCGCCTTCATGTAGGAGCTAGTCTCTCTCTTCGACCCCTCCTACTGTGACTTCATGAAGCCTCCAACCACCTCTTTCCTTGCTCCATGAAGAAGGTTAAGGTTTTTACCCCAACAACCGATACCAAGGGCATTTTCATCTTACAACAACTTTATCCTATCTAGTGATGGGCATGTGCCACCACTCAGTTAACAGAAATGAATGGCAGCACCACTTTGGATCATTTTAGAAACTTGAAGGATGCATTTGAAAATTTTTAAAGATGAGGGGGCATGTGTGGGAATCACCCAAACTTGATGAGGTGAAACTGTAATTTTCCCTTAAATTTATATAAACAAACATTTTGTCACGTAGTTCCATTCAGCCAATTGCATTATAGCAACGACATTCACCTGTAGTGTCATGTCATTTCCCTATATTTTATGCTGCACTCTGAAAACTGAAACTCGCTACCTAGAGGGTGTAGTTTTGTTGATCAGGTTGCTTGAAAATGTTCAGTTGGTTTACATTTTGCTTATGCATGCTTTAATGGGAACTAGTACCTTATTATAATATGGTCTTTTAGATGAATATTTATTCTGTATACATGTCTATTTGCAAATTTTTACACCTATAAAGCCAAAAATATCGTGGACCTACCTCTTTGTGATCTTGCTTGAACATGAATTCATAATGCCATTCTGTTATATAAGTTACAGCATCAGGTGGATAGTATGTTTGTCATACTGATTATTATGCCATATTTTTTCTTTGGACTTGCAGAGACAGGGTCTTCAGGAAGCTTCTGGAGCACCTCAGAACGAAGAAAAGAGACAAAAAGCACTAAGACGCAAACAAAACAGGAAAAAATTAACTTCAAGAAGACAAAGCCTTGCAGGTATTGTTAAGGATCGTGTGGTTGAAGTTCAAATTATAATGGTTTAGTTCTATGACTTTGTTTATGGGACCTTTGAAGCTATTGCTTAATCAATATGTTTTTTCTGCATTGTCAGATGCTGGGATGACATGGAAATCTGGCATAAGGCGCAGCACCAGAATTAGGTCAAGGCCTCTGCAGTATTGGTGCGGGGAAAGATTTTTATATGGACGCATACATGATAGTGAGTATCACAATATCTGTAGTCTTTCAAATGCAGTTTCATCTGTTTTATGTGCTAACCAATTAATAAATATCCGTAAATTGATATAATATATGTTTTTTTTTTTCTTTATAAAAATAATGTGAATTTTAGTTAGATCTTGTTCATCTATTTTGTTACCTCTGATGTCTTTCATTCTCTTGTGAATGCCATCTTGTGTTTGTTGTAGCTTTTGTATTTTTCAGAAGTCTCACTGAATGCTTTCCATGAGTTCAAATATTATTTACTCCCAACATATCACAAAGATGTGTTTATATATGATTAGCATATGCTGGAGTTATTTTCTTTTTTGTACCACATGCTTCTTTTATTTTATGATCCCAGCCTTGTTAATTTAACAGGCATATCAGTCTTTTACGGCCTTGGTCATTTTTGGGGGAAAATTAATTTCTTGTGAACCTCCACAAATAGTACCGATTCTTTTGAGTATGCTGCAGATTTAATATGGAAAACTTTTGTAGATTCAAACTTTTGTTGTATTGCAGGCTTGGCAACGGTTATTGGGGTGAAGTATGCATCTCCGGGTAACCCAGCACTTAAGGTGAAGTCATTTGTCTCCGAGGATTATGCAGACCTCGTAGCTCAAGCAGGACTCCATTAACCTACTACTTTTCTGTTTCCATTTAATGACTTGCACTCTGTTATTCTAGTTTTCTCCGCACCCTAATGACCTGTATATAAATCACCTTGAAGTGCTGCCCAGGATTCAGATGGGTTGTTGCTCAATTTTGACCTTGGACAACAAAAGGTCTCTTGAGCACCGAGCTATAGGTCAAATCTCTTGCAAGGTATCAATATTGCATTGATGTTCTTTCTGCTGGCTGTTGCATGAGTTCAAGTGATTTTTGGGATGGCATACAATATGGGTTTGTAGCTTTACCATTGTTTGGTTGGCAACTTTTGCGAGCCTTTTACCATTAAGGAATATGAAATTTATTCTGGGCATGATAACAGGAGAAGAATTGTTATTAAAACAAAATTAAAGATGGCTAACACCGTGCATGTTGTGCCAGCAGATGCGGTTATTGCAAAATTCTGGATGTCACTCTCTTGCCATCATTTCAGTCTGTTAATTCTCAAACACCTATACACGAGCCATAAATCTGCTGAGATTTTGAAAGTTTTATTTTATTAAAAAATTGATCAGGCGCAGGAAATGATTTTTATTGCATTTTCTTGAAGTTAGAAGGGTTGTTAGCCGATCTGATTCTGAGCAAACTTACCATGCTCAGTGTGGTGTAAAATTTAATTATTTTCGAACATGTTGGCGATGTGTTTGCCTTGCCCTAGGAGCAATAATTTTCTAGCAAGAGCTTCTTGTTTGATCAGGAAAAACCAAAGCATTGACCGTGCGGAATTAATGTATTGGCCTGCCATGGGCACAGCTACACTGGAGGATGGCCTTGGGCCAACATGGTAGAGATCTGGCTGGCATTACGTTTCAATTGATTTGGTATAAATCTTGCCTGATCTTGACCGTGGTCAGGACAGCTTTCCATGTACTGGGGATGATTCTCTCGCTCCATGTTGCTTTATTAACCTTCATTTTAAGGACTCTACCGAGATAGCCTACTTGAGATGAAATCACAAAGATGATTTATTAATTAATCTAACGAAGTCAACAGTTTGGTGGCAAAAACTCCAATTTTGTTAAAAATTTTAATAGCACTCGTCCGATCACAAAACACTCGAACCAAGCAATTTGCTGTACTCTGGAAAAGAGGTTGTGGAGAAACACTTTTATTTGTTTCTGAAACAGACATCTGCACCGACTCAATGAACTTGATGAATTGCAGCGAACCAATCCCGTCCTAATTTGCAGAAGCACCATATACTGGAATGAAGCCACCCCAACATCAATTGCTCAAGCCAGATGGTTATTTGTTGAAGACCGAGGTGGCTGTTCTTGGACCATTACTAATTTCAGATGGTCACATCTTTCTACAGAAAGTAAATGAGAACAATTGCATGAAAATTACGCAATTGCAAGCGCCATTTTACATAGGATTTATAAAAGACGTCCTCAGAAAGTAAATTACATGGAGGTCCCGAGCTACAAGCTTCAAATAATTCACTATTTTTGCCGATTTCATTACATATAAAATAACTGGAGGAAAAATAATATGAAACTCCTTAGTGGAACATTAAATTACTTAAACATCCTTAAATTAAAAGAACTATATGATAATTTTCAACTCCAAGTAACCATTCCTTAATCACTTATCATTTTTTTTTCGAAGGGTCTTAATCACTTATCCTGGGGGATGAAATAAGTTTAGATAGGTTAAGCACCTTTCTGGTCCATATTGCCTAGAGTCAACCTGCGTTGACTTTAGTGGATAACCATTCAGTAACCACCACTTAACTAGCAACCAAAGATTACCATAGAATATGTTGAGAAGAAATTATATGTATGTGCCTTTAGGTTAACCGTACAAGTCCCTTGGTCACAACTACTTCTCTGTTGTGTGTGCATGAGAGAGAGAGAGAGAGAGTGTGCGTGTGTGTGTGTGTGTCACCGACTAGCTTGGGTGGGGCTGAGGAAAAGGCAGGAAAGGAGGCTAGATCAAGGCTGAGGGAAAGGAAGGACTGGTCAAGGATTTGGGCAATTGTGAGCTAATTTGCTATTCCCGGGTCATCTAGTTTGGGACATGCAAGAATTTGGATAGAATCCAGATACAACTTTTGTTGGGTTTGAAATTTGATCATAAGCCACGGACTCAGTTAGGTTTAACCTGGATCATTTAGGTTTAAACTGACTTTAGAATCATGGATCGATATTGGTTAAAAAAATAAGGCCCTAACTACAATCGAACCCCAGTGAAAATATTGCAAAAATTACCCTCTTGGTTGGACATGAGGTTTGCCTGAAAAAGCACTCCAAATCTAGGACTTGCAAGTGAATGGGTTGCATTGGAGTCTTGACCTAGAAAGTGAAGACGATAACTTTCTGTGATGTCTTTTATATGAACTACCAAGAGATGTCAAGAATGTTGAGTTGCTTGCACCATCTGCTCTACAACTTTCCATCCTAGTCTTGAGGCTGGATTATACTCATGGATATCACACATAAGTTCAGAATATTTCACTATAGAGTTACCTTCATTCAACAAATTAGAATCCAGAATGCCGATATTTTCAGTAAATAGATTAGATGGTTAATCACCACCACTTTACACTTGGAAACAATACAGATGAATGATCAGATCAAACAGAGAAGAAACAAATACAATATCGAAAGTATTCAGAAAAACAACTTGTCATAGATGAGATGAGAGAGATACAGATTTCCATCTGTTGTCAAGTTAATCTCCCAAAACGCGTTGGATGCTTGCCCGTTGCTCAGCTGTCAGCCTCAATGGGAATTTCACATCAAACTTGATCTTCAAGTTCCCCTTCCTTCCTGGCTCCTTAGCGATCGGCATCCCCTCTTTTGCTATCACAAGCTCATAGCCTGGGCTCACAACATCAGTTACTGGGATTGACAGGCAACGGCTGTCCAGTGTGGTGAGGTTTATGGTGGTCCCTGCAAGTGCCTCTGCCAATGAAATCTTCTGGTTAATCACCAGGTCATTGCCATCCCTCTTGTACACCTCATGGGGCTTCTCATCGATGACAAAAACAAGATCTGCAGGAAGTTGGTTGAACTGCTGGTTTCCCTTGCAAGGGAATGTGATCTTGGTCCCCTTCTTCCACCCAGGCTTCACATCAATAGTTAGTATTTCTGATTCTGGTACCATTCGTCTGCAAGTTTTTCAAGACGCTTAAGCAAAAAAGAAATTAAAATCTTTTCAGAAGGATGCTGTATTAATCCAATAAGCGTAAGAGCTAGTGATTGAATAGACCAAAATTGACGATTTTTATTAATTTTTCCGACAACATTTGGAAGTAATTCACTAGATGAAGGTGCAAGCCTGATGCATTTCCAGCACATGATCAACCATTGGTAATTGCAAGTTGGACCCAACCAATCATTCTGCATATGCTCTACAATTATAAAGAACATGCTGAAAGGAAAATCTCAACCTATAAGAATTTTCATTTTACAGGCACATTCCAGTGAAAAGAGAACATGATTCTAAAGTCATCCCACCAATATGAGAAAATATAATAAAATACGACGACTTTGCTCCGCTAATTAGCAGTCAAAGTCATAGTACATGCAAATTATGATTGCAAATTGACAACAAAGGTATCGATAACTGATGATCATACTGAAGCAAAGCTACCACTTTCCAAAATTTTCAAAAAATTTCATAGGGTACCTTATCAGTTTTCAATGAAGGGATCAAGTGATATAAATGAAGAATGTAGTTTTCTTGTTATTCTGCATAACCATGAACTGCTACAAAGAGCTCTAAACTAAAAAAATATTGTCTTTTCCACACTGAAAAAGTATTTATCCTACATCCAAACTGCCGGGCTGCACGAGACTGGCAGCTCTAATGCAGGTGCACTGAGCAAAGAGGAACCCCCCAGGCTATTTGAAATGTGAATCAAGCTTCGGACCATCTTACAAATTTCAGGTTTTAGTCTACTTACAAGCTTAGAAATAATAATAGCACAGAAAGTTTCAGCCACAAAATTTTTGATTAAATAAGCGGTCAAATTAGTTTAAAAAGACAAGAGGCTCGGAATGCTGATTCATGGCCGGCAGTTCTATGAGTTGCCAGCAAATAAAAAGGAAAAATCAAACACCGATCTTCCATGAGGTAAGTTTGCAATTTATTGTGCATGCTTCATGTTTGCATGTACTAACCATGTATTAACTAAGGTGCAGCAAAGAGTCAGACACACTGAGAATCACATATTTGATAGCAGATACAAATGTAATCGAAAATAGAGTGTGAAATGAAAGTGCAGAATGAATAATTCAATCGAACCGTGTTAGATACTTTTATTCAGGCAGTCAAATTGCAGATACAAGGCAAAATGCAAGCATTTACACAAAACACAATTAACAGATGAGAAAGACGAGATCATAAGGACACAAATGGATGTCGGATGGACAAGAAAGAATTTTACCCATTCACATCCATGACATTCCGTGATATCTTCATCTTCCTTGTCGACCCACTGTAAAGCTCTTCAAGACTGCACGTCAACTTGCTCTCCACAGCCAGCGCTTTCCGAGCCTGACCTCCCCCGCCAACTCCGACACCGTCAGAGTATGACCGGAAGACACTTTCTGGCCCACCGAAACCTCCAAAGAGGCCAGGGCCTTCTGATTGAAACCTCATGGACTTTGCACGCCCCATGGACCCAAAACTGAATGGGCTACTCCCAAAGAATTCAGCAAATATATCTTCTGCATTCCGGGGATTGAACTGGAAGTCACCAGGACCATTAGCAGCTCCACCTGCAGAACCAGGAGGGGGCATGCCCTTCAAGCCCTCTTCTCCATGCTGATCGTAGATTGCCCTTTTTTGAGGATCACTTAAGACCTGCACTAAAACCATTAAGAATTGAGCAACACATGATCATCCAAAATACCATCTGGAATTTCTTGTCTGAATTAGTGCAAACAATTAATTTCTTCCAAGGAGAGAGGTGATTCAATTTGGTTTCTTTTTGACCTCGAATAACCAAAATTTCCAAAATTAATCTTAAATATTCACATGAACAAACAGAGAATTACTTCTAGAAAAGAACTGTTCACCCAATGCTACCAAGATGCAAACCAGAAGCTTTTGGAACCAAAAACAAATGCCTTGAAACCAGCAAAATTCACTTTGTTTTTATGCATTGCAGGGTTCCAACAAAGAGAAAATAAATTGAGGAAAAAAACCCACTAAAACATCTCAGATTGTTGATTCGTCCTTCCATTTTCCCCCCTTTTCTCAGAATATAAAGAATTCCCATCAATATCTGGAAGAAATCGCAAAGTCTTTGAAAAGACATCAGAAAAGAGATATTAAAAATGAGAACATGGAAAAAGAACCACATTTAGACATTACACACTCCATTTTTTATTACTCATGAAACAATCAGATTAAAAAAGACTGAGACCAAAACGGAGGGAGGAAGGAATCAAATGACTTGCCTCATAGGCTTCGGAGATCTGTTTAAATTTAGCCTCAGCTTCCTTCTTGTTGGTCGGATTCTTGTCGGGGTGCCACGTCATCGCCAATTTCCGGTACGCTTTCTTCAGATCCTCATCGGTCGCGTGCCGGTTCACCTTCAAGATGTTGTAGTAATCCACTCCCATCCCGATCCCCAAACCTCAAAAACCCCACGGATAGAAAAATGGAACCAAATCCTAACAACCCTAACCCTATTCCCTCTCGCTTCTCTCCTATGAGCTCCTCTTCTTCCAAAATAAATTGGTCAACGTCGGAAGATCTCCAATCTCATTGCCTACTATCGAAATTCTTGGAAAAATCCAAAGAAGAAGCAAACCAATCCACGGAATCTATCCTCACCGACTGCGCTGAAAACTCCTCAATTTTCACCAAAAGAAAAAAAGAAAGCGGTATTAACAAAAAGAAAATTCGATCAGACCGAAACCTCCGATCATAAAAATTCTATATACACCTAAATTTACGATCTTTCTAATAAAAATTACTCGTAAAACTTTAAAAATGAATAGCTCTAAAATTTTTTCTTGTGACAAAGTCATAATTTACAAATTCTCCAGGCTTAGACGGAGAAGACAAAACGAAGGTTTTGGAGCGAAGAAAGGAAGACGAGGTTGATTTAAACCAATCAATAGCCCACTCCCTCCGGTACGCGCCTCGACGGACGGTAAGCGCGCGCATAGAATAGCCGTTACTTTTCTGATAGAGATACGCCCGCTCTTCCGTATAATTTGACAACTAGCTTCATTCCTTTTTAAACTCCATGGGTGTTCATTTCAAAAAACAAGAGTTTGGCATCGCGATCCGACCCCGCTTTTTGTTTTCCGGGTACAAGCGATCCGACCCGATTGACCCGGCGCGCGTTGGTCGCGGTTTATGCGGCTGCACTCACGGGGATTAAAGATAAGCTTTCGGCGAGTTTGACATGCAAACGCTTGGATCGCATAATTATATGCGGACCGTCAGATCTGCCGTCCACCTTGTGGAATCACTCAGAGATTGAAAGTACAATGCTCTATCATGTATTAGACTCACACGGTAACCTATCCCGTATACGGTGATCGACTTCCTATCCCGAAGTCGAGTGGATATCGCTATCCCCGAAGAGTTCCCCAGAGGCCACCGCCCTGAGAAAAAGTGAGAAGGGGCATGGCAGTGGCTCTTCTCTCCCCTCCTCCCTCCCTCTCCCATTCCTCATCTCCTCTCCCCTTCAATACCCCTACAAATAGGTGCGTTTCTCTAGAAAACTTTCTCTCTTTCTCTCCTTCTCTCTCACACTCGTACCAAGTTTCTTGATCTTTATCTCGGCAGGGGTTGTATCCAGAGTTCTTTGAACAGGCGAACACGTCGATCTTTGAGGAGAAGCCGTCTAGTTGTTTCCGCTTCTTTGCTGCCTATTTCGATAGAAAGCGTTCAGAGAAGGGAATTGGTGCTGTATGGCCTCTCAACTTCGTTTGCTCTTATTCTTCCAACTTCTGGTAATATTGAGCTTACATCAGTCTAATATTTTTCCCTTTTCTGTTTCTTGCCTTTTTCTATATTTGTATATGTTTCATCTATTATGAATTCTTTATGTAAGGAAGGGGGGGATTGGTCTTCTTGGTTTCTTGAATGTAAGACGTGTATATGATGGTTCAGAAATATGTAAGATTTGTTCTTGGATCTAGGATAGCTATATCCAAGATTTGAGAGTTTCTTGAATTTAAATCTGTTTCTTGTTGTGAGGTCTGTGAATTAGGTTTTATTTAGAATTGGATCATAGGCTGGAAGGTTTCTGAAAGGAATTTAGCAATGATTTTAATATTGGAGCTTCGGCTAATTTGTTATGTTGGAAAATTATCACAAGAAACCAACAGTTGGGATAGGGGATTTTATTGGTACTATCATCTTCCAAAATATAAGAAGACAAAGTCAGTATAGTGTTGGCTTAAGGAATGTTTTGAACTTACTCTGACATAAGAGGCTAATAATTTCCTAATGTAGTGAACCTACAAAACTTTACATCAAAAAGAAATAGAAATCATTGTCACTTTAAAATATTGTGGTTATTAGAACAAGAACATGTTTGTCATTGTAATTTCTCTTGAAGACATTGTGTTGGATGTTTTGCCCTTTCACAGGACCTTATCTTTTTACGGCTATATGTCTCAAGTCATGTTTGGTCTTCGTAAGATGGTTTAAGGTAGTGCAAATTAGCTTCTGCAGAGCTTGAATCCAAATTACAGTTACAAGTAGACATTAACAAGGGCTGCAGTTCATGGTGATTGGTAAACTAATGAGTTGTTCATCTGTTAAGAAGGAAATGCATAGTTCGTGGAATTTGTTGAACATGATTTTCACAAATTCTTTCACGTGTTTTTTATATGCTTTAACTTTGTTTCACTTGTTTGACATAAACTTGTTCATTTTTCATTGCATCTTTTATATTTTTGTAGATTTGCAAGCTGTGGTTGAGCTGGGTGAAGATGTAAAGATGGCTTTACTAGTCGATGACATAAATGCATACTCTTTTCAGTACCCTGTGGAATTGCCTGCAAAGAAGTTTGCTTTTAAATGGTAAATCTTGCAAGTTCTGTGGTAGTTTGCAAAACTTTATATTTCCATACTACACTCAATAATTATCTCAAGAATGCAAAATCTAAGGTGTTTAGAATAGCTCTATGTCAAATATTAGCAACAAATGGATCCATGTTTTCAATTGCATTCATGAACCATTCAATTCACAAACACTAGCAGGTTCATGAAAGAGAAGAATCCTCCAAATTGTTGCATCTTGTAAATTTTTGACATTTTGGTTCTTTTGTTTTTATGCCAAATTAATCGCCATATCTTCGCTTTCTAATACCACAGATCAAATCCATCAATCTTGTTTCCTAATCATCCAATAATTCGTCCCCATCCAACTTCATCTATGCTGGTTTAGGATTTATACCAAAGAGTACCCACACTACTCTTTTATCTGAATACTAAAAGTTGAGTGCAAATACTTTTTGTTTCTTACATTTTGCGGTTTATGCATGTTTCTAACTTAGGTTGCTTCCATGCCATGCTTTCTGTGCTATGTTGATTGCCTCTTGTACGTGCAAAAAAAAAAAAATCCTTATGAACCCACTAAGATGTTTTCATCTCCATCAGCTTATACCCCCTTCTTGAGAATCTCTGATTTTGCAAATGACTTTAGAGATGACTACCAATGAACATGCATTTTCTTACTGTTTTGATGTGTCTCAGGCTCTACTTATTTTGCTGTATGTGAGGTAAACCCGTGGCCTGTATTCCATGTAACTATTAGATTAATCTGTTCAACTTTTGCATGCTCCAATTTTAAGATTTGAACTATTTTCCTATTAGTTCAAAATGCCCTTTGGGTCTTTTGAGCATCATAATTGTCATGAAAATAGTGATATTAGAGTGCTTTAGTAGTATTTTGTTCTTCCTCTTAGATCCTCTTCAAAGATTTATCGAATTATCTAAAGTTTTCTGGAAACAGAAGATACTTCAAATAATTCACATCTCATTCACCTCACTTTTTGGTTTTTGTATTCAAACAAATTTCCGTGATTTGTCTGCAACTAAGCGTGCTGAATTTGATGTATGCATTATGAGAGTTTGTTAATGTGTTTAAGGTATTTGTAATCTTAAATAGTACAGATGCCTGGTCCCTTCAGATTCTTTCTTTTTCGATCCGACCATAAACTATTTCTCATTTCATGGATTTTCTTTGTTTTTCATTGTTTTAAATTTGAAGTAATTTATTTTTCTCTGCTGTTCCAACTCGATATTTCCTGGAGAGAGAACTGGGATGCTCTCTTGGTCAGCACATGTCTAACTTTATGTTTTTGGCATATTACCCTTCCTTGACTACTGTTATTTCTTTTCTTCTAAAATTTTGTAGTTCATTCTCACTTATAACTATTACCATAGTTAGCGCTTTTTGTACCCTTTGCTTCTGGTGATATTTTGGTTGCCATTAATTTTATCCTTTTGCTCTAATGTCATTTTAATTAACATTAGGTTATTTCTTAATGGACACCTTTGGATATTTTTGAGTAAATGAAATGTTATTCATATGATTGGGGCACACAGGATATGCTGCCTTCCCGTTATTTTAATATTCTTCTTTTATCTTTTCCAATAATATTTTGCAGCCATTGTTTTTCTATAACATTAAACCAAACCCCATAAAGTTTGCAAGCTTTTCCATTCCAGAAATGTATTTTAAAGTAAAAAGTTTGAAAATTTTCCTGTTTGAACTTTGTGAAACCTGACTTACTTCATCTGTCCAAAGGGTGGAATCCAGAAAGCCGGAAAGATACTCATCTGCCGCACCACTATCACGTAAGTAACTTATTTTGATTTAGAAGAGTTATGAAAGCATCTTATGTGCAATTTTAGAAATTTTGAAGCAATTACTGGATGAGTTTTAATATTTGCTTCTCTGGTTCTTCAATGATTTAAGGCACAAAATGAAGCAGTCTCTGATTAAATGACTGCATTTTATACAGCTGATGCACGACAACGCATTGTGTCTGAGCGCGTTGACATGATCGATAACCTTGTCATCTCAGTCTCGGTAATTTTAAAATAACTACACGGGCACTAGGCAAAAATTGAGAAATGCAATTTATATGGATTGGGATCCTACTGTATCAGTTTGGTCCTATTGCACTGACAGGAATACAAGCACCTGAAAGATGCTAACAACTAAACCCAGTTATGTTTTTTCTTTTTTCCAAGAAGTTTCAGCAAGGTATAGATCTTCTTGTGTTGTGAGACTCAACTGATCTTGTCATAGGCCCCGTTTGGCGGAGCTTTTGGAGGGCCAGTAAGTGGGTCAGAAAGTCTGGCCCTCCAAAAGCACTTTTAGATAGAATAGAGGTGTTTGGTAAAAAAATCAGAAAGTTGTTTTAGCTTTTTGGGAAAGCTAAAACAACTTTTTGGGAGAAACTTCAATTCTCCGGAAAAGCATTTTTAGGCTCCGTAGGAAAGCTGTTTTGAGTTATAAATTTTTTTCCTTTTTGGACCAAAATACCCATGATAAAATATAATAATTACAGAAAATGATAATATTAATATATAATAATAGTAATTATAATATTTTATACCTTTATTATTGTATTATACTATAAATATAATATTATATTACATTATATCATAATACATTGATATATTATGTTATATAATATCAAATTATGTTATATTATTATGCTATAATATACAATATTATATTACTATATTATAATAATATTATATTACATTACAGTAATAATATACTATATTATATATTTATGTATTAATACATATTATATTTTACTATGCTTTATTGTATAATACTATGCAATGTCCTTTATAGTTATTTTGTCATACGAAAAATACTTTCTCAATTTGTTTGCCAAACACATATTAAAGTCTCACAGTACTTTAGAAATATAGTTACCAAACAGCAAATAGCTTTTTATAAAAGCTCTACTTCAAAAAGCTCTACTTCCAACAACTTTGCCAAACGGGGCCATAGTCCACCAAGTCAAATGACCATAACAAGTGGAGGATCTCCGTTGAATGAATTCAAATGCCTGTTCAACTTTCCAGTTTGATCTTTACACCTTTAATGTTTTTGATGCAGATTGGTCCTCCCAATTCCCGCTTTTTAACTTCAAATGACAAGAATACATGGGAAGCAAAAGATGTTGCTGATTCTGTTTTATCTGACAAGTCTGCATTGGTATGTACTTCCTCCACTCCGTCATTTACTTGATGTAAAAATGCTTTAGCATAATATATCCCTACAGAAAGGAACTGCACCAGAAAAAGTATATGCATAGTTTCTGAAAGCTGTTAATTTCTACAACATGATTTGAACCTAAAGTTCCTGATAAAGTCCCATTTCCACCAAGTCAAATTAATCTTCAGCAGTTCAGGTTGGCTAAAAAGAAGTCTTATGATGCATGATGTCATTCTATGAATTAAGCTTTATATATAAATTGGAATTTATAATTTGGAAAATATATGAATCAAGCATTATGTGATTGAAAATGGACTTTGATTGCACATCGGGTATTAGGGGTAATAGCATATATACATCTAACCTGATTTTTGTCAAAACAATATTTAGTGAAGAAACTTTTCCACTTTGTCCAGTGTGGGTAGCAACATCATTATCTTGGTTGAGCTTTTGCTTCCTTTGTTAATGACCATAATAAATGTGGCTTGCAATAACTTGCTACTATTCCTACATTTGTTTTATCGCCAATAAGTTTTTATGGTTCATAAACCCTTTTCTCTCAAGCAATATCAATTGGAGTCACCTTCAAAAGTATCACTCATCAACTCTTTCTTGTAATTAATGATCCTAGTTATATTTGCAAAAAGATCAACCCTGATGATACCTTTTGTTAAGCACTAAGATTTTTAGAACATTGATTGTAGGTGCACGCATATGAACCTAAAGCCTTATCTCATAAATCGTCACTTGTGTATTTGGAAAACAGCCGCATGTTTATGCACCCATATTCATTTACAGCCATATATGCATGCAAATAAGCATGATCATAGATAAACACGTATGAAGTTATGTGGCTTGCAGATGAGAGGTTAAGACCACCAGGTTTAGTACACATATGTGAGTTACATCCATATTTATAACTGTTCTCTTATACATATTAAATAAAAGCGTAATGGCACAGTCTCATTAAAAGTTGAGGTGAAGAAAAAGGAGAGATTTATGTGTGCTGTATGTGCTGCACTTCTGACATCAAGGAAATTCTTGTGCAGCGCGTAACAACAGGCCAGCGTATGGCTGAGAGTTCAGTTCTTGATGCACATTCTATGAAAGTAAGCTCTGCCTTGTGTTGTTCCACTTGCGAGCTAATTTGGATTTCTTTTTATAGCTATTGCTTCTGTTAGTTATAATGATGCGAACCTACTAAGTGCTTTTTGTAGATTGATGGTGAACCATATTGGTATTACGAATACCTTGTTCGAAGATCACCAACAAAATCTGTAAGTTTCTGACATCTGTTTATAGGAAAAAATAGAAATAGATAATTAGAAATTTAATATGATTCTGTCATGAACTTTGGATATATGGAAATACAAATGCTTATGGTCCTTTTCCAAAAATGCTCATTGTTTGGCTACAGTCAATTAGAATCAGCTATTCCCTTGCTTGTGCTTTGAGAAGGCTTTTATGGCATTTTTGATGATCCCATAATTTTTTTGCAGGTGCAAGAACCAAACCTTTACCGGCACAATGTAGCTTCAACTGCTGAACGAGATGGTATGATATTATGCTTCTGACTTAATTCTCAATATTTTGAACTTTGTAATATAGTGTTAACTATTGTCTACAAAAAATAGTTGGCATAAGGCTTGATGGTTATCGTTAATTGTGTTTGCCATGCAACACTAAATTTTGGTGTTTGCTAAATTCTGATGAGATGTACCTGCAATGGCATGCTTTTACCCATTTGAAGTTTTTTATAATCACGGGCCTTCCTTGTAAGAGATAACTAAGACAAAGCTTATGAGTTTCAAGTTCTAATGCTTTCAGCGTTTTTTTAATTTTAAAATGCTCCAGTAAATTCTCAGGTGTAATCTTTTGTGTGTTATTATGGTATTTAAAATGATGCTCCTCATTTCCTCCAGGCTATCTGTACTCTTTGAATGCTTCAACACTTAGCAAGCAGTGGGAAAATGTAAGCTCTTCTATATCAGTTCCCCATATAATCTTGTTCTTTACCATCCTTTACTATCTTCTTAGCTGCAAATTCTTATCCATTTGAATAAAACTAGTTCTTGCCACTATCCTGCTGAAAAGAATTATCTTTCTAATAGGTAGATATGCCTGTATTGCCTGAGTGAACTGATATTGTGCAATATATTTTGAATTAATGTTTCATTTCATTAAATATGGTTGTTAGAGCATGTGTCCAAGTTTCCATTCATCTTGGTATTGGTTTTACTACTCATAGTGGGAAACCACCAAGTTTCTTAGATCCATGGGTTCAGTCTCAAGGAGTTGTTACAAGATCTTTCTCCAACCTACAAATGCATCTTGATTGATAGTTGATGAAAATGCCATGTACACTTTGGTTAAATTACTTTAAAATAATGGGGTGAACATATGCTGAAGGAGAAAATTGAAAGAGTAACAGCAGTATGATTTTACTGCGGTACCATTTTTAAGTGCCTATCCAATATGAGTTTGATAATAGAAAGAGAGGACATGAACT
This sequence comes from Phoenix dactylifera, assembly GCF_051530095.1. Taxonomy (NCBI): domain Eukaryota; kingdom Viridiplantae; phylum Streptophyta; class Magnoliopsida; order Arecales; family Arecaceae; genus Phoenix; species Phoenix dactylifera. The sequence goes on along the minus strand of NC_143198.1, from coordinate 33,213,047 downwards.
CAATGCTCAATCCTTGCAGCTTTTTTATCCATTGAAGCAACAGTTACTCAGTCAAAGTATCCAAATACTTTGTCATTGTCTGGACTGCAATATCAACAGTAATATGTTGATGCAGACCTATGAAACAAAGATCTGAGTAAACTAGGTGCTCAAAATCATGTAAAAGTGTTATAAAAGACATGGAAAGACTTGACCACAAATGGAACTGGGGAGAAAGAATTTGTAAAAGCTTTGCAATAGCAATGGAGGTAGCCCTTCATAGGAACAACTGGTTAATAAGATTTTGTAAAGCCCACTTAAGTAATTGGGACAAGGCTTGGTGGCTATGGTTATGTTGATGGGAGCCCTCAAATTTTATCTCAATCACAAATTTATCATTAGAAAAGGAACAATAACCTGAATATAAATGCACATACATGAGACCAGCCAAATAACTCATATTTGCATGAATTTTAATGCACTAAATCGGACTGTCCTCAACATAATCTCTTGAGCTGAAGCTGTACATCATGACAAGCGATCTTGGAATAACACTTTACCAGTTATGTTCTCTATGGCTTATTTCTACAAGTAGATCTTTGACTTAGTGTGTGGAGTGCAAACTTCCTTATCCTCAACTTTTTAACAAGTGGAATGACAAGCCACTTGTATATTTTTTCTCTTATTGTAGTTTGAGTTGCTGCCTTACTCTAAAGCTTATCAGTTATCACAATATATTGGTACCTCAACTAGAAAGATGCTCTCTATGGAAAAAGCTTATGTAGTTCGTTGCCGGGAGCTATGTGTACTTTGTTTACCAACAAAAAAGTCTATGGAGTATGGAAGCTCACATGTTGCAGCCATGCCATACTCTAGCAGAAGACTTGATCTTGCAACCATATTTTGTTTCTATTTTTGTCACTACTACTTATACTCCAAACAACACATGCATGTAAACATATGATTGACCTCCAATATTCATTAAAGATGACCTTCAGCTTATATGCCTACCGAACCCATTCTCCATATATTCAACGACATGCTATGTCATCTCTGTGTGCTCCTCTCAGTGCATGCATGAATTGACTGTCTTCACTAACTGCAAAATGATACATCAGAATTCGTGCTAGTTGGATATATGTTCATACACACCAATCTCTATGGTCATTTAATAAGTCCCAGTGATATACAAATCAGTTCATATTAGGACTCGTTTGAGTTTAATTATTTGGTTCCAACTGATAGATTGGGATTAATTAATCCAATAATGGCAGGCAGTTTTGAATGTATACACAAGCTACAACCCATAATTTGACATTAATACATCAAAATATGAATATACAACTATTTATAACCAACAGCTCTAACAGTGGCTAGATACTATTTTTCCACTGAAATGCCGTGTAAATTTTGAAGCGCAAGTTAAGGGCTTTATCAGATGGAAGTTCTGTTAAAACTGTGTGGCAGATTCTGAGAAGATAGCAATTTGTGGGCTTATTGTAGTTTCTGAATCATGACAACATGATCATGCAATATAATAGATGCCCTCAGTTTTCGTTTTTCCTCTGGATGAGTTTGATTCTATTGCAAGGAGATATTGGATAAATTGTGTCAATATGGTTTCACTTTTCAATTGGATCTGTTGTTTAGGGAAGCATACTTCATAGAGGAAGAACAGTTTGTTGCTTCCTGATTTTCTGTTTGGTAACTATTTTTACGGTTTTCATTGCTCAAGTGAGATGACTACTGATTCATCTGTCATGAGACTCTTCTGTGTGTGTTGAATTTCTGACACTTCCTACAGAAGAGACTGAAAGGTAAAATATGGGTACGGAGTTGCAAATTAAACTTTACCATCTTTGGCAGGTTGAACTATGCGGTTATTTTCATTATTGACATGGTATATTTGCATGATGTGAAAAAATAACAATCTCCAGCTGCTGACTAGAAAGCATGTTTGGTTGTTGGAATGCAGATGGGACCTTTCCTAGAGAAAACCGTGGCATCTTTTCGCCTTCTCGTCCCTTCCGAAAATTATGTCCCTCCATACAAGGATCCATGGAGATTTTGGTGATGTAAGCTTCTTATATTTTGTCCAAAAATGCCATTTTGATGATTGTTGGAATTGGTCTTGGTCTTGGTCTTGGTAGCATGACCTGGTGCGATGCATTTTTTGAAATTTATTTTCTCATATCACATTACCTCAATGAAATGAACCTTTTATGCTTATATTTTTGACTTGAGATTGGCGGTCCCGAATAAAGAAGGTAAAGGATTCATAAAGCCAATATGCTAACTGCCTGTCTTGCAGAGCTGCCGACCCATCTCGAGAGAGTCGTGAGGTGGCGGCATCTGTCCACGAGTACGGCCATCAGCTTGCGGTCATCCATGATTTACGAACCTACCAAATCGATATTAGATTATATATTTATGATCTGCTATAGAGAATCACAAGACCGCAAAAGATAATGATACAAACCACCTGTTGATACAGCATTCTTCTTTTTCTCAAAAAAAAAGAAAGAATAAAATGACAAGATACTTGATCGATGACCAATAGAACGGCAACTCGGTTTATTGTTATCCAAGAGGAACTGTCTCAAGAGCATTATTAAGAGGAGGGATCTTAAGCTAAATTCATAATTTGATCATTGAAGGCCGTCCCGTGTTCCTCGACGACACAAAGCATCATCAGCCTGACACCCTGCTTAGGTTTAGGAGGCCTGAGCACGATGCATGACCCGATAAATCTACTGTCATTGAACGGCACGATATGCGCCGGCTCTCCCCATCCGTAGTCTACCTCGTAAAATCCGACCCTGTTCCAATCTGCAACGATAAATGTCCCGTAGTCGAAGGGCACCTTATAGGGGTCGTCCTCGTTGTCGCCCGCCATCCATTTCGAGAATTTGGTGGGCAGCATCGCCTTAGCTTCTCTCACGAGACCCACGATCTCCACGAGCGACGACCCCGCGATCTTCCCGCTGGACGCCGTGATGGACATGGGAAACACGCAATTTCCGTAGTAACCTTTTTCCTTGGGCAGCAGATGGCGCAACAAGTGACGGGTGTCCGCGGCGAAACCAAGGTTGACGTCGAGGTGCGGCTCCAACCCGATGGCTCGAGTTCGGGCTCGCCACACCATCGCGGTGATCACATCGAAGGTGGAGCATCTTTGACCCGTCTCGCTGGTAAACTGGTTCTTGAGCTCGTTGATGGTGTCCAAGGAGATGTCCGATATGGAATACTGGAAGTCGAAGGCTGTCAAGGTTGGCGGCGGCCCGGAAGGGAGCTTGGCTGGATTCAACTTGGGGATGGCGTCTCGGCACCAGATGGGCTCGATCGTGGGACTTGGAAGCCCTCTGGCCATCTCCGCTACCGCGTTCACGAACTGGGCTGCTCCGAGGCCATCCGACATTGCGTGGCTGGACACGATGCCCACCGAAAATCCACCGCAACGGAATTGTGTAACCTGGATTTGGGGAAGAAAACCGCATGATATTCCAACTGGATTTGGGAGCCCCCTTTTTTTTTCCGGTAAATAAGTGGTGGTAAGGCCTTGCAAATGGATCATTCCGATGTGACTTATCCTGACTAATTTGTCAGGATGACATGTGACACTACAGTCCGATCAGCGGTGCAATTAAAGCAACGCTCCCCACCTAGGAGCATCACCGCAAGTGGAGCCAATACAAACAACGATAATGTTTGAAAGACCAGGCTTTTCTAGATTTTTTTTTTTTTTTTTTTTGAGGAAAGTGATTGCTTCGAGGGACGGGTGCGCATAGATTAGCACTACTAGCCAATTAAAAAAAAACAAAAAGTTAATTTCTCGATCAAAGAGAATAACCTTTGGTGGTACTGCATTCTATCTTGACTCTTGAGGTACAGATCGGAGGCATGTATCTATCTAAATTCTAAAATAGAAGCATTAACAACGGTGAAACCAAGCAACTCGGTGTGGTACCCTCTTGCGCATATGCCAGGGATCATGGTTTGATTCTAATTAGTTCTCTAGAAAGAAAAGCCGGGCTTCAGAATCCCTTACATGGGGCTATCGAGTTGTCAAAATCCCTTAATAAACACATGCAGATGGGAAAGGGAGCATCGTACCTGCATCATGAAAATTAACCCCTCCTGGTCGGGAGGATAGCTCGGAAGAAACTCTTCCTTGGGGACGACGAGAGGCCGTTCGAGATTGTTGACATCTTCGAGCCTGAAATCAGCCGTGGCCTCGACGAACCATGCGCCTTCCCCGGTGCAAGCAACCTCCATCTCGCCATCGTCATGCTTCACAAATCGGCCGGCGATAGGGTAGTAGGGGACCAGGGCCTTGGACAGCGCATCTCTTATTACCTTCGCCGGCTCCACCCCAAGGCCGAAAACATGGATGGAGTCGACCATGACATCCCTCAACCCCGGAGTTTGATCGATCGAAGAGAGGGGAAGATTGCCGGTTGGTGTTGGCTCGCGGGGGACGACCAGTCCCTGAGCCAACCTGGTCACGCTGTAGCTCATGCTTGGGAAAAAAGAAAATGCTCCGCTCCTTCTCGTGTTCTCTGTCGGCGTGAAGTGTCTGTGCCTTCTTCTAAAGATTGGTATGAGAGGGGAAGATAGATGTCTACTTGCTGGATTTCAATATGTTTGGTTGGATTTTTGCGAGTTAGGAAACGGAGTGGAGCGGTTTTGAAGGGGGCATCAAGGCAAAGAGTAGGACAGGGGGTGGACGCATGACTCTGTATGCACATTAATTAATATATGCGACCTTGGATCCATTAGCAAATTGCCATCTCTCTACTCTAGAAGGAGTAGCACAAATCAAAAAAAAAAAAAAAAGGGCCCAGAAGAAGACAAGCATCCAGCTAATGGTTGATGGGCCTGATAATAAACAGCTGGCCTTGCAATCAAAGCAGGACGAAAATTTTAGGTGCGATTCCGTCAACTACCCTCTACCTTGCAAGGCACGTTCGAGCATGTATCACTATATGAACGATTGAGGCGCAAAGGAAAATTCCACAAGTCGGGCCAATCGGGGATGGGAAAAAGGGTGGTCGGCCCGTGCTCGTTGTATGTAAATTCAATTTTCTGACCACGTAGAATTTGGATACAGCTGAGCTGTTAATTGACTGGTCGTAAGTTTAAATACTACCCCAAAAAAATTGATTAATTCTTAATTAAAAAATAAAAGATTGAATTAAAAAGGTTCACTTTGTCCGTTAGGAGTAGGTAACCGTCACCAATTAAAATCTGATTGGGTGTAGATCAATCTGAGCCAAAGCCTTATATAGGCCCTTTTGTTTTCCTTATTTCGCTATTCTTACTGGCCATACTGTTCTAAGGCCGGCAGGCCTTAGAAGGCACGTTCATGACCCGGATTTTGCTCTGTGATTCTTTATGTAGATGAGAAGCAACTTTGCCTTGATATCGTGCGACGGTCCGAACGTGGCAGAGTTGCTAAGGTGTGGAGCACAAATCCCCTATAGTGCATGTGCGATGGCGCAGCAGGCGTGGATGGCCGCTATTAAGAAATAGATAGTCATCAAATAAGACAGTTTATAAATATTTGCTGAGGATCCTGGTTGACAAAGAGCATGGATCTTTTGTGGTGCTTATGGGGCACCGCAGAACGTTGCGCAATTATCGATAACTGTTATCAAGAGATAGATGGCCGTCAAACAAGATAGTTCACAAGCAAGTCATAATTGGCATTTATTGAATAGAAGAGATGCATGTGCCGGTTCTAGGTTGAAAAAAAGAATAAAAATTTGTTTGGTTTGTGGAAAAAGAAGAGAAAAAAATATGGTTAGTAGAAAAATGAAGAAAAGTTTCATTTTTAGTGGAGTTTTCCAAAGAGAAACGTGGACAAATAGCATTTATATGGGAAATAAGATTTACATATCTGTAGGATATGAAAAAGCCCAATTTTGGCTGGCTAGAAATTTAGATGTTTTTTTGCCAAATATATCTCTAAGCTTTTAGATAGAATAGGATAAGATTTTTTTTTTTTAATCGAAAACATAACAGATATTTTATATAATTTTTTAGAAATTAAATGCTCAACCTGTTCTCAAATATATTATTTTTTCGCGATCAACAAAACATATAAAAATTATTTTTTAAAAATTTTATAATTTTGATATCAACTTTAAAAAAAATATTTTTGTATATATATATATATGTATATATATATATATATATGGCGAACAATACATATTTGAGTCTTATCAAGGAAAAAAAAGGTCTCCTCCACCAGCTGGCACCGACAGAGTAGGGTGGCGGGCGGCTGATATTTCTTGGCCATCCGCAGGTTGTGCTCTCGTTTAACCAATCAGCGTGCGGGCCGTTGGACTAGGCCTTGCACGGTGGGTCCGACCATTTTTGTAGGTGGGGCCGTGGGGGTAATGGCGTAATGCTGGAATAGTCGTAGATCCAGAACACGCATCCAAGGAAATCAGCTAAAGAAAGATCAAGCGGCTGTCTTGCAAATATCTACACTTACTACCTGCTTCGCATCATAGGCCATACGTTCGAGCATGCTGGCTTTGGCAGTTTGGTTTGCCGTAATTTGTATTTCTAGACATTAGAGGTAGTTCCAAGCAGGAAAGCATGCAAGTAATAGAATTTATAGAGCTGTTCCAAATTAATTACGGTAAGGCTTGATAGCTATGACAACAATATCTAAAAGCAAAGCACGAGGATCGAGTATTACAAGCTCTCCATTTAATTTTTCTCCTGTGAAGGTTTAAACGAGCGAAAATCTTGCTAGACCAGGCTGCTCATTTGATCATGGAATGCTTCCAAGTGTTCCTTGAGGAGGCATCGCAGCAGCAGCCGCACACCTCGCATGGGCGCAGGGGACTGGAGCAAGATGCACCAAGGGATGAGGTCATCCTCAGTCAGTGGAGCAACTTGGATGGGTCCACCCCACCCAAAGTCCACCTCATAGAACCCCACCCGACTCCAATCCGTCACGCAAAGCGATCCATACTCCAGCGGCACCATGCATGGCCCCTCCCTGGGGTCTCCCTTCACCCATCTCGAAAACTTGGTCGGCACACTCTCTTTAGCCTCTCTAATCAGACTCACAATCTCAACAATGGATGCCTTCTTTATCTTCTCACTGGGCGCTGTGATTGCCATTGGATAGACGCAATTGCCATAATAGCCTTCCTCCTTGGGCAGCACCTCTTGCAGCAAGCGACGGGTGCTCACCGGAAAAGCTAGGTGGGCATCGGCCTGGGGCTCCACATTAATCGCTCGTGTCCGGCAATGCCACAGCACTGCACCCACAGCGTCGAACGTGGAGCACTTTTGGCCCGTCTCGCTTGTGAATTGGCTCTTGATCCGGTCGATGCGGTCTAGGGATATATCTAATATACTTTGCTCCAGGGCTAAAGGTTGGAAGACTGGTGGAGGCCCCTGCGGCACGAGCTTTGGAGGGTCAGGAATGGCCTCCCTGCACCAGATTGGCTCGACGGTGGGCCGTGCAACACCTTTGGCCAGCTCCGCGATTGCTTTCAGGAATTGAGCTACGCCGACACCATCAAAAATTGCATGATTGAATCTGATGCCGACCACATATCCTCCACAACTGAATTGGGTAACCTGATCATCAAAAGATTAAAAAAAAGAAAAGAAAAGAAAAAAAGAGATGCGTGTATGAAAGTCCAAGCAGTCTTGGTAACAATAGCATAATATTTCCTATGTCCCTTCGATCGTGCTAGCGAGTTGGACCAAACAAAGGTTTTTGTTTTTATTATGGTAGTCTGCGGGCAGGCAATTTCCCGGCCAATATTAAAAAGAAAAAGAAGTCTTATCACGTGAGGCTGGATCCAACTTTCTAATCAATTTAATCAGACCTCGAATGGGCAGGTCCACCATTTGCTGCCCCATGTGAAAGGAAAGACAAGCAATCTTCAATACTAATAGACAGAATAGAGGACAACCAGGCGTGTTAGGTTGGCCATCCCTGTCTAGTCTAGAAGCATGTAAGCTTACCATTTTACATCAAGAGGAAAAATAAACGAGTAAATACTCAAGGGAAAAAAAGAAAGGTGGGGAACAAAGGGAGAGCTAGCGTACCTGCAACATTAAGAACACATCCTCTTGGCTGACCTGAGGTGGAGGACATGGAATGAGCTCTTCCTTTGGGATCATGAAAGGGCGTTCGAGATTGTTAACATCTTTAAGGCTGCAATCCGCCGACGCCTCGACGAACCATATGCCGTCGCCGGTGCAAGCCACGGCGAGCTCGCCATTATCGGACACCGCGAACCGCCCGGCTACGGGGTAGTAGGAGACCAAAGCCCTGGACAAGGCTTCCCGCACGACCTTTGCTGGGTCCTGAGCAGGCTGGCCGAACACGAGGAACAAGTCGATCAAGCGCCTCATGCCCGGGGCCCGATCGATGGGGGATAGGGGAAGGCTGGCCGACGGGGTGGGCTCGCAGGGGCCGACTATGGCCGGAGCCAACTTTGTCACGGAGAAGCTCATCACGGTGGTGGGATTCTGGGAATGGTTTCGAGTTTTCCTTTCTTCTTTTGTTTGATGTGGGAGATGCTAGTGCTTTTGGTGCGTTTATAGAGATCCATGCAGTGTGGGTCTGGGATGCGCATTGGCGCATTAAGTATTCCAAGGTGAGCTTGGTTGCAGTTGTCACGTCGCTAGCACGTCACAGAGATGGAGAAATTATTAGTTGGACCCGGGGCACCAACCCAAGCACAGATTAAGTTCGATCAAAAGCGTCATATATTATATTTAAAAAAATAAATTATATATTTTTTTAAAATTTATGTTTATTATATTTATATTTAATAATTTATAAAATTAATTAACGATGTTAGCGAACCAATTTACCTAGTGTAAAAAGTTAAAATTATCTTTAAGTGATGAGTAAATTACAGAAAATCTTTAAAAATGGAGATAAAATATACTTATATCTAATTGTTTGAAAAATCTACCCTTCCCCCTCTTAAAGTTTATTTTTATTCAATACTTTAATCCATAACTAAACAAAATGATAGCCAAATTGTTGACTTGAATGGCCTAAATATTTAAAAAATATTTAGAAAATAACTAAAGTAGTCTTAAGTAATATAACATCTATCTAAGGAGAAGAACAACCATGAGGCGTCATGGGTCTGAAGTTTGATCTTGATGAATCATCAGAAAAAAGTTATGCGCCAAGAAAAAAACAATCTAGATCTTGTAAACAAGTGGATATTTCTAAAATTTTCTGCTGCAGGAAACTAGTATCAAAAATTTTGTCGCTTGAGCTAATTTGTTCATGGTCCAAGCTAGGTAATGGAACCGCAACCGATGCACCCTTAAAAAAGAAGAGTTCTCACACACATACTGATTTGGATCCTTTTGATGATAGGCTGCAAGAGCTATCATAATTTTATATGTAAACATAAGAATCCCCATCCAAAGCGACAATGTTAAGAAATAATATTTGCGATATTGGACAGGGAGAACTTAGAATCAACAAATGATACACTGGCATCCCTAATCTCTATGACATGGTGGGCTGGGAAGCAAGAACAAAACATGATAAAAAAGAATGCTCGTTGCCAATTGCTAGTTGGAAATTAAGGATGCTCGTCGCCTGATGCCGGTTGGAAAGGAAAACTTGTTGTTAGTCGTTCGTTGGGAAGGCATGCTCATGGTGTGTGGTGAAGCGAGAAAGAAACCCTAGCCACTTAATCTCAAAGAGAAGAAGACTCTTAAAGACAGAAGACATCGAAGAGATGGAGGAGTAGGAAAAATGAAATAAAAGTCCTATTTTTTTATCAGGGTAATTTTGACTTTTTATAATAGATAAATGGTTTCACTACTGCTGTCAATTTAACTGACTTAACTATTGGTTTTACAAATATTAGGTGTAAGTGTAATAAACGTAAACCTTAAGAAGACTAAAGTAAAGTTATTTTGGTAATTTTAAATTTCTTTTTGACATAGTACTTGGGTTCCATTAAAAGTTAATAGTTTGACTAATGTTCCGTTAAGTTATAGGCTAAAGTATTGGATAAAAATAAACCTTAAAGGGGTAAGCGTAGATTTTTCATACTATTGGGTGTAAATATAATTTACTCGCTTGGAGGGCGTAGCATATACTTAGCGAAGTCAGCTTGGTGAGCACTGAGGTCGGGCTGACTTAGGGGTTGCGACATATGTTTGGTGAGGTCGGCCCAGCCTCCTCAGCTCTTAGTTGGCTCCGTAGGGCGCCCCCACTCAGATCGGGGTGCCATTGCCTGTTGCCGATGGTATCGTTGTAGATACCTGGCGCCCCGACTCGAGGTCGGAGCGCGTCGTCGAGGATACTTGGCACCCCGAGGTCGGGTCGGGATGCATCGTCGAAGATACCTGCGAACGGTCGACGAGGCCTCTTGGGTTTTTAGTCGACACTGCAGGACGCCCCGAGCTTAGGCCCGGAAAGTCATTGTGGATGCCTGCGGCCGACGGGGCACTGCAGGGCGCCCCGAGCTTAAGCCTGGGATGTCATTATGTCATCAAAGAAGGTTGCTGCAAGTTGTGGCAGCGACTTGATTTGTGGGAAGAGGCCGAGGTTAGCTCGGCTTTCGACGAGGCCCGAGATCTGGCCTGCTCGACGCTAAGGTCTGCTTGGCCAGAATGGGGTGGTCCAATGCTGGGGTAAGACGATCCATCCCCCCCCCCCCCCCCCCCCCCCCCCCATCAAGTATATTAAAAATATTATTGAAAACTATGTATTATTTTCTGTGAGTTTGTTTGCCCGTGTCAATTTTAGGAGCTATTGGAGAGGAAGATCAATCAGAGAGTTGGTGGCATCTACATACTAATTTCTTTGATGAACCATTCACATACTAAACTCATTACTCTCTGATTTTAGTGGGCACACGGCGCGATCGAGGAGCTGCTGGAACTTGAAATTTGGAATAGTTATGCTACGGGTGGTGAGAAACGAGAGTAGTTGCCTGACGCGCGGAGAGTCATGGTGAGGTGAAGAGAGACAGAGGACGTATCTGAGAACTCTTTGGAATTCTCGACTTTTCACGTAGGGCTCTTCATTGAGCAAGGTTGTTTTACAAAACTTCATTATGAACATAAAGCTTTTAGATATGTTGCCATTAGAAATCAGTCCGGCTTATACGTCGAGTTGGTGAGGATTATTAGAGATCCCAGCTTGTCTACCATCTGAATAAGAAAGATCAGAGAGGATCACTGCACGCCTCCATAGTAATGCTCCGCTGGACTACTGCGCTCGATCGAAGGTGATCCCGATGTTGAACATGCACAAGTCAGCATTGGATGGCAAAGAAACAGCTTCGGGTAGCGCTTCAATGCTGGCTCCAATCTGAAACAATAAAAATAAAAAAGTATATTATGTGAAGCGTTTCTGGCAAGGGACTCTTCGATGTCTAAATCAGACACACTTCTCAAAAAATAGTAGAAGGCCTTAGAAGTGTAGAGAGGTAGTGCAAGAGAGTCGAAAGAGTTCTTAGCTAGAGGGCCTCAGGAAATGCAATATATATATAGGTGTTGGGGGGAATAAGATTTTTTCCCAAATGACATAAATGCCCCTAAGAAGCCGTACAACTTCCGACCCCGGACGGCCGAAGTCGGCGTCCGACTTCGGAACGCCCGACCTCGAGACCTCCGACCTAAGAAAAATCCCGATGTTCGAGGTCTACTCTTGTCAGCCACCTACTACGGCCGTGCGCCTCAGAGGTCTGGCCGAGGACCATACCCTGACGCCCCTCTGGCATTTATTGCGCATGGTCGCTGTAACCCTCCGGCTTACTCCACAATAAATGCGGATCTCCGGCTTACTCCACAATAAATGCGGATCTCCGGCTTACTCCACAATAAATGCGGATCTCCGGCTTACTCCACAATAAATGCGGATCTCCAGCTTACTCCACCATAAATGCGCATGGCTCCTGTCATCTACGGACTCTCAGCTCTCCACGGCAAATCAGCCCAGCAGAGTTTAGTCAACTATGATAAGTCTCCGATCTCGGCCATACCTCCGACACCAATGCAATAATTCGTCTGACAGCGTGCTAGTTCGGGTTATACGACGCCCTCACCGCCGACATCAGAGCAATGATTCGCCTGACCATGCGCTGACCTGAACAACATGCCGAGCCGTACTACGGCCTCGCCCTGTTACATCGCAGGTAAACCGACCCCCGCCTATAAAAGGGAGCCTTGGCCTCTCAGGAGGGGGTTGGAAGATTGATACACTCTACAGACATTATTTATCTCCCTTTCTACACTATTTGCCCCCTCCCTGACTTGAGCGTCGGAGGGCCGGCGCCGGAAAACCCGGCCACCGGTTCGTGTGCAGGCACCCGGACGGAGGACGCCGCCAACTGACGGATCGCCGCTTCGCCACGAGGACCTGCCGCCCCTTCTCTCCGACCGCCCCAGACGGAGGACGCCGCTCGCCGACGGACCGCCGCCCCGCCGTGAGAACTCATCGCCGCTCCCTCTCCTCGACCGAAGACTGCCCCCGGGTCCAATTTCCAGCAACAGTTGGCGCTAGAGAAAGGGACCCGAGTAGCAGTCATGAAGTTGAGAAGTAAGGGAGCCTCTAACATCTCCCGGCGTCCCCCGCAAAGCCCTGGACACTCTGTCCAGAATTCTCCAACTCCGGCTGACCCAGTTCCTCTGGTCCAGCCGGAACAGTTCGACGCCTTGGTACAGCAAGTCCAGGCCCTGGCCGCCGCCGTGCAGAGTTTGCGGCGCGAGGAAGCCTTACCTACGCTCCCCCCACGGGCTCAGGCCCCGCCGGAGTGTCTCCCCAACGGCCCGGTTTTCCCAAGCCAAAACTTGCATGGCTCTTCTAGAGCCAACAACGGAGAACGAGCTTCTCCCCGGAGGGAGTTACCGGGAGAAGGTTTCGATCGGAGACCCCAACTTTCTGAGGCAGAGTCAGCCCCAGATCACCGTGAGCCGGCGCAAACCACAGCGACAATCCCACGGGTGGGAGAGCTCGACCGAAAAGTTGAGCATCTGGAGCGTCAGATTGCGGCGCTCCACAGCAAGAAGGCAAGACAAGAGGGAGACTTTGAGTTCACCACCAAGTCCCCCTTCTCCCGCCAGATCGAGGATGAGCCGGTTCCCGCGAGGTTCAAAATGCCTCAGGTGGAACCCTACAACGGGACGACCGACCCTCTCGACCACCTAGAGAGCTATCGGGCCCTCATGGCCCTACAAGGGTCCTCGGAGGCCATACTCTGCAAGGCCTTCCCAGCGACCCTCCGAGGGACCGCTCGGCTTTGGTTTTCTGGACTGAAGCCGAATACGGTGTCCTCTTTTGAGCAGCTCGGCAGGCAGTTCGCCACCAACTTCGCTGCCAGCCGGCGCCAGCAACGGACGTCAGACTCCCTCCTCGACATCAAACAGAAAGAGGGGGAGCCCCTCAAGGAGTACCTGGACCGCTTCACCGCCGCCACATGGGAGGTTCGCGAGCTAGACCAGTCGATGGCTATGTCGGCTCTGAAGACTGGGGTTCGCTCCTACCGATTCCTCTTCTCCATCGAGAAGAGCTTCCCGGCCGACTTCACTAAAATGTTGGCCCGAGCCCGGAAGTATGCCAAGGCCGAGGAGGCAGTTGCATCCAGGCGGGGGGCAATTGAGCCCGCCTCTAAGAAGCAGAAGAAACGCCGCGAGGAGCGCGGCCGACAAAGGAGCCGATCCCCCCGCCGAGAGAAGAACCTCCCCAGACTGAGAAGTCCGCCCCGACAGCAGAGGCGATCTCAGCAAAGGACCCCTCCTCGGCCGAGGTCCCCACCACGGCCTCGGACGTACCCGGGAAAGTACGAGAACTACACACCCGTCAATGCTCCCCAGGCCGAAATCCTGATGGAAATCGAGGGTCGGGACTTCTTCCGACCCCCACCTCCTATGCGAGACACGGGATTCCCCCGGAATCCCAGGAAGTATTGCCGCTTCCACCGAGATCGTGGGCACGACACGGAGGACTGCTACCAACTCCGGGATGAGATAGAAGCGCTCATCCGACGGGGAGTACTCAACCGGTTCGTGAGGAACCGACCTGAGGAAAGGAGGCCGGCGGAGAATGTCGCACCAACCGAAAATCCGGGCGACAACAGGCCCATCGCCGGCACCATCAACATGATCGGGCGGGCCTCGGCAGGAACGGCCGCCCTGGGAGCACCCCCGAAGCGCCCACGTACTGGTGAAGTCATCTCGTTCTCGGACGAGGACTTAGAAGGGGTCGAAACCCCCCATGATGATGCTGTGGTCATCTCTATGATTGTAAATAGGTTTGATGTAAAGCGTGTCCTAGTTGACAATGGAAGCTCAGCCAACATTTTGTATTATCATGCCTACCAAAAAATGGGATTGACAGAAGGGCATCTCCGGAGAGTCAATGCCCCGTTGGTTGGGTTTACCGGAGATGCAGTCCCGGTTGAAGGTGAGGCTAGCTTCCTTGTCACAGTCGGCCTCGCCCCCCGGGAGAGCACAGTGAGGATGGACCTCCTGGTGGTCCGTCTGCCCTCGGTCTACAACGCCATCCTTGGGCGCCCAGGGCTAAATGCCCTTCGAGCCGTGGTTTCAACTCGCCATTTGCTCATGCGGTTCCCCACCGACCAAGGAGTAGGCGAGGTCCGCGGAGACCAGCTGGTCGCCAAGCAATGCTACTTGGCGGCCCACACAGTAAAGCAACCAGCCGAGGCGCCGGACCACCCGATGGGCCCTTCGCTGCCCATAGAAACCCTCGATGCGAGGGACACCCTCTGGAAGAAGCAAGTAGAGCCCGGTGAGCTCCTTATTCAAATCCCACTACAAGAAAATTTTCCCAAGCTAACTGTGCAGGTCGGCTCCGGCCTCGGCGCCCGCGAGAGGGATTGCCTCGTCAGCTTCCTGCGGGACAACGCTGACGTCTTCGCCTGATCGCCCGCGGACGTGCCAGGAATTGACCCTGAGGTCATGGTCCACCGACTCCAGGTGAGACCGACCAGCAGGCCTGTAAAGCAGAAGAAAAGAGGCTCCGCCCCGGAACGACAACGAGCTGCGGCTGAGGAGGTGGACAAACTCCTCGGGGCCGGCTTCATCCGGGAGGTCTCCTACCCGGACTGGCTCGCCAACGTAGTCCTCGTAAAGAAGGCCAACGGGAAGTGGCGTATGTGCGTGGACTATACCGACCTGAACAAGGCCTGCCCGAAAGACAGCTTCCCCCTCCCGAGCATCGACCAGC
Source organism: Phoenix dactylifera (assembly GCF_051530095.1). Lineage (NCBI taxonomy): Eukaryota > Viridiplantae > Streptophyta > Magnoliopsida > Arecales > Arecaceae > Phoenix > Phoenix dactylifera. The sequence continues at coordinate 33,197,857 of NC_143198.1, read as the reverse complement.
TCGTCGACTCCACTTCAGGACACCAGCTGCTAACTTTTATGGACGCCTTTTCAGGGTACAATCAAATCCGAATGGCGCCAGAAGACGAGGAGAAGACGGCCTTCATCACCGACAAGGGCACCTACTGCTACAAGGTGATGCCCTTTGGCCTGAAGAATGCTGGGGCCACCTATCAGAGACTGGTCAGCCAAATTTTTAAAGACCAGATCGGCCGGAACATGGAGGTCTATGTGGACGACATGTTGGTAAAGAGCCGGGCGGCGGAACACCACATAGCCGATCTCAACGAGACATTCGCCAAGCTCAGAAGATATCAAATTAAACTCAACCCGGCGAAGTGCGCGTTCGGGGTCACCTCGGGCAAGTTCCTGGGTTTCATAGTGACCCAGCGCGGAATTGAAGCCAACCCGGAGAAAATCCGGGCACTGCAAGAGATGTCGCCTCCAAAGACTGTTAAGGAGGTGCAACGGCTCGCGGGGCGGGTTGCCGCCCTGGGAAGGTTCGTCTCTCGGTCAGCCGAGCGATGCCTCCCCTTCTTCGAGAGCCTCAAATGGCCGAAAGACTTCCGATGGACGGAAGAATGCCAGTAGGCCTTTGAGGAGCTTCGGAGCCTTCTGGCCTCTCCCCCGCTGCTCACCAAGCCCCAGAAAGGCGAGATTCTTTACTTATACTTGGCCGTCTCCCCAGCTGCAGTGAGCTCAGTTCTCGTCCGGGAAGAGGACAAGCTCCAAAAGCCGGTCTATTACACCAGCCGGGTTCTCAGGGATGCTGAGACCCGGTATTCTAAACTTGAGAAGACCATCTTCGCTCTCATCATCTAGGCTCGGAGACTCAGGCCTTACTTCCAAGCCCACACGATAGCTGTATTGACCGACCAGCCTATGAAGCAGATATTGCAAAGGTCGGATCGTGCGGGGAGGATCGCCAAATGGGCGGTCGAGCTCGGGGAATTCGACCTCGAATATCGGCCCAGGCCGGCTATCAAAGCTCAGATACTCGCCGACTTCATCGTGGAGTGCACCCTTCCGGACAACCCCGAGAGGCCACCCGAATCCGTAGAGGAGGCCCCGAGGCAGCCATGGGTCCTGCACTCGGACGGGTCTTCGACCTCGGGGGGTAGCGGGGCCGGACTTATCCTCACCAGTCCAGACGGAGTGGTGGCCGAGCAAGCTTTGCGCCTCGAATTTCCGGCCTCGAACAATGAGGCCGAGTATGAGGCTCTCATCGCCGGGCTCAAGCTGGCGAAAGAACTAAGAGTGGAAGACCTGACGGCCTTCAGTGACTCCCAGCTGGTGGTGAACCAGGTCCAAGAAGATTTTGGAGCTAAAGAGCCATCCATGCAAAAGTATCTCCAAAAGGTGCGGGAACTCATATCTGCCCTGAATTCTTTCAATATTCAATACATCCCCAGAACGGAAAACCTCAGGGCAGACCAACTATCCAAATTGGCAACCTCCCGCATAAGCGAGCTTCCCAAGGGAACAGCGCTCGAGTATCTTCAGATCCCCAGCACGGAGGAACCCGAGCCCACCATGTGCATCGACTCCGAGCCAAGCTGGATCGATGGGCTCGTCTGCTACCTTCAGGACGGAACCCTACCTCACGACGAGACGGAAGCTCGCCGAATCAAGCGCCAGACCCCCCGGTATGTCTTATACGAGAATAGACTCTACCGGCGATCATTTACTTCTCCCCTTCTCAGATGCCTCCGCCCCTCCGAGGCGGACTATGCCCTCCGAGAGGTCCATGAAGGGATCTGCGGAAATCACCTGGGGGGTCGGGCATTAGCCCATAAGGTCCTGCGACAAGGATATTATTGGCCCACACTCTAGAAGGATGCAATGGATTTCGTCCGGAAGTGCGATCGGTGCCAGCGAAACACCAATGTCCAGCGCCGACCTTCAGCTCTGCTGACCTCCATCATCGCCCCCTGGCTGTTTGCCCAATGGGGGATCGACATCCTGGGGCCCTTTCCCCTGGCCACCGGACAGAGAAAGTTCCTGGTCGTCTCCATCGACTACTTCACCAAATGGGTCGAGGCCGAACCCGTCGCCCGGATCACCGAGCAAAAGATGCGAGACTTCGTGTGGAGGTCCATAATCTGCAGATTCGGACTACCCCGTATCCTTATATCTGACAATGGTCGATAATTTGACAATGTTCGTTTCAGGGAATTTTGCTCTGAGCTCGGCATTGATCACCGTTTCACCTCAGTCGCTCACCCCCAGACAAACGGGGAAACTGAGGTAACTAACCGCACTATTTTGCAGGGGCTCAAGGCTAGGCTTGATCGGTCCAAAGGACAGTGGGTCAAGGACTTGTACAATGTCCTTTGGGCGTACCGGACCACGTTCCGACTGCCCACGGGAGAGACCCCTTTCAACCTAGCATACGGCACCGAGGCCGTCATCCCGTTGGAGATCGGCCTGCCTTCTTCAAGGGTGGAGCATTACGACCCCGACACCAATTCTTTCCAGCTCAGGAGCAACTTGGACCTCGTCGAAGAGACAAGAGAGGTTGCCCGGGTCCGCATGGCGAGATACCAACAGCGAACGGCCCAATACTACAACTCTAGAGTCAAGCCCAAGCTCTTCAAAGTGGGGGACCTCGTCCTCAGGAGAGCCGAGGCTTCTCAACCGACTGAGCAAGGAAAGCTCGCCCCAAATTGGGAGGGGCCGTATCAGATCGCCCGGGTACAACGACCAGGGGCGTATAAATTAAAGTCCCTAGAGGGGACCCTGATCCCGCGAAGCTGGAACTCCGAGAATCTACGAATGTACTACCAGTAAAACCCCTAGGGGTTCAAGACAATCAGGACAATGGACTCAGCTTCCTTTTCGCAAACAATTCTCTTATCTTGATGGCTGTAATTCTCTTCTAATATTGGGTCGTCTGTGATCCTCAGATTCCTCGGCCAAAATCGGGATGCCTCGAGGCTCGACCGTAGAGTCCCAAACTCCCTCGACCTCGGAAAGAATCGCAGGACGACGAAATATCGACTTGGCTCGAAATTCCCTCGACTAAGGTCAGAATGCCCCGGTTCGTCGGGATGCCCCGGCTATAGGGATGCTCGAGACGTCAAGATATGAGTGCGGTCCTCTCTGACCAGACGAGCTCGGCTCGTTCTCCATCAACTTCCATCTATGAGCACGGTCCTCTCTGACCAGACGAGCTCGGCTCGTTCTCCATCAACTTCCATCTATGAGCACGGTCCTCTCTGACCAGACGAGCTCGGCTCGTTCTCCATCAACTTCTCCCTATGAGCACGGTCCTCTCTGACCAGACGAGCTCGGCTCGTTCTCCTACCTCGACTAAGGTCGGGATGCCCCGAGGGTCGACCGTAGAGAACCAGACTCCCTCGACCTCGGGAAGGCGCCGTGAGGGATGGAAAGGGTGGCTCCACCCGGGGCGCCACAAAGTGGACCCCCGGGAGCGGTCGACGATCCCCGATCCCCGAAGCGAGCGATCCCTCGACTAAGGTCGGGATGCCCCGAGGGTCGACCGTAGAGAACCAGACTCCCTCGACCTCGGGAAGCGTCGCAGGTCGGTAGAGCGTGCCCAGACCCGCCGACTTGACGAACGATCCCTCGACTAAGGTCGGGATGCCCCGAGGGTCGACCGTAGAGAACCAGACTCCCTCGACCTCGGGAAGAAGCCGTAAGGGGTGGAAAGGGTGGCTCCACCCGGGGCGCCACGAAGTGGACCCCCGAGAGCGGTCGACGATCCCCGATCCCCGAAGCGAGCTATTCCCCGACTAAGGTCGGGATGCCCCGAGGGTCGACCGTAGAGAACCAGACTCCCTCGACCTCGGAAAGCGTTGCAGGTCGGTAGAGCGTGCCCAGACCCGCCGACCTGACGAACGATCCCTCGACTAAGGTCGGGATGCCCCGAGGGTCGACCGTAGAGAACCAGACTCCCTCGACCTCGGGAAGCGTTGCAGGTCGGTAGAGCGTGCCCAGACCCGCCGACCTGACGAACGATCCCTCGACTAAGGTCGGGATGCCCCGAGGGTCGACCGTAGAGTCCCAAACTCCCTCGACCACGGGAGGCACCACAGGTCAGCAAAGCGTCCACGGACTCGCCGACCTGACGCAAGATCCCTCGACCAAGGTTGAGGCGCTCGAGGTCCTACCATGGGGTCTGAAACTCCCTCGACCTCGCAGAGAGCTACAATTCAATAAAGCCTCGCCAAATCCTCTCAACCTCGGTGGGCGCTGTTGGGTCCGTGAGAAACCCGAGCCCCCCTTTAAGTCAAAATGACTCCGAAGGTCAACGAGGAAAGGAGGCAACCTACTCCACCATGCGAAGCGTGACTCGGAGAATGCAAGAGGTACATCCAACTAGACGCCCTCCTTGTTAAATTTTATCTACATATTGCTGAGCGAAATCCCAACGTTGGAGTCTTATCTCGCCCCAAAGTCGGGCCTCTCCAATGGGTCGGCTTAAGATCGACCCCCTAACTACATTATGCAGGCTCCGTTCGTCAAGTCTCCGCAATCTGTACGAAGGCTTCATAAATTAGGGCCCAACTCGGCTCTTCTACGTAAACTCCGACATCTAGCTGAGAAAGTGGTCCCGACCACGAGTGTATCAGCCAAACATGGATACCAAGGCAATTTTTGGAAATCCCAGCCTTGCTCACCGAGATCTCGGCAGAGTCCGAGAACGATAACTACGAAAACCTTCGACGATGACTTACTTATTAGCCCGCGCTCCCTACGAGGGGTTCGGAGTTAAGTTCGGAAACCCGACTAAAATCTCCGAATAGCAGCAGGCATAGACCTAGTCCGGTCTTACTTGAAGGGCTAAGGCCCGACCTCGATGCCTTGGGATTTCCCTAAAGGCTAAACGTGATGACTTCCATGATTCTTAGATCCGAGCTATGGGACTTAGAGGAATTTTCTAAAAAACCTAAGACTCGGAGCTCCTTTTGGTCGGAATGACTGAAACCCGAGAGGCTAAGACATAGCCCGGAAAAAGGGGACAACTTCGTTAAGCAACCCGAAAACTAAGATGTGAAGTTAGAGGTCGTCGAGGCAGTTAGCTAAGGCTCTAGCCTCGTTCGCAATAAAAAAGAAAGGCAAACACATAATGATGAAAGTGTTTTTCATTAACAGAAGGCCGAAGGCCGATTACAAAATTGGAGGTCGACCATTTAAGAGCCGACCTCGGATACAATGAAAAAGAAAGGAAAAATACGCTAAGTCCTAAGCAGCGGGAGCAACGTCCGGGGGGTCGTCCGGCACATTGATGATCTCGAGGTTTTCAGCCGGCACAGGCTCGGGGTCGGGGGTAGGGGCCTCGGGTACCGCCTCCGGGACGGCGTCCGTCTCGGCCGCCGGAGCCGCCTCTATGGTGCCAACCGCCTCGGCCGCCCCCGTCGAAGGCTCGGCGGGGTCTTCTTCGTATATCCCCGCCTCGGATGTCAAAATGGCGGGGAGGGCTTCCACGTCGGACCCCAGGCCCAGGTCCTCCCTCGGACAGACCGTCGAGAGGTCGTATTGAGGGCAGTACCGGCGCATCTGAGCCCGGAAGTTCTCGAAACCTCGGAGGAACCCGTCCACTGTCTCCTCCTCCAACATGTCGCGGAACTCTTGCGACTCCTTGAAGAGCTCCACGGCATGTTCGGCTCGCTCGAGTGCCCTCCTCTCCCGGGCCTCAAGTTGCTCGATTCGGAGGCGGGAGAACCCGTCCTCATACCTGAGGGCCGCGACCTCGGCCTGGACCTCCCCTAAGCGCGCCTCCGTGCCGCGCAAGGCCGACCTGGTTAGGGCGTGGGCGGCCTTCTCCTCCCCGAGCCCCTCCGCCGTAGCGAGGCGCTCAGCCTCGGTGGCCGCCCACCGAGCCTCGGCCGCGGCCAACGCCGCCTCCAGCTCGGCGACTCTTTTCTTGGCCGGCTCCAGCTGTCGGCCGAGCTGTCGGACTTCTTCCCGACACCCGTGGGCGATGAACGCCAAGGTGTCGAGCTCGAGAATATGCTGAAAAGAAAGAAACGAGGGTATTGTGAGTTGAAAAGCACACAAGTACGCTAGTAACTCAAGGAAATTAAGAAGGAAGCTTACCCGGGCGGTGTTGCAGTAAGCGCTGCCAACGACCTCCTCCAGCGAAACATTCCGGAACACGGCCCGGTCCGCTGGAAGTACCGCACGCCGTAACATGGAGCGCGCGACCTCGGCATCCTGAAAGGCCGAGCTCCCCTCGGGAATAGGGGAGTCCGGCTCGACCGACTCTTCTCGGAAGCCCGGGAAGAGCTCGGCACGACCGGGCCCGAGGTCCCGGAGCCGCTCGCTTCGGGGCCTCGAGCAAGCCCGGGTTCTGGCTGCTGCGGGGCCATGGACGACTCCCCCCGCTGGGCAAGGGGGGCAGGGCAAGGAGGGGCCGACGGGCCCGCATCACTAACGACCCGCTCCCGCCTCGGGTCGGCTGCAGGGGCCCCCGCCTCGGGGCCGCTCATGCCGGCTGAACTGGAGGCGCCGTCCGACCTCGCCCTCTTCCGGGGCTGGGGCCTAGCTCCTCCGGCCTCGGCCTCTCGCCTCCTCAGGCGAGAGAAAAGTGATGTGTTGCTGGTCGGCAGGCGGAGAATATCTGAAATCAAAATTTCGTTAAGTGTCAGACCAGTGACAGTAAAAGCAAAGAACGAAGAAAAAATAAAATAATGTAACCACCCTTATCCTCGGGGCGCGCCGAGCTCAGACCTACGCTCGCCAGGGCGTCCTCCCGCAGGAGCTCGGTCAGGTCGTTGCCCCTCCCGAGGGCTCGCACGGAGTCCAGGGTCCTCAGCTCCCTCCTCGAGGGCTCGGAGAGCTTATTGAGGGTCTTCAACCGAGGGTTCCCCCACCTCGGGTCGAACCCCCAAGGCGCCTCGGACGCCAGGAAGAAAAACTTCCCCTTCCACTCATGAATCGAGGAAGGGGCACCCTGGAAGAGTGACATACCGCCCCGAAAGGCGAAGTATAGCCACCCTGCATCCGCCGGGTTCTTCTTTAACAGAAAACACCGGCGGAAGAGGCCTACCGAGATCGGGATCCCGTGCCCGAGGCACAGGGACAAGAACCCGATTATGGTCCTCCACGTGTTCGGAGCCAACTGCGCCGGGACGAGCTGGTACTCGGCCAGCAGCTGGCTCACGAACTCATGGGCGGGAAAACGTAGGCCAGCCCAAAGTGTCTCGCGGTAGACCGCGATCCGACCTGGGGGCGGCTGCGTCACCCTGTCCTCCGGCCCCGCAGTTTCAAGACGAAACCCGGGCTGGAAGAAGAACCGGGAGCGGATCAGCTCCAACTCCTCCCCCGACAGGCTCGATCCCACTTCCTCAGGACCCAAACCCATTCCCACAGAAGAACGAAATAAAAGTTAAAAAAAGCGGAAAATGGAAGCTGGGGAGGAGAAGAAAAGAGGAAACCCTAGTGAAAACAGGGTGAAAACCTACTGAACATCGCCGGAAATCGCTCCGGGCACCGACGGCAAGGTTCGGTTGAGAAAGGAAGCAAGGGAGAAAGGCAACGAAAATAAGAAGCAGCCAAACAAGACCTTTAGGGCAACCTCGAGGGGTTTATATAGACCCCCCTGACGGCCCAGATCGATGGGGTCGGTTCCCATCCCCCGATCGGGTTGCGCCACGTGTCGACCTCGGAAGCCGAGGCACCGTATTCACTCCGGATTAATAAATCGGGTACGAAATCGAAGCGTTGTCCCATCGGATCTCGTGGCCTCATCATGGATCTGCAAAATCAAATCGTCTTGAGGAACGAGCGGACGCTGCCCCGCTCCCCTCATTTAATAAGATCTGGGACACGTGGAGCCTCGATGTGGCCTCCACCTCTCCGGAATTGTGATCCAGTAACACGAAATCGGAAGCGTCCGACCTTGGGTCACGCCGCGTGTCCGTTTTAAACCCCGTAACGGCACACTCATTAATGAGCGAGAAGCCTCGATTACGGGATTGAGGCACCGCCTCGACGAGCTCGAGGACCCCCATCATTAATCCGCCGTAAGGCGATCCTGGCGATTCAAGAGACGCCACCTCCGCTTCAAGAAGCGTAATGATACGAGCTTCATCATAAGCTCACTGAATAAAGCAGCCTCGAGACGCCAAAGGGCGCAGTTTTCACCATGAAAGCTCCGAGAAGCGCAAGGGGGCGGACGAGACTCGCCCCCAACCTCAGTGACAGACTTTACTTCCCACGTCCGAGCCCACAAGTCGCTCGAACTCGGAAGTCGGAGGGTAGTGTTGGGGGGAATAAGATTTTTTCCCAAATGACATAAATGCCCCTAAGAAGCCGTACAACTTCCGACCTCGGACGGCCGAAGTCGGCATCCGACTTCGGAACGCCCGACCTCGAGACCTCCGACCTAAGAAAAACCACGATGTTCGAGGTCTACTCTTGTCAGCCACCTACTACGGCCGTGCGCCTCAGAGGTCTGGCCGAGGACCATACCCTGACGCCCCTCTGGCATTTATTGCGCATGGTCGCTGTAACCCTCCGGCTTACTCCACAATAAATGCGGATCTCCGGCTTACTCCACAATAAATGCGGATCTCCGACTTACTCCACAATAAATGCGGATCTCCGGCTTACTCCACAATAAATGTGGATCTCCGGCTTACTCCACAATAAATGCGGATCTCCAGCTTACTCCACCATAAATGCGCATGGCTCCTGTCATCTACGGACTCTCAGCTCTCCACGGCAAATCAGCCCAGCAGAGTCTAGTCAACTATGATAAGTCTCCGATCTCGGCCATACCTCCGACACCAATGCAATAATTCGTTTGACAGCGTGCTAGTTCGGGTTATACGACGCCCTCACCGCCGACATCAGAGCAATGATTCGCCTGACCATGCGCCGACCTGAACAACATGCCGAGCCGTACTACGGCCTCGCCCTGTTACATCGCAGGTAAACCGACCCCCGCCTATAAAAGGGAGCCTTGGCCTCTCAGGAGGGGGTTGGAAGATTGATACACTCTACAGACATTATTTATCTCCCTTTCTACACTATTTGCCCCCTCCCTGACTTGAGCGTCGGAGGGCCGGCGCCGGAAAATCCGGCCACCGGTTCGTGTGCAGGCACCCGGACGGAGGACGCCGCCAACTGACGGATCGCCGCTTCGCCACGAGGACCTGCCGCCCCTTCTCTCCGACCGCCCCAGACGGAGGACGCCGCTCGCCGACGGACCGCCGCCCCGCCGTGAGAACTCATCGCCGCTCCCTCTCCTCGACCGAAGACTGCCCCCGGGTCCAATTTCCAGCAACAATAGGTTAAGATTAGAGCCTGTTGTCGAGTAGTTTGAAGCTATATGTTGGTTGATAAGGCAACAAACCGTATATCTCGCCTGTGAATCTCACTTGCATTTTTCGATCATGAGATTTACTTAAGTTTTGTATTTTGTTGGAAAACAGTTAGCGATATAACCGAGTGCAAACTTTACTCGGAAAAGCAAGCAGAAAAGCATCAGTGACTCGTTACTCGGTGATTTTAGTGGGTAAACGGCGTGATCGTGGTGCTGCCAAAACTTTAAATTTGGAACCGCGGGGTCGTGGGTAGTCTGAAACGAGAATAGTTGTCCGTCATGTAGGCAGCCGTGGCCACGTGATGAGAGACAGGAGGACGTACCTCAGACTCGAATTCTTTCGGATTCTCAACTTTCTGGTAGGGTACCTGAGACAGCCGAAGTCCATCGCTAACTGCTCGCCACCCCGACCTATGGAGCAAATATCGGCCACTGTAACTCTAGTCCTGCATGATGTGCCCCAACCCCTGATATCAGGGCAGAGGTGCTCCAGAACAGGAAGCGATCTGATTCTCTCAGCCGGTGGCTCACTGAACAGCTGTACAATCCGGAGTATCCTACCCCCCCTCCTTCAGGAAGAAGAAGGAGGTATAGAGGGAGGAGAGAAAGACCGTTGGCTACCTTCATGTATACCAGGTAAGGCTCTGATTCCATGTAAAGGGAAAAGGGAGAGGAGAGAAGGACGTAGAGGGAGAGGAGAGAATATCAGAGGAGGGAAGTATTGGCTCTTAATTCCACACTTCAAACTATGCCTTAGGCCCCGTTTGGGGGAACTTTTGGAGGGCTAAAAAGCACTTTCTCGCCATCCAAAAGTACTTTTAGATAAAAAATGGTGTTTGGTAAAAATTTTGAAAAGCTGTTTTAGCTTTTTCAGAAAGCGAAAAATAACTTCTGGGCAGAAGCTCCATTTTGAAGTTTTCCGAAAAAGCTATTTTGAGCTTTGTCGGAAGCTCTATTTTTGACCAAAATACCTCCATTTAAAAAAAAAATTCTCCCAAAACACTCCATCTCACCGCCTCTTCCTCTCCCACCCACCCCCTTCCTCTTCCCCGCTGCTGCCCCCCATGCCCCCGCCCCCACAGTTAGGGCTGTCAACGGGCCGAGCTGCTCGGGCTCGGCTCGGGCCCGGCTCGGTAAAAGCCCGGCTCGGGCTCGGCTCGTTAGTCAAACGAGCCCGAGCCCGAGCCCAAAATGAGGCCCGTTTAAATTCGAGCCCAAGCCCGAGCTCGAGCCCGAGCAGCTCACGAGCCCAACCAATAACCCATTCCCTCCACCTGACCACCTCCTCTCTCTTTTTATTTTTTTTCTTCTCCTTTCTTCTGGGTTTTTCCAGAAGCTTCCCGCACCCGGTGTCAGTGTGGCGGTGTCCCTCCCCTGACTCCCCTCTCGCCTTCCTCCTCCGCCGACCGCCGCCGATGCCTCGCTGCCTCCTTCCACCGCCTGGGAAAGAAGCACGCGAGGCCCCTCCCCCTCTTTCTTCTCCGTTTCTACCGGCGAGACTGCGATAGAGGAGGGGATGAGAAGCTCTCCTCCACCGGCGAATCAGGGAAGGAGCCGAGGAGTCCCTCATACAGGAGGGTCGGGCCACGGCCGGCGGCGCCCGCGGTCGAGCCCGCGGCTTCCTCGGCCGTGCCTGCGGCCGACGCCCGTGCCGGCGGTGCAGGTGCTCGCGGCCGAAGCCGGCGGCCGCCACACGCGATGAGGTGAGTCCATTCTTCTCTCCTTTTTTTTTCTTTTTTTCTTTTTTTCTTTCTTTCCTTCTTTCTTCTCTTCTTCTTCTTCTTTTCTTTCTCTCCTTCGTTCTTCTCTCCGACGACGAACCGTCGGGACTCGGAACCGAGCTCGGCTGCTCGTTGTTCTCTCCGACGGGCGACGGAGATGGGGGCGGGGATGGGGATGGGGATGGCCGGATGGGGATGGGGCGGGCTCGGGCTCGCCGCTCGGGCTCTGGCTCGGGCAAACGAGCTTTACGAGCCCGAGCCCGAGCCGGGCTGTGCCACCTGAGCCCGAGCCCGAGCCCAATACAAGGCTCGGTACCGAGCCCGAGCCCGAGCCCGAGCCAGGAAATTAGTGAAACGAGCCGAGCCGAGCCTGCGGAGGCTCGGGCTCGGCTCGTTAACAGCCCTACCCACAGTAAGGAGGTGCCGAAGAAGAGGAAGAAGAAGGCTCGGTCTTCCCCTTCTCGCGGCCACGATGTCCCTGTCACAGATGGGGAGGTGCTGAAGAAGGAGGTCGGTCGCTGCGAATGTCCCCGACCCCACGGTAGGGAGGTGCTGAAGAAGAGGAAGAAGAAGGGGGTGCCCTCCAGCTTCCTGCGGCCGCCGTCGGCCATGACCTGCCCCTCTCCTACGTCTGCCACGGCTCGGCCTCTTTCCGATGCCGTCGGCCTCGCAGGAGGAGAACACTTCGTAGGAGGCCAGCTGTGGCCGCCGAGACTGCCGCAGGCGTCACCGGCCATGGCTCGGCCCTCTCCTGCGACTTGGCCCCCTTCCAGTGCTGTCGGCTGCGCGAGAGGAGAAGAAAGGAGAAGGGAGGAGAGGAAGGAAGGAGAAGAAGAGAAGAAAAAAGAAAAGAAAAGGAAAAGAAAAAAAAGAAGAAAATGAAAGAAAAAGAAGAAAAAGGAAAGACAAAAAAAGAAAAAAAAAGAAAAAAAAGAAAAGAATAAATAAATAAATAAATATGTATAAAAATGAATGAATGAATGAATAAATAAATAAGATAATACATAAATATAATTTCAATGAATAAATAAATAAATACATAAATAAATATATATATAATTGAACGTATAAATAAATAAATAAATAAAAGAAAATAATAAGTGAATGGCAAATAATCTGATCTTTATGATATTGATAGGTACAGTGAATTTGTCACCATTGTAATTAGTTAAGTAAAGAGATAATTTGTTAAAGAGATAAATGGTCATTAGAAAGGTGAAAAATTAATTTACACTAATAATTATAATATTTTATACATTTATTGTTGTATTATACTATAAATATGATATTATATTACATTATATCATAATACATTGATATGCTATGTTAAATAATTTAATATTATATTAAATTATTATCCTATAGTATGATATTATAATAATATTATATTACATTACATTAATATTATACTATATTATATATTTATGTATTAATACATATATTTTATTATGCTCTGTTGTATAATACTCTGCAATGTTGTTTATGGTAATTTTGTCATACAAAAGTACTTTCTCAGTTTGTTTACCGAATATATTTCTAAAGTGTTTTAGCATTTTAGAAATGTAGTTACTAAACAACAAGCAGCTTTTTATAAAAGCTCTAATTCCAAAGGTTGTACTGCCGACAGCTCTTCCAAACAGGGCTTTATAGTTGAAAATATCTACGTATAACTCATATACAACATATATATACAGCTTATATATAGCTAATAATATAGCTTATATACAGTTCATACACAATTCACATACAGCTAACATCTTTGATGAACCATCCACATAGTACCCTTATTACTCTGGGATTTTAGTGGGCACACGATCGAGGAGCTGTTGGAACTTGTAACTTGCAACAGTTATGCTATGGGTGGGGAGAAACGAGAGTAGTTGCCACTTGCCTGACACACACAGAGTCATGGCCAGGTGAAGAGAGACAAGAGCTCGGACGTATCTGAGAACTCGTTGGAATTCTTGACTTTTCAGATAGGGCTCTTCATCTTCTTTTGATTTTACGAGCAAGGCTTTTCTTACAAAACTTCATTATGAATATAAATCTTTTAGATATGTTAATATTAGAAACCAGTCCAACTTAAACGTCTGAGTTGGTGAGGCTTATTGGAGATCCAGCTCGTCTGCCATCCGAATAAGAAAGATCGGAGAGGAACGCTGCATGCCTCCATGGTGATGCTCCGTTAGACTACTGCGCTCGATCAGCAGTGATCCCGATGTTGAGCATGCACAAGTCAGCATTGGATGGCAAATAAATAGCTCTGGGCGGCGCTTCGATGCTGGCTCGAATCTAAAATAACAAAAATAAAAAAGTCTACTCTTTGGAGCATGTTCGACAAGGGACCTTTTGATGTCTAAGTCAGACACAACTTTCAGAAACTTGAAATTTTGAATTGCTGCACCATGGTTCATTAGTAGGGGTGGCAATCGGGTCGAGTCGGATCATATACGAGCTGGGTTAGATGCAGGTCGGGTCAAAAATTCTTTAACCCAAACCCAACTTATTTAGTAAACAAGTTAAAATTTTAGATTTGAATATGACGTGTTTATTAAATAGATAACCCGACCTAATCTATAGAACTCATTTATTAAACATGTCAAGTTAGGTTAAACCTGTTAATCAGATATTGAATGAGTCAAATGGATTTAAACAAGCTAAGTAGGTTAAGCGAGTCAAGTTAAACATGTCATAAACAGATTAAGCATATTTCAAATAGGTTAAATAAGTTTCATATAGGATAAAGGGGTTGGATAATAATTTGACCTAATTATTAAACGAGTTAAAACAGTTCAAACAGGTGAAAGGTTTAAACTTAAAACCAACCATTTAATAAATAGGTCTAAACGGGTTATCTAGTTTATAATCAAAATCTATTTATATTAAATCCAAACCTGCCATTCGCAGGTTGGGTTGACGGGTTAATTCGCTAGAAATGAAAATGTTGCCATCGTGTGGACGGTCATGGTCACCATGCTTATGTGCAGGAAGAGAGATAAGAGGACGTGTCTTAGACTCAATTTTTATGAAATTCTAAACTTTCAGTAGGGCTTTTTCTCTTTCTTGCCTCCATTTTTTTTTTTTTTTTTTTTTTTTTGGAGTAAGGTGTTGCGGCAGGCAAGAAAAATAACGAAACAAAAAAATAAAATAAAAGAAGAATAAGAACGTATAATAATGATGTTGTTTGAACTATTGATCTATATTTACTGGTAAAAATAATGCAAAAGCTTTACTACTAAAAAAAATAAAAATTGTAGAGTATAAAATTACCTCAGAAACTCTAGCTTCTAATATATTCTAATATATCCGATCCCTAAGACACTCAATTACTCCCTTCTCTTTGGATTATAATATATATATATATATATATAATACAAGACATACCTGTTACGGGGGTTCCCCGAATTTAGTCCCGCATCGGCTAATCAGCGGAAAGGTCTGTGCCTTAAATGGGGGGCTCAATAACCTCTTCTCACCGATGCGCCTTTTGAAGGGCAAACCCGTGAGGGGTGGAATGGGTGGTTCCACCCCGGGTGCCGCCAAAGCGCGGACTCCCGGGAGCGGTCACGATCTCCGATCCCCAAAGCGGACAATACCTCGGTGAGGACGCGGTCGCTTTCCCTGCTCGGCTGGTGTGTGGGCTGTGCTGGTGACGGGGTGCAAATCCCGCAACAGTTGGCGCTAGAAGGAGGGCCTGGCCCTCCGCCTATCCAGCAAGGAGCCGACCCGGGCACAGGACCTTCCCGCTGGGGGGGCTGTGTTATGGGGGGTTCTCCGAATTTAGTCCCACATCGGCTAATCAGCGGAAAGGTCTGTGCCTTAAATGGGGGGCTCAATAATCTCTTCTCACCGAGGCGCCTTTTGAAGGGCAAACCCGTGAGGGGTGGAATGGGTGGTTCCACCCGGAGCGCCGTCAAAGCGCGGACCCTCGGGAGCGGTCACGATCCCCGATCCCCAAAGCGGACAATACCTCGGTGAGGACGCGGTCGCTTTCTCTGCTCGGCTGGTGTGTGGGCTGTGCTGGTGACGGGGTGCAAATCCCGCAACAATACCCAATACAAGATTTTGCTTATAAAACTTCTACGGAAGATAAAGCTTCTAGAGTACATAAATTATTTTATTTCCAAAAACACCCTCGTGGAACCGACAAATAAGTCATCCGTAAATGCAAAACAATTATTAACTTTGCATATGTAACACGAGTATTGCTCCATGATTTTTTTAAGAAAAAATTAAAAAATCTCCATAAAGCGCGGGTTCCCTGGTAGCTAGCTGACAAGACACAGCCCAATAATAGAAGAATGCGTTCACTGTATATCGATTCCAACATTTAAAGAATTCGAACGGTGTGAAATGAAGTAAAGTGTATCTGTTTCAAAAAAAAAAAAAAGAAGAAGAAGAATTGATGGTGGTCATCATACACAAACTCGGTGGCCTAAATGGTTTTAGACAGTTCTGGATTAATAATAAAGAGAAACTTTAGCATCAAATCTATATCAACAAGTGCGGCAATCAAAATGCTGTAGTGACTTGAAAAGGTGACTCCACGAGGCACTCAGTATGGTCTTGCTCGCTCGTTATTTGCATTGTGCCGGCAACATGAATGGTGGACGGTTGAGTGAAGCGATTTTTCTTGGTTACCATAGCATTGTTCTTTTGCTCTTATTAATATTGAAAACTATGTATTATTTTCTGTGAGTTTATTTGCCCGTGTCAATTTAGGAGCTAATAGAGAGGAAGATCAATCGGAGAGTTGGTGGGCCATGAGGGCATCTGCATGGTAATTTCTTTGATGAACCACCTGCATGGTACACTGATTACTCTGTGATTTTAGTGGGCACACGGCGCGATCGAGGAGCCGTTGGAACTTGAAATTTGGAATAGTTCCGCTATGGGTGGTGGGAAACGAGCGCAGTTGCCTGACACGCGGAGAGTCATGGCCAGGTGAAGAGACACAAGAGGACGTATCCGAGAACTCTTTGGAATTCTCGACTTTTCAGGTAGGGCTCTTCATCTTCTTTTGATTTTTCGAGCAAGTTTTTTCTTACAAAACTTGATTATGAATATAAAGCTTTTAGATATGTTGCCATTAGAAATCGGTCCGACATCGAGTTGGTGAGGGTTATCGAAGATCCCAAGTTATCTACTGTCTGAATTGGAAAAATCGGATAGAACACGTCTTCGTTGTGATACTTTGTTAGACTGCTATGCTTGATTGGTAGTGATCTCAGTGTCGAGCATGCACAAGTTAGCATTGGACGGCAAAGAAACAGCTTCAGGCAGCACTTCGATGCTGGCTCCAATCTGAAACAGCAAAAATAAAAAAGTATACTCGGTGAAGCATGTCCAGCAAGGAACTCTTCGATGCCTAAGTTAGACATACCTCTCAGAAAACAGCAGAAGACCTTAAAGGTGTAGAGAGGCAGTGCAAGAGAGTCGAAAGAGTTCTTAAGTAGAGAGCCTCCGGAAATGCAATATATATATATATATATATATATATATATATATATATATATATATATATATATATATAGGCTAAGATCAGAGCCCGTTGTCGATTAGTTTGATGCTATATATTGATTGATAAGGCAACAAACCGCATATCTCGCCTGTGAATCTCACCTGCATTTTTCGATCGTGAGATTTACTTAAGTATTGTGTTTTGTTAGAAAACAGTTAGCAATATAGCCGAGTTGTTACCAACTATGGAGAGAGTTTGAGATATAAAGAACTCTCCGAATGCTTTTTGAGTTGCCTACGTGGCAAGCTTTGAATAGCCAGCCCGTTGCTAAGTTCAGCATAGGTTGGTTCCAAGGTGTATCGGATATGCATAATATAGCAAATCGATTTAAACTCGAACTAGTATTCCTGCAATAATCAACTTAGGTCAATATAGCTAAATCGATGCGGACTTGAACTAGCATCCTAAGCCGGCATTCTAGATCTAATATGGGTTCAACCTTCTAGAATTTGTAAACTTAGCACATTCTTGGTATAAGATTTTTTTTTAATAAAAATCCGTTTTGAATATAAGTATACATAAATTATTATTTTTTTCAAAAAACAACTTTCACGTGTATTGCTCCATGATTTTTTTAACAAAAAAGAATTAAAAAATCGCTGCAAAGCGCGACTTCCTTTGTGGTTGGCTGATAAGACACAGCCCAATAATCAAAGAATGTATTCCCGGCACGTTGGTTCCAACATTTAAAGAATTCCAACGGTGGGAAACGGAGTAGGTGCAAACTTTACTCGGAAAAGCAATCAGAAAAGCATCGGTGACTCGTTACTCGGTGATTTTAGTGGGCAAACGGCGTGATCAAGGTGCTGCCGCAACTTGAAATTTGGAACTGCGGTGCCCTGGGTAGCCTGAAACGAGAACTGTTGTCCGTCATGCAGGCAGCCGTGGCCACGTGAGCAGAGACAGGAGGACGTATCTGTGACTCGGATTCTTTGGGATTCTCAACTTTCAGGTAGGGCTTTCTTAATTTCCTCCCCATTTTTTCTTTTCGTATTCGGAGCAACTTTTTCTTATAAAACTTCTTTCTGAATATAAAGATTTTAGATATACATATATATATATATATATATATATATATATATATATATAATTTGTTTTCCAAAAAGGTCTCCAAATAAGCAATTTCATGAGTTATAGAACTGATTTTTAGATGAATATTTTTATTGAAACCAATCACTTCAAATATGGACAAGATCATTATAAACAACACTCCCTTGAATAAAATATAGAAGGTGGATCCAATAATACCAAGATTTGGCTGGTTTCTCTGGATATTCATGAATACCATTATCAGCTGTACGTTGTTTTCGCAGAACTACGTAATGGCAGTGAGAGGTGCCACTTTTCACCACCGCAATAAACACAACTGTTAATGAATTATTTGTACAAAATTATTTGTGCAACGCGCAATTCATTGGTAAAAGTTTCATAAATGGTACAAAGATTTGACCTTAAAAAAAATTGTTTAGATGAATTATCTGTACTATACATAACACGGCTCTTATTTAAAATTTTTCCTACGTACAATGCATGATAGACTCCATAATAAATATAACTGCTGCATGCTATTACTTATTTTATAGCATCCCTTCGTTAATATCATCATCATCGGGGAAAGACGTAAGGACAAGAATCGGAAAAACTGGGAGAAAGTAATTTTTCTCCGTGTAAAAAAGAAAAAAAGGAAAAAGGGTATGCAAGTCTTGACAGCTGGCGTCCATGCATGGGTTCGCTGTGTATATAACAGTGAAGAAGGGGGAGAGCAAGAACAAGAGATACTAAAGACCTATCTCTACTTTGAAAGGTAGCATCCTTAGTGCCAAGAACCACTGAGACATGGCTCAGCTCCAACTACCCCAAATAGACCTCTCAGGGCTGCGAGAGAAGCATACAGGGACCCCGGAATGGGAAGCTGCGAGAGCCCAGGTCCTCCAGGCGCTGCGGTCCTACGGCTGTTTCGAGGTCATCTATGATGGGGTCACCCAGCAGCTTCGCGAGACGGTCTTCGGAGCTGCAGAGAGGGAGGTGCTCAGCCTCCCAGCCGAGACCAAGTCGCGGAGCCCTGGCTACTTACGCCATACCGCTCTTAAGGCGCTGGACAGCGTGGACATGCCGGATTGCACACCAGAGGGCATCCAGACCTTCACCAATCTTATGTGGCCCCAAGGAAATGCAAGCTTTTGGTATCCTATCATTTCATGTTTATTCTCTGTTGACTGAGTTTTGATACCTGATCCTTAATTTAGATAGCCATTTTATTTATCTTTAATCCTTGACCTATTCATAACTGTGTATAAGAAATGGAGGTTCATCGAACAATAGAGATTTCTCCTCTATTCTTTAATCCTTGACCTATAGTAAACCACCCCCGGACGTAGGCACATCACGCACTATCTCACACCGTTGGGGTAGAACCTGCAGTTCTCATAAATGAAGATCTCAAGGCTCCTGTATATAGTATTCTCGGAATCCTATTTCTCCATCCTGCATATAATTAAATACCATGTAATATGACTATATATCGCCCAAAAATTAATTGCACCACTCCGCTACTGGAAAGAGGTTAAATAAGTATTCAAATCTTTGAATATATTTTCCAGTTGATAACTAGTGTTTGCCATGAGTAATAAATCCATTATTTCTATTGAATGGTTGGCTGTGATCTCACTACTATTCTTAGAAAAGGAAAGAAAGATCTTGCGCTTGGCTACGTTGTTTGCCAATGCAATCATCTCTTTTTAGATAATTTTTGTTTACAAAAAAGGAGTGTGCCTGTACGTACGTATCGTGGAAAGTGGGTTTTGGTGCAATGATAAGATAAATTTATTTTAACTTTAGTGTCGTAAGTTCAAAATATGAAAATTATCTTTCTTCATGCGAAGGCTTATACATTTTTAGCTTCCAAAACCGGCAGGAGGCTTATACATTGAGATGCCCTGTTACCCTTTTCTTTATATATACATATATATACATATATATATCTATCTTTTATCACTATCTTGTTCTTGTAAAGCCGACTTTATTGTTGATTTACCAAAAAATATGCCGACTTTATTGTTTGTCTCTGTTTGGCTAGTGAGACGATTAAGTGCTACGTAGAGGGACTAAAGGAGTTGGGTCGGATGATCCAAAAGATGGTGCTGGAGGGGTTGGGCGTAGAGAAGTACCATGACTGTCTCGTCGAATCCACATCTTACGGTCTGCGATTGTCGTCATACAACAATGAACCCGGTCAACAGCAAGAGATGGAGGTCTTTCCGAGCCACACGGATCCTCACCTACCGACCATTATTTCCCAGGATGAAATAAACGGGCTTGAGGTGCAGATCAAGAATGGTGATTGGATCCGCGCCAGCCCTAACTCTTTCATAGTCATGCCGGCCGATTCCTTTGAGGTATATATATAAGATATATAAGATATATAAGATATATAAGATATATAAGATGCCCACGATCAAGTAGCTAGCTTTAGACTATATATATATATATATAGTTATATTTCAAAGATTAACAAGCAAAGCTAAGCAGGTCGACCCTATTTTATTTTGTTTTATTCTGTTTTGTTTTGTTTTTTGTCTGCTAAAAGGCATGGACCAACGGAAGGTTGCAGTCCGTCAAGCATCGAGTGGTGCTGAGTGGTGAAGAGACGAGATACTCCATCATCTTTGCAGCCGCTCCCAAGGAAGGGTACGTGGTCCAAGCCCCCAAGGAGCTGGTTGATCAGCACCACCCGGCTCTCTTCAAGCCGTTCGAGTTCTCGGACTACTTCCGTTTCCGCACATCGGAGGCCGCTCCGAAAGTAGGAGACGTGCTCAAGGCCTACTGCGGGGTCCAAGGAGACCAAGTGGAAGAGGAAGCATGATCATCATCTCTCTCTAAGGCTTCATTTGAAAGCTTCTAGCGAGATGTCGTGCCGTCTCATCGGAAGGAGCTCTGCTCCTGATCCTTAGTAAAATAAACCCTTTTCCCCTTGTTGCTGCTGCTTAATTTCATTGAATGCTCTCTGCTGTCTGTCATGCACTTCATCAAAACATACCCTTATCTTTGGGTGCTTTGCTTGCTCCTGTCGCACTTCCAATCCTCTCTTTTTCTGACAATAAACAAAGTTTCTCCATGGCTTTGCTCTTAGATGGGTTCGGATCGGTTCGCCACTCATGCTAATAAAAGAAAACCGTGATACCTGCTCTCGCAACGTGCTATGCACGTGAGACACATGAAATATGGAGGATCGGTGGAGGATTGCATGGGTAGAGCCTTCAGAAATAGATAGATAATCCATTTTTTTAAAAAAAATTAGGAAGAGTGGTGAAGATTTATATGCAAAGCTACACGTAAGATGGAAACCATTGTGATAAGAATTTTTAATTAGGAAAAACTAATCACCGGTCCTTTTTTTTTTTTTTTTTTCCGACTAGACTCTAACTTTTAATCTATGTTGACTAGTTGTTCAACAATCGATCTAGCTATATTTCAATATTTCATTATGAGACGAAAATGCTCCCACCTCTATTGATCTTCCATTCCCACTGAAGAAGAGGAAGAAAAAGGGGTTGGCCGCAACAGCCCGCCGCGGCCGCTGCCGGCAACGGCCCGACCCCCTTCCGCGGCTGCCACGGCCCCGCCCTCTTCCGTGCCGCCGAGAAGAGAAAAAAGAAGGGGGCGCCCTCCCGTGTCCTGCTGCTGGCGCCGGCCACGGCTCGGCCCCCTCCTGCGTCCGCCGCGGCCCGGCCCCTTTTTGGCGCCGCCGGCCTCGCAGAAGGAGAAGAGTTCTCTTTTAGCCAATCGTTGCCGGCTGCGGCCAGGTCCCCTCCTGCGGCCGCCACGGCGCGGCTTCCTTCTGACGCTGCCGACCTTACGGGAGGGCAAAAAAAGAGAGAAGAAAGAAGAAGAAGAAAAAAAAAAAAGAAAGAAAAGAAAAAAAAAAGAAGAGGAGAAAAGAAAAAGAAGAGAAGAAAAGAAAAATAAAAAGGAAGAAGAAGAAAAACAATTAAATAAATATATAAATGGATGAATAAATAAATAAATAAATAAGTTAATAAATAAATATATTTTAATAATAAATAAATAAATAAATAAATAAATGAAGAAGGAATATCAGCTTTTAGATGGGATCGGATTGGAACGCCACTTATGCTAATTAAAGAAAACCGCAATACCAGCTCTCGGAACGTGCTATGCACGTGAGACACATGAAATATGGAGGATCGGTAGAGGATTGCATGGGTAAAGCCTTCAGAATAGATAGATACTCCATTTTTTAAATTTCTTTTAGGAAGAGTGGTGAAGATTTATATGCAAAGCTGCACGTAAGATGGAAACCATTGTGATAAGAATTTTTAATTATTCATAAATAAAAAAATTTCAACCATATCTTAGTAAACTTATATAAAGTAGCTTTACCATATACAAACAAAAACTGTGGTCTTCATAAATCAATATTAAAGACACATGTACGCTCCAATGAATATCACCCTTAACATGCATCGCATCCGACAGGGGCCGAATAAATGTGAGAACAGGCGCACTAAGGCTCGTTTGGTTCGTGAAAAAAAGAAAAAAAAGTGTGATCAACGAAAAAGTAATGAGATGCCTCTTATTTGGTTAGAGTTTTTAAAAAAGAGAGATGAAAAACTTGTATTCTCATGAAAATATGATTCCCATATTTCATGAAAAAGTCCTTCCCAGAAGAAACATAGGAAAGTTACTTTCCCATGAGGTGGAAATCACTTTATTTTTATTTTTTCTCTAAAAAACCCCTTCAGCATTAAAGAAGCATTAAAGAGGCATTAAAGATATAATTTTTATTAAGGGCATAATAGAAATTATACATAACTTTTCTAGGAAAGTGGATGGCCAACCAAACATAAGCACTTTGTAAATTTATCACTTTTCCATGGTCAACTAAACATTCCAAAAGTACTTTCCTAGGCATCCTCTTCCTACGAATTTATTTTCCAGAAATCATATTCCTAGGAAGGAAAATACTTCCCGCGAATCAAACGAGCCCTAAATAGCTAATGCCGGGAAAGGGTAGCCCCTAGGAAAACTGATTCATGCGTGAGCAACCGCGCATGGGAACGCACGCGCGCCCATAAAAAAAAAAAAAAGCATAAAAAAAAAAAACCACAGCCCCCGCCAACACGCAGACAAACATAAAACCACAAAAGGATCAGAACCCTCACCAACACACCGAAAGGAGAGACGCAAACGAGTCAGCAACCAAATTTGCCTCTCAACGAGTAGCTAACACGGAATACGAAGCTTGTTGAGATCCTAAATAACTAAATTTGAGAAACCAGAGTAGGGATATTTGAAGTCATCTGATCTATGACTGAATCGTTCGTACATAAAACTGAGCCCATCGATTTTAAGATTAATGTTCAAGAAAGCATTTCTATACAAATTAATGAAATATTATGCAACGATTGATGTTGAAGATAGCATTTGCAAATATCTTTTAACATCCTTAATCTTGATTTTACTCTCTCAAAAGCAATAAAATATTTGCTACTAAAAACCCTTAAATTTTACAAATAATTTAAAAAATAAAAGGTCACCATCTTCATTCTTCTTGGATATTAAAAAGCTAAAAAAAAAAAATCTTAAATTTTTTACTAGCACCGCACTCTCTCCCAGATGAAATAATGGAAATAATGGCGAGGTTCATAGTGCCAAACTAGAAGAAATATAGGCCAACAAACCATTTAACAAAATCCAATGATACATCTGTGAGTGCCATGACGTTCCGTTATAAAGAAGGCTTAGTCCGGGCTGTAATTTAATTAGGTTGAGAACATAAAGTCCACCTGGTTTATTCTTTAAGTGAAAGTGGCAAATTAGTGGTCCCTTTTCAACATAAATAACAAGACGAAATCAATCAGGGAAAAAAAAACACTGCCGATCTTTCTCATTCCTTCATGATGAGTGCAACTACACCATCAAACAGCCAGTTCATCTTCAGGGGGTAAAGGCTCAAAAACTGATTCAACTTCAGACCTGTCGACATCCTCCAGTTTTGAAGGGCTCCACTTTGGATTCTGCAAAAAATGGAATCGTGGGCTAATTAAGGGGAGAACATAATCTCTACAATACACCCATCTGAAAAACAAGGCAAAAGGGTAAACACACAGAAATATCTGCAAAGAAGAAAAAGAATGTTAAAACAAATCAAGATAATTATGTTCCAAGGAGTCTCTCTCTCTCTCTCTCTCTCTGTGTGTGACAGAAAGAAGTATGTCCACACGTCAATTGACATAATTGCATTTGCATTCACGCACATTCAAGATGTGAAAACAAGTAACAACGGGAGTAAAAACACGAACTATATATCTCCCGAGAGGAGAGAGTATCTACTCTCGATTATAAAACCAAAAGATGTGGCATCCAAATACCATTGATCATGATCTATACTAGTAAATGTCTTTAAATCAACATCATATATTTTGGTGATCTTTAAACAATGTATCAAGTGGATGCAAAAATGAGACAATATGTGTTATAATCTAAGCATTAAAATCTATATAAACTTTCAATCTATATATGTTCTAAGATGGGTAGTTAAATCAATAAGATGGACTCCTAATAAATACTTCATTATGTATTTTAGCACATACTAGCACATTGAAAACCATCAATATTTGTATCCACATTATGCATAGATTAGAAACCACCAACATATGTGATTTTTTGTTTTCTAGACATTTTAGTTATATAGATGATCAATAATGTGAATCTTTGATTTGAACGCCCTATTATTGATTTTGGTATCAAGGGGATTAGATATCCTCTCCTCTCAAGAGTCCATCTCCACATATTACATGTACTCCTTATACATGTCGTAGTATCGAAATTTGTTAATTTTCACATATTTCTTTGTTTTTAATACAATATTGCTGGTATGGTGGAAGGCTAGACCTACATCCCAGAAATTCTAGTTTTCTTCTTTCTTTTCCTAGGTGTAAAATTTGTATTAAGTATTTAGAGATGATGTTTGATTGGCAGGTAGAAAACTATGATGGAATACCTAGTTAAGCTTATGCCAATAAGACAAACCAATTAATGAACTGAACAGGATATATACTATCAAAGATTAACAATGGACAATTGTAAGAGATGAAAATGATGAATTGTTTTGATAACTTATCACTCACGTATAGAGTCACATCAATCCTTTTTAAAGAACAGTTAAACATGAAATTATTCTCTTGATAAATGCAAGAAAAGGTTTGTCTGGGATCAGAAATACCAGGTCCTTGTCCACCAAAACTGCCCGTACACCTTCAGCAAAATCATTTCGAAGTGAGGATCTCAAGGCGATGCGGTATTCGACCTTCATTACACCACAGAGCTGCATGCTCAATGCCATCACAATCAGCAGTCTTTATATTTTTGGATCAACAAAAAGGAGAAAAGCAAAAGATACACTCTAATTTCCAACTGCCAAAAATTGGCGTCTAAGATCTTACTTTTGATAAATGATGTTCATCATTTCCATGTGCAGATGCAACTTCCGAGAAATGCTTTTGCGTTAAGCAGAGAGAAAATGGTGCACCTTTCCCAAGTCCTAGAAGAGCATCATTTGCCCATTGTGCTACTGCTCCCAAAAGAAGCAAAATCAATCCAAGGAACTGCAAATTTTTAAAAAAACAATAACAATTTGTACAACCTGATTCTCTTTGAAATAGAAAATGGCCAGAAACACTATGAACAATGTTGCCCATCAGAGGACAACTATATGAGGGTTTTCTAAGGCCAGAAGGAAAAGTTGGCCATAAGAGATAGCGATATATGCAAAGAGGTTCCAAGTGCTTCACCAAACATCATGGATCAACTTTGAAGGATTTAGAACAACTACAGCCATTATACCATGTTATACAACCAATTATACAGACCTGCAATATTATCAAGAATGCATGAGCTTCACATTACTAATTTCTGATTTCATCAACATAAAATTGTACCTTTGTGTATATAGTTACGTGCAATGTGAGGACCTGCACAAGCATGTATTTAGTTCTACATCATGTTTGTGTGTGTGTGTGTGTTAGAGAGGTCTTGGTACCAAAGCAGGGCCAAGAACTCCAAGTTACAATTTCTGGCCAGCTTTTTTTGTGAAGTCCTGGGTCATCAGACACAGATCACCATTTCTAGAAGAAGTGTGAACATGTGAATGCAACATTGATTTATATAATTGAAAGCTATGATGCTCTAGGCCAACATTGATGGAAC
Source organism: Phoenix dactylifera (assembly GCF_051530095.1). Taxonomy (NCBI): domain Eukaryota; kingdom Viridiplantae; phylum Streptophyta; class Magnoliopsida; order Arecales; family Arecaceae; genus Phoenix; species Phoenix dactylifera. The sequence goes on along the minus strand of NC_143198.1, from coordinate 33,172,093 downwards.
CGTCTCGAACCACTCGGTTCAGTGCATATTGAGCAATATTGGCAGCGGACTGGGATGATTCCGGCCTTCAAATTAAGAAACCGGCGAAGAAGGGGGAGAGGGAAAAGAAAAGAGAGGAAAAGAGAAAGGGAAAGGGGGAGGGAGGGAGAGGCAGCGGGAGGAGAGAAAGGAAGGGTCACGGATGGCCGGCGGATGGCCGGAAAGGGGCATTGGAGAGGCTCCACCCTTCATTTTTCCTGTTTCGTACAAAACAAGAGTTCCAGAGTGGAGCCTGTTTTTTATTTTGACAAGTTTAAGTGAAATCGGCAACCCCTTACCGACTTCACTTAATTTTGTCAAAATAAAAAAAGCTTTTTTTAATTTTGAAAAATTTATGTGAAGTTGACAAGGTGGTTGCCGACTTCACTTAGATTCTTCCAAATTAAAAAAAAAAGGCCTCCGAAATTTTTGTTTCAAACAAAACAAGAAAACTGGAGGGTAGAGCCCCTCCACGCCCCACCGTTGCCCCTTGTCGGCTGTCTGCCCGCCACCCTCCCTTCCTCCCTCTCCCTCCCCCCCTTCTCTCTCGCTTTTCCTCTCTTCCGTTCTCCCTCCCCCGCCCTCTCTGCTAAGTTAGGCTGCGCTCCGCTGGCCTTCTCTCTCTCCCTTCTTCCCTCTCCCTCTTCCTCCTCGCCCACTCTCTCTTTTCCTCTCTGCCGTTCTCCCTCCCCTCTGCCCTCTCTGTTGTATTGGTGTGGGCATAGCATGGAACAGCACTGGGGTGTATTGAATTGTCGCTGGGCAACTGGTACAACGATCCTTTCTCTAGGCCATGATACCACCAAGAGAAATCCTTCTTCCATAAATGAGATATATTATCTAATACTAAAAAATACATCATCCCTCCGCCGCACTATTCTGACAACTAACATAGTGATGGGGACATCAGAGTGACTCGATTGCGGCTGCACCAAAGATTGGCATCATTGTGGCTGGGAGATGCTCTTGAGCCACCAGATTGAGTCGAGCCCCGAATTGGGTCCAATCTAGTTTGCGACATTTTTTATTTTCAGCATTTTGCTATTGTTTGATCGAGTCAATTTGGTCATTTTCTTTTGTTTGGTCAAGTCAATTTGGTCAGTTGTTTGTTATTGAAGTCAATTGGGTTAGCTGTTGAGTCATTGGATCGATTTTGGTATGTAATCCATCGGTTGACTTAGTCAATTGATTGAGGATTCAAGTTTGGTATGTCGTTAATTGTTTGAACTGATGTAAGGCCTATATAAAGGCCACCCCGCTCATGAATTAGAGAATTGATGATTGAAGAAAAAATTCTAGCCTTCTTTCTGCTTCTTTTTCTTCCTCTTCTTTTCTTTCTGCATCTCTATAACCTCTTCTTTCTACGTCTCATAACCTCTTCTTCCTCCTCCCCTTCTTCTTTCTCTCTCTCTTCTCCCTGCAGTGGTCCGCCATCAGCTTGGTATCAGAGCAGCTCGGCTTTGCCCTTGCTGCCAAAGCCGCGATCCAGTTTCTACTTCTTCACGTGGTGGGCTCAAAAGGTTTTGGGTGTCTTCTCCCAAGCCCCATCGCATCAAAAGTAGAGCAAAAGAGAAGGAACGAAGGCTGTGGGTGCCGTTTCTCTTCTTACAGAGGTTTTTGGGCATTGTATTCTTCCAAGCCCAAATCCCCATCGCCGACGGCTCCCCCCTTCCCATCGGGCTGATCCCATGCCCCCACCCCCACTCACCCACCTCCAAAAGCTTCCATCCCTCCCTGACTCCACAGGCCGCACCACAGAACCCCCCCCCCCTCTCCCCTTTCTCCCTCCAAACCCCCCCTTCCTCAGTTCGTCCCACCTGCCGTCACAGCTGAAGCCACCCTCACTCTCGTGCCGCCATCGCCGGATCAACCGCGCCGGCCAACGTCGCCCGTGAAGAATCGGGAAAACCCAGTTCGTCGCCTCTACGCGCATGCCGCACCGCCCGGAGAAGAATCGCTCGCCGCCATAACCAGCTGCCGCCTGTCGACTATTTCGTCCTGGAGCCGTGATTGGCCGCCAATGTCCACGGAGCCCCGCAGAGGTCGGAGCATCCTCCCGAACCCATCGGGAGGTTGAAGACAATTGGATTAATGGGTAAGAGTCAAACCCGTTAACCAACATCCCGGTAACCCAGGTCTCTGAAAAAAAAACAGAACGCACGTGACTTGCACGTGATAGACCGTAACGGGTATCGGGTTGGGTCCAACCCGATAACTCGAATCCTAACAGATCCGAGTTAAAAAAAAAAAAGAAAAAGAAAAAAAAAGAAGAGAAAAATACTTGTTCTTCCTTCTTCCGGTTCGCTGCCCCCGCTCGCCGCGGCCGCAACGCCGCTCCGCTGTCAATCGCCTCCGCCTTCGCCGTATCCATCCCCGGCCGGTCCCGCCTCCCGGCCCGCTGCCCCAAACGCCACCGCCATCCACGGTCGCCTTCTGCCCAAGCACCACCGCCACCTCCGCCCTCTTCCTTTGCTGCCGCCGAGCTCCACCCCTTCGCCCCCCCTTTCACTGCATCTTCGGCCTCCCCCGCCCCGTCAGCTGTTGCTCCTCCTTGCTTCCTCCTCCGAGCCCTCTCACGAGCCCTCTGCCCCTCCGCCTCCCCTCTTTCCCCTCATCTCCTCTCCCTCTGCTGCTCCTTCGTCGGCCATATCTCCCGCTCAATCCGTGCTCCACCGCACTCCCACACCCCCCACCCCTCTTCTCCAACCCACAGGTTCCCTTCTCCCTCATTTTCCTCAGGGGTTTTGGCTTTATAACAGGCCCATCCCCAAGCCCTCTTCGCATCCGGTGTTTGGGTCCAACAAACCCAGTCCAACCGGTCCGCAGCCACCACCCGCGCCCATCTCATCCACGCCCTCCTCAATTGCCGGCCCAACATGCCACCACCCCACCTGGCCATCCTTCCATTTTTCATTAGGCCCGCAAATAGCAGGCCCATCAGATCTGATCAATCCCTTCTACTCAATCAGGCCCCATCATCAGGGCCCCCAAAAGCTTTCAGAACCAACGAGTTGCTGAGATCAGATTTGCCAATTTGTTGTGATCAGACCCAAATTGAAGCCAATTGAAGGATCCATCAGCTGCAACCATGTCTTTGATCGTCGCCCCAGCCCGATTCGAGCGAACCAGAAGCTGATCCCAATGTTCCACTAAGACCTACCTGATTACTGAACCAGAAGCTGAAAACCAAGAGGCCGAATATGTCGAAGAAGTCTATGAACCAAATATAAAAAATTATAAAGAAGACTTTGAAGACGAATCCACCGGATGAGAATTTGTCCAAAATGATTCTCAAAGAAAAACTATTGACCCTAAGTACAATTAAACCACTTCACATCACTACTTTGAAAGAGGTAGTCAAAGATATCGAGAGCTAATCACCTGTGTTGGCACTTATAGCTAAAGATATCAATGTGGAGTCCAACCTTGAGCGTTCCCCTGTAGTAGTTTCTCTTCTAGAGGAGTTTCATTCTGTAATCCCTGATGATTTTCTGGATGCACTTCCTCCGATGTGTGATATCCAACACACAATTGATTTAATTCCCAGAGCATCTCTAACTTTTCACGTCATAGGCTCAACCCGAACGAACATGCTAGGATCCGTGATTTAATGTTACCGACAGTTGAGTTTGCATATGATAGTTTGGTCAATAAGTCCATAGGCATGAGTCTATTCGAAGTGGTGCATGATTACAAACCTAGACAACCCATAGATCTTATCTCCATGTCTCATCAGTATAGAGTGTCTGAGTCAGCACAGTCATTCGCATCGCATCCACATTCATTGCATCAAAAAATCAGCAAATGCATTCACTCTGATAACTTAAAATATAAATCCATTGCTGATTTACACAAACGTTATAAAGAGCTAAGTGAAGGAGGTTACGTCATGATAAGAATTAGGATTAAACGACTTTCTTCGAAAACGTTTACGAAATTGCAAGCTCGTAGTGCGGGACCGTTCAAAGTCCAATAAAAAATCAGTTCGAATGCTTATGTTGTGAATATTCCTAAAAACTATGAGATTAGTACGACATTTAATATTAAAGATTTAATCTCTTACAAAAAGACAGCAATTATTCATTCTGACCTCTTTGTTGACACGCCTGCTTTTATTGATCACCCTGATGCGGTACCTATTGTTGAGCCCCACCTCCAAAATTTCATGCACACAGAGAATAAATAGAACATATATTGGATGAGCAGGTTATGTCAACCAGAAATGGTGGACACCAACGTTACCTTGTCTGCTGGAACAGCCAACCAAAGTCTGATGTGACGTGAATTTTCAGAGCCGAGTTGCAGCGCCTTGACCCTGACCTTCTGAAGCAGTACGACAGCCGGCCAAACCTGCACTCGACGGGGTCGAGTTTTTTCCGCCCCAAAGTTGATGGGGACATCAGAGCGACTCGATTATAGCCGCACCAAAGATTTGACATCATTGTGGCTGGGAGATACTTTTGAGCCACCAAATTGAGTTGGGCTCCGAATTGGGTCCAATCTAATTTGCGTCATTTTTTATTTTCAGCATTTTGCTTTTGTTTGATCGAGTCAATTTGGTCATTTGCTTTTGTTTAGTCAAGTCAATTTGGTCAGTTGTTTGTTATTGAAGTCATCGAATCAATTTGGTCAGTTGCTTTTGTTTAGTCAAGTCAATTTGGTCAGTTATTTGTTATTGATGTCATCGAATCAATTTGGTCATTTGTTCTTGTTTAGTCAAGTCAATTTGGTCAATTATTTGTTATTGAAGTCAATTGGGTTAGCTGTTGAGTCATTGAATCGATTTTGGTATGTAAGCAATCGGTTGACTTAGTCAAGTGATTGAGGATCCAAGTTTGGTACGTCAATTGTTTGACCTAATGTAAGGCCTATATAAAGACCACCCCGCTCATGAATTAGAAAATTGAATGATTGAATAAAAAACCCTAGCCTCCTTTTTGCTTCTTTTTTCTCTTCTCTTCTTCCTGCATCTCTATAACCTCTTCTTCCTCCTTTTTCCCTTCTTCTTCCTCCTCTTTCCCTTCTTCTTCCTCTTTCTCTCTTCTCCCTGCGGCGGTCCACCATTACATAGGAATACTTTCATAACATCGAAATAGCAGCTTGGCGAAAGAAATTTAGAATTTATACAATTAACAAAGCAGATGTGTTGCCTACTTAGGCAATATCTCACTATCTTCCCCAGTTCTGTCCCTTAAAGCGCATGACAACTATCAGTACTACTAAAAGTGTCATAGTAGTGGGCTATGGCAGAACAGCAGAATTGGAAAACCAACAAGAACTATATGTCCCACAGCACAGCAACTCAGCATCACTGCATCACTGGCAGAAGTTGGTTTTCCAATATCAAGCATTCCTTTCTTTAAAGTATATGGTAGAAAGGTATACCTGCAACATCAGTATTCGACCGAGACTTCTCCAACTCTTCCATGATTTTGGAGACTGATTTATGTCCACCAAAAGATGATACTATGTGAGGCAAAAGCATCTTCAGTTGAGCCTCTGATTCAGGTTCCTTCTTATATTCTGCTAGTAATGACATGACATCTTTGTGAGGGTCATCAGAGCTGCATGTGCAAAATATGCAAGTCAAGACAACTTAACATTCAATGGGAATTTGGTGAAATATGAAACAAGGTATGATCCTGAAACGCATTTGTGAAACATAAAGCATGTCCATAATCTATAATTCAAGCCGTACTCATTACCCAATTTAAAAGCAGTGTCCAAAAAATTAAAAAAAAAACAGTTGAACTAAATGAATCTTCTCAAATCTAATAAACCAATGTATGACACAATTTTGCACAGTAGCATCTATCTACGCTGCACTGCAGAGGTACCAAAGAACTTCTGTTGAGAAAAAACTACAAAATTTCCAAAACTACTAAAATATTCTCATGTATTAATTCACATACATTTGCACCATTTTAAATCAAACATTATGAGTTTCTAAACAAGCCCATGACATGATCAAGATCAAGGTTTCAAAATTATGTTTCAACCAAGGATTGCCAAACTGAGCCGTACCGCCCGGTTCGAGGCAAACCAAACTGGCCGGTACTAGACAGAACTGGACGAAACCGGATGGTTCCATCCGGTTCGAACCGGACTGGGCGCCGACCGGTACGGCACCCGGTACCGGTTCAGCAATCCTTGATTTCAACACACTAGCAATACCTAAGATTGATCATGATGTAACATTTTTGGTAGAATGAGAAAAATTAAGAAAACCTTTGATGCAGGACAGACCTAGGAAGAGACCTTTGTTTGAGGGTTTAGGAAAAGAACTGAGACCTACAAGGTGCTGGAATTTCAGGTTAAGACCCAAGTTTTCAATAAAACTGAACTAGCAAGGCAATATTTTTTTGAGAAATAGGGAACAAATGACTACTATTTAACCTAGGTTGAGGATTCTAGGGTTTAAATTGAGTTTTTAAGGGTTTGTGAAATTAAAAAAAATAATTGAAATCAAGCGCTTGCTGGAATTTTTTTGGGAAAAAAATCCAAGGCATTGCATGAAAGATCAGTACATTTTTTTATCAAGAAAGATTAGAAGAAGGGCGAGTAATGAGTAAAATGAATGAAATAAGACAAATAATAAAGGGAAGATGAAGGACTTTTCTTGTGTTTGTGTTATTCTACAAGAGGGAGGGAGGGAGGTTGTCTAAAGTTCAAAATCCTGATTCTTCAGTTCATAATTTCTGCCTCATCAGATTAATGGGGTTGGTTCTGTTACTTCAGTATAGTAAAGTATGTGGGGCCTTCTTTATTCTTTAACTAGACTCTTCTTCCAAGTCTAGAAAATATTGGAAGGTGGTTGTTAGGTGACATGACCTCAACCTCCATAGCCAAGAGAGTGGGTTTCCTGCCTAACAGGCCTTCTAGGTCCCCTAGCAGACATTTATCCAGTCCGAATATGCCTTAACCAAGTTTTAGCAGACACTTATCCAGTCCAAATATGCCTTAACCAAGATCTAACACCAATCAAGAGGACTGACATCATGTTGAGAGCTGGTCCTAGAACATCCTCAAACTTAGACAACACATTGATCCTTAAAATCGACACCATATTGATGGGACAGTCTGTCGATTAAATTAATAAATTCAATAATATTGACTAAGAAATTGGATATCCTTTAAACTCCAGATTCAAAGTCAAGGTTAATTTGTTGATTAAATTCTCAAAGAGCATTTGATATCATTAACAAACAAACAAAACAAATTACATATAGAATCATTGTCACGATCAATAAACTGAAAGAGCCATAAATAAATAGCACCAAGGCACAAAGCAAGCACTTTGTGCTTTGTTTTCCAGCTCAATGGAAATAAGTTTGCCCAAATAACCACTTTGTATTAAATATGATCTACATAATTCAGGAAATGTAAAGATATGTATTTTATTGATTGCGCTAGCTTCACCAACTATCTCAAATCATAATAACCAATTAATTATAACATAAGAAAGCAAATTTTTACTCACAAAAGTCAACCCACCAAGTGTAAATTTCAAAATTAATCATATACTGGATCTCCATGGAAATGAAGCAATAGCAACACAAGAACTCTTTTCAAGTTCCTCAGGTGTTGAAGCACAAGAAGATATAGTTTCTGATAAAAGTTCAGCACAAGATACAAATAAAGAATGATCAGAAATATACAAGTTGATTGATAGAAGTGCTCCCTTAAGGGATCCTAAGTTTCCAGAAGGCACATAATGAGTTCCCAAGCCCACATATAATGCATCAGCAGGAGATGAAATCCTTTTCCCAGTCATTCCAAGGTAAGCCCCTGCAAAGGAACTTCTAGAGTTTAGCAAACAAACAAAAAAAGGAATAAAAAGAAAACCAACCTTAGAAGATCACAACGTAAAAAATAGGCAATGCAACTTTACTTTTGTTACTTCAGGGATTAAAGCTTCCCCCCTCCTTGATTATGTTACTCTATAAATATAACAGAACATTTGACTGTAATAAGTAAATAGACATTTATAATATAACACAGAAAGAAGTTAACAAGTATGACTAAATATGGAATGGAGTACAACAGAAGGCATCGCCAACACTTTCAAAAAAAATACAGCAAATACTTTCAAAAAAAAGATTTTAGCATAGAAGAGTATATACAGAATGTTGAGTGAAAATAATGGATAGATGTCTTCTTGATTTTGCCCGCACCAGAATAGAATAATACTCATGATATCGAATTATCAACTTTCGTGCACAGTATTTAGACTCTTGAATATCAGACTTAAAATAAGATAAATTAACAAGACATTCAAATAAACCTGTTAAAAGATAACCACTGAGAAAAATGTCTTCAACTCTGAAACGTCCAACCAAAAGCAATAAAAGTTCTAGGCTTCTAGCAATGAAGTATGAAATCCCAATTAGCATGTTCTTAATCGAAGAGGACGATGCGTTGCACATTTCAACTCCTCCAATAGCTTAAAATGCACCACCATGCAGTTTACATTACTAGAGTCTGACACATGCGATGTGCATGAGAGAACTATGGATGGCTGAGTAATCCCAGTCTGACTAAAATATTCTTTCTATTCATATAGCTCCCTCGCAAGTAAACAATTTTGGGTATGTCTATTTTGAGTTGTAGTTTTAGCAACTAGAGATGGATGGTTATAAGGTCTGGGATCTGGCCCCTAGAATGGCTCCTGGGAGATTGATTCTAATATTAGCATAGATCAGCAAATATCAGTATACCTTATCTAACTTTAAAGGCAGCATCATGACACATGGATGTATAGAATATAGATTGCTGGATAACCCAAGATTTTTGAACACCTAAAAGTGATACTAATAAGCAAGATAGGAGCTCTGGATACTGTCGATGTCATCATAGAAACAAAGTTGAAATGCCAAAGGTCAATCCTTTTTAACTCAAAAAAGATAGTTTTATCCTTAGGAGCAGGAAGCTTCCACTTAGAATGAGGCACCCACTTCAAAATCTATCCAGAAACCAGTCCCTGCACCTGCTTTCTAAGTGTTTTCTTATTCATAATATTTTCAGGAGACCCGCTTCCCCACATTGCACCCCCACCCACTTTAGGTAGCCAAGGTTTTATTTTTACAAACAACAATATAAATAAATAAGATGCATTTGTATTGTGCCCACATTCTGTTATTGACACAATTTCTTTTATGTATCAAAGAATAAAGATGGCATAACGTAATGTGTTTTCTTGTTAACAAAAGATTGCAGACCACCTCTTGACAATTTTGGAGATACTATATACATGGTATATGAATGTCATCTCAAGCAATTTCCTCTCAAGAATGCACATACATGTGCACAAACAGCAATACATGTAAAATGTCTACATCACATCACTAAAGCGGCTCTCTTCATCTTTACGGATTTACTTCCAATCAAAATGATTTTGTATGCAAGGGCCAACATTATTGCATGGTTGATACTGTTGGATTATAAAGACTGTCAAAGCATAAGCTTAGTGGCACACAGATGTCAAAAGTTGGCTTTATAAAAGCAAGAAGAAAAGGGTAATGACAAGTACATAGACAGAAAGATAGGAGGCAAAGGTTTAGGAGAGAGTTGTGGCAAATTAAAATGCTAAGGACAAGTCCAGCAAAGATCTGAGGCCAGTTCTAGCAAGGTTACAAGCTCATAATTGTCTAATGAGTCAACAAAGAGGACAGAAAGGCCTTTAAAAAGATTTATAGTCATAAGATTTATTCAAAAAGCCCATAATACATCATCCCCACCCTAGTGTGCCTGTCAGGCCACATGCATGCACACATACAAAAGATGGAAACAAAGAAAAAGAATTTAAGTTGATATATAAAATTTTGAAGTTAAGGGTCATAAAATCTGTAGAAATATGAAAGGTTAAACCTTATTAAAACAATAATATGCAGGTGAAAAACAAAGTCTTGCTAAAATTGATAATCAAGAAATCCTCTAAAATAGTTATCTGTTTCATTTCAAATCCTGTTTACACAAGGATAGAGTGAAGAAGAAAATTAATAGGATCAGAGCAGGATAGATGGCATGAAAATAAAAATTTCAAGAGTTAGCAGTGCTGCAAGGGTTAAAATGTTGGGCTAACGAAAAACTTTATGAATAAGGTTACACGTTTGAGAACAATGATATACCCATGAACCGGCACCAAAACAAACAAGCTTCTAAAAGACCACCTTTGAATCATTTCTTTAAATTAAAACATGCTAGATTTTGAAACACATCATGCTTAATAAATCTACGAAGCTATACTTGCTAACAAACATTGCATTAGTTCACAAATTATGCAGCATACTGATGACTCCAAAACACAAATTATGCATCAAGGTTATTAGAGAACAAAGGCACCCAATAGAGTAGCGGTTTAAACCCTAGATGGTTCCGCAGCTGTCCTTGTATTGCAGATATTTAAATTTGATGTACTTAGATCAGTTTCACCGTTAACTCTTATTCTCCTCTGCTCAATTAACCGTGCCAATAAATTAGTATTGGGCATTGAACAAGTCCGGCAAGCTGTGCACCTCTTCTTCATTCCCCCCACCCCCTAGCCCTCCCCCACCACCTTACACACACACACATAACCAAAAGAAAAAAAAAAGAAAAAAAGATGCCTTTTGTTTACAAAATGATAATGTTGCAATTTTACACGGTATTAAAGCCAAGGTCTGCAATACCGGAACCAACACCATGCTAGTAGGCTGGCGGGATGGTACGGCATGCCTTTGTGCCATGTCATTCTGGCGTGAACTGACAGGGAAACCAACAAGAGAGGGGGAGAGGAAGAAGGAGAGACAGGAAATGAGAGAGAGAAAAAGGGAGGGAAGGAGGAAAAGGGAGAGGGAGAGGGAGAGGAAGAGAGGGAGAAAGCGCGAGAGCGCAGCGGAGAGAGAGGCAGAGGGAGGGGGAGAGGGAGAAAGAAAGAAAGAAAGAGAGAGAGAGAGAGGGAGGGAGGAAGAGAGAGGGATAGGGCGGCAATGAGCGGTGGTCACCGAAACAAGCTGAGAGAGGGGGCAGGGAGGGCTTTCTTCTTCTCTCTCCCCCCTCTCTCTTTTCCTCTCTTTCCTTCTCCCTCTCCCCCTCCCTCACCGGTTTCTTGATTTTATTGTTGGAACCGTCCTGGTCGACCGCTGGTATGGCTCGGTACGCCCCAAACTGGGCAGTTTGAGACAGTTCCGCCTTCCTTGATTAGAATAATAAGTTTATGATTTTTGATACATCTACCCATTTCTTCTTCCAATGGTTTTCTTTGACATCTTTTTCCTGCATGTATACTAGCCTACATGTTTTAAAGGACAAAGAACCCTAGGATTCCTTGGAAATGAAAGCCAATCCATGTGGTTCATTATTTGATTATTTATTTTCAAGTCTTGGCTGATGTGATTACTTCATGCTAACTATATATGCAGTTAAGTATGAATAAGATGTGATGGTTAAAAGTTCTGGTTATGGTTTACAAGATCTTCTGATCTCTGAGAAAAGACTATTCAAGATGGTTTGAGTTACAGGACGCTGTTGCGCATGCAAGGTAAGCAAGATAAAGTATGGCAATTGATGGTCAGAAGTAGTTTTTACATACTTTTATTTTTGTGTTTCTTCCTTGACTTACTGCCCTAATATTGTAGGTTATTGTTACTTGGAAGCAAAGTTCGCCGTCTTAATACCAGACCTCGTACCAGTGCCATACTAGCACAGTATCGGTACAATACGGTACGAAATTTTTTCTGGCATACCAAGTGTCAGCACGCCATCCGTACCGGATACTGATACTGAATTGGTACTGTACAGTACATCCCGTACTGGCCTATGTCAGCACGCCATCCGTACCGGATACTGATACCGAATTGGTACGGTATAGTACGTCCCGTACGGCGAACTATGCTTGGAAACATGCAACAACATATTATCATTTGTTTGATGACTTATAATAGAAGACAACAACAATAAGCACTATACTATATGACCTTAACAAAAACTGGAAGGTCAAACTAACTTCAAGGGTAGAAAGTAAAAGTGAAAGTAGTATTTCTCTCATGAAAATTAATGCAAGCAAACCTTCAAAAAAAAATCAAAATCGATATCTATCCCTACATACTGCAGCATTTAATGAATATAGACTAATGCTTGACATACAATTCAATGAATACCAAAGATAAGGAGGACCCCACCTTGTCTATAAGACAGAAAGCAAATATCTATCACAAGATTCAGTAAGAATTTTTTTGGGTTTTAAATTATGATGCATAATTTGAGAAATCAAGCAAGTTGATGTGCAGTTATGAAGATCAGTTGAGTGATGAATGTGAAGGAATTTTTTGAAAGGACATACCGACTGCCCCTTCTCCCGGACTCTCTGCAGCTATATAAGCAAAGCCAACATCTGGGAACAAGCCAATTCCATTTTCCGGCATGGCAAGTAGTGTTCTCTGGCACAAAACCATATAAAATCAAGTAGAGGATTAAAATCAATTTTCGTACAAGCATACATACAGAAAAGTTGAAGATATCACTTAACAACATCCCTGTCTTGAAGAAAGATATACACCTCAGTGACAATTCGGCAGTGGCCATGTCCAGACAGCCCAATCCCAAACCCCATTGTGACACCATCCATGAAACAAATGTAAGGCTTTTGATATCCAAAAATTTTACATATCAGAGAATATTCCGCAGCAAAAACCTACAACAGAATCATAGCGTGAGCTTAAAGAAGAATAGCATAGTTCAACTGAATAAGGACTTAAATCAATTATTATCTATTACATGGATCCAAAATATAGTTACATTAATTGTTAAAAAAAATCAAGAAGATACGCATGCAAAACAAGAAGTTTCACGCACATGACATCTAAAGTCTAGCGTCATGTCAGTTGCCTATTACAGATCTAGCAAAAGAAGAGAGATATCTGTGAAGCTCTGAACAACTTTTTGAGAGCAGTCATCTTTCAACATCCAAATAACAACGTTTGGCAGGATCAAACTATATACAATCTTTATACGAGACAAATGCAAGTAAAACATGAGGAAAACTCATATTTGATAAGCTGATCATATTTCCAATCTTCCTATGGTCATGCTTGGGAGCAATTTAACATCAGTGGTGGCAAAAGAAATTTTCCCAAAAAATAAAGCATTTATCCACGAGGGGTTTGTTCTTCTCTTTTCCAGTAAGCATGACATTATCATGACAACAGAAGCAAGGAAAAGAATGCATGGTATTTTATAGACAAGGGTACAAAATACAAAAAAAAATACAGGCAGGGTAGCATTAATTGCTTAGAAGTTATGTGCTGATGTATGCAAAATGGTGTTCATCAGTCATGTAGAACTATGCTGACCTTCTCAACATGTCATGAAAACCATAAAGAAGATTAAGTTGTAGTGCTACAAACCTCTTGATACTCGTATCAAATTGATCATATTTTTATTCATGAATTGTCTTGCATCAAAAAAATGAAAAAGTATATAAGAGAAACAGTAAGAAGGACAATATCAAAAATAGCCAAGATCAAACAAATGGTTCACACTTCACACCCTATAAGCAACTTCATTATAAAGCAATCCAAAACCCCGATCTCATTCTTCCTATAAGATGTCATGTCCCTTTCAATGGCAGATGATAAGAAACCGCCTGGGTACTCTATAGAGGTGATCAACCACACCTAGTTTCCAACAATTACACCATTTGGGTGATTTGTTTCCATTACCATCAGAGCAAACCAATGATTTATTTTATAAAGCCTAGCTATGGGCACAGATCCACTGGACTGCGCAGTTTGCAGTCTACTGTTTCCAGCTAATACTGAGATCCCATGTCTTCCACTTATCCACAGCAGCAAGCAGCTATGGAAATGAAATCTAAACCATTTCCTTTTCTGAACTGAGGAAAAAATTATAAAAAAATTGTCACTTATCTTTTGCCTCGGGAAGTGCTGCATCACCCTCATTCTCCATCTAGTTCCTCCCCGGGCTCTACTTGTCACATGCATAATAAGAAGCCCCTAGACCGCCTTGCCTCACCTTTCTCCTCGGCCCACATCCACCTCGTCCTTCCCCCTCCCTCGCCAACCAGCTGCCTCTGCCACAAGCAACCTATAATTTCCAAGCAGTGGCTGGAGGTGGGCCAAGGAACGCATGGCATGGCTCTTAAGGGAGCACTCTCGAGAGCAGGGGACAAGCATGTGCACCGTGAAGCCAACAAGCACAAGGAAGATCCCAGTGCTGTTGCCGCTGCTTATGAACTCCAACAATGTTTCAGATACCCCATGGCACTTTGATATTGGAGGCTCAACAGGAAGAATCTGACACTTCCCCTGAGGGGCAAGCTGAAGCAAACCTTTCCAATGGTCAAGTAAGAATGGAGCACCGAAAAACTGCAAGTGGTGGGTGTAGAAAGAGAGGCAGGTAGAGTTGAGGATAGTGGAGATCCCTAATGGAGGGAATTGGTGGTAGTTGTAAGACGTAAAAGAGAAGTGGTAGTGGAGAAAATAGTAGAGAATGTTACGGCTAGTGCCAATAATTTTTCAACCATGCTAGAGGCGGTTGGAGGAACTGATCGAAGGGGGGCGAAGCAGCAATTCCCAAAGAAATGACAAAGATTTCCATTTCTATAGTCGTTTGCTGCCATGAATTAATTGGAAAACTTGGATTCCAGTAGTAGCCGGATTTGGTGGACCGCAAGCCATGTGGTCCACCAAACCCGTGCCCCTTCACTATCATGTGAAACAAGGCAATATAGAAGGAACAACAGGCAAAAAGTTACCGCCATAGTTGATCCAAGCAACTGAATTGAGGGTCACATTTGGTCCTGTTGAACGATGAAAGATTCAACAAAGATGTACCATAAATGCAGCTGAAAAAAGAAAATAGACAACATGTGATGCTTACAATAGATTCAAACACATGCTCCGATCCTTTTGGACCTACATGATGCTGTATATATCAGTAGTTAATGACAATATGGATAAAGTTATCATAATCACAAGTGGAGTGATAGTATCAAGGCATGCAATATCATATCGAACCACCCAGTTCGGTCAAATCGTACCATACCAACCATGAACTAGGACGATTCATGGTCTCAATACAGGATTTTACCCGAATTGGTACTTATCGATCCTTATCAGGCTGAACTACCTAGAATTGCTCAATTTTGAGCAGTTTGGCCTGGTAAGAGCCCTATACCAGTTCAAGATCTCAAAAATTAGGGGAGAAGGGATCTGGAACCTTTTTTTCCCCTCTATTTCAAGGTAAGAGAGAAAGAGAGAAGGAGAGGAGAAAAAGATGGAGAGAGTGGAAGTTTAAGCTATTCCTTCAATCCAACTATTTTTCTCTTCCATTTTTCTATTACAACCCAAAAATATGGAGAAATTTAAAAAATAGAGAAATCATGCCAAAGATCTTAGTCAAATCTACACAATGATATAATTTTTTACTTTTTGATATTTATTTTATTTTTAGTAAAATATATTTTCATATAAAAATAATAGATAAAATAAAAAAAACTTGTTAGAATCCAAAACTTTCTATTATGCTCGCAATCTCGCATGCTATCTGCCGACAACAATTTGATTAATCTTTGGCATACTAATTGCTTCACGAATAAAACCCAACTTTAAAGTAATTCCTAGATTAATTAGGCTATTAGTGCTTAACATGAACTGAAAAAAATATACATGGTACCTCCTGTCAGATGCTACATTAGACATAATTAAAAATTATTTTTAATATTTTATTTAAATTAACTATTATTTTTATTAAAAATAATAAAATATTACCAATGCAAAAAAAATCTTGAAATTTCAATAGCATGTAAAGATATTTCAGATTTGAAGCATGTATCATATTATTCTGATAGTTACTCAAGTCTTAGGACCTGACTACGAACTCAAACTTCGAATCGAACAAATGCATGTACGTTGTGTTTCCGATTTCTTAATATAAATATTATATACTTTCAATGTCATACTTAGTTAAATTAATAGTTACACATTCTTTAGGCATTTAACATTAAAAAACTAAATATATTTCATTTAAACATCAAAAACTCACAAAATCCTATTTTTCCCTCAAAACTAGATAAAGGAAGCTTAAAAACATTAAAACTTTTACAAACAAAAATATATTTTTTTGTGTATAGTTACAGTTCGGTACGGTATTGGTATGGTACAGTTATCGATCCCCTACGAGTACGCAGTTCGGTACCGAGACTGCGAACCTTGGATAGTATGATGTTAACAAAGATTTGCAAAGTTCTACAGTAATTGTATTCAATATATGCAATATCCAAAGCTCACAAGGTCAGATAGAAACCATTTTATGACTATACATGGCCACTACTGCTATTTGGCTAGTCCTTGAAAAAAAAAGCAACTATATAATTTTTGTTAGTTGCCTACACATTTTTGAAATTCTAACTGAGTAGATTTAAAGGATGTTATTTAGAGTAAAATAAATTCAATTCCAAAATTGTATTAGCAAATCAAACTAGTTGAAAGGTTTGTATTTATAGTTCTGCAAGCCCACTAAGGAAGTTTCTTCTTTTAGTGCTGTAACCTATAACCTATTGGATGCAGCGGAATCACCTGGCATATGCAGCACCACTTAGGGTTGGCCTGTATTGTATGAAATAGGATAGTTGTGGTCTTAAAGCAGCTTCACTGCCTGCTATCCAAGACATCATAACAGGGCAGCTGAAAACTAATTTTAGTTTTCTAGGTGAAAGATCAAATAACCCTACTCTAGGTTTTATGTGTGAAGGAGGATAGAAGATATCAAGATCTAGGGTTTTTTAGGGTTCAATTGACTCGTTCACTATAAACTTATAATCAGATTTCCAGAATTAATAACAAATTTAAACAGGCAGCAATAACTTTCATATCCGAACAATCAAATATCAGAGAAATTAATACTGAAATCCTTATTGATATTACAACGAAGGTCCTAACATGTCAAACCCAACAGGTATTTCAATGCAGTGGTTCATTATAGCAAAGGTATGGAAATAAAACCGAAAACTGCCGACAATCTATGTAATAATAGCACTGAACAATTAACAGAGACTGATGTAGAGAACTTATACAGAATAAGAAAAAGGAGAAGAAATAAGGAGATATGGAGAGGTAACAGCCAGCTCACTGCCTTCTTTTCTTCAAAAAACTTTTCAGCATGCAACAGACCCTTTGTGGACTCTTTACTCTTTATAAACATCATCAATCATGTAGAACTTCCAACTTTTGAGTCAGTAAGGACTCTTGCAGATAAAGAAACAAACTTTGAGAACTTAATAAGTGTGCTAATGTTCCCAGTGAAAACTTTGGCATTCTCAGAATATCCTTTTCCTAAAAAATGCCCTATAATAATTAAATTATACCTCTTCCTCAAAAATACCCCCATAAAAATTAAAATTTTAATTTTTTCCTGTCATTACTCTCAACAGATGGTATTCTTTATACCTCTTATTTCGATCATTTCATGATTCCATGGTATTAGGCCATAATTCATAAATCCAAGTCCGACTAGCATTAGGACTCTTAAGCCAAGGTAACCTTTTGTTTCTAATTTCAACTGGGGCTCTTCCATGATCATAGCAACTCTGGTAAGGGATCCGATCCAATATTAATCTTTCATCTAGATCATGATCTACTTTGATTCGCAAATTCAAGTTGTCGAGATGCCATGTCTAAAATTAAGTAGTGTTATCATTATGAAATTGAATTTTCACATGGCACATAAGATAGATATCCTGGGTCAAAGTTAGACATGCCATCCAGCCAGGCATCCCTAACACCAAGTCTAAAAATAAATGTCCAATTGTCTCTGATGCTATGCAGTCAGGAAATGGCATGTTGGTTGGAGTCCCTAGCTTGACTCAAATAGATCTTATCCCAATGCAGCATATTGACACCTTCAGTTCATGCATGACTCTGCAGGTTTTTTGAGGGTGAACCCTAGAGCAACATTAAGGTTGCTATTGTGACCTTGAGGTCGTGGGTTCAAAACACAGAAACAGCCTCTCCACATGCGGAGGTGAGGCTGCATATATTTCTCTCCCTAGACTCCAAAAACGGTGGGAGCCTCATGCATCGGGCCAACCTTTTTATGACTACATGTTTCTAAGAAAGTGCTACTTAATCAAAGCAAGCAATAGTGTTAATTAAAATGAGCAAAATACACATACAAACAATTGAACATGGAAAAGAGACAGAGGGGGTCAAATTCTAAGAAAATGTTGTTAAATCAAAAGCAAGCATTAGTGTTAATTCAAAGAATCAAAGATTCAAAATGTTCAAGCATACAATTGAATATGAAAATCAGAAAGGGAACACCACCTGTTCTGACAAACCTTTACGTGACATAATTAACGGACATGCCAGCTAAACATTATATATAAGCTCCTGTTTTCAAATTCCAATATAGATGAATTAAGTGAAGGTAATCTTATGTACTAAAATTGAATATTTGGTAAGAAAGAGTGTTTATACTTTATACTTTATAAGAGAGAAGATATACATCAAATTGTCCCAAGAAAATTAGATAGACAGGTCTCCAATTGTCATGTCATGTTAAAGTTCCCGACCGCTTAATTCCCAAATTCTGTTACAGGTGGATTAAGGCAGAGGTGGTCTTAAGGACTAACCCTGAAGATTTGATAAAGGAGACTGTTTATATTTATTAGAGAGAAGAAGTACATCAAATTGTAATGAGAAAGTCGGGTACCATATAGCCCTGCATTTTTATGCTGCCCACCCTAAGTACTGCAGCAAAGAAATTCCTTCAATTGAACAAGAACTCAATGTACATATTTAGTGGCAAAAGATATTGAAGGCAAAACAGGGAAATTAATGATGGATCAAAATGATTTTGAAACTTAGATGCCAATAAAAAGAAAACTTGAATGTCATCAATTTAAAAGGCCAATTAAATCCACCATTTTATCATAATTGTAAATATTAGTTCAGTTGATGACACGATGCTTCAGGCTTATATTTTAAAACTCCTATCTCTACAAAAAGGTTTTCAAAAATAGCATCAATTACTAAAATAAGTGTTTCAGGTGTACAATATTGAAGGCATAGACCATGCATGCAAAAATAAGTCAAGAAGGTTTTTTAATGTGATTTATGGTGAAAACAATGACAATTCTAAAAGCTAATAAGTGTAGCATTCTGCTTAAAATGTTAGAACTGAATTAGTTCTGGCATTTTGCATCAAATAGTAACCTGATTCACAATATTACCTGCATATTATTCTAAAAATCTTATATGATAAAGCAAATTTTAAGCACCACTACAAATAAAATGTCATAGTAAAGCATGCATATTATGCAACCATGCATGGCATTCGCAACACAAGACATACTTTATGCCTACAGAAAGACCTTTTTCACGAGTGGTGTAGTTTTGTCCTTTTGAATTTCAGCTACAACACCCTTAATATCCATTCCTGCATGGGCCATAATTCAACCTCAGGCCATACTGAAGACCCCACAAAATGGATAAGTAAAACGAAATGCATAAAGAAATCTTGAAAGATTGATGATTTCATGGTATACTGAGAAAAAGAGGGGAGGGGGAACATCAGCCTGTCAGTGGTTATTGCAATGAAAAAGGAGGAAAACCTGCTGAAAAGGCACGAGGCGAGCTGCTCTCCACGAGGACACATTTGACACTTGGATTACTTTCCCACTCATCAAGATAGCCTTTGTATCTTATGTCCATCTCTGCACTACCGTTTCAATTATGGGTCAGTACACTAAGATTACATAAGCATATGATTGATGAAATCTATCCAAGATACTTAAAAAAAAAGAAGACTAATGAATGAGTAAATCATGTGATTAAAGTCAAGCCATCATTATTGATGTATCTTCTGAAAGATTGGAAGCATGTTAACTTTTCAGATGGAAAACTAGGTCATCATATTTCGATTGTTGTTAAGCTAAATGACTTGGAGAGGAAATGGGATTTTGAAACCCCAGCTCGACTTTTTGGATCACATTAACTTCAATTTCTTCCTATAAAACTACCAGCGATTCAACTGGTGCCTTGATGTTGATCCAGCTTTGACGGAACCAGACGTCTTTATTAAAAAGAAAAAAAGACCAAAATAAACCGTAACGAAAACAAAAAACAACTAGATAATCTGGGCGACGGGCTAAATTTCTACTTTCTTGGCAAGAAGTTCGATTCTTGAAGATACAAAGAATCAACTGGTCCACTCGATCTGCTTCTATTCCCATAGCAATGAAACAAGAAGCCGTGAACTCTAGAAATAAACAGGGAATCTAAGTTCCAGCATGGAATCGAGGAACAAGGTAACCAAGATTCGAGAAAAACTCGAGAAAAGAAACAAAGAAAAGATGGGGAAAATAATAACAAGAACAGAGAAAGGGCGTAGAAGGAGACCGAGGTTCATGGCGTTGAGGGCTTTGGGGCGATCAAGAGTGATAACGGCGACACCATTGGGGAAGACTGTGCCCTTGACGCAATCGTCCGCGGCGCCTGCCATGGCCGCGAAGGGGCGAGAGGGGCGGAGGGCACCGCGGTGATGGAAAGACGAGAGGGAATTGAGATTCTGGACGAGGGTTTTGGGATTAGACAGGGGGATCGGGGAGAATCGAGGATAAGAGGGTTTGAGGAGGTGGAGGCGAGCGAGGAGTGCCTGCCGTGGCATGGTTAGTGGTTAAAAGGCCACGGTGCAAGCAGCGGATGCATTCCTCTCAAGCTTCGTCAAAGGTTAAGGGTATTTTCGTCAGGGACCGGTGGAATGACTTTTTTTTTTTTTTTGATTTTACAAATGGCCGTTATAAACTTATAATAGCGGTTATAATGGCTTTATTGCCTTCAAAAAATAGCTTTTGAAATTTATGTATTAAATCAGTTGCTGTGATAATCTTGGTGACATAACTAAAAAATGAGTGATAACAGAAAAATCACAGGTGTTATCTTTCTGTTCACTTTTTGTTAGGTAAGAATTTTTTTTTTTTTGACCACGCAATCAAAAAATCTAGCATGAATTAGATTTCACAACATTTAATATTTTATTTATAAAGAATAAATAAAAATAATGATTATTGTTTATATTATAATAAAATATTTTCTTGTTTTCTTGATCAGCGACAATGTTGAACATAAAGGTATCCAAGTTTATTGAAGTTTTGAACAGGAGAATCTGGCTAATGTATCCATTAGTGCAAACAATTGAAAAAGTAATTAATATGTATAAACTCCTGTGTGATAAGCACCTGAATATTTGTTGAGATCACTTTCCAAAGTTTCTAGCATTTTTAAGGAGACTTCCGTTGCTTTGGCAGTTTATGCTACTGTCAACTTTAGCTGATTTAACTATAATTAGCTACCTGCACACTCCACGAGACACTAGTTAGCTACCAATACTTCTGCCACCAGTTGTCAGTTCTTGAATTGGTTTTATTTTTCTTCATTTATTGTTTGTCATTAGTCCTTGAGTGCGTGTTACAATATTCAGCATATTTATTAATACCATTTTAGGCAACATATTGTGGATGAGGTTCCAAACAGAACTTAGGGCAGCATTGGTGCCGTGGATTCAAAATACAAAAAAAACCATTCGGCATATGAGAATAAGGCTGCATATATCCGACTCTTTTCAAACTCCATAATGGTGGGAGCCATATGTATCGGGATATTCTTTAGGTTCAACCTGATCTTTGTTGGCAATGATATTTAGAAGCAAAACCACGCAAGATGATCAACCTCACAAAGTTATAGGGTTTGAGATCTATCTCCTATCATTATTAGAAACATTGCTTTAGATCCAACACTAGTTGGAAAACAAACATTTCCTGAGGAGATTTATAATGTGTTATTGGAGAAATGGAAAGATTATTAGATTTGGTGGCATATTAAGTTTTAGCGGATTCTATTTGGTATTTTCTCTATATCATAATCTGACCTGAACATGGAAGCGGGTTTTGATCTTTTGCGCATGAACGTGTCAGACTCGTGTTGACTGTTAAAGGAGATTCCAAACATGTAGGTTTCTAAAGAAATATGCGATAACACATTAAATAAAACTTGCATTGGTACCTTGATGCATATTTCAAATGCATTATATTACACATGCAATTCCATCTTGATGCAATTTTATCTGCAATCTCGGCAATCATTTTGATTGGTTCCAACCAGGATGGGACTTGGAAACTTGTCACGTATCTCGATTTGGTTACGTGAGTATATTAAAACAATATAATGGGGACCTAGTGACAGTGTCTAATGATTTATGGGGAAAAAAAATAATTAAAAACCGACGTCACTGTGGCTAGAGATCTTGTGAAGATTGTTAATAGGAAGTTTTCTCATTTTTCATATTTCTCTTCAGAACAAAGTACAGTAATATATAGATACAGGGAGAAAGTTCCGGCACCTATTATAGACTATACATTGTCTAAGGCTAGAATTATGGTTGACCTATGAAGTATGGGATTTTACAAATAAACAGGTTACTATAATTGCTCCATTCTAACAGCTCACGCCAACAATAAATGGGTTCCTATAATTGCTCTATTCTAACAGCTCACGCCAACACTCCTCCTCAAGTTGGTGCATAGATATCTCTAATGCACAACTTGTCGAGTGAGCTATAGAAATTTTTACTGGACACTGCCTTCGTAAGAATGTCCGCCTATTGGTCCTCTGATTTGACAAAAGGGAACCGAATGATTTTTTCTTCAAGGTTCTGTTTGATAAAATGTCGGTCTACTTCAACGTGCTTAGTACGATCATGCTGGACAGGATTATGGGAGATGTCAATGGATGCCTTGTTATCACAAAACAAGTTCATTTCAGAGCTAGAAGCTAAGCCAATCTCAATTAGCAACCTTCTAAGCCAAAGGAGTTCGCAAAGACCCTTTGCTATTCCTTGGAATTCAGCTTCAGCGCTGGATAATGCCACCACCTTTTGTTTCTTACTCCTCCACATAACCAGATTGCCTCCTACAAAAGTAAAGTAGCCCGAAGTCGATTTTCCATCTGAAATATTTTCTACCCAGTCAGCATCCGTGTAGCCATCAACGTTCAGATGATTATTCTTTGAAAACAAAAGGCCTTTTCCATGAGAGGACTTTAAATATCGAAGAATCCGAGTTACCGCATCCATATGGTCTTCACTCGGGCAGTGCATAAATTGACTCACTACACTCACAGCATAGGCGATGTCTGGCCGAGTATGAGATAGATAGATGAGTTTACCAAATAACCTTTGGTACCTCTCTTTATCTGCTGGCACCTGATACGAATATTCTCCAAGTTTATGGTTCTGAACAATTGGAGTATCAGCTGGCTTACACTCCAGTAATCCCACTTCTAACAACAAGTCTAGCATGTACTTTCTTTGGGAAAGAAATATGCCTTGTTTTGATCTGGCCACTTCAATTCCAAGAAAATACTTCAGCCCCCCAAGGTTCTTCATTTCAAATTCAGTTGACAATTGCTCTTGGAGTCTAGTAATCTCTTCTGCATCATCCCCAGTAATAATCATGTTGTCTACATAGACTATTAGAGCTGTCACTTTTCCCATTCGGTGTTTTAGGAAGAGAGTATGATCCGAATTGCTTTGTTGAAAGCCATATTTTCTCATAACCAAACTAAATCGACCAAACCATGCTCGAGGTGATTGTTTCAATCCGTACAGAGCTCGATGCAGCTTGCATGCAATCTTTGCCTCTGAAGATGCAGTGTATCCTGGTGGAATATTCATGTAAACTTCCTCTTCGAGATCACCATGGAGAAAGGCGTTCTTTACATCAAACTGGTGCAACGGCTAATCTAAATTTGCTGCAAGAGATAACAAAACTCGAACTGTATTTAGTTTGGCTACCGGTGAGAAAGTTTCTTGATAATCAATGCCATATGTCTGCGTATATCCCTTTGCCACAAGTCTTACTTTGTATCGATCGATGGATCCATCCGCCTTGTATTTAATGGAGAAAATTCACTTGCACCCCACGATCTTCTTTTCTTCAAGTAGAGCGACCAACGTCCATATTTTATTTTTCTGCAAAGCCTCCAATTCCTCTTTTATAGCTTATGCCCAATTTGGATCTGATAAAGCTTCTTCAACACTGCTGGGGATATGACACGAGGATAGCGTGTGAGCAAAAGCTTTGAGAGGTTCAGATAATCTTTGAGTGGACACATAGTTAGCAATCGGATACTTGGATCTTCTTTCTTCCACGTCCGGAGAGTATCTATTTGGTGGTTTGCCATGATTTTGTCTGAAAGGTAACATATAACCCGCAGGTGTACCTAAAGCATTAGTATGGGAAGGTGTAGTAGGAGAGCTTACCTCAGAAATATTCTCAGGAGTAGGATCTTCAGGTACTAAGGAGTGGGGGAATCCATCTTCAGATGCCAATGAAATAGGTTCGGCTCGTGGAGCCATATCAACTTCTGAAGCAGCTTCAACATTCGGTTCCATCACTTTGTTTCGATCATTCGGTTGGGTTGGGTTTGAGTTACCTTCAAATCCTGTCCCGTTCTCTGCAAATTCCGACCCTTCAACACTCAACCAATTCTGCTCTTCATCTCAGATCTCCCCCTGAGGAGGAGAATTGGATACTGGTGGTGAAAAAAAGTGTCGGACTCTAGAAAAGTAACATCCATAGTGATGTAGGTATGTTTGGTGATAGGATCGTAGCACCGGTAACCCTTCTTATGTAATGTATACCCCAAAAACAGACAACAGACTGCACACGGATCCAACTTAATGCGTTGATTCTTGTGAAGATGAACGAAGGCAACACAACCAAAGATTCGGAGAGGAATCATCAAAAGGTAGGCAAGTAAACATGGTTAGAAAGAACCTGTAAGGGAGTCTTAAAATTTAAGACTTTTGTAGGCATGCGATTTAGTAAGTACACGGCAGTGGTGACCGCATCGTCCCAGTGGCGACTAGGCACATGTGCCCTGATCAATAAAGCGCGTGCAATTTCTAAGATATGTCGGTTCTTCCTTTCGGCAATGCCATTTTGTTGTGGAGTCTGAGAACATGAGGTTTCATAGAGAAGACCATGGTTCTGGAAGCATGTCTGAAATCACTGGTTTACATATTCTCCACCATTGTCAGAACGGAGGATCTGAATCTTAGCTGAAAATTGTGTTTGAACCATGATATGGAAGGATTGAAAAATACTAAAAACTTTATCTTTGTGTGGTGATCTTTATTACCTTTTTCATTTCTGATTTTTCTTCCACAGCGTCGCCTTCCGGCCGTTTAAAAAAGAGAGATTTTGGCTTTCATACTACTCTTTTTTGGAGGTGGTGTCTACCTCTTGGAAACAACCTTCAGCAAATAAAGCCATATCATCTGAGTGCAATAATCGACAAAAAACACAAACCAATGATAACCAGATAAAGTAGTAACAGGAGAAGGTCCCCACACATCAGAATGTATTAAAGCAAAAGGAGTAGCACTCTTATTCATGCTCACAGGATAAGGAACTCTATGACTTTTGGCTATAATGCAAGTATCACATGTAAAGTCTGAGTGTTTTAAATTTGAAAAAAGATCCAAAAATAAGTGCCTTAAATAACCAAAAGATGGATGCCCCAGGCAGTGATGTAACAGCCAAATATGTCTCTCCTTGCTACTAACCGTGTGATGTATGTGATTGGCTCTTCCTGGACTGAAGTCATCTATGTAGTATAATTCCCCCCTCTTAGTACCACGCCCAATGATCTCCTTGGTGAGAATATCCTGAAGAAGACAAAAGGTAGGATATATTAGTACCATACAATTGAGATTCGTAGTAACTTGGCTCACAGACATTAGTTTATTGGAGAGAGATGGAACTAGTAAAGTATGAGATAAAGAAAGAAAAGGGGATAGGGTCACAGTTCCAGCCCCTGTAACTGGATATGTGACCCCATTAGCATTAGCAACATGACTTCGTCTTGGTGGAGTAACATGAGAGAAATTATTGGAAACAAACGTCATGTGATCGGTAGCCCCAGAGTCGATAATCTAGATGCCATTATCACAGTGACTAGGGCTAAGAAATACCTAACCACAGTTACCTTGATCATTGAGAGTCGTAGAATCATTCCGATAGTCTTCTTGGAAAATGAGAGATAACTGGGGTTCAACAGTAACCACCGCAGCTCTACTCGTGCTTTCATCAGTGGCTGTAGTCTCACGCTTTTTTCGTGCGTGAAGTTCATTCCACCAGTCTGGGTACCCATGTAACTTGAAGCAAGTTTCACGGGTATGTTTGGTGTTACCACACTAGTGAGTGCATTTTCCACCATCAAATTGGCCCGTTTTAGACTTGGAGGTTGGGTTCAACTTTCCTTTGCTCAGAGGAAGTGACCATGTTTTCGACTGTGTGTTCGATTGGCCGGTCTTGATTCCTTTAGATGCCATAACAGCGCCAGGACTAGAATCCGCACCTGAGGTCATCACGGTCTGCCGGACATCTTCCCGTCAGACATGAGCATAGGCCTGCTCAACCGTAGGGAACAGTTTCAGCTGTAGCACATCACTTCAAATCTTGTCAAGCCGATCGTCCAATCCATCAAGGAAGATATAAACTCTATCTTTCTGTAGGCTTGAGTTGTATTTCTGGATATCACCAGGGCAGACCATAGGATTGGGACGACGAAAATCGATTTCTCGCCATAATCCTTGAAAGTCATTGTAGTATTTTTCAATAGATCCACCGGCTTGTCTCATGCGAGTCACACGACGTCGGAGATCATAAACTTGAGAAGTAT
Source organism: Phoenix dactylifera (assembly GCF_051530095.1). NCBI lineage: Eukaryota > Viridiplantae > Streptophyta > Magnoliopsida > Arecales > Arecaceae > Phoenix > Phoenix dactylifera. The sequence continues at coordinate 33,145,334 of NC_143198.1, read as the reverse complement.
CAGTCCCATCAAAATAAGTTGTAGCAGCAGAATCCCATACCTGTTTTGGAGGAGGGAAGCAGATGAAGTTTGCAATCAAGGACGAATCCATCGAGTTGATCAGCCATCCTTTGACAATGGCGTTCTCGGTTCACCATCTCCAAAAAGATGGGTCAATTTCTGGGGAGAGTCTCCATTGATATATCCCAATTTGTCTTTGCGAGAGATATACATCTCAACAACCTGGGACCACAAGGCATAGTTGGAACCATCCAACTTAATGCCGATTGAAGCCGTTGAAGAATCTGCAAGCGGTGGGTGTGGGGAGGTTTGGGCTTTGATCAGAACATCTATCATCTTCTTCATCAGGTCATTAAGAATGGATTCGGCCTGGGAGTTGTGGTGTTGCACCATCTCAGCTAAATCCTCCATGGATTCCACACGATCTAGAGTGTTTCTTGGTCGAGGGGTGGGTAGAGCAGATTTTTTCGTACCATGCTCTGATGCCATGTTAACAGAAATTTTTCTCATTTTTCATATTTCTCTTCAGAACCAAGTACAGTAATATATAGATACAGGGAGAAAGTTTCGGCACCTATTATAAACTATACATTGTCTAAGGCTAGAATTATGGTTGACCCATGAAGTATGGGATTTTACAAATAAACGGGTTCCTATAACTGCTCCATTCTAACAGCTCATGCCAACAATAAATGGGTTCCTATAATTGCTCCATTCTAACAGCTCACGCCAACAAAGACTGCAGTATCCCGTAGTCTGAGATGGGGCTGGTGTCTTATATATCTAGAACAAGACAATTTCATGCGTTTCTTTGGTGAAGGAAAATGCCTACATGAATCATGAAGGTTAGAAATGCTAAAAATTGAAGATATAAAATCTGTTATTTATGTTGGATTTATAAGGCCGATCAATTCTTTTGATCGGATTTACATGGCTTCAGATACGATTTGCAATCAAATTTTGCTTAATATGTAAGCACCCATATGGGCATGTATTTAGTCCTACATCAGTTATTCGCTAAATAAATCTTGGGTAGTTATACAGATCAAAAAACTGAAATAATATTTTTTGGCTAGCCATTTTGAATGAGTTCCTGAGTTATTACAAAATGCGAGGACTGGTGCAGACCTGGCTAGCCTAAATATCTTTTGTGAAATTGTCCTTCGTATCCAGATTTTGGTCGGCCCATACCCAGCTTATGCACTCAGCTGGTTTCAGCTATATAATTTAATAGCAACTCACTGGTCACCCTCTTATAGTTCATCCGTCCCGATAAACTTTGATCTCGACTACGCAAATTATGATGTATTTTACAACAGCAAACGATATGATTCAAAACCGAGCTGCTTTGATTCGTAATTCATGTCATAGCCAATTTTGCAACTCGACAAACGACTCAATAAGTTTATCCAAGTGACATCGAATTTACAATATTCTCATGCTCAAATTCGAAACATTACAACGAGCTACTGGGATGAGGTTCTATCCCCACATCACCCCATCCCCAGGACACAAGAATTCACAGCGTCTTCCTTCATCGAAAGCCTTGCCACGTTTTTACGGTCCCTTCGTTCCTGCCAAGACCCTGTCAAGAACTTCAAGTAGCATCCGGTGGGCGGTGAGCTGCGGAAAATGCCCGGCCGAGTCTATGGTCTCCACCGTCGCCTTTCCCTTCATCTCCTGCTGCATAAAATGGGCGACGGAGGTGGGCACGACCACGTCATTGGTGCCTTGGATTATGGTGCAAGCCACCTCAACCTCCTCCAAGACATCCCTCAGATCACTCAGGAAGATCATCCTCGCAGCGCACAGCGCGATATCGGGCCTCATTTTCAGAAAGCTTCTCCTGAATTTCTCGATGAAGATGTGATCATTTGCTCCGATGACGAGTCTGACGAAGCTTTCAGCCCATGACTGGAAATTAGACTCGATATTGGTGAACATGTTTTCCACCTCCGTTCTCTCAAATCCTCCTTCGTAATCTTCCGAATTCAAGTACCTACAAGAAATGAACTCCGTCAATTAATACGCAGCGATTCTTCATCGAACGATGCCGTGATGCTGAATGTGTTCGCACCAGTGAATAGCTGATGACGGACGATAACCTGAAGAGAACAGTACAATTTCCGCCACTTATTTCTAAATCATCCAAACCCGTTCCCTCTCCGAGTCTCGGCAACACGTACGTGTGGACGGAATTGGTTAGAGCCCAGGTGCCAGCTAAGAAAAAAAAGGGAAAAAAGGTGGAGTCTTACTGTTGTCGAGAGTGGATGTATCCCCTAAAGATGGAGTTAAAGGTTGTTTAACATCTCAGGCTGCTGCCTTAAAGTTCCTTCACTTTAGAAGGAAGATATATAGTAAGGGCCTCTCAGTGACATCTCAGAGAGAAAAATCCCCGGGAAGCCTTGCGGCGGCCATTTATCATCCGGATCCATCCGAATCCATGTAAGCAGTCACAAAATAGTTGTTCCTTTGGCTTCTTAAGTTCCAAGTAATATTTTCTTGTTCTCTAATTCTGTTATTAACTGCATACTTATTGGCTCCATTTGCATACCCCCATGCATGTAGCGTATATTTTGTTCCTTCCTGGAAGCAGTCTTATATATGCATCTGACAACCCCGTTCAAGCACCGTTCTTGCATGTGCCATCGTTCCCGAGTACTGTTGCCAAATAGTTCATGAATTGAACCATTCGAGCAACGTTTACCACCAGCAGCAGCAGCAGTTATACTGACAGCATATGATTTTGTCGATCAAAAAGCTCCAAACGAGTCTGAGTTGGGTACAATTCATACGGGATCTGGACCTGGATCCAGACCAGACCCAACCCACAGCGTTCTCGAGCACGGAAATGAAAGAGAACCGAAGCAATTTAGGGGAAAGAGAGTTGTTTACCAAAGAAAATGAGAAACAGTTTAAATTAAGAAAGCAAGGTTGGCGCTTGCGAGCAAAGCAAATAAAGCATGGATATGAAGGTGATCGATACCTGGGCGACGCTCCAATGAGCACGAGGTGGCTGAAGAGATCGGGCCTTTTAACGGAGGCGATGCAACCGATCATGCCGGACATGGAGTGGCCAATAAAGATGACGCCGTTGAGGTTCATCTCGTCGATGAGAGAGATGAGGTCATCGGCGAAGGCAGTGAAGGAGGAGTACTTGGCCAGCTCCAAGGCCTTGCCGGAGTCGTCGGCGGCACCGGAAAAGTTCCAGTCGAAGAGCAGGAGTTGATACCTTTGGGACAGGTGCGGGACCACGTCGTCCCAAATCGACTGGCTCCCTCCATAGCCATGCGAGAACACCACAGTTTGCTCTCCATTCCCTACGATCCTTGCGTTGCTGTGCATCGCGAGCAGATGCACGCGCGCGCGCGAGAGATGATGGTGGGAGGCTGGGGTGTCCGATGCTATTTAAAGGGATTGGAGGTTTTATTTGTTTCAGAAAAGAATTTATCCGTGCTATTATGGTGACAGTAATGAGAGTTGGAGCCTACCGGACTATTGGATTATTAAGCATTAATCTAATTAAGATTTCGATCCCAGCACTTACGGCTTTGTTTCATAGTCACCGATACTTCACGGTAATTGAGAGTCTTGTTTTATTTGATAGGGTGCAAGTGCATCGGAGAGACCTAGAAAAGACGCTACCAAATGTTGACCACATAATTAATGATTAGCTTTTTTTCTAAATTTGGCAGACATGCGCAAGTGATCGATCGAAATCAAAACCTGAATCGAAATGCATTAGAATGGAAATCGGAATAACCATATCCTTCGACTTATTTATTTTGTGATCAGAATCTGAATTAAATTTGAATACTAGAAAAAAATAGGGATTGGATTTTGAAAGCTTGAAGTATTTCTATTCTCCTCTGGAATCGAAATGGAAATGAGACTCCCTCAAACCAAATAACCGGAATAAGAGTCACTCATTTCCATTTTCATTCTAGAGTCCAATTCTCTCCAACCAAATATGCTCGTGATCTACTCTCCACATTAGGACGATTGATCATATTCATATCCCAATTTCTCGAACAATAAACGAGATAGAAGACACCCAAATTTATTAATAAAGATCTGTATCTTACTTTTAAATACTCAATTGGGTCAATTGCAGGCCAAGAAGCCGAGAAAATAAGCTACAACGAACCGAATTGATATGATTTTCGTTAACTAAAATGCTGAGATAGCATGACTCCTAAATCACGATCAACTTGAAATGGTCCTCACTAAGCAAAAGAGAACTCTTTGAGGTCTAATTTTAAGATCCCAAGGTACTAATTATAGAATCTGCTGTTGTACTTTTATTAGTACTCATGATCAATTTAGTTTTTAGGTCATTAATTAACTCAAAATGGTATCTTAATTGCTAATTTGAGGATGATGCTTCGGTCTGCTATATATCGTGTGGAACTAAACGTTGGATGAGGGCATCAAGGAACTTATTTGAGGGTATCGAGCTTTGAGTTGAAGATAATGATCATCACTTTCAATCGAAAGGAACAAGGAGAGGGTTAGTTTCGTTGCCCCTAAAAGGCAGCCATAGAAAAAGTGAAGTAGGAACTATTCGTGTTCAAAAGCCTTTATGGACGTGTTCTAGGTGTGACCTTTTTAAGATGCGTCCAAAGGCAACCCTTTCTAGCAATAAAGCCTGAAGTAGGAACTATTCGTGTTCAAAAACCTTTATGGACGTGTTCTAGTTTTGACCTTTTTAAGATGCGTCCAAAGGCAACCCTTTCTAGCAATAAAGCCTGAAGTAGAAACTATTCGTGTTCAAAAACCTTTATGGACGTGTTCTAGTTTTGACCTTTTTAAGATGCGTCCAAAGGCAACCCTTTCTAGCAATAAAGCCTGATGGCTTTGCCGTTCAGACCGCTCAACCATGCACGAGACTGATCCAAAGCAGCGATCATGCATGCGTCTACTTTCCCTTCGTTGAGGCAGTGAAAAGGAAACAACGTCCAAAAACATGGTAAAGAGTAAAGACTTGGAACTTGCAAGGGGTTTTGGGGCCACGGTAGATTGCCCAAGGACTTTTGGATACTCTTTGAGATCACAAATTTCTGTCTCTCTTCAGTTTAATAACTCATCGTTAACTGTAATCACTCATGATCACTCATTCGGACAATATACTGATCAAGTTTCAGGTGAAATCTTGAAGTAGTTATGGAATTAATCTTAAAGCAGTATCATGCATCTACACAAGTAGCCTATGAGAATCAAACCAAAACACCTCCAAATTATTCTTAGAATAGATTATAAAAAAATCAATTCAAATGCCATGGTAAACTGACCATGCATATGCTGTTAAAAGTGGAAAAAAAAAAGTTAAATTAGTCAACAAGATTCGATGTAACTTCCATCGATATCCTGGCCTTGTCAGCAAACGGATGGAGTCAAAATTATATGATGTCGATGCTGATGATATCTTTTAGCCTCCCCCAAACTTCTTTGAAGAGCAAGTCGAGAATCGTTTTTCGACTGTTCTGACCTCAGATATGCCATCTACAAACTTTTCGCACTATAAATTATCCAGCATTAACGATTTAAATGCTTGCCAACCCTCGTGACTGGAGCCTTTGAAAACTCTTGCGTTGAGAGGGATGGCTTCTTTGGGGACCAAACCACGCGGGCTCGGAAGGAGGCAAGCCCATGAACCAGTCGAAGGAATGGGGCCATGCCGTTGCAGAAAAGGTGCTCCGTGGACCACAGGACGTGTGGTCTCGGATTTGGCCCATTGGTCGTTGGAATGCGATGGTCGTGACTAAAATTGCATTCATTCTCAGCCCATTAATATGTTCCGTGTCATATGGCCTCATCTCTCTCTCTCTCTCTCTCTCTCTCTCTCTCCGAAGAAAACGTGTCATATACGCATATGTCTTTGCATGATAGCTACAAGATGCTTTGAAGCCGTATACAATAAGATTTTCAAAGATATGGCGCAGTCTTATTTTCAACAGTGCAGGTACTGTTTGTGTCTCGACGTGCAAACTTTTTAGATCCTTAGTTTTCTCATTTTTTAATGTAAACAGCTATTTTTTTTCTTCTTTCTATTATATTCAGAAGTGGTGAATGATATAGTGAATTCATGTACTGCATGAATCTCAAAGTTGCATGGGCCTCTCTCGACTTCTAGCATGAAACGTACAGGATTAATCTGTGCGGACCTACCATGCTTTTATTTGTATGATCAAAGTTTTTAAGGGAACACGAAAAAGAATATTACCTTGTCTAGGAAGAAGAAGGGAATGCTTTGAAGGCATAAGAACAAGAAATAAGAAAGACTCTACTATAAAGTGTCTACATGACACCATTTGACCCACGGAAACATGGGAGATTAATTGTGTGTTAACTAGGCGGCAAGAGTTGATGTTGTATAACTTGGGCTCATGCTAGCTTCAATGCATGAAATGTTTTTTTGTGCGTAGTAGGCAACATGGGCTGTACTGAATATTGGATCCACAGGTTCCACTAATTACACGATGTCCAGGTCAAATTAATGTACGGTGATTCAAAAGGATCGCCTAACCATACAGACATCATGGCTTGTGGACAAACATGGTGTGCATCGCTGAGTACTATATAACCCTAGATGGCTACCATCACGTTATATATGTATCTCAGATCAATTTATTCCATTTGTGGTGGAAAGAAGGGTGCGACGCCCACATGCCCAAGCAAAAGTAGAGTGCCTCATATTTCATACTATCTGGCTCGATATGGTATGACATATATCTTGCTAGTAACCAGTAACATTGCCTTTATTCAATTAAGCTTGGTAGAGCCCTAGAAGAATAAGATTAGCTGTGAGATCTGCCTTCCAACAAAGCCCAATATGAACCAACCAGGCCAGGCTCGGGCCTATCCATAAAGGAAGCTATCTTTCTCTTAAAGTGGGGTTCAGAGCCTATAGGCTATAGCAGCAAGACTGGGTCCTGCCCTTCACCTTGCCAGGCCAGGCTGAATCAGGAATCAAACTAACCTGATGTCTCAAAATTTATCCATTTTAACTCACAAAACTACTCTTTGCGAAGACCATTTCTCCATTTTCTGGGATAGGCCTCAACGTAAAAAGTTTGATGGTCCCAAAGTTACATGCCAAAGCCCTATACCAGAGGCTCCCCAATTTAGAGCTGGTTCAAAATATTGACACATGGTATCCCATATGCCTTGCAACAATGATAGATGCCTCCTACAAAACAAAACAACACATCGGATGATATTTATAGCGAAAAAGTGATGCCCAACAATGGAATTTTTCCACTTCCCAAATAAAAGAAAGAGGGAAACTATGTGAAAATTTAGCTTCATCACCAAGGAAACCCCTGGTTGAAATAAAGCAACCAAGCTTGGTAACAAGACAGAAGACACAGGACAAGAAATGTGAGAAGAAGACCAAGTGCAAGGTTCCATGAAAGTAAATGATCTGTCAGTGAGAACTGGTAGACTTTGTGTTGGTGCCTTCGTCAAGCAGTTGACTTTTAGATGACTGAGGAGCCACCCATAGCTCTGCAAACTTGACCCGGGAAACACTCTCCAAGACCTCGAAAGGAGTGATGTCCCCCATCACAACCACCTTCTTGTTCTCCAAATCTACTTCAAAGGAGGTCACTCCTGGAGAGAGAACAGGAGAGTTAGGGAGAGAGCGAGGGATATAATAAATTAGTTTTGCACTACTCCCGCTGCGCAATATTTCTCATTGCCTTCTTTAGTTTATCGAAAAAAAAATGAAGGCATAAAGAGGCCTTAATTTCTTGAGGAGCTGCTCCCTAGAAGTCCACGAGTTCATGCTCCTTGAGACTTGGGAGTTTCCTTCTCCGTTCCCAATTAATGGGTTTGATCACTCTCTAGCTTCCATGATACATTATTAAGACTCTTGTTCTCATGAGAATTTTCAATGTGGGAGAAGAAAATGGAAGTGGATCGAATGATGATCATTTCAAACAAAAAAAGGAAGACAAAAGAAAGTGCAGACATTTTAATTTTCTCATGCTCTTGGGTTTTTTACATCTCAAAAGAGAATACGGAGCTTTGTAGGAAACTGCAGGTGTTAAAAAGATAACCTTAAGAAAGAAAACAGTGAAATAGGAAAAAGGTATGCTAGAGAATATCTTCATGTTCAGACTTATTATTCTTAATAGATCACTCTGAAAGCATTGATTGGTGATTAGGATAAATCTAACTCGTACTATGCGAAGTAGGTGACACTTGACATTTACCCCTTGGAGGTCATTACTTCTTAAATGCAGCATAATAAACAATAGACACAGCTTTTTGTCCTTGTACAGAGTAAAGTCCAAGTGGTTCTGATGTACATGTGGAAGCTGCTTGCTTTTATCTGTCAGAAGACTGCTTAATATTTTCACTCAAAAAAGAGCTAAACTGGCAAAGGATTATCAGACTAGGTAATCTACAATCTACGGCTAAAACTCATAGGCATAAGCATAGATATAAGACATGTAATTGCCATCCAAAGGGGCAAGTTCATGAGACTCCTGTATGTTTCACATGCTCCCTGTTCAATAATTTTCTGTATTTATGCTCTTTGTGGCAATCGAATTAGCCTAATAATTACATGTACCCAAAAAGCTTAAAAAATTCATTACACTGATGCAGGTAAAATTTTATTTACAATATATTGCATAACAAATATTTCTTAAAACCTTTCCAAGGATGTTCTCAAGAGTAAGTAATCCAATCCAATCTGACTTTATTCCTCAACCCTTTCTATCTGAGTTATTTTAGGGCGTTAATTCATTTAATGTCAGCAGATTATGATGAAAGAAAGGAGAGAATTCTAAGAAATCCTGATTTCACAAACACTTATCTAAACTTTTGAAGCGAAGAATATGAAAACCAAACAGTACAATATGTTACCTATCTTCCCATTTTTACTAACAAAACTTCGTATTTTTCTCCCTCTTTTTTATCTATCAAGTATAAGCTTTCATGATGGCATAGCCTTCCTGTTAGTAGGTCAATAGATGAAGCAGTAGCGTATATGTTTGAGTTTATATTCCTCAATATATTTCATACAGTAAAGGGGATTGAGGATTACTATGATGGAGGAGCTGCTACTACTTCCTGAGCAAAAATAATGAACAAAAGCAGACAATCTTGCCCATACCTTCCATCTTTGAGATGTGTTTCTGCACTTTTCTTGCACAGCCATTGCAATGCATTGACACCCTTAAAACTACAGTCTGCATCCAACGAAAAGCATGGCATTGCAGTGAGTGGCAAAAAGGTCGGTGAAAAAAGTTTTCTTCTTCCATTCTGAAATTTCTTTGCTAGGAGGACATTTTCAGGAGGAAACAGTATGAATTTTGAAACGAACGTAAATCTAAACATGACCAAGGATAAAGATTACCCTCACCTTGGGCTCAAGATGAAAAGCCAGTGTCTTGCTTCCATCAACAATATCTCTAAGCTTTAACATCTCCTCGACGTGACTCTTCATCAGAGCATTTCTCTCCAGATCGTCTTCTTCTTCCATGGGATCCATGCAAAGACAAGAATTTGGAGAAATTGAAAGAGAGAAGCAATCCAAAACCCTGTCAAAACCTAGCCTCCCCATTACTACACTACACTACACTACACTACAAAGTGCGCACCCTCAATTAAAAGAACCTAATACCCTGACAGAAGAACCTCCCCTGTATTCCCTTGGGCAGAACACAAGACAGAAAGGTTAAATCCCAGGAATCCCTTGAAAAACAGAAGGAAGTGCTCAGCCACCTTGCATGGCTGAGCAAGTTTAAGTGAGAAGACGCATAGTCCCACCTAGACAAATTCCTCCAAATAAAAATAATAATATGAAAATGGCCCAACTAGTAAATCTCACTTGTGGCTGGTTCTCTTCATCTGACCAACCTCCAAGAAATAAATGCATGGAAAATTCCAGCAAAAGGAATCCACGATCAAATTGTGGTTGCCAGCAGAACTCCCATACGACTAGGTGCTAAAGGAAAAACAACAGCTGAATTATCGAGATTTTTAAATACAAGGAGTTCGCTTTCCACTTAAGGAGTAAAGAAGCTATTTCATGGATTAATGTGGGAATATCTATAGCTTGAGAGCATGTGAGTGGTCGGCCAAAGAAGAGAAGAAAATATTTATAGGCGAGTCTGGATAAGAATTCTTATGATGAAGGTGGCGGTATCATGCAAATATTACTGATTGCATGTGCCATCAAAAGATCTGCATATTATCTAATGCGGGCCTTCAATTATTGCAACAGACACCAAATGCGTCACGTCCGATTGCGATCAAAATAACTCTAATTGTGGATTAATCTACCGACCACCACCCGAGTGACGGAGAAAAGCACAAATATTTCTAGTCTAAATACGTATGCATTATGGCAGATGTGTTGATGGTGAACGACTAGAGTAATGGTAGGTCGTCATTTGAAGGTATGCCAAATATTAAAGTGGCTATGTTCATCTTCATGTCTCTATATTTAATATTAATCCTAATTAATGCTAAGCGTGCAAGTCGTTCACCTACACGTGACATAACCTACATCCTTTTCCCACTAAAAAAGCAGCATCTGCGCACAGAGGCGTGGTTCTTGCAGTCCTCTTAATTTTATAATGGAAAAGAGATTGACATGAACCTAATTGAATGCCCAAAAAAATCATTTTTGTTGCGGTGGTAAGATAATCTTGTTGGAGTTTTAATTAAAAAAATTAATTTTTTTATTTTTTAAACTTTAGTTGTTTTAAATGCTTTAAAATACTTTTTTGTAAGACGCCTCTTACATAGGATTGTCACTCTTCGAAAGAGAATGCTGGTTTTCGAAAAGGTACGGTGTTTCCAAAACATTATGCATCTTCAGAACCAGCGCATCTCTTCGATCTTTAGTCTATAAATAGACTCCTTCGGAATTAATCAAAAAAATAATCCAATCTAATATCTCTCTCTCTCTCTCTCTCTCTCTCTCTCTCTCTTCCAAAAGTTTTTGAGTTCTTCTACATTCAACTTTCTGCTTTCTATTTTTTATTTTCTAGGCAACTGACGGGTTGTTGTACTTTGAGGACAAGAACGCCGCAAACCTGCACATATGGGACGAATCACATTCTTAGGACAGTATATATCACACATCTCAATTCAAGCAAGCTCTTCTGAATCTTCTGATTTTATCCTAATAGATTATTCTTGTATAATACTTCTATAAAATAAAGATTCAATAGTTTTTAGGCAAAATATATTTCCAACAAATTCTACAACTGCGAAGGCAAGTATTTACACATGCACATAGTATGGTGCCAAAAGAAGGCATGATGCCCATCATATTCGCAATGCCAATTCTGGCCTCTGTTACTCCCTCATGGAATTCCTAGGAATACTGCTGCGCCCGTTTACAGCTATGTCCAAGATACTCCCAGAAAAATTGGGCAAGCTGGTACCTGGTGAACCGTCGTAAAAAAGTTGAATTGCTCCGACCATGGAGGCCCCTTCTCTGTCTGTCAGAGGTTTGGAACCTTTCGATCATGGAAGATCGCCGAGGGTGGCGGTGGGTGGAGGATTCCTCTGGAAAAGTATAGCAGACCATTATAGGGAAACGGGTGAGACTAGAAGCACTTTGAGCGCGGTGGTTTGATGTGCAAACGGTGACAAAGTGGGTCCATGCATTATTGAGAAGGCGACGGACGGTTTGAAATTTAAATTGGTCATAATTCCTTTTTATCATCCTACTAATTAAATCCTAATTTACGGAGGTTTGTGTGCAAACCTTTTGGATCTGCTTGTTCCATTGAAGCCCGTCATTTTTGCTTGCTTTGAGTAAAAGCAAATATGTTTCCTGTCTAACCTTCTTGGTTTAACTAAATTTTAATTACTATATCATCTCCGTACAGAGTAGTCTTAAGTAAGACATGATGGTTCCTGTGAAACTTTCAATTACGTTATGCTCGTGTGGGTCGCATGTTCGCGATAGCTAACAAAAGAGAGGAGATGGCACTCGGCTGTTTCATGTGGCCTTTTTGGCCCATGCATTAATGCAAGGTTGTCGCTGTGCTGGATCATCTGAATCCCGATATCCTACCATGAACAAGAGAAAGAAAGAGAATAATCCAAATCTCTGTAGTTACCGTCATTTGTGTTTATGGGATCATCTTTTCTTTTCTTTCTTCTTTTATTTTTTGATCCCTCTTTCCCCTGTTTTGATCCTCTCTTTTTGTCTGTTACGCTAAGTTCAAGCTATGTTTCTATCCAACATCGACTCAGATCCATAGATATGCCATGTACGAGGCAAAGCTTTGGCCTGAATCATTTTTCCCCCCCTTTTTTCCACGTTTTCTCAAAGGAGATCAGGATGCGAGAATAGGGGAGGCGGAAATAGTTGGGCTGGTCTAGGAAAGAATCCAAGTTTGTAACCTAGAAATCCCGGAGAAAATTAGTCGGGATCGAAATCTTGGGAGATTATTGCAGAGGCTAGGTTAGATCATGTGGTGCACTACTGGTTTAATTCCACTTCAAAACTGATTTGGAATTACACAGGTTAAATCATGAGGTCTGAGTGTCTCTGAGTATGGTTTAAGAGGTCTGGACCTGATGTCATGCGAGTGCAGGTCCACTCAAGTAGGTGCCAAGCTTCATTCTCTAATTTGGTCAAACCTATACCTAACCACAACCATTGCCACCCTCGTGCGACCAATAGGTTGGTCTCGAGAAATCTTTTCATGATTTTCGGTTTACAAAACAAGAAAATAGGAGATTACGACGAAATAAGCGTAAAAAAATTGGGGAAGAAAAAAAAAGAGGCGGCGGGGAGAGGCACAGCAGAATGAGGGGAAAATTTGGGGGAAGAACTTACCTGAACTCGTGGAGTTCTCGAGCGAAGAATAGATGACAATGGAGCTAATCAGGAGGAGGCCTTAATGAAGCATTTTGCTTTCCAAGTCACATCCGAAAACGGATACGATTTATTAAATGAATCATCAAATTTCTAAGTTATATATTTCCTTGCATTAGCATCACATCCGCGCGTAATAATTCTTTTACTTCTAATTTAGCGAAGCATGTCGCCACGATTCCAGCTCTTCGGAGCTTCATGCTCGCCCAGACACGAAGAAACACCCACCAAGATTCACCAGCAAATCCCTACCGTGCGCTCTAACTGGGGAAAGTTGAAATATAATCGTACCATACTGAACAGCCGGAACACTGGGTACCTCCAGGCATTCTACGGGCGCCCGGTAAGGAGCTTTACTCTCTCGACTTTCAACCAGGTCCACCAAATCCATGCCGTGCATATGAAATTAATAATCCCACGTACCCTTATATCCCTCCACCGCGGGGTGCAGCTTCCATTACGTACAGAGCCAGCACCACGCGAGGACTTTAGATTTCTGCCAACAAGCTGGCGGACTGACGATAAAATAAGGAATATGCGTCACGCTTACGCAACCAGAGGCCACACAAGGATCTATGACTTTCGGGCGGCCAATTGGAAGCAAGCATGTATTACCTTTGTTTCTTTAATGTAATAACCCGTCCGACACACTCCAGCTGGAGCACACGCAAAATGGAGCCACCCACCCAAATCATCAGACCGTCAACAGGCAACAGAAAATGACGACGAACCCCAGACACCATGTCTCAAGCGGGGCTACGACGTCTAAACGGAAGAATCCGGCTAGAACATTGTAATAACATAGCTACCAGTCATATTACCAAGTGTACATCCAGATTAACAAAGATGCATCAGCTCCTACGACAAGCACTTCTACCCGACAACACTTCACGGCAAAACATAGTACAAAGTAAACCTAACAACCACTGCAATTTGTTTTTCAACCCTTTTCTTCACTCCTAACAGAAGCTCGTCACATTTCTCTCAAGCTTCTATCAACAACTTCAACAATACCTGCAAATTCATAATTCAAAAACTCAATGTTAGTTCAACTACATAATATTGAGCTTTTCACACAGTATTACTCCAAAAATCCCTACCACGGTGCAAACAAGAGTGCCACCCACCCTGCTGCGTAATGTTCTTCTCACACAGCAACAAGCAATAACAGGCGTTATATAACTGCAAAGTCAACACAATAATACACAGTGAGAGCTTCGCAAAACTACCACCTCTGGCCATCAAAGTTATTCAAAAATGCAGCCAGGTTTTAAAATCTTATGAAGTGCAGTAACTAAAACACCTCAAGAACCAGGCTCGCACAAGAGTTGGTACTTGCCAGCACTCATTGTTATTTTTATTTTATTTTTTTAAAAAAGGTTAATCATTCAGAACAATAGATCAGAAAGATGACAATATGTATAAGTAGATCTCTGCAGATTTGTAGAAGAATGTATACACATTTCAACTCTTAGGGACCCAAAAGCTAAATTATCTGAGTGGAAATAAAGACATACTGACTAATTCAAAACCTATAGCTTAGTACAAGTGTAAATACATTTACCATTAAGTAAAAATAAAAGAGCTACAGAAAATAGCTAGAGGTCAATCTTGTTTAGAATGCAAGGTAATAAGGAAATGCCCTCAACGATGAATCAGAGTACGGAAATAACACCCTTAAAGTCACCCATTTCACTTAAATTTTTGATGTCGGTGGATCCCAAGACAGCAATCCTGGAGGGCTAGGATTACTACCAAAGTTGCTTCAAAGTTCCATTCTAGGACCTCACTGTAAGCAGGTTCTTCCATACAATCAATTCTATCATCATAATAAAGGTAAACCCACCTCTACAAGAACAAAGTGCCCATTGGGAACGTTGGTCTTACTACAGTATGCAGTACAAAACATGAATTAATATGGAATAAAAAAATATGATCCAAGGATTAAAGACTTCCATCATATCCCTTCACAACTTGTACTCCAATTCACCAAAACAGCTAATCTAGCCAAAGTTGAGTGAAAAATGAAGGCATACCCAATTCCATTAAGCTACAACTATATCCACCAAATATATTGTATCACAAGCATGGGTTATTATATGCCGTTTTAGATTGATCTACAGCTTCCTCAATCATTATGTTATGCCATTTGCTTTGCTTCCACAAATCGAGTCAGCTTTCAATGGAGTATTACAATATTGACAGTTCCTCAAAAGCCACCACTTTGTTAGATTATCATCACAATCAAATTGAACCACTGACCAATTTCACCTCTCATACAGCATTCATGAACAATTACATCAATAAAAAATTAACCCAATAAACACTCCTGACAGTGACTTGAACCATGACTAGTTGAAAATAAGAAGCGAAAAATGAGCAGCAAACAGAAACTACATGTGATTGACTTATGAACACTACTCGCACTCACGAATTATACATTATCACCATATCAATGTATGCCACAAAATAATGTTTCTCGGCATCAGGCAGTCTGCAAGCAAAGGTTTACAAGCAGGCAGACAACACGAGGCTCACAACAGCAATGCTTAACCTTGCCATTCCATTACCCACATGAACCATGCTGTGCCCACACTTCACGAGTGTATATCACAGCATACCATCAGTCTGCCAACACCAGTAGTTCTGAGCATTAACCATCATACACATATTCCATATGCGCAGACCAACCTCTGCATAGGAATCTATATATCCATTATTTGCTCTACAAGTTCACTGTTTTCATTATTTCCATTTTCTGAAAATCCATATCTAGAGAAGAGAGAAGGGAGGAGGGGAGGGAGGGAGGGAGGGAGAGAGAGAGAGTGGTTAACTTCTTGAAAAAGGACTCGACGATTCAAAATATAATTCAAGATCCAAACCCTTGAACATGATCTCACTACAACAAAAAAGCCTAGAAACCGAAATTTTTACATGTTGTTGGTTTCTAATCCAATCATGATGTAGGCATTAAAATGGACAGTTTTACTAGCACGATCCTATATTTTACTATGATCTAATCATTAAAATCTAGCAAATTTAAAGCTACTCATGTTTTAAGATGTATAGATTATGATCCATGAAGTGGATCTTCAATCTATATGCCATATCGTGTATTTTACCATACTAATACAATTAATACCATTCATTTTTGTACCAACTTGATGTATACATTAAAGACCAAAAAGAAATCATTTTGGTTTCACGGCATTTTTTGTAGTGCAAATGATGTTCGATGGTTTGAATCTTCAATTTGGATAGCCTATCATTGATTTTAACATCGTTAATCCCTTTTCCATGAGTTAGCATAAAGTGTGCAGTCCAACATTTAGGCATACATACATATATATCAGGAGACTTGCAGGCCAACATGTTAAAACTTGAATAAACATACTAACAACTTTTTCCAGAATTTACAGAAGAGCCCAAATAATAAAAGATGAACTTATGTAACATTCCCTATAACGCAGCTGTTGCACCACATGAGGTTGTATTTGCATATATAAAAGAAGATCAATGTAGTTTCTAGATGGTAGACCTGATTCCCTTCCCTAGTCGAGTATATGGGGCTTTGTATAAATATCGAAGGAACTAGTATCGTCAACTAATTCTAACATTACCAATGTTTTAAATTTCGGTTTATAGGGCCCATATGGAGAAGCAACTCCTACACTACAGACATTTTGAGATCGCAGCCACACACAGCTGATCCAATTCGTGTGGCTGCACGCATTCAATACATGGAAGGCATGGATTGTGAAGCATCTCAAAAATGCTTCCTTGACTCGTTTCTTTGCTTTTCATTCTGCCTCATAGCCTTTACCCTTTCCTTTTCCAATTCCATCCTCTCAACTACCATACCAAATGCCAGCAATCTCCTTCTTTAGAATGTCATGAGTTCTCAAAAACTAAAGTTTCAATGATACACTCTAACCAGAATGGATTATGGTTTCTTCAGAGAGGACAATGAAGAATACGAAGAAGCCACAAAAATACCATTGCACAGAATCTGGAGTGGTAGCTCGCTCTCATGTAGATATCAAAGGATACATTCCCAGCACAAGGGAGCCCATACAACTGTTCACATCTGACAAAAGAATCCTAACATTGCACCTTCCACTTTGGGAGGAGGATGAGTGCAATGCAGCGGCGGTGTCACCAGTACCATTGACCAACACCGATGTAAACAATGATGAACAACGTTGGAGGACGCCCTTCTCTTTTTCCTGTCAGAGTTGCAACTTTGTTTGATGGTTTCCTTAACATTTTGCATAATAATGTGCAACAAAGAACCAGAAGAAACAGAGTTAGGATACTTTTTGATCATTGTCTCACTTCCACACTTCCAACATTGAGAGTGCACAGCCACGCATTGGATCAGCTGTGCCCAACCGAGAACTCAAGATGTGTTCCTGGACTAGACAGCACAAGCCATATGCTGTCCCTTTATGCAGTGGGTCACATATGGACTGCATAATCAATCAGCATGTGTCCAGGCAGCTGCATATATAGTCCAGATTTAAACAGGCTGAGTTCCTTATGCAATAACCTCAGTGCCCTCAAACCGCTTCCATTTCTAAAACAATGGGCATTCCATTGGACTATCACCTTGCTAGGTTAGAATACTATGGACATGATTAGTATCCATTTAAGCCTTAATGACATAATAGGAAAGTCCTTGATTGAGTACATGCCATGCATTCACCTCTTTATGGGAGTTCTCAGTGACACCTGATAAAAGATCATGAGCCATCAATAGAAGAACAAACAATGTTAGATTGAAACAAATATTTCATTAGTTAAGTTTTGCTTTGGGCCCAACATGTTTTGGAACCAATCCTAAAACTGCATCACCTCGCCTGAACAACCTATTCTATCTTTCTAGCATATAGAAATTTAAATATCGTTAGCATGTATGTCACTACATTCTATAAGGATGGTTCATAACATATTAATATCATTTTTTTATAATTATTAGTGCTAAGGCATACATGACCACTAATCTCAGTACTCTCTTGAACCATTATCAGCAAATAGATCATTTCACGCATTCCCCAAGTCTTTCTTACAAAGTACCAGAGCATCTACTTGGCCTTGAGTTTGCTAAAGTTCTTGCTGGGATTTGCTATACTTGGAATGCCTACAGGTAAAAATATGCAGCATATGCCCCTTGTTAACTTGCAAGAAATCAGATTTATCGTAATATGATTTTATGATACCCCTTGCTCCTTATAAACCCCTATAGTTCAGTTGTATAGTACTGAGCCACGTCCAGATGTTAGATGTTATATTCAACACATAGGTCTCATGAAAATGGTCAACCAGTTTCTTAGCACCTTGACAATTACAAATATGAGGGACAGCAATGACTAGACTGCTACTGCACCAGGTCCAGCTGATGCACCGTGAAGACAGCCATCATATAGCAGCACTTAAGTACTCCTAGCCCTATCTTGAAGCTTGTGCTTTATGCCCAAGATATATGTTTTGACAAAACCAAAACAATTACTTATGAACATTAACATAATCACTAAGTTGGTGTTATGCCAACCCAAAAGACCATTTGTACCAGTTTTTATTCCAAGAGTTGCATTTTAGATGACATGAGAGTCTAATATAGTTTTTTATCACAATCTATTCCCAAACAAATAATAACATACCTAACTATTAATTTACTAAGATAGACTGCTCACTGTTCCCATCCTTACCTTGTTAAAATGATCCAGCCACCACATCTCTCCTCAACTCATTTTCTTCACACAACCATAATCCCATCAACACTATCTACTCATCGGCAAACAATACATATATTACAAGATCATGTTAAATCTTCCCATGCTGCTTCTATTCTTCTGGGTGGTGTAACAGTACTATGAATTGAACCCAGTTGAACACATGGAGGCTGTTATCTGCGACCAAATACAAGCCAAAAAGATCAGGGCACGGCTTGGAATGCAATATTCAGAGATGACTTCATATTATAAAGAGTCAAAAAATTTTATGCCCACTTAGAAGAAAGTTCAGAGTGCTTTTCTAGAGAAAATGAACAGCTCTCTCAACTATTATCATCAAAATTCATGTTAATTTCAACTTCTGTGCAACTGCTGTCAGCCAATAAGCAATTTATTCACTCATAGTGTTCACAGTTATGTTATAATCCCCACAATAACCAAATTGCAGGTCAGTTAAAATTAACTGATCAAGCATATTCCTTGTTAAATCTATAACACCTATGTTATTATCAAAGTCCTACATATGATCTCATTTAGATTCAAACCACAAGCAGACCTGCTTGCAGGTGTACCCCAACTTCCATTATGAGTCACTTGTTAGGAAAGGGTTTATATACTCTCCAATGATAGACCTGAAATCACCCTCTGGATGAATCAAAATCCAGCTTCAACATCAGATAGCAGTTTTTCAAGACCCAAAGGGGTCAACCAGCTCAACCTATCCAATCCCTGACCCGCCAGCCAAAGTGGATTGGGTCAAAGAAAAACCTGCAATTCCTAAAAGCCGCTTGAACCACTGCACCTAGCAGTTCAACCAGCCAAGTGTCAGCACCTCCGTTGATTGAGTAAAGAAAAGAGAAAAAACTGCAATGCCTTCCGCAATCTTGGGTGAGGCATGAAGGTCCCTATCCCTCTCCGCTTGGACTGAGGCATTGAGAACGCGGTTGAGGTGGTGGGCTATAACGCTGAGACACTGTCGAAGTGTTTGAGGTGGTGGGATTGAAAGCCAAGACAAAGTCAGAAGGTGGTCGAAGAAGCAAGGGGATGGTGGGACTACAAGATGGCAGAGGCCGAGCTCAAGGGCAGTGAGGTGATGTCACTGTATACTGGGGTTGGATTCGGAGGTCAAGATGCCAGATGCCAAGACGGTAGACAAGAAGTGTGATTGGGGCAGCAGGTGGCAACCAGGATGGGCCGAAAAGAGATCGAGGTGGCAGGGCTTGAGGATCGTCAAGCAAGTGGTAGTAGATGGTGGAACTAAACGGTTTAGGTCAAGGAGGTGGAAGGAGGGGAATGAGATCTAGTGATGAGAATGGAGATGCTTGTTGGAATTGAGAACAAGGCTTACGAGTAGAAGGATTAAGAGAAGCCGACTAGGTAAGGGTTATGGTTGAACTAGGGTGAACCACGGTTGAACAAGTGACCCATGACCCGAACCTCAAAACTGTTCAATACAGGTCATCCAGTTCCAAGCATATTATCGCATATCTAACCATTCTTTTCACCATTCTTTCTCCATAAACCACAAAATGGGAGCTTAGGTAAAACAGACACTATTGTTGAATGCATTAACCCATTGCAAAAAAATGACTTGCAACATAGCGCTTAAGAAACCTCATCTTTGATCGCCTTATATGAAGTTCCTCACCCTTATACTTGTATTTCTTTACTTCCTATCATGACTCATTGCATTGTCAATGTTGCATATATTACATAGACAAATGCTATCTCATTAAAGAAAATAGAATATTGTACCTCTGAAGCACAGGCACGATATAATAAATGCTACAAGACGATGCAGATACACCAACATATCTTTTAGAAAATAAAATAAAATAAAATGCAATATGGTTGGGATACAGAAATAAATAGTCATAAAATGTTATAATAATATATAGTGAAATACTCCATAAAACAACATCAACATGCACAAAAACTCAATAACTTCAACGTCACTTAAATCTATAAACCATGGTCCACAATTCATACAATAACATCAACATCACAAACTCTAAAATACTGGTACACATGGTTTCAAACCAATCTAAGAACTGAATCGAACTAACCTCATTTGGTCAGTGGTTCGGGATTGAACATAGAACATTTGGTTCCATTTGTCGTTCTTGAAGTTCGATTGGATTGTTGGCCCAAGTCCAATGGGGCTAAGTTACCTAATTTAACCTGAACCAAACTGATCTATAATATATCATAATATAATTATGATTAAAAAATATATACCGCTGCACCATTTTATGTTAAAGGTCAATGATTTATGTGAATTTTTTTGATTGTTTAATAGGGCATTCATTTTTCTTGTTGTCAGAACATATCCAGAATTTACAGTTCTTTTTTCGTTTCTCTAATTGTATGATGTTGTCAAATAGATTTTGCTCAAAAAGATGCTGTTCAACTGTTCAATAGATTATCCAGAATTTATAGTTCTTTTATTTGTTTCTCTAATTGTATGATGTTGTCAATAGATTTTGCTCAAAAAGATGCTGTTCAACTATTCAATAGATTATTTGTTAGACTACTACCAGTAATAAATGGGTTCTAAAATAGAATGAAGAAATTTTTATTGCTGAAAGCATTCTTTATTTTTGATAACCTCAGAACCAATCTGAACCAAACTGATCTTGATTGGTTCCTTCATTCAGGTTCCAAATTTAAATGCTTTAGTTCTAAATCCAAATGTTGAGAATCAAACAAGGTCAGCACAGTTCGAAGTTGGAACCTAACCCAACCCACGTGCACAATGAAGATTAATCATCAAATCAACCATTAAAAAAAACTCATCCAAGAAGTACCTCAGGCATATCCAAGCATCCAAAGCCCCTTTTAAACTTGAAAAATAGGACACTTGAAATAAGTGTCCAACATCTATAATAACTCCATACAACAAGTATTTGTGTCTAACATGTATTTAATATGGTCAGTATACAATCCAACGTACCAATGGACCCTACCAACGTCTACGGAACTGTCCCGAACCGTCCGATTTAGAGCATCCCGAGCCGTACCGGCGGCGAACCGGGACAGTTCCGGCATTGAAACCGAGATGTCGTCGCCAGAGGAGGAGAAGGAAAAAAAAGAAAAGAGAAGGGGGGAAGGGAGGGAGAGGGAGAGGAAGGAAGAGAGGTTGGCCGGGGCCAGCAGAGAGAGGCCGAGGAGACGCGGAGGCGGGGCTCCACTCCGGTCCTCTGTTTCGTTCAAAACAGGGGCCCAAAGGGGGGCCTTTTATTTTTGCGGATTTTAAGTTGAAATCGGCAAACCCATTGCTAACTTCACTTTTTTTTTTAAATGAAAGAGATCTCAATCTTGTAGTTGGCGAAGTAGAAGGCCCATTAGCACCCACGTCTGAAGAAACAAATGCCCTCGCCTCAAAGAAGTCACATTGCAGTGCTTCTTCGTACAGATTTGGCCTAAAAGCAATGATTACGGGAGAATGTTTTTTGGTCCAAAAAAACATTTTCGAGGATTTTCCGATAGAAAAATTTGCATGCGAGAGAGATCCCACCTTAATGAAAGGATCATTTGAGTTCCAAGAAAGAACTACTAAATAAAAAAAAATAAGTCAGCAATGGATTTGTCGACTTCAGCTTAAAATCCGCAAAAATAAAAGGGCCCCCTCTGAGCCCCTATTTCAAACGAAACAGAGGATCGGAGGTGGAGCCCCACCTCCATGTCTCTCCAGCTCCGCCTCCTTCGTGCGAAGGCTCCCTGGCTTCTGTCGGCCGGCCCCAGCCGGCCTCTCTCTTCCTTTCTTTCCCTCTCCCTCATTCCCCCTCTCTCTCTCGTTCTCCCGCTCCCTCGCCTCTATTGTGTGGGTATTGGGCTGGCACGACACGGCGACATACCGACCCATGCCCCCGGGCAACCGGTACAGGCTCCGGTACTGGCACAACAAACCTTAGACCAAGGTACGCGGTACCGACAATACCGACGTACCGGTGGGCATCGGTACCGGTACGGTGCCGAACCGGTACTGTACCGATGGGGCTAAAAACCAAAAAAAATTGGAGCCGGTACGGACTGGTCAGTTCGAGCCGGTACCGGTTCGGTACGGGCCGGTACCGCGTCGGTACGGGCCGGTACCGAGTCGGTACAGGCCGGTACCGCGTCGGTACGGGCCGGTACGGTTCGGTACCGAAATATGTAGCTGTACCGTACCGGTAGGGTCCGGTACCGGTATGCACCGGCCGGTACCGGCCCGTACCGACCGGTACGGCAGACCATGCCTTAGACCCTACTATTGTACAAGATTAGCATAAAGGTTATTTCCATAGCCATCTGCATTACACTCTGAAATGCTATACACAATACAATATATGGCAATTCATATAAAAGCATTAACACCATGAAACTATTATGACAGCACAATTCTTGACTTCAAATTTCAAACTAAAATGTACATAGATAAAACATTGCAAAGTAGAAAAGAAAACAGAAACCTAGATACATGATGCTTCTTCAAAGGTTATCAATCAATAAAGAGGCACTAAAAGAAAAACTAGCCAATAGTACCATGCTAGAACAGAGCACATGTGTAACACCATCAATAAACAGCTTTATTATATTCCAAGTGGCAATGGATTAAACAATGATCAGAGCCACAAGATACAAAGATGGTGCCATTCATAGCATTATTGCATGGAAATACCTCTATTCTACTAAGTTTTTTTTTTACTTTTCGATTTCCAATACTGAATATCAGAACTGATGTTACATGATAAAAAGAAATATATAATTATGATAGACAAATGCCAAAAGAACACAAACCTAGCATATTTTGGGACACTAGGCAGCCCAAAGTGCTCCAGATAAGAAACTGAAAATCACAGAGGGCTAGCAAATGGGCCTGCATGAATGAACACAAATATAGCTGAGACAACAACAAAAAAGGATGAATCAAAGCATCTTGCAGGAATAGGTATCTAGGTTACTAACCTTAAGGTGCTTATTCGAACACGATCTTACGGATGTACTTCACTGGCCAAAGTTCATCTCTGAATATCTGCTAAAACATAAATATAAAAATAAATAAATAAAATATATTTTATACATATAAAAAACTTTGTAATACATTCAGAAAGCAACAGTGCAGCTACCAGAATATATGTGACCATTAAAAAGTGCTCATATTGAGATCAGCTTTATATTTTCACTTACCTACGAGGCTTGTTCTGGTGTTGCCCAAATTCATCATTCACAATCTCTGCAAAATAGATAAGAACAAATTCAGAATATAATAAAAGGATAGAATTTTTTTTGTAAAAATAGATTTTGTGACCAACCATTTTGCGAGTGTAATAATAATATCAAAAAAGGCATTAGAAAATACTTTACCAGGTCTCTGTGGCGGTTTCCAGGAACTAGAAGATTTAGTTGCACTAGTTTCCCTGCAGCATAGCAAATCAGTGATAAGTTATTCAAGATTTCATAGAAAGCACCACAGGAGGAGGATATTTAAGTAAAATCTGCAAATGCATCACTCGGATGGCATCAGCATCCGAAATGCTCTATGAGACCATATTTCATCATATTTACACCATATACGATATAATAAAACCTACACCATCCAAGCATTAAAAAGAAGTAAATCCTTCCAGCACCCCTGCCCTCCCCAAAGGAAGAGAGAATGAGAGAGAGGAGAAGAAGATGAAGAAAAGAAGAAGCAATTCACTGTTCTACAATAAACTGGCAATAATATCATAGTAGATACTTTTATTTTTATTGTATAAATAGATAAGTGCAAGAGAGGGGAATAAACTATACGTATAACTTGTTAGACACGTGAAAAAAGAACAAAAAATGAGCAAGCAACAAGCAACTGAACATGAAGTCATTGTCAAGCAAAAAGTGTGATACCAGTCATAATATTATCAGATAACAAAAGTTAGTTCTCAGATATGAGTTTAAGATCATCAATGGTATGTCAAAGTGTGCCAAATTTAACAAAAAAGCAAAAGATTAAGATCCACACTTCTAGCACCTCTTAAGCCCTGACCTTTTTTTTTCCTGATACCTTAGCCATTATGTACATCACTTATATTGTAAGTCAGGACAAACATCAATTGATAATGATAAAATAAAGAATCCAAAACTTACAAAAATACTAATGACATACCAAGATTGCCTTGGACTAAAGGCAGCTAGTCCCTCTAATAAAAAAAAAGTCTTAGATGTGTTATTTCTGCCACAAGTCCAACCACAAGAGACTGGTATTTCTGTTTCTTCACTTTTATTAACAGAAAGGTGTGAAAGAAAGTTCTCAGGAATCAAATTAACGTACTTTTTTGGAAATAATCTAGGAGTTAGAAATTCAAATAGGCATCAATGTCAAACCCCTTGCGATCTCATTATTATACAGACATGTTTTAGGCTGGGAAACAGAAAAAGGAAGAAAAAAAATTATCTTTCTCTTCCATGTATCTTCAAGACAGGTTGACAGATCCTCCAGAATCTAGATGAATGTTCTTAACTGTACTGAAGGGAAAATATTGTAAAGTTATAATTAAATTACTAGTCCTTTAGCCACCAATAGCCCATCACAAGAGTTGGTTGACCTCCACCTGATGTGAGGCAGGTTAGTTCTTGGGTTGCCCAATGTCACTATTTGAACTTTGAGCATGAAATTTACTGCAATAACAGGCAAGCTCATGGGCCGAGCTAATGTGCCGGTAAGACAGAATGTAGACCTGGTAAGGTCCTCTTTGCATGAACAGTGCAGTTTCCATCTGGATAAGGGATGTTTGGAGTGATGCATCCACTAAGGGATGTTTAGAATTGCATCCACTTTGTCAAAAGATATAGCTGGATATGTAACCCCCAATCTATGGGCCCTTGTACCCCACCTCCCCCACCCCCCCCAAAAAAAAACAAAACATTAAAAGAAATCTCTATCATATCAAGTTTCTACTACATTATCCTGTGGATTCTTCATTGATCTTATAAGAAACTTATAACAGTCTCAGTAACTCCTGTAATAAAACTCTAGCCCACTTTTCCTTCTATTGTATTATGCTCCTTATAGACTCTGCCTGGCAAGACAAAGATCTCAGGCTTAAAGCTTCAGATCCATAAAATCAGACATCTTATATCATGATTACTTCAAATGTGCCTATCCTGTTCAGCACTCGAATCACCTTGGAATCCTGGACACAGTTGAATATATTACCGCCCAAACCAACATTCCTAAGAACGCAAAACTAGGTTTTATCTCCTTTCATGTATAAGTAGCAATAAATTACCAAAAAGTAGTTGAAAGTCTCCGAAGAAATGATAAGCAGATATAAGAAGAGGAAAGGATGCCTCTGCAGAGACCAAATATTGCCAGAGACACTTGCCTGGAAGAAACTGATGAAGATGCCGGTCCTGAAGGACGGGCAATATAACTACCATCAAGTGCTATATAGGGCGAGCAATATGATGTCCCTAAAGCTCCAGCAGCACCAGCTAATACCGGCACCCTAATATCCAAATTCAAGAACAAAAATTCAGTCAGCAATGAATTAATGAAAAGAAATGCGAAGAATCAGATATATCTCAAAATCAGTCTGCAGCATATTTCTTTCCATAATTTATCTTTCATACAGATTGTTGGAGGAGGAGGAGGAGGAGGAGGAGGAGGAGGAGGAGGAGGAGGGGGGGGGGGTGCAGAAACAAATGCCAGTCTCAAGTAACTAATAGATTGTGAAATACAGAAAACATACACTACCAGCCTACCAGACCCTATCTAGTCATTTGAAATATGAGCAAGTGACAATTAATTAATGGATCCAAAATAGCTGAGATAAAGAATATAATAGCAGTTAAAACACGTGAGAAAAAGTCATTCAAAAAAACAATCACAAACATTCAATTTGATCAAGTCCCAAAAAGCAATCTCCAGCACAGAACCAGCACACAACAGGTTCTCAACATGGAACGAAGTGGGATCAGAAGTAGTAACAGAATGAGATGACAAGGATAGAATGGAACGATAAGCTTTACGATGTTCATGCATCACAGCAGCAAATGAATCAAATGGCAGCTTGGGGACAATTTCAACAACATACCTAACTGACATCCACTTCTAAGATCTGGAATGGCTGTTCAGGAAAATGCAATTAAAATGCAAAACACACACACACACACACACACACACGCACATATACATATAAAAAGAAGTTCAAACATTCACTGAGGCAGTAGAAATAAATGACCGTTATTCAGCCTAGTTGAACATGACAAGCAATGTGCATATTTACTTTACCAAGTCATTTCAGAATTCCCAAAACCAAGCTGCGGTTGAGCCACGTATCCTGGCAGAGCCATACCAACAGTAGGAACCCCAAGACCAGCATTATGTTGACCACCAAATTGCATAACTGTGTATTTTTTTAAGAAAAAAAGGCAATGTGAATGCTACAAAATTCAACAGAAATTTTTAATGCTTTTTTTCTTTTTTACTATAATAGGAAAGAAATCTTATAAATTAAGCAGAAGACCATATGAAAAACATAATGAGCAAGGCACGGGCCAATTAGCAGCCAATGCTACTCGAAGGGGGTAAGCTCTCTACAACACTTTCTGTGCAACCTAAGGGCTAGTGAGATTGTCTAATGTGGTAGAGAATTCCTCATGCAACTCAGAATGAAGAAAAAGAAATGGAATGAACCTGGCAACAGTGCTGGAGTTCGAGGAAAGCCCTGGTCCCCATGTGCAAGGCCCATAGTCCCAGTTGCTCCAATAACCTGAGCTCCGTTGTACAGAATAGAGCCCCTTCCAGTTCCTTGACTGCTAGTTTTCCCCCTTCCAGTCAATGCCGTCTTGGATTTACTTGATCCAGGAGGTGAATCAGTTTCTCCAACTTCAGACGAATTTGTTGATTGAGGTTGAGATGAAGAGGAAGCTTGATTTCCACTGCCAGGCCGTTGACCCAACTGCTGAGTGGAAGTTCGTAATGCAGATTGATTTGGAGTTTGAACTGGTCTCTGTTGAACTATCGGGGGCTGGATTTGAGCAGGAACTCTTGCAGCTCGATCAAGTGACGGGGCAGATTGATTGTTTGGCAGTCCACCGATGCTTACACCCCTCCCCTGAACCCTGGAATTTGAAGATTGACCAGCATTGGTCGACGATAAAGAAAAGCCAGAAGACTGCAATGGAGAACTAGCCATCACTTTTCCAGCACCTCGACGAAGAGAATCATCAGCACATAACCTATCATGAGCTAGGGAATCAACAATCATTTTGCCTCTCGACAACGAACCAGATTGTGAAGCTGAAAAATTATCCTCCATCTGCATCGAAGATGACAGTGTCTTATTGGCACTTCCAATTTGTGCATTGCTTTTCTGAGTCATGGAGACATCTTGATTGGATGACCCAGAGGGGTAAAATGGAGGAGAAGCAGAACTTAAACTCGAAGGAAAAACTTGCTTCCTAGGAACTACTGGTTCCAGTTGCACATTTGAAGTTTGCGAAGAGGGTCTCCCTGCATATGCATTGGCTGTTGGTTCTTGAGGTTTTACAGAGCTGAAAATGCCAAGTAAAATTGAACATCACAATAAGCACAATATAGAAAAGGGGAAATGGCATTTGTTGCAGAACGAAGGGGAAGGATTCACTACTTACTGCTTGTTTTGAGTTGCAGGGATCTCGCTGTTGTGTTTTGGAAGAGGTTCATAGCGTCTTGGCCCTCTCCCTCTCACAGACTTTGAAGCACGGCTTTGGTTGCCACCATCGCCACAGTAAGCACGAGATTTGCTACCTCGAGCATAACCACGATCATTACCCCATCTTTTGCCACTACCACGGCCTCTAAATCGACCTCTGGATCTTCTCCTTTCCTGTAATATAAATGCACCACTTAGAAAATTGCATGTGAGTTCAACATAACATGATACAATGAATTGCATTGACGACATGAAGGAAGGATAAAATGAAAACAGAATGATAGACGCTCCAAAAAAAAAGACCTGACCTCATCATAATGTGCATCTTGCAAGTTCATCTCTTCAAACCTATCATGCACCCAGGCATGGTCATCTTTTGGGTCCCACAATTTCCGCCCACCAAACATACGCCTGGATGTAATGATCAAAGAAAAATCTGATTATCGCAGGGATAGAATGCAAAACTTTAAATCAAAATATGAGGCAAGTAATGTTATTATGTAAGCTAAAAATATAAATCACTGGAAAATGCAGCAAATGCAGAAACATTTACATATCAAGGCAACAACATATCAAACTGTCATAGTAAAACTAGCTAGACCAGTTTCATCCTTCTATGGGACATAAGTTGCTGAATCAATTTTCACATAGCAAACGAGGAAAAAGAAAAAAGAAAGAAACCTAAAGACACTCATCCTTGCAGAATACTATCAGGATTGCACTTTGTTTGAGATACAATGACAATAAACATCGCCTAGAGAGAGAGAGAGAGAGAAATGCAGAAAGAGCTATGATACAAAAAGCTAAGCAGACAGAATCAGTTTCATTACCACAACCAAAACAAAGGCATCAGTTTGTAATCTAAGAAAATACAAGAACTGGAACAAGTACCGCCACCACAAATCAAGCAGCTAATGCTACTTCAACAACCACAAACAAACTGAGCAGAAGAATGTCAAGGAAGCAACATGCTGCTACAAAACAACCCTTGCCAATAAAACTATGACATGAAACAATTGCGCTACAAACACAACTAGGCTATGATGCAGCCACCAACCAACACCAACCCAGCAATACACTGCCACCTGACTCGAGATACTACACATAACTGTAACTCAAAGTTTTACACTTTTCTACGAATGAAATTGAGGTAATAAGAGTATGTTTAGTGAACTGAACTAGTGAATCTGCGAAATAAAGTGAAAAAAGGAACTGACATCACAATAAAATCTCGTTTGTTCTTAAAATTCTTAGCACCAGAACAATATTTACAGTCACTAAGCAAGTCCACAAAGAAATTATCAAGAAAAAAAAAACACTACAGGTAAAGATGATTAAAGAATTTCAAAGCTACAAGGCATGAGCTAAGTAAACCTATATTTTGGCATCACAGAGTATATAATCAAAGCTCTCAATTCATTTTGAGAAAGGAAAATTCTAAACATTACTGCATCATTCATACCTCTGACACCACCTACCCCCATATCCTATATATCACACCAATCTCCAACAGCCTGATAGGACAAGAATTTGAGTGCTGAATGGAGCAGTCATCTGTAGCAGTACTCTAAGAAGCAGATGTTTATGATTAAAGCCCCTATTGTGGTTTTTATGGTAAGATTTATGTGATCTTACAGCAATTATTCACATTGGAAAAGCGGTAGTGGGGATTTCTATGGATTTCATGGAATTTTCTTGAGGAAAAGAACAACATGTAAAATTGAATCTGATAAAACCACACGTGAAATTTTGGTGGATACTGTGATGTTTTCTAAGTTTTCGCAATTTAATCTTCAAAATCCAAATTCTACAACAGAATTGATGAAACATATACCAGGTGTAGAATGAAAAATATTTCTTGCACAAGCATATCCACCATACAATAATATTCTATGTGGCCATGATCAACAAAATCAAACCTAAAAAAGAAATGATTATAAATTTTAAAAGAGTCGACGTCCGTTTCTTTCCTTATTCTATAAACAGGACGGAAGCAATTAACTTGCTACAACGAAATATAGGGTCGAAGAACATATACTTCAGACATCAGTAGCAAGGAGGCATTTTATCAAACTCAAGGCCAAAGGACAAAGAACAGCACCTGTGGCGACCCCGGCCATTTTCCTGGAAGCGATCGTCATGCATGTAGAAAGCCCCGGCAGTCGGCACAGCGTACGGCTCGTTCTCCTTCTTTTCCTCCTCTTCCACTTGATTCTTGCCCCGATATTCCACTGGTTCCCCACCAGATCTCCAGCCATCGCCGGCGGGTTCCACCGGCGGCCGCCCCTCGGCAGGGCTTTCAGCCTTCCCTACAGAACCATGATGCCCACCCTCTTCACCAGCACTCTCCTCAAGTTCCGCTCCTTCTTCTTCGAGTTCTTCCTCCACTTCTTCCCCCGCCTCTAATTCCTCGTCATCTTGCTCCGCCTCGAATTCCTCATCATCTTCGTACACCTGGGCTCCGCCCTGACCGTCCGACTCGCCATCAGATCCAATCCCCGCCCTAGGATCCCTCCTCGTCGTCTTGCCTCCCCCGTCTGACCCCTCCCCGTCCTCGTCGTCGCTCGCCTCCCTCCGCCGCATCGATGGCAGCGGCGCATCCTCGGGATCGCTCTCGTACTCCACCTCCTCCCCCTCTGCCGCCATGGATCCTTTCCCAAACCCTAGCCCCCCAACCAAGAAAACCTCACCAATTCAAATCAAGAAAGCCGAAAACCCTAACTCTGGCCGGAATCTACGAATTCCCCCAGAACCCTCCACCGATTCCCCGAATCGAGAGCGAGGAGAGGCGACGGAGGTCGCGAAGAGATGAATTAGGGTTTTGATCGAGCACGATCGGTGGCTTCGAAACGGGAGGAGGGGAGATGTCTTTGAATCAGGGATGGGGATAAAGAAAGAGAGGAACCTATTATAGAGTCGAGAGAGAGTAGAAGAGAAAAAGGGAGGAATCGCTCGACGATGGGGGAGAGGAAGGGAAACGGACTTGTTAACCTCTACATTCTACAGCGGTTTCCGACTCCCAGTCCGACTCTCCCCTTTTAATCGCCTGAGACTATGCACCGCCGCAACTGCGGGTGTGAAGAACAAGTGTGAAAAAATACATAATGGAAATCTAGAAACAAATATTAAAATAACTTATCCATTGAGTCTAAGAAGGAACCTTGTATGTGGCTTCGCCAATTTCTTTCTGGGGCCCACTGACGTTGCGGTTGGTTTATCGGTGGTGAGCGATTTCAACAGCGTAATTGTACGGAAAGAGGTTACGATTTATGGTATAGGATGGATGGAGGATAATTCGCCACGATTCGAGCATCTACGACCATAGCGCGCACGTGTGTGGGGAGTTAGGAGACTACCCCGCCTGATGACTTGGCGGCTTGTGATTGGATAAATATGGGGTGTGTGACGTGCAACCGATCTTTATGCGGTGGATCTCCGGTGGTGGGGGTACGCATGGAAGAATCTCGACCGTCGGCTGGAAGGGGACATTGGTCATCAGCGGGAGCTTGCGTTTGCGGCGAATCGGTCATAGCCGTCGTTCATTTGACGGAAGATTGATCTCGGATTGGAGACAGTCCGTTGATTAATGCGCTTCGCGAGAATGGCCCAACGGAAGCCTTGGTAGCCCATTAGGCCCCTTCGTACAGGCGACAACTCGCGATAACAGGAATATCAAAAGAATATCCATGGACCGGATCGCCGGGATCGAATTATTAGGGCCAAGCCTGGTTCATCAAGACAGTCAGAGTACGGATCCATGAATAAAATCCTTGATGATAAAATCCTTTCCCATAGGAAACAATAGAACTTGACAGGTGCTATGTAGGGAAGCATGGAGGATAATGATAAGCCAGCATTAGACTCTCCATTTGCTCTCTTATTTAATTCTCACGATATCCCTATTATTTCTCAATTGCAGTAATCCTTGTTTTTCACATGTAAATTGCATGCACAACCATGATTATATGCCTTCTCATATGCATTGCACCTGCTGGATATAATTGCATATCCCATTAAGTAAGAAAATGAACATCCACTTGAGTTTGATTAACAAAATGAACCTTTTTGCCTTCCAACGGGCAAAGAGGTTTAAGAGCTGTACCAACTGGCAAAAAAGATATGACCTTACATGAAGATAGCCTTGATAAGATACTGAGAAGATGGATTGGAACAAGGAGAAAGAAGTATCAGAAGAATTCAAGAGGCTCCAGCCTTTTGATACATGAATGGCAGCAGTATCTGGATTGTAGATTTCTGATAGATGGAACAAAGCTTGAAATCATGGCAAAGGTTGCAGTATCAACATCTGATGATTAATGGCCAACTCAAAAGAAAGACAATACTAGTAGCTCAATAGTTCAAGAATTTGATGCTGCTCTATCCCATAAACAACAGCACAATTATCCAATATATACTAGCAGTCCAGACATCAAAAGCATCCAGTCGCTTATTGCCTTGAGCTCTTTATGCATCACCTTTCCATTAAAAGCTAAGCTCGCTGGATTTCTAATAACAATATATCAGTAGCAGGTGCATCTTCAGACATTTATTAAAGTAGCGAGAACTCTACCTGGAAACTGAGGGACCACCTATACACAGCTTCTTAGGCTTCAGCCTGCTATCAAAAAGGCAACGCAATTAAAATTACATCACTGACAATGGTAGAGCTAAAAGAGGCTATAACGTCATGCACCTTTTCTTCTTTTACTTTAAAGTAGTCCCCACTTGCGGAAGATCTGATAGATGAGGACTGCGGACAGAAAACGGGTGGCCGCTTGACGGGAATGCTCGCTTCCAAGTAGCTATTGTTATGGTGCCAGTGCCAGAACCTAAATAGATGATGATCAAGAAGATAAAAGTTTGTTTCACTGCCATATAAAAGCCAAAATATATGAAGGTGTTCCATGCTGCCTCTGGGAGCCAGTGACAATCTTATTCCTGCAGTCATGGAGCCAAATAAGCAATATTGACAGACAATATTCCAAATTTATGCCACTTCAAGCTGCATCTGTTTAGAGTTATCTGTGAATTGCTATTTATAGCCATCAAGTGACCACTGCAAGTTTATTACAAATTCAAAACCATCCTCAGGAATAAGCTACCTGAATACTTGAGAAGTTTTGGCCATAAATTCTAGGCGTGGCAGGAGAATGACCACAAGCACAGATATTCAAGTACATTCTCATTGAATTTTCAGTCAACTGATACAAGAAGTTCCTTCACAAACTCAGTAACCACCTAAGTGGACAATTAAAAAAAATAAACAGCAAAACCCTAACCAAAAAATTATGCACCCCAAAATTGATGACAGTGATAAAATAAAGATTACAATGAACTCTTAACGGAGACATTATGGAGCCCTAAACATGCATAACAGTACCATGACTCACTAAAAATTTATAATACACTGGAAGGTTTTTTTCAAACAAAAATCCTTGAACCACTGTGACGGCATGATCCTTCCACAATCAGGAAGTGCTCTTGCCTCTATCCATGCTCAGTTTACATCATAACTTCTGATTTAAGTCTCACCAGACAGATAACAGACCGAGGATATGTAACTCAGTGGAACTGCTTCTTCGAACAATCCCAACCAAAGAAAATCTGCTGAGACTTTCAATGCTAATAGGCATTGTATGATAACGTACATAGAAATAGCAAATACCACCGTCGATTATTGCGGCTATCCAAAAGGATTTCCTCCAACAGTAGCAAATGAATTTGGGGTGCCCGATTGGTAGCTTCTAGCAGCTGAATGTCGATCCATGCCTGAAAAGGCAAATGCAGCACCCTCAGTGCCCAAACCTCCAATTCTTTGAGGCCTGTAATCATGTACATATAGATTCAGTACAAACATAAACATGTTTCCTCCAAAAAAAAAGTGAAACATGTTTCGCACATCCTAAGTTAAACTTCTGCATGTTAGCATCCTAGAGTTCAACATATTTTTAACTTCAGAGACATAGAATGCAGTTAACATGTTTCAAATATGGCATTTATTTCCAGCATTTTTGTATACAATGTCACAAGTCTTGCCACCTAAAGAACTGGTTGGGAGATAGAAACTTTAAATAAATCACAACAAGGAGCTATCTGATGTACATTCACCAGTACAATACGAGGCGAAATATGTGATTTGGTAACAACTGTGACAAACAACAAAGAAGGATTTAAAAAATGAATACTGTTTGGAGAGAAATATATATTGTAGAATGAACTTTGCTTTTTCATGGTTTTGATCAAGACAAGATAAATTACTAAATCACTGCTATCCGAATAAGACGTCAACTTGGCAACTTGTGAGGACATTATGACACATCCTTGATCATCAGAGAAACTCAACAAAGACAAGCAGACACCATCATAGGACTTACACAACAGGAAATGCACTATTAGGTACTTGCTGGGGCATGTGATTCACACCCTGGTGCATCATGGAGGAACCTGTGAAGTAAACTAAGTCATCAGCACCATCAAAGATACTTTAAGACAATTCAAGTAACTTGCATCAATAAAAGAAAATTGAAATGCCAGAACATAATATTACTTGGAGTCACAGCCGATGGATAGGATGGTTGTTGTGGGGGCACCCACTGTGGGGAGGGGGAACCGAGGCTGGAAGTATGCAACAAAGCTGACATGTTATTCATGTTCAGGTTCGGTAATTCTCCTTGCAAGGATGTCAAAGATGGGAACTACACAGGAAAACGAGTAACCCCAAATCAACATTGTGAAAAACTCGCCAGCGCATGTTCTAAGACCTCCAGCAAGAAAATAATACCAAGTAACCAATTAAATTAGAGGATCTGCATTTTTCAGATTTGATCTTCCACTATGCATTTTGATATGGCATAAATATGTTAGCTATGCCCAAGAAAAATAAGAAGTTATGACTTCCAGATGAATATACCTGATGGTAAAGTCATAAGACCAAATAATGTTGCAAGAATACGAGTCACATATTTAATGACATCAAGGATAGAAGGCTAACAAGAGTATGATCATGGTATTATAGGCCATTGAAAATGATAATAAGAGTTTGCATTTATAAGATTCGGTTGATTCCTAGATAATCAACTTGTCTGGTGGAACATAGCCAGTGCCATTTAAAGGCATCCTTAGTATTACCATTAGAAGCAAACTTCAGAGCTTAAATAAAGGCCTCTTCCTGCCAATGAGGCCATCACTAACAGGTGCTCAAATAGAAAAATAATACTACAAAGTGACTGAAAAGCTTTGTATTGAATATTTCTCCAGAATGCAACTCTGTAATGACAGAACATATTGAAACATGAACTTTACTTACCGTGGAAGCATGTGGTAGTTTTCGCTCATTGACAAGATCAAATGGATTCATAGATTTTGATGAATAAGGATTTGTTGGCAATGCCTGTATGAAAAAAGAACATACACAAGCCACCATCAGAAAAAGACACGTTGGAAGCAGAAGTTACTGATGGACCAAGATGACAATGAGCTGTAGCACATACTGCTGCATTTGGATATTGCATACCATACCCCATGCCAAGATGCAGGCCTGTCTGCCAACCTGGAATAAGTGCAGATGCTGGCGGGTAAAGTGTCATAGAAATATCCTGCAGATGATTTGATACTCAGAAGAAATGTCAAAAGCATGAGGACAAGGACAAGAACTTAAATTAAATAATGATTACCTCTGGAAGTTCTTTTCTCCCACTAGGTTTAGCTTCTGAGGAAGGAGGCTCCAATGAAATTCCAGCACTGTTTTCCTGAGGTGGTTTTGTCACAGCTTGGGAAGATAGTGCAGTTGGAGTAGCCATAGGTCCTTGTAAGTTTGGTGGAAGTGAAGAACCCCATAGCTGATAGAGATCATACACAGAAAGCAACTAAATAACTTATTACAGCAATATCATTACAATTTTTATAGCATGGACAGATACTTACCCAGTTGTTTGGAGCTCCCACAGTAGGTGCATTATAGGATGGATTAATAGATTGAACATCAGCAGCTGAGAATAAAGAAAGATGATGCTGATTTGCAGTTGGCCATTGCCCTTCATTATTAGTTCTTGGAGAGGAATCAACTCCAGCAACGTGCGAGATTGAGAAGTTGGCAACAGGTGCGGATCCAGGAGCTGACAATTCGGCCAGTACAGATTCAAGAGGACTTGCACTTGAAGCTGCTTGAGGTACTTTTTGAGGGGCAACAACATCAAAAAATGCCCAACCTCCACCATTAACAGGTGGAGAGGCAGTTTCTTGAGGCAGAGATTGATGCGATGCTCCAGCAGCAGGAGGTTCAGGATCTGTGCTAAAATCAATCAAACTACCAGAGTTCACTCTCTTCAATTCCACAGGATTTCCAGCACTGGATCCCCTGCTGCTTGAAGGTGCAGTGGCCTGTGATAAACCTTAGAAAGATAAGTCTCCCATTTATTGACTACCCAGAAGTGACACAAACAACCCAAGGTTCGGCATCCAGAGACCACAGTTTCTCCCAAGAGTTTATGAACAGAAGTGAAAAATTAGCCAGAGATGGAGAAATTCTGCTTCCGAACATTAATTAAGAAGGGGTAAAATGGAATAATGCAAATTTTCAGATCTGCTAACAGCCCTAGACTAATGAAACAAATTGATCCACAGTCCTGCAGTATGATATGATTAACATTTTCTGAGGTTAACTATGTACAAGTTATCAGATTTCTTGACATCTCGGTATGACCTGCTGATGAAGGTATGACTACGGACTGGGCAGCCAAGTGACATAACATGAGACATGCGATTAGCACTGGGGAATCAATTTCTCATGGTTTCATGGTGAGTCATGTAGCCATAATTTATGCCTTAAAAAGCAATTTTTAGCTGCGATACCATGTATTTTGAAAGAGTATTTTGAAGAACTGCAGTAAGGCAATGTAAAACTGAAAAAGATAGCATGGGTTACAACAGGACCCAGCTAGGCAAAGACCTCAATTTGTGATAATGGATAGGTAAAGAGGATGAAAAAACCTAAAGGAACCCAGATTGGTATTACAATAATAGAAAATACACTTTGTTGATTGAGCATGTATTATTAATGACAAAGAAAATTACAAAGCCAAAGTGTAACAGATTGACCTTTTCACATCATGCCTTTGGTGATAAAATTAAGTTTAAGAAACTTATGGATTAACATATCAGTATATCACATCTTGTAAGATATACCTTCCCACAGATTCAAGCAGCAGAGTACAGTTAAACATATTCCAATATGCATTTCTATGAATATATATGTTTTTTTTGGTGGGAAAG
Source organism: Phoenix dactylifera (assembly GCF_051530095.1). Taxonomy (NCBI): domain Eukaryota; kingdom Viridiplantae; phylum Streptophyta; class Magnoliopsida; order Arecales; family Arecaceae; genus Phoenix; species Phoenix dactylifera. The sequence goes on along the minus strand of NC_143198.1, from coordinate 33,107,817 downwards.
GTTATCTATTGACATAGAGCATCCTAATATAGCTTGATATTGTTTCATCTGCACTCTTTTCCAAGAAAGATTGCTGTGCAAAAAAAGCATCATCATACACTGCATTATGTAATATGTATTAGAGCAGTTGACATTTAAAGGATTCTAGTTTCTGAAGTGTCTCCTTTTTGAAAAGCATACATCAGTCACAATGTTATTTCCAAGCTAGTTTCAGTCTGGAGTTGTTTGCATGACATAGTACGTATATTTTCTAATCATATATTTACCAACAAAGCTCCAAAACAGATTTCACCATCATAAGGTGGCCAAAACAATATAGATTAACAAGATATTTGCCCTAATACATCTTCAATGTCCTTGAAGTATCCACAAACGGGTTCTGCTTGTCCTTTATTACCAAAATGAACCAAGCATCAATTTAGTACGCTACCATTTCATGCAAATAGATATATTTGACCATGGGTGGAACTAAGTATATAGCTTGTGCAGCAGCAATTCTTAGTATTAGAAAACAAGTTTGCAGATATTCATGACAGCAATTGCTTTCAGCTTGGCATTGGCTTTCTATAAAACAAAAGGCAAGAAATAAGCAAAAGTATTCCAGAAATGATTTCCATCATCACAGATACGTGGAAGTAATAAATCTTTCACAAATCACCAGAATTTCACCTGTGCTGGTGCAGGACTACCAAGTTCCTGGATTGCATTTGACTTGCGTGGCTCATTAATCCGAACAGATGGAATATCATCACCTAGAATATCTCTGACAGATCGTACCATGGGGGGACTGGGTGCATTAACATCTTTCTGATGGCTTGGTGACCTTTCCCCTGGCCTTGGAATTCCATTTGAAGACTGGCGATCTTCAAAATTCCGGTGTTGGCTTCCATTCCCATTTTTATCATCTAGACGCTTTTCATCTACCATCTCAAGGCGGCCAGGACTTCTCTTGTGATCACCTTGATAATATCCAGGACTTCTGGAACCAGGTCGTTCACTACGACGGCGTTCATAAGCGTCCTCATAAGGTGGGCTTCTTGAGCCACCCCAGTAGGAATCTTCCTTTTTGTTTTCATAAGAATCTCCCCTATCCTGCATCATACATATGTAATCCTGTTTTAACAACGTGGTAACTATCATACACAACCGTGGAACACCTCTAAGAAGGTTTCTTCACATCTACCAGCAACAATATCAAAGCAAACATTTAAGATCTGACTCAAAGCATTCAATACCACCTTCACCTTTGGAGGCCTATTGATGCTCCTTTCCCCAGTATATCTCCGATCCACATAAACATGCTTAACGAAATCTCTGAGTTTATCAAGATTACTGAAACCAGAACAAATGGTCAGATTTACCAATTATGCAGCTATCAAGATGGAAAACCTAGCATCAGCAATAAACCTGCTGTCAGGAACACAGTGTCGCTGTGGATCCCATTCTTTGAAATAAAATTCTTTGGTGCGCTGTTTAAAAAGAAAAAGGTAATGTAGTAAGAAACAAACACTAAATAATGTGAAACCTCAGGTTGCACATAGTGGTTAAAATGCATATGTACCTCATTCCCTCCTTCTTGAAGGGCACGTATTTCTTGCAGAGTAAATTTGGCCATCGATATTGATTTGACACGGTGGGTGAACTCCCGACTTAATTATTTAAAGAAAAGTCATAAAGTCAGCATAGAACCAGAGGACTTATTTTTATCACTCATCCATATCATATTATATTCAAATAATCTAAATATACCATGTATCATGTACTGTGAAGACATACAACAAGAAACAAATCAATATTACAGGCAAATAAAAATAAAAAACAAACAGAGATGCCAATCAATACTTACTGTAATCCACTACAATTTGTGCAAATGAAAGTCCAGAAATTTGTGCATACATATTGCGGTCCCTGTTCATAGAAGCACATTAGAAATAATCTATTGTAAAGTGCATATTTGCATATAAAATGCTTTTTCTATACATATAATTGAACAATTTCAATAGAATTAGATGATAAGCATGCTTAACAGACAAAACAACATAAAAAGGCAAGCTAGTAAATCTTGGTAATTTAAAAAATTGGGGTCTTGTTTGTAAAGTAATCATCCTTTCATCAATGTGAAAATCAAGGCGATCTCTCATCATCATCATCATAAAAATGAATTTCTACAAGGAGAACTAAGGTAGGCCAAGGTCACATGTCACATCCCATCCCATGTGCTCCAAGGCGCCAAAGTAACTCGATACCATGCTTCAAGGACAACTGAATTACAGTCAAAAAGCCAAAGTCAAGGGTAACCCTTAAAGGTAAAGCAGCTTAAAGAAGGCTTCGCTAGAATTAGAAGACAAGGAACTTGAATTTTAAGCCACATCCATGGTATCCAATACCAACTCAACTTTTCAACTTTCCAATACATACTGAACGTTTACAATCAGATACTGGATGAGAAAGTTATGCCCTTTTAGGAGGATTGTCATGTCAGAATTCACCAACAAATTTGCAAAAATTACGATTCTGCCATTCATGACTGAAGCTCTAATTCTGACTGCTTGTTGGCCTACTTTTCTTTCTTATTCCTAATGAAAAAGGTTGTGAAACAAGCAAGAGTTCCTATTAGAAATAGAAAAGGATTTTTTTTTTTTTGTTATATTTTAGTCATGCATGAATTAGGCAAGAGTCCTAAGAGTTTAAGGCCCTCTGTCTATAATATCCATGTACTATTTTCGTTTACATATTGAACTGAGTTAATAGAATTTGAGAGAGTTTTCTCTTTTATCTTCTTGTGTAGTGAGGCTATGTAAGAGGCTTGAGATTCAAGGCCATGGTTAATTTAGAGAGCAAGAGCTTGGTGAGACATTGGACAACTTCATTGACTTTTACTGAAAGTTTTTATGCACATCTACTAAAGTTTGTGAAGCCAGAGGGGTGATGCTAGAGGTCAAAAAGAAAAAAAAACTGAGAGACGAGGTGCAAGGCCCTTTAGTTACCCTTGTACATCTGCCAGTGATATGGTCTAAACACCTTTACCCTCTTTCATACTTTTGCTTAGGCAATTCCTTTAGTTTATTAGATCTTGTATTTAATTTCATATTATTCCATGCACTACTCTCACTACACACATGCAACAAATGATGGACCGGACCTCCATCCTTACCTGCCTCTATACTACCACATAAAATGACTTGAAGTGTTAAATTACAAGATTATAATTTATATACCAAGAGTTTTCTAGTATTTTTCATATCTATTTTTCTTCCAATTTGTCCATGCATATGAATTACTTCTTTGTAATTATAAGCATTTTATCGTATGTGTTCCCGCTAGCTCACATGCAAGTCATTAGTTAGTTACTTATAATCATGGTCATTATCAATAAGCCTTATCCCTCCAGACCAGTTAGCAGCTTGTAAATCATATGACCAAAAAAGCTAAGAGCTGTTTGGCATCGATTTAATTTCTTTATTTTTATTTTAAAAATAAAATCATGGAAACGACAAGCATGTTTGGTGTTATTATTTTTATTTTTCTATTTTTCAAAAATCAGTTTCATTATTTCTAGGAAAAAACTAAGAAATTCTAACTTTCACTATTTCGAAAAAATAAGAAACTTATATTTTTTACCACCACCATCTCTACCCCGACCGTCCACCACCATCATTGCCGCCACCATCGTCGTCTCTACCACCATAACCACTGCTACCACCATTCTCACCACCTCCACCATACTGCCACCACCACCACCATTAACGCTACCACCAGCACATAATCGGTGCTAGCACCACCACACCCATCCCCCACCGCCATATTGCCAGCACCTCCTCCCTCCCTTTGCCACCACCCCACCACCACTATGGCCGTCATTGTCTCCGCCACCACTATCGCCGCCTTGGAAACCATTATCATGTTCATATTTTTGGAGGTAGTGGACTATACGAAACATATTTATATTTTTAAAACTTAGAAATAAAATTTCTATTTTCTATTTCTGAAAATAAGAAAAATGAAGGTGATGCCTAAGAATTTAGATTTTTTCTCCTTCACCTACACTAGACGACGAGGCAAGCATTATATGCCCCATTCAAGTTTTTAAGTTCCAACAGGATGGGGGGCGTCCCAGCCATCTTCCCATTCCCATGAGAAAACTGGATCAAGACAGGGTGGGACTCCAAAACTCATCCACATGGAGAGAGAAGAAAAAAGAGGAGAGGAGAAAGAAAGGAACGATGAAGAAAAGAAAAAAGTGAAAGGAAAGAAGAAGAAGAAGAAAAAGGAAAGAAAGAAAGGAAGGGAGAAGAAAAGGAAAGAAAGGATAGAAAAGGAAGAAAGGAAAGAGAAAGAAGAGGAAAAAGAAAAATAATAAATAATGGAAGGGACAAGAAAAATAAAGAAAAAGGAAAGGAAAGAAAGAAAGGTAGAAGAAAAGAAAGGAAGGAAGGAAAGAAGAAAAAGAGAGAAAGAAAGAAGGGAAAAAAGGAGAAAGAGACAGAGGATATCTACAAAACAGATGCATGATCTGGACTGCCGCCGGGGTGGGGCGAGACAGCAAGACGTCTTGTTCCATAGAGAAACGGGGACACCCTCGTCCTATGGGATTTAATCCCAGGCCCCATTGATATAAAGTCCAGAACTGAAACATATGAATCAGCTCTATTTACATATCAGACCAATGGATGGCTAAATGAGACAGCAAAGAACAAAGTTAAGGTAGCAAATTTAATGGATAAGTCCCAGAATCTCAGCGGTCAACATCACTTTGAGATGAGATGGTTATGACGCTATGTCATAGAATTACACAGCAATTATGCGTAAACAATGGAAGGAGAAGTGGTCAAAACAGAATATTACTTTCAGAACAGATAGTTATAATTAAGAAACAATAAGTCATGGACGTTTGTATATACATCCAGTGCAATCAACTTCCAATGACACCAATATACTACCAATGACACTGATGACACTGATATCCACTACGCTGAAGCATTCTAAATAAATGACCAGAGATAGTGGGGCGAGACAGTGGTCAGGCCAAACAAGGCCTGCGGAAAGACAGTCTGCAGAGTTCTAAACGGAGAGATATACCATAAAACATTTAGAAAAAGAAAAAGAAACCTGATTGTAGGTTTCCAGGCATGATTTCTTCCCACTAGCTCACCATATTTCATGCACAGCCCTGCTCCTCTACTAAATCCACCTCCCATTACATCATGTACTTCAGAAGGTAGAATTTAGACATCTTCAACGAATAATGTTATAACAGCATGGGCGATATGAAACTAAAGATTAGTTCATCCACATGATTCCATATATTTTATGCGATGGAAGAGTGCAGTAAATGAAAAAATGACTACAATTCGCAAAAGAAGAGTGAGAAAATGGTACCAAACTGTTGCAATTGATGCATCTCCGATTAGCAGGAAGCTTCAGAAGCCCACGTATTATTTTCTCATTTTTCTCGTCCTCCTTCATCCGGCTTGCCATTTTCTCTTCAGGATTTCCCCCCTTGCTTCCTTCAAGGATCACAATCGCGCTCAAGATCCAAAATTAAAAAAAAAAAAAAATCATAACATAAAAACCGAGAAACCAAACTGAATCCATTAAAAAATAAGAGCAGATCATCAAGAAAACATTAAAAAAAAAATACAAGAAAGATCATGAATTGATGCAACTCAACGAGTACACCTATGAATCGCCAAGATTTGAAGCATAATTCGTCCAAATAAAAGAATCCCTAGAAAGATCTGAGAGCGAAAAGAGCCAAGAACGGACCTGGTTCGAGCTCCGGACGGAGGAAATGAGAGCTTGGAGCCTAAGTTCCTAACCGATGCTGAGGAGCTCCAGATGATAAGACGGCGGAAGGAGATTGAGATCTAAAAGCCGCACAGGCTTGGAGAGATCGAGGGCTTCTTCTCTACTTCTATCCAGGTTTGGAGGCGAAGAAGATATGCCGCTTTCCCGAACTAGTTGAGGAAGAGAGAGAGAAAGAGAGAAGCGGAGGGTCTTGCGTTTCTTCTTGCTTCTCTTTCCGGTCAAGCACACGAAACGTCGCCGGAATAGCCGGCGACGACGGGATTTGGGTGGTTCTATATACACCCCCCCTATTGCTAAGGACACCCCCCAAAAACCAAAAAAAGAAAATACCCAAACTAACCTTTAGTGTAATTACCATATTGCCCTTGAAATTTTCTCATACACCCCCCTTCCTCCTCCGTTTCGTTTTGAAAAGAAAAAAAAAAACACCCCTTAAACCCCTCGATCCATTTACATCGTTTAGGCGATCTTTGAAGGAGATTTAAGCCCCATTCGAAGCATGGACAAGCAACTAGTGATTTGGGACGAAGAATCGGCCGCAAAGGTACGTGTTCCACCTTGTTTCGAAATTTTTTTTTTCACGGTTCGTGCTCCATTCGGCACTGGATCGCCGAACAAAAGGCTTCTGTTCGGCTGAACAGTGCCGAACAGAAGCCTTCTGTTCGGCAACCCTCAACCGAACAGATCTGTTCGGCTGCACAGTGCCGAACAGAAGGCTTCTGTCCGGCACTGTTCAGCCGAACAGAAGCCTTTTGTTCGGCGATCCAGTGTCGAACGGAGCACGAACCGTGAAAAAAAAAAATTCGGGAGAAGCCGGCGAGGTGGTTCCGGGAGAAGCCAGCGAGGTGGTCGGAGATCGGGAGAATGCCGGCGATGAGAGGGAGAAGGGGGAACGGGGGGTTTTGGGCGTTGGCGAGGTGCTTTGGGCGGAACAGTTCAAAGGGAGACGGAGGGGGTTTGGCCGCCGGCGAGGTGCTTGAGGCGAGGGGGTGTAGAGAGCAATTTAGGTGAGGGGGTGGGGAGGGTGGGGGGTAATTTAGGAATTTTTAATTTTTTAGGGGTGTCCTTAGCAAATGGGGGGGGGGTGTAGAGAGTATTTAATTTTTTTTTAATTTTTGGGGGGTGTCCTGAGCAATAGGGGGGGTGTATATAGAACCACCCACGGGATTTTGGCCCTACGCAACGGCCAGTTTACTAAAATGCCCTCCCAAAGTATGGTCTTGTATCACTTTAGCGTCCTTGGTAACAATATCAATTTGCGGTAAGGACCAACGCGTTTTTTTAAGTAGCAACATAAGATGTCTCTTATTTTTTTTCTTTGGGATCTCCTGATATTAAGGTCCAATGAATTACGATTTATTTCTTATTTTTTATAATATAGCTTTTATATTCCAATATAAATAAGTCTCGGCTCAGATGGTTGGCATGCCCATTTCTTTGAAAGATTTTCGATTTGACTTCAAAAATCAACATGTTCATTGTAAACTTTGAAGAACAAATTTATTGTAATCATGATGCCAGTTTAATAATTTGGTCCCATTATAATGATTCATGATTTTATTTTTATGTTATTAGTTTTCCTACGCATAAGTGATTTCAAAGGAAGAAAATGCATATAGTGAATACATTTTAACATGTTACAGTGGGTTGGAGTATATTTATAGGTGATCCATAATTCCTATTCTTAAAAAAGGGGTATATATGAAATGCATATTAAAAGTAAAGAGGGATATCAAGTTAACATATAATACCCATTATAACATGAATAAGTAGTAGAGAAACTGCTCATATGTCTCCAACTCTATTTTTCTCAACTTAGCTTAAATATCTCATTCATTCAATATTTTTTTTCATAGTCTAATCTTTTGAGCATCTTTTTTTTATTTTTTGAATACCTAGTATTTCATCTTTTTTTATTACATACATACATACATACATATATATATATATATATATATATAAAGAGAAAAGAGAGAGACTTTCTTATAATAAAATATAGCTGAGGTTTGCTACGAATATTCTATATCGATAAAAGCGTGCAAACTCTTAAGCAAGGCTCCACAAACTACTAAAAAATTTGCTTGTAATTTAAATAGTAAAATATATTGTTTTAAAAGGCCAAAAAAAAAGGAAAACTAGATACATGAGGGCAAATGGGGGTTTATTGAGTTTACCTTGAATAGATAGATCATATCTATTAATCAAATACTCTCTTCTTTTTGACAAATTACCTATATTATAGGTGCTCAAAAGTTAATCTGTAAAAAATAATAAAATAACTATTTTTTAAAAATGATCATATCTCTACATCTATAGAGTCTACGTATGTCAAAATCATAGCATACTACAAAGATATAGCATGATTGTAACATGCTGTAATCATACCTCTTGTCATAGTAGGTTTAAATCGAGATCTTCTATAAATCACACTGCATATAACATTGTTATGAAAAGAACGCAACACATAAAAAACTTGAAATTTTGACCCAAGGCCGCCATATAAGTATTTGTGGTGCATTAAATGCAATAGAGATATCCTAAAATTTGATGCATTTTTTAAATTAAAAAATGACTTGAAATGCGTTAATTATAATGAATATATCCTAAAAATTATTGTATTTTTCTTTTTGTTGGGACAATTGATGCCTTTTTCTTTAAAATAATATATATATATATATATATTAGAACGACCGGTCGACATGAACTTGTAAAAGAATCGGGTAGCGCAGAACGAGCACCATTACCATGCAAACTAGATTTCTCCACATGCAAATCTGATAAAAAATGGAGTTGTTGGGAGATTGGTCTTAGACGAAACTTGGGATATTTTCGTTGTAATAGCAGAGAAGGAGATGGGCAATTTGAGAGCTCCAAAAATTTTCAATACGGAAAATATAGGCATGTAGGAGTGCTTTTATCAGCGTGGGTGCGCCCTAGATTCCAGATCCCTCGCATGAGTTAGAAATTAGGATGAGCTGGATTGCTTGGTCTTTCTTTATTTAATAAGTTCATCCTTCTAGATAACTATTTTCACGGACGGCCCCCGAGAAAATTTTGTATAGTTATGGCCGCTAGATCACTTTATTTACCCTCTAATTGGCTACGTGGCAAAACACCAAAAATATTGTTTGAGTCATGCCAAGAAGACTTATTTAAGGTACCAAAACATCATTTGCAGTATATATATATATATATGTATATATATATATATATATATATATATGTATATATGTATATATATATATATATATTATTTGAGCGTTGCCCTCACTGCTCCTACTACCACCGCCGACTTTATGCCATCCATTGACATCGCCAATCTTCTCACCATCTACAACTATCCCAATTTTCTCATCATCCTTGCTGGAATTAATACTGAAGTTGGAAGTGAGTGAGAAGTCCATGTTTACTACCGAATTTAATTTCAACTTCTAAAATAACCATATGCATCGGCAAGTCAGTCTTTAGTGGGGACTGATACAATTACCTTGTCGTTCTCATGTATATTGTCGGAGGCTAACGGGCCTCTCCTAGCTACCAAAAAAGTCATGATGAACTTGCTTTTATTAGAAATATCACCCATCTAGATAAGTTTAGAAGATAATCGTAGTTGGACTTACGCCTTTCCTTATTTTTGCTAAAAAAAAGTCTTAATACAAATAAATAATTCTTAGGAATAGCTGTCCATGTCACTATTATTATTGTCATTATTGTTATAGTGACATGACTACCATATTTTTTGGATAGAGGAAGCTTGCAGGCAAACAACCACATAATTTGACCAAAACTCCCCAAATTACCCTTGCCTACCAAAACTTACCAAGTTTTGGTTTTTTTTTTTTTTATGGTACCATCACCATATTGTGTTAGGTGGCAAGGTAGCCTCTCCTTCCATATTATAGAGAGAGAGGATGAAAAATGCAAGAACCATGAAATCTTCGAATAGAATATGAGTGACTTTATGAGACCTTGGGCCTAACACAGCTAATTCAGTTTTGTATCATGCAAGTTTAGTTCTATTCAAGTTTGATTGTGAAAGCAGGAAAATCACGGTCTTGGCCGCAACAGCAGTCTTTTCATGACTTAAGGTTTATCAAACAAGAGATTACGGGATGTCAACCTTCGGAAAAGAATATTACTTGGTTGCGGGAAAAATAAAGGTTTTGTGCTAAATCAGAGAGGAGCAGGAGATTTATGGGAGAAAAAACAAGGTAAGAGGAAAAGAGGAATAGGAGAATGAGAGGAAATTTAGAGGGAAAAACATACAGTATACGAACTCATGGACTTTTGAGCGAAGGGTGGACAACCAACCATGGAGCTTTTGAGAGGAGGCCTTCTCGAAGGTGCAATCAAGTCATAGAGCTCTCGAGGGAAGAGAAGGAACACAAGGATCGAGTTAGGGCTCAAGCTCTTGAGTTAACACAAGGATCGAGCTAAGGCTCAAGCTCTTGAGTTGTTAAGGTTAAGCTAATGATTGGGCAAGAAGGAAAAGGACGAACGATGAAGGAGAAGAAAGAGAAAGGAACACGATGTAACTCATAATTAAGTCCTCTTTGGCATGAAATTATGCAAAAGTCACTTAAACAATTATTCTAACGATTGCTAACTCCATGATAATTTGGTCATTTAATAATAACAATTAAAGTTTAACCGTAAGTAAGTCTCTTTAACCTCGAGTTAGAACGGTGGTGGGCGACGGAAGTGAAAGGCAAGAATATTTATGTAAAAAAATATATTTCTAGTAGGACTGCATAAAATAAAAATTATTCACACATGCAAATTCTGAAATTTTGAGAGTTATATGCAAAAATCTTTGTAATAAATAGTTGGTGAATTTACTTTCGCTATCTCCAACAAACTTGAATTTCATATCATGTTAAACAACATTTGAACCTAAAAAAATCACTCCAATTTATCGATTTCGTTATATAAGGCCAACTCATCTAATATGATGACGTATGAAGCATGTTCAACCATCTATTTTTTATAATCCCACATGCTTTCCATCTTTTGCACTCCATATTAGTTAAAGCTTGCCATTGTTAACTTACGAAAGATTTGAATTTTGGCCTATATTATTTATTAAATAATTTTTATCATTTAAGAAAAAATAAAATTATATGCCTTAGGATTTGTTTAGATAATTTAGTAAGATTAGACTGAATTTTCTGATAGAATTATGAATTCGACTAAATTATATCCATGACTCACGTAAATTTAACACATTCCAGCTAAAATCTTATAGGAAGAAAAGAAAAATCTTCACGGATTTTTATTTTTATATAGATAGCTGATGGATTTTAGGATGAAATTTGGATAGGTATTTGCTATCCAATATCTAAGTAGGTATTTGCTAGTTTCATCTGTTACCCCGTGGCAATTGAGATGGAAAACCTTCCGTTATCTTGTCGTAGCGTGTCGCCGCCGTCCCTCCTTTTTGAATTGCCAATGCATTACACATCGTGCTAGACGTCACAGGTGGACGGTTTGGATGGACTGAGAAGTTTCCTCGCTGTTCAGAAGTAAACAGCAAATCTCAGTCTCTCTACCTCCTTCTGGTCCCAAGACCGTGAAACTCTAGCTCTGCGCTCCCGCCCTTAGTTGGAACGAGAAACCCTAGCTCGCGACCGCGGCCAATCTCGCGAGAGCTCTCGCCTTTCTCTTCTCTGTCGCCACCTTCCCTTCGCTCCTGTTTCGAGCTCCTTTCCCCTCCCTCCCTCCAGGTATGTTTGAATCCTTTTCTTGCATTTTTCCTACCCCCGTTTATAGGGTTTTCTCCGTGCGAAAGGCTTCTTCTTGTACTCCTTGAATTTTGTTGGATGACTACCGGAAACGAATCTTGTTGTCTGATTCTTGATTTCTTGCTGAAGGGTTTAATAAGCTTTTTTTTTTTTGTAAAGTTTCGTTCTATTCATCTTGAGTTCATGTTGAAAATGGTTTCTTGCAACTTTATTTGATTCCGAAGTGCGATGAATGGAGTATCAGAGTTCAAGGATTCTTCATTGAGCAATAGCGTTGTTCAAGAATATATTTTTTAACACCAATTTCCATTCGATTTAAGTTCTCAGCCGTTCACAAAGAGTAGTAATAACTATAGATAATTTGCCAATGCATATACTTAGTTATGGACAGTGAAATTACAAGCTCTATATGATTAATTGCTAGTTATCTTGATTATAAATACTCCTTAATCATAATTTCTGCTATGACTGTTACATTCTTGTCTGCCACTGGGTCATGACATGATGGGAATGAAGTGTAAGTGATGCAGAGGCAAACAAATGAAGTAATCAAGAGCCAGAAATGTTAAATAAGTAAAAAGTATATATCATACTTTACCATCCAAAACAATATGTAGCAGTGAGTGACCCTGACTTCGTAATGGTAAGCCTCAATTGATTCTGTAGTCCAAAAACTGAGCCTTTTCTTTTCCTCTATCCTTAGCTCTTTTTCCTACTGAACTAGTTGACTGTTGTATTAGGATTGTTTGGGAGTGCTTTGGAGTATGAGAGAGGAGAGGACTGTTGTGTTGGGAAAGGACACGTAGATGAAAATTGAAACATGCCTCAGTCATTATTCCTTTTCTTTTTCTGGTTTCCATTTAGATTGATTGGGAGGAGATGGAGAGGCGAAGTAATCTTGAAATAAAACCTAAATAATATTTAAATATGACTAAACTTGTAAAATTCCTGTACTCAACTAAGTAAAAGACATTTGTATCCATATGCAGTTTGCTGGGCTGACAATTTGATGCAAATCCATTATACATTGCATTACATCTTAATCTGCACTCACAGCACTAGTCTATTGACCTAACCTGCCTTACATCGAGTCTGCATTACAAATACAAAGCGATCATTACAAACCGCAGAAATAATTTCTGAGAAATTGGAATACAGGTGTTTCATCATATATTTGCTCACCTGCGTGATCCACTTTTACTTCAGGTTTTTTCTCCAGCTGGACCACACATGAATTTCCTTTTTGGCATAAGAGATGTGCTCCTATTTATCTTGTTTAAAAATTGCTATTTACATTGTCTTTCTGAAAATGCTACTCTGGAAAGTAGGTAGCTATCGAGTGCCTCTTCTTTTGTCTGGAAGCTTTAAGATGTAATTGGTGAGATCCCACGGCTCCTTTCAGCGCTGAACTTGGATGTATCAAGATTCTCCCCCCCCCCCCCCCCCAACCACCAAAAAAAAAAAAAAAACCGCCTGTGATTGCTAATTGATCCAGGCAATGGTATAAGATTTAATCTAATCTGAATATTTACAGTAGTCATTCATGGAATACCTGAGAGTTTCCAATGCATATATTTCAATTGTTAGGTTTGTTATTTTCAGATGCCGCGTATGGAGGATATTCTAAATCTTCCGGTTCAAGATCCTCCACTTTCTGAATTTTCTGCCGCTAATTTGAACTGGATAAAAGTAGATGGAGGTCGCCAGGGTGGTGATGATATTACTCTGATTCCCTACTCCCGAGTCCCGACTTGGCGATTTTGTCAAAGGCGAATCGTCAAATGCGGAATGCCCTGCAAGTTTTCGTATTGAGTCTAGAAGAAAACGATCTGAAGGAAGTGTTACCAAGCCTAGGGTTGATGGTTATATCGAATATACTCTGTATGCTTTCAAGAAATTTGTTGTGTAAGCATTTTATCTCATTGCCTCTAGAATTTTAAATATATGTTTTTTTTAATCATATGTAGATATTGGTGTTCTTATGGTCCTGAAGACTATCGTCATTCTGAGTCTAGCACTGGCGATTGCCCGAATAATAAACCATCATCAGGGAAGGGTAGCAGGCCTGGTAGGCGGCACATGATGAGAGGCTGTCTCTGCCATTTCACTGTTAAGCGCTTGTATGCTCGTCCACTTCTAGCACTCATCATCTATAACCAGCGAAATCATGTTGATAAGACAGGGGCACCCTGTCATGGTCTACGGGATAGGGATGCTGTTGAAACCCGAGCCATGTATGCTCCACGGATTTCAGAAGGACTGCGGCAAAAAATAACTTGTATGCTTTATGTTGGTATCTCTTTAGATAACATCATTCAACATCATGTAGAAATGGTGGAGAGACATGGTGGACCTTGTAATCGTGATGATTTTCTGAAAAGAAATGATGTTCGTAACATTGAAAGGGTAATCCGCCATTCTACATACGAATTGCATGCTGATGATGCACTAAGCGTGGACATGTGGGTGCAGCGCCATCAGAAGTATGTTTTTTTCTTCCGAGGCAACTGTAAAAAGGAACCATTTGTTTTAGGCATACAAACGGAATGGCAGTTACAGCAGATGCTTCGTTATGGGCATAATGGTTGCATAGCTTTACATTCATCTTTTGGTTCGAAGAAGCTTCGGGTATATGCTTTCTTCTCCATTTCCTATATCTCTTTCGGAATATGTTCCTATATTAATGAAGTAAAGTTTTGTAGGTTATAACTTATCTCTCTTTTATATTATATGTTTGTGCACTTTCACCTGATATTTTGTCCTTCTTTTACAGCATCCTTTGCATACATTGTTAGTTTTTGACTCATGCCAAAATGTGATTCCTGTTGCATGGGTCATCAATTCTAGTGTTGATGGTCCGTATATACGTAACTGGATGGATGCCCTTGTTGAGCGAGCACGAGCAAGGCACCATGGATGGAGGCCAAATTCCTTCTTAGTCGATGATCCATCTCTTGATGTTTTCATCGTCAGGTACTTTTCTTAAAGCTGTTATTATACATTTTGTTTTACTATGCTGACAAATTTGAAACATCATGGGCTTGCAGAGATGCATTTCAGTGTCGGGTCTTTTTATGCCTTTGGCATGTACGCCGTGCTTGGTTTAAAGGCCTTTTGAAGAAATGCGTCAATTTTGATGTGCAGAAGGAAATATTTAGGCTGCTAGGACACATCTTGTACTGTGCAAAAAGTGGCCCAAATGTCATGGGTACAATAGAAGAGTTCATGCAAATATTTATTGATCAGCGTGAATTCATGGAGTACTTTAAGAAACGATGGTTGGCAAGAATAGGTATCCAACCTTACATTCATTTGCATTGTATTTGTTATTTTTCTGAGAGTATGCTTATTATTCCCTTATCTGTTCTCAGACATGTGGATCGCTGCTACGAGGGCTCTTCCAGTTTCAAAGCAAGAACTTCATGCTGCAATTGAGTCCTACCATTTAAAATTGAAATCGAAACTCTTAAGTGACATGCATGCCAGTTCATGGCACCGAGTCGACTGGTTGGTGCACACATTAACCACTGAATTTTACTCCATATATTGGTTTCACAAATACACTGAAGAATGTGGTCTTCTAAGAAATCACATAGAGGAGTTTCTTCCAACCAATTCATGGTATCGGGCATTGCAAATTTCAGATCTTGATGTGTTATTGGATGAGGAAGACCTTCACTTATCAAAGGTTGTTTCCCAATCTGATGGGAGCCTAGTATACACAATATGGAATCCTGGTTCAGAATTTTCAATCTGTGATTGCCCTTGGTCGAGGCTGGGTAATCTTTGCGAGCATGTGATTAAAGTAGGTATTATCTGTAGAAATCGGGGGCAGGTATCAAGGTCATCATCAGCATGCCAAATATACCTTTGAACGTTGATTAACCTTTTGGAGAATTCTCCAGATTGTCCTCTAGTTCTTGATCATGCTATTTTTCGTGCTACCTGCATGCAGCATGACCTCAAAGGCTTGGAAGATTTATCCAACGGTGCCCTTCTTCAGCCATCGTCTGCTTTAGATGCAACTGCATTTTTCAGTGAAAATATTTCACCACAAGCGAGTTTGCCCAAGAAAGGATTGTGAGTACTAAGAAGCAAAGGACTTTGAGCAGACAGTTGAACAATGGGGGCTCACAACTTGATTTTCTGGGCACTAGTACCTGCAAATATTCAGATTCCAACTGGTCAAATGAGAGAGGTTCTTCAAATACTTACCAAGAAATCAAATATGGTTAAGCCCATCGTTTTTCAAGTGATCATGGGCAACCGTAATGTTATGATGAGTGATATCAAAGTTTGGACTGGCGAGCTCATCATCTATTTTTTAATGTCCTATTTGCTAGTTGGGATTTTTGCTGCAGATTTTAAATAATTCAGCTGTCATCGAGACTAAAATAAGGTTTTAATATTTCATCAATTCATTATTGAAGGCAGGGTGCGAAAGCACGTGGCCTCTTGTCTTTTCACCATTCAAAATAGAGGGCATATCGTATCCAACAAAAAAAAGGACATAGCTTTATTTAAAATTTAAATAATATTTTTAGAAGAACTAACGGCTATTATGACAGAGGATGCACCTCCAATGTCATTTACATAAATTTACGTCGAGGTCTCTTCAATATATCATCATGATTATTAGGCGAATAAAAATAGTATTCATTCCTATTGCCCCTTTTATGGCATTACAATGTGAATCATGACCATCAGCATAATAGCATTCCAATAGCTTGCTCTGCTGTATTAATTACCTATGATAGATATGTAAACCAGCTGGTATATTAAATTCAAACATCATCTACATCTGGCTTATGGCGTTATCAGACCAGTTTTTAAAATTGAGATATCAAAAATCTAGCTGCCATTGGCTGCCACATCAGCATAATAGCACACCGATAGCTTGCACTTCTGGCTATGATAGATATGCAAACTACCAGGTATAGTAAGCTCACGTTCATACGGCGGGAGAGGCCCGCCACCTTTTGCGCCTTTCGGCGAGCATCATGGTGCTGGCTGGGTTCACGGTTTGTGGTGGTTGTTGGAGGTTCCTCGTCACGGCCGCTTCGACTCCCAACCAAAAGCCGATATGTTTCAGCAGAAGGAAGAGCGTGTATCTCCCTTAAAAAAAATGTAGCGAATGTTGTTAAATGGAAAATAAACCTATACAGAACTTTACGAGCAGCACTAACAGACTAACGCGTGATTAAAAAAGATTTGCTTCCCAGAAATAAAACTTAATGGGTGGATTCAAGGACTTGCTATCTCGAGATAATAGTTATAGTCGTTAACAATTCAGTTTCAAATCATTCAGAAAATGTAAATTGTATTTCGGTCATTTTCACCAACGACTCAATCCAAATCATATTTGGCCGCATGTTTCTTTTTACACAGTTTTTCCATTTACGGTTGGGACAATTCCATGAGTTGTCTCTATCTACGGTGTCCGAGGATTTCCACCCGCATCGGCTTTTATCGATGCCGTTCTCCATTTTTCAGTAAGCTGTCCATATCACGGGCCATCACTTTTTCTAGTAGCCAAACATAATAATTCAACCGAAATTAATTGGATGAATTGAACTAATTTAATTTTGTTATTCATTGTAAATTAGCTATGTCTCCCACTTTTATGACCTATTTAGGTAAAAATATATACTACTGATCCAATCAAGTTTGTTTCATCAATTTCAGTCCTACCTTCCACCTTTTTTTTTTTGGTTTGAACAGCCGAAACAACCTCTTTGTGAGCAAAGCATTTTGCAAATATTTGGCGAAAGCTGATAGGAGAAAGGGAGAAGAAGATCTACCGACAAATCTCCGAACTGGATGCCACAACACAGTCTCTCTCCTACCACAATCTAATAGGGTCCATACCTGGCCTGGTCCGACAAACAAGCAGCCAAAATGTGGACAGCTTGCCCCCCCAATCTGCTATCACGATCTCAAACATTACACGGATGCGACAATCTCTTTCCGAAGTATAGAAATCTAGTCGGTTGCGCCTGAACCCTGTATCATTCTACCCAAGAATTCAAGTAACCTTTATCTGAAGGAAGTTGATTAAATTTTTCCACGGTCACAAAAATCACCAAAACAATTGAACAAAAGTAGGAGGGATGGGAATCCTTCCTCAAGGAGTGAAAGCACCAGAGTGGGCATTGCATTGGTGGCCATTGAAGCAAGGCTAAAAGCAGAGGAAGCCCCCAACCCAGCCACTTTTGGTGGTTGGGATAGAGTCATGCTCCTTATCGCCATCAACTAGATATAGAACAGTGCAGACCTCGAGGTACAAAAATTCTTTGGGCACATCGAAAAAATTTCCCTTCTTTTGCTTAAGAATAACCATGGATGCTACCATATTTACAAGCAACCAAACAAATGCTGTTTCTCTAACCCATACAGTTTTACGTCCAATAAATTCTCATGCGGACTCTCCAATAAATTCTGTAAGGTCGCAATATGAATATGGATAGTATGCGAGAATCCAGACAAGCAAATTGGTGCGGATTCATAGGTAACAAATAATATTTTTGATGGCCACGGAGGTATCACCGTATTTGAGGGAATCACCAGCACACTGCTTAAAAAAATTTAAAAACAGAGAAATAATAATTGGCATTCTTTTAGAGATTCGAAATATTCTTGCTCTCGCTTCTATGTTCGATCCTTGGAAAGCGAGAATTATGATTGTATGTATTTCAGAAAAAGATGGGAAAATAGTGGGAGTTACTAGATAGCAATTAGAGAGTTCTGGGGCAGCTTGTATTGATACACCTGGAGGGAAGATACTTTATTTAAACTCATTTATTGATAAAAGTTTGAAATTTAATTGTTCTAACTACTGAGAGGCTTAGAAGGTGCAGATATTGCTTCTTCTACTTGCCGAAATGTTTGACATAAAGAATAGAGATGCAAAAGAGTACTTTATGGGAGTCTGCAAGCAACTAGATAGGTTTTACCGTTTCAGGAAATTAAATTTGGAAAAACTGTCACGAATCACAAGATGTAAAACAAGGATAAAGAGTAACTATTTTGTCTCATTCATTATATATGCTTGCATCTTAAAAAAGACTGAAGAACATAAATGTTCTTTTAAGACGAGGAAGCAGCGACCCGAAATTGTGCACCAAGGAATCAAGACTACATTTAGATTTAGATGACAAAATAAGAGGTTGGTTTGTCTTACGAACCTATAAGGCAAGGAGAAGAGCAATTAAAGATACAAAGGAAACAACTTAATATGCGTCACGGAGAATTCTATCCATCCGGGCAGCTTCAATGTATTAATGATTCCCACCAACCAGTCATTAGAGCCAGTAGACTTTGAACCGACTTATTAAGGAAACAAGCGGCACCTAATTGGCGACAAGAGGCGACGACTATGAGTTTAGACCAAAAGCTTCCGACAAAGCGCAAACCAAAAGGCGAACCTATTAATTGCCCATTTAAGATCATTCAGCGGCCACCAAGCCAAATTAGGTTTTCTACTGTACAGCAGTGGCCCTGTCTCTTGACATTTTTTGATCACGAGAAACAAGTGGCAGGGACGCAAGCTGGTCCGATGTGCAATGTGGCCCTATAAAAAAAAAGAACGGAGTTGGCCACCGTCTACACCCAAAACAAATGGGTGATGAGTGGAACTTGGCATCCAAAGCGGCAGATGAGAAGAAAGGGTTTTTAACGCAGACATATAAATAGGATCGAGCTAGAAAGAAATGTTAAGAAAATAGCTTTCAGTGCTATTGCTATGGGTGGAGAGGTCGGAGAAGACGATCTTCTGATGCTCAAATTAGTAACAAGAAAGTCCCATGACTTAAAAAGGTTTAAAAAGTTCCAACCAATGAATGATTCAGAAACACAAACCTAGACAATCAACATGTTCTTGGTAACAAACTACATTCAGCGAACGCAGAAGACACTGGAAAAAAAAGTAGGAAATAGAACACAGATTGCTAAAAAATAGAAACAAATGTCGAATCAATGACAAGTAGCACAAAGACCGCCACCCACTAACGTAACATCGCGCCTCAAGGATGAGCTCTGAAAACAAGGTGATCTCCAGCTATATATTATATTATTATTATATTTAGAGGATGCACCGGCAAAAACGCCTCTCCCCGGGCCCTCGGTCTGGAGATTGAGGCCCAATACAAAGGGCTGGGTCCGATTTTTTTAGATGTCCGTACGTGTATGTGGTTTTGTCTGTCCCAGGACTCGTGGGATTCTGCGTGCTTTCGATTTGAGACATTCGAGAGTTGGTGAAATTAAAAGATTTTGTGATTGGAATTTTATCCTCATACTCTTTCCACCGTTAGTAAAACTTTCTTCGATCGTCTCCGCTCCAAAACGTAAGCCAGAGACCAAAACATGCAAATCTCTATGCTCTTGTGTCTCTGTCTGCATTACCATCTTTAGATCTGCTTTTTTTTTTTTTTTCGTTTTTTTTTGGGACAAGAGAGAACTGATAGAGCCTAGTTGAGACAAGCCATACGAAATAACACAGCAATTGTAACATAAAAGAAAGCCAAACCGAATACTTACAAGCGATCGGATGGAGAGCAATTAATTAACATACCCGGTTCTAAGAAGCCATGAATAATCGTATCATGAAATCAAAATAAAAAGAACAAAGTATAATAGGAGGCGATGATACCGCAATAGATCTACATCAATCTCATGCACTATACATTCATTTCCCTGCACCTCTCTCACTCTCTGATTCCGTCTCTCAAAGCCATTTATTCACAACTCAAATATCCGCAATCCAAATACGTATGGAGAGAGAATTTTTCCCCATCGTTGCCATTTCTCTCTCCATGTCTTCACCATCTCTTCATCACCTCGACAGAAGCTGCTTTGAGTACAAAGCCAGATAAAGAACTCTGCCTTCTTGTCTTCTTTCTCCGTTGGCGATCGGCAATGGAAAAGAAGATGAGAAAAAACCAGTGGCAGGAGGAGGGCGAGAAATAAAATTTTCAAAAGAATCAATAGTAGAAAGGAGGAGGCGGGGGCGATGCATATGAGATTCCAACAACTGGCGGCAATGGGCCCTCATACAGGGAGGGTGGTGGCGGCAGGAACTCGTAAGGCTTTGGAGGTGGCGGAGGAGAGGGGGAAGGTGGAGGGGGCGCTTCATAATGAATTGGGGGTAGTGGTGATGGCGAAGGCGTCATCGGCGGCGAAGGATGGTAATATACTGGCGAGGGTGTGGGAGAAGGTGGTGGCGGTGATGGCAGTGGTGGTGGTTCTATGCATGGTGGTGGCGATGGTGGCGGCGGAGGCAGCTCGTTGCATGGAGGCGGCGGCGGTGGGGAGTTTGGTGGTGGCGATGGTGAGTTAGGTGGCGGAGGCGGCGAGTAATGTGGTGGAGGAAGCGAGAAGCGCGGGGCAGGCGTCGGCGGAGGTGGAGAGTACACCGGAGGGGGAGGGGATTTTGGTGGAGGCGGCGGTGGGGGACGGACGCTGTAGATGGGCGCCGGTTGAGCAGGAGGCGGCGGCGATGGAGGTGGTGGCATCGGCGGCGGCGGAGATGGGGATGGGGGTGGAGGAGACGGCGGCGGTGGGGATGGAGACGGCGGCGGTGGGGATGGAGGCGGCGGAGATGGGGATGGGGGTGGAGGAGATGGCGGCGGTGGGGATGGAGGTGGCGGAGAGGGCGGAGGTGGCGATGGTGGTGGAGGAGACGGCGGTGGTGGGGATGGTGGTGTAGCAGATGGCGCCGGCGGCGGCGGCGAAAGAACCGGGGGAGGAGCACGAAGGAGGACCGGAGGTGGCGGTGAGAGCACCGGCGGAGGCGGAGGAAAAGGGGACGGCGGCGGCGGTGGAGGGAGGAAGGGGATGAAGGGGGCACAGCGAAAGGCAGCGCAGTCTATGGGGTGGGACAAGAAGGACTTACACTGGCGGTCCGATCGCTGGGCCGGACGGCCGGGCAGGCAGTTCCGGCGGTCGTCGAACGACGGCACCCTGAGACACTCCGGCGGCTCTCCGGTGAAGAAGTTATACGAGTAGGTGAAGTTCTGGAGCCTGGGAAGCCGGCAGATCTCCGGCGGGATCTGGCCGGAGAGAAGATTATGAGCCACATCCAGCTGCTCCAAACTAAGCATCCCAGCAATGGAGCTCGGCAGCGGCCCGACGAGCTGGTTGAAGCTCACGTCAAAAACAGTGAGGCTTTTGAGCAGGCCGATCTCCGGCGGCAGGCAAGATTTGAGCCCATTGTTCAGGAAAATGATCTCGTTCAACGTCCCCGACATGTTACCGATGCTCCGCGGGAGGCAGCCACGGAACCGGTTATTGGCCAAGACCACGACGGAGACCGGCGAGTTGCCGAGGTTCTCCGGGATGTCGAAGACGAAGCGGTTGTTGTTGATGAAAATGGCGTCGAGATCCTTGTCGAAGAGAGCCTTGGGGACGCCACCCTCGAACTCGTTATAGCGGAGGTCGAGGTATCTGAGAGAAGGGAGATCGAGGACGACGTCGGGGAATTTCCCGGCGAAGCGGTTGTTGCTGAGGTCGAGCTCGAAGAGGAGGCGGAGGCGGCGGAAGGTCCCGGGGACGATGCCGCAGAAGCGGTTGGAGTTGATGTGGAGGAGGGAGAGGTCGGAGAGGAGGCCGAGCTCGTCGGGGAGGTATCCGGCGATGTCGCCGTGGTTGAGGTCGATGCCTGCGACGACGGTGAGGTTAGGGTCGGAGGGGAGGGGGGCGCAGTAGACGTCGGTGTAGTTGCAGACATCGGGGCCGACCCAGTTGGCGGTAAGGTCGAGGGGGTCGGAGAAGATGGCGAGCTTCCAGGCCTGGAGGGCAATGTAGGCGTCGCGGAGGCGGGGGTTGGGGAAGACGAAGCTGGGGTCCACCGTCACGTTCTCCCCGCGCTCGCCGAGCTCGTCCCTGTACGTGAGGAGCTGCCGGCGCCGGATGTAGCCGGCCTCCGCGTCGGTGAGGCCATGGCTGGAGAAGGCGGAGGATAGAGGGAGATTACAGGAGAGAAACAAGACCGGGAGGAGGAGGAGGAGAAGATCCAGGTTTGGTCTATCCTCCTTCATCTCATCCTCCTCCTAAAGATGGATGCTAGAGGGAAGAGGGGTTGGGGGGGTGGGGGAGAGGAGTGAAGTGGGGGCTGTTCTTTAAGGGGCTCTTGGAGGAGAATGAGAACATTGAGAACACCACCACACGAAGAAAGACTAGAGTTTCTAGAGAAAGGGAGATGGACGGTTTTGATCACTCCTCTCAATCTCTCTACGAAATACCGAAGTTTTCCATCATTTCCTGCCTTCTGTTCATGCCTTTGTTATGCTCACTCGCAGTTTTGATGCAAGGGAAAAGGATACTCTATTTTTTCTTTTCTTTTTTTTCCTCTCTTGACAAGTGGGTTAAAGTACAGAGGAGGTTCCGGGAGAGGGCGTGGTTGGGGATTAAAGTGGTCCGATTCCGCGAGGGAGTATGGAGAGGAGAGGCTTTATTCAGCTGTTTTGAATCGTATTCGGTTGGACCTGGCAAGGGAAGAATAGGAATAACTTGGAGGGAGAAAAAAATTTTCATAAAAGACAAAGGGGGAAGGAAGGAATAGATTAATAAGGGGTCCGTATAACGTGCAAGTATCCGCACGGTTAGTGAGAACCAAAACTGCTAACATTTCTTCTCAATTTTTTTTCTCCGGAATTCGGTGCAAAAATGGAGATCATCGAGGGAAGGGGATTGGGTTCGTTTTGCTCGTTCGTTAGTCGTAGGTGTCGGATTGGTACGTTGCCCTTCTCTAAGAATAGCAACACATTGGGTCCCTATGGATTTGGGAGCCGTTTAACTTGAAAAAGTTTCTAAGAATAGCCACAAATTAGGTCCCTATGGATTTGGCTCCACTTGAAGCGCAAACAGTAAAGCGTGCAACCTTCGCCAATCCCCGGCCGATCGTATGACCTGGGCTAATCTAAGCTGCATGACCCGGACCCAGGCAGCTAGAATCAAGCGTTGCAGATTCTGATGCCAGGTGAAGTGGTAAAACGAGCAAATAACTAGTGTGGGAGAAATTTATCACTCTTCCAAATCTTGGCCACAATCATAACCCAATCCAATCCAACTTATTTGGTCGAAATAAGCCTTACCCTTCAGTCCATGTCAAATCAAATCTTTGCATGGCAACTGTCTTGTTTGGAGAAATGGGATCTAAGCTAAAGGGACTCCAATTTTAAGCCTGCCTCCAAAACATTGGTCTGGTTTTTTCGACTCAAACCTAGCTGAGCTGAAATATCTCTAACCCAGATTCAGCTCCAATAAAATGGGGTCCGAATTTTCAGGTCTGAGTCAATTTGTACGACACCATTTCTCATCAACCCAATGGTCTTAGGCTCAGGGCTCCGCATTGATTCATGCGGATGGGATGGATGGATGGATGGTGGGGTTTCCAAGATAACGTTGGGGCCCATGGAGCGGGAAAACGAGATTAGCTTGGCATGTGAGCAGGCCCGGCCCCAACGTTCGCATCAGCGCGCACGCTTAAACCGTCGGCGCCGAGACACACTCCCTCAGCCACACCGCGTCCCCGTGAAACTGAGCCGCCTCCTGCTCCCGCCGGTGCCGGGTGGTGCTCACCGGCCGGCGAGACTTCACGGCCACCTCTTCTAATTTTTAAATCGGTGTACATCTATCAAATGCCGTACGCCCCGTTCTTAATGGTCACGCAAAGGAGAGAGGATGGTACGTGGTTTTAAAGTCTCGTGCATTGTCGGACCGTGTCCGTGCCGCAATCGAGTAATGACCGCTTCCAGCTTTTCAGTCTACTAGATTTTTTTCTTAAGAAACGAAAAAAAAAGAGAGGCCATTCCTCCCCCCAACATGATTCTATCCTGCACCCACCTCACTCATTCTGGCCTCTATGTCTCTAACCCGGCGCCCGGGCAGACGGAGTCACTGCATCAGGCAAACTATGCTTAATTTATAAACTTCAAGGAAGAAACAAAAAAAATTACCTAAACAAAGGGAAAGTTGCTTAGATATATTACATATATGTCAGCGTAAGTTAGAAGTTTATAATCATTAGAAAGTTGGACGACATGAAGCTGTTTGCACTTCAAAGCATAGCATCGTGCATGAAATGAATGCATCGTGATAGTGGTGATCTACTGCCAAAGCATAGTTCTTCGCACTTCTTTTACTTGCTTACGCGGCAGCACAGGATTGGATGTAAGATAGCAGCTCAAACTTTGTTTTGCTTTCGAGTCCGTGGGTGGCAAGCAGATCGAGAGAGGGGGGGACGGGAAGGTGATATCTCTCATCCTTAGAAAATCTTACTCATTCCCTGCGATCATACGCGTGACGCCGCAATTTAAAAGGGATCCATGAGCCATGTTCAATTATAAGGTTGGAGGACAAGTAGAACCCACTAAACGAGTTCTTGCTCGTCAATACACGAGGACATGCGTCATGTAGTAATGGCCCTGCTATTTTAGGGGTTGCCAGTGTGGCGCATCAGCGGTGACCACAGGAGGGCTGCAGAGCATCAGACGGTTCTCAATTGCTGCTGATCATAATAATTTGTGATCAAACTCATGATCAAGTACTTCAAAAAAAAAGAAATAAAGTAAAAAATGGAATAGAAGACGGCGAAAGCAGCATTCCACAGCTTATTTGATCCATCATCGTGGAGCGAGCAAATCGACGAGGTGGGGCCCCGTGCCACCTCCTCAAAGAGAGGCCAAGCTGCACCCTGACAAGCGAAAGCTGGCATGCTTATACTCCGCGGGAAGAGACCTACCGCCGCGCGTCAGTCGTGCCGCGTCGAGGCATAGGCTCCCGACGGAGCACGCCAATGAGGCGATGAGCTTTGTACCCCCAAAAAAAGAAAAAGAAAAAAAAGCCGATCAGCTGGCTGGTTCGGCCCAGCCAATAGTTAATGATAGGCAGTATGGAAGGATGTCTTGCGAGTTTTGGAAGCCCAGTATATCATTCTGAAAGAAAACTCAGCAGAGATGGTGAAGTGGATTCTGCAGAAAAGGCTGAGGGCCTTCGACCATTCATTTTTAGAGGAAGTTAGACGATTATTGCAAGAATGTATTGTTTTTCAGGTTGGCCATGTGTTTCGGAAGACGAAAAGAGCTGTTGACTGAGTTGCCTTCTTTGCTGCTCATCATTTTAGAGAACTTCTTTGGACCCGTTGTGTATCTATCCCTCCACTGTTATGGAATATTTTGTTTCTTGACTTTGTAAGCAATGTTCATGCGAGATTAGTATGAGTATATAAAAGATTTTTCCAACATTGCCTCTCAAATTATGAGCCCAAGATGTTGAATGAATTTGGCTTCTGCGCTGACATATTGAACTATGTTTTGTTCAATGAAAGCACCACACGCGCGCGCGCACACACAAAAGGTCAATGGTAAGAACCATCTCTATCCGTTTACGCATTATGCCACCGGAGAGAGTGAGAGCGTGGATATAATCAGCTTCATCGCCCTGCAGCAGCAAATCTGATAAAAAAAGAAAAAGGAAAAAAATCGCCAAGACGATTGTGACAAATAAAAATTTAGAACGCATAAGCGAATCGTGCCTGATACTGGGATGTCCTCGGCCGGTATGAGTGACGGACCCACTTGGTAGTGTCGACAGCTTTCGCCTGGCAATGAAACTACGAGGGAAATCATAGCCACCCTCCAAAGTCTTTGGTATTTGCAAGTAACCGCGTCCAAAAACATTTTGATAGCTAAAAAAAAGCTGTGGTTTCTATTCCGTATGTTCTCTATTTCTACATATAATTTATTTCCTTTGGAAGTCATCGTCCTTTATTTTTTTTTCCTAGATTAATTTTGATAGTAGCTTTCAAAATAAAGGAGAATCGAATGAAGCAAGCTTTATCATTAGAAACGATAGCACTGTGCTGATTGTAGCAGTGGTGTTAGTTTATTTGATACTACAATTCATATAATAGAATTGCGTGTTGCATAGAAAGGTTTAAAATACACATTGAACATTCTAAAGGCTTTTCATATTATACTTGAAGGTGACTTTTGATAATTGTTAGGTAGCTATCTAATTTACCATCTTCATACACTAGTTTCCATCATTATTAGAAAATAGAGGCTAGACTAATAGATTATGAGGTGATATATGTCTATAGAAAAACTAATGGTATTACAAATTGAATGACAATATATGTAACGGCTCATAGGGAAACTATTTTATGAATTGCTACATTAGATATTTTATGAATTGCCACATGCAGGGCATTAATTGACCTCGACAGCCCATTCTGAGGCTAATCAGAATAATAGCCGCCAAGCAACTATGTTCTCGACAATGCCAAAAATGGCTTCAAAATATTGATAGTTTAAACAGAGATTTTGGGTCAGCTGAGCTATAGCTTGTACCAATATACCATATGTTATGAGATATTCCTATACAAAATAATGTCCAAATATTGATATGGTAACCAATATAATATTGATATATCAAAGTTTATCAGCTGAGATCTCGGCCAACATATCAGTTTATTTGCCAAGATATTGTGCCAAACAATATCAATGGATATTCTGTGATATTTCACGCCTTCCTATTTTGCCCCAATTTCCTTATGAGATCTTGCCCATCATGGCCTTATGAAGTTGGCCAAGATTTCCAGAGTCGACAGATTTCACAATCATTTTTATTTTCAACTATTTTTGATTTTTAAAACACATATCAATGCTGTTAAATAGCTGATAATTGTCCAATTCTATTTTATGAACCAAGTTGCCTGAAAATCTTGATCAGTCCGTGAATGTCCTTATTGTCCACAGCTTTAGCAGCAAAATTGGTGAAGTCAGGGAGGATTAGTATAAGCAGTCTGAACTTAGGCCTCCCTGACCCTAAAAAACGGAAGAGGGGCTCTGCATTTCCCACACCTCCACAAGTTCGGCTGAAAAAAAAAACCCAGTATCTCAGCTTTAAAATACCTTAACAATGAACATGAAAGACCGGCTCTTGATGATGCAAGATTTCTTGGCCAACCCACTCCAACGCTAGCATAAATTTATGGTATTTAACATAAGTTTTTTAAATTTTGTTGGCTGTTTTTATAGTCGTCAGGTGTAAGCCGCCGATGTACCCAAAAAAAAATAAAATATCATAGTTCTTTTGCCCCGGATCTCTCTTGGGGTAAGCAGTGCACAACAAAAGCTCACATGCTCGTACGGATGGAATTGGACGAGGTCAGGTTTCTATGCAACTTGGGTCCGATTCACAAAAAAAAAAAAAAAATCAGGCTTCAAGTGGACTCCAACATAATTTTTTTCTTTTATAATTCCTGCCCAAGCC
This sequence comes from Phoenix dactylifera, assembly GCF_051530095.1. NCBI lineage: Eukaryota > Viridiplantae > Streptophyta > Magnoliopsida > Arecales > Arecaceae > Phoenix > Phoenix dactylifera. The sequence continues at coordinate 33,079,996 of NC_143198.1, read as the reverse complement.
CAAATCCAAGGTCACTCGGAAGGCTGATTAGATTAGTATTTGGCCCAAAAAAAGGGCGAGAGAGATCACGTGGAAGAGAGAGGACGGGAGAGGGAGAGGGGGAAGGCGAGAGAGGGGGAGGAGGAGAGTGAATAGAGAGATTGGATATAGGAGAGAGAAGGGAGAGGGGAGTGGGAGAGAGCAAAGAGAAGAGAGAGTGAGAATGAGAGAGAGAAAGTAAACAAAGATTTCTGATAATACACCAATCAGCAAAATAACTATTCATACCGACCAGAGATTTCTGTTCGGCCAAGGACCTGCAATGAATGACGAGACGGTCAAAGGATGTTTACCAAAATGGGTTCCTCTTAGCAACCTAAACAAAGTAAAAACTTAAGACTACATGGACTTTACTTATCAAAGTGTAAGGCTCAAAAACATCACAGCAATCAATAAAACCTGAGAAGTAAAGAATAAAGCTTTCGATAATAAAGTAGTCGACTCACCAGGAAAAAACAACCGGGGTTTGTCTTGTATGCTCCTTACAGAGTAAGCTCTACCAATTCAACAAACAAAATGCGGTCAGGCTGGAAAGGTAGGGATTCACCAAAATAAAACATGTCACAGGAAAAGAAATATAAGAGATTTATAAGTCCCTATAATTCTGCATTAGTGTCTTTCACAAGTAAAATGAAACATCGGTATCATAGTGACATGATATCTTCAAGACAATCTCATCTTATTGCACCATTCTAAGTACCCACTCAAATAGGTAATTGTATCATGCTGATGACTTAGGGGAAAAGCTGATTATGAGTAGTTGGGAGAAGGCTGGATGGTAATAGATTGACCATGTAGATGAAAAACAATCCAGTTAATATTTGACAATAGAGACTGTCGTGTTCCAGCTATATAAATTATATGCAATAGTGGAACCCTATTATGTTCCCCCCATATTAACACAGCAAAACAAAAACATATGCTTCCAACATTTACAAATAAGTGCACACAAAAATCATGATTATTTCAGGCCAAAAGAATATTACATGAAAATGAGAAACCAATTCTGCAACGCTACTTGTCAACAGCAATTCAAGACTAACATCAAACAATAAGGGATATCAAATATGACCATGCCATGTATGTCACTTTTTAAACCTAATCAACCACCACCTGCATATTTTCAAAGTGGAGGCAGTTTGGGTCTCTTTTTGGATAGTCTTCATTATCCAGTTGCAGCTTTGACAAGAGGCCCCAGTCCAGCCTTTTCATGGACCCAATTCTTTAATACTACCCGTACTATAACTAAAGAAAGCCACAATGCTAGAGAGACTAGAGAGAGTACGTTAAGAGAACATACACATTATGAGAAAAGATTGATTGATCACCATAGGACAAAACTTGGATTTCACACTTGTCAAGCCAACTGCTCTTAGGCTGATGGAGTTTGTTCAATATTTTTAACCAACTCTTCTTCACCCTCATTCCCATTGATGAGGATTGCACTATCTGTAGAATCATCGGCATCAGCTTCGACAGCTTCTACATGGCCATCCTCTTCTATATTCTCATCCATTACCTATATATGCACCTCATTAAATTATAATATGAAGAAGTAAATAGTAGAATATGATGAGAGCCAAGAGAAAGGCATCAAGCAAGTAAAAAGCGAATAAATAGCATTAATAAAGCAACATGCTATATAAAATGATAATATAACTAATGGGTTCGACTTTTATGGATCTTTATTGTGCCATTCATTTTGAAATATAGAAGTCAATTCAACTCAACTAAGCCTTAATCTCAAACTAGTTGGGCTCAGCTACATGAATCATTTTTCTTCATTCGCTCAGTTTAGGGTCATACTTTTTGAGAGATGCTATAATATCAAATCCTTGCTACTTTATTCCAAGTTATTTTTGGCCTATCTCTACCTCTCTTTCCTTCTACATGTATCAAATCACTCCATACTAGTGCATCCCTTTTATCAATTTATCCTCAATTGGTACTATCTTCACGGTTTCACTTTTTTACAAATAACTTTATTTCTTATTCTAACTTTTTTTTGCATAATCACACATCCATCTCAATATTTTCATTTCGGTCATACTCATCTTCTGCACATATTATTTTTTAACTACATAACATTCCGCTCAATAGAGCATAGCTAGTCACATGGCTGTCCTATAAAATATTTTCTTCAACTGGACAGGTATCCTACAATTATATAATATCCTAATTGCACTTCTCTATTCTATCCAAGCTGCTTTAATCCTATGGATGACATCATCTTCAATCTTCTATTACTTATGTATAATCAATCCTAAATACCAAAAATGATCGCTCTTAGAGATTTCATGATCCTCAATTTGCACACCCCCTTCATCTCTAGTTCTAATTTTACTGAAATTACATTCCATATATTCCATATTGGTCCTAGTTAACCTAAAATCCTTGGATTCAATTCACGCCTCCATAATTCCAATTTATGGTTAATCACGACCTTACTTTCATCTACTAAAACTATATTATCTGCAGATAGCATTCATCGAGGAATAGCATCCTAAATATGCCTATTAAGCTCATCCATAATTGGCACAAAAATGTGAGGACTTGGAATAGATCTATGGTGGAAACCTATTGTGATTGGAAATTACTACTATTACCACCACGAGTTCTCACACTAGTAACCGTTCCATCTACTTCCTCGATCACATTAATATATCTAATGGGAATTCCTTTTCTTTCTAACATCCACCATAAAACTTCCCGAGTGACTCTATCATACGCCTTCTCTAAATCAACAAAAATCATATAAAGATCTTCTCCCTTTTCTCTATAACTTTTTCATTAACCTCAAAAAAAAAAAAAAAAAAACTTCCATAGTTGACTTTCATGGCATAAAACTAAAATGGTTTTTTGATATTTTTGTGTCACATCTCATCTATGCTCAATCACCCTCTCCCAAAGTTTCATAGTATGGCTCATAAGTTTAATACCACGATAATTAGAATAATTTTGAATATCACCTTTAAATCTTATAATCATTTAAAAATATAGAAGATGGTTATTGTTTTTGTCTTCAGCTGAAGCTTTAGCTGTACTCAGTTTTAATCATGATTCACTACCCAAGTTCATAACACCCTGTATCGACACCAAATCGGGGGTACCAGCATGATAGTGGTATAGGGTTCGGTGCCAAGATACAAACCTTGGTTTTAATGCTTATGAACAGATGTCATGAATAAAATAAAATGATGTATAAAATTGTAACATAACTAATAAGCCCTGTGACAACAATTTGCATTGGATTTTACGAATCCTTACTATATCCTTCATTTTGAAATATAGAAGATGGTTATTACTTTTCTATCTTCAGCTGAAGCTTTGGCTATACTTAGTTTCAACGCGAACTAGTTATGTCCCTAGGCAACTTTTAGAACTTCCATGTAAAGCAGAATGAAAACCTTTCAAGTTCTTCATAGACAACAAAATCTTGCCTCCCTTTCTGATACCCTAGGGAGCAACATCTCTAGACCATCACAATAGACATGCTGAAATTCAGCAAATTGAATGTCGGAAGAGTTTCATAAAGTAACCAAATATGGAATATTGGTGATGTTAACACCATTCTAGCAAATTTGCTCATCTCTCAAGTACAGCAACTAGTTCCTTAACCATCTAACCATGCCCTTTTATGCTAGATGAACTCCATAGAAGAGTCATCTCTTAGCATTGCCATTCTTGAAACATCATTGTATTGACATTCTTGAAACATCATTGCTAATACTACAACGTGCATTAAAGAACTATGGTCATTGTTTTGGTAATAACAGATATTTTTGTGCTAGAAGTTCGTCAAGGTCCTATCTTAGATGTGAACGTTGAGTGACGACTAATGCATTAATTAAGCAGCGAATATCATTTTAGAAAAACCACATCAACACATATTTGTTTCCACCTTATGATAGGAATTCTAATTCAGCTAACACATCAACACATTTTTCCTTTCACCTTACTCTAAGAATTCTAATTTAGCTAACTTAAAAGACTAGTGCACTATGCTGAGGGGCAAAAAAAGAAAAAAACATCTATAAGCAGAACATACCTCATGGCCAGAATCTCCATTTGCAAGTGGCAAATTCCCTTCATCTACTCGCATGACTTTGAATGCTTCCACAAGATTGATCTTTGACTTTTCAGCATAGCTTAGATATTCCTTAGCAGGAGGATAATCACCCCTGTGGTAATGACACAACCAATCAATACCAAGCAACAGACATATTCTCAATAATTTCCAGAAACTGACTATCTCCCTGAGAATTAATTTCCATCGACTACCTATACTTTAGAAAGAAATTGAAAGAATTGTAGTCCTTATATGGTTCAATTTGATTTTTATTAAAATTCGTACTAGTATATGTACTCTGCTTGCAATTGACAACCCCAAGTGAAAGCATGGATCAGCACATAATGATAATTTTCTAAATACTAATCACTGATACACACACATGCACAGCATTTTGTCATACAAAACTAATGGTAATAAGAATTTTGACAACTATCCCGGATATGCTTGGATGCTAGAGAGCTTGGTAATTTGTTTACAGATTAAACCATAAACTAAACAAGGACAATAATTATTCAATGAGAATTTGGATGTGTTTTGTGCGCAACTTGGTTGTGAGTTGCCTTTGCCCTGACTTGTCTCATAGCATGAATGATCATCCCTCCAACTAATCAGAACCTCAGCAAACAACTAACAGAGTAGCTACGGTTTGGATTCTTCAAGAAGAGACCTAGAATGGAAAACAGGCAAAGAAACTAAAGAGTGGAAACAAAAAATCCTGCCTGAAACAGAATGCAAATGATGTAGGAAATGTGTAAACAGAGGTTATGTTCCTCAAAGTTCTGCAAGCAAATTAGTGAACAGAAAAACTTTTGATCCTAGCTATGCCATCTTAAATGCAGAGTTGTCCCAAGTTCCCATAAATACAAAAATAACATATGTTCCTAAGATAAAATGGCAGAGCTTCAAATTAAAAAAATGCAACTACAGGTCGTGAGATACAGATCACGTAAATAACATGCGACACATCTGTAAAAGAATCAAATGACATAAGTGCCTACCATAAAGAGTGGAATTGCTGACTTCTATAATTGGTCATACTCATCTTTAGATGCAAAAGAATGCCTATGGAAGGGAATATTATAAAACAAATGCATGCATACTTAAACTGAACAAGCTAAAGAAAGACATTAGAAGAAGAGAAATAAAGAAAAGAACAAGCAGTTATCAAGTTAGAAGGCACCTGTCATGGGCAAGATTAGACCCGATGGCAAGAGCAACCTGCCAGTCCTCAAATAGATTTGGGTACTCTTCAGGATCAGCCAAAGACTCAGCAGCTTTCTGATTGACCTTCAGATATATAAGGATAATCACAATCAAGAAAACAAATTGTAGCAGGTTAACAAAACCTGTGCAAACTAAGTCATATATCAAATAAAGAATGACAAAATATTAAGGTTTCTAAACCAACATGCAATTTCAGGAACCCATTGCATACAACCAAAAATAACAGCTTGAGAAAGTGAAAAAGAAGGAACCTTGCTCAGATCATTTTTCCAAATTGCAACAATCTCAGAGACTTTGCTTGGCAGGTAGGATCGTGCCATTAATGCTGCTTCAGGAAAACGATTGCTGCAAAAGAATTTATGATAATAGTAATAGATATATCTCTATAGGGAATACAGTTTTGTTGAATGTCCAAAATATTATATCAAAGTACAATGACATGAGGAACTTGTAATTGAAATACAGAATATAATGCAACATTACCTCTCAACCAATAGCTGAAGGCACTATTCCAATCTGCCTAGCAAAAATAGACAAAGGAATGAAACATTGTTTTTCCCTTGCTCTTTAGCAAGATATGCAAGTTTGGTTATTCCATTGGCATCACCAAGAGCAGAGTAAAGAAGCAATAATCCACTCAAATCCATTGCACGTGACAAACATTCCTCAGCCAGCTCTAACTGCCAAAAAAATAAAGAAAGAATCACCTAAGAATGGAAAATGCAAAAAATCAACCTTGTCAACCTGAATAACTATTTAACACATAAAGACATGATGCACACTAGCAGGGAGATCTCCAGCATAAGTTGAGGAAAATTCAAGATGATAACAATCTAAGTTGTAGAATTCAGAATTTCTGCTAGAAAAACAAAAAACTTTATTCTATCATTATGAAACAGAATACAGGAAATACAAGTTTCATTTGATGACCAATATTGAGCAGCAATACAGTTTAATCACGTGGACATACCAATTCAATCTATTAATTTTGACTAGAAACCTGCTTTGATATATGTAAAAGATAGATAAAGTCAGTTAACCTAAAATACAACCATTTCTTATTCTTACTGCATTGCAATTGAATGCTCAAAAATGATAGGAACAAAAGCATTACACTATGGTTTAACTTCTATGGCAACCAGATACTATATAGACATCAGCAATTAATTTCCCATAATATGATTCCTTGAGGCTGAAAAACTGCCACAACTGACTAGCATTGCTAGCATAAGCTCATACACACTACATGTGCCTCTCGTCAAAGGATTAGGATCATGTAGTAGAAGGCATGCTGCCACTCTGTTTGAATACACATACAGGTGGCTTTCAGATGATCATAAACATGACCGATTCACTGTCATTACAGGTGGGACACCTTTGAATATTATGGCCCATGGGGCACCTATTCAGCATGTGGGTGACAGCATGCCATTTTCCCTTAGGGCAAACAAACCTATTTCTCTGCCTCCAGCTAACTAAGATTAGCAGGAAAAATTGTGTCCGTTTTGAGGGAAAACATAGAAGGGCTAGTGTATGATGTGCACAAGACTGTACATCCTGAAATTACACAATCTGCTACCCTGCCTCTTGCTAGTTAGAGCAGGGATACAAAGTCCTTTTCAATTTTTCTGTGTTCACAGCTGATATAAAATTACTAGTATTAGCAAAATGATCCATTTAGCAATTTCTAAACTAATTACTTCATGTCTAGAAAATTCATATGAAATTCTTACTTTCTATAATACATTCATATACTTGTGCATGTCTTTAGCATCATCCAGACTTCATAACAAATACATAGCAAAATACAACCGCCGCATCACTGTTGCCTTGACCCATTGCACCACAGTCGGATGATCCACCGCCGCCCTGCCAGTGGCCCCCCTGCATGCTGCCCGGTCACCATCGCCACCGCCTCCATCGCTGCCACCCTCCTGGGTCGTTAGTCCCAGGGGGGCTCGGACCGGCTGAGCCACTGCCGCACCTTCTCCTGACATCGCTGATCCACCTGCGTCCAAACCTACCTCCGAACGACCCTCCGACTCATCTTGGTGGGTGAAGGGGGGACCCACCACCTCCCGGCCCGCTGGTGCCTCAACCTCTTCACCTGGCCCCGGCCCAATCCCGTGCATGCTAGGCACTAGTGGCACGTTGGTCTCCATGCCAAAGCCCCCTACGGCAGGGCTACAGTCCTGGGCTAGCGGGCCCCCCGCATCAGGCGCGCTCTTCGCCTCCCGAGCTGTGGACGCCGAGGCCCCTGCACCAAACCAGAATAGGGCTCCCGGCTCTGCTCCAGATCCACTTTGCGGGCCGCCCACACCAGGCGCCTGAGGCCTGCCCAATAGCCAGCCCATCTCTTGGCCCAGAGAGGCGCGCCAACCCAAAATGCCCAAGCTCGCCGTGGGGTTGCAGCCCATCCGTGCTATGCGCACGGGCCATGCCCACGCCATCCACAGATAGGGCCTGGCCTGCATCACCGGCCCGCCCCTGAGCGCCATGACGGTGATACGGGGCTTCTGGGCCGCTTTTTGTATTGGCCCAGGCCTACATCCACTATACGGACCTCTGGGATGCCCTGCAGCCCAATCTGCTCAGATGCCCCCTTCCCTTCCGCCGAGTCGACCCGGCCTACAAGCGGGTTGAAAGCCGAGCCAACTCGGCTTCCTCCTCGCGGAGGCCCTGACCCGGGGTCGCCGTTTCCCTCCGTCGTTGAGACCTTCGATGGCGAGCGCTGGTGAGCCACCTTCGCCGATTTTTGCCAACCTTCCGTGTCCAGTGGGGGCTCGGGGAAGCTCGATCGAGCCACTGATGAGAGCGGCCGAGCCGAAGATGACTCAGGCGCGGCCTCAGTCGTCTTCCTCGGCCGCGGCGACCCTTTCGCTGGTCTTGACGGCCGGATCCGCGTCGCCACCAGCCAGGGGCCGTAGAACGGCTTACGGGCCACCTCCTCGGGGCTCGCCTCCTGCGTACTAGGGTCATTCCCCGTTTCAACCGACATTGGCCCTTGCCAGAACCTCTCCTCCTCCGTTTGCTCCAGCGCCGGGAAGCGGCACGCCACCTTCAGGTGCCCAATCCTCCCGCACCGGAAGCAAATGTCCGGCACGTTTTCATAAACGAAGGGCTGCCACCGCACCCTCGTCTTCCCTTGAATCTGAACGCCGGGAAGGAGTGGCTCGGTGGCATCAATCGCCACCTTCACCCGGGCGAAACCCATCGCCCGCCGTTGCTCTGTCACCCCATCGAGCGCGATCGGCCGCCCCGCCATAGCCGCGATTCGGAGGATGGTTGTGGCAGCCCAATACTCCGGCGGCAGCCGGGGAAGCCGGAGCCACACCACCGCCGTCTTCACGGCGTCCTCGCCTGGCACAAAATCGGGCTTCCATGGATCCATGGCGAGGAGCTGACCCGCCACCACCCACGGACCCCCGGAGAGAGCCCGATCCCGATCCGCCGTCGTCCGGAACCTCAGGGCCAGGTGGTCGTCGGCGAGAGGCACCGCCACCACCTCCCCTGCCATCTTCCCACGGGCAGCCACGTCCTTGGCCACCCCGTCGGCCGGGACCCGGCGACCAAGGCTGCGGACCACTACCGACAACCCTTCCCAATCCCGGCGCGAGGCTTCTATAGGCTCCTCCGGCAGCTCCAGTACCGTCGAGAACCGACGGGAGAGCCGTTCCACCTCCGCATCCGTGGGCCTGTGGGTCACCCAGGGCCCTGGTCTCGCCCGAGCCCCGGAGCCCTCCCCGCGCACCGGTTGCGCGAGGCCATCGCCCTTGCCAGCCCCCGCAGCCGTCTTCCCCGAGGTCGTCTTCCCCTCCAAAGGAGCCTTTCGCTCCATCGCCGCCGCGCACAGTTTTTGACACAACGGTTAGAGGGAGCTAACTAGCCGTTAAGCAGAGAAACACCGCCGTCTTCCCTGGTCAATTTTCAGTTTTAAAGAAAAGAACTCAGCAAATAGAACTTAGCTGATCTTTGCCTCCTCGAAGAACCCGCCGGCGAGAGCTAGCCGTTGGAGCACGGCTTCGCCACAGATCCTCTCTCCTCAACTAGCTGTTGGAGCTGCTTTTTCTCCGGAGTTCGGTGCAAAAAATGGAGATCATCGAGGAATTTATCACTCTTCCAAACCTAGGCTACAATCATACCCCAATCCAATCCAACTTATTTGATCCAAATAAGCCTTCCACTTCAGTCCATGTCAAATCAAATCTTTGGATCGAAATTGTCTTGTCTCGAGAAATGGGATCTAAGCTAATGGGATTCCAATTTAAACCTGCCTCCAAAAGATTGGTCTGGCTTTTTCGACTCAAACCTTGCTGAGCTGAAACATCTCTAATCCAGATTCAGCTCCAATAAAATGGGGTCCTGAGTTTTCATATCACGACACCATTCTCATCAACTTAGGAGGCGTTTGGTAACCCCAACAGGATCACCACGGTGATCTAAGATCCCCAGTGATCCAAATGCTGGGATGATTTGATCAACGGTGATCTAAAATCAATGTATTTGATAGGTCCAGTGATTAAAAATCTCCGAATATCCATAAATAACTTGTTTGATATGGTACGGGGATCGAAGATCACTGACTACATAATACCACAAATATCCTTAATATATCTTAGATGGATTTTTTATATATTTTTAATTCTCATGAATTAAAAATGTAAGTCAATATACTAATTCGTATAATAGCTCCATAATTTTATCACATATTCTACTTTTAGTAGCCCTTATCATATATTTATTAATCATATAAAATATAGATAATAAAATATTAATATATTTATCAATATATTAATTATTAATATATTCTATAAAAATATATTTATTACTCCTATAAATTATTAATCTTATAAAAATGTAATGTCCGGGCCCAATACAGACCGGGCCCAATACTGTAGGGCCCAGTTGAATAGTATTGGGCCAGGGAGGGGTTAGCTGGCCCAAGATGGCCATAATCTCCCGCCTGAGGGCTGAAAAGACAAGACCACCAGATGGCTAACGGAGAAACCCCCACCGGCATGCAAAATAGGAGCCCGCCACCTCCTCCCCCTCGGGCAACAGAGCTGTGAGCTGGCCTGAGGAGGAGGGGCAGCTGGTGGCTCCCGGAGCAGTGAGGAAGGAGAGAACGCCACCTCTCCTGTGGGGTCAAGTCATAAGCCCTATATTTAAAACCCCTAAGACTTGCTAACCCCGAATGGAATGTACCCTCCCTAAACCTCTAACCCTCTGGATCTACTGAACCAAGAGAGCCAAGCCTTGGAGCTGGAGGCGGAAGGGACCCTGCAGCCCCAGGGGAGGAAGGAGGGACTGTGAACCGAGGTGATCCCCCACAGCTTCAACCGACCGCAAAAGGTAAGGCTCTGTAAATAGATCTCTGGGCAAGGACAGGGTGGAGGTACCCCTCTGTGGGGTATTCCCCCCTCTGTTTCACTGATGAAACAGAGGGGAGGAGACCGGCACAGTGAGGAGGAGACCGGCACGGGAGAGAGAGACAGGAGGAGGACTGCAGGCCGGACCTACAGGCCGCGGGCCGGCCTGAGAACGGCCCGAACCCGAGCCCAACGCCACCCGGGCCGAGCCCAACCGGACTCGGCTTGCGGATGACCGACCCCGGCTAGGGCCGCCCTCGGGCAGAGGGGCAGCCAAGGGATCGCCGGGTCTGGCCGTACCGGCGACCGGCGCGGCCCCGAGGCCACCAGCCTCCGCCGAGCCCCCCCCCCCCCCGCCTCTCCGCCGGCGAAGAGGTGGCGGCGCGGCTCTCACACACACACACAAAAAAAAAAAAAGAGAGAGGGAACAGGGACTCATCGGTTTATTGTCACGTGCGGCGGCCACCGGCTTCGGCTGCGAGCGTCGCCGGCACGAGCCTCGGCCGCAGGCCGGCCGAGGATGCGGGCGTCGAGCGTCGGCCGTGAGCGCGGTTGAGGGCGTCGCGGGCTTCGGTCGCGGGTGACGGCCGCGAGAGCCGGTCGCGGGAGCCGGCCGTCCGTGGCTCAACCCCTTTCGAGCTCACCCTCCTCTCTTCGCGGCGGAAGGAAGAGAGGAGTCGGGAGAAGCTTCGGGAAGGAGAAGAAAAGAAGAAAAAGAAAAGAGAAAGAAAGGAGAAGAAAAGAAGGAAAAAAAAAAAAAGAAAAAAAAAATGAAATGGGTTAGCCAAATTTGGCTAACCCAAGCCCAATTAGACTAGGCTAAGTCTAAAAATCAAGCCCCAAAGGCTCTAAATTGGGTAAATTGGACTTGGGCTAGATCCTTGGATGGGATCCAAGCAAGTAAGTTCATAGTATGATGAACTAAGAAATTTTATAATAAATAAATGGGGAATAATGTGATCCCTATGGTGTTGTTTTAGGTGATTAAGGATTTGTCACCTGGACTTGAGAAATTTGGAAAGCGAATTGAGGTAAGTAATCTGTCTTAATCCTATCGTAGATCTTGTATTACGTTTTATAAGATGAACCAGTGTTTTTCATATAATTTGAATTGTATGCATGATTAGTGAAGAATGTAAGTAACCTGTCCTAATCCTGTTATGGATCATGTCATGTTATTAATGTTTTCCTAAGCATTTATTTTAAGTATATATGTTTCATGCATGATATGTTACAATGCATAAGTAACTTGCATGATCCCAGAAGCTATGGCTATGTATGCAACATGATGATACTGATATTTTAATCATGCATGTAAGTTTATAAAGTCTTAGCTAGCCCAGAGGCACTATAATGGGCTCAAAGATGCTACTGAGAATGACTGAGCTGCCATTGGCTGAATAGTAACTGAGCTGCCCCGCCAGTGGCTGAATAGTAACTGAGCTGCCCCGCCAGTGGCTGAATAGTAACTGAGCCTGCCCCGCCAGTGGCTGAGTTGGAATTGGGCCTGCCCCGCCAGTGGCTGAATAGTAACTGAGCTTGCCCCGCCAGTGGCTGAATAGTAACTGAGCCTGCCCCGCCAGTGGCTGAATAGTAACTGAGCTGGCCCCGCCAGTGGTCGAGTCTGACTTCGCAGTAGCATCCGAGAGAATGGACCACGGCATGCCGGGGGCACGGTTTTATATGCATATATTATGAAAATTTTGTGATTTGCACTACTACCTTGTTTAAATTGCATACATATTATACCATGATGATTATTAGATAAACATGCATGTCAGCTTCTCAAACCCTGATTTACATGTTTAGCCTACTGGTTGATCCGGTAGGATTATGCAGGATTACTTACTGAGCCGTGTAGCTCACATCTGTTTATGCTTCGTTTTCTTTCAGATCCTCATCAGTGATCGCCACCAGATATGTTTTTATTTTGTTACAGAGCTTCGTATTTTTGGAGAAGCTTATATACTTTTGTACATTTGAATAGCATAGAAGTTCTGTATTTTTGGTTTCAAACTTGAAGGTTGTACTGCAAAACTTTTAATATATATATATAAGTTTGAATCCTTTTGGCTACCTGTTACCCCTGTATGAGGCTGCGTGCTACTGTGGGCGATAGTCGGCAATAGCACGGCCGTGTCACGGATCCGGGTCCGGGGCGTGACATCTAGTGGTATCAGTGCCAGGTTAAATAATAGGATAACCATAAAATGCCTAAGGAAAGGGGTAGTTAAGAATGCCGCCGTCATAGAAAATGTTATAATATGCTAGTTTATCATAACCTCACTTTAAAAATTTTTGACTGCTAGGCGATCATTAGGAAGATATGGACGACGACCGGAGACCACCCTCCCCGGAGCCTAGTGAGCAGTCGGTTCCCCCAGATACTCCACGATCTGCAGCAGGTCAGGCAGGCCTAGCCGGAGTGTACCAGCTTATGGCACAAGTGCTGCAACAGCAGCAGATGATGCAGCTGGCCGCTATGCCACCGGCAGGCACCTGCTATGAGAGGTTTCGCCGACTAAACCCTCCGACCTTTGAGGGTGGGCCTGACCCTATGGCAGCAGAAGCATGGATCCGGGAAATAGAGAAGATGTTCCGAGCTCTTCTTTTCCCCGATGAGGTGAAGGTCCAGATGGCGACCTCTATGCTGACAGGAAACGCCGAGTTCTGGTGGACGGCCATGGAGACAGCCTATGCCGTCGACGGACTTACATGGAGGGACTTCAAGAGGTTGTTTTACAACCAATATTTTCCGGATTCAGTCAACCAATCTAAGCAGAATGAATTCTTGGCGCTGACCCAGACCGACCGGATGTCTGTTCTGGAGTATGCCAATAAATTCAACGAGCTGGGACGATTTTGCCCCCAGTTCATGGAGGAGGAGAGAAGTAAGGTAAACCGGTTTGAACAGGGATTGAGGTACGGGATTCGATCCCGAATATCCTCCCATCTGTTCTCAAGCTACAAGGATGTACTGGACCGAGCCTTGAAGGTTGAGGCTGACCTGATACGGTCTGGAAGGGAGAGAGAAGACATGAAGAGGACCCGATCGTCGGGAGCTCAGAGTAGTGGGTCTGGAGGCAGCAAGGGATCTGTGCCCAAGAAGAGACAGAGCAGAGGCTGCCCCACCTGTGGCGGAAACCACAAGGGTACCTGCATGAAGAAGACTGGAGCTTGTTATTCTTGCGGGCAGACAGGACACATCGCTCGCAACTGCCCTAGCCGAAGGAAGGACGAGCCTAGACAAACTGCACCAGAGGACCAGAGATCGAGGGGTAACCCTCGAGTTTTCGCACTGACTCGACAGGATGCCAGTGCTAGCGATCAGGTGGTGACAGGTACACTTCTGGTCAACTCGGTTCCTGCCCTCATTCTATTTGATTCTGGTTCTACGCATTCTTTCGTGTCAGTTAGCTTTTCCAGACAACTACATAGCACATCTGAGAAATTAGTGGAACCATGGCATGTTGCTACACCCCTTCAGAAAACCGTAATTGTTGATATTAAATATAGAGATTGCATAATTCAGATAGGGGAAAAAGAATTAGAGACAAATCTTTTACAGCTTGACATGCAAGACTTTGATATTATCTTGGGCATGGACTGGATGTCACAGTATCACGCCCACATTGATTGTTACCACAAGAGGGTGGTATTTCGGATACCTGGGGAACAAGAATTTTTCTTTCAGGGCGATATACCCCTTCAAGATGCTCCTACACTACACTTTATTTCTGCCTTGAAAGCTGGAAAGGCTTTGAGAAAAGGGTGTATGGCCTATCTGGCCTGTGTAGTGGATACCCAGAAAGAGACCAAACTGGAAGATATTCCAGTAGTCAGAGAATATCCGGATGTCTTCCCGGAGGAACTACCAGGATTACCCCCAGATCGAGAGATCGAATTCACTATCGACCTCGCACCAGGAGAGGGGCCAGTCTCCAAGGCTCCTTATCGGATGGCCCCTGCTGAGTTAAGGGAATTGAAGGTACAACTACAAGAACTCCTAGATAAAAAGTTCATTCAGCCCAGTGCGTCGCCATGGGGAGCTCCTGTCCTGTTTGTGAAAAAGAAAGACGGGAGTATGCGGCTATGCATCGATTACCGGAAATTGAACAAGATAACCATAAAGAACAAATATCCCCTACCCCGGATCGATGACCTGTTTGATCAGCTGCAAGGCGCCCAAGTCTTCTCCAAGATAGATTTGAGGTCGGGTTACCATCAGCTAAAGATCAAATCTGAGGATGTGCCAAAAACTGCATTTCGAACCAGGTATGGGCATTATGAATTTTTGGTTATGCCTTTTGGATTGACCAATGCCCCGGCTGCATTTATGGACTTAATGAACAGAGTCTTTAAACTATATTTGGATCAGTTCGTGATAGTTTTCATCGATGACATTTTGATATACTCAAAGAGCCGGAAGGAACATGAGGACCATTTGAGGGTGGTGCTACAAATCCTTCGAGAGAAAAGGCTGTATGCCAAGCTGAACAAATGTGAGTTCTGGCTGGACAGTGTGGCGTTTCTCGGCCATATAATCTCCAAGGAAGGAGTGTCAGTGGACCCCAAGAAGATAGAAGCGGTGGTGGATTGGCCTCGTCCTACCAACGCCAAGGAAATAAGAAGCTTTTTGGGATTAGCCGGGTATTACCGGCGATTTGTGGAAGGGTTCTCCAAAATAGCTACCCCCTTGACCCAGTTGACTAAGAAACGGGCCAAGTTTATCTGGGACGGCAAGTGTGAGAGGAGCTTCCAGGAGCTTAAACAAAGGTTAGTTTCTGCCCCAATTTTAACATTGCCGTCCTTAACTGGAGAATTTACCATCTACAGTGATGCTTCCAAGAACGGGCTAGGCTGTGTGCTGATGCAAGATGGCAAGGTGGTAGCCTATGCCTCGAGACAGCTGAAACCCTATGAACAGAACTACCCGACACATGACCTGGAGTTGGCCGCAGTAGTGTTCGCCTTGAAACTTTGGAGACATTATTTATATGGCGAACACTGTGAAGTGTACACCGACCACAAGAGCCTAAAGTATATATTCACCCAGAAGGAATTGAATATGAGGCAAAGAAGGTGGTTGGAACTCCTGAAGGATTATGACCTGAGTATTAAGTACCACCCAGGAAAGGCCAACGTGGTGGCTGATGCCCTAAGCAGAAAGTCAGTAATGAGCTCCGCCGCATTACTCACCACTCAACCACAGATTCAGAAGGATCTCGATAAACTGCAGGTTGAGGTGGTTACCCGAACTACAAGAAGTTTGCTGGCCGCCTTGAGTATACAACCAACCTTGATCGACAGAATAAAGATTGCCCAGCAGTCTGATGAGCACATCTGCCAGCTCAAGGATGAAGTGGAGAAAGGGTTGCGACCCGAGCTCCAAATGCACCCCGATGGCACTCTAAGGTTTGGCCACCGACTGTGTGTACCGGCAAATGTTGACCTAAGAAGGGAAATCATGGAAGAGGCCCACCAATCCCGTTTCTCTATTCACCCAGGCAGTACTAAGATGTACCGGGACCTTCGGGAACATTACTGGTGGAAGGGGATGAAGAGAGAGATAGCTGAGTTTGTGGCCCGATGTTTGACCTGTCAGCTGGTAAAAGCAGAGCACCAGAGGCCGGCAGGGTTGCTAGAACCAATAGAAATTTCTGAATGGAAGTGGGAGCACATCACGATGGATTTTGTTACAGGACTTCCTAGAACAGTAAGGAAGAATGATGCGGTATGGGTGATAGTTGACCGTCTCACAAAATCGGCCCACTTTCTACCATTCAGAATTGGTACTCCCTTAGACAAGCTGGCCCAATTATACATCGACGAGATTGTACGCCTGCACGGAGTACCAGTGAGTATCATTTTTGATCGTGACCCCCGATTCGTGTCCAGATTCTGGGGAAGCTTTCAGAAGGCCATGGGTACCGGACTGAGGCTCGGTACAGCATACCACCCCCAGACTGACGGCCAGTCAGAGCGGACAATCCAAACTCTGGAAGACATGTTGAGGGCTTGCACTGTGGACCTAGGTGGAAATTGGGATAGTCATATACCACTGGTGGAATTTGCTTATAACAATAGTTACCATTCCAGTATCCAGATGGCCCCATACGAAGCTCTCTATGGGAGAAAATGCCGATCCCCCTTACACTGGGATGATGTCGGGGAGCGGAAAATGCTAGGCCCCGAATTGGTCCAGCACACCAGGGACAAGGTACTACTGATTAAGCAAAGGCTTCAGGCTGCTCAGGATAGACAGAAAAGATGGGCTGACAGAGGAAGAAGGGCTTTGGAATTTTTGGAGGGAAACTTTGTCTTCCTGAAAATTTCTCCATCGAAGGGCATTACCCGATTCGGAAGACACGGCAAGCTAAGTCCTCGCTACATCGGCCCATTCGAGATTCTTGCCAGGATAGGCAAGGTTGCCTACAAATTGGCCCTACCCCTGGAGCTATCAGGCGTACACAACGTCTTCCACGTCTCCTTGTTACGGAGGTATGTTCCGGATCCCAGCCATGTGGTGCCACATGAGCCTCTGCAATTAAATGAAGATTTAACCTATGAGGAGGCTCCCCTGCGCATCATAGACAGAAAAGAGCAAATCCTCCGAAGGCGCACCATTCCCTATGTTAAAGTCCAGTGGACCAACCACACTGAAAGGGAAGCTACCTGGGAATTGGAGGAAGAGATGCGACAATGCTATACTCAGCTCTTCAAGAACCAAGGTATGCTTAATTTCGAGGACGGAATTTATTTAAGGGGGGAAGGATGTAATGTCCGGGCCCAATACAGACCGGGCCCAATACTGTAGGGCCCAGTTGAATAGTATTGGGCTAGGGAGGGGTTAGCTGGCCCAAGATGGCCATAATCTCCCGCCTGAGGGCTGAAAAGACAAGACCACCAGATGGCTAACGGAGAAACCCCCACCGGCATGCAAAATAGGAGCCCGCCACCTCCTCCCCCTCGGGCAACGGAGCTGTGAGCTGGCCTGAGGAGGAGGGGCAGCTGGTGGCTCCCGGAGCAGTGAGGAAGGAGAGAACGCCACCTCTCCTGTGGGGTCAAGTCATAAGCCCTATATTTAAAACTCCTAAGACTTGCTAACCCCGAATGGAATGTACCCTCCCTAAACCTCTAACCCTCTGGATCTACTGAACCAAGAGAGCCAAGCCTTGGATCTGGAGGCGGAAGGGACCCTGCAGCCCCAGGGGAGGAAGGAGGGACTGTGAATCGAGGTGATCCCCCACAGCTTCAACCGACCGCAAAAGGTAAGGCTCTGTAAATAGATCTCTGGGCAAGGACAGGGTGGAGGTACCCCTCTGTGGGGTATTCTCCCCTCTGTTTCACTGATGAAACAGAGGGGAGGAGACCGGCACAGTGAGGAGGAGACCGGCACGGGAGAGAGAGACAGGAGGAGGACTGCAGGCCGGACCTACAGGCCGCGGGCCGGCCTGAGAACGGCCCGAACCCGAGCCCAACGCCACCCGGGCCGAGCCCAACCGGACTCGGCCTGCGGATGACCGACCCCGGCTAGGGCCGCCCTCGGGCAGAGGGGCAGCCAAGGGATCGCCGGGTCTGGCCGTACCGGCGACCGGCGCGGCCCCGAGGCCACCAGCCTCCGCCGAGCCCCCCCCCCCCCCCCCCCCCCCCCGCCTCTCCGCCGGCGAAGAGGTGGCGGCGCGGCTCCCACACACACACAAAAAAAAAAAAAAGAGAGAGGGAACAGGGACTCATCGGTTTATTGTCACGTGCGGCGGCCACCGGCTTCGGCTGCGAGCGTCGCCGGCACGAGCCTCGGCCGCAGGTTGAGGGCGTCGCGGGCTTCGGTCGCGGGTGACGGCCGCGAGAGCCGGTCGCGGGAGCCGGCCGTCCGTGGCTCAACCCCTTTCGAGCTCACCCTCCTCTCTTCGCGGCGGAAGGAAGAGAGGAGTCGGGAGAAGCTTCGGGAAGGAGAAGAAAAGAAGAAAAAGAAAAGGGAAAGAAAGGAGAAGAAAAGAAGGAAAAAAAAAAAAGAAAAGAAAAAAAAAATGAAATGGGTTAGCCAAATTTGGCTAACCCAAGCCCAATTAGACTAGGCTAAGTCTAAAAATCAAGCCCCAAAGGCTCTAAATTGGGTAAATTGGACTTGGGCTAGATCCTTGGATGGGATCCAAGCAAGTAAGTTCATAGTATGATGAACTAAGAAATTTTATAATAAATAAATGGGGAATAATGTGATCCCTATGGTGTTGTTTTAGGTGATTAAGGATTTGTCACCTGGACTTGAGAAATTTGGAAAGCGAATTGAGGTAAGTAATCTGTCTTAATCCTATCGTAGATCTTGTATTACGTTTTATAAGATGAACCAGTGTTTTTCATATAATTTGAATTGTATGCATGATTAGTGAAGAATGTAAGTAACCTGTCCTAATCCTGTTATGGATCATGTCATGTTATTAATATTTTCCTAAGCATTTATTTTAAGTATATATGTTTCATGCATGATATGTTACAATGCATAAGTAACTTGCATGATCCCAGAAGCTATGGCTATGTATGCAACATGATGATACTGATATTTTAATCATGCATGTAAGTTTATAAAGTCTTAGCTAGCCCAGAGGCACTATAATGGGCTCAAAGATGCTACTGAGAATGACTGAGCTGCCATTGGCTGAATAGTAACTGAGCTGCCCCGCCAGTGGCTGAATAGTAACTGAGCTGCCCCGCCAGTGGCTGAATAGTAACTGAGCCTGCCCCGCCAGTGGCTGAGTTGGAATTGGGCCTGCCCCGCCAGTGGCTGAATAGTAACTGAGCTTGCCCCGCCAGTGGCTGAATAGTAACTGAGCCTGCCCCGCCAGTGGCTGAATAGTAACTGAGCTGGCCCCGCCAGTGGTCGAGTCTGACTTCGCAGTAGCATCCGAGAGAATGGACCACGGCATGCCGGGGGCACGGTTTTATATGCATATATTATGAAAATTTTGTGATTTGCACTACTACCTTGTTTAAATTGCATACATATTATACCATGATGATTATTAGATAAACATGCATGTCAGCTTCTCAAACCCTGATTTACATGTTTAGCCTACTGGTTGATCCGGTAGGATTATGCAGGATTACTTACTGAGCCGTGTAGCTCACATCTGTTTATGCTTCGTTTTCTTTCAGATCCTCATCAGTGATCGCCACCAGATATGTTTTTATTTTGTTACAGAGCTTCGTATTTTTGGAGAAGCTTATATACTTTTGTACATTTGAATAGCATAGAAGTTCTGTATTTTTGGTTTCAAACTTGAAGGTTGTACTGCAAAACTTTTAATATATATATATAAGTTTGAATCCTTTTGGCTACCTGTTACCCCTGTATGAGGCTGCGTGCTACTGTGGGCGATAGTCGGCAATAGCACGGCCGTGTCACGGATCCGGATCCGGGGCGTGACAAAAAATATGTTATTTTTCATTATAGAATTAATATTTTTATTTATACTTATAATAGATTTTTTTAATACTAATAATTATTTTGATTAGAAAAATAAAGTAAATAGGAGTAATATAGTAATATATTAAATATTTTCATTATATAAATATAAAATATAATACTATATTTCTACTAGAATTTAAAATTATTCTTCAATAATAATAGGATAATAATATGATTAGTAATATATTATAATATAATATATATCATTAATATAATATATAATATCAACATATTATGTCAAAAAAATTGATATATCAATATACCATCAATATATTATGTCAATGTTTTATATATATATATATATATATATATATATATATATATATATATATATAACATTGACATAATATATTGATGGTATATTGATATATCAATTTTTTTGCTAACTTGAGAGGTATTTTTATCTTTAACTTTCAACCCAGGATCACTGCCTTGAGGTGATCTTGAATTTTCGACCTCAAGGACGGGTATCCCATCACCGAGTTAGGGGGTGATTTGAGAAGTGGAGGTGATTTAAGATCATCGCCACGTAGGATCACCGTGGTGCAACTAAACGCAGTGATCTCATCACCTTCACCCACATCACCCTTGATTCTAAGACGATCACTCCATACCAAACGCGGTGATCTCATCACCTTCACCCACATCACCCTTTTTTTTGGTCAAAACGGTATTTCATTCATATACCTCTAATGTGAATACAACCAGACATATCAAAAGAAAGCAAACAAAATAGAGAGTGTGGAACACAATCTAAGCTAATCCAGAGGACCTCCCTAGCGTGTCGGGCAACATAAGAGGCGACCTAACCTGCAGCACTGTTCGCCTTCCGGTATACATGAACAATCTGACAGGACGTCAGCTCTCGCACCAATCTGCGGGTATCCCGTATCAGGGGGTGGCCATCCCCATAGGTGTCCACTCCTCATATCCAGTCAATCACTGTAGAACAGTCACCATCGAGTAGAAGTCTGTCGGCCCCCAGGACCCGTCTCGCATACAAGACGCCCACCCAAGCAGTCCGAAGCTTCGCTCCCACCGCCGTTAGGCCAGGTGTACTCCGCCCACCAGCAGCTATAAAACTGTCCCCATTGTCCCTGATCACAAAGCCCACTCCCCCAGAGGCACCATCCTCCGCCATATCACCATCGACATTCACCTTAAGATAACCAGGAGGTGGGGGTACCCAAGAGAAGTAACTGAACCTGGACGCTGAAACAGCAGTACAAGTACCCCAGGTATCCCTGGCCCTCCCAGATGATGTCGATGTGGCCACCATAGCTACCTCCGCGGCCTGTCGTAGAGCTCTCTCCATCACAGTCCAAGGTGACGACCACCCGCCCTCGAACAAGCGATCGTTCCTATCCAGCCAGATGTGATAGGCTATGTAAGCAACTATAGAACCTGTCTCAGCAGCGCTCGGCCTCCGAGTGGATCCCTCAGAAACTGGATCAAATCCTCCAGTGACACCCACAGCGGGGGAAGTAGAGCAGATGCACGTCTCCAACACCGCACAGCTATAGGACATCGAAGAAGTACATGGCTAATAGTCTCTTCAGCATCCAGACACCCCTCGCAGAGCAGGTCCATCCTCATCCCCCGCATAGCGAGCATACTCCTAGTCGGAAGGCAACCCCAGGCCACCTTCCACAAAAAAAGCACCACCCGGAGATGCACCCTCGTCCTCCATATCCAGCCACCATCAATCCACCTATCCAGCTCCCGACTAGCCCACGCATGAATGTCTCGGGTCCGTACCCTCGATCGGCCTGACGGAAACCAGATCAGTCTGTCTGGCTCCACCCGGGTCGAAATCAGCAGGGCCAGAATCCTCTGCGCCAACAACTCTCCAAAAGCATCCCGAATCAGGTCCTCAGCCCATCTCCCCTCACCAGGGACTAGCAAGTCACAAACCCTGTGTCCCATTAGTCTGCCCGAGTCTACCATAGTCGGTAGTCTACTAATCAATAGCTCAGTCACCCAGCTGTCCTCGAGAACATCGACTGACATCCCGTCCCCGATGGCCCACCGGATCGCTGGAAGCACCAATGAAGCTCTAGCACAAATCTCCCACCAGATAGGGGAATGGGTCCTCCCTGTCCGAGCGCCAACCGTCAATGCTCCATACTTAATCCTCATCAAGGAGGACCACAAACTCTCGGACTCCAACATAAGAGAAGCTGCAAGCCGCATAACTACTGCCTCCCGTCTCGCCACCAAAGACGGCACTCATGCCTGACCGGCTGACAAACCACCTCCTATGCCACTAGATGGACACTGCCTTTGTCATCACGCCTCCCCCAAATAAAGTCCCCGATAAGCCGCTCAATTGACCTCAGCGAGGCCAAGGGAAGAACTGAATTAGACACAAGGTATATCGAAATAGAACTAAATACTGTCCGTGCCAAAGTGACTCTGCCTATCATGGACAAAGTGTGTATCTGCCACCCCTCAATCCTGAGTCTAATGCTGAGCTCAAGAGAGGAAATATCTCCTCTACGCAGACGTCATCCAAGTATCGGCACACCCAGGTATGTCAGTGTGCTCTCCCGCTTGTCCATCCACATTACCTTTAATTCTAAGACAATCATCCCATACCGAATGCCCCCTTAATGGTCTTAGGCTCAGGGCTAATATGGACATTTCAGCTGGGATCATGGCTTTGCATTCATTCATGCGGATGGGATGGATGGATGGATGGGTGGGTTTCCAAAACAACGTTGGGTCCCATGGAGCGGGAAAACGACATTGGCTTGGCATGTGAGTAGGCTGGGCCCAAACGTTTGCATCACCGCGCACGCTTAAACCGTCGGCGCCGAGACACACTCCCTCTGGTCCCCACGAAACTGAGCCGCCTCCTGCTCCCGCCGGTGCCGGGTGGTGTTCACCGGCCGGCGAGACCTCACGGCCACCTCTTCTAATTTTTAAATCGGGGCACGTCTATCAAATGACGTACGCCCCGTTCTTAATGGTCGCGCAATGGAGAGAGGATGGTACGTGGTTTTAAAGTCTCGTGCATGGAGTACTGACCGCTTCCAGCTTTTCAGTCTACTAGATTTTTTTCTAAAGAAACGAAAAAAAAATAAAAATAGAAGAGGCCATTCCTCGCCCTCTATCCTGTACCCACTTCACTCTCATCCAGGCGGCAAATTATGCTTAACCTATTTATTTCAAGGAAAAACCAAAAAAAATTACTTAAAAAAGGAGAAGTTGCTTAGAAATATTACATATAAATCAGCGTAATTTAGAGGTTTATAATCATTAGAAAGTTGGACGACATGAAGCTGTTTGCACTTCAAAAGCATAGCATCGGGGATGAAATGAATGCATCGTGATAGTGATGTTCTGCTGCCAAAGCATAGTTCCTCGCACTTCTTTTAATGGTTTACGTGGCAACACAGGATTGGATGTAAGACAGCAGCTCAAACTTTGTTTTGCTTTCGAGTCCGGGGTGGCAAGCAGATCAAGAGAGGCGGGGACGGGAAGGTGATATCTCTCATCCTTGGAAAATCTTACTCATTCCCTGCGATCATACGCGTGACGCCGCAATTTAAAAGGGATCCATCAGCCATGTTCAAATATAAGCTTGGAGGACAAGTAGAACCCACCTAAACGAGTTCTTGCTCGTCAATACACGTGAACATGCGTCATGTAGTAATGGCCCTGCTATTTTAGGGGTTGCCAGTGTGGAGCATCAGCGGTGACCGCAGGAGGGCTACAGAGCATCAGACGGTTGTCAATTGCTGATGATCATTATAATTTGTGATCAAACTCTTGATCAAGTACTTCAAAAAAAAAAAAGAAATAAAGTAAAAGAATGGAATAGAAGACGGTGAAAGCAGCATTCCACAGCTTATATGATCCATCATCGTGGAGCGAGCAAATCGACGAGGTGGTGCCCCGTGCCACCCCCTCAAAGAGGTTGGCAGGTCGTGCCTCGAGGAGGGTTGGGCCTAATTCCGCGCTTAGGTTTAGGCATGAGGCTTTGAACTAAGCCTGGACCGAGCCAAGTACTGATCCAAACCCAGCCTTAAATTGTTTGAATTCTGATTGGGGGCCCAAGCCCTGCAGCGAGCCCGACCTGACAGGCCTTGGGCTGGCCCAGGCCCATTTCAGCCCTGCCCATCCACTTTCAGTCCCATACCCCGTCAATTATCGTGACCAACTGCCCCGCCAACTTGGGATTGCACGTGCACATTGGCGAGCTCCTACCTGCCCAACAACGGCAGTAGCCTTGTAAAGCTGCCTTGAATCTGTTTACAACACGAGCGGTAAAGTTCTTCAAAGCTGTGGTCAAGATGAAGCTGCTGCTACCTAGTAGTTTCCCCGCTCCACATACTTGCGGGGAGCACAAAAAAAAGGAACACACACTGAAGAGGTGCAACTTTTATGCTTTGGCATAGAACTAACCACTTTAACACTGAACGAACACCCAAGTAATAGCTACACTCAAATATGAAGTTACTAAGTTGGAACAACTATAAATCACCTGTGCAACAGCTATACCCATATATATAATTATTACTAATTTTGAACAACCAAAAATAACTGCCTGTGGCATTCAATTCTACCTCTTCCACCAATGAATAAAAAATTCAATGAAAATGCTCTATCTCTCACTATATTCCTACCTTTCCAATGGTACAATGAAGAAGCTTTCTGATAATACACCAATCAGCAAAATACCTATTCATACCGACCAGAGATTTCTTTCAGCCAAGGACTTGCAATGAATGATGAGACGGTCAAAGGATGTTTACCAACGTGGGTTCCACTTGGCAACCTAAACAAAGTAAGAACTTAAGACTACATGGATTTTACTTATCAAAGTGTAAGGCTCAAAAACATCACAGCAATCAATAAAACCTGAGAAACAAAGAATAAAGCTTTCATTAATAAAGTAGTCGACTCACCAGGAAAAAACAACCGGTTGTCTTGTATGCTCCTTACAGAGTAAGCTCTACCAATTCAACAAACAAAATGCAGTCAGGCTGGAAAGGTAGGATTCACCAAAATAAAACATGTCACAGGAAAAGAAATATAAGAGATTTCAGGAAAAGAAATACAAGAGATTTATAAGTCCCTATAATTCTGCATTAGTGTCTTTCACAAGTAAAACGAAACATCGGTATCATAGTGACATGATATCTTCAAGACAATCTCATCTTATTTCACCGTTCCCAAGTACCCACTCAAATAGGTTATTGTATCATGCTGATGACATAGGGGAAAAGCTGATTATGAATAGTTGGAAGAAGGCTGGATGGTAATAGATTGACCATGTAGATGAAAAACAATCCAGTTAATATTTGACAATAGAGACTGTCCTGTTCCAGCTTCATAAATTAGATGCAATAGTGGAACCCTATTATGTTCCCCCATATTAACACAGCAAAACAAAAACATATGCTTCCAACATTAACAAAGAAGTGCACACAAAAATCATGATTATTTCAGGCCAAAAGACTATTACATGAAAATGAGAAACTAATTCTGCAATGCTACTTGTCAACAGCAATTCAAGACTAATATCAAACAATAAGGGAGATCAAATATGACCATGCCATGTATGTCACTTTTTAAACCTAATCAACCACCACCTGCATATTTTCAAAGTGGAGGCAGGTTGGGTCTCTCTTGGGACGGTCTTTCATTATCCAGTTGCAGGTTTGACAAGAGAACCCAATCCAGCCTTTTCATGGACCCAATTCTTTAATACTACCCGTACTATAACTAAGGAAAGCCACAATGCTAGATAGACTAGAGAGAGTACGTTAAGAGAACATAGACATTAAGAGAAAAGATTGATTGATCACCAGAGGACAAAACTTGGATTTTACACTTGTCAAGCCAACTGCTCTTGGGCTGATGGAGTTTGTTCAATATTTTTAAGCAACTCTTCGCCACCCTCATTCCCATTGATGAGGATTGCACTATCTGTAGAATCATTGGCATCAGCTTCGACAGCTTCTAATTGGCCATCCTCTTCTATATTCTCATCCACTACCTATACATGCACCTCATAAATTATAATATGAAGAAGTAAATAATAGAATATGATGAGAGCCAAGAGAAAGGCATCAAGCAAGTAAAAAGCGAATAAATAGCATTAATAAAACAACATGTTATATAAAATGATAATATAACTAACAGGCATAATGGCATCTATTTGGGTTGGACTTTTATGGATCTTTATTGTGCCATTCATTTTGAAATATAGAAGTCAATTCAACTCAACTAAGCCTTAAATCTCAAACTAGTTGGGGTTGGCTATATGAATTATATTTCTTTATTCTGCTCAGTTTAGGGTCATACTTTCTAAGAGATGCTATGATATCAAATCCTTACTACTTTATTCCAAGTGATTTTTGGTTTATCTCTACCTCTCTTTCCTTCTACATGTATCAAATCACTCCTTCACACTAGGGCATCCCTTGGCCTATGTTTCACATGTCCATATCATATAAGTTATCCTTTTCTCAATTTATCCCCAATTGGTACTACCTTCGCGGTTTCACCCTTTTATGAATAACTTTATTTCTTATTCTATCTTTTTTTGCATAATCACACATCCATCTCAATATTTTTATTTCGGTCATACTCATCTTCTGCACATATTAATTTTTAACTACATAACATTCCACTCAATAGAGCATAGCTAGTCATATAGTTGTCCTGTAAAATTTTTTCTTCAAGTTGATAGGTATCCTACAATTACATAATATCCTAGTTGCACTTCTCCATTCTATCTAATTTGCTTTAATCCTATGGATGACATCATCTTCAATCTCCTATTCCTTATGTATAATCGATCCTAAATACCAAAAATGATCGCTCTTAAAAATTTCATGATCCTCAATTTCCACACCACCTCACCGCTATTTCTAATTTTACTGAAATTACATTTCGGGTATTCCATCTTGGTTCTACTTAACCTAAAATCCTTGTATTTCAAGTCACGCCTCCATAATTCCAACTTATGGTTCATCCTGACCTTAGTTTCATCTACTAAAACTATATTATCCACAGACAGCATTCACCGAGGAATACCATCCTAAATATGCCTATTAAGCTCATCCATAATTGGCACAAAAATGTGAGGACTTAGAATAGATCCATGGTGGAAACCTATTGTGATTGGAAATTACTACAATTACCACCACGAGTTCTTACACTAGTAACCGTTCCATCTACTTCCTCGATCACATTAATATATCTAAGGGAAATTCCTTTCTTTTCTAACATCCACCATAAAACTTCCCTAGGGACTGTATCATACGCCTTCTCTAAGTCAACAAAAATGATATAAAGATCTTGTCCTTTTTCTCTATAACTTTTTCATTAACCTCAAAAAAAGAAAAATAACCTCTATAGTTGACTTTCATGGCATAAAACTAAAATGGTTTTTTGATATTTTTGTGTCACATCTCATCTATGCTCAATCACCCTCTCCCAAAGTTTCATAGTATGGCTCATAAGTTTAATACCACGATAATTAGAATAATTTTGAATATCACCTTTAAATCTTATAATCATTTAGAAATATAGAAGATGGTTATTATTTTTGTCTTCAGCTGAAGCTTTAGCTGTATTCAGTTTTAATCATGATTCACTACCCAAGTTCGTAACACCCTGCATCGGCACCAAATCGGGGGTACCAGCACGATAGTGGTATAGGGTTCGGTGCCAAGATACAAACCTTGGTTTTAATGCTTATGAACAGATATCATGAATAAAATAAAATGATGTATAAAATCGTAACATAACTAGTAAGCCCTATGACAACAATTTGCATTGGATTTTACAAATCCTTACTATATCCTTCATTTTGAAATATAGAAGTTGGTTATTACTTTTCTATCTTCAGCTAAAGCTTTGGCTATACTCAGTTTCAACGCGAACTAGTTATGTCCCTAGGCAACTTTTAGAACTTCCACGTAAAGCAAAATGAAAATCTTTCAAGTTCTTCATAGACAACAAAATCTTGCCTCCCTTTCTGATACCCTAGGGACCAACATCTCTAGACCATCACAATAGACATGCTGAAATTCAGTGAATGTTGGAAGAGTTTCATAAAGTAACCAAATATGGAATATTGGTGATGTTAATACCATTGTAGCAAATTTGCTCATCCCTCAAGTACAGCAACTAGTTCCTTAACCATCTAACCATGCCCTTTTATGCTAGATGAACTACATAAAGAGTCATCTCTTAGCATTGCCATTCTTGAAACATCATTGTATCGACATTCTTGAAACATCATTGTATCGACATTCTTGAAACATCATTGCTAATAGTACAATGTGCATTAAAGAACTATGGTCATTGTTTTGGTAATAACAGATATCTTTGTGCCAGAAGTTCATCAAGGTCCTATCTTAGATGCGAACAGTGGCCGTTTAGTCCATGGTCCGTTGGATGGTCGGTGCAAGGCCAGAAATTGGAACACATTGATTCCGCTCGTTCCTGTCCTTCGCTTCAGGGCCTGTCCCTCGGTGTGGTCAATACTCCATACTGTCGGGCAGCGAAGCTTCGCTGCTGCTTACTTGATAGCTGCTTTTCACCGACTGCTAGCTAGTCAACGAAAGCCAGGATTATGAACTTGCTGTTCCTTACTCCTTTTGGACCAGCAGGGCTATGGCTACTCTTTGCTATTACTGACCTGTGGCTGGTCAATCCAAAACGAGGTTTTCGGCTGACTGTTGAGTGACGACTAATGCATTTAATTAAGCAGCGAATATCATTTTCAAAAAACCACATCAACACATTTTTGTTTTCTCCTTATTATAGGAATTCTAATTCAGCTAACACATCAACACATTTTCGCTTTCACCTTATTCAAAGAATTCTAATTTAGCTAACTTACAAGACTAGCGCACTATGCTGAGGGGCAAAAAAAAAACATCTATAAGCAGAACATACCTCATGGCCAGAATCTCCATTTGCAAGAGGCAAATTCCCTTCATCTACTCGCATGACTTTGAATGCTTCCACAAGATTGATATTTGACTTTTCAGCATAGCTTAAATATTCCTGAGCAGGAGGATAATCATCCCTGTGGTAATGACACAACCAATCAATACCAAGCAACAGACAAATTCTCAATAATTTCCAGAAATTGACTATCTCCCTGAGAATTAATTTCCATCAACTACCTGTACTTTAGAAGGAAATTGAAAGAATTGTAGTCCTTATATGGTTCAATTTGAATTTTATTTAAATTCATACAAGTATTACATACTCTGCTTGCAATTGACAACTCCAAGTGAAAGCATGGATCAGCACATGATGATAATTTTCTAAATACTAATCACTGATACACACACATGCACAGCATTTTGTCATACAAAACTAACGGTAATAAGTATTTTGACAACTATCCCAGATATGCTTGGATGCTAGAGAGCTTTGTAATTCGTTTACAGACTAAACCATAAACTAAACAAGGACAATAATTATTCGATGAGAATTTGGATGTGTTTTGTGGGCAACTTGGTAGTGAGTTGCCTTTGCCCTGACTGGTCTCATAGCATGAATGATCATTCCTCCAACTAATCAGAACCTCAGCAAACAGCTAACAGAGTAGCTACAGTTTGGATTGTACAAGAAGAGACCTAGAACGGAAACAGGAAAAGAAACTAAAAAGTGGGAAAAAAGTCCTGCCTGAAACATAATGCAAATGATGTAGGAAATGTGTAAACAGAGGTTATGTTCCTCAAAGTTCTGCAAGCAAATTAGTGAACAGAAAAACTCTTGATCCTAGCTATGCCATCTTAAATGCAGAGTTGTCCCAAGTTCCCATAAATACAAAAATAACATATGTTCCTAAGATAAAATGGCAGAGCTTCAAATAAAAAAAATGCAACTACAGGCCGTGAGAATATATTTACTGATCACGTAAATAACATGTCGATACATCTAGTAAAAGAATCAAATGATATAAGTGCCTACTGACACAAGATACCTTAAAGAGTAGAATTGCTGACCACTATAATTGGTCATACTCATCTTTAGATGCAAAAGAATGCCTATGGAAGGGAATATTATAAAACAAAAACATGTACACTTAAACTGAACAAGCTAAAGAAAGAAATTAGAAGAAAAAGAAATCAAGAAAAGAACAAGCAGTTATCAAGTTAGAAGGCACCTGTCATGGGCAAGATTAGATTCGATGGCAAGAACAACCTGCCAGTCCTCAAATAGATTTGGGTACTCTTCAGGATCAGCCAAAGACTCAGCAGCTTTCTGATTGACCTTCAGATAAATAAGGATAATCACAATCAAGAAAACAAATTGTAGCAGGTTAACAAAACCTGTTCAAACTAAGTTATATATCAAATAAAGAATGACAAAATATTTAAGCTTTCTAAACCAACATGCAATTTCAGGAACCCATTGCATACAACCAAAAATAACAGCTTGAGAAAGTTAAAAAGAAGGAACCTTGTTCAGATCATTTTTCCAAATTGCAACAATCTCAGAGACTTTGCTTGGCAGGTAGGATCGTGCCATTAATGCTGCTTCAGGAAAACGATTGCTGCAAAAGAATTTATGATAATAGTAATAGATATATCTCTATAGGGAATAGAGTTTTGTTGAATGTCCAAAATATTATATCAAAGTACAATGACATGAGGAACTTGTAATTGAAATACAGAATATAATGCAACATTACCTCTCAACCAATAGCTGAAGGCACTCTTCCAATCTGCCTAGCAAAAATAGACAAAGGAATGAAACATTGTTTTTCCCTTGCTCTTTAGCAAGATATGCAAGTTTGGTTATTCCATTGGCATCACCAAGAGCAGAGTAAAGAAGCAATAATCCACTCAAATCCATTGCACGTGACAAACATTCCTCAGCCAGCTCTAACTGCCAAAAAAATAAAGAAAGAATCACCTAAGAATGGAAAATGCAAAAAATCAACCTTGTCAACCTGAATAACTATTTAACACATAAAGACATGATGCACACTAGCAGGGAGATCTCCAGCATAAGTTGAGGAAAATTCAAGATGATAACAATCTAAGTTGTAGAATTCAGAATTTCTGCTAGAAAAACAAAAAACTTTATTCTATCATTATGAAACAGAATACAGGAAATACAAGTTTCATTTGATGACCAATATTGAGCAGCAATACAGTTTAATCACGTGGACATACCAATTCAATCTATTAAT
Source organism: Phoenix dactylifera (assembly GCF_051530095.1). Classification (NCBI taxonomy): domain Eukaryota; kingdom Viridiplantae; phylum Streptophyta; class Magnoliopsida; order Arecales; family Arecaceae; genus Phoenix; species Phoenix dactylifera. The sequence goes on along the minus strand of NC_143198.1, from coordinate 33,048,647 downwards.
TTTGACTAGAAACCTGCTTTGATATATGTAAAAGATAGATAAAGTCAGTTAACCTAAAATACAACCATTTCTTATTCTTACTGCATTGCAATTGAATGCTCAAAAATGATAGGAACAAAAGCATTACACTATGGTTTAACTTCTATGGCAACCAGATACTATATAGACATCAGCAATTAATTTCCCATAATATGATTCCTTGAGGCTGTCCTGAAGGAAAAACTGCCACCAACTGATTAACATTGCTAGCATAAGCTCATGTACACTACATGTGCCTCTCGTCAAAGGATTAGAATCATGTAGTAGAAGGCATGCTGCCACTCTGAATACACATACAGGTGACTTTCGGATGATGATAAACATAACCAATTCACTGTCATTATAGGTGGGACACCTTCGAATATTATGGTCCATGGGGCACCTATTCAGCATGTGGATGACAGCATGCCATTTTCCCTTAGGGCAAACAAATCTATTTCTCTGCCTCCAGCTAACAAAGATTAGCAGGAAAAAATGTGTCTGTTTTGAGGGCAAACATAGAAGGAATAGTGTATGATGTGCACAAGACTGTACATCCTGAAATTACACAATCTGCTACCCTGCCTCTTGCTAGTTATAGTAAGGATACAAACTCCTTTTCAATTTTTCTGTGTTCACAGCTGATATAAAATTACTAGTATTAGCAAAATGATCCATTTAGCAATTTCTAAACTAATTACTTCATTTCTAGAAAATTCATATTAAATTCTTACTTTCTATAATACATTCTTATACTTGTGCATGTCTTTAGTATCATCCAGACAACATAACAGATACATAGCAAAATAGAGTTATTCTTATAATGCCAAAAGCCATCATATTTGAATAAGACACTAACAGATCACATAGAAACCTCCTGTAGCAGCAAAAGTGAACAACTGGCAAGAAAATCTCTACAGTTATTGAATACCTTTCCAGTAGACATAGCTAATTCTCCCAACTGTTTCCATTTAGATTCACTTCGCACTTCAAGTGCTATTGCCTGCAAAGCATATTTGTCATCAAATTTGCAACAACGGTTTGCAAGATGGCATGCTCAAGTGTTGAACCTGGAAATTTTCTACAATGCGGGCATCAATCATCTATAACATACCTTCGCAACCTCTAACCTCCCAAGTTGAATAGCCAGATCAAATTTGTAATTTGGATCAGTAGCTACTTCCAAAGCATCCTCTAGCATGCCACGAGACTCCAAGAAATGAGCTACACTGGCAATGTAAATGTTCCAATTGAATCATGGTCCAGAACATGCTTATGAAACTAGAATATTAAAAGAGCAGGAGAAGAAAAGATATACATTCTAGGACGATAAAAATGACTGAGGAATGCCTGAATGAAATTCATGCTATGCCAGAACAAGATCCATATTAAATAACCAAGATATCTTCAAAAGCAAAAACTCATAAGACAGTAGCTAACTAGTTATCCTTTGATTTCATACGAAACCACACATTACATTCAGAAATATCTCATTCATAGAATAAGAAATTGAACACACTACATAACTTTTAACCTCGCAGTTAATTTATGCTTCATGTGGAGATAAAAATTTCCATGCCAAAGCATAAATTCAACCTTGTAAACAGCCTTCCATTTTTTCAGGGAAAAAACCTTTGTTCCGGTTGATTTCGAGTCTAGGGCAAGTCAACATAAGAAATTGTAGAAAAAAAATCGATATACCTATTATGATGTTCCTTGGGAATTGATGGTAAAATTTCACTTGCACGCTCCACATCCCCACGCATCACAAGTGTTTTATACTCAATCAAACTAAGGAGTAAGGTGTACCCCATGACACTGCAACAGAAAAGATTCACGAATCACAGCAGTTCAGCCATGAAAGACAGCAGACCCAAGAAAAACTGTCCAGTAAACTTACTTGAACTCCTTGTCAATAAGATACACCCGACTTTGACTAGCAAGATATCCGAGCAAGTACATAGGCCGGTCCAGGTGGAACATAGTGGTGACCTATATTTAACAGAACAGGAAGTAACACAACGAAGTAGACAAGAAATTTTATAAGTACATATGGATGCAAAGAACTTATCGAAATAGACCTCTCCACCAATACAATAGTTTAATCTCCAAGATGAATTATTGTAGATGAAACAGTCTCCAACCCATAGTCCTGTCCGGACCCGCTCATTTATTTCATGAAGAAGCTCAAATGCATCCTCAACACCTTGCTCATCCATTGCCTTTCCACTCTCCAGACAAGAAAAAACAGTGTCTCTCTGTAGGAAATACATACTCCTGTATCAACTCATCCCAGACATGCAAGGGCATATGTACATGTGAGTATAAGAAAGCTTCAAGTCAATGAACTTACATTATACTTCAGGATGTAAAATGATGTATCACTAGCAATTGAAACTAGGTCACCGCTATCAGCCCAATAAAGATTCTGGAACAGTCAAACACAAATATAATGAGTACAAAATTGATGCAGTGGAAAACAGTAACAAATTACAAAGATAGCTTGCTTGTTAAAGTTTAAACTCACTTTGACATTCACATCAATCCGCCGAATTAGTCTGCATTCAGCCCAATCATAAAAGCAAATAAAATCATTGGAGCATATAGACAGCAGACTTCCCCCAAAAATACGTTCTGCTGAGAAGGTAGGGCGTATACTTTTCCTTTCCTGAGATATCAAAATCTTCAAGCTCAGTTCCACAACCCAAAAACAAATATAAAACTGCCGCTTGTAATTCATGAATATAGAGGTTACAATATTATGATGACAAGCAGATATTTGTGCAAGCATGCATTTGTCAGTGACAATAACACCAGAGAGACCATGAAACACCTAAATGATGATGGATATCCTATCAGAACATGGATTTGTTGGGCCAGAATAACAATTGTGATGTAACTCACATCACAATCTGGACACTATGTCAGCTAAGCATTCATCTGCATCCAAAAGTGATATAAATTACACGTGTGTGGATGTGTGAAGAATAGGATACAGAAAAATGAAATAAATCCAAGTGCGATAGGCAGCATATCTTGAAGGGAAAAAAACTGAAGAAACAGACTAGTGAATCAAATTCATGGAGGCAGACTTGCAGAAAGAACCAACCAAGAAGATAAAGGAATTTTAAATGTATAGTTATTGACTTTCAAAGGCACTGGAAGACAACAATAGACATTTTGGTTTCATTATATCTCTATAGTAGATTTTTTGCACTGTATTTTACACAAAGATACAGATTACGTCTCATGTCTCATATAAGTTGTGTTCCTGTAAATAGGGGCTCCCAACCATACAATAGATATGGGATTGACTACCCTCCATCCCCCACCGCACCACCCAAATATATAATAACTCCTTGAACTTCAAGAGAAATAACAGAAGTGTAATATTTTTTGTGGGAAGAAGAAACTCAGGCTACGGGTCCCTACAACACATCAAAACACCATATGACAGTCAAGCAAGTTTAGAAACAAAGTTCAATTATGCTTAAGCAAAATCTTGCTACAAAAGAAAATAACAGAAAAGTTGTTAACAGAAGACAGAAACTTTGGTGGTATGCAACATTTACTCATTAAGAGAGAAGCTATATGGAAGACAAACCTGAAAGTTCTTGCTGAATATCTTAATTCTTGAAGTACTTTCCCTAACTGCATACTCTCCATCAGATGACCAGACAAATTCCAAGGCAGAGCCAAATGATCTATTTCTCCATGCCAAAGCAGTATATATAATGTATTCTCCATCTCCGCAGACAACAACAAATCTTCCATTGGGGTTGTGCTTAAGACTCTGAATGAGAATAAATATATATATTATAAACATTTGTATATTGAATAAAAACCAGAGCAGTCGAAGTGCTGGAGACAGAAACAACGCACACATTATCTGTTATATACTGAATCAGCAAAAGTAAAGCTAATCAGAAAGTAAACTTCCCAGTCAAAAATAATTCCTATTTTCCCAAAATAACCATATTCATTTCAACAATTAAACCTAATATCTATCACTACCTCTTTCTAGAGTTTTTCCAACTAAAGTTGTACAGGCTACTTATGGTCTGAAAACTTTTACTTGAACTCGAAGTATGATGTCTTATAAAATTTTTATTTAAAATATTATATCAACTATAAAACTCTAATTCACTGAAAGACTTCATACACAAAGACAACATACGTACCAAGGTCCTACATTTAAACTGATGGAAATGCACTAGTATGAATCAAGGTCCGCCGTACCGGTACCGGTCGGCGTACCGGTGGCCGGCCGGACCGGTACGGTACCGGTCCGGTCCGGTACGTACCGGCCGGTACCGGTACGGTACGCGGTGGTTTCAAAAATCACAGTGCGCGGCGCTGTGGTTCTAAAAAAAAAAATCGTACCGGTGCGAACCGGCCGGTTTGCACCGGTACGGGCTCCGAACCGGCCGGTACGGGCCCGTACCGGCCGGTTCGGATAAAAAACCGGAAAATACCGATTTTTTTGCCGTTCCGGTACCGGTCTAGGACCGGACCGGTACGGCATTCCATGGTATGAACAATATAGACACTCATTGTAATCACCTGCATCAAGAAGCTCTATGCCTGCTTACTGAAGTCTTATCCACACTATTCCCTCTTATCAAGCTTTTAGGATGCATTTCACAACATTTGGTATTAAGGTACAATTTATGTGGGCCAAAGGTCTATCTTGCAACCATATCATGCGTACCCCAGAGAGAGAGAGAGAGGTCATGCAAGAAGACTCAGATAGCAGCAACGAAAAGAAAGCTACAGAGAAGACTACAGAGCATAATTCTGAGAGTTCTTAGAGTTTCGAATGGTATGTTGGACACTAGATACCCAAATATGTTACGTTTCTAAACAACAAACTCCTGCTTATTCATTTAGTTAAAAATTTGGTCTATAGTTAACCCGACATCTAGATATTTAGCTGACAAAATTTCATAGAGCACCATAATGATTGCCTCCTATGGTAGATTATATAAATTTTGTGAGACCCTTTAATTAACAAAAATGTCACACTACTGTTCACAGATCTTCCCCTCGGCTAAATGGCTAATATAACTGATAAATAGTTCAGAATTCAGATATTAGCTGCCTATTGAAGTTCAAATAAAAACTTGATTTACCAAGAGTCCAACTGCAATGTCCACAAAAATAACAGACAAAACTTTCATCTCATAGAAGGGCTTTTCTATTCTTGAAAAAAGAAAAAAAACAGTCCGAGAATAGATGACAAATGAGACCTTAAAAGGTAAAACATAGAAACTTCATGGTTGAACAAGCCATTTCCACTCCACTAAGCAAAAAGCCTAAGCAGTTATCACTAAAATTAAGATTTGCTGTCTCGGTATCGAACCCTGTACCGGTGCCACACTAGCACTGTGTCGGGATGGTACGGAATAAAATCTTTTCAACGTACTGAATGTCGGTACGCCACCCATACCGAGTACTGGTACAAATCCGGTACGGTATAGTATGCTCTATACTATTTGGTTCGCGCCAGTGCGGCGAACCATGACCAAAATTATGGAGTGATGTATTTAAAGAAAAAGAAAAAAAATCATGTTAGATCAAAGTTTTATCGGGAAGCACATAACAAAACTTGATCTGTCCAAAACTAACAATATTATTCCACTTGAATAACAATTGAGCTAATTTTTAATTGGTCAATGCCACTCTGTTTTCCAAAAAAAACATTTAATTTCCTGTGTGATCTTTTTTTCAGGGGTAAGCAAAGAGGAGCTGAAGCCCCCCAGATTACAATCTTTTTAAGTAGACACCTGAGAGTCCAACTCAGCAAGACCTAACAGGCTCCACAGGAGGTCAGAAGACCAGAGAGACCTGCCTTTCTGAGTGCCTCTTACTAACTATTTTCTGATTACTTTAAAAGTCAAGGAAAGAAAATACTACAACAAATAGTGCCGCATGCAACTGCCTACTGAAAAGCAGACATACTTGTGGATAAAGATCACAACTCCCCAATTCCTTCACAGCCAAAGGCAATCTTTCTCCATCCGTCACCTGAAAGAGTTAATCATAAGACTCCTTAACCAACTCTCATAGGATAATACTGTGATTTCTATAGAACATGCCAGGCTAAACTAACCTCAAAGTCTGCACCAATCGTTTTTATGTTTACAGTTTGAATTTCATTATGCTTTGCCCATATGATTTTCCCACTGTTGTCCATACTAGCAACTGGTACTTCACGGCCAATTTTTATCATTATGGTTCCTTCATCATAACCAATAACAACCCTGCAATTACAATCATCAGCACATTTAAGCAAGAAAATGATAATAACATCACAAAACCATACAAAAACTACTACGTTTTCCAAGCCAATTGAAGGACAAAAATTCACTATATATAGATTTAAAATAGATATAGAAAAAAGTATCATATATTGTGATTCAGGCTAGATTTTCATGATTTATAATATGTTTACAAACCATGGGTACTAATTTAAGCAACAAATTATTTCCATACTCCTGAAACCATAATCAGAATAATCAGTCAAACAATAATGAAGATTTGAGCTATTTACCTCCTTGATCCTTTCATGCATCCCACTGCCCAAACTCGTTCAAGACCATAATTTAGTGTGTTCTCGAGGCTGAAAAATGACCAGAGTCAGAAAGCAATTAAGGGGATAAAAAAGAACATCAATCAGATACCGTACTTCTTCAACTAGAAAGCAAGACTAGCATCAGAACAATTAGTGAACCACAAGAATGTCCTTTGGAAAATATAAACATAAAAAGTGAATACATCTAATGTCATAACCAACATATTTCATCTTTATCTACTAAGTTATTTTCAACTTGAAAAATAATGATGAATACTGCAATTGCCTTCCATCAACATAAAGGTGAAAAGAAAAAGGAAAGTAGCAAATAATAATCCGCTGCTACAGTCGTATGGGCATGTAAGTTTCATGACTTAAACAGCTGAAATTCCAAACCAACAGACAAGAACTACATAAACTTGTTGAATGAAGAAACTAAAGGTTGCTAGGTTCAGCAGTATCATCCATCTCACCAGTTCAACTTAAAAACTCAAAATCCAGTGAACATATTACCAGGAGGTGGCAGGCATTAAGAAGAATGCTGACGCAAGAAAAGCAGTGAAAGGCAAGTTCCTACTGCTACCTGATGATCCGTCAATATAATGTAGCCAAGACCTTGATAAGCATCATCATGGTATCATTAGCATGGTTAACTTGTCATTTATTTTCTTTCTCCCTTTTTGTTTCCAGAGGAAATTGCAACATCAGCAAATCAACATGTTATCTTTGTTAAAGAATCATTTCATGGAGTAGCAGTTGACTGTTTCTCCGAGCATATTTTCTGATCAATTTTTTCTTGAGGTCACTGTATTGACATGCATGAAGATTCAAGATCATAAAAGTATTTATCTATTCTTATGAAAATTGCCATATATATATATATATATATATATATATATATATATATATATATATATATATATATATATATTCAAGAAAAGTAGAAATCTCCACTTTCCTCCTCCATATAATTTTGTTCATTCCATGTTAAGTCACTCGTACTCCAGCACCCATGTTGTCTTTCACATATAGGCATCAGTGATCCTTAGCTTTTGCCTTTACTCCAAAAGGCCTCTAGCAAAGGCCACTATATCAATCCCATGCCAAAGTAAGAAAGTAGTAATTAGGCATCAGTTCAGAAACAATCTGAAAACATGGGGAGATAAATCCTAGTCTAGTATAGAAAAGTAAAGCATTAGGCCTTCTGGAAGCAACAGTTCTACCAAATGAAATTACAAAATGCAAAGTATAGAGTTGCATATTTTTAATTCAAAAAAAAGAACTATGAAGGGAATGATTGAGAGTAAATAGGAAAAGGCATATTAAAAACAAAATTAAATGTCTAGGATCATTCTGCAATCATACTTCCTTTACAGAGTCTCAGCTTAACAATACTAAAGAAAAAGATTATAGTAAAACACCATAAGCCGTAACATTATTAAGTAAAAAATTAGCAGATTATAATAAAAACAAAGAATATAAGTTACGTATGGCTTGGAGAAGATTCGACTTCTATGCATGTCATGCATCACCTACATAGCCAAAAGTTTGGTGATTGCGTTTCAAGTTCAATCTCTGACTTATAGTTCATGCCTTTTAGATAAACCCAATTCTCTATTCAGATGTTAACTCTTTTCCTCTTTGAATAGACTTATTCTATCTAATATTAGAGGTTCACTAGCATGAGCTTAAACCACGTAATTGATAACATAAGGAGTTCCTTCCCACCAACTGGCCTCCTAGATTTCATGGCTGGCCTTGCTCTTAAAGTCTTACCTCAAATTGCCTTATAGCCATAGATTAATAATGAAGTGCTGATGTCAAGTTGCAAATGAACAGTGAAATATTTTTAAACTTCTAATAGATCATACATTGATTCAGCAACCCATATAGATTAAATAAGGCTTATCATCGACGAGAAACGCTATGGAAATAATGTAATGTATAACATGAGCAATATCTGTTACAGGGGTTAATTCAAAATTAACAGAAAGTATTCACAACAGAAATGCATCATTTAGGTAAATAAAAAACCTACCGATAAGTAGTCGCATGCCATATCCTAACAGTTCCATCTTCAGAACCTGTTATTATTATTGGGAGCTCAGGATGAAAAGAGACAGCTGAAACATTGTCTGTATGGCCTTCCAGCGTTTGAACACAACTCTTGGTTTGGTAATCCCAGACCTGATAGCATAAAATCTATCATCAGGAATGCATCAAAACACAAGACATAGCTCAGTAATGTAGAATTAAATGGCAGACCTTTGCAGTATGGTCATCAGAACCAGTAATTATATAAGGCCTATCCCCACCAGTAAAGTAGTCAACACAATTTACTCCCTTGGAATGAGCATCTAATGTAAAATTTGGGTCTGGTGAACCAAGATTCCAGATCTGGAATATAAATTTAGCAGAGAGATTAGGTAAACTGAAATACAACGTTGAATGATTGCCAAAAGGTAGTATTAACTTCACCAATGAATGCCAAAAAAAAAAAAAAATACAGTAAGACCTTTATCGTGCGATCAAGGGAGGCACTTGCGAAAGTATTGGTGTCTTTTGGATTAAAAGTGACTTGCATCACAAAATGAGAATGCCCCTCAAAAATCTGAGTACACATCCAACCTTTCTCCCAGTCCCAAAGCTTTATCAGCATGTCATCAGATGATGACAGCACATATGGAAGTGTTGGGTGGACAGCCACACACCTAATGAAGTCTGCGTGTGCTTCAAAGACTTTGACCTTGTCCATCGTATTATAATTGTACACCCGAATGAACATATCATCTGCTCCAGCAACAACCCACTGTTTGCGTGCTATAAATTTTGCTGACCGCACTGCAAAGTTATCACGTAAATTTTAAGTGAACTGCAAGCTGTACTGAAAAATACAGATATGAGAAGAGCAGCATACCAGGTGATGCAGTCAAGTCAAAAGAGTTCACCATAGCCTGTAGCAAAAACAAAAACTTTCAATCAACTTCAACTTAATCAAAAAATCCGACAAAAAAATGAAAACTCTCCAATGTTTTTTTTAAAAATACTTTTCAAATAATTGATAATTCAAACTTTAAATAAATTAAAATAAGACATGCACTAAAATGGTAAAAGCAGCAAAACTTGGAAGAAATGTAACAGAAGGTGCCAGAGGAGCAAGCAGGTGGCAATTATACGCACCTGGAACATTTTTTTCTTTTATACCGAAAAAAAAGGCTAGAGCGGGAGGGAAGCCCGCGGGGTGGGTGGGGGGTGGAGCGACGTTAGGATGTGAGAATAAGAGAATTTGACAAGTCACTACACTATGGCAAAGGAATGGGAAGCACAAGTGGCTGCAGGAGAGCGTTCTGAAGGGTTGGATGTTAAGACTTTGTGATGCTTGCTTCCAACATTGGGGCTGACCTATTTTAAACTTAGAGAACATCAAAAGCTACACATAAGCTAACTCATTGTCTTCTTTATATCCCCATAATTTTTTTTCCTGGAAATTGACAAAGCTTCTCTTGTGCAAGCGATGCATGTGGCCTGTCCCTCAAAAACATGGAATTATCAAGATGAGTAATTTCTGCTTGAGGAAACCTAAAAGCCTATAAACTGCTCCAACTACCAGATCCTTTTGAAAATTCTGTTAGAATTTACTGATAGCAGTCCTACAGATATTAAGTAAAAGAATTCACTACCAACAACCCATGAACTAATCCAAGATAAATTAATTTGATATAGGAACCTAGGTTATGTAAAACATGTTCATGCAAATTGAAGAAGCACACAAGTAACACATATATTAATGGTTATTTAACTTAGCGAACAGTCATACTGATCTATATTTTTAGATCATGCATCTGGACTATTCTACATGATTTAATATGACACTATATCTGATAACAATTTGTATAATTATTTTAACGCAAAAAACTTGTGGAGTTGCATTATTAATAATAATGTTGACAATGATGATTATGACTTGAGCAGTAAAGAAGAAGAATGATGTTGAACATCAGATAATTAGCATGCACTATGTCCCTTAAGCGGTTAAAATTGGTTTTAGAATAGGCAGTAGCACATAGCCGCTATTAAATTTTTGATTAATTAAGAGTGGCAGCAAATTTTCTGTCGTTATCAATTGACCATCTCATGAATTAGAAGACGGATGTTATAATGGGAGAAACCAATGGACGAGGAAGAATTTGATCGAGACTAGTGACTTGCCTGTGTTTGGTAGTTCCAGATGCTGACACTTCCAGAATAAAGACTTGCGAGAATCCTTCAGTAAGAATTATAAACAAGCAGGATTATCAGTTAGACAACCTATAGACACCTTTTTTAAAATCTACAAAAAATGCCAAGCAAGCTGTGTAATTTAAGACCATTTAAAATTAGATGCAAATTTGCTAAATAATCATCAAGCACAATTGTTGACACATCAGTTTACCATGGCTCTGTTGGATGCAGATCCACAGATTTTACTCTTTCTGACCTTTGAGCGAGTTTCCTCTGATTCATAGATCACCATAAGCAAATTTAGCATAAGAAATTCAAGAACTACAGAAATTCAAGATCCAACTAGAAGATCAACAAATGCAAAAGATCCAATTAATTTATATTTAAATTTTCCACAGGAATCAATGAGAAGTACCTTAATTTCTAGTCTGAGAGGCTGCAACAATCGCCATGGACACAAACAAATCAAGAAAAGAGCACAAAGAAAATAAAATTCGTCAGCTATCACTCAATCCCTAGATCTCAAGAAAATCCAAAGCCATACCAGATCCAAACCTGTAAACCATACAAGAACTACAAATGCAAGAAAATTTGAAGGATTCACGTATAATTCGAACGTCTCCTCGACAGTTCCTAAGTCGAAGAGATTTAGACCAGATCTAACCTCTCTTCGAGCGAGAGAGGAGACATCAGAGACGCGAATTGAGAGAACATACCATCTCGGCCTCCGAAACGCAGGGCTGCGGGCAAATCCTCGCGGATCAAGAAGCCAAAAACCCTAGAAATCTAGGGTTTGATAGGGCCGAGAACGTAGAGAAGAAGGTGTGGCAGAGCTGGGGATCCGCGATCCTTCAACGGACAAGAAAGAGAGATCGAGGGGAAGTTCAGGGGGAGAGGTTTTGGCTTCGGGAGCAAAGAGAGGGAGAACGTGGTGCTTCTGGTCGTCAGATAGATAACTGAGAGCAAAGGGGAGAATGAAAGAAAGAGACATGCTTTTGGGTAAATTCACGAAACCGCCCGTTCTCGGAATTAATGACCATTACGCATCCTCAGTGCGGTAAGTGGGGATGCTTGAAAGGTCCTTGGTGTTAATTTTATAATTAACATGCTGCATAAGAGACTGCAAATACTTTGCAGCCTCTATAGTAAAAAACGGAGAGTAAAATTATTTTAGGATTCTTATGCGTACAATAAATTATTTCATTGGACCTTTCTTGTCGCAGCCTTGATGCAGAAATGTTAAAAATACTAAATCTGTTTATACATCCCCATATTTATTATTAATTATTTTTGAAAATACTTAAGTGATATTATTATGAGAACCCGGCCTAATCGGCCTGATTTTGGATCAAAGTCAGCAGGCCCCACCGAGCTTGATTCAAAAATCACAAAAAAAAAAAGCCTTTGGAACAGAGGTGACGGCCCCCACCCAAGTATCTATGATAGGGATGAAGCTGCAGAGGCGTGGCGGTGTGAACTCCCTAGTGTCAGTACGAACGACCCACAGTCGTTGGGGCATACTGCGACCGGTAAATGGTCGGATTATCCTATATCGAGTTGTCCTTCTCCAATTTTTTTTAAATTTTCCCCTCTTCTCCTACGTCGGATCATTGTCGAGACCCTCCCACTTCCTCTCCCTTTTTCCTCCTCTTTGGCGGCCGTCATGCCACCATGATCAATACTGCCACCCAAAATCCTACCTTTCTCTCTTAAACACTTCCTTGTTGCTCTGTTTCTTTCGGTCCAAGCGCTACCCCTCTCTCGCTGGAATCCGCTAGACTCTACCGCCATCGATTGAGAGCCATTGCCCGTTGGTGAGTCTCTCACCTTCCTATTGCCCCTTTAATTGAGAAAGCTGCCAACAGGGTAGCTAGGGGCGATGCCCCTCCTCCCTCCTCTGTTTCCTCGAACCACCACGACTACCTTGCTACCGACCACACCACCCCAACATGCTCGCCGTGCCATCGCCAGACCATCATTTTTCCTTCCCCTTTCCTGTCTTCCTTTTTCTTTTAAAGGCCCAACGAACCCTTGTTAGCGCCCTTAGCTGCCATGCAACAAAAACAAAAAAAAAAAAGAGGAAAGGATGCAAGAAAAAAAGGAAGGCACCCATCCCTTTCGCCGAGTCCACAATATTGGTTAGATTTAGATCTCCCCCGATGGTCAACTTGAACCACACAGACCGAGCCCATGATCAGGCTTAGATCTGGACCCAAATAGAGTTTCTCTCTCTTTGCTTTACTCTTTTTATCTCTCTGTAAATTGAAGGCCAACTGTGTTAATTATTTTGATTAGAGCCTTCAACTTTAGAGGAATGCCGCGCCTAGGGATCCGGCCATGTGTCGAAGGTTGTGATTAGTCTTACCAAAATGATTTTCGGACTTGATTGAATTATGACAATAAGTTACTTCCATCCTTGGTGTTTAATCGTGCACACGATACAATCTGTATTAATTGAAAGTCATTCTATTGCTATTATGTTTTGCTTAAATTAAGTATTGTATGCACGCTATATGAAAATAGTTTGTAAAATAATTGGATCAAGGATTCTATGTTTTACTTGGGCATGAATTGTTTTTTTGTTGCATCGATAAATGTGCTGAAATCGTATATATTGTCTGTTGATTTTGCTACTCTCTAGTCCGACTATGATCACACGGCTTTAGAATCTAATTTCCTTCCGGATCTCTTGTGGGGTGATCACGGGCACTTGCTGGCCGATGGTGGTGTTACAGTCACGAGCTAGTTTTCTTTCAGGCCTAGCTAGTCGGAGTTGATTACTAGCACATATTGATGTAAGCATATTCTTTATGTGATTTTAGAGCTATTTTGCTTCTGGACCTTTAGTGGGACGATCATTGGCATATGACTGATGGACGATATGTTATAGTCAGGATTTAGTTTCTTTTAAGGCTTGTTATATGCTGATCGTGGCAATAGTCACAAGGACTATAAGAGTGAGAATGGATGGTCTATCCCTATTTGGTTTGGAGAATTTATTTTTAGCCAAATGCTTTATATATTTTGAAATCTATGTGGTAGATGTGATATGCTTTATGTATTCTTCGGTATGTTGTTTTTTTATGAAAAATTATGCAAAATTTACATTTCTTGCACAATATACTTGATCTTACTAGAGGTTTTGGTAACTTATTGGGCTGTGAAGCTTATTATCCCTCTTCTAATTCTTTATACAGATGCAACTGAATAGACTGGGCTTGTGATTGAAGGAGCTTAAGCTTGTTATCTCTCTTCTAATTCTTTGTACAGATGCATCTGAGTAGACAATGCTTGTGATTGAAGGAGCTTAAGAATTAAAAAATATTTGATCGGTGTTCCTAGAATAATTTGATTATTAGTGACTGTGGACTATTTTTTAATAAAAAATTAAATTATTTATTTCTATCACAATCTGTGTTAGAATGATATGTGTATGAATCAAAAGGTGAGCCTAGCATATCTTATGGGATTAACCCTAGTAGTGTGCGACCGTCAGTCACATGCTCGACTCGAGCCATCGCATCGGAGCGTGATAATTATTTTTGATTGGAAATTGAGTGTGTGACACATGTGGTATACACTAAGGAGAAAAAAAAAAACAAAAACAAGAGCATGGGATGGCATTTCATCATTCCATCTAGCACTAAAACAAAAAGAAAAATACAGGGTACTGTAGTTTAAAGGAAAGAAAACAATGCAATATTTTTCCCCATTAGAAATGAAGGTATTTTTCCCCTCTCCGTAGGAAGGAACGGAAAAGATATACCTATGAAGCCGACCCAAATAAGATAAAGCAAACCTGGTCGTTTATGGTTATGGTTCTTTGTTTTTACTTGTAGTGGATGGTAAATTTCCCAGATTCCTACGAGGCAAGTCCACAAATTAACCGCATATTACATACTAATTGATTTTAGTTACACAAATTTTCACGAGGGAAGTCCACAGATTCCTATCATTTCTAATTAACCGCATATTACATACTAATTCTGAATTATTTTGTTAATTAATCATTACTTTGAGGTTCCACAACCTTATTTTTTCTAATTATTGTTTACTGTCAAATCAGATGGATAGAATTATATAGCCATATATTCAGCACACATTCTTAAGCCCAAGCTTCCTCAGGAAACTATCCATCAACTGAATGGCAGAGTTCTGAACAATTTCCAGGCAGAAAAACAAACAGGACATTCTAGCATGCGTTGCACCAAAAATGGAGGGATTTTCCCACCTCATGCCCTTTGGTTCTTCCCAGCATCTACTTAGAAAAACCTAATTCTCCTATTGCATATACACAAGAAATAAGTTATTTGCTTATAGAAATTTAAATATCATTAAGCATTAGCATGGAAATTGTTTAGGAAACAAGATTACAAGAAAGGGTGTGGAAGATGAATTTTCTACATATGTTTCCAGAATGGAGCATGGAATTAAAATTCTCATTCTATAATTAACTGCCTTCTTTTTCTAACTTTGAAAGGGAATCATCAAAGAGGAAACAGCAGATTACTGAAATATCAAGAATTGGAAAAGGGAATATATTGGGATTCTGAAAACACAATTCAGACACCATCCCAACCTCTTCTCAGTTTCCATTAGCAAAATGAAATGATCCTAGGAACCCTTAATATAGAGGAAATCTAAAAGACAAAAGAACTAGTTGAACTTACTATCCTTCTTCATGATCTCGTGAATTTTCATCTTTTCAGAAGGTTGAAGTGGTGGAAGTTGGGGCATTTTAGTGTCATGTCCTTTCAAATGTGGGGGTGTTTCTGCTAAACTCAGAGGACATGAAATCCTTCGCTCTTCTAGAAGTCACAGAGCATCACAACAAGTGTTGTCAGATGATAAATAGACATCCAACGTTGGTGTATCATCTTCTAAATCACTGCCTAAGACAAGGGATTCCGGAAGACAAACACAAGAAGATTCTCTCATAGGCCGCATATCTACATCAACGACATATAAGTGCATTTATATGGGAAAAAAATAATCCTTGGCCATGCTATAGGTCATTGAGGATGACAGTCAGAGAATTTTGATGGGAAAAAGCAAAGAATCATAGTTGATGATCTCAGTACTATACTAAATTTGATCGTCCAAAAGAACTTTACTTGTTGCCACTACTGCTTGGAGCCTGGTTTTGTTGTAACTCGTTAATGAACACTTTGCAGTTATTAGCTTTTCTTTCCTCTTCCCTCTGTGGATACGAATTAAATAACACTACTGATGCTATGGGTTTCTGTTTTGTGCATAAAGTTCCTAGCCCCCATTTAGTTGTTACTGAAAGTTGTAATGTTAGATCATATTGTCTTCCTTCTTTGAATTAGACCCAGAAATCAAAATAGTGGGCAGATAAGTAAATGAACAGTATGTTACTAAGATTAAAAAAGGGAAAACTTGGAGGTGTAAATCACTAGTAAAATAAACATAAATCATGAGGGTAGAAAATCAGCAGAAGTTCATATTCTTTGCAGGGATTTCAATATAAATAGCCATTGTAACGAGCATAAGATTGCTTGCTTGAACAAAGTTGTGTTAAAGAAATTTCTAGCGATTCATGACTGATACACAGCCATTCTACAAGCAAAGACATTAATGCCAAGCCAGTAATATTAACAACCCACCATGTGATAGAGGAAGGCCACCATCCATACATAATGCACATAATAGAGATGAATGATGTAGACGGTAGCTGAAAAGTCTAAGCATTTTTTTGGCTCTCTCAATCAGATAAAGCAAGTAACATGGCCTGCTCGAGTGGCAGAAAAAGGATCTTAAAAGCATAATAATCTGCAGCCAACATTCACCAAGAACAATTTCTTCAATAGTATCATTTTTATAGGAGAAAACAAAATTAATGAACACTATTAGTAAGAACATCAAAGGGCGCCGATTCTTTATATGAAAATCCAAATAAAACTATGCCTTGGCTCAGGCTTCCCCAAATCCAGGATAATTCACTTAAAACATGGAATTTACTCTTCAGGAAGAACTTATTAACTATTGTTTCAACAAAAAAAAGTATATTTCTATAAAGTCGATAGACATAATGACTTCACAAGCAGTGATTCTATTTGATATCTTAGTCTGCAATTGGAAAAAAAAAAAGCATAAAAAAGAACTCAATTGACTGGTCAACTTACTCGTGAATAGTCAAATCGACGAAGTCTAGCATTTATATTGTACTCAGTTAATATAACGTATCAATCCGGCACTGCCAAACATAACGACCAATTCTGAATATAAATTTTGGCTCCTACTCATTTGTACAGTTCGGTACTCTCAAACTTCAGGAGGAATTTCTGGCTAAGGGACTTGCTTTAGCATATTGCAAAAGGTAATAGGCACCCATGTCCACATGCATGCATGACTACAAGCATGCATAATGTATGCAGAGATGCAGACTTATTAGCAAGAACCTTTAAGTAATGTACCTATCTGAGAAAAGAACATGTAATGTAGATTCCCACTAGATAGAACTTATGAGGCTAGAGAATTAGGTTTCTTATTACATAGGATATGCCACAACTCTTATGCGTGAAGGAAGTGTCATTTGGAGCTTATCAGGTACTGATGACTCGTATTTATTCATGGTGTTATTAAAACTATTTAGTTACTGTAAGGATAAATCCGAGGACTTTAGTCATTGATCAAGCGATGGAAATGGCTGTAAGTGCAATGATTATTATTTGACACCCCCTCCCCAAAAAAGTGCAAAATCTAACTTCAAGAAAATAAATTGCCATTTTATTTAAAGTTTGTTTTGCATGTAACAATTAAAAAAAAACATTTCCAAATTACTTAGATAAATTTTGAAAATAACTTGGCCCACATGCTAATGTTCAATAGGAACAACAGATTTGATATGGAAGAGGAAGAACTTGAAGTCATCCGACCAAACTCACCACAACATTTCTTTCACTATTAGTTTCTAGAGTAGCCATATCCAAAGAATGCAAGGTGAAACAATGAGACGATCTTCTATGATGGGGTTGATTTTCAAAAAAACACTTCCAGATGGGTTCAATAAGCTCTCTAGCCACAAATCTGCTGGATTTGTTTAATAAAAAAACAGTATGGTAGAACTCTCTAAAGTGCTACTTTGAAAAGCATATCAGTTTACCTACTTCATTCACCTCCATTGAATCACCCTTATAAGTCCTATTGAAAGGCCAATCCAAGTCATCATCCACCAAAACACACCCATACCACCGGCTTGTTTTATAAAATTTGTATCATTCCCAACCAATTGCGACGATTTAGACAGTTCAAAAATGAAAAAGAAAAAAAAAGTTGAGTTTATCAAATCTTTGGTAACTAAATAACAAGTGAACCACCAATCCATCATTGAAGGGCTATTTAGTTGTCTGCAAGGTTTCTAAAACAGATCATCATAAAACCTGATTTTCTGTAAAACAAGTTTTATAAAGAACATCAGGAGACCTGTTCTTTATAAAACTCCGCTATCAAGTTTTATAATCTAGCGGACTTATAGAAAACAGGTTTCATGAAAAGCACCACAAGCAAGTGTTTTCATAAAACATTCATTTTTGGTTTTGTATAAACCTGTTTTAGTAAAATCTGACAACCATGCAGCTTGTATATGTCCAAAATAGTATCAAACCTAGAAAAAGAATGATCATCCATTCACTTACAGTTATCAGATCTTGGGTGGCCAATGAATATATGACCACCAATTCATAATTAAACGTCTTACACACCCAACTCCCGAGCTTGATCCGATATTTTTTCATTCTACAACGGAAATAGTGTCGATAAGATGAAAGAACGGGTTGCTATTATATTAAAATCCTGGAAGGAATATGCGAAAAAAAATGTCAAAATTTGTTAAATCAAAAAAGTGCAGTGAACTGCAATTTGATGGGGGCATGTAATAAGCCATGATAAGATTATAGTTGCGATGAATGATTTCCTAATGACTTGCTTTTGTTATCCATTGTTTAGAAGGATGAACCCATAAGCATGAGATAGACATAACAGAACTGACAAAATAATGCAGAGCTAAAGTAATCTGGGATATGTGATGGCATAGTTTAATTACAGAATTCAGGGAAACCATTTGAGTTTGTCTGAACATAAGGGACATAGGTCAAGCATGTCTTCAACAAGGAAGGCGCTCCTGTTTAAAGATTGAATGGCAAGGAAAGAGGCCAAGTCCAAACACAGGCTGTATGGAAGTTGTAATGTATGATACAACGACACTTACCCACTCCAGTAACTTGATCTAGAACAAGATGGAGACCAAATAGCTAACTCCAAATTGACTCATCAGCGCTTGTTTCTTTTTAAGCAATCGACATTCTTGAATTCAAGGATTTGAAAGGTCAGTTGCTACAATATAACAATCTTAGTGAATTCCTAGAAATATCAAGAACGATCCTTGCAAATACATGGCTGCTATATCTACCAGACCAATATCGAAGCAAACAAATTGGCACAAAATTTGAAGTAATTATTTATGCATATGTGATGAGGCATGCATTGCGCATATGCATTAATTTGAATGTCTAATACTAAATATACCACTATTAAAATTTCAAATTTACAATCACGTCAGACTGAGAAAATAACAAAATAAAAACAGTATTAGTTAAACTAGCAAAAAGAAAAGTTGGCCATAAGAGGATCCAAGATAAAACAGTGGCAGAAAAAGATAGTGCCGCAGAGCAAGGTATTATATGAACAGCTAAGAGAACGGATGAAAAAGCAAGCCCAATTGGTACCTGGCAAGAGAACCGAAAAGAAACGAAACAATCACGCACCATCCGGTGACTGTGGAAGCAGTAAGAAATCGAAGGAATGCATGAGGCTCAACCGGGACACTCGAGTGCCGACGAGAATGGCCAGGAACAGTCTAAGGGTCACGTAGTATAAACACTGAAGCCATGGATCCCATACATCGTCCCCATAGAACATGACTTCTTCGCACAGGAAAAAGAACATGCAAAACTCTAGGTTCTGTTCCCATGCTCTCTCCAGTTGGAAGCAGATTTCCCTAAAAATTTCTCATGTAGATCCGATCTATCAAACTAGATGTCCAATTAGAATATAGGCAAGATCGGCAAAAACGGATCTTTAACTTCGAAAAAAAAAAAAAATTGTGCTAAAATGGATGATTTGTACAATTTTAGTAAGGATACATTAAAAATATTAAAAAATAATAAATTTTGAAGCGCCTGTGCAACTCCTTCTCCCCAGCTCATAAGGCACCTTCGGATTGACTAGCCACGAATGAGGCTATTCAGTCTGTAGCCTCATTAGCGGCTATGCCGTTACTAATCATAATTCGAATATTCCGAACCAAAGGGCGGCACCCTCCTATGCCACCAGTGCTCTATCGAATTCAACCCATTACCATAATTGAATCGTCCTTAAGCATTATACTGGCCTGCACACGCGCTGAGCACGGCTCAGACCTATCTGTTTAGAGATATCTCATAAAATTGGAATGATACAGATTAGCGTGGCGCTGCGCCCGGTTTCAACTTGGTTAGCTTGGAAGTTGGAAATCGGTGTCTCGGTGGGGCAGGCCGTAATTTTGTCTGTATGCAAATCCAACCGATGCCCCTGCAAATCCAGCCTCGCCTGCAAATAAATACCACAGATTTCGTGGGGCGCTGGGACCTGTCGCCATCTCCGAACTCTCTCGAAACGCAAACCGTCTTGTCTCTTTCTCACCGTCCTGTTTTTAATCCCTCTCCTTCCGTGTTCTCTTCTCGACCGCCTTGACGAACGAGGAAGCTAGGGCGATCTTGATCCCGTTCTCTCTCTTTCTTCGATCGGACTGCGATCGTCCGTCACGAAGATTGATCGTCCGAAAAGTTCGTTCGGTCTTGCAGTTTTTTTATTATTTGTTTCTTATCGTGCTAATTTTTATGATCGGTAGGTTTTATTTGTCGCAGTGCTTCAGGTTATTCACGTTATCTGCGAGAGTTGATTCAGATTTTAGGGTTTATAGATGAAACTGCCATGATTCGAGTTTCTTCTTAAAAATTAGGTTATATAGGGAATATTAACTATCTTGGTGTGAATACAGGTGTTTCTGTGAAAATATTGATTCTTTTTTAAAATTTCTCGAATCTTGCTTTTCTCTTTTACTGAGTTCTTTGAGTGTATGTGATTGAGCATGTCCTAGAAAAAACATGAATGCTAATGCTTGTGATTTAGCTTGGAAATAGGCCATTTTATATAATATATTTATGCATATCTGTTGATCCTAGAATCATGCATGAAGTGCTTGTGATTGATTACTAGTTTAGCATGCATTGTTGGAGCTGGCAGTGGGTTGACTTCATGACTGGATTTTTTTTTGTTTTGACTTATATTGCGGAGAAACTCTACTCTTGCATCACAATGTATCTGTTGGTATATGTCTCACTGCTTTGATGATGGTTTCTTTAAGGTGAAATTTGTGTATTTTAATTGCACTCTCCAGGATATCCTGGTAGTGATGAGATGAGACGAGCCTTGCTTAAGATAATTTTACTCAAAACTTTGAAAATCCCTATCGCATAAACCAATTCTTTTTGTTATTTCCTCTTTTCCTATTATATTCTTGTACAGTGTTTCTCTAGGAATTGTGGAATTGTTATGCATTGATGGGTGATCGTTGAATTTTTGATGTTTAGTTATCTTTGGTCGTAAGAATGTTGTTGTTTTCACTGAATATGATCGACTCAATTGGTTTGATTCAAGAATTGTAGATTGACTGGAGTATTTCTATAGATTGGAATGGTAGCCTGATGATCAGAAATATTTTGCAAGAACATTTGGGGTTGTGTATGCTCTCTCTGATGAAGGAAGTTTCCAACTTCACTGACATGGAAGCAGTAAAAGTATGGATATGTAACTGATTGGACAGGCAAGGATAAAAGGACTACGACCCAAGCTGTTGGAATATTCTACAGCTTGATATGCGGTAGGTTTTTATAGCTAAAACTTTGAACCATTAGCATAGTTCAACCATTTTTACCTTTGCAGAGTTACCCTATCCCCTGCTGGCTCAAATAGTAGCTGGGAGTTGCATTATTCCCAAGCAATAAGCTCTCTAGATATACCCAGCCTGCAGGAATTTCCGACACCCATAGTTGAAGATTATTCACACCCCAAAAGAGGATTTTGATGCTTTATCTTATTTTTGTTCCTTTTATAGCGTATAGCTTTCTAGATGGCTAGTCTATCAAGTAATTCCTCTGTTCTCTCTATTTCACTGAACTCATTGAAACTTTTTGTGTAGTCAGTTTTTTGTGTATTTTTTGTTGCCCATAACAAATTTAGTGCCAGCCTCTTGAATCAAGTGTTCTTTTAATGTGTGACTTAGCTAATCCAGAATAAGTACGCATCACTTGTGCAAAAGTCATGGCCTAAATTAAGTTTAGATGCCATGAGTTTAAGCAGAAATAGTTGTCACTTCCATTTTGAGCAGAACTAGTTGTGCTTATTGAGATACTAAAACAGAGGGCTTATTGAATTCCTCTTGTTATCCCTTTTATGTCCAGAAGTTAAGATTTCATCTTCGGATGTTATGCCAGACTGAACAGTAATAAAACTACTTTCAGTTTTCTAGTTTGTTGCGATCAGTGGATGTTGTTGAGATTGACTAACAGTGTGTGTCCTGCTAAAATAGTTTTCTTTTTGTCATTATCTCTCATCACCTGATTCATACTTCTAAAGGACCTTAAAGACTTCTAAACATTACTTCGCTCTTCCGAGAAATAGATACTGATGCTCTAAATGTACAACCATAAGTATAAACATATTATAACTTTAGACTTGAGAAAACAACAATATTCATGCTCTGTGGAACTATTTTAAACTGCATGCTAAGCCTCAGCTACATGGAGAGTTGTTTGGAAAGTCAGTGCCTTCATAATAATTGTATACTGGAATCATGTCCATCATTTCGAGCGGACAAGTACAGAGAACGCGTGCAGGTTTTGCTGCCACAACGTTGTGGTGATCAAGATGCACAGGGTCATCAATTTGTCAGGTAGGAAAAGTTAGGCATATCTTCAGGGTCATCAGCAAAATGTTAGAAATCGAGGTAATCAAAAGGAAGAAGAAGGCATCAATGATGGTTCCATGTAAACCGTCTTGATTGGAGAAATGAATGGTGTCTGGGTGAAATTGAGAGATGTATGTCTAATTTTAACAATAAGAGAGGTTCTCTGAAGATGAAGCTGGTGGAAGGCTGAGGTAGGTCCACCCTTTTATTTTAACATATAATTGTTTTCCTTCTTTTTTGCATTTGATGCTGTGATGTATCGTTTTTACCAGAAATGGGGCGAATCTGCTGCTGGTGCACACTTTTGTTTGATTTGGTTTTCGGACTACTTCGAGCGATAAAGTGATTATTAATTAGTGGTTACTATTTACAGCTGGAGATTCGATGGTCCCTCAGTGCAGCGTAAATGTTGTTAGGTGGATTATTATAGCTGTACTTGTTCTGATGAATCCATCTCTTGGAGTTATGCTGATTGGAGCTGTTCAACATGACTTGGATTGTGTGCTTGATGATATGAATTGGTCACCGCAGAATTCAAGAAACCAACAATATCATGCAGTATTTTCCTGGTTTAACTGGGACTTACTGCTTTATCTATTTAGAATAATTTTGCTGAATGTCTTCAAATATGCAGGTGTTTCAATTCTTGTAGTCACGCTATCATAGTTAACTTGGCAGTAAAAAATTGAAACTAGATGGAGGATTTGGTCAATAATTTGGAGTCTCGTGTTTGCAACATGCATGGTTCAAACGGGCAAGACAAACAATTGCAGACTGCCACTGCATGCAATGACTCACCTGGTAAAAAATGCATTCCCAGTGAAGAAATGACAGATGGTTTGGACTCTGCCGCTACTGAGAGATTAGAAAAGGGACTCATGCAGTATGGGTATGCTTAGTTCATCTGTTCTCTCTCTCTCTCTCTCTCTCTCTCTCTCTCTCTTCTTTTTTTGCAAGAGATTTTTCTTTGGTCATTTAACTAAGCCAAGATATTGAATGAAAAGATTTGAGTTGCAGCATGTTGGAAACCAGTTGTATGATAGAAGTTGTGTAACATGTACCATGCAACATGGTTGCTTGTTTAACCTGATCCTGATACTGTCCTATGGCCTTTCGGTCAGGGCTATGATTAAATTTTGACTCTTTACCCTTCGCAGATGTCCACACTATCGGCGAAGATGCCGCATTCGAGCTCCCTGCTGCAATGAGATTTTTGATTGTCGACACTGCCACAATGAGACAAAGGTCAGCTTATCAAACCCATTCATCTACGGTTTTGGGAATTCAGTTTTTTAGTCATGTGAGTTTATTTTTTTTGAGCAAAATGGTGGGGATACCATGAATTGTGGTCTTATGAATTTATTGCTTAATAGACTTCTTCTAATAACTTGTTCTTGGAATATATGCCTTTATGTGATCTAGGATTGTATCTATCAAATTATTGTATGTACTTGGAGATAAAAAAAATGAACCACAGACAGAGATATTGCAATTAGGTAGTTCCTGGTCTTGGCTGAGTGTATGGTAGTTATAGACCTGCACATATGATCAGATTTGTTTGTTTTCTTTTGTTTTTCCTGGGTTTAATTTGTTTGATAACTTATTCTTGCATCATTTTTTTTTAATTTTATATTTATTTATTTTTCAAGCCATTAGATATGAAAAACATATGCTAACATGATAAGTAGGTTTCACAAAAGTTTATCTTTCATTTGGTTTGATTTTATTCATTCATTTTTCCTGAAAATAGGCACTTCTTTTATCATTTTCTCCCCAAGTTAGCTTGCATGCCATGCTTGTCAACTAATTGTTTAAAGATTCTTGTTCTTCACAATTTCTGCAATTATGGATGTGCATTGTTTCAATATGGTTTTTCATATATGACTTGATTTTCACTACAACCCTTTTTAACTATCGACCTGGTCAGAATTTTGAAAGGTGTATTTCTTTACTAAACATGCTGTTAAATAAAATAAGCTATCAACGGTCCTAATAGTTTCTTCCTACACAAAATTTCATTTAACTTACTAATTTGTCTGTAAGAAATCAGCACTGCTATCAAGTTGGATAAACATATGAAAGACTAAAACTCACTGGTTTGATTTGACAGAATTTGATTAATGTTGAACAGAAGCACAGGCACGACCTTCCGCGTCAAGAAGTGCAACAGGTGGGACTTCCATATCACCCCATATATATATATATATAATCTGAAACAATTTTACAATTATTTACTCTTAATAGAGCATTTAGCTTGACTTTGTAATTTCTGTCAGGTCATATGTTCACTGTGCAGCACTGAACAACAGGCAAGTGTCTGTCTACAGGCTGGGCATGCAGCATTCTGCTTTCTATCACTGGCATTGTGGCATCATCCAATGATTAGTAACATTAGTATCTAGATATTGTGCTGTCAAGATGCTTGCAAACAAGTGGCAGCTGTTCTTAGGCTGTGATTTTCTTCAACATCTTGTGTTTACTAGTAATTTATAAACCGTCCACAGTTTAGTTGCTCATTCATCTTTTGGTATAATTTTCTTGTATTGTCAACAGGTTCGGCAAGTGTGCATCAATTGTGGTGTATGTATGGGGAAATACTTCTGTGAGACTTGCAAATTTTTTGATGATGATGTCAGTAAGCAAATTGCATCTTGAATGCTTCTCTTCTTGCGCTTCTTTTTTTTTTTTTCTCTGTAAGGTCGCGACGTTCTTTTTCGCCCTTATATCTGTATTTGACATATTATATTTAATATTTCAGACATCAAAGGAGCAGTACCACTGCAGTGGTTGTGGAATCTGCAGGTTTGTTCTTGCCTTCTGCTTACCTGCTTATATTTTATTCATGAATAGTGCTGTTTTGTAAGATCAAGGTAACTCATATTTGATCATAGTTATGACATGAAAATCTTTCTTTTTGATAGGATTGGTGGGCAGGAAAATTTCTTCCATTGCTATACATGTGGTAATGCCCCTGATCTTATATTTTCTTGGATGGTTTCTTTTTCTCAGTGATTATTTTGATCACTTCAGTTTTGGCCCTTTATTTGGCCATCTCCTGGTTCTCTCTAGAGTGCCTGTACTAGGAAGCTGTTGAAGGGATATCTTATCTTCCAGATACTGGGAGAAGATAATGTTATTAAACCCATTTTGTTTATTTTGATTTTGTTTGCTGTACATTCATATCCAATGCTAGCAGGCTGCGTGCTGTATTATTAGTCCTGGTTTTACATATTCTTCTTTTCAATATGGTTCGGGCATCCATCCAGTGATTGTATCTCAATTAATGCAAACTTCTCTGAATTATTCTCTGTGGTTTTATTTAGCTCTTAGACTTTTCCTCAGGAGTGTTCATTCCATAAGATTTGCTGTATTATGCAGCATAGCTACAAAATAAAACATTCTTTGAACATCCTTGTTTCCTTACAGTGAATTGCTGAACTGTGCAGCAGTATTTATATTCTTTCATTCAGCTCGATGAACTAAGTTCAATTTATGTGCATGGAGCACATTCTTCATTGTATATTGATTTTGCTCCTTGTCCAGCATCCGTTGCTGATTTCTTTGTACCCTGTCCTTTATTTTCAAATTGCAGGTTGTTGCTATTCGATCATATTAAAGAATAGCCATCCATGTGTGGAAGGAGCAATGCATCATGATTGCCCTGTGTGCTTTGAGGTGAGTTTTTGTTTTTTTGTGCTCTCTCCCATGGAAAAAGGAAGAAACTTCCACCTAATTTGCTGAAAAGGAGTACTAATTTTCCAAGGTTTGATGATAACATTTACATGGTTCACAGTATCTGTTTGAATCGACAAATGATGTCAGTGTCTTGCCATGTGGCCACACCATTCATGTTCACTGTTTGAAGGAAATGCAGCAGCACTTGCAGTATGTTCAATGTTCCTCTGTTTCTTTATTTTCCAATGCTATTTTTTGGAGTTCTGCACTTTCTAACTAGAGAAAAAAAAATGCTTCAGGTATGCGTGTCCCCTCTGCTCCAAATCTGTGTGTGATATGTCGAAAGTATGGGAAAAATTGGACATTGAGATAGCAGCCACTCCAATGCCTGAATCTTACCATAACAAAATGGTTCGTTTTCAATACTCCGATTCCGATATATGCAACAAAATCATTGCTCTCAATATGTGTACTGTATTTCTCATTGGTGTGCGGTCGAGTGAAAGAACGACTTCAGTTGGAGCATTTCATTTCTTTGAAGAACTCAATATAAATATTAAAAAAAAGGGTCCAGTGTATGTCCATATCATATTCCTTTGGGTATGCTCATTATAACAGCTCAAGTTTTCACATAGAAGCTTCTTGATGATTGTTTGTGATATTCAATTATATACATACCTTAATGAATTTTCTATCACTATTGCCAACCATTGCAAGTGTTTTCAACATGTGTAAAGGAAAACTTGCACGTATTGAATTGCTTACAAAATTGCAGTGGAAAATGAACTTCTAAGCAAGTCTGTTGATATGTGGGCTTTATAATAAGAGCAGGGTCATGAAGTTTGTTGCTGTTATCAGTCATATGTTAATTTCATGCTTTTGAGATTTGTTATTACTTTAGTTGAGAAATATTCAGCACACATACATGTGGCTGGATCTAGCACTTCGAGATTTGCTGTACTTTAGCTTCCTTTGGAGATATATCCAACACATACATGTGGCTGGATATAGCTTTTTGGGATTCACCTAAGGTTTTTAGTTTATGTTTTCTGCCTTCTCTATGTCCTCATCTGCTTAGTTTTGAGTTAAACTACCAATCTACTAACTGATGGAAATGGCATAAGTGCAGGTCCGCATCCTGTGCAACGACTGTGGAACAACATCACTTGTCCAATTCCATGTAGTTGCTCAAAAATGCCTCAACTGCAAATCTTACAATACTCGCCAGACCTGAAGTCAGGACATACCTCGGGTTTCAAAACTGGCTTTTTTCTACCATGAGAGGATTGCTTTGGAGCAAGTGATTGAGCTGGTCGCTATAAGGGGTGAGAACCTTCTTCATTGCCCTTGCCTTGCATTTGCCCTCCGCCACAACGACGAGGAAGC
This sequence comes from Phoenix dactylifera, assembly GCF_051530095.1. NCBI lineage: Eukaryota > Viridiplantae > Streptophyta > Magnoliopsida > Arecales > Arecaceae > Phoenix > Phoenix dactylifera. The sequence goes on along the minus strand of NC_143198.1, from coordinate 33,020,745 downwards.
AGCTTTCATCACTTTGTACCTGGAATAAGCGAGTAAAGTTCAGTTGTTGTTTGATGGCTGAGGGTGCAATACTAGGTTTTGGGCCCCTGGATGTAGGCATATAGCCTACGCTGCTTAAATATATCCCTACTGAAGCATGTTGAAACCAATAGTACTTGTTATTTCTGGGTCTTGTGATTCTTTTTAGTTTTATCTATTAGCAGCTTAGAATAGTTTTCCTCGCTGGAGCACAAGCTCATCTGGGTCATGTACAAGTAGTTGAAGTCAGTTTGAATGTCTTGACCTTTAGATCATCTAGGCTTTTTTATGTACTGATGCCATACAACAGTAGCAGGCCCGTAGTGAAGCTTCAACAGGGAAAGAGGTGTTAAAACATTCTTGTTTTTGTGCGTTTAGTATGTTTAAGGTATAGACATTTTGACGGAGGTAAAGCTGGTATTCTTGTAGTATGTTTGTGAGGTGGCTGGCGAAAGTGATAGCCGGAAATACTGTACTAACGTGATTAAGGATTCTCTTGACGTTGGGTCCAGGAATGACATGCTGTTGCAACTGATCAGTGTAGCCGTTGTATTATCTTATAGTATGATTACTTAATCAGTGGATGCTAATGGTAACCCGGAGGATTAGATGCGAATTTTTTGTTATAGCATTGTTCATTACTTATGCTGCTTCCAAGCAACTTGCCATTGCCGTATGTTTAGCTTACGGATGGACCTGGAGGGTGGAATATGATTCCTAGTGCAGATCCTGAATAACCAACCAATGCACTGATTAATGTCTAAATAATGAAAAATGTCATGTTACATGTTCATGATAATTATTCAATGAAATATGATTACTGACAGAAGGTGGTGCAATCCAAAATATTTTTGAGCTAGTCCAATTATCAGAGGTTGGGAGATGAGGAGCTTGTGGGGTTTGCTAAGTTAGCCAGCTATATCTTCGCTTGGCCTAATTCAATCCAACTCCTGTCAGCCCAACTTGCAGTGTTACAAGTGACACCTAATGGATGAAATGTCGACGCAGCAATCAGTATCGGCAGAAGCAGATACAGCAAATCTTTTTGTTTTTTGTTTGTCTCGCCGTTCCGGTTTAACTATCCATCCATCATCAGACCTGATTGGATGGGCTTGACAGGTCAACTAAATGATGTGGTAAAGAAGGACAGGAGTCAAGTCGTAACATGTGTTCAATCACCAAATAATCACGCAAGGCCACTAGCTTGGAGCGTAACACGCACTCCATACAAAATAATTCTGCATAAAGCCTTCCGTGTGGAATTTATTGGTAATATTCAACTATTAGAACGTCATTAGAGTTTCAAAGCTTCTTTGTAGATAATAAACTTTTTGCAATTATTCTATTTTTTATCATAACTATTGCTACTGTTGCCTTAATTTTTCTCTTAAGTTGATCTCCACCCCTATCTCTACTTTATAACATTATAAAGTGAACTGTAGGGTCAAACTCCATTTCGAGGTTTGGCACTATTTTTTTTTTTTTTTTGAACGAATGTCCTTCTAAAAATCATATTTTTTATGAATATTCTTACAAAATTTATATTTACATTTATACTTTCTTAAAATACTTATTTTTTTATAAGTACCCACGCCAACTAATGTAGTTAAAAAATTAATAATTTTAAATTAAAATGATTGAAATATTTTTAATGAATAGATATGTAAATAGAAATATTTATAATATGTTAGAAGAACTATTATATTAAGATTTTTTTTGCAAAAATAGTATTTTATAAGGATATTTATAAATTTTTTAAAAATATTAATGTAAATTTAAATTTTTAGAAGAATATTTATTAAAAATTATTTTTTATTATCGTCTCTGAAGTCAGCATTTCATGATTTCCGCATTGCAGAAAGCAGGGGAAAAAAAAAAGACTACTCCAAATTAAGCAACTGTCTTATTCATATTTGGAGCAACAGTCGTCTGATGGGGCCATTACTGGAACCTAGTGGATGGCACCACAACCGGACTGAGAAAAACTATATTTTACATTACGTGCACCATTATTAATTACAGCTGCTTATTTAGCCGCTTGATCTTATTCATCAAGCGATCACCTCTGTACATTATTATAGAAGCAGAGAGTTATGATCAGCGTAGCGCACAGCTATATAGTGCGCATGACTTGGTTATAACATCTCTTTCTTTGGCACAAGCAAGTTCACGCGATAAGAAATAAAAAAATTTCTATCCACAAATCACTTATTTGCGCGGTCCGTCACCCGAAACCTGAAAATCGATCTTTTAACCCAAAAGCACACCCTGAAAATCTTATCCCCCGAAGCCGCTAAATGCATCTAGCCACCACCAATCTGGGCTGCACGTTCTTTCGGGGGTTTAGTAACCCGGGTGCGGGTGCAACCTAACCGATGTGCCGGCGCACGGTCCCCAGACCGAGTCACGGGGACGAGTCAGTCCCCCTTCCTCGCCACTCGTCGTCAATCGTCAACTCATCTTTCCCGAACCCCCACACCCACCCGCTCACCGGACCGCCGACCACCACAAAATGCAACCTTTAACTAGGGCATCTCCCATCGAACGCTAGGGTTAACTAAAGTTCCCTCCCCTTTCCTCCTTGCTCGCCAGAGAGAGAAAGAGATGGACGACACCCAGGACGACGCGAGGTATCCCCCCAATCATCCCTACCCTTCGATTCGCCGCCGCCCGTTCTCCTCCTCCTCCTCCTCCCATCAATCCAAGATCTCCGCTGCCCAGAACCCCTCCTTCCCCCGGCCGATCGGCCGTCGCTATGCGGACGAGGACGACGAAGACGAGCACGATGAGATAGATGAAGCCGTGGACGAAGACGATGACGATGAGGAGGAGGAAGACGACGGCGGAAGATATCGCCAGATCCGGGACGACGACGACGACGACGACGATGAGGATTCGTCGGAGAGCCGCGGGAAGCGGAGGAGGCTGGACAGGTTCGCCCTAGGGTTCGAATTCGCCCCCCGCGTGCCCCGGCCGGCTGCTGCGCCGCCGGCGGGCAAGATTCCCGCGAAAAGCTCCCCCGCCGATTGGTCGGAGGAGTCGACCTTGGTGCTCCTCGACGCCTGGGGCGATCGCTACGTCCAGAACGGCCGGAAGAGCCTCCGGTCCGATGAGTGGATCGAGGTCGCCAAGAAGGTCTCGCAGTCCTCTAGGACCAGCCGATCCGACGCCCAGTGCCGGAACCGGCTCGATACCCTTAAGAAGAAGTACAAGAAAGAGAAGGTGAGGCTGTCGGAGCACGCGAGTGCCAGCAGCAAGTGGGTTTATTTCAAGAAAATGGATGAATTGATGTCATCGCCGTCACCGCCGGCGGCGGGGACTCGGCAGCAGCAACCTCCGAAACTGCCGTGCGGGGTTGATGCGGGGGAGTACGTCTTTGCGAGCTCCAGTGTGTACCTGAACCGCTCGAACGGCAATGATGAGATGAGGGACAGCCCAGGGGATACGGGATCGGAGGATGCTGTGGACGAGGAAAATGATGATGAATCTGATGGGCTTCCGCCGACGAGGGAGAAGGTTTCAATGAGGAGCTCGGATTCTTCGTTCAGAATGCTGGCTGATTCCATTCACAAGTTTGGGGAGATATATGAGAAGATGGAGAACAGCAAGCGGCAGCAGATGGCGGAGCTGGAGAGGATGAGGAAGGAATTCCAGAGGGATTTGGAGGTGCATAAGAGGCAGATTTTGGAGAGGGCACAGGCAGAGATTGCAAAAATAAGGGAGGAAGAGGGGGAGGAGGAGGAAGACGAGAGGAGTGAAGATGATGAAGACGGGGATGATGAGATCGATGTTTCTGCCGAGAACTTGAGCGGGTGAGGTAAGAATGCTTCAGCTTAGCTTGCTCTGGCGTCAATTATTAGTTCCAATTCTTTTTCAAAATTTTTCAATTCTCTAATTTTGGTGTACCTTATATTGTTAATCTGAGTAAAGTAAGCTAGTTTTTGAAAATTGAAGATGTCTTAATTGACTTAATGAAACTCCGGATGGTTGCTTCCCCTAGCCATTCTTCACTTTTATGATCTAAATTCATAGTTAATACGTCCATTATCAGGCTCTTCATTTACTAGGTATGGATTTTTTTCCCTTCAGTTTCTGTTTGTTTGCTGGTATAAACGATATGTTTGGGAGAGATATTTGGAATGCATAACGGTAAAACAAATGAAGCAGAGTAGAAGGTGGATATGATTTTTGGATCCGCACTCTTCTATATTTAAATAGACTCTTCTCCATGTTCTTGCCAGTACAGAAATTCTTTATGTCAGTTGGCCCCCAAGGGGTCAGAAGTTTAAGGGCAAATTCTGAGATATAGATCTGTCAAGGACTCCTTGTCTAGGGAGTTTGAGTCCTTAAACTATTTCCAAGTTCTCAGACTGGCTCCATGTTCTGCTGATTACAGTCCTGGTATATCTTATTGTTTATTCTTCGGCAGGGCCCTTTTTAGCCAGGTGTTTGAGCTACTCTGCACTTCTATTAGGGAGGTTGAGACTAGCCATGGAATTGTATTAAGACTTAAGAGCGGCTCAGAATTCCAGTTTGATCTAAAAGTCACATTTTAGTTTGAGTTGATGGAGTCCTGGAGTTATAGGGATGGTGCTTGCAAATGGTTCATGTGCCTTTTTATGTGGAGTTCCATGTTGATTCAAATTTTATATTTTGCATTGTGGTCATTTTTATAAGTTAAAGGGGGTCTTTCAAGGCGAAGTTAACTAACCACTCCTTGGAACTGGGAAGGGACCTTTTTCTAAAGAGTTGGTTTCTCTTCCTAGAAAATTCACAACTCTGATGAAGCTCAATGAAGTGGCATTTTTCTTCATCTTCGTCTTCAGCCGTTAACTGACCCAGTGCTACAATTCCAACATACATTTGGGTTGAAGCGATTTAAGTTCTATAACTTACGGTGATTACCTTCTATTATTTGTTACATAGATGGTTCCTTATGTCTGTTCAGGCCTAATTTGGAGTAGAAAAAAGAATTTCAGGCATTACTGCAGTGAATAATTGCTCTTTTGACTATTTTAATGATGCCTCCTTGTGTAAATACAACCTAGGTAGTTGAAAATATAAAATTAATAGATATTATAAAGTTATCTATTGGAATTAGTTTTGACATTTGGAAATTTACTTTTGATGAGGGGTAAATTCAGGGAAGCTCAAAATTGATTGTCATCTCTTCAGACTGAAACTACAATCAATCTCAAGTGCCTTCTCGTCTTCCTTTACTGTGCTTGTTGGTGATTTCTTTCCTTGGTGTCATATTGCTTCTTCTTAATTAGCTCCATCAGTGTAGATCTTTTGTTTGCTCTTCTTTTCTTTATTTTTTTCGGTCGGGGCAGAGGTTGGTAGTTATCAAACAAGAATAGAATTCTAGTAGGAGATTTTTTTTTCAATATTTGGATGTCGAAGGTGCCTTTATGCATTGATTTACTTGGCAGGATAGAGTTGTATTAGCCAAAGAATTACATGATAACTTTAGCATTGAGCCTTCTTTAGATTGATATCAAAGGCATTTTTAGCAAGCTGGGTGAACGGGACTGATTTGGTTGCCCAATTTTTTCTCTGTAAATTAAAGATGGAATGCTTAGTTTGACAAATCATTTACACAGTTGCTACTAGTCTTCATTCTAGATTTGAGATATGTTTTATGCAGTCAAGGAAGATTAAATGCATGTATTCTTCAAGTTATCCTACTACAAAGACTTGTTAGACAATAAATATTGATTATATTCTGCAGTTCTCTTGGCATTGAACCTGCAAAGCTTTACTCGTAGCATGCATTGCCCATATTTTCCATTATGGGATGATTGATAAAAAAATGTGATGTGATGCAGTTGATGCAAATGCTGGTTATAGTTTGACGATTTTGCTTTCATATCTTCTTTTTTTTAATTATCTTTTACATATAAGCCATGGTCTCATTCTATCAGATGTTAAGAATTGCTGCACATGTATGAATGTTCTCAACCAAACAGATTGCATATGCTCAGTATCTTTTCTGAAACGCTACGTGATATGTCTGTCTAATTGTAGCATGCTAATTTGTTGCCAACGGAATGTTAAAGTTGGAATCTATGAATATTGTGGCAACAAATGATCACATAGTTCGGCGTTTTTTCAGGGAGAATGTATAAATGTTTTGAGAAATGACAAAAATGATGAGAAATGTAAGAGAAAAAAGAAATCGACAGACAAAAGAAGTAGAATTCAAGAATCAGTATGGTTTCTGAAGTAGCCCATGCGCCATATGCAAAACTTCCAAGAATATACAAAATACACACTTCTGTTAGCCTGTGATAATGTCTATAAAGAAATAACTTTGCGACATTAAATGGAAAATCCATCATAAGAGTTTTGGGTTGTCTGGGCTTGTTTTGGTCATATGAGCAACTGGTTAGGCTCAGCTTGAGTGAGAGCTGGGTTCAGCCATTGCTGTTCATTCTTGGTTAAGTTCCATAAACAAGCCAAGTCTCAAGCTGAGCCTAAGCTTACATTCATTTCTACAACCTGGCTAATTTTTGATATTCACTTGTTTATAAGCGGAGCCTAAAAGCGGATTTGAGCACCACTTATTTACCGATTAGACAAGCCTATAATCTTGCCAAACCCAAGCTGTTCATGATTCACTCAGTTCATTCGCAGTCCTTTTAATCTGGCAATTAATGCCCAAGATTGCTCTCCACAGATTTTAGTACAATTTGCTTAGCAAGCATCAGTGTTTACTTCAGCTTATGCTGATAGTCTCACCTTTATGGTTGTATTACTGACTTTACCATCTTCAGAACTTGCTTCTGGTTTTCATAGCAGTTCTGATTGGGCCATTAGTAACAAAGATGGATAAACAAAAGTTCCTTGGTGACTCTGATGTTTTTGTTAATATGAATAGATATCTTTCTTTGAAGTTAGTGCCAATAGCATTCATGCATATGTGGCATATTGCTAGCAGTCTTTTTTTTTTAAATTTTTTTTATAAATCTTCTGAAGTTGACTGAACTGCAGTTTTCAGAAATATTTCAGTTGTTATTCCTGTAGGAAGTCATTATTTCAAGCTCCATTGTTTTACTGGTAGAGATCTACCTTAAACTGCTTTATCTGCAGACAAATAATGTGGATTTTGTGGGGCATTTGTTATCAGCTTTTGACATTCAGTCGTTGATATCTGTCTTCAGCTAACAGCTAACGTATGAATCTCAAACTTCTGATCTATTGGTTTTCTTTTGTAGATTCATTGTTTGGCAGCACGAGTATAGACTAGGTACCTGAATGCTCTGTATGAAAGTTGCAACAAGAACAGAAGAGGCTGAGGGTTTGCTTGCAAATAATATTATTGTATGTCAGAGCATTACGAATGTAATTTGGATTTCTAAGTTTCTATGTATTTGGGGCTGACAAGGCTTTGTAATTTTCACCACGCTCCGAATAAACAGATTTAAGGATGATTTTATTGTCTGTCCAAGTTCTAAGAACAGATGATTTTCCAGGACACGTTTGTGAACATTTAAGGCTGCATGGTTGTTCACTTGAGATCGTCATTTGCTCACTGTGTTCTTTCTGATGCTTGAATCAATCAGGTAAGCCTATCTTTCCTCGAGAAAACTGATAGGAACGCATGGAGAGACTGGTCTATGGTTGATAATTAAGAACTGGTTCCTATATTATGTCACCTTGTTTATCAAATGGGACAGAGTTTTGATTCATATAGATGACTGTCCATCTCAAGCTTGGTTGAAGTATTAATCGTACCAATTTGGTACATGTTAATGCGCAATGCGCCGGTACTATATGCTTCACTTGGGCAATCTTTTCAGGGAAGAGCTAAGATGTTCAACAAGAAGTCACGTCAGGGAAATTTGGAATCCAATTTGGTTGCAGATTTCGTACGGTTCCAAGACTAGTCCTTTGTTGCTACCCATATGGTCTTTAACCTCTACTGGCTCCCACATCTGTATTAATTTTAACCAGCTAAATTGCTCTGGTTTGTTGGATGTCCCTATTCGTATTGACAAACTTTTTTGTCAGCTTCGCAGCTTGTTCTTGGACTATTTCCAGAGAAGGATATGCTTTGATGCATCAAATCTTCAAGTCCATTTACCAGGAGCAATCAAAATTTATTGGCATTTCAACTGTCTTGGTTACCTCATTCACTATTGTCAACCTGAAATACACGGTTCGGGAAACATTTCCATTCCCTATCTTAACCAATGCAAGGATCGTGTTAGAGCAGGCCTTCATTAATATTTCTCATGTCCTAATCACGTGAACTCGATTCCAATAACAAAAAGAGTGGAGGACTAGGATAGGGCCAAGGGTGGTTCTATATACACCCCCCCTATTGCTAAGGACACCCCCCAAAAACCAAAAAAAAAATACCCAAACTAACCTTTAGTGTAATTACCATATTGCCCTTGAAATTTTCTCATACACCCCCCTTCCTCCTCCTCCGTTTCGTTTTGAAAAGAAAAAAAAAAAACACCCCTCAAACCCCCCTTAAACCCTTCGATCCATTTACATCGTTTAGGCGATCTTTGAAGGAGATTTAAGCCCCATTCGAAGCATGGACAAGCAACTAGTGATTTGGGACGAAGAATCGGCCGCAAAGGTACGTGTTCCACCTTGTTTCGAAATTTTTTTTTTTCACGGTTCGTGCTCCGTTCGGCACTGGATCGCCGAACAAAAGGCTTCTGTTCGGCTGAACAGTGCCGAACAGAAGCCTTCTGTTTGGCAACCCTCAACCGAACAGATCTGTTCGGCTGCACAGTGCCGAACAGAAGGCTTCTGTCCGGCACTGTTCAGCTGAACAGAAGCCTTTTGTTCGGCGATCCAGTGCCGAACGGAGCACGAACCGTGAAAAAAAAAAATTTCGGGAGAAGCCGGCGAGGTGGTTCCGGGAAAAGCCGGCGAGGTGGTCGGAGATCGGAAGAATGCCGGCGACGAGAGGGAGAAGGGGGAACGGGGGGGTTTTGGGCGTTGGCGAGGTGTTTTAGAGGGGAAGAGCGGGGTGGGGGGGGGGGGGGGGTTGGGGGGTGTAGAGAGCAATTTAGGTGAGGGGGTGGGGAGGGTGAGGGGTAATTTAGGAATATTTAATTTTTTAGGGGTGTCCTTAGCAAATGGGGGGGTGTAGAGAGTATTTAATTTTTTTTTAATTTTTGGGGGGTGTCCTGAGCAATAGGGGGGGTGTATATAGAACCACCCTAGGGCCAATAGCTCTCCTTACCATCTGCCACTGCCGTTCCGATGAATTTTCCCCACTGTCCTCGATACTCCCCCAAGGAACAGCTCCTGCTCCATCGAAGGAGCCATCCATTGTATCCGAATGCTCCCCAAAGCTCGTCCCCCTCTCTCTGCACCAAAATCTCTTCCTCCTCCTGTCCTCCATCTCGACTATCATCTTCTTCAGCGAAGTAGGGACAGCTTCTGCAGCAAACCCGTCGCCCATGTCCGCGAGATCCAGCTTTCACGTGCAGGTTTTCCTCCCCCTCGGAACCCTGGGCTTTGCGACGAGGCAACATGAACCGCTGGAACACCGAGACAAGCAGCTCCATTGCCGCCTTCAGCGTCCCCTCCATGTTCTTCATCTCCGGCTCCGAATTCTCTCCTCTCGAGCACTCAACCTGTCCTCATGCAGGTCATCCACCAGCAAAGATCACCTTGTGACATGGGCTCGTTTCATTGCTATAGGTTGTCTAAACCTGGTAATTTGTTCCATCAGCTAAGGTTGCCAATAACTGCTCGCTGACGTGGCATTTAGTGAGTCCTGAAAATCAGTTTTGGTGGCAAGCTTTGGATGGCTACTGAATTTCAGCATGACATGGGAAATATGTGGAGAAACTGGAACCGAGAAACAAGCCAATATTTTCACCACAAGGGAACCATTTTATTGCGAACACAAATATATACATTTATAATTTTTCTGCGGCATTTCATTTTCTGTCCTTTGCATCTTTACAAAAGTTACCAAATTATATGTACTGAGCCAACCATTAAGTTACCAAATTACATGTATTGAGCCAACCATTGCTTGCACATGTCCAGGACAGGTAGTGCATTTGCATGCAAAGCCTGTAAGATTAGTGGAAAGGGAAAAAAATTAGGGTGGGTATGAGGGATGCATAACCTACTCACAGTCACGATCATCATTTCAAGAAAGATATACTAGAATATTTTGGAGAATGGAGGCAGTAATATCCTGTAAAACTGCAAGAACATGGTGTTCGCCATGCAAAATACTGATGCAGCATGACATATTATAGAACACTTCTAAGAAACACTACATCATGAACAGAGTGACTAATTAGCATTATCTAGCATGAGAAGTCACGCAGGGAAAAATAGTCTCATCTATCTCAAGCAATTTATATTGAGAGCTCAAATTATTCATCCGACAGCAGTAATGTGTATCATAACATACAGAAGCTTAGCGGTTTCTAGTATTTTTGAAGAACTGAGAATTTAGCAAATTCCAAAATAAACCATAACTATTTTGATAAAGGAAATATCATCTTCTCTACATAAGTTTTATAATGAAAATGGCTGTAGATGGTATAGGCATATGGCAATTAGCAGAGCTCATATCTCTGTCAACATATATAGGTGATCAAGTGTGTTCTGTTTCTTTGTTTTCTGATAGAACAGCAATATTGATTTGCTCTTAGTTTTTCCCTTTCTTGAAGCAAGCATATTTCTAGCTTCCAAGTGATACCGAAACACTGTTGAATTATTACTTTTGCTTTTCAACTTAGTTGCCGAACAATATAATAGCATGAAGTCATAGATCAATTTTGCAAGTTACAATAGGTAAAGCTTTGAAGAATAAACATGACTACAATATGAATGTTAATAGCATAAATTATTGTCAGAGATACAAAAGTCATAGATCAATTTTTCAAGTTATAATAGGTAAAGCTTTGAAAAATAAACACAACTACAATATAAAGTTTAATAGCATAAATTATTGTCATAGATACACCAACCTGATGGGCCACATATTGAACATCAGCCACACTTCCACTTCGGGATGCTATCTGGAAAGCACTCTTTAGACGGCCACAGACCACACAGGCCAAGACTTTCCTATTAAGATAGAAATGACATCATAAACAACCATAAAGTTTCTAGACAGAACTGTAAAGACATACATCAAGCTATACCTTTATGTTCAAGGTAAATATTTCTTACTTGAAGCTTTCAAGACATTATTACTGTCAAACAAGCTTTTAGAATATGCTACCATGCAAGCATGTCCAATTGTAGGCTAGGAGATAACAACGTTGTTTAGAGGCAACTTATAGAAAACCATATAATTGCATTGCAATTCTAGCCTTTACTTTTGTTCTCTACTTACAAGGGAGATTGAAAGAGTGAGTTTTGATTAGAAGATGTTTGGCTTATCCAGTACTGAGGTGTACATGTATGTAGACAGCAGGGTGTGATTGGGGGTTTTAAAAGAGGGAAAGAGGAGGGGGGGGGGGGGGGGGGGGGGGGGGGTGCAGGCCAGAATGACTTCTGTGTGTTTACTCCTGCTTCTATTACCAATATCTCAGTTTTTTCTAGGGAAAATCTTGAATACACATACACTACTCATACCATGGTATATAGAGGATCAAGGTGTCCAAGAAAAAAAGAAAGCTTGGGAAGATTGATTTGTTAAAAGGGGAAAAAAGTTTTTCTTGTATGTTGTATTAGTATACTTCATATGGAAATACTGAAGCTCTTGCCGGGCCCTAGAAAATGGTTCTAGTGAAACCTAGATAATAACCATTGACAAAGAAAGACTGACATAAACATCCAAAATGATGGTGGAGGGCTAGTTGATTTGTTCAGGTTTGGAACGATTGAAGAGCGAAGGGTTAAGATCAGAATCGGGTTCAAAGTACTTGACGAGATATGCGGGGAGCTGAGCCATTCACCTAGGTGGCTAGGAGAAGCCAAGACCAGTAACAAGCAAAACTTAATTGGAATAACAAGAAAGAACTTCATATTGCAACCCTTCATGCTGTAATGTTGTATGATTGAAGCAAATTTGCTAGAATAGCCAAAAAGCATCTGTAAATTGATCGTCACCACTTGGATAACTGAGAGATAAATGAATTCATAAAAGAACACAGCTTTTATAGTCAATAAAGACTCTTATGCTTCAGTTTGAGATTTACATGAGCTACAGAGGAAGATGAAGAATGAAAAAAGCAAACAAACAATAAATTCAACAATGGAGCACAACTCAGGCGGGGGTCTCTAACATACATCTACAGGTGTAAACAAGCCGAACATGAGCAAGCTTCAGCTTGAGCTTGGCTCGACCACCTTAGATAGACTCGAGATCGACTCAATCCCCCTAGAAAAGCAAGAGCTCAAGACAAGCTGAGGAGATTTTACTCAAGCTCAACTTGTTAAACCATGCATCAGCTCGTAACTAAGAAGACGATTCATTACAATTCTTACTGGCTTGAGTTCCACCTTCACCTCAACCAAAACATGGAAGAAGCACGGTGGTGCACAGGAGTGAGGAGCTCTAGGTAGAGCAGAAGGCAAAATTAGCCAGCACTGAGGTCGATGGCCTGAAGTTGGTGATGTTGGCAACAGGATGGAGATCCTATGTCTCCTTGCATATATATATATATATATATATATAGAGAGAGAGAGAGAGAGAGAGAGAGAGGATACAGACAGAGATTAGGTCCGACCGTGCTTTCCCTCTTCCCACCTCTTGATAGCAACCTTTGAATTAGATTCAAGGCCTAAGATGGTTAAGATAACCTAGACCAAGTTACTTATCTCAGCCATTGGACATTGATCTAATCACTGAGAAAATGAGATCACTTTCACAAACTAAATTGTCAAAATAAATAAAATGCATATAAAAATGTGTTTTTGTCATATATTTAAATTTATTTCTATATATTTGAGCTATATCAAGCTGAACACAAACAAGCTGGGTCTAGCTCCTGTTCAGCTTGTACATATTCCAAGCTCACATCTTTAGCTCATGTTGGCTTGTCTTCTAAGTGAACAAGCTCCTTTCAAGCTGAATTTCTAGCCAAACACAAGCAGCTCATGAACATCTCACTCATTTCACACCCCTACATATAGCAAGATTTACAGATTGTCAATCTGATATCCTGTGGGTCATGCCAAATATAAAGCCAGCTGATGGGAGTAAGTAATAAGATAAGAGCTAACAATGACTATAAAAAGCTTAAAAATTTATGGGGAGCTTGCCGAGAATGAAGGTTGTTCACCTAAGAAATAATATAAATAATAAAACAGACACCCCACTCTTAAGTCAAAGGTACGCAACAGAGGTGAAATATAATAATTAGGATATAGGCTTACCAACACAACATTTTTGAATATGCAAATGTCAATTGACTTGATATCCAAAGAAGCTAAAATGATAAAGGAACACAACAATTGGTTATCAGATCAATCTTTGTTGATTTATTATAATCATTATATATACTTAAACTCTCTATAAATTTGACAGTAAATCATATACAAGAATCTCAAATTTAGAGTTCAAATTTTAAAACTGCTTCTTTTGTTTGTTATGTCAATTGTCATGTTTCACACATGTTCTACCATTACATTGAAAATTGCATCAGATTGTTCCATTTTTAACTTATTGCACTTCCATTCTTCTAAGAAAAAAGATGCAATTCTATGCTTTTGTGAGCAATGTCTGCAGGTCCTTACGGGACAATATGAATCATTTTGACTTCTAATACCAGATCCCTTATTAGTGCACATTTCTAACCTAGAAGTAAGTACTGCAACTACATGACTGAGATTACAACAATGAACACATGATCCTATTTTCAGACATGCATAAGTCATAACCAATTCATACCTGTGGCTGCTGACTAACATGTCAATAAGACGGTCAGGCCTTTCTTTGTGTTTATTTGCATATACATTGATGGCAGCACCTAACACCTATTGAAAATTCAAAATAACATAGTAAGTAACTAATGTAATCAGTGTCATTAGATTATGAGCGGCAGATAACTCAATTCAACAAACTTTCACTTCCACAGAATCAGCATACTGAAATTTTTTACCTGGTCCCAATCATCATCATCTATTGTGCCTTTTATATTCTTCAAGAACTCTGTTAACTGACCACCCTTCTTTCTATCTGCCAGGGATGCTGCTACAGCAGCATAAATATGAACAGCTGAAAAATAGACAATGTGCATTCAATTAATCAGCATATATGCCAATTCTAACACGAGGGAAAGATTGATAAATCAATAAATCAAAGAAATCCAAACCAACAATTCTATTTAATCAACCAGATAAGGGGAAATAAAGATCTAAACCAATATAAGCACAATAATAGTCGATAACAATTATATTAGTACCTGGAAGGTTAAACTCATATATCACATGGAAAGCCAGGTCAAAATGCTTTTCAGCAAGAGTTTCAGCAACCACACATCTTCTCCTGCAAAGCAGTTCAAGGAAATTACAGTAAAAAAGGGATGTGATCAAGGGACCTGACCTTAGTCTCTCAATCCATATGGCAGCTACTTTGACATGCCCACTAACTAATATCAGTAGAAAAACTCCACAGAAATCAAACCAGAAGAACTCTCAAAATTATATAGATAATGATCATCCTATTTAAGCATTGAATCATGCAATGATGCTCAAGAGTCCGTACTGAACCGGCCCTTTTCCTCATAAGTTGCACCCCAGATATGGACACAGTTTCTATATCAGACCCTTTGTTTTTTTCCTCTATCTAGATTCTTTGCTAGTCTAGAAGATCCTTGAGGACTTTTTGTGATTGCATACACGCAAACATATCAATATCATAGGTGTTTGTATCCTCTATCTGGTCTCCCATGTTTCATGGCTGCCTCCTTTGTCCTCCAAAATTGCCCTGGTCATGGCTTCAGCACTTGTTTACAATGGGTTGACATCAGGTTAAGAGTTGTTCATAAATTGTTCACAAACTTTCTCTGCCACATCTGATCCATAAAGCAATCCGATATAGATGAAGCTTGTGGCTTAGTGTTAAAGACAAAACATCAAAAGTGGAATTCACCATATCTGCTTAGACACTTTCTTAGTTAACAGAACAAGAAGCATAGAAGTCATAACTGGTCGATATATTAATAGCTTACATGTGAATCCACAGGTATTAGAAGCCAACATAAGTTTTCAGCCGTATGTGGCCTGAGAATCTAACACGACTTCCATCAAAAACACAGATGTCAATCAGTACAATAAAGAGTAGCACAGAAAAAGAAAGAAAAGAAAGGGTCATTATAGATGGAACATAGTCATATCATATTAGAATTTTATTAAACTTATTATTTTAAGAGAAGGATAATTCTAGTTATATAAATTACCAAAAGTATGAGTTTGACAGTTCTTCCTACTTACTGACAAATAACAGAGAGGTGTTTAAATTGAGGCTCACAAACCTGAAAGTTTCAGGGTCACTTGGATTTCCAAATAGGGAATGCTTCCACTGAGGTCCTTCTGCATCATTGAGGGATTTCACTACTTCCACCTACATAGCATGCATTAGTGTAAGAAGTAGGTGTTGGCCCAAAGCAGCAAATAAGACTAAGGAAATTTAGAATTATCTAGGACTGTAGGGATCTATAAGGATAAAATACCAACAATATGCACAACAAAGTCAGTAATTTAAGAACAAAATTTACAGGCAGAAATGTAATCATGCCATTTATCTTGACACACAATTCAGTTGCTAGGATATCTTCATTTTTAACTGTACTTTGTTTATATGGAAGAACACTGAGTGATGGATCCAGACTAGCCTCTCAACCAGATTGTGAGGATTTCTCATCTGTTCCTTAAGAAAAAGTTGTGCTGCTTTCAGAATTTTAATGTTATCATAAAAATAAGTGACTTTAGATTCTACACTTACAAGTTTAAATCACCACCCTTTCATACATAAATTATATTTTTCAAAAACTAATAAGCCAACAAGTTATGTAAGGTTTTGTGCTGTAAATTGTCTTTGCAAACATAAACTTTTTATGGACAAATATTCAAAAGTTTAAGTGCAAGCATGGATGATGGTGTTTAAACAAAATAGACCTACTAATATTTATAACATCATGGAATTAATCTTAGCCAAGATTAAGAAAATCATAATAAAAAATAATCAATCAACTAACAGTGATAATGCCTGCATGCAATATTACCAAAAGACTAAGGGGGAAAAATGGTCAAATAATCATCATATTCATGACCTTATCTAATAAATCACATATTTATTGCAGTAGAATTCCTAATTTTCTTATGCATGAAACATAAATAGAAAATTTATAGTTGCCTACCTACCATGATGGTATAGCCAAACGGATGGAAAAAATCATTGTTGCTAATCATTAGACTAATTCTTTTTAAAAGAGGTCGACATACTCACCTGAATGGCTACCCGTGCTGAGAACTTTACAAGCCCCTCAGCAGTAAGTTTTTCGGAGGCACTCTTTCCACGAACAGTCTTGGACACAAGTTTAGGAGCCTCACCTGCCCTGTGCCGTGCTGATAATCCTTCTTCAAAATGATTCTGCATACATTAGTAAGATATCAGCATGCAATAGTGCCACCAAAAGGTCATGCGAAATCGCAAACAAAGTTAAGCCAATCAAAAAAAAAAAAATTGTAACTCTAATTTTTTTTTAAAAAAATAAATGACAAGGTGTAATTTTTCAATGGAGTGGATTCTAATATGATGTGGCCCACACATCTCAACTTTATTAATAGTAAAATTTTAAATGTGTTGTCATTGCAAGATAAAATATAAAAAAACCAGTTTTCCTTTATTTGCCTTAGTTGTTACCTCATAAATGGCTCAACGTACTATAAAATTCAAATGAGCAAAACCAAGCTTTCAAACATTGGTACCATACTTCGTACTGGTTTTTTGCTGGAACGGTATGGTATCGGGCAACACATGGTCCAAGATTATCCAGTACTAAAACACATATGGTACCACTCGCACTGTCCCATTTCGGCAGTTTTTAAAATCTTGAACAAAACATAGGTCATAAGAAGTGTATAAGGCATCATTTATGAAATAAGCCATTCTACGACCGAGGTAAAAATAAATGATAGAAGTTTATTTTTCAAAGCTATTGCCAGATGCAAATCAAGGTAAAACAAAAACGAGAAAATAGACTGAACTACCAATCCAAAATCAACAATAATGGATAGTTTCATATTTGCAAAGCTTAAGCAGTAAATAAACTCATTAACTGCACAAAAAAAATAGTTTAGTAACTTAACCTTCCAGAGCAACAAAATCGTACCTTGGCATGCTCCAAATGTTTGATTGCTTCTTCTTGGGAAGAAGAGTTCATAAATAATTGAATACAGCAAAGACCAGCAGCAACATGGTCCCCCTTAATAACCTGGACCAACATGTTCAGGTTAGATTAACCTCAAAGGAAAATGATGCTAAAACAGAAATGAAGGCCTTAGGGTTCTAGTATTTACACCACCATACCATGAAGTCACACCATGAAAGAAAATGGAGACAAGCTTCTTGATTTTTATTGTATTACATGGAGCCTAAAACACAACAGAGGGCATCCCTTGTCTAAGCGAATAAAGATTTTGTAGCTTTAGCAGTACAAAACATAAAAGAAAAAGACCTCCTACTCCCATAGACTCGTGGATTAACTTTCCAAAACATAATCCTATGAATATTAAAATACAACATATATACCTGGAATCTAATACAATTATAAATAACTAATCATTGTCTTTACAAGAAACCTATCAAATAGCCAATCAACGAAACAAATAAATGAGCCCTGCTTTAACTAACACCTGGCTGCAATTTTTCAAATACAAATATACATACACACTTCATTCCAAAAGATCAATTGAAGATTAAAAATATTCTCACCTAAATAGAGCTAGAGTTATCTGAGGATCACAATTCTAGCACTATACTCACAGGCCTTTTTCTACGCTTAAGGATCAGCTAGCATTAACCATACAACTTGATCTTATTGAATTTCATTATCCATTAATTGAGCGATAGTAAATTGCAACGAACTGAAAAGAACACAAGTCCTGCAGACCCACTTGTGTATGCATAGACAGGTATTGCACACACATGCGCAAGCCCATGAATGTTTGCATCTCAGGCATCCTTTTTAAGTTGGGATGTATGCATGTGTAGCAAATCAGGAACCATAAATCTGATGCTGAAATAGTTGGGAAGAGGCTAGATGGCTATGGTTTATGTATGCATGTGTAAATTATAAAATAAATAAATGAAATAACCATCCCAAAACCCAGCAGTAACTAGAGCTACACATTTTTAATTGTGATCATATTGATATACTAACACAAATTTTAGAAATCGATAAACAACAGAAACTTGAAAATCATAAGGACTTAAAAAAAAATATAAATGAACTGAACGAGCTGACAGTCGACATTGATGGGGGACAATGGACATCTGTAATGCATCCTCACTTGAAGCCAATAGATTAAAAAAAATAATCAAAACCTTCTACTGTTTGAGTCAACTTAGTTCAAAAGTGCAAGGGTATTGGTTGCATAAACTTGACAGCAGAACATTGAAGTTCTTATCCAGTTTCCCAGAGACACTTAGAGTCCAACTGCTTTTAAAAACAATATGAGAGACTCTTGAAAACCTACCAAGCAAATATTGCAATTTATTCCCAAATAAGCTCAGCAAGCAATAACGGAGTTCCAATTCTGACATAATTTAAGATATATTAAAGAGTTTGCCAAGGTCAGATAGATGATTGCATACCAGAAACTTGTAAAGATAATTAAAATGGCGATGTGTTTCACAGTAGCTGCATATACGAGCAAGAGCAGCAGCTATGTATTGGCTCACTGTTATGTCTTGTGATGCTGTTGATGCAATTCTTGCTGATATTATGTCCTCCAAAACAGCCATAGCACCATAAGAAATACATAGGTCACATAAGTCATCGATAGTCCCATAGTCAGTTGCTAAAGGATCAGGTCGTTGAGAGGATGCCAAAGGAGGTGTTGCTGCATATGATGGGTGTGAAGGTATAGAGTGTGGTGGAAAGAAAAGCAAGCAGGCATCAGCATAATGACCATGCCTAAACGTGAAAGCAAGTATTTGGGGACGAGCATACTGCAAAAAGTACAGAACAACAAAGTAAGACATAATCTATTAAAAAAAGAAAACCAAAATCACAATCGGTAGTAACTGCTAAGTTTACTTCCACAACCAGCAGCAGTACAAGAATCTAACATAATCAAATATCTGATGAAAACAGAAGATAGGAAGAGCCCAGAAGCATAGACTTATTTTGTAAATTAACAAACTTCAGCAGAAGATAAGGCTTTTCAGCATTTTATGTCGATTATTGCCTGTAAAATCTCCTTTTGCAACTAGCATCAATAAGAATAACCCTGAATACATAAACCAACCAGATAGATGGTATAAATCAAATCCAGAGAAGGTTCATGTCTGCCACATGTGGTTATTGATGTTTGTTTAAGTGTGCAAAGACTTCAAGCAAATTCTGAAAAACCACAGCAAATTCTGTTTCTTGTATTTGCTTATCAAATTAGAGAAGCTATCATGACCATGCTCACTTAGTTCAAGGTAAAAATCTTCCTTAACCGTCAATGAGAAAGCTGAGTTAAAGCTAACTGGAGGTAATGCAGCTTACTTCTTGTAAATAGTGAATACATTCAACATATCGAATATTGTCAAGGTTGCTGCGGGGACCATCTTCAAATTCTGGACCAGATGATGCAGACGTATTTGAAGCTTCTTGAGACTGTCTGGACCTCTCAGAACGGGGAAATGTAGATGGAATGTATAAAACATTAAGGTATGCATCAGCAGAAAGAGAATCATCCAAGATTGCTGGTGCACTTTTTGCCAAGTGTTCGTACCTGCAATATCAGTTACAACTATCCAATTTCATGCAAACTCGATTGAACAAAGAAGAAACTTCTTCCTAATCCATAAAAATGATAAACATAGAGCTATTAAATGATCAAATGATAATTTTACACAGGCATAGAGGTTGTTAGAAACCTAGGGAAGATAACTAGGGGATTTAGCTGACTGAATCCTTAGCAAAATGACAATGAATGCAAGGATAGTTTGGATAGCCTTCAACTATGGACTTACATTAGCTAAAACTATACCATATGGAAATAAAAAAATACAACTCAAAACCTTTATCAATTATCACTTGGAATTTAAGTTAAATCTCAAATGTTGGAAGGGCTAAAATCAACTATTGTTGTTGGCTCGCCCCAACTAAAATGTCATTTTTCTTGCCATAACAAATAGGAGTTAGTCATTGCTTTTTTGGATCCCCAATTAGATTTCGTCAAAACTCAAATAGAACTAACTTCGACCAGTTGAAATGGACTCAAATAGAACTAACTTCGACCAGTTGAAATGGAGATCCATGATATCAACCAACAACAAAGTGATATTGCCGAGGTTTTGAATTCTAGAATTGGTTCCTACTAACATCTAAAAGAAAGACTAATTTGTAGCATACCAACCCAAGGTCTATCAAACCGATATTGAAGCTCGTCCTGGCTGGCGACCAGTTTGGTATGGTACGGATTCACACCATACCATGCTGGGACATATTGAACAGCGAGAGGGAAGGAGAGGAAGAGAGAGAGAGAGTGATGAAGAGGGAGGAAGAGAGAGAGTAAGGGGGTTCATGGAGAGGGGGAAGAGGGAGGAGGAACAGAGGGAGGGCGGGACGGAGAGGGAGGGTGAGAGGGAGAGAGAGGGGGGGCTCATGGAGAGGAGGAAGAGAGAGAGAGCGAGAGAGAGAGGGGGGGGAGGGGAGAGAGGGAGAGATGAAGGACCTAGGGGGGGGCTTACCTACGAGTGATTGGCATCAATCGGTGTCAAAGACGGAAAGATGGATGCGAGCAAGGTGACACGAGAGTGAGAGCAAACCAAAGCGAGAACGCCTCTTAAGCTACTTCGCGGAGTCAAACTATCTTGGTTAGGGGCTGGTCTAGTTCAATGCGCTTTGATTTGTCTAGTTCAGGATGGTTCGACGCAACGTACGCTGTATCGGTATCGGTAGGCGTACCGGTCGCCTATCGGACCGGTACGGTTCCTGTCCCCGGGGAATCGCACACGAAAGCGCACGCAGGCACAGTTCCCAGCTCGCACCCGCATGGGCACGCTGCCTCGTAAGTGGTCGCTCTTCCCCACACGCAAGCGTGCTGCACAGAGGCGGGTACCGGTGCGTACTGCTCCGGTACCGAGCTTGTACCGTGCGGTTCCGGCTCCTTTGGGGCTAGAACCGTTTTTCACGATTGAGCCGGGCCGGTCAGGGATCGGACAGTCTGGTACGGGCTAAACCGACCGGTACGGCCTGGTTCAGCATACCATGGTTCGGCGTCTCTGTATCAACCCTTGACCGGCATTGATCACTTTAAGGCTATAGTTCAAACAAGCCCAACTCAGATCTTAGCAACTTAATGCCATACATGTAATGCTTTAGCTATAATATCATTATTAATAATTTAGATTCATTATCAAAAGTTATGTTAAAATCAACATCTGCTAGATTATAATATTTTATCAATAACAAATATGGAAATTACTTTTCTAACACCCCTAAAACACACAACGTTTAAATGCTTAAAAGTTCAAAACTCTCAAACATTTGCAAATTGCATGCCACAGTATTCCTAAGACAGAAGACTTTAGGCTTGACAATAATCACCAAGATGAATTAGTGAAAACAAAAAACAGAAGTCCTATCAATGAAATCATTTCAAATGACAGGAAAATCAACCCAGCTGTACAGGCTTTAGTTAAAGCAATTGAAAGACAGACTACCAGCAATGTTTTCTATTAAGGACAACTACATAAATTAGAAATACCAACATGGATACCATCAGAAAAAATCAATGCACCATTTCCAAGCACTTCCAAATTGCATACTTAAAAAAAAAAATTCGAGCATATCTTTCCTAAGCAATTAGCAATTTAAACCAGCACATTTAAATACAGAAATAAATGCATTTAAATGTAATTAAGAATACATAATCCTTCAGTTTAAATAGAAGTATAGGCAGGCTAAGTTGAAGAAGATGTAACTAACACTACAAAAAGAATCAATTATCCACATTTCATTTGAAAAAGTTTTTAAAAAAAACACCACCACCACCAACAACAACAAAATCAAGTCGTAATATCCAACGACAATTTGATAATATCTCTGTTCTTTCTTCTTGCTATCCTGCACACAAAGTATCAGAATACAATAGCTTTGCATACCAACACCAAACCAGCAAATGACTACCTCTCTTTCCCAGAAAATATATGCTTCAGAAATTCAAGTTCAAACAATTCCAAACTGAATTTTATTAAAAAACATATATCCATTGCTATAATGCACTTACAAGGAACGGACAGCCGAAACATCCACTGGAGGACCACCTTCCACTGTATTAATAATCTCAAGAATTACTGGTGTGGGATCACCTTTATGTAATTGAAGAGCTTGCCTGGATACCATCAGAAAAGTGTTAAGCATACACCACAAGTTTCCTTCTAGCAAGGACACACATATAACTTAGATCTGCAGATAAGTTAAACCAAGCAAGAATATATACATAAATCCACCCAGCAACCTAATCTGATCTATTTTGGATTAGCTTACTCCTACCACCCATTGATTCTTGTCCAAGGCTGAGTCCTGCCAAAAGGAAAGTTCTACTAATTCTTTGTTACTATTTCAAACCAAAAGTTTCCTTGCTTGTCCTTTCAGTCTAGTGTCATCTTTGGCCTATGTTGTATATGTGTAAAAGGTCCGCCGTACCGGTACCGGTCGGCGTACCGGTGGCGGCCCGGAACGGTACGTACCGGTCCCATACCGGTTCTGTACTGGCCCGTACCGGTCCTATATCGGTTCTCCAACGATAAGCTACCAGTACCGGATTCCACGCTGATCCGGTACCGGTGCTAGGCCGGCTGGTACGAGCCGGTATGACAGATCATGGACCAAGGTCCGCCGTACCGGTACCGGTCGGCGTACCGATGGCAGTCCGGACCGGTACGTACCGGTCCGAACCGGTCACGTACCGGTCCGAACCGATTCCGTACCGGTTCTCTAACAATAAACCACCAGTACCGGATTCCACGCTGATCCAGTATCGGTCCCAGGCCGGACCGGTACGTACCGGCCGGTACGGCAGACCATGCCATAAACTGTAAATATTTCATTCACTACTATTGCACATCCTAGACTTCCTTTCCACAATCATGTCTAGATTTGTCCTTATTTTACCTCAATATCTTCGCTCCTGCTATCCTCACCTTTTGCTTAGGGACTCTTCAAACTACCCAATATTGAACAGTGTATGATTTACCTTTTTCAGGTATCTTTAATTCAAGAAACAGGAAGTATATCCACTGCAAATAGAACAAGAAGCATTCTACCTAACTCTAAGATGGCCATGCAGTGTGTAATTTCAGTACAAAGTGGACTTCTTTTACCAACCTACAGATTTCTTCGATCCAGCAAAGAGAACTTCTCTTTTGACTTAATTGAAAGAACTGATAGAGCTGTCCTATTGACTGCAATAGAGCAAGGCCACTTACTTGAATTTGACACGAGCTTGAGCATAGCGTTCCATTCGAATCAAGGCATGACCCCATGCATTCCAAACAGGAAAAGCATCGATCTGAAAATTGAAAAACTATTCACTACATAAACCAAAACAGGAGAACATGAACAAAATGATCCATGACTGTTTCATCCTTCTTAAAATGCACAGCTACCTTGCACTTTTTACAAGTATATACAGCCATGCTGTACCGTTCATCTAAAATTAGTCTGTCACGTAGATGGGCTGAAGATTCTTTATCAGCAATATCATCAAGAGAAGCAATAATTCCTGATCCCAGTAGACTCTGAAGAAGCTCGGCACGTCCAAGCCAGATGTCCACTTGTGCCAGAAGTTCTGACAGTTCATCTGGATACTGACTGCCAATACTAGAGCTTCCACTTTCTGCAGATGCATCATCTGCATCCTTAGTTCTCTCAGAATTACTTGACAAATCACTGGTCCCAGCAAGTTTTCTCAACTGACTCTTTGCATAAGCCAATGCCTGAAGAAAGGCATCACAATCATTCCAAGTTGCAAATAAACAACACATCATATAGATAAGATATACCTGCACATAAGTTTCTGTTGCATGATATGCTCGACCTATAGTTTCCATAGATGCATTCAGAGGCAAATGTTGGGAGCCTAACACATTCTTCATCTGATTAACACACAATTCCATAGCACCTTTGGCAGAGACTAACTCGTCAGAACATAATGAAAGCAGTGCCTGAAAATGTAAGGAAAAAGTGTAAGAGATTTAGCAAACACATGAAACATAAAATGTCTAAATGTACTAGTTCACAATCTTGCACAGACATGTCAAGTCATATAGATGCAACATTTAACAGCAATTACACGAAGTGGATACTCTCAATCTTTTGGCAACAGTAAAATTTTGCAGTTGTCAAAAGCAAAGAACTAATACTTCTTATTCCAAGAACACAAACAAGTCCATAAAGACAGACATGTTTGTGCATGTCAGCTACAAGAATTTCCCAGATGCCAAATTTAAATAAAAATTTACTTATTTTTTCCTGATGATCCACTTTTTAATAAATAAGATTAAGGTCTGCCGTACCGCCCGGTACGGGGTGTACCGTACCAGAAGAAAATCAATACGAAACACACATTCAAGTCAGTACAAGCTTCGTACCGTCTCATACCAAGATGTACCGATATGCGTACTGAGGCGTACCGAAATAAAAATTGAGAAAATGAGTAAGAGAGATATTTCGGTGTAGAGATATATCGTACTATACCATACCGTACCGAACTGATAAGGTACCAATACGGTATCCGATACCGAGATTGTAGATCTTGAATAAGAGAAAGGACTATAATAATCTAAGGGCTTAATCTTCTGAATATGGTCATTAACTCAATGATCCTTATGTTAAACATATCGAACTGCAGGGGGTACAGCAGATGGAACCCATATAGGCAAAAAAAAAAAAAAAACAACAACGAATAACATTATTTAAGACTAATTGTATTTTAATCAAGAGCTGGCTTGTGTTCTCATGCACAATGCAAGTTTAATGTATATAGGCATTTTGGCATTGATTCTGCCTTGGTAATAGTCATGTAGCAATTTTTGTACAGAATGCATCAAAACACCACTGGATTGAGTCAGCAGATATGGCATTAACATCAATTGAGTTGTCTTACGGGTTTGTCTGAACTGCTTTATACAGGTTTCTATGTCCACTCAAAACTATAAAATCAACCAGCTTGCTTAGTAACTCAGAAGCTACAATTACAATAATACCTTGAAAAGTGTTATATCAGGAGAAGTTTCATATTTATGAGACGAGCGAACTGCATTATCTTTATCTGGATCTCCAGAGAGTACCCATTCCTCAGCAACGGAAACAATTGGAAGTCGTTCTTGCCCATCAGCAGTGTATGCTGAAACACGCTCTTCGTGGATACCAGCCATTGTTTCCCAAGTAACTTTTTCAGATGGCATCAGTCCCGAACTCTTTCTTTTTCGGTACACATCTTTTGGCGCATTCTTGACTCCAGTATCACGAGGAGTCCATGAAAATGCTCTGCGAGCTTCTCTTTGCAAGTTACCTATGCTTTGTGCAAAGTTTGACTTGGATGACATGCCTGATCTAGTTTTTTGTTTCGATCTGGACACAGAGACAGATATCCGCGGTTCTCTTGGAGCAGAACTAACGTTGACAGCAATAGCTTTGGCAGCATATACAAGTATAAGATTGTCATCTCTCAAGGATGGAAATTCTTTTAGAATCTGCACATGAACATCATGAATATTAGTGACAATCTAGATGCACTTCCCAGTGCAAGATGTATTGCTGAGCAATTGTGATATTAATAACCCTGCATGTGTATATTGTCAAGGTGAAATTAGTTAATTCCGTAAAGACTTTAGATTTGAAACTGAAATGTAAAAATATATTGGAATCAACAGAATGAACTTGCATTGACAAATGAATTCACTGCATGAAAACTAAAGGGACCCAAAAAGTACCAAAGAAGCAGATTGCAACTGCTTCATCATCAAAAGAACTTCAAGAATCAAATGAGGATGTTCATGCAGAGCAGAACATCGTTGCTGTGAGGGCAATGGCAGTACAGCTAAAACACGTAGGCCCAATGCCCATGAGTTAAGTCGGGTAACCTCAGAATCTGAAAGATTTCCAACTCCCCGTTTGAGAAAGAAGTGCACCTATTTAAACACAGCAAGTTAGAATTATACAGAAAATAAGATAGCAGCAAAACAAAGACTTTAGTGGGCATATGCATAGTCTTATACAAGAAGTTGTTTTGAACGTAAATCAGGTAGCAGCTGCATAGCTCCAATGGCGACGGGTAGCGCATCATCAGAGTCACGTAATGAAGAAAGAAATCGTGAAGCCTCTGCCGGCCCACCACCACTAAGTGGGTCTGTGGTAAGCAACTTAACAAGCTGTCGACCCTGCAGTTCTCTCCGCAGATCAATAGATAAGGATGCACTTTCAGCAACCTCCAAAGCAGCAGAAACAGCTCCTTTGCCAGCTAGTCTGAGCGCTAGGCCTTCAGGGTCTTCCTTGCAATCAGCTTCAACCTGACAAATCAAAAGTATCAGATTAAGAAATTGGAAAAACATATTCTGCTATGAATTCTAAAACATCCTGATTACAGAAGAAGTGATGAAACCAGAAACAGAATAATTTTTCGGTCTCTGCTGGGCCCATACCAGCACCTGCCACAGTCAGCATAGCACCTATTTAACGCTACGAATATATTTAATTAAAGTTGTTTTTGAAATCTTCTTTTTTTCTCTTTTGGCAACATTGGCATGGATTACCGTGATGGCATGTGTCTTGCTTGTAACATGCCAGCAGGTGACTGTCATTCCTGCCAGCACAGGCTTTTATTACTTTGAAAAGAAGTAATACCTCTTGCCAACTACTATAATGGTCATCAGCAGATAGAATATGACTGTATCTCTGCAAAGCTTTTCTCATTTGCAAAACCTAAACACCAAAAAAATAACTATCAATCAGCAGACAAATTAAAAGTTAAATCATAGGTGCAACATGGTCAGACTTTAAGATATTATTAGTTATGCAAATAGTGCAGTCCAGACAGCTATAGTACCTCATTCCGAACTGGATCACTTGGAGGCAAGTGGCAACTGCACATAGTGAGAACATCCATTGCAGCATCTAACTCCCACCTGTGCAGATACCTGAAATTGATTTATTTAGATAAGGTCAAGCAACATAGGCTGAACATAGAATCAGAATATTTTTTCCTGGAAAGAACATGCCTCTTTTATGCTATCATGCAAATTGCAGAAGATGTCAATGCTTGTCCTAAGCCAGGAAGAAAATAGAGGGGTAGACATCAGATTGCAGCTGACAACTGTTACGAAATAGAGTGAAGCAAGTTTTGTGTTCTATAGTGCTCCAGGTAAATGATACCAAACAAACTCATCAAGGTGGACAAAAATTGAACCTGGACATTGATGTCTGGCAATAATGTCAAGTCTTATAACAAGCAAATGAAAGTTCCTCGACTAACACAGTCCAAGATCCTGAACTATGTGTTGTTCGTGATTCTCATGCATTAGATGAAAGAGAATGTGACAGTTCTACTACTGTGTAATGCTAGTTATGTGTGTAATCTTGCTACAATCATATCTCTGAATGCTCAGCTAATGCAGAGCAAACAACAATGGGACACAACCTATCTCTGTTACTCACTTTTATTTATCTTTAATTAATTTTGAAAGAGCTAAAATGAATGTATTTACATGTCTAAAACAACTTGCTTGTATTTTTCTTTTATAAAAAAACAAAAGGACACAAGTTTTACAATGAAATAAATAAAATTTGACCTTATAAGAAAAATCAACTTACACTAGAGTGAATAAAATTAACTTAGTGTTTCGTGAGTTACCACGACACTTGAGCTTCAGCCTTCAACAAGTTGGATGACTAAGCTAAAAAGCCTCTACCAAATAAGCGAAGAAAACAATGACATATTGGATTACCTCTATGAAGTGAATTTAGTATAGATATTAAAAATTACAATACATTTGTAAGCAAGGTTCGCCGTCTCGATACCGGACCCTATACCGGTGCCACAATAGCACAGTGTCGGTATGGTATGGTATATAATTTTTTTGACATACCAACACTTAGTACGCCACCCGTATCGGGTACCAAGACCGAACTGCTGGTACGATATGGTATGCCTTGTACCGCCTAGTTCGGGCTGGTACGGCATACTATGTTTGTAAGTATTGTTAGATGTCAATGCACTTATGCAATACATTATCTTTCAACACATGTTAAAATGTTAAATCATTGAAAATTTTATGAAACTAGGAAAAAGAAATGAATTAATTGAACTGAAAATTCATTAGATTTGTACTAAGTGCCTAGGCGGCAATCATTGAGAGCCTAGGCAACCATTTGGGCATTAGACAGGTTTATTGCCTGGCATCACCTAGGCTATACAATAACCATGTGTAGTTGTGTACAGTATCAATTCAAGATGCAGCAGTGTAACCTGATAATTTGCTGATACTACATAATGGTCAAATATCTGAGAAGCAGAATTATTTAGAATAAATGAGGACACGATGAATTGTCATGGACTCCAAATGATGTTCAAGATGATAGTAAATTAAATTGCAATCACAGCATAAATTAATAAATTTAGGAAAAGAAATAGATATTGCAAAGTTACTTAGCTACCACAAATTCCATGATTCCATCCTGAATTGAATTATTCTTGTCTAATATCAGAACACATGCGGTATCAGTTGACAAGAATAGGCAGACGCATGCGGTATCAGTTGACAAGAATAGGCAGACGCATGCGGTATCAGTTGACAAGAGTAGGCAGATGCATGAGGTATCAGTTGACAAGAATAGGCAGACGCATGAGGTATCAGTTGACAAGTATAGGCAGACATGCATTTCTTGCAATTAGTTAAAAGATGGAATGCACTTCGAAAGGGCAAGTCTGGCACAGTTTATGCAAACTTCTCAGCTAGCAATAAAGCATAACAGCTCATATGAAGTTTACATACTTAAGAGCAAGTCTTGCTGCAAGCTGCTTATCTTTCAGCCGTAAACAGTACTGCCAAGTGGTGCTTCCAAAATTGCGGGCACCATAACCATAGGGTTGTCCACTGACTGGACTATTCTCCTCCCCATGTTCGATAAGTAACTGAAGTAACTGATCAGATGCTCCATCACGTAAGCAGCGATCCGATAGAGCAAGAGCATCCATTAGTTTCCCTTCATCAATTAACCTGTGAAAATGGAAGGAGACAATACTGACCATCACTTCATAGGGCTGCAAACAAAACTGGCCGCTACCTTATATGTTTGCAGATGTGTCTCCACATGCACATGCACACAGACAGATACAGTACAGTATGAGATTTTCGCTAGAATTTACCACAATAAATACAAATACATAGATACATATATATACATACATACATCTACACACACACACACACATATATATATATATATATGTATATGTATGTATGTGTTCATGCAGTATGAGAGTTTCTCTAACATTGACCAAACAATTTGTGCCTGGTTTGCCTGGAAAGACAAATTCCACTGGTGGCTTGCCTTTGGTTCAGTAAAGATCTGCTAAAAAGTATCGCTCCTAAAACTATGACTTTATCAAGATGTCTCCTGCCACCATGTCTGACATCATTTCCATGACCTGTATCAACCTGAAAAATTGTGCATGTTCTTGTCTGAAATTAAGTTTCTTAACAGGGAGAAAATAGTTGCAATATCACTGTAACATAATTGTCAATTAAGCACATATTAAATCCCCTAGGAGCTAGAACTAATACTTGCAGCCAGCAGGCATAGAATTAAGCCCCACAAGGATGAACTTGAGTCCTTACCTGCTGCCAAACGTGAATGCTATAACATTTTAAGTACTTACTGTCTAATAATTGATGTTTTTTTTGGAAAAAATCTATGTATGTCAGCATAGATGGAGCAGGTTTTTATTTTTTTTTATTACTCTATTCCACCCTTGACTTCTTCCATTAAACAAATTTTGATAGTTCCGTTAACTAACAAATTAACCTCAAAAGCTTAAGCTTATAGGGAAAGGGTCAACAATGTCTATCAAGCTGATCACTCCCACCCCCTCACTTGCAGCCCACACCCTGCAGGTGGAGGGGCAACTAAGTCAAGACAGACAAGAATTGGAATAACTGATATATAATTGAACAAATAACTTAATTGGAGGGGCTTCAAACTCATGATGCCAACAAACTCATGATGGCTAAATGTCAACAATGTATATAAGCTTAACAAGTTCATTTCACAGGTGAAAGCATGGCGAATCATAAATAAACAGTATACATTTAGCCAGAGACAGTCATAACTGAAGGGAATATAACATAATAATTAAGGTAGATATAATGTTAGATGATACTTGAAGCATATATACTTAGTAGAACAAAAGTGAAATCAGACATACCTCTCAACAGCTTTTTCATAGGGTCCTTCATTCTCCCAATCAAACGAAAGGAAAACTGTACGGTCAACTTCAACATTGTCAGGTAATGGGGAATTTCGCATGCAGTCAGAAGCTACATGGCCTTGCATTTTAAATTCTGACATAGTTGAAGTAATTTGGCCACTAACAACTGTGTCATCAACTTCGGATTCAGTATCACTTTCAGGGTCACGTAATCGCTTGAAAGAGACTTTTCCCTCAGGCTTAGCTGCAGGGACCTCGGTATTGCTTTTAGCTGCTATTGCAGACTCAGATACTCTGTGAAGGTTTGACTGCATCTGTATCCATCGGTTCAGTGTTGGAAATCTGCTACAAGTTAGAAAGAGAAGTATGACATAGATATCAATAGTTGAATTACCAGCTTAGAGTAAATAAAGTCCTTACCTCTCTGACTGATCAAGAGCAAACTCATAAAACAATCTCTCAACATCAGGTGCTTGCACCCATGCATCATTTAAAGAATTGGAAGCAGGTGATTCAGTGGCAGTAGATAATATGCTACTACCAAAAACACATGCCAAAACTGCCCTTACTGGTGAAAGTTTAGCCAGGTGTTTCACTATATTCAGCTGAAGAGGGTAAAGAGGATTTGCATGTGCTGCTGGGATTGAACCATATGAACTGCCCTTAGCAAAGGGGACTTTGTTCTCCAAACTCATTTGAGGAAAAGTAGGTAAAACTGGTACGCAGGCCCAACCATGACCAGATCGTGGAGGAAAAACTGGTGGCACAGAAGCTGATATAATTTCATGCACAAAATCTACGCCCATAATATCAGCTACCTTTCCAGCCGCATCAGTGCTTCCCCTCTCAAAGACGAGACGAGTAAGAAGCTGAAGTTAAAGAAAAATGACTTGTTAAGGAACACAAGTCCCAACATTCGCACATTAATCTATAATGATTACGTAAATTTTTTTATTTACAATAAGAAATATTTTGTATAATAACTGACTTAGAAAAATATGAACATGTGCTCAGTGGCACTTTACTGCCTTGACTTTCTCCGCAATTTGAGCATGGAACAAAGATCAGCAGAAGTAGCATTCTTGTTTCCATCCAAACCTTCTTTCTCCATTAACAAATTCAAGACAGAGGTTATTGACCTCTTGCTGGTGGATCAGATAATCTTTACCTTGTTATAATATTATTGTTCATTTGATGTTTTCAGTGAGAAGATAACTTTGAAAATTTTACAAGCCACAGCTTGCATGCGTATGTTCAACTCTGGAGATTCAGATTTGATGTCAAAGGAATTAAGCTTTCTCCAGACTAATCATCAATCAGTGCCTAATATCCAATAGGCATAAATACGTCACCAAGTTGGCGGTTTGTTTATGTTGCAATTAGTAGTTAAGTACCCCCTAAATTACAATAAAAATCAAGATTTAAGAGATAGGGCGTAGAATTCATTTAAACCATGCTAGACCTATGGCTTAAAATGTGCAATGCTGCAGGCACCAACACCAATAATGACTGTACCATAAATACCACAAGGAGCATTTGGTGACAGGATTATGCAACCGAAGCATTACAACACATGTACATGTTTGAGTCTATAACTGGCCTGGCGCAGAAACCAAAGGAGGTCAGGTCTGAAAAGACTAACAAAATTTAATGGTAGACCTGCATAGAGAAAACATTGTTTGAAAAAAAAAATGATAAGGGATAACAGCAGCAACAATCACAAGATAGATGGTACTCATCGTTGCATAATCAATGTCAAACTTTCATTATAGTCAATGTCATAATCCTAAACAAAGCTCTAATCAACTAGATTTTTATCAAACCTCGTCAAGTCATGAAAGCAGGCAATTCTTTTGTATACTGCTTGCAGCAGATGAGAACATTGAGTTTGGGTGTAGTCGAGAGCTTAGAGCTCCTCAACCACTGTTGTTAACCATTCTAGACAAGGAACTATTATCAAGGTTTAAGGGCTAGCTAATCATGAACGACTACAGGAAGAAATTTAATTTTTTATAAGTCATTCATAAGAATGTATAATCAATTGTGCCTAAAAATAAAGACATGACAAGGCAAGACCGCCGTACAGGTGAGACAGGCATACATTGGTAGGAGGCACTGGTGTAACATCAACAGAAAAGAAAATTTTCATAATGGGCATAGGGGAAAACAACATAGAGGATGCTTGCAGTCAAGAGATAAAACTCCATAAGTATTAGGAAAATATTACAGCATTGTTGATAGCAAGCATGGATGAGACCATATGGACCAAGTGCCATCTTATATTCCATGCCAAATATAACACTTCCAACAATCCAACCTACTCTTCTTCATCTCCATGCCAAAACAACACAATTCATTTAATGCTTTTGGAATCTCACATATCTTTCAAGTACAAAGACACTGTCCCTGGTGAACCATTTGCTGTAATAATCTATAACTTCATCAACAAATTCATTTCACTCCATTCCTTTTCATTATCATTTATAGACCCCATCTCTTTATAAAAATGCTATTTTAGAATTCTATAAACCTTCTCCATATCAGTATAAAAACAAATTTGAAAATTACTTGTACAAAACATAATGGGTCTCTTAGAGAAAATATTTATAGGTTTCTCTTGGTTCAACAAAAATAGCATGCCTATAGAAACAAGTCAAGAAATATCAGAATGGCATAAAAATAATATCATAAACAAATATTGCAAATATCTGGACAGGGTTGAAACTAGTAAGAGATGAGAAGGGAAATGTATAGGCTTCCTTACATCTTTTGGCCATTCATATACTAGTGAGAAGAAGTTGAAGTCATGAGTTGTGTCAGTTCCATCAACTATGTCACCAATTGTTGCAATATAGATTATAAAGGTCGAAAGGTATGTAGATGGCTTGGAAGGTACAGGACCAAAAAACCTTTTCCCAGAATCCTTCATATCATAACCAGCAATCTCGGCACCACCTTCACCAGTTGCCAAACCTTTTGATGCTGGTTTGAAAACTTTGAGTCCAAGTCCAACAACTGCACCCTTCTGAGAAATCAAAGGAGTTTTTTTATCATAATAGAAGCCTTCTCCTTTTAGATGATTACTGTCTGCATCTTCATCAGCAACAGCTCTTGCAAGATTATGAAGCTTACCTGAATTTAACAAGAAATACAATATTTGTTATGATGTTAACATTATGGGAGACAGGTAAAAACATGATATACATATGACCTAACATGCGTTCTCAACAATACCACTCAAGAACTGGCGCTTTCCTTTATGAGCATCATCAATCATCTGTTGTAAAATTACAAGAGCACGTTGCCTTTGTCCTTGTCTGTTAGGTTCATTTGACAGAGGTGTAGTCATATCTCCTGCGAGAATTTCTTGAAGGGTTGGAGATTTTTCCTAAAGATAAAGGTGTAAGGTAAAAGTTAATATATGCAGCATTCATCATGAAAGATCACCATAAGTCAGATTTTTGATTCTATAGAGAAGTGATGACACATCATTGTCATCCTAATAAATTTCCTAGGCGTAAAATGAAGACTTGTGAGGGGCTTCATACGACTATACAGACTTCTAGAATGGATAAATTGCAGAACCAGGTATTGGAATGGAGAGGGAGCACAGAGATGGTTAAAATAACTTTTAAAAGAGAAATACAAAAATTCACCTATTTATTGTTTCTCCACTTTCTTAAATTTGAAAAACATTGACAACTATATGAAGGATTTTGAAATTTGTGATTTTGGATGATCCAGCCCTTAATAGGAATCTCTGGCAAAGAAAGGATCCATAGTAGATGGCACAGAGCTGATTCGGTTCCACTGTGGACTACACAAAATGGCAGAACAACACAAATAACAAAATATAAAATAACTTGATTCCTAGAAATTTCCTGAAAAAGGTACTGAAAAGAAAGTGCCATTAAAAAAGGAGTTTTCTTTAAATAAATGAAGCATATCAGAAAAGAGAGGATCTACCTGCCAGTCTATTAGTTAAAAAAACTAACCTGTTCCAAGAGATCATGCAGGCATTGGAGAACACGTCTTGTTACGGAAATAATTGCAACTTCTTGGATCTGATCCCAATAAACAGAACCCATCTTGGGGGAGCAACCTGGAAATATCTCAGATAGCATACTCCTAGCCTGCACATGCAAATAACTTATAAGAAGATACAAGGAGATTTTTGTGTGCCAACATAGCGAATATTAAAATTACAACAAGGAATTCTGTCCTTCTTGACTGCCAACAGAGACAGTCCCAAGCAGTGCGAATAAAGAACGGCCTAGTAAAAAAGCAAATTTAATGTTCCTGCAATGTTTTTGTCCTTTTTTTGGTACACAATGTTTATATCCTTTGGTGTCCACTTTGACCAGAAGGAAAGATTTAGTTAATACTTGCCTGGTCAAGAAGCAATTTGCACATATCCACAGACCTAGCAGAAGTTGCTGCAACATCAATGCAAAGAAGAATCTGAAAGGAGATATGTCTTTCAGGCTATAATTGCAATTGCAACTAAAAATATGAAAAAATATAGACCACCATCTTTTTAGTACTTACTGCACCTAAAGGACCTAATTGACTACGGAAGGATGAGATATCTAACTTCAGGGCAGCATTTGGAGTTCCCTCTGCAAAACGGGATACTGCATCCTCAACCTGGAAAGAACTATGAGACAAGTTACTTTCCGTAGCAAAACAGTGAAAGTTTCACCCAATCTATCAATTGAAAATCAACATCTCATAAAACAAAGCCAGCATAATGAAAAGAATATATGAAATGAAATGTGTGCATTTAAGCTAATAGCAGTACAGCAGTACAGCATCTTGGGATGCATGGAGCAGCAAGACAATGCAAATGCCTTGAATCGTTACTAGTTCTCGCAGAAGCAGCAAATTTTATTGCATCCTGATTCCTCATCCTTCTTCACCACCATTCTGCCCGTCAAGGGCTAACTTTTTAGTCAGAACAGCAAGCCTTAAGAAGGTTCTCAACCTCAGGTCTCATCCTGCCTCAGAAATTCCAACCCCACTTCTAGCTGGCCTTAATTTGGTCTTCATAAATTCTGAAGACTCCGTTATTTAACTGGTCCTTTATTAATTTGCCAAGCATGCATGTAGGTATCTGACCAATCTCATGCAAAGGCACAATCCAATATGAGCAGGATGAAATAAACCGGCCAAAAAAACAAAAGCCAACCTTCAATAACTTCTGTTTGCTTTCTAGTTCAACCATACCTTTCTTCTGGACTTTAGTTCAATTGAAGCAAGCCACTTTGGGAAAGTATCATAAGATCCTCCATCATGTTAAAACTGTATTCAATCCCAGTAAATGTTTTATTTAGTAAAGCATTCATTGAATGGTCATCGACAAAGGTTGTACAGTTAATTGCCATTTGCATTGGATTGTGACCTGTAGCTTTTAGATTGTGAGTTGTAAATCATGTCTATAAATTAAGTGATTTTCTTTGAAGTAAATTAGATTACTTTTGGAACCAATTATGCTTCTCAAGTGAACCAGCTCCAGACCATTTTCTTGTTAACTACACTATATAGTACTATGCGCTGCAACTTAGTTCCAATTTTTCTTCCTGGCTGGGTGAGTCCATCAAGTTTACAACAAGCAAACCCAGATTAAACAGCTCAGTTACAGGTTCAAATATAACTCCGTTTTCAATCTTAATCTGATAATTATCTAGAACAGCCCAACATAATGTGGATAATTCAGAATAATTCCCATGCAGTAAGTAAATTAAGTCAAGATGGAGACTTAAACATGTAACACAATCCCGTTATGTCTGACATATTAACCCCAACCCAACTCACTGCAGCAGTATTCTTGGCTCTCAAGAAAATCATTGGCAACATGATACATGCATACCTGCATCGATATTCTTCTATGATTTCTATATACCCAAGCTTGCATTGTCATGTGCTTTTTTATATTTTTGGCAAGACTATGTTGCTTTTTGGTAAGAGTTGTCATGTCTTCTATTAGTACATGTTTGAATATGCAATTAGAGTGTATTGAAATCCAGAAATATATTAATTAAGACCAAGGAACATGAGTGGAGGCAGGAAAGGAGCTAGATGGGCAGAATAATACATCTTATGTTGCTTGTTATTCAAAATGGCATGAAAGCAGAAAAGGAATGAGAGAGGGAGCATTGGAAATAGGTCAACACCATACTTTCTCATTCATTCCTTCTAAGCGACGACATATCCATTGGTTACAACCAAGGTTTGCCGAACCGGCTCCCGGACAACGTGGCAACCGGTTCCAGCTGTTCTCGGGCCGGTACCGACCGGTATGCATGCATACCGATCATGTACCGGTCTGGTACGTAATTTTCTTTTTCGCAGTGTGGTGGGAAAGCATGTGGCCGAAAGGGCCACGCGCGTGGAGCAGAGTGCCCGCACCAAAAAAAAAAACCTACCAGTTCGTACCGAACCAGTTTCGATGCGAACCGAATCCTTGATTATAACAAAGTAGTAATAATGCTTCAATTCAAGGAAAGAAAGGACAGTAGCAGTCTGATTGGGTTAGAAGATCAGATCATGAGATGATTATATTGGCATACCTGTAATTAAGAAGGCATATAACTGAGATTATCTTTTATTGATGTGGTTGTATTTATTTGTATAAATGAGCATATCATATAATGGCATTTGAAATAATCAAAGGATCACAATAAGTTGTGATTTTAAGGGCAAAAAGTTACAATTCAATACAGATGCAGTAGAAATTCTATATGCATTTTAAGGAACCAAGAATTCTAAATAACCAGGATTGAATAAATTTCTAAACAGAGAATTTTCATTTTTTTTCATTATCCTTCCCAATCTTTGACCTTAAATTATCATAATAGCCAAGGTGGTCACTATATACAGCTATCTTATCACTTCTTATGACATTCAACATACAAATGAATTTTAAATCATAAAGAGTTATACATGTATTAAATTGTTGTAGGTCAGACAAGACGAATCAAGATCGATCATTTTCTACAGAAGACACTATTTTTTTTCTAACTTGCAAAGGTTTAGTAGGATGAGCACAAACTAAACATAGTCATATGGCAGAAGTAAATGCATATCTATAGTCAAACACTATTCAAGGCAACTGTTAAATAATAACGCACTTATTACTATAGTATATCCTCCAAAATCCTACTTCGCAGAGCTTGCTAATTGTGTCTGGAGATAAAATTATGGTTTGATTTAAGAAAGTCAAATTTTGAAATTAACTATAAAGTGAATAAGCACCTATAGAAATTTATTTAGCCAAGAACATTATAAATAGCTGCACATGAAGGGCTTACATTCTAACATTGACACAGACAATGGGGTTGCAAGTTGAGGAACAATACCGATGCTCTTCTGAAAGCACCAGCTACCCATTCAGCAAGTTCGAGAGCTGCTTTATCTTCTGGAGGCAAAGAAAACCGGTTAACAGCTTCTTCCCCTATGTCATACTTTGCCCTTTGCATGCAACTGCTCGATGAATATAATAGAAAATCAACATCATCAGAAAAATCTGGAACAAAGAACAAATATGAATCCAAAATTTCTTCTCAATAACAT
Organism: Phoenix dactylifera; assembly: GCF_051530095.1. Taxonomy (NCBI): domain Eukaryota; kingdom Viridiplantae; phylum Streptophyta; class Magnoliopsida; order Arecales; family Arecaceae; genus Phoenix; species Phoenix dactylifera. The sequence goes on along the minus strand of NC_143198.1, from coordinate 32,982,555 downwards.
ATTAATATATATAGGAAACAATTACCATATTATTTAGGGATTAAAGACAAACATATAATAAATCAAGCCCTCTATCCTAATCATGGTATGCCGTAACGTATCGGACATACCGTACCATATCAGTTCGGTACTGGTACCGGTACGGGTACCGGTACGGGTACCGGTACGGGTACCGGTACCGGTACGCGGTACCGGTACGAATGGTGTACCGACCCTCGGTACGTCAAAAAAACTCTGTATCATACCGTACCAATTCTATGCTAGTGTGGCACCGGTACAGGGTTCGGTACTGGTACGGCGAACCTTGGTCCTAATAATAGGGAGATGTAATGTATCAGAAAAAAATCAATATGACCAGAAATAACTCGTTTCTGATAATAAAAAACAAGAAGTGAGCTGATATTTTGAATCTTGGAGTCCTCATCTATATGGCAATGTGTTTCCACAAATGGTAGTTATTATTAGACTAAGTCAAACATTTTTGGCCCTTGTCACTCAAGTGAGGATCTTCTATGCAGGATCACTAGAAATGCACTCAAAATCAGACGGATTGCTGATATCCAAACAATTATGAAAACTAATGTTTGTATTGCTAGAGCAGTGTTGTGAATATTACTCCAACCTCCAGCTATTTGCATTCGGTTCCAAGGTCCTTGTGTGGAGAACCACATTTCACAAGCTAAAACTAAAGCAGTACATGCTCCAGTTTTCATTTTTCAACAGCAGATAAAACAATATCCATTAAGAAGGCTACTATCAGCAAGTCCTGCGAGCTGTTCTTTATAGTCATTAGGCATTGTTTTGTCCTTTCAAGAGGTTCCGTTCATTGAATAGCAGGACACATTTGCATGGTGATTTAAGGTGTTCATAGGGTGCCATGTCCTTTAGAGAGCTAACGCTATAATACATCAGAATTCTAGTTCCACTTGGCTAAAGCTAGTTGAAGTGGTCAAAAAGTGTTCAAATCCTAGCCAACTTTCTATAAGAAGCTAACAGATATTTGCTATCAACAAAAACAAGAAGGCATTTGCTGGAAAAGAAGTGAGTTACATCAGGGAAAAGATACTGCAAACAATGGGATAAAGGAGCAAGAGTGCTCTATAAATGATGTACGGTATCATCTCTAGCACCCTCCACTAAGGCCATGAGTAATGAGCAATGATGTTTTTCTTTATGTTAACTGGGTTGTGAATTCAAGGTTCTAAGTATCGGCAGGACGGGGGGGTGTCCGGGCCACCCATTCCATTCCTGTGAGAAAACGAGACTGGGACAGGGTCCGGACTCCGAAACTCATCAATGCGGGGAAAGAAGAAGAAAAATATGGAAAGAAAGAGGAAGGAAAGATGAAGAAAAGGAAAAGTGAAAGGAAAGAAGAAGAAAAAGGAAAGAAACTTGGGAAGGGAGAAGAAAAGAATGAAAGGAAGGAAAGAAGGAAGAAAGGAATGAGAGAAGAAGAAAAAGGAAAGAAAGAAAGACGCAAGGGGAGGGATAAGAAAAAGAAGATGAAAAAGGAAAGGTAAGGAAAAAGAGAGGAAAGAGGGAAGAAAGGAAAGAAAGAAGAAAAAGAAAAAGAAAGAAAAGGAAAGGAAAGAAGGGGAGAGAGACAGAGAGTACCTACTGAACTCTCGACCGAGATTGGAGTCGGGATGCGGCGGGATAGAGGGGCATCCCGGTTTCTCCCACAAGATTTAAAACCTTGGTTGTGATATATGTTGCCATAATTATATTAGGGAAAAGATACTGCAAACTATCAACTCTAGCATCCACCGGAAACATGAGCAAAGAGATGGTTTGCATGCTACATGGGTTTGATATGGGTTGTGACATGGGTTGACATAGTGCAGGAGGAGAAGAAATGTTGGAGTTCATTTGGAGTCGTAACATCTATTGCAAGTCCATAAGTGATGCTACTTCAGCCAATACCGAGTGACAGTGTAGTCATTTCTTCTCCTCTAACCAGATATACCAACCTTCACCTCCAAGTACATCAGCCTGATTAGTGGTGCTTCTCCAACCTTGTATGCCACCTTGAGCTAAAATTGAAGTAGAACATTTCTGGCCATGCATGCCATGGAGTACTTATTTCATGACCATGGAACATTATTAGCCCAACAAAAAAACATCACAAATGACTTCCAAATAATAGATGTTGCAAGAGAACAAAAGCAGGGGGGGAACAAAAAGCTACCAAAGGATCATTTTACTGAAAATTTTGATGTAATATGAATATACTATTAATAAAAAATCAACTATAAAGTTCCTGCATATAAAATCTAAAACCGATTTTGTGAGGCACAATTAGAACAATGTGATGAACGACAAAAAAATAAGTTATGAAATGCAAGTCTCAACAAACTCACAGATTTAACAATTTGGAAGGAGCAGCACGTAAAATAACCAAGGCCTCCTTCCAAGTCCATTGTTGTCCAGATAAAGGTTGAAGGCGCTGCAAAATGGACAAGCGCCATTCCCAGTCTTCGATAAAATGTTTAGCATTAGATAGTCTCCATTCTAAAGCCTGTCTTGCTGCAGTTGCCAGACCACTATTCAATGTGGGCTCTACTTCAGGGACAATTTCTGGCAGATTGCGGTGCAATATAGCAAGTAGCAGCTCAGTAAAAGCTACCACCACCTGGTTTCCACCTTCACGTGAAGAACTATGATCAAGCTGCTCCCAAGAGACAGAAGAGCTTTGGGACGAGGCAGATTGTGTCAAATCAACAGATATTTCTTCCAACAGTAATAGTAATGTTACAATGCTAACCATGAATATCTGCATTGGGAACAGATAAACAGCAAAGTTAATTTGTTTAAGCAAACAAATAAGACTTGAGAGAGACGGATGTATTAGTAGAAACAGAAAACATTGAAAAGAATTAATACAACATTAACGCAAGGCAGATTTTTTACCGAAACTGTAATGGAGAAGTTGTGTCCCAGCTATCTGCATGGATTTTATAAATCATTTTTTGCTATTTATTCCTATCAAGAGATACATTTTCTAACAACATTTTTTGTCTTCATCAGAATGCTACTTTAGTCTATTTCTGTCATATCATCAGCATATAATATACACCATGACACCTTGTAAATCCTAATGCAGTACAGGAAAGAAGAGAAAATATTTTCCATTTTTTGAATTACCATAATACCCCTAATTAGATTTCTTCATTGGACAGTTTTCCCACTCTTAGTCTCGGGAAACTCTTTCTAATACGAGGCATGTCATCACTAGGATTCCATTCTAATTCCAGCCCAAAGAATCTCTTTTTACTTAAAACCCTAATCCTAAAAACTTTTGATAAATTTGTCAGATTGTTTTTCAACATTCTGATTTTTATCTCTAGATGAATCATTCTCAAATGCTGAACTTGTGAGTATGCTAATGCTAAGAATAAAGTGAGGCACATGCTAGTATGAAAAGTCAGTCTATCCATGACAACCTGAAAGAGATACGGATTAGAACAAATGCTTGGTGTAGGCATTCTACAGTTAGGCATATGGTAAATGCATATCATTGACTAAAATACAATGATATTCTTCTTCCAAACATGCATGAGTGTGGTTATCTCACTATGCAAGAAAAGAAGAGACAAGAACAACCAAAATTAGAATAAAGATGAGACCAAGCTAATTGTCTCCATTTTCAAATACATTCAAGCGCTGCTATTCTATTTGCAAGCTAAACATTAATTTTGTGCCAAGAAGACAATGGATAACAATATTAGGAGAAAAGAAACCACAGCTTTAGGATACATAAAATGAATAGTAGGGCTACAACATAATTGAAAAGGAACTTACTCACCTTGCGAGGAGCATTACTGATAGATTCCATATGATTTTGCATGTCTTTCAAGTATGACATAGCTATACGTGATTGATTGTCAAGTTCACCGCCGACACTTTGCTCCATGGATCCTAGAGCAAAGACAGCCGACTCAAGAGCATACCGCATGTGCATAAGTTCAATATCTTGCATTCTGCCATTTACATTATGCTAACATTTAAGAACCTCAGCAAGTGACAGATAAAATCAGGAATGTTAGTGCACCCTCAGATGAAAGCTTAGCAACTAATGTTCACTGACCAGTTTTGAAGAGTAAGCACTAATTACTAAGTAGTAATAACAAGTACAGAATTTGAGTTCGAACCTATCCATGTTTGCTTATTTGCAAACCAGGAAAAAGGTACTAGTATGGTATTGAGGTTCAGTACTATGCAAGGGCCAAATTGGCTTGTACCGAGCGAAACTAACTGGTTCCGCTTGGTTTCATGTTGTACTGCCCCGTACCATCCGGTTTCGGATGGTACCATGGCTGGGTAAGAGAGAAGGTCTCCTGTCCTTATATTAGTAAAAGAGCCATATCGTACCATACCAGGTGTATTGTACTATATTAGTAAGATACTAACACAATACCTAGTACTGGTACAACAAACCTTGTCTAGTACCTTTGCATATAGAAGGTAGATAGTGCAACTAAAGCAAGCTAAGTAGGCCAAGGATGGGTCTTAAGGTCATATCACAATTTCAACATAGCCCAAGTTAAAATCCATCATATCAATTTCCATGAAACTGTGTTGTAAGCAAAATACACATATGTAGTGTTGGTATTCAACAAAGGCCAAAGCATGTAGAGATTTGCACCTCTTCCAGGCAGCAGATGTTGAAGCGATAGGCTGCATGCTAATAAGCTTGATTGCATCTTGAAATTTTATCCCAGGAACTACGTCGAACAAGACCTTTAAGAAAATTATGATGTCAAATTCATTTACAAATCCACTGTCTGATAGCCATGTCATGTTACAACTAAATCTTCAACAACAACAACAAAAAAAAAGGAACATATTACTAAGACAGTTACCCCAACAAATGTAATAAGGGCAAAGCTAAGAATACAACCATAATTATCCTCAAATAACAATTAGACTGTGAAGTGTGAACTAAACTCATCAAACTGATTTTCGTATGAAGTTCTCTACAGGGTTCCATATGTGAAAGCGCATACTTACCCTCATAGGAGTTTGAACAGCTAGTCGCTCGAGTATGAAGTTCTCTACAAAAGGGTCTAAAACTTCAGGCTCATGTTCATCTACAGCTTGCTTATTTTGAGAAAAAAGCAAGGAGTTCCTCAGATTCCAGGACTGCCCAGAATTCACACAAGCAACAAAGAAAGAAAGATCCAGGTGAAAGCATAAGAGATCGCAAAGGTACTCCACGCATGATATCTGTCAATAAAAGTTGCCACATGAAACTGGAAATAAAGCAATTTAGCAAAAGATCACAGTCCAAAAATACTAACATATAAAGAAGATTACCTCGTCAGACTGTTTCTCATAAAGAGGAAATTCTTCCAGCCTCAGGACCTGTGACTTACTTGTCCACAACAGCTTCATCAACTTTCTTCTTGCTGCTGTCTTACCAGACAACAGATCCCACCCTAAGACAGCTACCAGCGGCTGAAGAAGGGGAAACAGTGAAAGAATCTACATACAGTCACTTGCCCTCAGTTAGTGATAGAATAGGTTAAAGCAAGTTAAAAGACTAAATTGTTATGGCAAGAACTTAATCCAAGAAAATGGAGAAAAAATGTAGCGCAGATATACAAGGAACATCCCACATACATCACTAGCCTCTTGAAGTTGTTCCCTCCTAATAGCAGACAAAGCTGTATCCATAATACATTCCAGGACATGTGTTCCAGATATTCGTGCATAGTGGTACAGGTCTCTCATGCAAGATCTGGCTGCAATGCTTGAAGCAGTTTTGCCTTCTAAATTAGGAACATTTTCCAAGGCTAGTGTTGTCAGATACTTCTTAAGAGGCAGAGGGATCCCATCAGCATCAGAAACTCTGTGCTGTTCAATTTCCTGACAAAACGCTTCATCATGAATGACCTGGTAGATAAAAAAACAAGAAGTTAAAAAATAATGTTCTATTCAAGATATAATGTGTTCATATAAATTTCAGATGCCATATGATGCAAAACCATAATTAGCTCCAAAAGAGGACCAGTCAAGTGGACTAGTCTCGGTAAAGCAAAAGACATCACAACAACGAAACCCCATCTCCCAGCCACAATTAGTTCTTTAGTCTTTTTTACCCACTACCCCCTGTAGCAAGTTCAGACTAATTTCCTCGTCTTCTTCATCTTTTTGGAAGTTGAGATTAATGCAACAGTGCAGTTAATCCAGAACATCTAGACTTTAAGTGCCACAGCTGCCGATGATATACATATATATGTATGTATGTATGTAACAAGCTTAGAACCTCAATTCCAAGAAGGAATTTTAGAATTACAAACCAATGTTAGCATGAGGTAAATATCTGATTTTGTGCATCAAGCTATCAGCAATGAAGCAAGAAAGAATTTCATAATAGGAAATAAAGGGTTGGTGCAGCCCAATTTTATAACTGCGTTGAGGGTTCTCAGTTATGATTACTACACACGGAAGTTCATCCAAGATAACCAATGACATGGCACTTAAGCAAGACCATTTTGGGTTGTACAAACAAGAACTGATAGAAGATGGTAACTTCAGTGCATAATTTTATAAATTAGAAGTAAAAGCTAACAATTGTAAACTTTGGGAAGGTTTTTCAAAATTTTGAAGGAAAAAAAACCTTCAGGAGAACATAGAAAGATTACACAAAATTTTGCAAGCATCAAGACAAGATATATTGTCAGATGTTACAAGCTAACTAGATACTGCAGGATGTAACAATCTAGTGAACATGATTAACAGCAGAATTCATCACCTGAATCATCTGCACGAGCTGTATGCAACTGGATGAAAGAGCTTCAGCATACATCATCATCATTCTATTTTGTGCATCCAACCAAGTTTCTCCATAATAAGTATTTTGAGACCGAGCCTTCTTGATAAGAACTTGCATCGCCATCCTATAATGGAAAAACACTTTACAAGTTAATGGTAGGATATAGCATGTGAGTTCCTATACATCTTGCCAAGCAGCAGATTAAGAAGAAGAGATTGGCTCCAGCAAAGTACCAAATAGGTTCAAGAAATATGGAAACATCTAATAAGTTTCTCCGACACCATAAACCATACTTTACTTGATAACTTTGTCAATGCCAAACTGTATTCTACTTGCATAGCTTTGTTGATGCCGGAGCACCTCGGACCCACTTGCTAGACAAGTGGGGTTGAGCCAAAACCGGACACAAGATTGGACTACATGGGTCATGGGACCGTGCCGGGCGCACATGCCTGCCACATGGGTTATGGATCCTGTATGCACGGGTCACAGCTCCCATACGCACTGGTTTTGGAACCCAACCAAAGTTTTGTCTTGTCGGAAAAGTTTAATGTTAGTTAATTTTACAAAGTTATGATTTTTGAGAACTTTTTTTTTTGAGAACTTTTGATGTCATTGGGAAAGTTAGTAGTTAAGGTTCTTTGAGTTAGAATAGAATTTGGAATTCCACATTGGAAAGTTGAAGAAAAGAGTCCTTTTATAGTATTTATAAATACTCCCACCGGGGCTCCTCTTATGATCTCCTATGTGAATTGTTCTTGCTTTCTATCTATTCTCTCTCTGCTCCCTTTTGGTGGATTCCTAAGGTTTACGACTGAGTATGTGAGAGTTGTATGCTTGGAGTGACCAGCCAATGGGGCATTTTCGACCTTAGAAGAAAGTGATCCGTCCCTACTACTTTTGCAACTACCTTCCATCTGTTCTAACACCTTGTCCCATACATGCCGTAATGGGGTTTCTACCTCGTCATAATCGGTTGCATCGACATATCCTCCCTCCTTTGAGTTTTCAGCCCAACACCTCTCAGCATCATTTGTCAATCACTAAATGACACAGAACCTAGAGACAGGCATGTGACAACATTATATCTTGATACATTCCATGATTTATTACAGGGGAACTCTAAAAGTAGAAAGTATGGATAGCCAGTTTATGGTAGTATAGAACAACAGATTACATAAAAAACCTCTTGAGCCATAATAAAAATAAGTCCTTGAAACGATTAGGATAATGAAATACAAGAAGAAGAAAAGAAAAACATCAGTAATATTACACTTTTCTCAAGATGTAATACGGTTTTGACTGACTATATCTTACTGTATATGTTGAATTTTTTTTTTCTGAAGTCAAAAACCAATATATTCTACAAATACAAAATTCAGAATTTGAAAAATGACCTTTAATAACTTCAGACAGAAAGACCTAAACCAAAGTATAGTTCATTCCTTGTATTGATTTAATCTTCTAAACAAACATGTATCAAAATCTTTTCTTTTTTTTGTTCCTATGAGTGATGTCAGTGCAAAACTTGCATATGGTTTAATTGTGGTAAGAATGCATCTGACTTGATCCTGATGCATACATCATGTATTGCAACTACTCTCTCTCATGCCTCAATCTTAAAGCAACTTTAAAGCGACAGATTTAGTGGTCTAAAATCCTCTGTCAGCTTCTAACAATGAAAAGTAAAATTGAAGAATAAATATCAAATCTGCGGCAATCAATGTTAAAAATATCAGATCATATATGTTATACACCACAGGAAAATTTAATACAACACATTTTGAACAAGCTGGCTAAGCAACAGGACAGATAACTAGAATTCAAGATTACCAGGCTAACTATGACCTATCAAAAGCTAAACACTTGATCACCCAACTCACTTCTGCAGATTGGGAGAGGGGGGAGTATAGCAATGCTGAAAACAAAGTAATATCTAGAAAAAGCCTTGAAGTAGAGATTGTACTGCAGTAAAAATTGAAGTTAAGAAACATTTAAACTACTTTGACATAAATGACTTTTTTGAACGACTTACTTATACTCGGTCTCCTCGACTCCATAACCTTGATGAAGAAAACGGAGGTGAGAAAAGGCTCCATCCAAATCATCCGTCTCTGCGGCTTCCTTCAAAGCATCCAAATGTGCCATCTGAACACTCCGCTGTATCCGACCAAGAACCTCCAACTCCTCAAGAGTCGAACTTAAGCTGCCCATGGCTTCCGTTCGGACACTGATCGCCAATTCTGAATCATAGGGTCGGGATGGGTGGGCTTGCCTCTGAATGTTCCCACACAGGGCATCAAGAACTTCCGCGTTATCAAGAAAAATCCTCCACAGACCCCTCAATTCAACTTCAGACACCAAAGAACCCTCATCAAGAACCTCGACATCACGCTCTGTATCGCCCTTCAATCTCCAAACACCTAAACCTAATATCTTGTTCAAGATCAGTACAGAATCTTTATTTACATCAGGGGTTTCCCCTTTCTCATCAACATCCGGATCCCGAGATCGGTTCTTCAAGATTTCGGAGACTTTCGACAAGATAAGTTGGATCAAGAGAAGGAACTCAACCTTGACGCCAAGAATCTCGGGATCGAATCTCCATATCGAGGCCGAATCGTCGAATTTGATCAGCTCTAAGGCGGAAAGCCATGCGAGTTGGGAAGGAGAACTACAGGTGCTCGACCAAAGGACGCCGTCGATCCTTCCACCTTTCGAGACGATGGCCCGGAGAATTTCTAGAGCGAGATCCGGATTCCGCTTCCGGAGGCTGAGGAGCGACGCGCGGAGCGCTTCGAACTGGCCGAGGAAGAGGTGATTCGCGACAACTCGAGAGAGAATGGCGATCTCCTTCTCCATTGTCGCGACGATGATAGAGATCAAGGAAAAACTAGGGTTAGGGTTTTATAGGGGAAAAGAAGAACGACTCCATGGTCGCTTAGAGCTCTCTTTTACGCTTTTCTTGGAGCGCACCGGCGGCGGAGGGGGAAAACGGGGACGTACGGCGGTGGGGAGGGGAATTGGGGATTTTATAGGCACCGGATGGTTCCGGATTCGCGTCGGCTGTCCCGCGGGACAATATAGCGGTTGTTGCTTACTGGAGACGCGTCACGCGTGTTGCGGCATCGCACGGGTAGTTTTATGCCGGCGGTTGCCCCAGCACGCGCATCAGATGTTCCGCGAGACAGGGTAGGCAGAATTTTGGCAGCCGAACCTGGCGACGAGGGAACTCCTCCGATCCATGATTGGGCCCCGTGGAACGAAGGAAGGCTGCGCTCACAAGGGAGGCGGCGCTGATGAGCCATGATACCTGTCCCGAACATGGCATCGAAACAAAACCTCGAGTCATATGGCGCGAGTGAATTGGCTCAGTTTATAAAACACAAATCATATTTAATATTAGATTTTTTTAATTTATTATAAATATTTATTTTACTCTATTATGTCAACCTTGTAATATGTACATTTCATATTTTCCAACTTATTTTTTTCATCGCCTATATCTCCTTGCCCCATCTTTTTCTATCCCATGTTTACCTATAAGATCAAAGGTTCAAGTACTTTTAGCATTTATTATTTAATTATACAAATGTTAATGATACATGCATGGGTGCCTCAATTTCAACCGAATAACTAAAGAAAATAGATACATCTTAAGTTGATGGATTTTTTCTTGATTAGAAGATCCGCCAATCGCGCCTAATTCTAATTATTTATTTCCGAAGCAATGATATTTGCAAAGATCAGTACATCTTAATTTGATGTTTTCAACTAAGATATTAGATTCTTATTTCGGATGGTCATGGCCAAGATATATCCGAAAACTCAAAATATTTTAATAGCCACTTAGGCTATATTTGGTAGCCAATGGCAGCAACGGTAGCTAATACTGGGAGATGACAATGGGAGATAGCAAGGGGGAGGTGGTGACAACAATGCTAATCATGGATGGTTTAGATTTTCAAAATTTTGGAATCCAACTTTTTCAACTTTCGTAATTTTAAAAAATTGTGAAGATTTCAAAAAGGCAATCCAATTAACAGATCCTATCAATTCCAACAATTTTTCTTAAAGCTTAATATTCAAAAGTTAGTTTTTCACTAAAATTTCATTATAATTATTTTAAAAATCAAAATCCTAAATTATAACACTCTCATAGAGCAGACCAAGCACGAGTGCCCAGTATTTTGATCGATTCGATCAAAGTAATTTCATCAAATCATGCTCGAACTAGGGCACAGATGGTTCAATAGAGATCGAGGGTCATCAATATAACAGTGTTTGACAAGAGCTGGGTTAGGCTGGCACACTGCCCGATGATCCTAGATTATGACCCTTTACTAGAGTCAGCCCAAAAGTCACTGAGAGACATTCTTACTGAATCCAACAATCATAGAGAGACAATCCAGATAGAGAGAAACAAAGAGAGAACGGATTGGAAGAGAGAGAGAAGAGAGAGAAAGAGAGAGCAGAGTCACTCTCTAGCCAAGAAAGAGGGAAAGTGATGCAGCACCAGTGTGGGGGAAGAGAAGAAGAAGGAAGAACAAGAGAAGGAGAAGGAAGAAGAGGTTGTAGAGACGCAGGAAGAAGAGAAGGGGAGGAGGAGGAGGAAGAATAAGATCTGGGGGGAAAAGAAATTCTTAATCATTCATTAAACCCTAATCATGAAAATAGTTCCCTATATATAGGGCCCAAATACACAACTTGCATAAACCCCCCTTACACAGAAATAAATCCTAATGAACCCACAAATAACACAAATAAGCCCTAAAATGCAAATAAGCCCAGAAATAAAATAAACCACAAATAAACCCTAGAATGCAAATAAGCCCGAAAATAAAATAATAAAATAAATATGCAAATAAACGAGTCTGGCTCAATCCGGGGGCTCAGGATCATCTGGATGAAGGGCTCTGATGTCCCCATCAACTCCTCCCGGGTGAGAAAAACTCGACCCCGTCGAGTACAGGTCTGGCCGGCTGTCGTACTGCTCCAGAAGATCGGGGTCAATGCGCTGCAACTGTGCTTTGGAAATCCACGTCACATCAGACTTTGGTCGACCTTTCCACCGAACAAGGTAACGTTGGTAACCACCGTTCCTGCTTGAAATAACCTGCTCATCCAATATATGTTCTATTTGTTCTCTGCGTGCATGAAATTTGGGAGGTGGTGGCTCAACAGCAGGTAATAGGGCAGGGTATCCAACATAGGCAGGTATATCAATAAAGGGGTCAGAAGGCAGGAATATTATCTTTTTGTATGGGACTAAATCTTCAATATTAAATGTCGCACTAATCCCATAGTCATCAGGAAGATCCACAACATATGCATTCGAACTGGTTTTCTTTAAGATTTTGAATTGTTCTGCACTACAAATTTGCAATTTCTTAAACGTTTCCGAAGAAAGTCGTTCAAACCTAATTCTTATCATGATGTAATCTCTTTCACTTAACTCATTATAACGTCTGTGTAAATCAGCAAAGGATTTATATTTTAAGTTATTAAAGTGACTACAATTGCTGATTTCTCGATGCAATGAATATGGATGTGATACAATTGATTGTGCAGACTCAAAGACTCTATACTGATGAGACATGAAAAACAGGTCTATGGGTTGCCTAAGTTTGTAATCATGCACTACTTCGAATGGACTCATACCTATGGACTTGTTAACCGAACTATTACATGCAAACTCAACTGTCGGTAACATTAAATTTCAGGTCCTAGCATATGCATTCGGTCTGAGCCTATGATGTAGAAGGTTGGGCAGAGATGCTCCGGGAACTAGATCGATTGCGCGTTGGATATCATGCATTGGAGAAAGTGCATCCGGAAGATCATCAGGGAGTGCATCATGAAACTCCTCTAGAAGGGAAACTACTACCGGGGAATGTTCAAGGTTGGACTCCGCATGGGTAACTTTAGCTACAAGTGCCAATTCAGATGATTGGCTCTCAATATCTGTCACTACCTCTTCCACAGTTGTGATGTGAAGTGGCTTGGTTGTACTTAGATCACTAGTCTCCCTTTGGGAATCATTTTGGACAAAGTCTAATTCTGTAGGTTCGTCTTCAAAGTCTTCTTCATAGTCTTCTATATTTGGTTCATAGACTTCTTCGACATATTCGGCCTCTTGGTTCCTAACTTCTGGTTCAGTAATCGGGTAGGTCTTAGTGGAACATTGGGGCGCTATATAGCCGAATTGTTGACACCTAGAGTATTGGGTTTGGTGCCTAGGAGAGTAGGGAAGGACTACAGGTGGTGCGACCAAACCGATTTTAGGTTGGGCTGTAACAGGGGTTGGCGATTTAGGGGTCCTAGAATGTTGCACGAGCTCACGGATCTCTTGTCTGAATTCTTTGTATCCAGCCCGTATGGCAACGATCTGTTCTAAGATAGACCTCAAAATGTCGGAATTCATGGTAGCTACAGGGGTTTTAGGTTGATTGAGATAGTACTCCATATCACTACAGGTTGGCATGCAATGATGACACTAGGTGATGATGTGAAATGCAGTGTCACTAATGAAACCCTAATAACTATGATGTAGGACCAAATTTGATGCAGGACAACCTACTAATGCAATCTATTATGATTTCAGAAATCAGCAAGTCTTCACAATAATAGCTTAAATTTAAATGTTGCTGATTTTTACTTCGGTTATTCAGAATTAAGGATTAAGATTATTCAATTTAAGAAATTAGATTGCAATCAAGTAGTACAGTTGTTCTGATCCTAAATCAATATGATCGAATAATGTTGAGAAACGTCCTGTTACTAGGGTGTGCTAATTTAATGTCAAGATTTAAAGGGTAATAGGACGGGTTCGGAAGTGAGAGGTTCAATGTTCTGAATTATAACAGCAATATAAGTTTTCAAAATGTGGCTATCATGCAAGAGAACTAGAACATAATTAAATGAACAAGCCAGAAAAAGTAGAAACCTATCACCTGTGGCGGATGCAGTCAACCAGAATCGTCTGCTCGTGGAGTCTCGGACACGAAGTTGGCGCCGGGCAGAGCTAGCTGGAGTTATGGACCTGCATCTACAGCACAAGGCTTCCGGGGCTGTTGAAATGGGCTGAAGAACAATCTGGTTTGGGCCTGAGATCGGACCTGCAGCCGCTTGGGCTTGGGCCGCGCTCAATTGATGGCGCACAGGCTTGGGCCAGTACAGAAGCAAGAGCGGCTGGGGCCTTGGTTCGTGCGGGAAAGATGGATGGCCAAGGGGGAGAGCAGATGAGGGAGGCGACGGTGATGGCCAAGGGGGAGAGCAGATGAGGGAGGCGACGGTTGGGATGGCGGCCGAAGTCGGGGAGGTGCTGTGGTGGTGCTCGGGGTGGCGGTGGCGAGGATGGCGTGGGTCCAGTGTCGTTCACGGGAGACGTCCTCGGGTCGCAGTGAAGGCGGACACGGCGGCGGCGGCGGACGAGGCTCGGTGGAGACGGAGCCCGGCGGAGGTGGCGCAACAGAGATGGAGCGGCAGAGAGAAGGCTGCCGCGAAAGATGAGCGGCGGCAGACTCGGCGAGGCGGCGGAAATGGGGTTGGCACGACGGCGGCGAGGAGGAAAGGCGGAGCGGCTGGTGGTGGCGCTGCAGGCGGAGCTCGGCGACGGCGGCGAAGGGGACGGTGGAAACCCTAGGGTTTCCTTTTCGGCAGAACAGAGGTTGGTATTTTTTTTTTTTTTGAGGGGAAACACGTGCAGGTCACGTGATCCGACTTCTTTTTTTTTTTTTTTTTTTTGAGACACGTGAGATCACGTGTGTTGTTATAACCTTGGATCCGGTCGGATTCGGGTTGTCGGGCGTGAACCGCTCCGATAACCCGTTAGTTCCTCACGTGCAAGGCACGTGTATTTTTTTTTTTTTTTTGGAATGGATCCGGGCTAGCAGAGAAACGGGTAACGGGTTTGGATCTTACCCGTTAGGTTTGTTTTCTTCAACCTCCCGATGGTTTCGGGAGAAGGCTCCGATCTTCACGGCGATGGCGGTGGCCGGGGCTCTGGGACCTATGGCGGCGGGCGGGGCCGGTCACGGGCTCCGGCCGGCGGCGCTTCCGGTGACGCGTCGGCAGTCACGGCTGCGGCTCCGTGACCTGCAGCGGGGGATGGCTGGCGTTCCCGGGTTTGCCACGGGTCGGCCGTGGGCGGCGCGGGCGAGCTGGTGGCGCTGCTGACGTTGTGCGCGGGGTGAAGGCGGCCGTGGGCGCGACGGGTGGTGGGATTTGGCTCCTCCGACGGTGGGCTCGGGCCTTCACTGGGCAGCGGCGGCGACTGATGGATCAAGTCAGAGAGACGCGAAGGAGAGTCTGGTGCAGGGGCTGTGGCTCTTTCTTCTCTCTCGGCTGCAGAACTTTTTTTTTTTTTTTTTGCTCTGGTGAAGACACAGACCGAGAGAGAGGGGGGGTCGGATGCGGATGGCTGTCGATCTGGGCCTTCACAGACTCGGCAGTGATCCTTTTTTTTTTTTTTTCTTTGGTGAGCGGACTGACAGAGGGAAGGGGTCTGTTCTTGTTGTTGATGGTAACCGAGGGAAAGAAAAACTGTTGACGGATCGGGGCTTTGGCAATAGAAGCAAAACCGGTTGCTCTGATACCAAGTTGATGCAGCACCAGTGTGGGGGAAGAGAAGAAGAAGGAAGAACAAGAGAAGGAGAAGGAAGAAGAGGTTGTAGAGACGCAGGAAGAAGAGAAGGGGAGGAGGAGGAGGAAGAATAAGATCTGGGGGGAAAAGAAATTCTTAATCATTCATTAAACCCTAATCATGAAAATAGTTCCCTATATATAGGGCCCAAATACACAACTTGCATAAACCCCCCTTACACAGAAATAAATCCTAATGAACCCACAAATAACACAAATAAGCCCTAAAATGCAAATAAGCCCAGAAATAAAATAAACCACAAATAAACCCTAGAATGCAAATAAGCCCGAAAATAAGATAATAAAATAAATATGCAAATAAACGAGTCTGGCTCAATCCGGGGGCTCAGGATCATCTGGATGAAGGGCTCTGATGTCCCCATCAGAAAGGGGGAAGAAAGGGTGGTTGTGGTACTGCCTGGTGTTAGGAGACCCACGGTCGGTGGCAACTGGGGGCCAACAACTCCAAAATCAATCAAAAACTAGGGTTCTGCCCTCTTAAACCATAAAACCGAGACATTTTGGTGGTTGGGACTCCGACCATCACTTTTAATCACGACGGGAAGTCGAGGGAAAACTATGATTACGAGCGCCGAGGGTGAATAATGATCAGAGAAAGAAAAAAAGGCCTGGACTTTCGAAAATAAGGAAAAACAGGGTGTTGCCTTTTTCGGCCAAAATCCGATGAACACTAGCCGGCATCAAGGCCCTAAAGAATTCGGAAGAAAGAGGAGAAGAGTAGATCGAAGGTGGCTAGATCCTCGCCTAGTTTTCAGCAACGATTAGTCGTGATGGTGGCATGAACAATGACCGATGTGTGGAGAGGAAAAATGAAGAAATCTCTAGCGAAGAGCTCCGATCAAGATTGCAAACTCCAGTGGGGTGGAAGAGGGATCGAGAAGGGGCTCTAAATAGCCTCAGTCGCGATCAGAATCCAACCCGGAGTCGGATTCCGTCCGATGAACTTGAGAGGAAAAAGACTTCCATCGGGAGTCTCTTCCCTCTTTGCGCGTGCACAGCACATGCACTCTTTCTTTTCCTATTTTGGTCCAAACCCTTTCCAACGGGTCAATCAAATGGACTGGGCCCAATTCACTAAAAGGGCCGGGTATTACAAAGATAATGCATCAATGCAAAATTCATGGGAGGATGTGTGTATAAAATTTACATGCAGAATGAACATCGAAATAAACATGCAATCATATTGAGTTTGTCTTAACGGCTAGCCATTATGTAATTCTGTGCATGTGGCTTGATGTCTCTTATGGGAATTTAAGAGGTGAGGAGATAATGTTTGGGAATGTTATCAGAATCAACTAACAGGCACGAAGATAGCAATAGATTCAGGCACATTTTTTAATATGCATGGCAAGAAGACTTTTCTTCTCTGTTGCAATTCTATTTGCAACCTAAACACAGATTTTTAACCAAAAGAACAATGGACAACAATCTTAGGAGAAGAGAAACGACAAGCTTTAGGAAACAAAAAATGAATAATAGGGCTGAAACACAACATGATACGGCAAACATGGAGCAGAGACGGATCATTTAGACTAGCATGAGAAATGAAAAGTAACTCACTCACCTTGCACGTCTCATGTCGGTACTAGCTCAATGTTTAATCTCCTAGATGAGAGTAATTTGTGATTTTTATGACTCGAGGATGTAATTTACAATAGTTTTTATGTTCAACTTGAATTAGTCTCTCGGTGTGTGCAAAGACTACTTCAAACTAGTAAATGAAACTAATATGTGATTTTTTACAATTGAAAAGGAGTAATTTGTATTAGCCGGCATAATGCGAGACAAGATCAAACTTGTTAATAGGGACAGCTGGAAATGATTTTAGAAATTTATCAACATTACAGCTAACTCTCTTAGCTTTCAAAATAGAACTCATTGTTCGTTTGTCATGCCTTCGTGTATTCTTTATTCGATGTCCCATCTCGGTGCATGAGATATTCATGCTCTTCTCTCCATCTCCAATCTCAGCCGGCTGAGCTCTTGTTTTTTTTAAAAAAATTAAGATATTTTTGGTTGCAAGGAAATGCATGAAAAAACAAAAGAAAAATTAAGATTCCATACAAATGGAAAAGTTTTCTATAAAGCTGGTTATAATTTTTTTAGATTTGTATTAGCTTTCTAATTAGATTTTTTTTTGAAACAAATAAGTTTAAAATTAGATTTTTCTAGAGAAATGAGTTTTTCAAGCAGTTGTTTTTGCATCTAAAGAATACCCTAAGACCTCTTCATTTTCTCTTCTTGGGTTGAAGTGCTAACTCCTAATAGAGATAAGTCGCTCCATTCATTCTTCCTTTCTTCTTAATATCACCGATCTAATAACATATTACCATAATGAGAACCAACATGCGTGCATTTTAGAACTTCTTAGTATAAAAAAAAACAACAACAAATACATTTATCAACAAATTCCTGATAACATGTGATAGCATGGTTTAAGGAAGAAATTAATATTGTGGGCTAGATTCAATCTAAGGTTTCT
Organism: Phoenix dactylifera; assembly: GCF_051530095.1. Lineage (NCBI taxonomy): Eukaryota > Viridiplantae > Streptophyta > Magnoliopsida > Arecales > Arecaceae > Phoenix > Phoenix dactylifera. The sequence goes on along the minus strand of NC_143198.1, from coordinate 32,964,631 downwards.
ATGTGCAGCAATCACGATAGAAAATATTACGGTTTTCTTGATTATAGGATAAATGATAACGAGTACATAAGAGCATCTGTATGATATGATCTAAGATTTGTTTTAGCGGATATACCCTTCTGCCCTAGAAATTAGAGATTTTGGATTCAAATTTTGGATGGTGCATATCCTAATATGAGGAGCTTAGTATACATGATTATAATGGGGTCAAACTCTCTCCCTCTCTTTCTTTTGAAAAAAATAAGAAAAAAAAAACTCTATTTGATAACATGGCCATGGAGATTTTAATCGGAGAGAGAAGGAAAACAAGTCAACTTGTAAGTATTTCTTCAGTATCATCACCGAGCGCTAGCTTGGACGGCTTACTTGAGTGGTATCGCCTCTCATCACTTTGGCAAGGATCAGGGGTTTTAGTCAACCATCCAATTGTAGAGTGAGTGAAGTCTAGAGAAAAGGCGAGAATTAGTTCTTTCTGCTCTCAAAAGAAAAATAAATGAATGTCTTCATTTCATTAATAGCCAAATATTTATCTTAGAAAACTTAGAAGGCTATGCAGCTTATATAAGAGTCTCTAATTACATGTGGCTAGCTATATTTGTCTTATATGATACGGGGACTGCATGTATATATATATATATATATATGTCCTCTCCTGATTTGGGCCTTGAAAGTATGATTTACGAGGTATACAACATTCGAATATAACTTCAAGAGTGATAATTTAAGAAATTCATTTAGGATTTGATTTATTTTTTAGCAACTACCTCTCGGTCGGGCCCTTTCTTTATTTTCTTTGTAAGGGGGTAGATTTGGGGCTGGTATGCATGGGATGTACAAGGAAGTTAACGGATGAGCGCCTGCACAATCATCAGGTTAACAAAGAAGTAGACGTAAAGCTATTTGCTCATGCCTTGGCCTTTTGCATGCAATATCACAGCATGCGATGACAAGTTGACAGCCAATCACGTTCAAAGTCTCATGCAACGGAATTTCTTGCCACATATCATTGACCACAATTTCTTTGGTTCTTCCCCACCTTGTGAAATGGTGAAGGGTGACTGCACATGCCTAGAATAATAACAAAACTATGAGCACACAGTGGAAGAATCTGCCTGTGGCTATACGTCAAAAGATGATATGAATCATGTTGGCCGAGATGTCATCTTGATCACTCGAAGCAAGGGAGCAGCAGGTAGACAGGATGGGCGGTCTTAATGGGTAAACTAAGGATGGTAGCCATGTGGTAAAAGGAATCAAGGTGCATGCAATGCTTTCTGATTGCCAACTCTCTAATATTCCATCCAGTATTGCAAATGGATTCTTCCATGTGCTTGGCCCCACACAACTCGACTCTCACTTCTGATCACTAGCTGCGTCTTCCAAGTTCCATTTCTATAAAGCCGTTCCAGTTTGCCATCCATTCTATATACCGAGTTCACCTTCGGATGGGGTTCCAGGATATTGTTGCAGGATGCTCAGGAGGCCACTATCGGAGGCTGGATCACCAGCACGACGAGGCCGAGAGGTCCGGAAGGCGATGGCTTAGAAATTTAAATGGGAAAATGGTTGCTCTGCGGCTATCCTCTTCCAAGAAGCTAAAGTGGAGGTGTTTTCCTTCGATTGGAGCGGCAAGAAGGATTGCCGAGTTGTATGCTGGTATTGCAGAGACTGCAAAGCTGGATGAAGTCGTTAGTCCTGCTATCATCTTTTCTTCCCAGTGGGGCCTCCCATTTTTCTCTCATTCGTCGTTTGTATGCAAGAAGAGGGAGATTTCACCGGACAGAAATCTCTCATGAAATGCTCCTTTGTTACATTTGTGGAACAGACAAATCTCTTCGCTCGTTTCAGGTTTTCCTCGACATTACTCGGAAATATAGCTGGCCGACAATAATGCTGTATTTTTTTCCTTTCTTTTTGGTCGTAAATTAATTTTGTATCTGCCATTTTTTTTAATGTCATTATTTGGGTGTGACTCATCTTCTTTAGCCTCATTGTGGAGAGCCCTTGCAAGGCTCTCACAATCAGAGAAGGTTTAGCTCAAATCGCCTCTTAATGCTGATGCACATCAATCTGGTTTAGCTCATCAGGCGCAAATGGAGTCGACAATTAGTATCAATGGATTTTTTCTGATAAATCAACAATTAGTTTTTAGGATACGCATATATGGATTGAAGCCAAAATTCTCAGGTTTAGGATGACTAGAATTTACGAGTGTAATACAACTTTAGAATATGTGGTAAAATTAGAGAGATCCTGCAGCTTACTCGAAGAACAGATGTGGAGAAGAAATTATTTTCGTTTTAGCCGTTTTGAAATAAAAATAAATCGGTACCCAGCATGGGTGCACTTTAAGAGAGAGAATGAGAGAGAAACAGGAGAAAACATGAGAAAATGCATCATATAAAGAAGATAATAAATACCCAAAGATAAGATGGTAAAATTTAAAAGAAGAAAATGTTATATCTTTCAGGGATAAATTTTTAAAGAAGGGAAATTATTTGCATTCTCATGAGATATGGGCATCCAATTAAGCTAAACAGAGCTTAAAATGCCATGTATAACAGCAATGTAGCAGTGCCAACTGTAGACTAAAAGAAAAGATGAAAAAATTGATTGAGATGAAGAACTGGGGAGAAGTATTACCTGGATCGCGAGAACCCGACCTTACAAAGTTCATGATGATCCCTGATCATATAAATTGCACCACGCCCACAATTAGCTTTGACTGAGCCCTCGAAGTTAACCATGACTACCCCATGCTGTGGGGGTATCCAAGTATATAACCATACAATTAGAAGGAGGGTTGGACACAATGCAACTCGGATTAAGGGATATTGTAGATTTTCCCGTGCTAGTCCTTTTTCCAACCTAATATCAAAACACTCCTTTTTAATTGCTTTTGTATAGACCTGTAATACCTGATTTCTAGAATTTAGGACAAAATGATACCGCTCATTTAATTAATGACTGATTTTGTTCGATGCCGCGTGTTTGACAGAGATTAAGCTCTTCATTGCATAATACGAATTACTTGGATTATTCATTTTGTTCTATATTTTTCCCTTTTGAAGATTTTGTGTTTCAATGATGAGGAAAAACAAGAGAAAACAGAGATCATAACGAATGTTAAATGATCGCGCTCGAGCAAACTATGTACTAATAGAGCATAAGGGGCTATTTTATCGTAATAACTGATAAATTGAAATTTCTTGCAAAACAATTTCATTTGGGCTATTATGGTATCAATTGTGGCCTATGGAGTACAGAGTTGTATTTAGCTTAGCATGTGCGACAGTGCGAAGCAATTTCTGTCTCTCTACTTCGTTATGTCATTCTATATATATGTTTATTATTTATTGGACTGATTCACTTGGAGATCAATCAGATCCGGTGGTGCAACTATGTAATAGACATCCTTTAGGATCTCCTTTGCAGGTGCCCTTGTTAAGATGGAATTCTTGTTGCTGGACTGGTAATGTGTAGGTGAAACTTGCATCGATCAATGAAATGGCTTCTCAATGGTAGCGTGTTTTATGCAAGTCTTGCCAATATCTGAGGCCTGAACCTGGAGGCTGTGCATTTATCCTTGGATTGTCTTATTCATTTGGAAGGTGGCCTGGAGATGCTTGCCCACTAGAACTGTATTGGGGTGTGAGGGTTCTTGCAGCCTGTGTGATTTGCCCGGAGGTGGAGGAGACCATTTTCTGCACCCTCATAGACTACCCGCAGGCCAGGCAGATATGGTGCTATGTTTCAGGCTAGCCGGATCAATGGCAGAGGTGGTTATCTACCTAGGAGTTTCTACAATTCTTGAAGGCCTCGGCATGGAGATCTGTGCTTGAGGAGGGGGGCCATGTGCTGCCTATCTAGCCTACCAGTGTTAGCTAGATAAGAATGCCCAAGTCTTCGAGGGAGTCAGCTCTCATCTGAGGGTGATAGCGGCTAGAGCCCTTATGAAGGCGGCTGAGATCATCGACGTTATAGAGGCATCACCTGAGTTAGCTAGGGACATCTGGGGCTCCTATTTTGCTCACACAACATTCAGGACAATACTCGTCTCTTAGGTGCCCCCACCTTCTGATTTTCTCGAGGTAAACTTCAACGGCACGGCAGTGTGAATGATGAGGGGAGATGCAGCAACATAGGATTCGCCATCCGAGATCACGACTCCAGATTAGTTGCGGCGGGAGGCTGGCGGACTTTTGACTCATTAGTGGTGTGTGCTGAGTTTAAAACAGTTTGGGAGGGCATCTACTATGCGAGGTGAACACTGGATGCGGACCACATTATTCTTGAAGGCGATTCGGCCATAGTGGTTGAGTAGATCCAGGGGCGGGGACGCACTGCTGAGGACCGGCCGTTGATCCATGAGATTCGTCGGTTGATGGAGGAATGCAATTCTCATCAGGCTTTACACGTGTTCAGAGAGGCCAATGGGACGGCCGACTGGGTGGCCTTCTATGCGGCCCACCACTTCGATAGTTTTGTTTGGGTTGGAAGTGGGTCTGTTTTAGGGGCATTACGTAGTGTTCTATTTTCTGATTTTATTGACTGCATTTATACGTGTAGTGTGTGAACCACTGTTGCAAAAAAAAAAAGAAAAAAATAAAAAAAAAAAGAAAACCTTGTCACGGATCTTTTAGCAGCTGTCAAATTGGCCATATGCTTTCTAGGCCTATTGAGCTCTGTTTCAAACCTGCTTTAATAAATTTCCACGGAGGGAACTGTAGAATATGAACAGGGGAGAATAGGAACCTCACTCACGTTATTGTTTGGTGCTTTTATAGTCAAAGCGTGAGTCACCACAGTAGTAATATGCTCCACGGTGGAGTGCCAGTCCCGGTCCTACGGATCGTTATATTGTTCGGACCGGATCTCCTTTAATTTATGGTGCCAGGCCAACCAAAATCTTTATAATATTACCTGGAAACAGATCGCACCAAAGAACTTGATCCGCCAAATCCAATGGTCCAACCACAAGACGGGAAAATAACATATATATCAGAACGTTGAATTTGCTCCCCGCATTGCATGTGACCGCAAATCTCAAGAACCTCTTGAATAATTAGACAATTAGGCATAGACTTGCTTAGTGCGACAGTAAAATAAATACCATAACTTATAGGTCTATGGCTTCCTTAATAACACCATTCAATACCATAGCCGATACACTAGTTGCTACATCTACTTAACGGATCATGTGCAAGCGTAAGAGCTAATTAGTTGTCTATTCACGGGCTCCCGAGCTACAAAGTTGAGCAAGTTGAAGAAATGATAATAAAAATATAAAATATATAAATAAATTTATTTCATTCTATCAGCTTAAGCTTTTAAAATAAATGGTGATTTTAACATGATATCCTATCCAAAGCAGGCAGTATCTGCCTCGTTTTTTTAGATCAGAAAATTCAACGACAATCCACGGTTTCTGACGGCTTGATTCCTCAGGAAAACCATCGACTCCCGTTAATTCCCCCATTAAATTATGGCTATAATATTATTTGCATGTGCTCATCACGTAACTTGCGTTCCCATGTCCCTAATGGCTCTTGGTATATAGATGATATTATATATCTACAACCGGAAAATACGGCGTTACCTCTTCCAGCGGCGCCGTTCAAGACCTCCCAATCGGACCCACCAACATGGTCCACGTCAGCCGGCCACCGGAAAATGACGTGGCAGCACCACCTCCTCCCCTTCTTTGGCTTTCCCCTGCCTCCTCCCCCTGCTCGACGGAACCCTACGCCGGTAGCTGACCGTCAGATCTGTGAAGGCCCTCAGGATGTACTTGTGCACGCTCCGGTCGTTGAGCTCCAGGTAGCAGAACAGGAGCTCCTCCATGAAGTCCCAGTCCAACGCCTGGTGGGGGTCCACGTGGCGGGCGTCCACCATGTCCTGCATGGACCGCCGGAAATCGTCGTAGGGGTCCTTGGAAAAGGTCGTCACCGCCACCCCGTCGCCGGGGACAGCCGGACCGGCGTCGTACTGCCGGGAGGATGATGACGACGATGACGTGGCCGCGCTCGGCCGGGCCTCGTCGAGGAGGGAGTTGGACGTACCGGGGGAAACAAAGAACCGCTCCGACGACCGGATCATGCCCGCCGGCGGATCGGTGTCGTAGCTTGGGGATTCGGAGGAGAACTCACGCTTGTCGTCTTCGTCGCGGTAGTACAGGGAGTGAAAATTCTCGTAGAGGAAGCGATCGACGTCGGAGAGGGTGGCGGCGGGGTCATGGGCGCCACCGCCGCTGCCGTCTTCAGGTTGGTCGCGATCGACGGCGAAGGACGGGGTCCTGGGGTGCTTGCAGGCGGAGAGGAGCCAGCTGGTGGCGACGTTGGAGGGGTTTGGGGGGCTTGGGAGGTGGAGAGTGGGGACTTTCTTCAGCTTAGAGAAATAGAGTTGGAAAGATTTGTGAATGCCCTTCTTCCCCATATCTTTCTTCTCTTCTTTGGCTGCTTCTCTGTGGGTTGGTCACTGGGGAGAGAATAAAGATGGCTTAGTGGCAGGTGATGGTTCTTTTATATATAGGGGGAGAAGGAGAAAGGAGAAGAGGCATGGGAAATGAAGATATTTGGAAGGTAAAACTGGGAGGATGTCTTATAGGTATGTCCTGTTCTCCATCTTGGGAGGTATGGTGTTAATTAATGGGCTATAAATATGTTTAGACGGTAGGGGATTAATTTCATAGGTTTAAATTGGGGGTTAGATAAGCATGTGTAGGTTTCTATGGATTTATATATATAGGTTTGGAAAGTTACATGAATTGAACGGTTGTTGGCTTCTGGACTCTGAAGCAGGGGCTTCAAATGAGCCGACCTTTGCTCTGCCGGCATGGCCTCTAGCGGCGGCTTCGCTTGGCTAGACTTTTAATCTGAAGGAGGATTGGTTTGGTCCTTTAAATACTACCGTATGTATGACCCCTTTTTCTTCTTTTTTTCTTAGGTTAAGAGGTATGACCCCTGGTTTGAACCTGGCGTATATAGGTTGTGCGTATTTTTATTTACATAGTTTATCATATTTATTTATCCCACTCTAATCAAATTTTTTTTGATTGTAGTTGTAATAATTCAGGACCTCGTCCAAAAAAACTAGTTGAAAGATATTATTTAGATTTTTTTATCCTATATAAGTATCTAAGATATGCCTAGCGAATAACCGGTGTTTGACTAAACACACGCCCGCACATATCTTCACAATAGTATCATAGATGTCGATCATAATCTATTATTTACATAAAATTAACATTGAAGCTATAATAGTGACATCGATTATCTTGCTGATATGTAGACTAGATCTAGGTTGCATCGATGTCCAAAGTTGCGACATATGTGCTTTTACTATGATGAAAGATTGCCAAGTATGTGGATAGTGGTAGGGCTGGCTATCTTTAAAGTACATCACTAAAAGTATTTAAAACTTGAAATTGGAGTGAATTGGATGTTAAGTTTTAACATGCTGTTCCGTCCTTGGTATGACATAATTTGTTATGAGAGATAGATCTTGTTCTCGTGAATTTAAACTGCAGGAACCATGCATGATATTCTTTAAATCTTTGAACTTTTAGTTTGCTCTTCTTTCTTACCTTAGTTAAATAATATTTAAATTATTTCTCAAATACGACACTTCATGTAGAATTACTCATTTATTCACATACTTGCAACTTATTAATTAAACTACGGCCGATCTAAAGAAATTAATAAATTATGCTTTAGTGATTGTATATGATGTTGCTATTTTTCTTGTTCTTTCCGTTATTTTTCTATTATCCCTATCTCTTTCCATACTTCTTTTAATATAAGTAAGTGTATGGAATCTAATAATCATACATTACTTGATTAATTCTTAGTTGTTTGTAATATTCTTGATCTTATAATGAATTTCTTGATTTTTTTTTCCTCTGAATTTCGAATATTCAGCGGAATCTGAACTTTCTCCAAACACCAGGCTCGTGACTTTCCACCATGAGATTCCATATTTTAAAACGCAGTTCATACGCTGTCTAACTCAAGTTCAAACTAGGCGATCCCATAACGGTCCATGTGTTAAACGACAATTAAAATAGTATTATATAGGTTCATTTAACCAAGGCCGTCATGCAATATGGACAAAATGACGAGGAGACTGGACCTTTCCCGTTCAATCTTCAAACGGAGAGATCTCGCCAATTTGAGATTTGGTCCACATCCTGCACCCTTGCTCGTTTTTTAATTGCACGGCATTGCCAAACCTCCCCGATCTAATAATGAGATGGCTGTTATTTTTAATAATGAGGTTATAGAGTATAGAAACAGAGTTCGAACTCAGAATCTCTACTTGATATGATAACATAATAAAATTACCACTTATTCCAAAAACTTAAACTCATAAGATGAGATAGATTTATATATATTTTATATTTTCTTACGGAAGAGGAGGGCAATTTCGACATCGGAGGTGGAAGGACAGTCAGTGAGGAAGCGGCGAATGTCGAGGACGGCGAGGAAAATAGAGTTGCGGCTGCCAAAGTCGAGGAGAGGGGAGGGGGAGAAACCGTCCATGGCAGTCTCCAGCTTCTCATGCTGAAATATCCAAATCTTATTAGAGGTGGTAATACTGGCGGTGGCTATAATTGTGGAGTCCTTGCTGCAGGAGAAGGGATCTATGAGAGAGAGAACTTGCTACATCTCTCCATCAAACAAGAAGAAAAAGGAGGGAAAAGGGGAAAGCATAGCATGCTGCTTTCTAGTTGGACCGGACCATCGTCGAGCCGGTAAATATGATCCTACTAATAATTTCTATTTGTAAAAAAATTATTAATTGGAGCAGGAACCGTCGATAAATTCATTCTAACGTATGTTGTTATTATACATAAAAATAAGAAAAAAAATACGGTTACATGTATTGCATCTTCGTTCGATTGGTCGGACTGGTACGTCATGGATCCAATCAAACTACTAATTTTTTCCATTTGAAGGATGCTTGCAACGCCCGAGGTGAGATAGATTGACATGACGCCCATCAGCACCAATTTCCGATGCGCAAGTATGCGAGGCAGGCAACACATGACCGGACGGACCCCATATATGAAACGAGCATCATATTTATCGGACAAGGCATCCAGGATTTTTTTTTTCTTTTTATGGTGAATAGATATCCAGCAAATCTACCGGCTAATCTTGAGGTGTAAATGAACTTCATTGTAGTAAGCTTTTGAAGCCGGTAAATCTTCTTAGAGATTAGAGCGAGTTCCTACAAGAGGAATCTTTGTGGCAGTCATGTAATTTGAATTTATAATATATAATATTTTAAGTTCAGTGGTCGCATCAAAAGGAGTCCGAACATGTGGCCTTCTCGAGCAGACAATGGGCTAATATAGGAAAATTACACAACTGACACGTGGCTGGCTTTCTTACCCTTATCGAGTAGCATGCAGCGGCCTGAGTTTTCCTATATTATTATTATACATAAAAAATAAATAAAGAAATTAAATTCATCATAGATCGATCCATAATGAATCTGATCCATCTAACAATTTTTTTCCGATCATTATTGGAGTATGACATAAAGTGGTAAGCATAATCCACTGGCTAGAGTTGGCAAGCTCGATCATCCTAGCATCAAATCTTAGGTCTTAAATGCCAACAGTGCAACCTCTTGTTAAGATAGGTTGCTGAGTAGGTTGGGTGAAAGCTATTAAGCTATAATACAATTACAAATAGCTTAAATTTGTGCCACGATTTGGATAATGCTTTTAAAGTGCTCGTCAAAATTATGCAACTATGTAACTATTTACCTTTTAGTATGCAACTATATGTAGCTTTTACCATACTGTGACTTTAACTTGGAGCATTTTAATTGTTTAAGCAACGTTAATCACACATGTAACTTACATGCACTTCAAATTTCCTTCTTAAGGAGGTTGGCCAGCCAACTTTCTCTCATTTTGGTCTTCTTGGAGGAGCAAGAGAGTTCATCAATCAATTAGAAGGGCAGCTATTGATGATGTCATTCTTTTGGTATGTTTGGCAAAAAAGAAATGGTAGAATCCTACTCAAGAAGAAAAACTCCAATTTCACCGCTCGGCAAAAGATCCTATACTCTTTTTGGGTTTGGGAGAACTTCTGTTCTACCTACAAAGGAGGAAGGCTACAAATTGATTTGGGATAGCTTATCTTCTTTGGTTACCCACTTGAAATGACCCATGCGAGTGTGTGTTTAGACCCACATCTATTATTCGTTGAATAGATTTGAGGTACAATTATACGGAATCAACTCAAATAATAATTCTGAGGAGCTATTTTGGATGAGGTCCTCATCGTTGTACCACTATAACTCTTAAACTATACTTATGACATCCTTTATTATGAACGTACTTTATGTTTAAATGTTTTTGTTTTGTTGACTCATCTCCTTCTCCATACTTGTAACTCTTTGTACGCTCTTTTGATCACTAAATCAGGGAAAGTTTCTCACTTCATTTCGCATCAAAAATTTTCCTTTCCGAAAAAAGTGTGCATTTCCAATTATTTGATGAAAAGTAATGCCATGGGGCACTGCTTAGTTGCCCCATCGATCCATTGTGCCAACATGATATGATGGGATCGCGTCAATTCATAAGGATTGCAGACCAAATCATGATGTGTCACGCCAATCATCAATATTGCATTGCATGAAAAACTGACGAATAAGTGAGCGGTCGCAAGAGCTTTTCTTTTAAGAAACCTTTTTCTAGTAAATTCTATTACTGTTGAATGATCTGGTTACTGGTTAAGTCGAACCTTTTGATCTGGTTACTGTCATTCGTATATGACGAAATAATGCAAGAATTCGAATGGCTAACATGTGTATCGTGAAAAAGGCACGGTAGTAGTTGATTGGTTCTTTCTTCCCAAACAGCAGGCGCGTCGACCCAAATATCCGCAGCTTCTTTTGCCTCAAAAAACGGAGAGGAAGAAGGAAAAAAAGAAAAAAAGACTCCATGGCTTTGCTGTGATCATGTAACCTACCCAAATTAAGCTGCACGCACTATACGTAACATTCCTCAATTAGTCCGAGTTAAATGAGACCCTACATGAATCTTGAGAGGGTCCGTTTTTCACTTTCATGGGATCAAATGCGTAGCTACTAACACATACTCAGGCATCTGGAATTCAATTGTCCATTCCCTGACTTTTAGGATTTACCATCCACACGAGGCCCCATTTTTTTTTTTTAAAAAAAAAATAGAACATATTGTTGCTCAGCTACACAAATAGGAGAGTTTTGTAAGCATAACAATGATGAAATAGTTTTTTCAGATATATTCGATAAATTGTACATCTCTTCTATGACAAGGCAGGCTCTCAGGCTCATAACTCCACCCTCAAGCAGCAACTCGACTTTTACCATAACTTCAGCGTTACTACAAACTTGGCTGGCCGCGTGCTTGGCACAGGCAAACAATAGTATGAAATAACACTTATTTTACCTCCCTAGTCCCATTCTCATCAAAGAAAAAAATATATAACCCTTACAAACACATTTTAAGTTCTCTGCACGTAATTTTCTTTCTACGTTTACATTCTTAATTAAAAGATCAGTGAACAAGGTAGGTAACAAGAAGGGCTACCAGCATGAGCACATAAGCTATCCCCAGGTCGATGGCCTTGCCATCAACCACCCGAGAAGGTGCCGTTGGTTCCCCATGAGTGAGCTGCTTTAGACCTGACAAGAAGAAAGCAAAGAGAAGCAGATAAGACACTCTCACAGACCTCATTCTCCAGGTGATGAAGGGAGGGAAAACCTGGGAAACGAGATGAGAATATTTAGATATTTAGAAGCGAAGAAAGAAAGTACTGAGAAGATATGAAGCGATGATGGCTGGAGATGAGTGGAGAGGTGGTGGTTGGTAGGTTTTTATGGAGAAAAAGGCGATCGGATTATTATTAGCATTTAAGCCGCCATATTTGATCCAGGAAATGGAGGCTTTTGAACATGCGAGTTGACTGGGAATGCACTGTGGACCGCACCTACTGCGGGTGTCGCACGGTGATAGAGATGGTGGATATCTCGACAAGAAATTAGCCGAAGTCCAGTGAATGAACATGGGAGAGCCGTCGATTGGGTCAAATAACATTAGAAATACTGCGTCGTATTGCTTCTTTTCTACAAGAAATTAGCTCCTGTTGAGTTGACCAGCGTCGCTTGTGGACTTTTAGTCAGATATTGCAACGGGTTTTGATTTTTTTTTTTTGTGTGATGAAAACAGGCTTTGATCATTGAACTAAAAATACTACTTGCCTCATAATTCGATCGTGTGCGGGAGAGGGATAGCAGATACTTACTATGGGCCAAGCAAACGCCCTCCCTTTTAGTCCAATTTTAAATTCTATGTATCCTAATTAATAAATAAACTAGACATGGATCTATCATCGAATTTTACTTATTTTTTCTTCAATAACTACTGCATGATTTAGTGGTTGTTATATAAAAACATGAAATTTAGATTTACTAGAATTGATGCTCTACATAATACCTTGTCATCAAATTTTGTTCTCCATATTTAATGTAGTGATCAAAGAATGGTTATATAATCATTACATGAGAAGATGAAAATTGAGCTTCAGTACAATCAACTAATAATAGAAAGACTCCTTATTTTTCATGTTTCCTACAGTGATCACAAAATTTTATACCAAAATATGAAATTATTATAACAAATAAAAAAATAAAGGGACCTATCATTAAAATTTATTTCTATGTTTCATATATGATCTCTCTTTTTTTTCTTGAGGGATGAGTTTCATATATGATCATGGATGATTTAGCGGACAGTGTGTGAAAGCACGAAATTTAGAATTTATTATGGTCAATGAATTGCAGAAAGATTTTTCATCAAATTTCATTTCCTAATGGTATCAATCAACATATAATGATACCTTGATCGTTATATGAAAATTTAAAACCAAAAATATATTACCATTTTTTATTTTTATATTTAATATAATAATCATGGTATGGTTTCATGATCACTATATAAAAATGATAAATTTAAGTGACCTTCACTTTTATGAATCCCAATGCAAAATTAAGGACCATAGTTGAATCAGACCATTATTGATCAGTGTAATCGGCGTTGAACTTCATCTGCAGGGTAAACCATTGTCGCTGGAAGAAAACGGCAGGGGCAGGCCTCCTTCAATGAGTTCGGCTTAGGCCCCCAAATGCATTGAGCTACGCCTGTCCCCACGGAGACCCTGCCGCCGGCGAACCCCATTACCTGCACAACCGCTGCTGCCGCAGGCAGCTTTTGGGGTCCGAGATCCGACACGAGCTGGAGGCCCAGTCAACAACGGCGTCGCCGGAGGCGTGGAAGAAGTTGAGGTTCCCGCCCGCAAGGTGGAAGACGGTGAGGGTCGGGAGTGGGAGGAGAGAAGGAAGTGGACGAGGGAGGCGAAGGGAAGGTCGGCCATGGAAGAAGGAGAGCGGTAAGATGTCGCCTGGGGGAGGATAAGGGCCCGGTGGAAGAGGGACGCGGCCCCCCGTTAAGGATTCGAACGCCGCGCGCCAGGCGTCTTTGAGGAGAGGATTGCGGCCAAGCGCTAGCTAGCAGAGGTTTGGATTTCTCCACTTCTTTAAATTTTCTACGTACACTCTGATTGGAAGGAAGGGTATGCTTGCGACTCATTAGTTATTGTCATCACATTTCTCCTGACCAAAATCCTATTTTCTCCACTTAAAGATGGCCATTTTGTAAGACAGAGAGCCATCTTGAAAGGATCAAACTTAAAATAAAAGTAAGAGCCATTCATTTTGATTCAACTGAGCTACATGAATATGGAAAATTTCTGACCTTGACATCGAGGAAATAAATACCTGAGCTCACTATTTGATATTAATGCATCATACATATGCAACAATGTTTACAAATTAATACAATTTTGAGCTCTCTCCATAGCAGCTATAAGTACGTAAAGGACCATAGCGTCCTTGTTTCCATCTTCAGTTCATTCATGAAGACTTGGTGAACAAGATATGTAACGAGAAGGGCTGCGAGCATAAGCGCGTACGCTATCCCTAGATCGATCGCCTTGCCATCGACAATTAGAGAAGTTGCTGTGGGCTCCCCTTGGGCAAGTTGCATGAGCCCTGAGAAGAAGAAGGTTGCGAAGAGCAAAGCATACACTCTTAAGGAACTCATTCTCCAAGTATGAAAAGAAGCACAGCTAGAGAAGGCAAGGAGACTCTCGATTTTTAGTACGTTGCCGGCTAGAAGGTCGTATGAAGCGATCATGATGATGATGATGATGCTTGGACATGAATGGAAAGGTAGTAGAACCATGTGGACTTATATACAGGAAAGAAGGCGATCGAGCAGAGTACTTGCATTGCAGCCGGCTTGTTTGATCCAACGATGAGAACGGGTTGAAGCCGTTAGTCGACTCGCTGAGGTTATAGTTATTGTGGACCAAGCCAACCATTGTCGCACTTCGACGGTTGAACGAATGGGGCCGGATGGCCGGAACATGAAAAGATTCGTGTCAAATTAATTTTTTTTTTTTTTTGGTAAAAAGGAGGCAAAAGAGCCACCTGGCTTTTGGTTTAGTGAAGATTAATCGTACTTACAACAGAGATGGGGGACAGTAATAAGTTATATTGTCAAGGGAGGAGAGGAATATATGTGAGAAAAAGAAGTTAAATGGTTTCAAACTAAGTGTCTGGTAATCAGGACAAAGAATGTTGATAGAAGACTCGAGAGAGTCAATGATGCCCAAAGCCTGCGTTGGGTGGCACTCAGGAGAGTTTCTTGCATATTATTTGGCTCAAAACAACCTACACTCAGACATGAGTACGCCACGAGCAATCAGAATCTCTCCTCTTTCTTTCGGGATAGTAAGGAGCTCCAATGCCAGCCGGTGATCATCATATTTTTAGCCAAGAAGGGGGAAGATCTATATCCCCTATTTTGACTGGCTGAATCCGTGTTTTTCTCGATTTCGGTTGTTTCCACCGCCGAGATCTTCCTCTAATCCCTCGCAATGATTAGAGACCATGCTCAGAGCTCTGACTATGAGGATTGATTTTCTCAGTTTAAGAGGTTGGAACTCTTGTATAAATTGATGTACATATTTATACTATTTATTCGAGCATTATTGATAGTCGGTTTGTGATTTCATGTTGTGTGCAACGATTTCTTGCTATTTCTTGGTGTAGATATATGGAGATTCTTACTGAGCTGTAAAGCTTACACCACCTCTTTTCATTTTCTTTCAGAGTTGTAGGTCGTTAGGTACTTGGCAATAGTTGGGATTACAGGTGAAAGAATGAGTAGAAAGATCACTGATACTGGTTGGATGATTAAATTTTGTAATAGTTTATAATTGTTGTGAATTGAGATCATTATTATTCAATAATATTGAGGTTGTAATAAATTTTTAGATTTTGCATGTTCTCTAGGGCTTTGTCCTAGGAAGTATGTGGCCATGTCATGCAGCCGACTCGGCTGTTAGGTTCAGAGTGTGAGATCTGGGTTGTTACAAATATGGCGGTAACGAGCAGCTTAACAAGATGACTCAGTTCAATTGAGGTCATGGGTTAATCACGGCTTGGAACAAGAACGGCTATACTTGGCTCGTGGCATTTTAGCGTGTTTTACATGGTTGGGCACACTTTGAGCCGACGGTGGATGGTACCGTATCATGTAACTCGTGTTTCAGAGACATGTTAAGAACATTTCCTCTTATCTACAATTGCACAGTCATCTCGAACTATGAATTCAGCTGTCCATGCATTTCCTCTTAAAGTCTTCCTTTGGTTGATCTCGAGGAATAAGCTCTGTGCTTGCTAGGAAAGGTTGGCAAGTAGGCTCTAGTGGTGCTCTTTGTGGCTCGAGAAGGGGATCCCACTCGCATTTAATTCTAAAACGCTCCTTCTCAAGAAGCCTATGGAACACCATCAAAATCCAATTGTAATTGAGGGGTTGGCCGGCTAGTTTTCATGACCTTAATTTGGACGGCTTGGAGAAGGAAGGAGTATCAACTAGCTCTAAGAAAGACCACCGGAGACCAATTGTGTAGATTTATGTTCGGAAATTTAGAAGGAAAGGAATGCTAGAAGATTTACCAGGCGGAACACCTTGATCTATGCCATTCTACAGAAGATATTGCACACTTTCTACTCTTGGGAGCATCTGTGTCCTCTTAAAATGGCCGACAGCCATGCTAAACTTCGGTACAACTTTGGATCGTTGGTGCATCAGACTTCTTCCCGAACTGATTCTTAACAAACAGAGGAGAGTATCTTTAGTTTCTTTGAAACAGCCACAAAAAGGCGCTCATCGTCGTATCATATCAGTTGGGTGGTGTGGAATCTGGTGGAACTGAAGAAGGAACATCAAAAGCTAGGCTTTTTCACTCTATCTTTGTAAATTCTTCAATGAGCAGTGATTATTCCTTGTTTCACTGTTCTTCTTTCCTTTCCCTTTGTACATATTTTCTGTTAAACTCTCAATAAATCGTGGGTGGCAGTTTGCCCCCAACTTCCACCAAAAAAACATGCAAGGAAAAAGATCCACTAGTTTCTGGATGATGAAACCGTAGGCTTCGTCATAACTGTAAAACAAACACAACTGGAACATAACAAGAGTCTATACAATGATCCTCATAAATACCAAGCCAGATAAAAAAAGTTGTAATTGTTGGGGGAAAAGAGGTTTTGCTTCAGCAATCTTTGAACAGATACAAACACAAAAGCAGAGATTCAAACACCTAGTGATTTTCTCCTGCTTATATTACCTAATTACAGCCAAGGGGAAGAGTAGAGAGGAGTGACCACTGATTTAACTTGAAGATACTTT
This sequence comes from Phoenix dactylifera, assembly GCF_051530095.1. Classification (NCBI taxonomy): domain Eukaryota; kingdom Viridiplantae; phylum Streptophyta; class Magnoliopsida; order Arecales; family Arecaceae; genus Phoenix; species Phoenix dactylifera. Next base: position 32,947,815 of record NC_143198.1, on the reverse strand, counting down.
TCGATTGCATTCAGTCCATAGTCCCTTCCAAATCCACTCATCTTAAACCCACCAAAAGGAGCATCTGGGTCGAATGCGAAGTAACAATTGATCCAAATGGTGCCTGCACGAACTGATCTTGAGACTCGGTTCGCTATGTCCAAATCCTTAGTCAGGACTCCAGCAGCCAGGCCATATCTTGTAGCATTCGCCTTCTCTATCGCCTCCTCGATCGTCCTGACAGAAAAGGAGAAAGAATGATCAATCTCCATGCATCTTTTCTTCTGAACTTTATCATTTTATTCTACCGTCTTAACTAAATATTTCATGGAATCTTTCAGCGTTCGAAGAGGCTTACTGAAACTTCATGAGGGACATCACGGGTCCAAATATCTCATCTTGGGCGATCTTCATGTCCTCCTGGCAAAAAAACAGTGGACAATGTTTCACAAACTAGATGAAAACTCCTATTGTTGCAATTGGTTCAATAGAGCAGAACTGTGATCCTTTTTGTCACCTTAACATCAGTGAAGATTGTTGGTTCAATGTAGAAACCTTTCTCTCCACAGGGTTTTCCTCCAGTCAGCAAGGTAGCTCCCTCTCTCTTACCATGCTCAATATATTGAAGAACTTTTTCAAATTGTTTCTTGTCAATCTGGACCCAGAAGAAAAAATAATGTCAAGTTCCGGAGAATGTCAAAACGGAAAAAAGGAAAAAGAAACAGGATGCTTTAACTAAACAAAATGTTCGGCTCGATCGCAAGTGAATAAAAATAAAAGAAATCCAGAACGTTATTTGCTCTCGAAATTGTTGCTTGCCATTCTATGTATATACTACAGTATTGATACAGGTTGACCAAGAAGCAAAGAACTAGATTTACAATTTAGTAACAAGCATGGTCTTTTGGAAACGTATGGCCAGAAACTTTAGCTGAATGATGGGAAATAGCTTCTATCGTTTACGCACATGCAAACAATGTACTAGAGAAGCAGGAAGATTACCTGAGGGCCTTGATGAACATCGGGGTCCAAGGGGTCTCCAACTACCCAGCCTTTGGCGCTCTCTGCCGCCTTCTTTACGAATTCATCATAAATTCCTTCCTGAACGTAGATACGAGACCCTGCAACGCAAATTTCTCCCTGAAAATTCAAAAACCGCCAATTATATTAACTTTGTATCCTAAAGCATAAGATTTTCAACGGTAATGGGTATATGTATAATAATATTGCCTTGTTATAGAAGATGGCTTTCTGGGCTAAATCCACTGCCATGTCGACATCGGCATCGTCGAAGATGATGATGGGAGACTTGCCGCCCAATTCAAGCGACACGGGCTTTAAATTACTTCTAGCAGCTGCCTCCATCACCTGGCGTCCTACTTCAGTTGAGCCAGTAAAACTAATCTGAAACCAGCAATAAATGATTAAGGTCACTAAAAATTGGCCCGTACGTACTTAAGACCATGCTGAAATCCTCAACAAGGAAGGGAATCATGTTCTATCGATCTAAAGAAGATAGGATAATATAGAATTAGCTAGTTTCAGATAGGAGATTTGCTGGATATTATAGCTCCCTTACTTTATCGACATCCATGTGCGAGCAGAGGGCCGCACCAGCTGTGGCACCGAATCCATTGACAACATTGATCGTTCCATCCGGAATACCAGCCTGTAATTAAAAGAGAAAGAAGTTGCTATTACGTTAGGAACTACTTCGAAACTACTCATTTATGTTCATAGAAATAAATTCCTTTTCTCGAGGGATCCCTATTATGTCTTGTAACAACTTAGGATTTTATCTAAAAAAATTATCAGAAGGTATTTTTTCAGATTTTTTAGACTTGTATAAATATCCGACATCTTTTCGGCAAATAATCAATGGAAGACTAAATATGAGTATTTGCATGGATCCTCGTGTGTCTACTTAACGAGTACTTAACTAGGTTTAAAAATGTGAGAAAACAAGCTATATATACCTGCTTGGCCAAGTGGGCAAAGTACAAGGCAGAGAGAGGAGTTTGCTCGGCAGGCTTGACGACCATGGTGCAGCCGGCGGCCAAAGCGGGGCTGACCTTTAAGAAGAACATGGTGGAGGGGAAATTCCAGGGTATGATGTGGCCGACCACACCGATGGGCTCCTTGAGCGTGTAGCCTTGGCACTGGCTGGACAGCTTTAGGGTCTCTCCGTGGATCTTATCTGCGGCCCCGGCGTAGTACCGCAGCATGTTCGCGCAGTGGGGGATGTCCATACTTTTCCCCATTTTGAGCAGCTTTCCGGCATCTAAACTGTCCAGCATCGCCAACTCTTCTATGTGCTCTTCGATCAAGTCTGCAAACTTCATCATCAGCCTTCCCCTCTCCTGTTCATCATTCAAAGCACTTATTAGCTAGCTGTTGTATGGATCGAACATCCATGGGTTCTCTTGACCATATTTGAATGAACGAATGAATAGCTCTTCTAAATACAAGCTCCTAAATTTTTAGGAGACTCCTGGGAGACAATATTTGTTTTTTTTTGTATAGTTTTTGGAGACAAACTGACTGTCTCCGGACTCATTTTGATTCCAACCATGACTTCGCTCTGCCCATTTTGATTCCAAAGTTATGAGCCAGGCCATTTGAGAAAGACGGGAGGGAGAAAGACCAGGATCATACATAACCGGACATGCGAGGCCATTGGCCATGGTCGAAGGCTTCTCTCGCGGCCTTCACGGCCAAGTCCACGTCCTCTTTATCGCCCTCGGCAACTTTAGCTATCACGTCTCCGGTTCGTGGGTCCCTTGTCTCGAATGTCTTCCCTGTGGCAAGGCCAGCAAGCAAACATCGTTATTATTATCAGTAAGACCTGCGCCATGTTTCTAATTCTTTAGATGTACGAATCTAGGGTTGAATTGATTGATTAAAAAATTGGGCAACAATAGAGACTTCAGTAGACTGTACATATTTTAGTTTTTCCAATCGTATGATGTTATTGAATAAATTTATCATTTTTGTTAATCACTCTCTGTTTTTAATAAATTCTTCAAAATTAACTATAATTTTCTTGAAATTATTTTTTTATTTCCAAGTAATTCGGCACATAATGTGGACCGTCTCATTTTTGATTATCTTGATTCTACTTAATTCCTATATGGGTTGGTATAGATTTGTTAACAAAAATTAAGCGTTGAGTTAGATTGATTGGCTCCAGATCGGCCCTAGCCTAGTTTAAATTAATCTAAGATCGATCACATGCAACGCTTGAATCTTCATGTGCGCATAACTTGTTTGCCATCTAATCGTAAACAACCTACCCAGCTGACTGTAGCTTTTATACTCTCAAAAAGATGAAAGAGTAGATATACCTTTGAAGGATAGGTATAAAATAGTTATTTTTGTCTAAGTAAAACAATAATGTATTTATATTTAAACAAATTATTAACGGCTGGTTTTTTGAATAAAAAGCAAAATACAGTTTCCAAATCTAAATTCAAATATTTTCCTCATGCTCACCCTTTTCTCATCCGTACAACTTTCAGATCGATATTTCCGTCCCCATTGGATCGCTTTGAAATCCGTGATGGTATTTTCTACTCCTACTGGATCACTTTGTGATCCGTGCCCTTAATCGCTCTTTCTTCTCATCTCTCTCCACACAATCCTACCGTTTAATCTCCCACGTCCAACTAGATCACTTTGAGATCCATGCTGATATTTTTTTCACCGCTCCCTCTCCTCACATCCACCAATCTCCTCCTACCGTCGGATCGCTTTGAGATCCATGCCGATAGCTCTTTGGAAGCAAGAACTTATTCTGGCTTCATTATAGATCTGGAGAAAAGGAGCAATATTTTCTTCTTTTTTCTATGGTCTATGCGTTCGCTCCACTTGTTCACCTCAAAAGAGCACAGTTTTTGATGGAATACCTCGAATTAAATAATACAAAAAATGGAAAACTGACATCTGAACTAATTAATTTTTTTATCGTATTAGCATTGGAATCCGGAATAAGATATTATCTCTATATCCTGATCTAGGGAAACTATATAAGTTAAGAGGAAGGAGAAGCTGGGTACGAGAGACGGAGTCGACGAATTGGCCATTGATGAAGAGCTTGGTGAACTTTATCTCTGGCATCTTGAAGGCACCGCCGGAGTTCCCGTTGCAATGGTCAGCCATGGAGAAGAATAGCCGATGTCTCTCCGCAAACAGATCCTTCCTTCTTCCCAGAATATCCCTCCCCTTCTTTGCGTTTGCGGCGAAGCAGAATGGCTCGGTCAGCCTTTTTATGGAGTTCGTGAAGATGTTTTTCCATAAAAGGATACTAGTATTTTAGTGATTTTATTAATACTTACTATAAATACTAATAGACTTACTATCTTACCCTATCTATATCCCATTTGGGACATAGAATTATACTAATATTTTAGTTTAGTATTTATTATATTTTAAGGTATGCTGATTTGATCATGTTCTTATAATTTTATAATAATATATTATTTTATTATATCAATAGATATATACAATTCTTATTAAAGTTCATTGCTTAATATGCAATAGTATTAATGCTGCCGATGTTAATGTGTCGCAGGATCATTAATGATCATTGCTTAATATGCCACAGAAACTTGGTTATTGAAGTATTTTATTTATTATAAATTTATTACATAGCCAAATTGCATTTCAAAAGTAGATAAAAAATTGGAGAAAAACAACCATGCTTTATGCATATCTATTAATGACACTGGTATAATGATGGAAGTTTATGCATCGATTCATCTTGTGCAAAATTTTTTGCATATGAATGCCAATAACAGATGTATCAATGACAGAAATTTCTGTACAGTAATAAATAAAGTTCATTGCTTAATATGCAATAAACTTTGGCTATTGAAATTTTTATTTATAATAATTAATTCTATTACTGTATAGTATTTTCCAAAAGTAGTTGAAAAATTGTACTTCGTACACGTGCACTTTATTGAACCACTTGATTGCATCAACAGGAGTCTTCATCTAGTTCCGGAAAGATAACATTATCCGTTGCTTTGTTGCCAGGAGGACATGAAGATTGCCCAAGATGAGATATTTGGAGCTCTGATGTCCCTCATGAAGTTTCGCTAAGCCTCTTCTTGCACTGAAAGATTCCATGAAATATTCAGTCAAAATGGTAGAAAAAAATGATGAAGTTCTGAAATAAGAATGCATGGAGATAGATCTTTTTTTTTGTCACAAAAAAGAAAAAAGAAAAATAGAAGGCATGTTTTCCTAGAAAATTATACAACTAAAAAGAATGTAATGAAATTTCGATGAAGCTCGGATCAGTTCCCCTTACGCGAGACTAGTACCGTACTCATGGCATCATGCTTTCCCCTTTCTATTAGGACGATCGAGGAGGCGATAGAGAAGGCGAATGCTGCAAGATAGGATCTGGAATCGTAACCAAGGATTTGAGCATAGCAAACAGAGTCTCGAGGTCAGCTCGTACAGGCACCATTTGGATCAACTGCTGCTTTGCATCTCACATGGATGCTCCTCTTGGTGGGTATGGATGAGTGGATTCGGAAGGAAGTTTGGATCCAAGGCAGCCGAAAATGTATCTTCATGTTAAATCAGGAGTCAGCTCCTGTAAACTTTTTCCTCACCCGACGGACACTAGCCATAAATTATTATTTGAGTTTCTTGATCCTATATAAAGACCCATGATCTATCCAGCAAACATGCTCGTACGGATCCTCACATACTCCTCTCGTTTTGTTGGGCATCCCTCCTTATGCATTTAATTATGCTTAGAAGTTGTGAGATATGTTGTCTTCAAATTTGTTGGGAAGACACTTGGTTATTCAATGTTTGCTTGGGTAATTAAAGCTTCTTTGATTACTTGTTTCAAGGCAAACTTGGGGAACATTGGTGCTTCTTTGGAAGCTAGTTTTTGGGATTCCAAAAGGCTAATAGGAGTGAAAAAATTCAGATTAGTGTGCTGGAATTTAAAGCTGTTAATTGGACTGCATTTTTGTGTCTCTTCGGTGACTTGAAGAGCTTGGTGCCTATTCTCTTCAGTTTTTCCAGCAACCTTTCACTCTTTTGTTTTGGAGCTTTTGTGTAGCTACTTCCTCCTTTGTCAAAAGCTTCATTTTGGCCTACAAATCCCTTGTCATTTTGTGAGACATTTGTGTTTCTTGTAAACGCTTTGTAATCCTACAAAGTTAGTGAAATTGGACCTCGGTCCCGTGGACGTACCTCAATTGAGGGAACCACGTAAAAATCTCTTGTGTTCTTATTTTGTTTTTTATTCTCTTTATTGATCTACACTTGTGGGGAGCCATTTTTCCCAATACATTTAAGCCCTGACGTCCTCGTCAGGTTGAGTTTAAATTCATTCAAATTTAATCACAGGCACTACGATAGATCTATGGTCAACTCTAATAAATCTGTGTTGCAGCATAGTCTACATAGGTAATAGACCAGGTCTGCTCTGATACCATTTGTCACAACTCAGGATCTGACCTAAAAAAACTAGTCAGAAAGTATTATTTGAGTTTTTTAATCTTGTATAAGTGCTCACAGGGTCTGTGCGAAGATTGCTAAAGCAAAATCTCATATATATCCCCCCAGAATTTGAACTTTGCTAGTTATGAGGATCATTCTATAGACCCATGTCATCTTCCAGTGGTGCTTCTTTCTCTAATAGTACTTCATTTTTTATAGTTATGGCGAATTTTATGGTTTCATCATCCAGAAAGAACTGGGTTTTTTTTTTTTTTTTTTTGATATCTTGCATGTAATCTTGCCGGACAAATCTGACTGCATGAAGAGTTACATGATGCAGTACCGTCCGTCGTCAACCTAGAGAGTGCCAAACCTCCTCAAATATGCTTGAAATGCGATGAACCAAGCATCATCCATCCTAAACCGTCGTGACAATCTATGATTAGTGGAACAATATCCTGAACTCCCACATCACCTATCCTTCATGTACCGTACCAATCTCTTGATTGCCATGATCTAAGAGGTGACCACATAGAAGACTTATAATAGTTTTCAAAAATTACGTAATGATATCCAATTAGGCAAGATTACTTTCTGAAAATAATAAAAAGAGATGATAGGATTCACTAATCCGGCTCAAAATAATGACATTCTGAATAGTTTCCTTAATAGGCCAGGTAAGCCTTCTAATCTGTTTATTACAGTTTACTCCTTTACATTTAAGAAGTTGCCAGCCGTTGTCCCTGCTGTTATGCAGACGCGGGCAATTCTAATAATCTTTTTCTACAGCAAATAGTTTTCAGGTGGTCGCTGTCTCTTTTTTTTTTTTTTTTTGGGTCAAAAATAGGAGGAGAGGGGGAGGGGCAGAACCCCACCTGAGTAGCAACCCCCTCTTCCATCAAAAAATGTTCGATGCAGGTCGCAAGTTTCCACGTTCCTTCCCCAACCCGTGGGAAACCTCACTAAGCCATTTATGTATGAGTACGTCACCCCAGCGCCACCTCAGTACTAATGGAAGAAAAGCATATTCACACAGAGCCATCCGAACGTGGGGCATGCGGTCTCTTGATTTAATCAACGCTCACGCATTTCGAATCGGGACAACTACCAGACTACCACTTTTAGTAAACTCAAACGGTTCGCGGTTGTCTCCTTCGCCCAAAAGAAGGATATTTTACCTTCCTTCGCGTCCATCCACCATTGGATCACCCACTGCACAGCTCCCAAAGCACTCTGAACCCTCATTCATCGGCCTGCACAGCTCTCAAAGCAAGCAGTGGATGATCCAACGGTGATGGATGGGCGCGAAGGAACGTGAATCCTTCTCTCGCGCGATGGATACAACGGCAAGTCAAACGTTGCTTGCAGATTAGGAAAAAGACCTCCACGAACGCCATAAAAAGGCCCACCGAGCCACCCTGCTCCGCGGCACGCACGAGAGAGGGGTGGGATATTCTGGAAAGAAGGAAAGCTCTGTTTGTGGACAGACATCGGCCATTCTTCTCCATGGCTAACCATTGCAACGGGAACTCCGGCGGTGCCTTCAAGATGCCAGAGATAAAGTTCACCAAGCTCTTCATCAATGGCCAATTCGTCGACTCCGTCTCTGGTACCCGGCTTCTCCTTCCTCTGTCTTATATAGTTTCCCTAGATCAGGTTATATAGATAATATCATATTTCTGGATTCCCATGCTAACACTATAAAAAATTTATTAGTTCAGATGTCAGTTTTCCAATTTTTGTACTTCGAGGTAGTCCCTCAAAAACTGTGCTCTTTTGAGGTGAACAAGTAGAGAGAACGCATCGATCTATAATGAAGCTAGAACAAGTTCTTGATAATCTTTACATATAATTTTTTTTAAAAAAAAGAATCACTGAGGCTATTTTGCGGTGGAGTAGAAATGGACCAAGCACGATGACACGTCTGTTGCTAGGTGACGGCATTGCCGGGCAAGGTGTTTAAAGTAGCATGCTCTGTTCCTAATATGCCGATATCCTTTTGACCAAATGGCAAATGATCCATTGCCTTCTTGGTTATTGTTGCAGCAGCGGTTTTCATATTACTGGAAAGAATTGGACTATTAACCGACTCTACGAACTTTTAAATTTCTAAGTCTCTATAATCCGAGTTTCTACTCGATATTAAAGTCAAGAGAAGAAAAGAAACGTAATGGAAAATATTGCTTACAGTCTATGAAAAGAAACATGAGATGCATCAGCCATGACGAAGTATCTGATTCAATGTGAATCACAATATTCCAACGGATGCAAACCTTAAGGATGTATTGCCTTGCTCCTTTTCTCTCGGCTTTTCCCCCTCGACAAGGTTGAAAAAGGGGCGGAGTAATATCCTTTGTAAACGTAACGTCTCCTATACGCAACGTTACCTGTCAGGCCACCTCGCTGTCCCCATTTTAACTAATAAAAAACAACACCAACGGCTGGTCCATTTCGACGTCGTTGGCCATGGGATAGAGAGGCGCTCCGTGCCAGGATAAGTTGTTCATATATTGAGGCTGTGACCGAGACAGCGTGTTCAGCCGACCAAAGGATATCATGAATAATGAACGGGTGGCTTACGTTAGCGAACGTTTACTTGCTAAATTTGCCATGCCATACCCAAATGTTAGATGGTTTACTTTTCTTCTCCTGATATTTGAATATTGTTACAACGTGCCGTATTACGTCATTTACTTCTAAAGAGCCATAACTCTTATACAGTGTTCCCTTGTAATGACCTATAAGTCATCATAGCATATTATAATACCATGATCATATTAAATATCTTTATTTTAGTATTAGTGATTAGCTATGAGAGAAGTTTTTCAAGGGACGAGATTTGAAAGCCACATGACATGGTAACATGAATCCAACTGTCTTAGCTTCTTTTGGCCCCTTGTGAATCGAAACATCGCATGCTTTATTTCTTTGTCTGTTTATTAAGTGCAAGCTTTGACTTTTGGGCTCCACGCCACGAATATCGGGGATGACGGAAGGACAAAACTTTGTAGTCAACTAAAACTTTGGCTAAATTGTTTGTTTGCCGCCTGGGAGGCTTGTAGGAGAATAGTCAACCTTACTCAGCACTTGCATAGATTTCGATGCGCGACCAATGAACTCGGGAACTATTTAATATTCTATCTTTCAAGAAATGGATTCAGCACTATGTATTGTTTTTTTTTTTTTTTGGTTTCCATGCAATTAACTGAAATAGCATTTGATTGCACATTCTACAATTCTTTCATCTTTTTGAGAGCGTAAAAGCTGCAGTCAGCTGGGTAGGTTGTTTGCCACGGAGATCCAGGCGTTGCATATGATCGATATAGATAAATTTAAACTAGACTAGGGGTGATATGGAGCCAACCAATCTAACTCAACTCTTAATTTTTGTTAACAAAACTATACCAACCCACGTCGGAATTAAGTAGAACCAAGATAATCAAATTCGAGACGTTCACATTATGTGCCAAATTACTTGGAAATAAAAAGTAATTTCAAGAAACTTATAGTTAGTTTTAAAGAATTCATTAAAAACGAAGTGTGATTAACAAAAACGATAAATTTATTCAATAACATCATACGATTAAACAAATTAAAATATGTAGAGTCTACTGAAATCTCTACTGTTGCCCAATTTTTTTCAATTCAACCCTAGATTCGTACAACTAAGAATTGGAAACATGGTGCAGGTCTTACCGATAGTAACGATGTTTGCTTGCTGGCCTTGCCGCAGGGAAGACATTCGAGACAAGGGACCCACGAACCGGAGAGGTGATAGCTAAAGTTGCCGAGGGCGATAAAGAGGACGTGGACTTGGCCGTGAAGGCCGCGAGAGAAGCCTTCGACCATGGCAAATGGCCTCGCATGTCCGGTTATGTATGATCCTGGTCTCTCTCTCACGTCTTTCTCAAATGGTGTGGCTCATAACTTTGGAATCAAAATGACCAGAGCGGAGTCATGGTTGGAATCAAAATGAGTCCGGAGGCAGTCAGTTTGTGTCCAAAAACTATACAAAAAAAAAACAAATATTATCTCCCAGGAGTCTCTTAAATATTTAGGAGCTTGTATTCATGATTCGTTCATTCAAATATGGTCAAGAGAACCCATGGATGTTCGATCCATACAACAGCTAGCTAATAAGTGCTTTGAATGATGAACAGGAGAGGGGAAGGCTGATGATGAAGTTTGCAGACTTGATCGAAGAGCACATAGAAGAGTTGGCGATGCTGGACAGTTTAGATGCCGGAAAGCTGCTCAAAATGGGGAAAAGTATGGACATCCCCCACTGCGCGAACATGCTGCGGTACTACGCCGGGGCCGCAGATAAGATCCACGGAGAGACCCTAAAGCTGTCCAGCCAGTGCCAAGGCTACACGCTCAAGGAGCCCATCGGTGTGGTCGGCCACATCATACCCTGGAATTTCCCCTCCACCATGTTCTTCTTAAAGGTCAGCCCCGCTTTGGCCGCCGGCTGCACCATGGTCGTCAAGCCTGCCGAGCAAACTCCTCTCTCTGCCTTGTACTTTGCCCACTTGGCCAAGCAGGTATATATAGCTTGTTTTCTCACATTTTTAAACCTCATTAAGTAGATACACGAGGATCCATGCAAATACTCATATTTAGTCTCCCATTGATTGTTTGCTGAAAAGATGTTGGGTGCTTATACAAGACTAAAGAACCTAAAATAATATCTTTCAATAATCTTTTTAGAAGAGGTTCTGAGTTGTTACATGACATAATTCGGATCCCTCGAGAAAGGAATTAATTCTTCTATGAACATGAATGAATAGCTCGACTCCTTCCCTTCAATTAGTTTCCAAGTAGTTCCTAAGGTAATAGCTGCATCTTCTTTCTCTTTGAATTACAGGCTGGTATTCCGGATGGAACGATCAATGTTGTCAATGGATTCGGTGCCACAGCTGGTGCGGCCCTCTGCTCGCACATGGATGTCGATAAAGTAAGGGAGCTATAATATCCAGCAAATCTCTTATCTGAAACTAGCTAATTCTATATTATCCTATCTTCTTTAGATCGATAGAACATGATTCCCTTCCTTGTTGAGGATTTCAGCATGGTCTTAAGTACGTACGGGCCAATTTTTAGTGACCTTAATCATTTATTGCTGGTTTCAGATTAGTTTTACTGGCTCAACTGAAGTAGGACGCCAGGTGATGGAGGCAGCTGCTAGAAGTAATTTAAAGCCCGTGTCGCTTGAATTGGGCGGCAAGTCTCCCATCATCATCTTCGACGATGCCGATGTCGACATGGCAGTGGATTTAGCCCAGAAAGCCATCTTCTATAACAAGGCAATATTATTATACATATACCCATTACCGTTGAAAATCTTATGCTTTAGGATACAAAGTTAATATAATTGGCGGTTTTTGAATTTTCAGGGAGAAATTTGCGTTGCAGGGTCTCGTATCTACGTTCAGGAAGGAATTTATGATGAATTCGTAAAGAAGGCGGCAGAGAGCGCCAAAGGCTGGGTAGTTGGAGACCCCTTGGACCCCGATGTTCATCAAGGCCCTCAGGTAATCTTCCTGCTTCTCTAGTACATTGTTTGCATGTGCGTAAACGATAGAAGCTATTTCCCATCATTCAGCTAAAGTTTCTGGCCATACGTTTCCAAAAGACCATGCTTGTTACTAAATTGTAAATCTAGTTCTTTGCTTCTTGGTCAACCTGTATCAATACTGTAGTATATACATAGAATGGCAAGCAACAATTTCGAGAGCAAATAACGTTCTGGATTTCTTTTATTTTTATTCACTTGCGATCGAGCCGAACATTTTGTTTAGTTAAAGCATCCTGTTTCTTTTTCCTTTTTTCCGTTTTGACATTCTCCGGAACTTGACATTATTTTTTCTTCTGGGTCCAGATTGACAAGAAACAATTTGAAAAAGTTCTTCAATATATTGAGCATGGTAAGAGAGAGGGAGCTACCTTGCTGACTGGAGGAAAACCCTGTGGAGAGAAAGGTTTCTACATTGAACCAACAATCTTCACTGATGTTAAGGTGACAAAAAGGATCACAGTTCTGCTCTATTGAACCAATTGCAACAATAGGAGTTTTCATCTAGTTTGTGAAACATTGTCCACTGTTTTTTTGCCAGGAGGACATGAAGATCGCCCAAGATGAGATATTTGGACCCGTGATGTCCCTCATGAAGTTTCAGTAAGCCTCTTCGAACGCTGAAAGATTCCATGAAATATTTAGTTAAGACGGTAGAATAAAATGATAAAGTTCAGAAGAAAAGATGCATGGAGATTGATCATTCTTTCTCCTTTTCTGTCAGGACGATCGAGGAGGCGATAGAGAAGGCGAATGCTACAAGATATGGCCTGGCTGCTGGAGTCCTGACTAAGGATTTGGACATAGCGAACCGAGTCTCAAGATCAGTTCGTGCAGGCACCATTTGGATCAATTGTTACTTCGCATTCGACCCAGATGCTCCTTTTGGTGGGTTTAAGATGAGTGGATTTGGAAGGGACTATGGACTGAATGCAATCGAAAAGTATCTTCAAGTTAAATCAGTGGTCACTCCTCTCTACTCTTCCCCTTGGCTGTAATTAGGTAATATAAGCAGGAGAAAATCACTAGGTGTTTGAATCTCTGCTTTTGTGTTTGTATCTGTTCAAAGATTGCTGAAGCAAAACCTCTTTTCCCCCAACAATTACAACTTTTTTTATCTGGCTTGGTATTTATGAGGATCATTGTATAGACTCTTGTTATGTTCCAGTTGTGTTTGTTTTACAGTTATGACGAAGCCTACGGTTTCATCATCCAGAAACTAGTGGATCTTTTTCCTTGCATGTTTTTTTGGTGGAAGTTGGGGGCAAACTGCCACCCACGATTTATTGAGAGTTTAACAGAAAATATGTACAAAGGGAAAGGAAAGAAGAACAGTGAAACAAGGAATAATCACTGCTCATTGAAGAATTTACAAAGATAGAGCGAAAAGAGATTGAAGATGGAGTCTAAGCACGCCTAGCTTTGATGTTCCTTCTTCAGTTCCACCAGATTCCACGCCACCCAACTGATATGATAGTATGATACGACGATGAGCGCCTTTTTGTGGCTGTTTCAAAGAAACTAAAGATACTCTCCTCTGTTTGTTAAGAATCAGTTCAGGAAGAAGTCCGATGCACCAAGGATCCAAAGCTTAGCATGGCTGTCGGCCATTTTAAGAGGACACAGATGCTCCCAAGAGTAGAAAGTGTGCGATATCTTCTGTAGAATAGCATAGATCAAGGCGTTCCGCCTGGTAAATCTTCTAGCATTGCTTTCCTTCTAAATTTCCGAACATAAATCTACACGGTTGGTCTCCGGTCTTTCTTAGAGCTAGTTGATACTCCTTCCTTCTCCAATCCGTCCAAATTAAGATCATGAAAACTAGCCGGCCAACCCCTCAATTTCAATTGCATTTCGATGGTGTTCTATAGGCTTCTTGAGAAGGTGCATTTTAGAATTAAATGTGAGTGGGATTCCGTTCTCGAGCCACCAGCACGGAGCTTATTTCTCGAGATGAACCAAAGGATGACTTTGAGAGGAAATGCATGGACAGCTGAATTCATAGTTCGAGACGGCAGTGCAATTGCAGATAAGAGAAAATGTTGTTAGCACGTCTATGAAACACGAGTTACATGATACACTAATATCCACGGTCAGCTCAAACTGTGCCCAACCATGTAAACCATGCTGAAATGCGATGAGCCGAGTATAGCCTCCTTGTTCCAAGCCGTGATTAATCCATGACCTCAATTGAACTGAGTCATCCTGTAAAGCTGCTCATTACAGCCATATTTGTAACAAACCAAGACCTCACCCCAAAAAGCTAATTAAAAGCTACTATTTAGGTTCCTTGATTTTATATAAGTATCGAGATCTATCCAGCAAATAACCGATGTGGAACTAAATACATGCCTACACGGGTCATCACATACTCCTCCCATTTAAGTCCTGACATTCACGCTAGGCTATAGATATAAATCTATTCAAATCCAATCACAAATATCATAATCAGTTATCTCAAATATAATTGTGCTATAGTATCCTCTAGTTCACATAGGCCATAGACCCGATCCACTCCAATACCATTCTGTCAAGCCCCGAATCGAACACCCAGGTCGGCTACGTGACACAATTACATACTCCCTAGGGCAAAGCTCTAGAGAACATACAAGGCCTGAAATTTTTTTACAACCTCAATATTATTGAACAATAATGATCTGAATTCATAACAACTAACAAAAGTTGTACTGTTACAAAATTTAATCATCCAACCAGTATCAGTGGTGGCCTTTTTACTTATCCTTTCACTTGTGATCCCAACAGTAGCCAAGTGCCAAACGACCTGCAACTTTGAAAGAAAAAAAAAAAGAGGTGATGTGAGCTTTACAGCCCACTAAAAATCTCCAAACATCCACACCAATATAATAATAATATAAATTTAAAAATAGCAAGAAATCATTGCACACATCATTAAATTACAAACTGACTATCAATAATGCTTGAATAAATAGTATAAATATGTATGTCAAATATCAATAGAAATTCAGTCACTCCAGATTGATATATCATACGATATCTCATAGATCTTCAATAGTATCTTCAATACTTTTTATTCCATTCATTTTTAACTTGATCCAGATCTATGATCAATTATTTTTTTGACTTTGGGCCAAATTTCGATCATATTTTTCATTTGTGATGAGACGATCAAAAGGTGCCACATTTACCGCTCATGACAGGACAATCGAGCGTAACATTTTCAGCCTGTGACGGGACAATCATCGATTCTTTAAATTTTCGGCTTTAGACTAATTGCAGTCACGTTGTTCGCCCATGATAGGGCAATCGATAAGTGTCACATTTTCAGCCTGTGATGAGGCAATCGATAAGTGTCACATTTTCCGTCCGGGATGGGGTAATCAATATAATATGGTTAATCTAAAGCACTACATCCATTAGTGTAACAACCTAAGATCTCACCCAAAATAGCTAGCCGAAAGTTATTATTTGAGTTCCTTGATCCTGTATAAGTACCCAAGATCTACCCAGCGAATAACCGATGTGGGACTAAACACACGCCCGCACGGATCCTCACATACTCTCCCCGTTCAAGCCCTGACGTCCTCGTCAGGCTAAGAGTTCAAATTTATTCAAATCTAATCACAAACACCACGATCGGTCCGTGGTCAACCTCAATGGATCCGTGCTGCAGTGTCCCCTAGTCCACATAAGTTATGGACCGGATCCGCTCTGATACCATTTGTAACAACCCAGGATCTCACCCAAAATGGCTAGCCGGAAGTTATTATTTGGGTTTCTTGATCCTATATAAGTACCCAAGATCTACCCAGCGAATAACCGATGTGGGACTAAACACACGCCCGCATGGGTCCTCACAATTAGCCTGATTATGCAGGTGTTAGTTATACTCATATATACATCTATCATACTATCAATAACAAAAAAATATGGTTTAATACAGAAACCATAATAAAAGAATTCTTGCATCATACTTATCTTGATCATTAGCATATCATACGTATGTGTACAAAATATCTATAATCATGCAGGCGAATGTACAAAAATTCTTATCTTTTTGCTGACAACCTAGATAGAGTAATCATCTGCCCACATTGCGATCTACGAATCGAGATGCGCAAAACTCTGCTCGATGTCCTCTTTTTCTGAAGATTGTTTTCCTACATAAGCAAATTAATACCAAAAATCATCTGAGATATTCGATTACCCATAACCCTCTATTGGTCTACTAAAGTGTCCACCATCACATAGTAACTCAAGACTACCCACTAGTCCCTTTTAACTATGAATTTCTCCGGATCAAGGTTCACTATACCGGTACCGGACCATGTACTGATGCCACACTAGCATAATATCGGTGCGGTATGGTACGAAATTTTTTAGCATACTGAGGAACAATACGGCACTCGTACCGGTACCGTCCAGTACAGTATGGCATGCCATACTCCGGATTAAGTAGAGAGAGAAAATACCAAGATAGAGAGAGAAGTCAACCCAAAAATTCGAGATCCCTCGTTCGGTCGCATAACATCGACTTGGAATCCTTCTTAGGGCTACGTAATGTTGACCCGAGACCAATACCAGCTCGAAGCTCTAGGTCACACAATACTGGCTGGGACCCCTCTAAGGGTCAGCCTGACTTCACAAAGTACCTAGATTCGCCATTGGTTAACTAAAACATGTAGAGAGAGAACGAATAGAGAGAGTGATAAACAAAGAGAGAGCAAGAGAGAAAAGAACTAGAGAGGGGGGAAATAAGGGAAGAAGATGAAAAGAACTGTGAGGCTCTCTCCTTCCCTCTCTCTCCTTCTTGAAAAAGAGGAAAGCCCTCGATGGTGCTTCTGGTTGGTGATCCCCAGCAGCCGACAACCCACGGCAGAGTCGAAGGCATGCCATGCCCTGCGATGACCATCAAAATGAAAGACAAGAAGTATCAAAATAGGGGAGACTTTGCCCGTGATCAATCCGATGATTTGCTGACCAGATTCAAGGGATAGAATCGCAGTTTTAGTGGTGCCTTAGGTCAAGGGATCCACAGCTAGCCAACAGTGGCTGGCGACGACTGGTGCTGGCAACACCAATTTCATAAAAGAAATAGAAGTTTCGACCCCTTAACTGAGGAAATCAAGCATCCCCATGGCTCTAGCCTTCGTCTTCGGCCACTACGAGGGATCGAAGGAAGACTTCGACGGTGAGCATCGACGCGAAAACAGCCAGAATCGAGAAAAACATGAGTTCATCCAGTCAAAATAGGAGAAACAGAGCTTTCTCCTTCTTGGCCAAAATCTAGCGATCACCAGCCGGCATTAGAGCTCCTAACAAGCCTGGAAGAAAGAAGAGAGGTGTAGCTCAAGGAGCTTGGGTCCTTTCTTAGTTTTATGGCGGCATTCGATTGTGGCTACAGTGCAAATGGTGATCAAAAATCAAAGAGGGATTCAAAGAAATCTGGGGGCTGGGTTCTTCAGTGGGGGGTGAGAGAGGACTCAGGGGGGCTCTAAATAGGCTCGACCACAACCGGAATTCAACCCGGAGTCGAATTTCGTCCGGCCAAATTGGGAGGAAGAAGACTCCCATCGGGTGTCCTCTTCTCCCCAGGCACGTGCGCAACACCTACTGATTCTTTCTTTGTTTTTTATTTTTTTGGGGGGGCCAAATTCAACTGGGTCAGTCAAATGGACCAGGTTCCATTCACTTAGAGTGTTGGGTTTTACAATATTTCTTTTTACTATAAATAGTTATGTGCAAATGGATGTGTAGAAAGTGATCCAAGAGGATCCTCGACTCAATGTGAACTATTTTGACTACTATGAGTGCGGCTGGACAGGGTTTAGGAGAAAAATACCGCTATATCGGGAAGCCGAGTCGCAAGCCAAACTTCAGGAGGTCATAATTTGGCCATACGATACCCGATTGAGATGATCTTTTTAAAAAAAAAAAAATAGGTACCTTTTCACGATCTAGAACTTTGGGCAGAAGGTTGAATCGGGCCGAGATTTTATCGTTTAGGCTCCGAAATAGGCTGGTAAAATCAAAAGTTTTTCTTTTCGGGTAAGATTTTGACCGAGCGTAGCTCTCTATCCGATAAAAATTCGGTGGAGCGACAGAAGGCAGAGTTGATATAGAAGTTGAGATCTATTTTCTCCAAAATTTTAGCTTTTTCTAAAAATTTTCTACTAGAGATCTCTATCTTAGGAAAGAGAGTCCTACTAGATTTAGAAAAAGGAATTCGACCCAAATTGTGTTAAGGCAGACCTCACATTATAAATAGAGACTATGTACTTCATTTTTTTAAGAATTAATGAAAGAAAAGGAAACTTTAAGTCCTACTTTCGCGATTCCTTCCATCTTCTACTTTTCTTTTGAGCAGGTTGAAGGAAATCTTTCTTTTCCCCAATTGGATCAGAAAGAGAACTCCATTCAAAAGTCATAACCGTGCACTGGTCTAAAAAAATTTCAAATCTATATTAATAATTTATTTTGAGATATTGTGTTTGCGTGTGCGAATATAAGAAATCTCATTAAGCAATCTGCAATTACAACCTGATGACTTGTTTCCGAATTTAATGTTTTCTGTATTACTATGCTGGATCTCTGAGTAGCATAGGAGGTGATTAAACCGGGTGCAACCCTGTTATGCAGCCTTGAAATAAGGGCTGAAGGATATTGTGGAATGAATTTTGATCAATATCTTTGCCCTTCCAACTCCTGCTGCATTCTTTATAAGCAGCTGCCATCCTCCTAAGCAATTTCATGAATACAACTATGAACTCTACCCACATGCAAGCTACCCAAATTAATGGCAAAATTTGCTTTGTATGTCTTACTGAAAAGAAAAGATGATGCTAGAATAATAAGAATATAGAGTGCTCTCTCGCCAGCTAGGCCATAGAATAACAAGCAGGACTACTGCCCAGAAAAAGAGCGCCTATGTTTGAGTAATATGCGATCATTCAAATCAGGGCGGACCCAGCATCCCATGCAGTAGTTTCACATCCATCTTAACATTGTTTGCGCGGCCTGCTCAAAGGCAGAGTAGGTTGTTTTGAACCAAATAGGACTTCCCATGAGGATGAAATTACAGCCCAGGTGAACCATAAACAGGAGTTACATCAGGCTCTACTTGGAGATTTGTCAATTGCACGCAGTTCCATGTCCTTCCGAAACCACTCATCTCGTAACCACCAAAAGTACAATCAGCCCGAAGGCAAGGTTAACAGCTGATCCAAGTGGTGTCTGCATGAATCAATCAATCTTGAGACCCTGTTGGTCATGAGTTCAGGACTTCGGTCATAATCCCTGCTGCAAGTCCATGCCTCGTGTTGTCGGCTGTCTATATTACCTGCTCGACAGCCCTAAAGAACGGAAAACAGAAGAAACATAAATTATCTTCTAGCTGTGGAAGCATTTATGGGTTCCGTCAGCATGCAGCCCTGGAGCTCTCTTGACGGCTTCAGGGTCTCCCCATGGATCTTATACAGCAGCCCCCGCACGGCGTCCGAGGGATGTGTTTTAAGTTTAATCAGACTGAACAACTTCCCGTCATCTGGACCCTATCCGGCACTGCCAAATTCTCCTATATTTTACTCAATCAAGTCCATGAATTTCATCATTATCCTCCCCCGCTCTTGATCACCAGCGGCACTTGAAATGTGTTATATCAGAGCCCTGCACAAAAGCTCTTAGAAAGTAACAGAGACGAGTAGAATATATGGAGCAACGGCGCGGTAACGGGGGAAGGACAAATTAATCAGGACATCTTATTACGATAGGCCAATCACCAAGATGAGCACCGCATGATGAATAAACTCCTTAATGTGCATGCGGTAGATAAAAATGTAAAATCAATATTTGCGCACAGTTTTCAGATGAAATCTACTTACTAAAAAGACCAGCTGATGATTATTTCATTACCATGAATGCCCCAGCGGCCCAACCCCTTCTTTTATCTCGAACAGAGAAGTTCCCGTCCAGCATCCACCACCAGTTATGTTGATGGTGGTTCAAAACATCGTGGTTCAAAAAGGTATCAGGTATCCGCCAGCATTGACGTGATCAGAGCGGAGAAATCCGGTTTAAAATTAATAACCAAAACCGCAATCACCAAACAACACATAGTTCTTTGATTTAGTTATGATGAGCACAACTAAAGATCACAAATCAGAATGGTTGGTGGAAGCCTCCACGAACCCCCCCAAGCTTCAAGCTATGTATCTCAACATTCACGGTGACAAGAAAAATCAAAAAGATTTAAAGAAAAAAAAAAAAAACTTAATACAAATGCAGCTCATAGCACCAGGTCTTCTGAAGGCCATGTGCTATTACATATATATGCAGGCATCCACTAGCATCACATACACATTGGTCTCAGGCTACAAAATCTGATGCAGTCATCCAGCAGCATGACATACACAAAGGTCTCAGGCTACAAAAACTAACACTGACGCAACGGGAAACTCCTCTTTTTTCCCGTTGTTTTTCTCCCATACAGGCATCAAAACTCTAAATAAATCACATCCCAATTCCCAAGTTAGCCACTTGTTCCTTCAGCTTTTCATGTTGAGTTTTTGAAGAAAGGATGGTGGAGCGCTTCCCGCGCCGTCAGCCGCTCTGATGGTTCAAACTTCAAAAGGCCATATAATAAATTGGTCAATGAAGCCCTGGAGTACTCCACATGCTGGGAAACCAAGTCCTGTAGGAAAGGTAGCGAAAATGACAATTCATCAGAACTCAATTAATTTTAGAGTCCTAGCAATGGAACTTTTTAAAAAATTAATTTAAACATAATTTATACAAGACTTTATAATAACAGTTTTCGCTGGTACAATATAACACAATATGATACGATTATCTTCAATCATTCTATTTAATAATCATATCATAATATATAATATTAATATACTATAATAATCTGATAATATAATACTAATATTCTAGACTAAAATAATAATTTATTTCACTACATTATATTAATATTATTATGAATTTATAATACAATAATATAATGAAAAATATTACTATATAATAAATTTAAAAAAATCATTAATTATTATATTATTTAGGTTAAATATTAAAATAAATAATTTGTAAATTAAGAGTACTTTATAATAACAGTTTTGACAGTCCAAACAATTAGATAATTTAAAGCACTATAAGATGTCTTTTGTTATTATTTTCTGATACCAAAAATGTGTTCCCAATTTGGTTACCAAGGAGCGGTTAAAGTTCCACGATATGTCAAAAATATAGTTAGCAAACAGTAAATAATTTTTTTATTAAAAAGTACTGTTAACAAAAGCTCTACTGCCCAAAACTTTATAGACAAAAGCTCCACTATCCATAGTAATGCCAAAAAAGGAGTAATCAAACAAATTTTAGATGAATGCCATACTTTATTAAAAAATATAGTTAGCAAACAGTAAATATTTTTTTATTAAAAAGTACTATTAACGAAAGCTCTACTGCCCAAAACTTTATAAACAAAAGCTCCACTATTTTTATTGACATCCTATATTACTTGTGCACCCATACAACAATTGAAAAATAAATTTGATCTCACGCTAGCTAGGTCTATAGGTTTGCATATCTTACAAACATCGGACAACATATGCTTCTTAAAGGTTACAATGCTCAACATATCTTTATTATCACAGCTGCCCCGAGAGTCAACATAGCAGCAAGGGAATTGCTATGGTGCTTCCTCCTATTTTTTTTGTCAAAAAAATGGAGACTTATCCTAACCTTTCGCAATTAGTGCAGATCCAGGAAAATCTAACTTAACCAGTTTCCAACCAGTCTCACCGTGATGACTCTCGCTCTCTCTCAACCTCCCTGGGCGCCCATTCACTTCCCCAAACACAAAGGATCCCTCCCTCTCGTTCAACATCCCCTTCCTCCCTGGGCACCCGCTCACTGCCCCAAACACAAAGGATCCCCACTCTCTCGTTCAACCTCCCCCTTCCGCACCCCCGCACCCCCTTTTTTTCTCTCAGACTCCTTCCCCAGCACCCACTCACCAACCTGCGTCATCAGGATGGATTACCACAACAGTAATCAGTATATAGAATTCTTGATCAGTTTGATTACTTAAAAATCTAAGAACGATGCAGCATGAATCATTATTACGAAACATGACATTTCACAGAGTATTATATCATTATGGTCTCAGTTTTGTGTAAAGGGCATACTATAATGGCTGATATCATACATTTGCATTTATCTAATTGCAAATTAGGCTCGCCAAACTATTGCAGATGACCTGAGTCACAAAACATAGCATAGCTGACAATAACAAGATTATAATTTGTTTACTAACTGCTACAACAACTAGGCTTCTGTTTTATCTCTTACAAGATTTCCATTACCTGATTTGTCTATTGCCGCTGAGCTTACTCTATATGATTACCAACAAATTCCCATGTAAAATTGTTGACCCCATGATGACTGATGCATCTTTATACCCTTTCCAAAAGCATTCTAATTAGTTACCGGACAACCTATAGCCCAGAAGTTCAAAAAAATACGTTTCATTTGATACAAGAATTAGAATTAAATTTTTGTGGTCATTCATTAATTGTAAGTAAAATGATTTTTCAAAAAAGAATGAAGTATCACACCCTTATTTTACCAATTACCAATTTTTCATAAATTTTACATCACCAGTTTTTTCCAATTATAAACCTACCAAATGTAACGTGCATAGCACGTGCTTTCATTTCCTGGTCATAAGACAATGCTGTGCTATGACAACCTACGTCCTAGATGGGTTTTAAAAATTGCTTTCATAACCTGATTCTCCAAACCAGATTAGCCTTCATGGATAATTTCAACTTGAAATCTCCATTATTTCCTAATCAATGGCAAGCAAAAAGAACATTAATCTGAATACAAAATCATCCAAATGCATGCTATAATGGACCCTCCGCCTTTCAATATATATGCAAAAAATGATAATGATCTAATCCAATAGATACTTGGATATCAATGAATTATTGTAATACAGCAGAACGAACACATACCTTAAGTCGATCAAGTTTCCTTACAGCCCTGATACTTTCTCTTGACACAGCACCTTCAGGCCAATTCAACCGCATCCCTCGCCTAAAATATTTTGATGTCGAGGGACTGCAAATGCCAGAAAGGAGGTATAAGATGCAAACAATTAATTCTATAAAAACTAAGCACAAATAGTAAAGTATATGCAACAACAATTGAAAAGAACAGTTTCTTGGTGTAACAGATCTTTGCTATTAAGCAGCGCAGTTATGTAAACATGAAAACCGTGACTTTATATTACGGTATATCAAAAGCAATAGCGTCAGTATCATGGTAAACTCTCTTGCTTCAAAACACAATTAGGTTCCAGATAGTTGTCTGCTGAGTTCAACAAATAAACCAATTGATTTTTGGTAGTCTACTGTATCAACAGATATCAAACCCTGATCATAAATTATGAGAAGTGCATGAGAACTCTCAGGTGGACCATGAACATACTGATCTTGGAATAAGTTCCTACAGCTGTCATATCTTGATCATTAATGCATCATTGGTTCTCATGTTTACTACAAATTGGCCAGTCCAACACATCTGTGTCACAAGAAAGGAAAGAAGGTACCAACTGCCACTAAAACGAAATCTCTTAAAGACAGCCATCCTCAAAGAATCTGGGCAGTTCAGAATGCAATGCTATCACGATAAATCACTAACTAGTATACAAAAGTGTAAACTAACTGATCTCTGAATCTCTTCAGGGGAGTCTGAATGCTCTGGCATGCTAGACATAGAAAACGGCCAATAAATAATGAACAAAATCAGACAGATAAAACAGATTGGAGATCCATTGACTCCTACAGTGTTGGAGCATTGCAAATCATAGTTCTAATCAATCACAGTGCAGTGAACTTCCATATGGTTTATAATAGTCATAGTCCAACCACATGAATAATACAACTCTCCATGTCAACAAATTCTCCCTGATGCCATACGCATGCCCGATGTCCAGGAAATCCCTAAATGTTGAGGTTGTTTAGAAACCAATAACTTCAAATTCCTTCACTCTTAAGACTAGAGCGTGCACATTGTTGTATGTCTAATCCAAACTCTCCATTTTGAGCTAGAAATTATCATAAAATGTCAACTATACAGAAAACAACACTGCAAAACAAAGCAACCTGAAACAAAAGAGTGTCAACTCTAAAGGCAATTAAGAACACCTCAAGCATGCAGATTGCAGACAAACCTATATATAAGCATATAATTTTTCATCAATACAATGTGCAATCTTCCACATACAACACATACGGAAACCTTACCTAGCTCTCTGTATCATATGTTCTGGCAATGGTCCCAAAACCCTCTCCATCATGGCCAAATGCTCCAAATTTTCATGTGTCTGAAACAATGCTTCACCCTGAAACATGCTTAGAATAAAAATATATCCATTACGGATGCGAGGCAATCCACTTATCCTCTCTAATATTAAATCTGTGACAAGTTGGCAGACTGACCAAGCATAGCTCAACAAGGATGCAACCAACGCTCCAAATGTCACAAGGATAATTCCAACCCAAACCTGATATAAGAATCATTCAATGATGATAAGATGAGGACAAGCATTAAAAAAATGATGCTGACTCATGACAAACAAATCACAACAATTTTGCAAATCAAGAAGAAAATACGACAGGAACTCAGGGCACTTGATGATCCTATAATTGAAGCAACTTTCAGTCATCAACATGAATCCAACAATATAAATTGCCATATCATACATATGCCACCCAAGGAAATTTATAATGAAGGGAAATACATGCTCCCCAACTTATTTAACTCATATAACATAAGGCCAGTCGTACAATGTCCCTTGAAAGCTTTAGTTCTATGGTTTTTGGAGTGCTAGCACATACTAAGACACGACTGAAGATGGAACGAGACCCCTTAGCATCATAAAAATAGGGTGTTACTAGTCAAAGAAGCATTTTGTACAAGAATGCTTTTATTCTCTATTATTTTGAGTGATGGACATTATAATCTAACATGTACACCTAATTCAACAGAAATGTTATACCTTTCTACTGATTTTCTTTTAGTGCAATTTTGCAATAGATGTAAGTTTTTTTAACAAGATGCATCACATTGCAACAGTCTAGTAGTTAACAAAGATAGATAAATTCACAATTACATTTATTTCTTTTGCATGAAGTGTACCTGTGTCAGATTATTGGTATTCAAGTGCCAGATGCTATGGCACAGATGAATACCTTGGCATGGCAATAGACACTCAGTGCTCATGCTAAATGCGTAGGTAACACTCCCTACAAATAATATCTAGCTTCACAATATCTGCTATACCTACACAGATGCATGAATGAACTCATGTGCATGCGCACATATAAATTCTGTTTAACTAATTCAAATTAAAGATAATAACAGGTTGGGCAATAGGGTTCTATCATGGGAGAGGAAAACATAGAGCATAAATTAGCAACAGCCATGGGGCACTACAAGAAGTACCCAAGATAAACCGAATCAAGCGAGAAATGGAAAATGAGGGAAATCAAAGTTTTCTTACTATGGAAAAGAAGGGTAAATTAAAAAAAAAAAAAAGACTTGAAAAAAAGGTGTCAAGTTCTGCTCAGAATCATAGTTTAAGACAACAGAGTTTATTCAAACAAGGAAGTGGGTAAGACTTTTTACTGAAGAGCATTCAGAAACTAGAAATCTAGGAAAGCTAAATTTGTCTAAAGGAACAATAAGACTACTGCAACAAAAGTTTTATCTCCCAATTACTATGCACAGGTCTAACTCAAAATTGATTATATGCACACAGGAAATGTGGCTCAAACTTCTAAAAAGAGATTTAACTAAAAAAAATGGAACAATTTTCCAGTTTTGTGCATAGGAACACATTGAAATCTAGCCTCCAGCGGTCTCTTATGGCTGCAGCCTTATAGCCATGAAAAGTTTGTTACTTTGTTCCCTTAAAATCACAACAGAAAACCAAGAACCTCACTTAGGAAATCCTGCATCTCAGACGAGTTTGTGAAGCCAACACTTCTATCATAAAAAGCTAATTTACCTAATATGATTTCAGGGGCCCTGTAATGCCTTGTTGAAACAATGGAGCTATGGTCCTGATTCTCAAAAGCAGTACTACCAAAATCAATCAGCTTAATGGCACTCGACTTTGGCAAGCACCTGAAGTTCGTCCCATCTGGTGAATTCCTCTGTATCATCCCAAGCATTCATTCAAAACTACTGAGTCCATGTACCTGATAGCAAAATATCATATGATTTCTAAAAATTGCATTAGTCAAAATACCTTATAGCTTGGAACCTTTACATATTCAGAAGACACAAGAAGAATGTTTTCTGGCTTCAGATCAGTGTGAATAAGGCGTAAATCATGCATATCTATGTTTTCAGAAAAGGAAAAAATAAAA
Organism: Phoenix dactylifera; assembly: GCF_051530095.1. Classification (NCBI taxonomy): domain Eukaryota; kingdom Viridiplantae; phylum Streptophyta; class Magnoliopsida; order Arecales; family Arecaceae; genus Phoenix; species Phoenix dactylifera. The sequence continues at coordinate 32,921,376 of NC_143198.1, read as the reverse complement.
AGGTTAATCCTGCCACTTCACACTGAAAAAAAAAAGAAGAACAAATAGATCTATAAGAGTGGTTAGGAATGAAAATCCAGAGAATGAAAAATAAAGGAAGCTACGAATAATCAACAGACATGCTACAGCTTCCAAAAGCTGACGTCCAAACTCCCGCACAAGTCCCACAGGAAATGGACAGTATTTATTTCTCTTTAGGAAATCATATAAGCTCGGCCCAAGCTTCTCACATACCTGATAGCATCATCAAAGTTCATTCAAAGAAAATATTTGTTTTTAGTTCTCCGGTACCATAAACAAACCTTAAAAGAACATAATATATCAAGAATTTGCAACAATCAGTTTTCCTATCTCCAAAGAGAATTAAAATTTAATTAATATTAAAAATGAATTAACCCTATCAACTCTTCTAGAGCTCCATTTAGCAATATCAGATAACAATTTATGTATGCAGGAATTCTACCCTCCAGCTACTGGGTCTTCGACAGGAAGTCTGCCAATAAAGAATGCGCCACCAAACAAATACCAACATTTTCTAGAGGAAAATGCTCTTCCTAATCCTCAATATTCATGAACTCGAAATTGATTATAAAGGCTGTGAATTGTTTAATGACCCAGTAAGAGAGGGAAATCAATCAATGAGGGGCACCCGGAGGTGTGTCAAGTAATGATAATAGTCATCAGCAATCTCGAAGTATGACTAAACTAAGGCAGCCCTTAAGCGGCACTTGCCTGATTATCTTCACCAAGGAAAGATAGTAGCATCAAGATGATATCGAACAGATCATGCTCTAGGAGATAGAAGAATGCATGTAGAGTAGTCATAAAGGCTGAATGAAATATTATAAGTCAATAACATGAATAAAGCCCAGAGCTGTACTTACAATGCATATGTGATTTCGGTAGTCAAACCACCTTCGTATCTGGACACAACTGAGAGAAGAAACTCGGAGGAGTAAAAGAACTGAAGCTTGATATCATCAATAAGCAACTTAAAACTACAAAGTCAGCCACCTACCGCTTTGATCCATCTTTATCATTCTTAGCAAGATGAGTAAGGACATCTATTTCAACCATTGCAGCATTACGATACTTGCGTATGCTACGAACCACCTTGATTGCCACAAATTCACGTGCTTCACGATCCCAACATTCCAAAACACGGCCAAAAGTGCCTGCAGTACCAATGTCTTGCTAACCAAGACAATAATGACAATATCAAGGAAAAAAGTTAAGTTTAGACAGCACACCTTCCCCCATCTTGCTAAGTATTTTATCTGCATGATTGAATGGGAAAAATGTAAATGATCTCTATTTTTTGCATCAATTTTAGAAACAAAAAAAAAATAAAAAGAACATCTCAGAACCAAAATATGCAAATGAGGGCTTCCGATGCATTTAAGCAAGATGTGAGGAGTGATAGAACATGCAGAATTCATACATGATGATATAACATGATAGAATATGATGAAGAGTTCATGCATGATGATGAGAGCAATAAAACATCAATATTAGTAAGATGTAAGAAAAATTTAAGCTTCCGATGATCTAATCTTACAGCATCATGGTTATGGTAGTAAATTATAAAATGAATGATATAAAAAAAAAATATTGAGCAGAAGTTTAAAAAGGCTCTTCCCCTTCCATGACAGTAACGCTTCTTAAAGCAGGTATTAAGGCCGTCTCTTGATGAAATGCTGAATCACAATAACCTGATTATAAAGTAAAACATAAAGATGCGTTTGGATGCACCTCTACAAATGGTGATCTTGACAACTGTCATTCTTCATGACATTTTTAAAAAAAATATATATTCTGATTTGTATAAACACATGTTTCAATATTTTTGTGCTCCTTGATTTTTTAATAGAATATTCTTCTTCCTATATGTGTTTCAAGAGGTCTTTGTGGTATCAAAAGGCATTAATATCAAAGAAAGAACACTAATTTTGTCCATTGCTCTCTTTTCTTTAAACTTGCCACGAGTTTTTACATTGCAACAACGACTAAGAATGTCATGTTGGACTGTGTCATATAACATAGATAGCAATTCTCATTGCAACAATTTTGACTTCAAGAGCTTGCAGCATTACTGGAAAGGGGAAACCATGTCAGATAATGAAAACCAGATGACGACCTCACGTTAACAAATTAAAGGACTACTACTATCACCTTTCAAATTCCTATGAGTACAAAAGCATTTTAATGGGCACTGACTTCTACATCCAAGATCACGCTGCTAACCAGGCTGGAGAAGGAATGGAACTTATCCCATCATAATTCCAATCAGACCTCTAAACTTAGGGAGGACAATACAGTACCCAGAACAGTTTTAACAACATATTTTTCATAAGTTCCCAGATCATAATGCACATAGCTCCATGGTTCAGAAATTAAATAAACCCTCCATTTCCCTATAGTCTATGAAGAAATATTGTAATCTGTTCTGAATGCCTCCAAAAGGTAACATGTTACAGTATCGTACATGACAGAAGTGATTTGTTAGTCTAAGCTTAAGTTCCTTAGCATCCTATCGAAAGAACCATCATTCAATCGGCTCCACTTCGGAGTGATGCCTGATCTTGTTCTTATAATGCTTAACAGAATATTCATCTCTTGTGTCACTTATAAATTAAGATATCACAATGTCTTTCAGTGAAAGTTAGTTAGCTATGAAGAGCCACACATATGTATCTTGATCGTAAAAAAGCAATATCTGTCTCAACCTTAAAAGCATTCAGTCATTTAATGAGCGCGTTAAATCTTTTAATGAGATTACCATGGCTCCAAGACCAAGTCCTCACTACATAAGTCAAAATAAAATATGCACTCACTTGTTGTGCTATCAGATTTTAGAAATTTACATGACGCATCCTGTTATGCATGTCACTGCATGAATTCATTCATTTAATATCACAACTCAAAGATCATACTTGCAGAAGCTAAATACACCAAGATTCGCACAGCAGCATCAAATTGGAACTGTGAAAAGATATTCTCGATTTCAAAGAGAGAAAGAAATCATTCATGAAAATAGATTTCCAGACTCTTAAGAATATTTTCTTGATTTTTTAGAGGAAAAAAAAAACATTCTTTTTCTTTTCAGGTTTCCCGATTCAAATCAAAAGATACGGGAAGCAGGACAAGAAATCTTACATCGCGGAGTGAGATTCTCCCCAAGATCGAAGACATAGTGCCCCTCCCGATCGTCATCCCTCCACGGAGGCGATGCTGCACCCCTCGTGCCGGGCACCGCCTCATCTCGGACAGCATCCTACACAGAATACATCAAGAACCATTTCCATACCCGCTCAGAATCCAACATACATTAAAACCCTAACCCTAGCCTCCCCTTCCTCTACCTCCTCGGAATCCCAACCCCTAACCCTAGCATCTGGACACGGATGGACCTCTCGTTGTTCGGGAGGCGCGACGTCCCACACGAGCCGAGGCCGCTTCCTCGTTCGCGAGCTCTCCATCCGCTCCGCTCCGATCCGCTCCAATCCCCGAGCACCAAATTCCAAATCGGGACGAAAGTTTCCGACGCTCTCGATCTCTTCTCCTGCGACGAAACCAATCGAAGAGCAAAAACCCTAGAAAACGTTAAGAAGAAGACGAAGCCTCGAGAAAGCCAGGAGGGCGAGGGGATAGCTCTCTTTTGGGTGAGGGCCAGGGGAATTTAGGGCTGGAACTTTGGAACCGGGAGAAAAGGCCGGGATGCTGCATTTATAACAATGTTCAGCGCTATGTTTCCCTTCTAGCCCCAGCTTTTGGGGCAACGACGAAGGGGCAGAATTGGCATCATGGCCCGAAAAGTACCCTATAAACCGGCTTTAGCAGTGGGCCGGGCCGGTTCAGTCGAAACGCAGCAGTACTCTATACTACGGGGTATGGCGGCGTTGCGGAGGGCAAACTAACTTGTCCATACCACTGCTAAAAATATGAATGCATGAATAAATATGCGAATAAAAATTGTGACACTTTTAAGTGAATCAAAATATGCACCATTGACCAAAAATATCTTAAAACAAAATAGGGCCCTATTGCATTATAATTGGTTGCGGATGGACCTAAATAGGACTGCAATTGGATTGACTCAACCACGACCCGAGTAGATCAGATTTTAGGCTTGTGGGTTGTAAATTAGGTTATAGTTCCAACACAATCCTATAATAGGGTTCTAATTCATCGGTTTGCTTGTTTATCAGATCTGACCTAAAGTGTTTATTGCTTGCTGCGTTGTCTAGCTCATTATACAATTTTTTACTATTTTTACATATTCGAAGAATTAGCTTGACTCGGAGATTTATTATTGGAGAGCGACTAGAGACAAGATTTTGATATCTTTACTTAGACGAAATTTTTAATATTAATGTAAAATTTTAAAATATTATTTGGTCTTGTAAGCCCTTTAATTTTGAATTAGTTATTTAGATTAAGGTTTGAACATTATTATTTAAAATTATTCCGCTATTTGTTTATGATATCATGTTGAGTTGCCATAAATGCTTGTGAGAATGGTTCTCTATGAGTATGCGGCGGTAGCCGCGACCCTGACTTGCGGCTCGGAGGCATGACAAAAGGCAACAAGGTTGTAATTTTAATGCAAATGAAGGATTCACCTTCGTATGAATTCACTATTGGATCACCAACTTTATAGATGTTAAAGCACTCCGAACTCTGCCATTTATCTGTCTATATATATCTCAAAGCGATTGATCGGTAGTTCTATAGTAGATTCATGCAAAATAAGATGAATCCTTCCTTCAAGCGAAAGATAAATCCCCTATCCAAGTAAAGGAGGGCAGTTTCTCCTGTCCACCTGATTGCAGGCTTCTAGTCGTCCGATGGGGTGTAGAAGCAGCGGTGCCAATTGAATGCTTACTTCATGAGCTGCATAGATGGAGTGGGTATAAATGACATGGCCACAACAAGAGTCAAAGTTTGACTTGGTTTTCCGACACTATGGTCATCCCTTGGATAGGACTGATCTCCAGCGACTTGTAGTCTATCAGAAGCCACCCAGTTCCCATCAAACGACTTAGATACAAATACGTGTGTTTAACGATAAACGTGGAACCAGACGGTATGAGAGTTAGGGTCCGTAAGTACGTCAAGCAGAAGATTAATCTACTTGTCTTTTTTCTTTCTTTTTGTCAACGATAATTTTAGGAATAGAATTATTATCTATTGCACGTAATTCGTGCAATTTTATCTACCGTGCATTGCAACATCATTTTCAGGCAAAGGTAGACAAAATGTACATCCTTACTCAAGCATCATTCTTAGGCAATATTCTTTTTTTTTTTCCTCTGAAGTAGATGTATCATACATATCAGGCACGAATATATCTAAAAAAAGTCAAAAAATAACAAGTCCTGAAGTGCACCGAATAATCCCCTCTCTTCTAGCCATAGAGTCTCTCCAAAATGGTTAGCCATGTAAGAGGCTATCCAATCTGTTGCCTCGTTGGTCTCATGATACACGTGTTTTATCTGCAAGGCCATTCCACTAGTGATCATAGCCTGGATGTCTCCTAGCAACGGGTGGCATACTAAGCATGCAATAACAGTCATACTATTTCTCTGATTATAAACAGCATATACTCGACAAAAAAACCAAAACCGGCATCAGTGGATGAGATACGTAACAATGAGGGCAGCAAGCATAAGTACATAGGCAACCCCTTGATCGACTGCCTTAGCTGCATCAAAAGAAGTAATATTATGAGAATCTAATTAAAGCATAAATGTTTTTTTTTGGGTTCAAAAAAAATGACACCGTATAAGTAGCATAATTACCATCAATCTTTGGCATGCTCTTGGCTGCTCTCCTGTCTCGGCAAAGGCATGGGTGCAGGAGTGCTGAAACGAGGACATAAGCAAGAAAAAGGATGGGCGCCCTCATCGAACTCATCTTCTGATCTTAAAGTGGGTTCGAATGCGGATTCCCTTGAGAGCTATAGAGCGCCGAAAGAAATAGATGGGTCTGAGTAACTTGTCCCCAATGGTCCCATATATATATATTACTTGAGTTATGTTCCACTAACTCGCGGTTACTCACGAGATTAAGGAATGCCGAGTTCAGCCCTTGTAACCGGATGCAAGGTGCGCGGAGCATCGTAACGGTAGGCTGGCCGCGAGTAATTATAAGAGGTGTCAAATGGGCCGGTATCTACCAACAATTATAGCCGTTGACATGGAGCGTTGACATCACGGTCACCAATGGGGCGGTGACGCGAGGCGTTTAAAAGGTCGTCGTTTTATCCTGGTCGTGGAACATGAGGTACAGCATCGCGCGTCTTCTTTCCAAACGGGGCTGACGTGGACGAGTGGCCGACGGTGGGGAGTTCGTTAGCAACGCAATTAATGTCCGGGTGCGACTGGACGGTCGCATGCGAGACCTGAATTTCCCACTAGCTTTCGTAGTTAATTAGAAGAGGTCAAGTTCTTGGATAGGCTAATTGTGAATGGAACTTTAAATCTTAAGCAAAACTCTAAATTGGGATTTGAATTTTTCTACCCAACCGATCAATAGTTGTTGCTATTGATGAGATGACAGATGAGTTTGGAAGACATTGTTGTAGTTAGTTATGCCGCAGATATTGAGTTTCAGAGTGGACTCGGAGATTCATGTGTTTCCATCTCTAACAAGTAATAATGGCACTGAGAAAACTGATCGGGGAGGAGCCATGCACCAATCTCAAAGGCTATAGGAAAGCTTGCTTTGTTTGCAATCATGGCGTTATATTTCCACTCTGAGGCGATCTCTCTTGGTTCTCCCAAAACATACTTCTATATAAACTAAATCTCCTTCCAATTTAGTCGGTTGACAAAATCTCTATAATATTTCGAATAACTAATATCCTTTGTTGGTCAACCATACTGAATAGCTTGATGGAGACATGACCTCCACCAAATTTTGAATCTTGAACTTGTTCCACGCCAAGAAGAGCACTAACCAACCAACCAAACGATAGCCGGTGTTCATCTTAAACTTTTCCTTCTACATCAAGTTTTAGTCTAATGTCGAATGTCAAATTCTTTTTTGAGTTTGACTTCCGCGAATTAGAATCGACACCTAAAAAAGGAAAAATCTGAGTCAAAGCAACAAGGAGGATGGTGCCATCCTTCATATCTTGGCGTGTCTTTGAACGTGCGTAGTACGCTTCAGAGTTGATAAACAAATAAATCCTTCTCCAATAGAGGTGGTTTCAATTTTTGGCACGAATTATTGCCGCTTGGGAGGAAGGGCATGATATTCTAATGATTCATTTGATTTGTGGAAAAAAAAACCATTTTTTTAAGAGAAGCTGGTATTTGGATATATGATACTTAAAAAATTAATTTTTGTATATTTGGTGGACAATAGAAAAGAGGCATATTTTAGCTTATATTTAGTTAAACATCTACTTTTCTAAACAAGTTATGTAAAATACCTGTTATGCTCTTAATGGACAAAATTTTTTTACCTCATTCTATATAAAAGTTTAAGGATATTTTTGAAAAAAAATTCTCCACTTTACGGTCAGTGAAAATTGGATTTTCTCTTGTCCCATGGGAAAACCATCTTTCTTCTTTTAGAACTCCAAAATTATGGGCCAATTTCAAATACGGCAATTCTTACTTCAAAATACATATGAGAACTGGCATAGCATTTGTTAGACAGAACACTCCTTTGATTAATTTTGTAGATGCATGGTCAGATGAATCCAACCTAATAACAACCATTGTCAACCATTATAGGTTGAAACCATGTGCCATCCGATGTAAGAAATATTGGACATCCTGTCGTCAATTTAGACCAACCTTTTAGGCCTCAGTATTAACCGAGGTGAATAACTTCAGTAAAAACCAAAGTGCCACTTTGCTCGTGCTAATAAAGATCAACAGTTATGGCAACACTGCAGTCAATGCACGATCGGCGAAATTGCCACCGCGTGCTGCTCATCGCATGCTGCTCATGAAGAACGGTTTCCACATTGTTGACGTGCAGCCGACCACTACCTTATAGTTAAGACGCGTCACGCCAAATCATGTAATGGATCAGTATTTTACCCTTTCTAAAAAGATGGCTCGACGATCCTCAAGTATCGAAGGGCCTCCCGCCGAAATCTTTTCGGCAAGTGGACTTCTCACAAGTTAGCCTCAAAGGCAACCAATTTTCCTCATCTCGGTCTCATCCGATTTCACTTAGTTTGGCTCTTACCAACATCAAAGCGAGCCAAGCAGCATCTCAGCCTCGGTTCAGAATTTAGCGGCAACACCATCCATGGTTTTGTTAACCAAAAATGTATTTAAGATGGATTAATATTTGAGAATTCTTATTACTGTTTTCGGCTAAAAGAAAAGGAAAAAAGATTGGAAATATTTACACTATTCTTCAAGCAAAATGTATCTGGTTAAATGAAATTGTGCTGCAGCATTCTTTCAGGGTGCAGAGAAAAATGTTTATCGCGTGGGTAATAATATTTACACCATTGCATTTTGTTACTCTATAGATCAACCCCATTTATTAAACCCAGGCTTCAGTTCTAAAATCTAAGACTAGTTAAATAGATCAACACCATTGCTAATTAAACCCATTTTTAAACCCAGGCTGCAACAATTCTTCAAGTCAAACAGAAGAAGTATTATCACCTTAGCAGCAACTGCACCATTGCAGATGAACCCAATTAAATCTAACAAGAAGACTCAATGGCACTTATATGAAGAATTAGCAAGTTGGTTGAACTTGAAAGAACATGGATTTTAAATCAGGCCTAGCTTATTGTCTAGTGCGAACCAAGATATGTCCTGTCCTTTGGCCAATCATGTCATCATGACAAAGGAAGATGCTTCCACTTGCTAGAGAAATTCTTCCAGGTAAGAGTAGGAAATAAGGATTGGTGCTCTGGAACCCAAGTTACATGCGCTTACAATTCCCAGGGAACCAAAATGTTCCACAGTTTATGGAGTTCTAACTCCTCCAAAGGAAACAACAAAACAGCTAATAAAGACTCCTTCTCTTCCACCAGAGAGTGATGGATTTTTCGCGAGTTCATCTTCATTACCATCTCCATTAGATGAAACAAACACAATTCAGCATACCATCTTCATTACCATTTCTTTTGGTTGAAACATACACACAAATTCATCACATTTATCAACATTTTGATCTCCTCTAGATTAAATGTCCACACCATAGAGACTAAAACAAAATCATCCTTGCAAAAATCTGTTTTTTTAAAACACTGGATCGTGCTTCTTCGAAAGCATTGCACAGTTTATTTCTTTTGGTAACATTTCAGTTAATCACTATATAAGATAATGGGGAAAAGAGCAAGCACAGAACAACCCCTGCTATGTTTGGGTGCTCTGTTATTTGTGACGAACCAGGTCCTTGAATGAATCTATGAACTCATTACTGATCAAGAATCAGGACTCCCATCTCACCTGTGTGATAAATTTTGCAATACAATCTTAACAAAAAGAGATTTCACAGGAACATGGTTAGTACAATGGTGTTAGGTATGTAGTAACAATGACACAATTATAGGTAACTGACTGCCCTTTGTTCTCGGTATCTGGCTCATAAAATTACAACTTCAATATCCTTACTTGTTTAATCTGCCATAGGATCCTTACTTTTCAATGAAGGCAATACAGTCTTGGGAATTCTTTTGTCCCGGTAGAAGGCAACTATCTGACAATATTTTTCTTTTAAGACCATGTAATCTTTGTGAGAAAGTAAATGCAACTTTACTGTGACAAATGCAGGTATGAGAAAAAAATTCACTTAACTTTGGATGTTAAAATGCAACTCTAAGCATTCTCCGCATGAACAAAGAAAGAGCAATGAAACTTTACGTTGTTAGAATTCAACAAAAGAGTGAAAATGCAATATAATGACAGTCCAAATGGTCCATTTAACAAGAATCAGTCGAATTCAAAACGATCAAATAAGATGCGTTGAATTGGACTGATTCGACTTGTATACAATTTGATGCTTACAAAGTATCATTCCAAATCCACAATCCCAAAATTGGAGAGAAGGATCGTTATCTGCTGAACAAAATCTGAGCCCGTTGCATACTCCGTTAGCAATCCAACAGCAAACCCAAACATCGCCCATCTGTAATTGTCAAACAGACAACCAGCCATGCAAATGGCTCCTTGTTAGAATACAGAAAGCAATATCAAACCAGTCCCATACCACAATTGTCAACAGTGGAAGATGATGTTGAGGGCTATTTGGCATTGCTTTTATTTCTTGTTTTCTACTTTTAAAAATAAAAAATATAAAAATCAAGATAAAAAAAATATAGTTGGTGTTATTATTTATATTTTCTGTCTTAAAAAATATTTTGTTATTTCTAGGGAAGAAATCCTTACTCTCAATATTTTTTAAAATAAAAAATTATTTTTACTACTACTGTTAATATTGCTACCACCATCATCGTCACAAACAAACATTTCTTTACGAGAAAAAAGATTGAGAAGCATAAAAAACCAGTTCAAAGTTTATAATCACCATCAGTCCTCGGCTTCCTTAAGTAACATATTGCTTAAAAATTCAAGAATAAAGAGAAACCCCGACATCCAATTGCCTGCCATCAAATCCTACTCACAAAACAGAAACACATAAAAGAACCCAAAAACAAACATTAAATTTATTAAAAGCAGTCCTTTTTTCTACAGAATTTATTTTGTTTTTGAATCAAGCACACAATTACCTGCCATTTGTGATCTCATTTTTGCTCATGAAGCCAAAGAAGGGACCCTGATCTGCCTCCTCTATCTTCTTCTGCTTAAAGTACTCCTGCAGCTCCTTGGCCACCTTCCTCTGGTACTCCAAAGTCACCACCTCCTTCGTCGCCACCGCCGCTTCCGGCGGCGTGCGAGGAGACCAGGATGGGGTGGCTGGTTTCACAGGAGGAGTGGGAGAGAGGGATGGGGGAGGAGGAGAGGGAGAAGGGGAGAGAGGAGCTGCAGGTCTCCTTAGAGGGCCCTCAGCTTTAGAGCTCTTGATAATGGTGGATGGTTTTAAAGAGAGCTTACATGGATGATGAGGAGGAGAGATTTTAATCTTTATGGAAGGGATGGAAGGAGCAATAGACATATCTTCTTCCTGTGCTCTCTCTCTCTCTCTCTCTTCTGTGTTTCTCCCGCTCTGGCTTTTCTCTGGGAAGCAGAAGGGTGGCGGGGGAACGGAGAAAGGGACGGGGAAAAAACCAAGAAAGATATAAAGAAGAAGGTTTGAATACGGAAGGTGTGGATAAGATATGGCCAAGTTTTCCATGGAGAGCTCTGAGATTTGGGTGGCGTTGTTCGTTTCCGGTCTGCTTACTATATTCTGCTATTTAGTTTAACTTGCCTTGCATGCGAACAGGACACAAGATGATGTGAATGGAGGCCGTCTCCCCAACCCATGACTAACTGCACTCCACAGGATCCAACATTGGCTGGCTCTTAAATCTCACAAGTGGTATCAAAAGGAACAGAATTACCTCTAAAACTTCACAACATGATCATGAGCTCACCCAATCCAAATTTAACCCAAATACATGCATGGTCTCATGATCCTAATCAACTCCAAGAATCTGTCCCGTACTCAACCTATTTAAATTTCAGAACAAAAACCTGAAGCATTAGGACAGGTTTTAGCACCTCTACTGAGCATCAGGATCAACATAAATTAGCTTCAGAAGCATCCTCCGGTGATTCATGTCATTCACTTACTCATGACCTGAAAATAATCACTTTGCTCTACCAGCGTGCAATTAGGTGGAAGCAACCTCTGGGGATCTTTGTTTAGTTCTGCTCTTAATTTGAAAGGTTAGCAATCGGAACAAATTGCTTCTGGAATTGAAAAAAAGAATCATTAATTTTCTAAATATTGTAAGGTTACATGATTTCCGCGCATAAGAAACACCTCGCACAAGAAATAACTCATGTTGCCACCAACATTGGCCGGAAAGAATAAATCTACCTGCATTTTTTTCCCCCAGTGTCTTCTTTCTACCATTTGATCTGAATCAGCAAATTTCAAGCTTGAAACCTGAATCCAACAGCTTATTCTCTCCTATCTTTATAAAGACATAACAGCCATAATGGTTCTTAATTTTTATATAAAGCTCTGTATTAACTGATTCTATCTGAGGAGTTCTGTCGCTTATTCTTCCTTTCTCCTCAGATGACTCAGATTTTGCCCACAATACCCTGATTCAAACGAACATGAGATCGCAAGCATTTATATAAGTGAAAACAAGAGCCAATCAATGATATCCATGGTCATCAAAATAAGTGGCAACAGACTAACACATAGTAGAATCAGCGAGCAAATAAAACATTGTGTGATAAAGGTTAAAATTAAAGATGAGCAAGATACAAGGAGATTGAGATGCCAAATTGACAAATTTGAAATCCTGAAAAAGGGATGCAGGATATCTCAAACATGGGCTGAAACAAAGGAAATGGACAATGGAGTCAGTCTCAAAATTGTTGCCTATGTTGTGATCTCCTCCCTGCGAGCAATCAGTTCAAAGAATATCTCTGTAGATGATAAAGGCAAGCAACAGGCAACTTTACTGTGGAAAGTTGTAGAACTTTGCGAGCATCTGCCTGATCACATGACACAGTTGTTCGGTAGCCAGAGAAGAGAACCAAGCCTGCCTTCTTCCGTCCATTGATCCAGTCTTATAGAAGATAAAATCTACTGAACCACACACTCACATCTTCCAATACCTTCATGTTCAAATTCATCATCTGATAAACCATCATCACTGCAGAATTTAAAATTTTCATATTGCAGCATAAGAATTGCATTTAATAAAGAAATCAGAACAGATGCATCAGAAACTAAATTGATGACTTAAAACTATTGTGTTCCATGCAAGCTAATATAATAACAAAGCTTTGTCATCAGTGTTATAATAATTGCTGTATGACTATGGGAGTGTTTCCAATATAAAGGCTTCCAATATCATGAGAAGTCGATACCTGAATGATACCTCAGTACCCAACACCGACAGATAATGAACAACAGGTCCAGGCAACAACGCCTTGGAGCTAAGCATATGCATTGGAGTAGAACCAGGAATGCACTCATAGTCCAATATGGACTCCTACCAGCATGTCATTCATTGGCAACAGCCTATATTAGAATTTACAAATATTTTTCATCCAGGACGACATACTGATACTTGTGCTAACTTCTTCAGTTATTGTACCAATTGGTCCAATTCTTAACTGTCCTCTCCCCTTTTGATATATTGATCCAATACCTCTACCTCTTCAAGAGGAACCAATCATGCTCCAGTTGCATGTGCAAACCATTCCATTGGTTTCCCATCTCAGTATCACCATCACTCATAGAATGAACATATAATAAGGGTGACAATATTACAGTTAAGGCTGAAATATCCCAACATTTGAAAAGCCAAAACCATATAATAGAAGAGATCTATAGACATATGACACCTCATAGATCAGATCTAAAACATGATTCACATAATCCCCTACGACAAGATCCATAGCCTACAAAGTAGCACCAGAAACTTGCTTGCACTTTTCATTGGTCACTTGTTAACCTTCATCAATGCTCCATCTGATTGGTGTAATCCTGTGCATAGGGACACTGGCATTATTTCTGACCAACACGATTGGTAACACTCATCATCAGACATCGTTTCATATCACCACTCAACATTTCCATTCAGAATGTCATAGATGTTACTCTTAGAAACATTTGCCCATGTATGAAATCCACGTAGCGGAACTGCTGAATCCCATGTCACATCACCAGATTATCTCAACTGGATATCTAGATTCCCATCAGTTTTATCCCCTCTTATTTGTGTCTTTTCTGCTTCTGGATATCTTGCCTCGTGACGTGAAGAGTTGTTGCCTGGGCAATCAATATCCCTCAGAACACCTGGTGAACCCTTGCCTAGACCTTCATAGATGTGCATATGCATGCATGTATGTATCTATGCATGTCTATGTCCATAATATGCACACACATAAAAACATAATATATATATGTGGACATAAATGTACACATATGTAATTATATATGTATACAGACTCATATGTGCACACTAACATTTGTAAGAATAAACAATTATGTGTTGATACATATTAAATAAATACATATTATATATAGGATTCATCATTTGAAGGGAAGTAGACTACTCAAAAATTTCACATTTCCATTTTGTCATAAGTAATTCAGAATTTTCTTTTTAAATAAAAAAAAGAATGAAACAATGAAAGGTTCATAGACAGACATAAAAAATTATATATATATATAGATATAAAATTATGCATATGGATATGATTGCAAATGGAAAGAAACCTCCTGATTTTGTCAACATGGGATCAAACACAGCTTACACATATAAATGCATGACGGCCAACCAAATGCACATTAAGAGCTATAGGCACAATTATGGACCAGGATTTACATTTTTGTGGACTATATTAGTTCCTAAAAGGATGAGTAAAATAATTGATCTAGCAAAGTTAACAAAAAGAGAAATGATATAACCAAGTCATACATGGATTGTCTCCTTCCAATCAATATCTAATGCATAAAAAATTTATAAGCAACGTGAAATATTAAAAATTCTCTCTGAAATTGTCTACTAATATTTAGGAGCCAAACATACCTGACTTCAAACTCCCTTATCTCAGCAAGCTCTTTTCCACATGCATCAGTCCACTGCACCTTCCTTCTTTCAACACAGCGAGATGTATTATTTGGCGTCTCTTCCACAGATTCATGTGCATCATCAACTTCAGTAACCACTGCTGAAGAGTCTGTGGAGGGCCATTTTAGATTGCTCTTGAGACAAGTGTTTCTTCCATTCCCATTAACAGCATCACTAATTGCTAACTTGCCCTTGTCAGAAGAGGAAGAAGAAGAAGAAGAAGAAGAAGAAGAAGAAGAAGAATCTGATAAAACTTCAGGCTGACATGCAGGACCCACTTTAGGAGGAGATGAACCATCAATTCCTGCAGGTGCACAACCAAAGCAGATGAAGGAAGCACATCCACAAGAAGATTGGTTCTTCCTTGAAGCCAGTTGAAATCCTGTCTCAACTTCCTGCTCAACCAGTTGATACTGATTCCACGGTGAAACTCTCATCAGCCTTTCTTCGTAACTCCGGCCAAGGAACAGAAGGGCAAGGCCTTTACTATACCCTGATGCTGAAGAAGAAAAAAATCCTCCTCCTTCCACAGTCAATAGCATTTCCACTGCTCATCCAGACTGCATAAACCAAGTTTTTTTTTCTAGGCCCCCAAGTAGCAACTCTTCATTTTATCCATCAATACTCCACACTGCATGCAAGCCCACATAGAAAACAAAATCAATTACGCTTCTATCAATCTTTTATATAATGCATATAGTTGAAAACATCACGTTTCCCATCTAAATAATATTCAACCTTTTATTCCTCGAAGTGTTCAAAATAGCATTGTAACTGTAAGAAGTGAGATTGTCAACAACTTGATGCTGATACCAATTGATCCCAGATAGGATAATTTTGAGGCTAAAAAACCAGTTGATAAGATGCTCTTTTTCAATGGGACTAAAACTCAGCATGAATTTAAGAAGCCAACATCTATGATGTTGGTTAGTAATATGGATCCCTGATAAAATTCCTTCCATTACTTTTTTCTTGGATATTTTGCACTCGAAAATTGATGCTTAAAATCTTCCTGCAAATTCAAATCCTTCGATTCCACTTTTTTAAGTTCAACAAAGGTTGCTCGATATCAAAGCCTTAAGTTGCGAGTCAAAATTTTGTTGACACATATATAGCATCAAACAAATAAGTTGTTTCAAGAGTATTATATGGGCGTGCAAATTAATTGAAAACATGCAGAAGAATTTATTATACAGATGCCATTGAATGAATATCTGAGTAGTTAAGACAAGCTCTCTCAACTATGGCACATAAAGTATATTAAACTATACTTCAGTTGACCAGAAATTCAAGGCTCTCTCTCTCTCACACATAGCACTGGTAGTTGAATAGGAGAAAAGGATCTTCCATATTTCTAATAAATCCAATGAATTTTAAATAATTAAAAAGACTATGCAGAGACTTGTGATTGCCTCTCCTGCTTTGACATTTATAAGGAAATTCATTAAAAAGTGGAAATAGAAAGGGTCTTTTTTTTTCTCAGAGCAAAGCGGAACCTTTGTTAATGAAATGGAATCTGAACTAGAACTACAAGGATAGATTTTTTTTTTTTTTTATCTGATCAAGAATCGGTTTCAAAAGAATAATTTTCACGATATTTCTCAAATCTTTGAGCGATAAGTAAAATTAAAATCCGCGGATTAAAATAAAGATCAAACGCGATCTCCGATTCGGCCCAAAGAGGAGAAAAGAAATCCTTTTGAAGTAAACCGATCCAATGTGATTTCTATTTTCTTGAAAACATGCAACAAGGAAACTGAACTGAACTGGGCCGTTATTAAATATAAAAGAAAAAGGTGAAGCAAGAAAGCGGCGATCAAAATGTAGAATAAAAGCACATTCAACCGATCGGAAAGACTAAATCCGCTCCCTCTTTTCCAACTTAAAACCCCGATCTTAGGCTTCCGCTAACCCTTCTACACCAAAATTATGCCCCAATAAAAACTTATAGAAGAAAAATGGAGAAAAATTGGAAAAGGCATCGCACCTGGAGGAGATCCCTGATACGACGAAATTGGCTGCGGAGATTTGGCGGCGACGATATACGCGCCGCAGAAATCGCGGTTTTCTCTGATTCGAGATCTCGGCGTCCGGATCCCAGACTAGGACGGAAAATAAGGAAAGGAGGGGTAAGACTCGGAGGTTCCCTTAAAGCGCGCTTCAGATCGGCGAGGAATTGGGCCAACTGCAACGGAGCTATGCGGGCGTGCAGAAAGCGTACATATTGTCGGCAATCTAGTTGCCGATATGTCGTTACTCGAACAAAGTTTATGGATAACCCCCTTTGTTCTCGATATTATTAGAGTACGTCGCAGCGTTGGTAATGTTATGTTTAATGGAGGGTCATGTGTAAAATATCTTCCAGTTGATGAATTGACGTGTCATGTAATGGTGCTTCGTTAAACAAAATTTACATATAACCCCTTTACTTCTCCATATTATCAATAAAGTATGTGATTTTTTGTAGGATTTTAGATTTAGAAATATGATTTTTTTGGAGAAGAGATAGACGGAAGGTGAAATCAAGAGAGAACATAATATCTAGCAAAGTTATAACCAAAGCTACCAACCATAAATAACTATATCAGATTTTAAAGAATGTAATTGTGGCCACAAAAAGTAAGATCACTGCCATTGGCTACATTCGTAAGCTAATTCGTTGGTTGATATTCTTCCTCATAGTTGGAAGATTTGGACATGCATGAGGGAGTCGCAAATGAATAGGATAAATGCATGGTTCAAATATCTATGACGAGATCAAATATCTACCATCGGTTGTTAACTCCCTCTGTGCAAGATTTCAGATACTTTGAAAGCAATATGATATCTTAAAGAAATTTATATACAAAAAAAAAAAGCAAATAATAACTGATCAGTTATCTTTTTCTTAAGAGGCAAGTTTGATGTAATTCAGAAAATTATTTTGACGACGTAATTGGCTATAATAATTTCACATCTAACCCCTTGACATAGTTAATATTACATATTTGTACGTAATTATCACATGCTTTTTAGATAATGTTCTGAAAGAGGTCATACATAAAGCACAGAAACAAATTATTCAAGAGAATCCGACAAAACTATTTATTGACATTAGCTGAATGATTATACACATCGACCCCCTTTGTAGAAAAAATATTGTATATGAAAATTTTTTCTGATTTCTTGTTTAAAAACTAGGAATTATCACGGTATATTTTCAAGATAAACTTTAAATGAATTGTGGTTGTCCCTTTCTAAACAGATTTACTTATTTGGGGCATGTTCTAGTTTGATAGATATGAGAGTCAAATTTGGAAACATCCATCACTCGTCCATGGCTAAGTCAGCCTAGTCTAATCAATTATTTGCATGCACGTGTTTGCTTTGGGCCATAGAGAGATAGGTGGAGATGTGATGACCTATAGAAACGTGTATTTAGTCCCACATCAATTATGTATTAGATAAATTTTAAATATTTATATAAAATTAAAGAACTCAAATAATACCTTTCGACTAATTTTTTTGAACAAGGATCTGAATTGTTACAGTCGCCAGATTGGCATTCACAAACAATCGGCTAAAAGAAAAAAAATAAAATTCAGAAAAATCTGATAAATTCATTAAAAAAATCTATAAAAACTAAATAGATAAAAAATGATTTATATTTTTATTATTTAAAAATAACTATGCTATTATAAAAAGTCATTGGAGGTTAGTGTCTTGCCTCGGACTAATCAAGTCTTAATTACAAGCACTTGGCTGAGAAGTAAACCATCACTCATGAACTTCAATGATCATGTTTAATTTCCAAGAGCCGGAAAGACACCAAACGGCCTACTTTGCTACTACAAATTAATATTATGCTGTAATGAGAGAGATATTAACATGGACTATAGAGTTATCTGCAGATATACAGATTACACATTTCTTTCCAAGTCCAAGCACGTCAGGTGCTATGGTCACGTGACCTTATAAATTGGACTTGAGGAGGTAAATTCTCATGTAAAATGGATGATCTATGCACGCGCGTGTATGTTAGTATATATATGTTAGCTTCAAAAAAGAACGAACAAAAACAGTAAAAAAAAAAAGAAGAAAAAAGAGAAAAAAAAGAAGGAGAAAACTATAGGACCTATTTTTTTATATTATTTATATTTTTTTTGACTCAATGTTTAATATTGAGTTACGTAGTCAATGTGGGACTAAATATACGATCGTACCCATCTTTATATATTTTTTTTTCGAGATTTGGCATTCTCGCTAAGCTAAGAACTCAAACCTATTTTTAAAAAAAATCTAATCGTAAACCCCACGAATGGCTCCTACAGTGTCCTGCATGGGTTGGATACATTTTAATACTATTTACAATAATTTAAAATTTATTTCAAAAAAATAGCTAAAAAATATTATTTAAATTTTTTAATTCGAGATAAATATCTAAAATCTATCCGTAACGTGGGGCCAAATGCATACCCGTATGAGTCCGCGAAAGCCACCGAAGTCGCAACAATGGCGCGCGGAGAGAGGGAGCCCATCAAACCCCCTTACTCCATGCACATGCCCTCATATAAATTCCATGCGAGATACAGGATCTTCCATCCATCGCAAATATCAAACGGCAGATCTACGCACCTGCATAAAAGAAATTGATTCTCCACGACGGCCCGAGTCCACGTGTTAACATGCACCTCCTCGGAGCACGCCCAGGCGGAGGGAGAACGGCCGCCTTTCCTGAATCGGCGTGGGAGCGTCGGTCGGAAAAATAATAAATAAAACGTCTCTAAGCTAAGGTTCCTCTCTCTTAGGCGTTGTTTTGGCTCTGGCGTTTCTGAAGCGGCTTAGGGATTTAGAGAGGAGAGAGAGGAGCTCTTCTTCTATAATTCCTCCTCCTCCATTACCGATCGTTCGTGATCGTTTCTATTTCTTCTCCTCGGAATCGAATCCATGGCGCGGAGGCGGAAATCGGACGCGACGCGCCTCGACGAGGTGGATCGGACGCTCTACTCCACCTTCTGCAGCGCGGCCAACTCGCTCTCTCAGTTCTACACCCAGGCCATGAACCATCAGAAGCTCTCCTTCCAGGCCGGCGAGCGCCATGCCCTGGTTCCTCTCTCTCTCATCCTCATCAATCGATCGTTCCCAGGTTCATCTTTGATGGATATATATATTTCTCCTAAACTGTCATTTTGATTGATGATTGAAAGGTTGTTGCTTTATGGTTTCTTTAGATCGTTACTGGTTCCTACTTGATGGATTCAATTTGCATTGGCTCTTCTTTAATGGAATCTTTGTAAAATTTCTTCTTTCTTTTTCGGATTTTTTTTTGTTTTCTTCTGTCGCTGTTCACATTTTGGTCCTTGATGGAGTGCAGTTTCTTTTCTTTTCCTCTTGATATGCATGTTTTGAGTTTGTTTTGTGCTTTTGTGATTCCATGATCTTGCCAAGTTAAGCTTTTTCCTGTTCTTTTCTTCTATTTCGTTCTGTTCTTAAGTGATCGAGCGAGTAGCTTTTTGGTGTATTTTGTCGCTTTCTTCCTCTTGTGAGCGGTTCTTTTACTTCATCCGGATTATCGAGTGAATAGTGGAAGCTGTTGCATGGCATCATTTTCCATGTAGTGCTTGTGATTGGCTAGATTATAGGTGAAATTTTTAAGGCCTCCTTAGTCAAATTCTGTTTAGAGTCTGTGTTGATTATGATGGATTGACCTCATAGTGGAACGGGAAGATTCGTTTTGGTCAGAAGGAGAAGACGAGGGAGGTCTGAAGAACTCTGATGAAATCAATAAATTGGTTGGACCCAGTCCCCAGTTACCCACTTTAAGTACATATTGACATTATCCAGTGCTTAATCGCCCCAAACTTGAGAGTAGCATGCTTCATTCTTGTTTGTGCTAATGCATGGATCTATTTGTGTCTTAGAAGTAGTTCTTGGCAAGTACCCTTTTCCAATTACTTTGTTCTTGGCAAGTACTCTTTTCCATTTTGCATGACATTGTGCATGGTAGATGAAGGGATCTGATGTAAGAAAGGTGCAAGAAGATTGCAGTTGAATGAAGAAGGCATGGGATTTCATGAACAAGAAAAGAGAAGGGCACCTTGGAACCCTAGATTGTGCCTCCAAATATAACAACCCAGGATCTCATCCAAAATGGCTAGCCGGAAGTTATTATTTGGGTTCCTTGATCCTGTATAAGTACCTAAGATCTACCCAGCAAATAACCGATGTGGGACTAAACACACGCCCGCACGGGTCTTCACATACTCCCCCCGTTCAAGCCTTGACGTCCTCGTCAGGCTAAGGGTTCAAATCTATTCAAATATAATCACAAACACCATGATTGGCCCACGGTCAGCCCCAATGGATCCGTGCTGCAGTGTCTCCTAGTCCATATAGGTTATGGGCCGGGTCCGCTCTGATACCATTTGTAACAACCCAGGATCTCACCCAAAATGGCTAGCCGGAAATTATTATTTGGGTTCCTTGATCCTGTATAAGTACCCAAGATCTACCCAGCGAATAACCGATGTGGGACTAAACACACGCCCGCACGGGTCCTCACACCAAATGCCTCCTATTTTCTATTGATGAGATAAATGAGAAGAGACTTGAAAATAAGATGAGCTGGTCCTGGAGAATAGAATTACTGAATAAAGAACTTCTTCTACTTTATGATAAATTTAATGGGATCGGGAGTTTGAGTAGGAAGAAGAGTGGAGATGGGAGAAGGAAGAGGATCAGACCTGAAATGTATCAATCATGGAACTTGGACATGCATAGAAATGTACATGAAGAGATTGAGATTATTTAATATAAAGGCAATATTTTCGATGTTTCCAGGTGATGGTAGATAGCCTTGGATCTGCCAGGCTCTTTACCACAACATGGACATCTAGAGTTTAGAATGCAAAATACAGCAAAACTCACTCCAAGTTGGTGGCAGTAGCAGAAGAAGCAACATCTGTATGTGGTGAAGGCCGCATTGACAACTTGTGTGCCAAGGCCCTAGGCCCCCCCCCCCCCATTTTGGATGCTGTAATGCCGGTGATGGGTTCAGTACAGTACAAGTTTGTATTGTATTGTTTTGAGGCATATTGAAATTGGAAGAGGGAGGGGGAGAGGG
The DNA here is from genome assembly GCF_051530095.1 of Phoenix dactylifera. Lineage (NCBI taxonomy): Eukaryota > Viridiplantae > Streptophyta > Magnoliopsida > Arecales > Arecaceae > Phoenix > Phoenix dactylifera. The sequence goes on along the minus strand of NC_143198.1, from coordinate 32,899,582 downwards.
AGAAAAGGAGAGAAGAAGAGAGAGAGGGAGAGGGAGAGGGCTGAGGGCTAAACCTGAACCCACCCTAGCGGTGCAAGAGAGAGAGGAGGGAGAGGGAGGAAGGGGAGAGCCGAGGGCTAAACCCTAACCCTACCAGGGAGAGAGGGGGGAAGGCTTATAGGTGATGGTTGAGGGGAGAGTGAGCAATGTCACAAGGAGGTTCTCTCGAATTGTCGTGAGTAGAGGGGAGGTGCACTCGAACACCATCGCGAGTCGGAGGGTTATAATCGAACTAGAGGCGAGGGAGGTGGTTTTATAATTGAACCGAGAGGTGGGGAGGGGTTTTATAACCGAAACAACCCGATCCGCTGAATTGTTCCGACTTGGCGTTGGTTCGGTTCGATATAGACCAAACTACCTAGTTCGGGCCAGTTCGACAATCACTGATGCTCACTCTTGTGCTATTCAACCTCAAGGGATGTTGACAAAGTTTTTCTTTTAATTTTCCTAAGAGATTAACAAAGGCACTTGTTTTAGGCCCAATAGTTGCTTCTAAGCTAACCAATGGTCTTCACTACTTGCATGGGCTGCCAAGTGCTACATGAGACAACTTGGTGATAGCCATGCCTAAGACAAGAACTCAGGTGGCGGCACAATCCATTTTTAAAAACAATGCTCATTGATAGACCTTGAAACCATATCCTATTTGTGTAGAATTAATGATGGCTCATGTATATTGAGGAACCAACTGTTGATCATGAACTAAAACATGTCTCCAAACAAAAAACCTTATATCTTGGAGCTATCTTTTTTATGCATCAAGTAGATACAAAATGAATGACACCAATGGAGCTGACGTGTTGGAATGTAAGTTGGGACATAATTTGGGTGTCTGTCTCATTGATCAATGATCACAATTCGTGCTACTTAAAGCACATAAAAACCAATTGTTATTGGGTGTGGATGCTCCTAAACTGTGTTTTGAATGAAAACATTGTGTCTTGTCATTAAAATTGTTTTGTTTTGCAATTACTCAATGCATAAGCATTTGCATGAGCATTTTTTTTTTCTTCATGCACAATAGTATGGATATTCAAAATTAAAGGACTCATTGATCGGTTTGCACTAATAGGGTTCAACCTAAATGGTTAAATCCTTCTGTTAGGATTCTAGTTCAATATGTATGAAGATGTAGGAGTGCATTTACATAGATCATATCTATGTTGATTATAGCCGACCACAAATTGTTGGGAAAAGGCTCAGTGGTTATGGTATATCTATGTTGATTATACAACATATTTGAATATCTACCCTACAAATTTATGGTGCTCTTCTCTGTCCTGCATTTGAAGATCTTACTTAATCCATTTTCTTTTGAGATTATAACTTCCTATTGTCTTTATCTCCTTCTTGGCTCTCATTACTGATGTTTACACTGGAGCATGCCACCTTATGTATTAAGGTTTTTCCTAAAGCTTATCAATGAAGCATCCAACTAATGCTCCGAAGGTAAATTACGAACTACAAACACCTGATAATTAATCATATAACAATGATTGACTGAAAATTGTAACGATATGCAATCTAAAGTCAAGTACAAACATCCCAAACATGTTATAGTATGTTGTTGTTTTTATCCTTTCTACCCTATTAAGTTATAGATGAAAATTTCATATACCAAAAGTTTTGAAATTGAAGGATATATAAATGAAACTAATGTGTTTATATGTGTGTGTGTGTGTGCTTGCACACAGACACATGTATATATATATATGTATATATGTATGTATGTATATGTATATATATGGTTAGATTCTAGTTATACCTAGTGTAACTCCTATAGAATTACACCTTTTTTGAATTGGATGATGGGAGTCTCACATCGATGGTCCAAGCCATTAGATGTGATCTATTACCTGTAAACTGCTTACAAACCAAAAAAATCATGTGATTTGGAGACTCCTAGCTTATGCATCAAGTGGTCCAAAGTTGGACAGTTTAAATAACACGAAAGAATGCAATTTTTGTAACATGTCTGCTTTTGTGCTTACCCAGCTTCTTGTTGCCTTTGGATTTATGCAGGGGAAGGTCTACCAGTGGGTCTTGAGACAACATGAGGAGGGGTCAAGGGTGAATGTAGATGATATACTTACCTATATCCAGGTTTTATCACAATGACTGTTATTTTAGCTTTGTCATTTCATCTAGCTATATATCTTCTGTTTTGTTTCTCTCTGTTTTTCTAAAATTTCATTTCGGCGACATGTCTTTGCTTCATGCGATTCAAGCTAGTGAATATTGCTCCTTTTCCAATCCCCATTCCTTCCTTCCTGTGTATTCAGTTCTAGAAATTGATGCTTTTTATTGGTTAATCTTTTGGGTTATGCCTTTTGCTTAGATGCATATCTAGTTTTCCAACAAAATGGCACTTCTCTTCTTTTTTCCCTCTTTTTTCTCCTTTTGCTTGGATGCATCTGTCATTCTTCAACTAAATAAGGCAGTACCTACAATTTGGAAATCAAGTACCATGATATAAACCTAGTAACCTTGTTGCAAATTCTCTTGGCTACTTCAGGCCATCTCAAGCTTCCACATTTCTAACATCAATCATCGTGTGCTATTTGGAACTTCATTCATTTAAATATACGATTTGTTATTTCCGTTGCAATTAATCTCAAGTTTGAATGTGCTAAAAATGCACATGCAACTTACCGCCAAACAAATATGTAACCGAACACATTCTTTGTTTTCTTGCAACATTTGTTATGTATCATATAATTACTTGCCCCACCTTAATTTTTGCCTTTTCGTTATCATGTCGACAACAATCTCTTTCTCCCTCTCTCTCTATCTGAGTTATAAACAGGTTTTTTTGGTGATGGTGAAATTATAAATGGCATCTGCCAGAGAACTTGAAGTCGATTTTTGCAGAATGCGATGGATTATGGAGGAGAGGATGCAATAGTGTCTCCAAGATTGCAATTCCAACACCAACATCCACATCTGCAAACTACAATGCATTTTACAAACTCGATTGTTCAACAACCGTCTGTTTTTTTTGGGCGGGCAGCAGTTGGACTTGCTCCCCAACCTAGTCCTTCTGATCAGGCAAAAAATTCAGTTTTCTCGAATGCTCTTTCCACCCCTGTTCGCAGGAGTCTTCAGCCCTATCATCTGGCTCAGGGAAGTGAATATGAGGCAAGTGGTTATCTGCCCACTGGAAATGGAGCTAGGAACCATGAAGTGAACTCTCTCAGTCAAAACCAGGAGTCTAATTGTCCCAGCTCAAACGACTCATTGATGGATATGCATTCTGATAGCCCTACTTATGAATCTTACTGATGACTGGCTATTAGCAGGGCTGCCCTGTTCAACTTGGCATTGTTGTATCTAGTTCAATAGCCTCACTGATCCTGCCTTGTTCTTTAAGCTGCAACTAACAGTGAGGTAGATGTCAGAGAAGGTATGAAAGAGGAAATTTATATGTTTCTCAAATGGTGCTGTGTAGCTTAAGAACTTTAGCCATATGTCAATCCCAATGGTGCTACTCTTTGGTCTTTTTATATGTTGGACTGCTCAGGTTTCATATTGTCATGTCTTTTTCATCCTGTACCACTTGTAGTCAATATAGTTGTCTGTGCACATCTTATGGAACTCCTTAATTATTTTTTACATAAATAAAGTATTTGTTGGAATTCTCTTATACATCATATGGTAATTCTTTAGTCATTTTTTCTGATTGTTTTCACAGGTACTAGAATAGGAATCTTGCAACTTTTAACAGGCCTTCAGAGTGTATTGAGTACAAAATTGCTTGTCTAGCTGCATTTGTATCTTCCATGGTTGTAGTGAAGGTGGTGGGGATGAATACTTTAATCCACATTGGCCACATTATGTTTAACTGGGGCCATGACTTTAACAACTGATGAAATGATCCGTAACGTGGGTCAAATTGGGAGAACGTCTGCCATTTTTGACTGTGCCCTTCTCTTATGGTGTATATGTCGTTTCTCCCTTCGGCTTTGGGTTGTTGCATGCAAAACGTCGGTCAGTCTCTTTTGAGGAACAGCGGGAACGTCACCATGAGACCGGCATGTTTAGTTTGTTGATGTCAAGAATATCATAAACTGGGCCAACTGCGCTGGCTGGTTATTCTCACCAGTTTTCACTTTGAACAGCTCGAGAGGTTGCTGGTTTTGCACGCAGTACGAAGTGCACCCTCATTTTGCTGACGCGAGCTTTGGCTGTGATAGTGAGAGGAGGAAAGAACAAAGATGATGAAGTAGGGATGAAAATTGATCAAATAATATCTATCCGGATTCATTTTGGTATTCAAATCTATCCGAATATAGACAGAAATTTGAGCATCCAATTGATATCCATATCCATATTTGTTAAAAAAAATAAATATAAATAAACAACTATCTGATCTGTATCCGAATATCCAATTTTATTCGTAATTCTATTTAATTTTATATAGTATTTATGAATTTTTAGAAAAAATAAATGACTATAACGATTTGTTATTAATTTGATTCATCGTTCACCTAATAATATATATGATTCTCTTGTCATAAAGCTTAATTATCGGATTTATATCTGTATTTATATCTATCTTTCGGTATTGATTTGTATCCATATCTATTTAAAATAAGTATGAATATAAATTTTTGTATTCGACTAATATCTATATCCATATTTGTAATCGTCAAATAAAATAAATATGAATATGGATATGGGCTACTTTCTCCGCCCAAAATGGACCAGTCTTTTGGGTAATCGGAAGACCAGAGAACGGAAGGACAGAGTTTAGGTCCCAGGCCACGTTCCGCAATCGAAGGGCCAGCACCCCATGCGCCTGGACCCAGGGCAGTTTGATGGTCCTTTCAGGGGCCACTCTTTGATTTCTCTGAAGGTCTCGTCTGGCTAGGAGACACCAACCAAAAAAATAGCAGCACCATACTTCAGTGGCGACTGCTGTGCCATTAACACCATGTGATGTGAGGTCCGCGCGCACCGGCCCCAGGCCATAATCGGTAGCTCAAGAAAGCCATAAGTGCCTCACTCGATTAGAACTCTGAATAGAGGCTCCCTGGGACGCAGAGAACGCACAATGAAACAGATGTGAAGGAAACTAGAAAGTCGAAAATTTCGCGACCGCGGATGGCTCTAGAAAATAAACATAACGAGAGATTAAATTTGATAAGATTGTCGTGATTAAGGATGGGGTAACTTTTATTGCTCGAGCAAGATCAAGCTTCATTAGATTCGCATATATAGCATCGGTTTATCTTTTTAGATGGATCATCGATATAATAGTAAGTCCATCTTTAACCGCAATTCATGCAGTATTTTTGACGATAGAAGATTACATCATCAGTCATGCATGGTCCCGGAATTGGAAGTTGATGGTAAATTACCCCTCCACCGAAGGCGATCGAGCTCACTCGCTTCCGCTCCACCATCTCTGCCCCTCCCCCATGCACAAGCGCACGATGCCGGGCGCAGAGAAGCGGCGAGGGGCGAGGGGCGAGGGGAAGGGCAGCGGAGAGTGCATCGTGGAGGCCGCCTGCGGCCCGGCTGGCAAGGCAAGGCAGTGGTCTAGATGGGCTTGCAGGCGGCCACCAACGCCGGTGAGGGTCACAATACTCTCTCCGATACGTCGAGCCCCCACCTGGACTATAGCTCTTATGTTTCGGAACTTACCTTTAGGATTCATTTGGTTCGCAGAAAAAAAAAAAAGAGGAGAAAAGTGTGGTCAACAGGAAAGTAATGAGATGCCTCTTGTTTGGTTGAAGTTTTCAAAGAAGAGAGACGGAAAAGTTATACTCTCATTAAAATATGATTCCCATATTTCATTGAAAAATTTTTTCCATGAGAAACATGGAAAAGTTATTTTCCAATGAGGCGAGAATCACTCCATTTTTATTTTTTCTCAAAAAAACCCTTCAGCATTAAAGAAGCATTAAAGAGGTATTAAACACCTAATTTTTATTAAAGGTATAATAACAATTATACATAACTTTCTCAGAAAAGTGGATGGTCAACCAAATATAAGCACTTTGGAAATCTGTCACTTTTCCATGGTTATTCAAACATGCTAAAAGTACTTTCATAGGCATCATCTTCCTAGGAATCTGCTTCCTAGAAATCATATTTCTAGGAGGAAAAATGCTTCCCACGAACCAAACGAGCCCTTATTTTTTCCTTCGACAACCATGCCTTTTTTTTTTGGGAGGAAAAGCTACGAATATATCTAAGGAATAAGCATCAGTTAAGGCATTAAAGACATAATTTTTATTAAGGATATAATAAGAATTATACATAACTTTCTCAGGAAAGTGGATGGTCAACCAAATATAAGCACTTTAAAAATCTGTCACTTTTCCATGGTCATCCAAACATGCCAAAAGTACTATCTTAGGCTTCATCTTTCTAAGAATCTGCTTCCCAGGAGTCATATTCCTAGGAGAAAAAATGCTTCCCGCGAACCAAACGAGCCCTTATTTTTTCCTTCGGCAACCATGCTTTTTTTTTGGGGGGGAGAAAAAGCTACGAAGATATCTAAGGATTAAGCATCAGTTAACTTTGTGCCAGCCACCGTAGTAAGATAGAGAATGCAACTGTTATCCAGAATGATTGTGCATAAAATATCTGTAGATGGCTTTTCAAGTCAAGCGGTGGAAACCACCAAGCTGGAGCACGGTAGGGGCAAAGAGAATCAGAATTACTAAGCCAGCACAACAGTCTTATGAAAAGTTATAGTTGCCGATGTATGATATTCTCATTGGACTTGTTGTGAGGTCAGATTTCACCTATAATGTATTGAGGTTGGTTGGAACCAAAGTGCGTTGAGGTCAGATGGGATCGAGGTGAACTGAGATCGGTTGAACTGAAAATGGAAGACAGGGTCAACCTGCAAAAAAAATCTAATTGCCGGAGGTTTACCGGTGTTGTTGTTGTGGGGACCTTCCGATGTTTAAGTCAGAGGTCTAGAGCAATAGTAAAAAAAAGGAGAATAATGCGAAGCGAAGAGTCTTAGATTACTTGCCTTAGGTCCTCGAATTATTTCTATATATAGGATAAAGTTAGTGTCCATTATTTGGTTTATCGAGTACTGTTGTAACTGCATATGACAATCAATCGTGCATTAACCGCATAATAACGGCTCGCCATAATTAATACTTGGCGATAATTGCGCCGATCGTGCATACTGATGCAATTGCCGGTGCCATTATTACCATTCATGCAATGATGTTCAGTGTTATTCTCATTTCAGACTGTCTAGAATGATACCTTGGTCCAAATCGAACTCATTTTTTGGGCTAAAATCAAGATCAAGATAGTTGGCCGAAGTTGGGATGACTAATATTTGCCCTATCAAGACTCACATTTGATAACCTATATTACGATAGGTATTAGTTAGAAGGGATGCATCTGATGAAAGATTAGCTCGTGTAATTCTTTTTGTGCGAGACTTTGCACTGCTCATCTACGACCTCATTTGTACGTGATAAGCATGAAAGGCGATACCCTCACATCCTCCAACCACCAAACAGAAGACACTCGAGTGTGCAGTTCACTGCCTTTTTATCCCTCCTCTCGCTCTCTCTCTTGTTCTGTTACGCCGAGTGGCAGCATCAGACGGCCCATCTCGCCATCATTAAAAAGGGTGGGTCCCTTTCCCTTCCCCCCTCTATTTTGTCCTCTCCTCCCAATTATTGCTTATTATGACCCTCGCACGTGCGACAACCCGCTCCCATCCACGCTTCCACAGCCGAAAAGGAGCGGATACACCTAAAGTTGGGTGCGCCATCAATCCAACGGCGCTTCTTGACCCCTTCTCTCCCTCTTTTAGATCGGCGGGTCCACACCTTAAATTTTTAACCCTTATCCCTCATCACAGATCGAACGGCCTTGATCAGCGCTGACGAGAACCTACCGGTGCTGGCTTGCTCAAAACGGGGATGGCCCCGATGTGGGGTCCTTTCTATATGCGCCACATCACGGTACGCAGACAGCCGCACGTGTTCGTCCCGTTTGTGGGTCCCACCTTTCTCCCTCACCAGTCACCTCCCATCTTTCTCTATCTCCCCCTCAGGTTTTCACCGCCCCTTTTAAAAGAATTGAGAAGCCCCACTTGCCAGTTTTCGTACTCCCTCATTTTTTTCCGGGGTTTGAAGTTATTCTAGTGGTCCAATTTTTGGGTAAATAATGTCGGTGTATGTAGACCAGGAAAGGCAGCCAATGGGGGGCTTAGATCATAGGCCACGTCATCTCGGCTTCCAGCTATATTTATTGCACGGGCGTGCGTGGCCATAACTCTGCTGTACAGTGCTGTTTTGCCCGTTCAGTCTTACGACCGGAGAGATTTCTACTTGCTTTGCTCGGATCACCAGTATTGCCCTGAAAAATTTACACGCATATCGGGGCAGTATAATTTTCTTAACTCTGTGCTTCTTCCATTTTAACCTTTTTTTTTTTTTCGCTATGGATAATTTTTCGGATATTTTTTAATCCTCTTTTTTGCCTCCTTTTCCCGCCCTGTCTTCTGCTTTCCCTTTCTACGCTTCCGGTGGACTCGTCAGTCCCATCTACCATATCTCACCTTCCATTTTCGGCAAATTTGAAAATCGAACGGTTCGAAAGTAGACGGCCGAGATCGATCCTCCACCGACTCCCGAGATCTCGTACGATGTTGACAATTCATTCCATGTTTTAGCCCGACGCAGTCTTCACCCATACGTAAAAATAAAAAATAATACTAAAAAAAAGCCAATTTTACTTTCACTTTTTACCCAGGCATTGCTCCAAATGACCAAAACGCCCTCAGCTCGAGGAATTGCCTCGGAAAGTAGTGACGGCTATTTCGTAAACCCATTCGCTCTCAACTCCCCACGATTGGACCATGCGGGCCATCCTGCTCCTCATAAAATTACTAAAAGACCCTCCACTATCTGCAGAGCACTTAGCTCCTATAAATTGTAAAATTACCCCGACATATAGGGGCAATTTGGGTACATGGCCACGTAGAGGAAAGGACCGGAACCACGTGACTCCACCTCGAGCAGAGCACCCTCCACGTCGCGAATCTGGGCCGGATAGCGCACCATCCCTGCATCCCTGCCGTTCGTTCGGCGAACCCCCGTCGAAGATCCGAACCGGGGGTGCGTTGGTAATTGGAATTATGGATAAAATTAGATTATCCTGATAGTCAATTAATTAAATTTAGAAAGCGGAAATTAGACGGGCACATGGCCGGTGGGCCCACAACAGCTCTCTCCGCCTCCTCCTCCACTGCCCGATAAATAAGCCGGCCTCTGCCTCCCTCTCAACCTTTCGACTTAACCCCCGGCCACCTCCGTGACTCTGTCCGTCTCTAATGGCGGAATCCAAACCCTAGAAACGCTATCTTCCCGCCATGAGTGGAAGAGACCGAGACCTCGACGGCCCCTCAATGGACATCCTCCCTCTTCTCCTTCTACTGCTGCTACTCTTCCTAGGTCTTGGATCGAGCGAGTTCGGGGACTTGGAGCTTCTGAACTCCTTCAAGAGTTCTCTGCCCAGCCCCCAGGTCCTCCGGAGCTGGGACGCGAGCCAGAGCCCTTGCTCCTTCGCCGGCGTCAGCTGCAAGGCCGGCCGCGTCGTCGGCGTCGCCTTCCAGAGCATCGCCCTCAGCGCTGACTTCCGCTCCGTCTCCTCTTCTCTCTTGAGCCTTGGGAGTCTCGAGTTTCTCTCCCTCCGCTCCGTTAACCTCACCGGAAGTCTCTCAGCGGCGGGGTCCCTGTGCGCCGGCCAACTCGCCGTGCTGGACCTCGCCGATAATGCCCTCAGAGGGTCGGTCGCTGATGTTTATAACCTTGCCGGCACCTGCAGGGGTTTGAGATCGCTCAACCTCTCCGGCAACTTCGTCGGGATCCCTCCCGCCGGGAAAAACCCCTCCGGCGGCGGCGGGTTCTCGCTGGAGACCCTCGACCTCTCCTTCAACAAGATCTCCGGCGAGGCCGACCTCCGGCGGTTGCTCTCGAGCCTCGGCCTCCTCCGGCGACTGTACTTGACCGGAAACCGGCTCACCGGCGGGATCCCGGTGATTAGCAACTGCTCCGGCCTTCAACGCCTGGACCTCTCCGCGAACGAGCTTGCCGGCGATATCGTGGCCGGAGTCTTCGGCGGGTGCCGGAGTTTGAGCTATCTGAACCTCTCTGCCAACCACTTCATCGGTACTCTTCCCGCCGACCTGTCTTCTTGTTCCGCCCTGACCTCCCTTGCTCTCTCCAACAACAACTTCTCCGGCGTGTTCCCCTTCGAGACCCTATCCTCTTCCCTGCCGAATCTCGTGGTTCTTGACCTCTCGTTCAACAACTTCTCCGGGCCCCTTTCGAACTCGGTCTCGAAGCTCCCGATGCTGGAGCTGCTCGATCTCAGCTCCAATGGCTTCTCGGGGTCTCTCCCCTCGTCACTTTGCCAAAGCTATGAAACTAGCTTGGAAGAGCTCTACCTTCAGAACAACCAGTTCACCGGTCGCGTTCCGGAGTTCCTCAGCAACTGCTCCAAATTGGTCTCGCTCGATCTCAGCTTCAATTACCTCAGCGGAGCCATTCCCGCCGCCCTGGGCTCGCTATCTTCCCTCCGCGACCTCATCATGTGGCAGAATTTGCTGGAGGGCGAGATCCCGGCGCAGCTGTCCACCATCCGGAGCCTCGAAAACGTCATCCTCGACAACAATGGGCTGACGGGATCCATCCCGGCCGGCCTCCGCAACTGTACAAATTTGAACTGGATCTCGCTGTCGAGTAACCACCTGAGAGGCCCCATCCCCTCCTGGATCGGCCGGCTTGGCAACCTCGCCATCCTTAAGCTCGGAAACAACTCTTTCTCCGGTCCGATTCCGCCGGAGCTCGGGGACTGCAAGAGCTTGATTTGGCTGGACCTGAACAACAACCAGCTGAACGGGACCATCCCGCCGGCCCTCGCCAGGCAGTCGGGCAAGATCGCCGTCGGCTTGGTCACGGGGAAGCGGTATGTGTACCTAAAGAACGACGGGAGCAGCGAGTGCCGCGGGTCCGGGAGCCTTCTGGAGTTCGCCGGGATACGGCCGGAGGATCTGAACCGACTGCCGAGCCGGCGGTTCTGCAACTTCACCAGGGTGTACAAGGGGAGCGCCCAGTACACCTTCAACAACAATGGCTCGATGATCTTCCTCGACCTGTCTTACAACCAGCTGGTCGGCGAGATCCCCCGGGAGCTTGGGAGCATGTACCACGCCATGATCTTGAACCTGGGCCACAATATGCTGTCCGGACCGATCCCGTCGGACCTGGGGAGCTTGCACTATGTTGGCGTCTTGGATCTTTCTCATAATGCTCTCCAAGGTCCGATCCCGTCGTCCTTCTCTGGCCTCTCCATGCTTTCCGAGATCGATCTCTCCAACAACAGGCTCAACGGGACCATCCCTGTGTTGGGGCAGCTGGCCACGTTCCCGCGGTACCGGTACGACAACAACTCCGGCCTCTGCGGCTTCCCTCTCCCATCTTGTGAAGGGATTGCGGACGCCAGCTCGAGCGGCCAGCATCGAACGTCTCGCCGCCGGCAGGCCTCCCTCGCGGGGAGCGTCGCGACGGGATTGCTCGTCTCCCTCCTCTGCGTTTTCGGTCTCATCGTCGTCGCGGTGGAGGCCAGAAAGAGGAAGAGGCGGAAAAAAGAGAGCAATAATAACAGCTCAGGAGATTTCTACGTCGACAGCAGTCGATCTCACTCTGGCACCGCCAACTCCAACTGGAAGCTGACGGCCACGAAGGAGGCCTCGAGCATCAACCTCGCCACATTCGAGAAGGCTCCTCGGAAACTCACGTTTGCCGATCTCCTCGAGGCGACCAGCGGCTTCCACAACGACAGCCTCATCGGCTCCGGTGGGTTCGGGGACGTCTACAAGGCCCAGCTCAAGGATGGCAGCGTCGTTGCCATCAAGAAACTGATACATGTAAGCGGGCAGGGCGACCGGGAGTTCATGGCCGAGATGGAGACCATAGGAAAGATCAAGCACCGCAACCTGGTTCCTTTATTGGGCTACTGCAAAGTTGGCGAAGAGCGGCTTCTGGTCTACGAATACATGAAGTACGGAAGTCTAGAGGATGTCTTGCACGACCGCAAGAAAGCCGGGATCAAGCTAAATTGGGCGGCAAGAAGGAAGGTTGCGGTCGGGGCAGCGAGGGGTCTGGCATTCCTCCACAACTGCATCCCCCACATAATTCACAGAGATATGAAGTCCAGCAACGTCCTCCTCGACGAGAACTTGGAAGCCAGGGTCTCCGATTTCGGAATGGCGAGACTTATGAGCGCGGCGGACACACATTTGAGCGTGTCCACTCTTGCGGGCACACCAGGTTACGTCCCACCGGAGTACTACCAGAGCTTCCGGTGCACCACCAAAGGGGATGTCTATAGCTACGGCGTGGTCTTGCTCGAGCTGCTCACAGGGAGGCAGCCCACGGACTCGTCGGACTTCGGGGACAATAACCTGGTCGGGTGGGTGAAGCAGCACTCAAAGCCCAGAATCAGTGATGTCTTTGATCCAGAGCTATTGAAGGAGGGTCCTGGTCTGGAGCTAGAGCTCTTGGAGCACCTTAAAATTGCTTGCGCCTGCCTCGACGACAGGCCATCGCGGCGCCCCTCGATGCTCAAGGTGATGGCGATGTTCAAGGAGATTCAGGCGGGTTCGGCGGTGGATTCCAAGGCCTCGGCCCCTCTACCCTCGGTTGATGGGAGTTTCGGGGTGGGCGATATGAGCCTCGAGGAAGGCAAAGAGGAGAAGGACTGAAGAGCGGGAGGAAATAACGACGGCAAAAATCCTCTCCAGAGGAGGGCACTTGGTTTCAGCCATCAGCCAGTTTTCCTTGTACAGATAAAAGTGATTTTCCTTCAAATCCCAAGTGTGCATTTAGAAATAATTCGGTGCTTCCTGTACCACCTTCGATCAAACTTTTGAAATCCTCCTTGCATATATTTTCCGAAGCAATTGCCTCTTAGCGTGGATTGGCGCCTTGCTAAGAAAAGCACAATTAGTTCCGATAAACTCATTTGATTTACATGCGCCGGCGATGAGGAAGATGACCCATGCACAAAGTGTTTGTGCTCCAAAGTTGCTTAGAAGCTCTCTAGTTTATGCTGTAGATTACTTGGACCTCGTTGTCTCAAACATTTTCCCGTACAATGAAGTGCTCTGCCGACCGTCCCTTTGCACAGAGTTCCTCCTGCCATTTGACTGCTCTTCCCATGCGCCCTTTCCATCCGAAAGCAAGCTTCTAGCTTTTGTCTAAACTCTAAAGGACTTCAAATCCCAGTGATCATTAAAGGATGATACGCTTCGGGACTCTGTGGGGACACCAACGGCAAAACTGGCATCATACGTCTTGGTCACCAGGTGGGGTTGCATAGCTTAGAGCATATGCACTGCTGAACACCCATTCTGCCCCTACTCATGACTAGCTCATCTTTGTTCAGCGCTTTGACTGGTCAAAGGGTCACTCATTGCATTTGTCATCTTATCAAATCTCTCATCTGCACCGTGATTTCAGAGCATACGCACAGTTTTCTAATCAAAGCAAGCCATACTTACATCTGCTCATGCACAATATAGTTGTATATTAATAGCAGTTTGCCAATATATTATAGTTCTTTCCTGTTTAGAACTTCTGGCATTTTTAATCGGCATCCTCCATGCATTGTACTTCCATTCAAAGAAACTTAACCCAAGATTCTGTCATCGCATTCGATCGCTCATTTCATGATCCGATCGGGGAGAGAAAGATAAGTAGAAGAGATAGAATTTTGAGAATGTACGATTTAAATCTTCTTTTTTTCTTTTATTGATAATCAAAATATTAAGGTACATAACTTTTATTTATAATAGTGAAGTCCGTCCTTGTATAATTTGGATCGCATTTCTCTTTCTAATCCTACTATGACTCTCTTTTCTAAAATAGACATCATTAGTAAAAAAAATTGAAAAAAAATACAAATCTTGAGATGGTAAATCTTGATTATTATATCAAATCTGCCTTCTATTGCTTTACCCGATTCTTCTCGGATAGAAGCTACGTCCAATCAAAATCTTACCTGAAAAGAAAACTTTCAGTTTGATTGGCTCGTTTGAGGCTCCAAACAATGAAATTTGGGTTCGATCACTAGGGGCGCTGCCTCCTAAAGAACGAGGCGTCATGTCATAAATTTCAAAACAATCTCCGATTTTTTTTTAAAAAAAAAGATTATCTCAATCGAACAACGTATGACCTAGTTATGATTTTCGAAATTTTGGCATACGACTCAGCTTTCTGATATGGCGGATCTTACTTCTGAACTCTATCTAGCCCAGCTCGTAGTGGCTAAAATGATGCACATCGATGTAGAAATCATGTTGGATCATTAGAAAACTCTTCTTCTTTGATACGTGGCCGTCCCTCCCTTGGCCCGTCAATGATTCCACTGGTCAGACTGCCATTAGTCTCCTAGTCTCATTCCTCGGGAGGGAGTAGTTCACCTAATTACATGACTGCCGATGGAAAAGTACAAGTCTGTTGTATTGAGTCTCCAATGTACTTACAACCACATAAACGACTTAAATTTCTCTTACTATAATTGATGATCTCCTTATTATGACAAATCTACTTGACCATGATAAGCTCCTTGTTATAATTGGCACATTCCCTTCTCTCTCAAGTAGAAGAAGCCTGTCTGCTTCCTGGCATTCTTGAAGCTGTTCTCAATCCTTTTCGAGTATTCCAGTGGTTACAAAAACTTGCTCCCTACTGACCATTTACGTTCAATCTTTATCATGTAATGCAATTCGTATGTCTATGTTGCTGCACGAAAATTGAAAAAAAATAGTTTATTCTAAAAACAGGAGGGGAAGGCACTTTGAAGGGAGCTCTCCCACAGATACTTTGTATTAGGGAGAAACGAAGCATTGCTTGCTTCTTTCTTAAATCATCTCCGAAACTTTTCCCTTTTCTCCTTGGCTTGACTTAATAAATTGCGATCCATAAAATATCTTTGGTTCACCCAACTCAAGGGATCGATGCAGCTTCCTTGAAAGCTCACTGCATTCAACTCAACAGAGACAAGTACACTAATCTAAGCCTGCCTCCCTCTCCCTACAGTTTATTACTACAACTTGGATAGAGGCTAATGGACGTCAATGAAGCTATCCAAACAAACAAATACTTAAAAAAAAAAAAAGTTTGACGTGTTTTGCATGAGATTCTGTACATGGAACGACAACCACGTACTGACAGCCCCAGTGGCAAGCTGCTCAACGTTCGCCTATGGTTTGTTTGGGGTAAATGCTCGTCTGTGAGTGCTTGAGAAGGTTTCTGTGATGTTTTAATTAAGCTGCTGAGGAAGTTGCATGCCTTGGGAACTTGTAGCTGGATTCTTTGATGTAATGCTACATGGCTCGATCTTTGTGCTGGCATGTGTTGTGTCATTGTGTGTGCTCTGGCTCTGTGCTTCCGCTAGGACTGAATCCATAAATAACAATCGAACAAGTGAGTTCGTGAATGCCTTCTCCCAGACAGTGAAGGTTAAGTTTCAGAGGTGAATGATTCAGCACAGGCATATAATTTCACAGATTGGTGTAGATCAATAGGAGGCTGAGAGATTCAGAGGATGAAGCACTCGAAAGCGAGAGAGTTGGGATGTCATTGTTTCATTAAGAGACATGTAATCTTCTTTACATCCTCTCGAGAAGACATCCTGTCACAATGTTCTTTTTTTTACAATGATTGGGATTTCATCAATCTAAGAACCGATCATAGCGACTGATTATAGACCTTTTTTTTCTTCACAAGCCATATTTATATGCTAGTATTGGTCAAAATCACATGTACATGTTCATTTAATTTAATTCTTGCAGATGAACAACTGTGTACCATCTTACAAGGACTTGGTCCTCTCCAACCAACTAAAATATAATGAGAGGCAAATTGCAGTCCAATTGGCACATCTGTCGTCCTACTTCACGTGAGGAGAGAGGCATCAAAATATATTAATTAACGGAAGGACGGAGTCCTGACATAAGGTACTCTCTGCGTCACTGAATTCTTTCGTACATTTAGAAGTGCCCAAAAGTCTATCAGCCCGTAGCTAAAATAATCACAAGTTACTCAATGTTACGTTACATCACCAAGCAGAATGATGTTACCAAGGGGAACAGCTCTCCATCCATCTCTCTCGCTCTCCGTGCGCGCGCGCGGCCGCAATGGCCTTTTCACGGCAAGAGGTCAATGATTCCAATTCCCAAAGATGCCCCGATGGGATAAAACTGGCTGATTTTAAAAGCTAAGGAATAGAAAAGGGTGAGGTTTTCTCATTACTCATTACTTATATCCAAGGGAATATCCATCCTAAATCATTACTTCCCTTTGATTCCATAAGACGCTAATATGTGTTCATTAGCAGCGAAAGAATTCTCCCCAATCCAAAACCACCAACAAGGGAAAAATGAATGGGAAATGCCAATGACGGTGCAATGGCCCACTATTTACTGCTCGAATCCTCATCAAAAAGACCTTGTAACAAATACTACTTTCCACGTATTAGAATCAAAGGATCGAGCATAGCTGACATGGTGGATAGCACAAGGGAATTTTGGCTATGGCGCGTTGAAACGAAGAAGGACAACTATAGATGTGGAGATAAGATTGAGAATGCCAAAGCTTTCTCTAAACTACATTCATCCAATGTACTCTTGATGATTTAGAGTATTTGTTTGACTCTCTGGTTGAGGTGGAGTTAAACGCCTTTTTTTTTTTTTTTTTTATAGGTCGGATAGATTATATACTTCTAATGACCAATAAAATCAGAAAACAAGAAATGATTTAGGAGAAGAATGGTCTCGTAGCTATTTCAAAAAAAACCACCAGAATGTTGAGCAATAAAGAATGCAACCCAATCAACTACTCTATCTGCTTTCTTGTATTTTTTTCAGAATTTAGACGCCAGTAAAAGATGCCATTATAGATCTTATGGGCCATGCAATGATGGCTGGACTCATGGGCCTGCATTTTGTTTTATTTAGATGGATCTTGTGCCCATATTGAGGCTAGCTTCCGAGCAGATTCTCTGTTCTTAGTTGCACTAGCTCTTTTAAGATCACTAAGAAATAAAAAATAAAACTCCAAACCACCTGATTTTGGAGTTCTTTTAAAGATGCATCAAGGAATGGCTTGAGGTTGGAAGAGCTGGCTCCTTCTTTACCATGCCTGACCATTTAGCAAGTGACAATTAATGGACTCCACCCTGACCCCGCCAGCCTACCATGATTAAAAAGTTTCTTTCATGTTGCTGTGCCATAAAAGTGGGTAAAGCTTAAAGACCACGGTGGTTACAGGTGGGGGAGCCTAGGCGATTACCGGCCATGACATGCTGCAGGTGCATGGAAGAAGAAGGAAGCAGCTTTGAGTTCTTAAGCAAGCTATGGTTCAAGCCTACACATTGTACGATAAAGGCTTAGCCAACCCCAAACTGAAGGAATTATAGATGCATTTTACATCATTATGAGCATAGAAGCTCGTATCTTCAGCGAGCGCAGGGTGTCACCGAAGTTTGTTGCGGAGTTTGCTCGGGCACATGACACGTAGATCAGGCCCACCCACCCTTCAGATAGATCTTTGATAGCTCGGGATACCTGGGGTTCCCTCTCTGCTCCGTCAGCTCCTCAGACGGTATTTTCACCTGGGAGCCCCCACCCCCAAGCTTCCTCAAGGTCAACTTCGATGGATCGATGCTGAATGGCGGTACGCGGGGCAGTGCAGGTTTTGTTATACGGGATCCGCACTCCAGGGTGGCGGCGGCAGGTGGCTGCCAGCTGTTTGACACGTTGGTTCCAGAGGCAGAGTTGTGAGCGCGCAGCCTGGGCGGATCTTCGACATGCGTGGATAGTGCTGCAGGCCAGTTCGATCATTCTGGAAGGCGACTCGGCCACGATCATCGGATGGATTCCGGTGGGGGGTCGAGGGGTGAAAGCACAGACCACCCCTTGATCCGGGACATAAGGATGTTGATGAGAGATGAGGGGTCTTCCAGGCCAAGCATGTATTCAGAAAAGCCGATGGGGCGGCTGACTGGATGGCTGCCTACACGGCCTACCACTCAGGGTACAACCTTTGGTCCGGAGAAAGGGAGTTACTATTGGCACTCCGCAAGCTGTTGTATTTTGATTTTATTGGATGTATCCGTATACGTACTATATGAAGTACCTGTTTTAAGCGCAAAAAAGAAGAAGAAAAAGACTATCATTGTAAACAATAAAACTACTATATTCCTAATCTTCTACTTAAGATCTCGAAGACTACATATTTGAGCACTTTCCATGTTGCTCTTGTTTAGAAAAATCTGAAAAATAAATGAGCTAGGCCGAACAACACATGATGAAACCTTTTTATTTTTCTAAAAATTATTTATAAAATTTTTAGTATTTTTGGAAGCATAGATTTTATGCTTTCAAAAAATAGTGAAAATAAACCCAACAAACAGTAATTATTTTGTGCAAATACTATCTTCAGCATCAGTCACCATATGATATTTCATTAATTTATGAAGAAATAAAAGCATAAAAAAAAAGTAATAACAAACAGGTCCATGGCCGGTCATCTTAGATCCAGCCTTTGATCCTTAAACATACAAGGTGATAGAGATATTTTCAAAATAAGGACGGAAAACTTGACACCACCTGAAACAGCGAAACTTCACCCGAAACCCCACCCAAAACCCAACTTGGCCCTACCTGGGTCAACTTTGGGCCAAAGTCATCTTTTACTTAGTGGTAGGTATGGTTCAGATTTTTTGACTCGTACTTTGAATGGATCGGATAAGGATCATTGACCTGTCTCAGGTCATCAGAATAGGATTCTATTTAGATCAAAGTAACTTAAGTCAGATTGAAACATGATTTTTGATAATTTTTTTTAAAAGAGTGGCCTTTTATTTAGTACTAGTTATTTAAATCATTTTAAAAATTAATTATTAAGAATTATAAAAATTAATTATTAAGAATTATAAAAATTAGATTCAATAGACCATGTTAGGTCTATTAGAGTTTAAGTCTTACAAAAATAGAATCCCATGTGAAATATAACAAATTTATTTTTTCATAACGATCATTCTCTTTCAATAATACTTTAAGCCTTTTTTTTTATTTTGTGGTCAATTTGTTTAGAGTATAAAAGATATTTATACATTTTTTTCTTCAAAAAATCGATGTTAGACCAAATTTAAGTCAGTCTAGAAAGTATGCTTTTTATATTATTTTTTTATAGTCAACTAAATATGTCATAACTATTTTTTCAAATATAATATATTCCTGCATCAACTTTTCAAAAAATACATTCCAGTAAAATAAATTTTTTTTCTGCGAACTAAACGAGTCCTACGCGTGCTAAGCTATATTTGCAGGAACTTACTAGCAAAAATCTTCTTCTTCTCCATTGAATGGATTTAAAGAATAAATTAACCTCATCCCAGGGATCAGCTGTCAATTTTTTGATTTTCTATTTTAAGATTGGAAAATTTTGGAATGTATTTTCCTTGAAGTACAAAACAAAAAAAAAAAATCTATGAAATTTTTTTCCAAAAATATTCTTTTATTTAATACTTTAATAGCTTTTTTTTTTGTTGATTTTCTATCACATGCTTTTTCCAGCAGAATTTTAGTTCGTGTTGGAAGTGCATATAAAGCACATTATAATTTTCTGTGATGTAAAATTCAAGGTGTTGGATGAAGTGCTTGATAGAGGTGTCATGAATATGTCAAGAAACCATCATTCATCTATGCAATGTAAGCCGGAGTCCGAATGATTGCAACCAAAAAAAAAACAATACAAATTTTCATTAACTGAAATATTTTTAGCTACAAAGCCTAGAAGATTAATAACTAAGGTTTCCCTCACAAAATAATCCATCACCACAGATTATAGTTTAGGGCAACATAATTGAATTATCAGTTGAAAGCTAAGTTGAATATTGCCACCTGATTGCAAGTCAAGTTTTCTTGTACCATAAATTAGTGAAGGAACAGCACATAAGTTGCAAATTCTTCAAGTTTTTAAGATGGCAAGTATAAGCATTATCAAGAATTTATTATCTAACATAGAAAGTATCTCAAGAAACCCTGATCTTGATTACAGTCCAACTAGACCTAGCAACAAAACATACAACCATGTAATAGAACTTGTTGGCCTAATAGCACATGACAAATCTCTTAAATTTAAATGACAATAAGGGTTGCAAATGAACACTCTTTGGAGGAAAATATTGATTTCTTGTTAAACTTTTTTCCTTGCTTTTTTTTTTCTTCTAATACAACATCTGTCACTTTATTGCAACTGATGCAGTTTTCAGATAATTTTGATTATAGATTAAGTTAGTAGATTCACATGCGCATCATAACTAGTATTTATAAATCTTTATAACTATCAGTAATATAAACATAAAGCGTTTAAGGACAATGAGTCTCTTTCTTTCCTTTCATGAGTTGGGATCTCCTAGACTTTGTACCTATTTCGTGTTGCTTTTTCAATCAGGTGCGAATCAACATAATCACTCATGATGAAGACCACTCAGCAGCCTCTCCAACATGCCATTCCAAATACAACTTACTTCGTTTTGCTCTAATTAGGGAGGAAAAAATGGCTTAACTTGAACACACCTTGTTTAGATGTTGTAAGTTCAAAAATCCTCAGCATTATCCATCTATGTCGCTATCAATTTATACATTATCCTGAGTTATTTAAAAACAAATGACCAAGGATATATAGCACATTCGACACAAATCAATAGTTTTCCTTTTGCTCTAGATCTCCCCTCATCTTATCAAGTAATATTTGATTTGCAGTTCAGTGCTCCAATCAAGGATGCATGTGTACCTGCTAATTATTGGTAATTTTCTATAGTTATTTTCCTCTACATGTTCATCATAGCAATGATATGAACTCTACATGCAACTGTAGAAGTAAAAGAAGTTTCCAAATCCATAACCAAATTAACACCAGCTCAATTACACATCAAAATTAAGTACAACTGGGCATGGATCCCTCTGACTTCTGACTGGGTCCAACCCAATTCTAGCAGTTCTACCAGTTAGAAATTAAGTATAACTGGGGAAGTACTTCACAGATGTCCAAAAAACAAGCACATCTAATGGTTAACATTTGAATGAAGTGATCATGACACACAACCATCGCAGAAGTCTGAAAGGGAACTCACGAAGGCTGTATTGCACAATCTAAAGAGACTACCACAACAAATTGATATGATCTGAAGCCCGCGAGTCATCCTCATCATGTGAAGGAGAATGTGTGTGTCTGCCCTCATAAGTTGTGATGACCATCCGGGGATCCTCTGCAAATCTCTCAACCCTCTTCTTCACTCGGCAGTTGTCCTCTGTGCATCGGTAGTAGCTCCTATTCACAATGAAGTCATCTTCAGACAGTAGTATAAACTATTACCACAGTCAGCATTCAGGGAGAAGACAGATGCAATGCTCAGTAAAAAGGAAAAGAAAAAGAGGTTCTGCAAAGGATACAACCCCCTTCGCAAGAAGCCATAAATCGTTCATGGACTTCATTCTTGAGAAAAAAATGAGCCAAAGCCTAAATTCATCAAAGATTCATGAGCTTGATTATATTGAATGGTTAAGATATAAACTTGAAGAGTACTGCATCATTTCTTTCAAACTTAACGTTCGTAAAAGAAGATGACAGGATAGTAATAATGACGACGATAGTAGTAGTAGTAGTAAGAGTCACAAGAAATATGGTTATGGGGTGTTAAATTGATGCAATACTTATCAACAATTTGACTAATTATCACCAAACACACGCCCACACGGGTCCTCGCATACTCTCTCCATTCAAGCTCCGATATTTTTGTCAGACTAAGAATTCAAATCCATCCAAATCTAATTACAAGTATCATGATTGACCCATGGTCAACCTCTATGAACCTGTGCTGTAGTGTCCCCTAGTCCATATAGGCTATGGACCGAGTTTGCTCTAATATCATTTGTAACAACCCAAGGCATCACCTAAAAAATCTAGCCAAAAGATATATTTTAGATTCCTTAGTCCTGTATAAGTATCCAAGATCTCCTTGGCAAATAACAAATGTGGGACTAAAGACACGCTCACACAGATCCTCATAGCCATCTCCATCAGTATTTTCGTTACTGTGGGAGCCCCAACACCACAAAGAAACCACGAACAGAGATCACTGTACAGGATGTACCACCTGAAACCATCGCATTCAGACGTTGTGTGATGAGCTGCCATCATGGCTAAAACCACAGGATCCAGTTAGGATCCAATGCCCCATTAATGAGGTAACAGATAGCCGGGGGAAATAGTGTACAGTGACACGCCACTTGACATGGAAGGAGGCCTATGTATTTCCCTGGCAGTGATGATTTCGGCATTGATGAGGCATCTTGTTGTTATATTTGTCTTCATGAATTAGGGTAGTTTACACACATAGAAAATATAATGAAAATTTCCAAGTTTGAGAGATGATATTTTCCCGAAGAAAAAAAAAGTGAGAGCGGAGACAGGTGAGAGCGGATTTATTTATTTATTTATTTATTTATGACTTTTAAATATGTGGTATCTCAAAACATAGATCATCAATGCTCAGGGTTAGATAGGATCTACACCTAAATAGATGAATGATGGGCCATGAAGTAGCACGAGGAAGGTTTCCGTTGAGAGGCTTTGTCCATGTACTCTTTTCCATATGAGTTAGCAAAGATAAAAATATCTACTTTCTTTCATCCCTCTTCCTTATTTTGCAGGGATTAGATATATATCAAATAATATATCAAAGTGAAGGCTGCTTTGAAAAACATTGTTCTGCAAAGCAGCTATTTTGTTGTGACCATCATCTAATTCAAGATCTTCTCATTGTACCAAGAAAATGGAATCCAAATGCTGACCAAGACTATATCAAAGTGAAGGCTGCTTTGAAAAACATTGTTCTGCAAAGCAGCTATATATTTTGTTGTGATCATAATCTAATTCAAGATCTTCTCATTGTACCAAGAAAGTGGAATCCAAATGCTGACCAAGACTGACTACATTTAATTTGGTTACAGATAGACCATTTTATAGCTCCTAATACATATTGATATCGATTTATTGTACCAAAGGAAATTGGTTCTTTCATGGTTGAGGAGCCTGGAAGAGAGTATCGATTCTTTCTTTGCATGACAGATTGTTCTTCCTTAAATTATGTTTTTCTTGAATCCCAATAATCAATACAGACATACTGGTAAGAATAATGGCAAAAAACAAATCATGATTGTTGATGCATGTATTTGTTGCTGGAAATTGGACCCGGGGGCAATCTTCGGTCGAGGAGAGGGAGCGACTGTTAGTCCTCACGGCGGGGCGGCGGTCTGTCGGCGGGCGGCGTCCTCCGTCCGGGGCGGTCGGAGAGAAGGAACAGCAGGTCCTCGCAGCGGGGCGGCGATCCGTTGGCTGGCGGCGTCCTCCGTCCGGGTGCCTGCACACGAACCGGTGGCCGGGTTCTCCGGCGCCGGCCCTCCGACGCTCAAGTCAGGGAGGGGGCAAATAGTGGGGAGAAGGAGATAAACAGTGATTTTTGGGTGTATGAATGTTCCAATCCCCTCTTGAGAGGCCAAGGCTCCCTTTTATATGCGGGGGTCGGTTTACCTGTGATGTAACAGGGCGAGGCCGTGGTACGGCTTGGCATGTTGTTCAGGTCGGCGCTCGGTCAGGCGAATCATTGCACTGATATCGGCGGTATGGCCGAGATCAGAGACTTATCATAATCGACTAGACCCTGCTGGGTCGATTTGCCGTGGAGAGCTGGGGATCCGTAGATGTCAGGAGCCATGCGCATTTATTGTGGAGTAAGTCGGAGATCCGCATTTATTATGGAGTAAGCCGGAGATTCGCATTTATTGTTGAGTGTGCCGGAAGATTACAGCAGCCATGCGCAATAAATGCCGGAGGGGTGTTAGAGTACGGTCCTCGGACATCGGGGTTTCTCTTAGGTCGGAGGTTTCGGGGTCGGTCGTCTTGTGGCCGAGCGTCCCGAGGTCGGACGCTGACTTCGGCTGTCCGGGGTCGGAGGTTGTACGGCTTCTTAGGGGCATTTATGTCATTTGGGGGGAAACTTTATTCCCCCCAACACTACCCCCCGACTTCCGAGTTCGAGCGGCTTGTGGGGCTCGGACGTGGGAAGTAAAGTCTGTCACTAAGGTTGGGGGGGAAGGTCTCGCCCGCCCCCTTGTGCTTTTCGGAGCTTTCATGGTGAGATACGCGCCCTTTGGCGTCTCGAGGCTGCTTTATTCGGTGAGCTAATGATGGAGCTCGTATCATCATGCTTCTTGAATCGCCAGGATCATTTTACGGCGGATTAATGATGGGGGACCTCGAGCTCGTCGAGGCGGTGTCTCGATACCGTAATCGACGTTTCTGGCTCATTAATGAGTGTGCCGTTACGGGGTTTGAAACAGACACGCGGCGCGACCCGAGGTCGGACGCTTTCGATTTCATGTTACTGGATCATAATTCCGAAGAAGTGGAGGCCTCATCGGGGCTCCACGTGTCCCAGATCTTATTAAACGAGGGGAGCGGGGGTTATGTCCGCTCGTTCCTCAAGACGATTTGATTCTGTGGACCCATGATGAGGCCCCGAGATCCGATGGGACAACGCTTCGATTTCGTATCCGATTCATTAAACCGGAGTGAATACGGTGCCTCGGCTTCCGAGGTCGACACGTGGCGCAACTCGGTCGGGGAGATGGGAACCGACCCCGTCGATCTGGGCCGTCAGGGGGGTCTATATAAACCCCACGAGTCTGCCCTAAAGGTCTTGTTTGGCTGCCTCTTATTTTCGTCGTCTTTCCCCCCTGCTTCCTCCCTCAGCTGAATCTTGCTGGTGGTGCCCGGAGCGATTTCCGGCAATGTCCAGTAGGTTTTCTTCCTGTTTTCACTAGGGTTTCCTCTTTTCTCCTCCTCGTCAACTTCCATTTTCTATTCTTAACTTTTGCTCCACTCTTCCGTGAGAATGGGTTCCGGTCCCGAAGAGGTTGGGTCGAGTCTGTCGGAAGAGGAGCTGGAGTTAATCCGCCCCCGTTTCTTCTTCCAGCCCGGGTTTCGCCTTGAAACCGCAGGGCCGGAAGACAGGGTGACGCGGCCGCCCCCAGGTCAGATCGCGGTTTACCGCGAGACACTTTGGGCGGGCCTGCGTTTTTCCGCCCATGAGTTCGTGAGCAACTTGCTGGCCGAGTACCAGCTCGTCCCGGCGCAGTTGGCTCCGAACTCATGGAGGACCATAATTGGGTTTTTATCCCTGTGCCTCGGGCACGGGATCCCGATTTCGGTAGGCCTTTTTCGCCGGTGTTTTCTGTTAAAGAAAAATCCGGCGGACGTAGGGTGGTTGTATTTCGCCTTTCGGGGCGGTATGTCACTCTTCCGGGGCGCCCCTTCCTCAATTCACGAGTGGAAGAGGAAGTTTTTCTTTTTGGCGTCTGCGGCGCCTTGGGGGTTCGAGCCAAGGTGGGGACACCCTCGGCTGAAGGCCCTCAACAAACTCTCCGAGCCCACGGGGAGGGAGCTGAGGACCCTGGACTCTTTGCGAGCCCTCGGGAGGGGCAACGACCTGACCGAGCTCCTGCGGGAGGACGCCCTGGCGAGCGTGGGTCTGAGCTCGGCGCGCCCCGAGGGTAAGGGCGGTTGCATTATTCTATTTATTTATTTCTTGTTCTCCGTCTTTACGGTCACTGGTCTGACTCTTAACAAAATTCTTGATTTCAGATATTCCACGCATGCCGACCAGCAACACATCACTTTTCTCTCGCCTGAGGAGGCGAGAGGCCGAGGCCGGGGGTGCTGCGCCCCAGCCTCGGAAGAGGGTGAGGACGGACGGCGCTTCTTCGTCGGCCGGGACGAGTGGCCCCGAGGCGGGGGCCCTTGCAGCCGACCCGAGGCGGGAGCGGGTTGTTGGTGATGCGGGCCCGTCGGCCCCTCCTTGCCCTACCCCCCTTTCCCAGCGGGGGGAGCCGTCCGTGTTCCGGCCGCAGCAGCCAGGACTCGGGCTTACCCGAGGCACCGAGGCGAGCGGCTCCGGGACCTCGGGTTCGATCGTGCCGAGCTCTTCCCGGGCTTTCCGAGAAGAGTCGGTCGAGCCGGACTCTTCTATTCCCGAGGGGCGCTCGGCCTTTCAAGATGCCGAGGTCGCACGCTCCATGTTGCGGCGTGCGGTGCTTCCAGCAGACCGGGCCGTGTTCCGGGGTATTTCGCTGGAGGAGGTCGTCGGCAGTGCTTACTGCAACACCGCCCGGGTAAGCTTCCTTCTTAATTTCCCCAAGTTTTTAGCGTACATATGTGCTTTTCAACTCACAATACCCTCGTTTCTTTCTTTTCAGCATATTCTCGAGCTCGACACCATGGCGTTCATCGCCCATGGGTATCGGGAAGAAGTTCAACAGCTCGGCCAGCAACTGGAGCCGGCCAAGAAAAGAGTCGCCGAGCTGGAGGCGGCGTTGGCCGCGGCCGAGGCTCGGTGGACAGCCACCGAGGCTGAGCGCCTTGCCATGGTGGGGGCGCTCGAGGAGGAGAAGGCGGCTCATGCCCTGACCAGGGCAACCATGCGCGGCACGGAGGCGCGCTTAGGGGAGGTCCAGGCCAGGGTTGCGGCCCTCGAGTATGAGGAGGGGGTCTTGCGCCTCCGAGTCGGGCAACTTGAGGCCCGGGAGAGGAGGGCCCTCGAACGAGCCGAGCATGCTGTGGAACTCTTCAAAGAGTCGCAAGAGTTCCGCGACATGTTGGAGGAGGAGACGGTCGACGGTTTCCTTCGAGGCTTCGAGAACTTCCGGGAGCAGGTGCGCCGGTACCGCCCTCAGTACGATTTCTCGACGGTCCGTCCGAGGGAGGACCGGGGCTGGGGGTCCGACGTGCAAGCCCTTCCTGCCATCCTGACGTCCGAGGCGGGAATATACGAGCAGGACCCCGCCGAGCCTTCGACGGGGGTAGCCGAGGCGGACGGTGTCATGGAGGCGGCTCCGGCAGCCGAGGTCGACGCTGTCCCGGAGGCGGCGCCCGAAGCTCCTGCTCCCGGCCCCGAGCCTGTTCCGGAGGAAGATCATGAGGTCATCAATGTGCCGGATGACCCCCCGGATGTGGCTCCCACCGCTTAGGACTTAAGCATATTTTTCTTTTCTTTTTCATTGTATCCGGGGTCGGCCCTTGAGTGGCCGACTTCCAATTTTGTAATTGGCCTTCCGGCCCTTTGTTAATGAAGAAATGTTTTTGTCATTCTGTGTTCATCTTTTCCTCTGTTGTCGTAGATGAGGCTAGAACTTTAGCTAACCGCCTCGACGACCTCTAACTTCGTATTTTAACCTTTGGGCTGCTTAACGAAGCTGCCCTTTTCCCTGGCTATATCTTAGCCTTCTCGGATTCCAGTCGTCTCGACCAAAGGGAGCTCCGAGCTTAGGTTTCTAGAAAATTTCTCTAAGTCCTATAACTCGGATCTTAGAGTCGTGGGAGTTGCCACGTTTGGCCTTTAGGAAAATCTTAAGGCACCGAGGTCGGGCCTTAGCCCTTCAAGTGGGACCGGAATAGGTCTATTCGTGCCGCTATTCGGGGAGTTTAGTCGGGTTTCCGAACTCAACTCCGAACCTCTCATAGGGAGCGCGGGCTAATAAACAAGTTATTGCCGAAGGTTTTCATAGTTATCGTTCTCGGACCCTGCCGAGATTTCGGTGAACAAGGCTGGGATTCCCAAAGATTGCCTTGGTACCTGTGCTTGGCTGGTACATTCGTGGCCGGGACCACTTTCTCAGCTGGACGTCGGAGTTTACTTAGAAGAGCCGTGTTGGGCCCTACTTTATGAAGCCTTAGTACGGATTGCGGAGACTTGACGAACAGAGCAGGCATGATGAAGTTGGGAGGTCGGTCTTAAGCCGACCCAGCGAAGAAGCCCGGCTTTGGGGCAAAATAAGACTCCAACATTGGACGAGATCCCGCTTGGCAATGTGTAGATAAACTCCCTGAAATGAACATTGACGAGGAGGAGAAAAGAGGAAACCGGGGGGTAGTGTTGGGTGTACCTCTTGCATTCTCGGGGTCATGCTTCGCATGGTGGAGTAGGTCGCTTCCCTTCCTCGTCGACCTCCGGAGTCATTTTTGACTTGTAAAAGGGGCTCGGGCTTCCCATGGACCCGGCGACTCCTGCCGGAGTTGAGAGGATCTGGGGAGGCTCTGTTGATTTGTAGCCCTTTTTGAGATCGAGGGGGCTTAAGACCCTATGGTCGGACCTCGGAGCGCCTCAACCTTGGTTGAGGGATCCCACGTCAGGTCGGCGGGTTCGTGGACGCTTTGCTGACCTGTGATACCTCCCGAGGTCGAGGGAGTCTGGTTCTCTACGGTCGACCCTCGGGGCATCCCGACCTTAGTCGAGGGATCGTCCGTCAGGTCGGCTGGTCTGGGCACGCTCTACCGACCGGCGACGCTTCCCGAGGCCGAGGGAGTCTGGTTCTCTACGGTCGACCCTCGGGGCATCCCGACCTTAGTCGAGGGATCGCTCGCTTCGGGGATCGGGGATCGTCGACCGCTCCCGGGGGTCCACTTTGTGGCGCCCCGGGTGGAGCCACCCTTTCCACCCCTCACGGCGCCTTCCCGAGGTCGAGGGAGTCTGGTTCTCTACGGTCGACCCTCGGGGCATCCCGACCTTAGTCGAGGGATCGTTCGTCAGGTCGGCTGGTCTGGGCACGCTCTACCGACCGGCGACGCTTCCTGAGGTCGAGGGAGTCTGGTTCTCTACGGTCGACCCTCGGGGCATCCCGACCTTGGTCGAGGGATCGCTCGCTTCGGGGATCGGGGATCGTCGACCGCTCCCGGGGGTCCACTTTGTGGCGCCCCGGGTGGAGCCACCCTTTCCACCCCTCACGGCGCCTTCCCGAGGTCGAGGGAGTCTGGTTCTCTACGGTCGACCCTCGGGGCATCCCGACCTTAGTCGAGGGATCGTTCGTCAGGTCGGCTGGTCTGGGCACGCTCTACCGACCGGCGACGCTTCCCGAGGTCGAGGGAGTCTGGTTCTCTACGGTCGACCCTCGGGGCATCCCGACCTTGGTCGAGGGATCGCTCGCTTCGGGGATCGGGGATCGTCGACCGCTCCCGGGGGTCCACTTTGTGGCGCCCCGGGTGGAGCCACCCTTTCCACCCCTCACGGCGCCTTCCCGAGGTCGAGGGAGTCTGGTTCTCTACGGTCGACCCTCGGGGCATCCCGACCTTAGTCGAGGAGGCGCTACGGGGGGCTGCGAAGGTACTACCCCGTTGTTGGTGTTGAGCGCCACGGGGGACTGCGAAGGTACTACCCCGTCTTCCCGAAGTGTCGAGGGGTCTGGGCACGCACTGTCGACACTCGGGGCATCTCGACCTTAGTCGAGGAATCTTGCACCAGTCGACGTTTCACCGTCCTGCGATTCTTCCCGAGGTCGAGGGAGTTTGGGACTCTACGGTCGAGCCTCGAGGCATCCCGATTTTGGCCGGGGAATCTGAGGATCACAGACGACCCAATATTAGAAGAGGATTACAGTCATCAAAATGAGGGAAATATTTGCAGAAAAAGGAGCTGAGTCCATTATCCTGATTATCTTGAACCCCTTGGGGTCTCACTGGTAGTACATTCGTAAATTTTCGGAGTTCCAGCTTCGTGGGATCAGAGTCCCTTCCAGGGACTTCAATTTGTACGCCCCTGGCCGTTGTACCCGGGCGATTTGATACGGTCCTTCCCAGTTTGGGGCGAGCTTTTCTTGCTGGGTTGGTTGAGAAGCCTCGGCTTTCCTGAGGACGAGGTCCCCTACTTTGAAGAGCTTGGGCTTAACTCTGGAGTTGTAGTATTGGGCCGTTCGCTGTTGATATCTCGCCATGCGCACCCGGGCGACCTCTCTTGTCTCTTCGACGAGGTCCAAATTGCTCCTGAGCTGGGAGGAATTGGTATCGGGGTCGTAATGCTCCACCCTCGGAGAAGGCAAGCCGATCTCCAATGGGATGACGGCCTCAGTGCCGTATGCTAGGTTGAAGGGGGTCTCTCCCGTGGGCAGTCGGAACGTGGTCCGGTACGCCCAAAGGACATTGTACAAGTCCTCGACCCACTGTCCTTTGGACCGATCAAGCCTAGCTTTGAGTCCCTGCAAAATAGTTCGGTTAGTTACCTCAGTTTCCCCGTTTGTCTGGGGATGGGCAACCGAGGTGAAGCGATGATCAATGCCGAGCTCAGAGCAAAACTCCCTGAAATGAACATTGTCAAATTGTCGACCATTGTCAGATATAAGGATACGGGGTAGTCCGAATCGGCAGATTATAGACTTCCACACGAAGTCCCGCATCTTTTGCTCGGTGATCCGGGCAACAGGTTCGGCCTCGACCCATTTGGTGAAGTAGTCGATGGAGACGACCAGGAACTTTCTCTGTCCGGTGGCCAGGGGAAAGGGCCCCAGGATGTCGATCCCCCATTGGGCAAACGGCCAGGGGGCGATGATGGAGGTCAGCAGAGCTGAAGGTCGGCGCTGGATATTGGCGTTTCGTTGGCACCGATCGCACTTGCGGACGAAATCTGTTGCGTCCTTCTGGAGTGTGGGCCAGTAGTATCCCTGCCGCAGGATCTTATGGGCCAAGGCTCGACCCCCCAGGTGATTTCCACAGATCCCTTCATGGACCTCTCGGAGGGCGTAGTCCGCCTCGGAGGGGCGGAGGCATCTGAGAAGGGGAGAAGTAAATGATTGTCGATAGAGTTTATTCTCGTACAAGACATACCGGGGAGCCTGGCGCTTGATTCGGCGAGCCTCCGTCTCGTCATGAGGTAGAGTTCCGTCCTGAAGATAGCAGACGAGCCCGTCGATCCAGCTTGGCTCGGAGTCGATGCACATAGTAGGCTCGGGTTCCTCCGTGCTGGGGACCCGAAGATACTCGAGCGCTGTTCCCTTGGGAAGCTCGCTCATGCGGGAGGTGGCCAGTTTGGATAGCAAGTCTGCCCTGAGGTTTTCCGCTCTGGGAATATACTGAATATTGAAAGAATTCAGGGCAGATGTGAGTTCCCGCACCTTTTGGAGATACTTTTGCATGGATGGCTCTTTAGCTTCAAAATCTCCTTGGACCTGGTTCACCACCAGCTGGGAGTCGCTGAAGGCCGTCAGGCCTCCCACTTTTAGTTCTTTCGCCAGCTTGAGCCCGGCGATGAGAGCCTCATACTCGGCCTCATTGTTCGAGGCCGGGAACTCGAGGCGCAGAGCTTGCTCGGCCACCACTCCATCTGGACTGGTGAGGATAAGTCCGGCCCCGCTGCCCCCCGGGGTCGAAGACCCGTCCGAGTGCAGGACCCATGGCTGCTTCGGGGTCTCCTCCACGGACTCAGATGGCGGCTCGGGGTCGTCCGGAAGGGTGCACTCCACGATGAAGTCGGCGAGTATCTGAGCTTTGACAGCCGGCCTGGGCCGATATTCTAGGTCGAATTCCCCGAGCTCGACCGCCCATTTGGTGATCCTCCCCGCACGATCCGACCTCTGCAATATCTGCTTCATAGGCTGGTCGGTTAATATAGCTATCGTGTGGGCTTGGAAGTAAGGCCTGAGTCTCCGACCCGAGATGATGAGAGCGAAGATGGTCTTCTCAAGTTTAGAATATCGGGTCTCAGCATCCCTGAGGACCCGGCTGGTGTAATAGACCGGCTTTTGGAGCTTGTCTTCTTCCCGGACGAGGACCGAGCTTACTGCAGCTGGGGAGACGGCCAGATATAAGTAAAGAATTTCGCCCTTCTGGGGCTTGGTGAGCAGCGGGGGAGAGGCCAGAAGGCTCCGAAGCTCTTCAAAGGCTTGCTGGCATTCTTCTGTCCACCGGAAGTCTTTCGGCCGTTTGAGGCTCTTGAAGAAGGGGAGGCAACGCTCGGCTGATCGAGAAACAAACCTTCCCAGGGCGGCTACCCGCCCCGCGAGCCGCTGCACCTCCTTAACTGTCTTTGGAGGCGACATCTCTTGCAGTGCCCGGATTTTCTCTGGGTTGGCTTCAATTCCGCGTTGGGTCACTATGAAACCCAGGAACTTGCCCGAGGTGACTCCGAACGCACACTTCGCCGGATTGAGTTTCACTTGGTATTTTCTGAGCTTGGCGAATGTCTCGTTGAGATCGGCTATGTGGTGTTCCGCCGCTTGGCTTTTTACCAGCATGTCGTCCACATAGACTTCCATGTTTCGGCCGATCTGGTCTTTAAAGATTTGGCTGACCAGTCTCTGATAGGTGGCCCCAGCGTTTTTCAGGCCAAAGGGCATCACCTTGTAGCAGTAGGTGCCCTTGTCGGTGATGAAGGCCGTCTTCTCCTCGTCTTCTGGCGCCATTCGGATTTGGTTGTATCCTGAAAAGGCGTCCATAAAAGTTAGCAGTTGGTGTCCTGAAGTGGAGTCGACGAGCTGGTCGATGCTCGGGAGAGGGAAGCTGTCTTTTGGGCAGGCCTTGTTCAAGTCGGTGTAGTCCACGCACATACGCCATTTTCCATTGGCCTTCTTTACGAGGACTACGTTGGCGAGCCAATCCGGGTAGGAGACCTCCCGGATGAAGCCGGCTCCGAGGAGTTTGTCCACCTCCTCGGCCGCAGCTCGTTGTCGCTCAGGGGCGGAGCCTCTTTTCTTCTGCTTTACGGGCCTGCTGGTTGGCCTCACCTGGAGTCGGTGGACCATGACCTCGGGGTCAATTCCTGGCATGTCCGCGGGCGACCAGGCGAAGACGTCAGCGTTGTCCCGCAGGAAGCTGACGAGGCGATTCCTCTCATGGGCGCCGAGGCCGGAGCCAACCTGCACGGTTAGCTCGGGAAAATTTTCTTGTAGTGGGATTTGAATAAGGAGCTCACCGGGCTCTACTTGCTTCTTCCAGAGGGTGTCCCTCGCATCGAGGGTTTCTATGGGCAGTGAAGGGCCCATCGGGCGGTCTGGTGCCTCGGCTGGTTGCTTTACTGTGTGGGCCGCCATGTAGCATTGCTTGGCGACCAGTTGGTCTCCGCGGACCTCGCCCACTCCTTGGCCGGTGGGGAACCGCATGAGCAAATGGCGAGTTGAAACCACGGCTCGAAGGGCGTTTAACCCTGGGCGCTCAAGGATGGCGTTGTAGACCGAGGGGTGACGGACCACCAGGAAGTCCATCCTCACAGTGCTCTCCCGGGGGGCGAGGCCAACTGTGACAAGGAAGCTAGCCTTACCTTCAACCGGGACCGCATCTCCGGTAAACCCGACCAGCGGGGCATTGATTCTCCGGAGGTGTCCTTCTGTCAACCCCATTTTTTGGTAGGCATGGTAGTACAAAATGTTGGCTGAGCTTCCATTGTCAACTAGGACACGCTTTACATCAAACCTATTTACAACCATTGAGATGACCACAGCGTCATCGTGAGGGGTCTCGACCCCTTCTAAGTCCTCGTCCGAGAACGAGATGACTTCATCAGTGCGTGGGCGCTTCGGGGGTGCTCCCTGGGCGGCTGTTCCTGCCGAGGTCCGCCCAATCATGTTGATGGTGCCGGCGATAGGCCTGTTGCCGCCAGGATTTTCGGTTGGCGCGACATTCTCCGCCGGCCTCCTTTCCTCATGTCGGTTCCTCACGAACCGGTTCAGTACTCCCCGTCTGATGAGCGCTTCTATCTCGTCCCGGAGTTGAGAGCAGTCCTCCGTGTCGTGCCCGTGATCTCGGTGGAAGCGGCAGTACTTCCTGGAATTTCGGGGAAATCCCGTGTCTCGCATAGGAGGCGGGGGTCGGAAGAAGTCCCGACCCTCAATTTCCATCAGGATCTCGGCCCGAGGAGCATTGACGGGTGTATAGTTCTCGTACCTCGCCTGGTACGTCCGGGGCCGTGGTGGAGACCTCGGACGAGGAGGTGTCCTCTGCTGAGGTCGCCCCTGCTGACGGGGCGGGCTCCTCAGTCTGGGGAGATTCTTCTCTCGGCGGGGAGACCGGCTCCTTTGTCGACCGCGCTCCTCGCGGCGCTTCTTCCGCTTCTTCGAGGTGGGCTCGCTTGCCCCCTGCCTGGAGGCGACTGCCTCCTCGGCCTTGGCGTACTTCCGGGCTCGGGCCAGCATTTCGGTGAAGTCGGCCGGGAAGCTCTTCTCGATGGAGAAGAGGAATCGGTAGGAGCGGACCCCAGTCTTCAGAGCCGACATGGCTATCGACTGGTCTAGCTCGCGAACCTCCCATGTGGCGGCGGTAAAGCGGTCCAGGTACTCTTTGAGGGACTCCCCCTCCTTCTGCTTGATGTCCAGGAGGGAGTCTGATGTCCGTCGCTGGCGCTGGCTGGCAGCAAAGTTGGTGGCGAACTGCCTGCCGAGCTGCTCAAAAGAGGACACCGTGTTCGGCTTCAGACCAGAGAACCAAAGCCGAGCGGTCCCTCGGAGGGTTGCTGGGAAGGCCTTGCAGAGTATGGCCTCCGAGGACCCTTGTAGGGCCATGAGGGCCCGATAACTCTCCAAGTGGTCGAGGGGGTCGGTGATTCCGCTGTAGGGCTCCACCTGGGGCATTTTGAACCTCGCGGGAACTGGCTCGTCCTCGATCTGGCGGGAGAAGGGGGACTTGGTAGTGAACTCAAAGTCCCCTTCCTGTCTTGCCTTCTTGCTGTGGAGTGCCGCAATCTGGCGCTCCAGATGCTCGACTTTTCGGTCGAGCTCCCCCACCCGTGGGATTGTCGCTGTGGTATGCGGCAGCTCACGGTGATCCGGGGCTGACTCCGCCTCAGAAAGTTGGGGTCTCCGGTCGAAACCTTCTCCCGGTAACTCTCTCCGGGGAGAAGCTCGTTCTCCATTGTTGGCTCTGGAGGAGCCATGCAAATTTTGGCTGGGGAGAACCGGGTCGTTGGGGAGACACTCCGGCGAGGCCTGGGCCTGCGAGGGAAGCGCCGGTAAAGCCTCCACGCGCCGCAGGCCCTGAACGGCGGCGGCCAGGGCCTGGACTTGCTGTGCCAGGGCATTGAACTGTTCCGGCTGGACCTGAGGAGCTGGGTCAGCCGGAGTTGGAGAATTCTGGACGGAGTGTCCAAGACTTTGCGGGGGACGCCGGGAGACGTTAGAGGCTCCCTTACTTCTCAACTTCATGACTGCTACTCGGGCCCTTCCTCTAGCGCCAACTGTTGCTGGAAATTGGACCCGGGGGCAATCTTCGGTCGAGGAGAGGGAGCGATTATTAGTCCTCACGGCGGGGCGGCGGTCTGTCGGCGGGCGGCGTCCTCCGTCCGGGGCGGTCGGAGAGAAGGAACAGCAGGTCCTCGCAGCAGGGCGGCGATCCGTTGGCTGGCGGCGTCCTCCGTCCGGGTGCCTGCACACGAACTGGTGGCCGGGTTCTCTGGCGCCGGCCCTCCGACGCTCAAGTCAGGGAGGAGGCAAATAGTGGGGAGAAGGAGATAAACAGTGATTTTTGGGTGTATGAATGTTCCAATCCCCTCTTGAGAGGCCAAGGCTCCCTTTTATATGCGGGGGTCGGTTTACCTGTGATGTAACAGGGCGAGGCCGTGGTACGGCTTGGCATGTTGTTCAGGTCGGCGCTCGGTCAGGCGAATCATTGCACTGATGTCGGCGGTATGGCCGAGATCAGAGACTTATCATAATCGACTAGACCCTGCTGGGTCGATTTGCCGTGGAGAGCTGGGGATCCGTAGATGTCAGGAGCCATGCGCATTTATTGTGGAGTAAGTCGGAGATCCGCATTTATTATGGAGTAAGCCGGAGATTCGCATTTATTGTTGAGTGTGCCGGAAGATTACAGCGGCCATGCGCAATAAATGCCGGAGGGGTGTTAGAGTACGGTCCTCGGACATCGGGGTTTCTCTTAGGTCGGAGGTTTCGGGGTCGGTCGTCTTGTGGCCGAGCGTCCCGAGGTCGGACGCTGACTTCGGCTGTCCGGGGTCGGAGGTTGTACGGCTTCTTAGGGGCATTTATGTCATTTGGGGGGAAACTTTATTCCCCCCAACAGTATTCATATCAAAGAGGTAAAAACACTAGGTTCAGAGTACCATATAAGCTCAAAAAGTCAGAGTGTGCTGCATTACCCTGCTTCGCAGATCATGAGTTTTCTACTAATCATTTCCTCTTCTTAGTGTCATTTCTTTCCTAGAATATAGGCAGGAACGAGGAAAAGAAAACGAATTTTAAGTGAACTTGTGGCTCTTACATTATAAAATTAGACACATGAAAGCAGATGCTGCTTTTCTATAATTCAGATGTCTTTCCTCCCTAAAAATAAGACTTAAGAAATAGGATATGGATTAGTTATTCACATGGTGTGGTTTGACGTAACTATTATATCAAACGCCTGCTGTGAGCTGCTAGCCTTTACTCTCGAAATGAGTTTTTTTTTTTTTTTTCTTTCTTTCTTGAGGAAAAAAGTCGTTTCTCAAAATGTTGTCCCTAACTATGAGTATTCAAGAAACTTGCAAATGTTTCATGTAAAGGGCTATCTAGTTCAATCTCACTTTGAAGTCTGAGTATTAGGAGAAGATCCAGAAGGCCAAGTTCTTATTATTTATTTAGTTAGTTAGTTAGCTAGCTAGTTATGAGAAAGATGGGAAACCTTTCACTACTTCATTAGGACTGAAAATGGAGAAGGCTGATAGAGTTTTCTGTTCTTGTTTTACATCCGATGTTTTGCTGGTTTCTGAGATTTCCTCTCATTCACTTGGATTTTCTTGTAACATCGGTTTGGATTTTCTTGTGAGCAGTGTAAACGATAATGGGAGCCTGATAAAAATTACTGTTGGTTTTCTATCGGTCTTTATATATTTCAAGTCTGTTCAACTGAATCAAGGGTCATCCATGGACTCTATGGTAAATACAAGATTATGCCGTTTTGTCTTAATGCTACAGCTATTCCTAGGTTTAAACAGTTGATGCAAATGATCTTATAAACATTAGTTTAAGCTTGAAATTAACTTCTTGGACGGCCTCTTATAGTCTCTGAGACTTTGATGAATGTCCTAAGACATATCATGATTTCTGCAGCAGTTCCTGTGTGTATGTGACCATGTAGTTGTGAGCCTAGATAACGACTGTGAATGTAGTCATCAAATCTTAGTGACAGAGAGGAGTCCATAATATTTTCCTATGTTACTGAAATTCTGACAAATAAATTAATTCACGTAAAACTGTAAAAGATGAATGTTAACACTAAACTACATAAATCAAAGAATTTTTAGATGGGAAATAAAAATGGAAAATTTGCACATAAAGCAATGTTTGCTAAGAGATTGATGTTTTAGAATCCAAAACCCCGTGCAGCGTTAAACCTAATAAAAGTTGTATATTGGTAATCATGCATCTAATTCTCTTGTCGAGTATGATAAATATACTCTTAAAATTGAATATGAAGTAATTGTAAAATATTAGTATATAGCCTTCTGATGTATGAACAAATATAGTTCCTTGACTTCAAAAGGACTTATTCTATCCAACTCAAGAGCTAAAAACAAATAATTCATGTTATATTTATCAAAATCTCATAGCGAAAAATATGTCATACCCTTCCTATATAGATCTCCTTGATTTAACATGGTTTCCGGAGCTAATATGTACCTTATTCGGATGCATATTGGTATCATAACTTAATGAAACAAAGTTTTAGATAAAGAAACCTAATTCTCCTTAAAAAAGATATGGGGCCATAGTGTGTTTTGCCTGTTTCGGTTGTTTCATTGGCAAAGTCATGAAGGTCATGTCACGACTCACAAATCAATAAAGCATGACATCTATAATCCACCAAGCATCACAGAAATAAAAAGATGATTATTTCTCATGTCAAGTCTGTCAAAACCGATGCATGCATGGGGGTGCGCAAAGTGTGCCGCGAAGGCTTTTTATGCCTGCATGGGATCCTTGCTTTTGTCTTTCAGAAAACCTACGAGCTGAGAACGGGAAAGTGATGCGTCCAAAGCAATAAAATAATTCATGGACAATGCACAGTAAATCTAGTCTCCTGCCGTCGTTACCATGCAGGCCATTAAGATTAAGAAAAAAGGATTAAAATATATAGCCGAGACTGGATTCAGGCTGCAATATGAGAAAAAGGAAAGAGAAAGAGGCCCGAACAGAGTGCAGTCCGGCCCCCTTTTTTTTTCTTTTGTAAAGGTATACCTCGGGTGTTGGGTGTTCTTTACAAACTTCTGGCCGTACTTCCGCCACTTGTAGCCATCATCCAACACATCCACTTCGCTCAAGGTTTTGAAGCAAAATCTTGGGTCCCTCACGTTCTTCCTTGTCTTCACCTTCTTCATTCCTATAGCACCAACTGGTAGTCTATGGATGTCATGATTACTACTATTGTTTTTCTTGTTGTGATCATCCTCTGCGCCGGCTGATGATCTCTTGTCACCTAGATCCCCCTCCTGTTCACTCCATGACCTGGAAACCACATAAACAACCAGAACTCATGAAGGAGAGGGAGAGGGGTGGGGGGGGGGGGGGGGGGGGGGGGGCGAGAGAGAGAGAGAGAGAATTGTTTTGATGTGAAGTTTTATATATTAGATGGAAAATAGGGGAGAGCTTTCTGATGAAATTCTCAAACAGTAGTCGTTCTGAGAAGAAGAAGAAGAACCAAACTTTGAACCCTCAGAAAGGAGGTTGCAGCATGCATGGAGATCGAAGAGACAGCAAACCAAAGATGTCTTCAACAAAGATTTTGTGGAATTACTGATGAAGTAGATCGCATATATAGGAGTAAACGATTATGGATATCTTTTTGCACCTTATTTTGTTCTGGGATGTTATAGGGTTCTTACCATAAATTATTACTAGATCTTTGCTCTGAAGAAGCTCCAAATTGACCTATACCATCATCATCAGAGGGCGCAGCCCTATATCGGGGTAGCATGGAAGGAAGGCCTTCCCTTAAGTAAGAGGCAAATCCTTTACCCATGTCGAGGCCTCCAGTAGTTTGCTGAATCCCATGTGGAGGAAAGCTCGGATGAGAGAGAGGTAAGATCTGGGCGCAAAAGCTCATGTGATCCTCCACCAACCCTTGGTTGAGGACAGCACTGACTTTGGAAGGAAACATCTCCCTTTGCTTTCACCCTCTTCCAGTTTTTCTTCTGCAGGGAAATGTGGTGGAGAACTTTCAATAAAAGAGGACTTGTACAGGAAGCCCGATGCTTCAATGTGGAGTACCATCCCATGTTCAGTTCAATGGCCAAATTGTCCTCCACCAATTCGAAGAATGACAGCGTTAGGATCTTCTGTGAAACTCTTGGACAGTGATCATGTTATGATGCCTCCATCACCTTAAAATATTATAACTGACATTCCCCAGAGAGGTAGAGGACTAATATTAGAGTCCCACTTTAGCTCTTGGATACGGTTCATCTTTACCGACACTAACAATCACTAGAGCCCCCCTCTCTTCTCGAAGTAGGATGTCCTATATATTGAGCCCACCTCATGGTCAGAGAGGACAGTGTGAAATGATCGGGCAGATTTTTAAGATACTAGATCGATCTAATATCAACTATTTGTGAGTTGATGTTATATCCCTAGTTAATGCAGTTGTTGGTAAGAAGGAAACATATGTTATGAAATTTAGCTAGATAGCTAGTTGGTGAATAGGAAAGGTACCTAATTAATAGGAAAGCCCTACATCATCGGTTACATCATTAATTTTATTGTTAAATTTCTGATGTTTTATTTCATTACGATTAAAATTTTTATGGTATTTATTGTTTTATGTTGATTTTATTTTGAGATGTCTAAA
This sequence comes from Phoenix dactylifera, assembly GCF_051530095.1. Lineage (NCBI taxonomy): Eukaryota > Viridiplantae > Streptophyta > Magnoliopsida > Arecales > Arecaceae > Phoenix > Phoenix dactylifera. Next base: position 32,859,830 of record NC_143198.1, on the reverse strand, counting down.
AGAAGTACATTTCTTCTGAATAAAGTAGTTATTTTATTAAAAGATACATCCAAGCTTTTTTAGGCTTGCTTTTTTTTTTTTTTTGTTAAAGTGCGTACCCTTTGGTAAAAGAGACATAGAGGGATTTTTGTAAAGAACCACAAGTAGCCTAAGAGTGCGAGGTGTGGTTTACCCTAATGATAACACCTTTTTGCTTAGCAATAAGAGATCTTAAGTTTACGAGTCTCTGAAATACTTAGCTTAGGTAATTTCAGCTTAGGTGAATCACCATCCATTTCTCTCAAAAAAAAGTTAGTCTAAAGTGATAGAATTTGACGGGATTACAAGAATTTATTATTTCATCTTCCATTTTTGAAGTTCTGCTTTTAAGTAATTTTCTTCAGCATTTAGGTCAAATCAGTAATTAAAGTTTAAAACAGACTCTTGCTTACAGTTTCAGTTTAACATTTTTCTTAGAATAATGTTTCACGCAAAAAACAAGAATGATCTAACAAAGTGGATCATGTAAGGGAGCTACACTCAAGGCTTTTCTTAAGTCAGATATTGATTGCTTTGGTGTTTCTAACGTCAAGATCAATTTAGATTCCATTTCATCATATCCAAGATAGATTATGGAGAAAGAATGAGTATGGTTGTAATATTTTTAAATCTCAGTTGATATAATAGGAACCATATCTGGAAAACTCAACTAATGATGTAAAACAATAATCGATCGAAATAATAAAAGTCAAGACATTGCATAACCAAGCATCCAGTATCTCAAACGAGATGAAAACTTTGGATATGGTCATCATATCATGTATTATTAATTGATAATATTGTTTATACAATCATGATGCCATGTTTTATTGCAAATACGCATATATTATTGTAACCATGCAGTCACACCGAATTAATGATGATTGATATGTAATGATTTAAAATTTTCCAGAAGAGTACTGCATATGATATGAAAAGGAGGGGGGGTGTACACATTACTAGGGCTGCCTTTGAGCAGCCTATGTGCCAAGCAATGATGGAGAGAATCTTGGGTGCAAATCTTGCTCCCCCATCACGGTCGGCACCGAAGGGCATCATTTTGACTGGGCAAGCGTGTTGACTCCCCTCGCCAAAAGTGCCAAAAAGCCCTTCCCCTTTCCATTCTCAAATTATCGGAAACTCCCTCCACCCAGCTTTATTCATCTTCCGAAATATATTATAACTTGGAAGGCATCGCATTCCTTCAACAGCCTCCAGATATCATCTAAAAATAAATAATAATCTACACCAATTTCTCACCATCCATCGCATATTGACCACCATGCGCACGTGTGCAAACTCAAAGCACGTGTGCATGAGTTGATTCACTTTTTCGGAAGCTCCAGCCGGTCTGCAGCAGGATAATAGCTATGGCCTGTACGTTGTTCGTTATGTTCCAAAGTACTGTTAAAAGAAAATACTTCGAGGTGTCTGCAATGTGCAGATGAGAAGTTTATCAAATTTATTATTGCTAGTTTTACAGTCCCGTGATTTGATTATCTGATCTTTGAAATTATTTAGTCATTGCCTTCTCCCAGATGATTTGGGATTTTTTTTTTTTGTCACTGATCAGAACCCGACAACGGTGTCGAACAATTGTGTTCAGTTGTTCCTTGTCATCATATACTTTAGAAACTTTTTAAAAACAGTGAAGTCTTAACTTTTGTATTGTCATATTTCTCATTAAGTTGAATAGATTAGGATGGAGATGTCCTTCCTTTTCTTGAAAAAAAAATGCGCAGCTCCATAGTCAGCCAATCCCCTGTCTTTGATGATTAATCCTCCCTTGCAATAAACTTCTTTTGCCACCTCGCAAGAGAATTGCTCGTAATAGAACTCTGTGGCATTATTTTTTTTAAAAAAAGTTTAGATAAACTGAAAAGTTTTAGCCACAGTTCCATATAATAAAATAGTATAGATTAGCCATTCCTTTATTCGTAGAGGCACTTCCAAATTAAGCAGGGTAACCATCAAGTGTCAGATATAAAACATTATATTCTTATAATTAATAGGAACAATTAACAGCATGAGATGAATATTTACCATGCATCAACTCCATTAATGAGATTTTTTCCTCCAAAAATGTATTTCACTCCAAACTCCAAACACCAATGCATGGATGGAGAAAAAGAATGCCAAAAATCTAACCAATCTTAATTTAACGTTCACGTTTCATTTCCATGCAAGAGCTGTCTCTAAAAACCATGTAAATGGAAAACCGAGGCTGGTCCTTGTTGATGCGTACAAGGAACTGACTTGCTTCCAATCGTCGCCACTTTTCCACGGTCAGAGATAACGTCAAGACAACCTCGTTTTCTGAAATCGTGGGGCTCTTGTCATCACAACATTTCTCGATGTACAAGACTCATACTCTAGTACCATGTAAGCCTTACGCATGCATGGCATCACTCGTTTGAGCACGGAGGAATAATATTTTAGATCAGTTCTATCTGACCAGTCTATGTTCGCCTTCGTAGGTTCGGCCTAACGAGAAGAGGTTAAGCATAAAAAATAAAATAATGATGAGGTGCTTAAAGCAGCGTCATCCTATTCTTATTGTTCTCCCCTGAGACACCAAATGGCTACAGGTGCAGGGACAACCACACCATGCATCACAATGTTGGCCCTCGATGACACCCCTAGCCATAAGGTTAGGGTTGTATCTTTCACGCCAAAGGAGGATTCACCTTCTTTCAAGCAAATCCACTATTGGATCTTTCTGAGATTTATGCATGTGGATGAATGGTAAAATTTGGAGCACCATAAGACCTGTGTTGTGTGAAGAAAGGTGAATCTTCTTTTGCGTGAAGGATACAACCCCCATCCAGCTATATAGAGACCACTATGATTATCATTGCACCAAGGTTCATCTTCGCATGCTCTCTTATAGTTGCAAACTATCTATCAAGATTGAGATATTACAATTATATAGACATTTGAGTGGGACATGTTTGAATCCACTATAAAAACTTAGATCATATGCACACTATACCCATCATGAGGCCAAATACGGCATTGCATGCCCCCCCTTTTTTTTTCAGAAATTGATGATCACCATGTAATTGCAAGAAGTTACACTACTCTCTCTAAAATACAACCGGATCGATCATCTACTGCCAAATCACTAAGGCCTATGCCTAGTTCATGTGTTACAAATTCTTAAGCCCAGGACCCATGAAGCACCGGACTCATCCGGACTTCATTGTCTCAAGCCTGGCCCATTCTCAAATAGGCTCCCAGGCCCATTTTTCTTTGGGATTTATAGAATCTCCGAGAACTATTTCTTTGGGATCTATAGTCGCGATTAGCGAACCGTTTCATTTGAACTCCATAGCTATCAGGACGCATGTCGCAGCCGAAGATGATCACGGAGTACAGGAGGAGTGGAGCGATGCCATCCACGTTTATCGACTCTGGTCGCGTGGACTCCGCCCTCCAGTTGCTCGACGAAATGACCCAAAAGAACTCAACATCTCACACATCGTTGATTCCTGGCCTCTTTGCTTTGGTCTAAAGCACGCCAGCTCTTCTTTTTCTTCTCCGGAGCAGAATGTGTTATCGTGGATTCCGATGATATCTTGATACGCACAAAACAATGAGCCTCCTCAGGGCTCTACAGCTTTTCTCTTTTTAAGTGCTTTGCTCAGAGTGCTGCAGTTTGCATCCAAGAACTTGTCGGGGCATCAAATACAGTCTTTTGTAGTAAAAGCTTTTGGATGAAGAAGGTGAAGATTCTATCATTGTTCCGAGCTCTTTGGTTCATGTGAATGCCAAATTGTGCAACCTGGTCAATGCGGAAGAGATTTTTGATGGAATGAATGGGAAGGATTTGGGATCATAAAAAGCTATGATGGACAAATATGCCCAGCCCTTTGTTGATCGACAAAGCTCTCGAGATCTTTTACTCTATGAAATAGAAAGATACTGTGTCATGGAACATAGTGATGTCGTGGGTGGTAGGAAAGCCGCTGAGGAGAGAAGGCTCTAAGGCTCTCACTTGTTAGGATTGGGACGAAGCACGAAGCCCAGCTCATCTACGTTCACGATCGTTTCCAAGTTCTTCTGCTACTTGAACAATGCTTGAATTGGAAGACAGTACATGCAATCATAGTAAAGAACGGTCTTTATCAGGGCAACATCTTGTTTGCAACTCCTTGTTTACCATGGGTGCAAGCTGTGGATAGCCCTGGAATTAAAGCAGGTGTTCAATGAGATGCCAAAGAAAGATGTACGTGGTCTCATGGAATTCAGTGGTTCAAGGTCTTAGACAAGATGGGCATATCAGAAAAAGCTTTGAGGATAGTAGAGAAAGCTTTGGATTCATAGAATTTCGATCACAATATATTCACTGATATACTAAATAGATGCGGCCATGGTGGTCTAGTTAATGAAGGCTTGGATTATTTCCACTCCATGAGTAAGAGATATGGCACTGACTCAAGCTTACATCATTACATTCGTGTTGCCGATTTGCATGGAATAGCTGGTAGGCTAAAAGAAGCTCATAATTTGCTTTGTGGCAAGCCTATTGCAGCTAACGCCGTTGCATCGCATGCTCTTCTCAATGCATGTTTGATCCATGGTGATGCTGCTACGGAAGAACTGTAGAAAAAGAGCTCTTGACGTTGCAGTCTTGTAATGCCGGGGGCTACTTTGGATTGGCAAATATCTATGGTAGAACGGATCGGATGGAGTAATCTAGGAAGCTCTTTGACTTGATGAAGAAGAAAAATTCGATCAAGGAACCTGGATGCAGCTGGGTTGTATAAACTTAGAAACTTATCTAAATTAGCTTTACTTCACCTTGAAGTGAATCCTCATTTTGCAGGGAACCATGGAATTGCTTCCATCGTGCATCATGTACTCAATTGTCTATAATTCTCTGGTGGATATAGGAATACATGTAGAGCTGGTAATTAGGAGGGGAAGAAAAGTACAGAGGAAGTTGAAGGATTTGAGCATGGTTGCTTTGGATTCAAGGGTTGAAAAGGGAGAGAATCTTTTGCATGTACACCTTTTGAAACATGTTTTTGTATGCCTATTCTATCTTTGTAAATTGTATATTTCAACATCTTTGCCCTTTTGGTTGATCTTATATTCGTAAACATTATAAAGTTACTTTTCAAGTGCAAAAGCATATAATACCCTTTTACATCTGCACAAAGTCTCTTCTGAATTGCATAGCCACATACTGCGGATAGGGACATGGCGGTAATTTTGTAGGATAGGTTATGTTGTAACCCAACTAAATTGTAGTTAATCTAACTGCGTTGGGAGATTGAAATGAGAGTATAATGACATAGGAGACTGATATCTATGGATATACTTTCGTGCACAACAACGCATGTTTAAGGAGCAAGAATAAAAATAATATTTTAAATTGTAGTGTATATAGATATAAGAAGATGCTATCAAGGAAATATAGGAAATTGAATAATGTTATCTATATAAAATGTAAAAAATAAATATTAATTAGTTTGGAATAGTTTAATTGACTTATATTTGGAGAATCGTGCGAAAGCTGAACAATTAAAATTAAAAAGTAGAGATAAAAGAACTAACATATTATCTCTTCTTTTTTTTTTTTTTTTTGGTAGAACCGTAGAACTGTGTTTGTTGATCGGCTAGGTTGCCATTTTTAATTGGACTAAAGTTGATAAATTGAATTAAAAAAGAAAACTAAAGTTTAGGAGGATGTATATTAAATAGTATATCGGCATCTTACTGCACTCGAACGTGAGTACACCACGAACGATCAGAATGCAAAACACGATCTAGATCTTGCGGAACGGATCAGCGTCCTTCCATAAGAAGGCCCCAAAGTGATGTGCTGCAAAGAAGACGATTTAGTCCGTCGCACTGTTCGCCTCTTGAAATATGTGTGTAATCCAAAATAAGTTAAGACCTTCCAGAAGGTGGTGTATATCTCAGATTAGTGGGTGTAGATCTGATCTATTATGCCCATTCCTGATTCAATCAATTCTTGTAGCTGAACTGCCCTCTAAAAGTATTCGCTGAGCCTTTAAGTGCACTCTAGCATGAACGAGTTCCTCCTACTCGGCACATAGCTCCACCACTAGGACAAACTCATTAAATATGAGTCGTTCCTCTGCCGCAATCAGCATGAGATTTTGGTTTCTGATTATAAAGCCAATGCTATTGCCAGTCTTTTGAGGTTTTGTCATAGAAGTTTATCTTAAAAAATAATAATAAAAAAAAAACACAGCACATTTCATAGGGACGTGGAAACAAAAAGAGTGGCAGGTGAATGGTTCCTTAAGCCCACTAGGCCGACACGCACCGACTGTTTCCAATACTTTCCGCCGCCTCGTGCGACAGCCTCTAACCACCGTACAGTGAGGAAAGCTTCTACTCTCGCGCCGGGCAGCGGGCAGATGACCGGAACCCGGAGAAGACGCAATCTAGAGCGTCATCATCCATCTCTTCGATTCCTGCCGTCCGATATCGACCTTTCAACCACGGCATACCGTCCGATCCCAATGCCTTTCCTCCCAGCAAAAAAATAAAAATAAAAATAAAAATGAAGGAATCACACATTCACACGATAAGGGTCGGTTAAATTCCCTCTCCCTCTCCCTCAGTGTCTCTGCGCCCGGGGAGATCTCTCGACTCCGAGCCCTCCTCTCTCCTCTTCCCCTCTCTTCTCGAACCTTAAGGTTTTCCGAACTCTATCGGGCCATCCCGATCGGTTAGCTCTTCCTCGAACTCTCTCGATTTCTATTCCGATCTGTCCGAGAACGAGGATTCTCGATTGGATTGAGGTCTCGAAATGATCGGCTCCGGCTGCCGGTTGTTCGATTCGGATCGGTTAGGTTTTGACTCTGATGATTGATTCCTTAGCAGGAATTGATTGGAAAAGCGCCGATTGATCGATCGATCTGTCTGTCCCGAGCTAGGATTTCTTCGCCGGAGATGGAGCAGGAGAGCCAGAAGAGGGAGGCTGAGGAGACCGAGTTCCAAACCCCCAACATGCCAACCCTCTGCGCCAACAACTGCGGCTTCTTCGGAAGCCCTGCGACCAACAATCTCTGCTCCAAATGCTACAAAGACTACTTCTTGAGCAAGTCCAAGGCTTCCGTCGAGACTTTGCTGGTTCCGCCGCCGGTGGAGGCCAAGAAGGTCGAGGAGAAGCCTGCGGGAGGCGACGGGGAGGCCGAAGGTGGTAGCTTTACCGACGAAGCGGCTCCATCGGAAGGATCTCCGGTGAAGAAGCCCCCGAATCGGTGCAGCTTCTGCAACAAGAGGGTCGGGTTGATGGGGTTCAAATGCCGCTGTGGGGAGGTGTTCTGCTCGCTTCACCGATACTCTGATAAGCACGATTGCGCCTTTGATTACAGGGGCGCTGGGCAGGATGCGATTGCCAAGGCGAACCCGGTCGTGAAGGCCGACAAGGTCGAGAAGATCTGACGGAGCGCGGCCAGCTGTGGAACATCGGTATGTCCCTGGAAAAATTATGGTGTTATCTCTCTGGAGAACAAGTGTTTAGGTCCTCTCTCTATTTGATTCCATTTGTCGCTGGGTTTTGTATAGTTGGTTTTCTTCTATCTAGCATTTGGATTGGGAGCTTTTGGTTACATAATTTAAATCTACATGTACACAACTTGGTCATATATATCTTTAGGTGTTACTACTTATGCTATGGTCTTGAGGATTTGGTTGTATGGGATGCGTATGTTTTGTGGGGTTACAATGGAGCATTTTTCCCAAGCAAAATCACTTAGAATTGAACTAAGAAGAGGTAGCCTATGGCAGCACACAAAATTCCGAGAAGATAATAGAGAATCTGGACTAAAACATATGAATGAGTAAAGAAAGCCAAAAACCCACAGGGAAGAACACAAGATTACCAGATGAAAAAGGCGACGCAGATAAAAGTATAAAACAGCCAAAACCAAACAAAAGACAGGAACCCAATTCAGGAAAAGCAACAAATTTGGTAACATAAAATGCTTATCCATATGAGAGAATTCAAGAAGTAAAACCAGGAGGTAAAAGTCATTTTATTACCCTAACACATAGGGGGGAAAAAAAGGAGAGAACTTCTAAAGAGTGTCATGAATCCTGGCGTCCTTACCTGCTAATAGCCATTAGAATTGGATATGCCAGCATAATGTATTCATTTTGGTGAGTTTGGAGTTCTTTCTTCTCTGTGCTGAGGGATTCCACCTTACCCATTACTTGGCAACCCTGGCCCAAACTAAATAGCAAGGTAGGGTTGCTGCAGCAGTTTGTGTCCAGGGCACCTTGTAGGGCAAACATTGAGCAGCAATTGCAATACAGTATGTTTTCTTAGGGAAAGATTGGGCATGCAATGAAGTAGCGAGTGGGATAAGAAAACTTTCTATTATAGAAAACAAGCAATTACAATTGTTAGTTTAATGGAAATCTTTTATAATTTAGTTTGATGATCTGATATGTGCATGTGTAAGCCCTTCCATGTATCAGGATATACTGTTAACCCTATTTTAGTGAAGTAGCATGGACATAACCATGCATGATTTGTAGACATGCGGACACTAGATGGATCATGACTGCAGGTAGTGATGTTAGCAGGGCTGCCTACAATGATAATGAGTGCTATGTTTATTGGATGATGATTGGCTCTCAATACCTTTTATGATTTGAACTGACGACGTGTAGTTCCCAGGTATTTTGTTGAGGCAACACCAAGCTGATGAGGAGGATGATGATGATGATGATGATGATCACCTTGGTCATGTTTAGAGTAATGGGCCTGATTGTTGGATACTGTAGCAATGAATATTATTTGGCTTGCCACATATTATCTGCAATCACTATGCACATTGGTTATGACATCATATTTTATCTGAACATTTTTATGGAAAGTAGACACTTGTGTTGTTCTTCACTTTTCGATTAGATGGATATGGAATGAGTGATTACTTTTGTCATACTTCAGTTGGACCTTGCAAAGAGAGAGCATTAACATTTGAAAACACCTCATATGGGTGTTGCTGATTAATATAGGTAGATTCAAAGCAAATCAGCCATACAATACATATAGTTGTTGGCAATAAATTTTTTAACCATCTTGGTAACTTAGATGTGTCATGAATGCTTGACTTTTCGGTTGGTGTTTGAGAATTATGTGGTATGTCTCATTAATACTTTAAATCATAATGCCCTGTCACACAATTTGTACTACTTGCTATTGCAGCTTTTGACATTTTTATTTTCTTTTACCCTTTTCATAATATATATACATATATATTCCTGAGATATTCTAAGGGAAGGTTTCCAAATCTTCTTGAGTTACTCTAACCATTCAATCAAAAAGAAGGTCCCATTGGTACCAAAACTTGCAAAGATATCTGCTTTTTTTTTTCCTCCACAGGGAATCCTCTCTCTTTAAACCTGACGACTTAAGCTATTGTTCTGGGATCTTTAACATCAAGTCAAGAAGGTTTTGTCGGTAGACTGAAATGAATTTGTTTTTGTTGTTTATTGAGAATCCTGAAGATCAATAAATCATGGATAAACGTTGCAGTTTATGTTTCATACGACAATGAGGCTGATGTAGGTATTAGGGAGTTGACAGCTTTTTCCTCCTTCTTTTTTTGGCAGTCAGGGAGTTGATAACTTTTGTCCGTTTGGAGGAACTTATTACCATCAAGCCATGACTAATAGACTGAAGCGTGAATCTTCTAATTTTAAGAATTTTGAATTTATTGGAGGATGATGAGAAACATCTTGACAGTCTCTTGTCAATGTGGGGAAAATGAATATTTTTCGGATTGCTTTAGCAAAAATCTTATGAGAATGTGGATATGAATTATGTTGTTATTGGAAAATGTCATTGATATCATCAACACATTCAGAAATTAATCCCCAGCATGCTTGTCCTGCATGGTAGGAAATCTAAAATTCCCATCGATGGGACCCATAATCTTTTCATACACTGCAAACCCTGCCATTCCTCACTCTGGTAGCTGTGAGATTATTCGAAGGGACACGTACCCGACACAAGATAGCTAAAGCTAGAAGAATTTTGGTGGCCTAAGCCACTTGGCTATAGATTGGAGGTTCCAAATGAACTAGGATGTAGCTGTCGATAGAAAGAGATCGGAAGGATGCTCTTGTGCACATCATCAAAAATCATTTCTTTTAGAGGGTATATAATTGGTGGGTGCAGCATCTTGGTAGCCTAGGCATGACGTCTTATTATTCTCTTTTGGCGTTCCATCCGGACTCCGGAGCCTGGGTTCGGACGTAATTGGCGCTGTCCTCGGTCTGGGTCTATATTTGGCCAAACGCGTGGTGATTCTCTCGGAGTTCCGTAGGGAATTTGTTGATTTGATTGAGGTGGCCATGGCCAAGCGACGCCAAGCTGGCCGAATGCGTAGAGTCCGCTCATGGGGTTGCGGGTTGGAATTTGCAATCCGCGGTTTCAAAATTTGGGGAAACAAAAAATAAGCCATATAGGATTTGAACCACACACGAAACATGCGCCGTGCTGCCCCGTGCACGTCACGGGAGAGGGATTCCATGGTTCCATTTGTGTACTCATGATGCCAAAGTTCTTGATGTTTATATCTTGTTCATCTGGGTGTGGGTATGATCTCAGTTTTTCTCCGCCATGATGGAAAATGCTTAGAAAAAGTATAAAAAATTTTATTTATTTGTTTGTCAAATTATTTTTTAGATTGAGATGCTCGTGTCAGCCTACCCAAACTTCAACCTACCCATCTCATTATCTATCTGAATCAAGCCGGTCAAACCAAAAAATTTTATTGAGAAAAAAAAAATCAAAAATCAAAAATATTGAGAGTCAACTAAGTACCTTCTTTTTTTTTCCTCTCATTTGCCGGCGGGAGCCATAGTTGGCCGCAAGGTGAGAAGATTTTAAAATTGTTGAGGTATATGGTATCTCAATCAATTTATGCTTTTAAAATCTCATAATATTAGCCAATAAAATGAAAAAATAAAAGCTAATTCTAACTTCATTCAGTCACACTGCTCAAAAGCTTGCTGCACAATGTCATGTCGCTTGGGCCTATGGGGCATGATTTTGTGGTGTTTCTTTTCTGCTGGACTTTTCCATCGCATATGCTCAACATCTAGGGCCGATCTTTTAATTTATTTAACCCTTTATCTACCTTTATCTGCAGGAACATGTGAATGGAATTGACTTTGATTATGTGGAGTATGCGAGACACAGGTTTTAGCAGCGTTATCGATAAACGTTAGGTGGTGAAGAAGGAATGCTTCATTGAGGCCAATAGCACAGTTGACTGAATGATATTTTGTGTGGTCAATCATTCAAGAATATGTCTTTTCTATTTTATTGTTACATATTTTGTTTACTAATTCCCACAAATGTATTTATATTCATTTGGTTTAATTTATTCTTTTTAGTAAAAAGAAAAAAGAATGCCAAGTTTTAAAGGTGCATAGAATAATGTAGTTGTATTACATTGTGGTAAAGTTAACGCTGTTGTTTTTAATAAACGTTATCCTGCTGTATTATAAAATGAGAGCATCTTTACATTTTTTTTTTTATTCGATCGTTCCTAATTTAATCCAAATGCTTCTCTTATGGGCCGTGCATCAGTCACCAGCTGGCTCGTGTTTGCATTCATGGAGTTCTTCCTGTGGCTAATCCTGCACGCAGATTGAGCATCGCTCATTTCAAAAGAAAAGCCAGCCGAATAGAACTTCACAAGTTAGATTTGGCTTTTTTTCGGAATTCTAATCCAACTAGTTTACTTATACCATGTTTTTATTTTTTCTATGCATAAAATAATTTATCCAGCTGCATGTTTCTATGAGCCGAAACGATAATTTAACCATATTAAACTCTCTCTTTTTCTACGGACTAAATCCTACCTATCCTTCAAATTTATAATAGCCGTTATCATCGAGTCCTGTTTCTTCTTGAATTGCAAAAACAAATGATTATTTAATTCGATAATGAAGTAAAAAATTCCACGTTCTCAAGTACAACTAAAGATTGATGTAATCTGGTGTGCGGGTTAAAGTCAAAAAAAAAAAAAAAAACGCTTCGTGCACGAGGATAATTCTATTATTATGTCAGCATGAGTATAGTTAATTTTGGTCAGGTGGAAACTTAGAAATATATTTTTGGTTAAAACATCAAGACTATTCCTGAGATTTATACTCAGGAATAGATTTATATTCTCAGCCGGCCTCGGTAGGGGCAGAGGAGTTCTCCGAGAAGAGAAAGAAGAGGAGCTCTGCCGTTCGCTTCAAGAGTCTACTTGGTAGAAGCCAAATGGGACCAGCGGACTCTTTGTGCTTTTCTCTGCCCTTGGTGTCAGAAGCTCTCCTCCTCATGTCTGCGACTCTGCGTCCTCGGCTTCCAGCCTCGGCACAAGACAACAAACAGGACGAATCCAGAAGGTAACTACTTACAGAATATGCGATGACTGGAGGACTGCTGTCGTGAATTTAGAAAATATACACTCGTCTGTGTCGCAGGGATTCGAACTTATTCCTTGCGAGGTTGCCCGAAGGGCATCTCATGCATTCTGCACGCCAACTGTTTGTTCAAGTAACTGCTTTTACTCCTTTGTTGTCTTCTTTGTTTTTTAAATAATGTTGAAATTCAGTGGCTATGGTTTCTGAATGAATATATATATATATATATATATGTGTGTGTGTGTGTGTGTGTGTGTGTGTTTTTGTGTTGGTTTGATTGATCTTGTTCTTTAGAAATGATTTTTGTGGGATGGCAAATTTGCAAATGGAACTATGTGAAGAAATTTGAAGCTGATGACCAATTATCAAGCTAAAATTGATCCAATGTCAACAGAATCATATTGATGTAAATGTAAGACGACTAAGAGCAATGATTGTTGGATTCTGTAAGACGAGTAAATGTAATATCTGTATTTGTTCTGATCCGAACGATGTTTAATGACATGACATCTTGTGTAACAAAAAAAAAAGAAAGAAAAGAAACGATGACATGATATCTTGCAAATTCGACACGTCTGACAGCATAACATAATCTATCGATAAGACAAAGCATTAGACTTTTGCTTCCATGAAAACAAGCGATAGAGAAGAAAAACCATTGATCGTCAAAGGCTTTCCAATCAGCAAGCAAGCAATTAAGATCAATAAGAAGTATATGACACCTTAAACATATCATCTTGTGGCTGAGAGATAAAAGTAGAATGTTACCTTGATGCGGCAAATCAAACTCATGCTTGGAGATTAATGAAAAACCTGCTCCATGGGATGGACTCTGCAATTTGACCTTTTCAACTGTTTCTTCAATATAAGATGCTATCATACACCCCTACAAATGCCATTGTTATGTATTAAAAGATTTAATTTATATTGATCCTTCATCAAACGAACCCAGTTTTATTTCTTATATGAAATAGTAATGTTGATTGTGCTTTTCAATCAAACAAACTTAAGAAATAGGATGATTTATATTAGCAAAAGCAACCATGTTACATGCATTATCATTTTCTTATTACAAACTGTAACAAGCGATCTATTCGACACATTGGATTTGACATACTGCCATGACATTGCCAGATCATGGTCAACATCCTTCAAATGTTTTCTGCTTTTAGGGAATGATTGGTATTGCTTCTGCTTTATAAAAAGAGAAGATTCTCCTAGAATAGCTTTTGTGACATTTTCTTCTGGCAAAAGAACTTTGAGATGATATTATTAAAACATTCTTTTTGGAAAGGGCTTTTTTACTTCTAAAAGTCGTAAAAGCACTTCTTTAAGCAATACCAGTCACGCCCCTTTTTTTGGGAAAAAGAAAGTTTGCTACCTTTCCTCGGGCATACCTTGTAAGTACTCCTATGATCTATCAATTTATTATGTTTGATCTTGATGATGATAAATCAAATCTAATGAGAGGATGGGTTTCAAGAAAACCGCAACATTGAGAGGAAGAGAAGAAAAAAAGAATGTAGTGAAGACCTCTAATCGGATGTCCTTGAATTTGTACTTGTTTGGCAAGGATTTTACTGCATAACTTGTCTCTGTGGTTTCCTTATGATTGTTTGTGTGAAATCCTAAGGTGTCTTTCTTAGTTATAACATATTTCATTACATGTCATGTTAAACTAGGAAGTGATTCAGCTGAATATTAATTTTTTTGCAGATGTAGAATATAAAGATTGCGGGAGTTGTACTCACCAATTTCAGCAACTGCAGGACCAGAACTGATGGAAGCTAGCAATTCCAGCATCTCTTCAGTTTTATTAGCTGCGTGGGACCCACCGCTGGTCAGTATATCCAGTTTAGGGATATAAGCAATCTTAGGCCAATCCGGGCCTGCATCTTTCCTGCACCGGTCCTCCAATATGGGGCAATCTCTGATATCCAACATGTTAAGTGAGCCAGGTAGACCATTCTCTGGTAGTGACTGGATCTGTGGGCAGTTCTGTAGATACAGGCGCTCAAGAGAGGTAAGCCTATATAATGCAGCTGGAAGAAACTGGAGATTTACGCAGTCATAAATATGTAGGCTTTGGAGTGATGTCAGCTTTTGCAGCTCTTCCTCCTCTTCAGCAAAGGATGTCATCTGGGGACAACTATGGATTCGCAGAGCCAAGAGGGAGGTGAGATTGTGCAGGAGCCCTGCAAGTGGAGTGTTGTTAATCTCAAGATATTCAAGTGACGAGGATGGCAGAAGCGAAGAAGACTTCAGCTTGGGACAGTTCTCTACTGTCAAGTGCTTGAGGGAGGTGAGAGCCCGAAACTGTAGCATCGCTAGTTCTCTGCAGCCACTAACTGTCAGTTCCTCGAGTGCTGTCAGGTTAAACAATGTCTTTTCTGGAAGAGATGATATGTTCAGACAGTCAGAAATGGACAAGGAATAGAGAGATGTGAGATTTTGCAGACATCTCATTCTGAGTTCTGGACAGCCTCCGATTTTGAGATGCGCAAGCAAAGGTAACCTATCCTCCAGTAATGCTGTGAGCTTGGGACAATTCTCCATAGTCAGGGATTTGAGGCTGAGTAGTGCAGGTAATCCCCCTTCCTCTGAGGAATGGACGAGCTCTGGACAATCAGTGATGGTTAATTTTTCAAGGGATCTCAGATTGTGTTGCAGAAACCCGTCACATAGGGAAGTTAGTTTAGGACACTCGGTAATCTCCAAGCTAGAAAGTGATGATGGTGAATTGCTGTTTGGTTTTATCCCCCGGCATCCCCATAGATCTGGTAGAGCAACCAATCCAACTTTCCTTATCCACAACCTTGCTAATGTACTAGGGAGTGGGGGCATTCTCTGCAGTTTGGGGCAGGATAAGATTAGAAGCTCTTGCAGGCTTGGAAACAATTGTCCTCCCTCTGTGCCGGACCATTCCTCCCACTCCGGCATCTCATCAAATGACAACTCCACCAAAGATGGGAAACCATCTGCTTCAGTGCCATAAAAGTGATGATCAACTTTCTTTACTCCATCCATCCCACTTATATCTAGACACCTGAGGAAGCGAAGCTGTCCAAGTGAGGGGAGGAATTCCCAATTTTTGCAATTTCGAAGGCAAAGAATTTCTAGATTCAAGAGAGTGGTTTCTCATCCAGCTTGGAGACCTGCTGCCAGCATTATACCAAATGCTTAGCTCCCTCAGATTTATATGCGGCTGAAGGCCTTCAAGTACTTCCCCATGAAGTTCGTCTATCGAATTGCTCCGGGTTATATATGTCCATTCCAATGTCAGTATATGAAGGCGCTTCTTATCATTCAATCTAGCTTTTTGAGCCTCTTCCCTGCTGATCACATTTTCTAGCTGTGAAATGTGAATCTTTTGAAGCTCTGACATATCCTTTAGCTCGACTATCTTGTGTCCACCCTCTTTATGTACCTTAAATTTCACTAACTCATCAAGTTAATCTTCCAATTCCAGCTACAGTGGAAATCGACTCAGCATTTGCTTTAAGATGGCGTAGGTTGATCAATTTTGTAATGCTTTTCGGTAGTTCACGAACTGGGCATGCTTCAAGCTTCAGAGTTTGCAGATTGTGGAGGTTTCCTGTTGTTTCAGGTAGTTTTGCGATGCCTGTGTAAGAGACGTCCAGGTAACGAAGATGCTTTAAATTACCGATAGAACTTGGCACATCTTTTATGTCATTGTGACTCAAGTCCAGCACCCGTAGGTATTTTAGCTTTATAAACAACTCTTCAGGAATGTGATCGAATGCAGACTTACAGTCAGGCAAGAAAAGGAGCGTGCGCAGTCTTCTGAATTTTAGCAAGTTGCTGAATACAGTTGGCTCCAGATTGTCAGAAACCAGAGACAAGTGAAGAGCCTTTTCAGTGATCTTGTGCATCCTGCCATTGCCTACTTTAAAGCATTCATCAAGAGAAACAGATTGTGCTAGGTCATGGATCATATTGTGCATGAAGTAGCTTTCCTCAACTCGTTGGAAGAATGATCTACACAACAGATTGTTAAAACATTCGCTTCCAACATCTTCAATTGGTCTTCTTCCCTGAGGTCGAATGAAGCCGTGTGCTATCCACATTTGGATCAACTTGGATTTCTCGAATTTATGTTCTTTTGGAAACAAGGAGCAATATGCGAAACACTGCTTCAGATGTGCAGGTAGTTGCTGATAGCTCAATCTTAGAGCTGACATTATGTTTTTCGCATTGTGCGGTGGCAGCTCGCATATCTCGCTCTCCCAGATGGTTCTCCAGCTGTCTTCATCTGCTTTGGAATACAGGAGGCCTCCCAGTATCTTTGCAGCTAGAGGTAAGCCTTTAATCTTGCTAACTATTTCCTTGCCAATTTCCTCTAATCTTGGATGCCCACTGGAGTTTCCATTTGCGAATGCGAATCTTTTAAATATCAGCCAGCAATCTTGGTCTGATAGGCCCTCCAAACAATACAACGAAGTCGCGTCCATGATGTTTGCCACCTTTTTGTTTTGTGCCGTTATTAAGATCTTGCTGCCCCTTTTCCCATGCATCAAGGGGAGGAATACTTGCTCCCATTGGTTGCGATCCTCATTCCAGACATCGTCCAGTACCAGCAAATACCTCTTTCCTTGCAGCTGTCCTCTGAGATTCTCTTGAACCATATTCCAATTCGCGAGTTCGGATTGCCTCCCCTTAGAAGCAGATTCCATGATCTCTCTGGCGATCCTTCTGACACCCAAATCCTTTGACACATGAACCCACATCTTGAGATCGAAGTGGCTGCCTGTTCTTGGATCATTGTAGACGAGCTGCGCAAGAGTTGTTTTCCCAAGCCCGGCCATGCCAACTATTAGCAGTGCCGAGACATTTCCATGGCCAACTTGATTTGAATCATCAGCAACCAGCATTTCTAATACATCTTCCTTATCCTGCTCTCGACCAAATACACAAGATTCATCAACGAGAGAGCTGCTGAACTCTTGGCTCTCCACTGCTTCTGCTTGTCCTGCATGATCCCTCAACTCTCCTAGCTTGAAGTCGTCCCTGTCCTTCGCTATGTCATCCAGCCTTTCTCGGATCGCAGCCATCTTTTTCGAGATCTCATGATTGAATAGAACTTGATTGGGACTGAGAGAGGATAAAAAGCTCACCTGCTTGCCGCTCTCCACTTGCTGCCGGAGGACTTCGGCTTCAAACCCGTCCAGTATATCATCCGCATCATAGGCTGCATCTTTCAGCTCCTTGAGCCACATCTTCAAGCTCTGATCTCTGATCTCTCTGGTTTCAGTGTCCTCGACGACGGAAAGGATCTTCAGCAGCGTGCGGCGCAGCCGGTTCAGCTCGTGCTCGACGCCCCACAGCGATCCAAACTCCTGCAGCGTGGGGGAAGCCAACTTGTCGAACAACACCTGAAGCGAGGCGGATAGGAATGCTCCACCGACCGTGAGTGCCGCTGCCATCTTCCTCTCCAGCTCCTACGGCCTCTCCAACCAAGAGAATCCCTCCGGCCTATGATGGTCTTCATGCGGACATATGCCGCCGCCGTTGACCTTGACTTGCGATGGGACCAAACAAGGATTCACCTCCCTTCGCGCCAAGCAGCCGTTGGATCATCATCCACCGCAGAGCTCTCAAAGCGCATGCGGGTTGGTGGCCTGTTTTCTTTCTATTGCCGACCTTGACGCATTCCATGGCGAGCGTTCGCCGGCATATTTCTATTTCAGTGTTTTGGGGGCGTCTCGCACATATTTTAACTGCTACGGAAATATTAAGGGCAGACTTCTTTTGATTTTGAGTAAGATTTCCTTACCCCTCTACTGAATGGATGAGATTACGTGCAATTGTTCAATAAAGATAGCCATGTTAAGTTAATATTTATAAGCATTAGTAACAAAACCCTGGGCGGCCAACCTGATGAGGTTCATTGACTCAACAAGATGGGAAAGGGATAAAAGAAAGAAAAAAAAAAGGCTTTACTTGGAAGAACAGCGGGATTCTGAACGGCAAAACGTGTTTTGGCAGTCAGAACGCTAAATTTACAATGACAATTTACATATCCAAGCATGACCTCATCTGTGCAAGGGGCGGCAGGACATGCTTCTCCAGGTTAATGTTTTTCTCTTTTGAGGATAGAAGGAAATCCCACCTACACATAAGTACTGGGGAAATTCCCCTCAAAAATTATATTTACTTGGACAAAATATAGGAGACTAACACCCCTTCAAGTCTTGAACCCAAGATGTCACTTGTAAATAGAGGGGCGCTACCGCTCAGGTCCATCTCCTCTGGGTTATGTTATGAACAGCAGCAGCACTGATTCAAGGAAATACCATCCGACCATCCTTCTGTCCTCGTATACTCATGGGCGATGCCATGCTATTGCTCCCATTCTGACATTTCCTGCATGACCATTAAGAAAAGTTCAAAATTATCAAAAAGATCATCATATCGTTGGGAAGTACAATGCAAACAATTGACGTATGTTCAATAATCAATAAATGGACGAGGGCAAAACTTTGTCAACATAAATCATGAAAACTCATTCTATATTGCAGCTACAGGACTTGTTTCCTCGTCACTTTAATTTTTCAAGGTGTAGTTGGATGTACTCGGGAAAAAAAAAAAAGAGGCAGATATTTGTACTGCAGTTGAAAGGCAGATGCCAGTGCAACAGCTTGTGAGTCTTCTGAAAGCCTGGGGGGCAACATAAATAAACATCTTGAATGGTGGTTGCTTCCACCCCTCAGAGGAAAGTTATGGATCATGAAACCAGATATCAGCTGATGAAAACACTGACCATGATCCATTTAGCTGGTGAGGGTTTTAACGTTTCATCAACTGAATTAACTAAAGTTGCAAAGAGACGGTTGACCGAGCATTTACATAGGCAGGAAACTGACCTCTCCTAGCCTCAGTCCGCTCATCCCAACATCATTATCTGCCTCTGAAAGTTCTTCTATCTCTGCATCTGTGAATGTGAGAGCTCTTTGAAGTTTTCTAGGGCAGAAAACCTCAACCTCAGCCAAGTAAACAGCAGTGACAGGACGGTGATCTGAAAGCTTTAGTTCACTTCTCTTGTAATTCAGCAGCTTCATACCCTTTCCGAATGAAAGAATGCGATCACACCTAAAGAAACAACTGCAGTTACTATAGTTTTTAAGAAAGATATCCTATCACCATGAACCGGGAGAAAAATAAAAACTGGAATTCTACCAGTACTCTGCACAATGTGTTGGTCAAGAATAGCTTCTTGCACCAGAAAACAATGAAGATGGAAAAGACACTACCAAATGATGCATGTCTTCAAGATACTAGACAATAGGTTGACTTTGCAGCTTAAAAAGTGAAAATATATGGTTCAAACTTTTTCTGAATTACAACCGAAAGCAAAAATATGGTTGTTAACACTGTAAAATTATTGAAGCTCTGCAGTACACAAAATCAATGGCCACAATGGTTTCAATGGCATGCATGTTTGCTTTAGTTTAAAAAGCATATATCAAAAATTGAGGCTATTAGGAAAACACCTAGCTCCTTTAAAAGCAAGGTTCTCAGCCATTTCTTTAATATTAAGGATGCAATTATTAAGCCAAATTAAATTTTTTTATGAAAGGATTTCATTTGGAAGGCAAGCCCAAAGGCCTAAGAAGTACTAAACAACATAGAATATAACTCTAGCTGGTTGATCGAACCTCGACAAATCTTTCATTTTTTAACTGTGATGAGCCATTATTTGTTTTTTTTCGCTATTAAATGTCCATGATATAGTGGTAAAAAGTTTTCTCGTATAGTAAATACAAATGATATCAGGGAAGAAACATATGATGCTAACAAAATTCTAATCGTAAGTTATCATGATGAATTATTAGGTTTTCTAATCGTAATGTTACTTTTATGTCATCAACAAAAGGACAGTGAAAAATAGCATGACAAAATAGATAGTTAGGAGCTTGTACCATGCAGGAGTTCGCCTTCCTGCCTTTGGATCATCTCCAGTATACCTCTCTGAATTAACCTCATACTTATAAGTAGGAGGAAAGTTTATAATTCCTTCTAACCATCCATCAAAAGCACGTCCTTTCTTTAGCTCCAGCTTTAGCTGTCATGACATGAAATAGCAAAAAGTATTGTAAAATCACTCCACTAAAGTCAAATAATTGATTGACTGAAAAATCTAATAAATCATAACTCATGAATATGAAAAACATCATAACACTTCTTGCGTAATCACCATGATGACCTCATAAACATGTGCCGGTGCGGAATACACAGAGGGATAAAAAGGGAGGAAGAAGAAATCTTATCCATCTAATTACTTTAAATGCACGTTACTAAGGAACAACTCCAACTTAGCCACCAAATTTCAGGCAAATTCACTGTTATTTTACTTAATTTAATTCTACTATCATATATTATGAAAGATTAATAAGTAATCGAATTGTCAGGTTTTCTGATTCAAAAAATTCATTACAGTATTGCATTTTAATATTGTAGCACTAATAGTACTCAAAATCCGTAATGAATTTATTAACTTGGAGCAGCTTTATGCAGCTCTTCTAGATTTAGCCAACCACTTCATGAAATAGTTGCTCTCACATGAACATGAATGTGCAATTTCTGGAAACTAGAGAAAAAAGAATGGAGAAATGTGTCAAGAACTTTTGAGTTTCGAGGACAAAGTGGAAGGTAACATCCACAAGAGATGACACTCAAGAGAACTCATAAATGCAGGGAAAGAAGCTATAAAGAGCTAGTAATTGCATGACATACGATAATATATGTCATGCTGAAACTGCTGGTCCATCATATTGTCAGAACATAACAGTCCAGATTATTCAATCAAGACATACATTTGATCTCGTATAAGAAAGACAGTAAGAAAGAAATCTCTATAATGGACAGTTTGCAACTACCTGTATTGGCTCATTATATAGAGTAATATCAGTGCGTATCGCCTGATGTAGCCAATGCACTTACTTTCTTTTCATTTTTGTCGAATTTCCATTTATCTTGATTTCCCTACAGTTTTTTATTTGGTTGATGCTCCAAAGCAACCAACTCTAAAGTGTGCTCCAGGAATCTTATTTTCTATCTTCATATTATTTTGTTCATTTTCAGCTGCAAATATTAAAGTAAGAGAAATACGCAATCTGGCCATCCACGGTGCTTCACCCTAAAATGTATATTGGATCTTTTAGACAGTGGACTTTGGAGTGTTAAAATGAAATAAATCATAATACAGCTTTTAGGGCATAATCAATGACGTCAGATGTGCACAGATATGATAAATATTAAAGGATTGAAGTTTCCACAATATGACCCTTTCATATTGATTTTAGAGAAAATCAATCCAGACCCGCAGCTTCTGAGTTTTAACCACTTCCAACCTTTGGGTTTCAAATCATTTTGGTCATTCCAGTATATACTAACCACAACACTGATCGACTCCAGCAAGTTTTGAAGATTTTTTTTTTCTATTAGCGAAGTCATTGACGAATGAACGAATAGAAATTTCGTGAATCAATTAGTAATCTATGACCCACCGCCTCAAGATTATAAATGCCCCAGTCAACCAGTTGAGATGCAGATGAGATAAACATTTATTATATGATCATGATAAGATAAAAGAAAAGGACATTTGTGAACTCTTCAAATTTGTCAGTTCAGATTATCATGGGAGAGTTCATTAGGAACTCAAAAGTAAGTAAGCAATACTAAATGATACAGATGTTTTTAAAAGAATCAATAAACAGTGATATAAGCAAAATAATGGAGTAGTTAGTTACCTGATCCTTCTCAACCAGCTTAGCCCAATCCCTTTTGGAGATGAGTTCATGTGTTGTTTCATATGATAAGTTGATGCGATAATTTAGATCTCCTAACCAAATAATCCTACTGAAAAGTTTGAAATAAAATTGTTAAGATTAAAACTATCAAGTTTAGGAAGCACGTAAGAAAATCACAAAGTCAAGCAGGAAAAAAGTTTTGAACAGTTTCGGGTTTTTTCCCAGGCTGGACATAATTCAATCAATTAACAGAATACGGGATATCTTACATATAATATGCATTTAAATATCTTAGAAAGTGTTTCACCTTATAGGCTGTTGTATTCAGCATTCCGAACAAGAATGCCCTTTTTATTGATGTGGGATCCCCATCATTGGTTTGATGATTATAGGTACCAAGTAACATGAGCCTACCAGAAAATGCAGATGTCCCATAATAGCAATGTACTTACTTGCAGACTAGGATATGCATGGTTTTGATCTTTTTAGTGATATTATAGGATTAATTGCATCATTCTATCATGAAGGCTGGATAACAATAATGAACTCTTATCCCAACCAACTATGGCTGGATTTAAGTATCCCTTTTAGCCATTAATCCAATTAGAGGCTACATTTCCTATCAATGAAAGATTTAACAAAACCTATGTCACAACATTTTTTCGAACTTTTCCTCATATATATCTATGTATGTATATACGTATGTATGTATTATGTGTAACTATACATGTATGTATGTGCCTTCCATTCCTCTCAGTTTAATTCCAAACACAAGAGCAGCCACAAATTTTAATCATAGCTGCCTTTATATCACATGCCATGGTCTGAGAAATATATTTGGTTAAGGGTAACATAGGCACAAACGAAGTTCTAAAGGAAAATAAAGAAATCCTCAAATGCTCTGATTGCTTGAAAAATCCAAAAGTGGCACCAGAAAATTCATACTAGTCCAATTGACTGGAAAAGGCACTCTCATCGAATTGGACTGAATTTTCTTGACTGATCAGAGATAGAAAAAAAAACTTAATGCTAAGAGCAAGGTTTTAAATCCCATAGGACAGGGTTGTCCCGGTTAGCCCATGGAACGGGACACATCACCATCCTACTCCATCCCAACACTTGGGATACCATGGCTAAGAGAACTAGTTTTCGGCCAAACTGCCACCTTGAACTCAGGGCTCTAAAAGAGGTTCAGAACAGTGATAATCAAATCCTTAGCTGGTACTGACATGGAAAGTGATGCCACATTGAGTTAGCAAAATTAATATCGCTCAACCAAACCAATGAAGTATATCTCATACAGCAAGGTAAGCTTAGCTGCACAATATCCTTTACAATGTCAAAATTTGAATCAGAAAATTCTTAAAAATGCACTCTGCAAATCAGCCAAATTCGTGGCAGTGAGGTAGATATTTCTGGATGTACATATATCTACCTTTGATTTGTATAATAGGACAGTGAACTTTGCAAAGTTTTAACATTAAAAGGCACAGCAAGAAGCAGTTCTCACATCTAAACATAGTCCAAAAAGTTGGGGTTATTATAGCAATTATGCTGATCAAAATAATAAATCAGAAAACTTATACAGAAATTTTCCCTCGTTCTCACTTTGGCAGTATTATGTATCTAACGATTCAATTCTGCCATGTTTCATGACACTGAAAAGCTGCAGCTATCAATAAAAAGATGGATAAAAGAATATTTGATCAGTCATTTTTGCTAAGTTCATTATTCATAATAAGTAACATTAAGGTAAGTAATTATGGTGGTAAATAAGGAACTCCTGCATTGTTGAATTGTTCATTTTATGAGAGTATAATCATATAGGATTTTTCACAATGCATACTTCAATTAACTCACTTATCCTGGAATAATATTCAGATATTAATTTTTGTCAACATATAGCACCAGTGCTTTACATCCACGTGCAAAGAAATAACGAGGTAGGAAAAACTAATGCAGCATCCATGACGATTTCACCATAAAATGGATTTCAGACATCATAAATGTCAGTATTTCCAGACAAGGCAGAGCTTTGCTTTACTTACTCATGGTCATAGATTGTTTTTGACATTCCAATACTGGAAGCTGAACTAAATTGTGTTCTCCGGTGAATTTCTTGCACATCAGCATTTCTTCGAAGTGCATCTCCATCCTTTTCTCCAGATGTCAGATGACTACATATAAAGCAAAAAAGTGTCTGATATATAGACATGCTGACTGATATTGATCCCTGGAGTATGTATGAGGAAGGATAGTTGGAAGTCATTACCTCTATAATTTATATCACAAGAAAATATATAATGAGGATATTAAGTGACATACAAGACCATGCTGGCGCATCTGGATTCAACTGTACCTTCATTATTTTTTCCAAATGAGGAACCGAAAAAAAATCAAACAGATAGCATACTACTGATAATTGAGACTCTCATTAACTTCAACAAGACCTCAGGTCACTAAGGGCACGTATAAAATTCAGAATGAAAAAAATTGACGCATGCATGAAGCTAAGAGTGAGTTATCAAATGGACAATGGAGGGTATCAGGAACTACTCTTGATAGTGATACGAAGCTTCATACCAACTTATATTACACAAAGATATAGCATTTTTCCCCCAGCATAACCTACTCAGATTTTTTCAGATTGAACCTACAATTGATTGCAGTTGAATGACATATGAGAAAGATAAATTTTAATCTTATATAACTATTGATCATTGAAGTGTTCGAGGGTTGACTCAAACCCAAATACAAGAGAAAACAAGGAATCCATTTCCAAAATAACTACCTAAAGAAGAATTTGTATTTTGTAACTATCACATATGGAAAAAAAGAAATATAAAATACAGAGAAGTTCTCAAAACATGAAGAGCGGAGTTTAAAATCAAAAGGAACCTGACCTTGTTGCCAATGTATCCCATGACACCTACGCCAACTGTTGATACCTTCAAGTTTTGAATATGCTTGCGCAAGCTTCTACGGACCCATATTGAAAGATAAATCCCAACCATTTGCTTGCTTATTATTCTCACAAAAGATGATCTTTTCTTTCTGTTTACGACAGTATCCAAATTAACTGCAGGAATTGAATCCAACACTGAAGAATTTTTGAAATCCCCATGTCTTGACTTGAATGAAGTCCAAGTTTTAAGAGACTTCACTGAACCGAATGGTATTGAATTATCCAAAGCATGTTGGGCCAACATGTCCAATGGTTGTTCTGGCCATATTAATCCAGTCCTCTCTGAGCTGCTAAGCATCATGGTCAGCTTCTTTTGTTGGTCAACTAATGATTCTGAACTTACTTCACATTTTTTAAAACTTAGATAAGACTTATCAAGCATCTTTAGGGAAGAATTCTTGTTATCTTCCAGCTCTTGTTTCATATTACTTGCATCAGCTCTAAAAGAAGAATGGAATGCTAAATTGCAATCTGAATCATCTGCACGAGCATTAAGTCCATCTTCGTCTGTATCAATAGTAGAAGGCTGCTCATCTGATGGATGAATTTCCTCATCACTGTCACTACCAGACTCAGGCAATAGATCATCTTCAATGACAAGAGCATCATCAGATGGCTTGAACCTTGATGGCGAAGGAGGGTCACTGTAACATTTGTACTTTGTTTTCATTGGTTGAATCTTATCCAGTGTTTCTCGAATAGTATACTCCCATCTTGGAACTGGGCGGTTGTCCTCAGCACCAAAAATGTTCCCAGCATTTAATGGTACAATTTCCTGAAAACTGCAAGATATAGAGCATATCTCAAATAGCCATTATAAGCTACAGGATACAGACAAGTATTGAATATGGTAGACAGAGAAAATCAAAATTAGAAATAAATCATAAGAATCAAATAGAACCTCTTTCTCAATCTTAAGAAAACTGCAACTATCTCAAATGCTATTTGCCTACTCGATGCACCCAATGACACAAGCAAAATGTGCAGCCCTAAATTTTCAAGAGGGGTGGTTATAAATAATGAATTGGGAGCCTGACCTAGTACACATGTAACCAGAGCTCTCGAGAGTAAATTTTAGGTCAAATCATCAAACATCACATTTTTAACCAAAATAATAGTGATTAAAAAAATGACTCTCCTAGCATTCCTTAAACTTACAAGGCATTCTCTCATTTTGTTCTGTTAATTGTAGCATGATCCATCAAAAGTTTCAGTTTTTATTATAGTGCTTGGGAGCACCTGTTCACTCTTTACGAGCTTGTGTGTGCAGGGTGAGTTGGATGTAGATATTGGTACATGTCCATTATCTCATACGAACACATAACTTAGTTCGTCAAGGTGAATAAATGCAACTCTTGAAGCCAGGGAGTCAAACACCCAGCTTAGCCATTAACAATGATGTTCCACATATTAAAATAGTAAAAAAGGGTGCTTACCCGAGCACATAGATATCAGCAGGCTCCTCCATATAAAGCCACTCTCTGATGTCTAGGTCTTCTGGTGGAAGTTTCCCTCCAACATTCCATGATCCTACGCAAATCCTGTACAAGAACAAGAGCTCCAGATCAGATAAGAAAGAATCATTGATTTACTCCTCCCTAGTTATGGCAGTGTGTGCATAAAGGAAAAAAAAGGAAACTATAGGGGAGTACACGGAAAATAGGTTTTCCAAGGAATTCACACAGAGCCCATCTGCAAGCACAAATATACATTTATGGAAAAGGGTCATGTAGAGAACATATGCATGCCTGAATTCTTTGGTATTTATATATTGTGAGCGAAAGGTCTCTGATTTTCGTCTTCGTGACCTATATGGTGTGCCTTCCATGCGGCTATCTGCAGATACAAGGCCCAGGATAAATCAAGCAATTTTGGCTAGTAGGTAGAAACCTCTCATGCATCATTCACATCAGGAATTTAGTAGAAAGAATTCCAATCCATGATAGAGAAAAGTCACAGTACAGCAATTGCCTGTAAAAATATAACCTTGCCTTTTCATTTATATCCATTAGCAACAAAATGATTGTATAAGAAGGCTTGCAGAAACATATGAGTAGGTCTCTTTAGAGGTGAGCTGATGTTCTCAGTAAATGTTTTATTTATTACATACAATCTGAATATGAATGCTTTACTTGCAGTGCTAGAAAAATTAATAAATACTGTTAGATTTACCAAATTAGGAGAACCACAATGGAAAGCCGTTGAACAAGATAACTGGAGTCTGAATATGCTTTTTCATGTTCAAGTATTAATTTCACTAATACAAACTTTCAAGAATTACAAGTTTCTTCAAATACATAGATAGTAGAAGAGAAATGAAGTATCTGCAAATCTTTTCTTTAAAAAAAGTACTACTCCAGTATCCATTAATAGAGTTGCTTTGATTTCATTTTGGTTTCCTCACACAACAACAGGCTCTAAAACCAAATCTATTGTGGATTGATATTACAAAAACAGCTCTGCGATGCAAAAAAAAAATTGAGGCTCTTAGAAAAGCTCAGCATCAACTTTTTATGGCTTTATGTTGGCAAATTTGGCACAAATGAAACTCGTGAATCTTTCCACGACAAAAAAGCTTCCTCCACCACTGTTCTTCATAAATCGCTTCTAACATTTCAGCTCTCGGGAAATCTTTGCACCAGCAAGCTACTGGATAGGTGCAAAGCTTTTGCAATCTCTCTCTCTCTCTCTCTGTGTGTGTGACACTCACTCTTGTTCCAGAATAATACATAGCGACTACTTCTTGACTCTGATCCAAAAACAGTGGCACTGTTCTGTACTTTATGTTCCAAAAAACTCCTTGCACTTATTCTTTTCTTCTCATAATAAGAATGGCGGACAAATAACCCTCTAAAGAGATATTATAAGAACAGAAAAATTCGTGCAATGTTCAAAGAGAACTCTTGTTTTTTTTTATTTTCTCAACTTACATCTAGATCTAACTTTCTTGAATGGGAAAAAAGGAAAAAAATTGAAGAATAAACTGACTAGCGAATCAATATTGCCGATTTCAATAGCCAAAAATACCAAAGCCTCATAAGATTACCACTTGTTGCAGCCCCTAGTCCACCCAACCTCCTTTCTTCATCACGCAATTGACGCTCCCAACCACACATATCTGCAGAATGCCATTACAAGGCCAAGAATCATCATCTCATTAGCAAATCCCTGACACCAGACCCACCAAGAATATAAACAGAAAAATTATCATATCGTATTGAACACAACAGTAGAAGACAAGAAACAAAAACCTTCTGTTGACGAGTAAGGAGGCAACCTTATTACCAAGAAAATAAAATTCAAATCCACAAGCTAAACCACGAAGGAGCTCATGAAACGAAACCCGGAATTTTTCTATTACGCAAGAAACGAAAAAGGAAAGTTTTCATTAAGAAAGCAAAGTTAACGAAAATCGTAATCTCAAGGAAGTGGGCAAGAAGCAAAAATGTATTTTAACATAAGAAAGAGAACCAAAATAGTCCCAAGGAAGAACACAAGAAACATTACCCAGTTGTCGATGAACAGACATTCAAAAGAACAACTTTTCACGAGAAAATTAACAGTAAAAGTAAAAATCAAAATAAACCAAAGAAAGAGCACAAGAAATAAAACTCAGTCGTGGATCAACAATCTTTCTATATATATATATATATATATATATATATATATATATATATATATATATATATATATATATATATATATATATATATATATATATATATATCTTTTTCAGTTTCTTGAATATAATAAAAAACGATCTTTCTGGGGTTCTGGGTGACCTTCGGAGTCGTACTCGCTCTCGGTGGTGTCTCCCTCATCGGCGCTGAAATCGGAATCTCTGGAGCTGATGTTGAGCCATTTGCGGAGGACAATCTTGGGCCACAGCTGCAGGCACGTGCAACCCAAACAACAGATTTCAGCCCAACTCCTCTGCAGTTTCCTCAATTCCATTTAAACTCGAAAAAACAAGAGAACAAAAAATAAAAAAATAAAAAAGCTAGAATCTTGGAGCCAGGGAACCCCCATTGCAAGATTCTCCGGCGGCCATTGGTGTATCCATTCCGAATTGGGTTTAAGGAGAACGGGAGCTCTCGTACCTCTTTTGGCTTCCTTGGTCTCTGGCTCATTGGCTCGAGAAGAAGGCAGCGACAGGAGCCCTTTCCTCGCCCCTTGTTTCGCCTCTTCCCTTGATCTCCGTCAAATGATGAGACCCGAAACTGGTGAACCCAAGAGGCGCCTCCCGGTTGCGGACGTTTTATACTATCTAGACCCAGAGGAGGATGAGATGGGGGGCCCTGGCTCGGGTTGGCGTGCATAACCAATTCTGCTAGACATCTAAGATGTTGACACGTGGAGGCACACCGTTTGATCATGCTAAAGGTTCGAAATGCCATAATAGCCCTTGCCATGCAGCAAAAGTTGTCCATCCAGCTGTTCGTTTCTATAGCAGGGCAAGGAGACAAAGAACTTGATGATCAAGTTCTAACTATAATTAGCAAAATATAATTTTATTCATCAAGCACTCATCTTGGTGCAACATTATAAAAATAAGCAGTTGTAATTGGTGGCATGCACGGCCATGTGATGCACACCGTGTAGAATATATTTCTCTCGGCTTGCATAAAGCTAGAACAACAGCACGATGCCACCGCCTTTCTGTGTATCACAATCATTCATCACTAGTCTATCAGCTTGAGCTTATTGGCAGATGTCTTCCTTGGTTTAATAGAGTTTTAAGGTGCGAAGATATTTAGTCAAGTAGGATGCACTAACTGTTAAGCCCAAATAAAGTTAATGTGCCATTGAAAGATGATGGAGACGCAGACATCAATCATCAAAAATAAGAAACACCTCCTTTTCTACATCAAATATAGCCACGTATATTGTATGGCAACAGAACTTGTCAACTTTCACATTATTTAGTAATAGAAGCAGTAGTTTAGATATCATGTTGCATGAGCGAGATGAGGGTGGAGTGACGAAAGACTGATGCTTTCGGCATGTTCAATACAACAAACGGAGATGGTTTCTGATGATGAGGTTGAGAGGGCCATAAAACAATAATGGTTGTCTGCTTGCTTGAAGGGATAATTGTTTCTTTTTAGAAGTGATTGAAGGAATAATTTTTTTTTTCCTTGCATATATGCGACCCTAAAACAGCTTTTGCAGTGAGAAGCGCCGCGAACCATTGAATTAAAGACTCCAGGGTAAGATTCTCTTTGGTGGGGTTCGACCGGTCTGTAAAGGGAGGCACATGGCCGGCTGCAGCCTTTCTCTGCGGACCAAAAGAAAACTTTGCTTAAATAGGTGGATGGCTGCCCACCAAAAGATTGCAGCACATGAAAAGTAGGTCACTCGACCTGGCTCCCACTTAAAAGGGTCGCAGTTTAAGGTGTCCATTTTGGATGCTTAGAAACTGAAGACATCCAATCTTCTGCTGAAAAGGTTATAAATTCCGAGACCATTCATCTCCCAACTACATCAGGTGGGTTGCCTTCCGATATGTCTCAAAATCGATGTTAGCTGACAAGACAAACCGGCCAATAAAAGCGGGCCACCTAACTACAAGCTGACTGCTTATAAAACTTGCCACGTAGCCGATCTGGAAGGTGTGCATAGAATCCTTTGCATTTCGAACTCTCTCCTCAACTGGCAGCAGCTCGACTATGATTGCTAATTATTTCCGAACAAATGCTATATGCAAGTGATTCGCATAGCCAGGAAGTGCAGGCATGATTCACACGCGAAGTACGTGGACTATTACCATAATGGTTAGTTTGCACATCCAGACTATTCGATGAAAGGCACTAGCCCTCGTCTATATATATTGCATTATCAGAGGCCCTCTAGGTAAGTTCTCTTTTAGCTCTCCTACGTTGTTTTTCTGCTACTCTCAGACAACTTCTTATTTCCTGAAAACTATGTTTGACTTAAGCATCAGAAGGTCCCCCATTGGATATGCTCCCGTGGGTGAATTTTCTTGTCTTTGTCATTTTAGGTTGGATTCAATATTCAAGTACAGTCGGAACAACACCTTCGATGTTCAATGTCAACTCAGAGACACTTGGCATTGAAGCTACCGTCGTCCGAGCGCAATGGCCACCAGACTATCACCGTGGAGGTGTGCGACGATCCTCAGCTAACCTTCTCAATCGGGATGGCAGATGAGCCGAGCACTCCAGCGACCCTGGTCGGGTCAATTTCCAAACGACGATACTTTTGGCTCAAAGCGAGCTAATAATTTTTATTTGAATATTTTCATCGAAATAGGATTGCAAAGCAATTGGGGAGACAGAAGAATAGTTCCAGAATCATATGCTCTATTCTATTGCGCCTTCGCCGGTTGGTGGTCGAGAACCTAACACGTTAGACGACTTTTATTACTAGTAATCGCCATAATATGTTACTCTATATTATCACGGAAAGGGAAAGCACAACTTGCGCAAATAATTAAGAATTAGATGCCATTGTCTGGGTTAGGAGAGCCTTAACTCATTTTAAAGTTAACGTATCAGTGGTCACAAGACTGTTAACAAATGTATTATATTGTATTGAGAATCACCAACTAACTTAAATGGGAGAAGCTGATGTTTTTCAGCCGCCAATTTGTATCTCTCTTGTGATGAATAGACTGAGTTACATTCAAGATATGCATTTAGAACAAGATGATGACAAACATGAAATTCCAGGAGGTAAGACTG
Source organism: Phoenix dactylifera (assembly GCF_051530095.1). Classification (NCBI taxonomy): domain Eukaryota; kingdom Viridiplantae; phylum Streptophyta; class Magnoliopsida; order Arecales; family Arecaceae; genus Phoenix; species Phoenix dactylifera. Next base: position 32,827,953 of record NC_143198.1, on the reverse strand, counting down.
AAAGTCATCAAATCAGATTGGATTTATTATGCACAAGTTAGGTATAAAATGGCAAACTAAGCAATGGATCATCTCGAGCCCTAAGGACCAGGCTGAGTCTGCTCTACCTCATTCATGTCGGACCTGGTCTCTTGAGACAACTAAGTCATCTTGTGTCCAAATTGGTTTGATGACAATGGAGCATTTATTTGGATGTTATAAGCTCTTGCTCTTTAGGCAAGAACCAAAGGTTCAATTTCATATGCTGTGACCTATATCGGAGTTGTTTTTTTGGAGGAGGATGAGTTCCTCCTGATTTTTTGAAAAAAAAGAAAGACAAAAAAAGGCTTTAATGAAATTGGTGACTGTTTATGCCTATAGGAGGTGAGAAACTTATTTTTATAGAAAAGCTATTTTTCCATCTCTTCCATTTAAAATTTCTAACCAAACATAAGCTACTTTATCATTTCTTTCATTGATCACACTTTCTCCTCTCCTTTTTTTTCTGCGAACCAAATGAGTCCTCAATGCTCTCCACCCATTGAGAGTTTTGCTAAGGGAATAAATAATTCTAGCTCATGTCGCCAACTGCAGAATCCAAGCTATTTAAAAAAATGTCCAAAAGACAGCTATCCAAATATGCAAGTTGGGAACAACCGGGCCTACTCATCTATATATTGGAGGATAAAGAAAGTTGGTGGCTAAGAACTCCTTCTGCCAGAGCGATTGCCAGAACTAAAAGTTTGACGAATTCAAGCTACCAATCAGTTTGATAAGTGAATACCTGCATCACTAAGAAGTTGAAACTACAAATCATACATAGTAATTCTTGAGAGATGAGAGATTAATTGATTTTAGCAAGTTTCTAAATGTTTATAGCAACATAGGTGTATATATTTAACTAGCGATCAAACTTTGGGCTACACACTGCAACTGCAACTCCTCATCCTATTGGACTATTTGTCCTTCGATTCGCTGCTAAACATATCGGTCTTAATTTTTTTCTTCGCCAGTAAGTGGGAGAAGAAGAGTTTATTTGTCATTTCTCCACATAGTGCTTAGGTTGCAGATGTCATGAACATTTTTTTCAAATATATATATATATATGGTTGTGATTGAGATTGTATGAGATTGTATATATATTCAGCTAAGCTTATCAGAGGTATAAAAAAACCTTCAGATAAGATAATAGCTGAATAGACTAGCCGGATAACGGACAAATTTCAGGTTTGACCTTCTGGTACTCGGCAACTAATATATTTAAGCTGACAGACTAGTGGAGGTGGACCTCAGCATCCATAACAAGTGTAGGTGTGACCTTGGACTCCTTTCACTCCATTCAGCAGAGGCCACAATGATGGATGACATGAGGCTGGCCCCGAGTCGCAAAACTTTGAGAGTGCACGGAGAGAAGAGAGAAGCAAGCCATGATTAGAGTTTGGAACTTCTGAAAGGGCGATGTTGGTGGCACTAACTGTGGCCTTTGTGGTCTGTGACGGTCCCCAATTTGGTCTTTTCTTTTTTTTGGTAATAAAAAAAAAAAAAAAAAAGGAAGAGAGGCGAACCTCATCGGCGTAGCAGCTCCCACTGGATCTTCCTTCTACCAGAAAATGTTCGATACAGACCGTAAATTTTCGCGTACCCTCCCCGACCTATGGGTTCCCCCCGCTAGGATTAACACCCATATGTGAGTACGTCACTCCACCACCACCTCAGTACCGTCAGACCAGATAGCGACTCCACTAGATGTGCCAGGCGGAGGGCATCCGATCTCCATATTTAGTCGACGCTCGCGCGTTTCGAACATGGGCCACTCCGGTACAATCAAAGCTCTGTTCCCACCGTGCTACCAATTTGGTCGTTTAGCCTCAACTACATAAATGCCAATCAGCACTCTTGGCTATTAGTGCTGAGGCACCAAACACGCGGTTAGATAGGTCTCTCAAAAAGGTGATTCGGTTGCAGATCACTTCAGTAAGATATTGTAAGTGGATGGTGCGGCCTTGCCATTTTCTCTTCGGAATACTTTGCTCTTTGACTCTTGAGGATGTATTTATACTAGATTTGTGTGGGAAAAAAAAATGGTAGATTTGGTTGTCCTTAGAAGTGCTAGATGTCACGATCTACAAGTTTGCTGAAAATCTTGATGGAGGTAATCTATCATTCTATCAAAATTGTTATATTATATGATTTAATATATACATTTTAGTTTTAAAAGATGCATCTCTCATTTTTCTCTCATGCAAGTAAGAAGCAAGAACTGAACTGTGTATATGACATCAGTTATAGTAGCGTAAAGCTCTGGAGCCAGAGCTTTACGCGTGAAGCAGGTAGATGCTTATGGATGAAGGGACACTGAAGTTTTGGTTATTGTTAGATTATATGAGCTTTTATATGGTGGAGTTTTTTCTATTTTGACAAATTAATTATACTGACCTTCCTTGAGGTTTGGGGTAATTACGTAACCCCCACCGAATATTTTGGAAATATATATTCCACAATCTAACTTTTGCTGACGTTGTTATTCTCCAAATGAGCTTGCTGACATTGGTAAGGATTGGAGAGGAGGAAAGCATGCACATTAGAATTGACGGCTTCTAGAGATATTCCTCATCTTGGAGAACAAGGATGCCGATAAGCAGCAACATGGTTATCCTCCAATGTTATGGATTGTTTGGCTGCTCTTAAAAGAAACTTAGAAAGTTCCAAAGTAGTGGTTCTTTCTTCAGATCTTCTATTTTTATTCTTCCTCAACTTTCATGCTCTTAGTTGGAGCAAAGTGCTGCCCATTCTGGCATTCCATAGTCTTCTTCACAAAAAGGAGGAAGAAGCGAGGGTGGGAGGAAGGGGAAGAAAAATCTTCTTGACAAAATTTTCTCAACAAAAATAACCGAAGTTTATCAGGAAAAACAAAAATAAGCAAAGAAGGTGCCAGCCTACTGCATCATAACCTAAAATAAAACATAGATTTCATATGAGAGGCTATAAAAGGCCCCAAGGAAGTAAAGAGCAGAGTTTAAAACACTAATGTAAGGAACTTCTTGTGGGCATCTCTCCCAACAAAAGCTGCAACAGGTAAGTTATAAGAAAATATAAAATATATAAATAAATCTACCTCATTTTATTAATTTAAGCTTTTGGGACAAGTGGTGATTTTAACATAGTAACAGAACAAAAAGTCTGGCCCACATATAAGAAAGAGTATAAAAAAATATAAAATATAAAAATAAATCTATCTCTGTAAAAAAATATAAAATATATAAATAAAAAAAATTCAGGTCTCCATGAAAATCCATACAAAAAAAAAAATCGAAAAGAAACATCAATTGTCCAGAGTCAAGTATAAAAGAACCGCTCGGAGACTGAAAAGTGATAAGAATGCCCACAAATGGGAGCATTGATTAATAACATGATCTTCATCTGGCACCACAATTTCTCATTGTTTATTACACTGGGAAGAACCATGCAGGAGCTCCTACGCCCTGTTGGACTTAACAGTGTTAGTGACGTAGTATTCCATATTGGCCATGTCTGCAAGCATGGAGGCCTTATAATTCACCCTTCTAACAAGCAGAGAACAACCCAAAGCAGTCTCCAGCTCCTTATCCGCTCTTTCGGATAACAAATTACTCCCTGCTTTCTTAAAGACGTGGGTAGAAGCTTGGGTCGCAGTTACCAGGTCCATTGGGCCCTCAAAATGTCTGTCCGCTGGTCATAGTGCTCGGCCACCTTCATGTTCACACGCCATGCCACATGCCAATCAAGATCTATGACAAGTTGCTGCCGTGCTAACCATATGCAGGATTGTATTCAGGATAATTTTGATGATTAATATTAAAGAGATGGGCTTTGGACAGCTAACTGGACAAGATTTCAGTGCTGATTATGAGAATAACGTACAATATTTATGCATCAAGTGGTTGGATCGATATATTTGGAGATACACCGTCCAAGATTCAAATTCGAATATCTCTAGTTGCTAGAGATAAAAGGCATGATTACTTGAATCTAATAATTAACATCAAGCAAATATATCACTTGGTATGGAGTTCCAGATTGTAGGAGCTGGTGTGAATTTTAAGTACCCTCATAGATGGCTAATTAGGGATGGCAATCGTGTCGAATACGGGTCGGGTCAAAAATTCGTCAATCCGAACCTAACTTGTTTATTAAATAAGCTATAATTTTATATATGAATCCGATATGTCTATTAAATAGATAACCCGATCCAACCTGCATACCCTATCCATTAAACAGATCAAGTTAGGTTAAACATATTTGTACTAGGATAAATGAAGTTAAACAAGTTAAGCATGGCGGTTTAAAAGTCTAAATCTGAATCCAACCGATTTAACAAACAGGTCTAGACAGATTGATCTATTTATGATCGAAATCCATTTATGTCAAATCTAATTCTGCTTAAAACAAATCGTTCATGGGTTAGATTGATGGCTCGGATTATAAATTGTTACCCTTTATGTCCAGTGTTGGATTGGCACTCACCAGTCATAAGAGAGGTGTATTCTTGGATAAAGGAACTGATGTCAAACCTAAATCTGCCTAAAATAAATCGTTCATGTGTTAGATTGATAGCTCGGATCATAAATTATCATCCTTTATGTCTAATGACCCTCCACGAAGAGCCCACCTAGGGCCAGAGTAGGCCTAACCAGCAACCAGGCCATCTCTCTGTTTGTTTTTTGAGAGACGCCACTTGAGGCGGGGGACGTAAGACACCTTTAATTCACTGCACCCAACCCAGGCCGGTGGAGGGGTGACTCTTGTGCTTGGTGGACCCCACTGCCCAATATTTTAGCCTCTCCGCCCAACGTTCCCCACCCACCCAAAGAAAGAAAAAAAAGGCTTTTTATCAAGCGGACGAGGAGAGAAGAAGACGTTGTGGCATGGTTGTCCACACTAAATATATATATATATATATATATATATATATATATATATATATATATATATAGAGAGAGAGAGAGAGAGAGAGAGAGAGAGAGAGGGGGGCTAATAGGCTGCGAACTGGATGGCCTCATATATGGCCAATCACTTTGGAGGTTTCTTATGGGTTGAAAAGAGCAAAGCTGCCTAGAGCGCTCTGGGATATACTGTCTTTTAATTTTTTTTGGATGTGTTCATACTAGAATTATATGAATCATCCGTTCTAGCAAAAAAAAAAAAAAAAATCTCTTAATCAAAACACTCGAAGAAGATAACATGGCATTGAGAAAAAATTTCAGTTTAACTTTTATTATTCGAGATTTTGATTAAAATATAGAGAGGCTAATGTGCTGTAGACTGGATGGCCTCATATATGGCCAATCATTTTGGATGCTTCTTGTGGGTCAGAAAGAGGGAAGCTGCCTAGAACGCTCTGGAATGTACTATTTTTTAATCTTTTTAGATGTGTTCGTACTAGAATTGTATAAACCATCCGTTCTAGCCAAAAAAAAAAAATTCTTAATCGAAACACTAGAAGAAGATAACGTAGCATTGAGAAAAAAATTCAGTTTAACTTTTATTATTTGAGATTTTGATTAAAATATAGATGGAGAAGGACAAGAAAGGATTTGGGTGGAGAAAGATCAAAATTAATAAAGGAATAGATAAGGCCATCATGCAGTCGAGACACTATCAAGACAAACTTGCCCCCACCAAGAAGTGGCCCCGAGCAGAATAGAGTAACTCGCACACATTTGGTTGGACGTGCATAGCATGTTCCAATGCTTGCTTTTTGCCGGCTACGACCACTGGATAGTGTTCGTTATTGCAACCAAATGTAATGATTTAAAGTTGGCTTGGTGCAAATATCTTGCGATAAAGTTGGTATCACGCTGGATTTGTGCCTTACCCCTTCCCACTTGCATGAACAGGCTCATGTCAAATAGCTGCACACCCTGCAGAATTTTATCTGTAGGATATGTAAGATCTTATTACAATTTTTAGATATTTTCCTGGATTAAAACTAAAGCACTTGGAGAATTTAAAAATAGCAAGATCAGTTTATATTGCAAAACCAACATTCATTGTGGACTTGATCAAATATCATTCACATAATATTTTATTTGAACCAGAAGCAAACAACCCCTAGATCCTAGCCTATTAGGATCAAATATCATTCACATAATATGGTCCGAGCCTATTAGGAATCTAGAGCACATATTGACCTGTGGTTCCAAACGCTATGAGCCTGTCACGTTCCCTATTAAATTTTAGACAATTATGTTGACACCTGTCAATTTAGGACCAGTCCCAGAGACACCCCTTTGATTTTGAAAAGTTTTAGACAGCTTCTTTAAGCTTCCAAGCTATTCCAAGCTGTCCTCCACTTTCTGACCAGCGGATGGTATTAGCTGTCACATACGACTAAAATGCCTCCACCCTCTTCAAAATATGTAGGAATGAAGAAGTCTGGAGTGTTTGAGATCGGTGCGATAGGTAATCCTTAACTATGAGCTACATACTAAAATATTTTTGAGATTCGTGCAAGTAGAGAGTGAAGATGTTTCGAATGCTTTGAGATATGTGCAGTGGATGTTTTTTAACTATGGATCATGTACTAAGAGTTTTTTGAGATCCGTGCTAGAACTTCATCGACAAATAGACAATACGAAGGGTATTTTGGTCATAATATAATTTTATATTATCATATAATGGTCATGTGGTACTATTCTATAATGGAGATGAACGACGGGATTAGTTTGGAACAGTTTGAAAATTTGAAGGATTCGTGTAGAATTTTTTAAAGTCGAGAGCGTGTCTTTGGGATAAACCCTAAATTGAGGAGGTATTTCTATATTTTTTTTCAATTTTTCTAGAATAAATGTTCTCGCCAGAGTTTCAAGACTCTTGTTTTTTTTTTTAAGAAGTAACCGAGGAAGTAAGATCCTTCCCTCAGGTTTCATTGAAGAATCAGAAAATGTACAGGTGAGTACAATAGGTAAAAGGGGGTTGCAGCCTTATAGAGCTGGCACATATTAGAGTGAACTGCGGCATAAAGGGATGAAAGTTAGGCGAAGACTGTTTTTGTTTTTGTTTTTTTTTATTTATTTTTTTTTTTTTTAACATGAGCTCCTCACACCAAACGCATAAGAGTACAATCAAAAAAATCAAAAAAATCAAAAAAAGAGTTAGCTAAGCAAGTAAAAAACATCTGCTTGGTTCACTTTAAAAAAAATCTTCCAAGTGATGCACCGTATAGAAAACCACCCAGCCAGCAACTGTGCTGGCATTTCAATACACATACGTAGTTCTGAAGAAGCCATAGATGGAGACCGCTTTAGTAGAGGTTGCCAAGCATAAATTAGACCTCCATGAGAAAGGATTTGGACTTCCTTTCGTGCCGGGTGTGTCACGATTTTTTTTCTTCTTAGACGGTGTATTACACAAACATGATATGAATATAATTGCAAAAATTAAAAAATAAAATGTCTCTGAATGCCATGGGTATATAAGCTTTAGAAGGCCAAAAAAAAGTCTTTCTGAACTAATTCAATGCGCCATTCACGATAAACATGCCTGGCCACAAAGACTGAGCAACAACGCTAAATATCCTGAATTAGACTGTTTGGCCCTGCGTCACCAGGCTGCCCCTGGATTCGGTTGACAGCTGTGGCCAGGTGTGACAAGAGCTTAGAAAAGGAAAGAAAGGGGCTAAGGTTAGTTGGTTGGGTCGCCGGTGGTGGCTTGATGTGAACCGTTAACGACCGCGCGAACGCCTACGTTGGTAGGATTGGACTCTGAACAGAGGGCTATTGATTGAGCCCTCCATCTACCATCCTGACCGCCTTAACTTCAATATAATTTGATACGTATCCTATCACCGAACAAGAAGGCTTTAATTTTTTTTCCGAATAAGATAATGCTCTAGAACAACAAAGTCAATGTTCGAACTCCCATGTTGCCGAGCCCCTCAGCAGTCAACCGAAAATTTCTTTTCTCTGCTTAAACTATCATAACAAATGATGATTTGTCATGACTGCCTTGAAAGAAAATATTAGTTCAGAGGTACAGAATATGTCACGACCAATGAATCTAATACTACTGGATTCTGATGAGCTGACAGACATGTTCCATGGAATGCTTCTGTTTTTGAAATCTTTCATAAAATCTTGAGCTATTGGCGGCAAATATAACCACCTCGCAATATACATTTTGATATTTTTGTGGCATCTCAAATATTTGGTTAGAGTTATTGAAGAAAAGATGAATGAAATTGAAAGGATGGTTCATCTCTTTCCACCGTCTGGTTCAAAAAATAATTTAAAAAAAATGGATAAAAGGAAGAGATTATCCATCTATATCCTAGCCCACCAAATTGATGAGAAGAAGAATGGAAGGAGCACATAAAAATTAGATTTATACATCAACATTTTTTTTTTTTTTTGATGAAGAACAAAATTATCTTTTTATTACTCTATGAAATTACCCTTTTCTTTAAAATTTCTACCAGGGATACATAGGGTCTACGATGGAAGCTCAAGTTTAGTTTTTGAGATGGGACATATCGACAACCTTGTTTTAAAACATTGGAACCGTACGGCCATGACTGGTTGGAACTTGTGGATTCATTTATATATAGATATTGCCCGGGCCCCATATATAACACCCTCAACTGCACTGGTCCTGCTAACTCGATTACGATATGCTTGATGACTGAATCCGGTTGGCTGGTGGTTAATTTCCCGTTGGCATGCTTTTATTGCAGCTCAATTGACCAGAAAAAAAAAATTGAGATTTTTTTACTTACCTAAAGTACTTTCCGTTTTTTTTCTTTTTGTACAGTGGAAGTACTCTCCTTGCCATGCATTGTTTAGTTGCTGCAGAGGCAATTCCATAGGAATGTAAGACCTCCACCAGACGTACGGAACAAATGCTTGTGTTAGCTAGAATGAATGAATAAGCTCAGGGTTGAAATCAACTTCTTCTTCTTCTTCTTCTTCTTCTGAAAAAAAAAAACAAACACTTAGTTTTTCCCAAAAAAAAAGACTCTTTAGAATGTTGAGTTGCTCACTTTTACGGCGGAATTAGTGCACGGCTAAAGGATGGGCGGATGAGGCCGGTCGTTTATAATTGCCTGTGAAGCAGCGGGACCAAAAACTTAAGAACATTCAAGAGGTGGGAGCTGTACGAGAAAGCGCCGACGAAAATCTAACTTGTATAGCCTTCAATACCCATTGAAGGCAGCCGTAGCGGCCTTCTGAACCTCCAAAGCGTGGGATCTGAACGAAGGTCCGGAAGCTTCCATTATTGACCGAAATAAGCTAGGATTGGATGCATTTAAATGCCGCTAATTTCGTATGGGTGATTTGTTTTGTACTTTCCTAGTTTTTAACTAGATATATACGTAGAGTAGAGTGGTGCATGCATGGCTTGAAATATATGCCCCCCTCTTTTCTTTTGGCGTTGAACGGATTTCACTTCCACATGAATGGGCCATCTAGACCAATCTCACACGGTTCAGGCATCGAGTGATGCTATGTGGTCTCTCCTAGAATTCTTCTCCAAACAAAAAAGTTACAATTTGACATTAAAAAAATGTAAAACTAAAATTAAAATTGAAAAATAAACAACTGTCTCTCATCAGGCTAGGATAGAAGGTTAGAATTATTTGATGATTATTTTTATAGAATTAGTAATTTAAATTTACTAAATGTAAAAAAAAATATTAAGAATATTAAATACCAAGTTTGTTCCGTTGTGAATTTGGTTGGGATAAGTTTATAAGTTAGGTAAGCGTCAAAACCATCGAAACCAAATAATTTTTAGTTTTTAACTCTATCGTTGAAACATTTAATTTTGTTTAAGACCACTTCATTTGATTTGATTCCGAGCCGTTCATGATTCAAGAGCCGGCTCTGGTGCGTCAGCAGCACCACCTAAGACGTTACCCATGCACAGGCGATCGAACACGGGTCCCACGTTAGAACGGGAACCCTTTTTTTTTTTTTCAGTCCCTTCTCCGTCTCTCGCATCAATTAATTACCCACTCGCGAGTCCGGTTGTCACATTTGGATTTGAGGCCAAAATTCTTGCACCTGGCCGAAGCAACCCTCTCACCACAGCTGCGGCCTGCGGAGAAAAGGATCCAGGGAGGAAATTCAAATACTTATTTATGTCGCAGTCCCCACATAGACTTGGTTGTAACAAAAACTCCCTGTTCACGGAAAGATATATTTTGGATTCACAAAATATTTTATTTATAACTTGCGGTCCTCATATGGCCACCTTTTTAAGATTAAAATACCAAAAATACCCCCATCAAATGGGCCACCCAGACCATTCTCTCTTTTTTCCATCGAGAAAAGCAAAAAAATATATATATATATATGCCTAGTGAGAGACAATTCCACATAATCACAATGTGCATCATAGCTGATTCTTTTAGATGACCATGCAGCAAGCTCCATCAAGAAAGCAGAAAATAGAAGTAGAACTCAAGACACATCAGATGCTGATAAACAATAATACACGAAATAGCAAAGTCAGCAGGTATATATTGGTATAACGAACACTATTTTTCTTCTAAAAGATATACGCATGCATGATCCTAACCAAGGCATGCTTGCTGCAAACAATGAGCCCAAGAGCCAATCAGGTGTAACGCCAGCACCAATGAAGCAACCCAATCATGAGCCTGATTGAACACTAATTGAAATTAAAGATTATAAATGTGATTGTAAATACTTGATTGCACTTTATTTGCATAAATACCTCACTCTCCATGACATCAATTACTTGTGCCCAGCTTGATGAAATTGTAACAAGATCAAGCAAAGCGACCTTCACAAATCAAAGAAAATTTCATTTAAAATATTGTCTTTATCTATTAACAAGTTAAGAACATTCTTTGTCTTTATCTATCAATTACCCCATCCTACAAAAAAGAAACAAGCTTATCGGTTACTAGATATGTGGATACACTTAATATACCGCAGTACATAGTTAATATAACGCAGTACACAGTTAATATCCTCCAGTACACACTTATTAGATGCGTGTACATGCTTAATCTACCACAATACACAATGAATACAACATAGTACACAGTTAATATTTTCTATACACAGCTATTAGATACATGTACACACTTAATATACCATAATACACAGTTAATATACTACAATACATACTTAATATATGGCTGCAAATACTTAATATATCACAATACATAATTAATATATATACCACACTACACACTTATGCTACTATAGTATACATCTAGTAGATACGTGTACACAATTAGTACACCACAGCACATAGTTAATATACCATAGTATACAATTAACATATCATAATAGACACTTAATATACACAGTACACACTTAATATACTACAGTACATAGTTAATATGCCACAACATACGGCTAATATATCTGCTGATCATGGGGCTAGATTTGCTTCCATTGATGGTGATTGCTAACTTCTAGAAGCAATCAGGGGATGTTAACTCGGATGCTACCTCCCATTTTTGATGGTGGGTACTGGCTTGAACAGAGCCAAAAGGTGGCAAAGATGATGAAGAGAAACAGATACCGTAGAGTGGCTGCTAACACAACACATCTGGACGACACCTCCATCTTAGGCCAACTAAAGTTTTCCCTCCGATTCCAGAGCATCTATCAAAGGGGTTTTAAAACTATTGTCGTAACCATGAGAACGGCCTTAGCTTTTGTAATTAGATTGGATATGGGGGCATACTTTCCTCCTTCAAGGATCCTGAGTTAAAGATGAAAATGCCTATGGACCGGATCGATGTTATAAAATAAGTCCACAGGGTGTTAAATATCAGGGCATGGTCAAAGGATGGACCGGACTTTAATTTTCCAATTTAAATGGGGATGAGGTTGACTGACGTGGACTCGAGCATCGCGAGCACATGCTATCAGCTACTAGAAAGTTCTCATAAAATAAAAAAAAAACACATTGACGTTTACGTAGAGACAAACTTATCATCTACTGATCATGTCTTAATCTTAGAGGCCGGACTCCGCATCTGAAGGCTTTTTGGACTTCCGAGAGGCGTGAGAAAATTCACAGAAGCATGAGAAAGAGATGGTGTGTAAACGTAGAAGGAGAGGGGAGAGAGGAGGGGGAGAGAGAGAGTTGGAGAGGAACCAGAGATGTAGGGAGAAAAGGATGTATATATTTTTATATAAATAGTGTCATAGCCTATCTTTTATGGTTGAAGATAGCTATGTACAGCTCATATACAACTCATGTATACAGCTCATATACAACTTATACATAGCTTATATACAGCTAACAGATGGGATCAACTGTTCAAATCTATTGCATGGCACATATGGCATGAGAGGAACTCATGCCATATCTTTTTGAACAAAAAGCAGACCTCGGCTTCCTCAATCTACCACAGGGCGCTACACTCCTTCAGCTTATGAGCAAATCTATGTTCAGCGGGCTCAATGGATATATAGCAACCAAGTTGTTACCTCCAAGCTTACATCACTGTATTCACAGCTGCGCCCCACGCTCCCTCTTTTCTTTGTATTCTTTCCCACTCATCTTGCACACCCTTCCTTCCTCCCTTTTGTAGATGTAATCTATTCTGTTTACTTTCTTTAATAAATTCTGTGGGAATTGTCTCTCACTTCCTCCTCATTTCTTTCAGAAAAAGAATAGATAATGGGAAGGAAAAAAAAGTGATCGCATGAGACTTTCGGGAGGACATTGCTGCTCGAATCCCAATTTTTCTTACTAAAACACGTAATCTAATTTAAAGGATGATGCTAACTTGGATGCACAAAGACAGGTTTGGATTGCATGGTTACTGAATACACACCTGCATGCATAGTTATCCGCACACAAGCCCTGTGGCCTATGGGGTAGGAATTATAGGTAGCCGTGTTGTTATTATACGGTAATCAAAGGAAAAAAATTTATTAATAATCCACGGTGAATAATTTCTCACAGCGTACGTACGTTTGCATGCAATACCATGCATTAATTTTTTGTTATCTGGAACGGGTACAATCCAACGGTCACGCGAAAAATGTGGTCGTGAAGAGTATGCTTCTTCCGCACGGCTTTCTCACTATGTCCGATGGCGGTGCATGCCCAGCGCGGCGTTACGAGGATGTATATATACTATTTCCGTCCATTTCCAGGCCGGGAAAGTCAAAGTGGTTGGCTCATGCATAAAGACTATCTGCCCATTTTTCCCCACTAAAAAGGGTTGCATGGAAAACGGAAGTCCTTACTTATGACCTTCACTTCCCATGCATGCATGAATCCATAGAATACCAAATTAAAGACCTCCCCCCCCCTCCCCAGTCTTCCAGTTAACGTTTCTCTCAACAAGAAGCTTCCCTTCTTATCCACTTGCCCTCATCCTCTCTCTTTCACCCCCACACCACCCAACTGCCCCAAACTGTATTTTTAACTCTCTCTCTCTCTCATGCCATGCTATGCTCAAAAAAAGAAAAAAAGAAAAAAAGAAAAGAAACTCTCTCTCTTATCTCTCTATATCTATTTATCCCTCTCTCCCCCAAGGGGTCCTCCAAGTAGGTTGATTAATGATGAACTCTAAGCCATAAACCATCAATGCCTATGCTATATTCTTTATAAAATCCCCACTAAACCTCTTCTCCTTGCAGCCAAACCCACACCATGAAGTACTCCGAGACCCTGCTCTCCCTCCTCACTCCTATCCAACTCCTCCAAGCCTCATTCTTCGTCCTCTTAGCTCTAACTCTAAGCCTCCATGCCGTCCTCTCTTCCACTTCCACTCTCCTCCTCAACCAAAAGCTTCTGCTCTTCCTCTGTACCCATAGAGCGCTCGTCTTCTCTCTTCTTTGGTGCACTTTGGTAGCCCTCCTCGCCTACCTCTGGACGAGGCCACGCCCGGTCCTGCTTCTTGACTACGCCTGCTTCCAGCCCGACGCCGACCGCAAGTGCAGCTACGAAGTCTGCGAGTACTTCGTCCGGCGGAGCCGCCTCTTCTCGACCACCAGCGAGGAATTCATGCGCGGCATCTACCTCAAGTCGGGCCTCGGCGACGAGACCTACGCCCCACCCTTCATCTTCCAGTACGACTACGAGGCCAAGCTCCGCTCTGCCGTGCAAGAGGCCTCGGAGGGAATGATCGCCGCCGTCGACGCCGTCCTCTACAAAACCCACGTTCCGGCCGCTGCCATCGACCTGCTCATCGTCACCTGCGGGATGTTCACCCCCAGCCCCTCCCTTTCCAGCCTCCTCGTCAACCACTACCGCCTCCCCGACACCGTCGCCACCTATAACCTCAGCGGCATGGGGTGCAGCTCCGGCGCCGCCGCCATAGACCTCGCTGGAAGGATCCTCTCCGGCACCCGCCGAGTCCGCTACGCCCTTGTCGTCATCACCGAGAGTATAAGCCTCAACTGGTACTTCGGCGACAACCGTTCGATGCTGGTCACCAACTGCATCTTCCGCGTCGGCACGGCGGCGGCGCTGCTGACCAACGACGGGGCTCGCCGGCGCGCCGCCAAGATGGAGCTCCTTCACGCCCTGCGGACCCACCACGGCGCCGACGACGCCTCCTACAGCGCCGCCTTCCAGGAGGAGGACGACACCGGCAGCCTCGGCATCTCCTTGAAGAAGGACCTCATCCGCGTCGCCGGCGAGGGGCTCCGGGCCCACATAAGGATCCTGGCTCCGAGGGTTCTGCCGTGGGCCCAGCTGGTGCGGTACGCTTTCGGGGAGGTGACCAGATGGATGAAGAGCGGTCAGGGGAAGCAGCACGTGCCGGACTTCACCACGGCGTTCGAGCACATGTGCATCCACACGGGTGGGAAGGCGGTGATCGAGTCGGTGGCCCGGCTCATGCGGCTCGATGACCGGGTCACGGAACCGGCCCGGATGTGCCTCCACCGGTTCGGCAACACCTCCAGTAGTTTGCTGTTCTACGAGCTGGCCTATTTTGAGGCCAAGGGGAGGATAAGGAGTGGCGACCGGCTTTGGATGTTGGCTTTTGGAACCGGGTTCAAGGTTTGTAGTTTGGTCTGGAAGACCTTAAAGGATTCGGGTATGGATACTGATAACCCGTGGAAGGGCTGCATCCATAGGTACCCGCTGAAGGCTTGGTAATTTAGAACTTGTGAAAAAACAGAAATAAAAAAAAAGGGAGGAAAAAACATATAATTGTAAACTACCATACAAGGTGTGAAACCTAGTGGGGTATAAGAAAAGGCTTGCTTCGTTTCTTCCATCCCTATCAAGTTTGGCGATGGAGTTGGTGATGGTACTAGTAATATGATGATGATATGATTGTTGTACGTCACAAGGATTGCTACTTTCTTTAATTTTCAACCTATAATTACTTTTTACTATTTTGGGGGTTATATTGGACGGACGTGGGGCTCCTGTGAGGGGTCTGATCTGAGGGTCACGAGGAAAATCATGGGGAAATTGAATGTACTGCAGCACTAGCAATTGAAGAAAAATATAGAAGAGGTCGGGGTTGTCCAATCATCCGCTTTCAGATGACATTCGAAAGCTGCTAAGAAAGTGTGATACCTATCAGATTGTGCATGTGTTTCGGAAGGCGAATCGAGCTACTGATTAGGTCGCTTTTTTTTGTTGCTCATCATTTTGAAGAAAATTTTTAGACCCATTTTGTATCTGTTTCTCCACTTTTGTGCAAATATTTTGTTCCTTGACTCAGATAACAATGCTCATGCAAAATTAGTGAAAACTGTCGTTGTACCTAAAAAAAAAGAAGAAAAATATATGTTCCTTTAAACATACGTGCTTATTTGAAGAAAAAAAAGAATAAGAAAAATAGGGAGAAACAAATGTGATGTCGTTCTTTCCAGATATCCGAGGTCGTTCTCTTGCCCTTTTTATTGCGTACAAATGTGATTGCCGACATTTGTTTTTCTAGTAGGTGCACCTATACTTTTGTGTAGGGTCCTTAAAAGAGGAAGATTGTTTGTTCTTTCCATAGTTTGTACGAATCGCCTACAAAGCTGATGATTCACATAAATGCAGCTATTATTGTTTCATCTTCCGGGTTTGAATGCAACATGACCGAGCCAATTTCTTCCGTCGGCAAAATATTTCTCGAGAGGAAGTTGCTACGACCGCTTCAGACATCTTTATGCATGCCGGTTTCTATGACCACTCATATTTATCACAACTTATGATAGTATTTGGTAGGAGAAGGGCAAAAGTCCAGTATCGAATATCCCACAGGAGATGAAATAATTTCCTATAGGAGATACCATGAGCAAGCTTTTTTTCTCATGGTTCACTGTACCGATCGAACTGGACGGTATGGAGCATACCATTCCGTATTGATTTGGTATCGGTATCCAATACGGATGGATACTGACATCTGATATACTAAAAAAATTTTATACCGTACCGTATTGATACAGTGCTAGTGTGACACCAGTACAAGGTTCGGCATCGAGACGACGAATTTTGTTCCTTTCTAAGTTCTCATAGTCACAATTAATATTGATCACAAGGTGGATGGTCACCATTTTAATCATTAGTTAAACAACAGTAGCAACAGCAACAGCAACAACAATAAAAAAAAATTAAAAATGTAAATATAACAAATGAATGTTGTCATCTACAATCTCTGGCATTCTAATTCAAGAATCATTCTGTTTGGACCGAATTGGTAGGATTCCAACTTGCATCACTCATATTCAAGTAAATAATCGAATCAAAACTTGGCAATCTAGCTCAATAACTTGTTTTTTTTTATATGAATATGAAAAGAGAGGCTGAAAAACTACCCTGCTTTTCATATGGAGTGTAGAATTATGTACAGAGTAATATTTACAGAGAACAGGAAACTGATGTTGTCAAAGGGTGATTACAAAATTTCTACTTGTAAACTGTGCTTAAACCAGAGATCCATTAGACCAGCATATGGCAGCATTGCAAGACAAGTACGACCAAATCCACAGGTCTTCAAAACCATCTGAGGCAGAGATATGGAGTCTAGTCTTCAAATGTACGATAAAACAGAAGAGAAGCAGCATGAAGACTTCAACATTCTGGGCTTCTTATTTCGATCGGAGATAAGGAAACAAATTAGAAGCTCTGAGCCCTGCTTAAATTCCAACCATTGTGCTTCACCTGCCAGCTTAATACAGATGTCTGTTGTTAGCTTCAAAAGCATGACGGAGACAACCTGTTCCATGGTTTGATAGTTTATTAAATAACTTGATAGTTTATTATAATATATACATATATATAAGGTTTTATTTCATTACCTCCAATGTTTTTTGAATCATTCTTGACAGGGCTGGGATCAAAAGTAGAAATCTATTGGTACCTCATCTTTAGCTTAAGGTACAAATTAAAAAAAAAACTAGCCTCAAAACATAGATAGATGGATACCCATAGTTTTGATCTCATATGATATAGGAAGCGTATTTGTTACATAATTAATTGATGGATGGATTTGTGAAAGAAATTGTAAGTCTCTTTCTATTTGTATAGCATTCAAATCTAAAAATAAAGTTCAAACTTGAAATTAATTCAAGATCCCTTTTTTGGTGTAATTTTTGATGGATATATTCAAGTACTCTGATCAGAAAACCCAGGTCTTCCTCCAATCCATATATCTCCCTGCTCTGGTGCCCCACCACCCCCCCATCTCTATCTCCTATCTCTATCGTTGTCTCCCTCCAATAGAGGTAATCGTCTCCGGACTTTCTCTATCTCAGTCCCCCTGTAAACATCAACCAACTACCCTTATTGCCCTGCTTCAGTCAGACGGAAGAGTTTTAGTTTGTTTACAAACCATTTTTGTAGCAAAATCATCATCCCACTCAAATCATTTAAAACCCAAGCGAGATGAATAATAATGTGGATAATTCAATACGAACCATTTCTTCATGAATATCGTCACAGCTAGACTCCCAATAGTAGTTATCTTTTCAACTTCAATATCAAAACTACTGTATGCTTGTCGTGGCCTATTTCTTGTAGGGCTGGCAAAATATAATCTGACCCATCAACTTGATCCATATTTCACATGCTACATGCAGGTTTGGATTTGGACTAAACAGGTTGGGGTCATAAACAAGTCGACTCGTTTAACTTGTTTGACATTCGAGTTGGATTTGGATTTTAGACATATGACTTGTTTAACCTTTTAATATTCGGGTCGAGTTGGATCAGGTAACTCTTTAACCCATTTAACCTATGTAAGAACTATTTAATATATTTAAAACCTGTTTAACATGTTTCTGCCATGTTTAAGCTAATCCGCTTAATATGTTTAATCTGTTTAAACCCACTTAATCGTTTAACCCATTTAACCTAATTTGACATATTTAATAAACGGGCTATGCGGATCGAATTATCTGTTTAATAAATAGATCAGATTTAAATCTAAATTTTTGATCTATTTAGTAAACATGTCGGGTTCGAATTGATAAATTTTTCATCTGGCTCATATCAAATCCGATCCATATGTGACCTGACTCGCATCCAATTCAATTCGTATCCTATCCGACCCAACTTCATTGGGCCCTTTAATTTCTTGTTGAGCGAACAGTTTCATTTGAAAAGCAAAATGTTTTCTGTTATGGATATGAATGAGACCCGTCTTAATCCCGTTTTTGAGACTCGTTGTTCATAGAAGTGAGATTGTATAGATATTATTCTTGGCCATTGCTTATTTTTATTCTCACTATTTTGAAAATAATAAATATTTCCTGCCAAAAGAATTTTGAAATTGTATAAATAATTAAAAAATTAAAATAAAAAATTAAAGCAATATCAAGTGGCCTCTAAATTTATGCAATTCAAGAGTTCAGGTGGTATCTTTCACCCAAAAGAATTTATCATCTTTCACAATGTTAACCATTGGATCGTTCTCCATACAGATCATCAAGCACTCCAAACTCTTCTATTCATCTGCTCACACACAATATATCAATAAGATGAATCCCTTTCACGCGAAAGATACAGCCCAACGCCCCGGCATGTCATGGATGGCGTTTTGAGCTGGACTTCTTTAATTTAAATACGAAGATCTGGTCCCAAACCCAAGTACTGGCATATCTCTCTCTCACAAAAGCCCTTTCTCTATTCACCCATAGCTCCTGATCACTTCCCCATGAACCTACGACTGGATAACTTTACTTCATAAGCGTCGTTCTTTTTTTTTTTTTTTTGGTAAACAAAAGAGAAGAGGGGAGAGAGGAAGATCTCTCCCACGTAGCAACCCCACACCAGATCTTCTCCGCCGGAGAATATCCGATGCAGATAGATAAATTTTACTTATATCCTTTCCTATCCGTGGGTCATAAGCGTTGTTCTTGAGGAGCAGCCTCTCACATTATTTGATGATGAAATAAGTGAATGAAAAAGATCTCTGTGTCGAACTCAGAC
Source organism: Phoenix dactylifera (assembly GCF_051530095.1). Classification (NCBI taxonomy): domain Eukaryota; kingdom Viridiplantae; phylum Streptophyta; class Magnoliopsida; order Arecales; family Arecaceae; genus Phoenix; species Phoenix dactylifera. The sequence goes on along the minus strand of NC_143198.1, from coordinate 32,808,612 downwards.
TGCTGCAATTGCAAATCAGGAACAGGACAATGGTAACCATCACTAAAAAATGATCGTTGAAGAAAAGTAATTGGGTCAATTGGGTCCTAATTTGGCAAATGCATTAAAAATTTGATCCCAACGTTGCCCTGACCCGTCCCGAGTTATGACCCTGACGGAACCATGCATGGAGCCAAGATCTAGTCATAAGAAGAGGGTAATTGACGACGGGTCCAATCGAGACACCAGGACCTACCACATGGCTACAGACTTGTGGAATGCCGTACCATCTCGACTAAAAATCAAACGGCGACTCTCAACAAGGGACCGCCTGATGTCCCTTCGCAACCTATTGGCACATTATTAGATGCAAGGGACCTAGCCACGGAGGTGAAGCATCATTAATCACTCTCGAGGACTTGGTCAAGAGAGATGAGCTGGACTCCACCCAACTGTGCAAGTTGTCGTAATACAGAACTTCACCCAAAATAACTTGCCAAAAATTATTATTCGAGTTCCATGACCTCTTACAGATACCTAAACATTTGCCCGCACTGATCCCTACATATTTTTTTTTGTTTAAACCCCGACGCCCTCGTCCGACTGACGGTTTGAATCCATTCAAATCTAATCGTAAGCACCACGATCAACTTATGATCAACTTAGTATCTCCTAGTTTATATAGCGCATGAGCCGAATCCGCTTTAATACTATTTGTCATAATTGGGACTTCACCTAAAAAGGCTACTCGGAAGATATTATTTGTGTTCGTTGGCTCGGTACAAGTAGCAAAGATCTATCCAGTGCATGGTTAATATAGGACTAAACATATGCCCGCCTGGATCCTCGGACATGTGGATCATTATATGGTTCACATTGCATCAAATGATCAAGTGGTCCAGTGTGCACCGAGCCGCCCCTTCCCACTTGGGGCTGCTGATGGCCCAATCATAATTAGGAACAACAGAAAAATATGGATGGCCTATGAAGGTTCGGCACTGGAGACTAGTGACACGCCCTTGCTGTATTACGACATGAAAAGAGAAAGAAGAGGTTATGGGGTTATGGCAAGTGCTTTCCTCACCATCGCTCATTAAAACTTTAAAACACAGCTTTGGTGACAGCCAATTACAGTCCTGTGATTATCAGAGAGCAAAAGAGCCACGCTATATGGCCAACATGGGAACCTCAGCATTCGGCAGACCCGTTGTGCACTGCTGACCAAATTGAAGGCTCCACAAAGATCATTAGATACCAGTAATCCTTAAGTCATCACAGAATCAAAACCAAAGGTCTTGGAAAGCTATAGATTCGGCAAGTCCTCCACTGGGTCCTCCAAAGTTGACAAGAGGAGCAAGTTAGGTGACATATAACCTGTGAAGTTTCGGAGAAGAGAGAGCTGCGGCCAAACAAGTCAGGACAGTATCCTTGAACAAGCCAGATAATGTCTACCTTCCAGATATCTACGTCAGTCATGACCCAGAAGTATGAATATTGGCGTAAAGGGGTTTGATGAAAGCAAGAATCAGCTGGCCAGCAGATTGGTGATAATTGGCGACATCTGCCTGGTCACAAGAATCAGCGGAATATTACCTGTTCTCATCCTTTTTCTTCTTGAGGAGAAGATATATATGCTGTCATCTGGTTTTGTGAAGATGGCGAGAGCACTCACATGACTTCAGAAATGGGAAAAGAAATACATGTTTTGGCCGAACTTTTGCCACAATTCATACATGGTTGCAAGTAATTATGACCAAAGTTATTAAGCTAGTAGTGCCCTGCGTCTCTCGGGCCCAGTGCTGGTTGCAACTTCTGATAGATTGCAGCAGTCCTCTTAGAACAAGGCATCTGCATAGCACAATTTCCTGGTCAGTAAAGCATTTGGGCGTAGGATGAGATAAATTCTTTAGCATCGAAAATTTTCGGTGCATATGGCATACAGCATCGAAAATTTCCCAGACGATGGGAGTGCTCAAATCAAATTCCTCCTTAGAAACTTAAATCCAAAGAAAAACAGATTTTATAAATTATGAATTGCATTTCTGCCGCCATGTTTTGGGTGTCGATCAAGCTTACTCTACCCACATTAATAATTTAATATAGTGCAAACATCCAATCGAAGCTTTGCTTAAAATAAAGTTTTCTGTGAACATGGATTGTTGGAACTGTTTTCAGAACATTTCTACTATATTAACATTTCTTGAAAACATACATCGCTACCAATAAAACATGCGACTTGATCAGCTAAAAATGCAATTCTGTAACCAAATTTAGAGTTTAAGCATCTTGGGTATAGTCCCAAGCAAATTCTTGAAGGGTCTAGCACCAGAGAAGTCTGATCACATATTGCCAGCAACCTATTTTTTCACATCATTATACTTTTAAAGTAAGTTGAACTAGATAATCTGATGGCTATGGTTTATCTCTTTAGCAATATTCCATACCACCTTTAAAGAAGATGCATAGACTTGGCTCCACTGAGAAACTTAGAGATGGCTGTCAGAATTCCCATTCTCATATTAATCAATCTTATATGTTATAAGATAAGGTCATCTCCACATCAACATTAAGACAAGTATATCAATGGAGGAAGAACATCTAGGGATCTAATAAACGCATACAGGTATGCCCGAGCACTAGTCAAGATGCATGATAAAAAGCTACCAAGTCCCTATAGTTCTGCCGACAGAATTGTAAAATTGGCATAGAAACTGAAATACATCTGCCGACCAGCTCTTTTATCCTCTGCACCCAACTACCTATCCCTATCCCTGAATCCTGGTTCCTATCTTACGATGCAGACTGGAAAATCCTAAAGGTGGTTTATTACATGAGCAGCTGTCAACAGTAAAAATCCCAGTTCTTTTATGTTGCACATTTTCAACGCAGAAACAAACCTATGTCTTCCCATCTCGGGTGGATGCATCCATTCTAGGGCTAACAATTCAGATCACCCGACCAACCAATATTATTATAATTTGTTACATTGGTACATTGCATGCTAAGAACCGTCTGAAAAGAAAATAAGGAGCAAAAAACTGTACCGTGTGCATTGCATAGGTTATATGCTAGTAATGATATATCCTGATATTTGGATGGTAAACTTCTATTGTTTCACTAACAGAGAGTCAGAGACTACAAATCAAGCTGATTGGAGTTACTGTTTACGTGTTAAATGCATGTATAGTTATGTAAAGTCGGCACACGGGTGCCGGCTTCTATATATAACCGACGTGACAATATAAAATCGGCAGATAAGCTGCCGCTTTTAGATGGATTAGTATCCCAGGCGCATCCTGGACGCAATCCAGAGCTCCTGACGGATAGGTAAAGCCGGAACAAGATCGCCGGGGCTCACAGCTATCGCCGCGGGGGCGAGCGAAGAAAAAGCGTGATGCAAACCCATTCTCTCTCGCCTCTCTTTCTCCCCTTAAACCTCTCCTATCCCTCCCCCTCCCCTCGCCCTCAACCTAAAAATCCCATCTTTCCTCTTCTCTCCCGCGTCCTCTCCCCCAAATCCCCCTTCTTGAGGCGAACCCATGTCCCCTTCTCCTCCCCCGTCGACGGCCTCGGCAAAGAATCCGAGCTCGAGCTCCTTGGCAAACCGTCCCCGATCCCAATCCCCGACGACAGCGAACCCTCCGCCCCCCGAAGGCCCCCGGATATGGAAGAGGCCCTAGCCCCGTTCTTGAAGTTTTTTAAACGAAGGGAATCCGACTCCGAAGCCAAGATCGGAGAAGAGAGCGAGCCGGATGAAACCAGAGAACCCGCCGAGGAGGAGAAAGAAAAAGAAGAGGTCGTCGGCGTCCGGATTCAGTACTATGATCCGAAGCCCGGGGATTTTGTGGTCGGCGTGGTGGTGTCGGGGAATGAGAACAAGCTCGACGTGAACATCGGCGCCGACATGTTGGGCACGATGCTGACCAAGGAGGTGCTTCCGCTCTACGAAGCAGAGCTGCCGTACCTGTTGTGCGATTTGGGGAGGGATGCCGGGGAGTTTTTGGTTCCAGGAAAGATGGGGATTGTGAAGGATGAGGAGGCCTTGAGTGGTCGCAGGGTGCCCGGAAGGCCAGTTGTCGAGGTGGGGACGGTTCTTTTTGCGGAGGTGCTCGGTCGCACACTGAGCGGGCGGCCGCTGTTGTCAACGAGAAGGATGTTTCGGAGGGTCGCGTGGCACCGAGTGAGGCAGGTTCTCTTCTCTAGCTCTCTCCCTTTCCAAATTCCGTATAGTTTGCTTATGAAATTCATGTCTTGAATAGTTTCTTGACTAGATATTGTTGATCCCGTGCCAACGACTCCTATATTTACCTAGGAACATGGTGCAGGTTGAATCCATTTGCATTGTTGATCTCTCTATGCTCTTTTATTATGTTTATGAGTTTATGGTGCTCAAATCGAAACCTTTAGTCTAGAATTTGAACTATAGTGTTATTAAAAGTTCTGTTGATATCTATCCTCCTGTTGATAATTTACTTAACAAATTTCTAGGGTTTGGACAATATAATATGCCTTGAACATTGTTGGTATGCATCAAAATTCACAGTGGAGGCTTCTATCAAAGTTTAAATTTGGAATACAGAACTAGCCAAAGTTCATTTAGGAGGAACATTTATCTTATCCTGTGGTGGTCATTACTAGCACACTGTCCCGGTGGTACGCATTGTACCCCTGCCCAAAAAAAAATTCCTAGTAACACAATCATTGTCCAAAAAGATTCTCTTTTGTGTTTCACTGGCAGACACCTTCTATCCTACGAGGACTCTCCCAATAGAGTACTTATCTCATAAGCTGTAGCCCATAAAGATTCGCCCTGTCCAATGATCCACCATTGATGGAAAGGCTTTAGATGATTCCAAGCATGAAATGTACATGCTTGAGTATGTAAGCGCTTCCTGCCAATATAGTTTACCTGAGAAACAAATCTTGAGAATGAAGTGGCTATTAAAGAGAATAGTTTCCAGAGTCATTTGATTTTGGGCAAAAATTAAAATAGGCAAGATTTTAAATACCACAGAAGGGGCCATCCTTGTTTATTCGTGCAAGGAGAAGCCCTGCATCTCAACACTTGAGACAATGGGTGTCCCATCCTATCCTAGTCCATTTTCCGAGTCTTCCCATCCCTACACTCAGAACTATGTGACACCTCGCCATCCCACTGGTATTTAAAATCTTGAAAATGGGGATATGCTAGGGATATGTTTGGTTTTGCAATGCTTTAACCCTTCGTACGAGTTTTTCTTGTGCTCCTTTTGTTTGCCTTCTTGTGGTTCATTTCTTTTATTTTTAATTCTAAAATGGGCAAGTAGAATAGGTTGAGGAACCAAAGGTTGTGCTACTTGCTTCTCAGGTCTCGATAAAAGTAGCATTTAATTCAACGAGTACTTTTTAAGGTCTTGGAAATCACCATGCTGTCCATGGTGGATCCACACCTAAATGCAGGCAAACACTATTGCCATGTATAACACAAATCACCTTGTTGTGTGGGTCCACCTGCAGTGTTGGCATGGGGCACATACGGTGTCATAGGAGGAGTGTAATGTGCAATGCACAGAGGAGTTGTTTTCCTGCATATTGTAGATCCAGCAGACTTGTAATTTATTATCATATTATATGAATCATCCTCATTATTGCTGGGTTGCCCTAATCAAAAAATTGGTCTTGCGTATTGCTATTAAGCCTGAATAGTAATGACTTGTTTCAAAAGGTGCCCTTGGAAGAAGGTTCCTCTTTATTTCTATAACTAATGATATGCTCTTTTCCAAAATAAAAGGATGATTGTTTCCATACAACTTCTAGATATGGTTCTTACAGTACGAAAGCTGATGTCTTTATTGTGGATGAGATCCAAATTTCGTAGCTGATCTTGGTTATTTAAAGATAGGTTTGAACTTCTTCACTTTTGCAGATAAAGCAGCTCAATGAGCCAATTGAGGTTAAAATTTTTGAGTGGAATACTGGAGGGCTTCTCACCAGAATCGAGGTCCGAATTTCTTTGTTTTACTATATCCTAAATTATAGGAGTGCTTTACTGCAGTTTCATATTTTGCTTATTTGGTTCTCAGGGTCTGCGAGCATTTCTTCCTAAAGCTGAGTTGATGAACAGAATTAATAATTTCTCCGATTTGAAAGATAATGTAAGTTTTTTACTAGGATTTTGTTTTTCCAAAAGTTACCTATTTTGCTGCTTTCTTTCTTGCATGGTCTTGCATGGTTTGGTAATTAGTTTTTATGCCTTTTCCCCTATTGACTTGTTATTATTGATGCGTAAAGTTTTGTTTGTAAATGGCAGATATACAATTATCAAATATTTTTTTGGTTCCTACTTGTTTGTGCAGGTCGGTCGCCAGATGCTTGTGTGTATTTGCAAGATTGATGAAGCTACCAATAACATTATAATCAGCGAGAAAGAAGCTTGGGTTAGTGCATTATCTATGTCCATGCTTCTGTGATTGTAATGTTCTTCTACAAGCTAAACCTGTAATTTTAGCTGACTGCAAAATTATGTAGCTGCTGCCTCAAAATTCACATAGGCTTCCAACCCATAAGGATGTATGCCATGAATTGTAAATTAGTGTAGTTAGAACTTTCAGGGATCAGAAATTGAACTATGAAGATTCTTGTAAGTAAAGGTTATAAATCATGTGTTTGTTTGATCAACTGTATTCAAGTTTTAAAACTTAGTTTTAGTTTCCATTTTGCTCCATTAGATAGAGTTTCAGTTTCAGCAGTTTCCCTACAAGTTTTGGAGTTTTGGTCAAAAAAGTCAAGAAAAATATCGAAAATGAAAGAAAATCAGTAAAAATTATTACATATTATTCTTGTGTATTTTGAGTTATTTAGGGTTATAATCCATGACTTTGGGTAGTTGAAGTTGAAATAAATTTGCTTTAAAGCTTAATGCATTATATAGACGATACTTTTCTCTAATTTTTATAATTATCCTACTCTTTCTTTATTTTTTATAATTATCTTGCACTTTTCTCTAGTTCTTAAAAGTCACACTTTTTCTATTTTTTATAATTTCCATACGCCTTTTTTATTTTTTTTATAATTTTTCATATTTACTGTAATTTCTGTAACTAAACTTTTATCTAAGCATTTTTCATTTTATTTCATTCTAATAACTCATCTAAGCAAGAAGAAAACATTCGAGCATATTTCATTCAACTCTATTTTAGAAATCTATTTAAGCAAGAAAAGATTCATCAAAATCGAAATTCATTTTCTTTCCCTATTCCATTTTAATATATCATTTTTTTCTAAATAAGAGATAAAAACTCATTTAGATAAGAAAAAGAAACATAGGAACATATAATGCTTTCTAATTAGTAAAGATACACATCAAAATTTGCATCTTGTCTACTATAATAACAAACCTCAGCAAAAAAATAACATAAATCACATCATTAGATACTTAGGTAGTTGTGTTGTGAAATATTAACAATTTTCTGAAAATATTAGAATACATTGAACATATATACTTGTTACACCAAAAAAAGATTGAAAAAACATTTTTGGACGAACCTGCCGAAACCAGCCAAGACTGAAAATTCTGGTCAGTTTCAGATGATCCCGACCGAAGCTGATCTGTTCCGGTTAAAATAGATCGGTTTCAGCTGAAACACCGGAATGGATCAGTTTTGGACGAAACTTCAAACCTTGATATGTATACATGCATTGTGTACTTACACATATATATATCTGGATTTTGATGTTAGATTTGCCTTATTCGTATCTCCCAGTGACACTAATTAACTCATTTGTGGTCTCTTTCAGTATTGTCTAACAACCTACTGGTTGCCGCAGTTTATATTGTCTATTGTTTAGGATTCAATTATAGCACCTAAGTTTCAAAATAATTCCATAGAGGTTCTTCATAATGAATCCATGTTGTAACTGTAATTTGAACTTCTGGGAGTGGGGAGTTGATTTTCAATTTTTGCTCCCGAGCAACATCCACCCAAGCATCAAAAATTCGTATGCTGCATCTACAATCCTTGTTTGATTTTTTCTGAGATCATTGACACCTGGGATAGTTTGTTGGTTCTCTCTGGTTCTCTCTCAACCTTCATTGCTTGATGTTGAGTTACATAAATTGGTGCATAAATTTGCTGAAGTCCATCTGTCATATGAACGAAGTCCATTTAGGTTGTCCAATTTGTCGGAATGCTTCTTAGTTACAGATGCATCTTTAGTACTATTAGCAAATCACAGATAGAATTGCCATTGAAGCATGCTTTTCGATTTGCCTGTATTTTCAAATATCAAACTTTTTTGAGATTAATAGTTGTTTATGCTGCTACTTTTTAGCCTGAGCTCTGACCTTTTGTTTCCTCATTGCATATTCTGTCTCATTTATTCTTCTGCAGGACATCTTATACCTTAAAGAAGGAACTCTTTTAGAAGGGACTGTTCGCAAAATTTTTCCATACGGAGCACAAGTTAGGATAGGTGAGACTAACAGAAGGTAAAGATGTCTGAAACCTACCTGTTGCATTTATACCTTTTGTAATTTCTTGAGCTTGATTTTCATCATGCAGCTTTAGTAGTACATTTGATGCTAAAATTTCTATAATATCGTCAATAAATTAACTTCTCATAAATTATTCTAGATAGATTTTGTGGAAGCTTGCTTGCTCTTTTTTGTTGGACGATGATGATTAACATTGCACTACCTTGTATTGCATACCAAATATTTTGAATAAACCACATCAGCAGCTCGTGCTTTTTGATAATATGTTAATGTCATTCAGTAAATCTGTGTAAAGAAAAAGCCGATGGTCCTGGCAGAGTTAGCCTTGACAATTGTCAGCCCCTTTATTTTCAAAGTGGGAAGCTACCAAGTGTTATGGTGGAAGATTTGTGAGATGACTTATTGCTTGTTGCTCGGTAGGGGATTTGTTGGTCTGCATACCATATCTGTTTGTGTCGTTAACTTCTGGTGGTCATCCAGGTTTTGTTTGTGGGATTTTGTAAGGTTTTTTGTCTTCCTTAACCTGAAAAAGGTGGAACAAATGGAGGTTTATTTATTTATATATCTACAAGAAAACAACCATCAAGCATTGTAACCCGCCACTTGGATAGAAACTATTATCCTTTTAGCTGTTTTCAATGTTGTGTTCTTTATTTTTTTTTCTTTTTTCCTTTTAATTTTTTGGCTATTTGGCATCAAATGATAATACCCTAACTAGCACATCATTGACCTTTTATCAAGAACTACTTCTTTAGATCCTCTTTCCACGCACCATCCTATCTATAATTTTGTTCCTCATGTGATTGCAGTTGTTGGATGTGTCACATGCCAACTGAACTCCCCTTGCTAACCATTGGGCAATGATTGTTTACTGGCTTTATGGGTGGGTGGGTGGCAATGGTTGGACTGGGTTGGGGTTGGTTAAAAACCCTAAACCCGTGCCAAACTATTTATACCTGACCTGTTTATTTAACATAAAACCATATCTAATTTGTCAAACCAATTAACACTCGTCAATTGTATACCCTAGTAATCGGCAATAAATATGGCCAAAAAAACGAGATATTACGGTTGGCGTCCAAATAAAGTGAGAGAGCTAGGAGAGGAAAATAAAGCGGAGAAAAAAAGATAAATCTTAAACACACCAGTTCTCTCCCTTTTTTTTTCTGTTCAATGTTCTTTTATTCTCTTAACTATTAACTATGCAATCTTTCTAATCGTCCAAGTGAATCCTTTCCCTGGTCATAGCTCATTTCGTAATTACCAATGTTCGGGTTTTGGGATGAATTTTAAAAGTTTGTTCAGCCTATGGTAGCTTATAGGGTTAAGAGGCTAAACCCATACACAACCCATTTATAACCAAGTTGTTTTTTGGTTAACCCATACCCAACCCAATTACAAAAATTTCTCACCTGTACCCATTTATTTCAGGTGAATTTTGGTGGATTGGCAGGTCTAGGTCAAAAATTGCCCCTCGTAATCGATTTGCCAGTAGACCATGCGATGTAGGTTCTATGGCCTTAATGAAGAGTGCTCCAAATTTCCAACGAAAGCAGGATAGTCTCAAAACTAAGAACGGGCATGAAGCGGGATGCACCCAAGATAAATATGTGAGATGATGAATGCTTTGGAATAGGGTTAATGAAAGATAAATCTCATAGAAAGTCAGACCACTACAAAATGGCATCAAAAGTAGGTCGATCTCCACTCCTAAGGGAAAATGACAAGCAGTTCACTTGTGGAAGACCAAAGAGCAAGAGAGACCTCGATTCTTCAAGGTTCGAACCAATGTTTAGAGGGCGGGTCGACCTGGGCACCTGGGCAGGTCAACTGGGTCAACCTACCTAAACCATTACCTAAGCCATCTATTAGGTTGGGTCACCTTGAAACCCAAAGTTTTGAAAAAAACCATTCAACTCATCGGGTAGCCAGTCAAACCACTCGACCAGAGTGAGTCAAATCAATTCCACCCATTCGATTTTCTCATCAGATAGAAGAAAAAAAAGCAAATTCATAAAATTTATTAGACAATCTTTGACTCAAAGGAGGGAAGAAGCTGTGGTCCGTGGAGAGTCGTTGTTGTTGTCACTGTGTTGTTGGATTCATGGTTGATGTCGCTAGATTCATGGTGGACATGACCATTGTTGTTGGATTCATCTTGAAGTTCTTTGTTGTCGAAACTCGGGTGGAGTTCTTTATTGTGGCATCCATATGTGAAGACCCGTACGAGCGTGTGTTTAGTCCCATATCAGCTATGCATTGGGTAGATCTTGGATACTTATCCATGGCTAGAAAACATATACAGATATAAAAAAATATTTTAATGATCAGATCATGATCCTGAATTTTTCTACATTGTATGGCCAGCTTTGAGCTAAAGTTCAACCCTCTGTTTGTTGGTGCTTGATATCTAGCCAAGGTAGTCAGGGGTAATTGAAGATCAAGATACAGACCAAAAAGATTGATCAAGAAGCAAGTTTTACCTGAACGGTTAGACAGTCTACAGTTTAAACTCATGCAATCTGGGTCCAATCTCCTTGATCCTCTGATATTGGAAAATAGTCTGGATGAAGGAAGACAGCAAAGACTAATATGCTTTCCTTCGAGACTGAAATAACTAACCAAATGCCAAATTGAATCACAATGTCTTGTTTGGAATTCTTTTGGATATTGAGCTCATTCACTGGAGGTCCCTCACTTGTTGGAAGGCACAGATCAAATCAGACAGCTGGAAGTGTTTAAGCAATCTAATGCAACACTAGTACAATTTAACAGCAGAATAGGAAGCCAGAGTTTAGACATCCATGTAGCGGATAACAAGCATAATTAATCAATTGATATTTTGGTATTGCTGCTTCTTTATTGGCTGTCAGACTTGTGTGCACACGTGCACGACATGCATGCACAGAGAGATGCCACATTCAAGTCAATTTACTTTTTTGATCTGGCAAAATCTTCTCAACTGAACTTCCATCTTAGTTGCGTCAGTATTTCTTTTATGGGCCTGGGATCAAATGCGATAGAGATTACATTTTATTGGTCTGTGGTCCATAATTGGAACTTGAGAGAACTCCTTATTTGATACCTTAAAAGGAAAGGTGATACCATAATTATCAATATCTTTTAAGTGATTCATTTTTCCCAAATTCAAATGATAAGAATTATGTGATGCTAATTAATTGTTACAGAAATTGTCAAGTGGTCATGCGTTATTTTTGTCTTTGTTGATGAAGAACTAATTCTTGTGGATACTTCTATTGCAGTGGGTTACTGCATATTTCAAACATAACTCGTTCCCATGTTACATCTGTAAGCGATGTACTAAAAGTGGATGAGAAGGTGAAAGTTCTGGTGGTGAAGTCAATGTTTCCTGACAAAATTTCCCTTAGGTAAGCATTACACGAGTTCCCAGGTGTTCTTTTTGCTTTTGATTTATCAGGCCTAAGACTAGAATGATGAAATTATAATTAAAAAAATGTTAGTGAAAATTTAGCGAATTGCTCAAGCTTGCTATTTTTTGAAAAGATAAATTTAAACCATGTTAATCTTTTTGAGAATAGTGGGATATGGTGTAGGCTCACACTTTACTGAAAATCAGAAATAATCAAGCGAAATGATAGTAAAGTCATCATTCTTACAAATATGATGTATATCTACTCTGATAGCAAGTGAAGATGAAAAGAAAGGCAATTCCTTACAAATTATATTGCCATATAGCTTGTAATAGACTTCTGAATGCTTTTTGTTATGCGACAAGCAGCATCGCAGATCTTGAAAGCGAGCCTGGACTATTTCTTTCAAACAAAGAGGTAAAGTCTGTTTAATATTTACCCATTTTGTTTTTGCTTGATGCAATTTTGCTTCTTTTACTTTAATTTTCCTTTGCTTCAAACAAAGATCTATATTTTTTCCATTCTTCTTTCATAACAGAAAGTGTTTTCTGAGGCTGAAGAGATGGCTAAAAAATATCGACAAAGATTACCACTCGTTTCTGCAACTCGTAAGTTAAAATCGCTCCCAGATGATGCACTCCCCTTTGATGACGAAGCTAGATTGTACTCAAACTGGAAATGGTTCAAATTCGAACAACACAATGAAGGGACAGGTAATGATAGCACCATATTATGACGGTAATGTTAAGAAATTCTGGGACCATTTTAGATGAGATCATTCTGATCTTCAGTCAAAGTTGGAGCCTGAATGCTTTGCAACTGGGAAAGGGCTGAAGTCCTGCGACATTCCAAGCTGCATTGACGAATTGTTCTTGAGATTGTGTTGTACAAAATCAGAAGCGGCCGGGAATGTGCTCAGAATTATTGTCCAAGTATGAAAGCAAGATTTAGTTCTACCTCACTATTTGTTCATCCTATTGATTCCATGTAGGAATTCTGTCACCACCTATTATGTTGCATCGACAGTGCAACATCATCCCTACTATGGGCACCAATCTATTATTGTGTAGACATTTGCGTCTTGAGGCTTCAAGTAGACGTTCTGTGAAGAGATATGGGTAAAGTTGGATTATTGCATGCATTGTACAATGAGATACACCGCAGCTAGCAGATAAAAAATAATTTTGCATGGACTTTGCACTCTGCATTTTTCACAAAAGATCATCAGTTAATGTCTCCACAACTTCATTCACTTCTCTGCAAACGTGCCTAGTCTGGAACTCAACATCATCCCTCACTATGACTCGTATGTTTCGGAGTAGGAGGTGACGCCCATCCACACCACCAGATCCTTCATGGATCCAGCCAATCACTGTGGCCAAGTCTTCCTCTAGCAAGACTGCTCTGCCCGCAACACACGTCGTGGTCAGCCCACGCTGCTCTTAGCTCTACCTCCAGAACAGAGATATCAATATGATCCATATCTGAATCCATAAAAATATAGAATCTTTCTTGTTTTACTACTTTGGGACTCTATTAATTGTAACACTCTTAGATGGCCTTAGTTATTGTAGGACTGATGGACCGTTTGATCCTTAGTAGCAGGTTCCACTTCCTAAGTGTTTCTTATTCAATATTTTTTATGGATTCGGTCGCTGAGGTATGATCTGTCCATGTGTGTTTTTTTTTTTTTTTTTAACCTTTGGAATTCAAAACTTATGGAGAGTTGTGGCATCCGGAACCTAGTAGCTAGAATCTTCTGCCTAAGGCAATACAACTGCTTTGGAATATTCCACATTGGACTTCAACATAGACCAAGATAATCATGCTGCGTTTCCATCAAGAATTGCTCTGTTACATGGCCCACAACACCAGCAACAAGACAATGAACCTCTTGAATGATTTTTGCCAGCAGAATTTTCTTGAGAAATTGCCAAGAATCGTTGCAGGTAAGGAGGAACATAACATTCAGTGCTAATGCCTTTGTATTATCTTGCTGCGTACAAAATATGGCATACACTTCCATGAGCCAAGAAGTCTCTGCAACACTCTTTTTGACTAAAAGTATTTCTCTTCCTTGTGTATGTATCCAAATAATGTTTTAGAGGCATGGAAAATTGGGAGCATATTTGTCAAACTACAGAAATAAAAATATCGAAGTCTGATAGGAAAAATATGGTCCTAAATGTTTCATGACGTATTCTTAAAAGCCATCGACTACTCCTAAATCAGTCATATTCATCACAAGAAATGTTATAATCGACATTATTTTAAAAAGTCTGGTAGCAGAAAGCCTTAATTATAATCAGTTGAAGGAGTACTATAGCCATCCATCAGATACTACTATTAACTGAAGCACTCGGGTAAGTAATGGGATCACAAAAATCCATGGCCACATCTGGAGAAATCACTCAAGTTCATTGCACATCCCGAATAATTCAGATATAAAAAAAAAATCTGATGGCATCCCAAACATTTAATCATTCAATGATATCGCAGACAACCATGGATAACTCCTAGTTATGTAAAAATATAGGTCAGGTTCTGCTTTTAACACTTGCCTGGGGTTAGTTAGTGCAACTTGTGGGCGTTGAATTTCTTGATCTAGTTGCATCCCATTTCATGAAGCTGCTGCATTATAAGAAGAAAGGCTTATAAGAGTATTGCTTTGTTTTATACATGAAAATGAGGCTCTTCAAGAAGGCTCATGGTGAAGCCATGAAAATTGATGAGTATGTATCACATAGAGGGCTCACTTGAGGTGTTTCTTATGCCTTTAATTATGAAAATGGAATTTTGTTTTTCCATTTTAAATGTCAAAAAAACTAAGTGATGATAGGATCTTACTGAATACTTACTATTTTAGACCGACAACATCATGAAATTGAGGTGAATGTTAGGTTCTTACTGAATTCTAGAATGGTAATCAAGTCCAACCTCAATATTGATGCCTTTAGCTTGCTTTTTGACATCGTAGATTTATTTTTTTATATAGGGATAATGCTTTAATTGCATGTCTTGAAGCTAGGTGTCTTTGCGGAGAATGTTAAATTCGACAGCGGTTTCTGTTTTTGGAGCCTGCTTCGAAGCTGAATCTTCCTACAAGTGATGTTATCAGATGCAAATCCAATCTGGTCCGAAGTCTCAGTCTTTAGGCAAGCATAGAGTTGCTTCTGATTCAACCAAGCTTCCAAAATACAGAGGACTATGGTATGGAACCATGCAATGATTCAGGTAAATCCCTCCTGCCATTACCCAGACAAACTCGAAAGCCACAGCTTGCCTCACCTGATTTTGGACTATGGGAGTGTTTGTTCTCGGTTTCCGGCCTATAAGAAACTGAAGGCATCCAACTTATTCCACACATACTATATGCAGGATCATTGCCCGTGGACATCGACGTTTGAAGCCTTCGGATAAATTTGGATCTGATGACCGGCCATGCACATTATGTGCATCCAGGTTTTGAAGGATGGGCCACTGGGGCACTGCAGCAGTATGTTTTATAGCCACAGGCAAAGATATGAGAATCTATGGTGGCAGTGGGTGCTTACATATGCATGTATGATAGTAGTTTTGGTTTCATTTCAACACAAACCTTTTTGTTTGCCAAAAAAAAAAAAGGAGTCTAACCTCAAATATCAGAATGAATTATCATTACAGGGCAGTAGTTACAGTGTCACTAAATTGAAATGAGAGAGCCAAGTGTTTTGCCAGCTTGCAACCTATACATGATATACATAAAACGAATCAGAGGCCCTAACTTTGCAAGATGACGAAGATGAGAGACAAAAATATGCACCTGTGAGAGAAATAGTAGGTAGATAATGACAAAACTTCAAGTGAAACTAATATACTTGTCCCTTGTGCTTGAGGGAAGCTTGTAATTCTTACCATATGAGCTCTTTTCTGGGTGGGATGCCCATTGAAAAGAAAAATGAAGGATCTTCAATTCCTTCCAAAACAAAAATCTAGAATCTAGATTTCGAACAATTTGACAATGATCAAATATTAGCCATTTTCTTAAAAATTTTACATAACGGAGAATTTTCATGCCCTAGCCAGCAATTTCGTTAGCCCGTGATCTGTAATTTGAATGATGGTGATTTGTGGACCTAAAGAAGCCGTCCTCACCTGCATCTTGATTGGTGCTATTCTTGAAGTTGCATGAATCCTGGCATATACTATGTGTCATGTTCCCCTCAGCTTAAATTACTGCCATGTCATCAAGACTGTTTTGGATTGCAGGACCTATAATGAACTTGCACTGTGATATCCTCCTGGATAGTTCAGTTGCTACTAAAACATATCTGTTGTTAAATAAAATATATATGTTCTTATTTTGCCCGCTGTAAATATTACTGCGGTAGTTTAATATAATCAATAATGTCATAATCAATAGTATTACTGGGTATCTCTGTACATATATCTAGGCCTTATTTAAAATTAACGATTTGACTAAAGGTTAGATAAAAATAAATTTAAGAAATATATATGTACTTTTTTTTAGATATGGTTGGATGTAAATATAATTTTATTTTTTTATAATTTATTTTAATTTTTATAAAAAGATGCGCGTATCGCACGTGTATCTTTCACCTGAAGTGAGAAAACCTAGAGAATGCAGGATCCGCAGTTTCACGAGTTGGAAGAATGATTCCCGTATCCCTCGAACCCCAATCATGACCCCGGCAATCCCTCGGAAGCAGCGCCAATCCAAAAAGCTTGCCAGAATTTAATGCGACAGGACTCGTCCTCGCCGCTTCTCCCGCATTCCTTTATTCTCATCATTCGCCATTGCTACGTTTCAGCTTCTGCCTTCCCTGTCCCACTAAAGTCGCCCAAGCAACCATAGCAATAATAACACGTTAGTACCGCATAGCATATCCTCAGAGGCTCCCCCGGCTTCCAAATAGGAACCAATTTATAAGTCATTATATCATCATTAGAAGTCACTATAATCTCATATTAATATTATTTATTTAGATAAAAATAATATTCTATATCTATATTATTCAATTATTTTGACAAACAGGTAATTATTATTATTATTATTATTATTATTATTATTATAAATTATTAGTATAATTTTAGGAATAATTTGTATTATCTATAATATTTTTTTATTAGTATTATTTTGTTAGAATAATTTTAGAAATTATATAACAATTGGTATCAGCTAGTAATATTTTCCACTATTATTGTTCCTATATCAGCTTATATTAATTTTTTTTATGAAATTTATACACAAGTATGTATATCCACTAAGATGTATCGAATAAGATAGAACAAAAAAATAGAATTATTTTTCTCTTTCTTTTTTTTCTCTTTTTTAATAAATATTTCAACATAAACTATTTGCATTTGTATTAGCATAATTACAATATTTTTATATAATTACAGCAATTTTTTTCGAAACATAAGTACTGTAATGGGACTCAGCATCACCAATTTTTTTGGAAATAGCAATTGTTACATAACATGCAAAATCTGAATTCTATACAAAAAAATATAATTTTAGATTTAAATATTTTATAATTAGAAGAACCTGAACGTTTAGAAGTCTAGCCGAATAACATTTTAGTCCGAAGATCGGACCGGGCTGTGACGGAATTTCTTCCGTCATAACGACCGTTATATCGGGATAGTTACCGCATCGTGCGTACCTTGCTATCCGGCTTGACATAAGCTTTGCGGGCCGCGCTCGTGCTCGCCTCTCGCACGTACGACAAAGCTCCACGGTGTCGCTTTTTCGAATTTATACGGGCAGTATCCACATCGGGATGTTTCATGACGGCTCGCGATGCACCGTACACATTAAATGGCATCTCCCATCCAACGGTTTTCTCTGTCTCCACGTGGTCCTCTAAAAGTATTGTCCAATCCGTCACACATCATCCGACGGTCGGACAGCCACCAGCCGGCGTCTTTCTTTTTCTGTTTTTTTCCCCTCCGTAACAGAAAAAGGACGACAACTGACGATTCCGTTTCACATCGCGACCACGTCATCCCGTAACGGCAGGACAGCCGTTTCGCCGCTGTCTGCCACGCGGTAGGAGACAGGTTACCGGTGGAAACGGGTAGGCGTGATCCGTTACAAATAAAGGGCAATATGGTAATTTGGGACGGCAAGACAATGCCTGAGACGGGGAGAGAAAAGCCACGGATACGACAATGGTGATGATTTGGTTTGCGGGAAGAAAATGGAAAAAATATCGCCAATAAAAAAGTAATTTATATTTTTTTTAAAATATATTTTTTATATTTTATAAAAAAATATGTAAGATATGAAAAACTTAAATTTTTACGGACTTAAAATTGAAATAATTTTTTTCCAAAAACATCTTTAAGCTTTTATAAAAAATGGTTTAATTTTTTTATTAAATATATAAAAAATAAATATTCAACCAGGTATAAATTATTTTGAAATAAATCAATTTTTAATGGTGAATTAAATATAAAAAAATTTATTTTAGATAGGAGAAATTTTTTCTACGTTTTTTTTTTTTGTTCCTTCTTAAAAGAAATGTTTTATCTGGGCACGCGTGTATATATATATATATATATAAAGAATGAGAGGACGGCGTCAGTGGAAGCAACGTCCAGATGGCTCCTTGCGGGCGTCCCATTTCGACGCAGGGAGTGACGTCAGGGCTGCAAGACGAGAAAAGGAACAAGTGGGGCGTCAGAGAGAACCCTGTCGCGGTCGAGATCCTCGTGCTTAATTTGACGGCACCTCATCGTTTCATTCTTTGTAATAATAACATTCTTTTTAATGGCGAAGTTGTTCATTGGTCAGAAACGTTTGCTTTGACGCAGAGAGAAGGGAGCCTTAGCACGCATCTATTCTCAGCAAAAATAACGATGCATAAAAATAAAGAAATTTTTTTTAGAAAAAAAGCTCACAACATAATCTTTATTAGGGGCTCCATAAAGACTATTAAAGCTTGCTCAAGTACATGATCTGCATGCTTAAGCCTTGCGTAATATCTAGGTAATTATTGCTCACCGAGTAGTTCGCATGCATGTCCACCTTTTTTAGTAACCGATGTCAATCCTCATCTTATATAGACAACATTTAAAGGATCTTTAGGTATGCTTATGCACACTCTCACTCTTATGCTGGCTTTTGCTTGCTCTCTCAAGCCTCTGCAGGTTTTCAAAGCTTCTATTCGAACAAAATCCAGCGACCATCGGTAATGTCTTTTTTATTTTTAGATCGGACTTCTAGCTCCGAAACAGACCTCTTCATCCGAGCACAGCAATCCGACACAATCCGACCACTTCGCATTCGCCAGCTCATCTAGCCTTCTGGGCTTGAGTTTTGGGCAGCAACAAGTGTGAAAGCTACTGCTTTTGTCAAATCCTTTTTTTTCCATGAGTCTATGCATGCTAGACGTGCTCAAGTAAAAGTTGCTACGTTTGTTAAAAAATGAAGAAGAAACAAATGCAAGAAAATGACATTTTCGAGTGTGACAACTAGATGGATCGGCAAGTGGTTGGGGAGCGCAGAATATTGCTGGGCCCTATATTTTTCCATTCAAAGTTCCGTGAGCAATGTTAGGAGGATAGTCTTGCTCGTAAGCGCTAGCGATCTCTATGTAATCTCATTAAAAAAAAAACCCACGCCTTCCATCCCTCCTAATCTCCTGTTAAGAAAGTTTCCACGTGAGATGCGTTGTGGCTTTAGAAACAACCGCCAAGTACGAACCTGACCAAATTTGGTATGATGGAACTGAGAATTTTAATTAATTTTCTTTCGATACGATTTCGCCCTTGTCGGACTCCATCATTAACAAAATTTAACTAATTCGATATAGTTATCGATCAAAAGATTCGGATGCTTAATATCCTCTTCCTATTCGGATGCTTGCATTTCTTTGTTTCACTCAATAATCAACTTGGACCCCTAAGGATACCAATATCGCAGTTTTTAGTTCAATGCAGTTTTTAGTAGCAAATGGCAACTTCTTTTAAGCATAAATGATTCATGTTGCGAACCATCTGGGCAAGATTTTAATTAACCTCTTTGTTGCAATGCTATCTTGAAATGATATTAAAAAAGATATAAATTATTGTAGGTTCATGCAAAAATTTTGACAATGGTATAGTTTATTACTTGGTATATAGTTTTTCTTATTCCTATTTTCCTTATGCTCTTACCAACACCAACCTATATATAGGTTAAATGAAATTCTAATGACATTATAATTTACTACTCTGCATACCAAACATAGGTGAATGAAAATTAGAAGATGGAAAATTCCAGTGACTCTGAAATTTAGTCTATACTTGGAACGTGTTTGAACTCTAGTTTACAGTTATTAGTTATAACAATGGAACTATTGCAAAACGTCTAGCAACTTCATGGGCATGTTTAGTTACAAGGAAAACTTCATGGACATTTCATGATCTAGAACATCAAAAACTGGAATTTTTGAAATAATGTTTTTTTACGCAGTTTTCATGCATCTGGACATAGCTTACATATCATACTGCATATGGACATTAAGCAAGTTACTATGTTTGGTTGCATCAAAAACCGTGCTGGCCAACCATTGCCACTCATTATACCACATAATTCGAATCATGATCTCTTTCCAATCCTCATTATTTAAATAAGAAAGAGGTTTTATTTTTACCTTCTAGAAATACAAAATTAACATAAAAATAACATATTTCATTTCTATTTTATTTCTAATTTTTTTTAAATTATAAATGTATTTGGTATTGATCAATTATTTTAAAAAGCATTAGCATAATGATAGCGGTGGAGAAGGTGATAAAGGTGTCAAAGACAATGAAGGTTATAATGGTGGTTCTCGCGGTGGTGATGGCACAAGGATACCAGTGTATGTGGGGGTGGCGACTATTGGTATAGTAGAGATCGTGGCGACAACTTTATTGTGATCGATGTAGCAATAGCGATGATGATGTTGATGAAGATGACCATAGAGGTGTCAATAATGGTTGGTGATGGAGATGATAGGGATGGTAGCAGTAGTGATGAATGTTTGTTTAGACGACAATAATGATGGTGGTTGTCAATCTAGTGATGGCGCAATCATTGAGGTAGTCTTCAAAGTGGTGATAAAAGATATAAATTTTTATTTATAAAAATAATGAAAACAAAATAATTTTTGCTTTTATTTTTGAAAAATAATAAAAATATTTTTATAATAATAATAATAATAATAATAATAATATGAAATATCTTGATTTATGTGATTTTATTTGGAAAAAAAATAAATGTGGTACCTAAAAGGCCCTCCGTTTTTATATTGCAAAACACACGGCTGGCGGACGTCCGGATCAGGTGCATCTCGCACCGTTCATGCCGAGGTAACACCGTAAAGCGGCATACTCTACCTAAGAACTATAACGGCGTTAAGAGACCTCTCTCTATAAATAGTGAGAGACGGGGGTCACAGATGGCCTTGTTCTCATAAGCCTGTCTCTCTGGAGCGCGACCTCCTTCGCTAGAGAGAGAGAGAGTTTGGTCGAGGAATGGAGAGAGAGGTGGCGATGGAGGTCGCAGCGAAGGAAAAGGAGGAGAAGAGGTCGAGGTTTAGGAGGATCTGCGTCTACTGTGGGAGCCAGCCAGGGAAGAAGGCGAGCTACCAGGAGGCCGCTATCGAGCTCGGGAAGGAACTGGTAATCAAAAGGATTCGACCTTTTTGAAGGGAAAAAATGATGTTTTTTTCCTGTTGGTTTTATCTTTTTAACGGTTCTATCGGGTTTTGGATCTTGATGTTCCAATTTCCAAAGCATGTCTTATAATTTTTCCCTTTGCATTTCTATTCAATCCAATTACAAGATCGACGGTTTCTGGCTTGTATACAAGAATGGGAGGGCTGTCGTCCATGGATTCCTGAGCCTCTTTTCTGCACCTTTTGAGGGTGGATTCCGATAGGGTTTTCTCCTCCTTTTCTTGAAAAAAAGATCTAGGTCAATGCATATCCATGATCTATGAAAATGCCTGTTTTGATGATTTCTTCTTGAAAATGAACAGATTTTTGCCTCTTATTTCCGTTAAAAATTGCATTTTTCTAACCTTTTAAGAACTTAGGAGGCTTTGAAGGAGTGGGTTGTGGGGGGGAATTCGGGAGTTCGGCATGAGGGATTGCTAGCTGTAATCAGCCTGGTCGCAGGCAGCCTTCTTGCATGATCTCTGCCAAATAGTTATTAAAGGGGCAAAAAAAAAAAAACCAAAAGAGATAAGCTTTATTATTGTGGATCAAAAAAAAAAGGGAGGAGGCTCTCCTGATGCCATTCTCTGGAAGGGAACGTACTCCCTTGGTATCATGACTCATTACCATGTCTCCTCGTAACCCTTCTCATATGACTCACGAGGACCTCCGCTTCCATGGGAATTTTGGACTTAAATTTCTCTATCCTTTTCCTTTCATTTGCTATATAAGCTTGGGAAAATATAGGCTTGGAATTTGTGCAACGGGCTTGGCTGTTTGACACGTGTGCTTTGGCGTTTGCACTTGCATGTTTGTGGGGCAGGTAGAGCGGGGCATAGACTTGGTGTATGGAGGAGGGAGCATTGGATTGATGGGCCTGGTTTCGCATGCAGTCCATGATGGAGGGCGCCATGTCCTTGGGTTGGTTCACTTGACCCTCTTCCTCTTTCTCATCTTTCTTCTGCGGGTTCCTTTTTGTTTGGGCTTATCCTATAAATGGAACATGTTTCTTCTTCTACCTTCCTGACAAAAATGGCGACTTCCTTCTCTTTGTTTTTCTTTTTCCTGCTATTCATTGCGACATGTGGCTGACGCTTTGTTATTTAGTTTACATGCTGCTGCAATAGTCTTAATTGCATTTTTCTGAAAGAGAAAACAGTTTGGTACTCTCTTACAAGGGGGAAAAGAAAACCTTTCTCTCTCCTATCGTGGATGTTCCATATGGCTCTTAATTTGCTTTTGTCTTTTTTATGAAGTCTACGCACTCAGTCTACTTTTGGATTTATGATTCTAATTACTTGGGAGTTTATGTTACTATCTCTTTGTTCTCTTGCAGAGTTATTCCAAGACCACTGATGCCAAGGGAGGTGAGTTCGTTATCTGGAGATTGCCCATTTTGCCATCCTGTGTCATTCGCACTTGATTTTTCTTTACTTTTCTATACGAAATCCATGATTTTAGGAATTTATTGTTGCATTTGAGATGGTAGTGCTAATGTGTGTATGTCATGGTGGTGAGCATATGGAAGTTTTTTTTTTTTTTTTTTGCTTCTTTTTGTGTGGTGGTGGTTACACATCCTAATTTTGATTCAATGATACATGGAAACTTTGGTTAAATATGGAATTTGGTTTGTTGTTTTATAATAATTAAAAGGGGTATTCCAATGCATAGGCTCCCACCACTGCAGAGTTTGGACCTTGTATGTGGAGAGACTGTTTGCATATTTCAAACTTGTAACACCTAGGTTACGGCGGAGCAATCTTACTATTTTGCAAAAGACTACCTTCTTCTATATTGTTTTATAATATGGACTAAAATTTCATATATTTTGCATATTTATCCATTTTGTGGACCAGAGAATGAGCGAGGCATTTTAACCTTTTTTTTTTAAAGTACTTCCGCAGCAATACCTAATCCTTGTAAGGGTGAAACTTTTGTCTTTTAGGGGTACTTTTGCACTGTGCAGATTTTGCCCCTCCACCTAAAATGCCTATGTAGGAATGTTATAGTTTGATGTTTTATAAGAGTTCCTACTGCAAGACAGATGTTCTATATTGCGTCTTTCGGGTGTGATAGCGTTCTAATGCTAATATGTGCTAGGCATAGATAAAAATATTGCAGTGTTATGAGTAGCTAATCTCTTATAATATCACAAAATATTAGTATACTGGTATAAGTGGCTGTTCAATAGAAATCAACATTCGGTTTTGCCATTATGCTAATTTGCCTGCATTTTCTTCTAGAATGTTCGCCAACATCTTGCTTCTGTATGTGCTCAGGAAACTTTATTTGCATTCCTATGCCGACATGCATGTTGTTCTTTGAGATGTAGAAAATATAACATGATACTGTTTTAAGCTTAATAAATGCAAATAAATTTTTGTATGCAGTTAACTGGTGAGCCTGTGGGAGAAGTCAGAGCTGTATCAGATATGCATGAGAGAAAAGCTGAGATGGCTCGTGAAGCTGATGCTTTCATTGCTTTGCCTGGTAAAATTTCTTTAGCTCGACCCGTTGGGGAATTATAATGTCTAATGTCACTTCTTTGTTTTACTGTCGTCACGTTTCTCATGTAAGTTGGCACATCAGGTGGGTATGGTACGCTCGAGGAACTGCTTGAGGTCATTACATGGTCTCAGCTTGGAATTCACAAGAAGCCTGTAAGTTATTTCATTATCTCCTTCTGTTACAAGGGGAACAACCAATTCAGTGGGGATATCGTAATTCATTTTTTCTGTATAAGCTAGCGTGTATATTTGGATCTTTCAATCCATTCACTGGAGGTCCCCACAAACTTTTACTTGTACAAATACAGTAGACCAACATTGTAACTTGAATTTGTTATTGGAACAATTATAGTGAACCCTTTATTACCAATTAAAAGCCTATAGCTTTTGACTCGTATACCTGTCCCTGTTAGCATTTGGTCCAAACGGTAGACATGTATGTGCACGGACGGTAATGTGTTCCATTGTTTTGATGGACCCCTGTTGGTTATAATTGACTGTGTTACTCTTCTTGCCAACCAGAAATAGATTGATGCATGCGATATGATGCATTTGTTTAGTAATATAGTCAAGAAGGTTTTGGCTGGCTTTTCTGTTAAATCAATCTAAAAAATAAGGATCATTGCAGTCTAGTCCTTGTTTGGTGTAATTTCCTATCATATTCCTCTAATATAATTAAGGAAAGTCACGGTCAAACTACTGTTTATATGGAGACAGCACTCGAGCAATACTTAATTATCATTTCTCTATCAGCTAGGATTCTTCCTACCTAAAAAGATCGTCAGGACTTGATATATATATGCCAAAATTGCAAGTACTTAGAATGGGGATGACTTATTTTAAATGTAATGACTTTCGGTTGGGTGGGGTCAGATGCTTATCTTTTTGTGATGGTTATATAGATATAATTCTATTTATATAAGCAACTGAATACATGGCTATTTTATGGCTTGAAATGTTTTAATAACTAGATAGGTTGTTTCATATTTTAATATTTAACTTCTGATCACATTTGATACCTGTATTCTTCTTTTTAGAGGAAAAATTGTGTTTTCTGAATCAACATATTTATAACTGGACAGGTTGGTCTCCTGAATGTTGATGGCTTTTACAATTCGCTGTTGTCATTCATAGATATGGCTGTTGACGAAGGGTTTATATCCCAAAATGCTCGCAGCATCATCATTGCGGCCCCATCAGTCGAGGAGTTGATCAGGAAGTTGGAGGTAATGATCAACAGAGAACTTTTTATAAATACTTCATGCTGGCAAACTTCATTTTGTATTCTGTGGTTCTTGCATGCTTCATCATAAGCAATTTTCAACCAAACCATAAGAAATTGAATAGGCCGTTATCCATACGCTGCAAACTCAAGTTTGAGAAAGAACCAAAATGTTATAATCACTTTAACTTGAGTGATCCATAGATCATTATCATGGTTTTGCAGCTTCCACCAACATTAATGTTGTCGAGCAATTTGAGTACCAGCGTTAGCAGAGCGCTGTCAACCTAAATTATTAATTTAAAATGCATTTATTGGAAATGTTTTTGTTGTTTGATCAATTTCCATGCAAGTCCATTAGCTGTTTTTTATTATTCTGTTCATTGTAAGCTTCTCCGCTTTGATTGCTCAATGAATTGAAGATCATTTCTGAGGCATGTTTATTTCTAAGAGGTTGCCAGTTTTTCCAGATAAAATGTCTAAAATTCTCACTCTTTGGTGTCAATTTGCTAGGAATACAAGGCGGAGTATGAAGTGAACCTTGTTTGGGAGACCGAGCAGAAGCTGGAGCTTGAATCCCACTTGGTTTGGGAGGCTGAGCAGAAGCCTTTGAATTTTGTGCGTGAACCAGAGCCTGGCATTGCTGCCTCATTGTTCAGCCCAACCACCACCCCCTTTTGGCAGTGACAAAAATTTGGTGAAGAAAATTACGTGGTCTACTAAGAGTACTTGGTATGCTAACTTTTGCTATATCCATCCATAAATATATGTAGATCGTGTTGTTATTCGCTGTATGCATTACAATGATGCAGACTATAGCATATTTATATACAGGCTACTACTGGAAATGTTGCAATTCACCTGTTGTGAAATGTTAACAAGGTTTCTTGTTTTCAAATAAAAAGACGGGTATATTGACCGATTTTGTTGAACTTGATTAGACCTGCAAGCAAATCCTGGTTGTTGCCGTTCTTTTCAACGAGCGACAGCGAATGCAAAATGCTGATAACTTCTGCCAAATAGAAATGTGTAAAGTGGATCATGTTTTCAGTTATGCCCTTTACATGGTCACCAATCCTTTGGTCTCTTTATGGTGGTTTTAGCTATATGCAAGACCTTCGCTTTGATAACTGGATCCTAGTTTCCATTCGGAACCCTAGTTTCCATGTCAGCTTCCATTCAGGTTTTTGCAGCTGCATTTGCTCGTCTGTCTAAATTTGAGCTGCTTTTTTGTCAACATGCATTCATCTTCTAAAGTCTTTTTTTTTTTTTTCTTATTGATTGTTATAGCACGCGGTCTAATCATCCCCTTTGATTTCTCATCTTTCATTCTATCAAAATCTTTTTGAGATTCTTCGAAACCAGTTGGTCCAATGTTATCAGCGTCGGCGCGGGCAAGAAGGCACCGGTGGACCCTGTAGGTGGTGTCGACCTTGACACAATAGAGCCATGGTGTTGGCCCTCCGTATTATTAATTCTAGTTTGGTCGGTACTTTTGTTTACATGGAATATAGAGTTCCCTTTGTCTGAGAAAAGTCACAAAACTGAATCAAGACTTTGAATTGGGATCCTCACCGAATCTCTTCCCTTTTGTCCTGAAGCAAGAGTTACAGATGTGGAAACAAAGGCAATATCTTTGACCCACCAGTGGAAAGGGGTGGCTCTAATGTCTTGCTCATGAAGAGCACTGTGAGAAAGATGTACGAAATCTTAAAAAAAAATTCCCATATCCTTCCAAACTCGGATTCTTGACGTCAACGCACCCGTAGATAGATAGAAGTCATCTCACGCCTCTCACCTACGCATGCCTCACCTCACCTACTCGCGCCAGGGATCATCGGCCATGGCGGAAATCATTGCTTCTTCCAACTTCACACCACGAAGCCATGAGAGTCCAAAACGCTAAAATAACAACAGATTTTCTTTTCCTCTTGAACAAAACACTCCAATCAATCGCACTCGCCATCCAAATTGTAAATTTTAGAACCGTTGGAACATCCTAACAACTTATTATAAGATACTTTACGGAATATGTAATTTGAAAATCAAAAAAAAAGGTAGGAGAGGTTTTTGGCCTGCTCTAATTAAGGTGTAAGCTGTCATGCGACTGAAGATCTTGCTTTGTATGAGCAGTGTCGTGGATTCAATCCCCCGGTTGCATGCAATATCATTTTAGAAGAGGTCAAATGTATCAAACTAATAAGTATGGAGCTCTTGAAATTTCTAACAAACAATGATTTGCTCCATGTTTTTTTTCCTGCAGAACACTTGCCTTCACCACCAAGTAAGATCCTGATCCTGGCCAGAGAAGACTGCAAAACACTTGCCACCTAGTATAGAGTATAGACCATAACTCTTCACTTTTTAGTTGCAAAATAAACTATAATTTATTCAGCCATATCTTAAGAAAAGACAAACAAAAAAAGATGGTTGCATTGGCAAGGCAAGTGTCTTATATTTCAAAACTTCTTAATACTTTACAACGGCCATCCATTCTGACCAATCACTGAGGCTGCATTGGAAAGCGAAATTAAAAGAAAAGCGTGAACAGCTGGGTTAAATACAGTAATTTTGATAAAAGAATGGATTAGATCATCCTATCATTTCACAGGAATTTTTTTTTTTTTGAAGGTGCAGGAATGAGTTATTTTTAAGTGAAGTAAATGGACTAGGAGGAGAAAAATCGAGCATTTATGATATGCCGATTTTTTTGAAATACCAATTCTACTTTCCTGAAACATTGATTTGCTCCATATACTCAAATAATTGTTTGTGTGGAAATAGATGAAATAAATGGTTTAAGTATTATTTGTTCTTTTTTATTTAGTTTCCAAACACAATCTAATTGACTAATCCAAGCACTTGTCTCCCTTGACTTGCACATAGTGTCAACTTACCAAGTTATGCTCTAGTTCTAAAACAAAATTCTTCCCCTTCCCTCGAGAAATTGTGACAATATTTTACAGAAAATGAGTTAATGCATTCAGTCCCCATAAGCTAATTTATCCCAACAATAAAAACCAAAAGACAGAATAATTGTTTCAGTGGACTGTATCTTGTAAACAGTAAGCTAAACCATTCTTTTGATACATGCCCGAACCATAGTTGTTGTATACATTATGTATATCCATGTATACGGGCCGACAGATGGGCATGTAAATAACTATTTCTTTTTCTTGCTTTGCTAAGCTTTGTATACATTATGTATGTCCATGTATACGGGCCGACAGATGGGCATGTAAACAACTATTTCTTTTTCTTGCTTTGCTAAGCTTTGTATACGTTATGTATATCCATGTATACGGGCCGACAGATGGGATCTAGTTGATTCTTATTGACCCCTTGATGTCATATAGCTAACAGATTATGCAATCAAATTTTGGTCGTTTTCACTCATTATTGGAACTCTGCCCTTTATAAAGCACTGATATGATTATCTAGGTGAGGTTACTGTTGAACTCCTTTGGAAGCATTACTGTGTTCTGCTCGAATAGAATACTTGCTTTATTTATGCTGAGCTTCTTTTGAATGTGGTCATGTATAATAGAATTTACCTCAATATGCCCAACTTTCTTAAAAGTTTCTGTAAATGCCACTGTTCTAATAAAGTCCGGGTGGCTTCCTCCCCCCCTCCCTCCCTGAAATAATTTAGCTTCTTCCCTGTTGGGAAGCATTTTGTTTTTATATCTTATTAGTTGTCTGAGCAGATTTCAGATAAACTGAGAAAGTCTACCCTTATTGGATGATTTCTTCACTTGTGCTTTGTTATGGATGAAAATTTGTGTGAATAGATGCTTAAGATGAACTGAACTAAATGATTCGTACTGCTTTAGCAAGAACAGGGTAGGAGGTAGCGGGAACTAAGGGTTCTAATGGACCAAAGTTTTCTGCTGGGTTACTAGGTCTTCTGTTGTTAAGCATAAGCTTGAACTGATCTTTAGCCCCCACATGATCAAACTCATAAGGCCTTAAAATGCCCAACTTCTGCAGATGATGGTCTGCTTTGGTTGCTTGGCTTGTAACTTTGATTTCAGATATCATTGTAGTTTCTGATTTCAAACTCTGCCTTCTCCCCTTTTATCTTGATTATTTCCGAGTCCACAGGAATCTTGGAGCTGTTCTTGATTGTGCCGGTTCGGTCATCATAACCTTAACGCAAGCCTGGCAAGTGTTGTTTCAAGGTTTCATGGTGGGTCCCTTTCTTGTCCGAAAATTTCTGCACCAGGAATTTGGTACGCCAATGCTTCGCACTGATTTCATAAGATAAAAGGGCATTAGACATTCTCAAGCATTGGTGGATCATCCCTTGACCACTGAAAGGAAGTCACATAGATGGGATTTGGCTTTTTGGTTAAGTTTTGTCAACATAGAGGTGGTAATTTCCATCTTAGGTCCACCAACCTGTCTGATCTTATCTAAATAAATTGGATTTCATGAGGGATTTTTACAAGTGGTTGCGTTTGTGCTTCTCAAGACCAATCCAATTATATGCTTCAGTTTGAACATCAGACATGATGGATCAGCATGCTTTGTACACAGCCAGAGTTTGGGGGCCCTCAGTCTGCCCTTAAGCCCTCACAACCTATCCATCTGCCCCTAGTATGGTGGGAATAATGCGGCCAGTCATCTGCTGGCCAGGGTTTGGTTCGAGCGTATCAGGAACAAGAAGGCCATACAATTCATGGTTAACAGCAGCAAGAACAAAAAAAGAAAAGAAAAACTTAAGATAAAACTGTTGTTCTGATTTATTGCATGCTCTTCTGGGCTTTAATTTTCTGTTCTCTCTCTCTCTCTCTCTCTTCCTATGGGTGCCCGGCCCCCCTTCCTTCATAGTTTATTGGAATGCATGATCCTAGATTGCCTCCTCATCTTAATCAAGGATGAGTCTTGGATCAATAGTAAGGTTAGAGGCCATAGATTCAAGATATGAAAATAGCTTCTTCACATATGAGGGTGAAGCTATGTACATCCGGCCCTCTTCAGACCCCGCAACAGCAGGAGCCTCGTGCATTGGGCCGTCCTTTTGAGTCTTAACTAAGTTGGTGGGTTGAGGATAGGCATGTAAAGCAAATGTGTTAGGTGCGGGTGTGTTCTACTCAACTCGTAAATGAGCAAAATATTTGTTGAGAGTATTTTGGCCCACCTGAATTGAACCGGACAGGTGGATTCTTCAATTTCAGTACTTGTTTTGTAGTTGTTGGTCGTCTATAATGATTAGAATATATTTTTACACAATCGTATTGGCAGTCATTACTCTATGACCTGAGCTTAACTCACCTGCAAATTTGGAAGCTGCACAGATGTTTAGTCAGAACAAACATGAATACAATGGGAGAGTGCGTGAGATTGTGGAGCAGAGATGGATGGCCGACTGAAACAATTTCCTCAATCAAAATAGTGTCTGTATGTCTCTCAGCTACTCTGTTTTGAGTGGTTGCACTTTGAATTCTGTATTGAAACCAAGCATTTCCTCTTTCTGTATATATGCTTAACTTCAAAAATTTCAAAATCCAATTAGTGTCAGGCCTCAGTCACGCTTGGCATGTGTTGAGGGCCAATGTCATCCTGAAGGAGGACTAGACCACTAGCCACTATGATCGGTTAGTTCCAGAGGTGCCCTAAGGAGGTAGGGTGCCACCCCCTGCTTCGGAACATCTCGAGTATGGTTGGTGGAGGCATCACTTTTGGGGCGAGGCATGTCTCTAGGAAGACGAATGGAGCCACAAATCGGGTGATTTCCTTTGTGGCAGATCACTCCAGTGGGATCCTTTAGACCGGTGAGGTGGTGTTACCTCAGGCTCTTCGAGATCTGTTGTTTTCTGACTTCCTTGAATATTCTCATATCAAAGTTGTGTGAGTCGTCTGTTGTAGCAAAAAATAAAAAATAAAAAAAAAATAAAAAATCCAAATATCTTTGCTGGAAGTCATCTCGTTCTATATGCTTTGACATAAGCATGATCTAGATGTGTTTTTGTTCTTCATAAGAAACCACTAACAACCGTTAGCCTTCTTCCAGCTGGGATGTTCTTGGGGAGCCCTTTGGAGGTCTTTCATCATCCTCATAAGATGGGTAGGTATTGCAACATCCATGCTTGCTTTTATGAACAGAAAAGATGGTACAGCTATTTTGTATTAGTTATTAGTAACTATGCAATTTTAGGAGGCCCAGTTGAGTTTTATGATTTGTTGATTCTGCTTCCTAATAGCATTTATTTCCAAACAAGAACTTCAAAAGCAAGCATTTAACAATAGCTTATTACTTTGTCGCAACTTCAAAAGTTTCTCATTCAATTCTTCTTTGCTCCCATTCAATCAAAGTTTCCTCCAGCAACCCATGATCTACCAAACTCTTGTTCAACCTTTGTTCTACTAACTTTTCATGTTTTCCTTTCTCCTTTCAACTTGCTTGAATCTGATAGATTGTTCAATCTCCTTTCAGAGGAGATTGGAGAAGAAGGAAAGATAATAGTAGCAAGTAGGAGAATGCTCTGGAAGTTCTTGCCTACCCCCCCTTCTCCCCCCAGCCGCATATATACCAGGCTGGGGGGTCTTTCAGGGGGGTTCGTCGTCGTGGGGCACGATGGAGCTGCCACTGACACGGCCGTTACAGGGCGTCGTGGGGCAGCGCTGGGTACGGCCGTGACAGGGCGTAGTGGAGCTCCGCCTTGTACGGCTGTTACAGGGGATCGTGGAGCAGCGCCAGATA
Organism: Phoenix dactylifera; assembly: GCF_051530095.1. NCBI lineage: Eukaryota > Viridiplantae > Streptophyta > Magnoliopsida > Arecales > Arecaceae > Phoenix > Phoenix dactylifera. The sequence continues at coordinate 32,776,644 of NC_143198.1, read as the reverse complement.
CAACCGTTGCTGGGTGTAGTGGAGCAGAGGGCCGCGACGTGCCTCTGGGGAATAGCCTGTCGTTGTCGAGAGATGTCCGACTCGGGGTCGGGCTGCGAAGACGAAGATGTCCGACTCGGGGTCGGATTGCTGGATCAAGGGGCAGCCGACTCGGGGTCGGGCTGCGGAGACGAAGATGTCCGACTCGGGGTCGGATTGCTGGATCAAGGGGCTGCCGTAGTCTTCCTGGGCGCGCGTGCCGGTCACGTGGGGCATGGTGGCTAAGTTCCCCCGTAACAATTCCTATTATGACCTTAATAAAAATTAGGTCTTTAATGCCTCTTTAATGCTTTTTTAATGTTGAAGGGCCTTTTTGTAAAACAAATAAAAATACAGTGATTCCTGCCTCATGGGAAAGTAATTTTTCCATGTTTCTCATGAAAAAGTCATATCGGAATCATATTTCCATAGGAATACAACTTTTTCGTCTCTCTTCTTTGAAAACTCCAACCAAACAAGAGGCATCTCATTACTTTTTCGTTGACCATATTTTTTTCCCTTCTCTTTCTGCGAATCAAACGAGCCTTAAGATATAACAAGGTAAAGACTGAGAATTGTTGTTTAACGAAAGAAAGGGAAGAAAAAAAAAAAAAAAAAAGCAGAGAACTATTCCCTTCAACCAACTCGGACTGTGATTCATAAATGTAGATCAGTTCGTATGCATGCATACCTACCATACTAGGACTGCGAAGAACATAAGGAGCACATGTACCCATGTGTCCCGTGTTAACACATACAACAATCCTTTGTGGATCTAGCAACAGCAACACTCCCATGCATTTATATCGCACCCGCTCAAGAAATTAACAAAGAATCCATTCATTCCTTCCATGCTGTTTCTGATGTTGACAGATGCATGGATATATAGTAGATGATATTCCGGATAGGATAGCGGGGGTCCCATTAATTGGAGTGAGCCGCTACACCACTGGATACCTATGGATGCAATCCTTCCATGGATTGTCCGGGTCCATGCCGGAGTCTCTCAACGCCCTCCACATCACACTGCAGGCCTTGAACCCCGTCCCGAACGCCAGCATCCACACCCTATCCCCCTTCTTTATCCTGCCCTTGGCCTCGAAGTAGGCCAGCTCGTAGAAGACCAAGCTGCTCGACGTGTTCCCGAACCGGTGCAGGCACATCCGGGCCGGCTCCGTCACGCCGTGGCTGAACCGCATTATCTTCTCCACCGCGTCGATCACCGCCTTCCCGCCTGCGTGGATGCACATGTGCTCGAACGCCTTGGTGAAGTCCGGCACGTGCACCGCCTTCCGGTCCCCCGCCATGAACGACCTCGTCACGTTGTAGACGTGCCGGAGAAGCTCGGAGACCGGGAGGACTCGGGGGGCGAGGGTGGAGATGTGGGCCTTGAGACCGGCGCCGGCCACCCGGACCAAGTCCTTGGTGAGCGCGACGCCGACGTTGCCGTCCTCGTCTTCCATCTGGACGGCGGCGTTGTAGGCCGCGTCGTCGGCGCCGTGGTGGGTGCGGAGGGTGCGGACCAGCTCCATCTTGGCGGCGCCCAGCCGGGCGGGGTCGCTGGTTAGGAGCGCCGCGGCGGTCCCCGCCCGGAAGATGCAGTTGGTCACCAGCATGTGGCGGTTGTTGCCGAAGTACCAGTTGAGGCTGGTGCTCTCGGTGACGACTATAAGAGCGTAGCCGACCCGGCGGCGGAGGATCTTGGCGGCGAGCTCGATGGACATGGTGCCAGCGCTGCAGCCCATGCCGGCGAGGTTGAATGTTTTGACGGAGGGGGGCAGCTTGAAGTGGTGGACGATGAGGGAGGAGAAGGAGGGGGATGGGGCGAACATGCTGCAGGCGACGACCAGGACGGTGACGCGGGAGGAGTCGACGGCGGTCTTTGCGAGGAGGGAGGCCACCGCGGAGAACATGCCTTCCTCGGCCTCGAGGATGGCATACTGGAACTGGGCACCGTAGTCGGTCTGGAAGAGGTACAGCGGGGCGTAGGTCTCGTCCCCGAGGCCGGACTTGCTGAAGATGGCACGCATGAAGTCCTGGCTGCTCGGGGAGAAGCGGCGGCTGCGCAGGCCGACGTACTCGCACACCTCCAAGCTGCACCGACGGTCGTGGTCGGGCTTGAAGCAGGTGTAGTCGACGAGGAGGACGGGGAGGGGCCGGGTCGACAGGTAGGCGACGAGGGCGACGGTGGTGCACCAGAGGAGGGAGAGGAGGGCCACCTTGTAGTCGGAGAGGAAGAGAAGCACGTCTGGGCTAAGCAGCGAACTCGGGATGGAAGGAAGCATGGTGTGGATTATAATGGTCAGCGCTAACAGGGTGAACATGGAGATCCTGAGGAACTGGATTGTAGATCGCATGGCTGCAGCTTGCCGGAACCAAGAGGAGAGGAGAAAGAGAGAGAGCCGCAGGTGTTTCTATGGGTGTATGGTAATGGAAGTGCATGGTCTTATAATTTCTTTGAAGAGAGGGACAGGTGATGGAAGGTGTATGGAGCATAAGAGAAGCCATATGCAATTATGCATGGAGGGGAATTGGGGCATGGAGGAGCATTGAAGAGGGATTGAGGCTGCTGTCTCGTTACAATTGATGGAGCTGACCTAACACGAGTTGAAATAAAGAACCAGGTCGAGCCGCAGGAGGTGTGAATGAGCGTAGCCAGGAATCAAATGGAGGAGAGATTAATAGGTGGGCCAGGTCCAGACAGTTGGGACTTTATGGATGCGTACGGATGGATGCTTTAAGTCACGACTGGGGAGGCGGATTCAATTATCAAATAATTTTTTTTCTTCTTTATCTTGCAAAATTAAGACAAAGGTTGCAAGATTCATTCATCTATTATTTATTTTTGGTACATTTGCAGCTCACGCTAATCTCACATGATCACTATTTTCTGAGTCGAGGGATAAAATTCATTTACTCTGACTATTGATATTTCATGCCATGCTAGATCCAGTTTAGATAGGTATGCATTGGGCGGTACCTGTTGGTTTACATTAATACCTCCATTGGTGCGACATCTTGGTTTGAGGGTATGCATTTAAAACTACTGGTATCATATCTAAGTGTGCTATTAGACTATGGTCGATTTCTTAAGATATGCACTTGGCTAAAATTATTTATCATATATTAGTTTTATTTACATAATTAAGTAAATTTTGGTATATGTAATATAAATACTACAAATATTAAAATTATTTTATTGATATAATAGAATATATATTTATATTGATAGGATATAGTAAAGTTATCCGATGATTTATTTATTATTGTCGCTATGTATTATAGAAAATCTTTTTTAAAATATTCAAGATATTATTATATCTGGTTATTTATTCACAATAGGTCTCGTCCAGATAATTCATCTAATAGAAATACAATATTTTTGAAGAATAGCTAAAGCACATATTACCGTCCCAAAATCATAAAATAGGTCAATCTTCACAAGGCAAAACCAGCGGCAAGAAAATATCCAAGCATTAGATCAAACAACATAATGTAGCAGCTATAAATAAAGATCAAATCAAATAAATAATAAGTCAAAGAGCAGCTTAAGTTAGGTAGTACTTTGTCAATTCTAAGATAATGGGACGAGAGTCTAAAAATAAGACTAATTCACGTACACACAGGCTGAAATAGATAATTTTTAATTTTAATTAAGAAAAATAAGGGTGGAGCAAATATTTATTTAGTGAAAAAATTGTCCAAGTAGTATAAGTCAACAAATATCATAAAAATATTTGAAGACAGAAATCCTAAAAATATAAATCAATCTAACCAATTTTTTCCCTTGAGAATATGTAAAAATGCATCTAAAATAATTCTATTTTTAATATATTTTAAATAAATATATCAAGTATAAAATATATTATATTATACACTATAAAATTAGTTTGAATATATATATATATATATATATATATATATATATATATATATATATATATATATATATATATATATATATATATATATATATATATATATATATATATTGCATAATGTGCCGATTATAAATTAGTTAAATGGTGAGATCCGAGCCAGTACAAATGCATTTATTACACTAAAAGCTGAGAGTAGAGCTACGCCTTGGATTCCGGGGAGGGACCGCTCCACGCAATGTCGGCAATCCAAGAGACGGCACTCGAGTGAAAACATGCACATACGTGGGTAAAATATTGCCCACAGGTCAGTGCGATGTCTACGGCAAGGACAGTGGAAGCAAATGCTATGTTCCCCTTTAACAGGCCTGGATGTTCTGCGAGCTGGGTCCTTTTCCACTGCAATTTTATCGTTCATTATTTAAATCTTAGATTTACATGTAGTTATCTGTTTGCAGCATTGTCGCCTTCTTATGTCAAATATTAGAGGAACTACAAAATGTTGCCCAAATCGTCGAAGCATAATTTTAACTAGTGTGGTTGGGAAAGATGTTGAAATCAATGGCCAACAAGTAGGAAACATGCCAGCTAGCTTCAATGGCCGGCAATAATATTAAGCTCTTGTTTGCTCTCGGCAGGGTTTGAGTTGTATCTTTCGTGCGAAAAAAAAATGATTCGTCAGTGTCTTGTGATGTCGGTTAATGATTCGTGCAATAGCTACTTCAAGAGCTATGGAGATCGGTAGGGGAAAAAAAATTCAGCTACTTCAAAACCTGTGTTCAGACATGATCCACGATTGATGTGGTGAACCTCTTTGAGAGCTATGGAGACGATACAACCATTAATCTACTCAGGATGCAGTGAGATGTGCTGTGTGCATTGAGATTTGTAACATGTAAAGGTTTTGACCTTCGCTGCGTGCATAGTGCTCCGCCGTACGTGCCTCAAAAATGGCATTTTGAGAGCGCAAGTGCCGGCCCATTTCGGCCGGCGGCCATGACACCAAGATCGAGGAAATTGGATAAATTTTGAGAAGTACCAAGATATTTCATGATCTCAGCCAAAATATAGGATCCGGAGCATCAGTATCTTGGCTGATACAGTAAACCTGGGATTTAAGCATTGTGTTTAGACAAATGATTTGGATGTTAAAAAACATTTTAAAACATCTGTCAGCATGTTGATATTGTATCATCAAATATCTCAAGATATATCAGTCTAGATACCGAGGACCGAGGTTTTAGACATATTTTGCAGTTTGATGGGTCCAATTCTAAGTCCAAGCTAATGTGTAATTAAATCACATTACAACTTTCTACATTACTCTGTGTGTAATGTTTTGAAACATCAATACAAAAGCCTCATGCTCTATGACCTACAGCTCTACTTTGGGTTTGTCATGGTCCTTGGCTTAGCTGAGCTAATTAACTAACCTGATCCTGGAGGAGCCTCCAACTTTCTATAGCTCCATCCTTTTTCTCAATTTTTTTGTTGAACGTTTATAGCTCTAAATTTGATTGCCTTCAAGACCAACAAAGGATTTGCACATATTTAAGAAACCTTTTGCATTAGGTTGCCTGTACCAAATGCCACAATTCACAGTCCATGCAATAAGGTGCTGATTGCACGGTTTCGTATGCTTATAAATTAAGCCTGCCAACTTGATGACGCCAGGCTTGTGGATTTTCCATGGATTTATTGCTAGGCGTCAATCATTTGGGGTTCCACATATCATTTTCAATACTGACGGTGAAGCAACGGCGCTTTATTGAGTGGGGGCGTGCCGACATGTGGCGACGACAGTGTTTAGAGGGTTTGCACCAGCTTGGAATTTTTGGAAGATAGCCTGTGATTATTTTGTTAGAATGTATATAGAGACTAGAGTAGGTTCTTACAGCCTTTACATTATTCTAAGAGATCATAGCAAAAGGCTCGCAGTCTAGCTGTGAAAAAATTATTCTCTATACCGTATGTACCATACAACTTTGACACCCTGTATGCCACTTATTGGACCTGCTAGTTTTTATAGCGGTGCACCAAGATGCATACTTGATGAATGAGGTTCGTAGAAACAAGCACTATGATTAGTGTCATGAAGTGTAAGGACTAATTTCTCTTAACCCCGGTATGTGAGTTGGTTTCGACACTAGCAAGCCATAGGGACAAACTTCCTGTCTCTCTTGATGGTGCTTATCTATAATTTGGGCCCATATGTGGTGCATTTGGTGTAAGGTATAATTTTCTGTATCAACCAGAGTGGGGAGAAAATGTGTGCACGAAGTATTCTTAGATAAGTAAGGAGTCTTGCTTAACTGGATGGCAATTGCGCCCGTATCTGCATGGGAGCTTGCATGTGTCTTACAACTGGGCGTATGTTTTTAGCAATTACCCTCGTATCTACATGGCTTGCTGGCCTGGGGTAGGAGTCCAGGGGCCTCTAGATCCTGCTCCAAAATCCAGGGGAAGTGAAAATTTTAAGAACCATTATATTTCTTTTCTTTCTAAAATAAAGAGCATCAGGATTCTTTTACCAACTTTGCTTGCAATTCAAGACAATGTCATTACCACTATTAAAGCTCTACTTGGAGCATCTTGTCTCCATTTTGATGGTTGGCAATTGCAGCTTGAGTGCTAGCCACCAATATCTTCTTTTTCCTTTCTTTTTTTTCTCAGTTCAATCATCACCATCCGCTCTTGGGCCAGCAGTAGTGTGGTACAAGGAAGGTTGTCGACTTTTCATAGGAGCTAATGTTGCACCACATTGAAGGTTGTCAATTTGTTGGCATACAATAAAAAAGAAGTACAAATGACCTATTATATTGAACTACGTTTTTCTTTTTTTTTCCCCCCTTTTTGTAAGGAACGCCTAAGCCTCACATGGACTGTAGTTTGAGTTGGACAAAGTTTTTTTTTTCCATTGTTTTAATGTCAATGCTTCAGCAAGCCACAGTGCCTTTGGAATTGATAAAGGTGTATTGTGTGTTTCTATTGAGGAGTTTCAGAAAAATACATCTATTAAAACAAGGAGTCCTTCGTGTCACCACGGAGGAACGTATATAAATGAATGATAAATGCTAAAGCTTAGAAGAGGAGGGCATTATAAATCACAAACATATGATTTTACCTTCAAGTAACATGTCATCGTTTACTAGCCTTACTAGAAAATTGGCCTTACTAGCCTATATATAATGGACCTTCCACGGCCAAGAAATTCATTGCATTAGAACTATGGAGGTCAACCAATCCGTCAATCAGTAGCATGTTGTCGGTGCATGTTTTGCACCGTAGGGTCTCAACTCCCACCGTGTATTGCACCCCGCTCGTATTTGGTACGGTTGAGAGATGGGCGACAACTATCTATCTTAGAGACAGATGATGCATCACCCATTTAGGCATACACCATCTTTTGTGATGCAAAACATGCACCACAAAGGATCCTAACTCAAACATATAACTTGTCAGTTCAAGAAGAACTGCTTATAAATTTAACTATGGATAATTATTTATAGAATTCTTATTCAAGAAGATGGGTGCAGCGAGAACAGATCTTAGACTAATTTAGTTAGGAAAAGATGTGAGTTGTGAATTAATTGGGATCCATGAGTTGTTGCTAGAAGTAGATAGGTCTTATATTTGAGCAATGCATTATCATTTATCCATGCATTTAAAAGCTAAAAATAAAAAAGAATCTTGTTGGATGTTGATGCACATGTAACCCTAGTCGACAAAAGGAGGATAGCATGCTCGTGCGGATGCCTTCTTATGTTCCTAAGTTTACCATGCAAACATACTAAAAAAATCAAACCTTTTTGGACAATCAAAATTATAATTGATGACAATATTTATTGATTTCAGTATGCTCGTCCCTTTGATGGAATAGCAGCCATCCTCCAATCTCTTTGATTTAAATAAGCGTGGTTGCCATGACAAGGGAGGGTATGCTTTGAGCCGACTCAAAGGATACCAGTGCCATCTTCCTTCTTTTCCAAACGAAGATTAAATTTATCTTATTATAATTTTGGCCAACCATTTGATTGATTCTCTACCCATACGAGTTTGATATAATTGCTCGCACACTTGTTTTTGAATGGAGAAGTTTTTGATGAAATGTTTCTTTACTAGTTATCTTGAAATTTATTTATGGCATGTAAGATGCGGACTTTGTTGCTCCAAGAGACAACCTTATCCTTATCATTTATTTATTTTTCAGCCATCACATCATGCCCATGTCAATACCAATTCAAGAAGAAGAATGATTTGGGTGACCGACCGACACCCATAATGCTTTCCTACATGTTTTTTTTTTTTTTTTTTTTTTTGTGATGTAAAAGGGGAGGCAGAAAGGAACCGCCTGGCTTTTATTGAAGATTAATCATATTTACTTGTTAAGGGAAGAGAGAAACAGATGCTAGAAAAAAAAACTAAATGGTTCCAAACTAAGCGTGTGATAATCTGGAGAGAACTTCATCCAAACCAATAAATAGGAATATTTATTGTCTAAAAGTTCTAAGCAATTTTATAAAGATTTTAAGGAAAAAGCACCAGAATCTAGAATGGCCATAAGCTCCAAATTTGAAACAAGAAACAACTGATTTTCCACCACCAATTTTCGTACTAAGCTTTCCTATATGTTCACCATACAAGAAGTTCAAAAACACATCCTCAATATTAATTTACAGCAATAGTTGATAGATGCCATTCATAGCATCTTACAAACATTAATAGAGCAAAAAGGCTTTTCTTATGTTGGTGGTAGCAATTGTGTGGTGTTACTGGGAGGAAAACAACTCTAAGATGTTCCTTAACAAAAGCTCGACGGAAGAAAATGACTTTTGTAAGGTAATGCATAACTCTAAAATGTTCCTCAACAAAAGCTTGACGGAACAATAGGTGATTTGGAGTTGGTTTGCTTTTCAAAAAATGACACAATTCTTTTTTTTTTGTTTCCGTTCTAGCTTATACATAGCTAATAAATTGCTATCTTTTTTGCTTTCTCATGAGTTTATTTAGTTACAAATGACACCTACAGTTCTGATCCGAAGAACTCTCTACTTTCTATAACTCATGCTCTCTATAATTACCAATTTTTTTAATAAAGTCTTAGGTGGCTTTTGCCTCTCCTAGTATATAAAAAAAAACAAGCATTATTTTTCTAAAACTGATTAAATAATAAGACAGCGGAGTGATCATCTGTCAACAGTCTAAATAATCATGGTTTTCTCTAAAATTTTTCTCGAAACATTGGGGATGTGCCATCACAAAAATCTAGAACTACCATTTCAGATCCATATGCTGATTGTTCCTTAGCTACTTGCTTGCATGAGCAGTATGTCCAAGTTTATATTATCAAATTGTATTAGGTAGGCAGGAATCTCTTCTCGTGCTTGGGTGGTTGAACGGTCATCCATCGTCTGGGTCCGCGAGAAAACTAGCATCGGTTGTGCAATCGCAATCGCAATCGCTTCTTCTCCGCATCATCAACTACTTATTAACCACCCTCGGCTGCTCCAGCGAGGCGGAGGCATCTGCGTCACCATCCATGAGGGTAAAGCCGGCAATTAAGTCACCCAACTAAAACGGATAGGAGGAGTCGAAGATGTTGTCAAATATAATATTTTATTTTAAGCTCGCAAGCGGACGCAATGCACACGCAGCCAATAACCGCCACGCTGCGTGCCCGGGTATGATTTATAGGAACCAACGGTTATGATTGGCTGAGCGCACGGCTACGGTGTTAAGCGGGATCGGGGGTATTAATGGGTCATAATGGGGTGTCCACGAAACGAGCTGGCTTCTTTAAAGTCGTTCTAGTTGGACAGCGGACCCCCCCGGTCCCTCAAGCTTTTTCTGAAACCTACATTCTTGTTTCCCTCAACGATCGTACGCGACCCCGATATGTTACCCCAACGGTTCGAAACCGGGATGCTACCCCCCGAAAAACCGGATCCGTGCCGGCTTCGAATTTATGAGGAGACAGCGGGGGCTGCATTCTATCTGTCTTCCTCTGCTTTTCTTCCACTCCGTCGCCACTCTCTCTCTCTCTCCTGTCTTTCTCTTTCTTTCTCTCTTTTTTGTTTATCTCCTTTTCGCGCTTTTCTCTTTCCGCTTTTCATTTCTTCTCTTGAAGGCTTTTTGTACCCGAGAAATAGCTTCTCTCTGCTCCCCTCCTCTCTCTCATTCTTGTCCCTCCTCTTAGTTTTTTTTCTTTTTTCTTTTTTCTTTTTCTGGGACGAGAATGAAGGAGAAGTAGAGAGAGCTAGGGTTTCTACGACTGACTGGATTCTGCCGGTAAGCTCCAGATCTGTTTGGATTTCGATGCTTTCTTGGTCGAGTATATGGTAGAGGTTGGTGCATTCGCTTTCGGATGCAGACTAGTTTATTGTTTCGATTTGGGCTTTGGGATGGTTTGAGCTGCGGATTTGGAGGAATTTCGGGGGATCGAGCTCGTCTTTGTGAATCATTTCGTTCTTTCTGTGGTGAAAAGTCTGTCGGTGTTGTGGATTTCGCCTTTGCAGAGAGTTCTTTGGCTGTTTAGTAGCTTCTTGGCTGAACGCCGTCGGACTAGTGTTACGGTTAAGTGAGGGTTTTGATGCGTATCGTGAAGGCTTTATTAGTTTGCAGATTATTCATGGAAGGTTTAGTTTAGATGTAGTTTAAGGGTTTTGGAGGCAATGTGATCGTGCTATCCTTCTTAGGTTTTTCTTGAATCCATACCGAACTACAGGAAATTGTGGATTTGCTGCTCGGATCTCACTTGGATTCAGATTTTGAGCAGGTCCTTCGTCTTGTAATTTTATGTCAACAGTTACAGCTAAGGACGTGCTCAGAATGTTGAATGAATAGCTTTATACATACTATTTAGATTATCTTCTGGCATTTCATTGTATACAGCTAGAATTCTTTGGATAGATGTTGATATTTGTGTTAGATTATGCTGCCTGCTGTAGTCTGGTGCAATGATCTAGCTGGTTGCAGGTTCTACGATCCAAGATTCAGGCGAGAAGGATCTTGGTTTTTTGCCATGGGGAAATCACCTGGGAAATGGATCAAGACATTGCTTTTTGGGAAGAAATCAGCCCGATCTCATGCAATGCAAGGAAGGGATGCTCTGGTATGCCTTTGGGTTATTCTGCATTTTGATTATAAATATTACTGCTGTTTGTTTATTTCATTAGAATGATGTTTGGTGTTGTATCGATGGATGATTGAAACAAATTGGCATGGACTGAAGAACCCTTGCATCCTGCATTTGCACTCCCTTCTTTATTTGGTCAATGCCTGATTACTGCTTTTTCAAGAGATGGCTTTAGAAGGGGAACATGTTTAACTTTGCCATTCTTTCTACATCTTCATATGCTTGAGTGGGTCCAGAAATTAAACGATGATTGCATGCCTAGAATGTCTTGGTAGTTTATGTTTCATTGACGGTGTCTTAGTTAACATTGTTTAGGCATTTGTTAAAGGTGCGACAATTCCAAATTTTAGATCTTGATCACACGAGATACAAAACTGGCTAAGTCAACTTATATTGCTCTGATGTGGCACACTGAGTACACTTATCATGTATGGAGTTATCTTAACCACTTGTTTAGGAGATTGGCATTTGACTTTTGCCATATTTCTTGGACGAGTTGCGCTTGGAAACTAAAAAGAAAACTTTTTTGTTGATTTAAAGTTTTGGAATATCTGTCACAAATTGCAAAATTGCATATAAACACATTGAGAGCTTACATACTTCCCCATTTTGAAGAGATGTGGTTGAAGATTAAAAGCTTCTCAACTAAAAAAAAGAAGAAGAGGAAAGTAAGAAAAGAGATGTAGCAAGATGTGACAAAAGTGTGTACCTATGCTGTGTCATGAATCCAAGATACTCCAATTTTCTTTGTTTACAACTTTACGTGTGAAGTAAGGCTTAGTTAGTGAACTTGTGATCGTTTAATAGAATATGTTCAATGATGAAGAACAAACATGACATTAGCTGTCTTGTTTTACAGGACATTTTATGACTAGGCTGAAAAAATAACATGCTTTTTTTGTTTTTTCAATACAGAACATGGTCTAAACTATATGCTTAGTTATAATTCAGGGCTTGTCTTCTAAGGGACTGATATGTCAAAGAATTTATCTGTTTTTGATTCTTGAAATCTCAATTGCCTATGATATTCTGTCCAATTTTTGATTAATATACACTATCTTGAATATCAGTTACAGCTTCTTGCATGTCAGTTACAGTTTCTTCTGCTCTTAGCATGATGTAAATGTCACATTTTCATGAGTGTACTCCATGGCAAACTTATGCATTAAATCATCACACCTTTCCTACCCAAGTTAACATTTTAAGTATGGGAGCCCTTATTTATCTTTCATGTTTCAATTACAGAAATCTGTCAATAATAAAGGGTATATTGGAGAAAAGGGACCTCGTGCTTTGGCTGGGAATTCTTCAGTAATTTCTGAACCAGTACTTGTCAGCACCGACAACAGTGGAATTATCTCAAATTTAGAAAAGGGAACACCTTCCAATTTAGATGGTGATGGAAGAATGCTTTCTGCCACAAGTCAGGATGCAGAGAAGCAGGGATTTGCCAGATATGACACATCAAACAATCCTGAAAAGCTTAGAGAAGAGCAAGCTGCTATAAAGGCACAATCAGCTTTTCGGGGTTATCTGGTATTTGCTGGTTGGACTTGTTTTTTCTGTTGAAAATATATTATGAATCTTGCAAGTTTTCGTTTTGTTTCTCTGCTTGAAAATCTTTATTTCATAATGATATCTGCAATTCCACCATCTGTACCTTTGTCTCGAGTGTTATACATTTCTAGGTTTTGTATCCTATTTGATCTCCATCATTCATGCATCAGGATATCAACCTTATAGATTTCTATCCGTGGTAACAAACATTTCCTGCAGCATTCATTCTTATATCCACCTATATATGAATTGTAGGATAAGTGAACCACGGAAATTATCTTGGGAGATAATGTGATAATATTAAATAAATTGTGCCTGTGGATGCATGATATTTCTTTACCCTTTCTCGAACTAGTTTATTTCCATACTAATTATGCATTCTGTATACTGGTTATTCCTTGCTGATATCAATATACCTTTTGTGCAGGCACGCAGGGCGTTTCGTGCATTGAAAGGTATTATTAGGCTTCAAGCCCTAATTCGTGGGCATCTGGTAAGGAGACAAGCTGTTGCAACCTTACGTGCTATGCAGGGAATTGTCAAGTTACAAGCCATGGTTCGCGGCCAAAGAGTTAGGTGTTCTAGCATTGGATTCAGAATACATGCAATGCTTGCTCAAGGAAACACTGTGGTAACTATCCTAACCTGGGGTTTAGTCATTGAATAATTTCTTTCAATAGGCATACCTTTGTCCTTGCATTTCTTCTCTATTACCTGAACCTCCTGCATGTTGATTTTAATAATGTGTGCAACACAGGAAGTAAAGGGATAATACTCAAAGTTCCATGTTGCTTTTCCTCAGCAATAAGTCAAATTAACGGGATTGTGAATCATGGGGTTAGTTTTAGAACTGATTCTATCAGTATCCATGACTTGACCTGTTGTTATCTATTATTTCATCTGTTCCATCGCTTGTCAATTTTGATGGTGTGATACACAGTAAGCAAGCACGGCATGCTTGGAACCCTCTAGATTCCTTTAAGTGCACAATCAGCCAAACTAATGGGTACACAATTTGGTAACCAAGAAGTGAAGAAAGAGATCCTGGATTTAACATATTAATAAACCAAAGAAAATCTGGTGTAGAAGAAAGAAACCATCATCCAAAAATTGTCTTGATGTTGTGAATGAAGTAAATCATTCCTTGTGTTTGCTTACTTGGAGGGGAGGTGAACTTTTGAGCATGTTCAATCTGGACTGGTTGTAAAATAAGGATCATTACAATGTACCCAGAAGGGCTTGCAGTGTTGGACCTCCAATTTGTATCCGTATTGAAGTTAATAATGAAAACAATCGTTAATTAAATGGTGGTGGATCTTTCTGTAATTTTCTTCAAATGCATGACAGCTTGCTGCGAGGGTTATCTGCATGCCTGGCTAGCTGCTTCTCTTAGGTCTAACTGGTTTATATTGGAAATAAAAGGAAAGTTGCGGAGGGGCTACTTTTATGTTTCTTCCTTTCCAGTTGGACTAGTATTTTACTTTTTTTGTCTCTTTGGGCTACAGATTGGGTTTAGGGGAGTTCCAAGAGTCATCAGAATTACATGTTTTAGACTGATTTAGTTGTCATTCAAACATAGGGTTCAGTGGAGATCATATATTATATTAGGAACAATAAGCTTTTGGATAACGTTGTATACTGAAAATTAATTCTACATTTTGAAATTCTTTTCTTCTTTTTAATCTGCTTCTATTTAAAGTACACTGCATCCAAGTGCACCCCTTTTTTTCTTGTTTCCTTTTCTTCTTTTTTGTGGGGGGTTCTGTTTTTTTTTTTTTTTTTTTTTGGGGGGGGGGGGGGGGGGGTTAGTATTATTTGTGTTGTTATTATTGTTATTTTTACATTCATTCTCTTGGGGGACTGGACCTGCTCTAAGTACATTCTGAATTTCAATATTCTGGAGTCTGTTTCTAAAATTTTCACACTGATAACTTTTGAACCATAATTGACTTCTGGGTTTTACTTTTTCTTTCATCAGAATGTGTTTATGTATCTGCCTTTCTTGCAGCATAAATTATTAATATGTATCTAAGAATGATGCTCCTTATACAAATTGATCAACATATTGTAGTAACTACCTTATTCCATTTGCTGCTAGTTGCCACACTTCTTTTCAGGATGCTATACCCTTGAATTCTTGGAAGGAGAAACTCTTGACAAATGCATTTCTTTGCAAGGCAGGTTCAAATATGTCACAGTCATTTTTCATAATGGAAGCCATCTTATACCAAAGCGAAGCCCTGAATATCTAGGCAATGCAAGCTCTCTTAATTCAATGCCTTTTCATTTTCCTTAAGTTTGACAGTTTGCAATTATGCTACATGAAATGAATTGATGAAGGATTGTCCATGATGTTTTAATACTCCTTTTTGTTGAACTGACATTGTTCATTTCTTTTAGATAGTTACTTTTGGCTGTTCTCACCCTTCGTTCATCTCCTGTAGCTTCTTTCTTCATTGCTTGTTGCAAAGCCTCTGCAAGTACAGTATGATCAAGGGGACCCCAATTCAGTCTTTAGTTGGTTGGAGAGATGGACATCCACTCATTTCTGGAAGCCGCTTTCACAGCCAAAAAAGGCAACTGATTCAAAATCTCAGCCAAGAAGGTGGAATTATGCTATGGAAACTGAATCAGGCAGATCAAAGCGCAATGCTCGTAGGAATTCAGCTTTGAATGTTGACTCTGCTCAAACCAATGTCGCATCTGAACCTGAAAAAACAAAACGCAACCTGAGAAAAGTTTCTGGCTCTCCTGCTGACTCAGTACGGGAACCTCCACAGACTGAACTTGAAAAAGTCAAGCGTAATCTGAGAAAGATATCTAATTCCATCACAGAGGCTTCTGACTGTCTAGAGGTTGAAACTGAGAAACCAATTTGCAGTGTGAGAAAGGTGTCGAGCTCCCCTTTTGATGTTTCTGACCAAGGCCTTGAAGATTCTGCGGAGAAGATAAAGAAAGATGTTATTCTGACTCCTGATACCAAGCCTGAGGTGGAAACTGTTTTGGAATCTACAGTAGCAGAGGGACCTGCTGAGACCTTGCCTGTCGAGTATTCCACAACTGAATTGCATCAATTGCAGAGCATCGACAACGAAGAGAAGGCTTTGGTGGTGACTGGGGAGTTACGATCCAAGGAAGAACAACCTTGCCTCGAGAACCAAAAATCCAGCCAAAGAAGGTCTTCCTTCTCAGAAAGATCAGAATATGCTGAAAATGGTTTACAGAACACTCCAGTCTTGCCAAATTATATGGCAGCAACTAAATCTGCAAAGGCCAAATTACGGGGACAGATTTCGCCAAGGTTGGGCTCAGATTCAGTTGACAAAAATGGAATCACTCGTCGTCATTCTTTGCCATCTTCTACCAATGGCAAGTTGAACTCACACTCACCACGGATGCAGAGACTAGTTCCAGCTAATGGAAAGGGGGGAAGTAGAAGTCTCTTTTCATCTAGAGATGGACATGGTATGAATTTCAATATTCTTTTTCTTAGGTTAATCTGTCCTTGCTTAGAATTTTTCTTGCTTTCTGATTTTCTGTTTGTTTCTTTTTGTTGATTCATCTGTTGTTGTTTCAATATATATTCTAGAAATTAAAAGCCCTTCATTACATGTTCTAGAAATTAAAAGTCCTCTATCTTATTTGTCAATCATACAATCTTTATACATTTGACGTCCAGTCTTTTTCAGCAAGCCTCTTTTGTAGAATTTTGTCTTTCATAAAATCACTGCAGGAAGTTAATTTAAATGTCCATTTTAAGATATAATTGTGAACCAATTAGGATTATAAACATGTTTGGGAAATGAGTTACATGATAGTGCTACATGTATTCAATTAATACTAGGATATGCATATTCAGTCTATGTTACATGGACTCTGGTTTGTGTGTCAGGTGTGGATGTGTCTCTAGGTGTCAGATCCATTTAATATCTAGAATTTCTTGTATGGCCTTTTCTCGTTGCAATACTGATCTCCATGTCTAAATGTGGGGTATGGGTACTCGAGGCTAAATTGAATGTGCCTTGTAACATAGATTTAAATAGATTTGTTGAAGCAAATATAGCAGTGTGTCTCTATATGCCACCATATCTTAATTAGTTTATGATGATTCAAGGATATAGGATGACCGCTTTGTCTGACTGTGGAAAGAGGAGCAACTCTCTACTGCGAACTTCTGTCCAGCTTCTGTTTGTAAAGCATAAACCTGATCATCATCGAAAAAGACCATGACACAAGTATCAGTTCCTTTATATCTCACTTTGTGGGACCCTTTTTGTAATAGGAACCTGTAATGTCAACTAATTTGCTCTTTCGGTTACATTTCTTAGGGAGATATATAGAGGTAAATTTGGTCGAACGAACAACTCCATATACATCTGGAGTCCATTGATGAAAAGGGGGCTGGGGACAGCTTAAACCCAGTTCCTATGATGGATATAGATGCAATTGAAATTCCTGGGTAATTTGTGACACCAGTAATATGATGCTTCTCGTTTTAATTGTCAGCAGTTTGCTGTACCAAAACAATGAGGCATCTATTATGCTAGATATTTTAGATGAAAATCAATTTTCAATTAATAGGTGTGCTTTTGGGGTGTAGACTGCAGTTAAATGTGTTGGATGCACACCGTGCTAGAGATTATGTAATATGAATGAGTTTATGTATTTTCATATGAAGGAAACTGTTGCTTTAAGTAAGTCTTGGCAATATCCATGACATAATTCAACCTTTTACCTAATTTAGCTTGTGGTGATAGATACTTGAGGATATTTTTTTAACTGAAGTGAGGCGTGCTTGATAAAGCTGCATGGGGGTCGGTTGGCACAATGCGGGGGAGGGAAGCGGCTCGGCTTGTGGGGGTGAGAGGGGGAAGATTTTGTGTGACATTGAAGGGTTCACACCTTGACG
This sequence comes from Phoenix dactylifera, assembly GCF_051530095.1. Lineage (NCBI taxonomy): Eukaryota > Viridiplantae > Streptophyta > Magnoliopsida > Arecales > Arecaceae > Phoenix > Phoenix dactylifera. Next base: position 32,759,147 of record NC_143198.1, on the reverse strand, counting down.
GGGCATGAGACTAGAGGTTTTGACTTTGGGAATGGTGGGCATGAAAAGGTATATCCACACTTCTGTTCCACCAGGCTGAGCCTCTGGCAGCAGTGGGCCTTTAGAGGGAAATCATTGATTTATAGGGAGTTGGATCCAGTTTGGGCTTAGAAAAAAGTATGCTCCAATTTCATAGGTTGGGACCAAAGGGATAGAAAACAATTAGCTTTCTAGATTACCAAAGTTTGGCACAAGTTATGTATGTGAAAGAAAGTAGGATCTTTTGCACGCATATCCTTAACATATTTGAAATTACATGTACACCTTTGTAAATTTGCTATTTATGTGTGTACCCTTATAAATTTGTTTCTCTTCACATGTCTAGCCTGCCCTTAACTCAATAAGGTAGATATGCAAAATGGAATAATTTATAAGGGTATACACCAAATAGTACATTTGAAAGGGTATACATGCAATTTCAGATATTCATAAGGTTATATATGAAAAAAAACCTTTTTATTAAATGCTAATTAAACTATCGTCGTCAAGCGGACTCGGCGTACGTGACTATGTGATCTTCAGCATGCTTCTTACCTATAGGAAAATTATGTGGCAAAATTTTAAACTGTTGATATCAATGCTTTTAAAATCTTGAGCAATAAATGGAGACTGAGAATATGATGAGCATTATTAAGGTTAATCAGACATAGAGATGTAAAATCAGCAGTGATAAACTAAAACTATTACATGCGAGAAATCTTAGTAGTAGGGCAAAGGAACAATTTATAATTTGATCATATGCATCAAGGACCATTGGAAGCCCTACTTAGTGAAGGGCTATCCACACATATATGTATATGTGCACGTCTATGTATATGTGCACGTCTATGTATATGTATGTAATTTAAATGTCTATATGGTTGGATGGGTCAGCAAAGTGAAGGGGAATGCTTAAAACATGTACGGAAGTTTGGAGAAAGATTTGGAAATGGCTTGTTTTAATAGAAGTTGGTTCTCCTTGATAGAAATGAATGCCTAGGAAGAACTTTCATAAAGCTGAACCTAATAGAAAGAACAAGGCTTGTTTGCAATGTGTAATTGTGGTCCTTTATTTTATCACCATTGGAAGAACAAATTGTTATACACTTTGTTGAGTTTATCAGGTGGAACTTTGAATTTGCTGTTGGCAAGAAGTTTGGATGTATCATGATCTTTGTGTGAAAATAAATTTTGCATTTTAAGGGTCACATTACTACATTATGTTATTATGTCTGGTGATAGCTGACACTCATCCAACTTGTGTATTAAATTCTTTTGATGACTGGTGACTAACACCAGATATACAATCTGTTATGTCTTGATGTTGGTGGACATCCATTTGAAGTCAAGATTTACATGAAAATCAATTTGATTAACCTTGATTCTGTAAGTTGGAAATGTGATATGTGGCATTTTAACAAGGTCAAGTTGAATTGCACAATAATATATTATATTAAGATTATATTCTTCTAGCTCCTTTTCCTTGTAAAGGAGCTTATTACTTTTCATAGGGATTGTGTTGTGGGCAGAGGATGGTTTGCAAAGACAGATCGCTTGCTTGTCCAAACTGTGGCATCAAGTTCGGTGCACAGATAAATCAATCTCAATATTGCATTAATTTTGAAGGATGTACAGGATCATATTTGCTTGATTTTCTTGGAATCATTTTGCCCTATCTAGTGTCAGAATAAGGATTCCTATAAAGCAGAGGCTAGAACACCCAAGGAGTTGCTGATATGCAAGGGCAACTGGAGACTAGAAAGCAAACCAGAAGATTTCCTGGACCAGAAAGGACAAATGAAAAGGGAAGAAGAATATACCTATTATATTGACCTTCATTCATCTGCGCAACACAAATTATAAGCTAGCATGCACTTGAAACACAATCCTTGCAATTTGTAACATCAATATTGTCCATTGAGAAAAGCTATTGTATATCTTTCTTTTCTGGCGCTAATTGAATTCGAGATTCTTTCTGAAAATGACATCAGAAATGCTAGATCTCATGGCAGTAAAATATGTTTACAATTTCCTGCAGTTTTCCTTACCTGTACTTTGTTGAAAACCTGCAGAAAGGGCAATTCAAGTAGAATGGAGACGGTGATGGAAGAATGGGAATTCGAATATAGCTTTGCATGAGAGGTAAATGTTCTAAGTTTGTCTGCAGTTTTTTTCATTATTGTTTGTCTTGTGGTGTAAAGTTCTGCTATCATCCCCAACTAGTTTGATGAATAACTGGAGTATGGCGTGTTTGATCCCGTCTTGTTGTTGGGTTCATGTGTGTTATGTATAGCTAAAAGCATTTTACATTCGGTTTGGATTTCTTTGAAACTGCTAGTTTTACTCTTACATTTATTCTGTAATAGGACCACCAAGGGACATCTGCATTTCTATTGCTTTAGACTCTTTCATCTGATTAGGACATCTGCATTTCTATTGCTTTAGACTCTGGACCACTTACGTTTACCCTGCTGTAGATGGGGTTTTGGTCAAACAGCTTTTTGTGATACTGATAGTGTTCAAGCAATGACTTGGATCCATGTCTTACATGGTCTCCGATAAGTTGCCTTCAACCTTGATTATGCTGTTCCTCAATAAAAGAGAACCGGAAGCCTCAAAGCTACTGGTTCATATTTTCGTGGCAAGTTATTTATAGTTGAAACCCGTGAATATGATATTTATACAGGCACAGGAAGACTCAGGTGCCTAGGTTTTGCGCGTTTAAATTTGGGTTCTTGAATATTCTTAATAGGCGTCTTGGTGACCACATTGTTAATAAGAGTTTGTGACATGCATGGTTATTGATGGATTTTGGTCATATAAGCATGGTCCTGTTTCTGATAGCAGTGAATCTCCTTGACTACCAAGAACTAGAGCAATATGTTGACTGGCTGTTTTGCATCAGATGATGCATGGTGCTGAAGATGTTATCTGTTCTGCCAAGTTGGTTCGCACCAGAGCTAATGTAGAATGATGATGTGTATCTCATAAAAAAGTAGACACATGCTAACGTGTGATTCCGTTGCTCCATTTTTGACTGGCAGCTTACAGGCTGCCTTGATTAACTCTTGTTTCCATTGGTGGCAATGGATTATTTTCACCATCGCCTGTGAGAGAGAGAGACTCATGTTTTTTTTTTTTTTTTGCTAGATCGGGAGATTCATACAACACGTGTACAGATACATCCAATAAAATCGAAAAATATCACGGAGCTCCCGAAACAGCTTTCCATCCCTCACCCACAGGATGCTACTGGCATGGTTAGCCATATACGTGGCCGTCCAATTTGCAGCCCTGTTGGCTTCTCTAAACACATACTTCGCTTGGACAGCTCTTCTGCCTCTCATTATCATCCAGATATCGCGAATCCAGGGATGGTTGGCAGCAACGACCCTCGGACCCCTCAAGATCCAACTGATGATCGTAGCTGAGTCATCCTTCAAGATGAATGAATTAGCTGAGAGTACACTCTGAGCATGTCGAAGACCCGCTCAGGCACCTCTCAGCTCCGCACCAGGAATCGTGCAGTCAAATAACTGGCAGCCTTCCGCTGCTACGACCCTGTAGTTCGGGTTCCTAATGATGAAATCCGCTCTACCCTTTGTGCCTCCATCCAACATCGATCCATCAAAATTGACCTTAAGGAAGCTTGGGGGTGGAAGCTCTCAGATGAAAAACACCGTATGAGAAACTGCCGAGGTAGAATGGGAATCCCAGGTATCTCGAGCTATCAAAAGTCCTTTTAAGGAGGAAACATGACTAATTTCTACCACCTGCGTCCGGACGCTCTCTGCCACGAGCCTTGGCGACATGCTCTGCTCGTCGAAGGTTCGAGCATTCCTTGCCAGCCATATCTAGTATGCTGTGCAGGTCGTTCTAACCGCCTCCTAGCGTGTCAATAGGTTGCTCGGCCACCAGCGGATGGTCCGTAAGAACTGGTCCTCCTGAGACCAACCCTTCCACAGCAGCCCCGCCGCACACCACGCTGCCCTCGCCCATGTGCACTAAAACAGTGCATGGTCCACCAACTCATCAGCTCTGCATGCCCCGCACTCAGGGGGCAGCCTCAATCCCTGTCCGCTAAGTACTTCTCTCGTCGGAAGCCGATGCCAGACGACCTTTCATAAGAACAGTGCGACTCTCGGATGGAGGCCCGAGTGACTGACCCAGGCACAGTCCAGACCTGACTCATGCTCTTGCTGGAGCACTCGAGAGTGCTCCCCCACCCTTACGCCGGTCCTATACGGCGTGCTCCACACCCGAGTATCCAGACCCGCATACCCTGGAATCGGAAGGGATTGGACCCTCTCAGCTTGGTGTGTCCCAAACATATGACCCAACCTAGCCTTATCCCAAACAGCCCTACCAAGGACAGAGGTCGCAAACCCGCAGTCCCTCCACTGCTTCAATGTCAACCATAGTCAGCCAGAGTCTCAAAGGTAGGGCACCCACCCATGGGTCGCCAACCATGTCGATACTCCGCCCATCGTCTATCAACCATATAGTATTCTCCACAACTGTGGGTAGGTATCTTGCGATCTCTCGCCACATAAATGAGCAATGACACCCACTGCGAATCGTCCCTATAATGTCCGTTCGGCTATATTTGACAGCCATGATCTGACTCCAGAACCCCTGCGACTCAAGCGTGAATCGAGCTGCATGTTGGACAATCAGCGCCTCGCACCTCTCCACAAGAGACAACACACCGAGGCCACCCTCCCTCATTGGTAGGCACACTCTCCCATGCCACTAAGTGCATCCCGTGACCCCCTCCATACAACTTCCATAGGAAGCTCTAAAGTAGCCACTCGATCCTCATCAACACTGTTTTCGGAACCACTGTGTTTGCCATGAAGTGGACATGCATGGAAGCTAACACTGATCTAATCAGCGTCAATCTACCCATCATAGAGAGTGAAGATGCCTTCCAGCCCTCCAGTTTGCTTCGAATCCTCTGCACCAGACCGGAGCACTCGGCCATCCGTAACCTCCTGCTCGTAATGGGTACTCCTAGATAGCTCCAGGTCCCATGCTGTACCGACATCTCCAGTATCCCCGAATCTTCTAACCCTATGCTCAGTGCTAGGGTTGAAAGAGATGGTTGACTTCTGGAGGTTTACCTTCTGCCCCAACACTGCGCAATACTCTCCTAATGACTCGTGCATCCGCTGCCCGCGCCCTGGCCAGGAATAGACAATCGTTTGCGAACAATAAATGTGATATAGACCGAGATCCTAGGGTGGGAACAAACGCCTCCAGCTCCCAGTTAGCACAAGCAACCCGCAGAGCCCGAGATAGGACATCTGAGCAGACGATGAACAAATATGGGGATAAATGACATCCTGTCTAAGCCCCATAGTAGACCTAAAGAAAGGGGAAGGCGTACCGTTAATCAAGATGGAAAACCTCGACCCCCGAACGCACTCCAACATCCAATCAATCCAAATCTCATGAAAGCCAAAGTGCTCGAAAACGCGCCTCAAGAAGCTCCACCGAATTCTGTCATAAATCCATTCCATATCCAGCTTGACAGTCATCAGGCTTTGCCACTTGGAGGCGCGCCGGAGATCCTACATCATTTTTTGGGCCAGCGTGACACCACAAAAGCACCTTGCTCTTGGTAGATGAGGCCTTGCAGCAAATATTTTATTCTGCCCACCAGTATTCTTGCCATAATTTTATAAAGGATTGTGCACAAGCTGATAGGCCTGAAGTGGCTGGGCTCCCTTGCATCATGGCGCTTCCGTATCAGCGTAACAAAGGTAGCTCTCTAGTCGTCAAGCATCACTGCCTGACCGAAGAAAATTAACTCATGTTTTCACTTGCATTCCTATAGATGTTGGTCTTTTTTTTTTTTTTTGGAGGAAATAAATTGGTAGAGGAACCGAAAGAATTAAGCAGCCGCAGATGAAATGCTTGGTATTGGATGAACGATCCAAAATTGTTGCTTGCCTGACGTTAATGAACTGAAATTAAGCTTTTGGTGAGATGCGCAAAGCTTCCATGTAACTCGAGCCCAAGCTCTAAGGCTTTGTTTTGTGCGACTGAGGCAGAGTTGTGTGCGGTGGTGCCCTTTTTTTCAGGAGAAGTACAGTTTCATCCCTGTAATTTGCCCGATTTTTCACTTGGCCTCCCCTTCTACTTTTAAAAGTCTCGGACCAGCCCTCAAGTGTTCTCTGTTTTGAATCGTCCATCCGTCCATTTTCTTACCGGTCGTGTTGACGGTCATCAGAAAATGTCTAAAATACCTCCTTCTATTTAAGAAATACAACGAGAACCACTCATTTTCAAATATATTGTTTTTCAATCTTTTTCTGAAAAGAAAATAATTCAGCTTGTACGGGGAGAGATGGATGGACCTGGGACGATGGCCCCCTCGCGTCGCTGAGGGTGTCAAGGGAAGGCTTTGGATGGAATCAAGCAAGTTGTTGGATTTTGATTGATGAACGGCATCATCAACATGAAAAATATTCGTGCATCGCACGGTTGGAACTTCCATCACAATTCCCAAAATGGGGCGGCAAGTGTCTATCCAAACCGATCGCATTTTTTTTTTTCACTCACTCCAATAATAATTACCCGGCAACTAGCTGGTAACTACCTGCAGAGTCATCATCACCACCACCAATATTATTGCCCTTACCACACGCATGATCACCATATATCACCATGTCCTTGAGGCAGCTCCTCGGGACTCCACACCACCCATCTCGGATCACTCACCAACCACGGCGTATTGTCTCGGCCATGGTGGCGCCGTCTCGCTTCACACGTTTGCCGGTGGTCGATCTCAACCGTGGCACAATTCGAATGCCTTGTTGCGTCTTGAGCTTGGCCTGCTGCTGCCGCTCGCAATCAATCCAACTTCCCCTTTCATGCGCAGAACACCACCAACACGCCATCTCAAGAAGTCCGTACCCGTGGCTGATCAAAAAAGCAAGCACCTCCGCATGGTGGAGCACTGTTGCAGACAGTGGTGCGAGCTGCGACTGCAGTGATTTGGACCAGCTTACATTGGACTTTTCTCGTAAAGTCGAGCATGTCGGGGACAAATCAAGGAGGCGCTGCTCTTCTGGGTGAAGTGGTGGGCAGTGGCGGAGAAGAAGGCCGCTGCGTCGAAATGGTGGAGGTATGTGTTGATCCCACCGGCGGTCCCGTAGAAAGCTCCAACCATTGACATGCAACGTGAGGAGGGCATGAGAGAGTCAATGACGATGATGAAGCTGCCACGGCGACACCTTTAGAGTGAAGGTAGTGTCAAAGGTGTAATTTAGTACCATCGGAAAGACCACACGAAGAGAGGGCGAAGGATAACAAGGGAGCTGCCGGTTTTCATAGAGGAAGAAGATGACGAGAAGTTAAATGACGAAATTAAGGAAGGCAATCAAATAAAGATAGGGAAGAGATGGGAGGAGATCGCCGTGGGAGACGGTCGAAGCGACCGAGGGCAGCAAGCAATGGCCATTTCTCCTTACTACATACGAATCTGAGGATAAAACGAACCGTTTAGCCCAACTTATACCGGGTTAAAAATCAATAGCGGGGTTCCCATGGTCTCACTTTTGCCCCGTTAGGCCCGCTTTGACCGGATAATCGGGATTAAAAATTAACCGCCCGATGTTTGGCGCCAATTCCAGGATAAATCACCCCAGATAAACGAGGAAAAAAGATGGCGGGCGGGGACGAGAGGGGGGACACGATCGAGCCTTGCGAAGAATCATCCTCGGCAAATCCTAACCCTAGATCCGTCCACACCAAGGCCCTGGAGGTGGCGGTCCACCTCTTCCGGCGAGGCCGAGGGCCGATCGACGTCTTCCGATCGAAGCTGGGAGGGTAGGATGAGGACCGCCTCGAGGTCCAGGACATCCCCGTGAAGGATTCAAATCCCTCTTCGCCTTCAACCCCTCCTTCGGGAGGGGCGCCCCGATTCGCGTCAACCCCAGGAACGGCCGGTCCCTTTTCTCCTACTCTGATGGATCCGTTGTCTTCATCGACGGAGAGCCCAAGGTGATCTTTTTCTATCTAGGGTTTCGTTTCTTAGACCTCTATGTTTCCGTCTTTTCTTGAATTTTTCTAATTGATCTTTTTTTTTCATACTCAATTACCATTTTCTTTCGTTTTTGGTTTTTCAAGATGCCGACCCAAATTGCACCAGATGTTAATTTCTGAAGTCAAAAATCATTGGCTTTAATGAACTTTTATTAAGTATATACACTTAGAAGTTTTTCTAATTTGTAGCAAAAAAAGGCCCATATGCTCTCTTTCTGGGGTTCTGTTCCTCCAAATTATTTAATTCAGCACAATTAATCTGTCCTGCCTTAAGATTTTGATCGGAACAGCAGTGTTGACTCTTCTGATAGCCGTGTTGTTGAAAGAAACTCCAGAATGGTTTCAGGCATCGACATCGAGATTCCCTGGTGGAACCTTCCCGCCATGGGTTCTTGCATGTATTGTTGTAGTTTTTACTCGGCTGAGGAAGAGAACGAAGGATGTATTGAAGAAGTTGGATGGTGATTATACAATCCAAGGTACTTGTTTTGCAGAAGCTTACAGAACTCTTTTCTTTTGTTTTATGCTTGGTTTGGTTGATTACATTGGTGTTCCTGAATCTTGACTGCACTTGGTTCCATAAACTGTATCGTGTAAAAGAATGGCTGATGAAACCGATTGCAAGAAATGTTTTGGCAAAATGGTTGGTTATTTATGATGTTTCTTTATTTCCATTGCCGATTGACTTGTGCCAATATCTTGGCAATGTTTTTAACTTTTTAGCAGTTTATGTCGCTGATAGCTTTCCTTTTCATGTTTGTGGATCAAGTCACTTAAGATGACAGCATGGAAAGCACATGGTTGCTCCAACGGTGATGCAGCAAATTTCTTTGGATTAGGGGATGATTACTAGATTATACACCTCTTGCAACCTCAATAAACATCTTTCAAGGTTGAATAGCCAAACCTCTTGCTTGTATGGTAGCTTGCTCACTTCATTTTCAGCTTCTCTAAAGGAATTATAGTTTGAGTTTAATAAATTCTGGCTTTCACTGAAAAATGGTGCACTTATTTAATTATGAAGTGATTCAGAGTACTAAACTTCTCAGTATGATGGCAAAGGCACTGCAATCTAATCACATAATATCCTCTATTGCTAGTTTTAGCTGCCATTGCATGGTATTAGAAATTGATAACTGACATTTTATATTCTGAAGTGAAACATAGCCACGCTTTTGTATTAACTCTTAACTAATGAAGCATGATGTTTTCTCAGTCTCGATGCATAGATACACTTTTGTTTGGTTGATTACATTGGTGTTCCTGAATCTTGATTGCACTTGGTTACTTAAATTATATCATGTAAAATAATAACTAATGAAACCAATTACAAGAAAAGTTTTGGAAAAATGGTTGGTTATTTATGATTTTTTTTATTTTCATGTTTAATTGACTTGTGCCAATATCTCAGAAATATTTTTAACTATTTAGCTGTTTATGTTCGCTGCTAGTTTTCTTTTCGTGTTGTGGATCAAATCACTTAAGATGACAGCATGGAAAGCACATTGTTGCTCCAATGGCCATGCAACAAATTTCTTTGGATTATACCCCCTCTTGCAAGAATAAAGACATCTTTTAAGGTTGAATCAGCCAAATCTCATGCTTCTATTCTAGCTTGCTCACTTCTTTTCAGCTTCTGTAAAGGCATTATAATTCAATAAATTCTGATTTTCACTGAAAAATGGTACATTTTTTTTAATTATGAAGTGGTTTAGAGTACTAAACTTCTCAGTATGATGGCAAAGGCACTGCAATCTAATCACGTGATATCCTCTATTACTAGTTTTAGCTGCCATTGCATGGTATTAGAAATCAATAACTGACATTTTATCTTCTGAAGTGAAACATCGATACTCTTTCGTATTAGCTCTTAACTAATGAAGCATGATGTTTTCTCAGTCTCGATGCATGATATTTTCTCAGTCTTGATGATTCTGTTATCCTATCTACCGATGATCCTTATACTGCTGTCATTGAATGGTAGATCTATACTGATGCAAATGTGGAACTATGTGTTGTCATCCACAAAGATTTCTGCCCAATCATGTTGAATCTATCCATTCTCCATCACATTGGCTGAAATCATTTAAGTTTTAGAATGACCTGGATGATTGGGTTGTTTATATGTTTTTGAAGTAAGCTTGAAATGGTGGACCTAATTGGAGAACATTAAGTTCACATTTGGCATGACCTATTTGTTTTTGAAGTGTCAGAATGGTTTATGCAATGCTTATACTTATGAACAGACAGACAGCATAAATACCATGATGATAATCTATTCAGAAGCTCTAATACAAGTTCAAAACTGAAACCAGTAGTCTCAAGGCTAGCACAGTAATTTCTCACTGCCTATAAGCTATTAACTATAGGCAATGAACTACAGGATGCAATTTGCTTGTTTCTTTCAGTTTCATGATTGATTAAGCATCTTAAATTGAAGAGCCAAGTCTTGTATATGCTATTGGTTCTCTTATATTCATCAACTTAGGTTAAGTTATTTTCCACAACAAAGAATCACATTTGCACACTAGCAATTGTTCTTCAGGTGTTGTTTTTTTTTTCTGAAGTCTTGTAAATTATAAATTAGAGTTATATATTTTAAAGCTTTAATTAACTGTGCTATCATCTGTTTTTTTATGTATGGTACAACTTCTTTTTTTTTAAAAAGGAAATTACTATATCAGGTCTGCATGCATTCTTGCTTCATGATGCGCATGAATTCTAATTCTAACGTGGAAAGAACTCCCATTGTAAGATATCCAAAATTTTATCCGCTGATGGGTTACCGATTATTGAGGATTGATCGTACGTCACATTACATGTGCTGATAAACAACATTTTTTAGTGAGCTGAATATGGCAGCTAAAGAAACTAAATACAGTTTTGCTTGAAGATTAGGGTGGTTGTCTCCACGACCTGTAACCACTTTTCTCTTAAACATTGAGGAAGAATCACTTTTCATAGTTTTTTTTTCTTTTTGTTGTTGTTGGGGGGTGTTGTTGGGGCGGGGTTTATTAGGTGGTTGGCCATGGCCATTGACGCTACCCCTCAGATGCATTGCAAGCGCCAGACTAGTTGTACACTTGTATGCCCCGCGGCTTTCCATGGTGGGCATTTGCACCAACGAATTTATGATCTTGTTCATGAATAATATTTAATGTCTTGTATGACAAATTCAGGAGTCGCCTCATACTTTAATTTTTCAACGCTGTGGATTGTTAACTTTTCACACAATGGCACTAATTTTTCTATTTTTTTGGATTGTCACCAATGCTAGGTCACTTCTGGTAGCTTCATGGTCCACTAGAATTTTACTCCTAAAGATCTTCTGCGATGCATTGTTTGCACTATAGAGTGCTGTGCAGCATTCGATGGACAACCATCAAATAAGATAGCTTTTCGTGCACTTCCTTTTGCATGCATTGCAAGCGCCGGACTATTTGTATATTGCATACCCCTCAGCTTTCCCTAGTGTGAATTTGTGAGCTTGATATGAAACAGTTGTGGTGATAAATTCCGCAGTCACGTCATAATCTAATTTTCAATACTGTGGGTCATCATTTTCCACGCGAGGGCATCAATTTTTGTGCATGCGGATCGTCACCGACGTTAAACGGTCAGAGCAGCAAGCTAGGGGAGATGGGCGATGGAGCAATTTAATTTCATACAGAGCGGAAAGGCTTTGAAGCGAGTTTTTAATATAATTGATTCCAATAGAATGGCGGTTTACACAAACCCAAGGTTTAGGAATTATGTTCATTCGCTGGAGATGAAATTTTCTCAAATTAGACGACCTTACGCTTATGACATCCAAACAGGGCTAGCATCTAATGCAACTTCACTGCCACCAGATGTTAAAGAAGAGGGAATGGGGGCAAAACATTCCTAGAAGGTACCGAGCTAAATACCATCATAGAGTGACTTATTTGGCCATAGTTAACCCTACACCTAAGATGGAGTTATAACCAACCAACTACAACAAGAGATGAACGATATGAAAGATAATTTGGAATATCCTCTGAAATTTTAGGATTGCAAGGTAAATAACCCCCAGAAGCTTCTCCCTTTCTCCATCAGTCATGAAATGCTTTTGGTTATTCTCTTCAACTGGTGCAAGTTACAATATAGATGCAGCAGCCGCACATCTCACAAAACACTAAACGAGAATTTATTTTCCATCATGGAATCTATATCCAGCCACTGTAGATTTAAGGATTGACAGGCATCAACCAGCTACCTGCCTCAGAATGCTCTCCTTTTTCACTCGTAGCATTCAGGAAGCTGACAGGTGGCTACTGCAGCTACCACAAGCAATGCTGTAGTTACAGAAAACAAATCAGATAACTAGTTGCAAAATATGCTTAAGCAGTTGCCATCCTGTTACATAAAAAAAATCAAGTTCAATTGTTTTGTATGTTATTTGTCCACCGTTAGCGAATTTAATCAGGGCCAGGAAAACTGCGTGTTTATCATTCTGCTCTAACATATGGTTACAGGTAATTGAAGTACATGCAACTGCATTAATGTCATTTGCATTCCACTGAAACCCCAGTGAATGCCTACAACTGCCTTCAGCTACTTTGCCATTAGGTACGGCAACCATATGATCCCACTGACCATGGGCCAGATTGGCTGAATATGAATGGAAGCAGCAGGCAGGGAAGCCTCCACATTTCATTGGTAAGTATGAGCCTGTTGTAGGTTCACCAAAGAATACTCAATGAGAATGTCCCTTGAAAGTATGGAATTTCGGGATGTAAATGATATAATTAACAACAATTATAATAATTTCCAAGAATTATCAAAGCGATCAATCTTCGGCAGGGTAAGAAAAGCAGTACCACAGAGAACAGAAATAATAACACACAGGTAGCTTCTTTTGCTTCTACTGTGTACTTTCTCTGACTTGGAATAGCATGTTGCATTATTTCTTATACGAGAGAAGATAATATCTTGTATGCAGATGAAAATTTGTGCCACCAGTAAATACATCCTCACCTTTCATTCAAATGGAACCGGAACACCTTGCTTCTTGTTCACAATTGCCATTGCCAAATATCGATTACCCATACCAATAGGTGTCTGATCGTCAGGGCCCTCCCAAAATGGAGCTTCACCATCTCCAACCAGTTGCCAATAGCCTGTCCTCAAAGACTCTGCTTGCTTTTCGGTGCAGTTCTGTAACAGTGCTTCTATTCGGAGGTTGATACCAAGATAACCTAAGAACTGGGATTGAGTAATTGGACCATGAACCGATATATGTTCTGTAAAAGGTCGTATCATTAGAACTGGAATATACTCTCATGCAGAACTATGGATATGCAGATGCAAAATAGACCTGTTTTTTCTTTAGTAAGTAATTAATGAAGCTTTTGACAAATCAGTAGAGGTAACTAGATATTGTCAAACAAATACCTGAAACTTCTTCAGCAGAATGCCTAATAGAAGCAAAATCGACATAGGCACTCAGATCAGCTGAACCAGGATTGTCTAGTATGTTCACAAATTTATGCTTCCGAATAGCCTACAGATACGACATCTAGATGTATCAAACTCGTGAAATCTGTTAAAAAGATGGCTGCATGAGATCAATGTGAAACAGATGATTCTCTCCAGATGTAAAAAAAAAATCACATAAGCAAAATACAGGAAAGGATTTGGGGGGAAAAGAAAAACTAAAAGACGCAAAATATGAATATCAATCCGATAATTACAAATGATGCTAAATAAATGTTTGATTACCAAAATTTCATCCAAGAATAAGTAGAGCTTTTAAAATGACACCCTATCTAGTGGCACACCTCGTATGGTATTGAGAATTACAAAGGATCGGGCCACTGCTAGGAGATGCCAAACTGTGACCAGATCCATAAGAAGCAGAAGTGATAATAACAGTAAAGAACTATCAAATAAACATAAAGATATTGAACAAATTTCTTCAAGCCATTCAGGGTGAGCTTACAGAAAGTACACGGTACTATAGTTGAGATAAAAGTACAATGAAAAGATGTAGACATTATCAACATCATCAAAGAAAGTACCAACCTGTAAACTGTCTGAAATAATTCCATTTTTCCCATAATCAATAATGAGAGCCCCACCACCATCAGAACTAATTCTCTTTGCAATCTGATGAGTCAGCTCCATTGCTTTGGGACACACTTCAATATGGTCAAGCTTCACTACCTCCTCAGCAGAAGCCCACTGACAACGCTTTCTCAGATATAGTAGAGTTGCAGGAGTGGGCATTGGAGATAAAACAAAGCGAAAATTGCTAAATAAAAGAAAATGTAAGATTATATTACCAGCTGTTATCCAAGTCATAATGAATAACATGAAAATTAAGTACACTGACAAAATAGATTGTTGAACACTTACAGAGAATCTTCTGACACATCTATCATTTTTTCACACCAACCACGTGAAGATTTCTGCAGTCAAAGTATAACAAACCCTGAGTGAAAAGGCCTCACTAGGACAGCACAAAGTCTTCATTGAAATAGAATTATAAACAATTATTGCACCGATATTGATCTTAAAATTTACAGCTATTAATCGTAAATATAAATATATGCCATTGTTGTATAAGAAAACTCTTATAGGATTCCCTAGAGTAAGAAAATGAGTTAAAAAAACTATAAAAGAAACAGCATATCAATACCAAAAGTTCTCAAAATAGAACTAAAATAAAGAAGGTGCTAGTTGATGCATTACTCATGCTTATAAATAAAAATTGGTGACCATTACAGACTGCCACCATGAAGACCTTGCAACTCAGATGGTGAACAAAATAGCCATGCACACAATGCAATGATTTCTGATGAAGGGGTTTTCAGACAATTGCAGGCACTATTATTGCATGCATTGTCCTCTTATCCACAACTAGAACTGGCGTGTGCAGATGCACATGGTGCTTCAAAGTGTTGATCAGGCATGTACAACTGACTTCTGATGAAGATACACTCGCAAGACTTACATATAAAAGTATTCTTTTGTCATATGCAAACACTCTGAGTGCATGACATTCTCTCAGCTAGCTTTTAAGAGAGAATCAGATAAAATGCATCTCAAGAAAATATCACTATGATTATCTGCTCCAACTATCATTTACAAAAATTAAAGTACAATTAGCAGTTCCAACTATTATATATTTGAAGTTGAGTGGAGACGACAGACAAAAATGGGAAAACACCTTCACTAGTAATACCGGAGATAACCTAAAGAACTGGAAGACTTGAAAAAAATAAAAAAAAAATGAATAGGATGCAGTTCTCATAAAAAAGTTTTATAAGCATATATTACTTTCAACAATAATTACATCAAGTAAATACTGCTAGGCCAAATGCAGTTTCCAGGGGCTCGTTACCTCGTACATCAAAATATGCTATAAACTCACATACTGATCTGGCATGCTTTCTGCATTCTGCGCTCATGTGATGCACAAATGCAGTTTCCAGGGGCATGTACATCAAAATAGCAATTGAAGGATATGTGTGAATATTAGGACAAATTTTCATGATCAAGCTTTTAATGCCATCCGTGTCATGCAAGTCTAACATATCAATAAACACAAGCTTTTGAAACCTATCAATCAAAACATATCATAACAGTCAACAAAGGTATAAGCAAACATTTATTCTCAAATCCTTTTCCCCACATTTCCTAGAGGATTGCCTAGGCATAAATCTATTAATTCTATCTACCCATAAAATACCAATTCTTCCAAAATTCTCTACCATATAACACAGCAAATTAGCAAATAAGGAGAATAATTTTTTTATGTATCATTTCTACTGAAAAATGTACAATTTCATCAATTTGGTTTAACCTAGCTTCTGTTTTGCTTGTGGTATGCCCAGCAAGGAAGGTCATACAGGAGCTTGCATGAAAACTAGTTTCTTCTAGTTTCTGGAGATTGCAGTAAATTCTCTTCTAGTTTCTTCTAGTTTCTGGTCGGCCTGGAGATTGCAGAATCAAGGGACAAAACAGAGATTCTCACTCCATGATAGAAGATACATGTGCAGCAAAATTTTCAAATTCTTCTAGTTTCTGTGGACCTAAAACCAAATGTAGGATACTCTTGAGGCAATACAACTTTCTACATAAGTTTCCCCATCATGAAAACTATACATATTTAGAAACTGACATAAAGGATAAAGGAAATGATGAACGGATTATCATGTAAAGATATTTATAGTCAAGGATGTTAGTTTAAAAAGCTCCTGGCATTTATATAGACCTGCTAGAGCTGGAAATTTTCATTAGTTGCAACTAGGAGGTTTTCCAACAGTCTGACATTGACTGGTAAAACATTTCATAGAATATAAGTCTTACCACCATCTTCATTCATATATCTGAAGACAGGCTACTAAATAAATTATTGACCCTATTTACAAGGGAACAAAGTAGCGAAACGAATAGGCAACAAAAACCCCCTGACAAACCTGAAATTGATGGACTGGTAAAGCATCAAAGAATTCATGCGCAATGATAATGGTTGGTGCTGTAGGAGAAAAAAATCAAAACTAATCATTAGAAAGAACAAATTAATGTTTAAGTTTTCTGCAACATAAGAAATGCAAAACAACAGGCTAGAGAAAAGAAGATTTGAACTTGCTAACTCTGAAGTTCAAGAGGACTTCATACATCCTAATGGAACCTGTTCCAAAGTGGAATGCCAAGAAACAGGAGATCCAGACAACATGCTAATTGTCCTTTTAGTACTACCATCTTCGTTCATAGTTTCATCCACACATTTTAAAGCACTGTATTGAAGCTTCTGCAAGGTGGGACTGCACTCTACCATGTGAATGTGAAGAGACTTTTTAAAATTCATAAATTTAGAAGAGCCCTACAAGAAAGATTAGCTTATCTTTATAACTTAATGGATGCAAATGAAACAGTGAGATGAATAAATAAACCTCACTTACTTGAAGTTTCAACAGTAAAACTGAACTAGAATTTCAACACGGAGAGAACAAAAAATATTCCTTACACGGAGAAGATCAGCCATAAGTGTCCCACGTCCTGGGCCAAGTTCAATTAAATTCACTTTTTCAGGCTGCCCTATCTGTTCCCAGAGGCACATAGTCCAAACACCAATCATCTGAAATAATAGCATCAGATAAAATTAGATTAGTTTCCGGTATGCGTCAAAAAATAAATATTGTTCTTTTCTGCCACTCTAACAAGGATTATAAAAGTTGATGAAAAAAACTGATGGCATGGATCCATACATTTTCAACACCAAGACTAAATTAAGCCAAAAATATAGATCTAGCATAACTCCCTACTAAGTAGAAAACATTCACTCGTTATGCTTCACTTCTGTGAACTTAGGCCTTTGTAACTATGAGATAAGCACTCATAATTACATTTATATGGTATAATGGACGGTAAAGGAACAAACTACTAACTAATGAATTTACCTCTCCAAACATCTGGCTCACTTCAGGGGAGGTAATAAAATCACCCCCAGCTCCAAATACATCTCGATTGATGTAGAAACCTGAATGAGGATTTGTCAAAACTTCCTCCATGTATTCAGCAACTGAAATAGGACCTCCACGGAACTATTAAACAAGTAAGCAATTAAAAGAAAAACCATTAGAGTTGCTACACTGGAAAATAAAATCATATTGGAAAACAGAATCTCAGCATAATTGGAAGATGGAATCATGGAACCATTGCTAAGTGCGAAAAAATTATAGCAGACTTCAATCAAATTATTCCCATGTGTGACACGAGGAACTCTACAGTATTTTGGGGGTGGGGGGGGGGGGGGGGGAATTAAAAAAAAAAAAAATCCTTTTTTGAGACTCTAAATTTTATGATGAAATACAAGTATGTTTTTCCCCTTTTTTGGGGAGCACAACACTCCATCAATCCATGGAAATCAATGTGTATAAGCCCCTTACTGACAACCATAGTTGATGAACATTTATGTTTGATGAAATTTATGCTAACTAAAGTCTCATCAGTTGCATCTTCGGTTTATAGATAGTTCAAAATTACTAAGGTACATTCTTTAATGCATGTATAGTAGAAATATTTAGTATAATTTAAATGATCTCTTAGGCAACTGGAACCAAATTATGAAAATCTGGACCAAATTCACTCTGATTTTGAGTTTCTTTAGTAGTGTAGGTGGACAAAATATTTTGGCCAGGACAATTTAGTCTCTAACTCTCAATAGAAACTAAATAAATAATTTCCAGTTGGTTACTATAACACTTCAATAAAAAAGCTTCTGATGATCTGTTCCATCGGTATTGACTATCAACTTACAGCAGCTCTAGGATCATCAGCAGTTTTATAGTTAGTGCACCAAGCACTTCATAGCCTTCAAAACCATATGACCTCTTGAGAATTTTCTTAACCCTCTAACTCGAAGAGGCTTGTGTTAACAAGAAGAAAAAGGAATGTATACAGGCACTTGAGACAAATACACACACACACACACACACACACACACACACACACACACATATATCTTGGGACCCCAGAAAATACTAGTAGTAGGCAATGACAAGTGGCAAAATAGGTCAACCTAGGACATGTTAACCTCTAGTCATGATGACACACCATACATGCATCACACACAGAGTTAAACAAATTTTTCAATGTGAACAAAGAAAGAAAATGAAGTTAAAAGGAACTTTAAAAAAGAACACCCTAAAGTTAATCTAACCCTCAATTCCTCTATAAGATACAATCTTTAGGCCCCTCTCGCACATAGATTTCAGCCAATAATGCCATCACTATCCTAAAAGGTTGGCCACTCTTGCAAGGGATAGAGTATGATAGATCAAGCTTATATTTCTAAGCAAATTCCTAATCCATCCAAGCTTAAATCTTAAACTGCACAACGAAGCCGTGGTCCACTATAGCCGAAGTGACATACCAAAAGTGACGAGGAAGATTCAGATCACTGGTGAACTCCTTGAAAGAGCAAATATTACATGTAATGATCTTGTTTTGTGATTGAATCTGAACAGTCGTGGAAATCAAAACGGAAACATTTCTAACCAGTATACTATAAGGTGCATCAATATGGCCCTAGAATCAAACAAAGTATCAAACAAACGAGGAACTCGACCTTGATTTGAAAGTAGGAGCATAATTTTTTATTAATGTGACTATTTAAATAACAACCAAAAACCTTTTAAGGGTCGCTCAGTGCATGAGGCTTCTGCCACTACCGGTTGCCTTGCCTCCACATGCGGATAGACTGTTTCCGTATCTAAAACCTGCGACGCCCAGGTTATAATGAAACAACTTTGCCATTGCACCCAGGTTCACCCTCTAAAGAAAAGAATTTTTTGATGCCCGATAAATCAAAAAATTCTTTTCTGCAAAACTTCTCCCAATATGATGGAAAGTTGGAGCTACCAAACCCACTCAAGAGTTGACTAGGAGCTTCTATATAGTCATCATATTCCATGCAATTTATCTGTACTAATTTAACTAAACATGCAAAATCTAGAAATTCGAGTAAAGGTTATCAAAATCATTTACCCCATGCCTTTTCAAGGTTGGGCTCCTAGTAACAGCCATCTAGGCAGGACTTCAGTAAGAGGGCATCCGACAACCTAATATTGCCACATGTGCAGGTTGACACTAAAACACACTCAACAAGCATTCATTGAGATCCTGTACTTTTAAATTGATTACTCTCAAGGGATATCTCTAACAGTTTAAAGTCGTTTCTGTTCTGTAATTTTACTGAAACTATAATGAGGAGGTATATAATATAAATATATGTCTAGTAGTTTACGATAATTCACGCCATACATGTTTATTGAAGTTATAACAAGTTATCAACCACAATCTTTCAATATCAAAACTTTAAAATAAAAAAAAGTAGCTATACAGCGGAAAGATCTGGGGCTAAAAATGATGAATAAGAACTTCAAGGAAAAATAAAAAGGCAAAATTTTTGAAATTAGAGAAGTTCTCTGGTGTTATCTGCTGCTTCCCGGTCCACCAACAGCAAGCAACAGCTTATCTCACACTCCACATCCCTCTTGACTTGCACCTTCTTCCTTTCTTTTGTTCTTTTCCGTCCCTGTCCTTCTTTCTTGACTACCTAAAAACCGCATGACCGTGCCTGTGACCTAATTTTTTTCTAGTGCCCTAGCTATTACTAACACAGTCTATTCATCACAGGAATGTCGTGCTTTATTTCTTGGGGATATCCCATATCTTACATACCAAAAACTTATAAACGTGCACACAAATAAAAAACCTTCCAGAGCGAAAGGTTAAGCAGAGGAAATACAAAGCAATGGTTAAAAAAAATATATATATATATAATCTGACAGTTAAAATAGCAAGAGAAAACAAAGAACGATTTAAAGATCAAACGATTCAAACCTTTATAATACTCTTGAGATGCTTAACGAGCTCGGAATCCGAAGATTGATTGTGGGAGTGCTCTTCAAATTCGCAGGTCACAAGAAACAAGAAAAGAGAAATAAAATAAGATATTCCTCTCAAAAAATTCCAGGAAAAAATCAAGGGAAGAAAACGACAATTAGGTCTACGAACGATCGTTTCCAAGTGATACCTGCTGAATTGTGCAAGCCGGAGCGATCGATTGAGATGGACACTGCCGGGCGGGAGGAATCTCGAAGATTCTCATGGGATTCTTCTTCTTGAGACGGAGAAGGGTTTACGGTTTGAGGAGAGGTACGAGAAGACAAAGACCTAAGCGATCGAGTCGAGGGTGCGAAGGGGAGAGGAAGGGTTTGGAGCAGGCCATTGGAGAGGAGAGGGAAGGCTCGGGAGAGCGATCTCCGAAGCATCGAGGGAGAGAGCGTGCTCGTGCAACTGAGAAAGGGCGAGGCGGTTGAGCGTGCGTCCGGGAGTGAGTTTTATATAACAAAATCGTAGGATCTTGATCGTAATATTCACTCTAGGGACTTAAATGCATAATTGCTTAGACCCAAATGTGAACTAATGTCGGCAATCGTGACACTAAACTCTGTCGACCAAAACTTTTACGGATTGCTTCTGGACGGCTCCTGGAACCTTAAGATGTAATATTGACCGTATGGAAGTCTGCGTGCTCATAGTCGCAGTAAATTTGAACAGATGTCGACATTTGATATGCCGATGTCATTTCAATCTACTGGTTGTAAGTGCTGCAGAAATAATATTATATATAGTAGTGTCATTTTTACTTAAAATTAAAAATAAATAAGAGAAGGAAGAGCTAAATTAATTCTTACCATTGTTATTGCTATGATCTGAGCTAGGGGAAGGTTTTTTTGTCCAAGCAAGGGGCATGCCAAGAAGATGAACCAGTAGTAGTCATAAATTAGCTCGATGCAATAATTTGACATATTTATTATTTCTCTCATTCTGTGAAGCATCGAAACGCGAAAAGATCAACCATCGACCTCTTTTCTTTTTGCATTTTTCTTTTTCTAAAAAATATTTTTGTTGTTCTAGTAGAGGGGAGGCCGAACTAGCTTCTTCATTTATATCTATTACTATCGTATTGCTCAAGAGTAAAGACAAAAATGAATCAGATAATACCTGTCTGAATCCATTTTCATATCCAAATCTATTCGAATATGGATAAAAATTTGAGAATCCGGCTAATATCCGTATTCGTATTCATATCCCTAAAAACAATAGATATGGATATTAATAGACACTTATCCGATCTGTATCTGAATATCCAATTTCATTTGTAACCTTATTTAATTTTATACAACATTCATGAACTTTTAAATAAAATAAATGACGATATTAATATGCTATTAACTTGATTTATCATCCACTTAGTCATATCTTTGATTATGTGGTCATAAAATTTAATTTCGATTTATGCCTATATTTATATCCATACTTCGATATCCAATTTATATCCGTATCCGTTTAAAACAAAGATGAATATAAATTTTTGTATCCAACTAATATTTATCTTCTCTGCTTCTCTAGCTCTTAAAATTAGACTCTCTCTTTTTTCATGGGCTAGATGTTCTGTTTTATTCTCACAGCTGAGCAATAAAATTTGCTTGGAATAGGACGGAAGTGATCGTTCTTGTTGCACTTGCATTCAATCCGGTTATTTGTGTCAGTGAAAGAAAGCAAGTTCACAACGTGTGAGCACAATGTTTGATTTTTTTTATTTAATATATTCAAAGTATGATAATTGCTATAAGTTAGATCTGAAAATTTTGGAGCAAAAAGGGTCAGCTAATACGTGAATAGAAGAAGAAAAAGGTCTAACGGTCAGCTAATTTTTACAATAAATATAAATTACATTAAAAGCTTGAAATCATGCAAAAGTGTCAAAATGGACTCGACACCAAGATGGATATTCCAATTCATCTATATTTGAGTTAAACTAGAATGGAAGACTTGCAAGGTTAGAGTGAAATGAAAAGGAAGTATCTTAAGTCTCTAAGTAGTAGAAAGAAATCTCGTGTGCTTCGTTGTGAGAGAAATCAGAGTTAGTATATATTTCATTCCAAGGGAATGTAAAAGTTGGCATTTCCAACATCTTACAATTTGAGAAAGAGTACACAGGAACAAGTTGGTATGCTTTCAAACATTAAATTTTACCCTTCGTGAGGAAGCAGAAAT
This sequence comes from Phoenix dactylifera, assembly GCF_051530095.1. Classification (NCBI taxonomy): domain Eukaryota; kingdom Viridiplantae; phylum Streptophyta; class Magnoliopsida; order Arecales; family Arecaceae; genus Phoenix; species Phoenix dactylifera. Next base: position 32,736,479 of record NC_143198.1, on the reverse strand, counting down.
GACACTGATCTCAAAAGAATAATGTATGTAACAATTAGTTTTAATCAGAAATCCAATAGATGGATTTCATGGAGCCAAATGGAAACTTGTAACTAAATTGCTTTTACTTTGAAGTATTACTCTGTTGAACATTTTTTCTTTGAACTCGAGAATCAAAAGAAAATATATACAACACTGCCTTCCATATCAGGAAACAGAGAAATCTCTCTGCTGCAAATCCATCATACCCGAACATTTTAAATTTGCTTCCAACCTCTGCTTTCAGAGTAATTGAACAAAAATCTCGTAAATGTTCTTGGAAGAAACATTTGCAGAAGCACATTCTCACCATAAAAATTCATATCAGATAATTCTTCAGAGACCAGAACAAAGCATTTTACTAAAAAACACAACAGAACACACTTCAGGGGTCCAAGAATAGTTATACTTCAATAGAACTTTATTAAATACTTCAAGTATGTGACTCTTTCAATAAAATTCTTTACAAGTTCCCACACGCCTCTCTTCTGTGTGAAACAAATTAACAAAACATCAGTAAACGTAATATTTGCTATGTAGTTTGCCGAAGAGAAGGCTCTTCAAGAGAAGGTAAAAGTGAAAAAAACTAATAATCAAAATCATGAGCTCATCAACTCAAAAGAAATGAAAGAACTCGAGAATATAACAGATCGGTTAGAATCATCACCAATAATCCATACAAGAACATACCCCATCTTTAAAGTGATGAAACCTATTTCTGTCCCTCACAACAATCTCCCTCTGAAAGACCTTTGATATAAACTTTGTGGCATCATGGCAATCCAAGCATACCCTCAAGTTCTTCACAATCCTAATGGTCACTCCCTCCCCCAATGCAATCAACCCAAAAGCGATAGCCAACTTCTCACTATGCCAACAAAGAGCATCCTCTTTCTCCTCTTCCTCAATGTCAAACAACACCTCATTAGTCCTAGCCACGTACCCCGCCAACCTCGACCTCCTTGACATCTCCCCTAACATCACCTCAATCTCCTTATACCTTGGATGTGATCTATCCCCCACAAAGAACTCATGGACCTTGCCGCCAACCTCTATAACACTGCAACCAGGCTCCTTGCTTACCCCTTTGGCCTTCATCGACTCCCTAATGCTACTGACCCCCTTCCAATTCCTCGAGTCGGCATAGATGTTTGACAAGAGCACATAAGCACCATCATTCTTTGATTCTAACTCCAAGATCTTTCTCGTTGCAAACTCACCCAATTCAATATTCTTATAAATCCTACAGGCATTGAGCAGAGCTCCCCAAGCTCCAACATGGGGCTCGATGGGCATGGCATTGATGAAATTGACTGCATCATCCAGCCGCCCAGCTCGACCGTACAAGTCAACGATGCATCCATAGTGTTCGTACCATGGTTCAATGCTGTACTCATCCCTCATCGAATCAAAATGCTCACGACCCTTATCTACCAAGCCAGCCACACTGCATCCACGAATCACCGAAATGAAGGTGACCCCATTGGGCCGCACATGTTCTTGTTTCATGAGCTCGAAGAGCTCGAGACATTCCTTGCCTGCACCATTCATCGCCAAACCACTCACTGCACTGCTCCAAGTGTAAACATTCTTCTCCCCCATGCTCCAAAACACCTCCATGGCTTTTCTCATGTCACCGCACTTGGAATACATGTCTATCAATGCTGTGCCGAGCGTCACAGTGATTCCAATCTTGTTCTTCTGTATGTAACCGTGCGCCCACTTCCCTTGAGCCAACGCACCCAAGTGGGCGCACGCGGTCAGCACCGACACCATCGTCGCTTCGCCAACCCTCACGCCCTCCGCCTGCATCAAAGAAAACAACTCCAACGCCTCCTTCGACCGGCCCACCTGCGAGTACCCGGCTATCATCGCGTTCCAAGCGATGGGGTCCCTCTGGAGCATTCCGTCGAACATCTCGCGGGCGAGGTCGACCTCACCAGAGCCCGCCAAGGCGCCCACCATGGCGGTCTGGGCGACGACGTCGGGACGGCGGAGCTCGGCATAGACCCGGCGGGTGGCGTCGGGAAGGGCGAATTCGGCGTACATGTGGATGAGGCCGCTCTGGACGTAGGGGTCGGCGGCGAGGCCGCGCTTGAGGGCGGAGGCGTGGACGGCAGCGCCGGCGGCAGCAGCGGCGGCCTGGGCGGAGGCGCGGACGAGGAAGGTGAAGGTATAGTGATCGGGGGAGAGGGCGGGGGAGTGGAGGATTTGGTGGTAGAAGAGGAAGGCGAGGTGGGGGGTGGGGCCCCTGGAGTGCGCCCGGATGAGGGAGTTGAGGGCGAAGAGGGAGGGCGGGTGGGGAGAGTGGACGAGGAGGTGGTGGGAGTAGGGGAGGAGGTCGGGGAGGGAGAGGGCCAAGGTGGCGACGAACTTGGCGAAGAGGGGAGGGTCGTTGAGATGGCCATTAACGAGGAGGTGGGCGTGGATTTGGTGAACCTGGGGAAGGGTGGTGGTGGAGTCCAGAAGGGAGAGTGGGCAATGTCTCGGTATCAAGTTTCTCAGGGAGGTCATATCGCCGCAGCGAACGAGGTGGGAAGAGGCTCACCTATTTTGCTCGGGAAGGAATCTGGGTAAAGATCGTGAAAATTTTTATGCGACGCAAATGAAAAATTAAAAACTGGCGATCCCAACGAGTCCATAGCACAAATTCAATCGGATTCTGAAATATTAATCCTTGCACCAGCAAAGAACGAGCCTCCATGATGGCCGAAGATATTTGCTGCAACCAACAACAGCCTAAGGAATGCTCTTTTTTTTTTCTTTTTTTTTCACAGATGGATCCCACAAATCCAGTACGATTATATTCACAAAAGTATTCTCATTCCATAAGAGAGGTGGTAAGGCTGTGCCATCCATTCAAAGTATAAATAACCATGCAACTCAACCTGCAGCTCTATTTACCTTGTGGTAAACGTAACTTACTCTAAAAATGGTACAATTCTCCACATATTGTCAAATTCCAAGGGCAAGAGATATTTGTCCGCAGCCACAATCTGTCCACAAATCCATCCAATCACAGTAGCCTAGTCGCCCTCCAAATGAATGAAATCCATATACGTACAACCAAAACCTCGTATGGCTGATCCTTGCTCGGGCCATCCTCAATGTAGCTTTTGGGCAGAGGAGTCATAGCAGTGAATGATTTTTAGAAGGCCAATATTTGTATTGGAGTTGTATGGCCTGAAGATAGCCGCATTTTGGAAAACAGTTGCTTATTATTCTGTAACACAAATTTTGTTTCTTGTGATTCTATTTGCAACATCATCAATAAAATATAAAATTTAATTTAAGATATTGAAATGATAGAGAATTTATCTATATATGATAGCTACGGCCTACGTATGACAGGAACATCTATCACATAAAAGCCTGTAACGATAAAACTCGCACTCGCTTGACCAGTTGACCGCCTCCATCTCGCTCCTTCCAGGAGCTCTCTGGTCTCTCCCAAGCCTCCCCTCTCCTCTCTAATGGCCTCCTCCCCTTCGCTCCCTCGACTCAAGCGCTTAGGCCCTCTTCTGTGCGGTGGAGACGATGTGTTGGGCCAATTGCAGCGCCGTGTTCAGTGCAGGATTCCCAACTTCACAGGCCAATCACTGTTTGTGTTGCACAGCCAGTTGATTCACACGCCCACTTCACTCCTAAAGGTTGAGGGTTATATAAATGGTCTTTCATGGAATGTCCATATGTGGTTCTAACTCGATTGGTTTTGGCAGCAAACCCTTCCTTGGATTGAACATCACCTTTTTTGTATCATTACACATTCTCTCCAAAAATCATCATGACTTGGAATTGATGATTGTTTTCAAGCTCAGCCCCTGCGATTCGCACCCTACCTTTTCTGCTTAGGACTGTCTTACCATGTTGCAGCTGTTCTTGTTTCATGACATCTGACAGTTGATATTTGTAATATTTTTGTTGTTTACTTATTATGTTGAATCTTATGCACTATCGCACTTGAAAAACTTAGGGATTATTAATTCTCGTAGTATGTTAAATGACCTCTACTATTTTTGGAGTTCACATATACTTCATAAATTAAAAAGAGAGATTGAGAGAGAGAGAGAGAGAGGTGAGCTTTTCCAATACCTACGTACTGATACAACCCTGAAATGATCCAATTGTCCCTGAACTATTGCTTATGTTCATCTGAATAAGTTGGAACAAATTCGTAAAAACAATATGGTTTCTGTTGGTGCATGCCTGTCAGACAAATTACATAGCTTTAAAGGACAGGCCCGTGAACCTTATTCGCTTTTCTCGTTCATCCGTAAGACATGAGATTCCTAATACAAGTTTCATATGAATCAATAGTAATTCTTTATCAAGTCTTTGTATATTCCATAGTAGTAAGTTTATCAAATTTATCATCTAGTGATGTGTCTTTAAGATGATACCTTTATATTTCTATTCCTTTTTTGAAGGTAACTATATTTCTATTCCCTAGTCACAATTTTGTTTTGTTTCACTGCATATGACTTGAGCCTCTGATCACTTATTTCTCCATTGCCTTCTCCTTTACCTATGCTTTTAACGTTCGCAAAGATGAGGCTGGCTTCTTGCCTGGGTAATAGTTGGAAAACCTTGGATAAGAAATTTGCAAGTCTATAGATGGTTTTTACTGGGCAAAAGCATGATGCGGAATTCTGTCGAGTTCATTTTGAGGGCCTTGACGGAGAAGGCATACCAATTAAGGAGTTGCCTCCAGAGCACTACGTGAGTTTCTAGCTGCAGTTCACTGACACTAGGGGTGGGTCCTCAGCAGTCATCTCCTTGCATTTATTGAGGTTGCTCGACTGCTGATCTAAAGTGCATGTTTCTGTTGATGATGTTTTCTGAATATGTTGAATGTAGGACTTTTTCTTTTTCTTTTTCTTTTCTAAAGTGCAACTTTACCACTTGCACTGCTTCTATATATTTTTTTGCCTCTAAATTCTAATGAATCTCTTGTGTCATCCTATATTCTGTTCACGACATGGTATAGAACAAGGCTGATGTAATCACACAGAGGATGCTGATGCAGGCACATTTCTTGGAATGGATGTAAGCTGTCGATTGTTAGGGCCTAGGGGTCCAAATGAGACATGTTTGGGATTTAGATAAGGATGAGTTATCTGCTATCGGGGAGAGAAGCGTTTCCTCGATGATGTGTTCGGATAATGCGGCGAAGTTCAACTTGGATTCTCTCTATGGTGGACCACATGATGAAATAATAGAGGGGGCTGTAGGAGATTAAGATGCAACAGAGATTTGAAGGCCCATGGTATTTTTGTGGGGTTCTGCGTACATTTCACTTTGCAAGGAAATTGTTGGTCATGTGGATGTGAAGGTTTTGCATGTCTTTCTATATATAATCTGTAAGTTATCATAGCATTTTTCTTTGCAGTACGATTCTATGGGGATGGGTAGTTAGAACATGCAAGCATGAGAACATTAGATCAATGAGTTTGATCGCATATTTTTCAAAGTAGATTCAATAGATATACTCTCCCTCATCTTTTTCTTCTTAGTCAAGAATAATGAAGAAAGTGAGGCTCCGGGCATGCAAGCCACCCATCTCGAACGTGGCGGCGTTTTCATCACCCACGAGGCAACCCCGCATCGACTCACCACCTCAAAGCATCCCTCTTCTTATCCGCCCTTCCCTCCCTCCCTCCCTTCCAAGGAGAGGGAGAGACAGCGACGCGCCGAAAGACGACGGAGAGGGCTCGATGGGGGAGCGGCCCCCCTCGCCTTCTCCTCGGCAAGTGTTGTCCGACTCCGCAAAAAAAAAAAAATGCGGGTCCAGGTTGATTACCCGGGGACGCCGTACCTTCGAGGCTACAATTTTTGGGGAGAGAGAGCATATCATCTTCGAAGGGACTCAGCTAAGATGATTGAGTGTATACCAAAGGTGAGATGGGGGGGGGGGGGGGGGGGGGGAGGCTGAGCTCCCGCTACTCGGCGATATTTGGCAGATGATAAGAGATCGTTATGTTTTCTAGATCGTACACATGCTTCATGAAATGAATAAAGCTGCTTATTGAGTCGTCTCATTTGCAGCCCAACACTCTGGAGAGATTTTGTAGACTCGGCGTGCTTCTACTTCTCCTTCACTGTGTAATCTTATTTTTATGGATTCAGCTAGTTGTGCTCGAGCGAGATTGGCGTGGGCTGTACCAAAAAAAAATTGCAGATCCCATCTTGAGAAAGGTGATTGGATAGAGCTTCCGATGGAGTGAACTTTGTTGTCAGGAACAATTATGGTAGATTGATTGCAGTTGGTGGTCGGAGCATACCCGGCTCGACTGTTGTAGAGGCGGAGCTACGAGCAGTCTGGGAGGGCATCCTGTATGCGAGATGTGTGCTGCGTGTCGACAGATTGTGCATTGAGGGAAACTCTGCCACGGTGATTGGCTGGATGCGAAGAGCGAATAGGTATGACGATGGTTACCCGTTGATTCGGGATATTCGCAGACTGGTTTAGGAGCTGTCCGTCGTCCAGATTGGTCATGCGTATTGTGAGGCGAACAGAGCTGCAGACTGGATCACCTCATACATGGCACGTCACTCTGAGGACGTCATCTGGACGAGTTTAGCAGGTGTTCCCCATCTATTGTACTGTTTATTAGAAATGAAATGCCGTTAGAAAGGGATTGGATCACTCTCCTGATGGGCTGATCGCGGGCCCCGCTTCTCTCCGGTCCTGGTACAGCCACTCACAGACGGACACGTGTGCCGGGCACGTCGCATCAAGGATGGACACCTCTGGAGCTCCCATTCGAGCTGCGGAGGTCGGCGGCAAAGATCTCTTTCCAGTGGGAGCCGGCCACATTTTTCGTGGCAGCTTCCGTCTGGCCGTTGCGACTGCTGAGATGGCCTGGAGATGTAATTGGCTCGATGGATATAGAACAGGTTCTTTTGTTTCCCTCCCCCCTCCCCATCTGGTAGTGCTAGGCCTAGGCATATCGAATGGTTTTGCACTGATAAAGGCACTCTTATTCTCTCTTTTTGCCAAGAAGAGCTATATTTTTTTCAAGTACAAGAAAAACCATCCATTAGGTAACGTGTGAATCGCATGGGGCCCTAACGACAGTGTTAGATGCCGTTGGTCCGTAACACGCAACACTACTTTATGGATATGTGTTTGTCTGTACTAGTTGCTATCAAATTTCAAAACAAGCTCTCTCACTCTCACAAATGGTAGATGTTGCTGTTCAGATTGCAAGCAATCGTCACCCTAAAACAGATGTCCTCTTTAGCAGCAACAACACAAAAAAAAAAAAAGAAAGTCAGCTGCAATAACATCCCCTTTTGACCATCCATCTTTTAATAGGAGCCACAAGTAGAGCATTCCAGTCGCTTTCATATCAACAATTGAAGCCACTCGGCAAATAAAAGTAACCTCGTACAAAGAAACCAGGGGCAAAATAACCATTGGATTCCACAACGTCTGATCCAAATAACCGTATATCAGGATCCGCAAGAAAAGCTTCAGCAACAGAAAAGCAACACTCTTACACCCTGTAGCTTGTTTATACGAGATTCCATGTGGCACAAACTACTCGGCAACAAAACTCGTATCTTCGTAACAGATCAAAGCCTTCTGAAGAAACTCTTTTAGACCAAAGGAGTATACCGAAAGCTATTCTGATAAACAAGACGTCAGTGATCATATTCCCATGCTAATTTTTGCCACTTGGAAGTTACAGATATAGCTCCACATTAGACCGTATAGCACAGGTCCATGAGCTAGCTTGACTTCCGAATCTTGTAGCTTTTCATATGCATAGTTACAAAGAAGGCCTTTCGGCTGCCCAAGGCTTTGTTACAAACCAACTTAGATATCAAATTTTGGACTTCAGAAGGATGAGAAAGGGAAATTTAGAGAAAGAGATCGTCATCACTTTGGAAGGATGAAGAAAACCAACAAACCACCTAGGTTTGGTGTCACCAGATGGCCCTTACCGATCTCCTTGCTCATCATTACATCATAAGAGGAAAAATCCTAGAGCAGAAACAAAGACTAACAGCAGGATGGACATGCATAGAATAGGAAGTATGAAATATCAGTAGGGCCAGAACCAGAAAGCCTGGTCCTCCACTGGGAAAACATAATTACATGAGTTGTCTTCAAGCTTCATGGAGCTGCATCCTTTAATTTCCTCGTCCTCATCGACATGTAAGAGAACAGCCCTATCAGGTTTGAAGACATTTGAAGAGCCTGCCTGCCCCATAAGTGGAGAGAGTACTCCATCAGTGCACCCAGGGCTACCCGAGTCTGATACCGTACTGTTGGCAGAGCTGAGATCCTCTGGTTTACACAGCAGAACATGCATATCAGGTTTTTTCTCTTCAAAAACTGAAGCCATGTCTAGTTTTTCCAGCAGGAGGGGAGGATTTTTGATTTCGTGTGTTTCTAAGTCGCCCTTCTCCCTTTTACAAAGATTGTCTGTGAGAAAGAGAACCTGTTCGGGAGAAAATTCTTAGGGATAAGGGAGATATAATTTATGTTCTGAATATATTTTGCAATAGAGGAAAGACAGACAGAGATCAGGACAAATCTTTTGACTGACAGTACGTAAATTTTGGAAAGGCATGTCACAATAGCATTTTGGTTTCTTGTCTTCCTCAATTGCTGTTGTGGTAAAATAAAAACGACAGAGCAGTTTCTTGAACAGAAGATGAGGAATTAATTCTTATGAAACATCATTCGGACAAGCATGAAACATATAGCAAACTGTGCAAGACACATGACCAAGAAGTAGTATAACGGACTCATAATAAGAAAATGAACGTGATCATATGAACTATTCCTCAGCATCTGATGCACAAAATCTTTAAAACTAGAGGAATCCTTTTTCTACAGCTTGACAATAGTCGTGTCAATTCGAAAAGAGAGCAAAATTTACATCTACTCATGCTTTCAGGGTATTGAACATGATTAAGAAACAAAGAGTTTTAGCATTGTACGGTGTTGTTAATGCAAGAGATCATGCACCCAAAAATTAGTTTCAAGCAATTTTTAAAGGGGATGCAGGTTTCAGCTGAAAAAAATGGAGAGAAGCAGTATAAATTTATTTGCTTTGACTGAAATGGATTACCTCTGCTTTCAGCTTCTCCTTCTCCTTGAGTAGTTTCTCAAAATCAGCCTTGAGAACATCATAGCTGGACTTAAGCGCTCCATAATCCTTCTCCATCTGCTTTGTCTTCCATCGGGCCCGGCGGTTCTGAAACCATATGGCTACCTGTCTAGGCTGAAGGCCAAGATCCTTTGCAAGCTGAATCTTTCTCTCTGGTTCGAGCTTGTTGTCAAGAGCAAAATTCTTCTCCAGGAGCTCAACCTGGTCAACCATTAGCCGCCTCTTCTTATCTGGTTGGCGACAAAACTCCTCCAGGTTCACCTCACCGGTCTCATCCAAGTCAAGGGACCGGTAAAATGATCCTTCATTGGTGATCCCACGAACATTTTCAATATTCATCATGGATTTCAAGCCTAGGGACAAAACGAATTTTAACTTAGAGTTCAATATGTATCTTCTAACTGTGGCCATGTATAGCTTGATCTACCAGCTTGAGTAACATAGGAAATAGAAAACTATCATCGTGTATCCAACTTTCTATGTGTTCACAAACAAAATATCGTTTCTAAATCCATTTCACTATCGCCATAAAATTTGATGGAAAAAGAATGAGTAAAGAACATTTTGCTCTATATCTAAATCAAATTAATAACTGCAAACACCTTTTTTAAGGGAAAAATCACGAAATTGCCTCGTCAAATTGCCTACAAAAATGTCATATGAATATTCGAATCCAAGATAAGGCCATCATGTAAGTTACTTGATATTTAGTTTAAAAAAAAAAAAGAAATGCTAAAAACGAGAAGTACAATTAGTGGGAGTATTGATCAAAGCGCAGTTTTTAAGCTGAAGTCTCATACACTTAATACGTATCCTGATATCATAATTCAAAAAGTCTCGATCATAGTAGTTTGTTATGCTCATGTCAAAAAATCCATCAGCTTAAGTAGAAATCAAATAATTTTTCGACAAGATTATCTGGCCTCAATAAGAGAGATGCTTCTAAGATTGGTTCCAGAAAAACTTCAGAAGCTCAAAACTTCAGATGGATGAGTAATGGAAAACGCATACTAGGAAAAAGTACCAAGATCAAACTCCAATCCAACATCAGTGGCAGTAACCCTCTTGCAAACCTTTATACAAATCCCCCCACCCCCACCCCGAACAAAACACACACACACACACATATCTCCACTTTGACCATCTAAAAAGCTTAGCAGGCAAATAAACAGCTCAAAATTAGAATCAGATCAAAGAAAATAAGAGAATAAACTGAAGCCGAGCACTAAAAAACTATCACCCGAACTAAATTCCAAAATTCAAAACAAGCCGAGATGGTTACCAAGGAATCCGCCATGAGAAGAGTCCGAAACGAGCAGAGATTCGATAGCGTCGGAGGGAAACCCTTCGTGCCGGAGCAAAGCCGCCATATTTGGGGCCCCATACGCCCTCATTCCCGCCATATTCTTCCCCCCTCTCCCTCCCTCACTGTCTTTTTTTCTTCTAAACTGTCTTTCTCCAGATAGTGTCTTTTCCCCCGAAACTTCTCAAAACTTTACTCCTTCCCGACCTCTCTCTCTCTCTCTCTCTCTCTCTCTCTCTCTCTCTCTTCCTCTTCTTCTCGCCCTTTCTGTCTCTGTTCTTCCCGGAACTCTTTAGCGAGCCGGCTTAAGATCAGAAGGCCATGCTTTCTCCCTTCCGAAAGGTCTCCTACACCCGTTACTTCTCTCTTCTTATGTAGCTAGTGACGGAAGAAGCGGGTGATCATGATGACAGAGGCGTTGGAAGAGGCAATAGAGCAGGGGCTACCAAGAGCCATCTCTTAGTTTCTCTCCCCCTCCCAGGGGAAGAGGAGTTAATGGAAGGAGACGAAGATTGGGGCGTGGGTGGAAAGAATTCCGACGGAGAAGACAGAGACCAGTGGTGGGAGAGAAGAATGGAAAAGGATTTGGTTTTGTTTTGTTTTGCTCTGGTCTCTCCCTGCTATTTTTCCCCTGTCCGGAGAGCTTCGAGGGCAGGGGTTTATAAAGATCGCAGTGGCATCACTAGGCGATGCCACTGCTGCTTTCTTGGCTCGCTGATGGCTTGGAGTTGAAATGGCCGAAATGCCCCCACGTTGTCTTCACAAACAAAGTTGCTCGTTGCAGTCCTCTACAACTTTATTTATTTTTTTAAGTACAACGGCTGCTCCGGAATAGATGCAGCCAATTGAATCAAGAACAAAAATTTAATACAATAATATTGAAGGAACCTTTCGATGAGTCCAGAGAATCCTCTCTAAATTGCTGAGCTATATAGAAGGCAACTCAGTCAATTTTACTATTAAATCAAAGTTTTAAAGCATGAATCTCATTGTCTATGCGACTTTTGTTCACTCTCTTATATATTCAATCCATTAGCACTTAATTCAAAGGCTGCCAATCTTATTCAGGCGATTATCTGTCTTTGTATTCACCTAACCTTTCTATTTTATCTCTTTTTTGAGTTAAATGGATGTTAAAAGTTTTACTTATAAGAACTTACCATCTTTGATACATCTCATTGTATCTTATAAAAAAAGCGCATGTTGAGTAACGGATGTACCGATATAATAATAGAATGGTATTGCTACGAGATCTAAGACTGAGACGATGTATCTTGAGTGAAAACCATTGGTAAAAATATCTCTAGTTTCATATTCTAATTTCTATGGATTCCTCATGTCCTGCGAGCACCTCTTAAAAAAACCTTGAAATAATTGAACTCTAGACACAATAATCCACAGGAAACTAGGATTAGCATGGCTAAGGTGACACGCATACAAGTGGAACTGGTAAAGATAATCCACCCTTAGAATTTTCAGCCATGCCTACACCTTCCAAGCTTGATGATGACACTTAAAGAGCATCTGCTTGCATCTATGCCATGCCACGTCTTTTTTTTTTTTTTAAGAATCTAAACAATACAAAACTCAATTTTGTTCCATTCCACTCATTAAATCAGAGGAATCCTTGATGTTACAGCGACATATTTAGGATTATCTTTGTCCAAAAGAAGAGTTCAGGTGGTCCAATAGTTACAAAACTTCTGTCCGCATACCACTAATCCCTGCTTTTTTCAGTGTCTATCATTGTTCTCAAGACAAAACAAACCGAAATAAATTTATCCTGGTTTCGACGTTAAGCTAATGTTACGGTGTCTATCCTGTTCTCGAGATAGGTTCACCATTGTATAGCATCAAGCACCTGATGAATCGCTATCTTAACCTGGGCTAGTTTACATAATGTTTATTGAACTTATAATAAATACACATGAACTACATTGCATGTAGTTCAAATGCACCAAAATTTGCAAAAGGTGAGCCTACTTCGTGAATTGAGTTACAAGTCCAACAACTAGACCACAATTCTCGACGAACTTGAATCTTATAAGATGGGAATATGCTTGGACAATAAATTAATGAAGACGACTCAAAACCTTACCGATGCTACTACTAATTAATGAAAGCAAACTTATAAGTGGTACTGGAAGTTTCGCTTGAAAAAGGTTACCTTAGCATTACCTACATTACATGTGGCATATTATAACCTAAATAAGAAAAATGTTAGCTGATTATCATCATCGCCCTCGTTATTATCATTATCTACATAGGTATTCTTTTGAAAGACACATTAAGGACATTGATTCGACCTTCATCGGAATAGGAAGCTGAAAATCCAAACACCGAGTTGCTCCAAAATGCAAGTTAGAAAGGTAAGATCAGTTCAGCCTATTGGTTCAACCTCGTGATCTTACTGGTTACTTGAGTTTAAATCTTGTACATATTAGAGCTAGAGAGAGATGTATGTGTAGTTCATTGCCAATGTGTCTTTCTCTACATGATCAAGAAAGAGAGAGATCTTATATAAGGTGTGTCTGTGAGACATTTTTGTCTCCAAACAACATTTGCGTCACAAAACCCAGGTTGGCTGCAACACATTGATACATATTACATGGAACCGGTTCTTCTAGAGATTTAATAATAAAATCAATAATCTTTTTAACATATTCAAGTAAGTAATATATCACTGTCCAAAGAGAGATAAAGGACTTCATGCTGCTGCAAACCATATGAGCCATAGCAAGTACGAGTCAAGATGAGTTCATGGTGCTCTGCAAAGCTGTTATTTATTTATTTATTTATTTCTATTTTTATTTTTACAATGGCGATTCATACGTAACGGTTCTGAATGCGGCTAATAAATCAGAAAACAGTAGGCCACTAAAAAGTTCCGACAAGGATTATTGATTTTTTCTTATAAAGTCCTTTTAAGTGATGGATAGTAAATAATGCAATTCAATCAGCTGTTGATATGTATGCCGTGCTCTATATCTATATATATATATATATATATATATATATATATATATATATATATATATATATATATATATATATATATATATATATGTATATGTATGTATATATGTATATGTATGTACGTATATGCTGGGCTTTGGGGTCGACTTTGAGGTGCAAAAGGAGTGCGGCGGAGGACGGGACCTCGGAAATCCCGTCTTATCAGGAGTCGCATTCAGAGGCGGGAGCTTGTCGGAGCTTTATGGACTCGGTGGGGGAGGGGTGACTCGACACACCCCCACCCCCGTCCCCTCTCTATCTCCTTCGCTGCCGTCCTCAGCCCAGCCAGGCCCACGGGAATCTTTTGCTCGCTACGTGGGCCTAGCGGACGGGAAACGACTGGATGAGCGGGTCTCACATCACCGGTAAGCTCAACAACCGAACACCATTGACGTATGGATTCCGTAGCATTTGATCCTGGGAATGCAGTTAAGACTCTGGCAGGATAGCAAGGGCATGTTTGGATGAAAGGATTCATGAATCGGATCGGTGGATTTGATCCAGCAAAATCAAACGGCTGGGTTACCTATATATTTATAAGTGTTCATAAATAGTTTTGGAATAGGCTGATTTTTGTTTTTTCTTATAAAATTCTAACCGGCCTACTCAAAAATTATTTCTGAATACTTATGAATATAGACCTAACTCAATTTATAATCCTATAATTTTGTTGGTTGTACTGGACCAGTCGTCAAATCTAAATAGATCCTAAAGGCTCGTTTGGTTCGTAGAAAAAAATTTCTCTCACCAATTTTTTTTTTAAAAAAGCTAATTCCTAAACATATAGTGCCTAAAAAAATAGTTTTGATATATTTAGTTGACCATGGAAAAGTAATATACTTCAGAGTGGTTTATATTTGGTTTAGCATCTACTTTCTTGAGATGTTATGTGAAACATCTATTATATGCTCAATAAAGAGAAAGATTTTATCTATATATTTTGATAGCTTAAATGGTAGTTTTCCAATATCTCTTGTGGATTTTTTTTATAAAATATGAAAATTTTATTTTTCTGAGAATACTATTTCTCATTTCTTTCATTTAAAAACTCCAACTAAATAAAAAAAAAAATTCTTATTATTTTTTGACCAATCACACTTTCTCCTTTCGCTTTCCCGCGAACTTCACCGGTCCTAAGAGTATTTTAAATCCCATGGCCCATCTTGGCAATTTAACATTGTTTATGGGTGCATATGTAGAGCTTGTGATAACCTAGGTTGCCACTGACAAATCTAGTCCGAGAGTGCAAAGATTGGAAGAACTCGGTGTGGTGGATCAAGAGAATAGAGGACATTCTTGGACCCTAGGTTATTTCTATCAAGGATCTAGGATTTAAGGGCCCAACTATGTCTATGTATTTAATGCATTGTAATCCCTTAGTTGATCATGGATTTATTATTTTCCTTTTGGTTAAACACTAAAAATATATTAAATAAATTTTGAAAATCAATCAAAGTAAATAGGAAATAAAAAATATGAAATGAAAAGATAGAGAAAATAGCCTACCTCATTAAAATGCCAGTAATATAAAATAATAATATAAAAAAATCGACGATTAAAAATTTACAAACTATAAACAAAAACAAGACAAAACTATGAAATATAAATAAAAAATAAAAAAAACATACTTAAAATGCTAGATGTAAATAAATAGTAAGGGCAAAAAATAAAAGCGGCAAATAAAATAAATATTATAATGGAATTATAAATTATAATAATTAAACGAAATAACATAATATAAGTATATAAAAATTATACTAGTAGAATAAAAAATGAAATAAATAAAGTAATGAAAAGGAATTGAACATCATAGGTCAATGGTTTAAAAAAAGTAATATAAAACTGCTTCTACTTTTAATATAAAAATAACTATATTAGATATTATAATTAAACTGTTATTTCTTTTCCATGTATCTCTATGTTGCATGTTGAGAATGTTGGAATAGGAATTCTGATTCCAATTCGTTGCTTTTTATTTCTATTCCGCTCTGATTTCTATTCGGATTCCCCCTTTGTTTCCACAAACCTAACACAGCACAAGAGCAATGATTATAAGTATATAATATCACTCTCGACATGACTCAATTGATGACCGAGGCTTGGATATGCACCAACTTCGAGGTTTTTTTATTAGCTTTTTCATTCTGAGGAAGCAACCACGAGGAATATTTTGATGGCCCCATGAAATTCTTGCTAGCTGCTGCAGGAGGTACTTGTATATAATAGTTACAGTAACGCTTTTCTATTTCTTTTTCGTTTTTTTTAAAAGAACTAGTATGGCAGAAATTTTAGGGTGACAAAGGGATCCAAATCTAGCTCCTTAATACCAACCTCAAAGACTTTATCAACTGTACTAATTGGTAGCCCTAACTGCAACAACAATTTCAAATTTTAATCTTTGCATTAAAAACATATGGAATGACCTGTAGAAACATGAATTTATTATGTATTATATGGACTGCTTGATCCATTTAACTTTATTATTTTTACAATAATTATATCCATGATAATTCATATAAATACATATTTATGCTACCATCCTAGACCGCTGATATAAATATGAAAATATCTAATGCTGCAATCCTTCCTCTTCTATTGTTTTCGGATACAACTCTTATGGCAATTTATAACTATTTATGAGGTCAGGTTGTTATTGGTATCTATATTAATGAAAGTTATTGGCAAGAGTTATTGGTTTTTTATTGGTTTAGACTAATATTGATATCATTGATATCAAATGAACCCATGTCTACAATTCCTTGGTTATAATTGTTAGGTAAGCTAACTTTGCCTCTCTTTTATTGCTTCTCCATAGATGTACACAATTTATCTCTACCAAACTCAGAAGATTGTCACATATCTTTGCTTTTAACTTGGATCGTGTCATTCGAAGCATTCACTTCGACTCAACTCTCTGTTAAAGTAAATGTATGATAAAATCTGTACTATGTCAATATCTTCTTTTTTTTTTTTTGCCCATGATATCCTTGCTGCATGGTAGACTTAATATAATCAAACATGCACCACCCATTTCAATAAGTAAAGTTAAAGCATGATTAAACGATCATCTATTCAAAAAAACAAATAATGCGTCAAACTCCTTATCAATTAAAGTTTTTGCCTCATTGGTGTTCTAACTGTCATCTACCATCACATGAATATCGCGGACACTAATTATGCAATATCTCATGAGAAACATGTATAAAAGCTCGAACCTATCACCCCACCACTCACTTCCTATCTCTAACCTAAATTTTATCCCCAAACAAGCTCGCAGATAATATTTCCACACCCCCACATCAAGCGCTAACATATCCAAAGTTCACACCCATCCCCATGTTCCCTCACCTCAGAGAGGCATGCAAACGGCGAGAGACTAATGAATGCAGGTTGAATAAAAAGGCCAATAGCATCGTATTATGGAAAGCTTTTTTAGCTTTATCTGGATATTTTGGGATGCTGTAATGACTGATACTAGTGGTTACGTATATTTTAGAAGTTTGTAAATATAACCGTTGCAATGATAAAAAGGCAAACGTTAAATTGGGTCGGATGCGTTCCTCTCGCACGCGGAGGCAGCATAGGTGGAATAAGCCAACGGACCAGATGTCCCTAGGTGGAAATGTTGACGGTCGATCCATGCACGGACATAGAAAATTTAAGCGGCCGTCCGTACAAAAAAATCCTCAGCAACGTAACTCGCAGCATTCCACCACCCTCGCTTTCTGCTAAATTCCCACCGCCTGCCCGCCCTGCCCGCATTTTCCGCTCTCGCCTCACTTGCTCTGCCCGTCCTGCCCGTCGCTTTTCTCCTCTCTCTGTTCCCCGTTCCCACACACTTCTTCCCTACCCCCTCTTCTCTCCCTCCGAGCCATTGGTCTCTCCTCCGGTTCCCCTCCCCCTCCCCCCCGCCGTCAAATGCTCACGGACGCCGTTACGTAGGGCAGCTGCCTGCCCCCTGCTCGCCTCGCCTGAGCCCCCACCCGGGCAGTCCTTCGGGCAGGAGACCGAGTCCGGTTCTCTCCTCCGCCGCCACCTCCGTCTCCAAGCGAGTTTCAAAGTTCCCTCCGCGAGGTAGCCCTCCCGGTTTCGGAGATACCGACGAGAAATCTCGAGCTCCGTGGTCGCTCTTCGATCTCGGTATCATTCCACCTCGTTCGATTCTCTCTTCTTCGATTAGGGTTTCGAGCTCTGGATTAGTGGGATCTTAGTTTCCTGTTGCACTTTTGGTGCAGATTTGTTGAAAGGGTTTTGGAGGAGAGGAATTGTTAGGGCCGATTTCGGTATAAGGAATCTTTCTGGGAGACAGGGGTTCGGCTTTCCTAGCTGGGATCTTTGATTTCGAGCTGGTATGAGATCTTGAGGGATGGGGCTGGGTCCCGAGGAGTTTAAATTGGAGGGATGGGGCAGCGTTGGGAAGGGGAAGGGGAAGGGGAGTAAGAAGAAGAAGAGCAAGGCAAGGGAGGAGGAGACTGGATGTTGGGTTAAGTGCAGATTGATGCGGGCTTGCATCTCGTCAAGATCCAAAGTGGATACATCCATCAGTAATGCCAGCACTCATTGCGGTAATCTGCTCGCTCGCCCGCGTTTTCTCTCTTCAATTTGGCCTTGCATGATAGTTCTAGTGTCTTGTTATGATTGCTGCTTTGTTAGTATTTCTGCTTCTTCTCTATTTTTAGATTCGGTTTTTTGTCGTTTCAATCATGAATTCTATGATTATATGTGAACAATTTGGAAAGATCCGTGCTTTTTATCCTCCGAGGTGGGCCGGTTACTACTGTTTGATTCTTAGATTAGTTGTCTTTTGGTTATTAATTGAACTTAATATGTGAAATTCTTGTTGACTCCAGAACCTGGGAGATTTGGTATCTTTTGATTTTAATCGTTCTAGCCACATGTTGGGTGAAATAAAGGCAAAACAGATTTTACGCTGCCATGTCATTTTTGTGCTGATTTACTTCTTGCTCTGTTCGAGGTTTTGAAGTAATAAGCATGCATTGTAAATTGAAGATCAGTAATGAGAGTTGCCTTGGTTGATGTTTAACTGAAAATTGGCAAGTTGGAGGGGGTTGAACTGAAGAGTAGGGGGAAACTAGCTGTTTGGAGAGGAGCTCGAAGCCGATTATGGGGAGTAAATAGTTCGACGGGGTGTTGGGAAGGTGTCATCAAGATTCATAACAATGCCTTCTCCCTCTGCAAATAATGCTAAGACGTAATTACATTTTCTTCGTGGTGGTGTCAAGCATATCGTTATTGTGCTGTTCTATTTATGGTATGGAATTAGTTGTCTTTGATAACTTAAATGAATTTAAGCTTGAAAGTTTCTACTAACAGATTAACTTAGGTTATAATCCAAACAAGGAGAGGGAAGAAATTCCTTGAACCCGCTGAATCTCAAAAGAATAAAGAAAAATAAGGGACTTTTGGAGGCAGGGTTTTTGGTCTTTAATGAAAGTAAAATTGATAACAATCTCGCTATTTATACTAGTGA
Source organism: Phoenix dactylifera (assembly GCF_051530095.1). Lineage (NCBI taxonomy): Eukaryota > Viridiplantae > Streptophyta > Magnoliopsida > Arecales > Arecaceae > Phoenix > Phoenix dactylifera. Next base: position 32,717,527 of record NC_143198.1, on the reverse strand, counting down.
GGTCTACCCTTACAAAATCTTAGTCAAATTGCTCTTCTAGTTGGAAGAAATCATAGTTTTCCTACAATAGCCATGCCTGATAAAAATAACTATGAAAAGCTAAAATTTTTTTGGATGTAGATCTTGAATTCTGTATCAACTTTGTCTTCAATCTCATCTCTCATTTATTTCCGAATTGTGAGTTTTTTTTTGGTTAAAATTTTTCATAAAAAAAATTTACTTTGATCGGCATATTTGGAGGCCCAAAAATTATTGTATTGCCTTAATTGTTGTATGCGTTGAAACTTTTATGGATGGATGTAGCATCATAAATCTTGACAAGTTACCTATTTTTTTTAAAAAAGGAACTTCTCAATTCGACATTTTATGGGGAAGTTATGGCATTCAGAAGTTTTGATGTGTAATTTGGCTTCCAATGTGGTGGATCTTGTTCCTGGATCCTGTTCAAACCTGCCTAACATGGCTAGTATGATCCACAATAGGATTAGTGATCCTCTTGGTTCAAGGCCCCCTTTTTTGGGGAGTTTGGTTCTTGCTAAATTAAAATTGGAGATGGGAAACTCTTGCTTCTCCATTATATGACTAAACTACCGGGCCTCGCTAGGAAGTTGACCATTCCGGTTGATCCAAAAGACTCAATCCTTCAACCACATTGTTTCTGTGACCTTCCTCTCAACAATGCATTTTTCGGCAAGTGGCTTTTCCTGCTCTACTTGTAGGTCATCCAAAGCTGGTAGCATTGGTTTCTAATTTTGGTCTTCATTCACATGAAAGGCTTAAATAATTTTAGGTTCTCAGCATTGATATCTGAGTAAATTTCCATGCAAGGTAGTAAGTCAAGCTAAAAGGCATTCTAGCCAATCTTCTTCTGAATTTTGAAGGGACCATGTTGGATTGCTTTCAACTTGTTTCTTTTTCCCTTTAATCCCTCTTTCCCTGGGTGAAGCTTGACGAGCTCCCCATCTTGGAAGTTGTACTTCGGTCGATGCTTATTATTCCGATCATTGTATCTTTGTGACCTGTGTAGTTGAGCTTCAACCTTCTGAAGCACCTTTTTGATGTTCTCCAGAAATCATCAAGCTCGTGCCTAGTCTCATTCTCTTTGCTGTTATTTTTGGCTTAACATTAATTGGGAACTATAGATCAAAGGGGCTTTGTGGTTGACAGGCCAATTAGACCTTGAATGGCGACTTTTGGGTGGAACTGTGGATAGCTCTATTTTAGAATAATCATTATGTGTAAAAAAATGGTTGCAGTATTTTATTAAATTCATAGTTTAAAATGTCCACGCATCTGATTGGCATAAAAAACCTTGTAAGAAGTCTTCCATTTTCTGTATTTGCTTTTTTTTTTTTTTATTTTACAATTGTTTATTTAAAAGCGTTACTGGATAAACTCAATTTTGATTCATCAGTTACCAACCAGTACCATTAAGTTACCTGTATTTACCATGATATGTACAACATAATGGTAGTATTTTATAAAACCTTGCTCTTTGGAATACTCATCTTCTATAAGCATGTCTCTAGAAGGATCTTGATGGCAAGCATATTTTTGATGGATCATTTTTTATCAACACATCAAATTTAGAATGATTTCTCATAGCATAGAGGCTGTGTTTTTTTCCCTCTCTTTAAAAAATGAACATTTAAACTACATTGTGAAACCACGAGTGAAGAGAAATCGAGCATTAGAACTCAAAGGTAAAAAGGTCGTTGTTTCCTTATAATTGCTCTATGCACATGTTGGGTATTATGTCCAAATGTCCAAATAACAGCTGTATCATGCTGTTGTGTGTGATGGAGGTTGAAGAGTTGGATGCTTTGGTACTCCAGTTGGCAACTGCGCCAAATGTCAAGGTCTTTTGTTATATTACTCATCCAGCTCGATTAACTCATCTCTTAGGCACAAGTAGTAGCTTTTTCTTCAATATTTTCATTGGCATGCATGCTTAACTTCTCCGAGTTCTGTCAAGTTGGGAGGTTATTCTTGCTTTAGCCTTTCAATGTCTTCTAACAGCCGGTTAATCGCTGCTATTGTGCATGGACCAGTAGAAAGTAAATCCACAAATGATGGTAGCAGGGACCAACCAGCTGCACCAGTGGTCTCTGGTTCCACAACCACAAGTACTGCTGGAAGTAATTCGTCCACTACTAAAGTAGGCGAGGAATTAAAACTTGCATCTCAGTTGCGGAAGTTCACTTTCCATGAGCTTAAGTCTGCCACAAGAAACTTTAGACCGGAGAGCCTTCTGGGAGAGGGGGGCTTTGGTTGTGTCTTCAAAGGATGGATCGAGGAGAATGGAACTGCTCCTGTGAAACCTGGTACAGGGTTAACTGTTGCTGTCAAAACACTCAACCACGATGGACTTCAAGGGCATAAAGAGTGGCTGGTATGATGTCTTCTGACTCCAATCTTGAGTTCTTCATTAATGAATAACTAGTATTTATCCCTTTCAAAGTTCCCACTCACCATGTATGATTTTAATGTTTTTGCAGGCGGAAGTTAATTATCTTGGTGACCTTCAACACCCAAATTTAGTGAAGTTGATTGGTTACTGTATTGAAGATGATCAACGATTGCTGGTGTATGAGTTTATGCCTCGAGGAAGTCTTGAAAACCATCTTTTCAGAAGTATGTAACTGCCCAATTTCACTCTGTTTGATATTGTTTCTAGTAGGTACCTTGTCAGTTACCAATGAAAAGCCACGCCAAAAAATTCAGTATAGGCTAACTTGCCTAGCTACAAGTCTCCGGAGTTCAATTGCTGTATTATTTTTTGAATTTTATATGTTTCCCTGAAGAAATGCTATTTTCTTTTCCTTAAAAGTGTGCAATAGAAATTGCACATTAGGGTTGAAGCATACTTTGGTTACTTTTAGTGTTACTCTGTAGTCTGTATCAAGGTTTGCTAGTTATATTTGTGTAGTTTGTTTAAGAACACTGGTGCTGGTTTATGATATTGGAACCAGCTAAACTTATTCAGTTACTGGTGTCATATAATTTTCAACTTTTAGTGTTATGGCTTGACCAGAAGTAAATATGATTATAGCATGTACGCCCATGATTGCAAAATTGATGCTAATATGCAGTCTCTAGTATCCAGATTTTTTATGTTTATTTTAGCTCAGCATCAGCAGTTTGCTAAGTCCAGTGTTTAGGATTTTGATGTTGTAAGTACAAGAGAACTAAAAATTCCATTATAATATAGTGCCACACTCATTTCTTTGTCAGTGGAATAACACAGGCACAGAGATGATGGCCACGCAAACTCAAAACACAAATCTGTTTAAGTTCTTCTGCATTGCCAGCTTTGCATCCTTTTCCTTCATTGTAACCAGATAAAACAGCATCCCTCATAAGATGGATACCATCTTGCAACCCGTTGAAACAATTGACTATTCGTCTTCATGAACATTATTAGGTTCCATCATATGTTCGCTTCTTATTCCTTGTTGTGAAGCCGCAAGTTCGTTATGACGAACCAGAGAGTGTGTCCATTCCTTACGCCAAAGGTATTCATTCTATGCTGCTATCCTATCACAAAGTTCGTTATAACAGAGAGCAAGTTGAGTTCTACCTTGACATCTCCACAAGGCTCCTTTGAAGGCCTTATCCCTTTTTTTTGTCTTGTTAATAATTATAATAAACCATTGCTTATGCCATGAATTTATCATTCACTTCATTTATCATTTACTGCTCAGTCAGGCTTATGGAACTCCTCGATGGCCTTTATTTGCACTATCAGTCTTAGGATTATATCTTTTTTTTTTGGTTGTTGCAGTTGAAATGATGAGTGAACTATTGCCTTTTGTCAATATCTAATCTCTGCTATCAACCATGCTTTGTGCGATAGGGTCCCTGCCTCTCTCATGGCCCATACGAATGAGGATTGCCCTGGGTGCTGCAAGGGGCCTTGCCTTTCTCCATGAGGAAGCAGAAAGACCAGTGATATATCGTGATTTCAAAACATCCAACATTCTATTAGATGCGGTGTGTAACAAGTTCATATATGTCTCTCTTTTATCTATTTATATGACTATTTCTGAAAATGTGCCCTTCCAGGATTATAATGCAAAGCTCTCAGACTTTGGGCTTGCTAAGGATGGTCCCGAGGGGGATAAAACTCATGTCTCAACGCGAGTGATGGGAACATATGGATATGCAGCTCCAGAATATGTAATGACAGGTGAATCATTGAATTGTTACTGGCATTTGTTAATATCACTCTGAACTTGATGTTGGTTGCTCTTTTTTTTTCTTTAAGCTGTACTTGTTGATGTATGGAAAAGATCCAAGCAGGGTGATAGATATGTGTTGCCATAAAATATTCTATTATGCTTGATTTGCTCTTGCCTGTATTTCTTTTTGGGTTTTCTTGAGTCTTCTGACTCTGTGTGCTTTCAATGTACTTGCTTTGGTCGCATGCTTTGGTAAAGCATGATTTTCTTTGTATTCAATTTACCAAGTGATACCACATTGATTGCCTACAGGTTTCATTTAATGGACCAAAAGGAAAAAAATGTAAATCTACCATATGTAAGATTCATTTCGTCATAGGATATCAGCTAATAGCAGATTGATGTTGATGCCATTTAATTTACCAAGTGTATTCCACATTGATCGCCTCCATGATTCATTTAATGCGCTAAAAAGAGTGGATTTGATGCAAGATTCATTTAATTTACCTAAGTGCATCCCACATTGATCACCGCCATGATTCATTTAATGCACCAAAAAGTAAACCTACCATAAGTAAGATTCAATTCTTCGTAGAATATCAGAAAATAGCAGACTGAATTATATATTCATGTCGATGCATGCATCAGCATGTTAGATTTTATGTTTGCCTATCTCCCATCCTTCATTATGTTGGGCAGTATTTCATTATCTGTAAAATCGAGAGGAACATCATTTGAATATTCATTTGTCTTATGTTACTTAAAAAGCAACTTCACAATTTCAGCTGAACTTTATGGAAATTAAAGCGGTAATGTCAGCAGGCAAACTTGTAACTTACATGATGAAGTGCTTAACTAATCCATGTCTGTCCAGTATCTTGTCAGATACATGGTTTCCTTTTTTCTATTTGGGACATGGTAGTTGTTCTGGAGAGAAATATGCCATGTGAAAGGGATGATATATTTTTCAGTCGTCAGACTTTCACTTGCATTCCACTTTCCTGGATCTCCTTATTTCTATGTATTCAAGATGCTTCTAGTGGTTTTGCTAAACTGAAAAATTCCAGCAACTTTCATTAGTAATGTGCTGATGGTGTTATTAAATTTCACATGATAGATTCAAAATATTTAGGTCAAAATTGTTTTTGCAGGTGAAATATTAATAATGAAAGAAAAATACTGACTTGGCTATATAGCTTGGATGTGGCAATAGTAGTTGGTAAGGCATTGGTATTGGAATGGAGTTGCTGCAGACTATGAGGTAGATGGTGGTTGGAAACTTAATACTTGATTAAGTTGTATCTTTGTACCTTCTTACGATTGAGCGGCTCTTAAAGAGGAGTCAGTTCCATGTTAGTAAATGTGATAAAATACTATTTTGAGTGGGATGGTTTGGTGAAGACCACAACTTTTGATCTGATCGATGAGTGTGATCTCAAATTTGGAGGTGCTGTAGATGATTCTTCTTGAGAAAGATGACATAAGCATTATCAGGGATTCAACATTTCAAAAGCTTAGTGAGGTATTAAAAGGGACACTGCCAAGAAAATCTTTATAGACCTCAGAAAATGGAGAAAAATTGGTAAGGTAGGCATGCATCTCTAATTTGATTTCTTTAATATGATGCTATGAATTAGTTCTCAGGGTCTTTTCTACTTGGGTAGTGGGAACAGCTGTAATTTGTCATGTCTCCTATGTTCAGCCACATGTTGGTAGATAGACATATTGCATGTTTGCAGTTTGCTCTTGCCAATGGCTATGGTTATCGTGGAGCTCACCACTGATCCTGTTGTTCTATTATTTAGCATTTTGCAGTTTGCTTTCTGATTTTGTCAACTTACGCATGTCTGATATTATCTTTCCAGGGCATCTGACATCGAAGAGTGACGTCTATAGTTTTGGGGTTGTGCTACTTGAAATGATGACAGGGCGAAGGTCCATGGACAAAAACCGACCAAATGGCGAGCACAACCTGGTGGAGTGGGCACGCCCCCATCTAGGAGAGAGACGTCGCTTCTTCAGACTTGTAGATCCTCGCCTGGATGGCAACTTCTCAGTCAAAGGTGCCCAAAAAGCTGCCCAGCTGGCACATGCATGCCTCAGTCGCGATCCGAAGGCCAGGCCTTTAATGAGCGAAGTAGTTGAAGTGCTCAAACCATTGATCAACCTTAAAGACATGGCGAGCTCCTCGTATCTCTTTCAGTCAATGCAAGCAGAACGTGCTGCATCCAACACCAACAATCAAACTGCGAGGCATGTTTTAAAACTACAGGCATCGTTTCCGAGGAATGGACAGCAGCCTGTGAGGAGCCTCTCTAATGGTTCACTTCCCTCTCCATACCACCAATCACCAAAGCCCAACGGCAAACAACCATGAGCACATCGTTTTCGGTGACTTCGAGAAAGTACAAATATTGAATGGTGAAAGTATGCTGGACTGTGGTGTTTAAATTTGTTGCATATCCGGTGATCAAGTCTGATGGACTCCTTGGATAAAAGGTTGATGGAGGTGTGAGGGATTGGTGTCAGCCTTTGTGGGTTATAAGTTACCTGAAAAGAGTAACTGTGAAGAATATTTATAATTTGATGCTTCCATTGTCTTTTCTCTTGTTCTAGTAATTGTCAGTTGCTTGATATAGTCAGTTGATGCGAAGAAGGTTTTACAAGGGTTATCATGGGGAAAGCATGGGAAAAACTTCTCCTAGTTTCCTCTTTTCGTTTCTTTTCTTTCTTCTCCTTTTTCAAAGAAAAGCGTTGCTTGTAATATATATCAAGCTTGAAGTGATAGAGCAACAGTTTGCATTAATGCTAAAACCAACTAGTCCATGAGCACAATGATGGAAAGATATGATCACTTGGTAGTTGGTCTTAATTGTGTGCTCAGGTTGGTAGTGAAATAAATAGCATAGCATGTGGGGGCGTTGGCCTTTCTAATGCCATCAGAACTGCTCCATCCATTACGATCTTGCTGCCGGCATATCTAGTTCAGATTATTTTTGTGCAAAGGATGGTACCAGAAAAGATGCAGGTAACCTCCTCCTGTCTGCTGGCAAACTAAATCAGAGTCCCCATATCAGTCTCAAGCATTCATTGAAGGATATCAAATCTCATTTGGAAGCAAAGTGATAAGTGAGAAGGAGGTCGCCAATTGGCCCTTTCAGATTTCCTTTTCCTTCTATCAAAAAATATTCATTGAAGGATATGATCTCTTCTGGAATATTAAAAAGCAGCTGCCTTTTGTTTTAGCTAAGCAGTCTAATCCAGCCTGTGACTTAAATTGCAAGCAGGCTTGGAAACATTGGATGTCTTTGAATGCTCGGGTTAAAGAACTAATTGGCCCTCAGAATGTGCTGGGTTGGGGATGGTTAAGCTTAAGCTCTTCTCCAGATTAAAGTAAGAGTAAATTACACAGACCCCCTCGAGGCCTGGATTAAAGAACTAATCTGCCCTCGGAGTTTGCTGGGATGGGGGTAGTTAAGCTAATGCAGTCATCACTCGCTAACCTATTTAAATCTCAAAATATTTTAGCTAATTTTGGACAAGGTTAAAAAGACTAAAGTATCCCAAATAGGCTAAATTAACATTAAAGTCTTTTTAAGACTAAGCCCTTTTTTTTAATCTTATTCCAAATCAACTAAGATATTTTAAGACTCAAAGAGGTTGAGACCGACGACTTTGACATGGTCCGTTAGCTTATTTAAAGAAAGATAGCCGTGTGGGATTGTGTTATGCACATAGCCAAAGTTAGGTGGTGGAATGTATATTTTCCAAATGTTGGTTGGGAATCTTTAATTACCCCAAACCTCGGTGGGGTCAGTGTAATTTACTCTAAAACTAAATAGATCGAATGGCTTGAATGACAGTTTGTAGGTCCCGCAAGAGGCATGGTTCCCAAAATAGATAAGTTGAAGGCTTTAGAAATGGGAGGCACAGATGGTAGATTGTAAGGCCATCTAGTTTATATATTGTGATGAGGATAGATGAAGTAACAAACCCTTGGATCAGAGAGCCTAGGAATTGCCAGGTAATGCTTGTCTTGTTGCTCAAGTATTCTGTTGTATTTGGACGGGCCTAAGAAAATTACATATCAACTTTGAACACTAAGTTCTTTTCATTTGCTTGGAAGTTAGCAGTGGCACGGGCTGCCGTAGAACGATCGTTGGTCTCCTCTGTGGAACGAGACATGGACGAAAACAAAAAGGACCATGCAGAGTGGTTATCCTTTTTGCAACTCAAAGTGGTTATTTAGATTGATGTTCGTGGAATTTTGCGAGACGGGTCGACGAGGCCATCAGAACCGTTCTTTAATGCGCACGAAGGTCCATTTCTCTATTTGCGTGCCATCAGCGACCGGCAGGGCCTCTTCCAATCCTTGATGTCATGTTTGGACTGGCACGACAAGCCCAACCCAACACAAGCTTTAATCTCAAACTTTTTTTTTATTTTTTTTATTTTTTTTTACTGAAAGGGATGAATTATACAATATAGATATAGATATAGATACAGCTAAAAAAAAGTTAAAAAATAACAGATCCCAAAATGCACTGAACAACTCCCTCTCTTCAATTCAAAGACTATTTTCAGAATGGTTGGCCACATACGAGGCTACCCAATCCGCTGTCCCATTGGCCTCTCTATACAAATGCTTCGCCTGAAAGGCCATCCCACCACAAGCCATAGCTCAGATATCTATGAGCAATGGATGGTAGTTGCCCACATCACCCACGCTCTGTTGGATCTAGCCAATAACAGTCGTCAAATTGCTCTCAAGCAGTACAGCTTTAGTCTGTAGTGCCCGCCAAGCATAACCCAAGTCAGCCCAAGCTGCCCTCAACTTAGACCCTAGGATCGAGGAGTCGAAAATCTAGAAACCACCAACCGCAATCATCCTGAAATCCGGACCTCTAATGATAAAGTCAGTACGTTCCCTCCTACCGCCATCCAGTACGCATCCGTCGAAATTGATCTTGAGAAAACTTGGAGGTAGGGGCTCCCAATGTGAAGAACACCGTACGAGATGCTCTACGAGTAGATCGTAGATCCCCAAATGTCCCGAACTATTAAAAATCCATCCAATAGATGCGACTGAGCAATCTCGGTCATCTAAGCCTGCCCCACTCCACAACGAACCTTGGTGGGGGACAGCTCTCACCAAACGTCCATGCATTTTCGGACAACTAGATCTGATAAGACATATAGGTCGTCTTAATAGCCTCCTGTCGGATCCGTGCATCTCCGGGGATATCGAGCCATATTAGATGGCATTCCACACGTCTTATTTTGTTTACTCTTCTTTGATATGTCTGGTTGTATTTACGTTAGAGGTATATAAAATGAAATACCGTTTTTGAAAAAAAAAAAAAAAAAAAAAAAAAAAAAAAAAAAAAAAAAAAAAAAAAAAAAAAAAAAAAAAAAAAAAAAAAAAAAAAAAAAAAAAAAAAAAAAAAAAAAAAAGGAGGAGGAGGAGGAGGAAAGGAAGGAAGGAGATGCAGAATCCAAGTACTTAGCAGGGCTTGGTATGGCACGCCCACGCCAGGCCATTGTGGATGGGCTGAGGGACAGCGTGCTTGCCTTCTCCGTAAATGTGCCTGGGACCACAGCCAAGGATGTCATGGGTATGGACCGTATGGTGCTGGTGACACAATACTTTGACACCATGAAAGAGATCGGAGCATCTCGAACTCATCTTCATGGTGCCGAGCTTTGAACAGTTCAAGACTTGCATGCTACCTCGTGACTTGGACAGCTACGATGCTGCCAGCTCGGATGCACCTATACTCAATCAATCACAATCATTCGTTTCTATGGGCCTTGCTCATCATTCACGGAGAGCTAATCTTAGTGCAACGCTGCACAAATGAGCGGCGGTGATGCACGGCGTGCTGAGTGCGGAGAATAATTGCTCGGCGAATAAACCGGGGCGCCGCTGAATCATTTGCCAAACCATCGCTGTCCACGCAGCACTTGTGGCAGCCTGGACGCCTATAATTAATTTGATTAAATATTATCCTCGTCCGTCGCGGCGCCCCTCATTTCTGTTGCGGCCGTTCCGTATTGATGATATCCGAACCGGAAGGGATTCTCTATTTATTCGCGCCTCGTTCGATCGAAACTTCCAAGCGGATTCGGGTCGTCCCATCTCCTTCGACGACGACGACGACTCGATAAAACCCCGCCTCGCTCTCTTGCTCGCCGGCTTCACCGGGATTCTTCTTCGCTTCCGGCTCCCGAGGTAAAGCGAATCTTTCTCTTGGTTTTTGCTGAATACTTGCATCTTTTTTCGTGGATTTTTGTTGTTCCTCGTGTTCTCCTGGCGAGAATTCGATGCATGGGGGACTCTGATTGCTTTGCATCCGTAGGGATTTGCTTGCCGTGTTTGTCTATTTAATGGGATGCTCGGTAAATAAGGTTTAGAGAAAGGTCTCGTTGACCTGCTAGGGCAGGAAATGAATCGATCCTGATTGCTGGGCGGTGATGTGATTTCTTGATCTTTCTTGCTTCTTTTACCTGGAGAGGATTTCCCAAAATTTCCACGAACTTTCTGCGATTCTTGACTGGATTTAGGTTTATCCTTTTTGAATGGCTGGAAATCGTTCAGCGAAAGAAGAAAATGACTGGATAATTGTTCTGGGTCTTAGGGCAATGGATGCTTATCCCGTGTTCTTCCGACCAAACAATTAATGTAGCCTTACCTGTATTTTCGTGACTTCGTGTTGCGTTTGGTCTGGAAAAAAAGAAGGAAAAAAAGAAGGATTACGAGAGGTATATTTATTCTGATAAAGCTGTCTATTCCTGTTATGGCAATGGCAAGGGTATGCTGGAATTACTTTATTTCTGGAATATGCCTGCTGCCCCATTTTCATGGACAAAACAGCCCCTGGAAATTTTAGCCAAACAAAAACAAGAGTTACTTGGAGAATAATTCCAAAAAGAATGAGTGTTCTTATTTCTTGAGCCAAACACAGCCTTTGAGTTTCTTAAATGAAGATGGTATTGGTGATTGAGGATTTGATGATTATAAAACAATGACTTCTGTATTTATATTGCATTAAGGTCTCTCTCTCTCTCTCTCTCTCTCTGTGCCTGCCTATCTGCATGTCTCTCTTTGTGAATTAGATTTCCTGTTTAGCTGTTGCTAGTTTCTTAACATGAATGTGTGACATTGATTATCGACAATACTATGCAATTATTTTCTAATCTAACATTTATAGGCCAGCGTATTTGGTTTTAAAAGTTCACAAGAATTATACGTATCTTTGTCCTTGACACCGTATTGAGTGGTGAATGAAGGATATTGGTTTTTATAATGTGGAGATGAATATCTTGTGCCTAGTAGATAACCTCTGTGAAATGTCACTGCAAGTGATATCTATTTTCCTTTCACTACCATAGGAACATGGCTTCACCAAACTAATTCGAGCATTTTGGTATATGAGTATCAATTGCAACCAGTTGTTTCACTCTATTATATGATCTTTGCTATGCTATCCTGCTATTACAAACAAAAAGTGTCACTTCAGAATATGTAGATTCCTAGAAATTTGAACCATAAGCTCTAAGTCTCAATAACATGATGCTTTATGATTTAAAATATATGCTTGTTCTAAGAGTTAAAGCAATGCTATATTTGTATCAATGCTTATTACATGGATTGCTCCTGTTAGAAAATGTATGTGCAATTTGTAAACAGGCTATCTTGTTTGGTGGCTCTCAAGTTATCATTATATTGACCGAGCATACCTGTTTTTTAAATTTGAACAAGGAAGAAGCTTGCAGTGACTGTTGATGTAGCCTTAATAGGAATAATTGGCAACCGGCTCCCTTTGCTGGCTCCATTTACTTGAACTAGGTTTGGTAGTGTGGTTATGTCTTAAATCGGTTTTTGTCCTTTCTTTTTTACTGTCATGCAGTTAAGAAATGGGGCAGGCTTTATGTTGCTTACAAGTGGACCAGTCAACTGTGGCCATCAAAGAAACTTTTGGTAGGTTCACTGATGTGCTTGAGCCTGGATGCCACTGCTTGCCATGGTGTCTAGGGCAGCAGATTGCTGGCTATCTCTCATTGCGTGTGCAGCAACTTGATGTTCGTTGTGAAACAAAGACAAAGGTGTGTTTCATAGCTGCCATCTTTTTTTATTAAAAAAATACACTTAGTATGCATTCTTATAGATCATGGTCATCATCAATATTATCATCATTGTCATCAGTATAGTTGCATTATGTTCTGGAAAGAAATATAGTCAAAATAAAAATATTTTTTGGCATCAATGCCTGGCGAAACTTTGATATTTTGTTTAGTACTATAGAGTCTCTTCTATGTTTGATAATCAGATCAGTTTTATTAAGGCGCACCTAGGCACCATCTTGGTGCCCTGCCTACTGCAAGTTGAGGTGAGTTTTGCTAGGTGCTAAAAAGGCATGCTGTTTGTGTGCCTCATGGAGAAGTCTAGGCAACAAAAAAAAACGGTGAGCCTTATTTATCATTAATATGAGCCATCCATTAATCATGCTTTGCTGTCCATGATGGTGACTATCTTGTCCCATGTTTCTGGAGGCCAAAGAAGCATGTTGTCTCTTTTAATACAATGACTGTGCTTCTTCATCTTCTTCTTTAACTTTTGAGCTGGATAATCAATATTTGCACACTTTTTTACCTTTTTTTTTTTTAAGACTGGGAAGCCCTAGCCATCCTTGGTGGGGGTTTTCTACCTTGTGCCCACCTAAGTCAGAGCTCAGGCCCCGAAGTAGACTGAGCTAGAGCTCATGGAACCAGGGTTTTTCTAATCGGAGGCAAAATTGAGGGTCGATGCCACTTGGAATTGAACCGCTGACCTCTTGCTCAAGGGGCGAGAGTTAATACCATCCAAGCAAGCACTCGATGGTTACTTGTTTTTAATTTTTTGTTGTTGTACTTCTCATTTGATAGTAAATATTATGTTGCAGTTGGTTACTTGACATTATATTTGAGTGTGTAATATTTGACATGCCATGTTGTTTTTGTGTGTGTAAATCTGTAGTCTAATGCTTTTTATTTTTTTGCAAGTGTTGATAAATTGATAATTCATTGGTAATGTTTAACATCATGCATTGATTATTATTTATATATATAGCCTCACTTCATCATGGTGCATGCGTGCCTTGCACCTTGGCTCCAATAGACCTTGTTGCTTTGGTGCACCTTTAGTCTTTGATGACTTTGGATCATGTAAATGTCAAAATCCAAGTCCTACCTGTAACTTCATTTTATTGCCTGTAACCTGTATGCTACTTAAACGAAAACCATTTTAAAAACAAAGCCAACTTTAAATGGAGACTATGAGTGGTTTATACTTAACATTACACTTTTAATGGATGGTTTGAATTGAAGTTTGAAGACGGAAGATGCTAAAAATACACGATGAATATCTTGCTTGAGTCAAATTAGATTTGAAGCATGGTGTAATCTATTAAACAAACAGCTCCTGATCTGATCTCACATGTACTTTTTTTTAATTTGTCTGGTCATATTAGTTTGTTATTCCTATTTCCTGTTCTGCTTTTCGGTTCCATTAGTACTGAATATGCAGTAAGTATAATGGATCTATTGAATTTATCATGTCTTATGTGCATGCTCTTGGTGTTTCAGGATAACGTGTTTGTTACTGTTGTTGCATCTATACAATACCGTGCTCTTGCTGGCAAGGCATCTGATGCTTTCTATAGACTTAGCAACACAAGGGAACAGATTCAATCATATGTTTTTGATGGTATGATTGCATTACTTAATCTCTTATTGTGGCAAACTCTTTCTTATAATATTGAATGTTGTCCCATTTCTTCTTGTTGATCTTTTGTATTCGCTTTGAAGTTAGTATCTTGTGCATAAGTTAGGAAGTAAAGTATACTCGAATTTTTCTTTCCTTTGTATGTTCAAATTATCTTCTTTAATTATAGTTAGCTAACATATAAACATTTATCTCTTTATATGATTTTGCTTATCCATGCATTTACTCACATCTGGACACTAGACAATGTATGACAACGTGCCCTATGTTGATCAGTCATGATTACCATTTATAGGTCCCATATATGGTATGTCGTACCATACTGAACTGGACGGTACGGAGTGTACCGTACCATGCCGGTTCGGTATTGGTACATAGTACAGGGGCATACCCACACTTAATATGTTGAACTGGCTCTGTACCGTACTGTACCGACATGGTGATTGCATGGCACCAGTACAGGATCTAGTATCGAGACGATGTACCTTGGTCCATAGACCCCATCCACCTTAATTTTGTATCCAATAGCTAGAAATTATCTGCGGCAACATAGACTTTACTTGTACTAATTCATACATATCAATACAGATCTTGGTTGCCTGATGCATGGTGCGATTGGCAATCGATACGTAGATAAGAAGCATATGAAGTATCAATATGTGTATATAAATATGTTTTGTGATTTATAGTCTTTAAATTATAATAAATAATAATCAGTGCAAATTCCAATATCAATGTCACACTATGCACTTTGTCACCGCTCATTAGGGCGAAATGGGTTGAGAATATTGAACCAAAACCATGTTACCCCATGCCCCCTTTTTCTTCCACATACACATAGACGTACGAAATGTTTTTTTGATTACAATTAACAAGTCTCATCCCAACTTTTTGCTTGTGGCATCATTAACCATTTTCACTTTCTGGTTTATAAAGTTTGAAACTATTTATTATTTTTTTCCAAAATACTTTCCCTTTTTGTCAATATTATGTTATTATTCCGTTCTCAAACTCCTCCAAAGCATTTTGAGCCTCTCCTCGAAAACTGTTGCAGCTCAGTTGGCATGGTTATTACCATTCTAATTGCCTCCCTGCCACTTCATTCAGTTCAACACTTCCTTCAATGTACGCGTACTTCACCTTATCGTTCCTACTTTTATCACACATTCACCTTAGCGTTCTTATCTTGGCCATGCTTCTTTGATATCTTATAATTTTTCCCTTTTCAGTCTTAAGGAATGCTTAAAAGGGCCATCCAGTTAAGTTTTGTTAGGTACATATCTGTTAGTTTCCCTTCTTTTTTGTAATATATGCAAGATAATGAAAATGAAGACAATAAGATGTCAGTTAGATATATTGACTAAGGCCTTATTTTATTTCCGTTTCCATGTAAAATTACATTCCATAGTTTTTGATTACTTGTAGCTTTGCTGCTTGGGGCTTGTTTGATGTTGCTTAAAAAATCCTTTTGTATCTTTTAGAGCAAAAAAGCATTCCTCAAAAAATAATTGTTTGCTAACATTGTCCGAGAAGCGCTTCTAAAAGAAGAAAAGTCAAAAAAATAACTTTGAGGGGAACCTAGAAAACCTAATTCCGGCTTTGTCTTTCATAAGAACTTTCTAAAAAGCAGAAGCAACAGCAAGCATGCCCTTGGAGCGGGAGGTGGGTGTGAGAGCAGATTTGAGTGTGGGTACAGGGAACTGGAGCTTTGAAAAGTATAGGAAATGCTTAGGAAGCGGGTGTGAGAGTTTCCATGAGAGATTCCCAAGTGGGTTCAACACTCCAAATAGAAGTTTCGTGCTACTAAGACTTGTATAGATCGTTGAAAAGACCATCCACCAAAACTTTTTTTCCATAATTTTTAATTCGATCTTATTCTTCTCTTATCTGCTGACACTATTTCATTTCCAAACAATATTTACATGGTTATCTTTTTTTGACAAGTGTTACGTTCATCTAAGATAATTGTAAAGAGTAATTCTTCTCAAAAAAGTGTAAAGAAATATGGGGCTGTATTTCATCACTAGCGCTTTAGAGTCTTCTTGATATCCTGTCCTTTACAATTTCTCCTGGCATGTTAAGTACCTTTATTTAATAATTTCCTTCGAATTGTTACACTCATTGCATATGCATGTAGAAAGCACACATACATAGAACCTATCTCGTACTGCTATAATTCTAAAATCTGAACTTCTAATTTTATTCAGAATGAGAAGTTATGCTTCCCTCTTGATTATAGGACCTTGGCATTTTGATTTATGAAGTTTGCTAATTCTACTGTGGATTCAAGTTAGCTGGGTGTTGCTTTGTTCCAGCCGATCCTTCCCGCATAATTGGTTTTTGTTTCTCTCTCTCTCTCTCTTTCTCAGCCAGCCAATTTCATCCACCTTTGTCATATGATAATGGAATAAAAACAAAGTTGGTTTAAAATCTCTTTTCTTATCATTCCAATCTAATCTGATCTAGTTTTGATTAAAAGGAGAAAATCTGTTATTGAAAAGTCCATAACCTTATGGAGTCCAATCGAAGAGTTGATATAAATCCACATGTCTATAACATGATAAGCCATGCATAGTAGAAGAAACCCGAGATCAAAGGGGATATGGCGTGCTAGTTTTCTTGAGAACGTAAATTATGCATTTCTCAAAACCTGCTTTGCACTGGTTTCCCAATTTGGTTTCTTGAGAAACTTCTGTTGAAGTGGTGAAAACGTTTCTCAGTATCTAATTCCACAAATCTTTCATAAAGTCATAGATCATAATTTTCTAAATTACGTTTTTCACTTTGCATTTAATAAAGTTTTGTATTAGTTTGGACTGAGATAAATCCAGTTTGAATCTTTTATTTTTATTTTTTCCTTTTTTTACTGTCTGATCTGTGTAAACAGTTGAGGCAAGTTATGTAATGAATACTTATCATTGATCACGGACTCCTTTAGGCACTGCTACTATAGGTTTTTTGTTAGTGTCCTGGTAACTAGGTATGATGTTTGGCTACATGACAGTTTGGCCACGATGAAACTGTTTTTATGGGTCAGATAGAGTTGTTTATTAAATTTCTATGATGAAAACATAATTCACTAATAGTAGATTCCTTATAAATGTTTTCCTTGCTGATAGTCATCAGGGCGAGTGTTCCAAAGCTGAACTTAGATGATGTATTTGAACAGAAGAATGATATTGCAAAAGCTGTGGAAGATGAACTTGAAAAGGTAATCAATCTGTTCATTTCATTATTATATTTCACTTGGACAAATTAGTCAAATGACCTCATCTTTTGTGATATAGGCAATGTCAATGTATGGATACGAGATAGTTCAAACACTTATTGTGGATATTGAGCCTGACGAGCATGTTAAGAGAGCAATGAATGAGATTAATGCAGGCAAGTTTATTTCATTGCTTGGTGCTCAAAATTCTCAATATTTGTGGTCTTGACATTAATTGATGATCTTTGCCCTTCCATTAGAGTGATCTTGTTTTTGAAAGTGACTTCTCATTGTGAATCAATGCATGGTCTTTCTTTCTTTAGCATACATAATCCATTTTTATCCTGAAAATGTGAACAGTCTGCTTACTTTGCCTGTTAATAATTGCACACGAATGCTTGTATATCATTGGTTGCTGTCACAATATTTTTTCGCATTGGATTTCATCATGTGAGCTTGGAATAATTTTCAAGGCAATGCTTTAGTATGTTTTGCTATATCCTGAATGTGGGGTTGTCATAGCATCCTGATTGGTTATTTGTCTCTATTTTTGGATATGTGAAATGCTTATGCAAGCAAAAGACAGGGTATGTGCTGATCTGCTACAGGCATAAACCAGGAGGGGGATTGAAGTGACAGATTTGAATGCCTGTGTACAACATAACATTTAGATGGATTTGGCTGTAATGTGATCATGTACAGGGGAGTTGATTAATAGATATGAACTAAGTTAAAGGGGCACATGCTTGGACACAGTGGGTCCAATGCTCATTGGACCATTGGATATTCTAATGCAACACTGGTGCAATCAAGTGGAGCCGAATCGAGTAGCTAGAGGCTCGAGCTTGACTCGATTCAAAATACTTAGGCTTGAAACTTGACTGGAGATCGATGAAGCCTTAATATCTAAGCTCGAATTCAACTTGAATATCAGCTGAGCCATATTCAAGCTCGAGTTTGAGCTTGAATTTAAGCCTTGGGCATAATTAAAAAATATGGTTCAAGTTAGGAGTTAGACAAGATTTTTTAAAAAATATAAATAATGTATTTTGAAATATTAAATTAGTAATATATATTATAAATAAAATATAATATTATTAAAAAAATCTATACTCGATTAGTCCTTTCGAGATGAGTATTTTGCTACTCGAGCTCGACTTAAAAAATTTTTTGAGCTACTCGAGCTCGAGCTTGGACCTGAGTCGTGTTGCTCGGCTCATTTGCACCCAGGCCCCTAGGTGCATATTTCGTATTGATATGTATTAGTGCTTTGCATTGATGCCCATTCTCATGTGATGTGCACAAGAACATGCGTTTTATGCATTTCAGGAATGGGCGGAGGTCAGCTATATGATAAAGTTTTTTTATCCAGCAATTATTTCTCCTTTTTGAAAATTTTGTGGTTTTTATTAGATTCAAATTATGATATCTTGGACTCTTGAATATTTGAAGATCTGCTAGCATCTGTATATACATGGTATAAATATTCTGGCTTCTTGCTGTCAATCTTAAAAACTGTCGTAGTTGAAACAGATGCTGTGAGCCCATATTTGATGCTTTTTTTTTTTGTAACTGTGAAAAAGTAAAAGGATTTACAAATTTATTAAATTATTATTGCTAGATGTTATCATGGATTTTTTCTTAACGGTGCTATCAACTGTTGCAACAGCTGCTAGGCTGAGGGTGGCAGCAAATGAAAAGGCTGAAGCTGAGAAAATACTGCAGATCAAGCGCGCTGAAGGAGATGCAGAATCCAAGTACTTGGCAGGGCTTGGTATAGCACGCCAACGCCAGGCCATTGTGGATGGGCTGAGGGACAGCGTGCTTGCCTTCTCCGTAAATGTGCCTGGGACCACAGCCAAGGATGTCATGGATATGGTGCTTGTGACACAGTACTTTGACACCATGAAAGAGATTGGAGCATCCTCAAAGTCCTCTTCCGTGTTCATCCCTCATGGGCCTGGGGCTGTGAGGGACATTGCTGCGCAAATAAGGGACGGCCTCCTCCAAGCCAACACCACTCACCAGTAGGACCAAATGGAGGCTAGTTTCCCAGCAATGTCATGGCTGATTGTTTAAAAGGGTTGATTGTTTCTTTTCTTTGTTAAGTGCTTTAATTTGTTGCCAGTATTGGGAAGATGCAGAATACAAAACTATAAGATGGTGTGCATATAGTGAGTATATATTTTAGGCTTATTGTTTTGTGCATTTTGTGAGCATGTTGTACATGATTTGGTGTAACTAGCGATTTTCATGGTACAATTTATGAGTGCATGGTAAAGGCAATAAGGATGGAGGTGACTGTTATTATCATTGTTATTTTCTTTTGTTTTGAACTAGTTCGGTTGCTGTTGTTTGTTTGAGTTTCAAGGGAGCAGCCTTAAAGCCAGGTTGGATGGAGGCTGAAGCAAATAAATCCCTTCGATGGAATTGGAAGGTTGTAATGGAGAGTGCAGACTTCCTTATGAGTATTGCTTGTTGGATTCATTTTGCTGTAGGTATGTTCTGATTGGACAAATTGAAGCAGCCTCATTATAGGAAAATGTCGTGGTTCGGTCCGTTTCAGCAGAGCTCTTTGTCACGGACGTTTGACGTTTATGACTTGTCCGCCACACCCACGACCGAAGAGGGAGGGGATAAGAAGAAGAAGAAAAAACATACCAGTTAAGGCGCAGATAGACATTGATTTTATTTTTCCCCCTGTTAAAAGCCAAATACGTGAACTAGAGAAGACAAGGGCAATAAGGAGCGATAAGAAGTTTAAAGGTGAAGATGATAGATCAAGCCACAGAACTGATCCCATCATAAATGGTCATGGTCCAGAATCACCAGAACATTTTGTTCCATCAAGAGGCTTGTGTGCATGCCCCACTTCGGACATGAGATTTATGTATGCCATGTTTAGCTCTAATGGCGCTTGAAAGGCTCAAATGAAAGGAGATTCCAAGACTGAGCTAGCCAAGTCACCGGAGAATGGTGCCAGAAAAGATGCAAACAACCTGGGTTGTCCCTATGTACAACAATGCTGAACAGGTCGCAATCGGTCGTTATGGTACTTGCCCTGCTCCTTTGCCGGATTTGCTGAATATGATGGCAAATACCCAGGTAGAGAATGGGGTGAGATCACTAATGGCCTGCTTATCGTGGCGCATGAGGTCAGCAAGAAATGAGAGGATCCATCAGAATTCAATGTGCACACCCAATCAATTGGTAAGATCTTCTTCCTATTACCCGCTGGAAATGGTTTTTTTTTTTTTTTTGAAGATTCTGCTGGAAATGGATTCAGAACAGAATTCTGCATCTTTTGAGACATTAGAAAGGAGCAGGGGCAGCCTTATTACCAGGCCTATTGGCCGACCAACCATCAACTTAGATGGCTGTCTCCTCCCCTTACTTTCTTGAAAGTAAACTTCAATGGAGAACCGGGCAACTGCAGCTTTTATTATCAGAGATCATCAAGCACACCTGATGTGGGCTGCTGGTCGGATGTTATTCTCTTATTCTGTTTCATATGCTGAACTGGTTGCAGCATGGGCTGGAATTCAGTGTGCTGTTCTCAGGTTTAAAGCACCTCAAATTTGGTTGGAAGGAGATTCTACTACAGTTCTAACTTGGATTTCTGTAGGTGTTTAAACAAAGGAAGTAATTAAGCCATTACTATTAGATATTTTACAGTGGAAAAGGGCCTTCTAGGCGTCCCATGTTCATGGTGAAGGTAATCGTGCAGCCGACTGGGCAGCAAGAGCCTCCAAGGGGGATTTCAACATCGCCAGTGATAGTAATACTTCAACCGGAGTTCGTAAATATTCTGTTGGCTGATATGTGTGGTGTAACTTACAGCAGGTTTTAGTTTGGTCAGCCCTTTCTTGTAAATATTCTGTTGGCTGATATGTTTGAGATGCCGGTCTCCAGCATTCAACAAGGGTGCATGGTCAGTGGACTGGCCAGCCAGAAGCCAGAGGAGCTAAACTAGATCTTCTTATGGGCATAAAGCTGTTCAGTGGACTGGCTTCGCTTTTCTTTTTCTTTTTCTTTTAAAAAAAAAATCTTTTGCTGAATTTCCATTACATATTGTAGATTAAGATTTTCATGAATATTGAGGTATGAATCATAATATTTTAACTTGCTGGCACTTTCTTTTGTTCTATGAAAAGGAATTTGATTGCAGATTCTTCGCCTTTTCTCATGTGCGATGCACATTTTATTTTTATTTTTATTAAAAACATATATAAATAAATAGTAAGTGCTGAATGAAAGATTTGAATTTTTGATTTTGTACTTAATTGCCACACTAGAAAAAAAAAGAAAGAAAGGCTCAGATAGAATGTGGGATAAGTTATAAATCCATTCATCTTGATATTAGTCATCCACCAAGATATACGAGATACTAGCTTCTGAGAATTACACTCAGCCATCACAAGTATATGGAAGATTTTTGTCACGAAGAGTAAATTTTTCTAAATGAATAACGAAAGGTGGTACTGAGCTTTGTCTTCACGACGGGACCCTCCACTTGTTTGCAGTAAGGCTGGAAGTCAACTCGAAGGCCTCCATGAATTTATAGATAAAGCAAAGAGAACCATTTTTCTAAATGGGGAGGCAAGCGAACTCCCATTTCGGGGAGAAACAAGAAATTCCCACAAGAAATAGACAGTAGTTTTAGCTTAAGACCCGGAGTTCTGAAGCTCAACGATCAACCATCTGCGTGGGTTGCACCCATCTTTTCCACAGCGAGGCATCTTTGAGTTTCGTGTCTGGTGATCCCAAATGCATATAATGAACTCGTCATACTTGCCATGAAACTTATCCACATCATTTGGATGTAATTCAGGTCTCTCTCCGATCTCAAGATTGGGACCAATCTGATGATTGTAATGGAGATCGTCAAATTTAAGTTAAAGCTCCTGTTGCCATGCAGGATGGATCTCACATTTAACTTGTAGATACCAACATTTCTGCCAGCAATCAACCTCGCGTAGGCTGTGGGATGGATCCAACTTACTCATAAAACACACCATGCACAGGCTATTTTTTATTTTATTAATTAGATCTTGCTACTGGTAGGTGCACCATCCAAGATCGAAATCTTAAAAAATGAGGCCACTAAGACAAGTCTCCATTTATCACATGATGTATAAGATAATGTGAGAAAAATACATGCAACTTCAACTTCGGATATTTATGATGCATATGACATGGGTCAAAGAGTAAAACATATTGTTCATTTATCAATCATATTGCTCAAAGAATCAGGTGTCATGCTTTTTGGAGAAGCCATTAAATTTTGTGTAACGCAGGGTCTACATGGCTTGCAGTGCATGGTGCTTGATTTTACCTAATGGCTAAACGATGTTATGATTCCTATCTAGCACAAACACACTCTCTCCCTCTCTATTTTTTTTAATGTGAAACAGAGGAGGTGAATTGGGAGAACCACGTGTCTGTTTTATCTCCCTTGCATTGTATTTTGCTGTCTGACCCTTAGGTTGTACTCACAGTCTCACATCCATTATGTGTGAGCCGTCGATTTACCAAAAAAAAGAGGAGGTGAATTACTCCCCCCAATTTTTTTTTTTAGCCCTCAAGCTGCAAAAAACTACCTTTGCCTTTGTATGATTTTGGCAATGATATCTTGTACGAGACTATGAGGGTCGTGCTTCCAGGCAGCCTTTTTTTTTTTTTTTGGACCAACTAGTTAGTGGTTCAATCTTGCCTATGCAGGAACATCTCAATACATTTGAGAGCCTGACACAAAATCAAAAATCCCAACTGAAATGTATTTGGAGGCCTCAATGCATAAATAGGAAAAGAAATAATAAATTTCTTTAGGTAAGAAATACGTTTTGGAAGCCTCCTCAATGCATTTGGATACTCATCTTAAAACTCACTATAATAAATGCATTTGGGATTTTGGGTCTTAGGCGACCGTCTCGATCGTCTAAGAGTTGAGTCCACTCTGTGCCCATGGTAAATGGTTTTGCTTTGTTCAGCAATAATCCTCATTTGAGTTGTATTTTTCGTGCAAAAAAATAGTCGATATTTTCTCACAATGGTGCCTATTAGATCATATAATGCATAGATCTCAAAGCAATTTGAACTTTTCATTCAGCTATCTATGCAGATCTTAAAGCGTGATCCAATGGTGGATCCCGGAAGGGAGGTGATACAACGACCCCCGTCCCGCTTCTCCTTTTTGAGCATAAAAGGCAGATGATACGCTCTGCTCTCGATGATACGCTGTCATCGTTCATCGCTTTCGGTACCGCTGGATAGACCACTGCGCGTCACAGACAAAGGGGAGTGCATTTCGATGCCTTCGTTTTTTTTTGGTACACAAAAAAAAATCACAAATGTTTCCATGGAAGGATTGGACGGTGGTCAGCGACGGATACCCAGCGATCAGACGGCTAATATGATCTATTAACCAGCGAACGCCCCACCCGAGACGATGAGACGGACCTATTAATACAATGCTATCGCTCACGATAAATTGAAAGTGTACGCCCGAAGAAACCGATCTCAGCGGTTCGAACAGAACGATCGTACGATTTCGACGGTTAGGATCTCTCTACAAGTAAGCAAGCATCTCAGGCACGAGAATGCAAACACGAGAATTAGGGTTTTTTTTTTTTTGCTTTGAGAATTAGGGTTTTTTATTGGGCCTCTTCCATTCCACGCCGCTTCTGTTATATAAATCTTCTCCATTTCTCTTGGCCAAGAAAAAGGGTAGGCCGTCTCGTCCTCTCTCCTATCTCTTTTCTTTATATATATATTTTTTTCACTGCATTTCATTTTGGAGATGGGTCCGGGTCTCTACTCCGAAATCGGCAAGAAGGCCAGAGGTATTATTCTTTTTTTTTCCCAATAATTTTATGCTTTTATTTGATGATTGTTTCGATTTATCATTGTTTTGAGGAATTTTCTTTATTTTTTTTCCCTTTAGATCTTCTGTACAGGGACTACCTGACGGACCAGAAGTTCACCGTCACGACCTACACCTCAAGTGGAGTTGTGAGTGATTTTTTTTTCTTTGTTAAATTTGATGAGCTAGATTTTCGGACTTTACACTGCTAGGATTCGTGCAGTGATTTTTGCTACGTTCTGCACGGCGCAAATTCCAATTCCTGCACTATTTATTAGATTTTTGAAATACTTTTACGGTTTATTCTGTTTTATTTATTTATTCAATCTGCAAAGGTTTGTACTGTTGTTCAATTTCTTTATGGATGGATGTACTCGGCCTGCCATTTGATCGACTTCGATTTTCAAGTGTTGTAGTAGAGACTGGGTTCCAACCTAATAGTATTGTTTTCTGATTGGATTTTGCTTGGCCGAAATAGCAGGATAATATAGCCAATAGCAGGATAATATACTATTTGATGAACTTTTGGAACAGTGCAAACAGAAACATAGGTCTTTTTACATAACTATAATTACTTTTTTTTTCCTTATCTTGCATTTTACAGCAATACTATGCTCTGGAGACATAGAGTTATCGTGTGAGATGTAGAAGTAAAAGAGTTAGACTTGTGGATGGAACTGGGAAAATGAATAATGTCCTTAGCTTTTTTACTTGTGGTTTCAGCTATCTGCGATATATGCCTTCAGTAGGTTGGAGTTCATTAATGTCTTTATATTTTGAGTTAAGTGATAACATGATTCCTGTTAAGATGATGGTCTGTGCAAACAATTTATGATCTTTGTTCACTGTTTGTTTTAGTGACTAGATTAAAATATGCTGCAAAAGGTTTTGAAGGAGAGAGGTTTACCTAAATTTGTGGACGGATTTAAATGGTATTAAACCAAAAATTCTATTGGAAATTCAAGAAGATGAATGCTTACATGGTTAAATGGATTAGGAGTTGTATTCGACTCTCATGTCATCCATACACAATTTGATGATATAGTGCATGATAATGTTTGACATCTCACTTGCAATCTCTAAAGAGTAACTTGTCATCATGATAACTACCATATTTGAACAGAAATTTAATTTTCCAAACATAAGCCAGACCACATTAAGTTACAAAAAATCAGCGATTAAACATCTTTAAAATGCCAAGTATTGGGGCAGCCCTTAAGCCAAGTCTTGTTGATATCGGGAAGAATCAGACAAACAAATTCTCGACTTGGAGAATTTTTGTATAACCGAATATTGATGAAGTATCATCAAGATTTATCCCTTCAGTCTCCTATATGTCTCATAGTGGTAGGGAATACCAACACATGGAAATCTGCGGAATGATTCGTTTAGTTTTTGCACTAGAACAAAGAAACTAGTTAAATGATTTCATGTTCAATCATTGCTTACTGATATGTTATGAACTAATATTAATAACAGGATATATTCGTTATAACAGACATAGATTCACAAGAACAAAATTGGCCTTATGCATACTGATGTTGGGCATCTCATGCTTTGGTTCGGATGCGCACAATTACATTTTTTAGGGAAGATTGTGATGATATGGATCTATTGATCGGAGAAAAAAGAAGATACAGTGGAAAGGAAAGAGGTGGGGTGGGGGTGTCTATGAATTTCCACCTTTACTTAAATGGGGTCAGTCTAATTAGTCTCACAACACTGTATTGGGATCCATATTACATACATGACTGCTATAAAAAGCTGGGATCCATACTACATCCATGGCCGCTATAGAGAGCCCCGACAATTAAGAAATACTATTACAATCCCATCAAAAGCTATCATGAACTGACTGATCTTAACAGAATCCTTAGCCATGACATAAATTGCAGCATTCAGAGGCATAAGCTTCTAGTTCCTTGGGCTAGCCATGAGGCTTAGAGGCAAAATTCTTCCGCCATTGTCTCCTGCCACCGAGGCATAATTTATAGCACTCCTGGTATACTGCAATATGCTACAAGAAGCATTGCAAGTTTGTAGCCAATTTTAAACCATGAGTTTCAATGTATTATGTCATTGTAGTGAAGCATCTTTTGTTCATTTGTTACATTCAGTATCATTTTGGTCATGGTTTTCTTGCGTTATGGTTGCTGCATGAGTTCACCACTTTGTTGGATGCTAACTGTTTTGTTGCTTTGGATATGTTCCTGATGTATGAAAAATGTGCATTTGTGTTGATTGGTATGTCACTTTCTTCTTGTAATATGTGATGGAATCAAATATTTTTTGCATTGTTATATTTTCATGAGATCATGTACTATTGACTGGCTGTAACTATTTATCTAAGAATAGAGGACTTATATTTGCATGACTGCCCACTAATTATGTAGTTACAGTTGGCGGCAGCTGGTGTCACCAATGATGTCCTTTCACTATTTTTTGGGTTTTGATGTGAAAAAACACAATGGAATGGTTTGCATGATCTTGATGTTTCTAGGTACTCATATATGTTAATTTCAGCTACTTATTCCATGTTATAAAGTTGTATATCTCGTGTCTTTGTTGCATAGTTTGTTTTGCATGTGTTCCTGCAATTACAATCGTCCAAAGCAAGGGAAAGAATCAGATCTCAGCAAGGATTGCTGTGCTGGTACTGGGGCATGTATCGGTTGGCCGACGGCATGGGGAGAGGGAGAACATGAGAGAGGATAAGAGAGTGAGAAAGGAGGAGGGAGGGGGGAGAGGGAGAGAAAGGGGGGGAGAAGGCCGACGGAGCGCGGCCCGACATAGTAGAAAGGGTTGGGGAGAGGAAGAATGGGAGAGAGGAATAGAGAGAGAGGAGGGCAGGGAGGGAGAGAGATGGAGTGTGGCAAACAACTGATGGAGGCTGCCGGAGGGCCAGGGAGGGGTGAAGGAGGGCCCTGCCCTTCGACAGAGCCGGCCTGAGCCTTAGGCGATCGAGGCGGTCGCCTAAGGCCTCGGGCCAATGGAAGGCCTCCGGGAGGCGAGGGGAGTAAAGAGATTGAGAGAGAGAGAGAGGGAAGTTTCTTGCGTCGTGACCAAAAGGAAGCAAAGGCCCCATATAAAACGGGAACAAGAGCTGGCTACGAGTCTTCCCCCTTGATGGAAGGGAGGTGGAGAGTTTCCTGGCCCGCAGAGGGGCAATTTGGGAAGTTGGGGACAATAGTTTTGTTTTGGGTGGAGAGAGAGAGAGAGAGAGGAGGGATTTGGTTGGCTTGATACACGCCTGAAGCGACTCTTATCTTTCATCCCTTCTCTTTTTTGGTTTTGGTCTTGGTTTTCCTTCCCTCACATTACTCCTGACCCAGCTGGGCCATCAGGAAGAAAGGGGGATTGGAAATGGACTTTTTGGAGGGTGGAGATTCTTTTAATTTTCTCCTCTCGGTTTCTTCTCCCCTCTTGGGTGGTAGAGAGAGAAAAGGAGGGAGGGGGTTGAATGGCTGCTGTGCTGTGATGTTGCAGTTGCTGCTTGGGTACTCACTTGAAGGGGAGATGGTGGGATGGGACTTTTATTAATTAGATGGAGTGAATTTCCCATAATGCCCCTACTTTCTCTTATAGGGAGGCTCCTTTCTGGACAAATTCATTTCTTTACCTTGGCCATGAAGTGCCATGGGATGACCTTTTCCTATTCTGCTCTTGCTTGACAGGGTAAACAGTATTGTCAAGCATTATCTCAGTTATTTAATCAGTTTCATGGCCCTTCTTTTAGGGTAATTACTTTTCTGTGCTCCCATTCAAGAACTATATTAAATTAAAAAGGCTTCTTGTCTATCTTTGTTAGATTCACGTATCTTTGTTGAAATAGTGTACTTGATAGCTATCTATTTTCATATCATTTTTTTTAAGTATTTTATACTTATTAAAAATTTTATTATTTTTAAAAAAAGAGGTCTCATTTATTGGATTCGCCTTAGGCCCCCAAATGTATTGGGCTGCCCCTGCCCTTCGGACCCCTATTTCGAGGAAAAGAGGGAGAGAGGGGGGAGAGAGAGATGGAGGGTGGCGGACAATGGGGAGGGGGGCGGAGCAGGGGGTCCACCCTTTAGAACCTTGTTTTGTTCGAAATAGGGGTTTCAGATGGGGCTCTTTTTTTATTTTGAAAATTTTAAATAAAGTCAGCCCAACCCTTTAATGGCCTCCACCGGCTGTCTGCCACTCTCCCTCTCCCTCCCCTCCTCTCTCTTTTTTCCTCTCTTTCATTCTACCTCCCTCCCCTTCCTTCATTGGTTTCTTGTTTTAAATGCTGGAACCATTCCGGTCCACCACCGCTGCGGCTCAGTACACCCCGAACCAGACGGTTCGGGGCTGTTCGGCATTTCTTGGATCTCAGGAATGCTAATTGATATTCCATTTCAAAAAAAGTTTCTCATAGGTGATGTACAATAAATGTTTGTTATCTAATATATGTTTTTAATTCTGAATTTTATTTAAATATGGAATTTGCTTTGATGTCCATATATGTGGAGAATTGCTCTGATTTCAACCATTTGGCTTGCTAAATTTAAGTATTTCATCCTACATATTTTCTAGTGAGGTTTGCATGCATTTTTGACTATTTGGCCATCTTATGTTGGAGCCATTTTTTCTGAACTATGTTATATTCCATGAACACATTGAGTTTTATACATTAAGGTATCTGCGACCCAATTTTGATATTCAAAAGGCTACCTGTGTTTACTTTCATAGTTAATTAATCTGGGAAAGCAACTTTCTCATGCCAGCAAGTTCTTTATTTTTTTAAAAAATCTCACTATTGGTGTTCCACTGGATTTGGTCTCTCTGCTTTTTATTGACACTTGTTCATTTATAATTGTCTGTTTCACTTCTGTTGGGCTACTTCTATTGTTGTTTAGTTTTCCTTTCTCTGCTTTATTAAAGGATGCTTGTTTATCTATGGTTTTCACATATAATGTATTTTAGTGCAGGCAATTACAGCTTCGGGTACTAAGAAAAATGAGTTTATTTTTGGCGAGATTCAATCTCAGCTGAAGAAGAAGAATATCACAGTTGATGTGAAAGCAAACTCGGAATCAAATGTAAGATTTATTTGTTGATCTTCATGAAATTATGCGGCTAATTTGTTTGCTTCTTAGGCAATATGCTTTCTTATTATGTTTTGCACATGTATGTTGCACTATGGCACGTTGTTTGTTTCCATTATGTCGAGATGCATAAAAAAATACACATAATAAAAAAATTATGACCAGATTGAATAAAATGGAAAATAGCGATCACTGGAAACAGATCACGCATTCCTTTACTGAAAACCACATAAGACATTGTACTTTGATATCATGTGTGAGCAACTTGCTTGATCTGTGTGATGCTTTGCGGATTGGAGGAAGTGCTTATTTTTTTTTTCTGCCAGCTGTTAACAACTGTTACAGTTGATGAACTTGCGACGCCTGGATTGAAGACAATATTCAGCTTTGTTGTGCCAGAACAGAGATCTGGAAAGGTATAGAAACTTTCACATTTTGGCAACTTAGGATAATACTGGTTCAGTCGAAAGATTTTTTTGGTGTGATGGTTTTTTGTTCTTCTTGCTGTGATTGCAGGTTGAGCTTCAATACTTGCATGATTATGCAGGTGTCAACACAAGTATTGGATTGACTGCCAATCCCATTGTCAACCTTTCTGGTGTTTTCGGCACTAAAGGTTGTGCTGTTGGTGCTGATGTATCATTTGACACTGCAAGTGGGAACTTTACCAAATACAATGCTGGATTGAGTGTGACCAATGCAGATCTTATTGCTGCCCTGACTTTGTAAGCTACATCTTAAGAAAGAAATGCCATTTATGTAGAGAAATTTCTTTGATGCTAGTGAGATGACCTTCAGAGCATATTTATGCTGTGTAGAGTGGAAGTACAAGCTCTAAATGTGTCAAGTTATTTATCATCATATACTGATTAAAAAAGACATGCAGGAACAACAAGGGAGATAGCCTGAGTGCTTCCTACTACCACTTGGCGAGCCCGCTGTCGAGCGCAGCTGTTGGGGCAGAGATCACCCACAGCTTCTCGAGCAATGAGAACACCCTCACTTTCGGGATGCAGCAGGCATTGGATCCCCTCACAATGGTGAAGGCACGCTTCAACAATTATGGGAAAGCCAGTGCCCTCATCCAGCATGAGTGGAGGCCCAAATCATTTTTCACCATTTCTGGAGAAGTTGATACCAAGGCCATTGAGAAGAGCTCGAAGGTTGGTCTGTCCTTGGTGCTCAAGCCTTGATCATAAATTTTTGGATGCTGTGATGATGGCGTCGTTTTGGGATTCTTTGGGTACTTGTTGCTCAAATGATGGAGTTGGCTTTAAACTTGTTTTGATACCTGTCCTGTAAGAATAATTTACTGCACGATGATGCACGATGACATGAGTTCGGTTCTCATCTCGTACATTCTTTTTCCTTGTCCAGTGATTCAAACTGGATCCGAGCAAAGGTTAATGTGAATGTGTTCTTGCTAATGGTTGGTTTGTGCCTGCATTGTTTGCTTAAAAAGGATATTGCACGAGAAGCGTTGGGCTGCCATCCCTTGGTAACCATGTTGCTTGTTTGCTAGCTTAGCTGGTAGATGTTTGTGCTTGCTTTTTGTGCATGCCTATTGCCTGGATTTAAAAAGTTTCTATCTGTTTGTGGCTTGTATCCTTGTAGCAATTAGCAGTATCAAGCATAGCATGTAATAAAAATAATATACCAAATGCTAACAAGAACCTCGCATAACCTTTTTTATCAGTGGAGATCAACCTTTTTTATCAGTGGAGATCAAGCATTCAAAAGGCTAGGGTGAGACTAACCTTGTTCTTTCTACCAATTAACCAAGTAATGGCAGCCTTTTTCGAGCACACCATCAAACTTGCCAAATCTCTCTCTTAAAGCTACAATGGATTGATCTACCAAGGAGCAAGCTAATCAACGTCGTTTCGCTCCTTTCTCTTAAACTCGATTGGGTGGGCCAGATCCATTGAGCAGTCTCAACGAGTTGCCATGTACTAAGACTCGGTGAGGTATATCTCCCAGAGAGATTGAAGGATTGCTTGTACAAGGTGGCCAAATAATTAAGGTTCTCGAGAATAGATGATAATGGATTTTGCTGTTTTATATTTAAGAATTTTTGCTACTAAGTACCATAAAAAGTTTTTTAAAAAACTGAAGATAAATTAAAAGGGAGCGATAGCAAAGAACTAAGAATTAAAAGATGAATAAAAGTAAAAAAATATATCTTAAGATAAAATAGAAATGTTGATTATTGATTTGCTTTCCAAACTTAGAACTTAATATTTATAAAGGTTCTTTTGGATATTTCTATAGAATTGGGTTGAAACTTCTGTAGAAATTGGGCCTATTAGCCCATCTGTCCTGTATTTTAAAAAATTCTGTCCAAACCCAATACAGATTTTAGCTTTTGGACTACATAAACGGGAAAAAAAAACTTACAGATTTTTTCTTTCTTTTTATAAAATATAAACTCTGTAGCATCCTAATTTGTGAATTCTACAGAATTTTCAGTTTAACTCGGTAGAAATATCCAAACAAACCGTAAGTGGCTTCAATTAACCATTGGAATGGGTCCTACTGTTTAGCTTCGATATTAGTTTGCAATTTTCTTTCTACTACTTTTGTATTCTAGTTGTGCTATCTATTATGATGGTAATTGCTAGCTAGCCATTCTCCGCTTCACTAAAAATCTCATGTTTAAGTCGGCAGCTCTTGAATTTTTTGGGTTGTATGTTCATCCTTCAGCCTGTATCCTCAACGTTTCGGACACATACGTTTTGGTCAAGAAAATCCATTTTTATTGATTTTTTTAAATAATTTTCATTTTAAATGACTCCCTTCATAGTTAGTGAAATTTTACTGATGAGCCGCATCTAAGCTCATCGTTTATATATATATATATTAATTGCGTGATTCAAGTTCCCGAATTGTTTCTATTTTCTCAGGTGGGGCCCATCGACCCCTCCTTCGAACGTGATCAATGTCCGTCGTTGCGGGTTGGGCGAATCGAGTGTGCGCGGGAGGCGAAGGGAGACACCATCTCCACTCTCCACTCTCCACTCTCCACTCTATTGCTCAACCCCGACGCTCTTATTGAGATGACGGACGGCCATCTCTTCAACAGCTTCCTGCTCGGAGGCTGCGGCGGAACCGTAAACCCTTTCCTCGCTCTCTTCTCTCGCTGTTCCCCTCCCGGATCACTCTTCATCGCTTCGTCTCTATCGTCCCCTCTTGCGATCGGTCATCTTGTAGTCCTCTCTCTCAGGGTTTCTTTTCATTCTCTTTTTGTCTTCTTGGATTCCAGAGTCGAAGAAAACGAGATTATGATCGCATTCTTCTGTTTTTTTTCGCTCTCTTCTCTCTCTGTTCCCCTCCGGGATCCTTCTTCATCGCTTCGTCTCTATCGTCCCCTCTTGCGATCGGTCATCTTGTAGTCCTCTCTCTCAGGGTTTCTTTTCATTCTCTTTCCGTCTTCTTGGATTCGAGAAGTCGAAGAAAACGAGATTATGATCGCATTCTTCTGTTTTTTTTCGCTCTCTTCTCTCTCTGTTCCCCTCCGGGATCCTTCTTCATCGCTTCGTCTCTATCGTCCCCTCTTGCGATCGGTCATCTTGCAGTCCTCTCAGGGTTTCTTTTCATTCTCTTTCCGTCTTCTTGGATTCGAGAAGTCGAAGAAAACGAGATTATGATCGCATTCTTTTGATTTTTTTTCATGTTTCTTGATTTGGATTCTTAAAAGGATAGTACTTGCTTCTGTGATTTTATGGCTGTCTTTTATGCCGTATTAGAGTTTTGCGCTGCTATTTTTAGGGAATTCTTTAAGGCTTAGGAGGGCTTGTGAGGGTTTCGTCAACTTAATACTGTCTGGCGTTAGGGTGACGTTGCAGAGCATGCAATCTTTTTGAATATTCTATGTTTTCTAACGATCCCTTCAAGTGATTGATGCTTTTCTTTTTTTTGTTCTTTTGGTTCCTGATCGAGAGTTTCATATCTTCTAGTGTTCGTGTCTCAAAGTTTTTGCTAGTGCTCTTTATGCTCTTAATGTTTTTGAGATGTCCATTTGAAGGAAAACCAATCATGTATTTATAGAATTTTCTTTGACTGCTTTTCCATTACAAAGAATCAAACTTTACATTGTTATTCTTGTTCTGTGATGAGATACTTGCAGGACCCAGGGCAGTTCGGGGTTCATCCAGGTGGAATTGCATGGAAGAAGCTGGGAGGCGGAAAGGTGGTTGAAGTTAACAAAACTGATGATGCTGGTGTGACTTGGATGAAGGTTCCTAGAACATATTAGCTTGGGGTTAGGTCCAAAGATGGCCTGTTTTATAAGTTCATTGGCTTCCGTGAACAGGTGATGCTCTACACCTTGATTTCTATGCCTGTTTTCGACAGAAATTAAATGGTATCGCCACAGATGGCATACATAAATATTTAAGCATAAATAAATAAGTTGTAATAAATCAGCATGAACAAAAGCCTTTGTCCTTTACGTTCTGCTGCATATGTTTTACTGCTGTTGCTGCTACTCTTTGTTCCTCTAGGTTTTGGGTGGTAGGTAGTTGGAACTCTCCACTCACCGATACTTGCCAGTTCTGTATTTAAGTTAATAACCTAGGACCTGAGTATTAGCAGATCCATAAATGGAAACTTACTGAAACTTGTGGCATTTTTACGGTTATTATGGTCTAGATGTTCTGGTCCTGCTCATGGTAGCAAAAGGCTAAAAAGTTTGTAGTTTTTAAGCTTTAAGTAGGTCAGTAGGAGCATTGGCAGGACAAATAGGAGTACATGGATTTGTTGTTGAGTCTCTTTGTTTTCCCACAAAAAGATATCGTTGTTTTTCATATTTCTTGGTTTTTCCTGAGAATTTTGTGGATTGTGTTTAAAACTTAATTCACTCTGTTTACTGATTATGGGATCAATTTGACATCTGGATATTATTGATTTCTTTGTCTTTTTTGTGATATAGGATGCCAGTAACTCGACAAATTTCACCCAGAAATCTTTTGGAATTACACCAGAAGAGAAACAGCTTTCTGTCAATGGCCAAAACTTGGGAGAAATTGATATAAATGGTTGGTGCATTTACTTTAACATTTTGTTTTCTTTTTGAAAGGATTGTGGTGTAATCTTTCTGGCTCGGTTACTATTCTATAATAGCTAGCCCTAGGAGATCAAATAACATTGTTGCGATCTTTTCTTTCAGTATCTAGTTTTCTAATCTTCTTTTTCTTGCTGTTTGTTTATTGCATTTATCATGTATTCAGAACCTGATTCCAGTTCTGTTGAGGCTCAGAATAGTAAGTTTGGTGGTTCAACAAGCTTCTAGGCAATGTATTGTTCATTTTTTGTTATATCCTGCTAGAAATTAGATGGATCAAGGTTTTAAATATCAATGAGATGGTGGGGCTCCCCACCATGCTGAGTGTCGATATGGGCATCGTCCCTAGAGTCGGAAAATGGATTGGGATGGGACGGGACATCCACCATTCAAAGTGTCAGGATGTGGGCATCCCATTCCATGAAAAAGCAGAAATGACCCGTCTCATGGTATTTAAAACTTTGGATAGTACAATATTTATTGAAAGATTCTAAAAAAGGGGAAATCCCTAATAGAAAGATTTTCAAATATTTTTTCTTCTTCTACTACACAACAATCATCTCTCTCTGTCCTAGGGAGGAGGGATTGTTGGGGTATGCACTGTGGGAGTGTAAGTGAGCTGTGCATTGACAGGAAGAAGGGAAATATGTATAATGCAACATAGCCTCTAATTTTATGGATATGGCTTTGTTGTTGTGCTTATTCTTGAGTCATTGCTATGGGCAGGTGGTAATTTGGATATCACACTTATCAGTCTGGTCTTTATGTGTCATTCGATTTGTTTTGATTTTGTGGAACTTCAAGAGTCAGTGTGGGGTCTCTTAATACCAATCCACTTTGGAGCCCCATTTATCTCCTAATGCAGGTCAACAAAGTCATGTTGTTAACCTGTGAAAAAGATGTGGGAAGATCATAAATTTTGAATATTGTTCGAAAACCTGTTGTTGCAGGTCAAAAGGAGTAGTTTATCACTAGAGGAGAACACATTGGATTTTGCTCATTGAGAATCAAATTAATTGTTTTTGGTCAGTCATGAAAAGATGCCCTTGTTTTCAGTTTGCTCTAGACTTACCTGCCATTAGTTGCACTCGGCCATCTTATGCAAATTGATTCGTAAATTTTTATTGAAATTTATCTGTAAATGTCTATTGAATGCTGTTTTTTTGTTCTTCATTTTTGTCAATATATGACACATCATGCTTCGTTTTTAAATTCTTGATATTTTTTGGATATTATGTTTTTTTTGTTTTTAGGTAACATCCAATATCAATATCAGTATTTAAGCTTATTTCATATAACATTATTTAGAATTTTAGAGCTGAGAAAGACATTATAGTGATTTTCATCTTGAAAATTATCTGTGGTTCATGGAACATTAACACAAGTACGGAGGTGAGACTTTAATTATTGAAGCTGTCCAATGTTACTGCAAAAACTAGCTTATGACATTTCATCAGCATCAATTTTTTCATTCAAATTAGTGATTTTTCATAAATCTTGTTTGTTTGAGCTTAGAGCAATCATTCTGCTTGTTGTTACATTCACATGCTCTTTGCTGAATTTTAAGAATGTTTCCGCAGTGTATTTTATTTATTATTCTTCACAGTTCGCTAGATGCTATTTAATTATTCATTGATCTTTATGGCCTTCTTTTGTTTTGTGAAACTAACATGCATTGTTTCAATTCTTATTTCTTATCTATATACATTTAAGCGATAGTTGGCTTTGATTTTACAATGGAGAGTCATCAAGTCATTGCTAACTACTATTTACTGATGAGATGAGTCATGTTCATGAATGTATGCTGTCCTTGTATCTGTTTTATTTGCTATTATCTTTTTTGCTTTGTGCCGGTCAAGTTAAATCACCTCGAGCACTTAGTGGTTCCGATGGATTGCAGGAAACATGCTTACCTTTCTGGTTGATTCTAAGCAAGCATTTGAAGTATCTTTAGCAGATGTTGCACAAACTCAGCTGCAAGAGAAAACTGATGTTTATATGGAGTTCCATGTGGATGACACCACGGGGGCTAATGCGGTGGTTTATCTACGATTTTTTTTTTTTCAAAACATAATATCTGGTTGCACATCATATTCTGCTTGCGTGTATTTTTGAGTCTGGTTCTTGGTTGAGCTACTTTCTCGCTTAATGCAGTAATTTTTCTGAGGTTTTCTCTTGTCTATGTGTGATTATTTTTTAAAGGGTGACCTATAGTTAGTATCCCTAGGTAGTTATGCTCTTTCCAAGAGCAAAATACAAGAGGCGGCCAAGATGTAAGAATTATGCCATTATTGGTTTCGGCTTTTCTTGAAAAGAAAAAAAAATCCCTACCTATAATCTTGTCACTCAATGAGTGGAATTTAGATTCTCCTATTAGAACTGCTATGTACTGCTACGCATATAATTGGCCTGGTGCATGGATTAGTCCTAGATGGCCAATGAGCAACCTGGAACGTTTTTGCTTGGCAGTGATTGGCAGACATGTTTTCTGGTATAATCATTTTAAAAATAATAAAACATGTTTCATCAAGTTCTAACTTCGAGAACATAAAAATCAATTTTTTCTAATAACTCAAGTAGATGGTTGTTTTTTTCCATTATATATATGTAATCATTTTATGTTTGTGTTTTCTTCAACTTGTTGTGCAGTAGTTTTTATCTGGAGTTTTGATGCTTGAAGTGCGTGCGCCATTGTAGATTCCTCTATCCTCAGACTTCTCATGTCACTTTTATAACTGCAAAGATATATCCATGTGTTGCATTATGGTTCCTCATGATATGGTGTTCCTGTTTGCCTTAAACTGAGCGCAGAGCAACAGGGTCCTCATATCATCTGCAAACTGAATCACTTAGGTAAAGAGATTTTGCTGTTGCTTATGCTGTCTTCAAACATTTGCTGAGGGAATTTGTTGGAAAAGGTTTTATCATGCCATGGAGATCACATAGAAATCTGCTGCCTTCTATAACCATGATACCACCGCAAGACATTAATATCTTATTCATTTCTCTTCTACAATTTGTGGCTATAATTGTGTCCAGTCACTGAACTATACATTTTAATGGTAGTTACATCATTTACATCACCAGTATTTTAGTGTTCTCAAATATGATTCGTAGATTGTTGCTATGGTGATTTTCCCACATGAATCTTGTAGGTACAATGTGAAGTACATTACAATATTTTATTGAAATTTTAGGATATAAATAATATGGCTAAAAATCTCCTTTAGGGGTTTCCAAAATTTCGAAGCAATTTTGATGAATCTTATGATTTTCCCTATGTTTTATGCTATGATCTAATTGAATCCTTCAAATTTTCTTTTACTTGGACGGCATGGTTAGCTTTCAAAATATTATTTCTATTTCATTTGAGTTGTTGTAACAACATTTTAGCAATGTTTTCCAATAGAGGGGCTACTTCATTCTGATTGCTTTATTTTTCTAATCCCAGAAAGATTCATTAATGAATTTAAGTTTTCTCATACCAAACTCCAATACTCAGTATGTTGGCAATGAAAATCATCCTCCCGCTCAGGTTAGTGGGCTTGGTTGCATATCTGTTATTTGTTAAATATTCAAATGATGCACTAGCCATTGAATGTGAAGTTGTTTCTTTAAGGTTCTGCTCGACAAAATCTTGTTTATGGCGGATGTTGGATCTAATGATGAAGCTGTTGTCACATTTGAAGGAATTGCAATTCTTACACCAAAGTACAGAGAACATACTGATTAATTGATCAACTGTTTCTTTAGGCTGTTATTTTCTTCTTTATATGTACCCACTGTGTTTGCCAGAGGGATTCCAAATTTTTTTCATTGCAGTCATTCATCTGCCTTTTTTGTTTACTCTTTTTTAGTTGGGCAGCTAAAAAAATGTGTTGGTGTTAGCAGGGGGTGGTACAATGTTGAGCTTCATCTTTCATTTATGCGGCTCCAAGGACGGGCTAATGATTTTAAAATTCAGCAGTGTTGTTCGACTA
The DNA here is from genome assembly GCF_051530095.1 of Phoenix dactylifera. NCBI lineage: Eukaryota > Viridiplantae > Streptophyta > Magnoliopsida > Arecales > Arecaceae > Phoenix > Phoenix dactylifera. Next base: position 32,679,402 of record NC_143198.1, on the reverse strand, counting down.
TTTCTACTGCCAGAGGTTTTGCTCTTGCATTATAAGAGCATCTAATATTGTCAAATCTTTTAATTTAATGAAGTCAACTAGTTGTTTCTACCTTTGTTTTGGCAACAGCTGGCTGGTTAACAACTAATTCTGTATAAAATATCTCTTTCTTGTTATGCTTTAACATGGGTCGCCACAACATTCCACATCTTGCTAAATCTGACATTTCCTTGTTCGTTTATTCTTGTGCAGTTCGGTCAACCTCACACCATCGTGGTTACACTTGACCAACTCATCTGTAAAGGTTTAACCTTGTATCAACGTAATTCTTCAGGTGTTCACTGTTATCCTTCTGTTCTTGTGCATTTTAGGCTCAGATTGGCTTCCCTCCTCTTTTTTTCTTTTTTTTTTTACCTGCTGCTGTTTAATGGTTTATTGTCTTCTTGTGTTGTAAAGTTTGAAAAAGAAGCCATAATTGAAAGTACTCTGTCAACAAGAGAGGAGCTATTGTCCACCAAATATAAGGATAAGTTGGAACCATCATATTAGGTAAACTTTTAGTTTTTCAACACTCTCTGTGATTCAACCTATGACTTGAAATGCATTTAATATAACAACCCAAGATCTCACCCAAAATGGTTAGCCGGAAGGTATTATTTGGGTTCCTTAGTCCTGTATAAGTATCCAAGATCTTCTCGGCGAATAACTGATGTGGGACTAAACACATGCCCGCATGGATCCTTACATACTCCCCCTGTTTGAGCCCTGACGTCCTCGTTAGGCTAAGAGTTCAATTCCAGTCAAATCTAATTACATGCACCATGATAGGCCCGTGGTTAGTCTCCTAACTCGTGCTACAGTGTCTCCTAGTCCACATAGGTTATAGGCCGAGTTTGCTCTGATACTATTTATAACAACTCAAGATCTTATCCAAAATGGCTAGCCGAATGGTATTATTTGGGTTCCTTAGTCCTATATAAGTATCCAATATCCCCTCGGCGAATAACCGATGTGGGACTAAACACACGTCCATATAGGTCCTCACGTTTAGTGTTTTTTACATTCCAGGGAGTTTAATTCTGATGCTTTGCATCTCTCTTTGAAAATAATTTTTAAAAACTAGAGAGCGTTACCAAAACATGGTAAGATATGGTCTATGCATACCTTGCTATTGCTAATAAATAAGATTGATATTCAATGCACACCTTGTGCAGAGTAATTTCTCTTCTTTTATTGCTTGCATTACTTGCCAAAATGATAACCTGAAGTGAGAAGGGCGATTACCCACCTTTCCTTTCTATATTGGATTTAGTCAGGGTAAAAGAAATTCAGGTTTTCATTTACTTTTGCTTTTATATATTTGTCTGACAACTAAAGGTTGGAAAATTAGGATGGCTAGGAGTCTAGTCCATGTTGGTTCATTTTTTAACTCTTGTTGTTTAATTTGGCAAGCCAAATTTGTTTTGTTAAAAACCTACTAGGGTTGTATGTTGGGTTGTCTAAGTTTCATTAAATTTGTTTTATCAAATAGTTTCATCTAGCCTTTTCAAAGTTAAATATTTTCAATTCTTTTGCATGTGGATTTTTGCATTTGTACATTTTCCTCTAGCTTTGTCTAAATGTTTGTAATTTCTTTGTAGTTTGACATCCTAGCATCTCCCCACTTTCCCAGTCTGGTAGTTTGTGGATTGCCTACTGAAGAGGCACGTTGATTTATAGAAGAAAGTGGTCCATTAGTCACCTTTTAATGAATTTCTTAACTATATATGTTTCCACTAAAACCTAGCACAAATATCAAAATTTAAAATACAATTTTGACAGTGTATTCTACTTTTCAAGTTATATGTGGAAGTTTAAGAGCAAGTGTTGTACAAATCCGTATTAATCTAGTAATCCACTAGTGGGAAACTAGCCTAATATCTGTACTTACTTTAGAGTACATCCCTCACTCACAACATAGATATAGGGGTGGCAATTGGGTCGGGTCAGGTTGGATACGGGTTGGATCAAAAATTCATCAACCCAAACCCAACTTCTTTATTATACTGGTCAAAATTTTAAATCTGAATCCGACCTCTTTATTAAACAAGTAATCTGAGCCGACTTACATAACCTATTTATTAAACAGGTTAAGTCAGGTTAAACAGGTTAGACATGTTTTTAGTAGGTTAAATGGATTTAAACAGGTTAAACATGTTAAGTGGATCCAGTTAAACATGTCAGAAATAGGTTAAGCAGGTTTCAAATAAGTTAAACAGGTTAAACGGGTCGGGTCATAATCCGACCCAAGTATTAAATGTGTCAAAATGGGTTAAATGGATCAGAAGTTTAAACCTGAACCCTTAGGATAGGTTGACCCATTTATGACCCAAACCTGTTTATGTCAAACTCAAACCTGCTTAAAGCGGGTCGTTTGCAGATTAGGTTGATGGGTCGGATCATAAATTGCTAACCCTACAATAGATACAAGATATGGAAATAGTACATACACACTTTGTACATACATTGCAAGGAGAATTTGTATTTCTACACTTCTTAACTCAAATTTTCTGAAAGGTGTTTGCTGTATGCAAGTAGCCAGGGAATTTTGCAAAGCACCTAGGTGGTAAGCTGCTGATTAGGTGGAGCGGGTCATATTTTAAGAACATCTAAAAGTTAATCACAAATTAGAAAATCGATAAATTTAGTATAAAATTTTAAATAGTTCAATAAAAAAATAATTTTTGGTGTTAGTGGTGTTTCGAAGGGTGGACTGGTAGCAGCAAGGGAGAAGAGGGAGAGGAGTAAAGGTAGGAATTAGGAGGAAGTTAACCAATAGCATGAGGGGGATGGGTGAGAGGAAGTTAATAATATGTACTTCAGTACTTATGTATGTGCCTATGTATAGGCACACCTGCAATCTGTCTATGCGCAGAAAGGGGTCCTGGGGGGTGGGGGGGGGGGGGTTGAGGAAGTTCAGACAAGGGAGGAAGAGAAGGGGAGGAAGAAGCTGTATCTATATATGAACATATGTACATGCATATGCATGGCCAAACCTGCATGCTGGCTATGGACAGAACACCTCTCTCTGCTTCCTGCCTCTTCCTCTCTCTTCTTGCTTGTTGGGGCTTAGGGAACAGCATGGAGAAGTAACCATGTGAGATGTTATGACTCACTCGCCTATATTGGGTTTAACCTGCCTGATCTGATTATAACCACTCAAATCTGCCTTTAACTGCCTGACCTCTCCGGAGTCTAAAATCTGTTTAGCCTGCCTATGGGTGTTTTTTTTGGCTTAGGATGCCTAGGTACCCCCTATGAAATCAAGCTGCATATGTGGGACTTGGGCCCTAAGACGGGAGCAAAGGGTGCTGCTTTAGCCTAGGAAGCCATCTCAGTCTTTAGTCCCTAAAAATAATGACTAATCATCACCAAAATTAAAGCTGATGAATACTGACTAAACATGAAGTAACATGGGCCATCACAACAAAAAAATCTTGGAGCTTATCATTAAATTGGAGATTGGAGAAGCAAAATGGTGTTAGTGTTCCAGTATTATATGTGGTTTAAGCTCGAAGAGCAAGTTGGAAGCGCTGCAGGTTTGCAATAACTTGCTATAGAAGATAATAAATCAAAATATGCAATTACAATATGTTATGATCCTCTAGTAAAATATATGAATGACTAAACTGTTTATTTACGCAGGTAATACTTCAATTCATACATCATCTTGAATGCCGTCTTCAAAGTTGCAACAGATTGACATATATTGAAAGCATTTAGTGCTGTGGATCTTCGCAAATTGGTTTATTAGTTTCTTTATAGATTGGAAATAATTAGTTGGTAGTAAATGAGATAAAATTTTTGAATGAAGTGCTAAGAGATCTTAATGTGCTTTTCACTATTGTGTAAACCCAAATGCTACTAGTTTGAATATCACTCTGCTTATTACTCTTAAGTGGAGTAATGAGTACAACACTGATGTCACATAAAAGGCTTTGAGATAGACAAAGTCCACAGCATCATAGGCCATCAAAAAGAAAAGATCCAAAGTTTTTCTAAAGAAAATCCTAATTTCATTCTAACTGATAGGTATTTTCTGCTATGTAGGAACTCTGTCATGGAGTCTAATATGAGTTGTTGTTTAATTTTGATAGAGATGTTTGATTGAGGTATCGATGCTGGGCCTGTTGGTTGGTTTGGAGGAAGAGAAAGTGAATTTACTGTTGGAATCAGATCAGCTCTAGTGGGAAAGATAAAGATAAAAAGGCTTCTTTTGCAATGCTTCAAACTTGGAAATGTAAATTTCAATTTGATAAAGTGCAAGAAGAAATTTCATTGCCTGCTAAATGTACAGGTGATACGGTCCTGACATACCCTAACAGTTTTTTGCCAAAATACATTGCTACTATCTCTGTATTCATGCAGTTCTCTTCAGAATTATATGCTATGGTTTGGATTATTCTCTGGCTTGAATCTGAAATTTGATATTTGAGCTTTAAATAATCCTAAAGCAAATAATATTAATGAAATAGTTGGGATGAAATCTGTTGTTCATGGTCATGAAAATAGTGAGGACCTGTCTTGAGGCCCCAGTAACATCCAATAAATTGTTTTTAGGTATTTCAGATATGTTCAGATGCCCTTCTGGACTCAGCATGGAACACTTTAACTAATTTACGAAACTGCAGAGAGATCATACCCTTGAGATGTCTGTATTTTTTCCTTAATAGGAACTTACTGTTTTGTTAGAAATTCTAAGTAATTTTAATATAAATAGTAGAATAAAATATTTCCATAAATAATTTACAGAAATCCTCTATCCGTACCTGTTCAAATTTTAGTTTTCATAGAGATAATCCATGGAAATTTTTCAGTTCCTCTTTTTAACAATGAAGGAAGATGTTGAGCTAGCAACAAAAGTCGAGCTAACTTTAACAGCATCAGATCATATCCTCTAGAGGATCTTCTGTGTCTGTTGGAAGCCCAAGAAAATCACGTGAGAGAAGACTAGGTGCTACCAGTCAGTGCATGTGTACTACCTTCAGGAAAGGAAGATAGTGGTGCAAAGGAAAAGAAAAATAGGAGGTAGCATCCAGATCTCAGGAAGAGAATAATGAATTGGATGTAACTTGTAAATGTAGGAGAATTGCTAGTTATGTTCTGACACTTTTCATTCTACACTCAATCCAATATCTCGTAAGGCAGAAATGAGGTAGTTGTGTATCAGCACCTTACTCCTTTAGGTTTTCCTTTTAGTACTTTGTTTTATGTAATTTCAGAAGTTGGAGGTATTGAAGGTTGCCATAGGAAGATGGTATAGACAAGTTACAGGACAAAGGATTTTACAAGGAAAATTGTGTTGCAACTTGCAACAATCTGAAATATAAGTTTGTTTTGGTCTTTTGCAAATAGTAATCTAGTTCTCTCCCAAATTTTTGGTATGATCGAGCTTGTCTGCTAAAATTCTCCCAATGTATTAACTTTCCATGATGTTTACAAAAAGTTTTTAATTACCTACAGAATTTAGTTATTCATTGCATTGACAGGTTAAGCAGATCATCCTACTTTGTTCTTAAGTTCGTGCAATAACTGAAATTATTGAAGGACATCAGTATAATGTATTGTTGAAGCATGCAATAGTGATTTCGGTACTATTGCAAAATTTTACTTTCTAGCTGAAAACAAGAGGTTCTTTCATTTTCAAAAAATAAAAAAGCCTCCAAATGGCAGAGTATTTTATTCACAGTATTTCCACAAATTGATCTTTTCTGTTAAGTGCTTCACATAGAAGAATAGCAGCGTACTGTTTCACTGTTATTTTATTTACAATACAGCATGGTGATCTTATTGCTACGGAACATATTATGGCCCTAGATATAAATCAAATACAGCATATAATTCATTGAATTGACGTCATGATATGGTGTTCTGCTCATTCTTTTGTTTGTTCGTTTTACTGCATTTCCTGCCAATTAATCCTGTTATGCTCAACCTGCTTTTACCTACATGTATTCCAAGGAGTTAGCGCATTGGTTTACGGTGCCGGGATTCTTGAATGAACCAACTCATCCTCGGAATGACATGGACTAGATTTGAAGGCATCCCAGGTCTCTCTCTCGAGTATTATGTGTATGTACATGTGCCAACCACACACACCATGTGTTTCTACTTTTTTTCCCCTTATATTTATTAAGCATACATGATTGCATGATTTGGCTCATTGAGAGAATAGGGCAAAAGCCGTAGAAGGGTTTCAAGTTTCGCTCTAAAGGTTTCAAGTTTTGCTCTGATGAGGACTCCTATGAGGGGTTAGAAGAGGATGGAGGCAAGGAGCGAGGATGCCGATAAGAATTTGATGAGCCTCGTCTCTAGTAAGAGAAGTGGCAAAGAGCGAAAAATGAGTTTAGAGTTTGCTTTAGTAAGATTGTCTCTGAGGGTCAACTGGAGGACGGAGGGCACAAGGATGCCAATAAAAATTTAGCAAGCCTTAGCATCAGTTGGAGAAGAAGGAGCAAATGGCAAATGGGTAGGGTTCACTCCAATCAGAGAAACAATGGATGAATAGGTGGAAGTGTAATGGCGAAAAAAGGTTATTGTTAGGGTTGAACCATTGAAAAGAGTATATAGGTTAGGTCGGGTTGGGGTTTGAGTTGATTATTGCCTACAAATTCAAACCGAAACTGAATTTATTCTTTCAATTTGAAAAATTTTGAAACCGAAATGATAGGTTCAGATCAAGTTTGCTGTCCAGTGGGTTTTTTACACAGCTCTAGTTTTAAGCATCGCTGGACGGCATGGATGTACCTCCAGCGGGGTAATCCACATGCAATCTGGCCTATTTTGCGGTCTAGGCCTAGCTTGGGGAAGGGAACAGCAAAGGTTCCCTAAGAGGGGGGTTTGAGACCTCAGACAAACCCAAAAGTTCTCTTTTTGCTTGGCAAAAGAAAAGAATTCTTCCTTACCTTTCATGCACGAGAAGTCCGAACACCGAAAAGAAAAGGTTGGAATAACCACTAGCTAATGCAACCTTATGATACGGGTTGTATATATTGATGCCATCCAGATCGAAACCAGCATCAACACAGTATTTTGCTCTCTCCAAAATGGCTCACATCTACACTGATTTCCAGCCATCCATCGAATGGACGCAAGATGCCAAGAATAATGTGCTACGCATTTACCTTCCAGGTATAAGATAAAACTTTTATCAAGCTATGATAGATAATTTTGTGAGCTCCTGCCGTCCGTCCGTCCGGGTGTGCAGGCGGCGTGCGCACGTGAGAGAGAGAGAGAGAGATTTACCTGCAGTACAATTATCTAGGTACCAATACTTAGAGGACACATCACTCTGAAATTTAAATCCAGGAGATGCATCGCCTAAAATTCAAACCCATAACTTTCGATTGTTAAGTAGAGTGCATTAAGTACCAACTGTGCAAGACTCTCTTCATTATTACCACCACCATAATTTTTGCAATTATTCGACTCTGCATTACATATTTACATTCAACTTCCAACAAAGGAGGCCAAAAAAACAATCCTTGATGTTTGGATGCAATAGTCATCATTTACTTCAGTGCTTAATTAGTGCTGGGATCAGTTTTTTTTCGTAGTTCTCACCGGAGATTCATGGGAGAAGTGACAAAACTTCAGAACACCTGATATTTTCAATTTCTAGGTGGTTTCTCTGTGCATCCCAACATCTTTCCCATGCGTTATACCTCCCAGCAATCATGGCATATAGCCCATTTTACCCGCTATTCACCCCAATAGATCATTCTCAGAAATCGCATACCAATATTTGCAAGCGGCCTCATAAGAAGAGTCATCGCGTGGAAGGCATGCTGATCATTCCAAATCTAATCCGTTTTTCATGTATTTCTTTTTCTTTTGTCTTAAAATAAAGGTTTCCGTAAGGATGAGTTCAGGGTCCAGGTCGACAACTCTGGGAAGTTGACCGTAAAGGGCAGGAGGCCACTTGGCGATGGCAAATTCATGCATTTGGAGCGGGTTTTTGCGGTTCCTAAAGATTCACATACTGATAAGATCAGCGGGAAATTTGAAAGCGGATGTCTCTCTTTATTCATGCCAAAGAAGGAGGAATCACCGATGCCCGTCCCTCGGATGCCTAGCCCACCTCAACCCATCCAGGAAGCGAAGCCAGCGGCTGATGACAAGAAAGAGGAAGCTCCAATACAAAAAGACCAGCCAAAGAGTAGTGCGAGAAAAGAGGAAGAACCCATACAAAAAGTGAAGGCAAAAGATGGAGAGGAGATAAAAGCAGCAGCTCCTGTTCATGAAGAGAGGCCGCTCACAGATGAGAAGAAAGAGGAACACCTCATCCAAGATAAGCCTATTCGAAAGAAGCAGCCAATGAGCAGCGCGGCCAGCGATGACAGGTTTGAAAAATGTAAGAAGACAGGGTTGGCTTGGAAAGAAACAATTGAGGAGGGGGTGGAAAGGTGGCTGGATTATGGATTGATGGATGGATTATTGGAGACAATCAAAAAGAATAAAGAGGTCATTGCAGTAGCTGTTGCAGCCTTCTCCGCAGGGTTTTATGTGTCTGGAAAGCTGAGGTCAAGTGGAAGATGAGAAGGGCATTCAACAGCCATCTGCAGTTGCACCTTGCCCTATATAATGCTGTTAAATAGCTTCTAATGTGCTAAAATTCACTAACTACCACAATTATTTTGATCTGCATGAAGATCGAAGAATGTGAAAAATTAATGATCCATTATTGTCATTCAGTCAGATGTAAGGAATGGTATACTAAATATTGGAGTACAACTGTTCAAGCATAAGTTCTCTACATACGAGGAAGATTATAGAGGTACATAGTGAAATAAAAGTACACATACACATATGAATTCAGGGCTAGGTTTAATTCAATGTAAGAAAAAATGGCCTGTAATACAAATGTAATTATTAATATAGTGATACACATGTTCCAGGCCTTATTGATATATCAGCTCTATCTGGGACTCCAGCTGGGAACCCCTCTTTATGTTAAATAATAAATATTATTTTTCTTATACAATAGTTGATATAAACTTTACAAATCAATTACATTGAATTAATAATTTGGTAAGAGTTGATGCTACATAGTACATACAGTTCAAGATGCCTCCCACACCTTGTAATCTCTTCCTTCAGCAGCCACAACCCATTTCTTGGGAGTGCTTGATGGTTCATAATGTCCTGGCCCAATTTTGACTGCAACCTTCTCATCAATCTCAGCTGCGTACAGATCCCTCTCTGCCTTGGTTATCTTTACCTGAAGCATACAATATATCGTGAAATTCAGAACATGTGGATTGCTAAAATGACACTATTTAGGAGCCTCGTGCATTGGGTTGCCATTTACATCAGAAGTAAAGAAATGATGTGTTCATTTGGACATTTCATACAAGATTCATTGCCAGTCAGAAGTGAGACACACTAAACAACTGATCATACACTGAACCACAATCAAACTTGTCACTGAAGATCAAAACTTTAAACACCATGAGGGAAGTATTTTTATGTTTTTCTGTCTTTTTATTTTTCTTCTGCTGTTAATGTTTCGATCATGATAAATGTTACTTGGCCACGAAAATGAAACTCTTTAATTCCTAACTACTCAAACTGACCAACCAAAGCAGTTATAAAGCCTTAGCAAGGAATGTGGTTCACAAAATCATTTTTATATATCGCATCCATGTCTAATAAGGGATTGTTCTTTATATGTTTCAGACATAAAATACATGAAGACGTCTTTACTTCAATGTAGAGCATCCGTACCGTACTTCTGCAGTGAATCTTCTTTTGACGTCTTAGTGAGATTAATCTAGAAATTTCCTGCTGATGGTGAGAGAAGATGTGGTCATAAAAGACTGCAGGTGTGCCAGGATGTGTCAGGATGTAGGCATATCCTTGCATCTCCTTACCGGATGGGAATCTCCAATGACCCTGCCGAAAAGATGAGGTGCACCATCAGCAGAGTTGCCATTATTATGAGAGAATAAAGTCTCATTTAGATATTTAGAGAACCTAACTTGTTTTCAACATTGCGTTATGCAAGATATTACAAGTGCTCAAATTAATAGATCACCAATATGAACAGTTTAAGATCGACATAATTAGTAACAAATAAAACTGTCACAATATCTACAAAAACTGACAGAAGGGACATGTAAATTCTCAAAAAACATTCTGATAGATACAAGTCTTAAGCATTTAACATAATCTAATGGTGTATTTTCATAAGTAAACAGCTAGGCATTCAATGGCAGTGTTTTTCCTTCATTCCAAGCACTGTATTCATAGGAGGGCAATAAATTCATTGTTTACAAAGAACTACAAATATGACAGATGTACTGTTGGCTCTGACAAGTGGGTGTTTTCTATAATGTCCTTTTTTTTCAAAAAATTGTGATTTGAAAGTTAATGGGAAAAAATAATTATCTAGGAGAAAGTAGACACATAGGTTTATCCATGTGTCCGCATGATGCTTTAAACAAAGATAATTTGGAAGTCCATATATAAGAAAATTAGAAATATGACCTTTCATGGGTGCATCAATGATAGTAACATTAGCTCTAGCAGTGAAACAAATAGTAATGAAGGAATGAAGGAAAGGCAGGAGTGGAGCTTGAAATGGAAAAAGGTTGATTATATTTCTTAAATAGTTATTCAATTTGTATAATTGTATGGTTCAAGGCTTTTGCTGGTGTTTCCCATGTTTGGTTGGCCTTATGGCCTCGGTGGTATTTGGTGTCCTTGTATTAGCAATGTTTGGTGTACAGTGGCCATTGTATTAAGGTTTAAGCTTTACCTCCACATACAGTCTAGTGAGACTCTAGTCCATATTGATTATGGTGGGCTGGGCTGAGCTCCCCTGCTTGGGCTAACTTACTAAGAAAGCAAAAAGAATATTGCCTCTAGCAGGCAAGTTCAAGTCAAGTTGTGCAGATCAACCTGCTGGCAGATACGAATTTGGTAATCCTGTCCCATTAGCAGGCTGGTTGTGGGTTTGGGTGAAGCATATATTTTCAGATAGGAATCTGACTCTTCACAAGTATAGACTGAAGCCTTGACAGTTAAGGTTACAACACATACGGCATATCAGGACTTGCGAACATCGGTGAAATGATCAATGCACCCTTGGATCTTATCTACATTTAACAGAAAAATTGAAAGCTGTTTTCAAAATTTGATCATTGCATTTTATGCATATAAAAAGCAGCAAATAATGTCAAATAGTAACATGCAAATTAAAGATGTGTACATACCAACATAATTCTTTCTATTCCAACCAGTAGAAACAATTATGGATAAACACAAGACAGATATTATTAAAGAGTAGAATATAATGGTAAAGCCAGGATTCAATATTAACAAAGGCAATAAAAATGTAGGTTGACAAGTTTGAGATAAGAGTATACAAAGAATAGATCCCACAAAGGAACATTTAACGTCAAGGGACTGCGACCAACAAAAATTAAAATTAGTTCATGAATCATTCAAGTATTCATCAGGAGTTCTAAGATATGCATCTTCCTCGCTTAACAGTGTTCAAATCAAAGAAAGAACTATGAATAAAGTTTTGTGACTATTTTGAGAATTTACTCAATATTAAAGAGAATCAAGTTAGAATAGGAACATTAGATAGCATCCACTTTAGAATAAGTTGTTTACAAACATGTAGAAAAATGAAACCATTAAAGATCGTAAGAGGCAAGATAACTTAAGGCATTTCATACCTGAGTAGAGCCAGTATCATGATTTTCTATAAATGTAACAGCACGAGATGGCCACCAACCTACAACCCCAGGTGGCTTCCCCTTTTGGTCAGACAATCGCCAATACTCACATTTTCCCAAGGCCTAGAAGGAGAAAAATAGCCCGTTAAGTTATAAAATGATCTAATGACATTTGTATTACATGATGCAGCTTATGAATATAAGTAACCTGAAGGCAGATGTGTTTGCAGTTGTTACTGTGGGCAATGGGTTTGGGAAATCGGTAGAACAAGAAGCAGGAGATGAGCACCAAGAGAAGTTTTCAAATAGCAAAGATGCATTCTCCATGCAAAATATGAAGGAAGCATCTTGAGTCTTGTGATTCACTCAGAAACTATGTCTCCCACAGGTTTCTCTACACTCCCAGATATTCTAGGCATTCCCATATTTTGGGGAAACCAAATCAAATCTGCTTTTCAAACAAGATTGTTGGAAGCACAGATGCATGGAAATACATTTCCTGGTACCTATGGCAATTGTGGCCTAGACATCAGGATGACTGTCAGGATAACCAGAAGTTTCCAACTTTCCATGAACAAAAAAACTAATGAATCAGTCATGCTGAAAACCAGAAAGACAAAGTTGGTTGCATGCAATAATCTCATAATTGGAGCGCTGTTATATCATTATGATTGTAATTATGATTATTTGTGTGTATTTGTCTGCAATCCACAACTCAACAAGACCATCGCTTCCAAAACCTTGTGAACAGATTTAATATAAGTCAAAATCTCAAATTTTGACTCAGACCCTCAATATAACACTTGACTATCCTGGTCATGCTGCCCAACCCTCTAAATTTTCTTGCATTTTAAAGATTCAACCAACATCGTTGCATAAATGTAAAAGTCACAACTTTTCAGAAAATAATGCTCCACACTTAGCAATAGAGCATACAGAATACATATGCCCAATTGAAAGGAAGATTCTAGATCTTTTAGGTACCAATAACCATGAAAACCTTTTGGTTTAACCGTCCAAAGGCTCAATTATCATATAAGTTGATAAGCTGGTCAACATAATTATCTTACTCATATGATAACTGGCTAATGTAAGCCCTCGTAAGTCGCATTTTTTAGTGTTCCTCAGCAAGAGTAAATGACAGCAAAGCTAGCAACTAAAGTTTAAACAGTACTTGTGTTCTTTTGATAATATAGAAATATTTATATAGATAATTCTAAGTGTTCCTAATTCAAGTCAGAGCAGTATAAGAAGTACAAAATAATAGCACTAAATCTAAACTATATGAAATGGGTTACAGCTTTTATAATCACATAAACCCACCAGCCTCAGAGTTGAGATGAGCTTCAGTAGATAAGCAGGTTATAGTTCTTTAAGTAGTACAACCTACTGTGATTTCAAAAAATAAAAGTGGGACATTGCAAAGATAAGGAAAAGAGTCAATCGTACAGTGTGAAGGATTCCTTTAGTAGTGACATCAAAGGCACCAGCAGTTCCATTTGTAGCATTTATCCAATCAATGATTCTCTGCCTGTGAGCGTCTTGATTATGGTCCATTTCACCATATGTATAACTGAGAGAGTCCCAATACTCGCCCACTGCAAAATATGGTTCACTTGCTTCCAAGTAGTCTTTTACATAACCACCCCAAAACCCTCGGACAAAATCTAATCTCCACCCATCATATCCAACTTCTTTTCTGTAAGTAAAGCATTACAATATAACCCAGAAGATGATTTTACATTCTGATTAAAGCATGGAACAGGAAGTCACATCCAAAGGAATGACAAAAACAACAATACGTGACTAATGAAGTAAAAATCATCAAGTCCAAGAAGCTAAAGGACATGTTTGGTGTTGCATCTGCTTTTACAGAAAGTCTTTCTAAAAAATCACATTCATTTAAGTTCTGAAAGAACATGTACATTTTATTATGTTTGGCATTTTGGTAATGACATATCGTAGAACTAGTTTTTATGCATAGGCTTCCCATGTTTGGAAGACAATAAGCGATCTAGCAAAAGAAGAAGCTAGAAAGCTAGCTTCTAGCTTCTCCTAAAGGTAGTTTTAGACATTTAGTTCTTGTATAAGCACCTTTCAAATGAGAGTGGCAAACACCTGGGGTAGCAACAATTGACCTGACCTAGAACCCTGACCTTACCTGAATCTATTTGGGCCGGATATTGTTCAGGGTCGTTTCAATTCGGGTTGGGTATGGGCCATTTTTTTTTTACTAGAACTTTAAAGGGTTGGGTCAGAGCTCTGACCTACCTAGAGTCATCAAGGTAGAGTTTATGTTTCTATCAAGACAGTATAGGTTGAGTTGAATCATAACCTTGGGTAAAGGTCTTATGAATCATTGATATTTTTTTCTAATACTAATTGTTCAGTTCATCTCTGTAAATGATTCATTAAGAGTTCTAAAAATTGAGTTTAGGGGATCAAGCCTTACAAATTAGATTAGGTTATGGGTCAAATCAGGTCATGAGGGTCGATCCATGGGTGGGTATGGGTTGAAGGGTCATGACCTGACGTTGGTTGGGGCAGGTATGGGTCGCGGCTTCTTACATCATTGTCCTAACTTGACCCAACCTAACCCTAACCCAACCAGAGCCATTGCCATCCCTAACAAACATTTAATTTTTTATGCATTTTTTTACTTCAAACATTGTAAAATGACTTTTTTAAGCTACACCAAACATGCCCAGAAAGAAAATGCATAATGACAGGTGAGCAATGAAAATAGCTTTTGACTGCAAAAGTAATAAGTTTAATATAAATTACTACTAAATGAAGGCAATACATATTTTGACATCAATATGAAGCAAACATAAGATTTCTGGAACCCAATATCATTACAAAAAACAAAATCTTTTGTGCTTTGAAAGGGCATACGTATTTAAAGTTTAAACAATGTTTACATGCTGTGAGTTGACCATATTATATCTCATAATTAGGAATGAATGGAAAAAAAGCACGAATGAAGCCCCAAATAGTTGGTAAACAATGACTAAACAATAATCATCATTTCATTGGTATTTCTAAAAATCATATTTTAAAAATGCATCTAGTTTTGGCATGCATATATTTTCAAGACCTATACACCCTACGAGCATTCAATGCATGGTGACCATATCTCTTTTTCTCCCCTTTCTGTTTTGGCATATATATAAAGCCTCAAAGGCAGTTCTCCACAATAGTCCAAAGTTCTAGATCTATCCTAAATGGCCCTGTGTTGGACAGGCACATATTGCCGAGTAGGCTTTAATCGAAGTCATTACAGTGACTCCAAGAATGTCTTCCGTTGTATGGAGAGGAAGCATCCACCGCATCACTGGCTTCCCTCTAGGAAACTGACAACTAGCCATTGAATATTCATATTTCTCTTTATTTTCACAACTAATATTCCTAGCAAAGGGTCAAAGAGGTCTAGCCTCATGTCAGACTGCCTGTATAGCAAGCTGATAATCAGATCCCACCAGATATCTGTATATGCTTCTTCTGTCTGGTCAGCTGAAACACATGGAAATAAGCATGTCCTTTCGCCTCCAAGGGGTAGCCCACCACCAATTGCTGCCATAGATAACATAACATGAACCTGCACCTGCCAACTTGTTGGACGCAAGCAAAACTTTACCCATGTTCAATTTCATAAGTTGGTCTTCATGATAATACCATCTTAGCCAGGATGTTGATTGGAGCTAACCACACAGCTTCTTCCTGCAACAGCTTCCTTTCATAAATGTAACTGCAACCATTTCACTGGCCTGGGTAGTGAGACTTTGCACCTATTTCTTCTATGAAGCCCGGAGAAGGTTATGCAACTCTGCTAGTGTGAAACAAAATACTTGATGATCCCCTAGGGTCCAATAAATCTACTACTACTTTCAGATCCCAACACTGACTCAAGACATGTAGTGAAGCACACAAATCCACAAACTGGAGGTATCAGCAGAGTATGACTTGAATGTTAAATATGCGGTCTGGGCTTTAACACCTAAGGCGTGAGGAATTTTACATACATTTCTTCTGATGGAGCAGATTGAACAAGAATATACACACACAATCTAATACCACAAGTTTGATTCCATCAGGCTGTTCTAGTTGTTTTTGAAACATGCTGCAATTATTATATTATGCAAATACAATCAAAAGGCCCTGCCTACCCTCCATTATAGCAATATTTCAATTATTCATATCATATGCTTTCCTATCAAAAGTAAATATAGTAATTTCCATATTATGTTTGAACACAGATTAAGCAATAAGCAGAAAATGATATTCCAGGCATTCCTCTCAAAAAGAAAGAAATTCCAGAAATTATCAAAAGTTAATTTTTGAAAAATATGAAAATAGAGGTACACATTATCAGACCTCAACCAGCAAAGCCATTCTTTGAGATCATTCCTCACAAATTCCTGAGAATGGTCAATGTTTGGCGCTGCATGGAAATTATCTCCACTACTCTTGTTGCCTCTACCCTACAAAGAAGAAAAGTTTTTTTTTTCAACAAGAAGCATACAAACGGACAAAATATATTAGTATATGAGGGATATCATTCTAAAGAATAAAGAAATGGCACATGAAAATCTTGTAGCCAAAAATTTGAAAGATCAATTTGTTACAGTTCCAAGCAAAGAAATATCACATAGAAATAATATAAGTCCATACTCAGTACAGAGATAAGGTCTGGGATGCTTGGTCTCAAGAAAATCCGAAATGTTTAGATACTATACATTTACTAGACATGGAGAGCTATAATTTTGCAAACTGTGAACATCTGATCTCCTAGCACTATAAAAGAACTATAATTAAACAAGTAGCAAGCTATCAAACAAAAAATTGAAAGCACATATTAACATACATTTCCAACTGCATTTACAATAGAGCAGTTTATCTATACTTTCTATCTTATATTAAAAAGAAGTCAGTTTCAATTTTTTTATTCCATTTGTCATATTTTATACCAAAAATGCCATTTCATTTAATTAAAATTATCTTTATAATCCTAGTGATATGCAAATAACAACAAAAATTTCAAATACCAAATATGAAAATTTCATCTAATTAAAATCCTAGTAGTAAACAAATCAGGAAAAAAAAATCCTGGCTTCTAACAAAACAAGGAGAAAAAAATTAAGAAAGGAATGCAAACAAGTAAGAAGAAGATCATAAAAAAATTGTGATAGAAAACCAATAAAGTAAAAAAATCAAAAAATACCAATTGCAAACAAATAAGAAAAAATCTAATAAAAGATTTCCTTTTTCATAAGATCATAAGTTCATAACAAAAAATTCCTTTCTCAATTGTTATTTTTTGAGAACAAACAAATAAGAAAATAATAAAAAACTAAAATAATAGGCTGCAAACAAAAAAAGGAAAAATATCATGATCAAAAGTTTACGAGAGTAAACAAATTAGAATAAATTCGAACACCAACTGCAAAATGAAAGAATTAGAATCACATAATTTGTGTGAGTAGTTAAATATTAAAGAAAAAACACTGCTGACAAATAACAAAAAACTAATTATTTTTAATATATTTTTTATACTATATATCTGCTATAATATAAAACCTTATATGTTTTCCTTCAAACACGAATTGCACATGCTCAGTTGCTGGTAAGTAAACATAAAGTTGGATGTTCCATAGACCTTACTGATTCTGTTTGTTTTAATGCATAGGGGGTAACACCTGGATGCTGAATAATGGGTAGGGGTGTGCATGGTTCAAGTCGGGTCGGTTTAGGATTATTTTTGGAACCAAACCGATTTAAACCGATTTTCTAAAACCAAAACCAAAACCAAAACGACTTGCTAAAAAACCGGTTCAAATTGACCTGAAAAATTCGGTTTGGCTCGGTTTATCGGGTTGATATTCAATGGGTTGGACTACATGGGCTAGGTTAAGTCTAAACATAAAAATTCCATTTTATAAAAGATTGATGTTCAATGGACTAGACTAAATAGGCTAGGCTAAGTCTAAACATATAAAAAAATTAAAAAATTGAAATACATATGTATATATACATGTGGGTTAGGTTGGGTCAATTCTGTTTAAATATATATACTTATATATACATATGATTTGATTTGAATCGGGTTTTTGAAAACTCAACCGAAATCAAACCAAATTTTTTCGATTCAAAACTTTCTCAAACAAACACCAAATCGAATTTTAAAAAAATTGATATAAACCAAACCAAAGAGACCGATTGAGGTTAGGTTCACGATTTGGCCGGCTTTTTGCACACCCCCAATAATGGGAATCACCAGTATATATAACCTAACTCACAGGATGAAGTGTAGATTCCATATGGTGCATGAGGGTGATAAAGTATAGTAGCATATCACATGGTATTACATTACATGATGGGCAAATATCTATCATGTTTCCCTTTTATGTAGTATTAACTCTTATATTGAGCGCATATGGACATTAAACATATCATGTAGATTCTGCCATAATGATAATCACATTTAGTCCCCATAGGGGTAGATAATAGCTTTACTAAAGGAATGCGGAACCACCCCGAATTATCCGATTCGAGACGTACCGAGCCGTGCCGGCAGCAGACTAGGATGGTTCTAGAATTCAAAATAGAAAACCGGCCAGAGGGGGAGGGAGAAGGAAAGAGAGAAAAAGAGAGGAGGGAGGAAGGGAGAGGGAGAGGGAGGGTGGGCCAGAGCAAGCGGTCCGTCGAGGCCTTTTTTTATTTTGAAAATTTTAATTGAAGTCGGCAAGGGGTTTGCCGACTTCACTTAAAATTTTCAAAATAAAAAAATAGGCCCAAATTTTAAGTGAAGTCGGCAAACCCCTTGCCGACTTTACTTAAAATTTTTAAAATAAAATAAGAGCTCCGACGGACCCCTGTTTCGCTCGAAGGGCGGAGCCCTTGCTACAGGCCTCCGACAGTCCTCCCTTCCTCTCCCTCTCCCTTCCTCCTCTCTCTTTACCTCTCTCCCGTTCTCACTCTCCCTCACCCTCGTCTTCTTTGTTGTGTCGATACAGGCCCAATATGGAACGAAACAGGGGCATACCGAACCATGCTGCCGGCCGGCCAGTATGGACTCCAGTACCAGCACAACGAACCTTTTCTTTACGTCCCATATAAGGATAATGCATGAACTCCAAAACATGTTTCCAAGTTCCATCAATCAGTCTCAAAATATGACTCGAGATCATTAGAGAATCCAGTGAGACATATTGTGAAAAATTAATTATGGATCTATTTCAACTTTCCCAACTCAGTCAAAAAAGAATACAAAATTACTAACATAAAAAATCGCCCCTTTTAGCATTGGTTGTTATTTCACTTGCAACAAGTTCAAAAAAAATGGCGATTCACAGCAAAAGGATGTAATCCGAGCATAGTTGCTCGAATCAAGAGCGAGTGCAGATGCAGGGAAACATATACTTTAAAAACAGTTTTAGTAAGGAAGCACTCTGGAGGTGGATGTTACCCTAGATAGAATATTCTGACTACAAAGAATCTAAGTACCAAAATACAATTAGAGATACATATTCACCCGTTAAAACTACTATTAACACTTCTCGTACAATTATTGACTTAATCCAACATCATATGTGCCTATGTGGTATACATTTGAAATTCAATTTTTCCTCGCTTGCAGAGTGTATTTGGAAAAGACTTGGTTCTAGGACAAGGAATAAGTGATATAGCAGAAAAAAGAAGTGAAGCAAGAGAGAAAAAGAAGGGGGGTGTTGGAATCTTCTATGCAATTCATTGCCTAATTTCGGGGCAGCGCATATCAAAAATTCCATGTTCTCCCATGCAATTCCTCATATGCATTTTTATCTAATTCTAGTTTTGTATGCGTTAACAACAATAATCATCCCCTTCCTAAACATTTCATATAGATCTGCGAAAATATACCATGATATCATCAAAAGTTTTCCAAACATGGGAACTTGGAAACTACCAATAACTTTGTGCATTAAATCACGATATTGTATTCCTGAACTGATATAACAGAAATCATGATATCTAATTCTGTTATGTTATAGCTTTATATATATTATTCTTTTTAGAAATCAAATGCCATCAAAGTACATAAGCCACAAACTACTCAAAGATAATAGTCTTCACTTGCAAAAACTATATGTTCCTGCCAGTTTATCTCTTAACAGAATAGCAGTTATAAGTATATTCAGTACAAGCAGCAATCCTGCCGGAAACATTCTTAAACTTCCTTGTCAAAAAGACCATTGTGTCACAAATGATAACCTGTTACCTGGAAATGTGGATCATCAGCAACAATAGCTCGGTCATCCCAGTTCAAATGACCACCAAAAATATTCCATATGCCATTCTGATTCTGATAGTGAGCGCATCGATGATTTAAGACAGCATCGCCAAGAACTTTAATGTCCACTTCATGAAACCTTTTCACAAGGTCCTTCAGTTGTTCCTTGCTTCCATATCTGATAAATTCCATGATATGAAGTCAACATGCAGTTAACAAAAGAGCAAAGCAATACTGTAGCTCGAAGAACTTTCAGGATCTGGAATAAACTTATCAGCTATAACAGTGCTTCCTAGCTTGGCCTTGAGAGCCTTGGAGAATGGAATCAAAGGGTTGCTTAATTGCTAACTCAGGTTATGTTCCAGACCAAAAAGAAAGAAAAGGTTAAGGTGAGCCGAACATTAGCAACCCTCAAAAGCAACTAGATAGACATGTTCATGTTTTCCTAAAATATGCAGCTAACACATAAAAACAACAATAATACATAAAATTGGCAGAACTAATCAAACCACACAGATGCCAATTGCCAGCACTTGATGTTGATTTGAACTTTATCCGTGCCCGTTTTTCCCTCCAAAAAGCTCATAACTATATTACATCCATTCACATGAATATTCAAAACCATATGGCATAACTACCCATCTTCTTAAGATAATGAACAAGGATGCATTCATGTAGTATGCACATTCAGTCAGATAATGTCAAATTCCACTAAGATAAAACCTTTCTTTTTTGGTGCCAAAGATACTCAAATCTACATTCAAGGTAACATCCGTATGCAAGAATATTTATGGACATGAACAGATCCTCCTTCATAATGTACTTTGTTTGTGTGAAATGTAACAAGCACATTCTAATTTAGAGAGTGGTCCTAAAAACATGCCAATGCTTGATGATGACAATATGATTCTTTTACTTCCTCACAACTTTTTGGCTTCTATTCAACTTCAGCCTCTCAATACACGCCCACTTGCATTGAGCACTTGCTCTAAGCGACTAATTCAAAATGAAGTCAGCTGATTCATGCAACCGCCGGTTGCAGACTTTGATAGCTGATACATCCTGAGGGCGCTCAGCTTGCTATGTTTCTTATTTATTATAAGTTTCTATTCTGGACAATAAATCTGTACAAGTAATGATGTGCAAGATAACTCTTAGCATTTATAAGATTCATCACGTGACAGTTGGACTTGGTTTAACCTATAAATTCACATTTCAACAAGAACAAACAGTATCTTCAAGTCTTCAAACACCACTAAAAAATTGATGAATCCATGTTCCAAATAATGCAGGTTTCTCACAGGAGAAAGAAAACAGACTGTTTGCTATATTACACAGCAATCTATGCAGCTGAATGTGTCCCACAACTGCACATTAAGTAAGAAGTATATTACCAAAGAGGAAATTGCAGCAGCAGCATCTATGTTGACCAAAACAGGAAATTGCAAATTACCAAAGAAGCCAAATATATACATCTAGAGAACTTAAAGATAGTAAGGATCCCAAGGAAAAAAACCTCCTGTAGCAAATATATACCTGGAATTCAGATTATATAAATCCTTTGGCATGTAGCCCTCAGGTGATACAGATTCAGTAGGTGGTGGCAACCATATAATTGTAAAACCCAGTGAAGATAATTCCTTGGCCTTTGCACTGAGCTCAGAATACCATCTTCCTGATTTGTGAGATTCCCAATTAAATCCTTGGCATAGTATTTCAAATCCAGAGCCTGTCCCCGGACATAATTTTACAGCAGGCTTTAAATATTGAGCATCAGAGACATATTCCTCCACAAAATTTGGAATGGAGCTTCTGAAGATGCTATAAGCTTCTGCAGCCAATTTTTCAATTTCTTGTAGGATGTTTTCCTGTGCTTCTTTACTTTTTGTGCTTCTACCTTTTCCAGATGATATATCAGTTACTAAATTCCTTATTTCATAAATTATTTCATCAGTATCTGCAGCATGATCAACTGCTTGATTTGTCTCATCATTATTTGAGGAATGTCTCATGTCTTGAGGCTCTGTCCATGTTAGCTGCTCATTTGCAATACTATCCTGGCAGGTTTGAATGGATGAACTACTCGCACTTGTGAGAGGGATGTAGAAATCAGTTCCCATATTATTCAACCATATGTATTCGTTAAGCTTGAGCACAAAAAGAACACCTGATATTCCTTTATCCAGCAAGAATAATCCCCAATTACCAAGGCCATTTCTTTTTGGCTGCAATGCAACAGAACTCTGTAGTCAGTATTAAGTGTTAAGAGATTTCCCTTTTTTTGGGAGGAAAAAAAAAGAGCAATTCAGTACATCTCAAGGTAAATTAGTTGACAAAAAAGAAAGAAACATATATAGGCTTCCAACACTTTATATCAGATAAATCATTAGCAGAGCATAAATAAGTAGATGATCTAGGTTCTAGAGGTATAAGACATTTATCTTACATTTGTACCTCCAACCAACTAATTCAGGTGCCGGCAGTTCAAGTAGCAGAAGAGCCTCCTACTTAGAACATATATGAAAATCATATCCAGCAAGAGTTACATATCCCCCATGGCAAGGGTTGAAACACCACAATACGAGGATGTACCGGTATTTAGAACATATATGAAAATTATATCCAACAAGTTACTATCCTCCATGGCAAGGGTTGAAATGCCGCGATGCGAGGGTGTACCAGTTCTCCCGTGGGACGGTATGCCTCATGTACCATCCCGTCCTAACGCAACGCACTGGATGCTTGGGATGCTCAGGACAGGCTGAGCATTTAACTTGAGGGTAAAATTGGCATTAAACCCTGAAATGCATAACCTAACCTGCCCGATTTAGCACGGGGTCAGTGGGTTGCCAAATAAAATTGGTATTGAAGCAATGGCTCTCAAAGCAAAAGGAGGAACTAAGGAACCCAAACTCGGTAATCCCCTCTCTCCTCATCCTTGTAAGCGAAGGCTGCTACTCCCGACCCTCCCCCACCCCCCTGGTATGACCATCGCCTTCCCACACTTGGCCCAAAGGCGGGAGATGAAAGCAATGAATCACCATGCTGCATCTCGACGCTCACGAACCTCCATGAAGTTGCTGATGGGAGGCTACTACCCCTCCTCCATCTCCGCCTCCTCCAGCACCGCCCCACCATCTCCTTATCCTTCTCTGGCCACCTTGACACCTTCTCCTTCGCTGGAGTTGCACAACCCTATTTTATCTATTTTGATGACCGGCAGCATCCTGGTCTCAAATTCACACCGAAACAGTACAACACTGGTGGTATCATCCCATTTCGGCGACATATGAATACTTGCTTCATGTCCTAATTACTTAATAAGGGCAAATCCTTCAAAATGGTTAGTGTTTTTTGATTTAACTAAGCAAAACAATAAACTAAACATTGGTATATGCGTATTATACATTCTTCTTTCAAAGATAAAGAAGGAAAAAATGTCATACACAAAAATTACTACCAAAATGCACCATGTCATTTCAATAGTGACAAGTTAATCATGAATTCATACTTAAACTATATTGCACAGCTTTCCAAAGAATTTCTTTCTTTTTCCTATTATAATTTCTTAAAGTTTCCAAATTTAACATCAAACAGATATAACTTGCAACTTCCATTTTGTCTACATCTCTTGATATCAGATTCTATCATCTTTTTTGCAATTTTTTTCTTCAAAAGAATTCTGATACAGATAATAGAGAAAATTTTCAGCTCTTTAACAATAACTCTGTCCTTTGAAATGGATACTTTGAATTACAATTTAAAACAGATAAAATACAGTTCCCTTCCTCTGTACCTGTAACAAAGTTTGAAGAGCCTTACGCCGAAAAATTTTGGTTGCTGGAGGATGAGGAGCAGGTGGGATTTCCCAATTTTTGCCATTATCCCTACAGACTCCCCAGTGAACAACAACATCACCAGGCATATCAGTGTCAAATTGCACTATATTCTTGTCTGACTCATCACTTTTCCTCACAGTAACTGTCATAAAATTCTGAACAAACTCTTCTTTCAACAAAGAATACTCTTCATAAAATCCTTGAATGCGCTTATTCTGCCGCTTGGTAACTTTGGCTCCACCAACAGCCTCCTGGGGTTTAGAACTAGATCCCTCAGCATTCACCAGCAAACTAGATATCTGGTCAAAAGCACCTGAAACCAGAAAGAACTAAAAATCACCATCATCAATCAACTTCCCAGCTATAAAGGAGGTTCTCTCCATCGTCATATGCTTCAAATAAAAACAAAAAAAAGAAGATGCTAAGGAGAACTGAATGTTAATCGCATAGAGAAAATAAATGACAATGATACAAAACCAGCATTCCAATGGAGAAAAAGGGTAACGTGTCAAACATTAATGGTGAACTGGCATTTGAGGATTCAAAAAAAAAAAAAAAGGATACAAAGGACATGCTCCTTTCAGATCAAGTGTACGTTGTTCCTATGTCACAACAAAATATACCTTCTGGATTTTGGCCTCTGAATCATGAATTTCTAACAAATGCATCTTGATTGATATGTATTTTTTTAATATTATTAGTCTCTAATATCATATTTATCCTTTTTATACAACTATCAATAATCCAGATCCTTAACAGGCTACGAACCTGTATAATATCCATGGGAACCTTGGATTTAGATGATGAGATAAAATCAATGGTCAAAATGGATCAGATTTTTTAATATCCGAATCTATTTGTATAAGCATACAAATTTAAGCATTTGACTAATATCTATAATCTATATGCATGTTCATGTCCATCAAAGAAAAGCGAGTAACGGATATGGATACACAACATTAATAATAGCATGTCATTAATTAAATTTACATTCTCTATAATGACATCTTTGATTCGATAGATCAGAAAGTTTTGACTATCCAATTTATATCCATATTTATACCCATATTGTCAATATCCAATTTGTATCCACATAAGATTAAAACAAATATGGATATGAATTCTACCATCCAATTAATATCATATCCGCATCCATAATCACCAAATAAGGAGGTATATGAGTATTGACTGATCCACATCCAATTAATATCATATTCGCATCCATAATCACCAAATAAAGATGGATTTGAGTCTTGATTGATCCATTTTCAGCCCTAGACAAAATGGAGGACTGGAAATAGAAGAGATTGAGGATGGCTGCCAATGTCAAAATCCCAGAACTTCTGGAAACCATAAAAATACTCTTAAAATGGAATATGGTAACCACCAAAACAGTTGATAGAGTAGTCTACATAGCCAGACTCAACACTTCTAAATGATACAGTACCTGGGAATCCACATGGCTAGTATGATTTCACGATAGCCAATGTCTTACTATAACTTAATAGGCAATTCTAAAGGTGCCCCAGCTCCCACATCCAACACCAACCATTTAGGCAGTCCTTTCAAGCTATGTAGCTAATATAGAGGCAAAAAAAATGATAAAATAGATAGATGCCTGGAAAATCTGTATGATGCAAAACAGAAACATCTAAATAAATGTATGAGATTAACTAATAACAAAAAGGGAATGCTTGGGGTCCGACTCCAACCTGAGTGTTCAACTCCACTTTTACGATAATCACAAAATATCATTCGCACTATTCTCAGCTCTCTGCCCTTTTTGGGGGTGAAGGATGAGATAAAATCCTCATGAAATACATCCATTGGCATCAGAGTATAGGAGCTCATGAATTTGCATAAGACAGATGGAGTCCCCATACAAAGCTGCCCGAATGATTTGCAACATAGAAGGCCACCCAGTCAGATGCACTATTTCCTTCCCTATAAACGTGAGCAGCCTCCAAAGACATTAAGGCTGAGGTGCTCTTCCATATATCTACAAGAAGAGGGTCAGCCCTGTCAAGATGGGAAACTGGAAAGGCTATCTAGCTAACTACAATCCTGAAATCACCCTCTAGCAAAATCTGGGTTGCCCCTAATATGGTGGAAGGATATATGAGCCCCTCCCATGCTCATCACAACTCAGCCTGCGGAACTATGATACTATAGAAATTGTGGATAATAAAACTTGCACCACAATTTGCCCCGCCATCCATCATACTGTCGTCAAAGTTAAACTTGACGAAGCTTACGGGTGGAGGCTCCCATATGACATGAGATGACGTGGCAATGGCGGATATGGAAACCCATCTTTCCCCGACTGATATAGATCTACTGATGGCCTTGGTGTGGATGAAACACCCAACTTGAGTAGAAGCTTTCATGAAAGTCAAGAGGGGGCTGTATTCAATATTTTCAAACACTTGCCCATTACCGGCCAATGATATATGATATGCAATATAAGCATAAAATGTAATATCACCCTCATGCCTTTTGTGGCACACCCCTCTCTCAAAATTTGTACAAAAGAGTCCAGGGAATTGAAAGGGATGACAGAACCAACAAATAGGGTTGCACACCTCCAAATACACATGGCTCTAGGGAATTAGAATAGCACGGCTAACAGTCCCCTTGACTTCCAAGCAACAATCACAATAAGGAGCAATTTGAAAGCTCCTACAGTGTAGAGTACTATGACAAAGGAGCCAGTTCCAAGCCACCTTCTAGAGGTAGAGAGCATCTCTCGGATGGGGGCCAACCTTCCAAACCCAGGAGATGTCCAAGGAAGCCAAAAGGCCAACTCAAAGCAGCCTATAAAGATCCTTGGCTTTAATTCTAGTAGAGACAGTAGTACCCCATCAAGTTTTATCCGAAGTATTAAGCAGTAGAATGGCAGTAGACAGCACTTTGCATGCCAAATCTTCTGCACAAGCATAAAGGCTGAAATAAATGTCCTAATTCTTATTGCCTTGAATCATTAAACCCTTCACCTTGAGGTTCTCAAGGATGATGAGCAAGCTATTCAAAGGGATTGTAAAGAGACAAGGATCATCAAGCGTGTGTGGCGATCTACCATCACCAATCATCCATTTTAAGCTGGACCTCAAGGTAGGGGAGCGGGCACATAAAGCCTTCCAAATGGAGAAGCTACCACAAGCAAGCCTTGGAGAAGAAGATATAGACCATGATCCATACTTTGCCCTCATTAGCAAGCACCAATAGTTGTCCATGTTTAGAATAAATCTAGCTGCATGCTTAGCCATTAAGCATCATGTCTAAGCGACAAGGAGGGGGTACTTAGGCCCCCATCCTGAATTGGTTACAAACACAGATCCAAGCCAATAGATGGAGACAAAGATATCCGACGAGCCCCAAAAGAAGTTGCACATAATCCAATCAAGCTTGTGGATGACTAATCTAGGAATGACTATGTTGGCCGTCAAACAATTAGGGAGGGGCAAAAGCATAGACTTAATAAGAACCAACCTACACATCATTGATAAGGATCTCCACTTCCAACCTTCCAATCTATCATGAACACACTGAACCAAGAAAGCACAATCAACAACCATAGTCCTCCCTCCTAGTGCTTGGGACACCCAAGCACTGCCAAACCCCACTGTATTCAATGATATTCGAATGACTTTTGATTAGGCGCTTCACAATCACTTTCGTCCTAGGACTGAACTGATTGCATATTTATCAAGATTTACCCTTTGACCAAATGCTACAAAACGGGCCTGGACAATACTCTAAAGGAGTGGCTGTCGGGATTAGCTAATATACCGTCAGAGCAACGTTGGACATTGGTTGCACCCTACAAACAAGAATTTTGGCAATGATCCTGTATAATGTGATGGGGCTCTAATGCATCAGGTCTCTTAGGCAATAGAGTGACGTATGTGTCCTTCCATGCTTGGAGCATCAAGCAAGTGGAGAAGAATTGCTTGATGGCAAGACAGATGTCTCCTCAGATAACAGGTCAATACCTTTGGAAGAGGAGAGGTGGAAAGCCATCAATCCCTAGTGCTTTGTCCTCTGGAAAGGACCAAACAACCACCTCAATATCCCCATCTGATACATGCTTCAGCAACCTCTCATACTCCTACTCAGGAGTATCCAATTGGGTTAGGCGATGAAGGCTAGTGATGCAATACCCAGGTCAACAGTCCATCTAGATTTGAAGAAATGGAAGAGCTCCTTCCATATAGAATTGATGTCCTCCATCAGCACAACATTGCTTCCTTTCAAGATGTGAATGCTATTTTGGTATCTTCTCGTCATGGTAGTCTGATGAAAGAATGCGGTTTTGCTGTCTCCCTCGCATATCCAGCTAAAACCAGATTTTTTGTCACCATAGTGTCTCTTACCAGCAAAGAAGGGAATAGTGAGAAGACAAGGAAGCTCGCAATAATATAAGATCATCTTCCGAGAGACCCTTGATCATACTCCATCTTTTGAAGATCCCTAATTTCGATTCCACCTCCAATTTTCTAAAGATATTTCCCCTATGGTAAAATTCCAGCATTTCAGTCTTCACTTTGTGAGCTCCAACTTGCAAGTGACATGATACATGGGATCCCCCTCACTAGCATTCTCCAAGCATCTCATACCACATCCCAAGATTGAGGATATCAAACCAGAATTTCTCAAAACGAGGGTTGACAAGAAATGGAGAAGGGGTATAAATAAGAATAGGGCAATGATCTGATATGTGGGCCAAGTGATGCACCTGGTAATCTACGAAGTGTTGGATTCAATCATCAATGGCGAAAGCTCGATCAATGCACTCCCAAACTCTTGCCTATCCAGATCGATTGTTGCACCATATGTATCGGGCTCCTATGTGCGCTAATCATGCAAGCAATTAGTGGAGATGAATTCACAAAACACAAGACTCCAATCTTCTTAGGACTTGTTTGGTTCACAGGAAGAATTTTACCTCACTGGAATGTATTTCTTGAGAAGTTGATGCCTAGGTATAATATACCTGAGAAAGTGATTTTGGCATGTTTAGTTAACTATAGAAAAGGGGCACAAGAAGCACACTTTCTGGAGTGACTTATGTTTCATTGAGCATCTACTTTCCTGAAAAGTTGTGTAAAATACCTTTTATGCACTTAATAAATTGACTACAAGAAAGAAAAAAAAAGGACATAAGCCACTAGGATTAAGGGTATTTCTAGAAAAAGAGAACTTCACCTTGATTTCTAGCATATGGAAAAGTAGGTTTTCCATGTCCCACGAGTTTCTATTTTCCGCGAAAGGTAAGCAACTTATTCCCATGGGGAGTCTACTTTCCCATCTTTCTATTTGAAACCTCCAACCAAACATAAGCCACATTGTCATTTTTCCGTTGACCACATTTTTCTCCCTCCTCTTCCTGCGAACAAATAGGTCCTTAGCATAAACATATCCCCTTAGGTCCCCGCCATGGCTTTCCTCCACAAAACTTGTGAAGATCAGTGTCAGCATAGATGGCAGCCCAAAGCCACAGTTTGAGATTTGACTTGAATAACAATGATGACTTGCTGGGGACTGTGGTGGAAAACATCCACATGCGTAATATTCTTCTGCCACATGACAATAATGCCTCCAGAGAGGCTCTGCGACTCAACAACATAAAAAAGCTAATCATTCAGCAAGCATCGTCAAGCTAGAAGAAGGCTTTGGCCAGTCAATTGCATTTCAACTTGGGGAAAGTACAACTGGATGTATCTTCTCACTGTAAGAACCAAAGCGGGTTTGCCAACCCCCCAACAATTCTAAAGGAATACTTCATTGAAGGGGCTGAGAGACCAGTCCAGGTCCATCGAACACATCTCTACGGCTACCACATTCCAATGCTCCTTCATTGAAGCATTTCTAGGGATGCCAAACTGCCGCCCTCTTCACAAATAAGACTACTAACTCATGAGCTGATAGTGATGGTTGGACAGTGAAAGAGCATATCATGAGCTTAGTTTCGGCCATTTCCTCCTAAGAATGTTGTTGGAATGGAGCCGATTTTGGTGGGGCGTTACCATGTTTGGTACCCGCTACCTAAATGGGCAACTAGAGGAGTCTAGGTGTCTTAGGCAGCATGGCCTTGGCTGGATTAGACTTGGAGGGCTCGGCCGCTTGGGCTTTATTATAGGGGGCCGCAAGTGTTTGAGTTTCAAGAATTACTTGGGCTTTCTGGTGGGTGGACTGAGGTGTTGATGAATTGGGAGATCTGGCCCATTTAGCATGTGCCAAGCTTAGCCAAAACCAGTGTTGCTTTATGCTTCTACCATATGGGCGGTTCTTGGATCGCCACTTGAGTGAGCTCCAAGGAGCCCTTTGAATGGCTTGACTCAAAAAAAAGCTCAATTATAGATCCCATCTTTCCACCTGTTCCTTGCCACCCCGTTGCATTTTCATGAAGGCGGTTAAATGATTTGCACCTTGGGACCCTGGGTGGCTTTCGCCATTCCTCCGAGTCTAGAGGGAACTCGGTGCAACAGGGTAAACCAGAGGAATGTTGGCTTGAATAGATTGAGTTGACTCCATCTTCTTTCTTAGGTCCCCTGTTCGTGGAGTTCTTGATCTCCTCGTCTTGGTTGTCACCAGCTAAGGACCAAATAATGGCTGGAGAGGGGGGTCCCACTAGCTTGTGTGCTCAGGCGTTTTGGATGTCGAGGCCTCCATCATGCCTAGATTCCCACCTGTGTCTACTACCATGGCTGACAAGGCAAAGGTGCTCCGGTCTTCTAAACCTTAGTCCAACACAACAAAATTTTCTCGTTGCAGCTGTTGCTAGCCCCTATCTGAGGGCGAGGCTAGGGAAGGGAAGCGATACTCCCCATCATTGTGACCAATCCAGTTGCACTAAAAGCACACCACCAGAACGTTCTCATAAATAAATTACTGCAAAAGACCTCATTCTTCCCTTTGATTGTTCGGTCAAGCTTGAGCGGAGCATAAATATCAACCTGTATGCAAACCCTAACATAGTCTAACTTGCGAAGATGGTTGGTGGAATCATCGATAAACATGGGTTTCCCAATGATAGAGGCTATGTTGAGGATGGTTGATCTCTTCCAATACTCCATCGAAAGTTTTGTAAGTCTTACCCATAAAACCGCAAATTTGATCTCATTCTCACTTGGAATAAAATTCGGCTTCCATGATTCCAGCACCAAAATCTAGCTTGCGATGAGCTAGGGGCTTTTCTTCAAGATGAAGTCCCACTCAGCCTCAATTCTGAAGTGGAACAAGTAGTGGTCATTGACCAGAGAGAAAGCCTCAACCTCATTTAACAACTTGCCTCTCTCCTTAAAATCTTTAGCAATCCAATCAATTAGAACCCTCCAATTCAAACTCTTGACCACCACTAAGGTAGACTCCAATTCTTAATGAGAGTCACCGATCTCTTTCCAGCAAGATGAGAACAGCAATCTCCTTGGAGATCTTATAAGATTGCCAGCGTGGCTGCCGACATCGACCTTGGGCAATCATCGTCCATGATCATCCTGCATATAGGGGGAAGACTCCTTGCTTGCCATAGTAGTCTTCATTGGTCGGCTAAAGTGGGGAGCAGACACCTGTAAGGTGTTCAACGAATTGCCTCCCTTAACTCTGTCCGCAACCTCGCGGCTTACCTCCTTTCACTTTCCATGATACTCTTTGCCCATTCATTCCTCCATTCTCCCTTTATCTGTAGAGCATGTGGTAAATTCTAGCAAACTAATAATTACAACATGAAGGTTTCACTCACATTTAAATCTTGTTAGTTTTCAGAGGATAGCTCAGAGGCTTTCAAATCAATGCATTTAGAATTTTTAGAAGGTAAGGATTTTCTAAATATCATCTTTGATCGCCACCATAGATTTTCTTGTGCAATATATTAGATAAATAAAAGTTCAGACGGCTTACAATCAAGAAGAGAGGTATTAATTAAAAACTATGGCCTAAGATAACAAGAAGTTAATAGCATTTCAACCTATCCATATGTCGAATCCTTGCTTTCCACTGGAAGTGTTTTCCTCTTCAATAAAATCCTTCAAGGAAATTTTGAAGTCCCTACCCTTGTGCTGAAACCATGCTCCAGTTTCCTCTTCCTGATACATTATATGTCAAAGTGTTAGAGAAAAAAGTATTTCGAAATAGTCATGAAATTATCATCTCCCACTTAACAAGTCATTACAACTTGATATGCCAGTCAGCCATCAGTTTAACAAGTCCAACTTGAAATGTTGAAAAGAAATTTGATGACTACAACAACTTAATCGTAAAGTATGTGTTGAGTCATAATTAATTTCTGACGAAAAACTAGAAGAAAAGGTAGCTTGCTAGGAAGACTAAGTTGAACCAAGATATAGTTTGAATCACATTAGGATGGAGATCACTAATTTTCGTGAAACAAGAAGTATAAAGACCAAATACCTTCAAAACAAAATGAATAGCTGCAATTGGACTATTACTATCAAAATCAATATGCACTTCATGAAGTATCTGCCCCTTCAAAGCGGATGAAGAATTCTTCAAGGGTGTTTCTATTGCATAATCCTGAAGGAAGCCACAAATGGCAATGAGATAGACCAAAGGAACAATAGTACTTATAGAAAGAGATGTAAATCAAATAGCATGAGAAAACAAAGAGGATAATCAAGAGATGAGTAGCTACCTTGATGGGAATCGAGCCAGGAGGTCTCATCTCAGGAGGAGGTTGATCCCATTCACTGCAAGCAATAGGAATATTACAACTCAATTATTAAAAAGAAATAGGCAAACATGAAGCAACTTTGCAAGTAGACATGTACCTATCAAAACAGAGTAAATCTCATATAAAATAAACTAAAAACTTTTCATGGACAAAAGCAACTAAGTTCAACCAAATCGGTAAGTTTCATTCATATAGTAGCATAACTTGAAACTACAAAGCTCAGCCTTGTCAAGCAATCATACACAAGGAAAAGGCATAAGCGGCAGGTATAATTAAATGTTTAATTTATGAAAAAGGACTTCCATTATATAAATCATCTTTCAGGATCCAGCAGATCATAAAGTATTGAACCACCATTCGTGAACGGAAAATGCTTTGGGGTGCCAGTTAGTGCACACTAAAAGTTGCATGGGCCCACATCTTGCTGGCTTGGCAACTCAGCATTCAACTACCTGTGTATCACACCAATTTCCATGAATTGCACAAATCCCCTTAGAGCACAAAAAGGGTCAACCGATAGCATTTCCTCTTTGTGAACAAAACGTTATGAGATTAAAGCCAAGAAACTACAAATTTTAACTCGGACTATGTAAGTCTAGTTTGCACAAAAATAGGAATACATAAATCGAACATATCCAATAGATGCAAGGGGAGCATTTAGCACAAGTTTTGACTTTAAATAAAGATCTACTTTTCTTTTCTGTTTTTTTTTCCCTGGTTGGAGACAAAAAGATCTTCCTTTTCCTTCTTTTTCTGTTTTCTTTCTTTTCTTTTCAAAGAAAGATTCTACTATAAAGATAGCAAAGTTTCGCGGCTTACCTTCCTAGATCATCGCAATAGGTGACTCCCCAGTGCAAAACCCACTTCCCTTCCAGATTACACCCCACCGCCAGCCGCCATCTCGATCCCTCCCCCTCAGCCGGATCCAATCTCACCGATATCTTCCCCTCGACCTGCCATCCCCAAATTCTCCATTACAAAACCACAAAGGAAAACGAAAAAAAGAAAAAGAAAAGAAAAGCACCCCTACCACTGGGTTCCCACCCAGCACCGCACGAATCTTGAGGCGATCGCAAGAACCTCGATCGTCCTCGGATTCGCCAAGAACAGTGACGGATCAAAATAATCTGTCATCTCCCCAACAAATTTGGAAGCGGAAAGAGAGACAAATCGAGCAAGGAATAAGTTACCGTTTGGGTCCGCTTCAAGGGGAACGTCTCCGAGAACAACACATCGGTCTCCGCGGCGTCGGCGAGAGACGGTGTCGGGGCCAACCCCGCCCTAACGATCCGAAGAGCCTTTCGAGCATAGTTGTTGGAGAGTCCTCTCGAAGCCGGAAAGAAGGGTTTGCGGTAGCGGATCGGGCAAAGGACCTTCGATCTCCTCAGCTCATGGGGAGGAAATCTAGGGTTTTCTCTGGGCGGCTGGTGGAGGACCGGCCGCCACCGGACGATCGACATTGGAACAGGAAGAGAGCTCGGATAGAAGGGGAGAGACGCAGAGAAGAGTCGAGAGAAATGGAAGATATCCGGCTTAATAAATAAGCAAAGATGATGCGACCCGCGTACGCTGATTGAAAGAGTGGAGAATATTCAGGCGACCTTCACGTGGACTGCATTTAAAAGAAGCGTCTGAAAATAGAAACTTAAAAGTAGTAGTTATCTATTACGGAGCAGATTCGCTACTTAGGCGGTTACATCGAGCATCATGTAAACAGATACTTGGCCGCCACGTGACACATTCAGATGGGCATGGGCTCCTAATCGATGAGTTCTTTCAGTGATCAAGTTAGAACCGAAGTCGTTAGGTATCTCCCGTCTTTATTATAAGCTTGTAGCGCTGTGATGATGTCGTACATACCTTAACATGGATAACGATTCATACTCTTGCAAGCAAATGAGCTCATTGGACTACTTGAAAAACCAATCATTCAGACGGTAAAATTGTTAAAGAACACTATGGAACAGCTTTTGAGAGAGTACGACAGCTTTCGAGCCACTTGCAACAATAAAAAAAACGAATAGTACTATTAACTAAATTATTTTCTATATTATCCATCAATCTAATAATTTTTTAAAAAAAATATAAATATAATTTTTTTTAAGTTAAAAAAAAACGACTCAGCTGAATCCAATAATAAATATAATATACCAAAAAAATTTAATATAATAGTAATTAACTATATATTTATTTATTATCTTCTAGTAATATTATATTGGTTGTCCGATGGGAATCCTGATGACCGAAATCAAAGATTAAAATTTGCTTTCACAGAGTTTCAACGTCAAGAGTCTTACTTGATATTATTGAAGCAGTTCTGTTGATTACTATTCATTGCATCTTCCTCATGAAAGCCGCGTAGGAATGATTGCTATATAATATAATCAACTGTAAACAGCAAATATCCCGTTACTCAAAGATGAGTTAAACAAACACCACATCATTTGCACATAAAATAGGCATCCAGGAGATCGTTATCTTGAGCCTTCCAAATTATACGCATCATCCAAGATGTTGGCTCTAAAACCAAGCCACAGTTTGGAAGCGTGCCCGCCAGAATCCAAATTAAAGCCTAAACCACCTCCATGCCACGGTCAGCAACTTGTCCCATGCCATCCATATCTAAAGATCCCATCATTGGAAGAACATAATTGATCATTGCACCGTTGATAAGCATTTGTAAAAAAATATAAAAATATATAAATAAATCTATCTCATCCTACCATCTTAAGTTTTTAGGATAAATGATGATTTCAATATAATATCAGAGCAGAAGTCCTAAGTTTAAACTATGTCTCTGCACTTTTTAATCCTATTATTAAAAATTTCACATGTTGGGCTCACCCATTAAAGAAAAGTCTAGTCCACATCTAAAGAGAAGTGTAAGAAAATATAAAAATATATAAATAAATCTAGCTCATCCTATCAGCTTAAATTTTTAGGATAAATAGTGATTTCAACAGCATTGGATTGTTGTTTTGAACCCTGGTTGCTGGAGAGGGAGGGGAACCAACTGAGAGTGAGAGGAAGGTTGGAGGTCGGCAAGGAGGGGACAGTGGAAGGAGACGTGCGAGAGGTTGTGCCCGGCGGCACGGCAGTCCTCAGGTGGACAATTGGATAAGATCAATTTTTTTTCTATGTTTTATATTCTGAAGTCTGATCGCACACTGGCGTTTAAGCACTGAAGCAAAATTAAGTATTTTGTTGTGTTTTTAATGTTTTAATGGTCCCACATATTGGTCCTCATGCTTGGTGCCCTTTCAAGTGCTTGATTGCATATGTTATTGCAATGGACAGCACGCTATTTAGCATCTTTATCCGCCTATGAAGAAGAGTCATATGGAACAAGTCTTTGATGCTTGACATTATGCTTTGAGGGCATCATATTTGAAGTCTATTGTCTCTACAGCGTCCAATCTACTGTCTATTAAAAGCATTCAGAGTTTTCTTTTATTCTATGATTACAACTTCTTATATGATAACGATGGTGTTCACATCGTTTCCATACTGCAAGTTAGATAGCATGATTAGTTTGACTATCTACAAGTTCATTGTAGCTACGCCATCAAATCCACTGTGTATGTTTGGATACAAGAAAAATTAATTGAAAAATTTGCTTTTCTTGACAAAACTAATTTTTATTTATTTGGTTTATTAAAAAACTTATAAATTTGAAAAATCTATAATTTGTTTTCTGTATGTTTTTTATTTTCATGGAAGTCATAGTTTTTATTTTATTTTTTAATGATTTTCCTTGCAACTCAACATACTCGAGGAGAATGACTTATTCTTGCAATTTTGTATTATGACTCTTTATTGAGTTTGATATTCATGTCATCTCTTAACAATTATTGTGTTTTAGCAAGCCAGATATTTTGATTAACTTGACTCACCAAATTTGCAGAATACACCTTCGCATATGATAAAATAATTTATCTTTGTCCGGCAGAGGAAACCTAGAAAAAATTGCGTTCCAGTAACTTTACCAATTACACGATTTAGCATCCCCGTGAATGATTATTTTCCTAAACAAAATTTAAAAATATAAATTATTATCAAAATTCATTAAATTATTAATATTTTAGGAGTCTTTGTTTTTTATTGTTAAAAAGCAGCAAATGGCTCTTTGATGTCAATTATGTAATACTGAAGAGCTAGAGTTTTTGAATCGCGCAGGGGCTCGAGCGATGCAAGCAATTTCGCATTCCTTTAAATAGGATGCGTTAACGTAGAAATTCGCAACAGGAGAACAATGAGGGTGAAGACTGAAGGGAAAGAAGCGAAATAAAGATTGTTATATTTACTGCTTTGGTAAACATCCACAATTTGACATAATGGTGAATGAAATTTCTCATAAAACTATTTAAATGTCCCATTGCAAATGATCCACTTGCTTGTTGTGTGATAGGGCCATGGTGTATCCAACAAGATTGGTATTTTCTCTAACTATTATAAGAGTGCTGTTTATTTCAGAAAGATCTTGGACAAATAGATATACTGCTCTACTTGTGTAAAGCCGGTCCTAGCTTTTTCTAGTACCTTGCACCAAAGTGAGATTCTATAAATTACCAGTTCAAACTTCCTTTTATTCTCTCTTTTTGCTTGACAAAAAAGGATACATGATTTAGTTTCCCTGCACCGAGACCATGATTCGGTTGGACCACCATTAGGAAGCTGGTTTAGCTTCGGCTCCCAAAATTAGGGTTTCATTGTTTATCTTAAAGGAGGGGGTCAAACACCTAAGCGGCAGGATCCAATGTAGAAAAAAAACACTGGAGAAAATGCCCATGGCCAGAGAGATTAATAAGTTAGCTTTCAATAACTTTAACCAAAAGAAAAATATCTCCTACCCTGGAAGATATTGCAGAGAGAACCAATGCATACGATCAGACATATCAAAGCAACCAGAACAGGTCCTCTGCCAAGCTAGAATCCATTTAACGGTAGATTAGTTTTTGACATTGGAGGATAATCAGAGCCTATCATGCCTAAGAGATGTTCGCAAACTTGGGGCAGTTTAGTTTTGTTTTGTGAATGGAAAACTGCATATAGTTGTAATTTGAAAGGACTGCAGACTGATAAAAGGAAGCTCTCTCCTTGGTTCCCCACATTATCCTTTAGCAGAGAACTCAGTTCTTCCTGTCGGTGGCGAGATCAATATACATGTATTGGCATGGAGGAGCATTGTTATAAAAGAGATAAAGAAAATTCTTTCAATCAACACAAAAGTTTTACCATACATTTTTTCTTTTTAGTTGCTCAATGTTTGCAAGCTCCGGTTCACTAAATTAGTAAATCAGATTGGAAATATATTTTGAACCATGCAAGCAAAAGAAACCATGTAAGAAGATTAAGAGACACAAGCCACAAGATAAACAAATATGTGCACTAGCTACAAGAGAACATCCCTTGATAACGTACATTTGCTTGCTTGAGAAATTGTCTCGAACCATACATTTAATGTACTATTAAGCTTCATCATCATCATTGTCATAGTTCCAATAGCCACAAACCTATGATCATCGGTTACCCTACCGCAGCCTGGGCACTACAAAGCTGCAAGTGTGTCACAACTAACCTGCATTCTTCTTGAGAAAGAGAACATATGATAAAGAAATAGTTGCATTTCCTAGGCTGGATCTACACCTTTTTGCTTCATAATTTTTTAGTTTAATATGTAGTCAGTCCTGAAAGGCAGCATATCACTTTCTATATAAACAATGGACGTAGTATCTTCCCCTGTTCTTGCACAGATTTTGCCATCATCAAGTAAGACAGTTTACAAGAATTTAAAAGAAAAACACCATTCTCACTCTATCCAAGCTCTTTTGCCCTCTCTGCCAGCATTGACCTTCATTCAATCCATTTTTTCTTTTGTCCTCTCTGTCACTTTACTTACCACCATTTCCATAGTAAAAAATAATTAGTGCCTAATTTTCAAAGAAACAGTGCCCAACAACACCAGTTGAAACCAAGATCATCCATCATATTAGAATTGGCAGATATGCCAGACAGTCTATTCAATTTTCTTCAGATTGGATACTAAATTAAGAAGGTCCCCAGTTGCCCAACATGGTACTTATATATGTTTGGGAAATAGTCTTCTATATAATGGAAAAGATCAACTTATAGGTGCAGAAGAAATGATCAACGGTCTCATTTGTATTATGGAACAAAACACAACCGCCAAGATTCTTGCCCAATTTTTTTCCGAGGTTGTCTCTAATATTAAGTTTCTTTTTCCAACACAACCAAAGAAAGCATTTGATTTCAATCATTCAAATGACACATTATTGTTGATTTTCACCTCAGATTCATTGGCACTGTGACACCGATCATTAGATATCATGCGAGCATAGAATTTGGATGCAGGAGACATTCTTAAAGTATTCCAGTATTTTTATTCGTATCATTTATTAGCACAAAGAAAGGAACTTCGGGCCCAGAAACTGGAAATCGAGAGACAACTATACATCACACAAGAGAGAATCACCTCATATGATTTTGAGATCTCTCTCGCTGTCGTTTCCACTGTCGCCCTCTCGCCCTTCTCTCCCTCAAGGTCTTCCCTTCGGGCTACTGCAACGAGGCCATGTTCGCAACCCCATCCCATATTGCTTGCTCACTCCGCTCATAGTAGGAAATGCTCTCCTGCAGCTCAATTCCTTGCTTGTTGTCGCCGTTTGGAGAGTAACCATATGATGCATCTGCGATTCCTTCGTAAAAAACCCCATGATACTCACTGTCAGCTCCTGGCCGTATTTGTCTCTGATCCTTTATGTCCTCCCCCTCAATCTCCACGTTGGGTGCATTAGAATTCTTCTCCACAAGTTGCCTAAACATTGAGGACTTAAATAGGAGGCTTAATGCAGTTGGGGAGGACTTGCTACTTGAGCTGCTACCAGGAAACTCATGAGGTACGAGCTCTTGCTTACATGGTGAGATCATATCCTCTAAGACGAAGGGGCTGCGGTGCGAGAGTAGTGTTCCAGATTCAGCTGTTGAAAAGAGGTTGGCGAGGGGTTGTTCTGCATAAGCTTCACGCCTGACGTGGTGCACTTGGG
Source organism: Phoenix dactylifera (assembly GCF_051530095.1). NCBI lineage: Eukaryota > Viridiplantae > Streptophyta > Magnoliopsida > Arecales > Arecaceae > Phoenix > Phoenix dactylifera. The sequence goes on along the minus strand of NC_143198.1, from coordinate 32,639,836 downwards.
TACCATTGGTGGCCCCTGGCCTTAGCCATCGGATGTATGTACTCAAGTCAAAATTGGTTACAGCGTTGATCCCTCTGTACTCAATTGCAGCGATATCATATGCATGAGCTGCCTCCTCTTGAGTACCTGCAACAATTATAGCATGTTTATATGTTTTCATTTGGAGGTAAGAGGTGGCAACTGACAAGTATATGAGAGTTTAGTGCTTACTGTAAGTGCCAAGATAGAGGTATTTGTTTCCAAAAACCCTTCCTATCCTTGCTTCCCACCTTCCATTGTGATGGTGCCTGCGGTTTATGCAATTCATATGATCTTTAATATTCCTTATTAATGAGTTTCAGCGTGCAAAAGAGTTAAATATATTCTGTTTAAGAATTTATACTTTGCAACTCCACGGTACTTGGATACGCCTCTTGAGAAACCACTACTCTTCCTGTTATCAAACCAAATTACACAAGATTAAGGAGCCAAGTTCCGACCATTGAAGGGCTTTGAAGTTTTTAGAGCGCACAAAGAGAGCAGGATCTTAGTACCTCCTTAATGAGGCTAGATACTCTTCTTTAGTTGCGTTCTGCATTATTTGTATCTCTTTTTCGTAGTCAGAAACCTGAAATTATTGTCCCATTGATTGCAAGTTAAAATCGGAAGTATCCACAAATGTACAATTAATAGATGAGGATGCATTAATTCAGTCATTCATCACGAAACAAGAATATTTCTACTTTTTTATAAGCATAAAAAACTACGCAAGCAAAAGACAAGTAGGAAAATAACAACTGGATTAGATTTTCTTTTGAATTATACCGGGAAGTTTGTAAAGGTGGTAGGTCCCCAATACTTGAGTGCAGCAAGATCGTAAGCTCTTGCCGCTGCTTCTTCCTCGTCATAAGCTCCAAGGTAAACTGTTTGAATTGAAACAAACAAAAAAAAAATCAAATCAATGATTTTAGTGCAAACAAGGCTTGCTAAACAAACAAGGTAGAAGATGCAAGAAGTGAAATACAAAATAATCTGACCTTGCTTTCCCTTCTTCCTCTGTGTGACATTCCAAGACGCTTTGTCCCACAAATGAGCTTCAAAACGGCCTGTCCATCGATGCCTGCATGATCCATTGCTATTAATTAACTGCCAAGAATGTTGTGGAATGAAAATATGCAAATGAATTATTAAACACGAATTTATTTTGCTATAAACCTTGAAATTGGTGTCACAATGTTAGCTCTGGATATATGTCATTACTCTGATGCCTCTCAGCTATAGTCTTTAATTTTAATTGCTGAAAGCTTATTATTTGACTATCACCCATACCTGCTCACTCCACGAAACCTGGAACTTCTTTTGGTAGTGTTGCTGGTAGCAGACTGATCAATGATCTCCCCATTGCTATAGGTTGCAGTCGCCAGAAACGCAGGCTCTCGTCTCCTTCTCTTGACGAACTTGACCGTCTCGCTGCCGTCCTGTGGACCGGTTGCCATGCCTAGTAGTCGCCTTCCATTGCTATTGACCTCACTCTTCACCAACTTCGCATCCATGCCTTCCTTCCTTCCTACCTCCTTGAGGTGGTGCAAGATGAATGAGGAGAAGGCAAGGTCTCAAGCTTTGGAATCTTTACCAGGACTAATCACAAATGCATGTGTTATATATTGGGTCCTACGCCTCATGATTTCGTTCCATTGTGTGACTAATAAGACGAAGGCAGACGGTGATTTCAGGACCATTTCATGCCAAACCCCTTTGTCCTAACTTTGCCTGCCAGACCAAGCCCATCCCAATGATATCATTTTATCCTCGAGTAAGGTCGAAACTGAATGAAACCTCTTCGATCTGTACATTTTGGTTGGCCATAAATCTCCACGTCCATTTGTCCGTGAGCGGTTGGCCATCCACAAGAAGAGAAACTAGTGGCATAACTCGCGAGACCCTGTGGACTTCTGACATCAAATTACTAGGGTCTAATTCCTAATTTGTATCTAATGCCAAAGTCTGATAACAGTTTCATGTGCCTAAGTTTAGAAGATAGGGTGGAGAAGGGCAAGCAGAGACAAGACAAATCTACTGGCCTATAGGAGAAGACGACAGCCAGCTGAGTCCAAGCCAAACCTGGCCATCACGGCAGCAAAAGACAGAAGGTAGAAAGAGCTGAGAAACCCGAGCTATGGGCTATATAAATCTTGTCTTGTGGGATAGAGATGGAGTTGCGCTTGGTCAAGCCCAGGTATATGCAATGACGAGAGCGTTTCCTTGGCCAACTCGCCCATCTAACTCTTGCCGGAGATTTGCCTTGTAGTTGGTTTAGGATTCGTTGTGCGGTTTAGAAATGGCCCTCTCACTCTCTCAGGGGTGGGTCATTTCTTCACGCAAGTAGCGTTATGTAAAGATCTGAATTTGGGCCTGTTACTGGGCCCAAAGAACTGAAGTCGGCAATGGATGCCGACTTCAGTTAGCTCTTCGTGGTCTCCCCACGAAGACCACGCCGGCCGAACGGCCAGCGGGATCTCCGCCCCACCCCCCTCTTCCCTCTTCCCTCTCCCTCTCCCTCTCTCTCTCCCTCTTTCTCTCCTCTGAGAGCCTCATCCGAGCCCCATCCCTTTCCCATCCCTTCCTCTTCGTTTTCCCTCTTTGTCAAAGGATCGCCGGAGCCGTAGGCGTCGCCGGAGCCGCCATCGCCGCCGGAGAACCCACTCGTCGACGGCCGGAGGTGAGAAAGACTACCCATTTACTGTTTTATGGATTTAAGAGGGGAAAGAATAAGGTTATGTTAATCAATTTCATGCCCTGTTTCGGAAAGACATTTTTTTTAGATCGGCCGGCCGACGGTGGCCGGCCGGGGTCAATCCGGCCGAAATGGGTTCGGCCGGAGGTGGGCGAACAGGGGGCCGGGCTTCCAGCCCCGGTTTCCCTCTCTTTCCTCCCTTTTCTTCCTCTCTCTCTCTCCTTCTTCTCTTTTTCTTCCCGTTCGGTGCCGCCTGTGAAGGTGGGGTAGCCGACGGCGGCTGGCTGAGCGCCGCCGTCGAGGGCCACAGTCGGCCGCCGAGGGCCGACCGGAACCACCAGCCACTTCCTTCTTCTTCTTCTTCTTCTTCTTCTTCTTCTTCTTCTTCTCTTTCTTCTTCTTCCGCCTGGGTGTTTCTCCTTGCATCGAATTCCGTGCCTAAATTGTGAACCGGACTTGGACCGGGTTCAAACTGTGAACCGGTTTCATCTATGCCGTAAATAGGGTTTGATCCGAGTTTGAGTGAATAGGTTTTGGTTAGGGTCTGAACCTGAGTCAGGAATTTGGGTTAGCCTGATGTGAGTATAATCTGGTTCGCCAAGATTTGATCTAATCTGGTCTGGTCAGACCTAGTTTGGGTTGGGCTAGGGACCTGTTTTTGGGCTGAGTTGGGTCTGATTGGATTTGTGGGCTGGTTTGGTTTAGGCCCGAGATCTGATTTGGACCTGTAATCTGGTTTGGTTCATTTGGGCCTAATCTGTGTTGGGCCACAATTGGTTTGGGTCTAAAGAATTCTGATTTTTGGGATCTAGTTTACTTATTCTTGGATCTATGAACTTAGGAGTTTAGGGGATTGGAATTAGTTTAAATTATGTTTCTTAATTAATTAAATAATTAATATTTATGTTTAATCAGGGGTTCGTGATATCTGTGGCAGGGATTTTTAAGCGAGCCCAGGTAGGTAACCTTACTCAAAGTATGATTTACATGTATTATGCATATGTATATGATTATTTCCAGCATATTGATATGTTTTATATTCTTGGCATCATTATTATTTAGAAGCATGTTTTTGACTGGAAATCGATCATCTGAAAATCTATTATGTAGATATTGGTTTTGAAAACTTATGTTTATATTAAGTTTGATTGTTGGAAATTGTGGATGTGATTTTGGAGACCGCGTGACTATTGTCTAGGATTCCCGCCAATGGGGTGGAAACGTTGGCCCTGTCGACTTGTATGAGGAGCTAGTTCCGGCACTATGGGGTGTTTTGGCTCTGCGGAGAATGCTCTGAGGAGCAGAGATTGGGGCACCCTGGGGTGCAGCACTGCGGTGCAGGGCTCCATTTGGAGCAGAGTGTTGACACTTCGGTGTGACCATGCCACTGGGTGATGTGGCCGTAGTCATGCGGTAGATATGTGGATTATGTTATGCGTGATATGATAGACTAAGATGGTATATATATATATATATATATTACTTGAGTATCGGATTGGTTTGCGGATCATCATATTTATTTGTGCACATGACCTGTAGTTATATTGCATATGCTTTAATACATGTTATCGTGACTTTATGCATGTTGTTACCTACTGAGCTGTTGTAGCTCATACCTGTTTTTTTACATAATTGCAGGAGATGATTGATAGGGGATTCGGGAGGAGAGGACTTATGACATTGGACATAGATAGATTTAGATTCATTTTGTCATAAGTAATTGATCTTGTAAATAAATGTTACCAACTTTATTTGAGACATTTGAAATTGAATTATTGATTTGATTATCATAAATGATAGATTTTTAGTATTGATATTGTGATCTGATGTTGTGACTTGAGTGTCTGATTATTCAGCCTTGCACGCCCGTGCGGTCCGCCGTGCGGGTGTGCGGCGTCTGGCGCGTCCCGGGCCTAGGTTCGGGTTCGGGGCGTGACAGATTTATTGGTATCAGAGCTTAAGGTTAAGGTATCCTAGGGTTTATGTTCAGGTGAGTATCAGTGGAGAATTATGATAGAAAAACTATCAGAGATTTGGTTTATAATCACTTGAGATTGTAACAAGAATGATATTATAATCTAAGGTTTAAGACCACTAGGGACTGTGGCCTTAGTGGCATTAAAGTTTGAGGTTTAAGCTTATTGGAAAATGTGACCAGTTGGAATCTGAGCATATGTTTAAGATCACTAGGGATCGTGACAGAAATATATCATAGCTTAAGGTTATGATCATTTGGGACATGATAATTAAATTCAGTGCTTAAGGTGTGAGATCACTGGGCATTGTGATAAAATGTATGCATCGGATTTGGTTTTCGATGAGTGTGGAAGGAAAGTATAAATTGTCTTTGATCATGATAAGAGAGGGTAGACCTAAGGCATGTATAGGAAGGTTAGCCTTGGCATATTAGTTATATCATGTTTAGATGTTGTGTAAGTGATCTGAAAGTTCAAACATGATTTGGGTGCAGATGTAATACTTTTGGTTTTGTTGGTAATTATTAGAGTGGAGTTTGTGCATGGATCTATTATAGCATTGGAGTGAGCTAAGAACGATTTTTCATAATATTAAAGCAAATTGTTCTTCGAGGTTAAATCTGTATATGAAATTATATTTGGTATTGACATGTTTGGATATTTTAAATAGATGTATTTCTATTGGTGGGTTAAATTTTTAGGGCTAGTAAGCAAATTGGTGGAGAATTCTAATTACTTGAATTTGTATATTCGGATTGGGCTCCTGAATTTTCTTATAATTGTTGGAGACTATTGGATGTGTTAATTTGAACTCAAGTCTCGGTTTATGATCTAACTAGAAATTTTTGTCATTGTAAAATACAAAATTGAGTAGAAATTTCGATTTTGAGATGCTTATGTGAGTTATTATGTGTAGCATTGATCATAGACATTAAGAATTTTGGTGAAAAAGAATTTGGAGGTTGATAGGGTTAATTCCTACTCATAGTGATATTGGCTCAATGACCTCTAATCCATTGAATTTGAAGAAAATCTTTTTCGAAAAAAAAGGATCAACGTAGATTGTCTAATCGAATTGCGGAGGAAATCCAAGGTTAATTTATTTTAAATTAAACCTAGATATTTTGGATTCTAAAATGGTTGTGAAGATCATGTAGTGACCTTAAACATGATTAATGGCTTGAGTGCTAGTTATGGTTAGTATACTCTACATAAATTGTGGACAGAGAGATCTGGAGGTTCTACTCAACTAAAGTTTTGAAATTTGGATTTTCTTACTCCTAGTGCAAAGCGGTATATCGGTCATAAATCATTTAAAGGCTTTAGAGTATTTAATGAATTAAATCAGAGTGTGCAGCGGAAGTGTGGTGGTTTGATTTATTTTGAAATTGGTTAAGGACATTAATATTTGATGTAAAAGGCATTATGATGAAATACTTGAGTTAGTTTCAGGAGAATGTTGTTGATTCGATGGATCTCTTATTTGTTGGAATGATGTAGGAGAAAGAAAAGAAAAAAAAAATGATTATAGAATATTAAGAGGATTTGATACTAAAGATTTCTCCTATTTCTATTAAGCCAATTATGATCTCTATGTAGAATCAAGAGAAATTAATTTCTTTGGGATATAATTATGGCATTTTAATCCAAGGTTGGGAGTTTGGAATTCTTTTGAAGGAGATCAAAAGAACTTACTACGTGTGGTAAATAGGAAGGATCAAGTTTTGAGGAGGCGCACGATTCCTTATGTAAAGGTGCAGTGGAGCAATCACAGTAAGAGAGAAGCTACTTGGGAGCTGGAGGAGGAGATGAGAGAGAAGTTTCCTGCTTTGTTCTCGGATTGAGGTATGTTTTAATTTCGAGGACGAAATTTTTTTTTAGTTGGTTAGAGTGTAAAGATCTGAATTTGGGCCTGTTACTGGGCCCAAAGAACTGAAGTCGGCAATGGATGCCGACTTCAGTTAGCTCTTCGTGGTCTCCCCACGAAGACCACGCCGGCCGAACGGCCAGCGGGATCTCCGCCCCACCCCCCTCTTCCCTCTTCCCTCTCCCTCTCCCTCTCTCTCTCCCTCTTTCTCTCCTCTGAGAGCCTCATCCGAGCCCCATCCCTTTCCCATCCCTTCCTCTTCGTTTTCCCTCTTTGTCAAAGGATCGCCGGAGCCGTAGGCGTCGCCGGAGCCGCCATCGCCGCCGGAGAACCCACTCGTCGACGGCCGGAGGTGAGAAAGACTACCCATTTACTGTTTTATGGATTTAAGAGGGGAAAGAATAAGGTTATGTTAATCAATTTCATGCCCTGTTTCGGAAAGACATTTTTTTTAGATCGGCCGGCCGACGGTGGCCGGCCGGGGTCAATCCGGCCGAAATGGGTTCGGCCGGAGGTGGGCGAACAGGGGGCCGGGCTTCCAGCCCCGGTTTCCCTCTCTTTCCTCCCTTTTCTTCCTCTCTCTCTCTCCTTCTTCTCTTTTTCTTCCCGTTCGGTGCCGCCTGTGAAGGTGGGGTAGCCGACGGCGGCTGGCCGAGCGCCGCCGTCGAGGGCCACAGTCGGCCGCCGAGGGCCGACCGGAACCACCAGCCACTTCCTTCTTCTTCTTCTTCTTCTTCTTCTTCTTCTTCTCTTTCTTCTTCTTCCGCCTGGGTGTTTCTCCTTGCATCGAATTCCGTGCCTAAATTGTGAACCGGACTTGGACCGGGTTCAAACTGTGAACCGGTTTCATCTATGCCGTAAATAGGGTTTGATCCGAGTTTGAGTGAATAGGTTTTGGTTAGGGTCTGAACCTGAGTCAGGAATTTGGGTTAGCCTGATGTGAGTATAATCTGGTTCGCCAAGATTTGATCTAATCTGGTCTGGTCAGACCTGGTTTGGGTTGGGCTAGGGACCTGTTTTTGGGCTGAGTTGGGTCTGATTGGATTTGTGGGCTGGTTTGGTTTAGGCCCGAGATCTGATTTGGACCTGTAATCTGGTTTGGTTCATTTGGGCCTAATCTGTGTTGGGCCACAATTGGTTTGGGTCTAAAGAATTCTGATTTTTGGGATCTAGTTTACTTATTCTTGGATCTATGAACTTAGGAGTTTAGGGGATTGGAATTAGTTTAAATTATGTTTCTTAATTAATTAAATAATTAATATTTATGTTTAATCAGGGGTTCGTGATATCTGTGGCAGGGATTTTTAAGCGAGCCCAGGTAGGTAACCTTACTCAAAGTATGATTTACATGTATTATGCATATGTGTATGATTATTTCCAGCATATTGATATGTTTTATATTCTTGGCATCATTATTATTTAGAAGCATGTTTTTGACTGGAAATCGATCATCTGAAAATCTATTATGTAGATATTGGTTTTGAAAACTTATGTTTATATTAAGTTTGATTGTTGGAAATTGTGGATGTGATTTTGGAGACCGCGTGACTATTGTCTAGGATTCCCGCCAATGGGGTGGAAACGTTGGCCCTGTCGACTTGTATGAGGAGCTAGTTCCGGCACTATGGGGTGTTTTGGCTCTGCGGAGCATGCTCTGAGGAGCAGAGATTGGGGCACCCTGGGGTGCAGCACTGCGGTGCAGGGCTCCATTTGAAGCAGAGTGTTGACACTTCGGTGTGACCATGCCACTGGGTGATGTGGCCGTAGTCATGCGGTAGATATGTGGATTATGTTATGCGTGATATGATAGACTAAGATGGTATATATATATATATTACTTGAGTATCGGATTGGTTTGCGGATCATCATATTTATTTGTGCACATGACCTGTAGTTATATTGCATATGCTTTAATACATGTTATCGTGACTTTATGCATGTTGTTACCTACTGAGCTGTTGTAGCTCATACCTGTTTTTTTACATAATTGCAGGAGATGATTGATAGGGGATTCGGGAGGAGAGGACTTATGACATTGGACATAGATAGATTTAGATTCATTTTGTCATAAGTAATTGATCTTGTAAATAAATGTTACCAACTTTATTTGAGACATTTGAAATTGAATTATTGATTTGATTATCATAAATGATAGATTTTTAGTATTGATATTGTGATCTGATGTTGTGACTTGAGTGTCTGATTATTCAGCCTTGCACGCCCGTGCGGTCCGCCGTGCGGGTGTGCGGCGTCTGGCGCGTCCCGGGCCTAGGTTCGGGTTCGGGGCGTGACACGTTATTTCCGTAGGTCGTTGTTTCCAATGGATTTCATCCAGGGTGACATGCTTGGAACTTGGAAGAGAAACGCACTGCCCCTTTTCCTCTAAGATATTCACATACATCTCCCTTAAAAAATGTCTTCAGACTTCTTTTACCAAATCACTGTTTTGATCCCAGTCAATGTACTGCTCCAGCTTTGATCCATCTGCACCGCTTTGTCATATGGCCAAAAGGCTAAATGTGAACGCCTTCCTACTGTTATGAGCCACCCACTCCACCATCTTGTGATGATGTCCAATTGACATTGCTGTGGACATGTTGTTTGTCTACTTTCACATTTTTCTTCTCGTTTTATTTCCTTGGTCTTTGCAAAATGTGTGTCTGTGCGTGTGTTGATGATCCATAGGAAGTTGAATACAGTAACAGTAAAAGATTCTTGAGTTATTCCCAATTTTTCTGTTGGGTAAGTAATTATCTGTACTGTTCTCTAGATGTGAATTAATCCACAAACTTCCAATTATTCTTAGTTATCCATGGATTGCAATTTATTCATGAATTATCCCTCGGGTAATTATATAATATGGATACTGTTGATGTGTTGCAAACTAATGTTATTGTATTTCTAACAACATATCAAATAGCAGAAAAGAATACTTGCGCATGCAATCATATAATGGAAATGAGCATTAATGCGTCAAAAGGATTAGAGTAAAATATCTAAATTAGTTGTCCTGGGATATCTCGAATTCATCTTCAGCAACCTTCTTGCTGTGTACTCACCCAACCCACAATTTCTATGAATTTCGGTAGCTGAGAGCAGTGATTGTGATGACCTGTGCATGCGTGTGCTTAGTTCCACACCAATTATGTACTAGACAGATTTTAGGCACTTATATAAGATCAAAAAATCTAAATAATACTTTCAACTAGTTTTTTTTAGATAAGATTCCGGCAACCATTCTCACATACAGATTTATAACCTTTTGGCTCTTGCCACACCGAAGAAAAACCTGTGAAGTGCATCATCCAAATAGTGGTGCTCGGAGTACATTCCAATCAAAGGGCCAAACATGGGTAAATTATCATTGCTATCACAATATCCAAACTTAATAACTAAAGCATGCTGCTTCCCTTCATCCAATCCTTTTGTCATCAAAAGTGAAGTCATGGCAACCTCACTCAAACTCTATTCCCATTTCCAAAGCCTCAAGAAACAAACCCACGGCCTTATCTTCATGCCCATTCCTGAGGTACCAACGAATGACCAAGTTAAAAGCCATATATACAAAATTTTGAATAGATTTAACCAGTGTCAGAGACAAGAATTATTCTACTATAAATCCTGATGGTAGGGCTGTCATCATATTTCTCAAAAAATATCTATATGACATACTCTTTAATTTTTTTTGAGAATTGTGATAATATTTTTTTAAAAATAAAAGTAGCTAAAATATAGCAATATATATATTTTTTGTTAATGACAACATTCATATATATAAAGTCATTATAAAATTGGTTTGCTACAAAGGCAAAGTTATTATATACGTTTTGTTTTCGTTTTTAACAAGCATGACATAAACATTTTCATTGGCCGGTTCGCCATCACATACTAAATTGCAAAATATATGACTTTAAAATAAGATAAACCCTAAAAACCTGACCATCCTAAAAGAGTTCTCCCACACTATTGATATGCCACACGTCATAAGAGGATTGATATATTTATAGAACATACATTTTTAATACATGATGAACAATTGTGAATGCCCGATGTATATTTTTTTGAATATTTGATATATATTTGTTTATACTATCATCCAAATTTTTTTAGAAAACTCATATATATATATATATATATATATATATCATTTTGGAAGAAAATAATTTTTTTTTTTTTGGCAAAATCAATAATTAATGGATGTTTTATGGAAAATCCGCGACGCATTATTCAAATATCGGGCTGGGTTGATGTGGGCTGGCGGGCTCCCAACGCCAACCCCAAGCCCAAACTAATATATGTTCGCAGCCGAAAGTAGGATCGGAGCTCACCCAAAAAACCTATGAATTGAGCCCAACTGGCTTAAAATATTTGCCCAACCCAATGAGGACACCTGCTAATATATGAACCATTTCTTAATTTTTAGCTGCGGATTTCCGTTCCGTCTATCGAATACGCCCTCTGGATTTCTAGGGTCCGCGTTCCTTATCTTCGCTTTCTTCTTCAGCTCTCTCTCGATCTTTCGAATTCTTCGATCTCGCGCCAGATCCGAGAGCTTGGTGCTTGAATCTAGTCTCCTCCCTTTCCCTGGGACGATATCAACGCGAAGATGTATGGATTCGAAGCCCTAACGTTCAACATCCATGGGGGGTACCTGGAGGCGATCGTCCGGGGCCACAGGTCTGGCCTGCTCACCGCCGCCGACTACAACAATCTCTGCCAGTGCGAAACCCTAGACGACATCAAGATGCACCTCTCCGCCACCGAGTATGGCCCCTACCTCCAGAACGGTTAGCCAGATCCCTCTCCCTGTCCTCCGGTTCAAATTGGCTTCCATTTATCCCCGCAAGAAATTTTGTTTTTTTATTTTTGCCTGCCTGTATTGCAATGATCATTTTTATTTTTAAAACAGTAGTCATTGAGGAAAGATTTCCTGAAAGCATGATGTGATGTCCATATTGGAATATTACAGTTGAAGAAGAATACGAAGGTTTATATTTCATTGAGATCAACAAGACTGATGTTCTCATGTGGAAAATTGAGAACAGAATTCTAAATATCCACGAAGTTGACCTTTTTATCGATGAATTGTTGGGGACTGGCCAGGAGAATTTAATAGCTTCAGCCAAATGGGTTTTATAGGTGTTTCAATTTGGGTTCTTTTGTTTGCAATTTGTTTTGCAGTTCCACATGGAACCACTGCGCACGTTACCGAGCAACATGCCTACATAGTGGCCGTGCATTGCCATCGTGTTAGTTCAAAAAGGATTTTTAGCAATTATAGACATAAGACATTATTTTTTTTGCTGCTGTAAAAGGCGCGAGCTCTCATCTGAAAAACAAAATAATGGAACAGCATAGTGATTCAGTCAGATTGCAGTAAAAATGGTCTTCTTGATGGTTCTAGTTCATCAATTGCCTTAATAATGGTAGCTATATAAAGCGTTGTGCATCTTAAGTATGTGCCTATTGATTTTTTTTGTGCAATTTACACATTCTTGTTTTTATTTTGGTATTGTAACTTGATTGTTTGAGACGAAGCCTTTTCGCTTCTTGCAGAGCCTTCTCCTTTACATACGACTACAATTGTGGAGAAATGCACTCTGAAACTGGTTGATGAATACAAACATATGTTATGCCAAGCCACGGAGCCGTTGTCAACTTTTTTGGAGTATATAACGTAGGTACTATGTTCTGCAATTTTTTCTTGATATTTTTTTTAAAAAAAAATTCTCAATCCTCAGAATTCCACCTTGCAAGGTAGAATTTTTGGCTTGTAATGAAAATCGCATTCTTCTATTGTTGCTTGCAGGTATGGTCACATGATTGATAATGTTGTCCTTATTGTCACTGGTACATTGCATGAGAGAGATGTTCAGGAATTATTAGAAAAATGCCATCCTTTGGGTATGTTTGACAGGTATTTATTTGCAGTACTGCTGAGTCTTGCTTTCATTGGTTCTACCATCTATGATGGTATCTCAGCTCTTGCTTTTCTTCGACAGCATTGCAACCCTTGCTGTTGCACAAAACATGCGTGAGCTATACAGATTAGTTCTTGTTGATACACCATTGGCTCCATACTTCTCAGAGTGCATCACATCTGAGGTACCAATTTGGTGGCCAAATTCTAAGTTATGTTATGCACGAGATAATCAATGGATTTCTTGAAAAAAAGTTTTAGTTAATGTAATACAGAAGTTGCAAAAATTGATGGTTTCACTAATACACCAACTTCAGTATTATAATTATATCTGATTTGCAACTTCTGGCAGGACTTGGATGACATGAATATTGAAATTATGAGGAACACGCTCTACAAAGCTTACCTCGAGGATTTTTATAAATTCTGTCAGGTAAATAATTATCAGCTCCCTATTTCATAATCTGTTTGTCTCAAGCTTTTATACATGTCGATTGCTTTTTTGTCTGATAATGCTATAAAATAGAAACTGGGTGGAGCAACTGCTGAGATAATGTCTGATCTCCTTGCTTTTGAAGCTGATAGAAGGGCTATCAATATCACCATAAACAGGTGGGTCTTGCAAAACAATGCATCTATTTCAAGGAGTTGTATACCTTTTTTGGCATGCTGTATTATTAATGTATATTCTTTCCTTGTACATTACCAACTTGGCAGTCCGTAATTTTCTGCATATGTTATTCCAAATGTTTTTCGCATTACTCTTAATCTGGTTTAAAAGTATCTCATAATTTCGTCATACTATTTATATTGCTAATGTACTTTTCCTGCTGCACAGTATTGGCACCGAGTTGACTAGAGATGATCGACGGAAGCTTTATTCCAATTTTGGCTTGTTGTGAGTTTTTATCGACTTTATTTTATCACTGGGCTAGGTCTAGATGATGCTTAACCACTTTTGCTTGATAGATAACTACTTTGTGCTTTGTAGGTATCCCTATGGTCATGAAGAACTTGCTGCATGTGAGGACATTGACCAGGTAAGATTCTGTGATAGACTTCCGATTAGAATCTGTAAGGTGGTCGCTTCAATTTTATGCGTATTGCATCCTTCATATTCTGAAGAAATTGTTCTTTTTTTACCTATTTAGTATTCTTGATGAGTTTGCTTATCTCCAAAATGCTGCTGCTCGTAACTGGTTACCTTAAAAACTTTTCTTAGAACCGTGTATTTACTTTATACTCTACATTGCATTACAAATTAGTTAAAGATGAATAATGGTGAGAATGCAGTTGGCATTCCCTCCATGTGTGCATCTTCTGCAGTGTGTGCATCACCAAATTGGAAATCACAGCAGTTTCATAATGTTGTTGAAACCAAGAAACAGGCAGACGCTTTCCAACTTTTACGTTGACAATTGGATGTTTGTATGTATCTTCTGCAGTGTGTATGCCACCACTTTTTCCAAGTAAAAGAAGTTTTCTCTAGGCCAAGCGCTTCCCCCTTCAGTGATAGGATTGTATGGTATTCCACGGGAGATGATGTCCTGGTGCACATGATGTGTGATGGGCACATATTAAGATCTGGCTTCCTTTGTCCCCTCTGCTATCTTGAGCAGCAGTCAGAGCAATGGAATTGGCCAATACCTGGCCTTTTTTTGTTATCCTTTTCTCTTTTCAAGTTTGCTATCTGTTTTCGGTATCATGGTTTGTTTTTGCATGCCCCGACCCATTTTAACAAAAGACATTTTGGATTAGCATTCGATGATACAGGGACTTACAAGTAGTATGCTATTAAGTATTAACTTTTGTGCTATTCAGTTTCGACTAACAAGATTGTTAATATGCAACCACCATGTTTTAACCAACAGTAATGACCTTATCAACTCTATTTTTTATCTTTAAATTCTTCACTATGCTTTCTTTCCGGCATACAGTAATTTGGATTATTCCTTTTGTTCTGCAAGGTCTATAAAAGGGTGATATGTAAGGTCTATAAAAGGGCGATATGTATGCCATGGCCATGTCCCATCTTATGTGCGTAATTTTTGCAGGTTCGTGCTGTTATGGAGAAATATCCTCCATATCAAACAATTTTTGTAAGGCTGTCTTATGGCGAAAGCCAGATGCTCGACAAGGCATTCTATGAAGAGGAGGTAAAAAGGCTCTGCCTGGCTTTTGAGCAGCAGGTATTCTCTTCAGAGAATGCAATGATAATTTTGTGTCTTCATATGTTGAAGCTCTTAGAAATACTTGGGCTATTGCATATTTCGGATTTCCTGTAATAGACTTACTCATGTCAGGTTTGCTTCTAGAATTGGCAGGGCTGTACTTTGTGCACGAAGATTACTTTGCAGTTTTGAGCTGCCTTTGTTCGGCATTTTTATGGAATCATAGCTGCATTGTTGTGCTGTTCTCCTAAATTACATAACTTACCTTGATGTATATCTGCTTTATGATCATAGTTGTAGTCATTTTCAACTAGGGTTGTAGATGGATCAGATTTGGGTTGGATCCATGCAGTATCTGCATCTAACTCTGTAAGAAAAATCGAGTTCAGATTTGGGCTTGGATCCATCAAAATAAGTAAGCTCCGAACATATGTCCAAACTCGATTAATAATTAGATTCAATTTTTTTAAAGGTTCAATTTAGTACATGATTTTAATGGGCAAACTAGCCAAGGATTAACAATTTTCAAAATTAAAAGGACTCTTATCGCAATAGTATGTGGCAGGTTGCAATGTAAAAGGAGCATGGTATGGAAAATGAATGGTTGATTTTGAAAAAATGTAATGAATTTTGAGGCAGATTTAAATTTCTATTTATATTTGGTTTGATTGTAACATTATCAAAATCTAAATATTGGTTAGGATTTTGGAACTAAAATAGCATTGTGGCAGGTTGCAATGTAAAAGGAGCATGGTATGGAAAATGAATGGTTGATTTTGAAAAAATGTAATGAATTTTGAGGCAGATTTAAATTTCTATTTATATTTGGTTTGATTGTAACATTATCAAAATCTAAATATTGGTTAGGATTTTGGAACTAAAATAGCATCGGGTGAGAGTAGCGGAGAGTATGCATGAGGAAAAGGTGTAAATCCAAGTACGAAGAAAAGGAATTAACATGTAGCTAGTTTTCTTTATATTCCTATATTTACATATACTATATATATTGTTTGTTTTCCAGTATTTGGGTTACAGGTTTTTGGATTCAAATATAGCTAAATCTGTGTTCAATCCAATAAGAAATCAGATCCTATATATGGAATCCGAATTCAATTTGATAAGGCTATCTTAGGATCCATACCTGATTATTATAACCTAGGGTTAAGCACTAACCTTTTATATGGCAACTTGTTAAGACTTCATGGTGATTTATGTTGCCTTATCTGCATTCCATGCTCTTCTGCACAAATCTAGTTCTCTAACATTATTAAGGCTATTATTGGTGGTGCATAACCATGCCATGGCAATGTATTCCACTTTTTATACGATTGGCAAATTTCTAAGATGTTTGGATTCTTCCAAGGGTTGAGATGAAAACTGACCCCAGAACAAATATTTGAATGTTTTAGAGTCAGTTTGGTCTTTTGGGCCAGTGCCCTTTTAGTTATCATATTTTTTAAGATATGTTTTTGGGCTGCCACTAGTAGTTCCAAAGGGGTTTGAGAGTCTGCTTTCAGGATGTGTGCATACGTTAATTTGAGTTTGTATAGAAAGTACCTCATAGTATCTTAGTAGATTATAATAAGAGAATGGAGCTTAGTACCCAGACTCGTCTACTTAGGATAAAACATCCACTTCGCAATTTTCCTGGAATTTCAAACCTGCAACCGCTTCCTAAGCACTTCCTTGCAAAGAGTATCTGTAAATATCTACTTTCCTGTACCTGCACCCTCTCCCAATTTTGGCAACTAAAGTGGTAGAACAATCTTACGGATGGCAGTGGGCTACTTAGCATCTTGGGAAACTGTTGCTATTAACTTGGGTAGTCCTGTCAGATCAGTTCCTTTTGAAAGCAACCATTTCGAGGATTTATCCTCCATGTCCCCTGTCGGTAGTCTATTGATCTGATTTTAGTGGCTTGCATGTAATCTATACAAACTCTACTAAATTCTTATGATTGCAGGGACTCTGCCCATGCTATTATGTAAAAAATTCTCATGGTCAATATATGTTTCTAAACTTTAAGCCGTACTTCTTAAGCTACTCCAGCAGGGCCATACACTTTTTAACTTTTTTTGATGGTGGTGCAGTTCCATTATGCTGTGTTCTTCGCATACATGAGACTGAGGGAGCAGGAGATAAGGAACCTGATGTGGATCTCTGAATGTGTGGCACAGAATCAGAAGTCCCGGATTCATGACAGTGTGGTCTTCACTTTCTGAGTACTCCTAGTTCAGATCGAACTTTCAAGATAAATCAGAAGACACAACCCTTCATTTTATATTTTGGCTGTAAATATTTTCTCTTAGACTGTTGATTGTTGCAAAGAAGGGATCATATATCATTTATCATGGCATGGCCAAAATAATATGTAAACCATTTTGTTTAGGGGGAAAATGCCATACTTGTAAGCAGCTTTGTAATGGCTCAGGGATTATTTAATATGTGGGTTTTGTTTAATCATCGTGTTGCTAATATTGATCCAATATCAGGGTTCTCGGAGTGGATTTGCAAATGGTTCTTTATTTGAAAAATAATATTGATTACTGCTTCTGTGTACCTTATGTTGTAATGTATTCGTCATTGATGGCTAACAAGCAAACTTGGAGATGAACATGGAAATGCCTCTTTGGTCAAGAAGGTACTGATTGTCCACATTGTAAATTGTTTTTAGCAGGCTTCTTCATCCTTCCTACAGCGGAGTTTTCATTCAGCCATTTCTGAGATAACATGCTATGACAAGATGACCTCAGGATTATCATGGCCCTGTGCTTTTTCAGATCCATTCGAGAAAGAACTCTTGAAAATGAACTCAGCCAAAAAAAGACTCAGATCATTCAATACGACAGTACGAACATGATATCAGGACAAACTCATGGTAATATCTCTTGTATCAAAGATAAATAGATGCTGTCACTTTTTTTTATCGCATTGGAAAGGACTATATTGTATATCAAAGTATCTAACCTTATCAATGGGAGAAAGAGTTAATATTTATTCTTTTTTCTTTTGATATCCAATTTTTTAGGGGCCATGAAGACACTTGGACAAGCATCTTCCGTCATCCTTATGTAAGAATGGTTGCACCAAGTCCAAATGATATCGCTTAGTTCTTTTTTTTTGTCTGCCTTATCCTTAAGAGAGACCGCAAATGTTCTAGGAGCTTGGCTTAAGTTTATCATTTTCTTCTTGTGTTATTTCTGATCATAATGCCTTGTCTATAAATTGCCAAACTCTCCTTTTCAACAGTGTCAGAACAAAATATCTTACTTCCAGACCCCTTTGCTAAACTAAATGTAGCAGTTTGTCACATGAGCATGATGATTTGGATGTTAAAAGCTATGCAAGTTTAAATTGATGCTGCGTCATATTTAGCGTTTATTAGTTGCCAGTTTTCCCAATCATGAGTTTCCTTAACCCATACTTAATTGATTTTTTTAAGAAAAAAATATGTTTTTTGACCTCCTCAACTTTGCTTGCCTTTAAAAGTTTTTAGTTGGATCATTCAGATTATTTAAGTGACTCAGCGTCATCCTTCTTGACCCGATCAATAAAAAATTAAAAATCGTGGTATACGATCATCAGTCGATAATTTAAAAATATTTTAGGATTAATGTATTTTTGGTATCATTTAACTAAAATGAAACCAAAAATATGGGGACGTGGAGACAGTCACAGCATGAGCTAATGCATGATGCATGCATTCTTTTTCTTTTCTTCTAGAAATACTAACAAGTTAGTTTGTTACGGCATTATCTATCTCTATCAAATTGCTATTCAAATTGAGGTAACAACCACATCATAGACTCAATACAGCTGTTTGCTGAAGGTGTGAGGACCTGTGCGAGCATGTGTTTAGTCCTATATTGATTATTCGCTAGATAGATCTTGGGTACTTATATAAAATTAAGTGATCCAAATAATATCTTTCGGCTAGCTTTTTTAGGTGAGATAGTCACTTGTGATAAATGGTATCAGAGCGGATCCGGACCATAACTTATATAGATTAGGAGACACTGCAGCACGGATTTATTGAGGCTGATCACAGACCAATCATGGTGCTTGCAATTAGATTTGAATTCTTAGATTGACGAGGACGTCAAGACTTAAATGGGGCTGGATAGATCTTAGGTACTATCAAAAAAATCTAAATAATACCTTCCGGCTAGTTTTTTTGGATGAGATACTGGATCGTGATAGGGCCAGATCGCAAGCAGAATATTGTATATGATGCCCTGGTATTGATTTTTTTTTTTTTTCTGTAGTTCCCTGGCATCTTTGTCATTTGACAGAATGCTATAATGGTGTTGGATACTGGATGGGCGAAGGGTCATCCTGGATTAGTTAAAATAATTTAAAGTACTAGGCTAAAATTTTGAAAGACAGAATGTTTTCGAGTGCAACTCCAACAAAATTGAGAGGTCAAAAGATAAATTTCCCTCCCTGAAATTAAAATAAAGATGGAGCCAAGTTAAAATTTCTTTCCAATTCTTAGCAGACATGGCTCCGCCTCATGGCAATTTTAAGACAACACCGGAAAATATTCAGAAATCCCAATTACTAGCCTGCTAAAGAAACGTCTGACTTGCACTTAAATTCTACTCCAATCAAAGGCAGAGGGGGTTTAAGAGAATTTTGTGGAGGGCTACCGCCCATAATCTGCATGCTTCGTTGCTGCATCTTACAAAAGAACGATTAATCTTTTTTTACGATATCAACCATTGAATTGTACTCTGCACAGATATCAAAACACTTTGAACTTGCTCATCTAGATCTTGAAGTAGTCGTTGCATGATCCAACGGTGGATTTACAGGAAAGTGGGTGAATCCTTGTTTCGCACGAAAGACACAATCCTTGCCCTCATCTACAGGGCCCCCTCTTACCTTTAAAGTGATAATAAAAGAACGAACGAAGGAGAGAACCCGTCTATTCGTCAGAAACCCATGTTCCTTCGTCTTTCCAATCCAATGGTGTTCTTCTTCTTCTGATTCGGGGGGCATTCTAGGCTGGCGACCACAGAAACAGAAAGAAAGAAAACCTAACAGTTGATCTGCTCCTGGACCTGGTAAGTGGGGCTGATGCAAGCAGCTGCAGCTTTGTTTACCGTACGTCAATCTAAAGAAAAGAAACAAAACAAAACAAAGAGTCGAAATTAACTCCTTTTTTATCTTGTTACAAACCACTAGCCCGATTGCCCGAAGAATATTCTATCATATTTAACAATATTAAACATTTCAGAGTAGCCACTTGATAGTTATAAATTCAGATACACCCGTTTAGCCAACCAATATAAATTGACGTGCGCGCCTTTTGGAATGGTGCACGCCATAATATGGGCCAAGAAGTACTTCTTGCATGTGAAACTTAAGACCATCTTGTTCTCTTTGATTACTCACCCACCATCAATTGTCGCACGAAACTGTGTCCATGGATGATAAGGACTTTGAATATAATTTTCTCTTTGATTACTTTCCACCATATAACTTAACAATACATGCCACTGGCGCCAAAGCATTTATAAATAGGCCAACCAACAGGCCAGGGCCATTGGGTCTTACTTCTGTCCGAACTTGAAATATATATATTATCTGAAACATCCTTACGTGTAAATGGTAACGCTGGCTGTGGCCTCTCTCTCATGCCAATTGCGACTTGCTAAAAAGCAGGAGCAATTGAAGTGCAAACCAAGTGGAGACAGAATCACCTTGTACATCTCTGCATCAGATCGTTTTAGGAATATTTACTACTTTTCTAAGCTCTTCCACATCATCTTCACTTGACAATGAAGCCATATGAGGGCTTCACAACGCCTTGTGCTTGTGACTTCGAAGTCTTGACCTCTTAAAATAAAAAAAAACAGCTAGCATTCCAGTGTCCATTTTTCGTAGTGCAAGGCGTTTCAAGTGCATATGCAGCGTGACTCTCACAGATACGGCAACAAGAAGGGAACAAATCACGCTCCATGCTCTCTTTTGCTGATACGTAGCCGACGTTTAGGACAAGTTGTCATCTTTTTATCACTTAGCCTACCTATATAGCAACTAGTATTCAACTTTGTGTCGTTTAATTAATCAAGAATACGATAGCCACCCCCTGTTTGTGATGCCTCACCCCTAGTTTGGTGGTTTGGTATCACATCCCTCGAATGGTAGGAACAGCATGCATCTAGGCCAGGCCGAAAGTGATTTCTCTTGGTTAATGCTAAATTAATCAGCCAACGGGATTTCTAAGTATAAATATGATATAACCAAATCCAAGAAAACTTTATCATTATATAGACTGCCATTTCCATCTCTACGTACCTACCTTTCTTCGTTCATACATCTTTTAATTGTGGGCAGGAACTAGGTTACGTCTCCTCTTGGTTTTTTTGGAGAAACCAGCTTATCTTTACCTACTTTCTCGAATAAAACCAACGTAGTTTTGGTGGGCTTCGTCTCACGAACCTCGGAAATTCCTAGATTACTCTCCTGGCTCTGCTCAGACCCGGATGAATTAATTTAAAGATGTCTGTCTGATGGTTTCTCAGCTGTCATTCAAAGTTTTTGCAAAACAATGTGCTGCTTTCTGTGGTCTTGACGGACTCTTTAGCTTGGAAACCTATATATATATTTATATATATACACATATTGCATCTTGTTATGTGCCAGACAGGCCTATAAAAAGGACTGTGACAGAGAGAGCCAACCAAGATCTGGACGAAAATAAAAAATTCAAGAAAAAAAAATACTAGAGATCGCCCATCATAGCCTTACGTGAATGATTGGTGATTGACACGAAGAGAAAGGCAAACCACCGGTCTTTATTAAAAAAAAAAAAACAATTTTTTATAAAAATATGTAAAAAAATAAAAAATAATAATATGTAAATAAAAATTATCCAACAAACTGAGTAATTTTAATATGCAGCAACATAAGCTTTGTATCTTGATATTTGTAGGAATCCGCTCATACATCTCTCAAATCATAATATTACATGTTAGTATTAGGGAGAACGAGGGTTCATTAGATATATTGGGAGGCTGCTTAGCAAATTTTTTTTTTTTTTTGCTTATGGAAAAATTTACTGGCCATTGGAAACGAGAAGACACAAGTATAAAAGAATCGAGTTAGGACGAGTTGCTGGCCACGAGCCGAGCATAACAAAACTTGCTCAACCTTAGTTTGACTAAGCTTTGAATCAAGTTCTCTCATTATTATCTGAACAGAAGGTGGTCAGGCTTGAGCCAAGCTCATAAATTTTTGCAATGAGCTCGAACTTGCTTGTCTGTGGGCAGCTCGGTTTGTTAGCGCATCCAAAGGAAGTTCATTTGCTCCCACAAGGCCAAAGCACATTACTGATTTTTTTTTTCTCTCTCTCTCTCTTCAAGAGTCGGAAGATGGAACTTGGTCTTAATCTACAATCCCAAGAGATGGCAACAATATTGCAGACGTTAAAATAACAGATATAACCGAGGGAAAGCTTGAATAAAGAATATTGCTGCAGATTATTCTTTCCATCACTCTCAATTTACCAATCTTATATGCTAATCAAGGGTTGATGCAATAAACCGAGAAGGTGGGTGTTAGCTGACCACGCATCATATAGTCAATGCCCCAATTCCATGTAGGACCAGTAAACTGAATGGTGACTGAATGAGTGACCTTCACCATTTTTCTTATAATTTTAGACTTGAGATGCATCTAAATTTGAACATTAAGGACTGGAATATTGTTGAATTGAGCTCATGAATATGGGTTAGGTTTGGAAGCCGAGCATGGAGCGGTGACTTGGGGCATATCTTTGTTGGGACTGGGTTGCATCTTATATGCAAAAAAAGAATTCACCCTCTTCCGCACAAATCCACCATTGAATCGTAGAATTATTGCTTCGAGATCTATGTAGACGGATGAATGAAAAAGTTTGGAGTACTTTGAGATCTGTACGAAGCGTAATTTGATGGTCGACGTTGCGAAAGAAGACCAATTATTCTTTTGTGCAAAAGATACAATCCGAACCTATAAATCTTTGTTTTTCAAAGGTATAAGTTTCAACAACTACGTACAGCCAGCAGGCAGCCTTTTCTTTTATCTTTTTTTTTTTTGTGGAGCTAGCCACTTCCCATGGAATGGTCGTTGGTCACGGTTTCTAGGATACTATTCAAATATTTCAACCAAACAATCCGGATGACAATGAGTATAAATTCGATCGAGTTAGACTCAATGAAGAGGATCTCATTTAATTAGTCTGACGAACTGGTGGAAAGTTTTCTTCCTACTTAATTTGAACCCACCTTGAAGTCTATACGTTGGGTCAAACCTTATCACCTCAGTTGATTTGGCGGAATTCTGCACAAGGTAGAATTGAATTTGAACAAGTCATGCAAGGTTTCCTTTCGAACAAATCAAGGCACGGTCCTTCCTTCCCGACTTCAGAACTCACGAGCAACCTTATGCTTCTCTAACATCGCCTTGACGTGCTCTAGCCTGGCATGAGAACCCTATGGTGAAGACAGCGAACAACCCTATGCACTCATCCACGTAAGCCCACAGGTGGGCGATATTTTTATTTGGACCAAATCCATCATCGAGCCGTGGATCAATCCGACCATGAGCCAACGCATGCAGATGGGATGAATCTGATGTATCTAACGATGAATCTGACGTAACCAATATTTTTTCTATAAATAGACTCTTCAGAGTCTTTGTAAGCAGATGGGATCCTCGTGATTGGCGTTGCAAGGCATAAAACGGATCTTGCAAGGCCGCCAACCTGCCTCGGTTTGTAAATAAGGTTGGGGCTAAGAGGGCCTTATGTGGATCTAACGTCACTCTTCTGTTTAATTTCCTTTGTTTTATGAGATAGCGTTAGACTTGGAACCTGCAATTCTGGCACCTAGCAAAAAGTCTTCATGCGGATGTGAAATCTCGCGTCTCGGAGACGCCATGAACTTTCGTTGTTACGCTGGTCGATCAAATCAAATGATTCACCGGCATCTTAGCTTGGTTTCATCGTCGTTTGTTTTTCCTCTACGCTATTCTAGTTTCATGCCCCCAAAGACGGGAGTCAAGGCAAAAAGGTGGAACACGTGCCCTCTTTTTTTCAACATATCCGGCATGGACAAGAAGTGCATCCAGAATATTTTAGTCCTAGTGGTGCCTAAAAAGATACCGATCCATGCAAGAAGTATGTTGAGAGCTAACGACATCCAACTTAGATGGGACTCAACAATGGTGGTTGGTTAGATTCAGATCCCAACAAACATCTACAGATAGGTGATGGAGTGTGTCGCCTTCTAAGTCGACTAAAACGGCTAATTAGATCACTTTTCTACTTGGCTCAGATTGTTGTTAATAGAATATACTTAGACTATTTTTTTTTTCGTGTTATTATATTTTTTGATTTATATGGATATATTCGTATATGAGGCATATATATTATAAAAGAGAGAGAGTGAGATAGAAAAAGTGGTGATTTTCACATGGTATCGTAGCAGAGGTCCTGAATTCGAATTCTGTCTCCGCATTTTTTAACCCTATTATTAAAAAAAATTCGCATGTTGGACTCGTCCATTGAAAGAAAAATCCGGCCCACATGTGAGGAAGATGGTAAGAAAATATAAAATATATAAATATATATATATATTATTCTATTAGCTTAAGTTTTTTTTAAAAAAAATAGTAATTTCTTCATGTGACACGGGGGACGATCTTTCTAGAAAAAGATAACAGAGTTATGTACAATATGGGAGCCCTCCATCTAACCTCTATCTTTCTCTCCCTCTCTGTGGTGTCCACGGCCCACAGCCGCCACCTCGCGTTACAAACGAGAGGTTGTCAACCCGAGGGAGAGAGCGTACGGGGCTCTGCAAACGCCCTTTTGCATGCATGCACTGGAAAATTCTTACTTTGACCTCGTCTTTGCTGCTGTCATCCGTATATGGATACACCACTTCTGAATCCGTAGATGTACTTGGATACTGATGATTTAGTAGCTTTTAAGTGATTACACCTTTAAATAGGATTTCTGCATTGCTTATATACCAAGAAAGAAAAAAAATCTGCATTAACCTAGCAGCATTGCTCAAATTTGTTTGCTTAGGACATATTTCCCTCTCTCATCTCATTAAATGGTATATAATCAACCATTGTTAAATTCAGTTATAGATTATGTATTATAAGTTTTTATTATATTGAATTGAATATTGCAACATTTTTGTAGTTGTGTGATATTCTTGTATTAAATTTGGATAATGGGATGTTTATTTAAAAGTGTGCACAATGCATTGCTGGCTGGTGCAATGGAATAGTTTATTTAAGATTTATTATTATAAATGCTATCAAGTTTTTATAATATGGCTTTGATATTTCCGATCTAATTCATATTGGGATAATACATTGTTAGCAACATAGATCGATTAGTATGACATTACAAACTCAACAACCATGACTATGATCTAGTCTTGTCCCCATGTGTATTGGCAAGAGCTAGTATGAATCTTAATTATATATGATGCTATTCCACATAAATTTAAAGCACTAATTAGAAATTCATTCAAAGAAAAAAAAAGTAATATGGGAAGAAATAAAATTAAAGGGTCTAATAAAAACTAGAGGAAGAATTTTCCTTTTTTTAGAAATACAATAATCTCTCTCTTTTTTCTCAAATGACAAACCATTAACCAAGTCCAATCCATGTTCAAAAGTCTCTATTAAAATGCTCCTTATTTGAATATATATATCTATATACATTCTCTTTCTATTACGGGAAGCAATAAATAGAAGATATATGTGAACTAAAGTGGGATTTTATGGATTTATCTAAATAAAAATATCTCAATATATTACTTAAGTGTGGAATCACAATCATTCAAAAAATAATTATTTTTTGTGGACAGTTATATACAAAAAAAATTGTCCAGATTCGCATCCGACAAACTTTTTTATGGTCAGACATCTAGAAAATCTTTATCTTAATAGCATTGACAATAAAAATATATGGAAGAATGAATATACTTTTACAAGACGGATCATCTCTTTATATGGAGAAACATAAATAAAATATGTAGCATGAAAGAAAGCAGCATCATAAATTCAAAAAGTTGAAATAATAAAAGTAGATGGAAGAATTAATATACTTTGACAAGACAGATCATCACTTCATATGAAAAAACATAAATAAGATACTTAGCATGAAAGGAAGCAGCATCTATAAATTAAAAAAATTGAAATAGTTTGTACATCCACAAAAGAGCCCTCCAAAAAAAAACCTTCCTTTGAAAACTAAGAATAAAACCTCTGGAGCGACATTTCATTCAACCCAGTTACCACAGGGTGTGGTCTCCAATTTGGGTATCTAAGCATATGCTTAAAACACCTCAGCAAGTCATAAATTAAATAGAATCCTAATTTATTAGAAATATCTAAATTACATCATTTAATTGTACCATTTATATACCGGTATAATTTTGGTATGTGGAGAGTTGTCTTGGTCCATAAACAAATGAGAGAGAGAGAAAGAGAGAGAGAGAGAGAGAGAGAGAGAGATCAAAGGCTGTTTGGGAGTAGCCCACAGGAAAGTGGAGAGTCTCCCTTTGGCATGGCCCCTGGTTTTGCACCAAGACTAATGGTATCTCAGCCAAACCCCCCAAACCCCTTCGCCTCTTATACTCCCAAATCTCCATCACTCCGCAATTGGGGTTTCCCCACCTCGCGCTCCAATCCCCGACCCCTTTCCCTCTCCGCCAGGAGGAATCCCCAGAAGAAAGATCTTTTGGGATTTTTCTTCAAATCTTATGGGCAGAATTCTACACGTATAGAGCCATCAAATCCCATCCCTTCTTCTCTTCCCCTTCCCCCCACTACAAAGCAATAGAACTCCGCCCCCCTCTTCTTCTCCAAAGTCCCATCTTTCTCCCCATTTCTCAACCATCAGGAATCTAGCAATTCTAGGTTCCTCCTGATTCGCGGTACACGATTGGTCCTGAGGGCTTTGGGGGGGTGGGGAGAGTGGGGCCGATCTTGATGAGGGTTGACGGCAGCTTGGCGGACCGGAAGGGGAAGGAGGAGTCGGCGGCCGCGGCTGAGGGGGCCGCGGCTGCGGCGGCGGGGGCGGGGGCGAAGTGCAAGTCGTCGAAGAAGGGCAAGCGGCGGAATAAGAAGGGCAAGTCGGCGACGGTCGTCCAGAGGCTGTTCGATACCTGCAAGTCCGTCTTCGCCAATTGCGGACCCGACATCGTCCCGTCCCCGGAGGACATCGAGCGCCTTCGAGCCATTCTTGGTACGACCTATTCCTTTCTCCTGATGAGTTTTGATTTTTATGTCCGAGGTTTGTGTTTTATTGGGTTTCGGAGAATTTACTATGGGAGTTTTTTTTTTTTTATATACATTGGGTAGTTCGTGGAATGCGATAGGATGGTAGGTTGCTTTATTGCCCTTCTCAGTTAATACCTAATATGTAGAGAACTTATGAAATCTTGCTTTCTTATTTGGACTACTGGTAAAATTTGTTCTTTTTATGAGATTGGCTAACGCGTGCTATTGATACGGCAGCGTTGCCGGAACGAAAAATACTATTTTTAAGGCTATGTTTTCCTGGATTCTAATCTTGTTTGGATCATTGAGTATCTGAGAATTGCAACTGCTGTTGCATTTCATGATATAGATGTCAGATTGTAGGATGGTTGCAAGCGACTGCATTTCTTGTTTCTATTATCCAGTTGAAGTCATAGTTCAGGTGTGTTGGTTGTGGCTTGTACCCAAGGTAATCAAATAAAATCGAAGGGGGGCTCGAGCTAGTGAAGGTGATATCCGACATAGTTATCGTTAGAAGATACTTTCTTGATTCTCTGTGACAAAGCTTTATGGATGAGGAAGTATGCTTGGGAGTACTGTTTCATGGTGAAGATGTCTGGATTGAACAATCTTTACTAATGCTGATCTTTTTATGGCGTCAGGGATTTGTGAGTTTTCAATGCATAAACTATAATAAAAGAATTCTTTCATCTAATGCTTATGATAATGGCTCTTCCTATTGTTATTGTTTTGAGTGCACTGACCTCCAAAGACAAATATTTATATAATGTGAACATGTATGCAAAGTTATGTGAAATTCATGCTTTATTGTATATATGGTCTGTTTATGCCCTCAGCTATCGATTTTCAGTTGTTCCATTGTTGATCAAGCAAGACTCCAACTTGATGATTCTCTCATGTTTTCACACCTCAAATGTTGAGTAGGTGACAGGATATCATGCGGACAACCACAGAATAGTTAAAATAATCAGATGAGTCTAGCATATATACTTGATTATACGAGATTGAGTGAGTCATACATGAAGCACAAGACATTTCATATATGGATACTGTGGCCAGGCATAAGTCTTGTAAATAATTTATCAAGTGCTTGGTGTCCTTGTATATGAAACATGAAAATTATAAGTAGCTAGTTGTATTGAGCTATTTTATGTATGTGTGCGACTTAGTTTGACTATTGTGCTCACATTTTTTTCTCATGCAGATACTATGAAACCAGAAGATGTTGGTTTAACTCCAAACCTGCAGTATTTTCGCAATGCTGTGTCTGAAGGACCTCCTCTGATAACATACTTACGCGTTCATGAATGTCCCAAGTTTTCGGTAATGTACAGTTCTGTTGCATCTGTTTTTAAATGTCACTTGATAATCCATGTTTCCCTCAAACTGCCTATTGCATCCTGCAGATATGTATCTTTTGTTTGCCTAAATCCGCCGTCATACCACTTCATAATCACCCAGGAATGACCGTCTTTGGCAAGATTCTTTTCGGCTCAATGCACGTCAAGTCGTACGATTGGGTCGATAATCCTCAGAACTCCAGGGAGACAATTAGAAATGCAGATGGTAAGCTCTGCTGGATTTGTTTAGCTTTTGCGATGTACTGGGGCGGTATGACCTTTTTCTTAACCTTCTTTAATTTGGTTTTTGGGCCAAACACCAGGTGCACGGTTGGCGAAGGTTAAAACTGATGATGTTTTCAAAGCACCATGCGAGACATCCATACTTTATCCGGCGGCTGGAGGCAACATGCATCGTTTTACTGCGGTGACCTCTTGCGCGGTGCTTGATGTGCTTGGCCCACCTTACTCTAAATCCGAAGGAAGGGATTGCGCATATTATAATGATCTCCCATATTCAAGCTCCTCTGGTACGGTTTTCATTTGGAACTCATTAGCAGATGTTTCATTCAGCTATACTTACATTAGGACATCAATGATAGAAAATATTTATGCTGGCATGACGAAGTGATTATGAAAAAATTGTTAAATGCATTTCTTTTGATAAAAAGTGCTTGTATAATTACATGTGACATTGTGCCATTAATGTTGTGTCATGCGTCGTTATATTTATATTCTATTATGGTTATCATCATGTAACGTGCATTCCCAGCCTCAGCGGACGCTGTTGAATACTGTGATTAGACCAAGGAAATCATGATTACTATTACTCACATGTAGATGATGCTATGAGGTCTTGGCTTCCCACCTAGCACCACCTGTAAACTTGCACAAGCTGGACGCTCAATTCCACCTCTTATTCCCATTAAAAGTCCCAAAGCTATACAGAGTCATGTAAAGTTATGCATACATACTTTTTGCCTCCCATGAAAAGTTATGTAAAATAAACACCAATTTTAACCATTAGACCAACATGATAATCACATGCTGCATGATCTGGGGGACAAACCATTGGTGCTTATTTTACATAGCTTTGGGACTTTTAATTGGAATAAGAGGTGGAATTGAGCGTCCAACTTCCTCAATTTTACAGGTAGAATTCAAATGTATGCATGCATCCTTATGTCATTCTATTGCAGGCGATGCTGTTTTGGTTCCTGGCGAGCATGAGGGGTATGCTTGGCTGAAAGAGATGGAGGGACAACCTGATGACTGCATTGTAGTGTCTGGTGAATACAAGGGCCCAAAAATTGTGGACCACTGAATATATAAGTTGTGGCGATGATGCTGCAGTTCTTGCAGCAAAGCACAGCGATTCTGCAGTTTGGGTCCGGTGTAGATACACGAAAGAAGAATGGGAAAGGGGAAAAGTTAAAGAGAGGAAGGCCAACAATTCTGTTTTATAGGTTATAAATCTTTAGTGCAAGAAGTTCCTGGCATTGCCCTGAAGGCATGTTTTCAAAGTTTTATTAAATTTAACCTTGCACCATTGGAGTTTTTAGCTTTTATTTATGGCTTCGTTGGCAAGTGGTCATGGAAGAAATATAATTTCGAATGGTTTGAGACCAAATTATTATCTGAGATCGGTACCCTCTTTTTTATTTTCAGCTGTACTCCCTGCCCTGAGCCCGAACGCTATATATCTAATATATTTGATCGATTTCATGATTAACAAGCCAGAAGAAAGCTCCTTCGGAAAGATAAATAAATAAATGTTAAGGTAAAGAGGTAGGGACAAAAGGCAAGGCTGCGAACGTGCAGGATTATGCACATCTTGAAGCTTCATGAACCGTTACTTTTACTCCTAACTATCCTTCCGCAATTTTCCAGGTTATTCAGTAAGTCTGAAGTTTTATTTGATGGGAACTCTGGAATAAACTGGAATTTAAATGTTGTTGGATAGAGGCTTGAAAGAATCGGAAGTCTGAAGAAATGGGTGAGGTCTTCTTTTTGGAAAACCAGAATCCCTCCAACTGCAGTCGCCCTCCATCCAAATGGTTTGAATGGGTTAGATTCTTATGATCAAATTAGGCCTCCACGCTATCAGATTCAGAGAATAAAACACAAAAGGAAAATGTGCAAAAAGAATAAGTTTTGATGCATGATACCTGATAACTTTGAGCCGGCACTACTTGGATTTATGGAATGCAAAATCCCAAATGCTTTTAGGCGGTGGCTGCGCCTTCTAACTTGATAGAATTGATGATATAATAGGCACCGATCTGAAGGAACTCGAGAGAAAAAATGTTTTGTTATAGAACCAAGGTTTATAGAATATTGATAAACCATGCACAGCTTATGTATCTAATGAACTATCTGGCCTAGAGATTCTATGTGGTAATAAGGATCTCGGGCATAGTCATGCAAGAAGTTTTCTAATTTTCTTTTTTAAATGGGACAAAAAAAGCATGCAACTTGTTCTAAGCTTCTTGTTTTGCTTGCATCATGTTCAGATGGGAAGCCTTATGTAAAAGTCTGGGTTCTTGTTTTCCATTCTGGTGCATTACCAACTTTTTAAATTAATTAGATGAATGCAAGATCTAAAGAAAAATATACTCGCACGTATGCAATGCAGATTACATCTTGTTTTGTGGATATTCATCCAGGCTCTTTTTCAATAGTTTTTCTATACTCAGCTTTGTGCTCTGGTGTTTCATGTATAACCTTAATGGGCTGGGTGTGGGGTCTTTGGGCCTCCCTCTGTCTGGAGCTCGGCCAATGGGTCTGAGGTGATGAGGGTCGCCTGTGACGTATGTATCTCATGACCCAACCACAAAAAAAAAGGTACAGAATATGGCATGGCGTCTTTCACCTGCATGCGCGCAAAGATCATGCATTCATAAATCAATCAAGTATTTGGCCTACTTGTTCCAAAATAGAACAACAATGAAGTAGATAAAAATGAAGGCATATCTTCAAACAGCCAATACAAATATCAGTGGATATAAATGATTGGACAAAGACCCAAATGGTTTACACATGTGCACAAGCGTCCTTTCCTTCTTACACTTCGAATAGATCTATCAGAAAACACATTTCTAGGTCATGAACTCAAAATCCTATACATACAGCACGCTATCCTTGTCTGCAACCGCTATCGATATTCTTTAGTTTACACAATGATAGGCAGTATTTAGCTTTCTGTCTGCGAAGCATCTGATTGTCATTTCCTGATAAACAACTGGCAAAATTTCCATGGATGAAATCGATACATTCCAATAAAATAAATTCTACTTGCATACCTTTGCTATCAAATTTCAGAGTCAGTTTATTGCCCATACATAGTGCACCCATCAGTTGCAATAGGGGACCCTGCAATGGAAAATTGAATGGTGTGATCGCTGGCCCCTGTTCAGATTCACCATAATGAATTCTAGAATGTTTTGGTTTTTGAAAGTACAATGCAATTCAATGAACAGAAAGTTATTTATCATGTATAAAGAAACATAATCGGT
Source organism: Phoenix dactylifera (assembly GCF_051530095.1). NCBI lineage: Eukaryota > Viridiplantae > Streptophyta > Magnoliopsida > Arecales > Arecaceae > Phoenix > Phoenix dactylifera. Next base: position 32,608,040 of record NC_143198.1, on the reverse strand, counting down.
AACAGGTGTATCAGCATGTGCACAGAAGCAGGTATTTTGTCAAGTTATAAGCTTTGCTATGTCAGTGTATACATATAGGGCCCCTAAAAGGAGTCCAGTGTAAATATAGATGATAACATAAATTCAAGCATCACAGTGCAAAAATACAAGTTTTCCAAAAGCAGGAAGCAGTAATAGCTTCACCCCCTTATCTGAAAACGAATTTTCTCCTGTTCTGCACACTGCTCTGAACTTTTTTAACTTGAGCGAAAATATACCCAAATTCTGTACTTCTGCAGGATGAGAGCCTGAAATATTTTCCACAGCCATCATAGCAAAAGGTGGTGAGTGTAAGGATCTCCTGATTATTGATATTAAAATGGAGTTAGAAACAAGGCACAAATAGGATAACACCTAGATTCATTAAATTAAGAACTACCTAATTTTACATGACACAATCGTTTAGATCATGAAATCTTTAGTAGTTTATATGTGCACACATTACAGCAGATAGACTTGTGCATAAGCAGAAGAGACAATCATCAATTATGCGAACTATAAATAATATGGTGAGTTAATGGAAGTTGCAAAATAATCGCCATATGTTAAGAGGATTGTATCATTAGGTTCAAAAAATGATATTCTGGTATCCATATCATGTATCAATAAACTACATGGAACATTATCAGTGGCATGAACCACTTTCTGAAGGTCAATCTTTGATTATAGTCAATTAAATTTTCTAAAAAGACTTGAGGTTTTGCAGAACAAATCAGTTATCCATGCTCTTCCCAAATACCTCACCATCATGTAAATGTAAGAGACAAGAAAATAAGTATCATTATCTATTTGGTTCAAAACAATCCTCGCAGCGATGTAAATACAGAGTAAACAAAAGCAAGTGCTAATGTTGTAACCTTTTTTAACTAATTAATTTGCATGTGTGGCACCATCAACTAAATCAAAACATATAGGATAGCATCAAACCTTAAAAACTCAAGTCAATAATATATAATGATAATTACAGGGAAAATGATTGTCTGATATTTTTTCACCATATAATAACAGCAAGCCAGTAAAATTCTTGCATAATCACAACAAATGCTGAAAAGGAAAGAAAACAGAATATATTACAATGCCATAAATTCTAGAAATATATAAAAATCAAGAAAATGGGGATATTTAGCTCAACTCAACTAAGCCTTAATCTCAAACTAGTTGAGGGTCAGCTACATGAATTCTTTTCCTCCATTTTGCTCGATTTTAAGCCATACTTTCTGAGAGATGTAGAGATATCAAGTCCTTTTCTACTACTTCATCCTATATGATTTTTGGTCTACTTCTATACCCTTTCATTACTTTTATATATATCAAATCACTTTTTTATACTAGTGCATCTCTTTGCCTACGTTATACATGTCCAAACCATCTACATCATCATTCTCTCAAGATGTCCTCAATTGGTGCTACTTCCACCTTTTTACAAATGACTTCATTTCTTATTCTACACTTCCATCTCAGCATTCTTATTTTGGTGACACTCATCTCATGCACATGTTGTTTTCTTGTCCAATATTCTGTATGATAAAATATAGATGGTCGTATGGCTATCCTATAAATTTTTTTCTAAAACTTGGTAGATAGCCTACAATCACATAATATTCCAATTGCACTTTTTTATTTCTATCAACCTGCTTTAATCCTATGAATAATATCCTCTTCAATTTTTTTCTCTTATGAATAATCGATCCTAAATACCAAAATATTCAATATATCGTAAAACCAAATATCAATCATTTTTAAACCAAAAACCCATCCGATTTTGACCAACTCCCAAAAAAATTAGGAGGTTCATGGAGAGAATTGATTTGAACAACAACCTCCGAACAAACTAAACCTGACCATTGTAGTACACAGCATAAAGGCATCAATCTGAATCAAAGCAAAAATTTGACAATCAGTAACCCAGAAAGTTCTGCAGGAACATCCAGAACCCAGTAATGCTTTAACTGATCCAAAAATTACCCATAAAAGGAGTTACGCCAATAACTGACTGATCCAATTAGCACGAAAAGAGAGATCCATTACAAACACATCTAACTCTGAGCAATATCTAAGGAAAGCAAAGGATTAAAGAAAAGAATCGATTCAAAGCCACTCTACAAGCTTCTATGCCCAAAACTATGGCAAGTTCAAACTAAACCTAGGCATGTTGGGAGTTCAAGAAGTTACAACATAAAGGCATAAATCTGAATCAAATCAATTGCATTTACATCAAAAACTTAAATATCATAAAACCTCTTAGTTTTCACTAACATCAACACCCGAAGTATTGTTTCAGCAATTGTAACGATTGAGAAAACCAACAATAATACCTAGAAGCGAGAATTAAAAAAAAAGGAAAAAACCGGTTTACCTAATTCTCACAACCATTTAATGTAACTATATCAAGAAAATAAAAGGAAAATATTAACGACAATCGATTCAAAGCTGCTCTTCAAGCTTCTGTTCCGAAATTATCTGAACGTTCCAACCTAAACCTAGGCAAGCTAGGGTTAGGGTTCCAAGAAATTGCAGCATGAATGCATAAATCTGAATCGAAATCAATTCCATATACAGCAAAAACTTGACGATTATGAACCCTAATTTTTCAAGAACATCCTAGACACAAGTATTGTTTCGAGATTCGAAGCGATCCAGAAAAACGAAACATAACTAGAAGTGGAGGAGGGAACCAATTCGAAGCCGGTCGCCGAGCTGTAGCCCTCATTTCTCTGCAGGAAATGAATCAATGCATAGGTAAAGTAATGGGACTTCAACTTTCCGAGAGAGAGAGGGAGGGGGGGGGGGGGGGGGGAGAAGGGGGGATCATATAAGATGGAAAACTAGCTTTTTTTTAAAAAAAGAAATTTCTTATATTTCATAAAAAAATCAATATAAGATTTTAAAAAATAATTTCTTTCAGATGAAAATTAAAATTTCTTAAAAAAACTCCTAAATTTTTACATAGGATGGAATTTAATTTTTTTTAACTAACAGCATATTTTATATAACATTTTATAAAAATAAATATTCAATCAAATATAAATAATTTAATAATGCATCATTTTTTTATGGTCAAATAAATATGCAAAAATTACTTTTCAATTATTATATTTAGACGTCAAATTTTTTAAAAAAATATTTTAATAAAAAATTTTTTTCTACCAACCAAACAAAGATGACAGTTTCTCGGTCCGAATTTGTAAAATGTAAATTTTAATCAAATCACACATTCGAGTGTACCAGTAGATTTGGCCTAAACAAAAAGAAAATCAAAAAAATAAAATGATATTTCTACTCTTTTGGTAAAAGATTTCCACCAAATCTTACTTGAAGACCATATTAAGATGCTTGAAAAAAAAAAAAAAGCTCTATCAAAATAGTTGCATGAACAAAACATTTTTTTTAAGCAAAAAAACTTGGCTAAAATTTTGAGCCACATAAACGTATAGGATAACATGCAACTTTTTGGAGCTCATAATAGAATATGTACAACTTGGTTTTACCAAGTATATAACACAAGTTTCAGGCCATCTGGGAAAAAATAATTGTAAAATCCAATAAGTGCATGTGGGTCATCGCTTATGTCACTTCGTTTGCGTTCTTAGTCCAAAAGTAAGAAATCAAAGAATTTTTCTATTAAAAAAAATGTTGAAGAAGTGGTCATTGATCCGTAAACAATTGCTCAAAGAAAAAGACTACTACGTAGGGAAATATTTATCAAGACAAAACTCGTAGTTATGGTTGCCCTGACAATACTAGAAAATATTGTAACTCTCCATCGGTTCAGATGTACATTCATTCAAATCACATATAACTATTATCTGACATCAAATCAAGTAATAAACTGATCTTAGTTTATCATTTAATGATATACATAATTAGTGAGTTTTTAAAACCTTTTAGTTGGAGCTCTCAATCTAGATTAGTGGTTGTTTTCATTTGAAATTAGTCATGACTTCTCCACATACACAAATCAGTTAAAATTCTGTTGTAGCCTGCCATTAAGATGTGTAAGTACATGTCCTAAGTCAAGATTCTTCATTTGTGTCGCCAACCAGAAATTCATGTCATGCCTAAAAGTCAATTGGATCACTAACATGAAAAGTTATGTTACATAACAATAAATGCAACCAAGTAAACGCTTTCTGATTATATATGTTAAATTTGTTTCTTTTTGGACCTACCAGACCAGTTTTGTGTAAATTAACCTCAATTATTCTATAACACCAGAGCTGATTGCAATTTGCCAGACTACCAGTCCAGATCATTTGTTTGTTGGCCCATCATTCAAATTGGCATGTCTTTATACTTCATTCCAAAGTCATATGAAGAACAGAACAAATAAAAGGGACAGTCCATATCATTCTATCAACATAATTTGTGGGTCCATGCAATTAAAAGACTCAAATGCATGTCATGTACCCAATACTTCCAAAGCAAACCTCTGATAAGAGAAGGAAAAGATAAGGAGAATAAAAAGAACGAGGGCAAGACCCTTTAGAGGCTTGAAGCATTTGATATGCAGATTTTTTTTTTTTTAGCAATAGATATGCAAATTTATATAATTTCTACAGTTCTGCAATTAAGCCGATTTCCCTCGCCCCCCGAGAAAAATGTCCAAATCCCTTGGTGTCACACATGATGCAAAAGAAAATATAAAGGAATTTTGAAGAGAGGAAGTCAATGTGGATTTACTCATGACTCTTTCTTTCCCTTTGAAACTTCTTGGTCATAAATTTATTTTTCCAATTTAATTAGTGATCAGTAGTTAGGTAAGAGCTTCTTTCTTACATGTATTGACTAACTCCTCAACACGAATCGGAAAGCAATAACAACATGTTGTTTTTCGACAAAAATAACTCCTCAATATGATAATAGCTCTCTAAAATTGTAAAAAACGATAACAGAAATTACTTTATTCTATAATCTGTTGAAAGTCAAATATGAGGCACTATTACACGTATGATAGCCATTATAATGAAATTTTAGCTAACTGGCTGTATGATGGTGATTTTTTAACTATATAAATATACAATGTAAGGCCTGCAACTACAATATTATTATGACTATTGTTCAGACCATCAAACAATTTTTTTCGTAATTAAGGAAACTATGAAGTAGCTTAAGAGAGTTTTTTTTTTTTCCCATCCTAAGCGGGGAGGGGCTCTAAACCTATAAGAAATCATAGAGATTATGCACAAATATTGGACATATATAATTTATGAATTATATATCCGAAATGAATTGGTGACGAATTCACCATCTCTGACCTTTTTTTACTTTCACAAAAGAAAACTCTTATGAATGATCCTATTGGGGAAAACGGCGCCTATTTGCGGGAACCTGAGGACATGGTTGGGTTAGCGTTGACCGGAAACCAACGCACGTGACATAAAATAATTAGGAGGCCGCGGAGACAGGTCAGAGGAGGGGAGCGGGGAGTACGGCGACCCGCGCTCCCACGGCGCAAACCAACGACATGTCTCACTGGTTGACATGTCTCACTCGTTGAAAAACCCCGTTTTCTTTTGCTTCTTGCATTGCACCTGGGATGTTGACCTTTTCATGTTTCCGACCTAAAAGAGATAAGCACTTGGATTTCAATTCTTAATGCCGGTCAAAGTCAGGAGGCTTCTCTATATAAGGGGGTGGATTGCAAGGACAAAAGGTAGAGAAGGAGAAGTTTCATCAAGGAGGAGGGAATTAGGAAGGGCGACCTTGGTTTGCCTTCAATGGAAGTGATGCTTGAGAGAAATTTTGTTGCCGAAGAGGACACGAAGGTCAAGTGTGTTGGGGATGAAGAGAGTGGAGAGATTGGAAAGGTGCTGCTTCTTCTTCTAATCTCTTGGCCTTTGTATTATGGTTTAATTCTCCATCTGAATTTTCCTTCTTTTTTGTTTTTAAATAAAAGATTGGTGAACTCCTTTTGAATTTTCGAAGGAATTAATGGTTAGATGCATGCTAGGAGTTAGAAGTTTTCTCTTCAATTGCTGCAGCTATAGTTCTCATTTGATGAAAAGGTCCATGTATTTGATATTTTCATGTTTCGGTGAAGTGAAATTGATCATTCCATGGTGAAAATCATGGCACCCATGAGCAGTTATATTACCAAAGACTATGAGCGTGCAGTCAGTAATCTTGACAAAAAGGGGATTTTTTTTTCATGTTTCAATAAAAGCAGCCTTGAAAGAAATTGAGAATTGGCCTACTGTGGAAGAATTATCATGCTATATATCTAGAATAATTCTGAAAAATCAATCAAGATCTCTAATTACTTGCTCAAAAGAAGAAGAAGAAGAAGAAATCCTAATATTCTTTTGATAATATTCCTTGCTTACAAATTTGTGATTTTGCAGTTTGGAAGTGAAATGCCAGTCTTTGATAGGGATTCTTCAAGGTCATCATCTCCAAGCCAAAGAGACTTAAGCAATAACAAACAGGTACGAAGTTATAAATTTTAACATAAAATAAATATACCATACATAGCATTCACCTATCTTCCAATTTCCAATATTCAAATAATGTACAACCAAATATCAAAGTGCAATCGAACTGAGCCGAGTCAAGCAGCCAGACGTTCGAGCTTGACTCGATTCAAAATACGCGAGCTCAAAATTCAATTTGAGTTTGATCGAGCCTTAATATCTAAGTTTGAACACGACTCAATAAAAAAAGAAACACTTAAGATCGACTCGACTCGAATATCAACAGAGCCATACTCGAAAAATATGATCAAAATAAAATATAACATAATATTATATTTTAAAATACTAATATATATATATATATATATATATAGTTACATACGTTATTTGATGTTTAAGAGCATGCTCATGTAAATATAATAGCTATCTTCTTCTAGGAAAAAAGTATCTTCTTGTATGCTCGATAATTATTAAATATATGGGTTCTTAGCTAAACAAATAGATCAAACCTAGCTAATTATTCATGCTTGAATTGCTTATAGCGTAATACATAAGAAACTGCGTTATGTACATATTAAGCTTAAATTGAGAAACTCAAATTGTGTATTCATATTGGTTTAGTTCACATTTACAATTAACACGGATCCCTCTAGCATAGTTAGCGTTAATTTATGGTGCACATGTTACATGGAAAACAAGAATTATTTCTTGAATTATGAAAAAGAAAAGAGTCAAGACAGTCTCAACTGAATTCAGGTCTCCACCGTGATTAGAAGTAAAAGATCATTCATGGACATGAGCCCGAGACCATCTTCTTGCAAGCACGACAACTCAAATACAAACAGTCAGGTGAGCATACATTTCCAGATACCTCAACAGGAAAGGCCAATAGAAATAGAAAAAAATGTTGCAGAATAAACCTTCTTCAAGTTTTATTCCCATATTCTTGACCAGGCTTAATATATAATTTTTCTGCTTAACTTTATTCCTCTGTACTAGTGTCATCCAATTGTAGTGTATGGGCTCGCAAACGAGGTATATATATATATGGATGGAAAATTGCTCATTCTCATCTCCCATTGTGGCTTTATAGGACAACCAGCTCGAATCCATTAATGCAGAAATGGGCGAGGCAAGAGAAGAGAATGAAAGGCTGAAGGCATTCTTAGCGCAAATGGCGAAGGATTACCAATCCCTCCAAATGCACTTCCTTGACATTGTTCAAAAAGAACATCCAAAGAAACCAGCCGAGACTTCTAGCACACTTGAAGATGTTGAAGAACCTGAACTTGTCTCACTCAGCCTTGGAGCAAGCGCAGGTAGAAGCAGAAAAGAAGAAAAAAGAAAAACAAATGAAGGCCTCACCCTTGGATTACACTATAAAATTGACGGTTCTAGCAGCAGCCGAAGTGAGCCTCCGTCCAATTTGAACCCGGACGGCAGCTTCGAGGAGCCCCAGGAAGAAGATACTGGGGAGCCATGGCCACCGAATAAGACGATAGAGAGTTCAAGAAATGGTGAAGATGTAGTGTTACCACAACCCCCTGTTAAGAGAGCGAGGGTTTCTGTGCGTGCAAGATGCCATGCCCCTACAGTACGTATAACTCCCTTATGTTCCCAGCGTTGCACTTGATCTGCATGCATGCGTATTGTAATGACCCGTGCAGGCGTATATTTAGTCCCACATCAGTTATTCACCTTAGGTACTTATACAAGATCAAGAAACCCAAATAATGTTTTTCGACTAGCCTTTTTTGGTGAGTTTCTGAGTTGTTACAAATGGTATTAGAGCGAACTCGGCTCGTAGCCTATGTGGACTAATGAACACTGGCTAAAGAAGGATGTCAGGGCTTGAACGGAAGGAGTCTGTGAGGATCCGTGCAGACGTGTGTTTAATCCCATACCGGTTATTCGCCGAAAAGATTTTGGGTACTTGTACGGGATCAAAGAACCCAAAAAATACCTTTCGGCTAGCTTTTTTAGATGAGGTCCTGAATTGTTACACATATTTTGTATATATGCATGCATAGATGTAGTGTTTGCATCATATCATTTTCATCGATGGGAAATGCTCATGCTTTTTCTATAAATTAAATCCTCTTTATCATCGAATTCTTATTAATTTTGGATTACTGATTGATATATACATCTATCTCCAGATGAATGATGGATGTCAATGGAGGAAATATGGGCAGAAGACCGCAAAAGGCAACCCATGCCCACGAGCATACTACCGTTGCACTGTTGCACCAGCATGCCCGGTAAAGAAGCAGGTATCATCTCTTCCTTTATAGTTTGGTCGGTTTCTTGGGTTGGATTCAGCCAATTTTTTTCTCTAAAGTAGTCTTCGGACGAAACTTTGATTTGATTGTGGCTAGATATATATAACTGCTTGATGATTACTAATAACAATCATTTTGCAAATGTCAGATGATTATTACGTTTCCTGCAGAAGTCTCATTACCTTTTAAATTGTTATTTTCGATCTTAATTATAAAGATATTTGTATTGATGGAATGAAAGCTTTAATCAACAAACCTAGACTCAGTCAAGCATCTTGCATCAGTTATGATTCAACAATGCACTTAAACAATGCACAGTTTCATTTAATATTGAAGTTGAAAGGATTGAACCAAACAAAAAACAAGCATCTGATTTTGACTGTTAACCGAGGAAATAGTAAACAGCAAACTGCTATCCCGATCTTGACATCATCGTCCGCCTTGGGACACTGCTGGTTTCGTGCACGCCTTCAACAAACAATATATTCAACATTCCGTGATCCAGATTCTTACCTAAATCATCATAATGATGTGATTTAGTGTTATGCTTTGCTTACTACGTACGTAATTATAAAAGAGATCATTCAGCGTCGTCTTCTCATCTGTTTTGCAGAAGAAATATATATGGTGGCAAAAATAAAATAACAAATTAGTCTTCTAATAAGAAAAATTTTGTCATGTTTTTTTCGGCATTGTTTCATTTCAGGTGCAGAGGTGTGCTGAAGACACGTCCATATTGATTACCACCTACGAAGGAGAACACAACCATCCTCTTCCGATGTCAGCCGCTGCCATGGCTTCTACTACCTTGGCCGCTGCATCCATGGCGATCTCTGGTTCATCCACTTCTCGTCCAGCCTTCGGATCCCCAGTCTCCTCTACCACCACCAGTACTGCCAACCTCCACGGCTTTAGCTTGCACCCACCAAACCCATCAATCCATTATTCCTCCCCTTACCACCCCACCATCACAATAGACCTCACTGCACCATCATCGACTCCCCATGTCAACTTCTCTTCAAACATCATCGACAGCTCAAGTTATTCCTCGACGAGTCTGAACTCCTCGTCCTCAGCTTCCAACACTGTGCCAGCATCTTGGGGTGATGGGTACTCAAGCTATGGAGCTCAGCCATGCAACAAGAGCCACACTGGATCTCTAAACCTTGGGAGGCAAACTCCAGACTCTTTCTTCCAATCCTATTTGCGCAGGGCTACCAGCCCAACTCCTGGTGGCCAGCATTTCCTGACGGACACGATCGCTAAAGCGATCGTATCGGACCCGAGGTTTCGATCGGCATTGGCAGCTGCCATTTCATCGCATGTCGGATCCCAGGGAGCCCAAGAGTCTTGAGTTTACTCAAGAGTGCTTCTGCATCGCCAGGGGAGATATACTAGGGATCGCATTAGCTGAAGATTTTTTTTTTTTTTTTTTTTTTAATTTGGAGTATTTTAGTCTATGATTTTCTTCCAAGGAAAATCTGAAACTTTTGCAAGGCATATTGGTTGTTCGGTAATACATAGTGTTTTTTTGGGTACAGTGTTGTATATAGTTTCCAAAACATCAAGTTTGAACCGGAAAGGATCCAGACTCTTGAATTTATGAGTTAAAATATGATGGAGAAAGAGAAGAGTTAAACCGAAGAACGGATAACATTTAATAATCATGTATACATGTTACTGGAGTGCTTGAACCTTATATCCTTGGGACCAGCTGAAGCTGGGGACTCAATGCTTTCACTAGTTTTGTTCTTTTTTTTTTTTTGGATGGAAAGGAGTCTAAGGAGATATTACGAGCTCCATAGGACACCCAATTTATTAACAGAAAGTATTTACATCAGTGTAAAAAAAAGGATAAAAAAGAAAAGGAGTAAAGGAGTCTATAAAACAGGATTTGTGTATGAAAAAGACAGTAACCATAGAAGTGAAAATAGAAACCTCTAAATTAAGGGAGAGAAAATATCAGTGTATGTAACATCCCATGCATGATAGGGCTGCATTAAGCTCATCAGCCAGGATTAAAGGATCATCATGGCACAATATTGGCACAGGGTAAGAATTTCTAAATCCATCATTGCCAAATGCAGCCAAAAAGAGCAACGGAGTCCAAGTAGAGATACAGCAGAAATTCCATCCTTGTTACCAACAATTCCTTCGCGCTCAGAAATGAACGGCAAAACAGAATCCACGAAGGATTAAATAAAAGAGAGCGGATATCCCATCATTGCAAAGAGCACAAGGGAATTGAATCCATCACCCAAAATCTTTGTTGATAATTTGTAAACTACTTTACACAAGGAGATTGACCTATAGTCATAAACAGTATGACGGTTAGATTTCTTATGGATTAAATCAAGATAAGTGTGCCCCCACTGTGTGGAGAAAGTTGCCCATGCCACCAAAATAAAGTGAGAATTTTTTTGCATGAATACCCTCCTAAATATTAAATTTTGTATAAATACTCTTCCAAAATTAATATTTGCGTGTATATCGTCGTAAAACACTTATTTTGTTATTCTACTTTTTTTTTATTCTTATTTTTACATATGTACCCATGCTTTCTAACGCCGTTCAAAATTTAACGGTTTCAAATTAAAATGACTAACATACTCTTAATGAGTGTGTAAAAAGAAAGTAGTTTCAAAATTTTATTTTACTAAATATAGTTTTTATTAACGGTGTTAGAAGAACCATTGTATTAAGGACATTTGTGCAAATATAGTATTTTATAAGGATATAAAAATAAAATTATAAATTTGTGGAGGATATTTATATAATTTTAAATTTAAAAAACAAATCCTCATAGAGCCCAACCAACAGCCCATGTAAGCCCATCTGGACCTGAGGTCCAACAATGTCCCAGTAGTGCTTGTAAAACTCCACGTGGAGACCATCAGGACCAGGAGCGGGCCAGCTCCCCTCATAATGGCCGTTGAGATCAGAATTCCAAAGAGAGTAGTCTCATGTCAACTTTATAAGGACTATCACGTGCATGGCACGTGACGAGTACACGGTCGCTCCTCCCATCCTCTACCCTCAGCGCGGACGCCAGGGATTGAGAGCAGTACCGTGGCGGCATGGAAGGGGAAAAGAAAAGCCCTGCCAAGCTCGACCTCCTCCTCCTCCTCGAATCCATGGCAGAGCTGTCAAACCATAAATCCGAGAAGAAGAGCGAAAAAAAAAGTAAACAAAGGTTGGAGAAATTCTCTGCTTAAATAGGTAAGATTGTGATTTGTCTTTTTGTTGTCTTAAATGTGGTTCGAGGTTGCGTTCCAAGAAGTTTTGTTGGCCTATTCCTTTAATTTTTCTCTAATTTCGTGGTTCTGGTCGTATAATTTCGATCGTTTGGTACCCTTGAATGAAACTCCTAGAGACGAAATATCTGAATTATTGTATTCGCCAGCGGCGGCGAACTCAATTATCGGAGGCGTTTCTGGAGTCTATCTGAATTATGAGAGTCATATGTTTGATGTAATGCCTTCTTACTAGTTTCTTGAATTCCTGCTTTCTAGGGTTTGCCGATGCTTCAGGAGGTCGGTACAAAATGGAATTCAGATTTTTCTTTATTGATCGTTTAGTTTCTTTTCTTTCTTTTTTTTCCGAAATGGCAAAACAAGAGTTGATTATTCCATAACATAATAATCTATTATGTTGTTATGGGCAATGAGATATTGCTACAAGACAGGTCTAAGTGAATTTTTTATGCTCGGTCCAGAGTTGAAGGACAGATTTGTTTTGTTGATTATAGCGACGGTCAAGTCTATTGGAGCGTTTGACTACTTCAGCCTGGATTATACAATTTATCATGAATCGGGCATTTTTATCTTAGATCTATCTCGGTGGCATCTGCTGAATTAGATCTTACCATTCTAGTTAATTAAAATGGTCGCACTTTTATCTTATGATATCTGTTTTGATGGTTCTCTCAGATAAAGAATGTTTACATTGGGATAATGTGGTTGGTGTAGCACAAAGCACAGAATTTTAGGAACTTGGAACTATAGTATCACCGTAAATTATGCACTGGTATTGGTGATCCTTCACAGTTTGTCTTATTTATCTGCTTGAATGCATACCTAGTTAGAAAAAAAGTAAAACAAAATTCATGTACATCTAGAAACTTATTATATCTTCCAGAGCATGAGATCCGAATTCATATGTTTGGTCATAGTGATGCATTGTGCGATATTTTCTCATGAATAATGGAAATGTGCCCGTTTGCAGCTATATCTCTCTTTATCTTACCATTTTTTGAAATGCCGCAAGCTGAAATGAGATCAGGAATTCCACACTGTGATGCTTCTTTGGAGACTGTCCAGTCAAAGAAGTTGCCATCTTCTTTGCAGGAATCATTGACATCTGCTTTTACACAAATTCCGGTTTCGTCATTCCCTGAAGTTCTAGGAGGCAAGGGTTATTACTCACCATGCATTACTATACGTGTTTTCTAGACTCTCACATATTAGCCATCAAGATTCATGCTTTTCTCATTAGCCTTCGGAATTGATGCTTTTCCCATTAGTCTTGTTCGTCACTGACACATTCATTATGTTTCATGTTGCCTATAGGAGTTTTTATCATTGAGCAGGTGAGTGTGTGTGCCCACTTGGGCATATTCGAGAACGTGCATGCATATTTATGTGTGCCTTCATGCATGCATTAGTGCATTTGCTTGTGCGCATGTTTTTGTGTGTGTGTGTTCATATTGCTATCATTTGCCTTATAGAATGAAGATTGTGGCATTTGACCTTTGGAATTTCAATTTTGCCTTGCAGTTATCTTTCTCCCCCTCTTATACAGTAATTGAGATTCAAGGTGACATGTTATTGATGCTGTGGAATATCTATCAGAACACAATTTATTGACTGCTTCTGTAAGAAACCCAGAGGCAGGGGATCGTATAGATTGGAAGAGTGATATCTGGGAGTTATTGGTTATGCTGCAGTCATTCTCTGGGTGTTAGAAAATGCGGAACTTGCTGTCATCACTGTTTCAGAAGGATCAACAACAGCTGCAGGAGTGGGAGCAGGGGCTGTTGGTGCTCAGGAAGCAACGGTCCCAATGCAACTGGTCCAGTTGTGGTTGCTGGGCTGATTATTGCTGCTGTTGGTGCACCAGTAGCTGGTGGAATGGCTGCAGAGAAAGGTATCTGGAAGGATGCTCCTACGGCAGTTGATTAATTGGGAGAAGATTTCTACAAAATCCTCCTTCAAGAAGAACCTTTCAAATCAACAACAGTAAGCACTTCAGATGTTATGTATTTTTTCCGTGCTATATGATTCAATATCTCCTAAGAGTTGCCAAACAAGAACCTTGAACTTTTTCCGGTGTCATTAAAATCTCATTTCTTTTTATTCATCAGCAAGGAGTTCCCTTTTCTTATACCAAAGTTAGCCTCTTTTTCTTGTTCTCAGCAATAACAGGGACAGTTTCTCTTTGGTAATCTTGAACAGTCATTCCTTTGCTGATTGTATGTTAGCAAATGAAAACTGGCATAATCAAAACCGGCAAATGAAAAAAGGATCTTAGGTTTCTTGAAAGCCCTGATGTCAGACTTCTGCATCTCTCTTGGCTATTATTTGCCTGAATTTGTATTCAGAAGCATAACAAGATTGAAAACCAGATTCTACAAAGATACCTGAGAAAATCCTAGATGTGGTTGATAGTGGATTTTTTTTCTATCAGCATGTAAGTAACAAATCAGACCTCTTGGAACAATGAAAAAAAGTTCTATATTGACCTTATTCGCGAGAAAGTTTTAAGGTCAAAACCATGATTTGATCCTATTCTAAAGAAGTCCAGGGAAAGAAGATTAAATTAACTTTTGGTACATATTCAGGGCTGGTCATTGCCTATTCTAATGCCTCAGTTTAGTTTTGGGAATTTCAGTGAAGTCACTCAAACTAGAGGGCTACCTAAGAACAAATCAAGATTCATTATGATTTTCTGCCTTGTCATATCACTTATTTATAATTGTGCTAATTTTAATTCAAGTCTTAGTGGTTATGGTTACTTCATGTTCCTCGAATATCTGAAAACTTATAATCCATTGCTCATTATTTTGCACCTTTAAGTGGAAGCTTCATCGAGGGTTTGAATTGTGTATTAGAGATGCACCCAAGCAAGCACAAACTTAACAAATCTAATGAAATTTGTATCTGATTCATATTAATGCATGAGATACCGGTCAATTTATGCAGCTGAAATTGCATACCGGTCAATTTATGCAGCTGCAATTGCACAGTAATGAACTAACATTATTTCCATAATTGACTGTTGCATTTTGTAATATAATACTGTGTAGAAGAAATCCTCTGCTTTTTCATATCATAGAAAATCATCTCTTTTCCCACACAAAGTGGCGAAAGTACTTGAAAAAAGGTGCAGGGTATGTAGTTGTCCATGTTTATCCTGTCAATGCACTTTCCAAGAAGATGATGAATTTTTACACTGATATTGGTTGTCAAGCTATTAGCATCAGTAGTGATGGATTGATTCTAGAAGCCTTCAAGCTTAGGAAGGGCAATAATATAGGTGGCCTTCCTGCTGGAGAGGGACCCAGACAGCAATTGTTGGTAGCTTGAGCGCGCGCGACATCAGTACTTGTTGCTCAAGCCTGACATATTTTCCAATTTCAGGCATCAAAATTTGCAACTGATCTAATGTTGAATGATAGATGTCTATACTTCTGGAAAGACAAACAAGCATTTCAAGATCAAAATCACTATAAACTCCAAGGAAGAAACATTCCAAATGCTTGCATGTCGGCGCCGGCGTGAAATCAAAACATTTGGCCAAGCTTATCATTAATGAAATTTATGGTTATTTCTATCATAATCAGTGAAAAGTTTTTTTTTTTAATGATAGTGGCGGGCTGCCTTGTTCTTATTTATTTAAGCAGGAGTTTAGTTGTGCAGTGGGATTTTTTCATAATATATGGACACCATATAGTTTTGCACTTATTATTCCACTTGTGGAATTATGTTTAATTTTTTTTATTGTCTTATGATTTTGTTATTGCATGTAGGCAGCTAACTGTTATAGATTTCATGAAGGCCCTAGGCTACACAATAGCATCATCAGCAACATGTGCACCTGATGCCTGCCATTGGAACGGTGATTGATAGCATGGCATCAATATCTGTTCATCGGATTTATGTAGTAGAGGGCGATGACCATGAAATTGCTGGTGTTGCGACGCTCAGGGATGTCAAGCTCTTTCTGTATTTGTGAGTTTCCTGATCATTTCGATGACTATTTTGGATTTGCAGTGGAGATGCTGAACCGATGAAATTGTAGGACCCTTCATCTTCAGATCGCATCTGCAGACGCCATCAGCCAGAAATTTCTGGTACACATTCTGCATTTCCCTGCTAATTTCCTACTTTTTTGTGCTGATAATTTTATGAATTAATAGATACCTAACCTTGTATGGCGTCAACTAAGTTGTGCTGCCAGTATTAAAATGTCATGCAGAGACTGGTTACATGTCCTGTCAAAGTTTGCAGGTTTTTTTAGTTGAGGTGGCATATAGAAGGTTATGATAATTGTTTAATTTATACTTGTTTTCTCTTTTTGGTACATAATTTGATCCTCCTTTGTCCTAGCCATACGTGCATGCAAATGGTTTCTCAATAAAACCGGTAACATGGAAAAAGTTTTGTTGCGGATTTTCAATACTTTGAGTCTTGTTCTTTTAAAGTTTTTTTTTTTTTTTTTGACAATAGAAGGTTCATCCCTCTTTAGCAGTAAAAGCACAGTTTGGTGACCAATTAAATATCCTTGGACTCCACACGCTGCCGAAGGCTGCAAGCCGCTTGATTCATTACTTGAGCCCACAGTATGACCTTTCTGGACTCCTGTTTTCCGTCGTCTCAATCATCATTTCGCGTTATCACGCCGTCAATTTTCCAGATTCAAAATTCCAAGGTCCGTAGCGTCTCTCCATCTTTCCGACAGAACCAAAATCCAAACATAAATGAAAAATTTCGTAGTTGGAAAAAAAAAAATCATCAGCCACATCAGTGCTCGGAAGTCCGGTTGATTGAACGGTAGATGAAATCCGACTGATACTACCAACCCCTATATCATATACCTAAAATGATATTATATAAAATACACGGCGTTCTCATCCGTAAGAAGCCGTTCTCATCCGGAAGAAGGAGCGCCGCCTCCGAGGCCATCCTCCTTCCTCCCCTTTCATGTCTCAACCTTTGTCTCCGGCCGCCGCCCTTCGTTCCAACATCTAACGGGGGCCGCTAATGGGGAATTCCCCCTCCCCCCCTCCCCCAGCCAAAAAGAAAAAGAATAAGAAAAGCCTTTGCCACGTGCCATTCTGGCATTGGTGCTTCTCACCGCTTGCGCTCCCGGTTCCCTGCCTTGGTACCGTAATTGGGCTCCGTAGATTCATTCGCTCGATATGGGTGGCGATTTCGGTAAATGCTCGTCCATCCCATCCCTTTTCTGTAATTTCATGTTCGCGGTGGTACTATAAATATACGAAATCCCTCTTCTCCTCCTCGTGAGAGGATCCCCGCCCCGCCTCGTTTGGTTCCAACTTTCCACGGGCTTTCTTTCCCGTCTTCGTTTCCTCCGACCTCCGTATCCTCGTAATAAAAGAAAAGAAAGAGAGAGAGAGGGGGGGGTTTTCCTCGGACGTCCGTGTCCTCGTAATAAAGAGAAGAAAGAGAGAGAGAGAGAGAGAGAGAGAGGGATAATATATAAAGATATATTATGGAAAGTGGGGGTAACTCCCTGGCGACGGTGGCCGGGACGGATGGGACGAAGCGGCGGGTGTGCTACTTCTACGAGCCGGAGGTGGGGAACTACTACTACGGGCAGGGGCACCCGATGAAGCCCCACCGGATCCGGATGGCCCACGCCCTCATCGCCAACTACGGCCTCCTCAACCGCATGCAGGTCCTCCGCCCCGTCCCCGCCCGCGACCGCGACCTCTGCCGCTTCCACGCCGACGACTACGTCTCCTTCCTCCGCTCCGTCACCCCCGAGACCCAGCACGACCAGATCCGCGCCCTCCGCCGCTTCAACGTCTGCGACGACTGCCCCGTCTTCGACGGACTCTACGCCTTCTGCCAGACCTACGCCGGCGCCTCCGTCGGCGCCGCCGTCAAGCTTAACCACCAGCACCACGACATCGCCATCAACTGGGCCGGCGGCCTCCACCACGCCAAGCGCTGCGAGGCCTCCGGCTTCTGCTACGTCAACGACATCGTCCTCGCCATCCTCGAGCTTCTCAAGTTGCACGAGGTGCGCTTTCTTGATCCGATATAATCGTTCTTTTCTTCTCTGATTTCGCCTATTTCGGTTGAACAATCGATCGTATGGCCTATTTTTATTTTTCTTTCTCTTTTCTTTCTCTTTTCTTTTATTATTTTCTTATAAATTTAAAAGTATTCATTAGCCAAAGGAGGGGTAAATATGTCTACTTCAATGAATTGGGAAACCGTCGAATAAAGTTCTTAAGTTTTTTTTTTTCTTACTTTCATCTCGTGTTAGATCGTATAAATTTAGCATTTTCTTTTTTTTACTATGTGACCGAAGGGTGTATTATTTGTCACAGTCTTTTCCCCTTTGCTTTTCTTGCGGTCTATGGCAGCGGTTTCTTTTCCCCTTTTCCTTTCTTTTTGTTCAATAAATAGATTTTAAAGGAAATACTTATCTTCTCATAGCGTGGGAAAAATTGTGTATCTCCGCAAAAATAATCCAGTTCCCGAGGAAGGAAGTTCCTTGCCTCTCATTTAGATCCAGTAATCTTTTTTCCCTTATGAGACATGTCACTAGGGAAACCCTAGAATAAAAGAAAAACGAAGAAAAAGGAAACTTCGGCCAAAGTTCTCGAAAGCGATTCATCATCTTATGTTATGTCAGCTAACGCAGTATTTATTTCCTTACTTTGCTATTGTTTCATGATTTAAGTTTTGCAATTGATTTTCTGCCTACAAACCCAGAGTGCCACAAGAATGTAACACTGTTGGCTGGTCTGTTTACCTTTCCTTTAGTTTCACTCTGTTTTATTCTGATGTAGATTGATCATAGCGTTCCTGATTCAGGAAGTGATCAAGTGAAGTTCTTGAAAGGTTCCTTGGCAGGTTTATACATGTAAATTGAGCATTATTTTTTTAATTCTAAATTTTATCAGAGCAATGCTACGGTAATTCAGAAAAAAATCACTCAAAAAAGTCGCTCAGGTCTCTCGAACCAATCACTTGACTTCATTAAATGGAACCCTTCAAGATGTCAATTCAAGGGAGCATTGAGAATGCACCACACCAGCTGAGTGACTTTTTGAGCGACATTTTTGAGTTGCCTAAGCATTTTTTATTTTATGATGCTATCGAGGGTGCTATTTTTTATGAACTTGAGAGGGACTGTTGACCTCCCTGCAACTCCCCACGTGCACTATTGGCCAAACTTGCTTTGCATGGGTATTTAATCTTAACAGCAATAATTGATGCCTAGATTCCTAAAGCTGATTGAATACTGAATTTGCAAAATCACATAAGTCGCAAATCAATTATCTCTGAACTTTGAAATAAAATGAATTAGTGCAAAATCCTGAGCAAACATTGTAAAGAAGAATATCCCATTTAACCGACTGAGTTCGTACATGATAATAAGTTGAGAAAACTTTGTTGACGAGTAGTTCTATGCAATACTCTTTCCTAGTGGATTACGTGATTCGATATTTTTTTCTTAATCAAACAGGATACATTTAAATTCACAGCTAATTTCCTACATTAAATATCTATTTATTATCATGTTGTCTTTTCACTTTCTTTGCTTTCGTCTTTTCGCTTTTCCACTTTGTTTGCTTACATAGTTCATCATTACTTCTTGCAGCGTGTTCTGTATGTGGACGTTGATATCCACCATGGAGATGGTGTAGAGGAGGCATTCTACACAACTGATAGAGTAATGACAGTTTCTTTTCATAAATTTGGGGATTATTTTCCTGGAACAGGAGATATACGCGATACGGGATTTGGGAAAGGAAAACATTATGCTGTAAATGTACCTTTAGATGATGGAATTGATGATGACAGCTATCAATCTCTATTCAAACCTATCATATCAAAAGTAATGGAGGTTTTTAGGCCTGGTGCTGTGGTGCTTCAGGGTGGTGCTGATTCCTTATCTGGAGACCGATTGGGTTGTTTCAACCTTTCAGTCAAAGGGCATGCTGAGTGTGCCAGATACATGAGGTCGTTTAATGTGCCACTGTTGATGGTGGGTGGAGGTGGGTACACCATTCGGAATGTTGCTCGCTGTTGGTGCTATGAGGTAATATAAAGGCTACAGTATCTACAAGACCATGCTGCCCTTTGCTGTCTTAAAACTCATTTTGCTATTATTTATTGAACTATTTATGCTACCTGTCTTTGATGCTGTATATATAATTTTCCTATTCCTGCACTTGCCCTGACACCTAGCATTCATGTAGATCTATGCCATGATTCAGCTTGTAATTATAGCATAAGAAGGTGATTAAATATTTGCATCAAATCTGTGAAACTGTATCAGAGTGCTGCACATAAAAAATCTTACAATTTCTGTTTTAATTCATTGTGTTGTAAATTGCATATGTTTTTTTCATTTGTATGGGTTAAATAGTTATTTTTTAGTGCTTTTCACTATCTATTTTCTAGTAGCCATGCAAGTCTTGTTACTTATATGTTGAACCAGGTAATGTGGATGGGAACATTTCCTATATTTTAACACTAATGGAGTTTTTTTTTTTTTTTGATTAACACTCATGATGGCCACTTGCAGGGATTTCTGGCTTTTGTTTTGACTAGATTCCTGTATGATACCTATTCTCCTGCTTAGATGGTGGAATTCTTCTTTGATAATCTCACTCTTATTAAACTAATTTTATGCTTTTAAACCTTCTGAGCAGACAGGAGTTGCTCTTGGTATAGAAGTTGATGACAAGGTGCCTCAACATGAATATTATGGCTATTTTGCTCCAGACTATACCCTTCATGTTGCACCAAGTAATATGGAGAATAAAAATTCACGCCAGTTATTGGACAATATAAGAATGAGGATTCTAGATAATCTTTCAAAACTCCAACATGCTCCAAGTGTCCAATTTCAGGAGCGGCCACCTGATACAGAGCTTCCAGAGGTATTGTTGCCTTTTCAACAAGTCTTAACTTTTTAAAAGCCAGACTGTAAATTCTTCTTTTAATTCCAACATCTTCTTCTATATCAATTTTATTTCGATTAGCCCTTTATTTCATCATTTTTATATACAAGTATGTTTAGGTTATAGTTTATATATAGAATCTTGTTTTTCAGTTAAACCTATTTCTTGTATTTGCTGATAAAGAACAAAGTGCTCAACCATCTTAAATGAAGTGCAGCCATGAAAAGCAAATTTTGGGTGCATGCACTTGTTGCTGCTATAGTCCAGCACATAATATTGTTTGTAGACAAAGCCACAATATGCGTCAACTATGAGTGAACCACACAATTCAATAATTCACAGTCTATATGTCCATCTATATCTATTATGTGGTGCGGACACCAGTGCCAGATCATGGGCTTGGTTGCAATGAAGGGATTGGGTGATAATGGGCTTGGTTACAATCTTGACTTTCATACTTAAAACTAATTTATTAATTAATTCAATTGCTTGATGTGCAGTATGATGAAGATGAAGAGGATGCAGATGGAAGATATGATCCTAATTCTGATAGAGAAATGGATGATGCTTCCCCTGTAGATGAGACATCATGGTATCATTATTCTATAAGTTGTGTTAGTTCGCTGCTTTTCATGTTTTATACTTCTTTCTTAAATACCTTGTGCCTACAGCAGACCTGCAAATGAAATACAGACCATAAGAGCCGAGATGGACATCATTGAAAATGAAATGAAAGATCAGGTATCTGCTTGCTCTGCCTTTTTTTCTCCTATACATCTAAAGTAAATTGTTAATTCAGATAATAAGATTATTTCTATCAGTTCTGTAGTTCCCTGCCTCCTGAAGTCTAAGGACATTTTGATTTGTTATATATTGTTTCAAGTATTAGAAGTAATTCAAAGCTGCTTCTATTCTATCAGCAAACTAGTTTCTCTTGAAAATGCATTGTGACATCAATCCAGTGCTTCCTAGGATACATTTTTGGTACCTTGCTATGTGGATTTTTGCAAAGTTGGATTCTTGGTGACATAACACCCCTTCTTTGAGTTCTTAAAGAAACTGATTACAATGTGTTACATGGGCATCCTTAAATGCAAACTATGCATCTTATATATACTTGACCAGTTTTATTTCTTCAAAATGATCTTGGAGCTGATTAGTCCGAAAGTTTGATGGTGATTTTGTTTTTCAGGGCGTTGAACAGTTCTAGACATTGGCAACTAGATGAAAGCTTGTTGAATTTCAAAATTTGTGAATGCATTTTGAACATGCTTATAGCTTGAAATTCTGTAAAGTACAAGTCCCCTGGGCCAATAGTCAATAGGTGCAACCTCGATGCTATGAAATTTGGAGATATTTGTGTCCTTTATAAAAGTTGGATCCTCTGATTAACTTTGATATCAAAAATGATATTGAAAATGATAATTTAAATTAGTTCTTCTATTGTTTTATGTTCACAAGACTCAAAATTGAGGAAGACCACTTGGTTGGACCTCGTCATATGGTTAGCACTGTTGTGAGCTGGTGGAGGTTTCATTTTTGATATGAATTCTAAAGTTTTACTCAAAACATATCCTTAAGATTTGTAATTTTTTTGGCCAATTGTATAGGTAAGATTGTATTCATTTCCAGCATCGACCTTTCGATGGTTTCACTCTTTCTTTAATCATTTGGGCTTAATCAAACTTATCTTTGGAGTGCCCCATGCAAAGACTGTTGAGCAGCTTTTGGTTTTCCCTCACTCTCAAAAGTTCAACCACTCCAATATCTAGAGATAACTTTCAGAGTAATGCCTCTTTTGTGTTTCTCCTCCACCCTCTTTGCTATGATCATGTAGGATACGAGCGACCATCCTATACTTGTCTTGCCCCATTTGTAGACTCGTATTTTCAGTACATTGGGGTGCACTAGAGTGTCTCACAATTCTGTAATGCCCTTACCAACCAGTGCCTTTTTTATCACTACAAGCAGGTTTAGGTCATAATATGTGCTTTTGAGCTTGTCCTATCTTCACAGGTATATACATCAGATGGGAGTCCATCTCATAGATTAAAATGCTGTATGCTGTTTCTCAGCCTCAGCATCCCACTTATATTTGGTGGTCTGAAGTCTCCTTCAACTTCTTGATGGAATCAATAGAACTTTATTAAAAATGAAGTTGTGTCCACGATAAGCTCTCACTTCTCTCTGAATGATTGTTGTATAATTTCTAGTTGATGGAATGGAAGAAAGAATGTTTCTACAGTGGCACTTTTTCTAGATATCTAATGGAGTCCATTAACATAACTCTGCACTGAAATCAGCTCTGATCGTTTGAATATCAAAAATGAAAAATATACTGTAATAGTTGAGAAGTGGGCAAAGTTAATTTTGAATTAGATGGTTCTCATTGACGGACATACTGGTAGGTAGAAAGGTGGTTCTTAGAATGGTACTGGTTTCTATTGCCTTGTCATTTTACTTAATCTGCCACGGCTTAAGTGTTGTTCCAGATTCTGTAATTCGTAAAATCTGAGTACTTGCTAAGTTGCATTTTTACTGCCATCTCTTAGGAACCACACAAATTAGCTGCAGAACATGCGAAAGATGTAGAGGTCATGGACGAGGTGATGCCACCATGCTCCAAGGTGAAACTATTAAAGGCATATAAGTAGATTTGCATATCAATAGATGCTTTTGTGATTCTGATTTATGATCTGTTTTGTGACCAGGCCTCAGGTATAGAGTCCATATCAGTTGATGAACCAAGTGACACGAAGGTTGAAGAAGATAAGCATGCTGCTCGGTGAACCTGATTTGATGTACTCAGGCGTTCAGTGAGAGTAAATGGGTGATTTTGTCGTTCTTTATTTCTTAGAACATTTCTTTTAAATCTTTTTACTTTTTTTTTTTTCAATAACACAAAGGGGGAGGGTTCCCCTTGCGTTCTTTATCTCTTAGAACATTTCTTTTAAATCTTTTTACCTTTTTTTTTTCAATAACACAAAGGAGGAGGGTTCCCCTTGCATCAAAGTGTCAGGAAACAATTCACAGGTGGATGCATCAATTGTAATCTTGTATATATGTGACTGATTTTGCTCCTCTGTTGTTATTTTTGGAGTTGGCTTTCATGGTGATGCTGCTCTATGAAGATTTAGAGTGCTCAAACAGATTGTTCTTTTTTAGCTAACCCAGCCCCAGTTATCAGGTTATGGTTAAATATGTGTGCCAACTGACTGGGGGTGATGCTATTTACCGACAATCTGCTATATCTTACACTTTTTCTGCCTACTGGCTCATTTGGTTGGGTATGCCATTTATTGAGCAAGCTGAAGCTGTCTTGTTTGATAGCGGGCTGCGGTGACCTCATTATTTCGGTATCACACTAGCAAGTGCTTGTCCCTATCCATGCCTCCCCCTACATGTATTATTGTTGGTGAGTCTTGGATATGATGAACCCTCATGTGCATAATTCGCATGTTGCATGTGATTTTAATTTCTGTTGCCTTTCTTGCCTGTGGGGTTTTTTTTCTCTTTTTAATGCCAAGTCAGAACCGATGCTTCTGCAAGTGTGCAACTTCAAAGTTCAAATCTCCATTTGGTAAGGTTGCAGTCCATGCATCTTCTAGGGTTTCTCGACTATTTTTTATGTAATGTGGATCCCTATTAAACATATAGGGCTCTGTTTGGTTTGTTGAAAAACTAAGATGTTTTTTTTTTTTTTGAAAAGCCAAAAAAATGGTTTTGGCATATTTGGTTAGCCATAAGAAAGTGGCGCATTCTGTAGTAGCTTATGTTTGGTTAGGCATCTATATTTTTTTTCGTAAAAATTGTATAAAATATTTTTTTGCTCTTAATGGATAAGCTTTATCTCATTCTATCTTTTCATTCTATCTAAAAGTGTAAAGGTACTTTTGAAAAAAAAATTATTTTAATTTTTAATTCGTGGGAGTTAGGTTTTTATATCCCATACGAATTTTTTTTTCCCATAAAAATGTAGAATTTTATTTTGATGAAAAAGCTGCTTTTTCATCCTTTTTTGACAGCTTCAACCAAATATGAGCTATTTTTTTTATCTTTTTTTAATTGACCACACTTTTCTTTCTGTGCGAGCCAAAGATGAGATTCAGAACCCAGCTCTGATCTAACTCATGGCTGCATGCTAAAAGGTTTTAACTAAGCCGGCTGGTTGAGTGTCTCGGTGGCGGATTCACCAGAAACCTGAGACTGAATCTTCTTCAAGTTAGGGAGGTTTATGAGAATTAATGAGAGCCGCTTCCGCCGCGTGGAAGAGGAGAAAGAAAAGATCGCCGGTAGGTGTTGTCTGCATGTTTGTATACACTGTACACGAAGAGGGAGAACGGACTCTTAATATAACAGGTCACTTACGTTCTGCCAAATTCCAACTTCAACCGACTAGCTGCGGTGCTTGAACTGGGATTGATGCTTTGACGATGCTCTTACTGCTAGAACTTAGAAATGAATTGTGATGATGAAATGTTTGCCCATGATGGGAGACGATGAGAATGAAATCAACATGAAGTGGCATAGTGGCAGACCATCCATCTTTTTCAGGTTATGTCGGGGATGACCGTGCGTGGAAAATTTCAGCTGCCAAACTACCTCTGAAATGCTTCTCGCACTACAAACTGCTCCAAGTATGTAATAACAGTGCGTGGCCCCAGGTTTAGCCAGGTCTCACGATCGAGTTGAGAAGTGAAATCGCTCCTTAGGATAAGAAATGCCGAAATTGTCATACTTCTAGGTAGGCTCAGTTGGCCCGAGACAGCCCAGTTATCCGCAATCCATTGAAATACACGGCATGGGGAGGTGGTAGCTATCTAATTGGTAGATTATGTAATTTTAGTGCACGACAAATTCATGGGGATGTTTTTGCTATCTAATTGGTAGATTATGTGGCATCTGCTTGATCTTAATCGTGGCATGAAGCGAATTTAGCTTGTGGTAGCTCCAGTTCTCATTCAGTATGAAGAATTAGCAGCCTGTGCCTGCCCTCCACGTATTGGGAACCACGAAAGGTAGCTGGCCACAAGCAGAACGAGAGATGCACTTGCAGCGACTGTGAGTTACGGCACCTGGTCCAATGTGGTTCTCATATGCTGTAATTACATAGTTTGCATCTTTAGGGGTCTCTTTCCCCTCTTCTTAGAGGGAAAGAGAAGGATCTAGTGGATTGTTCTCCCGCACCTTGGATTTGGCCCGTTCTTCACCGACTCCTTCCGCCACTTGAAACCATCATCATCCAGTATCTCCTCCTCAGAAACTATTCTGAACCCATTTCTACACTCATCAGCATCCAGTTTCATCCTTCCCATCCCATCTCGCTCTCTCATTGCCTAAACCACAAAATTAAATGAATGAATTCAGTAAGATGGGAGCTTCATCTACTAACATTTAAAAAGAAAAAAAAAATCGCGATTGATTCATTTAATCAACAAACAAATCTGAATGCATACATTACTCTAGTCGTCGTTCCTGGATTCACTGGTGATTTCCACCGGAGCAACGACATGCTCCCATTCCTCAGCCGCCATCACTAATGGTAGTTTCAACTTTTCAAGTCACAGTTTTCGAGCACCAGTTGGTCGGTGCCGAGGAAAAGTCGCCGAAGAGTTGAGTGCTTGAGTTATTTTCAATAGTGGAGAAGAGTGGCGCATGGTGGCCGGTATCTGAAAGCTCTAATCGAGCTGCCATGACTTGGGAAGCGACTAAAAAAATATTTGTGGCCTTTGTTCATCTTATATATATAGGGGCCTTTTGCGAACCACCATGTACATTTGTACACATATAGCACCAGGGACTTTCCTGCCGTGGTGGTGGGAAGGTTCTTTGCTATTGCTATGTCACGTCTGATGTAATGTTCCATACGAGGCGAAGACTTTGATAACCAAGTCAAAAAGGTATAAGAGTCATCCAGAACGTTATGTGCAACCATCGTAGCTATTTGATTAAAATTAGAGGTCTAAATCAATTGCTTTTTTAAGTGTGTGCATCTGAAACTCTAATATTCTCCTCCTTGGTGAAGTCTGTTAGGCTGCGAAACTACGATGCTTCCACTCCCCTTCTTTAATTCAGCATATGTCGAGAGATCGATAATATATCGTATCTTTGTCTGCTTTGTCTCGTAATCCATATATAATTATCGCAAACAAAGACTTGTAATTGTTTTTACAATGATATTCCTAGAAGGCAAAATAAAATAACAATCTGAAATTGCAAGGTCAATTTTATGCAATCCCTTATTTTTCAAAAAATATAATTTGAAAATATTTTTCATTATCCAAGTTGATTTATCTGCTTCTTTGCAATCTTTTTTTTTATAAAAAAATAACAATATACTAAAATAATCAAAACTAATGAAATTATGGTGGAGAACTAAAGACATTTCTTATATATGGAACAACAGGATTCTGTTGACCAAGGTAATGACTTCTACCAAGCAATCTAATTCCCAGCAGTTTCCTTGTTGGATAGGCACTTTAAAACGATGCCCGTCCGGATCAGTGATCTCAACTCTATCTGTGCCTATAAATCTTGTTTTGTTTTATTGGTGTCAAAGGACCCACCAACAGTCACCATGGATCCTTCAGAAAAACCTACGCTATACCTACTAGAAAGGAAGACAGCAGAAGTCAGCCCTTTCACCATTTAGGCTCTCCTTTCTGACCTTCCAAGAAGAAGGGGTTAGGCATGACTGTCTCATGAGACATGGATTAGAAGTTTCCTCGAAGAGGGAACCAATGTTTTTTGTGGTGAAGGTGGGTTCGTAAACAATATCTTCTTCTTCTTCTTTCCCTTTTCCTTTTTCAATTGGAAGGATCTAATCCTCACCTGCTACCTAAACTAAAATTCGGTAGTATCCGTAAATAATATGTTATATACGTTCCATCAAGTATTAGGATGCCCATTCTAGATGGCATGTGAGCTCCTTGGGCACCACCTTAATAATAGCTTACCCAAATTCATGATTGTTAGATGCAATATCCTGCTTCAAATAGCTAGAAAGCTTAGTTTCTCTTTTCAGATAAAATATAATTTTATGAGCTGATGTGTCGAACATCTATTGGCAACTATCATGGAGCTCCCAATGCATAAGGATGGCTCTACAATAGCTAACAAGTTGCAAATGTCCTCCATTTGAGAGAAGATTCTGTTTTTAAGCCTTAGAAGGTCATTCCCAACTTTTTGCAGTATAAAATTCCAATTAGTAGTGCTCCTGCGGTTATTCTTAAATTTAAATGAAAAAAAAAAAGGAGAGGAACTGCTCTTAGTTCATAGGTTTGAGAAATATTTTACATGCATGAAAAAGTAATAAATAATATTTTATGTGTTGCATGCAAGCAAAAATGCATCTCTTTACCGCGGATGGTGTAAATCTTACTTGAAAAGGCATGCAATATACTTGTAAATTTTGTGGGCTCCAAGCAAAATTAGAGGACATGTCAAGCCTACCATTTATTCGTAAAAAATTTTCAACAACACATGTGCCTAACATTATTCGGCTGCAAATTCTTGATGATGACATACATAAGAAAGATTACTCCAATAAGCTATAAAAAATTACACTCTTGATGCAACCCTCTTACATGGGTAATGTATGGGATTGTGATAGCTTGTCCTTTTTTTTGCAGCCAGCAATAGACTTGATGCCAAACAGTCACTTCTGTTTGGTGATTTAAAAATCCCTTTGAGAAGGCAAAGACTCCAAGAATAAGGAACTATCTGACCAAGGAATCTGCCCGGAAAAACACCAATTTGTTGATACTTAGAGGATTGCTTTCTTTCCTACTTTTGAGAAGGCCTCCTCCTCAATGTCACCGTTAGTCCCTATCACCTCTGAAAGGCCCTCAATGTCATTCATTGCACCACCCTCCTAATTCTCCATTATCGATCCTCTCCGCCCCAATGTTTTACCTTCTTCGCCATCCTTAATTATGACTTGCACCTCCACATGCGACCAAGTCCATGCTTGCGCTCTCTTTGTCCATGGCTTCAATACCGACTCTCTTATCCAACATATCTTTATCTCTATATACATCGAGTACTTAATTTGATGACGAAATATTTGCCATGCAGAGACATCCCTCATCCTCCAAATTCTTCTCTAAATACGAAATATGTCTTGCATTGCCAGTAAGTGAATTGCTCCAACTTTGATTATTGAATCCAAACAGACAAGTTATTAGGAAGTAATTTGCAATCAATGCACATGACTCTTCGGTGTTGATACAACTTAGCATTCCAAAGAGTTATTTTGTAATCCAAAGAGTCATTTTGTAATCCAAAGAGTCATTTTGTAATCCAAAGTGTCACCTTGGAAATCTCAGAAGTACTTGTATTTCAAAGAGTCATTTTAGTACTCCAAGGGCATTAAATGTTACTTAAATTGTCATTCTATATAAGAATGGCTTTAGCAAGATTGTAAGATGCAGAAAAAAACTATGAATGAAAAATATCTCTTGCTTCATTCCTAATCCTATCCCATCAACTTCACACCTTGTTCCAACAAATTTGGTATCAGAGCCTGGAAAAAAATACTTGTCAAGATGGCATCTTCATCAACTACCATGTTCTCCTACACTTCAAACCAAGTTCCCATCTTTGATGGTGAGCATTATGACTATTGGAGTAGTCAAATGCAAACCATATTCATATCCCAAGACCTTTGGGACATAGTCGAAGGTTCATATGCAGAGCCACCTCAACCACAAGAAGTTACAAAAAATTGGACAGCAGAACAACAAGGAGAGTACAAGGAGAATGTGAAGAAAGATGCATGTGCTCTTCGATACATTCAACAAGGAATAAGCAAAACCATCTATCCCAGAATTTTTGGAGCAAGAAAAGCAAAGCAAGCATGGGAAATACTCAAAGAAGGTTTCCAAGGTAATGAGAAAGTTATCTCATTAAAGTTACAATCACTGTGGAGAGATTTTGACAACATGCAAATGAAAGAAGGCCAAGGTATGCAAAGTTTTCTGACCAAAGTTACTGAAGTTGTTAATCAAATTAGAAGTCTTGGAGATACTATTGAAGATAGAAAAGTTGTTCAAAAGGTTCTTAGAAGTCTTCCTACAAATTATGATCATGTTGTCACTGCAATAGAAGAATCAAAAGATCTCTTTACCTACAGTTTTAATGAACTAATGAGTTCTTTACAAGTTCATGAGGAAAGAATGAATAGGTTTTCTACTCAACCTCTTGAGCAAGCTTTTCAAACTAAGCTCAACACCTCAGAGAAAAAGAATTTTAAACAGAAATACAAAGGAGGACTATTCCAAAAGAAGGAAAGAGGCAACTATCAAGGAGGAGCAAACCAACAACAATCAGGTGGTTTCAATCCTCGATGCCGAGTTTGCAAGAGGAACAACCATGACTCAAAAGATTGTCGATACAGATGCAATAAGTGCAAGATTCCCAACCATTCACAAAGGGACTGTTGGTACCAAAAGAAGAATGGAAATGAAGAAGCCAACTTCACTAAAAATGAAGCAGAAACTCAACAACTCTTCTCTTGCATGAATGTTCAAGAAGATTCTCAAAATGTATGGTATTTGGATAGTGGGTGTAGCAACCACATGACGGGGAACCAAAAGATCTTCATCCAACTTGACAAAAATTATTCTTCTCAAGTCATGCTCGGAGACGGCAAACTCCAAACTATTGAAGGCAAAGGATCTATTGAAGTTCTCACCAAAGGAGGTAACAAAAGGCTTATTAATGATGTTCTTTATGTGCCAAATTTATCTCATAACCTCCTAAGCGTTGGGCAACTTACTCAAAAAGGATATGCTATCAACTTCAATAACAGTAGCTGCAAAATTTTTGATAAAAAGAATAACTGTCTAGTTGCTATTGTTCCTATGAGCACAAACAAGGTGTTTCCTCTAACCATGTTATCACAAGATGTCGTATTCAAAAGTGAAGCTATTAATATGTCAACTTTATGGCATCTTCGATATGGACATTTAAATATGAAGGGGTTGCATCTACTCAAGCAAAAAAATATGGTGATTGGTCTCCCTCTCATCGAAGGAAGAAGTCAAGTATGTGAAGGCTGCATATATGGAAAAATGCACAAGCTACCATTTCCAAAGTCTTCATGGAGATCCAAAGCACCTCTTGAACTTGTTCATGCTGATATATGTGGACCCACAGCAACTCCATCACACAACAACCGAAGGTACTTCATTCTATTTGTTGATGATTATACTAGAATGATGTGGGTTTACTTCTTGCATGCCAAGTCCGAAGCCTTCTCTATGTTTCTACAATTCAAAGCACTAGTTGAGAAACAAAGTGGATTCCAAATCAAGACTCTTCGAACTGATCGAGGAGGAGAGTTTATCTACAAACCATTTATGGAGTACTGCAAACATAATGGTATCCAAAGACAACTCACAGTTCGTATGAGTCCTCAACAAAACGGAGTTGCTGAAAGAAGGAATCGCACCATTGTTGAAATGGCCCGAAGCATGTTGAAAGGAAAAGGCTTACCAAATAATTTTTGGGCTGAAGGTGTGCATACTGCTATTTACATTCTTAATATATCTCCTACAAAAGCAGTGTTTAACAAAACTCCATTTGAAGCATGGCACAAAAGAAAACCAACAGTACATCATCTTAAAGTATTTGGTTGTATTGCCTATTCTCACATTCCATCACAATACCGGGAGAAATTTGATGAAAAAGGAGAAAAACTAATATTTATTGGTTACAGTGATGAATCCAAAGGTTACAGGTTGTTCAATCCAAAAACCAAGAAGCTTGTCGTCTCAAGAGATGTAATTTTTGATGAAGCATCTAACTGGAATTGGACACAGAACTCATCTCAAATGTCAAACGCATATGAATTCATGGAGCCACAAGCTAGACAAGAAGAGCATCAACAAACTCCTTCTACACCAACATCAATTTCTTCACCAAGTTCAATTCATTCTTCTCCTTCATCACCAATACAAACTTCACCATCTATGTCACAAACTCCCTCTTCTTCATCAAGTTCAATCCATTCTCCCTCTTTTTTAGAAACCATGGATACAGATTCTTTACCAAAGAAAGTTCGATCTATGCAAGATATTTATAACACTTCTCACCTTGCTTTCTTTGGTTATGAACCTCAGAATTTTGAGGAAGCTGTTGTAAAGGAAGAATGGAAAAAGGCAATGGATGATGAGATTGCAACAATTCAAAGGAATAAAACTTGGGAGCTAGTCAACCTGCCAAAAGAGAAGGATGTGATCGGGCTAAAATGGATCTACAAAATCAAGTATAAAGAAGATGGATCTATTCAAAAGCATAAAGCTCGACTTGTCGCCAAGGGATACTCACAGCAGCCTGGCATTGATTTTACCGAAACATTTGCACCAGTTGCAAGAATGGAGACAATCCGTATTGTTCTTGCTCTTGCTGCACAACTTGAGCTTCAAGTCCTCCAACTTGACGTCAAATCTGCTTTCCTCAATGGCGAACTGAAGGAGGAGGTATACGTCAAACAACCTCAAGGCTATGAAGTGGCAGGTATGGAACACAAAGTCTATAAACTTCATAAAGCTCTATATGGCTTGAAGCAAGCTCCACGAGCTTGGAACAGCAGGATTGATAAATATTTTTGTTCAAATGGATTCCAAAGAAGCCCAAGTGAACCATCTCTTTATGTAAAGATATGTGATGCTACTAACTTTCTTGTTGCATGTATCTATGTTGATGATCTTATCTACATGGGTACTAACATGCAAGTTGTAGAAGAATTCAAGCAAAGCATGATGAAGGAATTCGAGATGACGGATCTCGGATTAATGAAGTATTTTCTTGGAATCCAAGTAAAGCAAGCCAAAGGAGAAATTTTTATCTCACAGGAGAAATACATTAAAGACATGTTACGGAAATTTCAAATGGACAAGAGCAAACCAGTTTCAACTCCAATGGCATTGAATGAAAAGTTAAAACAAGATGATGATGCTGAAAAAGCTGATGCACAGCTCTATCGAAGTCTAGTTGGTTCATTAATATACCTAGCCAACACACGGCCTGACATTATTTATGCCGTGAATGTTGTTTCAAGATTTATGCAAGAACCAAGCAAACTGCATTATGCTGCTGCAAAACGCATTCTGAGATATCTTCAAGGAAGTCAAAGGCAAGGCATAAAATATATTAAAGAAGAAAATAACAATCTTGTTGGTTATTCCGATAGTGACTGGGCTGGTTCAATTGATGATAGAAAAAGCACGTCTGGCTATATTTTTTGTCTTGGTTCAAAGATGATTTCATGGAGTTCAAAGAAACAAAAATCAATTGCTTTATCTTCAGCAGAAGCAGAGTACATCGCAGCTACAGATGCTGCATGTGAAGCAGTTTGGTTAAGAAGAGTTCTCTTGGATCTACAACAAACTCAAGTTCAACCAACTATCATTTATTGTGACAGCATGTCAGCAATTGCTTTGTCTAAAAATCCAGTCTTCCATGCAAGGTCCAAGCATATTGAACTTCGACATCATTTCATTCGGGATTTGGTAAACAAAGAAGAAATCATTTTGAAGTATGTTGGCACAAATGAGCAAGCTGCAGATTTTCTTACCAAAGCTGTCACCATAGAACAATTCAGAAAGGTTAAGAATCAATTGCAAATTAAGGAGGAGTATTAGGAAGTAATTTGCAATCAATGCACATGACTCTTCGGTGTTGATACAACTTAGCATTCCAAAGAGTTATTTTGTAATCCAAAGAGTCATTTTGTAATCCAAAGAGTCATTTTGTAATCCAAAGTGTCACCTTGGAAATCTCAGAAGTACTTGTATTTCAAAGAGTCATTTTAGTACTCCAAGGGCATTAAATGTTACTTAAATTGTCATTCTATATAAGAATGGCTTTAGCAAGATTGTAAGATGCAGAAAAAAACTATGAATGAAAAATATCTCTTGCTTCATTCCTAATCCTATCCCATCAACTTCACACCTTGTTCCAACACAAGTCAACGGAATCCTGGTAATCCTCCCCACATTTAGCCTGAAAACTACTCATGCATCCATTGGAACCTAGATGGATAACTCGTCAGGTCGACACACACAGAGTAAAGCGATCGATTATCATATCCATACGAGTGGGATATGCTCTACGGCAGATGAGTGTTCATATCCAGGAGATGACATTAAGATTGGAACGGGGAGATTATATCAGCAACAGTACACGACTGCTACCGCCATCTCGGTAGATGCCCTGGCGGCTACGGCTAGTTGTTTCGGACGTGCGCCGAGCGCCCCACCACAAGAAGCCGCACCTCCAATCCGGAAGGAATCTCCCAGGCAGCATCTCAGGCAATCCGGAATCACGAGAGGGCCCCACCACCAAGGTCGAGCCCACCTATTTTGGTTGCGACGCGGGTCCCACGGGAGAACGGGACACGCGTCAGGTTTTTGGATGGCTTGCAAGTGGCGGCAGTGTTTTGATTGGTGCATCGCCCCGCCCGGTCCGGTCTCCACGTCATTGGCTCTGACGAATCTGGAGTCCCCAAGTCGAGCACGTCGCGGCGACGAATGGTGGCAGCAGCGGCAGCAGAGAAGCTTCCAATTTAGGCAAAGGAAGCTCGGTGGAAGCGGTGGCCGTTGCATAGAACTGATTCTAGATTTCCATTCCAAAAATAATAAAATTTTAATTTGTGTGTACATGGGTTCATATCCGAGAATGTATATATATAGGAAGCTATGCGTTGGGAGATCATGGCGGCAGTGGGAGCTCCATTGCATGGCTCAGCCACTATGGCTTACCTCCCATCCCAAGCTGGCCGAGAGGGTGGCTCCTATGATGATCTCGAATCCGACCAACCGGCGGCATTCGATATCTCCGATTACATCTTGTCGGATGAGGTGACGGCGCCGGCTTCCTTCGGGCAACCAGAAAGTCCAGTTCCTCCAATGGTTGGTGTCGGCCAGACTGCTACCCAGACTAGTAGTGGAAGCAACTTATCTGCTGCCGGCAGTAGTGGTAGTGCTACAAGGTAAGAACGAGATCTATTTACTTGTACTGTCACTTTTTTATAGCACTAGTGAGCTTTGTGTTGGGCCTCTTTCTTTTAATCATTTATCCTAATGCGTATGTTTTCATGGTTTAGATGTGATCATGTGAATGGTTTGGGAATGCAGGAGTGCAGTAGAAAGACTGAGGACAGACGAAGGGTCTAAGATCGCATTCAGGACGAAGTCGGAGGTGGAAATCCTGGATGACGGATTCAAGTGGCGGAAGTACGGGAAGAAGTCTGTGAAGAATAGCCCCAATCCAAGGTATACAAAGTGGAAAAGCCTAGAGAGATATAGAGGAGTACTTAAAAATGAGAACCAAGTCTTCTAGTGACCACAGGCTCCATTTTCACTTTCACTGGAGGTCTCAGTCTTGCCATGGCTTTATCTTCCAAATAGCATATATAATAACCCTTTTTGCAAAGACAAATAGCCTGCACAAAACATTAGTGATCACTGTAATTTAAATTCATTACCTTCTTCGCTTTGTCTTTGAGAATTAGAGTAGCTTAACTAACTTGCTCCTTCTTTTGTGGGTGGTGGCGGTGGTGGTGGCAGGAACTACTACCGTTGCTCAACCGAGGGTTGCTCAGTGAAGAAGAGAGTAGAAAGAGACAAAGAAGACCCAAGCTATGTGATAACCACCTACGAAGGAACCCATAACCACATGAGCCCCGGCGTTGTTTACTACACGACCCAAGACAGCACCTCAGGTCGGTTTTATGTGGCCGGTTGCGAGCTACCTCCAGGTTCGTGAAGACTGGCCGCAATCGCTCCGCATGACGAAGTGCTCAATCTGGCCACTGGTGAAGTTCAAACTTCAACCCTCCTATGATTTGCCTGGAAAACGAATGATCACTTCTGTAATTACTGAGAATCAGCTTCCAGTATCTTGCATATACTTGCCGCTTCTTGTGAGTGTTTAGCTCCTTTTCTTGGCGAATGAATCCTTTTCTTGCGTCAATTTATCTGCAAGCTTTGCCATGATGAAATGGGTACGTCTTCATATTGGGATTTTTGTGAACACCTAGAACAGTTCCTTTGTCTCTTCTCAGTGCTTAGTTGCTCGATAAGGCTCTTTCCGGTGCTCGAACTGCAATAATTGTTGCTTCACTGAGGAGTA
Organism: Phoenix dactylifera; assembly: GCF_051530095.1. Lineage (NCBI taxonomy): Eukaryota > Viridiplantae > Streptophyta > Magnoliopsida > Arecales > Arecaceae > Phoenix > Phoenix dactylifera. The sequence goes on along the minus strand of NC_143198.1, from coordinate 32,572,002 downwards.
GAACGTTATAGAAATAACTAGAGCAAGAAGACCGTTATGCTGAAAAGATGCTTCTCTATTATGTGCTTGCTGGCTTCCAACTCCTTGGCCATACAGCTTTAATTTTTTTTTATTGTAGATTAAAAACGGTATCATTTTCTTATGATGGTTCCACCATTTCCTGGTTTGGAGATGTGAGAGATTGTAGTTGAGATAGAAGCATTTTAAGCTCCAGATGGTATTTAATTACTCTGCCAAAACATGGATTAATGCGATCCTCTGAAAGGGAAAAAAATATTCCCTTTGATGGTGAGTTGGAAGGCAAGAGGAAGGTTATAGTGATGATTTTGACACTTGCTGTTGTTATTAAAGGAACTAACACATATTATAATTATGTAAGCACAAGAAGGAATTAGACATATATTAGAGTATGTAATGTCCACCACCTCCGGGAGGTTCTTTAATTTCTTCTTTTTTTTAAAAAAATAAAAAACCAAAACCTAAAGTTGATTAAGTGATAGTATTTGGTAACTCAAATAACAAAAAAAGTCATAAAGACTCTAACAGAATGAAAAAAACATGCCATCAATTCTATTTTTATACATCAAGCCATGCAGGTGTTTTTTTTTTTTTGAGAGAGAGAGAGGAACCATGAAGGTGTTTGTGTCATCCTTTTTTCCCCCCCTTTTGGTCCAATACGCATGTTTTAGTCTACTTTATTCATTCAATGAAAATTACAAAGACTCTTTGAAAGTTTGAAAGAGTCATCCTCCAAGAATCATCCTGAATAATTATTTGCACTCTTATGGTTCTAAAAGTATCAGATGAATTAGAAAAAAAAGTCTACCAAGAGACTTTTCCAAAGCATCTCAATAAGCATTTGAAATAAGAGCCGTCTTGAGAAGCTTACGTTGAAAAGAGAAAAAATAAAAAATCTTCAAAAGTGACCATGGATCCCAGCCCCCACCTGTAGATTTAAAGAACATCATTTAACACAGTTTCTTCTATGCTATTATGATCTAAAATCATTTTTTTTTAATTTTATGATCGACAAAACAAAATATTATAAGCACCTTTTAAAGTTAATATTTTAATTTAATTTAATTTGTACTCAAGGAGAGAGATAAGAAAACAATATCAACCAAAAGTATAAACACATATCAGTTTAATATAAGTAAATTCTAAAATATTTAACTAGATTTAGTAGAAAAAATAATTTATCTTTTTTTCATATGTATTTTTTAAAATATTAAAAATTATATGAATACTTTTCCAAAAGTGAACGGGCCAACAATATGGGCCCATAGGATAAGCCTCTTCCACTTCTATTGGCTCCAATTAGATCTGCCCATGGAAGAAGGTACCCAATACCACTGAGAAGTGAGAGGTCTTCTCCAAGTCTTTTGTCGCTGAAATCCCACTAAGAAAATGGCGGCGTCAACGATCTCCTCCTCCTCCTCTGCCGCCGCCTGCTCTTCTTCCCTCTCTCCTCGCTCCTCCAAGAGAAACCCCTCAAGATCCTCGCCATGACCCCCCCCCTTCAAAAAAAAAAAAAAAAAGAAAGAAGCTACAGTTCCTTCCCCAATGGCCGATTTTTTTGATCGCCTATACCATCTACTGACCCTGATCCCGATTCGGGTTCAAGGTGAATCGGTACGACGAGAACTGGGAGAAGCGGTGGTACAGGGAGAGGAGCTGAGCGTGGACGCGGTGCTCAGGAAGCGCAAGGTCCTCAACGGCGTGGAGAAGGCCGGCCTCCTCTCCAAAGCCGAGCAGCTCGGCTTCACTTTCTCCTCCATCGAGAAGCTCGGGTTCCTCTCCAAGACCGAGGAGCTCAGCCTCCTCGAGCGGGCCGCCTACGCCTCACTCTCCGCTCTCGCCTCGACGTCGCCGCCGTTCCTGCTCTCTGTAGTTGCCGCCGTCGCCTCCCCGTTCGGGGCTGGCGCCGCCCGGCACTTCGGTGGGGTCGGTCGTGCTGGGCGGCCTGCCAGACTCCGACCGAAGGGGGACGAAGCTAAGGGTCCGGTATGGTGCTCCGCGGTGCACGTCTTGAGAGGTATTCTTCCATCATTGGATGTGCTCATTTGGGGTTCTGCTTTGTTTATATTTTCTGAAAAAATATAAATAATATCATAGTTGTGCTGGTACGAGATTATTTGCAAAATGGTTATGCATTTACACGGTAATTCTTTATGCTCGTAATAGTTATGCTAATTTCAAAAAAATTATTTCATTATACTCTCAAATATTAATAATCATAAGACAAGATTTGGAGTTGAAATCCCAAATTCAAATACAAAAAATATATTTTTTAAACTACTTGATGCATAAATTAGAGTTCTTCATATTACAAGATTTTTACTATATAAACAGTTTAAAGATAATAGATCATATTTAGCCGCTTGATTCATTGTTATGGAACTTTATCATCCAATTCAGTAAAAAAAAGATACAACTCATACAAAGTCACACTAGGTGTAACTTTATGTATCTATATTTGTATATATGTATGTATGTATTAGTTATGTATGTATTGTTGTTTTTCTTCAGACATGTTAGCCAATATTAGCTACGAAATAAATATGGTAGCTGATCCTCGCCAAAGAGACCATTCATGGAAGTTTTTTTGCTCTCTCAGCTATTACCTTCACTTAGGCAGTGAGCGTGGTGAGTGGTAGCCACTGTTGTAGTATTGGAAGAGTCGTTATAATAGATTTAGGTCACCTCCCTAAGGTTATAGTGTATGTAATGGTCAAATAACATGACAGCCATAATAGGTCCATTAGAACCATTCTAACATCACTGGATAATGGTCATATGGCTGACATTTGATCTTTTTTCTGTTTTACACATCTAGCAGAGGCAAGCTGCCTCAACTAATTTGGCTAAAGGAGTGGTTGGAAATGACATTCTCACTTTACCTTGCTGAAAATGCTGACATCAAATGGTTGGCTAAGTTGGGAGTTGGAGGAGGGCTGGGTCGCTGTGGTTTGCCATTATGGTACTTGACATTATGAGAAAACTGTTAACACCTCCAACCAGAAACTCATGAATAGAGCTAAGCCCACACCACTCAGTAGGGAACTCATCCATAACACTGTGAGCAAGCACACTAAAATAGGATCTGAGCAAGCAGTGGTCGCCTAAGATTTGAGCAGAGGGGTAATAAATGGGAGGTAAAGATTTTTAAGTTAATTGACATGAAAACTGTGAGAGGACTGTAGGAAACCAAGTGGGATGGGAGCCATAATACAAATTGGGGTTAAAGGGTTCTTATGATTATGAATTATGTAAACATTCAAAATCCTAGTCATCTTGCACTCAAGTATTACTATGAGATGATTGCTTACATGGGACAGTTCTTGAAAGTGGATGGATTATCATGTAGAAGTCATAGCAATGCATGTTTAGAAATAAAAAATGGAGCCTGGCTTTCAATTTTCTACAGAGGCCATTCATTCATGTAGAACATATTAAAAACAGGAAAAAGGAGGGCAGGCACATCTTAAGTAATCCCAAGATACCTTGGAAACCATTGGAAACCATTTTTAATATCTATAAATAATCTGTGTCGCATCAATTAAAAAAAAAACACATTGATGTTCAATTACATGGAAGAGTATGTATATCTTCTGCACTATGCATGGTATATGTTGATGCTGGGAATCGATTCGACCAAAGCATCGAGCTAGCTGAGTTGCTGGAGGATTCAGACGATTGGTTGTTCAGACTGTAGAGGTTAATCGAAGGTCATGATGTGCCTCTGAGGTGGAGAGGTGGTGGTCGATGTGCTCGGATGATGATGGCTCCAGCGCTGGTCGCTTCCAAGATGGAGCTGGAAGGTGGAGACTATGCTCAGACCTTCACTCCGACACCAGACCCAACCTAAAACAGTAAAAATGAAGAAGTCCTTTTGCTGAAGAGTGTCAGGCGGAGGATCCTTCGATGCCTAAGTCAGACAGACTCTCAGAAAATAGTGGAGGTGCTATGAGAGCGGCAAAGTAACAGCACAAGGACATAAGAAGGCTTGAGAGCACTTACCTAGAGTTTCTGGAATTGGTTTGTATAAGCGAGGGTTGGTGCCCGTCACTGAGAGATCGGGCGTATGGAGCGACTGTCTTTGGTAGCCTATTGCACGCCCCGAGGGTCACGTGCGGGCATTTTATTCATGCATTATGCACCGCACATCTCACCCATGCGGTTAAGAAAATCGCTTGCTATTATGGCTGAGGTGTCGCCAGTTAAAGAGAATTTGAAATTCGAAGGACTCTCCATGCGCCTTTGAGCTAGCTATGTGGCGGGCTTTAATTGGTTGATTGGGAGCTTCGGGCAAGCTCTGATTGGTCGATCTGCTATGTTGGCTCTAATCGGCTTCGAGACGTATCAATATGCATATATGTAAGAATTGTTGCTTATAGAACGAGAAATTATAAGGTAGAACATGTCCTTTTGTTTTGGCCTGCATTAGACATACACGAGCTAAACCGCATGCAATGTTCGCCGTACCGGTACCAGACCCCGTACCGGTGCCACACAGCATAGTGTCGATATGGAGGTTTTTTGACGTATCGAGAATTGGTATGCCACTCGTACCGGTACCAGTATCGAACCGGTACGGTATGGTACGTTCGATACCGTCCGATACGGTACACTCGGTATCGTCCGGTACAGTATGACATACCATGACTGCATGCTTTGCATGTGGAAGCATGGAAGGGTTACAAGGCTTTGCGAGATATAATTATTTGTATTAAAGAGAAAAAAAATCCAAGATGGATCCTTCCACTCCATTGGGATCAACATGGCTTGGTGAAGCTTCTCCGACATTGAATTCTTGTCGATTCACATGTCATCCATGCAACTCTGCCCTACTAGTCAAGGAGCAAGCATCAGATTTAAAGCTTCGCAAAACAAAGTAATCCACAACATATCAAAACTTGTCATGATCATGATCTAAAAGAGCGGCCGCAATAATGTGGCTCGTTTGTATCCATTTAGGTACCGTTTCGCATTACTTTTATTTTTGATTTTCAGAAATAAAAAATAAATAATTTATTTTATTTTGTTTTAAATTTTAAAAATATGAATATGTTTAATATAATTAATTATTTTTAAAAAATATAAATATGATGATAGCTGAGATGGTGGTAATGATGGCAAAGATAATGAAGGCAGTAGCAATGGCGGTGGTGATGATAGTATCACTAGGGTGCTAGTTATGTTGCAATAGTGGTGGTTAGCTTGCCAATAATGTGGTGAAGGCAATGATGATAGTAATAATGATGTGATAGCGGTGTGGTGAAGAGGGTAAGAGTTGTGGTGGCAGTAGTTGTGCCAGTGGTGGTGGTGGAAATGACGACAACAGTGGTGGCGAGAGGATCGACTCAACTCTGCACTTCGGACATTTTTAGTGTGCAACCTCCTTGCTCTAGCTAATATGTCTTCCATGATAATCCCTAATAATGAATCTGGCAGCAGCCTTGCTATCACATATTCGCCTTTAAAACACTCAGGGGAGGGGCCTGCCAGAAGTCCATTAAAGGAGTTTGTTGTGGTCCAGGGGACCAAGAGCAACTCCAATGCCCAGGTGAAGTGTTGGCATGAGAATACTCAGCTGCCATTGGAATCACATTGTGAATAATAGATTCGGAAGCTTCAGCATTTTAGACTGTATAATTCCTGGCTCCGCATTGCAGCCATCCTGTGTGGCAGATGATCCCCTGGGTTCCCTTAATCAACCCTGGCTGAGATAGATATTGGAGGATCTCGAGTATCAGAGAACTGAAATGTGATGATCTGGAATATCGTCCACATCTGCCTTGTAGTAAGTGTGCAATTCACCATGATATGATCAATATCCTCCACCCAATATGAACAGAGATCGCAGCAAACAGTGGTGTTTCTAAGAACTTGTCTCTGGGCAGGAAGCAATTTACATGGAATTTATGCCAGGCCACCTTCCACCAGGAGAATCTAACTCTATTGGCAATTGGAGCTTTCCAAATCCAAGCAAAATTCCTTTCCTTTCCTGCTTCATATGGTGTTATAAACGTTTCTCTCTTGTTTAACTGTGGGCCTCAGATTATTCCCCCAGCAAAGCCTATTTGACAGCAGAATTCATGGCATGGCAGTTGTAGATATTAATTGTACCCATTCCATAGGAAAGAGAGCAGCTTGCTGAAAGTCAGCTAATATTTTGACCATCTCCTACCATCCACTACCCTGCCCCATGGGCAGGAACTATGCTCAAAGTCTGAACCTAAAAAATGAAGGAAAGAAAATTTGGCTACCTCTTTCTCACATTTTGCCCACGTATTGTTTGGCTGCAATGGTAAAAACTGTGTACTGCATTGTCACCTGACCATCTGCTATCATTTGTTTAATCTAAATATCATAAACCTTTAAGATGAACATTTTGACATATTTCCTTTTATCTTGAACATGTCTAATTGCAACTATATTTGATGCTTTTGTAGTGCAGTAGTATATCCTAGATAGATTTGCTGACTCCACCCTGGATGCAACTTCATCTGTAAGGTCTAACGCATGATTAGAGGATTGCCACAAGGTTGAATGCCTACCACTTGCTTCCCACGATATGCATTGATATGCTTGTTTACTGATCTCACCATTTCTTTGGATGTGGAAGCTCATCTGCTTACATGCCGATAAATGTGCTTCACAAACTCAAGCAACCAGAGGTGGATGTACATACTGCGAGGACAGAAAAAATGTTATACTCCTGTCTTATTAGCGGATGCAGTCTCACAAGCTTCGAGTATCTTTTGGGCAGATGGCACGGACAATCAATTGCTACCATGTTCCCCGGTGCTTCGCATTGAAACAAATTTATCTTGATTCATTTTTCTTGACGGGTTTCAGAAATCACTCTCATGGAGCTTATTCTGTAAAACATATCTTTTCAGAAGAAGCTTAAACGTTAACTGCTTTGAAGAACATAAATTGAGTTCAATCATTCTACCTGTACAGTTTGATCATGAAGTACTGGTGGTTGAAGAACAACAGAGGTCATCAATGACTTCTAACCTGTTTTGAGTTTTGATGCTTTGGTCGACTTTCTTATTTGTAGCTTACCTTGATAATTTCTTGACTGGAAGTACATATTTTGTGCCGGCATGACATGTATACGTAAATTATTCATTTACCATTAACCTTGTTTTGTAGATGACTCGAATCTGATTAGTTTAGCAGAAGATCTGGATGCTATCTACCACCTGTACCACCTGCTAATATATATATATTTATATATATATACAAGCAGGTATTCAGTACTACGCCATATTTCATTGCACCCAAACGCCTTAGTTGAAAACCTTCTCATAACATCTCACTGTTGAATCATAGGAACCATTCAATAGCGAATCTGAAATGTAAGATACATTAGTGTGTCAAGTCATACATGTCTCTCCTGCCTACAAGTTTCAAATTATCATTACAATTCATGTGATGCTTCAATGCAAGCCTTGTTGAGTCAGAGACATTACAAGCTTCTACCAAATTCAATTTTAAACCAATGCCCGTCCCTTGAAAACAGCAAATACAGTACATCGATTCAATACAGTAGGACTGTCTTTTGCCCATTCAACTTGGCCAGAGAAATATGTCAATAGGAGAGGCTTAAAGTAAAAGGCCAGAGATCATGATAACTGCACAAATGCTGCAGTCCATGAAGGCAGCATTCAAAGCTTTCTGGAAAACCAGGCCAATCTCCAATGCGCTACCTATGTTATTAGCCAAACCAAATTCCTCTTGCCTTGTCCTCCTTGCTTCTTCCCCATCTTTACTGCAACTTTTACGGCTTACAAATAGGTGCCCGATGATGACTGTTGTATCAGTTAGCAACACTAGACAAAGTGGCCTAAAGTTTGGTATTGTTCCCAAGACGGTTGCACCCAGGGAATAGCCACGGGATGACATGACTACCAAAAGGGCTATACCAACAGCACATAGCAAACGGATATTCTCAGACGCTGAGATGGCACGACTGATTTGCTTGGATGTCAAGACTTGGTGAATCATTGGTGAGTTTGCATAGGGAGCTCTATCAACCACTTGATCTGACGATATGTGAGCTATTGGACCGGTTGACGGTTCTGCAATCTTACCATCTTGCTCCGCATTAGCTGCAGGTTCCTTTCTTATCCCACCTTGAAATCTTTTGCCCATCTTGCATTTTGCAAATTCGCTGCTTGTCTCATGCCCAGAGAGTTCTCTATCTGCATCATGTTCAGGGAGCAGTTCTTTATCATCCTCCACTTCCGTATTGAAATCTTGATCAATTGGTTGATGTTTGTGTGCCTCCACGCCAGCTGCATCAACATGATGGAGATCGTCTAACACATCAAAATGTTCAACGTATACAAGTTAGGCACACTTGAAAATTGGTGTTCTAAAACTAAGCAGCAAATTAAGTTAAATACAACTAGCAGTATTAAAGAAATAAAGAAAAGGTTTTGGGAAGACACATCCACAAAGAGAAGATCCCCCCTTTGAGGGGCATGGGCTGCTGATGGTCTTCCCCTAAGATACAATGATCTATATCCCTCAAACAGTGCAGTCAGGTAAGGAAGTCGAACCAAAAGGTGTGCGTAGCAATCACCCAAAGAAACAGATTGTTGATGGTATATAATAGAATGGAAAGCCTTTACAGTTAGGAAGCTTGTTTCTTTGACACTCCCTTGAGGAGAGTGGATATCAATATAAAGCCCCAACCATAACATTCCAATACTCACTCCCCATCGGATGAGAAGGTTGGTTAGGGCATGTTTGGCTCATGGTAAAAATCTCTCAATGAAATAAAAGACGGAGTCAAAATAAGTAAATGTGATAAAAATAAAGAATAAAAATAAAAGAAAGAAACAACTAAAACTCGTCTAATAAGAAACATATAAAATAGTAAAACAAGTTTTAACAATCTCCCTACTGATTTAAAATTTTGGTAAAAGAAAATAATAGGACCACCTTATATACCATATTTTTGTTAACACGTGTTGTTTGAACTTGTACTTGCATCTAGCACTGAAAAGATTCCACCCACATACGTCCTAGGTGAACTTTGTTTTGAACTTGGAGCCTTGACGTGCAGGCTTCATCAAATCAAGCGCATAGTACAAGGCTACAAGGCCTAGATTATTTTAGTTGTCTTTAACAGTCACACATAAGTATCTTAGCTTTCATGAGCACCCTAGGGAATTGCCCTGACTCTCATAGGCTCTGACCTTACAGCCATATCATATAGATGAGCTCTCCAAGATGTGTCCTGCAACATACATCCTGCCTTAAGGCCCTGAACTTGTTCAGAGCTTATGTTCTTCCTTTAGACAATCGAATACTGACATCATAAGGATGGCATATGGAGTTAGACACCGACTAGGTGCCCCTACCAGTCAAGCATACAGCTTGTTTTTACCCATCAAACCTATTTCTTAGGATCTCCAGTGAAAAGGTTGGTTTTGCTACTGCTGGTGACTAAATGTGCACTTTAATCCCATCCCCCTTGATGAATCTTGGATTAACCTCCACACCAACCCTTTAAGAAGAGGATCTGCAAGGTTCTTAATAGATTTCATATTGCTTCAATGTAACAACACCATTTTCCTTGAGTCCTTAACATCATACCTCAATTCAACAAGCCTGTTACTCTTTTTATTATGTTTTTCATTGTTAATCTTAGCTGTAGTTGCTTGGTTATCAAGTCCACTGATATAGCCAGAATTGACTTCCCAGGTAAGGGAAGATTTGTTAACAGATCCTTAAGCCATTCTGCCACACTACAGGCTGTGTCAAGAGCTACTAACTCTGCTTCCATAGTGGACTGAGTAATAATATTTTGCTTAGCTGATCTCCAAGAGGCGAAAACACCACCCAAACTGAATACACATCCATTCCTAGATTTACTACTATCTAAGTCTGAGACCTTGGTAGTATCGCTATACCCTTTCAAAAACTGTAGGCTAACTAGTAAAGTGGAGACCATACACTATGCTTCTCCTAAAGTTCTGTTAAGTTCACTCCAATGATGATGACCAGGCATGGAAGTGTATTTACTTATTCTACAAACTATATGAGCAATATCCAGGAGTTAGCAAGATAATTTATTGACCCAACAATCTGAACATATTTTGATTGATTTATACCTTCACTGTTATTTTTCTTCAATTTACTCTAGGGACAATATGGAACAGAAACAGGTTTACATTCATAATGAATAGATTTCTTAAGCATATTTTCAACATAGTGAGATTGACTTAGTATTATACCATTTTCATTTCTTAATAATTTCATGTTAAGAATCATATCAGCCTCATCCAAATCTTTCATATCAAACTTAGTAGATATAAAAGCTTTGGCTTCATTTACTACATTCAGGTTGATGCCAAAAATTAGTATATCATCTACATTAAGACAAATGATCACTCCCTCCTCACCATTATATCTAGCATATACACATTTGTCGGACTTATTAATAGCAATTCCTACAGACAAGATCAACGGTCAAGCTTCTGATGTCATTGCTCTGGAGCTTGTTTTAGTCTATATAAGGACACTTGGCATGACGTTGTCCTCTTGTCCAGGAACCACATATCCCTCTGGCTGCTCAATATAAATCTCCTCATCCATCTGACTGTTAAGGAAAGTTGTCTTAATATCCATTTGTTGACTAGAGCTTATAAATGGTGGCCAATCTATCAGCACTCTAATGGTGGTAGTCCTAGCCACACTTATTTGATTGATTAATTGGAGACCCAGGAATCAAATGCAAATTTATCATGTGTTCCACAGTATTCAGATTTACATGCCATAGTCTATCATACCACAAAATCTGTGATAGTTGAGCTTCCTTACAGATTTTCCATCTACCATTTTAAAGTCATGACATTTATGTTATTAAATATCAGTATTTTCCAGCACCTGCCATGCTGTAAACCTGTCATGTTTGTTATTAAAATCTTTCTGGTTGAGAAGCCTTTTTCCTCTGGTACTCGCTCGAAGAGTTCAGACAAATATAAAGGCCCCAAATCCAATGTTGCAATACCCACTCCCCAACAAATGAGGAGATCAGCACGAGCATGTTAGGATCACGGAAATCTTTCAACGAGATAAAAAGCCAAGCCAAAATAAGTAAATGTGATAAAAATAAAGAATAAAAATAAAAAAATAAACAACTAAAACTTGTTTAGCAAGAAGCATATTAAAAAAAAAAACAAATTTTAACACTTGGAGGGATAACACTTCTCGATAACTTCAAAATCTTGAAAGGTGAATGTCAGCATTGATTTCTCAGTAGTGTTATACAAGTCTAGTGGGGATAATTAGGTCGTTTTTTCCCTAAACAAGAGCAAATTAATAGATAGTTCCTTCCGATTATAGTTTTATCCCCAGAAAACGGCATACTCCGAAAACGAAAGAGAGGAATGGATCTTGCACGCCTTTTGTGCAGCTATGATGCATAAAGAGAAGGGAAAAGGTTTTTCTTTCTGGGTAACCAAATCGTAAAGAGAGCACCAGGGGTGCCAACTGGTGCAACAAGGGCTCGGGTTCGAATTCCTCACCCTGAATTTGGCTGGGATTTCTCCCATTCTACTTCTTTACAAAAGTGGCAAAGAGATGACAGAACAGACAGACATACCAGGACTTCCCGTGGATGGAAAGAAGGATCAACCAATCGACATGAAAGCGATGATGCACTCATCTAACATCATAACCAGTTCTTTTCATTTCTTCAAACAGATAAGCACTTAATATTCAATTAATTTTCATTTATAAACGCGACAGAAATTAAAAGCCAATCGATTTACATATCATGATACACGCATGCTTTCTATAACCAATCATCATATAACAATCTTGCACCATCAGAGAGAATTCTTGAAAGAAATTAAACCCTGAGATCCTACATGAATCTTAGAGCATCTACGGAAGAGGATGGGGAAAAATAGATTTTCCCGTTTGGTCATAGAATCCTACAGCCACGATATGCTTCAGGATCGAAATATAGGTAAATAAGATTACTGTTAATAATTATTATTGATAGAAGAAGTGAAGTGACGATGATTTGGAGAAGCTAGAGCGGAGAGGGGAAAGGGAGGGAAGATGAATATGATTAGAGATAGGAGGAAGGGATGAAGAAGAATTACCGGTGGTGGTGGTGGATCGTGGATTCTCTTGCTCTGGATGTTGTTGTGGTTGAAGCGTGGGAGGACGAGGTGAGCTGAAGGAGGAGGAAGGGGTAAGGGATTGGGACTGGCCGGCGATGAAGGCGAGGCGCTCCGATCCTCGCTCCAATATCTTCCTTCGACGAGCCTCCCTCGCGCTCTCCATTGGCCCCGCAAGCCCCTTCTCTCACCCTTGTTCTTCTTCGCCTTCCTCCGATTCCCCTACTCCCTCTCCCTCGCTCGCTCGATGAACGTGGCTTTGGTTTTGCCCTAGTTTGCTTCCTTGCTTCGCGTCGCCTTTTCTCGCACGGACGGTTCGTATGCAGGCTATTAGGGTTCGCAAGGTGGACGTAATCTAAAATTCGGATCGGGCCCGGGTCTTGTATTTTCCAAGCCAATCTGATCCGGTCTGTACACCATCTAAATCTGATTTGAAAAAACCCACCCAACGTGAACCTGATTTAGCCCAAATCAAAATGGAGGTAGAAAGTTGTTTAATACCAACAATCGGAAACCACGAGATTAAATAAGATTATATATAGAACCAAAAATTGAGTTGTCTATTGATATCCATATATAGGAAAAATTGACAGACTTATACTGGTTTCAAACTTTCAGATATTAGCTTCCACTGTAATAAAATATAATGAGGACATAGTATAGAATTCCCTTGATGCAACAAAAATCAGAGAAACAGTGACTCTAAATTGAAATCCTAGTGAAAAATTGGCGAAGGCAGAGGGAGAGACATCGTAATATCTCTTGGAGTATGGTAATCTATTTCATTCGGCCTTTGAGAGATTAGCATGAAATTTGTGACTGTATCAATGAGTTCGGATTCTCTATATGCGTGTTTTCAATTATGGAGTGTCATATCATTCATCTTAGAAATGATAGCTGCAACTTATTTTGGAGAAATTATTTGGTGGATCAGATCTACCATGGAATCTAGAGTGAAATCATCTTAGCTGGATTCATTTTACCCTATGATAAAATTATTAAGTGGATTCCTTTCATTCTAGATCCATGGTGAATTTAGTCCATCTAATAATTTTTTCTGATTTTCAGAGCAGTGATAGTCATGATGGCTACCAAATAAGATGTATCTTAGAGATGCATCCTGGTCATCCATCTTTGAGATGAATCATACCCATCATTTAATATCAACCTTGATTGCTCCATTCAAACATTCCAATAGTTGATGCAGGTACAAGAGAATATATCATGATTTACATGTACCCGGGACTGGACATCTATATTGTTGGTCTATTTATCAGACCATGACATGGAATTGCTTTCCATCTTTGTCAAGTTATTTTAGATTTGTTTGGGATTGAAAAATGCTAAATCCAAACCCAACCTTTTTATAGCGAGATACGGGAGAATTTTATCCAATTCATAGCCGGAATCGCGGTAAGTCACCGCCTCGCATACGCTATGCCTCCTACCGCCTTCCCAGCCAAATACGGCATTCCTTTCATCCTTTAATCGAAACCTGCGAATGCATAGACACATTGCCCTCATCCAACGGCGACCGCGCGTGATCACATCACTCGTGTCATCAAAATATTCAAAATTGCGGCGATCGCGTCAAGACGGAACAAAAAAGCGTCTACTTCGTCCTGAGGCATTTCCTGCAAGCGTACGCTGCTCCCCCTTCCCCACCCTCTCTCTAAATCTCTCCCTCCTCCCAAAGAAGAGGGGGCGAAGGCGAAGGGCAAACAAAGGAATCCGTTCTCCAATGTCGGAAGGGGAGGCGGGCCTCGACGATGGCGACGCCTTTAGAAGGGTCCGGCGAAGGATCGCCGGCCAGACTAAGGTGCCAATCCTTAATCTTTTTCCTTCTTGCTATTCTATTTGTTTTGAGCCCTCTTTTGCATCTTGCTTGGAATTTCTTGCTCGCGATTTGATTTCCAATCCTTAATCTTCTTTCCTTCTTAGTCTTCTGTTCTTTTTGAGTTCTCCTATCTATCTTGCATGAGCTTTCTTGCTTGTGGTTTGATTTATCGATTCAATTGGTCAGAGGGTCGTCCGGACGAAGGGGATTTTGTCGAAGCAAGCGGTTTAGACGAAAGAAAAGGCGAAGGGGATTTTGTCTAAGCAAGCTGTCAAGATCGCCAAACAAGCCAAGGAGCATGAGTGGATTTTGTTTAAGGTTGTTTTCCCCCTTTGGTCGATTTTAATCCGCTGGGTTTCTTATCTCGGTTAGGTCTGTTGATGTTTGATATGGTGCTGTGGATATAGAGCGATTGGACGATGGGTTATTGACCTGGGGATTGGATTGTGTTTTTACTGACGGTTTTCTAGTTCTATGCTGGGATATAACCTATTCGAGTTGTTAAATCGCTTGGTTTTGGAGTATTTTTTTTTTTTTAACAACTTTGTTGCTGATATCAGGTGACCCATTTGATGGGTGTTCTTGGATGTGGTGCATTTTGCTGCATTTTTGGGGCACGTAAGTAATACTTGATTCTTGGTTTTTATTTTCCTGCATGTCTAGCATTGGTAATTTTGTTTTATTTCAATTATTATTATTATAATTATTTTTAAATTTGACTGACCAGGGCCAAATATGTTCCTTATGTGTATTCTATGTTACATTTGTACCCCTTTGGTGGATTTATTATCGTTACAAGAAATGACGTTATGACCTTCTGGTGAACTTTGCATGAAAATGAACTTTTTTGTTTTCCCTTTCTAGAGCTTTTTTGATGCTCATAGGAAATATCACGCTAGGTTTATCATCTTTATTATGCTCTCCAATGACTTAAATGAATATTGTCTGAGGTTCATTGTTTTCTTAGATAAGAATCTATGCTCTTTGTTTCTTCAGCAACGGACTATATGATTGTTAAAGTATGCAAAAGCTTTTTATTTGATTAGAAGTATTATGCTGGATATCCAGACTGCTATGCAGTCTTGAAGGTCTAAATTGGCATAAATCTGTGATGATGTGGGATTTACTAATAATTAGCGTGGCCACTTTATCCAATTGGTTAGCTATATAAGATCCATTGTGTAGTCTAAACTTGAAGTCAGCGAGTGCAAGGTAAATTCTGTTGTGTCCAAGTCATCATGCATATGGTGCAGCAGTGCAAAAATAACCAATGGAACCTATTCTAAGTTATATAACGGTTCAAAAAGAAGGATCTATTTACTTGCTTGAGCTATGCTGGTCATTGGTCTATTTACAGTGTGCAAACCCGTTGCTTGAGCTAGAGCGTGACATAAAGATTTGCTCGGGATGAAAGTTTATTGCTTCTAAACCCTCTTGGGATGCTATTATCTTGCTTTGCAGGGTTTGGGATGTTTCTGCTCATTTGGTGGGATTTTAGATTTCAAGTATTTGGAGGTAGGGCAATAGGGGTTTGGATCCTTCCAAAGCTATTCCTCCTAGTCCATCAACTCACCCCACCACCAACACACACACACACACACACACACAACCTCTGAATCCGTGACATCTATGCTGATTGACAGTTTATTCTTTATAATGATATGCAAATAAGCGAAGGGGAGTGTGCTCAAGTTGAAGATGTAATTTCTTCTTTGAATGAATGATATTTGTTTAGATTTTCTACACATGCATGTGTGCACAAAAAATGTGTAAAACAAAAGGAGGGCACTTTTCTGTTTTCTGGGAAGGTGGTCTGATGTTGCTCCTGCTTATGTACATGAATGGATTCTCATGGAAGATATGAAGTTTAAATATTCATGTCTTTGAAAAAAAATCAATTGTTATGAGTTTGAAGTTGGTTGAGAGCTGGAATAATGCTGAAGTTTATAAATAGAAGAACTTATAATTTGTGGTGAAATCCTTGTCATACAGTTTTTGTGCTTACATAAGGAAGCAATAGTAGAATGATTGAAGAATGGAATGACATCTTGGAAAAGTTCTACAATTTTTGCTGATTCTATTTTGCTTCCCTTCAAGTGAGATGGAACCTGTCTTTGAAAAAAGAAAAGAAAATATCGGCATGGGCACATAAAATAAATAGAAAATAATATCTTTTTTTGAATAAAAGAAATAAAAAAAATGTCTATCAAAAAAAAAAGAAAAGAAAAAAGGAAAACAGGTAATAGAAAAGAAAAGAATATCCTGCTTTTTTTGATCTTTTTCATTGGAGTTCGTTGTGGTTCTGTTATTGCAAAGATTCATCTTTAACATAAGAATTATCCTCTTAAAGTTTATATGTGATCCATTCCCAAGTTCTTACCCTTTATTCAGTACTAATACATACAGAAAACTGTGTTTGCATGCTTTGATACTCTGTTCAATCATAAGGAAACTGCACCTAGGTTTCAAATGGTAAACAACAAAGCTGCATGTGGACCTGAAACAAGGAAGCCCTACCGTGGGCCAGACAATAGATATCATTTAGTTCAGCTCAAACCTGCTTCTGGTGATTGCTATTAATTTATAACTCTCGTTAAGGAGGAAACAAAAGGGAATCCTTTACTCTTTCCATTTATGTTGACAAAGAGATGATGAGACACAAAGCGAGATTCTATCAGCAGCTAGATATGTGGAAGGGAAAGCTCCTGTAACAGCCTATTGATGGTGGCACCTCCCACTATACGATAGTTCTATATATGAACTCGTTGATCTATCAGAATATTGAATAATTATTTGGCAGAGCTTGTTCAAGAGGAAATCAGAGCATGCCAGCTTATAAATATATTAGTTTATTGTTTATGAGTAAGCATTAAAAGCTTTTGCATGATTACAGTTTTGGTTTGAGGACACCATGTGGACTCTGAAATTAAGAAGCGGCTTTCCACATCCTTGACCATGCATCACTTGTCACAATTATCTTTTGTTTTCTACTCCCTCTCTCTCTCTCTGTGTGTGTGTGCATTCATGATACATTTATATATGAATGTTGAATTTGGTCTGCTTCAAAGCAGTATGCATCCATCAGGTTTTCTTCAACAGACTAGGGTTGCAGTAATGTGCACGGTTTCAACATACTCCTTTTGAGTCATGTCTAGGTGCAGTAATGGGTTTGCTAGTCTGCAAATGCGTGCAACATTTGGCTGGTTCCTTTTGAGTCGCTTCTAGATGCAAGAATGGGTGTAGTTGTCTTCATGTGCATGCAATATTTGGCTAGTTGCGTACCATGTATGTCACTCTGTTTTGTCTAAAATGACTCAATACCATCTCCAGTAGCAATATATAATCAACAGTGTGTCAATTCACCCAAAAAATCACACCCTTGTGCCCCCTTGTTTTCAATATGCAATCCCCAAATTCCCTGATACTTTCTTGATCTTGAAGATATGCACGCTAGGATTCGAAAAGTTGTCAGAGCACCAACACTTGATGCAAGCATGACTGTCAAATAGTTTAAATGTTTGAGTTGAATATCATTAGTTCTTCTGATTGGGGAAGTACATGGATGGTACACTTTCGTAGGAGGCTGTGAACCCCTAGCATATGTCACTATTTGATATCTAAAAGCACATTGTCTCCCTTAGTTCATGACCTGTACATTGTTCTTTCTATTATTTCGATAGCTGAAGTTAAACATATCTTGCAGTAGTTTTGCTCTAGAAGGGATAATGATCAAATGCGTGATTGCATCAGTTATGTTGTAAACATATAATTCTTCTTACCCTGACAAACCTCTGTCGGTGTCATTACAAATATTTGTCATGAAGAGAGGTCATGGAATTAGGTGCGTCCAGTGCTTGAAGTCGAGATGGCAAGATATTGCAGGGGAGGGAGCATCATGATTATGGAGCCCCTCATAGGTGGTTAACACGTAGCTCGAGTCTTCACGCTCTCTCTCGACTTTCTTCTTGACCATGCATCCTTTACTTGAGCAGCGATAGTAATTCCTGTCAAGTGCCAACCATTTTATTAGTTTTTAAATTATAAATTCCAACTTATCTATCAAAGCAAGGTATCGATAATATATTTTGGCTGTACAGATCCGAAAACACAGAAAGAATATATAGATGATATGAAAGCTTCTCTGAACGACTGACATGCATTGTATTATCAATTGATTTCAGGCAGTTTATCTATATGTCCATCTTTCACCTTTTGCTTTTTCTCTTTCTTAGTTACCTTTTTCTAAAGTATGTGCTCTACTCTAAGGCAGGTTTTTACCTTGGATTTGGGTTGTTCTTCACCGTCTTCTTTCCATACTTCCTCCACTTGTATCCATCATCCAACATCTCAACCTCCGATTTTGTTTTGAATGCAATTTTGGTGCTACTTTCCCTCAAAGCAGTCTTCAAAGCATTCTTATTTCTGCACACAGGCGCACAAAAAAATTCCAAAAACAAAGGATTATGACCTGATGATATTTTGAAGAATCAGAGCTCAAATGAGGTTGAGAAAGATTGGAAGTGAAAACTTACTTGGTGCAATCGCCGGCATCGGTTTGTTTAACGTGAGTGCCATTTGCCTGCAGGAGGAAAGGATTCTGCTGGCAAGCGGGAGGTGGCATCGAGTACGCTCCCTGGAGCTCTTCGTTGAAGGCCGGGTGGTCGGAGATCTCAAATAGCATGTCATGGGGCCAATCATTCTCCGATGAATTCGATGATAACAAAGAGCTGTAGGAGGACATGGTTACAGATCCCATTTTGGAGTGAGCCTCGGCTGGAGGATTTTGCGAAGTCTGCATGATCTTTCCAACGGGGCACCGTGCTTTCGTGGAGGCCTTCCTAGTGGGATGGAAGGAAAAACTTCAGTCGACGCCCCGTGCTGCTCTTCTGGGTAGCCTATGGACCTGTCCCCACAGCCTGAAGTTAAAGAATACAAGGACCCATGAGCGACGACTTGGTAGACCTGTGACTTGAGAGACTTGTGCCACCTCCAATATTAATCTTCGTGTGAAAGATGGAACTGGCGGTCAGCCAGCATGTTCAAGAGAATATTAAGTCATCCTTGTAGGGTTTCACTTTGGCACCGCCCGTTCTTTTAGAGATTTGGAGCATGAATGAAACTCGTAGAGTGTTAGCATAATAATCTTCATTAGTCTATATTATTTTTCTTGGTTAACACGATTCTGAATCGGTCAGTATTATTTTGTTTTATTAGTATAATCTTGTATCATCCTATATTATTTTTTTGTATGGAGTTTATATATGAGTATATATAACCTCTGAGATGTACCGAATATTATAAAATATATAATAAAATCATTGTTTTCTCTTTTTTTTTCTTTCTTGTTTTTCTCTGCTTTTGCCGCTATCTCTTTCGTCTTTACTGTGGCCGTTGTCACCATGTTTAGAAGCTTTGAAGACCCTCATTGCCGATTTATTGATCTCTATGATCGAGTGAATCAACATCTGGAAATTCTTTATTTTTTAGTGAATCCATCGATCTTCTGTTTTTTCGCAGATTCTCTATTTCCTAATGAATCAATATTGATCTTATTATTAAATTTGCATATTTTCTATTTCTAGTAGGTTAATATCCGAAGGTTCTTTGTTTTCTATGGATCCGCAACTCCTCTCCACCGCTTTTTTCTTTAGCTTCAGATCTTCGGTTGTCTCTATTCATCATCGCTCAGCCTCATTCTCTCCGTTTCTAGTTTTATTCGTTGCAACTGTTATCTTTTATGTATCTTCTTGTTGCTACATCATCAGACAACTCAATTAACCAAATTACTTCTCTTCTATGGTGCTTCCATCTAAAAGGATTGCCGATTTTTGGTTGTCTTCTTTTTGAGCTCCGTCCTCGTTGCAATTATTATCTTTTATGTGTCTTCTCATTGCTATATCATCAGACAAGTCAATTAGCCACTTCGACGGATATGTCAATCTATTACGTCAGTCAGACACATTAGTCTGTCATATTGGCTTTTAAGTTGTCATGTCAACTCTTAATCTGCCACATCAGTTTTTGATCTGCTACCACGTCAGCCTCTAAACTACTATGTTAGTTCCTAATCTATCACGTAAGTTTCTGAGCTATTATTTCAGCTCTTGATCTAGTATGTTAGTTTATAGATACATTCGTGATCTACTTTCCAAACTCAAGTTGGTATTTATAGTACCATCTTGAATTTGATGGAGATGTTAGCATAATTTTAAGAAACACATAACAATTTGTATCAATGCATATTATTTCTCTTGATTAATGTGATTATGTATCAATTAGTATTATTTTTCTTTGTTAGCGTGATCCTGTATCGGCCAATATTATTTTTCTTTATTAGCATGATATTATTAGAGTGAGTTTATATATGAGTATATATAACCTCTGAGATGTACCGAATATTATAAAATATATAATAAAATCATTGTTTTCTCTTTTTTTTTCTTTCTTGTTTTTCTCTGCTTTTGCCGCTATCTCTTTCGTCTTTACTGTGGCCGTTGTCACCATGTTTAGAAGCTTTGAAGACCCTCATTGCCGATTTATTGATCTCTATGATCGAGTGAATCAACATCTGGAAATTCTTTATTTTTTAGTGAATCCATCGATCTTCTGTTTTTTCGCAGATTCTCTATTTCCTAATGAATCAATATTGATCTTATTATTAAATTTGCATATTTTCTATTTCTAGTAGGTTAATACCCGAAGGTTCTTTGTTTTCTATGGATCCGCAACTCCTCTCCACCGCTTTTTTCTTTAGCTTCAGATCTTCGGTTGTCTCTATTCATCATCGCTCAGCCTCATTCTCTCCGTTTCTAGTTTTATTCGTTGCAACTGTTATCTTTTATGTATCTTCTTGTTGCTACATCATCAGACAACTCAATTAACCAAATTACTTCTCTTCTATGGTGCTTCCATCTAAAAGGATTGCCGATTTTTGGTTGTCTTCTTTTTGAGCTCCGTCCTCGTTGCAATTATTATCTTTTATGTGTCTTCTCATTGCTATATCATCAGACAAGTCAATTAGCCACTTCGACGGATATGTCAATCTATTACGTCAGTCAGACACATTAGTCTGTCATATTGGCTTTTAAGTTGTCATGTCAACTCTTAATCTGCCACATCAGTTTTTGATCTGCTACCACGTCAGCCTCTAAACTACTATGTTAGTTCCTAATCTATCACGTAAGTTTCTGAGCTATTATTTCAGCTCTTGATCTAGTATGTTAGTTTATAGATATATTCGTGGTCTACTTTCCAAACTCAAGTTGGTATTTATAGTACCATCTTGAATTTGATGGAGATGTTAGCATAATTTTAAGAAACACATAACAATTTGTATCAATGCATATTATTTCTCTTGATTAATGTGATTATGTATCAATTAGTATTATTTTTCTTTGTTAGCGTGATCCTGTATCGGCCAATATTATTTTTCTTTATTAGCATGATATTATTAGAGTGATTTTAGAGATCACATAACAATTTGTATCAGCGAGTATTATTTTTCTTTATTAATATTAATTTATATCGGCCTATATTTTTTTTATATATATTATGTATATAAGTATATATAGCTTCCGAGATGTATTAAATATGATGAAAATTAGAAATAAAATCATTTTTTTTCTCTTTCTTTTTTTTGTTTCTTCTCTTCTGCGAATATTTTATCTAGAAGGGAGATAGTTTATCGTACTTTTGGTGAGCTGCTCCTCGTATGGTGCCTCGTATGGTGCCTCCTCTTCATCTTTGTGATGGGCGAGCACTCAGATTCGCATGCGGGCGACAATAACAGATGTTACTGTCTTGCAATACTTTTCTTTGGTCTTCTTCTCGCCGTGACTTTGGATGCCATTTTGTGATGGAAAGATGAACTCGTCTTCTTCCAAGCCAGCCCGAATCCACGAGGCGAGATGCGCGATGGCTTTAGTGGGGTTCAACGAACTTGGCAGCAAAGACAATGTGATTAGCTAATCAAGTTTGAGGCCACGTCATGGAGGGGAAGGCGTGCGGATGGGGTTCGATCTTAGTCTTCATATAATCAAACAGGCCACTAGACTTTCTGCCCACCATGAGACTTTAACCCTTCTCTTGGGGTGTGACGACTGAGATTCCGGTTCTTATACTCACAAATGTCAAAGCTCTCTGAAGTCTTCATCAAACTTCTCTTTTTCCTTAAGGTGGTGTCGACGAACTTTACAATCTCTTTGGATGTGCCATACGGCAAAGAGAGAACTTGGCCAGAACGGAAAGGGCGAGTATGGCTTCTATAAGGTTATGACTACGTCTCCATATAGCTGAAACTGACTGTTTTGAACCAAGGTGCATGGCTGAAATTGACGGGAAGACAATTTTAAGGTCAGCATGCATGCAAAATATAGCTCTTTCTGAGTGGGGAAACTCTCATGGTGATGGTTGGTGGAGAGATTTTTTGTTAGATATTTGTCCGCCGGCCTCACAAAAATTCACTCTAAGCACAAAAGAGGGATGAAGTATTTAAAAGAACGGTAAGTAGGATGCGTGCATGGGACTACATAGTGATCGATATACTATGATATTCGTAAGGTTGGTTCGAGAAAGTGATATATATATATATATTCTTACAAACATGGTTTATTATCCATTTATCCACCCATTCATTTCATCTTGTTTTTTGCAGTGCTACCTTCTGTTATATTTATGACTGATGGTGTCATTAAACAGCCATTTAAAGTTAAAAATGACTCTAATTTCCCTTTACACTAAACCCCCTGGAAAGTCCTCTAATTTATGCTGGAGAAAGCTATATTTTTTTATATGGAATCTTTAAGTGTATTACGGCAAAAAGGCAATAAACACATCTTGCACTTAAATGGCAGTTCATCCAAAACACTGGACAAGAACCTGATGTAGACTCTATCCGGTAATTAATACAGCAGCATTTCTGAAGATGGCATCTCTATAAAATATGAACCAACGTTTTCTCAAAAGGATATCTGTTTTTCTGAAAAAAGCGTCCGAAACTCCAACATTTATGCAGTCGAAGCTCCGTCAATGGTCTCCTCTTGGATTCACTCCTTTGCAGTTTGCACCCTAAAACCAAGGCCGAAGCGAAGGAAACACCGCCGTTTATTTCTGTATACAGTAACAATTCACAACGGCTAATGGTCATAAATAGCTAACTTTTGGGATAACGGCGTTATAAAAATCTTGACAGTGAAACAGAAGAGGGGTAAGAAGGTCAATTTAGTGGGACGCAGCAGCAGCGGTTTCGCTATTCCGACCGGGAGTCCGCACGCCTCACCGAGGATGGTCATGGGGCATATCCAAATTAAATATCCGGGACTCCGCCGGTGATTTCATCCCGTTCATGCGAGCCAACCGTTGCCAGGATATCGGCCTTTGTCGTATAAGAGACTCGTGGAACCCCATGTTTGACGGACTACCCCTGGTTCTGCTTCCGCATTTACGTATATGCCACTCCGTTCTCTAGGGCGTACCTGTCGGGGTGAACAGACGGCTCCCTCCCTCCCTCCCCCAAAACACACACACACACACACACCCCTCTCAGCACATGACGTGTGGCTTTCTGCTTGTATGCAACGTCAGGTGGTTGGAGGTCAGCTTATTGCTTATCTTTGTCCCATCCCATTGCAAATTATTTTTTTTTGGGTAAATTAGCCGCTCATGCTAATTGCCTATCGAGTCCAAAAGATCTCTCCAAAATGATGAGCAGTAAAGAAAACGACCCAGTCAGCAGCTCTATTCCATCCAATTGCAAATTATTCAATGTTTGACAATTAATCCCATCATTTTTTGGCTTATATGTATATATTTCTTTGGTTGTCTTGGTTTTTACAAGTCAATTTGAAGATATGTGGTGGATTTGAAGCTGAGAAGGATAACTGTTGAATGGTTGGATTTCTCTTGTGCTCTGGATAGGAAATTTGTTTTTCCAATGTTGGGAAATGCAATAGGAGATTGAATATGTTTGGTATGGGGACCTACACCAAACCGGCGTCTCTAGATATTAATGATTTTGAGCTGACCCGATTCGAGGTGTTTTAGTTTGACCTAACTGGTTTACCAACATGTTTGCTTTTCCCTGCATATCGAGAGTGCATTATCTGAAAAATGTTGATGATAAACAAAAGTATGAGAAGGTAATAAAGAAAGAGCCTTGTGGCCATGGATGGAATAGTATAACATCTTAACCCTACTTTGCTATGGATGAGTAATTTGATCAATGATGATGTGAACTAAAAGAATGCAATGAAAACAGATGAAAATTCTGGAAAGGAAAAGGTCCTGAATTTACGTCAAAAAGTCAAAAAGATGACACGTTTAAGAAACAAGTGGGAACATCCAAGTATTTTTGCCCTCCTTTTTTGTCAAGGAGGTTCTAGTTTTCATATCTCTGTTTCATGTCTTTCGAACCAGTGTGCTAGGTTTTTTAGGAACAATGTGCACGATGCAAAAGATTCATTGAGCTTTTGCTTTTTGGTGTTGAATTCATCATAGAGAAATTGAAGGTTTTATTCATTCTCTAGAGCTTACAACCAGCAAGAAAAAGTTGGTGATAATTTGAATAAAGTTAATTTACACTGAACAAGACCGAAAGAGACAACCCACAAGTAAGTATACCATTCCGTGTTATGTTACAAAAAATGAACACCAATTAGTTACTTGTTGCCATGCCCATCATAATCATTAGAAGCAAAATGGAGAAGAATTTTTTTGCATGAATATTTTCCTAAATATCGAATTTTATATGAATACCTTTCTAAAAGTGATATTTATATATATACCCTCGTAAAACACTTGTTTTGCTATTTTTTTTAATCCTTGTGACCAAAAAAGTAATTTCAAAATTTTATTTTATTTTTAATTAAAATAAATATAGTTTTTATTAACGGTGTTAGAAAAATTGTTCTGTTAATGACATTTATGCAAAAATAGTATTTTATGAGGGTACAAAAATAAATATAAATTTTAAAAAAATATTTACATAAATTTAAATTTTTAGAAAAGTATCCCTGCAAAAAAATCCAACGAAGAATTACTCGCCCCATCTGGAGAAGGCATTGCTCGGGTCACGACGACCCAACCCGGAGATTCATTATCTGGGCCAGGGCCCATTTATTTGTTGCTCAACAAACGGCCCATTGATTTAAAGCGATGACAGAAACCCAAGAAACGGTGCACCGACGCGTTGATGCGGCAAAACAACAAATGGCGCCTAGGGGTATTCTCGTCATTCGGGGACTCCAAGAACCGACCGTAACGAGAAGCGCGAAGGCGGAAGGGGCGGCAGCCTCGAACTCGGCGTCTATCTCTCAGGTGGTAGTATTACATTTATAACATTATCATTGAAATTAAATTAATGTACCGACTCAAAGCATGTATGTTCGTCAATTACTTCAAAACAAAATTGTTATTGGAATTACGATTAGCACCAGCAGCCCACCGGGATCGTCTCCGGCTGACCCCCTCCGCGAAACCTAGAGGCGGAAAGACCCGCAGACAAAGAGAGAGAGAGAGAGAGAGAGAGAGAAGAAGAAAAGGAGAGGAGAGGCTCAGGGGAAAAGCCTCGGAATCCTCCAAGACTCCGATCTCCTCCTCCGTAGACCGTCGCGGCGTAAGAGAGCGTCTCCGATCTGAATGCGCGATATCGGGCGGATGATCTATGGTACGGAACCTCAATTCCTTCTCGGATTGTGCCTGAAATCTTGTATGTTTTGTTCTTGGATGTTCTTGTTTCTTTTTTAGGTCTTAATTTCAGATAGCGCGGTCTGTTTCTTGATTTCCTATACTGCTCGTGAAAGTAGAAGGTCTTCATGATTTTAGGGATTCGGGGTTGCTATTTATATGGTATGAGCGCTAAGTGATAGGTAGGGGGCGGCGGCGGTTTATATGGGATCGGATGATTGGACCATGAGCTAGTGCTGGGGATTTTGGGTTGTGTTCGTGGCGAAGCATTTACTTTTCTGTTGTGCAAGGTGGGGAATGGAAGGTAATCGTCATTGTGGTTCTTTTTAAGTGGTGGGGAAGGGTCATCTTCTAGAGGAACAGTGCCTGCACGCTTGAAAGTCCATGTCTTTCAAAGTTCTTGCTTTTGGTTTTTGACATTAGTTTACGGAAAAGATTTAGAGATTGACGGTCGAGAGGATCACTTGTTAATTCTCGAATTGCCTCGGAATAGATTCGCTTCCTGCAAATGAAAAGAAAACAGCAATTTTGTTCATATTTTCTTTTACTTTTCTGAAAAATTTAAAAGCAACCTGACAAATAAAGCTAGGGCGAGGTTTGTTTTGCGAGCTAAGACATGCGCTCGAGTAGGGTTGGATTTTTCTAATGAATTTCACCTTTTTATGGGCTTCCATATCCCTTGATACGTCATACCATAAGTTTTAATTGAGGGGGTAGCAGACAACATAATGAGATGAGATGATATCGCCCTCAGTTTCTTAGGTTTTCATCCATGTATAACACTTGCCAAGTCTTTCACCAAATCATAGAGGAAGCTTAAATCCTACTGCTTATTCATTTTACCCAATGAGGCATGACTCTAGACTCTGAGAAGCTCATCCATTAGTGCTGCGAACATACCATGAAGCTCTACATGTCTTCTTCTTTCTATCTCAAAGTTCAAGGGAAATGTCGGAGTCCACAAGCAAATGTTGCTAATAGAGCCCAATTATCTTTTTTGTGGAAATATTTCTACTTGGTCTTATAAGATCAAGTATCTTATATGACATTGAGGAACAAAACAGATTACTTGGTCTTCTCTTCGTAAGATTTCTTCACAAGCAAGACTGCCAAACCACACAATTCCTATGTAGTTTTGGAAAACTGCTGAAGCCAAAGCCTTTCGACTTTCGTCTAAGCAAAAACATAGTGATGGAGGAAAATCGCAACACAACTCTCTTCATGTTCTGAAACTCTTTTCTATCCCATCTTAAATGGTGCTCACCTTTGCAAAATCCTTTTCCTAACAGCTCAAGCATTTCAACCATCCTTGATATCCCGCTTAATGAACTTTCTCCAAAGATACCCACAGTCCATAGCCATTCATAAATCATAGCACAATAAGTAAATAACTTGCGTGTACAGTGATCATGGGTGAACATAAGTTTTGAAATTTTTTGTGCCTTACAGGAATATGATACCCTCTATAGTAGGAGATAAGGGATGGAGGATGACACTTGCTTTATCTGTCATTGCAAAATGCAATCCTAGTAAAGTGCTTCCATAATTTGGTTGAACAGCATATTAAGACAGAAAAGTAAGCAAAACAAATTCACATAAGTTATAGCCTTTACTGCCACTGATTATATGTCAAATTCTGAGGAGGGCTTGTGGTTATCATGATTGTTAAATATTGTATTTTTTGGAGTAGGTAATCACTATTTAAAGCCTGACTCATGCAGTGCTGAATAACTGGTAATACCTGATGTACACTATGTATAACAAGTGTACAAAATGTTATTCACGTAGACTAAAATTCATGCGTGACATGCATATCGAGTTCAAAAATGCCAGAAAAGTGTGCCAGAATTTCAAAATGTTTCTTAATCAGCATGACATCTTCTCATTCAAACTAATACCTAACAATATGTGAAGATATTGTCAATGTTCTATTGTTGATATTTGTATTATTGTCTGACATGCTTCTTTGGTCGTGAAAACTAACATGATTCAAGGTACGGTACACCCAATCAATCGGTGTATCACATTTCAGAAACTTATATTGGAGAAGTAATTTTTTTTTCAATTATGTGATTTAAAATTTTAGAATAACTGCTTATGCCATTTAGACAATGACAAGTTAAGTTTGAATACGTAGTGTCTAAATGTACCATTATCTGCTATAGACTGTGTTTGTACACTAAACTACCTAGTAAAAGTACCAGCTGATATGCAATTGATTAGCAACATTTTCACAGGATACAGTAGATTTGCATTGCATCCAAGTCCAAAATTTGACAAAATATCATACAATGAAAACACCTGCAATCTGAATCCTTTTCTTTATTATTAAAATCAAGTGTTATGTCATGCTTAGGTGCTGTATATTAGAGGAGTTCTAACATTTTGTATATTTTATACTTATTCCAATTTGGTACATGCTTTTGCAGGCAGTCCCAGTTAACATTATTGTTGGGTCCCATGTATGGGTTGAAGATCCAGTTTTAGCTTGGATAGATGGGGAGGTTTTCCAGATCAATGGCAACAAGGTCCACGTGCATACAACTAATGGAAAAACGGTATGTATGCAAACCATAAACTTGTTAATTTTGTTTCTACTCTATGAACAACCTTCTCAAAATCCTTGTAGATTACTAAGTTCCAATGTACGCACTTTTTAATAGTGCTTTCTTATGTTAGTGACAGAAGTACTTTTGTCTTAATTAAATGTAATTTAGTTGATATTTTACTAAGGGCAAAGCAGTAGGGTTTTTTATTCTTTAAAAACATACCTTGCTGCTGTATAGCTTTACTCTTTCGACAATCTTTGCCTTTTACAAGTTGTATAAAATATTTTCTTTTTCCTTTTTCTGCTATTGTATGTTGCTGTCATAATTATGGCATGAAGATTTACATGATGCACATTTGTTAGAGGGAACATTATACCTTTTGCCTCCTACTTCTTTTCCATTGGATGTTTCAGAGGAATTCATGCATATTTCATTGTCACATTTTGATATGGTTGGAATTGGGCCGGGCATGGTTGGGTTTCTATGCAGCCTGAGCCTGGTTTGGAAAAAAATTTGGGCTTGGGACCAGGTTGAGGCCTGAAATTTCTTTCAAAATTCCGACATGAGCCTGACATGACTTCATGAGCTTGTACCCGAGCTTGGTTTGAAGCTCGAATTGGTTGGCTCGGATCTAGGCATAAGCTTCTCTTTCGAGCTTTGACATAAAATGAGAGAGGGGAAGAGAGCATGGGGGGAGGAGAGAGAGAGAGAGAGGAAAGATAGATTGGGAAGGAGAGAGAGAGAGATTGGGAGGGAGAGGGAGGAGATTGAAAGAGTTTGGGAGGAAGAGAAAGCGAGAGAGATCGAGAGGGACTGAAGAGAGAGAGAGAGGAGAGGGGGTGGAGAGAGAGATCAAAATGGGAGAGAGATTTGGAAGGGGAGAGAGGAGAGAGAACAGAAATCGGGTGGAAGAGAGGAGAGAGGGAAGAGAGAGATCAGGTGGGGGAGAGGGAAGAGAGGAGAGAGGGGAGAGAGATCGGGCGAGGGAGAGGAGAGGAGAGAGATATCAAGTGGGAGAGAAAAGAAAGAGGATATAGAAGAGAGCGGAGAGCGGAGAGGGAGAGAGCGGAGTGTGGAGAGGGAGAGAGCAGAGAGTGGAGTGGGGAGAGAATGGAGAGGTGGGCCTATTTTTGGGCTCATATCAGGCTCATTGTCAAGCTCAGGCTTTAGGCTAGGCCAAACATCTATCCGAGAATGGCCCGAAATCTATTGGGGCCCTATTTTTAGTCCTGAGTTCTATCCAAACAATCCGGTGCCTAGCCAAGGCCTGTCTTGAACCGGTCCGACCAGACAATCCTCGAGTTGGACTGTATCCTTTTCCAGCTCTATCTGTTGATTTTATGCTTGTGCTGCAAACTAGCTCCAGGTGTGTTAGATGTTTCAAGTGGGCCTCACCTGAATTTCAAGTAAATGAATGGCTGCAATCTACAAAACATACAATTTTTGCTAGAGGTTGAGTCATGAGTGGGTGTATGGACGGATTGGGTGAACATGTATGATCTCAAGTGTGAATGGAGGGGATAAAGAGCATTCTTGTGACCACTATGTTAGAGAGAGAGAGAGATGTAAGGAACATAGGTCTATGATTTATTTTCTTCCCCACCTCCTCCTCCTCCTCCTCCTCCTCCTCCGTCTAGGGGGCAGGTGATCTCTTGTGATAGAGATATAAAAGATTGCATTATGAGTTAAAACTTCCCATCATCGCAAGATAGAGAGCATGCATAAAATAATCCATCATTGATAAAACATTGTAGATATGGTTCATCTATCATGCTTTCCCTTTCTTCATAGGGTTGAATGAGTTTTGGTGGGTATTTCGAGTATTGGAGCAGGGAATCTGCCAAGATAACAGATACAACCTATTCAAAGCCAACCACTATCTCCTCCATTTTTAGATAAATTTTAAACTATCCAGTCGCATGAACATATATTACTGTCAACAAGATATTTTTAGGGGAAGATATGATGAACCATTTAGTCACACAAAGTTTGCGATTGAGCTTAGTTATTCTGGTGCATTATCAAATCCCTTTCACTTCAAAATAAAGTTTCGATTATAAAGTTAGAAAGTAAAAGGGGAGGTTTATTGAGAAGATAACATATCCTTAGAGAGGTAAGAGAGTGAGTATTGGTCAATCCCTGTTTTATTTAATTTCATTTATGATACAGCATTACATGGCAATCTCATCATTTTATTCCAAATGAAAATTATGATAGAATACCATTTTTTTTTCTCCTAATTTGTTATGCGTGTTAGTTTAAAATTTACTTGGCAAATTCTTTTTTGTTTCTTTATATGTATTTATTGTATCATTGCAAAATGTGGTGCATATTAAAAAGATATCCTGACTCCACGAGGACTCCCCAAATCATTTGTATCATTATTTCCTCATTTATTTGGTTCAGTATAGAAAATATCCTTGTGTTCTCGTTTAGTTATAATCTTTTGAACTGTGCTCAACTTCTGCTGGGTTAAACCATTGTAATTTTTTTGTTTCATCCTCAATTCTCTCTTATAATGTTTTAGTCTCACAAAATATTCTTACTCTACAATCTTTTCCTGTGATGAATTTTTGAAAATTTGTCAAATCAAACATAAGTTATGACTTTTTGGAGGTTTGATGTTACTGAAGTTTAGAAGGTAGAATAATGTTCAACAGCCTGCAATTCGACAATTAGATGGATCATTGTGAATATATGAGTAAAATATGAAAGGCTTGTATTTGGAGGAAAAAATGAAAAGAGATATATAATGAGACCACAACCTATAGCTGATCAATGCTTAAACTTACTTTCATTAATTGGTATAATCAGTACTCATTTTATTGAAAGCTTTGCAAAATTTTATGGTTATTGAGGTTGGTCCTGGTCAATGTTGGCATGAAGGTTGTTGCAAATTTATCAAAGGTGTTTCCCGAGGATACAGAAGCTCCACCTGGAGGTGTGGATGACATGACAAAATTATCATATTTGCATGAACCTGGTGTTTTGCAGAATCTGACCACCCGTTATGAACTCAATGAAATATATGTAAGCTGTTTAGTTTGCCTTCTGTTGACAATGTTGGAGCTGCTGACTGGAAAAAAGATTGTTCGTGACACTAGGTTCTCTTGCATTTTCAGACATATACTGGCAATATATTGATTGCAATAAACCCATTTCAAAGTCTGCCACATCTTTATGACACACACATGATGGAACAGTATAAAGGAGCAGCATTTGGGGAACTAAGCCCTCATGTTTTTGCAGTTGCGGATGTTGCTTACAGGTAATCTTCAGTATCTTTTTCACAAGATATTATATCTAAATTTGTTCTGATCTGGATTTTTGAATTTAAAAAAAAAACAGGGCAATGAGAAATGAAGGAAAAAGCAACTCCATTTTGGTCAGTGGAGAAAGTGGTGCTGGTAAAACTGAAACAACAAAGATGCTCATGAGATATCTGGCATACTTGTGTGGACGATCTGGAGTAGAAGGGAGGACTGTTGAACAGCAAGTACTGGAAGTAAGTTGGAAAAACATGTCTCACTTTTAAATTCATTTTTTTCCGGCAACATTTAGTTGTCTTCTTATTACTCCTGACGAATGGCATTAGAAGATCAGGCTGGATTAATTCCTTCTCATTCTAAATTCAGTCTAATCCAGTTCTTGAAGCTTTTGGAAATGCCAAAACTGTTAGAAACAACAACTCAAGGCAAGTTTTTCTTAAATTTGTTTTTATCAACGGAGGCATGCTCTTAAATATGTCTATTCAGAGTTTAAAACAGATGTTTTATAAGTGAAAAATTGGAGCAAATTATGTCTCCTGTCTGTTATTAAATAATTGTTAATTCTGATCAGCTAATTGTGCTCTTCTCATTTCTGTGCATTAAATTGTGGTTAAGTCGGTTTGGTAAGTTCGTCGAGATTCAATTTGACAAAAGTGGAAGGATATCTGGTGCTGCTATCAGAACCTACTTGCTTGAAAGGTCTCGTGTCTGCCAAATCAATGATCCTGAGAGAAATTACCATTGCTTTTACCTTCTTTGTGCTGCCCCACCTGAGGTGTTTACTCTGTTATGCTATGCCTATTTTATGTTTTACTTGTACTTGTCGAATAAACAAAGGAAAGCCACAAATGACAATATCATCAAACTGGCAGGATATTGCAAAGTATAAGCTGACAAATCCTAGATCATTCCATTATCTTAATCAGTCCAATTGCTTCGAATTGAATGGAGTTAATGATTCTCACGAATATCTAGCAACTAGAAGGGCCATGGATATAGTTGGAATCAGTGAGCAAGAACAGGTATGCAATATGTGTTGTTTTTAAGGCACAAAGCTATGCAAACTTTGAATTCACTTTGTTCTATTGCTTAATAATAATATAATGGCATTCAGGAGGCAATATTTAGGGTTGTAGCTGCTGTACTACATCTTGGAAATGTAGAATTTGCAAAGGGGCCAGAGATAGATTCATCTGTAATTAAGGATGAGAAGTCAAGGTTTCATCTCAACATGACGGCTGAACTTCTGATGTATGTCCAAGTTCTTGGTTCTGTTGGTTGAAATAGTTAAAATTACTTTTACCAAATTTAATGTTAATAAACTATCAATTTCATAAACTTCCATAAGTAAATGCTCGATGGCAGGTGTGATGCCAAGGGTTTGGAAGATGCTCTAATTAAACGTGTGATGGTAACACCAGAAGAAGTTATTACAAGAACTCTTGATCCTGCTTCAGCAATTGTCAGCAGGGATGGTCTGGCAAAAACGTTATACTCCCGCCTATTTGATTGGTATTGACCAAGAATCTTATCTGTTATCTGAGAAGCTTTTAGCTAGGTTGCATATTAGTTGAAAGGTTCTTGTTACTGTTTATGCAAGGCAAGTCATTTTAGGACTGGTTATAACGTCTGCAGGCTGGTAGAAAAAATCAATGTATCTATTGGGCAGGACCCGAACTCAAAGTCACTGATTGGAGTTCTTGATATCTATGGCTTTGAAAGTTTCAAATGTAATAGGTAAGCCATCAACAGAATAAAGCAAATGCACTATCTGTTCTGAGAAACTATTAATCATTAACATTGATGTTTTTTGAATCTAAATTTATGCATTTTATGAGGAACAGTTTTGAACAATTCTGCATCAATTTTACAAACGAAAAGTTGCAACAACATTTCAACCAGGTTTTCCTGAAACCCTAACTGTAAATTGGAGACTGCTTTTTTTCCCACAATTTTATTTTTAACACATGATGTTGTCTTTGCAGCATGTCTTTAAAATGGAGCAGGAGGACTATACCAAGGAGGAGATTAACTGGAGTTACATTGAGTTTGTTGATAACCAAGATGTGCTGGACCTAATCGAGAAGGTATGGCCTTTTCCTTCTCTTGATGTATGGCATTCAGACTAATCGAGAAGGTATGACCTAATCGAGAAGGTATGGGAGATTGGTGAAGCATTGATGTGATAACTTATCTAGAGAGCAAATATGATAAAATTTCTGTTTTGGCCAATGTTTGGAATAGCTGTGGACGAGAACGTAGCAGTCTTAGTCTTGGACAATGCTTTAAACAGCAGTTAATGAAATTGTGCTGGCTAATTTCAACAAAATCATTAAGAGAAATATATTGTTTATTAATGCACAAGAGGCAATAAAATGTAATAAATTATTTATGAATAGTTTCACCTGGGAAGTCTCTTTGAGATACTGCAAATAAAATTTAGGCTCCAATGCTCCATGTTATCTCATTGACCACCTATATTTCTTTGAAAAATGAGTAAGAACCGCCAATCATTTATTCTGTTGATAGGAAAGATGGATATCATGCCAATCATCAATATGACATTCTTATTTTGTGTTCATTAAGTATTAGTTACAAATAAATTGAAAGGATCAATAGTGAATGCGTATTTAGAGGTTTGTAAAATCAATTGCTTCTACCAAACAATAAAGGCAATCATCAATCCATCATGTAACACTTTGATGAGGTGGACATGCATCATCATTTTCTTGATCAACATGATAATGTCGACATGTATAAAGGCAGACAGAACAACACATTAAGTGTCCGGGGCCAAGAATGCATATGGTAATTCATCTCCAGTGCATGGCAGGGCATCTGTCGGCATTTAGTGTAACTCACTCATTGTTATTAAGCTCGAGCCTCGGTTATCACCACCATGAGAATAGGTTCTGTCATAATTGTGCAGCTCCTCATCAATTGAGGTGACACTGAATTTGTGGGTGTTCGTTTTTCGAGCAATGATGTGGTAACTCAGAAAAATCACTCAAACAAGTCATTCAACTGTCTTCTACAATTCACGTTGGTTCACATGTGGCATAATTCACAAAGATGATACAAAGGGTGCAATGAGAATACAACACACCAGCTGAGTGATTTTTCGATTTACATTTTGAGTTATTAAATCATTTTTGTTTCTGTTCTTGGCATAACTACAACTGGAGTTCGCCTAGATGAGCTAGAAAGATGACTATCTAGTACAGCCACCATAAATGCACTGCCTTTAGGTGTCCTTCATATATCCCGACCATCCCCAAGGCCACAAGCATCACCATTTCCAAAAGTACCTTTGCCATCATTGTTGTCATCATCTTTTTATCACCATGTGGTCTAAAGTGTAGTTCATATCTGACAATTATGCTACTGGATCCACTGGATATGGTAGTCTCGAGTATGTCAGATGCGATATAGGAATCACATTTTACCATATTTCACAAACATAAATATCCTGAAACTTTTCTAAGATGTTTCTACAACACTCCTGTTCCATGAACGTGCTTTGTTTTATTTTCTGGCACTATCCAAGCCCCTGGATTAGCTTCAATTTTATTATGAGATATATTTTAAAGGCATGCATGTTTTATGGATCCGACGTATGATGCAGTGATCATGACAAAGCTACTTCTTTTCTCTTTTTGTGCAGAAACCTGGTGGAATCGTAGCACTTCTTGATGAAGCATGGTATGTGGCTGGTGTTTCATCTCTGCTAGTCTCTATTGTCATTATTCTTCTTGTTAGGGCCTGACATACATAGTTCACCCTTTCCTTGATAGCTTAAGCTTTTGGAGTCTAGTGGTAAGTGAACATGGTTCAAAGCCAAAGGTTATGGATTCAAATCCCATTCAGGCCAATTTTACCTGTTTACCTGTTTATTTTCTTGTCTTGACTCATTCCTGGTTATTACTTGAGTTGTTTTTCACGTGTAATCTGGAGCCGTTCTTGACTCATTCATGCCTTCATGTGCATGGTCCGGGCTGCATGTGAAAGGGAGTCTTTTTTTTTTTTTTTTTTTTTTTGGGGGGGGGGGGGGGGGGGGAGGCCTGATATATGCTGTATATGCTGTCGACTTCTTTCCTAACAGTTTAAGCTTTTGGGGTCTGGCAGTTAGTTAACACTTTTTAGCTTTGCAGAATGCTAATCATTAAATTGCAAAGCAGTCCTTGTATTCTCACTCCGGATGTACATGCTCTCTGTTGTGGGCAGATGTTATTCTTTGCAGTATGTAACCAAGCTTATCTTTTGTTTTGTTTTTTTTAATGTGGTCAGCATGTTTCCCAAGTCAACACACGAGACATTTGCTCAGAAATTGTATCAAACATTTAAAAACAACAAGCGGTTTAGCAAACCAAAGCTTTCTCGTACTGATTTTACCATTTCCCATTATGCAGGGGAGGTAAGCATGTGTGTGCCCTCAAAAAACCTTGTTCTTTCACATGAACTGTTTCTGTCTTTCCTTCATAATCTCTTTGTGCTCTGCACAGGTAATATATCAAGCTGATCAGTTTCTAGATAAAAATAAAGACTATGTGGTGGCAGAACATCAGGATTTACTGAATGCTTCTAGGTGCCCTTTTGTAGCGGGTTTGTTTCCACCACTTCCTGAGGAGACATCAAAATCTTCCAAATTTTCCTCCATTGGATCACGTTTTAAAGTAAGATAGACTTCATATTTTCTTTATTTTTCTTTACGGTCTCCTTGGAAATAAATTCTGTGATACTATTTATCTTGAAAATGAAAAATACTTGAAGTATTATTATTGTTATTATTATTATTATTATTTGTGTTTCAATTCCATGTGCATCTTTCTTATTTTTTTATTGTTCCATATTTTTTTTATAAATTAAGTACCTGTGCTGAATATAAAGGTATTTATGTATGTTATAAATGAAATATTTTTGCTTCACTATTGAAAGTGACAATATTTGATCTGATTAGCTACTAATTATTTTACTCAATTTTGGACTGATGGTTGTAAACAAATTTCAGCTGCAACTTCAATCTCTCATGGAGACCTTAAGCTCTACAGAACCTCATTACATCAGATGTGTGAAGCCAAATAATCTCCTTAAACCTGCTGTTTTTGAGAACTTCAACATTATCCATCAGTTACGCTGTGGAGTAAGCAGCCAACTTGAGACTCATTATGCCTTATACACTGTACATCTTTTTCAACAAGCTTTTAATTATCTAAAATCATTTTCTTTTTTTATATATGTTTTCATACTTGTAGGGTGTTCTCGAAGCAATTAGGATCAGCTGTGCTGGATATCCAACTAGAAGAACTTTTTATGAATTTCTTCATCGTTTTGGTGTTCTTGCCCCAGAAATTTTGGAAGGAAAGTAGGTCCTTTATGATTTGAAACATGCATTGTTGGTGGATCTTCCAGTAGTTAATTATGCTTAAATTGCAGCGGTGTAATGATGCACCTTCAACTGGATGTTTTTGTTACTGTTCAGCTATGATGACAAAGTTGCATGCCAAAAGATTTTGGATAAAATGGGACTCAAAGGTTATCAAGTAAGTTACTTGCTACCAAATGGGTTGACTG
Source organism: Phoenix dactylifera (assembly GCF_051530095.1). Lineage (NCBI taxonomy): Eukaryota > Viridiplantae > Streptophyta > Magnoliopsida > Arecales > Arecaceae > Phoenix > Phoenix dactylifera. The sequence continues at coordinate 32,534,939 of NC_143198.1, read as the reverse complement.
GTACTGATATCCATTATATCTTTACTATAAGTGGCCTGTGATTTATTTTGAGGAACTCAAGTACGTTGAAGAAAGTAGGACATAAAACTTGTCACTTTATCAAATGGATGAAGGGTGTAGAGACGGTCAAAGGTGAATGAAAAATATATGATGGCTTTGCTCCGTGCTTCTCACTTTATGCTTTGAAAGCTTTGAAATGGCATCTACAATTAAGTAACCCGATGAAACACACCTAGGGGAACCCACATGACTTGGTTCTTCCTTTTCTTTTGTTCTTCTAATAAGTGTATTTTTACTCCATTAGATTTTGTGAGTTTATATTAATATCTTATGGCCCTTGTTTTTTGTATTCATATTTTTTTTTGCAAGTCACATTGCTATTTTGAAATGTTGTTCTCTTACATTGCACAATATGATTGGCTTTGGCAGATTGGCAAGAACAAGGTGTTTCTGAGAGGTGGCCAGATGGCTGAACTGGATGCTAGAAGAGCTGAAGTACTAGGAAGAGCAGCCAGAACTATTCAAAGACAGATTCGTACACATATTGCTCGCAAGCAATTCCTTATGCTGCGGAAAGCTGCTATTCATTTGCAAGCTCATTGGAGAGGTATACTCCTAATTGAAATTTTAAAATGTGAATATGTAGAGTGATGATTGTTTTTAAATGAGCCTAAACTGTATGCCTATTTATGCTGCATGGCTGTTTTCCTATTCAAAGTCCCATAATGCAATTAATTATTTATGGCCTACATGGTGTATGTAATTAGATTGGTCAATATGTTAAATTACCGTTATTTTCTTCTCTTTTTGGTTAATTGCAGGACGATTGGCTTGTAAGTTGTATGAACACATGAGACGGGAAGCAGCTGCACTGAAAATTCAGAAAAATTTGCATCGGTATTTTGCTAGGAAATCTTATACAACACTTCGATCATCTGCAATTACATTACAGACAGGCTTCAGGGCAATGGCTGCTCGCAATGAATTTAGATACAAAAGGCAAACCAGAGTAGCAATTCTTATCCAGGTGACCTTTTCTTTCAGCACCAAGATGTTGCTATTTTTCACTGTTAATTAATGATTTGTTCTTTTTCCTGAAATAAGTAGATCCTTACACTTTCATGAAAATTGACTCTAAACCCATCTTTCTGGCTGGTCGTCCGACATGTTCCACAGTTGCTTCAGCAGCATACTGAGAAAGACAAGACTACCCTTTTCTATTGTTTTTTTAATCTATCTAAGAATGGTTTGCATTTTGAATTCACTTGGCATTGGCAGCACTAAACATCTGATGCTGAACTTTTCCTTTTTGGCTGCAGGCTCAATGGCGCTGTCACAGAGATTATTCATATTACAAAAATCTGCAGAAAGCAATACTCACTTATCAGTGTGCTTGGAGACAAAGGCTTGCTAGGAGAGAGCTCAGAAAGCTCCGAATGGTTTTGTCTAATTCCTGTCTCTTTTCACTTTTGGGAAGCATTATGTGTTTTGTAGCGAGGCTTCTAACTTTGAGCTACCTATCTGAATGTATCCAGGCTGCAAGAGAAACAGGGGCCCTCAAAGAGGCAAAAGACAAACTTGAAAAGCGTGTGGAGGAATTGACATGGCGTTTGCAGTTGGAGAAACGATTGAGAGTAACTATCGTACCTTATGTCAAATTCCTGTTGTCCAATCTAATGCTCTAAAGTATAAACAGATGTTGCCTTCTGCATTGCTTTCTCAAACATGTCTATTTTCTGCCTATGCAGAATATGATCTTGAAACTTAATCATGTTTGGTTCCAATATGCAGACTGATCTGGAGGAGACAAAAGCACAAGAAATTGCTAAGCTGCAGGATATGTTGCATGAGATGCAGCTGCAGGTACAAGAAGCAAATTTCCTGCTCATCGGGGAACGAGAGGCTGCTCGAAAGGCTATTGAAGAAGCTCCACCAGTAATCAAGGAAACTCCTGTCTTAGTTCAGGACACAGAAAAAATTGATTCATTGACTGCTGAAGTTGAACACTTGAAGGTAGGATCACTAAACTTAAGCTTGTGCTAATGATTCATAGTGTTATACATGAGAGTGCATGAGCAAATCAGAAATTTATTATAAAAGTAATCAACTAAATCATATAAATGTAGGCCAAGGTAGCCTTGAAAACACAGAATCACTGTCTTGGCTGACAAGCACATTCATATGTGGTTTGAAATGAATTTAACTAACTCATAGAGAGCCATTTTAGCTGACTCACATGCGCCTTATTAGTAACTAGTTGGATGCTCATTTAATGAGTTACTTGATGTATCAGATTCGTAGCTAATGACTAGAAAGGAATCATGGTGACCTTGGTTCTTCCTTTGCTATTGCTGCAGGCTTTGTTGCTATCGGAAAGGCAGGCAACTGATGCAGCCAAAAAAGCATATGCTGAAGCTCAAGAAAGAAATAATGAACTAGCTAAGAAAGGTGAAGATGCTGAGACAAAAGCTGATCAGCTTCAAGAAACTGTTCAAAGGTTCTAATTGTGATAAGAAATGAGTTGTTTGTCAGTTTATCTCAATTACACAATTAATATGTTGAAAACTTGACAGTTGAATGCTTTTTAATTTTAGTTTTCTATTCAATATTAAGAGTCAGCCAGCTAAAGTTACGAACTTATAAGCTAAACCTTCCTATCAACTCTATGAGTTAAGTTCCTTCCATACATGCAGGCTTGAAGAGAAAGTATCCAATCTGGAGTCAGAGAATCAAGTACTTCGTCAACAGGCACTTTCCATCTCACCAACTGGCAGGGCATTGGCTGCACATCCCAAAACAACTATTATCCAGGTACTTGTCCCATCTTTTGTGTTCTCCTTTTTGATATCCTTCTTTTTAGTTCTTGCCAGTATATGCATGTTTCCATGTTATGTCTTAGCAGAGAACTCCAGAGAATGGGAATATCCCAAATGGTGAAACTAAACATGCATTGGTAAGTGCAATATTGTCCTTTGAATGCAAATTTGGTTTATTTATCAAGTTAATTGTGAAACATTTGATTTCTTTCCCATCCATAAAAAATAATTGTAGGATTTAAGTGCTACCTTAACTAATCCCAAGGATCTTGAAAGTGAGGAAAAACCACAGAAATCGCTGAATGAAAAGCAGCAGGTATGTTTGTAGATATAATTTGCCATGTCACTCAGAGATAGGGTCGTACATGTTCCACATGTTTACCCAGAAAATGTACTTCATGGTAACCTTTTACAGGAAAACCAGGACTTGCTGATTAAGTGCATCTCTCAGGATCTAGGGTTCTCTGGGGGCAGACCTATTGCTGCTTGCCTCATATACAAATGTCTTCTTCACTGGAGATCATTTGAAGTTGAAAGGACTAGCGTTTTTGACCGTATCATTCAAACAATAGGCTTGGCCATAGAGGTATACTACAGTCTTTGCTTTTAGCTGAGGTTTGTAACCCTTCCTGTGCCATATTTTGAATAAGAAAGGAGAAACTTCACCCTTTGGGGTAAAACATGAGACAGCTATGTATATGTAGTAACACTAGTCACTTTCTTGCACCGAAGTCATATCGATCAGGATTTATCTCAGTATTTTGTACTAATTTTGCATATTAATGAATTTCCCTTTTCCTGTTTATCTCAAGGCCCAGGATAACAATGATATATTAGCCTATTGGTTATCCAATTCGTCTCCTTTTTTGTTGCTCCTGCAACGAACACTGAAAGCAAGTGGAGCAGCCAGCTTGACTCCACAGAGGCGGAGAATGTCAGCTTCTTTATTTGGGAGGATATCTCATGTAAAAAAAAAAAAACCTTTGTTTTCCGCATATAAATTATCATTTAAAAGGTTTTAAGTATAGTTCCATTTGAGTTTCCTTTCATAACGATTCTCATTATTCGTTTAAAATTTTCCACTACTTTTAGGGTATCCGTGCCTCTCCTCAAAGTGCTGGGATTCCGTTTCTTAGTAGTCGTCTGATTGGTGGATTAAATGACTTGCGCCAAGTTGAAGCCAAATATCCAGCCCTGCTTTTTAAGCAACATCTTACAGCTTTCCTTGAAAAGATTTATGGAATTATGAGAGACAATTTGAAGAAAGAGATATCCCCACTGCTTGTTTTGTGTATCCAGGTATTATTAACAGTTCCTTAATTGTTTGAAAAATGAACCAATGAAAACTGCTGCACGTCATAATTCCCAGCAACTATTTTCTTGCCAGTCTTTCTCAATAGTATTGCTTGGCAAGTTTGTTAAGTTCTGGAAAATTTCAGGCACCTAGAACATCTCGTGCAAGCTTGGTGAAAGGATCACGTTCTCAAGCAAATGCCATGGCTCAGCAAGCTTTGATTGCACACTGGCAAAGCATCGTGAAAAGCTTAACCAACTGCTTGAAAATACTGAGAGCCAATTATGTATGTTTTTGCGGTAGTAAATGCTTTTTTTTTCTCTGCGAACATTTTCACCTTCTTATATCTTCCAACTTTACAGGTTCCCCCATTCTTAGTCCACAAGGTCTTTACGCAAACATTTTCATTTATCAATGTTCAATTATTTAACAGGTATATCTTAAGTTCTACTCAGCATTGGTTGCTTCTCTTCTGTTAATGTCATGTGATAGTTTCTAGATATAAAGGAGTAATTTCTCGTTTTTTTAACTTTTTTTACTCTCTGCAGTCTACTCCTTCGGCGTGAGTGCTGTTCATTTAGCAACGGGGAATATGTGAAAGCAGGATTGGCTGAGCTAGAACGCTGGTGCTATGATGCAACTGAAGAGGTGACCATCTGTCCTGTAGTTTTTCCCCCTTTTTTGAAGTAAAACATCTGGACTGTATTTTTGTCGAGATAGAACATTAATGAAGAGTTTATGCTAAAATTTATTTGCATACAGTATGCTGGTTCAGCTTGGGATGAGTTGAAGCATATTAGGCAGGCTGTGGGATTCTTGGTACATTTACATGTCCTTTACATGTTGCAACAAGGTCTGTTGGTCATGATAATGTTTAGTTTTTTTGATCTTATCCAACTTTTCCTACTTCAGGTCATGCATCAAAAGCCCAAGAAGACATTGAAGGAGATAACCAATGACCTATGCCCCGTGAGGACCATCCCTTTTGTTGTATCATTCATTTGTTCAGTCCTCATCCGTATAATTAACTACAATCTGGATCTTGCTGTCTTTTCAGGTGCTTAGCATACAACAGTTATACAGAATCAGTACAATGTATTGGGATGACAAATATGGTACACGCAGTGTTTCATCAGATGTAAGTGCGGTTGCTTGATGTATTCTTTGATCCATAATCTGTTTATACTTAAGTAGCAATCCTGAGTGGAAGGGAGTTTTGAATTCTTAAGCCAAGCATTTCTGTCTGATGATCTAAGTTCACTAAATTTCTGTAGGTTGTTTCAAGTATGAGAGTCATGATGACCGAGGACTCAAATAATGGAGTGAGCAGCTCCTTCTTGTTGGATGATGATTCCAGGTGAACTCTTTCACTAGATCTGTGCACAAAATATTCCTAGTAGCTCCAGGAATTTCTTCATGAGACATGCTTCCTCTTTATATTTCTTGATGCAGCATACCATTTACAGTGGACGACATCTCCAAGTCAATGACAGAGATAGAGATAGCAGATGTTGATCCACCACATTTGATTCACGAGAACTCAGGCTTTGCATTTTTGCAACAGAGAAGAGAATAGCAATGTTCCTTTTCGTGGGTCCTTGTCTCTCTCTTCCCTGGCGTTTGCTAGGCTTTCGCCACCATTCACCTGCAACCTGTGCATAAATCTCAACCTCTTTCCCATCATGTAAATACGAGATCATTCTATTCCTACCAAATCAGCTGGTCAGCCCAGAGTAACTGGTAGATTTTTTCTTTTTGTTTATTTTTTGCTAGTATTGGGTTTTGTTTGATTTTTTTCCATGATTTTTTTCTTATTTCATGTGTGAGGTGTATGTAGAGGCAGCAAGCCACTATTCCAACTCCGGGCTGGGATTGAAAATGCCCGGGGTTTAATAGTCACTCCAGAGGGTTCTACAGTTACAAGTTGTGCTTAGACTAGTGTCTGTACTTTGTAATGTAAGCTATATATCAAAGCAGCAACAACGTCAACCTGTTGGGGCTAATCTTTGTTGTACGCTACAACTATTATCATGTAATATATCATTCTTTATTTTGTAAGTCTTGTGAACCTAAGATTTTTTCCATGATCAGACAACATCTGCGGCTGGACCTCTAGAGCCGTAAGACGATGTAAATACAACCATTTCTTCTGGTTTGTGGCGGCACAAAGGTAAAATATCTCCTTGGTGTGGTTGCAAGACTTATTCGTGATGATATTTTTGTATGGCCAAATTGTAAGATCGAAGTCTTTGGATGTATTCTCAATTTTTTTTTGTAGAACTTCAGAAAGAAAGCTTGAAATTCGAAGTTCAATCCGGTCGAGAAACAGAGAAGGAATTATTACGTAATTTGGCACCTCGCTTCTTTCTAGAATAATAGTTACCTAGCATGTATGCTTCATATGGTGAACTTAGATATGTCAATGTAAAATTTGAGCATATAATTAATTTTTTGAAAATTCAGCATCCTAAATTCCAAAAAATTATTACGTACAACCAGATTTGGGATCACATCCGTTACTTAAATGATAGTTTCTGGGGAGAACATTCGTCGCAGGTGCTGAAAACTCGAATCATTGTTGTCCATGAAAACTTCCTCTTAGAGTTGTCACATGCCAATCAATTCATATCTCAAAAGAGAGTCTACAGCCAAGGTGGTGGTGTTGAAAAGTTTATGCATTGATGCATCAGCGTTTATCAAATGCTCGCGTAATAAATCGTGGCCACATTATGAGATTGCAATCACCTATCATTCTTGACGTCTGTTCTATAAAAAAGGGAACATATTGCAGTCACCTATCAAAAAACCGTCTCCTGGGATTGCCGTTGAACGCCCTAGCCAAGAGAAAAAAGAAAAAAAGAAAAAAAAATTTTGTAGCAAGCTTCCTCAAACACAGCAAACGACCATCCATACTTGGTGATGGTCCGAAACGAAGTGGCATTTGCATATTTTTAGGAAAGCTAATGATAGTTGAGTTGCTTTGGATATTTTGTGATGTGCTGTTTTTTGATCTTATTAGATGCATCCGTTGTTTTTTAATTTCATTAGGTGTATCCGTATGATTTAACTCACCCACCCGCCTTAAGGCAAACGAGCGAGTCAAAAAAGAAGAAGAAGAAGAGAGGGGGAGAGAGAGAGAGAGACGGGGGATGGCGGGGGAGCAGAGTGCGGAGCAGTTAAAGGGCCAGCCGCGGCTCCCCAAATTCCCCGCCCCCCGGCGATTCGATCTCTTTTCTCAAGACCGACCTCTCCGTCTGCACCTTCTCAGGCTCCGCCGAGATTGCCGTCGACGTCGTCTCCGCCACGAGGTTCCTCGTCCTCAACGCCGCTGACCTCGCCGTCGTCCACGCCTCTTATCTCTTTCGGGTTCTATCCTGACCCTAGTTTCCTACATCTTGAAGGGTGTTCTTGTTCTTCCTTTTTCTTGTCTATAATGAGAGCCGTGGGCTCTTGATATCTCGTTCAAGAATTAAGAATCGTCAGGTTACCCTATCACTAGTTTTCTACATATTTGATCATGCTCTTGTTTTTCGTTTTTGTTTGCTAAGTAATGCATGTCGGTTTTATTTAGGAGTTCCGCCTTTTGGAGATTGTTGAGTTCCAACAAGACGAGATATCGGTGCTGGGGTTTGAAGGAGTTCTTCCATTAGGGAAGGGAATTATTGGAATCCATTTCATCGGAATCCTAAACGACCGGATGAAAGGGTTCTGTAGAAGGTATTTGACTGTCTTTGCTCTTCTGTACTTTACCTTCTATAAAAAGTTTGTTCATTTCTTTTCTTTTACTTTTCCTGGTATCATGCTGCTGTTTGTTCTGCAGTGTACACGAGTACAGTGGGGAGAAGAGAAACATGGCGGCTACTCAGTTGGAGGCTGCTGATGCCAGGCGATGTTTTCCCTGCTGGGATGGATGAACCTCATTAATTGTATCAGGGAAACTGATGTATTCATTTTCACTGTCTTTGAATCATCTTTCTTCATTCATATTGTTAATTATTACATGATCTTGTTCGTATTCTTTGAATGAACTTATGTCCACTTTCTTGGGGGGGGAAAAAGAATTGGTTTTTGTTACTTGATGTTTCATTTTTGCTGTAATTTTTAGATCTTCTTGATTAGACAATGGTGCATGCTTATTCAATGTTCTAATTAAACTGAATAGTAGATTTTGTTTAAATCTTATTCTTCTCTAGTTTAAAAGTAATTGATGCAGTTCTTAATATCCAAGATGCTTCACCATGCACGCTGTCTAGTTTTGTGCTGGATGAAGTTTGATGACTGTAACACATGAATTGGCTCACCAGTGGTTTGAAAATATTGTGACGATGGAATGGTGGGCACATTTATGGCTCAACAAGAGATTTGCATCATGAGTAATCAAGCTGCTCTACTGGGTGTTAGTTATAAGATATTATCATTATTTATACTGGCAAGCTGTTATCATCACTGGTACTAGAAAGCTCATGCATCATTCACTTTTAACTGCTCTTAAACAGATGAACTATTCAGCAGCAGAATCCTTATTTCTTGAATGGAACAATTGGACTCGATTTCTTGATGACACTGCATCAGGCCTTGTGCTGGATGCACTCTCTTATTCACACCCAATAGAGATAATATTTCTTTGTGATGCATGCTGGCAAAGTTGTTGAAATTAAAAATCTCTAGGCACACATTACCTCTATGCTCGTGAACAATTTTTAGTTGCTCACATGCCTTAGACTTGAGGTGGTCCATTGGATTGGTATCGGGAACTGGTTTTGTGTACCCATAATATGCAGGGTATCTGCAGCCGACACACAAACACGTGCATGTACATACACATGAAGAAGAAGATCTCACATGTATTTCTTCAGGATATTAAGAGTTAGGACATTCAATTATGAAAAAACCCATGCTTAAGCATGGCCAGGCTCGCTTAAGTATACACCCCTAACCCAGCTTGAAGTGTCAAGAGTGCATCTGAACTCTTCACTTTGAAATCTCCACAAAATCCCTCATCCACTTAAAAGAGAAACAAGGAAATTCTAGCAGAACAATACTTAATTGCTTAATATCACCCTCAGTTGTTTGTAGCCAAATTACATTATATCAAAAGGTGTCATCATTGAGTTACTAATAGCTTAACTTTGCTCTGTAGATTGGTTGTAGCTTTGCCTATTAAGTATATTGCTTTTCATCCAGGTTGAAATAAATCATGGAAATGAGATTGATGAAAAATTTTCATTCGATAAGCTATGACAAGCGGGCCTCTATTATTTGAATGCTGCAAAGTTACCTTGATGCCGAATGTTTTCAGTTGGAAATTTGTTTCTTATGACCATCTCCTATATTATTCTTTTTCTGAACAAACTGTTACTTCTTAAATCTGTATAGGTGTCTATGATTTGGGATTTCCTGACTTCTATATAGTCAGTATTTAGAAGAATTTTTCAGATCTAAATTATAATATTTCATTTGTTTGACATATTATTGAATATTACAATGACGAGGAATATGAATTGCCAACCTTTTAGCCGATAAAGAAAGAAGTATTGTTATTCTTGTTGAAGGGTAAGTTAGGTCCAATTGCACGAATGAGGTATTGTCAGCATGATTGTCAATCACTCAACGTGCCACATGCACTTTTATCTTTTTATTCTTTCAGCTAAAGAAGCCTAATGATCTTTTGGAGAAATTTGCTTTTATTTTATTTTTTTCTGTTCATTCAGCTTATTATGAATAAGCATTTACTTGTCCATATGAGAAAAATTGTGTGGCCTTGTATATTATTACATGTGGTTTGCATTTAAATCTTCAAGCTGTGCAACTCTTGGGGAGGGCTGCAAATTGTAATTTCTTTATTATATTCTCTCGCTTTCTTTATTACAGATTTCACCAATGACATTATGTCACCTGGGCTAGAATAATGATGTCATGGAAATATAGAGACGATATTTGCTAATATAAAGATAAAAGAGAAAATGATAGGAATTCAGTAGCATTAATCAACAGATACTCTGTCTGACCATGTCAATGTCTTGGAAGCTTACAAGATTAACCCGAAGGTTGATTATGTTTCGTTGTTGGAATGCAGGAAAACTGGGAGTATATATCAAAGACATGGGAATCCACCTCCTTAATTACAGATTTCATCAATGACGTTGTGTCAGCAAATATCTAACAAAACTCATATTTTGGTTCTTGTTGGACACTTCGACTTAATGGGAAGTGCACACCTCATAATTTCACTTTTCCTCGGAGGAGAAAGCTGAGGAGAGCAGCATTCTTTGCAAGCCGAACCATTCACTCGTGAGAACATTGAATCAGAGACTTGATCGGGTAAGAATCAATGCAAGGTGGGTTCAGACTATTAGGAATGGTTACTTCCTTGAAGAGGTGTTGGAATTAGCACAGAAGAAAGGAAGTGACGCAAAGCTGGAGGTTGACCTATTGATCATTGGGTTGCATGTTCTTGCCCACTGCACCCCAAAGAACGGAGATGCTGTTGCTTCTGCACTCAAATTATTGGGAATTCTGCATCCTTAGGTCAACCTGCATGATGATTTGGACAAAATGCTATGCATGTTATAATACGGGTTCTTCCATATTCTAATAAACACCAGTTATGAACTTTGTGATATTTCCAAATTTAAATTTGAGTGCATGGCTTCGGTTTGTTTCTGCCGTGGAATTTCTCAAGGCGTGTCCAAGATATGAACCCGCATTTTGTCAAATGTTGTTTGGACGAAAATAACCTTGCATGTTGTGCTGCAAGTAAACTTGTTGCTAGTGAACTACGTAGGCCTGGTAGTTGTTTGATATATCGGTGCCTGGGGCAGAGTTGAGAGTGGCCTGATCTAGTTTGTGTTATGTGCGGCATGCTTTACAGGCGAGAAGGGTCTTCTTGGAGGGCACCTCCGCGATGGTCATTGAGTGGATTCTGCAGGCTTCAGAAGGGGTCGGTGATTACCATCTGCTTTTGAGAGATATTTGGACTATGGTTCGTGATGGGATGGTCATTCAGACAAAAAATGTATTTCGAGAGGCTAATGAGGCTGCTGCTTCTGAGCCTGTATGGAAGCCAAGGCGTACTTAGCTTATAAACTCTCTTGCATCAACGGATGACAAGCGCAAGCTGTGTATGTATGCGCATCAGCTCAAGCGGTCAAGCCCAACACTCTCGTGGCGTTGTCATGCCTGGCTTGGCCTGTTTGTAGTTGTGAAAGGAGCTAGCGAATTATGTAGCTGTGTTTCGAAAATTAATCATGGAGGGAAGAGAAATCGGTGTGGCGATCGGTGGCTGTACAGCGACAAACAATGGTGGTGGAACAGGTATGGCTGGTAGAGGCTGGCATGATGGTCGAAGTGGGTGAAACGCTGAAAGGATTCAAAGAGAAGATGATTAGAAGAAAGACTACTCGGTTCAGGTGCAAAAGAAACGAAAGAAAATGGGAACAGCCCCAGCAAAAAAATAAGGATCTTGAATGCCCCAATGTTGAAAGTCCTCTACGTTAATATTTATGGCCAAATATGATGCATGTACGTACACAAAGTAAATCGATAACAGCCCGAGCGATGCCCTTTTTTTAACTTAACTGAGGACATGTTTCTTATTCGACTCCTGCGATTTTTTTAACCAATTTTCTCATCAAAATAATCTCATTCACCAACAGCTCGCGGCAGGATTTGCGGAAACTTCGCCAGCGGTCAGAGTTTTGATGGCGACCGGTAACAAAACCCTATTTTGGTCCGCGTTGGCGCCAAACCCAAGCAACCGATCAACCAAAACGCACGTCAGCTGCTCGCAACTGCAGCGGGGTGACATCACATCGGTCTCTGTTCGGAAGGAAGATCTCCGTTCGAGTCAAGGATATTGCGATGATGCAACCAATCCGACCCTTGTTTTTTTTCTATGCTATTTATTTTTTGTTGTTTGATATATCTTTTCTAGGCAGGCAAGAGCACAAAATATTTAGATTTTGGTTAGAATATGCCACACATGTATATAGAAAGACAAACGGTAGACTGCGTTCCCTCTTTTGCAGCTCATCATTATGTAAGTTTTATTTGGATGAACCACGTGTCATTATCTGAGTTCTCATGTACTCTTTTACTTTCTGATTTTGTTAGCCATATTCACATCCATTGCGTGTGAGCCGCTGTTGTAATAAAAAAAATAAAAAATAAAATGTAAGAAAACTTGAGATCATTTGGAGCGATTAATAGCAATCAAGGTGCAAGTTCTCTAGCCTCAAAGCACCTATGAAGAATTCCACATTTCATTTCTTCCGAATGCATCTAAAGTGGAACTGCGCAATGGAGGTGAGTGCTTTCAAATTGTGCTGAAACTCTCTTTATATCAACCAATGTGGCCTCAGCTAACATACTTCAATGAATCCAGCGGATGGCTGTAAGATAGCTCTGATCACATATCAATAAAGAAATGGGGATAATGGTGGTACAGTTGAGACCATGATATAATTTATTCAATAAGATGCAGTATTTGAATCATTGGATAGCCTGATGCATCCGTGAGAATCGCATATTGACAGCTTTGAGATGCCTTGATGTGTGCACTCACCAGAAGCAAACACTATGATATTTTACTGACCTCTAGTTTAGGAGATCATTGATTGGCTATTTTGGGCAGGTAAGCCCTGCATTCTCCCTACTAGAGCTGTAGGTCAGGCGCCGGAAGCTTCCAAGAAGAATAACTATTCCCATAGCATCATCCTAAGATAAGTCATCACATCTGTAGCATAAACCATCCTTGATATCCTCTTGTTTCGTAATTATATCGATGGGATATTCTGTAAGGTCTGGTGCAGCGAACCCCAGTAGCGCGCATACTATTCCCCCTCCGAGAAGAGTATATTTTATCAAGAAAACCTGCAACAACTCAGCATCCGAAGTCTTTTAACATCAACTTTTTCTTTCCCAGAAAAAAAATAATCGAATACCAACTCAAGAATAATTCAAAGAACCATCATGATGAAACAATCCCCTTGTTCCCTTTTTTTTCTTTTTTCTTTTTTGTTATTTAAATGCATCATTATATATTTCTAAATAAATTTACGGAACCATCAACCATCCATCACCATGACGCAGGAAACAAATACACACTCAAATCATAAAACAAGTGCAAACATCACACACCAAATGTCCACCATTCCGTGCTGTCGCCTCCGTCTCAATCCGGTATATAAAAATCTAAGAATTTGAATAGTAAAAAATTGTTAAAGGGATTTTTCAAGAAAAAAATCAATTTCGCTGCATGGAGCGGCGGCGGCGGCGGCGCCACCGGCGATGGCGGTGGAAGGTGATGCTCACCTTGGAATGATGCCATCGTGAAAAATTCCTCCCACCATCATGACTTCCTCGGCCTGCTGCTGTTCTTCTTGTTGTCTTCGTTGCTTTTCTCGGAGGGAGTTGAGCTTCTCGAGCTTGAGGCCAGCTCGGAATCGGGCGATGAAGAGGTCTGCTTTATTGTTCACGTCGGGGCTCGGGCAGAACACCGGCGCCACCCCCTCCTTTCCTTCTCTCTTCTCCCCCTCCATTCCTCCTCCTCCAAGGATTCCATCTACCACGATCTCTTCCTCGGAGAACAACCGCTGTAGATCTGCCGGCGGCGGCGAAGGCGGCGGCGGAGGTGGCGGCGGCAGGGAAGATGAAGGTGGGAGAGAAAACCCTGAAAGATTGGATTTTTCTCTCTTCTTGTAGGGATTTACCTGTGGTGGGGCTGGCGGTGGCGGCGGTGATGGAGGAGAGGAAGAGACCTGGTTCCTAGATTTCTGGATCTGCGGCGGAGGTGGAGGCGGAGGAGGGGGGGAGACGTGCTTCTTTGATCGTCGTTTAAGAGGTGCAGGTAGTGGTGGCGGCGGCGGCGGCGGAGGAGGAGTTGGCGTCGAGTGGATCCTTCGGCTCTTGCTCCCCCCTTTTTTGTGCGAGAATAACTGGTGGAAGAGCGACGAAGGAGGGGGCGGGGGAGGCGGCGGCGGCGGAAGCGCAGCTTGAGGAGCAGCAGAGGCATTAGCGAGAGGCGAGGTATCGTCGGGGAACTTGTTCGTCTTGCTCCCTTTCTTCCTCTTCTTGTGGTAGAACAAGGCGATAGCAGTGGCGATGTCCTTCGGTCCTCCACCACTCTTTTTCTTGGGACTCCTCTTCTCAGCCCGCGTCGCCGGCGGAGGCGGAGGCGGCGGCGGGGGTGGAGGAGGCGGCGGAGGTTGCTGGGGCTTCTCCTCTTCCATTTTCGTTTCTTGCTCCACTTCCTTCTCCGGAAGCTTATTATGGACGCTCCACTTCCTCGAATGCCCGTGTGGCGGCGGCGGCGGCGGAGGAGGAGGAGGAGGAGTTGGCGGCGGAGATCGGGATCTCGGCGGGCTTTTCCGAAGAATAAACGTATCCACCGAAATCGTCTTCGACTCCGCCTCCGGCGTGCTCTCCCACGCCCGGTGGTTGTTCTCCGATCTCCAGCCACGATGGTACATCTGGACGTCGTCGGAGAACCGCCATCCCTCGCCGGAGCCCATCGGGATCGTCTTGGTCTCCCCCTCCGATCTCCGGCCGCGGTGATAAAGCTGGATGTCGTCGGAGAACCGCGACCCCTCGGCGGTGCCGCCCCACGCAGCCACCGCCTCCTGCCTGAGATCCGGGTACGAGCTACTGCTCCTCATCCGCCGAATCCCCGCCACCGGGTTCGCCGCGGGTTCCCCGTAGCTACTCGGCACCAGCGGCGGAGCGGAGCAGCCGACCGCGGGCCACTCGCTGGAGCTGGGCGATTTCTCGGCCTCGTCGCCGTCGTTGCGGCCGAGGAGTCCGCATAGAATGGCGAAGAGGACGAGGCAGAGATTTAGGGCGTCCCATCCGTTCCTTATGAGGCCCCCAGGGCGGAGGCCACGGAAGGAGGAGGAGAGCAAAGAAGGGAAGAAAAGAATAATAAAAACAGAAGACAAGAGGACTAGAACCCAGGGCCTGAGACCAGAAGAGGACGAGGGAGAGGGCCTTCTTTGGGCTTGAGGCCAAAAGGGAGGGGAGTACTCCCTTTCTCCTTCCATTCCTCCGGATCTTTTTGCGGAAACTGAGGGAGGGAGAAATAAGAGAGAGGGAAAGAGAGAGAGAGAGAGAGAGAGAGAGAGAGAGAGAGGTGGAGGACAAGCTCGAGCTTTCCTCTTAGCTTTTGTGTTCTGCCTTTCTTCTGCCCTACCACCATTGATATTGATGCCCTGTTAGCTGTTACTCGAGAAAAGGTTGGATTAGTTTAATGAGGGTGAGGGGGTGGCACTTTGATGGACATGATTAGCTATGCTTAAGTTTTTGAACAATGCTATGAACGGGATCCATTTGTGGGTTCCTTTGGAGGCAAGTCTCACCTCATTTGACTATTGGTTTCTGGTCTAGAACTGGGATGATGAGATCTCATCAAGGGGGTCATGGATGGCTTCCTTGGTAAGAGTCGTGGGGTCATGAAGCTGCCAAAATTGTTAAAGAATGGCAAAAGATCTACACACTAATAGCAGGTCGCATTACCGAGAAATTATACCCTATACGACATGCACCATATAGCCAAGCATGCTACCGATGGCAGTCATTTGTTTATATAAGCTCTATTCATCAAGTGTTTCGATTCGCAGCATGCATGGCCACGTGGTGTGCGTGCCATGCGAGGAATAATACATGTTCCTCTTTTGATCCAGATTTATGTTTAATGTCAGTAGATTTTTTAGCTTGTCTGAGAATTTATATCCTCATCCTGCGGTCAAAAGTGCGGGATCTGGCATCTGTGGGATAATCCAAAATTCCAAACGAAGTCTCGGATGCCCTCTGAGGTTTTAGATGGGACCCATCTTAAAAAGAAAAGGTCGCAAGAAACACGGCATCTGGGGTCAGATGGGACGGGGACTCGCTCGCGCGTGGTGACCAGAGGAAGTGAAGCGGACCGGTGGCCAACTGGACTGTGGAGCTGCCGTTCTTTAAGCTCTCCGTACCCTTGTTAATGGTTTGCCATACAATGTCCAAAAGTTGATAGAAACCTGATAAGCTTATGCTACAGAATAACCTATATGGTGACGTTTACAATGGTGTTATGATAGAGATGGAATTGACTTGATGATCTTAATTAGTAATTAGATGGCCAGCATATTTATGCAAGTTCGAGCACATTACTTCTCGAGCCGTCTAATACATTAAAAGCAAGAAAAAGGAAGGAATTCATGTCTCAGATTTGAAGGAACCACCCGCCACCTTTTATGAATCAATCTGATTGGACGCAAGAAAAGGTTGCATTATAAACGGATATCTTACTAGTTCTTCTGACTATTGACATATTGTTCATAGATAGGCTAGCTGCATGGAGATTAATAGGAGTATCCTTCTTTATGTGAGATTTCCATATCCTTTTAGCTCTCTCCTATTAAAAAAAAGGAACCGAGCATAAATGAAGGAAGCTACGTAAATCAATCTGTCATCAGATGAAACTTTTATAGCACACTTGATATTACAGGAGCATTAATTGGATAATTTAGATAGCTGCTGACTTATCCATCAAGAACATCAAATATTTTTCCAGGGACGCGGGAGATAGAGTGAAAGAGAGCCGTATAAGCCAAGAGTTCAGTGATGTCATGACGTTTTACTCGAAGCCATGCAAAGAAAAAAAAAAAACAAACGGAGTAAGCCAAAAAACGAAGGCCTGGAGGCAATAAAAACGATGGCTTATGGGATTGCATGCTGCCAGATTAATGCGGTCTCATTTCTGACTAGCTTTTGGAACACGCATCCACCAACTCAAAAAGGAGCTGTCCCCAGCGTCATAAACGCGGCGCGGGGCCGCGGTTTTAGAGTCGTTCGCACATAAACGCGGATGAGCATTCGAGCGAAGTTTTAATCAGCATACATATATCTTAACAACTTCGTGCATTATTTCGAGCAAATGAGTTCAAAAGTTAGGTGACGCCACCTTGTCGGTTCTTCATAATAATGTTCGGTACATCGGTAAATTAGTGACGGCTATAAGTTTATGATGCTCTCTATGAGATTTTCATCGAGTGTTCGGCTCGGACCTCGTCATTATTGTTGTTTCGCAGCAAAATTCTTTCAAAAAGAGAGACAACTAGAATGGTGAGGATTATCATTATACCAAAAGGCTTGAAATTTAATTTATTTTTTTTCCTCTTTCTGTTGCATGGAACCATACGTACGTATATAAACACAATAGTCTCGGTCATAACAGTTTAAAGTACTCAATTGTCTACACCACAAAACAGTATGAAGTCTTCTATAGTTAACATATGGCAATCAACAAAAGATGTGCAGATCTTTGGCCCAGTATCTCCTCCTCTGTACACGAGCAATTCACTCATACACTCCATACACCCACAGACTGATGTTATTAGCACTGCTTCAATCATGGATGGTGTTGAAGGAGAATTTCGATAGGTGGTGCGGAATTCCAGAGATTATAGGACCGTATGTCTACAAAATGTGATATTATTCGATGAGCATAGGCATCAGAGATTTAAATCTTTCAGTTCTGCAAGCTGTATAATTTCAATCAATATATTGCACCTTCGAATTATCATGTATCTGGCACAATGGAACTGCAAGCAGCTTCAAATTTTTCGGTACAACAAAGTGCCGGGTCCTAGGCAGCCTAACCAAGAAAAGCTTTGTGCATTCCTACAGAGGAAAAAGACAGATTAGTTCCTTCAAAGATTGCATAAACTATAAAAAGATAGAAACTTGAATGACCCATATACCTTAGGTCTGCGTGTATTAGGTGGCAAATATGGAAACGGTAGAGTCTCGAACTCAGACCTCCACCAAATTCCTATGCATTCGTCTACCTGGAAGTCAAGATGTTCAGTATTCCATTCGGTTCGGAGTTAAACAAGATTGTGATTGTAGAACTGAGATACTCTACCAACCGTGTTTCAACCCTACCTGCCACTCATCATTTATGCAGCTTTCATCAAGGGAGAGCTTTCTTGATAGCTTGCGTTTCAATCCTTCAATATCTAAAAAGAATTCCACATCGATCTTCCTCAGTGTCAATATTATCATGAATTTGAAATTGGCAGCTTCATTTTCACTTCTGTAGTTGCAGAAGATCCTGAGGAAGCTTTTTCAATCTCAATGCATCTGAAAAGGCTGGCTTTGCTAGTGGTTAATAGATAAAACTTGTGTGCATCTTCCTAGGTTTTCAGCCTTCAAAACAAAACGATGTACAAACTATGCAAAAGGTTTCAGATAGAAACACTTCACCATGCCAGCATATGAACCACAGGCGCGGTAACTGACTTGTATCTTAAAACTTTATGGGTGTTTCAAAGGTTGCATAAGATATCAGTTACATATCCAAACATAGTTAGGATATAAACATGGACGACATATTGGAGGTACTCATATAACATGCAAGTGGCGGCCCTCTCCAACCCCATCCAAACAGGGATATCACAGCGATTACGACAACACTCTCTGACCTTCCATACTCCTGCCTCCTCTTTTCACATGGATTGAAGGCTTTTAAGCTATATCCTCACCCATAAAAAAAGGTGTCCCGCTCCTACCACTGTAGGGTTTAGGGAGGGTAAAATATATGCAGCCTTACTCCTACGTGTGGAAAGGCTATTTTCGTGCTTCGAATCTATAACCCTAGGTCATAATAGAGCAACCTTACCATCGCACTGAAACCCACCCTTGCATCGTCACTCATATATGGAATATTATACAGATGGACTAGCTGTGCGTTAGAATACCCTCTTTAGGCATTGGGATTTAATATGTACCATTCTAAATAAATCTATTGTGATAGAATATAAAGTCCCAAATAATTAGCACTAACCTGATTCACCAGGTCTCAGACGGCCTCCAGGAAGCTTAAAGAATGAGTTTTTCACTTGCAACAATAAAACATGAGGGTGTTGAAACAATTCGACCTGTTCAAAAAAATTGTTAGGTCCTTCTCTTATAGCAAAAATTATAACTAATTTTCTAATTTTATAGTAAATGCCAAAAATTGCACTTCAGCCAGGTCTACATGTCAGAGAAAGATAAAACCACATCCTAGCAGGGTAGCCACTATGTAAAATTCAGCATCAACAGAAGCATCAGCGATCAATTGCAGTGTCACCTGCCGCTGACAAAAACAGCCATGGTGTTTAGGGAAGAAATTATACATCACCCAAAGGTTAAGCAACATCACATGTGACACCAAGGAGCACACTGACACATCAAGAGGAGTTTACGGTATGAAGAAGGCACCAAACAACACACACCAGTAGTGCGGCACTGCAGCAATGATAACTAACACTCTAACTACAAGAATATGGAGCTGGCTACAATCTTCCTTGCAAAATTGCAGCATAGTATTTGTATCATGCCAATATCATTCATTCCAAAAATATGCATACTTTATCATGCTGCCTTATACCAACTTCTAGAGTAGGAACTTATGAAAAATATGCTACTCAGAAAATTCAAATACATGAAATTTTTAGGAAACTAAGTTTTGATTTACATAATGTAAATGCCCTTCATAACATAAAGTTGTCAATATTTTTGTACTAGAAAGCATGTCAATGCACTTTAGACACAGCATAGGCTACCAATCCTCCAGCATTGCATGCCACTGCTACCAAGCATGACTGCAAAATCACATATCACATATCCAATCCACGAACTAATGGAAACATTATACTATGAACGAAAATACCTAACAAGAATAAAATCTATCAAGTTTGCGATGCCAATATTGTCCTCACCATCAATCCTCCTGAAACATGGCATGTGAACCCTCAACATGTAACTCAGCACATTGCTACCCATCAAAACTAAGCTAATACAATAAAGGACACAGAATATGCAGGTTCAGTTTTGTGCCAGTATGCCCAAAGCAATTATGTCTCAGACAGCATCATATATCGATGCAACAGATTTTAGATATTAAAAGAGAAAGAAACTAGTGAATGCCAAACCAACATTGGCATGGCATCTAATTTGTGCTGATCCAATACTTGTTTCACTTTCTCATTAAAAAATGACCTTCAAACTTAAACCAGCCACAAATTTATGGTTTACCTCTAAAACTTCAAGCTTGTCCCTCTCTCATTCTCAGACGTGTGCAATTTATGATACATATTAATGATTACCCTTTCCACATATTGTAACCTCTCAACCTTGACTTGTATATCTCATGCCATTTGTAGTAACCATTGATTTAATATTTCTATTTTGTTTATGCAATATATAGGTTTGTTCCACTGCTCCAACCTTTCATTTACACACTTCATTCTCTCTTTTCAGTTTGCTGACTTAGTTTGAGGATCACATTTAGGGCTAGAAATGGGCTCGAGTCAGGCTTCGGGCTAGGCCCGAAAGAGTTCAAACCAGATGTGGGCTTAAATATAAGCCCATTTGTTTTTCGGTCTAGGCTCGGGTACGTCACTGGCTCAGCCCAAGCTCGAGCCCGAATAAGGCCCGAAATAGAGTCTGAATTTAGGCCCGAATCAGTTTGTTTTTGTATGTTATTATTTAAATAGAATAACGAGAAAATAAAAGACAAATTACAATAGGTTTAGCGGAGAATAATGTATCATGTATCATTTACTAATATTATAGTAGAGAGCCTAATATTTTATTAGCTCATTTTCTTGTGAAGCAATATTATGAAATATTAAACCTCAATCGGGTTTGGGCCGGACCTATTTTTGGCCCAAATGGGTAATTCGGGCCAGCTCAATCGGCTTCGAGTTGGGCTCAAGCCGGGATAATCCAAATTGTTTGGGCCTAAGCCCAGCCCGAAGCCCAAAAAAAATCGGGTTGGGTTCCTAATCACATTACACCCCCCCCCCCCCCCCCCCCTCCTTTTTGGATAATCATTTTATCCCATTTAAGTGCATATTGTAGGCCTTGTCCAACCAATTAAATTAGGTAAAATACATCATATCTATGAGCTCCATTTTTGGTGGAAGCTTAGGTTCTCCAGTGACTTATTCTTAAGTTCCATCTAACATCACAATAGGCACCCTCAGAGTCGCACCAAGCCTATATTCACATTTATGAGAAAGCCTATATTGACAATTATCAATGGTTTATAGTGTTATTCAAGCCATTACTCAGAAAATTTTTAATACCTAACCAGGATGCAATGAAAGAAAAAGCAATTGCAATTTTTTCCTTTCTGTGCTCTCTTTTTATCTTTTCTTTCCCTTTGAATTTTTTTTTATTTTTATTATTATTTTTATTTTTTGGGGTTGGGGGGGAGCAGAACCCTTCATCTTTGATTTGTTCTTTATCTTATCCTTCAATGGAGAGTTTGATGCATGCATCACATAGTTAAGCAGTCATTTGTATGACCATATTCATAGATGGAAATACAGCCCCTTGCACAATGAATAAAAATGGCAATTAAATCTCAGTTTAACCAACCTGAACTTAGGTAGGGCAGTAAGTAGTGGTATGTGATAGAAGAAACTCAATTCACTAGGTCAGGTCACTAGGTAACCTAGGTCTAATCTTACTAATCAAGTTCCAAAAAGGATCAAAACAACCAAATGAAGAACATAATCCCCTTACCTTAACCTGGTACACCACTCTGCTCTTGGACCTTATTGCAAATTTGACTGGGATAAAACATCAGGTTGGATCAAGATGCTTTGCATGTCAGAACAGATTAATTCTAGAGCTCGCTCAAAATATATTTCAGAGCAACCCATGACAAGAAGAGCATCCACTCTTAGACTGAATTCAACAAATGGGACATATATAAGTGGCTGTGTTTGTGCATCATGACTCTAAACATAGGGACTAAATGATCGGTTACGGCATGTTGGTGATGGTGTCAATTTGGGCTTTTCTACTGTGTCCGTATCTGATTGGTCTAAGAAATATGTGTTCATTTATCAAGGATGCCCCTTCATATAAAACAAAAAATCACCCTATATAACTCCCCTCCCCTCCCCCTCAAAGCCCAAAAAAAAAAAAAAATCGCTATATAATCCCATTCAGAACTTTCAATCAGCAGCAGACTAACCAGCAATCTAGGGTTATAGCAATTAGAACCAGCTGATACAGCACAATCAGGTTGTTGGTTGAATAAACAAATCTCACACTAATAACCCATGACAAGAGGATTTACGATCAAAATTAGAATTTTAATCAGCATATCCCTGAAATGCATAAAAATGACTACGGCCACAAGGCCTTGGTTAAAATAGACCCAATTATACGTTTCACTGTCATTGAGACTCTTTTTTTAATAAATTGGCTCACCAGCAAGCCCTAATCCATTATTCGAACTAAATCTAAGCTGTCAACCATTAGGGCTCATACTCACATAGATTCAACAATATATATATATATATATATATATATATATATATATATATATATAAGAAAAGTGAAAATTAATCAAATTCAAGGACCTCTCTCCCTCTCTCAGCACTCTATTAGCATTTCCTTTCCAGGAGGGAACATCCAATTCATTGGTATTTAGCGAAAAAAGAAAGCAATAAAAACTTTAACAGAAATCCATGAAGGAAAAGAAAGGGCAATAAAAGAACTAACCAGAAGAACCCCTTCGACGCAAGTCCTCATCCCATGAGCAGCATAGCTGAATACCAACAGCAAACGGACCACAACTTGTATGAAGAGAAAATGCCAGAAAGAAAGAAGCAGAGCATGTGAATCCCATGCCAAGCTGCTCTTTTTCGACGCAGACGAAGAAGATCACGAGAGAGACACAGAAAATACCTGGCTTTCAACCGCTGGATCCTGTCGGCCAAGGAGTCGTCTTTCTCTGGGATCGCGTCTTTCGAGCCGAAGTAGTAACGGCTAAGAGGGTAGATGTCCACCACGTTGCCGCCGCTCCCCGCTCCGTTACCGTTGCCGTCCTCCATCGATACCACCACGACCACCTTCGCGCGCCCAGAGAGAAGACTGGAAGGCCAGAGAGAGACCTGGAGAGCAACAGTAGTACTACCATGATGCTATGGAAAAAGCTAGAGATGTCGTTTGGGTCGGTGGATGGGCGATGATGTGGCGAGACAACGAAGGCGCCGCACAATATATAATATATAGATATAAGAGCAGAAGTGGACACCTAACCGTGTTTTATTGGGCCGTCCAGGTCAGCAGCCTGGAAGGAACGGTACAAGGATTTTCTCTCATTTCATTTCAAGTTTCAAAGGAGAAAAAAAGAAAAGGCTCATGATCCAAACGTATCGGTCTTTGGAATGGATGGGTCCCGGCACTCCCTGTACATTGATCAAAGAAAAAGAGGTAAAATCATAATTAAACGATACCCGATATCAGGAGATCATTTTTATAAACTCATAAGTAGATATTTTGCTCTTCTCTGTCCCATTGTGCAATTTTATTTTCAGTACGTCATGCAGTTTCTGGCTGGCACGCTCATGAGACGGGTCACGACTGGGTTTAGAGAATCAAATTACAGCACCAAGCCAGAGCCTAATCGACGAAAAGTTATTCATGAAGATTGCTTGCCTTGGAGGTCTTCACCTTATCAATGAAAAAAAGTAGGGAAAAAGAAGACTTTCGTGAGCCACCGGCAAGAAGCTTCAGCGAGATTCAGATGATGATAGTATGAAGATATGATACAGTTTACAGGAACCAGGTCACGCCATCCTGCTCCATTTCTCCAGCTCTACGATAGCCTCAGGCTGCACAATCTTGCATTCTCAACTCACAAGCACCTTGAACGGTCAAGACATGGAAGGCTTCTGGAAGTTAAAAATATTGCATAACTGTAGGTATAAAACCCCAGCAAGTGCCACTCGCTTGTTTGCAAACTATTTTTTTCTTCCGATAGTTCCCCCGGAGAATACTTACACTCAACACCTCAAAATTTATTTTTATTGCAACATTTTCTTTTATGAAAAAAATCTGGGGCCCTGAAGACCATCCTGACCAAATCAAAATGAACTGCTACAA
Organism: Phoenix dactylifera; assembly: GCF_051530095.1. Lineage (NCBI taxonomy): Eukaryota > Viridiplantae > Streptophyta > Magnoliopsida > Arecales > Arecaceae > Phoenix > Phoenix dactylifera. The sequence goes on along the minus strand of NC_143198.1, from coordinate 32,510,900 downwards.
CAAAATTCAAAGCCCGTACATCTGTCTTACCACAGAAAACTATCCACAAAATAGACATCATAAAGTCGCCCATGAAGCATTGGCCTTCCATGCAGGCTGAGCTACTCGTGATACACCAATTCCTGTGAGAGCGTCGGGCCATTCTCGTGCGGTTTCATCAAAAGTGACGCGATCAGCTGGATTAGCATGCAGCAGTAGACCTGGAAAGCGCACACGAAAAAAAGAAACTGATACTCTTCACAGATCAGGGTATCTTGAAAATCTGCTTTAACCTCACAACGAGCCTCCACTCTTCAAGAGATAATTCATCCTGCAGCAAACATTTCACCAGTAAATAAAAGATTACATAAAGATAAATTGCCACGATTTCAGCAGAAGCATGTATCTGGGCATTCAGTTTCAGTTGTCCAGAACCTGAGGTCATACCTATAGACCCTTCTAAACAAATGAAACCTCAAACCGATGTGGTTTGTAGCAAGTAGAAAAGAATGGGCTGGACACTTGAGTGGCATTAAAGAAGGATTACAATCAAATCTTACCCTATAATTCGCTTTCAGTGTGTCAATAGATCTCCTTGAAATATGACTAACAAGCTCATCATCAATATCAAAATGTCTGCCATACATCTTTTGTTGTTCTTCGGAATTGGAACCAACAATCTGTGGACACAGAAAAAGAGTTTATTAGGCCACAAAACTCCTAGAACACAATTAACAAAAACAACCAAAATACACGACATTAACCCTTAAAACACAGCATTTTCTCATTACCTTTATAGCCACCTTCTGTCCCTTCGTTGCCACATCGACGTGTTTATGGTTAATCTCAATTGATGCAATCCTCCCAATATCAATGAAATCCCTTGAAGGGATGCATATAGGAGTGCCTACCTGAATAACAACTTAAAGTGAGCGGACAAAACAATTTGCCAGGTGATTGAGGGGAAGCAACAATAAAATGCTAAGCTAAGGTCACATTACAGTAGTTACTTGACTCAGGTCAAAAGATTAATTTCACTTGTAGCTCGACTGGTTAAATTTAACAAGGAATTCAGCATAGTTGTGCCAGATGATGTTGCAATTAAGACTCCATTTACATGCTTGCTGTTTGATTGGATGAAAACACAGTAAAATTCTACTTCTTTAGTTGGGCATAGCTGATGAAAACACAGTAAAATTCAAATTCTTTAGTTGGGCATAGCTCATTGACGCAAGACTCGCTAATGCCACGAACCATCCTGCAGTTGCTGTGGTTCAATACATGCTTGTTTCGACCATAGATCAAGCAAAATATGTTCCAATTACATGATCACGCAGCCAGATGCAGTAATTGGACTTGCAATCACCCCCACTCACAAACAAAGAAACACATCAGTTAAGTCAGATGTCTGTGATTAAGCATGTGATTAAGCATAAGGCCTACTCTGGAAAGTGGGTAAGGACTGGGATAGGGCACTTATCCTTGCATATCCCTGGAGTAACTGCCGAAGGGACCAATTTGTGGGATGGAACCACTGATCCCCAACAATTCAGTCAACCTAGGATATCCCAGGATCATTCGTTCCTTAGATACCATGGAATCATACTATCTATCTCGCCAATTCATAAAATGATTGGAACGACCCTTTTGTCAGCAAAAAGTAACAAAAAGAACAAGGGCATATTAGTCTTTTGTCAAGAAATAATCATTACATTTTCAGTTGTGCTACATTAGACGGATATCCAAACAACCACACAAAAAAAAACAACTTATCCCATCTTATTCCACTTTAGCCTGGAATTATTTATGCTCATTGAGGACAACAGCAACTTAGTTGCCTGCATTGCCCCCTAAAAGAAAAATTTGAATATTTGCTTCATGGTAAATTTCAGCAAAAATATGAAATCATCAAATATAAAACCTTTTTAACAAAAGATTAGCATACAGAATTACCTTAGCAATGCCTTCAAGAACATCGACACCCAAAACAATTGGGTCCTTCTTGTTGAAAATGCAGTTTGGCATGATGCTAAGAACACATGGGAATACTGCCTCTTCAGCACTTTCTTTCTTCTTTTCTTCCTTTAAGTTGTCAATGTAAGCCTTAAACTGGTCAAACAGGTGATAAATAATATCTGCTACAAAAATCCTCACACCAGTTTCCTCAGCAAGCTCCCGAGCATCAGGCATCACTTTGACATCAAATGCCAAAATAGTTGCATACTCTTTTTTCCTCTCAAGCATAACACTAGCCTTCATAACGTCCTTCTTGTGAACAGGACCTATGCTAAAATCGCTGAATGGAATGTTTACATCTGGGCTCTTCAAAAACTCTGAAAGAGCTTCCAATGACCCGAGGGTAGAGGCCTGCACATACACACCCTCCCCACTCTTGTCAATACGGCTCATAACCTTATTCATCTCTTGCATTACAGCCTCCTTGACATCTTCCAAATCGTCCTCAGGTTTTACCACGTAAAGGGCAGTGCCTGCAATGGCATGCTCAAGTCCCTGAAAGCATATAGATAGTCAGCACATAGTTGCTGCATTTAGTGCAGATGCGTACTGCTAAAAACCGACTATACCTGTGCAGAAATTTTCACACCTTGTGCAGCTTTGAGCTCTTTATGATGCAAGTATGATCCCTGAGACAGTTGAGATGACAATATATCAACTGAAGTGATGATTATTTAATAGGAAAAAAAAGAAACAATGCAAAGATAACGTTCATGTTGAATAGTTTAATTCCAGATTTCGAATAATGAACCAGTGGTGCAAAGCAAGTCAATCACGTACAAATGTGTCAGGCAATTAAGTAATAAAAATATAAACAAAGATTTGGTTTAGTTTAAGTTCTACAAAAATAGTTATCATGGATTGAAAACTTTGCGGAATGTACATGATCAATACTATAAAATGCAGTAAATGACATGGGAAAAGCCAAAAGGCCAAATGCTATAACAGGTGAAGAGCTCCACCAATACTATATATATCCTTATTCTGAAGAACTTATTTGATGATTTAAGGGGGAAAAAAGAATGAATTGTAATGCATGACAAAGAATTAACAATATAAGACCACACAATTAGGACATTTAAATTCAAAGAACAATGATGATTTTCTAGAAAACCATGCATGTTTGTAATTTGCAAAAAGGTTTAAAATCTTAGATTAGAAGCTGATGGTCGGCCTAATGCTGGACTAGACCTAGAAATAATATCTCAAATAAATAAAATCTCTGGCATGAATTGTGTATATGATAATCAAGACCAGCTTTAAACCATGTGTCTTCCAGGGAATATAAAAAACATATGGGCCAAAAAAAAAAGGCAAAGCACTTCACGCAAAATCATCTGTTTCCAGCCATGTCTAACGATGCCCATACTTCAGTTACCAAAGTAATATCTTGATCCAAATCAGATCACCATCAATGACAAAATTATGAAAGGTAGAGTACAAGTTCAGACAAGAAAAATTTTGTATGAGAAAAAATAAAAATCAAAAATTGAAAAACCAGAAATATACCCAGCTTCTAAACACAATCTATATATACAGTATTGGCCCATACTTCAGTTACCAAAGTAATATCTTGATCCAAATCAGACAACTATCAATGACAAAATTATGAAAGGTAGAGTACAAGTTCAGAAAAGAAAAATTTTGTATGAGAAAAAATAAAAATCAAAAATTGAAAAACCAGAAATATACCCAGCTTCTAAACACAATCTATATATACAGTATTGTTGATCTCCTACCTCAAGTTGCAAAGCTCATTCAAGTGATATGCCTGTTAAACAAACAAGCAATGCACTCCCTCTACAACACTTTTCAGCAATATTTAAGTGTCAAAAAAATAAAAGAGAAGTAATCCAATGTGGGAAATAAAAGAAAATAAAATTGAGAAAATTTTCTTATTTGGTTATATAAGAACATTGTATAAAATGTCACACAGGAATCATCTACTGATGAGTTAAAAGATCTGCTTGTCTTTTCTTCTGCACAAGTGAGAGAAAAAAAAACGCTGTGCACTCACTAAGAAAATTTTGGGACTTCATTTTTTTCTTAACTTTCATTTTTGCTTTTGGTTTTAATGATTGAACATTGGAAAAAATGATCACTCCAATAACTTTGTTTCCCTTTCTTTCACAGCTATCAAAAAGAAAGCTTTAGTCTTGCAACTTGATCAAACAAAATCTCTCTGGCAAGACTCAGCAATTTTAAATGGCTAACCATACCGAAGCTCCACAAAATCATATACATCCAATTCTCTCAAATCACATGAAGACATACTACTAAATCCAAAACTTATTTAACTTTAAAATAGAGCCAAGCATAAAGAAAAAGCAAAATTCACCAGAAACAATCTTTCAGAGTAACTCGTTCAAATAGTAGGTTGACACAATTTCAAGATGCACTAATCTTGTTTCCATCTTGAAATTTTTTTGCATCGAGTAATTGTGCTGTAAGAAGCTGTGTCTCAACTTGATCTTAAACTTTAAACTAAAATAAATGAACCTATACACTTGAGATGGAATTCTCTATTCGTTGACCTGATAAAGCAATTCCGAAAAAGGGTAACCTCTATGAGTCTTCTTTCCGCTAACAAAGAGTATAAAGTCTCTTCTAGGTAATACTCTTGCTAATCATACATCAAAAGTACTTTGGCTAATCATATATCCAAAGTACTTTTATCTTTAAAGATCTACCTAGCTTGGTGTAATACCAGAGTCTGCAGAATCGTTTACCAGCCCTATTAACTCATACTGGTAGTGAATCAATATTTGCTACGTCCACCATACCGTGTCAATAACAAGAACCGGACCATACTGATATTGTACCAGCAGGGCACTAGTACAAGTACCAAAACCAGTACTGAACCATGGTCAATACATAAACAACTATGCAATGCTGCTTTCACATATTCAAACCAAAGAAACCGACCACCAAAATCAACTCCAGAAAATATCTTATATCTACGAATTTTCATTTTAAATCTAAAAACAAATAAACCACTCGATTTGATATGCATATGGTACAGTGATCTTCAATGAACCACAGAAGTTCTACTTCACTGTGACTTCAATGCATCATAACTTGAGAGTTCACAACATGCACAAATATTTTACTAAGATTTGGAAAACTATACTCATGAGACGCTTTACCATGACCACAAGATTCTTCTTTGATGATCTATTTCAATGCTAGGAAAGTGACAGAAATAAATGAAAATGAAAGTCCATATTTAGGCAGTCAGACAGAACCAACCTCCATTCTTATTTTGCTTGCTTTCATCTAATTTCACAACACCCAAAATGTAATTAGATATCCTATAATATCAGAAGCAGAACCACGGGATGACAGAGTTACAAGATTTTCATCATCCTTGATGCTCTCTCTCTCTCTCATATGTGCACATATATGTGGGCACCTGTAAGAAAGGAACTTGTATGCAGAAGATGAGAAATAGTAGGATGAGATGCCACTCATAGAGAAATCCTTAAATTCATATTATGAAAAATAAAAATTTAACAGTAGTAAATCTATGGTACAAAATCATCTGGTGTTCATTGTAGTCACTCAAAAAACCTTCAGAAAATTTCCAACTATACTGAACCATGATTTTTTAAAATCTCTTGCATGTCCATACAGCTATCCATTCTTCAAGAGCTTTCACATCTTCCATAATATTCAGTGATATGCAGCTAAGAGTATAAAACAGAAGGTTGCTCAAATTCCAAAATGAGAACTTGCTTTTAATCCACCTTGAAGCAAGTCCAACCAAAAGAATGTTTAAGAATTACTGCACATATGAGATAAGGAGTAAAAGGCAAGGACAAGCTAACCACACCAAACACTGATCTCATGTCACAAAACCCCATTAAGTCAACAAACGGTCACATCTCTGCATACAGGCTGATAATTGCTCTAAGTCCTGGAAAACATAATTTAACCTAGAGCATTCTGGGCAATTTAATCCTAACTCTGTAGCTCGTTTAAGTTTGAGTAACCTTAAATTGACTTTTGCATTCTTATTTCCAGTACAACACATCTAGGGCCTGTTGAGCCAATCCATACTGACCTGTTTGGCAAGTGAAAGACTTCTATTTGGTCACATTACCAAATCAGCATAATATCATGCATTTTGGAAACAACTTCATATATCTCAAGTTCTAGTTGTCAAAAAATTTTAGCTCGACATGAACTTGGTATCACACATTTGCCTATGTAAAGGCATTCATCAGTTGTTGCAGCACTGGGACAAGAAAGAACTAAATTAGCATTACGTTTGAGAAAATGACGTAGATGTAATGGTCAGGAAGTCACTTTTTTGGTTAAAATCCCTTTTGTGGTATTAAGAGCAATCAGTGATCAATTGCTATCTTAAAAATTGCAACTAAAGATATCATAAAAGGTAATGGTAGTACAACTAATTCACTCACCTTCACTCGGAGCTCCTTCATAGGGTGGGGGGTAAGCAAAGCTCTAATATTGGTAACAATAGGGCCCTGCATTGAAATTTAACTACAGTAAGAAACAAGTACACAAGAAAGCGGCTTCATTACAGCAAGAGAATAAAGGTAAGAAAAAATCTAGTACCTGCATGCCACAAATAACTATTTGGTCACCTTCATGAAGAACACCATTTACCAGCACAACATCGATGGTAGTTCCTAGACCTTCAATCACTTTGACTTCCAAAACAGTACACTGAAAGACATAGAAGTGACCAAAAAAGACTTTCAGAATATATTCCATTAATCTGATGCGATGGCAAAGTATAAATACGATCAGCTCATCTAGGATCTGTGTTTAGCATGAAATGTAAAACAAACAAATAATGAGAGGGAAACCAATGCATGAAGAATGCTTAGCATTGCAAGTGTTAATGACTAAAATAGTTAAGCACCAGGAACAGGCATAAAAACTGTATAACCAACCTGGACTTCATCAACATAGGTAAGCTTTTCTTCCATTGTTTTCTGCGCCCACTGTACCAACAACAACAGAAGATCCGGTATTCCTTCGCCACTGGGATATCATATAAAATGTAAATTAGTGAAAAACATTCAGTAAAAATGTTACATTTCAGTAAACTATCAAGAAGGCATACAAAAGACAAGTGCTGTAGTACATAGGAAATACCTGATAGCACTTGTGGGAACAATATTAAATGTTTCTCCCATTTCTCTATTCTTGTAGTACAGAGCTGTGTTCAGACCCTGCTCCTTGAACTGAGTTATAATCTATAACAAAGAATCATACGTTTCCAATTTCCACATTAGCTTTGGATTAAAAGTCCCAGCAGGAAAGAAATTATACCAGTGAATACACTGACCTGAGTAAGTCTCATATTAAACTCATTCTTCACATCATTGGACTGTTGTTTGAGAGCCTTCACTATGGGTGCATTTAGGCAGGTTTTCCACCCATAAAGTCGATCCACCTTAAGAATGGAACAAAAGAAACATGAGATTGAATGAGTAATAATTAAAAAAATATCCGGTAGCATATAAAAGAGCTTTCACCATGCAACTTGAAAACTCACCTTATTCAATGCCACTATGAACTCTGTGTTCCGTCTTTTTAGAAGGTTGAGAGATTCAATTGTTTGTGGTTCAAGCCCATGCATAATGTCCACAACCAATATAGCAATATCGCACAAGCTGGAACCTCTAGAGCGCAAATTAGTGAAGGATTCGTGACCAGGGGTATCAATGACAAGTAAGCCTGGAACCTTCAGTGTTGCATCAGCTTTCAGCTCCCTTGTTCTCTCCCTTATGTTTTCAGTTGGAAAATAGGTAGCCCCGATTTGTTGCGTGATACCCCCAGCCTCTCCCTCCTGCACATTAGTGCGTCTAATGCAATCTAGCAGCTTAGTTTTCCCAGTATCTACGTGACCCAGAATGCAACAAATGGGTGAGCGGAGGTCATTGCCGCTCTTCTTCGATTTAACATCTGCAGTCCTTGACTCTTGCTTAGTGACAACTTCATTTCCCCTCCCAGTAATAGTGGTGGGTACATTTTCCCTCTCATTTTCTCTGCTTTCCACACCAGTCTTCTTTGAAGGTGCACAAGGAGCAACCACTTTTTTGACAGTAGGCTTTGTGGTCACTGTAGAGTGAGTCTGCGGTTCAACACGCTCAGCACCTTTTCTAACTACTGGTTTTGCCTCCACCTCCTCTTGATCCTCCTCAGCAAATGCACTTGTGGCAGGCAATGTAACATCAACATCATCCCAGCTCTTTGCATCCCACTCATCCTCATCTTCATCATCTTCCATCGCTTTAACCTCTTCTGGCTCCTGACTAGCTTCAACGTTGTCCTCAGCCTCCTCAACTTGAGATACAGACTCTTCCTCAGCCATGGCATCTTCAACAGCTGGCTCTGTAGTCGGTTCATCTGCCTCTGCCTGGCTTTCAGTGACCTTCTCTACCTCCACAGCCTTAGCCTGAGTATGTTTAGGCTTCTTGGTCTCATACTTGGGTCTTTTCTTTGTCTCTCCACCAGCATCACCTATCGGAACCTCACTCTGAGCAAGGAACTGTTTCCTCATTGCTTCCAACCTCCTCTGCTCTTCCTTCTGCCTGCCTGTCAAGAGTTTGCCCTCCTGCTTCTTCTTCAGCAACTTCTCCTTCTCCTTTTCTTTCTTCCTCCTCTTTGCCTCTTCCGCAAGCCTCTCCAACTCCTCCAATCGCTTCCTCTCCTCCTCTTCCTTCCTCAGTCTCTCCTCTTCCTCCCTCTTTCTCCTATCTTCTGCCTCCTTCCTCCTTGCCAACGCCTCCTGCATCTCCCTAACATGTTTTGGAAGCTTCTTGTCAGGACCCTTTCCCTTTGCTTCTTCCTTCTTCTCTTCCTTAGCCTCCACTGCAGAAGGGGCGGCGGCAGCGGCGGCCTTCTTCTCTTTCCCCTTCTCTTTCTTCTTCTTTTTCTTCTTTGCTGCAGCTGACTCCACATTCTCAGCTTCCCCATCCTTCTCATCTCCTGCAACCTCTGCCTGCTCCAGCAGAACTGGAGATGTCTCCTCCACTACTGGTGGTGGTGCAGGGCCCTCCCCAAGCTCAGCAAGAAGCTTATCCAAGTCCTCCTCTTCCTGGGCAGTCCTTCCATTCTTCTTCTTCTTCTTCTTCTTCTTGGAGGCAGCCTCCTCCGGAGCAGCCCCCTGCTTGTTTGATTCCAAATCAGCATCCTTTATCTCAGTATCATCTCCTTCTTCGGCTTGTTCCTCTGGAACCGGGGGTGGGGCAGTAGAAGCCACCGGAGGGCCCTCCCCCAGTTCCGCTAGGAGTTTATCCAAGTCCTCCTCCTCCTGGGCGGTCCTCCCACCTTTCTTCTTCTTCTTTTTCTGCTGCTTCTTCGATCCAACATCCCCCATACCGCCCTGCCGACCAAATTCCCCATCAAGATCCCCGCTCTCGTCCTCTTCGTCCTCCACCACATGGTTATTAACCTCAGGTTTCGACTTGGGTTTAGGTCTCGGTTCTGGATCGGGCTCTTTGTTGTTCTCCTCATCCCCGAGGGCATCCAAAGCATTGAAAGCACTGAAAACACCAGTATTCTTCTTAGATTTAGACGACTTCTTCTTACCAGCGAAGACGACGGGGATCTCGTCCTCGTCCTCCGCCGCCGCCGCAGCTGCCTGGGCGTCGTCGGCGACGGCGGGCTTCTCCGGCTCTACGGCATCATCGCCCTTGTCGGCGTTGCGCTGGACCTTGCCGCCCTTCTTGCTCTTCTTGGGCGCGACGCGGTTCTCTTCCAGGCCCTCGGACGGCGGCGGCGGCTCCGCCGGATCGTCCTGCGGCATCGAGTACTCGTCGTCGGCGATCGTCACGTTTTTCTTCCGACCCATCGCTTCTCAACAGAATCGGCTCCACCCCGGAGTCTCGATCAGCAGAAGGGCCAAAGATCAAAACCCTAGACGATCGAAAGGTAGAGAGATGAAATAAATCGTAAACCCTAGAATAGCGAAATGATATTGGGACTATCGGTGGTCGAAGCGGATCAGTGCTTTGGATATATACCTCTTGGTCTCTCGAGAAAAATACTTTGGTCTTTACTCGATAGCACAAGTAGATCTCGGTGAGCTGCGATCGGACTCCGGAGCTCTCCCACGTGCCAGCGGATGGCGATAACATTCGGGGCGAGTTGATGTCGGGCGGAAGGGAAAGACCGGATATTTTGGAATATGGAATTCTAGTCAAAGCGTCACAAATCCGAAATCAGATATTATTTTTAATAATTATTCAACAATTGAAATTAATCTTAATTGAAATATTAATCGGAAAATGCTGTTGTATATTTAGCTTAATCATATACATCATTGCTAACATTATGTCAAGTTTCTATTTTCTGAGTCCCTTTTTTGATAATTATCTATTCTTCCAATTTTGATGAGCGAAGGTGGGAGGAAACAAATGGAAACTTCATCACTTCCACCCACACCATTGCCGCCTACTTCATCCTAGCCATCGAATGGTCACTTGCATCACCATTGAACCATCTGCTTGTGTCCCCACCTTCCAGCACTTTCAGCCCTTCTCCTCCCTAGCATGCGAGAAATTATATACTATATCAGTGTATCAGCTCAGCGGTACATCGAGCCAATTATTTTTCGATATGAAGTAATAAGAAAAACATAAAAAGCGTGATCCACCTCCTCCCCGAGCAAATGGAGCCTTGGCCAACCTCCCACCGGGCTCTACATGGAGGCCAGATTACTTGAGACTTTGAAGGACTCGTCAACTTGGCAGGGCCAAAATCCGAAATCTTAATCGGACATTCCTCAGCACCCCCAGCAATAGCTCTTCGTTGTTTGCTCGAGATTAGGGCACGAGTGATGCTCGAGGGCCCCATTCGCTTAGGGAGGGGGCAGAGCGCCCGTTTCTCCTTATGCTAAGGTGGCCAAGATGTACTATTAAGTTGGTACACCAAGCATACGGTATAATTTGATGACGAGATCAATGGAGAGATTGATGCCCACAAGAGCTCTAGCAGAGACCTGCACCGGATTGGTTCCTGTCCTGCAAGCCGAGTTCATATTGGTGCCCCAGTTCATAGTGGATGAGGTGGTGCCTCTGTAGATAAATTCTATTTAAATAAAGAGAAGGAGAGAAGAGAGAGAGAGAGAGAGAGGGAACCTCGAAGGTGAGGGGTTCATCGTTTGAGAGAGGGTAGGGCGAAGACGGTGGCCTGAGAGGTGGGAGGAGACGGAGAGGCGAGGGTCGGGGTCGAGAGGAGAGACGGAACTCACGGAGCCTTCCGTTGGCTTGCTTCTACCCTCCTCCCAGATACATTAAAAAAAAAAGGGCGTCACATTAACCACTCCCAATGCCAGTTATTATTTGTAAAGGTCCCAACTACCGTGGATTGGATTGACACCAAAAGCTTTTATATTTACATGAATCCTAAGCAGCGGGAATCCTACCATGTGTTTTCCCCCCGTCAAACCAGTAACCTGTCAATTGCCAGTTCCTATTAATAACCCTCATCAGCGTTGCAGTCTTTGCAATGAACAAAGGCTAAAAACACTCGACCTGTTCAACTGATTTTGACACCCTCAAACTGATGTGTTACAAGACAGCATATAATTGTTGGTTAGTTCTTAACACCATGACGGCATGAAGCAGTTGCTCAAAAAAAAAAAGTACTAGGATCATCGCGTCGCAGAGCAGCCAACCTGAAAATTGAGCTTTCACTTCTACTCCTTTCGGTTTATAAGACAAAAACACCTACAAAGCCCCATGGCATATATAAGCTCCAGAAAGAGGGCAAAGCATCACTCATTTGACAGTATTACCAGATTCTGGAAAGGACTTACAGTGCTTTTGTTTCAATAAAGAAAATCAAAGGAAAAAAGCAATCCTGTCCCCTCTCTCCATGTGATTGAAACTGGCCTTTGATTAATTAGACTTGGAAGATTTCAGCTTCTTTTTAGAACGCGCATTTTCTGCATTGACAATATATGACTCAGCATTGACATTTTCATGGGCTTCCTGCTGCTTAAACTCCTTTGCCTTCTTCTGCAATAGAAAGTATGTGAAACACATCATATGATAAGCATGCCAAAATTTAGCTCATTGTAGTTTAAATATATGACAATATGTGCCCCAGCACATCCAAAATATGAAAATGTCAAAAACCCAGAACCTTTTCTGTAATGAAGGTACATGCTTAAAATGATGTTTTTACCCTAAAAAATCTCAATGAAGATTAGTGATAATTCAAATATTCGATCCCATAGTGGTACAATTACTGGGCCTACATCAGGCAATACAATTGATGCTATGCTCTTGGTTTGAATGGACTGCTTTTTTTGTTATGCTTTCTTATAATCTGGCTTCCCAGCAAAGATTGGGAGATAAAATTGAGCACATCCTAATGCTTACTACTACCAGAGTAATATCACAAACATTAATATAATTACTAGATGAAGGTTGCCAGGAACAAAGGCACCACACCTTTAAGGACTTTGCCATGGCTGCAACCTCATCATTGTCATTGTCAGATTTAGTAGAATCAGCCACATGACTAGAAGGTTCCTGTTTAACACCCCAGATAAAAAAGAATGAAGATATGAAAAAGATGAGTACTCAGAATTAACTCTAAAAAAAATAACAGAGGACAAACAAATTCTAGACATCCACCTTCGGTGGAATGAATGCAGCCTCCCTCTTTCTCTTGTTTTCAGCTGTTTTCTCTGCCTGCTTCTGCTGCTTCTCTTGCCACTTCTTTGCTGATTTCCTTTTGTCACTCATGAAATACTCACCACTTTCTAATTGAAGGTCAATCTGAAAGATTTCATGACAGATAATTATAGCCAGAACAAGTTCACATCAAAAGTGGAAAACATAATAAAGAGAAAGAAGCCTATGATCAGATAATTTGGACAGAGATAAGAACGCATTAAGACGTTTGAGGCAATAATGTATTAAGTGTCTAATAAAACGAGATTCACACATTATTATACAATAGAACGTTCATAAATGGTTCTATCATTAAATGAATACGTAACAACAACTTCCCTTTAATCATTGCCTATTAGTGCTGTGAAGACAATCATACATTTACCAGTATGATTTGGACACATTGCCGATATAGAGTAAATGTGATGAAGCAAAACAGAAAATCTTTGGAGCCCAGCAACAATGCAAGATATAGCATAAATCAGCCTGGCATAAAAGTTTAGTGGTAGCAAATGTAAATATACCAGAAATAATAAATGCCAGAAGTTCTAGAAGGTCAGGGTTTTTTTATTCTTATAAAAGTTTTCTTAATCGTTGCTGTCCTGACAACTAGGGCCTGTCAAAATACAGGACGGCAAGAAAGCTAGGTGCATCCTACCGCTTTGCCTTCTATTGAGGGATGGAAAACGTGAAAGTAAAAGTAACACAAGTTTCAATTAGAAAAGATTGCAAGATGGGCATCGTGTCATAAAGTTCAAGCATCGCTTATAGGCAGGTGCAGCAACAACCCTGTTTCATGGATCTAGTATTTGCAGATGTAGTTTAGGTGCCTTTTTCTGTCCTTTCTCTCTCTTCCATTTTCCTTTTCTAGTTTGGTGATGGTGATCCACTGTTTATTTTATCACCTTGTTAAGAATGTGACCTGGTACCCACACCATTGTCTTCATAATTCTCAACTGTAATCATTTCACTAGCAAAATTTATCCACAGCTTAAACCATTAAAAAATAAGCTGAAATCCAAAAAAATAGCCAAGGATCTAAGAAATTATGAGATTATACATATTGTCTCAAAAAAGGAAAAAATGGTTATCCTAGACCAATATATGCACATTTCCTTATTTTTTGTGATGCTTCTGAAAAAAGATAAAATGGATGTGCCCATAAGCAAATTCAAAATAACAAGAGCCAAAAATCTATAGAAGTGACTTTTATTTTACCTTGCTAGGTTGCTGTGGAGGAGGAAACGGTGTGTAAGGTTTCTTCTCCTTAGCCTTCGCTTTCCGCTGCTTAACATTCTTCCTGCAAAATAAAACATATGACAATGAGACTGACAAGATTGGAAACATATAGGACAAAGCAAAGCAAAACTCTATATTAGATTCTTGTGTTTAAACTAAAAATATGACCCAAAATTTCATACTTCTTAAACTTTGGGAGAAACCTATCCCAATTCTCATTGGCTAGTGCAGGATTTTTGGCAAGCTCTCGCTTCATCAGGAGGGTCTGTGTCAGACAGTAGACAACATTAAGCAGCCAGTCAAGTATGCTGGATGTTTCTATACAGGGAATCACATTAAGTTATTTTTGTTAGATTGTTGTGCTTTCAATGTTGATAAACTTACCTTGATGTGGTACACAGGATGCTGCACATTTTGGATGCAATCTTCCACGATCCTACGAACCTGTTTTAGACCCTTAAATGACCCCATGGCTGCAACAGTGTTTCCCTAGGCAATTGTAAAAAGAAAAAACAAAGATAGTCAAGTCTATCAAATGACATAAGATAAAAACCACACCATCATATATGAAACTTAAAGGAAAGTAGGAAAGCAACAAAACAATACCTGAACCAATACATAGCATCCGGTCAAAATTTCAATGGCCTATCAGCATATGCAAACAACTTGTAAGCAATACAAAAGAAATGTAAACTTCAAGAACCATAAGGCACAAACACATATGTGATGCTGCTGCATAAGCAGAAAATTATCATACTGATCAGATGACTAGATTGATGATAACACATACCTTAAGAGTTGATAAATTAGGGCCTAAAAGGCGTTCTCTTCTTTTCACGAATCGTTCCTGCAGATGATAACAGTTTCATAAGGTAAACAGTTTCATAAGTGAATAGCTGCTAGAGGAATTGCATTAAGTATATAGATAAAGAAGGATTTCCATAGAAGAGTTATCTTTGCAGCAGTTACATGCATTATCATTACATTGTACGACAATTTATAATAATGTTAAAAAGTGAAACCATCTTTATGCAATTACCTTTGGCCAATGCAAGCTATGGAAAATACTAACTAAATGGAACAAGTAACTGGCACATGGAGCATTGTCAACATAAGATCAGTGAAATCGGTAAAATCATTGGAAACTCTTCATGAAACTGTTTACTGGTGTTTGTCTACTATTTAAGTTACTGACATGTCCATTCTCTAACAAAACTTGTCAAAAAAAACTGCTTTCCCCAAGTATCAACATGTCAAAAGGATATCACCAGAATTTTTTTTTTGAGAAACTACACAACAACTGCAAAATAATATGCATTTCTATTCTCAATAAATGAGTATCTTCCAAAGCATAACTACTATCTTTTGGCTTAGGAAACACTTCCTTTGTATACAACTTCAAGCATGCCCATATCATAATATTCAAAGTTACAAAAAAAAAGTCTGAGACTATGGATGTTGCGAATAATCTACAAGATTGCCATAACATATGGTATCAACAACAACAGTAATGAAAGTGGGTTGGGCTTCCCAATTCTTCTAAATGAAAGAAAAGGAAGAAAAAGGAAAAATAATGATGTTGGGAAGGAGATAGAGGGCATGGAATACAGTTTACAGGAAAAAGATAAGCATAGAGGTGTCATGATAACACTTTCATACATGCAGACCTTTGCCTTAGTTTGTTACACAAACAGCTGCCAAATGCCCAAAGAGAGCATTCTAGGAGGGAAGAAAACCTTCATGCACCCATTTATGTCCAAAATGAGAGATCTTGGCTTTCCATGGTTTCAATATTCTGTGCATCTTTATGTCTATGTTTGTTGTATTGAACATTTTTTATCATACATAGGTGACGTTCTAAGAAACTTAAAAAGAAGGACCCAATGCACGAGGCTCCCACCATTGCGGAATTTGGAGAGGGTCAAATGTACACAACTTTACTTCTGCATGCGGAGAGACTATGTACATATTTTCAAACCCGTGACCTCTAAGTCACAATAGAGCAACCTTACCGTTACACCAAGGCTCCTCCTATAAGAAACTTGCTGGAAAACACTTGATTTTTTTTTTCCAAAAAGAAAGGAGGAAAAGAGAAAAAAAAGTATAGAAGCAGCTTGATACCTTGTTGCGCACAAGGTTACCAATCTTGATAATGTCACAATTCATATCATCATTCAGGATCTTGATTGCCTGTAAAATCAAATGGACAGATTCAGAAAAGAAAATTTATTTCAAATAAATGTTAAAATGTCAGTTCTTAATCACTAAAAAGTTAGTTCTATTTTTAAGTCCTGCTCGTTCAGCTTGGTCAAAAGGGGCACATATAAATCATTCTAACATGTATATCTGAAATGCATTTTGCTTGCTACATGAATTATTTTTACAAATAACAACTAGCAGAAGCATTATTAATGATCATCAATTATAAAAATGAGCATACCTGAGGTGCAGGAACACTCCGTGACAAAAGTTTTATGAGATCCCTAGCTTTGATAATGATATACGGATCCCTAGTCTTCCGAGTTGTTGAGACAGTCATGGAACCCTCAACCTAGGGCAGCAAGAAGATTGAATAAAAAAGATCTTATGAAAGTATTGAAATATCACAATGGACAACATATATGCTATTCTGGGCAAGAAATACAATAAAAGCACAAAAGACAAAGATATCCACAAAACCAAAATTGTTGCAAAATAATTAATAACTTCCGTAAGATGATCAATGTATTTTATATATTCATTGAACAAATACTAAATTTCAAAATGCTCACCAGATTGAGCTCACATGCAATGCTGTTCTCTTTTAATGCACTTTTCACCATAGGCCATACTTCTTGCAAATACTTTTCTGTGAAATAGAGCAAGAATAGTGAGAATCTCATATAGAAAGAAACAAATATCAGTAATTGAGTAAAGAGATTTCTTTTGAGAAAGGGCTATGAATTATCAAAGAAAGACACCAGAAAACCCTTTCCAATAATTAAGCATAAAAAAGAGCAACCTACGAGACGTCTGATTAACCTGGTGTCAGCTTTACATGTTTATTCATATACAGAACTCATATCATCTTTCTGCAAGCAAACAGCATCCAATAAGATTTATCTCAAGTTCCACCAACCATCAGGCTAGCTTTTTGTAAAATCTGCCACTCAATCTAGATGAGAGCCTACATCGATCATTCTAGCAAAATTTTCAAAATGTTATCCCCATTCCTATCTATTACTTCTATGTCTCCTGCAATACTACCTAATCTTATTTTGCATAACTTTTATGTGTTCCGCTTTGCTTCCTAGAGTCTTCAATAAAATTCTCATTATGGGCTTTGTATCACTACTGGTAAAGATCGATACGCGCTCCATGTTGTATCCTCAAACAGTCAAGGGCCATGATGACAACTGTGTCATGTACTAAAACAAACACAACAGACTTGTAGGTGAAGAGATGTCTAAATCATGTATTTGATATAATATATGAACTAGCCATCAGAAAATGGTTAAAATTTGCTGGATAAAAAAAACTTAAAATCCTTCTCGACAGCAGGAGTCAGATGTGCAGTATGAGAATACCTGAGTAGCTAAAAGAGTATAAAGCATTCTGCCATTTTCATCAACACTGAAGATCCAAAAAAAACACATTCTTATAACTTCAGTAGTTCCTTGATTAGGTCTAACACTATATTGTGACTTTTCTGAACCTAATCCTAATTAAGATGGGACTTGACACCAGCGTTTTTAGTACCTAGCACTCAAACCAACTACAACCTAAAACTCTCGACATAGGCACAGAGAAAAATATAACCACACAAAGTTAGGTCAGTAGATCATCTTTGATAAGAAGCAATGACCTCATCGTGTCAGCTTCAATGGTCCAATCACATCTGAATTTTCTTATCATGTCCTGGTCATGGCATGTTAATGCAACCATGGCATGCCATATGAGGTAGGTTTGCACCGTTTATTGAGGCCATGGAATCAATTCCTATCCTCCTATCTAATAGAAACAAGTAGTTGAATGTGAAGCCAAAACTCTCCAATGTTCACCCAAAGAGCAACCATGCAACAGATAAATGAGTAAGGGATTGGCATGTTTAATACATATTTATCAATAATATGATATGATGCTCAACAATTACAGTGCTCATGGTAGAATTGAATGATTCCTTGATATGATATGGTTTAGATTTTAGAGATTTAAACCATACTCAAGAACTTTTGGCTCTGATTTCTTGTATACGAATCTGAAATCTTGGCTTAGATTGTGAACACATTATTAAGCTGTGGGTATAGCCCTATCCACCTTCACTTTAACGAAAGACAGAATCCACATGGGCCTCATCCACAAATTGCATTACTTAATAGAAAGTTGGAAACAAATTTGGAAAAAATAATAGTGAGTTCAAACCAAGGTTTAGTGGTTGCTTTGTATTCTAGCCTTGTCGTTTTTAACCAGCTGATATCATTCGGAATGGAAAATTTAAAATAAAAATAAGCACACGATCTACGCCTTGGTTGATGTGTTTCATCAGTTCTTAGGGTTTGAACAAATACAAAGATTACCAAGATTCTCGTCATTACTCGTATACATACACATGCTTCGTTGAAACCAATCCACCAGAAATCACAAGTTCACAGCAATCAAGAAGATGAAACCCTAGTACCCTACTTAACTACTCAATTGATCACAACTTGGAACATGAAAACCACAAAGAAACCAGAGAGCAATAAAATCCAGAATATGGTCTATTTCACCAATAAATTAAAAGCACGATCAATTTAATACCGCGATTCATGAAAACAAAACCATGAAGAACTTGACTTCGATGAAAAATTAGGGTAACCGAACGACTGGGATCTAGAAACAACCAGGAAACAGATAAAACAAGAAATGAACGATCGAATAGAAAAGAAATAACCAAGAAAGATAAAATCTTTGAACGAAGATGGGCGAAGGAGTCCAGGCATTGCCTCTGTACTGGGGGAAGAGAGTGGAGAAGGAGCTGACTTCGAGCATGCCGCTATCGTTCCAGGAGGGATCGAACTTCTCGATCTTCCAGTGGTCGACGCTGGGGTCGTCCCACGGCTTGTCCTTGTCGTGCTTGCCCTTGTGCTTCTTCCCCCTCCCCTCTGTTTTCTCCAGGCCCCCGTTCTCGCCCGGAACTGCTTCCATGGTCGGAGACCAGGAAGACGCCTAGGGTTTCGAGTTGCGCTGGAGAGAGAAATGTTAGGGATTAGGGTTTGTGTTGAGACGAGGGAAAATATTAGCAGCGAGAGGCAGGGCGACGGGATTGGCAGTAGACGCCGATCAGAGAGCAGCGAGGAGATTTTAGGGGAGAGAGTCGAGCCCCTGCCGTGGGGATTTATAAAGGCATCGGGTTTGGATCCGGGTTCGTGTGGTTTTCTATGATCCGATTTGTTGAAACCCGATTAAGGTTATGCAACCGATTGTTGCAGGGTTTTTACCAAATATTCTTATTTCATCCAAAAATATTTTTAGAAAATGAAAAGGTATTTTCTGATCACTAAAAGTTCTGCGAAACAAAACCTGAGCGACTTGGGCTTAGCCTGGTGCTATCCTTCAAAATTTTTGGTCCCATAAAATTTTTTATTTTGAAAAAAAAATAAAAATATGTAATCCCAGGGGTGATAGGTTTGAATTGTCTGAGTACTCATAGTTTAGGTTGTTTTTCAAAATACATTAATAACTAGCTCTAGGAATATCTATATATAATATAACTCCAGAACCCATGTTTGCAACTTCTCTCGTGATAAACTTAATTGCAAGATAGATTATTGTAATTGAGAGGATTTTTTATTGGTTTAGTTAATGTAATGTTGCAAGGCGTCCATTATATGTGGCAGGAGGTGGTTGTTGCAGCTTGTAAAAATTACCATGACGAAAGGGAAGGTCAAATGCTAGGAGAATCTAAGAAACTTTTTCTGTGCATATGGATGCCTTGATTTCTTTTTTGATTTATACGAACCATATGCGCTAAATTATGTCAAACTAGATGGTGCAATGAGGTGCACCACGATGAATATAGGATTTGTTTGTACAACTGCCAAAGCAAAACATGATGAATTGGCGAATTCATATTATGTGCTTATTCAAAAATTTTTGCGGTCTGCATGGGTTTGAGTACCAACTCGTCTCCGTATTTGAAATGTTTTTTTTGGCAAGCAGAAAGATTCCATGCATGGAGATGGATGAATAATAAGCTTGTGATTTCGTTCCCATGCTTCTCATTCTTTTCTCCTGTAACAGGACCATATTTGTTCACTTTGGAGAGTGTTTTCCTTTCCCCTTGTTCGGGTGAGAAGGGAGTGCTTTCCTCGGTATCAAAATAATCAACTTGGACCCATCCTCCATTCAGGTTTTGTTAGTTAAGGACAGTCTTCTATTAACCTTACCTTCTATCCGAGCAGAAATAAATAAATAACAGGCATTGTAACTGGCAAATCATAGATATGAAAACTTATTGGAAGAGTGCAGCCCGAACCTTCGGCCACTCATCTTTGACAGTGCACAAATGTGAACTTTAATTGAAACCTAAATATTTTGAGCAAAATGGCTTTTGAACTGAACAACCGGACCTAGGGAGTTACAGTGAGGAAAATAATGTCAGTTGAGTGAATAAGGTTATAGAGCATTTAGGGTATTTAGTAAAAACTTCAGTAAAATAGGTCAAGCTACCAGAGGAACGAAGCATGGAAAACAGGCAAGTAGAACAATGACCATAAATCACAGTTTTCATCTTTTAATATTCGCATACTGTTCATCGAAGAACTACATGCAGAGTAAGGGAAAATGTACTAAGAAAAAGAAAGAGCGAAAGCAAAACAAGCACCTCACAGAGCCTTACACTCGGAGGCAGAGGCAATACAACAAAGTAGATTAACATTGTCATGAGGGTAGCATAGAATACTTCCCGCCACCATTCTTTACCTGCAGTAGCTAAAATTTACATTGCTAGCACACAGCCCAGCTGAAGAAGAAAGAACTTACAAGATTATTGCAATGATCAACCCTAGATTGAAAAGATATTATAATAAATACATAGTACAGCCCTTGAAGCCCAAATGACAAAAACAGATGGGCCAGGTAATGCATTTAAGGCAATAATTTTCTGGATAAATTCAAGTCTCATGCCATGTGATTTTCTAACCCAGTCGATCAAATGATGTCCGACCTACCCGGTTAGGTTTTGCTCTTGAACTTCCTTTGAGATTTTAGGTCCACCACAATGATGGTGATGTTGTCTTTGCTTCCCTTCTGGAGAGCATGCTTCGACAGGCAGTCTGCAGCTGCCTGAGCTGCAGGATCGGCTTCTTCCCCTCTTTGTGTGGGAGATGCCGTGACACCATGCTTTTTGTGCCAGCTTAGGATCCGCCTGCGGGCTACATCACAAACCTCTTCATTTGACATGACATCCCATAAACCATCACTGGCCAAGACAAGGCAATCGTCTTCTTTAGTTCGTGGAACAATTGTTACTTCTGGTTCCGGAATAATCCATGGCTTCAAGTAGCGGTCCCCTGAAAACAAGCACATGGATATAAATATTGTTAAACTTGATTAGCATGCTTATTTATGGCCAAGTGTCACAAATGCTAGTTCCATGCATTCATCAATGCATTTCGTCTTGATCAGAAAAGTTGACTGGCACAGTTTTATAATGGATGATAAAGTTTAATGTCATATGTTCTCCAGATTTAAGGAAATTTGACATCATATGCTTAATACAATGTACTTGTTGATTGGTGACGGCCATGTTGACATGGCATTCAGTGGCTTGATCCAGATAATATCTGTGTCCTGTATATATGAACTATGGAGTCTACTAGTTCAAAGTCACTATAGCTTTTTATGATCACAGTCAGAGAGTCAGTAATTCATATTGGTATTTTTTTTCCCCATTTCCAAGACAGGCAGAAAAACCTATTCATCTGCACTGTAGATGATATATGTACCAATGATTTTGATTGCAATGTTATTTATAAACTGCGATTAGTTGAAAGATTGATATTTAAGTAACATATCAGAGTGATGTTTTCACATGACTGTAGACTTTGATTACTTCAGTTAAGTATGCTCTGAAACATAAATTAGCTAAATTCAAACTACAATCAATTAGTACTTCTAAGCTTTATATATAATAAGGCAACAGGTAAAATATTCAAGAGGAATATAACAAGAAATCATCCTATCATTAATTTTATTAATCACAGACGAGAAAGATTTTCCCCAGGGAGCAAATCAGTTGGTGAGATTAATGCCTCGCATAGAGGATGCAGTTTCAGTTACCATGGCATGTAAGGGAGACAACTCTATTGATGGCCCAAGGTTTTACAGCCATTTGTGATGATTGTGGGGGTAGCACATGTGCACACTTGAATACATAAATACGTATTTGACAACAGCTGCCTGGCTTAGTGCCAAAAAAATGAGGCTAGTTGTAAGTGTTTCTAAAGCATATTAAAGCAATGAAATTAAGACCTACTTGTCTTACGCAGCTTATGAAAGTTTTATGTAATGTAATATATTAAATAAACTACAAACAAGAAAATCACCTTCCATGCATTTTCTTACGAGATTATATGTATTGAAATCCTCTGTTTTAGTATTTGAAACCTTAAATAGGGACACTTCCTGGACATTATAGCAAAATAAGCTATCAAGTCCATGATTAGTAATTATTTACTGACAGTCCCTGTTTGTTGCTCCAAACTGAAAAGGAAATGAACCACCAGCATTGCTATCTACCAAAGTCTGCATACAAAATCTATGAGTTTCTTATATCATCAGGCGGATATGAGTATATGTTACACCACATATTACACAGAAAGCATTAGTAGTATTATAATTCCTGAATGCATATAATATAAGTCCGATTCAATTAGCAAAATTTTTTGTTTAGCCATGTATCAGCACAGAGTGGATGTCAAGTGCATTTCACACAATCAATGCTTGATAACATACAATCCAGCAGGAAGAGGAGAGCACAATGTATGTTAAAAAAATTGTAAAAAAGCATGAGGTATAGAAACCAATGAAATGTTCTGTCTAGAGAACACTTATCCCAGATGTATCATCCCTAAATCAGTAAACGACAATAGAAAACAATATGAAGAATAGAACGATATATAGTCTGAATAGAGTGTACGATATATATATTGGGGGTTCTGCAATGCATCATGCAGAGATAAGCTTAATCAGGATTATGCAATCAGACCATCATAATCGACATGAAATTATAAATGTATCTATTTTAGACGTTATGAATGTAATTCATTTTAATTGATATTTGTTATAATTTGATGTGGTAGAAGAAAACAGAGCATGTGGTCAGGACGAACCCCCAAAAGGTGAAATTAAGTCACAATAAAATTTCCTTTCATCTTGATAGTAAATGTGTACATGCAACACCTGAGAAATAAATGATATATCTCATGGCTATCTGACTGTACAGGGAAAGAGCTACATTTGACATTAAGAAATACAAAATCCCGAAAGGAAATTGACTTAAAATGCAGATAATACAAGAAATGGTAGGACATAGCAAATTTGCATTTCATTGTAGCTAAGAATAGAAGTTAAATTGTCTGATTAAATTACAACATCCGAGCATAACTTGTTTAATAGATCACCAAAGAAAAAAATCCAAAAGGGGAAGAGCTGCCAAGGGGCATTGAAGTGATTTGAGAGTTGATAAACCTTGTAAAGATAGTGACCAGATAAGATCTCAGGTAGGAATGGTTTAATGTGGCTAACTACAGGGGCCAGGTTATAGTGGTCCTTGAGTGCTTGCAAAATTGAGATATGTTCTAGGTGATATTATCAAGAGATATCTGTCATATTTAAAACTATGACGCTCCACCGCCACATCAAATCAGACTTCAGCACCTCTCGAGCCCGCTCAAGCTCATTCTCTGACTGTTGATCCTATTCCAGCAACTGCACCTGCTCCTCTCAGACATAGTACTCGGGTTAGTAGACTCTCTGATAGGTTTGGTTTCACCCCTCCTTTATCCTTGACAGCCACCTTGTCTTTTGTTCCTATTCCCTCGTCTTATAAACAGGCAACGGAGCATGAGTGTTGGCGGAAAGCTATTGAAATAGAACTTCTCGCGCTTGAAGAAAACTAGACCTAGGATGTTGTTCCATGTCCCCCATCCGTGAAACCCCGCGGCAGTAAGTTGGTGTTTTCTATCAAGCTTCGTTCCGATGGATCCATAGACCGTCACAAGGCTCGGTTAGTGGCTCTTGGCAATAAGCAAGAGTATGGCCAAGACTATGATGAGACCTTCGCACCGGTAGCCAAGATGACCACCATGCGAACCATACTCACCCTTGTTGCATCTCAATCATAGCCTTTACATCAAATGGATGTAAAGAACGCATTCCTACACAGTGATCTCAAAGAGGAAGTTTACATGAAACTTCCCTATGGTATGCCCACTTCCTCACCTAATGATATTTGCAAGCTAAAACGCTCTTTGTATGGTTTGAAGCAGGCACTGAGAGTATGGTTTGAAAAGTTTCGATCCACTCTTCCTGGCTTTTCTTTCACTCAGATTCAGTATGACTCCTCCCTTTTTCTACAGAGGACATCTAAGGGCATAGTTGTCCTCCTTGTTTATGTGGACGACATCGTTGTCACTGGTTCCAATATGGAGGCCATCTTTGAGATTCAGAAATTATTGTATTCTACTTTCCACATGAAAGACCTTGGCCAGCTCACCTACTTATTGGGGTTAGAGGTGCATCATCAGCCTTAAGGTATCTTCTTGAATCAGCACAAGTATATTCAGGATTTGGTTCAATTAGCTGAACTCACAGACACTACTTTTGTTGACACCCCCATGAAAATTAATGTGAAATATCCACGTGACGAAGGGGAGCTTCTTGAGGATCCTACTTTCTATCAGAAGCTGGTTGGTAGTCTTATCTATCTAACCATTACCCGACCGGACATCTCTTATGCTATCCACACCGTCAACAAGTTCATGCAAGCCCCTCGGCATCTCCACCTATCCGCGGTCCGACGCCTCATTCGATACATCCTTGGCACACCTAGTCGTGGCTTATTCTTTCCTACTGGTTCTTCACTCCAGCTACAAGCCTACTGTGATGCTGATTGGGCCAAATGTCCGGACACTAGAAAATCTACTACCGGATGGTGTATGTTTCTTGGTGATGCTCTTATCTCTTGGAAATGCAAGAAGCAGGATCATGTCTCCAAGTCATCCACTGAGGCAGAGTACTGCGCCACTTCTGCTGCATGCTCCGAGATCATTTGGCTGCGTGGTCTCCTCACAGAGCTTGGTTTCTCCTAAGTTCAACCTACTCCACTACATGTTAACAACACTAGCGCCATCCAAATTACAGCCAACCCTGTCTACCACGAACGCACGAAGCACATAAAGGTTGACTGCCACTCCATCCGGGAGGCCTATGACCACCAGGTTATCACCCTCCCACATATCTCCACTACTCTACAGATCGCGGATATCTTCACAAAATCCATGCAACACCATAATTTCCTCGTTAGCAAATTGATGCTTGTAAATTTACCAGCATCAATTTGACGGGGGATGTCAATGGAATTAGCTGGCCATTTAAAGCCAACGGATTCTATGCCTTGTACAACTTTGACAGCTATTTTCTATGTTTGTAAATCTTTTATTTTCCTTAATTAGTTTATACTAGTTGTAGGTTATCTTTAGACAGATCTGTATATGGTAGTTTAGTTGTTTTAAGGACTGAAGATCAGCTTGTATTCTTTCCATATCAGCTTGTATTCTTTCTATAAAATGATAATTTCTCCAACAAGGGAAAAGATACTTTTGCTCAAAGCTCTCTTAAGTTTATCATGGATCGCCCTGAAACTCCGAATTATCTGGTGTGATTGGATCAGGGATCGGGGAGGAAGAAGACTCTGGTCGGGAGTCTTCTTCTCTGCCAGTAATGTGCAACAGAGCACGAACCGGAGTCTTCTTCTCTGCCAGTAACGTGCAACAGAGCACGTCTAAAACTTGGTCCTGGCCTCTTCGGGGCGGCCCACAAGCCCAAGGAAAACTGGGGTATTACAGAATTTCTGACCACATTTTCTTCATATGCAAAGATTTGGATATGAGAAATTAAAGACTTCTCTTATTTTTGACTGATAAGCATAAATCCATGATGCTCCTTGAATTAACTGACCTTTTCTCTCTCTCCTTGCTATACAAGAAATTATTCTGATTGCATATCCATGTTTAATTATGAAAGCACTTTGGGTAGTATCAATGGATCTTGATGGCAGCTTGGGCAATAAATAATGTATTAGTGGGACAGCTGAAGGGAGTTGTGGTAGGATATACTGTAGGAACAAAACATGAGGGGGAATCTAACCACTTTTATTGACATCATTAGATTTGCGTCTTTCAGAACTCTTGTTAAGTACATGTAAAAAATTCAAATGTGAATTCTGTAAAGCCAACATAAACCCCAGCAAAGCTATTGTTTTAATTATATTTAGTTCATTATTGTATGAAGAACTTTGCCTTTGTCATTTTCATCTTTGATAGATATTCCTGGGCAAGTTACAAGTAAAAGAATGCAATTTTAGGGCCAGCCGGTATAAAGATTTTGTATGGCCAAGCCTGAAGGATGCAGATGCTGAACAAGAGGAATAGCTACTTAAAGCAAAACCTAGTGGCGGTTGGAAAAATATACATTATTTTCATAACTTAAAATTTATAAGGTTACATTGATTGTCCATCTTCAAGGTCCAGATATTTTTGAATAAGCTATATGAATATAAAGGAGTGGAAATTAGCTTAGAGGAATATATCTTTATCGCAGGAAATCAGTGAATAACTCTTTTTTTTTGATTTTCCAGAGAAATAACTATTTAATCCTCTGGTCCAGGGTCCTAACAAAAATTACAGAAGCAGCATTACAATGATGATGACCATGAGAATTAGCAAGAAGTCCGCAAAATATAAATGTGACACAATTTGCTGGCTAACATGTCACATTTTTGAGTTTTGATAAAGTTGTTTGTTATTGTTAATATTGCCCAAAAGCTTCAAACAAACTTAGTAGGTGGCTCACAGTGATCCTCAAATAGTCCAAGAAAATGCTAGAGACTCCTGATTCCTGATCACTGTTGATATTTTATCATACTCTGGAAAGTGGGATTCATGTGACTAGCAGCTAATGGAAACAAATAACATGACACCTGCAAATTCCTATAAATTGTGCAAATGGATTCTATATATGTTCAAACAAACTGCCTAAAGAGCAATATAGATTTGTGCACATTCTTAGATTTGTTGACTAGGCAGCAGATTGGCCTAAGAAAATAGGTTCACAAAGCAAAATCTCCCCCGTTTCTTTTTGCTTGTGGATAAATAGCTTAGCTATTTCATTCAAGATGCTGATATAGATTCATTAAGCAAAATTTCTTCATAAATAACTGCCGATGGACTCAAAGTAATGCGATGATGCAGACACAAAACCATTTAATTATGCAGATGCCTTTGTGATTTCCTCTTACTTGATAATGAAGAATTTATTACCTATCATATTCATTGGAATCAACAATCATCTTGGTGTTGTGCAGCCACATTTCTTTGAAAACTTATTTCGGCTCCCAGAAAAACAAACAGAACATAGTTTTGGCAATAATTGGTACACCTCATTACATGACCATTTTCATGCTGTAATCTCTCCATCACCATCCCCTTGTATATGTATATTGTATATGTGATACATGACCTTTAAAAATTGACTAAACATAATAAAGGATTTCCATGTTAAACAAAAAAAGAGAAAATGTGATTTTTGTGATGTTTCTTCATGATCACTTATGTTGTTCTCTTACAAGAAAATTATACATACCAATTGAACGTGACATAGCAAGAACACCAAACACACGGTATCCATTCCATTGTATAACCTTGCCTCCCTCTGCTTCAATCCTTGCATACTCATCTTCTCTGTTTGGCTGAAGCATTAAAGAAACAATCAACTTCTTGCAGAATTTCTATCCTTTTGACATAAACTTAGAAGAAAAAAAAAAGCACTACCGAAGCAACAAACACATGCCTTACTTTATGATCCACAGATAGAGGCAGAGGCCGTTTGCCACGACAAAGGACCGCCCTCGAATCTCCACAGTTTGCAACAATGATGTGCGAAGAACAGATAACAGCAACCACAGCTGTTGATCCTGCAGTCTCCGGGGCAACAGGTTCTGATGGTGCACCTAGACAAAGATCGCCGCCCCCCGCTGATGCATCAGCTGCAGCTCCCACATTCCCTCTGCTTACTTTGCCTCCCACCTCATCATCAACTTTCTGAAAGCACTCAACGAAGGCTCTCTCCCACTGTTTCTTCCAAGCATCCCCGCTCACTCCTCCCAGCCCTTCGGCTACATTTCTCAGTTCTTCTACCAGTGCGAGATGAACCCGATCACGACAGTAGTTAGCAACCTACAATCAGAGAACGAGACACAGATAACAACTTCAAACCAAGCAATCCCAAATGACATCAACAGGTAGAACCTAAGAACTAAAGGAAAGAAGAACTGGATTACCTGGGAACCACCATGACCATCATAGACTCCGAAGAAATGAGCAGGCAAGCTTATCAAACTTGGATCCATTCCATCCACAACACCATCATTTGTCAGCATCCGGAGCGGGATTTCGAGGAATCGAGGCACCGCCACCACGGCATCTTCCATCTCCGGCCTCCGCCCACAAATGGAGACGCAGCCCCAGAGCGGCACGTAATTTGTCAAGAACACGCTCCGCCCACCACCACTTGCACCGGGGCGACCTCCCTGAACCTCTGGTTCCGCGACCGCCGGCAGCACACCCACATTCGCAGTCAAAGCAGGCCCTGCCACGGAGCTCGGCGTCCCGGTATCGGAAGACAGGTCCGCGCTCGAGAACTCGTCAGCGGCACCGGCGATGCTGCTGCTATCGCTGATCGAGCTCCCAACCGATGGCTCCGGCCCGACAGAAACCGAATCCTCTTCTTCGCTCCCGGGTACCATCCGGTCCTCGAGCTCATCCCCATCCCCTCCCTCCTCCATCACCACGACTCGAGCAGCTCCCTCCTGCTCGGCCGGCAAATGGTCAGCCGTCGGATCGGACAGCAGGGTCGCGGCGGGGTCCGTTATCAGCTGAAGGCGAGCGACGTCTTCGCGGAGCGAACTTCCCATCCTAAATGGCAAAGCAACCGCCGGAGACATCTCCTCCATCAACTCCTCCCCTCGAGGTTTTCAGCAGCACAAGGGGCAGTAGACTTCGTGAGCCTCAGAAGTCATACATCCTGTCATTGCTCCACCACGCCCTCCTCCGCCTCCTCTTCATCACTCTCCAAGGCTCACCGGCCGCAGGTTCACGGGTTTCGCCCCCCTCCCCCCACCCAAAAAAAAAAAAAAAAACAACCTTTGACCCGAATATGCAACCGAACCAGATCCGAGAGCTTCCCCTTTATAGAAAAGTACTCGATGATGAGAAGAAGCCGAGAGTAGTCCAGAAATGGCAGGCAATTCCCCGCTCACTCTAGAAGCAGCAAAAGGATCCGATTATGTATCTTTGAGGGTGGAAATTAATTGGGTAAAAAAAAAAAAAAAAGATGAGGGGAAATGGGAGGCCTTATCACTAAATACAAGGAAGGGGGGAAGGGGGAAGGATCACAGGAAAGGCTAGCAGATGAGGGGATGCCTTTTGCTATCCGGGTTCCCTGGATCTGAAGGAACACATAATAGCCTCTATAAAAAAAAACCAAGGGGGAATATATATGGGTGGTACTTTGCCTACTTCCCTCTCCAAGCTATCACTTGTCACGGTAATACAAGGAGATAAGTTAGTGGAGAAGAAGGAAGAAAGGAAAAGAAAGGATAACTCTCTGTCTCTCTCTCTCTCTGTACTTCCTCCTTGCTCTCTCTATCACACACACGGACGCCAGTGAGAAGTACCAGTTTGTGAGTTTTTGTGTCAAGAACTCGAGAAAAGAGGAAAGAAGCAGCAGGAAGAACGGAACTTCCACTTCGCTCCAGAGAAACAGTGGGAGAAGGAAAGAGATGTTCCCTTTTGTTTTGTGGTGACTTGAAAGATAGCAGGAGAGCATCGAGAAGGGGATGAGAGGAAGAAGGGCCGGAGGAGGAGGAGGGACAGGTGTCCGGCGATGACCGCATTACAGAGGACATTGATCGGCCGTTTTATCCCAAACAGCTTCCGTGTAGCATGCGGACGCATTTCGTGTTTCCATTCGTAGATAAGGTGGGACCCGCGCATAAGGTTGGCCAGGGAACTTTACTGGAGGACGGAGAGACTCCACGTCATCAAACAGCGTGGATTGGCGGAAGAGAGGGAACAGCTGGGTCCGGGTCAGGACGAGGCGTTTCCACGCCGTTTCCCTCCCTCGATTGGTCCGCCGATCCGTCTTCATGTTGAAGTTACGAGAATGCCCCGCTTTTGAAACCGAGGGACGGACGTGTGTGGAAGTCGGAATCCGCACCCACGCTGTGACCCGCCGGAGACCCGAGGGCCGGATGGCCGCCTTGATGTCATCCTGACCATCCGATGACTGGACTCTCCGTGGACCCCGGCGGTAGATGGTGGGCCCTGCGCCTCGCTATGATCGCCGGCCATGTCTCGTGCCGGTAGATACTGCTGTAACACGTGCTCGGCTAACCAGCACGTGGTGAAGAATCCGATGGTATTCTCCTCCTCCCCCTCCGTTCCAATTTTTGCTGTATTTCTACGTAATCTAATTTTCATTTTTCCAAATTTAATTTTATTTATTTATTTAAATAAGAGACAACAAGAAATTATGATTCGAGTTTGAAATATTTTTAAACCAAAAAATATGTATGTCAATTGTTAAAAAATTTATTAAAAAAAGAATTATCAGATTCGGTACATCTCATGAGTTATATATACTCATATATAGATTTAATATAAAAAATAATATGGCATGATATAGGATCGCACTAACAATAGAAAATATTACTTGTTGATACAAGTTGTTATGTGATCCCTAAAATTACTCTAATAAAATTATGCTAATAAAAAAAATATTATGGATAATATAACTTGTTATCTTAAAATTATGCTAACACCAATTGATTTGAATGTTATAGTCCATTGCAGCACGAAGATACAATGAGATACCATGATTTGAGCTTTATATTTTAGGGGGAAAATGTGTCAACCAGTGGACTTTTTGGCCCGAGGGTGGGTTTAGTTTACAGTGGGCGGGCCATCCACGAGGTAAGACATCACCACATAACACGTTTGCAATTGGCTTGCATCATAAATGGCTTATCTTTCAGCAAGGCGGACCGTAAAAACGGGGAGCCGGAGGGGTGGTATCCGTTGTAATTTCTGTGAACTTGCAGGGGCATGGCGACAAAGGAAATGTCTTCCATCCAATAACATAGACGAGGAGTTGATGGGAGTTTCGAGGCGACGGGACACGTGCTACCGTGGCCGCAGCGAAGAAAGCGCATTCCGACCACCTGCCGAAGGCCACGCGTCGCTCCAGAACCCGACAGTCCTCACGGGAACCCCGCCACGCGTCGCGCCCTCCCCATGCTGGAACTTTGACCCACCTTCCACCCTCTGATCGAGCTGAGGCTCCGTGTCGTGCCACCACTCCATCTTTCGTTCCGAAAACGACGCTTCTGATTCCTCCGTGACCTCTACCACACGCAAGAAGAAGGAAGATATTTTGGCTACGATTCATGTGATAAGTCGATGATATCCCCAACATCATATTTAATATATATTGTTATATTGACGGAAAGATATATGGAGAAGTTTTTGAAGGGCTAAAAAGTACTTTCCAACTCTTCAAAAGTATTTTTGGATAAAAAAAGATGTTTGATGAAAATTTCGAAAAGCTGTTTTAATTTTTTTCAAAAAACTAAAAACAATTTTTTGAGAGAAGCTTCATTTTGGAGCTTTCCGAAAAAGCTATTTTAAGCTTTGTCAGAAAGTTATTTTTTTTAGCCAAAATATCTATAATAAAATATAACAATTACATACTTTGTTCTTTTAAAAATCTAAAAATCTGCTAGAGCCCTAACAAAAAATGCTAGCCGTGGATTAGACTCCCTTCCGTACGAAAAAAAGTATTCTTGTTTCCTATTATTATTTTATACCTTTATTATTGTATTATACTATAAATATAATATTATATTACATTATATCATAATACATTAATATGATATATTAAATAATTTAATATTATGTTATATTATGAAAAATTAATGTACGTTAATAATTATAAGATTTTGTACCTTTATTATTATATTATACTATAAATATAATATTATAATATATTGATATGTTATATTAAATAATTTAATATTATATTAAATTATTATGCTATAGTATACAATATTATATTACTATATTATAATAATATTATATTACATTACAGTAATATTATACTATATTATATATTTATATATTAATATATATTATATTTTATTATGCTCTATTGTATAATACTATATAATGTCCTTTATGGTAATTTTGTCATACAAAGTTACTTTCTCGGTTTGTTTACCAAACATATGTTAAAGTGTCACAACAGTTTAAAAATATAGTTACCAAATAGCAAACAGTTTTTTTATAAAAACTCTACTTTAGAAAGTTTTACTTTTAACAGTTCTACTTCTAAAAGCTTTACTGCCAATAGCTCCTCCAAACAGGACTTATTCGTGTTGTGCCAATTCTATCCATTTTTTTTTAATGAAATGTGGATGTTACTGTTGTTGTCATGCAGGGAGTGTACGTGGGGGCTTTAGAGTGCATGGTGAGAAGGAAAGGAGAGGAGCGGAAAGGGAGGCGTGCATGCAAATTAAACAAGATCTGGGGAGTTGCAGACAACGTGGAAGGGATGAATTCGTATTGATCTATGGAAAGAGAATCAAGAAAAAGCAAGGGAAAAATATTTGATTCGATATGGAGCCTGGTGCAATGGCTTGGGATTGAATAATTCGTCTCAAGGAGGATGGCCCAATAATGAGGCTGCAGTTTCAGTTATGGCTACAGCCGACTATTAATGTGGTTGCAATCAACAAAACCAGCCGATTAGATTAGCCAACTAGACTAATCGGCCAAATCATCCAACCAATAATAATGATTAAGCCGCCCGACCAATGATAACTAGGGCTGGAAGTGGGCCGGGCCGAGTCGGGCCAAACCCCTACCCAAGCCCGGCCCGAATTTTTTTTTCGGGCGTCGGGCCGGGCCGGGGCCCGAAAAATTTTTAAGGAACAAGGCCCGAGCCCGGCCCGAGCCCGGCCCGGGCCCGGCCCGAACCCATTTGGGCCGGCCCAGTTGGGCCCTAACCTGGGCCGGCCCGTTTGGGCCAGCTCGTTTGGGCCAGCCCGATTCCGAGCCCGGCCCGATCCCCAGCCCGGCCAGCCCGTTTGGGTCATAGCATATCCTCCTTTGTGTTTTCTGGCTTTTTCTGATGTTTCATTCTCACCTGCTTCCTTATATTACTAACAGCATTTTTTGTTTGAAGCAGCAATCATGCACGACATGCAAACAAGTTCATGCTATTCTTGAACAAAGAGAACTTAAAATATCCTCTCTTGTTTCATTAGAAAAGTGAGCAACTGATTGGCTTTGTGATTATTATACTTTAATTAAAAGCAGATATCCCAGAGAGTCCAGATAAGCAAATATGTAGGCAAT
The DNA here is from genome assembly GCF_051530095.1 of Phoenix dactylifera. Taxonomy (NCBI): domain Eukaryota; kingdom Viridiplantae; phylum Streptophyta; class Magnoliopsida; order Arecales; family Arecaceae; genus Phoenix; species Phoenix dactylifera. The sequence continues at coordinate 32,477,287 of NC_143198.1, read as the reverse complement.
GATAAGAAGTAACATCTGTCAGTCAAAGTGAACCATCTGACTTCCAATACTTGTTAGATTTAGACAAACCTATTGGTAGCAATTTGACATTAGAAATATTGCTTTCATTGTTGTAGAAACAACAATATGTTACATCGAAAAAATGTAATATGTATACAGATCTTTGGAAAATTGTATTCAATTGGTTTGTGTCAAAGGTGCTTCACTAAAATTTGCACCAAGGTTTGGCAAAATCTATCTGCTGCTTCAACACGTTGATACAAGTGGAGTTAATTACATGTCAATGTATTCCTGAGACTGGATGATCCTCACAAGCTCCTTCAAGTTAGCTAATACACGCCTTGGTCCCAAACTTTCAGCTCCAATGTAGTTTAAAAGCTGCTCTAAATCCTACCAAACGAAAACAAAATGTGATTGGCAAAATACAAATGCATATAAAATATCAGATGCTTTATGCTTAGGTAGTCCGTACAAGCTCTCACTGCATATTTTGCATAAAATTACATGCAGGATTTGCAATGAAGTTTTAGGGACTGGAAAGCGTCAGCAACATCCTTGCCATTATTTTGTATACATTATTCTGCATTAATGTTTTCTGCCAAGAGATATTTCCTCAACAAAGTTCATGTGCACAGGTATGAGTTTCTGAATCTAACCGGACAATCTCAGAACATGAACAAGGATTTTCTGGTATACATTGACTTTCACCTTAAACAGAGAGACAGAAGCACAATAAAGCATAGAAGATGAACCTTATTCAACAAAAATATTGCATATGCTGCTCTTGTAAACATACAAGCAAAAATGTCGACAAGCAAACAACCTATTCAACTTAAATCAAATATAAGATGGACCAAGTAGGCAATCAGACAGATCATTAACAAAATAGCATCTGATGGTTTGAAGAAAACTTGCAAAAAAATTCATTCCATGCAACCAAGTGCAACGATACAACTGAAACCAAACAAAAGGATTCCATCAAAAACAGGAGGATAAAAAAAATCATCGGCCTGAAGTCGTTGTTCCCTGCACAATAATATATTCATCATATCCATGTAATAGAGAAATCCCCTGAAGTCAGCTTCAGGCCTGCAGTTCAAAAACATACAACTCTCATAAAATTTTGCAACAAATAACCATGATCCACATAAAAATACTCCATCAACAAACATACTTCATACTTGATACTTTAGGTATGAACTAGATCTGATGAGGGTATCGTCATTCAGTTCTCCCAAATTGCCCACTCCAGGAGTCCAGGGTGTCGTCATCTACATTCAACGTTACAGAACTCGAGCAATTTGCAACTGTTAACACACAAATCAATCATAAATGTTTAAATTATAAGTACAATAAGCAAATAAAAATATTAGATAAATTTAAAAGATTTATAAACCTTCATCATATTGTTCACGAAGCCAATCTTGGGTACACACTAAGGCTTCTACGGTAGAAGGGCTCAAAGAGCTTCGATACTGATCCACAACTCTACCACTAGTGCTGAATGCTGACTCAGATGAAACAGTGGAGACTGGAATAGCTAGAACATCTCGAGCCATTCTTGATAGTATAGGATAGACTGCTGCATTGCTCTTCCACCAAGCCAAGATGTCAAACTCTTTATTCTCCAAATCAGGAAGTACATCATCATCCAAATAACTATCCAACTCGGATCTCTTAGGGCGTTTTGAAGAACTCTGACTTCTAAATTGAGCAAAATCCATACCAAATTTTTTTTTGGAAGAAACTGAACTTATATCACCTTGTCCACCAAAATTAGATGTTCGCTCACTTGAACTCATCGAGGGATGCATTCTTGTTGCATCTACATACTCATGATACAATTGAAAAAGACAAGCACGAATATCATCAATCTTTTTCTTGCACTCCTCCAACTCAAATGCCTTTTGATAACAAAATTCTACAAATATCAATTTTGATCTGGGATCCAAAATAGAAGCAATTACCAACAAATTATTGCACTGAGACCAATATTTGTTAAACTTCTTTAGCATCTCATTTGTTAATTGCTTCACTGTTTCATCAGTATCGATACTTTCATCCATCAATAAAGCCCTAATTCCCCAAACTTCTTTTAGGTATAAATTGGATGTGGGATACTTACAACCAGAAAATACTTTAGTGGCATCAAGAAAGGCTTCTAAAAATTTAAGAATTATAGAAGCCTTTTTCCATTCATCATTGGTGGGGCATACACATGAATGCTCAGTTGCATATCTAATAAAAGCATCTTTATAACCAAGTGCATCATGCAACATTTCATAAGTAGAATTCCATCTTGTAGGAACATCCAAAGTGAGTCCTTTTCTAGCAGGAAGTCTCATATGCTGTAGAATTTCATTAAATGCTTGCATTCGAGATGGGGATGCAGAGACATATCTAACAATTTCTCTTATACATTCAATAGCTTCATGAATGATTTTCATTCCATCCTGAACCATAATATTTAATATATGTGCACAACATCTAATATGACTGTACTCCCCACTAAACAACATTGAATAACAAAAGTGATCTCGGAGCCTTCTCATTACAGCATCATTTGTGCTGCAATTATCCAAAGTAATAGCACATATTTTATAATCCAATTCCCATTCAACAAGACATTTTTTTACAGCATCTTCAATTGCAAAGCTGGTGTGAGGGTATGGAAGTTTCTTGAAACTAATAATCTTCTTATGCAGAGTAAAGTCAGAATCAATATAATGTGCTGTGACAGATATGTAACCGATTTTCTGATTTGATGTCCAAATATCAGTAGTGAAACTAACTCGAGAACTTAGGTTCTTGAATACATCATGCAATTTTTTCCTCTCTTCTTGATACAAAGCCATACAATCATGTTTTACAGTCTTACGACCCATAATTTTGAATAATGGCTGAAGAGATCTCATAAAATCCAGAAAAACAGTGTGCTCAACAATACGAAATGGAAGCTCAGCACATATGATAAATTTTGCAAGAATTTTTCTACTCTCTTCTTGATTAAATTTGAAACACTTTATCGGATCTTTTGAACTTGGTAGTAAGAGCAGCTGATTAGTCGAATTCTTTTGATACTTCTTGCAAACATTTTCAAGATGGCGTTTTAGATGACTCGTTCCTCCTTTAGTGCTCCCACTTAAAACTTTTTTACAATATTTGCACTTAGCTATTGACCCTTCAGAATTTTTTTCCTCGATAAAGTGATTCCATACCCAAGATCTTTTTCTAGAAGAATTGTCACAAATATTTTCAGCAGTATCTTCATTTCTATCATCCTCATTCCTTAAATCTTCAACAGTCTCATTTTCACCCACTTTAGAATGAGACATTAGTAAAAATAATCTGCCCAAATAACAAAATAAATATCACAAATTGCAACTATTGTAACAATTCTCCTCAGCAGGCATCATAATTAAAAGCATGAAAACTTCCAGTTGCTATAACATAACAAAGATGATCAACTTGCCAGTTCAACTAAAAATTTACTAACTCATTTGAAAATTGAACCCATAAATAAATAAACAAATAAATAATAACAAATCACTATCTTGTCATGCACTTATGTTAAAAAAATAATTGAGGAACTATTTTTTAAAAAATTATCTGCCAATATGAAAAAGTATAGGCATCAATATTTCGGTTCAATCTCAGTTGATATTTTTGGTGACATAGCAGAATATCTCGCGCAATATGTTCATACCATCTCAACAGATATATCAGATTATCAATTTATGATGCTCTAGATTTTTGGCACTGATGCTATTAATGTCTTGCATGGGAAAGTGCCCAGAACTAATTCAAACTGTGATCTGTGCCAAAACAAGAACCCTGCTGCTCTGGAAAGACAGATTATTAGTTCAGCCAGTTGCCAAAAAGCAAAATTAAATTTATCCAATCAAAGCCTCCAAAAGCCGTTTAACTTGATTTAACTTAAAATCAAGTGGGATCAGCGGCCACTTTTATCTGTAAGAAAGAGGCAGGTTGAGGTCCCTTAAAATTTGTTAAAAACCATACTCCTTTGATGCTCACAAGTCACAACTAAAACCCTGCTAGGCTGCTACCGAGCATAATTATAAAGCATAAAGAGAAATCATCAAACAGTAGTGTAAGGAGATTAGGAGAAGCCGGAAGCGGAGAAACCGGAAGGAGAAGCCGACAAGGAGAAGCCGGAAGCGGAGAAACCCTAGGTCCCTAGCTCCACGCCTCCGCCGCTCATCCACTCTGCGCCTCGGCAAATCCCAACCAAAACGAAGAAGATCCCAACCAAAACGAAGAAGATCCCAGCCAAAACGAAGAAAACGTACCTCAAAATCTAGCTTCGCCGACGATAGGGTGGCCGGGACGGTCGACGACGACGACGACGACGATGACGACCGGAGAAATGGAAGAGTGGACGAGCGGACCACGCCTCGTCGCCTGCACCGCTCCACGCGCCGCGCCTCGTCGCCTCCACCGCTCGTCCGCGCCGCCTCTGCAAATCCCTCGGGTCGAAAATGGTGACGAGCGACGGCCGACGGAGCGAGTCGCGATTCAACTTTCAAGCCTTTAGGTTTTCCTTTAGGGGCTTAGGGCAAATTGCTGATACCGTATCAGTGATACGGGCTCGGGCTTGGACGGGCCGCGTTCGGGCCCGGGCTTGGGTCGGGCCCGGGCCGGGCCAATGAGATACCCGAGCCCGGCCCGAAATAGAAATGGGCTTAATTATTCAGCCCGAGCCCGGCCCGAAATGCATTGGCCCTAGCCCATAGCCCGGCCCGCGAGCGGCCCGACCCGATGGGCTTCGGGCCGGCCCGAGCCCACTTCCAGCCCTAATGATAACAAGCCATGTGCTCCTAATTTAAATGGTCATAATAATAATAATGGTCATAGCTTGTTCCAAAACGAGAGCAATTATTGCATGTCCAATTATTACAATGTGCCCGTCTCTTTTCTGATAATGGCTCCATGCATTCTTTCGAGGTTGGGGTTTGAGCATCCAAGTTTTGAGATCTTTGCCGGAACTCTTAATATGTACATTAAAAAAAAAATGACACACTGAGTAAGACCATTTATTCCATTATAAATGAAAGATGCTTTCGACCAACAACATCTACTCATATTCAGCTTCATGTTATTTTTTTTATACAGCGATCAGCAAGCAGCTAGCAAGGCTGGCTGTCCTGGCACCCTCGGACGCACAATCATATATTTTATAAGATCTCAAAATTTATTTTGCAAAACTTTGCAGTATGTGATGCTGCTAACCTGCATGTGGTCCGGCAAATGAGGCAGTAGGCAGAAAATCTTAGAGCAACTAATATTCTTTTTTAAAAAGGATTGTTTATCGTATATTACTTATATTTTTTGATTTTATTGGATGTATTCGTGCTTACATTATTAAAAAAAAATTGTGGGAGGATCCATCCAGCTATTTACCAACAACTTTTCTACTAATTCCACCTAGAAACAAGAATGGATGGCTTGTGCATATATAATCGTTCTGAGTCTCGAGGCTGTCACAATGCAACATTTTCATTTCCTTCAACGTAAGTCGAGGAAACAAAAACAACAGCATGCAATATATTAAATTCTACGACACATTGATCCCCACATCTCACCGAAACATCATCCATCGCATTGCTACAACCCAATCTTAATTCCTCGTTCCTTGTGCTTCAGCCTCCTCATCCATATTTTTTTTTCTCGGCTCAACCGGCATCCCATCGCGTCAGCTCTCCAGCGTGTCCATCATCGACCTCCATGGCGTGCCCACGCCTGAAGCAGTCGCAACCTTCTCCTGAATATTCATCAAAACGTAAAACATAGAACGATACCATAAGTAATGATCAATATCTGGATAAATTGTGACTTGAGTCATATGACTTATATTATATATTAACCTGATCGATCGTCGATCGTGCTTGGGCTTGCGGAGTGGTGTAATTGCAGAGACTGGCGCTGCCGCCGGCGAAACTGGCGGCAGAGCCATGACTGGCTGCTTCGTAAGCATGTCCGAGGTTCCTGAGCCGGTTGAGCTCGGGCAAGATGACGGTGCCGAGATCAGGGCGGTCCTTCCTCCTGAGCTCCACGCACTTGAGCGCAAGCTTGGCGAAGCCGAGGGCCTCCTCGACGGGCCAGTCCGGGACGGTGGGGTCGAGCATCTCCTGGAAGGTTCCCCTCTCGATGGACTTGTCGACATGGTGGCTGAGGCCCATGGGAGGCTTTGCGGTGATGATCTGGAGGAGCATGACGCCGAGCGAGTATATGTCGGACTTGATCCCGAGCATCCCGGTCTGCTGGTACTCCGGGTCGATGTAGCAGAAGGTGCCGGCGGTGGACGTCATCCGGTACTGGGTCACGCTGTCAGCCACGGACGGGGGGACGAGCCTCGCGAGGCCGACGTCGCTGATCTTGCTCACGTAGTTGCGGTCTAGAAGGATGTTGGCGGGCTTGAGGTCGCGGTGAACGAGGGGCTCCGGCTTGGTCTGGTGCAGGAAGAGCAGCCCGGTTGCTATCTCCGCGGCGATCTTGAACCGCACGCTCCATGGGATGGGAGGAGTGCTGCCTCGCCGGAATAGCCGGTCCTCCAAGCTCCCGCTGTCCATGTACTCGTAGACCAGGCAGCCGTATTCGGGGCACGCACCCAGGAGCAGCACCATGTTGGGATGCCTGATGCAGCTCAGCACCTCAACCTGCACGCATTGGTCAGCGTTGCATCATAATTAAGAAGAATGAATAGGATTTAATAATGCATGCAGTATAAGAGTAGGATCATCAAACATAGCAAGTATTAAGTATATGAGAAACAAGAGTCGAGATGGACGTCATAATTAAGGTGTGCTGAAAGAAAGAATTTCAGAGAGGAATAAAATGATGGAGAGACGATTCATGAAATATGAAGAAGGATTTATATATGAAGCCAGATCCTTGATGGTAAGGCATGATGATCTCTTCTTTTCTTTTTTATCAGTTATAGTTTTCGAAAATATCACCACATGCGTCGGAGCTACCTCTTGCTGGAATTGTCTCCTTCCCTGGGCTGCATCTGGTCTTAAAACCTTTATAGCAACCGGGGTATGATCCAGAGAGGCTCTGTAGACGGGACCATATCCACCTTCACCAATCTTCAGGTTCTCCGAGAAGTAATCAGTGGCAATCTCGATTTCTTCGATACTGTACTTCCTGTAACGGACGTCATTTTGGGCCAGAGCATCCAGCACCTTCATCTTCTCCTCCGCTTCGTGTTTGGCCTTCATCTCTGCATTCAGCCTCTTCTGTGCCTCCAGCTTCGCAATCCTCTGCGCTGCCTCAGCTGCTTCAAGGGCCACTTTGGCCTTCGCTTTCTCCATTTCGGCAAGCGCAAGGGCCGCCTCTTCTGCATGCCTTGCTTCCTCAAACTTTCGGACCTCTTCCATCTTCCATTGGTGAAGCTCTTTGGCCTATAAAACAGAAAACTGATACTTAAGAAAACCAGGTGGACTGTAGCTAGCCCTTATCAAGATTCATCTGAAATGTTAGCTCTAGGTTTTCTATTCTTGCATCGGCTTCCTCCTTTTAGTCCCATTACCGTTAAAAATAGAAAATTGTTCATAGCAAACTTAGGTTATAATCGTTTGATCTCACCTTTGTGCTCCAGAATTCACACAGGTTGTAAGTAAATGTGTCGAGATTCATTTGGAGTATCAGACTCAGCAGCAAGCTTTCTTTTCTTGCAACTAGCTTCTCTGTTTACTAACCCCATATACCTTACATATAAATTTTTTTCATTAGCTTTCTCTTCTTGGTAGTTCCACATTAGTTATTAAGATCATGAGTTATGTCAAAGATATCAACCCTAGATTTCTCTATTTGTTGCAGCAGCTTCCTTGCTTCCTCCTTTAAGTCCCATTTCTGATAAATACAGAAAATTGTTCATCCGAAATTTATTCATTTGGAGCATTATCATTAGACCTTTTCTTGCGCCAAATAGATGTCAGGGTATTAGCAGTAGGCTTTCTAAGTTTGCATTAAATTTCTGTTTTGGTCGTCCCACATTTGTGAGGTGAAGAGAATTTGTTCAATGGGAACTCATAGATTGTTCGATCAAACCTTCTGTTTAGCTGAGATTGCTTCTTTGCAGGCATTGCTGTACATGTCCATGGTCTGCTTCAGCTCAAGCCTCAGCCTTCTCATTTCAGCCTCCAAGTCTCGCTGAATTGACAATAACAAGAAGTAACTCACTTATACATCGAAGAAAGATGCCGAAAGCATCAAAGCACTCGAACTCAATTATAGTTGAAGTACTTACACTTGAGTTAGGAGAGTAGGGTCCTCTGGGGCTATCAGACAAGTTAGAAGAGAGATCTATAGAGTCACTAAAGTCCATGGATTGGGAAGCCACGCTTCCATGGAAATCCATATCTTCTGCCCAGGACTCGCGGGAGCTGCTGGAGGGCCTTGGCGGGCGGTGAGAGGGCTCAGTGAACTCAAGCAACGTGTGCACAGGTGCCGTCCTGGCGCCCGAGAGGGGCCATGCAGGTGCTCTCATAAAATCAGTGTTCTTCTCAAAAGACCTTCTCTCTGGCACAGCTGATGGGCCTGGTGGTGGAAGTGACCCTCTATAACTCGCCCTCGTGAATGGTGTTCTGAAGTTGTTTGTCAAAGCACATATATAAACAATTGTAAGTGACTTGTTCCAGTAAAAAAAATCTTCCATACTTTTATGTTGGTCAAGTTTGATGAGAGATCAGTTAATGTAATTAAACACCAAAATGAGCATTTATCTACTCTATGGACTATGGAACACTTCAGACACTGGTTAAAGAAATTCTGGAGGAATTATTATCAGAACCTCGCAGTTCCTTCTGATCAGCACACAAGACAGTTCATGTTCTGTCCGATACAGTTTGCTCCATATTTTAATAGTTGTAAAAGGCTCGAGACTAGCATTAAGTGAATTGAAGGAAGGTAAACTGAAGTTACACATTTTACGTCATAATGGTCACTAATGTAGAGAGATGAATAGATTGTTAAATATGAGTTCACATAGACAGGAATATTGAAGAAAAGTCACAAATCTATACAGTATATGTAATATGTGGTTACGAGAAATTAACATATTGCACCTCTTCATTAGTCAAATATTGTGGTTTGCCATCTGATTTTCTGTTATGTACAGCACAACCCAATTCTCATGCATTTCACGAAATAGTTTGTATTTTGAGAAAGGATTCTTTTTCAGGTATATAATAATGGATACTCAAATAAATGAATACATGGAATATATCTCTATTCAGAACGGATGATTGATACGCAGAGTATAACTCTGTTTGGTTCTAATTTTATCATAAGTTTGATACCTGAAATGAATAGATTTTTTGAGTCAAAAAAGAGATATTAATGTCAAAAACGTAAATTTTAACTTCCTCTGCCTAGAAAATGCACATTGTTCTGGGCATTGATGTCTGGTTCTTACATCAATATCTCAAAAAAGGATTTAGGAATTTGAAAAATCAACATCAACTAGCATCAGAATATAGTACTGAGAAAAAAAATCTCTTGTAAAGAAATCTTACAAAAACTCCTTCTCCACTTGCATGCAAGTGTTATCTATATTCAATGACAAATTATGAAAACCAAGATATGCCGTGTCGGTACCGAGTCTCATAGCAGTACCACCTAATTACTGTGTCAGCACATCTGGTAGGGGGGCTAGTTCGGCGTACTGAGTGTCGGTACGCTCCCGTACCATATACCGGTTTAGTGCCGCTATAGTATAGTATGTCCCGCATTGTCTGGTTCGGCACGGTATCGCATACCTTGATAAAAACAATCTCAACAATTTTGAAATTATTCTGATACTTTGCATTAAGAACAAAGAACATACGCAGCATCAAAACATTTCATTTCAACAATATAGTGAAAACATCATTATTTGAAAAGTCGGGGTAACAATCAGTTCCATATGGACTTACTTGACAGCATCATCATGGTCAGGATGGTAATGCAAACTACCCGGGTTTGATGGTTGCCTAAGATGTGAGGGTGCAGGATTTGCTTTTGCTGATCTGACTGTTACTGGCTTCCCTTTGGATATGACGTACACGGAACAAAACTCTGGCACTGATTTAATTAAGTTAGTGGGCACATCAGGATTCCTGAATTTTCTGCAGTGGAACAACAACTTTACTTACATTTAGAGTTTCACAGAGTGCAATTGATTTCACACAAGCATATGAGAGAAACTTACTTGGTGATCGCATTTCTATTGGAGTTACCAACAACAATATTGTGGATGTGGTTCGCAGTGATATAGTCAATGATTGCCTTTGAGACATCGACGTCTTCCAAGACCACCTCCTTCATCTGCACCTGAAGACAAGCAAGAGCAATTCATGCGAGATCATTCCTACAAATGTTTTTTTTTTTTTAAATTTATTTTTAAGTGATTCATTCATGTCAGGGAGGGGGTTTTGGCTGACCCCTACCAGTTCATTGATAGGAATCAACATGTACATAACATTCACCTAACAAAGACAGGAAAGATGTCTTTGCTTCTACTTAGCCGAATCAAGGTACTATGGGTACTCCAATAATATAAAACATTGGTTTGTTAGTTGTTTCTCAATACATTCAGCTCAGGCCTAACATACTCAACTAATCTGAAATTGAACCAAAGAAATCTAATCTGAAATAAAATTTTTCCTGTTTTATTTGATGCTTTTGCCCTCAAAGTGCTCTGTAGTACATAGGCATCAGATATTTACTAAGTTCTGCTCTGAAAAAGTAGAGCAAGGAATAACAAATACGAAAATAAACTGGAAATTCTTTTTCTTCATAGCGGGACAACTGGAAATTCTTTTTCTTCATAGCCGTACTCATACCACGATGATAAGCTAGTGATTTTTCCCTTTTTCTTTTACTTTTTTTTTTGGTAGCAAGTGATTTTTTCTTTTTGAGTGAAGCACATATTAGAATAAAGTGGATGCATTGAATCCCAATTTTCTCCTTAACAAAGTTTTTCTCCATCAAATATTAAATCAAGCATGGAAGTATGAGAAATGAAACAATTGGACACTTGCAACATGTTGATTGTGCATATTTTTTCCACGAGAACTAATCCAAGCTTTTAGAGAAGAAAATTTTACAAAACCACATTATTTTGCAATAATAATGGCGACAGTTGGATTGATGTCATGGCAGAGATCGAAGACCTACCCCTTTGCGAGCACAAAATCCCTTGAAGGGAATAAACAGTTGTTGCACATCAGCTTCCATCTGCTCTCGGTTTGCCTCGGAGGTGGTTTCGCTCATAGCAAATCCATCTACAACAATTTACAACAACAACAATCAAACTGATGAAAGATGATGATAGAAACGATCAATAGGATGGCATAGTGCGTGGAAGAATGAATGCCGATGAAGAATTCATAAATTTTGCCAGCGTATATCGATACGATTTCAGATGCCCAAAGATTGCGTGCGCATAAATATGAGAACTCAGCAATCATATCTATAAATATCAAAGCATTGTGGCAGTGTCCATCCATGAACGTATGCATCACGTTCCAGCGATGACCAGATATGAGGGAAGGGTACCTACGGTGCTGGACGTTCTTGCACTTGACGTGAATGAGAATGATGGCGTGGTTGCTGACGGAGAGATGGTCGACGGCCCATCTCACCGCCTGCTGGCTGCTCTTGTCCTTGTCGACGGCCACCGCCGTCAACGGGGCCGACGTGGGGGGCCGGTTGCTGTCATCGGCCGTTGCATGAGCTGGGTGCATCGGCTGCGGTGGCGGATGCGAGAGCGCCATCATGTGCATTTTTGGAAACCTGATATGAACGAGGGATGGATGGACGGAAGCAATGGAGAGAAGGAGAAAGGGAATGACCTCGTTGCTTCTCCTCTTTCCCCTCCTCCTCCTCTTCCTCTTCCTCTTCCTCCCCTTTCCGGCGTTCGGGCCAAGGGGAGAGACCACGCCAACAAATTTGCCCAAACACGCCTTGCACCCCAACGGAGGCTCCGGTTTTTATGGGGCTTTGGCCCTTTGACCGCGGCGCGGAATCCGTGCGCTCCTTGTCCTGCCACCGATGTTGAGGCTGTCCGGCCCCGCCCCCCTCACCATGACGCCAACGGGACCGATGATTTGCGTTGTTTGAGGTGTAACTACAGTAGACCGATCCTACCCTCGCGACTCGCCGATTATGATGACATGGCGAAGATCAAGGAAATGTATTACTCTCTGCGATGCAAAACTTGCATGCTCTCTCGACTCCGTGTTCAGCATTCACTGCAACTCGCTCTATTTTAAGGATGAGCAACAGCAATCCGTCTCTAAGGACCATACAGCCCTCCACAGAACACGCGTCTCGGAGAATCTCAACTCGTACGAACGCTCCTAGATGCACACGGTTGTCTACGCCACCTTTGCCTCCACGCACGAACGGCTTCGTCGTAATTGGGACCCACAACGTCCAGCCCCTACGTAATTCTGATCCACTTCAGCTTGTAAGGCTCAAATCACGAGCAGCATCTAAGGTGTCGTTCATCTCTCTTATTCTTCAAACCAGTTAGGGTTGGCGCAGACAAGAATGGTCGTTCATGGTGCCGACTCCACCGGATTGCTTTAAGAACAGATCCAGCTTTGTGTCCATGGAGACAACTTTAGGCCCAGCACGGCCGAACCGAGCGCTTAAAGAAGTTCCACGGGAACCGTAGCACCTGCTAGCTTAATCAATGTTGACTGCCCAGAAGAAATAAATATTAGTAATGCACAGGTTACTGTTGGGAGATAAAAAAAAAAAGATAACCACCGACGATCGATGATACAGCCCCACCGGGCGTGACAAATCTCCACGCAAGGCGTAGATCGTAGATGGTCCTCCACGTTTCAAACGGGTAAGATTGATCGGGCTCTAGCAGCAGTGATTACTGAAGACGGACAACCAGATGCTCCCTGATCGACTTGTTCTGTACTGAAAAATATTTGAATCCTGAGGAAACCAATCATGTTTCACAACCGCACAAGAAGCTGAAAACGTTGACATAATTACTGAATTTTATCCACCCTCGAATTCTGAAAGGTATCTATTGAATCCCTAGATTGTTTCCCTGGGAATCTACAGCTCACTGTCCAATCCCCATCCTTCCACCATACCTTGGATCTGGTCTGGATGTACCAAAAGCACAGAATACAATTAGATGCTAAGAACATCCTTGTTTTCTTAAACATTCAATCGATCGACGATTACAATATTATCAAGAGGGTAGTTTTTGATGATATACTTTGAATTTCATTTGATTTACATTCCGAAAATGTACACTGATATCAAATAAGATCACAATGCACTACTGTAGTATGCTAGAAAAAGCTCGCATTTATAACAAATAAATGACAAATTGATCGCAGAAAAAGAAGCCTGTAAAATTCTGGGCTACAGTGCGGGCGAGTCTATGGAAGCTTTGCATTGATAACGAAAATCTCGAGGGCCAGGTCCATAATGCTGACTTGACTAAATAACAATGAACCTCGCTGATGTCAATCATGCCAAGTGCATACAAAACTGAGTTTAGAAAAAATGCTGCACCAATCTTTAATAGTATATTCTGAATCCCCGTTGAAGAAGTGCAGAAGGGAAAAACATGGAAAACAGCATAATTGCAGAACTTCCCAGCTTTATCCAGATATTAGCAGATCAAACAGGAACCTTTTATGCACTGGTTTGCATTTCTGTCTGAACAGACCCAATGCCACTTTGATCTGTATTAGCAACCCCAGATTCTTCGCTATCAGCGGGTCCATTATCAACCACCAAAGCATCTACATTTTCAGTTGTTTGCTTCACTTTTGTATTCTCTGCGGAGTTTTTAAGTCCTTTAACAGGGGAGATTGCCAAAAGTTGGCTGACACCATCAAAAATACTCCTACATTCTATGATCAAGGTTGCTCCATTAAGATAACAGCGACCGAAGCAAGTTGCACAATAAGGACATGCAACCTATAAAGTCCATAAAGAAAAAAGAAAAGAAATTAAAAGAATAAGAAACTGGTCATGAGCTGGGGGATATTAAATCAAGTTAAAGGTCAGCTAACCTCGATGAATACTTGACAGAGTGAAAGGAAAAGATTAGACTCATTCCCACGGAGCACCCGAATGGCGTTGTATCTAACTAGAGAGTCGGAAACAGCCTGCAGTCCCTTGACAACCTCCTGAGCCAGAACATGTTTTAGACTCACCGGGGCACAGGGTCGTAATTCATTCATAGCTGCTGACACACCTGCATAAGGGAAAATAAATGGAAGAACGTTTGAGCCATGAAATCTCTAAATCAAACAGCAAATAATTCAGCTTAAATTTAAATTATAGATTAACTGCAAGATAAACTAAAAAATTACAGATAAATTTAATGTAATTTTTTCTAGTTTTGTCCATGACAAAGACAACCACAAGATGCCCTGTACATAAATGATTGACACACATCTAATTCGAGGGAAATTTTCTGTCTTTGTACAACAGTCTAATGGGAGCACTTTTGCGTCCACATTTAGTTTTATTGTATTAAGAACTTAGAGTACAGGTAATGACATGTTAAACAATTCTCTAATAACTTTTTGCCACCCTTTCTGAGCCATTAATCTTCATGTCCGCTTGGTTTTAAGGCATTAGTTTTCATATGAATACTAAATGTACATGGTCATGGTAGCATTATACATGGTGCAAAGCCTACAGAAAGTTGGCCAAATTATAATCAGATCAGAACCCTCCAAAATTGAGGCCAGACAGTTAACATGTGCAACTAAAACAACCCCATCACATGATGAAATGGGATGAAACTCCTCCACCATATCATGTGGCAGCAGAGAGATATGCTGATTGTCAACTCAAGAAAAAAGTAATGTTTTTATGTGTAACATATTCATGTTTATCCCTAGGAGAAGTAGTGAAAAAGTTGATGGAGATTCACTTCCAGAGCAGATGGTTTGATCTACCCCAACAATGGCTTGTTGAGATGGATGAATACAATTTCCCTAGCAAATAGGCTAGACAGTCAGTAATTAGGGTATAAGTAATCAAGCAATTAATATTAGTTTCACAAAAAACAAATTTTGACCTTTGTCCTAATAAAAGCTTCCACATTACACTCTCTTAGGTTAGCCTATGTATGAGTAATTTCTTGTATGAAATATAAAAGTACAGCATCCTGTTTCACAATATTTGCCAGAAGAAAGCATAGAGAGAAATCAAAAGGCAAAAGATATTCTAATAGCAGTCATATAAGATCAGTTCGTAATTGTAACATAGATCAGTCAACAAGTGCATCAGTTTGTAATTTGATTACAATTCATAATCTTCGAAAACCCACAGATTTTTGGGATGAATCTGACATTGTGGCTGAGGCAGGAAGGGTGGATGAGATACTCAAAATTGCATGTATGCATAAACTGGAGTATTTTTTAATTATTGTCATCCCTACTGCACCTAAATCCCTCTATTTTTTCACCACCATACCTGTATTGTCTCCTAGTTAAGTCTATATGCAAAATTTATTTGCTTATCAACTAAGCACCCAGGTCTTGGTGATGCAACCACCCCACACCATGACTACACCCAACACTGCTGTTTGATGATTTTCTATCAGTGACACAAGACACACAACTTTCTCGTTCACCCTCCACCCCTGCATCCTTGCCTCTCCATCACATCAGCATCACATCCACTCTGCCTTTCAACCACCATACTAAACCACTATGTTCTTCCTTAAAGCAGAGACCTACCATTCTTTCAAATTGCCCCTACATCAAAGATTGCAGTTTTAAACCAGCATATTATTCTAACCTGATTTGACTCCATACTATATATTCTTATTTGATTTACTTTACAAGTTTGACTGCTGATATGTATGTGCATATTTCAGATTCTCCATTTATGTTTAAGAAGTCTAGTATGTGGGAATAAGACACAGTTTGGATGCAAATTTTATTTTGATATAAATGTTCAAATGTGTCACCTTTTTTTTTAGTTTACATAACCAAATCCATAGCCATTAAGCCTTTTGCCAACCATTTGGGGTTGGCTTATCTTGATGTTTTATAATTTAACATGTTTTATGCTACTGGTTGTCAACTTAATATCAACCCTCCACCTTTTCCATCCACAACCGAGACCAGTATTGACAGCATCTACTATAAAATAGTCTATTGTAAAATGATATGTTACCCAGTAGGAATATGATTACCCAAGCACTTCCTCTCGAATCTATCCCATAAAATACTTCAGATGCTTAGTGTCATTATACCAATTGACACCACTTAGACAATACCATTAGATTTCTTCAATACTAGCATAGAGCACGACATTTAACAAGAGAACAGAATTAACTGTGGACCAAGCAGAATCATATGTAAAAAGTGAGTACTTACCATTAACAAACACAGCAATAGGTGGATGCTCCATTAAAATAGAAGGTGGATTCACATCATCATGGCTTTCATCAATTGCTCCATTGGTTGTGAAGCCAACAGATGGCAAGGGAACCCAACGATGTGAATCTAAGACAACCTAACAAAGGCAAAGGTCAAAATTACAATAACAAATGAATTCTGTAAAGATAAAAATTCTATATCTGCTGAATTACTCTGACTATTCTAGGAATTAAAAAATTTATTAACAAGAAATTTTAATCTTGAAATGAAGATGTAAGTCATATGCTCGCATTCCCTCATTGAATTGGATAGAAGATATATTAAAAATGATAGCAATATCCAAAGCCAGGCCGGATTCTGCTAGAAGGTCAACAAACTGCACCCCCCACACCCCCCTTCTAGTTTCTGGAAGGAAGGATGGGGGGTCTTAAGCTATGGAGATTGTTTACATATATCTACAAAAGGCAGAATGCAATTATTGAGATTAGTAAGGATAACTACAGAGCAACAACAAGACTATTGTTAAAAGTAGCCAGGACAGTCTCCACAAAAGCTCAACCTTAAAAAAAAAATATCCTATCTTTGGTCATAAATGAGATTACACTTGGACCAGATGTTATGGTGTTGATTAGTAAGATGTGCTAAATAGGGATTATGGAAAGAGACCATGGAGATAAGGATGCAGATACCGATAAACCATACAAAGCACATTTCTAGTGGGCATGAAAATGAACGTGAAGCTCCGTTAAAAGTGATGGGTAACAAATGCTTCAATATGATAAAATTTCTATTTTTGAAATATTAATAAAAGAATAAAGATCAGAAATGTATTCAATACAATTGCAGACAAAGTAATGGAGATAAACAGAAGAATTTAAATGGAGTGCAACATAGTAGAAGTGTAACAGTGCTTCTGCAGTGTCATTGGATCATTGAACACCTTTGAGAATCAAAAAAGAATCGTATGATAATACCACAAGCGCCTGAAGTTTTGCCCAAGTTGAAATGTTGGGCAATAAAGAGAGTTTAGGCACAATATGAAGATAAAAGTTGAACAGATTCCAGTGTTTGATTCGTAAATCCAGAAAGGTTGGAGATTGAAGTGTGTAATACAAACTGCTGGAATTGCACAAGTAGGTTTTAAAGTAGCGGAGGACCAACCAAGATAGTAGAAGGCATGGGTGATAAAGATCTGAAAAGCCCTGATAACAACAATAAGGGCTTCAATTTGGGTAAATAGATGAAAAGGGATAAGGTCTGCCACTGGGCTGGTTGATAAAAAGAAATAGAAGAACCATTAACCACGATTAATGAATAATCAACACTTCATGAATGAAATCTGTCAAGGTGCATGCATACCTGAAAATTTTCAACCGCTGTGCTCATATTCTTTGAAAATAAGTTGAGAACTGCACTGGAGATGACAAGACAATGTCAGCCCTAAAATTTAATCAACAAAATACCAAAAGTAATCTGATGAATTGTTAGGAACAAAACCGAAATGTTCATTTACTCTTCAAAAATTGGTGGAAGCAAGCCTCGGAAATCCAATCCAACCAAGCCAAGACCCATTGCACAATACTGTTGATAACACACCAACTTGACTATCACCACTAAATCTACAGCAAAGGCAATGATAACTACCTCCACATGTGGAAATTAAAGGTACTCTTGCACAATAATATAAATGGCTGTGTTTCATGCAGTCCAGAAGTCATGTGGTGGTGTAAATAAAGGTATAGAAAAATTCTCACCATGCACTGATCAAGTATATTTGACAGCGATCCACCATCAGTGATCTTGGGAAGCATGGCCTCCAGAGTGCTAAGGTGATTTTCAATTTGATGCATAGCCCAACTAAAAAGAAGTCCACCATCATAATTCTCCTCATTCCTAGATTTATCATTGCTGAATATTGCTCTGTATTGATTAACCACATCAAATAGATGCATCCTGTGGCAATTTATCATTCCTTTCAAATATTCATAAACATTCCTCTGGTCCAAATCATCAAGAATGCCTGAAAGCCATGCCTCTCTACATCTTAAGAACTGTCCACAAAAGAGATGGTTAAGTAACAGATGAAAGACAAATAAATGTGCAGAAAATCTCATATCTGTTCTTTCGTATAGTCTATGGTTACTTTAGTTTTTTAAAAGCATTTGTGATTGTCAATGATTGGTTATCATCCTAATCTAAACTCAACAGTCCCATCATTTAACTGAGGTCAGAAGATTAAAAAATTGTTAATCATTATAGATTGTATTTTTACATCTTTCAAGCTCCGATTCTCTAAAAATCATCAGAAACCCAGATACATGGCAGTGATCTGCCAAGAACATTAAAAAGACATTATCCTTCCACCAGACTCTGTGGTTGAACGTAAACAATGATACAATTAAATTAGCTAAAGATGCCATAGCTCTAATTTAGTTTGTAAGGATTTTTTTTTTTGCTGGAATAACTGAAAACACAAAAAAGATCGAACAGTGAATGCACCTGTAAACGCAATTCAGATTCACTGAATACTCCCATACGCCGCAAATGTGCAACAACACGAAGGCACTCTGGCAACTGCACGCCATCAAGATAAGTTCAGCTATATCTATTGGAGTCCACTTAAGTTCTTCAAAACAATGATCTCAAGTAGAATATAAGAAGAGAACTTGTTATCGTAGGTATCCATAAGGAAGCCTTTCAACATGCTTTATAGGCTACCTGAACATTAGATCGAAGTTTCTGAAGAAGCTGAGATAGTAGAGACTGTGTTGTCTTCCTGACTTCTGCAGCCAGTGCCTGAATGACAGGTAACCTTGATTCCAAGTATCAAATGCTAACTATTATCATGGCATCTATAGATAAACAAAATATTGGAAACAGTTCTATTATAAAAATGCAAAAAGCAGGCACTCGGCCTCAATAGACACAAAGGACTTACTCAGCATGCATCTTCGATAGTTTGTGAACAAAAGCTTCTAAATCAAGGGCCTCATCATAATTACCATTCCTAATACATCTGTGAAGCAACATTGGATTGGTTTTATAAGTAGAATTCTTAATGAGGCTTGACTAGACAAAGAAAAGGAACTATTTCATTTTCATAAGTATATAAAGATAAACACCTAAGGAAACAATATATTGCGGTAATCTAGATCAAAATGGATCCAGTAATTAGATGATGAAAATCATCTGCCAGAACTACATCCTGCAAGCACGATGTTTTCTAATAAGTAAATAAGAGAAAAAAGAAAAGGAAAAAGAATGCCCCCATAAATACTAAAACAAAAGAACAGCAAAACACCAAAGGTAGAAAACTACTAGTCCTAAATCATGTGTTTTGCACATGAGAATAGGAAATGCACATAAACATCATGAAAGTGCATGTACCAAGATCATGGCATGACACGAAAATAAAACAAAGCAAACAGTTTACTGAAAATGAAGAGAACTTTTCGTTGGTCTCTCACACAGGGTAACATCACTTATTTACTAACTTAAATCTTCTCAGAAGGCTACCAACCATCAACTATTTCCATAAATATCGTACTTTATATAGCTTATTTCTTACAAAACAACATAAAGCGTTGATCAAAAGATTCAATAGAAGGTGAACTGTCAATGATAAGAATGAAGGAAATTTAATAAACCACAATATGCAGAACCTTGGACCAGTTATCTCGGATTGGCCATACAAATTTAGATCCCCATTATCGAGAGGGGGAATAGACACCAGGTATCCTTTCTTATTCTAGAGAACAATACAAGAATAAAAGCTATTATGCAAGCATAACAAGATTCGATTTCAAATTAGCCTCCTTTAGACAATGCATACACTTCCTTAACCATTGCCAAGCAACCATAGAACCAATTCGATATTGGACTGCCAGTTTGCCAAAATTCATGTGAAATTTCAGTGAATGTCATCCATGCCATATTGCAATAGTCATGACAATATATATTAAAAAATATTTAACAAACTTAAAAGGAGAAACTATGTAAGTAGAACATTCTGGCAAGCAAAATAAAAAAGGAAAAAAAGAACGAAGAAAATCCTGACCAATTAGTAACATAGGCAAGACCCAAAACCCTAAACCCTATAATAATATTTTTCTTTTCTTAAAAATCCCCATATGCTGAAGAAAGAGCCTTCAGGGAACAATATGTGGTATCCAACAATGAAGGCAAGGAAAGATGCAAAGGTGCACTTGATGATATTTACAGTCCATAATTATTCTCTAGGTATCATCGAAAGCAGAATCATGAGAATTTCAAAAGCCAACTCAAAATATGTGTCGTAAGACCTCATTTAGCATTTTAATAGCCTATTGAGGTTTAGAAAATCAAGCACATACGTATCCATTAGCTGTGGAATTTCGAGCAGGTCAAGCAAAGTACTATGATTGGCAAGTAATGTCTGGTTGAGCTTTCTCTCCTCCAAAATTTGCTGTGCAGATTCAACAAACTCAGTACAACCAGACGTAAGACTTGGAATATCCGTTACCTGCGACAAGTAGATAGCAACTGTCAAGATCTGATTAAAAGTGCTTCTTTGGGGTACAATCTCTTGTAACTATCACATAACTATATAATTACAGCGTAGTCATTGGAGGTACAAATGACACTTTAATTTTTTCTACAGTAAATGCAATTTGAAGTATAGGGAAACAAAGATTGATAACATGTTGCTTAGGGAAATTAAATTTTCAATTCTATAACAGTTCCAGTTTGAACTAGCTTGTTATTTAAGCACTTTTTTTTTGATGAAAAGGGAGGTGATAAAGCCACCCTGCTTTTATTTAGAAGGAAATTTTAAGCACAATTCATGCACAGTTTATGCACGCTTCTACTGGCAGTGTGCTCCTTGGTGTCGGTATCTATATATTATACAGAAATACCCTATTTTCATGATTTTAATAAAATTTTGGTGCATACATAGCATTATTAACCTCAAAGAGAAAGCCCTCTCTTTTTAAGTTTCTCCATTTCAGTATGCAGTTTCTCTTCCAAAAATGACACGAATTCTTGAAAGGGTTTAATTGATGGCCACACCCGTGTCAAGAACGGTTCTTGAATCAAGAATAAGAAAAATAAAGAAGAAAAAACAGTGCCCGCCGGGAAGCTAAATAGATCTACCACCGGCAAAGGGAAAATGGTTACTATCAATAGAAGATGGGGTCGAAGAGAAGTTTTAAACGGTACCAGGGACTCCAGATGCTTGTCGAAGTCGGTGAGCCTCTCCCGGATGAAGGAAAGGGCATCAGCCGCGGCGACGAAGGCCCGGTAATTACTGACGGCCACTTCTTGCATCTGTCTCCGAATGCGCTCGGCATCCACGCGGAGAAGCTCCGGCTCCTGCAAATCCATTAGCAGATCTAGGGTAATTCGAGATCGGCGATGCCAGAAAGAGAGAGAGAGAGAGAGAGAGAGAGAGAGAGGACGAGGACGAAGGGGGAGAGGGAATGGACCTTATGGAGGCGATCGAGGGTGAAGGAGAGAAGCTCGGAGACGTAGGGTTGCTGAGAAGGGCCGACGAGGGGGAGGAGGCCGGAGGCTACGATGGCCGCCTCCTCCTCTCCGGCTTCCCGATTCCGCCGCTTCTCGACCTCCATGGGAGTGGCTTCGGGGATCTTCAGATCTACCGCTCCTCTGAGATTCTCGCAGGAAAGAGAGGGCGCGAGAGCGAGAGAGCTAATGAACGCTACGGATCCGACGGGCGGACGCATCCAAATATAAAGTTAGTCGGCAAGTTTTGCCGATTTCATGTTCAAGCTAATAATTTCCCCCGGACGTACGCCAACGTAAAATTCAGTGAGCTAACATTTGCCGACTTTAACAATAAAAAAAAAAAGTTTCGCCGACTTTATGTCAAGCCATAACTGAGGGGTTTTAAGTAATTCATCGATTAAAGCTTTTCATTACATTATCTTACATTATACCAACCGAAGCGTCCTCTTCTTCACTCTTCCTTTCTCTCTCTCTATTTGCATGTCCAAGAGTCTTCTTCTCTAATAATATGAGTTTAAACTCTAGTCTTCCCCGTTATTAATCATCTCAAATCTTTCTCCACTAAATAAGTCAATTACTTGATGCTATTACCGTGCTATGTAAAAGTTTCAAAGCTTACTTGGTGTAAATAGACTAACTGAATATGAAAGTTCCATGATTGTTGGTTACGGACGAGACATTTTCATGGCGTGTGGTATGTTCTAGACATTGTTTACATAACATGAAATTGATTACCCAAAATTAGACGAGCTATTTTCATGGCATGTAGTATGATCGAGACAATGTTTACATAACATGATATTGAAATCGAAGAAAATCGCAAAAAACCAACAAAACCAAGTACTGCTATGAGACAACATAAATATTTTTCAGAACGAAACTGCCAAACACGCATGGCCTATGGGTAAGTATCTTCCTTAATATATATCTTACCAATGCAGTAACCTATGGCCTATGGTATGGATTTCCCATCGAAAACTATGGTATGCACTATATGGTAGCATTTAGAAATCGAAGTCCCAGAAACTACTTTGCAATAGATGGATTCTTTAAGAGTAGCATTGTGAAGCCATGACCGCCACACCCTAGGTTGACAAGATACCTACTTTATATAGCACATTGATTAGTATATATCACAAAAAGCCCAATCACCAGGCTAATAGTTGCTTATATTGCCGTAGTTTCAATACTTAGGCTATGATGACATAAACTCTTAAAAGGAGGAGGTTCGAGATCTTTTAAAACTCCAGCCACAGCAAATGGCAGAACCTGCTAAGTTAAAACTGAATGAATGCCAAAAGCCTGAGAGTGAAAAGGAAGATGTGCCAATTAGGTAAGCAGAAAAATGTCTCAAAGAAGGTTCTGTTTTTTTTTTAAATTATTGCAACGGATAATTCATACAATTTTAGTATGAATATATCAAAAAAAGTTAGAAAATAACAAGTCTCAGAGTGCTCTAGACATCTCTCCTTCCTAACCCACAGGGCTTTCAGTTGTGGTCAGCCACATATGAGGCCATCCAATCCACGGCTCCATTAGTCTTTCTATAAATATACTTGGCCTGAAAGACGACGTCGTCACTTGCTATGGTCCAAATGTCCTGAAGCAAGACATGCCACCGGTGCCTCCTGGATCCAAGGTTCTGATGCCTTCAATATCCAATTTTAATATTAAAGCTAATTCAACGAGAAAGAACGGCCTTAATTTGGTGTTTTCTTTCTTCTGGCCAAAGGGTTCTCCATGCTGAAATGGAAAGACTGCACGATACAGGAAGAAAGCCAGTAAGCCGCAAAACAAGCCTCCAGAAAATAATGCAATTGAGAGATTAAATTGTTCGACTGTTTCAAAAGGGATACTGCATATTTCTATGAGAAGTCTTTAAACAAAAATTATACATCCGTTTAAAGCATGAAAACTCCAATGAGAATTTCCACAGGAAAAAAATACAACGACTCGAGAAAATTTGGAATCTAATTATGCAGGTAACAGATAGTAGATTCCTACTAATTAATTGTCAAAACTTTGACATCCTAAAAAATGTGTTGCTGAAAGCCCATGCAGTTGGATTGTCGGTACATCTAGAATGTACATGTTAACCTTGTGATAGATTCTGAAGGTTCTCAATAACTGCGATCGGTGTGAATTTGGACAAGTTGATTAGTTAAAAATAACAGAAGTCATCATGGAATCCCAACAGATTTTCATTTGCTAACCTAATTGATGTTGATTTCAGCAGCTAAATCTAACCGATCTATGGCCCTGTTTGGGGGAGCTTTTGGAGGGCCAGAAAGCACTTTCTGGCCCTCCAAAAGTACTTTTAGATGAAAAACTGTGTTTGGTAAATTTTTCAAAAAGCTGTTTCAGCTTTTGCGGGAAGCTGAAAACAGCTTTTGGGAGGAAGCTCCAATTTGGAGCTTTTGGGAGGAAGCTGTTTCAGCTTTTTCGGAGAACTGTATTTTTGACAAAAATGCCCATATTAAAATAACATAATTACATAGTTTATCCCTGTATGAACCTAAAAATCTGCTGGAGCCAAGAATCCAAGCCGTCAGACTCCCTTCCGTAAGAAAAGGTATTTTTCTTTTCAATTTTTGTATGCATCTCTTGAACCACATTTTAGAAAAAAAAAATTTAATCCTTTTCTATACCTTCCAAAATCAATCTATTGTTTTTTTTTTATCATCAACCTCGCGGCCCACGTTGAGGTCCTCCTCGAGCGTGGACCACGAAGAAGTGCCCCTGGACCGCAGAAAATTAATTTTAGAAAAATTATGAAAAATTATTATGGAAAATTATTTTTTACTAATAATTATAATAGTTTATACCTTTATTTTAATTATACTATAAATATAATATCATATTATATTATATCATAATACATTAATATGTTATGTTAAATAATTTAATATTATGTTATATTATGGAAAATTAATTTATACTAATAATTATAATATTTTATACCTTTATTTTTGTATTATACTATAAATATAATATCATATTATATTATATCATAATACATTAATATGTTATGTTAAATAATTTAATATTATGTTATATTATGGAAAATTAATTTATACTAATAATTATAATATTTTTTACCTTTATTATTGTATTATACTATAAATATTGTATTATATTACATTACATTATAATACATTAATATGTTATTTTAAATAATTTAATATTATGTTATATTATGAGAAATTAATTTATACTAATAATTATAATATTTTATACTTTTATTATTGTATTATATTATAAATATAATATATATTACATTATATCATAATACATTAATATGTTATGTTAAATAATTTAATATTATGTTATATTACCAAATATTAATTTACTCTAATAATTATATTACTATTATGCTATATTAACATAATATTATTTTGTATTACAATAATATTATACTATATCGTATATTTATGTATTAATTTATGTTATGTTTTATTATGTTGTGTTGTATAATACTATACAATGTCCTTTATGGTAATTTTGTCATATAAAAGTACTTTCTCAGTTTGTTTACCAAACACAAAACAAAGTACCACAGCACTTTACGAATGTGGTTACCAAACAACAAACAGCTTTTTATAACAGCTCTACTTCAGACAGCTCTACTTCCAACAGCTCTACTTCCAACAGCTCTACTGCCAACAGCTCCCCCAAACAGGGCCTATAACTCTTTTGTGCAGCAATGTTGAGGGTGCTAATTTAATAACATATATATGCATGCATGCATGTATATATGTGTATAATAAAGAGGGATTGTGAGGGTTCAAGTCGAGTTCGGGTGGGTTTGGGTTTAAAATCCTCAAACCCATCCAAAAATTCGAATGAATCATTGAATCAGATACTAACCTCATTGTCAGCTTCGGGTTGGGTCCGGGGGTATGGTATCAAGTTTGTGGGTTGGAGTAACAGCTAGATCTATTATATCTCAAGCCTTTGAAAGTATGCAATTCTGTGAACCGGAAGGATTGCTTGAGTGGAGGAAGATTCTTCGATGGTGATTGAGTAGATCCGGCAAGCTGAGCGGCAGGGCGATGACCACCCATTACTCAGAGACATTCGAAGATTGGTATCTGGTTGCATTTCTATCCAGATTGCTCATGTGCATCGGGAGGCGAATAGGGTGGCTGACTGGGTTACCTTCTTTGATTTAATACTACTAGTTGTACTCAGCTCGTTTGATGTGAACTACCGTTTTATCAAAAATAAAAAAAAAAGAATTGCTTGGACTATCTTGCTACCTGAACGGTGAACGGAGGACACTCACTACAATCGCTTGCCGTGCCTTCAGCCCAATGAATTCACGGCATGCCACCTAAAGATCTGCGTTACATCTGAACTTGGAGCTCCTTCTCGCTTCTCGAGTCGTGTGGATAAGTGTTGATGATGAGCTTGGAAGCGCGCCCACCGGAAGGCAGAGGAGGTTCATCGGCCTTCTCCCGCTTAGCCAAGTTGCTCTCAAACTAAGGGAAACCAGCGGTAGGAGCCATGGTGGATTGTGTTCGGAGGCCAAGTAGCCACGTTCTCTTCAGAATTTAAAACTGAGACAAAGCCATGACCACCAACATGGAAGGATCAATCCAAGCATAAGCTTGGCCTTAATTGGGTGGGATCTAAGGACTCATTTGGTTTGCATATATAAAAATTTAGAGAAAAAAAATATGGTCAACAGAAAAATGAAGAAATACCTTATATTTAATTGGAGTTTTCAAAGAAAAGATAGGAGAAAGTAACTTTTTTATAAAAACAGGATTCCTCCATTTTATTTAAAAAAAAAAGGCTATATGGGATATAAAAAATCCAATTTTCACCAGCTAGAAATTGTGAGAATTTTTTCTCAAAAATTATCTTAAGCTTTTATATAGAATCCCAGATAAGGTATTTTCCTTTATTAATGGCATGATAAATATTTTATATATTGTTTTCAGAAAAATAGATACTCCGCCAAATATAAGCTATGAAATGTACCATTTTTCTATGGTCAACCTGACATGCAAAAGCCACTTTTTCTGGATATCATATACCTAGGCATCAGCTTTCGCAAAAAAAACATTCTAGTGAAGAAAAAAAAATCTTCCTAGGAACCAAATGAGCCCTAATAATAAAAACTATAACATTCAGACCAACATGCCACGTTCTATTGCTTGGGTCCTGTCTTCTATGTGGACTTGGAGTGCTTGATGGCCACTATAAATGCGGACTGCTAATGGGTTGTCTAAGTAATGAGCCAGCTTTAGAGGATATGGCAATTCCAGTTATAAACCTTAGAGAGCTAGATGGAGAGAGGAGGACGGAAACGATGTCGCTCCTCCACGAGGCATGCGAGAAATGGGGCTTCTTTTGGGTAAGCAGAAACATTATGTCTCTTTGGATGTTTATTTTCATTTTAGTCTCTTGAGCACCGATCTCGCGTTAGTGATTGCCATTGCAGGTTGAGAACCATGGGATAAATAAGGCTCTGATGGAAAAGGTCAAGCGACTAGTGAACTCACACTACGAGGAGTTCTTGAAGCAAAGCTTCTATGAGTCGGAGTTGGCCAAAGAACTGGGGCCTCTGACCAAGGCGTCGGAGGTCGACTGGCAGAGCACCTACTTCATTCGGCATCAGCCAGAATCCAACGATGTCAATGACGTTCCTGGCCATGAAATCGAGTTCTGGTTAGTTTTAGAATTCCGGTTAGCTTCCAAAAAAAATTTACATGTCCTGCAATTCAAGCCTCGGTGATGTATAAACTTCCGATTAGGACACCTTCTTTTGATTATTGCAGCAAAGCAATGGAGGTTTATATCAGGCAGCTGATCGAGCTTGCAGAGAGGCTTGCAGAAGTAATGAGCGAGAACCTTGGCTTGGAAAAGTGTTACCTGAAGAAGGCATTCTCGCCGCCCTTCGTGGGGGCGGAGGTGGCCAAGTACCCTCAGTGCCCCCACCCGGAACTAGTGATGGGGCTTCGTGCCCGCACCGACGCCGGCGGGATCAGCTTGCTGCTCCAGGACGACATGGTCCCAGGCCTGGAGTTCTTCAAGGATGGGAAGTGGGTGCCGATAACGCCTGCGAAGGACAACAGGATCTTTGTGAACTTGGGTGATCAGGTGGAGGTGATAAGCAATGGCTTATACAAGAGTATTCTGCACCGCGTCGTCGCAGACAAGGACGGAAGCCGGCTATCCATCGCTACGTTCTACAACCCCGGAGCCAATGCGATAATTTCTCCGGCTCCAAAGCTCTTGTACCCTGGTGGATACCGCTTCAAGGACTACCTTGATTACTATACTGGCGCTAAATTCTCAGATAAAGGAGCCAGGTTTCAGACCATAAAGGACATGTTCAAGTGACGATCGAACTCAAGACTATCGGCTACTTTCATGCAGGTAGCTATAAGGTATCCTCTCAAGCTTTCGTTGGTGTTGTAATAACTCTTTAAAAGAGCAAGCTTTTGTCAGGTTAGTCACATTAGGGGATTTGCCTAGTTTTATGACAAAAACTGTTGTATCTTTGTTTGCGTCTTTCATCGATAAAGCAAAACTAAAAATTTTGTGAAGGAATGGCAAGGGAAGAGACTATGGCTTCCTGATGACAAAGATGCCCATGATGTCAAGCCTATTTATATCAACAATGTTTAAAATCAGCAAAAGAACTTCGCTGAAATCAGAGAAGGAATACAAAAATCAACAGAGAAAATGCAGAGGGAAAATAACAGACAAATGTGAGAATTCCTAACTTGCATGCCGGTTGTACAACAAAATGTATGAATACACATAGCTTTGTATCCCACATTTTCACCAGAAGGGGGGGAAATCCCACATCAAAACTCTGATTTGTGAGGTAAAAAAGAAATAATCTGGAACAGATTCCTAATTATTTCATTACAAAACAAAAAAATTGGTTAAACATTCCTGTTAATCAACTCTATTCAAAACAGTTCAAAGTTCGAAGTCAAATTATTTGTTGTGATGCAATACAGTATTGACTGCCCTTAGTGAACACAACCAAAAAATAGCAACTACAGCACTAAAAAGTTTACCCTTCTAATTAATTATCAAGCTTTCCTTCACAATAAACAAGGTAAACGGAGGAACTTCTAAAAGGCCAGCCCAAATCCATTGACCACAAAGCATTGAACAAAAATCAAATAGCGTGGGCACTATAGAATATCATATAGAGCAGGATTCCTATTTTGCCACATTTCCTCTAGCGCCCATCTTAATGAGGAAACCCAAAAATCCAATAATGATAGAACTCCTACTAATGAAGTCCGTCAATCCCATAATTTTAAAAAAAATTAAAAAAAGGAAGCTACACGCGCCGAAAGAGGTCATCCACAAAGAGAGACCATCTACATTTTTTTCTTTCTCGTCCGGCCTCTATCTTTTTTCTTATCAAGCCGTCTATCCCATCCGTGAGGTCTTCCTTCTCCTTCCTAGTTTCTTTCTCCTCCAAATTTCTCTTTTTTTTCCTAGGATCTTTGCACCATGAAATCTAAGGAATGATATTTATATATTTTTTTATATTAGACAAAGCTAAGAAATCGTGTATCGGTACTGATGAACACTATATTCTGAAAACTATGTATCAATTTACCTAGAGGTGCGTATTAGTTAGCAAGATGATTAATTTGCTTAGTGTGTATCATTTGACCATATAGTATATATTGGTAAAAAGCATATTGTAAAAACTGTGTATCGATTTATCTGAAGGTGTGTATTAAATCACTGCTAGGTATGTATCAAATAAACTTACAGTATGTATCAAAAAGTCGATGACTATGTATCACCAGTCATATAGTATGTACTAGTGAATATGATCTAGAAATTGTGTATCAATTTGCTTGAAGGTATATATTGAGTTGCTAAATGACTATTTTACTAAGTATATATCATCTAACCGTGTACCGGAACACAATGTTTTTGAAACTATATATCGATTTATCTAGATGTGTATTGGTTTGCTAAATGACTAATTTTTTTGGTGTGTAATTATTTGGCCACGTAGTATGTACCATGATTTTTTTTCTTTTTTATTTTTTTAATCACGAGATTGACACTTCGTTAGTAGGAGTCTATGACTTTTGGGTTTCTTCTTTAAGATGGGTACCGGAGGAAATGTGGCAAAATAGGAAGTTTGCTCCATATTTATTTCTCTAGTGCCCGCCTCTATATGATTTTTGTTCTAAAACAAATATAATAGTCGATCAAAACAGTGCAACTTTTCTCTGCTATTGGAACTTGGGTATGCACGCCATCACCCAAGTTCCAATAGCATATACTTACTTTTTCCTGCTCTTGAAACTTGGGCATGGACGTCATGCCCAAGTTCTTATAGCATAAAACTACTTTTCCCTGCTCTTGGAACTTGGCAGAGGAAAAAGTAGTCAAATAATGAAGTGGGTACTATCAGGCTATAATTACTTTTTCCTGCTCTTGGAACTTGGGCATGGACGCCAACCCAAGTTCCAATAGCATATAACTACTTTTCCCTGCTTTTGGAACTTGGTGGCCAAGTACCAAGAGCAGGGAAAAGTAGTTACATGCTATTGGAACTTGGGCATGGCGTCCATGCCCAAGTTCCAAGAGCAGGAAAAAGTAATTATAGCCCGATAGTGCCCACTTCAATATTTGTCAATCTGATAGCATGACATACAAGTGAGCTTTTAATTCCAGTGTAATAATAACCAACAGATACACCATTCTCGCCCAAGTGATGTTGCAAGAGAACAGGCCAAAGAGTTTCAATCATGGATTGAGTGGAATAATCAGGTTCAAAAAGATCATAATATTTATTATTACTAGAAACTAGAACAAAATTCTGCAGAATATCACATACATGAAAAAAGAATTGGAATAAATATACAGTACAATAACTATGCATTGGTATTGTGATTGAAAATAATTACGAGAAAAGTCTTTTAACTCGTTGAAATGGGGCAATCTGAGCTCAATTTATGTTAAACGATATTAATAGTGAAGGAGACATAGGGATAAGCCTCAGCTTCGCCACCTAGACCAGCCAAGCCTACTTCATCTTCAGATTTCCAGAAAGTGCTGTAAGATAAATATTTCGTCAGCCAGCATTAATGATAGAAACTAAGTTCACACAACACAGGCAGCTAAGCTCGGCATCCCATAAAAAGACGGCAAGCTAGAGGTAAATCTGTTGTGGTAAAGGTTACTTAAGTGAAACTCAGAGGCGTATCATTACCTATTGACATTGCCACAAAGCTCTTCTAAAATAGATCGAACTTTCTTTTCACCTTTTGCTGAAGGTGCTAATACTGCTGCCTGAAAAAAAAATCCATAACAGATCACATAGTGTTGGCATTTACAACCTAAACTGTAATGAGAAAGATGGAGATGGCAGTAGCTCTAATACCAAGAATAATGGTGGCAAACCATATCTGAGAATACTCTCTGCAAAGACACGTACAGCACAGAAGTGCATCCAGGAACTGAAAACCTGAAGGGTGTATTCGAGCAGAAATAATGAAACGATATCTTCGTAAACAGAAACACAAGCGAAGGAAAAAAACTAAAGAAAAAACAAAGAAAACCAAGAAAGCTATACATCAATAACAAGAACTCCATAGGCAGATGACTGAGTACATAACTCTCACCCGGCCCTCCCCTTCCTATGTGTCCTGTTTCTTCCTGTTTCATGTAAACATTTCCCAAAACAAAAGAATACATCCAGAATCATCAGGCCCTACCCATGTATTGTCCTCTACTGTCGTAATGCAAACTACTTGGTCAGGCAACTAACTCCAGGTCTTCACTCCTCAAATCCAGATGTATCCTGTCTCCACTCCCACATCTCCATAACAGCTCTCATCTTTAATAAATACTACCCTCTTAGTTCAGTTGTTGCTCTAAGGGAGAGACGAGGATTGCAACCACTCAAAAGTAGGTGTACTTATCAAGTTACACAGACAATATAACAAACAAAACAGATAGGCTCAAGATATCCAAGATTTCTCTCATGTATATGGCCTACCTTAGTTGTTCCCACCGGCAATAACACTGCTGGCCCCCACGTGTTGCACTAGACAGCTGTACATGCATGGAGATATATCTGTCATTTGGCATATGCAATCAATGCACTCTTCCTGCATGGGTTATTTCACTGTTTAGTGCATTGGTTGTTTCTGCCAAATGATAGAAATGCCCCCATGCATGTAGAACTATCTAGTGCAACATATGGTGCTTAAAAGTGTCATTTGCCAGTAGGAACAACTGAGCAAATTGTTCGGTGGAAAATAAAAAAGCCATCTTCATATGATGCACATATATATTTAGATTGTAATTGGTCTTTGGAATAATTTTCATGACCAGACTTTCAACCATTGAAACTCCAATCAGTTCTCTTGAGATTTCAATGCTTCAAGTTTCCCTAATAGATAAACCAGTCTGCAGTAGTCTACGACTCAATTCTGCAACTTGTCTTACCACCAAAGATTAAAGGCAATCCAGAATTTATTGATTCAGATCCCAGCATATTCTATCTATCTCCTTTTTTTTATTTTTGGGAAACCCCAGCATACTGTTATTGCCTGATATCCAGAACATTCCTGGGCACATGTCAATCAATGCTAACAATGCATAACACTGGTAACTGCCACGACTTGAATCTTGAAAAATTGCATCCCATTTTTATGGTGCATGTTGTTTGTTTTGAGAACTTTTAAATGTTGCCCGTTACTATGGAGTAATTTAATGCAAGAAGATTGAAACAACTCAAAACCATCTTTGGCCTCCAACAATAAGTACCTAACTCTGCTCTGGACCTCTAAAAAGCTCAGTCTAATCAAGGGATGTTAAGTTAACAAAACATGAAGAGTAGATGGATAAAATATAGAGTTTTCAGTAAGAAGGAATCTGGATTACTGGAAGCATCCAGGTACACTATTTGCCTATAAAAGTCAAACAATCAAAATTATAAAGTGAAAATAATAAGTTATAATTCAATGACGCATGCCATTCTAGATGGTTTGATCCAATAAATGGCAAAGTAGTAGTTTTCTTATGTTCGCTGTTAATGAATAACAAAGTAAAAGTAAAATTTTGCCCTAAGCAGCAAGTATTGGCTTTTGTAGCCAGGCACCAACATAGATACGGACACAATAGGGAGACATGAATTAAGCTTCTTCGACAGTAAAAACAAATGCATGGAATGGATATTCCATGCAATACAATAGTACTTCAATATATGATTCAAATTTTCAACATTAGAATGTTATATATTTTAAGTTTCCTCTTTTGTGATACACAGACGTGTTAATTATGTGTTTTGGTTCTCTTGATGGAGAGAACCTCATACTAAAGAGTACACCATCAGAGTTCATGTTATAATAGCACGTAGAGCACAGTAAAATAGTAAATATACCTCTCCATAACTAGCATAACACCATTGTAAAAGAGAGCTCCTTATGTTTTCCTGATCCTGCAATAATTTTTCCAGCTCTAGTTTCCAACTCTCTTGCGCTTCTGGACTGTATTCAAATTCACGAATCTGAATCACCAAAAGCATTATACTAGGATTCATCAGAAAAAAAAATGGTGGGAAAGATTAGACAGTTTCTTTAAAAAAGGGGGA
The DNA here is from genome assembly GCF_051530095.1 of Phoenix dactylifera. Lineage (NCBI taxonomy): Eukaryota > Viridiplantae > Streptophyta > Magnoliopsida > Arecales > Arecaceae > Phoenix > Phoenix dactylifera. Next base: position 32,443,789 of record NC_143198.1, on the reverse strand, counting down.
AAAGGCCAACAGAAATGTATAAACAAAAATAAATAAAGACCTATGCATGTTCTCGCAACTCAAAACAACATGCAACACAGAACTGACAATAATCATCACATTATCTGGGAACCACAACATGCCTTTCATAAAAGCTTTTCAGAAAAGAAACTTGCCTGGAATCCTCTTTCACGTGCACTTGTTTTAAAATTATCTGCCACCCTAACAAAGAGTGTTACAGTGTAAAGAGCATACTCATTGTCCTCATGCAACTTCTTTGTTGACCTAGGTACCTAAAGAAATTCATATCAATGGTTAGCGCCACCACTTAGCAAATATGGAATTCAATGTACACCATGCAATTTACTATGTACATGTTGCTGACCTCTTCATATTGAGTGGGAAAGTAGATAAAACCTAAAAATGTACTGTTGTTGACAATGATGAGAGAGAGTTTTTGCTTTTGATTTCAGTTTGATATCACGGATTAATTATGTGCATGTTCATTTCTAATATAAAACTTGTATAGCTAATGTATGGCTTCAGCGGTCAAGGTGAACTAGCAAAGGTTTTTGATGCAAGACAAAGGTTTTCGCTCCATTCTGGTTGTGCAACATCCTCTTTCCTTCTGTCATCAGTTCCAAAGATTCAATCGGATCTTCGAGTTTAGTGCTTTTTGGGCTGCCAATGCTTTATATTTTCTTTATTTCCTCATAAGTAACTCCAAGTAATGTCATCCTACTTTTCCCAGAAATATATTAAAGTAACCAATAGCAAATCTATAAAATTCTGAGGCAAGATTTTGCTGGAATGATAAAAAGGTAGGATTCCATCATTTCAGGGAACCCAATTGCCTTCAGTAGGATGTATTACGGACAATATCCTTGTGCCCTATGACAGGTATGAGTTCATTAATAACCAACAAGGTGAAAAGATATCATGCATAATCATGTGTCATGCTTCACCTAGTGCATCCATAAAAGCATCACCTTAGAGAGCTGTAGGGAAACATATATCAGAACTTTATGTGAAGATTGTGAACTAATTGTACAGCAAAGTGTCTGAGAAGCTAACAAAAGACAGAGCCTCACTAGCATTTTCATATCCCCTAATAGCAAAGATATAATAGCATAATCTTAAAAAATATATCCAAGTGTCACAAAATGAATATCAAGATAGAAAGGTTACAAGGAAATGAGAATTTTTGAGCTAGATGAGCCAGGTAGCTAGCAAGATCCTTCTATGCAGCTGTTTATGAAGTAATAAGGCTTGTTGGTTAGTATCGTTGCGACCTATTTTTGACCATTGGCTAGGAATCTATAGAACGCGTCCTACCATGATGATAATGACCATTAACTTTGAAGGGTTTCTTTACTTTTAATCAAAGTGAATATGGTTAACTCTACAGTTATCAAGAGAGGATTCGGTTTGTTTAAGAAGAAAAATCTTATTTATGCACATATCTAACAAAGGAGAAAAACATCAATAGTCTCGAGTTACTTTTCCTTGTCTAACAGTCATCAAGGGTAACTTTCCATAGGAAGTCTTTCCAGATACAAAGGAGTTATAATCTATAATGCCTCCCACACAAACAATGAAGCATCAATAATAAAGCTGCCAAAAGATCATATTAGCTTTTAGTGAAATAAAGAGTTCCTCAAAAGATTACTAAATCGGTCGTCCGAACCACCTGATTCGGGGCATACTAACCCAAACCGGTCATTTATCGGGACGGTTCAATGGTTCGGCTCAGTGAGAGTTCCAAAGCAGGCCGAATTGTGCAGAACCGCCCGGTTCCGCTCGGTTCAAAGCGATTCAAGCCTCTTACCATTTTATCTTTCCATTTTTCCTTCTTCTTTCTTTCACTTTTCCATTCTTTCCTTTTTACTTCCTCTTTTTCTTCTCCTTTTTTTGCCTTTCTTCCTTCCTTCCTTTTTCCTCTTTTTTCCTTTCGTTCTTTCCTTTTTTTTCCTTCTTCCCTTCTTCGTTCTTTCCTTCTCTTCTTCTTTCTTTCCTTTCTTTATTTCCTTTTTTTGTCTCTCCTTTCTTTCTTTCCTTTTCTTCTTTCCTTTCTTTCTTTCTATTTTCTTCTTTCCAACTGAATTTGTTCTTAAGCAGTATACAAACATATATGAGAAAAGATGTCCTATTTCTAATCATGGTGATGAATAGGTTCTAAAGTTCACGAAAAAACTACCACTATTTACAAAAGAAGCAAAAAAATTGAAAAGAGCATAAGAGGAGCTATGTGCCATGAATTAACTAAAATCTAAAATATATAAAAATACACCAAGCCACAATATTTTTTCTCTATTTTCTGAAATTCATCGATAGATGCATGAGATATTTCCCAAAGAAGAAGGTGGATATCAAATCCTTATAAACACCAAATCAGTCTCTAACTAAAATACAAAGTATAAGAACTATAGCACTAAGATCACCTTTCAAGATCACATAAATTAAATTAAAAAAAAAATAACATGGCAATATATCAAAAGATATCAGATTTGTTGTTACTAACATCTTGTAACCCATGATCCAGATCTTATGATCTCGATAAAAATATTCTTATATACATTGGTTTGAGCTGTTACACTAGTAAACAGCTTAAACCAACATAAAGCACATGATATGCAATTTAAGCAGAAGTAACCATAATCAAAAAATCTTAGCCAACTATTATGTTGGCCGAAACTCGCTCGTTCCGTTAAGCATTAACTACTTAAATGCAGAACTTTTTAGATCCATCCTCACAGTTGCCATCTAAAAAACCTTATATGTTCTTTTCTTGACCTTTTCACACAACTCAAGAACCATACTAGTATCTAAATGTTTCCCCTTACAACCCTTTCCTCATAATATTCATTGCATATGCCTATATAATCTACACCAGTATCCTCGATACAGTCAACTGATGGAACTTTTGCACTTCTCTGATTCATTTCAACCTATCCTATCCTAAATAAACTTACCAAACATGTACCGTAACATTCTAATCTCTTGAAATCCATCTTGTTTATGTAGGCCATTGCTATTCACTACTATTCCGATCCCTATGCAATTGAAATTAATACTTCATGGAAATGATTGATGAACAAGAACTAGACCTGTCTCTAAACAGCTGGGACAAGGATTGATGCTTATCATTGTTTTATATGCATCATCAAAGACATGTGTTATCTCATAAAAATAATTTCTAAAATTTTGGTATAGGATGTGTAGACCTTCAGAGCACAAAATTCACAAGAGAATGACACTCTATGATCATAAGCACAAACAAAACATATTTCTAGAAACAAAATGGAGACAAGAAAAGGAGCTGGATCAGATTTACATCATCAAATCCTCTTGATCATCCTAACCACAATTTACATATGAAGACATAGAAGTCAGAAAACCTTACCACGTAGGTAGTCAATGTTTCATAGCTTGACAGCCAGTCCTTTTGAGAGTACTTGGGAACAACAGCAAGAAGTGTCACTAAATGTTCTGACGTGATGATATCCTCTGGCTTTACCAAATTGGAAAGGTCACGAACAGCTAAGCTGAGTTAGAAAGAAATGCATTTTAGTTCAATGTTACAAACTTGGTGCCTTTTGAGGAGAATATATAATGGCATTATTAAGTATGACATCAAAATTGCAACAGATCTTGAATTCATGTACAGTAAAGTTACAGTTCTAGGTATGAAATGTTCAGAGTGTCAACCAATTGGTCATACCTTCCACTCTGCTTTCTGTTTATTGCATTTAGCTGACCACGGATATTGTTATACCCTGCTGCACGAACCTGCAATATGCAAATTTTGATGGCAACTTCAGGCTTCATTTTAAGCTGCTAGTTGATAAAAATTACATCCTAATGACTGGATGAGACTTTAACCCATTGAACTCTTATGGTTATTTCAATTAAGTGTCTTTCACTGAACCTGTTTCTTATCAGAAGAAAAAGAAAAAAAGAGAAAAAGAGAGAGAGAGAGAGAGAGAGAGAGAGAGAGAAGAGGACAAAGAAGAATAAGATTCCTACATAAGCTATTATGACAGCAGAGGGATAGAATAACTGACTAGGAAACTAGAAAATCTTTGAACTTATAAGGAACCAACCAAATATCACCATAATAATGAATATTAAACAGCATAAGTACAAAGGTAATAATTATACTAAATGCCTTGACAGTCTCCAAGAAAGGTAGGTTGCTAAACAATGCCTAGGCAAACATCTACGACAAAGCAGCATTCAGGCCAGCACCACTCCAATATCCAGCATTATTCTTCCTATCACATTTCACCATTCTTTTAGAGCTTTCTTACCTTTATTTTGGTGTTGATTTTGGTCTATTGGACCCTCATAAATATAAGGCTACTTTAGGATGTGTTATGTGTTGTTTATAAACACGAAACATGTTTCAGGAAGCTGTATTTTGCTATCATTTGTGAACTTTAAAGCTATTTTAGGATGTCCGATAGTTTTTTTTGCTGTATTTTGCTGTCATTTGTGAACTTTAAAGCTATTTTAGGATGTCCGATAGTTTTTTTTTGGGCTGACTTCTGTTTAAAGACATGTCATGGGAAGTGGTATTTTGATGTAAAATTTTAAAAGATGTGAAACATGGATTATAATGTTCAAGAAGACCATATTTCAGAATGTTAAAACCTCGATAGTTAATCTTATGATGTTTGTATTGTTTTCACATACAAATAATATTTATTTCTAATGAAATTATTGAACTTTTCATAAATTAAAGCCTTGTTTTCTTCATCAGAGCACCTTTTGGTGCATAGTGCCTCAGGCAATATAGGAGTCGTGTCATCTGAAGGGTGCCTTTTGCCTTTGACAACCTTGGGCAATGAAATATTTATCTAGGAACCAAGATTAACATCTTAAACATGCAGGCATGTATATACCAGATGAAACATGATAATTTGGTTGAGGCCACCAATGATCCAAACATTTAGGCCCAAGAATGACTCATTTTACATCTTCAGTCTTTAGGATCAAGAACCAATCTAAAGTGCCTCATTGACACATCCAAATCTGTTTGATATTTATTTCCTAGTCAGGTCCAGGTCCAAGCCATGTGCAAACCTTATAAGAATAGCAAACATTGGAACTCTTATTCATGTAATTAGTTAACACCTATTTAGTAAACCATGGAAGTTTATAAGAAGTAAATGAAATCTTTAGATCATCCATTGTTCTCTAGCGTGTACTATGCATCTTACATGACTAAGAACCTTGGATTGAGTGATCTGCAATCCTATAATGGATAATTATAATTTATTAATTCTAAGTTTTCAATTCACATTCTTGTTTTCACTCGTATTAATTGGTGATCCTAGAAGAAAGGACAGCGATACGAATAAAATAATCCTATTGAAGAAAAATAAATGAATGAAAGAAGAAGAAAAGAAAGAGATACAAGGGAGTCATCAAAGAACCTTCATGTCATCTTCAATTTTCGCTACTTGGACATGAATTGTGTCAACAATCTCCCTCAGCGGCGACATTGTCGGGTACTTGGATTCATCCCAAACAAACCTGCCATCCCCAGAACCATTCATGTCCCCACACATCAGAACTTTTCATCAAAGCGCATCAGAAGAAATGAAAACTCCGATTCATCCCCACAATTCCGTTACCTCGTGAGGTAGGAATCCACGGGAACCCCATCCACCGTCAGCGCACCACCCTCAACGCCAGAAGCCCGCTCCAGGTCCTCAATCTGGCGCCGGATCTTATGCGACACTCCCTCTATGAACGCATTCGACTGCGATTTCCCCCCGAGCCAACATCAGAGCAAAAGAAGCGAGACGAAAAGCCAAAACAAACAATCAGCAAATTCCAACAAGTACCTTGGCGAGATCATCACTGAGGGCGAGCAGCGAATCAAGGGTTCCCACTCGGAGATCGGGCGTGTTGAACTGCATCAAGATCGAATCAAGAATTCAAAACCTAGATCCCATAAAACCCTAAAAGCAGGATGACCGAGAATGGGGAGGGGGGGATCGATAACTCGGTAGAGGGGGGTGTCGAAGGAGTTCTTGGAGATGGATTCTTGGAGGCGGCTCCAGAGGGAGGAGGCGGAGGACTGGACGGGGAGAGAGACGATCCAGTATCTTGTCGCCATCGGAGAGCTGCGACGATCTCAGATCGATCTCCCTGGCTTTCCTTCTTGATCTCGGTTTTATCTTAGCGGCGGGGTATCATTGGGCTAAAATCCTCATTCCTGAAGAGGAAACGAACGTTGGCTGGCGCCTGGCGGAGCGCTCGGGAGGCCGTACCATGGCCAGCGGAAAGGTACAGCAGCAGCCGTTTGGGGGAAAAGAGGATGTTCTACGACCGCACACGTTTCCACAAATGCTTTCACAAATCTCCCATCTCATGTATTATTCTGATTATTTATTCATATAGGACCCGCCCATCGGATTAATTTCATCCCATACGAGCACTGTCGCAAGCTCGGGCTAAAATTTAGGCCAGAGTGGTCTATTGCCGGGCTCCGGCTTTAAGCTGGGTCAATGTTAGGCCGAAATTTAATCGAGCCTTATTTTTAGGTCCGAGCCCGACCCGAACAATCTTGAGCCAGGCCCAAGGTTCGACTAAAATCAGCCTAGGTCGATGTGACATGGGCTAGCCCATGTCAACTTCCAACCCTACGTGATATGTTTTGGATGTGATGGGGAGTGTATGCATGTATAGATAGATAGATTGATTTAGCTACACCCAAGTAGGTCTCCACTTAGATTTGGTTGGGTCTAGGTTGAATAATGAATATCTTACATCAATGATTCAGCTATCGGATATAATATACTACTTCTAAATTATATGTACTAAAAATTACTTGATTTAAAAATATCTCGAGCCTCTATATCAAATGATCAAAAAAATTAAGCAGTCTAAATAAAATTAAATTATGTATATTCTTCATCATTATAAGTCTCCAAATTATATGATTTGCTATATATAAGTAGTTTAGAGACAATAGATCAAATCCAACAATTTGGATGAGACTTTTATCGTTCAATGCAGACCTAATTGAATCTGAGTGAAAATTCACTCGAGTGTAGCCAAATCTAATTATACACAGAACTAAGATTTTGGGCTTTCAATGTACGCGAATCAAGGTGCGACATGCTAGTTTATACATGTAGACATCATGCAAATTTAAACAATAGGTCATTGAGGCATAGTCACACATACTTTATGAGCTTAATTGTCAAGTTTCAAAAGCCACTCGTGAATAGAGCCCTCGGATTATGTAAGGAGGGATTGTCACAATTCAAATTTAGTATGCAAAAGATATTAAGGGTACGTTTACTTTGGAATAGCGTGCCATTCGCAAGGGACCTCGAGATATAGTTTCAGTGGACTCACCAACAACTTCACCTACATCAAATGTTGTGCACAAATTTCCAATGCTTAACAAGAATGGCATCCAACTCCAAGGCAAACTCCTTGCTTCGAATAGAGTCTACACAACAATCCTAAGCTTTGCCCTTCTCCTAACTGCAAAATTTCTTTGAGATATGCATACGTAGCTCGACGTCAATCTTGGATGAGCTGCAAGCATGGTTTGATCGTAGGGTGGGGTTGGAGGGAGGAGGAATGTAAAAATGCAGCAAAGCTATCGAAAATCGGCGACGCGAAATTGTGTCGCCCATTGAGCTTCTGGCTGGCAGGTTGACGAATCTTATTTAGGTGTTAATGACGATTAAAAGCATCGTTATCTTTCGATGCCCTCTAAAAGCATCACGAAATTTAGTTGTTAAAAAAAATCCATAGATGCAGAATCAAGCATCTCCACTTGCACCGTAGATCAATCCGCAGGCAAATCGAGTTGCAGGATTCCTCTAAGTGAGGCATTTCGATGACCAATTGTGAGCTGACATGGAAAAAACCTCCGTGCATGCAATCATAATGTTATGTCATCAACACGAGTCTACAAGTCGAAAGCATTAGTTGAGTCCGAACTCAAGCACGCACACGGACATGGTTGCATTTGACCTTGCCACCTACCACAAACTTCTAAGTACACTGGCTGGTAACATATCTGATGTTTCAAAGGTGCATGAGTGCACAAATCAATGATGCCCTGCTCGACCACCAGCTTGCTACCCGTTCAAATTTTAGGTTTAGGTTCGGGTTGTATCTTTCGTGCGAAAGACGAACGAAAGAATGATCGATCTTCTTTCGCAACTTTGACAGCTGATAACATCCTGCACAGATTTCAAAGCAATCCAAACTCATTCAATCATCCAGCTGTACAGATCTCAAAGCGACGGTTGCATCGCGAAGGAAACACACCCCCATCCTTGGTTGCATGCATGGCTAGCAGCAAGCACCCACTTATCCACCACCACTGGTTCTGATGTTGTGGTTGGAAACATGATGCTACCTTCTCTTCCCCTGAAGTAATGTCAACACCATTTATAATCTACATCCAGAAACCATTCCACAGAGATCGAAGATTCAAATATAGGTCACAACCTTCCAGTTTCTATGACTATATGTTACGATATCCATATATATTCTTCCATGCATATATTACATATTGATAGACAAGCAGAACTTATTCATGATACAGCAACAACGTTTGTCTAGGAGTTATTTATTACGTTAAGGTAGTATAACTTGAGAAAATCAAACAGCACCATCACCAGAGATCGTCAAGGGACAGGTTCCACCCAAACCTTGGAAGTGATTCAGCATTTGAAGGGTTTCCCATCCTCTCTTCTGAGAAACCCATGGTGAAGTCAGCTGCAAAGGCATAGTTCAGGCCATCCCCATATACGTTGCTCACTCCATAAGCCATGCTCATAGCATCTAGCAATGGGTAATATAGGTCAGAATACCTCGCACTAGCCACCACAATGTCAGGCACAATGGAATCAAAGATTCCATCATCTGCAGAAGCAGCAGCCTGTTCTTTTGCTGCCTTCTTTGCTCGAATGACCTGTATATCAATTCATTCGCAAAGAAACAGACCATGTGTTAAGGCCGACGCAAATCAAAACTCCAGAAAATTAGCAAAAATTAAGATTAAATAAGGAGCAATTACCAATCTATCTCTTTCGTCATCTTTGTATATCATGATAAGATCGCCAATTTGAAGGCCATGAGCGGCAATGAAGTTCGCTGAGTTAAGTTCCAAGAAAGCCAAGATGAAAAGCACATTTAGCGGGCAGCAGGCGACAATAAAGAATTTTCTATTATCGAGAGTAAATAGCGCAACGAGGAGCTTACCGGTGTTGTCCAGTATGTACATCCTGCTTTTATTGTTAGGCCAGTATCTGTTTCGGGAGCATAAAAGACTGAGATGCTATTTAGATAGTGCTAACATATTAGAACATAAATAAACCCTACAAGAAATGAGAAGTCGTCATCATCTACACATGTATGAAGACACTATTATGTCGCCATAGTTATTCGTTACTAGAATCATGAATCATTATACTGACTTATGGACTAGTGAACTATAATCACCTCTGCTGCCAAAAAAAATATCCTCTCATAAGAAACAGAAATGAAATACTATTTTATTTTAATTCTTCCAAATAAAAACATCCTAGTTGGATCTAGCTGTCTAAGAAGCGATGGACAGAAATATTTATCGCTCCATACTTCCCTAGTGTTTGCAGTTGCTCCTAGTTCCTTGCATGCAGACACATACCCACGCAAGCACACATATGCATATGCACCAACAAGCTTGAGTGCACAAGCACACAAACACAAGATCACACATGCTCCTCTTTATCTGGTTCAGATGTGGTGAGAAGTGCAAGGTCAGATTCATATATCTGCAGGTTTATATATAATTGGTGTTTGGTGCCGCACATGAGAGTATGATGACCTTTATAACTGGTTTTCTGGAGAAAATATATATCAAAACTCAAAACACATTAAAAATGTTGATAAGCAAAGACCTGGAGTCCATGCATGCATGCTGAATTCTAAGCCTCTTGTGTTACATATTAGATAATACATCATTCCAAGGCCTGAGCAGATTCAGTCAAACCTGTATTTGAACGTCCAAACCTGAAAGGTCTCCAAATCATCCATGTTGATTTCAATACCATTTCTAGCTGTAAGGACTGGAAGGTGAACCTCTGCCTCTCTCTGAAAATAAGAATGCTTGTTAAATCAATAGTGCATAACTTGTAGCAAATGGTGTTTAAAATTCAGCAATTAAGGAGAATGCCGCAGTGGCATGTATCAAACTTGTGCGTAAACACTGACCTTTGGAAGAACAATTCTTCCCAGGGAACTAGCATCACTGTGACTAAGCTCCTTTTGCAAGAGAAATCTCAAACCATCCACAGCTTGCTACAATAAAGATTAGCAAGAAAACCTCAGATAAAAGACTGACAGGGAATTTTAACATGAAGGTACTTGTTTTTTTCAAATAAATCTTACTTCAGGGTCAAGGGCTGGTACATTCAAATCCAGCATGGAAAACTGCAAGATGGAGCAGCTGAATATGTCAGACAGTGATACGAGAAGTTGACCCCTTATATGCTAGTTACAAAGTCAAAGGAGCTTCCATCAAAAATACAAAGTCACAGGAGCTGGCTTCATATACGTAGGCTTCCAGGCAAGAGTAGATGATAGTTCAAGAATTCATATCAACAAGAAACAGGCATTGGTATTTGTATCACCCATCCTGTGTCGATGAGGTTTAGATTTCTGTATACAAGTTCGCAACAATTGCAAGGGTGAAATATGGTCAGAGCAGACACATGAGGGTAAGCTGGCATTTGTACAGTTGTGTGTCAGTGTGAGTTCAAGTTACTAATTTCAGAAGTTCCTTTATTCTAGCTTGCAAACTCCACAGGTGAACAAAATCAATTAGATTTCTCATATAGCAAGCCTGCCAAGCAATTAAATTTGGAACAGTTATTTGCTGGACCCAAGAAGGTTGTGCAAGTTCTCTGGAACAAAGCTCACAAATCCATCCTAGATTAGGAGTTCCATCGACGTTTGCCTGTTCTAATTAGAATGATTTAGTGGGGGAAATTGGGGGATAAGGTTTTCCTTCTAGGTCAAGTTCCACAACAATTTGATCAAGTAACCAGGTCAAGTTACTAACAATTCTCTGACAAGAAACTTAATAAGCAAAATTCTCCTTTTCTAAAAAATGGGCGAGTTCTGAGAGTATATTCAAAACTCACAAAGAAAGCAAACAGAAAGTCAACTAGGAAACTTGGCAGCTCTTTCATCCCTGACTCGACTATATATCTATTCTCCTTTCAAATACTAACTACTGCAGCCTTCAAAATTCTGTTTCTGGAAAATACAAATTCCATATATGTGATATTTTTACCACCAAATGATCTCTAGTTCTTCCTGGAAAATTGGTATCATTGTCCGGATTATCAAGTCTAACTCATCACCTGAGATGCAATTAGCCTGTGATCTGGGGTTCTACTTCATATTCATTGGCCATAACCTCGTATTCTGTATACAAAGTTATAAAATGGTAACAATTGTAATTCAGGTTACACCATCAATTTAATAGGATGCATTTAATATAACGCATTTTCATGTAATATTAAGTGTGTGCAATTATTACATCAATCCCTAGTTGCCTAAAGAATGGAATAACGCTTTGGTACATACCAAGTAAAAGTAGGATTTCCAGTAGTGGATGATGCTGTTTAAAATATGACAAAACTAATTACCTCGTTGAGATCATGCAAAACAGAGAAAAAACATTGTTCTGCTACTCTTTGCATTCAATATACAAGAATCTCAATCAGTATTGCAATCCAGTAAGCAAATAAACGGAAGCAACAATTAAGGGATTTTTTCCGGTTTCAAGTAATTGAAGGTAACCCACGCTCCTTCAGCCATTTTTTAGTTGGATCCAATCTCGAATCATATAAGTCAGAAACCAGTAATAAAAGAAAACCAATTATAACCATTAAATAAGGCAGATAACCACATATGTTTTGAACTAGTTTTTCCTATCAAAGCTAGCCAATTTCAACATTTTTTTGGAGCCTTGATGGTGAGATCATGCAACTGAAAAGATTCACTAAATAGCAGTGTTAGCATAGTAATATAATAAAATTATACAGTTGGTGTAACTCTCCTATCATGCCCTTCTTATCTAGCATTTTACAAGCTGCAAGGTTGAGAAGCAACGCGACAATTACACATCAGCTGTTCAACCTTTTTTTATGTAAAATTTCTCTGTTGCTAAGCATTTCTCTTCAATAAAATTATTTCTAATGCGTATAAATGTTCCGGTGAAGTACTACGGTCAGTTTTGAGAAAGTAGACATAGCAACATGAAGCAAGAACAGACATATAATAAAAGCCACAAATTGTTTTTTAGGAATACATGGAAACATGCAAACATGCATACATACATGCATAGCATTTACATACATACTTATATACATATGTATACATATTTGTAAGTTTTCTGACATCTCTTGAATTCGATAAGTTTTCAACTTTCTTCCATTCTTTGATAGTTCTACCAGTATACAATTTTTTGGCCATGTCAAGTTAATCTGCAACTCTAATTTGGCAACTGAGGCTATAACATGATGTGAAACAACAACACGACGCTGCACTCAATTCACTCCACCTGAATACAAAAATCTACTGTGAGCTATATGTTGGATTCCTGATTCCATACCAACTGATTCAAACTGTCATGTAAAAGCCTTGGTTTGTTGGTTTCGGAGTGCAATCGTCAAAACTAATACAACTCAAATCTTGAAATTTAGAAAAAAACATGAGGCGACGGTAGCGACAGATAAACTGTTCTGCCCATTATACGAGCTCGAGCTGCAACCAAGATTATAGCATGAAACAGAATGCGACAAAATGTTTGATCCACGGAATCTAATAGCCATGGATCTCCCACAATCTGCAGATGAAATTAAGCAATCATGTCACGATTCATGACAAGCTACTTTTGGCAGGCCTGTAGAGACGAAGTCACTTTCACTCGAACAGAACTTGTAATCTACCAGAGCTAGCTCTGGAACCACAAGATCTATAGCAGCAGCACAACAGAACGAAAGCTGTGAACTAAATCATGCTCATGGATGAGCCCAGCATGGCATTTGCCATGTTAATGGGCCGAAACCATGGAGGATGTACCCTGTAAAGAAAGCTCCAAGCTTTGAACGATGGGAAAGAGAAACGAAACCAAGGGGCCATCCGAGGGAGATCGGATCGATCGGACGGTCAAGATCTACGATCTAAACCTCATCAAGGAGCATCCGATCGATTGGCCCAGTTCTTCGAGGCCCATCAACCCGACGAGCTACATTACGACAATAGCAGGAAACGGTTGAAGGGACGCTGCGAAATTAGGAAGAATTGGACGTAGAGAAGAGCGGCAGCAGAGAGGTGCTTACACGAGGCCCGGGCTGACGGCCGGTCTCTGCCGCGGCGGACGGCGGGGCAGCGACGGTCTGCACAGCCTCCGGGCGTTTCCTGGCGGCGGTCCTCCTCCTCCGGCTCACCCGGAACCCCGCGGCGCTCCAGATCAGGTCGGGGGCGTCGGCGCGCGCGTCCTCCGCCTCCGTGTCCGAGGGGGGATTGCCCGCCCTGGCGGCGGCCGTGCGGGTCAATCTGGTCCCGACCATATAAGCTAAGCTAGGGTTAATTAGGGCTGGTGATAGAAGGGAGAACTCAGGGGAAAAAAAGGGAAGCAAAGACGAGAGAGCATGGGATGGAATGGGGTTGGGAGGGGGATTAAATGAGGGGATGGAGAGGATAGTTTAGGGGAGTAGAGGTGGAATTTAGCGAGAGGAAGGGGCTCCAGGTGTTGAAAGGGCTCTGACTTCGCTGCCCCGGGAATCAATGGCCTTTTTTTTGCACCCGGGTGGATCTCCCGCTCTTCCGTTTCCTCCTTCTGAGACGTGTATATAGAGACAAGCAAGCTGGTTTCTAGTTCTCATGGGGGGAGCACGGGGAGTGAGGATTTCCTTTTTAAGTATCTAATGACGGACTTGTCCCTCCTAAAGTGGGGTGGAAGTCGGATTGTCGGGATATTGGGTGCGGTCACCTTCTTGGTCTCCTCCTGGAGGACTCCGACGCTCGCCGTCGGATCATAGCCGTCGGGATGGTTTTTGGCTTTGCCGCACGCACTCGATCGAGGAACCACGACCGTCTACTTGCGGACATCTCATGACACACGAACGCTAAACATCAGGACTCGGTTCATGAAAAATTTTCGTGAACAAATAGGAGTTGCTAAGTTCGCTGTTTTTTTTTAAAATTATATAGTTGTATAACTTATAAGGTTATTTAGCTTGTTGAATAAAAAAAAATTATTGCTCTTTTGTGTTTTTCTTCCTAGCAAATTGTTTATAAATAGTTTTGGTAAACTTCGTTTTGCTAATACTGACCGGATGGCTTTGCCTCCTTCTTCATAAAAAAAAAAAAAAAAAACTTACTTCTATCACATCGTTCAATAGTATATGATTGGCAATGGAGCTCAAGCCATATTTGATCCATGTTTGTCTTGCGACACAATTAAAATATTTTGGGCTATAATAGAAGTAACCTAGAGTCCAAGCAGAGCCAAAAGCAAGGTTTCAAATACGATATGTACAATATCTTGAGTCAAGATCTCTTGGCCAATATAAAATAAAAAACTTCAAAATATTGGCTGATATTTTTCTATTTCTTATTTATTAATATTTTTTTAAAAAAAAGATTAGGATCTTAATATATTGCATAATTGAGTTTTGTATATCAAGCAAAATTTTAATATCTCAATCTTAGCCGAGATATCAGAATATCTAGGTTCCTCTTGTAATTATCATATATATATATATATATATATATATATATATATATATATATATATATATATATATATATATATATTGGCCAAGATTAATTGAGATCGCAACTCATCTTAGTCTTGGGCACGTATCGAAATGATTACGATCTCAATCTTTAGATAAAAGAGGGCTCTCATTGGAAGATTTATGAGAATATTTTCTTAAAAAAAACATATAGAGAGACAGATGCCAAAATTTATCACATTATTTAATAAAAAAACTAAAATTTTATTGACAAACATGCTAAACTTCGCTCGGAAAAAAAATCATCTTCCTATAGATTAGCACGCACGACTGCAAAACTAGTCATATAACAAATTATGCATAATTCAAGAGCATGTTGGCATTTGGCAAGATAACCATACATCATATAACTTGTACCATATACATAGTGCACAATCAAATTACAAAAAACAGTGTTCCTTCTAAAATAAGATAATATAATATATTTATCATGTCCCA
The DNA here is from genome assembly GCF_051530095.1 of Phoenix dactylifera. Taxonomy (NCBI): domain Eukaryota; kingdom Viridiplantae; phylum Streptophyta; class Magnoliopsida; order Arecales; family Arecaceae; genus Phoenix; species Phoenix dactylifera. Next base: position 32,428,535 of record NC_143198.1, on the reverse strand, counting down.
AGGTATATCTATTTAATTACTATATTGAGAAAGATGTTTATTTTAAATAAGATGCATATAAACATCGTATACGTTATGATATTCATATATAAATCGAATAAAATAATAAAAAGATTATGACAAGACTAGCCCAAAACTAATATAAACAAAGCATGCACATGAGAGGCATGAAGTTATAGTTGCAATATTTTTCGTATTTATTTTCTTGCTATAGATTTTAGTCATTCTCTGCGTCAAGAGATCGCATAGAATTGTGTATCAAGCATGATTTTTGAGATAGAAATGTCCATGTGATATGTAGATAGAGCAGTCTACCCTCCAAGCCAATGCTTTGTTATAGCACATGATCCTACAAGCATACATTGTGTCCTTTTCTTTTCTTTCTTTCTTCTTTTTTTTTTTTTGATATTTGACACTTTATTGGTAAGCCAGCCTGAAGCTTTCTATGCAGCCTTCACATGGGATTGTTTAAGTTAATCAAGCTTTAGATGGATTACGTTTCGCAGTTCCCAGCCATTCAATCTTCATTGGATGCAATCCTATAGAAAGAATTGCACACGGACACCCATTGGCTGCAAATAGATCGGGTTGACTTGTGACCCGACTCGACTCGCTTAGACCCGATCTTTTTTGGAGGATCCGTGGGACCGGATCGAGTCATAAAATTGGACCCGTTTCATTTTTGAGTCGAATTTGGATTTACTGAATTTAGACCCGATCCGACCTATTTGAAATTTGGATAATTATGAGTTTTCAATCCTACGACCCGACCCGACCCAAATCTATAAAATTAGTTGGGCCCACAGAGGTACAAATAAGTTCTGAAGTCATGGATGGGTTGACCCGAATCAGATCCGACCCAGACCTGAATGAGACCTGAATTTTTTAGGTTGGATCCAAACACGAAAGACAACTCAACAGGAAAGATTGGCTTCATGCCTATTCTATTCCCAAGATGGCAGAGCTGCAGCTTTTCTCTTATATATGACACCACTGGAATTGTTGTTGGTAAAGATTCGAAACGAGAAAAGTACGTGGTGTCGATAGGTTATTTATGGATCCAACGCGACCCAAATGATCCGTTGGGTCAAAATTTGCAGTTGTGGACCCGACCCGACCTGCTATTTGGTTGGGTTTGGGTTCAAAATTAGAATCCGAATAAAGAGTATCGTTCTTCCCAACTGACCATTCCTTGATTCGCGATATCTAGATGATGATGAGGGACGGAGGGGTTGTCCGGGCAAAGCATATGTTTAGAAAAGTTAACGAGGTTGCGGATTGGGTGGACACCTACGTGGCTAACCATGCCAGAGCACCATATGGGCAGGGGATAGGAAGGTGCCTCGAGAGCTCCGTGATATTTTATTTTTCGATTTTATAACCCAGCTGATGGAGCGAGTGAAAGATACACCTAAACGCATGGGTGAGCACACCGCGAGTACCTGTACTGCGCCAACGAAGAGGTGTGAGAGAGACAGAGAGTCGGAGTTTGGGGCTACAAAGGTCATTTCACATGACATCCCATCGTCCGTTTCCCCTCAAAACTTCTTCGGCCTCGTTCAGATCGCCGGCGGTCTTGCGCCAATCGGAACCGCTTCGCGTGATATCCGACAGATGGCCTCATCCTCACCGTCCAATCGCTCGCCGTATCCGTTGCTCCCTTGTTAGCCACAGCACTGCACCAATCCCCGCCACCGGCCGCCTCGTTTCCCGCAATTCGTATCAGCTGCTTCCCCCACAACCCCAAACACCGTCGCGCCCACCAGAAATTAAGTAACTGCTTTCTTCCACTTTTATGACAAACCTTCTCAAAACCTTTGTTTTTTTATGGCTAATAACAAAAAAATGGCATGCAATTGGTGCTTATGGCACAAGTCCATAGGAGGAGATGGATGACAGCAGCTGGCAAGGAAGCGTATTCATACAGAATGGCTCTGAAAATATAGCCCCGAAACAAACCCACTCCCAACCCAAACAAACCACCGGAGTAGTGAGTCGCATAGGAGGCCACCCAGTCGATCGTCCCTTTGGCTTTTCTGAACACGTGTGAAGTCTGGTGGAAGTCGCACTCCTTCATCAACCTGTGAATCTCATGGATCAAGAGTCGGTCCTCGGCAATGCATCCTCGTCCCCGAATCCACTCAACCACTGTGGTCGAGTCACCTTCAAGAATAATACGGTCCGCACCCAGTGTCCACCTCGCATAATAAAAGTCCTCCAGGCTGCTCTAAGCTCGACACATACTACTGACAAGTCAAAAGTTCGCCGGCCTCTTGTCGCACCTAATCTGGAGTCGTGATCTCGGTTGGCGAATCCCACGCCGTTACATCTCCTCTCATCGTCCACACTGTCGTTGAAGTTCACCTTGAGAAAATCACAGGGTGAGGGCACCCAGGAGACAAGTATATTATAGTTTTCAGCAACTTAGTAGTATTAGTTCTATTTGCATACTAATGCAGAAGTTACATATATGAATTGTAATTTACAAGATTCAGCTATACGGGTGATTCCATACATATTGATTTTTTTAATAAAAGTGTTTAACTCCTTCTATTTAAAAGTAAAAATGGCCATCGAGTACGAGAAAAATGACCTTATTTATTCGTATTACTATTTTTAAATTTAAAAACTAGTTTTCAATTGTGCATATTTTCTTTTGAGAGAAAAAATTGATAAAGAAGAATTTTAATAAATTTTATTTTATTTCCAAAAACAGCATCAGTGTGGAAAACTGCCACTATAACATGTTAACAATTAAATTACATTTTCTTTTTTATATTTTGAAAAATAACAGTTAAATCACGGCTGTCAAATAAGTGTTTTTGATACTTGGAAATTGTTATTACAGCCGTTACTAAGGCCATGTTATTGGGTGCTGAGATGGCAACGCTCCTCTGGGTCTCGTGGCAAGCTCTCAAGGCTCGTTGGAGGTACTCGGTGCGCAGAACCGGACGCGAACGTGACACCCACGTAACGGGATCTTAACGGCCGACGGGCCCTAGACCTCGCCGACACGTGAACGTTACGGTTCGCAATATTTAATTTTTATCGTCCAGGCCCATCCCCGTCATCGATACCGTTGGGTGTGAGGGGGAATAATGCTTGAAAAAACTCCGCCACGGTGGTGATCGAAAAGATTTAGAATTTCAAAAATGCGGACGGCGGATTATGACTGCTTTACAATATATACCATATTTTAGATGAATGTATTTTGTATCGGACTACTTATAACCAATAGCAAATTAGATGGCATCTTATGCGTCTTATTATTTTAATAATTTTATCTGGAAAGATCTCGCCTTCGTTCCATTCTCCTGTGATTTTTTTTTTCTGACTTTTTAGACAACACTCACACTCCTTAAGTGTGAGTCACTGATGTATATATATTATATATATATATATATATATATATATATATATATATATATATATATATATATATATATATATATATATATATACCGTTGGGTACCGCCCTCGAAGTTCATGGGCCGCATGCACTCCGACGAGCATCTCTGACTCCATTCGGGCATTGGCTCCACCTGGAAGAAGCTCAGCATGGGATCTTGCATGCATTGTCCCGGCAACACGTGTCCCATCCTTTTGCCAGGTGCAGTAAAGATGGATTCCACATTCATGATTTGTTGTTAGGGTGGCAATGGATCAATCCTATTAGCTTCATGCTTTAGCTTATAAGATTTGGATCTTCTGCGGTGCATATTTTGAACCACAGAAAATATCGTCGTTCATCTTGAAAATCCGAACCGAATGTAGCACATGCTAGAGCTGAGCGATTATCATACATCTCTAAGATAGATGACATGATGGCTATCCAGAGTTATATAGCCTTCCGTAGTATAAAACACATATTATAGAGGATCCTGATTCTAACCTATAAGCAATGGGCTAATATCAGATGTACGTGCATGTGATCCGGCGAGAATCATTAACATAAGATCTAAATGTCAAAATTGAAGGATGGTTACTTGCATGCATCAAGTGGGCAGACATTTGTCCTTTGATTTGCAGTGAATTGGATTTTGATTCGAGCTCGAGGCATATGCGATCAGATGTGCTAGAGGCTTCTCATTGCCTGACCATCATTCCCTGACGATGCAAACCTAACAACTTGCACCTTATCTTAGGCTTGACAGGTAAACAAAGGGCTAATGTAAGAGGTATGTATGATTCGACTAGTGTCATTATGTACATAGTGGATCCAAATGTGAGAATGTAAAGACAAATGTTTGTAGGTGTTGTGGCAATAAATGATTAAAATGATGTGGTATGATGAGATTCGTCTAGCTCGCCAACTACATAATGGCTCGAACATCCTTGGAAACCCTCCAAGATATTCTAATTGGGATCCCCGAGCCTACATTAGGCATTGGTTGGGAAACATTTGTCCCTCACTTTGTTAGGTGTAGTTTAAGATGGATTATACAATCATGGTTTCTCAACAGGGAAGGTAATGAATTTGGTTTAGCTTGTGGCACTTGTGATTCACAGCATGTGAGCCACCATTGTACCAAAAAAACAAATCAAATCCAACCTTCACTAGACTCACTCAACATTTTAATCGCGGGCTCGTGTCACAATCTTGCCATGATCAAATTAGTGTCATCGTCTACACTTGATCACTTGTTTTGCCAGCTAAAACCTCAGATTTATCTAGGGTTGGATCCTATACACATATTAGCGGCCATTGTTGCAATGGATGGATGAGCTGATGCCTTGGGCATATATGACCCAACATACTAGTGGCTATCATATCCAGTATAATGGATTAAATCTAGACGTGTAAACGAGCCAAAGATAAGTGAGATAGGCTTAGCTTATCTTGGCTAGTTTTATAATTCGGCCGGGCTCGAGTCAACTCATTTAATTTTGAGTCCAACTAAAGCTATCCATGAACGGTATGTTTAAGAAAAGCAGGCAGGGCTTAAGATATTTAAGACTTTTATTTATATTTTAATAGTTCTAATTATGTTTTTGTATTATAATTGAAATGATTCAAAGAGAACTGCTCAATAATTCTTTCCAAAAAGAAAAATAGGTTACTAAATCCGCCCGTTGCTGATGTAAAGATAATAAAGAACTTTAGATCCATTGTCATGGATATAACAAAGACTATATCACAAAATACTTGAAACATGAAGTTGCAGACCAAAATGTATGGCTCTGAGCATGAATAATAATCTATAATCAGTCGACAAAGATTTTTTTTTTTTTCCTTAGATCTAGACACAAGAAAGCCTTCGATTTATTATCACGCTGTTAGCATAATTTCCAAGCAAAATAAAGAATTAGAAAGTTTATTTTCTGGAGTTTTAGGCCACTCGGTAAAGGAATAGATAGCCCATTATAGAATAAACGGCAGGTTGATTGAGCCAATCAAGCTCTTCAAAACACAAATATGCAAGTCTCTTGGATTCATAAATAATAAAAACGCATATTGAATATATGTGAAAATCAAGTCAATTTATTCAAAATAAATATTAATATAAAATTTAAAAATTTAAAATTTCTAAAACATATAAAAAACTTTTTAATAAAATAATATTAAAGTTATTAAACAATTTAAAGGTTTCAAGCAACCTTCTCAAATTTGTCAAATGCTGCGTGGCGTAGCCATTGTAGGTAAAATTTCAATCAAAATTTTAGAAAAACTAAAATTTCATTCATAATCAACAAGTGGCTTATTTATTGAAAATTTTTTAGAGAAAGGTTGGGCAGGTGCAACCACCTTTCAAGAAGCGATTAGATATCGTGACATTTTGAGGGAATAGTTAGGCAGCTTAAATGACTAAAGATCTATTATTAACCACCTGAAACATTCTGATTTGGGGAATATATTAAGCCATAAATGACTAGAGATCTATGAAACAAGAAAGCAGAAATTGGTTGAAGAATTCCTTGACATGTGTTGCTAATTATGATTATTACAAATTTAAATTTCTTCCTTTACTACTCTTCACTATAGATAAAACAACTTTCCTGTTCCCCAGGAACTATAACCATCAACAATGGCTGCTTTATCCCTAATTTAACTTAACAATGAAAAATCTTTCGCATTGAATAACCCTTGACCCATTAATGCCCTCAAAAGCCCCATTGGTTGCTCCAGTGCTTTTTGAAATCTTTTGACCTTAGTTTTCCTCGCAGCACCGAACTCTATGCGAGCGGTTCTTCACGAAAAATTGTTGGCATACCTCCAGCAAAGCCATAGAACAGCAAAAGTGGAAGCTTATGAATAAGGTTCGACTTTCCATACTAAAAGTCTCTTCCTATCTTGTCGTAAGGCAGATCCAAAGTCAGTGGCTTACCTAAGAGCATGACCGCTAAGCATTACTGCTTTCTATTCTTGCTGAGAGAAGATTCATTTCTCTAGCTTGACCCGGGCAATCTGTAACATGGTCCCTTCCTGTGCTTCTCCTTTTCTAATCAAGCATTTGCAATTCTAAGGGTTACTGTGGATAGTACACAAACAAAGAGATTCTTGTTGCCAAACGCAAAATGAGATTAAGTAACTTGGCATTAAATTAGCTTACCATATGCTCGAGCAATAAGGGATAGTATGTAATTTATTTCGCCAGTTATCATTGCAAAACTCTACGACAATCTTAAAATGCCAGACCTTCAAAGAAGTATCTAGACATAAACTAATTATGTTCAGTTCGAAAAGAAAAAGAATAAATAATGCATCTGATATAGAGTCGATTAGGAGTCGGGCTTGGACACAAAAATATCAAATTCTAAATAAGCCGGCATAAAGCCTGACTACAAAGGAATATAATTTAGGCTTGAGGTCTGGCCCATGATCAGCTCTATGTCTAAATCATACTAGGACATGCTTGATATGGGAAAGAAAGGGTGTCAAACCGATAAAGGGAGCAAAACAGTATTTGGTAATTATACACAAGTATGTGTACCAATGTAGGAATTAGGATGCAAGCAAAATTATAGCAAGAAAAAGTGAGCAAACTGCAAAGATAGGCTCCTGTATCCTCAGAAAAGCACAAAGAACCCAACATCCTCATCTCTATCATGGTTATTTTGGGAGCATTGGGTGAGGCGGACCTTCCCTGCTTTCATAAAACATAAAATAGAAAAGCTAAAAAAAATAATGTCTCAGAGAAAGACAAGAGCAAGACATCAACCGAGAAAAAGAACCGGGCAAAGCCTAGTCCAAGTTTTAGCATCTAGTATTCAAATAAATAAAAACTAATAGCAATCACAGAAATCCATCTAATACTGCTTCCTCATGTATAAATTAAATGCCATTATGCAACCAATGTGTCAATACCAGGCACCATAACTTTAGAAGCCAGGAGCACTCAAGCACCAGCTATATCTTAAGTAGCAGATAATATTTGCTAAAGAATTGCATCTCCACCAACACATCAAAGTGCTCCGGCAACTCATCCAAGGACAAGCATCCAAGTATGGGCGAAAAATTTAACAAGCTTGTAGGTATAAAACCATCAAATGCAATACTATGTCTCATTTATCCGATTAAAGCTGATCATGGGCCGAGCTTGGGCGCAAAAAATATCAAATTCGACATAACCCTAGCCCAAAGCTCGATTAAAAATATATAGAGTTTACGGCCGAGGCCCGGCCCACGATCAGCCTGATCTCCAACGTGTTACTAGGGCACAAAATTCATCTTGCCGTAGAAAATACATTTTCTAATCCAATATTTTTTTTAAAAAAAAAAAGAAAAATCACTTCAACATGGAAGGTTTCATAAGTAACCTTGAGAAGGTTGGTCCAAGCACGTAATACATCATATCCAGCAAAAACTTATTTAACTCTTGTTCTAAATAAGATTAGAGAATGAGACGTGTCGGCAAACTCTTTGCCTAATCAGGGTTGATATTAGTTTGGGCACAGGAATCTTTCTGTGTGCCCCAGTCTTTCCCCACAAGTACGTTTCCAATCAATATTTGGAGGGCCGGGAACCGAGCTGGCCTAATTTCTCCACTCAATAACCATGCATCACAACCACCACAAAAATCCAATCACATTGCCTTTCTAAAATGTAGTCAGCAACCTTCCAAAGTGCTTCCTTTCATGGACCTTTCACTTTCGAGCCGAGTGCGTAGGCCCACGTCGACCACATTCATTGGATGAGGAGAGTCTTATCAATTATATTGGCTGGAAGGCACGCGACCCCTACGTACAAACCCCCCACCCCACGTACCATGCCGGTCAGACCATTACTCATCCGACCCACCTAAATGCGCAACACCTGGCCAAATCCTCTCTCCCTACAAAGTATTTTTTTTTTTTTTTTATACACCGGCTGCCCATATTAGCCTCTCGTGAGCAAAACCAACAATCAAGTAAAAAAATACAGCTAAGTAGAGAGAGAACAGTAGCCTGCCGAGTTCAAAGAGTCTTTTTCAAGTATTGAATAATATAGAAGACGATTTAGTTAGCAGCTTTATTTATCTTTCAATACATATGCACAACCTGAAAAGCACCACGAAGAGGAGCAAAGCAGCCATTGGAGCCTTGCCTTTAGGCATTCACGTGACGAGCATATTATAAGATAATTTAGACAGCCAAATCAGATAAGAAAATTAAATTAAATCCCAGAAAAGGGGGCTCCTTTTTTGTTTCATAAAAGATTAAATTAAAATAAAGGACGTCGCCTTTCGAAACCTTTAAATACCCCCTACCCTGCGAAGCGAAATCTCTTCTTTTCCACGCTTCGGGGAATTCCGGTTATAGGGTCAAAGTTTTATCGGTCTTCTTACCTCGAGATGGAGGAAAAGACTGCCAGATCGACGGTGGAGATCGGGTTTGTGATCGAGGCGGCGGCGGCGGCTGCGATGATGAAGGAATTGGGCGTCGCCGCCGCGCCGGAGCTGCTGGCGACGCTGGTCCCCGCCGCCCAGAGGCTGGCCCGGCCGCCAATCTCTAACTTCCCGGTTGGGGCCGTCGGACTGGGAACGAGCGGCAGGATCTTCGTCGGGGTGAACGTGGAGTTCCCCGGGCTGCCGCTCCACCACTCCATCCACGCCGAACAGTTCCTGGTCACAAACGCCGCCATCCACGGCGAAGCCGGGATACGGTGCATCGCCGTCTCTTCCGCTCCTTGCGGCCACTGCCGCCAGTTCCTCCAGGAGCTCCGCGGGGCGGCGGAGATCCAGATCCTCGTCACCTCCGACGGCCCCGGATCCGCCTTCCGCCCCCTCTGTTCCTTCCTTCCCCGCCCCTTCGGCCCCCCCGATCTCCTCCACAAGGACCATCCCCTCCTCCTCGAGCCCCACGACAACAAGATCTTCCTTTTGGACGATGAGGAGGAGGCGGAGGCCGCCGCCGGCGGGACATGTAACGGGATCGGGGGACAGGTGGAGGCGCGGCTGAGGGCGGCGGCGGAGGGGGCGGCGAGGGCGGCGCACGCGCCCTACAGCAAGTGCCCGGCGGGATTCGCGGTGGCGGATGGGAAGGGGAGGGTGTACTCGGGGTCGTACGAGGAGTCGGCGGCGTATAACCCAAGCCTGGGGCCGATACAGGCGGCGGCGGTGGCATACATGGCGGCGGGCGGCGACGGATCGGGGAAGGGATACGAGTTCGTGGCGGCGGCGCTGGTGGAGGCGAAGGGGGTGGCGGTGTCGCACGAGGCGACGGCGAGGATCTTCCTGGCGGCGGTGGCTCCGCGGGCCCACCTGAAGGTCTACCGGTTCCAATCCTCCGCCGACGCCGCCTAGACTGCGGTTTCTCGACGCCGGGGGCCGTTTCCTCTGGAGATGATGACGACGACGATAGAAAATGGACGGCTGCGATTGGATTAACTGTAACCATGCGGTGATTGCCACTCTTGTATGGATATCCCACTGCTATATTTATTTTAATAAATCCAGGCTTAATATCTCTCATCTCTCATCTCTACCACTGTTTAATACTTCAATATTCCTATGGCTTGGATGGTTAGGTAAGAATATATGTACATCTTTGAAGCTCGGGATTGGAATCTTATTTGCCAACTAAACAAGCAACAAGAGAAGTTAATTTTTTATTTGTCAATTAAGAATGAAAGATGCTTGGGGTCTCATTAAGAAGGGCAATGCCAAATAGTTGCATGATTTTTCTTTTTGATGGAGGGCCAATGCATGGTTCCAAAATAATCATACCGTTTTTTTTTTTTTTTTAATTTTGCTAAAACAGATATTTCATATATTATGAGTATGAATACATCCAATAAAATCAGAAAACAACAAGTCACGAAGTGTTATAAGCAACTCTCTTTTCCAGCCCACAGAGTGCTTCCGGGGTGGAAGGCCACATAAGAAGCCACATTTGTTGGTCTCTCTAAAAACATACTTAGCCTAAAAGACTGCTCCATCTCTCGCCATCGCTATACTATTTTTGTGCTAGAATCTTTGTGTATACGCTACGTAGGAATGTACCAAACCACTGCGCTAGCCATTATTGGTGGTCCCAAAGGTACCTTAAGATCTCTATGTTAGTCTGATTGTTATTTTATTTACTCTTCAACTTTCTAAGCCAATGTCAACCGTACATAAGCATTACATGAGACAACCTAATAGCTTGATTGAATAACATTTAATATCTGAATCACTTTTCACAGACGTTTTTTTTATTTTGGAAACTAGTGATGATCACACATTAACAGCACATACCTCTCGTGGTAGTCTTTTACCTCAACAAGGAATCATGAGGGATGCGTGAATCTAAGCTTTGAATGAAAAATATAAGACATACAAATACCCCGAAAAGAAAGATGATGTATCTTTTATGGAGCACAAATCTTGTTTGGGATTCTACTTTCGATGATTTCCACTAATCAATTAACACAACCAACACATGTCCTACAAACTAATCGAAACTAAATAATATATTGTTTTCAATCATGCAACTAAGTAAAACACATTTTACTAATGATGTTTTAGCTCTGTGCCCCACATCCCTTTGTTAATTCTATCTCACCATCTCGCGTTCCACACGTCTATTTCGGAACAGCATCGGCCAATCACTAATTAAAGAAACTGCGAAAGCAACAAGAACGGCTTACATTTTCTACAAGAAAACAAGAAAAGTTTGCATCACCTTTTGGATCCAAAACATGAAGAGTTTAATCTCAGAAAAGAACCTCAAAAAAGATGCCGCACTTGCAATTTGATTTTAATAATAGCATACTCGAGCAGCCTATTATGCTTATTTTGAACCGACTACATGTATAAAGTGTGAGGTATCATTGGGTGTTGGTGAGTGTAGGTAACAGACATCATGCCTCCAACTTTATGATATGTGTTAGAATAATTTTAGAGATCACGTAACAACTTGTATCATTCATAATATTTTTTTTATTAGCGGTCAGTATTATTTTTCTTTGTTATTATGATCTTATTAAAGTGATTTTAGAAATCGCATAGCAACTTGTTTTAGCCAGTAATATTTTCCATCATTAGTGTGATTCTATATAACTCTATATTATTTTTCTTGTATGGAGTATGTATACGAGTATATATAATTCCTGAGATATACCGAATATGATGGAATAGAAAACTAAAATCACTTTTCTCTCTCTCTTTCTCTTGTTTTGCTCTTCTTTTGTAAATATTTTAACAATATGTGCTATAGAGATCCAACATTTCGATATATAATGCATGGAATTCGACTACATCCATCTCCGGAATTTCTTTGATCAATGGCAACAAGAAAGGGAGCACAACTTCGAAGAAATGGGAAGGTAAAAGGTAATGATCTATTCATTCATCTGCGGGGTAGAGGGCGGTCGGGGATATGACAAATGGGTGAACGTAATGACATTTGGATTGTAGAAGCTGTTTTCACGTTGGGCAAATCATTTATAACAGCTGTCTAAGTTGGTTGTTTCCGATTAATTTATTTGATGCAGACAAGTGGCATATGTTTTCCGTGAGCCTCACCACCAAATCTTGGCTTGTCTGCTTGTCATCAAACTCGCCGTTGACAAAGATTTTGGTGTTTCTAATTTGATTTGCTGGAGATATTTTGTGACTACATCGCTATCAATTTTTCAGTTTTGGGTCAAATTAACTACGGCGTGGACAGAGGTTTCAGGTTGATATAACCACGAAACTATATATATATATATATATATATATATATATATATATATATATATATATATATATATATATATATATATATATATATATATATATATCCATATATTGTCTGTTAAGGTGTCATGACGTGCAAGATATGCATGAAGAAAAGAGTGACATCAAACTTGAAAATATAGTGCATGGCGGATGCTGATGCATGCCAATAACTTGGTTGCTACTCTGTATATTATTCTATCTGTTCTACGGTTTTCTTTCCTTTTCTTCCTCTTTTAAAGCAATAGGGTGTAAATCAAGGTTCACAAAAGGTTTATACCATGGTTGACGTTTTGAAGCCAGTTCTAACCTACCAATGAGGTGATGGCCCCATGGTGGGTCCCTCGTGGTGATGTTTGTGGAATTGCATAAATAGTAAGGTGGATTTCGAGTTGTATATTACTGAGGTCTGATGGCGACCAGCACCGCCGGTATAGATCGGGTCTATTGTATTTTACAGAGAAACTGAGGCAGAAGCTTGTGATGGTGAGGGCGGTCATATTTGGTTCAGCATCTACTTTTTTTTAAAAATTATATGAAATACCTATTATATTTTTAATAAAGAAAAATATCTTACCTATTAATTTTGATGACTTAATGGTACTTTTTTTTTAAAAAAAGATCTTAATTCTCAACCAGTAGCTTTTCCACGCCCCTTATGAGTTTTTCGTTCTTATTAAACATAAAAATTTTATTCTCATAAAAATGCTACTTTTTTTAACTTTTTTTTTTAAAAACTTCAACCAAAGAGGAAGCATTTTTTTTTTCTGTTAACCACATTCTTTTTTTCTTCTTCCACAAATCAAACAAGCCCTTAACGATAAATTCGGCATGCTTTGAATTCCATATGATTTTTATATGTTTTTTATTGTGCAATTTTAGCCGGCACGCACTAGAATTCTTAACAGTGTATTGTGCTTAGGCATCTTGAACAATATCATGTGGGTAGCTAACCTAATCATCAAGTAAATGCCAAAATAAATAGTTTTAACAACATGATACCATGTTTTACGATAATATAATCATTAAAATTCAGTAAATTTAAATCTATCTATGTTTTAAAATATGTAAATCATGACTCATAAAATAGATTTTTAATTTATATATATTATCATGTAGTTTACTATACTAGTACAATTAATATTCTTCATTTTTGTACTAACTTGATGCATAAATTAAAAATCACCAAATATATGAATTCTAGTTTCTAGGCATTTTTTCTACTATAAATTATATTTTTCAGTTTGGATTTTCAAATTTGATGGCCTATAATATTACAATGTAGGAGGAGACCATGATGGCAACTAATTCAACAATTGACAATTTAAATTTGTGCAAGCACAGTAAAAATCGATAGAGCGATCAACTGAGATCAAGTACTGAATCCTGCTCACATCTTTTCGGTGCTAGATTCATGACTGTCAGACCATTTAAAAAGCTCCAATCGGGATCTAAAAAGTTCCTCAAAATTTACCATATCCAGATAATTCTTACTTTTGTAAATTAATTCTTGCACTTGAAGTAGGAGGCCGAAAAAAAAAGGTCTATTCGACTTGGAGTAAGAGATCAAAAACAAAAACAAAAAAATAGAGCCCTGATCGTCTAAGAGTAGAAGATCAGAAGAAAAAAAAAAGCCTTATTTAATTTGGAGTAGAAGACAGACTCCTTCTCTATCCCAATTTTCTATGAAAATTAGAAAACTTAGTCTCCAATAGCTATTTAAAACCCCTCACATCTTTTTTTTTTTTCCTAAGGCCCCTCACACCTCCTTTCACCTCACTGCCAACAAGTTCTGCCGATCACCACCACTAGACCATCACTGGTTCCTTTTCTTTCTCCTCATGACTTCCAATGGCCTTAGGTTTTGAGATGGATTTTCAAAATTATTTAGGCATGTAGTTTAGTTTCGTTAATAAGGTAAGTAATGTATCTCTTTTTCTAGAATATTGAGTCTCACAGCTGGGGTGGCAATAGCTTTCATCGGCAACACTGCAACTGCTTCAAACCTAGGCATATTGATCTCCATTAATAAATCATTGACTTGCTTTTTGAGCAGCAATAATCATTCACTTTCAGCATTGCACTATGTTGTAAATAGATGTTGCTCTCATCCAATAAATATTGCAGCCAGACAAAAGAGAGTTTGGTGCAATTTGAAAAACTCTGTAGGAGCATATCGATAGCCAAGAGAATGTGTGCAGACCAGTTCAATCTATCGGCGGGTCATTCTAGTGGTCAAAAAGCATTGCCAGAACAAAATGAATAGCTCTCCAAGGGATTTTGTTTGACCTTTATTAGCCCTTGAAATATACATGATATCATTATTATCAATGAACAAATAACAGGGTGAGAAAACATTTTTGCTGCTTTTTAATACACAAAATTATATTCATATTGATACTTAGATACAATGCCGCAACAAATACCATAAGACTGCTTCCGGTGCCGGCAAGACTTGCAAAACTCAAATAAGCATTTTGGACAATCGTTGAATTTTCAACATTGTCGTTTAATAATCTCCATAAAAAAAAAAACATCGTCCTTTAATATTTGACCTTCCTGTGCTCATTCTTTAGTTGAAACTCCTAAGATTTCTTATCATGATCATCAGCCACTCTAATACCACTTACGGATGGAGAAATTTGGGTCAGCTTACTCACTGCATAATAAGGCTTTTCGTTGGGTTTTTTTTTTTTTTTATGAGTGACATGGCTTATATAGAATCCAGACCAACAAAATTTGGGAAGCACTCAAGCTTTTCATGCACATAGCTGTACCTCTGGATGAAAATGCATGAGATCATTTATGATGAAGTTTTGGTCCACATGTAAAATCTGGATTTTCCACCAACTCGATAGTGAGATCAGGATTGGGAGCATGTAACTCTAGTATGACCTGTGAGGAGCAAGAAGAAAAAGGTCGATGCAAAATTAAAATACTTGAAGCTTAGCATATTTTAAATTCACGATCTACTAAGCCTGCTGAAATTTTGAATGATTGAGATAGACTTTTGGATTATCCATGTATTAGAAAAGTAAATTTTTGAATGCAAGATGTTAAGTCACACGTACCACAACATTTTCTCCATGTTGAAGGATTGGTGCAGGAACATAAAGGGTGCACTGAGGTCCAAACAACTGCAGGTATATATTCACATTTTTGTGAAGAAATGAAAGAAAAAAGAAGTGGGACCAAAACTGTTAGAGAACATAGTAAAATTAGAAACATGCTTAATTTTTGACAACAAAAGATCAACATTATTACCGGCCAAAATCTCCCAATATTGAAATTGTTCACAAAAGCAACCCCTTTGCTCCAACCACGAAATGATATGAATGTATCTCTAACTTGGTTTATTGAATTTATATAGAAATGACCTTTGTAAAATCCTGGTTCCTCTGAAATACTCTCTGTCACAATAAAATTTAAGGTCATACAATATCATGAGTAGCATCCAAATGATAAATGCCTATAGAATGCATGCTTCTGATAGAAATACAGTCAATATACAGTCCATTGTTGACATGAATATCACATAAATATTTAACAATAACAATTGGTGGAGCATCTTGTAGGTTGATTTTGCTGATGAATATCGGTGTTGGGAAGGCTGACAGTTTTTGGGCTCAGTAGACAAGTTATTATTGGTGATTTGACTCCAGCAACTTAGGTGTCGGATACTCGAAGTGTCCGTGTCAGTAACTACATAGGATTGAGAAGCCTTTAGTCATGTACTTGAAATCATGATCAGGAATTCCTTACTGACCTTGATGGCAGCTTAACATAATCATTGAAGGCCGCGAAAACAAAGATCTTTTTGCAGGATCAAAAAATCTCATGGTATGGTACTCAGTTTGCAATGTTGCATTACTAATAGACCCAAGATTTTCCATTCCCCATTTAACTTGGTGCAATATCCAAGTACAGTTTGCTCAAGCCTGGGAGCTGTTAGGAAGACATTTCTCCAAAATTGGTTGGGCCTCAGTATATATGTACTAGCTACTATAAAGCATTTTAATGGCTTCTGATCAATGAACAAAATACTTAGTACCAATGACAAATTAATGCAAGATCCTTAAAAAAGGGTCATAGCATTCAGAATCCTAGGAGGAAAAGCAATTCCTTGTCCTGTACTTTCTTCGGGCCTCCCCAAAAGTCACACAGAACATAATTAAACTGAAACAAATCAGCTTACAGAGTAACCTATATTTGTGCAGGCCCCACATACTAAATAAAAGGCAGGTCGGCCCCAGAGCCATTGAAAATAATGTCACTTGGTTGAGCAAATGCAGTATAAGAGATTTAAGAAATAAATTTGGCTTCACTCTATGTCATGCTTAAAGGAAGTGTGGAGCCTCCATGTAAATTTACAGTATCCTGGACAAAAAGAAAACTTTAGTTATTAGTTTGATGGGAATGATATAGACATTAGCCGACATGAGAAGCTGAATCAACATCCTTATCATGATAGCTTACATAGCCAACCCAAAGTTATGGAATCATGGATTGCTGTTCACATTTACATTGAACACATTCTTAGCATGCTCTCTAGAAATTTATTGAAATTGCACCGAAAAAGCTCTGACTCCAAACTACCTTTAGGCTTCTGATTTGCCCATATGTTGTTTCACAAACTGCACATTAATCTATAACTTGTCCTAAAGGTCTAGTTCAATAAAATAAGAGAACTTTGAAGTTTTCCTTCAAGGTTGACATTGTAGTAAACATGACTTCAAATTATAATTCTGACAATGTATACCAAAATATCATTATTAGTATAATTTCTTTGCTTTATTGAATATCAGGTACGAAATCCAATGGGATTACTCGAAATACAAAGCATGATGTTTACGGAAGCTCAATTACAACCAGAAAATTAAGTTTGTGATCACATGAAAGCACAGAGATAATCTGGGCAGTCATTAAAAAGTCGTGCATCTGACCAAATTTGGGAGGAAACAAGCAAAAGAAAAAATATATATTTTGTGGCTTGAAACATAAGAGTCAAACTAAGCTCACATATATTTAACAGAATGCTGAAATAGCAATGATAACTAATAGCTGCTACTATGACTACCTTTAAGTGAAAATGAGAACCTGCTGGAGTGATCTTTCAGACTATTCTGGATCGATATCTTATTAATTCTAGAATTGGCAACTTGCATGATAGGATTATCTTTTGAATGATTAATAAATCTCTGAAATGAGATTGGATGCATTTTCCACCGATGGAGAACGATGTTGTCCAGTATAACTGGGGACAGTATTCCCTGAGTATCAGGAGAGATTAGTGCATCAATTTCATTAAAATAGACAATATATATTGAATATAATTGGAATAAAGAGCCATAATGAATGCTATCACAGAAGCATTATTAATTCTCGAGCTTAGATATGCTGGAAATAAGTAATAACAGAACTTTTCATTTTTCAAGATATTAAAACAAATTCAAAAGATCTAAAAGAACACAAATTCTTGCTTGTGAATATCTGAGCGAACACCTGAGACAATGTAGAATAGCACAAAGTCTACCTCCACATTTTATGTGAAATCAAATTGCATTGATTTTTTGATGCAGTTTTCTAGATCCCTGCTGCCTTGCTTGTTGACAAGTATGCTGCCATTCCAGGCTTTCTTTAACCTGAAGGAATATTGCATCAAGCATAGGCATGTCTTCTCTAGATTTTCTCATCAAGAAGTCTTTGTGGCATGGTCTGTTGTGTTCGTACCAGGCACCGGACTAGTTGCCCGACGGCATGCGCCTGCGCCGTGCCGTGCCGGGCTTGTATCGACATAGTAGAGGAGGCGGGGGAGAGGGCGAACGGGAGAGAAAAAAAGAGAGAGAATGGGGAGAGAGGGAGGGAGGCCGGCGAAGAGTGGCGGAGGCTGGCGGAGGGCCGTCGGAAGCTTCACTTAAAAATCACAAAATTTTTTAGCGGTCAGACTCCTATTTCGAACGAAATAGGGGACCCGGCCGCAGTCTCTGCCTCCCGCTCCGGCGCCGGCCTCCCTTCCTCTCCCTCTCCCTACCTCCCTCCCCCGCTCTCTCTGTCTCTCTCTCTTCCTCTCTTTCCTTCTCCTTCTCCCTCTCTGGCAACGGATTTCGTTTTTGTTGCTGAAGCCATCCTGGCGTCGGTACGACCGGAACCATCCGGTTTGGGATGGCTCTGCCAACCCTGTTTTATGGTACTATCCACATCTCTCTCTCTCTCTCTCTCTCTCTCATGCATGCGCTCACTCTCATCAGTGTACCAACAACCTGCTAGTAGGATTGGAGACCAAGTCTCATTGGAGCAAAATTCATGGTGGGCCATCTAAATTGAAGTCTGTCCTATTAACCATTATCTGGTTTTTCTTTTAAAAATGCCTTTTACATTTGCGTTTGATTCAACAAGTGGCCACAGAATGGATATTCTGTACAACAAGATTGATGTTTTGGTTAAGCATACAGCCATACAATTTGGCTCCTCTTCTGAACTGCTCAGATGGTTAAAGTATGTTGAATGCAAAAGACAAAGTATACTTATATTTCATATCAAAACCATTTTTGCCTGCAGAGAAATTTACCTTCCTGTCATACATGTATGGCCCATAATTTACACGACCCAAATTTTCCACCTGAAATCAAAGAGATCAGAAAGCAACAGCGAATCAGAATAACTCAAAAGGAAAAGAATATATATAGGTAGGAGATTCCAACTTAGTGACAATTAACAGCACAAAGGATCTTTTCACTATATATGGGCACAATGATAGATAATTAGCTTCTTCGATGCCACCCCTGGCCAAAATACATAGCAATTTAGCAAAGAGATTCCAATTAGCAGAGCAGCATTTCAAATGATCAAAGATATGAAGGGAAGATATACAAGTTGTGTGTCTGTGTGTGATAGAGAGAGAGAGAGAGAGAGAGAGAGAGAGAGAGAGAGAGAGAGAGAGAGAGCAATAGACATAGAAGGCAAGAAGTGTAGAAAGCACCTCTTAGAAGATTGGGAGAAGAAAAGAATGGCAGAAGAAATGACACGAGAGTATTATCCAGCTAAAATAAGCCACATATTGCACTGCCTGATTAGCTAGCTCTTCCCCAGAATAACTGTCAAATAGCTGGCCTCTCAATGAATGTTATTGAAGACAGACAGCAATGTCGCTAGATGTTAGTGGTATATGATCTAGCAAAGATGGCTTTTACAGCTTATACTTTCATTTTATGTTGACAGCCATCTAACAGCAACAGTAGCACAGTCCCTGATAATCCATCATCGCATCTGAAGTGACTATGGGGTGGCAATGATGACTGAATGATGGGGAAACATTGTATTATCCACAACAACCATGGAGTAACACTGTATTACAGTGCCTAAGTGTTCCTCTTTTACCAAAACAGTATAAATCACTCTCACTGAATAGCCATTCAAATCATAAGCATAAGCAAAATAAACAAGACCTATCAGGGTCAAAATCTATAAAACTGGGAACATCAATCTATTTAATATTGGAGACAAGAAATAGTTACCAGAACAAATAAGCTGATGTTAGAAGAGCAAGTGATTTTGGGCATTGCAAGTGCCTTGTTTGACCATCTTTCAATTACACCAACATATCTTGGACTTCCCTTATCATCAATTGAGCATGAAACAAACACTTGGGCTCTGTCACGCACCTGCAGATAAGATATTAAATTGTATAGATTGCTTACTATTGAGGATATAACATCTTATGTCAGAGATTGCAAAGAATCTTGAGAAACCAGTTGAACTATAAACTTCACTTTTTATAAAGAATGGTTTTCAAACCTTGGGAATTGAAAGAATACTACTTGTTTCCTTTTGGGAGTATTCTGTCACATATAATACAAATCCAAACATCTGGATGACAAGTGGATTACATCAGAGATTAATTAAAGGTCATCAAACAACTCCAACCAATCAAGAGCTGCAAAAGAAACCATCGCCAGCTAAGATGTTTACAACATCTATCTACAGATGGCTTTTACCTGGCCTACCGACTCCATTGCAAGGGGATGTTCTGCTTCAACCACCTCCATTGGAGAACATATGGTATCAAGGACCTCAAAGAAGGAAGCAATTTTGCTAACCTTAAAAAGCCCATAACTTGCCCTCTTATTATTGGAAGGAACTGGGGGAAGAGCTACGCTGCTATATTTCTCAATGACTCTTCTTAACGCTGCACAATATCGCAATAAATTAGAAAAGTTGAATTTTGTGAGACCTCTATTTACATGAGGTAATGGCAATGAGTACTAAACACTAAGAATGTTTATATAGTTATGACAATGCTGTAAAAGGTAGACCAGACCATAGGCCCTATATGTTAATGAGTGCATCAAAGCAGTGTAACTGTGCTGCCCAAAGTGCTGAGTCTCAGAGGCGATCTCAAATGATATGATTGGCCAGCTTTGACAAAAATATACATTTCTCAACATAGAATAGCATAACAGTGACATTTTAAGAGTGTACATTCAAGATGGAAAAAGATAGCTATTAATGTAAATGGATATGACTGAAGTTGAATACTTCGATTACTATCAATTTATTCCAACTACGATATTGGCTACCACACCTTACTTTTAGATGCTTTTAAGCTTTGAAATGCTCATACTGTTGGCATTTTAGCTCACTGCTCCATCTAAATTTCTTACTGAACTAGTTAATGCCCTCTTTCGTATTTGGTCTGCTTGAATCTAGAAATTGATAAAATTCTTAAAAACCATATTGAAACTATTTTTGATATCAATTATCAAATACAATAGCAGAGAGTAATTATTTTTTTATCATGTTACAATGGTTTTAGTTGGGCTTGGCTGGAGTTAAAAGACTCAAAATAAAGAAGGCATTCCACCTACATTCACAATTTTCATGTGAATACAACTTGCCAGAACTGTCATTTCAATGGCTAAAAATTTATATTGTTGTTATTTCAATTGAAAAGACATCATATTGATGCAACCAGCAAGAGAAGATCGATGAGTCGCTACGTTCAAAAAGAAGAAAAAAAATCATGTCTTAAGCATTGTATACTTTTATTAAAGAAGGAAAATGCAAACAATCTCCAGTAATAATAGATTCTAAAGATGTATAAGGGTTGAAAGATTAAGTTGACCAGGACATGCCTTTGAACTTTGGGTTGTCCACATCACCAGACTCCTTGATTGGAGCATCCTGGATAGCAGGAGAGTTTGATGAAGTATTATAACTAAAGTTCCAAACAGTCTTGTAATCATAAGAAGCATTACTTACATAATCATAAGAAGTGAGGTCAGCCTTGTAATCAGATTCATTCTGACCAGTATTTGCACCATTGAAAAACTCAAAATTGGTTCCACCATGAGCCATCTGAAAATCTAAAAAGTTACATCATTCCAACAGAACATGTGAAACCAATAAATCCATTTCCAAAATTTGGACTACAACATACATAGAGTACTGCAGAACCATTTCGAGATAAAATCGTTTGCAGGGCTGCAGCTGTAAAGCTGGCACCAGTTTCTGCAATCTGCTCTCCCCAATGTGTAAGCCATCCTGTATAAAATTCCCTGCAAAACAAGAATCACTAGTAATACTTTATGAAATAATGTCGCATTGAAAAAGGGATAAGTCTACTGACGATGATAGAGCAGGCGATTTTCCTGGTGCATTGTACTTCTTCTGCAACTTAAATATTGGCCATGGATTGTCACCAGTTGAAAAATCAACAGCTGCATATCAACCATTAAAGCCAACCAGTTAAAAAGTGAATGATGACACAAGATATACAACAAACACCTTCCTAGTGCAGTTGAAATTTTAATTTCCACAGAGCATGAAATATGAACTCTATGCATCTTCACTATACATCCTGCACCAAGAATATATTCTGCACTCTATAGTAAATATGAAAATGCCGAAGAATCGCCAACAATCCAGCCATAACAAAAGGAAGAAATGAATGAATGGCTGGTATGTGTCTATAACAGCAACAATGGCTTAGTTCCTTCTGAGACTTAGTGTTACATCATCAAGGAGATAGGAAACCTGATAACCTAAATGGATTAACGGACTCCATTTGGTTATATGCTCTGGCATTGGCAAGACTTTGCTGATTATCTCAAGGATAAATAAAACAAAAGAGATCTAAAGATCAACAAGCATCAGACCTCCTCACTAAAGGATCTTATAAGTTCCCTACTATTTTTCTCAGACAATACGACAAGCCTAGGCACACTATTTCTAGATCTTAAAGATAATTTGTAGCTTGCAATCACTTAACCTAGGCCCTTATGCACCACACGTTTTTATTGTCACCAAGAATGTTTAGATCGTCCAACATGGGACGAAAGCAAAATTATCTGTCATCCAAATCTTTCAAGACTCACATGTTATGCTCTACAAATAAGCCTGTTCTAAAAACTTTTGACTCAGGATGTTACCGACTCCAAATCTTTCAAGACTCACATGTTATGCTCTCAAATAATTTGTAACTTTTTTCCATTTTAAGAAGGTTTTATCCAGCATCTGAGTAAAGTTAGGAGTTCATTTTCTATTCTCTATAGTCTATATGCCTTAGTATGAGGCCCTGTTGAGAGTTATCCTATTTCACTTTGTCCATAACAAGCCTAAGCACCATGATGCCAGCAATCAAATTGCATGGAAAAAAATGCACCCTTCAGAACTTGGCTTGCGCTACCATCCTTTGACAAAGTTTATTGGAATTACTAGCGTAATTCCAATAGAGGATTACAACTCAAACCTATGACCTCTTGCATTCAAAATAGAGCTTCCACTAATATGACAAGGTCTCGTTTCGCATCACTTTCACTTTTTCTATTTTCATAAATAGAAAAATAGTATTTCTATTTATATTTTTTTACCTTTTTTTTACATGTAAACATGCATGGTATAGTCAATTATTTTTCAAAAACAAACAGGGTGATGGGGGTGGAGACAATAGTAATTGCAGCAAAGGCAGTGGAGGCAGCACTGGTGTTGGTGGAAAGTTTCATGGTGATATAGTGGCAGTGATGATGATGGCGGCTGTTGTGTGGTGGAGGCAATGACATCAACAATGCGACAGAGGCGATGTTGATAGTGGCAGTGGTGTGGTGTAAGTGGCAACAATAGTGATAATGGCAGCAACAGTGGTGGTTGTGGTGGAGGTGCCTGCGATTTGGTGGAAGCAGTGATGATGGTGGCAACAACAGTGGCAGTGGCAGCTGCAATAGTGGTGGGGGAAGCAACAATTGTGGTGGTGGTATAAAAACATGAGTTTCTTTTTTTTTTTTGAAAATATTAAAACGATTTCTTACTTTCATTTTTTGGAAATAATGAAAGTGACTTTTAAAAAGTAGAAAATAAAGGCAATAGTACCAAACATGAATTTTTCTCAATTTCTATAATTTTATTTTTAATAATAGAAACAAGAAATAAAAGTGCTGCAAACAAGCCTAAATGAACTTATTTAAAAAATATGGAAGATTAAAGATAAAAACATTTATTATGAAACACAATTTGCTTAGAAAAAAAAATGCCTAAGAAGTCCAACATGGCCTCTTGTTGTGTCAGCCAATGCATATGTTTTCAGTGTCCTCTTCAAACATCCTCTTCTTCCCAAAGTGAAGCATGTAGCAATGAATGCAAACTGAATCAAATGACTTGTGGGTTATCATGTATTCCTTCAAGAATGATATCTCTAGTCCTTTTGATAATTAAAAGTTCCACATCAAAGAATGATGAGTGCTTCAAGAACCTTTCTCTGATCTGACAGTCTTTCTTGCTTTGAAGATATGTTAAATCAAGCTGTTTCACCATATACAATGGGGAATAAATTAAGGAAAAGATCTTATATGGAAACATAAATTAATTGTCACATGATACAAATATATAAGAATAGCAAGCCTGGAAAAGATGAATTCTAGATTTTGGGATTACTAAGAATGCATGGTTTTGCTTTTTGGTGAGATTTTATAAAAGCAACATCAAACCACTAGACTCACCTGAGAAAACACCCTCCTCAGGAATAGTTCCCTTTTCTAGTGCATCTTTAGAGCCACCATCCGTAGTATACCTACAACATGAGAATAAAGCAAACATCTAATTGTTGATCAATTCCCTAAGTTGACATAAGAGGCTTCAGTCAATGATGGCAACACATAGATGGCCCCTCACCAGCAATGCAGTAATATAAGTTTAAGTAAAAAAATATAAATGAATTGGATGCTATGACAAGAATATAATTAACTTGTACTACAATTTTTAGTTCCTAAATAACAAGATAGCAGGAAGTAAAGAAGTCAAGCCTCATAAATACACAGCACATCGAGACAAAGTTTATAAGAGACTGTTGTTATGAGTTTTACCACCCTGGGGAGTTCTAGAGTTCTCTCACATATTCTTGCATGTAAAACTGTAAACACATATATAGAAGCTTGGCAGCTTCTAGAGTGCTGATGTGAGTGAAAATACTTCAAGTGTATGAAAACTTGTGAGGATATTTGACAGTGAATAATGCAGCAATCCACTAGCTAGGGTTAACTAGTTTAGCCTAGCATATGACTTCTAAATTATAGTAGCATTTTGGGATGCAGTTGATGTAATACATGGAAAGTCAATTATTTTCATGTGAAGTGCAAAACGTATATATATTATCTATAAGAACAAATATGTCTATAAATGCAATATTGGAAGAACTTTGTGGTCAGTACTTTCATAAATGACTTAATTTTTCATGACTTCTAAATGCTTGTATGCTTGCTGAAGCAGCACATCATTGTTTACTGGGACCAGCCGACTTCTTTAGTTTTAAAAACTCAAGATCTGCAAGGTTTTGTTTACGCAAAAATCTGCAAGGTTTTGTTTACGCAAAAATCTGCCTTTATGGTAGCGAATGGTAATAGAAAATGCTCTTATCTGGATATACCATTATTAGGACACCATCAAGTCATCTAGCAACTTCAAATTTCAATCTTTCTTGAGTGCCAACCAACCTGGACAATGGGACATGACACAAAACACAGCAAGGCACTTTCTTCACGGCAATAAAAGGAATGTCAAGATTCTCTGAGCCAAAGGCATCAAAAGTAGTCCACCATTTAACCCAAGATGTGAAATAGTACAAGGATAAATTTGTTACAAACTTTCTGATTGTTGTAGTTTCCAAGAAATTTTCATTGTTTTATCTTAGTTGTAACTTGTAACGAAGGATTCAAGATCTGGTGCCAGCACTCATACCGGTCTGGTCCTCTGTACCAGGATGCTCCCCTCTTGACACTCAAGAAAGGCCGGCATCATATATGGTACCAGGATGCCTCTGAGGCTTTTTTCTTAAACAGATGGTTTTTATTGTTCAGGGTTACGACCATTTTAGCCAATTAAATAGGTATGGTTATTGATCCAGATCTGGCAGCAATGTAGTAGCATGTGCTCATTAAAAGTGGAAACATGCTACAAATTTTTCTTCCTGAATTTTTTCTGTCTTATTTTAATAATTAATTTATTCCAAAGAAATATAAATGTATAAAGAATAAAATACACATTAAAGAACAAAAGATATCATCTTGTAGGTTGATTCCCACCCTATAACATATATAAATTTTACACCAAACAGAAAAATCTGGCATAATTTTTCTTATTTTTGTAATTTTCAATCAAATAAGTGGCTACAAAGGGAGGGTGGATGACCTTATTGCATGGGTGATGATTTTCGCATAGAGGAGGCCGAATCTAAAAGAGGGGAGGCTAGATCTAACACCTCCTTTCCCTTCTTCCTCTCTCCCTTCCTCTCTTTCTCTCTCTCTCTTTCTCTCTTTTCCTCTCTGAGCTCCCTCCCATGACTAAACCAAATGGACAAAAGAGAGACATCAGCAGACATTCCTTTTTTGTAAGGAAGAACTGGCTGTCCTGGCTAGCTTACTGGCATGTCCCAACCAATATTGACCAAGATGGAAAGGATGTCCCAGTTCATGAACCAACCAGCATCCCATGGGCATCTCAAGTATTATTCTCTCATCGGAATAGTATAGTACCGGCAGGATGCACTGGGATTGATAGGACGTGAATCCTTTGTTATATATCTACTCGTCTGCGTATAATGACATGGTAAAAAAGAACTAATGAAGAAATAAAAATAAGGAGAAAATGCGATAAAGAATTTTGGAGAAGAGAGAAGTCAAAAAGGTGCTATAACCAGATGGTTAGATATCAAAGCAAAATGTATGATAAAGAATTTTATAAAAATGTGATCCACTCATCTCCTGAAAACCATAATATCCAGCTGGTTAGATAGAGAGTACAAAGAGTGATACTTTCCTATTATTACTGCATTTAAATGGGCCTAACTAAATTGAATATATTTAAAAAATTGACTCATAAATATTGCACTTATGTGTACTAAATAAGTGGTCTAGAAAACTTAGTGCACCAGATCATCACCAGTCAATGAAAAATAGGGAATTCAGGGAAAGCACCAACATAAGGTTCCTTCAAATAATGCTAAATTTGGACTAGTAAACCACTTTATTGAAAACTCGCATTATTTAAAGTTCGTATAAAATGCATCTGGCACATCAGCAGTCAGCTTGTTGTGCTACATTCATTTATCATATGAGTTTATTCTGCATAAGTTTTGTATGCCAGGTTAGGGTTGCTGCTTTCAAGCCACCACAAGTGAAAGGATGGATCGGGTTTGGGTAAATTCTCCTGGACATGGAAAATTGACCCAGCCAAAACCCGAATCCATTGCCACCTCGGAAGGCATGAATACTCAAATTAGTCTGACATAGGAATGTTGAATGAAGAAATCCAGGATATTAAACCAGGTGGAGGATTCATGTTCAATTCATGGAAATACAATATTAAAAGGAACGGAAATCACATACAGAACAATATCATTCCCAAGGTGCCTTCTGGCCAAAGTCACTAGGTGATGGAGATATTTCTTGTCATCCCCATATGATCCAAACTCATTTTCTACCTGGCAAAAATGCCATCAGGTTAGATTATTGGTAAAAGAGAGTCATCAAATGGCTACACTTTTACATATTACTAAACTAACCAAAAAATTGGTTGCAAAACCAGTTAAGAATAAATGGAATCAATCCAGTCACCTGAACCATAATAATAGGACCCCCATTCTCATACAGTAGAGGAGACATTTTTGGAAGCAAAACTCCCCACCATCTTTCGACCTGTAAATTTAAAAAAAAAACATATATAGAAATTTGATCTATCAGTTGTTCTCTGCAGGGTTAAGTTCCACACTTGATAATGTCAAAAAGAAAAAGACAAAAGAAAAAGTATGATCTTATATATGAATTACGGAGTTCTCATTTATTTAAGAAAAATGCAGTAAAATCAATTATTCCTTACTCAGTAGAACTGTATATGTATCATAACAAGGAAATTGAGACACAAAGAAACAGCCAACATTTCACAAACTACATTATTTTACTTGAGCTTTGCTGTAGAAAGAGAACAAATGAAAATATACAATTTCTATAAAGAATCTGACGATAAAGTAATTGAGCATATTTTTTTTATTCATCAGTTTTTAAATCTAAAAGTCACATGATAACCACTTACCAAAAAAAATCATAAGCATAGATTATGGATGAAAAAGTAACTCATCATCTAAAGTTCACATGGTCAGAGAATAAAGGACATACCAACTGAAGGAATTCAGGATCTGATGATCTCAGTTTGAGAGCTGGTTCTATAGCTAGCAACCACGCAGGAAAACCTCCAAAGTCCCACTCTGCTAAAAAAGTGTACGTCAATATGACCTTTGAACAGGTCAATACAAATGTAAAGTAATTCATGAAATCAGTTTTGCACTGCAGATTATCTACATAGTTTCGATGTTAATTCCTATATCTGGCATATCATATCGTCTCCTATCAGGACGTGGCACCACCATTGCTGGATATGGAAATGGGACCAAAGCTCAAAATATCGACATGGGCAGAAAAAATAGAATGAATTGCTAAAAGTTGCACGATTAACAAATAACAGAAGGAACAGCAACCTGGTTCACAAATTGTTATAGGGGATAGGTGTGACTCACCTGCACAGACGTAGGGTCCTGCACGTAGCATGACAAGAAAACCTAATTCTTGTGCAAGCTTCAAAAACGATTCGATATCTGCAATACCCTCAAAAACCCATTTCTGGGGTTCTGGTTCATGTAAATTCCAAGGAACGTAGGTTTGGATGGTGTTCAAGCCGAGTGCCTTGGCTCTTAAAAGTCTATCTTCCCAGTACTGCACATAGAAAGCATGTACTGCACATAAATATAGCACAGGAAACCAAAAAAAAGGAGTAAAAATTAAAATAAACTATTAATTAGAAAGTAAATAATGCAAAATCAAAGGATATACAGAAATTCATTGATGCGATTATGATTGATACTGCAGCAATACCATTAATGCAGTTCTTGAAAAATAATAATTCTTTGTTACAAATTTGAAAGAAGTTAAGCAGGTGCCATCATGGATGTCATTAATTACTTTGACTGGAGAACTCAGAATTGGCAGAGAAAGAAGGCAAGTAATTAAAAAATATATATATATCTTGATATTTCTAGATATTAGTGAGGAATGACGCAATTCGGGACGATAATTGGACGTTACTTGATCCTTTCACTATCTAATTGATTTAACCGTCCTCGAGAGAAAGTTCAACATCCCGACAGAATGCTGCATAGATAAGAGAGCGAATTAAATATCCAAGATCGATGAAACTAAGATCATAATGCTAGTATCCACTGGCTTTCCTGGTAAGGCAACGAAAATCAAATAGCAGCATAAAGAGAGAGTAATTTGGGGGGGGGGGGGGGCGCAAAAACCTCAGGAAGAACACGAAAATAATGCACATCGCCGCCGATGATCTGAAAAGGTCGGCCATCTTTCCAAAACATGTCATCAGCTATCCAGAACCCTCGAGCATTGCCCTGCTCCAGAAGCATATTAACGATAAAAGATCGCATCAAGAATGTGCGCGATTCTTGATTGGAAAACAGAGCACGAGGAAATAAATCGGGGTTGCGGGAGTTGCTCCGAAGTTAGGGTTTTAGCTGCCCGTCCAGAGATACAGAGAAGAGTAGAAAGCGGAGAAAGGGGCGTACCGAGGAGAGATGGTGGCGAGAGGAGGAGAGGACGGGGAGAGGGGTGAGAGCGGGGGCGAAGGAGGCGAGAGTGATGGCGGTGAGGAGGGTGAGGAGGATCTTGATGCTCTTTTTGGACGCCATCCAGCGCTTCCGGATCGTCCGCCCGCCCCCGCCCCCTCGCCCCCTAAGCATGTCCGGCGGGGCAGAATCCGGCGAGAATCGCGTGGATCCGGTTCTTTTGGGAGCTGGTCGGAGGTGGATCAGTCTCGGATCATTCTCCGGCCAGATAATTCCATGTCTTGAACTCCGTCATTACTCGGTCCATTATGACCACGTAGCAGTTGGTGATTGGTCAATTCGAATCTAGATATGTCCTGACACCTACTATCACTCGTGTATTGCGTTAATTCCGGATTCGCGACATACATGAGATCGATGAACTAATCGGTCACCTACAACTCTACATATGTATATATATATAGAGAGAGAGAGAGAGAGAGAGAGAGAGTTATTTTAAAATGTCATCCCTTCCACCGCAAGAATGGGATGAACAATAATATAAAATGTCTTGCATTTAGTGGATGCTTGAATAGCCATTTTAGATCTAAGTTTCTAAAAATGTTTCGTCAGCTGTGAATAAATGTTTTTTTTTTCTAATGAAGAATTATGAATATGCCGATCATATACTCTATACTATTAGGAGAGCGCATCTTCGAGCACTTTTTTCGCTCTAACATATGTAAGTGCTTCATTGCATAATTACCATTGAAGTTGTGTTTGGTCAGGGACAACAGGAATGAAAATAACAACAACCATGTTTATGGGAATAGTTATGCTATGAGTTATTCTAATTTTTGCGAGACTACTTTCTTGTTTAATAAAAAATTTGTATCCATCAAAAGAACAAAAAGTAAGAAAAAATTATAATTTATGATCGTTTTGGATAACAATAATTGGCAAAACTATTCCTTTTTGTGGTGTTTGGAACCTTATAATTAAGTTTCTTTTTTAAGGAAAAAAAATACTTGTTGCATCAATCCACTTGTACAGTGAGTATAAGGTCTAAAATATAACTTTATACTAGTGAAACATCACTTGAAAAACGGGCATAGACTTGGAATAAGCTCTACATAGTCAAACCATCTTATATCCATTTTTGGGCATAAGCTATTCCTTATCCATCCCAGAATAAGTTTATCTATTCTTTATGCTCATTTCACGATTTTTAATCATACCCCTAAAAGTTAATTTATATTGTCTATTATATTATATAAAGATTATAATATGTCAATCAACATGTTATATAGTATTACTAGTATAAAATACTAAAATATAGTAAATAATATTATAGTATATTATATATGATATATAGTATTATCAGCATAAAATATAGTATTCCCATCAAAGAATATTATTATTCTTTTAGTACTCTGATAAAATATTATAATACTATTACATTATATTATAATATATAGTATCTAAATATATCTTGGTATTCTATAGTATTTTTTAATAATAATTATAAAATAAAAATATTACTACTTATCAATATTATTTACCATATTATAACTATTATAAATACTTAACATTGTAGTGTTTCTATAGCATCAATATTACAACATTTTTAATATTTATATAATATTATATTGCACCATTATAACATAATGCAACTATTGATATCATAATATTATTATCACTATATTTTCTTATATTTATCTAATAGAGCCTCTCAGAAATATGTTCCCCATTTTGGAGTGCATTCTACTCTAGTTGAGGTTGTCTTGAATAAATCCAGTATAAACGAAAATCTTTGTGCTCACTTCAGTTTTCCTCTAGGCACGGTATATAAAAGTCATGGCTTTGAGATAAAAAATAGTTTTGTTTGTGGATGTCTGGAATTCATTTCGTGTATTCCATTTTTAGGAATAGACTATCGGCATACAAATATAAAGAAAGAGGTTACAAGGGAAGGATGGAAATCATGGAATAGTCTCCTTAATTTTCTATTGGACGCAAGAAAAGGGATTAGCAGTTGGGAGGTGGGAGCAGTTGGGTTCCAGTAGTAGTACTAGGTAATTAAATATTCATTTATTAAAACGACCAAAGCCCGTCTAGCTCAGTCGGTAGAGCGCAAGGCTCTTAACCTTGTGGTCGTGGGTTCGAGCCCCACGGTGGGCGGATTTTTTTTTTTTTCTTTTGATCCTCAAGATTACTAATAAGTAAATTTGTAGTTGGGGAAATCGAGTCGAAGCGGTTGTTTGGGAGGTGAACGGCTTACAAGGCCAGCCCGTTCGTTTCGCGAGTCTAGTGTATTATCTCCAGGCCAGATTCCGGGAGGCCGTCGGTCGTCATTCGATCGGAGTATGGCGCAGCCGCTCCCCTCCGACAAGGCTGAAGAGGCTTCCGGTAGGTCCACAGTTCCAATATTCCCCCTCCTCCTCTCCTATTTGCTCTACCCCTTCTGCTTTATTCCGACGATCGTCTTTGTAATTTAAAAAAAAAAATTAGGGCCTGTTTGGGAAACATCCTGCCGGGTCCGGCGATATCCGGCAGGTGGGCCGGAGAAATGGAAGGAAGGGAGACAACGGGAAAGGAAAAAAGGGGGCCTCGAGAGGTCTTTATATAGCCATTTTTATTCATGATTCAATGAAATATTGTAATATTCATTTGCAGGCGTTACTCGACAAAGAGTTGTGATAGTAAACAAGCATGGAGAGAAGCTTGTGGGGGTCCTACATGAAACTGGTTCCAAGAAGCTTGCGATCTTGTGCCATGGATTCCGAGCCTCAAAGGTAGGTTGTTAAGCTATGTGTGTGCCAGATCCTTCTGTGTTAATCCGAGTTTTGCTGTAAATTTAAGAAATCTTAACTGCAATTTTAACGAAAGCTTTTCTTATCACATGATATTAGCAGTCATTCAGCCAAGACATTTAAGATAAAGAATAGGATATCTTGGAATTAATTGTGAATTGCAGAATCTATTTGCTTAAATTATTTATCGTTTGATGGAAAATTTGATAAACTTGAGATCTAATTGCCTGTCCTATAAGTTAAGAATTTCTCTAGCAATAAGGAACACATTGTCTGGACACTGGTTACTCCTTCCATGTATACAATGCAACATCTGTGCTCCTTGAAATTTGCGTCAAAAGTCAGATATTTTTTTTACGGAATGATGATTTTGGGTACCCCTTTTGATTGTCTTACAGTGGTAAATGCTGCTATTTTCAGGATGACAAAACTTTACTTAACCTAAGTGCTGCATTAACAAGAGAACGGATCAGTGCCTTTCGCTTTGATTTTGCTGGAAATGGGTAAGCTTCTTACCGGAAAGCCTGGAAAGTTGTGACTCTTCAAGGCATAGTTGAACTATTTATCTATAATTTCCGCTTTTATCTTGCATTTTTTCTTAAGACATGGCCTAAATTATCATTTATCTTTATTGCAAGACTTGATATGCTGTCATGTTCAAGCAAGCAAGGATCCTATTAGAAAAGTATGCATGTTCACTCAAAATGCATTTGCCATAGGGTTGGATCTTCAATCTGAAATTACTGCTATTAGATCCACTGAAAGAAAATACAGAAAAAATCAGCATAAATGCTAAATTTGATGGCTTCTTCTTCTCAAAAAATTTTCATTACAATGTTTCTAGAGTTGCGAGGAGAAATGAAATAATGTGATTGCTAAATAGTACCACTTTCTAACATGCTAGCACCACATCCATGTGGAACAATATTGTCAGGTTTCTGACTACTATGCGCTTTAATTCAATATCTTCTTTACCAGTGCATGGATTCCAGTACTGAAGGGGGGAAAAATCACATGCTACATGGTATATGCTTTCAATTTTAGATGTTGAATTTCTTTCCTTTTTACCCTAAGTGCAGTGAACTAAGCAGTCATCTATTCCGTACATGTTTTATCCTCAGAACTTCATCTCTTTCCATCAAATGATCATACAGATTTATTTCTGGTGTGCATTAGTCGGTGCAGGTTAATCTTGATTGAAAATAAAAATTATTCAATTAAGGTTATGAATTTTAGTAATTGATTAGGGATAACTTTTTCATATTGAAAACTGGACAATGGTGTATAGCCTTCGCAAACCAGCAGATATTCATTTTTGAATTTTTTTACATTTCTGGAACTTGGATGGTTTTTGATCATCTTCTTTGGTGACAACTATACTGAAGCTTCCAAGTCAATTAATTTAGCTCGATTAGTTGTTATTCATGTAAACTTATCACTTCTTCTTCTTCTTCTTTTCTTTATGTTGACACTTTAGCAGAACATCTACTTGATATCTTTCCCTTTGTTTGGCATTTTCCTTTTGTACTCTTTAAAGGAAAAAAATAACCTGCTACTTGTTCTTTAGTCAATTCCAGACTCAGCAAAATTAAATTGAATGAGGGTTTTCTAGATGATTTTAATCATGATGTATTCTTAGGTTAAATGAGGTGCAGCATTTGATCTATCTCGAGTTTCTTTGTGTATATATTTATTCTTTTGTATATAGCTTTACACATTTCTATAATAGCATATTCTGCTTTTCCTCACGTATATAGTGCGATTCTTGATGTTATCATGTTTAAGATAGCTAGCTTAAACATAAACATGAATAACAAGCTCAAATCAAAGATTTGGCATTGGTCTTATAGTGCCTATATCCTGTACGATGTAATATTCCATGTTGTTGATTGCTTTTACTATCGAATTTGTTTTCTGTATCAGATGGATTGAAATGTCACTCAGCTCCTATATCCCATAGGGTTTAATATTCCATTCTGTTGATTGCTTTTATTGTTGGATTTGTTTTCTGTATCAAATGGATTGAAATGTCGCTCACCAGAATTATTAACCACACAAACAGGTCTATGTCAATTTAGTAACATGCTGATGGCCATTCGATTTCTAGGGAAAGCGAAGGTGTTTTCCAGTATGGCAACTATAGAAGAGAGGCTGATGACTTACGTGCTGTAGTCTTATATTGGTCTGAACAAAAATATGAAATAAGTGCTATTCTTGGACACAGTAAAGGTAGGCAGTCTTTTTGGCATAAATTGGCCTTTACGTATTTTCATGTCAACCATACTTATGCTTGAACCTGGTTGTGTTTCAATGAACACTAAGCGTCAGATGATCCATTCCCATGTAGCAGTCCTCATAATACTGCATTCAATGTCTGACATGATGAAAACTATAATCTCCTGGCCAAGATGTTCATATTTTCTGTCAACCAAACTTATGCTTGAACTTGGTGACGTTCCAATAAACATTAAGCATTCAGATTATCCATTCCCATGTAGCAGTCTTCTTACCACTACATTCACTGTCAGACATGATGAAAACTATTATCGACTGTTCAGGGTCTTAAGTCCCATCATCTTTCAACTTGTGCATGCTAGCATAAAAATTAATGCACCTGTTTTTGTCAAGCATTTACATAAAATGGTTCTTACAGGAGGAAATATGGCGCTCTTATATGCTTCTACTGAGAGGATCTAGAGTGCATACAATAGCAAAACATTTAATGCCTCTTTGTTTATGCGAAGCATTACTCACTAAAAATGGTTTTACAGGAGGAAATGTGGTGCTTTTATATGCTTCCATGTACCATGATGTCCCTATAGTCATCAATCTTTCTGGTCGATTTGCTTTAGATAGAGGCATTGAAGGTCGATTAGGCAAAGAGTTCATGCAGAGAATCAAGAAAGATGGATTTATCGATGTGAAGGACAGAACAGGTGCATTATAGCAATAAAATGGAGCTTTAACTTGGTCTTGCTATCGCATATATGATCTATAACTTTGTCAGAAGACTTCCATTTTCTATCATTTTGTGGTTCTAACTGATGCTAATTCTGTGTTTTGTTTCCTGGATGGCTTTCATACTTCAATATGCTTCCGTAACATGATGTTTTAAGATGACAACAATAAACATTTGCACTATATAAAATTTTGTGGATCTTTAGTTTTAAAATAAGGATATTAGGTTATGATATTAAAAAAAAATAATACCAGGAATGAGTATACTGTCTATGTATGTGAAAATTGTTCTACTCCTCAGTAATACAGTTTTCTTATAACGCGGATATAGACTGGTGCAGGGTAGTTCAGGCATTTTTTGAATAACTGAATACATATCTGTGAATTATCCATACAAAACTAGCCACCATGTCCTCATGTTTCATGGATTCCATGAGCCAAAAAGACTTAGGTCAAAGTCATGAGAGCTTATTTGAGACACGACTTTGTTTTGGATATGAACTGATGTTGAAGTAGGGTCCAGTTAACCAGTGTTAAATTGGTCAGCTAAGTGAGCCTGTTGTTATTGCTTATTTTACACAAACACACACACACACACAAAGGTTAAAGTGGTTCCCTTATTGTTTCCTATTGCTTGAATAAAACAGGGTGCATTTCAAATTCCAAAAAAACAAGGGTGGGGGTTTTAATTTCAAGGATGATGCCGTTGCATGTTTGAAGATATATAGTGCTACTTATTAGAACAAAACATATTTGTTCATAATGGATATAATATAAATCAAGAGTTCTATTTGATTAGATTTGACTTGTCCCCACCCCTATGCACATGCATATATCTGCGCATAGATATGTATCTGATGCATCTGTGGTGCCTTGATATCTAAACCTATCTGCAGATCAGTGTGCATCAAATTTACCAGTTTGTCTCTTTGCTTTCATGCATGTATTGATATGGAGAGCACTAGCTTTTTGTTTGGTTTATACTTAACTAGCTTCAAGTTTGTAGAATTTAAATGGTAAGAAATGGAGACATGCACATGTCAGTTGCTTAGAGGATAACTATATCACCCATACGATACTCATGGTGGGAGGAAGCAGGATTGACTTATGTTGATCTGATAATGTTGAGCAGTAGTTAAGCCTCAATTATGCCCTCAAATATTGACCCCTATGATGTAGCTTCTTCTAAAAACATATAATAGGAAAATTAACCAAGGAATTTCTGTATATAAGGGATGATGCTCTTTTTGAAAGTCATCATACCAACTTTTTCCTTCTTTGTTCGGTTTAATGCAATTACTTTTCCCCCTTTCTCTCACTTTGTTTCTTCCATTCTGCTTCTTTCATTCATCGGTGATCATGACTTAAGCAGAAAATATAGATATTACTTTTTTGTACCAAATGGTTGATTATTGTTGGATTTTGTAACAGGAAAAGTCGAGTATCGGGTGACTGAAGAAAGTCTAATGGATCGATTAAACACAGATATGCATGCATCAAACCTCTCCATTGACCAAGAGTGCAGGTTAGGTACATTTCTGTGTATTGCAGTGTATGTAGTATCCTATTTTTGCTGAGCCAGCTCTATGTTTGCATTTTTTGACTTATTAGTCCCATCGATATCTTTAATATTTGCACATTGATAGGACTGTTAGATGAGAAGGCTAGCTGTGCCATTGTACCGCATCGTTACAGATAATAACAATCAACTCTGTTACTTTCAGGGTCTTGACAGTTCATGGTTCAGAAGATGAAATTGTACCAGCAGAGGATGCCTTGAAGTTTGCCGAGCTCATACCTAATCACAAGCTACAGATTATTAAAGGGGCCGACCATTGCTATACTGCACATCAGGAAACGCTGGCTTCAGTTGTACTGGACTTCATAAAATTTGATCGCGTATTCTTAGTCCCAAATGGAAATAGAATCGCAATTTCTAGATTATGAGTTTCATGCGTTGGATCTTAGATAGATGGAGACTTTTTAGTTACAGCAGCAAGTCAGCAATATCGGAATAATATGTAGTTACATAAAGGCAACATATTGTAAGAAAAAGGTTTATATATCCAGTGGAAGAAGATTAACAGGTGTGATAATTTTTCGTGGATGGAGATACTTTATGTAAATAATTTTCATGCTGAGATTGTGCAAGAGAAATGCACCTTGAGTGAGTTCATCCTTGATGGTGGATCCCAGTTTCGTCGCTATTAATTTAGCTGTGGTTTTGTGAGGACATTACTGTCACTGCCTAAACCTTTGTTTTATGATTCATATTTTTAAACTGCTTAAGAAACTTTTGCTAGATTGGCCAATAATCTAATGAGCGATGGCAATACATGCAAAAGCGGGATTCATTAGATGAGAAGTGGATTGCAGATTGCAAATGCTTGTATGAGATTCTCACCAGTTCTCATGCGAACCAGGCACCACCCAAGTTCACAGCCCACTCACGCACATCACCTATAAGAATTCAATAATCGCTGGAGTCTACTTGGCAGAAGAATGTACTAAACATTTAAAAAAGATGAATATCCACTCATGGCTGAATGCATTCATGTACTTGGGTTTTTTTTTTTTTTTTGCTATAATAGACGACTCATATACTTGTAGTATGAATATATCTAAAAAGTCAAAAAATAACAAGTCACGGAGTGCTCTAAGCAACTTTCACCAATCTAGAGGGTTCCTCTATAGTGGTTGGTTTGGAAGGCCATACATAACTCTCCTCTAGGGGTCCTTGGCCGCTGTTACATGACACCTGTTGGAAGTATCATCATAACGAAGAAACATAACTCTCCTCCAAACATTTATGTGTAAGCGACCCAGACGTTTTCCAACAAAAATTTTTATCTTATGAGCTATGGACTAACTTATCCCATCCCCTAAGCCACTCTACATCCCAAACATTATCTGACATGAGATCAAAAACTCAAGTCTCACGCATGTCTGGGTTTATTTTGGTTGGTTGATACCTGATAGGTATATTAAATAGCCATGGATGCTCCACAATGCTAGTAGAATGTCCATTTCTCATAAAGAAGACAAACTTGATTTAATCTGGTGAGTATAGATCTGTCCATCGTTGCAACTGTCTATATTAATTTGCCATAAGTCGGGTCCATAAGAAGTCCTATCCTTGAAGTAGCTGTCGAACATGTTTGCTGGTCATTGCTACCCCAGCCCACCTAGGATTTCCAATAGCCAGGGGTTTGAGTGGAGTCTCCCATCCCACATCATGAAAACCAAGGTTAGAAGCCTTTTTTTTTTTTCTTCTCTCTCTCTCTCTCTCTCTCTTCCGTGTAAACTTAAAACCATCGTACTTCTTTATTTTTGTTGTTTTAGATGGAAACTCGATCACGAATAAGGATTCCAGACATAACCAACATTCCTGAAGCGGTCCCGAATGGACTGTAGCTTTGTGCAAATGAGCAACTCATAACCTAGCCTTTCAGCATCTTCCTCCACTCGGCGTCTGCGTCTATATCAAGCTGGTCTTCAGCGGCAACATCTAAACATAAATTTAAACCACCAAGGATAGCGAGCCACGCAAAATCTAACCATAAATTTGGAATAGAACTGGTTAAAGCACTTCAACCCATAATAGACCAAGAGATCGACTTAGATGAAATGTGATCTATCATCAACCAGCTGAGAAAAATGATATGCTCTCTGGACTCATATTTTGAACTCATCCAAACATAAAAATTGGAGCCAATCAGATCAATTTCGGCGATCTTTATATATAAAATATCGAAAATGGAAAACAGATCGTCCTTCATACTCATCACTAACGATTAAACACGTTTGGTAGATATGTGTACTGAGAGGCCAATGTAGCAGCAGACTAGGTAGCAGCGTATGTGGCGCGCCACTCAGGTGACACTCTATGGGCAGAAGAGAGGATGTGACTTATTGTTTGCCGGCTTTACTGGGTATATCTGTACTCGTAATGTATGAAATATCCATTTTAGCTATAAAAAAAAACACACACATACGCGCGCACACACGTTTGGTAGGCGAGATCAATCCGATCTCACTTGCTAGAGAGCGTGGGTTAGCCCTGGCCCGCAATTCCCACGGGGGAGGTGGGAGCTCCGGAAAGCCCACTTCCAATAATTTGGCGTCGCGGGACTCGGGAGCCATGTTCCGTTCCCACTAGGGTTCCTCTTTTCCGCTGCTCCAGGTCTTCGACTTCGCTCTCGCTGAATTGCTTCTCTGGTGAGTCCGGCTTTCGATCTCCTTCCCTCCCTCCTTTGTCAACTGAGATTTCTTTTCTGAAAAGGCCTGCGGCGTTTCTTGATTCTTGTCTTCTTTTCGATTTATTGGGGCGCTTAACCTCGAGAAGACAATCTCTGCTTAGATCAATGCGACCTAGGAAGGTTTAGGTAGTGCTTTGCGCGAAAACGCCTTTTTAACTTGGGGATTGTGGAGAAATCTAGGGTTTATGGCAAATGGCCCATTGTCTCTGATCATATCTTCAAGGCTAACTTCAATCATTTTTCCCTATTTGATATATGGTTTAGTTTCCACTATTTATTGCCAACAATACATAGCGAGACCCAGATGGTTTGAAAACTGGAAATTATTGGGGTTCTTGTTTTCTTCTGGCCTGTTAGTCCTAATTGACATGGTCTTAGACTCCTAGCTTCATAGGACATGCTTGTTCAATTCGCATCATGGAAGCGGCTGCCGCTGGGTTTCCGTTATGCGATGGGGCAGTACTTTTGCCATTAATTTGTTTTCTATGCAAAATTTCAATTCAGAGAACTTTGGATTTATCTTTTCTGTTGGTGTATTCCCTCGGTACTACTTTCTGTCATGCAGAAGTGTTACTTTCTGATGTTAAATGGTATCATGAAATGCAATAGTTGCAAATTGGTTTTCTTTTTCTTTTGGTTCACTATATGTCATTGTTTCATTTATCTGCATTTAATCTTTTATATTCTAAACCTTCATTTTTAAAAGTTTTTTGATAACAATATATTTGTGGGGTTAGGGTGAGATTATACATAATGATGGTTAATGACATGAAAATAGCTTCATGCCTCTATTAATATTTGCGGAGCATAATGATGGTTAAATTTATTATGGATTCTTAAATATACTTTGCAATTGGAGGTATATTAATGATGTTTCATGGCAATGGGTGGCTTTATTGTTGGTGACAGTTGGTATGCTGATAATTTTTGCTTGTAAAAAATCTTACACTTTTCTGGTTGTTTTGATACTATTTATATCAAGCAACTCATAGTGGTTTGGCTGAATGTAAATCAATTGTTGCATCTTTGGGTACAAAAACTATGGTTACAGCATTTATTCTCCATTTTACTTTTCGTGGTACTTTCATGCGCTAAATTCTCACTTTGGTGTTGTTTTTTTTCTTTTTTTCCTTTTTTATTCCTTACACGGGAACATAACTAGTTATGCACTTAAACAAGCGGGTTTATTTTGGCCTTCAGCTTGGTATCTGATTTTTGCAAGGAATTCTTTTCATCAGTGTTGCATCTACTGAGCATCATCCTCTTGCTTATCATGTTGCGATACTTTCTCCTGCCTGTCTCTATTATTACTACTATTGTTGTCATCCCGTAACGAAAATCTTTCACATTGAAACTCCTTTGAGCCATACCATGGCTTGCATTGAGTTTAGATTCTTACTCTGCAACTCCTGTTGGCCTTTCTATTTTTTTCCTCCTTCTGCAACTATCTTCTTCCTCTTGCAAATGCTTCCGGCACCTGTGCTTCATTCACAGTTGCCTTGCAAGCTTCTTTTAGATACATAAGATGCCGAGGACAAGAGCAAGTGCTGCAGCTGCTAAGCCAGCTGGGCCTGTAAAGCCACTGGAGCTGGAACAGCAGGTTGATCTTGATGAACCTGAGGATATGATGGAAGAAAAGGTTGAGTATGAAGAAGTTGAGGAGGAAGTTGAGGAAGTGGAAGAGGAAGAAGAGGAAGTGGTAGAGGAGGAGGTGGAGGAGGAAGTGGAGGAAGAGGACCCTGAAGAGGAGGAAGAAGAGAATGCAACTGCTAATGAAACTGATGCAGATGCTTCTGGTGGTGCTGGTGATGCTATAAAAGTTGATGCGATGAAAGATGATGAGAGGGATGAGGATGAAAGCGGAAAACATGCTGAACTCCTTGCACTTCCTCCTCATGGGTCTGAGGTTTATGTTGGTGGCATACCTCATGATGCATCAGAAGAAGATTTGAGAAGCTTCTGTGAGTCAGTAGGAGAGGTTACTGAGGTCAGTTATGTTATCCTTGTCTTATTGCGTTTCAGCAGATTATGCAAATCATATTTATGTATTTTTGGACATTGACAGGTCAGGGTTATGAAAGGCAAGGATTCATCAGAGAATAAAGGTTATGCCTTCGTGACTTTCAGAACCAAAGAATTGGCTACAAAGGCTATTGAAGATCTGAATAATATTGAATTTAAGGTGGATCCCCCTTTGTTTATATTGCTGTATCTTTTATCAATTCCGTGCTTTCTCGATATGTTTATTGGAGATGTAATGTTTCTATTGTAAGAAATTGCATAATATCTCTACACAAGTGATTCCATAGGATTATTGCTAAAGAGGGTTAGTTTAAATGGCTGTGTCATAGCCTTTGTGAAGCTCACTTTAATCCCACAATGTAATTATGGATACAAATTATCAAGGGCAATGCAATTGACTATTTAACTTTTTGTATTAAAAAATAAATGATGACATAATATGACTTCTTTCTTAAATTTCCAAGCAGATTCTGTTTTTTCTTTTTTTCTTTTACTTAAACTATGTTGAAGTAATGGGAGACTCATTGCTTCAACTAATCTCCATGTTCTTTGAATGGACCTTTTAGTTGTTGAGAGGGTTGCCCAAAGGCAGTATATAAGGTGTACTCAGTAAAGATTTACAATTAAACTAGGTACGGAGATGACAACTAGGATCATTGTTTCATTTTTAAGTAATTGCAAAATCACAGATCTATAACATGATCACTTATTGAGATCTACACTTGAATGATATCAAAGTCAACAGATCTCACCCAATGAATAGTATTTATGGCTACAAAAACTGTTGAGGGTAGTTCGATATCTGTGCCAAGATAAACTACTGTGGGGGATATATTAAAACCAATGAATTTGGAATATGATTAAGTAGCATCAGGCTAGGGAACTACACAATTTATGGCGGTTGCTATGGTTCTATATGCGATAAATCTACATATTATTTTGGAAAATAATAACTCTTCCATTTTACTGGATCAAATTGCAATGAATTAGGTCCATAAGAACATAAAGTCCTAGTTTTTACCAAAAAAAAAAAGGACACTTAAGACTCCGATTTCTAGACCATTCTGGTAGTTTGACTGTTTGATTTATTTGTTTTGGTATTTCTAAAATATAAGTATGTGAGTTGTTATAATGGATCCTATCGATAATACAGAAAATGGGCCTGTCATCTCCATCAAGATGGTTCTACCTCATTGGATGTTTATTCCCCTAGCTGGAGCATGGGATATATAGGATGGATCCAGGAAAAAAAATATTTGAACTATGATTTAAGAAAAGAAATATTTGAAACAGGTCGAATGCAATGCTTTCATGACACCATTTGGCCCTTATTTTAAAAAGAGGCAGAGTCAAGAGTATAACTTTTTAAACTAAAAAGTTAGGCATTAGATTTATCAGATTCTTGTTGCATTCTTGACTGAACACTGTTATGGGCATGCAATGTACTGCAGGGGAAGCAGGTAAGGTGCTCGACATCTCAAGCAAAAAATCGATTATTCATTGGTAACATTCCTAGAAACTGGGTGGAGGATGATTTGAGGATGGCTGTGATGAATGTTGGCCCAGGGGTCACTACTGTAGACCTGATGAAGGTAATTGCTTCTCCTTCTCATAACACTTGCATCTGCCCAATGTTTTTGATTTCTGCTGACATTGCTCATATAATATGTTACTTTGTTGATGACTATTGATATCACTTAAAAGTATTGCAGCAATCTTTTAGCGTTGTTTGCACATGCTTCTTAAAGTGGGTGATTCGTCAATATTCTCTGCGTATGACACTTGTCTACTATCACAGGATCCACAAAATTCTAGCCGTAATCGTGGTTTTGCATTCATTGAGTACTACAACCATGCATGTGCGGAATATTCAAGAAAAAAGATGTCCACCCCAAAATTCAAGCTTGATTCCAATGCCCCTACAGTGAGCTGGGCTGACCCTAGGAGTGGGGATCCCTCTTCTAGTTCTCAGGTTTTAGTTAATTCTGTTAAGTTTTTTCAGCTCAGTTGTTCCTTCCTTTTGTTGTGCCAGGCTACCTTTCTTCGGCACTCACATGTCTGCTGATCAAAATTTTTACAGGTAAAGGCAGTTTATGTAAAGAATTTGCCAAAAAATGTCAGCCAAGATCAGTTGAAAAAGCTCTTTGAACACCATGGTGAAATTACAAAGGTGGTTCTGCCGCCTGCAAAGTCTGGACAGGAGAAGAGGTTTGGTTTTGTGCATTTTAAAGAGCGGTCAATGGCCATGAAGGCTCTTAAGAACACTGAAAGATATGAACTTGATGGTGATTATTCATGCTAGTTATTTTACATGCTTTGTTATGTCTGGCTATAAATTTTCCTTCATGGCTCATTCTGTTCCCTCCTTGTGTCTCTTAATAAATAGGTGATGTTCTTGAGTGCTCTCTAGCAAAGCCTCCAGCTGATAAGAAAGGTGAAACAGCGTCCAATGCTCAAAAAGGTCCTCTGTTGCCAAATTATCTTCCTCGCATGGGATACGGTGTAATGGGACCTTATGGTGCTTTAGCACCTGGTTTTGCACAGGTATGGTATGCTTCTTTTAAGGTAGATTCAGATAGCTGCTGCATGTTAATTTTATATCGATCTATGTGATTTCTGGTGGTTTTGTTATTATAATCATACAATTATGATGGTTATTTTGCAGCCAATGATCTATGGAAGGGGGCAGACCCCTGCTGGCATGGCTATGGTGCCAATGATATTACCTGATGGGCGCCTTGGATATGTATTGTAAGTACAGTAAAGATGCTAGGCTTTGTTTCATTGATGTTTCAGAAACTTCCTCATGCTAAAGACTACTCAAACAAATAAGGAAAACTAGACACTTGGACTAATCTGACCTTGTAGGTGTGAAACTGCTATACTAGACTGACTGCATGTCCCTGAATTTTGTGCGAGGGCCCGGCCGAGAACCAATGGCTGCCTAACCTGTATACTGCTTGTCGTGAGCCCCTTGTTAATATTTTCATCTACATTGCCTTGTGGATCTATCATTCCTTGTGATGAAAACATGTTCGTTTAACCTGGTAGCTCAAGCACTGAGCTAGAGATTTCATGCTCTGTGGTCCGTCTTTCAGACCATAGTTGCACTCATTCTGTGGACTGTTGAGTAATTATTGAATTATTCAGAGTCTTATCATTTGATAAATTATTCTCTG
This sequence comes from Phoenix dactylifera, assembly GCF_051530095.1. NCBI lineage: Eukaryota > Viridiplantae > Streptophyta > Magnoliopsida > Arecales > Arecaceae > Phoenix > Phoenix dactylifera. The sequence goes on along the minus strand of NC_143198.1, from coordinate 32,384,093 downwards.
AAGCTTCGACTATTTCATAACAAACTCAAAACATATAAATATGGAAGAGAAACATAAAGTTTACAGAATATATTATCAAATATTCATGGATTACAAATTCATTTCCTTTTGTTTTTGTTAGTGTCTCTTTTTCAAGTTTGCTGTGATGTTGTCCATGTTGTCTTTGCACGAGTGAGTGTCCAGATATGTCTAATTTTCATCCTTTTTGTGTTATTTTTTTATATATTATCAAAGAAATTTGTTGGACTTATTGCCTATACAACTGGTTTTCAAAAAATTCGAATCTTTCTACCTAGCGAACTAAATTCTCTATGCCATGCTTGTGACTCTGATTTAGACAGCTACTCTTTTTATCTGTGTACACAATTCGTACTGAATTCGGACCCTACAATTGCAGGAGCCTCATGTTTTTTTTTTTTTTAACTCTCTCTCTCTCTCTCTCTCTCTCTCTCTCTATATATATATATATATATATATATATGTATATATATATATATATATGTATGAGTAAAATCTGTCTTGTTTTATACCTAGATAGGCCATGTATCTTGCAGGCAACAACCCGGAGCAGCTGTAACCGCACCTCAGCAAGGTGGTAATCGGAGTGCCAGCTCCAGTGGGGGTCGGAAAAGCAACGACAATAACCGCGGGCGCAGGTTCCGCCCTTACTGACGTACCTTGCCAATTCTTCGCGGGTGCGATCGCTTTACGCACAACATGGGTCGTCGTCGTCAGAATAACAATCAGCTTAGAATTTTTTTTACCAGCTTGAGATATGTACTTTAGTTTTGGACAGTTCGTTATTTTGTAAGGCTAGCAAAACCATGGGGGATATCACACGTCTAAACATCGTTGTGTATTTGTAGCTGACTTCAGCACGTAACATTTCAATTTCTAGCCAATTAGTGTCATATGGATGACGCTTCCAGGGACTTGCCGTCCATGATATATAGTTTTAGCGCGCGTATTATTATATGTGGGGACATAGATGGCTTCAACTTGATTATTTAATTATTAGCTCTCTCCCCGTTTGTATGAACGGTTTTGTCGTGTCCTATTTAGAGGTAGAGATTAGCCCCTTTTAGTTTTTTTTTGTAGAAAAAATAATATAAGGATTTTAAGAAAACCTTTTTTATAAATCTAAACGTAACACTTGACCGTTAATTGCTAATGGCTGACTCAGAAAACACGTAGCGCCCCCCCTGGTTGCGGGCACCGGCTGCTGCAATGTTTTTTTTTTTTTTTTTGCTAAAATCGGCTGCTGCAATGTTTGCCATCCAACTTTGTGACGGCTGATCTGACTCCAACAAAGCCACCGCATGACACAATTATTCCCCTTGAAGGCAAGAAGCAGCAAGGTACCGATTCTTATGACCAACGGAAAGGTCTCACTTTTGACCTTTTTGTTTTTGACTCGTTTATCTTTATATTTAATATTTTATCTTTATTTTTTGAGCCAGAAGCCCGGTATCGATACCTTTGAAACCTTGACTGCTTCCAAAAGGCCAAAAGGCTGCTGGTCGAATAATAACCAGTATAGCACTTTGGATCGCATCCCGTTACATTATTAAGACAAATAACACACAAAAATTATGGCAATCTTTATTTCCTATTATTTCTTGTTATAATGGATTGCAATGATATTTATTTTCACTTGTATTTTTTAAAGAAAATATTTTTATTTTTAAAAATTCCATCCAAGAATGAGTGATATATTATTTTATCTAATAAAAAAGTAAAGAGATAATATTTTTATTTTCTATTATTATCCATTATTTCTTATTATATATTATCGCTATAACAATCGTTATTTTAATGTTTGTTTTTATATTAAAAATTATAAAGTTGTTTTCTGAGATAATAAATGATTACTATTAGCATTATAGCCATCAACAATGACTGAGGTGATAGTTTGAAATAAAAGCGTTATAACTGCTATAACGATCATTGTAATAATTTCAGTTCTCTCATCTTATATTATTAAGGTAAACAACATACAAATTTTGAAAATTTATAACGATCATTGTTTTCTATTATTTTTTTGTTTTAACGGATAAATATAACATAAATATTTATATTTTTTTATTTGTATTATTCAAATAAGCTAAATTTAATCTAAAAAATCTCTATAATACTAATTGTATATAAAAATATACTATTTTATATAATTAAAAATAAAAAAGTAATTTTTGTTGCTATTTCATTATTATTTATTATTTTTTATTATAATATCATTATAACGGCCACTATTTCAGTCCTTACTTTAACATTAAAGATTTGAAACTTTGTTGTCTCTTTTTTTTTTTTTTTTGGAGATAAACGATGACTATTATAAGCATTATAACCATAAATAACAGTTTTGTTTGGGGCCATTATAATGGGGTAATGTGTTATTTAAAATCTTGGTTGTACGACAAAAAAAAAACCAACAACGTCGGGGAAACGGAGTTACAAACGAAGCCGCAAGGGGAACGACTCAGAATGCTTCGAGATGCGTGCCTTCCGTAGGATGGGGAAATTCGGTAAGAGGCAACAAACGTACGTTCACTCGGCCGTCTCTGATGCACGTGAATATCACGTGACCTGTGCCTCTATATATACGCGGCCAGGGGAAGGGGAGGGAGCCTGCCGTCACCGAAGCAGGTCGTTTCTGAAATGCCTCTGGGTGTGGAGATCGCAGGGCGCGTGACCCGCACGCCGAAGCTTTAGAGAGTGAGAGGGAGAGAAAGAGGGAGAAGGAAATGAGGGGAAGAGGAGACGGAAAAGAAGGCAGCGGCGGCGATCCTCACTGGAGGGGGGCCGGCAGTGATGGGGGAAGGAGGAGGCGGATGGGGGATTTCGAGAGGGATCTGGTGGCGGGGGCGGTGATGGGTGCCGTGGTGCACACGGTGGTGGCGCCGATCGAGCGGGCGAAGCTGCTGCTCCAGACGCAGGAGAGCAACGCCGCCCTGCTCGGCCACGCGCGGCGGCGGCGCTTCCGGGGGATGGTCGACTGCATCGCCCGCACCGTCCGGGAGGAGGGCGTCCTCTCTCTCTGGCGCGGTAATGGTACCAGCGTCCTCCGCTATTACCCTTCCGTCGCCCTCAACTTCTCCCTCAAGGTATGCCTCCGCGCTCTCCCTCTCTTGCTGTTTGTCGCGTGCGATCCTTGGGTTAGCATCTAAATTTCTCTATATATCTTCGATATTGTACTTGATGTTTATGGGACTCGTCCTGGTAGCTCGTTTGCGGGCGAGTTCTTGACTCGCTCTTCGCTTTCTTCGCTGGATTAGGTTCTTTGGGAGGTTCTTGGCGCTAGTGTTAAATTTCCCGAATTTTGTGAGGGATGACATGTTTAGAAGTTTCTTGAATTCTTGTTATGTGAGGGATTTCATCTTGGTCCCTGTTCGTTTGCGGATGAGTTCTTGATTCGTTAGATTAGGTTGTTGGACATTTCTTCGCATTTCTTTTCATTTCTCCTAGTCTCTCCATCTAGAGAACTGGATTTGGGCTAGGGCTTACGATTTTGGAAGTTTCTTTAGATGTTTTCTTGAGAATTTATTTACACAGGGGCCCAATGAAAGCCTTAGTTGGTTCTTTTTGATAGTCTCTGTGGTGAAGAGCATCATTAATGGTAGTGCCAGAGTTGGTCGCAGCTGGTTTTTGATGAATGTGACTATTTTAACTTGAGCTGTTTGTGCACGTGGAAATCAACTCGAGAGAGTTATCTGTAATGGAATAATTTTATAGGAATTTACATGAAAATTTTGTCTCCATCTCGCCCTGCAATTGTTAGTGAAAGCCTCATTTTCATGGTAACTGAATTCTTGGTGGGAAACTTAAAACCAAAATGTTGGCAGAGGTGAATCGTCTTTTTGCATTTTTAAAACAAGAACAGAAACGACCAGGTGATTTGTTTGCGGTCTTTAAAAGGAAAAAAAAAATCTTCATAAGCACAAAGGATTAGATGGAGAAAGAGAGAAAAACACTCAGAGATGATAGTTCGTTTGCTGTAATTATGCGAATCTTGAAGACGACTTTTGGCTCAGATAGGGGCATGCCAAGATTAATGGAGATGTCTTCTGATAATACGTAATGAACTTCACATTCAATTGATTTCATGAGAAAGACGGCACAAGTGCTATAGTAATAGAGATTTGTTGATGAAAGATTGATCATACTGAAGGATAGGTTTTACTAACTTTCCTGCCTCTTTCAAAGATTTACCAAAACCAGACACAAATGGAACAAGAGCTTTTTAATATGTTAAGCATGGTAAGAATTTCTTAATATATAACCAAATAATCGACAACTATGAACAGACCTAGCATGATCTTATTCATGACACGTGGAATTGGTTGCTAGACCAGCTTCATCAGATTTTCAAAACCATGCACCAGAGTTCTTTGAGGCCATATATGACACGACAAAGATACCAAATGTGCAAAGCTGATATGCTATCAAGGTTGTGTGCATGCCTACTTATGGTGATTGATGTAGAAGGGCAACTTTCACATCGAGTTAATAAACGGCTACTAATGAATGGGGGTGTAATAATAACAAGGCTAACAATTGTCTTCTTTGTAACTTGTCTAAATTCCTATAATATGCTGTAAACAATAGTGCAGGTAAAGATTGAAGCCTCTGGTCTAGGTTCGTGAAACCAGTTGAATCAACTAAATAAAATAAGGAGTTTATCTGTTGGAAGTGGAGTAATGTAGGCAGAGGAGGAAAAAGAAAGGATTCTTACCTCCTTCGTCCATCAGCTCTTGCCACCACTAGTCATTTACCATCAAGACCACTCACCACCATCTGCTCTTTCACCCTCACATGAAGGTTATGCTATAGGGTTTGATTACCCTTGACCCATGAGGTGGAGTGAGAGATTTTATACCTCGTATTTTCATGGGCATGATCTGGCCTGCAAACAACCCACTTTGTCCGATCTACATTTGCTTAGGCTGCATATATAGACACTCAGGTTTATGTGGTCACCTGAGCACCCACTATGCCTCTCATCTGCATATAAAAGTTGGTTGGACCCTATATAGGGTGGATAGGAGGTACATACGCCAATTGGCTGCATATGTGACTGCATAGATGCTTTTTAAAATGGAGTTTATTGCAAGCCAACTAGTTTATTCACTTTTTTCTACAGCTGAGCTGGGCCTGGGTTGACTGGGTTGACTGGGGTTATATCTGAGGCTTTATCTCTGTTTGCCTCTTTCATTTTTTTCTTTCGCCTTTTGTAAGATCATTTTATACTCTTAATGGAATAACGGTGACATACTGATGTTTGTTGCCGTTTTCCTCAAAAAATAGTTATACGCCTTAACTTTTTTCTGATGCATACATCCTTCCATTAAATTAGCTAAGTCAATAAAGTAGTAAACATGTAAAACTTGTAACAATGTTTGAACCAATATAAGGCCCTGCATCTAATGCTTTATTAAGATACTTAATGATTTCTTAATAAATCTATCAATGCTAAACATGTTTTACCTTTCACATCTCTCCTTTTAATCTATACATGACTGCCTGCATCACCTATCAAGATGAAAAAGGAGTCACAATGCTTAACCTTCTAAATTGGGTGATTTCTTAAATGTTATGCTTTCTGGTGTGGCTTTGATTCTGCCTAAAACAATTGGATGAGATCATGAGAGTGTCTACTAAATCATCCAAATTTGGATGTGATGCTTGGGATGGCATTTTTGGTACAAAGGGATGGCATACTTTACTGGCATTTAATGTGTCAATAAATTGGTTACTGTTCCTCTATATACATATTGAATATGCGGGTGATTGAGGAAATGACAAGAGGAAGTGGCAATGACCCAAAGATTGCTAAAGACCCTTTCTTTGAATATGCACATTGTGTGCATTTCAGTTGAATTATGAAGGAAATTTTAGTTTGATAATGTGCCATTTATCTTGCCTAATATCATGAAAAACTTTCATGATGCACATGCATAAACTTCTTACATGTTGTGGAAGTTGGTCGTATGGTCTTTTTGCAAAGATTTTTTTTAGGTATTATAGGAAGTGAAAACAGATACTTCATCCTACAAGTATGTTGGGTTTAAATTAGGTGGCATGGCATGGTGAAGGAGGTGGCTATCACCCAAAGATTTTTAAAGACCCTTTCTTTGAATATGCACATTGTGTATATTTCAAATGCATTATGAAGGAAATTTGAGTTTGATAATGTGCCATCTATTTGCCCCATATCATGAAAAACTAAATGATACACATGCATATACCTCTTATGTGTTGTGAAAGTATGTAGTATGGCCTTCTGTAAAGATTTGTTAGGTATTATAGGAAGTGAAAAAAGAGACTTGCATCCTCCAAGTAAGTTGGGTTAAAATTAGCTGGCATGGCATGATTATTTATTCAAATATTATCTGCTTTCTTATTTAACAGAGATAGTCCTTGAATAACAGGAGAAGTAGACACATGTTTCATGCCAATCAAGACAAGCAAAACTGTCTTTGTGTGGACAAGTATGACTTCTGCAATCAAGAAGCAAATTAAGATTGAGCAGAGAACCCTTGCATATGCTAGATTTTCTTCAGAACTCCAATAATTTACAACCCCTAGTGTCCAAATTGAAAGCAGGGCTGCATGATGTGGGCAGGCCAATAATTATGTTAGCCGGATTGCTTTGCCCTTTATTTGCCATGTTCTGATGACAATTTATTGATAGGTTTGGGCTTTAATTTTGATGGAAGAAAAGGGTGTCAACTTTAACATGCTTTGACTGCAGTAACCTTTTAACCTGAGTCTTAGTTTCGTATGTCTGATCTACAAATCCCAATTAACTTGAGTCATTGGACTCCTGAAAAACCTGAACCTTACATTGTAAGTGTTATTACAAACAGTGCTTGCCAAGATTTGATTGGTCATATTGCTCAATGTATCCCGAGAATTTGGACGTGCTTAATTTTGGACCAATCATTAGCTACCAATCCTGAAACCATTGGCCAAGGATAATCTGTTGGATCCACTTGGATTTCAACTATGTATCAGGTTATTCAGTTCTTAGGATAAGTTCTCTAATTGATGTTTCGGGTTCTTTCCACACATATGGTAATGTATCAAGGAAGCTAGTCAATGATGCAAATCTGCAGTTATTTTGGGCCAAGACAACCATAGTTCTTACTGTGATGTGTTTTCTGTCAGGCTCTAAGATCAGGTTCCAAGATAGAGCAAGATCTTGTAGAAATGAATGTTCGAGACTTGCTAGCAAGGATTTCAGTACTGGTGCATACTGGCCATATCGGTTTTTGCCATACTAGTATTGCCCTTCATATTGATAACGTACTAACACATGGTAATTCACCTATATTTTTCTGTCTTTGCACCAATAGGTGTATCCTGTGTCAATATGATAATATATCATTATTGATGAGCTGCTGATACATGTATTCCCTTGGTATGTGTGGATTGTTGTGTGGACAAGACGGTGGACCACGCCCTGTTTCAGTGCACATGGGCTAGGGCGACTTGGCGACCCACAGAAATCTCACGGGAGGTTTGAGGCTGGAGGGACCAGTTTCTACAGGTCATGCGCCGATGCTCGGAGTCCCCTCTGCTTCGTCAGAAGGTGGCTCGGGTGATTTGCACGTCCTACTAGATTTGGCTGATTAGGAATGCTCGAACCTTTGGCGAACGCAGCATGTCGCCGAGACTGGTGGCGGAGAGTGCCCGTGTGCAGGCGGCGGAGCTTAGCCACATCATATTTGTTGAAAGGACCTTGACAACTCGGGACATCTGGGTTTCCATTATGTTTCGGCAGCATTCCGTACGGTGTTTTTCATTTGGGAGCCCCCACTTCCGAGTTTTCTTAAGGTCAACTTCGATGGGTCTGTCTTGGACGGAGGTACGTGGGGCAGTGTGGATTTTATTATTTGGGATCCGTCTGTCAGGGTCGAGGCTGCAGGGGGCCTTCGCTGCAGGAGGCTTTCATCACGCCCGGTGTGTTTTATGGGTCAATTCCATCGTCTTGGAGGGGGATTCGGCCACGGTCATCAGTTGGATCCGGAGGAGCCCAAGGGGTAATGGTTGCGTCCACCCTTTGCTCCAAAATATCTGGATAATGGTAGGGGTTGGAGGGGCCTTCCAGGCCAAGCATGCGTTCCGTGAAGCTAATGGGGTTGCGGACTGGGTGGCTGCTTATGGAGCCAGTCACTCCGGTAGTACCCTGTGGGCTGGAGATGGAGAGTTGCCCCCGACCCTCCGAGATATTTTGTTTTTCGATTTTATTGGGTGTATCCGTACCTCGTCAGGTATGATTCACCCGCTTTAGCAAAAAAAAAAAAAAAGAAGCTAGAAGCATTGAGCATAAATAATATATCACGGTATTTTGGACACAGTATATGGATTTTATCTTTAATTGTTCGAGGTTGTAATTTGGTTGAATAGACACCCATTAGCTTCTGCTTTTGATTACTGATAATGGAGAACATTTAAAAGTTTGCTCTTGTCTTGTTAATAGCATGTTCCTACAATTCTTTACTAAACTTAGATTTTCAAATTGTTGTTTATTGTCATAATAGACACTTCAAGTCTTTTTCAATTTTAAACTCTACATTATGCATCGTAGATGACACCATTGCTTGAGATTGGCTGGTGAACAGAGTAGGGTTTTATGGGCCATTGGACATGGTATACATTCAGATTTGGGTAGATCTGACGACAAAATTGATGTGGAATTCTCGAATGGGAACTACAGGTGGCCTCCGATTGTTGGTGTAAATCTGCAGCTTACTGGGTCTTTTGATGAGGATAAAGTATTACGTGGACATAGAAAAAGTAATGGATTTGCTGAATGGTTAGCAAACTAGGCATGACTGAAGGATTGTCTTGGTACCAAGAAGGACATAATGACTTGCATGCAAACATTCTTGTAATTAGCTTGCAATACCCGCGGGTGGAATTAAATAGATAAGGTTAGTTAATTTGAGAATGCAAATTAGCTCGTAGTTGTAAGGATTTTTGAGTTACCACTTTCACTCCGGAGTTACCCCCCCCTCACACGAGAAGCTTCATAAAGTGCTTCCTTAGGAGTTAAACTTCCATTCGTCCATATTTCTAGAAAAAGTATCTCTTGTTTTTCATTCCCATTCCCCGAGCGGCCGGCGAGCGAGTGGTTAGTGGCAAATAGCGCCCTAGTTGATGGCATTCCTCTCTGCGGCTGGCACTCTATGAAAGTTTAAGATAATAAAGAGAATTTAGTTAGCAGCATCCTCTATATCCAGACAATTTGTAGGCCTCCATAACTGAGGAGGTCATCCAAGTTTATCATCTATTTGACAGTAAAGATTGATCTTCTATTTAAAATGTATGGAGAGAGGCCAACGTGCAGTTTGGATGGAAATATATGTGATTCTGTACTTCACCTTTTATCTATATGAACAGTATGCTTGCAGACCCTGCTGTTAACTATGTGCAATTGGAAGGAAAGATTGACTGCATGTTCCATGTTAACAATTATTGACTTTGCAAATCTCTTTCATGTACAAGTTGAGGGAATAACTTTTTAAGGCCTGTTTCCTCTCATCATCTATTATTGCCATCTAAAATTTGAAAAATATCAACAGTGAATAGGCCAGAAGAAAGATGCCATATCTAAGTTAGTTAATCAAGTATTTGCCGAAGTGGACATGGTAGAAAACCATGTTCATTATGACTAGACAATGTAGGAAATCTTGTAGTACTCTGGACTTGAAGGACTGCTAATCAGAACTTTATCAAGGACAGATGATCCATGATGTGATAATGATCATGGTTTATCCTCCTTCTGTGTGACAAATTTGAATTACTTATGATAGGCTTCATCCTACCATTCCAACACCATGCTAGGTTCCTTATTTTTTCAGCCGCCCACTCCTGCAGTTGCTCTAGAATATCATGTCTTGTTAGAATATTTCAGCAAATTATACTGTAGCTTCTGTTGCACCGTTAACGAGGTTTCATCAAAGCATCCTGCTAATGTTGTTATTTATATTATTTTCTCTTTTTCTTTCTTGATGTTTATTTTTTCAAATAAAGATTTTCTAACCATATAAGTTCATGCTTTCTTAATGCAGATGCCTACTCCCAGTCCTATCAAGCTACATGATAATGTCTAAAATTTTAATGTCATGATTGCACATATTGAGGTAGATCAACAGGAGAATATTGAGCTAAAAATTTACCTATACAATATGTGCTTAGATCTCAAATGCAAAATATGTTATGGACAATCTAATTATAGAGTTCATGATCTACAACATTTAAATTGCCTTAAATTGTAATGTCAATAAAGACCCACAGTTTCAATGGCAAGAAATAGTGATTTGTTTTGTGATGAAATTTCTGTCCATGTATTGTAAGATGTTCAGGTCATGATTAGTTGTGTGAACTTAATACTATATTATTTAACTATACATTTCTAGATCTGATCTCATATATGGCTTAGGAATGCCTGACCAGTTTTGCCTGATGATATGTGTTTATTGTGATGGTCGTCCGTGTATTTAGGCGACTAACATTAATGTTCATTTCATGTCCTCTTGATGTAAGCAAACATTTAAACTTTTCATGCCCTCTTAAATTAGTTGGGTCCTCAAATTATTGGCTTATCATGTCTGTGTGCTCACGCACTTGGTACCTGGCAGAAATCTGTGTGTGTGTGTGTGTGTCACTTGGAACCTGGCAGAAATCTCTCTCTCTCTCTCTCTCTCTCTCTCTCTCTGTGTGTGTGTGTGTGTGTGTGTGTGTGTGTGAGTTTTTCTTTACCACTGTTCTGAAAGACCATTGCTCTGGCTGCCTAGATAGTCCCTTACCCAGGGGAACCTAGGCAACTGCCTTAATGTTTCGCATCATGTTTGAATGTGGAAGATGAGATTGATTTGTGAATTACCGTTGGATGTTTTCAAGTTGGTATCTCCTATTTACTTCATTTAATTTGGTATATCTATCTCATTTTGTGGTTTAACTATTTTGTCTAAGACTCATGGTTATATTTGTTAACTTTTAAACTTTATCATTTTTGGACTGTCTTGATTGTTGGGCATCCACCTAGTCTTTAAGCTTCTCCTTGGTTGCCAAATTACTGCCTGTGGCGTTTCAGAGGGTTACAAAAAGCCTTCTTTACAAATATCATTTTTCCTCTCTTGGAAATTCTCCGCTGCTGACTTTTAGCGCTTGCAGTTTGGTTGACCATCTCGTGCGCGCATATACCCTCCCGAGCTCTAATATCTGTGATGAATAATTGAGCATGGCAAACAATCATTTTTATATGATTGAGCTTGTCTCTTATAATGCTAATATATGATGGAAAATTGCTAACGTGCAGGTTAAGTCTTGTGGCAATATCTTCTATTGCCAGCCTCGCATATGGGCTATTGTAGTATTTTTGAATTCCATTTTCATTTGGAACCAGCTGTTTGGTCGTATGGTAGTAATATTGTGGGGAAACAAGATTATTGCGGCATGCCTACATCATTTGACCGGCCATTCTGTTGAGAATTAAAAAACCACTCAGAAGAACTATGATGAATTTAAGTCCATGAAAAACTCTTGCCAAAGGATTTTTTGTTTTAAAAAAAAAAGTTTGAAATTTGCATAGGTTTGCTGTATAAATTTGTTTTAGCAGGAGAGATCTTGTTTTCACAGTAATCCGTCTCAAGTTTTATGAACAATGATGGAATGTGCCCTGCTTCAAAACAAGCTAACGTTGCATGCTTAACTTGTGATATGTTCTAATGTAATTTGTTGTCACTCTTTCAGGATCTGTACAGAACAACGTTGAAGGGTAGAGAAGCATCAGTAGATGGGCGTTTCACGTCGGTCGCAGCTGCCAACTTCATGGCGGGGGCTGCAGCTGGATGCACAACCCTCGCCATCATCTATCCGCTGGACATTGCCCACACCCGCCTTGCAGCTGACATTGGCAGGACGGACTCCCGCCAATTCAAGGGCATCTGCCACTTCCTCCACACGATCCACCAGAAAGATGGCATGAGGGGCATCTACCGGGGCCTACCGGCCTCACTCCAAGGGATGATTGTCCATCGGGGCCTGTACTTTGGAGGCTTTGACACAGCTAAAGATTTTTTGGTGTCCGAGGACTCTGCACTGTGGAAGCGTTGGGTGACGGCCCAAGCAGTCACAACCATGGCAGGGCTCGTCTCCTACCCGCTGGATACCGTACGGAGGAGAATGATGATGCAGTCTGGAATGGAGAAACCAATGTACCATAGCACTCTCGATTGTTGGAGGAAGATATATAGGACGGAGGGCCTGGCTTCCTTTTACCGTGGAGCAGTATCTAACATGTTCCGAAGCACTGGAGCAGCTGCTATACTGGTTTTATATGACGAGGTGAAGAAGTTCATGAGCTGGGGTGGACTGTGATAAGAAAATAAATTCTCTAACAACGTTTTCCAAACTGACAGGAGCCAGAATACAAGAGAAGAAGAGCAGATGAAGGTTTTCTCGGATATAGATTAGGTCGGGGGTAGATCATTTTGTAACAGGAAAATTCGATTTTTTTTTTCCTTTGTTCGCTGATGGAGTGGTGTATACCGTGTTTTTTGACAAGATATTCCTCCTCATTTCAAAGCTTCTTCTATACTTCAACAAGATATGCATCCTCATTTCAAAGGAGAATCAAAATGCAAGAAATTTTATTTTAATTAGGTCAGCGAATACCTGTCGGGCAAGACTGGTAAAAAATACGTGTTCTGTAGCTCCAGGACTTGGAAAACATGCTCGGTTCCAGGGTGCATGAGCATCCGCATCAACTCAAGATGAGGGAGATGCTTCACGTCAGTGTGTTTTTGGGTTTCTAGCACGACGAGGCTTTGTGTAACAGCCGGTACAAGATCCGGAGACTGAAACCTTGATTAGGAGAGCATAATTCTAAGAATATTTGGATGATTGGATGCTATGACGAGCATAATATTAGAAAGCAGGATGGAGCCGTTACCAGTTGGAGCTTACCAACAAAAATAAAAAAAAATAAAAATGTCAAACTTTGTGCCCATGCAGTTGTAAATTTTTTGGCTTTATTATCCAATGACCTACGCGTGCCCTCATCAGCATTAATGTCCTCATCCACATTATATGCCACAAACATCCGGCCAGCCTTATTCGCCACTCCTAACACAGATGATTGGTGGCCCGAACCGCCCGATCAACCACACGATACCTTGGCTTGCTCTGTGCGGCTCAAGAGCACTGTATTCGATTTAAAGTTATACTTCTGTCTTGTAAAACAAGAAAAATCTCGACTATTAACTATCACAAAGCACATATTCAGACAGGAACACCATTGGCAGAACTTTTTTTCAGTCCCGAATCATTAACGACTATGAGAATAAAATGCATCATACAGGCGCTGAACGTGGTGTGACCCTTATCTTACCCCAGCGGAGGGGTATTCTCACAGATTTTCAGACGCCCCATCCGCAGAACCCAGAAAAAAAATGGAATAACGGGAAAAACCAATCACATGATATATGACAAGGGCAGTAGATTTCCAACCCCTACTCCAATTCCACTAGATTTCCAATAAAATCACAGTAGGGAATCAGAACAGAAGAGTTCTGCTTGATCATCATCTCAAACAGATCCTCAAACACTACACTCAAGGAAGTCTCGCATGACACCATCTTCATTTTTGAAACATATTACTGCTGCTTGCACTCAGCTGGACGTTCCACCTGCTGACCTTCCTCAGAATGAGCTCCACTCTTCTGCAGCTCCAGAGCATAAGCAACAATGATAAAAAAGGAAAGCATATTACAAATACATAGGCTAAAACTTGAAAAGAAATTGCGCACCTTCTTCCTAGTTGCCGACTGCTTGGGGCATTTCAAAATCGAGATAGTGAAAAGTCAGATGCTATTAACAACAATTATTATTAAGAAAGAAGCATCTGAAAGGCCTTTGTACCTTTTTTCCGACCTTGCGTTCCCCTTCATCTTCTTCATCATCATCCTCATCTTCATCCTCATCATCCTCATCTTCATCTTCATCTTCATCTTCATCCTCGTCATCCTCATCTTCTATGCCTTCAAAATCATCCACCTGAACAGCCTCTCCCGTAAACCATGAAACAGCATGGTTTATAATCTTGTCTCTTATAGTGGATCTGCAAATAACAGCTGGCTGCTGAGTACCTTATTAAAGGAAATGCAATATCATTACAAAGGTGCCACTTTACCTTTTAAAACATAGATAAACCGGCTAAATTTTAAGCTCTTGAATCTCTAATATTTAATAAAAGTATCAAATATATGGTCTTTCAACATGATACACAAGTTCAAACTTATCCTTTCATCATTTCTACATAAATGATGATGACATTGGCAGATTGGCTCCAACAAGATGACGCCAGAAACATCATTATCAACAGCTATAATGACTTACCCAATATCATAATCTTGCTCCATTTGATTCTGTAGCTGTTCAGCCTGTCCAGAAGAATGGGAAAAATAAGAAAGGCTTACAGACAGTACGATTATTTAGTTTTCCTTTGTTCCCTCCCAGACAAAAAACAAAGTTTACTTACAGTATCTTCATCGATTTCATCATCATCATCAGGGATTTGAGGTGGAGTAAAGAAGTTAAAAAAGCTATTGCAATTTTCTGTTTTAGTTATGGGCTTGGTGTTCTTTGATCCCTTTCTCGGTTTCTTTTTCAAAACCTTCTGAGTCAGGCACTTCCCAGGATACCATTCAATTTTAGTCCTACAACAAAAACAATCCGATGAGTTCCTGCACTTAAAAAAGTAAACATCAATTGGTATCTAGCATACAGTGAACAAGTTTACCCTATTGCTTTCTCTAGAACTGGGTCATCCTCATCAATCATGTGGTAGGTTTTTGTCAGGACAGAGTTCTTAAAATAAGGATTGGTATCAAAGAAAAATTCAAGCTTAAAACCCTTTGGATTATCAATTCTGCACCACTTAATATCTTTGAGGTACTTCAATGCTCCTTCATCGCTCTCTGTGATCTGAATTCAAGAACCAAAGAAAAAAAGAATTCACATCCAGAAGTTATTTGTTTAACCAAATGAAGGTAACAAGATGCGTCCCTTGCAGTCCTGCTTACCTCCTCAGAGAGCACTTCATTAGCTTTCATTGCAGTAAGCCAGAAATCAGGCACACCATTTTCTGAGGCAAAAAAAACAAAAGATAAGAATTTAAACAGCAAATACGAATGAAATAACAACTTAAGTGAGTCCTAACAAAAACCTGCATTGGCTTTATCCTCTGCAGGGCTTTCTTCTGCAGCTTCATTTGTAACACCTTCAACTTCAACCACACCATTCACAATCTCATAACGCTGCACAATATACATACAAAAAATATATTAAGGGAAGGATAATGTCATTTGATCAGCAAATGCACAACATGTCCAGAGACAAACGACCTCAAATATTAGTATTTGAATTTTCAATGCACCTTAGTGTTTTCACAAAGCGGCCTTGAAAAAAAAAAAAACAATAATCTACAAATCAGACCGACCAACAAAAGGTTACCTTATTGTATAATGGTTCATAGAGCTTCTGATATTTGGCCTCAAGTGCTGCTCTTTCATCGAAGAATTTTGCCTCTAGCTCATCATGTCGACTCTGGATAACGAGAAACCATTAGAACACTTCCACTAGTCTACTGAAACAAACTTAAATTTCCCTTGTTTCCTATTCTGCATTTATAAACTTAAGATGATAATCATAAACTCCTTTTCCTTAATTAAAATGTTCATAGTATTGCTTCAATCATCACAGCTTCCTATACCCATCTAAGTTCTTCAGTCAAAAGTATACTTTGAATATAAAAAGCAGAATTAGTACAAGCAAGAATCATCAAACCTCCTGAAAATTATCAAAACGACTATAATTGATGATACAAGTGACAAGTGGCAATTTTTGGCAGGAATATACATATACTAACAAGTGTGTCATGGTGAGGCAATTTCAAACCCATTTGTCAGTATTAATCTTAGGAATCAATATCAAAACCGTCTTCACTGGGATCAATGAAAGATTTGAAGAGAGAATATATATATATATATATATATATATATATATATATATAATCTAACCTAGCCAAGGGCGAAGATTGAAAAGGAAATATTAGGATGCTCAAGTAGGCTTCTTGACATTCTTTAGGCTTGAAAAGAGAGAATATATGCTAACTCCTCCCAGAAAAGAAAGATGTTCTTACAACAACCTTATACAAGCGAAGAGGTTGTTAAATTACCCAGGATTAAAAAGCGATGAAAGCAAGCCAAGTTCTAGAAGAATACTTGAACTTGATAGCGTAAATAATTGATTCAGAAATCGCAGATATATTCAATCTAGTAATTAAAGAAGATGCCAGAACCCTAACCTCTAACAAGAACACTTCCTAGAAAATAGTAAGTAAAGAAAGGTAAGTACCATAACCTCCCGCAAGAATTTTAAAAAGATAACTTTAATTAGGAAAGATGAAAGCCTAAAAAGGACATCCATAGGAGGGATGAAGAAGATGATGACTGAGAAAGAATGGCCGACCTGGAGCTCCCTCAGGACCTCGACGCGCTTCCGGACCTTGGGGGTCAGGGTCTCCAGCACATTCGCATGCGGCCCCGCCAGGCTCTGAAGCTTGTTCTACAACCCAATAACCCACCAATATCATCATACCGGCTTATAAAAAAACCAACTTGATCGCAAAAAACAAAACTAAGAGAAAACGCAAACAGGAGAGAAACCAAAGATGGCACCTTGAGAGCGTTAACGAGACCCGCTCTATCCTCCGCGCTCAGAGCTGCACACACCCGAAGACATCAGATGGCTAGGAAAAAAGAGAATAAAGGATAGGCAGAAGAGAGCATACCAGGGGCGTTGGAGGGAAGGGCGGAAGTGAGATCGGAGAGCTCGAGGGCGTCCTTCTCCTCGCTCATGGCGGCCGAAATCGAGCCTCCGGCTTCGCCTCTGCTCTACTCTTCCTCCCAAGAGATCGAAGAAAGAAAGAGAGAGTTAGAGAGAGAGAGAAACCCTAGCTTGCGAGCGAGGGCTCTAGAGGAGAAGCAGAGAGAGAGAGAGAGAGAGAGGAAAGAGAGAGATGGCGGTGCGTGGGATTTTATCGGCGGAAACGGATACGTGGAGAAGTGGATTGAGTGGGGTTGACGGATGGATTTCTACTAATTTCCCATCCTACAAGCGGCGCGGCGCAGCTCGGCTTATCAGATTCATATTAGATCGGATTGGATGCGAAGCTTGGCGAAGCGATATGCCGCCCAACGCCCCCATACATCCTCGGCAAGAATGACTCATATTTTTGCTCTGTTTCTTTATTAGATTTTCTTATATAAATATCCTTCTAAAAATTTAAATTTACATAAATATTTTCTTAAAATTTATATTTACTACTGTACCCTTATAAAACACTATTTTTATACAAATGCTCTGAGTATAATGGTTCTGCTAATACCATTAATAAAAACTATATATATTTTAATTAAAAATAAAATAAAATTTTGAAATTATTTTTCTATTCTCCATTGCTTTATAACTATTTTTTTGGCCCATCTACTTATTAAAAATATTTTAGTCATTTTAATTTGAAACCGTTAATTTTTAATGTCGTTAGATGACATGGGTACATATGCAAAAATAAGGATAAAAAAGAGTAAAATATTATAACAAGTGTTTTACGAGAGTATATATGCAAATATCAATTTTGAAAGAGTACTCATGCAAAATTTGATATTTAGGGGAATATTCATGCAAAAAAATCCTTCTTTATTTTGTTATACACTTGGTCGATTCTAACTTTTGCCCCGGACTCTAATAACTAACTAATAGGTCACAATATGCGTGGGTCACACCAATAAACAGAAGAAGAATTGCCACCTAAGCGCACGCCAAAAGGCATATAATTCAAGCAACATGATGCCTACGATCGGCATGGTGCACCGCTATATGGTGCATATAATATGAGATATAATTTAGGTCTTACTTCACTTGATTGGGCTGAAAAATTTATTGAATTAATAGATTGAGCTAATACAACCAGAAAGATTATAAAATTATAAGCTAGAGTAGATCTATATTCAAAAATATCCAATAATAGGCTTTTACTTCAAAGCTATTCCTGGATATTTATAAATATAGATCTAGTCCAGCCTCTGATTCTATGATCTTGCTGGTTGTATAGGTTCAATCCAAAAATCCGATAGAATTTTCAGCCTAATCATTCATCAAAAAACTTATTTTAGTGATTAGCCCATAGGACTGATTGGCATGGTGAACCGTCCTATTGGAAAGAAATATCTTTACATAGAAAAAGAATATTGGCAGAGCACCTTGTTTCCCCATCCCAGCTTTAGAGAATCTAGAGGGCATCCCAGAGTAGCTTGCACTAAATATGTTAGTAGGTGTGGCCCTAGAAATTAGCCGGCCCCATGTACATAATGGAGTAGGATTGCATCGAAGCAAACCGTTGGGTTCGGACTGGACATTGCATGGTCTAGCCAGAATTTTGTTGGATCCCGACCCAATCCAATGGAAGCTAGAAACTTTGTTGGATATCCACAGCACCTCCTTACGGAACTCCTCAAGAGATTTCGAGTCACTTCGTTAAATCATGCACGTGTGGCTGAGTGTGCTGCATCACATTACGAATCAATCTTGGGTCTGCTATCATTCGTAAATTCAATTAGTTTGGGTGATGTTAGGTCCTATTGGGCAAGCTCTTTCACAAAATTTACTAGATTGGATTGCGAAATTGGGAGCAACCCAAGAAAACAACACTGAGGAAGCTTAACAAAATCAAATTTAAGAGACAGGTACAGTGCAAGTGGATCAGCAAAGACCCAGATTCAACAACCAACACCCAACACACAAAAGAAGCTTGGGTCCTTTGCAAGACCTCCACTGCAACTCAAATTAGCTTAGCATTTATAGAACAGATCATGTTAGATCTCCTCTCCACAGTGAGACCATCAAGAATTGCTGACACTCTCTTGTCTAGAAGCTCACACAACATGGCTCTTTCACAGTTAATTCTTCCTATAGATTTCTCAACATCGGAGGACTTATCAACATCGGAGGACTTATTTGTGCTTATTATAAAGTCATCTGGAAGGCAAAAGTGCAGGAGAAAGTAATGGTATTTCTTTGGCTTGCTTTGAAGAACAAACTTCATACAGGATGGGTTGTGATTCTTGTGAATACAAGCCGTCCTCTTTTGTGGTCGTGATATGGAATCTATTTTTCATCTTTTCAGTAGAAGCCCATTTGCGAGGAGTTTCTGGACTACTCTTAAATCTTGTCTAATTGTTAGAGGATGGCCACCTAATCTTCACTTTTTATGGACATCTTGGAGGAAAAGGTATATTCAACAAATCTTAAGAAGAGCATGGGGCATATTTGGCTCGAGTGGAACAAAAAAATCTTCCTTGGTCGGCAGGCATCCTTTTTTTTTGTCCTTTAAAAAATCCTCCAATCTTTTTATCTTTCGGAACACCTGGGGGCCGGAGAAATTGATTGGAGGACACCGTCAAATTTAGAGTTGCATCTCCTCTTTAGCTTGACCTTAATTTCCTTTTCTCTTCCTTTGTACCTCTTCAAATCTTCTTTCCTTTTGTACATATGCTTACTTCAAGTTAATTAAATTGAGTGGGGGTAGTACCTTACTTCCTCCGCATTCCATCAAAAAAAAAAAAATCCAATCCACGAAAGCATTGCACACTTGGTACTTCTAGACACTGAAAGTGCTTTACTTGGTACTTCTATTTACTTGACTTGTGAAAAGAGCAAACCTAATTTACTCACCGGCACTGCTGCTTTTCATGGAAGGCATTGAACGCCCTTGGCATGAAAAATCAGTTCAATCTATCTCTCTCTCTGAACACATCCAGTTTTACCATACGTTGCTGCACAGTGCAAGTCACAAGCAGCTCAAAAGCTTAAAATCTCTGCACAGGTGGAGACAAATGGGAGAAAACAGAAGAAAGAAAAAGCAACAAAAATGCTGTAGACCTTGGATTGGCTTTGCTGTTGATAACTATTAAATTCATTACTCCAGAAGCCAAGAGGCAAGAAGAGAATGAGAAAGTACCTGACATGCAGCACCATATCTGCCCCTTTGTGCTGGTTGGCAACTGTTTTAAGATGGAAATTAAGTATAAAGAAAGTGTTCAGAACAATTAATCCACCTCATTTTTCCCATGCTAAAAGAGGCTAGAGTCCCAAAAAGAAACCACCCAACCAATAGAAATGAGAAATGGCCAACCAGCCATCAAAATCCCAATGCACAACAATGAAACAAAGGGGAAGAATGACAGAAAAACTGACATGCCATCCACCCATTTTCCTCTCCAAAATTTATCAGGTTCCAACAGAGATTGCAAGCTGGTTTTCAGGCAGTTCTCCACAAATGAGTGGCAATTGCAGGCGAAGAGGTTGCAGTACTTGTGCTGGAAATGCTGCATGCTTGAGTGCAATGCATCATCCCCATGAGATTGTTGTCCCACGCTCTGCATGCCTGTAATTCTGCATGCCCCGCGAGATTGGGAGGAAAGCAGCACCACCCAATGGTTCCAACAGAGATCAAAGGTTAGTACGGGCCTCCACTATTTTGCACCTAGATGCAAACCAAAAACCTAAGTTCATCAGAATCAATTTGTTGCTTTCTTCCTGTAGAAATCCAGTGGTATAACATTGCAACGCATGCCTGTTACAGATGTCCACCAATCTCCGACAGCTAGCTATAAAAGATATAGGAGAGTAGATATGCCGGGATCTAGATGCAAGGATTTTAAAATACAGAGAGACAGATGCTTTCTTTTGATTAAATTTGTTTTTATAGCCATTTGTTAGAAATTCCGGTAAAATTTTTCCAGAAGGTAACTTTGGCATGTATTCTGCTGCTGATAGTAAAAGATTTTGACTATAACAGCAATCATGGCAGCCAATTCACCGTTGCAGTTCGCAGGCTTCTCAAAATTAGTCATAATTTATATATATTAATCAATTTTGAGCTATAAAAGAATTTACTTGTTATCTGATTCGAATAAGCTTCCAAATGCTTCCTTATTGTAGGAACAAGTGCATAAATCTTTGGGAATTATAGGCTATAAAACAATTATAGCCTATAGTTTCCAGAGTTCAGTCACAAACTAGAGAAGAGTTATCAGGAGGTCTTCCTTTATTTCTCTCAAAAAACACATCCCTACTAAATATAAGGTGTCAAATTATATGATGGCCTTAGATTTATGGCACGTCCTCTTCATCTATAAAGAAGTTGCAGCAGCAATTTATCATCTGGCATAAGGGCATTTTTTTCATTTACTGACAGCCCCTCACCATGGCCATGAACTAAAGCATAGGTATTACAAATTTAGCAGAGAAGAGCAACATGACAGCAGCCGGCAACGTCGCACCAAGACCACTTACTTCGTCGCATCAAAAAGGTTTATCATGCAAACCGACCAATTAGATCATGGTAGCAGGGGGTGAACACCAGTATGGAAAGCACCAGTTAACCTTGCATTCAGAGCCAGTTGTTGACTCATTGTTGGAACCATGTAGAAATCAGTCAGTAAACTCCCTGACCAATCACCTATTCCATGCTGCACAAAAATACTCTCTATCTCATTCCAGAAACTAGTCATACTGTTAGGATGCAAATGGACTGAACAGAGCTCTGAATTTAAGTCTCAAAAAGATTGATTAACTTCCATAGTAAACACCTTCCCAAAAATTTTTATTAATAAAAAACAATTAAGAGGCATTATCTCAAATCCCAATCAGTTCTGTACACAGTACAGTTCAAAGAGAAGATGACAACCATATCATGATTTCTTCTATGAACCGTGAAGAGTCCTGCTGAATCTATCTAAACAACACATTTAGATGTTTGCAAAGATAAAACTAGAACAGCATATAAGACCAACTGGCCGTTATAGAAACCACATCCATGTTAAATCCAAGCACAACAGTCTCTTAATGAAGTCAGTTCATGGATGAGGTCCTTATAAGACTGGGATTGATTTCTCATGAATGAACTGTTTGAGAAGAGATTTTTCCTCATCAATTTTCTTCTTCTCTGCTGAATCACGAGGCTTTGCTTTCCTCTTCTCTTCCAGAATCCACTTGAAGAGCTGGCGCTGCTCATTTTCTGGGATGGGAGGGAGCACCTTTTTGGGTGTTGAAGGAGGTTCAGCAGATGATTTCTTCTCAGGAACTGGAGCGCCAGTGCTGACTACTGGAGAAGAAGGAACTTCCTCATCCTTATCGGTTGGCTGTCTCGTTGAAGTCCTTGTAAGAACATATACTGCAAGTTACAGTACTGTTTAGTTGGAGAATAACATGTAGTACCATAATCTGAAATAATGGAAACTAATGCCCATTTTTAAACAATTTTGAGCAATAATTAGCTTTCATTAAAAACATCCAACTAAAGATAATTTTCTGTGATGACATAATAATACTTGGTGTATGTCAACTCTTAGATTGATAAATGTTGAGCATGCTGAGAGATGATAATTCTTGAAAGCTACTTGAAGCTAAACAGAAATAATAGAATAGTAATATTTTATATGTTTGTTTACTCGCCCTGCAGAGATGTTGCATGTCTTATTATATAGCAAATTTTGGTTCAAAGTAAAAGGTGATCCATAATGGTGCTCTTCTAGAGTGAAAACAACTTGAATACATAATACATCCACATATACTCACATAAAATAGCTATAAGCCTATAACTATGTTATCGACAACTTTGCAAGGATCATCTGATATGAGGACAGACATCCATTGAGCTCTTGGCAAAAGTTATGGGAGTAGTCTACCACTGATACTGCATAAGAGAAGCTTCATTTTCACTCTCTTGAAGTTAGGCCAAAAAGGGAAAAAACTTGCATGTTGTATCAAAATGTTAAATGAAGAAATTAGGGTACTTACTTTGTGAACAATAAAAAATAATCATCGAAGCTTGAAAGAATCACTTGCTATCTCAAGCAAACTAATCAGATCTTCTTGCTTGCGAAACATACCAGCATCTAGAAGCACTTCAAATTTCTTCCACAATGCATACCCACAATCATAATCATCCAGTCTTATTCCAATGGGATTGGTATTATGGATCCTCATTTTCCAAGCATTCCTGTTTACAGTCAGCTGTGGTGTTACTTAACCCTCCACAACCCATGCTAACTTCAAAAGACAAGTCTTGGGGACGTGCCCATGCATCTGCCATTCATTGGCACATGCAGATCTGCAGTTAATGATGGCAGCATGCCAAGATTTGTACATGAATCTCAGACTGCCAGTGAATGATGAACAAGCAGCTGTGCCTAAGATACGCGTGAACCTTGAATTAAGATTTGTCCAACTTCCAAGGCATTCTAATCAAATCAGCACCCAAAGAAAAGATAGGCCTTAAAAATGTAGTAATGTACCAAGCGGGCTTGTCATGGTTGATAGGCAGTTTGAGCGCATAACCTATTATAGTTTACCCAACAATTACCTAATTCTCCTAATAATATTTTTCCATTCCATCTTCCCCTTCCTACAAAGTTTACCATGGAACTCCGCTAGGGTATATTTCGTGTTTTAAAAGGCCAAGCGAAGAAGAAACATGAAGGAAAGAACAGAGACACTTAATAGGTATGAAAGAAAACAAAGTAAATTACACAAACATGGATCCACCTATTTAACGATACTAGTTTCACCACCCCCCCCCCCCCCCCCCCTCTCCTTATGACATATCAATTTGCTTGATGACCATCCCCAAGTAAGCACAAGCCCAAGAAAGACATATGGGTAAATACCAAAACAATTGCATTTACTTCAACGATGGCCCTACAAATAATACAACACTACAGCATCTCTATAAGATGAAAAGAGGCACACATCAAAGTACATTTTATTTCAACTGGACCACCAACCCACAACGAGATGAGAATGCCATTCAGACAGTGAAAGATAAGATGTTACACGTGCTTCTATTCTACCAATATGTTAAACGTGAGACATTTAGATTTTCGATGAAGTGAGGTGTATGGAGTAAGCTTTAAGATGTATAATTTCTTTCCGAAAATCATATGTAAACTAAGAAAAATCATGTGAAAGAGAAACATATAAAGGATATAAATTTTTTATTTACACCTGAATATCCTACTTGGATTTAAATAGCGGCATTCTGACACTCTGTATCTTACATGTGCAGAGATATTAGAACAAATAAATCAAAAGATTCCATGCTTAGTTTCAGTACCATGTGTTACGAAATCCTAGAAAAGCTTGAACTGTGTACAATAGCAGATCTTCCCATGCCAAACTTTTGCACTTCATTCCATGAAAATGGTCATCTTGTATGGATCAATATGTTTGCCTTCTTTTGCTTGTGAAAAATAAGTAAAGACAAATGTCTATGCCTCCAATAAAAGACAGGGAGTAAGGTTAACATGCACGATTTACATAAGTCTCACTCTCCAATTCACACCTCATTTCATATAGATTCTCTCGTGATCCTTAAGGTGATCTCTAGCAGCCACACCTTTCAAAACAATTATTAAGTAGTCATTTTAAACAATCTTGTGATCATCTAAAATCCTCCATATTCAATAGCAAGCTTTAGGTGCTTATTTGGATGCCATAAAACACATTATACCGAATTCCAAAACCAAGAATATTGCTGTGCACCCAGGTCCAAAAACAAAAACTCCAAGAAGATAGCCTTAAAATTTTATAGTTTAGTGTTAGGTTTACACAGCTAGCATCTGAAAAATATCAAGAGATGACAGACATACATCAAGAATTTTCATCCCAAAGTGGAGAAATATACAGTGTGCTTGATCCAATTATCAATTTCCCAAAACTTTCCAATGCAAGACAAGTAGCCATAAGTGATATCTTTTTAGCAACCTATCACACAGTCATCACCTTAAAAGTTTATCACAAACACTTCCGATGAATCTGAGTTGCCACTGGCAGATTAACATACATGCTCCACAAATGCTGAACCTCGAGATCATCTTCAATTTTTGCAGTTCGATCAAGTTAGTTCTACGCTCTGATTGACGCTGCTTGATTTTAAAATTGCAGTTTCTCAAAAGTCAAGCAAAACCCTTGCGTTTGTTTCCAACACGACTTGCTTATAGAAACGAGCAAGTCATCAAAGTAATGTGTCATATAAGAAATCAAAAAAATCTCTTCCCGCTTAGTCTGATATCCAAAACCAATAACAAACCCAAACAAATAGCTGAAGCATCAGAGTTTGATAAACGATCAAGTCACACAGAGAATGATTGAGTTCCCATCCAGAAAATAGTAAGAAAAAGAAAAAATATTTCTTCTCCTGACAAGATCCAAACAGAGGAGAAGGGGGGGGGAAGGAGAGAAATTAGGGATACCTAACTCTAGGGATTAAAGCTCCCCATTTCGCATCAATCACATCACAAATTCTAGCCAAAAAAGGAAAACGAAAAAACATATCACAAACACATCGAACGCACTCGACACCTTGAAACCGCTCTCCATCTAATAGAAAAAAAGAGAAAGATGAAGAAAATGGATGAAGGTTAAAAGGGTAAAGAAGGAGAGATGGAAAGAGGAAGGCAGATAATGCGACTGACCTCCGATGCCGAGATTGGCGGCGAGGAGGAGCGGCACGATGCGACGAAGGAAGCCCTTCTTCGCCGCATATGGAGGCGGAGGAGTCGAGGCAGCACTAGAAGAAGACATGAACGACGAGGAGGAGGCAAGGAGACTCGGACAGGGGAGTAGGAGGCCCGCTTCGACTTCCTTCGCTGCAGCGAAGAGATCCAAGATCTATCAAGCTTCTTTTTCTCGCCTCAGAGAGACACGTCTGCCGGCCGTCGCGGTTGGGGCGGCCATCGGGGTTTTCCTTTAAGCAGCCAAACGTATTCTTATATACATATACACATACATACATACATACATACATTGCTAAATTTATTAAATAAATTATTTTTTTAGGAAAGTTATAGGTCTAATAAGGATTCCCACGTGTGGCCCCACATTAAAACTCACGTATCAAGGTCCGCCTGATTAATTTAAGAGTTGTTTAGGGATGTATAAACAATTGAACCTTAATTAGCAGCAAGAAATCTCTGAATTTTTGGGCAACATGAAATCTTGGGACTGGTACAAAGTTGAACCATGGTAACAAAAATGAGGCTGCAGATTGTGACCTCCTTTGTGGCCGATCATTTGGAAGGCTTGTGGGTTGAAAAAAAAGTGCTGCTCAGAGTACTTCGATATTTATTATATTTTTAATTTTTTAGATATATTTATATTAGATGTGTATGATTCATCTACTGTAGGGAAAAGAAAATTATGACCTTACCGGCATCATAACTATTATAAGGGTTGTTATAAAGGTTTCGGCCAACCTGTTATGCTATTGAGGTAAGTAAGGTAAAAAAAATATGGCAATCATAATTATTCATAATTTTCTGTTATTTCCGGTTATAGTGGACCGTTATAATATAGGTAACGGCCGTTATAATGGGACAAATGTATTATTAAAAACATGCAGCCAATTTTGGGACCTCGAAACAGTTTAATCTAAAGTCTGCAGCCGATTTCGTGTTTGCACTCGCAATTCAAGGAGCGGTTAGTAATAAGACGTATAGGCAAGGATTTCCAACAAGTTTTTCAAACATTTTTCCGATTTAGCCGGAGAAAGAAATAGATTCTCCAATCTCAATATATGGTGGTCTTAAGTTTTGTATACCGTTTCCGTTCTTCTGTTTTGCTTTCTTTGATTTCTTCAGAGGCGCGCTGGTGCAGTTTAGTACTCGGGTTCCTTTAGAAGTGCCGAAGTTTTTAAGAAGGGGGAAAACAGAAAATATTTTAGAAAAAGCAATAAAAAAAGAGGGAGAAAAAATAGGTTTTTGGAATTCAAACAAATCTTAAAAGATTCGGGAGTTTTCTGGTAAAACATCCTCATTTTTTTTTCCTCTTGTAGTTCGCAGACTTAATCTGCACACAAGGTTGCTGGTTGGATGCTCCACTCTGAAATATATTTGAGACACCAAAGTGAAGATTTAGATTAGTTTATATAGAATTTGCAGAGTCAATGTCACCTTATGACCACTGCAAAACCCTCGCATCAACTTGTTAATGTAGTCTGTAAAACTTATACGTTAATAATTTAACAGACGATTGATGTTCCTAAGTTGAATGCTGGCTCACCAGTGATCCATGGCTGAGAATGGCTGGTCCTACAGTTCTGAAGATTTTCCTGTAATTTTCTTTTGCTTGTAGGGAATCCAAGAAGGAGAATTGTAGATGCAGTCCCACGCTTTAATTACCAACAGTAAAAAGCTGAATTTCTCATAAATTC
Source organism: Phoenix dactylifera (assembly GCF_051530095.1). Lineage (NCBI taxonomy): Eukaryota > Viridiplantae > Streptophyta > Magnoliopsida > Arecales > Arecaceae > Phoenix > Phoenix dactylifera. The sequence goes on along the minus strand of NC_143198.1, from coordinate 32,356,753 downwards.
ATTAAACATCAGATGCTACTCAGAACCAACATCAGTAAGCAAAAAAAACAAATGAATTGCTAACTTCTGGCACGGTAGTAGTCACATTTCAAACATCCGCACTTCCTGCTACAGTACAGGTAGCTTGGTTTCCATCTAGGATGGAAGGAGAAAGAGCAAGCAATTCCTCTACCGCAACATTCCATTTTTCATGTATACCTCGCAACAAATTGACCATCTATATCTGTTGATTTTGCAACAGATCTCTAGAAAGAGATGAGATGTGAATTCATTTTGCACAGATGCTTCACAAATATCTTAAGTTCAGAAGAATAATAGAACGTTTAGGATATCATTTAAAATAAGCTGCATGCAGAAAAGGAGGAGAACGGAATGTCGGCAGCTGCAGGAGTGCAGAAGCGAACACTCGCAAGATCTTATATATACAGTTTAAGGATGATGAGAAGAAGCTTTCTGTTCTATTGAAACTAAGTAAGAGAAATTTGCTGTGGTGTGACAGGGCTATGCCGTAGCAGCTGCAGCTTCTTCAGCCATCTGTGATGCGGGAAGAAGGGTGCAGATGAGGTTGCGGTCGCCATACACATTGTCCACACGTCCTGAAGAATTAACGATAACCAAAAGCATTAGCTCTGTTATCACTTCAACCATGGAGGAATTGGTCTTTATGTTCAGAATATAAAGTGGTGGAGTCCAGTACCTGTAGTTGGCCAGAACTTAGAACCTCGGAGCCATGAAGCTGGGAATGCTGCATATTCCCTGGAGTAGGGTTTTGTCCATGTGTCACCCATAAGCATGGATGGTGGATGAGGAGCACCCTGCATATTTGATTCTCTTATATTCTCCAAATAACAATGCAAATAACAACATTTTTTGGTGCAAGGAACTACAGGAGCTCCTGAATTGATCTTGTTATGCATGCTTGGATTTTGTTTTTTCAGTAAAATCCATATAGCAACGAGGAAAACATTATTGGAAAAGAAACTAAAACATGTTATTTTGAAAGAAGAAATGCATTAGTGCAGTTAGCTAGGAGAATTCTAAGCAAGTGCGCTGATGCTACCACAAGTCTTTACCTTCATGACATTGTTATTGATATCAGCTTTACCACTCTCGATCTCAGCAATTTCTTCCCTAATAGAGATGAGAGCATCACAAAACCTGTCTAGTTCTGCCTGCAAGAGCAATTAAATTTGCTTTAAATATAAAATACGTTGAAGAAGAGGGGAAACTAATGAACGAGAATAGTCTCGCAACAGTACTTTGCTTTCACTTTCAGTGGGTTCGATCATAAGTGTGCCTGGCACTGGCCAAGACATTGTGGGTCCATGGAATCCATAATCCATAAGACGCTTGGCAACATCTTCTGGCTCTATACCAGCAGTTGCCTGCAGCAAAATCAAATCCCAGCGAAACTCATTATCAAGAAAAATAGGAGGATGTAGGTGAACAACCATGAAACAGTTTGGTCAAAAGAACCTTAAAACCCCTTAAGTCGACAATGAACTCATGGGCAACAGTTCCATTTACTCCACAGAAAAGAATAGGGTAATGCTTCTGCAACATGAAGTTAAATATAAAGGATCAATTAATCAGAGCAACTATCAGCAGGTAGGCTATGACTGTAAGCTGAAAGTACCTATTGACATCAAAGCATGCAGAGAGTAAATGGACATGAGAAGGAAGAATTAAGATACCTCTAGACGCTTAGCCATATAGTTTGCATTCAAGATTGCAATCTTTGATGCATCAGTTAGTCCCTTAGAACCCATCATAGCTACGTACGTATATGATATGGGCAAAATAAGTGCAGAACCCCAAGGTGCAGCAGAAATAGTACCAAGCGGCTGAGCCTTTTCAGGTAGCGGTATTCCACCAGTTGGCACCTGATATCACAAACGGTAGCTGTGTTAAATATATTGAAGGTGTAAATGATAATCACTTTTCAACAAGATATCAAATTGACAGAACCAGTGACCTCAAAATCACATAATATGCATTTCCTATTATGCGATGAGACGAAATTATATGCACATGAAAGAAGAATATTATCATTTATAACTGATACAGTTAATGGTCTTGAAATTGTCACGTACTTTGTAACTCTACCTCAGGAATGTGCCATAAGATCAAAAGAAAATGTAGTTCCAGTAGAAACATAGCTATAGTTGTAACAAAAATCATCTAGTGTAACAACTGAAGTGGTTGTGTCTCTAAGTGTGTGTGAAACCACCAGATGCTAGTTATAACAAAAATCATCATTGGTATCAACTGAAGTAGTATAATTAAGGCACATCAGAATGTCAATAATCAATATTTAAATTGACCAGTAAAAAGGATTGCAAAAATAAAGATACTCAATGCCACAAAGAATGCAGCAATCAGGAAAGTGATGATCGAAACCAACAGACACATCTATAGTGATAAACATTGATATGAATGAAAAAAAAATATAACATAGAAAAAATTGATCATAATAAGAAAGGAAAGAAAAAGGATCATAAAAAGAATGCAAATCAATGTGACAAATCCTAATATCACAGAAGGGAGCAACATTATTAGCATAATGAAGCATATGGCACGTAAAACAGAATCGGATAAAGGTACAAGGAAACATAAATTTAGAAAACAGAAAAAAGTTAGCAGACAAGAAACAAGCATACCGATGTAAAATCAAAGTACATAAACATATAGGTGGGAGAATTCATCAACAATTATAGTTATGATTATGAGCTACACTAAACCAATCTAGATAATGAGTAAAGTGGAATTCAATGCATTGCTCGCTAATTACATTCTCCATTTAAACGCAAATATGCTAGCAGGAAAAAATTAATAATGTCTATAGCACAAACTTCTCAAAGAATTTGATTCAAGATATTGCAAGGTGTGTTCATTAGAGGGATAATGCGTACAAGAAAATATATCAGAATATAAAAGTTTTTGGTCACAAAGAGAGATATATGTTAACAAATTTGGCATGTGTTGTGATGATAATGTAAGTTTTACAACTTCCAAATATGAGTCAACTGAAACTATCTTACCACAGGATGTGATGGTAAATATGGGGCCAAGTGTTTCTTCACACCAATAGGACCCATTCCAGGACCACCTCCACCATGTGGGATGCAAAATGTCTTGTGGAGGTTAAGATGGCAAACATCTGCTCCAATCCAGCCAGGGCTTGTTAATCCAACCTGTAAACAAGATAAAAAACTTTTTAATAGAAAACAGGAGAAACTTTCTAAATATACCCTACAAAAGAGGGAGGGGGCAAGGCAAGCTCTTTCCCTAACCATTTGGGGATACAATAATACAACAATACCATATGATGAACCCAACAGGTATTCTAGATTGTCGCATGCATGCATGCAAGTTTAATAGGTAGAGTGACCTGGGAATATTACTATCATTTCCCCCTAATAACCAATTATTGCTATTGTTGATTAGTAACCACTAATCCAACAATTACACACATGTAAATGTAATATACGTAGTAGCATGTACACGTCTATTATAAGTTTCATTTAAACAAGAAGAGAAAACTAACCTGTGCATTCATATTAGCTCCATCCATGTAGACTTGCCCACCATTGTCATGAATAATTTTGCAAATCTCACCAATGCCTTCTTCATAGACTCCATGAGTTGAAGGATAGGTGACCTGAGGAAGTGTCAGTTAATCAATATCATAAAAGTGCCAGTGGCTGTTAAAAATTTTATAGCATGAGCTTTCAACCGTTCCAAGTGAGCATTCATCAATGTAATCCAACATCATTTTAACCTATGGAAACAAGATTGAACCGCTAAAGATAATTAAAATGTTCTAGGCAGCTGGCGGTCTTATGTAGGACATGTATGCATGGTAGTTAAAATTGAGTACGAATCCATTACTGAATCATCAAATATTATGCAAAAGTGTTCATTATGCATCAAAATGTTCGCACCGCTATCTTTGCAGCATAAAGGCCATGAGCATAAAGATTTCATCAATATAAATAAAATAATTTTTAAAGAAGAGAAACTATTTCCTTATAAATTGTAAATGGAAAAGATGCAGCATCCATACCATTAAAGCAGCCAAATTGTCTTTATGTGCTTCGGCAGCTTTTCTCAGTTCCTCAATGTTAATGTTACCCTTGGAATCAGTTCCAACAGCTACTATTTTCATTCCACACATAGCTGCACTTGCAGGATTCGTCCCATGAGCTGAGACTGGTATGATGCAGACATTCCGATGGCTATCACCTCTTGCCTATAGTTTGTTACCAACAAATATATAAGTACCATAAACAGATGATGATCTAAAAGCTCTACATCTTCAAAGATGAACAACTGAATTAGTGGGCAATTTGATGATCTAAATGTTCAGATAATCTACCATATGGTAAGCACGAATAACCATGAGCCCTGCATATTCTCCAGCAGCACCAGCATTTGGTTGCAAAGAGAAGGAATCAAATCCCGTGATTGTGCACAAGAGTTCGCCCAAATCTTCGAACATTTCCTTTTAATCGGAAAATTAAAATTCTGTCAATTCATATTTCCCACAGATTATGAGGAATTTAACATGGTGTGCATTAAGCATTGTGAGAAAAACTGCATTACCTGATAACCCCCAGCTTGCTCGGAAGGGGCAAATGGGTGAATATCTGCAAAATTGGGCCAAGTCACAGGCATCATTTCCATTGTAGCATTCAGCTTCATGGTGCAAGACCCAAGAGGAATCATGCTGTGGCATAGCGAAAGATCTTTTGCTTGTAACTTATGGATGTACCGAAGCAGCTCGTGCTCCGTGTGGTACCTGGAAGGCAGAGAAAGCAACTATAATGGTTCTTGAGAGTTGGGATACACTGTGACGGCTAGATAGGGGAAAGGCTCATACGAATTGAAAATTGGGTGCGTCAGATATGGGCTATCTCTAACAAGTCCACTTGGAATTGCCGGCTGAACCTCGGGTGCAAGAGATGCAGCAGTAAAGTTTACCTGAGAATTTGAACAAGCATAAGCTCTTTTTCCGATATTCAGAGAATACAAGTTTCATCTTAGACATTAGTAAGCTGTTAGGCAAAAACTACGCACAGGCTTGCCGCAAGCAAACACTTTAAACAGCTTGTCCACATCCTCCAGCGTTGCAGTCTCATCAAAAGACACAGTTATCTGTAGTACCAGAAAACTACAATAAGACCAGTATCCACTTCAAGGAAGAATCAAACATACATCTCAAACGAGCTGACTCCTCTCCTGCAATTAAAGAGGAAATGGATAGAATCACATACCGTGTTTGCATCCACAAGGCGCAGGTTCATTTCATTTCTGTAAGCCTCTTCTAGAATTGCCTTTGCTTCAGAGCATGTAACCTTCACAGTATCAAAGAAGGGAAGCTTCTGGACTTCCACGGTTCCAAGTTTCTTCAGTCCATGCGCAAAAGTAGCAGCAAGACCATGAACCCGATCAGCTATCGCTTTCAGGCCTTCAGGCCCATGGTACATCGCATACATTGCAGCCATATTTGCAAGCAACGCCTAAAAATCCAAATTTTCCAATACAATTCTCTATCAGCAATCCGTCCAATCAAGGAATCAAAAGCTTTGATATCAGCTAGGGAAATCAGCAAACAGATTCCAGACCTGGGCAGTGCAGATGTTGCTGGTGGCCTTGTCCCTCCGGATGTGCTGCTCCCTGGTCTGCATCGCCATCCGGAGCGCTGGCTTCCCGGTGGCATCGACACTGACTCCGATGATCCTCCCCGGCATCATCCTCTTGTACTCCTGCGACGAGGCCAGGAACGCCGCATGGGGGCCGCCATAACCCATGGGCACCCCGAACCTCTGCGCCGACCCGACAACGATATCGGCTCCCAGCTCGCCCGGCGGCTTCAGCATCGTCAGCGCCAGCAAATCCGTCGCCATCACGACCTTCACCCCGCTAGCGTGCGCCTTCTTGACGAAATCCCCGTAGTCCAGTATCTCGCCTTCCGTCCCGGGGTACTGAATCAGGACACCGCAGACATCGTTCAAGAGGTAATCCAAGTCTTTGAGGCCGGCGACGACGACCTTGAGGCCGAACCCGTCTGCCCGGGTCTTGCAGACCTCGATGGTCTGGGGGTGGCAGTTGGAGGCGATGAGAAAGGTCTTCCTTCTGCCTTTCTGGATGTTGTTGCACATGGCCATGGCTTCGGCGGCGGCGGTGCCCTCGTCGAGGAGGGAGGCGTTGGACATGGGGAGGGCGGTGAGGTCGGCGATCATGGTCTGGAAGTTGAGGAGAGACTCGAGGCGGCCCTGGGCGATCTCGGCCTGGTAGGGCGTGTACTGGGTGTACCACCCGGGGTTCTCCATGATGTTCCGAAGGATGACGGCCGGGACGAAGGTGTTGTAGTAGCCCATGCCGATGAAGGACTTGAAGACCCTGTTCATGGAGGCGAGGCGCTTCATGTGGGCAAGCATCTGGGACTCGGTGAGGCCGGCGTCGAACTTGGGAAGGGCCATGGGTGGGATGCGGATGGACTTGGGGACGGTAGCGTCGATGAGGGCGTCGAGGGAGGGGAAGCCGCAGAGCTCGGCCATGCGGACCTGGTCATCCGGGGAGGCCGAGTTGTGGCGCCGGGGGAAGGTGTCGCTGGGGCGCATCGACTCCACCGAGATCGACCGGGACTGCCAGCCAGCATTGCGGAAGGGGGGGTAGTCAGCAGCGGGAGGGCGGCGGACGGCGGGGTTCGCCGGAAAGACGGACGGCGCGAGGGAGGATAGGTGGCGGGAGGCGCTGGGGGCGGGCGTCTGGGGTGGCTTGGATTGGTACATCACACGGCGGAGGATCGCCCGGCTAGCTAGTCTTCGAGCTCGCTCCATTGGTCAAACACTGATAAGAGAGAGAGAGAGATGGAGAGAGAAGGAGAGACCTCTCTTTCTATCTATATCTCTTTGTTTTGTATTTATGGCGTCCAGGAGGCGGAGGAAGAGGGTGAGCTACAGGGGGGACCGAGCTCCACCTCGGCCTCCTCCGACTCCGGCGTCTATGGGTTCGTGTAAGACTAAATTTGGGGTACTTGGTCTATATATAAAACTTTATCTGAATGACATTAAAAATATTTTGGTGGCTAAGTTTTTCTTAGATCCACTGGAGGGGGTGGGTGGGTGGGTGGGTGAGGTGGGGGCACGATTTCTTAAAGCTGACGTGGAGGGAGCCATGGCCTTCTGCCCCCAATCCCCATGATATATTATATATCTGAGAATGGGAGGTGCAGCATTGCAGGAGGAGAGGATGAAGTCTGGATGGAGGAGGATCTTCGCCTGAATTCTGTCCTGTTTTTTTTTTTCCCTTTTCCTTTTATACGCAAGAATATGTGAGACAGAAATAAAACGAAGTGGAGGAAGAGAAGAGAGGAAAATAAGGGAGTGGTTGATGGGATTTGGGAAGGAAGAGAGCATGGTTGGCGGGGAGGGAAGTCACAGGCGGGTTATCGTTATCTTGGACCTCAGAAAAATAGGGACAAGGGGGGGAGAAATATATGTGATATAATATGGGGTGGACGAAATCCTTGGGAACGAACAAATGAATGGAGGGGGAGTCAAAATACAAATGCTGAGGGGTTAGATTTCCACCCACCTACCGCCGCCTGTCGAAAAGAATCTATGGGAATCTGTGGAGTTTCGACGCTCGGAATATCTATTCATCTCCAACCACCACCACTTTTTAAATGGAAAGATACGGAAAGCAAGTGGGACGGTGGTTGGCAGTACAGTTTATTAGAGCTGGATTTCTTAACTTGCTTAGTGCATCGGCACCAACCACCTTGGGACTGAGCTTTTTCTGGATGACTATACCGAACCATGGGGCCGTGCATATATATATATATATATATATATATTTATACTCGGTACCTTGTCCCATTATAACAACGCAAGTGAATCATTTGTGACCCAAACGAGGGCACAGGAAGTTCTGGTTGGGCCTGGCAATTCCTGCAATTCCAATAGAATACGGCAAGGTAGAGAATAAAAACAACTGTACGGCAAATCTAAATGGAAACGAGGAGATTCACGTAGTCTAAAATAGCTCTATAATGACAACAGAGTCTAATAAAATCTTTGAGAAGCCCGTTTCTTGATGAGAAGGGCATGTGGCTTCCTCGTCTGCAATGATGTGATGCTCCAGGTAACCAGGAACAAATTTGTAAGACGGGAACTCCAAATACTTTTTTTTCTTAATTTACAAAAAAAGAATTCTGAGGCAGGGTTTAAGAATTTATCGTTTCCAAGGAGTTAAAAAGAAAACATCAGTCCTTAACAATTCTTCATGAAGCCTCCCTAATGCACCTACTGACAAGCCGATTGAGCCTACCACATACCATGCAGCAATTGCCTTAGTTTTACGGGAGTCAAATGGCTACAGTCTAATGTGACTTGAAATATGTAAGAATTCGTACGGACGTGTGTTTAGTTCCACATCGATTATTCGATGGGTAGATCTTGGGTACTTATACAGGATCAAGAAACCCAAATATTACCTTCCGGCTAGCTATTTTGGGTAAAGTCTTGGGTTGTTACAAATGGTATTAGAACGGATCCGGCCCATAATCTATGTGGACTAGGAAACACTGCAGCACGGATCCATTGAGGCTGACCACGGGCCAATCGTGGTGTTTATGATTAGATTTGAATAGATATGAACCCTTAGCCTGACGAGGACGTCAGGACTTGAATAGAGGGAGTATGTGAGAATCTGTACGGACATGTGTTTAGTCCCACATCGGTTATTTGCTGGATAGATCTTGGGTACTTATACAGGATCAAGAAATACAAATAATACCTTCCGGCTAGCCATTTTGGGTGAGGTCCTGGGTTGTTACAAAATGTTACTCATAAACATGGCAATTTCTTGCAGCCACGTTAAGGGGCATTGGATGAGCAATGTATTCGAATTGTTGCATTATTAGTTAGAAATTCAAGATATAGATGTTTGGCCTGCATCGATTCATACTCAGCAAACATATTTAAATTCTCTTTTTTATCCTACCACAAAAGTCGAAGAGGGTGAAGATGGATCTGTTTATCAAAGGCTAGCTTATGTTCTCGTGCATGAAGGACGACCTACCGGTTGTTTAATTTAGAGGTTCAACTTATCAAAACTAGGAGAGACCATTTCATGTGTAAATCAAAAGACACATCCTCACTTTTAAGGGATGTATTTAAAGTTTCACATGTTTACATCTGTTTCAGCTAGCTTACCGACCTAACTCTTTTATTGTGTGCGAGATTCCATTTGTCCACCTAATTCCATTATTTTGATTGATAGGCATGAGCCCATCAACAAGAATGGTTGTTTAGATGCGGCTACGATGATGTGCAAGGATAAAATATTTCGTGTGTATTGTAGTTGCAATCTTGATCATGGGAACATGCTATTATTAGACTTGCGAAAGAAATAATGGAGATGATGGTCCCCTTTCCTTCCTCTTGTCCTTGTTGAGACCCTTGAAAAACAGCACTAAAGTTTAAAAAATTAAAGAAATAAGAAACAAGCTCTGCTAGGGAGCATGGCTAGATAAGGAGACATAGGATAAAATAAGTTGAAGCAACTAAATTTATTAAGTAAAGATCCTTCAATATAGCATTGGAGATTTTATTTATTTTTCTTAGAAAAAAGGTATTGAGATTTATAAGGAAACAATATTCTATATTTGATAGCACTAGTTATAATGATCATGCAAATCACTGTGCCTCATTTATTGAATATTCAAGACTAATTGCCAACTAATTTTCGACAACAAAAATACTATAGAGAAATTAAAATATAAAAAAAAATATTCTCATTTTATTGCGGTATTAGGACAAACTGCACATATCTCATGGGTCTGTACCTCGATTTTTGTGAGGCCTGCATCAGGGCTCTTGTGCTCACTTTCGGTCCGGATACAAATTAGAAGAGAGAAATTGGGATCTATTGTGAATATTTCTAGAATTAAGATAAAAATTTTGTAGAAATTGCACCTGTGGGTTAACCTAGCTTGTATCCTGCATGGATCTATCCAAATCTAATCCAGATTCTAATCTCTACGCCGCAGAAAGAAAACTTCGAGAAGTCATTGCTATCCTGCGACGGAAGCAGCCTTCTTTTTGATTCCTTTTGGGTCCGCCGATACCACCGTCGCCATCCTCCATCACAAATAAACTCTCCCTCTAATAACTCTTATAATTCTTTTCGCACCCACTTTTCGACACCCATTACCAGACCACATTCATGGAAGGCTTCATCCCTCCGCTGTCTCCTCCCCCAATCTTATGCCCCTTCGTCCACATTCAGGGAAAGAGTAACAACAAATCGAGGAGTCTCCGCGTTCTCTTCTCCGGATCCGAAGAAGGGGGACGGTCGCAGATGGGGGGAGAAGGGCCTGAAGGCGTCGGACTCTAGGCTATTGGAATGCTTCCCCGCGGCCCCTGGGCACCGGCCCCGCTCGCGGTGGAACCCCTTCCGGCTCCTCCGCTTCCCCACCGCCGTCTCCTTCCTTCTCGTCTCCCTCCTCGCCGCGGGCCTCGTTGGGATCGCCTACTTCTCGCTCTTAGTCTCCTCCTTCCGCCGCCACGATCCGGTTCTCGCTCTCCCCCATCGAACTGGTAGGGTCTTGTTCCAATTCCGAGCTGTTTGTATGGTTTATATCATGGATCGAATGGTTATTAATATGATTTCTTTTGAGGTAGCAGGAGAGCAGGAGCAATGGAAACAGTTTGGCGTGGCCGGTTGCGAATCCGGTTCTTACTTGTGCGTCCGCCTCTAATGCGGGTTATCCGAACAATTTTGTCGCCGACCCATTCCTCCATATTCAGGTTGGTGTTGGCGATATTCTTCGCTTTGTTCATCTCTTATCGATTGAAAGCGATGGTTTTGATTTCTTTCGCATTCAAGTTGTTGAAGAGATTTCTTTGTTTTTTTTTTTGTTTGGTGGGGAGGAGATGTGGAGGCTGGCTTTGGCCATTTCATATGGATGCTTTAAAAATCTTAGTTTATTTCAACTAGGAAGGTTTGGAATCTAGAAATGTGGCGTAGAAATGTCATTGATGCTTTTCGAGTGGGTTGGAATGGTCTATTGGAAATTTAGTTGAGTTTACTGAGATTAATTATCTCCTTCAACTTGCAGCGGTGTTGAGTTTGCGCTATGATATAGCATGCGAATCAAAGGCTTTGAGGTTTCTTTTAGTATACGAGGCTAAATTACATGTAAGAAGTAGACTTGATGTGAAGACTCGTGCGAGCGTGTGTTTAGTCTCATATAGGTTATTCGTTGGATAAATCTTGGATACTTATGCAGGATCAAGAAATCCAAAAATACCTTCCGGCTAGCTACCGAACATGGACCGATCATGGTGCTTGTGATTAAATTTGAATGGAATTGAACCTTTAGCCTAACGAGGACGTTGGGGCTTAAATGGAGGGAGTATTTCAACACAGCTATATGCCTATATGTAGCCTTTCTTCAATGGAAAACATCATGTTGGAGTCTGCAACTATTTAGTTGTGACTAGTGAGGCAGCATGTTGTGAACACTGTCTAAATTTGTAGGTGAAAAGTTGTTTGGTAGCTTGAAGAATGGAATGAATGATGCAAACTAGGCTAGTAAATAATTCTGTATTAAAAGTCTCAGGTTGTTGACATTTGGCTAGTTTATCATGACTTCTTATGCACACTGTTAACACTCAGGCTGAATTTAAATGCTTATTCGCATCCTAATCACATGAGTGGCATGCATTAGTCCAATATGTGCTCTTAGGGTACATGTGGGGTGTTTCCTTTTTATATTCTTTCCTAGTCACTCATAATACTGCTTTTTTGGTATCATGAACAGCAGCGCGACTTCCTTATGGTATAGCTTGCGGTAAGCTATAACATATGCAAGCATACAACATGTTCAATGTGTTTGAACTTTGTCTTCTCATTCGATGATTCAATATTCCTGATCTGTTACTTCTCTTGTTTTTATTTTCATTGCTTAATTATTTCAGGCCTCCATCCCATTGCTTGTATATTTGAAACCTTGAAAATTTCATTTGCATATTATGGTATGGCTATGAAGTTCTGAAGAGTTTCTTTAGGCCGATCTTGTTTTCCCTGCTAAACTCATGCACACTCTGCTCTGAATGGTCTTTTTGTAGTAAATTGTACATATGTAACATTAAAAATTTGTCAATCAACATGTCAATTTTGCATGACTGCATCCTCATTTGATAATAATGCATTTTCTTCAGGACAATATTCTCTACCTCTTCTTTGAGACAAAAAAGTACTTGTACGATGCAAGGTGATATTGGTGTTGCAAGGAGTGGTGATCAAGGCGCCACATGGGAGTTTTTGGGCATTGCTTTAGACGAGAAATGACATTTGTCTTCAGCTATGACCACCAAGTAAGCGGAAGAAGCCAATCCGATTAGTGATTAGCTTTATTATATTGATGGGGAGAGTAGCTAACACATTTTCAGGATACGGTATTCTTTTGCTTTTATATTTCTTTCAGATCTATATGATGCCTGAGGGCAGTAAAAAGGGGGAGCTGCGGCTTTATCGAGCAACTAGGTTTCCACTTGAGTGGACATTGGAGAAGGTGCTTATAAGGAAGCCACTAGTCGATGCTTCACTGTTCCAGTATGGGGAATATTACTGGCTCTTTGCTTCAGATTTTAGCCAGTCTAGCACTGAGAAGAATAGGGAGCTCGAAATATGGTACAGTAGCTCACTGTTTGGTTCCTGAAAACAGCATAGAAGAAACCCTATATACAGAGATGACAGAAGCTTGGGAGCTAGAAATGCAGGAAGACCTTTTATATATGAAGGATCTCTCTATCGCCTGGCCCAGGACTTTAGTGGCACCTATGGCCAAAGGATCAGTACTTACAAAGTTGAAAAGCTAAGCAAGGAAGGGTTCAGGGAGGTCCCTGTAAAGCTTGGGATCAGAGTCAAAGAAAGGTCGAAATGCTTGGAATGGTATCAGGTACCATCACTTAGACGCACAGCAGCTTCCATCAGGTGACTGGATTGCGGTAATGGATGGAGATCGTGTTCCTTCAGGTCATACAACATGGCTTTTTCTCCCTGGTTGCACATTTGTCCTGCTACTCTTTTTACAGGTCATGCTGATAGGCTTTTTAGTTGGTGCTATGAACTGCATTGTTCCTCCAAGCTGTTGCATGGCCTTAAGTAGGAGAAACGAGCCATATTGGTTTTGGACCCGACCCCAGTTCTACCTGAAAATATGAAAACATTGTACAGGCATGAAGAGATATGATCATTCTTTCAGAGGGAGAGCAAATACTAAAACATGCTCTGGCGAGCTGGTTCTCTGCCTTCTTGCTTTTGTAGGTGGGGTTTTGGTCTGCATGGCTGTGCATTTTCTGTTTAGGGGGAATGGTGCTGAAGAGGCATACATGTACCGGGGACAATATTCACAGTTTACGATGCTTACGATGACTTATGAAGCCCGACTTTGGAATTGAAACTATACATCAAACACTATTCTCGATGTGCATCTGTGAGGGAGATTGTCAGTGTGGAACAAGGGCAACCCTCCAAGCCCAGATGAGTTTGATTCTGCTGTCCCTGTGAGAATACGCGTGGAAGAGCTCAATTCTCTCAACAATCGATTCAAGGTTGATCCACTGATCAGGACTAGAGCTGTTCTTGAACTAGATGATGACATAATGATGACTTGTAATGACATAGAGAAAGGGTTTAGGGTTTGGAGAGAGCATCCTGAAGGAATTGTGGGCTTTTATCCACGAATGGTAGATGGCAGCCCTTTGAAATACAGAAACGAGAAATTTGCTCGTGAGAAGAATGGTTACGCTACCAAGGTGGTAGCCTAGTGGTACTGGGCAGCAATTCTAACCACAAGGTCCCAAGTTCGAATCGCTGCGGCGACGATTAAATTGTGGACCGGAGCTCACTACTTTGGCCACTGCTTGGACTTGTGGTGTAGGACCGCTCTTGAACCGCTAGTAGCCGGGGTGGTGCCGGGTGTGACGTACTCACACGTGGGACTCGAGCCAGAGCTCAGAGGAGTAGCTGAGCCGGGCCTACGGGTGGGGAGGGTATGAGTAAAACCGGTCGGGGTGCCCAACACACGGCCATTTCTGCCCGCATCGAACATTCTCCTGGCGGGACGGGGGCCCAGTAGGGGCTGCTACGCGGGGCTGGGCTTGTCCCTTCCTTCCCCCTACCCCTTTTCTTTAGCAAAAAAAAGAAGAATGGTTACAATGTTATTCTGACCGGTGCTGCCTTCATGGACAGTGAATATGCTTTCAAGAAATAGTGGAGTGAAGAAGGAAGAGATTTTGTGGACAAGTCCCTCAATTGCGAAGAACTGCTGTTGAATTTTTTATATGCAAATGCAAGCTCGAAGAGGACTGTGGAGTATGTTCATCCAGCCTGGGCCATAGACACTTCCAAGCTGTCGACTGCTGCTATAAGCCGAAACACCCAAATGCACTACGAGATCGGGACAGATTGCTCGTCGAAATTCTCCAAGATGTACGGCCCCCAAACAGAAATGGGAGTTCTCTAGTAGGAAAAATGGCTGGGATGTATAGGCTAATGTACCGAGGGCAGAAAATAGGGGAACAGAGCGAAGATATATATATATATTGGTACATCGGCTATTCACACTAATCTCACGTGAGCACTGCCATATGAGTGCAGAAAAAGAATACACTCCAGAGATAAGGAAACAGATATAGGGTGAGTCCAGAAAATCTCTCCGGAGTGGTGAGTACAAAGGAGACGATCCAATCCGCAGCTTTGTTTGCCTCTCGGTAGACATGCACAACCTGAAAGGCATCACATTTCTCTAAGAGCCTCCGGATGTCGACTAAAAGCAGATGATTTGCCTCCACGTCCCCTTCTGTAGAATCCACTCAATAATTTTCACTGAATCTTCCTCTAGGATGATGCTCCCAGCTTCAAGCATCTGCATTGCATAGGAGATTTCTTTCCACGCTGCTCTAAGTTCTGCTTTGGAAACACATACCTCAAAAGTACATCGTCCCCCTATAGCTATCAATCTGGAGTAGTGGTCTCTGATCACAAATGCAATACTTGTACAGTCGCCGCCATTTGGTAGACTACCATCAAAATTCACATTCAGATAGTTAGGAGGTGGAGGCTCCCAAGAAGTAAGAACATACTCAGGTGTTGAAGCAGCAGAGATGAAGCTCTAGATGTCCCTGACCAACTTAGATGAAACAACCATAATAGCTTCGGTGACTTCCGTGGCCTGGCAGATAGCTCTGTCCGCCCTAGCCTGCAGGGGAGCCCGTCTGTCCTTGAAGATTCTGTCATTTTTATCCAGCCAAATATGATAAGCTAGATAGGCATCCACAATATTCCAGCCAGCAGTACTTGGTGACCTCATGGCATTAATAATCAGAAGTAGATCATCCGTAGACTTTATGGACCTCGGTAGGGGAAAGGAGGCCCTCCTCTAGATTTGTGTGGCTCGTGGGCACTATAGCAGGACGTGACTAACCATCTCCACCACTTCTAGGTAGTCCATACATGTCGGGGAAATTCCAGTCTTCCTCCTTGCAAGCACGCTCCTGGTTGGTAAGTAGTTCTAGGCCGCCTTCGAGAAGAATGGAATTCTCATGTTTGGTTGGTCATAGCAATAGTTGCGTTAAGAGCCCATGACATTAAGCGCGGCCGTCCGTAAATCGTAATATACCTCACGTGGATGGCGCGGGCAATGCACGCCACGTTGCGTATACGTCTACTGAGAGGGGAAGAGAAAAGTATCAACGCAACTTGTGGCGCTGAGGCTTTTGCGTCGCTTCGATTAGCTTGTGCGGTTGACCGACCCAGAAACCCTGTCCGCCACGCCAGCCGTCAGCACTCCTAAGCCCTCACAGTCCGTCCACATTGCACACGCGACGAGCCCTCTGCCTCCCATTCCATCAAGCCCGCCTCGCGCGACCCGGAGGAGGGTTTCACCAACATCCTTGGTTCTCTCACAGCGAAGGGTGTTATAAGTATCATTTCCCTCCACCCTTCATCCCAAGACCCGATCCCGTCCAGTATTATTCTTCTAAAATGGCCAGCGTTTTTCTCCCCTCCTCCCTCCTCCTCCCTCGTTCTCGCACCCCTCTTCTTTCCTCGGTCCCAAACTCCTCGGTACTAAACCCATCGCAGAAGCTTGATGCCGGCGCTGCGGCCGTCCCCCGCCTTCCCAAGCGGTCGGCTTACTTCAAGGTATGCCCCTCTGTTACTTGAATCCTCTCTCCCTCTCTCTCTCGAAAAGTGTGTGTGTGTGTGTGTGTGTGTGTTATATATATATATATATATAGAGAGAGAGAGAGAGAGAGAGAGAGTGATCAAACAATATAAATGGTGCGGTTATGACTGATGAGAACTTATAATAAAGTTCCTAAGCGTTGTGAGAATTTCAAGATTCTGGGCATGTGGTCTCAATTTTGCATGCTGTAGTCAACAAAGCCTTGATATGGATGTGTTGTTTCAGGTAAATGCATTTGTTGCTGAAACTAAGCGACCAAACTGGTGGGAAAGAAATGCAGGACCAAATATGATCGACATTCACTCGATGCAGGAGTTTGCGCATGAATTAAGCCAAGCTGGTGATAGGCTTGTTGTTGTTGACTTTTATGGCACTTGGTGTGCTTCTTGTCGAGCCCTCTTCCCAAAGGTGCTCTCAAATTACAACTCGAAATATAAATGGATTGTTGTTGTCGAGCTTTTTTCAAATATCGGATACTTTGCTGTCTGAATATTCGTGCATGGTTTTGTTTATCGGAACACAAGTACCATAAAAATAAAACCTGTCTCTTTAAAGTAGCAATATGCCCTTTAGCTCATGGGTTTACATCTGAAAATCCTTTATCTATTACACTTTATTAACTAGTCATGCTTATAATTAGGCATTCATGTGCCAAAACAGGGAGATGAAGAGCTTTAAATACAGTTCTATCTATGTAAAGAGTATTAAGTATGGCCTCCTAAATCAGACATATTTTATCATACATCCACCATTGTACCATTTGGTCTGCTTATAGTGTGTTCTTTGCAGAGGAAGGGAGAAGCATGTTTCTTCACTCCAAAATAGTTGAGAAACACACGAGTATGACACCAGACCATTCGGTTAGTAATCATGTTTGCACCTTACACACTTGAAGGTGAAGCAAGAAGGACACTTGCATGCCACAAAGAATCTGTTTTCTGTTCTTCCATAAGCTGTTTAAGAAAGTAGGTTTACCACATAAGTCACTGACACTGAGCATAAAATTAATTTTAATTTCCACTGTTTTTTTTTGTCAAATACATCACTGTTCTCTCTGAGAGGTTGATTCATGCATCACGGTAGGAGGTAAATGCAGTTATATTGTCTTAAAACTAACCTTCAGTTTTCTTTTCCAAAAAAGTTCTATCGAGCTTTCAGCGAAAGGTTGTAATCTTTCTTTGATGTTCATTTTTGTTTTTATCTTGAGTTCGTGTTCCTGCATTTGATTTTAGATATAT
The DNA here is from genome assembly GCF_051530095.1 of Phoenix dactylifera. Lineage (NCBI taxonomy): Eukaryota > Viridiplantae > Streptophyta > Magnoliopsida > Arecales > Arecaceae > Phoenix > Phoenix dactylifera. The sequence continues at coordinate 32,339,248 of NC_143198.1, read as the reverse complement.
CGTTTGCTTTCATTTAACTCTGTACTTTCAACTTATATTTTCCTTTTCTTTATCTTCCAAATGATGTTTCAGCTTTGCAAAATAGCTGGAGAAAATCCTGATATACTATTCATAAAGGTGAATTTTGATGAAAACAAGACAATGTGCAAACAACTAAATATTAAAGTGCTTCCGTATTTCCAATTCTACCGTGGTGCTGATGGGCAGTTGGAATCTTTTTCATGCAGCTTATCAAAGGTAAGCAAATCTTATCTTCATGTTTGTGGTTTTTCCTCTTAATGGTTCCAAAAATTCTAGTCATCTCTGAATCAATGAACTGCAAAATTGCTTTATACTTGCCCACTTGAATAAACTATTTTAGTATTTTACAGGTATTAAAGTAGTAAATTTTGTCAAATTGATAAATGATAAAACATGAATAGATTTGTTTCATGTGCATTTTAAGGAGCTTGTTTTCTATTGCTTGAATAGCATGCACAAAACCTGTTTGGCTATTTTTTTTCGTAGTTAACCTGTTTGGCTACTCTCTTTTTTTTGTTGTGGGGGGGGGGGGGGGGGTGGGGGGGGGGGGTGGGGGGGGGGGGGGGCTTGTAATCTTTAGAGTATTTTTTTTTCTCTTCACTATCTTGGAATAATTTAAGCATATTAGTAGCTAGTGGTCAATGCAAGTACTTTAATTATTCTTCCATGGTTATCTTGAGATGTTATTACTAAAAATGTAATGATATTCAGGTACATGAGTATCAATTTGTGTAGAGAAGAGTATTTGATGATCACTTTTCTGCCTTTTGTGCTATCAATTCATGCAGCCAAAAAAAAAATTACTGAGGTTGTTATCAATAAAATGTAGCTCAAAATACTAATAAGAGAAGATAGCTTTCTGCTTGTGAAGTTCTTTGATCTGTGAATATTAAAGATTGATTGTTATTATTTGCACGTTTGAAATTCAGGAAATGTAAATACTGAATTTTCAGTAGGAGCAATAGTGAGCAAGTGTTACCTTTACAAATATCTCAGATGAATCTAATCTAGAAGGATGGATCATCTTGAATAAGCAGGCATACTACCTCCATGCTCTGTACCCACCCCAAAAAACAAAAAGTTTCACACAATTGAGACCTTGGTTGACCTCCCAATGGAAGATCTATATGAGAAATGGCTGTGCATCCCTAATTAGGTGTTTTATTTTCTTTGTAGTCTATCATACTTCTGCTACCTTGAAATTAGACTGTTTGGCTGAGTGTCTTCTATGAACTTCTTCAGTTTCAGAAAATAAAGGATGCCATTGCAAAGCACAACACTGCTCGTTGTAGTATGGGTCCAGCTATTGGTGTGGGGCATCTCAACATCGAAACCCGATCCCCAGAGGAAAAGCCAGCAGAAGCTAGTTCGAGATAGTTATATCTTTCTGATCATTCTCTTCGCCTCTGAAGGAGTTCAAATTTTGCATCCTAGGTCTAGTGCTTCAGATTGATTTATCTATTGAATGTAAAACAGCCAATTTTAGCATCATTCTTTTCCTACTCATTGTAGTACAGATTTTTTTCTTTGCGAAGTAATACAGAAAAACAGAGTTTTACTCTACTAGCATCTCTCTCTCTCTCTCTCTCTCTCTCTCTCAATCAACTGTTCTGGTACTTTGTATGCTTTGTTTGGAGGCTGCTCACTTTTGGTTTTGGATGGATGGTCTAGCGAACAGACACGGGGTTGCATGCTTGAGGGTCATGGCACAGAGATTATGTGAACTCCTTGGTTCTTATGCCCTTGGCGACAGCAGTTCAACTTATAATACAATTGGAATACACTTGAGAGCACAGTGTTAAAACGTTCTTGTGGTCGGTTTGACTTTTTATCAGCCTCCAGGATATCAAGATATTCTTTGCAACCACCCAAGTGTTTGATAAAGTTCTAAATTTCAGCTGGTCCTTCAATTTGCCCTACAGATTGCAGACTGAGAAAAAGATTTGGGAGGAAATCTTTGGAGATCGTTTGGTTCGTGGGAGGCATTTTTCCTCCTAGGAAGAAGATTCCTGGAAAGAAGATTTCTAGGAAGAGAATACCTGCGAATGTACTTTTGGTATGTTTGGTTAAACATGGAAAAGTGACAGATTTTCAGAGTGCTTATGTTTAGTTGACCATTCACTTTTCTGAAAAAGTTATATGTAATTCCTATTATACTCTTAATAAAAATTAGGTCTTTAATGCCTCTTTAATACTGAAGGGTTTTTTTGGAAAAAAAATAAAAATGGAGTGATTTCCGCCTTATAGGAAAGTAACTTTTCCATGTTTCTCATAGAAAAGATTTTCCCATGAAATATGGGAATCATATTCCCATGGGAATACAACTTTTCCATCTCTCTTTTTTGAAAACTCCAATCAAACAAGAGGCATCTCATTACTTTTTCATTGACCACACTTTCCTCCCTTCTTTTTCTGCGAACCAAACGAGCCCTTGATGTCCGATCCATGTTCACTGGGCTTTAGATTATTGGTGGAAACTTCAATGCCACTTACAATGCTTATGAGAGGCATGATAATCCTCAAGCACTCTCGAGACCCTTCACCTTTATTTCCTTCATTAGATCCCTGCAAGTTATTGATTTATCATTTAAAGGCCATGATTATGCATAGAGTAATCAAAGAGACTGTTCTATAATAGCTAAACTTATATTTGCCTGGTGAACTCTCTCTCTTAATAGCGAATCCGTTCTCTCCCATTCAGCTATCCTTTCCCATATTTCTTCCTAAAGTACATAACTAATTCAACTTTTATAGATATCAGCTCTCAAAAGGCTCAGGTAGTATCTTTCGCGCAAAAGAATGGTTGTTTTTACATAGATCTCAAAACATTCCAAACTTCTTTCAATCAGTCCGCCTACATAGATCTCGAAGAGACTGTTGCTGAAAATTGAACCCCGAGGTGACTGCGGACCGAGGAGGAGGAACTCCGGCAGGAGATGCAGAGCGGACAGCTTTCTTCGGAGGACCTGCAAGAAATTGGTGGTCAGAAGTTCCGGCGCCGGCCCTCCGATGTTTAAGTCAGAGAAAATTTTTTATGGAGCAAGCAAAAAGATTACGTGAAAATATATCTCTAGATAAGAAAATGGATAGCTCGCTTGCTCGATCTAGCACAAGATAGCCTTTTATCAAAGCGAGTGCGGTTTTATGTTTATACCCGGGGCGAATGTCCTGGTTGTCACGATCACGGGACGCTCCATTCTGAATCGAACGTCTTATAATAAACCACGCCCCCACAGAAAGGGACCGTCGGAGTTGCACGGTAAAGCGTCGCTCGGAAAAGCTCTTATTGCTCGATATCCCGGCCTGTCGATCCGGAGCTTAAAGACCATATCACCGGAATCATCGCTTCCTTCCTTCCAGGTTCGATTTCTTGGAAACCCTCGTGCTTCCATGTCTCTTTCTTTTCCTTTTGTTTTCTTGATTAGAATTAGAAATTCCTTCCTTAGGCCTGAGACATTTTGCAACCCTAATTATCGCGTTGGGAGGAAATAGTTCGAAGATCTCACCTCGGAAACAGTCATCAAGCATCGTTGAGACGATTAGATGGATGAGGGACCGCAATGAGTTTTGACAATTTTCTTTTCCTGCTTTGGTTTGCCGCTTCTTTTAGGATTTTGGTCGAAGACATGAGAAACTGTGCTCTTTTGCTAAAGATTTTAATTCTTATGTGTCAATCGAGTTATGTGCTTTGGGATGAGGAGGATGTGCTTGTGTTGCGATCTCTGTTCAAAAGGAAAACGTTTTGTTGGTGATCGAGATCGTTCCTTAGGATGTGGAAGAGGGTGTGCTTGTGTTGCGATATGTCTTCAAAAGAGAAGTTTGCAGGGCCTGGCAGTGCTTTAGAACTAGTATCCTACCTTAGCTCTGGAACAATGATGGGCTAAATTCATGATAGATACTTGGAGATCAGATAGTAATTCATCATAATTGACTCTTGAAGAACAGATCTACAGAGAGGATTTTGGCTAATCTATAAAGAAAAATATGAGAGTGAGTAGTGGGGACTCGAAAGAATCCAAAATCTACATGTGACTTATCGTGCCCAGCATATCCTGTGAAGTCCAGTGTGCTTGAGAAAGTGGTTACACACCCTCACGACTCTTCAAATTTTCTGGGAATGATCATACCCTTTATACTTAGGGGACAGAATGATTTTGGTTTGTTAAACTATTGCTTCTTAAACAAAACTTGATACTAGATAAAACAAAAGGTCTTTACATCCCAATTAGTTTTATTTGTGTAGCAATAATTTTAACAATAGTTATGCAATTTACCAATTAAGCTTGGAAGATATTTTATTTGGTCTTTCCATCTTTTGATATTGACTATGCAATTGACCTCTTCACAAAATCAATCTTTCTGGAAGTTGTAGAGTGCACCAATTTTCTTGCTACTATCTCTGAGCATCATTTTTCAGTCTTACTCCACTTCTAGATGTTTACCTAGAATCAATCGTTGAGTCACAACCATCTCTTACTGGTAGCTTGTCTTCCACTCTGCACTGTTGTTTGCAACCGGAAGCGATCCCTATGCTCCAAATATGTTTCCTGTGTGACGGCCTATCATCTAGGTTTTGGTTTCGAACTCATGTTGGGCAATTTAAGGAACTTGTTCTGGTCCTGCCTTGTCCGTAAAACACTGAGAATGGTGTAAAACATTTAAGAATAGTCTAATAAGAAATATTGTTGCCTGAAAAGTTGGGTTTTGTGTAACTGTTTGTTATGCACAATTTTTGGTTGTTATAGAAAATGTTGCCTCACATTTATGGGAGTGACATGAATGTTCTTTTTTTTTGTGTAGCTTTAGTAACCATTAAAGCTTCGGGACATAGACCAAAGATAGGCATGGTAGTGAAATCTGTGCTTGGATGTGGGATGGAGATTGATATGGAGCTCTAGACCAGTTCTGCGGTGCAATTTGAAGGGTACCAGGATATGAATGTATTGGGTTATGCATTGGCCAAATGGCCTGCTGAGCTCAACCAAACCACCTAGTTGAGTTTTAAGGTTGAGGTGCTGCAGAGTGGACTCTTTGTTGTATCCAGCCGAGTAAGGCTAGAATTGCCTATGGATCTCAGCACACTCGTGTGTGCGTGAGAGAGAGAGAGAGAGAGAGAGAGAGAGAGAGAGAGAGCATCTTCTTTTGATATCTCCTTGAAGTTGAAATCATGTGGTGAAGAATAAAAGAAGAGACTGATCTGGAAGCGATGCATCCCATTTCTTATTTTTGGGCATCCCAATTTCTAATTTTTGGTCATTGCATGATTTTTTTTTTTTTTTGGTTACAGGCCAGGGACAGTTATGGAGCTCAAACCAACTGTGGCTTTGAGGGCTCTCCTTGCAGGTGGCATAGCTATTTTTGCAAAGGTGGGTGGGGCAATGAAGGCTGCAGGTAGTGCCAAGGTGGGTGCAGCAGCAGCTGCTATGTCTGCTGCTGCAACTGCAGCCGTTTCAGGAACCAAACGAGAAGAAAAGGACACCAACAAAGAGGCCACAAAGTGAAGCTTATGCTGTTTTCAGCCTCATCTTTCGGTCATGGGGCCTGAATGAGCTGCATGCTTGCGGGAATCATCATGCTCACTTGAGAATTTGAGCGATACAGTTTCACCGTAGGTAGATGAATGGATTTGAAGCTAGATCTTTGAGCAAGAGAACTTTTTATTTCAGTTTTGCAAGCTGGTTTCAGGCCAAGTCTTGTCAACCTGGCCACTTCATCATAATGTAAAATTTGCAATAGCTATAACCTTTGACTGGGATGAAAAGGCTGCAATTGCATATATCTGTCCATGTTGTTTTATCTCTGATTCCAGTTTCTGCTTCTCTTGCCCTCTGTTTTCATCCTCATTGTTATGCTGATGCGAAATTAAATATCCTCAAATTGATTAAGCAACCATTAAAAACCAAAAAAAAAAGCCTGCAGGGTTTCAGATCCATCTTTACTTTGGATGGATAAGATCAAAGACAACTGGGCGGTGGCTACTATTTCGCGGTATGAAGCATGATACCTGGGAATTGCATGAAGCACGATGCTTGGGAACAGGATTCGGATTCTTAACATCTGTGATGAAGGATCACAAAGGAAAAGCTAGAAACTAGGTTGGAAAAAGAGTAGACTGAACCCAGATCTAATATTGTCGAGTGAAAAGCTATCCGCACAGAGAGGGAGGGAGAGGATGATCGAGTTTTCCAAACAAGAAAGGGAGAGTAGCGTCTAGGGATGCAAACGAACTGAGTAAGCTGCTCGAGCGTCATAACTTGCTCGAGAGAAGTGCTCGCCCATCCAATCATAGCTCAGACCCCTTGTCTTACATGGTACGTGAGGGCTGCTGCAGTACAGGAGAAAAAGGTCGCTCTGGAATTGCTGTTAGTACTGTTTGGATTTGACTGGCTGCCACAACGAGTGGCGACTCAACGGACGGTTACTACTTAATGTGACACCATAACTTTGGATCGGATCGAAGCAGGATGTATCCATAAAAGTTTGTGTTGGCAGTATTTTCATCTCACCCCATAAAATATGTAATTTAAAAACTTTAAATTTTAAATTTTAAATTTTGAGTGTTGAATTTTAAATAGTTTAAATTTAGGATCAATAATAGAGATCTATTTGGGTTTTTTTTTCAATTCTTATATCATTATAATTGTAATATCCTGCACATTTTCAACTATAAATATACATGATTATTAATAAAATACCCTGATGGGTGACGTGCATATAACATATCGGGCACCAGCTAGCACCTTAGGTCAACAATGTTATGAATTATGATCCACTTATCTAGAGACTACCACATGAGTATTATGCCAGAGGTAATGGCACTAAAAAGCCAACCGATGATGAATAAAACTGAAAATTAGCACACTGTAATTTCTTCGAGAACTAGAAAACCCTTGTTAAAAGACTACTTGTTTGAGGAGCAAGTATAAAGCTTTGTTCAAACATAAGGTCCGCATAATATCACAGATCGTTTTGCATGCGATCGTAAGATCAGCACTAAATTTTTTTTTATCAAAAATTGTCAACAAACAGTTTTACAACAATGAGGGCAAAAGTATGCCATCGTGACAGAATATCCACTCAGCTTAAATAACTCAATAGCGATGCAGAACTCTCACCCATACGAGTAGATCAAATGAACAACCTCACTTCCAAAAATAAGTCATGTCATTGACTAGCCTCCCCTTTAAAACTCAGTGTTGCAGTTATTTTGATTCCTTGCTCCTTTGGTATATCTACTACAGATATTTATCCCATCAATAATCCATATCATCCATTTCTGGCATGCGACTTGCTCGTGGGCGTTTTGCTTCAGCAAGCTCCACGACTGCTGCTTCAGTGGTTGTCAACAATACTGAGACGCTGCAATACAATGCCAGAATTTGTTGAAGAACTGCTCCAAAAAGATTAGAGAGAAGCAAACTAATAAAACATCGAACACCTCACCTAGCAGCATCTACCAGAGCAGTTCTTATGACTTTTAGAGGATCGATAATTCCAGACTTCACCATGTCAACATATTCACCTGTAGCAGCAAACGAGAAATACAAGTATTCACTAGATTCTCTAAGAATTACTGATATGGAACAGCAGAGTTTACAAGAAGAAAAGAGTATCAGATTGACAAAAAAATGTCATGCTTCCATTAGCAGGACAACAAAGAACTGATTGTTCAAATGGAGGAACAGCACTTGTGTAACCATACCATCTAGTAACTAAAGAACCTAACCATCGCCACATACTACTTGATTAGAGAACCATTGATTTGTTTAGTATGTCAGTTTAACATAGAAATTTCAGACTAACAGTTTCTGCATGCCAAAAGCGGACTTTATCTAAAATGACTGCAACCCAACAAAGGCTGTCCCACTTATCTGAAGTATTCACTCCTGCAAGCCTTTATAGGTTCCTTTCTCTAGATCTCCCTCCAAGTATACTTGCAAGAACCACCTCGTTTCACTTTCAAGCCAAATCTATTAACAGCCAGCTTTATGTATACTCATTTGCAAAGTATTCCTATTTAGGGCCATCTCTAATGTTATTCCAAGTTTTCTACCTCCCTTTTCACAACCTCCATCCAGATCTTTGTTGTACATATACATACCATCACAACCAGTTTTCCATTACTTTATCCTTAATTTGTATAACTCCTACAGCTCATCTAATATATTCATTTCTTATTTTAACATTTCTAATTTTACGACACATCCATCTTAATATTCTCGGTCGCTCATCTTACAGTCCTTACATGTTGATCTGTCTCTTTTTGATAAAAAAGTAATCCACTTGAGATAAATTTGTTCCAATCTTAAAGGTTACTAAATGCTTATCTTTTTAACAAATAAGTGTTTGCAACTGCTAAGTCATAAACTCCTACAAACTCAAGAACGAGATCTCCGAAGCTCCTACAAACTCAAGAACTAGATCTCCGATTAAATTTCTATCCCCAAAACCAAATCCGCTCCACACTCTCTCATACTCCATATTGCTCTTTTCTACACGCCCTTTTAAATCCCCACCTACAAGTATCCTTTCTCCTTCAAGAACGCCTGCATTAATCTATCCATTTCTTTCCATAATTATGGCTTAATCCTCTCCTCTAAGCCTGCCTGTGGTGCTTCAAGCACCAACTATATTAATAATTTCCTCATCTAAAACTAATTTAATTGCTATCAACAATCACTTATCCTTTTTATATCCACAATTTTATCTCTCGTTTCCTTATCCACTACTATACCTATGCCATTTCTATAATTATCCTTATCTACATATAGTAGTTGATAACCATCCCTTGTATCATTGCATTTACTACCTTTCAATTTAGTTTCTTTTAAGCAAGCAATGTTGATTTTTGTACAAGTCATTGTATCCACTAGTTCTCTACTCTTTCTAATCAAAGTTCCAACATTCCAGGTACCAAATCTAAATCTCTTCTTCTGTATGGTTACCTTCCCTATATAATGTAATTTCCCTTATATCCTTACTACTCCAATCGACCGTCATTGTACTTGATTACTACTAGAAGCCTCTAATCCTAAATAACCCTTTCTCATTTGTCTCTACAGCCAGGTTATATTGCAGTGGGTGACTTCTTTCTGGGGTTGGGATCAGCCACGGCAGTGTTAAAACCAAATAAGACCGAAAGAAAAATTGCCAAACCTTGCAAAATATCCCACTGGAATCTGTAAAACCAAACAATGTTACCCAACAAACATTTCTTAATATGGCACCCACTACTCGAAGAAACACTAATGACCTAAAATACCAATCTCCAACATCAGTTACTGAAATAAACATCCAAGGCAAACAGAATTTGCCCCTGCCTGATATCTAAAGCATTCTCAAATAAGTCTATGAAAGGGAGAAAATGATATAACGCATGCTCAATAATGAGTTCACACATTGCTCTGCTCTGTAAGGTACATAATTTTGCCTCTTTTGCAGCAGTCTGAACTCCATAGTTGCAACCAAAACTCAAACTGATGATTGATAAATTAGAACTTCAAGGAACCATAAGCTAAATTAGTCTAGATAAGATTCTAAGATATGGTTTATTTTCTTATATTGGTTTGAACCCACAAACAACATATATGCTTGCACCCTTGTGCAAGTACGCAAACCCACACAAAGCATGCACAGACAGTACATTGTATATCCAGTCATGATTCGCATACACACTTTGTGCGAATGCAAGTACACACCCACACAAAGCATGCACACAAACATGTATGCTGAAAGCACAGCACATTGCTTAGCCAGTCATGACTCATGATATCTAATCACCACTAGGCCTGTTAACGAGCCGGGCTCGGCTCGCTTCACAGAAGCTCGGGCTCGGTACCGAGCTCTGTATTGGGCTCAAGCTCGGGCTTGAGCTCGTAAAGCTCATTTCAATTACGAGCTCAAGCCGGAGCCCGAGCTCGGGCTTGGGCTTGATAACAAGCTATGATTTGTATATTTTTTTCGGATTAAAATAATAATAATAATAACCATAAAAAAGGAAAAGAAAAAGAATTTCACTGTTCATCTTTTTCCTTTCCTTCCCGTAGGCTTCATCTTCCAACCGCAGACCACCCTATTTCTTCATCTTCTTCTTCGTTTAATCATCCACCATAATTATAAAAAAAAAGGGAAAATGTTCTCTGTTTTCATCTCCTGCAGAGATTCCTTCTTCCTGTTTTCAAATCCTCTTGTTCACTTCCAGCAACGAGGCACATTACGACCTTGCCAGTAATATCGTAATTCACAGTGGTACAGGTGCTATCACTAGGGTAGACTAGAGGAAGAGAGGAGGGTTTGAAGCCTTTGGGTTGATTAAGAGATTCACCATAGAGCTGCTCTCCATTACCAAGCATCACAATAGATATGAAGTTTCTGTCCACAGAACTAGCAACCACGGTGAGAATCCATGGTGGTGGTGATAAAATGAAGGAAGAAGAAGCGGAGGAAGCAGGGGAGTCCTCCTTGCCGCCGGCCGGTGCCGTGTGATGGCGGCGGAAGGAGGCCGAGGCGGCTCGCCCGCCGCCACCATGGGCGGACGCAGCCGCCCCATGAGATCCGCCGGCTATGGGGCCTTTCCCGGTCACCTAGCCAACTAGCTGGGTAGGAGAGGAGGGCCTTGGCCCTTGGGTTGGAATCATTAGATGCAGGATTTCCAAGTAGTGAGATCCAGATCTGACCGCCCACGGTTCCGTCGGTGGCGCGATCTCGACCGTCGGATCCTGAAGCCGCCCCCTCATTTGGTCGTGTTAAGTCACAAGCTCCGTTTGGGCTCGTGAGCTGGTCGGGCTCGAGCTCGAGCTCGGGCTCGGATTTAAACGGGCCTCATTTTGGGTTCAGGCTCGGGCTCGTTTGACTAACAAGCCGAGCTTTTACCGGGCCGAGCCCGAGCAGTTCGGCTCGTTAACGGGCCTAATCACCACATCAGTTTATCTAGGTTTTTGGAATCCCAAGGGAGTGGCCTATGAACTTGAATATTTCAAATGTTATGCCGCTGCAGACCAGAGCTGCAGCTAAACTAGGGAAGAAAACTAGAAAGAAGCTTGTAGAAGATATCATATTCCTGCTAACCTTTCCCAAATATAAACCTAAATCAGAAAGAAGAATCAACTATCTAAATGGACGAACCTTTGGCAGCATCATAGCCTAAATTAAGATTCTCTTGTTCAAGTAGTTTGCCAATAATTACCGCACCATCAACACCAGCATTTGTAGCAATAGTGAATGTAGGTGCCTGCATCAAACCAACTTCCATTAGAGAACATCTTTACTGGTTATGCAAAAAGGTAGAATAATGAAAAACTAAAAACCTTTAGAGCATTTTTGATGATTTGAACTCCTATCTTCTCATTGCCATTAGAAGTTTGAATTCTGTCCAACTCCCTCGTCGCATATAAAAGGGCAACTCCACCACCTGCAGAAGCAAGAAACTAAGTGGACCAAGTAACTAAAGGTAGCAACCATTGTTACCACATATAAAAGAATGACCAAATATGATCATACCTGGCACAATACCCTCTTCCACAGCAGCTCGTGAAGCATTCAGAGCGTCAGTTACTTTATCCTTTCTCTCACCAACTTCAGCCTCACTAGCTCCACCAATCTGAAACATACAGGCTATAAAGTTGTGCCAAAACAGAACAAGGCCAACACAGATTTTAACAAGGGAAATGAATTGACCTTGAGAACAGCAACACCTCCAGATAGCTTGGATAATCTTTCTTGTGCTTTCTCCTTGTCAAACATGGCTGTACTCTTCTCAATGGCCATTCTAAGCTGTTAAAATATTAGATGTCTGTCTTTAGTTCTGACCATTTAGTTCTAAACAAGACCTGTGCATGTTCCACGCAAGCACACATTAGGGAAAACACCTCCCTTCATTGGCAATTTTCAAACAAACCAAGAAAGAGTTCTTAACCCTTGATGCATTGACTATAATGCAACAAAAATCTAATTTTGAATATCACTGAGACAGTTCAGTTTCTGTTTGAGATACATTAGACTATAATGCAAACGTTCCCCGTACACTAAGGTCAGGATTGTTCCTGTCCTCAACATAGTTGTACATATGTCAAGTATTATAAAAAATCATTTGATTTCCAAACAATGCCATGCACAATGAAGTTCAAATGAAATAATATCAGATGGTATACCAGTTCATACAAAAGCATGTATTTCCATAATGTGTGCCAGATCCAATTCGTTTTCACAATTTTCCATGCTCAAGAAAACATTATATTGGGAAAAATATCATAAGAGACATGCAAACCATGTTTCTGCAAGAGAGAGAGAGAGAGAGAGAGAGCAAAGAAATGCTATAAATAAAAGATTATCCTGAATACCTGTTCACACCTTTCTTCAATTAGCTTCTTGTCACCACCACCATGTAGAACAATAGTATCGTCAAGAGAGACAGTGACCTATGACAAGAAAAAATCAGTATAGCCTCAAAATGTCATTTATGCATATAAAAGATGCTACGAACCTTCTTAGCAGTACCAAGCATCTCTAATTGGACTTTCTCAAGGTTCCGACCATGATCTTCAGTAATAACCTGTTCACCTTAAAATGCTATATATAAGATTGTGCAATAATCATCAAAGTGTTCAAAAAGAAATCATACTATTGAGAACAGACATTTCTGGCTATCTAATACATAAACTAATTGACCTGCGTGGTATCTAACCTCTCCTCCTGTAAGTATGGCAAGATCCTCCAGATTTGCTCTTCTGTTTTCCCCAAAACCGGGAGCTTTTATGGCACAAACCTACAAGCAGGGCAGATAAAACACAAAAATTATAAGAATAAATCTTAAAATATGATACATTCAGAACAATTTGCCAGAACATGCTGGCCAACGAAATCTCAGGCACTAATTTGGTATTGTAGCAAGCTACTAGCTAAATAGATGGTGCAACATGTGAAAATGCCATAACATGAAAGATTCCAACACATGTTTCACCTCCATATGACATCTTATAATTTCTGCTACACATCACAGCTAGCAGAAACAAAAGTTTCAAATAAAGAAAGAGCGAACATATCTAACAGTGAATGCACCACGAGATGCACAAGTATGCAAACAAGAAAAAAGAAGGGAGGCGGGGGGGATAAGCAATTACCTTGACTCCAGCATGATGCTTATTTAGTACCAGCATTGCTAGAGCATCACTTTCTACATCCTCTGCCACAATTAGAAGGGATCTATTTTTCTGTATAAAAGAACAAATTATCACCACAACCTTGGATAAGATTCTCTACAAGTTCAGATTATGTATAACTTTTATACATGAAGAAACATTAGGACGAAAATAATTTTACTAGCCTTTAGAGCAAGCTCCAATATTCGGACAAGAGAATTCATGTCTGAGATCTTCTTATCATGGATAAGGATCAGTGGATTTTCTAGTTCCTGCAAACATCCAATACAAGTAAATTTTAGTCTGAAATAAAGCACCTAGCTTTTACATAGTTAAGATTTTTTTTCTTTAGGTTATCGTATCTTCAGAATTTTTAGAAGTGTAACAACTAGCAATACAAAAATATATTACTTTATAGTTCTGCAAAAATTAATTACCAGCTACATAGAGAAGATAAACGAAATTGAGAACTTATGTTTATGCTTCCCTTTAGTTTACTACCCCCATTTGACTGGGTTTTATTACCAAAATTAAAACCTCTCGGTCTCAGCAATGTGGGGACATCAGTGGGGGTGACAGCGCCATGCCTTCCTTCCAACTTCTTCTATCTATTGAATTATTGGACCATGTGATTTTGAGCTTAACATATTCACATTTTGAAAGATTTGTTAATAGAACTCTTGGAATGAACTTAATCGGTGCTCTTTTCTCTTCATAGGGGAAAAAAATTAATCATTATTCTGTTTGGTACTTTGCTATCATATACAAGCACCTATTTCTGCTTTCTTAATATTAAGAGTTACAATAATAGCTATTTATCTAACAAATGAAAATCTTTCATGGAAGAAATCACCAAAATAGTTTGTTATCAGTGGTTACTTGAAATCTAGCCTTGAGCCTCATCAATTTCCACTACTTTAAACTTATGTAGCCCTCGCATTCAAAACCTTATCAATGAGATGTTAAAACTAAAGTCCTCATATAAGTTGGTAAAGCAAAGAATTAAGCAGTACTGGTAGTTTCTGGAAAAAATTTGTGAACAGAGTTACAATTTTATTCAAGAAATGCCTATTCATGAACCTAACCAAAAAGGCCCATTGGACTCACACATTTTTGGGTCTTCTCATCAGTGATGAAATAGGGAGATATATAACCCCTGGCTAATTTCATTCCCTCCACCACTTCCAGCTCATTGTATAATGTATTTCCGTCCTGCATATTTTGTAAGATTGCAGTAAGTAATATCCAACATATAGTCAGCTGACTGTTTGGCCGCTTGAGTTTTTTTATATAAAAGCACTCACAGTGACAGTGATAATCCCTTCTTTCCCAACTTTCTCCATTGCTCTAGCAATCAACTGCCCAATCTCTCTTTCATTATTTGCAGAAATGGTAGCTACCTGCTTTAACCCAAGCAGAAATGATGATTAAAATGATTAAATAAAAATTCAAGCAAATGTAGGAACATTGTCAACAGATCAATGGCCAAATACAGGATCCTTCACCTAACCATGCACAAAATTCTATCTCCACAACCAATGCAAGCAAAGTTTACAAATAACTAGTACCATACAAATAACTAGTACTATAGATTCATATTAGCATACGAATACTGGTTTTTGTGGATGCTTAGGCTAGTTATGGTCACATGACCTCAAAGTTGCTTTTATTCCCCAACCAATTATGTACAGGCCAAACTCTACTTGCATAGTCAAACAGGAAAGAAACCGCTGTAGATCATGATAACCATACGAAGTTCTTAGATGAAGTAATTCACCTGAGTTATTTCTTCAGGAGTACTAATCATCCAGGCTTTACTTCTTAAATGAGACATAACAGCATCTACAGCCATATTTATACCATTGTGCAAGTCCATAACATTAACTCCAGATGCCACAGCCTTACAACCTTCCCCAACCAATTATGTACAGGCCAAACTCTACTTGCATAGTCAAACAGGAAAGAAACCACTGTAGATCATGATAACCATACGAAGTTATTAGATGAAGTAATTCACCTGAGTTATTTCTTCAGGAGTACTAATCATCCAGGCATTACTTCTTAAATGAGATATAACAGCATCTACAGCCATATTTATACCATTGCGCAAGTCCATAACATTAACTCCAGATGCCACAGCCTTACAACCTTCAGTGAGTATTGCTTGAGTTAGAACAGTTGCGCAGGTCGTACCTGTTACCAATAACATCACAAGTTAGCATGGTAGCCTATTGTAGCATATACAGGTAACAGTATGGGTGCTTACCATGTAGTTTATATACTGTTTTATTCATTTCCGGAGAGTATAAATGAAGGCCATATTTACAATCACCCTAGTATCCCATACTTATTTCGAATAAGTCGCCTAACTATGTCTACTGGTTTCATGCTCTCATGAGAATGCAGATTTACTCCAACCCTTACACAGACATGGTGAGGTTATAGACAGTGGATCTCACACACTCCCATGCAGCACCATCTGCAAAATAGATTTTCCCAAAAAGATGTTTCCATCATCTCTAGAATTATCTTTTCTTCTTTAACAGGGGCATCACTTTCATGTGTACTTATCTACATAGTGACTAAATTTATCTCTTCAGTTAAAATGCTTCATGTCTGTCGTCAAGAATCCCATTTGTGCCTTCAGTTGTCTCCAAATAACACACATCATGGTGCCTCTTAATTGTAACAGTTGATTCACAAATGAGAAGTGCAGAAATTTTGGGTTTTAGGGCAATCTTGATTGCATGGAGAAAATGATCAGTATTGCCTCAGTTACTGTCACCCTTGCCCCCCACTCCAACCCAACCAAAAAACAATTCTACTTAAAGAGAAAAATTTTAAAGAATGCAGAAGAACAAAGATTTGAAAATCAACTTTCTGGAAAACATGAAGTATCGGCACCACAAAAATAACAAAAGCAACAATGGTTCTTGTTGTCCTTTACCACCTACAACTCCCAAAGATTTCAAATGCACCAAGCAAAAATATAAAATAAAATTAAACACAAGATTCAAACTTCTATATGTAATACAATATGACTGACATAATCCTATAGAGAAACATTTATGTTAAATTAGCACTGCTTCGTAGAAGCCATGAAGAAACAGAAATCAGATTTATGTTCTTTTGCTGGATCTAGAGAATGCTTCTTGATTAAAAAGTGAAAAGGAAATTTATACAAGCTCCAGCTGGAGAAAATAGCGGAAAAACAACAAACACTGCTGAACCCTTTGACAAGCTGATAACTTACAAGTAACACTAAAACATGGAAGATATTCAAAGGGTATAATCTAAAGTTCGGAATGTGTACTTACCATCTCCTGCAGCAGTGTTAGTAGCTTTCGCAACTTGCTTGACAAGATTCGCACCCACATTTTTTGCCCTTTCCTTAAACTCAATACTTTTTGCAACTGTCACACCATCTTTTGTGACTTTGGGATCTCCACGGCTTTTC
Organism: Phoenix dactylifera; assembly: GCF_051530095.1. Taxonomy (NCBI): domain Eukaryota; kingdom Viridiplantae; phylum Streptophyta; class Magnoliopsida; order Arecales; family Arecaceae; genus Phoenix; species Phoenix dactylifera. Next base: position 32,322,634 of record NC_143198.1, on the reverse strand, counting down.
TCAATAACTACGTTGCGACCCTATATAGGAATATTTAATTCCAATACCAAATAAGGTGAGGGTGCATAATTAACTACTAAAGTTAGTTGAGCAGTATGTCTACCAGTCAGTATCCACATAGCTCAATTAACACATGGTGGCTGCTAGATTACCAATAGCGTACTTTATAGAATTTAGGAACCATAACATGTTGTTTTCTTCAATGAATTGATACCACAATAGCAAAAATTTGATCTGTGACTTTCAGGACATCTTGAAATTGATATTAGGTCTTTAGAGGACATGCTAACTTATTTTTCTTGTGAAAAGGATTAAATTTAAACGGCTCATTTGAAGACGGAGGCAGCGGATGAGAAAAGATCAACATTTGCCTGAATGTTCCACCAAAGTCTTCCCCTCTCACTCAAATTCTATGAGAAGACACTGATAGAATTAGAAAAATCATGGAAGAGTTTGCACCTTGGGACCCATGGTGACCTTGACGGCCTCGGCGAGCTCATGAACGCCCTGCAGGATGGCAGCCCGAGCTCCGACCCCGAAATCAATGTCCTTGGCAGCATAGCTCCTTGCAGATAGAATCCTACCGCTCCAGATCTTTCACCATTCCAATTCGTTGTTGGGAGATTTATATAAGAACGGAAAAAAAAGACATCAGCGGAAGAAGAAGGAATCTTGCAAGGAACAAGAAATGGATTCGGTGTAGAAATAATGTATTCACCTGTGTCTTGGAGGAAGAAACTCTGATCGACACGGGAGAAACGGGGTTGAAATAAGAATCAGAACGAGAAATGGTTCAAAAAAAAAAGGAAAAGAATCAGAGGAAGTGGGAAGTGAAACATATAGGTCGAATGCGGACCTGATCATGGAAGAAGCGATCGCAGCTGCCGCCCGATACATTGCGAGGTGATACAAAGAGCAAGAGATAGCCTTTGGGGAAGTGGAGGGAGAGCTTCTCAGGTATCAAGAAGGAAATGACAAGGACTGAGGCCATCAAGCCGCGGCCTGTCGAGGGGTTTTAAGGATTAGAGAAACGAGAACCCAGTAAATCCAGACCGTGAAGGAGACGACTGTAAGATCCGTAATCGCTTGATGCACTGAGCAACAGGGCAATCAAGATTATTTTCCTTTTTAATTTCTCCAAAAGGCAGAAGGCTGGAATCTTCGCGAACTCGCCGCCGACCGAGCTGTTCTCATCATTTTGAGCCACGGTGCACCGAGTTACTGCTGAACCCTTGATAGAGGTGGGTTGGACGGCAGACCGGGCCAGGGGCCCAGCCGAAGAAGCCCAGAATCCTCAGACCAAAGCCGTGGATTCCCTCTCTAAAGAAGCCAATCTGAGATACCGCAAGATAAATCGGATTCATAGAAATAGTCATACATATTTTTTAAAAAAAAGGCATCAGAAATCAAAACAATCCAGCAAGAAGCGTAGCATAAGAAGCGAAATCGTGCTGTAAAGAAAGAAAGATACAAATAAACGGAAAGTTAAACAGGACATAAGTCATGCTCAAGACTACACCAGTCTTTTTTTCTCCGTTTTTTTTTTCCTTTTTTTTTGTTCGGATAAAAGCCGAGGGAAGGCCCTTAACATTCTTTGAGACAAACAAGCAGAAGCATTAGCGTAAACGAGGTTCATTAAGAAAGTCCATATGATGGGCTCGCCCAAGCCCGTTGGCCCAGTGAGTTCGGGTAGAACCTTGACCACTCTGGTAGGAACCTGGACCCTCTTCAGATAAAATAAAAGGGAGAGAAGTTTCAATAATTAACATTCATTTGAGCTAATCCTCTGCCCCTCGCTGCTTAGCTCTCTGCAATCATAAGCACTGCAATTAATAAGAGACACAAACTTCACCCGCTAACTTTTTTGATGATAATTGCAATAGCTTATAAATATTCTGAAAAAAAAGGGTCTTATTCATTCTTAACTCTAGGAAATTTCTTATAAATTAATGTTCCTATACAACATGGATAGATATGGAAGATATCAAAAGGCTTACAACGAATATTTAATGCTGATATATTTTGATGAGTTACAAGAAACGTATTCATCTATTCAACCTCTTCACTTCAAAAACCAATACCGATGATCATAAGCGAATTCCTCTCTTATGATCCCACCATCAGATTCAGCAAAACTTCCTTAAGATAAATGGGCAGCTGTTTGTTTATCCAACTATCATTCTATAACTCTACTGCTAAACGACAATTAAGCACCCATAGCTGCTTCACATACGGATGATGAGTCATTTGCTGGTCCCGCTTTATTAGCATGCTTTTTCTTCTCAGCTTTGTTGTGTTTCAGCTTATTTCGCACACTGTCAGCCTGAGAAACAATCTTCGAAGCCGTAAATCCTGCTTCTTCAAAGATCAGTGCTCTTTTAGAGATCAATGAGTCACGGGATACAACATCAATCCCATCATATGTCCACACACCTAAAACGGCCTCTCCCTTCAGTCCAATGGCAAACCAACCAAGACCAGCAGCTGCTATATCAACAGAACTCGCATCCCAACTGTGCCCTTTAACATTAAACTCCTTTCTCACCCACTTTCCAAGTTCACTGGCCCGTCTCTCACCAATAGGTGGCTGCAGTTATAATTTGAATAAAATCATCAGATCATTCCTGTGACTTAAACAGCACTAGCAGACATTTTGATCATATATCTGAAAGAAGTTTCTATATGGCAAGAACAACAACTAAGTGAAAAGTACCTGGAGTTGTCGACCAAAGTGATCTTCTATCATTGCAGATGCATTCTCTGTCTTCCCCATGTGAAGCGGAAGAAGTGGCGATGCCCATACAGTGACATAAATAGTCTCTACTGATGATTCCTCGACATCTAGCCTCATGAGCCCACCAAGATGTACAGAATGACCCACCTGTCAGCAACGAAGTGAATAGATAAGAGCCGAGGATCTCCTCTAGCCCATGGTTGAGAAAGGTAGAATCCAAAACATACAATTATTCTGGAGGAGGTACAGAGGTAATGAAGTTTCAAGTTTTAAAGAGCCCAATTCCTGTTTCTCCTCTACACAGGATGAACTACCCAGGCGCAAAATGATAGGGTTGAATTCTCCGCAGAAGGTTTCCTACCCTTGTACATTCTACATAGTAAGGGATTCACCTTGAAGCATTAAAGTAGCATGACTGTCTTAACAAGAATTGTTTCTTTATTTAACGCTAACACTAGGCTGCACTGCATGTTTTGTCGCATAAAAACTGGAAAGGAAGTCATAGTTCTCCACTAGCATCACAATCCCTTGTATGCATATGGCCATCCCCTAAAAGAAACCAAACAAACCCCCCCCCCCCCCCCCCCCTCCCCAACTTTTTCATCTTATATTTGATTTCCATCAAATCAATAAAGATGTTTCTGTTTGTGTGTAAAAGTCATCCAAAACCAGTCATTTTATAGTAGCTTCCTTCTTTTTCACTAATTAGTTTAAGCACCCTTCCTGGCTGCTTTAGTGGTAAAGGCACCCATCCTAATCACAAAGGAGAACAATTCCACAGTGGCTGTCTCAAGAAGTGCAACTGCAATAATAACAACAAATCTGGTTCTCATAATGAAAGTCGAAGCCAGAAGGTAGTGTCACTTTTGACAATCATAATGATTCATTTGGTAAAACTTCTGACCTCAAAATTAAGACTATCCTCTCGAAAGCCTAAATAAACCTATTCCCATGTTGCAAGCAGTGAAGAACTCCAAGCCATCCAAAACCAATTTATACTTCCCACTTAGTATAAACATCCCATCCAACCAAAAGGACACAATTTGTTGCAGTGAAATCCTTAAAATACAGTAAAATGATCAAAAGAATGAACAGATCCCAAGAAACGATCAGCGGTTTTTCTTCCAAATTCCAAACTTCTCAACCCTGCCAGATAATTCTCAAACACCTAACTTGTGAATATCATTGTACAGGCATTGCCTAGCTCTTTTAAGCAGTTTATTTTAAGTTTCTTAGCTATGTAAGGATGAAAAACAATTTAATGCTAATGCTCTGCTGCATTGGATGTTTTGACACAGGAAAAACAGGGAAAAAGTCATGTTTCTCCACTAGCATCATAACAACCCTTTGCATACATCAAGGACTCATACCTCAGAAGAGTCATTTCATACTAGCTTCCAACCTTCATCGCAACTAAAGTTTAAATGCCTAGCCCGGTTGGTATGGTAAAAGTACCCTTGATTATCACTAAGGAAAAAGCCACATCCGACAGTGGTCAAGTATCCGAACTCAAACTGCAATAACAACAATCAAGCAGGTCTTTTATGTATGAAAGTAGAAGGCAAAGAGTAGTGTCAGCTTTGAGGAATTCATTTGGTAACAATTCTAACCTCAAAACTAAGATGGTACTCTGAAAACCCAAGAAACCCTGCTCCTATCTTGCAAGCAGTATCAACCTCCAGCCCATCCAAAATTGATTTATACTTCTTGCTTACTACCAGCATCTCCAGCCAAAAGAGAACAAAATCAGGTGCAATCAAATTCTTCAAACACAGTGAAAGGATCAGAAGAATGAACAGATCGCAGGAAACCAGGTCATGATTGAGCAATTCAACAGTGTTTTGAGTTTTGGAGACAGATTTGGTGTCATTTGTTGATGGACATGGTTTCAGTAAATTGATGCTGGCAAAAAAAATAATACTTCATAGCAGAGGATACCAAAATGTAAGCAAAGCATAAATTTTGGACTTTCATATCAGAATGTTCCATCTTTTCCGTACGATATATATCCTAAGCTATTTCAGAGTAAATAGCCCACACCACACACTTCCTACCCACAACCGCGGAACAGCATGCCAATTTTTTTTTTAGGCAGTACCACTTGCTCAAAAGTTGTGCATGCACAATTTGTTGTTTTTTCACTGCAGAAACCATCATAGGCATGTGAAAATAGCCTGCATTGCATTCCAAAAACACGTTAATCGGTATCTTTCCTCAGCAGTTTATTTCTCATCGCAATAGATTAAATTTAATTTTCTTGGTTACATGAGGATGACAATCCAACCCACACAAAAGGGGTTACTATAATTACATAACAATTTTGTTTCCACATTAAATGGTGTTCAAGATAACAACAAATAGAAAAGAAAGATCCTTACATATGCTAGCAGCAAAAAAGTTGACATAATGATGAAAGCAAAGGATTCTCCAACTTATGATATCAAAGATATAACCTAACCTATGGCTGCCGAATTTAGGATCCACAAGGTGGCAAAGTAAGAAGAGAAACCAAGATGGCAAGAAAGGACAGAAAGAAAAGTTCTATGGAAGGATGTCCCATGAGAAGCATAAAATAGAGAGAGAAAAGAGGAAATTGAGGGCGTGACAAAAGGATCTCATCTGAAATGATTGTAATTGATCTAATAACACCCTGTTAACTCAGCCTTTGCAATATTTTCTGCTAGTAATTTCTCCCTAGGAGCCCATTTTCAATAGCAGTCTCCTGAAATCCATTATCCAAGCAGTGCATTCATTTCTTTCTCATGTCTTTATCTTAAGCCTTTCGTTCAATTCATTGTCCACCAAATAAACTCTCTTAGATCCTTCTCCCCTTCCAACTCGCCATAAGAAATTATACTGAAATTTGAATACTAATCAACTAAGCATGGAAAAGAGTGGGATCTTAAAAATTGATGAGTATGCATACTGGTTGAACATCAGATCCTTAATAAGCATAAATAGCTCCAACTTGCAAGTTTCCTGCTGAGCATTTCCTCTACCAAAATCTCTATAATGTGTGTGGCCTCACTAACATGGAAATAATCTATTGTCTCAAAGGAAACAATTTGCTCAAAACATTCCATACTTTAGGCCTGTTATGAAAAAGAACACCTAAAAGTTATCAAATTTGATGTCCCTTGTAGCTTAAAATTGAGCAGAACACATTGAACTAAAGCCACATGCAAAAATTTCTTGAAATCTTAAACTTTGATTGTCTTAAAAGTGGGTGCATCCAATTTTCTTCAGAGGCAAAAGTTCCAACTCAACTAGCATTCAGCAATAGAAGTGAAACACCACCAAACCAGACTCCATCTACCGCTTTGCAAAAAGAAGTAAAAACTAACCATGATTCGGTAAGTTCTTGGTCTCATTTCTTTGCTTATATGCACCAGCTTCTGCTCCTCCCTCGTCAACCTCGTTATAATCTGGTATGGATGCAAAATCCCCGGCGTGTCAAACAGCTTTGCCTGCCCGCTAAGAACCCCCTCCACCCTCACGATCCCCAGCGTAGTTCCCGGAACAGGAGCCTCCGTCAAGTGGCTCAATTTACCCCCGACACACCTACCCATCGCATTGATCAATGTAGACTTGCCGGCATTCTGAGCCCCGACGGCCCACACATTCCCCCGGCTACCGGCCAGCTCCGCCACATGGTCCACCAGATTCCTCAACCCCCAATTCCTCACCGCGCTCACCAAATGCACCCCGGCCAGCTTGTTGGCTCCCCCCACCCGGGCCCTCTTCCGGACCCAGTCGTCAAGCGTCTCCGGCGATACCGAGGAGGGCAGCAGGTCGATCTTGGTAGCCACGAGCACAACCCGGGGCACGTTGGCGGGCTTCCCCTCCTTCCATGCCCGCGAGTTCTGGTCGATGGAGGCGGAGACGAGGCGGGCGACCTTGCGGGGAAAAGAGCCGTCGAAGTCGGCGGCGTCGACGACCACGAGGACGACGGAGCGGGGGCCGGAGGGGGAGACCATCTTGGGGCCGACCATGCGGTCGAAATCGAAATCCGGGAGGAGGTTCTCCGCAGCGGGGTGCTTGACGCGGCCGTAGTGGCGAAGGGAATGGCATCGAGCGCAGACGAGGGGCTTCGTTTCCGGGCTAGGGTTTGGTTCCGGCGAGATGGGGTTGTCCTGTTGGAGGGGAAGGAGGCCGGATTTAAGGGAGATGGATGTGTGGGGGTCGTCGGGGGCGAGAAGGCGGCGGCGGTCGAGAGGGGCGTGGTAGTCGGGGGATTTGGGGGAAGGTCGGGAGAAGTAGCCCGGAAGGGAGGGGTCGGAGTCCTGCATGTGCACCCCGCAGCCGGGGCAGAGGGGGAGCGGGGGAGGAGGGGGGTCACCGGAGTCCTCGTCGTAGCAGCCGCCGCGGAGGGCGGAGAGGGGAGGTAGGGTATGGGAGGATGCGGTTGGAGGCTGGGGGGAGGAGGAGGAGAAGGGACGGAGGATGGCGAGGAGAGGAGGGTTCTGGTGGGGTTTATGGGGTGGTGACGGTGGGGGAGGAGAGGAAGAGGAGGTGTGGTTTGACTGAGAGCCTGAGGGTGGAGAGATGAAATAGAAAGGGTGCAGGGCAAGCTTGGTTGGCCTTCGAGTTGAGAGCTTTCGGGCGAGCGACAGCATCGTGGTGTTCGACGCGTGACCAGAAAGATGGAGAGAGTGGCCGGAAAATATCGGAGAGAAGGAGAGCGTGTCGCGTGCGAAGCGGTGAAGTAAAAACGGCACGCTCGATCAGAGGGAGCCGGGATCATCTCACATGATAAACCCGCGCGGTGCGTGCCTACGAAATTTGGAAGAACGTGATTGGAACTTCTCTTTCTTTTTCTTTTTTTTTTAGAATAGAATAACCTAAATAAATCTTACCGGATACAATTTCAATTTAATCCTAAAGTTTTTTTTATAAATATTTTTTTAAATATTAAATTTTATATAAATATTCTTCTTAAATTGATATTTATTTATATATTCTCGTAAAACACTTATTTTGCTATTTTATCTTTTTATTCTTATTTTTTATATGCACTCACGCCATCTAACATCGTAAAAACTTAATGGTTTTAAATTAAAATGACTAAAATATTTTTAATGGATAAATGTGCAAAGAGAAACATTTATAAAGCAACCGCGATGAAGGAAAAAAAAAACAGTTTTTTATCGAGGTAGAGAAATAAATATAAATTTTAAAAAAAATATTTACATAAATTTAAATTTTTAAAAGAATATTTATGTAAAAAGAATAATTCTAAATTATTTGTACACGATGCTGACATCCAATCAGTTTACAAATTGGCATTATCTGCATCTCCTGTTATTCCAACTTCTTTATAAATTATAAATCTCTTCAAACTGCTCTCTTTCTGTTTTTTTCTTTTAATATTAGAATAAAAACGTCTAAATAAATCTTGCTGATGGAATTTAAATCTAGATCATTGGTATTCAACACAGACATCCAACTTGGCATCATTTGCATCTCTTTGATTCTTGTCAATGATACCAAACCCTAATTGCACACCAACCCTTTATTGCACCAGTATCCAGAATCGAATGGCGCGTTTAAGCATCAAATTTCCTGTGAGGTTGGCAGTTTTCATTCCTGCCAGAAAAGTGAGAAAGTTGGCATCTGGATCTTGTACAAAACTTTCAGCGTATGTTGTAATTGTGAGTCCTTATTGCCACGCGCACCAACGCCTTATTACCCTCATCAAAATCAAGAACTGAGTTGCTCATGAAGCATTAAATTTCCTCAGAGGTTGGCAGTGTTCATTGGTGCAAGAAAGGCAGTAAAACTAGCGCATGGATCTTGTGCAAAACATTCAGCATATCTGGTAATATGCATCACATCTGAAAAAAAAACTTGCCCACATTCAAATATACATGCATTAATTCTCTTCAGGGTTATACAGACACCAAGCTTTTATTGGCATAACAAACTTCTCATCCAGTTGATGAAAAGTAGACTTCTCTATGACTTAAATACATGATTTTTTCCACTTAACATTCACTTAGAAGGTATCTCATAATCACCAAAATCTATTCAACGATGGTTTTCTAGCTTTCTAAGTAAGCCTTGTAACTAAACAGCAAAGCAACAAAACAAATATGCATCTCATATAGATGAGCAGAAGGATATAATGAACTCAAATTTTTGGCCTAGATGTTGAAGTAGATTTCCCTTTATAGCCCCCACTACATAGTACTGGATCTCTTCATGCCTATGCAAAATGCATAGAGCTAGAGTATCCTCAATGCATTGATCCTAAGCACTTCTCCTCACACTGCTAGTTTTGCTTCATATTCAGGGACTGTTTATTTGCCTGCAATTAGGTAGGTTGCAGTTGCAAAAGCTGCAATTGAACTGTAGATGTCCAAAATATATTTGGATGCCTGTAATTGTAATTGCATACTGCATGTAAACTACAAGAAAAAAAGGCCCAGAACTTGTAATTGGAACTACGGGCAAAATTGCTCATAGTTCCAACCTCAATATTTATTAATTAAAAGCAATGCTTGAAGGAGTCATCTGACCACTCTCCAACTACTAAAAGTTAATATTATATAATCTAGCATAATAAATATATATTAATTATTTTAGTTAATATTGATATAGATGCATTATTATAATATATAATTAATATAATATATAATATATAAATTTATGACTATAATAATATAATCTAATTAATGTACTATCAAATTATTTTATAGTGATATAATTACTATGGGTATTTTTTATAAGAATTGATAATATTCAGTAATATTATTTTTATAATAATCCAACAATATTATACAACAATAGAAAAGCAACAGTTTGTTGTTTTTAAGAAGGTAAACTTATCAGATCGTCTGTAGGGTTACTATATCTCTTTCAACATGATATAACTAAATAGATGCAGTTGTATTTGCAAATTTTAATTATAGACAACCAAAGAGAAACAATTTTTGCAACTGTAATTTCAGTTGCAGCATGTCTAACAGCAGCCTGTATTTAAATCGCAAGCAATCAAATCGCAGGCATACAAACAGCCCCCTGCAAGCTTAGCATAAAAACAAATTTAACCCACGGTTATATCTGTAAGCAGATTGCACGCACATGGGAATATTGAATGACTACTTTATCTACAAAAATCAATCCACAAGTTGGTCATACATGCAAGCATAAAGACAATAAATCGTATGATATTTTTGATGTCTTCAGCATAAATTACAGAAATTACTCGAGCGACATAAACATCACTAACACTTTGAACTTTCCGCTGCAAAAGAATAGACCTCACCTAAGTAGCAAAAAGACCGAGTTTAGGGCTCATTTGCCCATCAACTTATTCATGCTAGATTTCAATAACATTTGCAAGCATGCAATACATAGGCATGTTAGTGAGCAAAGTCTCGGCTGTAATACTGATCCAAGGTCTTTGCAGGAATGCGATGGAGAAGCTCACGAGGAAAGATGCGTAGAAGTGTCCATGCAAGATCAAGTGATTGGAAGATATTGCGAGTATCATATGCTCCTTGAGTAACAAACTTCCTTTCAAACTTGTCCAAGAACTCAAGGTACAACTGTATTTTCAACAAATTGATGAGCAAGATTACTACATTCAATAAGATAGGGAACACACCTATTTTGATGTAGGTGCATGCCTGAAAATACACAGGTACGTGGGTTCTAAAATTTAGAATCTATTTTTACATGCTTAAAAGAGAAAGATACTTATGTATATAAATATAAATATTATAACACACACATCATACATACATAGATATATATGTACGTATGTATGTATGCATGTATGTATATGGATATATAGACACACACACACACACACACACAGAGACCATGCCCATCAAAGAAGGGAGTTCCTACTACGTTCTCTATCACATGCACATGCATGCATGCACACAAACACGGAGAGAATACTGAATAATCCTTAGATAAGCTCCTATATTACTCGTAGTCATCACTGGCAATATTATTCATCAATCTGAACAATTCAGTCTTGTCTACAGGGTCCAATGGATGGATTTAATCAGGTTGTTGAACTAGCTCACACACTGACCTTTTACAACTTAGAGACAGTCCAAAACAAAATAGATTGCATTAAACAGTATATTAAATTAAAAACTAGGCTGACATGACTAACATAAACCACATGTATATACAATGATTGTTATCAAAAACCATTCAGATTGATATAAACTGATCGCCAGTTTGTGTGTTTATGAGAGGTACAGGTCTCCTCAAGAAGGCAACTATACAAACATATATGCACATGGGGATATGAGAGAGAAAGAGAGAGATACCAGATCCTCAGAAGAGAGTGCCTCCTCTCCAACAACTGCTTTCATTGCCTGAACATCCTTTCCAATTGCATAATTGGCATAAAGCTGGAAAATGAACAATAAATAAGATGCCTAGGAGCACTTTAGAGCAGTAAGACGGGCATTAGTTTTTGCTCACTGACCTGGTTAGACACATCAGCATGATCACGACGGGTCATGCCTTCACCAATAGCACTCTGCCAGGAAATCCAAATCACTTATAACTTAATCACTCTAGTCACTGGTGATGACTTATAATTGGTTTAATCACTGCTCATAACTCCTAATTTAGACCGTGCAGTGTTATTCCTTTTGATTCAAAAGGGCGTCCTTCATGTATTTAGAAGCTCACCTTCATCAAACGTGAGAGAGATGGAAGGACATTGATAGGTGGGTATATCTGTTAATATAAGCAAAAGGTAACTTTCAGGTACATGACTTATATATCAGACAACAAACAAATAACAACTCCAGATATCTAATGAGAAGCAGTTACATTCCATATACGTTGCATCAGATGCATCATTCACCCAAATAAATGGAAATTAGAGAAATAACTACAGCATCTGTGTTTGTAGCTTCAAGTCCAGTAATTTTTACGAGTAAAACTATATTAAAAAAAGGGTCTCAAAACAAAATTAGCATTATTATACCTGTCGATTGTGGAGTTGCCTGTCAATATAAATTTGGCCCTCAGTGATGTAACCAGTAAGATCTGGAGTTGGATGTGTGATATCTGTTCGACAATGGGGAAACATTAAGCGAAAAGCATTTACAACCCAACCACATGTTATGACCTCCGAGACAAGGAACGCCTCCTACTGGCCCCCTCTCCCAACAGCACCACCACAAAAAATAAAAATAAATAAAATAAAAATAAATAAAATAAAAATAAAAATTTGATGAGAAAAGACTGTCAATATCCCATGATAGAAAAACCCAATAGCCAATGTTTACCAAATTATTATGTAACACAAATAGGTCATGATCTACCTTCACAATGCATAGAAGGATACAAATTTATATATTAGTACATCTGGCATGGTTAAGATTGTTATTCCTTTTTTGTCATGATTTAGTGACACAATGCATAGAAGGATATGAATTCATATATTACCATCATTCGGCATGGTTAAGATTGGTATTTGAGTGATTGACCCTTTTCTCCCTTCTATACGTCCAGCACGTTCATATATTGTTGCCAGATCAGTGTACATGTACCCAGGATAACCACGTCTACCTGGCACCTCCTCTCGAGCAGCAGATACCTGAAAACAGAAAAGGTAACTTGCATAAGCAAGCTTACTGCTCTGGAAAAACTCAGCAGCAGAAGTGTTTGACATAATTAACATGACAGCAATATAGATGCAGAGTTACAAATATAATGGATATTGATAAATTCAGACAATTTCAAAGAGAGAAGACAAACTTAAGAAACAAAGGGACAAAACATTTTGGCAACGAATTATAAAACTATTAAGATGTAGTCATTAAATTGTAAGATGCTGTCTTCAGGGTTTATGACAGATGACTTCAAACTTTACCTTGAAATATGAGCACTTGACACAGAAATAGTAACAAAATAGATAGCTGCATAGAGCTGTGTATAAACAGATTCAAGTAATGCAACCATACTTTTTATCAGGAAACCAGGCACCTTAACTGTAGATTAGCAAATATGATCAAAAAGGGGAAAGCATTGCATGATATGTCCCAAATTGTTCCTGTTACATATTATCTCAAAGTCATGGTTATGCAAGAAACATGTAAAACCACCAATTTGACAGAGGACCAACCAATAGAGCCTTAAGGCAGGGCTCCAGACAATAAGTATTTAAGATAAAGTCAGCAGCAGTCAAATTCACACTCGTCGAACTGTCTATAAAAATGTCAATCAATAAGAAAATGCAATTTTCCTTACCTCACGAAGTGCATCAGCATATGAGCTCATGTCTGTTAGGATAACAAGGACATGTTTCCCACATTCATAGGCTAGATATTCTGCCGTAGTAAGTGCAATTCGAGGGGTGATGATACGCTCAATTGTGGGGTCATTAGCCTGCATGGAGAATGATATCAGTACTATCTAAATATTAAGCATTATCAACTATACATGATATCCAAATTTTGCCAAATAAAAGAATATAAAATTTGATATGCAACATATCATAAGGTTTAGCAAAGATACCAGATTTAGAAAAAGGGTCACCCTCTCCATTGAACCATTTTCTTCAAAATCACGTTTGAAAAACTGTGCTGTTTCCATGTTTACTCCCATAGCTGCAAATACAATAGCAAAATTGTCTTCTTCGCCATCCTGTTGAATTCAGGGAAAAGATGTTCAGCATGCATGTATCAACAGACAATGATTTCGGGAAGAAATTCTCAATGGCCAACTGTAAGAACTCTTGCACTCCCTCATTCTTCTGAGAATGGAACACACAAGCAATCAACATGGATTAGTCCATAAAGTAATAAATTTAGATATTTCATGTTTACAGGGAAGAAGTTCAAGAAAAGAAAAGGTCCAAAACCATTGTGCCAGTACTTTAATGAATCTTCGTCTTTAATTATTATCAGAAAAAGGGCCAGAATTGTTGTTTCCAACATCAATATTTACAAGGCAACATTAGATGGATCCCGAACTGATGCAGACATCTCCACAGTCCTCCAAGCTTAAATTTACCTCCATGCATGAGATGATTAACCCTAACAAATACTGTTAATCAGCTGGAGCAGAAAATCATGGTCCTATCTTGATTCTAAGAAAGGGACGCACTACAATCTATAGAGAACTTGAGGGAGGAAAAAAAATAGCAGGAGCACTTGCATGATATTTCAGAGTTTGTTCTGAAAATTGAACCGGTGATTCAGCCATTGATCTCAAAATATTGCATGGACCATTCCTAGACTATGACCCTTCATGTCTAAATTTGTTGGGCTCCTAATTTCTATGTGTATATCCTCTCACTTTACCCTGATTCACAAGGATTTTAACTATGCCATTATTGGGCCACACCCTCATCATGCTTCACACAGCTTGGAATGGCTAGGCTCCTAAACTTGCATGATTTGGCAAGGATTTGTCAGAAGCATAGCTGCCAGGATAAGCGAAATAAAACAAAAATAATGACAATATACAATTGCACAACATATTTATATATAAATATTACACAATAGACAAACATATACTTGGAATCAAATGTACACTCTAAAGCCCAAACAAATTGGTAAAAGAAGAGATAAAAATGTCACAACTTTCAATTGTAGTGAAATACAGTTCACATCAGTTAGGAAACTCAATTAAGTAGCTTCCATAACATGCTTACCAAGAAAAAGCATTCTTCTCCAACAAGCTTTTGAAAAGACCACTTTTCCTATACATTTCTAAGTTGCATACCAATATAGCAACATATATATCTGTTGAGGTTCTTGACTTTCAAGGATTTAATTGAACTTAGGAAACATGATATGAATTAAGTATAAGATGTTCATTATAATAGTAGCATGCAAACATGAACAAAATTCATTAACTTAAAAAAGCATAAAACTAAAAAGTACCATTTCGAGTCATGAACAAAGTTTTTATTACTTGCTAATTGAACCTATTGATATCTCTGCGATACCTCCAAGAGATTATCAGATTTTTCCAACCGCTTCACGAGACCAGCTTGACGACAAATCTGAGCTGCAATTTCATTATGTGGAAGCCCGGCAGCAGAGAAAAGAGGGATCTTCTGCCCTCGAGCAATGGAGTTCATGACATCAATGGTAGATATCCCAGTCTGAATCATCTCCTCAGGATATGTTCTCTCACTGGGATTGATAGAACTTCCTGCAATAAACTCATAAAAATACTGAAATGCACCAAAACAATAACACAAAAGAGCTAATCTCAGAAATTTGCAATTTCATCATCTTCCTCTATAACTTACCAGAGATATCCAAGTATGCCTCGGGCAATATAGGTGGGCCATTGTCTATAGGTTTTCCAGAACCATTAAAAATCCGTCCAAGCATATCCATTGAGACAGGAGTTTTCAAAACCTGCATAAAAAACAAGAGATGAATATGCACAAAATATTATTTTCTATAACAAGCTTATATAGAATATAGTGAGCGTGAAGGGATCAATGTTCATTTTTAAGCTGCTTAAAGCAGAGAGCAGTTTAATAGGCTCGACAATTTATTTATGTCCATTGCTTTGCTGTCTTCCTGAAACTTTTTCATTATATGGTCTTACTTTCTGCTCATATGCAAGAATATTCTTCTCTCACAATCCTCCCTCTAAATTTCAATTTCTTATCGCCATCTATTCTCGTATGGTGTTATATGTGCATCAAACTGAAGTTTTGGCTCCATGAAGCATCTTAAGGGATCAAGAGAAGCAAGTGCAAACACACAGATACATGCACGGGGACACAAAAAATGAACAGTACTAAGATTAAGATTGGATTTGAGAACATATTAGCACAGAGTCACTTATTAGAATTGTATATTGAAATTTCTGCTCATAAGACAAGCCGTAGATCTTATACTGATAGGTCTATATATATATATATATATAGTGGAGAACGAAAAAAAACATTAATGGATAACATTCAAATAAAAGATCCACACCTCTCCTGTAAATTGCACAGTAGTATATTTGTTATCGATGCCTGAAGTTCCCTCGAAAACCTGCCAATCAAAACAGTGTGCAAATACAGGTAAAAGGGACAATCAAATAAACATTACTTTGAAAAAAGATATAATACTTAAACAAAAGATTTGGAAAGGAAACCTAGCAGGCATTTATACAAAACTGAAAAGGTGAAGATTATCAAATTAACTGTCTGAGTGTAACAGAATCTTTCATACAATGAAAAGAGCAAGAAAACATCAACTGCAAGTAAGAAGAAAGATATAAGTTTTTGCTCCTCTCATGTGGCAGCAAGATAAGCAAATAATAGTAATAGCCAACATCCTCATATGTTACTCAGATGGAGAGAGGGAAGAACAGAGTGTCTACTACTGGGTGCTTTGGTTATTGAACAGAAGACAACATCCAAACAATTCAGCAATTACTATTAAGCATTGCACAAAGTCAGCACTGCTTCTCAGAAATTACATAGGGCACTAACTACATGGAAGAGCAATGAGCATTCTGATGGCCAAAATGTACACATCACTGATATAAATCAACAGAGCAAAACAAGATTAAACCTGCACAACAGCTTTTTCTCCATCAACTTCCAGAACCTGACCACGTCGAGTTGTGCCATCTCCTAATCGTATATTAACAATTTCTTGATACTTAGGACCCTGAAATCATTTGGTAGAAGAGGCTTCAAGAGGAAATCCAGGAACTAAAACATAAAACCATGATGTTACACAAATTACAGTGGTAAAACTGGGTGGTTAAATGTAACAAATTTATTCACCTTAACTTTCTCTAAAATCACCAGAGGACCTGCAACACCAGAAACAGTCCTGTACTCTGCATCATGAAGAAAAAGATCCATTTTAAATTCCATACAGTGAAACCTACTATTGTAAGAATTATGAATCAATATACTACCATAAGTTTAAGGAAACATGCGGTATAACTCACCACAGAGGATGAAATGTAATACAAGCGACATGCATCTGTAAATTAGCTGCAGAAGCATCATCCCCATGTCATCAATAATCTCATGGTGATGGTAGTTCGTCGTTTCTAAATTTCTTGACTTGTTTATGGCATCAGATAAATTCGATTCCATTGGATTGCTATGTGATACCTAAATCCTATGTTGCCTGGACTTAGATACAAGTATTAGGTGCAGATACATGTTTAAGTATCCACTCCTTCTAACTCTGGGAATTCTTCTTACAAGCCTATACACAAGAGGACTCATATCAATACGCATATCTACTTATCAGGACAAATACAGTGGGGTAAGTTAAAGGATCCATATGACATAGCTTATATCTATCATTTCCTATCTAGTGGGGGGGGAAAGTAAGTCTGTTATACCATGTGAGATCCTGATGTCCTAACCAGAAGGGCAGAACAACATCCACGTGAGATCCTAATTTCTTAAGCACAACGGCACCATAAAAGCTGTGTGTCATCCTAATGACCCAAATGCAAGGGCACAATAAAAGTGCCCAATCAAGGTATCCTTCTATCCCCAACCATTTAATGTTTAATTAGATCTGTAACAAAACTAAGCCCATTGGTTTAAAGGTTTTGGAAGTTTCACATCAAACTTGGTTGAAATCAAGTATATCGTCCATTGATTACATTAAGACCATTTGAGAAAAACAGGAGAGCAATGTAGGGATTGTCACATATGCATTATCAAGAAAGCTTCAAACTTGATCATAACAATCCAAGATCTTGGGCTATATTCTATGAGGACAACAGAGACAACAATATATGCTGAACTTAAGCCAAGATATATATACCCATGCCAATCTCCAATGCTCCCTCCTCCATGTCGGTATTGTTCTTTGCCACGCCCATGTTCGATTAACAGCCTGAAAGCAAGAGAAAGAAAAACAATCAGCAGCCCATAATCGCTTATTCTTTTTAACTAATAATTTTATAAAAGAATTGGCAGACAGAACTGTGGCCCTATTATTGCAAATAAGTTATTGAAATCCAAAGGTGCATCAAAAGATATAAGGAACCTAAATCTGAAACATAAACCTATTTTTTTTAACTGAATCATAGAAAAGTTGTTAACACATAACAGTAAGGGGATTTGAAACTCAATAAAATGCCCATTGATTTCATTTACTTTTTTGATTGAAATATTCCTACTTCCCACAACATCGAAAAGAGATTTTGTACATGAACCCAAAAAAAAAAGACAACAAATTTAAACGAGATCTGCAATTGTAGGCTGCTTTTCATCGGAAATTATGCCATTCAAGAATTAGCAGAGATCACCCGTCCCCAGATCTACACAGAAGAACAGCTTCGGATTCACTCCATGTGCAAAAATAAACAAAAAAACAAGCCATACCAGCTACAAATCCCAAACAAAAAAAATATCTGACCTGAAATTTAAAACATTAAAGTTCGAAAATGAGTTGAATTCGGTGCCAAAACTTAGCCAGACAGACTTAAAGGTTTATGGATAGCCTTGATTACAAAAACCAAGCAAGCAAACATTTTGTTTACCGGAGAACAAGTAACTGGCCCATCTAATCCACAAAGTTGGGAAAAGAAAAAAAAAAGGAGAAATTCTACAAAACAACTGGAACTTCA
The DNA here is from genome assembly GCF_051530095.1 of Phoenix dactylifera. Classification (NCBI taxonomy): domain Eukaryota; kingdom Viridiplantae; phylum Streptophyta; class Magnoliopsida; order Arecales; family Arecaceae; genus Phoenix; species Phoenix dactylifera. The sequence goes on along the minus strand of NC_143198.1, from coordinate 32,304,351 downwards.
ACTATTACCCTGATAACAGTAACTCATGCCATTTTTCCCCCAAAAAAAATGTTGGAAATAAAAATACCCCAATACTCTTCACGCTACTTCGCTCAATCGAACGAACGAACGAACGGATCTTATGAAACAAACCGGTCTACCAATCTAGATACCAGATTCTTCCGACTCAGCAGTGTAAAATATCTCACAACGAGCCGAAATTCAACAATGGCATCGAAAAATGATTGCAAATTTTCGGCAAGAAATTGAAAAATAAAAAAGAAGAAAGTTCCACGAAGGAAGAGGACGCTGCGAAAAAGCGTACCACGGATTCGATCAGAGAGAGAGAGGGGCGACGCCGGAGAGAAAAACCGTGCCTTATATTTGTTTTCCCGTTTTTCATTATGCAATGATTGCTTTTGAGGATTTCTGATCCCGGGAAGATAGCCGTCGGATCAATCTAGCCAGTCGATGCACACGGAGGAGAAGGGTGCCGCGTCGCGGGTACCACTGGTTGGAAGGCCTCGATTAAAGCAGCACGGACCAAATGTCAAGCAATGGGAAGTGCCAGCGCCCCTTTTTTTTATTTCTTAGAAAAACCACGTGTCTATGCTACGTGTTCGCCTGAGTTCTCCTTGGACTGTTTTCGGACAGCACCCGATCCCCTCCCCCCCCCCCCCCCAAAAAAAAAAAAAAAAAAAAATCTTTTACCTGACTTCTACAAATTTGGATACCTTTTTAAAATTTATATTTATTTTTATATTTTTTATTAAAAAAATACTATTTTTTAATAAATATTTCTAATAGAACAATTTTTCTAACACCGTTAATAAAAATAATATTTATTTTAATTAAAAATAAAATAAAATTTTGAAATTATTTTTTTGATCACTTTTTTTTTTTTGCACATCTACCTATTAAAAATATTTTAGTCATTTTAATTTGAAGCCATTAATTTTTTAACAGCATTAAATGTTATGGATCCATATAAAAAAATAAGAATAAAAAAAAGCAAAATAGCAAAATAAATATTCTACAAATGTGTATATAAATATTAACTTGTAAAATTTGATATTTAAAAAAATATTTCTTAATTTTCTAAAAAAAATAGAGGTCAACATCTCCACCATGCTACCCTTCTCTCAACTCAAGCTATAATCCTTTCTCTCAACCCCTCTATTTCACCCTTTCATCTCAAGGTGTTCAGTATCTCTACCCAGCCCGTATCCTTGTCTCACCCCTATCCAACTAAAAGAAGCTGGCTCTTGAAAGTACATTGTTCGATATTCTAACAAAATAAATTGTCGTTCTTTTTTTTTTTGTAAAAAAAACCAGCTTTTGTATTTAAATATTATCTATAACTAGATATAATAAGAGCTTTTTTATGTAATGATCATCTCAAATAAATTTATCATCATTCTCTGCATCATGTAATGTTCGATACACCTGAATGTTTTGCTCTCATCCCTACCTCTTTAATAATTTTTTCAGCTACTTAATTAGTTTCCATCACACAGCTCGGGTTGCTTGACGAGGGAGCGGCTCATATATTGGCAGGTCGACAGCTCTCTCATTGCAAAACTAATTATACGAAATTTGATAAGTCCAGTCTATTCGCTTTCTCCAATCTATTCGCTTTCTTCATCCCATCCTTAACATAATCTCATCGATCATATTAACTAATGCACATACTCGAAAAAAGAAAAGGTAGAAGAATGCCAAACAAATTGGCCAAGCTGTAATCCTCAGGATTATCAAATGGGAGAGAAAGGATCACGTCCACCAGATGAATTGCAAAAAAAAAAAAAAACGCTGCTTCCTTCCCTCTCTCAGAAAAAGATATTTGATACTTCTACTTGACGGCAGGCTTAGCATAAACAGGGGGAGGGGATCAAAAGCTCATATAATCAAATAACTTAAGTCCATAGAAACTAGCCACTAAGAAATAAGTCATGAGATCGCTTTCAGATGGCCGTTTCCTAATGAGAACTCAAGAAATCAAGATTTACAAGGAATAGTTACAAGTTTCCTGGCTGGTGGTAGCAAAGATAACAAATGAATTAAAATTATCTGTCATTATCTGACTTAACCAGCTCTTCCACAGAACTCCTATATTTAGCGATCAGGTCCCTGCTAAAGTTTTAAGAATCCAAGCAAAACATTATTGCAAATAAGGTTAATCATCTATTTATCATATATTGCAGGTAATGATATAGTGAAAAGGTAAAACAGACCTCCTTTGGTTCAGCTGTTGCATAGTTTCCTCAGATTTACGCTTTTGTCCTTCAACTGTCTGGTGACAAATTATAAACACCAAATAGTCAACTCGAAGAATTGAACAAGGAACATATACAAGCAACAATATCTTCAAACTGTATGAAGTTCCCAGATTTAAAGTATATAATCCAGCATATGCCCAACACACATGCACGCAAGCACGCACATACACACAAAGAGAGAGAGAGAGAGAGAGAGAGAGAGAGAGAGAGAGAGACCTTGGATCTAATGTAGCATGCATGGTAAGCTAACAGCCTGCTTGTAGCCTGAAAAATCTGAAAGCAAAGGGTATGCAAAAGAAACACGGGGCCGTAGTCTAGCTAGGTCTCTTAGATGCGGTGGACGGTGATCGATATGTAGATCGTCAAATTTAGGATTGAACCCTCAACCCTAACAGGAGGAAAGCTACTTCCGATAGAGAGACGATACCCAAATGTCCAGCTCCATTTACACCATCTAGCTAGACACACTATAATGATAAATTATTACAACTGTAACTGGCAGCCTACTCCATCTAAACAGAGCTAGGCTTGTGAATCCTAGTTCATCATCCATTCCAAAGCAAAAACTACTTAGCTAAACTCCTCCCGTGCTTTCTTTCTAGTACACTTAAAAATGGCACAAATAAATCATGATTGGTTTACTTACCACACCCTTTGTATTCATAGTATCTGAAATAGAGTTTAACAATTGCTGGCATCTTTCAAATTGGGCAGTCAATTCGCTAACCTGAAAAGGACATGAAATATTACATACATTTCATATACCGATAGCTAACAGTCATGAGCATGAGCAGAGGAAAGATGAAAAATTCAAGTGCAGTCAGACAAGTTTCACAAGAGATCATCTAAAAGATACGTGCATAAAAACTCTTGGTATATTGCAAACTACTATGACGAGGTAGACATCAATTCCAACTGCAAATTTCATCACATGCACAAGGATAAACCATCTTTGTTTTAAAATAAGACAAGCAACTTAGATGAACAGAAGTGCATATAATGTGTAAAGTCGTACAGATATTTTAATAATCAGGCTATCAAACAGTTTAACTATGTAGCACATTTGATTTGTAAGTTCTTTCTTATCTGAAGAGATCATTGCTTGAAGGTGATCAGCAATTGATTTTTGACAAATCAATACCCATAAAACTATACAAACACAAAAATAAATGGCAAGCATTGTCACATCTATCTGTGCCAACTTGTGAATTCTTTATTGATACTCATTCCTAACTTGACAAACTCCTCCATAATGAAGGTTTCTTAGCCTTCACATTAATATCCAAGTTTTTTATGTTGTGACCACCTCTTTTTTTTGGTAAAATGGATGAATTAATTATTTAAAACGGGTGTAAATACATTCATGAAAACCAGAAAATAAAGTATTAAAAAAAATGCAGCGGAAGAGTGACCTCCTTTCAATTTCAGTCTTTAACCTAAATCCAAAATCCACTTCACTGGTGACTTCTTTAGCTTAGCTGCACATAGTAAAGCCATTAAACAATGGATTATCGATACCACTAACAATATGAATAATAAAGTGGTCAAAGTTACAGGCATTTTGGTGCAACAGAAAATTTTCCATTTCCAGTGGATCAACCGTGGCGTTGGAATTTAAGTTCTTTCCTTTATTGCATATTTCAGTAAGACAATATCCCAATTTTGAATGATGCCATATGTCCATGTCAAACTAACTCTTCCCAGTTTTATGCTGTTGCAAGAGAATGTAATCTTTGTATGGGTTGGGAGTAGATTGAAACAAATTGCTTCAACTGGTATACATTTGACAGTGCCACTGACATTCTAACAAAGCTAACAACCCATTTCCAACTACGATTAAGCTCAAAATCTATTCTCAAATAAGATTCATACCAAATAGATCATTAGCTTCCAAGATATGATACTAACCTAGATACCATTATCTGACACCAGACTCCCTTATCTTAGTGAGGAGTTCTGTCTGCATGTTTACCCATGTTTCTAAGCTTCTCACTAAAGAATTTTTCATAAATCCTCACATGAAAGAAGCTCTCATGTTTTGATATTTAAGAGGATACTTGCATACAACCCCATATAATTCAAATAACAAATAAAACCTTTGGTTTACAATTCTTAGCTGACTTCATATAAAATAATTTGTATAAATCAAGTTATAAATAAATCCTTCATGTTTTAGCATTTAAATCAAAAAAATAAAAAGTACAGTTGATATATAAGCACTTGAATCTTGAATCATATATTTACATATATGAAAATTACAAGCAGTCCATCCTGTCATAAAAGTTGAATTGATATTACTCCACCAAGCATTTTGCCAAAACAGCAAAATGTTAAATTGCAAAGAGTGGAAATGGGGGGGATCATTTTGTCAGATAACATGATCAAGTTTCTGATTAGCAACTAAATTCATTTGAGCAACCAAAAATAGATGGAAACATGGCATCCAAAAATGGAGTGCCTGGATGCTTATACAATCTAGCGCTAGTTTATGCCAAAGAACTGCAAAATAGCATTAAATTGAGTATAATTTTTGAAGCATGTTCAAAAGTGTCATACACACACATAGAAAGTGAGTGAGAGAAAGAGAGAGAGAGAGAGAGAGAGAGAGAGAGAGAGAGAGAGAGAGATTCTAACCAGTGCATCAAAATGTTGATTGCGAGTTCCACTTTCAATTGCATCTGCTAACCTTTCCACTAACTGCAAAATAAAATAATGGCAAAAATAACAATTATAAATAAAATAAGGATAAACTAACCTGTCCTTCAACCATAAGTATATGATGCTAATTGCTTAAGACATGGACACACAGAACTCCTCTTCCACATGGTCGTGCACCAAAATATAATCATTATAACAGAGAAATGATCATAATCAAAACTGACAAGCCTGATCAAGCGAACAGTGGGCATGTACAACTGATACATTCATAATTGAAAAGGCATTCCTCGATGTATAAATCTTAATAATAAGCAATCATATATTTGCATGCATCAGTGAGTGCAGCCTTATGGTTTTCCTTAGGAGGCTTAGTTGCCTTTCTGCTCTTGATAAAGGAACCAGTTTCTCATTCATTTCATATTCTTCCTCTCCACTTCCCTCACATCAATAAGAAATACCCCCAGATTTGGTCAGATCCTCAAGCAAAAAATAAGATCTAACACAGTAAGACCATGTATATGGACCCAAAATACAAGGGCTTAGAGCAAGTATACCATTGGTCAAATTACTGTTTTCCTTTCCTCTTGTTCATACCTGATCACCATCAAGGATTATGTTACCAGTTGTACATAATCAATCCATGCCAGAATTATGAAAAAAAACAATCACATTCAGTAGAAGAAAGAATCTGGCTTCCTTCTCTAGAATTTTGAAAAGCTTATTTAAAAAATAAAAAATACGACCATTTCCCACCAAATATTAAATTCTACGGAAATAATTCATACATAATATTAAATATTCAAATTGCAAGATGCGAAGATAATGAAACTAAATCAGCAAAAATTAGCGACCAAAGAAACAATCGTATTCAACAGAAGACAGATTCGTGGCTTTCCAAGAACCTAGAGAAATTAAAAGAAACCTATGTCTACCCAAAAATCCAACCAACTCCCCCCAAATCTAACAAAACCATTCATCATCCGTGGAGAAACCTATCGAATTGCTAGATACTGCATGACAGAAATTATAAAGAAACAACCTTGGCCGTTACCGTCCGTCAGTTCTATATATAAGTAAAAAATTTCATCAGATAAAGGGAATAATCTTAGAAGATTAGAAGTAGCCAACCAGCAAAATGTTGATTTCCTATCAGCATCATTCATCAAACAAGAGATTGAAGTCATCAGCTGCTTGATTCATAGTGATTTCAAAAAGAAACAAGGCTAGGGTTTTAGAAGGTGGGAAACGTACGTGAAGAAGATGGAAGTGCGAGGCCAGCGAGGGGTGGTGATGGCTCTGCTGCTGCTGCTGCGGCTGCTGTTGGGCGTATTGGGGTTGGAGAGAGCGGAGATCTTGGGCCATGGAGCTTTGGCTCGGGACCATCATCCAGCTTCCCCCGCTGTACTGGTGATCCATTTCCGAGCCCTTTTGCGATTAAAAAGAGAATCTCCTTTGGGGTTTGGGACCCCGAGAGTAGGAAGAGGAGAGATCGAGAGGGTTCAAATCTTCGAGAGAGGGAGGACGAAAGAAAGAAAAAAACGATCCTGTCTGCTCTTCGTTCTTGCTCGCCAGACCGGTCTAAAGTCTAAACACTTGGGGGCTGTTTACGTACGGCTCGAGATCCCGCTCGGCCTCACGTTACGGTGCGACGCGGTTTGCCTCGCTAGTTTTTGACACGTGGACTTCATTTACGCAAATGGAGAAATTATTCCCTATATAGCCGTGCACGCCCCTAATCCATCCGGGCCTTACTGTACCAAAAAAAAATGTACATAATTTCTGCCAACCTAGCCCCAAGCTCATTGTACATTTGGCATGATGCAGGTCTCAAGATACTCCAACCTGGCCTGAACCACTTAATAGGTCTTGACGACCCAAATCTGGACTGGTCCTATCCTTAGATGAGTTATGTGTGGAACAAAATTTAGATCCAAAATCATATCTAATCCGGGTCGGAGTTTGCTACACCCGAAGCCGGCGCAGCCAAATGGCAACCTTAGGGCAAAAGATTAGGAAAAAATGTAGCAAAAGTTTTGATACTAGCTCCTACAAGTTTTGATACTAGCAGGAGTTGATAATGATTGTAGTTTTATTAGGTCAAATAGGGTAGTGGGGGAGGATGTTGATATGGGGAGGATGAGGCAATGATAAAAAATATGGTTCGAGGATGTTTCATACAAAAAAAAAAAAAGAAGAAGAAAACATGGTTGGAGGAGGAGTTGAAAGGAGATTGAGAAAAGGGGATATTCGGCGGATAAAGAGCTAGCAATTAGAGGAGCTAAAGGGGAGAGGATGTGGAGAGTGAAGTGGATAGGGTGAGAACGAGACAGTAATAATAGTCAAGATGGGAGGAGAGTGATAGAGGATAATCTTTAGTGATGAAGAGACAATAATGGCCATAGTAGAAGCAATGTGGTGGTATTTCCCACCATTGTCACGTAACATAATTGATTGTTATCGCATGAGAGAAGAGGAAGAGAATGAGGCAGCTTGGAAGATCAATTGATGTTTTTTCTTTTTTCTTCTCTTGTTTTATTTGAAGATGGTATTTTTGTCGTTAAAATTCTTTTTCCAATTGAGATAAGAAAGCTCGTAATTTTATCTAATGTACAATTATGTAACCCTATATTGGCGTCTTATGTTAGCAAAATGAAAACGCTGTACCCTCTTAGGGAAACTTGTAAAATTTATGATCGTCGTGGTTCGAGGATGCGAACTAGCACATATAAAAATAAGTGTTTAGTTGTTGTGCATGGGAGAGAGAGTACAGACGATTGTCATTCATTCATCAATCAGTTATGTTATTTAATAAATATATATGACTTTTCAACTTAGAGTCAAGTAAGCTAAGTGACATAAATTGGCAAATGAGAGAAGGTATAGCAGGGATGTGCATATAAAAAAGAGCTTTAATTTTATTTACTCTATTTATTTTTTTATTTGGTACATGCATATTTTCTTTCTTTCAAGATATACCGAAAGATATATTGTACAAACATAACCTTTGGACATCTTGGACCATAAATCTAACATCAACATTTTCAATTTTTATTTTTCCACCATCTTTTACTGGATTAATCAGTTAATCCAATAAAAGTTACTCTCTCAGTATCAGTTTGTGTGCTTTGCATGGCCCGTACAAGTTATAATACACGCTATAGACACTCGCCAAATCCAATACTAAGGTATCTTTTTTAAACAATATTTTTTAAACAGGAAATAGAACAAAAAAGGGGCCTAAATGAAAATACCAAAAAAAAAAAGCGCTAATCAAAGAGGTGATAAGTATCCAATGAGGAATCACGACCGTCCGTCTGATCAGATCTGAGATGCCGGCATCAAGACATCTCAACCGACTGCTATCGGATTATGATTTGCCGAATTGTATGCTGCTATCTTTGCCGCTTAGGCCGAGCGTAACATCCGCGTCCGTAAAAACACCAGAAACAAAGAACCCCCACAAATACACGCCGTCATAATTCGATGTCGGCGCCAACTTTAAGGTCTGCTGAGTTGACACGTAATAAAAAGTCACTTCATTGTCGTTTTGTGCGTCTAAACTGGAATTCCAAGATAACTAAGTACAAAATGCTCTGTTTTGTTTACTTTTACCCCCGGCACCTTCTTCTTCGTCTCCGTCTCCAAATCTTCTCTCCTCTCTCGGCGAGGCGTCCCTCTCCCCGAGCTCGACATGGGGAACCTCGGTGGGATCGCCATTGCCCTTCTTTCAAGTCTCCTCCTTGTCCTGTCGGCGGATGCCTTCTACCTCCCCGGCGTCGCTCCTCGCGGCTTTCAGCAGGTGATTTCTTCTGGCGATTTTGATGGAATGAGTGAAGATCTAGCTAGGGTTCTACGCTCTGAATCCATACTTTTCGCGGATCTGGCATTTGAATACTTGGATTTATAACTTTCGCGACACGTTGTACGATTCGTTAACCATCCTGCTGAATTGTTGTATTATTATTCGGGCATCTAAGGTAATCAGGGCCAGGAAATTATGTTTTGCGGTTTGAGATGACTTATTTGGATTTTAGAATTATATTTGGTTGTATTATTGCTCCTATACTGCTCTTTTACTCTAGGATTTTAGTTTTCTGGTCACAAAGAATTTGGTGAGGCTGGATTTTTGCTCTTGTATTGCTTCTCCGGTGTACATATCGCCCTTCATAGTTTAATATGAATGCTTGAAGATCTGATCGTAGACACGCTGAATTGTCATGTTTAATGCCATGGTCATCGAGTTGTAAGTCTTGTGATTCACTGCCGTCAAATATTTATAGCTTTGTTCCATGTGATACATGTTTTGGTGATCGTTATGTATTCGTTTGATCTGTTTGCCTCACCTGTTTTGAGTTTGGAAATAATGTTCCTGATTTTTTTTTTTTTGTTGTTGTTGTTGTTTTCTGCATTGGAGATTTTATGGATTTGAACTAGGGAAGTTATGAGACCGTAACATTCACTGACATTATGCAAAATGTTCATATTGTTTAATTTGTGGGTCATAATTACTTGGTCCACCCTCTCTTTTAGTTGACCTTTTAGCTTGGTTTTTCGGTGCTTGGATGGCGAAGCTCTTTCCCAACTAGCTTCTTCCTGGAGTACTATCTATTCTGCACTCTTCTCTCTCTCTCTCTCTCTATCTCTATCTATCTATCTATCTATCTCTGTCTCTTTCTCTCTCTAATCATGGATTTTGGATTCCTGCAAGGCTGCAACCTCTAGGTCTTTTTCCTCTTTGTGAAACAAATTTCAATTTAAGCGTGACATTTTGCATTTTAACCATTGCTAGGCATTCTTATTGGAGTGCATATAGGCCTAAACAAGTAATGATAGACATATTGAGATATTGCATCTATGAAAATCTTGTGGTTAGAGTTTGGAAGGAGAGTAACCTCCATAATTTGAACCTTATAGAAACATTTTCTTGGGGTTGAAGCTGCTGAACTATGAATGCAAGATATTGAACGCGAGCACGTGCTTTACCTCAATCAAAGATATGAATTTTTGCTTTTCAACTTTGACCAAGGATTCGGACTTTCCATGTTAACATATCAGTGAGATTGGTCATTTATTTTTGGTTCTGTGTTTGAGGTCCAGGTGTATTGCTTGTCTGTGCCATCAGCAATGCTGACCAGGAAGATTTTGTTGTTAAGCACAAGGAAAAAATAAATCACACATTATTTATTGCACTATTCATTAAGGTTTACATTGAATATGGCTTGAGGCATATATATAAAAATGATTCTTGGTGTGTATGATTTGTTGATCTTATATCATGTCTTTCTTAAAATGCTGACCTTTACCTATCCATTGAGAATTATAATTATCATAGTTATTGATGTTGCATTGCTGTCTTCTGATCCTTTGTCGCTGGATGCTTGGAACTCTTTTTTTTCTTGAATCTGGTATTTCTTCTACTTTTATTTTCAATCTTTAAATGTTCCCTCATCCTCAGTATATTTAGTATATATGTGCCTTATAACTTAGGTTTTTCAATTCAGTCCTTGGTCTTGCTTCAATGCTGATCAACCTTTTCTGCTCAGGGCGATGAACTTCAGGTGAAAGTGAACAAACTTTCATCAACAAAGACTCAACTTCCATATGATTATTATTTCCTGGATTACTGTAAGCCTGCTAAAATCGTGAACAGTGCCGAGAATTTGGGAGAGGTCCTTCGGGGTGATCGCATTGAGAACTCTGTGTATACAGTGAGTCACTTCAACCTTTTGAGTCCAATAAACAAGTAGAATTCGTTTTCTATCATGAAATAATGCAAATATAGCATTGACCATAGTTCTGTAAATCTTTGATGTCCAACCCAGTTTAAAATGAGGTTAGATGAGACATGCAAAGTGGCCTGTCGCACAAAGCTTAGCCCAGAAACTGCAAAGAATTTTAAGGAGAAAATTGATGATGAATATCGAGTGAATATGTAAGTTTCTTTGTGTAAATGGTTTTTCACTGAATATTTTTGCTAATTTGATGACATTTGCACAGCTTTTACAGTTGTCACGATCTAATCTCACTTACAGAATTAAAATCTCTGGTTATTCAGTGTGATGAAGTAATAATGCGAATATGATAGATGTGATATTCATACCAAATTGGGGAGGGCACCATATTTCCTGATTATAAACATGAATACTTTTCTTTCCTTAAAAAAGAGAAAGAAACATATCTTTTGAGTAAAATTACCATGTCCTTCAATATTTGACAATTCTGTTGTGTGCTATATAGGATATTGGATAATCTTCCTGTCGCAGTTCTGAGGCAAAAGAGAGATGAAAGCCAACCACCAAGTTACGAGCATGGTTTCCGTGTTGGTTACAAAGAAGACCGGTTCACTGATGTAAGTTGCATGTGGTGATTTCTCTATGATTCTTGCTTGTTATTATATTGTAGTTAACATATGTTATTCTATGGCAGACTAAGGATGAGAAATATTACATTAATAACCACCTGAGCTTCAGAGTTATGTACCATAAGGATCTTGAAAATGAGGACACTCGTATAGTTGGTTTTGAGGTTACTCCAAGCAGGTGGAAATGCTCTTCTGTTTCATTCTCTCTTTCTTTCTTTTTTTAATAATTATTCTTTTTCTATTTTTATGATAATGTTTGTAGTCATACTTGCTTGTTGAGTGCCTTATCTCTCTCTTTTAAGTTCTTCATTGTTATTAGAGAGTAGTTGCATGTTTACTCATTAGTTTGTCTGCTTCAATATGTTACTTATGCATATAATGAAGCTTCAACTAGGCAACACCTTAATCGCAGGTCCTTGCTTGAGCCTGAATAGTGCTTAATAGCACCAACTATAACCAACTGGACCTCTCATTTTCACTGTTGCAGCCTCATGAACTCCACCACCTTTTAGGTCATTGAACCCCATGATGATCTTTTCTTCTTAAAGATGTGTGTGATGGATAGGTGATAGGTGATGCTGTCTGGCAGCTGATTGGTGCATGCTGCATTAGGCAATAGTTTCGCCATGTTGCTTGATAAAAAATTAATGTGAATTAGGTACTCCATGTAGGTAAAATATAATGTTCATGGTAGCTATAATTCTGAAAGATAAAGACAGTAAGAACTAGAAGGCAGTATTGCAAATGCGTTAGTGTGATGGAAAGAACAGACACAGACCATACCAAATTTTGGGTATGCCACAATCTTGAAACTGCAGGATATAACAGAGAATTAAATGGTACTCATTTATTGGTAACATTCAATGTTGATAGAGGACAAATAGATATTGCAAATGTGTTAGTGTGATGGAGAGAACAGGGAAACCATACCAAATTTTGGGTATGCCACAGTGGTCTTGAAACTGCAGGATATAACAGTGAATTAAATGGTACTCATTTATTGGTTACGTTCAATGTTGATAGAGGACAAATAGATCGGACTATAATCATTGCCACCCAGTTTTCCACAATGCCTGGTAACTCATGTTCATAAAAGACAAGTTGAAAGGGTACTCTATCTTCCAGTTTCTATTGTTGCTACAATGCACAAGTTTTTTTCCCCCTTTTTTTTTACCAACCTTGAGAATTGTTAGGCAGCTAGACGACTTGTGGTGTTTAGCCATCCTTATGGTATCAACTATCAAGGATAAACCTTGCTCATGCAACTCATATAAATAGAGACATATCAGTTATAAATGGTGTGACATGGCCCTTTCCTGCCTATACCACCATTCATAGGTGCATTGGGATCTTAGTTGTACTAAATTTTACCAGATATTATAAATTTTTCCATGTTCGATATTTTAGGGGACTTCACTCTTAATAGATGGAAAGTTGTGTTTTGGTATAGGAGTTTCTTGACAAAATGTCTGAAGCATAGGAGTCGTGGTGTTTTGATACCATTTGAGCCATTTCTTCACTCTGTGGTTAGCAGCTGCTTGATGATTAATTAGTATTCTAGATTTTCTATCAAAAATTGTAATGTAGATTTGAATGTTTTATGTGCTCGTGTGCCCTTGTACAACTTTCCTTTCTTGTAATGAATTCTTTCACAAGTTCTGGGGCATTTCTGTTTTATTAAGAGTAGTCTGAGGAAGTTGATAATAAAAAAAGTCAACCATTGTAATGGAATTGTTGGAAAAAATATTAGCTTGAACAAATCCATCTGAAACATATGCATTCCTCTTCAGATTTCGATACAGAACTACTTGATGAGTTGTGTGCTGGTATCTCTTAAACTTTTTGTAGTTATGATGCAAGGTACCAGATTTTTACAATTAGTAGAATATGATGAACCTAATTTTGATTCGTGCTCTTCCATGCGTGCATTAAACTGATATGTCATTTGCTTGTTCAAACAGTGTACGTCATGAGTATAACAACTGGGACGATAAGAACCCTAGATTGATGACATGTAACCCAAGCACCAAGTTAACCACAAATGCCCAGAGTCTCCAGGAAGTTGCCGATGATACATATGTTGTATTCACTTATGATGTTACCTTCCAGGTATGTACTCACTTCTTCAAACTAACCTTTCGTTTTCAAGATGCAGTGCTAACTTCCATGGCTTTGCCTCTTCAGACTAGTGATATCAAATGGGCATCTCGTTGGGACACTTACCTCCTCATGAGTGATGATCAGATCCACTGGTTTTCTATTATCAATTCCTTAATGATTGTTCTCTTCTTGTCTGGCATGGTGGCAATGATTATGATGAGAACCCTGTACAGAGATATTGCGAACTACAATCAATTGGAGACTCAGGATGAAGCCCAAGAAGAAACGGGATGGAAATTAGTCCACAGCGATGTGTTCCGACCCCCAGTCAACTCTGGTTTGCTCTGTGTGTATGTTGGAACAGGGGTTCAGTTCTTTGGGATGACCCTGGTCACCATGATGTTTGCATTGCTAGGCTTCCTTTCTCCTTCCAACCGTGGGGGTTTGATGACTGCCATGGTCCTTTTGTGGGTCTTCATGGGCCTATTTGCAGGATATTCTTCAGCTCGCCTCTATAAGATGTTCAAAGGTACAGAATGGAAGAAGACTACTTTGAAAACAGCTTTCATGTTTCCAGGTATTGTCTTCACCATTTTTTTTGTGCTGAATGCATTGATCTGGGGTGAGAAGTCTTCTGGTGCCGTTCCCTTTGGGACCATGTTTGCACTGGTGTTCCTATGGTTTGGCATATCAGTACCTCTAGTCTTTGTTGGTAGTTACTTAGGTTTCAAGAAGCCGGCTATTGAGGACCCTGTAAAGACCAACAAGATCCCAAGACAGATACCTGAGCAGGCTTGGTACATGCAGCCAGCATTCTCCATTTTAATTGGGGGTATTCTTCCATTTGGTGCTGTCTTCATTGAGCTCTTCTTCATCTTGACCTCAATATGGTTGAACCAATTCTACTACATCTTTGGCTTCCTCTTTATGGTCTTTGTTATCCTTATAATAACTTGTGCAGAGATTACTATTGTGCTCTGCTACTTCCAGCTTTGCAGTGAGGATTACCACTGGTGGTGGAGGGCATATCTTACCGCAGGTTCTTCTGCATTATACCTCTTCTTATATTCAGCATTCTATTTCTTCACGAAGCTTGAGATTACAAGGGTTGTTTCTGGGATCCTTTACTTTGGATACATGTTGATTGGATCATATGGGTTCTTTGTATTGACCGGGACCATTGGCTTCTACGCTTGCTTCTGGTTTGTCTGCAAGATATATTCCTCTGTGAAGATAGACTGATCATACAGTGAGCCGATGAGCTTTTATCAGCTTCCAACTGGCATTTCAACCCGAAAGGCTGGTTTGTGGTGTTGTGGGATGATCTGTCAAAGAGTGGACATGGAAGAAATTTACCTCAGTTCCTGCTGGAGGACTTGGTACAGTTTCAGGGGTTGATGATTTCAGTTGGAGTCAGGATAGCATGCGAGGATTTGGTTTCGATTTTCATTCCTGTTGTCCTGGAACTGGTTGTTGGTGTTTTCATTTCTGTTTCCAATGTTGTAACTTTTTGCTCTGACCAACACCTTGTCGGTGAACAGGTATATGTTCAAATAGAAATAATGCAAGAGGTGCTCGCTATTTCACAAATGCAGTTCGTTGCATTGCCTTTGTAGCTGGATCAGGCAAAAATTTGCACGGTGACACGATTTGATCATCTGGCTTGATCTAGTGGGTTTTTTTGCTTGCCCTCTTTCTCTGGTATTACATCCCTCAGTCATTTTTCTTTCATGTTCAAGTCATATTGAAACCGGAGAGCATGTTGAAAGGGAGTGGATGACTACAGGGTTCATTTGCTGTAATATCTGCTTTGCTATCCCACAAAATTTGCTAGATGTCTGATTTCTCTGGAGTCCTCTGCTTTACATCTAGTGTCCTCTAGGTTGTGCTGAACACGAAGGGTTTCATCTGTATTAATTTCCTCTGCATCCAGTGTTGTATAAGTTATCTCGAGCACAAGGGGTTTATCTGGACCATCAATTCAGCATGCTAAGTTCGTTGTCTCTGTACATTTTTTTATTTGGTGAATATAATTTGAACCTTATCCATCTCTAAAGGAGTACAATCTGAGGGAATTCTAGTCCTGCTGTGTAAGATTACTTGTAGAGCTTCGGAGGCGACATTTTAAGGAGTCTGGCAGAGAAGGGTCTATGGAACCCGTTCAGAAATGGAGAGGATAAAGGCTGGGTAATGGTAGGGTCGCGCATCTCAGTCTACCTGCCTCGGGGGTGCACTGCATGATGGTGATGTTGGACCAACTCCATCACATCACATCCATGGGCCCGGAGGGTGGGCCACCGTCACGTTCCGAACGTGCAGGCGGGCTGCCACTGTCTTCGTTCCCTGGCCTACAGGCTGGCTCCGAAAGTGAGAGATTCCAGGACATTTTCTCTTCTTTATACTTTTTACTTTCTCATGATTTGGCAGGATGTACTCAAGTTAGAGCTATATAAATTACCTCATTTATTCAAAAAAAAATAAGACTTTTTCACCAAAAAAAAAAGTAAGATTTTTTCATCCAAAAAAAAAAAGTGAGAGATTTCTAGAAACTAGAATAATTAATCTTTCTGTTGAGCAGGTATGCAAATGGGTTAGGTTTCTAGATCCGTCCTGTACGTCGGATCCAACTTAAACATGTTTCGTACCTAAATTAACTCTAGAGTCTCAATGCGGAACTCAAGTCGAAATTCCACATCCAATCCATCATGGAACCCAATCCGATTAGATTTGACTCAATCTTGTGGAGATTAGTTCAACAATCCAAGAGTAATCCCAAAGGCTTACAGCTAAATCGATCAAAAGATAGGTAGTTCGACGTTAGTCAGATCAGCTTAGCTCGACTTGGACCTAAGCTCAATCTGGCCTAATTGAGACGGGATCTGCAGTACAATGCGAGGATCCCTAAACCCAGTTCGGGTTGTATCTTTGGCACGAAAGAATGATGGTTCTTCTTTCGCAAGGTCGACCATTGGATCATGCCCCGCTTGCATAGATCTCCAAGCACTCCTAACTCCATTTGCGCAATCCAACCGTGGATTTCCGCGAAGGCGGTTGAGACGGGCCGCTTTATGTAAGTTGCCGTCCGACTTTCTATCTGAAAGCAAAATTCGTGCCTTTCCCTCCCACAACCAACCCTCCCTTATCCCCAGCAACGAAGCAAAGAACCCATTCTCGGTCATCATATTCATCTTCTTCTACTTCAGCTCCAAGCGAAGTCACAAACCCCTTGGTTCCCTGCGACGCGAACGCTTGAGAATTAATGGCGAAGGACGGAGCCGCCACCCCCTCATGGCAGGATCTCCTGGGCTCCAACCAGTGGGCCGGCCTGCTCGACCCCCTCGACCTCTCGCTCCGGCGCCTCCTCCTCCAGTGCGGTGACTTCTGCCAGGTCACCTACGACTCCTTCAACAGCGACCAGCATTCCAAGTACTGCGGCAGCTGCCGCTACTCCAAATCCAACCTCCTCAGCAGAGTCTTCTTCCCCTCCGCCGCCGACTTCTCCGTCGCCGAGTACCTCTACGCCACCTCCCAGATCGACCTCCCCGACGGCTTCCTCCTTTTCTCCCGCTCCGACGAGGCCTGGAGCAAAGAGTCCAACTGGATCGGCTACATCGCCGTCTCCTCCGACGCCGCCGCCCTCAAGACCGGCCGCCGCGAGATCTACGTCGCGTGGCGCGGCACCATTCGCACTCTGGAGTGGGTCGATGTCTTCCAGCCTGAGCTCGTCCCCATCGACTCCATCCTCTCCTCCACCCAGAAAGGCTCGGCCGATGATGACGAAGTTCCCAAGGTCATGAAGGGCTGGTATGTAATCTACACCTCGAGCAACCCGAAATCTCCCTTCAACAAAGAGAGCGCGAGGGACCAGCTCCTAGCCAGGATAAGAGCGCTCGTGGAGCAATACAAGAACGAGAGCCTCAGCATAATCTGCGTCGGCCATAGCTTGGGAGCGAGCTTGGCCATTCTGAGCGCTTTCGATATGGTGGAGAATGGCTTATCCAAGATCGGAGAGAACAGCCATGTCCAAGTCTGTGCTATGGTGTTTGGAAGCCCACAAATTGGAAACAAGGCCTTCAATGATAGACTGGAGAAGTTGCCGAATCTTAGGGTGCTGCGTGTCAAGAACAAGATAGATTTGATTCCACTGTATCCTAGTGGGTTGCTGGGCTATGCGTACACTGGAGAGGAGCTGGTCGTCGACGCTCGGAAATCGCCGTATTTGAAAGATTCCAAGAACCCGAGCGATTGGCATAATTTGCAAGGGATTCTGCAGGCTGTGGCGGGGTGGAATGGAGAGGATGGAGAGTTCGAGTTCAAGGTGAAGAGGAGCATAGCGCTCGTGAACAAGTCGAGCGAGTACTTGAAGGATGAGTACCTTATTCCGGGGTCGTGGTGGGTGGAGCAGAATAAAGGGATGGTGCCGGGCGAGGATGGGGACTGGTATCTGGCGCCCCCGGCGGCGGAGGACCTCCCTGTCCCGCCTTCTTTCAAGGCGGCGGCTGGTGATCTTGTGAGTGCGCCGGGGCTGACCGACGGGAAGAAGGTTTCCGTCAACAAGAGGAAATCCGGTTACGGAAAACGGTTCGCTTCCTGTTTTCGAGGGGCGCGCTGATTATTTGCGTTTGATCATGTCTTTGGTAGGGTGGCGGACGCTTCAGGTATGATTATTGCTTTGGGATGGATTGCTTATTTCCTTCTGCTGTGGTTTGTTTGTTTTACTATCTGCTGACGACGTGATTTGGATTCATACGCTCCCCAACCGAGGACGCTGGTTGCTTTATTTTTTCCTTTAGGATGCCGGTCTGGTCGTCCTCCTTGTTTTTTTCTTCCATCTGGCCGCAGGGGGCATTCTGCCGTCCGTGTAATATATCTGTGCTTTCTTGAGCAATGTTTTTAGCACACGAGAATGGGCTACCAGAGGGAAATATATATAATAACCCCACTTGAAAAACCCTAGGGTCGGCTATTCCAAACCGAGATCCGAGACAAACACTTCATAGAAACCAAATCAGCTTAATACATCTGTCATTACCGAGGTAAACATATAAAACAAGAAACAACGCAAAATAAGAAATTAAAGTTATTTGTTATGGGGCCGTTCCTTAACAACGTATAACCCCTCACCCGAGAAAAAAAAAAAAACCTATAAAACTAACATTCAATTCTCTCTCGTACAGCCAAGTCTCACAACTTCACAATCTAAATGCATTCCTTAGCTCCAACCCTAGCCTGGGAAAAGGGCATCTCAGCAAAAAGGGAGGCTCTTGCAGTTGGCTAAAATTCTAAAAAAAACCAGAGAGAAACACAACAAATGGGATATATATATATATATTATTCTAATGGCTAGCTATCCCTCACGCTAATTCATTGTGCCAAGGGGCTCGAGTACTCTGGCCCGCTCTCTGATGAGGATATATTCGAAGATGCATCAGATGTTGAATTATTATATACGCCATTCCTGAAGCTTTTTGAATCAACTTCCGTGTTCCTCCGGGTTTCTGGAGCTGCAGGTCTTTGGCCCTCATCCGCTAGCCTCTTTAGGATGTTCATTAACGTCGGGATGAACTTTGTGGACAAGGATAGGAGACCAGGGAGCTGGCACGATAATGCAGGCAAATACACAAAATCAGAACTAGAAAGGTCTTTTCAGCTCGGCCAAAAAAAAAGAAGAGTGCAATTAGATTTTTATTCAAACACTCACAGCGCCATTTCGGAATTCGCCTGAGATATCTAGCTGGACCCAGACGGCCTTGCCCACTAGAAAGGCAACGAATATCACAGCAAGATAAAAAGGATTTCTGCATCAGCAAAACAACAGAGATTTAATTCAAGTCAGAAGAGTATGAGTTTTGCAAGATATATTCAACTCATAAGTTCAAGTAAATTACCTTAGAAGTGTCATAAATTCATTGAATCCCAAGACAAGAATGGCAACTATCGCCCATGGAGGAGGTAACCAGTTGTTGTTGCGCTTATTGGCCTCCTGAAATAAAGCGTCAACAAACAAGTTCCATGTAAAGGTCTTGTCGCATGATGAGACTATATTGCTGACTAGAGCTATCATTGGCATCTTAAAATTACCACTGTGCAAGACATATGGAAGAAACATTATAATATTTATAAAAGAAAACTACCAACTATTATGTAGATACGTATTTAATATGTTAGTAAGGTGTACAATCCACAATGTGACAATAATAATAGCATAGACCTCAAGATTACATATTGCTTAGAAGTAGTAAATATCAATTGCTTCAGAAAAATACCATTTTTGAAGAAATAAGAGAATAAAATTGCACAAATATCTGCTCTTTGTCACCGCAAATTTACCATCTTTTGCATCTCTGCCTTTTTATAAATTACAGCAAAATAAGAAACATTACAAAGACTACATATCATGCCAAGGTGGTGAGTGTGAAACTAGAGCAAATGCATACAAGCCAAAAGGAACCCCAAAGACCAGAACAAAGGGGCCTGATCAGGTCGCCTCTAAAACACTATACTTGATAAAATCTAGAACTCGGCCAATTTGACCCTAACAAGGCATTTTACACCTGCCCATTTTCGCTTTAAATATACTAGTGAACTCTAATTAGACCCTCTTAAAATTTCAGAGAAAAACTTCCCCACTCATCAAAAAGTTATCGAAGTTCATATTTTATCAAAAAGCAAACAAAGAAAAAATCTCCATTCTCATCCAAAGACTCTATTAGCCCCCCCATAGAGTAATGATAGGTAGTAGATGACTTGATGGCTTCACTCTCAACCACAAATTACATTGTACCTGCCAAACACCAAGCCCTCTTTGTGAAGTTGTTAAGGATTACTTCACAAAGTTTGCTGTTGGTCAAAGAGCCGAAGACTTTGTTATCCGGTGGAGTTTGAGGTTTCAAAAATCAGATAGCTAAACCACCAACTCCAACAACTATTACTCATGATTGCAGTGTGCTGGCAGTTGCTGATAAGGTCCAGCAAAAGCCAGGTTACTTAACCTCCAAGTCCTTAAAATTCCTTTTGATGATCTAACAAATATAAAGCATACGCTGCCTGCCAAACTCCAACCTCCCTTCAGAAGGTCTGTAAGGACTCACAAGGTTGGCAGCCAGCCAAAAACTTGGATAATGACAGGTAGTTTTGAGTCCTAAATCAGATATCAGAAGGCACCTATTAATCATGTTTACAGGGGGTTGACAGTTGATGAGGTGCTGAAAGAGCCAGGTTCCTCATGTATTGAGTCCCTACCACTGATGATCTAACAACACAAAATAACAATCCTACTGTATCACCACAATGTCTTCTTATAAATTAAGTCCCGTAAAAGTTAGAAATGAGAGCAAGGACATAAGTTTGTGTGCATGCATGTATGTGTGCCTGCTTTTCTACCAATTACTTGTTTTATATTTGTGGTGTAATATTCATGGCATTAATCCACCACAAGGACCACAATAAAGAGTGCAACTGTTTCAAAAAATTTAATGCAATTTATGGATAAGAAATGCCTGAGATAACGATAAAATGTGATATACAGAATACGAAAGAGGAAATTCACTCACAAGAGGAAATTCTTCAGTTTAAATTTGTAATATAGTTAGTTACTTAGTTTTATATCAAATTATTGCTAACAGAACTCTTCTTCCTTGTTTCACCAAGCAAGAGTTTTCAGTTCATTTGTAAACTATAGCATTTATACAATAGATTTAATGATAGCCAGCCAATTCTGAGAATAGTGAAACTGTAAGCCAATGGCAGACCCATAATGTGAAAAAGTCAGTCAACATTCAGATGGATGAGACAAATTCCAGACCAGGCAAAATTCTTTAGTTCAAACTGAAAGGCATGGTGATTTTCATCTCCCAGCCACAGATAATTCTGCTCTAGCTATGACAGCATAAACGGTTTTTTTTTTAAGAGAAGGTACATGTTTTTGAATCCCATTCCCAGAGGACACCTTATATCAGCATTTGACAAATCAATCAAATTTTGATAAATATTACCAAGCTGAGTTATCACCATATAACTGTAGCAGTAGAAAATATCAAATCTCCAGAAACACATCTAAAGCATTTTCTTTTCAAATGGGCATCCATAATTTGAATAGATAGGGTAAACAACATAAACTATGTCAAAAATATAAGAGAATATACCTGAGCAGCAATGGCCTGAGTTACAGTATACTCAGTTTCTGCTTTAAATTGTCTCCACAAAGACTTGCATTGGACTGGTGTAATCAAAGTTTTTGTTGGTGGAACCTGGTGAAAAAACAGCACACATCAACCTAAATGATTATACCATAATTAAGAGAGTAGACATCTCAAGAAAATAGAATATGCCAGAAAATAATGCCATTTTTGCTTTCAAAATGAAAACTGCAAGGTAAAATTTGCATGCTTGAAGAAAGATGATCACAATTATTGCAATTTTCAATACCTCCAAAAGTGAGACCATTAAATGCAAACTACATAGTTGGGGCCTAACAGAGTGCAATCTCTGTACATGCAATTTGTGCAGTAACTGGAAGTTTTGTATTTGATATATATAAGATTTTTGAGGTTGCAAAGACAGTCTATACGCTATAGTTAGGCCATAGATCTTGGCCTCATTTATCCACAACAACAAGAATTTCTTCTGATGTTGAACAGCAAAGGCAGGTTACTTGTAACTGGAACCAGTGAGATTCGAGACTAAATTTCGCACAAGCACTGTTGACCCCCAAACAAAAACAATGACCCGATCAGAGTATCATAGGCTAATAGCTTATAAAATGGAAGGTCAAAATTATTAATATACAAAAACACAATATCATGGCACCATGGGTAGTCCAAGAAAAGCTCTACGAACCTGAAGTATAGCTAATATTAGTTTGAATAAAAATCTAATAGAAAATACAAACCAGGTTATACAAAATAGGCACATCTTATTTGCCAAATGCAAGTGGTGGAATCTGATACTCAACGCTAAACAAATTATCTGACAAAGACATGATTATTGAGCACATATCAATGTCCTGAAGATATCAAAACAGCTGACTATAAAATTGATCACCTCTTCCCATGTACTTGAAGCCAGTGGATCAGATGATTGGATGCTTCTATTTACATTGCCACTCTTAGCAGTATCCACCAGAGCAAGTGAGAGAGTATTCTCAATGTTATCAGTCTCATCATCCAAACGAACTGCGGCCGTTACAGAGAGCAACTTCAAGGACTGCAAAGAACCTTTTTGCTTAAATACTCATATTACAAATTTAATTCACAGTATCAAAATAATAATATTATATTTACAACAAAGTTACTGTGACATACTGCAGAACGAGCAGTTTTTGTAATTGCTCTGATGTCTTCCTTCCCTGTCCAAACTCTTGGCATTGAGTCAGAGTCACGACTGAATAATGTTGTAAACCTGTTAAAAGCAACAAAATTGACCTAATTCAGAAAACAAAGGGTAATGGAGTCTAAAAGGAAAAATAAAAGGAGGAAAACACACTACCTGTCCTTCATACGAATCAAGACCCTTCCAGCTTCTTCCTTAGCTTTAGATTCAACAACATTTCTAGCATATTCCTCCAGTTTTGCTAGCATTTTATCTGTAGTTGCCTGGTCAATATCAAATGCTGAGAGGGCAGAAGAAAAACCAGAGATAGCTGACTTAGTTTCACGCTGGAGAAGTTTTCTTATTGCTGGCCAGGAATCATCACTAGCTGCATCAAGGAGAGCTTCCACAGGTTCTGCAAGAGCTTTATTCAGCTGCCCCTGCACGTATATCAGATCCTTATTAATTAATGGCTGCACCTACAATTACATTCTATGAGATGATGACCATCTTAAGTATTGACAACTTTTCTTCCCAAAATATCCTATCAGCGCCCTTTCAAAAGTTGCCCCCTAAATGCCATTAGCTTTTTCGTAAATTTTTTAAAAGCATCTTCCAAAAGGGTATTTTGGTGAATGTTAGGAACAGAAAACCTATTTTACATGTCTAATTTTCATAATCTGTCATCTTCCATGTTGCTTTCCCATGGCTCAATCTCAAATTGTGATTATGCCCTCCCCTTTCTCCTCCTCTTTTCTTTTTCTCACCCCCATGCTCTGATCCTCTCTCGTCATTCTTCAAATGCACAGACACACTATCATATCTGATAATGTCAGGGTTCTGTCTCAACCCTCCCCACAGATGCTTCTATCTGTCCTCTAATGTCTACTATATCCAATGAGAAAAGGAACAACAGATGGATGACCCTGAATGAAGAGGAAGAGAAACTAAGGAAGAGTAATGATTTAGAAAAAAAGAAAGTGGGAACATAGGAAGTTTCGTGGTTCAATGGTTGTGATTTAAAAGGGACTTATGAGATACAATATGGAGGGGGTGGAGACTGCAAAACCAAGCACCTTAGACTTTCTATTTGAAATCTCTCCACCAGAGACGTTAGATTTTTGTTATTCTTGTCTTTCGTTGTATAGACCAAATAAATGCATGAAATTTCAGGTGTACTGTGGCAGTTCAAAAAAATATGTGGGCGCCTATGATGGAACTGATCCAAGAAAAAGGAGAAAAATAAAGGAAAAGAAAAACCATCATCTTGATTGTATGTAAAGCAATCAGTCTGTATGATGGTTTAAAATGATGGTTGTTATCATGTTATATTTGGTCCCATAACAATTTTTGAAGATGCCCATTGCATGCACACAGATGCACACAACAGGTATGCAATGATAACATGCATAAATACATATGCAACACAGTGGCAGATTTTTCATTAATGAGAATTTTTAAAACTCAATCTGTAACTATAAAAGTTTTCTAAATTGGAAAGCAAACTTAGGAAAACTACTAATATCTTAAGAAACATGTTCCTGGAATATAGTATGTCGTACCGTACCAAACTAGACGGTACAGGGAGCACCATACCGTATCGGACAGTACCGGACGTACCGATACCGGTGGTGTACCGACACTCGGTATATCAAAAAAAAAAGCATACCGTACCGTACCGTACCATACCGATACTATGCTAGTGTGGCACCAGTACGGAGGCCAGTACCGAGACGGTGAATCTTGCTGGAAACTATATTCATTGATATAACATACAATATTAATTTGTACTCCCATGTGCAGTTAGCATTCCCCTATCCTGGTATTTAATTTTAAAAAGGCCAAAATACCTCATATTGAGCACTGAGTTCAGATAGTCTTTCAGCACGAACTGAAGCAACATGTGCATCAATATCACGCCGAAGCTTATCCCGAACCTTGGAAGGGTCCCATTTTGCTTGTTCAATAGCTGCATCTGTTATCTCAGTAGGTAGTGATCCACCAACAGGGGAAAAATGGAAAACAAAACTATTAGATTGTTGCACAGACAAAAAATATGTAAATAGCACATAACAAGGCAATGATAAGGTATTTCATGTAAAGAATGGGAAAACATGAAAACAAGTTATATAATTGAATTCTCTAAGAACTACCTTCACAGCCTTTCTCAAATTTTAACATGAAGGATTGAATACAAGCACGAGCAGCAACAGCAAATCCTTCTCCTCTTTCCAGAGCCTTGTCAAAAGCCTCCTTAAAATCATCTAGAGTTTTAGACCGTAGATGCCCCAGCATAGATTGGTAAGCAGGATGGACCATCTAAAAAGCACAGCAATTGCGGTCCATGAGAAACAACAGGCAATAAGATAACTAGTACACTTATAATGAATCAAATCATATGTCAAAACAACATTAAAGAACAATAGTACTTTGAGTCAACTTATAAAATAATATGCTAAAACCTAAGTTGTAGAAAGCTTGCAAATCCCCAATGATTCCTGCTTCAGAAAAGCAAATCCACTCTTTATTTGAGCTAAGTAATATTATATAGCTAGTCTCATATACCTCACCTTATATTTGACAATCATAAGATACATTTCACACATGTAGTATGTCATTCCATGGTGCTATAATGAACCCTACACTCGATAAGATAATAACTGCTAAACATTTGTGCCCTGAGAATATTATTAACATCAGTTCAGTAAGGCAAGCTTATTACTTAATATCATTTCCAATTATCCCACCAAGCATAGCAGATCTCAAGTTGAATGCAGAACAGATCTCCAAGCATATGTACGATCATCTGAGACTCAACACAATGTGGACCATCATTGCATGCAGAACAGACGCATGCACATCTATATGCGTTGTACAAGCATGTGACACTCCGTAGTTTGTAACAGACGATCCCTCATCACAGCTCCAGCACCCATTATCACTGCATGAACTAAGGTTGAAACTGGTAAACCTTTTTTTATGCAGGAAAATCTAGCCTGGCCAATTGGAAGAAAATTTTCAATATTTCAAGTATTCAAGTCTCAGCTAGCTTAGAATTTCCAAGTCACAGTTTGGTCAGGGTCTTTCATGCCTCATCAAGCTGAATTGTATAATCATATTGAGTTTGTGATTTAAGGAAATATTACTAAAGTTTAATTCAAGTGCAGCTTAAGACCCTTGCCATTTTCGACTACTGATACTTCTTTATAAATTTCAAGAATGCAGAAGCATGATTTAATAAAACATATGAAAATTTCACAATGAACACACATGGATGCCTATCAACTCTTCAGCCTATCATTGGAACATCCTTGCATCTCTTCTAAATTATATAATTGATATAAGAAGCTAAAATCTCTCAAAATAGGCGATTCTCCCTATGCGAATTCAACCAGGCAAAGCTCCCATTGGGAGGCAAGCTTGAAGAACTTGGCTATATCCCACCACAGTAGAAGATGGATAATTATTTGTAAGAATCCAAGAGCAGAACAAGCTCTTTATAGAATGTAATAATGATATTACTGCTAGAAGGAAAACATATTATCTATAAACTACTGATATTCAAACATGGAAGTTGGGGCTGCCGTGAAGTTACACATGAACAGATCCATTCTACAAATCAACATTTAAAGGTATCCCTTGTATCCCCAATATTAGATAATTGTGCTAAGGACTTCTCCACATAGAATATCACATGCTTCATCAAGAGTTAAAGATTCTACAGATATGCCAAAGCCATCATCTTAATTTATATCATCCAAATACAACTGAGGAACTCAGCAAGCCAAGCATGATTTAATGTCAATACAGATATTATGTATTAGCAGCATTAAAAGTAGATGAACAAGAAAAGAAAATTATCAGATATTTAAAAGAAAGTACGAGCAAAAGCATATAAAAGTTATAGTAAATAAATACAAATCCTAGGAGAGTGCAGGGACATGGATTACATGATTGTATGGTAGAGGTCTTTTATATTTATGCAGTACCACTATTTTTTATGACATAAGTAACATTAATAGCACACTGACTTGGACTGCATGCTGATACTCAGTATAGCCAAAAAATTCTACATAGTTCAATAATACCTCCAAAAGTTTTGATTCAAGTTGCTGTCTCTTTGTAGTTCTGACAACTTCATCAAAATAAATAACTTCCATATCATACCTGCAAAAAAATAGAATAAATTTAACAGCTCAGTAACATGACTAGAAACATAGGCATTAGCAAGTCAACCTTCTGATGGTGTTATTAAGTGTCCAAAGAATAAATCACTTCCACCATCCTCTAAACTTAAAAATGAAATCTATTTATGGGACGGTCTGATAGAAATATGGACACTTGATGAGCTACATTTGGTTGTAGGAACTATCATAACCAGTTCTTCTCAAGCACATAATGCAAGTGGCAAGCATCAAAGTCCCCAGAGTAATCTAGTGGGACAAATCAACCAATCCCAATAAGGCAAGAACAATAGTTATATAGTTATGTCCCTATGGTACTATTAGCAACATAAAACTCTAATCATAACAAGATCTTTGCTATATATAGCATTAGACTTGAAATCTTTCGTTAGAACTGTCGCATATTGACATGGGAATATTACATCATGCTTTGTCTATATGAAGTGCTTGGAAGTGTCATGAAGCATCATTGTCTGTCCAGGTGTTATAATATCAAGAAAATTATATTTCAAAGCATACTACAACCAACAAGCCTTGTTCCATTCATTTGGGTCAGCTTTAAGAATCATCCTTCAGCATTGGTTCCTACAAAGATTGAAACATTACAATTTCCTTTTATCCTTTCACAAGATATCCATAAAAGCCTTTCCTAGGTCTATGCTTCCTTTTCCCTAAACTACACCAAACACAGGCCAACTTCCTACTCGAGCCTCCTCCAGTCAACAAGGGAAACATCCATACCATCATAAGTAGTTCTCCATCACTAAATGCCCCAGTGCACCAACTTATACACTTTGTTAAATATGCCCATCTCTATCACTCTTTAGTTTTACAAAAGGTTGAATAATTCAGAAGATAACTTTCTTGTGGGAGTTTCTTTTTTAAAAAAAAAAAATCTTGTGGGAGGACTAGTCCTAAATATAGAGGATTAACGGAACAATAAAATTTATCAAGATTAGAGTTTAAAGCAGACAAATTAATACTGATATTTCCAAAACAAAACAGAAAGTTTCTTCCCAAATGTTTAGGTTTTCTATTGTGCTCTTCTGTCCAAGTTATGTTGAATTTCTCACCTAACATGATGAGAATTTGCCTGCTCCCTTAATTTATATTTTTCCATCAGGACACAAATTTATTTAATTTATACTACAGGCATCACTTCTCTAGGAATCCTCTTACTGGATTATTTCATAGACACTTCAATCTTTTTCCCGTTGTTCAAAAAGTCTTGGTCCAACCACCAAGAATCTCCATAAACCCCAAAATCTATAGATACTAATCAGAACATTGGATTGTTTTTGCCAGTCACAATCTGAACCATTAAATTTAGCAAAATATATAGCATATAATTTTAAATAATAAGGATGCTCACCCAGACAAGCACTTGTCCAAGATCGCAGTAAGCTTCTTCCCAAACCCTGGTACTATATCAAGTTGAACAGCCTCTTCAAGTTGAAGCCACTCCTATAGTGCAACAAAGAATTATATACCACTCAAGTTTGAAAATTTCATGTAAAGAATATATAGAAATGAATTGCAGAATGAACATATATTACATCATCAGCTCTCATATAAACGAGCTTTTCATCAGCAATTTCTTCACAGCGTACAGTGGCTACCATAACCTATAAACAAAGAGGCAAGATAAAATTTAAACCAATAATCATTGGAAATTCAATTCTGCAATCAAGAAAGTAAACAAAGCATCACCTTGTGTGCAGGCAAATCAAGGTCCTTATTCTCCTTTATAACTTTCCAGATCTGTTGTGCACTAAATGAAAATCCTGAAGCAGGAACAACCCCACGGCGATCCCCAGCAAGTCCGCCAGGAGCAACAGAATGAAAGAATCTTTGCCTTAAACTTGAAACCTTCATTGATTACACCATAAAATTAATAAGTGACCACACAAAACTTATCCTAGTCAACCAATGGATGACAACTAGAGTAAAGGGAAATTTGCATCATTTCAAATTGACTGAGCACTTCATTTTTCAAATCGAAGAACTTATGCTTTTGTGAGTATGACGTCTACTTGGCCTCGGATATGAGTGCAAGGTGAAGCTTTAAATCATACTAGAACAACAAGAATTAGGTAAGGCTGGTAAGCATGGTTCTTCTGAACACTCATGCAAACAAAATGGCTCCACAACCTAACATTCCCTTGCCAGGTGACATTATTGTCATGGCTTCAGCTGAAGCATTAGAATTCTATGTTTTAATAGTAACTACTGCCTACTTGAAAATACTAAGAACTCTTGCAAATAAATTACATGGACTGTAATAATATTTTCTACAACATCATACAAAAGAAGGTCACAATAATCCCCTGATTATTATATTACCAAATGCTCTTGACAGTTCAACATATCATCTCATGCACGAACTATAACAAAAGACTTGTTAATTAATTAAAGCAGCAGGCCTAAAAATTTTGATTAACTGCAGGTTTATTTTTCCCAAAAGGCAGCCGTTTAAAGTGGACGATACAATGCTTCAACAGGGGTGATTCTGGCCAGCTGTCAAGACTAATCTTCTAGATAACAAGGCTTGCTGATGATGCAATCTGGTGAAATATCTTTCTTACCTGCTGGTTTTGAAAAGGGAAGCAAAATTTATGCTAAAAGCAACCTCTCTTATTTAGATATTTATAGGCCTAGGGCTCATTTTTACATTAGATCCCTTTCCTTGAATTTCAATTGGAATGTCCAAGTTTTTCTACCTTCTAAAAGAAACTGCATCCATCAATTAACAATGCAAACTATTGGTTGCAGACACTGAGTTGACCAACTTCTACTCAAGAATTAAACTACGAATTCCATTGAGTTCTCACTTATGATGAATTTACTTTTACCTTTTTATCTTCTATATAAAAGTAGTTGGAGGTTGGAAATAGTCCCACTCCAGTTCTCTCTACAGTGACTTAGTAATGAGGTACTTTTAAATCCTGTGACTCCTTTCCTCCCACCATTTCTCTTATATTCACAGCCATTTTGTAGGTTTGGGTGTATGTGCTCCTTTTAGAAGTAATCTAAGGCTATTCTAAACCCATGATACAATAAGTCCAACTCCCTTCCTGTTATTTTACATTGCATGTTGTTAATTTCATAAAAATCGCCCCATGCTGTCTTTATTGGAGCTTGTAGAGCTTGCTATTTCATGGCAAGTGAGTGCTCTATACCAGTGTCATAAAGCCATGCAGCAATTTGATTTGAATTGTTCCATGCAAGAAACATATGTTCTGACCTATGACAAGGCTTTAAAAACTGATAGGATGGCAGGGCGACCCACCATCCCAAGTGTCAATAAAAGGCATGCTGAGTGTTGGTACAGGACAAATCGGGTAATGGGCAATGATAGGATGGGAGATCCACCGTCCCAAGTGTAGAGGCATGGGGTGCCTCGTTATGTGGAAAAACCGGGATGGCTCAATCCCACAATATTTAAAACCTTGACCTATAAGCATGTCATCCAAGTGATAAATAAGGCAATAAAGCATAGCAAGAACTCCAAAAAAATGGTAAGTTGAATTCATTTAGTAGAATGACAGGCAGTGCCCATATGTGATAATGCACCTGTTCTTTGAATAGCTCTTCTTTCTCTTCATAACTTGAAAGAGCCACAACTTCAACCTGGGTAATTATATCAAATTAGATAATAGAGTAGCAAATGCAATTTCATGAGCAATGGATGAATATAAAAAATCTTTATCTCATATCACTCATTAATGGTAGCTTACATTAAAAAATTCACTAAGTGGAGTTTCTTTGTGAGCTTGTGGTTTTGGAACAGAATCCCATATCTGCAGAATATTTTCATGTTACAAAACCAAAAATGGAAATTGCATATATGCAGTGATCAACCATTAGATGACATGAACCTTTTGAATGTCTTCCCTCAGAACAGGTTCCAAATTTTCCAGAGGAGTCTGGTCACATGCAAAAGGGGAAAAATGCACAATCAAAACATGTAAGAATGATAAGAGAAAAAGTTTTTCAGATTATGACAAAGGAAAGAAAACTGCACCTTGGTTTTATCACGTATAACAAATAATAATGTTGTTTTACGAGGACTAAACAATCGCATCATGACCTGTTAATATGAAACAAACAGGAAAAAGTGAAAAACTAAAGCTCATAGCACTGCATAATTACATGGATTGCACACTTCAAACTACCTGGAATACTGTCTTTAAAAGAGGCTTATTGGCAGCCTGTTCTCGGCCAATATCATGACACCACCTGCATTAACAAGGTATTTCAGAAACATAGAGATTAAATTATTGCAAAACTTAGAAATCTAAACAGATTAGAAAGGGGAAATAAAATGCATGTTGTGTGATGACCAGCGGGCTTACATATTTATGAGCACTATGTCTGAAATAGCCAAAGCAAAAAGGGCACTCTGCTTCTCAAATGCAGTATCATCCTGGAGATAAAATCGATGATGAATCAGATCTTACGTATCCAGACAACTGGTCAAGAAATTTAGAATAGTGATGCAATAGAAAATGTAAACAATAAGGAAAAAGAAATGCTAGTCTTTTGAGTTATATTTTCAAAACCCACCAAATTGGTAATTAATACAAGAGGGGGCTAAAGAAAATAAACTTGGCACTAGGATGGTAGGAAATTTTCCTGACAAGAAGCAACAAGGAGAACCTCTGATCTTAGATTATTTCAAAATATATTTTCTTGTGACGACAAAATAAAAGGCATGTGCCAGAACCTAATTCTTATGTTCTTCACTCAGTCCATTTCTTTTAATTCACCACCTCATTTGATTGAACACCTTAAATCATTTATGTTTGTAATCTTTAGGACCTACAAGTAAGTCTTTTGAACATACTCCAAATCATGAGTTCACCAAATGGATACGAAGCACTCTGAACCAGACAATACTAAAATCCCCCACAAGCCTTGATCAGACTCCTAGTCACCAAATAATGCATAGTGAAATACATACTCTAGGAAATGGGTATGCATCCAGGGTAACATATAAACAAAATGCTGATATGGAAAGTCAAATTGAATTTTAAATCTATTTTACAATGAGGTAGTCATATTGCATAAACTAAAATAATACCTCTCCTCGCTCTCTTCCATCAGTGCCCTCCAAATCCATTACAAGTGTAGATGGCTCAATGCCGACACACCTTGCCAACCAAATTCCTTTAGTCGTTTGTGACCTAAAGAGAAAAAAACACTTCATTTGAGTAAACCAACCAAAACATAACAGATTCAGCAATGCTGACAATGAATAGGAGATGATCAAAAACTTGCCTTCCCTCCAAAGCATCCATTTCCCTAAATCTAGTATAGAACAGGTGATTCAAAAGAGTGCTCTTACCTGTCCAAGATCAAGAAAAAAACATTAAAGACCTCTAGCAGGCAGCTTAACATTGCTAATCTGTATGTATGTAATGTTTGGAAATAAGAAATCCATAAGCTGGCAAAAGTTCAACTATTGAGGTGCCAATGTAACTTTTGAAACTTAATTAAGACAATGGGTTCCCAAGCACTTTAATTAATGCATAATTTGGAGAAATTATTTCAAAAATATATGCTTCAATTTTCCTGTCCTTGCCCAAAACAAATATCTGAAGCATGAATGCACAATTAAAGAATCATAAACTATTCATGATATTTAAAAATGAATATACTTCCAGCAGTATAAGATTAACCCAAACAGATGAAGCAAATGATATGATCTGCCTAGTATGATTTTGCAGTAAAACGATACTAGCAATCGCAGCAACAAAAGCATGGCTGTTAGACACAAGTAATCAGAGGAAAAGTCTATATTTTGTACAATCACTGTAACACCTTCAGCAGAAAAAATAAGCAAATATTCCTGGTTCAAGATTACTAGATAAGGCATCTAGATTTTGAGGTGTAACAAATACCAAACAAGAATAGTTCAAAAATATATATCCTCTATCTTTAGACACTTTGCAGAAAATACCTTAAAGCCTGGAATAGGTATTTTAATCATGCATCATATGAAAATTTGGATCCACAACATCACTCTGATATTCTCAAATTCTGATCTCGTTTCCCTTTTCGGAAGCACCTAGGCAACAATTTATCTTGCCTTGTCCAGTCCTACATGATACCAAGCCTTCTATGGAATTTGATAACCTCAAACAAATCTTGTAATTCAATTTACTAGGTCTGGAAAATTGCAGAGCAAGAACCTCACATGAGTTCTGGTCCTGAACTCTTCTCTTCTCAAGCCTCTTCATCAATCACATATGTCAATTTCAAAACACTTAAACTATGAGAGCATACAATCTTTAGGTTTCAGGAAAGCAGGAAATATTTGTCTTTAAAATTTCAGATAATTTACAGTATTGGCCACCAAAAGCTCTATTTGTTATGTGCAATCACACCATTCCAAGTCAGAAATGCAAAAATGAAAATGAGAACAATAAGAAAGTCGAACAGAACATGTTGTCCAAACAATAATACTAAACAAAAACAAGGAGGGCTGATTAGAGTTTATGGATTTTTTTATATAAAAAAAAGCATCACGAGACTAGCAAACATACCACTACTTTGAGGGCCCATTATCGAGACCATTGCATAAGACAAGCCACATTCAGCCAGCTTCGCTGTCTTCATAAAGCTTTCAATACCAGCAACATTGAATACACCATCTCCATCAATAAGTTGGGTAGAACAACAATCTTCACCCATTTCTGGAAAACAAAATGGAAAGCTAACAACAATATCATGAGTTATTATGGTTCTATTCAAAGAACACAGAGGCAAGAAGATATGATCGTTAACTGATAATATAAAGATAGCAGGGTAATTAATCTGATTCGATATTTGATAACATTGCAGAAAATAATGCAGCTCTTAGGCACAAACTCGCCAACCTTTCTAAAGCAGAGAGGGAGAAAAGGACTTCAACTTGTCAGTAAATGATTTCATATGGACACTAACAGTTACACAAAGAAAGTGCTCAGAGCACGTGCCCACATGCAGAGAGAGAGAGAGAGAGAGAGATTTGCTATTAAAAAAAAGTGAGAAGTTGAGAAGAATTTAAAAACAGAAAAGGGGTGTCATTGTCCAATTTTTTTTCAATTTAACAAAGCCAGAACTTAAGTCCCATTATGCGGGGATGTTTTTGGATATTATTGAATCACACAGTAAACATATTTCCTGAAATGCATGTCATCAAAATTTCACAGAACAGTATGCAATGCTGGTCCATATCATAGGAACCGAAGATAAATAGGCAAGGCATATGTATCGTGTGTTAATTCGCAGTGAACATAAGTCTAGATATCATCCCAGCCATAGTCTAAGGCTGACAAAATCATTATGGCACACTGGAAAGCAATACATATGTTCTTTCTCTTTCCAAAAATTACCTCCAATACTGTGAGAGTATCAGAGGAGACACAAATAAATGGCAAGGGAGACATGTATGAAGGGAAAAAAGTTGCAGGAAGGAAAAAAAATAATAAAGTAAGACTGCTGGGAAACTTACTAAAACTTCAGAAGCACAAAAGGAAAATAGCTTGAAAATCATAAACTAACAAAACAGGATCGCAAAGATCATTAACGTCCCACCATTTTCCCAAATGCTTAAAATTGGGTTTTGCAAAATGCTGGTACCCAGCTACCAATTCTTTAGAGTGAACGCTCACAAATTAAATCGAACACAAAAATCTAGAGTAGAGCTTATCAGCCGTTCCTTTGACAAGATTCAAATAAAGAATATGTAATATAAGAATTCGCAAATTGGAAACAAGATTCCATTTAACAAATATCTAAGACCATTTTTCTAAGAAGGCACCAATTTAACAATTATCGTGGTCTAAAAGGGCATGCTCCTGAATAAATACAATTAGTGACAGATTCCTTAAGCCGATGGTCAACCATTCTAAGTCATAGGCAATCATTAGCATGTTTTCAGACGATGATAAGGGAGTTACTGGCAAAGTTTAAAGGCTTTTCTTTCTTGATATGCTTAGATGATTTGATTGAAAATTTTCATGAACTTGCCTCAAGATCCCTACATATCCAGGACGATCTTTTACGAAGGGCAGAGACTCAGACAATTGCACCGGTATGAAAGAACATATTCATGTACATAATCAAAGCGCCGGAAACTCCAGATATCAAAAGAATTAGAACAAGGAATTTCTTGCTTCAATTGTGTTGGAGATCAGACAACTACTTATAGTAAACATTAATCACAAAAATCAGAAGAACAAATCAATAAGTTCGTTCCATTAAAGCTGCATATTTAAAGGTACTCAATAATGCATGACATTTAAAAGAGCCCTATTTGATCTCAAAATGGAGAAATTTCTTTCTCTCCTTAAAAAAAAAAAGAATCCTTCATTCAAAGCGAATTCTTGATCACTTCAAGAATAACCCAAAAGCAATGACGCGCTAAACCAGTAATGAATCAAAAACCATCTTTCTATCAAAATAAAAATAAAATAAAATAAAATAACCTTCAAGAATGGAATCCATCTCGATAACTAATTAATAGATAAACCCCTAATCCTAAACATTCCATCGAACTGAATAAAACCTCATCATCCACAGTTTTGAAAGAAACGAACATAGAAAACTAGGAAACAAATGAGAAAAAAAGGAAGAAAGCAATCGAACCCTCGTGATCACAGAGATCGGACCTAAATCTCATCGAAATAGGCATCAAGATTTCAGCAAGTTAAGGAGCAGATAAAGCCAAGAAGTTGGAATAGAAAGGGGGACGGAGAGATTTGCGACGCCGTACCGACGGAAGGAAAAGGAGAGATCGGGCGCGGTGGTTGGTAAAGGCGGAGATCCTCGACGGAGACCCTCTCGCGATGAACACCAAGACCCGGGCCTGCGTGTTCGGCAGCGGAAGAAAAGAAAGGCGAGACCGAGAGAGTCCGATCCAGCACCGCCATCGCCCCTTACTTTAAACTAGTAGAAACCAAATTCACCTCCCCCGTAAAAAATTGACTAAAAAAATAAATATACGTACGACCCCGCGAGGAAAGAGAGGAAAAATACGTACGAATCTTGATGCACTTCGCTTTTTCTTTCCTTTCCGGTTGTTTTCTTGAATCCTAGTTTCTTCGAAAGTAGGGGGAAGTGGGGCACGTGCACCGACGGACGGACCGACCTCAGGAGCCGCCCACCTGTCCTGAGCCGCCCACTTTTCTCTCTCCGTCTCTCCTTCTTCTTGGACGTCTCACACCATTATTTCGGTGTATCGCATTTATTCGTACCTAACCGGCAACCATCAGCCAGCTAATGATGCATCATTGGGCGATCCTGATTCAAATTCGAACTTATTTGTTCGATATGATTAGAGAGAGCGTTACTTTGTGGCGGAGTTGTACCGATCGGACGGTTCGTGTTGATTTGATCTAAAAGCAGCTTAGATGGGGCGCGGGCCGTGTGGCCGACCTGCCTTTCGCTTTATTCCCACGTTCGAAGAGGTGGGGTCCTTTTAAGCAAAAAAAGAAAAAAAAGAGGTGGGGTCCTAAAATAACGTGACCGCCAATGCAAGCGATGCCGAAAGTTTGAATGAACTGGCCAACCAAGAGGCGTCTCTCTCCTTTATATTGGGATTTGCGAACAACATGATATTTACGCGTATGGCTACTAGATATGGTATACGCCCTAGCTGTGTATTGGATCAACATGAGCCTAAATGCGGCTGATTTGTAAATGATCTGATTGACTTACAAGTTAATTATATAATAGGAATTTGATATTATTAGTATTATCTAGAGATCACGTAACAACTTGCACCATTTCATAACATTTTTCTTTATTAGCATGATTCTATATCAATTTATATTATTTTTTTATTAGTATGATTTTGTTGCAGTAATTTTAAAAATCACATAATAACTCTATATTATTTTTTTGTATAAAATCTGTATACGAATATTATAACTCATAAAATATATCAAATACGTTGAAATAGAAACTTAAATTTTTTTTTACAAATATTCTAATAGATATATTTTTATGTAAAAATTGAGAGTATTTTATAGAAACAAATATTGTATTTTTCATGTTTTGCAGGATTGGTGCATTTTTTTTTAATTTTTGGAGGAATGGTCGTTTTATTTTTTTATCAAACTAAAGTGTGGCCCCCTATGTCATCCTACTTTAGCCGGTGTAGAGAGAGAAAAAGATGGGCGATGAAATGTAGGAACTAAGGACTTTCTCAACATCATGCATAGGATTGAGCAGTACTCAACCATGGTTAAACAAAATGGACTTCCAGTTAGGTCCAGCAAAAATAAAATTTATCAAAGGAGACATAAAAGTCACCCTTGGTTAAAATTGCAAAGAGATGACATTGACCTGGTCAAGCAGATCTTTTCGATAATGATGCGAAGCACTTCCTCATCAGCAAGACTCCAAACGAGAAGCGTCCCATGATAGAATGTTAGAAAACTAACACTTTGGATGATCCTGAGAATGCGACAGATTATTCTAACTTGTTTATCTTAATAATATGGACAACATGCAATGGTGCAACTAGCCTAGGGCCATATTTAAGGTGCTCAAATAGTACATTTCTATTGCAAACACCTCCATTCAAGATAGCAACGAAGGAAAGTATCTCATGTATCAAAAATTCTGACTCCACCTGCAACTAATAGAACACCATTAGGGCTTCTGATTATAAAACATGCTCCATCAAAAGTATCTCCCTCATGTATGCTACCATCAAAATTGATCTTGAGGAATATCTTCAATCTTTTTAAAATTATTCAGCATCCTATATATCATTTAGATAACTCGTAAGATCGACCTTGTTCCAAAAGAGATCGGATGGATGCAAATTACAGCCACATGCAACTAAGTGAGTGTTTGTTTTCCATAAATCTTCAGCCTATTTAGAACTCCATAGAGACACCACAACTAGGGGTGGCAATTAGGTTAGATCAAGGGAGATACGGGTCGGATCAAAAATTCATCAATCCGAACTCAGACTGTTTATTGAATAAGTCAAAAATTCAGATCTAAACCCAACTTATTTATTAAACAGGTAACCCCATCCGACTTGCATATTCCACTTAGTAAATAGGTCGAGTAAGGTTAAATGGGTTAAATAGATTAAGCAGATTTGTAACGGGTCAAATAAATTAAGCGGATTGAGTTAAACTGGACAGAAATAAATTAAGCAAGGTTTAAACAAGCTAAGCAAGTATTTACCGAATTAAATAGGTTACAAGACCCCACCCTAACCTGGATATTAATTTTAATGGGTTAAATGGGTCAGATATCTTAAACCCAATCCCAACCCAAATGTTAAACAGGTTAAATGAGCCGATCTATTTCTGACCAAACCTATTTAGCGCAAACTCAAAGCTGGTTATTACAAGTCGAACATTAATTAGGTTTACAAATCTGATCATATTTTTATGGGTCGGATTATATTTTGCGAGGCTTAACCACAACTCACTGGTCAATGGGGTCTCATGGCTCGAGCAATTTGCCCTTTGTGCAGTAGGGTTGGAGATTGTGCCCAGCTTATCAGCAACAAGGAAATCAAGCCTATTCCCCATAGTCCCTCTTCTTTTTTGTGCTAGTAAAAAAAAAAATGATGATCTTGTGGACTTCAGACGCGGGGGTCAACCTACTAGAAAAGGTAATGGTGCGCCATGATGGTCGAATTATAGGCTTTTAGAATCTAAGAGGGCAACAAGTGGGGCGAGTTCCAGGTCAACCAAGTATCAAGATGTCATTTTCTACAATAATTAGGGTTTGCATGGTTGATCAAGCAAGCTACTCGTGCAAGTAGATGTAACAAAAAAACCACAAGCTCCTGAGTATTTTTCTCTCTTTTTTTTTGCTCATGTTGATCAAACTTCTTGCCTGCCATGGGTATATCTTCTTGTGCTCAGTCGAAGATATAAAAAGGAGTGCAATGAAGGAAAAGAAATTAGTTGAGTAAGACACTTTCAGGAAGCTGCCTTAAAGATAGTGATTTATCTTCTTATAGGTGCAAAATGATTCCTAAAAATCCTATCCCTAGGATACAATATCCAACACAAAGATGATGTAAGATTGTAATTCTTAATCATCTTTAACCTAAAAAGATGAAATGCAAAAAGAAAGTTTGAGAAACGAAAAGTATAAAATAGAAAGTCGGAATAAAAAGCAAGTTATTTCTCGGCTTCTGAAGTTTCTTAGATTTATATGAGCCCAAAGATCGTACAAGTCAGAAGGGATGCAACTCTTCAAAGTCGGAACGTTGCATATGTTTCTTTTCAGAAAAAAATCCAACTCTATGGGATTGTTTTTAAACATCATAGAGGTTTCTTAATGGTTAATAACTATCAGGAAGTTTTAATTTTTTTAAAACAATTTAGATAGCACGCTTCTTATCAAAAGTGAATACTTAATGGAATTTTATCTCCTTAAAATTGTTATTATTTAAAAAAACATATAATATTGTACAATATATCCACAGTAAAGATGTGGCAAATAAAATATCGGACTGAAGAGACTCACCATATCAAAGAGACTCGCAAAATTTCTAAGTCAATGCATAACCTTCTGCATGTGGGATATCAAAGGAGCTCACACACCTAGCATGACTGTTGTATGGTGACGAACTACTCCACATCTTGTCGTTTATCACACATTGTTTTCTTCTTTTATGGAACACATCGGATCATGTGGAGGCTCAATGGCGATGGTTAATGTTTCGTAATTTGATTAATTTATATAAAGTTATGGATTATCGGAGTGCATAGTCACTATAGAATCTGGAATGGATGGAAACTTTTTCACTATTATGTTAGCACGTCTCTTAATTTTAGGAGACTGGTGTGGCCCACTTGATCAGTTTATCCCGTATCAAGATAAACCTCGTTTAAATGGTAATTAAATCCAATCAAATTAAGAGCTTATTAAGAGTTTATCTTATCGGTGGTTTACGTGATTGATAGAAACTATTAGAGATAAATCTTATAAATAAGGATACGAGTCCCTAACCTAGCATTATAAATAAGCCTGTGGCACTCAAGTCCTATATAGGTTAGAAGATTCGGGTCTCTTCTCGTGAGGTCTCCTCTCTCTTCTCTCTCTCTCTAGTGTGACATGTTTGTGCTTGAACAGCAATGGACGGAGGTTAGTAAAGTTATTTATTTATTTATTATTCTGCTACGCATAGTTTACCCTATATATTGCTCATGTGAGAGTCCCAATTGATATACAATAGCGTGATTCCACTCTTCTTAACCATGCAACCAATTGTTGTTTTCCAGTAAATAATATTAAGCCGATAAACCTTATTGACAAAGTTGATCCAAATTCTAGCTGCAAAACACTTGGTTTGCACGAAGGATGGACTAGGTTTGCAAACACAAGAGTCTAAGAGAAAAAGAGTAGAAAAGGGTGTTCATGTTCTGCTCTTTGTTTGTTTGATTGAAAGCTATTTTTTTTCATCATTCCATGAAATCCAAATAAAGCTACTTGAACCAACTCTCTAACAGGATTCAAGACAAATTTTGAAGAGGAAAAAAAATAATAACACAAGGCTTGCCTCTGTGCACGGAAACTTACAACCTCTTCAAAAAGAAAAAAGAAAAAAAAGCCTCATGTTGGCTGTTTATCTTGGATGGGACATAATGTCGATGACATCAAATTAAGCCCTTTCAGATATTGTTTTTTTAAAATACGATGGCAAATTACAATTAAGTCATCCAAGAGGCGCAATTAAAGTTTTAAGAGCTTGACAATATTTACTTGCCCATAGATTAATGTTTTACTCTTTATATTTCAATTTGTTTTTACCAGCCGAAACAAAGGCCATAAATGAGCTGGAAATCTTGGTACCAATGCAAGTGTAAACTTTTATATTCATGGATCCATTATTTTTTTCCTTGGGACCTGAGTTTATGAATTGGCATTGCATGAGAGATCACTTTTGAAGTCTTCCAATCATTAAGCTCATTATTTATTATTTGATTGGCTATTATTTTTCTATAAGTTAGATAGATATAATTCTAGTATGAGTACATTTAAAAAAAAAAAACAGAAGATAAAAAATGGTGTAAGAGAGGAAAAATAGTTTTATAGCTATCTCACGAAATAACGTCAGAGTGCCGAGCCACATAGATAGCAATCCAATCAGTAACTCTGTTCATTTTTCGATGCATATGAGTGATCTAAAAGGCAACGCAGTATCTCGCCAACCTACGAAGTCGCGCAACAATGGATGCTCCTTACTCGCCCTAGATAGGCCTGAATCTATCCATTCACCATATCAGTTTACCTTTAAGGTGAATATAATCCATTCCAAAAATAAACCTCGCGTAGGTGATATCCCGACTGACTAAATCATATATACTTAAATTGCTATATCTTAAACAAGTTAGAAATTATTATAAAATGAATCAATTAGTGATATATTTTGGTCGGATTAAAATTTTTCGTTAAAAAGAGAAAGAGAGGGAGACATAACACTCGAGCAAGCCCGACCGTGAATAATAAAATAAATAAATCAAATAATAAAAATTAAAACTAATCCCGTACCATGGAGTCCTATTTTGAGAAAATTCAATTAATCAAGAAATACTTATTTATAAATTATGAATCAAGCGATACCCACAATGGAACATGGATTTACACTGATGTTTTGAGCGGGGGGATGAAAGTGCCAGCTGGTACATCGGTGGACCGCGTGATTAATTAATTACAATCAATTATTCAAATCATGAAAAATATCAATCCAGAATTAGAAATGGAATCGCGCTAAGACTTTCCTTCCCAAATTCCCTGAGTCGAATCCGAATATGACAGGTAAAACTTAAATCTTCATCAAAGTGGCAAAGATCACCATCACAACCGTTGGATCCCAAACAAACAAATTAATCTTGGATTCCATAAAAAATTTCAGACCACTCCTCCACCAAGGCCGGGAACCACCGGTAGCTTTAAACCCCGATCAAAGTCTCAAAGACCGCAGCGTATCTTCAATTATTCTTCATTCTTCTCACTTTTCCACTCGTTATAAATAAGAGTCAGAGTAGTCTCCTTACCCCTCGCCGCCTTTCTTCACATCTTTTTCACCTCGCAAAAGGCATGGGCGACAGACCCTACCTCTCCGCAAACCCGAACGCTAGTAGTGCTCGGACCCTCACCGGCGTCGGCGCCACCGTTGGCGGTGGCGCAGGTGGCCCCCTACCCTTCCCGGCCAACAAGGCTCGGCGGTACGGCGACACGCACCCCGCCTACTGTAAACACCTCCCCCCTCCCGCGGGCCCCCGCCGGCGCCGGCACGGCCGCGGGTGCTGCTGCGCTTGCTGCCTCTGGCTGACCCTCCTCCTGATCTCCCTCGTCTTCCTCGCCGCCATCGCCGCCGGCGTATTCTACGTCATCGACAACCCCCAGCGCCTCAGCTTCTCCGTCCACTCCGTCCGCCTCTCCGCCCTCAATCTCACGTCCTCCGACCTCCTCACCTCGCAACTCGACATCGCCGTCTCCGCCCGAAACCCCAACCGGAATCTCGTCTTTCTCTACGACCACATCTCCATCTACGCCTACTCCGATGGGGTCGAGATCGGGAAAGGCTCGTTCCCGGCTTTCGTCCAGGGCACCGAGAACACCACCGTGCTCAATGCCACGGTCTCGAGCTCGGGACGGAGCCTCGATCCGGGCGAGGCGGCGGATCTGAGGAAGAGGAACAAATTCCCGCTGGAGATCGAGCTGGAGACGAAGGCCGGGGTCAAGATCGGGGGGTTCAAGTCGAAGCGAATCGGGCTTACGGTGTCGTGTGACGGTATCGAGGTCGGCGTCGCCAAGGGGAAGGCGGCAGCCACCGCCACTTCGCATGCGAACGCCCGGTGTCATGCGAAGCTTCGGATCAAGTTCTGGAAGTGGACGTTCTAGGTAAAATAGTTCAATCATCAATTAAAATAGTAAAAAGGAAAGAAAAAAAAAAAGAACCGCCTGGCCGGTTCGTTCATAGTTTTTGATACGTTTTCTTTTTGTTTATTATTTTTTTAGTTTGTGGATTATATTTCCTTTGATTTTCTCTGAAATTTTAGATAACTTGTTACTTGTTAGATATAAGCAATTCAAGCTCTCTTATTCTCTTTGATTAAATTATTATAATCAATTTCAGATCTCCATCTTACTTCCTTTATATTAAGTAGAGGGTAGAGTGTGGAGGGAACTTTGCACGGGGCGTTTTCATGGTGATGTGGCAGCGTCGGTGGAAGCACCGGACTCGATGCCTTCCACGCGTCGACGTTTTGACGCTTGCATGTCTAGCGCAAGTGCACGAATGACTATGGACTATAGAATCTATTCTATTAAAAAAATATATAAATTATTTTTTTTAACAATTATACATATATATATAGTTTGATAAATATTTTTTTAATCTCAAGAAATGCATGCGAAAAACAGAATAGAGGTGAAAAAATTTTATGTACGATTCGGAAGTCAAGTAAAGAGCATTATTAGTGAAAATTGAGGGATTCCATCGCTTCGTTTTAATACGTGATGGATGTTGAGTGAGAAAAATGAGGGTCTATATGCGGCCTTCTTCATGATGAGAAATTATTTTCTAGTTACAGTTGCTAATTTATATGAGCTCCATTCATCAAATGCATATCTTGGTACATCAATATATGAACGAGTAGTTATGATTTATGATATGCAGGGTCACATAGTGCATGCAGTGTCAATGTACTTTGTAATTTTGTTTACAGACTAACTCAAATTTTGCACCCAGGAAGAGGATTGTTTTTCTTTTTTTTTTCCCCAAAGAAATCATGCGTATAGAAAAGTTTCTTATTGAGGACAGGTGAATTCTCATCAAAGGATTATAAAAAAAAAAAAAACTGGTGAATGGATAATCTAGTAGACGTAGAGCAGTTGAAAAGATGTGCTGCTGTTTTCATTTTGGCAACGATAACAAGTCCCACAAAGCTAAAATATCAAAGCACGGTAATCTACTCCACACCAGCCTCACGTATGTCATCCTCCATAGCCAATTAAACTTCTGATTGAGACTAGACTAATGCCTTCTTAAGAGAAGCAATGCTCCAACATAGAACATCAGGATCATTTAGAAGATTACTGGGGAGAGCCAGGATCTTTGGTAAGTACTTTAACAAACAATCAATATCTAATGATCACCATACTTGGTAAAAGGAACACCCTTTTATCCAAAGTTGTGTTAATGTATCAATAATAGGCCGGTCACCTATATATAGACCACCTGAAACATCTGCTATCAATTCAGCACACTTAGGCGCAGTCTTCCAAGTTATTGAAGCAGTTTTAGGAGAGCTGCAAGCAAGCCAGCCTCCCTGGAACTTGTCTTTGGATCTTCTTTTAAACCGAATGGCGCCTATGTACGACCAACGGTTTGTGATGTAAAATGTTCATGCTTTGTCGTGTGCGACAAAGGTTACTAGTTGCAACCGGTTGATATGAACAGATTAATTTGGTAAATAAAATTATTATGGGTACTTGATTTCTAATTTTGCTGAAGCACTATACGCATTTTTAAATTTGAAGTGGATCAATAATAGATTTCAAGCTTGTCTGAACCGATCAGTATGAAGCGTACAGTATTTTATCGAATCAGTACCGGTATTCGGTATGAATAGTATACTGATACTCGGTATTTATTATATCGTACCAATACCAGAGATTTGGTATCAAGATGATAAATTTTGATTAGTTGCATGTTTGTTTGGACTGATCACTTTGGGTGAATTGAATTCTTCTCTCATCTGGTTTTGGTGAAAGCGGTTTCACCTGTCCTTCAAAGTTATTTGCCGGGTGTTACTATTTTACTCCTCAAGCTATTCGTATCGAGTTTGGGTAATCTTTTAATAATTTTTCTTCTATTCTAGTGACTTCATAAGATATTTTACGTGCATGGTGGAAGTCTCTAAAAAAATGCGATTACTGTGTGTTTATTGCGTACGACTCTGGTAGTACAGACAGTGCTGACTCCTCGCGGACATCGAGGACCACGTCGCACGTGGAATGATCCAGTGACCGTGGGAGTCAGTACGGGATTTGCGCTATTA
Source organism: Phoenix dactylifera (assembly GCF_051530095.1). Lineage (NCBI taxonomy): Eukaryota > Viridiplantae > Streptophyta > Magnoliopsida > Arecales > Arecaceae > Phoenix > Phoenix dactylifera. Next base: position 32,259,440 of record NC_143198.1, on the reverse strand, counting down.
TGACACTCCCGGCTAAAGATTCCACGCGTGATTCGAAGCTGTGCGAGCGGTTGGGGAGATAAGTCCAAAACGTAATAAACAATTGAGTTCGTTAGGGTCCAAATTAAACTGTGTGGAACTTGATTTTGGGTGGATCCATCCTCCAACATCCAAAACCCAACCAAACCACATGTGCATTCATAATTATTACTGATAAATTAATCTTTCTATAATATATCTTTTATGATCCAGTATTTATAGTTGTTTTAGGATTTTTTTTAATTTATTTTTTAGTTTCATGGATGCCAGGTTATGAAAGTAATAAATAAACAATCAATATAACTTTCTAATATTTTAATTTTATTATCTTATTATATTTTTTTAAGTTTGTGTATCAGTAATTTGATGACATAGTCTGAGAAGTGGTAAAATAATTTGTTGTACATCCGATTTCTAATTAAAATCCAACCCAATACTTGATCCTTTTTTTGACTTTAACATCAGATAGGGTATAGAGTTTTGATTTAGTTTAGGTTTGGATTTTGATCTAATATATGGTTTAGGTTTTGGTTATGATACACCTAAGCCTAACCATTAATACCCCTAGCTAGCGAACTTTACACCATGTTGAAGCTATCAAATTAAAAACACATTATAAGCTAGAGGCGATTAATGATGGTTTTGTTGTTGGTGAAGGCTCATAAGATGTTTTAGAGGATGATGGGAATGGGATGGTAGTTTTCTCAATGAGCTAGCTAGTCATTGCAGCAATCATAGAACGAGTCATTAAGAGAGTAGTTAAAGGCCAAAAAAAAAAGAAGAGAAGGGATGTAAATGTAACGGAGCAAAGCTTAGGGTGGTTAATGCATATTTCCCGAGATGGTAGGGAGAAGAATCTTATCGCGTGGAGTAGCAACCAAGCCCAATGGCGAAGCTCTCACTGGACCGCTCCCGGCTCCCTTTCTCCTCCTACCTTGTCGTCTCGACCAAATCCAATCTTCGTCGTTCATCCATGGCAACACCCTCCAGCTTCTGCCCCCCAATCTCCATGTCCTCTCTGAGGCGCCCAACTCCTAACCCCAGTTCCCGCTCCACTTTTGCCACTGTCGTCTCTTCCCAACTCTCAAAAGAAGCGACCAAAGGTACCTTCTCAATCCCCCCATCCGTCTCTTAAATTCCACGTAAAAAAATCTTTTGATCCTTTCCTTCTAATTTGCAAGCCTTAATTTGCTTCAAAATGTCTTATCCTACATCCTTAGTCTGTGCCAAGGAAGTGGCATGACTCAAAAAGCAGCCATCTTTCTTCATAATCGAGTCTTAAAATCATGAATATCTTTTCAATATGTGTTTTTTTTCATTTACAAATTCTTGATTTTGATTTGCAGGTGTTGAATTTCAAGGTCGTGTTGGTTTTTTAGGTCTCGGAATCATGGGAACGCCCATGGCACTGAACCTTATAAAAGCTGGGTAATTATACTGCTACTACTATTATTGTTTTCGTCGTTGCTGTTATTATTATTTCTGTCTGACATGCTTTAAAGAACCTGGCTTGTGAATCTTGTTCTGTTTGGATGTTGAATTCATGGAATGCATCTCTTGATTCCAATTAATAGACATGTCATTTGTCCTCAAATTAAATTAAAAGAAGAAGTTTCTTTAAAATTTTTGGGCATATCAAATAAGATTTTCAAAGCATGATGGAGGTACCTTTTGAAAAAATGGTATTCGCTGCTGATTTTTGGTTGGCATTCTGCCGTGTTGTTAAATTGCAGAGTCTATTGTTTCACCCAAGATTTCATTATGTTATTAATGAAAATTTTGTATATTTCATGAAAGGGTAATAAGGTATTTGAGGAACACAAGGGTGCGTAAGCTGATGGCATTAGGCTGCCCAACTGTTTTATTCTATTTGTTGTTTTCGTGTCTTCTTTATCTTACTTCATCCTCTGGTCATCAGAGTGCTAAATTTGGAGAATGCTCTGTTTATAGGATATTATGATGAGGAGATGATACTTTCTTCTACTACTGTGCCTTTCATAGAATCCATAAGATTAATGCTACTGTATATTGGTTTATGATATCATACATGTTAAATATTCAGCTAAAGTGGTTTTTTGTGACACTTGATAACGTAATTTTATGGTCCTTGAAGGATTGAGCCCGTTTGAAAAACAATCATTGTTTCAGTTTTCAGTTTATATCTGTATCACTTGAGGCAATCAAGAATACCCATTACCTATCTTCAAGTGAATGGCTATATTCTGAAATCATATTTTTGCTGTATCTTGGATACTTCTTTTGAGGCTAACTTCTTGCCATCCCTTTTGTAGATGTGATATTACTGTCTGGAATAGAACAAAGAGCAAGTGTGATCACCTCGTCAACCTCGGTGCAAAGTATGTTATATTAATAACAAACAATATACAAGTTTAATGTTTACTTTTCTTTGGATTATTTTGTCTGCCCTTGTTATCTATGTATCAATTTTCTATGCCTTTGTTCTGCATACATATGAAAAGCGCTCCTCTTTATTATAACTGGAACATTCAAAATCCTAACATCTTGCTGGTTTTTTTCCTTGAAATTTTTGAGGCGATTATTCAATGTTAGACACATCTTATTGTAGTTGGAGCATACAAAAGTATTTTATCAGCTGATGTTTTCTTTTAGATTTTAAACAGAACTACTCGAAGAGATTCACATGCTTCACTTGCAGGTATGAATCGTCGCCAGCAGAAGTTGCATCATCTTGCAATGTGACATTTGCGGTGCTTGCTGACCCTGAAAGTGCGGTATGTATACCATGGTTTGATTTGTTCAGTTATGCAATCATATTTCCTGTAATGTCATAGCTGATGCTTCCATGCATAGATTGACGTTGCATGTGGGACAAATGGAGCTGCTAAAGGAATGGGTCCAGGAAAAGGGTATGCTTACCTTTCTTTCTCTGATAAATTTGAAATCAGCATTTAGAAGCAGTAGTTCTTTTTGCTATTATCATTTTTTTTAAAATATGATATGGTTCAATCTTAAGCAGGATACTATTATTTCCTTTTGTGATCTCGATCAGGTCTGTTTTAGGTCTGGTCACCATCATGATCCATTTGTGTTCTAACTGATTATCGTCTTATAGTTGCAAATTGCCCTTTTTTGTGGAACTATTCCGATTATGAAGATATGTAGAGAAGTAGAGTTCCTACAAAAGAACAACCAGTCTGCAACTTGCAATATCATGTTTGAAAGTACGTACACCCTCTGGCATGATGCATGCTGCTTGCAATTATTCGTAAGGACCTTCACATTAAGACTAGAAGAGAAATATACACCCTCTGGCATGCTGCATTCTGCTTGCAACTTGAGTATGGAGCTTAAAAATTAATACTAGGAGGGAACAGGTCAAATAAATATTGGGAAAGTTCTTTTAGAGCCTTGTAGAAACTTATCAGACCATTGCAGCCTAGAGTACATTAGCATGAGCTACTTTTTCTTCCATCTATAACATTGTCTTCAACATGACATTTCTTCTGATTTAATGGTGGTGCTCGCTGTCTGTTGGCTTGCTCAAGCTGGAGTACGTAGCTGCGGTATTACTTTGCTAATTGTAATATTAAATTATGTTTCAGTTATTTGCTTCTCTATCGGAAGATTTTACTGGTACATGCATTCTACGTTGACAAGTCATGCATGTTGTTTCTGCAATAATGAGTAATATGTTGAAGTACATAAATTGAATTATGTATATTATATATATGTGATCTCGCCTCACTTTGTATAGATAATCACAGATATGTTGATGTATCGACTGTAGATGGTGCCACTTCTAAAATGATAAACAAACATATTAAAGATGCAGGGGCGCTTTTTATAGAGGTCAGATATTTTGGGTTTTATTTTCTTTTTGGGAACTATTGCTTGCAATGTATTCTCGGTGTCCCATGTCATTGTACTTGTGTATCAGTGTACTTCAATTATATAGCAAACTGCAGTGCTTTTTTAATAGGCTCCAGTTTCAGGCTCCAAAAAGCCTGCAGAAGATGGGCAGCTGATTTTTCTTGCTGCAGGTAACTTTAGTTTTCAGATGTTAACAATCAGTTGAATATATCTGAATTTGTTGGTCAGTTATTCTGAATTTTGATTGGCATTTAAAGTAACTTTAGTTTTCCCAGTTTTCTTATCCGGTTCTGATGTTATGTGTCTTACAGTTTTAATCTGGTTCCTGTTGCTTTGTTAATAAGATGCACTTTTCTTGTTACTTCTAGTTGGATTTAACTTGTTACAGGGTGAATTCCGTGGTGGGCCTATAATACAGTTGCTAATCTGCAGGTGATGCATCTTTGTATGAAACGGTGGCACCACTCTTAGATGTCATGGGGAAGGTTGATTCCTCTCATCTGCTCCTAAATGTTATTTAAGAGGATGCCTCACTTTGTGCTTATATGCATGGAGATCCCTTTTCTACCCAATGTGATATTTTTCAATGTAATCTGCAGTCAAGATTCTATCTTGGGGAGGTTGGAAATGGTGCAGCTATGAAACTTGTTGTCAACATGATCATGGGAAGGTCGTGATTACTTCTATCTGGTCATGTACACCTCTTAATTGAACTGCTCCAAATACGGTTTGTATTCATTTTACTGTTTCTCTACTCTTGCAGCATGATGGCTTCCTTTTCGGAAGGTTTACTTCTCAGCGAGAAAGTTGGACTGGACCCCAATGTTCTTGTTGAGGTAGTTTGAAATTGAGTACAGAAAACTGCCGCCCCATTTTTCGATGGTTTTCCCAATTCATTACCTGGTGGGATTTTGTGTAAAGTTCATATATTGTATATTGCAGGTGGTATCACAGGGTGCTATTAGTGCACCCATGTATTCAGTCAAAGGACCTTCAATGGTTAATGCCTCCTATCCAACTGCATTTCCTTTGAAGCATCAACAGAAGGTTTGTAATCTTTCTGGATGCCTGCAAATGAGGGAAGCATGAAGAGGACACAATCCTCTATGCGATCTGAAAGTATTCTTTTTATGGCAGGATCTAAGGCTTGCTTTGGGCTTAGCTGAATCAGTTTCTCAACCAATCCCAATTGCAGCAGCTGCTAATGAGTTGTATAAAGCAGCCAAGTTTCTTGGCCTTGGTGATCAGGACTTCTCGGCAGTTATTGAGGCATTGAGAGGGAAATTGCAACGTCCAGAACACTGAGAAAATTACAGCATTATTTGAACTGAATTCTTGATATTGCTGGCTTATTCTGATGGTATTTGGATAACTCTGTGGCAAGGAAGTTTTTGCCTGGGATTCCTCAAGATTTGCCTTCTGGTTTCTTGTTCCCTTACAAGTTATAACTTACATTGTTTTCTAAAATCGTGTCTTCACTAAGGTAATATTGTTTCACTTCTTAAAGCTACAACTCGATGATGTTTAACTTCCGTCAGTTTTAATCTGATACTTCAGCCCCTTTAATGCGAAGATCTACATTCCACCAAATCTAAATTCTCTAGTGTTATTGATATTTTTCTCATCAACTTTACATTATCAGATATATATTGATTAGGAAGCAAGTGATACTGTTAATGTAATAAAATTTAAGTGCTCCTCCACAACAGGTCGAGACATGACCAAGAGTTCTGCATGCAAACACTAATTTCAGTTGTTGAATGCAACCATATTATCAAGCTTTGACAGCGAAGCTCTCGGCATAACAAGAGCAGTAAATCATTCCTTTTTAAACAGTATTTCAAGGGTTTTCATTATCTGTGAGGACATCATCTTGAAGGGGAGGTTGCCTGGTTTTAAGCAAATCAGTTTGTCATGTCAAGGGAATTGATCTATGTATGCCTAACTAAAACGCCTTCCTTCTACTTGGTTGAATTAACCTGATGGCCTTGCTGCTCGAAAACATTCCCTCTCTTCGTCAATGGCACGAGCCTTGCATCATATCATACATAAATACTGGTGGTAGGAAGTTGACAATACATACATATTATGTATGTATGTATGTATGTATAGATGCATCACATCTTCATCATTCAATTTAGATTTGACCAAATCTGAATGGAGATCTACTCAAGTATAGTCTAATTTTATATACATATATAATTTACCTGATGAGCTATGGGTACCGTAAGATAGCGAACAATTTCAAACCTAATGTAAAGTGGATGCTCGAGAGCGGAAGCGAGAGTCGCTAGAGCGTCTACAAGCATGTTTCCTTTTTATGGAGTGTTGATGGGCGACCAATGTATGTGTGTTATTGGTGTGGAAGCAGCTCTAGGTTGATTATCTTGCACTTGTCGAGAACTTGCTAGTGGATGAGCTCGAAATCTTTTATCATCTTAAGATGTCGACTTTTAGGGCTAATACCATCCTAAAGTCCACGATAGGAGCCTCATACTCTTTGGCCATTAGGGTTCAAAAAGTCGAGCTAGAGCATGGGTGATGGGAGACCCCTTGTGACATGAGGAGAATGCCAATACCACTCCTTGGCTTTGTTTAGGACTCCATCGAAATACAGGACTCAAATTCGGAGATGGTTGCCTCCTTTCAAGAACATAATCTACTTGTCCGGAAACTACTTGCTAATCACCTCTATGTCTAAGAGTGAGAATCCTGCAAGATGGTCATCAATTGCTTGCCCCTTGATCACCTTCTATGTAAACCGGATGTCAAATTTTGCTATCACCATTGCCACCTGGCAACCTTGCCAAATAGAAGCAGCTTGTTAAAAAACATACTTGATGGAGTCCATCTACGATACCAAGTTATCCGGACATGCCAGGAAGTAGTGCCTAAGTTTTTGAGAGACCTGGACTATGACCAAGCGAGTCTTTTCCATCCCCCTGTACTTTTTAACAGACTTTTGCTTAGAGACTGCCATTCAATTACACCAAGAACGCTACCAAAGAATCTCAAGTAGCAGCAATGTATAAGATTAATAGTCAATTATGAAATGAGGTGGTGCACATTTTTCTATGCGCTGAGAGATAAATCAATCTCAAAGATCGTTAATACTTTGTGGAAGATAAAAAATTTTGAAAATCGCACTACTGGCATGGCACCGAACAGCAATCTGCGAACGCATCGCAGCGCGATTCCATGAGTCCTCTGTGCTGCTGGGGAGCAACGGAGCTCGGTCAGAGATCTGAGCTCAACTTGATTTAAAATATTTTAATTTAAAGTTTAATTCAAAATTAATTAGATCTTAATGTTTAAATTTAAAATTAATTTAATTTAATTTAAATATCAACCAAATGAGCTCAAATTCAAATCTTACTTACAAATAAAAATATAGTTAAAACAAAATATAATATAATTTAATATTTTAAAATATTTAATTAATAATATATTGTGTGTGTGTGTGTGTGTGTGTGTGTGTGTGTGTGTGTGTGTGATGAAGCTTACGAGTTTTTGAGCCATATTTTGATATTTGAGCCCGACTTGAAAACTGGTCGAACTTTTTCAGGCCATCCAAAAAAAAAAAAATCTCATTGAAATGGGCAAAAGAGTTAGAATTGACCGGAGACAAAAACAATGAAGACGCTAGGAGAAGCTTTGAGAGAGAGACGGCAATATAAGAGCTTTTTCTGTGCCCCCACCAGCTTCAGAAGTTCCGAAAGAAATAATACGAGGAAACCTGATCTCAAGTCTAGCTATTGTCATCATAATTAGCGGAATTGGATGCTCAAGATTTTGAAAGCAGCGACTGACATGCACTACAAGAGAAGTTAATAAAAATTAACATATAAGCGAGAATTTGGATCTTATTATTTTTTGAAAAACAATTTGGGTAAATGTTTCGTCATGTCAACTACTTGCTTTGCGCGATCAGAGTGATTGATGGTAGTGGGGAAGATTGAGAATAACTTTTTCTTTCTTTTTTTTTGTTGAACTTTCCCCCGAAGGCTCGAAGTTGTGTAGTTCTTAGAAACACAGGTGAAGGCCTATCCACTCTCCGTCGGACATCTCGAAGCAAGTCCAAACTCCCCTAGGTCCCAGTCTGAAGTCTGAATATTGTTAGAAAAGAGTCTGTTCGGAAGGATAGAAGGAAAGGGAGTAATGATGAAAGATAGAAGATGGTGCCGTGTACGAGCATTCCATCCTTATTGGAGATAGCTGCCATTTGGTTGGAGAAAGTCTCATTCTCTTAATCCTCTAAAACTCAATTCCAGCTTTACTTTCGATATTCAAATTCCATTCCATCAGGTTTACTTAGAAAATTAATTTTTTCAAAAATATCTTTCTGCTTAATTAATTTTCTAAAAATACTACAATCTGTTATTTCCATTCCGTATCTAATTACAAACCAAATATATCAGAAACTATAATCATTCAGATTCCGATTTCTATTCTAGCAAACCCAACACACCCTAAACATCTGTTGATTTTCACAAATGACTACCTGCTGGGTGATCATATTCTGTGGATTAGACAGTCCGGTCTAAAGGCTGAACCGGAAAGGACCCCAATGACAACCTTCTTCTCACCTTTAATCCGCCTTATCCTTCTCTTGAGTACCGTGATCTTTCCACCTCGATGGAGCTAAAAGGATCGACCCTTAATGCCAGTCAACATGGAACAAAAAGGAGTAACGATAACACCGCGGCTTTCACTGCACTTACCCCAAGGTAGAAGCCAAGAATTCCGATAGAAACAGGCTTTCAACGGTCCCAATTTAAGAGGGTGTCTCCTGCTGCCAACTTCCCCTTGCTTTAAGAAAAGAAAAAATAAAATAAACAAAAATGCATTGCTGGCAGTAGAATCTGTTTTAAGAGAGTGCAAGCTTGTAGTAGAAACACAACCTACAAGTCTTTACATCAATGTCCAAGTCATGCTCGCTGTCCAGTGTCCAGAAAGCATAATCAACAAGCTGGTTGGTGCAACATAATGATGAAAAGAAACAGTACATCCACAGAATGGCCATCTACAAGGAGCTCAGCTTTTGTGAACAGGGCCTCACAGGCTTGCAGTTACCTCCACTAGAAGCTGCTGTTGAAGCACCATCATTAATCAAAGGGAATATTGCAATTAACATTGTTAGAATTGAGAAAAAAAATGAAGCCTGTCCCAACATTGTGATTTAAAAACCTTCACATTCTGTGTCCCTGCCAAAAGTTTCTACTTTTGCTCTTCTGCAAGCTCAGGGAAGAAACAAATAGATGTTTATGCATACATTGACTTGGGATTTGCAACAGGCCCTCTTTTTTTTCTTTTCCGTTTTTGGAAGTCCTTCCCGCCTATTCACCCTTCAGATGCTAGAAGAACCTGCAATTTATATTACATACTTGAACCTACCAATTACCCTCTTGCTGCTAAGATCCCACAGCAGGCTGTGCAACTCCTTTAGCCTTGGCTGCTGCTGCTTGGGCCGCAGCAGCAGCAGCAGCAGCTGCAGCCGCAGCAGATGGAGGTGTTGTTGGCACAGAAGGGGTGGTTGTCTGTGAGGCTGCCACAAACTGCTGCTGCTGCTGCTGAGTGCGCACCCGGGCAAGCAAATTCTTGATCTGAGCCCCAGTCAGGGTCTCGTGCTCAAGAAGAGCATTGGCAAGGGCATGCAGCTCTTTATTGTGAGTCGTCAAGATAGTTTTCGCATTATTATATGCCCTTTCCAGAAAGTCCTTCACCTCCTTTTCAATGATCAGCCTCGTCTCAGTGCTCATGCTCTTTCCATTGTCACCGTAGTCGTGTGCAACAAGACCCACCTGCTTGCTCATCCCGTATTTTGTAACCATGGCTCTTGCTAGACTTGTGGCTTGATTGAGATCCGAGGAAGCACCAGAGGTCACCTCATTCTCCCCAAATATTAGTTCTTCAGCTACCCGTCCACCCATGCAAACATCCAGCCTTGCAAGCATTTGCCTCCGAGAGATGCTAGTCTCATCCTTCTCAGGCAATTGGGTTACCATGCCAAGGGACATCCCCCGTGGCACAATTGTAGCTTTGTGGACTGGGTGGGCGCCATCTGAGTGGATGGCCACAAGAGCATGACCACCCTCATGGTAGGCTGTCAGCCTCCTTGATTCATCAGAAATTACTGCTGATTTGCGTTCGCTGCCCATCATGATCTTGTCCTTGGCATATTCCAGATCAGCCATGCTCACAGCTTTGGCCCCATCCATAGCAGCCTTAAGGGCACCAATATTGACCAGGTTTGCAAGGTCAGCACCTGAGAACCCAGGTGTTCCCCTTGCAATGATCATTAGATCCACATCATCTGCCTTCAAGACCTGCATCAAACCAAAAATAACATTGACATCAGCACTTTATAGATGCTATTTTGTCTTAAAAGTTCTTTTAGTGGCTATTTTGATGGCCCGCTGCCCAGCACAAATGGCAAATTGGATGCCTTAAAGCTTCTCACAATTAAGATACCCAAAAGTGGGAGATCTCAAATACATAATAAAGATAGAGTTTGTACAGCCGGGATTTCCTTTTTTTATTTTTTTAGGGAAAAAGGAAGGCCGAAGCCCACCAAGCATTGGATGTTTTTGAATTGCAGCAACCAATGAGACAGACCAACAATAAAAAATAAAATATCCGCGAGGAACATAACCTTTGACATGTGGGATTCCATGATTTGCCTTCGGCCCTCTACATCAGGATTAGGAACAACAATGTGGCGATCAAAGCGTCCAGGTCTCACAAGGGCTTTGTCCAATGATTCAGGGAAGTTAGTTGCAGCAATGACAATAATCCCCTCGTTCTGCTTAAAACCATCCAACTCAACAAGCAACTGATTTAGGGTCATCTTCATGTACTGTTGGTCCTTTGGGTTGCGGCTCCCACCTATTGCATCAATCTCATCTATGAAAATGATGCAGGGGGATCGTTTCTTTGCTGCAGCAAAAAGATCCCTCACCCTCCTAGCTCCCACACCAACAAACATCTCCTCAAATTCACTTCCACTGCATGAAAAGAAAGGAACACCAGCTTCTCCAGCAATAGCCCTTGCTAACATGGTCTTCCCTGTCCCAGGGGGGCCAACAAGCAAGACACCTTTGGGGAGCTTGCCACCAAGGCGGGTGAAACGCTGCAACAACCAACATAATACAAATTTGAGAATCTAAGTGAACTTCAGGTCTCTTTACAAACTATGCATCGCATATCAATAGTAAATTGATTGATGCATCATAAAGCATAAACGTCACACTGTAGAAGCACGAAAGAAAACTGAAGCTCAAAAAGAAGTGAGTTGTAAGGCGCTTGATAACAGTTTCTCGATAGATGGTAGGGACTTGCTGGTTAATACCAGGTAGAAAACACAAAGCAAAAGCCAAACTAGGACTGCATCAAGACAGATCATGATTCTTTAATAGAAGCAGTGGATGTTACAGTGCATCAGTTCTATGGAAAATTGGTTGCACCCAAATGAGGGTGTGGTATAGAATAAAATGAAACTCCAATTATAGCTCTAGAGGTCCTATCCAATATATGCACCAATTTCAAAACCACAAATACCCTTAGTAACTCAAATGGATTTATAGCACTGACCATTCATTGCATGAGATTACAGGGCCAATGACCAAAGCAAACTTTGCTTGTGTTTAGTTGCAGGAGTTTAAGTGGCTGACATAGGATACCATATTTTCATTTCATTCCAATGGGCAACAAACATGCTAGCCTAGTGGCATGTTGCATGTGTTCTCATCTGTGTACCAATTTCTTGTAATAAATATGCCATAAAGGTTTTTCCGAGATAATGATGAAGTACTAAACTGAAAGTAAAAATCATGTAATCCAACTCCCTTCAACCCTATAATTCTCTCTAAAAGAGTGAATCTTCAAAATTCTTTATTAGCAAATACCTTCGCATGAAGAATGTAAAAAAATAAATAATCAATGAATCAATAAATGAATGAATGAATGAGTTGAATGCTGAAGAGTTGGATATTCTTGACTCTTTTGAAACGAATTAAAGAAATTACAGAAAGCAGTGGTCCTGTAGTCACTTTATTTTTTTAACTATTAAAGGCAAGAATTGTAGAATATATGGAATCATGATAACTGATTGTCCATTTTAAGCATTAAAATGGACAATATCAAATCACTGCAATCAAATGGACATATATCAAATCAAACAGATAAGGAATAATGCAAACAGGTAGTAATATTACATCCCACTGCAAAACCAGGTATACAGCAGATGCCAATGCTATTTCCAATCTTGGATAAAAGGCTACCTCATATCATATTCAGTTAGTCCTGAGCAAGGGAATTTTATATATCTTATTTAACTAAATATCAAACAAAACACTTTCAACAGCATGAGAATCCTCAGAAAACTAGGGAAAGAAGACTATCCATTACATTGTATATAATGAGTTTGCTTTTACCTTTGGATCGCGAAGGTAATGAACAATTTCCTCGAGTTCAGCTTTAGCCTCGTCAATGCCCTTTACATCATTAAATTTGGTACTAGAATCCATGCTCGGCTGCACCTCCTCATGTAGACCAAGCCCTGTGTAAAATTATTATGAAGAAAACTTTCATCCACTCAATTATTTCAGGCAATGAAGCAACTAATCAAATCCTAAGAGACAGCAAACCTTTACTAATTCCTCTATCCTCAATGAGTGCTCCAACACCAGATATCAAAAGAAAGGTTAGGGCAATAGTGCGAAATGTACGCCACAACTGCTCTTTAAAATGACCAGTTTCTGCTGTCACCATATGAATAGGGGCACTTGAAGTTCCAAGAATTCCTTCCTTGGTCATCTGGCCCACATTCCTCAATGTCGGGATGCTGCTGATAGTCTCTTCCTCCCTTGCCGATTTAACAATGCCTATATATCATCATCCATAAAGTCACCCCATGAGATACTAGGCATATACTCATAGAATGGAAAGCAAGTTACATGAAAACGATAACCTAAGAATGGGAAGATAATACACCAAAAGTTAACAAGCAAAAGAGCTTAATTTTGGAGGCACAAAAATGATCATCAAAATAAAAATATATATATTATATAAGGGTCACTGAATGTGAAATTTGGGATGTGACTCCACAAAAGAAAATTATAGATGCATTTCTAAACTAGTGAGGAGTGGATACAAGTAATGTATGTGGATTATAAATTGGACACCAGGCATTAGTTTTAATGTTAATAAATTTCTACATCAAATATAAACAGACGCAATTTTTATAGCCCATAACTTGTGATCAAATCTCTATTTCAGCTTTAAAAGGTACAGTTCTTTTAGTGTTTTGAAGATTTCAGAAGCATAAAACCACCTTACAAACTTGTTTAGACCAGGCTTTCATGGCTCTGACACTCAGTGTCAAGTTTACTGTTAATGATTCAACCTAGACAAATTTGATGACTACAGCCTAAAAATTGAAGATTTAGCATCTAAGGGTCTGCTAATTGAAAATAAAATGAATAAAGGACCTTAAAGAGATCTATTTTGGGACGGTAATTGAAGATACTATAGGATATTAATTCACAAAAGAATCCCCTAAAAGCCTCATCCCATATGCATGATATATACCAAATCAACCTCAGAAATCGAAATATGTTCCATAGAACCTACTACTAGTTTTTAACCTAGTTTCGATCCTCTGAATTGGAGTAGAATTCTTGCAGAATGCATATTTTTGGGCAAGTAAGGGGCCTACCAAGGCATCCAAGACAAACAATGAACAGAAACACATTCAAACACTTCAAGGATTACCATCTCAATTATTTTGATCACTTTGACACTTTTTCGGAACTACTATTGAAAGGTTATGCATGTTGTTGACAACAAAGTAATAGGAACTATAAACTGATATGCATAGTCGAATATCATCACATTTTACAATGTACTGTTCTCAAAATTACTAGGTGCTAAAGTAAAAGACAACTATAATGGTTGCCGGAGGGGCTGGTTTTAGGACAAATGTCTGAAAATATTACTAGCTGTATAGAGGTCCAAAAAGATCAAAATTCAGTTTAATGGAAAAGACTAGAAGGCTCACAACAGAAACTGGTACGGCTCGGAGTGAAAATGGTAAAATGGAATGCATTGACCTGACCAAAATAAATGGGAAAAAGTTACACATTTATCATCGCTCAGGGTTTTTAAAATAAGCAATTGAAAGATTAATAGGTAACCTCAGGAAGATAAGCATGGAAACAAACAACTGTGTGTGGCTATGATATAAGCACCAAACAGATGTGCAACAATATTAACACATCTATCAATTAAAAGAGCTTTCTTCCATTCCATGCTATGCACTCAAAACTACATACTAAACCTACAGAATGACACCATGGATGCTTGATAACAGTCACAAATGTAATGTGCCGCCAGTGAACCCGATTGTCACTGCATTACATGCCATGCACTTGACAGTCACACCATCATATCATGCAAGCCAAAATCCATCACAGACCATAAGGTCATTACAGGACAGTAGTATATTACCTCTTTGCAATGTCTTGAGCAATGAACTTTCATCCAGCCTATCAACTTTCACTAATGCCTTAACATACTCTGCAATTGCTGAAGGGTTAGAATGTAGTGAAGGCTGACTTTCAAATAGTCTAATAACTCTTTCTGGATCACTTCTGTAAAGCTCTTTAAGAAGTGCAACATCATTGGGTCCATCTGCATCCCATGCTCTGCGAGCAAAACTACCAACATAGCTTGACTGAAACCTTTGGTGAAAATTTCTGAGTCTGCTTCCTACAATCAGTAAACATATAAAAAAATCAGTGCTATGAGGAAAAGGGTAATGCAAGGCTTATTTTAATTAGAATGAGCGCCGTTTGATTTTTGCAAGGACTAAGGTTGAAAATACAACCAACATTTCTTAGAAAGAAAATATAAACAAGGCTCCTTTTAGTTCAGGTGACTAACAATTATGCACAGATTATCAGTCAGAAATTACATACTGTTTTTGAGGAAATAATGTGACCAGCTAACTAGTCAGTTTTATTTGCAAGATAAATATCCAAATGCATATATACAAAATTGACCTAATGGATCTTCATAAGTATTAAGAAAGAAAAAACCTTCAGGCACAAATACATGCTGAACATCCCTCAACTCTTTTTTTTATTAACCAGAACCAAAAGTGTTCCTTTTCATATCTATGGAGATGTGGATGCTTGTGAGGCATTTTGTAGCTTTTGCAAGGTATTAATCATGCTAAGTTACTTCCCTAGCATCCAGTGCTCCACCAGCTATTTTATCACCTACCTAATCAACCCAGTTTGCATCATAGCCACAACCACAAAACACAATCCTGTCAATAGAAGATTGGCATACTAGCCTCTGTAATTTCATGACAGTAGAAAAGATTTCATCAGAATATATTCTAAAGCATTCCTAAGAGTTCTCTAAGTTTTTTTATATTTTCATGCCTACCATGCTTCTGATGGTTATAACATTTACCTTGTTAACTTTGCTCTTTCAAGTCAAGAAACACTGCTCAGCCTGGGTGAAAATATACTCAAAAACTAAAGATTACAAGTCTATTTAAGGAAAATTTACATTTCGACCCCCTTAACTTTTCCCATGTTTCACATACATCCCTACACTTTAAAATGTCTCAATTAGATCCTTAAAGTTATATTTCATTGCAAAGTGATCCCCCGACCATCTCCCCTAACACCGTTGATGACCATCTGCAAATGATGAAAATGCCATCTCGTCCATGCAGCTCCAAGCACTCCCGCACCTCGTCGTCTTCCCGCTCTTTGTCCATGTCATCCTCACCTTCAGCACCGCTGGTGATGCTTTCCCATTAAGTTGCTTAAGTCTCTACCACGGCCAAGCCGACCTTGCTTTTCCCCTACTATTTGTCCATGTCGTTCTTGCCCTCGTCGCAGCCAGCGCCAAGGGTTCTACCCTCAACTAGCTCCTCTCCTTCCTCATCCTCACCCATTGCTCCAACTTTGGATTCCGAGGATCTATATTATGAAATGGCATATTTATAGGTAAAGCACTTGTACTTGGAATTGCTGGAAGCTTGCATTCCTTTCCCACTTGCTAGCTAATATATGCTACAGATCCAGCAAAATTTTCAGTCTAGTTGGATTGAGGTCTATGGTCACCATCTTCTTACGGAAGCCAGGCACCATCTGCATCAACATGTACATGTTCCACGTTCCATTTCCCCTTATCCTACCAATCCAACCCATTCCAACCCCATCCACCATTCCCCAATTCTTGTTCTACCATCTTTACATCCGATTTCCTTCTTCCCACTCTAGAAGCAGTTGAACTTTTAAATCATGCCTCAATTAATTCTGCCGTGGATGGCAAAACCTGTCTCACATTAGTTCTAAGCTTGTGCAGTAAGTAATAGACCTTCTCTACGAGCTGCCACAATAGATCTTAAAAGAGCTCTTCAGGGTGGATCCCAGATTCCAACATGTGCCTTTCTAGCTCGAATGCTTTCTCAATCTCACCACTGACTGCAGAAGGCTAAAAAAGCAGGATCGTATCACCACAGTTGGAGTTATACCCAATGCCTTCATCTGTTTTACAATCTCAAAAGCCATGTCTCCATTACCCATCAACATTGCCATTCGAGCTACTAATGTTAAAGCTACTTATAGGAATTTTTACAATCTCAAAAGCCATGTCTTCATTACCCATCAACATCACCATTTGAGATACTAATGTTAAACCTGAATCACTCAGGAATTTTCTCCAAGCACATCTTTTCATATATTTCTCCCCTCATTCGTGCATAGTCCCGGACTTCATCACTTAATTGACTTGGAACACCATCTTTCTTACTACCTTCACTTATTTCATTCAAGGAATAATATGTACTCGCTCCTACATCTAATCTGGACATACTTGTTCGCTTTGACTCCGTTCTATAATGATGTGAAACATCTTCTGATTCACCTTCCCCTCTGATATCACTAAAAAGCTGTCATTTTGAATTCCTCCAACCAGCCAAGTGCCTGTATTTCATTCAAATCCTCAAACTTCCCAATCAAGCGTGCATCACCTGAGTCCTTGTTAAAGCAAGTGGCACTGCTACTACAACCACTACCACTTTTTGTAGGAGAAACGACCTCAATGGCTGCAGAAGAACATAGATACAGTAGCACATCATGGTGGTATTGCTCCAACTTGATGACATCCCTCATGGCGGAGTCTTATAGAGATATCGCTCTCCATCATGTCCCCTATCTTGGAGCAAATGTCCAGCCAAGTTTCAGGTTAATTTCTGTTGTATTGATCGTAGCTTTCTTAAAACCTTTTTTTTTTCTCCATTTTTTTTAAAAAATTTTGCCCAAAGTTTCAATCTTTTTTAATTTTCTAATTCCCCCTTCATCTCTTGACCCGAAGGGAGACAACCCCAACCCAGAACATCTATGCCTCAACCTACTCCTCCCTATCTCTAAGTCTACCATTTGCCCATCAATCACTCAACATTTCTTAGCTTTTCAAGCATTTCTCTCCCCCCTTTCATTTAGCGAACTCAAGCAAGGAAGCAGGGAGGCAGCATCTCTGTGTCTCACATGGTTCTTAGGAGGGATCAAAAGTTGCATACAAATTATAAAGCCACCTGTCCAATTTGGTTGCCTTTAGCCTTTCCAACCCCCCCCCCCCCCTTCTTCTCTCTCTCTGCTAACTAGGAGACTTGTGGCAGCTAAGCCCTCTTCCTTTCTTTGATCTGAACTTGAAGATAGATATAGAGGAGAGAGAGCTAGAGGTGCTTTTGAGGTCTTGGGAAAGAGTGGCAGGCGGGGATTGGACAGTGAGGAGGGGTGGAGGAGGGAGAGAGATAGATATGGTCGTGGGGTGGACCGCCGCCATGGCTGGCAATGGCTGTCCTGGAGTGACAGTAGCGAGGAGATAGGGAGGACAGGGACCAGGATCGGGTGGAGACCTTTAACATCCAGTTAACAGAGATGAATGAATGGATTACATTGCAATCAAATGCAACTTTAAGGATCTAACTGACATTTCTAAAGTGTTGGATGTGTGTGTGTGTGAAATATGGGCCAAGTCAAAGGGGTTAATATATAATTTTCTTTAAATTAAAACTATCACAAGAAAAAATGGGAGCCATAATAGGCTAATTGCAAAATGTTTTATATAAAAAAGAAAGAAGAAAAGAGTTTCAATCTCCAATTTATACTAAGAATAAGGGGACAAGGGTTGGAAAGTATTAGTTCCCATATAAAGTTCCTCAACCTAACTCTTGCAATGCTATGAACCAATTCCCAAGCATACTTGCATACCATTCTAGTATTACGTGGAAACTTCAAAATCTGAGGGTTTTTTATTTGTCATTGTGTTTGGAAACTTGGACACCTGGACACTTCATGACACTCCTTGACACTCCAATTCAGCAAATCATAATATCAATACAATTAAATATCAACTTCTGAAACTTTTACCTATAAGATTTCAAGTCTAGCATAATATTTAGCAAAGGTTTTATGAATCTTAAAAATAATAAAGCGATTGGCCCAGCAAATTATTCATTACATACATACATCTACATATATTTATAGAAAATATCTATATAATATGAATGTGCTCACAATCCAATTTTTTGAAAGATCCCGTGTCCACTCTTCTGGACACTTGGAACTCGCCATCCATGTCATATGTCCAAGTAACATGGTACTGTCCTATAAGATCTCTAAGATTTATCAACTGTATGATCTAATCCCTAGACTGATCTTTTTCTCAACGCTAACAAAACAGTCCAATGTTTGCTAAACAAGGTATGTTCCACCCTTTTTTTCTTGCACCATACACACCTTATGAAATTCCTTAAGTCAACCATCACACTATGTGTCATTAGGGATCCAATTTGAACAACAAGAAATTGCTAGATACCTCCATCACCTTAAAAGAACTACACTCCAAGAGCATTAATGCTTCTTGAGAATAGTAAAACGTAAAACATTATCTGATTCTATAGGATCATTTTAGATGAATACTAATTGTCAATATAGAGCAAAAGGTACAAACATAAATTCTTAAAATATTTAACAGAATTTACACAATCCCTGAAACAAGAGAGTATTCATTTTCCTAATAAGGCAACAAGTAATAACGTGACTACGAGCAAAATATGGCACTCCTATACGGGGCTGATAATATAACGAACTTATGTGGACACAAGTTTACATCTAAATGTTGAAATCTCTTAAAGATCTGTCTTATATCTATAATTTTCCAAGAAACCTACGGTCTTAAGCAACAGGAATGATCCTACTGGGAAAATGTGAGCTAAAAATCAGGATAATATATGCATCCTAATGGATTACTAGATCAAAATCTGGTACCATATAACACTAGGGTTCAATGCATTTATAAGTTCAATGCATTTATAGTGAGGTCTCGCAAAGAGAAAACATGCACTGCATAATTCCAATTAAACAAGTGCATATTGCTAAATTTAGAAACTTGCAGAAAGTAGTTTTGGAAGCTAAACCAACAACATGAACAAGGTCCAGAATAACAACTTTAAACTGGATATAAGTTTAGCTTTGCAGCCAAAAAAGCTGAATTATAAACAAAATTGGTAAATTTAGAGAGCAAGAATTGAAATTGTCAAAATATATATCCATTAAAAATGAACGACAACGAGATTTACATACCTCCACTACCTTCAACCGAGTATGAAGCAAGACGGGATCGACCACTTAATTGATATAAATATGAAGGCTCCAATTGTTGTTTTGCAATCTATTACAATATAAACAAAATTAAAATTAAGACAGAACATAATATAATGTAAAGAACAATTGTTTCCCAGCCATTGCTTCGTTGGGACAAACATGTTGAAAAAGTGGCCAATACCTTCCCTTAACATATTGTGACCACTTAATGCAAAAGATGTCCTCTAATCAGCAGAATATGGAAAGGTATGTCAACTAATGAACCAATCATCCACAGAAGTAAGCATTAAAGAAAACACATGCACAACACCATGGGATCAGATAATCTCAAAATCACCACGTAAGCACAAGAGCAAAGCAAATAGGTACCACACCTACAGTCAAAACTGCTTCTTCTCTTGTCAAATTGTTTCCAACAAGAGTGCTCCCAAAAAAACTACTAATGAGGCATATAACTTGTACCCTTAGATGATTGTTCACTATAAATCATGCAAAATGAGTACTATCATTTATCATTAGATTATTAAAAACATGATGTAAGACAGGTCAAGAACCCATTGTCTCCATGGCAGTTGGATCGAGACAATGACAAAAACAGAAACTTTGATACACTTATCCTCCTCTGCCCCAAATATTTAAGTATTCTGAGGTCACATCGAAAATTGGGTCATAATCAAAGAACTGTCCATCATAACATCAATGGCTCCTCAAGGTCAAAAGCAATTAGTTTCTTCCATAAGATTGGTATATGAAAATAATAAGCAAGGAGACCATGGCATTGGCGAGAAGTTTAAATGGACAACAACCACAATAGTGAGCTTTATTAATATTTTGAGTCCTCATGATTTCCAGCTAGCCAAAGAGGTCATGCATGCTACTATAAATGGAAGTTCTACGTTCTTGCTCTCTGCATTATCATGTCTCTCACTCAATCCCGTAGTTCAAGCTCGATTGGTTGAAAATGCTCATCATTATGATAAGTTATATAACAGCTGAGTTAATCACTTGTCCTAATCAGGAGTCTTTGGCCGAGCTTCATTCCATTTACCATTTTAACCACTTGTCCTAATCAGGAGAATCTGTATAACGATCAACAGAGTAACTTTTCTATTCCAAAGATCTAAATAAAGAAACAGGTCCTCTGTACAAAATTAATCAAAATAAGTACAATTATGTGGTTCCTTATCACTTACACTATTGAACATTTTGTATTGCAGCCAAGAATAACGTGATGGAAGTTTAAAACCACCCATCCATGTGACTAGGAAGTATTGTCCATTCAGATATTGTTGATGCGTTATTTCATGTAAAAGTAAGCTATTCTGCCTCCTTGGCAGGATTTCTATAATATGGATGGAAGCAAACGATTGTTCAATAAACAAGAAGATGTTATGGGAATAGGTTTGAACAGTTTACCTCCTGTATCTAGTATATAATGAAAGGGGAAGATTTTGCATTACTCGCTTTTTTTTGAAGTCTAGAAGGGCACCTTTTTTGGGGTTTAGAGCTTAGAAGGGCACTTGCCCCCACTAACCTAATGCTCTTCTTCGAGTAAAGGCAGAATAATAAAAGGGCAGGAATGAGGAAGCCGTGAATCGAAAATTATAGCAGGAATTATAAATTGAAAATGCTAAAAGCGCAAGAAAGTCCCCAATTCTTCAAGTGGCTCTGCAGCAAAAATAATAATAATAATAATTCTATAAAATTCATAAAATCCAAGAAAAAAGAAAGCCAAAAAGAAACAGATGGCAAATTTAGGGTTTTGCACCAGATATTGCCTAAACTAAACCCATCCTGTTTCCAATGACAAACATAAACCATCAAAACTTCAGAACCAATTTCTAGAATTCCTCTCGAGATCACAACATCCAGACCCAAAGGTTCTTCAGATCCACAAAACCGCATCAAATTACAAAAAAAAAAAAAAAAACCCAATCCGTGCGTCTAACCCTAGTACCCGGAAATAAGTTTTCTAGATTCAATCAACAGAAATATTCCACCAACGCTATCACTGAGAGATCGTACCTTCGTGAGGAGGCGCCTCAACGCCATAATTCCTTCAAGAAAACCTCCCTTCTTCCCTCCCTCCCTCCTTCCCTCTCTCGATCTACCTCTATTCGTAATCTATAAATAAAACCTAATACGGAATCAAAGTATTTCTGCGTCAAAGGAGGGGGAGACGTCGGAGAGGAGGAGGAGGAGGTCGGCCGCCACCCGCAAGGAAAGTAACGAGAGAGATTTATCGGAGTGCTAGTTATCGTTATCCTCCCCGTTCGAAATTAACCCACGAATTTGACTCACCGGGTCCCACAGCAGGCCTGGACGGAACCACATCATAGACAGGAGGCGGTATCTCATGGGAGTCGAAGTCCAAGTAAGGACTGCCGGTCTATGGACAGGGAACGACATCAAGAGGCTGGTGCGTGCAGCAATTGATGGCTTTATCGGGGAAAATCTAGAAGGACCCCAACACATACGGTCACGTTTGCTGTGGGCCCCATCAACCTTGAAGGCTTGAAATGACTCCACGGCCCATACGGATAAGCGGAAGCCGTTATAGCTTCCCAAACGCCGGTGAGACAATTTATCTCACCAGCTGCTGCCTATCCTTGGACCTTGTGAGAAATTTGACCGTCCACACAATCAATCATCGATGCTTGGGGATTTTATCCCCTGCTTGCGAAATGGCAAAAACGGTCATAACTTGGATTGCATTGCCTTGATTTGCAAACAATAAGCTTCAACACAACCTAACGTTCTAAAATGTTCCGGCATGAGAAAGGTAAGATGCACTCTCGTATCCCTTGCATGGTTACACTCATTTTGGCTGCTCATTCAACTGATGTCCGAAATACGGAAAATAACCCCTAAATATCAGTCGAAAATTTGAAGTCGGCCAATCTTCTGGCCGAGCATGCATCTAGCTTGCATGGCATTAATTCGGATAGCGGGTATAAGGATTTATTTGAACAGGAAGTTAACTAGTAGCAACATCCTTGTCCATACTTCTCCCTACAAAGTTCCAGCAAAAATTTTAGCTGTACCTGCCCATGCACAAATCCTGTCCTGCAAGACTATTGTGGCAACAGGTTTCTGCAGAAAATTCAACCACTGCAGATGATTTACAGTCAAAAATCCTACAGAATTCCAACATCTCAACCTACCTACTCACAGCTACACATGGTCTTCTCTTCACCAAATCTATTCATTGAGAGTTTGAGTCCTCTCCAGGTGCTAGACTTCATGTGTAGCAGCAACCATAAACACCCCTTTGAAATAAAAAACTGACCAAGAACCAAGCACCCAGTGCAATGCATTAACTGAACTCGAATTTTGTTGGTTCAGATGCTACAATACAGAACATGTAGAAAAAGCTCCATGTATCAATTATGGTGAAGAGAACAATCAGTTAATCAGGTAAAGAATGCAGGACTTCGATCATAAACCGGCAGCCAAAATGATACAAGGCGCAATACCCAACACATCACAATGGCTAGGAGAAAGCAGGTATTCCAACAAACGATCCAGAGAGATCTAAATCCAGTAATTTTAGCCACCACAACATTGGTATTTAAGTAACAGATGTGAGGACTTCACTCATAAATATCCCAATTGTCCTACAAAGTTTCCAGAACAAAAGCTCATCAACCTCTAAATAAACTAGCACTCTTTCAAATTTAACAGCTCAAGCAAATCCTAGTGTTTATCAGTTAGCAGTATCTGACGATTTACGAATTAGGTGCACATGTCAAAATGTGGGATTTAAACTTCTCCAGCTCAGCCAGAACCTCCTCTTCTGGCCTGTATATCAAGTCACTCATGCGCCATATCTGCATCGACCAACACATACCATGAGACTGTTGTCAAAACAAAAAAGAGAGGAAATTCTAAATAAACATACATAATCATGTTAAAATTCTACAGTTTGAATGCAATTCCAGGTCAGTGATATGATCCTCAACATGGACCATACACTTGATTACATCAAATCATTTCTTTATTAGTTAAGTAAAAAAAAAGCAACCTCCAACCATAGGCGAATCGACTTCAGGGGTAGGTCATCTGGAAGAAGGAAAATGGCAAATCAAAATAAATTACCTGCAATGTACCACCGCCACCAGTACTCTCACCATCATCAGAGACACTAACAATGGTCCATGGGTCAGATGAATTCCAATGGAAATCTACGACTTTATCTCTGCATAGACATATAGAAAGCAAACATTATAATAAGCAACTGTTAGTGAAACAAACCCATTAAGTGCTTACTCATGGCAATATCTACCATTACCAAGAACCCTCATACTTTCATCTCTGCACAAACATACAAAGAGCAAACATAATAATATGCAAACGTTAATGAGTAAAACCATTTAGAAACACTAAGCAAAATCTACCGTTACAAGAAGCCCTCATACCATTACCTTAAACATTCCAACAAAAACCTTCTTCGTAAAATCTGTTTGGGCATTCACTATTTAACAGAGGGGGGGGGAAGTGTGGCTTTTGTAGCACATGATCAGACCAAACCATCTAATTTTCTCCACTACATTGACCATAGATCAAACAGCTTCCTCCTTTAAAGCCTCCATATTATAGTCTTAAGTCCAGAATTTAAAGCCAAATTTTCTATTTCATTTTGAGCATCCATGAGAACATATTTTTAGCACTTCATCTTCCATATCCCTAGTTTTTGATATTATCAGCACCATATTGCTCGAGCTCTAGAATCAAAAATTCATAAGGATGAACGTTATGCCATATCCACAAACTAAAATATAATGTGTTAACTAATTGAACGTTCTACATCAACACCAATAGCAGTGCAGAACAGTTGGAATGCTGATGACTATGGTGGAGGGAATGGTACTAGTTGGCAATAGCAAAGGCAGATGGTAGTGACGATGGTGGTGCAAGGGTAGGAAACACCATAACAAGATTATGGTGATGACGATGGTGGATGGGCCATTGGGGAGGAGAGGAACTGAAGCACACAAGCAATATTGTTTGCTTGTAAAAATAAGGGCAAAATTTAAGGGGAAAAAAACATGAATTGGCTGCATGTGTTTAAAGTTGAGGATTGTGGCACACAAAAAAGTACACCAAAGATTGAGAGAGAGAGAGAGAGAGAGAGAGAGAGAGAGAGAGAGTTCTCTCCTGCTTACACCATAACTTAGAACGAGTCCAATAAGCAAGCTAAATAATAAACCATTTCAAAGAAAAAAAACGAACGTAAACCAACTGCCGCCTTTGAGAGAGACGAGGGGGGAGGAAAAAGGGGGGGATGGGGGAGTTAAATACCCTAATATGGAAAACTCACTATCATAAATAAAAGAAACCTCTCAGCCTCATCATACAATTCCCATCATAATTATAGTACTATTTCAAAAAGCAAGCTAAACAATAAACCAAGATCTGCCGTACCGGTACCGGTAGGCGTACTGGTCGCCTAACGGACCAGCACGGTTTCGGTTCGGACCGATTTAAACTGGTACCGAACCGGAACACTCTTTCCTGCCGAAGCCAAAGAAGAAAAGAACGAGAGAGCGAGCGGGGGAGGGAGGGAGGAGAGGCCGCCCGCGAAGGCCCCCTCCCCCCACCCCCCCGGGGGAGTGGGGGAGCCCGTAGAGGCGCGGCCGCAGTTTTTTAATTTGAGAATTTTTAAGTAAAGTCGGCAAATCATTTGCCTCTGCCGCCGCCCCCCTCCCGCCCCGCGGCCTCCGTCGCCCCCCCCCCCCCCCCCCCCCGGGGGCGGCGGAGGCCTCTCCTCCTTCCCTCTCTTGCCCGCTCTCTCTCTCTCCTTCTCTTCGTCTTCTCCAGCTCTGGCTAGGTCTGGCCCGTACCGGTTTTCACTGCTCCAGCATACCGGTTACAGGCTGGACCGATCCGAACCGGACGGTACGGGCCAGTTCATCAGACCATGCAATAAACAATTTCAGATAAAACGAAAACTGGAAGGTACACCAAATTGGGAATTTTAAAGGGGATCAAATACTCTCATATGGAAAGCCATTACAATAAACATCTTGCAAATCATATTTTGTACAGATGCATGCATATTGACAGACAAATACATGTAACGTCACAGACAAATTTGTTGCAGCACATGTTTATGTGGGTGATTGCATGGAGAAAGCTACAATACTATTATACTGGGAGGAAATGAGTGCCAAAAAAATCATTACTGCAAATAAATGACTGGCCATCTATAATTACACACCACTCATTATGCTCTGCAATTTAAATTGCCTAAAAAGCGTAAGCTAGATTTCTAAAGATTTCTTATGCAATAATTAAGTGCTGTCAAAATAGACATTTTTAATTCTAGAACACAACAAGCTAATTCAATCTTTAATTTTGAAGTGATTAAACTCACAGTTTCACTGGACCAAAGGTACAGTTCCTTGTTATATATGACCCACCAGTAGTTTGATATCTAAGTTCTATCACTATTTTTCCACTTCTTTTTTCCTGCTTGGTATAAAGAAGCCTTTAACAAATAGAGATGTTGTAAATTATGATCAACAGTGTAGATTTTAATTCCGAGGATTGTTATGCATGCATAAATGCATATATCTATCGATAGATTGGTAGAGAGAGAGAGAGAGAGAGAGGCACACTGATGCATACATCTTGCCGTGAAAATTATATATCAATTAAATACCTTATCTTTATTCTAGCAATACACTATTTATCCAGGAAGCTGAACCATATACTGCAAACTATATTTAGCAAGTTGCTTCTACTGACTACCATATGCAACTGAAAGGTTGGCCTTAAAGTGCTCAACTGCCACACAAGCTTGACAAAATCATGCCATAAAAAATTAGCAACACATACCTGTGCCCTGCATGTTGAAAGAATAAACCAGGAGGTGAATTGGGCATCCTCGTTCCAACACGTTCCTTCTTCTTGCCAACCTAAAATAGAATAGTTAATAAGACTGCAGTAATAATGCATTTTAATATAGCAATAAAATATGGATATTTTAAATACATGTTAGGCCTCACTTGGGCATTGTTCTCCAAGGTCAGTGATCAGCATATATTTATATCTTGAATTACTCCTGAGCTCTCCCTTCAATACATATTGAAACACATATATCCACACATGCATATATATATATATATATATATATATATATATATATACATACACATATCTATATATGCATATGCAAGGTCTGCAAAATCGGTATTTTGTGAACCATATTGGTAGGTTACCAGTTCGGTATGGTACATAACGCATCTCGTACTAAGTCAGGCTCTCAACATTTCTTCTCACTCCCATCCATGGTACCATTCAAACCCAGGCAATAGGGTTGGTACTGGGGCAGTATGGGCAACTCCGCTCAGTTTAGACTGGTACAGACTAGTTTGGCTCATATGTTGAACCAAATCTCCATTCTGTGTCAGTACCTTACTAGTATGGTATGGTCTATACAGGCTGGCGGGCAGGCAAGCACGCACGCGCAGGCGCGCAAGAACGCCTGCGAGTGCATGGGGGCAGGCGGGCACGCACGCATGCATATAAATAAGTATACTATATAAAATATTCAGATGACGCCAAGTCCGCATGGCCCTTATGGGCTAGGCCACACGTGCTACAATGGCAATGACAATGGGAAGCAAGGCTATAAGGAGCGATATATATATATATATATAAGTATACTGTAATAAAATATTCAAGTGACAAGCTGGAAATAATATAAATTTTAGAGATGGAAACAAACAAAGGATAGCCACAAGGGTAGAAAGCATATAATTTACCATGCAATCATATATTACTATAGGAGAGAGGCAAATAAGGAACAACAAATAATGGCCCTAAGCCTTTTCAGTAACATTAAAAATAGTTTCAAGCCATCCAAGTTAAACACTTTTTACTTTATCAACGTTTTTAATAGGTCCAAAGACTCCAACTACATACCTTCTCATGATCCCAAACATTGAGCAAGCCATCCTCTGCGGCACTTCCAAAAACTGATGCTTTATCAGGAGACCACTGAAACAACAATAAAAAGACATGACAAAAAAGTAACAAGACCATCCAACCACAATGCAAAAGATATCACAGTAGACATATAAAAAAGTATTTCTAGAAGTGGATAAAAACACGCCTGTACACAAAGAACAGCAGCTTTGTGGCCTTCAAATTTATATATTGGTGTTCCAACACCTCCAGAAGTTAGGTTCCGGCGATCGAACATACGAACAGAATTATCAGCAGATCTGAGCAACATGCAATTGAATTAACAATAATAACAAATTAACATCCCAGAAAGGACAAGGTCTTACGAAACGTTGCTGAGAACTCAGCATGCAACACCAAAGCCTATTTAATAACATCACGGTGTTTTTTTTGAAAAATATGGTTCGTTAAACTACAACATAATACATTCACAAGCACACATGCCCATTAACAAAGTATAAGAGCTTTATTTAAAAAGGAACGTATACATCTAAACACATACCCAGTTAAAATAAGATTTTCATCATGTGGGTTCCAATCAACGCAGTGAAGATCAGCATTGTG
Organism: Phoenix dactylifera; assembly: GCF_051530095.1. Lineage (NCBI taxonomy): Eukaryota > Viridiplantae > Streptophyta > Magnoliopsida > Arecales > Arecaceae > Phoenix > Phoenix dactylifera. Next base: position 32,231,346 of record NC_143198.1, on the reverse strand, counting down.
AGCCTTTTCAACCTGTCACAACAAACGAGCTTGTCATACCCCCCCCCCCCCCCCCACCACCACCACCACCAAAAATAAAAATAAAAATCATAAAGATATATGGAGAGAGAAAAATAGGAAAGCATGTGGACTAAGCATGGTTTTCATAAAACTGCAAACCATGACCAATTTGGAAAACTCATATTAGCCAAAAAAAATACAAAAGCAATGTCACAAATAGTTCAGCAGGAGCATCAAATGAATCAATCTAGCGGTATGATACTATTACCAATTGTAGGTGATTTTTTCAGCCCCTTTACATAAGGAGATGTGACTTTTCCCTTTTTATCAAATAGTTAAACATATCAGTTTCGCAGGAGGGAGTGGAGAGAGAGAGAGGGACGGGGGTGTGAGATTTGGAGGGCAGGTGGGAATGTGATCAATGAAGGAGTTCAGACATTTAACAGAAATGTTTGGTAAATAAGGAATAAATATAGAGAGAGGACAGGATCGTGTTTGGATCAAGGAAAAAGGATGTTTACTTCTTTTTCTTTTGATTTAGATTTTAAATTTCAAAGATTTTAAGTAGTTGAGGAATCATTAAAAAAAAGTGGAAAAGATGGCGCATGAGAATATGGAGAAAGAGAGTAGTTGTACATGATTTTCCTCTTATTTTGTGTGAAACGGAAATGAATGCTTTTAGAATAAATTGAGGGCATTTCCAGCAAAAAAGTTGACAGAGGAAATCCTATAGGATATATTCTAAAATCGAAATCTATAATAGCATAGATATGGAAAAGTCTCAAATCCAAAACGTTTAAGAATGCTACATGGTACCGCATCTGGATGCCTACTAGTTACCTAATAGTTCTCAAACTATAATTCTACTTTTAAGTTGTCGAATGCATCTCAATAAGGAGGATAGACAGTTCATTGTTGCTCAACATATCCATTATAAACTCAATAATCCCATAATAAATTATATAACTACTAGTAGTAAGTTATATTTGTGTGGAATACTATCAATACCCTATTCCATTTGGACCTCTTCATATCCAATCCTGCTGGAGGACTTCAAAATCCAAGCCAAGTCTGAAATTGTTGGATGCAATAGTGACAGGCTATACATGAAATGGGGGTTAAGTTGTCCTAGTGCATAGTTTTGTAAGGCTAATGCATAAACACCTTTGATATACAGATACAAGCACAAGAACACACTGGTTTGTGCACCTTCCCACTCCAAAAAGGACAAAAAAGAAAAGGGGAAAAAACGCATGCATGGTGGCAGACCAACAAATCCATGCACACACATGCCTACACGCACGAGCACACACCATAGGTGCGCACCCCAAAAAGACACATACAAACCAAAGCATCATGCACGCACATCCACCAAAATTTTCCAAACTGGAAAGACAGACACCAAAATTATCGAAGCTGAAATTCATGTTGACCAACTTATACATAATGAATATACATAATGGTAATCTCTGGTTGCATTAGTTGATTTGGTCAGAGTCAGACAAGCCCGGCTATATTTTTCTTGTTCATCCACGGACAAAGGGAACCATAATAAAGAATAAGGTGCACTGTAATGGAGCTACCACATCCTAGACAAACTTAACAAACCAAATGGCATCCCTACCATCTCCATCATCCAATTACTTGACAAATATTGAACTGCTCACTTTTACACCTATATCCGTCCCTTTCCTAGCAATCTTTTGTTAACTCAAAAGGCTGCACCCTGCTTCAGTAACTCACCTTCTACATTACGTGGACTCAAGTTCGTGTGTTACGCAAAGGTGCATGTCTAAGCATTGGATCCTTTCAACACCTGAGAATTTCTTCTTAAATAGTTGTCTCCAAGTGTTATAGGAAATCCATGTTACATGGTCGGGCATGAGTACTTTAGGCTAAATCAAAGGGTTTGGGTAAAATGCCTCACCATATGAAAGATTTTTGAACATCAAAAACTAAAAAAGACTACACATCTCGAGAAAGGTAATCAACGTCCCTGACACAGTTGCACTTAAAAATGGACAAAGGTTAGTTCATCTAGCCAGCTAATATTAGATCTTAGAACCACTATCGACGACTCGTACAGTATGATCAACATAATGGACAAAAATATTGAGAATGAACGAAGAATGAGCTGTAGCATAATGGCAAAGAATTGCCAAATAAATGTCGAAGAAGATGCTTTTTAAATACAAAATTAAAGCACACAATTTCTCCATAGCTAAGGTAGCAAAATTCTCAGCATCCAACTATTAGGATTTCTTTTCACATAAGTAAACCAAATTAAAAATGCTGCTAAAATAATGTTGGACTTAAAATAGATGGATTAGGAAATATATAAGTTGCCATCAATCAGCAAACAACATGGATCAATGGAACTTCCAACCATGTAGATTATTATTTATTTACTTTTATATTTGCAAATCTATCAGAAACAAAAAAGCTTCTCTATAAACCTGTGAACTTTCATGATAATTACAAAGGGAAATAAAAAAAATTACCTTGATGGCTGGGGCAGTACCAGTTCGGGCATCCCAAAGAATGAGGCAAGAATCATCACCGACACTACAGAATTCTTGTGCGCTTCATAACAGTCGGGGAACAAAATATCAGCATAGAAACAACATATCACAAGAACCAGAACAACTCACAGGATTTTCATGATGGTGATACAGCTGATCCAACATATGAGGTAAAAGAATCACAGAATTATATGATATGTCTCAGCTCCAAAATTTTAACTACTATTATACCTAGAAGGACAGAATTGCACATCTTCAACAGTATCTTCATGCCCTTGGTATACGCCTCGTGGTCCAACCGTAGGACTGTCTGAGCTTTTCTCATTACCAGCTTTTGCAGGCTGCTTCCCACTTGAGCTTGCAGGTGTTGCAGGAGATTTAGCAGCTGACGACTCTGCTAACGTGGAGATATGATCTTGAATGCTCCACAGAACGACCAATTTGTCCTTCCCTACAATTAGTTATCTTGGTCACAATAATATACAAGAGAAAGATTAGGGAGATTTTCAGTTTAATGTTAAAATGTGCAAACAAAATTAATGTGTTAGGCATAAGAATCTGAACAATCTCGACTAACAGATGCCTGCAAATTTTGGCCTGAAAATAAATTATATACAAGGTCACAAAGTCTTAAAATTTATTTAGATGCATGTACAGAATATACCATGTGAATTAATCCGATGCATCAATTGCGTAAGAAAATGTTTCATCAAGACAAATTTGTTCAAAGATCAGTTCCATAGTAATAGTAAATCAAACGGCACCCATAACACCAATACTGGAGAACTGTCAACTAAAAAGCACAATGGCATGCTTTCATGAATAGCCAACATTTTAACTTTATGAGTACATACAGGAAGAAGAATTGGTACAACAAGGTTAACCTCTCCATGATAAATTACCATGACTATCAAAAGCAACAGACACAAGAAGCCTCTATACCTACAAAGTGAAATGAGCTACAGCAAGGAATTATGCCTGTATGCACACGTGTACATGCATGTGTTTATATATCTCCAAAAAAAAAAAGTTTCTAACCTCCGGAAAGTACAAAAGGATCTGAAGGACACATGGAAAGTGCAAATTCCGCATTTTCTTGATGTCCTGTCAATATCTGCATGATGACAACAAGATAGCAAGTTGCAGTTGGTTAAAAGGAAATATTCCAACCAAAAATCTAAATATATAAGGTTTCCTAATTAAATCTTCACGCAAATTGCACGTGCTTTTTTCCTCAGCACAGAAATCATAAAAACAGTACCAACTGCTAACTTTATCCATCGGCGCTGTAATTTAGCATTAAGAAAAGCATAATCAGGTAAAGTAGTTGATTGACAACAGACCAAATCTGGACGAGAGTCAGCAGCTCCTAAAACAGCATGACGATTAGGCTGCACCTCAACATCCCAGATAAGTACCTGCAATGGAGCTTAACACTTAAGTAACATTGGATCCAGCTTTCAAAACCTTCAAAAAATAAATAAAAAAAAATGGAGAGTAAACTTGATATATACAGCTGGAATAAAGATAATCAAAGACATACATCAGGGCTGTCAGTATGTGTTGCCACTATCTTACTGTTCTGAGGAAGCTCTCTGATTCTGTTAACCTGCATGATGGCAGACATTCGTAACACATGAAAATTTTTGAATTCATAAATGCCTTTGATGTTGCTAAAAGCTCTTGCATATGGAACCCATTATAGATCCCTCAGTAAAACACATGAAAGAATCTGGATCCAAGTGATGTGTGGAGTTACAGACAGTAGCTCCTTGACAACTTCCTCTATTACTCAAAAGCTGACCTGCCTTCCCTTAAAACTTTACAAAAGGTTTTCAGCAACCAAATTTTTTGCTTAAAGTTGATTGGCCAAGAAGTTTGGACTAATTTGCAAATTCATTACCATAACTTGAAAAATGATTGGATGACCTAGGCAATTGCCTAGACGAATTAACATCATCAAGTTTTTTCAGGCATCATGACCACATTTGGTAATAACCACACCGATAATCTTCAGATGCGATTGAATACACACCATAAATGTTGAAACAAAGTATAAGTTGCCATAAAATAATCACTTCATACCTCCCCAGGATGTATGATAGTTTTGAACTTTTTAACAAAGGGAGAGCGTGCTTCTTCATTAAACTGCAATCAGAAAAGTATTTAATTATCAGCAGAAAACTAATGAGTCTAAATGCAAATGAAAACATTTTATCATGCAAATAATCCTAGTATAACGTGCCAAACAGGAGCCTTACCAAATTTATGCTCTTCATGACAACTTCAAAACTGAGATGGAAATTATTTTCTCATAATATTGAGTACAAAAGCAAATAGATTCTGAAAGATTTGTGTGCAACTAAAAAGTTTCAATTTACCTAGTGGGATGTAATTTGAGCAGTAAATACATACTAGCCCATGGCAAAGCAAACAATATTCTAGTAAAGATTATTTAAAAATGCTTATTAACTATGGAATAACTCAGGCACCACTCTGACAAACTTCAAGCAATGTAAAAAAGCACTAAAACCAACAGTTCATGACCACTTAACCTGGGAGATATGCTCTGCAGCCGCAACCCTTGGTTTGACAACTTCGCAATTTGCGATGACGAGAGTATTAGGAACACTGCCATCGGTCTGGAACAAAAGCGTAAACAAGAGATCAATGGACAAGCACTATTCAAACAGTATAAGTTCCGCATTTACAATTTGCTACTGAAAAAGATTTGCTCCATGGAAGTAATATGCTTGTGTAAATGTGAGCAAAACATAAGCATGAAAGTATGCATGAGCAATAAGCTACCACTTCTTCAGAAAAATCTAACACTCATTTATTATCAATCAAGATGATAATTTGCCACCTTTAAAATGCATTAAGAGAAAAAAAAGGAACACGGCACAATAGGGCAAAATAAACAAAAAGAAATCTATGTGAATATCTAGCAAGATAAGAATGCCAGTAATTGTGCGGAAACACAAAAGAGTAAATACGGGTAGAAACACAAATTAATATGGAAATTGCTGAGTTCGATGCTTGCAATTGAATAAAGAGTTTTGTTTTAACACAAAATCAGATGATTTACAAACTCAGTATAAAAAAGAACAGTTATGGTAAGTAAATTAGTGAGAGCACCCTTCTACTCCAGATAAATAATTCAATTATTCAAAAATCACACGCATTAATAATTTTCAATACGACAAAAATTGGCTCATCGTACCCTCACCTATATTATATGTAATGTTATTTGATTCATGAGAAACTCAGTGAGATAACAGGCAAGCAGGCCATTCGGAACCCTTTTTTTGAAAAAAAAAAAAGTACACGTAACTACCAAACAGAATCAGCGGAACAATATATGCTATTACCGAGGCTGATAAAATTCTACAGTTTTAAACGAAGCAGTAAATAAATCTAAGGCCACTTACCTGCTCAGAAAGATACAGACGTTGACGATTCTTGTACGTTGCTTGCTCGAGCTGCGGACCCCACCTTTTTCAAGGAAAAGTAAAAGGCCAAAAAATCAAGAAGCTTACACTTCAAAAAGATTTTTTAAAAAAATAGAAAGCAGGAAAAAAAATTGGCCTCCAAGCCCTAAATAAAAAGAAACAGCGACTATAACGTCTCACTAATTGAATCGAAGTCCAAAGCCTTCAAGAACATGAAAAGATCGCCTCCTTTTCGTTACTAATCTTCCCCTACAGACAGGCAGCTTCGTTTCCAGCACCCCCTTGTACGGCCCAAAACCCTAGGATGGAAGACAAGAACTAAAATCCTAGAATGCGAGACCCTCCTCCTGTGTTCTCCTTCCCCAGGAACCCTAGCCGAGAAAAGCGAGGAAGAGAGGAGAGGAGAGGAAGAAAGAGGGTTATAATACGAACCGGCAGGAGAGGGAGGGCCAGACGAGGTTGTGGTTGGCGAGCCAGTCGTAGAGGACGGGTATGAGGGTCTTCCATTGGGTATACCGCTCGTCCACTGTGGGTTGCTCCGCCTTTCCTCTCTCCCTCATCTCTCTCGCTCGCCGTCCCTTTCTCACACTCTTTCCCGCCCGCTGCGCAAAAGGGGAAGGAAGCCCTCGAGGTCGTGCTCTTGTCTGAAAGGAGATCGGTCACGGAGGGAAGGGCGGGCCGCGGGTTAAAATGGATGGGAGCGGACTAGGAAAAAAAACCAAGGAGAGGGCTCGGCTTGGGTCCGTCCCGCCCATAAATAAACCGGTCCGCTGCTGCATGTGGTTTAATTAAAATCGAGCCAAAAATTTTATCAGGACTTGATACGCCGCGAATCCTCTTCAAAAACAAAAGTACTTTCAAAAACAGACATAAATGGTGCATGGCTGTCATTAGTTCATACTGTAAGTTACTGGGTTAAGTCCTACAAGGAGCGGTGGGAGCTTCCAAGCTGGAGTATAGTAGGGGCAGAAAAAATTTTCAATGAAGCGGTGAAATACGTAGAGATCGGAAAGAACACTAACGATGAAAGCACTCTTTGTAGCTATTTATCTGAGAAATTCACACTGAGGGTTTTATTTAGGCAGACCATGTGTAGCACTGAAGCCTCTTTGTAGCTATTTATTCTCTAATTTTGTTGGCCCCATTCATATCTGAGGAATATGAGCCGCTATTGTACCACAAAAAAAAATAGTCTATAGATACTTTGTCAGCGGTGCAAACATTAGATGGTGTGTTTGAATGATACAAATCAAGATATGGATAATCTACTGAGAAAAAAAAGTTTTGCTTCCATTATAATGAATTGTGAAATACTTAATCCAAATAGCATGTATGTTGATGAGAAAATTATATTTTGATCTGGCATGCCGATATGATTAGGGAGATGTCACCTATCCAAGTATGCATGGTTTTCTATAGCGCAAAATAAGTACATATGGAATCCGAAACTCTTGAAATCTTCCCTCTGGATTATCTAATGGAGCCTGCTTAATTTATAGAGATTTATCAAGAAAATGCAATTGATGCTGAGATATCAACCGAACTTCATAAATTTTTCCCACATAAACCGTTGCGGCTAGCAAAGTTTGAAAATGTTGGATTACTTGCATGAACTAGTTTCCTAGGAACAATTATGGTTGCAGTATCAGAAGGAACTAAGAGAACTTCGACCAAGGTTCTTATGAGACCTGATGCGGGATTTGCACCCCGTCACCAGCACAGCCCACACACCAGCCGAGCAGGGAAAGCGACCGCGTCCTCACCGAGGTATTGTCCGCTTTGGGGATCGGGGATCGTGACCGCTCCCGGGGGTCCGCGCTTTGACAGCGCCCCGGGTGGAACCACCCATTCCACCCCTCACGGGTTTGCCCTTCAAAAGGCGCCTCGGTGAGAAGAGGTTATTGAGCCCCCCATTTAAGGCACAGACCTTTCCGCTGATTAGCCGATGTGGGACTAAATTCGGGGAACCCCCCGTAACACAGCCCCCCCAGCGGGGAGGTCCTGTGCCCGAGTCGGCTCCTTGCTGGATAGGCGGAGGGCCGAGGCCCTCCTTCTAGCGCCATATGATGCGGGATTTGCACCCCGTCACCAGCACAGCCCACACACCAGCCGAGCAGGGAAAGCGACCGCGTCCTCACCGAGGTATTGTCCGCTTTGGGGATCGGGGATCGTGACCGCTCCCGGGGGTCCGCGCTTTGACGGCGCCCCGGGTGGAACCACCCATTCCACCCCTCACGGGTTTGCCCTTCAAAAGGCGCCTCGGTGAGAAGAGGTTATTGAGCCCCCCATTTAAGGCACAGACCTTTCCGCTGATTAGCCGATGTGGGACTAAATTCGGGGAACCCCCCGTAACAAGACCTATTAACAGAGAACGTTTTGATTAGTCTACTACAAGAAATGTTGTGCATAAAGTAATTAAAGAAATATGGTTACTGCCAAATAATTTACATGATATGTACTTTACATTTTCTATATGCTCGATTTGTTATGCGTGCTAATTTTTATTCATCGTAGTAGTACATTCATAGTTTCCTTAATTGTCTTGTGTTTTTATCTTTTAGAATTCATTTGGTTCACAAAAAAAATTTCTCAATTTTTTTAATGAAAAGTTGATGCTTAGGTGTATGATGCCTAAAAAAATAGTTTTGAAATGATTAGCTGATCATAGAAAAATGGCATGTTGCAAAATAGCTTATGTTTGGTGAGCATCTTTCTTTTTGTGAAAGTTATGTAAAATACTTGTCATGTTCATAGTAAAGTAAAAGATCTTACCCCAACTCTATCTAAAAACTTAAGAGCATCTCTGGAAAAAAAATATCCCAATTTTTAATCAGTGGAAATTAAACTTACTCATAGTTGCACAAATTTTTTTCATAAAATATGGAAATCTTATTCTCACAAAAAAGCTATGTTTTTATTTCTTTCCTTTGAAAACTCTCTAACCAAACCTGAGGTATTTCTCCATTTTTCATCGACCATACTTTTTTCGTCCTCTTTCTGCGAACCAAACAAGTCCTTAAGAATGAGACAATAAGAAAACGCTAAGAGCTTTTTGAAATCAAACCATGAAGAAATTGTACCTCTTAAGCTGAAATTTTTGCATAAAGATCAACAAAGGCTATCTGAAAATAGCCGCACTTTCCAAGATTAATTTTTGTTAAGGATAATGTAAGTTTTGAAACTTGAAATCTTGCTACCAATCTGATATGTTAAAGATTAACAATGATCTTTTTGCTATTGTATATGGGAACCAAGCCCTAGCAACAATCTTTCTCGAAGATATAGGTATAATGATTCCTCTACTTGCACAAGATTGTTCTTCCTATGCAACCATTACTCCAATCCCATCAATATTTTGAACTGTTGAAAATGAATAGCAAATGCCAATCAACATGAAAACAAAATGTCAAAGAAATGTTAGATGAAGTTGTTGTGGCTGTTGAAGAAAAATGCCTATTGAATTTTAAATTTCAATAGCTACATAAATTACAAAAATATTTTATTCGATGACAAAGAACATTATCAAAACCCCCACCATTGTTTAAATCATTATCTTAGTACCACCAGTATTATTATTATTTAATGCAACGATGAACAATAGGCATTCATATACAAGAAGCTAAAACCACTGCCAAATTAGCAAGTAGCAATTGTTATCAGGGATTTTTTGCATGAATATCCTCCTAAAGATCAAATTTTGTATGAATATTCTTCCAAAATTGATATTTATATGTATAGCTTTGTAAACACTTGTTTTGCTATTCTACCCTTTTTTATCCTTATTTTTGCATATGTATCCATGCCAAAAATTAACTGTTTCATATAAAAATGACTAAAATATCTTTAATGAGTAGACGTGCATAAAGAAATATTTATAAAACGATCACGATGAGATATAAAAATATAATTTTAAACTTCTATTCTATTTTTAATTAAAATAAATATAGTGTTTATTAATGGTATTAGAAGAACCATTATATTAGGAGTAATTATGTAAAAATAGTATTTTATGAGGGTGCAGAAATAAATATAAATTTTAAAAATGTATTTTATGAATTTAAATTTTTAGGAGGATATTCGTGGAAAAAAAAACTTGTTATTACAATGTTAAATCAGCAGATCGCGTGATGAAAAATAGCATCTCTTTTTAATTCCACGTTCACGCCCAGCGGTTCGGAAAAAAACCGGATCGGGCTCCGCCAGGCATTTTCCGGCATGAAGTGGGTGCCGTTGGATGGTGATCCAAGGATCGTTTTGTATTTCTCCTTGTAGCCGTTGGGCGGCGCAGGTAGCTGATCCCATGGGTTGCAATATCTCGTTCTCTCCCCTTCGCAGTCTCCGCAACGCCAAGATCTCTCCCTCTTTGATGGCCCTTTCCCCTCCTTCGCCTCCCACCCTTTTTTTGGCTCGTCCGTTCCCCTACCAGCCTGCCGAGCGCGCAGCGATCGATCTCAACCCTCCTCCCCACCGAAGGCCCGCCGGAACCGCAGGCTCAGGAGACTCCCCCCCACCAACCTCGCCCCATCGCCCAAATTCCCTTCTAATTCAAACCATGACCGCTGCCACCTCCTCCAATACCAGCGCCACCAGCACCTCCCATCCCCACCCCCACCGCCCCTCCTCCGCCGCCGCCTCCGCCACCCAGGCCTGCGCCGCCTGCAAGTACCAGCGTCGCAAGTGCAATCGAGACTGCACCCTCGCCCCCTACTTCCCCGCCGACCAGCAACGCCAATTCCTCAACGCCCACCGCCTTTTCGGCGTCAGCAACATCCTCAAGATCATCCGCCACCTCGACCCCGTCCAGCGTGCCGAAGCCATGCGCTCCATCATCTTCCAGTCCAACGCCCGCGCCCACGACCCTGTCGGCGGGTGCTACCGCATCATCCTCGAGCTCGAGCGCCAGCTCCAGCGCGACTCCGCCGAGCTCGCCCTCGTCCTCCGCCAGCTCGCCATCTGCCGCTCCCAGGCTCGACCAGGTCCATCCCCTGCCACCACCGCCGTTGCCTCCGACCTCGGCGTCGTCTATCCCAATCTCATTCTAAATGCAGACGACACTGTCGGTGTTGTTCTTCCGATGCATCAGCGGCAACCCCAGCAGCAGTTCTGCGATTATTTCTATTATGACGACCCCCACGACGACCATCATAACAATAATGGCAAGAATCATCATCGTAATTATAATAACAGAGGGGTCGTCCACATGGAGGTCCCAACAACGTCGATGCCGTGCGAGGTTGAGGAGGAGGAGGAGGACGTGAAGTCGCTCGTCGACATGTTCGAGATCAGGCAGGCATTGATAGGGGATGACGAGGAGGAATCCGCCAAGAATTTCGCTGCTGCTGCTGCTGTTGCTGAACCATTTCAGTGCAGGTTAGGGTCAGGGTTCTCGTGCTTCTGATAAATTTTCTTAAAAAAAATATGGTTCAAATTAAGCTAGGCTCGGTCTGTACAGAAGAATAAAAGACCTGCAGGGATGTTTTCTGAAAGTTAGAATTAAGAGACGTGGAGATGGAAGGAGGATCTGAATTTTCTAATTACTCGATAAATACTGTTAAATTTTAAAATTATACCCTTAATGCATGGTGATATATTTCCATATTTATTCAGCTTTCTATATAGAGCAGAAATTTTCCGTGCAATTTCCATATTTTTTTTATACAAAGATGCAAATCCATCATATCTCATACCATTATTTTGACATAAAAAATTTTGGACGAAAATTTCCAGAACAACACCGGTTTCTGAATGAGCTGCATTTTTCTCTCTCTATCTATAAATCATGTCCTAGAGTTGCATCGGGATTTGAGGACTGGATTTGGATATTAGAAGGTCGGATTAGTCGGTCAACCTCCAATTCACCGGTTTTTAAAAGTGGCAAAAACCAACCTTTAAATACAATAAATGAATAGAATTGTACGTTTCATTACAGCAATAATAAGTTACATTATAGAGGGAAAAAAAACCGTAAGCCTCCTTATAATCATGATGAATGCTTTAAATATTTGGTGCACACTGTTCTTTTTTCCTTTCCTTTTCCTTTTCTTTTTTTTTTGTTGCTTCGGTTCTAAAAGTTGCATTATTTTGTTTAATTTTGCAGTGGTAAGATAGAGTCGAAAGAAGAATTAAACCCTATTGAGGATGTTTCAGAACATGATTTGAAAGGCGCTGCCTCCTTGTTTACTCTCACGAATTGTACAAGCTCTTCTTCCGTATGATTTTTTTTTCCTCCTTTTTTCTCATCAATTCTTTTAGAAAATTTTTAATATTTCCAAATTTCATGGAAAAAATGTTTACTCATAAACTGTGAAGAAGCAGGACATGTTTACATTCTTATAGACGTAGTCACAAATTGGTTCTCTCTTTGCTACATTAATGATTTAGCTTTTGCTGGAAAGCATTGATGGCAGATTGAAGAGGACTCGGTGGTGCTGCAGCCAAGGGAAGATCAAAGAAATCCAAAGGATCTATATGCCACTGAGATCTCTGCTGTTTGAGTGGGGCCACCAACCAAGCCTTTGGGAGTGGGGAACCAAAAGAGCTCTTCCTTCTGAATTTTAAACTCTCATTCTAGGTGGGGAGATGCTGTTTTACCTGCAAACCTTCAGTGACATGCTGGCTTCTATGGTCACTTGAGGAAACCTTCATTGCTTGTCTCTGAACCAGTAGTTTGAATCAAGCTCCAGCTCTGTGACCAGCCAAACAAACAGGAAGAGTCCATTGATAGGTATTGGATAGCGCCTTAGCTTCAGCCATCCAATCCTCTACCTTTTCATATAGTGGTGGTCCCAACATGTGGTTTCAATTGTGCGTGAGAGTTACCCAGGTACTAGTCCAATGCGATGGTGACTCCACAACCTCTTCACAAAATGTTGGGTGAGAGAGAGAGAGAGAGTATTGCAGAAGGAAGGATCTTGTATAGTGTCCTGCAGCGAGACTGTCAGAGCCTACAGTATGTAGAACAGCCACAGTCTCCAACTATTAACATAATCTCTACTGACCATCAGGAGTTTGATCAAAGATTGATCTGGTTATTAGTCCATGAAATGATAGAGAATGTAAAACAGTCCTGAGTTATTCATGATACTATTGGATAGCTATGTATGCTTTTATTACTACTATAATTTCTTCGATATTCATCCTCTTGAGCGTCTCATGATTCCAGAACTATTAATGTTTTTCTCTAATTTCTAATAGAAAGTTCTGATTTCCAGACTCTGAAAAGTTTCTTGCCGATTCATACTTCAGCAATGCTTTATATCATCTATCCTATCTCAATCATGAAGGTTTGCTGATGGAAATGAACATCATATACAAATTTGTACACTTAATTACTTGGATTCCTCTATGATATGTCTTAATCACGACTCACGCTCATCTGATCACTGGCAGCTATTAAGTGCATCTTAATATTATTGACATTTTTCTATATCAAAAGAATGATAAATCAAACCTTATACTATCATTCTACTTGTGACGAGTCTAGAGATGAATACACAAGTGCAAGAATTAATCAAAAGCGCACATGGGAAATCTTTTTCATTTTGGTTTTATTGTTAGCAACAATATTATCATGAACATCATGTGCTAGGAAACTAGTGCATGAGGGCCTAATCGAGTCAAATAGCTCGAAATCACAGAAAAAAAATTGATGTCCTTACCAACCTCCTTTTTCAGCTTGTCCATCCCAATTGGCATATATTAAGTATCCATTCGAACTACTGCAACTGCATCGCACTCCACCATAACCAACCATGAAGCTCTCATTAAACTAAGCTAACAATAGTCCCTAGCATGAACTTCCAAGATCACCATGTGAAACAGCTCTAATGATTTTATAATCGATTGCCTCATCCAACCACCCTTAACATCACCCTCTTTTTAGTCCCACACTCCATAAAGATGGTGGGAGATGGAAAGTATTAGTCATCCAAATGAGCCTTGATGAATGGGAGGCATGAAAACATGCATTTGTGATTGGCTTGGTGTAGGATATAATTTCTTGAGACTAGGAAGAATGACCTCAACCAACATAGAGAGCCTGAGATGGATGCAAAGAATCTGGTGCTAGAAAAGGGTCCAAGGATTGGTCCCTCCCCACTAAACAAAGCCCCCACAATATCTTCCTAAAGACCTCACCCATATTATATATTTCTTTATTCCTCTTCAGAAACTTTTCCTCCAATTCACCAAGGGCTGTTGGCTGAACTTCACCATACTGTCCCCTTAGCATCTCTCTCTCTCTCTCTCTCTCACTCTCTCTCTCTCTCTCATGTAAAGGAGCTATTTTTGGAGGTTTTGGTCCATAAAGGAGCTAACTTGAAGTTTTTTATTCGTCATGGCAACATAAGCCCTCGTTTCTTGCTGTGGAGATTTGCTCTGAACACCGTTCTCGATCTTTTTCCTCTGCTGTCCCGGTTTGTTTTTTGATATCAAAATCGCTGCTTGCCGACATGGTTTTGCTTAAATTTGTCGCCTTTGGCGTTGCCCATCTCTTACTCCTGGTGGGTGCTTCAGCTCTGTCCTTTTCTAGGTTTTCTGGGTTCTGTGCTTCACCTGATATGAGTTTTCTTGGAGTGGAGGAAGGTGCAGAGGTGGCTGTGAGGGTTTGTTGAGTTATTCGATCCTGGATACGAGAAGCTTTTGTTGAGTTATTCGATGTTGGATTTATGTTGAGTGAGAGGGGAGCAGTAGGATGGGGCGATGGCGAGAGACTCTTCGCCCATGGGTTCTCCTAGTCGTGGTTGTTCTTCTGGCCGTCCATGGATCTCACGGTAAAATTCATTGCAGAAGTGTTTAATTTATATTTTTGTTATGCTTTAGCTGTGTTATAATTTATGAAAAAAAGAAAAAGCAAACTTGGGACACTATTTGGTTTTGTTATGGCTCCACCTTGGATCTTTTTCCCCCTTTGCCGCTATCTCCCATTCTAATTTGGAATCGGGGAAGCGACAGAAGTTTGGGTAAACTTCAGGTTAGAGTTAAGAGAGATTTTTTTTAACGTTTTTGATTCGACTCTAAATGGGTAAAGAGAGCAGGTAGTTATGTGATTCAGGATTCATTTCATGCAGTTTAGAAGAAGCGACAGAAAACTATTTGCTTTAGGTACATAGTTCTTATAGTCCCACAAAACATGTTATTAAAACCATCAAGAAGTCTGCACAATTGTAATACAGCTCATCTGAAGGCTTTGTTTTCATAAGAAACTGGTTCGAATTTTCTTGCTTTAATCCTAAACATCATCGAATTGCATTCACTTCATCCAGATTTGCTCTCAGATGACCCATCCTTCTCATCAAGACAGGTATGCTTAAATGATGCTTTTGTCATCTAATCTTTCTTCTCAAAAGATTTAAAATATATTGGAAATGCATGCATGCACGTCAAAATTAAGAAAAAAAGCGACATTATCTGCGGCCATAAGTTCTGGATTAACCTATCCGGACTTGATCTTAAATGATTAAAACTGAGTCCGAACAAGTGCTTAACTGGAAGCTGTTAATTCTGGGATTTGCATTCGGGCCGTAAAGAGGAAACAGACATATTCCTTCTCAGAGCATGGTATGCTTTGGAAAATTTAAATTGCTATGAAGAGAGTAAGTTGCAGTTTGGGGTGTCAAACAGACTGAGCAGCTCAAGCTCAGCTCTAGCTCTGCTTGAGAAAAGTTTGAATCAAGCTTGGTTTGAAGCTAAACAAACTAAGCTTGAACCAGCAAAATAGGATCCAAATTAATTTCGAGCTGAGCCAAAAATTGACCTAGCTCGATCAAGCTCGGCTCAGTAAAGTCAAATATATTTAAATTAAATTATATAATAGATCATTGGATTAAAGTTCTCACTGGTGTGTTATTTTACACTTTGGATCAATTAAATGTTAATTTAATTTAGATCCGAACCAAACTTTTGGAATGAAACGTGAAATCAAGAATCAAGCTTTCATTTATGCTGGAACCAAGCTTGATTTAATCTCGAGTTGACTTCAGATTGATTTTGGATTGTTAATCTGGTCATGAAATTCAGATCAAATGAGGCTTGAAATAATGGTAAACAATTCAAGCTTGATCTGAAATTCAGGCTTGAAATTAATTTCAAACCAAACGTGATTGGATTCTTGCTTGATCAAGCTTGGTTTGGTTACACCGCTAGTTGCAGTTCAAACTAAAATAATTTTCACCTACTCTTTCATAATGTGTCCTTTTGAGTTTTAATAATAATGATAGACACTCAATGGAGTGTGCCAGCAAAAAATATTTATTTTGGTGCTGTGGAGTGGAAAGACATGATTGGGTCGCCCCAAAGATAGTTGCTGCTTATGATCATTTATCATGGTGTTTGGGGAAGATAGCAGAGGTGTTGTAAAGGTCAAATGGGAAAAATTACCTTTATGACAGATAAAATGTTGTGGGAGAATTTCAACCAAAACATAATGCTTAGGAATGTTTCCTCAACATACCAACACATGCTCAATGGATATGATGCTTGTTCTTGAAAATCAGTTCCCCTATAAATCCAACTCCTGTATGAGCATTAAAAGGAAAATACTATTATATGCTGTTCAATGGTTAACCTCCAGATAATTGTGTCAACTGGGCACTAGATCTACCTGGTTGTGCAGATGAAAATAATGTATATGTGTTGTAAAAACAACACATACACCATAATTTTTAGTTGCTTGCATCTAGTCTTGGTAAGTTACATGAGCTATTAAGCAAGGTTCCCTTAACAGAGTGGACTTGTTGCTTACACACCCTGTCAGGGTTCCCAACTCCACGAGAACATGTAGATCGAGCATACCTCGCTTCACCACATGCCTATTTCAAGATCTCCTTATACTTATTACATTGGATGCAAAATATCGTCTCTTTATGTCAAGTTTCTTTGTCACTCTAATTAATAGGTTCAATGAAAAATTTAATAACAAAATGTGTTGTGAACATGCTACCAATTTTTCTTTATAGTGTCACTAACTGGTAATGTTTTTTAACAACTGACCGACAATTTGTGTTATGCTTTACTTTATTGGGGATATTTGTTAATTCTGACTAGTAAAGAGACAACATGTTATTATTAGAGAGGAGTCTGTGTTTGGAGAAGAAGTTAACACCATGCTAATAATTGCTTTTTTCAATAGGCTGTGTATGTGAGTTTTTCTATATGATTTCATATCTGTGCTTCCTTTACTTCACATATATCCCTTACAGAGAGATGCCTATGTAGGAGCAAATAGGAGGAAGCAGCAAGAGATGGAATTTGAAATCAGAGTCTTTTAATTTCTTTGATATTTATTATTTTCATTGCTAGAGTGAATAACATAACTTTTTCTTATTATTTACTGAAATTTATGACTACGAGATGAATACTTGTGCTCAAATTAAGCTGATGTTCTAAATCACACCAATTTATAATGCTAAAATACATAAAAATATATTATTTTCTTAAATTAGTAACTGATGCATCCAATGTGGATTAACCAGTTCGTTGCATCTTCTGTTAGAATGATTGTATTTGGAACGTTGTTCTGAATTACAACGACATGCAAAATGCGAGTTGCATATGATATATGTGTCCCAGCGGTTGCCCTAACAACAACTCCATGTAACATTTTGGGAATTTGTTGGCTACATATGCCTGCTTTTACATGGTTTAGAAATACACTTTAGTGTACCTTCAGAGCATGGCTATGTGCTTATATGATCTCACTAACACTGTTGTTGTAGGTCCAATTTCAAATTTTGTACAGAAACTATCAAAATCATCACATGTACATCCATGGGCTCGCAGAAGACTGCTAACAACAACATCTGGGCCTCCACCAAATGACACGGATTTGAAGCTCGAGCCCTCAGGCATGCTGGCTCCATCCATTCTTCCACCACTTGAACCACCAAGTACAGTTTAATATTTAGGACCAGTTCAGTTGATTTGAATTTCCAAACACTAACATGGATATAAATGCTTTTGTTCTCATGCTGGGTTCCATGAATCCCATTCACACATATCACCTGCCCTACCACATGTCAAAGAGAGAGGACCTACACCTGTGTATCTTCCATAATCAAGTGAATATGCACATATCAAATAATGGTCCCTGAAGGTAGCCTTGATGGAAATATATTGAATTTCTTGTGAAATCTAAGGCCACTTGCTAAAATTTTAAGCTTACATGTTAGGAGCTGCTGTACATGCCCGAACAGCCTAAGTCTCTGGTTTTACTCCCTTCCACCCAAGCAGTAATACCATTCCTAGTGCTGCACCTGATCATGTAACAACTAAAAAAGGACCAACAGTGATCTCTGTCTATACCAGGTCTAGCATCAAATTTTTATGTTTGGGAGGGCAAATTTCCATCAACAAATTATTCTCATGATATTCTTGGGTTGTTATCAAATTCAGAAAGTTTTTTTTTTTTAAATATACATTTACAGTTCATGATCTTTCTCCATCCTATATGATCCCTCCATTAGCACATACTGGAATTGGAGTGCCTGTGGCTGGTGTTTGTAAAAAGGCACCCAATAGTAATTCTCCAGTTCCAGTACCACATGCACAGGATATGGTTAATTAACAGCACATTCACTTGGTTGCCAATGAATGATTTTTCTATAAATCTAATATCTAAGTCTATGTGACTGAACCAGTTTCGCTGTCTCCAAGAAAATCTCCACTCCAACCACCTACTGTGTTTCCAGCTAGAGAGAAAATACTCCATCCACAACACCACTTGCTCCTCATACTACAAATTTGCAGCTTAAGCATTTGAGCACTTTATGCTTTTCTTCTTCTTGTTCGGACCAAACCTGGAACCTCTCCACTAAGGAGAGGCACCAGCCAGCCGACCTAAATTCTGTTGGCATTTTACTAGTCATTCAGGATTTCTTGCTTAATGGTTCATTGTATCCTCGATCGTTCCTTGGCTTACAGTTTTTTCAAGTTTAATTGATCATGCATTTATGGTGATAAATGATGTACAGAGCTGGCTGTTCCTCCTAAATCAATTGCTTCTCCTGTCATACAAGGGAATGGATATGGCATGCGTACTGCTGCACCCCCAAAGGAATTGTCCAGTCATTCAACACAAGCAAATTATTCTCATCCCAAAGGTATTATTCTCTTTAACAAAAAAAATACTAGATCCAAAATATAAGCCGCAAATTTCGTGTCTTTTTTTTTTGAAGTTGATCATGCATTTGTGGCAAAAGGTATTCTTCTTCTTCTCGCTGAAAACAAAATGTTGGAATGTATGATGGATCTTTTTTAATGATCATGCACAATCTATGATGTTCAACACCTATTGTTTCTCCAACACACCGATTCCACGACTGATCTTTATATGTTGATAGTGCATTTGTGGCAATGTATGATGTGCAGGGCCTGCTGTTTCTCTGGCACCCACCACTTCTTTTGTCAACCATGGGAGACCACCAAGGCATATATCTAGCCCTTTATCCCCCACAGCTTATTCACACACAAAAGGTACTCATCTCCTCCTTGAAAAATGATGAATGAAAAGTTAAAAATGCTAATCCAGTGATAATCTTTTCCACAGGCTCTTTTCCTGTTATAAGCCCGGCACCACATGAGGCTGATGTTCCCTCAAATACAGTAAATGCTCCTTCCAATTCACATCCCCAACCTCCAATGGAAAGGATACTTCATGGGCATGCACCAGTACCTGGAGTTTCATTTCGCCAGCCAACAGCTAGGAAAAGAATTGGAATCCCTGCATCTGCTCCTTCTGCAGAATTCCACAATCCAGGTTGGAATGATACAACTGAAAATGTTATGTTGATCCTTCATTGGGTTTTAATAAGAGGCAGATGTTTTTCTCCAGCTCCTTCGCATCCTCCAGCTGCACTTCCAAAGCATAGTAGAGGGCATCGTGCTCTGCCACCTTTTATTCGAGGTCTTAAATTTATTAAATAACATCCAGAGCAAACAGATGTATTATTGCTTTAACTCTAGACCCTGTATCTTTTTCTTCAGGCCCTTCATTTCCCGAGCTCCATTTTACTCGGTAGATAATGAAGGAACCCCTACGCCTTCCCCATCTATAAGATTCCCATCTAGCCAAAATAAACGTATACTTAGTGCTCTTATTTTGTACTCTTGTTCTGATACATGTTTCTCCCTTTTTACAATACTAGTTGTTACTGGTTTTTGATCATGCTGATGCCTACAGGGCCTGTTCAATCTCCTGTGCTTTCTCCTTCTGGTTTTGCCGCAGGAAAGCCAAGAGCACCACAGCCTCAACCTTTCCATTCATTACCGCCTCCACCACCTAATCTAGGTAGGTACGGAGAGTCATCATTTTGTCACCGCGTAGTTGTCAACTTTTGTGATATTCCCATTGCATTGTTCTGAGATTCTCCAAGTCTAGCTGAATATACAATTGCAATCATTGTTTATTTGGTTTGTCTGCAGACTGTTCTATGCCATTATCTTGCACAGAGCCTTTAACAAATAGCGCTCCAGGATCACCATGTGCTTGTGTGATGCCAATAAGAGTTGGACTTCGTCTAAGCATTGCACTATACACATTCTTCCCTTTAGTCTCTGAGCTTGCCCAAGAAATTGCATATGGGGTTTTCATGAAACAAAGTCTGGTCCATATCATGGGAGCAAATGCTGCCAGTGAGGATAATGACAAAACTATTGTACTTATTGATCTGGTGCCGCTTGGAGACAAATTCGACAACACCACAGCATTTTTAGTTTATGAGAAGTTCGGGCACAAGCAGGTTTTCATAAACCCCTCATTTTTTGGGGATTATGATGTATTATATGTTCTCTATCCAGGTTAGAGTTCATGTTTTGGTGTTATTCCTCATGTTAGTCCATGCAAATTTTATGTTGCACAGGCAAAGTGTTTAGCGTAAAATGGAGTGCCGTCTTATATCTCCATGTGTCATTTTTGATGGATGATTTGAACAATCGACTAACTGGGCCACATTACCTTCTGTTAGCATCATAAACAGTCAGATCTAGGCACATGCTGTACATTTGTTTATTCTTATAACATCCTCAGCATGTTTGATGCATGGGAGAGGTATGATTAAGCATATTTTATAATTTATAAATATAAGCTTGGTTTGGGAGGTTCTCTTCACTTTTAAGCATGGTCTGCCGTACTGGTCCAGCCCTAGATCAGTACCGGATCTGCGTGGAATCCAGTACCGGATGGTTTTTTAGGAGAGCCGACTGGTACGTGGTCCGTGCCGGTAGCGGTACCGGCATCATACCGGTGCGAACCGGCTGGTTCTCATCGGTACGTCATTTTTTTTTTCAAAAGAACCACAGCTCCGCGCCGTACCTGGCCGGTACGGACCGGACCGGTACTGTATCGGTCCGGCCGGCCACCAGTATGCCGACCGGTACCCGTACGGCGGACCTTGCTTTTAAGAGTAAGAATTGAACTATATGGGGTTTAATAGGACTGATTCTAGGGGGTTGGAACTTCATGACTTAGAGCCTCTTAAACAATGAGGCACTTTGGAGTGTGGCACGTGTGATGCATGAGAGAGGTAGTATGGATTGTTGTGATCCCCCAATCTGATTAAATAATTTCATTATTGATTTTATTTTGAAAATAAACTCCCAACTTTGGGAGGTTTGACTCAACTGTTTTTCTCATCGGAGTTGTTTTATTAAAGATGGGAGTAGTTACAATGTCAAGAGAGAGATGTTAAAAAGAATGACCAGGAGCCTCAAGCACTCGAGAGTTCGGGTTCAATATTAGAACTAATATATTGCTTATCCTAACTAGCATAGATCTTTTGCAGCGGTGCTTTTTGATTAGAAAACAGAAAAAAGGTAACTTGCCTCATTTTTGATGAATTGGAAAAGATGGAGGGCTAGGATCTCTCATGATGTGATGTTCTGCCTAATAGAATGTCATAGAAGTGCTCAGTTAATTGGAAGTTTAGAGTTCAAAGCATCTGGTGAGACATGATACATGGAGAGAAAGCATTTTCACTGTCGAAAGTTTCTTTCTGGTAGTGCATACTTGACTGTTGTCATGCTTGGCTTGTCTTGATTTTCTTTTATATTATATATGCAGGGCTTCCTCCACCATCTACGGCACCTGGAAATGTTTATGGCGGTGACAATAACTCAAGGACAAAACATCCTCTTGGGGTTGATTTGAGAAAGCAAAAAGAAAAACAAAGTGGCACTGTAATAGCTATCATAGTTCTTTCAGCTGTTATAGCATTGGTATTATGTGTTGGAGTTGTGTGCGTTTTCTTGTTGAAACATAGACAAATTTCTCATTTGCCAAAACCAACCCCACAGATATCGCTACCTTCATTTGCAAAGGCATCAGGTAATAATATTTCCTATTCAATTTGTGTGATGGTGATTTTATCAGAAGTTGGTAAAAAGGATGATAATAAACTGACATTCAAATCTGCAACTCTCAATAACATCGTTCTAGTTAACATTAAGTTACATTTGCTGATCCAGTTCATTTTGTATGTACAGACTTTAGCAACTTAACCATAGGTAATAATAGAATAAATATTCAACACGAAATATTTATACAGTCTCTGGTATATCCCCAGAATCAAAAATGGTCTCCATTTGCTCATGTTAATAAAAGGAGATTCTAGAGACACCTTTGATTAATGTGATTTTTATTTTGTAGTATATCCTTTTCGATATGCCAAAAAAGTTACAGGGAGTAGACGTACAATATCTGGAAGTAGGCCAAGTTCTGCCTCAGCATCCTTCAACCCTAGTGTTGCAACATGCACCGGATCAGCAAAATCATTCAGCCTAGCCGAGGTGGAAAGAGCTACGAACAAATTTAATGATTCAAGAATTATTGGTGAAGGTGGTTTTGGACGTGTATATGAAGGCACTCTTGAGGATGGAAGAAGAGTGGCCATTAAGGTGCTCAAGAGAGATGATCAGCAGGGTAGCCGGGAATTCTTGGCCGAGGTTGAGATGCTGAGCCGCTTGCATCACAGAAACTTGGTAAAGTTGATTGGTATATGCACAGAGGAGCATTTCCGCTGTCTGGTCTATGAACTCATTCCAAATGGCAGTGTGGAATCTCATCTATATGGTAAGTACTGCTACTAGTTCCTAATGTTACTTATGCAGAATATTTTTGCTTAATAATTCAGTCATTCACGAAATATCATCCATAATGCACATTTAGTTCGATCAGCGACTCCAGTGGCTATCCAAATTGTAGAGCATTAGCCCCAAAATATCTGTTATCAGTCTTGGGCTTGTTTTCCAACTGTTGACGTTTATCACTGTCTGCATGCTTCCAGTTGGTCAAATTGTTGACCTTGTTTGAACATAATAGAGTTTGTTTCTGGCCTATCAGTCTTGGGACCAATTGCCCCGAGGGTACGGAGATAACTAGTTTAGGTTTAGGCCGACGAAAAATTTATTCATTAGTTACATCATGTTATTTTAGTATTTTCCTTTCATTGATTTCAAGCTGCTTCTTAGAAACAATTTGAACTGTGATTTCTACATAGGAGCGGATAAGGAAATTGCTCCACTTGATTGGAATGCTAGGCTGAAGATTGCGCTTGGTGCTGCTCGAGGTCTAGCATATCTGCATGAAGATTCAAGCCCTCGTGTCATACATCGTGATTTCAAAGCCAGTAACATCTTGTTGGAACATGACTTCACTCCCAAAGTGTCTGATTTTGGCCTAGCCAGAACAGCTCTGGATGAGGAAAACGAGCACATTTCAACACGTGTTATGGGAACTTTTGGGTATATAGCTCTAACATGTCATAATTATCTTGTTGCTTATGACTCAATGTGATGCTTTAAATGATAAAAGCTGTGCTTTTCTTTTTTCGTAGTTATGTAGCCCCAGAATATGCAATGACGGGGCATCTTCTTGTCAAGAGCGATGTTTACAGCTATGGTGTTGTCCTCCTTGAGCTCCTAATGGGAAGGAAACCAGTTGACATGTTGCGGCCTCCAGGACAAGAAAATCTGGTGACATGGGCTCGTCCGCATCTTACTAGCAAGGATGGATTAGAGAATATCATAGATCCGTCTCTTGGCACCAGTCCATTTGGCAGTGTGGCAAAAGTTGCAGCCATTGCTTCAATGTGTGTTCAGCCCGAAGTTAATCAGCGTCCATTTATGGGCGAGGTTGTTCAAGCCTTAACACTAGTCTGCAACGATGGTGATGAGTGTAGAGGATCAGGAAGCTGCAGCCAGGAGGAGATATCTATGCGGGGTATGGAAATAAGGATCAGTACAGGGATGGATCTGGAATCGGAGAGGGTGATATTGGCATCTGATATATTCAACACATTAGCAAGGTTTACAAGGAATGTTTCTGGATCTTTCCAAAGGTATTCAAGCTCAGGCCCTCTCAGAATAGGTAGGAATGGGCAGTTTTGGCATAGAGTGAGAGGCTTCTCATCAGGAAGTGCAAGCGAGCTTGGGAGATTCGGCACTGGTTTTGTGAGTAGTGATCAGTGGGTGTAGGAATACTCGGTTCCCTTTCATCACTGCTGAAGATCAGATCCATCAACAGAACTATCCTGGCAGCTGACCATGCTCTAGGATGAGTAGGGTTCAGAAGGCCCTTGTTCATCAAAGGGAAGCAGTAATCCCTAAGAAACTGGAGAAGTTCGTGGTGGGGGTTGGATAAAGATGGGAAAATTTTGCAGCTTATCCTCTTGAAGGATAAACATGACTGAAACAAGAAGCATTATTCTTTTGGGCACAAATAGAAATCTGACTAATGAAGCTGCTATGTTCAAAGAAGCTTCCTTGTTATTCTGATTAAGAAAATCAGGAGGATTCAACTAGTATTCTTTTGCCCAATGGCAATGTACATTATTGATGCAGTTCTGTTTCTCCAGACTGGAATACTGAATCTTGGCTTATGAGGATCATTCTGTAGTTGGAATTGGAATAAAGACTGCTACTCCAATTAACTGTTTTTGACTCTGTAAGTGTAGCTCTCTTCACCGATCAATCTATTCAACTGCCTTTATTGGTATGTACAATTTCTTATTCTCCCTATACAAACCTTTAACCTATGATTTATGCTTGATGCTGCGGTTCAGAATTCCAATACTCGTAATGCCATGCTCTCTGCCGCTGCCGCCGCTCCTGCCGCTGCGAATTGCTTTCATCTTTTCTTGAGTTGCAGTCTTGAAGAGACAGCTTAGCTGGAAAGGATTTAATAATTGCATTCACCAACATTGAGGCTGCTTAGATGGCCCCTATGGTTAAAGCATGATCCCCACCAGAAACCTATTTTTTCCTCTACCCTCTTCTGTGTCTGCAGAGTGCAAGACTTGCTATTATGTGAGCCTGTATTCTATGATGAGACCTGAGAGTTGTTCTAGCTGGGGTCGTCCTGGACAAGCTTGGCTTTATCTGGTTCTAGCTGGGGTTGTCCTGTCCAAATCTTCACCACCGAAGCGACCACTATTTGGTATGGAGTACTTGGATGAGTTTTAAATGTTTTTGAATGCCACTGCTTGCCATGTTTTTGCTCAGCTGCTTGTCCATAGGTTGTCAATTGCTTGATTATTGGCTCAACCTTCAGCATGGTTTTGCTGCAGATAACAGTTTTCAAGAAGCGAATTCATCTTCCAGGTTCTATGTATTTCTGCAAGGGGTTGTGTACATAGAATAAGATGTTTTACTAACTAATGGAACCAAAGAGATACATGGATCAGACTTTTAAAATTTTCTCAATATCTTCATTTTTTTTTGGTCAAATATATATTTTCATGCAAATGTATTTACAACATGATATCTTCTCTCATAAATGATAGAAAGAGGAAAGAATCGAGATTTAATGTACATCACCTTTGTAACCTAAATCTATTAGTATGGCACTCCTTTCTCTTTTTTTTTTCTCCAGTCAATTCATCTTTTCTTGTGCCTATGATTCTAATACAGATTTTTTTTCCACCGGGCAAAAGGGAGGAGATCCATTTCGCACTACAAGTATCTGAGCTCAAGTACTTGGAAATGAACCATTCAAGACTCAAACTAAGGACCTCAGGTTCTTAATCAGAGGATCGACCACTAGGACAAAAAGCTCCAATCTGGAAGATACCAGTACTGCTACAAATTCCTACAATGATGGGTATCTGTATGCTGCCCCCATTCTTGAGTAAACCATAGGCAAGAAGCCTAGAACAACTATTTTTCTCTTATTAATGGTAAGAACATCTATTTCAGGGGAACTTGCTACACTTAGAAGCAATAGAAAGCTAACAAAAATCTTAGCGGCAAGAAAAGTCTAGAACAACCTTTTTTTTTTTCTCTTATTAATGGTAAGAAAAACTAAGATGTACCCATAGTTATAATAGAAGCTTTAACAACCCTAAGCAAATATAGGACATATTGGTCCCAATGACAGAGACCTGAACTGTAGAAGAAAGCTGTGGAATTGCTTTCGATGCATGCATGCTTTGCAAGCTGAAAAAAGCCAGCAGAGTCTTAAAAGTGAAGTATAAATTCTCATGAGAAATGAGGAGCCGAATTTTAATAAACATTTCCTATTTGTGATCCCATACCATTGCGGTTCACTTTAGAATTCAAGTGAAGCAAACGTGATGAAAGGGGAAGATGCAGCCCTCCCATATTTCTAATTGGCCGCGTTACATTTAAAGATTTGAGTGAGACACCACACCATCCTCTTTTGCATGAATGGTAGACCACACTCCAGCCTCTTTTTAATAAGCAACAAGTCCAGCTGCACTTTGGTAAAACATGAGTCCAGCCATGGATGACTCATCCTCCGATTATGTAAAATTTTTAGTTGGACCAGATCTGCTGTTGAGCTAATGGATCAGTCTAGCTGCAAACTAACACACACGAACACATCTACATTGCTCTCTTTTTCTTTTTGCTTCTGTTATATCTATGTTAATTATGTGTGCTGATTTGTGGTTGGACTGGTACGGTTCTCCAATTGATCCAAACCTAACTTCCACAAGTCCACCTACTACATTGCCTCATTAACTTCTAGTCTACTGTGCTCGAGACCATGTGGCTCACGTCAAGAGCCCACACCTTCGAAGACGTATAACGGTCATTGTGGTCCTCAACAATATACGGCATCATGCCGAGAGAATTTTAAAAAATTTCACGTAACGGTGCTCTACATCACCGGATTGTAAAAGAGGGAGGGGTGTCGTGTGTCGTGCCATTCTCATGGTACCTTGTGAACCCATAGAGGGAAGCTGCCTAGGGCACTTTGTTTGCTAATTTTTTTGGGCGTGTCCGTAGTATAACTTCTCTGCCTTAGCAATAAAAAAAATAAAGAGCTCGTTTGGTTCGCGGGAAGCA
This sequence comes from Phoenix dactylifera, assembly GCF_051530095.1. Lineage (NCBI taxonomy): Eukaryota > Viridiplantae > Streptophyta > Magnoliopsida > Arecales > Arecaceae > Phoenix > Phoenix dactylifera. The sequence continues at coordinate 32,204,075 of NC_143198.1, read as the reverse complement.
TTTTTTCTTCTAAAAAAATGATTTCTGAGAAGTAGATTTCTGAGAAGAGGATGCCTGAAAAAATACTTTTGGCATTTTTGGTTGACAATAGAAAAATGACAGATGTTGGTTGACCATCCACTTTTTTTGAAAAAGTTATGTGTAATTTCTATTATATTCTTAATAAAAATTAGGTATTTAATGTCTTTTTAATGCTGAAGGATTTTTTTGGAAAAAAAATAAAAATGAAGTGATTTTCGGCTCACGAGAAAGTAACTTTCCCAAAAATACTTTCCGTGGGAATCATATTTCCATCGAAATACAACTTTTTCGTCTCTCTCGTTTGAAAACTCAAACCAAATAAGAGGCATCTCATTACTTTTTCATTGATTATACTTTTTTAATTCTTTTTTTCACGAACCAACGAGCCCAAAAAGAGAGGGGACAAAAAAAAAAAAAAAAAAAAAAAAAAAAAAAAAAAAAAAAAAAAAAGAAGGAGAGGAGAGAAAAGGTTAACGTGAATCACTTATTGGATCATTTGATGGTCTAACATATAGGGCCATGATCCGCACCGAGATGTACGGAAAACTCCGAACCAATGAGAGCACAGTCTAATATAGCGCCCCTGCCTTTGCCTCCGCCCTCAACGCCGCCGCCGGCCTCGCATCCATCCGCCTCGGTTGTCCCTATACGCCATCGCCCTTGTAGCAGGTCTCGCCCCCCACCCCGTCGGCCGTCGCTGCAAACTCCCTCGTTGCCACGTAGTCCAAGTGCGGCGACGTCATCTCCTCCCGCAAGGTGTTCGACCAAATGTCCCACCAGACTCGCCTCGTGGACGGCCATGGTCGCCGCCTGCACGACCAATGGCCATGCCACCGAGGTGGTGCCTCTGATGGTATGGCTGCTGGAGGAGGAGGAGCCGCCGCCGGGACTCGGCCGGTGGTTATATAAGGGAAGGAGGAATAAATGAGATAGATGGAGGAATAATGAGAGTTTAAATGTTTAATGTGGCGGGGATAACAATAGCATATAAGTAATATACAATCATTTGCTTGTTACGTGAGTAATAATTAGAAGGAAGTACGCTAAGCATGTACTGGTAAAATATTAGGGGCGGCAATACTTAATCATCCAAATCCGTTTAACTTGATTTAACATATTAAAGATCAGATTAGATTACCTGTTTAATAAAAAAAGTCAAATTGGGACCCGCAGATTTTTAATCTATTATGTATCTGATCCAGATGGACTGCCACTCCCATCCATTGCTTTGGTTACTAAAAGATAGGTACGTCAAGTGGACACCTTTTTTTTTTTTTTTTCCTCAAAAAAGGGGGGGGGGGGGGGGGGGGGGGGGGGGGGGGGGACCTCTCCTGCATAGCAACTCCACACTGGGCCTCTCTCCCACCGGAATATGTCCGATACGGATAGAAAGCACCCCTTACCCTCTTGGAGGTAGAGGCATACTTATATTTCTCATACCTTCCCCATCTCGCGGATGGCCCCACCTACGTGGCAACCTCCTTACGAGTGAGTACGTCATCCCGACGCCACCTTGGTACGAGCCGATCAGTAGTGTTTCTAGATCTTGTGTCCAGAGGTGGGGCATCCGGTTTTCGAATTTAATCGACGTCCGCGCGTTTTGAACTTGGAACCACTTGGTTAGAAATAAACGCTCCATTCTAACTGAGCTACCACATTGGTGGCAAAAGCATAGGCGACCCATAGTTTTCTCATCAGCTCCAAGGTGGTGATCACTGGGAAGCAGGGGCAGACACGTTTGTGCTGTGGTTAATGTGGGGGAAGCCGGTAGCGTCTCTTTTGGAATGAGGTAAGTGAAGTTTGTTCCGTTGCATGTTACGGTGAAGACTGCTCCAAGCTAGCTAGCCTAGCATTCATGCCTCCATTAAATGATTTCCAACCTTCCCTTAAATGCACCAAGCTTTATTAACCAAAACCTGCACTGTCTCTAGTACTTGCATCTAATGGAGGAAGAGAGAGAATGAGAGAAATAAGGGAAGAATAAGAGGAGTAAGCAGCACCAAGGAGAGCCAGACTTGGCGCTTAGGCTTTTATCGCTTATTATTAGGAACTGCGGCACTACCACGCTATTCTCCTGGCGTTCGTGCTGCCTCTCAGACCCATGGCTTGCAGGAAGGGAGAGCTTTTTCTTAAAATCTTGCTGTTCCTCAGCATATTTGGATCAACACAAGGTCTGCTTTTTTTTTTTTGCTTCCCCGAATACTTTAGATTTCATTTTTGAACTTTTGTATGCTTGTTATGTCTCAAAGTTTGTGAGAAAATTTCTGTATCTCAAAGTTAAAACCAGGGGAATTTGCCTCCGTTGGTTAGAATTTTAGGCGGCGGCCAGTTCTCTGAGAAGAGAACTACTTCCCATTTGGCATGAATTCTTGGAACCCCACCATCTTCCAAATTCTCAACCTTCAGAGTATCTTTTTACTCATCTTGGCAGTTAGTTTTCTCTAGATATTCTAAGATTTTGGTTCCCCTAACTTTTCAAACTACAGTTTCTGAAGTTTAGGAGTTTCTTCCTATAGGTTTGATTAGTTTCTTGTCCCAAATTTTTATTTTTATTTTTTGTTGTAAGATAAGGCTTCAGTTTGCAAAAGGAGAGAAGTTTTCGAGGATTTTATATATTTTTTGAGATGCTTCTAGGATTTTATATAAGAAAAAGCCACATGCATTTTTGCACTCCAAACGAATTGAGTCACGATGCGTACCTTTTTCCTTATGTATGTTCTCTGATTGGAAGCTAAGAACTCGAGCTAATTTACTGCATTATGTATAGATTAATTCTTTTTTCCTTTTCTTCCGAGAGAAAGCTGAATTTGTTTTTGTAGTAATCCTGATTGACATTTTGTTATAATTGCATGGTAAGACTTGAGATATGTGCTGAAGGCCAATTGCTTCCACCAGACAGTGCCATAGCCCATTTTTTATAGTTGAAGGTGGTTATGTACAACTCATATATACAACTTATATACAGCTAACAATACAGCTCATACACAGCTTCTATACGGCTAACAATTTTTAAGAGAAGGTAACACCCGGTAATTCTTGCATTGCAATTCTGAAAATCTCAAACTGGTTTGTTGAGATTGTTAAATCCGAGTGCAAATGTGTTTCCAAATTTCGAGTTCAAATCCTCCACCTCAGTCAAAAATTTTCTTTTGTGAATGAAGAAAAGAAAACTGGAAAAGTTGTGATGCATTGCTTTATAATATCAGGTAGGGGGTTCCACAAGCGGAGGCATCCACATCTGGAGAGAGCAAGCAGGTTCTCCTCAACACCACCACAAGGGTATGACTACATCATAGTTGGTGGGGGAACAGCAGGGTGCCCCTTGGCTGCCACCCTTTCTCAGAGATACAAAGTTCTGCTGCTGGAGAGAGGAGGCTCCCCCTATGGCAATCGCAACATCTCCTACTTGGAGAACTTCCACATCTCTCTGGCTGACACCTCTCCCACTGCTCCTTCTCAACCATTCATCTCCACCGATGGTGTCATCAATGCCCGAGCTAGAGTTTTAGGTGGGGCGACTTGCATCAATGCCGGCTTCTACACCAGAGCCAGCCCAAGGTATGCGTCCAACTCATCTCCGATCTTCTGCTCTTGTCTGTTATGTTATTTCCTTGTGCTGAATTGCTTATTAGTCTCTTCACCATGTTTTAATGCAAAGAAAAAAAAAAACCAGCAGCTGGTAGTACAGTTTATTGGCACCTATCTCTCCAAGTGAGAGGTTCCAAGTTGAAATCTGAGCGGTGGTTGTTGCCACCAGAGTCCTAGCTGAAGGTGGTGAGGTCGGACGGGCATCGAGTTTGTCTAGAGAGATTGGACGTGATCCGAGCTGAAGAGATGAGCTGGAGAACGGTTGTGGTGGCGAGTTCAAATTGGGTCTGGTGCTAGTGATCCGACCTGAAATCGAGAAAAGAAAATTCACTTGTCAGAGTTTGTCTGGCGGGAGACCACGTGATGCCTAAGATATAAATTTTGGAGGAAACAATGGAGATTTGAGAGAATTGCAGAGTAGGAGAGTGATTAAAAAGCCGACCTGGAGATTCTCTGGATACTGTTTATAGAGACTATAGAGTGAGGGTTACTGTCCATTACCGTGCGAGTTAGGCAGCAGTGAGCCTTAACTACTCAGTAAAATTCCGCATGTCACATGCACCATGAATAATGGTGTAGATCCGTCAATCATGCGGGATGAGCTATAACCGCCCACAATGTGCCCCATAAATAGCGGGATCATAATCATGCCTTCAACGGATTTTAACTATCTTTAATATGCTTTGAATTGGGGACGTGTCTGTGCTGCTAGTTGATTAGTTTGTGCAGGTTGGTATGATGGTTCATGTTGGCAAGTCGGCCATTGCCGAGGTCAGCAACTCGATCGATTGTAGTGATTGTTGGTTCAGTTGATGGTGAGGTCGTCACCTCGACCAATTGCTGAGGTCAGGCTATGCCGAGGTCAAGCTGATAAATATATACTATATCAATGGTGATAACCTCTTCTCAAAAAAAAAAAACACCAACAATATGCTTCCGAGTAGTCATTCTTTGGTTAGTTAATGTTAAAAATCTAAGTTTGAGATAAGCCTATTTTTGTCCGAGTCGCCGAAACATGAACAATTCAAGCTCTTTTGCTAGCACCATTTGACAAGTTCCTTCTATTTAGAGAAAAGCGTGATTTAGTATTTTAAGACTAAAATAGCGAGTGACATCTGAATTTTGCTTTACTGTTTTTTTTCCTGTTCTGACTGTCTCTTATCTTGTTCTCTTTGTACTTTCTTTAATTTTCTTAATTAAAGTGGCTTTGGTTTATCCTAGCTCTTCTACTGCTTTACCAAGGCCGGCATGCTTGGTTTAATTACAACTAGTAAAAACTTGCATAGGGCGGCCCCTCTTTTTTTGGGTAATGGTAATGAGGCCTTTTCAAAGTCTAGATTATCACGACCTCTTTGAAGTTTTCTTCTTTTCATGTGCATGCATATCTAGGCATCAAGATAATTTTTGCATCACCATGTCATAAAGTACTTAGCAACATTGTTCAACATTTTTTCTTTCATGCAAGCAATCTCTCATGACCATCAAGTCAACTGCTTAAGAAAAGCACTTACAAAATTTGGTTGCTTCAAAGACAACAATTGCTTGATGAGATGATAACTGCTTAAGAAAAGCATGGTCAACTGCTTAACGAAAAAGGCAAATGGGGGTTTCGCTTTGCATGGTTTTGATAAGTGATGAGATGATAACGACCAATTTCAGAAAGAGAACAATTTGTGCAAATCAGTAGATGTACTGGAATTAATAGACATTCACATTTTCTTTTCAGATTACACTATCTTCAATAAATCATAAAATATAGTAATGGAAAGCGATGTTAATTAGCTTATTCTTTGTAGTGAGGAAAAAAAATATTCAAATCATTGCTGAATTCATGAAAAAAAAAAACTTTTTCCTGTTTACTGCTTGTGTTCTTAGTTGAATAATTGATGCTGGCTAGCTAGAAGAAGCTTGTAGTATATAGCTGGGAAGAAAGACCTTTTTACTGCCTCCTGTCCATTAGACACCATCTTTTGTTTCCACTCAAAAACTCACTCGTCTGTCCTGATACAAGGGGGAGCCTAGTGGGCTATAAACAATCTGATAAACGTTCATAAATATATATGTTGTCTTCACTATTAATTCCAAAACTTGGCAAGCTTGTAAAACTGATTTTATTGCTATTATGGTGGTGGTGATGGTTGCCCTTGATGTCATGGAGTCTTCCTTCCAACCTCCTGCTTTAATTTCTGGTACTTGAATTCCAACCTCCCCTTCCCACCAACCTCGTGCTTTATTCAACCTTCTTACACCTTAATGAATGGAGCTGCTCTTTTGCTCTCCTCCCCTTAGCTTGTAAAGCTATGGGGATCGTAACTTCCACTAATTCAGGAAGCCAGAAAAGGAATGAACTGATCCGTTTAAGTTTTACATGGCTTCACAGCTACGTGAGGGAGGCAGGTTGGAACGGTGAGCTGGTGAATGAGTCATATCCATGGATCGAAAAGAGGATCGTTCACTGGCCCAAGATCGCACCATGGCAAGCCGCACTGAGGAAAGGGCTGCTGGAAGCTGGTGTGTCACCTTTCAATGGCTACACCTACGACCATCTGTATGGGACTAAGGTTGGCGGCACCATCTTCGACAAGCATGGATTCCGAAGCACTGCTGCTGATCTGCTCGCCGCCGGACATAGAAGGAATCTCAGGGTCTTGCTTCATGCCACAGTTCAGAAGATTATTTTCGATACGCAAGGTAGAGGCCTAAGAGCAATAACCCTAGCCGCCTTCTCTGAAATAGCAGTTATTTCAGTTGAACGTAGCGTGCTGGAAGTGAGAATAATTACCAACAGAACGAAACATAGGGATAAGATATCCTGGTCATCCATCATATATCTAACATGAAATCGATGAACAGGGCAGCAGCCCAAGGCAGTGGGAGTCCTCTTCAAGGATGAGAACGGCATGCAACACCAAGCAGTCCTCAATGATGGGGGGAGCAGTGAGATTATATTGTCCGCTGGTACAATTGGAAGCCCTCAGCTGCTGCTTCTGAGTGGAATTGGACCCGAGGAAGATCTCAAGAAGCTAAACATTCCGGTGGTCCTCGACAACCAGTACGTCGGAAAAGGCATGTCGGACAACCCAATGAATTCCATTTTCATACCCACCAAGAAGCCTATGAAGCAGTCCCTGATACAGACCGTCGGGATCACGAAGGCCGGTTCGTTCATCGAGGCCAGCAGCGGGTTCAGCGAGTCATCGGACAGCATCCATCGCCACCACGGGATCATGTCAGCTGAGGTCCGGCAACATCATCCACCAGCTATTTTATCCATCTTTTGCTCTCCTCTAATCCTTTTCTTTTTCAAAAGCTCCTACAACTAAACTGCAGCTAGCTCACCGCAGATTGGGCAGCTCTCCACCATCCCTCCAAAGAAACGGACCCTGGAAGCAGCCAGGCAGTATGCTAAGAACAAGGGGAGCCTCCCTCGGGAGGCATTCCAAGGGGGCTTCATACTGGAGAAGATCGACGGCCCGCTCTCCACCGGCGAACTCAGCCTCGTCGACACAAATGTGGACAGCAACCCCTCCATCACCTTCAACTACTTCAGCCACCCGCACGACCTCCGGCGGTGCGTCTACGGGATCAGGATGATCGAGAAGATTGTGCAGACGAGGCAATTTGCTAGCCTCTCTGATGATGACTGTGGCCACTCCATGCAGAGGTTGCTGAACATGAGCGTGAAGGCAAATGTGAACTTGATACCGAAGCACACCAATGATACCGCATCCATCGAGCAGTTCTGCAGGGATACAGTGACCACAATCTGGCACTACCATGGCGGATGCCATCTGGGCAAGGTGGTGGACCGTGACTACCGGGTTCTCGGCATCGCCGGCCTGCGGGTGATCGATAGCTCGATATTCTTTAACTCGCCGGGGACTAACCCTCAGGCAACTGTCATGATGCTCGGCAGGTATTAGCATTGTAAATGCTTAACAAGTTTGATCTTTCTCCATAGTTCTTAATTGCAAGGAGCTCTGTTTGCTGAATTCCCTAATTACTGATTGTTTCCATTGTTTTCGATATCCAGATACATGGGAGTAAAGGTACTCAGGGAGAGGTTAAGGAGAGCAGGAGGAGTACTGTAGCTCTCTCTGTGACTGATGTTGCGTTGAGAGAAAAAAGAAAAAAGAACGAAAAGAATGTATTGTACCAACTTTTACCAGTTTCATCTCGATGTATTCAAATAAAAAAACAAAAGTAGAGAAGAAATGGAAAATTCATCCGTTCTAGCCTCCTGGGTTACTCTGTGGAACAATGTATAGATTGTACTGTGAAAACTGCTGATGTCCTCTACCCCTGGCTTCTCAGGATCTACAGTGGTGCTTCATGTACGACAGCTAAGGAGTTCAATTTTTATTGATGATATATCGAAAAGGTGGGTGTTCAACTAGTTTCCTGTGGTTGCCATTACTTGGTTTCTCATGAAGTGTTTGCTTTCGTCTTCCTGCGAAGAAAGCGAGGCTGCTTTGGTCAGTTCCTTCGGAGTTACAAACTAGATCCTTAGCAGCTTAGAGGCTTCTTGCGGAAATTTTGGTATAATCTTCGTGGCAATGGCAGGATATGATTGCTCTTGTCTAGTGTGTCCAAGAAAAAACAAAAAACTTTTCTTCATTTGTTTCATGAAAGATATGCAGTGCCTATCAAATGACAAATTCTATATAGAGTTTGATTTCGTAGACAATATTTTCGTGAAACTTCCCCTCTCCTTCCTTAGGCCATGGAACGTTACCCCCCCCCCCCCCAAAGCCCCCCTCGGGGGGGGGACATAGGAGGTAATTTAACTAGACGAAAGGCCGGGAGGCCCACCCCCCGAACCTCCGGTGTTCTCAAACGGCGAAGCCTTACCGCTTCCGGTTTTGAATCCAATCCAGCCCTTCTCCTTTTCGGGTCTTGATTTGTCGTGTCGTTTTCATCGTAGTGGTTGACGGGGAAGAAAGTCCCGACGTTTTTTGGATTTATCACACATATATATGAAAACAGTTCAAACACCACTTCTTCTTTCCGGTTATCGGTGAAGCAGGTCCAATGCCTACTTTTTGGCAGGGTTGCATTCGAATATGAAATTTCCTCCCAGACCTAGTAAACTAACTAGCCCATGAAATGGAATAACCCCGTGGATCGAATGAAATAAAAGAATTTGACCGACTGGCAGAACTGGTTGAGTGCATATAGCAGTAGTCCTCGACCGTTTATATAGGGAGAGTCGAATAGGTGAAGAAGCAACCTTACTGAACTAGGAATCCGATGGATGGGAGGGATGATAAGAGAAGGCAAACCTCGCGAGAGGGTATTTGGTGAAGCTTTGAGGACGGGACAACAGTTGGAAGAAGTTAGATTGGTGGATTAGTGCAAGCAAAAAAAAAAGAGGGTTTAAAACTCCAACGAATAAGAATAAGTCTTTTACATGATTGAAAGATTCTTCCGAATCTACTATTGGAGTTGCTTCGAGATCTATGCAGCGATGAATGAAGAAGTTTAGAATGTTTTGAGATCTATTCATTATACAATTCAACAGCCGATATCGTAAAAGAAGATTGATCAATCTTCTGCGAAGGATACAACCCGAACCAAACTCCAGCCGCCATTATAAGAAAACATAAAAAAACATCCAATTTGCTAAACCACATGCTGCATTTCATCTTGTAAGATCACTCACAGCAGTTCAAAGGTCCCTTACTATAATTAGGTTCACTTGTACCATCTAAATATCCAAACATTAACTAAATAAGGCACTTGGGTCTAAGTTAATCGAATGAAATCACTGTTTTATTGGGTTAGGTCGGTTTGGATAAAATGGGCGATCTACGCGGGCCATTTGCTCCATTGAATTGCCAACTTTTTTTTTTTTGGGTAAAAAATTACTAAACCTTTAATAACGAAGAACACTTCTTTGAGATCCGTTTCTTGCTGAAGCTTTAACAGTCTCGGGGGAGTTGTCGATGTGGACTCGTCGAGCGGCAGCGCGTCCAATCCAACCTTCGCTTTCGATGTCTCTCGCTCGCTCGTACCAGCGATCTCACTTTCCTCTCCTCCTGGTAAGCGGAAAGCTAGGGTTAAGTCTCCGCGTCCCGATCTCCTTCTGTGCCAATCTTTATCGATGTAATCAAGAAATCAGTAACGAAACGAGCATTTCTTTCTCTAGTTCTTTCTTGAATCCAGATTTTTTCGATATTTGTATGGCATTACCTATCCTGATTTTCTGATTCATTTTCTTGAATTTAGATTGTTGCGTCGTGAAAAAGAGAGCGGCAAATTTGATTCGATTCGCATATATCACTGGTTGCTAGATTTTAATTATGCAAAAAAAGTCTCTGATGTTCTGTAATCCATAGTTCTTTTGCCTCGCGAATGCCGTCGATTAAACAGGCAGAAAAAATGCTGATAGTAGAATTGGTATCTAGCCTTATCAAGTATATGGGTGTTGTCCCTAGAGTCCTTATGTCGTCTTGCTCGGTTGTTCGGCGGAGGAAAGAAGGGGTAGAAGGAGGAGCGAATGGGTTTAGAAGGGACCATTCTTGGGAGCTTAGAGAACTTAGGAGCAGTGATGGTTAGAGAGTATTGAACGGTGCTGTGGCATTAGGAGGTTCCAGCTTTTTGGGTTTGAAAAGAGCTGATGGTTGAGTCCTGAGGTGCAATTGGTGGGTGGGGCACTTGCTGTTGGTATTCGGATCATTAAGCCTAGAAATTTTCAATACCCTTTTTCTTGGAAAAGAAAGTGGCAAGAAATTGTATTTGGTTTTCTTAGCGACATTTTGGATTGCTTAGGTTTTCAGTCTTTTGTTTTCAAAAACCCAAGAACAAAAATGAACTAGTCGGAAAAAACATGATGATTAAAGCCTTTTGTTTTTAAGAATTGCTTGTAAAGTTTCCGAGCTTTTGGAAGCAAATATTTATTGCTTTCAAAGAAGAGTGAAAATAAAAGCAAGGAATAGCAGAAGATTTGGTAAATTCTATCTTCAACATCAATCGCTAAGTTGTAGTTTACTAATTTGTAGAGAAACAAAAACTAAAATAACATGAGAGGTGCCCTTAGTTTTCTGATTATTTTGTATTTGATCTTTTTTTATTTTTAAGTGGCCTGTTTAGGAATGAAACACAATACTCGTACGGAGATTAGACTTGGAGATTAGACTTGTTTACATCAGCCATGGGACTGATTTGTAGAAAATTGCGCAATTGCAATTTGTTTGCTCGTCCTGAGGTGATAATGACTATGACTAAACTAAGAAACAATACAATCACGTAAATGCCAGAACAATGAGGCCAATGCATTCTCCTTTTATCCAAACAGTAGAGTCAGCCATGTCTCCAGTGGGTTAACAGACTTCCCTAGTGTTTTCTTAGCATTTTCAGAAAGTTTTTTAAGATAGCAATTGATACCTGAAATAGAATTTTACCAACTGACTAGCTTTACAGTTCTTTTATCAGCCTTTGCCCTCATTAGCTTATGGTAGAAGTGTAGAACAGATTGGTCAGAAACCTGACTGAATGGTTGGCCTACTGTTGCCTCATCTCCACCTGAGAAATTTGCAGTTATTACTCGTGCTAAAAAAGTAGATATGTCTGTACTCCCTCTTTTACCCTCTTTAGTTTAGAAGTACAATGTGTTCTTTATCCATGTCGTTTTTACCCGCTAAAATATTAGGAATTCACTGAAAATTCTGCTGCTATTTGTGGCCTGGAAAGGTTTATGGGAGATATGACTTGTCCAGTACCCAAGCCACCATGGGTGTGCAAGCAGCTTGCCATGAGATCTAATGGATGCTGAGCCCTCTCTTACTTTGTTTTGTTTTACTCTGCCGACAATGAAGCTCTGCAGCATACATTTAAGTTGGTACGATGTCATTAAAGCACCGAAAGAAATATCTCTCCCTGTGCTCGATCTGTTCTTTAGCATGGTCAAGTCCACCCACAGTTGACAAGCCAATCAGCTGCAGCCGACCGGTTTCTCTCGATTTAAGAGTAGTCTTCCAAGTTTCAGCTACTTGGGTAACGCCATATCTGAGGCTCATAAATGTGAAGTCCTCATGGAGATTAAGAAACTTAGGTGATCTAAAAGATCATATTCCAATTCCAGAAAGAGGCATTTCTATTTAGAAACCTGCAGCAATGTCCACTCTCTCTGCTTGCAGATGCATAATTCAAGGAGATGACACATTTGCCGCAACAGCCTACAGAAGAAACTTATACCTTCCATGGAATGATCCCTGAAAATGCTTCTGCTACGGTCAAAGCTCTGATCCTTTGTAATTTCCAAACATTTAGTTGATTTACTTCGCAGGTCATCTGAACCACCTTTTAAGAATTGTTATATGTAAGTAGATAGTATTATTACACTTCTATATTATTGAAGAATTGGCAATCCTGTCTCTACATTAATATCAATGCAAAAACTTTTTATGGAATCACTCTATACTCAATTCAAATGTCATTTTTTCTTACATTATTCATCCGGCATGAATAATTTCTTAATTAGTTCTATACTGTTGCCATATGTTTGTAAGAATGTTCTGTAGCTTTCTGCTGCTAGATACCTGGACGTTGTTATCATTTCCTTGTAGGTGTATTTCGTGAGGATGCTACTGTGGATGATCTCATTGATGTCATTGAGGGGAACCAGAAGTACATGGTGTATTTATGTTTATAACAAGATTGATGTCATTGGTATTGATGATGTGGACAATCTAGCGTGACAGCCAAATTCAATTGTCATTAGCTGCAATTTAAAGGCAAGACCTATTTTTTCTTATTTTTTGGCCTGTTCCTTTCTGCAAATAATTTTATCTTTACGCTGTGGTTTAATGCTGACATCACAAAATTCATAAACATTTTTATGTTGCCAATAATACAAGATTCTCAACCAACTCTAGTTCCTTGCAGCCCTTCTTTTTTTCGCTTTTGTTTAAGCATCCTTATGGGTAATATTCTCATGATGTATTACATCTGAATTTAGCAGATTACTGGCAAAAATGTGGGAGGAGATGGGGCTTGTGTCCACAGGGCCAACAACCTGATTTTACAGATCCTTTTGTCCTTTCCACATTAATTTGCATTTTCTTATGCACAATATGTATGCATCGAAATCTGAAATGAGGCAGTTGCTATTCACAATCTGCTTCTGTGATATTCAATCAGGATAGAGGTGGCTGCACAGTGGAAGACTTCTGTAATCATGTGCACAAGAGTTTAATCAAGTACGAGCGATATGTGCTTGTTTGGGGAACTGGTGGAAGGCAATATTCACAGCACCGCCGGCTTTCACACATCTTCATAATGAAAAGACGTTGTCCAGATAGTTAAGAAGAAGGTTTTATCCTGCTATACTTTCACTTGTCACTCTTTCTTGTTCAAACAGTTCTAATTCTTTGAACGACTTTGTCATTTACCTGTTAACAGGGCTTTGTAACCTACTGCCTCACATTTTAGCTACTTCGAAACCATTTAACCTATCACAATGAAAATCATTGAAGTGTGGCTTGTGTGTGCAGAATTGATTCTTGTTCTTTCTTGCTGTCTCCATCCATCTAGCTCGCACTCGAACTTGCTATGCTTATAATTTACTTTCAGGAAAAGGAAGAAGAGGGTAGAGGTCGGTTCGAGTCACATTCCAGAGCCCCTGCTCGCATATCTGACAGAGAGAAGAAGGCTCCTTTAAAAACATGATTTGTAGGCATGCATTCATGTGCGATTGCATGTCTAGGTCTGGGATATTATCTCTGGCCATCCAAATCGTCAAAGCATCTGTATCTACTTGAAGAGAATGGTATATATATACCTAGTGGGTGAAATCATCCTGGGGAAGCTGAAGTCAGATAAATTAGTTTAGCTGGCTTAAACAATTATTATTATTATTTTTTGAGAAAAGAAACTGCAAATGGGCTCGGACCTCCTCTCATGTTGTGAAAGTGGATTTTGGCTACTGTGGCCTTCTTTAAGATCATGGTGCAGACATTTGACTATGCTGGATGGCGAGATCGAGTGAGTGGGAATGTGGAATGATTCTATATGTATCCTACTATGCTCGAACTTGTGATTTATTATGTGTTTGAAGAATGACTGTTATTATAAAGATTTGTGCTGTAATTTTTGGTTCTCTTGGCGTGTTTTTCATCTCAGCGAAGATACCCGTTTGTATCTCCAGGTTGCGACCTTATTGTTCAAAACAATTTTGGGTTCTCGGCTGTTTATTTAGCCTGAAAAATTGGGTATTATTGGGTTGGCTATGTATTTATTTACTGGACCCTCCCAAAACTGTAAAATTATTTAATGGCCATAGCAAGAGTTTGGAGCTAAGCCAGTGTTGTCGGCATCAGAATTACATTAGGGTACGCTAGAAGTTTTTTTTTTTTTTTGTTGGTACAAAGGTAGGGTAGTAGAATTAGTAGAATGCCTAACTCAATACAAGGGTTTAGGTTGCCATTATGGTACAACATTAATTGTTATTTTTTGGTACAAAGGGAGGGTACTAGAAATAGTAGAATGTCTAACTCAATACAAGGGGTTAGGTTGCCATTATGGTACAATGTTGATTGTTATGGTCTTGATGCAATGGGTTTGGTTAGGTCCGAGGATTGATGGTAGGTAATTATTTTGGCTGATATCGGCCTGAAAAATTGGGTATTATTGGGTTAGCTAATAGCTATGTATTTATTTATTGGACCCTCCCAAAACTGTAAAATTATTTAATGGCCATAGCAAGAGTTTGGAGCTAAGCTAGTGTTGTCGGCATCAGAATTACGTTAGGGTACGCTGGTAGATTTTTTTTTTTTTTTTTTTTTTTGGTACAAAGGCAGGTTAGTAGAATTAGTAGAATGCCTAACTCAATATAAGGGTTTAGGTTGCCATTATGGTACAACATTGATTGTTATTTTTTGGTACAAAAGTAGAGTAGTAGAATTAGTAGAATGCCTAACTCAACACAAGGGGTTAGGTTGCCATTATGGTACAACATTGATTGTCATGGTCTTGATACAAAGGGTTTGGTTAGGTCCAAGGATTGATGGTAGGTAATTATTTTGGCTGAGATCAGAGATATTGGTTTGAAATATTTTCTTTAGCTAGCTAGTGTTATTAACAATTTTGCATGTTCGGAAAAAAAGAAAGAGAAAAAAATAGAATGTGTTGCAGTTTAATCTGTTTAGAAATAGAATTAAAGTGTAATTTAAGAGTTGAATTAGAGAAAGGCAGAGAACCCAATCTATGTGAAAGCGTATCTTATTAGATTAAATAAGACAGATATTCTCGGTAAAAAAAAAGATGACAAATCATTTTATATATAATGTAGTATTAAAAATTAAAATAATATTTTGAAACAGTAATTGATTAACCTAATTTTTTTATATCAAAGCACAACTCTCGTTGGATGTTTCGGCTTCCCAAAATCGTCATGCCCACTCGAATCGGCCGTAAAAATCCGGCACGCACGAGTAACTCGCGGCGGCAATTCACCAGCTGCCAGCTGCGCCGATCCGGTCTGCAACGTGATTTCGATGACGTGTCGCCTTGGTTTTGGTTGATTCTACGTCATCGAATGCTCGCGGCAGCTGCATTCAAACTAACAGCACATACAGCAAACTCCCCTTCTTCCCCCAAATCTCCAGCTCTTTCGCTCTTTCGCTCTTTCGCGAGAGATGGGAAAGTCGTCCTCGGTGATATTAATCTACACAACCCTAGCTCTCCTCCTGCTCGTCCTTCTCGCCTCTCTCTTCTCTCCGACAAATCTCCACCACCGGCACCGGCCCCACCGTCGTCTCGTCCTCCGCCAAAACACCTCCACCTCCGGCGGCCGCCACCACCCGCCGATCCCCTTCGACCCCATCATCTCCGACATCGAGATCCGCCGCGAGGACAAGCAGTGGGAGCGGGAGCACTTCTCCATCCCCCACCGCGACGGTCAGGGGGAGGCCGAGCCCGAGTGGGAGGACTTCATGAACGCCGAGGACTACATCAACGACGACGAGCGCTTCAACGTCACCCACCGCATCGTTCTTCTCTTCCCCAAGATCGATCTGAGCCCGAGCGATGGGTTCGTGAGTTCCGATGAGTTGACGGAGTGGAACCTCCGGCAGGCGACGAGGGAGACGATGCACCGGACCCAGCGGGACATGGAGCTCCACGACAAGAACCACGATGGGTTTATCTCTTTCCACGAGTACGAGGGCCCCACCTGGAACAGACATTCCGATGGTCGGTGAGATCCCTGTTTTGCTTCCCCCCCGCCCCCTCCTCTTTTTCGATTTTGTTGTTAATTTCTTTTGTTTCGTATTTTCGTGAATAAGTTTGGATGTTTAGCGGGATTGTCCAAGAGTCTTTGTTGATCAGATTGTCTGTTCTTCTCGCCGTCCTTCTTTTAATCTTTGATGTACTCAACCCTTTTTGGCTCAAAGCTCAAATTTTTCTTTATCATTAATCTTCTCCAAAATCTAAGTTTTCGTTTAGAAGCTTCAACATTGGTTTCTTTTCCCCACCTTTTGCTAATCGTTTAATGTACTTACCTTGTTTTCTTTGATGTTCAAGTTTGTACTTACCCTTAAGCTTCCACTGTTTTATCTGAAAAGATTTTCTTTAGCATTAAGCTTCGACATTGATTTACATGTTGTCTCATCTGTATATGTTAAGGTAATTTGCAGCCATTATGACATGAATCAAGTTGTTAAACTAGAACAGTTATTTATGCATGTTTGATCCTTTGAATGCATCATGCTTTTTGAAAGTCTTGTGTACTTATGCAGAGGCATCAAACAATTGATGATCTGGTAATCTAATCTTAGTATGGGGTTTTGAAATTTGCTAGATAAGACTTCTTCTGATAATGACATGGGTTGGTGGAAAGAGGATCACTTCAATGCTTCAGATGTGGATGGGAATGGTCTTCTAAATCTGACGGAGTTCAATGAGTTCGTTATCTACTCTCAGTTAGCTTTATTTTTTTCGTAATTTACTCTCGCACTGATTCTGTTTGGGCAATGTTCCTACAGCTTCCTGCATCCAGTCGACAGTAATAACCCAAAGCTGATTCAATGGCTCTGTAAAGAAGAGATAAGGTAACAGTATTCCCTTTCTTCCCTCTTTCATTTTGACAATACATTATTTGCAATATCTAATCAATTACTTTTACATTTTTCTTTTACAAGCATTTCGAGGCAACTATACATTTGGCTAAAGTGTAGGACTGCTGTTAAATCTAGTCTGCCCTCCCCCCCACAACACAAAAAGGGAAAAGAAAAATCAATGAACATGTCTTATGTTGTTGCTTAGGTTAGGTTGATGGATGGAGAATTATTGATTTATGAATCAGGAAAATAATATTAATATTCTATACTGTTGATACTTTGAGAAAATTGAAGTTCCTTGACTTCAATTGGCCTTTTTTTAAGTCTTACAGGGTCATAGGAAGTTGTTTATTATGTATCCTAGAGAAAGAATTTTAAGTTGACTTAGGATAATATGTATACCAAACTTGAGCTCAATTCACATCATGATCACATGGAACTAATATGCATTTTTGCATATTGAACGTATGCAGATCCTATCTCTATGTGTGATACATGACAATTGAATTTGTGAAACATCACATAAACATGGAAGGGAGGACCCTTCAAAATTATGTAAATAATTGATGGTCTAGGATGCGTTCTCAAGGCCAAGAGATTTCACAAAATCTTATATCCCTATCTTTACTACTCTATTATATATACTCCGAAGATATAATGCTCTTCATTAATTAAAATCGAAGCTTCAAAGTTTTTGTTTATAACTGGTTTCTTATGTGTAGTATTAAGTTAAACTGTTCAAAAGTTTGAATGTTCATCTATGAAATTCTTTGACATGAAAAGTGAGAACTTGTGTGATGATCATATAGTGTTTGCACAAATCAAGTTTGGGACTTATACTATGTTATTTGTATATCATAATGAATGTAAAGCGTATGGATGTCAGCAAATCTCATTTCTTGCATAATCTTACTTTTTAGATGAGAAATGCTCTAAATAAGTTATTTTGGGCTTAGATGGTGTTTATTTTGGTCACTTGGAACTTAATCATTACAAAACTGCTAACAAAGGAAAATAAAGAAATTAAGAGGTTAAGAGTTAGTGGAGACTAGAAGCCCACTATTTTCTCTCATCTAACAAGTCAGCTAAACAAGGGATGAAACAAAATACTTGGCTTTGAATTCTATGATATCATAGTACACATCCTAGCATAGATGAGTTGTGCACACTTAACATTTTGAACTTCAATCCCCACATAGAGGCTCCAAGTAGGTAATATCAGCATCAGGAATCCAATAACTTATCAGATATCCTTATCCATCATCCTCCATTTCTTTTTTTGTGTTTATAATTCCTTTTATCAATACACCTTTTCTCCGGATCTCTGAGTTTGTACTCTCTTGACTCAAACAACACCCTACTTCTACAAAAGCTACTCATCTTAGAAAATGTATTGCTTGAATCAACAATGCATAAGCTTGACATATCTGGAGAAGATGATGTGTTGATGAAAGGATTTATAAGAAAGGACAAGTAGGAGTTATGTGTATGGATATTACAAGTTGATGGATTCTGTAATGCTAGCATTGGTTCATGGTCTGGTTTGTGAAATTTGAAGGTCAAGTTTGAACATAAGGGGGTGCACATCTAGGCTAGGATTTGTTGTATTGTCTAGTGAAAACCTGAAGTCAGGTCCTTCCTTTATTCCTTTTTTTTTGTGTGTGTGTGTGGTGCTGGTGGTTGGGGGGATAATTATGTGAACAAATGATTGGCTGTATTAGATTTGTTGGTTTTTTTCCAACTGTTTTGATAAATCCTAACTATTTGGCATTTGCATGTAATAATTAGTTGCTGCTTTTATTATTTTTTTAATGTACTTTTTCTGTTTTTGGTTTGATGAGAAAGGAATTTAATTTTGAACCACTACTGTTGCAAGTCATGATCTTTCATATAACTCATTCAAATTCCTTTGTATATCTGTCTTTCTTAGACCCATTAATAGTTTGATATAGATGGATATAGTACACACACCCACATACATCAGATCCATGGGTGTTCTATACCGATACATAGCCGTAGTCAGTTGAGGACAAATTCCGATTTTGCATGCTTTTATGCATTTTTCAGTAGATGCTTCTGACAATATAATAATAGTCAGAGCATAAGATACGCACAAATTTATTACATTTATTGTTTATAATGACAACAATTGACATCGTTAACCATAAAGATTGGATGTCTTCCAGCACAGTTAATCTAACAAGATATGAATTCATATGGAATTGTTGATAAGATTATCTATGTCTCAGTATCAGATCAATATTGTTTCATGAAGGCTTTTTTTCTTTCTTTCTTTCTTTTGTCATTGTGTTTTGACAATCTGTAATGGAGGTGACAAAAAATGTTTGAATGTATCAAAATTTTCAAGATTCATTGTGTAGTACTATGCATTTTTTCTTAAAAAGCCAGCCTTCTTTATTTAGGACTGGTAGTTCGTACATTAGCCATTACCTATAAGGGTGTAGATGCATATGTGACCTGTTACATCGGCCAAGTTGAAGAATCCATGAGACATATGAGAAAATTATTATGTTTTTGTGGTTTAAAGTATATGTCTTTATTTGGATTACTTGGCCATTTATATGGTTCTATAATGCTAACTGTAAGATAATTGCTCACTGAATTCTTTCATTTTCAGGGAAAGAGATAAAGACAAAGATGGAAAGCTTAATTTCAAAGAATATTTTCATGAGTTATTTGATGCAATAAGGGATGATGGTGAAATTTACAATCATTCTGATTCCTCAATGGAGGAGGCATCAGCAAAGAAGTTATTTACGCAGCTTGATCTGGACAATGATGGGTACAAACCTGGAGTGCTATCTTTATGCTGACTTTGATTGAAAAGGAATTTATTGGACTAATTAGGAGGGTCTGCTTTCTATTTTAGATTTTTATCAGATGATGAACTCAAGGCTGTGATTGGTATTCTTCATTCTTCAGAGCACTACTATGCAAAACAGCAAGCTGATTACATTGTATCACAGGTATGGGTGCTAACTCTTCTACAATCTTTGCTTATGCATGTGCATGGCTGCCTGGATTTAAATTATATAAATATTGATTCAACTTGGTAATGTCTAGTTGATAGTATCAGAATTTTAGCATTCTTAAACTTTGGAAATCTTCAGTATTGTGTCCTCTGACCTGCCTTCTTGTACTTTTGAGCTATTGCTGAACCTGTGCTTTGTGCTTGTTTATGTACCCTTCAGCCTAGTTTTTATCTTGTTGCTCGACATATTTACCGTTATTAACAGATTTCATCAACCCTAACAAAATGAAACACACATTCAAGATTTTTGGACTTCTCTATGCAGACTTGACTGGGGATGTAACATGCCATTCTAAAATAGTGGACAGTGCCTGATGGTTCTATAGTATCTTGTATTCTGAAACTGATTAGAACACCCACATTAGTGTTGTTTGTATATTTTGATCCTTCTTAAGAGTGGACAATGGGGTGGTTCCTATCAATGCGCATTTGGTGTATATATATTGCAATTTTGATGCTTATGAGTCAGCACTATGATATGGTGATAGTGTCCGGTACAGTCAACACTTGATGTTTAATAAATCAGTTTTTCTGTATGATGATATTAGCTAATACCAATTGGTTCTACAAGTACAATCTTTTGATTTGAGAATCAAGAGGAGTGATCTTTGCCAATATTTATTAGGCATATGTGATCCAATATGACACTCTATATGACCTCTACCGGGCAGAGTGATAGTGTTCAGCACAACTGATATTTAACATGAATGAGTTTAATTGAAGTTGTTTAAAGAAATTTGATTACATTTTAGGGTATCATCTTTGGTTAAAAGTCATATTTCAGATCTTACTGCTAATATGATCCTTTTGGGCCTTTACTTGCAATCTGAGTATATTACCAGCCAAAATATATGATCGGGGTTCCTTGATGAGGCTCTTTATGAGAGAGAGGGGTACCAAGCATATTCTTAATTATCTTCTCCTTTATTTCTCCCTGTTTTCCCTGTTCCTGAGGGTATGTTGGCCTTTTTCTAGTCATATTGCATACGATCCACTTTGTTAAGCAAACTGTCAGATAGTGGATTATGGTGGTTTATTATTTGATGTTAGAAGTTAGAAGACCCTGCTCATATTCTTGAACCATTTAGTTGTATTTTTACATCTCCATTTTTGACCTTTCACATTTTCAAAGACCAGATCGAGAGGTTGTGTTTCTGATATTTCTGTTAAGTTTAATGTCATTATTGGTGAGAGGTTCATGGAATAAACTTTTGGCTACTTGAGAATGGCATTTTTAGGCCTTGGTCATTGTTGTAATTCGTAAAGGTCCTACTTGGTGAAGTAGACTGGATCTGGTGTTTTCAGTTATCAATCCACAATCAGTTGCAGTTTTAATCATTTGTCAGAATGCACTGAATATGAAGCTTCTGGATTTCAACTGATTTGCGGAGTGTTTTCAATACTGCAGGCAGATTCCAATAAAGATGGGCGGCTAAGTTTGAGTGAGATGATCGGGCACCCCTATGTATTTTATAGTGCTATTTTCAGTGATGAAGAAGATGATGATTATCATGATGAATTCCGTTGATACTTTTACAGGTGCGTTGTGGGAACAATGTTTTTAATGGAAAATCTTAACTACTTTCACACAATTCATTTATTATCGGTCAATTAGTTTTGCAGGTCGGTAATGAGAGCAGTTGAAAAATATGTAAGTTCTTCCTTCATACACCATTTCTTTATGTGAGTTCGTCTCATTTGTTCTATTTAATGTTAGTTAATCCTCATGATCCTTACATCCTGGGAACCTATTTAATTTTGATTTTAAGATGCCTGCTTTTATTGACAGATCACAATTTCTGTTTGCTCTTACAACTATCAGCAAATTGGCAGTCAAGATATTTGTGCTGGAAGTTACACCTGCTAAGCATCTATATTCCATATATGTACATTAGAAGAGATGACATTTTATTTAGTCAATGTATTCTAAAAATTTTACGCTACATTAGATTATGCTCGTTCTTGCCCTTGATGTTAACATCTTGTTGCTCAGCTGCTGCTGTTGTGTTGGCTAGAGAGCTCACAGTAGTACTATGGAATTTGCACAAGTTGCAGCTGAGTTGGTTGTCTCCAAATGGATTAGATTGGGTGAAGGTTTTCTCGCCAGTACATTCTTCAGGGACAGAGCAGATGCCAACGCCTGTAGTTGGTTTTCCGTAAAGATAAAACTAGGATGCCATGTTGAATCCAAGATTTATCTTCATGGATTTTATTAAAGCATTTCATCAATTGTGGTTCGGTGGATATGTTCAATTTTAAATCATCGTGACGCTTTAGCAGACTCGTTAAATCAGGCTCAGGCACGTAGTTTTGAAGTCATTACATTTTTTTTCAGGCCCTCGAACGGAGTTCCTTCCCAAACCCGGGACCCTTCTATCTCCAATTAAAGCAAGTCGAATTGACTGGTTCAGGCTAATTTGGTGGAAATGATGCCTTCCCTGTTTCCCTTGCAACACAGAGGTAAGCACCGGGCAAACCTTATCTTTCTTCCCTTGCCTCGGTGCTGAGGAGTGATTGAACTCAAACAATGAAACAATGATTGAGTAGTCGAACATCAATGGGCCACATTTATGCCCACTGTGTAGTGAGCAACCAAAGAAAACAAAGAGGCCTGCTGCTGAGTGCTGGAGATCATTGCACTACCACACATGAAGAGCACGGATGATGCATGGGGACGAGATTAGGCAACAAGAGACAGATGGGGACCTCAAAAGCCAAAGGGAATCCTAGGCCACTGTCACCTATTTTTTAATTATTGAAAGACAGCAGGCCCCTTGTTTATTAAAATAATGCTATGCCACACCATAACAATGCTTTTGGATGAATCCCATCCACTTCAACAGCAGAGCTACTAGATTGGAGAAGACAACCTTGAGATCAGAGAATCAAATTAGCAGTTGGGAAACCTAACAGCGGTATAATATATTGAGAATGTTCGCACGTCTACGTGGGGGTTACCTCTATAAAACAAATGATTTGGTCTCGTGGGAAAGTGCATGGGTCCCACCTGTGGCCAATTCGGACAGGCAATGTAGTTTGCCCTTTGAGGCCACCAAAGGTGGGAAACAGACGGCACTGCTTGCTTTAAAATTTAACAGGAGGTAAAATAACATATGTACGTAGACTGGCCATGCAGTTGAAGTATGCCTTCCTCCGTGCCAACCTCCGGCTGCAACGGACGCTTGGTGATGGAGATCGAGTCAGTGAATGTGCTCAGTGATCCTTGGCTTTTTACCACCCCACCGAACAGCCTGCTTACCTCATTTGACTGTTAACATGTTGGAGATCATCTAATGGTGAAAGACCTAATGATTCAGGGACCCTTTCATCCGCCAGGCATTTGGAGAGGTTTGGCAAAGAAACTGGACAACCTAGGTTGGAGTATTACGCATGGCGGACTAGAGACTATACAAGGTTTTCTGGAGTGGTCCACCTGATAAGAGGGACGTAGGCTTGGGTTTGGAAGGTTGGTACTCATCCGAGAGTGGCATTCTTCCTCTTGAAGGCAGCTTGGAATCAGCAGCTTCCCTGCTGTAGTATCTTGCACCGCCGGGGCATTCATAGCACTCCAGATTGCGAATGGTGCCCACACAGTGGGAAGACTGAGTCATGTGTTGTTTGAGTGCCCGAGACCCATGCATGTTTGGAGCCGGGTTCGTGCACCCATCAGCTCTCTCTCTCTCTCTCTCTCTCTCTCGCTTTGATTCCTTAGACTCGTTCCTGCAAGTCATGAGGGATGATGTGCACCACAAGAGGTAGGATAATCATGCTTATGCTTCATATCATGTTTTTCTGGCCAGCTAGGAATGGAAGACTCTTTCAGGATGTAGATCAAAGTCCCCATGTGACATATGCATAAAAGCCCTCACACAAGCCGATGAATACAGCCGCACCAAGACTATTAGTGGATCGAGGCTTGCAGGGGAAAGCTGGGTTTCCATTTCAGCAGTTACCGCAACTCATGATTCTCATCCGGTTACGGTCTATCTCGATCACCTGAGAACCTGCGCTACTGAGCTTTCTTAATATTAACTTTGATGGTAGCGTGCTGGATGATGAAGCACGGCGGTGCTGATTTCATTATTCGCAACTGGAACTCTAGTTTAGTGGTGGCTCGGAGTGTTTAATTATATGGCACCTCAGTTGCCCTAGCTAAATTAATAGGTGCTTTGGAGGGGATCTTCTATGATATTACAATCTTGAGGGCTAATCGAAACTTACCTGAGGGTGACCCCAAGAGAACCATTAGTTGGATTAACATCGTGGATGGACATGTAATTAGGATTTATCCCCTATTGGCTGATCTACCGAAGATGATTTTGACGCTTTCGCCCATTGAAGCAAGTTATATATACTGGGAAGTTAACGATGCGGTCGATTGGGTTGCTTCTCATGTTAACCATCATTCTGGCAATATCATGTGGAGCTTTATCTTCGTGACTCTTATGGAATTTTGGAATATTTTATATGTTGAAGCTTTTGGTTGTATTCACGCTAGAATGATATGATTCATCTGTTTCATAAAAAAGAAGGAAAGATTTTTGCCGATTTGACTGAAAGCACTCTATCAATCCTAGCGTCTCATAGCTTAGAGGATGAAAAAAGTTAAAAACATATAAAAACGGATTCAGATGAAGTAAGAGCCAGGTAAATCCAATTCAACCCAGAAATCTCTGATCAGCTATTGAAAGTCCAGCATTAGTTCCATAATTTTCACGAGCTTAAATTTTGGACACAAACTGACCACCATAGTTTTCACAGTACAAATTCGATCTCGTGCAGTGCACAAGAAAGCAACAGAATCAGAGTGTTTTAGAATTTTTAGAACTAAAATTACACTTCCTCTCTACTCTAGTCTCAGCTGTATAGATCTTGCCACAGGTTTTGGGATTGATTCGCTTCCCCACATATATTAAATATAATGAATCTGAGTAATTTATGCAACAAAGTCACATTGTTGACTCTCAATGTTAAAAGTGACAACAATCTTAAAAAATGGAAAAAGAAAATTAGTACGAGGGCAAAAAAGATGCTTATTTTGTACAATGTGACTGTGTCTCTCTCACCATGCACGTCAGGTAAATGCTTCAGAAAAAGCTCATTTTCTTGGACTTTTTATTCAGAAATACAACCAATACATTTTCAATATCACCACAAGATATCATTGTTGATCAACCTATTACATTGGTTTATTTATAGCAGGTTAGATAAATAAAATAAAAGATCAGGTAAATTAACTCTGATAGTTGCTTTACATTTAAGTAGGTAGCTTTCAAGGACAACAAAAGGTGTTTAGGTGGCCGGATGGTCAAATGTATTCAATTAATCAGTATGATCTCTCTAGGCAGCCACATAATGACACTAGACCTAACTTGCACCACAGAAGTTTGCAGATTTGATTAAAAAACTCCTTCCTTGATAGATGTGTTACTCTTGCTCCATTTCAGAGACTAATATTTATGGCTGTTGGGCGTTTTGGATCTACATTGCTTCACATCCAAAAAGGAAACGAGCTATTGGCATCTCTCTGGAAAAAGTAGACACATACTAATTATTTTCTTTTTCTATCTCGACAAGCTATATGAGTTCAACTGGTTCGACCGATGTCTCTCGCTTAGATTGTTACGAGTCCCGTTGTCTTGCTGGTTGGAAAGACTGTTTGTAACGATAACAGCTTAAAACGACGGAATCACATAATTCCTAACCCCAGCTCGCGCGATGCAACATTTTGAGCTGATGCACAAGATTGCAATAAGAAATCATCCGAACATTTCTCTTTCCATGTGGCAACAGACGATTGGTACAACTCGCTGTATTTGTTGCAAACACATAGTATTTGATATATAGAGCTCAAGGTTCGACATTTCGATACTGGACTTTTACTGGTGCTACATTAGCACAGTGTCAGTACAGTATGATACAGAATTTTTTTGACATACCGAATGTCGGTACGCCACCCATACCGAATTATCAGTACCAAACCGATATGGTACGGTATGTTCCATACCATCCAGTTTGGATTGGTACAGCGTACTATGATAGAGCTAATTAATGGTTGTAGATTTAATGAAGATTTTTATGTGCACATAATGGGTGCCTTGAAACATTTTCTAATTGTAATTGATGGACACTACAATAACAACAATGCCTTGTTAAGCCAGGCTATGTACTTCAAACTCCTATACTAACATGTTAGGAGCTCAATTTAATGAGCAAGTTCCTTGTGAGTTATATTTTGTTAGACATGAGAATGGTTCGAACTTCTATCTTGACATATTAGGAGATCGACTTTATGCTCAAGTTCAGCACGAGTTATATTTTGTCGAACATGAGAAAATTAAGATCAAGAAAATGCACATTTTTACTAACCATGAAAGTTGTATAATCTGTCTCGGGATGAATGCTTAGTAGCCTTGAAAAGTATATATATAATATTGATTTTTGTGTACAACCAAAGAACATCTTGATGTATCTAGCATGCATCTTGAGATGGATTTGACAACATATACTGCTAGTAAAACTCTTGTCGGCTTGAAATCAATTTGTATTTATAGAAAACAAAAACAAATTATATGCGCTGGAGCAATGGATCAACCTCTACAACCTCATAGCAAAGAATTTCCTATAACTTTGCCACAAGATTATAATAAGTATCCCCTTCCTATCACTTGGTGATCGATATATCGAACGTCAGATTTATCCATTTGATGCGTAATTTTGTTATGTAAGATTTCTTTATTCCTTCAGTGTTTCTCAATTATAGTCAGCTCAGAGCGGGTATAAATTATAAGCTGATTCAACTGATAAAGTTAGTAGGGCTTGAATACCAATGAATTGGGTTTGAGTCTTAAGGCATAAATTTAAATTTATTATCCTGATAAATTATCTCAAAAAGAAAAAAAAACACATAATAGGCTTAGAAAGAATTGTCATGAGATACTCTTTTTCATTTAAACCAATTTTACTAGTGAAACGAGTGCATATGATTGGCGTGATGCACCGCTATACGTGCAGGTGGTGCACCATATGATTTCTGAGAGAGAGAGAGAGATCGACATACATATACTGCAGGCAGGCTGTGGACTGGGCTGACATGAGCTACATAGAGGGAGAGAAAAGAGGTACTCGAGACCTCATTCCCTTCCATTTAAGTTTAAATGTTTAGATATCCATTGCTCAAATTACATATGACTTGAAGTTTTATTTTTCTCCTATTTCTAAACACTTTTATGTCCCTTTTTAATGCATCGTAATCCCCTTAGTTTAATATATTTTTGGCTACACCTCTCGTTATCAAGTTGAGAAACAAATATCACTGCTATCATACGTACGGACGAACACTAATGGTCCATCTTCTAGACTCGCACCACGCCTTATGGGAACTTTTAGCATTCTTGCTGGCCGGAGGAGCCAAACCGCTTTCCTGACCGAATAATATATATTCTCCATCATAAATTAGAGAAAAGGCCATTGAAATCAGCGAGCAAAGATAGTATCAAGATTCAAGCATATTGATTCTTTCTCGTCTTCTTGCCAATATCATCATCTCCTCCGCTGGCCCACAATTCAGTGTCTGTCGCTTACCACCGATGTCCACTGCAGGATTTTCTCTCTGATAAAGCTCCATATATGCATAGCTTAAACAAACAAATCCAAAGCCTAGTTATATATATCATGATCGTGGAGAAGTTTTATGCTTCAGATGGGCAAATGAGCGCATCTAATTCCTTCATTTCAAGTACCTCGATTAGTAAATAGCCGTTACGAGAAATTTTGGAACTGATTATCTCCTTAGTTTTATAGAAAACATGATTGCATCCTGATCATTCAGACGTTCCAAACTAAGTTAATTCAGCACCTAATGGAAACTCTTATGTTTTCACCCTTACAGTACTTGCTTGTTGGTAGCATTCCCACTTCTATGTTTTCATTGTAACTACTGCAAGCAGCTGCTCTTATGTCTCATGGAGTTCAGTCAAATCTCTGACCCATATATGTATGGACTGAAATCTTCTCTAAAGATTAAGTAGATGGTTTTGCCGCACAGAAGATAGATGAGGATGTGGGGCTTCGATGCAAAGAAGCCCTTTATTATAATGTCTTCTTGTAATGTCTTCTTGTCGATAGAAGATTAAAACAACTGGGGGAAGCCTAAAAAGAGAATTGTGATCCAAAATTAAAATTTTAATTTTGATGATGCAGCTTTGGAATTTAACAGTTATGTTTAGCAAAAAAAAACAAGCCCTGCTCATCATAAACATACTGATATAATTTAAGAGAGTTTAATCTATCTCTATACAACAACATTAGGACAATATCCAGTTCATAACCAACATGGGAATTGGATGCTTCCTAGGTTGTAAATACTATTATGCTTCCATAAGCTTATCTAAAGAAAGTTGAAGACAGTGACTGCCAAAAAAAAATCTTGGCTATATTCTGTAAGCTTAATGGATCAATATTCAACATCTGCTTCCATTAATGGCTATATATGTCGCTCCCTGTTAATAGGTAACTCTCAAATCATTCCGTAGTTCGAGTTTCAGCTTTTCAACTCTTTTTTTTTTAATTTAATCTGGACTTAGGAAACTTATTTTATTCGAATGTGCTAAAATGGGTGTTCACTCTTAGCAACAGAAGAGAATAAGAGAAGGAAAATTTTGTTTATTGGTACTCCGTACCCAACAAAACTAGATCAAAAAGAAAAGCAGTCCAAGCAAATAGCATAATCTAAACTTCCCTAGCATTTCTCTTGTTTCAAAAATAGTAATTCCCGTAGCATTAAACATGCACGGCATACAAAGGATTTACCCTCAGCATAGAAGCACATGAGGAAGATTATTATTTATCAGACATTTATATAGCAACATGTGTAAATATTAAAGTGCCATAGGATATTATAAAGCTAGCTTATGATGAATCCTACTTAGAAGAAATAAAGATGTAGAAACAAAGATTCCTCCCTTTGGGAAGAAGACAGAAGCTTTTAAAAAGAAAGAAAAGATATTCATACCAGTTCCATTTGAGCAAACTACCCACGCCATGTTTCGTTGTTCTCTTGGAGCTGCTCATAGGAAGAGGAGGCCATGCAAGGGTCCAGCCCAGCCATGTTGAGAATCTCCCTATGGGAGAAGGTCCTAAGACCCAGGAAGTCTCTTGTCATTCCATCATTCCCACCACGACCTCCTCCTCCTCCTCCTCCTCCCTCGTTCATTCTTCCATGGCTTCTTGTCAGGTCCTCAACACCATTGCCCTCTCTCTTCAAGCCCAGTATCCCACCCAAGGCTCCCCCAAAGGACCCTCCACCAAGACCAGGAGCTGATGACATAGAAGCCATCATCATATCTTTGAGCACATGACCGCCACCTCCATCCCCACCCCCCCACATCTCTTGGTGTGAAGACAAGCCGAGGCCAAAACCAGCAGCACTGATGGTGTGAGCTGCCATCTGACCACTGTTTGGAGGTCTGCTCATGCTTGCACCCATCTGAGCTGCCTTCTGGAGCAGTGCAGTGGCTGACAGGTGAGGTGTGGCTGCTGAGGTCTGGTATACAGGTGGGTTTGGGGGTTGGTTCTCATTTTGGAACTCAGGTCCCAACCTCGTCGAGTAAATAGAGGCAGAGAGGTCTAGTGGTGGACCAGGGCCCTGGCAGGCTATCCATGGCGGGATTCCCGGTCTCATGCTGAAATAATCCTGCTCCTGGTGCTCTCCTTTTAGCGAAAGCTCTTGGAGACCCTGACTGCTTCCAGTGCTGGCGCTGGCCTCTGTGGTTCTCATCAGGTGCGGGAACTGGGCTTGCTGTACGCTAAAATTTGGAAGAGTAGAGGGCAGGTGCGGGAACTGGGCTTGCTGTACGCTAGCATTTGGAAGAGTAGAGGGGTCATGGGATGCTGCGGCCTGAGAGCACAGCGGTGGATGGTCATCAGCCACAGTGTTTGCTGCGATAGCTCTCTCACTCTCTTCAGCCAATGCATCACAGAAGGCTCTGTGGGTGATAAAGCTGTCCCTTCTGCGAACACCAGCAGTTCCAGCAGCATAAGCAACAAAAGAAGGAAAGCGAAAAGGATTGAATAAAGCAGAACAAAGTAGGGGAGATACCATTCAAAAAAGTTCACAAAACTCCAAAAAGAAGCAAAAAAAAAAAAAAAAAGGGGCGTCAGAAATGAAAGTAGGCTTCAGCCTCATGACTCCTCTCTATGTCCACAGGCATACTTAGCCGTTCTCCAACTTTATTCCCTTCTCACCCCTTATTCCATCTTCCTTTTTGCTGTACCTCGATGATCATAACCCAACAGGTAGAAGGGGTGTTCCCCTCCCAATTCCATCAAACCGAAAAAAGGCTAAATTTTAATGCTTAATGGTCTTGACACAATATTAATTCAAGCAAACTGAACTAGTTGTAACCCTATGAACAGCTTATAGTTCCTTATTTTAATTGAGCTTTAGGGTTGGTGATGCTACCTTGAGAAGAGGGTTCCACAGTCGCACCTATATTCCCTTGTGCCACAGATCTTGGTGTGGGCTTTGCAGTCAGACTGAACAGCATATTTCTTGGAGCACTTGTCACATTTCCACTTCTTCTCCCCATGCTTCCTGCAGAAGTGCTTCTTGATCCCGGTGAGGTCCCCGAGAGCCCTGGAGGGATCATGGTGCACGCATGCGACCTCTGGGCAGATGTACACCTTCTTCCTCACCTCCTTGCTGCTCCTCTGCTTCAGCTTCCATGGGAGGTTATGACCCCTCCTGTGGAGCTGCAGGTTCTGGTCTCTCTGGAAACCTTTGCTGCAGATCTCGCATACGAACCTATTGGTTGCCATCAGCGACTTGGGGGACAGTGCTATCACTTCAGCATCCGGGTCTAAACACCAAAACCCCATAAATAATTACGAAGCATGGCAGACACCAATGAATACTAGAGAGGAACAAGCATAAAAAAAGAAGAAGCAAATCTCCTTCAGTTAGATGTGAGACCTGGGTTTCCTGGAAGGCTCCTCTTTTTTTTGACTGGATTTGGGTTCGGAATGGCAAAAGAGGACTGCTGGTTTGAAGAGACGCTGGCTTCACCAGAGGCAGAAGTGAGGTTCGACATGTTCTCCTCCGCGGCTTGGTGCTTTTGGATTCCCAACCCTTCCATCATCAAACTTGCTTTAATTTCAGTTGGAAACGGGATAAAACCTCGGATGGGCTACAAGGGGAGATAGAACTCAACCACTCAAAGGAGATCTATGTTTTACTCTCAACTACAATATAAAGATCTAATAATTGAAGCATATATAACCAACAATTCTACATCAAAAACATACGAAAAAGATGAAGAAACGAAGTAGGATGATGATAGACTTTCAAACAGATCTCAACTATATATATCCACAAGCAAGAATGAAATGCTTTTAAGTTAGGATTCCGATATATTTTTTTTTGTAAAAAAAGGAACAAGAAAAAAAGAGCAACAAGAAAAGGCCTTTAGGACACTGCTGAAGGGAACTTCACCAAACAATCCTTCAGCCTAATATAATCAAAGAGGAAAAAAAAGGAAGAACCTCCCATGTTTCAACAACTCTATATGCTTTGGTACCACATAGATCTAGAGAGACCTTAAGAAGGCTATACCAAAGTGCAAAACAATTGAAAACAAAGAAAACAACAGAAACTCAACTAGCCAAGGAGTTGATATTTGTAACTAAGGTAAGAAATCTATCTCTATAATTTAGACTGTAAGTACTTGCAGAAAGCCTAAGGAATTTAGAAGAAAAAAAAAATATCAGGAGGAAGGGAAAGGAAAGGGATGGAGGAGAAAAGTGTGGACAGCGAGAGAGAGTGAGAGAGGGTGTAAGCCTGTGGATGGAGAAATTACTAAATTGGACCCGGTCCAGTGGACCAATCTAACAAGAGGGATAATGCGACAAGCGGTCCACTGGACCTGGTCCATCTAAAAATTAGACCTGTGAAGGAGGAGGGAAGCAACCCAGTGTGAAATTGTACGCCATCCGACACATACGCTGACGTTGCACTTTCTGTCTTTTCCCTTGTCCTCTTCCCATATCTAGAAAGAAATTCTTCCCTCTTCTTTTATATTCTTTTCCCCTTGCCACTCTTGGCTTTGCTTTTTACTTTTACCGTCATCTACTGCAGCTGTAATTAGTGTAAATATGGAATGGTTCATTAGTCCATGGAAGAGCAATAAGTGGGTCACTTGATATAGATGAGAGTTTGTATGGCCACAAGTCAATGCAGCCTCCTTGATCTCTGTTTGAGTACGATGGTAAACCATGCAAAGGTGGCCACCGTTTCTAAAGGGGTTAACTCTTTGATGCTTAAAGTTGGATATAATACAAAATGAACTCGACTTTTCAATGTAGCTTTTATTGTGTTCTCAGTAACTTTCTTTCATGGGGTAAAGTAGAGATTTGAAAAAAAGTGGATCGGGTCTTGTGGAGAATGATGGGCTCTTGATTTATTTCGCATTGGGGAAGGCATGGGGTTAATAGTAAAAGAAAGAACCTATGCCCCGGCTTTTCACATCTATAATAACATGATTGGTTCATTGATTGAACTTGGCTCTGACAAGCCCATGTTCTAAATACATACATATTTTATAAGGAACAAAATGGGGTCCACTTTCTTATTAATATTGATAAGACCAAACTATGCCTAATTTTCTTGGTCTTCCTTTTTTTTTTGCCTATACTTTAATGCCTTGGAACGAGACATCTAGGCTATAGCTTTAATAGAGGCTTGCCGCCTCCCCTGTGCGGCTGTGTAGTGGTGCACGCAGTCTATATTGGAACGGATCGAGCTTACAAATAGAAAGCGTATGATTTCTGTTTAAGCAAAGCTGAATTTAAACCTTATTATTGGCAAATTATATCATACACGATATGCACTATGTCTATTATCTAGTCTTCCTCCTTTGGCCGGATCATTAAGTCGAGTGTATGATAATTAAAGCCGGAGATGGCATGATTGATATGGTACACGGCCATGTGGCACATATAATACAGGATACAATTTCTTCTTTACTATCAGATGCTAAGTTTATGAAGTTGGTTAGGTTTTCGCACTGTCTTTTTTTTATTATAGAGAGAGAGAGAGAGAGAGAGAGAGAGAGAGAGAGAGAGAGAGAGAGAGAGAGAGAGAGAGAAAATGATTAAGTTTATCTTATAGCTAACCTAGCAGTGATGCCTTCACCATATTTCCAAAAAATAAGAAACTGTTAACCATAAATTTCAATTCAAGATTGAAATTTATCGAGCAAACAATGGACAAACAAACCTATAATTATGGAATAATTATTTTATGTAAACTGCCGTATTGGGTATTGCTCAAAAAACCGACCACACCGGGTTGATGGATCATTTGCAAAGCACATGGATACTATCATATTCCAAGCATTGCTTGTTGGTTAAATAACCCAAGTAACTCATAGCGATTCATGACAGTTGTCCTCGGATTCAAACATCTGAATCTTAAATATATATGGAATTGGTTAGAACTTAGAAGACATGACTTCACAAACACATATAGATTATATATATGTATATATGTATACAGAGAGAGAGAGAGAGAGAGAGAGAGAGATTGAAGACCTTTAAATGATGTTATTGCCTGCCTGGTTCAAGCCCAAATTTATAAGCACATAACCCTTACCAAAACTATACATGCATAGTTTCACCATAGCCCCTTGGAAGAGTAATGTCTAGGAAGAAAGGTCAAAGAACTGAACTATGCCCATAGGCCATAGCCAATAATAAGGTAACCATACAATTGTTTAAGTGATAAAGAATCAGAAATCTGGCGGAATGCAGCTTTTTGGAGCTATCATGTTCCCAATTAATTCGTGTTCCCTTACTATTATACAAAATAAACAGCAGCATTTAAATTCATTTTTTTGTCACTATCTGCCGTTTTCTTATGGCCAAACGAATCATGCACAAAGTGTCTCCCAGCTCATCAGTCTCTATTTAATTTTTTTCAAAAAAAAAAATATCATAATCGAATTTTATTGAGGTTAAATAAGATTTACCCCCTAATCATGCATGTTTTTACCGGAAAAATGATGTGATATTAGATATGTGGGCGCCTTCAATTGGAATCAGAGAATAAAGTTATTTATTGGAGCAATGCATGGCAATAGGCATTCGAAGATAAAATAGTTTGATAATTGAGTATAATTATTGTCTTGGGAAACCTCTGAGTGTACGTATTGATGAAATAAGAGATTTTTACAAATAATAATAATAACAATAATTTAGTATTATTGAGCGTTTGTATTGAAATTAGCAATTAGAAGAATTTTATTGAGAAGTTCAAGGTTGTTAAAGTTTATATATAAATATAGTTTCTGTCAACTAAAACAGAAGAGGGAAATAGATTTATGGTCGTCCAGATTTTATAACAAAATATGGGTTTACATATTTTATATGCAAATGTTTCATACATATAACTAGCTGTAATGCCTGCAGATGCACAACATTTAGTGCAAATACCAAATTCATGAGGACTGACTTTGGATATTAGATTGGAAATAGATGTTCGGAGACATTATAATACATATTTAATTTTGAAAACTTGGGAAAGAAAAATTGGAAAAAAAAAAATCCCTTGATATGTATAAATGCCAATGACATTGACAGCAAATTAGTGCATTTCCATTTTTTCCAATTAAATAAATAATAGCATCGAGAAGCAAAAGAAGGGTAAAATTATAGATAAGTTTAAAAAATAGTTGAATCAATCTCATAGATCACTCATCTTGCAAGATAACATATGAACATTTGTTGAATATTGAGTCATCTATGACTTACCACCTCCTTAGCAACCAGAAGTTCTGAATTCAAGTCTTGAATGGCGCATTCCAAGTATTTAGATATGGATAATTCTCGCAGAGCAGTATAAATAGGCCTCCCTCCTTTTATCTCAAAAGGAGAAAAAACAAAAAGGAAATGAATATATCAAATTTTATCTGTCATATATGATGATCTCTTAGGCTGTAGAATGATGCAAATATGAAATGATGAGATTGAATGAAATAGTCTTGCCTGCTACTAGCGGTGAGCACTACCATCCAACAGATGAGAGCCACACCGGCGACGCACATCACCTTTCGAGTAAACTCAGCACTAATAGTAAGTTAAACATGTTCCAAGATGGAAGGTTGAAGGTATGTGGGCCTTAAATTGTCAGGATGCTAGAAAACATTTTCCAAATGATTTTTCGATTCAAGGTCTCCTCAGCTTCCTCTAAATTAAGATAAGTATAAAAGGACTGAATTACTGTTATAACCCATTTATCAAGTAATACACTATCAACTTTTTGTCTTTATACTCAAAAGAAAATCTTAATATTGACTAAATTATAAATCTTGTCTATCCTGGATAATGAACTAATTTCTGCTTCTGTCTCTAAAATCCTCAAGACGCCTGACTCCAGTTTGAGCATCCCAGACCTGCGAGGTTTTCGTCACCTGAATATAATCAACAAGAAGGGACAGAACCTATCCAAATCATGTCCTCGACGTTCTTTATGGTTGCATCTGATGGGAACTGATCACTTTGAAACAAAATGGGCTTAACTTATTCGTTGAATTTTGTTTCACACAAAACACAGGCATCTAGATACAAATATTTCTCTAGTTAAATTATGTAAAATGGCTTTACAACTGTTTTTGTCAATGCAATTTATGAAAATAACCATAACCATAATTGCACTGTTCCTATTCAGGATCGGCCTTGTAAATATTCCTGTACAAGGTTTTCCCAAGTTCTTTATTACAATTTCTATCCATGTTATCATAAGTCTTTCCAATTGTTTTTTAAAATCATTTATTATTATATTTCTATCCAGGGTTGAATCTTGCCCTCAGTGTGGTTTCTATCTCAGGTTCAATTATTTGGCCAACCATTCATCCAGCCTATTTCTTGAAAAAAAGAAAACAAAAAAAAGACACAATTTCGAGCAATTCTTGAAACTAAAGTCAAAAGATAACATGAAGAATTTGATATAAACTAGTTCAACTCTGATGCAATCCACATGGACCACTGGTAATGCAACAAAAAGAAGTTGAAATGGTAATCAAGTCTCTCACACAGCTGTGGTGAACCACATTTGCCAGTTATTAGATCTGGGAGACCCATAAAGTATTCTTAACAGTCTCCAATCTCCACAATTTAAGCATGAGCCTCCCATTCATTCTGAAATCAGTCTTCCTCCGGGGAAAAGACATTCTACCATAAAATAATCAAGGAAAATGCAACCAAAGTGTCACATCCCTCCCCTAAATAACATCACATCTGACCTGCAAGGAGTCAAATGCATACAAATAGCACCGCAATGGAATCCTTATATACCTCTCAATGGCTGTAGAAGGCAACAGTCAATAGTCATGTGGAAAAGTCAGTTTTCTGTAAATGTAGGCAGAAAAAAAAAAACAGCATTAGCAACACTCATCTCCTCTTCGCAATTGTTGCTATCAGTTCATTGGCGATTGATGTCAAAATGACTGGCGTTTGAGCCTATGTCATATCATGCCTGAATGAATTGACAAATGCTTGCATTTTATCTGATTTCACCTAACAATTCGAAATTGGTCATAGAGAATAATACATTAGATTTTGCAGCTGCTCCAATTATGGAGATGCACTGCACCGATACAATAACCCGACCCCACTTAAAAGGTTGCATGATTGCAATGTGAATTAAAAAGCCCCAGCAACTTTTCTGTGTTTTAAATTTATTAGACATGATTGTCGAGAAAAAGAATGGTGAAGAGTTTCAAAATATGTCCTCATCTAGAGGCTTACTGGTACATGGAGGCCATCATAGCTCAACCGGACATCCAGACCCCTCTGTCTCCATCAACTTAGAAAGGTGCTAATTTACTTAGCAATGCAATAGCCAATACATAACCAGAATATTTTGTTATCAAAGAAGGGTTATTGATCACGGCATTTAAAAAAAGGACCCGAATATGTGACCTAGGTTAAAATGGGCAAGAAAAAAAGATTTCAGGTAAAGAATTTATATTTCTCCAAGAAAGGATAGCGGAGAGAACTCCAAGAAAGATTTCAGGTTCTTGAACCAACCTCCTTATAAGAGAATGAGACAGTAAGATGCAAAGAAAAAAATTACTTTGTCTTTTAAAATTGATGAGGTTTAAAGATAATAAAATACTTCATAGAATTCGGCTACGAAAAAAAAACTCTTAGAAACATTACTACCCTCATCCAAAGTCAAAAGCAAGATAAAAATACATTGATGAGCAAAGTTTAATGTAGCTCGCGAGAAATGCGTATGATAACGATAATTTTCTGCTAATTCAATGGAGATAGAGAGCATACGCTATGTTGAATGCAGTTTCCATCTTATCACCCGCAAGAAACCAAATCTTGAGACCAGCTTGTGCTAGTTTATTGATGCACTGAGGAACCTGTGGAGGATGATAATGAGAAGGTGAAAAAGGTTTTAAGAAATTGTTAACTTAATAATGTAAAACTATGAAAATAAAAACTGACTCCTTTTTGTAATTTGTCCCCTACAGCAGTCGCACCAACAAGAACTAATTCCCTTCCAATTATGTCAGAGGTTTGTTCCAGTTGAGCTTCTCTGTCTGGCCCTATAGCAGTCTTCGCTTTTAGAAACTCAGTGTTCCGAGCTGAATACTCAGATTCCTCAGGCTTCATGTATGCTAGCGCCGAAGTTTGCAAGCCAGCTTCTCCATATTCATTCAGATTTCCACTCATGCATTCTTCCATTCCTTGACAATCTATCAAAAATGATGCTATGTGGCCATGCAAAATTCACCATTCATATTGCTGGAGTTACATAGAAGTTGATTATATATGCATTATGATAACTATAACATTCATATAGTTGAAGTTACATAGAAGTTGATTATATATGCATTATGATGCATGAAAAATTTCAGACACCCATGAATCAATTGGTTTTGACACAAGGACAGAAGTTCTATATTCCAGAAAGGCATCATCGACAACTCATCAGAAGAAAATATTGGCAGACCTGTCTGCACCTTTGCAAATAAGCAGCAGCTGTTGATTCTCATTCTGTATAACTACTGACGTTCTTTTCGTCTTGCTGTTCGATTCCAATAATTTGAGAATCTTGAACTCCATGTAAGATTGATAGTCAGAGAATAGAAAACACTCTACAAGGCATGGAGGAGAGATTCGGAAGCACCCGCAAAACTTTGGTCTTCTGACCTTTCTACTGGATCAGCAAAATAAGGATATCTTTCCTGCTCGAATGCACTTGATTGAGCCCTTCTAACAGAACTCAAACCCAAAATTCTCTGGCAGCAATATGAAGAGCACCTTGATCTGGTGACTCCGCTTCCTAGGTAAAGCTACCAGTTTCTCTCATCCGGCTTAGGAACCGCTGCGTGATAAACTGCAAACCTTCAGAAGAATAAAAGAGCCATGCCAGGATTAGGTTCAAAGACATCCAATTTCCATGCATGAGACGATCATCTCTGAAACTAAAACCTTTCATAGGTTTCCGCACCTTCTCGATCTTGCAAGTAATTCCACCTTCCAATTTGATCCCTGACGATGACCCAAAGCCACCCCCACCATTCTCCCAATACTCCCTTCTGCTGCTGCACAGAACCACCAGATTCTTCAGATGTGATCTGCTTTGCAGCGGCAATTTCTACTTCACTAGAACCTAGGTCATATCAAGAAATCCATCCGACTGCAAGTCAAGGTGCCTGTCTTATCTGATAAATTGTGTCAACCTGCCAAAGCTCCTCATTCAGATTGGAAGTCTGGAATTGAGCACGATTTCACGAATCCTTGCCGCACATTCGAAGATCTTGGTTGATGAACTACTTTGATTGCAAGACATTCACAGTTTCAATTGAAACATACAGCGAAATCGGTATTAAATATCCAAAGAGGATAAGAGCTGCGACGGGATGGAAGATGGTTGATAATCCAGATGTTGGCAGGTCATACAAAGTTGCTGTCGCCAACCACTGCAGCTGCAAGTACCACCATTCTGGCATTTCAAACTCTGTCTTCACCATGAACTGTATGGAGCTGATCAAGAAGACCAGAACAAGAACGGTGAAGAGGATGTAAATGACGCAATCCTTTTTTTCTCTCTATTCTGCTTCTTTTAGATGGAGACTAGGTTGCAGTTTGCGTCAACTCTGGTGTTATGACCAGTGAAAATGAGCACTCCACATATGTAGCCGGTGTTCCGAAGCTTGGAATCTCTGAGAAAAAATCGACTTAGATCGATGCCATCGACCTGCGCCGGTCATACTCCTAATTGCCCACAAAAGTGTAGACGCCAGAATTTGGTTCTTCGCATCCGATGGTGGCATTAAAATCCTTAGAAGGATCGATCATCTTCCCAAGAGAAAAGTTGCCTCCAGCGATCTCTTAACCATCAAGTTCGTCTCCCCATCCAAGTACATAGCATATCCCATTCTCATAGCCCGACGACAGCAAGACCAAGTCATGGACTCATGGCATCCCCCCCGTCCTTGCCATTCCTCTTCAGCTCGAATCGAACAGAACCATCCCCATCATTTTTTGCATGGCATTAGCCTTGGTGGATCCATTTTCACGCCATCATACTGTCAAGAATGTGCGAGGGATCGATTGAGATTCAACCGAATGACTTCAAGGATTCATATCACAAGAAAAGATTCAAATTGTCAGCACCAACACAAAGACAAAACAATTCGTTAAAAAAAAACAAAAAACAAAAGGATGGTTCCATCATATATTGAGGTTTTCATACGATAATTGATCTGATCTCAGCTAGAGATGTATTTTTTTCGGCTCCAAAGTTGGATTTTTGGACGTAAATTTATCACCAAAAAGGAGGTACTAAAACAGAAAAACAACTAAAATGCTCGGGAATCGACAAAAACGACAGACAACCGCGAAAGAGAAGGAAAAAAAAAAAAAACAACAGTAAACACCTGAAAATTAACAACATAACAGCATTAAGGAACAGTATATGCGTGGAACCATGAGGTAACACGACGGGGCCGCCCCACCCCGTCATCCAGAAGAGAACTCCGCATCGTTTGATTTTTATCAAGCTATTCCTGTGAAACGATGCTAAGATTCCTAAGGGCGGATGGCTTACCTTTCACCACATTAGCTCACGAGGTGGTAGGAGGGGGGCGTTCGGGTTCGTATCTCTACATTACTCGACTCCTAATTATCTCGTTATGCCGCTCCCCTGAAACCTACCGGAAGCCTAGACATCCTATGGCTCTATTTCTTTTGAGTTGCTTAGCTACAAAAACTTGTGGTCCATTATGGAAATTCATCAAATAGAATGACGTCGCATCATTACCCACCTGAATATCTTCTTTTGAAAGGAGGCATCCGGATTGCATTTATTTCTTTCATCTGTTCCGTTCGAAGGGAGGAAGAGACCTCGAACTCTGAAAGGATATACATCTTCTGCAACTATGTAAATTATTAACGTCATTGGTGACAAGCATATTTGTCCCAACAAATTTTCCCCTCTCAAGCTCGTTCGACTGTTGTGACCCTCAGCA
Organism: Phoenix dactylifera; assembly: GCF_051530095.1. Lineage (NCBI taxonomy): Eukaryota > Viridiplantae > Streptophyta > Magnoliopsida > Arecales > Arecaceae > Phoenix > Phoenix dactylifera. The sequence goes on along the minus strand of NC_143198.1, from coordinate 32,163,813 downwards.
GCAACAAGAAGCTCTGCCGTTGAAGATACCAACATTAAAGACAGCATAATTCATCCACAGCTCTTAATGACCTTCCACCTGTGATTATTACAAGCATGAGGCAGAGGAAAAGGCACCAATATGTCTAAAAAGACTCCATTAAGGGGGAAAAAAAATCCAGGCAGAGCTGCCCATCTCCAATCTAAACAAATCAAAACCACAACACCCCACACCTCCCTTTACAATTCAGAATAGAAGCCATTTGTTCCAGACAAGAAACACACCTAACAAGAGGCAGGGTGACTAGAAAATTGGAACCCATGCGGCCAACTGCTGATTCTACTAATGTAATGGATGAAGCATGGGTTTCTTCAGTTGCAGAGAACAATGAACGAACAAAATGGATTGAGCACAAATTGGAATTAAACGTGACACCTTGACCATGGGGCAGAAAACAAAGTAACCACCTACAACAGTATACAGGTTAAACTAATGTCTCGTGTCAGCCTCAGAGAGCATCTCCACCTCCTGTTAGAGCTGAGGCAAGCCACTCCGAAACAGAGGCTTGGATCTCAGACCCCGCATGGACGTTTAAATGTAGAGGAGTTACAGCAATCTGTAAAGAAGATGAAAAAGTTTGCTTGCTAAGAACGTCCACGTGTCTGTGTGTGTGAAAGGGTGAGGGAGAGTGAGTGAGTGAGTGAGAGAGAGAGAGAGTGAGAGAGAGAGAGAGACTCACAAAGCCATTTTCCAGAGCCCTAAAATCAAGATCTTCATCTAATTCTTCTTGCTCCTTCTCAAGAAACTGCAATTAAAAAAGTGCGATGGAAGGCTCCACACTTGTTAATCCTAAATACTTGTGCAACATAAAATGTTCAGATGTGCAGGTGATGTTCAAGTGGTTTCATTTAAAAAAGCAAGCTAGTACAGATACTCAAAAAGTATTGTTTTCTGAGAAAAACTAAAAATATGACCTAGCAAGAAAACAGCCTCCTCTGCTACCACAATATCCAAAAAAGGTTTCTTTTAGAAGAAACAAGCCTGGTATTAGACTATCATGCATAACTTAGTACAGTACACCAGCTAAAATCTCATCAATGAGCTTCAAATGAGCCAGAAAACTCTTCATATTATTTATATATGGCATGCCTGTTACAAATTTACACAACCCAAGCATACCTCTAAACGGAAGTACTTCTTCACCACCTCTCTTTTCTCAGGTTTTCCAGCTGCTGCAACTGATTCTATTTCCACATTCTTCCTTTGAGCAGTAATGCGACGAGCTGCTCCCTGAAAAAGCACAGATTCTTCAGAAGATAAGAAGATAAGGAACAGTCCAAGAAAAAAATGGCAAATGTCTGGTTCCCGTCCATGGACAGATTATAAAATAATACTAACTGCTGCAGAGGCATCTCGGCCAAGCTGTGCAAGCTGTACTCCAAGGCTTTGATGCATAGACATGAACTGCCCAGCAGAAGGATGCCTGTTTGCTGATAACACATGCCAGTTAGGAGAAGACCTCCATAGACTCTGCCTGGTCAGCTTGAAGCCCTGTCAAAAAGTTCAGACACAGTGAAAAACGATGTTAACCTAAGGAGCTATAATAACCAACAAACAGGTAGGTCCACATATTCACAATGAAATCAGGCACAGCAGCCATCAAAGACAAACCTTAATCTTATCAACACAAACAAATCTATGTACTAAACATGTTAGTTCTCAATGCAAAAGTACAACTATAGAATCTGCAAATGTCAGTATTTATTGATAACTTTGGTCCATTACATGTGCATAGATGCAAGTGCATGCTAGATGCAAAAAGAATCATGACACCCTTATCATCATTGAGAGAGAATGTATCAAGTCTCATAAAGGTTATCTGGATAAGCACCAGTCTGCTAATTCAGTCACATTAAGGCAACCTAAGAAGCGAAGCTCGAGTTATTGGGAGTATGAGCTCCTTAGATAGCACCTGAAATGAAGTTTGTAGAAACTGCTCTCATCCTATGAAGAATGGACTATAACATTGTGATAAGTCATCACGCTTTTTAAACAATTTTTACATAATTTTTTTTAAACAAATTGTTTATGTTGTATCATAGATGTTTCATACACTATTTTTCGGAGTTCCTATTACCAGTATTCTGTAGTGTCATATTTGTATCTCATGCCCATATCTATGCTTCATAACATAGAATAAATCTCTGACATGTATCTTAATCATATTTAATGAATGTCAGTGTCCAATACATACCAAATCCTATGTTCAGATACAATTTGAAGATATTTGTGATATCCTAGGTTCAATCCAAATCCTTATAATTCAGTATCTAGTGTAGGTCGGTCCACACCAGAACAAAAGATATCCTACCTGATTGCACACACAGTTATCCATGTGCAAATGCATGATCAGAAACAAAAAGATCTAACATTTGACAAAAATTCAAAAGTGTTCCAAAACAATGAATATTATTAATAATTCAAACAAGTCCAATGAGATAGCGACACTATCCCAAAATGTCTAGTTCGGGGCGTACCGAGCTATACTGGGGGCAGACTGGGACGGTTCCGACCCTTAGATCGAGAAACTAGTGAGGGAGGGGGAGAGTGAGAAGGAAAAAAAAGAGGGAGGGAGGGAGGGAGAGGGCAGTGGAGGGAGGGAGGGAGGGAGAGGGAGAGGGCAGTGGAAGGAGGGGGCTTCGAAAGCCCTCTCTCCTTCGTGGTGCCGGAATAGAGGCAGAGACCCTATTTCGAAACAAAACAGGGGTTTCAACCCATTTATATTTTTTAAAAACTTTTTAAGTAAATTCGATAGCCATTACCGACTTCACCTATTATTTTTTTTTGAAATTTTTTGAAGTAAAGCAGGCATTAATTCGGCAGCCCAGCCCACAGCCCAAAGCCCAAGTAAGGGCCGGATTTGGGCCTGGAAGGTATGCCTGGAGGCTGGGCCAGCTTGAGGCCGCGGCTAAGTAGATTGTACTGACCTTTGAGCAAAGCCAGTCCGTGCCAACCCATTAACAGGTCTACCTGTAACAACTAAGATTTTAGAATAGGAAATTTGGCATGATATCAAACTCTTATGTCTAACAGTTCTTAAGCACCACTCTGTCCTCATGCAAACCACAAAATTTTTTTCCGGTTGAAGAGACAGATGATGGAAAAGATGAATGATAAAGCATAAGACCATGCATGACACTCACTCTTTGACTTGAAAAGACGATGAAATGCAGGTTTAGCAAATAGCAGAGACCAAAAGAGTATGCTATAAAATAATGCTATCAGTTAGACATGTTAAATAAGGTAAAGGATGCCCAAGCCTTTATCATAGATTTGTGTATGACATCATATTCACATATATAATGATGACTACACAAATCATAGGCTACATGAAACACCGATGATGCCATATGGGCTCAACCACCGAACATGCCTGAAGTCATTTGAGAATCCTAGCCATGTTGTAATGCTAGAACAGCAAGAATAATATCCAGTATGGAAGCAGTCAACTGCCATTGACAAATGCAAATGAACATGTATGGAAAAGAAGCATACAAGAAATAAAGAGGGGGGGAAAGAAAAGAAATTTAGGAAATTCACGCATGATAAAAGTATGATTTGTAACATTTGATCATGGATCAAGCATGTACTGGCATAATCAGGAAGAGTAAACCCCATTAAACTATAAAATGTTAGGCTAGGGGTAAAACGAAGACATATCATACAACCATAGAGAAACAACAACAAAAATGAGGCCTCATCAAGTTTGGGGAAAAAAGGAAAATATAAGTTTCCCCAATTAAGACCAGAACAATCAAAGATTTGCCTGTTCATTTCTTTCCAAATCCCTTGCCCAGCTAAACGGCAGATATGCCACAGCAAGTTATTATCATGATGAGGCCCATCAACTGATGGTTAATGTTTTCTGTACATGCAGCATCTCATCAATTTCAAAATTTCTGATAAAAAGGTTACAAACTGCAGGATCCACTTTAAATAGTTCTCCAAAATGAAGGCATGTATATTTAGAAATATCTAGAATTCCAAGCTCTCATTTATTGAGCATTACAAGTTCATCCATCCGTCATCATTCTGAAGAAAGATCTCACTGCTACAATCTGAGCTCCCACCTCCAAAAATACCCATGGAGTTTCTCACCTGCCATATGTTTTCATCAAATAGAAATTTAAATTCTTCAATGCCGAAAATTTGATCCATATAACTTAGCCTGTCTTGTTATTTTCTTCCTTCCAGGTTATTTTAAATTTTACTGGTTTATACCAACCATTCAACACTCCTGAAGTGCATCTCAAATAATACAATTTTCAGTTCAAAAATCTCATTTATCATATCATCACCCCACATTATATCACAATTAATATCAATCAAAGCCACATATTCATCAGTACTCCATAAAAACAACAATTCACAGAATAACAATCATATGACCCACTACATCTATAAATTGGTTACTTCTGCAAAATTGACAATCATATATCTCAAATTCCACTTCCCCATAGTGGTGTCAGTTGTTATACTAGGCCTGATCTGCCACTAAAGGATTGGATTGATCCTAGTATGTGTATCCTCTCCCCCCTGTGGTTTGGGGGGGGGGGGGGAGGGGGGGGTGGTTTGCCTCAGCCAGGAGAGAAAAAGAAGAAAAAGAGGAGAAAGTCCCTTGATTCATGCCACGATGAATTGAGCAAATGCATTGGTTTAAATTCAAGGGAAAAACCTAAGCTGCTCAACTCCTAACTCTGCCCCAAGCTATTGATGCATTTATGCCATTTTTTATATATTAAGCATTCTAGAATACAGATACATGTAATCATTACACAAATATATGTAGTCCTTGCAGCCTACTAGCTTCTATTATTTGTAACCTTATGGCCTATAGTATGATTGCTAAGGAGTACTTAAATAAGTAAGATTTTTATCAACTCTGAAAATTATCCAATTGTTGATATTGATGTTGCTGTTCATTGTATATTTCTTATGCTGTTATTTTAAAAACATCACAGCTTCAAAATTAATGTATGAAATGAGAAAGTAGAAGCGTGTGTAACCAAATGTGCCATTTGAAGAGAGGATAAAAATACAAATTAATTGTCAAAGAACTCATGGTAAAAGAATTGAATTGCATAGTAAAAGTAAAAATTGCAAACTCACAGAGAAAATCAAATAGACTAATTCGGAAAAAACAATCAAACCACATCTTTCATAAAAAAAACATGGGATGCCGTAAATATTTACTATGTGGTTTTCAAACTTTAAAAGTCTTCAAACTTGGCAAAAGCAAACCTTGTTTGTAGAAGGGGATGTAGGAATTTCTATGCTCAGCAGGCAACTTTTTGGGAAAAGTCCCGTTTCGATATCCCTAATGGCCACATGTATTAGTGGTAAACAAACTTCAACTGCATCCTTGAAATCACTTTCCTGGCTTTCATCCTTCCTCCTAGCAGAATTAATCCAAATCCAAATGTGAAAGATATATACATACAAGGATAATTGAACAAGCAAAGACCATAACAACAGGAGGCATTATTTACCAATTCAATGAGATTGCAAGTGAAGGTACTCCACATAGTAAAGCCTCTCTAGCTCCAGCAACAGCACCCGAGTAGAAGCTATATAAATTTTCAGAGGAAATGAGAGAACTAAAAATCGACATATAACACTTGCATAAGACAGTCTAACCTGGTTCAAAGCCATATAAGGAATGAAATATGCAACTAAAGGAAAAACAATAAATTAGTAAGATTTCTACGTGGAACCAGATCTTGAGATTGAACATGAAACATAGAGCTCACATATTAAAGGAACATAACATTAGTTAATTGTACAAAGGACACCTCTCATCAAAGAAAAGAAATCTAAACTCATTATTTGGTGACTGATCCACAGGACAGCAAGGGAAAAAAAATGAAAAGGCCTGCATACTTACATGTGATGGCCACAATTTGATCCCCTGTTAATACCACTGACGACCTGATACATATCATATTAAACATTACTAAAGCCCCAAAAGAAAAGGATCTAAATTGACTTCAACTTTAAATTCTAATTTTTTACAACATATATATAACCATATACCAATGCTGGCCTGGACCATGAAAACAACGCACCGGACAAAGCCAAAGAGACACAATCAGCAGGAGTCCCTGTCAGAATCTACCCGAAATTAGAACATAATAGCTTCTTGCTCGCCCTCTGACGATTTTTGCAAGAGTAAATTCTTCATATCCAAGTTCTAATATCACAAACTTGACTATTGTTTTTGATAAATCAATCTATAGATAATAATATGAGGAAGCGAGAGCATAATTTGATATCAACAAATCAAGAATGGAGATTAGAGGAAAAGACTCAAAAAGCCGCGGAAACAAGATCTCACCAGAAACCTCAAAAGCCGTGGCACCATTAAACCCTGCAGAAGTCACAGCAACGGTCTCGCGAACGGTGACTGAATGACCCGAGGCAGACTTGTCCCTTTTTCCAAAATTTCCAAAAGAAGAAAAAAAAAGGAATAACCAAGAAATCAGCCAAAATCATTGCCAATACCTATATCCAACAACCCCATCTCGTTCTTCCAAAACCCAGAAAGCCAACACAATGGAATCAAACCAAAGCGAAAGAAAAGAACAGACAAAATCCATCCGCAAAGATAAGCAAACCCTACTGTAGCTAACCCAAATAACAAGCTACCCAACGCCCCAACTCGAGAAAAGGAACAAACCTAAAATTTCGGACAAACACACGTTGCCAAAAAGGAACACCAAAGAATCCAATAAAAAAGATAGCAGAGAAAAATCATATCCCAAGTAGAAACAATTTTGACTAAATTTGGCCGAAAAAAAAGGAGCCACCGGTCCAAATCTTGCGATATAGGAATTACACCGAACAGATAAGGAACCAACGAAGGGAACGAGAGGCCTCACAATTCCGGGGCGCAGACGTGGACGTCGCACTGGCCGCCGCGGACGAGCGCCTCGACGAGGGCTGCGAGCCCCAGGGAGCCAATCCCGTCGCCGTTGGTCACGAGGACGACCGGCTTCTTGGATCCGTCATCTGACTCCTCGGCGGCGGCGGCGGCGGAGGACGGGGCCGCCTGGGGCTCCTCCTCGCTGGTCTTGGCATCGCCCTCACCTCCGTCCTCTCCGCCTCCGCCACCTCGCCGGGCGGCGAGGACGCTCTGAAGATTGGAGACGAGGGAGGGGGGCATATGGTTGCTCTTTATAGACGTCGATTCCGTCGTCATTATTAGAAGAAGAGGAGGAGACGAACGCGAGGAAGAGATTCTAATGGAGAGTATGAGTAAAGGAGAGGGAGAGGGGGGAAAGAGAGGGGATTCGGTTTGGTATTTCCGAGTCAGACGGGGAGGTTGCGGGGGTTGGGAAGGAGGGGGGGAGAGATGGTAGGATGAGTGGAAAAGGCTCCGTGAGGGTATACAAAGATTAAAGAGGGCTCGGGTTCCGTTCGCCTTTTTTTTGGTGTTTGGCCCGGGCCGAGTTATTATTGTCCTGGTGGGAGAGTTTTGACTTCCGTTCCACCCCAAGATTTAGGATCTGTTTGGGATCGTTTGATTTTTCATTTTAAAAAATAAATATATATAATTTAAGATATTTTTGGTTTTATTTTTTATTTTTTATTTTTCAAATTATTTTTGTTATTTTCGAGAAAAAAATATTTTATTTTCAATATTTTCAAAAAATGAGGATGTATTTAATGGGTTCATGTGGAAGTGATCTATGATGTCTGGTCGACAAAACTTCAAATGAAAATTCTGAGTAATTTATTTTCTATCATGTCTGCTTTTGATGAAACTTGATCAAAACAATCGTTACATACAGTACTTCTTTACTGGCTATCTAAAATTAATTGGTCTCTTAGTTATGATAGTAGATGATGGGTCTTTCATAATATACCAAGATCATCATTTCCTTTTTCTTTTTATTGGGCTTGGCTATCTAAAATGCTTAAGAATTTAGTAGCTCCAAGATCATCTATGTTTTGCATCTTATCAAAGTGCATTTCTTTCCGAAAAATGAAATGAGGAGGATGAAAGATTGTTCTTTATAATGTTGGCCATTAGCAATAAAAGTTACATGAATGTTATGAAAACTCTAAGAGCTATGTCCTAATCACATAAAGGTCCAGCAATCATCCGTAGAACCACTGGAGCATTTTTAAAATCAAATGCGCCAGCTTTGTGCATGGATGACCATTACATGGTGGTCCTTATTTCCTTCTCAGGGCTTGGATTTATTTTCCAAAGGAATGGCAAAGGTGATGCATGACCTTTTCTAGATTAAGTACTCTAGTTGATGAGTACCATTGTTCTAGCCTCAGATGGCTTCAAAAGAAGAAGGCACTGTAATTGGGATAAAATGACTTCAAGTATGAGCATCTAGGAGGCCTCATATCTGGTGAAATTATTCTAAATGGATTCATTTCGGCCTAGTGTGAAATTATTTGATAGATTTATGTCATAATAGATTTATCATGAATATGATCCGGAGGTAAAGGAAGAGAGCAAAAAAAATTAAAAGTTTATGTGATGTCTCTCTTTTTGACCTATACTTGTTTTGGCCTAAATGAAATCATGATGGCGAGTGCCCCGACCACGTGAGTCCCTTCAGTGCTCTCGTAAAACTACGTTGGACTAGTAGCCCCACAGCGAGGCAAAATTATAGATGGCTTCAAGCGGGCCTTTAGCCGTGCAATCACCAACTTAGCAAGAAATCTTTCGAACGTAGATCTCATTGAAAGGGGGGCATCATTAGGAGCACCTTTTATTTCATTCCTCCGCCATTTACACCAATCAGCATGAGGCTTGGCTAAATTTTAACTCATCAAAGAAATCAATTACAAATAAATATTAACTTAGATTTCAATTTAAGATGTGCATTTCTTTTTGAAAAAAATTAAGTTGTGATAACTAAAGTGAGGAAAGAATTTTTTAGACTAAGGGAAGACCAACCAACAGGGATGCTACCAAGCTGTGCTTAGCCTAGCCCCGGATAAGTGGGCATAAAAATTTCAGGAAGCTTACAGAGCAACTTTTAACTGTTTTTTTCCTTTTTCCCCCAAGCCTGTAAGGTTGAATCCTTGCATCACTTCAGTATATCATTTCAAGGAGTTAAGAATATCTGATCTCTTCTAGTGTGACCTATGGTTGTTCTTCTTGTTGTTAAAAGAGTTTGATAGCGGTTTTTGGAATCAGAGGTGATTACAAAGCTACCTGGTTTATCTTCAAACGAAGCAGTGAATAATGAATCAGGAATATGAATCTTCCACTCTTCCAGTACATATAATCTCTTTCACTGCCACTTTTCAACTGTCCTTATAAATCCAGATGTCATGGAATGAAACATTTTGAACTTGGGGACTAAGATCATGGGGGAAGGAGCAACAATGATGAAATGTTCATCAACGAGCTGCTCCTTCGAGAATAGCAGTTGCCCGGCAGTTTTATACGTAACTTCTTAGGACCCTTCCTCGACAGAATGATTCCATGAGATACTACTGGGTTTTCTTGAATGATCCTGCTATCAAAAACAAAACTGAGGTTTAAGATTAACATGACCTCTAGCCAATTTTTGCTTTCAATCTTCCTGAAATGGCTTGGGTTCAAGTCCGAGCTTTGTATTTTTTTCCTGTTGTTCACCCATTGCTCATGTTCTCTGCAACTGTGAGAATTAGATAAAGAACTCCCAAACTCTCCATTCTTCATTTTTCTGCAACTCTTTGCACAATTCTCCCATCCTTCATTGAATCCTGAATCATCTTATTGCATGCATAACACCTGTAACTTACATTTCAACTGCTGTATCTATGTTTCCAGCTTTCAGTTCTCATCCAGCTGCATTTCTAATTAAGAACAGCCGCCTCCTTTTGTTCTTCAACAATCCTGAGGCCTTTTCACCAGTCTTTATCTGCTCCCAACTTCAGGGAGCTATTTCCAATTGCCTTCACTTTTTACTCGTCAAGTTGCTTAAATCTTCATTAAGTTCCTTTCATCGAAATTCCAGCCACGGGCATAGCCTTTCTATTTTCCTTGAAAATCCTGCATGAATGATGAATGAGATTCTTCATTACAATCTTGATTAAAGAAATCTCATTTTTCAATCAGCTCATTAATGGACATAGTAGTCTCATTGTATTTGCAATCCAGTTCTTATAGATGGCATTTTTATTTTACCTCAATCTGTTTCACCAGATTTGCCACAAGTTTATTTGCTTTGCAAGGCTCTTCTTTTGTAATACCACTTGAGAGTTTCTAGATCTCCATTTATGCACAAATGCACCACAAGGAAGCCCCGGAGTTGTAATCATCAGCTCATGTAACCCATTCGAAAATTTGATCCACAACATCTCCCTCATACTCCACTTAAAATTGATTTTAAATGCCACAACATCCAATCTTTGGTGAAGTCCAAAATTGTATCTCTTGTTATCTGTGTAACTACATATAGAAATAACCTTTTTTAAGAAAAAAAAGAATGGACAACCCCTCTTTCAACCTAATTATGCTTTACCAGCTTGTTTGCCATTTTTCCATTTGCTTGGAGCATTGACAAGGATACCCATCTAGGATCAAACAAACTGATCATCTGGCTTGGGCAGGGGATCCTGCTATTGAATCGACAGGCTTGCTGCATCAGCAAGGTCAGTCTTCAAGAGTTCACTGACACAGTGATATTGCTTCACTTTTGCCCTCAGATTAGATGCACCTGCTATTGTGGCATGTTAAAGCAGTTCCTCGTTGAATTACAACAATATATTATTGCAGTGCTTTTTCCCTGGAAATCATAGCAGAAATAATGTATCTGTTAGTTCACACCACCAAGTATGTCTGCAATAAACTACAAATAGCATATTGTTTCACCAGACTCAGCATATTCGTTAGGACTCTTTAATTTAGTCTTACATACCCACATCCGATATTTAGGGCATTGGTATAACACTTGAATTTAGGTTTGTATGACAAAATTATTAGATATTGGTTGATGCTTAGACATCATACCCCACTGAAGACACATACCTGGATTTATGTAAGATAACACTACATAGCCATAAGAAAAATTATCACAGAATCAAAAACAATTGTTAAGAAATACATAGGTCATTTCTTTATGTTCTAATAAATTTCATCTATTAATACATACATAATTAATGTATCACACTAGAACTTGATGCCCCAAAAGGATGTAATTGTAAAAATGCTTGGGTTCCAGGTTCAATCAATGGATCAGCTGTTGCAGCATGGAGTTCCAACCTCTTTAGCTACTGATGAAAGCAGAGACTGACCTGTTAGCTGACATCGTAGCAGAACCATCTGAGATCAGCATCTACGGTCAAAGCTTAAAATATGTCTATATAGTTCAAAGAGATAATATACACAGAAGAGACAAAAATGAACCAATCAAACACAGCATTCAATTTGCTGATCAATAGAAGTCGCATTACCTAAGATGCTAAATTATAACATATAAATTCACAAGTTCAAATATGTTTATACTAGAAATTGGTTCAAATTGCAATAAGTTTCGCAAATGCATTTGACAGGAAAATTTTCCTCCCCATTGAGAGGCAAGCAGGGAACAGTGATCTGAAAAATCAGTTTTAAGATACTATATCATAGGGTTTGGACCAAATCCAAGCAAATTATAATAACTTACAAAAAGACCAGCATGGCATATCGCACTTAATTAAGTCAAGCATCAAAGTACAACCACTTTATCCAAACTTTTTGACTTTCAACTTACCATTATTGTAAAGTTATGATATACTTGAGAATTACATCATACAGAGATCCATAAAACAATGAAAGATAATAAACAAGAAAATGATTCCATCTTCCTCAGTTCAGATAGAACCACTTTCGAAACGATCAACAGCTGTTAGACACTATGCTTCTCTCTTCCTTCAGTGACTTGTTACTTAAGAATGACTCTTTCAAATACAACTGGAATTGTAATTCTCAGAAAAAGGGAGAGAGAAGGGGGCAATTACTTACAATAGTACAGCAACTCAACTGTTAACGTCAAGACCTCACAAAGTCTGCAACACCAAATAAGCCACTGCTGTAACTCGTAACTATATGATAATGCAGCAGGGTGTGTATTACGGAGTACTGACACAGCAATCTTCTCCAACAAATGGGACCTTGGCCATTGTACATCAATATCAGTGACAGCTGAAGGAGAGACTTGGGCAAACAACAGACGCTACTCCTTGCTTCTAGCTGACACCACTGAATAAGAACTCCTCCAAAATTTTAGAAGCATCTGACACTTCACTATGGAGGCTCCTGGAACCAGGAACTACAGAAGACACACTGCTGATACTCTTATTCTTCAAATTCTTATTGTCAAGGGTATTTATAGCAGAATAAGCAGCTCCACCAGACATCACATTAGACTCACTATGTACTTTAAGAAGTGATGTCTGAGCCAAACTGATATCATCGGTATCATTCTTATGCCCATCCATCAAAAATTTCTCCTGATTCTGCTGATCCAATATTTTGCGTTCCTTGAGGAGAAGATTATCGTGGTGCTGCCTGTTAATGCTGTCTGAAGGACCTTTTCCAAATGAAAGAAAGCGTATTCCATTAGGTATCCGCATGGGAATCTTTGGAGGCTTTATAGTGTCTCCCTCCATGTTCTTTTGAATGGGAAATGGTGTGCATGAAGTTGTAGTTTTAGGTGGACCACAGGCAACTATGGAGGTGCTGTTTGTGGTATTTTGCTTTCTGAAATTTAAATTTTCTGATGTCAATGGAGACTTGGATTTGCTTATGATTGGAATTGAGGAGGAAGCCTCGTTGGTTGTAATCTGAGATCAAGAGTAACCAAAAATTCATAGAGTTAATAAGCTGAATAGCAATTAAACTTTCATATCAACATTAGATGCAGCAAAACAAACAAAAAATTGGCTCAATTCTTAGGGACTAGAAGCTGAAGATTGAAGAGATGAAAAATACTAAAACAAGAATATATGACAGCTTTGTAGAGATACCTTATGTGAAAACTTGCATTTATCTCCTCTGCTGCACATGCCTTTGGATGAGAAGTTGTGACATGGGTACTTAGAAAGCTGATGATCAAATGGACAATCATCCCCTTTCAAACAAGAATCACGTGCAAAATACGTGCATGGCTGCACGAAATAACACCATCAAGAGCAAGGAAAGAAAATGTAATGATACTAAATTTCAGTTATGCAGGTAATAACTTTAGCAACTAAGGAGGATGCTGGTAAAATATTGAGTTTATCTGGCTTGTTAGAAAAATCATCATAATCCAAGTTGCAGTGGATAAAGAAATGCCAATTAAGTAAGAAAAGAAACTAAACTTGACTTTTCAGTCACTGATTTAAATAACAACTTTTATGAATATATCTTAAATGAATTGTCTAGTAAGACACAGAAAAGGAGACATATTTTACCTCATATTGATAATACCAGGCAACCCTTGTACCATCAAGGGGGAGTTGGCTATATAACTCAAAGCAAGGAGGCCAAGCATCTAGCTAAGGATCAAGTAAAGATTTACGAGAAGCAAGCAACCTAAGATCAATTTCCCTCTACATTTGAACAAGCAATTTCAACACTGCTGCACAAGAGACACCTTATTAAGATTGATATGAATGTTTCCACTCTTGAACTAACAAGGCTCATCCCATCCATAGATGGCAGCTTCCAGCTCGATTATTGCAAAAGTTTTCCTTGGACAATCATAAGTGATCAATTAAATCTACCCAACTATATAAATTCTTTATCCACAAGATGAGCTATAGCAACATATCTAGAAATCTTAAATATCCCCCAAAAAAACATATATACAAAACATCAAAGTAATTAAGATACACAAAATAAGAGACATGACATCAAATAAAGATTGATTTACCATATGACTAACATGTTATATAGCCAGAAAAAGGATGGACATGAGGGTTGCGCTTCCACATATTTGTTTTTACTATGTGCCTTTACATCACAAGCAGAATGTACTGTTTTCACATTATAACGACAGATTGCACGATCAGATATTAAGAGATCTGACCAGAACATGTTAAAAATGTTAAAGATATTCAATGAAGTCTATACATACCTGGGACTTTGTCAAGGGAGTAGTGTCGTGAGAAAACTTGCACAGGTCTCCCTGAAGGGAAAAAAAAAATTTGTTGAATATATGAGATTAAGAAAATCAGAAGCAATATGTAATTTTTGTAAGCAATTCAATAACTTACTATATGAAAGTATATGACAAAGAAATAACATTCTACATGCCCATATGTAATATTAAGTAAATTCATATAACTTTTATCCAAAAGGCTTCATTCCATGTACATGGGATTGGCATGGAGCATTCTATTAAGACATTTGTGATTCACCACATCTAGGGTCATGTCATTTCTTAGTAAGGGTCCTCAGACCTCCTTCGTGTTTGCAGCCACAGATTAAAAAACCAATGGAATGAGATGGTTCTGTTAGTACCATGCTGCTCCGATACAAAACCAGCACCAGTATGGATGTTGGGACACTAAAACAGCACAGGATCGGATATACCAGCCAGCCCCAACAGTACCAAAAGGTACCAAGGCCAATACGAAGCCCATTCTGATCGGGACGAGAATTTCTTTTAAAAAGCACTGAAATGGGACAAACCGGCCATTCGATCGGTTCCACCGGTACAAGCTGGTATCAAGGCCAGCTTAGTCAGTACAAAACCCATCCCAATCAGGACAACAAATTTTTTTTAAAGAAAATGGTGGAGGGCCATGTTGGCTGACACAAAGCGAAGTGAGAAAGACAAATCGATCGGGTATGAAGTTTGAAAGACAAAATCATACTAGAAATAGAATTATTCCACTCAAAAATAAAAGAAACACGCTAAAATTATTCAACCATAAAAATATGAAAATATGGTGAAACTAATGTCGACTCTAATGGGAATGAGCACAACATTAAGAAAATCTAAAATTAATTTAAAAATTGAATATTTTGAAGAAAAAAGTTAATTACTTAACCTGCTGACATCTACCCATCAGATAGAAGTTGCAATATTTCACTGTTTTTGGCTTTGAAATTGGCTGCAGTTTCAATCTCTTGACTCCTTGTTCTCGCTCCTTCTGTGCTCTTTTCCTTTTCTTAGCCTTCTGCAAAACCAATTAGCAGTTAAGACCATGAATTCAATACTTTGATTTTGGTCACACAGACACACATTAGGTTTTTTTTTCCATGTGAACTTCAGACTAGTTGCCCTTTCAAACTCCAAGATGAATTAATTAGTTCACTATAATATTGAGACCTAGGTCATGAGAAAGTAATATGGGAACCAGAAAGTAATATCTGAACCAATACACACCTTTCGTTTAGCTTTTCTTTCCTCGGTTAAAGCACCTCGTTTTCTTTTCAGCCTAGCTTCAACAGCCTGTAATAGACATACATTGCAAAGAAACAAGAGATTTCATGAATACAATTGGTGAAACAAAGACCAGGGAATATGAAAAATGGATCAATACAATACAATGAAACAAAGATACTGCTAATATGCATGTCTTCCTAACAAAAAATTGAAGACGAAAAAAAGAAGAATATACAAAATCGAAACCAGCATGTTCTGTATAGTAGCCAAAATGGTATATGTGATTCCTTATCCTAGAAAATGTGAAAGTGATCGAGTAAATTTCTTTGTTTGATTACAAGAACTTATTTGTAAAAACCACTGGAAGAACTTATTTCTTTGTCAAATTAAAAGAACTAACCTGTAAAGAAAGAACTATAGTAGCGAATGTCTGACAGATCACTTAAATGAGTTAGATCATCTAACTCTACAAGACCTAAAACTACATGTACTTTCTAGATAACATCAAAACCAAGACTATATTTTAAAAATGAAGGTAAAGCCAAGATTAGAACATTAAATTTTATATGCCGAATGTCATTTGCATGAGTTGATGAAAATATTGAACAAATGCTAGAAAAAGAATTCTCCATGAAAATGAAATTCCAATCTCCAACAAACAATGTCCTAAAGTTACCATTCTAAAATGTCTCTAACAGGAGACAAATTGATGCATTTCTGAATTTGAAAAAAAAAATATAAGCATCGATTTTGAGATTCAATAACAAGCAAATAAACCATGGCAGCATATTCATCTGCAGAACAAACAAAGTTCACAAAAAAAAAGCCAACACTTCACAGCAAGATCATCCATAGCAGATGTAGAATAGATAAACAAACAAATCAGTTTGTAAAATAAAATGGTAACATAACATGCACAAAGGAAAAAAATTATTATCATACCTCATGGTTGGATGGTTTTTCTTTGTTCTGACTTATTATGTTTCCTAAGTTCTCGCCAGGCAATCCAAGAGCCTCTGAATCAACAGCTGGGCGCTTAACATCCACTCTCATCCCAGAACTGTAACTT
This sequence comes from Phoenix dactylifera, assembly GCF_051530095.1. Lineage (NCBI taxonomy): Eukaryota > Viridiplantae > Streptophyta > Magnoliopsida > Arecales > Arecaceae > Phoenix > Phoenix dactylifera. Next base: position 32,147,391 of record NC_143198.1, on the reverse strand, counting down.
TTCTTCATCTGAGTTTCTGAATACCTATCATCCCCAGAAACATGCATTATGTCACCCTTTGTAATATGTATGGGCACAGCAGATTCATCATCCTTGTAGTTACTTTCTCTTGAATGCATACCCTCATCAAGACAAGTCATGTTAGTATCTCCTTTCTTAGGAGAGCCACAATATGTTGTCCCTTCCTCTATATTCCGATCTTCAAGGACTGCATGTTCATGTACCATATCCAAATCCTGGTTGGAAATATTTAATTCCCCAGGAATTTCACCTTCCTCAATGTCTCCACTATCTTCTGAAGCTAATACTGGAATTGCCAGTTCTCTTGACTCAGAACCTTCCATCAAAGAATCAGAACAACAGTGTGTTTCTTCATGCAACACTTCTCCTAATTCTTTCACTGATTTAATTTCTTTATGCCGAACTCCATCCATCATATGCTTATCAGGAAACATGTGCTTAGTTAATACATCATTTACGCATTCACCATGCCCTTCTCTCATTTTACCATGAAGTAGTTCCTCAGAAGAATAAATCATTTTATCTCCAGAGAAAATTATTTTACTGCTTTCATCCTGAGGTTCGTGATTCTTTCCTTGTCCTGAACATGAATTTTGATTCTTGGAATCAGCTAATTTGGTATTTCGAAGAGGTACATCTTTCCGCAACTCATTGTTGGCGAGTTCACCATGTCCCAATTGTCTTTGTCCATCCTGTGACCCTGCTGAACAAACTAGGTCATTCGGGTTATCAATTAATCCAGAAAAATCAAAGATTATGTCATTCAGCAATTCCCCATTCCCCGGTTGTTCCACAGAATTTATATTCTCATGCAGTAAATGCTCTAGATCTGTAAAAAGCAGAGCTTTCTGAGTTCCACCATTGGCGCTTTGATCACACTCCTCACGCCCACTTCCATGCCCCAATTCTTCCATCCTATGCGAAGCTTCATCTTTAATGCCACCAGATTGCAGCTTTTCAAAGACAAGTGCTTCGGGCAACTCCACGCTTGTGCCATTCTCATGCCCTAGTTCCTCCCTCGAACTAATATTTCCATTCAAAGAAGAATCATCAAACCTAGGGTTTCCACATGCCGAACCTTGACTCCTCTCGCTGCCTCCGAATTCACCGCGCTCACTGCCTTCAAACCCACTGTGCCCTTCTCCCTTCCTACCACGACCGATTTCCTCCGCCACGTTTCCATCACCGCTTCGACCAAAGATCGAATCTTTACCGGTGCACGAGCTCTCTGGCACGTCATCCGATCTAGGGTTTGGATCTTTACGAGACTCCTGAGGACGACCGAGGGATTCGTCGAGGCAGAGGGAGAAGATCCGAACCAGAGTGCGATAGGAGGCGCTGTCGAGATGGGATCGCCGGGGCGTGCGAGAAGCAGATCGCGAGAAGCCTTCCATCCGAGGGTTTAGGGTTTGAAGCTCAGGCGCGGGGCTTCGAACGAGGTCCTCCATCAATTCGAATTCCCCTCCCTCTCCAAGATTCGATCCGTTGGAAAACCTAGCGTGCCTCTAAGGACCAGTCGCCGAACCCGTACATAGAGGATAGAGCTTGCGGTCTGCGGTAACGTATGCCGACGGAAGTACTAGTTAAGGCGGCCACCCTGCTGCTTTCGGTTGGTAAGTTGGACCGTGAAAATCAGAGCGATGTGAGAGCCGGCCCAAATCTTCTCATCGACACCAATTATGAAGGCCCCAGCCCGACCCAATGGGGCTCGGCTCAGAGTGTCTAAAGGCCTCCACTTGCACGTAGGGTGGGCCGGCTAGTGGTGATGCTAACGACGAACGCAGATATCCACGTGCACGTGCCACCCAAATTGGCATCCACCATCCACGGCCCAAATTAACAATGTTAGCCCATGGACTACCTAATTCGTCCAAACGAGCAGTCTCAGGCTGACAAAAAAAGCCCAGGCCAGGGGAATCATGGACATGCCCATGATTTCCTCAAGTCTATAAGAATATGGATGGCCACTTTTAAAATTGATTGAATATATATATATAAAAATATACCCGGTGTTAAGTGAGCACATAGTTGTATATGTCCATATATATGCATGTATGTATATAGATATATATTTATACATACACACACACATATATATATATATATATATATATACCTGTGCATGGGCAGACACTCTTAAAATTGATTGAATATATATATATATATACACACACACATACATACATACATACATAAATATACTTGATGTTAAGTGAGCACATAGTTAAAATAGAGGGAATTTTTCTTTCTGGCCGCTCTAATGCCTTCTTAACGAGGCTATCTTAAAACCTTAAGGGTTCGTTTGGTTCGCAAGAAGCATTTTTCCTCCTAGGAATATGATTTCTAAAAAATAGATTCCTAGGAAGATGATGCTTAGGAAAGTACTTTTGGCATGTTTAGTTGACTATGAGAAAATGACAAATTTCCAAAGTACTTATGTTTAGTTGACCATCCACTTTCTTGAGAAAGTTATGTATAATTTCTATTATGCCCTTGATAAAAATTAGATCTTTAATATTTTTTTAATATTGAAGAATTTTTTTAAAAAAAATAAAAATTTTTATTTCTGCCTTTTGAAAACTCCAACGAAATAAAAGGCATCTTATTATTTTTTTCGTTGACCATACTTTTTCTTTTCTTTTTCCGTGAACCAGACGAACCTCAAGTATTAAATGAGTTCTTGTACCATAATGGCAAATTGTTTTCCAACTCCCTCAGCTTTAATTGATCTCCCTTGCTTGATTACCTCCCATAAAATTGAAAGCCGCCTGTCATCGTGGCTATCCCCCGTGCTCTCCTTGACATAATGAATAAGTTCGGAAATCATCAACCCCAACTCCACAAAAAGCGACCACCGTGTCCATCTCCATTGATCCAGCAGTTTGAACCACTAAAAAAGGGACCAGATCTCTCAGTAGTCAGTCAATGTGTAGCCTGAATCTAACATCGCTGGTGGAAAGCCACATTTCCAGACGGGCAAAATTCTCGTCGGCAGCTTGCTTTAAAAGTCGGTTTGTTGACCAAAGAAGCTTCCTATATGGCACTTTTGTCCCCATCGTCCTCCTCAGCTAGTCAACACTAACGTCATGCCAGGTGTCACAATTATTAACTTATTCATTGGAAGAAAACTCCGCCCATCCAATCACTAGCTCATGAAGCCCAGAGCCATAAAAATCATCGTAGAGGAATACGTTTTATCTCGGGATAAAATTATTAAATAAATTTAATAAAATTGCCGACTGCATTGCTTCTTTTGTAGCTCATATATTAAAATATGGATGTTGCGAGAGTGCGATACTGTCCATATCATGCATGTTCTTCGAAAGATAAACCAAGCTGCTGATTGGGTCGCATCATTTACTATTTATCATCCTAAATTTTTTTTCTAAACCGAACAATTCTCTATTTTTTTTATTTTGTATAGTTTATTTTTTAGTGACGTAGTTGGTTGTGCTCATGCGAGAGAAGTATATGCCAAAAAAAAATCAATAAACTTCTTAGACTTGCATACTGAGAGTTTTTAAGAATATTTTATTTTTTAATTTTTATGTATGTATTCAGCGGCAGGAAACATTTATTTTAGTAAAAAAATAAAATTTATAATAAATTTAATTGATCTATTTTTTTTCAAAAAAATATTAAAATTTATTTTACTGGATTTTGCCTTTTCTTCTCTCCTTCCCTTCTTAAAAAAAAGAAAAAGAAATCATTGACCTTATCCACTCCTTGATGCCACCACACACCGACGGCGGTGATCTGTTTTAGCAAACAAGCAGTCCTCTAAAGTAATGTTCTTCTAAACAGTACGGACAAGACAGGAACCGTTCGTCTCTCCTCTCTCTCTCTCTCTCTCTCTCTCCCCTGCGTCCCCTTGACGGACACGGATCTCGGAGGCGATGGAGTCGAGCTACCTCTTCGCGGATTCGGATCTAAGCAGCAGCGTCTGCGATCCGCCGGCGCCGGCGGCGGACCGTTGCCCGGCCGACGTGGTGGCCCTCCGCCGCCTCTCGGAGCACCTCGGGGCCCTCCGCCGCTCGTCGGACCTAGGGTTCTGCTCCGACGCCCGCATCACCGTCGGATCAGCCGCAGCCGGCGACCCTCCACGCGAGGTCCGCGTCCACCGTTGCGTGCTCGCCGCGCGGAGCCCCTTCTTCCGGGAGCGATTCGCGCAGGGGGCGACGCAGCTGGAGCTCGGGGATCTCGTTAAGGGTTTCGAGGTGGGGTTCGAGGCCCTGGGCGCGGTGCTGGACTACGTGTACACCGGCCGGGTGGGCCCGCTTCCGAAGGGGGTCTGCGAGTGCGTCGACGAGGAGTGCGACCACGTGGCTTGCTGGCCTGCTGTCGATTTCATGCTCCAGGTGCTTTTCGCCTCGGCAACCTTCCAGATCTCCGAGCTCGTCAGCCTCTTCCAGGTTAGCTCAGCTCTCCTGGATCCCAAAGTCGTTGTTTTTCAAGGTTTTGAGTGGGTTTAATGGAACGGCTTTTGTTCAAAATGAAATCTTGCTTGGGTCTTCGCTTGATTCTCGGGTTTTTTCTTCAGTCTGTTTGAGGATTTTAGTGATTTAAATCGTTGCAATGTGTAGTAGAATATCTTTAAAAAAGGAAAAGGATTGGGGTGCGATTCATGGGCGGATTCTCTCTTTTAATGATCACATGTTGGTAAAATTTCCTTCTCTTTTAAATCAGCAAATTACTAATTATGGTTAGACTAAAGGTGATTGAATTGCTTTAGTGGGTTAGTATAGTGGTGTAAAAGATATGAGAAATAGGAACTGACAGTAATCTATGGAATTGCTACAGTGTGTAATGTACTCAAACACAGGTAATAATAAGAATCCTCTGCACCAGTCTATATAGTCAAGGTATCTTTTGAGTTTGATCTGGCAAAGAGCTCGTTATGGCAGGTTACTGAATGCTCTTTAATCCGAGGGGCTACCTACTCAAATTCGTTGAAAGTTTTCCCCCTTATCACCCAATATCATCTTCTTAAGTCTCAACTATGGGATGCTCATTGGAGTTATTGACGACGTATCACCAGTATCAGCCCCATAAATAATAATGAAGTTGATTCAACCTAGATATGTAACAATATCTGCTCTCATGATGTACAATCCTGCTCTTGGTTACTAGAAGCAGGAGTGGGTGCAGGTAGCAAGAAAGCAAGGCTCTCAAGGAAATTTTATGGATGTGCTTGGGGAAACTGTAAAAGTAAAAGAACATGTTATCTGTTAATCAGAGCTCACTATGAAGTGATATCCATATGGACCTTCAGGAGTCTCCAACATGAGAGAATTAACAGCAGGGCATTATGTCCTTTTTCCTCTATTTGCTGGTTTTACTTTAATTTTTTGGAATTCTCTTCTTGCCTTGTTTTTTCTATTTTTTCACCTTTCCACCTTATCAAAGAATAGGGACAATCTTCTCTCTTTCTTCAAACATAGTTTTGCTTAAAATATGTCTCTTTTTCTATTTTTCAAGATAAAGAAAGACGATACTTGATGTTGAGAAAGCTGAAGGAATTTGTCATGACACTTATCCATTACAGTGATTAGCACTTGCAAAATACAACTGGTTCTTGGCCAAGTTAGATTGATCTTACAGACAAACTTAATTTCTATGAACAGGGCCACTTTGGGCCTGCTTGCTTGTCTCAGCTAGATCACCTATTTATTGTTACTTAACCTGGTTGCTTAATTATTTAGTTGCATCCACAAATTTGTGCATTAGTATCCCTTTATTCAATTTATCAGTTTCCTTGAAAAGATGGTAAACCATCAATATCTGTTCCATTGCAGCGGCACCTCCTTGATATGCTTGAAAAGGTGGCAACGGATGACATGCTGGTGATCCTACGTGTTGCAAATCTGTGCGGTAAAGCATGTTCAAGATTGCTCCAAAAGTGTGTTGAAATTGTGGTCAAGTCAGATATGGATAATGTAACCCTTGAAAAGGCATTGACCTCTGATATCGTCAAGCAAATCATGAAGTCACGCTCAAATCCAGGGTTACATGGTCCAGAAAGCGTTGGTTTCCCAGATAAGAATGTGAAGAGCATATACAGAGCTCTTGATTCAGATGATATTGAGTTAGTGAAATTGCTGTTGGATGAGGGGCACACCAATCTAGATGATGCATATGCACTACATTATGCAGTCACGCATTGTGATTCACAAATTACAGCAAAGCTGCTGGATCTTGAACGAGCAGATGTTAACCGTAAAAATCGCAGGGGTTACACTGTTCTTCACATTGCTGCAATGCGTAAAGAGCCCACCATAATTGTATCCCTTCTAACAAAGGGTGCTCGTCCATCCGATCTCACATCGCATGGACAGAAAGCAATTCAAATCTCAAAAAGACATACCAGATACATAGATTATGAAAGGCCCAACGAAGAAGGAAAGGCTGCTTGTAATGATAAATTGTGCATCGAGGTACTAGACCAAGCTGAAAGAAGAGAAGAAATGGCTCTTCCTCTTGCAATGATTAGCGGCGACCCGCATCAGAAATTATCATATCTTGAAGCTAGAGGTAATTTATCTTAGCACATAAATATATTTTTTTTTTTTTGAGAATACAGTAGTTATACATCACCACTCAAATTTGAACCTGAGACCTCTAACCTGGAGAGGAAGGTCACAGCTGTTGCCCAGTGCGTACACAACCAAATCTAGAAATATGTGTTGTTATATTCCTGAGTTCCTGACCATGTCTGCATGTACTGTTTTCACTTTTGCAAGTCATATATGATGTATTATTGTGCTTTATTTTGTGAAAGAAATCAGGAAACAACCAGTAGTCAAATACCTGTGAGATTGCCTTCAAATTTATCTGCGACTGTTGACAGACAAAATCCTTGCATGTGCAAGTCCGCAATCCAAATTTTTGTCTCTATCCTGTTGATTTAGGAATGGTTTTATTCTAGTTGGTGGAATAAGTGAGCTTTACTGTGAATGAAAGGATAAGCCAAAATAGATCTATTTTACCATTTTGCTGGTACACTTTAATCCAGCTTAGGTGCAATAAGTGAGCAAAAGGGAAGCTTGTCAGCTTTGTTAAAATGCTTTTTTTTCCCCTCCCAACCTCCTTTATTGTAGAGCCAAAGAAGTCATTTTGGCAGGATATTTCAGAATAAAGGGGGTCTATTCTGGTATATTCTCCAGTTTCCCTGGATCAAACCCGGGTATAGATTACTGATTTGTTCGACTCTTTACAGTTATGCATGTTTATGCTTGCAGCCTTTGCAAATGCGCCATCATACAGGGACTATTATACACCAAGGATAATGTTAACAAAACCAAATCTAACATTTCGTATGCAATCAACTGTCTGGTGTATACCTATTTTGCAATTGGATCAGTCTATACCCTCTCATGTAGCATATAAATGTCAGAGATGATAAAATATTTGCATGCAGTGAACTTGTTAAAGGACCTACATAATCATTGAGAAGTTATCTTCAAGTAATTATCATGCAATCCAAAGACTACTTGTTTTTTGAGCTGAATGTAATTCTTTCTTAACTTTATTAAAGTTGATCTAATGAAAATTTTGATGGAGGACTCTGTCATCTCATACGGAGGTGAGTTTGAGATATGAATCTTCATTTCTGTATATTGGGATCACTTCTATGAGTTGATTTGTGTTGGATATGTTCAAAATTGTGATGGAGGCCTCTCTCATCTCATAAGGAAGTTTGTAGTAGGAATCTTCATTTTTGTTTATTAGGATCTCTTATAGGACTTAATTTGTGTTGGGTACATTCAAATATGTGCGTGTGATTGTTTCTGTAGTTGAGTATATTGGACAGAAGTGAGCCTTCAGTCAGTTGAAAATAATAATAAAACACAATTGTAAATATTTATTTGACCAAACTATGCAGCAAATGTTCCTACCAACCTTCATACCTGAAAGAAAGTTCTGCTAATAGTGTTGCTTTAGGCATCTAATATAGTAGATTGATTTGGTTGCATTTTAATGCAGTTACTCTAGCAAAGCTCTTATTTCCTAAGGAAGCAAAAGTTGCCATGGACAATGCTCATGTGGATGGTACTCTGGAGTACAACTCAAACCTCTCTACTGGCAGCCAGAGGATGACATTGGATTCAGATAGAACACCTTTTAAGATGAAGGAAGAATACTTATCTCGCATGAGGGCTCTCTATCGAACAGGTATTTGACTCTGCATCTTATTCCTTCCAAGCACATGTGATATTAATTTTTATTGATATTAAGAAAATGTTCTAATTTGGCAACAAGGTACCCTTTACTTTAGAAACTGTCAAAGATTCAATTGCACATTTTTGAACCAAAAAGGGGGAAGTATATAAAAGGAATGGACTCGCGCATTTCAATAAAAGAACAATATTGAAACGAGACTAAATGTATAGAGTGTTTTACCCCACTTTCTGGCAGCCAATTGGTCGTACCATTAGCTGATAATAGTGTGTGAATTGTATACAATGTTATGGAACGATCTCTTTTCTTCTAATCTATATAATAGGATGATTTTCTTTTTTTCTTTATAATGATAAAACTGCATTGCTAAAATATTCCAATAATTAACTCTTGTCAAATAGAAGACTGGATCTATGAGCATATGATTTAGTATCTAAACCAACTTGAAAGAAACTATCAAATTCTAGAAACATCTGAAAAGGTGATTTTATCTTAATTTGCATCACTGCGATTAATTAATAAACGGTCATCCTTACCTTTTCTACACAAGAAAAATCTCCATATCTGAGCATAGAAAAATATTCTTGCATATAGCATAAAATTACAAATCGGCTGTGTATTGTGTAAGTGGAGGTTTGTTCTTTTATTTGACCTCCTAGTCTCACTAGCGTGCTGAAGGATGAACTAATCGGCCCTTGAACTAGTGGAATCGCTCGCTGGCTCCCCTGAAACTTTTATATTGATCTAGGGACCTGAACTGGCCTGGACTAACAGTTCAAACAGAGAAAAGGGGAAGAGATGTCATGTATATATTTGTGTATATATGAGGAGATATCAAAAACAATATGATCATATTTTTGGTGGAACCCTTTAGTTAGACCATTACAAGACCCTCCAGGAAGAGTTTTGGGCCACACAGAGAAAGAGAGAAACATACTTCAGTATATGGCCATTTTTGGGTGGACCACACATCTTAAGCCATTTGCTTTTCTTCTTATGTAGGAATCAAAGGATTGCAGGAAACCTTAACCATATGAAACTAAAAAAAAACCCCCAAATTGTTGTCATACATGAAACCTAGAGATGGAAGTCTTGAAATTCAAATCAATGGAAACTTGTGGTGTTGGGACGCTAAAAGTCTCAAAGTTGAAAGTCCAGTGGTGTAGGCTTCTCTCATTAAAATAGTAAAGAGCAAGATATGGAATGGAGGGGATCACATTTGAGATGCTTTTTGAGCGAGCAAAAATGATTGATAAATGTCACGCTACCATATAATTATCAATAAATGATTAGTGCTTTAATAACTCAGAAATCTAACTCAAAAGGTCAGTTTGCTAGTTTGTTGCAATCTTCTAGCTCCTTTTTGATTTGGCATTGTGAAATGTGCCACATAATGAAGCAAAGGGAAAGGTGAAAGCCAGCTGAATTACAATATTGAGCAAGAATTTTGCCCAAACCCTGAATTCTTTATCCCCCTCAAATGAATAGTTGTCAAGGAAGATGCTGAAAGAAATGAGGCAGTTGTTATAGGTAGGATGTTGTATTGAACCTATTGTCTTATTACTCTCTAGACCAAAGTTTGCCATACCGATTGGTATTGTACCGGTACCGAACCAGTATACTGTGCTGTACCATACCGCATACCGATATTGTAATAGAATGGTCCGGTACAGGATCGAACCTTGCTCGAGACATTTCTTATATATCTTGAGAATGCTCAAATTTTCGAGTAACTGTGATGATTTGAGCATGGGCATCTCTCAAGGATTCAATAGCCAATTTGGTAGGATTGGAAACATTCTTACTTGCCTTTACACACACTTTTGATTCTTTGCACTTGTGAAGCAGAGACAAGCATGATCTTGATGTCAAGTCACTTGGGAGTTTCATAACTCACCTTTGGTAGTGGAAGGTCTAAGAACCCTCTCTAAGCACTTGATGCAAACATGAAGGTCGCACGGGATGGGCCCATGTTATTGATGAGCCCTTTAAGTCTCTTCATACAAGCATGCAGAAGGTGACAGAACTAGTCTCTTGGTGATCGCTTAGAGATAACAATATGGTAAACCACTTCTTTGAAGAAACTGTCGTGTGAACCAAGTAGGATTGAAGGAGCCGCATATATGCATTGTAAGCTCTCTTATTGATAGAACTCAGATTATATGCTGGGATTAGCTATGAAGTTTCTTCGAGTTGTATTCTGTCATAGCATGCAGAGTTCCAGCAAAAATCAACAAAACTTTCTTTTTTGACCTACTTATCTCACATCATCGGATAAAGATGAGCATAAACACAAGGTCTAGCCGCTTATCGTCCATCTATTTGGGTAGGAAATTCTCAAATGGTCTGGTAAATGATTCTTCTAGTCTAACTATTCATATTTTATGCGGTATCGCAATACTCACCAAGATATTATTGACCAGTGGAACTTGGGATGCGCTTCTTCCCTCGGTGCTCGAGGGTGCTTAACAAGATTGTGGATGATGACTTATCAGAATTCGCTGGTCTTGAGCATATTACTTCAGAAGAGCGAAAGAGAAGATACCTGGAACTTCAAGATGAAATGATGAAGGCATTCAGCCAGGACAGGGAGGAGCTTCCCAGGTCTGCCTTACCCACTCCGTCATCCAAATCACTACGAGTTGTTCGAACTAAGCTCGCCAAGAAATGACAATCATGATTTTCCTTGTCTGTTATATCTTTAATCTGGTGTCCCTCGAACCTCAATTTGTATCATATATTTGTTCTTCGAAGCGCAATTTTCTTTTCTCATTAACTCTTGTAGTGTCTCTTCCAAAGAAATTTGTAACCTAGTTATGGAGATGTAAATAGCAATGATTGAATAATGCATCCTCGCTTTCCCAATTTTACTTGAAGATGGGTGAGCAACTATTTTAACTATTCATTGAAAATTATGACTGCCGTTCTCTGGTCAGTTGCGCCAGAAATAATGTTCCAGCTAGAATCTCTAGATATACAGCTCAATTATTCCAACTCTATGCAAATTATTTCCTGTTCTCTCTGGAACAACCATGGCAAATGGTAACAGAAATGAGTCAGACGATGAAAATATTTTTATTGTTATCATTTTCCTGTATGAAATTTGGACCATAAATTGCGATTCTTGTCTTGATGATTTAGAGAGAGAGAGAGAGAGAGAGAGGGAAACCTAATTGGATCTTATCAATTCAAAAGAAACTTGTCCCTGAAAAAAATGAGGCCCTTTCTCCCTGAGAAAATGATGCTTGCCCTCTAGGTATCAGAAACACATCAATACTATCATACAAATGCATCAGAACATTACATCTGCAGGTAATCATACGATGACTGGATCCCCAAATAATGGTAAGCGATCGCTATCACCAAAATCATGTACCATACCCCGTTCTTGAGGAACGCACTACTGTACCTCCTTGCTTTGGCTGGTTGCATGAGGCCAGAACAAAACAGGCACAATAGTTGATTCATGCAAGCACTGCTGGATCAAAATCGGCCAGTATCTTCACAACAGAAACAGAATGGCTGGCTATCTGCGACACAGATAATAAAACTACGAAATATAATGAAACTTCAGGAACAGTCAACCTTTAGGGATATAGTTTACTAAATGATGAAACTGCCTTAATGTGCACTTTGCATATCAACCACAAGCCATGAGAAGAATTGTTAAAAGGGGATGGCCCCAAATATCGACCCTGTTTGCAACCTCAGAAACAGAGACGAATCCATGAGAATACAAGTTGACTCCTCTACCAATGAACACTACAATGTCTAACGACAGGCTTAAACGAGTAACTTCCAATCATATGCCATGTTGACTCCTCTCCCAAGGAACACTAAATGTCTAACGACAGGCTTAAACGAGTAATTTCCGATCATATGCCAACTGTGCTCAAGGTGAAAACAAGGTGTGGGACCACTGGAACTTTTTAAACCAAAGATCTTGCTTCTAGAAAGGAACAATATAATACACTAAAAAAGATATGATTTAATATGGTTTGAGAATGTTTTACAGCAGGTTTCGGGTCTTGACCATGAGCAAAATCTTATGAATTAGTATCTTAGCCAAGGCAATTTTGGGCAACAATGCCATGAAATTTCTAAGGTCGATTACAGGTGAAAACTTCTAGAAGACAAATAAGGCCTATACACAGAATGGTCCGAGGCACAAATTACAAGCCAAAGAGCCAGATCAAAACACAGCTCACAGTAAGCGACCAATAGAGATAATTAGCTAGGGGTCACCGCTAACTCATGGGAGGGTTCGACGATCTTCTTATCAGCATTGTAACTTGATTTAAAAGAATGGCTGTAATCATTCGAGACATGTGCCAACTACAAACCAAAATGGACAGATTTTCAAATCAGAGATAGAAAGGTCACCGTTAACTCAATTGTAATTTGATTTAAAAGAACGGCCAGAATCATTTCAAACATGTTCCAACTGCAAACCAAAATGGACAGATTTACAAATTAGAGATAGCAACACCCATTTGTTGTTACAGAATAAATTGCTACCGTTGCTGCTGTGGATTATTATTTCTAGTTTGTGATTGCTAGGAATCAAAGAGTACAGTTATATTTAGATCACAACAATCTAATATTTCAAAGGGAAAGCGCACTTCCAGAATACTACCAGACTTGGTAGAGATGTTATACCGTGATTCTTGCTCTACCTTTCGCCAACCTCCGAGCAATGACCTTCCGTCCACCTCTCGTCGCCTTACTGAGCAAGGCAATGCACATTGTCAATTCTAGGGAAAACAACTGCTAAAAACATATTTGCACATAAGTATATAGAAATATGTATGCAGCATTTCTGCAGTCTTGCAAACAAACTAGCATGCCTGAATAGCATCACAGAAAATGGAGAATAAAAAAGGAGTACACAAAGCCACCATGAAATAAGTAGCAACTAGAATGTCCAAACCCAAAAAAGGGTCGGTGACAGAGCTCCTCCATGAAGACCCCTTTGATTCACCATGATTGTCAAGGTGCTTGCAAAGTGCATTTCCATGTGCTTAGCCAAACTAACTTGAGCTCTTCTCATGCACATCATGCTATTTTTCCTTCCATGTACAGAAATCATCATACCAAGTGCTTCCAATAAAAAGGATTTGCAATTGGTGAATAAGGATTCACAAAACCAATGCCAAATAATTTGGATAATGCACAATGGTTAAAGTTAGATATGCAAACAAGAGAAGTGTAAACTTTCGATAATGGATAACAAATCGAATCGCATTATATGCCAAAACTATAATATGGTCACATTATATATAAAAATTGCATGGAAGTTCTTTGGTTCATCCATAAGTGTGATTGCTAGACTGATCTAATTCCTATACCATCTAGAAAAAAACATCAAAAGTGCTTTGCCATATGCTTCACAAATATGCTAAAGCAGGTCTAATTGCACTTTTTGTCAAACAACATGTGGAAGAAATGAACACACGATATTTCTTCTGTCCAAATGAGTGATTGACTGGCCATAAAGCAATCTAAAAATAGGAAGACACAAAAAATTTAGCTTGATCGTGTGTATGTGTGTGAGTGAGCGAGAGAGAGCGAGAGAGAGAGAGAGAGACCGTGCAAGGAAACCATGAGTTCTCTTGCGCTTGATGTGGCTTGGCTGGTAAGTTCGTTTTGGAAGTAGGAGTAAAGGCTCATTCACCAAAGCATCATTTCCTGAAGAAAAGTATCAGTATTAGCAATGACAATATCCATTAGATAGATAAAAGAACACTAAAAGTATTTGAATTTCTAATAGTTGTAGTGCCTGAATATTGCTGTGCTAGTTAAATCAGAAACTTCAGTTTAGGGTCCCAATCAACTATCATCTCAGAAGTTAAACATCTCCAACCTAGTAGTATAAAAGCAAAAAAGCTACATAACTTTTGCAGTAATGTGAAACAGATCTAGCAGACTTCAAATACAAAGTTAATAAGATCACAGTGCATGTCTAAATTCCTCATCAATTTGTGCTCAGTAATATGTGCTTCCTGTATATCTACTTAATAACCAATCAAAAGCAATACTAATGAAGGAAAATAATAATAATGGTGTTTATTCATCTATATTAAAGTGGAACAGAGAGAGAAAAATCAGCATATATAAGGACAACAAAATAATAAATTGTAGAGGGGGAGGGGGTAAGTCTCCTAAACCCTCCACAAGTCTTCCAAGTAAAAGCTACAGATTGTCTCCCAACACCAGCACCAGCACCAGCACCAGCACCGACTATATATCAGCTGCCTTGGAACAATAAGACTAACTTAACTCCACAAATTCTTCATCAATACTTAGAAATTTAAAATGCCCACTAAATCTCGTATACAACATGCTCCTATGTATGTCTCCATATTTGAGGAATTCTTGGTTCTCTTTTAGATATGCCTTTTGCACATCAGTGTTGCATGGACATGCATATGAGAATTTGTTTTGGGCAAGAGGGAAAAGAGAGATACGAGGATAATATAGGATAACATATAAATTTAACTAAATTATATATTTATACCTTTAAACCTTATTTATTTAAACATTAAAAAGAAAATGTTAAAAAGATATTGTTTGGTAAGATCCTTCAATATATGTGTTTTCTCATTCAGACTTTCCAATTAATTTAAGAATATTAGTAAAATAATATTTTGCAAAGTTATTTCAATACCTACATTCTTGACAGATCTTGAAAAAGAACTACTACTCACCCCTAGTATCAAGTTAGACGATCAAACTTATTATTGGAAGAGATCAGCTCAATCATTGTCAGAAGAGTTCAGTACTCTCCCAGTCTCTAAAAGTCGCTAGAAAGAACTTCATAAGTATCCAAGTATTCGGTACATATCCAATTCAGATACATACACGACATGGATTTTCGGAGCTCGACACAAGCGTCCCCATAACACTGTTGCACGTTGAATAAATAAAAATATCACAACTAGAATTTTTTTCTTAACAAAAAAAGTGACTCTAGGTTCAACGTCCAAAAAGTTGGCTTTGCCTAGTTTGTTGCAATTTTCTTCCAAGGACATAAGAGATCCAGTCTAATGTCCCCCAAGGTCATTTAATGAAACCATACAATGCAAACGTGCTAAACAAGAGATCATTGTTCAATGTCCATGTCCGATAGAAAACTAGCAGATGTTGATATTGCAAAACACATTTATAAGTTTTTTTTTTTTTTACATTTGGAACAGCAAATTGTACTTATGTGTGCATTATAAATCTCTCATTATGATAATCCCACATAGACACCCCCCGGTACAAACCTGTTTTATTACAAAATTCACAATTGAGTAGTTGCTCTCCCCAAACCTAACGATTTAGTTTTAGCTCGTTAGTTAATCAACTGGCCCCATAAGTAGCATAGGGTAGTGTAAAAGAGGTTCGGGGCATCCAAGTGCTTTATGTTTCACAATCCATGGAACAAGATGGATAAGAAGCTTTATCTTGTTAAGCTCCAAAATTAACACTTAAATGTAGGGCAAAGGACCTCATATGTTCAGCCACGATCAAACCTCGCATGCAAGACATGCTCGTTCACATATTTTCATTCTGCTCAAGTGTTTTGATGCAGCCACCTTATCATGAAATTGAGGCTTTCACACATCTAGGAAGATGCCAGGATAATCACTTTTCTCCCAAATGACTTTGATATAAGCTGATTTTAAGATTTGACCACTCGATTTAAGGGCCTCTGAATTTCCTTCTGCAAAAAAAAGTCTTCAAAATTTAGAGACACTACCAGGTCTGTTGAATCTTAGAAAAGAGAACGGAAAGTGTCAACGTGTGCAACTGCCTCCAAAGCATACATCGCATACCACAGACATGATCAATGTGAGCATACTGCAGAAACCTTAATTTGAAATAAAGTTGGTTGGTGAAAGTAACAAATCATGCGGTAAGTCTGACTTTTAATCCAGCTACAAATTTCTATAGGCTTTTTGCTACTTTCAAGACGAATTCCGGATCCACGCTTATGTTGGCTTTACACAAAAAAATTGTGCAAAACTTGAGGAGATCTTTATTATTGGAGTGATACTTAGTCAGCATTAATTTTATGGCTGGGATATTTTGAAGCAGTCTTCAATCTTTTGACTTGAATAAAGCCACGACTGAAGTATCTAGAGAGGATTTTGGACGAAAATGGAAAGTTAAGCTCGGTGAACTTCTTCTCATAGCAAACCGTTCGATCGCAGAAATATAATCATCACTAAAGTTTCAAGAAAAATTAGCATTGCACATAACGTGATGTCAACCCTCCAACATATCACGACATGTTTTTTCTTGCAAGTTCCAACTACTAAACAGTCTTCATCCGTTGACAAGAATTTAGCACGAATGCAGAAGAATTCTTCCGTCGCCATTTAAATAACAAAGTATTATTTATACTAGAAACCGTGTATTGCAATGAGATATAGACAACATGCAAGATAAATAAGAAAATCTGATCGGCTACTTTGAATGAAGAAGCCAACAGAAAGAAATAAAAGACGTTGAATTAATATAATGAAAAAAGAAGAAGGAAGGTGTGAAACAAAACCCTATTCTAGGGTTTCTTGCAAAATAATGAACAATAGGGATTTTATAGAACCCAACGTCTCAAAATTTCCTTCTCACCATCTTCTATGAAGAAGCGAAGCGAAGGGAGCCCGCAGGGGAAGGAAATCCGTTCGGGAGAATCCAATATTTTTAGGATTTCGGCGTTTTCTCCTCCCTCCACCGGAGGAAACCAATGTGTCTGAAACTTCGCCGGGAAAGACTGCGCCGAAGGATTGGAAGGAATGTGAGGCAGAATCAACGAACTGCTCGGATCCAGGGGATGGAATGGATTGGAGAGGCGGAGCCGATTGATGAGGGAAGCCCCGGCCCGAGCTAGGGTTTTGGACGCCATCGTCCCCCTGGAGTGCCCAGAACCCTAGTTTTCCCGATCCTATTTGGCTCCCCGAAGCTTCCTCCGAGCGCTCTGATATATGGTTCACGCTAGGGTTGAACCGGGTTGTATAAACCAGGTCGGACCGTTCTGGACCGGCAACTTTGTATCTAACTCTGTTGAGCCTGGCCCATATGCCAATGGCGAGCCGGCCGCACCCGGAGCCCAACTGCTAGTTTTTGGTTGAAGATTGCTTTGCTTGGCCTTGGTCCAAATAGCTTATAAATTATGGACATATTTGATTGAAGGTTGCGCTCCGACCATTTGATTGAAGGGAATTTCATTCCTATTCTATTTCAGAAGAGAATGAAAATATCTCAATCTTTCAAAACCTAATCTCGACTGTCTCTCCCTGTATTGAAAACATGCATTTCAATTTTGATTTTGATTCTAGTCATGAACCAAATATATCAGAGAATATGACCAATCCGATTTTCAGTCCAATCCATTCCGATTGACCAACCACTGCCTATATGTACTATTTATATTTAGTAATTTATAAAAATTTGATTTTGATTCTATTCATGAACCAAATATATCGGAGAATATGACCGATTTGATTCTCATTTCAATTCATTCCCATTGACCAATCACCCCTATTTGTACCGTTTATATTTAAGCCCTGTTTGGGGGAGCTGTTAGTAGTAGAGCTTTTGGAAGTAGAGCTGTTGGAAGTAGAGCTATCTGAAGCAGAGCGTTTATAAAAAGTTGTTTACTGTTTGGTAACTACATTTCTAAAGTGATGTGGCACTTTAACATGTGTTTAGTAAACAAACCGAGAAAGTACTTTTGTGTGACAAAATGACCATAAAGAACATTACCAGTATTATACAACAGAGCATAATAAAATATAATATGTATTAATACATAAATATATGATATAGTATAATATTAATGTAATGTAATATAATATTATTATAATATAGTGCTATAACATTATGTATTATAGAATAATAATTTAATATAATATTAAATTATTTAACATAACATATCAATGTATTATGATATAATGTAATATAATATTATATTTATAGTATAATATAATAATAAATATATAAAATATTATAATTATTAGTGTAAATTAATTTTTCATCAATCTAATGACCATTTATCTCTCTAACAAATTTTCTACCTAGGTGATAAAATTGGTTAAATAATTACTAATATTTTTATTTATTTATTTATTTAGATCAGATTATTTGCCACTCACTTATTATTTTCTTTTTATTTATTTTATTTAGTTATTTATTATTTTATTTCATTGAAATATAGAGGGTCGCTGGCCATGAGTGGTGGCCGACATTGTGGCTGCCACCATGGCAACCACGAGCTCCCAAAACAAAAACAAAAAAAGAAAAAAAAAAGAAGAGGAAGAAGGAATAGAGGCGACGATGTTGAGAGGAAGAAGAAGATGGAGAGGGAGAGGGAGGGGATGGGTGAGAGAGGAAGAGATGGGATGAGGGTTTTGGGAGAAAAAGTGAAATTTAAATGGGGGTATTTTGGTCTAAAAAATAGCTTCCCGACAAAGCTAAAAACAGTATTTTCGGAAAGCTCCAAATTGGAGCTTCTTCTCAAAAGCTGTTTTCAGCTTCCCGCAAAAGCTGTTTTCAGCTTCTCGCAAAAGCTGAAACAGCTTTCCGAAAATTTTACCAAACAGCATTTTTTATCTAAAAGTACTTTTGGAGGGCCAGAAAGTGCTTTTTGGCCCTCCAAAAGCTCTCCCAAACAGGCCTTAGTGGTTCATGAAAATAATTGGGTTTCACTTAAGATTGTACTAGTCTTGGATATTATTTTAGAACTTGGGAATATAACCTAGTACAAGCCATTGGGCCAATCCACAAGTTCTAGGGGACGGGTGGTGATTAGAACGGGTGACCTTTAGCGGTAATCTCCAACCGCCACGACGGAGCAAGAAACGGAACGGGAGCTACACGCATGCATCTGATGTGCCATCAACGATTCTAGAAATGCTGTATCCTGTTTGATCCAAGACAGCCAAGCCAGGGTAGAACCTAGGTGTCCTCGTCAGGATAACCACCGCAACTAGCGTGGCCAAGCCGCCAAGACGGCGCTTGCAACGTTTTCGCAGCAAATCAATATCTCATAGCATTGTTTTGTGGGGGGTCGGGGGACCCCTCGAACTTCATCGCAACGCTTCAGCTCTTTACAAGAAACTCCTTCTCCGTCTTCCTTCCATCCGCTTCGTCTAGGGTTTCCACTAATCGGTGGTCTTTTCTACAATCAAAGGATCGCAATCAGGTGATTTCCTTTCATTCCTAATTCCCACGCTTTCTTGATGTGTTTTTTTTTTTGTGTGTGTGTGTTCGATCCTCAAAAATTATTGTGTGCAATGCACAAATCTTATCGGACGAACCCCTTTTTCTACTGCATCTTTGATCCGAAGATAAGTGCATAAAATCTTAGGTTTTTCTGAGTTCTTATGATTGATTGATCAATGGGGTTAGATAAAGTTTTCTTTTTTGTTGGATCTTAGTCTAAAAATCATCCCTCTGAATCAAGTTCCCTACATACATTAAAAAAATAAATTAAAAAAAAAAACCTCTTTTGTCACAGGGATCACTTACAGATGTAATTGGTACCAGTTTGGAGTTGTATATTAATAGACGCCTATTATTCTTGTAGACTTGTAATTGATACATTTGTAATCTTATATAAATCTATGAATTGCTTCAGCTTTTCTTTTTCATGTTGTTCAGTGAAGGATCTAATAGGGGTGTACTATTTTGAATCGATTGGTAGAAAAACGAGCAAAAAACACTTCATTTGCACAAGAGGGTAAAAGAAAAGATCGAAGTAACCATGCATATGGTGAAAACCCATGATAGGGAGACTCATGGAATGAGCAATGACATCGATGAGAACACACCAATCGACAAAGTTAAAGGCCCAAATGTGTTTGAACGGGCTAAGGAGGAGATCGAGGCCATTGTGGAGGCTATCCATTCGAAGAGAGAACCTCATCATGATCCACCCACAAAGAAAGAGGGTAATTTTCCACCCCAAATGTGATTAAATGGAAGCTGCATTAAAGTAAATTTTAATTGGATATCATCCTGACATTGCCATGTTAGCGGCACTGAGATGTGCTGCCGTGTTATTTTTTCTTCCTTTCTCTTTATGATTATTCACTTGAATAAATTTTGCAGTTGCATAGTCAAAACTTGAAGAGTTGAAGCTAAGAATTGCTCATGCTTGTGCTTGAGAGTTAGGGTTGAGTTGGTCTTTACTTTGTGAAAGAAACACCTGCTCTGGTAAAAGATTTATGATCCAATTATATATTCAAAATCAGTTTTTTTTCCCACCCTGTGTAGGCTGAATTTTCATCTGGTACCTCATTGTTATCGTTGAAATTTGTACCGGACCAAGCTTTCTTTCTATCATATCTTTGACAAGGGTGTTAGTTAAACAATCTTTTTTTAAGGTGAATCATTGGTATATGGAATGGAGTCTTCTATCTTCTTATATTTATGGTAGAAAATCATTTATTTGATTTATGCATTCAAGACTAAATAGAACATTTTTCTTCATAGTCCTAATGCATTTTCCTAATAATTTTCTCGAATAAATTAGTGCTTCAGTCAATATGAAGTATCCCAAAAGGTTTGTTATTGATTTGAAAATGTTATTTCATCTATAAATTTTGGTTTTTACCATCCATAAATTATCCAATTCTCAATGAGGATGTATTTTTTGATTGATTGGCAGAAAGTGTAGTGGAAGCACCTAATTTAGCTGATAAGGCAAACAAAGAGGCCAAAACATTGAACAGGGTTAAAACCCATGACAAGGAGACTCATGGTACGAGCAATGACATTGACGAGAATACACCTATTGAAAAAGTTAAAGGACCTGGTGTATTTGAACGAGCTAAAGAAGAGATCGAGGCCCTCGTAGGAACAATTCATCCAAAGAAAGAACACAATCATGAGGTATACACAAACAAAGAAGGGGGATTCTGGGGTTTTTTGGGAAGAATGTTTGAGAAATTCTGCTCCCCTATGAATGGAAAGAGAGACTAGCCATGAAGGTTTATGGGAGCTTCTTTGATTGCTTTTCCTGGAGACGTGTACATGGTTACAGATACGCATCTGTGGTTTCTTGGATATTTTTTTTCTTTATTCACTTGTTGCAGAGTAAAGAGATGAATTTTTGTATATGTACTTTTTGTTTATTGTGGAATCTAATTGTTGGTAGTGAAAATGTTCTTCTTGGTCTTACATCACCTTTCTTTAGAGGCTGGATTGTTGATCAAGAAAAGAAGGAAAAAGATTGTTGCCGCGATGCTGGGGAACTCAGAGGTGATTAAGCCTTACCTTATCTGGTAAGGTTTGTTCTTTCTGTGAATTGATGCAGTTTGCAAGCTTAATTAGTTCCTTGCTTGGGTTAGTGATGTTGTCTCAGCATTGACACACTGCACATTGAAAAAATTTAATGAATTAGTTTCCAGAAATTGTTCTTAAATGGAGTTGGATCTGTTAATGTGGTGCTCCTTCTGCAGTTACATGGGATAGTATGCAGTTGGTTGATGAAATTGATAGATGTGCAGCTTTTGATATTTTCTTTCCTCTTCTTTTTCAGTTTTGCCTCTGTATGGACTGTTGGCTATTTGGTTTTTGCTAATTACACTTTTCACCCTTCGTTGCAAGGGAGCATTATGGAAGGATCAGGGGAAAGAAAACAAGAGTTTCACAACCGAGGCAAAGTGGGGACCCTAGGGCTTGGACTTTGTTAAAAACATGTGAAAAAATTATGAGAAAATTTTCCATCTTTTAATTCAGAACCTGTGGTGGTTACAAAAAGGATATAGTTGGCAGTTACTACTGTACTGTTGTATCTATTTAATACTCTTCGTTTAAGTTCCAAATATTATGTTTTAAGCTAGGATTTAGACATTTCAGATACCAGGAACCTTTCAGTAGCAACAATCTTCATGCATGCCAGTTCTTGTTAAAGCTGGATTGATGGGGTTTATTTGGTGTTGATGCGATATCTAAAAATGAGGCTCCAAATTCCTTAGATGGAGAGGTAGAACCCCTACCTAGACAGCTGTAATTTAGATTGTATAATATGTATTGTTTAGATTGATTTTAAATCAAAGCAAGTCACCATATTCTTAATGATCTCGTGGACTATTTACCATGCAACCATTGCAAGGCAAATCATCCCATTTTGTACTGCCATCCAATTCTAAATCATATTCCAGGCAAAATCACAAATTATGAAAGCTTGTTTCATTAACCAAAGATTGTTTCATTAACTAATGATAGACAAGTCAGCTCTTAGAGAATATCAATCAATAAATATACCATTGAAACAATCATCATTTTTAAAAATCAGAGTGAAAAGATGGAAGTAGAATCAACTGATCAGTGCCTCCGGCTTGCCAGTCTTTTACAGAACTCCAATCCTCTCTTGGGTTTCCCAGAAAATCCTGCTTGCCTGCATGCCTGGTCGCACTCTTTCTTGCATGCTTGCGTGCTCACCGTGCCCATTGGGATGCATTTCTTCATACACTCGCAGAAGCAGCTTTGCCCAGCCTCGCTCCTCTCCACGGTGGACAGAACAAGCAGCATGCTGATGAAGAGCATTGTAGCCACCTTCTTGCAGGCCATTTTTCTTTCTCTGTTGTGTCTCCTGGTAGAACACCACAGGAAGTTAGAGGCCTGAGCCTACTGTGTGGTTTTGGTGCAACAAGGCAAGGGAGTCGCAAAATGATGGATATATTGGGAAGTAAATGGTTGGTTGTATCTATGTTGGGAAATTTGGTACTGCCAAAATGGTTGGACTCTTGACATGGTCAACTCATGCTTATCCTCAATCCAATTATTAGGAGAGAGAGAGAGAGAGAGAGATGTTTTAGACGACCACAAAGGAACCCTGTACCAAAAAAAAAAAACAGAAAAAGAACAACCATGCTCACATGCATTCCTATTCTCGCCAATGCAATCCTGTGGGCAGCATGGCAAGCCTTTATCATCAAACTTGTCTCCATGAAACATCACTGTCATCAGCGTGGCATGTCCTCGTCATCAAACATCTAACAGTCTCCTAAAAGTTGCATTCCTTGTGGCTTGAATACAACAGATAGATGAAGATTTTGTTTCTTTCCATTTTCTCCTCATCTTCCGAAAATTCTTGGTATAATAATTTCATGATCATCGCAGAAGTCACAAGGTCATTTCCTCCACAGAGACTCGTCAAGAATCTTAGTGCCTATTTGGTATCATTGCTAGTCATACTACCACACCTACACTCATGTTGAAAACAGCATTTGCACAAAATTTCTGCTTTTTCTTGTACTTATTTTCACTCTTTTTTGAAAGCAATAAACCACAGCTGCCAAAATTTTACAAAAAATTTATTAAAAAAAAAATCAACATATATGTTGTTCATTCTAGTTCATTTTTCTTCTTGGTTTTTTAGATTAAACAAAAACATATCTAGATCAAAAACAATACCAATGCAGTCCCTTAGTAAACAACAAATAAGCAACAATTATGCACCAAAAATTAAGACATAAAACCTCACATGATTCCAACTGAGACCTAAACTCACATGTAAACGTCGGCTAGCAC
This sequence comes from Phoenix dactylifera, assembly GCF_051530095.1. Taxonomy (NCBI): domain Eukaryota; kingdom Viridiplantae; phylum Streptophyta; class Magnoliopsida; order Arecales; family Arecaceae; genus Phoenix; species Phoenix dactylifera. Next base: position 32,123,664 of record NC_143198.1, on the reverse strand, counting down.
CAAGTATGTCCTTCATATATAGCAGACATGGAGTGGAACTGAACCCTAGGTGTCAAAGTTTTCATGACATTCTTTTTTCTTTTCCTAGAATAATGGTTTTTCTTTCTTAAATTGTGATTTTTCCATGAGATTAAGGAGCCACATCTCTATATTTTTTTTCATTTTCTGAAAACACCTCTGTCTTTTTTAAAATTTCTCCCAAGCATATCTTTTTTCAACATGAACCCACCAAAGATGAAGAGCTCTGAGACTGATCTCAAAACCTTTTCAAATATATATTTGTAAATGTAGTGAAAAATTAGTATTGAATCCTTATTTAGACCTTGAGTTATTTATAAAATTCAAAGAAGGAAATTACTATACTTGATGTGCATAGAACCACAAGGAATCCCATTTTTTTCGTTCTTTTCCTTTTTTCCCCTTTTGGTGCGAAACACCATCCAAGTTTCATCGATTCTTCCATGGTCACTTATATAAAAACTGCTAGATGCTTCACTCATATGAACTAGCTTTTGTGCTATCATCTGATAAAACCTGACCGAAGTCTTTTTGAAATCAAATAAAAAACAAAAAGATGTCAAAGGACACATCCCATCAGCACCTCAATTTCACCATTCAAGGAGGATGGTTTGGGAGAAAATTAAGGCCAAGCAAAATGATCGAGGAGCTTATGACCTTCTCCTATTCCTCTTTGCTTTTCACAGAGTAAATGAGCATCGAAGGATAGATCCTCTTTCCATGCCAGGTGTTGTTGCTTCACAGATGCCTAGGGCAGTTTCAACCCTGTAATTTGATTGAACAACCAAAAAGCATTTCAATGGAAAGTCATGACATTAAATATCTGAACCAAGTTGTGGATGAGAAGTACCAGAAAGAAATAAGCTCAGAAGAACTGGACTAAAAATGGCTAGGAGGTGGTCATTCTCACTCTCCCAACACACTAAACCTTTACAAATATTTATAACACTATTCACTAGGCAAAAAACTATCGAGGCAAGGAACTCAAGCAACATCATAATCAGTGTAACTAAAGGGTTTGCATCAACCGTAGAGAGATAAAGGGAAAACACATTAGCCAAGAAATGCTTTAGATGCCTAGAGGTGGTTCCCAGATTTCAACTGTGCAAAACCATGAAAAAAGAGCAACCTGTACATCAAGAAAATATATTGGTTGACATCACCACAAAATATGGAATGTACAAAATGGTCATCAAAACACAATGCATCTTAGCTGTTTACATCTATCATAACTAGTTATTACATAGGACATTTTTAGGATTCAAAACCGTTAGAGAACTGAATCTATATGTGGTGTGCAGCAAGTCACGAAAACATTCCAGATACTTTCTTTATTTCCTCCTGACATAACAGATGCTTCCCCTTCCACAGTGGAGTTCTCAAAGGATATGTGAAAGGACATATTTTACTTGTAACAAAAAAAAAAAAAAGGATATTGTACCAAAAAAACAGGACATATTTTACTATCTAGGTTTTATGTCATTATTACAAAGAGAATACCAAGTAGAAGAGAACCCAGATGAGAATCTCACACTTAAATGTGGCCTACTGCTGAAGGACCAGATGAGTTGTGCAACTTATACTACCTAGACTAACATACTTGATCCATACAGAACTTCCATTTTGACAAATAGGAATGTTCTAATGAAAATTCCATGCAAGTATAGGAAGTACAACCCCAAGAATAAGACACGCACAGGACCATCCAGTTCAGATCAGATTTACCATCACACAAGCAACACATTGTTAAGAATGTTCTCAACTAGCAAGACCTATTTCCCTCCATGATGAATTCATCAAGGTCTTCAGCACAGACTGAAGATTGGTGTTGGTAATGACAGAGCCATTTGATTATGAATCAACAAATGTTGAGTACAGACATACCTCTAGAAGTTATATAAACAAGAAAATCAGAGGACAAGTAAGTGGCTGCAGCGACCAGAGTTACGAAACTGGAACACTCATAATCTGCAGAGCTATGGTCCAATATAAAAGCAAACTAATTAATATACAGAACTAGGAAGTCAAAACATGCACATGTATAAAGGTTGAGTCTTGAGAGAAGAGTAGAAAAATAACACCATTCACTATCAGTTACTGAGTTAAAATTGCAAAAACAAAGGATATAAAGTGAGCAAAATATTAAATTCTTCAATTGCAACTTAATTATGAATGTTAAATGCACACTCTCACTTATCACTACAACATAAACACCAAGAAATAAGCAAGGCATCTTAAAATAGAGAGCAAGTTCATATAACATAGTGAAAAAATGAGAAGAGACCTCTTACTAGGAATAATTGATTTATTGTATAACAGAAGATGCTGCCTCCAAGTTCTGATGCTCTTCTGAGGAATGGAAGTAATCCTGCAAAGCTAACATCTTCACAGAGCTATACTTCAAACTCCTAATAGCTTCCACACTAGCTAGTGCTCCAGCAACTGTTGTTATAATTGGGATCTTATAAGCAAGTGCCATCCTCCTCAATTGTCGTCCATCAATTGAATCCAAAGCATCTCCTGAACTTGTTATCACCATGACCTGTATTTGACCATTTGCTAGCATATCGCCTGCATGCGGCCGCCCCTCATGCATTTTCAGGACACGCTCCACCGGTATGCCCTCCAACTCGAGCACTCGAGCCGTACCTGAAGTTGCAACAATTCTGAAACCAAGTTCTTGGAATCCATGAGCAATTGAAGCAAGGTGTGGCTTAGTCAAGTCATTTAGACTGAGAAACACTGTACCACTAACTGGAAGCTTTTGTCCAGCAGCTATTTGTGCCTTAGCAAAAGCTACAGGAAACTCAAAGTCAATTCCCATAACTTCTCCAGTGCTACGCATCTCTGGTCCAAGAAGAATGTCACAACCTTGGAACTTCTCGAATGGGAGCACAGCTTCCTTGACTGAAACATGCTTTGGGACCACCTCACTTGTAAATCCAATCTCATGTAAACTCTTCCCTGACATGACAAGAGAGGCATATTTTGCTAACGGACGACCAATAGCTTTAGAAACAAAAGGCACAGTGCGTGAAGCACGAGGATTTGCCTCAAGAAGGTAAACATCACCAGAAGCTGTGATTGCATATTGGCAATTCATAAGCCCGCATACATTAAGTCGTTTCGCCAGCTTTGTTGTCCATGATCTGATGGTGTTCAAGCAATTGGTTGACACAGTTTTTGTGGGAAGGGAGCAAGCTGAGTCGCCAGAGTGGACCCCAGCTTGCTCAATGTGTTCCATGATTCCACCAATTACCACAGCCCCATTCGAGTCTGCCAGTGCATCCACATCAATCTCAATGGCATCAGAGAGATACTTATCTATCAGGACTGGGCGGTCAGGATCTACTTCAACAGCATTCTCAAGATAGGTGGCAAGTTTATCATCACCGTAAACAATCTCCATGGCGCGTCCACCCAAGACATAAGAAGGTCGGACCACGACAGGGTAGCCTATTTCTGTAGCAATTGATATTGCATCAGATTCACTCTTTGCTATCCCACCTTTAGGCTGCTCAATCTCAAGCTCCTTAAGAATCGCATTAAATCTCTCTCTGTCCTCAGCAGCATCAATAGAATCAGGTGATGTTCCCCATACCTGCACATATCCAATTCCAGTAGCAGACACCAACTTTTGCTCTTCCAGATACCTTTGTATTGGGAGAGCAAGCTTCAGAGGGGTTTGCCCTCCAAACTGTACAATTATGCCATTAGGCCGCTCCAAGTCAATCACATTTAACACATCCTCAACTGTCAAAGGCTCAAAGTACAAACGGTCACTGGTGTCATAATCTGTGGACACTGTCTCTGGATTTGAGTTCATCATAATTGTCTCATACCCATCCTGAAACCAAACATAATCATCAAAAGACACTAAATACCTATTAGCAGCATAGTAATCAAGTCAATACAGAGATTTAACAGGCAATGGTAGGTGGTCAAGTTTCGAGAAATTTTAAGATAGCTCATAGAGAACAAAATGAAAGTTCAAAAGCTAGCATTTAGAGATGAAGATATATAAACATAAATAAATATATGGAATAAATTGGAGAAAATTTATGGATATGCTCAAATATATGAAGAGGAAACTTGATATTTCAAATCCGACACAAGTTTCCAAACACCACAGTTTAAATGATAAACAATTAAACATCCACTACACATTCAGGAATAATCGAAATATAGAAAACAGAAGCCAAAGCAACACAAACCTGCCGAAGGGCAAATGAAGCATGACAGCAGCAGTAGTCAAACTCAATACCCTGACCAATTCGATTAGGTCCACCGCCCAATATCAGAACCTTTTTCTTTTGAGTGGTGGCTGATTCACATTCAAAATCATATGATGAGTACATGTAGGGAGTGTTTGCCTCAAACTCTGCAGCACAGGTATCAACCCTTTTATACGCTGGTGTCACACCTAGTGATAAGCGCTTTGACCGCACCTCCCTCTCAGTGGAAGAAGTTGCATAAGCAATCTGCTTATCACTAAAACCCCTTCTCTTCAACTCATAAAAGTCATCCTTTGTCAACTGATTCAGATTCCTTGCTGTGAGGTACCGTTCCACATCTACCATCTCTTTCAGCTGAGAAAGAAACCACTTATCAATATAGCTCAGCTCATGAATATCTTCTACCTTCATTCCCTTCTTCATAGCTGCGTATACTGCATGAATTCGGTCTGGATTTGGAACTCGCAGGCTGTACTTCAATTGGTCCCAGTCCCAGTCAAGTTCCTTCACAGGTGCACAACCCCATCCTGCATAACCGCACTCCAAAGACCGAACAGCCTTTTGAAAGGATTCTTGGAAAGTCCGTCCCAATGCCATTGCTTCGCCAACAGATTTCATCTGGGTAGTTAACACTGGCTGGGAACCAGGGAATTTCTCAAAAGCAAATCGTGGAATCTGCATCACGGGTACAATAAGTAAGAAAAAGCAGGAGGAAAAAAATATAAATGCTGCTTCATGACCTATAGAAAGAACAACCTGCTATTAATGAAAGAGAGAAATGTCTGTAATTAACATTAAATCTAGACTACATTGATGATGTTATCATTTTAAATTAGCCTTGTCTCCCATTCTCATTTGACATGAACCAGGCAGCTATCAGCTACAGTTAGACCAGCCCCATGGAATGCAGCAGCTGCATGCCAAATTTGAGGAGGTAGATTAGAGTAAAAGGAAAAGTGAAAAATAGAATTGTTCAAAAATATATGTGAACTAAAAATTCCACAACTGCTGAACAATTATATTGTGTTACTACAGTTTTGCAGAGCATGATCAATATAATCAACAAAGCATGCTGCATAAAGATTTACAAGCAGATCATCCTTGCCATGTGCAAGTAGAAGCTTGCACTAAGGTTCAAGGCTGCAACCATATCATTTCCCATAAGCAGGTTTTCGTACTGTTGAGTCTGTATGCCCCTTCCATTTGAGGACGAGCAGGCAAAGTTGAATTTTCATACTGGTGATTAAAAAAATACACACTAATTCATAAACTAAAGCAGCATTCAGATAGCATGACTTGATACTCAATGGGTTATGTCTGCCCTGTAAATCTGCATGAGTGATTCAGTTCAATTGGCAGAAATTAGTTACATGAAAAATAACTACATGATAAGAGATTTGAAATGAAGCCCTTGGCTCAGACAATCTATGTAGCATTATGACACTATAGCGTGCAGAGATAAGTTAACAAGGAATAATTTCTGCAAACAAACAAAAAATAAAGCAAATGCACTGTTGCTTTATTTCAACCATGAAGAGAAAAGGAACATTTGATATTTTATAATACAGTTGAAAGACCAAAAGGCATATGCCACTGCACATGAAGCAAGGAAAGAAATATGACTTACAATAGATTACATCTACATCATTATAAATTTTTATTTGGTAAATCTGTCATTGGAAATCACTTGAAAGGCTAAAAGGCATCATTCTATCGATTAGAAATTTACGGACGCGCATTTTAGTCCCATCTCCAAGCTTAATCTGAAGCTCCACTCACAAAGGGAAGGAAAGTTTAAGTAAATCCAGTTCCAACGATATTGCATAAACTTACAATGTACCTAAACTGGATTGATGAATTATAACAATAAATCAGTCCCCCATTTGAGAAATAAAAAAACTAAACACTAAAGAAAATGAATGCTTGCAAATTCTAATTCAGCATAATATCTTAATACTGAAACAGTATGTACTACAGTAATCATAGGAGATATCTAGCAAAAGCTACATAAAACTACAAAGGAGATGGGCATCCTTCAAGGAAAGCGTGGCATAAAACTGAAATAAGATTTGATTAAAAACAAAGGTAGCATCGTGTTAGGATATTTGAGGAGAAAAGAGAAAGGTCTTGCCTTTGTCACCATATAATCTATGGAAGGCTCGAAACTAGCCGGAGTCTTCTTCGTGATATCATTAGGAATCTGGTCGAGCGTGTAACCCACCGACAACTTCGCAGCCATCTTCGCAATGGGGAACCCCGTTGCCTTCGAGGCAAGAGCCGACGACCTCGACACCCTGGGATTCATCTCGATGACCATCACCTCCCCATCCTCCGGGTTCACAGCGAACTGCACATTGGACCCCCCACACTCCACCCCAATCTCCCGTATAATCGCGGCCGCGTAGTCCCGCAGCCGCTGGTACTCCTTGTCGGTGAGCGTCTGCGCCGGAGCGACCGTGATCGAGTCCCCCGTGTGGACGCCCATCGGGTCGATGTTCTCGATGGAGCAGATGACGACGACGTTGTCAGCGAGGTCCCGCATCACCTCGAGCTCGTACTCCTTCCAGCCAAGGAGGGACTTTTCGACGAGCACCTGGGAGGTGAGGCTGGCGGCGAGGCCGGCGCGGCAGATGGCCTCGAACTCGTCGCGGTTGTAGGCGATGCCGCCGCCGGTGCCGCCGAGGGTGAAAGCCGGGCGGATGATGAGAGGGAAAGAGCCGACGCTATCGGCGATGGCGAAGCATTCCTCGATGGTGATGGCGATGCCGGAGGGAGGAGTCTTGAGGCCGATGCGATCCATGGCGCGCTTGAAGAGGTCGCGGTCCTCGGCGGCGCGGATGGCGTCGAGCTTGGCGCCGATGAGCTCGATCCCGCGGGAGGCGAGGGCGCCGGATTCAGCGAGGGCGACGGCGAGGTTGAGGGCGGTCTGGCCTCCCATGGTGGGGAGGAGGGCGTCCGGGCGCTCGGTGTCAAGGATCTGCTCGACGAGCTCCGGGGTCATGGGACCCACGTAGGTGCGGTGGGCGAGGTCTGGGTCTGTCATGATGGTAGCCGGGTTGGAGTTCACGAGCACCACCTCGTAGCCCTCGTCCCGGAGGGCCTTGCACGCCTGGGTCCCCGAGTAGTCGAACTCGCACGCCTGCCCGATGACGATGGGCCCCGCGCCCAAGATCAGGATCTTCTTGATGTCCCTGCGCTTCCCCTCGGCCGTCCGGAGCGGCGTCTCTGCCGGACGGGGTTGGGCGGCGCAGCGGAGGCGGAGCTGGACGCGGAGGCCGCCAGTGCAAGGGTGCCTCGCGGTGGTCACGAGGTGGCGGGTGAGGAAGAGAGAGGAGGAGACGGAGCGCGGACGGAGGAGGGGTGAGCGGATCCGGGGATGGAGGCGGTTGCAGAGAGCCATGGAAGCTGGAGAGGATCGGAGTCGTCTTCTCCCTTTCGTTCTTTCCTCCTCGCACGCTCGCACTCTCCCTTGCTCGCTCGATTGCCCGGCGGTCTTATAAAGTGTGTAGGGTTTCTTCGGGGATGCAATTCTTTAGTTCTTCAAGTCACCCAGAGTTTCGGTTCATTTTTAGTGACCAGCGCGATTGGGACTTGAGAAATGGCGGGGCCCGCGTATCAGCGACAGGGTGCCCTCGGGATAGGTTCGCAGGAGTGAGGACGGGCGGATGGGGACGTGGCGAGTGGATTCTGACGTGGGAGGTCTACAGGATAACGTTGGAGCAGTGCTTCAACCATGGTGTAAAGCAACGTTAAGTCGTCTAACTTTGATAACCACCAAGACGATAATTTTAGAAGTCTTTTTTCTCGTATATTGATAAGCTGATCTCTTTATCTTGCAATTTGGTTAATAAAAATATAATTGCACTTTGCCTCATATTTTCTTAGAAACTGACACATAAATTTTTAAGATTTTGATTGTTATCTTTATTGACTTGTCGTTATAACTGGTATTCTAAGGCAGAACATCGGCCACCATTTGATATTTTTGTCTGTTGATATGAATAAATAACTATTTTTATATAATATTTAAAATCTAATGCTAATTAATATTTTAATATTACTATTATAGCAAACCAAATTCTTAAATGATACGGCGATCATCCTGCTATTTTTTTTTTTATCAGCAGCTATAAGAGAAGAAACCAAAATGATACATATCTGTCATGTGATTTTCTGTACAATATTTATTTGTTATATTAACCTTTTGCCTTTTTTATATAGCTTTTCTCGAAAATTGTTTCTTGAACAAGCAACACCTTTTTTTTACAAAATATCCATTGATTTTATTTTAAAAATGAATATTATCTTGTGACAAATGTTTTTAATTGTCGAATAAATTCAAAGGATGAATGTAAATTTGTAAAGGCAAGAAGTGTCTTTAGTTATACTGTAATTATAGATAATAGTTTTCGAGTGACCAGAAATTTGATGTTTGAGGGAGGGATAGGATAATAGAGGGAGAGGTAGCATTGAGATCGCTAGATCAGATTGCTTGGGTTAATAGACCCTTTTAATTTGATTACTGTGATGGTGATGAGGTGGAGGAGAGTTTTATATTAGATATAAGTGAAGCTAATGATAATGATGTGCCTAAAGTCTATGTCATAATGACCGAATGTACATTATTTTTCTAAATCCGAGCAAAAGCATGGTCTTTTGATGGGCACAAGCCATAGAATATCCGCAAATAGATAAATCAGCACGGGTAACTCTAGGTACATTGCATGACATTTTGAAAAGCACCTGAGAGGCTATCCTAGCTTGGTATAATATAATAATCGAGAATCTTACTTAAAATACTAGCTAAAAAATATTATTAGAATTTTTTGTTCCTATATAAATATTTAAATTTTTCTCAATATATAAGCGATGTAGAACTAAATATGTTTGAGCCTATAAATCCATATTTATCATATTATCAAATAATATTTAAAACTTTATGAAATGAAAGAAGCTAAGGTGATTGTCTTATGAATGGAGCTATTCCATTGCATTCTCAAGATGCAAGACTGGATTGAGTCCGATTCATTGATATGACTTGAAATTTCAAACCCGTTAATTAGTGTAGTCCAACCATTTATTATATATTAATAAGAAAGCTTAATTTGTAGCTAAGAAGTTCTCAACATATTTAAGATATTTTTAATATTCCACATTTAAACAATATAGGAAAAGAGGACAATGGTTGTTTGCTCAACTATCTAGTATCCTTGTTTCCTTAGGGGAGGTTTCGAATTCAATCCTATGGAGTGGTAAAAATGGCTATATTTCCAAAGAAAGGACTTAACCTCCAAAAATGGCTCATCCCAACATCTTTTTTAATCTAGAGATACAGTTGCATCATGGTATATTTTATTAAGGAAAATAGCAAGGGTGTATTCCTTCCGATAAATTCAAGATATCATCTATGCTATGCATCAAAAAAAGAGAATTCTTCTTTTTTTTTCTTTCTCATTGAAAACCGTGCATAAAATTTTTATTTTTGATGGCTCTTGAATGATAAAAAAAAGGAGAACCGTATATTTTTTTTTTTTGGATATCTTTCTAACGTATATCTAAGATCGAATTCATTCAATTTCTAATAAGAATTGCTAATTCTTATGCTTTCAAGTAATTCTTCATCTATGGTTGCTCATGACTGACTTTTTTATTTTTTTCGATCTTAATTCCATAGAAGCAAGCCAAAAAATTTGAAAATAGAACCATATAATTTAAGTTATTCTCAAGATGTTTTTTTTTTCTCAAAGAAAAGAAAAAAGAATCACGAATCTTATTACCTCAATATGATGTTGCACACGCATCTCATGTTCATTCCTTTGAAACAATCCAGCTATCATGGAGGTTGAGGAGAACGAGATTGGATTCTAGTGAAGTCATTTGATCGAACCGCTTTAGGCATGAACATAGGCTTAGAATTTAGTGTGTATTTTGTTGAACGTATTTTAAGCATATTATTAGCTTTCTTTTTTTTTTTGGTATATCGGCTGTTTATACTGTTCCTCTATGAGCATAGCCAACTACATCACTAGCATAGCCAACTACATCACTAGCAAGAAGATTATTTAAAGTAAAAAGAACAAAGGGCTGCTGAGTTTAAAAAAAATTTTCAGAATGATAAGCATACGAAGCAATCCAATCAATGGCTGAAGGACATACTTGATCAGCATAACACTCCCGCAGCGCTTAGTGATAGGTGCTCGGCTGCCTTCTGCTCCTCCCCCGCAAAAAAGATCTTTGAAGGCTGAACTTAGTTGGCGTGGATTTTAATTCCAGGTTGGCCCTTGAAATAAGGTAGGATCTGTGGCCTGTGGGACAAGAAATATCATGTAATTGATGGACAAAACTCAAACAAGTATTAATTTTAGTGGGACAAATGAAGAAAGGTTGGACGATTTTTTAGTTAAGGGTTGTGAATGTGGGATATCTTTGTTTCATCTTGGTCTGAGAAGGCCCAAGGTGTCGACGCCGGTGGCCGGAGACATGGGCGGCTCCGGGAAGTGGAAACAGGACGACCAAGTAATTACTCCAATCCATTCCTCGACCCAATTCCCAATCTTGAATGGCTTCGTGGTTTGCGCTTGTGGAACTGGATTGCATGCATTTCAAGGTGGATGGTGGTGGTGGGAGTAGAAAGAGTAGGAAGCGGAAGCTATGGAGGAGCCCCTCAGGGTCGAGGAGTAGAAGCCACCGGTAGGCGTCGGAGGCTTCCGACGCTTCCCCATCGGCCGATGCCTTCAGTGCCGCGGTGGCGACGGTCGTCCGGGCGCTGCCAAAGGATTTCGAGGTAGTGAGGCGGGGGTGGATTCTTGGTATTATGGCTGTCTACTTTGATTCTTCTTACTTACATATGCTTGATTGAGCCTTTGTGATGCCTCTATTTCCTCATCTATTTTTTTTTCTTTTTTGCTCATTAATATGTAGTTGATCCGGACGACATTTTACCCGAGGCTTATCTTCTTCTACTTCTTCCTCTTCTCCTCCTTTTCGGTGAATAAACCTCAAGTCTATTTAGACGAGAATTTCTTTTTTTTCCTTTTGATTTAATTGCGCTGTCTGTGTTTGTCATATAACTTGAAACAATTTCTTTTGTGCTTTTATTCTATGTATTTGATAAAAACGGCTGTATATCCAAGTATTATCTTTTTCCGTTTCTTCTTTATATTCGCCATATTTGTGAAAAAACTTTTTCTTCTGAATTTAACAAAAATGGTTTTAGTCCTCATTTTTCACACCTGCTTGCTGTTTCCTGACAGAACATGAAGATTTCTCTGTTTCTTTTTCCTTCAATATTTGTCCTTTAGATTTGTAGCTTGAGGTTAAAATTTAGTATGCTATCCTTGCCCTTCATTCACACCCCCACCTCCACTTCTCTTTCTTTAAACTTCGAACCTGTAGGCTAGAAGAGCTCTAAGAGCTTTGAAAGGAAAGGAGTTGTAAGGCTTCAAGCACTGGTGAGAGGTTGCCAGGTGAGGAAGCAGGAGGTAGTAGTGTGAGGATCCGTGCGGATGTGTGTTTAGTCCCACATCGGCTATGCACAGGTAGATCTTGGGTACTCGTATGCAGGCTTTTGTCTGAGTGCAGGCCTACATCTGCGCATGGCATGTGCGGTTGTCTGCTGAGGACCGGGGTGTGCAGAAGATGCTTGAGAGCCATCGCAACCAAATGGAAAGAATGTATACCTTTTTCATTCACCCTTAGCCCTCCCTATTTACCTTTTAATTGCAGCATTCTTTTCATGTCATCTTGCAATTACATTTCTCTTTTCATCATTTGTTTTTCGATTTTCCATGCTGGCACCGAATTGGTAGTACTTGTACTTTAATCATGGATGCAAAAATTTGTGATTTTAACGAAAGTAAGGAGATAGATGGAAACTGTTGAGAACTTTGCCGACAAATAGCACAAGGGTGAGATCTAACATCTACTAATTAAAATAAGAAATGGTTTTTGAATAATTGCAATACTATATGATTTATTCTCTAGATTACATCGATCAAATATTAGTGGTAGAAACTGAAAACTTGAACATCTGAAGGACAATGAGAAGACAGTGCTTCTTAGCAGTCACAACCTTTATTTTGAAATCAGAACTTAGCCTGACCATAATTCACCTTCCACTCTAGATTTCTGCATCTTCTAGTCTGCTGTGCTGAGTTTGTAATAAAGGAATCTGAATTTTGCATTTGACTTGAGCTCTGCATCCCAAACCAAAATTTTTGTGTGCATAGTGCATTCATTCATAAAGTTTTAACTCAATTTGGATTGATTCTGAGAATTCTAATTTACTATCTGTTTCAAAAAATGGTATGATGCTGGTAGAAATTTTATGCTTTGCATCACCAATAGCTGTGGCTCTGCAAAGTTGAGGTTGGTATATAGAAATTTGATCCTTATAGAAATAATTACATGGTTGTGCACTGACAGACTTGAGTATTGTTGCACTCCATCATTGAAAGAGTGAATGATAATGGACCCAATCTCTGCTAATTTTTACACAGTCTTCTAATTGTTACTCACTTGGATCTTGTTAAATGCATTACAAAATCGTGGATCTCAATATCTTTTGGTTATTCAGGAAGGATGATGATAATCAAGGCACACTGGATGAAGTTAGGGCAAAGTTACAGCTGAGGCAAGAGAGAGCTACAAAGAGAGAACGAGCTATTGCTTATTCTTTTTCTCAGCAGGTAAGTTATCAAAAATTTGATCTACAGTTCATAGCATTATTGTCTTAACCATTCCATTTAGACTGGCTGGAACCCTTATTTTGACTATTTCTCTCAGCAATGGAGGCCAACTTGAATGCAAGGTCTAACTCATCTGTGACCTCTCTCAAGCTTCATGAGGTCGATAAGAGCAACTTGGGTTGGAGCTGGTTAGCATGGTCGATGGCAGCTAAGCCTTGGGAGAATAGGCAAAGGAACAAGCTCAGACTGATCCTTCTGAGGCCAGATGTCCTAAAGCTGTGAAAAATCCTGTGGAGCATGTTCAGAGTATTCAGATTCTAGCTTGGTAAAAATCAGAAAAAATGATGTCACTACAAGGGTTTCAGTGATTCCTCCATCAGTGCTTAACAACCATTGTGAAGCTCAAAATCTGCCTCCTCTTCTGAATTCCAGTATGATGAGAGTTCTCTTCCATCATCTTCCATCTGTAAGTATACCCTGATAGCTGGAACTGCCCTTTTAGTGTCAGAAAGAATGGAGAGTGGTAAAAGTAGGCCCAAATTTTGGTGCAGCGGATGGGATGGAGAAGGATGAAGGATGGTGAATGGCGTGGCACTCTTTTTTTTTTCTTTTCTCTTCTTCCTTTTTCTGTCTTTGGATGTGTATGTGGATGGAAGGGAAGGGGATGCTGAACGTGAGAGAATGAGGGAGGTGTTGTGATGGTGTGCTAGATTGGGTGTGGCCGAATGTGGATTGGGTGTGGCTTAATTAGATTGGGTTGCAATTAGGATTGATGTGGCTTGACTAAACTAGATGAGGCGTGGCTAGATTGAAGAGTCCTAATGGGACTCAAACTCTCTAATATGTGGCGTGGGAAGGGAATGTGGACACGGGAATGAGGAAATAGTAGGATGCTGTGAGGAATGGGAAGAGTCCTACTTCACTAGGACTCTCAAATAAGGTGGCATGGGAAGACTAGGATAACTAAGAGGATGGGTGGAAGAGTCTCACTTCCACTCAAACTCTTCAAAGGGTTGGGTGTGAGAATGGGTGAAGAGTCCCACTTCACTCGAACTCTTCCCAAAGGTTGGCATCTCACCAAGGAAAAAAGGGAGTGTCGCACTCCAAGGAAAATAAGAGAATCACTCAGAAATTTTCAACTCTAATCTTTCTTAAAACTTCATACACCATCTCTCTATATAGTGTGAGGAGGTTGGAGACAAACCAAACAACCAGCTCCTATCCGCTGGAAATTAGAAGTTTGAAATAATTCAAATTTCTTTATATAAGTACTCGATAACACTAATCTTTTTTTTTTGCTTTGGATAACACTAATCTTTGAGAGAGTCTCAAACAAAGTAAAACAGAAGGACTCTTAGCTTGCACACGCCCATGAAGGAGCTTCACGCATGCCTTGAATGAGTCTTCACACACACCTGAATTTTAAACAAAAGGACAAGCAAACGACTAAGCAAAACAATCAAGGACTCTGTCAAAACAATTCAATCATCTGACACAATCAACTAAAAATCAACTAAGACTCCCAAATCAACTAGAACTCTTCAAACAACTCATGGACTCAATGTACTTGACGATTGGACTCATGGACTCAATGCATCTTGACGACTGGACTCATGGACTCAATGTATCTTGATGATTGGACTCATGGACTCAATGTAGCTTGGCGTTTGAACTCATGGACCCAATGTAGCTTGACGTTTGGACTCATGGACCCAATGTAGCTTGGGCACGCCCAAGAGAGGACCCAAACTCCATGCACGCCCCATGCTTGGGCTCATGCGTGTTGCATCACCCAACTATGTGAAATTGACAGAGCCGATCAAGGCAAAACAGAAAGTCAGCAATACTCATAGAATACCTGCACAGAGACAATACCAAGGGATCTTCAGTATTATATTAGGGTGGCTTTCTCTACCATAGACTCAAAGAGTAATGCTGGTTCGGACTCAGTTTCATCTTTTAACACATGAAAAGCTAGGTCTTGGAAGGGGAAGAGCATGACAAGAAGAATGGACACGGAGAACAATTTCTATGTTTAGAGATCAGCTTCTTTGTGCTGAGTGTTTCATGTCTCTGCTTGGTCTCTTGGAACTTTGAGGTCATGTGTTCTTGGTATCTATTTTTGGTGCCCGACATCTTGTTGTTGTGTCATTATTTATATAATGTATCCAGAGATCTTTGCTGATTTTTACTTATATGGCTTTTGTAGCATAGACGGTTTTTCTTTTTTCCTTTTCAAATATTCTGCTCACCAGTCAGTAAATGTGGTTTCACTAAATTGCTAATATATCTTATGAACACATCATTTTACCAATTATTGTGAATCTCTCTCATATAAATCTTTAATTGCTTGATTTATTGGGTGTCCATGCATATGGTTGCATTCAGACTTGCTGATTCCTGAGTTTTCATTGAACTATGCATATGATTTGAGTTTGTTGTGATAACTTACTCTATCTAGTAAGATCAAGGTGAGCCTATTGTGTGCATTTATTAGAATGAGCACGGTTTTATTCTGGACTACCCACAACATGCCTAATGGTTGTTTTTGAAGAGTATGCTTGTCTTTAAAGTGGTGTGACATTTAGTTCCAGAATCATCTACGTCGAGATGAGCATGAACGTAGAATCCTTCTACAACGAGCATGATTCTATTCTGGACTACCCGCAACAGCATAATAAGAGTTATCATTCTGCTACAAATCAAGAAATATCTACCTTCTCTGTCAGAATTTGTGTTGCTATCAGAAGGGAACAGATCAAATGAATTGAGATGACCTGAGCTCAAATAGGTTCTTTGTAGAGTGTTTCTATAAAGGCAAAATGTGTATGTATACGTACATAGATATATACCATCAATGGCTTTCAATAAGTTAGTGATTATTTAAGATAAGTTCAAGAACTCCTGTAACACATTTTTTTTATAGAAGTAGATAACTTATTCTGATGTTCTAGTGTCCTTGCAAGGGTGTAGTATATTACTGGATGGACAATGAGCACTTTCTTTTAAGCAATAAAATGGAGCAATTTTTTTTCCTGATATCTTGGTCTGCTTCCTCATTAATTTATTGACGATTATAAGAGGGTAACTATTACAAATTCCAATAGTGTAAGTGAGCTAGCAGACAGGAAATCTTAAGCATGGGGTACAGAGTACAAATTCAAGTGTAAGTGAGCTAGCAGACAGGAAATCCTAAGCATGGGGTACAGAGTACAAATTCAAATAGTGTAAGTGAGATAGCAGACAGGAAATCCTACGCATGGGGTACAGAGTACTATTATATTAGCAGTGAATACATTTTAAGGTTGTTGAAGTTACTTCAGATTAACCGAATCAATTGTTATTACTTTTCAGCAAAATCAGATCTTGAAAGATCACAGAGTTTCATAGAAACTCATGCAGCTAAAGAGGCATGTCCTCTTGCTTAACAAAGAATCACATTTTAAAGGTTACTTATCTGCCTGAGAATCAGCTCGATCTTTACACTACTGAAAAAAAGAAATTGGAAATTTGCATAACTTGGTATTTAAAGTATTGAAAACTTGTTATGACTCAAATTTTGTCCAAGTTGAACATAGTTTAATTGATCATTATGATGAGGCAGGTGAATATAGTTATTGACTTATCTGAAGAGTAGATAAGGTAGAGAAGCACAGTAACTAAAATCTGATAAACGAATTTATGATAACAATGGTTTTAGCACTACTTAATGTATATTATGATTATGATGATTTATCTAGGTGCAACTGACAAAAATTTGTAAGTAGCAGTTAAGGTTTGTCGTATCCGTCGGTACCATACCATGTCGGATGTGCCATACCGTATCAGTATCGAACCGGTATGCAGTCTCGTACCGTACTGCATACCAACACTATAATAGGATGGTACCGGTATGGAGTTCGCTACCAAAGCAGCAAACTTTGTATATGAGTTGCATGTCTGTCCTCTAGTAGGTATTAATATGATGCTGTTAAGGCAGTTTGTTCCCACTGCCTGAATGTCCGAAGCCGGTCAAAGTAAAGAATCTTCTGCATGCATTTTAATTGAGATCTTCATGTAATATTCCGAACAACTATATTTCTCATCACACATATTTGAAGTATGTACTTGAAAGTTTTATTCCTTGAGAATTTGTTATTGTTTTTGAATTTGGAGAACCAGAGGCAGAGTGCTGTTAGCGCCATTCATCAAATGTTCAATTTAGTCTTGATACATTAGAATTTCATACAATTGGAACTCTTATTCCTTGTTCTTTCCTTTTCCTATTATGATGGTATTTGAGAATGTCTATTGCAGTGGTATTGTAGCACTACAGAGAAGCTTGTCTCATCCATATTAATAACTGGGGGCTTTCATAAGGTATACGTACGAGTCTTCAGTTAGTTTTGGAATTGAATCAGGCACTGGGCCACAACGTATCTTTTCTGACGTAAATTGGACCACGATGTATTCATGACACAATTGATTCTTGGAGACAGATAGCTACCTTGAACTTTCTCAGACTGCCTTTAGTCTTATATATTTAATCACAGGTCCTTGCATGTGAGAGCTTGTTGAAAGTAAGCATTCAAAAGCCAGCAAATGAAATCCATGAACTCTGAAATCTTACAAGGGGGACATGCAACCCTTATCTTCTGCAAGGATTCTGTAAAATTTCATTATGGCTTCTACGAATTGGAGGACCACTCTGCACTGAGTATTAAGTATTTAAGTGGGTTATTATGGCGATTTGTCCAATCCTGGTGGAGTGCTCCAGGAGTCTTTACATCTCGAGTAAGCGACAAACTACCTAAACTCAGTAGCACATATGACTTGTCTTTGTGAATTCTTCTTACATATTTATTTTGGATCTCACCAAAATGGCCTGTGCAACAGTATTACAGAAAGTGACCCTTCCTTGTGCAGTACCAAAGTCGGCACTTTAATTATTATATATTTTTAGAAAAAGAGCAGTCTCGACGAGCAGTCTGCCTTAATTTTAAAGTTGGTCAAGTTACAGTAAACCATATTCTGAGAGGCACTTGTTGCTGCCAAAATCTGATCTGATGGTTGAAAGGCTCTTAGTTGGTCGGCACTCTAGCGAGACAAAGTTCATAAGGTATTGTTGCTCTACACACAAAAAATAAAGAAAGGTTTGACGGATTAGTTCCAGCATGACCATCCGATGCTTAAGTCAGAAGTTGTGGTAAACAATATTCTGAAAAGTACTTGTTGCTGCCAAAATCTGATTTGATGGTTGAAAAGTTTCTAGTTGGTTGGCACTCTGGTGAGACAGCGGTTCATAGCATGTCGTTGCTCGATACATAAAAAAGAAAGGCTCGTCGGATTGGTTCCGCCATGACCGTCGAGTGCTTAAGTCAGAAGTTGCAGTAAACCCTATTCTGAAAGATACTTGTTGCTGCCAAAATCTGATCTGATGGTCGAAAGGCTCTTAGTCAGTCAGCACTCTGGTGAGACCACGGTTCATTGTGTGTTGTTGCTGTGTTGTTGCTCTACACAGAAAAGAAAAGAGAAAGGCTCGTCAGATTGGTTCCAGCACGATCGTCTGATGCTTAAGAAAAAGTTCTACGGACCAACAGAGGAATAAGCGAGAAGATCTGAGAAAATAAGGAGAGTATAAAAGAGAAAATACTATCTGTCCTCTGTACCTGGTATTTGGGCCCTCTTCTATAGACAAATAGTCCTTCTTCCTCTCGACCTAGGCTCTAGAGTCCTTGATTTGATGGACAGATATCTTAGCCTTTCTTACCTTTCAGCCTAAGAATTTGAATCCGGATACAACTAAGTTCATGTTGCGCCACATGTCACCTCCCGGTTGATGGCCACATCAATACTATTTGATGACGATAATTTTGGCACGCTCTTCTGCACTCGAACACTTTCTATTAGTTGATTCTTTTTACCTTCTTTTGCTTTTCCCCCCCTTTCTCTCTCTCTCTCTCTCTCTCTCTCTCTCTGATAATCTTCAGAGTTTCCGAAACACCACTGTGAGCATCTTATGAGAACAGTTACGAACTTGGTTTTTTTGTTGTACATCTCCTTCTCCATTTACCTTCTACTTTTTCTTGATTTAGTTTTCGAATAATTGATCACTTCAGGCTGCTGAAAATACCAACTATAAACAATTGCTAACCGCTACATTCTGTTATCATTCAGGATGAGCACGGGTAAAGCGAACCTCCATATAAGATGGGATTAGGGATTTGCTCTTCTTATGTCTCATGATTTACGTAGGTTTCTTTCTGTAATAAACCATATTGTGATCGTTGTGGACAAAGTTAACATCCCCTAAACTCCCCTCCTTTCAGCAGCTAGAGGCTTATGCAAAAAAACGCTCTCCTCCTCTTTCTTCTCTGCTGCCTTCTCAGCATTGTGAGAGCAAGAGGGAAGGGTTCTGCCCTACAAGTGCTATTGTGTAGCATGTAATTACTCATTTCCATGTTGAGTTTGTAAGAACCTATGCCGGCGTGTGTTTAGTCTCACATCAGTTATTCGCTGGATGTATCTTGAGTTCTTATAAAGGATCAAGGAATCCAAATAATATCTTCTGATTAGTCATTTTGTGTGAGGTCCTGAGTTGTTTAAATAGTATCAGAGCGGACCTGGCCCATAACCTATGTAGACTAGGAGACACTGCAACATAGATCAATTGGAGCTGACCACGGACTGATCGTCGTGTTTGTAATTAGATTTGAATAAAATTGAACCCTTAGCCTGACGAGGATGTCAGGGCTTGAACGGAAGGAGTATGTAAGGACCCGTGCGGGCATGTGTTTCGTCCCATATTGGTTATTCGCTGTATAGATCTTGAATACTTATATGGAATCAAGAAATCCAAATAATATCTTCCGGCTAGCCATTTTGGATAAGGTCTTGAGTTGTTACAGAGTTCCAGCATAATAATTTTGCAGTTGGTTTACAAACTTTTCATTTTGAATGTTTTGCTAATAGGGTTAATAACTTGTTGGCCATGTTGCATGTCTGGTTTATGCCGACAAGGTGGTGTTCTTATAGAGCACTGACCCAGACCACATGGCAATCTAAAAGCTAACATGCAAATAAGACCTGATGCACACAAATAGCCTAAAAATTGTTAACCACATCACCAGAAAAATTAAATATGATGCCCGGAGTCAACAATAGTCCTATTCATGTATGCCTAGATCTTCTAATAATTGTTAGTTACAAAAGAAATGCTATAAAACTCATGCGAAAAAAATTCGATGGCTAACCTAATCGCCACCGACGAAAGTTTTCCATAGAAGAAGACACTACCATTGCTCTTAGTCCTTCCATTGTTGTCGTGACCCCTCATTCTAAACGTGGATTACTTGGGTCTCAATCTAGTTTCTTGATCAAGTTAGGTATTAACTATTCCTTAAGCGACACAGTTTGCTTAAGTTTTGAGCAAAATTATTTTCTTATCAGAATCTGCAAGATCTCTAATGTGGGCTCCTTAGTTGTCAACAGTTCAGCAGTAACAAAGACCCCAAAGGGTCATTAGGAGTCTCTCATTCTGAATGTGGATTACTTGGGGCTTAATCTAGGTTCTTGAGCGAGTTAGGTATTAACTATTCATCAAGCGTTGCAGTTTGCTTAAGTTTTGAGCAAAATTATTTTCTTAGCAGAATCTGCAAGACCTCTAATGTGGGCTCCTTAGTTATCAACAGTTCAGCAGAAACAAAGACCCCAAAGGGTCATTAGGATTGGGGCACAGCGGGGTCTCTCCAAGCAAACTAATTTAACCACCTCCAGGGATGTTTCAAACTACTAGATTGATGTGGGCTTAGCTCAGTCCTAACCTCCAAGGTCACAACCTAAGGGCCAACGAATCCGAAAGGCGACCATTCACATCCAACGGTAGGAATCACATCACAAAGCTGTGGTCCATGGGGGGTGGCAAATGACATCAATTAAAACCAACACTGGATCAATAAATATAGGCGGGTGTCATGGCTTAGAGAGAGAAGGAGAGAGGCAGCGTAAGAGAGCTTTCCTCCTTTCGGTGGGTGTCTCCTTCGAGAAGTTTGCCTGAGGAAAGGGAAAAGACAGAAGGAATAATAAATAAAAGAAGACAGAGATTGGGAGATAAAAAGAGATGCTGGTCTTCTACTAAAGTTTGTTTAGATCAGAGAGGGAAGGGAGGACGTTAGGATTCCAGATACTGGTCGGATTCGAGCAACAAAAGAGCGTATCGATTTGGATTCGCTCTTTCTCCGTCTAAAAATCCATTCTCTACGTGAAGTTTTGACCGAGGAACCGAGGGGGAAAAATCTCTTCTTTATCTCGATCTTTTGGAGAAAAGAGAGGGACCGAGGGAAAAATTTCTCCTTCACCTCATTCTCTTGGGAAAGTGAAAGGAACCGAGGGGACAAATCTCTCCTTTATCTCAAATCAATCTTTTGGAGAAGAGAAACTGAGGGGGGGAAAAATCACTCCTTTGTATCGTTCTCTTGGAGAAGAGAGACAGAGGAGCGTGGGGAAATCTCTTTTTTATCCCAATCTTTTGGAGAAGAGTGGAAAGCAAGGGAGAGGTTGGATAGAACAATGATGGGCGAGGTGGCTCCGAGCAAGTTCAAGCGGATTTGCGTCTTCTGCGGCAGCAACTCCGGCAACCGAACCGTCTTCAGCGATGCAGCTATTGATTTGGGTCACGAGCTGGTATGCCTCGTTGCTGCTCCTTCTCTTTTCTCCATCTGGGTGATCAAAAAATTGGATTTTGGGAGCTGAAGAACCTTAAAACTTTAATCTTGAAGTGAATTAAATTGGATACGAGGACCTGGGTATTGGTTTTCGATTGCAGTGAATCCGGTTTCCTTCTTCTTCTTTAAGCTGGATCGCAGTATAGATTTTGGATGATGGATAGAGTGGCATTTTGTTTTTGCTTTTGTCTTTACAATTGTTTTGTTGCATTTCTTGGATGATTACAGGTGAAGAGAAGAATTGATTTAGTTTATGGTGGGGGTAGCGCGGGACTGATGGGGCTGATCTCTCAGACAGTATATGATGGAGGCTGCCATGTCCTCGGGTAGTTACTACACAGGAACTTTGCCCTTTTGATATTGCCTTTGTATTTTGCTATTCTGTGGCTTCTTTTCTTTCTTCCAACCCTTTATTAGTGTTTTTTGGAGAAAAAGTAAATAAATAAATGCAACTGCTTGTGTTTAAAATTTACTGGAATGAATTCGTGCAGGGTTATTCCTACAGCTCTCATGCCCCTTGAGGTATGTAATTGTTTTGTGTATCCTTTTCTTCTTTACCTTCTTGTTCATTCTGCCATGTACTGTATCTCCATGTTTTCTATTTTGTAAATCTTTTGCCACAAGAATAGGCACAGCAAGTTGTTAACTTTTTCCCCGGTAGTTATCTTTTTCCTTGGTCTCACATACACTTTGAAATGGATTGGTTCCAAGCGTTGTCTTATGGCTAAGAGATTACCTTTGATCTCTTAGATCAGAGGTTTTTAAACTTGTGCAAGGCCATATGGAGGCAGCACAGTGGTTTATTTGTAACGGGTATGGTGGAAGCATAGGTAGATTTCATCTGCTTTCAGATATATTGAACGTGGGGAAGGCCAAGAGGAATCATAGTTGTAGTACTCTAATAAATGCTAGGAATTTGGTACCTACCTTCCGATTTATTGAGGTCCATATTATAAAGGTGGTGGCTTGGACCTAATTAGATGCGATCTTAAAACTATGTTAATCTTCAATTCAGTACCATGCATTCCTGGTTTTGTGAGTTTTGAAATTTTATACTCTTTTACATATACTTTTCAGAGCTATCCTCCGACTTTTGCTTATTATTGATAAGAAAAAAAAGTGACTCCTGATATATAAGGATCCCTCGGAAGTTAATCTGCCAGCTCTTCATTGAATTTTCAGCTTCGTATTTGAGAGAAGCAATCTAATGAAAGGGCTTTTGGATTATTGATATATATAAATGAATATGGAAGGAATGACAACTTCATTCATTTCCCAGATTTAATGTGATGCATGATTTTAAGTGGATATGTACCTTATGGAAAGCACAATCTGACGTCGACTCCTACCCATCTACCCTCCCCTCTTTGTTATTCCTTTCATAATGCGCTGAAGACTGGAAATTTAACTTTTTCCAGATATCTGGCCAAACTGTTGGTGAAGTAAAAACTGTCGCCGACATGCATGAGCGTAAGGCTGAAATGGCTCAAAAGGCTGACGCATTCATCGCCCTTCCTGGTAAATCCTCACCAGCTCCTTGGTCAAGTTTTACTTGAAAACAATTGCAAGCAATAGTTACGTCTCAAGAATTTACTGCATTTACTTCTGTCTGATGAAATACTGCATTTGCTTTGGAATATGTAAGGTGGATACGGAACAATGGAAGAGTTGCTGGAGATGATAACATGGTCACAACTAGGAATTCATAATAAACCGGTTAACTTCAAACTCTTGCATTAACATCTTTGAATTTCTTAACAAAATACAGGTGATAATACAATTCCTATTTGTGCAGGTTGGGCTGTTAAATGTTGATGGTTACTACAATTCCTTGCTTGCACTATTTGACAATGGTGTGAAGGAAGGATTCATAAAGCCAGCTGCTAGACACATAGTTGTTTCTGCTCCAACTGCAAAAGAACTGCTAGAAAAAATGGAGGTTATCTACCCTCTCACTCTAGGTTTCATTATATAAATTTGTAATATTTTTTCCTACTTCACCTTTTGTGTCAATCCAACTTTATCCAGCATTTCTTTCTATGATAGCCTCAGCAAGGAGCAATATTTACAGTCCTAACTCCTAACAGTTGTTTCACTTCTTATTCTTCTTGATGATTTTTGTTCTTTCATCTGAGTTGCAGGAATACACTCCATTGCACGAAGAGGTTGCTCCACGTAAAAGCTGGGAGATTGCACGCCTAGGTTATTCAAAGGCACCAAGTTCACCATGACATCTCGATCCTTCTTGATATCATTTATTTCCATTCTAATGTGATTCTTTCTTTAACAATTATCTGAGAAGCCTCATGCATGGGCATCGCTGTTTATAGGACGTGTTTCTCCTATCATCTAATATCCTAATAAAATTACCGTTGCCTCCATTATTTTTTCATGCGAAGAATGAATGTCTACAAACTTTTACCAGCAATTTTGTGGTCAAGATCTGAGCACAGCTGTAGCTGATATAAGCCGTAGTATCCCTACCGACCTGCATGCTCAGGGAGAGAATCCCGTCTTCTAAGTAACATTGTGCAAGGACGCAGTGCTTCAGTTTTGCCTTTAATGCAAAATTTATCATTTATATATCTAATGTGTGTGTTGAAGGTTATATACACCGACTGATAATTTTGACACTTCAGTTCCATGGATTACTCCGTAGGCCTGAAGAAAGAAAGACTCTAGTTGTGAAGATTTATATATCAATTTGGGACTTTGAATATCTGAGAACAACCACTCTCAGCTCTTCATGAAATATATCAGCAGGCAAATGACCATCATGCTCTGGAAAAGGTTAAAATGCAGGTCTGTGTGGAGTGTCCTATTAAATCCTTTTGCTTGTGCATCATTCCATGTATCTGATCCACCTTTTACGAATTTAACAGCATCTTATCAGAGATCACTCGCAGACCATATAATCCACTGTATGCTGATAATGTTTCGTCATGCAGCAGCATCGATCCCATAAATCTATAGTTTCCAGATTCAGAAGACTTTCTGTAAAATTCTGCAAGTGCGCACAGAAAAAACATCTTTAATGTTGTTGAAAAACCACATCATTATGCTTCTTTGTTGGTGTAAGTTGCAGACTTTTGAGACTACCGGTAGCCATCCTAACTTTAGCAGACACCAGGGGATGGAGTCATACGATGGAGAATGGATGGTCCAGAAAGTTTTTGTTTGTTTGTTAGGTGCCTTGGGGCTTATCTGGAGCTTAAAGTTGGCGTTGGCTCTAAACTCTTATCAGGGGTTTGGTGGGCCTTGGGATGCCCCCTGGTCTGCACCTCTGAAAGCAAGAGGTGTGAAGGGTCTCTGGTTGCTGTACGTGGGATTCCCTTTCATATCCTCAGCCATGAGGTGTGTGTCTGTGGACTATTCAGGCATCCAAAGGCCGGCGATGACTGGTTCCATCATGGGACAGGGATCAGTAGGAGTATGTTGGTCTTGTTTGATTGTACCACGGCCTCCTTTCAGCCTAAACAAATCGTAGTGTGATGTGTGATGGTGTTCCATATTATCATATCTCTAGTTACTATCATTATAATCAGCACCTTCTCTGCTGTGGACCGGCATTATCATTGGTAATGTTATCCACTTCTCATCAGCAACATCTTGCATTCATCAACAGGTCGTAAGGACTCAATGCACCATTAGTTCTTCTGTTACATGACCTTTGGTCATAATAAATCTAAGTGGCCAAAACTTTGGTCATATATTTTCCTGAAATATTGCTTTTACATGCAAGTAGTAATTTACACATTGTACGGTGCTGTTGCTTAATTTTTTCAGAACAGAACAGGTCATGCCAGATCAAACTGGAACCAAGTTCGGTTTGTTTGCGAGACTTGCTTACAGGCTTCGCGCATACATGCAGTTTCTCCAATCCATTAATTAATTCCACTTGGTTTTCTATTACATCATGCTCTTGACAGTGGTTCCATATGGGTTCAAAACTGACGCTACCTGCTTATCTAAGATCATTAGGTAGAGTTGGAGAGCATATGATCCAACAAATCCAAGATTTGGACTTATTATGGGATTTATAAATCTTATAATTCATATCCTGCAATGCACGTCTCTTTCTTCATAGCAATGCATGCAGAAAATAGCCCCCTATTCATTTCGAATTTTCTTTATCAAATGCAGATTACTTACTTAGCTTGGTTCCTATCTGAGAGCGATTAAATAAAGGCCGCAAGAAGAAACACAAAAGTTGTCGAATCAGGGAGAAATAATTTCTATGTTTCTAAATTCAAGGTCATGCATGAGAAAAGACAGGAACCAGTTTTTTTCATACAAAATGTCAAAGAACATAAGATGAGCCAAGTGGAGAGATGAATCTGGAGGGTACTTTGAAAGCGCAAGCTGGCCCACAATGTAGGGATGGGGATTAGGATATAAAGTAGGTATATAGATCATATATTGATAATACGGATGGGATGGTGGCTTGTTGCAAAATTGAGGAGGATAAAGAAATAAGTGGAGGCCAATGTAGTGGTGAACGCATGGGGTAGACCTTGCCGCGCTGGTGCAGTAAATTGCGGAGAACCGGTCTTGCCGCTTGCCAAGTCAATTTATTAGAAGTAGATGCACTGGTCGGTTGAGTTAAACATGTCGAGCCGGTCAAGATTTACGGACTCTAAAGAATTCCAGCATGCTGCTAAACACAATGATTGAAGACACCTGAATGCTGAAAAATGCCCAACTTTGTCCCAGGGTCAATAGTTAACTTCATGCCTGATTAATTATATCTTTGCATTCAAATCATGCACAGAACCCTGGTTGCTTCCATGATTAGTGTTCCATGGCTATTTGCTACGCATCATCCGACGCATAGGCCATCAAGTAGATTAGCCACCAGCGCCTATAAAGGGGCTTGTGCAGAACCCATGTAGTACTACTGGCCACTGGGTCATTGGAGAGGCAGGGCTCGATGCTTTTGGGACCACATTGGTTCAGCGATGGTCGGATGGAAAAATGTAGCCGCGGGAGCCTCAAGCCGGGCGGGCACGGATGAGTGATGACGACAGAATTATACAAAATTCGCTTTACATTAGCATATCATCCAACGATCCTATGAGCTTTATGCCTACGTCTACTCCCATCGGTCATGATGGGCTTCTCTACTGGTCCTATCCAACACAACTTGAAGGTGACCCGAATGTGCACGACTTGATCGCCAAAACACTCAGCTGTGCACGACTTGTGCTACAGCTGGGTGGGTTCGGTGCTTTCGGAATCGTTACGTCAGACACCTGCTTAGGATTGCGTTGGACCATAGTCCACTATTGGTGTGTACTGATGCACATATCCGAGTTCTTTCCCCATTTAGATTTGAGAAGTTTTGGCTATGCCATCCACAGTCCTGGAAGATGGTGAGGGAGGTTTAGAATGCCCCGGGTCTCTCGGAGGCTGGAGCTGACGAGGAGGCGGCAGCGGAGGTGGAACCGTAAGGAAGTGGGGAACATTTTTAGGAGGACAGAGGAGGTAGAGGAGGCCATTGCTAGGTTACAATCTCAGGAGGCACATAGGGGAGGACTATCGGATGACGAGGTGGGGGTGCTCAAATCGCATTTGGCATTGCATGATTCTCTTCTTAGACAGTAAGAGACATTGTGGAGACAGAAGTCGAGGGTCCAGCGAATTTTGGAGGGAGATCGGAATACCAAGGTTTTCCATCAGACGGCAGTGATCAGAACGCACCAGAATAGGATCAGAGTCATCAGGGGAGAGGATGGGCACCTGTTGGAGGACCCCGTCATGATTCGGAGGGCTGTGGAGAGCTTCTTCAGGGCAAAGTGGATGGAGCAGTTAGGGGATGGGAGTTGGGCGAAGATGCCGAGGCCTGTGGTTGGGGTGTCAGAGGAGGAGGCTGCGGCACTGATCAGACCGGTGTCAGAGAGGGAGATTAGGGAGGCGATGTGGTCCCTCGAGGAGGATAAGGCTTCGAGACCGGATGGCTTTCCACCGATATTTTTTCAGAGGTATTGGATGATTGTAGGACAGGATGTGACAGCAACTATACATCAGTTTTTCAGTACAACAGTGATGTCGTCAGATTGGCAGAGGACCTTTATCATCTTGATACCGAAGCGGCAAGATGCTATTGAGTCGAGTCACTTCCGACCAGTTAGCTTGTGTACCACCTTGTACAAGGCCACGACGAAGATACTTGCCGTTAGGTTGAGAAATATTCTTCCGAGGCTAATCAGTACGGAGCAGGGAGCTTTTATAGGAGGGTGGAGTATTTCTGATAATGTGCTTATAGCCCAGAAGTTTATATTTGACTTGGGCAAGGCCCCGATGAGGAGGAGCTTGATGGGGATCAAGCTCGATATGGACAAGGCCTACGACAGGATGCGATGGGATTTTGTGCAGCAGTCTTTGCAGGAGTTTGGCTTTCATGAGACATGGATTCGGTGGGTGATATGCTGTGTCAGGGTCCCTTCTTTTGCCATCTTGGTGAATGGCACGCCATCTGGTTTCTTTGAGTCCTATAGAGGGTTGCGACATGAATGCCCCATATCCCCTTTGCTGTTTATTATATGTGCATATGCTTTGTCCAGAGCTCTGCGACAGGCGGTACTTACTCAAGAGTTGGAGGCTTACAGGCCAGAGGCGAGGGCTACTTTGATCTTACATTTGCTTTTCGCTAATGACTGTTTACTGCTAGCCCGGTCGACTCGACAAGATGCTGGGGTCATTGACAGGATTCTTCGTGACTATTGTGCAGTGTCGAAGCAGAGGGTCAACTTATCAAAGTCAGTAATTTGTTTCAGTTCGAAGATCAGACGGACGGTGAGGCACTCTATTTTGGAGATTTTGGGGATAGGCGAGCAGGAAGGCACTTTGAGATATCTTGGGGTTTCGATCTCTGGTCGGCGACTATATAGTACGGATTGCTCTTTCCTGAAGCTTAGCATCAGGCACAGGTTGGAGGGATGGCAGATGCATTCACTGTCAATGATGGGTAGGATCACCCTAGTTCGGGCAGTCCTCTCCTCGATTCCTATTTATTTGCTATCCAACTCCCTCATTCCAGTGGGGGTCCTAAGGACTCTTGAGCAGCTCTTTAGAAACTTCATCTAAGGGAAGAGTGGAGGCAGAGGTGGTATCCACATATTGGCATGGGAGGTGGTGTGTCAGCCGACCAGGTTCGGGGGCTTGGGGGTACAGTCCCTGTTGGCTAGGCAGGAGGCCCTAGCGGCTTGCCATGTTGCTAGATTTGTGATGGAGCCCGACAGTACGTGGTCTTCATTGATGAGGGCCAAGTATGGTGTTTTGCTGCCTGAAGCGAGAGTGGCCGGTCACCATTCACCGGTGTGGAGGGAGATGTGCGCAAGAGCCATGTTGGTCCTCCCGGAGGTCAGATGGGTTATTGGTGATGGCCGGTCCATTGATGTGCTGGAGGATTGCTAGGTGATCTCACAACCGATCAGCCGCCTGCCGACCATGGTGGACTCGGTGCAATTAGCTAGTTGCATGGTTAGCGATTTGATGGACTCTGTTGAGGGACGTTGGAGGGAGGAGTTGATTCGGGAGGTGTTTGGGGAGCAGCTGGCTAAGATGGTCCTGGCTCTCCCAGTTCCTGTCCAGGGAGAGTTCGACATGTTAGTATGGGTGCTGTCGGGCCGGTCTCAGGTGCGTGCGAGGGATCTCCAAGCTCTGTTCAGTGGGAAGCCGACCCGGCAGATCGAGGAATGATGGATTTGGAGAATGCAGATTCACTTGCGGGTGGCGCTTTTCATTTAGAAGGTGGCCTGGGGTTGCTTACCTACCAGGAGTGTGCTAGCTCGGTGAGGTGTGCAGATTTCTCAGTGCTGTGAGGTGTGTACGGACAGCGAGGAGACTATTGAGCATATTCTTTTGTAATGCCTCAGGGCTAGAAAGATATGGAGGACATCACCAGCCCCTCTTCCCCATTGGGTGGAGTCATCACATGACCTATTACATCTACTGAGAGTTTCATTGCAGAGTCCTAGTTTTGCTGAGGCGAGGATACTTAGAGCATATCTAGCTTACCATATTTGGTTGGACAGGAATGCGGGCCTATTTGAGGGCAGGAAGTTGTCTTCGAGGATGGTGGTGGATAGAGCCGTGCTTCAGGCCAGGAAGGTTATTTCATGTGTTGCTATGTTCTCTCCTAGGATGGTCAGAGACATCTGGGGTACTCTCTCCGCTGCTACAGCGCCCAGATTTGCTCTTGTTTCTTGGATGCCCCCACCCCTTGGCCATCTCAAAATAAATTTTGATGGTAGCATGTTGATGGATGAGTTGTCCGAAGGTGTAGAATTTATAATGAGAGACCACTTTGGTAGGCTAGTTATTGCTGGGGAACGTAGTACGACAGAACTTACTGCAGTTGGAGCAGAACTGCGGGCAGCTTGATAGATAAATCCTACGTGAGGCAGGCTCTTGGTGCCAAGCTAGCATACCTCGAGAAGGACTCATCAATAGTGATCGATTGGATCCTGAATACGAACAAATATGGAGATAGTCATCCTCTTATTCGTAAGACTCATAGATTAGGTATGAAGTTGGATGAGTTCCAAATGCACATGTATTCCGAAAGGCGAATAGAGCAACAGACTAGATCGCCCCTTATATTGCGCAACATTCTGAAAAAATTCTTTGGACATCCGTAGTTGATTTACCACCCTCATTGTACTTTTTACTTTCTTATGACTTGATAGAATGTACTTAAGGTATATGAATTGCCGTTTTCAAAAGAAAACTCAAATACTTCACCAAAACATCTGCTTTCGGATGACAGCAGCTGAACCTTGACCTTTGCGCTGGAAAGAAACTCCCCCAATCCCTTACCTGACTGACACAATTTTGCAACAAGGAGCTCGAACAAACCAAACCAAGGTTCGCTAAGAACGAAATATGTTGCTCAATAAGAACGAAATATGTTGCTCAATAAGGCCTACATTATAGCACGAGAATCAAGTACCACAAACAAATACATGAAGCTCCAGGCATGCAATAACACATACTCAAGCAGGCAGACACACAGGTAATTTAACACACCTGGAGTCCTCACATTGTTGATTAAATACAATAAATCAAATGATTTCGTACGCAAACAGGTGGCATGTGGATTCAGCGGAAAAATAAAATCCAAGAAATATAATCAAATAACATGGATTACATCAAGGAGGAAGCCATAGCAATAACTCAGGACACAATGTACAAATAGCCTTACCATGGCAACGGCACGGTTAGGTGTCCCAACTCCTTAGAACTGCCTTTCTCTTATTTTGCACCATCTTTAGGGCACTTTCTCAAATCACCAGTCAACCCAACAGCTTCCCACATTTGACTGATGGGAAACATGCCCGAGCATATTGTTTCTCCAGTTTAGGATGTTTTTATACAGAGTGAACGAAGCATAAGTTGCAGCAGCTTGACTAGAATCAACACTAATACTGAACCCTCTCGTCGCTGTTGAAATTAAGGCACTCGAAGCCTTTAAGGGTGGATTCATAGTTCTTGATGTTCGATGGCCTACCAGATGGAGATCGCTTGTGCTCTGCAGAACTAACAGGGGAACTTCTCTGAGCACCAGAAAATCTGCGGAATGTCCCAGGGCTTGCCTCAGCAGTACGAGTCTGAGATGGGTCAGACTCACCGGCCACAGCATCCCGGCTGCTAGAAACAGCAGCTCGCCTTGAAGATCCGCTTGACCGCCCCAAAAAAGCTGAACTGGATAACTATATGGTATATGCATCCACGGTCAGGAATTACATGATAAACACTAAATACGTCTAGTAAAGCAACACGCCTACCGAATCACATGATTGGTTACAAATATACTTAATCCTGACGTAGTTGATCAAGAAATGGTTGATAGGTCAGGAAATAGAAACAGCAAGAATTTTCCTAATTTCAACACTACATTTCTAGCTATATCCACCGCTAGATCACTATATTCAGAACACACACAGATAATGCATCAAAAGTAGATGAAACTTTACAAGCTCAAACCTGCAGGAATATTAAGTGCATTGACTCCCTCTCGCAATAAAATATCCTAATAGACCTCCCTCACCCTGGTGATACCCTAACAGATAATGACGCTAAAAAGCACTTAACCTTAAAGCTGGTAGACTACATGCTACATTCCAGAAACTTTCACAATCATACAGCAGTCAATTTGTGATAATTATAAGCTGGATACAGGTTCGGGATTTGCCTTACAGCTCTGATGCTGGTAGGGCGGGCATCGAACTTTGTCGTCATCCCCACTAGGTACAGCCAGTTCCCGAACAAAGTAAGATTAGTAAGGATAATTCAAATTTGCATTGGCAACAAGTGCTTTTTAACCCCATTAACCATCATACCTATGCTGGTTATTATTTGGGTAAAAAGACATATATGCTCTTTGTGATTACGTTTTGCTAGGAAAGATTTTTTTTCTATTTTGCCATTTTCACAAATCAAGTGGTGATAAACATGGGGAGAGTGCGGCGACTGTGAAATTCTAGAAACCCTATAGAATCAGCAACTCCCAATTATCCCTAGTTTGGTCAAATTGTCGGGGATCAGTTGTTCCACCCCACAATCTCGTCTGTTTAGCATTTACCCCAAGGATTTTCCATTTCCGCATTACCCAATTATGTTCAGGCAATCTGGGGCTCTGGGAGGGGCAAACTGGGTCTGACCTTACCTTTGCTCTTTTTGTTCTTTTTTTTTTTTTTGACACAGTGGCTGCTTAGACCCGAACCCATGTCATTGGGTTTGTGAGCGCAAGGCTTTTACCACTGCACCATGAAATGACCCTAGAGATAAAGAACGATAAATGCCTTATCCCACCCCTTATCCCATTTCCAGACCAGACCTTGGAGATCAATTCAAACTATTTTTGTTAGAGAATGCCGATGAGCCTTCAGCGGGAGGGGGGGAAAGCTGTCAAAATAAAAGAATGTGCCCAAAAAAATACAAAAAAAGGAAGAAAACTGCGTATTCAACTATTCGGACTCATACAAATGCGAGATGCCTACTAGAAATCCATATCTAGGATAACCATAAAACATGAAGCAGAAAAAATGCCAGATCTAGGAAAAAAATCCAAGATCTTTCAAAAATATATCTTTCTCTGATCATCTAGAGAGATATCATTCTCATGGGCATGTGCTTTCTTCCTAGTATTAATGCTCAATTGGATGGATATTATCAGGAATCTCTAACCACAAACTTGAGAGGTAAAAACTGCAAGTTAAGCTCGCCTCCCAAAGGGTGAAACCTATATAAATATATAGTTTGTTGAGAGCAGAATGTGACGAATCTTGAACAGGAAACAGTAAAAGTCAATGTTGAAGTTTTATTTAATATATCATTTCGACAAGCTGGAATTGGTGGGACTGTAAAATAGTGAAGCAGGCCAAAGGAAGCAAATTTGTAGGTGAAATATGCATAAACAAGTACCCTACATAATCCTCTCATGATGCTTCATCTTATACTCAAATACAACCACACATGTGAAAACACTTGAAATCAGACCACGACTCTGATGTCATCTCACACCATCTACCGCTTTGGATGCAATTCCACAATATTTATGAGCCTTAGCCCTATTGCAATCTCCAAAATCTTGAGCTACAAAACATGAAGGAGAACATTGATTCGACAGGTGGATCTAGAAATCCTACAGCAAGCATTTCTAAGGGGGAAAAAATGTGAAGGCTTCAGATGTCTTCCCATGTATTTTAGAAAATCTACAACCATAGTATTATTTGTTCCAAATTCCAATGGATACCTCAGCACTAGCATGACTCCTGATTATAGAAGAATTAAAATGTCTCGATACAAGAACTTATATATTAAAGATAAGTTCGAAGATAACTCAATGTTTGACGACCTGATATATTATATTCTGCTGTTTGCACGTTGCTAAGCTATACTGTAGCATATTTTCAGAATTAGACCTTATATCTGATATTTTAAACCTTGATCTAAAGGCTTCATGAACAATTCAACAGTCACGGTTTGAACATTTTGGCAAGATATATCTCCGTAGTACATATAATAACTAAGTAACCATTTGTAGAATACGATCGAATATATCTGATATTTTAAACCTTGATCTAAAGACTTTGTGAATAATTCATCGGTCATGATTTGAATATTTTAGCAAGATATATCTTCGTAAACCCTTTGCAGACTATATTCAGTGATCTCAATGTGGAATAGGAAGATGGATAACAATGTGGAATAGGAAGATCTCACCATAACATCTTTAGTAGCAGCTGGATCATTTCCAATTGGCGTTTTCTGCTTCGACAAGCTGCCTGCATTTATAGCCGGAGCTGGAGCTGGAGCTCGTCGACGAGAGGGATCCATTGCTGACCAACCACTTGTTCTTCCTTCCTCACCACCTAGAACAAAATTTTCAGCAGCAAAACTCACACCTCTAAAGATGTAGGGGAAAAAGCAAGTCATGCAAGAATAGGTAAACAACATGTAAGTAATATCATGTACACAAACTAAAGAACTTCTAATCTAGTACATGAAAGGCCAATGCGAATATGAATCATAAACTGCACAATACATCAGTATAAGACCATGTAGAAAATATGCAGATTTATTTGCATAATTGAAAATAAGAATGTATGATAAATGACAAAATAGGCTACCTGACTGCCTCTCGTTGGCAACTGCAGGGGCCAAGCCAGAGCTAGGTCCAGCACCAGGACCCTAAAATGAGAACAAATTAATGAAAAAGAAACAAAGATTAAGCAATTGTTCAAGTACAAAGAGAAACAAGGTGAAATCGGAAACAACAAATTCTGCACAGAACTAACAGGAGCACGCGGAGGAGCACTGGCAATCTGTGACTGCTGATATTTCAATATGGTCCAGTCAAACACATAGTCAAACTGAAATCCTGCAGAAGAACAAACATAAAAACAATATTAACCTTGGACAAGAAGCGGCATTCACAGATTCTCAGTTCAGAAATAAAATAATTGGGTAAATAAACAAATCTTCCAGTCTTTCCGTCAAAGATATACGAAAAGTGAAACGCACCCTCACGGATAAAAAGATCCCGAAATAATCTCTTAAGATATGCATAATCTGGCTTATCATCAAAACGTAGTGAACGGCAGTAATGGAAGTATGATGCAAACTCTGAAGGATATCCCCGACATAAAGCCTGAACAATTGGATCAATTTATCCATTAAAAGGAAGAAAAAAGTTACGAACTGCAGTTTATGATACAAGCTAAAAATATACCTCAATTGATGTGGCAACTTTTCTTTCACTGATTTTCTCATACTTCTGTTTCTTGGTTCCTGCTTTTAAACCCTGCCATGGAAGACTGAAACCAGAGGACCAGGGTTTTTATTAGGGATAGCAAAGAGGAGAAAAAAAAATTAAAAAAAAAAAGAAGAAAAAGTCCAAACAAGAAAGCATACCTTCCTCTTAAGAAGTACATGAGGACATATCCAAGAGACTCCAGATCATCCCTCCTGCTTTGTTCTTAGCAGCCAAAAAAAGCACACAATAGTCACAACCAAACATGGAATTTGATCAATGTAGCATAATATAGGAAAAATCAAGTATAAACAGCAATAGATAAACATTGGATAGAGATTAAAAATTTGATATTAGCAGAAAGTAATTACAAACTTATGCGAATACACACACACACACATATGAATAGATAATTAGATAGAGAGATACATAGATATATATGAGTTTGACTACACACATTATGTTAATTCTCTGAAAAGGGATTTAACAATTTTACAATTAATGATAGACTGTCCAAATTCAAGATCCAAACTGTTGAACAAATACACGGAGCAAGAAATGACTAAAAAACAAAGATTATATCTTTTGGTGGTCTCTAACCTATGCATAACCTAGTACCAAGGTTCGCTGCCTCGGTACCGGACTCCGTACCAGTACCACACTAGTACTATATCGGTACGGTACAATATGGGGACCTTTTGGCGTACCAAATGTCGATACGCCACACATATCGGGTACAGGTACCGAACTGGTACAGTAAGCCTCGTACCATCCAGTTCGGGCCGGTACGGCGAACCATACTCTGTACAAAAATGAACTACATCAATCACACTATGGTAAAATACACGATAGGGCACATAAATTGAAAATCCATCAGATCATGATCTGCACATCTTAAAACATGGTAGATTCAAATTCACTAGGCTTTGATGATTAGATCATAGTATAACATAGCATCATGAGATTCAACCGTTCATTATACAACTACTCGATGATTAAGTTTTAGGCCATCAAAATATGTGAATTTTTGTTTCTTGGCATTTTTTACAGCGTGGATCATGTTCGATGATTTGGATTTTGAATTTATATAGCCCATCATTAATTTTAAATTGTTAACTCCTTTTTCAAGCAGTTAACATATAGTGTGTAAGCCAACTACACTCACATACATAAATATATATGCACATGTGCGCACCCACACACACCCACACATTACACATACCTATGCCAAGATGGGTGTTAACACTTGCGTATCTTGCTGTCCCAGTCAAGTTTTTGTTCTCTCTGCAATATTTTAGACATAAACATAACATGAGAATGCTACTAATGGGGTTTCAACAATTTTCTAGCAATTAAAGGCGTGCAATGCAATTCAAAGATTCAACTGACAGACGTGAAAAACCACTGACAAGATTTACAAGTATGGTATCCACAGAACAAGCTAGTTTTAAGTTCATTTTGACCAGATAAGTAAATGCTCTAGAACATGCACCCAATGTTGGGCAAAGAAAAGGAATAACTAAAAAAGGGAAGCAGTCAAACTATGAATCATCATGCTTCTTCAGATTGTCCATAAATCTATCAAAAAACTATAAATATAAGAGTAAACCAATACGAGGCAATAAAATATATTAAAGAATGTAACACTGAATATACACCACTAAGCTTCCAGCAATATGGGAAAAAGGGGAGGAAAACTTAATCAATAATTAGTGCAACCGTAATTACAACAGCAATGCTTTGTTACTGCTGAAAAAACACTGTAAAATGTACTGGTGAACATATGACATAAAGCTCCCCAACTAAAAGATCTCAATTATTAGTCTACCATATAAGATAAGGCATTGTGGAGGAAAGTCAACTTTGATGTGAATGTATGCAATGAGGCACTAAGTGTTGCAAGATATGGTGCATGAAGGATTGCAAGTGCTCATAGAAAAGTAGAATCAAAGAATTTCAGCTGTCCTATATAGCCTAAAATTTATCACTCCAATCATCAACTAGGCAGAAATAAAATGTCATCATATATAAAAGATAAACCAACATTTCAACTGCTCTTGGACTGGTATGCTCAAAACTTGCATAAATAGCAAGGGTATACCAAGATCATACAGCAGCTGAATTGGAAGCAAACTAAAATTAAAGTGAATAGCCACTAACTATGACTATAAAAGGTTCTAATTTAGGCTTTTCCCCACCCAGAGCCCCCGAAACAAAGAACAACAACAACAAGAACTGAGATAATTTTTAATAAATCAATCAGATATGTCACATGACAGTGAGAAGGAAAGCAAGGAATCCTACAATGCCAGTGCCTACTATGAAAAACCACAAACCAATGTTACTAAGATTCTATAACCATCGCCATAAGCAGGCCTAACCAAGGAATCCGACAATGAAAGTGCCTGCAACAGGTAAAACCAGACAATAAGTGATTCTTAGACACTTCAACTACCATCTAATGCAACATTAAAGAACATTAAACTTGAACAATCATGATAACTTGCTCTGAGATTCCAAACCTCCCTTACAAAAGAGAATGGAATGGAGACAAAACTTCAACTTGAAGTATTGGAAGTAATCTATTTTAACAACCATTATATTACCAGAAAATGCATATAGCCCTGTTATACAACAAGAAATGGAGAATAGACCATGAATGGCAAAAAGTAAGAATGTTTTAGCAGACTTTTCCTCTTTAGATGTGTAGACAATCGAGACCAAATTTTTCATAGAATAATTAATTTCGAACCAACTCAATCATGCCACTATGAAATTCCATGAGAACATGTCAATTGAGCTTTGCTACCAGAAGACAAAGGAACATCAATAAGAATTTTAACATGTAATGCAATCACAGCATCTTAGTCACGAAATACAATTTCGGCAAGAAAAGGGGCTATGAAAGCCGATAGTAGTGCTTATTTTTGTAGAGGAACATAAACAAAATTAAACCATATCTTCAGGCATCATTATCACTGACATATCTCATTGCATTTTTGCGACTGCTGGATGAGCCATAACCAAATCATCACCATTCCTTAAAGGGCAAGTAGACGAAGCAATGTAATCCTAATCCTATGAGGATTTCACCATGATGAAAGCTATGCCCTAGATATTTTTCATAAGAATATAACAAGAGCTTCGAATGCCACTTAACAGCAGAAAGAAAAAACAAAAATCAGGGGAAGTATCAACCTTTTCTTCTCAAACCATAATAAATAGCAATATTCATCATATTTCCAGAAATATAACACTGGATGGTATCCTATGGCTATTGACCAAATCCAGCAAAGATGGTAGCAGCTAAAAATATTTCTATGCACAATGAAAGATAGTTTAAAATGCATTTACCCCATATGAAACTTAACTACTACACAAAAATTTAGAAGGCTTTATACCCAATGCACTTTTCCTCTTGAAGCAAGCAAGCAAAGAGAATTTTAATATTATCCACTTTCATCCTCAATAAAACTTTTTTCCATCAAAATCATGACAATATAGCAAAGCACAATATCAAATTGCTCTACAGCACTATAGTTTAAAAATGGGAAACAAGCTGTAATAAAGCACAAAGACAATAAAGATCAAAAAATTCATAAATATATACTTAAAACTTACCTAGGCTCGAATCTTGATTTCAGAGAATTAAAACCTCCTTCAAGTGTCATGAGAGATGGTAGAAGAAGTGGGACAATTTTTAATATATTTAATTCAAAAATTGTGTGCATACCCAATGTTATACTTTTCAACGGACTATGATAAGAGGATCTTCACATTCAATCATTGGCAAGCATAACAGAAAGGAATTCCACTTTCAGACAAACAATGCAAAAATTTTAAAGATAATATTTTCACAAATTTTAAATATTCCAGCATCTTACCTATATGGAATGTGCTGGTGAGTTGTAGTATCTCTATACTTCTTGGCAAGGCCAAAATCAATGATGTACACCTATAGAAAAGTACAACAGCAGCAAGATCAAACAGATTACAAATTTTATCATGAACAGAACTATAATCAACTAGGATAAGGATAAACTTCATGGCACACCTGATTAGCTCGCCGTCCTAGACCCATAAGAAAATTATCTGGTTTGATGTCTCGATGCAGAAAGGACTTAGAGTGAACAAACTCTACTCGGTTGATCTGAAGCGGGATAAGAAAAAATATATCACAAGCAAACAAAAAAAAAAAGACAAACACAACCTTATTTCATAAAAAAATTATGCTGTAACCACACAAGAAAAGAGTGTTAAAGACTAGCAGTTAAGGTTAACGCATTGTGAACAAGGGTGAAGTCAGGAATGATTACATTAGAGGATGCAAAGAACTTGAGCTACTGAAGGCAAGATGGAAAGGATTAAGTGAATATGGTATTACCATATCCAGTGAGATATGAGGAAACCCAATAAAAGAGTAGTCAAAAATCTTAAGATGGAAGATAAGAGAGAAACTAAACACCTAAAATAACTGGGAGATGTCAGGATTTTGAAAACTTATAGCAGAAATAGCTGATGTAAATCCTAGTATAATTATTGGGGCAATAAAGTATCCATGAAGCATACTCCAAAACAATAAGATTCTGATAAGATTTCACAGTTATGATTCTATGAAAACTCACTACAAGCACATTGAAGTTAATACTATACCATCTGATCCGCAAGCATCAGAACAGTCTTTAGAGATAGCTTTCTGCTACAGAAATTAAAAAGGTCTTCAAGACTTGGCCCAAGTAAATCCATCACAAGGACATTATAATCACCTTCAACACCAAACCATCTCACATTCGGAATCCCAGCTGCCACAATCAAATATAAGAAAATAACAATAAAACTAATAAGAATTTTTAAATATCAAGTGGCAATAAAAAGGAAAAGAAATGCCTCCTTACTCCCTCCTTGCAGTATCCTGTAAAGTTTTGATTCGTATAACAACTGGGGATGCTTTGTCTTGACATTTTCCTGATAAAAAAGATACCATGTATGGTCATTTTAATGCAAACAAAGGGTAGCAGCAAGGACAGGATTTGAAGCATTAAAAATGAAAAATGCAAACTAACAATTCCCGCCAAACCCTCGAAAGACCCCATAACTCCATTATATAAACATGATGACAAATCTTTAAGGGGGACAATTTTATAAAGAAAATGCCAATAGAAGTGAGTATTGGCTTTTTCTGAAAAAATAGGAATGACAAAAAATAAAGGAAAACCTGAAAATAAAGATTTTTTTTCTTTTTCCTCGCTTGTTATGCAGTCACAGTGCACTAATACATCAGTATGAAACACATTAATAGGAGGATTAAAAAGGTGGCGACAGAAACAAAAATTTGAAGAAGTCCATCCACAATATGTGGCCCACCAGCTCAATAATTTTATCATACTTTAATTATAGTTGGGAAACTACGAAAGCAATTTCAGCTTACAGAAATATTTAGCACTTAGACTTGGTCCTTAGAGAAATTATTGGTATATAAAGATTCATCAAGCCAACGCAAAGGTCGAGACACGGTGATGGTTTGGTAGTGAAGGTTATGATTATGATGGTGGTTCCTTATGAATTTCTTTACACATCTTATGATGAAAATCAACAAAAAGAATACATCTGCATCATTTGAGCCCCAGCAAAACTTGTGAAAAGGCCCACAAATTTCAACGAAAACCAAGGACCTATGCTAAACAGGTCCAACTAAGAAGGAATAATAAATTAGGCGAGAGGGGAAAAAAGAAGGTGCAAGTGGACAGAAAGCGATTAAAACAACAGGCCAATTATTTCATCAACTCTAACAATTTTCTTTTCCAGCAAATAAATTTAGCGATCAACTGATTTACACCACGAATAACAAAAATAAACCTAATCCAAAAGCCAAAGTCTGTCCAGAGGTAATACTCACGAGTTTAATGGCAACCTCCTCGTTCGTTTGGGCATTAGTACCTGCAAATATCGAACAAATAACAATCAAAAATACCTTTAAGGTACTAAACCTCAAATCCAAATTAAAACCAAGTACATACCTAAATAGATCTCCCCAAAAGACCCGCTCCCGATCTTGCGACCGAGCCGGAACTTGTTCCCCACGCGAGGCTCCATAGCCGCAGCCAGATTCAAGAAACGCCCACCTCAATTTGAAACCCTAACCCTAAAACATCAGACTTTTACAACGAAAAAGAAAGGGAAAAACCCAGCAATCCCAAAAAAAATAACGAAACCCCTTCCGATCTCTCGAATCCCTACCGATTACTCAGGAAAACAAGAAAACAGGCCGACTCACATCGCCCGGTCGATCGATCAAAGAACAAAGACGAAATATGTGACGAAAAGAAGATCGGAACCGCCAAAACAAGGATCAACTACTAGGGTCTCTCTCCACGAAATTGGAATTAGGAAAGAAGGAAAAGGGGGAGACTGAGGGAGGAGGGGAAGGGGAAGGGGAAAGGGGTGATGAATGCAGCCCCCACGCACGCTTCAATCCAATCGAAATCACGGTTTCTCAATAGCGGACAATATAAGACTTCTTTCTCTCTCTATCTCTAGCCTATCTCCGATCCTTTTGTTGGGCTTTCTTATTCTTTTGGGTTTCGTTTCTCTCTCTAAATTAGGTCGGGTCGTGACGTGGGAGAGCCTTCTTGGGAACGGAGGAGGGACGAAAGATGCCGCCCAGCGAAGCTTATCAGCTTATCCTCCAAGCGTCCGCGTACATACATCGCAAACTTCTCTCTCTCTAGTATTTTGGACCCTCGTTGAGGGCTCGAGGGAGCTCTTGGCCTTCCTGATCGGTTATTGTTCTCGCTCGTGCTCCTTGCGGGAAGAAAACAACCTTCTCTCTCCCGAATTGGACGAATTGGACACCTTGCTCCGGATTTAGTATTCCCGAATTGGCCCTGTCAAAGAAAATACGGATGGAGGGAGCTTTTGGTCTTACCGAATTGCCCCTGCCTGTTTAGGTAAAGGATCAGGTGCCATCAATCTCAATCTTTCTCTAGAATTTTGAGGCACGTCGAGTACCAAACTACGGTTCTGACGGCCGTTTGAATAAATAGGAGGATTTAGACTTAAAATACAAATAGAAACAAAAGACTTTCAATCCAGCCATTTGATTGCAAAGAATTTCATTCTCATTCTAATTTGAGAAATAAAAATATTCTAATTTTTCAAAATCAAATCTCTATTTTTTTAAGTAGTCAAATTTTATTTTGATTTTGATTTCAATTTTAATCATGAGCCAAATATATCGAGAAATATAATTGCTCCGATTTTCATTCCAATTCTAATTTCGAACCAAATCTTGTTCGCATAACATGAGTGATTTATGTGTAAGCCTAGGTGTAGTATTTGCTTCTCTAGATTTTAGCTCCTGAGTTTTGACCATGGTAATGATTGGTTGGCCATAGAAATGGAACAATGCTAGAATTATTTTGGTGACAAAATGGTTTTGAGTTGCCCAACTTCTTAGCAATCAAGAATATAGTTGTACGAGCTTATCGTATTTATGAGATCGGGTGCTAGTCCTTTAGGGGCCTGATGATTTTTCCCTTGATTCAAAAAATAAGCTCCGAACCGATGTTTGTGGTTATATCTTCTAGTCTTAATGAAGTTTTCTTATTATCATGCACACAAAAAATAATGTCGTCCTTTCTACTACCATATTGATAAAGAAGGATTTGAGAAGTTTCTTAATCGATATTCATGGTAAGACAAGTTTTTACTAAGAATTCTCTTTTATTTTTAAACCTTTGTGATTTTGATATTTTTGCTACTTAGTAATTATTTAAAGCTTCAACAATAAAAACAAGACTTAATTAGAAATAGTTAATTTTAGGAAAAAAAATTGTATTGGGCTATACAAGAAATAAGTTGCTGAGGGGTTGCATCAAGGGATACCTATCAAACACAGCGACGAGTAATTATCCATTGTTAATGAAAAAAAAAAAAGATACCTACAGAGCACGTGGAACACGACAACACATCAAACGTGAATTTGCCCAAGCCGCGTTCTCT
This sequence comes from Phoenix dactylifera, assembly GCF_051530095.1. NCBI lineage: Eukaryota > Viridiplantae > Streptophyta > Magnoliopsida > Arecales > Arecaceae > Phoenix > Phoenix dactylifera. The sequence continues at coordinate 32,080,763 of NC_143198.1, read as the reverse complement.
GCCATTCAATGTCCAGTTGATCACTTGCGTTCTAACCATCAATTTTGGAAAAACTTATAAGCATGTAATAGGTCTGATGACAAGTTTGGGGGATTTTTCTCCCCTAATTATAGCATGACTTTACCTTCTCCACTGCAATTACTTTGTTATTTTTTAACTAAACAATTACCCCCTTTTTTTTTTTTTTTGACTACATGCAGCCGGTGGGCAGTCCCTTACAAAATGTAGATCAATATGGCGGATACCTTTTTACGGTTGGGATTCATTTGACCGTAATTTCTTTCTTTTAATGAAAAAATCAAAAAATACTTAGCGAAAAAAGTTGAAAGAAAAAAGAGATAGATCTAGGAGAGTGAATATGAATCCAGAATCTCATCCAAAATGACTAGTCGGAAGATATTATTTAAGTTTCTTAATCTAACATATTTTCTTCGCTCAAGCTCTGACGTTCCTGTTAAGCTAAGAATTCAAATTCCAAAATCTCATCCAAAATGACTAGCCGAAAGGTATTATTTGGATTCTTTGATTCTGTATAAATATCAAGATTTATTCAGTGAATAACCGATGTAGGACTAAACACATGTTTGCACGGATTATGACAATATAGATGAAAAGCAATGGATGGCCAATAAGTTGCCCTTATATAGGTGCATTAAGCATAGACATTGATTTGAATTATCTGCCCTAAAGCTTTGGCTTGCTACTTAATAGTTGCAATATTAATTTATTATAGCTTAAGTCTTTAAGACTGTATTAATTATTTCACCTTAGACAATGTACAAAAAGTATATCAGAATCTTGACTCGTACCCAATTTCTAACGCAGCACACTTTGGAAAAAATGTGTCATGCATGGAAAGAGTGAACCACATATGATAGACAGTGATTGAGAAGCGTACATGGTTGGAAATGAAAAATCTCCAAGCACCTTCAACCAAAGACCATCCTAAAGATTCCCTTTATTTAATGCAATAGAACTGCTCATCTAAACATCCTTACTTCCCCGGTGCAACAAGAACGACCTATAATTCTCTACAGTATGCTATTTAGACCGAAGAATACTATGCAACACTTGATAGCCATTTTTATGATATGGTTGGCCTTCAAACAAAGCTTGTATGACATTTGAGGCTGTCTTGTTTGATGGCCGTCTATCTTGACTTTGTGCTCTATTGCATGGCCCAGTCGGAGAATCGACTGCTCGAACTTGACTCCCTTCAACTTTGGCCCAGTCAGAGTATCATGAGTGAAGCTTCTATCAAGGACCTTAGGTTGGAAATTGGTGGCAAAAATACAGCGAAAGAAATTAGCATGGACTTTCCTATGACTGTTGAATCAAGCATAATATGCTCTGAATACGCCACTATCTTTTTCTACATAGACTATACATTAGTCTTGGATGATATGAAGACTAACCTCTAAGAATCAATTGTATAGGCCCCCCTTGCTTGCCAGTCGGCCAGGATAATAAAGAAATTACAAGAAGTTGAACTGCTAACTCAGAGGAGCCAGTCAATGATACCAAGTTTATGCTCATTGTATGAATCTGTCATCAACACTGTGACAGGTGCAAACAGGAAGGTAGCTCCACCCAACAGAGGGAAAAACTCCTAAAATTTTCTGGCTAAAGAATCAGAGCAAGTTGTTACTAGTAGAATAAGAGGGAAAAGAGCCACATGTCATGCATAAGATGTAACATATATGCGCATGAAACCGATCTTATCTATCTTCCTAAGAACCAATTAGGTATCATTATATATAGTAGAGCTTTTATTTGCGACAGTTTGAATGGTAGAACTTTTGCTAGTAGAGTTTTTATTAAAAAATTTGGTAACTTCATATCTGAAAATGCCTTTTCAGACTTATTTTACCTATCCTACCTTACTAAGAAGATGTTAGAGGAAACAAACAGCATTCTAAGATGATGTTAGAGGAAACAAACAGCAGACAATGAAGAAGACGGAGAAAAAGAAAGTTATGGAAATTTGTCTCTCCATCTGCTTCCTCCATCAACAAGAGGAATTTTCCACGAAAAAACTCTTATTCTCGGTGACTAACACAGTCAGTCCATCTTCTCTGGTGTATTCGCTGATTAATCGAATCTTGCATTGACCAGAATTTTGGACCCATGTTGTGATTGAGTTGAGTCCAACTCCACCCAAATCTTATGCAACCCTAGCTAGCACCTGATCCATGCCATATTCCCTCGAACCAAATTCAAAATCCAACCCACTCAGGTCCAAATTAAAATCAAAAGCTATAGCAAACTTGCCTGGGAATTATATATAAGTTGCACCATGTCAAGTCCTAGACCCAGGGTCAAACAAGGATCAATGTTAATGGCAACTTAATCTGGGGAAGATGAACCGGGAGAAAAAGAAATCAAGGCGACAGCAAATCCATGCGCAGATTGGACTTACAAGTGTTTAATAAAAACTCGTTTTTGGTAGAAAAATCTGGAGTATTAGCACTCACCCAGCCAAGTTCATCTTCCATGACAAACGATGTCTTGTATGGATGAATGCATCAATGTTTTCTTGACAAGTAGAGATGATCAAAGGTTGGGCTTAGGCACAGAAAATATCAATTTTTCAATAAACCCAGCCCAAAACCAAACTAAAAATGAATATAGTTTAGTCCGAGGTCTTGCCCATGATCAACTTTATTGCCATGTAATTGTGCTATTTTAGTTAGGTTTGAGATATGGAGTTACATGTGCTCTGACCAATAGCAAATTAATAGAGAGGAGGGGCACATATTATTTTTTTTCCATCGTGTTCAATTGTCCCATATTAGTTGGTGCATGAATATGGGTGACTGATCTGGGCCCTTCTTGTATTTTTATACATTAAATCTTGGTTTGGAGCATATGCCTTCACATATGAAACCATTTTCATTGCTTTTTGTCGGGGAGTAATGTTTGGATTAACTGCTTATAAAACTCAAACATGTGACCATTTAGAATTGGAATCTCCTAAGATTTATAATAGATGCATGTGAAGGGCATGTTTAGTCGGACGGAGTTGGGATGTGCAATGAGAAACCATTTCCATTGCTTTTGTTGGGGAGTAATGTTTGGATTAACTGCTTATAAAACTCAAACATGTAACCATTTAGAATTGGAATCTCCTAAGATTTATAATAGATGCATGTGAAAGGGCATGTTTGGCCGGAGTTAGTTGAGATGTGGAATGAGAATAGCAATAAGTGACTCTCATTTCAGCTATTTGGTTAGGAAAAGTCTCATCCCCATTTCAATTCTAGAGGAGAACATGATGCTCCAATTCTCCAAAATTTATCTAGACTCTTCCTAATATTTAAATTCTATTTCGATTCGGACTCACGAACCAAATGCATTGATGAATATGGCTATTTTGATTTTCATTCTAATTCATTACGATTTTGATTCCGAACGTGAATCAAACATAACTCCCTTAGATTTCTAGAGCAGTGCTACAGAAACACAAATACACGCCTAGCTTTTCACCTGGTCCTTAGTCATAAATGCAAACGGTCCTCAGACCAATCAAGATGTTACTGGTTACGTAACTTGTTTGTATGAGATCCCAGAGTTATTTTAGCATTTCACACGCTTATAAGATTATGCCATTGGGTTGGATGAATAGGCAAGGGGGGCTGCGATGTAAGCAACGGCCCATGTCACTACTCATTATATTTCAGTATTTCTCTCAATGCTAGTAGCATCCTCATGACGTATGTATAGACCGTGTTTGGCTCCCAAATAGCTAATTGGATGTAGATACTTTTAGCTATTGATAACCAACCCTAATTAGATAATCATGGATTAAAATTATTTGCTATTTGGTTGGCGTTCAAAGGTTAGCAGGATAAGTTGTGAAGAAAAGTGAAAAAGTATACCGAAATGAGAATATTCCAAGGATTAAATCTATTTCAACTCCTCATCCGAGATCAATTTTGTCTGATTAAACTACTTTTTAGGACATTGACACAAAATAAAATTAACACATGATTTTTGGCACTTGTTTGACTGGTTAAGTAGATAACCGGTGTATATAAAATTAACAATATATATATGGAATATGGGTGGCTTGAACTCGCCTGAAGCACCCGCCGTGCGTAATACAGACCTATCCAAGCTGCCCGCAGCTCTGCCCTCGGAACCAAGGTATCAAACATCTAACAGCCCCTGTTGCCACCGCATCGGAACCCGGGCCTCTGATGACAAATCCAGCCTCTCTTCTCATACCATCATCCAAGACAGTGCCATCAAAATTAACCTTGAGAAAACTCGGGGGTGGGAGCTCCCAAGTAAAGAATACCCTATGTGGAGCTGCCGAAGCAATGTGGGGGCCCCAAATGTCCCAAGCTGTCAAAGGTCTATGAGCTGATTCTGCATGGATATATTCTGCTATCTGAGCGCGAGCCTGCTCCATCACGAAACATGGGGACGACCTGCGCTCATCAAAAACTCGGGCATTTCTAGCCAACCATAGCTGATATGCTGTACAAGACGCCCTAATAGCCGAAAGACGTATCTGAAGAACACCAGCCCAACGCCGAACCTCCTCCAGAAAACAATCCCTCCCACTCCAAACATCTCTCGAGATCCCAGTCAAACTTCAAGCACCTCTCGCTCACACGCACTGGAATAGTACATAATCCACCGACTCGTCCACTCCACAATCCGGGTGTAGAGGATAAAGTCTCACGCCTCATCTACTTTACACTAAGCACGTTGGCAAACACTCCCAAGCCACCTTCCAGAGAAAGAGAGCAACCCTCTGGTGTAGCCCAAACCTCCACACCCAGCCACAATCTATGCCCAGCTCTAAACCCGGCTGAAGAACCCAAGAACCTCGCCAATCCCAATGCTGGCTCTACAGGTGGTACTCTAAATCCTAACATCTGGACCTGGGGATCCCAGAATGGGGAGCGCTCGAACCCGCTCTGCCAAATGCTCTCCAAAGAACTGGCCCAGCCTATCACCATCCCACTCCGCCTCCCTCGGCCTGAACATGTCAGAAACCCGAAGTCCTGCCACCCCCCCAGCACTGAGCATCGTCGGCCATAGTCTCAAAGAAAGTGCATCCACCCACGAGTCCTCCATCACATCAATGCTTTGTCTATCGCTGATCAGCCACCTATAATTCGCCAGGGCCATAGACAAGTATCTCCCAACCTCTCGCCATATAAAGGACCTCCTCCGGCAAGCTGTCGCCTGCTCAGCGAATCCTGCTTGGCCATATCTAGTCGTTATGACCTGACTTCAGAGACTGTGCGGCTGCAAGACAAACTGTACCGCTCGTCGCGCCAAGAAAGCCTCACACCTCACCAAGAGTGACTGCACCCCCAAACCACCCTCGCACAGTGGCAGACATACTCTCTCCCAGGCCACCAGGTGTATCCCGTGGCCCCCTATAAGAGCCCCAAAGAAAACTCCGCATAAGCCGCTCAATCCCCTCCAGTACAGTATTCGGCACAACTGTATGAGCTATCAGATAAATGGGCAAAGAGCACAGAACTGACCTGATCAGTGTCAATCTACCTATTATAGAGAGTGATGATGCCCTCCAACCTTCTAGTCTGCTCCGCACCCTCTCCAACAAAGTAGAGCACTCTACCACCTGTAACCTTCTTTCCGTGATGGAAACCCCAAGATCAACTAGGGGCCCCTCTTGCTCCTACATGCCTAGAATCGCCTTGATCTCCCGTCGCACCCTCCGCTCCGTGCTCGGTCTGAAGTAGATGACTGACTTTTGGAGGTTGACTCTTTGCCCAGACCATACACAATACTCTGTCAACATGCCTTGAAGGGCTCTGGCATCCGTCACCCTTGCCCTAGTGAGTAAGAGGCAATCGTCTGCAAATAGCAAATGAGAAATAGGGCGGGCACCCGGACTTGGACTATAGGCTGCCGGCTCTCGGTTCCCACAAGCAACATGCAAAGCACGGAAAAGCAAATCAGAGCAAATGATAAATAAATACGGGGACATAAGGCATCCCTGGCGAAGCCCCATAGTGGCTCGGAAGAAGGGTGATGGTGTGCCATTGACCAAAATGGAAAAGCTAGGCCCCGCACACATCCTAGAATCCAAGCAATCCAATTCTGGTGGAATCCGAAACTCTCTAGTGCCGCCGAAGAAAATCCCACTGGATCTGGTCATAGGCACGCTCCATATCCAGTTTCACTGCCATCAAACTTCGCCTTCTCGAGGCTCACTGCAGATCCCCCATCATCTCCTGAAGCAACAAAATGTTGTCTGAAATTGACCACGGCGATTAGCTGGATCCACAGGGACTCGAGTAGTCATGGAGGAGCTCATCCCCTGCTCCGCGATTTTTGAATGATGGTAAGGGAGGATGTCATATTTTAGGCTATGCATGTATATCGTGAGGCCAATGGAGCGGTCGATTGGGTGGTTACATATGTAGCGAGTCACTCTGGAGGTACCATATGAACTAGGGAGAGAGATGGTCGGAGCACTTCGGAACCTTTTGTATTTCGATTCTATTGGGTATATTCATATCCGTGATATATGAAATGCCTATTTTAGCATATATATATATATATATAGCTGGCCTGAAAGTTTTCAAATTTTTTTTAGAGAGAATGTATTTTGCCCACAAGTTGAGGGCGTTACTGTATTTTTATTTAAAAAAATGAAAAAGCGAAAAAAAAAGCTGAGAGGGTGGAAAAAGAAAAATCATCCGACATTCCCCTGTTCGCACGTCCGCCCTCCTCTCGTCTAGACCGAAGACGCCCTCCAGAGCGAGACGGAGGGGGAGAGGGAAAGGGCTGGTCTTGGCTGCCATGGAGGGTTTCAGATCGAGGGGCCACAACGACGGAAGGATGCAGCTTGGGGCCTACGGCGGCCGGCCGCCCCCTCCCCCTTCCGGCGTATACGATTTGAGGAGCTACAGCGCGTCCTCCGCCTCCTCCGCCCACCCAGGCAGCGGCTACGCTGGATACGGTACCAGGGAGGTCGAGTTGGGCAAGGGGAAGGCGGCATCCGGTTCCTCCAAGAAGGGGTGGGTCTTCAGCGACCCGGAGTTCCAGAGGAAGAAGCGGGTGGCGAGCTACAAGCTCTACGCCGTCGAGGGGAGGGTGAAGGGGTCTCTTAGGAGGAGCTTCCGGTGGCTCAAGGATAGATACACCCTGGTGGTTAATGGCTGGTGGTGATCCCTTCTTCTGGTATGCTCCTCGCCATCTTTCCTGTTTGATTTCCTTTGCAAAAAGGCATCTTTTTCATAATTTGATGGTTCTAGTTGTGATTTCTTGTCAATCATTTAGATTTTTTTTTTTCCTTTTATTTTTGGTTTTTGATCGATTTGGACAAATATTTTATTTCCTATGGCTGTTTTCATGGTATCGGAGGTTTTATTGTCGTCTTTATTCTTCTTCTGATTCTCTCTCTTTGTTTGGGATTTTATCCTTGCAATAGCTTTTGTTTTTTAGCTTCATGGTTCTAGCACTGATTTTTTGTCGAAGGCTTGGATTTTTTTTGTTCTTTGACGGGCTTTGATGAACAAGTATTTGATTGCTGATGGTTAGTATTTGTTTGTGTTCCCTCTCAGTGGTTCGCAGGTTTTCCTTTTCTATTTTCAATTTCGTCTCAAAAATTTTGTTTTTGTTTGTCTTAATTTCAGTGGTTCTAATGAATCTGAAGAGATATTTAATATGCTACTGCTATTTGCATACTATCGGTAGCCTTCTCGTTCTTCTTGTTCTTCATCTTGTTTTTAGCCCTCTCTCTCTATGGTTTGACCTTGCCCTTGCAAAAGGTTTTCTTTTCTAGATTTATCGTCCTACTCTTAATTTCTAATCAAAACTTCATTTTTTTGTTTTCATTAATGGGCTTTAAAATGTTCGATTTTCTAAGCTACATAGTTTCAGGTACCCTTGTTCTTGTTCTTGTTCTCATTGCTTTCTTTTTTTTGGGTTGGATTCTGTCTTCAGCTTTCTTCCTTGTCCCCTTCCTTCTCTGGGTTCATGGATCCAATCGGATCAAAAAATATAAGATTCCTTGTTTTTCCTTGCTTGCACGTAATATTTTCAGACAATTAATTTTCTTTGGTTATTTTCTCCACTTTTGCCTTTCCATTCTACTTTAGTTGCTTATTTCTGGTTTCATGGTTCAAGTTCTACTGTTAAAAGCTTGATTTCCTCTGTCCTTATTTCCCTCGCTAGCTATTTCAACCTCTGGGATTAAGCAGGATGGTCAAACCTAGGAATTTGTGCAGACCTGGCTTCTCCTGGTAGGATATTTTGTTGATTTTCTGTTAGTGTCATCCTTTGCTTGTAGTTTGGGTTTCTTATAGCTTCAGAGGATTCTGCACTTATGAAGGTTTTGGTATGCTTGTAAGTTTTAAATCTTTTGTGTGAAATGTAATTCATCCACATTGTGATCATACCAGCACTAGTATACCGGATCGAAACAAAAATGTAATTTATCCTTGTGAAAATTTTATGCATGTCTGAGATTCATGGACTGTTATTCAGCTAATTCCTAGACTGTAGGATAATTTGATTATTGATCTTGCTGAAATCCATAATCACCTTTCAGTTCTTCATAAAATCTAGACACCTTTTTCTCCCTTCTTTATCAAAAATTTACTAACTGTTTGGTATCATTGTTGATTTTGTGGCTTTGTTTCTCTACATATTAGTGAAATACCACATGCAGCTTGATGGTGAAGATAGCACTTGCAAAAATTATGCTACTCCTTGCTTTTATTTCCGCTCTCTTTTTTTTAAAGCAATAAATCGTAGCTGCCAAAAGCTCTAAAGATTTTACAAAAAACTTAGAAAAAAAAGCATTTCATTGCACTTGTTGTTCAGTCTAGTCCACATTTCTTTTTTTTTTTGAAAAAGAAAATGCCAAGCAAGCCCTGAATTTTTGCTTTTGGTTCTCAAGGTAAGCCTACATCCAGCATTGATCTGTGTTCTCCACCCTGCTCTCCCCTCCCAAACCCCACTTAAACTATTGGGTTTCATAACCACCTTGTTTCTTTTGCAACTTGCCTTTTTTTCCAATTAATTTAGAGTTGTTGGAGATATGAGCAAAAGAATTGATGAGCTGTTTCAGCGACATGGCAGTCTTGCATATAAACCTCATGTTATGCACATGCATATAATGAAACTAGAATAGGTGATTTCTTCAACCTTTCCTAAGATAGATAGGTTCTAAACATGGAAATGAGGATTAATACTTTTGCATTATGGTTGGTTTTGATAAATGATCAGTTGACGATTTTGTACTATCAATTGATTATGTTCTCATTTCAAATTCCAACTCATTACAAACCATTTTGCAACTTGACTTTGGATAGTTGTGATAATTCTTGATTTTTTTTTTGTAGCGGTCTCTCTCTCTCTCTTATATCACAATCCAGTGCACTGCTGTATATACTACTATATGCAGTTCACTTTGGTGAATCATTTATCTTGTGATAAGACATTCTTTCAGTTGCAAAATAAAATTTGTTTTTCATTTAAAGTTCAGTATTCTGTCAATTTTCCTAAACGATGCAAAAAATGTTATATGGCTTCTCACTCTTTCAGTCCGCAATTCTATCCGAAAAAAGTTTTATGAATCCAAAATTCTGATTTATACCTAAGGAAGATGTAATATTAAATACTGGTATCCTCCTTAGGTATCAAACATTTAATTATGACAAAGATGAGGCCTTTCGCTGTGGTTTCTTCCATCTGATATCTGCTGTTAAGTGTTAAGGCATCAATATCATCAGGTGAAGTCTCCTAATGCCATTTATAAATCTGCCATCTTCACGGTTCCTCATCCTATACTACATCTATGTTCAACTGTTCTTTTTTGATCGGCATAAATTGCTTTATCAGTTTGGAAATCTGTTGCTATCATATGCTTGGCTTACCAAAAGCAATCTTATTTCAAAAGCTAATGTGCTGGTTGTCATAATCGGGTCCTTTTTTTTTTTAAAAAAAAAAGAAGAAGATGCGGACATGGTCCCCAACCCTTCCAGTCAGAATCTAAATCATAGTTCTATTATCTTCCATGCAGGACCAAATTGCATGGACCTAAGATGACCTTTTGTCAGAATCCCATCTTGCAGTATCATGTCAACCTGTAGGGTGTGTACTCCTGAAGTTTCACTGTATCAAACTTTTGGTTGGTCATGGATCCTTATTTCTTTTCATAGACTGTTCAATAGTTTAAATTTGAAGCTGTGATGGTATTTGCTGATTAGTTTCAATTGTCATTGGCAATACCAACCTGCTTGAGATGTGCTCTTTTGCACTATGAATGAGATGTTTAGAACTCTTAACATTAAAATAATCCATTACCAATTCAACATGACTTTTGGGGACCAAGATCAAGGAAATCAAGCTCGATTTAAGACATCCTAGAAATGTTACTTTTTAGAATGTTACCTCTCCTTTCTCTCCTTTGCTAGTTTTCTGTTTTTGGTTTGGCATTGAAAAAATAATGAATTCTAATTTTTGGTGTTGTGATACATTGGCAGGGAATAAGTCCAATATTGCTTGGTTGCAGTTTGAGTTTTCACTGAAGGGACATTATCTGCCTCAAGTCTGTTGCTTGTGACTTCCATTTTGAAAGGGGAAAATTTCAAAATAGCTCAAACGGAACACTTTGTATTCCCATGTTGTATATTTATTTTATTTAGTCTGATATTGTATATACCTTTGAGATTTGTCTAGTGATGCGTCTGTACAACTACCAGTCCAAGTTCAGGTACTATACACTTGCTTTGGTTGTTTTATGAAGTGTTTCGTAGCTTCGAATTTAGTAAGGAGAAATAATTCTTGTGGGAGCTTATATTTGGTTTGACTAGTTATTCTTTCTTAGAGTGACTTGTAACACTTGATATACCATGTATTTTAGAATCGGTGAGCTTTAGGTTTGGTTATAGAGAATAACATTGGATGTTGCAAGGGTCAATGAACTGTCCTGTGCTTGTTAGTGAGTGAGATCAAGAGACTAAATTGCAGAGCAGAGCAGATCGGTTCAGACCACTGCAGTGCAACCAAGGCCATAGATGGAAAGAGGGTAAAAATGTCGAACTCTCTCTACTGTCGTCAAAGTCGCTTGTGATTTCGTGTCTGTACGAGGGCTGCTGTGTGCAGCTTTGGATGCATTCTAAATCTGCAAACCTCTGCTGATCTCTGAAAAACAAACACTTTAATTTTTTGGACCATCCACTAGGCCAACGCAGATGCCCCGCCGCTGTTGCCGATGCCGATCTCTCCAGACGCTCTATACCATTCTAGTATTAATGTATTTAAGAGAATTAGAAAATAAAAGAATTAGAAAAGCTCTCGAAGCAAACATTGCGTCGATCTAAAACATTCTACCAAAGTGATCAACCACAAAAAAAAAAAAAAGCCATCCAATCTATATGCTCCATACTATTCTAATATGAACATATCTAAGAGAATTACAAAATAACAGAATTAGAAAAGTTCTCTAAGCAAACATTGTATCGGTCTAAAATATTCTACTGAAGTGATCAACTACAAAAAAAAGGCCATCCAATCTACATGCTTGAATATATCTAAAAGAATTAGAAAATAGCAGATTTAGAAAAATTCTTTAGCTAAACATTGCATCCGTTCAAACATCATATCGATTGATAAAAAGAAGCCATCCAATTTACTGCCCTGTTTGCCTTTGGGTGATACCTCGGCGTCTCCACCCTCGTGCTCAACCATCTACCTGGTCCTCTAGGTCTCCCTCAGCGATTGCGTTGGCCTGCCTCCTTGGTGCATTCAATTGGGCCGGACAAATGTCAATTTGGAGGTTCTCGTTCTGTGTCCCACAAAATCCTCCAAGCGAACGGCTGGGACGTGTCTAAACTTGATCCGGGCCTAGCTTGGACCATGATCCGACCCGATCGGCCGCTTTAATTTAAAACAAATAAACTTTGTAACCCTTCCCCTTGGAGACGAGGCAGCACTCAGGAGCTGGGAAGAGAACCCTCTGTCTTCCAGCCCAAGTCTCCGCCTCTCTCTCTAGGGTTTCTCCTCGTCGTCACGCAATCGCTTCAAAGATGGTGAACGTCTCTGCTTCTTCGACATCTTGATCTCTTAGTCTATCTTTCTGTTTAATGAGGGACTCGCCTTTTGATTTCTTGGATCCCTGAATACGACTACGATTTGTGATCGCCCTCAGTTTGTCCAATCTGTTCTTGAAATCGTTGTTCCATGGTTTATTGTAGAAACCAAGCTTTATGCGTATAAGTCTGTCAATTATAAGATCCCAACATGGCATTTGCATTAGGTTTCGATCAATTGAATCAAGAGGCACAGTCCTGTTGGAAGAGGGGAACAATGAAGGAAGTTTTGCTTCTTGGTGTAAAAATTCCGTGAAAACAGGAGGAATCTAGAGATGTTAAATGTTCTCTATACTTGTAGTATCTTCGGATTTTTTAAATAATTTCTATTCTATATAATATGAACCATTGTACTATTGTATTACTGATATTTGTGAATATATCGTTAGTGGTATTAGATATTTATACCGTAATTTTCAGTACCAGATGATTGCTTGCTTCCTTATGTAGGAATCTGACATCATAGTTGCTTGATGCAGGAAGAGAATCTCGATGCTGCGATAGAGTCCCTCTTGAATGTTGAGAAGCAAATGAGGCTTGCTGGTGATGTTGCCGGAACCAAGAAAGCTGTTACTGACATTGTGGAGCTTTGTTACAAAGCCCGTGCATGGAAGACTCTGAACGACCAGATAGTTCTTCTGTCAAAAAGGAGGGGCCAGCTTAAGCAGGTGAAGTGTTTGGAAAATTTGTTTCTTGCTGAGTTTAAATAGATCTAATTTATCGAATTGCTAGAGCAGGCTACATTTGGAATTCTTTTTTCCTTTGATACTGGCCAACCTAGTGCAGCAAAACCACCTTGATGATATTTTTGTTAGCTCATAAGTATGTACAATCAAAAGTGCAGTTCTAGATGCAGGTGAACTATGTTTTTAGTATGTCTTCTTTGCATGTTCCTGGGTTATCAAAATTTAAGGTCACCGAGGTGCCTCAGCTTTGTTATGAAGTATAACGTATGTTGGCATGTTATGTATTTATGTTGTTCACTGTTAGATTTTTATCAGTGCAAAGCACATTTGCCCAAAATCATCACAAGGTTGAAATGGTAGAAAATATGTATCAAACAAAGGAATGCAGAGAACTAGATCCGAGGATAGGATAGCAATGCATATAGAATGTAGTATTTTCTTGGAAGGGAAGAAAGTCATGTCTTTTGCAAAGTTGTTATAAAAAAGGAATTTGGCAAGATGAGACAATATTTCATTTATAGTGCTGGATAGATGTGATATTGGGTGCAACTAGTGGGATTTATACTATCCTCACTGTAGGTCCTCGTATTTTTATATGATCTAAGTAGTTATTCCCAGGACTTCTTAAAAAGCTTTATCTATTTAAGATCAAGGGTCCTTACTGTCCATATTGAATCACATATAATGGAGGGGATATCCAGTGCACGAAGATATGGGTGCCTTGATGGGTCTAGTATTCACCAGATTTTTTGTTTACCATGTTATAGTGAATGACAATGTGATCCATCGTAACCATATTCTGCGTCACTTGAAGCATTTTAGTCTTGTTAGTCTGTTCAAGTCTGCTGCAAATCCTGCATTTGTTTTGATAAAATGATGGACGAGTGGGATTTTGAAGAACTCGCTCTCATTGACCTATTTATAACTTTAAATTAGAGCATCCCTTCGACCTTGATGATTTAGAGTATGAATAAGAAATTGGTATCTTAAAAATGTCCTACCTTATTGGGGCCTATTTACGCTAGTATGCTACACCATAACAATTTCTGCACTTAATATGCGTGTATTATTATTATTACATTCTAAAGCAGCAAAGAGATTGGAAAGGTTTATTCTCTTTGAGGGGCCTTAAATCACAAATAAATGTCTGAGATGTTTTCTGCATGTTGGGATGGTGAGTTACGGGAATCAAGAGAGTTGGAAATTATAATCAGGGTTTCTTTGGGAGGAGCCTGATGGTACAAGTTAAGTGATGGTTAACAGAGTTGAAAATTGTAATATAAGTTTTCTTTGAGAGGATCCTGATGTTACAAGTATACCTTGGAAGTGGGATTGCGGGAATGTACACTCAGGTAATTATGTGATGATAAGTTAGGGGTTACTAAGTTGAATGGTAGTTTGCCATTTATTGTGGAAAGGAGAGTAGTTTGTAGTGAAAAGCTGCCAAAGACAATTATAGAGAAGAAGCAGGGTTTGGGCATGCAAACAAACTAGTATATATTTTCTTTTCCTAATGCCTAAGAAATATTTTCGTTCACTTTTGTGAAGAGACATTGAGACATTGAAAGGAGAGTGAAGCGTAAGAAAAAGCACTAGATGCAACACTAAGTTTTGGTTGAATATATCCTACTCTGTTATTCCGGGCCCTCCCTTTCTGCAAAATACTATTATATAGACCTCCTTCAAAGGTAAAAGAGAAGTTTGAGAGCAAATTAAAGATACTTTTGTACCAAGATGGTATCCGGGGACGCTTCAATGGAGAACATATTGAGTGGATCCTGCACCCCTAATTTTCTTTGTAGTAGAATGGCAAGGATCCTTGAGGCTTGGGAGGAGTCTGGTTAGGATGCAAGGCCTGTTGGGGAAATGTATTAGCTATATTGGGTTGCAGTCGCTCTGATGTTTTTAGTGGTAAATGCCATTCATCTCCTGGATTTACTTTTCTTTCTTCATCCCAAGAAAAGTAAAAAAGCTAAGTTGGTTTATGTGATTGCATAGAAATATTTGCATCTGAAGGTGAGGTGCTATTTAGTTGGCTAGTATAGCCATGTGGGGCAACTCTTCTCTCTCTCTTTCTCTTTGGGATTTCTTTGCAGGGGATGTACTACAAATGATTATTTTCAACACAGACATCAGCTGTACCCTTCAACTCATGATAACCTGTAGTTAGTACATTTCAGGTGTCAAACGACCTAATTATAACATCAATATCCCACCTTTGCACCACCTCAGACATACAGATTATTTATCTGTGCACCACTTCAGACATACAGATTATATATATAGGGAGTATAGAGATAGAGAGTTGAAACATGGTGGTTTATGAACTTAATTTATATGTCAGTGGATTGTTCCCCATCTTTACTCATTGCTGGATGTGGGGACACTTGGTCCTGGCAGACACGTAGTATGTGTTGCCGGGAGCCAGTTTACTTTTGCAGGCACCTAGGGCTGTGGTGGAGTAAGGATTAAAAAGAAAGGTGGACACTGGATTTCTGATTTAAACTATTTATGTGATTCACTTCTTCTATTTTTCTTCATTGAAAACCATTTTGTGGTTGGCCTATGAAAAGCCCCATTTGAGTGCTCTAATCTGGTTTTCTTGGTTGTACTTATTCAATTTATTTTTGTGTGGTTGTTTGCATGCAGGCTGTCACTGCTATGGTGCAACAAGCCATGCATTATATTGATGAGACACCTGATATTGATACGTGCATAGAATTAATCAAAACACTGAACAGTGTCTCTGCTGGAAAGGTGAACATGTGATACATAGAGGAGACCTACTTTAGCACATTTTATATACTTAAACATGCAATTTAGGTTTCTTGTCTGTTTACAGATATATGTCGAGATAGAGAGGGCACGCTTGATAAAAAAACTCGCGAAGATTAAAGAAGAACAAGGCCTTATTGCTGAGGCTGCTGATTTGATGCAAGAAATTGCTGTAAGTTGATGCTGAAATGTCTCATGACAATTCCATCGGTTTACACTGGGATTCTTGTTGTATTTATGTTGATGTACTGAAATGTTTCCTTACACTTCGGTTGAGACTTAGTTTATTTTGGGATTCTTGTTGTATTTGATTACGGACAATTAGTGGTTAAAATTATACAATTTATTTTGTTTTGTCAACTGAATGTTTAGTCTTCAGGTGGAAACTTTTGGAGCAATGGCAAAAACAGAGAAGATAGCATTCATTCTTGAACAAGTATATCATGTTTAAACCTTCATTCATTGGCTCAATTTGGACAATACTGTTACAAGACTGACATATTCCATTACTTATATATATATTTTCAAATCAAACAATTTCCAGGTTCGTTTGTGCTTAGATCGCCAGGATTATGTACGCGCGCAGATTTTGTCAAGAAAAATTAGTCCTCGGGTTTTTGATGCAGATGCCTCAAAGGAGAAGAAAAAGCCTAAGGAAGGTGATAATGTTGTTGAAGAGCCTCCTGCAGATATACCTTCCCTCTTAGAGTTGAAGCGTATCTACTATGAACTAATGATTCGGTATGGTGGTGCTTATTTGCTCATCAGGTTTTGTGCGTAAGCTGTTTAACCATTCTCTGTTGAGGAGAGTTGATTCTTTTGGGACCAAGGCAACCAGTCACCCACCCTTCTCCCCCAAGGAAAAAATAAAAAAGAGAAAAGGCTTTTGTGTTTGGCTATTCGAGCATCTACCTGTGCCCTTTTCCTTCGCCTTCACTGTTCATCACTGAATATTTTGTTGACTTCAAATTAATGTCCTCTGTTTTCTTTCTGATTGTTTACTGAATATTGTTATTGGTGATTACTGATTCCCTTTCGTACCACTACAATATGATTCATGTAGCCGTCCCCTTTTGATTCTGAATGCGAAATAACCTTTGGTACTCCTTTGCTCATTACATTTGACATGTTAATTTTTACTTTCTTTCTTCCATTTCTTATTATTAAGATCTGCAAGTTAAATGCAGTAATCGCATCAGCAGGAGGCATCATGTGTAAGGATAGTTTCTTTGTTTTTTTTTTTTTTTGAAAAACTCTAAAATAATAAATAGCTATATCAAAGGGCATCCCAATGCATGAGGCTCCTGCCATTGTGGGGTTTGGGGAGGATCGGATGTAGGCAATCTTAACCCTGCACATGGAGAGGCAGTTTCTGTTGTTTCAAACTTGTGACCCCAAGGTCACATTAGAACAACCTTACTGTTGCTCCAAGGCTCACCCTTTATAATCTAATGAATAGCTATGAAGTCCAAAATTCTATATTTCCCAGGTTCGTTGGTTGTGAGTTTGGACGAATGGGTGAGCTGGTGTTTCTATATTGACTCGTGCTTGTGCTTGTGAAATCTGTTATTTGATTCTGAGATGTTCTATTATGGCGATTTGTTTGCTTGGAATTTATGCATTACAATCTGATTATTAGATGCTCTATTAGAGAGTGCAGTCTACTTTGATTTTAAGATATTATTTACATTTGGTGCCATGATGATTGGATAACTATTAATTAGATCATTGTTTTTGTGTAGCTATCACTCTCACAATGATGACTACTTGGAAATTTGCCGTAGTTACAAAGCAATATATGATATTCCATCTGTGAAAGAGGACCCAGCACAGTGGATTCCGGTAAATACCTTCTGTTCTTTTTTTAATCTTGCAATATCTTTCTGAACAAATTTTTCTTTGTAGGTGCTCAGGAAAATTTGCTGGTTTTTGGTGTTGTCGCCTCATGACCCAATGCAATCAAGCCTTCTCAACTCTACCCTAGAAGATAAAAATCTTTCTGAAATTCCGAATTTCCGGTACGTGATTCTTTGGTTTACTTTCATCACACTTTTTCTATCCAATTATTTTGCCTGATGAGAGATCTTCATATATGCTGTTCTCTTTGTGGGGCCACCATCTAAGTCTGCTGTTAAAGCAGCTAGTTACCATGGAGGTGATACAGTGGACTGGTCTTTGGGAGATGTATAAGAACGAGTTTGAGAATGAGAAGAATATGCCTGGAGGATCTTTGGGTGCCAAGGCAGCGGAAGATCTAAAACTGAGAATCATTGAACATGTATTTATTTTGATGCTCAGTTTTTTGTTTCTTCTATTTCATTTTTCATTTTTACTTTATTTTAAACTTTATTAATTTGCAAATCTTTCACCTTCCCAGAATATTTTGGTAGTATCAAAGTATTATTCAAGGATTACCTTAAAGAGGCTTGCTGATTTGTTGTGCCTGAGTCTACAGGTTTGCTCCCCTTTCCTTTATTCAACATGATTATTCATGCTGATCTGTTCTTCCTACATACATATCTGACATTATTTACTACACTTAGAACTCCTAAGGTATGCGGAGTGATTGATTCTAGGCTTCTCCCCTATTCCCTTTAGTAGCCATCCCCTTGTGAGGATGCAAATATAACGATGTCCCAAATTTGGGGTGTCTTTACTGCAAAATATTTGGTGTTATTGAAGGTTAATAATTCATGGTGCTTATAGATGAAAGAGTACGCAACAAAGTCTGCAATCTCAGTACCGGATACCAATACTTTTGAAGGGTCAGAAAATGCTTTCTGGCCCACCAAAAGCTCTGCCAAACGGGGCCTAAGTCATACTTGTAGAATTTATGATGAGGTCTAGAGAAGATTCAAAGGTAATCAATTAAGTTCATTGACATAAATGAGTAATTGAAGCACCTTCCTCAAGGAAAAGTGGATGCCAATTTTGACTGCTCGGTCAGCTCATCTCGTTCGACCTCTTCATTTTGCTCCAACAGAATCTATTGGCTTTTTTTTTTAGCTATGCATCACACACTCATGTGGATCTAGCTTTCAACAGTGATCCACTACTTTCTAATCAAGTAGTCATTCCTTAGGAAAGATCAAATTCTTAGCATTATCTCTACTTGAAGCATTATAAGATCAGCTTCAACTTAAAGAGCTTTTCTTTTGTCAGCTTATATTTGGAGAACCCTTTATTCCTTAATTTGTTTCCCAACAACCTCTAGAGTGGTAGTTTGAACTCATAATCTGATCTTTTTATTTAGCAAAGAAGGTGCAGGTTGTGTATATTGATCATAACTTTGTTTGCCTACAGACTTGGTGATGGGTTCTTTCTACCGGGAACTTGACAGCTGTTTATTTATTTTTTTCCAACCCAGAGTTGCCAGACCCGTTTTGTATCCCCTCTAGAATTGTACTCTCATATTTGCTTCTTTCATACTTCCTTTTTCGAAATTTCTTTGAGAGATCTCTATCCTGCTACTGTACCTGTGCCTGCTGGCAGTTCTGGTAATTAAAACCTAGAATCAGGCACCGGATTGCAGTCCATTTGGCACATGAGAATGTGGACTATGAGTCTGGGATATACAGGAGATATTGGACACTAATAATTATGATGATTGATCCAGTGTCATCCTAGATATGTAAAGTTTTGAAATGTTTACTGCAGTTAGGTTGACTTTCCAAGTCATTTGCCTAATTTCTAAATTATTGGATGCAGTATACTAGTATCATTGCATGAGCAAATGTATTAATTATTTATGGATATCAAGTTTGGCTACAGCTGAAGTGCATGGGTAAGAACACTTTTTTGTTATAAAATATAGCACTTAGTTTATAGAGCCTAGGTGGCGGAGGCTCCTATGCACGTAAGTTACTGGGCCTGCTGCCCTCTCTGGTTAAGACAAAGATGCCACCAATTTTCCCTTTTAAGGGAAGGAATGGCAGAAGAAAGGAAGGCACCTGTTGCTGCTTGCTTTAGCTTAGTTGTGTGGTAGTTCATGAGAGGTTGCTGCTTTGCTTGTTGACTGGCCACCTCACAGAGTTCATCTTTGAGGCTTGTAAGAATGATAATGATGGGATGCATTGAGTCCCTTTGCAAGTAGCATATATGTTATTTGGTTCTGTCATTCCTTAGGAAAGATCAAATTTAATTCTGATGGCAGCGATCCTGGAAACTCAGGATTATTGGGTCAGAAAGATACATTGTCAGCCATGCTTGTTATTTGTGGTCCTAGTGCATCAGCTTCTTGAAAGCGGAAGTTAGTTTGTTGTTTGTACCTGCCGTTCATTGATTCCCACACCAGGGATTCTGAGAGCAGCATCTTTTGGGATCATAGTTTGGTTCTGATCTTCATGAAATTGTGTTGAATCACTAATTCTAAGAGGCCAATTGCATGGCTTATTTCTTTGCTTGGAGAGGGAAGAGTGCAACTTGCCAAGCAGTTTTGCCTTCCTCTTCTTTTTTATTTTTTTGTCTTGTTCAGTAAATTCTTGTCTCATGCATAAAAAATTTCCTGTTTAGAAGGAATAGAAACCTGTTCAGTTCAATTAACTCATTAGTCGGGCTGTCTGTAGAATAGCTTAAGTTTAAAATCTTGCTGCATGGCCCATCTTTGTTCTCAATAAATTGCCAATTACATTTGGATGTATATATTAGTAGCAGCCAATAGTGGAATTGTATGTATGTTGAGACATGGTTGCTGCTTTCGTTTTTATACCTTTTTTGTGGGGCTTCACAAGAACCAATGATGTTGCTAACTATCCACAAAATAAGATGATCAAGAATTATGTTTCCTTGCCCCCCTCCATGTATCAAAGTGTTTTGGGAGTTATAGATATCTCCATTCAAATTTTTGATTCTCATCATTTTTGTATGGTAGATCATTTACATATGATTCTTTGCAATATACATGAAAATGTAGCGGCACGTCTCTCCTTCATGTTTATTTCCTTTTCATCTCAAGTCTGGTTTCTCTGGTGTTCATACCATGTATCCTATGTATCTGCATTCCGGAATATGCTTGTAGCTTTTTTTTTTTTTTTTTTTTTTTTTTTGAAAAAAAAAATTAACTATCAAAGTTTTATGCCTCTCTCTCGTTATTTTTCAGGAAGCTGAAAAGCATTTATCAGACATGGTGGTGTCAAAATCCCTGATTGCGAAGATAGACAGGCCAATGGGAGTTGTTTGCTTTCAGACAGCCAAGGACAGCAATGACATCCTAAACTCTTGGGCGATGAACTTGGAGAAGCTGCTTGACCTTGTTGAAAAAAGCTGCCACCAAATACACAAGGAAACCATGGTTCACAAAGCTGTTCTGAAAGCTTAGTCACGTATTTTACCATGCCACAATGAGATTTTCTCTAGGCCGGTCCGGAAGTCTCAAAGTTACAAAAAAGATGGCATGCCTCCTAGGCTTCAATTTGCTTCTCCCCCGTCGAATTTCTGTTTCATTATCTCTTAAGCGAACGATAGCTTGCTCCAAGCTTCTTACAGAGTGTAGCAGCTGAACATTCTTATTATACTGATTATATTTGTTTTACTAAACCATTTTGCAACAACCATTCCGTGTTTTCAGTGTCCAATGTTGCAAATTATTAAATTGACCATGCATAACTTCTAAGTAATTTTAAAGCAGCAACATTGTAAGATAATTGGATTATTGTTATGATATGTTGATCTAGCATTCCACCGTGAGAATGGTAGCTTCGCTTTCTATGGCAAATCTGCTGTGGCCTCTACAAAGTCATTTCTCTGATACTCGGCTTTTTGTCTTTTTATTTATTGTTGAGTGAGCAAGAGGGCCAAAACACAAATTAAAAGCGTTCAAAAGTATAACCAAAGCCGGATGCGCGTGAGCAAGCGGATAAATTTGGGCCGGAACTTACTAAGCAAGCGCAATCGGCGGACGAAAGCCGTGAACCGGGCAGGGCCGGGATCGAGCCCTCGAGCTCTGAGGAACGGATATACGGGTAGGACGTGGTGTTGATGCCGTTCGACCAGCTAATAACAGTGGTTGAGTCGCCCTTGCTTAAGGTTAGAGATGGCGTAATGAAAGCCCAGCCAGCAACGCCTCTATGATCACAGATAACAAGCAACGTTCATCTTAGACAGCTAAAGAAGTTGAAATATGAAAATCTTTTTTCTTTTTGGAAGGGAGAGAGATCCCTAGAAGCTTTGGTTGTTAGCCATATGGGTACAACCATTAGCCACTTGGACGAATCCTAATCCATGCAAATGTTTGAAATCTCATATTAGAAAGACTATTTGTTCAGGCATTTTTAATATGATTGCTCTGCAAAATAATAAATGCACAACCTTTAGCTGGTAGTCTCCAAAGACCAGGGGGGTCAAGGACACAACAACAACCACCTACTTGGATCGTTTTGCAGAAATCAAGCCTATTGGCCCATCCAAACTGCATTGTCCAAGAGCCCGCCGAAATGCCAACCCAAATGCCTGTGACTCTGTGAGCTTGTTGATCTATGAGAATAAATAAAAAAAAGACCTACAAGATTCGGGCTAGGGACATGTTTGGTTAATATGAGCCATACTCAAAATAGACTTCCTAATTCACGAATCCAATAGAAAATGTAACACAAATCTTGTTGGATTATGTAAACAGGCCCTAAATTATGTTTTTTCACTTCAACGGGGTGGCATGAATTAAGTCATAAAAAACCGCATGAGTCTTTATGCTTGCATATATTTCCAGACATGAAGCTGAAATTTGCAATATACTAACAAAGTTGAACTGATACATGGGTCCAAGAAGTCAGGAAACTTTATACATGTTGAATTAGAGAGGAAAAAAAAAAAGCACTGTTCAGACCTGGAAATGGTAAGTGCACTCACTGCCGAGCTGCTTGTAAGATGAAAGATTGCAAAATTTATGTACCTTCAAATTCCCTGCATTTGAAATCAAGCGTGATGACAGATATTGCTTTACTCTGTCCTCACTTTTCTGTTCATCACATCATGGTAGTAAAGGAGAATGCACATAGGCTGTCCATATATGCTGAAGAAGAACCAGAAGATCATGTTTCCCACCTGCCCGTGCTCAAGGAAAATGAAAAGTGGACCGATAAATATCTCAATTTAGAAGAAGGAAATGATAATTTCTTTTCAATGTTTCCAGATACTAGAAGACTAGATGAAAATTATTTTTCTAAATATCATCAGAAGAGTTGGCATACCATGGCATTTTTAAATTTATTCTGGAGGTACTTCGTCAAGATGACAAGTGGAACCTGGTATAATAATAATAATACAACATAAAGTGAGAATGTATTGGGTGCATTTTCTTTGAATAACCAAGAACATAATTATCTAATACTTACACAATAAATTTTCTACTTCATGCACTAACACGGCACTGTCACAACATTACTTTACAGTCATGAGATAAGACAAGCATTTAACTACAACTTGACCCACTAAAAATATGGTGACTCCATAAACTACTGTTATGTTTTCAAAATTTTTGGAGCTGCTTCCGTCCTATGGAATAAGATCCATAGAGGTTTGAAATCCAGGTCCCAAATGCAGTATTGGTTAGGGACTTGGTACCATACTGACCCTTGGGATAGCTTGGCATCTTGGGGATTAACTAAAACATCTTCTTTATTATTGTATTATTTTCATTCTTTTCTCATTTGTGGTTTTTAATAGTTGTTTAAAGGCTTTTTTGCATTGTTTTAGGTTCATAATTTATTAGGGGAGGTTTTTTAGTCCATTATTCCGTTTATGGTGCCGGTACCACACCGATATGGTATTGGGTTAAATGTATATCCATGACCTAAGCTCTTTCTCTCCCTTTCTTCCAATCACTCTCTCCTTGTCTTTTGATGTTGTCCTGTATCTAGAGGATGAATGAACAGACGACCTCTCCTCAGACCTACCTTTGGCCTATGGGGGCTGCCAATCCAATTTCCGTTGGGACATGTGTTCACATTTGCTTGTTCTAGGCTTTGAGACTCTCTCTTTCCTTTCGCACGTGAAGCAAATAGCAAAAAGAAGAGAGCCTCTCATGTCTTTCTTTCATGAGCCTGCTGGTGCCGGTGGTCCCAATTATCCCAATCATCAACCCGATCCAATACAGACCCATATCAGTCAAGACAACCCAATTTTATAGGCATCAGGGTCCTGAATGTGTCCCAACACATGGTATCTCACCGATCTAATCTAGGATGGCCAGGATAGACGAGGAAATACTGGGTCCTGAATCCTTGATCCACAAGATTCTTTGCCATGCAAATCTCCATTACTTAGCAGTTGTTTCCTCTCCCCTTCATTCTGCTTTGTAACCCTTCATTTGTTGCTAGTTTCGTTCAACAAGCACTTTTGATCTAATCCTTCAATCACGTTCATGTTAATCAACTGGATGATGAGTTTTTTTTCTTCTTCTTTTTTTTCTTTTTGCAGAAAGAGAATCCACTATACCAGAAAAAAAAGTAGATGCAACTAAAAAAGCAACATAACAAATTCCTCATATGATTCTTATTCCTATACTCTGAGTAGGTTAGACTTCGATATAGGGTTTCTGGTCTATAAAGAGCACTTGACAGATCACCTAATGTTAGCCAGGCATGTGTTTCAGGCCCTTCAAACAAGGCTGCCAAGACAATGATTTCAGGGTTTGGACTAACCCCCCCCCTCCTCTATTCCTCCCTTTTCCTCATATGATTCTTATTCCATACTCTTAGTAGGCTAGACTTTGATATAGGGTTTCTGGTCTATAAAGAGCACTACACAGGTCACCTAATATTAGCCAGGCATGTGTTTCAAGCCCTTCAAACAAGGCTGCCAAGACCAAGATTTCAAGGCTTTGGACTCAACCCCCTCCTCTATTCCTCCCTTTCGCTCTCCTTCCTAGCTCTCTTTCTCTCTCTGTAATTGTCTCCATCAACCTCAACAGTGTTATTGCTCCTTGGACTTGAAAACCTGCTTCAAGTTAACTTTCTTTACTATGAACATGCACATGCCCCTATTTAAGCCACTTCTTCATCATCTCCAAATCTCTGTTTGCTCAAAGGTGATGCCTTGGTTTCCAAATTTCTATTTGTTCAAAGCTGATACATTGGTCTCCGAATCTCTATCTGTTCAAAGGTGATGCCTTGGCGCCACCGTGGCGACGATCAACCTTGAGTCCATAGGGCATATTGGTAGGCTCAACATGTATTAGACATGCTGTGCTTTGCCTGCAGATTTTAGGCTTGAGACTAGGTGGGCTATACTCTAGTTTGACATATTGGCTATGGATGCTCTCTGGCCAAATCCAACCTCAGTCAGCCCCCTAGATGCTCTAGTGCAGTGTTAATGAGCATCTAAACTGAAAATCCAAAGTGCTAAACACAATCTACGTCATCTAAAGTTTCTACAATTATCAAAAAACATCAACTTATTTTGTAGATTTTCTATTTATGCATGAAGTTGCCTAAAGATGGACAATCTTAATGTAATGATTAAAGTGATCAGATTGGATACATACAGTTTATAATGCATGATTGTTAATACGTATATAAATATGGACAGCTCAATTCTCATTAATCTTTTGGGAGTGAAGTAATTGAATTCTTGATTCATTAATCTTCTGGTGGTGAAGTAACCAACTTCTTGACCGCTAATGTGCATCAAGATTTAATGCCTAAGATGGCATTCTTGCAAAGTGAGGGAGCATAGGATATGCACCAGTATAAAAGCCAATGTAATTATCTTGATGCACATCAATGGCCAAAAAGTCATTAATTAAAATACAAAAAATTTAATAAATGCATAGTCCTACTTGTGTGTGTTTCTAAGGTTGTACGTTGTTGATATATATGACATGCCATAACTAGAGCAAACTTCAAATGTGAAAACAAGTATACCTGAAACATTATCCCTATGAAAGCCCATAACTTGAATATATGGCAGGGGATACCAATGCAGAGCTGTAGAAAGTAAAATAATGCTTGAAAAATACATAAAAAAATCAACACGAAAAAAAAAGAAACGGTTCATGAAAAGAAAAATAATAGTCTCAATACTCAGAAGGCACAAAATGATGAGGCATATAAATTAATGGCAAACACAAGAATAAGATAGGTCCAAGGTATATTGTTTAAGCTTCAATGTGCTTACCATAAATCACTTTGTATGCATTTAGAAAAGACTAAAGAATGAACATATAACTCAACAATAACTGAACAAGAGAAAAATTTAATGGAGATAGAAGATCAATGTAAGAGCATGTATTCAAACTAATATGACTCAATAAAATTTCTTCAAAATTGCTAAAGAGAGTTAAGGTACTAGCCATGAGCAGTAATACACAATATTAGATATATGGATGGGTGTATAAATTAATGTACTACAGAGTTTGTCTATGGCTAACTTTTAAAACCCCAAAAGGGAAATAGAACAAAACCAGCATTGCCACCTTAAGTTTACTTATATCCAGACCCTGAGATCAATGTCTTGGATACCACCTGCTTCAGAGTTCAGATAACTATCATGCACCGTCTTACCATCTATGACAATCTCTATGTGGATTTGATTCTGGAAAATTTATTTTGTTCTTTTACCTTCATAAAACCTGGCTTCTATGATGCCAAAAATCAGTCAACTGGTTGACAACTGTTAAAAGACTTGTCCTAAATGTACATGATTTTCTTCTTAGTATCAAGGGCTATATCTGAACATCTATGCTAGATTTTGATAGGCCGATCTAGTGCATTACTTAAGGAATGAAGAAGTAGAAAACTTTACTTGGAAAGTAACGATGACGTTTGCATTCCAAAGAACTTAAACTAGTTTCACTTCATAGGGAATGGTGGAATTAAGTTTTAGCAAATAATTTATGAAGAAGTTTTAGCAAGTTGGAGTATATCAAAAAGTTATGACAGAGGTGAAGAGCATAGGATAAGTTTAAAACATGGTTTAGAATTCTGGGTTGTGAATTTGAAGGTGAATGCATGAGATAGGTTTCATGTAAGAAATTCATGATTATTAATAAGCCAAGTTAGGAAGGGGGTTAGATTCTTATCATTTATTTATCCATGACTGGACCATTATTACCAGACCTTGGATACAAGAGTACATGACAGTTCATTTTTAAATGATTCCCCTTCTTATGTCAGACCATTCTGAAAATTGATAACCTACCACAATTATCAAGCACAAATGCTTACTAGAAAAATTGATAGACAGAGAACCAACTTGTTGGGGTTGGTAGTAGAAGTGATGGTTTCTTAGGCCCCGTTTGAGATTGCTGTTGGCAGTAGAGTTTTTAGAAGTAGAACTTTCGAGAAGTAGAGTTTTTATAAAAAGATAATTGTTATTTAGTAACTACATTTCTAAAGTAATATGAAGCTTTAACATATGTTTGGTAACCAAAATAAAAAAGTACTTTTGGTAGGATAAAATGACAATAAAGGATATTGCATAGTAGAGTATAATATAATATAATATTACATGTTAAAATATTATTATTTTGTATAATATTATTATAATATAGTATAATATAATATTGAATACTATAGCATAATAATATAATATGATATGATACGATATAATGATACATTATTAATAGTATAATATTACTGCAATGCAATATAATGTAATATAATATTACATAATAATATTGTAATATAATGTAACAAGATAATATAATATAACGGATTAGAATCTAATCGAATAATAGATTATATTATATTATATGTTTATATTATAATAACATAACATTATTATAATATAATCATATAATAGAATATAATATAATGTAATATAATCTAATATATTGTCTTGTTATCTTATTAATAGTATATCATCATATTATTATTATAATAAGAATATAGTATATTATAACTATATATTAATATAATAATATCATATATTATACTATTATAATGATATAATATAATATATTGTTAATATATTATTATATTATATTATATTTATAATATAATAATATATTATGATATGATATGGTATAAGATATAATCACAAGATTTCTTAGTGGGCATTTTGATCATCAGAAAAATTTTATTAAAACCAAAATAGCTTTCCAACATTAGCCAGAAAGCACTTATGGGGAGAAGCTCAAAAATAGAGCTTTTTCTAAATAGACGATTTCGACTTTCTTACAAAGCTAAAACATCTTTCCGATTTTTTACCAAACATCACTATACCATCCAAAAGTACTTTTGAAGGGTCAGAAAATGCTTTCTAGACCACCAAAAGCTTTGCCAAACGGGGCCTTAGTCATCAAGGGGCTAACAGGCTCTTGCCACAATGGGGTTCTAAGGGACAACAACTACCATATCTATGTGATATCTCTCTATATAGAAATTGACAGAGGAGAAGAGGTGGAAGAAAGAGGCACAAAAATTTTTAGATTATGGGATTGGCTGCCACCCTAACCCCTTCAAGTTCTCCCTTTGCTCCCACCTCCTTTGCAGCCATTTTCCAGCTTTTGGGAAACCTTGCATGGACATGGTAGCTAGGCATTTAGAAAGTCCTTATGGGCCCATTCAGATGTCCAGTAGATTATCCACTTGATGTTGCCCTGTGAAGAGCCAGAGTTGAGGAGATGAAAACCGTGAAAAAGGGTTTGAGGGATTGACAGATGCTTGAGGCGCACCCTATCCCTAAAACTTAGGATAAGCAATTTGATAAAAATGTAATTTACTGTATCCATAAAAGATCTGGACAATGAAGCTGAAATACTTCCTAATTGGTCAAAAACCTTAACCATTGGACCTCTCTTTCTCAGATCTTTCTTACATTGGAAGAAGTTATTCACAGATTAGCCACCTGGCCTTCCAAACAGGCTTTAAATGATAAGAACATCTCAATTTGTAATTATCTAATGTTTGTAGAGAAGGAAACGGTCACACATACTAATGACTATAAGTGCATTTTACTTAAATGAGAATGCCATTAACTATCATAGCACTTTTTTTGTTTAAAAAATAATAATATTTTGACTTTTAGCAGATTGAATCAACTTGGTGTACAAGGAAATGTAGTCGCTAGATCATGGATATGCATTTATGACATAACATCTTATCCCATACTTTTACGATGTTGCTTGTCATACAAACAAGAAAATAGATGTTGTCCTCCTTCCCATCAAGCCCTCCCAGGAAAAAGTATAACAAACAAAAGCTAATGGAATAAAATGAAGGGGCTTAAATCAAAGAAATAATTATTGAATAAAGGTCCAGTGAGACATTGCATGGTTATTAAATGGATGCTATTAAAGTACTTTTGAAAGATAAATGATAGTTGTTGGT
Source organism: Phoenix dactylifera (assembly GCF_051530095.1). NCBI lineage: Eukaryota > Viridiplantae > Streptophyta > Magnoliopsida > Arecales > Arecaceae > Phoenix > Phoenix dactylifera. The sequence goes on along the minus strand of NC_143198.1, from coordinate 32,051,945 downwards.
TACATTCTATTGTGCTAGGGTCCAACTAACAATGAGATGGTATGAGCATTAGGTTGTTAGTAGTGCTTCATCACTTGACCAATAGCATACTAAAAAGAAGAAATATGAAGTTTTTACCTGATGTGCAACTAAACCAATAAAAAGTTGAAGCCAGCATTGTAAAATTTAGGACCATTTTGACATTGAATAAATAGGATAACCATTCTCTCACAGAGGAGACAGACTTGCAATTAATACAGTAAATTTCGGAAGATTGCTATTCCATATAATAAAATATATCCTGGCTAGATATTTTGATTCTTGCTCAGTTCAGTTGTTTAATGTTAAATTCATGCATAACATATTAAATTTGATCAAAGGCCAAATAAGTTTAAGCAAGATGATTCTCCCGATATGGTGGCCGCCAAATCAAGCTTAGTTGTGGTTTGTGCATGTTTATTTTCAAAATGGACCAATGATGCAGGAAAATATAGTAGCCATTTGACTTTACTCAAAGTTGACTTGTATCTCTTAAATATAATGTGCAGAAAAAACCACAATACATCAGCACAGCAATTAAACATGACCAAATTCTAGTAAACAAGTGAAGGAACAAATTGTGTAATCAATGCTAAATATTGTGCTGCATAGGATTTACAATTTAGATAAGAAATGATTTTCTAAACAAGTATAAAGGATATGGATACACAATGTTTTTTAAAATATTTTTTTGGAAGTTTATAACATGATATTCATGTACCAATCACAATGGAGAATTAAGGTGAAGTAGTCTGATGTACCTCATGGAATATAGCAGAAATGGAAAATGAGATGACCATCGCAGCTCCCTGCAATTAAAATCCAAACAACAGGTTGGAGCATAAATGTTTGTAAACATCATTCAGCTTAGAATATAATGACAACTGACAAGCCTTGTCCTGGTTATTGAGACCCAAAACGAATTTAACCTTGTCCTACTCCATTATTGGATAACAAGCTTGTATCCCCAAAAATGACAATAGAGTTATTAATAATAATAATCATAACCAAAACCATCAAGCCTTTTCTCAATTATTCATGGTCCAAAATAGATTAGAGAAAATATCCGTAGGTAGTTTGTGGTTACCTCATGCTAATGGACAGAAGCAATAGGTCACTTTATGTAGGCAACATATTCCTACATTGCATACTTTGAAATATAAAGAGAAAGAAAGAGAAAACAATCATGTAAAATGAAGCCCCAATTCTAACTGGTCAACTCATATTTATCCCTGAATCTTGACAATTATGTACATTAAATTGCCAGATGTAAACTTAAGCAATGGCATCATAATTTTTCTGGTCATTGTTTCAAACATAACTAATGGCTTTGACTAGGAGCAACTATTTCTCCAGCTTCAAGTAACAAAGATAGAAAGTAAAGGCGCAAGAATACAACTATGTTTGATCCACTAATGCATGCCTTGACAAAAAATAAATGTAAAAGAAAGTATCAAGCACTTCAGAAGACATAGTATCTCAACCACACTTCAAATCTACCTAGGAAATCCATAATGGCGAGGACTATTACCTTTGGTATACCATTCCGTATGCATGGAAGATAAACATGGCGAAGCATCCACTTATGAACAGGCTGTGATCAATTATGATTTTCGTCAGTAACAGTACCAATATTGCTAGTTCGATCTCTTGCATCCATATTACTTAAAAGAGTATCATCTTTACAAGATGGGTAATAACTTAGAACAAGAAAAGTAGAAGCTTGAACATGGATGCATGTGTCAAGGTACATGAAAAGTTATGACATATGCTGTGACAGATTAAACAGATGGCTCATTAGCAACAAACAGACTAAACTCAATGCGAGTTTTAACATAGAACCAGTAACTAGTGGATAAAATGTCATTCAATGATGTCATGAAATCAACTGATTTCACTTGATATGCTTCTTTTCGAGAAAACAAGAAAAGAGGAAGAAAACAGAAACAGAAAGGTGGTTTAATGAGCCTAGCTGCATGGAGAAGTGTGATGGGGATGGGACTTTGATCATAGAGACAAGAAAGAAAGTAGCTGTAGGGACTAAGAAAACAGGAATAAAATATCTCATATAACAAAAAGGTATTCAAAAGGAACAAAGGCAACGTAGGACGATGGCACATCCCATTCTATGGAAAAACTAGGACAACCCTATACTACGGGATTTAAAACCTGTTGTAATGACCCAAAACATCACCCAAAAAAGCTAGCTAGAAGATGTTAATTGGGATCCTTGGCCTTGCATAAAGCCTAAGACCTCCCTAGTGCACAATCAATATGGGACTAAACACATGCCCATATAGAACCTCCATACTCCCCTTGTTTAATTCTCGACATTTTTGTTAGGAAAAGGGTCCAATCAAAAACAAATCACAAATGTCACAATTAGCTCATGGTCAACCCCAAAAGGACCCTTGTTGTAGTGTCCCCTATTTACATATGGGCAATGGGTTGAATCCGCTCTGATATCATTTGTAAAGACCTCAACCTCACCCAAAAAAGCTACCTGAATTGTATGATTTAGGATCTTAGCCCTGTTTAAGTGTCTAAGATCTCTCCAGTATACAGCTAGTGTAGGACTAAACACACGCTTGCATGGGATCCCACAACAAATTATGAAATTTAAGGAGTGAAAATGTGAAATCATACCAGCACTAAAGCACCGGATCCCATCAGAACTCTGCAGTAAAGAGTGCTTGAATATGAGCAATACTTGGATGGGTGACCTCCTAGAAGTCCTCGTGTTGCATCCTTTTTTTAATTTTTGTGAATTTTTCATAAGGACCCAAGTGGGCATGTATTTAGTCCCACATAGATTGTACATTAAGAAGATCTTGGAAACTAAAACAAGGCAACAACCCCAAATTATAACTTCTTGGGTGAGGTCCTCAGTCGATATAAATAGTATTAGAGCGGATCTAGCCCACAATCTATATGTGACCAAGAGATACTATAGCATGGGCCCTTTTGGGGCCGACCACAAGATGATCGTGGTTTTGTGATAGGATTTGTAATTGGACCTTCCCCTGATGAGGATAACAAGGCTTAAATAGGGGGAGGGGGAGTGCGTGAGGACTCGTGGCTATTTATTTAGTCCCACATCATTGTATACTAGAAAGATCTTGGGTACTTGAATAAGGCTAGGGATTTTAAATTATAACTTTTAGCTAGCCTTTCTAGGTGAGGTCCTGGGTCATTATGATAGTACCTTTCCTTAACTCTTTTAGGAGAGGATAAAGAGTAAAGAATTGAATTCTTTATCATTATCTGCTAATGATAGGAACCTATGATGATCATCATAAGTGATGTGCTATCAAACAAAGATCTCATCTCTACATAGAATTTAACACATGTAACAAATGAGACATTTCATTAGTTGTCTCTGAATAGATAACACATGCTAACAAAAATGAATCTCAGCATATTTATATATCCCACAGATTTACCTCTAAATGCACTCATGACCAAAATTTCAGCAAACAATAAAGCATCACACGTTGATATTCTTATTGCTATTACTAGAGAGACATCAAGGCTAGTATACTACCAAGGCAACACATTCAAAGCATCCTGCCCAGATTACAACAGAAGAGTAGATAGTGATGTCAATCTATATGAAACATATGTGCAGAATGGTCTGACAGATAACATATAATAAAAGAAAATAGATGGATTGTGCTGATAAGTGCAGATTAATTATTCCCTGCATCTAGAAATCTGGCCTTTGTCTACCAATGGAGAATCTAGTATCTGAATGTCTTCAAGTAGGCAGAAAGAAGAAATAGCTGTCATACATGGAATATGTCCAATGACAATTTTGAAACAGGAAAACCAAATATCTATTCTCAAGATGATAGCCAAAAAAAAAAAAGATGTTAATGAAGGAAAATGTCAACTTCAAAAAGAGCCTTCATTTTTTGGTGCCTTTAATGTATCAAATATAGATATCAAGATCTATGATATTGACTATAATAGACTAATAGTTGACATAAGAAGACTGCAAGGCATATGATGCACTAAATCTATAATAATGACAGGTCAAAAATAGTTGTAGAAGTGGTTGAAGAGGTTACCATGTTCCACATTCTCCAATACTGATGCAGTCGAAGAAGCAAAATATACACATATAACACAAAGCAAAATCAGAAACGTTAGTATTGACATATGTATCTGTTAACATGAAACCATACAGCATTACATTTTAATGCGTACCTCTTCAATTGTCTTCGCATTCCACCAATCTTTATAGAATTCACGATCACCAAAATGAAGGAGCTCAGCGAGAATGTTTAGCCTGTTTTTACACAGAAGATACACTGACATGATACTATTAAATACATAAACTTCAACCAATAATTAGAGAATCAAATATACAAGGTTCGCATCTCATTTGCCATAAAAAGCATGGACTCTCATGACAGTAACAAGCAAACCATTAATTAAATGTACAGTTTGAACGCATTTTCTTCTAATTCCATGTTCATTAATTAGAAGAAATTTGATACGTTTACACTTCCATTTGACATTGGAACAATCCTAATTTGGTAGGAAACTTGAAACTTCCAATTTAATAACAAAATCTTAACATCCAGCATATTTTCTAACAAATAGATAAATAATCTGGTGCTTAAAGCTATTTCTAATATTGGACAAAATATAATACAAAAACTTGAAGGGATAATCATCATCCTAATGTGCATAATATAGACACAAGATAAGGAACGAAAAAGAACAGTTAAAATATGTTTAAGAAGAATCCTTGAGTGAATTTTATCAACTAATTTTGTATGTCACTCAACCAACTATATATTCTCACATTTAAAATATCGAAAAATGAAAATGCAGCAACTTGTACTACAGATTAGGGCCATTGAACATTAAATGACAACATTCTTTCCACTTTTTCACTCTATTTCTGTCATACTTGGTCCAAGAAATGTTCCCATCTATCAAGTGATCATAAAAAGGTCCAGGTCAGGAGATTGCGATGTTTTTGAAAAACATTACTCAATCCAGAAGCAACAAATCTGAAACGCCTGGCTCCTGCTGCTTCGACCAGAGGACATAATTCTTCCCCTTAGCTGATCACTAGCTATTGGTTGGGAAAAGATTTTGTTCGACATGGCCAACCACCCATTTACAAATGAAAGGAATATGATCATGGCATTTCCCTCACTTGCTCAGCAGTTCCAACTTATCTCAAACCCCTATATGTAGTCTATAGGATTGTTCAGCCCTAAGCCATTAATGTATGGGGGATCCTAATAAGATGGCTAAGAGCACAAGAATTTTTCCGGCCATGCCAGTCTTGGCTATAATCTATAAGAGTTTTAGAGCAATAGCCAACATCAAGAAGTCAGGAGCATGCTCAAGATAAGTCTCACTTCATTAGATAGATGGATGGCTAGCCATGTGGCACAAAGTCATACACCGAACAATAATGAGTGATCGAGTGAAAAAAACTGTCTTATGTGGTTGACAAGTTGGGATCTCAATGCTTTAAATTTGATGCTCTTAAGTGTTCCTAAAAAATAGACCGAGTAATTGATATTTTCTTGACAGGCAATCTAGAAGGCATCTGACTGAGTTTTACAACTTGGATCCTATTGAGGATCCTTGGATGAAAGGGAAGTTTTCTCAAACCAACTATGATAGGAATGTAGTGGAATTTCTTATTCCAATTCAATATGATTCACACACCTCCGCCCCCCACCAAAAACAAAAAAAAAGCTGGAAAGTTGTACTGCCTACTATCCTAGCAGCAATGATATGTCGCTCGGCTTTATTAGACAATTCCTCTTGATCCTCTTAATAACATCCATTTCTTAAGCGACCAGGACCTATAGACCCATGTTCGACTTTTATGCTAAATGTCATGTGCACGTGCCGATTTCATATTCATATATTGATTGTGCAGGGACCATGCTTGACCCTTCAACACACAATGACACTTTAGAAAACCTAGTGATGAGCCTTCGAACATGGCCGAGATAACAACCTATACAATATGATTAATTGGACCCAATAATTAACAAGGCATAGTTGCGACTGACCGACGCACATAAGGTGTTGAGGAGATATAGGCAATTGGAGCAAATATGGAAAATGTACGAAGGACGATGATGATACATAAGCCAAAGCAATAATTACCTTCTCTCAAGAAACTGCAAGAAAAAGTGATTTTAAGAAAAAAAGAATGAATATATGGAAAGGTGAATGACCATTTGTTTATTAAGATGATACTAGAGGAAAGAGATTTCGATTTTTATCGATCTCTTCCTGTGTTGCAATGGCACATCCCTCCATGATTGTTCCATGGCCCTCCTTACTCGTTTTTCATTCAGATGACGAGGCAATGACGACCATCATTACTCTATTTGCATGTCCTCTTTCTCGTCCTAATTCTATGTCTTCCCTTCCAAGAGTATGCCATGCAACATTTGTGGAGAAATCCACATGTCCCTGAATGTCTAATATCCTATAGCTTCATTCCTAGCCCATATCTTATAAATTCCTAGAGGATTCTAATGATCATCTGTTTTCAGCAAATGAATGCCGATATAATCTGGCTATCTCCACTTCTGCTCTCTCGAACTCGATGATCTAATCCCACCTTTGCTTCTCTTCTCTCTTAGCTTGAAAAATGAAACGAGCTATCCCTTGAAAATCAAGCTTTTATCATCTCTCTTCCTCACATTCTTCCAAAGGAGTTCTTTTGGATAATAAAGACTGAATATTCAATTGTTCGACACTTTCTTGTCCATCAAACTCTAGGAGACATGATGCGAAAAGGCCATGTCATGCTAGCAACACAATCTTGCACGCGTATCCAACCTCAGGTCCAGCATGTAGCTTGAAAGAAAACTAGTGAAGTTTCCAAACTATATGGAATCTTGATGCAAACTAGTGACTTTCAATCTTTAAGACACCTTAATCTAAAGGTATCGATCATGATAGTATCCATCATGGTACTCCTGAATTTAAAGGAATTTAACCACATGAAACTCATTTTAAGTATCATCTATGATGTTGACTCAATAAATAAAATTTAACCAAAGATAGTCTTGGATAAATAATTTCAGCTTACAAAATCATGTGAAACCAAAATTGTGGAGTAGTAACCATGATAATTAATGGAATTTCAACTTTGTGTAATTCTAATTTTAGTGTTGATTGTGATATTAAATTTAAACAAATCTGGCTTTGCCATTCCACCTGCTATCACCATCTCACATGTGCAAATATGCTAAAAGATAGAAGTTGTGCATGTTAAACATATATATGCATTGGTTGTTGCGCTTATAGGAGTGGAGAGTAGGAGTGCTACCCCAAGTGGAGGGGAAAGATACTATTGTTACACTCCTAGCGGCGTTTACTCTAAAATAATCAAACTTCTATAAGACTTCTGTCTCAGGAAGTCTTAACATAAAGGCAATGAAAGAAGCACTATTAAATAAGAAATATCTAAGCAAATAAAATTGATCAACATACCACAAATGGAAGGTGCAATAGAATAGACAAAGCCACACGTACAAAGTTGGTATTGATAACTTCAAGATTCTCTCCATGGCATTTAAGACATTCCCTTTTAGAGGATGTTGAGAATTCTTGATAATCGGGTCAATGTACTGCAAAGTTCTTGAAAAAATTCATCTTCAAACTAATGTCCAAGTTAATTTTCATAAGTAGTAGTCATAAGGAATCAAACATATGAAAAGCCACCAACCTGTTCAATGATGAAGCCCATCACCCCTGTAAATATGACCAACTTAACAAGCTGACAAATCACCCAACCTTTTCTGATGCATGTAGTCCGAGGATAGCTTGGCTAAGAATATTATAAAAAATTATGACCATCTATGATGAAGACAAGAGTTGTTCATGATATATATACATATATATACACACACACACACACATACGGATGTACATACTTCAACTAGCGAACACCGAATAAAAAAATTATATATTGATCCAACAAGTTGTCAGAAAGTTCTTTTTCCAAACATACAATAGATAAGCAGTCTCCATCGGTTAATTAGAAGTCCAACTTGATTATACCTGGTAACATAGTGTTGGAGCCATGATAAAATACACCAAATTTTTGAAGCTAACACCTTGAGACTTGTATAAGTTTAGATAACTGGTCCCCTTGTATAAAGAAAAACAAATCTAAAATAAGAAATATGAATTGAGTTTTGCTTGATCTATAAAATATAAACAAGGAAACCATAAATAAGGAAACCAAGGATATTATTGATATCAAAGATGCTATAATGCGATTAATAAAAGAAGAGAATGAAAGGACATCATATCCAACAATTAAAGGAAAACTACCAAGATGAGATATCTTTAAAAAGAATGTTGTTATACAAGTATATTACACGCCTGAATTTAAGCAAATCTTTGGTGACAATATATTATTAAAGAGGGCCACTAGCATGTTGAATTTTTTTTGTATGTGAGAAGTAACATTTTATTTCTTTTATAATAGATGTTACACAAAAAAAAAATACAAGCTTTCCATATTATCATGTTTTAAGGAAGAACATATAACAAAAGATTTTTTACAAGCCGCAAACAGAGAAATATGTGTAAGATAGCCTTACAAAGTTCTCTACCTCCAGTTTAGCCCATTTCTTGTGGTATTGAGTTAGCCAATACCACATTTGCTTGCTATGCAAGTTTAACTTATCCCCTTTTAAATGAACGAACCTTCCCTTCGAAGACCACCGCTAGTGGCTTTAAGAGAATTTCTTCTTTTCTTTTTCCCTTCACAAAAGAAAAGAAAAGAAACTACTTGTTCAAGCTTTACCTTATTAAATCTTAATCTTTTAAGACTTAAAAAACGTAAAATCATATTTGTGACGCAGCTGATCCACTTTCACAAGATTTCAAATGGTCATTTCTGTTCTTCATATATGTATCCGTTAACATTACATGATGAGTCATTGCAAAATCATTTAATATGTTCCTCATCTCTTCTATAGCTTGACTTTTGTATCCTCTGTTGTCTTTCCCTGTAAAAGTATATGGGTTTCTACTTTCTACCAATAAAAAATTATTCTCCTTCCTTTAATCATTCATCTAACTAAGCACAACAGTTTTCATGATGGCATATAGAACATATGTTGTGCATGAAAGTTTAACCAATAATTACAAATTTAGTTAATGAGTAAGTATGAAAAGGTTAGTTCACCTTATCAATAGAGTTGGACGATGACCTTAAATCATAATTTGCATGTGCATATGAAACAAGCTTTAGGCAAACAGAGCTCGCAAAGAGCATTAAATTGAGGCCAGATAAAACAGTAGAATTGCACCTGCAAAATTGTCAGATATGTTATAAATTACTACTATGAGAGCGAATTTAATTTCAATAAGAGTTCGGATGTTCAATGCACTTGTGGTGGAAAGGTGTGATTACTCACTAGAAGTGTTCAAACACTGTAACTTCATTTAACACTTGAAATAGTCAAGAAGTGTGATCACTTTAAAATTTAATGTACATAACAGCCCAGGTGTCAGCACTTTAGCCAAAGCAAGCATCACATACACATGAATGCAGTGTCGCCAAGTGTTGCAATCTTCAAAGCTCCAATATTCATAAAACTTAATTGTGAAGACAACACTTAGGTCATTTAAAGTACAGATCAGAAGCTCGAGTCAAAGTGATACACATGGACAATCATTTTAAGTGGTAGAATTATTAATTACATCAAAAAAAAAGCCAACAATGAATCTTTCATTTTTTAAAAAAAATACTTACATAATTCAGATGTATTACTACTTATAAATTTCAAACTACTTTTGAAACCTCAGTTGAATGTTGTAGTCATCAAAATCAACTCTTACCTTAGAATCACGAAAACAGGATACATGATTGTAGCAATTATGAGAATTACATGAAGTGAGACAACAACCTGCAATCGAGTTGAACAGCATTTTAGCTATGGTAGGAGGTAAAAGGGGACAAGTGCCATATAAAAGAAGATTAGATCAATGCCACGACTAAATAAAAAAACAGAGTCCGTAGGTCAAGTACTCATTCTACCAACTAGAATTAGTTAATAAAATGATACACCAATCACAAAAAAGAAAAAAAAAAGGTCATGGTACAGTTAATATTGTAATCAGAATTTCACCATAAGCAGACTTTTTTCCTCACAAAGCTTGTAGCAGTTGTAACAACATATGAAATCATCAAAATATTGTATGTACCAGGACCCATGGTGCAATAATTTGTTTGATAATGCATGTATAATGAAGAATCATGAAGCATAACCAATGTAACATCAAACAAAGTGAAAATGGCAGGTGTTGCAGGGTACAAAGGATAAAAGAAGCAATTAATGTAAAGTTGTAACAGAACATATCACAGATTCACTCAATGAGCTTAAACATTAGACTTCTTGCAGCAATTCTTGATTTATCAGCAGGTAGGAAATGCTGACCAAGCACTTGATTGTGAGCCAGTTAGATGCTATGATTGATACTTAAAGTATTAAAGTATTTAATGGGGCATGCTCTTTATAAAATGATTTGGATCAACCTTGGTTAAAGTATGTTTGATGAAGGAAGACAATGTCAAGTTAATTGAATGAGAGAAAGTATTCATAAAGCAGAATCTAAGTAGACAAAGCCACCTCTATCTTCAGTAAGTTAATGCATACTTTATTTAACAATGCATATGTATCTAAACAAAATTTTAAAGGTAAATAGCACAGCTTCATCTCAGTTACATATAAAAGGAGGCAATGACTGTTTGTTCTAATATTTTGAAGTACTCATTGCAAACAGAGTTTAATGCAGCATAACAAATAATTACTTGGAGCAACCAGCCAAAATAGATTATCTACATACCATCCTGCTAATTCCCAATTAGAAAGGACTGATTGAATCTGATATAAACATTTAATGGCAAACAGCTGAATACTACTTACAGGTTCAGAAATGAACTTCCTATATGCCAGCTTTTCAACCATGTAAGCACCAAGAGGGAAAACAGGTAGAGTGAGACTGTAATTTACAAATGTTAAAAAGAAATGCCAAGTCAGAAAATTGAATATATAGAACAAGAAAGAATTTGGCGACATTCTAAAGAAAAATAAGAAAATTTAATTCCAGAAGCATTACCTACATATAAGTAGTGGCCAATCTCTCAGTAATCTTGAACTGAAGAAAAATCCACTTCCTATCAGTAAACCATACTGCAAAAGTAAAAGAAGAAAAGATCAACATTACTCCAACAAAGTAGATGCAATCGTGAAGAAGACAAGAGGATACTATTTTTGGCCAAAATAAGATTTTGAACTTTAGCAAACCTTCATCAAGTTCTCAATAATAAGCCTGCTGTTGACTGCAATCAGAATTACTACACAAAGGTTGACGAGACCTGCATGGCTCTGCCATAAATGGCTCAGATAATTTAGGATAAGATCAGAATTGTATAGGAAGCAAATCATATGAATAGCAAAGTGTTTCATAAACATGGTTAAACAATTGTCAGTAATGACAGCCATGCATCATTAATTTAGTCAAAAATTAATTAGACGAGACTTTACAAAAGCACCACCATAATTCCATATCATCCACTTGGTGGTGCATGCACTGCTTGCCTATCAGGAAAAACCCTAGGCATGCTTCCTGGCCTGGCTGACTTGAATATGGATCAATAAAGAAAAAAAGTCATCTGATAAATTTCTTGATATTTATCAAGAACAATTAGCTCATTCAGCCATGTCATAAATGTTTGTTCGACTCTAAAATGCGCCTATACTTCTACATATTTTTCGATTAAAGTGCTTCAAATTCTTCTCAGCCATGGTAATTGAAATATCTAACTTCAGGCACATAACAAGCTTGCACAAGTTGGAGGCAGATGCACAACCACTAGAATATAATTGACAATCATCCTGGAACATGTTTCACATAGCCAGCATCCTAAAAAATCTTTGCAGTTAGCTGCCAAGTAGCTCCTAAAATATCTCACTTTACAAGATTCTCTTAGAACACATCATACTACCTTCTTGAACCCTTGCACAAATTTGCTCATTTGATTGTTGTACTTATGTTTGATATGTACCTTATCTGTATGGTTCTATCCAAAATGTTTACATCCAGGGGCATGACTGGCAGGAAGCAACACCTGGCATTATTGTAGAAACAGGGGAAATGGCCTTCTTAACTCATGGAGGCCAGAAGAACAGGGTGATCATATGGAATCTTAAGAAGCGCGAACGCGCGCGCGCACGCCCGCACGCAGAGAGAGAGAGAGAGAGAGAGAGAGAGAGAGAGAGAAATAAGGAGGTAAATCGAACAATAACAGCCTAAAGCCATAGACTGCTAAAACATCACATGAAGTAGTAAACCTGTAGCTTATGCTATAAAAGCTTCATGTTGTTGCCCTTATGTCGGAATACTGAGATATGAATCCTGCTTCATAGATCCTTAAAGTCCTACAATATAACTTTTGGAATTTCCAATCTAGAATGTTTGGAAGAGGTTTCCTCACTCAATTTTTGAAACTTTAAAGTTTCATTTAAATGAGAATCAGCACATTAAATTTGCAGTTAAGATAGAAAGGAAAACTTAATTGGTAATCCCATGGAACTGTATTTATCCAGGAAAACTTATTACTTAATTTAACAGTTAGCAAGTGATTAAAGTTCAACATAAAAGAAAACATCAAGCTAGAGACTGCCCCTCAGTAAAGAAGAATGGGGAGAATACAATGCAATGATGGCAATCCCCATGAGCAGTGCAGCCCTCAGAATGCAACCCATGATGCTGAACATACAACCAAGAAATCACAGGATAATGGTGCCTGGGATGTCTAATTGGAGGTGAAGAGCCTCTAATGCCGCCTCCCAAACTAAATAAATAATGATTATGTTTGAATTCTTGAAAATTGGTATTAACTGACTTTGTTTTCCCCTCCCTTTCCCTGAAAAAAAATTCTCAAAAATTGGTGCTTACTCTCGCTCTGGGTAGCATATACCCAAGAGATAATGATGCTTCAGTTTCTTCAGTCCTTTTCTCAGCAACAATTTTTCCTTCTTAAGACCAAAATAACCCTAATAATAAGTAGGATTTCTCGAGGCTGCAAGATTCCTTCAAATGTCTAGTCCAAGCGTCACTCCATTCTGTATCACAAAAATCATCAATCATGTGTCCTAGAAATGTTTCAACTCAAGGGCAAGAAATACTTCTACATTGCATATGACGTTGTTTTATTACTAATTTCAAGAAGAAAAAAAACACCGGTCTGATGAAATTTTATAATTTAACATGTTGACGTTTACATGATATGCAATAAATAATCCCAATTAAATAGCATCCAAATACAGTAAAGAACAAGATACGATAAGGTGTGAACTTCTTCTCAAAAAAGAAAAGGTATGAACACAAGTATGGCAAACAAGAACCAAGTGAGAACATCCACCAGAGAACACAAACCTGTTGAAAGATTGTATCCGAGCTCAGCGGGCTCTCCACAACTCTCACATGCACCGGAGCCGAAGGCCGGTCGACGAAACCCACCGGAACTTCACCTCTTCCGACCTTATCACCCGAACTCGCCTTCTTCTTTTCACCAAGATCGTTCGCCTCGCCGATCCGTTCCTTTAGATCATCATTTCCGACCGCTCCTGCACCAGAATCGCCATCTAACGCCGCGGTCCAGTTCTCGGTGATGGAAGGGCTCGTTCTTGAAGACGAGTCCGGCACTGCCGGCGAAGCGGCGGCGGAGGAGGAGGAGGCCGGCCTCCGGCGGAGATCCGACGCATTCGACGGTTCTTGGTCCGGGGCTAGGGTTTCTGGATTCTTCGAGACCGCCATTGGAGGAGTGAAGACGAAGGAGGTGACGACGGCCTGGAGCGGCAGTATGGAAGTTGGCTATGGGCGGGGCGGGTCTGGTTCCCCTTTTATAGGAGATGGAGTTCTCTGGAAAGGAATAGGATTGCTGGGTTAGAATGCCCTCGGCATTGCAAGAAATTACGCGGAGGACCAAGAAATGGAGGCCCGGCACGCAGTTTTGGATTCAGAATGGCCGTTCGGTTGCGGGCACCTCCCAGCCTAATCACCGTATTTGACCGCTACACTTGTCAAACAAAGTCAGGAGATACCCAAACGATTTTAGGAGAGCACTTGGTTGTAGAAACTTAGTGATTTCTGAAGTGTAGCTTTTATAAAATATTATTTGCTATTTAATAATTATATTTTTAAAATACTATGGCACTTTAACATGTATTTGATAAATAAACTGATAAAGTATTTTTGTATGACAAAATTATCATAAAAAATATTGCATAATATTAATGTATTATACAACAGAGCGTAATAAAATCTAACACATATTAAAACATAAATATATGATATAATATAATATTACTGTAATGTAATTTATTATAATATAGTAATATAATATTGTATACTATAGCATAATAATTTAGTATAATATTAAATTATTTAACATAACATATCAATGTATTATGATATACTATAATATAATATTGTATTTATAGTATAATACAATAATAAAGATATAAAATATTATAATTATTAGCGTACATTAATTTTTCATAATATAATATAATATTAAATTATTTAACATAACATATTAACAAGATTATCTTTTATTGCGCGGAAGGAAGTCTGATCCATGACTAAGATTTTTTGTTAAAGTTTCAGTAGATTTTTAAGTTTATAAAGGAACAAAATATGTATTTGTTATATTTTATTATGGATATTTTAGTAAAAAAATAGCTTTCCGACAAAGCTTAAAATAGCTTTTTTGGAAAGCTCCACAATGGAACTTCACCTAAAAAACTGTTTTTAGCTTTCTGCGAAAGTTAAAATAGCTTTTCGAAATTTTTGCCAAACATTCTTTTTCATCCAAAAGTACTTTTGGATGATTTTTTGGCTCTCCAAAAGTTCACCCAAACGGAGCCTTACTCTAATGGCAAAACAGGCCCGATTTTTTTTAAGATGGTTTTAATAGCACATGGAGATATAAATATGTACAGGGCTAATTAGTTAAAAATTTAGTATAACCATGTACAATAGAAATATAAAAGCACGCATATCCCATATAAATATTTGCATGACTAAAAATTAAATGTTGTGAAAGGACCGCATGTTAAAACTTGGTCCAAGAAAAGACCAAGTGTTAAGTTTGTTTTTGTTTTTTTCAATAGAAGATTACGGGTGCTGAAGATGCGAGAGGAAAATGTGGACGATTAAGATCTGTGTGATTAAATACATCTTTATTTACATTTTTTTTATTGTAGAATGCAGTATGGGCATTGCATCTCTGTAATGGATAGGTGGTATTGTTTTAGCATCGCCAGGTCTCATGGCCATGGATAAATGCTCCAAGGTATATAAGTTTTGTTAAGTATAACACCTAGCTAATGGATGTTATTCAAAAATTCATGGTATAACATAATAACAAAGTGAGATGCCTTTGAAGCTTCCTATAATAGCTGTATAGCACATAATGATCAAATAGCTTGAAAAGCAATATCAAACTAACACCGATGCTTGCCAATAAACCCATGGAATATTAAGGTTAGAAGTTGAGGCTCTTGATCTTTCGTATTAGCTATTGCTAGTTTAGCATTTTTCTTGAAGCTCTTTTTTTTTTTTTTGCCATCCATAAATGGATTTCAATTCCTAATCACGCCTACCATGTACAGGAAGTCGGTGTTTGAAGTACCGTATTTTGAGGCACTAACTAGAGACGAAAATGAGAAGTGCTTTACTTTCCACAATGCTATCATAATTACGTGGCAACTCAAAAGGGACCGCAGGAGGGCCAGTTTGAAAACCTTATCTGACATGAATGCATTTAATCAGCTAGCTAAAAAGTCAGCCAAAAAAAATAAAAAAATAAAAAAATATTAATTATGTGATAATGTTGCGATCCATATATCTTTTTTATATTATACATATGATATGATCCTTCTTTTTTAATATACTATTTACAGCCTCTACAGTACTATCTTCATGTGTCCATTTTGCTGTACCGACCTCCATTGACTGTAGAAATGGTAACTATTATATAAGTTACCTCCAAAATTTATTCTATCTGTATCCGAATTGGTTTAAAATTCTACTATTATATTATATCTCAAATCCAATTAATTTTTTTTTCAAAAATCTCAAATTCATCTAGTCAAAAAATATAAATTCGTCAAATATCTGAATCAATCTGATTAATTTTTATTTAGACCGAGTTAGATGCTAAACCGGGTTGTGCTCAATTTTAGATGCTTTGCAAGTCCTATCGGCTTGTGTTTTTTTTTTTTTGATAATAAACCGGGTTGTGTTAAATGGATGCTATTAGGTGTCGGGGTGGGTCTGATACTTAAAAAAAAAAAGAAAAAAAAATTCCGCTCGGCTTAGGCCAGTTCAAGTACTACATTTTAAAGCTCACAAGTTGACGTCATGATGGCGGCCGTTGATTCATATTTTGTTCCGTTGTTAGCTTCTTCCGTCAGCTGGACGGAGCCGTATAAAGCTTCGAGGGAGGGGACTCGCACAAGCGGGCAAGTGGGTGAGGATGCTTTTCTACCTTTCTTTCTTTCTTTCTTTCTTTCTCGGAATTGTCACCGAGTCTGGATTGGCATTATCGTCAGGACCGGGGAAAGAAGCTCCTCTTCTTTGTTTGGGCGGCAGAAGGACCAGGGAAAATGAGAGCATTTCCAAAACAAACATAACGCCAACTTTATTTAAAGCTTTGTCCCATGCTTTTTGCTCCAGTTGATGGTGCTCTTATTGTTCTCCTGAACAATTGCTTGAATCATTGAATTACAGTTTAGAAAAGAAACAGCTAGGACATGCCTATGGTCATGGCCTCTAGGACTGACTTCATTTGGATATGATATGGTTAGTTGCCAAAAACATAGGATAACAGAGTGATGCTTTTCCAAGTTGAATGCTTATGGTGCTCAGGTGGCTTCCTGCAATGTCGTAACATTTACCATCCAAATTTCAGTCCTATGAATTTTATAAACTACATCAGATTCTAGTATTATAGTATAGGCACTACTGATTTATTAGAATAAGAACAGAATCATTGTGTCCCACAGAACGATCTTTCAAGAACACATCGCATGGTAGAATTTTCAAGAATTTAGCGCTTTCAATATATCGGTATATTAAAAGAACTCACCTTTTGCTGCAAAAAAAGAGAAAAAAAAACAGAGAAGCGAATAATACGTAACTGCATTCAAAATGAAGTTTAGCAGTCAAATAGCCTGGATAATATCATGTGAGAAATTAAGCATACTTCTGCAATTACGCCAATTTGGCAAAGCCCCATCCGATCAAGAAGTAAAGGAAAAGGATCGTACCAAAGATTAGACAAGGAAAAGATCAAATTTGTAATAAAGCTAGTGGATGGTGAAAAATTTTAGTATCTACCCAGCATCAAATGCTGCTCATTACAAACAAGAAGCAGATTGGTCGTATGTTTGTTTGTGATGCCATGAACAAAAGTAAACTTACTAGTTCAATCTCATAAGGAGATCATGGCAAATTGGGAAACTGTTTTCACATAACATCAAAATGCAAATGCCGCTGAAGTATGACCAATAAGTTACAGAAATAAAAGGGAAAACATGTTTTTCACTACATTATAGGTTTAGACATGATCCATACAACAAGCATTAAACATGCAATGCCAGATGTCTAATAAAGAATGGCAAACCATTTTAAGTTGCTTTATGAGGTCTGAAGGCACAAATGATGAGATGAAGAAACATATTGCATGTTTGAAAGGAACCAGAAGAAAGGAGAAAAGTCTTGATGAATATAGCAATGGCTACTATCTTATCTGCACAGGGAGGGATAATACAAAAAATGTGGCTGGAATATTAGGGAGAGATGCCGGAGCTGAGTCTATGCATAATGGATGGGTTAATACACAGATAACTAAAAAATGGTATGAGGTAACAAAATTGTGTATACCTAGAGCTTAGGCACCAAAAGTTTGGATAGGAGGAAGGAATAACGAAGAAATTTGTTAACAAGATGAATAAATTAATGCAAGGATATGAGAGATGACTTCAATGACCATGTAGGGAGTAGCAGAGGATATGAGAAGATACATGGTGAACAAGGGTTTAGAAATAATTGGCAGCTATATCGCTAAGTCTCAAAATTCTTCATATAATAACTTTTTAAGGGATAACCGAAAAATATGATGAAGCATTCTATGAAACTAGTACAAATTAGAAAAGAAACAAATTCCTAATGAAAAATACAGGCATAAAGAGTTAGAAGACTTGACAACCAGCATGACATGCACTAGCAGTCATAGGTATCGAAAGAGAATCAAATAAAAGAAAAGGAGAACATTCAAGGTTTCTTCATCCCAAAACATAAAAGGACAAGGTTTGATGCAAGATTAATCAAGACCTAGTTATATAAAATGTACGGCATGACATTCTAGTTATCATAGGCCCAGATAGAAACTTAGAATTAGCAATGAGTAGTGGACCAAGAAATGCATGTCATTGCAGTCAAACATAAACAAGGTTCTTTAAACTCATCTGCTACTAAATAGAAGTCCATGTTCTGATATTTTCTTACTCATGATAATTGCATTCAGAATTACCAAACAGTGAAAAGGCTGGTAAATACTTTGCATATTTAGCAAAGACTACCGGATATTATTTAGCGACTGCATTAAAAAATCAATATCCAGTTAGCAACCTACAGAAGCAAGTCTGGTTACAATGCTTTCAAGCTTTTCTAATACAAGTTTTAGAAATATAGAGTATTCTCAGTATACGCATTTTTATCTTTATATTATATATGCAACCGTAGTCTGCTATGCTGCTTTTAGGGCTTGAGTCATTTGACTCTATATTAGGCCTTGCAATCTCATGGAAGTGCATCAATTGCAACATTTACCCCTGAACTAGTAATAGTTGAATCAAATAAGATTCAGGTGATACTTAGGTTGACCTATAATTTAGGCACAATTTATTGTTTATTTTTTGTTGTTTATCATGTAGGATGCCCACTTATGCATTTTAATGATAAACAGTAAGTATGTCGATTATGATTTTAAGCTCTGGAAATTAGTTTATAACTTCGGAGCAAACTAAATAATTGTTCAGTGTGCCACATAATATTGGAAGGAAAACAATTAAAATAGCTAGCAGTTAAGACTGTTTTAAGGAAATCATTGTCCAAAAACCAAAATTTGCAGATAGAAAGAACTCATGACAAATGAAACGTATTCAAAACAGAGTTATTAACATCAAGAAAGGAATTCAATGATACATTTCCAATCGTGAGTAGTAAAATTTTATTGCTTAAATAAACTTGAATTATGCAAAGAGAAACATTTCTGAAGATTTTAGAATGAAATATTCATCCATAACAAAGGGTTTTCAAGCCCGCGGTCTCTTCACTCTCGGTGAGTAGCCAATACCAAGATGAATGAGTATCTTTGATATCTCGGTTTATCTCGGTAGAGATGGAAGGTTGGAAAATTTGGAAAGAATTGAGATATATTCTGAGATCTCAATCAAGATATAGAGGCCAGGATTCTGAAATTCAATTGACATAGTGAAAACTAGATTACCATCATTTTAAGGCATTGATTTTAATATTTAATAATAAAAAAAAGCTACTTAAGATTGGAAAAGAAAGGTCAAAATTCTCAGCTGATAATATTGACATTGTATTGGTCAATATCTCAGGATACACACACACACACACAGATATATCTTGTACCAGTCAATGCCTAGTACTAATACAAACCAATATCTCAGCAGCTTATGAATTTTCATCAGCAAATATTTTCTAACCAGGCCAACCTCTGGTATTACTGCAGGCTTTTTAAGATTCTTTTTCCAGTATCACGTAGATTCCAATGCTTACCGTTAAACTTGAAACCATGTTTGATGGCATTGCTTTGGTTATTATCATTTCACTATCCATTGAAAAGCATCTACTTTACAGATATATCTATATTCCAGATTCTGCCATTTCCATAACTAGAGGGAATGAGTCTCTAGCTGTCTGACCCAGCGATGGAGACGGCTCTTTTCTTTAAGTGAAAACAGTGTTTTAATTCCATCACGATGTGTATGCATGTGTGATAAAGCAATAAATAAGATCAAATAGAAAAAGATAAATGCCTACCAATAATCCCATCAATTTAAGCAAGACTAATATTAGGACGCTAAATAGGCTGGAAAAATAAGTTCTACTCAGAGAAAAACAGAAACTTCTGCAACATACAAGATACAATCAATTTCAGCATATAGAAAAGGATAAAGCTACAGAGCACCCACCAGATGGCCGAATCTGATATGGCATGGACATGATAAAGGCAAATAGTATATTTAACCCAAAAAAGGCACCATCCCCTGTAAACCGAACCAACCACCTGGTGCCATGTTGAATGGAGAAATAGCAGGCAAACTGAGTGACGTTCCATAGCATTACTCTGCAGCAAATAATAGAAGATTTTGTAGCATATAATTAAAGAAAAAAAAAGGTTTCGCATACCAGCAGCAACCAGGCTGGTTTCTGAAAGCAGTCATAGAATATAAAGAATGATGACAATTAGTACATGTCAACCTACTATAATTCCAGCAATGGAGGTTCAAGGTTTTAACATATGATAAGTTCCACATGACATGCTGGTTATCATAGCCCCAGATAACAATTTGGAATTACAATAAGCAGTAAAAGCTTCCATGAATTCAGGTAATTGCAATCAAACAAAGACACACGCACAAAAAAAAAAAAAAAAAAAAAAATTGAGAACCCCACCACATACCCAAGATTGAATGTGCAAGCTATAAACGTGAATTGACAAATGCTTGAAAGTTTCAATGTGTGGAACTCAGATGAAGATTTACCACAAAAAGCAAAATTGCTAGTAAACAAGGGCATTGCAATCAGACGGACCAACGGAAATGATGAGGCAAGTTCGCACCAGAAAACCAAGACCTAAGGAGCAACCTACAGAAGTACAAGTCCGAGCTCTGATGGTTTCAAAGCATTCCTGATTCGATAATTATATAGATAGTAATGTAGCTGCCCATCCCCAGGCCCAAACTTCAGTTCCTTGAGGAAAGACTCATTGTGCATGACATCAAGAGCGTTGAAGACATCATAGTCCATCTGTTTCGCCACGATAAGTGCATCATTCATGAGCTGAAGCAAAGGAGTCTTCGTCGACACATTGTAGTAAGAATATGCAGCCTTCAACACCGTGTAGTTCTGGTTGCTGAGAATTGAAGAAGGAAGGGTGTAGAAGCTGCAGAAGTCTGTGACTTCATGTGTCTCAGGGTTCTCAACCAAGTAACTATCCACCACATTCTCCAATGGAAGAAGCCAATGTTCGACATCATTCTCATCAAAATCAGGTGCAACCACAAACTGGCTCAAGTACTGCCTCAGCAACCGGGTGACTGCTGGAACATCACGGAGCTCCATCTTCCGGAATCCCGGGGTCACAATGGATTCAGGCAGCTTGTAGAGCCTAATTGTCCGGCTCATGGTCATCCGTGCTCCAAGCCTGGAGAACCCTACATCAATGAGCTTCTTCGGGTTCAGCGACCGGTGCCAGTACCGGCAAGTCGTGACGGGTGTCGGGAGGACCACGCCGGCCGTGTACGCCGCCTGCCAGATATTCTCGAGGTGAACCCTCCTGGTTACCTCCTTGATCATCACAGGTGCAAGCCTCTTCGACCGCAGCTTCTTGTGGACGCACAGAAAGTTGATCTCCGCCATGCCAACGATGTCATCCCCCACCCGGATCCTCGCCGGCACGCCAGTGATGAAAGCCACGAGCTTTTTGCTGGTCTTCACACGGACGCCGATGTGCCAGGCCTTGAAGTAGCCCGGGGGGCGGAGAGCCCACCGGAGGAACTCCTTGGAGTAGTTAAACCGGAACATATTCTCGTCGTCCTCGACATAGTTGCTGGTGAGGAGGTTGTAGACCTCGCCGCAGGTCTGCTCGTCGTCCACGTCGCAGGTGGTCCACTCGTACTGTGCGGGGAGGTTGTAGGGCTCCGGCCTGACATCGGACAGCAGCATCGGGGGCTCGATCGGGCCCTCGGGGAGGCTGGGGTCGCCGAGATCCTTGAACTGGCCCACCGGCTGGGTCTCCCAGAACCGGTGCCGCCTCCCGAGGGAGAGGGTCTCCTGGACCCTCCGGGCGAGCGTCTCGATCGCACTGTCGGCCTCCGCCGCCGCTGGCGGCGGCGCGGAGTCCGACGACGGGGGGCTCGGATCCGGGTGAGGGTTCTCATTCTCAGCGGAGGAGCCGGGTGACGAGCTTTCGCCTTCCGCCATGTCCAAGCCTCGGGGAGATCGGATCGAAAGGAGCTCAAAATCTACAGCCAAATCGAAGAACGGGTGGAGATAAGGACGAGGGTTGATGCGGTTACCTTCAGGAGATCTCCGCGGCGGATCGCGCCGTGGGGGGATCACGGATCGGGGCGAGGAGGGATGGAGGGATGAAGGTTTGGGGGACGAGGAATCGGAGGAGAAGTGGAGGCAAAGGAGAGAATTTTTAGGAGCTCGCCTATTGATCGTTTGGTCCGCCGGGAAGCCCAATATTTTACTAGGGAAGGATCGGCTGGACAGCACGATCACGGAACATTCTTTCAAGACCAATCGGTGCACCGCACGTAGATTACGAAACGGAAAGACGTTCCGTTGACATAACCCCAGCATCCAAATGCATGCAATGACACACCTGTTACAAACCACCTGTGAGTAATACTCCAATCCAAACTCCACTACAAATCTATGTACGCTGTAATTCAGCACTGCCCAAAAACTACAACAATACAAAATGCTTACATGAAGTAGAAACAAACTTAGAAAACATGGCCTCTCAGGAGGAAATGTTTTGGTGCCAACATTCGAGATCAGTAGCTCAAAGAAGGAGAGTCCTCTCCTACTTTCATACGTTGCAAATATAATCGAAGAAGAATTCAGGCTCAGCAAAGATCCCGCGTTCTTCATTGGCCTTTGGAGAGAAGAGCTTCATAGCTTCATTGACCTTGTGTTATGGCCTCTTCGTCCTAGGCAATGGAACAAGAGTTGGTGTTTGGACAAACCGCTGGACAAACCGCAGCGGACAAGCCGGCTTATATCCAAAAAAATACAAAGGGCGCCAACCATCTTATGCAGTATCCCTAATTCCATGAGCAGCAGTACTACTATAATTATTTTAATGGAGGTGGTGGATATATTGCCCCTCATTGAAGAATGCAACGAGTGATTCTGGTGGTCATCTGACAAAAAGAGCATATTTATACAAAGAAGCTTTATCATACAATTCCTGACAGGGTGATCCCATGATATTCCTGTTAAGAATCTCTTACCACAACAAGTTAATTCCATGCTTAATTCCATGCTTAATTCCATGCTTGCAATGACAACTGAAAAAGGCAAGGCAAGTTTCATGTACAAACGTTTAATCTATCAAGGGGCAGATCCTGAGGATGCCATCCATAAAACTGTCATGCAGCTTTTAAGCCATGGTCATGATTTCACCACCTGCACCTGTGGCATAACAAAAGAAAACCTTATGAGTATCTAAAGAAGAGAAGAGGCACAAATATGAAGAAACATAGAAGGGAAAAAAATCAATCATCTCTATTTACATCTCTCAAAGATCTCTTTTGCTAGCAGCAGCAGCGAATCTGTCTCTTCAACCATCTTTGATATCTTCTCTGCTTCCTTAACAGCTTCAGATGCAAGAAATGATTTGGCCTCTGCATCTGCAATTTTGTAAGCAGCAGTTATCGCTGCATCCTTGATAGAGTTTAGGGAGATGCATGACCCAAAGTTCTGAGGCAGCTTTGAGCGGTTGGCTGGATCCTTTTGTTTCAGGGTAAGAGTTTTTGTTGCGAAGGAGGAATCTTTGAGCCTGTACCCCTTCTGAACCTGCATATCATTATTTCACAGCATGACCATTTGGTAGGATATGAATAGTTATTGTTATCTTTTGCATGCACTCATGTTAATGCATGGATGTCTGTCTACGTGCGTTAATCCTTCCAGAGACCTATTTCCTAATTTTTTCATAAGTTTAAAGAAGCCAACAGATCTTGTGTCAGCTGGATGGCATCCTTCCCCTTAAGTGCACAATCTGAGAAGAAGTTCAGGTCCCAACCTAAACAGTGGCATTCCCAGCGTTTTTTCCCTACATGAAGGGGAAAGAAAAGGAAAAGAACGAGTCTTCCCCCCCCCCCCTCCCTCCCACCTCTCCCCTCCTCTCTCTCTCTCTCTCTCTCTCTCTCTGTGTGTGTGTGTGCATGCGTGTCCGTCTTATTTTGTTTGCACTAAGTAATAGGTACCATAACACAAGGTCCTTCACAACTAAAGACCAAAATAAAAATTTAACAAGATAATCGGTCAAGTTTCAAGAACTGGTCTACTAAATAATTCATGGTTTCACTTTCACGATTTGTTGGAAGTTAGAAGGGAAGGAAAATGAACAAATAATCACTCACACACACTGTTTTTTTTTTTTTGTGCATGCATTCAGGAATATACATGCACAGGTAAGTGTGTGAATGTATCATGTGCACTAGCATTGCAGGAAACAGCAAAAGTATCTACAAGGATGAGAGTTTTAAAAAAAATTGCACTTGGTTCCATCAAGTAGATTTGTATCCCTATCTACATAGCCACAAAAAAATACATATTAGTCATACGATGGAGTCCATGCTTTAAAAAAAGTAGCAAGAAGAATGTACAAACTGACACTTTGAAATAAAACAACATATCAGTCACAGTGAAACTTTGAGTCATTATGAAATCATATATTCTTGGCAAGATACCTTGCAGTTCCTGAATTAAGGTAAAACATCGTATATACAGAAGCACCATCATTAAATCTTTTCTTTTAAAAATTACCATCGCTGTTTGGTTGGAAAATTGTATTCACCTTTTCTATTTTATTCTGTGCAACAAGCCGTCTTAACTTTGAACTAAGCAACCTCCTAAAATTCTGTGGTACCTCATGCTTTTTCTGCATAAATATTAAAGATACAAATTAAGTATAATAAACATTGAAACAAGCCTACATTGCTTAGCAGAAATTCATGACAACCATAGTACACAGAATATTTATTACATAATATCAAATAGTAAGGTCTTAGAGATATGAATACTCTAATAGGAAGATCTTAGATATATGAAAAGTTTTATTTAGTTTCCTTACATGAAACTAATGCATATTGCTTATCATACATGTAATAGAGCCTGAATTGCTTGTAGCCAATTTGCAGGTTATCTGAACCCAAATATTTGTCAGTGACATGCAAGTCCATGACTTGATATATTAACTGGTTTCATTACATATCTAGGGATCCAGCCATCCACAGGATTAATAGGTTGAATGTCCTAGTCACAGGCATCGTTACCAGTTCTAAGCTCCAAATAATTTGGACTGCAAAAGTGAATCAGTTACAATAGAAAATCTACTGCAGAAAAATATGAAACAAATGCTGAATGTAACATGAGCATAGCGTATAAAGTTTTGCTGAACTGGCACGTCTTGTAGATGTGAATGTATATATGCATTTCAGAGAAAATAAGTTCTCTTTCACTTTCACAAATTCACTGAGTAAATCAGAGGATATAAGTCTCATTTCTTTCATAGTAGATAGCATAAGGTAAGGATAGTGAGTAATTTCTCAGCAAATGTTGCAAACCAGATGAGTATGAAAACTGTCCTAGATGCATCACTGAGGCAGCTATTTTTAACATTCTAGAATACTTCGCTGTGCCAACACGATTTGGGTCCAATTATTTGGACCCTGTCCTAAAGGCCAGCTCTTGGAAAGGTCCAGGGTTTAAACAGTGGCGATGGCTTATTACCACCACATTGCTGCAAAATAAACAAAAAAAAAAGACTTTATGGTAAAAACTAAATTTAAAATATAATTATCTTTCAACTATCATTTACAGTTCATGTCTTCACACATATTGCAGACCCTTTAGTTAGGTCAGTATCTGCAGAGCTAATAGTATTCATTTAAACTTTACTGGTCAGTGTACTATGATCAAAAGATGCAGAGGAAAGAAATAGTTACTCAATGTAGCTTTTTCAACTCAACCAACTTTCCTGAATTTGTCATTTTGATGTCAAACTATGGTTTAAAATTGTTGTAATGGAGTGTATGTTTCTTTTCTTTACCAGCAAAACCATGGTTCATCCAAGATAATTTCTTAATATTGTCACTTTGAAGTCCGTCTATAGTTCAAAGTTGTTGTTTTGGAGTGTGTGTTGGTTTGCTTTACCATAGAAAGAATCTCGTCTAGGATCAAACATATAGCATGGTTGGGCTTTATTGCTTCAATATGTCAAATTAGATGATTTTTATTTAAGAAGCCAATGTGAACAGTCTATGAGAGAGGATTGGTTAAATTGAGCACATCAGAGCATAGTTTCAGTGAGAGTCAGGGAACCAAACATTAAGTATAATTCATTCCTGAAACTTCACATGCCAAGCACTCAAATTATTTCTACAAAGAGGTGCACATATGAAGATTCCCAATAAATGCTTTTCCAATGATTAGACAATGATCAAATTACAATGATTTGAACACTAAAATAACAGGTTGATTCATTTAAAAAGAAAAAGGATCCAAATCCTCTTGATCATCCATACTGTTTTTGTTTTTTTTTTTTTGTAAAAAAGGGGAAGTCACTTAACAAAATATAGTAATAAATTAAACTCAAAATTTTCTCAGTCAACATGCATTGCCAACGCAAAGTACTGAAAGATGATTATTCACCAAGGTATAACAATTTTACTTGCCATCATTGGACATTATCAATGCATTCAAACATTTAAAATTTACTAACCAATAGAGTTCAAAGTGAAATTATAGCATTATGCAATATGCACTAGCAAATGGTGACAATAAAGGAAAAAAAAAAGAAATGAATAAATTTATAGTGCTAGAAGGTAATATCTACCATTTGGTTGTACAGATATTAAGCGCAACATGCAATGTAATATGAAACCAAAATTATTTTCCAAGAACTTATAAAGTCTCTTATTTTAGAATATTCCATGAGAAACATTACTATTTCTACTAGTGCTAGGCAAAAGTTTATGGATCTGATGCCATAACTTGGTCTCATTATTGAACTTCTTATTTAGACATAGATAAAAGGGAAAAGTCATAACCATGCAGCCTTTTCCAGACAATTTGGGGTTTGCTTTATGGATTTTCATTCACCGAATAATCATATTTACAGTCACCTCTAATGTTATTGCAAGCTTCTCTATGTTAGATACAAAAGCAAAAGAAAATGAAAAATATTCCATTTGTAAATCATATGGATTTAACATTAATAATATACAGTCTTGACAAAACTAGGGACCCATGCATTTCCTATTACTCAAATTACGATAGATATATTATCAATATTAAGGCCTTTCTTAATAGGCTTGGTCACCCAAGATGCATGTTCTCACGAAAAATTATCTCTACAAGGAGAAGGCCCTAAAACTCAAGTTGGATTTGTCACATAATAAGTAAAAACTAGGAGATTAGCATGAAATAGTTGGAAGAGATCAGCATGGAAGATAATTGAAGACACTTTGTGTTTTGGAGGATCTGGACTTGGGTATGAACACCATTGGCAGAGTAAGAACCATCAACATGAACTGGATACGATGAAACATGTTTATGCTTTGTGCCTATTATACCTTCATGTGATGAAATTTCAATGTCTTCTCAGTCAAGGCGAGGTCAAGCCATAGGGAAGTCTATAACAGAACTCAAGTCTACATGTTACATGCTCTTTAATGCATATGAACCCGAGATTAATAACCTCTTTTTATATTATAAGCTGCCTGAAATAGTGCAAAAAACATTAATATGCTTCTCATTGTTATTATTTATATGAGCTGTCAGCATAGCAGATATAACAAGGAGGCATATAAGATCACTATCCTAAGGACACCTCACCCCCCAGGCAAAAAGAAGAAAGGGAAAAATGAAAGTGAAATACATGTTTCACTAAGTATCATTGTAGTGATGAAAGCATTCACACTGACCTCTATAAAGCTACAAATTGCACCAATTTCTGAACCATTTTGCTTTTGCATTGCCACAAGAGCTTCACTTATCATTGCAGTGTACCTGATGGACACAAATCGAAACAAGAAATTGTAAGAACAAGTCCCCTCTAAGTCCAGAGACAAGAATGCTGGGGGGAACTGTGAAGAAAATGTGCAAGATGGTGACAAAAAGTCACTAGCACCATGAGTGCATCATGATTAGCAAATAGTTAATTAACCCCCAAAATATGTATGGCATGCCTAAACAATGAAAATGCAACACATTACATGCTTTACATCAACACATATCAAAATTACTTGATCACTTCGTACTTATGTAAGGAACCATGTCTGAAGAAAGATAAAAGGGGCATCAAAGCCAATGAAAACAGATTGACTTCATGCTTACATAAGAAATCTGCCTTAGTAGTTGGTTCTGGGCAACCTACTTGGAACTGGTACTCAAAACTACATTAACAAAAGAAAACAAGAGTGTCAAAAATAAAAATGTTCCTTACTAATGTAAACAACAACAACCATGACTTAACAACAGCTTTGCTTTAA
The DNA here is from genome assembly GCF_051530095.1 of Phoenix dactylifera. Classification (NCBI taxonomy): domain Eukaryota; kingdom Viridiplantae; phylum Streptophyta; class Magnoliopsida; order Arecales; family Arecaceae; genus Phoenix; species Phoenix dactylifera. The sequence goes on along the minus strand of NC_143198.1, from coordinate 32,023,293 downwards.
AAAAAAAAAAAAAAAAAACCTTTATCCCTGCTTCTGAAGCATATGTCCGTAGAGTTAACAATACTGCAACAAGAGATCTATAGACAAAACTGGAGTGAATCACTAGCTCGAGCTTACCTAATAATGCATGTACCAATTGATTTATGACTTCAAAGCATAAAGCTCTGGTAATTTCAGTTTAATTTGCACCGATACTTGTGCGCCGTTTCACATCTGATCTCAATTATTGATTTTTATCCTAGTATGAACTCTTTTATTTTTTTCAAATTGTTCCAAAGAGACAGCTCTGATACTAAGTTAAAGGTGTTGCTAGTGGTTCAAAGTTTAATGCAATATTTTTCCTAAAATAACAAGATTATATTTGCAATGAAAATGCAAAGTTAGAAAACAAAAGCAAGATATACCGAGGAGGATTCTTCCCATCATGTGAGTTCTTTGTAGGATTCACCATTGCTCGTACTCCAGCATCTTTTTGTGGGGCAGAGACAATGAGCTTCCGGGAGTTCGTCGATGGAATAGCAGGAAGGCCTTTTACTTTTGGTGCCCTTATCTGTTCCCGAGAGCCATGGCCACAAGCACCAATACTCATATTCCTCCATTTGTCCTAAATTGTGTACAAAAAAAAAATTATGGAGGATAAACCAGATGAATTAGAATCAATAAAACCAAGATAATATTATATATTGAGCATTTAAGGTAATGAGATTTAGCATGATAACAAGTTAAATATTTTGTCAGAATATGAATATCTGATCAAACTTGTGGTTAGCATCATCATTCTTGATGAATAACTGCAACTCCGATGGCATAATAGTGACATAAAGTGACAGAACAATGTAACAAGCTAAAATAGCACAATATGGAAAATAGATGTTGGGTAAAACCATTGAAAGACAATGCGCCGATCCTTAGTAAATGGCACAATACAACAAAAGAATAAGTCTTAAGTTGCACACCAACACAGACATGCATATTAGATAAGAAAAAGATGGTGTTGGTTTCAGCTCAATTACTGCTATCTGACAAATGCAGAGCGTACCATTTCTCAGAAAATGATGCACCAGGACTGATACAAGTTTGTTTTTCGCTACTAAGGGACTTTTCTTTTTAGTATCATATGCGACCTCCAATCCTTTTTATCAGCTATCTCTATATCTATCGGCCTAATTAGTGCAGCCATCAAACTGTTCGAACTTAGCTACTAATCGGACAGGACACACAGATGTAATAATAAATAAAGCTAAAACTCGAATTTTTTGTACAGGTACGACACGTTAACGTGGCTTCTCCTCTTTCTACGCTCTGTTTCCAGTTACATTGTGACTTGTGAGCCAACTGAATCTACACTCTTCTGTTTCATCCATCTCAGTCCTTTCGAACACAAAAAATTGCATTTTTAGTCTTGAGAACACACTATCCGCGCCGACATTGTTTAAATATTCGAGTTTCCAAACAAGAACGCAGGAAAAATAATATTTTTTCTTGAATTTTCCAGAATTCCTCAGCCCAAATATCAAATTTTTTATTCTGCAAGACACCAAATCTTCATCAACATGAAATATATCACGTAACCAGGTGAGATTTTTTAGCAAAGCACTGGTGAGAGTTGTTACTTTGTAGCAAAGAAGAAATCCAGCTCCCGCGAGAAATCCTTGAAACCCGAGAAGGATCCCGCGGAGTCCCCCAAACTGAAAAGAGGAGGAGGTAGGTAGGTGAAGAAAGGGATCTCGCATACCTTGAGATCGATGTTGGAGCGAGTGGCGAGGCAGTGGCTGAACTCAGGGTCCTTCTGGATAGTCCGCCACTTGCCGGCGCCGTGCTTGTCGACTCCAGCCCTCAGAGCCTCCTCCTCTTCCGGCGTCCACTTCTGCTTCGGAGCCCCCATCACCTTCCTTTCTTCCTGCTCTTCCGCTCCTCAGATCTCTCCTCTCCTCCTCCGCCCTTCGCTCGGCATCGAGAAATCCCCTTCTCTTTCCCCTAGGTTTAGGGTTTGGGTTAGGACCAGCGTTTCTTGTCCAATGTCCATGAACGATGATGGAACGCTGGGGGACGAGGGACCGGAGGGTCGCTTATTGGTTGGGATTGGGAAGGTGACACAGGAGTGCAGATTCCGCACTGGTACGCAAGTGAGCTAAGTCTGGATCGTTCTTTTGCTATCGAACGGCTGAGATCTGATAATAGGTAACCGGCTATCTCCGCTCTACGCCGTAACTAAATATGGTTGCTCTCCCGTGATCAGTTGCTCGGCCACCATTGCAAGACCTCCACCTTGTCGCTCCCTCATCTCTGCCGCACCGTCTCGATCGCTTTTTACTATTATATAATATAATATAATAATATAAATATATATATTATATTATATTATATTATATTTATAAGTAATAATGTGTAATATTGCAGTGTATTTATACTCTACGTTATTATGTAATATTTTTTTATTATTATTTTATTATATAAATATTTTTTATTATTAAATATATATTAAATTAAAAAATGTAGGTATCAAATAGTAAAACTTGAAGCACGGCAAAGTGCCACTGTCTCAGCATTCAGATTTATCTATTTTTTTAAGTACCCTTTCTTCTGATTATCTTAAGATAAATTTCGATAGAGGCATGACGGAGGGTAGCACCTCTGGAGGCGTAGGTTTTGTGATTAGGAACTAGAAAAAAAGATTTATCGCAGTAGGTGGACGGAGTACACCGGATTTGACCGTAGTGTGAATGGAACTATGGGCAGTTTGAGAGGGTATTCAGTATGCCAGGCAAGTATCGGTGGTTGACTGTCTATGCCTATAGAATGACTCCTACGTAGTGATTAACTGGATTCGGAGAATAGATAAATACAGAAATAGCCACCAGTTGATACGGGATACCTGTAGATTATTGAGGGAGTTATCCTCCTGCTAGATAGCTCATGTGTATCAGAGACAAACAACGTGGCCGACCGAATTGCTTTTTATGTTGCTGGATACTCCGAGGTGGTTATCTGGACAAGCTTCTTTTACACCTGTTTACTTTTATCATACTAACTTATAAACCGTTTTTTTTGAAGAAAAAAAAAATGCACGGCAAAATTTAGATCGTTCCCGCGTTGCCCGCTTGCCCGCCCCAAGTATTAGCGAGCAGTGAGACCTTTATATGTCTCCGTTCCGAAATCTTCATCTTTCGATCCGCCTGCCCCCGACTAGAACTCAAGGATCTCTGTGGCTTAGGGAGAGGGTTCAAGAAACCCTCAGGCTCCGATCGCATGGCATCCGGTCCTCCACTCCACCAGGCTCTCGTCGCTCTCCCAACGTCTCCAGGTGCTCGCATTTCTCCTCTAATTCGCCTATCCGATCGTCGCTGCGACGATTTGCCTTCCTTTTTTTCCGTAATCCTTTCCGATCTTTGATGGCATCTCGTGGATTTCGTTGTTTCTTGAAGTTTTATTTTTCTTGTCTCGGGGTTTGCGTTTTGATTCTTGGACCTTACAGTCGTTTATTGGAGGTTTTGGTGGATTTGATTGCACATAAGTTTTCATGGAGGTTGATATGGTGAATATTTCCCAACCCGACCTCGGCGTAGACCGACGTTCCTGACCTTCTCGGATTCTAGCGGCAACAAAGGTTTTTGATGTGCGTTTTGCTGTAATCATTGCTGCAATCATCTGATATCTCTGGCTTGGATCGCTTTGATGCCCTTTTCTTGTTGGGTCTTGCCTATTTTTGGGTTTTGCATCTGATTCTTGGATTTATTGGCTGTTTCTTTGAGGTTGGGCGAAGGTTTTGATCGCTCGCCTGCCTTTACGAAGCTTTTGCATCTGGATCTTGTTGTGATTCTCGATTTATGGCTGCTGTCTATATGCTGATGTGGAAATTTGGCAATTCTTATGATTTTAATGCCACGTTATTGGTTGTTTTTTCTTCTCAGTTGTCGTTGAAGTTACCAAACGGTAGATCTCACCAGTGGGTTTTTGGACTAAAGAAAGCAGTCATTTCCATTTGGAAAGAATTACCTTTTTGCTTGAGATGTCCTGTGTGGTGTATCTTTTATCTTTATTGGCCTTTTGCTTGTGAGTTCTGTTGTTTGTTGAGTTCTTGTTTGCTCTGGGTTACTATGATGGTTCTTATGTTTTTAATGCCATATTACTGGTCATTCTTGCCTTTTTATGTGTACTGGAGTTGCCGCAAGGTGGATATGCTGTGTTTTTCTAATTATTATTTTTAATAAATAAGCAATTTAATTTACAGAGAAAATTCAAACTCTACTCTTTAATTGTACTTTTTCTTGGTTTTCTCAAATATTGTTCCAAAAACATTAACTACCCAATGTGTTCGAATTAGATCATAGATCAACAAGTGTGAAATGACATTTTTTAAAAGATTATGATATTGAGCTTATTTCCATGTTAAAAACAACTACCAATTACCTATGATTCCCTCTATTTTTGGTCAACACTAATTATTTTTAGCTGGTTTCTTTGTTGATAATGTACAATCTTGCAAACACAGACCCATATGCTCTGACTTAACCATGGAAATGTAGACATACTGGAAAAAGTTGATGGCTGCTTTGGTTGAACATAAAGCTTATAATGGCAGTTACATGATAAAGATCTCCTATGTCCATGCTCTCTTGGATTTCAAAGTTATGGCCTTTCCGTTTCTCTTTTTGCTTGCAATGTCTCTTTATACTGGTAACTTTGTTAAAAGCAACTTGCTGTAAGGCCTAATTCAACTATTGTTTTCGATGCTTAAACAAGAAATCACACTTTTAAATGTCTCTCACCTTTTCTCCTTAATCAATATGAAGATAAAAACCTGTTTATGTGATGCAATTTAATTATGTTGAGAGAAATTATCAGAATTCAATTATTTAAAAACACATGTTATTGTCAAATTCAATGGAAAAAGGAGACGTTAACGGCTCTTTAGAGTGAGAAACTCTGAGGAGAGAGAAAGGATTGCTGTGCTAACGGTCTCCTTCGCCGGCGTTGAGCGGTGGTGGGGGAGCTCTGCTGTGTCCGGGCCATCCCGTGAGCCCAGTTCCTTTGTTTTGCAGGGTGTCAACCGGATCTGATGAAGGGGAAGACGACGATGGAGGGTTCGGCGGGCTCGGTCGGGGAGCCGGGGTCGGGGGCGACGGCGGAAGCTGCCTTGACGAAGCAGACTGCGGCATCGTCGTCGACGAGGTCTTGGGCGGAGGTGGTAGCTCAAGGACCAGGTACGTCTAAGGGGAAGGGGAAGGGGGGAAAAGGGGACCGACCGGGTGGTTGGACGCGGCCCGGGCCCTGGATCACCCATCGACTGACGGACGAGGAGGTGGCTCGCTTGAGCCTTCGCTTCCCGTCGGTCTTCGAGCTCTCGGAGGAGCCCATTGAGGCTGCCCGCCGGGAGTGGGAGGGGCTAGCACTCGTCGGCCGGAGCCTCGGCCGGCGGGTGCCGGTCGAGTGGGTGGCCAAGGACGTGGCTGCCCGGCTGAAGAAAACAGGGGAGGTGGTGGCGGTGACCCTCGCCGAGGACCACTTCGCTCTGCGATTCCGGTCGTCGGAGGTCCGGGATCGCGCCCTAGCGGAGGGGCCCTGGGTGGTGGCAGGGCAACTGCTTGCCCTGGAGCCGTGGGCGCCGGACTTCCTACCTAGGGAGTCTCCGGTCAAGACCGCAGTGGTCTGGCTCCGGCTACCTGGGCTCCCCCCGGAATACTGGTCGCCTTCGACTATTTTAGAGATTGCGGCCAAGGCAGGAAAGCCAATGGCGGTGGACGGTGTCACCGAGGGCCGACGGGCTATGGGCTTCGCTCGTGTCAAGGTGGCCATCGACGCATCCGCGCCTCTCCTCCCAGGGATACGGATACTCGGGCGGACGAAGGCTATTTGGCAGCCTTTCGTCTTCGAGAGCATCCCGGACCTCTGCGTTCGGTGCGGACGAATCGGGCATCTTGGGCCCGTGTGCCGGTTTGGGGCTCCGGCTCCGACTGGCGATAGCTCACCTGAAAAGGAGGTCCCCGGCCCGATCTATGGCCCGTGGTTGGTGACCTCCCGTGCCAGACAGCCGCGGGGAAAAGGGCCGCCGGAGCTGGGGAAGACGACCGAGCCATCCGCTGGGTTGCCCCTTTCTCAGCCGGATCCGCCGATTGCCTCGCCTAGCCCTCCGGTGTCCCCACCGGATCTCGAGGGTTGGCAAAAGCCCGTCAAGGTGGCCCGTCACCACTCCCCGCCGGGGGTGGCGGTCCTGGCCTCCGACGGGCGTGAGGAGGGTTCCCGAGTCGACTTGGCCCCGCCCGTGGGACGTGTCGACCCGGTGCCTGTGGCTGACGAGTCGGCGCTGCCTGAGTCCCGGGCTGACTCGGCGGACCAGGGCGGGCCGACTGGAGCGGCGGGCCAGGCCACGGTCAAGCCCAAGAAGCGGCCCAGAAACACTGGGCTGCTAACGGATCTGGGCCGGTCCCTGGGCCGGGGGCGGGCGGGCCACAGGGGTGGCTCGGTCGGGACAGCGGCACGCGGGGCACGCGTGCCCCGCGTGTTTCGTTCGGTGAACCGCGCGACGGTCCTGGGGGACCGTCGCGCGGAGCTTGGTGCGTGGCCCAAATCGGATGGGCCACGCACGGGATTCCCTGGGAAGGCCCCTGTGGGCGGGGGCCTTCCACTGTTCACGGCCCAGCTGGGCCATATGGGGCCTGAGTCCAGGCCTGATCCACTAGCCCAGTTCACGGGGCCCAGTGACTTCCAGTTTGGGGCCCAGTCCCTGGGAGTGGATCCGCCAGCTGTGATGCTCTCCACTCTAGGCTCTCTAGAGGGGGATGTGGGGCAGGTGGATGGTGTCTCGGGCAGGCCTGATTCGGTCGATGTACCTAGGACTTGTGGGGTCTCTGCCTGCGCTGTCGGCCCTATGAGTGATTCTTTGGCGGAGCAGGATATGCCTGCACCTATGGAGATAGGGGCAGGTAATTCGAGTGGCCCCGAGGGGGCTGGGATGAGTGAGGCCCCTGTCTGCGTTGATTGTCCCATGAGTGACCCTTTGGTGGGGCGGGATACGCTTGCACTGGTGGTGCCAGGGGTAGGGGACCCGAGTGGTCATGAGGGGGCTGCTCGCACGACCGTGGATCACTCGACTGTCGTTCAACGGGTGAAGGCGGCTGTGTTGCGAGTAGTGTCCGGGACTAGTTCGGATGAGGGTCAGCAGGTTGATCCTGATCGCGAGGTGGAGATAGACCCTATGGCCCAGAGGGTCGATGTGCCTGTGGCCGACCTCTCGAACTTTTCCCCATGAGGATTCTTGCGTGGAATTGTAGGGGGGCGGCAAAGCCGGCCTTTATGTCATCCTTTAGGCGGCTGGTCCAGATCCATAGTCCGGAGATCTGTCTACTTTATGAAACATGACTCTCCGGTAGAGGACTCAGTCGTGTCTTACGACGGTTAGAGGTTGACTGGGAGTCGTATGCAGTTGACTCCCAGGGGTTGTCGGGGGGTATTGTGGCTCTGTGGAAGCGGGGTGTGGCTACGATTGACGTATTCCACAACTGCTCCCAACAGGTCATCATGACCATCTCGGAACCTAATGCTGCACCGTGGGTCTTGTGCGGAGTGTATGCTAGTACAAACCATCGAACCAGGAGGGTTCTGTGGGACGAGCTCACCCACCTAATTGCTCTGGGTCTTCCGTCTGCGATGGTGGGTGACTTCAATTGTATCTTGGAGGAGAGTGAGAAACGAGGAGGCAGGGCCTTCACTGACTCTGTGGATAGGAGGGAGTTCCGCGATTTCCTCTCGCGGAACGGCCTAGTAGATCTGGGTTTCTCCGGTCCGCGCTTCACTTGGTGTAACAACCAATCTGGACGAGCTCGGGTGTGGGAGCGACTGGACAGGGTTGTTGCTTCTACTGACTGGCTTATCAGATTCCCGTCCTATAGGGTCAGCCATCTTACCCGGATTGCTTCGGATCATTGTCCTTTGCTGTTCTCGACGGTATCAGGCCCGAGTCACCGTAGCCCATTCCGTTTCGAGAAAGTTTGGCTATCCTTTCCTCAATCCTGGGACATTGTCCGGGGAGCTTGGGGTCTGCCGGTCCACGGCGACGCCATGCAGAGGGTTTCACGAAAACTGGAATTGACCAAGCGACGGCTACGTCGTTGGAATCGGGAGGTCGTAGGTGATATTTTAGGAAGCTGGAAGATGCGGAGGCTGCGATTGCTGACCTCCAAAGTAGGGAGAATCAGGTGGGCGTGCTCCCCGAGGCTGATATGGTGAGCCTCCGGGGACTACTAGCCACCCACCACTCGATCCTACGTCAACATGAGATCTTCTGGAGACAGAAATTCAGAATTCAGTGGGTCAGAGAGGGTGACCGGAACACTAGTTTCTTTCACCGATCGACGGTCATTAGGAGGCAGAGGAACACTATTCGTTCCCTGCGGGATGAGCGGGGCCATTGGGTGGACGATGATTCGGCGATTAGCCACATCCTACTTGAGTTCTTTCGCTCCCGTTGGACGGAGGATAGTGGGTCGGACGTCGCCGGCCTGCTCCCGAGAGCTGAATCCCAAATCGGGGTGGCTGCGAATGCACTATTGGTTCGACCAGTGACGGAGGGGGAGGTGCGAGAGGCTGTCTGGGCATTGGGCGAGGACAGGGCTCCGGGCCCAGATGGCTTCCCTCCTTTCTTTTTCCGGAGATATTGGAGTATCGTTCGGTTCGCAGTGGTAGAAGCGGTCCTGTGTTTCTTTAGTCGATCAGGTATGCCTGACGACTGGAAGGCCACTTTTGTCATGCTTATACCTAAGCGAACGGACCGAGCCGAGCCATTTTAGACCGATCAGTTTGTGCACTACTTTATACAAAGTGGTGGCAAGAATACTGATGATCGTATGAAGCCTTTTCTCTCCGGCATTATTTGTCAAGAGCAAGGTGCTTTTGTTGGAGGTAGGAGCATTTTCGATAACGTTATGGTGGCCCAAGAGATGATGTGGGATCTTCGACGGGCCCCGAAGCGTCGAAGCCTGATGGCTATCAAGCTGGATATGGAACGAGCTTACGATAGAATCAGGTGGAGTTTTCTTAGGCGAGCTTTGGAGAGTCTGGGTTTCCATGAGACCTGGATTGGTTGGGTCATGGGGTGTGTCCGGAGTCCGCGGTTCTCTATCTTGATCAACGGTTCTCCGTCCCCATTCTTTAGTTCTACTATGGGGCTTCGGCAGGGATGCCCGCTATCCCCGTACCTATTCATCATTTGTTCTGATGTTTTGTCTCGATTGCTGCGGGCTGCATGTGCCGCCGGAGAGTTGGAGGCTTACGTCCCAGCTCTAGGGGCCCAGCCGATATCCCATTTACTTTTTGCCGATGACTGCCTACTCCTGACGCGTGCCCGCGTAACAGATGCCATGGCTATTAGGCGGGCTTTGGCCGCCTATTGCCATGCATCTGGTCAGAGAGTGAATGCCCAGAAATCCTCTATCTCCTTTAGCCCGAGTTCGCCACCCGGGGTTCGACGTGAGATTCGGAGGATTCTGGAGATGCCTGAGCAGGACGGGACTTGGACATACCTGGGTGTTCCGATCACAGGTAGGAGACTGCGTGTATCTGAGTGCTCTGGGATGGTGCTACGGGTCCAGAGTAGGCTAGAGGGCTGGCGAGCAGCGTCTCTATCCATGATGGGTAGAGTTTTGCTGATCAGATCTGTTTTGGGCTCTATGCCTATCTATCTCATGACCAGCACGGTGGTGCCAAGATCCGTCCTCCTAAAGATTGAGCGACTGATTCGGGGCTTCTTATGGGGCTCGCTTGGTGGGGCCGTGGGGTGCACCTGGTGGCATGGGAGAGTATTTGCCTCCCTCTCAGGGAGGGTGGCCTTGGGGTGTTGTCTCTCCGGGAGAGACGAGAGCTGCTCCTCGCCCGGCATGCTTCCCGCTTCATCCTGGAGCCGCAGGGTTTCTGGAGCCGGATCATGACCGCCCGCTATGGGGGGATAGGCCAGGAGGGTGGGGTTCGAGGAGGGCGGGGATGTTCCTTTTTATGGCGTGAGATTGCGAGATATGTGCCCATGGTGTCGGACCACACTCGATGGCTGATAGGCGATGGCCGCAGCATCGATGTGACCAGGGACTCATGGGTTGATGGCCTCCCCCTGTGCCGCTGGCCGACTACTGTTAGTGTTGAGGCAGGGGAGGGTTTACAGGTCTATGATCTTATGACTCCCGGGGAGGCTGGATGGGACGAAATTCGATTAGCCCGCTTCTTCGGGGAGCATCTGGCGGAGCGGGTTCGCTCCCTCCCTCTGCCACAGAGCGGTGGACCAGATGTACGAGTGTGGAGTTCCTCGACCAGTCCCAGAGTCAGGATGAGCGTCCTTTCTCGTATTCTTAGGCGGGAGTACGAACCTGGTCCTGATTGTGCCTGGATCTGGCGATTGGGCCTCCTCCCGAGGGTTGCGCTGTTCCTCTGGAAGGTGGTCTGGGACCGTCTTCCAACGAGAGCAGTACTTGGTGGACGAGGCTTGAGGATCCCCCTGGAGTGTGGGGTTTGCGGAGTGGCCGAGACGGTCGACCATGTTTTGTTTCGGTGCTCTAGGGCGAGGGACACTTGGCGTTTGGCAGGGGTCCCGCAGCCGGTATGGATCTGTAGGGACCAGTTCTTACAGGCCATGCGCCAGGCCTCGGAGTCCCCGGCGCTTCGTCAGGAGGTGACTCGAGTGAGCTGCACTGCCTACCAGATCTGGTTGGCCAGGAACGCTCGTATATTCAGTGAACGATGTATGTCGCCGAGATTTGTGGTCGAGAGTGCCCGCAGTCAGGCGGCAGAGATGTGTCATGCCTCCACCACCGGAGGGACCTTGACAGCTCGGGACATCTGGGGCCCCCACCATGCTTCGGCAGTATCTCATACGGTGTTTTTCACCTGGGAGCCCCCACCCCCGAGTTTCCTCAAGGTCAACTTTGACGGGTCAGTCCTGGATGGTGGCACGAGGGGAGGTGCGGGTTTCGTCATTCGGGACCCTTTCGCTAGGGTTGTAGCCGCTGGTGGCAGTCACTTATTTGATACCTCGGTTCCGAGCGCGGAGCTGAGCGCTGCCTGGGCTGGCCTTCGACATGCCCGGTGCGTGTTACAGGCTAGGTCTATCACCCTAGAGGGTGATTCTGCCACCGTTATCAGTTGGATCCGAGAGGGTCCTAAGGGTGACGGTAGTGACCACCCTTTGCTTCGTGATATATGGACTATGGCGAGGGATGGAGGGGCCTTTCAGGCCAAGCATATCTACCGTGAAGCCAATGGGGCTGCGGATTGGGTGGCTGCATTTGTAGCTCGCCACTCCGGAGACACATTGTGGACTGGAGATGGGGAGTTGCCTTTGGCACTCCGAGGTATCCTATTTTCTGACTTTATTGGGTGTATCCGTACCCGACAGGTATGATCCACCCGTATTAGCAAAAAAAAAAAAAAAAAAAGGATACAACCATGTTTTCATAAATATGGAGCGAGTGATGTCATTGTCATTGGGAATGAATGATCTTGCTAACCATCTCTTTTAAGATTTTGAAGTGATCACTAAACTTGCTAGAAGGAAGTTATTTCTGCAATTCTTACTACAATCAGATGCATGAAGTGGTTCCATATATATATATATATATATATATATATATATATATATATATTGTTGGAGCTTGTAGTTCACATATTATTGAGATGTCATGGCTTGCATATTATTGAAATGCTACACTAATATTTTAGTTGCATAACCTCTATGATTTGTCTGCAGTTCATTTCTTCTGATTGTACTAATATTTATTGCCTTTTCATTTCAGTGTTTTCTTATTTTTTCGTGTCCAGGTGTAGTTATGTGGTTTTGTTGACTTATCCTGTGGCTGTTAAGTACATGTTTCCTTACTTTAGCACTAACTCCTAATCATTTTCTTTATACCATGCAGGTGGCTTCCTTTCAGATTATAATGTGTTACTTTAGTCACTGGACATATATTTCTTTTTTCTTGATTAGCATTTATGAGCATTTGAAGTTCTTTTTTCTTAGAAATGCTAGGGAATATTTCCATGCAAATGCATGTTTAGAATGTAACTATTCCAACCAAAATTTATAATTGTTCATAAATTAAAATAATTTTAAACCTATGCTAGTAAATTGGTTTGAGACATAGCTTTACTATGTCTGTACAAAAACCATAAACTTCAATTCTTTGTCAAATAATCTCAACTTTGCTTCTAATGAAAAATTGAAACAAAATTGTAGCATATATGTACACCACCTCACACTATATCACCCTCAAAACATATTTCCTTCCTATAATCAACTCCCATCAGAAATCATAAGAATAAACCCTTTTGAGTCAAAACTCTTCAGACGCCATGGATGAAAGTTGGTTCTTGGCAGGTAGATTGGATGTAAGCCACCATGTCATCTTTGTGCAAATAAATTTGGATTAAGGAGGGAGTCCTTGCCAAATCAGAGTTAAATAACAAAACAGTCTAAATAGATGAAGCAAAGACATTAAGTGTTTTAAAGGAAGCTCGCAAATAGAGGACTCTGAGTAGTCTAGCCATTGTACCCTGCATCCATTTGAAAGTTTCTTCAAGAACAACCGATACACAAGAAATTAAAGTTATGTGGCTCTATAATTTTTCCCCTCCTCCTTACTAAGCATAGCTATAACAATGGACAGGCTTAAAACCAAATAGATAATACATTTGATAAGGTGAAAAGGTAATAGTTTATCACTATAAAGACAAACGCGTAAAACAATAAATAAATATAAAGAGAAAATATTTCATGCATCAAAATATATTGAATAAATAATAAAAAGTCTTGGCAATTTATGAGAACCAAATCCAACAGGCAGGCACTAGTGGCGACTCCGTATAACTAACCATATATAGATAATTAAATGCTTAAAGACTTATGGCTATGTTTTTATTATGGAAAAGTAAAGTGTGATAAAATTTTCTCTTCCATGCACCGGTAATGCCATGCAAATTTAATATCATGTGCTGCTATTTAAATGTAATTTGTCTTTCTATCAGATAATTTATATATTGAAGGTCCATATGTACATGCGCCAATTGAAAGGTAAGATTGTCGTTCATATCTATAGCTCTGAAGTGTTGTTCACAGGGTGTGCAGAAATAACAACACCCTGTTAACCAAGTCTCTTATGGCTGCCCCAACTTCAGGGAAGCCTTTCATTAGGGATTACACGAAACTTCTAGCTTTCTTTGGATGAGTAAATTCCTAAGTGCAACTGTCTTAACTTTTAATTCTGTGGTGAGCGAATTTATTGAATGAAAATGTTTCAATCAATCTAATATATATTAAGGAAATCCAATTCAAACTTCATGGTGGCAAAAGATATCATACTAGAGATTCCAACTGCCTCATGTTCATCTTAATCCTGATTCCTGTTTGTGACAAGATTTTTATTTTTATTTTTTTATAAATTTATATACTGCAGAAATTTAATGTCATTTTAGCACTTATTTTGGTTTAATATCACTAGGAAGATCTGAATCTTGTTGTCTGAAAACATTCCTGCAGTAGACATTTACAGGGGAGTTGGTATCAGAATTTGATTTAGTAATTAGTTAGGAATATACCTGTATTGTACCTTGGGTGCGTGCAATCTATGATGCCCATTAAATTACGTGGTACATATTTGTAAAAAAAAATAAAAGAAATATAAACCTGATGTTTATCTTAATCAAGATGCTAGCATGAATAACTCAGAAAACTCATTAATTATGTAAATTTTCACTTGGGAAGTTAAAGATATTCTATATTTAAATTATAAACAGGGATGTTCATACATCAAATATGACCCCATACCGGATTAGTTGGAGTGAACTTAGAGATGCAGGACAATGCCATGAGATTAACTAAAGTTAATGTTTAGTTGATTTTGATGTCAAGAATCTAACATTTGCGTGAAAAGCTTTTATGGTTATATCATAGTAAATTGTGCAGTTTAATGATGTCCACTTGATGGGGCACCTTCTAGTAGCGCTAGAAATGGGCTTGGGCTGGCTCGAAGTCTATCGGGTCGGGCTATGGGCTAGGCCTGAAAAATTTTGGGCTGGGTTCGGGTTTAATTATAAAGCCCGTTTATTTTTTCGGGTTGGGCTCAGGTAAATCATTGGCCTGACCCAAGCCCAAGCCCAAATTCAGGCCCGAATCTAGACCGGTTCAATCATTTAGGCTCGTTTCAAAATGGGTCTATTCGGTACTCAAAATCTCCAATGGGTTCATTAGGCTAGTGGGCTGGTAGGCTTTATAGTATGTTTGATTGGTTGGATGTTTCATTTGTTTTATATTAGCTTTAATTTGATAGCTGGATATTGAATTATGACTAATCTATTCTGGGTGTCATTCAAAAGATTTTTTTGGGGGTTCGGGTCAGCCCAGTTTTTGGCTCAAACTTGTAATTCAGGCTGGCCCAATTAGGTTCGGTTCGGAGTTTTCCAAATATTTTTAGCCTAAGCCTAGCTCGAAGCCTGAAAAAAATTTCGGACCGGGCTTGGCTAGAGGTGTGGCCCGGCCTAGCCCAGCTCGTTTCTAGCCCTACCTTCTAGAGGTTAACTGGAGACATGGGTCAGAGCAAGCATAGGTTTAACCCAACAACAGTTTGCATTGGCAAGTGTAGGGCCAGGAAACTTGGTATGTAGAGGATAAGTCTAAGTCTAACCATTGAGGGACCTGGCAAGCCATTTTCAATTGCAAAATATGAGTTAGGTTGTTCAAGTGAAAGTAATAAGCAATTCAAAAATAATGAAACTAAACAGAAGTTTATTTCAAACTTTATCGGACAAGGAGGATTTGTCAATATCGAAGTAGCATAATTGTTTGAATTTTTTCATATATTGAAGTGCCACAATCATTTGGCTTCTTTGATGTTTTGACATCCAGATATCCAAGCAAGGTTGTGTCCTTGAAGAAGAGATACTTTTTGTGCTAAATGTTCCTCCTGGGAAAATGGGATGAGTTATTGGGAAAAGGAAGCTTCAATTCGATTAATAAAAGAATCTTGCAAATAAGCTGGTTATGCATGTAATGTGTTTAAAGAGCCATCTATATCCATTTTGTACTAGTGTTATTATTTATGTTCTTTTATCCTTTCTGAGTTGGATGGTTCATTTTGTTTTGTTTATTGCGGTGCAGAGCAAAATTCACCGAATCGGTACCGGACTTCGTATTGGTACCATCCCATTATAGTATTGGTATGCGATACAATATGGTAAGGTTCGGTATATCAAGTATCGGTATGGTACAGTGTATCGATTTAATATTAGTGCGGTACGATATGCCTGGTATGGTATGGTTCCAATCGGTACGACAAATCTTGGTGGAAAGACTTTTACTGGTGCTGCTAAGTGTCCTCCTGATAAGTAAGTTTGGTTGCATTAGTATCTCAATGGGGCTGTTTGGCTCTCTAGGGGGCACCAACCTAAAATAATGGTAAAACGCCTTGGTAATAAATAACTGTAGAATATCATGACTTGCAAGAATGCTCCCTGAGTCCCAAGTTTCAAAAACTGCAAAACATCACAAAAGCATTTTCTAACTTTACCAACATGACTGCTATGACGAATTTTTAGTTTCCCTTGTGACCATTATTTATGATATGTATTCCAACTTTGTAACCTCTGACTCTCTGAAATACTGACAAAATGACGATAAACTTTTCTATTATAAATATTGAACTTTCCATGTGATGACCATGTTATTAATATGTATCAGTTCTACCAAGTGTTATTGTTCTTGTTCTTGTTAGCAGTTGATTCCGAATGCAAGACATAAAACTCTTTGTTTGAGCTATTTTATTTGAATTATCATATTGGTACTGGGCATTTTTTATCACCAGGAATCTATAAAAAAAAGTTCAGGCTGGCATGGATCTAAGTTACCGCCATAATTCTTTTCTGACATCATTGTCTTGTTCCCAAATCATGTAGGAGATCTCCTTGGGCATTCCTGCTTCTCCTTGTTCATCGTCCTGGTCTTTTATTTTTCCAAGATCCAATTACAGCCTAATCTCACCTCTTGCCTTTTATAGCCAGTGGCAATGTTGCTTGTTTTAAAATCATATTATTACAGGTACAATGATTTATTATATCAATCCCTTGAAAAATGCTGAGCATATGGTTAATTTTTCGGCCTTTAGAATGTGCAGGTGCACATAGAAATCTCATTGTTGCATTGTTCATGCCAAGAAATACCTTTAATAAGTGCAGCAGAACCATTACGAGGTCATGTTTGAATTTTACTGATTAGAAGCTCTCCGATCTAGACAAATATGAGTATGCATGTTATGAAATATTCAGGAAATGTTGCTTTATTGGATCTTTTCTCATACCGGGCACGTATAATGCAGCTAAAGAGTAAATGGAGTTTGTACAGGGTATGATGCAGAGAAATTTGTTGAAAGCTCACTATGAGCTTCTTCTTTATTGAGAACATCCAATATGATTTCCAAAACCTTCAGGCTTACCCTTGGTACTCAAGTCTGTTGGCGTGAGTCTTCTCATACCACATCCAATCAAACAATGCATTCTAGCTTTTATACAATCATTAATTATTTCTTGAAAACTATTCCTATTGATTGCATGCCAGCGGGTTTCATGTGCAACCAATGGATGCCGCTGGAGCAATAGACAACACAATCTGTTAGTTTTATCAGAAGACCGAAGCGTATGGAATCTTTTAGTTTAGTCCGTTGTATATGCTTATCCTGATAATAATTAACTTGGCTGGATTACCATGGTGGATGGTCCAGTCTTGAATCATGTCGCAAGAAAAAAAAAAAGAGATATAGATGAGGTGGTGAGACTATTGTATTTGGTTGTACTTTAATAATCCTATGTGGCGGTGATCTTAGATCATTTCCATATCTTAAATTACCGCTTAACTTGGTGATGAGAAATTTGTTCTTGAGGGTGGATCTCCAAGATCATCCAATCTCCATATGAATGCGGGAGGGGAGTCTCTATGCATCCTTCCTTTTATTGTCCTCTTCGTCAATTAGGAAGATGAGGGACTGAGGAAGAAGAGAGGAAGATCTGCAATCGTCTCCTATTTTGGCAGCGGTAAGACCGAGGAAGAGGAAAAAGAAGCATCATCTCCTTTCATCGAGTATACTCAGATTTGGTGCTTATGTTATTTTTGATCTATTATTACTTGGGTGAAAAGGATTTTGTTCTAGAGGTTTTTTATCTCATTAGGAATCGCATTTCTTATGAGGTATGTTTGTTCCCATTTTTGATCGAATTGCTGTCCTCAAGTGTTTTTTTTTATCTGAAGAGGAAATGTGGTAGGAGATCCATAGTTATAGAAATCTTGTTCTAGGTTGTGAGAGGGATCAATGTTATGGAGAAAATTGGTGATCGAAGGATTGTCACAATGTCCATAAGATGGCAAAAAAGAATGAGACGCATTATTTGTGTCCTTGTAGTCTTGCCGGTCTTGAGGTGGAGTCAATGGTTAATGGTGAAGTTTGGGTTAGTTTCATTTTCTGTTGGTCATTTAACGCTGAGTCTACTTGCATCATTTTTTTCAAGCGTTAGAAATCAATTTTTTTGTAGTTGTTAGCTTGTGATACATCCAGAACAATCTTGAATTACTAAATTAATAGGGCATACTTTTGAGGAAAATTATGGAACTAATTATATGCTACCAATTTTTATAAACTATGCCCAGCCAGCACTGTTGAGTACTTGGATTCTGCATCACCTTCAGCCCGCTTGATTTGCAGTAGTCTTCTCAGCTTCAGCTTTCTCATTTGCCAGCCTCATCCTAAAGCACATAATTTTCATGCAATGGTTGATACATATTTAATAGGTTCTTGGGTACCACGGTGAGGTATTTCCATATTTCACTTCTAGGCGTACATAGCATTGCTCTTGTCATCTTATTTAATGCGATGGTAGTGTATCATAAGAATACATGAAAAAATCCTTCTGTCATGTATCAGTAGCATTTTTGATATTATATGGCTAGTGATTCTGGATTTCGGGTCAGACTATAAATAAGCCAAAAAGATAGGGTTGAGAATTCAGTTTCAGTCAAGGTTCGTTCCATCAGACTAAGAAAATTGGAAAGCCCGTGGCAGGCTCAAAGAATTGATTTGAATCGAAGCAGGTCTAGAAACAAAGTCTTCAAAAAGAACTGATCGAACGCAAACAAGTAATTCAGGCCTTGTTTATGGTTATATATTTGACGAAGGGGGATTAGGGGCCAAGGAGGCTTTATTCACCATCTATCAGCTGGGAACCGGGTTTCGGGGATGAAGCGGCTGCATACCAAATAGATAATTTATGGATACTTAGGATTCTTAATTATTGGATCATCATGATATACCAAACATGATGATCTTTAGATTACTGACAACCGATGATCTTAAATCATCACCGTGATCTTATATGGGTCCCCCAAATGCATGCTAGGTCCACAGGCATGCAATTGATTCTGTTCTGCCCGCGCCCGTCTGCGACAGTGTATTGAATGGGCCCAAATCTCCTCACTGATTGGATGCGTCTCTTGTCGACCGCATGGCTGCGCTTTTCTATCTACATTTGGGTCGTTTCGAGCTATCATACAAGGCAAGGAAGGTATGTTTACTATTGTCCTTTTTAATTTTTGTGCAACACCGGATTTGACACAACCTGAATGGCGCGAAAAAAAAAAAGCTTTGGGGTCTTCAAATGAAACCTGCGATCAGAAAGTCACCAATGGGTCATACAATTTTTTTTGTTGAAGGAATGGTAATGAAGACGCGAAATTAATAAGATGCTAGTTCATCTGGACTATTTTTCCTATGAAGCAGTGGAATAACGTGTCTGTACGCCTGTGCTCAAGAGTGTGGGGATCGAGGCATATAAGCTTCGTCAAGAGGCTGCATCATGTTGGTTGGCGGATCCAATCATAATGTTGGGGATGAATCGATGCAAGCGACGTAGATGGTGCTTCGAGGAGGTTGGCGGATCAATTCAGGCTGGATGGGGATGTTTGCTGGGTCAAGGCCATGCAGCCAATGAATGTGACAAAATGGTACAGAGGGTTTAGAGGGAGGACGATGCATGAACGGACGAGCTTTCAATTGACCGGGCGAAAGCTACGGCAGCGTGTGATAGCGATGGGGATAAGGTGGTCCGCTGCAGGGCGCTCTCACTCTCTCTCTCTCTCTCTCTCTCTCTGTCTCTCTCTGTCTCTCTCTCTCTCTGTGGCCTCACTGCCACACTACCGTAAATAACCGGGAAGAGGAAGGGGGACGGAAGAGAGATCGGACCATCAGGTGGTTTCACGGAGCTGTCACAGCCATTTGCTAGCGGTAATAAGTTGAGACCGTGCAATCCCGAGAAACTAGGATAATCAATCCCGGAAAAAAAATATGATAAAAATAATATGCAAAGCCTGTACGCTGCATCAGCGCTGAAGCACTCTTCATTGTTGAACGGCCATCCTTTTAGAACTTATTTGGTTTGATGAAAATAATAATAATAATAATAAAATATTTTTTTTAGAAAAATGATTCTTGAAAGTATAATATTTGAAAAACCAACTTTGGCATATTTGATCGGCCGATCATGAAAAAATAAGCATATTATAAAGTGGTCTATATTTAGTTGAGCATCTAATTTCTAAAAAAATATAAAAAATATTTATTATATTATTAATAAAGAAAAAGAATCTATTTATAGATTTTGATAGTTTAAAAATATTTTTGGAGAAAAAAATTTCAATTTCTAACCGATGAAAAAGTAGCTTTTTATTTTTATTTTCCTAAAAATACTTATTTTTTATTTTTTTAAAAAAATAATTAAATAAAAATATATATTTTTGTTTTTTTATTAATTATTTTTTTATTTTTATTTTTTCAGAACCAGACGAGCCCAGGCTCCCCCTTGGACGGGGAGTTTACTGGGACGTCAACATTAAGAGCGGATGCTTTTCGACCCCACCTTGGGGGTGAAATTTATTGGGGAGTACATGTTGCTTGTCAACTACTGGCCTATTGGAAATACATTTGTGAACTGATTCAATCATGGTTGTGGAACATCAACCAGTTGGAAAGTTTGCATAAAACAACTCGCATCACATTGCTGGGATTTTCCTTTTGGTTCTTTGGCAATGACCATTATTTATCTACGAATTGCTATTGGTGCTCGCTTCTTTCCACTTCGTAGGGAGGTCCCCTACCTTACCGCCCTCCTCGTCTGTCTACAGGACAAATCATAATTACAAGATAGATTTCCGGACATGACACGATTTGGATCACAGCACACGATGATTGCTGCATGACAGATAAATGCAGCTAAAAGCAATACAGCAGCCCCCCGAAGGACACGCAACCAAGCAATTTGCCAAAGGCCACCGGCGGAATAACCGGACCGCTTGTGCCGGCAGGTTCTTGACTCCAACAATCACATCATCCTAACGTTAATAGCATCATAAAAGAAATAAGATACAGGAAAGAGGAATATATGCAAGCTAAAAGCTATAAAATACAGTCACTTTGAATTTTTTTTAAGAAAATCTTCTTATTTTTTTCAAAATATCTGATTTACTTTCTCCTTTTTTTTGTGACCGTAGTCAGACTGATTTCATTCTTCTCCACCTAAATATTATTGTTTCATATAGTTTAATACTTCATGGTCCTAAATCCAGCCCTACCTCTTTTGATCCCCCATGCGCTATCAAGAGGTCCAGCTTGGCCCCCCACCAATGGAATCTAAGTCCAGCCCTACCTCTTTGATCCCCCATGTGCGATCAAGAGGTCCAACTCGGCCCTCCACCAATCGGTCCGCGCCATGTTCTCCATAGCGATGTCAAGCCCACGAGCTCATCCCGTGCGTTTGGAGAAATCATGGTCGGTCCGGGACCACTAACCCAAATAAAGATCGGTCCACCAATAACAACTCGACTCGGATCTGACGCCAACCCAGAGTATAAGGAACAGAAATAACTCATCCATCTAAATACGCAGCTGTTGAGGGTAAAGCCCAGAGGGGAATAAGGGTAGGTGGTCCCAAGAATCCAAGTTGGATACTTTCTCAACTTCCTTCTTAATCTTTATCATATATATATATATATATATATATATATATATATATATATATATATACACACACTTTTTTTTAGATTCATATTTGTTATACTTATACCTAATAGATTGTAAAATCTATACTTACATCCTATTAAATTTGAATTTGTTTGGCTCATGTGAAAAGTCAAAATTACTCCTAAGTAATGAAGGAACTACAAAAAAAATTGAGATTAAGGATAAAATATATTTACATCCAATATTTGAAAAATCTATATTTATCTCCTTAAGTTTTATTTTTATCCAAAAAAAATAGAAAGAAACTCTAACCATTCAATCTCAAATAGCAGAAAACTCTTAAAAACAGAAGTCTTCAGGATCAGAGAGTTAGAAAAGTGAAAAAGAAGCTTTATTTTGTTATAAAGGTAATTTTGTTAGAGAAGTTTTTGTAATTTACTTTATATAATATATATACATATAGTTACCGTGGTGTTTTGAAAGACAAGGTCGATAATATACTAGTGAGATCACATCAAGGGGCTTCAGGGTTTTTTTTTAGAGATACATGAACTTGAATTGGTTGGTAAAATGATAAGCACTAAGATATTATGTAATTTACTCTATTAAGATATTTTAATCGAGTAATACAGAGAAGGAAAAAAATTGGAGAAGTTTGAGTAAAATTATTAACCGTTTTTGTCAAATAGTTTTATCCAATCAATTTATGCTTGTATTGCAAAGCTTTCCGTTGATGAATTAGTGAATTGAATCGCTTAACAAATTAAATTGAACGAAATATCACACCACTAGCGAGCTTTTTACCCTGCAAAAAATAAACAAAGAAAAAAATGACTAAGAAGGTGGTTGTCAGCTTTGCTGAAATTTCAAAAATATCTTCCTTTAATTTGCTTTGTTGTGGTGTTAAAAACATTGTTCGGTGTAATAAATCTAGAAGATCCCAAAGGAAACTAAACCTATTCATTTCTTTTATGACGGTATGGACGAGAAGATCGATTTGGTTGAAAGATAATGGAGCAAAGTTGCAAAAATTGACAACCGAGCCAGAAGAAGTGGGTCAACGGACGCTTTATATACAGATCAAGTCGGCATTAGTTGACTCCTGTATGATTCAAACTTCTCTCTCTTAATATTGAAGAGAAGGGGAAAGGCAAAGATTAAAGAGTAGGAATGGCACTTTGAAAGAATAGCTAATTTGACTTCCACGCGATCAGTCGCCATTGCAGTCCATGATGGCGAGCTGTAATCATGCGATGAACATACGGCCGGCAAACTGTGTGCAGTAAGAGCTTTTCATAAGAGCTGCCAATTTTGGATCTTTACAACTTCGAGAGTTTCCCCAAAATTGTTGGTTGTTGGCTATGATACTATTTCTTAAGGAGAACAAGAGAGAGTTTGAATCTATCCAAGAGAATCTCTTGCTATATAAGTTGGAACCTAATTTAACTCAAAATTTTAGGTTGTTAAGTTTTAGACCCAATCATTCTATAAACTCTCCACTAATTATGTCAAGAGTGGTGCTCAACCTCTCGCTGCTCTTTTCTCACTGCAGCCTAGTGAAAGTTGGCGCGCAGGGCGCATGGAATAAGCACAAGCAGCCAAAGGAGGTGCAGAGCTTTTCCCAGCTTCAAGTTTTTAATTCATTCTTCAGAAGTCTCATATGCTGCCCATCTCCCCCATCAAATGGACTGGCTCCCAAAAGCCTCCCATCTTTTTAAAAAAATCCAAACACAGCAAAGCATTTAAATAATTAAAAGAGTCCATGTACAACTATAAGTAAGGATCCACTCTGCTTCGCTCCTCTTTATAAGCTCGCATTCTAGCAACAGCCCATAGAACAGAAAGCATCACCTTCTCCATGGAAACTCAAAGGTAGAGAAGCACGCATATTTATATATTCTCCTTCTTTAGCCTCTTAATTCCTTCTTGTTCTTTGGTTAATTATCTCTGTGGCCTTGTAGTTTTGGCGCGTACTATTGTAGTTTTCCGTTGCTAAAACTCATGTAAGCAAACACCGATAGAATTCAGCTACCGGTAGATCTCTCCGAGCTTGTGAGACAGGTTGGGAGATCAAAATTCCTCCGTCAAAAGACGACAGTCGGTCTATTTTGAGCTTCGATCTGCACAAGGTACGAATCGTGACTGCTAAATGGAATAATTTTTCTTTTCCATCAAATTGCATGTTAGATATAACCAAGGCGTTTATGCTTTCTGATAGTACGTGCTTTTGATTAAAACTGTGCCCATAATCATATTGTTATTTCAGGCATAAAGGAACTAACTCGGCAATGGATAGCTCGAGTTGGAATAATTTAACAACCACCAGACAAGATATCGCTTCAATTCCATCGTGTTTATGGAGCAACCTGCAGTATGACGCTTTTTCAGAATCCAATGAAGATTACAGCAATAAAGATCAAGCTTTCTTCACTTCAGGTTTAGAGCTCCAAGGGATTCAGGCTAGCGAAATGAGTTCAAATCTTGACGGAGGTGAGATGGTGGAAATGTTGGCTCCTGCTTTGGACTCGATAAACAATAATCTGGATCTGGAATTCTTGCAGTGCCAACAAGTGACAAGGTTGGTAGCTGATTCTGTTCTTGAGAAATCAAGAGTTGGTGCCACTTGGGGAGATGCTTTACCTTCTTCTCAGCTATGTTCTCTTCCTCCCATCATCAGCTCCAAGGCTGTCGATCCATTCGATAGTCTTACTGAAACTATTGGCTCATCCGCGGAATTACGACTCCTGAGCGACCTTACAAACGACGAAAGCGGCATCTCAGCGATCTTTTCGAGCAGTGAATTAAACATTCATAATTTGGGCTACAGTGGCAATATCTCTTCAGGTGAGTCTGAAAACCATGGCTCTTTTGATCACCACCGGGGCGAGGTGGCCTCAGTCTCACAAGCTTCCTCAAACCCACACCATGCTCAGCCAGGCTTCTCAAACCCAGACCAAACCCATGCTGAACAAGCCAAAGGTAAGCCCATCACCAAGAGAGAATTGGAGGAAGCAGGCATTGAGATTGGCTTCGGGGATGGTCCCAGGCCAAAGAAATCGAGATCAGAGAAGAAGCATTTGGGGTCTTCAAGCATCAACTTCGGTCATGAGAGTGGCTACGAGCCTGACACCGAGGCGATAGCACAAGTGAAAGAGATGATTTATAGAGCTGCAGCTCTAAGGCCAGTGAACCTTGAAGTGGAGGAGGCAGTAGAGAAGCCAAAGAGAAAGAATGTGAGGATCTCCAGTGACCCCCAGACTGTGGCAGCCAGGCTCAGAAGAGAGAGGATCAGCGAGAAGCTAAGGGTGCTGCAAAGTCTAGTCCCTGGGGGGAGCAAGATGGACACCGCTTCAATGCTTGATGAGGCTGCCAACTATCTCAAGTTCCTCAAGTCTCAAGTTAAGGCCTTGGAAACCCAAGGTAATATATTTGATGACACCATGAGCAGTGCCACACTCCCCTTTCCAACACCTTTCAACCAAACTTTTTTCCATGCACTCTTTTCCCCCACCCAAAACCCTAACCAAAAAGGTTAAGGAAAACTAGTCCGGAAGAACCCAGAATTCGAATCATTCTCAGCATCACTGGCTTGCGGTTCAGGGATGTTCCTTTTCCTTCACTCGGTCACATACTTTTTCCGAACCAAAATCCTATTTCCAAAAGCGAAAATGATTTAGAAGGTTCACCTTTTCGATGATATGGTAGTGTTGTTCCTCCTTTTTATCCTAAGCCACCTTTTTACTCCGGCCATAAAGCAACCTTGGTCCAATCCCATTATCATTCTCTTCATCATTAACTTTAAGCCCCCATTTAAAGACCCTGGCCTTTTCTTTTGAAGAGGCCTTTCCCATGCAAACCCTAAACCCGAACACCCATATCATGGTTATCATGATTACTTCCTTTATGTGTTTAAGAGAACATGGCAATGCCCTCGAATTCTTATCTCCTGGACTCCATTACCAAAATTACAAAAGCTTTCTTACACATATATAAAAGTTAAAGGAATCATGACTCCTATGATTAGGAGCCCAAGGCTTGAGAGCTTGGAAGTAATCACCATCTCAAAAATATCTCTCATGCGAGTCTCATTTTTCTTGGGTTTTGCACCCTAATCTTAGTGCTTTCTTTTCATTAAGTGGTGGCACATCGAACCGCCCATGGCCAGAGACATTCCCTTCGGGCGGAGGGCACTGTCCCCTTGATTCGAGCCAAGCGTGCCCTTGAGAAGACCACCAACCATATTGGTTACCACATGGTGGAGATTTAAAAAAAAAAAAAAGAAGAAGAGCCATGCCACTAGCAGTCCCCTCTGCCCCTCCCGGGTCTCTCTCACCTCACCTTAGCCATGAAATTAACCAACTTCTTATGTCATTCAGAGAGAAAAAAAAATAGATCTTGTTGTAACAAACTTCGGGTGTTTGGTGATGTGGATTGCCAAGTTGCAGTCGTCTTTCTTTATCTCTATGTATCTCATGTGCCACTTTTCTTTTCCTTCACTCAAAAAGAAGGGATCTGGTAGCCTAAAACCAGAGGTGCTTGCTGTGGTTGAGATGGTTTCTGAAATTAGAATTTTCTGGTCTGTGGGAAGACCCGGATCTCTCGCATTGTTTCTGCGCCGAAGTTTTGATCTGTGTCTCCGTATGTTTGTAGTTTGTTTCGTTATGCACATTTTGCTCCTTTATAAAGTGTGACATCCTTGGGTCCCTGGAAATTTTGAAGAGCCCACCTGAGCTCTGACTCAAGTTAGTAACATATATTATATATGAGGTTGATAGAATCACGGCATGGCAAGTGAGAAGAAGTTAGTTTTGGTGGACGTAGTATGTCCTTCGTCTACTTAAACTTGGGGAGCTACCAACTTGTGAAAGGGTACAGCAGGCGGTTGGTGGGCTTGGGAAAAGGTCGACCCAGGATGTGACGCAACCCCTCTTAGCAAAACAGCAACCTATCCTATCTTTGAGTCCCGAGGATAAGAGGGCAAGATATTTTGCAGTACTTTTGTCCGAACGTAGTTTCAAGGCCCAGGAGACCACGACCAAGCAACTGCGTTGTACTTGGGCTAAGTCTAGGCCTTCGTCAATTCAAAATAGAGAACTCTGGTTTTCTTCTTTTGGCGTGTGTGAGAGATAGAGAGAGCAAAGGCTCGCATTGTCATTGGAAATCCACAGTCAAAAACCACGCCTACTCTTCATCACACGGCAGACCACATCCACCGCTATACCGATGCATACCAATCATACCATAATACTAAATTAATATACAGTATAGAAAGTATATTGATACTCAGTAAACCAAACCGGCTCTTACATTGAATATATCGACACTACGATTGAATGGTATTATTATGAAATTCGGTACCAAAATAACGAACTTTGGTCTTAAATGTCTTTTCTTCTTCGAAGTTATATGGGGTAGAGGGCACTGCACTGACCAACTCTAATATGCAGCTACTGGCAGCTTGAGCCGTTTTATTCTAGGTCATGATTTCAGTAAGGGCCACCATAACAAAATTTACGTAACTTACAGCTTCTTTATTACGACATAGATATATACAGTAACCACTAAAGAATGGGTGTAACTGTAGAGCTTATGGCCATCATCATGCATTTTGCTGTTTCTAGGCCGTTGCTTGCGTGAAAACAACCAACTAATAACATCCCTAAATGTTCGCTCAAATAGTCATCTGTTGTAAGTGACCCAAAACAATATTAGTCATGGCCATTAAAATTAAAGTTGCTACTTGGTGATTGATGCAAACTTTATGGTAGATATTGGAGAGAGAAACTGCGCATGATTTGTTTGGTTCGCGAAAAAATTCGGCGGGAGAGAAGCCTTTTCATATTTCTTATGGACTTTTCTTTTATGCAACATGCATGAGAATATTATTTTTATGGAAATGCTACTTTTCCATTCTTTTTTTTTGAAAACTCCAACCAAACAAGAAATTTTTCTTCATTAACTATACTTCCATGAGCCAAATGAGTCCTCGAGATTTAGCTCACCAAGCAGGCGACAAAGCAGGTCGGAGAATTAGAGATGCCCAACAAGCAGATATTGCAGTATTAAGCCCAACCCAACTGATTCTCACAAGGGACATGCTGTTTTGGCCCGGCCCATGACAAACTACTTGAATTGAACTTGTTTGCCGACCATTTGTTTCAAACCAAAGTCCATTCATTTATTTTATGCATATTTTTATTTATTTATGATATGGATTGGGTTTGAGTTAGACTTGGATTGGGATTCTATTTGAGTTTAGATCTGATCTAACCCAAAAAATAAATTGAATCGGTTGCAGCCGAGTTAAGTCTAACCCAAGTTACATTCATTAGTGTCCACCACATTTTTAATGCTTCAGAGCAACCAACAGACTACATTTGGTATCATTGTCATTTTTTTTTTAAAAAAATAGAAATATGCATTTCTATTTTTTTAATTTTCTAATAACAGAAAACATGTTTGATTGGCTCTTTCCTCTCTTTTTTTTGCAACAAGGCTGGCGACGAGGGAGAGGTGATGGGGTTGGCGACGTGATCAAGGAAGGATAGGAAAGAGCTCGATGTAGGGTGGATAAACAATCGAGAAAGTAGTAGAGAAAAGAAAAGTGGAGCTGGAGCCGGCGATGTGACTGGAGATGAGGGATAGCTCGATATCAGACAGAGAGATGGCCAGTAAGACATAGGGAGCTGGTGTGGTTAGATGGGGGTGATGGGGCTAAGGGCAAGATTTAACGGAAGAAGAGAGATTGGAATAAGGATGAAAGCCCATTTTTAAAAAATTGGAAGTAAAACTTTTGCACTTTTAATTTTTTTCAAACATAATAAAAGTTGTTTTAAAAAATATAAATAAAACTAGAATAATCAGACATATTTTCTGCATTTCATTGCGTATTTGTATTTTAAAAAAAATACCAAACCGACCCAAAAACATTGACCCCTTGGGGAGGCAAAAACGTCGCCTAGCTACCTTTAATAGCACAGGCTTCTCGGGCTTGTGTGGGCTAGAATAAGCCCATTTCGGCACGGGCTTTCTTACCTTCGGGAAGATCAAGCCCATCTTGAGCTCATGTGCTGTGCTCCGATGGGGAGATAAAGCGACGCTATCGAGCCACGTAGGTAGACCACGACAAGAGAGGTAGGATCTTACCTAACGTGATGTCCTCCAATTGGAACTCATGTTTCAATACTAGGGAAGGGGAAAAGGGATATTGGAGATCTAAAGCAACGATAAAAGCGCATGGTGGGACATTCAAATCGATGATTCGTATCGCACAAGATTCGTGTTGCGCCAAGATTAACATAATTGGGGAAGTAAAGTGAGGCTCTCAAGCCATGTAAGTAGACCACAACAAGAGAGGTAGGATCTTACCTAACATGTTGTCTTCCAATTGGAGAATAACCTAAGTGTTATGTGGCTGGTTGAACTAGGATTTTTCTTTTTTAATGCAAGAAAGATAGACATATATATAGTAACCTATCCCATCAAAAGTGCAAGGTAAGTAACTACAAGGTAAAGATCTACACATCTAATGGATCGTGGTGCCAAATTTTACCTTAGAATCTAGATATAATGATTTTTTTAAATTTTACTTATAAACTTAATTGCATCTGATATAGGTGTATACAGGGATGTTAATTTTGTAGCCAAATCTCAAGATCCAGTTAACAGGTCCAATTTGCAGTGAGGCAAAGAGTCGTGCATACTTAAATTTGATAAGTCTATTTGAGCTAATTCTACTCATAATCATACCATATTTTAGCAAAGTTATATCTATTTTAGGTCATTACCGCCAGCAATTATGCTGGGATAGGTCAGAGTTGGGTAAATTGAGTTTCGATATTCAATTTAGCTAGATCAAAGATTTTTTGGAACAGAATTCAACCATTCAAAAAACAATTAAGGCCATGAGGGGTTATGTCAAATAAATCATAAATCCGGTTTTGTTTACTTTGCTAGCATACATAACATTTTAGATAGTTTATATCCAATGGTCAAGTCGAAACAATATATGAAGTTCGATGAGTCAGACTGTTGGCATCCTAAGGTCCTACCAAGGTGATGCTTATCTGTTGTTGGTTGTGGGTGGCTAATAGTTTGATTAGCAAACCAAGAGCCCAGATAACGTTATTTCTAAAAAGTAGGTTAACTTGGTTAACTTTAAACTGAAAGATGATAAAGTTAGCCACCAGAACTCTCTTCCCTATATACTTTTATTACTTCTTTAATATTTATCCTACTAACTCCAAAAATATAAACCAAATAGCAAATAACATTAACCAATGGTCAATTGACTTATGAGTGGTTACCAATGATTAAATCCATTTACTGAGATTAGGTATTCGGCATTCAAACGCAATCTTAAGAAAAATCTATATATATTTTCCTTAAGAAAAACCCTCACACCAACCTTACGTCACCCGCACGGGCCCACCCTTCTCAGCACTTTTTTCGGGTCCTTTTTCGTAGACCCTAGAGGTGGGAATCCTCGGTGGCATCCCTTTCCCTTTGCCGAATCTATCTTTCTCGGCCCTCCTACTGGCTCTCCTCTCTTCCAGATATTTCTCTTCCTTGCATCGATTCCCACCGACTTCCCCTTCTCGCCTCCGGGCCTCCTCACGCCCAATTCTCGACGGCGATCGGATTCGCGGAGGGTTTTGATCCGAGAGTATTGCGTGCCGTGCGGGATCCGTCGCTGCTTTCCTGGAAAGATTGGACTTTGGCAGCTGAGTTGTTCTCCCGGAGGTGTATTCCGTGGATTTCGTTTCGATTTCGGCCAAAGGATAGGATTTTCTATGGGGGACCACCGTAAGAGCTTTTGCTGTTGCAATCTTGTGCCATGGGTGATCGGAGGTTTGGAGTTTTATTACCCCTTGGCTTTAGGTTGAAGTCGGGAGGATTTTCTTCAGATTTGGCCTCGATTTCGGCGAAAAGTTTGGATTTTCCTACCTGGGGTCTGTGTAAGAATGTCCAACCTCCGGTTTTTGTCGTGATTCTTTTACTGTCGGTGATGAAGCTTTGGAAATCCTTTTTTTTTCTGTTCCGCCTAAGTGTGAAGTCGGAAGGACTTTCTTCAGAGTTCGGTGAAAAATTGGGTTTTCTACCTGGGATTCACTGTGAAAGTGTTCGACTTCTGGTGTGATTTTTCTATCTGGGATTCACTGTGCTACCGGTGATAAGAGGTTTGGATTTTTTTTTTTTCAAACTATAGTTTGAAAGTTGCAAGGAAGAATTCGTTTTATTTCTCATGGGTTTCGGTTCAATAGCTTAGCATCCTTTTTCTTTGTGCAGTTTGGAAGAAACCCTTTTTCTCAGTTGTGACGATCGGAGTTTGAGGTTATTTTGGGTTCAGCTAGAAGAAGCTGCTTGAGAATCAGCTGTGAGGGAATGCCAGAGGTGACAATTCCTGTTTTCCTGTTTCCATTTCCGGGAGTTTGGAGTTGGGAAGTATCTCTTCGAGTTTCGTCGGATTTTAGGGTTTTCTGATGCGATCTTGTGGTAAGTCGGTGAATGTGAGAGAGATGAAAGGGGGAAATCCGGACGATAAGAATATGGGCCCTCTGTTCCCAAGGCTCCATGTGAACGATACAGATAAAGGAGGTCCCAGAGCACCTCCGAGGAATAAGATGGCACTTTACGAGCGGCTCAGCATACCTTCACAGAGGTTCAATTCAACAGCTTCTGCACTGCCTCCTTGTCCTCGCAATGCCAGCACCTTGGTGTCTTCGGCTTCTTTGAGTCAGGTCAGTTCATTGTCACATAAGCTCCTAATCTAGTTCAATCTCAATCAAGTGCTTGGAACTGCTTTTTTATCATGCTGTCATAAGAGAAGCGGTTCGAATTTAATGAGTTCGAGGGGCAAGTAGTGATTGATCATATAAGAGACTCTTGATGAGTGTCAAATTGGTTTCATGGGTTTGCAGTGTTTGTGTTTTGCTACTCGTGATGGTAGTGTGATGTTTGCTATGGCTTATGCTTATCCACATATAGCATTTCAGTGCTTTGGTTGAGTGGCCAGACCATAAAACATAATTGCCTATTACATCCCGAAAATCTTTGTATTTCAATCATTCTTCAATTCCTCATGTTAGCAAGCTTCTTATGGAAAACCTAATGATATAATATTGTTACATTGGTTATCAAACACATAGCATAATGAGGATATATTAAAATGATTCAGAGTTATGTTATTAGGCACCTGTAGTGGTGGTTAATGCATGCGTTCTGAGATAACTCTATTGATTATAACAGTTGCTTACAAGTAAAATTTGTTAGGGAAGAGCATCATAACTGTCACGCCCTAGATCCGGAGCATGACATGGCCGTGCTATTGGAGGGCACAACCCACGATAATACGAAGCTGATATTATATTTAGCCTCCGAATCCATCTCAAAAATAATAGAATAAATAGGAATCCAATTTCATTATCCATTAAATATAACCAATAGTGGTTCAAAGCGTCTAAATCCAAACATAAATACCAAACTCATAATCCTCAATATTCAAAAATAAATCATTGACTGCAAATTCATTACTTACAAGTAAAATTTGTTAGTGAAGAGCATCATAACTACTATTGCAGCTTCCTCTATGGTTGAACACCTAGCTTGAAGTGAGTCTACAATGATGTTCATCCATGGAAAAATGAATGCCGGCATCTTTTTTCTCCATACCAACAAGACAATGACATAACATTTCTTGTAGAAGTGCTTCATACAACAAAATCATGCAGCTTAAGGAACATTTGATTGGATTGTCTTCTCTGGCTCAAGGTTCGAAAACTTGGTTTTGATTCTGGTTTCGACTGGGTTTCTAGAGTTTTGGTTTTGGTAGCTTTGGCAGTTTCAGAATTTTCACTCCAAGTTTTGGAGTTTCGTCAAAAAATTTAAAAAAATTTAAGAAAAAATCAAAAAAAAATTGAAAAAAGGAAAAAAAATGAAAGAATCCGAGAAAAATGATCAACAACATTTTGAAGTATTTTATTATTATATGGGTTCTTTGTTTGTCTGGTTTTGACAGTTTTAGGCTGAAATTGGCATTATGCATAATTCATTAAATATGCATTTTGTATTATGAATATATATTATTTAGCTATCGAACTTTAATTGTTCAAAAATATTACTTTTGAAGCTTTTTATTGACTTGTGCATTCAAATAACTTTCTTTACTTTTTAGAAGAATTAACAAGTATATTAAATTCTGGTATTTGTCTCATATTTTTGTGGTTAAGTGACTGTTTAATTAATGCATGTAATTTATTGTTCTATTTATTTTATGTAGGCGATGAAATATCTTCTGGTTAGTTGTTCTTTCTTCTTTATAAAGTACTATAATAATTAAGAAGGTATGGACCCATCAAGGATTATGTTATTGCAAGGTCGGCGGAACCGTCCCGAATCAGGCGGGAGCCACCAGTATAGTTCCGGCTGTAAAAACGAGATAGTTGCCGAAGCCGGAGAAGGAGAAGAAAAGAGAGAGCGAGTGGGGGAGGGAGGTAGAACGCGTGGTGGCGGACGCTAGCGGAAGGCCGCGACAGTCGAGGCCGCGGCTGGTTCTTCTGTTTCGAACGAAACAAGGGTCCGACTGTGGTTAAAAAATTTTAGAATTTTGAAGTAAAGTCGGCATGCTATCATAGTCATTAAGCTGGAAAACTAGTACATAAAGCAGTGTACTGTTGACCCCAAAAATGGAAACACTGATGAGGTTGAAGGGTTAATCTCCTAAATGAATTGGAAGTTTTATTTTCTTCTAAAAGCCGATAAATAGGAAGGTTAACCTTTTACGTTGATCAGCAATCAGTTATTTGCAAATTCTTCAGCTTCTACATGGGCTTAAGTTGTTGTACAATGTCATCTGTTCTCCTCCTGATGTTTTCCACATTTGTCATTCTTACATTCTCATTCCAATGTTAAAATTTTTATAGCAACCCACATGCATCACCACACTGAAGGAGACCTTTTATTATACATTCTATGTCAAGTGTTCTGTCACTTTGAAGCAATTTTCTGAATCTTAATTGTCATTACTTTGGGAAAAAGCCTAGCAATTTTTTTAATAGTTTTTTCATTTTTCATTGTTTTAAATCTCATCATCCTACATTTTCTTGGTAATAGGTTCTTGTTTTGACAAATTATTATGCCGGCCTATCTATTTCTGAACCAGTGGAAAGAAATATTCTTACCTCCAGAGAAGCATGTTGCCTCTACATCTCAGCTCGTAGATGTAGTTTATTAGTCTATTTTAGCACCATAAGATCAACAAATAGAAGTCCAAGGCCATCTTGGGATGAGTTCTAGGATGTTAACTGCTTTTCATGCTTCAACCTCTCTAAAGCAGCAATAAAGAAGTTAATGCCTTTACTTTCTTACCATCAAATATGACCAAATTCTACTTTTAACTTGTCACTTTGACGTAAAGGATTTCCTCCAAACAACCATCAATTACGTGCTTCTTCACCCCATTTCAGGTTCCCTGATTCATTTTTTTATGCTTTTCATTAAGACATGTTTGACTGGCACTTTGGTGGCTTGTCCTAATGAGGATGTGCATACAATGTTAAACACCATCTTTGGTCTTCTTTATGGTCTTTTTAACTCATGCCGCAAGCCTTTTCTCTATAGCAATCTGGATTAGATATACTTTGTTAGCCTGAGAAATGTATTCTTTCTGAAAGAAAAACATACACTTGATTTAGAAAAAGCTAGATGTCATTCCATTTCTTATCTTACATTAGTATTAGTTGATTAATCAAGTGTACTACTGGCTGTAGGGGTGCGGGCAAGAGAGGAGTGTTTACTCTCCATTCTACATGCCCGCTCATACACCTGTTCATTCATCTGAGAGAGTTAACTCCCATTCCTCTGATGGAATGAATCTCAATGCCGCAAGGATGGAATTTGAGCAAAGATCCATAAAGAATATGAGTAACAGAACTTTGAATGCTACAGGACCAGTTGCTGAATGTAGTTCACTACATCAACATGACACCAAGGCAAAGAATTCTTCTGAGAAGTTGGATGACGAGGATGATTTTAGGGTTCCTACCTTTGTTCGGTCAGGAATTGGTGATATTGATGCGCCTGCAATGGGGCCAGAAAAATTAACTCACTTTTCCAAGAGTCCACTGAAGAACACCTCTACTACATTCAATTCTTCACTTCAACACCCAAATGCTAATGATGAGCCCCTGGAACAAAGCCATACTTCGAGAAATTTTGATAGAAACCGTGGTGATAAAAAGCCTAAAGAAACTTTAGAGATCAAAGAACTCAAGGAAAGGTCTGTACCTCACCAGGCATCGGGAGAGCCATCAAACATTGCCAAAGTGCCTTCAGATAGACATCACACTAATAATATAAATGTTTTTGACAAGTCACTCCATGGAAGAACAGGATTTTGTCAAGAATCTTGTGGGAATGGTGTTATAGATGGACCGAGGAGCTTGAATGACATCAACTCAGTAGAAAATTGGGATGCTTCAATGGCAAGAATTGAATCAGCGCCCAAACCATCGCTTGGGAACAGCTATAGGACTTCAAGTATGGCTGACAAGTGCAATGAAAAAGGCTGTGATAATGAAAATGACACATTGGAAATGAGAGATGGAGAGAACAACGATGAAGCATCTGAAGCTTCGATGGTGGACTCTATTTCGGGCTTGGAGATATCTCCATATGATGTTGTTGGAGTAATTGGTCCAAAGCACTTCTGGAAAGCGAGAAGTGCTATTGTCAAGTAAGCACCATGCTATTTCTAGTTGTTTGCATTGTCTACCATTTGCATTGTTACAATCTATAATGTTTTCCTGCTTTCCTTATTGTACTGGTTGGTGTTTTCTACCAGTTGAGAAATGCTTGAACATCTATTGTTACATATGTAATCAGTTGCATGCAAGTCAGTATGAATATTGGCAAGAATCAAGTATGATTATCCTATTATGACTAAGTCTTCTACCTGATTATCATAGAGAGTTGTTGACAGACCTTTCTGATCTGTTAATGTCTCCTTTGAGAATTTCCTTTTGTCTAGGGAGGAAAGTCCACTCTTTCACTCCCCTCAACCCCGGATTTGGATAGTCTCTCTTGAGTGCTTGCCAAATAGCCTAAGCCACAACAGATTGGTTGTAGAACCCTGTTCAATCCATCAGAAAAATCTTCTTTTACAAGCTGTCTTTCTGAACCTATTTGATATGATAATGCATGAATGACCATGACAATGATAAATCATCTATTTTGATGGCATTCAGATACAAAATTGATCCATTACTGATCAATAGTAGGCCTGTTATGATAAAGTAGCAATTGCAAGTCTTGTTCCGGAGCTTTCCAATACCCAAGATCACCCAATTTGGACGTAGGGGTGATAAAATATACTTGCAGTAAGAACACTACCTCTTCCATGTATCAAATTACTACCTCTTGTGATGCTTCATTTATGTTAGTCCTTCTTTCTGTTCTAGTCCTACATAGAACACTATTGCATTGTCCTTTCAGCTATAAGCCTCCAACTCTTACATGTTTCACCCTCTTTGTCGCCCAATGTTCTGATTATTTGAGATGCTGCTCTGTCTTGCTCCTCGTTTGTTTTGCATCTTATTGTTGCCCACTTTCATCAGATGTCATCCATCTTATCCTGGCTATAAATAGATTCATAACTTTTAGGTGTTTGTTGCTGCCTTTTACCTGCTATCTTTCATCTCAAACAACTATTGATGTCAACTCTAGGTGCTGTGTTCATAATCAAGGCAACTAGGGGCAAGAGAGTGGCATGCTATAACCGTATCACGTAAAGGAGGTTAACTGGTGACATTCAGCTAGGGAGGAACCCTCCAGAAGTCTCAAATGGAAAAAACTCTAGTTAAAGAGAGATGTTGATAAGGAATGATGTTGGGAAATTAGTTCTTCTCTATGGCAAGATTATAGACCAAAAAGTCATATTGTAACACGGTCACATATATAAACTTCATGTATCATATTCAGTTGGCATGCTATAAAATATATATTTAGTTCTTTGGACCTCCACATTCAAATTTCTGAGTAAGCCCATCTACTTGACACACATTCAATCTAGTGTATCATATAATCCTGATGAATGCTAAGGGCATGCTTTTTCTTAGTCCCACATAATGCTGCTGTAGTGCTTAGTTAGTCATATTTTATTTTTCAATTAGTAAATAGTTGATAAATATCATAAAGAAACACTTGCTAAAACTTTGTCATCCTGCTGATTAATTGATTGTCAACTTTCTCGCATTTATATTTCGGATGCTATTTGCTTATCATCGTTGCTGGCTTCTCTCTTGGTTTTTTTTAAAATCTGTGCTTGTTCTTAATTTCTTGCAGTCAACAGAGAGTTTTTGCAGTACAAGTTTTTGAGTTGCATAGATTAATAAAGGTTAGTCACCCTCAAAACCATCCAAATAACTAGAAAACACTTTATCATGTGCATAGAACATGAGGCTAGCCTCATAGCGGTGACTGATCTCAAAATCTGACCTCAAACAGGTTCAAAAGTTGATTGCAGGATCACCACATCTGCTTCTTGAAGGCAATCCTTACTTAAACAAATCTTCAGTGGAAGTACCAAGTAAGAATCTGCCACCTCAAGGAAACAGAAAGTCTCAACTGCAGGCTGTTAAACTCAAAGTTGGCTCCCAGAAACCAAACCAAAATGCAGAGTGTCTGCTAGAGAACCCTGGAGGAGCTCCACCTCTTCCATCTCATGAAGATAGAGTTAACCGAGGTCCTCATGATCAGGTTCCAAGAAATGGACCGTACTCTGGGCCCTCCCCACCTATGTCCATGGCTCCTGAGAACAAACCAAGTGCCTGGTGTTTCCATCCGCCTTCAAACCAATGGTTG
This sequence comes from Phoenix dactylifera, assembly GCF_051530095.1. Classification (NCBI taxonomy): domain Eukaryota; kingdom Viridiplantae; phylum Streptophyta; class Magnoliopsida; order Arecales; family Arecaceae; genus Phoenix; species Phoenix dactylifera. Next base: position 31,986,409 of record NC_143198.1, on the reverse strand, counting down.
GTCCCTGTTATGTCACCTTCAGAAGGACTTGTTTATAAGCCTTATACCGGACCTTGCCCTCCAACTGGTGGTTTCATGGCCCCTGTATATGGAAGCTGCACGCCTTTGAGTCTACCACCAGTAGCTGGAGATTTCTTGAACCCAGCTTATGGTGTTCCAGCATCTCATCAGCCTCAAAATATGGGTGTTCTCTCCGGAGCTCCTGCTATTGCTCCAAACTACTTTCCGACTCCTTACGGCCTTCCTGTTGCGAACCCGGATATTTCATCCTCAGCTGACAAACAAGTAAGCCCACTGCCTGGCTCAAAGCCTAATGTCCAAATTGACCGGCAGTCGTGGAGCTCAAATGACATGCTACATCCAAAGAGTGAAGCATTTTCAGGCTGTCTTTTGAGGTTTCAGGCGTCTAAAGACAGTGAGTTACAAGGGAGTACAGCAAGCAGTCCTTGTGAGAAAGAACAAGAAGGAACAGATGCATTGCCTCTCTTTCGTATGGCCCCAGCGACAGACGGTCCAACTCGACCCTCACAGTTCAGGGGCAGGGGCAATCAGGCTCGTGTGATTAAGGTTGTGCCTCACAATGCCAGATCCGCAACAGAAACAGCAGCACGTATTTTCAAGTCTATACAGGAAGAGAGACAGCAACATGAATTGTAATTGGTATATATCTCCTGGTGTGCGCTTCCCAAGCTTTACGTGGATGTAGCTGTGGGCACAACTGATGTCATCTTGGTGCCTGATGATGTTCCCTGGCCATGGTTCAGTATTTGGTATAATATAAATAGGTTTCTAGTGTCTGATCTGAAGTTGTTTACATGTAAATATGATCTTCTGACATCTACAAAAAATCAACGTTTTGTGGCGTTTCTTTTCTAGTTGTTGTGCTGAGCAGAATTCTGTATGATATTGTTTTGGAGAATCGATTTTAAATACAAGCTTTGGTTTGTAAGAGTGTACATATTGGGGTTTACAACAGCTTTTCTCATGTGGATTCCATATTTCATGGCGAGACAGCTTGTTCATGACTATGGGAAAATCATCCTCAAGGTTGCAGATAACCTTGTCAACCAGCTGAGAAATGAATCTAAATCTGAATGCAGTTCTAGCTTCATGCGGTCCATCGAAATTCGAACTAATGTTTACAGGTCACTGCTACCTGTACTAAGCCTAGGATTCTTTCCAATGATGTCTTCATCCGTCGGTAAAATTTTGTTCGATTTTCAGTGGTTGCATGGTATTATCAGTATTTCTGTATTGAATAACTAGTTACATGGCTTCTCAAAAAGACCCTCTTTTAATATTTTACAATACAATAACGTATTTAATGGAAATTTAACTAACAATCGTTATTAGTTATTGTCTTTTTCATAATAATTGTTATATAATAGAAGCAAAGCTTTTTATACTTTCTCCAATTGTCCAATGAAACTATTTTTTCAAAAAAATCAAATTTCTCTGTCGATTCATAAATAATACCTAATTCTTGGAACAAGATGTCAATCAATTAAATAAAGGTATTAATTTACTATCAGAATTAATTAGTTGTTAACATAACAGTCATTATATTATATTTAAAGAAACCATTAAATAATTGAGAGAACTTAATATAAATCATTTATACAATACTGTAACGCTCTGAGCCTTTTTCTGCTTCGCATGCTATTGATAGAATTTCGACCCTATCATTCAATGGTGGGTGATCAACGTAGATCATGACTCGTGTAGGCGCCACCCGGGTAATTCTCATGCGTTTACAAATCTTGACGCAGTCATCATCTCAAGCACGAAATTTCATGCACTAGTGAACGGCAGATGGTTGGCCATGTGCAGAAATTCCTCTTTCTCACTTGGCCTCTTCACTAGAACACTTTTTTCCGAGTTGCCCATCCTTTTGGACTCATGATAAATCTTAACCGTCCAAATCACGGCCTAGGAGAGCAAGACTCTCCTCAGCCATCCGATCAACAAACGAACCCAACCATATCTTTAGATTGTACAGCTGTCACCGCCTCACGTTCGATCTTGTGACCCTTCCATCAATCCATCAAGAACCCCATCCTCCCACCTCCATAAATGGACGCAAGAGAGAGAGAGAGGGGCTCTTCCAGCCCCCTCCCCGTCTCTCTCTCTCTCTCTCTCTCCCCTCCCACTCCCCCCCTCCCCATCTCTCTCTCTCTCTCTCCCCCCTCCCACTCTCCCCCTCCCGTCTCTCTCTCTCTCTCTCTCTCTCTCTCTCTCTCTCTCTCTCTCTCTCTCTCTCTCTCTCTCTCTCTCTCTTTCTCTCTCTGGGTCAGTGCGTGGAAGAGATTCTTGCGAGGTAAGTCAAGTCGCCATGAACGGTGAGGTGGAGATGAGCATCCAGAAGGAGGGGGAGGAGGAGGAGAGAAGCAAACCGTACTGCTCGAGCGGCTCCAAAAGCTACTACGAGATCGGTGTCGTCCGCATTGGCGACCGCATCATCGAGACCACCATCAGCGACTACCACTTCATCGTCAAGAAGTGGCTCCGCTACATCGACCGCAACTACCGGAAGCGCCGCGGGCCCCTCGTCGCCGGCCTCGCCGTCTTCCGCGCCCTCCCACGCCCCCCACGCTGGAGCCGGCGGACCCCCTCGGGGAGGCCCAACAACCCCATCCGCGCCATCGCCCTCTGCCTCGGCGGCTCCCACTGCCTCATCTACCACGACGACCGCTACTGCGGCTTCCACACCCCCAAGGGCCTCAACGACTTCCTCGGCGACCGCAACCTCGCCGTCGTTGGGATCGGGGCCAAGCTGGACGCCGAGCGGCTCGCGGCGGAGTGGGGGATCCACGTCGCGCACCCTGTGGAGCTCCGGACGCTCGCGGCGAGGGCCTTCGGGAAGGAGCAGGTGTGGAAGGCGAAGCTGGTCAGGGGGCGGATCGTGATCAAGGGGCCGGGACTGGAGGAGCTGGCGGAGCTGGTTCTCGATGGAATGAAGGTGGGGAAGAAGCCAGAGCGCGTGGTGGACAACGAGCACATCATGTACGCCACCCGGGACGCCTTCCTCTGCTTCGAGATCGGCCTCAAGTGCTTCGAGATGCTCGGCCACCGGACCTGAGTCGGTTGGACTTATTCGGTACGTTAGCTGATCATCTCATCTCTTCTTGAAGAGTCTTTGGCTTCATCTATGCCTTGTTCTTGATCGAGCGATCTTGTTCTCAGGGTTAGAGTTTCCGTCATCTTCTGCTTCTATTCTTGGAACTTGTGGAGAGGTCGTCGTTTCAGGGTTTCCGGCTGTGGATCTCTGTAGAAAGATAGTAGAATGTCTGCTTTCATGGAGAAAATGGAATGAATAGTATGATCGGTTCTTTTCTTGATACGTTCTCTCTCAGTTTGTCTTTTCTTCTTTTTTTTTCCGTCGTACGTTCTTGATCGAATGCTCTGAGCTGAAAGGAACGGCAAAGAATTGCTTTATTCGAGATATGCGCATATAATTGAAAAGAGCAATCCTCGCCACCAAGGTGGTAGCCTAATGGTACTGGGCGGGAATTCTAACCTCATGGTCCCATATTCGAGTCACTGCGGTGACGATTAAAATATGGCTTTGGCCACTGCTTGGACATGAGGCTGGTAGCCGGGATGGTGCCAGATGTGACGTACTCACACTTGGGACTCGAGCCAGAGTCCAGAGAGGTAGCTGAGCCGGACCCATGGATGGGGAAGACATGAGTAAAATCGGTCGGGTGCCCAACACACGGCCATTTCTGTCCGCATCAAACATTCTCCTAGCGGGGCGAGGGCCCATTGAAGGTTGCTACGCAGAGGTGAGCTTGTTCCTTCCTCTCCTTATCCTTTTTTATTAGCCAAAAAAAAAAAAAAAAAAGAGCAATCCTGGATAGCTTTCATAAAAAAAAAGAGCCGTCAAATAAACTCGTATGTGCAGCTATGGATGATCATCGTCAAAAGATCAACAGCCATCAAGCAGCTATGTCATGCACGGTGCACACGTTATTTGATGCACAGAGGATCCTTGCTATGACAACATAGAAGCGGACTGTACCTTCCTTTTCTCTTCGAAGTACAGGAGAATCGGCTACCAGCGATAAAGTTACATGAATTATAGAAAGTTTTTCTTTATTAGCAACCTCCTAAATGTTAAAATTTAGGTAAATATCGTCACAAAATTGATATTTACATTTATATATATATATAATATTTATTTTGCATGTATACTTTTAATTTTTTTCTTTTTCTTATATATGCACCTACATTTTTTAACACCGTTGAGAAATTAGCCGTTTAAAATTTAAAACAACCAAAATACTTTTGATGGTTAGACATACAAAAAAAATATTTATAAGTATACACATCTAAATAGTAACTTTGCGAAGTTATTAATGCAATTTCATATACAAAAAAAAATCTAATTTTATTTTTGTCTATTTCAACTTGTTTTAACATTTAGATTAGTCTACTATCTGTTGCTCAATGTTTTCTACAAAATATTGCTTAAGAAAAAAATAAATTCGACAATTAGATAACAAAAAGAGTTATAAAAGTTCTTTTACTAATTATGGAATTATGCTACTTTATTTTTCTTTATTTATAACAAGTACCATTATATCTTATTTTATCGAAAACTAGTTTGTAATATTTATTGTTATAGATGCATATATAAGGACATATATCAGAATATAGAAAGATATTAGAATCTTTTAAAGGCATGCATAAATTGTAATGATCAAGCTTCCTTTTTACTATTGTGCTCATGAGTAGAAAAACAATATCAATCATCCCCAAGCAAAATCATCGAAGGATTTCAAAATCCTTTTGACTTACGAACAACCTCTGGGCTATATGGTAGAAGGCTATCTTAACTACTTTGTTTTTGAACTTCTATTTCTAAAAAAAAAAAATAGCATATGGAGCCTATTTTGTTACAGCAATTTTAAATCAGCCATCAACTTGCACATGAAAAAATTTTTTAGCTCTAAAATATAAATATAGCAAATCTTATGCACTAAAATATAAATATTATATTTTTTTAAAAAAATATTATACTAATTGAAGGATGAGTGTTTTTTTTTCTTTTACTGCTGAAATAGAGGTCCCGGCCCAGTTACCATATCTCACCTCGTCAGCGTTAAGGATCTTAGGAAGTCGTAACTATGATTTTAACATTTTGGGGTGATGTGAAAATATTCGAAAGTACCAACCGCAGACCAGAGATAGCCGGAAGTACCATGCGAGGAGTGCCTTCTACGACTTTAAGGAGTTTTCGTACCATTCTTGAGTGGCAATTGCACCAAAGCTGGAAAGCAATGATGATATGAGCCAACGTACAATCTGTAGGGGGTGGCAATCGGATCGGATCAGGCATAAACAGATCGGGTCAAATACAGATCGGATCAGAAAACTATAAATCTGAATCCGACCTGTTTATTAAACGGGTCAGGAATTACAAATCTAAACCTGACCTGTTTATTAAACAGGTAACCCGACCCGACCCGTTTAACCTGTTTAATAAACAGATAATCTGTTTACCCAATCCGACCCGACCTGTTTAACCTGTTTGCCCAACCTGACCCGTTTAATCTGTTTAGACCTGTTTAATCTGTCCAACCCAACCTGTTTAACCTGCCCAACCCGACCTGTTTAACCTGTTTAGACCCGTTTAACCTGTTTAGACCTGTCTAATCTGTTTAACCCGTTTAACCTGTTTAGACCTGTTTAACCTGCCCAACAGTTAAACGGGTTAAACGGTTTAAACGGGTCAGACATCTAAAACCCGTATTTGATCCAATTAATAAACAGGTTAAACGGGTCGACCTGTTTACGATCCGAACCTGTTTAGGCCAAACCCAAACCTGTTTATGGCGGGTCGAACACGGGTCGGATTGGCGGATCGGGTCATATTTTGCCACCCCTAACAGTGTGACAGATTGCAATGGTTAAATTTATTAGTTACAGCTGTGCTCGGGAGCGAAACAACGACAACTGCTATTGGGGGACTTCAAAACTCTTTAAAACTCCAAATAACTTTCAAATTATATGGTAGAAGGCCATCTTTTATCTTAAGTAGTTTTATTTTTGAGCTTCGATTTTTTTAAAAAATATATACAATGTATGAAGCTCATTTTGTTATAATAATTTTAAATCAGCTATTAATCTGTATATAAATTTTTTTTTTTAGTTCTAAAAGATAAATATTATAAATTTTATACACTAAAATATAAATATAATATTTTTTTAAAAAAATCGCCATACTAATTGAAGTATGAGTTTTTTTCGTTGAAAAAGAGGTCCGGACTCTGTTACCACATCTCACCTCGTCGAAAGAGCTTCGTAGACGCGGTCGTTAAAGGAGGATCTTAGGAAGTTGTAACTTGCAACTACCACCAATTCAGGTTTTAACATTTTGGAGTGATGTGAAAATATTCGGAAGTACCACCCACCGACCACAAATAGCCGGAAGTACCATGCGAGGAGTGCCTCCTGCAAATTTGAGGAGTTTTCATGCCACAAATGTAAGAGTTGATGGAGTGACCATCAACTCTTACAATGAACATTAGCATCACTTATGGATAACATTGCTTAAAAAAATATTTGTCTGAATCAAGACATGTTGATATGATGACGAAGAATGTGATAATTTTGAGGTATGCGATGTTTTTGCACGGCCGGGCCAAGTGTGCTTTCAGAAAAAAAAAATTTATTTAAGCAAGAAGATTTGCTTTCGGTATGTGGGACTAACAAGAAAAGAGTTCAAAATTTTTTGAAATACTTAATATATAGGAGATGAGATTGGTTTTATTTTTCAAAATTTAAATTTTTTTACGTTATAACTTTTTTCTTGGTGGGTTCTGGTTGTTACTTGCATAACTAACTTCCATTCGTTTAGACAACTTACTTCAGAAAGTTAATTCCAATAAAAAAATATGCATGCATGGTCTCTTGTATAATTAGATCTTAATCGATCTGACATCTGGGACCATTTTCTACCATTGATCGATGACAAATTAATTTTTAAATATAAATAGCATGTTAATTTGCTTTGAATTATTATTTTTAAGTTTGAGACGCTTTCAAGTGGCAATAAAGGTGGACAATAACTTGTGCCAACTTTTAGCAAAAAAAAAAAAAAAAATAACTTGTGCCAACAATTGAGATATAAACAATGGTGAAGGAAAAGGAAACCCTGATGCAAGGCCTTCAGTTGGTCTATCATGGGCCGGGCCTATTTAAAATTACTCGGGCCTTATAAGTTGCAACTCTATGTCGCGACTCGTTGCGCCTCGTTGGGAGAGGCTGCAAGATTTGCGTTCCATTTCATTTTATTCATTCCGGTTTGCATTTCACACCTCCTCCCTTTATACACGCGCAGATCCCGACCGGAATCCCCTCACCCCCACCCTCTCCGTCTTTCCTCGCAAGAAATCTCACTCGCTGTTCTTTTCCCTCCAAAGTGGAACCCTAATCGCCGATCGCTCTCTCGTTCTTTCTCGCCGAGGAGAAGATGGTGTTCTACATGCTGTACTTTACGGCGGAGCTCGATAACCTCACCAACTTCCAGCCCCGCGGCGGCTGCGACGATCCCAACTACCCTTACTACTTCAAGGTCTTTCTTCATCTATCGCTGGTTTTTCGCAACGATCTTTGGCTTTCTTGGTTGGATTCTAGGGTTTTGCTCGGTTCTTTTGAGGGTTCTTGATGGAATTTGGGTTCGTCCAGGTGAAATGCGAGAACTGCGGGGAGATCAGCCAGAAGAAGACGTGCGTGACGATGTCGGAATCGGTCCCTCTACCCAGTGGAAGGGGAACTGCCAATCTCGTGCAGAAGGTAGTTCATCCTCGTTTCTTGATGCCGGATCGTTCTTTGTTTGCCCACTTTTTCTCATTCTTTTGTCTTCCCTTTGTTTTTGTTATGGTTTTCTTGCTAGTTCTTGTTTGATTGTTTTGCTTGCTCTGTTCTTGGGTCGTTCATGTTATAGCTTTTCTTCGATCCATAATTTTTCATTCAAGATAAGCCCCTCCATCTAAGTTTAACTTTCTAATTACTCGAGGTGATTCTGGCATCTGCTGATGGGGTTGTTAATGATCTATGAACTAGGGTTTTGTTTGCATTAACTCATTTCCATGTATATCATTCTGATATCTACCTCAAAACTTTATTTCTGCGTTACTTTAATTACTGGATATGATTACCGCTCATTTCAATTTTACTTTTGAAAGTGGATTCATTCCTCAGAATACACTTAATTGATGTCATTTCAAGGTCTAAAATTGGTTTTCCTCGTTTTGAGTTTGAGTTTGAGCAAAAGTATAATGTGGTGGAAGGCTTGCAATCTGGAAGCTAGCAGATGAGTTTATTGAGGGGAAAACTTACAAAGGATTTGGAACCTGCAATTATGGATTGTCTCGTGATACTTTCATTAATTTATGTTCTGGATTATAGCATATACCTTTTTTTCTTTTGTAGAGTGATGGCCTTTGAGACGTGATTACTTTTTTTATGGAATTTATTTCACTTTTCCCTCCCATCTTACTTTTAACCTTCTTCTCTGTTAAGATGTTTTCTCTATAGCGCCCTCCCTTGCTCTTGCAATTTGACCCCTTATGTTATTCACCTTTATTAAGACTTTTTTTTTTTTACTTGTAACCTCATTTGTCATGTTGTCAAATTGTGCCTCTAAGAAACAAAGGAGGGTAGAAAACAGGGTCACCGTTTTGATATTGATAAGATATCAATGAAGAAAGGCGATCGTCATGAAGGCTGAATAAAATCCTTAAAGCAAGAAGCCCACAGGCTTACCCCACTGCATAAAGAGATTATAGCAGTAGTAAAAGATTTAACACTTCCCATATGTAAGTTTTTGTAATATGTAGATTCATATATTAAATAGGATGAGATGCTTGCCATGATATAAGGATCTATTTTGTCATGTCAGTGAAAAAAGGTAGAGTTTGTAAGATGACATAAAGTTACATTTAATAGCTATAGTTAAAAGTGCAGACGAGATAAATGTTTCCCCCTCCACACCCTAACTGCAATTAAACATCCTCCTAGAATGCTTAAATGAATGCCAAGATTTTGAGTGGAGCATGATGATCCCATATTCTTTTTAGTGAAGTACCATTGTTCTCCATTTTATCAAATAACACATAATATAGGCTGCTATGCGAATCTCCCTTCTATGCTCTCTTCGATGTAACTAGAAGCTGACTCACCTCCTCATTTTAATCTACATTTTGTTATGGAAATTTTGTTCCTATGTCCCCTCTCCTTTTGCGCACACTCTAATTACCCAAGCAGGTATTCATCTCAGAATTCAGTTTGAGTCAAATGGATATTATTTTAGAAATTTAATCACCTATTCACTTCAGATACCTGAACCTTGTTTCATAACTAGTTTCACTGACCATGAGAGCATTTGACACCTTCCATACCGTGGTACATTAAAGTTCATCCTAGCACTCACATACACCATCAACAAAAATTATTTCTTGCTATCTGCTATCATGTGTGACAGGTCCCTACTACATCTGTCCAAACCAATACCCTAAACAAAGCCTTCTCCCATATTATTGTCGGTACTCTTTAGATTGGGTTATATGGCTGATATTTTGAAATTGAATGCATAAATAGAAAGTTTGGCGATGGTAACTTTAATTGGAGTGCTTAATATTTCAAGTACCATTGTCAGGTACCATGTTTATGACTATGTTCGATCTTTCATGCACAACGGTTGTTGCCAAACATCATCAGATTGGCAAGAAAACTTGCAAGTCACGAATCTTCCCATCACCATAGCTATATTTTCCCCTCACCATCAGAGATGAACCCATCAATAAGAAGCTCGCAAGTATCCTGTGTTTGTATTAAGTGCTATTATTGTAGATGCAGTTATGATAACCCATTACTATTCAAAAACAGAATCAATATATAAATAATTAACCTATCAGATTTATCCAAGGTGATACTTTTAGAGACACTCAATATACCAAACTTCAATTCGATGACAGGATTTGCTGTTTCCACATTTCACTGAAAATCTTTATACTTGAAGGGAATAAAAGAATGAGTGGTGTCTTGTCATCTTTTCCTTGACTACCACTAAATAAACTTTTACCCAATAGCTGTTTGAGGATAGAACTAATTGGGCCATCATGACATAATTTTGTAAATGTTATTGACAATTTTGTAATCTTATGTTAAAAGGAAACACATTTTGCTTAGAAGCAACAGAGAGTGAATGAAAGAAAAGACTAATGGAGGGTCAACGTGATTTTAATTTTTGAAACAATGAGTGGAATATTTGTCGATACCCTTTTTTACTAATATTCGACCTTCTATTTGAATACCTCTGACCCAGTACTGAGTTTTTATCTGCATTTTCTTGCTGTTTTCTTTTTTCATCTAGATGCATTTGGTGCATATTGTGAGAACATTTAAAAATAGGCAAAAGGTTATTCTTGAACTTATAGCTTACAAATCCTGATAATAGAGTTTTGCTATGTTGCCATTTGTGGTACCTAAAAAAGCCCAATGCCATATGTTACGAGTTATTGGTGTAATTTGCAGGGTCGGTGCAATACACGGTGGGATTATGCTGTGAAACACCAATACCAGCATGCCATGTGGCAATTGAGTTTTTTCTTTGGTACCAGGGGTGGGCCCCAGGCTTTTTCTGATCGTAAATGATTTGTTCAGATTTACTGATGATAACTTATGAAAATGCTAGTGGCTAGTCATATGTAAATTTTATGTGTTACATATCTTTGTTTGAAACATAATTTCAAAACATAACTATCTCAAAAGGGGCATTCAAAAGGCGTAATTGATGTAGGCGTGTTTTATACATTTTGCTGGTCAAATTTTAGAGTTACTAACACTACCATATCTGATTTTCTAGTGCAAGCTATGTGGGAGGGAAGGATCAATTCAGATGATTCCTGGGCAGGGTCAACCATTGACTCTTGAACTTAGTCAGCGTGAACAGGTCACTGGATTGATGGTTTTTGATTGCAGAGGCTTTGAACCTGTTGATTTCTCTTTTAGTGATGGATGGAAAGCTGAATCTGTAAGTATCTGCCATTTGTAGCTTTTGCAGTCCCTGTGCATTACCAATTTGGTATTGCTTTTAACTTGTACTTGTTTCGTAGCTCTTGCTTCAAAATCTTGCTTTTGAGAAACATGGAATGGTTTTTGAGGCTTTTGAAAGAAATTCATCTTGCTCCCTGAGTGTGGTTAATTAATTTTGTTTGGGCTTGCAAAGAAATTTGATCTGAAGGTTATGATTGGGCTGGCATGTTGATGAAATGAAAAATAAGTGATGCATGTCTAAGAGTTCTCTCATTTTTTGAAGGTCTCTTGTCCTGAATTTATTTTTATGGGGACAAAATGAACAAGAATAGGAAATGGACTGTTGTCAGTATCTTCAATTCAAGTCCTTGATGGTCATTGTGGAGCGATGGCATTAGCAACCAAGTTTGATAGACAAAATAAATTATGGGCTGTCCAGCCAAGTGCAGTTAATTTGGTTGGTTGCTTTGCCAAATTATAGTCTTGACCTGGAACACTTTAGCATCCCACAGTGAGGCATCAAAGGTAAGATAATAAAGCATAGAATATAGATTTATTTTGTAACTTACATGAGAGAGCTTAGTGATATAATAACTGCTAACGTCTTATTGCCCAACTCTTTCCGCAGGTTGACATTTGTTTTCTTTAGAAGCTTATAGTTTTTCATCAGTTCCATCAGAAGTTAAAAGCTAATTAACAAAATTTTGCCATGTGAGTGTCCTAACATGCAGAAACATTGAGTCCTCTAAAATGGAGAATTTTTTTTCTCTTGAATTGATAAGAGATGGATGTTTTGGCATGCCTCCTTTTAATGTGTCATTTTGGAAGTAAATAAGATTTGTCCCAGTTTCATGTTCTTCTTTTCTTACTTGCCCTTGTTCTCTTCATCAAATTTTATCTTCCCTTTTTCTTAATTCAGATCCCTTGAAATGGTTAATTACATCTGTCATTTGTCAAATAATAGCATGGAAAAAGGGGTTCTCAATTTTGAAGAGTATATCCAATAGCTTGGTGCTGGTTGACTCAAGGACATGACATTTTTGTTGCCGGCCTCACCTGTTCATGTCAACATTTTTGTTGTTGGTAATGATACCTTTCTGATGGTACCGTAATTGTCTCCATGTGTGGTGTCCATGTAGAATTTTGGTATATGTAATCTTGGTGTTACTATGTGAGTAATCATGTTTCATCATTCGTAAGACCCTAACTATTGCTACAGCCCCATGAATTTCATATGTGCGTGAGCTGCTTTGCTCAATAACATGGTGTGCATAAATTTATCTCCTTTAAGTTTTGCTTTATGGGTTCTCTACAAGTGACTGTTGCTTGGTCATGCAAATCCCCTATGTTCCATAAAATGGATGAATGATCGGGATGTGCATGAGTTTACAGTTTTGTGCAAGTAAAATATGTATAGATGTAAGTTGCTACTTGCTGTGTCACATATTCTGAAACTTAGGATTGAGGTGGCATCATGTTCCCTAGACAAGTGGCACTCCATTCGAAGTGGATCTATCTGGAGAAGAGTTTGCGGACTATGATGAGAAGGGAGAATGCCCAGTTGGGGTAGCCAATCTTCGGGCGTTGTTTAGAGTGGTAAGCCTGGCATCCTGGATCCTGGATTATGTTTTAGATGCAATTATACTAGTACTAATTAAATTCAAATTAATACTAATATGGCTGGTTGAATATATCACACGTCTTTGCAGGTAAAGAAGCAAGAGCGAGGTGGCAAGACGACCTTTGTTTAACAACAATAGTTTATAAATGACATGTCCCACAAAATGTAACATGATGCTACGAGACCTGTTACCTTCTACCATGCCAGTATTGTGCATACTCCCTCATCCTTCTGTTCGTATGCTTAATCTTCATGTATCTTGTGTTTGCACAGCCATTTGATGGTTGGATCTTATTATGACCCTTTTAACTGATGAGCTTTTGCTTGTGTTCCCAAACTATTGAATGATTCTGTTACTTTTTTGGGATGCCGAACTTGACATTGTAGCATCACTTGCAGCAGTGGCGCAACTTGGCTACAAATGTAGTTGAAACTTTGCAGTGTGTCGGAGAACCTGTATCTTTTAATCTCTCGTCTATCTCTTGGAATTATAGCTTGTGATGTTAATCTGTGTGGGGGAGCAAAGTATAACATTCACTCTTACGAGCAAGACCAGGATCTACGTTAATTTGCTTGATGGATCTATTCATACACTGTGTCCGTGGTAGGGTGATGGCATGAAAACAGGCTGAAGGAGACGGTAACATTCTGAGAGTGAAAAACCTTTTTTTTCCGGTGAATCAAGATCTTTGTTGTTTTCTGCTTTGGGGTTCTATACAAATCTTGTGATAGCGGCACCGCGATGGCATGAAAAAGGCTCATACCATGCATCAAATGAGCACAATCATCAACACTTGCAATAATATTAGTGTGGCAGACAATATTATAGGTCATGAAAATTGAAAAGTTAATAACGTAGATCATGATCTGCAAACTATAAAATATGTGCGTACCAAAATTCAATAGACTCATATGCTTTCATATCATAAATAATGCAAGATATTATATCAAGCCATTAAAACAAAATATTTTTAGAATATTGATGCACAGACAATTGATTTTTAAAAGATATGATTTTTGGTTTCAAAGTAAATTTTGTAATATAGATCATCCTCTGTATGAAATCTCTGTATGGCCAAGCAGTTTGCAGATAGATTTCTAGAATTGAAAAATCTTCGCAAAACAAGAAATGAAAGCACGCGCATATCATGCTAAAAATAATGTATTTTGATTCCCAAATTGTATAGAGAACTTTAAAAAATGCGTATCAGGTTGAAAATTAAAACTAAAGCAAAAACTTTTCTAAGAAAAATAGAAAAAGAAAAAGAAGAAACCTCTAACCGTCTAGGCCGGATCAGATCGCATTCAGCCATGCATCGGTCTGGTCTAACCCGCCATCTTCGACTCCGAACCCGAACCATGGACCGCGGACATGCCCATCGTATATCTACCATCCAAGCTTCTCTAGGAACGAATATCGCCCGTCCGTTTGCCACGCTTCACTTCCATCGGGCCGGCAACCATAAAAGACTTAACGGAACGGGTTTTATAGACCGAGCGAGCGAGTTTTTTTATTGTAGGCGTGATTGAAATATCTTTTTTATAGATCGATAGATCAGAGCCGTCCATCACCGCATCAAGACCGGATATATTCCAAGCCCGTCCTTCCGGAACCCTAGTCTAGCAGTCGAAGGCTCGAAGCCCAGGGTTCCTCGCTCGCCGGATAGAACTCGATTCCAATCCGCCGCCGCCATGGGTAAGCTCCAATCTCTTCCTCTCCGTCGAGGAGATCATTTCGACCCTTTAACTCTCGTTCTCCATTGTTTCTGATCTCGTGCATTGGTTGGTTTCAGGTAAGGTTCACGGATCTCTGGCTCGTGCCGGGAAGGTGAGAGGGCAAACGCCCAAGGTCGCGAAGCAGGACAAGAAGAAGAAGCCCCGGGGCAGGGCTTACAAGCGCATGCAGTACAACCGCCGCTTCGTCACAGCCGGTATCTTTCTATCCCTCCCCCTCTTCTCTCAATCTGCGTGTTTGATTTCCAACTGCTAACTGATTCGTTGCTTCCTTCTTGTAATGCCTCTTCAGTTGTTGGATTCGGGAGGAAGCGGGGTCCCAACTCATCCGAGAAGTGAAAGATCGAGATCAGTATTTTAGCGGTAGACACTTCTTTAATTTCGAATTCCAAAGAATTTTTAGGGTTTTGTTTCTGGATGATGAATTATGTGGCTGGATTCTGTGTTTTGGGAATGATTTATGAGGACATCGAACTGATTGGGGGGTTGATGATATGTTATGCCCCTCTTTAGATATGCTTCTGTAGCTATCGTTATTTTCAAGGAAGTCTCCTCTTTTTATCGTATTTGTCGTCTTTTTCTTTTACAATTTAGTTCACTTTTATCTAGTTGCTTTTGTGTGGATGTTATTTGGATATCGTGATTGATGAATAAGTTTAGGTTGTGGATTTGATATTTCTAATGAGTTTTAGGAGATGACATGGGTTTTGGAGGTCAGCTGTGTCTGCGTTGTGGTTATCATGTCTAATGATGGATGTTTCATCCTAGTCAAACTGTCTAATTGGCAATTAGAGTGCGATCAATAATGTGGTGGTGCTTTTCAGGTAGGAGTTTTAGATTATTAGAGGGCTTAGGCATATGGCATCCCTTTCACCATCCTGTCATTTGGTGTTCCAATTTGGAATTATGGGGACTGGTGTTTGTGTGCATGCAGTCATTTAGTCCGTGTGCCATTTGTTGAGTTCAGGAGTAGGAAAGGATGCTTTATGTGTTGAGGTGATCTCGCCGCTTGTGAAGATGGTTGTAAGGGTTTTCAAGAAGATAAAGAGAAGAGCCCTTATGCAATCCTTTGTATTCTTGTCCATTCAGCAATACATACTAATTTTATTGACCTGTGTTTTGCTGCCTTGTTTGATTCATTGCTCTTTGGCTCTGCCAAGTAGCTTCTCGCTTGTAATTACATCGGCCTCCTGGTTTTGTCCCCCTCTTATTATTGGCATGTATCACTTAAGCAAATAAGACTAAATAATTTCTAAGTGCACTCTTGAAAAGGGCATCAAGATCTATTTCATGCACAGGATTAGGCTTGGAAGCAGTTAGCTTCATATACCCTCTCCTTCCCCAGGACAAACCTACCCATCCAGCATCCACATGTAAAGCAGAAAACCAAAAATATAGAGGCCCAAAGCACTCCCTACCCGAAAACAAGGAGGATAAACATTGGCAGTGGAAAGAGGGATGTTTGTGTGGTTTTAGTGGCTTGCCTTGATCCCAGTTTAGCCAGTAGGTTAGCTTTTCAGGGGCTTGAGGGAGTTGCCGTAGTTTTGGACTGTACTTGCCTTTATTCCTTTGCAATTTAAATTTGAATTGTGATTCATGGATGGACCTAATCATTTCAATAGGTTTTCAAATGTGCATCCAAACTTGGAGGGCATGACATAGGGCAGCTGTATGGGAGGAAGTGCAAGGTACGATTTTGTTTTTGATCTGAGCATGTTGATGCGGTGGTGCTTTGATGTGGAAATGGAGTGATTTTATTTTATGATCTGAACTAGGTGCCAATCTCTTGCTGAGTGTGTTTGCAATATCAACTAAACTAAAGTTTTGGTTTTCCTGGTTGAAAGGAGAACTTGTGGAGATTTCTAGTTATGCTCTTTTGTGGATAAAATCACAAGAGTTGACGGGTTTTAATGATGGGCAGGAGGAATAATTGTGGGAACTTACAGTATCTTATTAAAGGGGTATTCTGATGGAGTGCTGTAATTTCATTAGGAAAGGCAGCTTGGGTGGGTAAGAGGAGCCTTTTATTTAATGCTGGGATATATCAGTTAAGAAATTTGCATCTGTTGGGAGAAAAAGTTGTTAGACTACTTATGATGAAACTTGTGGAAGCCCTCGGCACTGTGGAAAAAATGTGCCATAACCAGGTTTTTGGGAGTGAAATGGTCTGATTTGGAAGGAGTGAGAACAGGTAAGGCATCTAACAATTGATGCTTGTATGGGGCAATCTAGGTTTTTTTGAGTGAAATCGTCTGATTTGGAAGGAGTGAAAACAGTTATCATAAAGTTATCTCATATTTGACTCTCCAGTAAACACAGCGTCAGCAGGTTTATAATTGGTTGTGAAATGTGTTTCTTGTTACATTGGTCTGAGATTCGTGTAGCTGTTTGTTAACAAAAGTATTCTCTGTTAGTTAATAATTGAGTGCGGGTCTATCTGGAGCTTTCTTCGTGCCAGACGCAGCACAGGATTCTGTCAGCACTCACCACCCTTCGCGCCAGCTTTGTGCCATTCCACAACGATGACAATGCGTGCTCTTGCTACAATAGAACAGCAATATAACCCATTTTAGAAGCTATGCATAATTACCTGGCCCTGCTAGATTTCAGCAGTAACTCTCTTACTCTCTGTTATGTTGAGCCGGCGTTTGCTAAAATGCGTATCTGTTAGATGATGATTCCAACCTCTCCTTTCGCTGATTCTTGTTATGAATTGACCGTGCACTTGTCAGAAGAATTTGCATTTAGAAGGGACATCTGATGGGCAGCTCCGGTCTTTAAGGAACTTATTGGTATTTGTGAGTTCATGTGATTCCCCATTTTTGTTGATTCGGATTTCTTTCGCTCATGGACGCAAGTTGAAAACGGAAGGTTTTTCATTACGCTTGGTGGAGATTCGGTGTAGGCGCGCATGTCATGGCATTTTCTTGAGAAGACGTGGACACATCTTGGTTTGTATTGGCTGCTTTTGTTACTTCGTCGGTGATGATGCCGCCGCATTAGGAAAAATGGCAGCGATGAGGCAAGGGGATCGGATCCTCTAATAACCCCACTTGATTGCCAAGCCATACCGGATATCCGAGCTGCTCGAGCGGTCGAGCCTCACCTTCTCCGCTCATGTTCACTGCTTATATCCCGGATGTTCAATTATTTCCCCTGATCATTCACCATTCACAATGGGAGTAATTCCTCCTCGTCACCTTTCAAGGCTTGAAAACTACTTGGAGGCAGGGTGCTTATTTAATTAAATTCCACACATCCGCCTTTACGGCACTCAGATCCTGCAATCAGGGTCTTAGCATGGCAGCTTGGCCTGCCTGAGTAACCCTTAACATTGGAGGGGCTGAGGGAGTAAAGTATGACACTGTTTTGCATTGGGAGATCTTGGTGAGAGGAGATAGGAACACGACTTGGAATCTCTTATTTGCTTGAGATTTTCCAGCTGTCGATGAGGGCGTCACTGCAGATTCTTTAGCTTGTTAGATGCACGTCTCAAAGGGAATATATGCCTCCTTGGTATCATTCCCCTCACCTACAGTGTGATGTAGAATCTGAAGAAAATATATTAGATTCAGCTGTATAATCATCTGAATGCCCATTGTGCGAGCAAATAAGGCCGAGTTCCGCCAATTTATGAACCAAACGGGCACAAACTAGGTTTCTGTCTTTACGTGGCAAGACAGTTTTAAGAGACGTCGGACGTGTAAATCACTGGATCAGAAGCACATAAAAACCAACAACGGAGCAATCAAATATGCAAAATAGATTCTCCAGGCATACTCAGCTCACACCATATATCACGCAACGACTACACACAAAATAATGTTTTTCCATAAGAAACAAATGTTTTAGATACACGCAGAGACTGAGAACGGAAAACAGACAAAAGATAGGCCCAGCCGAATGTTCATCATTCACCGGCGCTTAAACCACAAAAGAGACGCATTGAAATCTTCAGTAGCAATGTCTAGCGAAGCTTAAAATACAGGATTAGAATAATAGCCAGCGCAAGAACCAGGATAATGCCTCCAATTATCCACTTGTTCCTGTCCATTCTTTTGGACATGGCTGCTAGGACTTTTCTGCTCTTGCCAATATTATCGTCCACCCCATGCAGCTGCAAACAAACCGGATCCCATTCATCAGACATGTACATCCAATGTAAGATGACATATGATGACAAAAAAACATGCACACATACATGTAGGTGCACGCATGTGAAGAGAAAACGATAAACAATGAAATTCAGTTAGCTGCTGATCTGTTTGCCTGCATGAACAGCTCATGTTTGGCTTGAAATTCAACTCAATATCGACTCATTTGATTTGAAGATCAGCCAAATTAGACAGGTTTTGAGTTCAAAAAAATAAACGAGCAGGACCTGGCTCCTTGTTTGGCTCTATATGAATAGATAAACAAATATTTTAGAATAAATAAATAATAAAAAGTCTTATGGTCAACAATGTTTGTCTGAAGAAATTGTAGTCATTAGATATGAATTTAGTGGTTCCAATGTGTGTTTATATATAAACATTTGAACCATTAGATTTCAAGATCTAATGGCTCTAGTGCTTACAGCAATTGGAACCATTAGATGTGAATCACATCCAAGGATAGTTAATGCAAGGAAAAGGAGAAGTGCCCTAGCCCTCATTATTTTGCTTTCTCATATGTTCCACATGTGGCTCCCTTACCCTCCTTTCTCCCAATCCATCATCTCAACCATCTTCTTTCCCTCCTCTCTCCTCATTGGTGCTGGCAAATGACCAAGCTGCTCACAAGCTAGCTTGATTTCAGCTGAAAATTTAGCTGGAATTCAGCTTGCTCGATTAAGAAACTAGCTGAGCTACAGCTAGACTTAGCTCACTCTAGTTCAGCTTGAATTAACTTGAAATACTAAAATATAAGTAGCATAATAAAATATTATTTAATTCTTATTATCTATACATATTATTTGTATAATTATTTATTGCGAAATAATATAGATTATGTAGAATTAAATATAAATTAGGCTTACATAATTAAATTTAAATTAGACTGTTGCTCTAAATTCCCTTCCTCTCCAAGTCCACCTCCACCACCTCTTGGCACGAGGAACGATCGAGACATCAATGAGTGGCCCCTTCCTCCATCGCCAATCATAGCTGTCCCAGATCCTGCGATGAGAGATGAAGGATTCTTTTTTTTTTTCCTTTTCAAAAATTTACAGACCTACCTGACATCACAAACATAATTGACGAGAAAGGGGTTTGGTGTAACTGTCCCATTTGATAGACAACACGCTAGATCATCTCAATGACAACATCTAACGATGAAAGAAGCCTAAGAAAATAAAAAGGTTTTTTGCATGAATACCCTTCTAAAAACTTAAATTTGCGTGAATACCCTCTTAAAATTTATATTTATTTCTGTACCCTCATAAAATATTGTTTTTGCACAAATGCCCTAATATAACGGTTCTTCTTAAACCGTTAATAAAAATCATATTTATTTTAATTAAAAATAAAATAAAATTTTGAAATTACTTTTTTTTGTCTCCCATCACGATCATCTTATAAATGGTTCTTTTTGCACATCTACCCATTAAGGGTATTTTAGTCATTTTAATTTGAAACCTTTAATTTTTTAATGGCATTACATGGCATGGGTATATATGCAAAAATAAGGATAAAAAAGGATAGAATAGCAAAACAAGTATTGTAAGAGGGTATACATGCAAATATCAATTTTGGAAGGATATTCATGCAAAATTCGATATTTAGGAGGGTATTCATGCAAAAAAACCCTTAAAATAGGGAATGCAACTTGATAGACATTTCTTAAAAAAGATCTTGCATAGCTGCACTGATATCTACATATAATATGGTTGGGTAGAGAATTCCGTGGACATAATCATATATCCAGGTATGTTCAACAAGCAAAAACAAAAATATATGAGACGAGAAAAAATAGGAATATGCAATACCCTTCTCATTTTGCAGAAATTGATTGCAACAAAAGCTTACAGGCAGCTAGGGAACTAGAATGGTTTGGAAACAACAGCAGTTAGAGAGTACTTCTTGCCAATCAATTTGAACTATCAGATCATCAAGTGTTTCTAGTTGAAGCACGATACAGATAAGTTTTTCATCTTCAATGATGCCGCAAGATATAAATGCATAGCATTAACAAGTCCAAGATCAATAAACAAATACTTAAACTATTGCTCCTTGTGCATTTAGGAACCAAAGTACTAAATTGCTAAGGTTATGATTATGTCAAGCAGCTGACCAGCCTGTCATAGATTAGCAAAAAGTTGCAGAATTAATTAAGCATACATAAATAATAGAAAAATTCTCAGGGGGCTGTTTGATGACATTTTAACTGAAATGGGTTTATACAAAATCTAAATGAACAAGTTCTACGAAAACATCCGTTTGGTTGCTTTTTGTAAAACCTGTTTCTGTGATATCTGACAGGTCATAAAACCTGAAAAATGAATTTCTATGAAAAACAGATTTCCCCTGTTTATTGTAAAACCTGTTTTAACATAACCATGTTTTATGATTATACATTATTTTTTTAAAAAAAATAAAACCCTCATATGCAACCAAACAGCCCCTAAGAGACTTCAGACTTTCCACTGAACACTTTCCAGAATTAAAAAAAAAATACTGCAGAAAATTTAATTTAGTTGTTTGGCTATTTGGGGAATTAAGTAACAGTAAAATATTTAATCTAGATGCTCAACCCTGTCCTTCAGTTCAGAGTAATTATCATCATGGCTGTACCTTATTCCAAGAACAAATTCATGAATTGCCCTAGATTTTGTTAGGACTAATAGGTTAAAAACACCTCTCCATCTGGACATGAGTTCATTATGTTTTTCCTCCCTTCTATCACTCGAACACACTTTCTTTTGAATTTGTTTATTTACACTGTTGGCCAAGCACTATGACAGCTACGCATGATGCTAGGATAATGGAACTTAAGCCTACTTCTCTGCCATCAATGGCTTCAAAACATGGTCTTTAAGATTCAGCATACTTATGCCCCAGCCCCCATTCAAACCCTCGAACCCTCAAGAAGCAATAAACCGAAAAACATTAGCTGGACTTGACTTATGTCTGTTTTTTGTTTTTGTAGATAAACTAGTTCTATTGCATTATCCTGAAGATTTGTACTCAATTAAACATAGGGAACTCAGAAAGGTAATGAACAGAAGCAGAGAAATAATGAATTTTCTTTTTTTAATAAAAAGAAAAGGCTGCTAATTGTATAAGATAGAAGAACATTGAAAAACATACTGTACTATGAGCATGCAATAGAGACTGGCGTTGTTGATGGAGGTCTTGAAGAATTGAGACACCAAGATCTTCTGTCTCCAACATAGTTCTTCTACTCTCCTTGATCCTTTCAGAAGATTGATTCAGTCTCTCTGTTGACATCAATAACCTTCCCCTTTGATCAGCAGATACCTGTACAATCCAATGATTCAGATACAGCATGCCACATTCCACCAAACATTAATAAACTTCCAAGCACCTGATGCTTTTTAACAAGTGTCTAAAATATCATTAAGAAATAGAACTTCAAGATTATAAAGAAATGACAAATATCATCCCACAAAATTCTGGAATTAAATAAAACTGCAAAGTTACTTAACAGGGGAAAAGAAGCCTATCAGAGTTGTTGACAACAAATATCATGGCATTTGTGCTCTAATTATATACTAGATTATACGCTACACCGAACTTATAATTGACATCAAAATCTGTCCATATCCAAATCTACAGTAGAGACAGAAGATGATAGAACTATCACAGAGATATTTTTAGTAGAGACAGAAGATGATAGACAGTAAATCAAGAAGAGCAGGAGACAGAGAGATAGGAAGGGTCAAATCTGTCTAAAAGGAATCCTTCCTTTCTTTTATAATCAATCACAAACAATGATTTCTGAGCACGCCATGATAGGCTCTTATAATTTTGTATAACTTGTCAACAAGTAAAACAAACTCTTAACGACCAAGTAACTAATCTCCAAAAAGTTTCTTAAAATGAAAAATTCAAAATCCCAAATACCCTATCTAGAAACTTTACTAAATTGAAATTTTGTGATCCTATAATAGTCTATATAGAAAGACACCCGAAACATGATTTAATGACTCAACCCAACATATGCCTAAAGTAGGACTCTTTCACAACAATCCAACTTAAAATAGGACTCTAAAAACCTACTACTTAAATAAAAGTTTCTAAAACAATAAAAAAGTTATCACCTAAAGTTTATGTCCCATCAATATGTGCCCTAATCTCATATCCAGATTACTTGGCACTGAATTTATAATTGACACCAGAAAATCTATCCATATCCTATTCTACATAGAAGAAAGCATCAACAAATATGTCCAGCCGTAGTTGCTTGATAACAAAGTCCTAAGCACTCTTCCCTTTCATAGTTAAGGACTCCTAGTAAAGGGAAAGTCTAGCGATGTAACAATATATGCATTATGATATGCAACAATGCCTCAACTAATCAGGAACATCGTCTCTAACTCAAGAATCTCTCTTAGAATAGTCTGACTAAGATGAACACGATCACATTCAAGATATGCACTCATGAGACAATATTCAGTGTTTTGTGTATGAAAGCTGACTGTCACAATATCACACTTCATATTTTATGGAACAGCTTTAAGGGATACTACCAGGAAACACAACTTGAAGGATCTCCTAATCAATAACCACTCAAAATGAATTCAATGTAGATAAACAAATACTGACTCATCCATGCGCACACCCACTAAAAAAAAGCCTTTGCCATGATCATGGAACCAAACAAGCTTTGCCACCTAACAAACAGCAAAATTTATTACCTACCAAACCATGCTTTTATTACAGTTATGGAAGATCATGAGCACATATCGAATAGGATGTAAAGATGGAGACATAGGTGAGTGGTGTAACCATTGGTAGTGAGAGCTGTGACCGCATTGCTACAAAAGAAATTCTGAAAGAAATATGACAGAAAAAAAAAAATCAAGTTGACAAGCAGTATCTTTTGGGCTCATAGTGGATACAGTTCAGTTAACACCAAAACATGGCACTACTAGGTTCAGTCGTAAGATTGATAACCATGCAGGGCATCTAATGAATAGGATGTCAAGATGGAGATAGATGTGAGTGGTGCAGCCATTGGTCGCGAGAGTTGTGAGTGCATAGCCTCAGAAGAGATGCTGTAAGTAATATGACAAAAAAAACAAGAACTTGAAAAGCAGCGAATTTTGGGCTCGTACTGGATGTAGTTCAGTTACAAGCATCACACTACTGGGTTCAACATTATTGTACAAGCATGGAAATGAAACATCAGAACTTCAAAGAACGCGTCCATAATGAGGGGACCAAAAAATATACAAAGAGAATAAAAGAAAATGATCAAAAAACCAAGTCAAATTTTATACACGCATCTAAAAGAGCACTCCTATTTTTTTCTTAGAATTTAAGAAAAATGGAGTTAAAAAATAAGTTGTCTTGTCAAATATATTGCTGCCTTATTCCCCAATTATTATTGAATCATGACATGGTGATATCATATTTAGCTATGTGATACAGAAATATGAAAGAACGCTTAAGGGCAATAAATTAACATATGATGAGTGAACATCAAAACCAGAAAAAACCATCATGGTCCCAAACATATCCAGGAACTAAGACTATATTGGTCTCGAGCTCAAAATAAAAATTAATAAAAAAAAAACACAGAGGCATGGCACTTCAAATTAATCTCAGCATACCGCTAGTGTATTTGCCATCCCAGACTCCAGCAACTCCTCTCTTGCAGCTTGATTAGGATTAGCAGTCGAAATCCTCTTAAGCTCACCCTTCAAATTATTCAGATCGGATTTGTACTCTCTCAACTTTGCGAGCAATCCAGCCTTCACGCTCGGCTGCAAACTTCTTGCCTCCAGATCCACCTTCCTAATCTACAAAGATTCATTCAAAACTTGTAAGACAACCAGTATCTATGATGTAGAATCTTGAATAAATAAATCGAATCAATTAGAGACATTACCAAAGCTTCCGCATCATCTATTCCAGATTTAATCTCGGAAACTTTCTGCTTCTTTTGCTCTGCAAAACCGACCGTCATTCAATCAAATCATCGTTCAATCGAACGTATATCACGAGACAGGCGATGACATCTTTACCTCCATCAAGAACAGCAGCCGATGAGCACTTCCGGGAGAGAGATGCCGAGATCTCACAGTACTGGCGCTCGTAGCCTTCAAACACCTCGCTCATCGTGACTCCTTCCGATTATTCCCGAGATCCAGAAGAAATTAGCAATCCTGCTACGAAAGGGATAAAAAGGAAATAAGCGATGGATCACATCCGACAAATTCTTGCACGAAAACCCTAAGCCTATCATCGAAACCTAATCAGGCTCATCAAAAACCGATTCAAACAAAGATATCAAAGAAGAAAAACG
The DNA here is from genome assembly GCF_051530095.1 of Phoenix dactylifera. Taxonomy (NCBI): domain Eukaryota; kingdom Viridiplantae; phylum Streptophyta; class Magnoliopsida; order Arecales; family Arecaceae; genus Phoenix; species Phoenix dactylifera. Next base: position 31,961,541 of record NC_143198.1, on the reverse strand, counting down.
ATCGGAAGCCAGGAAGTTAAACCCCTAACCCTAAATTCTCACCCAGCGACAAGAACCCTAACAGCGATTTTCCCTGATCCTTGGATTTACCGCAGAAGAATTATATCATGTAATAAAACGAGAGACGTGGGAGAAAGGAACGGGAAGGCAATAGAGGAGGAATCGTGATCTCTTACGATTATAAGAGCACGCCGGCCGTCGAGATGGACGGGCGTTGGCAGGGAGAAGATTTCTTCTAGAGAGAGAGGGAAAGAGAGGAGAAGGTACGAGCGAGATAAAGGTCTCCTCTCTTATTCGTCGCTCGCTTTCCTCCGCCGCGCGCGTCGCCAAAGTAACCGACGAGGTGGTGCCGCTTACCATGTCTGCCCGGACCCGTCGTTTTCGCCCACTCTCGCACCCCGCGGGGACTCCTGACCCGCGAAGAGGGTCCCACAAATTGGACGGTTCTTCGAATAAACGCGCGAACGTCGATTAAATTGTGGAGAGTATATACTCTCTGTTCGGACACGGAATCTGAAAGGGCGTATCGCTCGGTTGGTAGTCTTAGTGGTGCTGATGCGAAGTATTCACACGTGGTATTCGTATCGGAGCCTAAAGGGATAACTAAGCTGGACCCATGAATGATGAGGGTATGAGTAAAACCGGCCAGAATGTCCAACATACAGTCAATTCTGCCCGCATCGAACATTCTTCTGACGGGGTGGAGGCCCAGTAGGGGTGGCTACGCGGAGGTAGGCTTGTCCCTTCCTCCCCCCTTCCCCTTTTCCTAAAAAAAAAAACAAAAAAAAAAGCAGCAGTTTACGCCGATGGACTACTCTCGCGTGCAATTATTCAAGTTCTAAATATTTTTACTAAATTTTTGAGAAAAAGAAAATAAAATTGTGTTGGTTGCTTGCTCCTAAAATCTTGTTTTTGGAAATCGCCAATAAGTTGTTGCTTGCTCCTGAAATCTTCCAAGAAGCTAGATGATGGTACCAGAGGAAAGCAACTTACTAACTTGAGTTCCCATTGGATCCAATCACATTCAATTTACCTTGGGTGTAGGTAAACATGTGCTTATTATAATGTGAAGGGATCATAGCCATCCATTTATCTCATATTCCACCTAGCAATAATATATATACAAATCTATGCAATGACTTCAAAGTTTTTTTTGGCTAGACTAAAATGGTCCCTAAGAGCCGAGCCTAGTTTAATTTGGTCATAAGAGTTAAAATCAAAAGAGTTGGTGCCACAAATCTTGCCGAGTCTCTAATGCAAAAGTTTTCATTACATAATTACCAAACGCCTGAAAAGCATGGCTTAGAAATTTTATTCTACTTGCATGCTTGTTTTGTTGCAAAATTTTGCCGCGGGCGATTTAATGATCTAAATGTATTCTTCCTCTGCACAAAGAACATCAAACCTATACATATGCGAGCAAAACATTCTTACACATCTGGAGCAAGAATTGCACCCTTCAACGGCATTCTCATTAAAGGAGCTTTTGAATGAATTTCTTACAAAACTTGATTAATTTTTTAATAATAATGCAACCAAAAAAAGGGGGTGTGATTGGTCATTTCCTTTTCAATAGGGAAGGAACTTCTCGGTCAAATCTAGACCGTCAATCTCATTAATCGTAAGGTGGGATAAAACTTGCGAACTAACCTATTATTAATGATAGCCACGAATGCGGCCAAGAAAGAAAGCCCAAACCTCGATCTCGGCGAAGGCGGACATCCGCCCGTCCATTTGGGGGACGTGTCCACCATCAATCTGAACCGTCCAATAATAAACAAAGAGCAGACGACGTAGTACCTAATAGTGGGGCCACAGCATACCGTAGTTAGGTTACTCCGGTGGAGACGGCTATAGGAAAAAACTAAACAAAAACATTATTAGGGGCGACATAATAAAACGACAATAACGCCGTTATGCGAACCCGCGAAACCTCGAAACGGTTAACGCCGCTCGCTAAACGGGTCGGCATAACGGGGAGCTCCTCATCATGATAATGCTGATCGTTGATAACTTGATCAAGGGACAGGAACGGTTCGAAGAGCGATGGAGGTCAGAGAGGAGAGGAGAGGCTAGAGAGGGCGTATAAAAGCCTTGGAGGAAGGGTGAGAAGAGAGCATTTCGTCCGATCAAAGCTCTCAGTTTTCCTCGCTCTCCTCCCTCTCTTCATCCTCTTGTTGGAGAAAAGAAGGCAATCTGAAAAGAGAAAATTAGGAATCTTTGGTCACTGAAAGCCCAAGTGTTCCTCCTCCAAAAATCAGAGATTTCTGCTCGAATTTTATTTCTGTTTCTTTTGTCGGTTTTCGAGATTACTGCTGCTAATTCTTGCCAGCATTAGGATTGATCGAAGAAGCGGCGAAGACTTTGAGCTCCAAAGGTTTGCATTCCGCCGCTGCCCTGGATTTCCGTGGTTTTGTTGGATGATTTTTTCTCATTCGTGGTTTGTCCTTATTCCAGTTTCGAAGAGCACATTTGGAGAGATTTGAGAATTTAAATCTTTATCCAGGAGTAAATAAGAACTACAAAGAATCCATATTTGAAAATGAGGTCTTCTTTCCCCTTGTTGAAGGTTCTTTTATGATCTAATAATTCAAGCCTCTTGTATTTCTCTGTTTACTTGAGATTCTGGCCATATTTTCCCCTGTTCTTCTGATTTAATTGACAAAACGATTCAATTTCTCGATCTTTTGGACGGATGTGTTTCCTCTTAAGAATCGATCGGGATTCCTCTCAGTTCAACTGCATTTGAACGCGAACTCCTTCGATCTCTGCTTTACTTCTCTGAAGTTTGATGAAATAAAGTTCGAAAGAGCCAAACTTTGAACAATTATTCAATGGTTTGTGCTTTGATAATTCTCTGTTTCTTCCAACCTTCCTGGCGTTTCTCCTTAGCATGAACTACCATATAAGACCTTTCTTTTGTTTTCCCTTTCCTGACCAAATTGTTTTCCCTGCAGAAGAGAAGATCGGGACAAGCTCCGATCGCAGCAACCATTTCAGAATCCTAGGTAATTCGAAGAAATTTTACATCTTTATCCGTTTCCCGATTGCTACCCTCCGATCTCTCTGTTCTTATTGTTGCTAATCTATTTCCTTCTGCTCGTTTCCGAAGCCAAGGAATTCAGCATTTGTTCAGAGGCCGTTCGATTAATCCTACAACGCTTCAGAACCACGACCAAATAACCAGCCAAGGCGATAACTTTTTTCCCAGGAATATCTAATTCTTCTGGCAGAAATCTTCCCTGTCTCCAAGTTCCCATGTCCTTTCTCGTCTCTACTCAGCTCTTCAAATTTTCTCCAATGAAACCTCTTAGCTGTTTCCTATGCATTACATCAAATCTATTACCAAAGGCCCTAAAGTTTATTGATGGTACCCAGCGATCTGTTCTCTCTGATCCCATTAATTTCTTTCTTCATTTAACAATCCCGCAATTAATGAAACCTCCTCTGCTTCGTAACTCCCCGTAAACATATAAATTTGAAGAGATATGCTATATTTCGTTAACAAAGGGAAAAAATAACTCATCTCATCTTCTTTCTCTTCTCGTTTTTTTTCTTGCTTTCCTCATTTTTTTTCCTTTCAATTTTCCCATCATTCTCTATCCATTCCGATCAAATTACTATTTAGCAGCTCATCTTCGTCTTCTTCCCTCTCTTTCACGCCCTGTCTCTATTCTGGGCATCAGCATTCCTTCCGTCCATCGGTGTTATTGATCATTAACCGTGGTTTAAGTGAATGACTAACCGTGATTACGTGCTGTGGTCACGTGTCAGGCTTTGGCTTTGAAGGGGATATAGATGGAAAGGGAGGCGAGGAATCCCTATTACACCCGCGGCTCAGGAGGAGGAGTTCATGGTACGGGCAATGGGTCGTCGGCTTTGGCCGAGCCGGACTTGCTGCTCCACTGGGGGAACCGGAAGCGGCTGAGGTGCGTCAAGGTCCAGCGGAAGGAGGACGCGGCCACCACCGACAAGGCCGCCACTACGGTTCGTGTCGACCGCCGGGTCGTCCGGGTCGACAAGCACTCTGGCTTGGCTCCTCCCCCCCGCCGCACCTCCCCGACCCATCAGCGCACCCTCAGGTACGACTCCTCTCTCTCTCTCTTTCTCTCCAGCAATTTTTTTCCAAAGGAAAACGAGGTTGGGACGCAATTACCAGGAGAAGAGAGGCGTGGTTTCTTATGCGGTGTCTGTTAGTTTCCTTCGCGTTTCTGGCTGGCTGGGGGCCCGGCATGCCATGATCACGTGCTTGTGTCAGGGCACGTGAGGTGCGTATTGTGGCTTGTGTCTCTCACTGCAGGCACAGCTTACCGGCTGCTCCCCTGCAATACGCTGCCCCGATCAGCGATGCCGATGGCGAAGGCGGTTTCCTCCGTATATATCACGAATCTGAAAGTCCAGCTGTTCCACATGCGGCCAGGGGGAGTAGGCGTGGCTCGGAGGCTGCTTTTCTGGAGTCTGGAACCCCTCCAGTTCGGCCAAGTCGATTTCCAGCCCAAAACATTTCTGGTGGCGTAGGATAAACTTTGGATTCCAGTTCTCCATTTTGACCGAATTCGTACGAACCTCTCGATGAAGGGAGAGACACCGCACGCTTTTGATAAACTTCTCGATTCATGACGCAGCGCCACGTATCCCTGCCAAAACCTCACACCACTTGCATGGTATATAATACTATATATCATGTACGTGCTCCTTCTGCACCGAGTCCTGATCCCCGTTTTGGTTCATTAATTCCATCCCAGTGTTCAATAGCATAATCCATTACCCGACCAGTTTGCTTTCGAAAGCCCGGACATTCTTTAACCCAAAAAAAAAAAAAAGAAGCCCGGACATTCTGTGTTCTCCCTTTCTAAGGGAACCGACATTTATGCTTGACCGCCCTTCCTCGAGCACTTCTACCCACCGTCCATTAGCAAAGACTCTCATTGGATGGCCAGGATTATATCTGAGATAGGTACATGAATGTCGAGGGTAATGTCCAGCGACAAAGACCGGTCGGCGTTTCATCTGTCCCCCCCTTGGAAATGACTCTTTCAAAGCACTCCGCATTCCGTCAGCTACAGACCGGCGCACCAGAGATAGCAAGCATCATTAAAACTGCATTTATCAGGGAGGTTGAAGGAATGCATGTATTGATTCTTTTCTGCTTCTTCAAATGTTAAGATTAGTAAGCGGTTCCAAAAAAGGCAACAGTTTACAACCTGCCGCTAAGGGTCCACACTCCGCAACAGCAGATCTCTGTTTAATTGGGACACAATTCCGACCGTCTGATTGGTCAAATCGTCCGTGAGATGCATTGAACCCCCGAATCTCGCGGAATGCGGCCCTTCAACTTTTCGATCAGACGGGCCAGAGCGAAATCAATCCAGACGTTTTAAATGGTCCATAACCATTTTGTTCTGGGGGATGAGGGTAACCTTATTTTCTCACGACCACAGTATCTCGTCACGGGTAAATCATATACATACCAGGGGCCCATCATGGAACCCCCTCAATCTCCTCCGACTCCGAGGCGAACGAGACAGCAAACTAGGTACACGAGCGTATCCCCTGTAATCCTGAACCGAAATCACTGAATTAAATTATGCAGTAAATTCTTCGGTCCTCGAAAGATAGTCGCTCCCTTACTTTCCTATTTCTTTATTCCAGTCGAATGAATCATGACTCGTTTTTATAGATTCCTCGATTTGATTTGAAATCATTTCAGGAATTCGGAAGCTGCGACGGCGGAGATGAGAGGGCGGCAGCAGAGCAACGGCGGGCTCCGGGGGGTGGCGTCGCCAGAGCGGGCGGTGAAGGCCAGGAACGGCGGCGCATCGGCGTCGTCGGAGGAGAAGAAGAATGGGGGAGCGGGCTCGTCGTCGGGGAGCGAGGGCACGGTGTGGCCCAAGTTCGCGATCGCGCTGACTAACAAAGAGAAGGAGGAGGACTTCCTGGTCTTCAAGGGATCCAAGCTCCCCCAGAGGCCTAAGAAGAGGGCCAAATTTGTCCAAAAGACCGTTAACGTAAGCCGGATGCCCTCACTCTTCCTCACTCCTTTTTCCCCTCTTTGGTTTTTTTTTCCTAATATTTTATTTTAGTATCAAAATATATGGATATATATTAGATTGTGGAAATATTTTCATTAGATACGGAATCTTTAGGCATTGATTAACAAGGGCGAAAGGCTGCTGGTTTGCTGCCGATGCTGCGACTTTTTCTAGAGGGCGGGGAAAGTGGGGGCCGTTTGGGTGCCTGGACTTCGTCAGCGGTTGGTTCCAGAATTGGTCTTGGTAGATGGGGCCCACCATTTAGTTTGTCTTGATAGATGGACCTACGTTGGTTTCAGGGTTTCCTCTGGTTGGTTCTGCCTTTCAGTGGTCTCTGTAGATTAGGTGGGCCAAAAATAGGGTGCCTTTGCGGTGGGTGGACCTATAATTTTGGTCCTCATTTCCTTTCGTTGCAGGGTCGCTGCTGTTGGCTGGATGTTGGGATCTTATTTTCATTTGTTGTAGTAAGAAATGCCCCTGAACTTGGTTTGAGTTACAAAAGCGCCCTTGTGCTAAGAGTAATAGCGTCAAAACGCAGTCCAGACTTGTAATTCTACTTCAAGGTTAGGGGCGCTGATTTAACTATAACACTCCAGCTCCACGGGGGGCGATCAAACCTCGGAAAAAAGGCTATAGAATTTCTTAAGTGGTCGGCATGGGTTTATCTGCTTCTCTTCTATTTGTTGGTTATTTTTCCAATTTAGAGATTTTTTGGGATATCCCAGAGGAGGCATACAAAATTTGGCTGGTGGAAAGATCCTGAATGGAATTAAGGGAGCTGCATGGGGAGAGGGAGGGAGGGGGGGGGGGGGGGGGGGGGGGGGAAGAGATCATAGCTGTGGAAGAGTGGGAATTATATGTTTCATATGGTGACAGTTCATTCCATTCTTGCCCATTGGTCATTCGTTATAGTTAGTAAGCTGGATGACAGTAGTTAAGGGCAGAGGTGGTGAGTTCATCTCACTCTTCTGATATAGTAAGAAGTATGTAGTGTGAAATGACCTATTAATTTTTGAGACTGAGGTTAAAGAGGGCATTTCGATCTCTGTGTTTATGTTAGCAAGCTTTATTTGTTTTTCCTCATATACATTGATACATCATTTCATTGTTTCTATTTCATTGCTTTGATTCAAACTGCATCTTAGTGATTCTTTTGCATAGTACGAAGACATCAGAATTTATTAGATTAGAGCAGTGTTTAGTTACACTTCTTCAACAAAACTAATTAAATCCACTGTTGAGCATCTAGGCAAGCCAAGTGAATTCCTTTACACATAATCGTGATATACTGCATTCTTTTAGCTTACATTGCATCCTCCAATTTCTGAATTTTGTAACTAGCTTGATTGGTAGCCCTTTTCTGTGTATATTGTGGATATCAATGCAAGACTCCATGAAGAGAACTATTAGTGAGGCCAATTTGGCAAGAGTGACAAATCTAGGTTGGATGTTATCCTATCTGTTATATATTTTGTTGGTTAATGGTATTGAATATAATTTGAATTTTCAAATATAATCAAAAGAAAGAACCTCGTTGAAAATTCTACAGCTCTTTTGTTGTTTCGTAGATATTTCTTGCAATTTTATTCCTTAAGCTGAAAATGACTTAGATCACTACTGTATGTACATTATACGTTTCCTTGTCAAAAGTAGTAGAAGTCAACTTAGCAATTTCCTAATGGAACCCAAATTTTGATTTCCTACGCTATTACTTGTTTGCTATAATTTGCTAGAATCTACCAATTAAGGTTCAACTTGGGCTAGGTTAACCCTAAATTCGACCCATACATTGTGTTGGGTCTGCCAATACATACATTAGATTGACTGGGCCTGGATGAGAAAGTGTCAACCTGATTTTAGGTCAAACTGTGTTTAGGTTGGAGGCTTGGTTAGTTCTTTTAATTGGACTCTAGTTGTTTATTTCTAAAATAAGGTTCCCAGCCTAACACAACCTAAATTCAGATGAAGGTCAATTGAACTTGGCCAAGCCTAGACCAAGTTTGAATTGAAAACTTTGGAACCATGAAGAATTCAGGCTTGAGGGATCAAGTTCAATTTTGGTGGCGTCGGGTACGATATTGGTCAAGGTGGGCCTTTTTGTTGTTCTACTGAAAATACATGCAAGTTGGTTCATGTGTTAAATCTTAGATTTCGCAATCCAACCAACAATTTTAGTATGTTAGAGGTATTTATGGTCTCCCGAGCCTTTTCTCATCAAAACCGGAACTGGTATGGAGCTTTAATTTGAGAAGGCTTCATGGAAGGATTGAGATTTTATTTCTGACCAGCTGTCAGCTTGATATTAATTTTCTAAGAATAGACCAAATTCTTGTTTATGAAGAATAAGCAAGGGAAGGTATGCCATGAAATTGTGGAGATCTACTCTAATTTTCTCATCTTAAACTCACACAAATAGGAAGAAACCCTCTTAACATTTCCATAAACTTAGAAAGAGTCTACAGAAATGGTGAATGCAAGTTTTAACAGGAAGTGTATTCATTGCTAGGGCACAAGTCACAAGCTAAAGAGACAAATTGAAACATTGTCCCATCACATGTGATAGGAAAAAGGGACATCTAAATAGAATCTCTTTTCTTTGTTTAGGAGATGCATATTGATATGGTTAGTATTAAATATAAAGGTGGGTGATAAAAAATAAGTTTCTTAGTTTTATGAGGTGTCAAAGTTGAAGATGCATTCTTCTTAAAGGTTTCTGTGTTTGAACACGACTTATTTGGTCAATATGGGCATATCTTTTGGACAAAAGTAGTTTAGTCTAGCTGGAAATGACTCAATCATGGAGAAAAGCAACTATCTTAAAGTAAATATCAATGCTTCATTTTATCTTAATGATCCTATAGCTGGCATTGGATTTGTGATGCAAGATGATTTTGAACATCTTCATTTAGTGGTGACCAAGGCAACAAGGTCTCTGGATGCCTGGCCATCTGAGGAGTCAAATCTACTTCTGAAGAAGTGCTTAGAGTTCTTGCAATTGGAAGTGACTAGACATGGCAAAATGGATTATTCTTCCAATACGTAACATGTTAGTTTGGTTCGGTGTGTGGCACAATTGTGTGCCAATAAATTTCAAGCGTTGGCACAACACAACACGACAAGTACGTTGCTAAAGCTAGTGTAGCATGCCATTGCAAGCATCATTTAAACCTTTAGACGATTGATGTCTTGAGGTGGGCAATAATAATGAGGAAGTGGTCCTTGGTTAACACTGTTGGCCAATGGAATGGCATGCAATCCTAGAGGAGATAGCAGTTGTTGGAAGCCAGATTCTAGATATGAATATAGGCATGTTCTACATGAGAAAGACTTTGTTGCTACTTGGTGGCGATATTTGCGAGGGCACAAGGGATGCGATAGGAATGGAGATGCGAACTTGAAGTTGCTAGCGAAACACATACAAGCTTTTTTGCCAGAGGTTGCTTGTTTGCCATCATGGCTCAACTGCACCCCTCCATCCCCCATCCTCCCACCAAAATAAAGGAAAAAGGAAAAAGAAGATGCAAGCAGTTGGATGAATGCAATTGTTACCGTGTGAAAAGAATGTGCAAGATTCATCTACAACATAGTGTGCCCAATCCTTGCTATTGGTGTATTCTTAACATAAACTTATGATAGTTATTTGGGCCCCTGAAGGATAGCACCACTTGATTTCTAGCAAGAGTGGTATTTCTATGAGCCAAGGTGGCTAATCTAAATAAGAACAAATGGTATGCCAACGGGAGAATTTCGATATTTCATATATGAGTTCTATTCAATAGCTTCATAAACTTGAGTATTTTCCAAACTTGGAATATCATTTGATTTCACCTTTCCATGTTGTGTTGATCAGAACCTAATTAGTATATATTGAATGAGAAATTTCTTGTAAAAGTTTTGGAATTTTAGTGATGCAAATTTTGTGATATTTTGCAAATAGTTGAACTTGTTCTTGGGTCTTTCTAAAATCCAAAAAGGATCTTATTTGCATTTGTGGATGGAAGAAAGGATGCAGTGTGTTAAAGGTTTGGTATGGCATTGTTGATAATGGTGTTTTAATGGGACTATCTATGTAATGACATTTCCTTTCCTATAAAAGGAAGCATCCATTTTTCCAAGAAAATCTGATCTCCTCTAATTTGGTTGTCCAAAAACCTTTCTACTAGTACATCATTTTAATGGAATCAAACATTGGATTCAAAATATTTTGTTTTCCAATATCGAATCTAGTTTATCTCCTCATGCTCAATTTGGAAAGTATTGTTTAATCAATTGAGATCTAGAAGAAGCTCTTGGTGCGCTGGTCACCATGGACCGTCATGGAGGGAAGCCTCACTCTAATACCAAATAATGCTACTAGATATGGTGGAAAGTTAAGAATAAATTCTATTTTAAACTATCACAGTAGTGCAATAGTGTCGCAGTAGGAACTTGATGAGTCGATCGACCTACATGTCTTGCTTTTATAGCTACATTGGACCCAAATGCAAGAGATGAGCTCTACCAACTGATCTATATCCCTCGAGCTAAGTGGAGTGTGCTTGATAGATCAATTGTGTCTCCTATTATTTTCCCTGGTGCAGCTAGGCCATCTTAGACGAACCAGAGATCTCGCTCTTGAAGTAAAACATTGCACCTATGATCCAACCTATTGGGAGAGAATCAATAGATTTCTCTATCTGAGAGTTATCAATATTTGTCAAATCCATTCCCATCTAACGGAATACTTGGATCAGATGACAAAAACATTGTTGAGAAAGAGATGGCTTTTTCTGGATGAAATGAAATGCTTGATTCATGTAACAGAAGAAAGATATCCTAATAAAGATTTTCCTGTCTCTAGAGGTAAAGGAAATATCCTTCCCCTTGTGGAAGGTTGTAGGTGAGGAGGGATTTGAATTGCCAACATTGTGGTTTCTAGTCACATGCTCTACTTCTCCAAGCTACCGGCCCCACCCTGGAGTACTCCCTGAAAATGAATCATTTCAATTTATCACGTAGAGTAACTAAGACCCATTCAGTCACATTTTCATGTTCCAATTGAACACTTTTTATTTTTGATCAATGGAGAAGATTATTTTTTTAACCAAATATATGCTGATTAAAGCACATGGAAACAAACATGAGAAATGGATTCGGACACATGTCCTAGTGTTGGACTCAACAAGAGGGATATAATGGGGTATGGGGATACATGAAAAGTAATTTGTTCAAGTCTTCCAATATGGATGTTTCTTATCTAGACTTCCTGATTAGCTCAAGGATTTTAGAAAAATGATGCATTATAATTTCTTGATCAATCTTTATAAAGGAAGAAATACTTCAGCATTATTATAGTGTATCAGTCATTATTAGAATCCAATTCTCAAAAGCTACTATAAAAAAATGACAAGTATTCAAGTATTTGACACATACCCAATCCGGATATATCCAATATTGATTGGAATAACTGGATGCAAGTATGCAGGTAAAATATTATATAATAAGTTATGCGGAGAGTTATTAAGAAGGAAGAAATAGAAATATTCTTTGAGTGAAAATCCAAGTTGGTCTTTACAAGACATATCTTTCTACATGTGTTATATAAAGTTGAAAGCTTGAAAAAGACTCGATAATTGGTTCGATATCAATGCAAGTTTTAGTATATATATGGTAGGTTAATATGTCTATGCCCATTGAACTCTGACAAGCGAGGTTTGCCATCTCGATACCAGACCCCGTACTAGTACCATCCTATTATAGTGTCAGTATATTCGGTATGGGGGCTGGTTCGGCATGCCGAGTGTCAGACGCCCTCCGTATTATATGCCGGTTCGGTACAAGTAGGGTACGGTACAATTGGTATGCACCGGTACTAACCGGTACAGCAAATCTTGTTGACAAGTAATGACTTTATTTATTTATGACTTGCCAATTGACTTTGTTCATGGATACTTATACTGATGCTCGTGTAGAAATGGAGGGGCACAACATGCACTAACTAAAATTAAGAAAAAAAGAAAGAGAAAATAAAACTAGCAAGGGAGAAGAACAAGATTTGGATCCCTTGAGGAACTCTTCTACGATGCTCCTTTTAGTTTTACATGCCTATGTGCATGATTTTGATCTTTCATGTATTTTGTGTGGCTCACCTGATAGTAGAACTTGCAGAACCCATCTGTTTTTATCCGTCTTGCAATGATCATCTATGTCATTTCCTTGAAGCATTTCTTATTATGTTCGAAGAAAATAATAAAACTTTTAGTGACCTCTTCGGTCTTGAATAAGTGAATTATCAACAACCAAATAGCTAATGGGACTTGTGCCAGGATGAATTCCTTATCAAAATATTTGTGCAAGGGCAACACCTCTCTTCAGACTTCCTATGTCCTAGTGATAATCATAATTTTCCTCTTTATGTCTTCTGCAATATTGTTTCTCCTATACTTTAGAAAAATCCAACGTATTCTATATGGCTTTTTCCCCGCGGGCCGGAGGGGGGGGGGGGGGGGGGATTTTACAGTCTGAAGATCTTTTTTGGTGCATACAACTTGTCGCTTTATAGATTAATCGCTCAGAAAAATCCTTTGCAAATAAAGACTTCTCTTATCTTAAAAATTCCATAGAAAAACCCAGGTTAACTTCTCATCAACCGTAATGGAATCTTTATCATGTTTTGCTCCCCTAATTTCTCCCCTTAGTCCTTTGGAGCTTCTAGATAGTGAGCCACTTGTGGTTCTTGACATTGTTGTAGTGGAATTTGGGCTCCTTGCCACCATGATTCCTGGAATTAAGATGGTTGATTTCATCTTGAATTTGGAGATGATGGTGTTGATCGGTAGCACAGTTCACTACCGAGTGAGAGGAAAAATGAAAAAAAAAGAGATAAATATTCACATTTAAGATCGGTTTTCTAGTTTCTTTAGATTGTGCTCGTTGCGAGTGCAGTTGTGATGTGTTACAGGAAGGCATGTGACTGTTCGTATCGAAAAATACCTGGAAATGCAAAGGGTTTGCTTTCTGTTATTTTAGGGACTCTGCTTCCAATTTCATCTGGCCTATTTTCATCTGATTGATACTGTAACTGGGGAATTCGGATTATCTGCGCTTTTTTGTAGATTATATTATTGAGTGACCATGAAAGTTCTACTAAGTCAGCTTCAACGCCTTAAAATCTATAAATGGTAGGTTTGGTGGCTTCTGCTAGGGTCTTGTACTTTCTCATATATTCTTGTTCATCCAATTCATAACGATTTTATATAAGAGAAGTGTATTAATTTTTCCCCCTCATTTATGCTTAACAGCTGGTGAGCCCAGGTGCATGGCTGTGCGATCTGACTCTGGAACGGTATGAAGTCCGAGAGAAGAAGGTCTCCAAAAAGGTCAGTGATTTCAATTCTGATAAAATCATGAGTTGCAAAATTAGGAGTTCCTGTCAGAAAAGAAGAGACACTGGATGATGAATAGACGAAAGATATGCTTGTTGGTTTCCTCATTTTCATTTCATTTTGTTTTGCAGAGACCAAGAGGTTTAAAGGCAATGAGGACATTGGGGAGCATGGACGGTGACTCAGATTAGTAGACAATAGAGGAATGAAAGAATCTGAAAGAATAAGCCCGAGATTGGGACCATATTTGAAGATAGTCATACTTGGTTGTTTCAAACCATAGCGTATCTCATCTTGCATTTGACTGGCGCTCGCGCGCGCACAGAGAGAGTGGTGGACTGGGGGTTGGTTGGTAGATATTGGAGAGTTTAAGGGATCGAAGCTTCGCGCGAAGAGAGATTGTTGTAACATTCTCATGCAGAACTCTACCAAATGCTTTGTAGATTTCAAGCCTGTTTCTCTCTCTCTCTTTTAAATTATCCTGTGTTATACTTATCGCTGTTTTGATGCTGTTATTCAATTTGAAGCAGGCATCGACGTTCTGTGAATGAGGTGTATACTATGGGCTGTGGGCTCCTGTGGATCTGGATCCCTTCTCCTATCAGTTTTGCAGCCTCCTGCAGGGATATTTATTCCCCCCCATCCCCACTTCCTTCCTCATCGCGCTCTTCACTTGTTGGTTGACGAGACTCTGGAAATATAATGTTGAAGTATGGTCAACTCTTTCAACGCCCCTTCTTGATCCAGAGCTCGAACGTTCCATTCACAGAATTTATTTAGGTTCGTATCTTCCGGTTCCTCAGCCTATTGGATAGACTTTTTTCAGGCGTAGACTAAGTTCTTGTAATAAAGTTAGGCATCCTAAGAATTTTTGGAGTTGGTTCTTGTCGGCGAGATTATCTGGAAACTTTTGAGATGGGTAGGTGGGAATCGGTTATTGGCTTCCAAGTCTGGTAAAGGGATGCTCAAATGCGTGATGAATGGGGAATATCTTTTAATATCTTTTCTTTCTGTTAAAACTTTCTCTTTGACCGATGCATGCTCAATGGTGGGCGGTCAAACCACTGACCCACACCCCGACGAAACAAAAGATAGCACAAAAAAACAAAAAGGTTACTTCCTAGATCAGCACCCAAACCGAAAAGGAAAGCGGACGGAGGTTATATCCTTCCTTCGCGCGAGTGCACCGTTGGATCGCGCAACATCGGCTCCGAGATTTGTGCAGCGCGGAGTCTTTTGACCAGGGGCGCGATCCAACGATCGACGTCGCGAAAGAAGATGAAACATTCCTTCGCCCGATGGATACAACCCGAACACAAGCAAGAAAAAGAAATCTAGTCAGATCACGGCTCCAATTTCTCACATGCCGAGGGGACGAGCCGACGTGCAGGACGTTGGTGCGCGTCGTCACGTGTGGATGTGACGTCACGTGTGAGCAAAGCAAATGCAGTGGCTTCCGGAGAGGTGAATGTCGATGATGCGTACTGGAGATATGGAACGATTTCAGCTTGTCGGATAAAAGCTTCCGTGCGCGCATTGTAGTGGATCGGTACAGCCGGTCCCTCGCCCTCGGATATGATTTGGATTTGAAATGCTTTTAAACATTACTACTCTATTGGTTTGTGCATAAATGGAAGGTCTCATGCCTAAAAAAAAGGTTTTCAAAAACTTATTAATTCTATTGTTATAATGTGCACTCCTCAAACGTGCGATGTATGTCTTTATTTTTACTTTGAACCTGCACCCCACATATTTGGTCTGCATGAAAGGTCTCTTGCGCAGACTTCTTGGGAATTCATCTCTTCTTTTTCTTATTTTTATTTTCATCAAAAAAAAAAGTTTCCTCTATATTTACTTTAAAATGAACAATTAATGAAGATTATATTTGTCAAACCTACTCAATAAATGGTTAGATCATAGCTAGCTATCTGTTGCTGCCAAAATTCGAACCCCGAGCTTATAAAGGTTGGACTAGCTTCGAGCCGAAGAGGTTGGCTGGCCAGAGTGATTGTGACTGTACTCGAACAAAGAAGCTTGCTTGGGACTAATTGTTTCATTTGAAAATAAAGAGAAGAAGTCTACTAGCTAGAATTTATTCAAAGGGAACCCTCCAATGCCTAAGTCGGATAAGAATTTTAAGAAGATAGTTGCAATTTGAGAAAGTAGTTGATGAAGAAAATATTGGATATTTTTGACCTCGGCTTAGAGCGACCTCCTTAACCAAGGTGAACAACTTTGGTGAAGACCGAGGTGTCACTCTGTCCGTGCTAATAAAGATAACAGTTATGACGATACTGCAGTCAATGCATGATTGGTATATTTGGTACCGCATACAGCCCTTGCAGGATAGTTACTACATTGTTAATGTACAGCCAACCGTTACAGTTAAGATACGCCGTGATAAATCAAGTAATGGATCAGTATTCTACCCCATATAAAACAGTGACCCGAGAATCTCAAAGTAAGTTCATTTTGGAGACTACTTTCTACAAAAAAAATTCCTTCCATATTGTTGCTCTACTATTCTGATTTAAGCATTGGAGCATCCTCCGAAAACTTTTCAGTAAATGGATTTTTTGCAGGTTTGTCTCAAAGGCGACTAGATATTTCTTACCTCGGTCTCATCCGGTCTTATTCAGCTCGGGTCTTACCGATCTCAAGGTGAGCCGAGAAGCATCCTAACTTTAGTTCAGAATTTAGCGACAACAATGGTCCCGCGTAAGTGAGAAAAGCATTTTAAAAAAAATATTTTTGAAAAATCTCTAGGGCTATTTATATAGGGCGGGGGTCGGCAGTTGTGAGCAAGTGAGACGGATGCATGCATTAACTGCTGTGTAACCATCCGCGCATCACACATGTTAGCTTAACTCCCTCTAATTGTGGGTCAAGCTATAACCATTGCAGGCCTCATAGTTTTACCATATTGCAGTGGTTGGATCCGAGGCATATCAAATATCACATGCAACACACATGCAGAATAGTGAGAAAACTACAGTAAATTCGCATAACAAGGGACCACGGTTCATGTCCAAAGATGCTCGAGAGATTTGGCCTTTTCCATGGCGGTACACCTGAGATGGCCCTGCTGAAGTGACGTGCTAAGCGAATCAAATGCTTTCATCATACCGTAGTTGGACCACTTTGGCGACCCACGTGCAAAATTGAGCTTGCAAATGCATATTCGACGGCTCAGCATACGACACGTGTCCCCGCAACTTCTGCCATATATGCGAGTGGAACTTTATCAGGAATTGAACCTCCACTTTTTCGGCCTTTTAAGCGAATATGGCTCTGACGCGACTTTGAGATGCACAATTGGAGAGAGCCTTGCCCTAGTATTTCTATGCGCCCCCACCTTTGATGAATGAAATCGCTTCCCTTGGTACAAGTAGTAAAAAATTTGATTTAGTTCGGGTCGGAAACTTCTGAATTTGAACTTGATATATTTATGAAACAAGTCAAGATTTAAAATACGAACTTGCCATGTTTAATAAAGAGCTGATCTCATTGAATTACCTAATCTGTTTGATAAATAGGTTGCCTGCCTAAACTATTAACCTACATAATTTATATAATCTATTAACCTATTAATAAATATGTAATCTACTTAATTT
This sequence comes from Phoenix dactylifera, assembly GCF_051530095.1. NCBI lineage: Eukaryota > Viridiplantae > Streptophyta > Magnoliopsida > Arecales > Arecaceae > Phoenix > Phoenix dactylifera. The sequence continues at coordinate 31,944,531 of NC_143198.1, read as the reverse complement.
GACCTGATTCGATTCGGATTAAACGGGTCAAGAGACTAGAGCCTAAACCTGATTCGATCACTAAAGAGTTTAAATGGATCGATCTATTTAAGATCCAAATCTATTTAGCCCAAATCTAATTTTGCTTATTATAGGTCGAATACAGATGAGGTTGGTAGATGGAATCATATTTTACTAGCTTTGGCTAGCTAGGCACTTGCTATTGGATTGGAGTCCTTCAGCACCCATTGCGGCATCTCTTTTAACTTTTAGGAGGCGGACAAAGCTTGTAGGATTTAGGCGACCTAGACGAGATAACGAAGAAGTCTTCTTCGCGCACTCAAATCAACCACTGCTGCCGCCTCGTTGTTTACCGCCATGAGAGTGGAATTCTAATAATATGAGTCCATGTGGCCCCCACTGCGCCTGAGAGGGTGCATCTTGGGGTGTTTTGCAGTGGAGTTGATGTGTTGCCGCTTGCTCTCTCCCGTGACTTCGGTTCCTTGTCCTTGTCCCCCCTCGGATCAGAGGACATATTCCCCTTCAACGGACGGCTCCGATCCGGTTCGAATCACCCGGGCGCAACTTTGGATCGTGCATCTAACGGCTGCTAGGCCTGGGTCCGGTGTTCCTATCCAGCATCGTTTTTTTTTTGTGGCAGCTATTAGATTGCGTGCACTTCACCGTTCAAATCATGTCAAGTTTGTCGCTTACATAGCTATCATTTGTGTTTGTTTTGTTTTAGTGCACTGCAACCATGTGATGATTTGGATCATTTCCTTCCGTCTAGTTGTACACATTGTTCTTTCCACTAGAAAGTCCAATAATTAGATGGGCTACCAATTATCATGTGACACCGATGTCTTGTTTTAGCCTAGCATTGTTGCTTGAATATGGGTTGATATTGGTCTCCACCCAAAGTATATTGAGGTCAGTTAGAATCGAGATACACTAAGATCATCTGGAACTGAGGTATGCTGGGTTAGGTGAAACTGAGGAGAAAGGCGGGATTGACTTGTAAAAAAGTCCATTTGTCGGAAGATTTTCGACGAGGATCCTTCGATGTTTAAGTCAGAGATTTAGAGCAAAGACGGAGAAGGGAGAGAACGAATATAGAGAAGCATAGTCTTGCTTACCTGTGGGTCCTCTTTAGGATAAGAGTAGTGTTTGTTACCTAATTTATTGGGTAGTGCCATAACCGCACGGTAACAGCTAATCGTACATTAAATGGCAACAACTATCCATGATTGACATAGCCACAAAAAAAGCTACCTAGTCTGTAACTCCATCAACCTCCCTGTAGACGTAATTGAATCGGAAGGTAATATCATCGCTTGCCATTCCCCAGATGTCCTGGAGCAGGAGATGACGACCATCAATGTCACCAGTGCACCCCTGGATCCAGCTGATCACTGTAGCCGAGTAACCTTTGAGCAAGATTGTATTGGCCAACAGCACACGCCGAGCATGACACAAACTAGCCCAAGCTACCCTCAGCACCGCCCTAGGGATCGAGCTATCAAAGATTAGGCACCCACCGACTGCCACCATTTTAGAGTTTGGGCCTTTGATCACGAAACTCGCACCACTTTTTCTGCCACTATCCAAAACACATCCATCAAAGTTGACCTTGAGAAAACTCGAGGGTGGGGGCTCCTAGGTGATATACATAGTTTGAGATGCTGCAAGAGTAGAGGTAGAGTTCCAGGTGTCCCGAGCTGTCAATGGCCTGCCCGATAAGCTTGGATGGGTGATCTTCATAGCTCGCACACGGATCCTCTCCATGACGAATCTTGGTGTAGAACTGTTCTCCCCAAATATCCAAGTATTCGTAGCCAGCCAAATATGGTAAGTAGTATAAGTTGCCCTGATAGCCACATACCGGGTTTGAGTTGTGTTGGTCCACCACCTAAGTGCATAGGTGAAGGAGCCGAATTGGCACAAGGCATCTGATTGGATATCAACAAGCATCTATATTTGCATAGCTCGATCACACTAGAACAAAACATGATCCATGGTCTCCTCTACCTCGCAACCATGGCAGTACGGCTGGATGCTCATTCTGCGCCTACTCAGGACAACCCTTGTCGGTAGCCAACCCTAAGTCATCTTCAAAAGGAATAAAAAAATCCCCGAGTGAAGACCAAACCTCTAAATCCATGCGTAGTCCTGCTTCTGACACTGCTCACTTTGAAAAATGTCATAGATGTCCCTCACTTGGGCTTTGGGGCTACAGGTCTTGTTCCAAACCCTTACATCCGAGCTAGCACACCAAAGAACCATAAGCGAATGCATTTTTTTTGCAAGGTGCTCTCAAAATCGATGGCTAATCCGGCTAGAGTCCCATCCTGTCCTGTCAGTGAGGAGGAGATTAGTAACCTGCATACCATCCACAGCCTCAATATTGACCATAGTCGGCCAAACCCTCATCGGAAAAGTAACCACACCTAAGGATCCCCCACAACATCCATGTTGTGCCGTCCAATCAACCATCTGGTATTAGCTAAAGCAGTGAAAATATGTCTGCAGATTTTCCTTCACAAGAAAAAGCATATCTCCGACTACTCTAAAATGCCTCACCTACAGTTTTCGGACCGTATCGAGCTGTCATCACCTAATTCTAAAAGCACTAGAATTCGAAGAGGTCCTCCACAACATTCATATTGTGTCCATCTCATGTCAGCCATCTATTATTAGTCAAAGCAGTAAAAACATGCCAACAAATCTCCTCTACAAGAGAGAGCATCTTCGGCTATTCTAAAATGCCCCATCTGCAGTTTTCAGATTGCCATCACTTGACTTTAAAAATAGTGAGGCTTGGGGACCAGCCTCGCGGCAAGTCAAGTGATTAGTGCTTTTCTCCCTGTAAGCATAGATTGGATGAGTCCCGTGGCATGTACAGCGGTGAGCCCAAGCTATTAATTTCAGTTGTTAGCCGAATATTTGTTTTTTCAATCGTTACCGTGCATAAAAATTACGTGATTATTATCTAAATTTCACCAAAATTTGAATTTCTCGTGAAACTTCTATTGCTCGTCCAAAAAAATATTGGTTGATCTTGAACACGTGATGTCATTGTCACGTCTTGTTGTCAAAATGGCTATAATATGCTGTCATTATCTTCTTTAGTGTGTTTTTTCTTCGGTACCGTGTTGTCCTTATCCTGTTAATGCATATTTTGCACGTGCACAATTTAGCGAATATCTATAATTTGTCAAACACCAGTTGGCTTTCGCACGAAAGCATATTAATGCCCCACCATTTAATTTGCACCAAAAAGCAAACCCACGGAACACCCAATCGGCATTTTACCCGAAAACTCATGGGCAAACATGTTCCCCGGTGGTCCGTTTCCGGTTCCAAAGTCCTTTTTGGCCAAACCATACAAGCGGGCCAGGCGACGCCTCATGGCCAAATAAAAAGGTCATGCGGCCCCAACTCGCTTACCAAAGCATCGCCGAGCCAGATTTATGGCTTCCACCACCTTGTCCTGCCGTCCCGTACCGGACTGGACACGGCTTTGGTATCTCAAGCCATGAAGCAGTATTTAGCTAATTCGTAGGAGAAAAATGCACGGAAAGCCAACCTTGGTTGCTGAAAAGTAAAAAAGTCCGAGGACAAAAAAAATAAAAATAAAGGGCTTCCAAAACCATGGCTCATGTTACGGTCAGTGCTTTAAAGTTGAAATCATTACATGCCAAAGCAAATTCGCACAGGCCCAAAGAACTGGGTCTGGAGCGTTCTCACTCCTGTTTGGCAAACGGGACTTTTTTTTTTTATGATGGTTGTTGGGCCCCACAAATTTAAGTGTAGGAAGGTAATAAATATTTGTAAAGTTCGTAGTTGCTATCCAAAACTACTCCCGTCTCTCTCCTCTATGGCCGCCGGCCTCGGAAGGACCACAGAATAAACTCCTGCTCGCACCCATTTCCAACCCCTCCTCCCTCTGCCTTCGCCTTTTTATGCACCAAAACCTCCATAAAATCCCCACTTTCTTCCATCTCCTGCTATCAATTTCTCTCCCTCTTCAGAGGGCATCGGCTCGTCGGAGAGGGCAAAGCCTTAGAGGAGAGGATGGCTTCCTCCAAATGGGTCGCGTTGGCTCACCTTGTTTCTCTACTGACTTCAGTCCTTGCTTGTTCTTCCTCTCCCGATCCCGCTGGATTCCTCCAGAGGGCAAAGGAATCGGAGTTCTTGGACTGGATGGTAGGCATCAGGAGGAGGATCCACGAGAATCCGGAGCTCGGGTATGAGGAATTCAAGACCAGCGAGCTCATCAGGAGGGAGCTCGACGCGATGGGCATCGCCTATAAGCATCCGATCGCCGTCACGGGTGTTGTGGGGTTTGTCGGCACTGGGAAGGCTCCGTTTGTTGCGTTGAGGGCCGACATGGATGCGCTTGCGATGCAGGTTATGCCCTTTTAAGCTTTAAAGATTGTATTTTTGATGGGATTTTGGCATGGGATTTTGGCATGCGGCAAGGAATTCGTTGGGTGTGGGGTGGAATTTCTGCAGGAAAAAGTTTGTTTAAGTGAGGGATTTTCGAATTTAGGATGTTTTACCAACAGACGATGACACAGAGGAAGGGGAAAAAAGACACAGAGAGAATAAAAAACAATACTTTCCTCCTCCTCTTTGGATTCTGCAACATCGTGGCCTCTGATAAAAACGGTGATTTTGAGCTTTGAATATTTAACCTTTGATGGATGTTGAAGTCTATTGGATCGAGTCTAGATTTTGTTATCTTACATTCCCCGCCCGCCCGCCCCTCCCCCCCGCCCTCTCCCTCTTTTCCGGAACTGGAACATCGCCTTTGTGATTTACTATTGAAAGAGAAAAATAGACAAATCTGATAGAGGGAAAAGCCAAAAAAAGAAAACTTTTTTCGATGTAAAGAACCGGAATCTGGGCACCTTAAATAAGACAGAAGGTCTGATTTGCTCTTTGGATTGGAAACCATACGTCATGTTTTGATTTTTTTGTTGCCACATTGCTATTATTATATTTGCCAAGTTTTACTAGGCACCTTCTGTTCCTTAATTTTTCCCTCTACACCGCGACAACTTATCTTTCAGTTTATTTCTGCTTGAAATTTATTAAATCACGCATTCTTTTTATAAGTTTCAATTATTGGCAATGCTTGTGCTGATTCCAACTCTGTTGGCAATGAACAGGAGAACGTGGAGTGGGAGCACAAAAGTAAAGTCTCTGGCAAAATGCATGCGTGTGGCCATGATGCCCATGTCGCGATGCTGCTAGGTGCTGCTAAGATCCTCCAAGAGCATCGTGATGAGTTGCAGGTTTGACATTCATCATTTCTTTTCTGATCTTCTGAAATATTGTGATCGTATCATTTTAGCATTGATGTCCTCTTCCATATATAAAGTTTAGATTGATCTAAGTGTAAGGCGAACTAATGGTCTATTGTGTTTAAATTAATGCCAGGTTTGCCGTGTTTTAATGGTATGACCTGCCCACTTGCATGGGTATCGATGATTTATGGACAAAATCCTCTTGCATCTAGCATTGAGGTTGCTCAATTTTGAGATAAGAATAAATCTATAACTCCCCCTGATTGATCCATTTATTCACAAAGAAGTCTGTCACCTATATATGTTATAAAAAGGCATGTACCGACTTTAAAAAAATTGCGACTTTTAAGTGAAGTCTGCAAATCGCTTGCCGACTTTACTTAAAAAACGCAAAATTTTTTAAGGTCGCGGCCTGACTCTGTTTCAAACGAAACAGGGTAGCGGTTTGAAATAGAGTTCGGCTGCGACCTCCCTTCCCATGGCTAAGGCCAGCCTCCGCCAACCTCCATCAGCCTCCAACAGCCTCCGCCGGCACTCCGCCGGCATCTGCTATCCTCCTCCAGCCCTTCCTCCTCCGCTTGCTCTCTCTTTCTTTTTTCCTCTCTTCCGTGGTCCCTCTCTCGACACAGGCCCGGCACGGCCTGTACCAAGTCGTCCCGCTAAAGAACTGGTATTGGTTCCTCCGACCTTGCGCTAGGCTTTTTAGATAATATACGACTTTGCAAGACCAAAGGGCATATCATAATTCTACATTTCACTCCACTTAGGGCCTGTTTTTGGTCCCTCTGGATTTGGTGGAATGGGCCGGGGAGAGAGTGTGACGTGGGAGGGAGGGAGCGGGAAAGGGAGAGGTCATGGGTTCATGAGGTCCAATCATTGCAGGATTAAAGACCAACAAGACTCTCTCTCCCGGCCCTGCACTCTCTTCCCGGTCGATCCCGTCAGATCTGGCAGGAACTTCCCAAACATACCCTTATTTGATTAAGCAACTCATTAGATCTGATCCTCAAGTCCTGTGCCCTTTCTTGTAAGGGTAGATAATTTTGATTATTGACATTTGCACCCTAGAAGGCTAACATCAGGTACGCTTGACAGCTTGGGGTCTTTGGTTGTAACTAAGGTAAGCTTGTTTTATGCCCACTTTACCTAGTAAAGTACTAAATACATTATCTTAGAAGGAGTATTGACATTATTTGTAAGAGGGTGGACACAATGCTAAAAAGTAGTAATAACCTCAGGCTTAGTCCTTTGTTGGAGCTTTTTCAATTCTACGATGAACTTTTGAACAACTCCATCTTGATGAGAAAAGGCTAGGTTTTGGGGTGGTTGTATTAATTTGTTGAGATCAATTTTTTGAAATGTGAGTTTTTAGGATTTCCATGACAAAATATATTGTTACTGAATTGTATCATTTGGAAGTTAGATTTCAGACGATTGTTGCTAGAAAATAAGATAGCCCTTATCACTAGTCAATCAGCATTATGAAAGAAGTGTTGTATAAAAATTAATTTGTTAAGTTCCTACTCATATGTTGATTTTTCACAATCTTCCCCTAGTACATATGCTGTAAAAGGATTTCACAGACCAATTGATCTATGCGGTGAATTCACCCTAACTCATGAACAGCTACAATTTAGCTTTATAATGGATAATCCATGGTTAAGGTCTGAATATTTCTGATAGGGCTCGTAAAAGATATATCTGTGGGTTTAAGGATTTGGTGAAGTGGCTGCATTTGAAATCAGCAGGATCATTTGCGATCTAAGCAAGATTTCCTTCGTACGAGAATCCACAGTTTTTGGTTCTCTCTCTCTCTCTCACTATGTGTGCATGTGCGTGCACACGCTACATTTGTTTCCTTTTACAAGTTTTAACTGCAAAACTATTGAAAATGCACCTCTTTGTTGTTCACTATGGAGGCAATTGCTGTGCTCTGTACACTGGACATAAAGTGTTCTGTGATATGAGTGGCACATATTATCAGAAAAAGAACAGATCCCTCACAATCAATCTCTGAAGTCTATAACTAGTATCAAGATCACTCTGTTACGATGAACGGAAAGGATAAGTGCTGGAGTGATAGCAGTAATTCAGTAGAATTTATGGAAGTAAGGAAAAACAACTCTTGCATCAAATAATTACTACATTACCTTAGTCTTTTTTTATCCCTTTGTGTGTTGTTTGGGCATGTGCTCGTCATGCACTATGTCTTAAACTGCTAACTTTTTTTTTTACCTTACAAAGGCAGGTCCGCACAATTTGCATTGAATTAAAGATGCATGTAAATGAACAACCATGTTAAAATATATTTAGCTATATTTTTGTGTAGTTTTGTAAAATCCATAGTCTAAATCAGCTTTTTTTTTCCTTAATTTAAAAAAGGTGTTTGCTTGGTCAGTGTTAGGGACGCAGTCTTTGTAAGACTAGCTACTTCATGTTGTTAGGACAGATGTTTAGACTAACTAAATACATCTGTTAAGTGCATGTTGCTCCTTTCTCTGAGGAAAGCTGCATTAATGAGTGTCTTTTTCTGTGAATCCTTTTCTTGTTCCTTCTAATCTCCTATATTTATCTGCTTCTGCAGTTACCTGAGATTCTTTTCTTCATATGATGTTGCCATCATCTTTTGATCTTTGTGGATCACCCTACTTTATGAGTCCTTCACATTGCTGGTGAATCATCAGTCTTTTTCTGTCTTTAGAATGGTTTTGCATAGATAAAAAATTCCTTTATGTTGTGCAATCCAGGAATATGTGATCCTTGATTTGGCAAAGTATCTTCCAATTATCTTTTCCTCATGAAAATTCATCTTCATTATTGGGGCTTCTTGATGTCTGTGTTAATTGGGCCCCTTTACTTTCTGTTGAGATGAAGCTGCTGCAGTTATTTTGCAATACTGTTTTAATTTTTTATTGTTTGTCTATTGTGCTTATGCCACAAAATTAGTCTTTTCAGGTTATAGAGTGACTGTATGATCGAGAATCCATTTTCTCCTTCAATTGAGAGTAAAAAAAAAATGTTCTGTGTGGGGAAATACCGCACATTCATACTATAAACTGCTCATGATAGTTGTTATTTGCAATAGGGAACGGTTGTCCTCCTTTTCCAGCCAGCTGAGGAAGGAGGTGGTGGGGCTCAAAAAATTATAGAAGCTGGAGCTGTGGAGAATGTTGATGCTATTTTTGGGTTTCATGTAGCATCTGATTTACCTGTTGGTGTAGTGGCATCCAGGCCTGGGCCAATTATGGCAGGGAGTGGGTTCTTTGAGGCTGTAATTAGTGGAAAGGGAGGTCATGCTGCCATTCCTCAGCACACGATAGATCCAATTTTGGCTGCATCGAATGTGATAGTAAGCTTGCAGCATCTTGTTTCACGGGAAGCTGATCCCTTGGATTCACAGGTATCCAATTTATATACTTTTGACTTCTTGCTTGAAAATCCTTCAGAAGCGCATCTATTTGTTGGGAGCTTCCTCGTTGTTTTGTATTTTCTCATTTAATTGAAATTAGCGTGCCTATTTCATTCCCAGGAGCAATCTTTTACATCTCAGTTTGCATGATCATCTTGAGTTAAAAGTTCCTTACATTACTGTTCCTCTGATTCTTCTGACAACTGTGCAAGCATTGGTTTCATGTAAACTTTTCATTACAGGTACTAACAGTGGCAAAATTTCAAGGAGGTGGCGCGTTTAATGTCATTCCAGATTCTGTTACAATTGGGGGAACTTTCCGTGCCTTTTCAAAAGAAAGCTTTTCTCAACTGAAGCAACGAATTGAGGAGGTATGAGATCCTAGGAACTTCTTCCAAGGATAACTCTGGAAAGATCATAGTTTAGACCAAGCCTTTATTGGTAGATGTTGGAGTCGATTTTGCCTCATATCCATAAACATCATAATCATGTGGCTGAAGGAGCATTACCCATTTGGCCAACTAAAGCTAAGCTACTAAAGTGTTTTAGAGAACCCTGACCATTGATAGGTCAGGTCCAGTTGGGATCTCAATAAGCTGCACTTAATCTTTCTAATAAACAAATTAGACCATAACCATAACTTTGCCAAATCGTGCATCAGCTGTTTTAATGATGGGAGGTTATATCAAGAATCCAAACTGCCTGTTCCGACTTCTGATTTTCCTGTTTTCCTATATAACCTGAATATTGCAGAACATGCGCTTAAACCATTCTGACCAGATGCAAGGTAAAATTGTATCTGCTTCTCATCTAATAAAATGTTTAGGAGGTTCTAAATATTTTGTTTACGAACCCTACCACCGAGTCATAACTGGTTCAGGAGAGGCAGGTAAACCGGAAAACCTCTTATCACATATACTGGGCATTGTTCATCAGATAACTTTTTTCATTTGGTAAACCCGGATCTTTATTATATTGTCCTTGAATAAAGACAGCCATGAGAATCAGCATGTAAAATATTATCCGTGGGTTACTTATTGCTGCTGTGGGAGCAGAATCTTTAATACTACAGTTCCAATGGCTGAACTTAGAGCTCATCACATAACTTTAATGAACCCCTACGAGCTACCTGTAATCTAGCCTCACCCACTTGCAATGCATGGGGTGTACCAAGGAGAGTTTGAAATGGAATAAATGCATCTCCATGTCTTTACCTTTTATGGCACAGACGTTTTCCCAAATCTGATGCTTTTGGTTTTGGTCACAATAGGTAATTGTTGCACAAGCGTCTGTACAGAGGTGCAGTGCTACTGTGGACTTTCTTATCAAAGAACGTCCCTTCTTCCCTGTGACGGTTAACAGCAATGATCTTCATGAACACTTCCAGAAGGTTGCGGAGGAAATGCTTGGGTCCAGCAATGTCAGAGATAGGCAGCCGGTGATGGGAGCTGAGGACTTTGCGTTTTTTACTGAAGTCATCCCCATGGCATACTACTACTTTGTAGGGATGATGAATGCTTCACATGGACCACTACATCCTGCACACTCTCCATACTTTACAGTCAATGAGGAGGCACTTCCATATGGTGCAGCCCTTCATGCATCTCTTGCCGTATGGTACCTTTTTGAAAATCATGCCCCTTCTCCTTCGAAGGCCGATTCCCATGATGAACTCTAGACATTCTTTTTCCATTCCTGGTGTCTTAAGTTGCAGATGAATTGGATGGTTTTGTGCAGGTGGATTGTGTTAGTTTAACACCATGAGCACTTTATAACTGTATATTGGGATGATGTCGGGATTTATAACAGGCTGTGATTTGTCTTGCTCAACTGCTGCTGAATTTTCCATTATTTTATGTGTAGTTTATCTTAAATTCATGTTAGACGTAAACAACTTCATCTTAAAGCTGGATTTCCATCTCTTAGGAGGAATGCTGTTGTAGCTTCTACTTGGTTTGGAAATATGACTGTTTAATCAATTACCCATCAGGTGAAACTGGATAGCCTGCTGCTGTTTTCTTGGATTCAATTTGGAAGGAAGTTGTGAGAGTAGTTAGAAACGTAGTTGAAAACGGAGGCGCTGGCCATTCATAGACTATTTCAACAAGGCTACGAGTTCTGGCATACTTGACTTTGTAAAGCTTTAAGGTCATTCTGCTCATCTGCTGTGCTGCACTTGATACCAGGTATCAACCGATGTCTTGCCTTACGCCCAGATCTTGGCTTAAAGATGGTCGCTGGCCATGAACTCATATGGAAAAGCCATAGCCGCAGGGCAGAGCTCTTGTTTCTATGGGACAAGATGGCTTCCCTTGAGGCTAGCAGTCCAGTTAAATGGTAACAAGAGCATCTTAATTCTTTGCTTGTGCGTGGAGTGTACATTAGTAGCTTGAGCCCCTACCTTTGCGATATTTTCTACATGCCCACTGCATGATTATTGATATTTCTCAAACAGTAAGATGAGCAAAGGATGGCGTTATTTCCATCCAAAATCCTAGCAGTCCATTGGGCGAGGCGACCATAGATGCCAGTGTGTGTGGGATCCTACAGTAGCAATTCCATGAATTTTGCAGACAACTGAGCTGTGATTTTGCAGACAGTGGAAATTCCATGAATCTCTATAAGGTTGTTTACGGGTAACCTGATTTTTATGATTTTTGTGACTAAGAATCTCTGGTTGCTAAGCAGAAGGGCATTGCTGCTAGGGCAAGATCAATTTGGGGCTGCGCTGTCAGATTGGTTGTCATGCAAATCCTAGCAACAGGCCATCAAGTCCTGAGCTACCTTTTTGACTTATATAGATAGATTTTAGCACACAACTATTTTATTCCTATTTCTATTAGCCATTTTACAGCTTCTTTTTCATAACAAGACTTTGTTAAGCTATTCATGACTTCTATATGGATCATGTTTCTATTTCTCATGAGTTGAATATATTCCATATGGATCATGACTTCACTTTTTGTTAGATAAATTATATTATTTTTGACCGTTTTTGAAAGAAATTTGAGGTTTTATTTTTAAAAATATATATTTTATCTAAAAGAAGGTACAAGTGAAATAAGGTGAAGCTGGGCGGGGTGGCGGAAACTCGCCGCTGCGACGGTTATAATACCGCTATTTGAAAAACCGATCTTTTTTGTACCAAAAAAACAGCTTTCCAATTCGCCTCCGAATTCGATAGATAGACCTCTGGTCTTGTCGGCTGATGGTCTATTTTTCCGGCAGGCAGTATGAAAGCCAGGAGTCGGCAATCGGACAGCAAAGCTAAGGGAGGGGAACAATGAGGTCGAATAAGTGATGATCTTTGGTCGTGTCTACAAAAGCCATTCAATTGTCAGGATCGGAGAGGGCCGACACAAAATCTCTAAAAGACTCGCCATTCAATTGTCAAAGCCAGGGAGACTTCCAAAGCATTAATATGCCTCCCTTGATTAAAGGAGGTCATGGATGCTAACTATAATGAGATTCTTTATGTTTTTTAACTGATATAGTTAGAGATCAGGTGTTTGTGATATGATGTGCATGGTATAGAGGTTCCAACAAAATTGAATTTGTGCTAAGGCAGAGCAAGAATTTTGATTGTCCATTCTTTAGGACTTAATAATTACTAAAATTGGAAAACCTGCAGCTTTGAAACTTGGAGACAGAGTCTGTTTTTTTTATCTTGGATTATTTTCCAGATTAGCCCCCTAAGATCTTTTGATTATTAATTCCTGAATTTTTTATAATCCCCAAAATTAACCGGATGACTCATTCCCAGCCTGTTCCTTTTTTTTTTGTTATACACCGGCTGCTCACACTAATCTCGCATGAGCACAACCTCACACTAATCTCGCATGAGCACAACCCAACCAACAGTGGAGTAACAGGTACATGCCAAGTCCAGAAGATTTTCGGTCTGTTCATGGGTGGTACCGAAACTCGGTGGAAGGTTGTTCTTGAAGCAATGTTCTTAATCATAGGCATGTTCCAACTAACCCCTGCTGCAATTCATGCAACGAAATGGTAGAAAGGGTGCAACATGTTCTCCTACTTCATTGCAATGCAGCACAAGCGATTTCTCTCAAAGCTGAGGGATTTGAGATGATGCCAGCAAATCTGCAACAACTACTTGATGGTCAAGCAGTGGAGTTAGGAGGCCTAACCAAAACCAAGGAATTACCTTCATCTCCTTCATTGGTCATTCTAGAAACCAGAGACTATTTGAGGGTAACGTTATTTCATCAAGGCAAGTTATCCAAGAAGCTGAATTCTGGACCTCAGAGATCACAGCGACATCAGACCTAACTCAACAACCTTGGCAAACCTGGGGAGACGAACCACCATGAGCAGTTTTCTTGGTCTCCCCAGAGAATAAATGTGTATATGTATATGTATGTATGTTTATGTATATTATAATAACATATATACATGTACATGTATATGTATGTATATGAATATTCTTTCTCACCCATGAAATGTGGCAACCATCCAGAATCTTCCATCTTCAACCACTAGCAGACCCCGGTCCACACGGTCCACGTGAACCATGCCTACCGCACTACGGAAACTATCAACAATTAACAATTTAACTACGAAATTGCCACCGAGCGTCGCAGCCTCGATATCGTCCGTCTGATCACCATCTGACGGCACCTGTTACTTGGATCTCTCAGGCCGACAGGTAAGTACCAAGTACCAACCATCGGATAAAAAACGCATATGATATTTCGATATGCTCCCTTGGGGAATCAAATGAAATTTTTCTCGCAGTGACATCAAAAGAAAATCCCGGAATCCATAAAAAAAGTCGTACAAAGAGAAGTATAAAACTAGCAGAACAGATCAAACCAAGAGTAATATATCTGTATATAAAAAGTCTCATACAGATCAGATCTATAGATCAAACCATCAAACCGAAACACCCTAACACCAGTCGAGTTCCAGCATCCATAGAGGCGCCGGAGATGCCGTCAATAGAGATAAGATCCAAAACAATGCTATAACAAAGAATCTACTAACAAACGCATGTCCAGAGAGTATGTAGGTACGCCTAGAAACGCATCAGACGCCGTCGGATCCGGAACCGGAAGGACGAGACCTGATAACGGAGCCGTCGGAGCGTTCAATGGCGCAGGGACCCGATCAGGAGCGCCACGGACGAGGAAAGAAGGGCGGCGGCGAGGGGGGTGGAGAGGGCCCCAGCGCCGGAGGTGGGACTCGGGGCGGGGGCCTCCGCCGCGGCAGCTCCGCCGGCGAGGGCGATCACGACGAGGACCGCCGCGAAGAGGAGGGAGAGGACCTTGGAATAGAGAGCTGCCATTCTCTGTCTTCTAGGGCTTCGGATCGCCGGAGCGGAAGGGGGAGATGAGGGTTAGGATTCTGAGGGAAGAGTAAGAGGGAGGTTTGAGAGGCTTTAAAGACGGGGACTGGGAATATAAGAATTCCGGGCAGGGGTTTAGTTGGACGGGCAGCGCTGCCCGAAACCGTCGGCCTGGCAATTCCTTATATGTGACAGCTGGGTCACGTGGGTCCCGCGCAACTCTAAATGTTTTATTGAAAGATCCTTCCATAATGGGGGTCCGCGTGCCATCAAAAACCCACCGGATGAACGGCTAAGATCTGGTGCCATTGGAAAAGCGAAGATATCTTGGTTTAAAATCATCTATGGAAGATTTGGATTTAATTCAGCGTAGATTGAGAAGAAGTTTATTTGATAGGCATTATGACAAATAGCGGACGTCCAAGGTATCAGCACTTTCGTCAAAATTGCGTCATAAATTTTGAAATATATATGAGTAGGGGCTGAAAATAAATTAAAACGGATTAAATATTAATATATCCATATCTAAATTTATTTATTTTTGATAAATATAAATATTTATTTAGACATTGGATAGATACTAAAATTAGTATTTATAATATTCGAACCTAATACTTTGATTGTCCTGTATGAATACAAATCAGATATTAATTATATCTATTTTTTTCTCTCTAAGTAAGATATAAGTCGAATATAAATTATATTTTGAATGAAATTTAATAATAAAAATTAATATAAATATCATAAAAAATGGTAGCGGAATCGCTATGTAAATCAGTATCATATGCAATAAATAGAAAACTAGATCGAAGCATAAGGAATAGATATTTAACCTGGACTTTACTCATTAGTTTGACTAAATTTATATCAAAATATTAAAACATTAAAATTATTTCAAAACATAGCATAAAAATATTAATAGTTTTCTATGCTAAATATTATCATTGGTCTTTAATGGCAGCATAAAGAAAAAAATCATGAATTATGCATTTTTAAAAAACTTATAAAAATTATCATTTACGAATTTTGAAATATATAGAAGTCATCGGTATTTTAAATATTTTAAATAATTAAAATTTGAAAATATCATAATGAATAAAAAGAAGTAGACTAATAGATTATTGTTTGAAAGAATTAATTGTTAAAATATAAAATATCAGAATATACATTAAATCATGCTACTTAATAATGTGAATAAATTTTAGATAAGAATAGTAAAGTATTATTATACTATAGACTAAGTTTTTTCTTTGTTGTTGCGGAGTACCTAACCAAATAAATCCAACTAAAAAAAGTATAAATAGCTAGTCGATACACTTTAAATTGATGTTTGCGTGTTAGGCTGCATGAAATTGTTTTTTGAATGCAAGCTTCATTGCACTCATTATATCTAACTGAAAAGAATACATTCTTTTAATATATGCTTTTTATTATGCTTTGCTTATGTGGATAACATGATAAATGATCTCATTAATGGTCTTCACTCCTTGCATACAAAACATTAATTGCCAAGGAAATCTTCAATTGCAAGTTCATTTATTTTATTCTGTCATTTGAAATGAAAATACTTTTTTTTTAAAAAAAAGAAAAAGAAATACATGGCTAAGACATATCCTATATGGTTTCCTCTTTCTCATACAAATTTCTAACTAAGGCATAAAAATCGGAAAGAGGGCGCCTCTTTCAAATATAACTCCACTTCTCTGCTTCTTGCTTTTGTGGTGTGGACAATACTAAATGGGACCATCTTGTCTTGCAATAGTATGAGAGTTAAAAAGATTAAATCTTTCCGTCCTCCAATAACATGCTATCTTTAATTTCTGCGAGAGCCAGAAAGTTTCAACCTCGCATGAAATCCGGCAGGAAAGGAAAAATGGAGCAGTGGGCTAAGAAATCGATTCCAAAGCACTCACCAAATAGAACCATTTGATTTCAAATAAAGAAGGCTAGGGAGCAAAAGGGCCACACACCACATGGTTTCCACTCACTCTCTCTCACACAGAGACTCACAAATGGAAAAGCTAATCTCTTGGTGTTGATGACATCCCTCTGGTTGTCACTTTTGTCCTTCAATTAGTGTGCCTTTATTTTTCAAGTCTCCATGTGTCGCCAGTCCTGTCTGAAATGCAGTAAAGTAACAAAACATTAGGTAGGCGTGTACTCGTGTGATGAGGGTGGTGGGAACTCACTTGGCAGTTCTCATTCGTCGTTTGTCGATGCATTGACGGGGGAGGGTGATTGAGGAAGCCTACGATTTGAATTGGAATACAGTAGAGAGGTCACTTCATATAATCATATTAGTATTACTTTATGGCGCCTAGCTGCTTATTATACAAACTACGTAAGTAGGTCGAATAGTAAAGTGGAAAGCATGCCTTTGCTGTATAACGAAGACACCAAGACCTAATTTTTCTTCGGCAACAGACTAGGTATTAGCGGTTTTCATCCTATCCAACCCCATACAAGATCTTGTTGCTGCAGCGAATGAAGATAAAAGAGTATATTTAGGAGACATGTTTAAAGACAGCGGGCTAGGATTCATGGACAACAACATGATGACTGGATTTCATATGTATAAGACATAAATCAATACCATGCATGATGAAGAGTTTAAAAACAAGTATTATTCCCTCATGGTGTTTTGTCATTTGGCTTAGATTCCAACCAGATATGTCATTAAACTTATCTCTACATGCTACTTATTAAGTGTTGGCAGCTTGGCAAGCTTTTAAAAATGACACTAAGATATAGTTGATAAAGCCACTATAATGGCAGCAGGCAGCTGCCATTGGATACAACAGCTGTTATAAATAACCTAAGAAGATGATTATTTTAAATAGTAGTCAGTACAACGAATATTTTAAAACCAATCAGGAATCGGGACAATATAGACCAAAAGAGGTACGTGGGTTGGACTCCGGCGACCGGCATGGCCTTTTGCGGTCCCGAACCTGCAACGCTGCCACGCCTAGACTTAGAAATCACGCACCAAGCCCGCATTTTCCGCGCCAAGACTTGTCGCTTTCTTCCGTCAAGATGAACGCGGTCTTTGTTCCAATTTATTGCTCGACTGGAATTCCAAGCAAGCCCGGTTTGTCCCTTCTCGCACGTTCCAACGCTTCACATAGCGGGACCCAGTCAGCTTTAGAACAGGAACCGGTCGGTCTCCGACAAGACCCGGATGGAACTTATGACCCGAGTCAGTTTTGACCCGACACTTCGATTGCCATGACTGGTAACTCGGGTTGCACGAGGAAATAGATGGGAGGCAAGGAAATTAAGATGTTTCGGTGCAGGAATTGGGAGGGCTGCAAGGTTAGGGCTAGCCGATTCGAGTTTCGCACGGACGGCTAATTTAAGAAATCTAACAAAAATTATTAAGCTGAGAAGAAGTAGATCAACAATATATATCGAATTTGACCGTGCTTGTCCTTAAAAAAATATCACATTTGGCATTCAAAGTAAAACAAAATAAACTTTTTCTAGCTCAGCTTCCCTCGATTTGTATGGGTCCTTTTTCTTTGGTTGTAGAATTCAACTACGACCTTTCTCCTGGTTGTAGAATTTAATTACGACTAAGTTTAAATCTAATGTTTTCTTCAACTTAGGTCTTTTTTTTCTAAATTTTACTGTGGAAACTCAAATTGACTGGTCAGAACCGAAGCCCAAAGTCTAAAATGCAGGTCACCCTCATGATTTCCTGTTTTCTTATGAATTCCCATTGAATAGACTTCACCTGCCCAAATCATTGATCACCACATGGCTTGTTCAAGCCCATGATCTTTTAATACTCTACTAAGCGAAAATGCAAACTAACTGATCAACCAACGCAGTCAATCAAGGTTGATGTTGGGAACTATGAGCGCAGCTGATTGAATTTGATCCAGCAGGCATCTCAAGGTCTTTGTGCGTGATTGATGCTGCATCAAACAATCAAATGATTAGTTTACGACGTTTTGTGGTGGCCCGGGCCCTTGTGAACTGGTTCAAGACAAGGAGGAGGTATGCATGACTGTAAAAAGATATTTGTTTGAAACTGATATCAAAGACAAAAGGGAGAATAATAAAGACAGAACCAATACCTTTTTTTAAGGGGGTTTATCAGAAACAACAAAAAACAAAAGGCGAAGAAAGATCGATCCAATTTCTGAAACTCTCTTCTTTGCCCAGCCAGCCCTGTTTCCTGGATACAGGGGCATGCACGTTTTACATAGGCACAAACGACCGTAAGATTTAATCAGGAGGAATCGGTGCAAAATGACCAAGAGGGTAAACCTCAAATTTCCGTTTCAAATTTCTACATTGCAACAATGACATGACAAAAACAATAACACTATATGAGCTAATTGTCGAGGCTTACAAGTAAACATTGAAATAATGTCTTACAAGTATGCGAGAAACTATTAAACATGTATTTCAACATGCATATACCTGACTCCAAATGAAAGCAGGGGCATGACTTGTCCCAACTGAATCAGGGCTTTAGGTTGGAAAATAGGCACGAATAATTAAACAATGAACATGGAAATCATATAAAAAATGAAACTTACCTTCGCCTGTCCAGCAAATTTAATATACAAATTGTAATTTTTGTAAGCCCCACAAAAACCATAGATCCATTGCGGTATATCAATACACACTGTATTTCGGTTTTGGGGCGATAAATCAAAACCAGTCATTTTGTTAGAGAATTATATCAACATTAAGATCCACATCCATTCCATTACGTTTTCATCTGCAGCTCACCATTCAACAACCAATCCAATGACAACAACGACATAAAAGCAGCTGGCTTAACAAGAAAATAATAGTAAAAAAAGAAGCAACAATTTTGGTCGTCCAAAACTAATCATATGGCTACTAACTGATCCAATGAGAACTTCACCACCGCCTCAAAGCCATCTGGCCCCATGTAGAATGAGTATCGAAGCGTAGAATCAAACATCCGATAGCAAAAGTCCGGCATAAAAAGTACCAGATCATTCACACAAACATCAAATCCAGCAATAATCAGCGCAAAATTATATAAAAAAATAACACCAATCTATATTGATCCATGCAGTAAGAGTAATATATCTACAAACTGTCACATAGACCCACTCCCAGATCAGATGTATGGGTCTTTATTACCTAGACATAGTTCAACCCCATTGAAACCCTAACGTCCAGATCTAACCCCATAGAGCCACAAAAGGCATCTACAGACGCCCCAACCGAACAATGCTGTAAGAAAAAAAAAAGGACAACCACATATACGAAGTATATAGACCAACAAGGACACCATCGATCAGAAAACCCAAACCAAAAACGCCACCGAACCGCAGAGACCTACGAGTCTACCTCAGCACCCGCGGAACCATCAATAACGGAGAGATCCGACGAAAAGCGCGATGGAGGAGGCGAGGACGGCGATGGAGAGGGGAGAACCCATCGCGCCGGCGGTGGAGGTGGGGCTCGGGGCAGGAGGGTCGGCCGCGGCGGCTCCGCCGGCTAGGAAGAACACGGCGACCACGGCCATGAGCAAGGCAGAGAGAATGCTGGATCGGATGACCTCCATTCCCTTCTGGTGTTGAGAATTCGAGATATCTCTAGAGCAAATGTTAGGGTTTTGGGGAGAGGAAGAGGGCAAGGGAACTCGGAGGAGAAGGCGAACAAGCGGACGGAGACAAGGAGGAAACGGGGAGAGGAGGTATTTATAGACGAACGGGAGCCGGGCAGCGTTGGTGGAGCGGGCAGCTGCCCGGACTGACAGCTGGTAAAACGACGTAAGACAGCTGGCTTCGGTGGTCCCGGGTGGTATTTGGCGTCCCGATCCTTTGTTTCCCAAAACGCCCTCCGGTTTCGAAGAAATAAGAAGGTATCCGATAAAAGACCCCCTTTATTTCGAGAAATTTCTCATCCGCCATATGCAACCGGCGTGTGGCATGCGGAGTGAGGGATAAATTTAGGTAATAATCAAAGAACGTGGGGTGCGTTTAGCATAACTCCTTTAGAGTTTGGATGGAGTCACGGAGTCCCCGGGATTACCTCGGGGACAAGGCTTTCATATTAACGGAGATGAAGGCGGAGATTTCGGTATATATCGGCATCGGCGACCTGCTGACGACGTACGTGAAAAATAAAATTACCAAAAAAAAAAAAAATTTGGAAATTCTGTGCCCTAATTACCGTCGTTGCTCTATAAATAAGAAATCATGGGTATCCACCAAAATTAATATCTAAATACAGTTCCTATTGTATGATTTATTAAATTAAGGGGGATTTTGATGCCTCAATTATAAGACACGAGGTTGCGATTCTTGAACAATCTCAGATCTTTCCTAATGATATATCAGTCCTTGAAGAAAAACTTATTAGATTCTGAAAAAATATTGAAATGTTATAAGATTTCAACAGTGGAATAGTCTTAATGCGGACCCATCCTGATTCATTATTCTTAGTTTAAAATAAAAATAACAGCTATTACTTATAACTTTTTAATGGGTAATAGGGTATGTACACAACTTTGTGTACTGTTCAAAACCAAAGCATGAACTGATCCTGACTCAGCTACCAAAAGTGATTGAATAACAACATATTTACTTATATATTTTGGCACCGAGTCACACAAAAGTTGCTGAGTCAACAGATCTTGCAAGTCATAATTAAACTCTCTTGTTTTATGATTTTCTATTATATATATATATATATATATATATATATATATATATATATATATATATATATATATATATATATATATATATATATATATATATATATATATATAGCCTTGC
The DNA here is from genome assembly GCF_051530095.1 of Phoenix dactylifera. NCBI lineage: Eukaryota > Viridiplantae > Streptophyta > Magnoliopsida > Arecales > Arecaceae > Phoenix > Phoenix dactylifera. The sequence goes on along the minus strand of NC_143198.1, from coordinate 31,923,750 downwards.
ACATCCTTTAAAACCAAAATTTACTTAAATCCTGACTTTGGATGACTATGATTCTCGAAAATGATTGAATAACAATAGTTAATTGCTTAGCGTTGGGTACGACTAATTACATAGAAGCTGCCGAGGCTCAGCTTGGTAATTCATTATTGAGCCAAATGCTCATAATATATTGTACCTATTCTTGCAAGTCATACTTAACTTTCTTAGCACTTAGCACCGCCCTTGTCCATTTCATTGCGAAGTGGATTAACAAAAAAAAGTGGATGTCACGGCAAGTTATACATTACGACAAACAATGATTTAAAAGACACGACAATATTACTTGCTATGTTGGTGTTTAACAAATATAGATTTACTTTTTGACTCATATGACATTAAAAACTTAAATTTTAGTTTTGACTAATGAAAAGTAGAAATGTTAAATAGCAATCCTAATTAATTTCTCATTCTAGAATGGCAGGTATGTGTCTACATGACATCCATTATCTAGTGGAAGGCTTTGAAATAATTATAATAGCCGTCGCAACATCATTGGAAGTTTATTTTAAATCTTGGTTTGAGTTTAAATCTTGGATGAAGAGTTTCGGTTGGACTGTCCATTCGAATCTTACCTGTACTAACTGCTACAGAGGGCCCAACGTGTCACTGCCTTGCAAGGTTTGAAGTCTCGCCGCCTTGGAAACGTAGAGCTTAGGTTTGGTTTGAGAAGGTACCAAATGGGCAATGCTATAGAAAAAAACGAAAAAAAAGAGGCTGCTGTAGACCCATGGCAGCTTCCTAAAGGTTAGAAAATTTGATTTCTTGTGGAATGATTACAAGAGAAATTTGTCTTTGTAAGCAATTCTCATTGGAAAGTTAGGCTGCGTGGAAGCTTTTGCATCTTAATATTTAGAAGAAAATTGCAGCTAAACCTCTCAACTTGGGGCCAATTTCAAAGTCATCTGGCCAATTTCAAAGTCACCCTCCCGACTTACAAAGATTCAAACCATTCTTCTTCATTCATAGAGTAGCGTGATCATCGCATGATAGTATTCAATTATATTATGACCAAACTACCATTTATGTCATAAAAAAATTCATTGTTGGAATGGTGTTAGGACTCACCTTCCTTCCTGCAAATCCACTATTGGATCATTCATCTTATAGATCTCAAATTGCTCCAAACTCCTTTATTCATCGCCTGCACAGATCTTCAAGCATCTTGCACGACCAGAAATGTTCTTCCGCCTGCACAGTTCTTAAAGCGGCTGCATGGATAATCCATAATATTCATCCTCCTAGACGGACCTCAAAGCGATCAGTGGATGATCGAAATTATTCATCCATCTGCACAAATCTCAAAGCAACTACATTCCAAATATTCGTCCGCCTACACAGATCTCAAAACAGATATTCATTCGTCTGTATAAATTGCAAAGCGAATTGATCCGGATAATCCGAGCAACTGCAGATATAAGATATAAATTGCGATCCCCACCAACAACTTATGAGATCTTGTTTTGGAAAAAAATTTGGCATCACGAACGAGCCTTCACAATCCACCAAGAGGGAATATCACTAGAACAAGTAGAGACGAAAGGACACAGCAACTTCCACATCCGACAGCAAGAACAATGACTTTAGGATGTTCGACAAGATTGGTCGCGGCAGCTGGGAGTCTCATCCACACCAATAATTCCAGACGAGCAGTCGAGTGGAAGTTGCATAGAATTGTCAAACCTAACAAATTTACATAAGAATTACTTCAAATCAAGAAGAACATTACGTGCGGTTAAAGCGCTCTCGTATAGAGTCTCCTCATACGCGATGCTTGTAGCTTTCAGTCACCATGAAACAACTGTTTTCTTTGGCTTGAAGAAACACTCATGGGATCCATATATTCAGAGAAATCATTGCGCGAATATCTTTATACTCCACTTCCAAGTTTTTCAGATTGTAATTCTGAATTCCTACTAAGCTCTAATCTATCATCCGGCTTCTGAGTTCCAGATAAAAGAGCCTATGTTCTTTAGGCATTGAGTATAAAACCAGAAGCATATGTTCTGCTGAACTGTCTTGATCCTATGGTTGTATCATTACTTCCAAGAAAATTATGTACCAACATTTATTAGAAAGCAAAGTATCAACTCTCTCTCTCTCTCTCTATCCAATCATGGTGCATAACATGTAGCCACCTACCAATGAGATGGGAATATGTGTTACCTGAATTGCAGTAGGCTGCTTTCCTCGGGCATTTGAAGACCAACTAGCTGAATGGTTTGGCTGTGGGTACCCTTCAAATGGACAGCCGCAGGCAATCCCATGGTCGGTATTTCCAAGATGCTGGGTCCCAAATTAAACTGATTTGTTACACCATTAGTTGATTTCAGCCAACCACTAAATGATATGGCCGAACTAGGTTCCAAAAGGTACGAGTATGCAGATTCGATGCTTGATAGCATGGAGGTAGGCAGGTTAAAGACTTATCAACTTGAAATCCACCTACTTATTAAATAGGTCAAAAATTTGATTCGAATCTGGCGTGTTCATTAAATAGATAATTCATTATGACCTATATAACTAGTTTACTAAACAGGTCGAATTAAACCAGGCTACATGGGTTAAATAAGTTAAGTGAATCTAATGTTAAATAGATCTAAACGGTTAAACAAGTTGTGCAGATTAGGTTGAATGAGACGCAAATGGGTAAAGTAGGTTTTAAATGGAGTAAACATATTTTCAATGGATTAAATAGATTAGATTACTGTCCGATCCAATCATTAAATAGGTCAAAATGGATCAAAAATCTAGCATTGAAACCAATCTATTTAATGACCCAAATCTATTTATATCAAATCTAAATCTGCTGGTCATCTGCATGCCGGGTTGACGAATTGGATCAAAAATTGCCACCCCTTCGTGGGGAAAGAAGTCAGGGATGATAAAGGGTCCATAACATAGAGCTTAAGAGGGCTTGTTTCAAAGACAAGGGTCGATGAGGTACAGATGGCCAGGTGGGCTTTGGGTCTTTAAGAGCAAATAATCGACCTTTTTATACATATGGCCATGGTGGGCCGGGCCTTCTTTCTCGTCAGCTCATTTTGCTTACAAATATTAAGAGAGAGTGCGGATAGGCAATGGCAAATGAACCAGAACGATAGCATCGACACTACCAAACTATCTGCGTTTATTTGACATGTATGTAGGCCCTCTGAAGGGGTTGGTTTGTTTTGTTTGTTTAGATTTTAATCTTCTTCCTATATTTTTAATTTTTTTTTGGACTTATAAACTCGGATCTAATTCCTTCTCTAAGTGCTTGTTTGTCAATAAGAGAGAAAAATTTCAGTTCATTGAATCACTAGTCCTAATTTCAAAGGTCTTGTGCAGCATGTTTGCATGTAAGCATTACTCAAACTTGTTAGGAGCTTGTGTTTATGGTAGCATCATAACTAGGTTCCACCATTGTAATATTATTACATGTGGTTGGATAGGGCTGGCTGGACCTGTGCGCTGATGTTCGTTCATCTAAGCAACTGTGTTATTTCGCATCATCGGTTGGATGCCATATGAGTGTTCCAATGTTTACAAGTGGATTTGCGAATCGGAAGCTCATCGGTTACTTTATTTGAAGCTTCCAGATTATGGTATAGATATGTGATTAAATGTATATTTGAGCATGAAGGAAGTTTTAGTTATCATGTTGACTACAATATTCACAACAAGGTAGAGCATATCCATCATATGCTGCTGCATCTTCATATTTATACAGTAGGATTTGTAGCCTGCCTTCGATCATTTTGTCCATTGCATTTCCAGAAACGAAATTCTTATGTAAGCCTGTAATCGTATAGAAACTTAGAGGTGCATGATCTTTTGGAAGCGTACTATATATAACCGGATACGTGTTGGAGTTCACATGATTATAATAAGCATCTTGCACCACTAGCGTGCAATATCAGCAAGGTTTTTGGCCCTCAGATTGGAGGTGTCTCCATCCATCCACACCCACAAAGAAGGCCGCCAACCTGCAGCTGGAATGCTGATTTGTTTTTGGACTCTGGAACTATATTCTCTAGGAAAATTCTCTGAGGTGAGACTAGTGGATAGGAGGAGGGAGATGCTACTTCAGGAGGATCTTTTGATCGGCTAATCTCACCTTATTTCAACTAGAGATAAAAGAAAGATGCCAATTGCCTTTTTTTTCTGATCGAAAGTGGAGAATTCTTCATTACTCTACTTGTATCATCAGTCTGTGTACCACAACGTAACAAGTCAATTGATGCTTCGAATCACGTCGAAGATTGATGCTTGAAGCTGTAAAGGTGTCTTTATATTTTCTGACTCGAAAGGAGGAGAATCCTGTTGATAGCTGAAATTATCAATTTGCAATGCCCCACTTCGGAAAATGCACATTACTAGTGCAGCACTTGCATTAGTTAGTTTATATAGTATGATTCTTTTTGTACAACATGTATGCATAAAAAAAAAAATTACTCTACTTCGACCAAGCTTTGAGCCAAGTCTTGGGCTTTGTTCATATGTGAGCTTTTCTATTTTGTGGTAAGCTTTCTCCAGTCTGATCCACTGTTAAACTTCCATATTTTACCTGTAAAGCTCTCATTATATGCTTATGCTTTTGAAAAGCAGAAGGCATATATGGGATGCTGTCGACAGAACAAAGTGCTTGGTTCCTTCACCTCTACAAGCTCCACATTCATTTATAAATCTGAGCACCAAGTTGCTCTCCAGTCTATGTCCGTTTACCTCCATTTCTTGTAGGTAGAGCTTGCTGGTTTGGTGCTTGCTCTCTAGCCCAGCATGGTCAGTAAAGGATCCTGTATTAGTGTTTTGCAAACATAAGCAAGTTGTTCTGATCTATGATGAAGGTTCTTCCTAATACACCAGGGTTCGGGTTGCATCTTTCATGCCAAAGAATGATTGATCTTCTTTCAAGACATCTACTGTTGGATCGCACTCTGCACAGATCTCTAAGCCATCCTTGCGCGATCCAACGGTGGATTCCCACGAAGGAAGGTAAATCCTTCGTTAGTGCGAAAGATACAACCCCTGTCGGATGCGCCAACCCTGTTATTAAATCTTGGGCAAATTGTCTTAAGCATTGAATTTTGGGCTATGTTGTTCAGACATCTTTTTTTTCTTTCCTGCTAGCTCATTTTTTAACACTGTTTGTCATTTGGTTCTGATTCTCTGAGGTGCCCATGCAAACATGCAAAGTTTTCGTCGTAGTTTAAAGTGTTTTTAATAAGTCTATCAGTAATTAGTCTCCACCTTGGTGAGTTGGCGAGTAAGTCAAAACATTTATTTCTCAAAATTCTTGGCAACAAAATCTCTAACAGATAACATGTTTGTGCTGTGTCTGATAAGCATTCTCAGAAGAAGGTTGCCGGCTCGAGCAAGACGGTTAAAGTAGGCCCTTGGGGCGGCCATGGTGGAAGTCCTTGGGATGATGGCAGCTACAGTGGAGTTCGAGAGATATATCTGGTCTACGATCGGTGCATCGACTCGATTCGGGTCTTGTATGACAAGAATGGGAAGCCTGTTTTGGCAGAAAAGCATGGAGGAGTTGGGGGCAACCTCACAGTCCAGGTATGTCTCTATGTCAACTATACCTTCTATTATATTTGAAGAACTGATTTCTTATGCCATAATTACTGAAGTTATGTCTTCTGAGATACATGTTGGATCCATAATAGTTATGAAACAAACGATTACATGGTATACTGATGTTTTATCGTCTCGTGCTTATTGTTATGTAAAACTTCGCAGCCTAGAAGGATCATGTTTCTAGTTTCTATGCTACACTGATGTTTTATCGTCTCGTGCTTATTGTTATGTAAAACTTCGCAGCCTAGAAGGATCATGTTTCTAGTTTCTATGCTACATGGTATACTGATGCTTCATCGTCTCGTGCTTATTGTTATGTAAAACCTTGCAGCCTAGAAGGATCATGTTTCTAGTTTCTATGCTACAAGGTATACTGATGCTTTATCGTCTCGTGCTTATTGTTATGTAAAACTTCGCAGCCTAGAAGGATCATGCTTCTAGTTTCTATGCTTCAAATTTACATTGTTTATGGAACACTGCAGGTCAAACTGCATTACCCGGAGGAGTTCCTGACATCAGTAAGCGGGCACTATTCTCCGGTGGTACACAGTGGTTCACCCGTGATTCGATCGCTTACGTTCAAGAGTAATCAGAGGGCTTTCGGGCCTTTCGGAGTTGAAGAGGGGACGCCATTCACATTCCCAATGGATGGAGGGATGATTGTTGGCTTTAGCGGAAGGAGCGGTTGGTACCTTGATGCTATTGGCTTGTGTGTGTCGCCCATCCGAACCGTCGGCCCCTATGATGCTGTGCACCAGAAGCTTCAGAAGTTTGGGAATTTGGCTGCCAAGTCATTGGGACATGGAAAAGGGGAACATGGCTCTCATGCCACTGCTAGGACCCAGAAGGCTCATGCATAGGCTCTCCAAATGTTTTATTGGATGTAAATGTTAGTGTTCGGTTGTGGTGAGGTTTTGCCACTGAACTTAAGATGTCATCATCATTGAGGCTATGTGAAAAGCTATTGCTCTCGATCCATTCATGGCCTTCTCATAATGTGTAGAGAGACTGAAGGACCATTACCAAGTTAAGGTCCCTATACCCCAAGATCCTAAAACAGGAGGACTGAAGAGATATAACTTTTCACATAGTTTTCGTACAAAATGATTATCCCAGAACTTGAACCCGGACCGCTCTGATTGTCGATCCAAATCTTTTTACCATCGCACAAAGAAATATCCCTCAGTATATAGGGAGACTTGAAACATAAAATTACTCTAGGAGCAACTAATGACCTAGTTATTCTAGATTTGGTGCTGGATATTAAGGCCCGAACCCTGAGGAAATATAAAAGCAGTTTGGGGTGTAAGAAACAGAAGAAAACGGCAACTCTTCATTTTTGGTGAACAATATCTAAATGGGCTTTGCTGCAATGGATGAGCTCAATTAGGACTTCTGTGAAGCATGCAAATTGGTCATCATGAATGAGAACCATTTTCCACATTAACTCACCATGCCACACTGTAATTCAGAAAGGTAAGAATAGCTGCTATCTAGAACTATGAAATGGCATCCAGAAACCAGGTTTCTGGTAAAATCGAATACAGGAAGAGGACTGGCTAAGAAGTGGATGCATGTTTTCCTTTTTTCCCCCCTCTTTTTTACCAATAGCAAATTCTTGTATACAGAAGAAATTTGCTGGAAGACTCCCTAAAAACGGAACATGCAAATCATAAGGTTTTGTAGTTATACATGTAGCTGCGCAACTTTCTAATATCTTGTAGTGACTCCATCAGCAGATGGTCTACATAGAGGCAGATCCCAGCACCACTGCAAAGAACAAGACATATTTGTCAAAAAAAAAATTACATAAATAAACTGAAATCTAAAATGGTGCCTTGGAAATAGCTCTCCACATATGATAATCCCATGAGTAATAATATATGCTCCAAATGCCAACCATTCCATCACTGCTCATCATTTTCATACTCTCTAAGTTTGAATTGGTACTAAATAAAAAGCAAAATTCATATGTAGGTAATACCTCAAAGGGCCAAAAGGAAGCCATATTATATCCCACCGGAATTTTGGTAACCTGTAAGAGGGAAATAATAAAAGGAAAGCAGATTTAGAGTGATAAACAGGACTACTAAACAATCACCTAGGCTATAGATAAATATAACAATATAGTTTTAATACAGTGAAGAATTTAACTTAAGACAATAATTATTCGATTTGCAAGAACAAATCAACTGAAAGTGGTCAATGCCAAGTGAATGAATGACCTATTAGAAGGAAAAAAGAGTGAAACATAATAAAGAAGAACAAAACCAAAGTTAACTACCACAGGTCAAAGCTGTGTCAGCAAAGCAATTTATAAATAATTAAATGGAGAGAGAGAAAATGGTGATAGAATATCACTATTCTCTTACCGATGGATTCAATATTTCTTTGTAAGTTCACGAAAAAGTTCTCTTTTTATTCTACCAAATGGGCAGCAAAATAAATTTTGATTTAGAGAATGCCCAACTTCCGATTTCGAAAGAATTTCATGCATCAAGCCGAGCAATAAAGAAAAATGATAATTACCTCAACATGTAATACAGCCAAAAGATGGTCAGGAATGAGCCAGTATAGCATGAATACCACATCCACCGTTTATACGAGCTTGAACTATGGAGTAGCCCTTTGACTGTGAACAAACAAGCTAGCACAGCAACCCAGTCTGTAAAATAGGCAGGGGAATATATCAGCTAAAAGAGAAGAGAAATACACCGATATACTTTTATAATATGCTAAATGACTGGCTTAGATTTTATGTGCCAATAAGAAACACAAATCACTTTGCAAAAGCTGAACAGAGATAAAACTAATGTAATTAGATAAATATAAATTTGGAATACAATATGTTTATATTTAAATACATTTAGTCCATTTGCACAGCTGTGCTAGTAAAAAAAACTATACGTGACACATTGTGACAACAAATTTGGCTAACATTTTACAGAAATTTACTGGTGCAGCAACCCAATCTAGGGGATCAAGGCTGCAGATATCCTGCTAGTAACTCCCACTACTCAAAGTTGAGTTAGAGAATCCTTCACCTTCATGGTTTTCTGTATCAATGCCCTCTGATATAGTCATGACTCCAATTTCGTTACTTCACAGGATCCTTGTTGTTTTCTGTAATGTCTTCAAAGTGTTGCATGTTTCATCTCTACAATTTAGCATGCTTAACCACCTCCAACAAGCACATTGCAACACCAAAGACTTGGAACAATGTGTGATTACTCCTTTCCAACCCAGACATTTCATATTATATCAGAGAATGGATCATTTCCATACTGTATTATCGCACCTTCAAATGTGATACAACCAGTTAAATGGAGTGTGGATTGTAAATGCTGGATTCTGCCATTTACAACAGTACTGCAGAGGACCATAGTTTCCTCAATTACTCAAAACTTATTCACAACTGATCCCAACTTTGGCCTTGTCCATATTAACATACCTGAAAGCTCTGAAACGAGCAAGCAAGAGCCAGCAAAGAACTCTGGTTATTTATAACAGCAAAAATGGAGGCCTAGTGCAGGAGGTTCCCACCATTGCAAGGTTTGGGAGGGACAGATGTAGAGAGGCTATTTCCGTATTGCGAACCCATGACCTCTGGGTGACAATTGAGTAACCTAACCATCGCATTAAGGCTTGCCCTCTTAAAAATAATAAAATTGGCAAACCAGAGACTTCAGTGTGTTAGACTGATGTGATAACCAACTACACCACGACACCAGCTGGCTGTTTATAATGGAAATCAAATATGTATATCATTAATATCAAACAAAAAAGATGCAAAGAATAAAACTGGGCTATGAGCAGGTACATGCGATACAGGAACTAATTACACTGGAAAGACATGCAATCCCCAAAAAGACTGGTAATTGTGCGATATGATTATCAGTGACTAAAAAAGATAGAAGCTGTAGAGTAAATACCTAGTAGTAAAATATCCATGCAACCTTAGAAGGCTGTAGCAGAAACTTTTATTTTTTTTAAGAGAACAAACTGAACATTCTTAATAAACTGATCAATCATTATGGATTGACAAGACTGTTTGGAAACACTCACAAACAGTAACAATAAAACAGTGACAAACCTGCAAATATGACCATCCATGTGGGCATCTCATCCATGAAGTAAGCATGATAGCGCTGGTCATAAGTAAAAATAAAATGTCAAATATCCGATAGGAACAATTTCATGTAACAATGCTCGAGTAAATGGTGTCCATAGCTACAAAAGATAAATGTGATGGTAAGTCACACTAATATTGTTACAAAATGTAAACCTTGTCAGATACTTCACCACTAGTTCTTCCCATCAAAGACCATAACACCCTTAACAGGAATGTAAAGGAAGTAGAAGAACAATTGACATTAGTCAAAAATGGAATTAAAACAATGTTGAGCTCCATGAAAAGTGTAGAGGTGTTGCTCAAGAGAATGGTAACCATATGCAAACAGGCCCTGGATAGTCACATAAAATTCTGGAAAGAGGACCATTGTGGCTTAAAAACATAAAAGTAAAGAGAATCGCATTAGTTAGATTAGCAAGCAACCATATTGGCATTGTCTCAAAATTTTAATAGCATTTTTATGTATACCAACAAAATGTTAATAATAAAAAGCTAAATAAGGATAAGATAAAGTTTTCCATGCACTAGACAAGCTTTATAATCCTGGTATACATAAAGCATTACAGCTGATAGGACAAAGCTCAAGTTTGCATGACCTGCATAAATATTTCTATAACAGGAACTAAATCTGCCATTTTCTTGACCCTGAACACATTCCCATCGACCAGTACATGTATTAATTATCTTCTAATAATGAAGCCATGAGTGAAATAATACATATGCAAATGGAATGTTTTGTGTAATAATACATATGCAAATGGAATGTTTCCGTGAAGGCAAGAAGATGGTAAGTTGTGCACTGCATAGAACTGCAGCACAAGCCATCTGGACCTGAGCTTTATCCATCTTTTTAATTTTAAATGATAAAATTCACATTAGTCCAAATGGTTCTACTCAGAAAAGCAGCAGCATCAACACCAAAACTATTCAGAGCTCGATAATAATCAATGACCGGCACTAGCCATTTCCAATTCAATAATAATTCCTAATAGAACTTTGGAAGATAGAAAAGCTAGAGGCTAGGGCTACAATGGTGTCGATAGACCAAACTACACATAGCTCTCATCCATTGACATTTATAGATGATGGCCAGTACTGGGTTATAAAAATTTCTGAAATTCTCAGAAATAACCTCCTTTTAGGAAGACCAGTCTAAAAGATTTTTCATCATCTATATGCTATGGGTGGCACTTAAGCCATCAATTCACCGAAACTTGTAGTTTTTCAACATGCCTTTTGTTTTAAATATTTAAATTTTAAGCCACCGCCATTCGCTCTTTGATCCTCAAGTGTTACAAGTACTCCCAAGCGTTGGGGGGCACAAACATGACCCCGAGCTTGATTTAAGTTGGATGTCTTCCTTCATCTTTCCCTGAAACAGATTTCATAACTGTAGAAACTTTGAAACCTTTGATCCCTTGCTTCACAGAATCACCCTATGGGTTCAGTTATTTTTGATGGCTCATGGTATCTGCATACCTAAATCGACGAAAGAAAAGGATTCATGTAGCCGACCCCAACTAGTTTGGGATTAAGGTCTGAGTTGGCTTATATGGCATCTTTATGATATGGTGCTATTCACGGGCCCTTTATAAATAGCGTGCCCTCTGAGCCAATCTATGTTGAGAGTGAAGATCGAGTTTCTTTGATCAATTTATACTAGCAAAAGTCAGCCTACTAGATCAAACTATAGTTTCCACCAATCTAGAGAGCAGATTAGGTTTTCTTCGAGCTCCAACATAACTTCTGACATGAACCTGAATATGTCGGCCTCTATCTCTACCAGAGATCATACTCAATGTGTAGTTATAGGAGCAGCCATATTGATTTAGTTCTAGATAAAAACCTGGTCTATCAAATGAAGATTACTTGGAAAAGGATCTAAAGATCATGGCGGGAGTAAAAATGTTCTTTACCAGTTCCCAGGGAAACCAAGCTTGGTGGAAGATGGAATAGATCAAGAATGCCGCATAGCCAACAAGAAAACCAGCAAAAATGCGCTGCAAGAAACCGGAAATTAAGAAATTATCGCCCAAGCAAGACAATCTGGATGAGGGATGCAGCTGAACTGGAAAAGAGCCAACAGGAGAAGTTACCCTACCCTCCAAATAAGACTCTGTTGATCGTGCTTCCTCTCATAAGAGCGGACCATCTCCTCTTGTTCTGAAGAAGAACCCCAGAAAACAAACATTTATAGCATGTCTTGGGGAGAAATTCAGACGAAGAAGGGCTAAGAAAATCAAAAGAAGAAGCCGGAACGAGCGGAGAGGGAGAATAAAGGAAGGAAGAGAGACCTTGGGTGTCGATGGGCTGGACATCATCGCGGGTGGGGAGGGAGAATCGGTCATCTACGCCATCGTCTTCTTCTCTTCTTCCGCCTTGCCGGCGACGTATCCACCAGTTTGTGCTCAGCATCCTTGCTCGTCCCCCACCCCCGGGCGAAGTCGGAAGTCCCGCCGCGCGCTCGACTGGAGGCGACCCCGAAAGTCGGCAACGCGAGAGCGGAGGGATATGCTACAAGCGCACGATATTTACACGGGCCGTTCCTGAGCCCAACCCCAGAGCACTGCGTGAGCCGCCGCACTGAACGTACTACGGCATAAATGTTAAACGCTAGTTTTAGTTTCACCAAAATGAAAAAGTAAAAAGAAGCTCTGCCAAATTTACATGAACTCAGAACTTCTGGAGCAGGGACATCAATTTTAACCAGGTGTAAAAATTGGAGCTTCAAAGCTGATATATTTAGTGAAGCTAATAAAGCATTTGCCTAAGCAGCCAGTCATTTTGAAAATACCATAGTTACTTCAGACACTACGTCACCATTTGTTTTCTGATTTTATTAAATATATTAGTACTTGCAATATATAAAATACTTGTTTTAGCCAAATAATAATAATAATAATTTTGAACAAAAAGCAGAAACTTTTTTCAGAACCAGACTACGGATACAAGCGAAAGAGAAGAGTCTGATTTCTTCGTATCAAGCACCCCAGTACAAGGCCAAGTAATTATTGGAGCCCCCCCTAAGCGCACCAAGGCTGTTATTCGAGTCCAAGGCCAACATACGTATGAGTCACGATTCTTACTCTAAAGACATCAACACAGTCGTGCTAACCTAAAGATTTGCTGGTGGGATAGTTGGATCATTAAAGTCCGGCTTTATATTCAGTTAAATGAAATCCAATAAATACCATTATTATTTTTATATATTTCATTTAATGAGCAAGATTAACCAAGAACAACTCAGTAATATTTCAATATTCCAATTTCCAAGGCCATCATAGGAGTCATTATTCTTACCTTTGAATCCATAACCCAACCCTCAAAATGTTTTCAAGATTCCCTCCGAAATAGCCTTAATTTATTAGACTTGACATCTACATTCATCACGGTCCACCTGGTTTAATAGCTAGCAAGTAGAACCCCGTCCCAGTCCACAACAGCTAACAAGTGCCTGCTATAAGGACTACAATTTTTGATTTTTAATTTTAAAATTGAAATATAAAAATAAAAAAAGCCTGATTGTTAAAAATATTTTTATTTTTAAAAATAATTTAATTTTTGATTTAAAAAAGTTATTAGAAATGATTCATGTCCCCCCCCCCCAACATGGCCATCATTACTACTACCATCATCACCATTTTTGTTGGATCACCACCATCACAATTTATAAAATTTATATTTATATTTTTAAAATAGTGCATATATTTTTAGTTTTCTGAAAAACAAAAACAAAGTTTTAATTTTTATATTTAAAAATATTAAAAAATTATTTTACCCAAAAAGCATAAATCTTACACTGATGCCAACCCCAAAGTTACACATTACAAGTACTTACCTGGAAATTGAGATTTGATCACAATTTCTGTCGGCTATTCTCGTTGCGTGTAATTCTGACGAGTATACCAAAGATATCAAAATAATTTAAGTCAAAAAATTATCGGAAAACACAAAAACCCAACATTAAAAAAGATTTTCTTTCTTTATATTTCTTGTAAATTCAAAAAAAAAAAAGAAGAAGGAGATCTCATCGGCTGGAGCTCCAACCTGGGAAAATGTCCTTTAAGTGTTCCACTTATATCAACGTTTAGCAATCAAGGCCAAGATTTCATCAAGAAATGCAATCTACATTAATGCTTTTAAATCTACAAAATAGACACAATGTCCGGCCTCCTCAACTGAAAAACCTCCAGTTGTATGTCTGTTTGAAAATGTTGATCAACAGTTAAATAAGATTGATGATCCACCTTTATAAAAAAATTAGGCAGATTCCCGTATCTCACCCTCTTCAAACAGGTCATCGTAAGCAACTGGCACTCTTATCCTATCCAGTACTGATTTGCGGTCCATCTTGGTATCAGATGATTCACGTTGTTGATGAGTATCTGGCATTTGCTCTGAACCATCCAATTCTTCTGCTACCTCAACAGGTGCATTTGTACTCTGAGAAGTAGCTATTTCACTCTTGCCTGTCATCTGTGGTGCTTTTGCATGCCTAAATTGCCTCTGCAAGAAAGCATGTCAATAGCTCTAGCTATGAGCACAACTTAAAAATGCAGACCGATCTTAAATAAAGTTGGCCAAAATAACTGGAAGGTTGTTTCATATAAAAGCAAAAACATTAAGCACCAACTATATAATGTGCAGATCTTATACAAAATGCTGGCAAAATGTACTGATAAAATACCATTTAACCATGCAAATATATTCTGTGAAGTAGGATATAAATCCATTAGTTCAGGAAACAGTGATATGTCCAGATTATGAAAATGAAGAGTTGAATATGGGTTGGCTGTAAATGGTCAAAACACAAGGTAGTACCATCAAAATGCGTAATCAGGAAATGTTACTAGACAAAATACACTAATGAACTTACCATTGAGTAAACACACCCAATTTACTGCACATTATTTGAATACTTAACAAGTTTTCCTTATGATGAAAAAAAGTCATAAAATAAAGGAGAACAGTCCGTAAGTGAGGACAGGTTTACAACTCTTTCATTCCTGACAAGCTACATCCTCATAAAAGTGTCATTTTTATATCCTTAAAAACCAGAATTTGCTTCAGTGATTACCTTTCAAGGCCCATCAATGGCCATTTCACTGCAGCAACACCCCTTCTCAATGCAGGATCGTTGCCATCTCAATTCCAATCACTTTTAACATCATAAGCTCAACCCTTCAGCTTCATCAAACATAATGACAAACATCCATCTTTGTGATGCTCATTAGGCTCTCATACCTTGCCCATTGTGTTACTAATTCATGCATTCTTGGCCTTATTACTAGTCAAACTGGCACTAGGGACCTCACAGAATCTTAGCAAGTTAAAAGCATATTTAAACTAGATCAAGTATCATGATTATTAATGTTGCAAACATATATCAATTAACCCACATATGCAACAGGTTTAAGATAACAAGAGAAAAATCCATCCAGAGTACCCGGAGTCCTTGCCTTTCAGATGCAGACCCATTCTTTTAACTCTTTTTATTACATTCTATCCAGACAAAGAGCTTAGATTGCTTGGTTTTGTTTTTGCACCAAATTTTTCATGTTTATTATCTAAAGCTTTTCCTGCATTCCAGTATCATTATGACAATCATGTACCAGACACCTCAAATGCCAACTGCAAATCAGTCCTCGGTTTATAATGTAACAAATAAGTAAAGATCAACACTCTCTAGTACAGCTGCATATGGAACTTAACAATACTTCTCACACTGGTTTTCAATCTAGAAGAATGCAATCACTACCAATATATGCAACATAATCCTCCAACATTTACCACCTCTCCTCTGCAGTTCTCTCTCATTTCCTTCACCTCTCTCTCTCTCTCTCTCTCTCTCTCTCTCTCTCTCCCCCCCCCCCCCACAAGGTGGAGATGAGAAGTGTGGCCGCTATGAGTTGTGGATGTCTGATGGTGCTTGTGCACTCTACGTACATATACACAACGTGGAGAAGAGAGAGAATCTTAGGTGAATTTTTTTAATCTCTCCTCCCACTCACCCTCAAATGTTTTCATCACAAGGCAGGTCGTAACTACCGACCTCATAACTCACAATAAAGCAAGGTCCAGGAATAGGACTTTTTATTTTAAAGACTTTATATGCAAGAAATTTTCCTAGAATCAAGTCCTTCGAAAAATTGAGACATTCTATTGGACACTTTGCTAATAAAAGCCAACTAAGAGCACTCGAGGTACATGAAGATAAGGATAGATGAAGCAGTCGGCATCAAAGCCGCTATTGGCGAGGACCTGGGCGCCCATAGGGAGGGAGCGAGCAGCTATGTAGGCCTTGAGGAGATTAGAGAAGGTGAAGGAGAGAGGTGAATGGGGTGGGTAGCAACGGACGAGGAGGAGGAGGTGGTACAAAGGAGGGTGGCATGGTGAAGTCCAATGCAGAGAAGGTGGCTCCCGAAGGTGACAATGGCCGGCAACAGCATCGAGGGCCATGCCAGCATCGAGGGCCATGACAAGGAGGGACTTGAGGGCAGGGCGGAAAAGGAGAGGAAACAAAAGGAGGAGGAGGAGAAGGAGGAGAGGCTTGTCGTGGTGAAGTTCAAGGCAAGGGAGGCGGCCATAGGCCTCCCATAGGTGGCAAGGGTCATGGTGGCATCAAGAGCAATGGTAAGGAGGGGCCGAGAGCATGGTGGAAGAGGGTATGAGAAGGAAAGGAGAAGGAGAAAGAGGTGGTGGAGGATAAGAGAATTTTTTATAATTAAGATACCTACTCGAGCTACTGCAACTAATCCAGCGGCTATTTTGACCTTGAGTCAATCTATTGCAAGATAGCTCTAAGTTGCAGCTCAATGAGCAACTTGACTTACTGTGCAATTTGAGTTACAAGTTTTCAAAAAAGCAGGCTAGCCCGCACTTGCAACTCGACCTGCATGCGGCTTCACTTACAGGACTCCAAACAGCCTCTTATAAAATGTTTAAATATAACAGGAATTTTAAAAAATGAAATTAAACATGCTGCTGCCCTATGCTCTTAGGCGATACCATTGTTTCAATGCTTCATGAGAAAACCAGCAGCATTCAACCAGTTCAAATAAGCAAAGACAAATAGTACATACACCAAATTAATCAACCTGAACATGGATGCAATCAAAACAAATACAAGCCTACACATCCATCAATTCATACCTCAAATGCCCTCCCCTTTGCCATGATTTCTTTGTACACATTTGGTTCACGTGTTTTCAGAATACTCCATAAAATTCCACCACCTGTGCGGAAGCGCCTTCCGTCAGCAGTCTTCTGTCCTCCACAGCTCTGAATGGCTTCAACCTGCATTTAGACACCTAGTAAGAACTTCACAACAATGTTGTCAAAAACAGTAACTGATGAAAAGTTATTTTACTCTATATTAATTAATCTTAATCCTCTAGTTTACTTCAAAAGAACTACATGGCATGACAATAAGGTCAGGGATCATTTATGTTCTCAATAATTTCACAATGACAACATCCAAACAACCAATGCCATCAGCACACTGTTCCACCATATTACTGAGTTACTGATGTCTTGTACATTTTTCTGGCATCCACCACTTATAGCTATATACTTGGAGCCAGCTCTTTAGCTTTTGCTCTCCAACATTAGTAATTATAATTCTTCAAAAAGATCATTAGGTGGAACAAACAAAGACTAGAAACACTTCCAAGCAAAAGATTTTCTACTTGCCAAAACGTCGAAGTCTCAACTGTTCTCTTAATCAACCACAACCACAAGGATGCAATGCATGGTAAAGCTGTAGAGGTAGCTGTTATCTGTTAACAAATTCATAGATATTTAAAATATTATGTCATTTGACATAACAAATTGAATTAAACAACATAATGTTGCATCAACATGATAGAAGTAAGCAATCATGTAAATATGTATTTGAAGACGCCAAGATATTTGATCCTTATCAAAAAGATTTCAGATCAACTTTCAGTTCAACCTGCATCCCTTATCTCTTCCTTTCATCATATACTTTCTATCTACTAAAGGTTGTCTTAACATATTCAAATGCTGATCCGCAGCTTTCACAGGACAGCAGTCGCTAGAGCAAAATTAATGATTAACAATATTTTCGTACCATGTTAGACATCTTCTGATCATTGCATCTTTTGCACATACCTGCTGAAAGGGGCGAGTAGGTCAGTCAAATTTTAATTTCTTCATCATCTAAGCATTTTCTTCTCCACGAATTATATAGAAAAACTAACATTAAATAGACCATCATGTATAAGTAATTGAACAAATTAACCCCCATCAATGACTTTGTGAAAATTCAAGGCTTCACTTCTTTCACTAGATTTGATCATCCACAAATAATTCCTCGCTCAATCTAAACAAAAGATCACGTAACAAAACTTTTGTTGCATGAATTTCTCTATCTCGATTTAAAAGCAAGAAACCACAAATATCATGTCAACTTTTTTCAGTATAAATGTCAGAGATAATAAAGCAAATTAGATGACTCATGATATAGAAAAGTAGCACCATTTCTACACACAATGATCTTTATAAGCCATGTGCAGCAAGCTCAAGCAAGTAATACCACTCTGCTTAGTGCAACGCAAAGAAACAAATGCATGCAAAGATATGAGTTAAATGACACGCCGATGAAATGGTTGACACTGAAAGCAGAAAACGAAAAAAAACAACTGTGTATACTGATTTGATTGAACAGGCACATAGAGCATAAACTGAAAGGGGATTACAATATTGAATTTTATGAGAAGAGTTTCTTGTTATGCTGCTAAAGGCATGCCTTTGCATTTAATATTCATCCCTTTTTTCTTTCTTGGAGAACAAAAGGGGAGGGAGGAGTGATCCTAGATCCACTCTTCCTTGAGTAAATACAACCCATCACATCAGCATTACAATGAGCTACCTAAGTAGGCTTCATATGGTAAACAAATTTGTAGATTTCATCATAACTTTTAAACAAGCTGGAGGGTCATTACGTCAAAGCATCAGTGAAGACATCCAACAAGTATTCTCAAGCAAAAGTTAGACATGTTGAACTTTTCATATTCAGCTTGAAGATACATAATTGCTTAAAAAAACTAGATAAGTGACTTTGGATCAACCTTTCCTGATATCATAGCCACATCATTAATTCAAACCCCACAAAACACCTGCTGGCAAAGCCAAGTGATGACGAGAATGTCATCCACTCAGGAAAACCTCATCAGCTCAAATAATGTAATGAGACAGAGTAACTAGATCTAGTATTAACAAGAAGACTAGTGAAATGCTTGATAAGATAGTAACAACAATGACCTAAGACAAGTTATTTTTGGGGACTCTTGGACATGACTAATGAGCATACAAATATATGTGAACTTCAAACTAGAAGTCAAAGAAATATATACAGAAACTATCAGAGTATTACAGACAAAGCTAGTGATGAATAACTCTGAAACCAACCAATACATTGGGGGCTTTATCATTTAACAGCTTGTCTACCAGCAAGTGTAAGATATTTTTTTCCCTTGACATATAACAGGAAATTTCTTGGTAATCATGTGCTTTTCTTTGCCACTCATCTTCAACAGCAATAAAAGCATATAAGAAGGTCAGTGTCATGTATCATATTACCATGATTAATATAATGAACACTAAAATATACCAATATGCCCTCAACATGGGAAATAACAGCTTCTCCAGGATCACAGAGAACTTATCTCTCAAAACTAGAAACCATCATATACTGTATGGACATCTTAATCTCAAAGCAAGGCCTCATTTTCAAATGGACTTTTGCAAAGTCACGTTCATTGGAATCAAAAATTTCCAATGATGATATCAATCAACAACTATTCATCAGGTTGCTAATTTTCTTTTGCTGCGTAAGTTTTAAAATACATATAGCTTCACAGAAAGGGAAGAAGGTGAATATGGCACATTAGAACATTGATAAAGTATTAGCTAGCAAGTGGGTAGAACAGAGAGAAAAGCCATTTTTTAGCAAACCTCAATGGAGATGGACAACAGCATAGACTGCATGATCAAAAGAAAGCTAAGACAGGAGCATGGAGGACCTTGCAACAGCCAGAACACCAAAGTCAGATAATCCAACGCCAACTAGAGTCAGCAACACTACACCAACTTCATTTATTAGGCAAAGAACATGATTTGACACGTTGATCGCCATCTTATTTATTTATCCATATCATCAGATAATCCAACGCCAACTAGAGTCAGCAACACTACTCCAACTTCATTTATTAGGCAAAGAACATGATTTGACAAGTTGATCGCCATCTTATTTATCCATGTCGACAGTGGAAGTCTTTTACCAACAAACAGCAAAAATTGATTTGACATCACATCAACTTTAGTAAAAATTTTAGTTTTTATAACCATATTACCAGAAATTATGATGAGGGAATAAGAGTTGTTTCCTAAAATCAAAAAAGAAGCTGATGCAATGAATGATGAAAATATATACCTCTTTCACAAGATCGCTAACAACCAAAACACCAAGACAACCTACAGCATTCCAAACTAAGTATGACTTCTTCTCTTTCAAGCGCCTGCATGTGTCTATAACAAACCTGCAGAATATTGGAGTCATAAAAATATGAATCATTAGAGGATGCAATCTAATGGGAATGACAAGCAGAAGAGAATTACATACCTCTCTTGTAACTTGGACGCGAGAACAATTTAAAAAAGACAACCTAAACTTTGGATGCTCTTATCAGGATCCCAGCAAACAACTAAGAGAGACTAAGAAAGAATAGACTCTCAACTTATGGAAAAAAGGAAAGAATATATGCAAAGAAATGCAGGTTTAGAAAACAGAATCTAAACTTGTGAAAAGTATGTAACGTTAAAGAACACGGCAATGAAATAAAGTTTCTTCCCATTTTTAAATGGAAAGTCTCTTTTCTTTTTTTAAAAAAATCGAGAAAATGGTCTACAAAAAATTAATAGAAAACTTCCTGTTAGGCAGACCGGAAGTCACAAAATCCATCTTTCTAAGGAAAGTAGATGGGATATCATTTTCTTGGAACATAAATCAAACCCTTCATCTAGTCATCATCTTCTCTTCTGTGTACTCATTATGGATTAATGGTCACTTGAGAAAGTAATCGAAAAACTCAGGAAAAAACTGAAAGATTTCAACACAAAGAAAACCTAGGATTTCTTCAAAGAATGGATATAATTCAGTCACGGAACACAAAACTCAAAATTTGATCACAGAGCAGCCATGGAAAGTGCTGATTGAAAACTTACTTATTGATATCCGTGATACTGGAAGCAGCGCCGCCCTTCTTCTTCCTCCGGTTCTTCTTCTTGCTCGCCCTCCGCCTCTGGTTCCTGAAGCGAGACCCGCCCCCGGCCGCCTGATCACGGCCCCCGTCGGCGCCTCCGGCCGAGGGGGCGCCGTCCCCTGCCGGCGGTCCGCGGTCGGCGTCTAGGGATTCGGCATCGAGCATCTCCACATCTTGTTGGAGACCGTCGGCGTCTAGGGTTTCTTCGTCGGCCTCAAACTCCGACTCTTCGTATATGGCTTCTAAAACGCTCTCCTTCCCCTCCATCGACTAAGGCAAACCTCGGGAGAGGGCTTGCTCCGATGACCTATTTATAGACCGAAAGTTCGGGCGACGAAACGGATTCGAGGGCCAGGAATCGACACGGGATACGGAACAGCTGATCCAGCCCAGAGATTCCCATTTATCTACGTGGCATTTATTTTTAATGGCTAACATTAAGCAGCTCTCCTATCTATACACCCATCCGAATCCAAAATCAAAATATCATGAAACTGGCTGGGAACCAAGGAAATAGACTGAGCAACCCAATGCACCTTAATCTCTTTATAGACATGTTTTGCTTCAAAATTAGCCATGGATGAGATAAGCCCCTAAACATCTCCAAGCAGAGGATGAGTGCTATCCCTCTAGTTTGTCTAAATTAATATATCGATGAAATCATAGATTTTTAGACCCCTTTTTAGATAATATTGGAAGACAGTAAACCTAGACCCTCCCAGATAGCGCTCAACTTAGCCCAAGGTATTGTGGTCTCAAATAGGTTACTTCCACCAGCAACCACAATTGCCAATCTGCAATTCCTAATCATAAATCTGGCTAACCATACCATTCTCTTTCGTACTATCATGAAAGTTGATCTTGAGAAAGTTCAAACATTGGGGGCTCTTAGGCGAGCAAGATCACTTAAGGAGGCGCAAGAAGCTGCTAAACAAGAGTCCTAGATTTTTCTATCTATCAAGAAGCATCAGCGATATTGAATTCAAAAGACTGGATCAAAGCCTTCAAGAAGGTCACTTGACAACAGCGGTTTAGTTTGCATCATCTCATGAGTTAGCCTCGGGCCAATTTGCAGGTGGTTGCTCCTGATGTGAGCTAAATCATTTCCTAGATCAATTAGTTGATTTTGGGTCTCTCAAAGGCCATAGGGCCACGAAGGCCAGGAGCTCGGTGGGTTTAGTGCAAGCTTAGAGGCCGAGGCATCTTATGACTTATGGTGTCAAGCTATCATTTTCTTTACTTTTCTCTTCTTAAATTTTAAAGGTGATCTAGCTGCTAAATCAGCCTCGAGTCCACGATAAATGGGTGGGATCTGGATCAGATAAATGGATCAATTTTAAATTGAGACCTTTTGAACTCGACTCAACATGGCTTGATACAATCAATTGCTCTCATTGCTCCCCTTTCCAAACATCACTCAACACAGAACACATTGGTACAAGGTTCGCAACAACATGGGCTGAAATCTCAAACACCGCAGGATGATTAGCTGCGAGCTTTTGCATGCGTAACACAAGGACTACATTATGAACAACTGTGACACATATTTTTTTTTAAATTTTTATTTATTTAATTTTTTAATTTCCATTAGATGTACTTATACTAGAGTGGCAAAATAAATCTAAATTTACCACAAAAAAAAAAAAAGATGGACAGAAGGTAAACACAAATTGGATGGCAAAAAAGTGAAAATTTTGCCATATGATTTCACTCATAAACATTAACTGCGTATTCTGCTACCATTACTAGATTGCCAATTATAGATCCTAACCTTGATTGGCTAGCATTTACTACCAACTAATGCTGCTCTCTATCGCGTGGCAGGAGAGGATTAGCACAAATCCACAAATTAATACCATAAATAGCAGCATGGTTGAATGTAGACCTGCCGAGCCAATTTTAGCAAGTACATAAAACAGTCACCCAAAAGCAATTTAGTGTTACTTTTCTTTTCATGCGTAGGAATCTTTCTACCAAATATCCTTCAGATTTCATATAGGAAATCTTATGATCACGAGAGAACATAGGCAAATTGTAGTGCTAAAATGGAAAGTTCCCAACAAGATTTACTTTGTGATTAGATGGATTGCGTACAACTTTATTGACAATTGCTGCTATCACGCCCCTTTAAAACTGTAAATGCAGCGAGACTTTCTTGTGATCGCAGCTTCTCGTTGCATGCCATCTCTTATTTTGTGCCCGAGGTTATTCCCTCCTGCTTTTCTGCTCTGTTTTGTTGCGCATGAAGTGAGTTAATGTAGGTGACAGGGACGGGACACGTATCTCCAACTCGGAGGTGAAGAGAAACTGAAGAAGGGTAAATAGACCGGAAAACTTTCATGTTGATTGATCTGATCGATGGACTCTATCCCGCTTCATTTCGGTGCCACATTGCAGCTCTGCGATTATTTGAAAGTTATAAATTAAGTGGGGCTAATGGAGCTTTTTTTTTTCTTTTTTTTTTTTCGGTAAGGTTTTCGAGTGGAAGGATTCCGCCTTCGTTGTTCTTTTGGTTATTGTGAGAACCCGTACGGATGTACTTATGCAAGTGTGTGTTTAGTCCCACATCGATTATTTGTTAAATAGATCTGGGATACTTGTACAGAATCAAAGAAACCAAATATACCTTTTGGCTAGCTATTTTAGGTGAAGTCCTGAGTTGTTACAAATAGTATCAGAGTGGATCTGTCCCATAACCTAAGTGGACTAGGGAACACTGCAGTATGGATCCATTGGGGCTGACCACGGGCCGATCGTAATATTTGTAATTAGATTTGAATGGATTTGAACCCTTAGCCTAGCGAAAACGTTAGAGCTTGAACGGGAGAATATGTGAGGATTCATGCAGGCGTGTGTTTAATCCCACATCGGTTATTTGCTGAGTAGATTTTGGGTACTTATACAGGATCAAAAAATTCAAATAACACCTTTCAGCTAGCTATTTTGGATGAGGTCCTGGGTTGTTAAAGTTATAT
This sequence comes from Phoenix dactylifera, assembly GCF_051530095.1. Taxonomy (NCBI): domain Eukaryota; kingdom Viridiplantae; phylum Streptophyta; class Magnoliopsida; order Arecales; family Arecaceae; genus Phoenix; species Phoenix dactylifera. The sequence goes on along the minus strand of NC_143198.1, from coordinate 31,899,754 downwards.
CTTAAGAATTTTTTATTGCATCGGCTTAAGACATTTAGCAACCACCGAGCTGGTGGATCATGAGCTAATACGCATAAATATGTTTGTATTGCTCTTTTTTCTCTCTTTTTTTATCTATCTTTGTGCGTGTTGGTTTATGATTGGATTAGTCCATTGCTGAGCTAGTAGATCTGGTTCAATCAATAATTTCTTTTTAATCATAAAACTGTCCTAAGCTTCAAAATGACGCGGAGGCCCCACTCCAAAAAAAAAAAATAATAATAATAAAGAAAGAAAAATAAATGCAGAATTACTGACCAACATCTACTCCTGATTTTGGAGCCGAAGATTAATAAATTGTTAACAGCGAGAGCGACAACTCCGTATCAAGCTGAGGCCATGATATATATCGTTTTTCATTCTTATAAACAACCTCAATAATGTGAAAAAAATAGCAGAATAATATCAGAAAATTGAATATAGTGAGTATGAAAAATTTGCATTGAAGCATCTGTGCACACATTTCCACACCAAGAGAAGCAAACAAGGACAAAAGAGAACATACGTGTCTGTGAAAAATAGTAAACCTTGAAACAAGACTAATTAAACCATCTTTCTATTGACGCATTCCATGCACAAGACTCCAACCCAACCAACCGTGTTCACCCGCCATCACTAGCCGACGGATTCGAATGCTCTCGAGAACAGCTTCTTTCCTCTTCTTCTTTTTTTTTAGTTCTCTAAAACGTATAAAGGAGTCATCTCTTTGGACCTGCCTTCATCGATCTCAACTCGCTCCTCCTCCTCGTCTCTGAGAATCGGATCTCGAGTCGGACCTCTCGCGCGAGCTTCCAAAGCTGTTGCTCAGTTGGCGGGCGTAGGCGACGACGGCCTTGGCCCAGCGCTTGATCTCGTTCTTGAGCTTCTCCGGGTCCAGATCCTTGAGCGGGCCGGGCTCCATCTTGAACTCGAGCCCCGAGAAGCACCGGTCGAAGCGGGCCCGCTTCGATCGAGAGCCGCTGTCCCCGGCGACAGCCTCCTCCGGCGGCCGAGCCAGAGCCTTCACTCCCGACTTCGGCATGAGTGTTTTCTATGAGACAGAGGTGGTTGCCGAATTTATAATGGTTTGGCTCCAAGTTTGGCGATGAGTTCCGTGGGATTGACTTCAATTTTAGATTGCTTGTCGGGATTTTAGAGGTTTGAAGTTTGGATCAACGGAGGTTCTCCACACGTATGGATTAGCGCGCTGCTTCTTCGAGCTCGGAGACTTAGCCAGCAAGTCATTACTCATTAGTCCTCGACCAGAGTTGATTTGGTCCACGTCGGAATATTAGCAGGCACACACCCTTCTAGTGCCTTCGATTTTGATTTTTCTTTGAATGCGTGTTCCGCAATGGAAGCTTATCAAAGTCTTAGGACATGAAATTAAAAGAAATTACTTTATTATCATTTTTTTAGATTAATACTTTTGTCATTTTATCTTTTTTTTTTTTAATTTTCAAACTTTCTGAATTTCAAATTTAAAAAATTCGAAAACCTCCAAATGTAGTGCGATTATTTTTATTGGTGGAACAATTCATTAAGTTATTCTCCAGTGATCACATCATTCTTGAGGGATTCAAATAACTTCTTGATAGTTATTTATGAATTAAACTTAATTGACTATCAAAATATTGACATATCCCAACTTATTAGTATGAAGGAGTATTAAAAGAAATTTACGTGGTGGCATGGCCTCCCACCCAGAAGCAGCTTCTGTGACAATCCTTCAAGAGTTGGTTAGCTCAATACCAGCAGCTTGGAAGCTATTCGATTATGATATCACTGCTGACGTGCCAAAACAAAAATGCTGAAGAAAAAAGTACCAGAACAAGCAATGAAAAAAGAACTGATTAGATCCTAATCACGTAGGCTTAAGCTTATCCAGTAATACGAAGCCATGTTCTCCTACTAATCACACTGCTAATACGATGCCGATTCCTCTTCCTCCATACGGCTTTCCATGAGGCTGAAGTACCACAAGTATGAATGTATGATATGTCCTCTCTCTTTCTTTTCCTTCTCTTTACGGTGATCTAGGCTCTGCCCGTAACAATAAGAGGATTTTATTTGAGGGACGTCGCACCCTACTTAGTTTGCAATGCATCTATTCGTAATAAATTCATCCATGGTAATTCAATTCCCACTTTCTTCATATGAAAACAAGAAAGATTCATCTCTAACAAGTACGAGTAAATTAATCAGGTTATTTAGGCAAGGAAAAGTAAATTAACACAATCAACAGTTTCGGTCAAGGCTCGCTACAATATTTATCTTATTGTATGTTTGATAACAAAAAATCTAGCAAAAATATAAGCTCTCCAAATTGGATACTTTTCCTTCGAAATAAACAAATAAAAAAATCTAGATTTTCTTTAAAAGATAAAAGTTTCTTCTCACCGTTGGTCTTGCAACCAAACATACAAAAATTTTACCGCGTAAATGAAGCAGCCTCCTTTTTTTTAGGAAAAAAAATTTGGGTCCTTTAGAAACTGTATGCGAAGATATTATGACCTGCAGACTCTAGGGTGAATGTTGCTAAGGCCGCCACTTGTTTGACACCTCGATGCCGGGGGCGGAGCTGAGAGCGGTCTGGCCTGAATTATACTACATCTGGTGTGCCTCGCAGGAAAGAGAGGTCCTTCTGAAAGATGACTCTACTACGGTAGTTGAGTAGATCAAGTAGGTTTTTTGGGAGGTTGATGATTATCATCCGCTGCTGAGAAATATGCAGGCCATGGTTTGCGGTGGAATGGTACTCCAAGCGAAGTATGTGTTTAGAGAGGCTAATGGGGTTGCAGATTGAATGGCCCCATTTGTTGCCAACCACTCGAAGGACCATCTCTGGGTGGAAGAGATGGAGTTGCCCAGTGCACTCCGTGATATACTGCTATTTGATTTTTTTTTGTATTCGTACAAATTATATATAATACTTTCGTTTTTAGCACAAATAATATATATATATATATATATATATGTATATATGTATATATATATATGTATATATATGTATATATGTATATGTATATATGTATATGTATATATATGTATATATGTATATGTATATATATGTGTATATATATATATATGTATATATATATATATATATATATATATATATATATATATATATATATATATATATGTATATATATACGGTAAAGCTGGTGTGTGTGCTGTACTCACAGGGTTTTCCATGCTGCCCCACCGCGCGCTATCGTGGCCGGTGACAAAGCGTCGATCCGACCAACCGGAGCCGCGTCTCCTCTTCTGTCTACAAATACCTCTCAAGTCCCAACCCCTCTCGCCCCCTTTCCTTTCCCCTATTCTATTCCCAGGAGGTGGAAGAAGAGCTCGGCCCCTAGCTTTCGTTCAATTCCTTCCCCCCTGGTCTCCCAAAGAGGCTTTCTAGGGTTCGAAAGGTCGATCTCAGTTCCAGCTCCTCCGCCATGAATCCCGAATAGTAAGTTCTTCTAGGGCTAGCCTTAGCTTGCTGATCTTTACGTGTTTCCTTTGCGTCTTAATCGTTCTCGATTGCTTTCTTGATTTTTTTTTTCCTGTTTGGTATCGTGTGCTGGATAAAATGGTTGGTGATTTTGTTCACGGTTGGGTTTGATGCGATTGTAATAGCTTTCCTTGCACGTGCTTGGTGTAATGGATTTTTTAGAAGGGTGCTGAATGATTTGATTCCTAAAATTTAATATTCCCATCTGATCGAGCAAACATTTGAAAATAAATAAATAAAAAGATTTTGAGAGACGTGCCGATGTGAAGGACGCCATGAGTGGCATATAGTTGAATCTTGCGTTTATCTGCCGTTTCTACTTCAACACTCGGGAGAAGTTGAGCGAGCAGAGTTAAATGAGCATGGAGGATAACTTTAACCATAATTTTATGTTTTTGTTTGTTCCCATCGAGATTTTATTGGAATGCAAAAGTCTTCAGATTACTCGAGTAAGTGTGATCTTCTTTGTTACCCTCGTGATATTGCAAGAAATCAATTTATCTAACAACTTCTTTATGCCACCCCCCACTATATAAATAAGAAGCAGCGAAACTACATCAAACACACTTAGCTGTGGTGACATTGAACATGTTTATTTGATCACAACAAGATGGTTAACTATTTGTACCAGGGATCCTATAATCAGAACCAGTTCGTTGCTACTTCGATTTATTTTCTCCCTACAAAGTTCACGTAGATCTAGAGATGCAAATCAACTCGATTGGGTTATGACAATGCAGACCAGACCACTAGCCATTGACATGGGTTTTATAATCAGATTTTACGAACCATACTAGAGCCATAACTTAAGTTGTGGCAATTAGGCATGACATGATATATTCCTGATTCCTGAATGATGATTATTTGCTTTAAGCAGTTAGAATTCGGACTGGGTTGTGGAAAGAAAGTGAGATCTGTTGTATCTGTCAAGTTCACCACCATCACCTCTTTTCCGCAATTGTTGCGTCAAGATTTATGCAATTTCCCTGCTGGATCACACCAACCAGCTTGGATGATCCTTGATATCAGCAAGGCTCACCATTGCTGCCTCCTTTTTTCACAATTGCAATCCCGACATTCACATGGTTTGCCGCTATAACTAACTTATGGGGAACAGGCGAATTCACACATTTTAGTCCTAGATATACTACAAAAGAATTTTGCTTATTAGGATTAGAAGGTTTCAAAGATGTAAAAATTGGTTTCATTAGTTAATGCAATGAGTAATGTTCTAATGTCACTTTTTTGACTGTTGGAATAAAGGGGCTCGGCCAGCAGTTAAAATAAAGTTTGGGCTGCCTGATTATGTGTTCCACCAGCAGGAAACAATTCAGGCAATGATAGGTTTCTTGCCATCAGCCAGAAGGAATTGATCATAGCTAAACATGTGTTTTCATAATAGCAAAATGCAATATGTTTTTTTATGGATGTTTTAGGATGAATTGCTAATCCAAAGTAAGCCAGTGAGGATGGAGACGAGGCAATCTAGTAACTAATGAACTACAATAATGGTGTTTTCTAGATCTCCAATAGTTGCTAATTTTTCTCCTAAACTCCTTATTTCTCTTTCTCTAGATTGTTCGGGAAGAAGAATTCTAGTACACACACACACATACGCTATAAGTGGCTAGGTATTATGGTTCTCCCTGATGCTCTCAAGGGGACTGACTGCTATTTTTCTGAAGGCGAGAACATAGAAAAAGAGCCACTGCTTCTGTCAGCAAAACCATCTTCAGTTGGAGACCCTTAAGTTTACAAAACAGCCTTGATAAAAAGGCAGGCAGGTGGGTTTTTTCTCCTTTTTCCCTTAAAAAAAAAAGATCACAAAATAGCTAACTGCATGATCCAATATATTTGCATAATGAATATTTCTCTAATCAAGGCAAAGAGCTCGAAAGAACATAGCTTTTCACTGGAATGCTGTTCCATGTTCACAATGTAGTAATTACCTTGCAGTTTAATCTATAATTTTAACCCAAACATGAATATTTCTAAAAATAGCAATGGTCATACTATTGGATTCATAACTAGTATCTTATGAGCTCTATCAGGACTTGGGAGGAACCAAATACTTGATTGCAGACCATGAGAAAATGGGAAAAATCAACTTGGATCTTTAAATTTATGTTCACTTGTATCACCATCCTAATACTAATATGAGATGGTGGATTCCTTTTTTTTTTAAACCACTTCCACTTCTAAGCTAATCCAATTGTTTAGGGAACTATGTGCATATTACTATACGCAGCGCTCCTATTTGGCCCTCATATGACTACATTGGAACCAACAATATGTGGCCTGAACATATGAATCATGTATTTGATGTCTCTAAACCATCATATCCCCCCCCCACCCCCCCAAAAAAAAGGAAAAGGAAAAAGAAACAAACAAAGCATCTTCACAACTTTTAGGATCGTTATATGTGAAACACTCCTGTTTTTATTGAGGGCTTTCACTGCGCTTTGCCTGGTGAAACAGTTGTTCTTCTATTAAGGGATACCATCTATCATGACAGCCTTTTGACTATAATGCCCAGCTAAGCAACACATCTATTGTAGGAGTAGATGGATCATCCTCTGATTTGACCTTAGCCATCACAGAATATGCAATGTAAAAACTCTCTCTCTCTCTCTCCGCTTAAAGGTCAATGAGTAATAAACATGCCAAAATTGTATGAATGGAGTGCATGAAAGTGTTTGAAGCATGACTTCAAATATTTATTATTAAAGTTATTTGGCTTCAAAGGCATACAACATCAATATCCAAGGGGTATGCCTTTAGCTATACTCTTATCTCACAAAAGGAACTTGCTTAGCTTGTTTCATGATGGGAATAGTAACTGGAAGTGAACAAAGTGGGTTGTTTCCCAAGAGAAAAGAGCATGGTTGTCACAATTGTGACTTGTGACAAGACGTACGTGTCTTGCAATTGGATGTCAGGGTAAAAACGAATTAGAGATCATTTCTTCTTTTCCTGTTTCTTGGACATTTTGTGAATGATGAATTGTACGCAGCTGGTGTCAATTAAGGGATACAATGCCCCCCGTCCTTATGTTCATGTTACTTTCCTCTTATTTTTCTTTTATTTTATTGATGGCAAACACTTTATACATATAGTTGGCTAATCTTAATGAATCTAGAATTTTCTTAAAGGTCAGTAGTCTTTGAAAATTACATAGAAAAAATAAAAGTTTTCCCCTCTTCTTTTGTCAGGCTTTCAAAATAAACATGCATTGCATCCTTTTTCTGTTAGCTAAGAATTAAGTGTATGAAGAGCAACTCTAACTGAATTATATATTTTGTAGTGACTATCTTTTCAAGCTTCTGCTTATTGGAGATTCAGGGGTTGGAAAGTCATGCCTACTATTAAGATTTGCGGTGAAATCCTTTCTTATTTTTACCCATACTTATTGCACATGTCATTTATTAAGATTCACAGTAAACACCTTTTCTTATTTCTTTCCACCTTTATTATTCTTGAATCTCACTGATTTCATTGCTTTGAGATTCCTGCTTTTCTGTCATCCTCTAGCTTTAATACCCTTTATCTGGCTAAGAATTTCAGAAAGGTCTAGGAACATCTATTAACATGTTAAATCAAATAAGCAACTTAAGTGAAAGGTTGACACCCACTGCACGAAGTGTGCTTTAGTGATTCATTCATGGAAGACTGAATATGTATATTCGTTGTTGTCAAGTTGTTGAAAAGACAACTTTAAGAAAATTCATTGGCAACACCTTTTTATGGTTTGATAAAGACTTTAAGAAAATAACATGATTGGCATAATTCTCAGGTACTGGCTCATTTCTACTCAATCCAACACCTTTTTCTAATTTTTATAATCTTCATTTTTTAAAAGGGGATTTTTATCCATGTTTTGCAAAAGACAAACTTGGGCACAGCAGTTTTATTGGCATATTACTGTATCCTCTTTGGCAAGAACTTGAATTATTTTCAAACAACTCTGTAGACTGTATTTGGCAATTCTCTTTTTACAAAGTATAATTTTATCTCCTCATCAAATCACTAGGGTTGGTGTGCATGTTTAAATTTTTCATTAAGATTCCAAGATGACACTTGATTTGTCAAGGTAAATTTTTTATTGGACATTGCAGTAGGATAGTACATTCTGTGTTGTTCAAATATCCCCCTGTAAGTTTTGTGCCTGCTGCCAACAAATAGACGGGTAACTGATGCTAGGAGAAAACATGATTATCCATTGATCAAATCATGATAGAAATGATAAGGCAGGTGTCTGGGGGTTGGTGGTTAAAGATGTCTTTTATAATGGCAGCATGAGTTTATTTGTAGTCCTATTGAAGGAATTTTAAAGCTACATTCGAAGGGCAAAAAACTGAGAAAATGGGATCTTTATAAAATTTTAAACATTTGCTTGGTTGCATGATAGAGGGCGAGTCTTGGCACAACAGTAAGATTACTTTATTGTGACTTAGGAGTCACGGATCAAAATAGGAAATAGTAGTAAAGGTACGTATGTCTAACCCTCCCCAGACCAAGCTGTGATGGGAGCCTCGTGCACTGGGACACCCTACTTTTCTTTTTGTGCTTGGTTGCACGATTTGGGATCTTACTCACATGCAACAGGGAAACAAACTGAATTAAGAGAGGCATTCACAAACTTCAAAACCTTTGCTTGATCGCATGACACGGGATGAACAAAAAGGAAAAAGAAAAAGCAGTTGTTGTTTATAGTGAGAAACATGCAAATGGCCTTCCCACATGCTAACTTTTATATTGTGTGGGCTGGGTATTAGGCCCTTTGGGCCAGTCCTAGTGTGAATTCAGAAAATCTCAGCTCAGCTGGCCCATTTGGATCCCCTACCCTCTTCATGTCAAATCAAGTACATTAAGTAGCTGTTAGCCATGATTTATTTGTACTACTGTGGAATTTGTGTTATTTATTTTAATCCTCTATTCTCGTAAAATTTCTTACATTATGTAGTATTTCTTTGTGCCCCCCTCTCTTTCTCTTGGTTGGGGGAAAGGGGTGCATGCGGTGGTGGTGGTGGTGCATACCTATGGTCCTAACTGCGGTTGTGCCCCGCTGCTGAGGTCAATGTACTAAATGAGCTTTGACTTTGAGTTGTAAATTTTAATTCTTCTAATGTATCTTTATGATGCTTTTGAGTTGGTGTGCTCAAACCTACTTACCATAAATTAGTTTGGCAATGTTCTTTGTTTTCTTCACTGGTCACGATCTATCAGGTATTAAGGTGACAATATTTGTTTCTTCTATTTATACAATTGAACACATTGTTGCTTCATGTATATTCTCAACATAAAAAGTTGCCTTTAATGTGTTTCTAATTGCATGATGGGTAGTTGTTTAATGTATGACAGGGTGGTTTCATCTGTTGATTTCTGATTGGTATGCATGTCCATGTGGATTCATGAATCCTTCATCACTTATTTCTTCGAAGTGCTCTTTAATATCTGATTTTAATGACAGTTGCATTAAGCCTGTAGGAAGGAGGTTTTACCTTTTCCCTCCTTTTGTGCAGGATGATTCGTATTTAGAGAGTTATATCAGTACTATTGGTGTTGATTTTGTAAGTATTGTTTCATGCTTTAATGTCTTACTTTCTTTTACTCCCATTCCGTTAATGTAGTTACATTTTCTTGTGTCTCATTAGAAAATTCGTACAGTAGAGCAGGATGGGAAAACCATAAAACTTCAAATTGTAAGTAATACCTTTGTGCCATGGAATATTTAGTGGCTTTTCAATCTTTGACTTCTTTTTTCTCTTTGCGGTTTAGTGGGACACAGCTGGACAGGAGCGCTTCAGGACAATCACAAGCAGCTACTACCGCGGTGCCCATGGCATAATTGTGAGTTCTGTCATCATATCTCAGTTGTCATGTAATTGCATTTCAATGCTTCAAAATACAGTCTGGGTTGATGGTCTGTCCTTGCAGGTTGTTTATGATGTAACTGACCAAGAGAGTTTCAATAATGTCAAGCAATGGCTAAATGAGATAGATAGGTACGCAAGCGACAATGTGAACAAGCTTTTGGTAGGAAACAAATGTGATCTGGATGCTGATAGGGTGGTTTCCTATGAAACTGGGAAGGTATATGTTGCTAAGGTTTTTTTGGCTAATATCTTTATATGTGCACCCTGTTCTCGAGGATCAGGCAAGATCTACTTAATGTCTTACACAAGATTGTCACATGATCTATTCACAACTAATAGTATCTCATGTTTCTGCTTCTAAGGCATTTGCCGATGAGATTGGGATACCATTACTGGAGACCAGTGCCAAGGATGCCACTAATGTAGAGAAGGCATTTATGACCATGACAGCAGAGATAAAGAATCGGTGAGCTGCTTCTATTTTTTAGTTTGTGTCAGCGAGCTCTCCATTTCTTCTGACTTGGGGTTCTAGATGATCTTTGGATACTAACACACTATCCTGATCCATCTGAACGGAAAGTTAACTGACCATAAAAACGTATCATCCATAACAATACACGAACCTAGCAATCCCTGGGGAATTGTATTTCCAACTGTAAATACTCGACAGCCTTTAGAACCCTGCTGAATTTTTGGATGCAGGATGGCGAGCCAACCAGCTACGAATGCCAGCAAACCAGCTACGATACGAATGCAAGGTCGGCCTGTTGCCCAGAAGAGCAGCTGTTGCTCTTAGGTTCAACTTCTTGCTCCACCTCAAATGTTTTCTCCAATGAACAAGTCCATAAAGTTGCTGGGTGGGAGCAGCAAAACATTGTGGGGTACCGGTCGCTTCTTTTATGTGTACATATGGTGAAAATTTTCAGAAACCATGCACGGTTTGGAAGTGTTAAGCACAAACACGTTCACCATGTTTGTTTAAAAACAAAAGGAGTATGTTCAAAATGGCCTAATTCTTCCAGATTCTTAAAAATGGTCCTATGCTTTATTATATGGTGCAGACGGCCTTGTACTGCCGGCGTTGTCAATATTTTGGGATACATTTAATGCTTATACCTATTGCGACAAAGCCTGTCCTTGGATGTTAGGTCAGACTACATATTTCAAATATACATAACATATGTCGATGGGTCTGCCAACCTGCATCTTTGCAGCTGCCCTTGGCCGATAAGTCATTTAATCTGGACTAATTTCCTGAGATCAGAGCTCAGCAATTAGGTTTTACACAGGATAAATCAGTCTGTCGAGAAACAGAAATACCGCTGGTGGTAAGCTGTTTGCCAAGCATATAATCAATATAATGGTTGCTCATACCTCCTCCACACAGTATAACGCACATTCATTTCTGATGATATTACACCAAATGAAAGGCATAACATTCCCCTCACCAAATGATGAGATCGATATTGATAAACGACTGGAGGGCCTAAAATCATCTAATACTCAAAATGTGCGCCAAAGCGAGTAAGGCATCTCAAAACGAAACTTGGTAAAATAATTAAATGGTCTCATGATTCTATTTGCGGGGTCTTCAACAAAACTCTTCAGAACAAAAACAAATAGTTGCAGAACCAACCATCCAGAAACCTAGTATTTTACTTTAACAGCCTGCCTGTTCCTCTTCTTTGCACCAGACTTGGCAACCTTGAGACTGCGGTGTACAGCACTGAGCCTGGCAAGAGCTGCTTTGGTTAAGTCTGGCCTGTAGTAGTTTTCGGTCACCTAAAGACAAGAACAAAACATAAAAGATTAATAACCATGAATTACGAACGATCAGAATCGTAATCCAATGCCAAGAATAAATCTTTGAATGTGAATAAATGATCCATCACCAAATGCTCCATGAAAAGAAGATTAAGGAGTGAACAATAGTGATCGCAGTCTACAGGCGGCTGTGCGAAAACATTTTTTAAAAAAATCATCCATCCGAGAAAAAGCGACTAGAAACCAAGACTAATGAACTAATGTGACTAACCTTACTTTGAGGTTACTAATCGTTGCCACGATGAATGTAACAATGCAAAAGCCAATAACAATTAGACAATTGTGTATAAATACATTGTGTGGATTAGTAGGTCCAAAAATTGAAACTAGAGTATAAAAACAACAAATCCACGTCCCACTAAATTCATTGAAATGCAATAACTAAAAGGGAAAGGATGACTACCCCCTAGAAGTTGATCTGATTGCATACTACGGATAGAGAACCACAAACTTGTTTTCCACTATGACCTATAACAGTAAAGCGATTAGATGATGCAAGACAAAGCTCAGAAGCCAAGTATGAAGTATATTTCATTAAAGGGCTGATCAGTTGAAAGGATCTTCTTACATGTTAGAAGCTTAACATTACAGTGTTTTATCAATATTGGACTAAAAGAAGAAAGGAAATTTGCAATTACATGTTTAAACTTGAATTCTAGAAAACTTGGTGAGCCAATATGGTCAATAGGAAAGAGCAATTAAAAAGAAAATAAGAAAACAAAAAATTCAACCCTACTAGTTAAAAGGAAATGGAAAGCTACCCTGTAGAAACAAACCTCATGGTCTAGTAAGGATAAAGAACCATGATCTTGTTCTCCACTATCACTTATAGAGCGATGAATTAGAAAGAGAGGGGAAAAAAAGCTCAGAAGCCAAGCGTAACAAGTATATTTCATTGAAGACCCAACCAGTTGATCAGATCTTCTTGCATGTTAGCTGCTCATCATGGCACTTAAACACAGTAATATTGATTCCACAAAAACCAGTAGGTCCATGCCGCCAACAGGAAAGAGCAATAAGAAAAAAAGCACAGAAATCCAAACCCTATTACTATTGCTTACTCAAACAAAGCATTGTCTGATAGAATTAGAACGAGTACAATAGAAATGTGACAACAAATGTTTGTTTGACTTTGTGATAGTCAGATTTACATGGACAAATGGTTTATACAAATAGAACCTTGACATTGTCAAAGTCTAAAATTAACACAGATAGTAGTCATGTCAGAATGCATATTACTAGAACATCATCAAATATGAAACAACTTTTTCATTTAAACTACATTCATCAGGCAAAAATAATAAAATATGTTTGCAATGTTCTTTGGAGCCATGAGATCAAAGTTATGGGCTAAGAAAGAAACTTTGCCATTGGTTCCAAAACTGCTTCACCGAAATGCAGGTTTTTAGTTCTAGAATTATAGAACATACCACAGCTAAGTTAAAAAAAAAAAAAAAATCAATTCTGATCAGAACATCGTTTTGAAGAACCTTCTTGTAAGTTTTGTTCCAAGATCCCATTTTATGGTAGTTGCAAAGCTGGAAGCTTGTAGAGCAACGTTTTGTGCAAGCAAGCATTGGAAACTAATGATTTAAGAATTGAAGTTCAAGACTAGCAACATATTTACTGAGCAGAATCCCTTACAGAAGTAAACACATGCTAACAAGGGGCATTATAAACAATCATCTCAATACTACTTTCTAATTTTCTGCTCATTCTTTTCTGGCACAAAAAAGATAAAAAGCTTCACTTCCCAGAGTAACAAAAAAAGGTATCATATGGAGTCCAATTTCCATTGCCAGAAGATGGTAAAGAAGAGGACTTTAATCCGGCTAGGTAGAATGCATTTGAAAACAACAAAATATGGATAAAATAACTGCAAGAAATAGATGAAAAATGGATGCATAAAAGAATTTCATGCCAAATAAACAACACAAAAAAATATCATACTAAATAGAAAGGCAATAAGGTAGCATCAAACCAACTAAAAATTAAAAGAAGAAACAGTACCTGGTTCATGACTGCCTTTGCCATCTTACGGAACTCCTTCTTCATGACTGATTTGTGATACAGATTACCAGGTTTGTTTTGCTTCCTTGTCTTAGTTGTCGCAAGAACAACAGAGAGGTCCTTCCCTCCTGGCTGAATAGACACCGTCTTCTTGTTCGCCAGACCTATAATTTTTCATGTGGCATAACAAATTATATACAACACAGATCCATGGGCAACCCCCCCCCCCCTCTCAACCCAACCAAAAGGATAAATAACGAAAACAAGATCAAAATCTGAACTTTTTACCAGAGTGCTTGTAGGAATTCACATTGTAGAGATTGTTGGACTCTCTGCTGAACTGCACGGCGGCATTGCCATTACCGAACTGCCTGACAAGAAAAGCATTGTTTCTCTTCACAATCTCCCAGATAAGTGGTCCAGGAACCGTAGCCATTTTGACTGCAAGGATTAAACCAGAAACCAAATTAAACAAAGAAAAAAGAAGATAGAAGCATGAACCGGGAGTACCTCAAGCTACTTCAGGCCATAGAAATAAAAAGAAAAAATGAATAGCGAAAAAGACCAAACCCTAAGAGTGCCAAATTTAAAACTTAATAATCATACAAATGTCTCCTTCAAGAATGATCTTAAAGCATAGTTAAGAAAATACAATCTACCGCTAAAGAAGAACATCAGACGGGGAAATTTTTCGGTGCAGCACAATCAATCCAAACGATCAAAATCTACTACGGGTACCAACTCATAAATCAAATTAAAAGTAAACAAAATTCAACTACGGGTCGAAACCCTAAATTTTCAGCAATGTTAATCTACCAAAGAGATATCCGGTAGTTCTAGAAATACTTTCAGATGTTACAATCACCGGAACCAACCAATGAAAGATCTGATAAATATACCACGATCAAAACCCTAAACCTTCGATCATTCAAAAGATAACTCTCGACAGCAAACTAAAGAAAGCAAAAAAAGAAATGAAGCCTTGGAGAGGTAACGAAGAAGCAAGTCGACTTCTTATTACAAGAGAGAAGAAAACGGCAAAACGGGTCCCGATCCTGCCTCCTCAGCCTCGAAAGGGTTGGCGCCCGGTGCGAAGAGTCGCAAACCCTAGAATACTCAATTTATAGCGATCTAAAAACCCTAAAAAGGCCAAAATGATTACTTCGAGTGGAATGACCGAAATAGCCTCGAGAGGGGTTCCTGCGGGTCCGTTCGATCCGACCCATCAGATACTCCCGATCGAGCGGTAACAATATTGAACCACTTTTTACGTGCTAGCGCCGTAAGTACCATTTTCTCTCGCTCTCTCTCTCTCTCTCTCTTTTTTTTTTCAGTTAATTTCCACTAACAATTGGCCTCAAATCCTTCTCTTCTTAAAGAGCAGCCCTCTGATGGCACGCTCAATTTGTTACAATTCCACTTATTTGAGGGGGAAGAAATGTATGGATATGGGACCATTGGTGATGTTATGTTTTTATCCGGCATGAAGAATAATTTGCTCAAATTTATGTTTATGTTTTAACCTAAAAAAAAAACTTATGCTTTATAATACTCGTGACAGTTTGATTTAAAAAGCATTGGAATTCCCAATAAAAAAAAGGGAGCATTTGATATCCTCTAGTTTATTTGATATAAAAATATATTTGATTATTGATTTTTCAAGGAAAAATCAGAATTTTTTTAACATGAACACATTTTATTGGTTTTCAATCAATTTGCCCTGATGTGGGCAATATATATTTACTAAATGCTCATATTTATTAAATGCTCTGTGTGTATGCCCGCATGTATGTGTTTGTGTGTGTCTCTCTATATGTTATATATGTGTATTAAAAATTCAAGATATCTATTCATGTTGTTGCCATCCTATACATAAATTTTGTTTGGGATTGCTATTGATACTAAAGCTTTTGGAGCTCTTAAAAAAGTAGAGCTTTTACAAAAAGCTGATTGATATTTGATAAATATGTTTCTAAACTATTATAAAACTTTAACATACATTTGATAACCGAACTAATAACATACTTTTAGTATGATAGAATAATAATGGAAGATATTACATAATATTAGATAATAAAGTATAATGCAATTTAATATTACATATTAAGATATTATTATATGATATATTATTAATTATTATATTATTATATAGTATAAGACTATTATATAGTATAATATGATTATAATATATAAAATAAATAACATAATATGATATAATATAACACAATATCAAATAATATAATATAATATAATAATATATTATTATATAGTATAATATTGCTACAACGTAACATAATGTAATATAATGTTGAAATATAATGTAATATAATATTATATAGTATAGTGTAATAATATGATATGATATGATATATGTAATTATAAAATTTGTTAGCAGGTATGACTAGTACGAAAATTTTATTAAAACTAAAATAACTTTCAAAAATGCCACATGTTTAGTTAGAGTGTTCAAAGGAGAGAGATGAAAAAGTAGCTTTTCCATTATATTTTGTGAGAAAGAAAACCCACATAGGACATAAAAAAGTCTAATTTATACCGTCTGAAAATTGAGATATTTTTTTTCAAAAATGCTCTTTAGCTTTTAGACAGAATGGGGTAAAATTTTTTTCTTTATTAAAGGCATAATATGCATTTTACACTACTTTTTCAGAAAAGTAAATGCTCAACCAAAACATATATTCCTCTAGAATAGGTCACTTTTTCATGGCCGACCAAATATGCAAAAATTATTTTCTCAAGCATCATATACATGCTTTATAGAAAAATATTTTAGTAAGAAAAAATTCTTTCTCCAAACCAAACAAATCCTACCTGTTCTTGTCCGATGATGCACTTCACTTGCTTGTCAAGGGTTTTATCACTCCCATTGCATCACCTTTTGTTCAACCAGGACAGACATTTGTAGACGTGCCCTTCTTTTCTCTCTACATGACTGCTCATAGGTTATCACTTAACCAAAAAAGAAAATAGATAAACTAAATATAATTGAAGAGTTATTGACACAATGGATGCAGCCACATGCATTTACACACATTACATAGCCTACACTGCTTAAAATTCTCAAGTGGTGATCCCTCAACCTTGCAGGAGCTTGGAATAAAGAGCATATAACAACAATAGACCCGTGATGGAATGCATCGTCACAAACACTGAATATGAAGCGAACATGACATGCACGGTGCTGGAGGCACACCACTATTGTCCCTTCTGGTGGTGCGGCCAGGAAGGTGCAGCGCTATCACCGTGACATGCAATAGCGGTCCTGCATGAGCATTGTTCCATAAGTAGCAAGTTGCCATGCATCATGACAAATTCAAATGACCATTTCCTAAATATATTCCAAATTAACTATAACTTAGCCTGCCATAATCCATACTGAGATCATATCATATCAAAGAGGAACGAAAGCATTAGCATGTAGATAATACATAGATTTGTATGAAAACAGATGTCAAATTACTCGGACGATAAAACATAAGGCACTCAGCATGCACAATCTTCTGCCAAAGCCACTCGGCTCTCGAAGAAATACAGCAGGGGATGCTGCAAAATCAGTAGTAAGGGGGTTGAAGGAGGAAAAGAAGAAGGGGCATATTAACAAGCATAATGCAACTTAATACAAGTCAGTCTCGTAAAAGTGAACTTAGACACGGTTTTGATTGATTCATGTATTTTAAATGTCAAAATTTGAAGCATCATTTTTCATCTTAAGATCTACACATATACAGCCACCATAACCTGTGAAAGCCAAAATATCTGATGCCGTAATATTCTAGACTAAATAGTTCAATGCAACTACAGGTAACGCCCAACAATTTCCTAATCCAGTGATGGACTGCAAACTAATACAAAGGATATGAACAAGATCAGTATGTCTAATTTTGGGGACAGAATTTACAATGTCAGCAACTGCAATGTACCGAGCAGGCAACGGCACCAATTCATCACATCAGCAAATTTCAAGGAGAAAAGTTGTTGTAGTCCACTCAGTGTTAGCTAACATTTGCTGGTCGTGCTGAACAGCTCAATGCTTCATTAATCCTACTAAAAACAAGCCTGAGAGGGACGCATGCAACAGCAGGTCCCTTGATCTTTTCCACCATTGGCTTTCTCTCTTCTTCATTGTCTTTCCGATCAACAGCAATTGATGATAGCCTGCGAATCTTTCTAGGAGAGAACCCTGACTTCTTATTATTTGAAGACTTCTTTTTCAGCAAAGGAGACTTGACCTTTGTATGATCGGCTTTCTTCCCTTGAATATTGAGATGTGATTGTGTTGTATAACCCTTTGGCCGCAATTTACCAATAATATTGATTCTATTCTTAAGTGAATGGTCAATGTTGCTTATAGGTGGGCACCAGCCATTTCTAGTCACCAAAGCAGCAGTTGCACCATCTTGAAGAACCTCTACAGAGATAGGGTGGCCTACAATGGCCTTACCATTCAATTTACTCGTGAGAGAAACAAGAGGTATGTGTGGACCCTGGTAACTTGCTTGAACATTCAACTCAACATCAAATAGAAGAGAATCCATCGACATGCTTCTGATTGGCTTTGGCACCTGGTGCTTGGAGAAAGCTGGGAGATGAACTTGGTGGTCTGCAAATGATTGTTGGGGTGGGATAGTGGAGATGGGCACGTCAACTGTGAACGATGTACCTCTATCTCTTGCATATGATAATGAGTTGGAGAGCTTGCTTCCAGCTTCAGCTGACCAGGCAGCTTCTAGTTCCCCATCAAAACTTGATCCCACATCATTCATGCAAAACAATTTGGTAAATTTGGAAGTTTGAGCTTGAGGAACATCACCTACATCTGAAACTGACTCACATTTCACAAACCGGCCATGATTCAGGGACTCGCCGCAAGAATGGTTACCAATTTTAGTTTCAGAAGACACAAACAACCTCTCCTTCTGCATTTTATCCTTCAAGGAATTCTTGAACCGATCAGCCCTGTCACCAAAACTTTCTGAATCTATGTTTTTGCTCTGTCTTAGATATTTCAAATTCTTTTTCCCATTTGGATACCGTTCTGAGCTCCTCTTGTCTATCCTCTGTCTGACATGATCAACCTGATTTACAGATCCAGTAAAGCCACTTTCACCAAGTCCTTCCCAAAACCATGATATCACCCTATCCGGACTGCAATAATTATATTGCTTATCCGCTGCATGAAGCTGAAGGTTTCTTGATCCACAAGATTCAAATGTCTGTGGATAATCTGGAAAGGTGGTAACATTAGGTAGGAATTAGCGAGATATATCTACAAGTATGAGCAACACACTAGTATGAACAATGCACTAATTAAATAGCAACCATAAGGCCACTAGTTTATGACATCTTTAATTCCAGATCTCTATATAATCATTTCCACATTTAACATTTGTAATAGAAGATGCACGAAGTTGTTCTGTTAAGGCCATTGAGTTTCCATTTGGCATGAGCCTACACAAAGGCTTTGGGCTCATCTCTCTTTGCACTTATGAAAGATGAATTAATTTCTGAATCCTGATACTCTATGAAGAAGCCCCATATTGCACTCTATTCACTACTGAGTTACGAGACAAGATAAAGATGAAAAGATCTAAAGATGGAATGCTCCGAAGTTAATGGAAAAAAGATCAGTTCAAACCAACATGTAAAATTGGTATATCTTCACTAATCAGGTTCCAATCAAGAATGATAGCCAACTTAATAACCTTAAATGATTAATTGCATTAGCTTAATCTTATTATATAGCAAATAACTAAAAGCATTTCTAAAAAGATAATATATGGCAGATCAAGTGAAGTTTGTGATTACAGTAATGGCATGTAACAACCATATGGAGATTAGACTCAAGTTAAAATAAGATATTTTCACAGTAATAGGGACGACATTATATGGACTATGACGTTGGTAACTAAATAACACAAACCAACATAATCAACACAAGACTACAATGGAGACCTAATAAGCATAAACCATGAGGGTAAGATACTGTATGCCAACGACCCAAAGTCGAATAATCATAAAATAAGTGCATGCCTAAGAAACCTTGCATTAAAAGTCATCAGAAGTGATAGGAAAGGCTTGTTTTGACCATGATGAAGGTAAGCAACATAAAATTTATAAAGTCCACCAAAACAGATGGGATACTGCTTGTTGATTGTGGTATTGACTACATTTATGCATGCTCAAGATGATAGAGCCTGCAGAAAAATTGACGTTATTAATCTAAAGACATGCAAATCTCACTGTTGTAGATTTCAACTAAAGAAGTATAAACTAAATGTTTACAAGTTATTTTCCTTTTCATATATTCAAACTTCATGGTTTACAATAGTCAGTACATGTTTTCACTGTTGCTCTTTCAGCCCTTAACTAAAAGTTGTCGTCTCCAATAAAGCATTCATTTTTCACTCGACAATGCCAATACCTGTAAAGCTGATTTCCAAGCTAAAGATGGTCCATACATAGGATCACTTATAAGCTTTACATTATTGGAGCCCCTCTACTAGTCTTTTGACTAAGTAAAATGGGATTGCATCTAATCTCTTTTGTAACTTTTTATAAAAGTTTAATCAAGATGAGAGAATTCCCTTGGAAGACCATGCAAGTATTAATTTATACACAATTCCTTCTAATACTTATAAACAAATTCCAAGAGATCGAACCATCCCTGAACGAGACTCTTGAGTATGAAAATATCAATAGCCTCACATGCTACGCACCCACGCTAAGCTAGAGCCACAACCAATAAGATTTCATATACAATACCAAGTTTTAAGTTCAACAAATATTACTACTGTAATTGCTTCACAAAATATTAAATACATCTTCCATGCCAGTTTCATCTTTTGAAAATTTCACGCCAAAATCCTTAACTATGAAAGCACAAAAAATACATTTGAGGGAGTCTTGAGTTCCAGCTTTGAAATGTTTCTAGTTCAGTCTATGAAAGTTGAGAATAAATGGAATATAAGTTGAAGAAGAGGAAGAAGAAGACATCTACAGTATTGACATGATACGATAATTTGTTCACTACATCAAGTAGAGCAATTTGAGGGAGTCCCAAGTTCCAGCTTTGAGATGTTTCTAGTTCAGTCTAAGAAAGTTGAAAATAAATGGAATATAAGTTGAAGAAGAGGAAGAAGAAGACATCTACTGTACTCGGAATTTCGGATGATAAGATAGTTTGTTCACTACGCCAGCAAGTAGAGCAATAACCAGATCTCCCTTATTTGAACACATAATGAATAAAAAAGAAGACTTACAAAGAATAAAACCTTTCATCATAGTAATCTCAACCATCTGACAACCAGATTATTAGGTATAACTTACACCACTTCTTAAATGGAGCCGATCTCCATAGACCAACTTCAATCTAGTCGGGTGGGAATGTTACATAAGATGAAACCCCATACTGGTTATTTCCTTGACCAATTGAAAACGTTAATCCACTTACATATATAATCACACTACAGTTTTATTTTAATTTTATTGGTACAAAAGAATTTTATAATAAAAAATCATTTTGACTTTTATTTTACGACAAATACTTTAATATTATAAAAAAGACTCAACAATCACACACACAACACATGCACCTAAAACTAGCAACCACAATTAACAAGCCTTCATAACCAGAACCATTTCCACTTTTTGAGATAATATCCACTTATGAGCTTTATCAATTTAAGATCTATAACACATAACAGGCACGCACAAATGTGCACACAACATTCTTACACAAAACTTTCATCTTTTACATATATACATTTATGCATGTGCTCACATGCATGTATGTGGTATCTTTGCAAGGTGTATACCTGCACTAAGTTTAATAAGGTAAAAGAAGGGGTTGCTAACAGTTCTCCTGAATGTTCTATACCGTGGCCCATTTTCATCTTTTTTTGAAGAGATTGCCACAAGTCCTCAACTTTGGACGAATCTGAGCTTTCATTTTCCAGTTTCCCATTTCCATTTTTTCTTCTTACCAGTCTAACAAATGGATACTTGCTGTATTATCAAGCAGAGCCAACAACCTACTTACACTACTCAACCATCCTTAAGGAAAAAGGAGTTTTCATGTAAAAAATTAAAGCCTCCACCAGATTGATCTCTACCTACTTGAATTCCAGCTATAAACCCACATCTCTTGTCACATCTATGACTTCAAACACCAAATTCTATGAAGTCGAGCAGGAATCACAACCCACACTAGTCGTCCAATCACAAGTGCAAGTACACATACTCAATACTACTTTACCTTTTACAATTAGCTGAAGTAACCCAACTTGCATCACTCTCAAGAAATCAGAAAGTTTGGACATTGGGTAATTTAATGATGTTCAAATATATGAAGCGTGCAAACAAGAGGATAAGCAGGTCATCTTTCAGAACAAAACATGAATATAACGTATCACATGACAGAGAACTTTGATAGCATACCTCCACCAATGTTGTCTTCCATGAGAAGAGGAACATCAATAAGGCCATCAGACCAATCATCATCGATGAATTCTAGCATGCTCGAAAGTTCACTATCCTTAATTTCAGAGAGAAGATCGGTGCCATCGACAGTGTTACAAGTCTTCTCACAATCATTGAACAAAGCCTCCTCACTTGAAGTACCTGAACAGTTCGGACTGTTATCAGTGACCGCCGAAAACTCTCCCTTCCTTGCAGTAGATTTAAGAGCCCCTAATTTGTTTTGTGTCTCTCCCAGGAGAGATGACCGTCCAGCGAAGCCACCACCCCAATGGCAATACGACGGAATTATAACCCTTGAACCCTTGGAAACCTTGGTCTGTGGGCGATGATGGTTTCTCTTCCTCAAATTTTCAGATGACAGGACCACATGAGATCGTTTTCTTTTCAGAGATGAGCAAGAAACTTTGCTGCCACTTATATGACATATATTAGAAAAACCATTATCAATGTTTGATTCGCTGGGAGAAGCATTGTCAGCAAAAGCTAGCTCATCGAACTCTTTTGCATGAAAACTAATAGCAGGCTTTCTTTTAGATACTGTCCTCAATCCTATTTCCTGAAGATCTCTCATACGCTTTATTCCTTCAGTGGCATCATCCTCTGAATCATTTGGGGTCCTCCATCTCTTTTTCAGCATATACTGCATGTCACCAGCCATTGGGTTATTTGGTTGTTCAAATGACAACACAGATTGAGATAACTCCTGAGCAGAGTTTTCATCAAGAACACTGAGTTTTCTGGCAACATAACTAGGCTGTTTGTTAAGAGTGTGCATGTTTTTTGATTTGATGACCAAACTATTATTTGTTTTATCCATAGAGTTATTCATCCCGGAGCTAATCTGATTTCTGTTGGAGAAGTGAGCCTTTTCAAGCTCAAGAGCATGTAGGATAGCATCTTCCCTGCGAACATACTTTCCTGCATTGGCTGCCTTTTTTTTAGAACAAACTGCAGAAGCCTTGGCCCTTTCAATGCACTCATCATACTCCCCACAGCGAAATGCTTTCACACGCTTGGATTTTTCGAGGTTATACCAGTCCCTAATTGCAAATTCAGAAGGAAGTCAGGATAGAAATTATAGTGCCTGCCTGGCTTCCTAAGCATATAAACATGAATTTCATAGTGAACAGCTCAAACTCAACAAGAAATCAACAATTAAATGCAGTTCTTTAAAAAGATAATCCTTATGAAACTATTTGGAGAATTATATAACAATAATCTAATAATTATAGGAAAGCAGGGAAGGATGCCACCCATATCAGTTCTAGCTACAAAACATAAGTTCAAGAAATATTTTGAATTGATTTTTGTCTATTAGAAGCACAGGTCCTTCATGTTCATACTTCTTTTTCACCTTTACAAAAAAAAAAAAAACATTGATGAATATAATCTTAACTACTGAATGTGATATGTAAAGCTGATAAGAAATGAAGGGTCTTATTGGTGAGGGCGCTTGGGGAACATAGATGCATTTTGAAGACAGTTTCAGAGAGTAGGTGATGCTTTAGAGCAAGGCTTAGAAACTTGATTTCAGTTTCCATCGGGCCAGGGGAGTTTCTGTTTTCACAGTTTCACTCCAAATAACAAAGTTTCAATATAAAATCAGGAAATTTTCAAAAAAAGTGGAGAAGAACATAGACAAGTCAATGTGCAATATTTTAAAATTTAAAGTGTTTTGTTTCATATTTCTTCTTTATTTGTCAAATTGCAGTAGTTTTAACTTGAAGCTAATAATATTGTACATAAGTGAAAATTATATAATACACAGATATGTTGCATTGTGAACATATATATGATTTATTTATTGGTTTTCAATATTTCAAAAAATCATTGTATTTGGTGATTGATAAGCTTTCAGCTGCTTGTTGCGTTATAGGCTTCTTTCTTCATCATTTCTAGACTAGAATTAGCAAATTCTTGAATCTAGGCATTTTTCCTCATACTTATGAGATTAAATGGCCAAATCAGTCAGTTTTGGTCAAAAAATGAAATCAACTGAAATTGAAACCAGAATAGCCAATTTCAGCCGAAACAGGTTGATTTCAGCAAATGCTTCAAACCTTACTTTGCAGGAGGTCATGGATCTCGAAGTGGAATGTGAAAAAAAAAACAAAGAGAGAATTCTTTTGCTTATGATAATTAGGCAGTTAGCAAAGTGCATCCCATGTTAAATTGGAACTATTTAAACTATCTTCAGAAATTTTAAGATTTAGTCTAGGAAAGGCAATCTATGAAAACAATGCCCACAAGCTTCCATAAAATTATATTTACTGATAAGAAAAAAAAGAGTAAACAAAAAAAAAGAAAATAGATATTTCACAAGATTTTGTGCAGCTTACCCCAATTGGGCAATGACCATGGTCTAGAGGAACCAAGAACTTATGCCAAATATAGACAGAAATACTTGCACAGAAAAATCCCCATAGCCTTCTAAGGAAATCGTTTCTTTCTTACCCAGAGATCAACTTAGTTGAAAATCTGGAGCAAGTTCCCAGAACATCTAAAAGTTCGTCTAAGAAGATTACAGAAAGAAATACTTAAGGGAACATCCCTAAACAATGCCTACTCAAGAAGCATACTTTCATTTAGAGAATCCATATATGTGAAGTGAAAAGACCTTGTCGTGTCATTCTTCTCCCTAAAGCTTTGCCTTTTAACTCTCTCTCAACTTCTACATCTGACATATGTAATTTTTCTCTTCTCGAACTTCATTTTTCAACTCTCTCTCACTCTCTCCACAAACAAGCCAGACATCTGCAAATGCAGCACCAAACACTCAATGCACCCATCCATCCAAGCACATCCTCTCTTCAAAACCTTTCCATTCCTTTCTCTCTACAATATTCTCCTTTCTGCTTCTTGACCCTAACCAAAAGTTTTTCGTTACGGCTTTCCGCTAGGATATTCAAGACCAAAATCTTTCCTAAAAAGAGTGTTTTAATGACCCAGCCTCAACCTTCCAGGAGCCACAGGAAACCAAAAACACCTTAAAAAGATAGGAAATAGCCATTTTCTAAGAGAATATATATATAGATAATCATCAACAGCATCATAAATTTAATATGCAATTACTGCTATAAATCCAAACCATGATGGTTGCACCACTCATGCACAAGATATTAGAACCATGTGGCGTGACTTTGCTCCAATGGAAATCCTTGTTCCCAGCCTTTTGTATCTCATCCATGAGCAATAATATTCCTAACCAAGGTCCGCTGTACCGGTACCGGTCGGCATACTGGTGACTGCCCGGACCGGTCCCATACCGGTCCCATTGAATGGCCGAGTTTTGGGGTTCCGCATACCAGTCCTGTACTGGTTCTCCAACGATAAGCTCTCAGTATCGGATTCCACGCTGATTCGGTACCGGTACATACCGGCCCGTACCGAGGCCAGTACTGCAGACCTTGTTCCTAACTATTACAAAAACTTCCAAAAACTCAGACTAGGCCTACAATGGCTCTAAGCTTGCACCCCTCTATAAAAACTTGTGATGGAAAGACCCAGAACAACTCCCAACCTCAACCTCACACATGATTACTTGTATACCTGTTCATAAGCATATTGATTTGTGAAAGCATCAACATCTTGTCATTGTTATGTGTTCAGCTGTGCAACAGCTACCTTTTTTTGCATATTGGTAATCCAAAAGCTACACCAATAGTTACCATGAATATGTCTATGCCTTAAAACATAGTTCATCACAAAATCTTAACCCTGACTTTTTTAATATGATCATGCTCCCAAAAACTATTGGTTCTGTGATTGTGGGTTCAGATGTGATGGTGATACAAATCTTGGGAACCAACAATCAACTAAGTAGCTCCTTTCCAACATAAAGATGTTTCCCCTTGATGTTCCATTGGTTGGAAACTGTACCTCAGGGCCATAACTGTAGCAATTCAAGTATGCTGCATTACTGAATCCTTGAATGTGATGTGTGGAGGCCATAAAATGCCTACCAAGAATTTCATAAGCTTTGCGCAACCCAACCTTGTACCCAAATCAAATGAAAAAGATAATGACATTGATATCATTATAACTTTGGTATAAATATCCAGCCATGATGACCTGCAACAATTGTGTTAGTGCACCATTCTCAAACATTGTTTCAGCACTTAGTAGACATGAGAATTATGAGCCACCTCCAATAATTGAAGGACACCTTTTTTTTTCTGTACATGTTATGCTGGTGCAAAGGATATCCTTCTTTTTCCACCAATCATTGTCTTGACATTAAGAATGTTGCCACCAACATCTACATGCACATTGTCATCTGCATTGTCCTTGTCATCGTTGTCACCATTCCATCTGCCTCCTTGCTTTTTTGTTTTGCTAGACTAGCACTGGGCTTTTAATGACATTCAAGTAACATCAATTTGTGCACTTGCACTTTAAGAATCTTAAGACATTAGCTTCCTTATTTAACATATTATCCGGACACTTGTAATTTCGTCTTATGATGATGAAACATGGCCAAAAGCTTTAGCCTTTAATCAAACCATATAAAATTAAAGCACTCATCGAGCTTTCCTCAAATCTGCAACCACATAATACAGGGAAGCATATGATCCAAAATAGTGAAAGCAGATCGGAGAGTACATGAAGTACAATGAAATGAAACAAAATGCTAACTGCGTCTTAAGGAAATGGAAGAAGATGAATAGTCCTCAACAATCAACAGCTTGCATCAGCTGTCTTAATCTTTAATAAATTTCTTGAGACCACCCTTTACCTTCTCATAAACGATTTTTAGACTCAAACATTCCAAAAATGTGCCCTTTTTTAATTTGGTCTAAGTAATCAACTATCATTTTCTCTTGTTAATTTAAATTTTGAACTTGAGGTCGAGTTGGGTTTTTATAATTCATTTGTGGTACTCGTTTAAACTCTCAAACTTGATATGGTGTTATGTTTTCATCATTCCTATGTTAAACTTGTATAAAGATGGTTCTTAACATCATTACATGTGGTATTATCATAGTAAATCCACTTATGAGCACCTGCCATCTCATTCACCACATGTATGATATCCCTTTGAAGTTCATAAAGCAAATCTTCTAGATTTGGGTCATTGATGCTGACAACAAACAAGGACCTGCAGGTTTATGCGCTTGTGCACATATCTGCAAGTATCTACATATATCCATATGTTGCTTGATACATAGCCATGACTGGATGGGCATAGCTCCACTGCCCCCTGGAATCCAGCAGAGGGCACTTCATTTACTGCAAGACTTGCATTAAATTAGGGTACATGTCATCTTGCACAAAATTTTACACGTGAGGTCTGCATGAGATCAGCCAGCATTCATCCTCTTCAGGCCAAGTTAATAAGGCATGCCCAAGCACAATTATGCAAATTTACAGATAGCCATCTAGAAGCAGTCAAATTCTCCTCCAAACTAGTATGAGGAATCCTCAGGGAGCTTTGGCATGTCGAATGAAAAACCTTATTGCACCAAACATTCAATATTGACATGAAAAATAAGATGAACAACAAGATAACAGAAACATGCTATGTTACATGCACTGCAGGCTAATGCCATGGAGACTTACCAAAAAATCAAAAATAAGAGTAAATCCAACTCAAGAAATTTTCAGTTACTTTGCAGTATAAACAAAAATCTGGCTTTCAAACAATGTTGAGATGAACAGAAATCAAAAGAAAGTTACATCTTAAAGTAGATTCTTGTATCAGCTAAGAGTAAGAGATCAGCAAGGGAGAATACTCACATGCTCCCATCTTCCCTTCCAAGAAGCTTGATGGGAGTTCCGGATCTCGGTGGAAACAAGCATTTTGCAGGCAGCTCATCCCGACCAAGTATCCGCCCAGGCCACCACGATCCATTCCGACGGCGGACCCAAACCAGTCCTCCAGCTGACGCATCGATCCCGTTCAAACACCCATCTTGATCACTGCCCATCTCTAAATCCAAATCCACGAGAAACAATCAGAAGAAAACGATCAAGGATCACCACTCTTCCCTCTTGGTGGCATTGGGCTTCCAACAACAAAGAAAGATCTCACCCTTCCACCTACCCGAAAAGATCAAGAAAATAAAAAGACAAAACAATAGTAAGTGAAATATCAGGTCTTCTCAAGTATTTCTTCAAGCCTGTATAAAAGATTCTTGAGAGAAACAGAGGATTAAAGAAAAAGGAAAAGAAAAGGAAAAACCCCAGGAACAAATATAACTAGTGAAAATAACCATTTTATGAAAAAGAACTATGATGGCGAAATCTTTCTGGAAGGAAAATGCGCATTGAAATCTCGTCTATAATTAGGAAAAATACTAAAAGAAAGAAACTGTTCATCAGAGAACGGGGGAAGAGGAAGGGGAAGAGAGCGATAAGAAACCAAGAAATCTACCTTCAGATGGAGACGGGGAGGTCCCGACGGAGAGGGAGGAGCAGCGACTCGTATGAGCGATCGAGGTAGAAGGGGAAGAGAGAGAAGGAAGTAGAGGGGAAAAGAAAACCTAGAGTGCTTGAAGAAATTTATCTCAAGAAAGGCAGAAAGGGGGCAATCCGATTTTATTCGCTTTTTTTTTTTTTTCCTCCCCTCCCTCAACTTGCGCTGGATTCTTGGCGGACGAGTCCTTTGATCTGCCCCCCCGTTTTTTTTTCCTATTTCTCCTTGTTCTTTTGCTGTCAGAGAGATGGTTAGGGGTGTAGAGAGCTTCGAGGAGGGCGAGAAAGCTTGCTTGGTACAAAAAATAATTTTGTTATAAAAAAATAATATATTTTAAAATAATCTATATTTAGTTGTATATAAAAAATCATATAAAATATTTATTATATCGTTAATAAAAAAAAAGATCTTATGAGTTTTCATGAATTAAGAGTAGTTTTCATAAAATTATTTTTTTTTGAAAACTTTAATCAAATATTTTTTTTTTTGATTTTGCCAATGACCACACTTTTTTCTTTTTTAAAAAAAAACGAAATGGGCCTTTAGATTTCTCAAAGGTGCAGGCGAGAAATAGAGAGCTTTATTTTTTTTTCCTTAGCAAAAAAAAAAAGAAAAGATTTTTTTTGCGATTTCGGGATCAAATTGAACTCTCCGGGCACAGCCGCAACCTACACGGGCAAAACATCCCCCAATTAATATCTACCACGTAGGAAGAACTCTTTATCCTACCATTAACAGGGGAACCACATACAGAAAGAGCTTCGCCCAATGATGTTTCCGGTGCTTCCGTCCGCCATCGCTGCAACGCGCTTCTCTTCTTCTGCAACGCCGCCCCTCGAGCTCAGCCTCGAGAGAGAAGCGAAGCAGAGAACCCAAGAGCTCGAGCGGCGATGATCGGTAATATCTCGAACTAAGGCCGTTTAAAATTTACCTAATCTCCTCCCCCGTTTCCGACGCCTCTTCGGCAACGCCCTTTGCGACAGACTACGCTCAGGAGCAGGAGATGGAAATCGAAGCGCTAGAAAGCCATCCTCATGGACGACATCAAAGGTTCCCCTTTTTATAAACTACGGATTTTTTTTAATGTTTATGTCTTTTAACAAACCACACACCATTAACTTAATCAGGAGCTAAGCTCGTCGCACTATCACTCTTTTTTAACATTATTTTTAATAATTATCATTATTTTTTAATCCACAGAGATCGATTCCAGTGAGAGTGGGCTGAGCACAAACAATCGGTGCTTCCAAATTATGCTGTCTCCACAGGTCAAAATGGCCAATGCTTCAACTCGTTATTTTGGTCCAGAGATTTCTCATATGCCCTTTAAAATTAAGTAGTTAGTTGTCATCTCTCAGTTTTTTTTCCCCATCATTTTCTCCGCGAGTATGTACTGGGTATAATTCTCTTATGTTTTCTGATTGCAAGACGTTAGTAGCAAATCATGTAATGCAGAATCTAAAATTACATGGTACCTCAGAGTGTTTTAGAAGGGTGTGATCTAGAAGAAGTTCAGATTTTTTTTGTTTTTATCAATTAGAAAAACATGGTTTGCATCAATGACTTCTATGAGTGATAGATAGTCTGCTGTGAGCCAGCAGTCTTAATTTTTTTTGTTTTCCTGAAAGCTTTTCTGTAGCTTTACAACACACTTTATTTGTTGTCTGATCATCAGAGGCTCAGGGACCATGCTGCATGTCCCCATGCATTATGCTTGCTTTCTTCCATTGATTCATGCGGAACGACACCTTTGGTTTAACTCTCGAAAGCACATGACCCTTTCTCCATTTTTGGAAGTCCATGGAGGTTGAAGGGTATCAATTTGAGCTTCGTTCTCTTCTGTTTTACTTGTTGCCAGCTTCATGCTGTATAGATGTTAATATTTGAACACAAATGCCAGCATTTTCCTTTGCTAAAATTTTATCATGGTCTCTTATTTCATGTTCTCTATGGTATTAATTTAGTTTCTACTTCAACAGGATAATGATGTCGACGAGTCAAATTATACTCCAGGTTTTGTCTGTTCATCTCTATAAGTTTTGGATGCTGCCAAAAAGAAATATGACTTCTATTTTCTTCATATCTAAGTACGTTAGTTCTATTTCATTATTATATATACATATATGTATGCATATGTAAACTGGCAGCTTCATACATGTGAGCTGGCAGCTTGAAGTTACTCAATAATGTATTCATATTCCATACTGTTAGCTAAAGAATAGTTGTCTGTTGCAGTTAAATTGGCTTTGATATTCTCTCATACTGAAAAGTATCCAGATGAACCCCCACTATTGAATCTTAAAAGGTTAGCTAGAGAACTTTTATTTGTATATATGAAGTAGATAAACATTTTTTTCCTATAAATATACATTTCAGCATTGGCTTCTTCACTTTGGTTTCGGTTGTTTCTTTACCCACACAGTATGGTTCTTTATGACGTGGTTTTGATTTTTTTTTTTTAATTCTTTCTTCTTTCTTTTCTTATCCCTGTTCCTCATCTACAACTTGCAAATGCTACTACTCCCTGCAGTGTACGAGGAATTAAAGCGGAAGATCTTTCAGTACTAAAAGAAAAGCTCGAGCAAGAGGTAGATTCTTACAATATTTCTTCTTCTTTGATCGTGAAGTTGTATATCTACTTTTTATATTTTTCTTTTTCAGTTTCTTTCTCATCAGCAAATTTCTTTTATACTTATATTTTGGTAATCTGCAGACTATACTGGTGACGTGCGAAAGTGTGATAGCACATATTCTGCTTAAATCTGTGGAAGTGATAGCTTGACTGACACATAGAAACCTACCTGTTGCAGACCTCCAGCTAAGGCTGTTTGTTGCTTGCACAATTAGGTTTATTATGCAGTCCTAAGCATTAATCTTATGGAATGCTAGGAAAACTACTGTAACCTATTCAAGCAAAGTCTATCAATAGGTATTATAATTAGTCTATTTATAATTAATATCAACATACATGTCGGGAAAACTAGTCCTCATTAGAATAACATGTCATTCTACTAGATCCATGGAGTGTATGGACCTATTCGTTGTTAATAAAAATATTAAAAAAATATCAACTGACTGGATCATGCGAAAAGCCAAAAGCAAAAAATGAAAGATGTTTTGCACAATGTTCAGCATCATAATGTCATATCTTGTGAAATATATATTTTTTTTTAAAAAAAAGAAAGAAAAACCAAGGACTTTACTGACAGTGGGTGAGCTTAGATCTAGGATTTTACTGGAAATCTTTGCTAGATTAGCATTCTTAGATGTCATCCAATTAGACGGTGTAAGGCTTCTAGGCCGTCGTTACCATTCTGTCTGCAAATCAATTTAGGATGCAACTCATGACAAGACTAGGGATATACTCTACATAACTTGAGTTTTTGAAGTTGGATGCTTCAGAGGTAACCTGTGGACTTCTTTTTGCTGTGGGCAATATATGTTTCGCAATGCATATTCAGATATATTTCATTTCTTTTCTTCATTGTTTCAGCAAGTGAGATGTTCCATATTTGATTATTTTTGCTACGGGCAATATATGTTTCACAATCCATATGCAGATATATTTTATCTCTTTTCTTCATTTTTCCAGCAAGTGAGATGTTCCACATTTGAAATTTATGTTTTCCAGGTGGCTCAGAATCTTGGCATGGCAATGGTCTATACACTTGTCACATCTGCTAAAGAGTGGTTGAGTGAAAAATTTGGGCATGAGGTCGCAGTTGAGGAATCTGAAGAAACCGATACAGCTAAAGATGATGTATGGCTGTTTGTTCTGCCTATGATCCCACTGCTTTCTGATAATGTGCTTTTAACATTAAGGTCTGCTTTTGACTTGTATTGTCAAGTTTTCTTCTATAATTCTTGTCTCTGCATTCATAGATTTAAGATTAAGGTCTGCTCATTCATTAAATTTGCTGGTGGTGGAGCCACAGTTTTGCCTGTGCTTAGCCATTATTACAGACTTTCTAATTTAAAAAATCACCTAGTCAAAAAAAGGTCATACGTACCTAATTTATGTTTTAAACTTTATACTTTTGAATAAGCTCTCTTCTTGCGCATCTTTTTTTCCCCTGGCCTTCGTCATCCCTTACAGGAAGTCTTGGCGTTCCAGTTCTTATGCCTTATTTTGATATATCTAATGAATCCAATTACAAACTGGTCTCCATCCGGACTTCGCCTTTTTTGCTGCAGAAATCCATCTATGCTTTGAAGGATTCCTCGCCTCCACTAAGGATTTTCAAAAAGAACAATCCAATCTTTTTATGTAACAAGGGGAAAAGGGATATGGAGTGGCAGTTGGTAATTGTTGTTTTTGTTAGAGAGATCCTTTTTACAACAGATTGGCAAGGAAAGGAATTTCTTATCCACCTTTGTTTTTTGAATGATTGAATCATCATATTGTGAGTCAGTGATCACAATTTATTCCATGGAACTTTTTTTTTGGGGGGTGTGCGCGCTTTGGTATACTTTTTATTTAGACCAGCTTTGAACCCTTATTACAAGAAAACTGTATTTATGTGGTTCTTTTACCTTGTCCGGATTTGTCTATCATATTTCAAAACAACTTGACCAAGCTTTAACTGTTTCCATAGTTTGAAATAAAACCATGTTACATATTGAATACTATATTTCTGTCTGTTGTACCCAAACATGTGGAGATCAAACTAAATGGGCATAGATTTGTGGATATTGAGTATAGTGCGAGCTCCAACTATGAACAAGTTTGAAGAAGAGGGGATGAAAAGAGGTTCTGTTTATTGTTGAGGTTCCTCTTTTGTTTTTTGCTGAAGTGGGAGGAAACCATAGGAACAGATGAATTTGGAATATATTTTTTTCAGTGATTCTGGCCATTATCAGATTGATATCATGGGGTTTTTCCATCTGGGCACAATGGAGCTTCATTAAGGAATGCCACCTTGATACCATTCTTGAAAAGATGGAAGTTGGTACGTAAAGTTTTTAGGCCTGCTAGCTGAATAAATAATGCTTTCCCGATTATCATAATTATAATGGCAAAGGAGTTGAAGATCAATTAGGACCATCATATCTAACTACAAGTCTTTCATCATGTTGCCTCATACATGAGCTGTGAATGCATGACATAAGGTGTCTCTGGCAGCACTAACAGGCTTATCAAAGGATTCCATTCTCTCAGTGTGGTTACTTGTCTTTTATTGAGGTTCTGAGCAGGATATCTAATGAAGCAGAATAAGAGGTAACATTCTGGATGTTTTGATGGTTATAAATGATAGTCAATCTACATTTTCAATATTTTAATTGTATGATGATATCCAATCAAAATGACTTCGAGAAATGAGAGGTAATAATGCTTCTCCTGCAAATGGTTGAGATTGGCATAAGTAATCAAGAAGAGAGGGTAACAAGCTACCAATACTTTAAAGTGGAAAGGCAATGCTGGTAGGGCGTCGCCTCAAGGCCTTTCTTCATGGCGGAGACATGTGATGTATGGCATGCATGGTAAAGGAAATCTATGGATGTATGGGACCTACATGCTTCTCTGAACATCCAAAGTTCACCTGGCTGGCTTCATGGAGCATCCTCCGACCTATTATTGTATCTGCCATGGAAAGATTGATGTGGAGCATTTTGACAGTACCTTCTTCTTCTGCAAGGCAAAAGAGGTGGCTGTCTCATCCACCACTTTCAATCAATTCATTAGTTGGCTGTGTATTTTTATGTCGATATACAACTTTCTTTCCCACCTCCACTTCCATAGCAGTTTGGCTCAGTGGGGTAACTACTACTTTTCCCTGTTGAAGTTTGTTGAAAATTTGGGAAAGGAATGGGGCCGAATCATCTCTAGACAGCAGGCAAAGTGAAGAAACAATCTGCAGCTTCATTTGCATTAACACCATATCATTGACAGGCAGACTTTTTTTTCTTCTTCCTTGGAAAATCATTTATATTGCTTTTTATAATATTTTTTCCTTATTGGCTTACATATTGCTAATTATCTGAGGCTTCTTGCCTGTCCTTCATTTGTGCCTTATCTTGATTTTATTGAATCAATTCTTCGGCTCCTCAACTAAAGATTATAATTGCATTGAAATAGCAATGATGATTTTGTTCATGCTGCTGGTGTGCTTATTCAAAATATTTGAATTATTTCCAAGAGCATGAAAATCGCTCTTAATTGTTCCATGTCTTTTATACATTGCAATGCTCTTTTTGTTGGGATCTGTTTCATCTCTTTGAAATCTTCTGCTAAATGATTTTTTATGGATAAGTTGTATGCTAAAAATTTCAGATAGCCTAACTCAATATGCTATTATGCTATATTTCCATTCTATTTATGCCATTACTTTTTGCTATTTGAGACAATGTTGATTTCTTAATAAACAATGTTTTACCACTCTTTTGTATTAATATTGCCTATTTGTAACTACTTCCAGATAATTGTTCCTCACGGAGAACCAGTTACTATTGAAACTTTTCTTGCTTGGCGAGAATGATTTGAAGCTGAATTAGCACTAGAGCGAGCCAAGTAAGTTACTTTCTATCATTCATCCCAAGCTTAATGAATCTGGATTTTTGTTTTTTCAATTTTTGCTAACAAATAAAGAGACTAGAAGGGTAATTATATCATGAGGGCTCCACTCTGCACTCTTGATTTTAGCATTTGCAAGGCATGTATCTGTCAAAAAAGAAAAAAAAGTTCAATCCTTTGCTTTCCCCCCATTAAGATACATTAGATGTGCTTAAAATCTATAAGTGGCCCGTGATTTTAAGTCAGAAAAATGTGCTTATCTTTGATTTTCAATGTCAGCTGGTTTTTTTTCCCATGTTATTATGGTAGGTCTTTTGTTTCCAATTCACTGTATACAGTCTATTACAAATTTTGATATTTTTAATCCAAAAATTAGTTGAAAATTAGTTTGGAGCTAAAGTTTATAAATAAACGCCTCTGTTATACAGGCTAATTCCAGAGTCTGCACTTGCAGCCCCCAAGGAGAAGAAGCTTACAGGAAGGCAGTGGTTTGAAAGTGGAAGACGTACAGCGGTATCTCTTTCCTATGCTTTCTCTAAGTATGAAAAAGATTGTGTATGCAGTGTTGATTAATCTTGTCTCTTATGTGGCTACTTGTTCCACCACAGCTACATGATGAAATGGAACAACCCATACTGCTCCATAAAGAACATGACCAGTCTAGCTATAACTTTTTTGTTTTTTTTCTGATTTAACAGTAGTGTAACATCAATGTGTGGGACTTCTTCAGAAAGGTGTGGCTGCAGTTGCTGAAGGATCTGAGGAGGAAGAGGAAGACATTGACCTTGATGATGACTTTGAAGGTGATCCTTTCTTTCCTGTAGTGTCATTTGTTTGAGCCACCGAACTTGATCAGATCCTCTTGACATACAGATATTAAAATTGTCCAAAGTTTGTCATTATATATTGAGCATTGGAACCATTTTTTTCCTTGTCGCATTTGCAGATGATGAAGAAGATATGCTTGAGCATTATTTGCAAGAGAGGTCTGATAAATTATTTGAGGGATCCCAAAAGTAAACAGGATCATAAACTTGCTATCATAAAGTATAAGTAATTAAGTTTGAATCTTCTGTTTCTGTTTATATTTCCAGAATTGTTCTTTTGGATTTTGATGGATACATGACATTTCATAAATATTTCATACTTATGAAATCGATGTTTATTGTGTAGCTAAGGTTTCCCCGCATGAACCAGCTTTTCGGATTTTGATCAACCAGGGTGAGTTCAATTCCAGTCATGTTAGAAGGAACGGGTGGTGTTGTGGGGAAATCCGTTAAAGCCTAGTTGTCTCCGTGATTATTGAAACAGAAACATCTACCCCTCTTGTCCTGGAATGTATTATCTTAAACTTTTTTCTTTGATATATTTATATTGTTAAATACGCGTTATAACTGCAACATCTATCATGACTAAATAGCAGCTTAACATTCACAGATCAATTTAGATATGTTACGAGCAGGTAGATTGAATCTGGTTCCCATCACTGCATAAGATTTCAACAGCCACAAGTTTCTGTACTGGCTGTCATCATGTTGATCAATGGATAAGGATGAACTAAATTCGGCAAAAGCTTACTCTAACAAAGAAGTCCGAGCATCTTAGTATGTTTTTGTTCCTATTGCAGTTCATGTTTAGAAGCTTTCAATAAACCAAGACGTATTTCAGTTTCAAATGGAAGGTAATCATATGGCTTCGCATTCTGGAAACGCCCATGAACCCAACGAACCATCCCTGCTGGAAATGGATTTCCTTGCCAATGAATTTAAAATTAGAATACATGTTCTCATTTTCTTTCTTAGCCCATGGATTTCAATAGACCCCTGGTGAGAGATTCAAGTGGACTGGGAACTCAGTAAGAGTCTTTCCAAATAGCTGCCTCTTAGGTCATCAGGCATGCATGCCTTAAATCAAAATCCTTGAATCAAAATCATGGCCAATGAGTCGAGCTGGTTACGGTTGCTCGCAAGTTGAGTTGTTACTTGAAAATACACTCACCAGCAGGCACCATGTTAGGCTTTAAGCCATGGAAGTTCTTTTACACGTACACCGGAGATCTCAGAGATTTCAACCTTAAGAATCCAAATACTCCAGAATGACGTAGGATCTACAAGGTTTATATTTAGGCCATACATATAAGACATTTAAAATAACATCAACGCCAGGATGCAGGGATGTAAATATCATAATTGTCATGTAATGATGCCTGTATGGTTTAGAAACCCGACTAATTGGAATACAGGTTCTATGTCATCATCAAATTTCTGAGACCAGTAAAGAATAATTTACTTTATTCTTAATCACCTTTACATTTTCACAATAGTGAATATGTGAATTGGATTGATGCATACCCTGACAGCAACAGATCTCTGGATGATTTTTTTTCCTGCTAGATCTACCACACATTTATGTCTACGTTACAACAGTCTTGGCCTCTTGTCGCAGCATCTTCCATTCCGTTGAGCCGAAAAGAAGAAGACTTTCAGCAACGTGGAGTGACACAGGACTTCACCTGTGCGCGCTGCAACAGTCAGTGGAGAATTTTACATGCTTGGCATATATACCTGCTCCTCTGAGCCTGATCCATTTGATAATC
The DNA here is from genome assembly GCF_051530095.1 of Phoenix dactylifera. Lineage (NCBI taxonomy): Eukaryota > Viridiplantae > Streptophyta > Magnoliopsida > Arecales > Arecaceae > Phoenix > Phoenix dactylifera. The sequence goes on along the minus strand of NC_143198.1, from coordinate 31,862,503 downwards.
CAATTTGATGACCATGAGATCTTGTGAACCTTGAATCATGTGCAGCCTTGGTCGATCATAGCCTGAGCAAGATTAAGGAACGCACAGATGTTTCCTCCATGCACCAAAGCTCTGCAACAAAACTGGAAACTCAGTGTGGACTTTGACAAGGAGGAACCGAACACAAGCCATCTACAGTTTGCAGAGCAACCATAGGCCAGAAATAACCAGCAGAAATAACCAGCAAAAATGCCAAAAGAATGAAAACCCTATTAACATTATGGTTGCTCTAATTTTGCTTGATGAAGATCATGATTTCACAATTATATGGACAAACATGTTGACAAACACGTATAGGAAAATATGCAGCTTCCATACCATTATTATGATACAAATTTGGCTTTTAACTATTTCTATCCATCCATTAAGAAAAAATATTTCTAGCCATCCAAAGCAAGGTTATAGCTTAGTGTGAATTTACAGTATGTTCTATTAATGAGCAAGACCCATAGGCCCAAATTTATGGCACTACAGAATGACAGACTCAGCAATCAGGTATCCAGAAAATGAAGCAGGAAGAAATGTACATAAAGAAGTCAGTACAAGTCATGATTCACCCACATCTTCGACACCAGTCAGAAGACTTACTCTGGGCTGTCTTTTAGAAATCCATAATCAGCTGCAGCTTTAAGCGATCTGTCATAGGTCTGCTTCATTGCATCCTGTAATCAGTGACAAAGGAAGAGTCAAAAGGGGAAAGGTATGTGATTACCAAGAGAACAATCAAAAGATCATTCTGGCAATTATTATACTAATTGATTGTCTGTACATGATGATCTGCAAGGGTCACTCATTGAACTGATGAATGCTTATAAGCTGAGAGGTCTGAGAAATGTTGGGATTTGAAGTTCAGAAACAAACAATTCCATCATGGGATGTGACTAAAGGATTAAGTTATTCATCCTGGCTCTATAGCAGGGTTCAACAGGCACATATAGTTTCCACAGAATAATAAACGGACAGAAACATGAAATGACTGAGTAGGGTTGATAAATGACTATCATTCAATCCGTGGCTTCTGGGCAATATTACCTCTGAAGAAGGGTTATATTTTAATAACATAGTTATTAGGAACCCGAACAAGCAGCACACAGCCAGGGGGCAGTGGAATTGACTACAGTTTTTCAACCAAAAGAGTTGTGACATTATACAAAGCTATGTAGAAAGAAGAATGAGATAGAGAAATGATTATGTAAGCCAGCCTTGCATTTGCATATAAAGTTATGTTTATAATTTCTTATCTCAGTATGTTTAGGGATTCTGGTTGGATTTTTTTATATTTTTTAGAGTTTATATTATTTTATATTTGGATTCTGTTAGAAATGGCTTTTTTTAATTTGAACTTTTCATGATCAATCTCTCAAAAAGAAATACAACTCTAAAAAATATAAAAATATCCAACCAGAACCCTGCATAAACTCTTTAAGATATTCCTTAATTATCGATTTTTGAAGGAATTTGACAACTGCTCTCACATTAGGGCATGATAAACTCTTAATCACCTAGCATTATTACACACTGTTCAACCTACCAGCCTATACTTGCACTATGCCCTAGCTTCACCAGTTTGAACATATTGCATTTTGAAGATCTTATATAGATATTGTATTAACTCAGTGCTGGTTTGCACCAATTTGTGCTGCGGCTTATTGATCAGTGAGCTATACAAGTATTGATACCAAATAGCACACAATATGATTAAGAGACTCCAAGGCGTCCCAATACAAGAGGTTCCCACCACTGTGGCGTCTAGAGAGGGTCAAACGTACTCTGATCAGTGTGCTATACAAGTATTCATACCTAATAGCACACAATATGATTAAGAGACTCCAAGACATCCCAATGCATGAGGTTCCCGCCACCATAGGGTCTAGGGAAGGTCAGATGTACTCAACCTTACCCAACGTGCAGAGAAGTTGTTTCCTTTTTGCAAACCCACGGCACCTAAATTGTAATGGAGCAACCTTACATTGCGCCAAGGTCTGACTTCATTATTAACAGAAACCAGACATTTTGAAATATTGTGTTTTTGAAAGATATACACTCCTTCAAAATATGACTTTAGTATTAATAGGCGGTTTGCAGTATAAAATGGCGTAGCACATGTATTTGTAAGTGGTGCTTATCAAGAACACATTCATGAGGATTCATTTTGTAAATGTTCAACTTACAGGTTCAAAACTAGAGTCATCTTAAAGAACCCATTTAGCACTCTGTCCTTTTCAGTCAATGCACACCACCAAGTGTAAAAACAGTGTGTCAAGGAATATGTACTATTATGACTGCTCATCAACAAGCTAATGTTCACCTACTAGTGTTAGGACTGTTTGATTGTTAGCATCCATCTAATAAGAAATGGATCATCCAAGACACCTTATTGGCTGAATATTATGGGTGGCCCAATCAAGTGCTAAAGCCTAGGTAATATACAGAAAGTAAAACCCAGGTAGACCAAATAAGACGGGTAATTTGAGTGGCCAGCTATCAGCTGGATGTTCAGAAACAAAGTCAATGAAATTCTTTCATTGTCGCTCTTTGAAGACCATCAGATGTCCTGTTTCAGTTGGCTACATTCTGGCATGTGTGTGCAAATTGCATGAGAATTTGCTCAGTGACCACAAGCAAAGAGCACCATGGCGATAATCACAAATTGATAGTGAAAAGGAATTTGCTTCTCTGGACAACACGGGATATGCAAAAAGTGAGATGATCAAACGAAGGGGAAAAACCATTGCTGTAAGATCTTGGTTGGAGGTCACTGTTTGTTAGTCCGCAGACTTCCAGGGGGCATAGTTAGTTTGGCGATATAGAGCAAATAGCAACCTACCAGATTCCAAGATAAAAACTATATCTCTTTGGAAGGGGAGTGATGCAGTTATATGAGAAGGGTAGAAGCCACCTGTAATTTAGTCTCAAACTCCTCAGCTGACCACTGCATTAAATTGTATTCATGATTAAGTTCAAGTTCTCCAACAGCAACCTGCTAGAGAATAAAAAAGGGCAAAAATATAAGATTATATATAACACTATGTAATCTGCAACTAAAACCACTTGTTTAATAAAAAAACACAAATCATTAAATTTGTTATGTCCTTCATCTTGATAGAAAACCTACAATTTACCATGTAATTAAAGGTCCACATCAGGCAACAGCAAAATATATGCTAAAAGGAATGCAAAGTTCTTCCGTGGCTCCTGATGATTCATAAAGTATACTGAGCTTAAGGCTGTCAAACAAGCAAGCTGTTTGTCAGCACTGAGAAGCTCAGACTTGGCTCAGAATTCAGCTTGACGTTGGTTCACTCAACTAATAGACTAGTCTAGCTTGAGCCATGATTTTAGGGGTGTCAATGGGCCAGGCCAGCCCGAACAGACCGAAGACCTGACCTGGAAAAAACAGGGCTATGGGTTCAAGTCTTAGGGCTGTGATCAAGGCTTAGGCCTGGAAACTGAGGCCGAATCAATTCCAGAGCAGAAACAAGCCTAGAGTTTTAAAGAAATTCGGGCCTGGGTATCTTATGTTAAAAACACACCCCTCTGAAGATATACTAATCTGAGTTCCCACTCCATGTGGGATAGACTAAAAATTAGGAGTACGCCCAACATCCTACCAACATCTAAGAGAAACCTAAACTGTAGAACCCCAATCCTCTCCACTCTCCCTCTCCTTCTTCCCCTCTCCCTCTCCTTAGTCCTCCCCTCTCCCTCTTTCCACGATTCATTCCCATGGATCTAGGGCTGCAAATGGGTTGGGTCGACCCGTGACCCGACCCGACCCAACCCGCTTAAGACCCGACCCAACCCGCATTTTAGGACCCGCGGGGCCGGGTCGGGTCCTAAATTTGGACCCGTTCTATTTTTCGGGTCGGGTCGGGTCCGCCCAATTTCGACCCGCACCCCGACCCGACCCGACCCAATTTTTTTGGATCATTTTTTTAAGACATGCAGGCCATTGGGCCGCAGGCCCGCAGTGCTACTGACTAGTGACTACTGTGCTCTGTGCTTTGCCCGCAGCCCGCAACGGATGATATATAAATCATCCGCTTCACCTGTTGGACCCCTTCCTTTTTCTCTCCCGTGCGGCGCAGCGGCTGTGCCCTAGGTCTTGACTCTTGAGCTGCGGCGGAGGATCATCTGGAGGAGACGAGGAGTAGACCGCTTCCGTGCTCGGTGCCCTAGATCTCCCGTGCGGCTGTGCCCTAGATCTTGAGCTGCGGCGGAGGATCATTTGGAGAAGAGTAGCCCGCTTCCGTGCTCGGTGCCCTAGATCTCCCGACTTCCGACTCCCCATTCCGCGGATCTCCCTCTTCCCATTCTTCGGCGTCCCAAGGTATGTCCCTCCTCCAGTCCTCCGTATTTTTTTTAGCATAGGTCGGGAGATGGTTCCGGCGAAGGGGGCTTATCTTGTAACAGGGCAACGACGCCGGACTTGAGGGAGAGGGAGAGGGAGAGGTGGGGGTCGTCGGGGATAGTCGGAAGATTTGGAGGAGGGGCGTGCCACACTTGGGGAGCATCATTTGGGCCTACTTGTTTTATTTTCTACCAATCTGTGAGATCTAACCTAGTTTGCACAATTTTTTTGAGATTTAATCATAGTTTTCAAGATTTTATATGCACGACATTCTCTCTGCTAAAGTCTTCCTTGATCTGGTTTTGAACAGTGCTGTGGTTTAGAAAAGAATTTGCTTTCAGCCAAGGGAAGTTATTCCATATTCCTTGTGTAGCTCATGCACTTAATCTTATGGTTCAAGATGGGCTAAAAGAAATCCAAGATGTAATTATAATGTGTGCGAGAGTGTAAAGTACATAAAGGGCTCACCTTCATGAAAGTGCCTTGTGAGAAATGTCCTTGCTTGGATGTGCCAACATGTTGGAACTCAATGTATCATATGTTGGAAAGTGCTGTGACTTTCAAAAAAGCAACTCTCTTCTTTGGCTTCATTGGACCCTAACTATAAATGTGCACCCTCTCTTGATGATTGGAAAGTGGCTGAAACTATTTACAACCTTTTAAAGATATTTTATCATGCCACTAAAAGTGATCTATGGATTCAATTGTCCAACCTCAGACTTTCATGACATGGGGCAAGTGAGGAGCCTTTACAAATTGAAGCATCAAATGAAAATGATTCAATTAGTCTTATGGTGATGCAAATGCAAAGAAAATTTAACAAATATTGGAAGGCATTATACTTGTATCTAGTAATTATGATTATATTTGGATCCAAAATCCATGATAACTTTTGTAGAGTTTCCTTTCAAGCAAGCATTTGGTAGTGAGCGCCAAAATATACTGGAGTACATAAAAGTTCACAGTGCTTTTCAATGACTATGCTAATACAAGTTTGCTAAACATATGGTGACTTCTACTTTGAGTAGAGATGACGGCATCGAGACTCTAATGATGACCTTGTTTTATTATCGGATTTGAACCAACATGTAAGTAGGCAATTAAGTAATCAGCATCTGAAAGAACTTGCTAGATACTTGGAAGCGGTCCGCCGTACCGGTACCGATCGGCGTACCGGTGACGGGCCGAACAGGTTCCGTACCAATTTTGTACCAGCTCCGTACTGGTACGGTAGTCGTACCGACCGGTTTTCCAATGAAAAGCTCCCAGTACCGGATCCCACACTGATCCGGTACTGGTCCCAGCCCGAACCGGTTCGTACCGGCCGGTACGGCATACCCTGCTTGGAAGTGACTTTCCTCGAAAAGATGATTCAACCTTATTAATTGGTCGATGGTAAACACACCAAAGTACGCAATACTTTCATGCATGGCACATGATTTGCTAGACACACCCACTTCAACTGTTGCATCTAAATCAGTATTTAGTACTGGAGGATGAGTGAGTCAATTTAAAAGCTCACTGAGTTGTGAAACAGTTGAAGGCTTGAAGCCCTTATTTGTGGTCAAGATTGGATTAGAGTTGAAGGTATGTTACAGTGTATTGGTACTTTTGTTTATAAGTTCCATTAATTTGTTTACATTGATTAATGGTTTCTTCTTGTGTAGCATGTTCTAGCACTGGAATGGGATCTATCAATGAATTTGAAGACAGCTTTGCTGATCTTCATATATGACATAATATGGCAAGCTTTATTCCATGTCATCTAGTTTAAAACCTTGATATAGCCGTTCTTGCACTCTCTTCTATCGTTCATTTTTTTTTTAGGATTCAAATGAGCAGTTTGGACTCTTTCAACTTGAGAGACACTTGGAAAACTACAACTACTTGGATCAATGCTCTAGCTGCTGCTTTTTGATTGATTAATTTTATTTTTTGATTGTGCCACGATGATTCATATTATCTTAAACTCGTTGATTCTGGACAAGTGTGAACTACTTGCGAATTTTAGATATAGTAACTGTTGTAATCTGGCTTAGGAACACGAAGATCAAGTTTTGGTTGTTGGTACGGGGACATAAATTTGGAGGTTGATATCCAGAATTTAGTATGCAATTTAGTCATGTTGTGGTGAGCTTGCTCTGCACCTAAAGATCACATATTGGCATTTAAATTGTTGTTTATGTTCTATTCATATATATTAGGCTGTGTTTCTATAATATTTCAGCAGTATTTTCCTGTTTTTGTCCATCCCTTTTTGATGTTATTGTTGAATGTCTTCAGATATTAGACAATCACAGATTATATTGGTTTCTGTTAGATATCCACAAGCTGGACTCAAAAAGTATGGATTCAGGTTGGGCCGGGTCTCACAGATTGATCCTGGCCAAAATCGGACCTACTTTGGAATATTTTATTTCGAGCTAGGCTCAGGCCTAAGGAATATTTCTAAGTTTTATTCATTAGATGGATATCTCACAGATGGGATTAAGAGAGCTAAGACAATGAGAATGATGCCACCCAACTCACAATGCCTCAAATTTCAGCTGATGCCTCCTCTTTGTTTTGCCTTCATTCTTTCCTTTCTCCTCCTTTTCCTTACCAATGCGCTTACTTTATGCACCAGTTTACCCTAATATGGCAAGTTGTTGGCCAATGTACTCAGGATCTTAACTGCTTCACTGAATCGCTCACCGGTCACCACTATCTCGAATGATAACACCGCAACAGCAGTTCTCAGAGTTCACCCTTGCCCCTCATCCTTTCTCCTGTCCTCAAGGTTGGCCCAAATCCCAGAGTCTAACAGCATTTCACTGCTACCTCATTTTGATCCCTAAGGGCTTCTTCTCCTTTCCTGAACCCTTTTCCCATCTCTAAGTCTGGCCGCCACTACTGCTGGTCATCAACTGTATGCTCTCTCCTCTGCCCCTAAATTTAACTATGTCTAAGCATATGTAATTTCAATCCTAAACAAGCTGAGCTTAAGCTAGCTCAACTTCAAATAGTCGAGCTTGAGCTGGGCCTTTCCAGCTCGTATCGAGCTCAAGCAGAGCATGCCAATTGTCAACCCAAGCTCGAGTTGGCCTTAGTTCGCTCAAGTTTGGTTCATTCACACCTTTAGTCAAGCATAGGATAAGTTGATAAGAAATTTGCAAATTAGCAAAGCTAAGAGAGGGAAGGGCGAGAAGGACATTGATCAGATTATGTTGATCAGAAGTGAAAAGGACATGGTTTACATAGGACAGTGCAAGCAAAACTATTACAATATTCCAAAATTTTGTTGGATAAGGAAGTTGTCAGAAATAAATAAGGGAAATTTACAACGGTTAGGGTGTAAACAAGCAAAGCCGAGCCAGACCAAGTAGCAGGTTGCTTCATTCCAGCCTATTTATAAAGGAGCTGTTTAAGCTCAGGTTGAGCTCAAGCCGAGCTTAAGGATACTGTTCAGGCTACAAATGTGCTATTTCTTGAAAACTGTATAAAACGAGGAGCGTCAAAATACATAAGATCATTATATTATTCTCATTAATGATAAAAATCTATAGGCAGCTATAAAGAGAACCAAATGCCTAGTACATTACCCCACCAGCACTTGCTGCCTTTGCTGGAGCAACCAGAACTTTGGCCTTTCTCAGAACATCAATTGCTTGAGGGGTACAGGGCATATTTGAACCTACTCATTCAAAAGGGAGGATTATATCCAACGCAAGATAAAGAGCAAGAATGCTACCAAGATCTAGTCAGTACCTCACACTGAAAAATTCGTACCTTCTATCACTATGTGGCAACCGGAACTAACTAAAGCAATGGCATCAGGTTGATCTATTTCATTTTGTGAAGCGCAGGGGAATGCAATATCACACTGTTCATTCCACGGCTTTGCATCCTTGACATACTTAGCCTGTGCATATGATTTCAAATAGTCTCTGTTACATGACAAATAGTAGATGTCATATTTTCTGCGACTGACATGGCAGGAAAATGTGAAATACACATGAAAGTAACATGTTCGCACCTCAAACTTCTTTGTTGAGCCTTGATGTCCCTAAGCAAAGAAAATTTTACATAATCAAATCCATCTTCATCTAATAGATAGCCCTTGGAATCTGCAACAGCATGAACTAAAACATTATGTAAACATTTAATGGTATGAAATCTCCACAAAAATTCCCAAGTTTTTCACAAATTAGTATTTTAGAAAAAATAATGAGGAAGTTTTATCTTCAATTAAAGGACAACTAGGCAACATTTTGCAAAGCATATTACTTTTACCACTTCTGATGGTGAAATGGGATCTATTCCTCAACTTCATTGTAGAAAGAGATTTCATCCTAAGACACTATCTAGTCACCAGCTGACATTGGAATTATAGCTATCAGACCTTTGAGTTAAGCTAGTAGAGATTAAGACTTCTGCAGAACTTATAAGATGACATGTGAGTTTCTTCCATTCTTTTCTGAAAGTCATGAAGACAGAGAGCACAAGAATCTGAACAGGCATCTGCACCATTTATAAATTTTGGAGTCTCAGTCTCAGATAACCTAAGAACACAAAATTGACTTAAGCAGGATGCCAAATACCGAGCAACCTGCAATAAATAATTAGATAGACTTTGGCTTCTACATCTCATATGCTGCCAACAACTATACCCCCATCTGGGCCATGTCTTGAAACTAAAACAGAAAATATAAAAGGCGAGGACCAAGTTTAGCAAATAACCAAAGACACAATGGTAGAGTCCAGTACGTCATATTGGTTTAGAAAGCAAAAAGTTCTGAAGTTCCATGAATAACACCTGATCTTCTAAGCAATGCTAACAAGTTGCTTGCAGGTACCTGATATAGTGATTGGCATGGCACCACAGGATAGAAGCTTCTCCAGTACATGCATTGCTATCTTCCCAGCACCACTAACTACACATCTGTAGACAAGAAGATTACAGTGACTACTATAGTCCATATCTAGGGCACATAATTGTGCACATAAATACCATCATTTGATGAGTTATGAAAGGAGACAATTCCATGCTTAAAGGAAAATCATGCGGTCATGACAACATCAAAGATGAAAGGCAACCTTATAAAGGTACCACTGCTGATAAAAAACACCTTTAGATCATGGAAAGAAATGCTGAATGACCTGATTACCAATAAATGACTCCATTATCTTAAATATTCATACTTCATACTATGCTTAAAACAATCGACTGATGAAGTCATTGACAGCCTGAGTTGATGGGAAGACACATAATCAGCTCTCCTCCACTGGACTCCAAAATGCACATAGATTTATTTCATTAATTTGAGGCATAAAATACTGTCGAAGACCACCCTATCCTTTGTTTGCATCTTTTATGTCAATAGCATATAACTTTTAGGGCATTAGTACACAACTCACGCTGTAATCTGATCCAAATCACATCTTCCAGGTTCAACCTCATTATCAGGGTCAGCTTCCTTTACACCGAAAAAAGAAAATGGGATCTTAGAAACGGACCTAACCTAAACATGAACCATTCAAAACATGTTTTGACTCCACTTCAGTAACTAAAACTTTAAACAGAGATTTGATTCAACAACGTCTCACCAAGTACTAATCCACAGTTGCAGCCCCAATAATTCATGAGGGCATTACCTTTCATTCGGGCACATAAAACAGTAGTAAACACTAAACAGTGTCTCAGATAAAGGCATAAGATCATCTTTGCCAGTCGGCCAAAATATATAGTATATCCACGACTTCATTTCTCAATAATATGGTCATGTTTATCAGAATTTAGTGTTTCAATAGAGTCATCCATCATCATGAGAAGCCATACACAAACTAAAAAGGTGTTAAAAATTTAATATTCCTCCTGTCAGAAGGCTAGTTAGTTCAACACACAAGACCTGATTCTTTCCCTTCTTGTTGGCAAGCTCCCTCTATCAGCCAACTGTACCTACAAGTCAAGTCTGAAATGCATGGACACTTGCACAAAACTCACAACAAGCAACTCTATCACAGGAATGTTTTTTGATTTTCAGAAAGTCATTACCTTTAGCTGCCAAGACTATCATCATTTGTATGGAGACATTGATGGATGCAACCAATCAGTGGCTATGACAACAGTATAATATGAATAATGCATTTCTTCACAAAGAAAAATATATGCTAGCTCCTCTTGCTCATATATTGGTTACAAATTGCTGCAAGAGAAGCTCAAACAAAGTTGTTTTGCTAGCTCTAGCCTATATAGTCATGGTCTATCTGCATGATTCTGACTTGATGTATCATGCATAAGCTCTCTAGAATTAAGCTCTACTAAAAGCTCCATACAGCTAGGAAGAACAGATACTTTAAATCACAGGCCATGTCCATATCAGTTATGTATTAAATATCAATATTTGTCAAATATTCTGGGATATGTGCCCCATACTTAACAATAGCATCCTACTTTTTATTTTTTAAAAGAAAGGTCTGGTACTGCCCAGATATGCACAAGATACTTCAGGGATACCTCCAAGAAAGAGGGGAAGGTTTTTTTTCTCTTTTCTTAACAAGCATTAATCTTTTAATAATGGTTGATTAATTTTTGAGTTTGCGATGTTGATATTAAAGTACGGAGTGTGGATTATGGTCTATGAATCTGAATGACAACCAAATGATGAGTTTGTGGAAGTGGATGCTAATATAAAAAGTATGGACAGTAGTTTTGATAACATACCATGCTTTACTTATGTTTTTTCACATATATATGTAAATTTGTACATATGTTTGTTGTTGTATATTAGCCATATCATATCCTATTTTTTAAAGATTTGTCGTATCAGCATATTAGTACCATGTCATATCCACATCCCGTATCCGCATCCATGCTTCCTAGTTCTATAGTAAGAGCATATTAGTACCATGTCATATCCACATCCCGTATCCGCATCCATGCTTCCTAGTTCTATAGTAAAGGACAAGTGGCTGATGGTAGAATCACTACGATCAACTTGCTAGTCATTTAATTCATCCTTGTCCCCAATCAAATACTCTCTTGCATGTATGTTCAAAGTTTCTTGCCATAGCCAATTCTTGTTTCGTGATTGGTTAAGCTTCAACCTTTTTACCGTATGGAGCTCACTATCAACATACCACCCCATGTTTTGCAACTACCTATGCACCTCATGGCAAATACCAAGTTCCAGTCCCTCAATGTACACAGCAGGTTGAGACTGGTTTTTGATATTTGTCACCACAAATGTATGAAGCGCCTATCTCATCCATCTTACAACATTTCAACTTCTTTACAAAGTCACAAACCATACACTGCTCCTCCAGCAAACTTGTCAAACTATCTATAAAACCCAACATCTGGGGGTAGGGTGTTAAGCATTTATTGTTCCCCATGAAACTTGTGCATACTAAGCAAATGGCAAGCTTAGCACGATGGAACAAAATAATCATATATTATGGGTGCATATGCTGCAATTGCCCACACTGGCCATTCAGTAACAGCAATGGGAAAGGAATAGTATAATAGACGTATGAATGTCTGTATCGGTCTAAAAACCCTCATGACGCTGCATCGAGCTGAGTTGTAGATTATAGAATCAGCCAAAAAAAAAAAGTTCTAATTACTCTAGGCCTCCCACCAATTACAGTATAACAAAACCAAAATGATTGACAATTAATTTGAATGAGACTTCCAAAGATTCTTAAAGTACAACAAGGAAAAAAAAATAAAGCAAAACCTTCTAAAGAACAGTACTTTGCTATTACAAGGACTTCTTCATCAATTAAAACAAATATGTCTCTATTCCATGTTTTTAGCTAGTTCCCAGAAAATGTAAAAAATGAACTAAATAATCACAGTTAAAGGTTCAGGCAAATATACCAGAAGTTGATTTTTAATAACTATCAATTTGAACAAGATACCAAAATTAAGAGAAATGCTAAATGGCCCATAACCACTTCAAGTCTTCAACCCTGATTACTTATGGGATCACCCAAATCCAATCACTAACTGATTTACTATTACGAATAATCGTACTCAAAATTTATTTTAAAAAACATAAATGACAATAAACTCAAAATAGGATTTGAAAAGATTCTAATCAAAAGGCTTTCTCCCACTAGAAAAGCCCCTATGACTCTTAAGGATCTTCCTACTTTCGCCTCTTTTACTAGAGATTTTTAGAGTGCGCATATATTATTTTGGATTGCTAGCATTTTCGATGAGATCGCTAAATAATAAATATAGATAAGGTCTGTCATACTGACACATACCGACTATACCTTACCGTATCAGTAAGCTACCAGTATGGTACCGATCTTCAATTCGGTATGAGTTGAACCAGTCCATCCAGTCCAAACCAAGTGAAACCGTCCCATACCACTTGACACCAATGTGTGCACCATACCGACTTGTACCATCAGGTTTCGGGCAGAGCAAAAGAGAGGTTGGAAGCTACCTCGGTACAGGGCGCATACCATACCATACCATACCAAATCAGTATTGTACCAGTACAGTACCAGTGTCAAGATCGTGGACCTTGAATATACCTATTAAATAAAGAAACAACATGGTTGTATACAAGATTCGCAATCTCAGCATCGGACCCTGTATCAGTATTATGCTAATGTAGTGTTGGTACGCCTAGTACAATGGTTTGTTTGGTATACCAAGGCTCGATACGCCCCCCATACCGAGTCTCAATTCGGTGTCAGTATAGTACAGTATGCCCTATAAAGAGTGGTATGCACCGGTATGGCGAACGTTGGATGTATATATTGGAGCATAAGTGAGATGTAGATTATTATTTATATCACAAAGTCAAAATTATGAACCACCAAAGAGAAATTATGGAATAAGATTAAAAAAAAACAAATCTCAGAGCCAATTCAGCTTATGCTGAAAAGGTTAACATTGAGGCTTATGTCTCACTTCAATCGCAAGCAGAATAGTCCTGAAAATGATAAAAGGTGTGCAAGGTCTTCATCAATTTAAACACATGATATGTAATACAAAATGAATATGGAGAGTGTAGAGAGAGGAAAGTGTGTAAAGTATATGCTGCTAATCTTGAATTGGTGAAAAATCTTGATTTGGACCTTGTCTTTCCCTCTTATGAAGTTAATATACCAAAATTTCACTTGAAAAACAATTACTAAAGAATGAGAATAAAAAGTTTTGATGGCCACTTTTCTGTGTATAATATATAATTAACTGATGCTATATGTCAATGCAGCATTGGTCGATAACACCAAAGTAAGGATGAATGCAAACATGAAACATAGTAGCAAGTAAGGATATAAAATTTAGTAACAGAATGAGGTATATGAAATTATTGGCTGATGATGAGTTATGGCTCTGCACTTCACATGACTCCTTCAATAGATATGTCAATGCAATCCTAGATTTATATATGTTATTTCTGCAAAAAGGTTTGACAAATTTGAAAACCGTAATCCTTTGAGTTCCTTGTTCGTCTCAGCAAGAATAAGGCGTGCAAAGAAAACCTGCAGAAACAATAGGATGTTTTGAGAGAATTTAGGAACAAGCAAAAGCCATAAACATATCTATTAAAAAGGGCAGCCCGGTGCACAAGACCCCCACCATTGCAGAGTCTAAGGAGGGCCACAAGTACTTAGCCTTACCCCCGTCTAAGAGGGCAACAGGGCAACCTTACCATTAGCTCAATCTATAAAAACTTCTATTATAAAAATAATAAAGTTCAAAAATTTGAAGTTGATCAGAAAAAATAAGGTACCAGTCCATATCCAGTAGCTTCAGTTCGAAGACTAGAACCTGACCAGAAGATCTTTGGTCCTGTAAAACTTCCCTGCATAAGCATAACAATAAAATCTGAAGACAAGATAGTCAATGCCTGAAAGTACTTTAGTTGAAAGACCACACAAACACACACACTTCAATTAATTGGGCATGGGGGAAAAAGATTTTGCAAGAAATATTAAAAAGTAACACAGCCCAAGTTTACAAAAAGCTCCAATGCGCTTATTTTATTTGTCATACAATTCAATACACATATCAAAACTATTAAATAGCCATATTTCACAAAGTACATCCACTCGGGGGTTAAAATTAACATAAATTATGAAAATCTAATGCATTAAAAGAATAGTGCATAAATCAAGGTCCGCAATCTCTGTATCAAGTATCAAATTGGTACGTTACCGATTCAATATGGTACAATATAGCACGCACCCCATGTTGAGACAACTCCTGATCTCCTTTTTCTCACTTTTCATCACGGTACCACCTGAAATCAGGCAATACGGACTGATGCAATATGGTCCGCACCCCGATTTCAGAGAGTATGGGGCAACTCTGCTCCGTCCAAACCGATACGGACTAGTTCGACTCATATACCAAACTAAACCTCAGTATCATACCAATACCTTACCAGCATAGCATGGTATGGTCAGTACAAATCGACACATTAGACCTTGACATAAACCAATTAGCCTCAATGCACCTTCCATTTACACCTGAAGATTCTTACATACCTGAAAGAGACTGACGATGCGTCTATATTGCCCAAAGAGGTAGCCCATTTCCCTTGGACCAACACCCATATCTTCTGCAGGAAGATCCTACAAGGAACATAATAAGTAAACATAAAATCGTACATTTTTAGGTAATTATTTGGTAGGTTTAGCATCTAATTTTTGTTGACTGCATGATCAAATGAAGCAAATAAAACATGTTCAAGGCATTTCCACTACCTGTTCAGGCCCCAAATATCGATATAGCTCGTTTATAAAGCTTTGACAAAAACGCATTATCTGCCATCATGGCATACACTTGACAAATCATCCTACAGTATAAAATAGAAACTTGTTACAAAAAGAAAAAAATCCAGACTAAATGGGCAATACCTCGGTCTCACTTTTTCCTTTTGGATCAAAATCACTCCCTCCTGCAGCTCCTCCAAGTTTATATGGTGATAGAGCATTCTTCATAGTCTGCAGAAAAGTAAAAAGTCAGTAAGAACTAGACGTCTCCACCATGTCAATATGCAATAAACCAACAATCTCATTTTTCAAGTCATACTTGACCTTAACAGCCAACATTTATGACAGTAGCAAAAGCAACCATATAACCCAACAAATATTTTTAGAGGAAACAACAACAGAAATACGAAGAGATGCAAAACTTCCTGAAGTAACTGCACTTGCATCTAGGATCACTCTATCCAATAACTGTTTTGCTATACTTTAAGGGAGAAGTCGTTAGTGATGTTTGTTGATAACTATCTCAATAATACACAATGAGGATGTGCGGACATGCTTATTTAAACTTTCACCTGGCAACAAATGGTACAGCTAAAGACTAGGATTTTATGAGTCCTTCTGCCAATGTATTGGTCTTTCACAACTAACTTCCTCTTTTGTGAGAGGAGGGCAAGGTCAATTGCAAGAAAAATACTCATCAACATATCAGGATTAGAAGACAATGGCAGACAAGAAGGTAAAGGAAAAAACTGAAAGGTGAAAAAAGGAGAAAAAATAAGCTGTCTCTACGTTGGGAAGAACCTCATTCATCTCCTTCCAAATTTCCCACATTGGGGGTAAATCAGTTGCCTTAACTTGGATTTTGGGGGCATGAGCAAGCCCAAGTCCTCAATGGACTCAATTAGGCTAATAAATCTGAAAGGCAGGCATACATGGCGCAGTTCTACCACAGCTCAATTTATATACTACTCACATTTATTACACTCAAAATCAATGAGCCAAAAGATCCTAGCCTACTGATGGATTTAGATTAGCCTAGGTTACATACATAATTAAACATTTTTACGCTAACATAAAAAGTCTAAGGTACGCCAGACATCATAGATACTGAGTTGAGCGAGCTTAAGCACAATAAATAATTGTTCGATGCTTTCAATTTTAATTCCATTTTTTCGCTTTTACAGTTTCAACATGTTTCAACAAACTACCGTAGGAAAATAAATGTCAATTTTTAGTATGAGATTGGGCTGAAAAAATCAGACAAAGCAATATGAAATCCTAATCAAGCCAAGATGGAGCACAGGACTCAATTACATGCAAAAAGCGACTGACAGTCCCTTTGTATTGCCCATAGCCTCAGCCAAGTCACATCCAAACCAAGCTGCCATACCCACAGATCACTGCACCCCTAATTACTGAACTAATGGAGGAATCAACTAAAGAAACAGATATTGTTCTACCAACTCTGATCTACCTAATGTATCTGCTAATTTATTGGTGAAGCCAAAATATTAGCAGCTATGCTATTGTGCAGAGTACCAACAACAACAACTACACGTTTAAGGTAGAACAAATTTGAGCTGTAAAACAGTACCTGCTCAAAACCTAGAAACTTGGCAATGCTTAAGTTCATGGATGGATGAAAACGAAGGCCACCCCTGCATGGACCCAGCACCTGGCTGAATTGCACGCGAAAGCCACGGTTCACATGCCTCTCTCCCCTGTCATCAACCCATGGCACTCTGAAGACTATTGCTCGCTCAGGTTCTAACAAACGCTCCAAGATGTGAACATACCTGAAAAGGTAACAGGAATACTTCTTGTAGCTTTCAGATATTACAAACCTTCTAAACCCAAATAGAAAGTTTCGTATTGAATGGTCATCTCATTGTTCAATAAATTGTAGTGGTAACTTTATTTGAAGAAGAAACTTACTGAGAGTTCTTCACCAACACAGGTTCTAAAGAATGAACCACATCTTGCACATACTGTATGAACTCAACTTCATGAGGATCCCTTCTCAAAATGGATTCAAGAATCGATCCAGCACTCTTTAACATTAATGCTTGAAAGTTTCCATGCCACAGTAAAAAAACAGCAAGGTAATATTTAGTATGAAGTAAAGACAAAAGTAAGTCATTTCAATTTATTCAATAAACTAACATCTAACTTTGATGTTGAGTAAACTTATGTGAAAATATATGCTACATGAACTCCTTGATTACTTATAGGGCAGAAAATCTTTTATTTCTTGCATCATGACAAGGATGATCTAAGATGTTAAGGAGATAAGAAACCTGGAATCTCCTTTCAATATAGCTGGTAGACCATTAGTATAGAAAAAAGAAACTGGATATGATTCAAAAACTTCATAGATATCATAATTCAAAGCAAGTATTAGATGTGCTCTTCCAAGATAAAGAGAACATCATAACAACAGAGAATGGGGAAAGCAAATATCCACACATAAGCAAAGGTGTGCAATACAAGGACAAGGACTGGCCATATATTTGCACAAAGGACTCCCATGTTTTCACATTGCTAATAAAATGAAAAAGTAGTGAGACATTCCACAGTATGTGCCAACTTATGGTTCGGTTGCCAACATGATGAACAAAAAACTTAAAGAATCGTTAATTTGAAGATAGATAGCAGTGTAAGAGTGAAAAGGGGAAGAAATAAAAGGGACCTTCATGTTGAAACGTTGGTTAAGGTGTCAGTCTTGGTCAGAAGAATCCACTTTTTTTCCAGTAACAGAGGACACAATACCATGGCAATATCTGTGTTGACTAAGTTCCAACATATATCTATCACAATTATGTTAATACGAATCAACTATTGGTCTTGCACTGATTAAAACAAGTAAATTTAGAATTCCATATTAAGTTGCAGCACAGTTTTTACAGTAGAAAGAGGAGATTTATCTATCTGAAAGAGATTTATCCATCAAAACATAGGCAGTTATGAACATATACTTATGGGAAGATGGGAAATAGTAATGGTATTTAGGAACTAAAGAAGACTCAATAGAAAAGAGCGGTTAAAATGGATGCTGGAGTTTAATATGTAAGCCTAAACAAAACTAGATGAGAAGGCAAGAGATGCTCCATGTGATGAGACCAAGAAAGCTACTAAAGTTAGATTTTGAGAAGACATTATGTGATGACCCATGCGGGCGTGTGTTTAGTCCCACATCAGTTATTCACTGGGTAGATATTGAATACTTATATAGGATCAAGGAACCCAAATAATATCTTCCGGCTAGCTTTTTTGGGTGAGGTCCTAGGTTGTTACAAATGGTATTAGAGCGAACCCGGCCCATGACCTATGTGAATTATGGGACATTGCAGCACGAGTATATTGAAGCTAACCACAAGTTGATCGTGGTGTTTGTGATTGGATTTGAATGGATTTGGATCCTTAGCCTGACGAGGACGTCAGGGCTTAACAGGGAAAGTATGACATGAGACGTGCGGGCGTGTATTTAATTTCATATCGGTTATTCGTTGGATAGATCTTGGATACTTATATAGTATTAAGAAATACAAATAATACCTTTCAGCTATCCTTTTTGGATGAAGTCCTGGGTTATTACACATTATTAGGAAGAGAAGCTTGTCCTTATGTTACTTGTGTTTTACAATATAGCTTTTGATCCCAGTGCAGGAATTTGGTGTAAGTACCTGGTGAGGAACATCCTTTGATCATCCGGTCAGGAAGGCCAAGAACACAAATATGGTATTGGAGCCTGATGAGGACTTTGGATAATATAAAAATCAAAAAAGTGAGCGGTTTCCTTTGATCTTGGATGGGTGAGATTGGAAAGCTTGGTGAAGAGATAGGAAAATATTATTTGTTCGATCTTTTTGCATTACTGCTAGATTGTTTTTGTCTCTCTCTATTTCTTTTTTTTTTAATACCCGGTTATGCCCGATTTACCAAAGGATTTGAAATTTAACTTCTATGAGTATTCAATCATTCATTTATACGCTATCTCATGTCAGAACTATGCCTATGCCCTAAGGTTATGACAACCTAGTTAAAGAAGCAGTAAACTGGTCAGGAAATTGCTATTCAGCTAAGGAAATTGTTTGGTTATCAGCTAGGTGAATATAAGCCTGTTATTTAGTAAGTGAATTTTTCTATTCAAAATATCAGCCAATATAGATTCAATCTGTCTGTATCTATAACTTACAGAGACACAGAAACATCAAGAATAAGTACAGAAATGAGGTCATAAACAGAAAATACATATGCACGTACGTATGAACAAATATGTATGGAGAGAGACACACACTAACCTTTTACGTAGACAGGTCTCTCAGCAGCAGGCAGACCCTTGTCCTTGGATGCCATTTTAAGCCGAAGAGCTTCCTTGTGGAGCAAGCTATTATTATGTTCTTCCAACGCACTCATCTGCATATTTCTACTTCCCTCATTCCCATATGGATTCCTCCTGTGCTTCCTCCCATACTGTCTACAAACAGAACAAAATATCCTATTCATGCCATCGACAGAATCAACATAAGCCCACTTATAGGTATCCGCCCACTCCTCCCTCCACTTTTTCACCACCTTCTTCTTTCTCTTTGCCTGTGGCAGCTTCACAAGCTCCTGCTGCCCTTCGTTAGGGGCCTGAGAGGCCAAAAGAAGCTGCTTGTGGTCTTCTTTCTCTCCGGGAGCAGTAGATTCTTGTGCATGTACACCAACAAGCGTGGTGCTGGAAAACGAAGGGTCATCATCGCCGGGCCCTATCTCTAAATCAATTTCCTCCCCTATCCCCCTCACCACCAGGTGATGGCGCTGGGCCTGGCGAAGGAGATTGATCTCATCCATTGTGGAGTTCATCTCTACACCCCCTCCCCGATGCCAACATTCAGTCTAACAAATTCACAACATACATTATACCCTTATTTTGCTAATAACCTCGCAACCAAATTATTTACAGCTCCGATAGCATCACTACTAGATAAGTTGACTCAAGTATTCAAGAACGCAATCAATATTTAACAAGGGTCAAGCATTCAGGAACCCAAACAATATTTAACAAGATTCGGTCTTGATGACATCCACTTCTCCTCCCTCCTTGTAACCATACAATGATAGGTTTATTGCTTCTTATTTCAAAGGCAATATTTTTGTATTCTTAAAACAGTGAAACATGAAAAAGAAGGGAGATCAACTTGCAATACAAGAATTCAGAAAACCTAACAAGAACGATTCTTGAGACCAATTCCTATTTTCGATACCCAGACGAAGTACAACTGTACAACACCGTCTTTCTCGGTTCAAAACGAAAGAATATATCATAATTACCGCTCTCTGAAGCTAAGAACCCACCATAAACCCTCATTCGATCGTTCGCTTCCCCCGAAAACAGAAATCCTTCTCGATTTGAAGCCAAGCTGTGTTACTAGTGATCCCACTAATTATTTCGACCATCGACAAAACAAAAAAGCCAGGAACAATTCAAGAAACCCTGGAAGAACCAAGAATCAGAGGATCAGCAGCAAGAAATTGGAAGAAAATGCGAGAATTTAATTCCTTCTTTGGGATTCAAATACGAGGGAGGAGAGAAAGGATCTGGGACCTGGGGTTTTTATCGATAACGCCGCTGAACACCGCCGTTGGAGACTGATACGCATTTAATTCCCTCATACATATATATCCAATTATCCATCCCAAGCTGACCGCTTAAAAAATATATGCAATGTTTAAAATCAGCCGTTCGTTTCTCTCTTTATTAGAATCGTGGGGTGGCGATGTGACTTCCAATGCTGATAAGTGGTTTTCTCTCGAGCGCGAAGTGAGGTGGTGAAGTTAAAGAGACGAGAACCTGGGGACTTCAACAAGTGACCGTTTTGAATCGCGCCCGCTGAGATCATATATGTGGGGCCCAATGGGGGTTCTTTGATGCGCTATCGAACTGGGTCGCGCCGGTATACTACTGTTACGGCAGGGCCCATGGGAAAGACACGGGCGTGGTCTCGTGGTCTGGACTCTGGAGGCGGGTCGAAAGAAGTTGCGTGCGCTGCGGGCGCCGAGGTTAGAGTATGGAACCCAAGCATGATACCGTGCGAAAGCTACGTATTGCATGACGTGGATGGTGTATGTGGGTTACGGTGCGAAGCACCAAATCCTGAGTGAAACGTGACTGCTGCGCATTTTCGCAACAACCTGGACGCCGGAGTTTTCTCTCATTAATTTTTTTTTTCAACGAGCTAATATATAAGTATATAATATCTGGAAAAATAATTTCTATATATTTAACTAATTATAAAAAATGTCATATTTTAAAGTGAGTTATGTCCCGTTGAGTACTTACTTTTTTTTAATAAAAAAATATATAAAATATTTATTATGCTCTTAGTAAAGAAAAAATATGTTATTTTATTTTATTTAAAAGCTTAAGAATATTTTTAAAAAAAATTCTTTCAGTGTGTTAATCATATTATCTGTAAATTTTTTATGAAATATGAAAAATTTATTTTCATACAAAAGTTATTTTTTTATTTTTTCTAAAAACTCCAACTAAATGTAAGGTACTTTTCTATTTTTCTATTGATCATATTTTCTCCCTTCTTGCAAACTAAACGAGTCCATGGTGGTAGCCCGAGCGATGCAGCTGCCTGGCTCCATAGTCAAAATGGAAATTTGAGCTTGGTTAATTTGATTATAAAAGTTTTTGCTGGCTCATTGAGGATTTATTTAGCTACAGAAAAATTACTATATAATGTTTTAAAAAATTTAACTTGGGGCATAGTATATTTTTAAACTCTAAAGATACCTATTTTTCCTTTGGTAGGGAGAAACTTATCCTGAATTTCTCAGGATGCTTGGATGCGCTTGAAGGGTTATTAAGCTATGTTTGAGCTTCTACATGATTTTGTGAACCCACGATGATGAAGGATGCTTGGTTGTAAGTAAATTTTGTTGTTCCTTGATCGAATGGATTTGGAAGGGTACTATGTTGGGTTGATCATGATTAGTGTTGCTGTTGAGAACCGATCCATCTTAAACACCGTATAAGAGATGCAATAACTTTGGAGAACCCAATGATCTACTACTCCGAGATGAAGACTCGTGGCAAACAGGTGCCATAGGGATCATGGTTGGATGGCCGCGCTCAAACCTGAAACAACGTAAATGAAGAAATTTTCTTGTCGGAGTGTGTCCAACAGGAAATCCTCTGATCCCTAAGTTAGGATGATGCTCGGAAAACAAAAGGAGGTTCTTTTATAGTCTGTTAGGGCATCTAAGCATTTACCTTCAGGTTCTCCTTTGTGGATGGTTGTATAGGTGAAGGAGTTTACCTACTACCGTAGAATTAGAGCACATGAGTCGGCCAAGAATGACTAACCTCAATATGGCCCGGATATTGGGTGCAAGCGTCTCGCACGCAGATGATATTTTGTCTGTCATATTGGCAGAATTTCGGAAATCACCAACAATTCCGACTAGGATGTTGCTAACCATGAGGAGCTTGCGAGGTGCGAACCATGATTGCACGACATCGGTCCTATCATGTGGCAGCTCATGACCAGCTGAGCACTAGTGTTGTAGTGAATTCTAATTGTTCAATCAATCTAGTGAGGTGTGGTCGGCTTTGATGCACGCTAATGAGTATAATTTACTTGCATCCTTTAATGTAATGGCGAGTTTAACATATATGGTATATGTTACGGGGGAACTTAGCCACCATGCCCCACGTGACCGGCACGCGCGCCCAGAAAGACTATGGCTGCCCCTTGATCCAGCAATCCGACCTCGGGTCGGATATCTTCGGCTCCGCAGCCCGACCCCGAGTCGGCTGCCCCTTGATCCAGCAATCCGACCTCGGGTCGGATATCTTCGGCTCCGCAGCCCGACCCCGAGTCGGCTGCCCCTTGATCCAGCAATCTGACCTCGGGTCGGATATCTTCGGCTCCGCAGTCCGACCCCGAGTCGGCTGCCCCCTGGATCCAGCAATCCGACCTCGGGTCGGCAATCTCTTGACAACAATAGACTGTTCTCCTGAGGCACGCCGCGGCCCCCTGCTCCACTACTCCCTGCAACGGCCGAATCCGGCGCTGCCCCACGATCCCCTGTAACAACCGTACAAAGCGGAGCTCCACTACGCCCTGCCATGGCCGTACCCGGCGCTGCCCCACGACGCCCTGTAACGGCCACGTCAGTGGCAACCCCATCGTGCCACACGATGACCAATCCCCAGAAAAACCCCCCAGCCTGATATATATGGGGCTGGGGGGGAAGGGGGAGAAAAAGCAAGATTCTCCATAGCATTATCTTACCTGCTACCTCTCCTTCTCCTTCGATTCCCTCTAACTTGATCGTCGGAGGGCCCCCACTACCCCAGTGGTGGTGCGAGGCTTGCTTGCAGGTTTCCCGGCGGAAGGTGGAACGCAACCAAAGCAATTCAAAGGGAACCCCGTTCACACCGCTGTGCCAATCGTTCTCGGTTTGGACCCTCAGCAACAGTATATTTTGAAGGGAAGAGCATTGCAAACTATTGTTTTGACTGAATTAAACAATATGATTTATATTTTAATTTATGATTTTTTTTTGCAATTATTGTTGTTTTTTAAAAGTGGGGTCGCGGGCTTGCGTAAAGCACTGCGACTCCGCATCCGAACAAAATGCTAAAGAATTTGGAGCTCATGTTTTGTTTTGTTATAAATAATTTTAAAAAATATTTTTCGACTAATATTTTTGGATGAGCTTCTGAATTATTATAATTTATGTGCCTATTTGGGCTAGCTTGAGTAGAGAACGAAAAAATTTGGAGAGTAAGAACATCTATGAGTAGTTCAACATTGACCAAGCTGGTTAATTTTAAATACTACCGTATACTTTAAAGGATATTACATTTGTCACCGTCACTTAAATCAAAATAAAGTTCTAGGTATGTTAGCACCAGCATAAATGCCATGGGTGCTTAAACGGGTATGAATGATGTTTGGGACGTAGAGAGTACGAATGTAAGAAAGCGTGTATAAGAAAAGTCCAAGTGGCTGTGATTTTGCTAGAAAAATAACTTAAAGTGATCATGGAATGCGGGTTTTGGGCAGTGTTAATTTTTTGTTTTGATTTGGCTAAACATGATTTCGTGATATGCTGAAAAATAAAAAGAATATTTAAGAAAATGTGAGGACCCGTACAGGTTATTTGCTGGGTAGATCTTGAATCCTAAATAATACCTTCTAGTTACCTATTTTAAAGGAGATTCTAGATTGTTGCAAATAATATCAGAACGGATCTGGCTCATAACCTATGTGGACTAGGGGACATTGCAGCACGGATCTATTGGGGTTGTGATTAGATTTGAATGGATTTGAACCCTTAGCCTGATGAGGACCGCTTGAATGGAGAGAGTACGTGAAGATTCGTGCGGGCGTGTGTTTAGTCCCACATTGATTATTTGCTGGATAGATTTTAGGTACTTATACAGGATCAAGAAACTCAAATAATATCTTCCGGCTAGCCATTTTGGATGAAGTCATGGGTTGTTGCATAAACAATTTTCATCCCTTGCTCCAAAGATGGCCATAGCTAATTTCAAATATACTCCAAAAAATAAATTGAGCAAATTTGTCTCGAGATGATAAATACTTAGTGTGCCATGCTAAAATCTCTTGTATTGATACAAAGGTGTTTGGTTCAACCATATCTCTACACTAATTTTTAGAAAGATTCCTATCCATTTTGATTTGTTGAAAGGAGGAGAAATATGCTTGGAAAAATAAGTCAACGCCCGAGACAGTGAATGTGCATGTTTGTTTTGGTTTTAAATTTGTCATGTATAGGTCAGCAAAGAACTCTAAATGAAACCCCTACAGCTGCGGGTGTATTATCAGGCTTTGACAGACCGTACAAAAGCTTGGCAATATTCTTATTCCACTTTAAATCGACCATTTCAATGCATAAAATTTGGATCTGGGTTGTAAAACCAGCGTAACTATGTCGCATGTTTTAATTACATGATTTTTCCTCTAGAGTTCTGGGGGAATTTCAATTCAAGTAGGTTTATTAGCCATGTCATGCAATAATTCATGGTAAAAAAAACAATTGTCTAGCGTGTCAACTCTTATAAGAGCTGGAAAAGGTACCGAATTATGGATTGGTTGGTTAGTTATATTGCTTTTATGCACACTATTTGCTTTTATGCAGCATAGTTTGGTCAAGTTTTATTACATCCATGCAAGGGATCAAGGAGCGCAGATTGATTTGCATCTTAAAATGCTATGCAGCTGGATGCCATGGACAACTATTAAACAAGATAACTCTACATATACCCTGAGGTGCAAATTACACACCGTAGGAAATACTATGTTACCGATGAAGTTGTCTTGCCTCTACCTTCACCCTCTCTAATCTGTAAGAAATAATACCATACTACACGCATAGCCAATAACAATCACTGATTCTTATGAGCCTCAATCATTAAGCATACATCTTAGCTTATTACTATAAAAATCGATAGCCTTTTTTTTTTGGGATACGAGGACTGCCGACACTACTTTAGTGTAGGTGCAGTCAGCAAAATTAAGAAAAAAAATGACAAGAAGGTAGAAAAGAGACTCTTGATGTGTTCATAAGACCTCTTCAAAGTGATGGACAGCAAAGAAGACTATCCAGTCAACGGCTCTATTTATCTTTCGGTATACATGCATGGTTTGAAAGGGGTTATAATTTATCACCATCCA
This sequence comes from Phoenix dactylifera, assembly GCF_051530095.1. Lineage (NCBI taxonomy): Eukaryota > Viridiplantae > Streptophyta > Magnoliopsida > Arecales > Arecaceae > Phoenix > Phoenix dactylifera. The sequence goes on along the minus strand of NC_143198.1, from coordinate 31,836,688 downwards.
ATAAATTCACAAAACAGAGAGTTTTTATCTTTCTTCGTCTCTGATTTTTTATCTAATCCATCACCGTAGCTGAGTTTTGCTCAAAACTAAGCTCCACCTTTGTGGCCGTTAAATTAACGGTGTTTCCCCGATCGGCTGCATATATGGCCTTGTTGGTGCTTGTAATTTAGGCAACACTACTTTTATATCCAAAAGAAAAAAAAAAAAAAGAAGTCAAGTCGAAAGCTGTGGCCAGGAGTCCCGAATCTCTGCCCTCCTCAGGGCCCCACCCTTCGGGAAAAAAATCTCTCAGATCGTAGCAAGCAACTGCCGTATTGCAATGGGACACAGATCACGAGGACCCATGATATCTGCCGTTGGATGCTCTTATATGAAGACATCTCGCCCGTTCGCGTGCAGCGTCCTGCCGAAGAAAGCACGAGCGGATTGGATGCGTCAAAAACGACGGCAGATTTTGCGTCGCATAAAAATTTCTAAACGCGGATTCCAGAGAGCTTTATGCTGGCGAACAGGCCATGCAATGGCAGAGAAGTCAATCAAACGGTCCCTACTGTGAAGGGTCACCGCATCAACGGTGTATACCTTGATGCGCCTCTATCATCAAGACCTAGCTTTATTTAAAACCCTACGATACGACTCTATATGCTCCTCATCAGCCCGTCGGTCTTTATCGTTGCCATCCTTATAGCCTCTCGAAACCCTAGCCGAGGGTTTTCGATCTCCACTCTGCGCCCCCCCCCCTCTCCTCCCCGGAAACTTTAGGAATTCCCATTCTCTCCTCCCCCCTTCTCTAATCCACGCTCAAAATTCTAGCCTAGGGTTTCCCCCGTCTTCGTCTTTTATTTTTCTTGCAGAAGTCTCGCATCCTCTCCAAACCCTAATCCGCGATCTCCGGACTTGAAGGTGAGTTTTAGTGATATACTTCGGTTATTTGTCTTTTCGCGAGACGTCTTGGATCCTGATTTGATTTTCTTTAGCCGTACAGAATGGGTGAAGCAAGGGAAAACGATGCTTACGAGGAGGAGCTTCTCGACTACGAAGAGGATGAGGAGAAGGCCCCCGACAGCGTTGCGGCCAAGGCTAATAATGAATCAGCGAAGAAGTACGACAAATCTCATTTTTTGATCATTTTTCTCGGTTTATCTGCTTGGTTGCTGATTTAGTTACTGTTCGTATTGAGTACTCTCTAGATGTTTCTCCTGAATTGTCTGCTAGTCGTGTCTTTTTTAATTTTTTTTTTTGGATTTCCGATGTTCTTACTGATTACGTTCTGTTGTATTTTCAATACTCGTGGATCTTAAACTCTCGTAAGCATGGTTTCCTGTTTCTGAATGTCAGATTTTAGTGGGATGTATTTTGAAACAACAGTACGTATCTTTGAGTTTGTAGTTTGCCTCTAATTTGATTCCGGTCAGGAGGAATTCATATCCTATTAGTCATAGATATAGTAGGTTTTTTCCTCCCCTTGGTATATTGAGTTTATGGAATTACATAACTACTTTCTTTAAATTTCTGCTCTATTTTAGGAAAAATATATTCTTACCATTCGTTGATGACATGTGCTGTATTTGACCGCTTGAGCTGATGTTAGTTGTCCATTAAATTCTCGATTGATGATTTTCTGAAAGAGAAAGCTGCTGTAAAATATGAACAGTTTGATGCAATTGCAATATAGTCCGTGGTGTTTTTATCTACAAAGTCATGTTTATATATTGCCAGCCTTTGTTCTGGAAAAAAATTGACTTCTTACTTTCGTTGTTTTATGCAATGCAGAGGATATGTTGGAATTCACAGTTCCGGATTCAGAGACTTCCTATTGAAGCCAGAGCTTCTTCGGGCTATAGTAGATTCAGGGTTTGAGCATCCTTCTGAAGGCAAGCATTTTATTTCAATCATCATTGTTTTTCACATTGACATGATGTTGTAAAACAATGATTCAACTTATGATATTCCTTTGATTTGGTTGACATACACTGTGAACTGTCTCCACTGTGCCAAATGATTGTTTGCGGGAAGGTGTTGGTGTTTTTCCTACCAATAAGCGATCTGTTGTGTACTACTTGGTGTTACTTGTGGAGCATAATCAATCTGACACTTGCATAGCGTTGGCTTTTATTCAATTGTCCATTGTATAATTTGTGAGTGGAAGAGTTAGTGTTTTTTTTTCTCTACCAGTAAGCAATCTATCGTGTGCTACTTGGTGTTACTTGTTCAGAATAATTGATACACTTAGCTTTTATTTAATTATCCATTGTAAGAATGTGGGACTGCTGGGCTTTATTAACAACATTTAATCAGAGGGGTGAAATTTAGCTTGTAGAATATCATGTCATCATCATGTGATGTCTACATGCCAAAAATGCTTTATGTAGTATAAGTTTTTCTCCTATCTTGGTGATATGGTTCTATTGATTTTTTTGCTTCCAATTGAAGTACGAAAAGAGTTGTGTTGGCATCTCTTTTCCAGTGAATGATTGATTTCTTCTTTTTTTCCTTTTATTGTTTGTGTACTCTTTAGTTAATGTGTTGTTGGCATTGCATCATTTGTTGATCATTTGTGGTTTTTCAGAACCACTTGGCTTTTTGGTTGTGTTTCCGGTGTAATGTTTCTTTTGGTGTAATGTTTCTTTTGGGGCGCGTTGGTTTTTGCATTACATAATATTTTTATCAATGAGAATAGTGATGAAAGGTGCTAGATGTATTGTTAGTTGCTCTGTATTAGATGATTCTGTGAGAGTGCGGGGCTGTTTAAGGGGTATTGGTTAGCTTCAGATGCTATTGAGGGATTTTGTACTGAATTTGAAATGCATGAAGTTGGTTAAGATGTTTGTTAGGTTCATGTGAAAAAATAATTAGGGCATGAAATTGGTTAAGATGTATATTAAGTTCATGTGAACTTAGGTTTGTAGTGGTTGTCCATATGGGTTTCATGTGCAGAAGGATTCATATTTGGAGACATTCTGGTGGTTTCTTTCTTGTTTTCTCAACATTCAAGTTGGGGGTGGATTGGTTTTGGGATCAGTTTTTACTTTTTCATTTTCTGTTGATTGCAGTGTTGGATAGAGGTCTGTAAGATTTTGTGGTTGGATGGTACAACTCTTTCTGTTGATGTTATGACTGGAGAGGTCTTAGTTGCTATGCCTTGTGGCATAATGCTAGTGGGCACGTGATCTGCATAGAAGCAAAGGGCGAATCCTTGAGTATAGTTTACAGATAGAAGCTGTTGTCATTTATTGATGGACTTATTTTATGGAGGTCTGAACATGAACATTTGGTGTTGGAAGCAAAATGAGGTCATTGTCTTGCATAATTTTGTAGTGGCTTAAGGTATCACAGTGGACAATAATCTTTTCTTTTCCTTGTATAAAATAAATTAAAAACTTGCATGCTTTATGGATTCGCCATTAGATTGAGACAAGAGAAGATGATATTTTTGGAAGAAATGAAGCAGTTCTTACTTATGTAGGAAGACTGTGCTATATTTTCTTTCTAGTGAGTGCTATTTCCTTTTTTTTTTCTTTGGATGTTTTGTAGTGATTTGGGTCTTCTTCTTGTTTTGAGTACAAACTGTATTGGATGTGTTGTATTGGGGAACATTGATTCCCTACATGTAATTGGAGGCCTTCCAAAAGGAGTTTCTTCCAACACTTTCAAGCGTGTACGAGAGTCAGTCATTCTTTTGGATTTTTCCTGTCTGTCTGAAAGCTTGAAAGTATAGTACATGTTTGTACTGTAACAACTATATATTTGGAAAATGTTTTGACTTAGTTCTTACTTTGCTGTTGCATGCTGGCAGCTTTATGATGAGTGCTGTTTTGGCGTGATGACATAAAATGTGGTTCTTTTCTGTGTAAACTTGTGCTCACGCAGCTTGCTTTGCTCGTATATTTTTTTGTTGGAAACCATGGAATTTCTCTTCATTTTGATTTTCATTTTATTAATGAATTACTGTCTTTTGATCAACTTGTTGCTAATAACTCAAAGTAGCAAACAATGTGAAGGCATTCTTTACATAGGTAGGGAAAAATGAAATTGTAAAAAAATTTAGAACCGAGACAGAAGTTGTGAAAGTAAACCTTTGAAGCTTACAAGGTTGAGGACTTTTTGGTTGCAACCATTATTTGTACATGCCTCCCACTTGCCCAAAGGAAATTATTGTTCGAAGTTGAATTCTGCTCTTACATATTTCTGAAGAAATCATTTATCATGTTTAAACGTTTCTCTCAGAGAATGACATATGTTTTGATAAATTTTCAGGTAAACACTACTTCCACATTCTGATTTCGGAGGAGAATTTGTTAAACCTTTCCATTAAAGGACCCAGAAGGTTATTTTTTATTTACTGAGGGTACTGCTCCAATTTTGTTTGGTTCTCCATCAGTACAACATGAGTGCATCCCTCAAGCTATTTTGGGAATGGATGTCATCTGTCAAGCAAAGTCTGGGATGGGGAAGACTGCTGTGTTCGTTCTCTCCACACTTCAGCAAATCGAGCCTGTTGCAGGCCAAGTTGCTGCACTTGTTTTGTGCCATACGAGAGAGTTAGCTTACCAGGTTTGTTCTTTGCCTTTCTTGAAATTTTATCTGTTTGTGTGGATCCCTTGTTGTTGATGTAGATGTTCAATTCATGTTTCATGACACCTTTCTACATTATTCAGATTTGCCATGAGTTCGAGAGATTCAGCACATACTTGCCTGATATTAAAGTTGCTGTGTTCTATGGAGGAGTTCATATTGCAAAACATAAGGATATACTGAAGAATGAGTGTCCTCACATTGTTGTTGGGACGCCAGGAAGAATACTGGCACTAGCTAGGGATAAAGATCTTTCTTTGAAGAATGTGAGGCATTTTATTCTCGATGAATGCGACAAGATGCTCGAGTCACTTGGTATGCTTTATTTTTTTCCCCATTATGTTGGTTTTGAGGAGTTTGTTATTTGCATTTACTGTTGAATTGCATCTATTCTACTTTCGTTTTATTTTATTTTATTCTTGCATTTCACCTTTGTGTATTTCTGTAGACATGCGGAGAGATGTGCAGGAGATTTTCAAAATGACACCTCATGATAAGCAAGTCATGATGTTTTCAGCAACACTCAGCAAGGAGATACGTCCTGTTTGCAAGAGATTTATGCAAGATGTAATGTACTGTAGCCTGCTCAAATATAGAAGTCAAGTCTTTTTTATGCCCTACTTTACTCTGGACGTGCTTCTTCTTTAGTGTTTATAGTCTTCGCTGCTCCTTTTTTCACCTTTTTCCTGAACCTATTTTAGTTAGGTCGGTGAGATGGTGTGGGCAAGAATGGAGTTTTATCCCTTTTGTTTTTTATTTCCTGGGAATGAGGGGGAGTGGCTTATGTCATAGCATTCGTAGTGGTCTTTAAAAAGTCTGGTTTCCATGAAGGTTGTTTGCAGCTAGGTTGGCGTCTGCTTTCCATCTTGGACTGATGGTGTGTTTGTATCTGCATGGTCGTGGTTCGTTTCGTTGCCAATCCCTGCTGCTCTCAGGGCGGCCCTAGTTATTCTTGGTTGGGCTTCCTGCTGTATTTTTATGTTGTGATCATGATGTTGGTAGACAAGGCAGACGTTGCTAATCAGGAATGAACTATGGGCAGCATCGTAATTTCCTTGTTGGGCATGCTATAAAAAATGATTTATCAGCGATACTTTTACAAGTTGCCACGAAGAGGCTGTATATGCCAAATCAAGTGGACTGGAGTTCATGCATCATTCACTTGGTACTGGGTTCAGTTTGCTTGAAGAAAAGGCCCTAATATTCTTTCTGACATTTGTTGCCTTTCAGCCGATGGAAATATACGTGGACGATGAGGCCAAACTTACCCTGCATGGTTTAGTACAGGTACTTACTATCATATGTTGCACATTTGGTAGATAATTTTGATATGCATTCTTCTGACATTTATTCCAATGGCAGCACTACATCAAACTGAGCGAGTTGGAAAAGAACCGGAAATTGAATGATCTTTTGGATGCGCTGGACTTCAATCAGGTGGTGATCTTTGTTAAAAGTGTCAACAGAGCTGCAGAGCTGAACAAGTTGCTGGTAGAGTGCAATTTTCCATCAATCTGCATCCACTCTGGAATGTCACAGGAAGAGAGGTTTGAGTCTTGCTGACCTTTTCAAACAGAACTACAATGATCATTAATTTCAAATGTTACTCCTGCAAATTAATTGTCTAGTCATCCTCAAACAGAACTAAAATTAGCAGGTTGATTGCATGGTTTCTATGTGTAGAGTCGTTTTTGTGTTATTTTTATTATGTTTTCATCTAAAAAAATTCTTATTGCATGTTTTACTACAAAAACAATATCTCTGTGTATGTTAATATGTCAAGAGAATCATATTATCTGATTCAGTTCTATCTTATTTCTTTCCTTATGGCCTTATTGTTCTCAAAAAGTAGTAATCCTTGTAAATTTTGTCAGTGGCTTTTATTTTGGTTTTTAGACCTTCAATTCTTTCTTCCGGATTTTATACTCAGAAGCCCTGGGTGACATCTGGAGTAAATCACATTATAATTTTGTTTTTCAGCAACCTTACTCTCTTGATATTTATGTTGTTTTTCATTGATGTCTGATATCTGGAACATCGAAAGTTATGCTGGTGCTGAATTACATTTCTTCTCCGCTTTTTGTTTATCGCTGCATGATGTTTGCTATTACATGCGAATGTTTGTATCTGGTGGTGAATGTCAGCAGGTGATCTTGGTGACAATATTTGGAAGTGCTGATTTAGCAAGATAAATGCTTTAAGAACGAACTATTTAATGGAAAAGAGTGTCTTTTACTTATTCAGAAGCCTTTGATTTGCAGAGCATCATACAAGCATCATACTCATATACTTTCATGTTCCTTTTCCATAAATGCTATGTCATGTAGAATGTATGTTCTATTAATTTAATTGCTTTGTACTGTTATTGTTTTTCTGCTGTCTTCTTCTGCTTCTTTCTGGTTTATGGAGAATTACTTGTATTTAATATTTCTCCTTTTTTGAGAACTTGCTAGCTTCTAATGCTTCTCTCAATGCTTGTGGTTGTGATTGGTGACAATTCATTGTTGTTGGACTGTAGTGACTGTTCTGTGTTATTATGTTCACCTGTCTTATCAGACTTTTTTTTACCAATTTACATTTGTTATTCAATACATCAAGGCATAATGGGACAAGTGTTTATGTTATTTTCTATTCATTTTTGCTAGATAATTGATTGCCAATGACATTGAAATGTATTGTGCGCTTTGTTATGCTATATCACAGATTGACAAGGTACAAAGGCTTCAAAGAAGGGCACAAGAGGATTCTTGTGGCTACTGATTTGGTTGGCAGAGGGATTGATATTGAACGAGTTAACATCGTAATAAATTATGACATGCCAGATTCTGCAGACACATACTTGCACAGGGTCACGCTCTTTATCCATTGATTTATTGTAGAGTAATTCAGTCAGTTCGTCATTGATTTGCTAACTGCTCCATTCTCGTACGTTTGCAGGTTGGCAGAGCCGGCCGTTTTGGAACCAAGGGACTTGCTATTACATTTGTCTCCTCTGCCTCTGACTCAGATGTTCTTAATCAGGTTTGTTTTGTTTGTTGTGTATACGCTTTGCCTTGTTCTGGGATGTGGATGTGATGCTAATGAGCTTTGATTGGTTGATTCATTATGTGAAGGTTCAAGAGAGGTTTGAGGTGGACATAAAGGAGCTGCCAGAGCAAATTGACACCTCGACATACAGTAAGTTTCTATGCCTGTGTTTTACCATGAAAACACATGAGCAATCCCTTTGGCTACTCAAAAAGTTTTTGTTTTGGTTATATTATCTGTGTCTGTATGTGCTGTGCTCTGTGAGTGATTGATGAGAGATAAGTAGGTTAATCCCATTCATGATTGTGGGAGATAATTTAGACCTGGGAAATCCTCCCTTATATGCGAGTTTCCTCTGTTATATTTGACTCAGAAAAAAGAGAAACAGAAAAAAGAAATCTCACTATGAACTGTTGTTTGGGTATCACATTTTTGGTGTGGATGGGGAAGCTGATGTGGCACGATAATTACATTTTACTGTTCCAGGCAAAATGCTCTTGCTTACCGTCCAGTGTCAACTTTTTAATTTTAGCTGTTTAATGCTCTGTCTTGATTGTTTTGATTGTCTCAGAAGCCCTCGGGCAATGTGATCTGCTCAGGTCATCATTGGTTAACTTGTTTTACTGTATTCCAGTCACCATGGCACCATGTTCAGGGTGCTAGCTTAATTGAGTTTGCGTTTATCACATCTTAATGGTTGTTAGCTTTCTGCCACTGCACGTTCTCTGGTTTTGCTCTACAGCTTTTGGCGGTGTGTTCTCATTTATGCCTGAAGACACCTTTTGCATTATGATTGTGCTAATTCTCTATGCTAGTCACTAAATTACATCAGATTTGTGTGATTTCTGATGATGGAGTTATTCTATCTGGCCATTATGATCGTATAATATTTCTCACATTGTTCTGTTAATATTTTCTGGAATCCTGACAAAATGTGGTTTTCCTGTTTTGTAGTGCCATCCTGATGGAGATGCTTTGGTGCAATCCAGAAATCGGACGTTAGTGAGCATGGATAAATGCGATGTAAACGAACGACTATTTGTTGAGTTCAGCCACTGGAATTAGTTTTGGATGACTTTTTGTTAGTGACTACTTGAATAGACCATGTCAGCTCTAGTTGCTTATGTGTAGACCGACAGTAGACTCTTAACTCCAATCAGATGTAGCTTGTGCGGGAGAGGATATATATCTGATAATGTGATAGAATCCTTATAAATCCTTAGATCTAGTATTTATGCTGTTTCTATATATTTATGTTTGTTTTTTGTCATCTATATAGCTAGTGATGATTCTGTTGGTGTTTGAAGAAACTGACTAGCAGTTTCTGCCCATGTTTTTCATATGCGATCATCCATGTTTTTTGTTTATTATTATTATTATTATTATGGGGAAATCCCTTTTGAACTATTCCTCTGAGATGCCGAAGTTTTTGTTAGATATCCATCAAACTGTTGCGTTTCATGGCTAGTTTTCAACCATTCTTCAACACTGGCTTTCTCGTTTGAGATGTAATTTTGCTGTACTGTTGCAGAAGCCGTGATAAGTCTGTGTTCTATGTTCAGCTGGAAGCGAATTTAAGGTGGTGTTTAAAAGCTGTTGTAAGCGGCTAATGGTAGGTGTGGAAGGGCTTGCAGATGAGGTCAATGTTTTGGACAGAATTGTACCATTTTGCGACACTCAAGATTTGGGATGGATGGTTTTCTAAGTGAGCGTGTTTGCTCATTTAACTATGCTATAAATTAGCGTCAGCGCGGCTGCCCGTAAGCAATCGCCATCTCATGGATCGTTGTAAGTGATGCCACATCAAAACCTTGAGAGATTCCGTTAGAGTGTGGGGTTTGCGGTGTAGACGAGATGGTGGATCATGTTTTGTTTCAGTGTACATGGGTTAGGATTATTTGGAATTTGCGTATGTCGTCGAGATTTGTGGCGGAGAGTGTCCGTGTACAGACGGCAGAGCTGTGTCACACCATCCTCATTGGAGGGATTTTGATAGTTCGGGATATATGGAGCTTCTACTTTGCTTCGGCAGCATTCCGTACGGTGTTTTTCATTTGGGAGTTCCTACCTTCGAGTTTTTTCAAGATCAACTTCGATGGGTCAGTCCTGGACGGTGGCACAAGGGGAGGTGCGGGTTTTGTTATTCGGGACTCGTCTGCTAGAATTGTGGCTATTGGGGGCAGTCACTTATTGACACCTCGAATCCGAGTGCGGAGCTGAGGGCTGCTTGGGCGGGTCTTCGCCATGCGCGGTGTGTGTTACAGGCCAGGTCCATCATCCTGAAGGGTGATTCAGCCACCGTTATTAGTTGGATCTGGTGAGGTTCGAGGGGTAACGGTTATGACCATCCATAGCTCCGAGACATTTGGGTGATGGTGAGGGTTAGAGGGGTCTTTCAGGCCAAGCATATATACCGTGAAGCCAATGGTGCTGCGGATTGGATGGCTGCGTATGTAGCTTGTCACTCCGGAGGCACCCTGTGAACCGAAAATGGGTAGGTGCTTTTGGTTCTTCGAGATATCCTATTTTTTGACCTTATTGGGTGTATCCATACCCGTCAGGTATGATCCACCCGCCCTAGCAAAAAAAAAAAAAAAAAAATAGAAAAAAAAAAAAAAAAACCTCTAGAGATGCTTTATCCCATCGTCCAGCATTCTCCTGTGACATGTCGAACATTGGCACACAGCCTTAGCACTTAACAGAGTCGGTTCAAACGTGACAACTAGCTCTAATGTGTAAGCCATCTTTTGGTGGCTGAGGTATGCAATTGTAGCTACGAGTGTCGAGGATCCATAAAGGTCCTGGTTTTTGAATATTCGAGGCATGACCTCGATGGGTGGCCAATATCGTTATGAATTAAAATTTCCATTGGTGTGGCAACATTGCAAAATTTTGGATGGAGCTGAGATATGATTCTGCGATCTGCTGATTCTATAGGATTCTAAGTCATCAAAACTTGGGAATGTTATCTGATCTAACAAAGTCAATATTCATTATTATAATATTTCTTCATAAAATTTTGAAAAAGAGATTCTTGGCGTGCTTCCAAGCTCTCGATGTAACTTAGCACAAAAGTCTGCTTTCCAATTCTAACGGCAAATAACACCTGCAACAACTTCCATGGAACTCTGCCAATGCGACCTATTACATAAAAGCAGCACTTTGCATCAACTTAAATGATAGCAGTGCGGGTTTTGTGATACGGGATCCGCACTCCAGAGTGGTGGCAGCAGGAGGCTGTCAGGTTTTCGGTACGTCGGTGCCCGGGGCAGAGCTACGAGCTGCCTGGGCGGGTCTTCGTTATGCGAGGCAGGTACTGCAGGCTGACGCGATTGTCTTGGAGGGCGACTCCGCCACAGTTATTAGTTGGATCCAGGAGGAGCTGAGGGGTGAGGGCTCAGACCATCCCTTGGTTCGGGATATAGGGACGATGTGTGGGGTTGGGGTGGCCATCCAGGCCAAACATGTATTCAGAGAAGCTAATGGGGCAGCCGACTGGGTGGCTGCCTTCGCGGCTCATCATTCAGAGTACACTTTTTGGGTGGGGGAGGGGGAGCTGCCACTGGCTCTTCGTGAGTTAGTCTTTTTTGACTTTATTGGGTGTATTCACACACGTACTGTATGAAAACCCGTTTTTAGCAAAAAAAACAAAAAAAAAAAAAAAGATAGCAGCCATAACAACTCTTTAAAATCACTATTATATTTCAAGGAAATTGATACGGCTTTTTTGATAGAAAAAAGAAATTGCTATCTTCACCGGGCATACCTATATTTCTTATAAGCAAGAAACTGTGCTTCGGCCAATATATATTTGGAGCCATGCATGTGTCTGGAAGAGAGTATACGTTTCTTCAAGATAAAAGGAAACATATATCTTTTCAGATCAAATGGAATCATAATGTGCGATATAAATCCTATTCCCTCGCCTAAGGTCTAGATTCTCAAGGTTGAGAAGTAACCTAAACTTTCCCCCAAGAGAACTAAGAGAGCCGGCATTATTGGATAACAACAAACCTAAGCCGGCATTATTGGGTAACAACCTACGACCGAGTAAATCTAAAGGGCCTATGTGTAGTGTAGGTGGAAACTATCGAGATCCTGCATGAACCATACTTAACCCTCTCATATCACGGGCACTATGTATGTTGGACGTAGGCCAAGCAACCCTAGGAGGAAGGGCTTGATGTGGTTCACGTCTTGCACTGACCTACATGCATATATGTGGGTCTCATACTCTCATGGTCCTCTTCTAAGCTAGCAAACATCATCATAACCAATAATTCCTTAATTAAGACACCAAATTGGTTACATCAGGTCACAAATACAATTATGCGCTCGCAATCATACGCTAATGTGGGCAAAGTTGGATGACCCAAATGTCTTGATTGTTGCTTGCTATGCATCAATACCATTTTTAATTACTCACCAGTCATTAGGCTACAGTGTATCTAAACCAAGCTACATTTGAGAACTAAATACAGTGGATTAATTTGGGATAGCACCTTTGGTGCCTAGATGGATTTGTTGACTTAGGTGCATGTATCACACCGAAAAATGACAAGGAAGCATAGAAATGAAAAGGAAGAGGAGGAGGAGAGGGAAGAAAAGGAAAAAGAAGGGGAGGCGAGAAAAGAGAGGAAGAAGGAGAAGAAGAACAGGGGAAATTCAATATTAATTCTCAAAATCTCAATAATGCAGAACTTAGGTTCTCAATTGCATATCAGTGCGTTACTTATTGTTTGTGTAACAATCCAGAACCTTATCCAAAATGGCTAGCCGGCAGGTATTATTTGGGTTCCTTGATTCTGTATAAATACTTAAGATCTACTCAGCAAATAACCAATGTGGGACTAAATACACGCCCGCACGAGTCCTTATATACTTTCTCCATTTAAGTCCCGACATCCTCGTCAGGCTAAGGGTTCAAATCCATTCAAATCTAATCACAAACACCACAATCGGCCCGTGGTCAGCCCCAATGGATTTGTGCTGCAGTGTTCCATAGTCCACATAGGTTATAGGCTGGGTCTGCTCTGATACCATTGGTAACAACTCAGAACCTCACCCAAATTGGCTAGTCGGAAGGTATTATTAGGGTTATTTGATCATGTATAAATACTCAAGATCTACCCAACAAATAACCGATGTGGGACTGAACATACGCCCGCACAAGCTCTTACAATTCGTATAAAAAATATGTATAAATGAACCATGCCTCAAAATTAGTGCTAGAAAACTTTATTTGTGGAGGTGTGCCCACTCATATGTGGAGCATTCTAGGCCTTTCTAGCTAGTTGCCTAGAAAAATATAAATGTGGGTTCACAATTCAACTTCCACACTTGACCATCCTGCTGTATGAATTGCTCTCCCAGTCAAATTTGTGATGTTTAACAGAAGTCACACCAAACCTACTTTCCTTGCTAACATCAGAAGAGCATTGTTATTATATCTAGTTATAAACCACCAAACATGGGATTGCTCCAACGCTCGGCAAGGTGCTACTTGGCAAAGTTGATAACCGCATGACTACAATTACTCATGGATATTAAAGTCCAATGCAGGCCTCTGAGCAAATGATGGTGAGTGCTCCAAGAACTGTCCTGGATGGGGAGAATGATGGGCTTCCTGCTACTTAAAAGGCTGTCTATGTTGGGCAATCTTTGACATACATCATCCATCCTAGGCTCCTAGCTCTCAAAAATGATATCTATTCGGCTAGTTTCGAGACCCTACTTTGCTCAAATTTCAGCCAAGATCATGGTCATCAACTATTGTTCTGAGCTCAATTATGATTTTTTTTAAAAAAAAATCATTCTTGAAAGTATGACCGTTCTTTTTCTAGTAAATATGATAATAAGTCAAATAGTCGGTATTCAAACACAACTTCTACGGAATTGAATGTTAGGTAGCTTTCTTTCTTTAAAAAGTGGCTCGGCTCACCCTAACTGAACTTTATATATATTTTGAAAAAAAATTTCAATCTAAGGGCTCCATGGTAGAAGAATAAGGAAGGTCAGAAAAGCAAGCAGTGAGAGAGCGGTAAGAAACGGTAATAGTCAGCTGGCGGTTCAATTTGGCTGAATTTACCGATCACCAACTTTACAAGTTGTTGCAAGTGTTTATGTTTTTTTTTTTTTTTTTTTTCAATGAAAAAGATGGGTGCTATTCGGTTGAGGACATATATTGGAATGAAGTTGAGATTTGATTTTAAGTCACCGGTACTTGGCACCTAGGAATTTTACTAATTGAACTAGTTGGCACTCTTAGCTGCTACTACTACATGATGAGGTAATTAAAAATCCAAGTTAGAACACTGGTAAAGTTGTCTAGCAGCTGTACTGAAATTCACCGATTGCACCCACCGTGTCCATGTTGATAAATTTTATGGATCCTCCAATATCCTTAAAATTTCTCAAAAGAGGAAGGAGAAATTTTTACAAGGTAATTACTTTGTGACAGATCCAGCTTACTCCAAGGGACATCCGGGCCCATACATGCAAGAATGTCTCAGGACCGGTAATGCTTAAAATTTAAATAACAACGCATTGTTAGATAAAATTATCGCTCATTTTATCAGTAACTACAAGGTTTTTTAGCAATGATATGGCATAACAAATTTCACGCACGAGAACAAGTTATATTTTTAATTGACATGCTAAAATAGTAAGAAAAAAATGTTAATATTACATTGAGACTTCATAGATCCCTCAATCCACACCTACCTTGAGGTTATGCAGAACAAAGTATTTAAAATCTTTTGAGTAGTTTCATAAAACACACTAGTTTGTGGAATCATCAATCAAGTTGATTATATAGTGCAACATAGTTAAAAAAAGGCAGTTCACTGGACGAGACTCTCGCTATTGTAAGATTTAGAAGGAGCGAGATATCTCATACAGAGAAACTAATACTGTATTTTTTAACCTGCAACCTCTCGATCACAATGGAGCAACTTTAGTATTACAGACGGCTCACCCTCTTATATAATGCAACATAGGCTAGCCCGGCATAATATCTGACCTGGTTTATGATGTGATGATGACATGTGCTTTGAATGCATTCATGACCCATGATGCATAAACCATATTTGTTGAGATTCTGAGCCATGAAGGGTGTGCACAGCCCTAGGCTTTGCCTCTCGTTGTGGAGAAGGGCTGAAATGCGTGTCTGCATGATGATGCTAGGCTACCCACCCACACATAAAAGAACGTTGGAATTCTCTGTTTTTTTTTTTGACTTTACGTGCTGCACTTATATCGCTTGAATCGCTGTTGTAAAAATAAAAATAAAAATAAAAATAAAATAATAATTAAAAACAAAACAAAACAAAACAAAACACGATGGGATTGAAAACTCTCGTGGGCCATGGATCAAAATCATGATTGCATCACATCCAAGAAAAAAAAATGCTGGTTTTGTCCGTGCTGCCCGACAGAAATAAATTTTAACAATGATGCCGGGCCACCACGAAAGAAAACCTTCCCTCGAATACCTTACAATTTATTCATGGACATAGGTTATGTAGCATACGGAATTTTCCAAAATTTTGTATAGTTTCTGTTTCCTATATATTTTTCCCCTTCTCGCCATCTATAAAACTAAAAACTTTTTAATGACGAGAGGCTATTCTTTGGATTTTCCAACCTGGAAATTCAAACAGCAGGACTCACGTTCAACCCTCTAACCTTTGTATCTTATTAGAACACATCCACTCCTCGTGATAATATAATTCGAAGGGTTCATTTAATTAACATTCCCAAAGAATAAATATTAGACTCAGGTCATAACTTAACCTTAGATCTTATGTCATCTTTAATTACTATATAGAATGAAACATATAGAGTTGACCTTCCATTGTTTCTTTGCGAGCTTGAGGGTAAAGAAAAAAAAAAACAGAAGAAGGAGAAGAGGGGGATCATATCTAGAAATTTTGACAGCTTCGGGAAGGAATTGAAAAAAAAAAAAGAAGAAGATACTCAGTGTCGCATGAAACTGCACCTTGACTGATTCCGTTCTCTCCCGTCTAACTCCACGTATGTTGCATGCGCCAAAACTACCACCTTGTAGTATATCCCCCAACCCCTTGCTGTTTTCCTTGGTCTCGAACACGAAAAATGCACCTAAATCCAATCTTGGGGCCATCGATAACCTGGCTTGCATCTGAGACACTTGGGAACGAGCCAGGAGACGCCAAAACATTGCCATGCATTGGATTGCCTTCTCTTACTTCTCGTACGTCTGCAAGACGACATGCACCGAGAGACACGGCGCCGGCACTCCTCACCTAACCGGCTATCAAACCCTCATCCCTTTGACGACGAGAGGCGTTCCTTCCTTTGTTCTTACCGTGTTTTTTTTCTTTTTATCCTATGAAAAGAAGGGTTAGGTTCTCTTCGATTTCGTTGAATAGGTGAAACTGATGCGGATAGGGATGGCAACGGTGGGATGTGGATTGAATCTGCCAATTCTCATTCCCCTCCCGCAATTAAAAATTCCAAACCTATGCCCGCCCTCTACCCATCTCGGATCGGATCGGGTAAAGCAGATGGTGCGGGTCGGATAAGATGGACAAGACGAGTTAGGTTGGATTGGGTCGGATAAAAAATTTATCGTGCAAATACTCTAAAATAATTGTGACTTTAGAAGGGAGAATTTAGATTAAGGTTATATCTGGTTAGATTCGAGTTAGGACGTACCATTATCCATATCCGACTTGAACCCGCTTCAGTTATTTTTATCTAGAATATATACGCAATCTAGGATTCAAACGGGTCAGATAAAACCTGCCCCGTTCAAATTAGGTCAAATTAGATAGCCAGTGGGTCGGCTATAATTACCACCTTTAGTTGCAGCATACTAGCCTTCATTTCTACTTGCCCAAAAAAAGTTTAATGGATGCAGGAAAAATGAGTAGCATTTGTCACATTATTTTTTTTAAAAAAAATAGAGGACAATATTATTATTATTATTTCCCAACCACCCCCCCCCCCCCCCCCCCCCCCCCCCAGCAGTGCAGCTGTGCTGGCTCCAAATCCAAATCCAGACAAACACATCTTTCCCCCCCCCCCCAGCAGTGCAGCTGTGCAGGCACCATGAGTTGAGGCTCCAAATCCAAATCCAGACAAACACATCTTTTTTATTTTTTATTAATCCATTAAAGATCAAAAAGTACATAGGAATAAAAGAGAATAAATAAGAAACTACAGAAATAACGAGAGAGAAAAAAAGTAGGAAAATGAGAATAAAGAGGGAACTAAGAAGAGGTGGGGAATAAAAGTAAATGACAAGGAGGCCACCCTCCAAAAAGCGCAGAACCATTCTTATGCAAAATATATTCATCAAATTCTTCTTTCTTGCCAACTTCTCCCACAAATAGCTTACACAAGTTGGTCTCAACTTTTTCTGAAGCATTTCTTGACCCTCTTCGATCCCCATACAGATATTAACAGCAAATCATGAATGCTTGCTAAAAGAGCAATTAACATGCAAATAAGAACCCGTTTCAGCTTCAATACCAAACAAGGAGCATTGACTGCCCAAACCTCTTCTGCAGAGTACATCGCCAGTATGAATGAAATTTTTGATTACCAGCCGCACCAAAACTTTATATTTTTCCGAGAAATAATTTTCAAAGTTCTCGGATTAAGAGACAAAGTAGACTAAACTCTGATAAAACAGAACTGACACAGAGATCGAGACAATGGTGTGAACTTACAATTGCATGCATCGAAAATGAGATTTACCGAACCTATGGAAGTACAATAACTAACAAAACCTAATCCAAACTCGACCATGCTGCTAGATTTCTATTGAAAGAATTGAGAGGTATAATAAGTTAATTAAAATGTCATGGTTGATCCCATTGTTAAGAGAGGGTCCTACAAAAAATATTAGCTCCAGTATCATTAGAAGATGACAATTTTGGGGTCTTCAAATTATCAATTCTTGTTTTTGCTGAAGCCGAGAATAGCTCGTTTCCTGTTGCACCAACCCACCAAAAGTTGCTCGTTTGGCAGCTTACAGACACTAAGCATCCATCGCCTTAGCATAACATCGTATTCCCAACAGTTCAAAAGATTATCCCATCACATCAAATCTATGCTGCTGGTGATCGGATAATAAAATATCCTCGCTTCATTTCCATCAAAAAAATTTCTATTATGGATTCAAGAATATAAGATGACATAACATCAAATGCAAACCCCCATGCCACTGACTCACCGAAAGGATGGGAGACCACCACAGCAATCTCACAGAGGTACATTAACCTCCACAGAGGCCACCAAAGAGTGCATGGAATATGAGAGAGAAATGACTAGTGAAGGAACCATGATATCTAATTATATAGTTCAGAGAACATAGGCCAGAAACATCATACCATACTGAAATGATGGAATGCGAGGTGGAATTGCATCCACTAGTCCATAATCCCAACAACTATAACCACTTCATGGAATATTATCCAACTTAAATACCCCAAAATCAAGATAACAACTGTGACCATTCATACAACATACAAAGAACAAAGAATACGAATATGAGAGAAATGCCAAGTGAAGGAACAATGATATCTAATTATATAGTTCAGAGAACATAGGCCAGAAACATCATACCATATTGAAATGATGGAATGCGAGGTGGAATTGCATCCACTAGCCCATAATCCCAACAACTATAACGACTTCACGGAATATTATCCAACTTAAATACCCTAAAACCAACATAACAACTGTGACCATTCATACAACATACAAAGAACAAAGAATACTTATCAAATTAAAAGGGAATGAGAAGATGGAACTTATACTGCATCCCACTAATATCACCAACCCCAACAACTTACCATCAATAGAATAAGGGAACCTTTGGCGTTCTAACATCCACATGCTTGCATTAATTCCATTCAAGCATCAAATCCCTATCACCACCCACATTCTCCTCCAAAAGGGTAATTAAAGGGATAAAGAATTAAAAAAAGGAATCCCAGACCAGGCAGAAAGACCAAATAATGGCAAAGTTATTATAAAAATAAAAAGACTACCTTCTAAGAAAATGTCGCTCAAAAGAAAACTCCAAAGAAAATCTACTAAGCTCCTTTACTCATGATCATATTAACATGATGATGCATCCCATTTTATTAATATTCCCAGAAACTTGTCATTAAATTAATGGAACCATTAACCTTCTAAGTTCGGACATGCTTGCGCTAATACTTTATTCAATTATCGATCTACAACACCATCAACGTTCTCCTCCAAAAGAGAGCACTTGTTACGAGATATGGCACAAGCAAGCAGTCAGAGAACCAACAAGCCCCCTGAACTCCTAATAATAAAAAAACAGGAAGACCCCTGAACTCCTAATAATAAAAAAAAACAAATCATGCAATCCATTTATCAATATTCCAACAAAAAAAAAACATTAATAAAACCTATAATTTTTTGACATCCACACGCTTACATCAAGTCTCACTCAATCACCAAACCACCAACCATCAACCGCATTCTCCTCCAAAAGATCAAAAAGAACCAGAGGAAATTGTGGCACAAAAGAACTCTAATAAAACCAATAAGCTTCTTGACTCACCATGTTTCAATCATGCAAAGAAGCCAAAGCCCAAAAGAAATCTAAGAAATTTTTCAAACCCAAATGACTAACTATATATCGATCTGTACGCGATTAATTACCTATATAACTAAACATATACCAGAGTTTTTGAGAGCAGTTCCACAGAACGATATAAAAAGCCCTGGAAACGAGAAAGGAGGAAAACATAACAGAGAAAAGAAGAGAGTTTTTGTCTTTCTCTTTGCTCTAAAATTCTGTTTTTTTTTCTTGATCACTGGAAGCCCGAACCTGGAGTATAGATGCGGAGATCGGGCCAGCCATTAGCCCAGCCGCTGGAATCCCCCAAGAAATCCTCCAGCGCCGCCGAGTTCTCATTGCCGTTGCTATCGCTGGAGCTCTGCAGCTGATCCATCCCACCCTCGATCGAACTGTTCAGAGTACCGGAACAAGGCAGCCTCGCGGTGGCGCCGCCGGGCACGCCGGAGAAGAAGGCCTCCGGAAGGTTTCCGAAGCCTCCGCTGGAGGCGAGCAGCGAGCTGAAGCTCCCGGTGATGTCGAGCAGCCGGTCGTCGGGGTCGGTGGCTGGCGGATAGAGGACGGAAAAAGGCTCCGGCTTTGGTAGATGATCGGAGGATGGAGGTGGCGGCGGGGAGGAGGTGGAGGGACGTTTGGAGGCGGTGGCACCGCCGGTGGCGGAGGCGGCGGAGCGCTTGGAGTTCTTGCGGGTACCGCCACCGACAGGGATGTTGCGGAGGGCTCCGCCCTTGGTCCAGTAGCGGCGGCAGTCCTTGCAGAAGTGGCGGGGCTGGGAGAGGTTGTAGTTGTTGTAGTAGCAGAACTTGGTGTTCGTGGAGTCGCATCGGGGGCACTTGAGGTGCTGCTCCGGATCCGGGAACCGGGGCTTCGCCGCCCCCTGGACAGCTCCGGCCGCCTCCGTCGACGGGCCCTGCATCGCTTCTAGGGGCGAAGCTCCTCGATGTGCTCCTCCAGGTAATGTGATCGTAAAAATTGGATCTGTATATCAATTCTCCTGGTTTCAAGATCGGATTTTTTTTTTTCTTTGCTGTTTTCGGTTGTGAATTTTCAGAGAACCAAGCTTTTTCAGCTTCCAAAACACCACCTTTAATTAAAAACGAGGATTTTTCTGTATTTTTTTTATCCCTTCAGAGGTCGAAGAAAAATGAGATGTTTTCGGTAAAAAGAAATGGACTCTGCATCTTCTAAACGAAAAGCAAGAAATAAAACAAGAGATCGAACGTTTTGGTTTATATGGTTTCAGAAAGATGGACAGAAACCAGATATTTCCTTCAAAAGAGAAGGGAAAACTGTGGATACCTTCGATCCGTCAAATGGAACCTCGACATGTCTCCAAAGGACACAGAAGTTATTGGAATACTTCAGATTTCAACTAAGAACTCAAAAGCTAACACATGCATCAACCTATATACACTAACAATGCATGAAGAAAAGCATAACTCACTCTTCGATTTCCACACCAGCTAAAGATCGAAGGAGAAGATATACAGATGAAGAGCAGAAGATATAGATATATATCTCTTCAAATCTCAAATTTTGGTGCCGGTGTTGGTGATCTTAAGGACTGAAAGCAGGCAAAGAGAGAAGAAGAGCCGAGCCCGAGCTACCCTTCCTTGCTTCCTCTCTTTTCAAAGCTCTCCAAGTCGCCGTATCCGCACTCTATTCCTTACTTCGCTTCTCCTGTGACGTTGCCACACAGTTTGTCTGTTTCTGGTAACTCTGGGGACGGAGTCGGTTCGTGGGAGGCGCCGCGGGTTTGTGGGGTCGCGTTGGGTTCGCTTCACGCTTCCCAAGACAAAATCCCAAGAAGATCTCTCTGATGGAGAAACATCAATTGGTGTCGGTCCCACACAAGCTCGATCTTCTGCCGCTAGAGGAGCATCGAACGGACTGTGCTGTCTCACGCGCTTTGGTGAAGTCTGGAAACTGGGACGCGGTCGCGGTCTTTTTTTTTTTTTTTTTTTAATTGCTCCATGCGGCTGCGGTAGTGCGGTCGCCATGACGCGATTGCCGTTGGTAGCGCCCGTATTAAGGTTTTTGAGGAATTTGAACGGCAAACAATGTTTAAGAGATTCTTTTAGCTTTTTATTTAAATAATCACTATAAGATTTATGCATTTTAAATCTCCTTGATGGCTAGAGGCTAATTTTAAACAGGGATAAATCAGCTCAAATTATTTTTTTATTCACTCTACGTTGCTGCTTCATGATATCCAGTGGTGTGGTGGACAACTGCGGCTCCATCAGAGTTATTTATATTTTTTCGAGGAGAATTCAATAGTTGACTGGATGGTCTTCTTTCGTAGCAAATTTTTTTGGATAAATCACATAAATATTTTCTATTTTTTTGGCCGGCTTTTTTTTAAATTTTATTGGCTATAAAGCAGTTGTACCAAAAAAATAAAAATAATATTTATATTTAATTTTCTAATATATATATAAGGCATTCAATATATTGCATCTACTAATTAAAATTCAGCTTATTCGTAACGAGAAGAGGGAGAACATATCATTATCTAATTTATTATTAATTTTTTTTATGCAACTAAATTGTCAATGAGCTTTTAAGTCGCTATTTAGGGTACGTACCGAAAAGAGTTTGATAAAAATAGGTGGTTTATGTTTAAGGTCAATTGCGTGGGCTCTGAAGGCGATCGTACGAGGGCGCGGCAGAGTTCGCGTGCAGGTGAAGCAAACACGGGCAGAAGTCTGCGGCCAGGGGCGATTCGTGGCAGCGATTCTCTGCCGTCCGTCCTGCAACGGGCGTCCACCTCTGTCGCTTCTCGTAACGCTCGCGGGTCCACCGTCAACGCCCCCAACGTTGTCCCCGTCTCGGAATCACACGTATCCTACGATCGCCTCCTCCCTGTACGGTTTCCCTCAGCCATCTTATCGCCACCTTCGACGAAATCTCGCGCAGCTTGACTTCTGCTTCGACCTCCAATTCAGACAGCAGATTGGGACCGAGAATCCAGACAGTTGAACCGCGCGCCACCGCATCCTCGGCGTTCTAAGACTAATTGGGTGGCCCTTCACGTCCTGTTCTCAAAGAAGACTCGATCGAGACAATGCTTGCATCCATCTTTTACTGTAAGATATTTGAGCTATAATGAGGGATGACAGAATTTTTCGGATCAAATATGTGTTCAGTAAAGCTAATGAAGCTGCGAATTAGGTGACTACTTATATAGCCAGCCACTCCGGCAGCATCTTATAGGCTGGTAATGAGGAGTTGCCATTAGCACTTCGAAATATTTTATTTTTCAATTTTATTGGATGTATCCATACTTGTGGGATAGGATCCTTCCATCTCAGCCAAAAAAAAAAAAAAAAAAAAAAAAAAAAAAAAAAAAAAAAAAAGCTAAAAAAATACTGCACAAGGGCATTGCTCGAGGGCACTACTAGTAAAAAACTGCGAGTTTCAGGACGCTACTTTTGCTGCTTATTATTTTAAAAATTTTATAAAAAAATAAAAAAGTTTGTTGAAACTTTTTAATAAATTATTAATTTTTAGTTTTATTGGGAGCAATTATATCCGTTACGTATATAAGCCGTTAAAAAAAAAGAAAAAAACGGTGCACGACTATCCTGCGGGCGCCATACGGGGAATTCAGCGGCACATCGGGAAGCCGCGATTCAAACGTAACGGACTGGAGAGACAGAGTGGGGCCCAGCGTGCGGGGTCGGGGGGACGATGGACGTCGGGTCCCATCCCGTCCATTTTCTGGGGACCGGGCCCCACGTAAGCGTGGGTTCTCGGGGGAATGTTCGGGTCCGTTCGTATTTTTTAAATATTCCGATAATATAATAGGAGATTTATTCTTCAATGGTCGTGTTAGTTGGATATGTCAACGACAAATTTAACCATTTTGGTGGATTTGGTTCTTTTCAGGGTCTCTTTCTTCGGGTGGACGTAGCTGGCTGCAATACTCAAAAAAGGAAATGGGAAACGGAGAAGAATTTGTGGCGTGGGCGACGCAGGGGATTTGGGATGGTGAGAGAGACGGTAGAGGGTTGAGTGGTGGTGTGAATGGTAAAAATAGTTGGGATGGGCGACGCACCACCCACGAATTTCGCAACGATGGAAGTCGCTGCGTGGGAACTCGGACGTACCAACTAACACCGCAACCAGCTATGATGATGGCCGGTGATGTTTGCGGGTCCACGGCAGGGTCCCAGGAGAGTGGGGCCTACGCCATCGTTTTAGGTAACGGCCGTCGGCTTATTCTTTTCCACGGCCGTGTGTTGCACGCACCACCGAAACGATGGCACCAGGAAAACGGGGCTTTGGTTTTACCTTAGTGGCCCAAATCGCTATCCATCATTTATTTAGATGGTGCTGGTATGACGTACTTACATGAAAATAGAACTGCCATGCTGGCGGAGTTCTGCTACGAATAAAGAGGGTATGAGTAAAAAATGTTCTACACGCATCGAATATTCTCCTACGGAGAGGGGGCCTAATAAGAATTGCTATAAAAAAAAGAAAAAAGAAAAAAAAAGTGTGTTGCATGCATAATTCATGGAATGGCTAAAAACAAAACCTGATTGTTCAGGTGGGGCTGGTGTTCGTCTTTCCGAGCAGGTTAGTTTCGGATAAATTTATGTGACAGCTAAATTAATATCATTGTGCACCTCATGTGTGAGCCGTGATTCTTATATTATACGTATAAAGTTGATTTGGAGAGATTTAAATGAGTTTAAGCTAGGAAGAAGATTTTTAGAGGGTTGAATATACAAGGGAGTTAATTTGGCATCTTTTAATTCATTTGAGTATAGAGATAATATTTTTTTTAAAAAAAATGTTTTCGAATTGCCTAATTTAATTGTCGAGAAATTCAGAATTAGCCTAAGACAAATCGGATTAAATATTGAGCCGACTAATATCCTATTTCAATTTATATAAATATTATTTGTATATATGGGAAAGTTAAATGGACTAAAGAACGATAACTCCGACAGTCAGGATCGTGGCTGCAGGGGCAGTCAACTTTTTGACATTTTAGGTGCGGAGTTGAAGGCTACTTGGGCGGGCCTTCATCATGCCCGGTGTATTTTACGGGCCAATTCTAAAGAGGACTCGGCTACGGTCATTAATTGGATTCGGGAGAGCCCAAGGGGTAATGGTTGTGTCCACCCTTTGCTCCAAGATATCTAGGCAATGATGAGGAACGGAGGGGCCTTTCAGGCCAAACATATTTTCCGTGAAGCTAATGGAGCTACGGACTAGGTGGCCGGTTATGTAATCAGTCACTCAGGTAGACCCTATGGACCGGAGATAGGGAGTTGCTCCCGGCACTCCAAGATATTTTATTTTTTGATTTTATTGGATGTTCAGAAATAACGAGTATCATCCATGAACTATTCAAATTCTCTTTCACTGATCTTGATATTCATGAAATCTAGGAATAGCAACTCTTAATCCATTTAATCCGTTTAACTTGATTTAAACTGCTATAAGTCGACTTGAATTATCTGTTTAATAAAATAATTATATTTGGATTTGCATTTTTGACCTGTTTAATAAAATTAGAACCTATATCGTATCTAGCCCAACTCATATTTGGTCCAACTTAACCTGATTGCTATCCCTAATGAACTCCTGTCGTCGAGAGTTGAGGTTACACCAATATGATCATCTATTCAATGAGCTTGAAGGTGGATCCAGGGGAGGTCTTCTTGGAAGAGCAAGTGCTGCCAAGAAAATATGGTCATGTTGAAGGGAAGTTCGACAAATAAAAGGAGATTGGCAACATGTCTAATCCTTAAAGGTTAGGGGGGAAAAATAATTCAATAAAAATATGACTGTTCTTATTCCTCAATATTCAAGGAAATCGAGAGCTTCTTGAAATTCCCTACATTTGCAGCAGTAATGTGGAAGGCGTTGGCCTGTTCTTGTCCCGCATTCCAACGTTAGGCTCCTATTTTGTCACGGGATGAGGGGCCAAATAGGTCCCATCCCAGACAAACATGAAACAGCTCTGATCCTGCACCAGACTGGCCTAGAGATTACACTGGTCGGCACTACCACATTTCAGCTTACTTAGATTACAAGTCCATTGGTGGTCCATGCCCATGTAAGCAAGGTCCACATACCAGGAAAGGGGAAAGTGATTCAGCCAAGCATGGCTGCTGGTATTTGCTTTGCCATGCTTAATACCATTTTCGCATCAATAATCCAAAACCAAAGCATAAATCCACTTGGCATTTGATGTGCATCTTCGCACTGCATAACATTGCATGAACGATGTTTTGGAAGCTTATTTCACATGAACAACGTCGTTTTCTAAGACATATTCATAGGAACAATGAGGCCAACCTGGGATGCTGTCATTTCATGCTATTAAAACTAGCATCAGCCCCATAACCGAGCCGCATCCGACCTCATGCTTCTTGGTTCCTAGAAAAATTATGGATAGACCCTTGTTTGAAAAAGATAAAAAGATACCTTCTTTCTTAATTTTTTGAGATAAAAAGGAAAAAAAAAAGATTGAGAGGGGCTAATGCCAACTTTTCTACCTTAACACCCACCCTACCCATGAGGGGTTACAGTCTGACCCGAATTGAACCCCCGCTCTTCTATTAAATATTATTTCTCAAATTTTTTTTGTCTCTACCGGGAAAAGCATGTTTTTAAAATCTAAATTGATTAAACTGACTAATAACAGAAGAGCCATTGCTAGTGAAAGTGTTAATGCCAGTTTTCTGCAATTTGGGAAGATACCATGAAATGACATGTAAAGTATAAGATGCATGGATACGAGGCACGAAAGGAAAAAAAAAAAAATTCTGGAAAAGGGGAAATGGAGGAAAATTTGGCAGTGAATTTTGTATTAGGAAGCACATCACTTATGTTACTCATCAGATGAAAGACCCTTTACTACATTCACCAAGCAGCGATTAAAACGAAAAGAAAAAAAAGACAATAGAAAGGGAATTAGACACCCCAGCAAAACTTTAGAAGCTAAATTCATCTATTGTATAATATTTCTGTATTGCTAAAATCACAAGAGCTGATAACAAATGACTCCTGAAAAATTGTATGAATGCATGTTTGCTAGACTTATTAAACATATAACCATGAAATTTAAAATTCAAAGATGGATCGCCTACTTATTGCCACAAGCCCCATATATGTGCAATAAAAAGGAAAAAAAATGTAATACCTGCAGCTAGGCTCGATTTGATCTAAGTGACTGAAAATGAGCTATCAAGGAATCATAGTCGGGAAGTTTTGGGTGTACATGAGAAGCCTTTTTTTGTGAACTTCCGTGTGATGTTTTTTCCCTGCTCGAACTTGGTAACTTCAAGTTTGCATCATTTTCTGGAATTAGAGGTTGCACAGAGTCAGCATGCGAAGTCTCTGAACTTCCATCGAATGTTGAAGATTCAGTCCTTAAAGGTGTCACTGAAGATTGTTGAGCTGATGAATTTGGTTGCACAGACTTGGAACTCTCTTTTCCAACTAAGTTTCCCGCATGGATTCTTGAGTTGGAAAAAGATTCAGCTGCATAAAAACTTGATTGAGAGGCCTTATTTTCCATATTAAAGATGGTTGTCATTTCAGGTCGATCAATACTTCTAGTAAGATTACCTCTTTGACCCTCTGATGGTATGTATATTGTCTGGCGAGGAGGCTTTGCATCTGCATTGCCTCTCCTTCCAACAGAATGTTGTGACTCTAAATCTTCTTCCTCATTATTCTCCAAGTAGCTCATTGACACACTTGAGCTTGATTCAGTATATGTCCTCATGGGCGCATTCTTGCCATACATCTCCTGCTTGGGAACTTTAGAAGTTCGCAAAAACTTGCTTGGGTGGGAAACAGTTGATTTCTCAATAATGGGTGAAACATCTGGGCCTCGTTCTGGTGGAGTGGAAGAATTATCACTGCGATGTCTATTTCCGACAGTATGATGTTCCTGTTCATTACTATCTGGATTGAAATCTGCCATTGGAGATCTTAAGCTTGACTCTTTGTAACCTTTCCTGTATCGTCTCTGAACGGGGACCTCAGTGCTTGCGGATGAATCATCCACATTGGAAACAACAGGCTTCTCAATGGCAGAAGGAGCATCGTCTGAGGCTTGCTTTGATGGGAGTGAAGCATCAACCAAGGGGCTCCTTACATAAGGTGGACGATGATAACCTCTGTTTTTAAATCCACCAGTTAATCCTCCCCAGGTCAGGCCTTGCCCACTTTTATGGCTCTCATCTGAAAGTTCAAAATCTTTAATACCAGGTGATGATGCCATTTCAAACCTGTCCTTAGTTTCCCCCTCATCCACCGATGAATCTCTTGGTGAATCAAGGTTCCTCTCATATATCGGAGATGGCTGGTTTCTGCGCTTACTCAAACCAGAACTTTTCCAGTATTTATTAGAAGAACTTGGTTCTTCTTCATGGTTTTTCTCATTAAAATCAGGGAACGATGAGAGAGAATTTATTTTAGCTCTTTCAACATCTTTCGTCCCACTAAAGTAAGTTTTTTCGTGATTAGATCCTGCTGATGGTACGCCTTTTGTGGAGCCTCTCTGGAAATGAAGCAAATTGCTAGGTTTCATAACTTCTGTACATGTGGACTGGTCTATCTCATCATCATCCTCAGAGCTGAGGCCATCCGAGTCATAAGCTGGAGGCATATTATCAGTGGGCTGTGATGGAAGGGTACCTTTAGTTTCTGAATACTCTGTGGGATGGGGTTCCGTCATAAAAGGTGATCTGGCACTGGTAACCAGGGATTCACTTTTTTGCTGCTTAGGACTCCAAGGTTCCGTAGACTGTTGCGGCATAAGCAAATCCAACAAGTTTCCTCTGCTGTACCTCCCTAGTACTGAATGATAATCAGGATCAGAACCATAGTCATCAAAGAGTGCAGCATTAGACTCACCAATTGTAGTATTCTCAGGATTATCCCAAATGGTATCACCATCCAATGCATTAGTACGGTGGAAAGAGGTTGATTTGCTTTCTTTTACATTCCCTGAACCAACATCAGCATGCTCAACTTTCTCATTCTTCTGATGCTGAACTGCATAGTCTGCCTCCAAGAACATTTTTTGACTATAACTGTATGATCCCATATCAACTTTTTGAAGATCGACCTCTGAAACATCATCATTGATTGATGAGGTGCTTGAATGAGACAGAGATCTACTCAATGATATATTGCCAACAGTTTCATGGCCATCATAAACGTAGCCTGCATCTCTCATAGTGCTAGTTTGTACCACTTGTGGTCTATGCATCTCTGGTTTCATTCCTTGGAAGCTTTTCCTTTCATTCTCCTCCATTGTTACCGGCTCCCCAACAGGGTTCTCACCATCCAGCCTCGAGCCTTCTAATGTGCCAGGCACATGCACAGTCGATTCCTGTGACCCAGAAGAACTTTGTCTAGAAACATTGCTGCAGTTTGCAAGTTCAGCAGCAGCTCTAGCAGCCATGCAAGCCATTTCTGCAGATTCTGCAGCTGCCTGAGCGGCAGAAGTTGCATCCTTAAATTCCATATTCCAATTTGACTGATTTAAAGCACCATCTTCTGTAGAATATGAAAATTTGAATTCTTTCTCTCCAGATCTATTTTCTGCATGTGAACAATCATAAAAGGTCATAAATCTTGCATGTAATTTGAATATGTGATGAAACCACAACAAGAGATTCATGGATGAAGGTTATGCTTCTCATACCTGAACTTTTTGGACTAGAGTAAGAAGTAACAGGTACCGAAGTGATAGGAGTGTTGGTGTTTTCATGAGGCAATGTATCAAAATTGTTCGGTTTGCTGGTCACAACATTCTCAAACCTTTTCCTAATTGATTCATTCATTGGGGCTGGATTGACACTAGAGAATTCCATTGTCATCTTGTTGTTGAAAGTAGCAGGGCCATTCTGCTCAATTACAGATTCAAGAAATCTCAGGTGTCAGTTTTTCATGCAGGGGCCTAGAGCCACACACGCATCTGAAGAAAATTTTAAAGCCTATTACCAGCAAATCATCATTAGTCTTCTGAATCTGCTCCTGAAATGCTTTTGGATCCCATTTGCAGTTATGTTCTTGGGCAATTGCAGTCAAGGTTTTGATTTTTGTCTCAACATCAGGTGCCCTCGCTGACAATTTCTCCACCACCTAAATTTTAACAATGTGAAAGAAGAACAGTTAGAAACAAGACTAGCCGGTAAAATTCGACACACCCAATATCTTCCAACCATGAAAATATGACCGACCACCATCATAAACCAGCCCCCCTCTCCCTGATGCAGCCCCAACCACCACCACCCCCCACCCACCCTCAAACACACACACACAAGAGAGAGAGAGAAAGAGTGCAACAAAACTTTAAAAAAACTTACCATACGGCTAACACCGCATTCGGGTTGAACTTCAAGAGCTGCAGTAATGAACTCTTTCCCATATTTTGCTAAAAAATGCTTGCGAATTTCCATAAGTTCTGGTATATCTGCACATCTCGGAGATGCAAAAACAATGCTAGCTATAGCCTCTTTAAGATCAATGGGGCATCTCCTGGTAACAAAATTATAGGAAGATCAAGGAATCTGATAAATGACCTCTAACTCTAACACAGTGAAAAATTTATCCAAATAATGACAATCATATAGTATTGAGTAAAGATATTATTTATCCATAAGCCAAATATATCAGATACATATCCTAGCAAAACCAGCAATGCGTGTCAAGGTCCTGAGGAAGATTCAAGTAAGAAGAAACTGAACAGATTCTGTGGTAACACAGTCCTTTTCTGTGGAAACACATAGTCAGGAACATGCACATACCATCATGAATTGTAGCTTTTGCGGTTGTGGTTGCATAAGTTTTTTTTTTATATATATAAAACATAAATTTAGGTAAGTACTTTTTAAATCAACCGCTATACCTTCATGAACTGGAGCTTATGATTTGTTCTTTGGGAGTTTCAAAAGTTTATGTGGTCCATGCAATCCTGTAACCTTACAATGCTACCAAGGTGAAAGCTGCAACTTTCTAAGGGTTGACTTTTTCAACTACTCTCATGTTCAGCTTGAAGAATTTGTATGGACATAGACCAAGGATTTGAATACGCATCAGAGGCCAGATGTTTATCAGACTCTTGCACTGATGATGATAAATATTGGAGAGATTCAGATGACTGGTAGAAAGTCTGGCTTTACCAGCCATGAGTGCAATATGACTTGAAAACAAATCCCACCATGGTATTAGAAATGTACTTCTATTGATGGAGCTTGGTTAAGAATGGAGGTACTGAAAACTTTGGTGGAATTTCATATACCCCATTTTCTTGAGCTAAATTTGGCGTTTCAAGCTAAACATATTTTGACAGCAATATTATGGGTACGTCATACATCACTAAACTTTAAATGTTTAAAACATTTTGGAAGATAACATGCATATGGTCTTGTTAATCCTTTATGATGCTAATGCCCTTCTATTTTAATTATCTCATATTACATGATTATACTTGTGGCCACCTTTGAAGTATATGAAAGCATCAGTAGTTCATTAGCATGGCACTTTTCAGCACTCCAACCAACAAGACACAAACACCATGACCTTTGGAATCAAAGGCAACATCATCATCACAGTATAAATTGAACCATTTCTAATAAATTAGCACACAAAAACAAAGAAGTAGTATCAAACATATATAAGATAAAACACCATAATATATGCTACTTCAAAAATTTCATATTCTAGAATGTAAAAGATTGATATAATTACAATTAACCAATTCCCTAACATGCTGGATCCAACAACTGAGTACATGTCTGAGTCTGATAATAAAGATTCTGTAAATTCTATTGACATGACATGAAAGGCAAAGCCTCCTAAAAATTGCTCACTTGAAACTCATAGCATACCCATGTTACATTAAGAATTGAAAAGTTGAACTGGGATCTCAATAGAGAGAGTGAAGCTTTCATGGATTCCACAGGAGAGTAAATCTTTTCTGACAAAGCAAATTCTAAGCGTATGTGCTATTTTTAGTATCAAGAGACATAAGATGCATCACAACCTAAGAACTAATAATCTTCTGAGTCATACTCTTTCAATAAGCTATGTTACGACAAAAATTGCTTGATCCAACAAGTTTAATTTATAGCCAGAGGCTACAGCCCATGGAGAGACTAAAACACTAAATCACATCAAAACACCATGAAGCCTGAAAACCTCATTCAGATTAGGGTCCTCTGTTTTTGGAGTTAGTCAAACAGGTGGCTGGAAAGAAAAGACAGGAGATGAGGAAAACAGTAAGGAGAGGTGATGAAGACAAATTGGCTCAAGTACAGCTGGTAGGAGGTAGGAAAGGGCAAAATCAGGATGTTCTTTCGAACAAGCTTATATGCACTGGTGGGTATCCACATGGGTCAAAGCACTCGTACATAGCCTTTTATAATGCCGCAAATTCTTTTCCCCGAATAGTCCCCAATTATTAGAACAAACTAATTAAGAAACATTTCTTTTTCTCATTTTTTCAAAGACAAGGATAATGATAGATGTAATCTTACATGGGTAAAATTATATATGAAAATTAAAATTTCTCCAACACATGCAACATTTATCACGTGCGTGTAATATAGATAAGATGATAGAGAAGCGAATTGCACAAAACCACATAGAGGAAACTCTAGACATAGTTATGAGTACAAAATGGAACAGAACAATGAAATTCTCTGGTTTTACATACTTTTGTGACTCAATTATTGGCAAGCGTGCCAAAATAAGTTCACAGTATATCTCAATGAGATCATATGCCGACATTGTCTTCTCTTCCCTTATCACATGTTCAACCTGAAAATGCAAGAAGAAAAAGTCAATCCAAAGGAGGTTTGCAGGAGATCGATAATAAAATTTGGTTTTTCTTTTGTTCTCGATGGGTAATGCTGCACCTCCATCATGTCCAATTTCAGGTGCAAATCACATCAATATATAAGGAGCTATTTAAATAAGGTCTGAGTCAGCAGTAGAGTATGACTACATTTATCAGTTACTCATAAGTGAATTGCTGCCACATCTTCAAATAATAACAGCCAAAATGAAATTAACTCAATATAGCTGACTTGTATGGTAGAGTTAATGTTGTGATCAAGACAGAAGGCTATGCTCACGTTCTTAATTAATCAATATGTTCACCTCAGTATCAGATCTCGCAGACTCCAACATTCATAGGTCCACCCATCCAAGTACAACGGACACTTGCTTCAGAAAAACATACTGTGCTGAAACAAAACTAAAACCCCAAAAATTTTATCGTTCCTGTTCTTCCATACCTCCCAGCGGACTGTGTAGAAATATCCTCCACATCTTCTATCATTTTAGTCAAATGGAGGATGCTTCCGAGCAATAAGCTGCTCATTCACTTCTCTCCTCAGTGAAGGAAGTGATGAATTATTTGAAATTCATAAATTCCATGTATTGAGCCTATCGACACAAATTTTGATAGATGGACTCCTCCAGCACATAATTAAATCCAGAACTGAAATTTAAATGTATAATATAATAATAAGTCCTCAACAATTCAGAAGACAGCAATGAGATGTCATATTATCCAGGCTATCAAATTTATAATGACAATAACTGAATCCAGATGGATAAACTTAAATCAGATTCTGCAAACCCCTCAGAAAGTTTATTATGGCCATATACAAATTCAATCCTATGTTTGGTCAGGTCATAGTTTAATTGTGTACAGTAAAATCCTAGCTATTATGCGTAAGGACATAAGATGCATCAGAAAACTTTTATATTTATGACAAATAATTAACATATTTTTCCTGGAATATAATTACATAATCATGTAAACATTTATCCTATATCGTTCTCTAGATTCTCCTCTTCTTTTTTCAGTAAGAGCAATTTTGAATTTAGA
Organism: Phoenix dactylifera; assembly: GCF_051530095.1. Taxonomy (NCBI): domain Eukaryota; kingdom Viridiplantae; phylum Streptophyta; class Magnoliopsida; order Arecales; family Arecaceae; genus Phoenix; species Phoenix dactylifera. Next base: position 31,803,599 of record NC_143198.1, on the reverse strand, counting down.
ATAAAACAATGAAAATGTCTTTCTCAGATAATTTTTAATCATAAGTATTCAGATACTGTTCTCTTGATTTTCCTGTTTTGGCTTTCTAGATTGCGATGCAATTGAGAAGCAGTTCTATAAGCATTAGAAAGAAGTCGTGTTGTGTACTTTATCAAAAACCTGAAGGTTGTCAGATCTAAATGTCAGCCCAAAATGGTTGCCTTATAATCAAGATTGATTGCTCTCAAACTCTGCTTGCACGCGAATGAAGCTTAAAGTTATTGTGAGTTTATATCTCAATGTAAAGAAATTCAAAGTACAGGTCCTGTTTCCCTAGTTTATGGATGAACAAGTCCTACGTCAGTTGACACCAGGAAAAAACAATACTATAATCTTATCTCCATTCAGAATAAGTTCTGTTGGACACTAGATCCAGAATGAAGTATTTCCGTAATATGTTTATAATGGTCATAAAACCAGTAATTTTATTCTGTACCATACTGAGAAGTAACTAAATTGCTTCCTTTCTGTATGATGTTATTGTGGACAGTTTCCTTGTTTAATCTAATACCAATTTGCAGTAACAGAAATTCAGCCATTAGGTTTTTTAACCATCCAAAAATTGTTATTCTATTGAAATTAAGTTTCATGTGTAAGAAAAAATCTAAATATAAGTACCATAATAAATTTAGAGGAAAATCAAATACATAACAAAATATTTTGTATCTTTAGTTCTAGGAAACTTTATTTTAGATTACTCTAAGTTAAAGCACCATAATGAATCTAAAACCAAAGTCAACTATCAGAGCGTTATTAGTCTCATCATGACAGCATCAATTATTCAGTTGACATGAAATTTTTGGCACTACGAATCTCATCATATCAACGCCCACTGAAAAGGCCGATCGGCAAACTTAAGATTGTGATACTAAAAGACAGGAGCTCACAGAAGATCGAATTAAAAAAATAATCTTTCATGATACAAACGTGAGTTGGTGCTAAAAGGAACAGAACGAACCCGGATCCGAGCGGTCTGTTCCTGGCCGGACTCCAGAAGCTGGGCCAAATCCCGCCTCATCTGCTTCAACAAAACCTCTCTCCTGTTTTTCAAAAGCTTTATTCGAGCCACCGCGAGCTTCAGCGACGTCTTGCTGCCACCCAATCAACCAAAATTCCGTGACAAAAATTACAAAAACAGGATCCAGTTCCCCAGCAAGAAGATCCAAAACCGATCAAAACACCAGATTAAGAACAGAAACACGAAAGAGAAAGCGGCATCGAGGAGGGTTCGAGATTACCACTTCCCCGCCTTGAAGCCCCTGGGGAGCATCTCCGAAATCTTCGATTTGGCGTGCATCGTGCTCCCGAATTCGATCAATTGGAGAGCGGAGATAGGGAATGATTAGGGTTGTTTTTTTTATATATAAAAAAAAATTCCCCCTACGGGGGACCGGAAGAAGAGACGCCTCCTCGCTGCCTTGCGACGAGCCGGCAGCTAAAAACTTGTGATATATTATACAATATAACGAAACTGCCCTTGAACCCAAAAAGGTTAGCGGCGGCCGTTTGGTGAGACCAAACTGGCAGCCCAGGGACAGATGGTTCATGGACTATTTCCCATTTTTGGAACAGAGCGGTGATCAATAGCAAATGATGGTGGAAATAAAACCATGCTTTAATCTCTACTGAGATTTTTTATATGTATAATTTTTTTGAAAAAACTAAGAGAACCATACTGGATCTACTTGTTTTTTATGCATGTATCTGCATAGGCACATTGCAAGTGCTAACGGTAAAATAGATAGTATGAACAGAAGAATCAAGGTTTCTTCTTTTTAAAATTTCACCCTTGCTTGGCTACGAAGTTGAAGGATTGGCGTGCTATCAAACTACATGCACACATGTGTGTAAGCATGTAGACAGACAGATAGATAGATAGACAGACAGACAGACAGACAGACAGACAGATAGACAGACAGACAGAAAGACAAGTGGAGAAAAAGCCGTCTTCCATGACTCGTGGTGCGTGCATCATTCACCCATCCAAATATTTAACTTGGACCCAAGTCCCAATCAATCAAGAAATCCTCCGTGGAAATTTTGTGTAGATGGAATACTGGACCACCGGTCAGGACCTGCCCTTAATCAAGAGCAAAGAAAGGCACCTCCCCTCCCTTCCTTCGCGAGGAAGCTTAATTGAATCGTGGAGCTACGGTGCTGGCCTGGTCCTCGTAGAAAACCAAATGGTTTTGTACTGGCGCAGGTGCATTAACTTTTCGGCCAAGGCTTGTTACCGCAGGAAACCAAGGCTTGCCCATCAAGAGGAATTTGACTGATTCTTTCTGGGGTTGAAGAATTCTGCTACCACGGCTTCATTTAGTTTCCACACGAGCACTTAAATGTCATATTTTGAACAGTATTTTTCTGGGGCCGGACAGCTTTTTTTTTTTTTTTTTTGAAAAAAAATGAAGGAGGGGAGGAAGAGACAAGCCCACCCCCACGTAGGAGCCCCCACTGGGCCCCCACCATGTCAGAATAATATTCGATGCAGGCAGAAATGACCGTGTGTTGGGCACCCTGGCCGATTTTACTCATACCCTCCCACCCGTGGGCTGGCTCGGTTATCCGATCCGACCCTCCGTGTGAGTACGTCACATCTGGCACTATCCAGGCTACCAGCCGACCAGTAGCGCTTTCAGCCATGTGTCCAGGCGTGGGGCATCCGGTCTCCAAATTTAATCGACGTCCGCGCGTTTCGAATTCGAAATCACTTGATTGGAAACAAACGCCCCGTTCCAACTGGGCTACCATATTGGTGGCTGGACAACCTATTTTTTGAGAATAAGAGGATGCATTTATTCTGAGATAGGTGTGGTTTAAAAAGCATTTCAACACCGACACAAAATATGTGATGTGGGCATCAGCTCGGTGATGGCAGCCATTCAAAATAATCACGGGAACCTCAGCATGAACCTTTTAAAGCTCCGGTTTCTTTGAAGCCACCAATGTCAGATACTCGTCCGACAATAAAACTGGACCCAGTCTTCACGAGTCAAGTCCTGTGCGGGCAATTTCTTGACTCTAGACGAGACGCCTTTTTGCATAAGTCCAGTCCGTTCCATCACCATCATTGCGTGCAAACTTGGTCCCCTTCAAGGTCACAACCTTCGCAGCTAAGGCTTTACTCCATGGTCACCTCCATCATGAAATCAAAAGAATTTATCATTGAATCTCTTCTTCTTATGCTTTGAATATACTTTTACGTACGGATTAAATTTTAAGTCGAGTTATGTAGAATCAGATTCTTCGAAAAAATTATTAGTTGGACCAATCCCACCATAAAGCAATATGGCTAAATATGAATAAAGAATAAAGGGAGAGAAAAAGGAGATTGAAAAGTTTTTTTAGCTTGTATTGCTTTTTGGTTGGACCGGTCTACTAGCTTAATGGTCGATTTGTGCCAACTAAAAAGATTTCGAGACCTTGGTATCCCATGCATTGCACATAACAATGAAAATATATAATGCTGTTGCAATTAAATGTATACAACCCAAACTATTAAGAATAAAATTTTAAAAAAATATAAAATATATAAATAAATTTATCTCATCTTATCAGCTTAAGTTTTTGGGCAAATGAATCCAACATGGTTAAATTGGGCAAGCCCAGTACGTTGGCCCAACTCGAGACCACACGCGGATGGCGGGCTGATCGAGGGGTTTCTCGCCAGTCTTTTGCGGCATCTCCGGACACGCCCATCCTCTCGAGTCCCTTCGGTTACGAAATTGGGTAACCGAGGGTAAGTGTAAGCTAAGCGCACCTAAGCCGACCGGGGACGGAGGCATGACACCGGTCACTCGATATCCGGATTAAATAAAAAATAGAAATGACGGAAAGTCTGCGGAACTGCCTCTTATCTCCCCCCCTAAACCGATCCAAACTTCCTAAGAAAAATAAAAAAAATCCCCTCCATTGGGATAAAAACCCTAGATCCTTATCAGGCTTCTGTTTTTTCTCATGCGATCCTTGTCCTCTCCTAGGCTTTGATGCCGTCCGAGCCCTTGATGTCCTCTAGATGGACGGCGCCTGCCCCCTTCTCCCTCCGCTCCCTCCTGATCGCCGCCGGAGCCACAGCTCTGTGCTGCCTCTGCGCGCTCTGGGCCTTCGGCGGGGTCTTCAGGAAGGCTGAAGCAATCAAGAACACAAAGAAATCCTGCGAGTGTGAGTGCTCCTGCGGCGGCGGCGGGGACTCCGGCACCACCCGGGCGAACGGGGAGATGGCGATGTGCGGAGAAAAGAGGGCCGCGGTGGCGGAGAAAAGAGGGCAGGTCGGGGGGTCGATGATGGAGCAGCTGGTGCCGGAGATCACCACTCACGCTCTCAGCTACCTGGACTACACTAGCCTCTGCCGCCTCTCCATGACCAATTCCGCCATGAGGAGGGCTGCCAACGATGATGGGGCCTGGAAAGCTCTCTATCACAAGGTATCTCCTTCCCCAACATCTATCTCTATCTGTGCCGTTCCGGTTCTCGTATTGTCCGGCCCCTGCTTCCTCTGGCGGAACTCCTGGAATGCTGCCAAGATATCAGTATCTTTGGCTTCGTAGTCTGGAGTATAATAAGTCAATCTGTAACCTTTAACACCAGCTTTAAATCCAGCACTTGCTCTAGTCTCTGTTTGTGGCGACACAAATATATAAGATCCTGCTTTAGTAAGGGCCTTTTCTTTCAATTGAACAGTGGTAAAGAAACATCAAGGCGTTATTCAGCGTATTTTCATCCTGAACTTCTTATACGATTTGCTTTAGTTATGCAGGAATCATAATAGAGTTGGCTTCAAGAAAGTGTTATTTGTTGTCTAGAATATAGTAACCTGCGGTGCAGTGTTATTTGTTGTCTAGAATACGCTAACCAGGGATGCAGCGGCACGCCAAGGCCTAACAAAATATGTCATGACCAATGTAGCTGGTTGCATTTAATGATATTTGTGTGAATAAATAGTTGGAGTTCTATTATCTTTAAGGTTTTCTTGACCCAATACTGAAACTCAAAAATCGAAACCCTACTCTTCCAGTGGAAAGGTACCACAAGATTAAAAAAAAAATAAACACCGAAACTATCTTGATGGGCTGATATTTGATAGGTAAGTACGACATTGTTTAGGAATTGCTGTCAGTATCTTTGAGGGTGTTTTATTGTCAGTTCCATGATACTAATAAGCCTTTTTACCAATCCTCTAAAAACAAACAATTTCTGCATGGTGCAGGTTAGAGTGCAGTTCAGGCCCATCTGCTGTACACAGTGGGCTGTGAGATTCAGAAATGGACATTGTCATACGCTGTTAACATGTGATGGTGCTTCCGAAATCTCAAAGTCTGCCGTGTATGGTAGATGAGCCCATAGTGGAACTATGTTTCCACTTTAGTGGACCTAAACCACACCAATGCAGGTAATCATTGTTGGTTACTCCTTTCTGGTAAATAGAAAATGCCTGTTGAGTTACGGTCTGAATGTGCATCGTAGGTGTATGTCTTTCCGCTCCTGATTTATGTTACATTTCATGGAAATCATTGTAGAAACATGTGTTTATTAATCCTAGGCAGGAACTTTGTCAATTACTGTAAGTGACATAAATGGCCAAGTCTTGTGAATAAGTGTCACGGCATCCCATTATAGCCCCATTGAATGCAACACTAAATGCACTCCCCACCTCACGCCCCCCCAACCAAAAAGGAAAACAATTCTTTGATACATTATCATGTCTAGCACTTCTCTTGTGTCATTTTAGTGGTTAAATAGGATAATAGCTGTCCATCGGTCATGCATGTAATGTCAAGCAAATTTCATTGGTTGAAAAGATCATCGTTGTTCTTTATGTACTTTGTTGAATCACTTGCATTTTGCATGTTAAATTTTAGTTCCCTATGAAGTCATGCTTTCTAGACTACAATATTATCATAAGTTGAGGATGTGCTATAAGAAATCTATATGAATGGTTGGTGCCACATCGTTAGCATACACGATGTGGAAGAGACAGGCTTTTTGTTAAAACTAGAAAGGCATGAATATTTAAATTTTTTTGGTTATACAGTTTAAGCTTGCACAATCAAGAAACATTCCACAGTTCTACTTGATTGAATGTAAGCTAAGATAAAGGAAAGCAAGATTTGGTACAGGAAACTACATGTCTGCATGCATCTTCAAGATATGAATAATAAATGCTGAGCAGAACCAAAACTCAATTTTTTAGAAAAGATGTGTTTATTAGTTAACTAATGGTTGGCAATATTGGCTGACAATCCTAACTCTTCGTTATGATGTAGCCTATTGTGAACATGTGTCAAGTAGGTCTAGCACACGACCTACTCAGTTCAATTGGAGTATTTGGTAGTATAAGCCATTATCATCTTTGAGATGTGATGAGCTTGAGGTAATTTTATCATTTTTTGACATCAGTTTTGGGCTTAGGCCATCTAGTTATGAAACCTAATCAACTAATTCATGGTCCAATGAGAGACAGTTTTGTGTCTATATAAGTTGTGATTATTCCTTGATTTTGGTGTCTATGAGAACTAGTTATTCAGTTTATTTGGAACTTAAAATTGGGATTGATCTAGAATTGTATATATCTGATTATTAAGTGAGAGTACCAGGCTGGTTAGTTTGACTCCATTGTTCCTTCTATATCATCAGCTTTACTCATATTTCTATATCTTCACTCATGCTTTTATCTACTTTACACTAACCACGTCTCTTCTCCTATCAACTTTCCATGTTCCATCTCCCTTCAAAACCCCGCAGACATTCCTTCACTATAAGCTATTATATAAAGTATTTTGCTACATAGTGTGTGCTGAGGGTGCTATGCTGTCATAGCAAGATACTTGCATAGTATAGGTTTATGTACCTTGTTATATTGTGTATCAGTTCGTGGTGGTGCATGCTAGTCCAGCATGGACCCATCTTGTTTAAGCCCTGGCATGTGATTGGGCATGTGATTAGTGTGGCTCGATATGTATCATGCTTGCTTGTGACTGGCATGGGCATGTTATGCAATACTTCAATCTTGCTAAAAGATCAAGCCTTAATAAATAACTCTCTCTGAAGTAACATGTATTGAAGGAGGAAGTCCTAGTTGCAAATGGTAAAGAACAGAATGAAACATGCTTTTATATTACCTTTTTTTAAAATGCTAAATCTGTAATCAGAAATTATTTTTTAGCTCTTTTTATGATTGATATGCATATTCCAAGTTTAAACATCACCTTTCCATGTCCAGGATCTGTTCTAGTGTGAAATGAATGTTTTAACTCTTTTTGGATAGCAACATTGATTTATGGGCTTTAGATGGACTGACAGATTGTATGTCGACATCATTCATTTTGCATGATATAATCTCTTTAACATGAAAGTGATGCCCATAAAACTGATCGCTCTTCTATTAGTTATGCCATTGTGAACAAGTCAAAAGCCCTGTGGTCACATTCCTTATCCAAATGGAGGAGGCTCGGGTTGGAGACTTGGGAAGTATTTCCCTGAGAACTTTGGACCTGGATAACTTGCTCTGGTTGGTCTTCTCTCCTTTTCCCTCATCAGTTATTTCATTGGGAACTACGTTGTTCAACACTTATGAACATAGGTTGGCCATATCGTTCGCTTGCCCTAGCTGATGATAAGACAAACTGATAGGATCCTGAGCTTAGTTGCAAAACAGCAACCTAGGTGTGGGTTGAAGATGTGGAGCCAGGGATATGTTGTCTTGAACTTGGGTTAGTATCTTGCATTCCGAGTTGAGCCCAAGATTACTCGGACCTGCACAAGACTGCCCAATGTGCATATCCATGCTATTAATATTTCTGTTATATGTGTTGTTAAGTATTGTTTTTACCTGTTTTCTTTTCAGGATGTTCTTTACAGCTAATGCTGTTATCGTTATTAAAACTACCATTATCCATAATGAAAATTTGCTTTGATAGTGATATTTTAGTTATTTTTGTTCTTGTTTTAGTGGAACTACTATTTGTTTTGCAGGTTTAGTTCACCATTTTGATTGTTGTGCATTTTGACCTAAATGAATCAACACTTATTCTATATATGTGTATACATGGTTAGACACCTAGATATATTGTTATTAAGATGCAGTTTCTATCAATGAGAAGGGGAAATTTGTAGCCCCAGTTGAAGGTCGATTTCATGAGTAGTTCAAGTATGTACCACTAGCATTAAGAGTAGGGTTGTTAGTCCATGACTTGACCTGCCAACGTGACATGCAGCTGGCCTAAGATAAGCGGGTTTGGATTTGTAAGTGGTTTTGTGTAGTAAATGGGTTGACCTAACAAACCTGTTTATTAAATGGGTGGGATTTAGGTTTTGAGTCATGACCTGTCTAATCTGATTTGACCTATTTAATAATTGAGTTGGGTTGATAAGATTATGATGCAATCTATTTAAGATCCATTTAACATGTTAACCTGTTTAAGAGCCATTTTAAATACTTTTATTTTTGGATTAGTACCCATGTTAATTTGGTTAACAAGTTATCATGTACCCGAGCTGACTCCACTTGTTTATTAAATGGGTTAAGCATGTCTAGTTGGATTACCTGTTTAAGAAACAGGTAGGGTTTAGTTTTCATTTCTGACTTGTTTAATAAATGGGTCAGGTTCGGGTTGACAGGTTTTTCCTAATTCCTATGCCTCAACCTGATCCCTTGCAGCCCCAAATCAAGGGGATAGGATAAAATTGCTGTGTTTGGCTTGAGATTGTTCTCTGTGAAAGATCGGATGGGGTGAATGATGGCGATGGTACAATTTTGTATCAGCAGAATGGGTATATCGAATGTATTGTGCAATAAAATATAATCTGAGTTTTATTATAATAATTATCATTTTTTAATTCAGTTTTTATGCCTTTTCTCTTTCTTTTTTTTGTACCCAGCAATGATTGATGATTCATAGGCACATGGCCCCCATTCTACAAATTTGGTCGTTTGGCCTCCTATATAATTTCCGGCAATTTCTAGGATGAGCAGGACTAATTTTGTCAAGATCGTCAATCGTGGAAGTGGAATGTTATATCATATTGCATATGTTATATGAGTGCAACTATTAGTGTTCCAATCTGACAATGGTTCTGAGTGTCGGATATGGCAAGTGGAAAAAAACTTTGATAATAAATCATAGTAAGTCCCTGATTAGATTTGAACCACTAAGTAAAGATTCTGAATTTAAATTGATAGTTCTTTGAAGGGTGGAATGGTTGTAATGAAGGACTTTTGCCCTTCCACAACTCAAATTTTACATGTAGAAAGGTGCTAATTGGTTTTTAATGGAATGGATCTTGACATATATTTTTGGAAAAAATGCATGGAAAACTGTGTGAAAGGATGCATTCCAAAGAACAAGAAACTGAATTTTGACTCATAGCAATTCCAGCGTCGGATTTTTTTGGTATATACTAGAAGATATGATCTTGTGTTGCATCTTGAGTCTTTTCCTATAGATGTTGTCATACCTTGCTTCCTTAATCTGAAGTTTTCGTGTACATTTATTACTTTTCCTATTATAATCTGAATTATTATGAAATCATTCTTAACACTTGCTCTGTGTTTGTTTATATGGCTACAAGTTCATTATGTCCCTGTTATACTTGTTTAGTGCAACACCAAGATCCAACATATACTTCTTATTTGGTATTTCAATGTCTCAGGTGTCCAGAAAAACTTATAGTCTAAATGGCTAATAGTTATCTTGTAGGACTTTACGGTGGAACAAGACAGCATCACCCCAGTTAATGGATGGAAGTCTTATTATGCCGCCACCAAGGCCATAATTAATGTCAATGCAGAGTTTTACAACATCATTAGAGAAAGATCTCTACCAGCAATGAGTCGCTTTTGGCTTAACACGGGCTATGTGAAGTGCATACATGGCTCTGGAGAGTTATTTACAGGGTATGATCTGAAACACAATTTTACAAAGATTGTTATATTACAACTTATGGTGAAATTAGGAAACAGTGCAACTGTTATTTCTTGAGATATTCCATTCTCATATCGTCTTTGTTAACATACTTAAATCATTGAAAATTGTATATATGCCAAGAGCCTGAGTAAGACCAAGCTTTAGGATGTGCTTCGTATTGCTTAAGGAAAAAAAAATACTTTTATAACTTTTAAAGCAAAAAAGTGCTTCCTAGAAAATAAGTGCTTCGTAACGATACCTGAAAAATGCTTCCACAAGAAAAAAAATAAAAGAGTACTTTTAGAAGAAGCTAGAAAACCTAGCTTCTGGCTTCCCCTTTTAGAAGAAGCAGAAGCACCACCAAACGTACCCTTAAGATGAAGATGCCATATTTGACATTCATATTTTTGGCTCTTAGTTTATTCTTTGATCACCATAGGATAAAAAGTATAAAGAACAAATCTTATCTATTTGGGTGGGCTAGATAGAGCCTTTCTTGTATTCCTTTCCTTAGTTGTTGAGGAAGTGTGGCAAATGATATAACTGATTCTGCATTTTATGTTAATGCATTTGCTCAGAAGACTGTCTTTCTTCTTAAGCTCTTCACATTACAGTATTCAGTTAACATAGCTGAAGGACATATGTTAATTCCTAGTGGAGTGATCTAGTTCCTTTTCTACAATCCACACTTTTTGAATTTCTTGTAACCTGATTATTAGTGTACATATGAAAATTGTTAAATGAATGCAGATACCTTATTAAGCTTTATTCTGATTTTTGTTTTTCATTTGTCATTCCTTGTTTAGTAGATAAATAAGCTCTGTTTGATTGTGATAAACTGTGAACTAGTACATACATCATATGTTTCATCATCCATATTTGGTTGCGTCAGATTCTCATGTCTGGTAGTACTGATGATGAAAAGCTCAACAAAACATCTTTGATGCTTGAATTGTGCTTTGAGCTTGATCATTGTCCACCTTTTCTTTCCCCTTCCTATTCAAAAGATGATGGTGACTAGGTGGTTCTTCTTCCTTTATTGTATGAGAAAGTGCAGAAGAGCTAACTGATTTTTAGCTGAAGAGAATTATTTGTTGGCTAAACAAAGTCCGAGGAAAGCTGAAAGGATGTTGTGTTGCTAGGGTGATTGAATGTGGGAGGCCGAAGAAACATAGTTGGGTTTCAGTTACGAATAACATGGGCTTGGTCCAGTTGGCTGGTTTGAGTGATTACAGAGTGTTTGGGGAAGAGAACAGTTCATTCATGGGGAAGCAGGCAACAGTAAAATGTTGACTAAATTTCTATTCTTAAGTAATATTTGAATTTGTGCAATTTTTATATGGCTATATTGGCAAATGCTGAAGATTTTTTGAGAAGAATCATAAGATGGAGTATATAAGGGTTCGGATTGAAAGCCAAGTGGTTTATCCATGATCTATGACATGTTTTGTTTTGAAGTTGCTTTAAAATAGTAGCAACTATGGCCTGAATGAATGTGGAAACCATTTTTGATTGCATCATCCTTCTCTCATGCTAGGGTTATTGAATTTCCATTATTTTTGAAACGTGCAGCAATTTTGATTTTAGAGATCATCAGATTTAGCCAAACTGTTTTAAATTTTGACCTTTCATGTAAACTTTCAGTTGAGTTATACATTAACTTTTATTTCTGTGTACTGATAATTTAGCAAACCTACATGTAAGTACTAAAATTATAAGTCAAGAGTACTAAATAACCCCCTTGCCTCGACTGCTTTCTATCTTAAACAATCATATATATATATATATACTTCATTAATTTATGTCAGGTTAGACTGGTAAAGCAACATATGCGCACCAAATAATAGTATACATGTCAAGGTGACAAAGTATACCGTTCTCTGACTTGGGAACAATTTTTTTTATCACTCTGAATTAGTGCTGTCCAGACCAATCATCAGGTATCTGCGACCATTCGATTGCAATGCTTTAGTACTGCTGCTGCTTATGGACTTTTGGGGTTTATGGTGAGCATAAATGATTTCACATGCAATGGTTGCTCATGCATTCAGCTTCATGCTTCAAGGTATTTTATAAATTGTCTGTCAACATGGCTAGTGGAATGGGAATCATTATTATATTACAGCATAGAACATTGATTTTACATTTGCTCTCCCCTGGAAATTGTTTATTCTTTTCCTTAGAGGCGCATACGTGATCCATGGAAATAATGTTTCTCTTCCATCTGGTCTTCAATCATTCTTGGTTTCATTTTATAGGTATACTGCAGTGATTAACAGTTGGGCTCTGGCATTCAATTGGGTTCAAGGAGGGGCTGGTCAAGGTGTTGCCTTTCAGATACGGAATGTACGAGCTCGTGTGCTCAGTGATATGGCATGGGTCACCATGAAAGCTTATGTTGATGTGGACTCAGAGCCATTCCATGTGACCAATGTCTATGAGTTTCACAACAAGCGGTGGCACATGGTTCACCATCACAGTTCAGTAATGCTCATGGATGGGGATCCGGGACCCCACAATCTTTTTGGTTGAAGTGGATAGGAAATACAACAATTGCAATATACCTGAATGTGGCAAAAGCTCTTGCTTCTTTTTTCTCTTCCGTTTAAATTTCCTTGTGTTTTTTTTCCCATTTCACCATTGGAAGCTTTTGTAATCTCACCAGTCTAGACTGTTAATATATATTTGTCATCTGTTTTCTGTCCAAAGGCCTTAATATATTCTGTAATTTCTTTGAAACTTTTTTCATTTCATCTTCAGATGATTTAGGACATGAGGAGCTTTTATTAGCACTTTTTATAGATAGCACAGCGGTTATATACTTGTACAGGAAGATTGTGGGAGCCAATCAATTGAAAACATTTGATGAGAATAACATGCCTCGTTATACTGGTTAAAGTTTCATGGTAATTTATTATCAGTTTATGTATGTGACTGGTCATATGGTCAGTCACTTTCAGTAATTTTATTAGTTTAAGTGGACGAGCCATGCTAGGTTCCAAGGTTAGCCTTCCAGATCACATTGCTTCTATTTCTATAGCTCACATCGCCGGCGTAGATGCTCGAGTGACGTTGATTCTCATTGACTAGATTCTGACTCTCAAGTTTGGATGGTAACCTGAATTGCTTGTTCGGTATGGCATGACCTAGACCATATGTTTTGGTTGTGCGAATTGCATGCCATGATCCTCTTGTTTCTCAAGTCAGTCGATTTCGCCCCACTGTGTGCGACTCGTTGCAAATTGAGTTGCCGGGCTTGATCAGGTCGATTTTCTATTTGCGGGTATCAACATGATCATGTTAGTTCAATGATAAGGATCATGGTGACCCCAAAAAAAATGCAAAATTTGGCATCAATTTGTTGCTTAATCGTAAAACCCATCATACTTGGAAAAATGGGAATACAAATGCTTGGTTATAATTCAGGTCAATATAGTTTAAGTCAACATCACCTTGTAAGAATATACAAGGATCAATCATCATCCTAGATACCCTGGGTTGACCTATTTTTAAGATTCGATGCATGGCAGAATATTAGTATTATATAAAAGAAGATTGTATGGAGCTATTTTAATGCATGGTTCCATTGTCCAGTGGTTAGGACATCGGACTATGAATCCAGTAACCCAGAGTTTAAATCTTTATGCAACCTATTTTTTTTCCTATGACTTGATAACATAAGTAGCATAGTTGTGGCTCTAATCTGATGTTTGCATGATTTAATAGTTAGGACAATCTGAAACCAGTAATCTGAGTTCAAATCCACCAAAACTGACCTCAACATCAGCCCTTATATATATATATATATATATATATATATATGAAGTGTGTTGTTCTTTGACTCTTTCAATCCATCACTACGAAACTAACCCCAGCATCAGCCCTTATATGCAACATCTAGCACGACTCTTCTTCTCCTCCATCTATCATGGTTTTATCCCTTTAAGAGCCATTTTTTATGCAATGCAGCTTCATTGGTTTCTTTTTCTTTTTCTAATTAAGATAGTTTGTCCTTTCTTTTGAAAAATTTCTTCCTTGAGCTTATTTTCACCAGTTATCTTTTTGAATCAGGCAGCAAAGTCTCTCACATAGCTTTGCCTGTGAATACTTTCTGTCTTTATCCTCTTCCTTCTCCAATTGCTTCTAGTAATATATTTCGTAATATGTGAATTATAGTGACTTAATCGCCGTTATCTTATTATCATCAGCTTTTATTTCTTCCAATTTTAGCTTATCTCCTTCTCTATATGTTGTTGTTATTGTTTTGTTTTTTCTTTCCTCTAGCGCTCTCACATAGCTTTGGTTGTGAATATTTTGTCTGATCCTCTTACTTCTCCAATTGCTTGTAGTGATGTACATATTATAATCAGTGGATTCTAGTGCCTTAATTACCGTTTTCTTATTATCATTAGCTTTTATTTCTTCACATTTTAGCTCATTTCCTTCTCTATATGTAGGTGGTGGTGTGTTTTTTGTTCCCTCTATTCTTTCTCTTTAATGAGAAAGTATGTCACCTTTTACCCGGTGATCTATAATAGAAAACAAATACCATCCCCTAATGATATTTATTTTATTTTTTTATTATTATTATAAAAAATAAATATAAAATTTATGATTTATTCTATAATTTTTTTTATCTACTTTTCGTATATGATAATTTTGTATGAAATTTATTTTTTTTATACGAGATTACCTTCTAATTAAAGAGGGCCAAGTGTGTTTTTGGACCTAAGCTGGCGATTTTTTTATTTTGTTTCGCTCGAAACACCTTATCCGATCTTACTCCTTCCGGAACAGAGCAATTGTCTTTCTTCTAACATCTGATGCAGATCTAACGGTTGAGATATCCGGGATCATCTCCCTGTGCAGAGGCATTTCCTGTGGTTTCTCTCTGCCGGATTACGTTTTCTTTTCCTCCGATACGCCCCCAGCTATCGCTTTCAAGCCGGATTAAAACGAAGAGGCAAGAGGTGTAGTCGCTAGAGAGGAGAGTGAGGAGGGGAAAAGGAAAGGAAAGGAAAGGAAAGGAAAAGGGGAAGGGAGAAGAAAGAGACGATGGACGCGGAGACGCAGCGGCGGATCGAGGAGGTGGTGCTGGAGATCCTGGAAAGCTCGGACATGACGACGATGACGGAGTACCAGGTCCGGAGGACGGCGGCGGAGAGGCTCGGCCTTGACCTCTCCATACCCGACCGCAAGCGCTTCGTCCGCAGCGTCGTCGAGTCCTTCCTCCTCTCCAACAAGGACGAACCCCCTCAACAACAACAAGAGCAAGAACCGCAAGAAGAAGAAGAAGAAGAAGAGCAGGAGGAGGAGGAGGAGGAAGCGAAGAAGGGGAGCCGCAGAGAGAAGGAGTACGACGACGAAGGCGATCTCATCCTGTGCCGTGTAAGCTGTCTCAATCGAACATCTAAACCTTAGTTTCTTGTTTTTTAGATCTTCGTTTTCTGGATTCGTTATCTAGGGTTTTGGTTTGCGTTTTTGTTGCAGCTGTCGAATAAGAGGAGGGTGACGCTTCAGGAGTTCAGAGGGAAGACGCTGGTGTCGATCCGGGAGTACTACCAGAAGGACGGGAAGGAGTTGCCTACTGCCAAAGGTATTCATCTCGTTCAGTCTTATCTGCGGCTTTTATGCATCTGTAGGAATTTCTTGGATGAACTCCGCTTTGTTTCTTCATTTTAATTAGATTTTTTTTAAAAAAAAAAAATTATTAGCGCGTTGATTCTGAAATCCAAACTATACTCAAGTAAATATGGTTATATATCAAATGACAAACCTGATAGTTTCTGTCCTGCATTCCAGAAAGAACCAATTCTTTTTCGTGAAAGATGGTGGTAATTCATCCAATTCTTGTTCTGGTCTTTCTTCTGATTGGCTACCAAATATATTGCGCACAAGGGACAAGGGGCTGGGGAAGGATTATTGTATCTTGAGGGGAAAGGGTTTAGATTGGCACTAGAGGCACCATTCCCATAGGGAATCAGGGTATCTGCGTGATCCAGGGGGGTATGAGGCGTTTGAGATCTCACCTGCACTCTTGGCTTGTCCATCCATATTAAAGTTTGTTAAATTTGCCCTTTTTTTTCTTGAATGAGAGTAATTATTCTTTCCTGAATGGGGTGGATGCTGTACAGGATAGCTGCAGACTGGTTTGGAGAATCTTGTGCCCACTGGGAAATTGCTTATTCTTTTTAGTCAGCAAGTATAAGTAACAGTTGCCTACTTTAAGGAATTGTTTTCATTGAATCTTTAACATTGTTCTTGTGGTCGGGTTCTTTTTTCTGAAGTACATATTTAATTTTTTTTTCAAAGCTGCTTCTAGATTCATCATTTCTATTAGGAGCTTTTAATCAGTTTTAGTTAGGCATTAACACATTTTATGGCATGAAGCTTGCTTGAGTTCTTACTTCTGGCATGACCTGGCATTTTTGACAATGGTACCTAGACATGTGAAACAGGCATCAAGTGTCCGAGTGGTCATAGGTGCTGGACATTGTATCTTTCAAAAAATTGGGTATGGAGGCACGTCCATATTTTATAGATACATTTGTCAATATGTAGCGATGGATATAATGTTTAAATTTGTTGGATCAGTTGCTTTATAATTTAATAGAATTCATAAAATCTTTATTAAATGTTAGACTAATAAATTTTAGGTATGAGTGCCAAAAGTTGTTATGTGATGGCATCATGGACTTGCCGAATTGAAATGTCAACAAGTGTCATGAAGTGTCATGTTATCCAAGTGTTTGGAAACAGCAAAAATCCAAATTTTGAAGTATCCAGGTAGCACTAATTGTTGATATCATTTGCCTTCTGTAATTGATGTGGTGATAGGGCTTTTCATTTGTAAGCTGGAGCGTCTAGTTGCAAGATTGGTCCTATTTAAACTTTTAGAATTGTTGATATAATTGGCTCAAATCCAGGCATTGTGTTGCCGTTATTGTTTATAGCTTAGATATTCTATGCTATTTCATGAAACTAGAGTGGGTTTTACTTAATGAAATGCTCTTCAAATCATTATTTTATATATTTCTCAAATTAATAATGCAGCTTTAATGTAATGTTTTGATGTTATTTGTAATCTGTTTTATATATATAGTTCTGTTAATTCTCCAATACTTGTATGCATACTACAATTTCTCACATTTTTCGTTCATGTATAGAATTTTATGGTTGGTCCTGAGAAGAGATGCATCTACAAAAGGTGCCCCCATAGATAGATAGATTGTCTGGATGGAACATTTAGGCCTTTCTGTAGCTGTGAAATTTGAATGCTGATATATATATTTATCTCAATATATGTACAGACATACATGCACACATATAATACAACAAGGTTTTACTAGGATACCAAATTAGTGTTGATGAAATTCACATATGATCATCTTATTGAAGTTGTGCTGGTCTTCTAACATACAGTGAGATTATTTTAATCGATAATGGACAAATTCTTTTGATTTTTTATTCTGCTCTCTATTGGTGATACCTATGACAAATAAAATTTCTATTAATTGATGTCGAAGTGATAGACATTGAATATAGACAAATCATTATAATTGGCAAAAAAGATAGACCCAGTTAAAACTTGAGTGATAGTAAATAGATCAAATCTAGCAATGTAAACCTAGAACAAAGGCCAATTAGAGCTGGGTTTTGGATCACTTAAGACAACACTTGATCCATCCCATTAACACCTGCAATAACTAGCAGTAAGTTAGGATTTTGTTTATTTAATAACAAAAACTTGAAGGGGTTCATGAGTTTTAAACGTAGCCCGATATGCTTTTGTGTTTTTACTAATTTTATTAGGTGGTTCATGAATAGATGCTTACAACCTTTATGTATTTTTTTCTTTAAATACTATATAGAAGAAAGAATCATGGTTCAAGTACATTTATTTTATTTAAGGAGTTCATTGAGCAAAAAAAATCTTTTATTATTTTTTCCATTTGAATGGCAAAGAATCATGATTATATGATTAGAACGAGGATGGAATTTTGTTATTGGATTATTTATCATATGTGACACCATACGAATGGAAAATTTGTTTGTGCTATTACCCAGCCAGCTGGCTGTTTCACTGAAGCAACTCCTATTACTTTGCTATTAACATTGATAATAACGGTAATGCTCCTTTCAAAGATTTTGATACCCCATACGCTCATCTATTCTATAGTCAAAGCAGGAGCCTATCCTTAGCACCCCGGGACTGGATGGCTTCCAGGCTTTGTTCTTCCAACATTTTTGGAATATAGTGGGGGAGGACGTCAAGAATTTTTCAAAATTCACACTGTTTTCATGACCTCAAAGTGATCAACTTTATGAAATATGAGGGAGAAAAAAATTCTCTCTCCCTATTCAACTGCCCATCCAAGAGCTTCTTCTTTCCCTGGCTGTTTCTTCATATATTTTGATAAGATAGATTGAATTTTATTTGTTTGGCATGTGTCATGCTTGTGTAATCTGGTCTGACTAAAGATTTTCTATAATTATGTAAGCTGATATTTTTTTTTCTCAATTCTGTATGAAAAGGGAAGTGCGATATGAATTAAGTGGAGGTCCAAGTATCAAGAAAAGAAAAGGTAGGGAGACAGATAAATTGGAGTCAGCTCTAGTTTTGAGTTATCCAAGGACCGAAGAATCCTTTCTCCTTTCCTCATTCTTCTGGAATTCTGGAAAGGAAAAAAAAGAAGAAATAATGCAGACTACATGCTGCTACCGTGTCATACTAGAATATTTTTATTTTAGGAGTCCATCTGCAAAGCCTTGTCCATTATAATACTAGAAATGGTATGGGTGGGAAATTGTGAAGGCTTATTGAGGATTATAGTTATAGATACTCCACATATAATTACCCATTTGTTTTCTTATAAAATGTCAAAAAAATTAAGAAATAAACAAACATGATATTGCTAGAAGTAGAGCTGGGTGGATAAAGTGAGAACTTAGAAGTGCTTCTCTGATTGTGTGGCTATGGCTTGGCAAGGGAACTTATAAAGAAATGGTAATAATAAATGTTGGATACTGATGGGAGTGCAAGTAGGACCGTTACTTGGATTCTCACTTCCATCCAGAACAAGACGAGTTGTGCCCTTAATTCACTCTGCATCAGTGAAAGTCGCAATATCCCATTCAATTGGCCAAATAATAATTCACTATATTAAAAACTATTTAATTTTAATCAGTAAAAATAAATATTAAAAAATTTCTAATGCTTGCTAAGAAACATGAAATAGTTGTTCTGATGAAAAAAAATGATTGACAACGTCAAGAGCTTTACTTTTCTGTCAGAAAGGTCATGTGACATATATCTTGTTTGGATTTGCCCCTTAACAAATGTAAGAGAGAGAGAGAGAGAGAGAGAGAGAGACCGTGATACAGCTGAAATTAGAGGAGGTTCTAGTGGAAATTGATGTTTGGATAATGTTGATGGGTCGTGAAAAAGAAACCATAGACTTTTGGAAATTGCATGTGGGGATTTTAAAAAGCTTCTATTTGATAGATGTAGCTTGTGATAAGAGTGACAGTAGATAGAAATATCAATTGTTGCAACCTTAGAATAGATCGGATAGGGCTATTAAGCTATTGCTGTGGATATTGTGCATCATCGAATAATGCGCGCATATAAAAGTGTTTGCCTTGGTAGAATATATCACATGCAATAGGTTGACAAAAGAAAGATTTACTAGAACTAAATGATCATGTCCATGCACGTATATAGGCACACTTGCATGCGTGCACATTGATTAATCTGTAATAGATCCTGTACTCATGCAAGTTCCTGTTACAATTTATTTTCTCAGTTTGACAGTTATAGTTCTGCTGGGATGAAAGATCATCATTTGTGGACCTGAATGGTTGGAATTGATGAGAAACTATATGAAAATGTTCAAATTGGTCTGTCATCTGCTAGTAAATCTAACCTAGGCCCCTCACTTGGCGTGACACAGGGTCCATTCAATGCTTCGGTGGCTCTTTCTTTGAGTTGTCTTCTTTGTTGCCCTCTTGGTTTAGGGGCTGTTGGAAGTTTATCTTTATGCAGTTCAAATTTCGTGAATACAAACACATTACCTGTGGATATACAGTTGTACATCCAAGTTCAAATTTCTTGAAACAAGAATTTGAACCTTAAGTTCTGCCAACTTGTCAGCTGACTTTAATTTTTTTCTCTGTACACGGTTGTTAAGTGCTGATTTAGTCCAGCATTTTTGTTCTAGCTTTTACAAGAGCCCATGACCTATCCTCTTTCTTCCTAATGTAGCCAGCAAGATTAATTTAGTCATTTTACCCTTCTTACGGCTATATGCCTGCATTCATTAAAGTAGATTGTTTGTAGCCATCTAATTTTAGCTTTCTCAGAACTTCTATCAAGTGAAAGCTCAAAATAATTCTAAATTTTCCAATCAGTCCTCAACACAATGTATAGAAATTTCATCAGCACACTCCAGTATCTCACCCTATTACCTTTTCCCCTATATCAGAGGAGGTAAATGTGTTTTTCTATATGTTCCAACTCTAAGACTGCTGTTGAGATGCATTCAGTGGTTTCTACAGTAAAAATCTTGGACAGTTGCTTGAACTTGCTAATAATTTGTAACTATGCGACTTTTCCTAGCATCATGTCCTCTATTTAGTCGTTTTCCATCATAGTTGCTTTTCTTAGGGGGACAAGGTAGCTTGCCTGACTTGCTGAACTGTTTGACGTCTGATTCAGATTTTTCTGCTTGGATTCTTTGTAAGCCGGTTTGATCTTGCACATTACTGATGACGAAGATGCCAGATCATATCATCTTTGAACTCCTGATTCTGTTCCTTTTGTTGTCTGGCTACTAGATTTTTTTCAGCTAGGCTTGCCAAGATGATGTTACTAATTAATGCTTACTGTGTATTGTTATCACAATCCTACTTCAGTATGTTACTTCAGATTTTTGCATGGTTATATTTTTGTAGACTTGATCCTGCTGTTACTGTACGCTCAGGGATAAGTTTGACTGTTGATCAATGGGAAGCCTTTCGGAAAGCAGTTCCTGCTATAGAGGAAGCCATTGAGAAGATGCATGAGTAGGGCTGAATGTTTTTGAGAAAAGAGTCAGACTGAATGTTGTTTGCACGTTTCAAAACCTTGTATACTTGCTCTTCACCAAGCAGAGGTCGTGTTGCCGTATGGAAGAGTGGGTCAGGTTGGAGTCAAGACCAACTAACAATGAGTTAGTTGTTTCTGGAGAGTTGAGACTTATGACTTGGTTACCTGTCTAATATGTTTCAAGATTTAAATGATGTTTAATGTTTGTATGTAGGGGTTTTGACTTTTTGGATTTTGAATTTCGTAATTATGTTGAATGGAAGTTGGGGGATGTTTTTTGTTTTTTAACTTTTTTCTCTTTTGTACCTTTCTTTATATTAATATAGAGTGGGTCTTCCCTTTTCAATCAAAGGAAACAGAAGTTAAAAAGGGAATGGTAAACATTTTGACACTGCCATTGTTTATTGTAAAGTCCTGGCAGGACTTAGCTGCTGCTGCTGGTTTTTTTTTTTTTTTTGGGGTACAACGGTGACTCACAGCATACCATGTTAGTACACTTGGAAGATTCATTCTCTTTAGCGCAATGCATTCTTGGGTAGTTGGCTTCCATTCACATTGCGGATCCAGGATTTTGAATTCTAAGTACACACAGGATTTTCCCGATGAAATCTAAATCTGGCGTCTCAAAATCTCTTTGGTCAAGTCATACTTTTGTTTAGCGCAATGCATTCTTGGCTAGTTGGCTTCCATTCACACTGCGTGATTCCACTTATGATGTCATGCCGCGACGTCGCTCTATTAATGCTGCCAAAACCGCCGGCACCGAAAAAACGGTAATCAAAAATATAATTTAAAAAGGAAGTTCCGGACGAAATATTAGTTGTTTATCGAGAGGTATGAAAAAGAGAAACTGTTGATTTTTTGTGGAGCAAAATTAAAGAAAACTAAAGAATATGGAAGGAATCATCTTAATGGGGAAAATTATATATAATGATTAAAATAATTATGTGCAAAATTATTAGTAAAATAATTAAAATAATTATGTTTTTATAATAATGTTCATGTTTCAATGAAGAGTTATATATAATGATGCTATCATAGGGTTTAAATTAGTCCCCGCATGAGGCTTGTCGGAACTAATCGAACCTTACCCCAAAAGAATTTGAATTAATCATGCGGCATGTTGGAACTAGTTGATACACGTCAAGTAAGTTTTAGAACTGGTTCTATTCTAAAACTAGTTGATACCCATCGTAAGAAAATCTTACGCATGCACTGGTCTCGACAACCAACATTCTGATATTAGTTAAACTATAATATATAGAGAGAAATATAATAATTCTTTTGCCGTGTTTGAACTTGTACCTTTGAAATTTTTGACTAGAAACAATGAAACAATCTTCGGTAAGGCTACCTATATTAGACTCTTTCCAAAAGTTCCATATTGGTGGGAGTTTCAGCTAAATGTCAAAATGAAACCTGGCAGGATAGAATATATGGTATGTGACAGCCAAGCTCCGTAAAAGGATAGAGAAGGGGTGTTCACTTTTGACTGTTGACCGACGGAATGGCTACTTATCCACGAGACCATTTTATGGACGATTTTGATAGATATTGCTTCTGCATTTTTAGTCATTTTATTTTCTCATTCCTACGAATGTATTGATTTTAGATTTGTTTAGTAAATCTGGTTTACCTAAAGAAGAGCTTAAAAGCTTCACAGCCGAGGCTTCCTTTAGTTTTTTAGAAGGACTGAACTCAAGTCCGAAACTTGTGTAGATAGCCAACATGATTGATCTCGTCTCTCATAATGCTACGAGCCCCCAGATGTCCTCGTTTTGATTGAGAGCTTGTTTATCAATGAAATCAGCAGCTTTGTTGGCTTCGCGATTAATGTGGGTTGCAGTGAAGGAGTGTAACATTGATCTTCATTGAAGTATAAAGATGAGGGAATTGATGTGCTGCTGATATTCAGCATTCTCATTTGGAACAAGATAGACGTAGGCACATCTTACAGGCTGTGTAGGGGACTGACTGGTATTTTGGAAGATCCTTTCATTTCGAGCAAAACGAAATGATTTGGAAGATCCAAATCAGCCAAGCAAGAATTTTCACTAAGGATCAATGCCCTTCCTCTACCTCGGCCGCCCATATAAAATCCACCATGCCCGACAAAAAATTTGGCACAGATTCTATTGTTGACATACTATGTCAGCTGGTTCCAACTTCTTGAAGCAAAAGGAAAATTGAATATCACGTTGTTGAAGCAGATAAGGAGCCATGCACCTTGTCGCGTTCCATCCATACGAAGCCTCTGAAGTGGTGGACTGCGTAGGATGCAACCCAATCAGCTGTGCCATTCGCTTCCCTGTAAGAGTGTGTGTGGCCTGATGGACGTCACATCCTACAATAATCTGCGAATATCGAGAAGCAACCGCTTACTCTGACTTGCGACCTTTTTTTTCTCTTTGTGTAATTAATACACACTAACACAAAGGTCACATGATGTGAGAGCTGCTTCAATAATTCCCCATCTTGCAAGCAGATCTTTAGAAGGCAATCTGTTCCAGAGTGGTTTCCACCAAAAAAATTTGACCCTCAAGGGTACTTTCATCAACCGCAACCATTTTGGACAGGGGTTATTTACCAACTGAGATTTCTTAAGAAGAGGATATATCTTTAAGGGTACTAAGGCTGCTTTGGGTGCGGCCCCACACCAGCTGATCAGACCAATCTCCAGCCTCTAGATAGTGACATCAAATCACTAACTTTCAAATTAGCATTCATACAAGTTCATATTGATTGAATTCCCATTTCCAATCAGCCATTTACTTTGGTTTTGTATTATTTGCCCATGATCACAGATTTTTTTTTTCACATAACTGAACAATGTCGGGGTTTAGTGTAAAATGCCCAAGATCCATCGAACCGATATTTTGCTGAAACAACTTTGGCCCAGAGTGAGGTAGGATTGCTTATAAGTTGAGCGGCTAGCTTTCCCAAATAAGCAGCTACTCTGTTTTGGGACATGACACCACAAATTATGGCGGCTAACCAAATGTGGGATATAGAAGGGGTGTTCCATGTGATTTGGTTTGCCGATGACCATTTATTTCCACTTTTGAGGAGTCCAAAAGCAACCACCTTCTTTAGATAGGCACCGCTTTATGTTGCAGGTAATGACGTTATCAAAGAAATTGTCCTGATCTAAAGCTATTTGGTGATTTGGAAGCATCAAGAATCTAGTGGGACCGAGTTTGTTCTTGGTCAAAACATGGCTCGTTGCGGAAACTATTCATAACTCGTGCCTGAAATGAATCCAATAAGCTGGTTGGATTGTGAAGGGGTCATAGGGAGTTGCTAGAGCTATATTCTATCTTGCATAAGAGTATTGATAGCGTAGGGCTTGCAAGGATTTATGATGACGGTCGTGTAATGAATTAGGATAGTTCTATGAGTTACTAATACACAATTCTGTGAAACTATTTATATAAATAGTAAATAGAGATTAAAAAAAGGACTATATTAATGAATTCTCTCAATAATTTATATACACGAAAAAATTACTAGATAAATTAGATTCAGAAAACTAATCACGATAGATAATAAGATGAATTTTCACCTTTGCTCCGATCTTGAAGAGTTTAAATACAAAGAGAGATAATGTGACGGATAGCTATTGGACTGGTCCACCAAGCCTGGTCGTTCTAATAATTTCTCCATATAATCATCCTGTAAACTTGCACAGGACAGAGCAAGGAATCAGTATTCCAGCAACAATAAACAACACAAATAATTCAATACTGCATTTAAATATCCAGCTAAATATTGTGCGATGTCACCTAGAAATCCAAACAGCTGAATGAGAATTCAATTATTGATGGATAGCCGGAAGAATCATCTGAAACGACAAGATACGAATAAGTGCGAATTCTTTTGGCTGCATTTGAGAATTTTAAGGCGCGGATAGACTTGACACGACACTCCTAGCCGGCCCCAATCTATTCCCCTGGCAAGCCCTAATACCAGCGAAGTGAAAAATGCGTTGACGCAAATAAAACATGGGCGGCTACCAAGTCGCAGCATCACAGTCCTACGAAAAATGGCAACAAGGAGTAAAGCCAGATGTTTACATGAAACAATCACCAGGGACCTCGAACAGCGACCTTTAAAGCCTCCGACGCAAACACTGATATTTGACAAATAGGATCCTGGGATGAGGTTAATATCCATGTCGAGCTCACCTGGACACGCACGGGAAGAAAAAACTTGGAGAGGAATCTCCATTGGATCGAAGATTCTTTTTGAGTAAGGTACACCTGAACTGCTTAAGGCTAATAAACTAATTACGTTTGATTGTAGATTACACTAGACTTTCATTTATTTATGCTTCTTTTTTTTTATTCAAGCGGTGATGACGAGTTGGAATGAATAGCAAAACCTCCAGAACCAAAGCGCAAATATCCTCCTCCTCTCGGAGAGAATCGTCACCTTAAAAGCATTAGTTATCGGAGCTTACCAAGGTTTGATCTTATGCTCTGACGTGCTTCTATTCCGCGTGGTGACTTTTTCCTGGCGCGTGGAATAGAATGCACGCTTGAAGTCTGACATTAGCTCCCTTGTGGACAGAATCCATTAAATTTTAATTGAAGATGAAGCTTTGTGCCGTCAAGTTGAGGGGGTTGTTTCAGTGGATACACAGTGCTTTCCAGTACCATGCATTCAAATCTACGCTCCATGGGAGAGCTAAGACCAGTTCTTAGATCCCAAAGTCCGGGCTCTGTAGACTCGTGCTGTTTCCAGCCTTCCCGCATTTGCACTCTTCCTGGGGCAGAGAGACCCAATGGAGAATCCCAAAGCATTTTCCGCATGGGCGAAATCGCCAAGTAGCTTCCTCACGCAGGCTCTTGGATTCCTCCTCCGGGAAGGAAAAAAAAAAAGCCTTTGGTCTTCATAAACCAGATTGGACCAGCATGGGTGGCGACAAGGCGAGAGCTGCCTTCCTTTCGCTGAAAAGAATAAAATTTAGACGAGGTCCATAAAGCTCGGAATCCAAAAACGCTCGCCTTCAAGTTAGCACACCAAAGTGCTGCCACGAAGAAGGGAATCAGAGACAACAACGTAAACAAACACTGGTAGAGAATTTTTTTACAATAGAAAGAGCACCAATAAGCAGGTGATGGCGTAAAATGTTTAAATATACTCAGTTAGGACTCACATGAAGCTTACTGAAATTCTTAAAAACTTGACGTACAATCTATCGAGACCGCCACTGGGACAGAGCCACAAAAACTACTTCGACTTCCATCTGAAGTTTACGGCCAAACAAAAAGAGGAATTGCCTAAAGAACATAATAATAATTGCTAGCTTGAATCCAAAAATCTAGTATTCCATGCCAAGCTTGGAACTGCAGAGAGCTGGAATCGAGCAGCAGCAACATTCAAAGGAAACAATAACAGAGGACAGAACAAAAATTTAACTTAGGTGATAGAATTAGAGTATTGACTTACAGAAGAGACGGGGGGAAATGGTGCTATATATACTACCGACATGAAAAGATTCAAGCAATGCTCCCTCCGAAAGAGGCAGCCTATGGAGTGCTTCCTACCAAGTACCAACCCAGCTACTTCATCTACAGGTCGCCATGGATATGGTTACGACGAACTCGTGGTCTCGCGAGATATCGCGGCGATCAGCTTATCCCTCATCAGTTGCTCGGATCCCGGCGACTTCACCACGAATGTATGCAAGACAGCTTCGTTGCTCGCCGTGACCTTGGAATCCACCACATTGATCTGCGCCTCCTTGAATACTTGGATTACTTTGGAAACAGGATGGGTGTCCATCGGGCAGCTCACTCGGACGATCACCTCATCGTGCGCGGCCTGGACATCGATCTCCGGGCACTGCGCCCGCCTCTTGCGACCCATGAATGCGGATTCCGGACACTCCTCCCTCTCGGCCTCCATTTCCTTGACATTCTTCTGGAGTTCGGTAATGTAGGCTATGGCATCGCCGAGAAGGGAGGCCTTGTCCATCTTCGAGATGTTCGGCACCACGGCTCTGAGAGCGTAGAACCTCTGGTTGAGCTTCTCCCTCCTCTGGCGCTCGGCTTCGACATGATTGAGGGGCTCCTCCCTCCCATTCGCCGGCTTCCGGCCTCTCTTTCTTGGCCTCCGGTCGTCCATTGCCACCGGCCGCTCTTCCTTGCACGAAGCCTCCACATCCGAATGCTCCGACTCCAGCACGCCCAATCGGGCAACCAGCGCCCCGGAAGCCCTCGAAGTCGCCCCGCCGCTGAAGTCAATTTGCCGCAGCTGCGACTGGGGCTGTGGTTGCTGCTGCTTCGGAGTCGAGAACTGGTTCGTCCGAGGGTCCTCCCTCACCCCGTTGCCGTGAGGAACGAACGCCCTCGGCGAGGGATCCACTCTGCCACCGCCGATCGCCACGACGCCGTTACCAAACTTCTGCTGGTGAGAATTCGTAGGGGGAGTACGTGTATGACTCCAATTCAGCCCATTAACGATGCCACTGGAGACCGGCGCCGGCACCGGCGCCATCCGATGATGATGATTTCTGCCATTTCGTTGGATCTCCACAGGCCTCTCTTCTGCTCTGGCTGCCATCGAGAGCCTCTCGCCGAACTGAGATCGTCCCCCGATGTTCAAATCCTTCCCAAAAATCCTCGGGTGCCCCACCTCTTCCCCCCCTGCCGCCCGGCCCTCAAGACGGAAAACCGAGCCATTCTCATCTTTCATCTCGACGGGATTGCTCCCGCCGGGAGAGAACACGGCCCTTATCATCTGCAAGGCCTCGAAGCTCTCCGGCACGGTCTTTACCGAGGCCAATTCGAGAACGCCGGTGTCGAACGGCACGAGCACGACGGTCCGGAAACCGGCGGATCTTGCGAGGAACGCCCGGACGCAGTAATCGGCAGCGGACGCCGGAGATCGGAGGCTGGGATCGGAGACCCAGATGGGCTCCCCGAACGCGAGGGCCCTCCCGGGACCCCCGGCGCCCCGGGGGAAGGAGAAGTACATGGATGACAGGAAATACATCTCCACGTCGGTGACCCGGTCGAGCCGGAGCGCGTAGATCTCCTCGTCGGCGCCGCCGGAGAGGACGTGGAGCTTCTGGAGCACCCGCTTTCGCATCTTCTGGCGGCCGCCGTCGTCGAGGGCTGCCGTGGAGCGGCAGGGGGCCTCCTCGCAGTCGCGGAGCTCGCGGCAGTGGCCGTCGCCCCAGCCGAGGACGAGATCGCCGGACTTGGATCGCGAGATCTGCCAGAAGATCGCGGAGGCCCAGGGCGCGACGGGGCGGTCGACGAGGTCCTGGAGCTTGGTCTGGAGGTCGGCGTGGCCGCCGACGGCGGCGAAGATGCCATCGGATGACACGTGGCTGGAGGAGAGGTAGTCGACTGCCTGGATGCCGAGGACGGCCACAGCCATGGCCCGTTCCTCGTCGGACCACAATGATGAACCCACTCCCGTCCCCATTTCCGTCTTCATCTACGGAAATTTAGCCCTAGAAAATCTCCCGAAAAAAAATCCTTAAAACCGTTCAACAATCTCCCAAGGTCTCCTCCCCGGTTTCTCAGATCTCATTCTTCGAATAAAAAAAAAAAAACGCAAAGCAAAATGGAAACCAAACCAGACCAAATCAAACTAAATTAGAGAGAGAAATTTCTATTCCTTCCTCCACTCTAGATCTAAACCTCGAGACCTCGATGGGATCAGAGAGGGTGCTGGGCGAGGGGGAGTTTGGAGGAAGAGGACGACGGAGGAGAGGGCTAGGTCGGCGAGGATTTTGGTTTAAGTACTCGTGTCAACCCCTCGCGCCTCTTATACGAACGTGGGACGGGCGAGCCGGTCCGCCACCGAGTCCATCCGAGCCGGCTGCAAAGAAAAAAAATATATATTTAAACGTTGGGTTTAGCGAAGGTAGGCCCAGTGGGTCGCAGCCACATGTGCATCGTTAGGTACGTGCGGTGGAAGATAGAGCACGTGTTGGTGGGCCGGAGTCCGTTGGCCACGGTTCGGCGCGGTCTTGTGGTTTCCGGTTTCGGTGGGCTCAGGCCTGGTTTAGCCGCCGGTTTTGTGGGTGGGTGGTCAGCCAGAAATAAATGCGGTTTGGCTTGTAATATATCTATGTTTTTACTGCGTACGTACGGCGTTATGTGAGAGGGACAGAGCTGCGACTGGAAATGGACTTTTTCTTTTTTTTTAGGGAAGACAAGAAGAGGAAATTTACGGTGACGTAGATTTGGTCTGGTTTGAATTTTAGATGACGTGTTGGTTTGTGCGATCTTTTGGTTCGATGTCTGGTCCGTGTGAATAAAAGAAGATTATGGGTGGCATTTGTATTCAGTTAGACCGGAGCTGAAACCCTCAGCAAATATGTCATATATTAGTTGGCCATGGAATTTTTTTATTGAACGTTTAAGAAGGGTGATGACCAAGGAAGAGAAACTGCTGCAATTATTCATTGCTTGGGGTTATGAGAATACGAGTCCACACTCCACAGGTCTCTGAGTTTGCAACTAATTCGTACTGCATTAAGAAAGTTGGAGGCTACAATTACGAGGTATAGGAGCAACAACTGGGCGACTAAAAATTTAGGAGAGAAATCTTTTCCGTTTTATTTTTATAGAAAAATATAGAAACGGTCTCACTTTCAAGAAGAGCTTCATGGCACTTACATTTCTATAGCAAGTCAAATAGAACGGTAGGTTGAGCCGATAGTGCTTTTAACATCCAGTTTGGTGAGAAGGGCTCTCGTATAGGATGCCCAACAAACTTTCAATATGAGTTTATGAGTTAACTCACCCTTTTATGACTCTCTGACTAGAATTCATGAATTTCCAAAGCTTTTATCTAAGTTGCGGTTCACAAATATCGATTCTTATTAACTTGAGCTAAAAAGTTCCAGACATTCAAGAACAAAATATATCGACAAATTTATCATTAAATAGGTTTTATTTAACAACATACAATAAAGTACATTTCATATCAATATTCTATCAAGAACAACTTCTTTACGCAGAAATACAACTTTCTTTCTATCCAGAATCATTTAATATAGTTTATAATTCCATACTTGCTAAATATTACATAGATATGCTGCAATGTAACTCTTACAATTATTGCCTTTGGTTCTCTATAACTAAATTATTTGGTAATATAAAATTAATGGATGCATTCCACATCAATGATCCATCATGAGCCAAGTATTTATGTGCATATGTGCAACTTGTACCTAACTCTTAATCACTAATAAATCTCATTTAAGGACACATGGTGAAATGTAGCTTATGTCTATTTTTCTTTCCTAATATATTGTCATAAGTTGACACTTACTTATAAGTATCATACAATTTGCTAGTTATATATATATATACATCAAACCGTACATATCATATGCACGATGGCTAGGGTTGCATCTCCATGCGCGCATATATATATATATATATATATATATATATATATATATATATATATATATATATATATATATATATATATATATATAACTCGATTTGATAACTGCGCGATTCCACAAGACATGATGGTGCATAAAAAATTATCATTACATCATGGTAAAAATATCAAATGCGACTTCCCCCGCGACCCATGCAAAGATTAATACTTAGTTGTTAGATATTATATTAGTATTCATTCTAAACTATCCCTTAAGCAAGTTCCAATCAACTTCCCCCTCTCCATTTTTAAACCCCACCTCACCTTTTGATCCTTGGATGAGCCAGGGAGTAGAAGCAGCGAACCCAAGACTGGAAATGTATTCCCTCTTTTTTCTTGCGACACGTGAATGGTTCCCCTCTTTGGTTCCTTCCGACCACGTTGCAGACACACCAGACCCAATCCCTTGCTCCCACACGCAAACCCAACCAGACCCTACGCTACCATGTCACTCTCATTACAGTTGGTTGGTGGACCCCACGAGGGATCTCCTCAGAGTCCGCATCCTGGGTCCCAGGCGCAGGGCCCTCGAAATTCGTTCTTATCTTTTCCTTCGGGTTCAGTCGATTTCCCGATTAAATCGGGCACGAATCACGAGAGACGTCTCGGAGTTGGCTCACGCGAGCCGCTATTCTTTCACGTGAAATTGCTGCACCTCAACGTACTTTCTTTTTCTTTTTTTCTTTTTTTGGTAACCGTCAACGTACTTTCTTGAGCTTTCGCTCCCCGGCTTCACTCCGAGCCGAGCCATCAATTTTGTTACACCACTGTAAGAATGTTTAATCTGCAAATCCTGAAATCTGCACCGTTCAATCGCCGTGCCCAAGAGGAATCATACGGTTCCGTCGAATCAGACGGTTAGGAATAGCTCAGACGTTGAGGGATTGATACTGTCTAGCGTCGAGACAGCAAACCGCGTGAGGAAACGTCACGCACGCTTTCCAGGTGCGAGGTCGTCGCCAGATGGGACACGTGTCGTGTTCTGGAGGCGGGAAGGACGTGTGGCGGAAGGTCTTGGGTCCTCCGAACGGCGTCAGCAAAACCACGTGAGGTGCAACGCGACGGTAGCACGGAAGGGTTAACGTGAACCGCATTTAATGGTCCCACTTGAATTCCGCCGTGAGATGACGTGATTTGGACCTTGTGCGGCTGGATAAAGTCACGTATTCTTCTTCCTCCCCTACCCCTGGCATGCGATCAAAATCTGCCGAGTCTAATTAAATATATATTTTTATAATATTGTATTTAATTTATAATATATATTATATTTTGCTTTAAAATGGCAAATGACGGATTCACTAGTCTTTTCTTAATTTATATTTCCTAATGGAGTGGCTTTAATTCAGATATAAAATTCCACAACTCTAAATTAATGAGTCAACTAGAGGCCAATTTGAATACTCAAAACACTTAAGAGTGTGTCTACAATATGGTGCATGGAATTTATTTTTCAAATAATTGTGAAAAAATAGTTTACAATGTGGTATTTGCAAGTGTGTTTACAATGTATCTACATCAATTTATTTTCAAAATTCAAAAAAAAAAGGATTTTCGACCCTTACTTTTTAACAACATATGATTTTTGTTAATAAATAAAAAAAATATAATTAATCTTTTGCATTCAAGGTCGGCCACTCAAGTAAGCTATATCCACCCCCGATCAAGAATATTTAGATGATATCTTCGGTTCTTTAGGACTTCTTGCAGGGGCAGTACATTGGCATATTAATTTTTTTAAAATATACAAAACTAAATTACTCGACATTACCTATGGCTTAAAAGGGATGTTATACAGATTATATCCATCGCCTAAAGCTTTATAGAGCTACCAGCGAACAAAGTAAATCCTCCAAGTTACCCAGGAAAGATTGTCGTGGTCCAAATGATTTCTAGTTGTGCTTGTGCCTGTCTGATAAAATAAAGTTATAAGAGAAGTCATCTATTACCAAAGCTATACCAATATCTATTCCAAATGCCATGAAAATGCCTGACCAAATATTACGATACCTGCTCATTTCATCGTCAATACAAAACGTACAAGTAGAATGAGTATGGCTTGTCTTTTCTTGCTAGATGATCAAAATTTTGCCTGCAACTGTTATAAGAGAAGTTTTGCCTGCAGCTCACGACCAAAATTAGAATTCAAAATCGGAATAAAAGTTAGAATAACCATATCCTTCGATATATTTGGTTCGTAATTAATATCAAAATCAGAATGAAATTTAAATAATAAGAAAAAATAGGAATTAGAGCATTACCATTCTTTTTTGGAATCGGAATGAAATGGATATCAATTGAAGTTGCTCATTCTCAATTTTATTATAGAGTCTAATTCTTCTCAGACCAAGCATACCCTAAAAGAAGTTACGGTTTTTGAGGGCTAGCCAGAACAGTTACATCATATAATGCAATCTAATGGAGCCAAACTTAGGGAAAATGAGGAAAATATTAAAAAGGGACAGTCCAGCAAATGACATGCATGCCATTGATCCACCAGAAAAATGCATGCCATAGCCGAGAAGTTGGACAATCCCAGAACGCTCAATAACTCAAATCAACCGGAGTTGTCCTTGATTCCTTCCAAATAATGGCACACAAGTGCGTCCATTTCTGGTCTCTATCACGGGTAACTGGAAGACCGGTGTTGATGCTTTTCAATTCATTAAAGTACGTCCTCGTGATCTCTGCAGCACCAACAGTGGACACGTAGAGCCAGCCTTTTGTCGAATCTTGTGCTCGCCTTCCCATCTAAGGCTCGCCGTTTTTTTTTTCTCTCTATTTTTTTAATTATTATTATTATTTATTTTTATTTACACCGATCTTCCACACGAAACGTATAGGCATATAGCTAAGAAAATAAAAAAAACAACCCGTAATTTTTTTTTAAGTAATACACTGTATAGGAAGTTATCCAATCAATAGCTGAGTTAGCATTTTACTACATATTCGTGGCCTTTGGCGTGGCGTACTCCGGTGCGTGGTGATGCCATGCAGCAGGTGTCGCGCCGCCTGGAGCTGACGAAGAGGCGTCTCCGCCGTTGGAATCGTGAGGTTGTGGGCAACATATTCCGACGTTTGGAGGGGGTAGAGTCCTCGATTGCGGAGTTGCAGAGGAGAGAAGACCTGGGGGGTGTACTCCCGGAGGACGATATGTCCGACCTTCGGGGATTATTAGCTACTCACCACTCCCTGCTACGGCAGCATGAAATTTTCTGGCGTCAGAAATCCCGTGTGCAGTGGGTGAGTGAGGGCGACCGTAATACCAGCTTCTTCCATCGGTCGACGGTTATTCGGAGGCAGCGGAGCATGATCCATTCCTTGCGGGATGACTCGGGCCACCGAGTGGAGGGCGAGCAGGCGGTCCGACAGACCTTATTTGACTTTTTCCGCGCCAGATGGACGGAGGATGAGGAGGTCAGTGATGGGCTCCGCCCTTTGAGGGTGGAGACGGGTATTGGTGATGTCGAGAGGGCATCCCTGATCCGACCGGTGCTGGCACAGGAGGTGCAGGAGGCAGTTTGGGCACTGGCAGCAGACAAAGCCCCAGGGCCCGATGGTTTTCCGCCTTTTTTCTTTCGTCAGTACTGGGGCATTCTCCGCCGAGGTGTGGTGGAGGCTATCCAGTGTTTCTTCTCCCGGGCTGCTATGCCGGAGGACTGGAAAGCCACTTTCGTTACGCTTATACCGAAGCGTCCGGATGCGGTTGAGCCTAGTCATTTCAGGCCTATTAGCTTGTGCACGACTTTATATAAGGTCGTGGCAAGAATAATGGTGGGCAGAATGAAGCCCCTTTTGCCAGGCATCATTAGCCAGGAGCAGGGGGCGTTTGTAGCTGGTAGAAATATCTCACATAATGTTTTGTTGGCTCAGGAGATGATGTGGGATCTTCAGAGAGCACCGAAGCGGCGCAGCTTGATGGCCATCAAGCTGGATATGGAGAGGGCCTATGATAGGGTCAGGTGGAGCTTTCTGGAGCAGGCGCTGGAGGCATATGGTTTTCACAGACAGTGGATCGGATGGGTCATGGGGTGCGTACGGGGACCAAAGTTCTCCCTCTTGGTCAACGGCACGCCCTCACATTTCTTCGAGTCCACATTGGGGCTACGGCAGGGATGTCCTTTATCTCCATACTTGTTTATTATTTGTGCTGATACTTTGTCACGAGCTTTGCAGAGAGTTTGCGCTAGCCGGGAGCTGGTGCCGTATAGTCCGGCACCAGGGGCCCGACCCCTTTCCCACTTATTTTTCGCTGATGATTGTCTTCTTTTGACCAGGGCACGAGTGGCTGAGGCACGGGTTCTTCGCAGGGTGGTGACGGACTATTGCATAGCGTCTGGCCAGAGAGTGAACTTCCGGAAGTCAGCTATTACCTTCAGCCCCAGTACGGAGTCCAGAGTTCGACAGGAGATCCGGGGGTTACTGCAGATACCAGAGCAGGAGGGGACGCTGACCTACCTGGGAGTTACCATCACCGGCCGACGACCGCGAGTGGCAGAGTGCTCGGGCCTGGTGCAGCGGGTACAGAGCAGGCTTGAGGGATGGAGAGCATCTTCCCTATCCATGATGGGGAGATTGACTTTGGTCAGATCAGTGTTGGGATCCATACCGATGTATCTCATGGCCAACACTGTTATGCCAAAGACGACCTTGTTGAGGATTGAGCGTCTTCTTCGGAGTTTTTTGTGGGGCTCACACGGTGGAGGCCATGGAGTGTATTTGGTGGCTTGGGAGCAGGTCTGCCGTCCTATTAGTGAGGGCGGTCTTGGGGTGCAGTCCCTGATGGAGAGGCGCGAGGCGCTCATCGCTCGGCATGCAGTTCGGTTTATACTTGAGCCACATAGCCTATGGAGTCAGGTGATGGCAGCCCGATATGGACGAGGGGGCCTAGGGGGGGCATGGAGGGGCCGCCAAGTCTCTTTCATGTGGCGTGAGATTGTGAGGCACTTACCGACTGCATTAGCGAGCACCAGGTGGCTGATCGGCGACGGGCAGAGCATTGATGTGACCAGCGAGCCATGGGTGGACACCGTGCCATTGAGGCGTTGGCCGACCATGGTCGATGTAGAGGCAGTAGAGGGACTACGGGTTAGCGACCTTTTGGCAGGAGGTGGAGTAGAGTGGGATGATACTAGACTTCGACAGCTATTTGGGGTACACCTCGCAGCGAGGATCCGGTCTCTTCCGTTACCAGGATGTGGGGGGCGGGATGTCAGGGTATGGGGCACATCGAGCCAGGCCAGTGTTAGGCTAGGAGACCTCTCCCGTGTCATCCAGTCAGAACGGGAGAGGGGGCCGGATTGCACATGGATCTGGAGGCACGGTCTCCACCCGCGGGTAGCCCTCTTCTTATGGAAGGTGTTCTGGGATCGCCTTCCGACGAGAGCTGCGCTGAGTAGGCGTGGTTGGGGGATCCCTGCAGAGTGTGGAGCGTGTGGGGCTGTGGAGTCGGTAGACCATGTGCTCTTTCAGTGTGTATGGGCGAGATTGACATGGCAGTGGGCCGGGATCTCGCAGGAGGCCCGGAGTGACAGGCCACAGTTCCTTCACATGATACGACAGGGGCTACCCAGTTCCGGGACGTGTCAGGAGGCTATTAGAGCGACTTGCACAGCGCACCAGATTTGGCTGGCAAGAAATGCTCGTACTCTCGGCGACCGCAGGGTGTCACCGAGGTTTGCTGCGGAGCTTGCTCGTGTTCAGGCCCTTGAGTTTGTACCCACCACCTCTTCAGACAGACCTTTGACAGCTCGGGACACCTGGGGCCCCCCCTCTGCTTCGGCAGCCCACCATATGGTGTTTTTCACCTGGGAGCCCCCACCCCCGAGTTTCCTCAAGGTCAATTTTGACGGGTCGGTGTTGGACGGCGGTGCGCGGGGTGGTGCGGGCTTTGTTATACGAGGCCCGCACTCCAGGGTAGTTGCAGCAGGTGGCTGCCAGCTGTTCGATACGTCGGTTCCGGAGGCAGAGCTTCGAGCAGCCTGGGCGGGCGTGCGCCATGCGAGGATGATCCTGCGAGCCAGGTCGATCATTTTGGAGGGCGACTCCACCACGGTCATCGGATGGATTCGGAGGGGGGCGACGGGTGATGGTACAGACCACCCTTTGATCCGCGACATAGGGAGCATGATGGGAGATGAGCGAGCCTTTCAGGCTCAACATGTATTTAGAGAAGCTAATGGGGCAGCCGATTGGGTGGCGGCCCATGCGGCTCATCACTCAGGGTATACCCTTTGGTCGGGGGAGGAGGAGCTGCCACATGCGCTCCGCGAGTTGCTTTATTTTGATTTTCTTGGATGTATTCGTACACGTATTGTATGAAATATCCGTTTTCAGCAAAAAAAAAAAAAAAAAAAAAAAAAAAAAAAGAAGCCACAATTTTTTATCCATCCGTTGTACGCAATGGGTATTTAAATGATTCTCGTTTGGGATGAGAGGGTTCTGAGTTCAATTTTTGAACAGCTCCATGATCTCGGAATTTGGTACGCGGCCGCGGAAGCATGCTTTAGGCTTGGAGAAAGGAACAGAACGTGCAGCAGTAGTGCGACAACAAGGACGTCCTGGCGAAGCAGAGATCCAGCTATTGGGATACGATCATACGAGCTAGTTCATCTGCCAAGGACTGGGTTGGGTCCATAAACTCGTAGCTCATCTGGCCATCTCATGCTCCAATGCATCATCGGCCATACGTTGCACATTAAGATGTGCATGAAGAGCAGTGCCATTTAAATACGAGCATCGGATCTATTTCAATCCTCAATTGTCGATGGATGAAATGCAGTTGAACTCCATTTTTTTGCTTTTGGAGTTCTGAGCTTTGCCGCTCGCCGTTCTACCAGATTCTAGCTCATCTTTACCATATTTCCTTAGGAAATATGCCATGTCCATGGTTATGTTTGGTTTTTAGGGCATTAGAATGTCGGGCGTTTTGTTTGCAAATTGTCCGTGGTTATGTTTTGTTTTGTAGGGCATTAGAATGTCGAGCGTTTTGTTTGCAAATTGCATCTACGCACCGAATGCAATAACTGTGACAATAATTAAGACTTATTATTATTTCAAAAAAAATTCAAAAAAAACAAACTAAGCCACATCATGTTTCTCGTCAATAATTGCCTCCATTTGCTTCTCGGTCATACGAGGGAAAAAAGGAAAAAAAAAAAGAAGAGTGGAGTGCAACAGCAGAAAAAGCGTTGAAGCAGGGATACAAAACAGCGACGGGTACTGAAGTTGGACCTCCGACGCAACCCTGTCGGCAACTTTATTTCTCCTTATTTTCTTCCCCTTAAGATGGAGAGAAAGAATAACATGCTTGCAGTCAAAATCTCGGGCAAAATCTGGAACAAGATCTTATGTTCTATCAGTAGAGAGATTTACAAATGTGATTCGAAAGGGCAAAAAAATCTCAGCCAAAATAATCTGATATATGCTGATGTGGTATGCCCTGAAATATGGAACGCCAGAATCCGACCTAAGTTAGGTGTGCTTTAAAATTGGCGTGAGGTCGGTTCACTTAGAGCTTGGAATTGAGTGGTCAAAACTGTGTCTGAAACAATAGGTTGAACCAGCAAAGAGCAGAAAAAGAAGAACAGTGAAGGTGGGCGGACTTTATACAATGGGAGACTCCTCGATGCTTAAGTTGGACCAGATCTAGCAAACAGTAGAGCAAGCAATCAAAAGTGGAGAAAGTTAGAATGAGCGTACTCGGATTCGATTTATATAGAGTGACGATCGGTGCCAATCACCAGAAAGAAAAGCATGTGCCTTAACTGCTTGGCGAGCAGTAACTGTCTGTACGTTTCGCACTTTGCAAGATTTAATTGCACGGGGCGTACATTTGTGAACTAAGTAGTAATTAGAGGAGCTTTAATGGACTTTGTGGGCGCACCTAGCGAAGGCCATGTGGACTTCCATTGATCGGTCGATTATGCCGGCAACGATCGGATCTGAGGTGTATCAGATACAATATCAATATATTCAATATATTAGGGCCCGAGTTTCTCCAATCTTTTATTTCGGACATTATCAAAACCGATATCTAAAAATAATACTAGCCTAGGAGGCCAAAACTAAGTCCCTACCACCTTACAATGATTAAAGCTACTTCTTATTGTGAAGCTTGGCTATTTCTCATCAAACATCATTTTGAAGCCAGGCGAAAGCCCATGTTTGTTGGCCCAAATAGTCCGATGGGTTCTAGAAACTTATTAAAACCTAATTCATTGCTCGCTGTAGCTTTTGTCATTTCATAGTCACCGTTATTTCCGTTAAGAATAACGGTACTAACCATGTGCAGTGCACTTAATGTAAGGTAGGTGGACCTGATGTCGGAAACACAACTGACCCCTTTGCATTTGGCCAAAAGAGCACCCTTCTTGGTTATATCCAGTCCTTAAAACACTCGGGGGAGGTGTGAACTTGGGTGCCAGGTCCATAAAAGTTAGCCCATTGGATAGGGTTGAGTCCGGTGCAAACCTAGCTTTCTAGCAAAGGGGTTAAGCCAACGTTCCGGATCTTGCATTTGGCCGCTGTTGGAGACGAGCCATCACAAAAATATCCTACCCGATTCAATTATTTTGGATCATATTTTGCCATCCCTGTATGGCATCTTTTAAGTTAGGTTTCTAACGTTATTAAACCATTTCTGCTAAAACGTAACAAGAAATTAGACCGATATTTTTTTTTACTAAAATGGATATTTCATACATTACGAGTATGGATACACCCAATAAAACCAAAAAACAACAAGTCTTAGAGTGCTCTACGCAACTCCCCCTCTCCAGTCTATAGGATATCCTCGGAGTGGCAGGCCACATAAGAAGTCATCCAGTCTGTGGTCTTGTTGGCCTATTTGAACACATGCTTAGCTGAAAAGCAATTATATTTTTCACCATCGCCCAAATATCTCGAAGCAGAGGGTGTTCCCCTTCACTATCGCTCAGGCCATCTTAGATCCAGTTGATCACAGCGGCTAAGTCGTTCTCCAATATAATCGAGCTGGCCTGTAGTATTTGCCGTGCATGACGCAGGTTGGCCCAAGCCATCTGCAGTTCTGCTCCAGAAATCGAGGTGCCTACCCTAGGTCTAAATTTTTTATTTCTTCGGAAAAGCGCCCTCCCAGCGTGATGTTCGACTAGATCGTGTCATTCATAGGATAATACTTCAACTGCTTCGCCTCCTGGGCGCCATTGTAGACTGGATCGTTCGCATCCGGCATTCATGTAGCTCCATTCAATCAATGTGGACGGATTTCATCCTCACTCTCCATTATTTTGGTCCAGTCGCAGGCCATCCTTACGTGTTCAACACGTTACCATTTAAGGCCTCTAACCACCCCCATTCTCCTATCTTCCCGAAGGAAGAAAACTAAGCATTGACCCAGCATTCCCAATGGAAGTCTTGCAAGCCCAGAGAGTCCAAGGAGGATTTTTTTATGGATAGGAGAAAGAAAAAAAAAATCCTCTAAGACTGCTATAAATGTTTTGTTTAGATTGCAAGAATAGTTAGACGAAGATATAGAAGTGTCGGCCTAACTTAATTAGAACATCAATCCAAATCTAAATCAACTTACTCAAATTTTTCCAAACCGTTATAAATGTTTTGTTTAAGTTGCACAAATAGTTTGACGAAAGTATAAAAGCGCACTAATAGTTAGACGGAGGTATAGAAATGCACTAATAGTTAGATGAAGGTATAGAAACGTTGGACTAATTTAATTAGGACATTAGTCAAAGTCTAAATCAACTTACTCTATCATATTCATATATATATATATATATATATATATATATATATATATATATATATATATATATATATATATATATATATATATATATATATATATATATATATATATATATATATCATACAATCCTTAAAACAGGAAAAAAAACAATTGAATGGCCTCAAGATCAAGCATATGAAGAGAAGATTTATAAAGAAATTTTAAACTCTTAATCTCCAATTTTTATATAAAAAAATTTTACATTACCTCTACCTCTAGATGTAGATCAATAAATTAAATCATATAAATATCATGTGCTCTTTTTTTTTTTTTTTTAATTTCTCTTCTTATTTTGTTACTCTTTTCTCTTTGCCGCAACAAGATAATTGTGAGGTAATGCAAAATACG
The DNA here is from genome assembly GCF_051530095.1 of Phoenix dactylifera. Classification (NCBI taxonomy): domain Eukaryota; kingdom Viridiplantae; phylum Streptophyta; class Magnoliopsida; order Arecales; family Arecaceae; genus Phoenix; species Phoenix dactylifera. The sequence goes on along the minus strand of NC_143198.1, from coordinate 31,763,026 downwards.
CACAAATTTAAGGATCTCCAGGATGCAGAAATCACAAAGATACAATTTCAATCAACTTAAGGTCGCATGCAAAGCTTCCAAGCTACAAAAGGAAGTCAATTGAAACGTTAGAGATGGGCTGCGGATGGTAGGATTAGTACGCAAACCATGACATCAAATAAATTGGGTAGGTAATCCCAACACGAATTCTGTGCTCCTTCAGCCGCTTTATTCAGATGATACTTCTACCATCTTGCACACCAACAAACACTATTATTTGCGGAAAAAAAGATAAAAGATCCTCTTCTATATGACTCACTTACATAACAGAGTCTGTCCCAGAATTTCTTACAAAAACTGGCATAAGTACCAAGAACAGGCCTCATCACTCCACCCTTCTTCATCTGGATCATATAGTCCACTAAAATTTATCCCCAGAAAACACAAACTTATTCCAAGGTAGTACGAAGAACAGATATTTATATATAGATATGCCTGCATCGCCATCCAGGTTGATTGTTCTGAGAATAGGCCAACTCCATCTCAAGCATTGTTTACCGCAAATATATCAAGGAGAGACAGAGCCTGAAAAAATAGAGCATGCCATCACAATGTCACAACCAAGCTGATGAAAAGTAGAGATAGCAAATAAAACTTTTCAGGCATAAACCTCAGGAACACTGAGCTCCAGCCGAAACTTGGGGCCATCGTAGTGATGAAGGATAGGGCGAAATGAATCCTCCTCCAGTGGATCACAGACCTTCCTTGTCATTACTCTCACCTAATCAAAGAAAAGAGGGGGAAAAAAAAACAATGAGAATAACTTAAACAAGCAATTAAACACATAACCCTCAGATAAGTCATTAAGAAAAATCTCTTCGGCAGAGAAAAAATAAGGGGTAATATCCTGGTTGTTGGAGGTCTCCATCAAAGAAATAGAAAAAAAATACGTTGGAAGCCACGGTCCAAGGAATTTGGTTAAAGAGTTTTGTGTTCTGGCATAAACAAAGCAACCACCTCAACAACTATTATTAGCAGATGGGCAAATAATTATGATAGAAAGTGGAGCTGCACCCCAACTCGGATAAAATAATCTATTTATGTGAATATAGAGCACCAAAAGATGAAACAAACTGCCTGCTCAAACCATTAAGAATATACTATCATATCCCCTCTCCTTTTTCAGAATTAAATAGGGCGGCGGTGAAGGGAGGCAGGTGGGAATAAGGTAAACTATCTTCCTGACCTAAAATTGATGTCCATCCAAATTCATGAAAGGCCTCCAATAGTAGCATAAATGGATTGAATAAGTTTGATGCAATTCAATATCCTCATTGTGTCTGACAACATGTAGGTTACTAACTGTGAGGATCGTTGCGGGTATACGTGTTTAGTCTCATGTCAGCTATGCATTGAATAGATCTTGGATATTTATATAGAGCTAAAAAATCTAAATAATACATTTAAGCTAACCTAGTCATTTTGGATAAGATCCTAGGTTGTGACACCAACAAGGAAGACAAAATACATCTACATGAATATACCCAAAAACTCATTCAGATACAATTTTCTCAAGGACAGGAAGAAGAAGAAGAAAAAGAATAAGAAGCATTCAGATACTATTATCTCAAGAACACGAAGGAGAAGAAGAAAACACTAAACACTTATTCTGATAGTTAAAAACTATTTAATTGAGCACATCTACACCCACAACGAGCAGCATTTCACAAGCCCAAGTTAAACCACTGATCCAATTTATGATCTAGACCAAGATCCAAAACCTGCATGACACGTTCTCAAATCTCGATCACCAATCTGACTGGGATCTCACCAATCTAATTTCAGTTGATCGAGTTTATAGAAAAGAAAGATAAGAGTGGTTGTTATAGCTCCATGGACAAAACACTAGTTGGCGAAAATTAGTTGAAATCCTGAAAACTTAGATTAACATGATAAAATCTAGCCAGACCCAAAGCATGATGGAGTTACGTGACAATTCCAAGAGCAAGTATGAAGGAATCCACACCTGGGCCGGGAAACGGGATTCCCCAGGGCATTTCTTGTCCCCCCAAGCCGTCGGATCGATGTTGGTTCCTCCAAAGCTAGCCGCCTGCAGACCAAATTTAAAGACAGATTTGCATAAGAAAACAGAATCCAATTCCATCGAGCATATAATTAAGATGATGGGATTAGATCGACGCAGCACCTCAAAAATCCCATGGAGCTGGTGGGTGGAGTAGTTGTAGAGGAAAAGAGGCAGCCCTGGTGTTATCGCTCGGACCGAGTCTCTGTACCTTGATGGCAGACCTGGTACCAACCAAAAGAATTAGGAAAAAAGATGACAAAAGATTTCTATCTGGATTAAACCCATACTGCAGAAAGTTGGCGATCAAATATACTTATTATAAAAAAAAAAATTTAAAAGATTTCCATCAAATAATAAGAGAATGGCGATTAAGCAAATAAAATGATGCATACCGAAGAGCTGCCTCCTGAGATTCTCCTCCATGGTGTCGTTGTTGCAGACAAAGATATAACCGCCGACCGCTTCATTCCTCGGCAGCGACTCCGACGGCGGCAGCGTCTTGAATCTCTTATCCACCGCTCCGTTGCTATTGTTGTTATTACTGCCGCTATTCCCGTTATTGTTATTCTTCTTCTTCCCACTCCCTCCGTTGCCATCATAACCGTTATTCTTCTTCCCACCATGTCCGTGATTCACGGACTTCCCAGTCCCCTTGCTAAAATAATTCTTAATCACCCCGTTGGTATTATTGTTGTTGTTGTTGCTGTTGTAACCATTAGTCGCAAAATTCCCATTCTTCATTCCACCGTTATTCCCACCGCTGTTGTCGTTGGAATTGCTATTGTTGATCCGTTGGTTGTTGCTATTCCCGAACGCCAGCTTCTGATTCCCGAATCCCATCTTCCAGCCGAGATCGGACGGCCCGACGGGATTCTCGAAGTTTCGACGCTCGTCGGTCCTCTTCAAATACGAGTCGCTCCAGATGCTATCCCCGATAGAAAGGTTGCTCAAGTCGATCGTCTGGAGCCGGATCTGATCGCTGAAGTGCCAGAACTCCTGGTTGCTGGCCTCCATCTTCCGCGACCAATTCACTCCAATTCAACTAAAAATTATTCAGTGTACGAGTTGAGATGAATTGAGGAATAGGTGCGGGGAGAGGAGAGAACGGGGGATTGCAATTTTGGGAGTGGGCGGAAGGATGCGTGGGAGATTTATCGGAAGGAGGGTAAGGGGATGACGAATACGCTTTTCTGGAAGTCAAAACAGGGAGGGGGGATGACGGATTTCTGGATGAATTAATTCGGGTGGTGGGTGGTGGTTGGGTTAACACGGGAATAAGGGGGATTACTTCGCAGGGAAGGTACTAGTGGAGGGGGAACTAATAGGGACAGGCGGAGAGCCGTGTCGCTTGCCACGTATTCTAGAAAGTTGCCTCTTTTTTTTTTTTCTTTTTTTGGGACAATATTCCAGAAGCTTGTTTGGCTGCCATGCGGAGAAACTAGGTGCTAAGGAGCTCTAGGGGTGTGATCTAGGTGGGACACGTGTTCAGCTAATGATGAGGGATAGAGGAGCATCCGAGGAAGTGTTTTGATGGACGGCGAGGGAACGCGATCATGGCCGGCTTTTATGTAGGGTTGGTTGTGTGGGAGAAATTATTAGGTGGGTTGGATACATCTAATAATTTGATATTATATGATAAAATATATGACAGCTGGGTGGGTCCCAGGAAACGTGGGTAACGGGAGTCGTATTTTTGGGTGTCGGTCGGGCGAGGTTATGGATCAGGTGTGCGGCCCATGCTTGTTGCAGTGGGCCCAGGCCACGATGGTAAGCCTCACATATGGATCACTAGCGTGGCATTTGTGCCATGCACCATTGAATGAAACTAGGCTGAAACCAAACACAACTCTGAATCAATACTTTCTCGCCAAACTGTAGTTATCCTGCCAAGATCTTCCAAAATTGAGAACTGCCCCCTCATATTATTCTCTGAGCGGCTAAAATAATTGCCAAGCAAATAATTCTGATGCTATCACATAAAAAATATCTTAAATAATGTTAGAGTAATTTTAGAGATCACGTAACAAACTGTATTACTTATACTATTTTTTTTATCAACGTGATTGTATAATTTTGTTGGAGTAATTTTAAGAATCACATGGCAATCCGTATTATCCATAATATTTTCCATTATTAGTGAGATCCTATATCAACCTATATTATTCTTCACGTATGGAGTCTGTACACGAGTATATATAACTCCTGAAATGTACCGAATATGATACAATAGAGTCTCTTTTTTTTTTGTTTTTCTCTTTTTCTCCAAATATTTTAACAAATAATATTGGTGATGCTTAGGAAAAATACAGCTTGTGTTTTTGTGTATAAGAGTGCTAAGCTCTTGTTTTCATGGACTTTATCATGGCCAATGCTTTCAATATCAGGACGAAAAAAAAAAAAAGGTTAGGTTCACCAGAGTTATGCAATAACACATGGGAGAAAAATTTTGCGATATAAAATTTTGTACCATTCTATTTGTCAATCAATGGCAATGACACATCATCCCGCACACGCAGACATGACTTATATGTCATATGCAACAAAAGAGCAAGATTCATGCATGACTTCACCAAGAGAATCAAATAATCCAATCTTGCTGCTCAAAAGACTGCCATTAACTTGTTTTGCCAGACAAAACCGCAGTGACGAAACAGTTGCCCATGGATAGATACGTGCTAAGATTCTGGAATCGACAAGGACCCTGCAACAATATCTATCTCGATGAAATTGGACCGTCCAACTGCCAGCGTGCAAATGACGTGGTGCCAAACTATGAAGTTACGGCTAGTGAGGTGTCGCATCGAGTTCTTAGGAATTGAAACTAGATCACGGCACCACCTATGGAATCCACAAATTAGAATGCTGAAGATATGCTGAAGTCGTGAACACTAAGGGCTCGTTTGATTCGCGGGAAGTATTTTCCCTTCTAGGAATATGATTCCTGGGAATCAGATTCCTAGGAAGAGGATACCTAGGAAAGCACTTTTGGCATGTTTGGTTAACTATGGGAAAGTGACAAATTTCCAAAGTGCTTATGTTTGGTTGACCATCCACTTTCCTAGGAAAGTTATGTATAATTCCTATTATGCCCTTAATAAAAATTAGGTCTTTAATGCCTCTTTAATGCTTCTTTAATGCTGAAGGGTCTTTTTGGGAAAAAATAAAAAAGGAGTGATTCCCACCTCATGGAAAAGTAACTTTCCCATGTTTCTCATGGGAAAGACTTTCCCATGAAATGTGGGAATCATATTCCCATGGGAATACAACTTTCCCATCTCTCTCCTTTGAAAACTCCAACCAAACAAGAGGCATTTCATTACTTTCCCGTTGACCACACTTTCCCCCCTCCCTTTCCTGCGAACCAAACGAGCCCTAAGAGAGGAGAATATTTGTGTTCGGTTGTGGGTTGCCTTCAAATATATTTGGGCAGGAAGAATGTTGATGACTCAAAATAGAGAATCTGGAGAAGCTGGACGTACGAAACCTGGAAGCATTCTTCTGAATTTCTCGGTGCCTTGCATAATGGTTGCATGATATTTTTGAGTAAAACGTGGCGGTTGCATATAAATGAGAACAAGCTCAGATGTTCGTGCTATGGATGAGAAACTATTTTAGTCCCTTATCTAACGTATTTATGGTCTAATTCGCTGTCGTGTTTATGGTATCACTGTCCATTAAGACATGGCATCTCTCCATCTGTAATGCAACATGATTCATATCATTCATAATTGGATTCTACTTCGACTTTTAGGTGATTCTTCTTGTCCTCCTCCTCCTCGAGAACAATTCAAACACATGGCACCTCTCAGTATGGAGGAAAGTTCTGATCGCTAATCTATAGCCTCTTTTTGAAAAAAATTATTCCCAGGTTTGAACTTGGATTTTATTTCATTCGAGTGATTCACAAACATAAGTAGTAGAGCTTTAAGCCATGGAGGACTGGTTTTTCTTCACCACTTGGCTGCACTTTTTTTTGTGTGTCCCACTAAAATTAATGGACCCTGTTCGCGTTATTGTAAATTCCAAAGGTTTATCATAAGCATGCAAAAGGCCGTTGTACATCAAAACTAAAATTTTTCCCAAGGGACCAAAAAACTAAGCTACAATGGACCTTAAAAGCAAAGTGACCAATCAATGTCAAATATTGGTAGTTTTTTCCTTTTTTTTCTCTTTTAAGAATTAGGGCAGGAGGAAACCTGACTGAAAATAAAACAAGGCTAGGGCCAGAACTTTATCAATTCCAGACACCTAAACCAAGAAAATTTTTCCAGGAGAATAATTGTCAAATTACTGCAGTCTCTTCAAAGAAATGAAAATACTTATGGAAACATCATGTAACAAGAAGCAGAAAGAGAATCCAAACCTCCTTCAAGCTCTACTTGGAAACTAGTAACCTAGTTTGCTTATATAGTACTCTATTTCTAGCTTTACATTTAAAACATATCCCTATTCTTCATCAAATAGTTTAACCCTCGCCCACTCAGTTCTATCCCTAATTTAGCCTCCATTTCTTGGAGCACATCCTGGCCCTAGATTTATGAGATGGAGAGCCAATCAAAGCACTCCAAAGGCAGGATGCGTAGCCAATTACATTGTGTGTGTGTGTGTGTGTGTGTATTTAAGAAACATTATTCTCATGGAAAACAAATGTTTTTGTTTGTTTTTGAGAAGGAAAGACAAGTGTTTAATTAATATTATGACATCTCATATCATCCAATTGCAGGTTGCGTAATTGTGATCTAATAAGCATTCGTTCCTGGGTCCGTCTTCTAATAAGCATTTGAAGCAGTTGGGCCGTGCAGCCCACTTTGTGATCTTGAACCAATCAAACAAATTCGGATCAGGCTACTGGGCCCATGACTTCTGGGCCTGCTTAGCAAACTATTGGGAGTTGTAGGCCTAGGGCAGGTGCTTTTGTCCGTGGTTTAATTTATTGATTAAAAGCATACTTTTCTCAGCTGATACAACTTTTTAATAGAAAAATAATTTAGATGAACAATGTAAATGCTAAATAATTATTATTATTCTTGCTATAATGATAAATTATTTACTTTTCTCCACTTTAAAACTGTACAACATCCTTAGAGTCTATATATTATCAAGCTTTTCCTTGGACAATATTATCCATTTTAAAATTTAACCCGTTATTCTAGTTCCAATTTGTGAGAATATATAATATTTTTTTTCTTTTTGAAACATATTGCTCCTATCGTCTTTTATTTATAGTAATAAGCAACCTTGCAGAGTAAGAATTGTTATGTAAGATTGCATCTAGTCTTATATTAGCCAAAATTAACAGCAGTTAATTAGATACAATATTATTCTATGTTCAAAGCAAATCGTGCCATAAGTCAGCAATTACGTCTCGATTAAGTGCTAATAACAACGAGCCGAGTTGTCAGATACCGCAAATTGCCCCGACATATCTTTGCAAATTTTTAACATTGATGTTGTCCAGAGTTAGCTACTAATCTACTCATTTGACTAATCATCTCCTCACCACATGACTCATTACATACCCCCATCACCAACTTGTCTTCCAATTAACATAAGTTAATCCCAAAGGAATCTCGCTTGGTTCGAGTAGTATTTCATACTAATTATATTCCCTTCTCCCAAGCCACGCCACCACCTTTGTTTTGACCGGGACTGCATGCAGAAGATGTGTTGCATTCCCGTTCATGAAAACTTTCCTGCAAACTATCAAGCAGTGACAAGGAATGAGCCCGAATTGAAGAAGAATCCCACCTTTTCCATAGCCACTTCGAGAAGCTGTGAGTGGGTCAACTAGTGGGACGGTCAAACAGGAGTCCACCGTAGAAGAGGATAGGAACTGGGAAGTTCACATTAAGGTACCTTGCTGGTCCTGTAGATTGTGACAGAAGGCTTGGACCACCATGGGTGCATGGTGCGAGCCAAGAACGCACTCTTGAAATCCATTTACGTCTTCTTCTACCCGAGAAACAAAAAAGAAAGGAAGGAAGAAGGAGATTTCACACACATCCCTACAAAGTTCTGCACCCCACGAGGACTGCTCGACTCTCAATAATGGTTTCATTCAAGTGTTTGGCAAAGTTTTTGTACCGGACCAGCTTTGCAACAAGCACAAGATATTGGTCAGGCTCAAACCAGCCTCCCATTGGTAACCTCCACGTAGGACTCCCCGTCCATTTAGTCTCAATTGTTAGTTTTTTTTTTTTTTTGCTAAAACAAAAAGGGAAGGGGGAGGAAGGGACAAGCCCACCCCCGCGTAGCAGCCTCCACTGGGCCCCCGCCCCGCCAGGAGAATATTCAATGCGGGCAGAAATGACCGTGTGTTGGGCACTCCGACCGGTATTACTCATACCCTTTCCACCTTTTGGGCTCTGGTTCAAGTTCCACGTGTGAGTACGTCACACCTGACACCACCCCGACTACTAGAGATCCAAGAAGCATTCCTATGCCTCATGTCCAAGCAGTGGCCGAAGCCATATTTTAATCAACGCCACAGCGAGTCGAATTTGGGACCATGAGGATAGAAATTCCGTCCAGCACCACTAGTCTACCACCTTGGTGGCCAATTGTTAGTTTTTGGAAAGGGAGAAAGATTGAAGACCAAGAAATTAATCAAGAATTTCTGAGGTCCGGTCTTATGCACACCACCGGCCGCAGCAAAAGTCAGAATCCAAGGATGTTAGGTTTTGAAAGCAGGTGAGCCATAAATCAAGTCAAAAGATGGTGGGATGTGTGCGACCCCTCGGGCAGGGCGGGCCAATATCCCACTGCCGGCTCTGAAGACCTTTGCGTATTGTCTCCTGCCTTCTCTTTTTCTCTCTCGACTCAGAAATTTGTTAGCACTTAAAAAAGATTGAGAGGGACTCCACTGGGCTTTCTAATGTTGCAGCTGCCATAATTAATATTAGGGGTGGCAACGAACAAGAAACCAGTCGGGTCGGATACATGGTTAATAAAAAATCCACCAACTTGAACCTGAGCTGTTTATCAAACGGATCAAAAGTCCATATCTAAACTCAACTATTTTTTTTTGTTGATGAAAATGACATTTCATATAGCTCTTAAATGGTACTGCCAGCCAAGTCAAAAGAAAGGAAATGATACAACGAAGAAGAAATCTTATCGGTCGTGGTCTAGATGAAATCTCCGGAGTACTGGACAACAAAGGAGGCAACTCAGTATGCAGCTCTGTTTGCCTCCCGAAATACATGTGGTGCCCGGAAGGACACTATCTCTCTGACCAGTCTGCGAGTCTCACTGATCAACAGATAACCGTCCCCATAACGATCCACTCTCCGTATTCAATCGATCACCGTGGAGAAGTCCCCCTTAAGGTGGACTCTGTTCGCTCCAAGAACTCTCCTTGCAAAAGAGATACCCTCCCAAGCGGCCCGAAGCTCCACCTCAATGACGGTCAGTCCGATATTACGCCAACCCCCACCACTATCATCCTGCAGAGATGATCTCTAATCACAAAGCTCACTCCACCATACACTCCATCCACTGACACGCCGCCATCGAAGTTGACTTTGAAACTCGACTATTTTATTAAATAGGCAATCTAGCTCGATTTACAAAAAAAAAAAATTGAAATAAGTTAAACAGATTGAACGGTTAAGCATTACCATTCATTTATATATATACATAAATAATATGAAATAATAGTTTGAGAGGAATCCATTGTTGGGTTATAATTTGGCGAAGCCTCCACCCTCAGCATGATCGATTGGCTTCCATGAGATGGGGTGCATGTTTTGGTATGTCATCCCCCCCATTGGATGGAGGCATGGGCCGGGAAAAAGGTGGCGGGCTCGGCGTGTGGGTTGCCTCGCCCTTTGTTAGGGCTATGTTTTGGTCTCCACATGGGGCGTACTCTCCAAAATAACAAACATTAGATACGGTCATCACGTCGTCTCATGTGCCATAAATGTTTAGAAAAATTAGTGGGAGGTAGCCGAGCATGCAACCAAAAATACTGTGCTCTTTATTTCTGTGGATGCTAATCCATATCTTTTTGTTCCTTCAATAGGGATGGTCTCTTTATCACTGGCTTGACTCCTACTTTTCCACGTCAAAATTGCTAAAGAAATGAAAGGGGAATTCCCAGTGTTTCAAAAGATGCTGTGATTCAAACAGGTTTTAAGTAAAAAATTATTTTTTAATAAAATTTTAAAATTTATTAAGATTCTGACATATCTAAATTGTAGAAATTGTATTATTAAATATGGCAAGCAAGAATTACTGCACGAGAATCACATTATTAAATTGTATTAAATTGTAGAAATTGTATTATTAAATTGTATTATTAAACTATTCTATTAGCATCACATTGAGGCACGGATGAAAGTTTGATGATTTTTATTTTCTTTTGAAATATGATCACGACAGTCGAGTCAATTTCGAGTATGAGATTGTTATTCGGTATGCGTTACTCCAACTCTTGATTGGTTCTTAGGTCTGCTTTTAGTTCGCTCAACTTGGTTCCTTTCAATCCGATAATTATTCTTGTATGCTTGCAAATGTGTCGGTGCAGCTTCAAGCTTTAATCTTGCCAGAAGTTTAGAAGGTTGAACCATCATGTTGCCAATTTTCTCATATTATTTATGTGGAATATCAAGATTTTAGATCCAAACCTTAAGATGGAACTTTCATCGTATTCTTTAGAAGAATAAAGTGTGTCGTATCATTTATGAAAATAAGTGGTAAGTTGATAGTTTCGCTTTGATCATCAAGTGAATCATTAAAACACTTGCATCATTTCGAAACGAGAGCTTTTGAAGCAACATGGCCTAGATTTGTTACTTCTTTTTGTAGCACACCGAAGAGCTAGAAGAGATGATTGAAATTATAGGTACCAACTCCTCAAGTAGATGGTATCCAATGATCTACATTCAAATCCCATCTTATCTAGGCGATTGGATGAGAACGAACCCTCCTTATTATAAATAATTGAAATAAAGCGGTGTGGCAAAAGAAATTTGGAAGAAAGGTATGCGATTGCATCAACAGGATCCAAATCATTCTACACTAATGAGTCCTCTATGTGGCCTTGTCACAATTTGCATGACCCTGTCTAACCCAAGGCATCAACATTAATTGAATGGGAAAGACTCGTTCCCATACGACACAAGACATATGAGTTGCAGCCATGACCCTCGCCTGCTTGGTATATCAACAATGGATGCTGCGTACTAGCTGGAAACCGTTTAGATTCACTCAAATGCTGCCCACCAGCTACGAGGCATCAAGCATGGGAAAAGTCACGTAAAGCATTTAAAAGAGCGGTCCAAAGTCCAATGCAGGGCAGTACAAGCCACCAAATCTTCTTGCTTTCTAGATGATAGCCTGCCATACCATGTTATTGGAGGCATAAGTAGTCATCCTGCACTCTCCCTGTGCATTCCGCGAGTCCCGCACAATAGAGTCTTATAGAAGTCTAGGTGGTGATGGGCAAGAGACAAATCGGAGACTCGCTTAAGGAGTTAGTTCGATGGATGCCATGGGACAAAGTGAAACGTAAATCTTTATTGATCTTATCTAATAGTTATCGAGGCATTTACAAGCGAGAAAGCACCGTCCAAAACGTTCCTTGGTGCATTATGGGTTTTGCCAACGATGTGCCCACGTACTTCATGCATTTGATGATTGCACGACGTGTGAGTCTGAAACACCTGAATGATGCCCCTCGAGCCAATGTCCCATCCACAGCTCCACATCCACCCCCAAAAGGCACCGTCACACTGATGCAAGTCATAGAATGCCATCCACTACCTTGCTCTTTAATTAAAACAGCAGGGCAATTAGCCAACCAACCACTCGCCAGGCGAAGGATCAAAGCAAGAAAAGGAGCCCGGAGAGTAGACGAGTGGGTGGGATGACTTCACTTGGGCTCTTCTCTCTCTCCCTCCAATGTATATGTGCATGTATATGTATATGTATATGTATATGTATATGGTTGGGTGCCCTACCCACCCACCCACCTACCTACCTACCTGCAATATATATAGAACCATTTGGTTGATGGAGTATTCCTAACTTTGCGGATTAATAATTAAACTAAGAAAGCTCAGGTTGCTAGCTTTATGTGCTGTTTGATGGAGGAAAAAAAAAAGGAACAAAGTCCTCCTAATCCACATAGTTAGATGCTCGCATGATCAATTTATTCGGTCTCTCATTCTTGCTTTGAATCTGATTTCAAATCTCTAGGTTATATTATTTATGACCGTTATCTATGGTATATACTTGTTACGTTCAATGACTAGGAGATGAATATAACTTGGTCAAATTATTTACATGGTTTTGGCTCCCACTTAATATAAAACCTATAACAAATCACACCGACATTTTTAAAGTTTGATAAGAGACGAATCTTGAATTAGATTGTGTTTGACGGTAAATAAAGAGCCGCCACATACACTTTTCCCTTTAGAGGCAGCCTTGAGCACTATGCTCTTTCTACTAATGCCCGATGAATGTATTTTTCACAACAGCAGACTTGTTAGATACGATAAAGATTGAAAGACAAGCTTAACATATAAGCTATAAAAAAGAGGGGGCTGGTCAATTGGGATAGAGTTGTTCTAGTAAAATGATATTTGTGACATACTTGCTTAGTTTGAGCTCCATTTCCACGAGTAGCTCAATGTATATTGGTCAAATTTCTAGTATTTTAATTCTTTATTTCATGTTAGATTGCTTGTATTAGCTTGCTTAAGCCCACACACACACACACACACACACACACACACACACATATATATATATATATATTATAATTAATAAAGAGGCAAAAACACATGCCTATATTGCCATGTTAATGAACTCACATGTTGATCTATTATCCACTCGGCATATAAAAGACAATGTACATAATTTATATATGTTGTCGAGCTAACCGGCCTTGTGACATATTATTGACTATCTTAGAGTGTATAATAATATAGTATTATATTAGTCTTCTAGGTTTTGGGTAAGTTAAAACATATAACACCGGTTCGTGACTTCCTATCCACAATAAACGAAGGTCTTATTTAGAGCAAGAATCATCTTAGCTCTAAATTGTAATTGGTTATGAAGAATAAATACCTGAATGCACGCCAATCTAAACAATTTTTCTCAAAGAAATTAATCATATATTGTCTACTCCAGCTACTTCATAGTAGTATATGCATGCATAGATAGCCAAAGGAGGAGGAAGATAGGTTGAACTTCGAGTTTCTTCTTCCGTTTCTTTTTTTCTCCTCTTTTTCTTATACCGAGTGCAACTAAAGTTTCTCCCTTTTTAGGGAACAATTTTCATTTGCAGAACAATTATACAGGAAAAAAATACTAGTTTTTTTTGCTACATTTTTAATTAATATGCTAAAACATTTCAATGCATCAGCATTCCAATGTTATGTCCTTATAACGGAGTATTAAAATTAACAAAAGTAAACATATAACAATGTATAATCCCATTATAATGACTTCTTAGTGTTAGCACTAGCTATAGGCATGCACCTTACTTTATTCGAGAGGATGTCTGACATTTTAGGGACACCATCTAGCTCGTAGGTGCATATGGTCCCAAATAGGCATGATGCATGCGTTATTTCTGCGCCCAAGGCATGCAATGGCCTCACACAAAGAGGTGATGCACAAGGCTATTACATGGATGATGAAATGCTGATCTTTAGTGGGGCCATTAAATCTCTCAGCACACCAGGCTTTCGCAACATCTGCAACCACAAGTAATTGTAATCTCTTCTAAGTTTGTATGATTTATTTCAACTCTTGAAGATTTCCAAGTTTTTGTGACAATAATCCAAGGTACTAGATACGTGATGCATGCGCCATGCAGTGGAGCTAACGTTTAAACTGTTAAAAAGCTCGATCACCAGTGAAAGCATCATCACGTTTTCAAAACTACGGTCTATATTTTATCTTGGAGGAAAGCATGGTTGATAGTTGCTGCTGCAAGCGAGACAGAGTCGCATCGAAAGGTACGCAGGGTTTTGCGTCTCCGAGAGGAGGAGAAACTCGGAAACCTCTGCCCTCTGCCTTGGACAAGCGAACCCAGCCGAGTGCCGGCCTCCCTGCTTAATTAACCGCTAAAACCCTAAACTCTAAATTTTAGCTCTTTATGATTTTATTTTTCTCTCCTTCACATAATCTGTTAGCTAACCAATTGATTAAACAATATCTATTAACTAATCAATTGATTAAACAATCACCTAATTGGAGTTTCGATGCCCACCTTATCTATTTCTCTTTCTCTTTTTTTTTTTTTTTACCAGCCTATTTCTTCTTATCGTTGGTTGTGAATGGATGCATCTATCTATCTCTCTATCTATCTATATATTTATAAATATATATAGTTTTCAAAGCTGATTTATGACTGGCACGTAAGAATTATTAAAAAATAAACTATAAAAGACTCCATTTTTAAGTTTCAAAAAAAAAATGATATAGGATTTGCTTTTTTTTTTTTTTAATCCATATGCCTACCCCTTCAATGAATAAAAATCCAAACATATTAATAACATTATCTAATCACGTCAAAAAAAAACCCCGAATGAAACAAGCTCTTTTATATATATGTATGTCTGGATGTATGTATGATATGGGACAAATTTGCTCCTCTCATCCTTCTCTAATAAAAATTCGAGAACATTAATGAAATTATTCGTTTATATCAACAAAAAAAAAATAATCAGATAGATGCAATAAACACATTGTTGATATCAACTGTCGGTAGATGACAAAGAAATTATTTTCTAGGCAATAATTCTTTTTTTCAAAGACTAATGAGAAAGGAACACCCTCTCGTTAAGCTCTTGTCCTAACGTACGGAGTCGGGTTCCTAGTCCGGTCGTTGTTCCCCCTGCTCACCCTCTATCCCACCCCAGTGGGCCCTGTCCCCAGCCCATCTCGCTCCAGAGCCGTCTGATCTCCCCTCTGTTCAACCGCGAAGCCTAGCGAATCGCAAGACAAGGACCACCACAGAAAAGACCAGGGGCCCACTCGACATTGGTGCGCCCAAGGACTACTTAAATCCAACGGGTGCGATTGGCTCTTTCCCGGGCCGGCGCTCTGAGATCCGCTCAACTGGGGCCACGTCGGAAGATAGAAGTCTTGGCGAGGGCATGAGGGCCCAGCGGAAGTGACCGGGTTAGGTGGACCGTCTTGATCGTGGTATTCCCCACGTGGACCCTTGGGCCCACCAAAGGGTAAAGGAAAGGCCAATCCTTTCCTATTTTTTGAAGTCTAGTTTTTGGTCGCAGTACCGACCAAATATCTGCCGGGGGTTACTGGAGCGAGACACAACCGCTGCCAACCCACCGGCAGACAACGGGGCCCGGACGCCGTCAACTCGCCGTCATCCTCTCCGTCATTCTCCTCTCCCGCGGGGTACCGTCAATCAATCGAACGTCTTTGGCGCCGCCGTTACGACAGGGGACGTCAGTTGGCCTCGCCGCACGATAACCTCCGGGGCGAGTTACACTAACCCCAGGTAATCCCTCCCGTCCTCACCTCAGAGAGGAGGGCTCGGGGGAACAGGACAAGGGAGCCCAAGTAGAAAAGCGAGAGGGACTCGGCGTTTTTACTCTGTCTCTCTCTCTCTCTCTGAGCTCCGAGGTCTTGGCTGGGGGCGGGAGCGCGCGGAAGGGAGGAGGGGAAACGGTTCCTGGGGGAGGGGAAGCGGCATTCGGCGGTTACGCGGGGCGGAGGGGGGAGAGGGTGGGGCGGACGCTTTCAAGGCTCTGTCGTTCTTTGGCTGGGAGTGGTGGCTCGGCCGCTCCATTAATGGGGTGAATTAAGGAAATTAGAAGGCGAGGGAGCGACAAAAGAGGTATTTTTAGGCGTGCGCGATCGCAAAAGAGCGAGCTTGGTGACAGAGGAGGGTTGGAGAGACGAGCGCGTGGTTCTGGGAGTCGAGGTCTCTCATGGCGTTTGAATCGGGGTCTCCGGCGAGCCGGCCGGGCGAGAGGCCGGACGGAGGTGAGCGGTGGCTAGTTCTTCTAAAGGTGTCGCCTTTTTCGTTCTTTTGCTTCGGTTTTTCTGATGGATTTCGCTGGGTTTTAGGGTCGGGAGAGGAAGGGCTGTACGAGGAGCTATGGAGGGCGTGCGCAGGACCGCTGGTGGAGGTCCCGCTGCTGCACGAGAGGGTGTTCTACTTCCCACAGGGGCATATGGAGCAGGTGAGGACTTCGGAGACTCGCTGCTTTTCTTCCCTTCCTGGATTGCGCTTTGTCCTGCGTTGTTTTTACGGCCTTTGTAGCGGTGGTTCTGTGATCCTTTGCAGTTGGTGCCGTCCACGGATCAGGAGTCGGACCAGCAGATTCCCCTGTTCAATCTTCCTTCGAAGATACTCTGCCGCGTTGTTAACATCGAACTGAGGGTCAGTCTCTGTTTTTCTTATCTTCTGTAAGATTATGAAGAACTTCGATGTTTATGTGGAGCAAGAAATGGTTAATTCCACGGTGTTGGTTCATCTGTGTCGTACATATAGAAGCTCATAAAACTTCGATATTTATCAGGCCGAGCCCGAAACGGATGAAGTCTATGCGCAAATCACTTTACTCCCGGAAGCGGATGTAAGAACCTACATGATCTTTTCTTTGTAGGTTTCACTTGGATTTCAAAAAGATGGAATTTTTTCATATCGTGATGTGAATCTGGTTGAGTTCTTGATGTAAAATTGGAAACTTGGTTCCATTCTATCAGCAAAGCGAGCCTACAAGTCCTGATCCCTGTCTCCCAGAGCCACTGAGACCGTCGGTCCACTCATTCTGTAAGATTCTGACAGCATCGGACACGAGCACTCATGGGGGGTTCTCGGTTCTTCGGCGACATGCCACCGAATGCCTTCCTCCTCTTGTCAGTTCCATCTTTTCTCCGCATTTGTTTCTGCTACCCGTTTTTGGTTTTCGGATGCTCTCTCAACGTGTTTTGGGTTCTCGTCTCCTCGGGACAGGATATGTCGCAGCCAACCCCAACTCGGGAGCTCGCCGCCAAGGATCTCCATGGTTTTGAATGGCGATTCAAGCACATCTTTAGAGGTATTGCTCGCGTTCTCTCTTGTTAAATGAATCTAAGAATGTCTGAATTCTTTCGTCCTGTTCTGTTTTGGTTGCGTCTCGTAAATTTAAGGTTTTGTCAGCCGTTTCTGTTCGATAATACAACTCTGAAAGGATAGGTCAACCACGGAGGCATTTGCTAACCACTGGCTGGAGTACGTACGTTACTTGTAAGAGATTAGTCGCTGGTGATGTATTCATCTTTATGAGGTATCATCTCCTGGATGAGAGGTTACGGTGTTTTCGTTTTCCTATCCACCTGAAATCTAAATTGTAGCAGGATATGGCTTGATCTCTGTCTTACAGAGGGGAAAATGAAGAACTGCATGTTGGAGTGAGACGCCTCGCTCGACAGCAGAATACAATTCCATCTTCTGTGATCTCAAGTCAGAGCATGCACCTTGGAGTGCTTGCCACTGCGTCCCATGCTGTCTCGACTCACTCTCTTTTCACAGTATTCTACAAGCCCAGGTTAGAACTGTTGCCTAGGCTATAATATATTGGGCATGCTTTTTTTTTGCTTTTTTGCTGCTTCGTTTAGCATGCTGAGGAATCTACGCTTTGGGTGTATATAATCCAGGATCAGTCAATTTATCGTTCGTGTCAACAAGTATTTGGAGGCATTTAAAAATGGATTCGCAGTCGGGATGAGATTTAAGATGAGATTCGAGGGAGAAGATGTTCCAGAGAAAAGGTGATCCTTGAAAAATTTTTGTTTAGATTTATTAGGATTTTTCACCTTTCATTTACTGATGTATGCATGCCCCGCATAGTACATGTAGAAGGGCTCCTAGAAATTTGTCTTGAGATGCAATGGCCAAGTGATAAGCTTACTTGGTCTCTGCACTGCCTAATTGACCGACGAAACCGGCAGACTCAATCCGCACGAGTAGGATAATAAAAAGAGATAAAAATGTAGCAAGAGAGTTGGAGAGAGCTTTGTGCATATATCACCCTCACAAAACACAGAACCCTATATATATATATATATATATATATATATATATATATATATGTATATGTATATATGTGTGTGTGTGTGTGTACATATAGAGTATATATATATATATATATGTGTCTGTGTGTGTATATATATGTGTGTGTGTGTGTACATATATATACACACACACCCACACCCACATATAGAATATGTAGGGAGATGCTGCTCACACTGATCTAATAATACGGAAGATATGTTATAAGTCTGTTTTACTGTTCTCATTTTCTAGGGTTACTGGGACCATAACTGGAGTTGGAGATATTTCTTCTCAGTGGGCAAGTTCTAAGTGGAGATCATTGAAGGTGGTCTTCTTTCTTTTCCCTTGTTGACCAATTTTTTCTCTGCTTGTCATGCTTCTAATGACTGCATGCTTTAGGTACAATGGGATGAAGCCAGCAACATTCAGAGACCGGAAAGGATTTCGCCATGGGATATAGAGCCTTTAACTGGTCCTATGACTGCCTTAAGTGTAAGTCAACCAGTGTTTATGAAGAATAAAAGATCCCGCTCGTCCTGGGATCTCTCAGGCTTCGGTATGTAGGATGAAGCTTCTTTTCCTTTCCTTCTTATTCTCTTTACATAATATAAAAACTAATCTCTTTGTTCCTCTTCACTTTGTTCTTTTGGAGTACAGAAGCTTATTCAGGATTCCGGTACACAGGAAAAACGCAGTCACTGGAAGTAGGTGCCCCTGATGCCCAGACCTCTGAGACACAAGTTCTCTTGCCGCAGAGACCAAAAGAAAGCAATGACTCTAATTTCTTAAAAAGCCATAGCCCGCACGACACAATATTAGCAGATTGCTGGTTGAAGGATCTCCAATCTCCGGTAAAGAGTTCATCATCTTCGATGACAGATGTTTCTCTGAAGCTGTTTGAGGGTGCGAAAGGAGAGACAAAGGCCATCGACCCGTCATGGCCGCATTTATCTAGCTGCCTGAATGAGAAGCCTTCACTGTGGTTGTGTAGCAACATAGAAAAATGGAAGAAACCCGAGAGCAGCAGCACTTGTAGGTTATTTGGGATTGATTTGGTCAATCCCTCCAGCAGCATTGAGAGGGCAACTGCTGGCACGATCAGCCTATCAAGTGCCACCGATGAGGATCCTCTTCAGGCCACCACCGCAACTCTTGAAGACTCGGACCGGCATTCAGGGCTTTCAAAAGCTCCCAAAGAGCCGATACAAGGGTTGCAAGTATTTCCAAAGGAGATCCAAAACAACCAGAACTGTTCTACCAGAAGCCGCACCAAGGTAAAAATAAACCCTCATGATGGTTATGCCTCTTCTGAGTTGTGTTGGAATGATGATGCTGATTTTTGGGGGATCAAAGGTTCACATGCAAGGAATTGCGGTCGGTCGAGCTGTTGATCTGACATACTTGGAAGGCTATGATGACTTGATACTGGAGCTGGAGCAGATGTTCGAGATCGAAGGAGAGCTACACCATCGGAACAAATGGGAAGTGGTGTATACTGATGATGAGGGTGACATGATGCTAGTGGGTGATGATCCCTGGCCGTATGTCTTTCTGAATCTTTTTGTGGTTTTGCAGGTTAAATCGGATTCTTTTGTTAAGTTAAATCTGTGATGCTAAAGTGGCTTGTAAATTTGAATGCTGGCAGAGAATTCTGTAAGATGGTGAAGAAGATATCCATCTATACAAGTGAAGAGGTGAAGAAGATGAGGCCCAGGAGCAAGTTTCCTGAAGCTCCAACATCAGAGGGTGAAGGAGGAGGTGGTGGGGCTGCTCGTGCTGCTGCTCTCGAAGAGCCCAAAATTGAAAGCATCCAGAACTGAACGGTAGTGGGGTTTCAACTTTAGTCTTTGATTTTCCTTGTCATTCTCTCGGCAGGGAGTTTTCTGACTCAACATCAGAAAGGACTTTATCATGCGTGGCAAATATCAACAATAATCTTGCTAATTTGCCGCTTTTTTTTTTCAGAGCCTAAAAAATAATTTGGGAAAAGGTGAAGGATTAAATAAATGAAGATG
This sequence comes from Phoenix dactylifera, assembly GCF_051530095.1. Taxonomy (NCBI): domain Eukaryota; kingdom Viridiplantae; phylum Streptophyta; class Magnoliopsida; order Arecales; family Arecaceae; genus Phoenix; species Phoenix dactylifera. Next base: position 31,742,916 of record NC_143198.1, on the reverse strand, counting down.
TTGATGATTGGATACTTTCAGCAGCATTTAGGTCTTTAAGAGTTTTTAGAGAGAGGAGGTGTGGTTGGGCGACAAAAGAGAGGTGGGAAAGAAAAGTGGAAGGAATGATTTGGTTGTGAATATTATGATCTTCTGGTGCTGTCTGGGATTAATTTATGGGCATGCTGTCCTTTTTTTTAATATTTTTCTCTTCCTTTTCTTGATTCCTCTACGAAGAATAAGCTATGTAAATATATGAGTACTTTTTTGGGTGCAGCATCTTTTACTAGTGTTTTTGACCATTCATAAAATCTTGCAACCCACTGTTTTCTCCGGGCTTTGGAGTCGACTCGGTAGAGTGAGACCAAAGCCTGGTGGCTGCCTGAGCTCAGCTGCCTTGCCTCCTGCGGCCAATATTACCCTCACGCAGTGTCAGTTTGGGCTCGTGTACCTAAATCTGGGAGTGTACTGCATTCGTTGCCCAGCTGATTACTAGTATATGCAATGCATTCATATTGATGAAGTCTCTGTAGCCTTGTGTATATGTAATGCCCTCGAAAATCGCGGGTTATTCTTCAGCTACAGGATCATCCGACCTTACAGTTCCTATTTCACCAGCCACTAGTTTTTAACCCCATAATTTAGTTTCTAATTATCATTACATCTTATGGAGGGTATTGCTAAAAGTTTAAATTCCAAGATAGTCTTGACACCAAATGTTGACAAAACGTGCTTCCAAGATCCCCAGATGGCATGCATAGCACAGAGGCTCGTTTCTCCGGTAAAACGAATTTAGTGCAGACCGTCTTTGAATAGTTTACTTGTGGGTGTCAATAAACTCTAATTCTGGTTTCCAAAGGACTCCACACTTAATGAAAGTGCAACAGGATTAGCGAACCCCAGTAGAACCGTTAGAACCACACGACAGTTCGTGGTCAAAATTTCGAAGCAGTAAAATTTTGGGCCAACGGAATCCACGTCTTCCACCAGATCAGATATGGTATACACTGCTTCTCAACGTAATACATGTAATAATACACAACGCGTGTTCTTTATTTGACATGGAATAAAAGGAGGAAAAAAGTAGACATTGCGCCAGCTCTACACAACCATCGGCTCACAGTAGAAGTTCGTAATAAGAAGGATGCGTAACTACCAAATTTACCCACAGGGGGTGAGTTTCTTGTTGCCTGCTCCACGAGGATGGTCATCTTTCCAATCAGCAAATTCTCTTGCTTTCTCGACCTCAGCATCCTCGTCCTCGTCCGCTGACCTGGTACCATCCCTGTACCACGAAGAGTTTGCTTCCTCCATGAGCTTGGCATTCCATTCTTGCCATTTCTTCATCATCTCCATTTCACGCAAACCGGCTTCTTCTATGCTCATGGTGGGTAACCTATCAATCCCAAAACCCAAAGTGAGGACACCCAACACTCCAAAGTCATCCACATCTTGCACATCATTTGCATTTAAAGGAAACAAGGAACAAACTATGCAAGAAATATTTGAATCATGATATTAAAGAACAGTGCCTGCGTCATCGAAAAAGCAGAGGATCAAAACAGATGCAGGGTTTGTCAAAGGTCTGTAAACCTACTAGTAAGACTAAAATTTGTGCCCCTTTTCTTCAACAAATTGGTACACAATCTTAGAAACCAAATGCGGTCGAAATCATGTCTGGATTTGTAGTGCAATAACACAACTTGAGCCCATGGGCTGGCAACCTTATTATAATAGCTTGAAAAATAGAGTTTCAGGGTTAGAACCCTAGTACCATTCCCATCTTATTTCTCAAAAAAAAAGTTCTATACCAACATATCTCCAAATATCTTGTAGAATAAAAAAAATTGTACAATAAAAAATGCATTCAATGCATGCATGCACAATGTATATAAAAGGGATATTAGAAGCAAATGCTCTGTAGAATAAGGTCTGGAAACTCAGCTTCGGCTTCAATTTCAGCCAAGTCCGTGAATTTTTGCTCGTTTCAGAAGCTTCGAAAAAAACTTTAGAATAAGGGTGCTATCACATTACAGTCAAAGTCTGCAAAGCCCTAACTCCAACCTAAACACATTGGGCATTCGGATCTTATTTAATGCAAACCCTATCCATCCAAGAGTTGGGCCGATCAGCATCAAGTAGGACCGAGTGGAGATTGGGTCAGGTAGGTTGGGTTTGGTTGGATTGGGTTATGGATCAGACAGAGCTCGGCTCTCTAGTGGATGCTATAATTTGTTAGTTCAATTTCATTCATGCCCTCAAAAGCTGTTCACTAAGGAGAAAGCCTCAGGCTATAAATGATATGTTCTAACATGAGAGAGATAAGTACATCATATACCGGATAAACCATCATTCAGGGTTTGGGTCAAATTGGGTTTATGGACGTCAAAATTCATACCTAAAGTAACATATAATTGGCCAGGATGGGTAAAGTTCCAGTAGACTCATTTACCGGCCTGAGAAATTTCATGGGTCTAGCTTTCAAATTATGCATTCAAAGACCGCATGGCTCAACTAATGTCTAGCTCTGGGGGTATTAGTGACAGCCTTATTTTGAAAGTTCCGCTCTAAGTTTCAAAATTTCAGCCAAAGAAAATAAAAAAATAAAAGAAATATAAGCCAAGAAAGGTTATCACACAATGCTTTAGAGTATTTTGTGTTATATATGTTCTTTCTATGCGGCTTTGGCAATTTTGGCTGAAGTTGATGTTACATATAAGTTAATTTGAGCATGTTGGTAATTCTGTATGGTGAACACACATGCGGGGACATGCATGCGCACACGCGCACGCACACATATACATACATACATACATACACACACATATATATACATATACGTACATATATACTTATATACATATACATATATATCAATGTATCCATATACATATATATACACATACATAATGCATACATATACATACACTTATATACATATACATGTATATCAATGTATCCATATACATATACATACACATACATGTGTATATATATATACATACACATACATATACATACACTAGAGCTGATCACGGGCCTTCTGGCCCGCCCAGCCCGGCTCGAAATTTTTCGGGCTTGGGCATTAAAAAAAGGCCCATGGGTCGGGCCTGGGCAAGAAAAGCGGCCCGACCAAAAAAATCGGGCCGGGCCTGGTCGGGCCATTCTGGCCCATTTCCAGATTTCAAACAAAGAAAAAATCGGGCCTGTCGGGTCGGGCCTATCGGGTCGGGCCTATCGGGTCGGGCCAGGCTAGACGGGCCTAGAACCAGATTTATAAAGTCGGATCAGGTCTGGACAAAAATTTAAGCTCGACAGTCGGGCCGGGCCGGGCCGGGCCCGGGCATAGCCGTCGGGCCGGGCCGGGCCGGGCCGGGCCTGGGCATAGCCGTCGGGCCGGGCTCTACAGCAGAAATTAGGCCCGATGGCTATGCCTAGGCCCGGCCCGGCCCGGCCCGAATTTTGATCAGCTCTAACATACGCGTATATATACATATACCTATATATACATATAACACTTGCCGCTTGACCCTACACAAATTTTAGACAAATTATCAGCAAGTGCAAATTTTACAACTGTCCATTAGACAAATTAGGTCAATAGTCACTACCTTGAGATAGAGAGTAAGCCTTTGCACAATAGCAATGTTGCTCCATTGTGACCTAAAGGTTATGGTTCCAAAACACGGAAATAATCTCTTTGCATGCAGGGATAAAGCAACGTACATCTGACCCACCCTAAACCCCATAATGGTGGGAGTCTCATGCACTGGGACACTCTTTTTCAGTCACCGACTTAGATGATACATTTGTCTTGTATTCCAGTTTAACCCTAAGGTATGGCAGCTCTTTGTGAAGGTAAGAATTTCTTCCCAACAAAATAATGTGCATCTTTACTGCCTAAAGTTGTATGCATTTTCTATGTTCTGTGGTATTGCATGACAATCTTTCATGAGAGGCCATCTATCATCCAAAATTGAAAAAACTTATACTCCAAAATTGAGATGGCTTCATCCCAAAATCGAAAAATATTAAGATTAAAATACTTGATATTTAAGCCTCAGAAGAACTGTGAAGCATACCTGTACCATGGTTGGAAGACTTGTGCTACCATTCTTTCCCTCTCACTCATTAATCTTCCACCCACAAGACTTGCAGGTCCAAATATCAAAGGCTGGTGTTTGTGTTCATGTGCTTGTGAAATGTTTGCTCTCCCTTCAACAACATCCTGAGCAAAAGTTGCGCATGTGATGGGGTCTGCAGGTTTTAGAAATGGTGCTTCACTTGCAGCATTGCGATGCCAAGTTTCAGCTCTTTTTGTACGCTCGTCAAGAATCTCACGAGTAAATTCTTTGTCCCCTTCCTGCCACATAGTTTGGTTAGAGTTACAATAGCCAAAGGAAGAAAAAGAATGAGCCGCTGGTTTGTAGAACACCGCTATCATTAGAAATCTGATCATTCAAAATCAATCACTTGTTTTCCCAAATCACATATATTACCACCACTGTATTATACTCTCTAATAACATAGCACTCTTACCAATAATAATTTATCAATATAATTGGCAATCCAATATGGCCGTGCGCCTTTAAATTAACCACCAAGTTTGGTGTTTGGTATGGACATTTATACACAGTAGCCAAGTTTTAAATAAAGATGGGAGAATTTAGCAATAAAGACTCAAACAAAAGGATTTCACAAGAGATGACATAAAAATTAGGCTGTTAAGTACTGGATGCAAGGAATAAGAAGAATAGATGACAAATCTGAGGGTTATTGAGTGAATCAGTGACTGGTGTGAAGCATGACTCACACCAGAAACTAAGTCCTTAGAGTAGCAACCGAAAAGGAGCGGCATAGTAGATGGAAAAGGTATAAGTGAGGCTTAAATCATCAGAATAGTGTTTAAATTAGCTTTCCAATATATGCAGACATGAGAATTCTTCAATTTTTCTCTCTTTTATTTCCTTTTATTACTTCTATTGGTTTTCAATTCAAATTATCATGGTTTTGTGTTAAGAGTAAATGCTATGAATCTGAAGTCATGCCATGTTTTTCTTCCTTTTACCGTTTTAAATCGCAGTTGGCATATGAGTGAGAAAAGGTCAATGAATTCGGTCAATTTGATTGAGTCAAGTCAAGTCTAGAGATCATACATCTTGAACAAATATCAAACTTATCAAATAGGGCTAGTCAAAGTGGTTGAGATGCTGAAGTGTATGGGTCAAATGGCTGGCATAGACATGTGACAGGTCAGGTGTGGTTCAAGTCAAGCTTGAACCATTTACTAAGGATATCGAAATGACTCGAACTGAGAAGTTACAACCCCTACAATTATGATTAGAGTATCTCTAGTCTAAACAACACTCAGCAGCACTGCTTGCCTCTCCCAAACCCCCACAAAAAATAATAATAAAATAATAAATAAATTCCATTGCATGGTAATACCTTCGATTGTTTTTCTTTCACAGCAAGAAGCATCTCTTCCTCTTTTTTTAGCGTGTCCAGGAGATCAAAAGCCTGTAAGCAAAGAAACAGATGTAAGCATGTATTATTCCCAGAGGAAAAAAAAAAGAAAAAAGGATGGAACATATGTTATAAACTAACAAGTTTAATAAACAATTTGACCAAACCAACCTTACAAAGAGCTAAGGAGATTGTAGTTAGCCATGCCTGAAACATAAACAAAATGTATATTTAGAAGGATGGACAATTTTTATGCAATAGATGAAAAATGTTTTGACATGCACTATACTATGCGTGTAATTGTTGCAAAATTATATCTGCATGTACAACTTAATTATTAAACAGAAAAAATACTCAAATCAAAACAAAACAACAGATAGGATGCTCATATTCTTAAATGCTTGAAATCTAGCTATCACAGACAAATAATCAAATTTCAACATGTATCTGCGTGTCCTATTAGGCGATAGAGGGAAGAGAAAAAAACAAATCTTAGGTGACATAAGAAATGGATATGTTAATCTTAATCACATCTTCTATTAATTTTTCAATATTGTAGAACTAATATGCAATTAGGTATTTTATCTTCTATCTTAAATTTGATAAAGTGCTTCTTAGTTATTAAGTGTTAACTAATGTACAAAGTAATTCATCGTCTAACTTTCGATTCCAAAGATTCCAATAATTGTGTCCGCTTTGATGTGTCCAGTGAAAAGTATATGCTACAAAATTTGATGCTTCCTTGGAAATTGAAGAAATCTACAATCAAAAAAATTCAATAAGCATGGGAAGCGTTTGATGCATGTCTGAATGGCTAATACATGCCAGCAGGGATTCTTCAATCTAGGTGCAAGAGCTCAGATAACATACTTCACTTGTAATAAGAATTGATACAAGATTAATAAAGAAAAAGCAGAAAAAAGAATAAAAAACTAAAATAAATTGTCGAAATAAAGGAACATTACTGCATAGGAAGCAGGTGCTTGGGAGGACCATAGTGTCTAGAAAGATTCCCATTGTGTCTATAAAGATTTTAATTGGGCATGGCATAGTAGATAAATGATTCTGGCTCCAACTACAGTCAATGTATGATAGTGCACCAGGAAATAAAGGCTGTTCATCAAACCTTAGCAACAACAAGTTAAAAGCTAAATTAGCTCATTTGACTGAAAAGATGAAGGTTGCCTCTGAAAATAGCTATTACTCAAGCTGGAAGATGAACTCACTGAATACAGATTTTAGCATCGTAAGATGAGCAGGTGTATGGTAGACTTCAAGATGATTATTTTCTAAATCACATCAATATCAGAGATATGGAGCATCGGAGCAAATTTGGCACTAGCATGGTCGATTACACAAGTGAAGATTCTTTGATATTAAGGCAAAGAAGAGATCCCACTTAAAAAATAAGCAGCACTAGTATCTTTTATGGATACAACAGAAATTTTTCACTGGTCCTTGGAAAGATACAAACTTCTATCTAAATATATCTGACATCAAATAGTCTAGCCAGTTATCAGTGTGGCTACTTTACAAAGCACTACATGCTAACCTATTCAAACATGAGGAAAATATGCAGCTAGCTAGTGCTGATTGTGTACAAGGAGCCAAACAAAATGAAATTAATCTCATTAAATAATGCATTAGCTGACAAGCCAAAATCAGGTATAATAAAAACAAGTGAACAAATGCATGCTTTATAAGAGATCAAAGGTGATCAGTAAGCAGAAATCCTCAAGGTTATAAAACAAACTTAACATAGTAACATCAATATGGCATCAAAATTATGGAACAACCTGAGAAAAAGAAAAAAGAGAATTAGGGGATCTAAATGATTGAAAGTGCTTTACTACAAGACAACTGAAGGCACATCAAGTTTAATAACTAAAAATGGGAAAAGGTAGATAACAATACAAAAAGCAAAATATTCCAGAGAAGTTGATTTAAAGCTCAGATCTGATTCTTCAAATAACAAATGACACCTCAGTAGTTTGTATCTGATCAGATAAGTTTATGTACAATTGGAGCTTCTCTTCTCAAAACATGGAAGCTAACCTCTCTTTCTTCTTCTCCATTGTCATCATGTGCATCCTCCTCCCCAGCTTCAACAGGTGTGGACAGAGCTGTTGCCCTCAATGACCGTCCACGTCTCTCCTTTCTTTCTTTAAATTCTTGCAGCTTTGCTTCTGCAGCTCTCTGCCATTTGAACCTAGCAATCTAGCCCCGGTTGAATCAAAGTGAAAGAAATTGCGCACAATCAGGATAGAGTAATAGTTATATTAACACTAATGTATACTCCAAAGTCCAAAGTGACATTGCTACAAGTTGCATGTAAACTTCTCGTCTAGAATAACCATGAACTATTTCCATTTCTGCATCATGAGTCTCATTTGTTTATAGAGGCTAAAAGTTATCTGATCATCGAGTGATCAAGAAAACAAACAAGTCTCTTTTTTTGAGAAAGATGAACAAGCAGGTCTTAAAATGTTTTACAAAAATGCATTAAAAGATAATCCACCATAGTCTTGTAACATTTTACCTGATCATACACCCAACAGCAGCATACAAGTAGCTCCCTGATTCGGGTCGCTACACTAACCAACCAGAAAAGTAAGCATCACGCACTGTAAGCATGCACATGATGATCTACACCAGCATAGCAACAGCCAAACATTTAAGGCCGTTATAAACCTTAGAGTGTCACCAGCATAGCAACAACCAAACATTTAATGCTGTTATAAACCTAGGGTGTCACCAGCACAGCAACAACCAAATATCTAAGGCTGTTAAATACCTTATATCTTATGTGGAATCAAGGAAAACTCCAACCTTGTTCTGTGCCCTATGCCAAGTTTTGTTCCATGTAGGAAGGCTTGTGGTTGCTAAAGAGAAGTTCCAGAGTCCAGACCAAATGAGTTTGGCTAGAGGGTGATTCAATGACAGCCATCACTTGGATCAAAACATAGAGACACACCCAGTCTGCCGCCCTTATACATTTGTTCCTGGTGCACAGCTTCCTATCTTTCCAAGCTACTCATGCTTACAAGGAAAGTAATCAGCCAGCTGATTGGCTTGCAGGGTTTGAGGCAGATTATAGACTGCAGATTTGGGGGTACTTGTTACTTTTTCAGCTATTGGAGTTAGCAAGAGCTGGAAGTTTTGGTGGCGATTTTATTAGTGGAAATTGGCCCCCCAGGCTATCAAAATGACCAACAGCAACAATGTGAAAAAATCTTCCCTGCAAATATATGTGTCATGCAGGACATGAAGTTGAAATGAAACTGCATATTCTCATTTTATCTAATCCAACATCACAGCAGTGGATTCTTAACTTCTGAGTTGTTATTATGGAGTTTCTTATGTTAGGATGCCTATGCTAAAGAATGACAATCCTTAGCATGTATACAAATTGGGTAATTTCTCGAGTCTTGCTTAAGCTATTCTCACAGTCACAAAATAGTCCATGAAATAGTCCCAAGTTCCAATATAATGGATTTTTCTGAGGCAAAGCCAACTACATAGCAGAGAGTAGCTTTAGAGGGAGATAAGACTACAGATCAATCATATATTTTTACGATGCATAGAGGTGGAATCTGCTACTACACAAAGCATTAATTTTTAACTTGAAGGCAATGCCCAAAGAGTTGAACATACATGAAAAGATCAAAAAATAAATAAATAATTCATATAATAAAAGTAGGTCATTTATATATAAGACATGCTTAGATTAAACACTTAACTAATAAAATGCGAATGTTGACAACTAAGGTGACAAAACTAAGGGCAGCGGAAACTTGTTAACCTTTTGCGATAACATATGTATCTGTATAAACCTTGGAAGAAGTCAGAAAATGATAGACTAGGAGATAGAGAACCTTCAAGTTGCAACAATAACATATGTAAATTTCTACAAAACTATGGTAATAGAAGAAAAACCTTTTTTGACCGTCGAGCTGCAAAAGTATCTGCCCCTTCTTGCCCAGATGTCTCTAACTCATCATCAGGTACAAGCTCTAATGCCTCACAAATTGAAATGAACTCCTGAAATATATACTCATAATGATGAAGAAAACAAGAAAAATCATCGATATAGACCTGAGCATCTGCTAGGCCAGGCTGGGTCCAAGCAAGGCCAAAATCTACTATCAAAACAGATTTTTTGGCCCAAGCCTGGCCCAACATTGGGCCCAAAAGCTGAAGACTGAGATTGGCCCCCTATATATTATTAAGGCCCGGCCCGGCCCGACTGATCTAAGATAAATTGGATCAGGACCGACCAAACCAACAACCCCAACTAGGCCCTACTCAACCTGACCGAGGAGAGACAGAGAGGGAGAAAGGGAGGAAGGCGGTCCTGACAGCTGGCTAGGAGTTTGTGGGGTGAGTGATCAAGTGTGCGCAAGAGAGAGGAGGAAAAGGTGGAGGTCAATTGGGAGAGGGGGTGGGAGGTGCGGGCGGAGTAAGGGAAGTAGAAGGAGAAAGAGAATGGACGAGGAAGAGGAGTGGCGGATAGGGATAGCCTTGGTGTGAGCAAAGGAGAGGGAAGGGAGAACAGGGATTATGGAAAATCGAGTTGGTTTAGGGTTAAAAAATGCTAATCCCAAGCCAGGCCTGCTTTTTGCTGGGCTCAGAAGATTGAGGCCTGGCTTGTGAAGGGCTAAAAAAAAAATCCTGACCCATAAGAAATATAGCTAAACAAAATAGACTTGAAAATGATGAAAAAGCAATAGATGTTGGCAACTGTTGTTTGCCAACAAAAGCATACATGTAAACTTCATATATGGAATAGAAACTAACCTTCAATTGGTCCTGTGATATCTTGGGAACCTGTATCCTATCATCTTGCGCAACTTTTTCTGTCAATTCTCCGAGATAAAATGGAACCTGAAAATACCAAAAAAATATGAAGTCATTAAATCGTTGTTGCGCAAACTTCTGTAAACAAAAACTATTAAGGAAGAAAAGAGTATATAATTTAGCTCATTCCCTATGTTGTAAATATTGAGTCATAGCTTGATGATGTCATTAGCTTCAGTTAATACACCCTTGATGTCCAAGAACTGGACTCTTGTGATTATAACTTCTCAAATTTCAGACTTTTGAGGATAAAAGTAAATTTAAATAAAGAAAGCTGCAAGAGAGAAAATTCTTCCACAAGGAGTCAAGCAATATGACAAGAAATACTTCTAACCCTGTACTTAACAAGAAGGTTTAAGATCCACTTCAACAGCATCACAGTAACATGAGCAAAAGGCATGCCATTAACTTAGGAAACATATATTCATAACTGCAAGTATTTCTAGGATAAATTACCTTTGAGCATTCATTGAATTATATTTCAAAAATCACCTCCCATAACAAGATTATGAATGTAATAGTTAACGTGAGTCCACAAATCAACATGCACTTAATTCAACGTTTAACCACTTGGACAAGAGAATGCAAGAATATGTGCTCCAATTAATATTTTGGTCCTAGACCTTCCAACAGAATAAGGGCATCTCTCTTAATAGGATTCATAGAGGCATATATGTATCATTGATGACGTCTCATCACTACTCCACCTTTAACATTAAGCAACTTGTGGTCTTTAATGAATATTGTAGCCCAGAGAAGATATTGCTCTTCTGCATAGCTGCATCAATTGTACCAGGTGTATAATGTAATTCAGTAAGAACATACAAAGTGTAAGCCAAATCCATTCATCATATCCATGAACTCCAAATACATCAAAAACGTTTGCTATTAACTATATGCCTTTAGTTAGATCCTCTTTTTCTGTACACATGCTGCAAATCACATTTTTCTCCAATGCAATGTAGCTTCTGAAGTTTGTTGCAGTTAACTTTTTTGTACATAAGCAAGTTCATCGTTGACATCTTGTAAATTTCAAAATGCAATACAGTTCATACATACGTACATGCATGCATGCATGCATACGTATAAATCTAGGTTGCATGTACTTATAAATTTTGATAAACCTTCCAATAGGATCCAAATTACTACAGCTAGCAAGTAAAGACACAATGACTTCATGGGTGCAAATCAATTCCAAACAAGCAAGTTTTTTTTTTCAGCATTTTCTCGAATTATAAATTGAATCATGGAAGCAAATTAAGGGCATGTTCTTTTTTCACTCGAAACCCATGAAAAGATTCCCAAGAAATATACAATCCGTGATCAATTCCCACCATCAACATCACTTGATTAAAAAAATTAAACGTTTAATCAATCATCGCAGATATAAAACTCACCAAGAGATATTTCAGATTTGCAGTGCTGACATCGTCCTTCGTCTCATTCGAGGAAAACAATCCCAGCTTGCTTACCATCTCATAGCAGCGGCGCAGGGCCTCGATTCCCTTCCTCAATGTCTCCTAGAAATAAAAATTCACGAAAAAAAAAAACAAGAAAATAACAGCAACTACTACATCTCAGGCCAACAATAACAATAATCAGAGTGCCAAGAAATCCAAGAAAATCCGAGAAAGACAGTCATGTCAGTGCGACACTAGGGAAAAGAAAAAAGGAGAACCTGATCAGCGGAGGATTCGGATGCCATAGAGTGAATCTTCCTTGCCTGCTCGAAGAGCGCAGGGAGCGGCATCTCCTCCATCTTCCATTCCCCCATTGGATCGGATCAAGAACGTGATTCCGATCGAAGGAATCCCTAGAAACCAATCTCCAAGACGATTTGGCGCCGAGCAATAACGATAATGATGCGAGACGAAGACGCCGAGGGAATGGATCACAGGATCAAGGCGCGACCTGGGGACGAGAGATCGCTGTTGTTAGGACGAAATAAACAATGACGAAGAGAAACAGAATCCTGACAATAACAATAATAAGCCCGGTAGTCCGACGAGGAAGCAGCGGAAAGCACTAGAAAGAGGCGAGGGGAAGAGGCCAAAAGTGGGCCGGGTCGTGGTCCAACAATATTTGGATATTCCAGGCTTGAGTCTGGTCTGGCTCAAGCCCGAGGCTGAGCCCGATTCAAAGTCAATTGGGCCGGAGCCAAACCTGATTCGATCCCATTTGGGCCAAAAATAGATTTAGCCCGAACTTTATTGAAGTTTAAGTTTCATACTGTTGCTTCACAAATAAATGAGCAAGCCAAAAACTATGCTTTCTCTATAAGTAAATACTACATGATATATCATTTTCAGCTAAACTCATTTTAATTTGTTCTTTACTTCATTATCATTCTTTCCAAATAACAACATATAAAAATAAATTAGTCTGGGCTTGAATTTGGACCCCATTTCGAACCTTGTTCGGGCTTGGGCTTGGGCTGGGTTGATGACATATTCAAATATGGTCTGAAAAATAAATGAGCTTTATATTTAGCCTAAATACGGTCTGAATTCTTTCAGGCTTAGCCTGTAGTCCAATTTGAAGTTAGGCCGGCTTGAGCCTCTTTCTAACCTTACCTACATAGCACATCGATTCAAGATGGCAAAACAGTCAGTTTCAAAATCGCCTAGCCCAGCATATGCAATTGGTTGGGTCTAGCTGCATCAACGGTAAAATAACTTATCGAAATATGTGTCAAGTGGGGAGACTAAAGATGTAGTAATATGTTGAAATATGTCATTTTGTCATCGAGCTTGTCATTGCGCTGAGTCTATTCACTCAACATACATAATCATAGTATAAATTTGAGATTTTAAATTCTCCAAAAGATTCTTTAGGCCTTACATATTTTTTAGGGCTTTATCATAGAAAATATGCGGTTGTGTCATATAGCCAACCTGAGTATTGAATCCAGGGCGTGATAATTCTCCCATGAAAAGAATATGAAAGACCAATGAAGATGATGACCACACAATCATTTTAAGAGAGGGGCAACCCACTCAATATATGAAAAATGCTTCATTTATTGATACATGGATAAAATCTACCGTCACACACCCAGTGACATGGCTTTCAAGACCCACATGTATGCAACATTATTTATTATTATTTAATCAGGACAGTGTTTTTTTTTATGGTCTCCTTCAATGCAGTCGTTTCTCTTAATAAAAGCCCCCTTTGCCCTACAATGCTGGAACCACAAAACTACAATATTAACCCTCTCTTGCCGAGCAATCTAGAAAGAAATGTAGGGTTTCACCTAAACTTATAGCATCACTTTGTTTTTTTTTTTTTTTTAATTTTCGAGCCGAAGAAAAAAAATATTTATCTTTATATCTCTATCTTCTCTCTCTATATGTAATGAAAACTTTGGCCATGTATGCTATCGCCGACTCTCAAAAATGAAACCTCTGATAAACCTACTAAAAAATAAAATTTATATTTTAATTTTATTAATACGATAAGATGTGTAGAAGGAGCAGTGCAGGGTTAGCATCGATAGTGTAGGTCAAGGTGGTTTAAGCGAATTTCTTTTTATTAGACTGGACCAGGGCATTGGTTGGACCACGTAAATTTCATTATGCATCTCCAAAAAAAATTATAAATAAATTAGATAAATTTTTATTAATTATTTTTGCTCCAGGCAATATTGCTTGGTGGAATAATGAATTTATTTTTGCTCCAAATCAATGTACTCCGATGCCGCTTGGTAGATAAAGGTTCACACCTGTGCCATGTGCGGATCACAGCCGTCTATCTGATCCACCCTCCCAGGAACTCGTTAGATGAAATTATGGTACCCCGCGGAGCAGCGTAACAAGCTTCCCCTTGTCCGGTTGTCCCACCCTTATCTGCTCCTTAACTCTCACTCCCGCCTCTCTCTCGCGAATTATCCATGGCTTCTTTAACTTCCACTCTCGCCCTCGCCCTCGCCTCCTCTCCCGCTGCCCTCCGCCCTTCGTCCCTAGGGTTCCATTCCCTCTCTTTAACCTACGGCATTGGATACCTCCGGCCCCGTCTGGGTGGCCGGACCCCCCCGCGGCCGCTCCCCATCCGAGCCCAAACCCTAGATTTCTCGGGCTCTTTCTTCGAGGAAGGGGGAGATGAGGAGAGGGATGGACCCTCCGGCCCCTCGGCTGCCGCCGCTGCCATGGCGCTGGAAGACAAGGAGGAACCGCAGTGCCCGCCGGGCCTTCGCCAGTACGAGACCATGGCTGTGCTCCGGCCTGATATGACCGAGGACGAGCGCCTCGCCCTCATCCAGAGATACGAGGAGGTAATCACTCATGTATCTTCTCTATTGATCTTATAATAATTTCAGAAGAAGAAAATTCTTTATTTTTTTTTAATTATATTTTCCCCTGGCCTCTTCTGCAAACTCATTCTAGTATTACCCTATGCGAATGTTTTTTTCTTTGCTGTTTGTTCTGTTTGCAGTGTCGGTATATTTCCAGTTAATTTTGCGTTGCTAAGTGTTTTCGTGGCATTTATTTTTTGAAGGCGTTAAGCGAGGCCATGAGTTAGTGATAGAATTACAGACGCAGTTGAACTGTTTGTTAATTTGATCTTGATCAGGGTTTTTGGGATACTCAAAAAATAGGTTTTTATACACCCCAACCCCATCCCTTGGAAAGAAAAAGGTAGCACCGAAGAAAGGAAAGAGCGAGATGGTGGTTTTTGTTGTTCCCGCAAAGCGAAGATCATTCGCCAGGCGAATGAAGTGGATCAACCTCTTTCTTGGTTTATCCTATTTGCTCTATCACACCATTTCTTGGTGTGGCTTGCCGCATATAAGGTTTATCCTGACCAGAAAGAGCCGTTCTGCAACTATGCCACTATGGGCGACGACATAGTCATAACAGAAGGTAAGGTGGCTCAGGCATACTCGCAGTTGTTAGACAAACTGGGTGTGACAATATCCACTCAGAAAAGTGTCGACTTCTAAGAGGGGTTGTCTCGAGTTCGCCAAGCATTTCATGGTCTCAGCTCCCAACTCATCTGTAGAATGAATTGGACCCCTATGTTGATGATCTACTAGTTGATTCAAGATCTGGATGATTAACCCCATTTAACTAGTGCCGAAATCGGTTGGGAATCTGAAATGACGACACAACACAAGCCGCCATACCCCCAGAGGCTCCGCTTTACCGCGAATCCACTCTGGTTTCGTCCCGAACCTCCCCTTGACCCATCCTCTTTGATTCTGATTGTGGGGCATTCAATGCACTTGATGTAGACCAGAAAGAAGAGGCTTTCCCGAATTCTCCAAGTCACCGACATTGCATGTGGAATCTCCGCTCCAAAAGGGGAGTCCCGCCTTAAACTAAGAAGTGTTGACACTCAGGTGGACACTGAGATCGAGTTTTTTTTTCGAACAAGAGAGCTTACCTTTCTCAAGCAATGCAACGAGAACCTGGAGGCTGTCCTGCGCCTGAATGGGATGAATGTCTCGGCAGTTGGGTACTGACTGAACCCTCAACACGCCTGCAATAGAAAGTTGATAATATGGATGACCAACAGAAGAGGGAAGGAGCCAAGCTCGACCATTTAGGTAGGCTACGGGGGAGATTTTTGAAAAGACGAAAAGAAGAAACTGGCTTACGGGTTTAAGGAAGTCGCTTACGGGCTTAAGGCAGCTCGGGACTCTAGGGCGAGAAGAAGCTTTTCCCGCATTCCTGTTGAGAATGGTCTCTTTGCTCTTCGCCCCTTGTCCATTCCGCGCTTACTTGCCAAAGCTTGTTCGCCCACTCTTCATTCAGGGTGGTTAGAACCAGGGGAGGATCTTCCACCTTTTGGGTCATAGCACCAACACCTGAACACTTACGCTCAGTCTCACTTGCTCTATCTGCTCGTCTTGACTGATTGGACCCTAATTTCTTGTCTCTTATGCCCAGCTCGGTTCACTCTCACTGATGGAAAACCCTAGATCTCCATAGGAAAGCCTGAGCAAAAAGAGGGAATCTCTGAGAGAAGAAGCACCCTTCCACGAGGGGGAAGCTCTCAAACGTAATAGCTCCTGTCCTGAGCTTTTTAGATAGTTCACTCTGCTTCGGGCCGGCTTTCGAGTTGAAACTCCGCTCCTCGGCTTAAGAGCTTTAATAGCTCCTCTTCGAAGGTTTCTGGAGTGTTCCGGCATCCTGCCAATTAACTACCGCCAGCCTAAGCCTATTAGTTAGTATGGAAAAAAGAGTGACGTGATAGCGTGATCTTGAGCTGGAGAGAAGGTTTTCGAGGTGAAGGAGTAGGAGATCAATCTCCAATTATGTACGTCCACGATGTGACGCGAAATGTCTGGCAAAGCACTGGCAAGAAGGGAGTCATTTTCAATGGGTAAGATGGTAAGATGACATTGCACTACATAGGTTCTGGGACCCTAAAGATGATTGACAAATACTTCTTGAATTTTGAGTGTGACTCAAAATAAACAGTTACAAGGCTTGGTTTGTATAATTCTACTAAATTTACTGAGAAGATGAAAGTGTGTCTATATGCGAGGACTGCAGGCGTGTGTTTGGTCTCAGGTGTGCGTAGATCTTGGGTACTTATACGGGGCCAAGGAATCCAAATAACATCTTTCAGCTAGCCTTTTTAAGTGAGATCCTAGGCCACTACACTAAAAGTCTAGAACCTAGAAATTTGGAAAAGTTGAAATAGTAATTCAGTCTCTGTGAAAGATAGGGAGATTAAGGAATCAAGCAAGCAAGGATAAGTTTGGTGGGTCTTAGAGATCTAAATTATAAGTTCTAGTTTATAGGGCAGTCTGCAAGGGTACTCAGAATATAGAGCATAGAGCGAGTCAATGAGAGTATGGATCACATGTATCAAAAGAAAGGTAATTCATTTTGGCGAAAAGAAGGGACATTAAGGAATTAGGAAGCAGACATATTGAAGATTTATTTAACATGAAAATTAGTAGAGCATTGGATTGAAATGTTCACAGTCAAGAAACTGTATGCAAGACCGTAGTGATGCACATATTACAGTGAGCATACATGAACAATCATTAACTTGTCGCCGAACATGTTTGGAATTTTGGAAAGAAATGAATTAATTACAGATACTCCACCCTGGAAGCTTTTCCCCTTAACATATTGAACAGAGTCCATCCACTCATCATTAAGATATCTTTCTAATTTTCCATTTTATTAATTGAACATCCTTGCGAAGTCTAGCCTGTTGTGCCCCTCTAGTTTGGCTTTAGGCCCTTTCTTTTCTCTAAAAGAATACTAGAGATAAGACATTAGGTTCTCTGAACACATCCTTTCTCCTACCAAGGATTATCATGTGTTAGTATTTCTCTGATGCTAGATTTAAGCAAAGATTTATTCAACATGTTATGACGTAGGTGTTTAGTTTCTCCCTCATGTGCATGTCCAAGGAATTTTGCTTATGCTGTTCAAGGAGATTAATTGCACCTATCAATAAAAATATTCATTAAAACCTCAGCCTCACGTGCCTGAGTGTGCCACTTCAATCCTCAGATTAATCCAATTAATTTTTTCTTTAGCAGCTATAGCTTACCAATTTGTGAGCCTCGCACGACAAGCAATTTTGTGCAAATGGAGGGCAAATCACACTTTGATGTAGAAAATGAAAGATTTGTAAGGACATTACGTGCTGACAGCAGGTATTAAATACAACCCATTATGCATTTACAAGATGGTTGGCTGTACATTTGGCGAGCAGCATTTGCAACAACTCCTATTATGTTATCCTGTTTGAGGGAGAGTTTATTGTTGCACAAAGACTTCATTTTGTGGTGGTTTAGTTGACCTCAGAAATGTGGTGCTTCTTTTGGTTAGCTTGGTAAACAAGGTAGCTTGATGTCACTATGAAATCTGAAGGAATGAACTTGGCAAAAACTGTTAACCAAAGGAAAGGTCTCTGTATGCTGAACAGAAGCTAACAACCATGGGTTTGGGTATCAAGCCACACCAATCTGTACCAGCAGGGGCATGATATCCAGTATGCCCATTGTACTGAGCGTCGATACCAAAAACTGTAGTGTACCTACAGTGCACTGATTGGATTACTAGTACAGGTTCCAAAACTGGCACTTAAAACCTTGGTAACAACACCATAGTATTTTGGATGCAGTTCAGAATGAAGGTTCCAGCGAGTTTGAGTTGTTTCCAAATTATCATTCTCCATGTTTCGCTGGTTGCTTTTGGAATATCAATAGCTGTGTGTTGCAATAGATTGTTTGGTGGTGTTTGCCTGACTGACTTCATTTGACAGCTGATATAGTTATGAGTAAATCTTAAATGTTCAATCATGCATGTCTTTGCCATTATGCTCACTGAGCCCAAAGAGAGCATTCTCCAAACCTTGCCATCAGATTATGAGATTTTATAGTTGGAACTAAATAGTCTTGGAATTTCCTGATGCTTTTTCCTATAAATCCTGCTAACTTTGTGATTGGCAGTATAACATTATTAAATTTATTTGTTGTAATAATTTATTCGGCCTTTACCTCACCATTCTTGATGCGCAATATGAATCAATTTTGTAAGTGGCTCAGTCATGTCAATTTGTTTTTTCGGTGGTATATGTTGCAGTTGCTTGTTGCAGGGGGTGGCATGTACGTGGAGGTCTTTAACCGCGGAGTGATCCCACTTGCATACAGCATAAAGAAAAGGAACAAGGCAGGAGAGAGCAACACATACTTGGATGGCATATACCTTCTCTTCACTTATTTCACCAAACCAGAATCCATGGCTGCACTGGAGTCCCGGCTCAATGCTGATGATGATGTCATCCGGTCATCAACCTTCAAGATACGCAAGCGGAAATTGTAGAATCTCTTTTCACAAGAGGGAAAATGGAAAGAAAAAAAGGTTAATAGGTTGCACCGATGTAAGCCTTGTTCCTTCTCTGCTTCTCTTCAAAATTTGTACATATTCGGCTTTTGTTAGGACTATATGATTTCTTCAATGAGGAATCTGAACCATCATGCTTAGGCAGTTGTGCTATAGTTGTGGATTGGTGTTATTGGCTTGAGTTCTGGTACTTCATATTGCCATCAATTGGAAAGTTGTCTTGTGCTTTGCTTAGCAAGTAATAATGAGGTTGCAGGTCTAGTTTGGTGGCTGCTAGTTGGAGCAAATCTTAAGCTTAGAAATTTTTTAAATGTGGTTGTGCTGTAAAAATGTTCATGCGCCAGGCAAATCATAAATATCACTTATTCTGTGATGCTGTAACAGGATACATGAGAAGGCATTTTTTAGTTAAAAAAAAACTTGATTTTCTTTGTGAATCCCTGATCGATTTTCAATTTTGAAATTTGTATAGAAATTTTAGCTGCGAGCCGGAACAAAGTACGAGTAATAGTTCTAATTTTCTTACTGCAGGACAGTGTCTTAGTAATATTACCATACGTAGGAGAGGATCGTTTTTAGAATTTCAGAAGTGTCCAATAGTTTTTTGAAGGGCCTGTAGGAAGTGGGTTAAATTTGTTACTCTTTCAGCCATGCATTTTTCTTTCTTCTGTTTGTTTTTTTTTGGTAATCCAACCATCCATATTTATTATTATAAATTATCCAGGTAATCCATGCGGCTAGGTTGCAGCAGATGCCTGGGCTTCAGGTAGTTCGATGGAAAATTATGAGTGGCTACTTGATCCACACTGCCGAAAAAGGTAATTCCTTGACCTTATCTTGTTCTCTTATAGCTCAGGCAGAAACTTATACTTCCTTTGCAGCAAATCATACTGGATCCCATTGCCGCCACTGCACTCTCTTCTCTCTCACATCCCGTTCTTGATTATCTTTTAATAAGACTTCAAATTGGCGATGTTAACCTGGAGTTGGAGCATGATATTAGCGATGCAAATGGCCTGGCCCACAATCTGCTAACTTTGCAGCTTGGGCCTGATCCATTTGCATATCAGATAATAATTTAAAATGCTCTTATAAACATCAGACATCATTAAAGCAACGTAATAGGAAATATGGGTGTCAGTTATGTTGAAGATGACTGGTTGCATTTTTATGAATGCCCAAATAATCTTTTTTCACTTTGGCATCTGAAAGACTGGAACTATCACAACAGCTTTGGCGAGGACTGCTCGTCAGTATGGGCTTAGAATGAGCTTCCCCAATAAGGCTTTACTCCCTATCTTTACCAATATCTCATACTCCTTTCAACTCCTGAAACTGACAGCTAGGCTGGGCCCCATATGGCAAATGGTGCTTATTTAATAGGAGCAGCTTCCCTTCTTTTTTTTCTTTTACTTTGTACAAACTGCAGAGGTAGATCTTTCTTCTTCTTATTCCTCTTCCAAAAACTTTGATATGGTTTTATCACAATTTACGGCTCGTTTGGTTTGCCGGAAAAGAAGGGGAGAAAGTGTAGTCAACAAAAAAGTAATGAGACGTCTCTTGTTTGATTGGAGTTTTCAAGGAAGAGAGACGGAAAAGTTGTAATCTGATAGAAATATGATTCTCACATTTTATGAAAAAGATTTTTTCATGAGAAACATGAAAAAATTATTTTTCCATGAGCCGGAAATCACTTCATTTTTACTCTTTTTTTTCTTTTCAAAAAAGTCCTTCAGCATTAATGAGGCACTAAAGACCTAATTTTTATTAAGGGTATAATAAGAATTATATATAACTTTTCTAAAAAAATGGATGGTCAACCAAATATAGGCACTCTCAAAATCTGTCATTTTCCCATGATCAACCAAACATGCCAAAAGTATTTTTTCAGACATTCTCTTTCTAGAAATCTACTTTTTAGAAATTATATTTTTAGGAGAAAAAATACTTTCCGTGCACCAAACGAGCCCTTAATATTTATTCTTACGTGGGGTTGGTTGAGGCAATAGGGCTAACATGGTCCATGCAGCAGGGGTAGCTTTCTCCTAGCGACAGGCCACATGGTCAGGCACAAACTAGGCATAAATGGATGGCTAACAATTCCACCGTGCTGTAACTGGACGTTAAGTGGGGCTCCAAACCTTCTGAAAAGATGACCTTACCTGGTTAAAAGACTAACAACGGTGACCGCGCATCGAGGTGAACGGGGAGGTTGTGGGCTGTGGGGTCCAGAATACGTGTCCGCCTGTTACTGGCCGTCACATTATAATTTTTGGACCATTTCTTTGGACCTGTAGCAGCTCTCTTAAGCCATGGCCTAGACCTCCATTGGGTTTGGTCGGGTGCGGTGGGGTAGGGTCAGGGTTTGTCTTTCCCTCGTCACCCACATGAGTCTTGTCTGCTGCATTAATTAATGCGGATTGGGTTCGGTTGCTTTCGAGTCGAGCCGACGACGTCGACTTGGTTTAGATTACTTGCTCTTCCATCTCTTTTGCATAGTTGCTTGCAGCTGGAGAGGCTCTGAAAGAGTGTCCTCAATACCCAGTGCCTTGTAGTCCCCAAGAAAAGGATAGGTGCCAAGGATGTTTTTTTTTTTTTTTTTTGATACACGGGGCTGCTCATACGAATCTCGCATGAGCACAGCTAACAGAGTTAAAAAGAAAAAGACGGCTCGGCGGTAGAGAAACAGATACATAACAAGTCTAGAGAACCTCTTCAGAGTATTGGATAGTAAAAGAGACGATCCAATAGCTGTCCTATTCGTTTCGCGGTACACATGCACGGTCTGAAAGGTACTATATTTTCTCGCCAGCCAATGATTGTCGCATAGCAGTAGAAGTTCTCGCATTCATTTGGCTCTGAAATTGGATGGCCATTTGAGCCAACACGCGAGGCATAGCAGTCCTGCTGCTCCAAGGGTCTTTGTGCAACCTGCTAAGTTGTTCTCTGGGCCCTTTGATTATCCAATGCAAAAATGAGCAGTTGGTGTTCTTGCATTCATATATGTATATATATATATATATATTCTTAGGTTTATGTTTAATTATCCCTGAACATTTTCCTTCTTTGAACTACCCTGGTTGGGAAAACTTTTTTTAACATGGAAGCTAACCTTTTAAACAGTGGAGCATCAGAGCACCATCTAGTGTCCTCTTCTAACAACCTCCTCTTTTAAATAATGTGTCCTTGCACTCTTGTCAACGGAAGACCCGCAAACATAGCTGGTCGGCCTCATTAAAGCAATAGCCCGTGGAATATCGATAGCATGGCGTAACGGGTGGGCAGCAAATTAGTCTTTGGCTTTCTTTATAAAAGGACTAGTTCTTACCGAAAACAAGGCTGGTTTAATTGCCAATATCTTCGTCGGCTTGAGTCAGGCTTTGCATCAAATATGGTACACCAAGATTCTTTTTCTTTAATAAAAAAATAAATTGGACTATATATTTTATATTAACTTTATAGAAAGAAGTTAATGATTTTAAAATCAATCACAGGCGGTCCAAATTGAAGATCTAAATCAATCAGAATTCATGCATTTTGATGGCTCGAACATATGTATCAAGTCAGTACAAAAATGAATAGTTTTAATTGTACTAATATAACAAAATATATGATTGAGTACATAAATTAGGTTTGATAAACAGGTCATAGTAAAACATATTTTTATGTATTAAAATTTTCTTTTTTGAGATGATTAGATCAAAAATTATTAAAATATGTGAATTTAATTTATTAGATTATTTTTATAGCGTAGATTATATTTAACAATTCGGATCTTGAATTTGGATAATAAATCATTGGTTTTAAGTTGCCGATCCTTTTTTCAAGAAATTAATATAAAGCATATGTAGCAACTCAAGAAAAATTTATCGAAGTCAAGAAGAAGATACTGCTCGAGTCGTCAATTTGCGCAATTTTGAGTAGTCATCGGGGAAGTTATCAATACTAATACATATTGTTACGGGGGAACTCAGCCACCATGCCCCACGTGACCGACACGCGCGCCCAAGAAGACTACAGCTGCCCCTTGATCCAGTAACCCGACCCCGAGTCGGATATCTTCGGCTTCGCAG
This sequence comes from Phoenix dactylifera, assembly GCF_051530095.1. NCBI lineage: Eukaryota > Viridiplantae > Streptophyta > Magnoliopsida > Arecales > Arecaceae > Phoenix > Phoenix dactylifera. The sequence continues at coordinate 31,719,725 of NC_143198.1, read as the reverse complement.
CCCGACCCCGAGTCGGCTGCCCCTTGATCCAGCAATCTGATCCCGAGTCGGCAACCTCTCGACAACGACAGGCTGTTCCCCTGAAGCACGCCACGACCCTCTGTCCCTGCAACGGTCGTATCCGGCGCTGCTCCACGATCTCCTGTAACAGCCGTACAAGGCGGAGCTCCACTACGCCCTGTCACGGCCGTACCCAGCGCTGCCCCACGACGTCCTGTAACGGCCATGTCAGTGGCAACTCCATCGTGCCACACGATGACCAACCCCCCCCGAAGGACCCCCCAGCCTGGTATATATGCTGCGGGGGGGGAGAAGGGGGGAGGTAAGCAAGAACTTCCAGAGCATTCTCCTACAACCTGCAATTATCTCTCCTTCTCCTCCAATCTCCTCTGACTTGATCGTCGGAGGGCCCCCACTACCCCAGTGGTGGTGCGAGGCTTGCTTGCAGGTTTTCCGGTGAAAGGTGGAGCACAATCAACACCAACCAAGGCAACTCAGACGGAATCCCGTTCACACCGCTGTGCCAATCGTTCTCGGTTTGGACCACCAGCAACAGTTGGCGCTAGAAGGAGGGCACCGAATCTTAGAGCGATCGTAATGGCACGGCGAGGTGGTCGTGGAGCTTCCAATGCCTCCGGTCGCGGGGCCTCTCGCGCCTCCGGCCGGGAGGCCGCTGCGTCTCCAACACATTCTCAGCAACACTCCACCGTTCCACCCCCCATTCAGATGGTCGAAGCCGCTCAGTTCGACCAGTTAGCCCAGCAGGTTCGCACCCTCGCGGAGGCGGTGCAGAACCTGCAGGGTGTGATGTCTCGGGCGCCGCAGCGGGCCCAGGAGCCGCTGCTCCCTGAGCGCTCACCTGTCCTCCTTAACCCGCGCTCCTTCCTCTCCCATGGGGAGGAGCGCCGGCGCGAGGAAGATTCTCGAGCACGGTCCATTCTGCCGGGACCGTCCCATCGGAGCTGCGCGGGGTACGAGAGGCGGGCCCGGGCGCGTTCCCAGACCCCCCAGTCCTCAAGGAACCCGCGCTCCAGTCGGTCCCCCTCTCGGTGCTCCTTGTCTCCCACCCATCGGTCGCGCTCCCTGGACCGGCGGGTGGACGATCTCCACCGACAACTCCAGGTCCTGAAGGGCCACTCTAAAGATCCCTTCGCCGACTTGGAGATCTCCTCCCAACCGGCGCTTGCCTCGAGGATCCTGCGGACCCCGAATCCGCCGGGGTTTAAAATGCCGGCGATCGAGCCCTATGACGGGGCGGCGGACCCGCGGGATCACGTCGAGAGTTTCAGGACCCTTATGCTCCTCCACGGAGCATCAGGTCCTCTCCTCTGCAAGGCTTTCCCGGCGACCCTCCGTGGCCCGGCAAGGGCGTGGTTCGCCGGCTTGGAGGCTAACTCGATCCAGTCCTTCGATCAGTTTACCCGCCTCTTCATCACCCATTTCGCCGTCAGTAGCCGGCGGCGACTGGTCTCCGACTCCCTCTTTGATGTCCGGCAAAACGAGGGAGAAAGCTTGCGGGATTATCTTACCCGCTTCAACAAGGCTACGTTGGAAGTCCGGAACCTGAGCCAGGAGGTGGCTCTTTCAGCCCTGAAGCGTGGCTTCCGAAAGGGCAGACTCACCTTCTCCCTGGACAAACGCCTGCCGCGGAGCTTCCCGGAGCTGTTGTCCCGGGCGAACCAGTATGCGGACGCCGAGGAGGCGGCCGCCCACCGGAGCAAGGAGGCCGCCGAGATCCCTCCAAAGCTCGGGAAGAAAAGGCGAAAAGAGGCACGCCAGGGGAGGAGCCCGACGCCTCAACGTCGGCGCAGAAGCCCGTCGCCGGCGAGGAACCACGGCGCCCTACGCCCTCGTTCTCCGCCCCGACGTTTCAACCGGACACTCCGGGTGGCCTGTACCCCTAGGTCCACGTATCTCCGCTCGCGCCCCAAGCCGCATCCGCCTCGAAGAACGCGCGTATCGCGGCCGCTTAACTGACACTCCTCGCAAGCAGCAACTGGCGATCCGATTTCCCAGGTAACCCCTTAATTAGCACTTAATGCCCATCTGGTGTTCCCCAGGCGACGCTTGGAGAGGAGGAGAAATACAATCGCAGCTGACCATGGAGAAATTCCGTCGGGCGGCGAGCGACAGGCGCACGACCAGCGAGCGGAATTTCCCGAGGCTCGGCCCTTGGATGCCAGGCTAACCCGATGATCATCCCGGGAGCAGACTAGCCTGAAGCCCCGACCGGTCGCCTCGGCTTGCGCCAGCCTTGGCCGACCAACGAGCGGAATTTCCCGAGGCTCGGCCCTTGGATGCCAGGCTAACCCGATGATCATCCCGGGAGCAGACTAGCCTGAAGCCCCGACCGGTCGCCTCGGCTTGCGCCAGCCTTGGCCGACCAACGAGCGGAATTTCCCGAGGCTCGGCCCTTGGATGCCAGGCTAACCCGATGATCATCCCGGGAGCAGACTAGCCTGAAGCCCCGACCGGTCGCCTCGGCTTGCGCCAGCCTTGGCCGACCAACGAGCGGAATTTTCCGAGGCTCGGCCCTTGGATGCCAGGCTAACCCGATGATCATCCCGGGAGCAGACTAGTCTGAAGCCCCGACCGGTCGCCTCGGCTTGCGCCAGCCTTGGCCGACCAACGAGCGGAATTTCCCGAGGCTCGGCCCTTGGATGCCAGGCTAACCCGATGATCATCCCGGGAGCAGACTAGCCTGAAGCCCCGACCGGTCGCCTCGGCTTGCGCCAGCCTTGGCCGACCAACGAGCGGAATTTTCCGAGGCTCGGCCCTTGGATGCCAGGCTAACCCGATGATCATCCCGGGAGCAGACTAGCCTGAAGCCCCGACCGGTCGCCTCGGCTTGCGCCAGCCTTGGCCGACCAACGAGCGGAATTTCCCGAGGCTCGGCCCTTGGATGCCAGGCTAACCCGATGATCATCCCGGGAGCAGACTAGCCTGAAGCCCCGACCGGTCGCCTCGGCTTGCGCCAGCCTTGGCCGACCAACGAGCGGAATTTCCCGAGGCTCGGCCCTTGGATGCCAGGCTAACCCGATGATCATCCCGGGAGCAGACTAGCCTGAAGCCCCGACCGGTCGCCTCGGCTTGCGCCAGCCTTGGCCGACCAACGAGCGGAATTTCCTGAGGCCTAACCCTCGGATGCCTGGCTTAGCGCCGGAAGAATTTCCTGAGGCCTAACCCTCGGATGCCTGGCTTAGCGCCGGAAGAATTTCCTGAGGCCTGACCCTCGGATGCCTGGCTTAGCACCGGAAGAATTTCCTGAGGCCTGACCCTCGGATGCCTGGCTTAGCGCCGGAAGAATTTTCTGAGGCCTGACCCTCGGATGCCTGGCTTAGCGCCGGAAGAATTTCCTGAGGCCTGACCCTCGGATGCCTGGCTTAGCGCCGGAAGAATTTCCTGAGGCCTAACCCTCGGATGCCTGGCCTAGCGCCAGCAGAATTTCAAGAGTCGGGAGTCAGCGAGACGCTACCAAGAGTTAAAAAGAAGAAGGACGAAAGTGAAATGAAGAAACTCTATTTGCATTAACTTTCATTGTTTCAGGGCTGAGACCCATACAATTTGGCAAAACGCCAACACACAAAGAAAAGAACAAAATACAGAAGGTCAGCTTGGAGGAACCCCCGGGTCGAGAACGTCGGGCACGTCCGTAGGGGGTAGGGAGACGGTTGGAGAAGCAGCAGGCAATGGCGCCGGAGGGGAGTCGAGAAGGGAGATCCCACTCAGGTCAATTTCGGGGTACTTAGCCGACACCCTTGCCAGGCCTTCCTCGAAGCCTAGGACAAAGGAGTCGGACCCCGCGTCCGACATATCACGGACGAACTCGTCGGACTGACGATAGGCCTGTACCGCCTCCGACATATCACGGATGAACTCGGCGGACTGACGATAAGCCTGTACCGCCTGACGCCCGATCTCCGCACTCTTCTCGGCCAGCGTCGCCTCTGCTCGCTCCATAATCTGAGCTTTTGCCTCCAAGACCTTCGCCACAATCCGGTCATCCGCCTCGGAGGAGACCCTCAACAGATCAGCCTGGGCCTCCTTGTGCTTCGCCTCGGCAGCGATGCGAGCAGCCTCAGCCTCCTCCAGGCGCGAATGAAGCTCCTGGTCGCTCGCGCGGGACTTCTCCAAAGCCGACTCCAATTCGCCCAGCTTGGCTTCAAGAGACCGGGTCCGGTTGCGGGCGTTGTCGGCTGACCGCTGGGCCTTCTCCCACCTCTTCCGGTAGTCGGCAGCCTTCCGAGACTGCTTCTCGGCCCGCTCCTCCGCCTTCTTGATCTCGCCCTCGAGACCTGAGGCAACCTTGAGTTGCTCCCGAGCCTCCAACAGTTGCTTCTCGAGGGTGGCGAAGCCGAGTGCCTGCTCTTCGGCTACCTGGAGCCTCGTCTCGAGGTCCCTGGTCATCCTCCCCGCCGCAGCCTGACCTCCCTCTTCTGTTGCCTTCAGTTGGCTCTCGGCCCTCGCCAGAAGCCTCGCCTGTTCCTCGTAGCACTCCTCCAGGCGGATCATGTACTGGGCGAGCTAAGAGATAGGAAAAACGAGGGCGTCAGGCGGGGATCAACAGAGCCTATAAATGATGAAAGCGACCGAAAGAGCACTCACCGACATGAGACAGACGCAGCTGGCAGCCCCAACGTCAGGGACCCTCATCTCCCGGACCTGCCTGCGGTCCTTCTCCAGCAGTACCGTCTCGATGAGGTTTCGGGCGCCGGCGAAAGTGAAGGCCGACCCCGACTTCTCCCCGGAGTCGGACGGTGGTTCCGCAGCCTTACCCTTACCCATCGCCTGGGGAAGAGTCATGCTGACCACGCTCGGGGCGGGGGCCGCCCCTGGAATTGACAGGGTCCTGCTCGGCCGGGGCCTCGGCGCGTCCCTCCTCGTATCATCCGGAGCCGACCGAGTCGAAGGCTGGGCTGGGGATCGATCACGTCCGACCCGTCCATCTTGGGCGCGCCCGGGTGATGCCTCCGGAGAAACGGTAGTCTCGGCATCGGAGGGCTGATACAACGTCAACTCCCGGTCCGCGCCCGCGGCGTCCCCCTGATCGGTGGGTCCGGACCCGTCTGTCGGCGTCGGAGTCGCCTGCCGGCGGGACTTCTTCGCCGGTGGAGCCCCGCTCGGAGGAGCTCGTTTCTTCCTCCGGACTGCTTCCAGTAGGGACGTCCTACCAACAGCCGTTGCCTTGTCCGACCGCATGACGTCGTCGATCTCTGCAAAAAGGACGAGGTGGTCGGAGGTTGAGAAACTGAAGGAAAGAACGAAACGAAAGAGGAGAAAAGAGCTAAAAAAGAAATGGTGGCGGGCTCACGGTCAGTGGAGACCGAGCTCAGACCGACGTTCACCAAGGTATCCTCGGAAATAAGGCGACACACCGGGGGGAGCCGACCCTCGGCAACCAACTCCTTCAAGACGGTGACGCCGTCGGATTCCTCCCTCGACAACCTCGATAGGCCAATCGGGGACTTCATCGGCGTCTCCCAGGTTGCCCTGATTCCCCAAGAGGGATCTGCGTCAACGAAAAAGAAGCGCTCCTTCCAGCCGTGAATGGAGGTGGGAGCCTCCTTGACGAGGCCGCACCCTCGCCGCGCCGCAAAGCACCACCACCCTTTATCCTGGGGGTGGCCACTCAGGCCATAGCATTCCCAAAAGACATTCAGGGTGGCGGAAACCTCGTGCATGCGGCAGAGAACCTGAAAGGCTGTCAGGGCGCGCCATGAGTTCGGCACCAGCTGCGTCGGCGCCACTCTTAAACCCCGAAGCACCTGAACGACTAAGTCCGAGGGGGGAAAGCGGAACCCGGCCTGAAGAATGCCCTCATTGATGGCAACCTTCCCTGGAGGAGGATGGGACATCCTCTCCTCAGGCCCCGGGAGTGTAACATTGCAAGCCTCGGGAAGGTGGTATCGAGCCACGAACCTATCTAGGTCTTCGGCGGCCAACTCCGACTTAATGCGGTCTGCTCTCACTTCGCCCATCCCTAATGGCCAGTGAATCTACGGTCAGGACAGGGTCGAAAAGGGAAAAAAGACCGGAACGACTGGAGTACACTAATACAAAAGGAGAGTATGGAGAGCCCTAAATTAAAGAATGGAGCAACTCACCGGAAGAGAAGGAAGAACAGCTCCGAGAGCGTCAAAGGAGGAGCAAGCGAACAGTCCGACGGCGATGACGGCAGCGCAAAGGAGAAACTCGAAGATGTCTGTAAGGAGAAAGGCGGACGGAGGAGGACCCCCGGTTAAATAGGCGGAAAGGTGGGTGACGCCCCGGTGACGCCAGAGGACGCCTGGCTGCCGAAGGGTCGCTCGCGCCCCCAAGGCGAATCGACGCCATTAAGGAAGGATGTCCGCCGAAATCCTCAGACTGCCAGGTCAGCAACAACCGCCATACGCCATAAAGAAGACGGGGAGCTCGAAGCGCGCGCGCCTCTTCGAGGGATGGCGGCAATCTCGAAGCATCACTTCCTTCACCCGTTCCCCTCCTGGTTCCAGGCTCGGAAGTGGGGGGCTACTGTTACGGGGGAACTCAGCCACCATGCCCCACGTGACCGACACGCGCGCCCAAGAAGACTACAGCTGCCCCTTGATCCAGTAACCCGACCCCGAGTCGGATATCTTCGGCTTCGCAGCCCGACCCCGAGTCGGCTGCCCCTTGATCCAGCAATCCGATCCCGAGTCGGCAACCTCTCGACAACGACAGGCTGTTCCCCTGAAGCACGCCACGACCCTCTGTCCCTGCAACGGTCGTATCCGGCGCTGCTCCACGATCTCCTGTAACAGCCGTACAAGGCGGAGCTCCACTACGCCCTGTCACGGCCGTACCCAGCGCTGCCCCACGACGCCCTGTCACGGCCATGTCAGTGGCAACTCCATTGTGCCACACGATGACCAACCCCCCCCCCCCCCCCGAAGGACCCCCCAGCCTGGTATATATGCTGCGGGGGGGAGAAGGGGGGAGGTAAGCAAGAACTTTCAGAGCATTCTCCTACAACCTGCAATTATCTCTCCTTCTCCTCCAATCTCCTCTGACTTGATCGTCGGAGGGCCCCCACTACCCCAGTGGTGGTGCGAGGCTTGCTTGCAGGTTTCCCGGTGGAAGGTGGAGCACAATCAACACCAACCAAGGCAACTCAGACGGAATCCCGTTCACACCGCTATGCCAATCGTTCTCGGTTTGGACCACCAGCAACACATATAATCTAGACCCTTGGAATTTTTGAAGCTCTATACATTGATTATCTAAATGAGATTTATTTAATTTTACCTAAACCCAATCTGCAGCTTGAGATGCCAGACATTTTGATAAAACTAACCTAGCATGATTAGTAGAGGGGTACCGTTTTTCTCTCGCAAATTCACCAACCCAATTAAATCGGATAAAAAGTAGTAATTCCACCCATTCCAGCCAATAAGCTACTTGCATATATTTTAGGTGGGGCTGGAAATGGACTGGGCCAGTTGAGGTTAAGCCTTGGACTAGGCCCAAAACTGTTCAGGTTAAGCTTGGACCTAAAAATAGGATCTAAATAAATTTTGGACAACCTTTGATACATTAGCTAGCTTGGCCCTAATCTGCCGCTCGAGCCCGTCTTCTCGGTTGAAGCAAAAACCTGAACACGGCCTAAGTTTGTCATTAAGATCTTCTTTTTGGTAGGAGTCTCTTAGGCTGCGCCAAGCATTTTGGGCTAATTAGTCCAAGAATTTTGGGTCAGTCAAGCTAATTCGGTCCAACCAAGTTTATTTAGGTCAAGCCTAAGCACGGATAAGGATTTGGAAAAAAGGAAGGCCTAAAGATCGAAAAAGCTTTTGGGTTGCATTTGATTAGTGGTGTGGCCTACCGACTGATTCTAGTCCTAATTCGAACTAATGTGTGTGTGTGTGTGTGTGTGTGTGTCTCTCTCTCTCTCTCTCTCTCTATATATATATATATATATATGATTGGATTGAGTAGATTTTCATTCAGATCTGACATTAATGATCCAAATTATTGGATGTGATATACTGCCTCTAAACTACTTACACACCAAAAATTCATGTGATTTAGCGATCTCTAGCTTATGCATTGAGTGGTCAAAAATTAGATAGTTTAAATGTAATAAAACAAAACATACTATTTTGATTACTTGATGCGCATGCCAACGATCTCCAAATCATACAATTTTTAGTGTACAAGCAGTTCAGAGATAGCAGATCACATCTAGTGGCTCAGATTATCAACGTTATCATATCCGAGTGGAGATCTTCTTGACCGGATCCTAGTCTATCTCTAGTATGCTATTTTATTTTCAGACTCAAGTGCAAAGTTAGATCTTCTTCAAGGATGGAGACCACACGTCGGTTATTTTATTTAAGCCCAGAGCCTCTCAAATAATGTCCTTGTCCTAGATTTTTTAGCACATTCTTTCAATATATGTATCATGTGGTCCCATCCCTCGAGGCAGATTATGGTAAAGTATTGATCCATTTGTAACTACTTCTAGACTTACTAGTTATATCTCTTGTAGAACCCCGGGCATTGGTCTCTCTTTCCTCTTTAAAACCTTGGGCTCCTCATACTAAAAGTTTTAGGATTTGGCCACCTTAAACTCGTATTTAACGCCTACATTAGGGTTGGAAACTGTCTACAATCGTTTAACATCTAGCTTTATGTACCGAATTGACCATGTCTCCCTCTCGGTCTGCATCCCAGTGTGAGTCATAAGTCATCAAGGACAATTCTTAGGTGCTTATCCTAATTGTCACGATCGGTGTCATCCTCTCTTTAATTCCACTAATCTCTCTCTCCTCACTCTTGTTCTGGCTTGGCTCCATAGTACCACCTTTACTGGTGTTGATATGATGATCTCCTTCTTATGAATTAGTCTAATTATTCTCCTTTTCCCTTAGCCTACGCAGCATTTCCTGTGCTTCTCTTGATGTGCTTCTCCTGTGCACCAGTAAACCTGCACGATACCTTGCTTTTATAATTCGAGCTTCATCTCAAAGCCAAAGGCTTGACCCTTCACATCTTACCATTCTCTGTATGTGCAACCTAAGGTACACCATGGCCAAGAGGATGCTTGGTGGAAAGCATCTGAGTGGTTCTAATTATATATTTGCAACTCTCTCACCTCCTATCCACGTATGCATATGAAGTAGTCTTCAAGTTATTTTTACTATCTTCTAGGTTTTCAAGGCAAGTTATTTTATTATCTTCGAGGGCAGTTTGGGTTATCTCTTCTTGCTTGGCAAATCTCAAACATGGCAGACTCGGCTGCAGCTAGTGAAGGAAGTTGGGGTTCAAATCTTGATGATATTGTTTCTCCAAGTGTTAAATCTATGTAATTATATTTGATGGTGCTCTCATTATCATTCTTTAAAGAATGAGGGATGAAACATAAAGTGCTGACCAAAGTAGATAAGATTAGCAGCCATCCCAACCGGCTCACCCAATTTTCAGAAAATTGGTTTGACTGAAAATTAGGAGCTCCAACTACTACTTTTCAAGGTATAGCAGGCTCCCTTCAAGAAGCAACCTAACTCAACTTAGAAATTAGAATGCTGTGATTCCATTGGAAAAAATGTGGTCTCCATGCCATTGGGTGGAATTAATCTAATGATGAGAAACATCTTTGATCTTTGTTTTCTTGGACCAATCTATTTGGTTGGGTCGGGGGCAAACAATATCCTCGGGAACACAGCAAGAATGAAAAGTTTAAAGACTTGTTTAACCATAAACTAGATTATATCCAAATCACCACTGTGGTCCATTGTCATTAGAAGATCGACTGCCACTTATCCATAGGATTGCACAAAATCGAGCGATCGCAGCAATGATAAACTAATTTAATCACCTAATCACATCTTTTAGCCTAGTCCTAGCAAGAGTGATCACTAAGCTTCATGATTAAAGTTGGGTGATCACCTAAGAGGAAGAGATAGCTTTCCATGTGGCTTCTCTCCTTTTCCTTGGGACTTCAGATTGGTCTGTTCCCATACTTCAAGATTTTGGGAGTGGTAAATTATGAGGGCTTGCTGCTATCCATATGGCATGGGACTCCATTCTATGATGGTCTGGATGTCGTGCTTTTCTTAAGCAGCTCCCCACTTTACAGGTCTCCAAAGAGGGGATGAGTGATTTAGAGACGAGAGTAGAGAAAGCGTCGTTTTCTTGGATGGGTTGTTGTGATGATGACGAGAGATGGGGACTAGACGACTTTTAAGCCATCTTTGAAGGGCACATAGAGATGAGTTAGAGAGGAAGATGCAGTACTCATTCATGCATTAGGATATTGCTTCATGAATTAGACTTTTGAACGAGCTGGGGAAGCTTAAACAGTAACTACTAACTACAACAATAAGAAAAGTGACAATTATTCATATAAAAAGATGATGCTGATGTAGCCTTTAGGATTCCGCAACAATTATTGCACTGGATGTCGCCATCCTCTGTGAGGTCTCTGCTTTCTATGGCTTCCAGGCTTGCTTTTTCCTCTCATATGCTTGGTTGGTTGGGTGGCAATTTTTTGATTCCTTTTCGGGGATATCCCTTTTATCCTCTGTCATGCATATAAATTTTTTTTTTTTTTGTACATCAGCAGCTTACATTAATCTCGCGTGAGCATTGCCATCAGATAGGCGTATAATTTAATGCAAGCTGATTCTTAACATTCTATGATAGTCTTAGACAAATTCCATGGCATTTTAATATTACGAGAACAGTTTTAGTTGAATCAATGCCTAATGGAAACCATTCATACGATCAAAGCCAAGACCTGATTGTTAGATTTGGACAAATTTTACTTTATAGTTAAAATTTTCGAGCATCATCCACATATAAAGGTTTGACATGTGGGTTTATAATAAAAATTTTACTTTAGGGGTGGGGGGAGCAAATAATCCTCATAAAGGTTTTCCTTCTCCCTTTTTGACATATTAAAGATACTTTAACATTTGGAACCGTCTAAGAATAATTTGTATGTTTTGGGTCACCTCCTCTTCAAACTTTAGAACCATAAGGTAAAAAGCTTGTTCCTTTTTTGGGAGGTTTGTGGAACGTATTTAATATGCTGTCTCTTTTAATATAGCTCGAGTTGGATCTTGTGCTACGAGGAGGACAAACTCAACTCAGATCCTGATCTGTGTCCTTCATCACAGGTGAAAGCTGCTCCTTTCAGTCACCATGATCGGACGGTCAGAGGATCAAAAAAAGAAAAAGGGAAGAGAAAAAAAAAAAAGAAGGGCATTCCGTCGTCGGTATACAGGCTTAAAACCAGGGCATCCACACGTGCCAATCTCACGCCATCCATATCCACCTCTCCGGGTAACAGAAATCCACCCCGCCCGCCATTCCTCTCTCTCTCTCTCTCTCTCGTAGTGGGAAAGTTGGGTTGCTGCCCGCCAAAAGCCGTTTGGTTGCTCCGGTTAGCAGCAGCATGATCGCCTCCGATTCCAGAGTCTCACAAGTCCCGCTGCTTGTTTCGAGATCTACCTCGTAATCAAGTAAGAACCGCGTCGAGGAATGATGGGCGAGAAGGAGCCATCGGCTTCGCTCCAACGGATGAACGATGGCAACTACGCAACGTACTTCGGCGTTTCCTGCGCTTTCGTCGCTCTCCACCTCATGTCGAGGAGGAGGAGGAGGCTCGATATGGAGCACGCCCAACGGTGCCGCCTCGGGGAATTGATGCTTCGAGGGAGCGCGCAGCTCCTGGGGTTGCTTGTGGAGAGAGTTGGGCGAAGGGAGGAGGCATTGGAGGAGAAGCTGCGGAAGGCTGAACTGGAGGTTGACGAGCTGAAACAGCGGAGAACTGAGGACGCCAAGGCCAATGAGAAGGTTGCGAGCATCTTCGCCGCCCATGAGCAGAGATGGATCGCGGGAAGGAAGAGCCTCGTGCGTGAGATCCGATGCCTCGTCGCCGAGTTGCGGATCCTGAAGGCGAGGAACGAAGAGGTCGTGCTGGACTCGAGGAGGAGAGCCGAGGAGGACGAGTCCGCGATGCGGGTTAAGGATGAAGCCTTGGAGGAAGAAGCAGGGAAGAGGAGAGAGCTGGAGGAGAAGCTGCGATTGGCGGAGGAAGCGATGGAGGAACTGGAAGAGAGGACGAAGAAGGAGGCGCAAGAGCGCTCGGCCGAGCTTTGGAAGCATAAGACGGCGTTCGTGGAGCTCGTCTCCAACCAGCGCCAGCTGGAAGCTGAGATGGCTCGTGCCCTCCGGCAGGCCGAGGCGGCGAAGCAAGAGCTGGATGAGGTCTTCGAGCGGAAGGAGGAAGCAGTCGCGATGGTCGAGCAGCTTTCTGGGGAGATCGTCAAACTTCAGAAGGATGCCGAGCAGAAGGATAAGATCCTATCGGCCATGCTGAGGAAATCCAAGCTCGACACCGCGGCCAAACAGATGCTGCTGAAGGAGGTGAAGATATCGAAGGCTAAGAAGAAACAGGCCGAGCTGGAGATGGAGAGGTGGAAGAACATGTGGGAGTCACGGCACAAGAAGGGATCGAGGGCGGCAAGCTCTTGGGAGGCAGGTTGTTCGCAGAACCGAAGAGCAGAATTCCAGCTAGAGAACCGTGGATACGGCTCCAGGACTCTGCTTTCAGAGTACTTGGAAGCTGAGAGCAGGAAAGAGCATGAATCTTCCTCCGCAAAGGGAGAAAGCTTCATCGCAACAATTGAATGTTTGGACCGGGACTCGAGCGATGGGAGCGACGACCACCCAGGTATCTTTTTATTTCTTATAAATGCTTGGTGCTTTGAACCTCTTCATTGATGCATCATAGATGTTCTGCGAATCAAAATCGACAAATCACTGCGATCTGAAATTTCTGTAGACAGGCAGGTATCAATTCCCCCATTTTCTGTTTAATGTCGGGCGATGTTTTCTTCTTTTTTTGATGATAGGAAAGCACCGAAGAAAGATCTGCATCTCTTTTGAGTATTTCTGAACAATTTGCATAAAAAAAGAGCATCTCTGAACAGTTAACAGTAGTATATTTAATTTTCTGGAGTTCAAAAATTTTGATCCAGATTTGGTACTCCAATTTTTTTAGAAAATCTGGGGTGGATGTGCAATGAGATACCTAGAAAATTCAAGAATTGTTTCTTTTGAGGGAAAATGTGAAGAATTCTAGTCAAGTTGATCGATGTAGCAAGCTGCTATGCTCCTGCTCACTAATTTATGCTTCCCTTTACTGAGCTGCTCATCTTTTCCTGCTATGAAACAGTTAGCGATGACTTTGAACGACTGCAAGATTGGGTTCGCTTGGAGACTGAGAAGTATGCGACCATCCTTGAGCAAAGGCATTATGCAGTGATAGAGGCATTCACAGAGCAACTGAGAATCAAAGATGAGAAACTAGAAGCTCTTCGATGGCAGCTTCTAAGCATGGAGCTCGAGTCAAAGCGGCTTCAGTCTCACGTAGAAGGACTCGATGGGAACCTGTCTCACTTCAAAGAGGAAAACTTTAAATTGGAAGCCCTGTTGTTGGACAAGGAAAAGGAGCTGAAATTGTTGAAAGAGGAAATCAGATACCACGTCCAACACTGCCAAAAGAATGACTCAAATTCTTCTCCCCGTTTCGACCACTTGAAAAGGAGTTCTTCCAGTTCTGAGTCTTGTGATTCTCAAGCTCTTTGGTCAGAAGTGAAGATCACAAAGAGGAAGCCAAGGGAGAAAGAGCAAGAGTTGAAGACCAGCATAGTTAGAGGCACCCAGAACGTAGGGAACATTGCTCGAGAGATGGATGGTCGGAATGCCAACGAAGAAACAGAACTGATGCACCTGGAATCACATAAAAATAGAGAATTTATGTGCAAAGAGAGTACAGCTACTGGCGCCAGAACAATTAGTCCAACAAATGTAGCACCACCAGCCGATAAAAATTTTGAGGAAAATGCGATTGTCTGTGTTAGTGAGACACCTTCAGAAGAACCTAAAAGAGCGGAGAATACATCAAGGGACGAAGTACAGAGTATCATCCTGACATCCCAGTCTCCCAAAGAAGAGAGCGAAGAAGAGAAAGAGGTTAGCATGGACCCAGGTAATGTTCACTTGATGAATAGCTTTCAAGAAGGGGCTGACATCGATGATAAGTTGTCATCAGTTGGGCCATCGATTGTAAAGAAGGATTCTTCTTGGAGAATGGATGTTCATGCTCTTGGAGTTTCTTACAAGATCAAAAGGCTGAAGCAGCAACTGCTCGTGATCGAAAAGTTGGCTGAATCTCAAGCAATGAATCAGCTGACGACCAAGGATGATGCATCAAATGACAGAGCTGATGAGAACAGGCAGCAAGATAAGGGGGTCATGATGATGATTTCTTCACTAAATAAACAAGTGAAAAGGTATCAGTCTCTTGAAGAGAAGACAGATGACCTGTGCCAGAGAATGGTAAGAATCCATTTCAGGTTAATGTCTATTTATTTCTTGATTTTTGCTGATAACTTAAAGATGCAACTGGCATTTTTCTTCTCTTTTTTCCCGTTACCTCAGCACGAGAACTACCGATCTGGAAGCAGCAGGAATTCACAACTTGGCAGGACAAAGGAACAAACTGAAGCACTCAAGCACTTCCTGGAAGAAACCTTTCAGCTGCAAAGGTATATGGTGGCGACAGGCCAGAAGTTGATGGAGATGCAGTCCAGGATTGCTTCCAGCTTTGCTGGTAATTGCGAACTTGGTGAGTCTGTAGGCTTCAATAAAAGGCTGTTTGCAGATAACGTAAGAACTCTCCTCAGGGAAATCCAGAGGGGTGTGGAGGTTCGGATAGCTCGAGTTATTGGAGATCTTGAGGGGACTCTAGCTTCTGATGGCATTCTTCACAGGTGAAAATGAAATGAGTTTTAATTGTTTTCCTTGTAAACAGTGCGATCTTCACAATATGAATCATAGGAAATATAGATAAACCAAAAGTGTTTTTTCTTTTCTTTTCCTTTCTTTTTTGGAGTATATTTAGGAATGCTTTGTTTTTCTTTTGCTGCCTGAGCTTGTAATGAAAGTTAAACTCCTGAGAATAAAGTGTTTCCTTTTTCTTTTGCTGCCTGAGCTTGTAATGAAAGTTAAAACTCCTGAGAATAAAGTGTTTCCTTTCTCATTATTCTGGTTCTCAAGTGCACGAGTCCATACTCTGATACTCTAATACATGTTTCCATAATATTATACCAAGGCTGGAGTTTACAAAGTTTACAAAGCAATGTTTCATCATCTCTCAACATATCTCCATGGAAACTGGGGAATTCAACAGAAACCATCATCACTTTCAAAGGCTCCTGTTGGATAGCTGAGTTGTATTTGATTCCAAGGTCTCAAATTGCAAGTATTCTTCGCAGCTGATTTGAGTAAGCCCGGATTTACGCTTGGGAGCTATCGAACATGTATAATTCTGAGCAACAAAGTGTTGAGCTGATGTTAGCTGCTTCACTGATAGTCGACAACATTGTTTCTGCTGGATATAACCAGTTTAAATTGTACACCCGATATCAACATTAAAAGTGACAGAACTTCAAAAGAAGAGAATAGGACAATGGTTTTGTCGTTATGACTTATCTTCCAGACCATGCTTTCTAAAGCTGCAGCAGAGTGGTCTAGACCATTTGCAGCCCTGTCAAAAAGAGTTCATCTGATCACCTACTTTTTAAACCATTATTAGTTATCTCCATTCACTTTGATACTTTAACTGTGCAAATCCCTGTTCTCCAAATGCTATAAAACTTCTGCTTGCTTTGCTCTCACGGTGTTTTTAGGAATCTTGTCACTTTTCCATTTGTTGTCATGAAAAGTGTTGGCAAACTGAATGGACTGCATGTGATACTAAAGGCATCCAGCTTCTCATTTTTCTTTGTTAATTAATGAAATTTAGTTGGTAAGTGATTTATGCAAAGTGGGTGTCTCAGTTCTTTCCCTGTTCTGGCCATCTGTTTTTTCCTTTCTTAATGATACAAATGACTGAATTTTACTGTCTGTCTCCATTCATTCAAGCCAGACCTTTTTCTGTCAAATCCTTACATTTTGTACAGTAGCAGCTTGCTCATTTTTGCTCTATTCTCTCACAATCCATAGTGGGTTTGTACGACTCTGGAAATCAACCGAGGCCAAGTTTAAGAAGTGGAGAGTTACATTGTTGGTTGGTGGCATTAATTTATTATGTAACAGTGGCCAAGTGGCGACAAATTTTAGGTGTTGCATGATAGGAAGAGAAGGGGTCCTTTCAATACTATATATATATATATATATATATATATATATATATATATATATATATATGCGCTCGAACTGCGTTTGACGACAACTATAAGAACTTAACCTCATGCTCTCAATGGAATGGGTTGGGGAATGGGAGTTGTCATCGTGAATGGATAAGCTAACCTCCTCCTAGATCAAAGCTAGCAGCAAAAATAGAGAATAATGGGAAAAATGTTTGACCGTGCAGGCTCGCATAAGATTCTTGTGCACATCCTCTCTATAAAATATTCAGGGACATGCTGAGTTTTTGACCCATGCATTAAGATCGACAAATATGAATTTCGATGCACAAGTGAACAGTGTAGGCTAGCTGTGCAGATGCAAAACCTTATTAGGTTCGTGCAAATGTTCATGGAGGAAGAGACATATTCTATCTCGAAAGAAAAAAAAATTCAAAAATTAAAGAGTAATTTTATGGGCCCTAACTTTAATACCAAAATATTTCTTCACGGTTGTCATGCTACATAGGATGAGAATACTGGCATGATTGATGGGATCGGTGTGATGCCAATCTAAACTAGATACTCAAATGAGATTTAAGGCATATGTCTCATATTACTTCGTGGCCATAATTGTTTTATCAACATTATTGCTCCATCTAAGGAATATCAATAGACCTAGCCAAGAACTGATATTTACGCAAAATTAATTGGATACCTAAAAAAAAAGACAACCATGCAAGATACAGGTTGCGCACACATAGACCGCAAATGAGAGAAGGGCTTGCTTCTATTTAAAATGTGAGCATCTAATTTTTTTAATTTTCTTTCAGACAAAGCTAGTATATTTAATTTGAGATTGTCTTGGTAGTGCATTAGTTGCCATAAGCAAAAAAAAAGTATGTAAATCATTCCAACCATCAGCATCACATTGACTCGATGCTGCATCAAGATAATGCGAACGACGTGATTGATACATATGGAAAACATAGAATGTTTATCGGTTCTGATTCCCGAAGAACAAGTCGATCAACTAGGCCGACAATTTTTTGAACAACCTAATTAAGCCAATGGCATTGCAAACAATAAAAATTTCTTTAATGATTTTCATTCCTTGCAACTACCCAAGTATAGGATAACAATGCCAAGGACTAGGGACTGTTTAATTACTTGTGACAGGAGAGGACTGGAGATCATGCTTTATGGATGAAGGACTCAAGGACATAATCACACTGCACATTGGCAGCAAGATAGGGATGGAGACCAAAAGAAAACAGTTCAAACTCAAGGGACCTAGGGCATTTTGGTAATTTAGGAGGTTAAAATCATAACTGAAAGGTACGTGGCCCGGCTTTTTCTCGTGACGGAAATTGAATTCACCACAATATAATGAGATCAGTCAAAACAGAAGTGGAGCGTCGTTCGTGCATTATCCTGATACGCACACCCCCCATCTTGTTTCTTTCACCCCACGCTGGCCTCCCCCACCCCCCCCCTCTTCTCCGTATTTAGACCCCTAACGCCCGCGGCGTGACTCCGAGACTTCTTCCATAGAGGCAGTCATGGCAATGGCGAGATCCAAGTCCGTCAACACGGACCCCAGCTCCACGCCCCCGAAGCTCTCCCTCTACTCGCTTCCAAGCCAACGGCCGGAGCCGGCCGGGATGGCAACTCCGCCCCTTCGCGTCCCGGTCTCCGTCCCTTTTGCATGGGAGGAGGCCCCCGGGAAGCCGAGGAAGGAGCGCGGCCCTTGCGATCCCAGGCCGAGCCCAAGGCCCCGATGGCACCGGGGCTTGGACCTCCCGCCGAGGATGGTGGCGGGGGAGATGAGGAGCAGCACCATGTCCTCCATCCCCGTCCTCGACGGGCCATATGTTTTGGGCCGGGCCACCTCCTGCTACTCTTTCTCCTTGGGAGACGAGAACCCGGTTAAGAGCAAGGAGAGTGGGGTCTGGTTTTGGAGGAGGGGAAGGGAGAGGAAGGTGAGGAGGTATAGGAATTGGGAGATGAATTTTAGGGGCTTGAGGGGTTTTATTTCCCCTTCTCTTTCCTCTTCATCTCAGTCTTCTGCTGGCTCTAGTGGTGGAGATGGGATTGGCAATGAGGAGGAGGAGGAGGAGGAGGAGGAGGAGGAGGAGGAAGCTAAACATGACAAGAAGGTGAGAATTACAAGGTTTAGGAGGACTAAGAGCCTGGCAAGTGCCTCCTCTCACGCTACCTCTCACCTGTGGGTATGTCTTCCTTCTCTAACTCTGATATCTTTCCCTTTTCTTCTAATGCTTATTATCCAGTGCAATTTTGGCACAAAGGATGATTGTTTACTTATTTTTTCTCACATTCTCTTCATTTTTATTAGCTATGGAATCTGCTCTTTTTTTTGTTAAAACATTTGTTTGCTTTACGGAATTACGGGTCATGGTTCTATAATTTGGAAACTAAAAAAAAATATTGAATTTCTTACAAGAGTTTTTAAGCGAAAGCATGTCATTCCGATTCCTACGCTTTTTTTTTTTTTTAATTACTTCGTTTGTAGTACTACTCGGCACGCGGCACGACTTGGAAATTTATCCGCAACGCGTCCTGTAATTCCATGCCTCTCTTTCGCCGCTCCTGAACGTCAGAGGCCGGAAATTTCTCACCTTTGCTCCGCTACGAACCAAACAAGAATTGACCCCTGACGTGACATTCGATAAGATGTGACGATAACAAAATATAACCACTGGAAGTCGTGGACCCGGTCCACTAGCCGTCCATTCTCGATCGAACTGTCAAACTACAGGTCGCTCCAGAATCTAATCCCTGTACATAGAGCCCGTGTCCTGGGTCAAAGTACTGCTTTGACTTCTCCATTTGGCGGTATATGTATGCCCTCTACCCTAGTGCACCAGGTACTCGGCTGTCCATCACCGGCCGTCGGTAGGCTCCGTACTCAATGGCGACCTCTAGCTGTCTGACACGTAGCTAATTTATTTTCTTTGGTAGGCAGTTGGTATAGGGTCAAAAATATTATGGGCGGAGGTGATGAGATCACCGCGTTTGGTTGCACCACGGTGATTCTACGTGGCGATGATTCTAAATCACCTTCACTCCTCAAATCGCTGCCCAACTTGGTGATGGAATATCCGTCCTTAAGGTCTTGAAATTCAAGATCACCCTAAGACAGTGATCCTGGATTGAAAATTAAAGACAAAAATATCCCTCAATTTAGCAGAAAAATTGATATATCAATATGTCATCAATATATTATGTCAATGTTATATATATATATATATATAATATTATGTTGATATTATATATTATATTAATGATATATATTATATTATAATATATTACTAATCATATTATTATTCTATTGTTATTGAAGAATAATTTTAAAATATAGTAGACATATATTATTATATTTTATATTTATATAATGAAAATATTTAATATATTACTTCTATTTATCTTATTTTTCTAATCAAAATAATTATTAGTATTAAGAAAATCTATTATAAGTATAAATAAAAATATTAATTCTATAATGAAAAATTAATAATTTATAGAAATAATAAATATATTTTTATAGAATATATTAATATTTTATTATAATATATTTTATATGATTTATAAATATATGATAAGGGCTACTAAAAGTAGAATATGTGACAAAATTATGGAGCTATTATAGAAAATAGCATATTGATTTATATTTTTAATTAATAAGGATTAAATTTACATAAAAAATTTATTTAAGATATATCAAAAAAAATTTATGGTCCCGCCCCCACCCCCCCCCCCCCCCCCCCCGGTGTGTTTTAAGTGATGGTGTTGCGCATTTGATGGTCATGATTTTAATTTGCTCGCAGGCCGGCATTTATGGGAGCCTGAAGCAATTTGTACCGTGGAGGAAAGAGCGTGCGATCTGAGGTCATAAATCGCGGATGCTGCATGATGCGACGCTGGTACGAATTTTTGATGGACGTGATTTGCTGAGCCTACGTCGGATTGGGCAATGTGTTTTATCTCGCCGTATGCTGCTGGAAGAAGCCTATGCGTGGTTACACAATGTTACATAACTTTGATTAGTTTTATCCAGAGGAGAAATGAGTATTTGTAAAATCTAATCAAAAAGTTTAAGTTTTTTTGTTTATCAGTGTAAAAGGATGGTTTGATATGATATCCACGTCCAAAGACCTGCTTCCATGTTTTCAACTTATAACCTTCAAACTATAATGAAATAATCTTATCACTGCACTAAAATAAAGCAAAATGTAGCTTATAGCATGTAGCTTTATAGCTCTCTCCCTCTCTAAATAATTTCTAGCATAACTCAGCCAACTTCCAATGTCGAAAACAAACTAAAGATATGCAATGTGAGCTCATCCTGAGGCGTGCAACACACAGTATAAAAAAATCAAGCATTGCCAATATATTTTAATGTATATATCAATACGAAAAAGCACCGGTAGTTTTATTCCTGATGCTTTCTAAAGCGTCGCAAAAGCGTATACCATACTACTGTAAACTACTAATTTTATGACGCTTTCTGAAAGCGTCGATAATTATAAAAGACGTCGACACTTATAAGCATCGCCAATAAAATTTAAAACTATGTATACTAATATATATACCAAACACATAAACAACAAAAATCATATAATAATAGAAGTCACAATCAAACAGATCATTCAAAATATTCATATTGGTCAAATATGATTACATCGACATTGTCCATGTATTGTTTCGAAAAACATAAAATATATATATATAAAACTCTTAAATGAATAGTCTAAAAGCTATCAGAGGTCGATGGCGGCATCATCATCATCTCTACGAGTATTGGAAGTATCAGCAACCTACAAGAAAAAGATAGAAACATTAGAAGTTAAAAATATAAAAATCATTAAGCTCATACAAAAATACATGATAATTATGTAAAATATTCAAATATATGTAGTTAATTACCTGAGAAGGGATAAACTTATGCAACATAGATGCAATCTAGTCAAGCTGAGCCCTCAAAGATTGTATCTCTGTCTGATGGCTCTGTCTCATTTCCTCCATCTCTGTCTGATGGCTCTGCCTCATCTCCTCCATCGCTGCCTTCAGACTACAAATTTCTGCAGTGCTATTACTTTGTCTGGCATCTTGAGCATATCTGCTCACTGCAGACAACTGAGTGGAAGTAACTCCAACGCCATAACCCCTCACTCGACCATAACGCTCTGAGCCTATCAATTTGGTGAATACTTGAGCTTCGACGCGATTGGTCTTACCGGATGATGACGACTCTCCGACATGCTCTGGAATAAGGGATGTAGCCTTGTCTCATAATTTAGAAAAAAAATAGTCACATATTAATGTTTGAAAAAAATAAAACTAATAAAAAAATTGCACAAATAAAAAATGAATACATACAACCATATCTTTTGACTTCTTTTGGACAAAGCTGCCATCTCGGTGGGTGTGAGTCATTCCGCAGAACTCTACCTTACCAGGCTCCCTCCCATTCTCTTCCATCTACAACAAATAGTATATTGGCAAGTTATATATCATCCATGATACGTGATATATGAGAGAAGATACACGCATATGAATTCAAAGAGTTTCATCTATATGAATATATGATTGAGTAGTTTGAAATATGACAGAGTTTCAAAGAAACATACGAATTCATCTCTACGCCTCGTACGCCTCGTATAACTCTTCGAGCCTGATGTGTGAGGAACCGCCTCAGATGCTCGTGCAGCTTTACCAATGTGCAGCTCTACGAAATTTCTTTTTGTGTTACTAGATCCAAAACTAGAGGTGTGTTTTCTATAGGAGGGTTGATTACATGGAGACGGCAACATGGACTCTCCATGAAATATCCATGTAGTATAACCCTTTAGAAAACCATTCCACACCAAATGTTCTTCAACAGTTTTTGGAGTGAGAGCAAAACGATGTACACATTTTTGACATGGACAAAAAATATTTCCGTTCATATTAGATTTCTCAAAAGCAAATTTAATAAAATTTTGAACTCCATTCAGATATTCATCGCTGGATCTTGACTTATTTATCCAACTTTTGTCCATTATATTAGAATACTGATCGAATTGCAACTTATCTGCAAAAAGATAAATAAAATTAGACACTAAGTGAGAAAGTGGAGGAAAAGAAATATACAAATTCGCCAAGTTGTTCACAGTTGCAATTCCATATATCAAGTTCTTAAGCAAACTTCATGTCAGATGTTTTATGGTGACGACTTGATCATTCTAACGTTATAATTGATCGTGATTGGTTACAAATCTCAGACTATTTCCTTTAATCTTTCATAATTGCAATATTATAATGGTAATTGTTGGCTAACACTCTAGTAACATATATGGTGGCTTAAACCAGTGAAATAATGATCTTATAGTTTTATGCTTATAAATTCCAAAATTACGAAAATTGATACTTAGAAAAATAAGACTATTTCGTAAACTGGCCATTCATAACACTAATCTATTCTTTTTCTTTTTGATCTATTCCTGACATTATGTTGTTTGTTTTACAATCTTTCTCAAATTAAAATACTCTTCATCAGTTAACACATGAAAAGGTCCAATTATTACACACAGATTTTTGAAATCATCATGAACCAATGGAAACTTTCACTCAAAATACTTCCTTTCAAGTTTCAGACATAGCTTTAAAGTTCATACTTCTATATGTGAACAACTAATTTCACTTAAGTAAACCTAATTTTTGAATATAAAGAAACCACAAATGAGATAGTGATGTATACAGAAATCAACATATATAGAAAAAGTAAAACCAATCTAGCAAAATGCTAACATTGTCATAATGGAGTTGATATAATTTGGGTGAGAACTGTATAGGTTAAACCATTTCATGCTTCATCAAATCCCACCTCCATAGTGGTAAACAGTGTAAACATACTGTGTGCCTTCATGAACTAAAGCATTAATTGCAAAAAAAGGGTCAGCTTTCTACACCATAATAAATAGGATGACCCTCTTGGTTATAGTTGTTTAAAAATATTATTGGATCGCTGATTAGGTATTATTTTCATGAATAAAGGACACAAACTCTAGATCCTGCCGACCGGTTACATCCAATATATGAAAATAATATCGGCTTAACAAGGGAAATAGTTGTTTTTTTTAAGAAAACAATCTCACGCTCGTCTTAATCAAATTGATACAATATCAAATATGTCTTGCTATTGGCTTCCAACAATGCTTATAAGAGTTGTCTAATTATTGGCTTCCGACGACGCTTAACAAAAAGCGTCGGGATAGTCCTTTCCTCCATTGCTAATACATTTAAGCGTTGTAATATACGGACGATACGAAAAAGCGTCAGCAAATTTTGGCGCGCGAGCCAAAGTACCGACACTTCTATCTAGCGTCGGCATATCAAAGTCGAAAATTTCTTCTTTCTGTAGTGAAATCAGCTAACCTAATAGACCAAGAGAGGAACAAGAATTATAACAAATAAATATATAAACAAATAAAGAATCACAAATAAATTGCTCTTATCATTTTTGTAATCCAATATGCCCTTCTTGTTACTTGGTCATTCGTCATTACTCCTCATATTTATAACTGTCATTGCATCATTAGTTCTTCTCTTTCAATAACACTATCGAGCTTGTCATCATCTAAATAAAAAAAAGGGAAAAATAATTCTTTAGTCATGTTGTACATAAACATGTACAAATGGTTTACTATATTTTAGGTATGCATCTTAGTCATGTTGACATAGTGTTAGCATTAAAAAAAATTATCATCTTCAGTTTATATTCTTACCTCTTTGATGAAGTATGTATAATTGATAGAAATAAATAACAAAAGTTGATTCAAAATGCCATTCTCAAATAGATTAAATAAGAATAGTCAGTTGTAACTTGTACCTATTTATTCTCATAGCTTGCAATGCATTTGCATTTATTTAGATGCAGCGGCAATCTTATGTTGAAAAAAATATATACACAATGACACCTGTCCATATTATTGTCTGATTGAGAACATAGGAAAAATTCACAAATCAATCATATAGATAACTTGTTGCCTTGTGCCACAACATTTCGTTAAAAGAATTTGCCTAGTTTGGTATGTTGCCGATCAATTTAAAATAGATCAGTGAATTTTCTGTGTTTTCTTTATTTATTCACAACTAGTAAACAAGCTGGGTTTAAGATCGAATACAAAAATTAGCAATCTTCACAAATTCAATTGTATTACAACCAGTTAAGGTTTAATAACCATTACAAGATTGAAGATAGAGAAACTAATGACAAGATGCTTAAAAAAGTGTAATTTTGAAAAATTATGCATTTTTAATAGCTAGTACACCAGGATCAAAAAAGCACAGCACCATCATCAGAGAAGATCAGATGAAAACTAAATGAGATTTAAGAGGGAAAAATAGCCAATATGATCATGAGGGATGGCCAAAAGTGTAACTAAGAATCACCCAGTGAACTAATTTTTACTACTATATCAAAAAGTTTTTTTTTTTATTAATTTTATTTGTTCCCTCACCACGACTTTTTATCAAATCCAGATATGGCTGCAAGTCAAGTGATAAAGAAAGTAACCATGCGTCAAAGTGTACAGAAACTAGGGCCGCAGCAGGATTTTTCGGGTTTAGAGTTCGTCTAGGGTTCCAGTATGAGCATAATGAGGGTTAGGGTTTTCAAATCGATCGGGAAACGGAATGGGGTTACGGGTAGTGTTAGGCTTAGAGAGAGAGAGAGAGAAGGGCGGGTGTAGGAGGTGGCGGGGGGGGAGTCGCCGGAGGTGATTGAGAGGGTCGGAAGGTGAGGGGGGAAGAGAGAGAGGGGAGGGATTGGGGCCGAACCTGGAAGGGGCTGCGGCAGACCGGCGGGCTCCGGCGTTACTCTTGGCAGGTCTGATGGTAGGCCGGCGGGCGACGGCGGAAGGAGAGGACGGGAAGTGGCGGAGGGAACGGAGAGCGGATCCGACGGACGGCTGCACGCGGCGGACCTCACCGAGTTTTGATAACGACATGATGGAGCGCCCGGTCTCAAAATAACCCCTCGCGCACTCAAAGGGAAAAAGCTCGGCGCCCGCCGAATTAATTTAATTCGAATTGTTTTAATCGCTTGCTCTGATGATGGGCTGGGCCTAAATTATGGTAAGGATGTGCGACTAGGATGAAGATGAATGATTGCCGTAATCTTATGATGGGTGCATTTTTCTTGCTTTTTGTACCATATTTCCATCCCACTCCTTTTCCTGCTAGGAATTCTTTAAAACTTAGTTTCACCTAAGCTGGGTAGAAACCATCTTACTTTGCTAGAAAAATTGAGAGGCTCTTGATTTGGCTGTACTAGGATTCTAATAAAGATAGGATCATAAATCCTTCTAATTGCAAGGTATCCAGCTAGAAAGAAATAGTTTTCATATAAAAAGTATAAATACAACAAAAGGCTTCTTTAATTAAGTAGAAGAGAGCAAGAATTCCATGTCTTTAAGTAAAAGAGATCATAAAACTTTCCAATGTCTTTTTTTTGTTTTTTTATAGGAAATTTCCTAGCTTAGTTAAGAGGAGCAAGAATTAGTTGTCCAATGGCGTTTGTTTGTGGCTTTCGCAAGCAGGCATGTTATTTTATTGATCCTCTTACTAGATGGACTACTAGCTTCATTATACCTCTCGCATCTTGACTTTAGTGAACTGAGTTTCTTTTTTAAAAAATTAGGATCGAAGTCGGTCTTAAAATTCGATGCCCAGCTCAACCGATCCCAATCAAGGTTTGTCCAAATTTGGCCAATGCGAGGCTAGATGGTGAAATGGTTCGAGCTTTTGCGATGCGCCTTCCCAAATGCTCTGTTGCTGAAGCAGAGTTGCACGGTTTAGGGTTGTGTGCTGCAATTTATATGTACCGAGCCATCAAGTTAATTTGGATCGAAGGAGATTCAAATAGTATCATCCAACGGATTAGTGGGTCTGGGACTTCATCTGCACCTCAATATCATCCTCTCCTTGGGGACACATGGCAGCTCAGCTCAAAAAAGTTTTACTGGTCTTGAAAGCTTCACATATATTTCGCGAAGGAAATCAATTTGCTGATTGGTTGACAAGTGAAGGCGCCCAACGGGACTTGGATTCATTTGAAGCTGATCCTCTTCCTCTGGAGCTCTCATCCTCAATCTCTAGTGATTGGGTATAATATCATAATAAGTTTTTACTAGGTCAAAATCTGGATCAAACACATTCAAATCCCAACACAGGCCCAACACAATGTCGGATTTTTTTTTTTTATTATTGTTGTTCATCATATGTACATAGGGAATTTAGCATTAGATGTCCAAGTTCATCTAACGCTATATATATATATATATATATATATATAAGGGACTTAAAACATTAAATGGACAAAGTTCATGTGGAAGCTCCCTCAAAAAAAAAAATAGGTGGACATCATCACAGTTGAATCATACATACCAGATACTGAAATATGTAATTTGGCAAGTGTGACACTCGATGTGAAAACCATTTGACAGAAAATCCTATCCTATCCTATCAGATGAATTTGAGATAATTGTAGTTGATGTTTGGCTTGTAATTCAGTTTTTAAGAGATTTGTAATGCTCTACGAGTTCGGTCGCATCATGGTAAAATGCAAATCAGATTAGTTTCTATATATCAAAGGTTGATTTAAAAATCAAAATCTCATGAGCACACTCATGATGGCATGTAATAAGATCTTAATTACAGAGATTACAAGGAATTAAGAATAATATATGTTACAGAGGTCGAAGCAGGGTTTTCGCAAAGCCTTCTGCCTCTTGTAATTAGCCTTGAAGCAAGCTTGCCTTAGTTTCTTTATTCTTTCCGACAATTCGATCTCTGGATTCTCTTCCATCAGCCTCCTGTGCTCCTCCAACCTCTCCAGCTCCCTCCTCATGCTCTCCTCACTTGCACCGTTTCCCAACTCCTACAAAAACATATAATTTCATCACCAAAGAAGAAATCCTAATCATTTTATTCACAATTTTCAGATCATTTGTCCTATTAGCACACTCAGTAGTAACAGTATACATAAAATTACCAAATTGCTTATACCTCAACGTTATGCATGAGAGTCATCAGGCTTTTCATCTTCCTGTGAGGCCACCTAGGGATGCCGAGCTCCCTGCATCTCTTCTTCAGGACCGTCACCCCCACGTTCATCTCCTTCGCTGCTCGGCTTATTGGCATGCAGAAATAGTTCTTAATCTCGTCGAAGCCGATATCAGCCAACCTCGGCCTCCCATTCGTTCTCCTCCCCATGCTTCTCTCTTCAACCTGATCTACTTTGGATACTTCAAATGGATAGTTGTAATTAGTTTTGCCATTGTAAACATCATGGGAACTGGTGAGTACGTTCAGTGGTGCGATATCACTGATAACATCTCCGCAGTAGGGTGTCAAGTTGGTGTCCTCCGTAAAAGAATCAAGGTTGATGTCGTCCATGGCCAATTCATTGAGAGGAGGCGGAGAATGGCATTGATATGGAACCAGAGCAGCTGATTTATCCGACAATGGTTCCGAACCATGAAGGTCGTCGATTTGGTCCAGGCTCTCAGGAAATGGCACCAGAGCGTCCGTCTCACTGCAACACAAAAGCAAAGTACACTCAAAGATCTGGTAAAAACACTCAAATCTCTCTCTCTCTCTCTCTCAGACACACATACCTCCACCTTTGTAGTGGTGGGACATGGAGAAGTGGGTCTCCTAAGAGAGCCCAGAACGAGTCCTTTTCGTCTATTATCATGAGACTGTTGAGATGGTCAGAGTCCATCCACATCAAAGGAAAGAGAGAGACAGCAAGTAGAAGCCTTACTGCTCTGCCAAAAAAACAAAAAAAGAACAGGATAAGAATAGAATTTTAATTAGAACAACGCGATGGAAAGAAAGAGTTTGGGAGAGGAGAAGTTTGACGATGGAGAGGGCACCCACGTACGTCCAAACGGGAGTAACGCTTGGCGCGTGTTCTCCATTGGGTTTTGGAAGGATTTATACCATGACCGAGGTTAATGTGTACGCGATTAAATGAAATATGATGAAAACAATCCAATAGGGATGTGTTTGTTCTGCTGCATCGTAATAATTACTATCCACATTGCCATTTAAATGAGTTACTTACGTCAAACGCTTCCATGCTTGCAGTCACTTAATTCAATTTATTATTCCAAGATAAGATATTTCATTAATTCCATCACTCTCTCTCCTCTCTCAGGTCTCCGATACTATGAATTGTGCTCATCTTTCGAAAGGACGCTTATGGGAGATTCGTATGTATACGGATTTGCCACGCAAGTGTGATCGGATTAAGGAATGAGTAGCCTTAAATAATATATCCACCTTCCAGAACTCTAATGACGACATTAATTATCATTAATTAGTTATAAGTCTCTCATCGGGTTTGGTGATCGGAAATTAATTCTCTTGATGGAAGATTTGTTGTGGTCATGTAGAAAACGGCGGTCCATCCAAACCTGGCTGTGGCCTGTGGGACACCAGTTCCTGAAACGGACGAGATAGTATCCACGAAAATTGGTTTTTTTTTTTCCTCAAATAATCTCACGCCACTTATTTAATTTTTTCCTAAAAATATTAACGATATTTAAAATTATATAATACTACGATGGTTCGCAGATTCAGCTCTAGAAATTAGCAAGCAGATGAAGAGGTTCCATGTTCAAAGGCTAGAGAGGTTTCCAAAGTATCCCTCTCCAAATCTAATTCAAAGCATCATTACTAGATTCGACGTTAAATTTGTCCACCTGTAATGAGTCATCATCTTGTTCTCATCTCTTAAAATCAAACAATTCGAGAGAGGAAAGGCGTTACCATCCACTTGAAGATCTCATTCGCAGGTCGAAGGCCTGGGAAAAAAGAAGCTAACATCATCATCAAAGTACTGATGGAAACTCTCACAAATAGGCATAGGGAGGCAAGTATCTTACTACCAAGAGGTATTTCTTCAGGATTATGGGTAAATTCACCATGAAATAGCAACAAAAAGTAAAAAGGAAAAAAGCTTCGACTTGCGCCAAAATACACATCAACTTAAAAATATATGCTGGAAGAATGCCACTGAGCTTCTCAAAGGGGGCACCATAGCACAATGAAGCTCCGCTAAATCCTGAATTCATCACTATTGAGGCGTTAAAATTTTACTTGGCAGCAAAATTAACCCATATCCCATCTTCAGTGACTGTATAAATAGTACTAAAACAAAATTTTCTCAATGTTTTGACAAATTTTCTTTTATTTAAACAGATCCTTTCCAGCTTTACGCTTGGAATCACGGGATGCCAACCAGTAACCCATCAGCAAAAGTAGATACATGGTCTGCACCTAATTCCCAAAGTATGCAAATATCAAAGAAACAGAAGCACATTGAGGTGGTGGTCAAAATGTTTCATAGACTAAATGGGAAATAAAAGGAGTGGAAATTGGGGCCACATGTGAACACCAAAACAGATCCAGTTCACTCCGGTTTTTTGCCGGTCATACCAGCAACCACCTGCAATCAAAGGCAATGTAGAATAAGATGATCACATCATAACACTTTCACCAGCTCTTCAACAGCACAGATTCCTACGGCACCAGTGGTCTCTGAAGGTCAAATCACATACTAAAACCCTTTCATATAGAGATAGATTAAGCAACCTCTGCTAGTTTTATATTTTTCACAAATTTCTCCCTACAAATGATTGCCCAATATTGAATTTGAAGCTAAACCAAATTGAGTTTTGCCATTTCTTGGTGAAGTTGTATGCTTTCCTGGACATTGATATTTCAACTATCACCACATAATTTAAGATACATCCTTTTCATTCTTTTATTCAGTAGGAGTGCACTCTGTTACGTGAGAAATTGATAACTTCATTTTTCGAAGTTAGGATGAACATTATTAGCAATCAAAAGCAGTAGGTAATTGGAGATGAACCAGAGCTGAAATGAGAATTGGTTTTTCTTCGGTTAGAAACATAAGAGAAATGCATCTCATTTTTAATCAACCAGGTGAAAATAAGGATTGACATGCATGAATTACTCTCAAGTTTTTTTTTTTAGAAAAAAAAGAGAAAGGTGCAAGGTATTCATACATCGCTTAGAGCAGGTTGTGGAACTTGCTTGGCTGTCTCGAAGGAATCCAAGATAGGCCTGACCACAGCTGGAAGGAAGAGACCTGGTATTGCACAAGAGATCAGCATACTTGAAAGAAGTAATTACAGTAAATGTCTACTAAAAAAATTCAGGACAGGAATCACACTTTAGTCACTGGTAGTGGATCCATGTACTAATTGATGAAAAAATAAAAGTTATTCAGAAATTTCAAACAAATAGAACGTGGTATTGCAAAAAATAAGTCACCCTTATTCTAGGACAAGGAATGCTAACTTTGTACCACAATTAAACATCAAAAGAATAGAGGGCAAGCAGCTTGTTCAGGCAACAAGCCACTCGGCTCCAAGGATTCCAGATGGTCCAAATGTAATGTGAACATAATACTCTGTCTATGATTACTGATCAAACAGTAATTCATGTTGATGTACATACTGAATAAACAATTGATTATATGCATAAAAGTTAATACATGCCTGATGTTGAAGCAGAAATAAAAAAGATATATATGCAGAAATAGAATCAAGTAGAGATTCTAGGGGAAAAACATAGATTGCTTTTACGAGGACAAGAAACATTGTGAGCACCAAGGGTTTAAATCTCAGCACCGGCCTTATCTCTATTTACTCTTGGGATGATACAGAATGGAAACAGGACAGTATGCTCAAGATGGACCAAAATAGTCATCAACAATAAGAATAAAAATGAAAAATGATAATGCATCTTGGCCCATCCCTATAATCCCAGTGTGTCCGCAAGTCTTGTGCACAAGTATACAGTCAGGAAATCCCAATTCAAGAAAGAACTGGTGTCCCGCACCCATCCTCATTACCATTTTCTTCCTAGAACAGTATAGTGCCGGTAGGACACTATGGGGACATGAATCCCTAGCGAGCACAAATAGAGGTGAATAAGAAAAAGGGTTTCTAAGACAGACAGCAATTTTCATCAAAAACAAAATTAGGGCAGCAAAATTTATCACTTAGATTATATGCAAGAACCATTACATGGTTACAAGATTTATACATATTTTTAGTATAAAGAGTCATATTATGCTAACAGCAAGGGAAAAAAGATTCTTGTTAGTTTCATGGATAACATAAATAACTTTTATCTTGCATTGAAACTCAACTATTCAAGTGTGAATAGATAACATTATTTTTTTGTAAAAAGATAGCAAAATCCACTACGAAACCTTGATTTCATATGTATCTGATATGCAAAATCAAGTCCAGAAGCAGGTGTGGGAGATGCTAGTTTACATAATCTTGACATGGCTATTTTCCCTTCAGCAGGGGATAAATTCTGTAGGGTGACAAGTGCTGACTAAGGGGAGACAAGTCCTGGCCCTAAGTAGCTATAGATTATTCCTAAATCAGTTTTATGAAGAAAAACAGTGAATTCCATCCGCTAAACTAAACCGGCACCATATGGGACAAAACTAATAAGGCAGAAAGAAGGAAGGTTTCCTTTTCAAGATTCCTTCATCTCTTTCCTACTAGGTTCAAAGATATGTATTTGGGATTAATATCCAGACCTGCAGTTCCACTTCCTAGAATCTGCCACTCTACATGAGTCCAGTACCCGTCAAAATCTTATATCCTGAAGGAACATCAATACTTTACTTGCTCAGCTAGCATATAATAATATATCAAAAATGTCATATTTATAAAAACTTTCTTTTACCACGCACCAAACAGATATCACTCACCCTTTAAAATCCATCAACTACCAAGCATATATTTCAAGTGCTAGAAAAAATATGCTTATTTTTGAAGTAAATCTGTTATATAAAAACCAAATAATCTCTTCCACTATGGATTTGAAGTATTTTCTAGTGTCTAAGAATCCTAACTTCTAATGATCTCCTTTAGAGATGAGAGAAATATGGGTGTGGTTTTCTAAACCCTAGAGTATCTGAGATTTGTTTGTCAAAACACTATCCTTCCAGAACGTCCACCCATTAAACCTTGAAAGGCAAATTCCTAACATAATGCTTCATCTTATTATTTACCTTACAAAACAATTTTTATCTCTGTGCAGTAAGTATTGGCAGCGTCCAGATTTTGACAGACAGAAAAAGGCAGAAGTATCAGACTACCCTAGAAACGAGAGGTCAAGGTCTACCCTATGAACAGGCTTGCTTAAGGAACGATCGCTTTTTCAGACAAGCAATAAAAGCAGTAGCCACATCCATGATTCAACTTGCACACTAATTCTCATCAATGAGCTTTTCAAGAAGATGAACACCAGCCCAATCATAGGAAAACACCAAACTAAATTAGCAAGCTAAGACAAATCTACCAAGCAAAAATCATGGATTTTACAGATATACTGAATGTAACAGATTTTGCTCACCAGCATAGAAATTCTTGAACAGATTACAATTAATGACATCAGAATACATCTTCAAAATGGTGATAATATATTGCACGCATGTCTAAATAGATTAGAAAATATGGTTTAAAAGTCATTCAACTGCCACCCCATCAGTACATTTCATTCAGTCCTGAAAGATCCATTAACAGCATTCCGGGGCCTTCTCATGGAATGGCACTGACTCCATTCCGCAGGGACTAGCTCGTGTTTTGTATTTTGATTGCTTGTGGCGTCCTCAGATCTAAGTGTTGTGAGACGCCGGTGTACCAAAAAAAAAAAAAAATCCATTAACTCATGCTGAACCTAATCATATAGAAAAATGCCCATGGTATTGTGATACAAAGTTGCCACTCATTATGATCCTCTAACTGGTTGGGACCTCCTCCTATCACCAAACAAAGGGAAAAGGTCTGTTTCTCTTGGAAATGATTTTGAAACACAGGCACAATGGCATGTCCAATGAGAACCAAGAAACAGTTACAGAGTGATAAAGAGTCGGTCCATCCCCTTCACACATGGTAAAATCTTGGCATACATGGTACAGATGTTGTTACAAGCAACATCCCGGAGAGGTGCCTATGATCAGGAATGGCGGTGCTGAGCTAAATCAAATTGAGTTACAGAAGGATCCGCTCCAAGTCTTCTCGCGTTACACTATCCCCATCTCAACGATTATTCCGCTTTCTCCTCATATCAGACCTCTAGAGATTCCAATACGAGCCAACTTCTTGAGAATCTCATTCCTTGCAAAAATAAATAGTTTAAGAAGAACATAACAATAGCTAAGTTAGAGGCACCGCAACCTGTTCCAAGAATTGGGAAACCATTACCAACACGATGGTGCTTGCTTAAACAAAAGAACGCCACCTTTGCAACTCCGGTGACTATATAATTCAATTTTCAGCATAATCATCAAATGCTACAGCATATCATTAATTACCTGCAGCAAGTTGGTCTTTGCCTCCCATATATTTTAAGAACTCGAACGCCAAGTAATGTAAAGATTAAGTTCCGAAAGAGACTTAGCCTCCCCAAAGCAAAATTCAAAGCTTTAAGGTTATGTATTCCACTGAGAAGGAAACAATCCTCCAAATTAAATATTTTTGCAATCCATTTTAGCGCTAACAAGATGGATTTATCTTAGATGGAATGTGTTTGCATCGTGAGAAAATGACCATTTGCATAAGGGCTAGAGAGATCTAATAAGTTCCGAAATAGGGTAAAGAAGCTCACAATCACTTATAAATTCAAAGAAATCAGAGGAAGGGACGGTATCCTTTTGGTTTATCCTAGGACGAGCTATTCAAAAATTATAAAGAATTTATTCAAAAGAATCGAAGGAGGTTAGGGTTTTGGTAGGGTGGGGAGAGGGGAAGGGGGGAACAAATAAAATAAGGAACAAGAATAGTACCGAATCCGGCGATGAGGCAGGAGGCGGCGACGACAGGCTCTTGGACCACAAATATCTTCAGCTTCTCCATAACCCCCATCGCTCTCTCTCTATCTCTCGATCTCTCTGCGATCGCCTTCGCCCTTTCTTCTCCCTTCCAGAGATCGCGGTGCAACTCCAGGTGAGGTAGAGGTGAAACGTAAGTCAGGTCGTTCGCTCCGATCAACGGTGCAGATAAAATGAGTCCAGCCAGAGTCTACATCATGATCAGCCATACAAGTACAGCTACAAGCTTATAGCAACCAAGGGGCGTAGAGGCCTAGTACAACAATGGACTGGACTGGTCCTTGAGCTTAAACTATAGTTTTATATATATATATATATATATATATATATATATATATATATATAGTAAAATGGATGATTGTTACAGTTTTAGTATTGATACATCCAATAAAATTAGAAAACAGTTTCCAAAGCACTCTAAGTAACTCTCCTTCTCCAACCCACATAGTGCCTCCGGAGTGGCTGGCCACATACGAAGCCACCCAATCCACGGTTCCATTTGCTTCTCTAAAAATATGTTTGGTCTAAAAGGCCACACCATCACTCATCATAGTCTAAACATTTCGAAGTAAGATGAGATGTCGAAAATCTGGCAGCCACCAGCAGCCACCATCCTGAAGTCCGACTCTCTGATGATGAAGCCAGCACCTCTAATTATGCTGCTATCAAACACGCGTCCTTCGAAATTAATCTTGAAAAAACTCATAGACAAAGAATTTCATAGTTATGTTCGAGTGATTGGATTCTGGTTATATCTTTGTTGGACCATGCCTCACACAGATCTCAAAATACTCTGAATTCATCGTCTACTCTGTTGCGAGATGGTGTACCTTGTCTGGCACACTAAAAAATCCATGCAGGAAGTTCCGTTCCGTCTTCCTCAGCGCTTCCCAGCGGGTATGCGTTTCGTCACCTGATCGAAACGGTCCTCTCTCCGTCACCTTCTCCCCAGCCTGGGAAATTTTTTGGTACAGGTACGGGCTCGACAATGTCCTTAAAATGATTGGATCGGTTTACTTTTAAGTAAAAGTTCTGGGTGATTTTTATCAGAGTTGATGACCTGCTGGAGGTTTTTGCGCATCATTTTCTATGTAAACAGATAAAAGAGCAGTTTCACCACTTCCAACTTGGAATCCTCTTGCACATTCAGGTTATCATTCTCAATCAGATCATCTCTTCTCAGTTCAGGCATCGGACGGCGCACATGCAAATATTGCTTATATTTTCGTGGTTATTGCAATTTTAAGTAACTGCAGAGAACATTCGCAAGTGATCCTGCTGTCTGATTCACTGGAACTATGTGTTATCAAGAGGGAATTAGTGGTATAAAACAGTAAGAATGTTGATAATATAGGATGATCTCATTAGTGACTATATGGTAAGTTTAGTTTGCTTTAAAGTCTCTAGAAGAAAAAAATATGTGCTTCACAATGCATCAGATGTACATGTAGTTCTGACCAAGGTCAAATATGCATTCCTTTAGCTCACTAATGCCGCACAGCTCTTGGTTTGAATGCATGGAAACAATATTACGTGCACCTCACCTAACATGGATTTAGTCAAATTATTCTGCCTAAGTCGCGATATCATGCAGCATCCTTCAGAGCTCCAGAAATCAGCACCCATGCGCTTGCATGCTGAAAGGAATGAACATAAAGGGATTGAGCAAAACTCAAGTCAAAGCCAAAGCTTCCTCAGGTCCCTGCTTAGTAGGGGCATGTCCAGGAAAGATAAGATGCTGCATAGTTTCTTGGAAGAATACCGGGATATTAAAACTCGGAGAAGCATGGGAGGGCAAACAAATGGCTAACCTCTTCCCATTTGCCTTCCATTATGTTCTCTATTTCATCATATTTTCTTTTGTATATATTCTTTTTTCAATATAGATAATGTTGTTTTATAAAGGGTGGGGCGACTTCCATATTTAAATGCAAAATTATAGCTATTCAAGCACTACATACTTGAGTAAGGTGTTTTTTTTTTCTATTGATATTTTCCCTGATAAGGAAATAACGTCCGAGACTATGATCATCATCGATGCACTCTCCTCAAAGCACAATTTTCCAGGTCCATCCATCAAACCTTAGGTCCTGCCTTCAGTTACCAACTCCATGAAGGACACCACCTTTGTGTATCTGTAACATATCCAAGAGGTTTTGATTTGATACAATGGTTGCCAACAGGTTTTGGGTCCCCATTCACCAACTTCAGACTTCTATTCCCTTCTCAGTTTCGCACATTAACAAAATTTAAAGAATCAAGATTATAAATGAGTAACAGTGTTAGTATTAACAAAAATATCAAAATTCCTCTGATCCTTCCAGGCTAACACTGTCACATCTAATTCACCAGGAATCAAATTGTATAGCAGGAATCCTAATCTGAAACAGGGGCACCTGCTTTAGACTAGATAGAAATAAGAACTTGAACATCAATTTTCCTAATTGCAATATGATCAGAATAAAATAACGGAAAGCTGACCTTGAATACTTGAGCTAGAGAAGAACCACACAATCAGTAATGTGCATGGATGCATCACGAACAAAGTGATGGTGGTCTGCAACTGCAGGATTGCCATAGAGAATAAAATTTCAGAGATGGGTGATGCCGGAGATGAAGCACATAAAGAGAAGATTGATGAGGCTTCTGAAAGTCTGATCATCATGAATGCGCATGAAGGGGGAGTTTGGCTAATGACCATCAAAAGCAACTGTGTGATGATCAAAGGTTTGCCAAGTTTCATGTCCTCAATCTGGATAGCAAGCGTAAGTGGTAATGGAAGTAAGTCAACTGAAAAGGTTTCCAGAATCCTTGCTCACCATAACTTTTGCTAAGTTAATTGGACTGCTAAATTGCTGCACAGTAGAAAAAGATATGCCTACCTTTATCCACATAGAAAATTAACTTTCCTTTTGAGCTTCGTATCTTTCCAGCTCATGAATTTAAGCTAATGCGTAGTGTTAAATGCTATTGATCAAAGCCACAAGCATTAGCTAAGGTACAACTCAACTTTGTCTATGGGAAAGAGAAAAAAAAAAAACAATATCAACACAACTAAAGGTCTACTAAAATTAGAGAATAAGCCACCAAGATATTACGAACTAACTGAAAAGAACGTGCATAGCCAATCCAAGCAGCTGCCATTGATTGAAAAACAATGTACAATATATCAGATTGAGTTTCTAGGAACAACACAAATACAAGAACCGACTACATTTTCTGTTCCACTTGTGATACAAAATGCTGCTTATTAAAATCATATTTGTTCAGAATTTTTGTTGTTCTGACCAAATTCTTCAATGATTTTTGTGGCAAGAATGATAAGATCCACAAATGCACTATATGATGCACGCAGAAATCTAGCCTCCACTGCCTCAAAGTGCCTGTATAAAATCACCACCTCTTTTTAGCATGACAAGAGAAGACAGAGAAGACATGAGAAGAACGGCACTTCAGAAAGAAGGCAAATAGAAACTCACACTTGAAGCTTGCCATCGGAAATGGACACCTGCCTCTTAACCTTGTCTGGCTGCAACTGTAACCAAAACTCCATGTTAAATTATTATACTCTAGATTTTGTCAAGTTTCTAAATTCAGAAGCATATGTGCTGGTTGGCGAACAAAGAAAACAGAGAAATAAAAAACATTTTGTAATTTTCAGACCTCCTTATCAACTGCTAATGCAGCATAGACAATTGTTGCATGCTCCTTTGATCCATAATCCACTTCAAAATCGCTGCTGACAAAGACCTTGATAAGAAAGTTACACAAAAATGGTACCACATTTTCCTATGTACACACACACACACACATATATATAAATTATTTTGAAGATAAGTTATGTATCATTTAGAGAAAATACTGCCTGCCATTTCAAAATAAAATAAACCTAACGAGACTTCAAGTGAAAAGCACGTTTTCATCTATCTATAGCAAAGGTATTTACCAATTCACATATCAAACCAGTACTATGAAGAAAACATAAATTATTCTGCTACCTATGCTGCTTCATAAATGGTAATAAACATTCACTTACTGAGATAATAGGGTCTAAGATTCTCAACCATATTTAGTTTTTTCACACAATAATCAGATAGAAGTTCAGTGGTATCCAGTAACATGTGTATGCACAAACTGAGATAAAAGTTATGCTCTTTGCATGAAGAAGTTTCCATGGACAACAACACATCACTGTTAATATATCATGGATCAAATTTAAACTTTAACTCTTCTTCAAGGATTAGTCTAATGAAAAAATAAAACCTCAACCTCTAGCA
Organism: Phoenix dactylifera; assembly: GCF_051530095.1. Lineage (NCBI taxonomy): Eukaryota > Viridiplantae > Streptophyta > Magnoliopsida > Arecales > Arecaceae > Phoenix > Phoenix dactylifera. The sequence goes on along the minus strand of NC_143198.1, from coordinate 31,681,338 downwards.
CTAAAGAAAGATGAAGCTGTTCAAATTCTTGGCACAGAGACCACCAATATGAAATATGAGACCATAAAACTAAAATTCATAGCATGCTGAGTCTATGCTATTGAAAGACACATGATCCTGAAATCTCAGAAATTGGGTTATGGACACCAAGATTATTCACAAAAGATCCATTAAAGCTATGAAACTTCAAAATCATCAGTGGACAAGCATAAGGATTCAAATCAAATAGAACCAGTAAAAAATTGTTCAAATGTTACGACACAATCAATCCATTTCCTAAATTCCAATCTTTAAAGAGTAATAAGGGAGAAATCAATAACCGACCAGCTGAAATCCCACCCAGAAGGAGCCTGAGATCTCAAATCAACATTGCCAGCATCTGAGACCATAGCATCCATCTTGGCCTCTCTGAAAGCATTACCTCATACATTAGAAAAACCAGAAGAGCAACCTCATGAAAGAAAAGAAGACAATTCAATGCAATTACATGCAGGGAAACTTTTGCCAGCCAAAACTCTCTCAAAAAACCAAGCTCGAGCAGATTCATTTTTCTTATCAGCGGTGTCTGGTGGAAAGGAAAAGGATCGAGGGCATTGATGGGCAAACAATGGCAATTCCACATACAAAGACAATGTTGATAACTTATAAAAGATAACTTGTGTTCAAATTAAACAGGAGTAAGAAGTGCAAGCTAGCTTATCAGAAAATGATACCTTGTCATTTATTTATTTATTTATAATGTGAAGCTAGAAAATATAATTGTAATGAATTTAGAGGAAACATGTTATTACATTCATCTAAGGGCTTCATTGACCATATGGATGCTGGGTTAGTTATCAACATAATATCCCCCATATCACATGGGCAGGAATAGGCTTAAGAGAGGAGACAAGAGAAGTGATAAGTATGAGGGCTTGGGGATATCCCCCATATCCCCCAAAAATTTTGGGATACCAAAATAACTTCTTAGATGGATTTCAACATCCGGAAAAACTTCCTAAGGATTCGATACACAGCACACTGAAACCCTAACCCCAGAGAGAGAGAGAGAGAGAGAGAGAGAGAGAGAGAGAGAGAGAGTACCGAGTCTATAGAACTTGGCTAGGCTGGCGAGCGGGAGGAGGATAGCGGCGGCCCCATAGAGGGAACAAGAGAGTAGAAGTGGCGGATGCGGTCGAGACAAAAAGGGTAGAAAAGGGGTTTTACCTATTTTTCGTCTTTCGATCAGGGCCATCCATCTTAATCAAAAAAAAAAATCGACAATTTTACCGACCGCATTTATAAGGGTTGTGCCAAAGAAAGATATTGATAGTTCCCTGATTGACTTGTAAATTACTTCAAAGTCCCTGTATCCCAAGGTCTATATGAATTCAAGAAGCTATTGACTTCCTATTACACTATATAAGGTAGAAGGAAAATTCTTCCTCCGTACACATTTAAAAGTTTATTGAGTCTACAACTACTGATTTGGCAACTCAATAATTAATTGAATTTTATATTTAGCAAAAATTCCACAAATTGCATCAATTCCCTGTTACCACATGACAACAAATTATTTATGTGGATAATACAGGAGCTCTGCAGTATTACTCAGAATAAGATTATTCATAATATCATGTTTTAGATGATAATATATTGCTTACAAAATTCTATTTTACAAGCTTCACATAAAGTCAACAAGGCAGATAGCTAATAACTAATCTTGAGGAAAAAATATGCATAGGTCCCCATTTGACTAATAAAATTACTTACAAATTTTTATTTTACAAACGTCGCATAAAATTTATAGCTCTTGGCAACTTCGTACTGTAAATGTCAAAGTTCTTAAAAAGATAATTATTCATAATCCGTAATTGAATATTGAATTATTTTTAAATCGAGTTCCAATCTTCCCACTTGGCACTGACTTGTCTACCCACATCAAAGTTGTGCCCATCCTTACCCTTTCTCTCAGCACACTAGTTCACACATTGCACATATCAAATATTAGTTTATTATATCAAATAAAACATTAGAGTTAAACCATGTGAAGACCGACTTCAGAAACAGTAAAATCTCCGTGTATATTTACATTTTGTTCGGATGTTTAACTTGGTGGAAGTATGATAGAGGGGCCTCACTTCAAATAGTCGATAGGAAAACCAACCAAAGCATATGGCTTACAATATCGAATAGCAACGACCCTATATTATTCTCCTCATGTGCAACACAAGTGCTGAATGTTAGTATAATATCCAGCAATATTTTTAAACCGAAGAGAACAGCAAACCGGCAAGCTTTCAAATTCCTGGGTCAACTGGCCAGTCCGACCAATGACATCAGCACAATGTTGTGATTATAGTTTATTTTTAAAAAAAAAAATCTAAAAATAAATAAAGAAAGAAAATTCTCAAAAAATAGGAAAAAATATCAAAGATAAAAATACAAGGAAGAATTCAAATATTGTGGATCAAATTATCTATCATAGGATCGGAACATAAGTCCCAGTATTAGAAAGGATCTAATAGACCATGGAATCAACATCAAATCTGAATTTCATTTGTCTTTGTAGAGCATAACATGATACAGAGTTATATCTTAATAGCAAGCATGATAGTGTGACTGCTGCATCCTCTAAGGCTACAACAACATGACCAATTACAATTTACAAGATAGAACACATAAGGTATTGATCAATATGTCATTGTATTACCACTAAATTTCATACTTTGGCCCCTGTCAACCATTGGATTTGGTAAATGTCACTTGAATCTGATCATGTATAAGAAATGAATAGGACCGGGAGTGAGAAGAGGCAAAGCGACAGACACATATAAAGAGATCTTGGGGAAAAGAGTCGCTTGATTTGTTTCAGTCTCAAATCTAAAAGCTAACAAGTGATGAAACAGATATGATGTCCAAGAAGACATAATACTCGCAAAGTTCAAGAGCGGCTTAATTTGTTTTATTCTCGAATCTAGAAGCTAACAAGAGATGAAACAGATATGATGTCCAAGAAGACATGAAGCTCGCAGAGCCCCATTGAAAGCATGACATCATATTCTATAGCTGTAAAGATAACCGGTGGTAGATTATATGGTAACGAAACTCTCCAAAGCAGCACAGCAGGAGGGTTGGTTTTTTTTTTTCTCCTTCATAACTCCGCTTTTTAGGGAGGATTCTGTTTGAATTTCAGCTCATCTACCAAGTCAGATCAGACTGAGTTTAGGCCGTTTGCAACTCTGTTCAAGGATTTGACAATCTACCCGATAACGTGAGAAAAAGGAAAAAAAAAAGGAAGAAGGGGAAGGGGGAAGGGGGAACGAGAGAGACATAGAGGAGCCTTACCGATAACGCGGTAAGATTTGAGAGTAGTGTGATGAAACCACTTTCACGGCGAGCGGCGGTGAGTTTGAGGCGTCCTCTTCGAAGTCAACTGGGACCGCAAGCTTCTGGTCCGGCAAGGCGGCCGGGACCGCGAGCGGGGGTTGATGCAGGGACAGAAAAACAGAGGTGGGGGAGATAGAGAGCACGGGTGACCGGTGGGTGGAGGCTGGGAGGTTTGAAGCCGATTTCGGCCACCGATCGGGCGGTGGATTCCGGCGATAGAGGGGACAGAGGGAGAGATCAAGAGAGCTTCGGGAGGAGCCGAGGTGGACGGAGATTACTCGAAGGAGGGAGGACCGGAGGTGGAATTAGGGTTTGGCCCGTTAGGGGCCCGTTTATTTCATTAGTCGATTAGGTCAGCCCCGGGAGAATGAATATTTTTTTTTTTTTTTTGCATGAATGTTTTTCTAAAATTAATATTTACGCTAAAACACTTAGTTTGCTAAAAAAAAATTTCATTTTTTTTTATATATATATCCACACTATCTAACATTATTAGATTAATAATTTCAAATTAAAATAATTAAAATATTCTTATTTGGTAGATGTAAAAAAAATATTTATAAGGCCATCACGATGAAAAAAAAATGATTTCAAATTTTTATTTATTTTTAATTAAAATAAAACATGGTTTTATTAAAAAACTGTTAAATTAGAGGTATTTGTGCGAAAACAATGTTTTATGAGGGTACAAATATAAATATAAATTTTAAGAAGGTATTAGGCATTATCAAACAAGAGGATGAGTAAAACTTTATCGAGGAGCAGGCTTATGCACCTTGGACTTCTTGAATAGCTAGGTGAACATCTACAGCAGTGCATAGGATGATGTTGGAGTATCGAGGAAGAGGCTTAACTTAGCATTATAGAGTAAGCAATCGATCATTAGTTCAAGAATCTTTTTTTTCCTCCCATGCCAAGCTACTTGGGCTCTGGGCTTATGCAATTACATTGACTAACTATGGATAAGTTCGGTTCCCCCACCATAGCATCTCTTCAGCCACAAAAAAATTGATGACCTGATGATAGGGGAGCTGGCGACCGAAGCCCTAGTGAACGATGGTCGTAACTATAACGGTCCTAAGGTAACAAATATTTTTGTTGGATGAGTTTCGACCTGCACAAGGCACGAAAGGCGTAACAATCCTACAAATATAAATTTTTAGAAAGGTGTTTATGCAAAAAAAATTCTAATTTTTTTTAAAAAAAACTAAGTCCGTGAGAATCGGACCGGCCTGATTGGTTCGTCCGATTTTTTCAAGTTTGACCTGTTTTGACCCAATTTAAGATACGCTTGGACTCGGACCGGACAGACTAACGATTTCCCGTTCAACCGGTCGAACCGGCAGGTCCAGTCCGGTTTTATCCAGGCGCGGGGTGGATTTGGAGTGGCCCAGTAATCCATGAGCAACGCGCAGGATAACGAGAAATCCCACGGTGGAACAACCGAGCACGCAAAGGGCAGGGGAATTATTCGACGAATGTCCCGTGAGAGTCCGGAATAATACTTCCGTCAAGGGAATCTACTATGCCGGGTTTTATGATACCAAGCGTGACATCTTCCTCCCTCGTCCTGTCCTCCACCCTGGCTATGCTTTCTCCTGCTGCAGTCTCTCTGAAGTCCGGAGTCTCTTCACAGGCTGATCATCACACAAATAAAGAAGAATTTGTGTAATAGTTTAATTTCTTTTCTCCCCCATTTTATTTTCTTTTATATTTCAGACAAGTTCATTATAGTTTCTTTCTGGAAATTTTTTAACATTCATTGGGTTAGTGTGATTGATTATCTTAGAACAACGATTTGCTGTCTTGCTCTTCATTTCGTGCTAGCATGTGTTTTTTGATTAGCAAATGCTTCCAGGTTTTTTGAACGGTAGAGTGATTTGAGTGATGTTAAGCATGTGCCTGTCCCTCTCTTTTATCTCCTAAGTCATAAGGTTTGGATTTAGGGTCTCAATGCCCAAGCAGGAGTAGATTTCTTGCATAATATTACTAAGCATCACTTCCAATTTTCAGTTTTTAATTTTTTAAAAAATTAAACTTATTTTTTTTAAAAAAATAAAATTTATTTGGTAGCTGCATGGATTGCACTTCACAACAATGGTGGCAATAACAGCCGGAGGTGGCTCATGTAGTACCTAATAGGGGTGGCGTGGGGCGGCAGAGGGCAACGAAGGTGACCGCCATGATGGCGGTCACAAGCAATTTTGGTTTTCAAAGCTTTAAAAATGAAATTCTTTGGTCCTAAGAAAAAAAGGTACTGAATATAAATATTAGATTACAAACACTGTTTCTGATTTTATATTTTTTAAAAATAATAAAAATTTAAAACTGAAAATGATGTCAAACAGGACCTTATCGAAGCAAAAGCTATGTGGGACAATAGAAGTACTCTATCTAATTTGTAGAAAATTTTTCTCATTATTGAGCACCATAACATTTTTTTTAAGAGAAATAAAACGTCCCTTCTCCTGTAAGATTGAATAGTTTCTGAATATTCTCGACTTTTAATTCCAAGAAGTGGGAACTGATATAGGTACCAATGTCTTGATTCTCTATTATAGCCACTGCATCGGAAGCTACAACAATGAAGAATTCATTGAATGGTATATCCTATCCGATTGCCATTTCTTGGCTTATGCACCGAATCCAGTTTTTTGCATTCCATGTTTTGTCGTCCACCGAGGTTAAAGTAACTTATAGTCGCCCATTTGTTGGTATGCTTGTATCCACGAACTCAAGTCCTAGTAGGACATCCCACGGGACATCAGGACGAGGTACCATTTTGAGTATTGAGTTTCGTTATCATTCCAACATTTTGTTTGGTGCGCTTTAGGACATCTTCCATTCTAAATGTCAGGATGGAGCGGGACAAAACGCCGCATCTCGTTTCATAGAAAAATCGGGACAACTCCATCCTATGGGATATAAAAAAGTTAATTGTATCAGTAGAAATATAGGAATTTTTGAAGATTTTGTGAACATTGAATATTAGGATACCTTTTGGAAGTCGATTCGGCTATTACGTATAACAACACCCAAATTAGGACACCAGTGCACTCCCTTTGGAAGTATAATGGATTAGGTATATTGGATTATGGTGTACAGAAATTTTGTTGCATAGTTTCGACACTCTGTAAGTGCCATCCTTTTGTTGCATGCTATGGCATTCAGACACTTCCTTGCTTGGATCATATCCATAAGATATCCTGCTCGAATACAAAAGATACGTTCATTTGCCTGAATTGTTCGTGTTGCAAAGATTACCTGGGTGGTGGCTGAGCCAGAGTAGGAATCTCCGCTTTTAGATATGAAATATAAACATTCATCCAAAAATTTATTGTGCTATCCTTCTGAAGGCTTCAATTTATGTTTTCGAACCTTGTATAGAATATCATATGATTTAGATTTAGTGAGAGCTCACCGAACCTCCTTTATCACTTTTGTTCTTATAATACTGAAAGAGTAAAAAAGGAGTGCCTACATGGGAAGCATCTGTGGATGATGGAAAATCCTGTAGCTTGGGTTACTACAAGATAACTGCGAACGATGTGAAAATGAGGAGCAACTTGCAATTTCAAATGCAAGTCAATCTTTAAATAGCTTTTCATCCTTAGTGTATCAAATAGCATGTAATTTTGCATTCCATGAACGAAAAAGTATACATACAGAGAATAAAAATGGTACAGCAATAGACACCTGTTGGAATTTATTCCAGAATACATACAATAGCTCTTTTTTGATTGAAAGAATACATAGCAGATGCAAAAAAAACTGCTATTCCGAAGGACAACACCCTTGTGAAGGTAAGGAAGTAGATTAAGAACAGAATCTTCTTGTACCTGACCCATTTTGAGAACATGCTTACCAAAGTGAGAATGAGGATTCAAATTCAAGTTTTAGATATATCATGAATACAGATTGAAGCAAAAGAAATAGAAGTTCATATTGTTCATCACAGTTTTACCTTACGAATCGGAGGCTGCAACTCTGACAGGCTTCATAATTCTGAGAACATTTCTCATGTGCTGAAATCCCATCAAAAATACCCCAATGAAGTAAAGGAAGCTAAGTTGTACCTTCCCTAATAAGTGGTACACAGCTACCAGTCCACTTGCTCCTTCATTGCTCTTTACACTTGGTGACATTGGCATCCCCAACACGAGCCACCCTGTTAAAAAAATGAAAAACCAGTTATATAAAATGTCAAATATGAGATGGTATATATACTCGATGCTATTGATTGGCACTGGCATAAAAATATGCTTGTTGCTGTGATCTTACCGGATGCTTCCTCTGGCAAGTATGACCAATCCTCTGGTCTGAGCTTAGATTTTGAAGCCTTTATCAGTTCCTTAAGAGCTTGATTAACCTGAAGGTGTAGCATTAATTCTGAGATTTGTTGAGCATTGATAATATCTAGTCATGGATCTTCTACATGCAATAGATGATGCTTGACAGTCTTAACTTTTTATAGAATTAGGGAATTCATATACCTATGTTCTTAAGTTCATTACTGATGTTTTCAGATGTACCTATTGTTTGTTTGCAAGCCCAAGTGCAATGCTCGATGTCTTGAAGGATATCCTACTTGCATATATTATTTTCTTGCTCAGGTAGCTGTTACATGCTAAGCTCAAGATTGACATACAGAGTTTCCAATTCTATCATATAATATCACATTGTCATCACTATGAATTTTATTCAATTATTTGACTGGTATCTGAATGTCAAAGCTCCCAATGGATGATATCTAGGAAATGCCACTAATTTTTTATTTCTAAATATTGCATACCTCTTCTGGTCTTTCATGGCTCACTAAATGTCCGCCATGAAGTTCTACCATTCTTGCAGCTGGGTGCAGCTTCTCTGCAAGTCTCCTTGCATGATTTAATTGAGCAATGATATCATCCCTATCAAAATTTTGAGTTGTAAAATCAGTCTCCTATACTACTGACCAATAGCAGGCTGGTTGCTGGCAGGTGTGCGTGTGTGTGGGTGAATATCTGTGTGTACATGAGAGAAAGGGGGGGGGGGGGGGGGGTGACGGCGGGAGTGTGTCATCAGTCTTCATTGATCGAGTATGAGTACCAACCTTCCATGAATCACTGAGACCAGAAACCCAGATGAACGAATTGTGTCAAGTTCCTTTGGTGTCATCTTGTGTGTCCAGCATGCATTAATTTGGCCTTCAAAACCGGAGTTTGATTGCATACCTGTTGATGATATGGCCTTCACATATTCCTGTAGCAACCAAAGTTCATACTAGTTAGCATCAAAACAAATGGGCAGACCCAGTAATAAAAGCATACAAACAGTAATGAAAGCAAATAAACTGTCCGCTCTGTCTGAGAGAACCAGAGACATTTAAGCAGTATTTGCAGTATAGAAGAAATAGTTAATCTTGACAACATTGGTCTCATGGGTAAAGCTTTCAAACAGAGCATATGTATAAAGGAGATGCAAAGAAGTTTCCATCCTAAAACAAAACCTCACATTTTGAGTCTGAGCATTGGTGATTTTGGCCGTTTCTTTTTGTTCCATTGTTATGCTTCTATATTAGGAAAACGTTATCATGTACATGTTTCATTTTCAACAACAATGCCGGCATTATCACCAAGAAGACATTAAATGGCCTTGAACACTGAAGAATCTTTTCCAATAGTAAGTAATCTCAAGATGAGGGGAGCAAGGAGGTAAAAATTTCAGAGTGAAACTTGGTAGCACTGATATGGCTGGCTTCAGATTTTATCTATCCACTAATGCCGCTTACCTGATAAAGAATTTTCCTTCGTGTGCATGATCCAACATATTCATCTAGATATTCCTGTTGATAAAACACAATGTGAAAAAGTCAGCAACTAATTTGTTTTTGAATGTCTTAGGAAAGTTTAAAAATCTAATTAGGCTCCATTAGACAGTTACTTAATCTTTTAGGTGAAGAAAGTGCATGAAAAAGGGGGAAAAGTCTATGTTGACCAACCTTAGTGTAATGTGCTTCTAAGTCAACCAGAGCTCTTTGCTCTGGAGTCTTTGCTCTTAAGAAACGAAATGTAAGGGATATCATTTGGCGATCAATCTGCAGAGAAAAAAATAGTCATAGCATAAACAAACTCTGAATGAACTGATAATTATAAAACCACTAAAAAAGTTGGAGCAAATCTTAGCACAAAAAAAAAGCTGGAGCAAAAGGAAATTGAGGTATATGACTTAGTAAAACAGTTGTCATGAAACAATGCATTTGAACTCTCGAACATGCCTTTGAAGGTAAAGGAATCTATATGAAGCTTCCATTTAAAGATTGAATTCACATATGAAACAGCATATATTTTTTTGCTCTCTCTCTTTTTTGGCATCAAGATTAAACAAAGTGGCATGCCAAATCCCTTGATATCCATGAAAAAAGGGAACTTCAAAAAATAACAAAAAAGGCACAGGCAAATCCCCAACCTCAGGGAATAAATGGAAATCAGAGGAAAGAAACTGCATTAACCGACAGTGCTCATTTGTGATACATAACAGAAGGTTCCCTATAACATCCTTATCATAAGTACATAGTTGAGAAGTTTTCAGTATTGAGATGGACTTGTATTCTTGAATTAATGCATTTCTTAGAATACCTTTGGAAAACACTCAAATCCACCACCAGTAGCATTGAGCAAAGCCAAGGAGCATAACCTCTCTGGTGCTATTGCTGCCAACTTGCAAGCTATCATAGCTCCTGCTTTTAATCAACAACACAATAGTGGATAACAAGGAAAATTAGGCTAACAAATGACAAAAACAACATTATATAAATCAAGCAAACCCTCTCTCCATTTTCCATACTAGCAACACAATAGAATAGACCCAAGTCATTCATTAAGAACCAAGAGCTGTAAAAAGAGAGGAAAAGAACCAACTCACCCATTGAATGACCAAAGACATGAGCTTTTTTCCAGCCTAAATGATCCAATAGAGCCAAGGCATCTTTGGCCATGATAGTTGTTCTGGACCCCATCAAACGCAGCACATCAGTGTCTTCCCATAAATCAAATGCTAGCCATGAAATTTAAGTGTTTCAACACACACGCACAAAAAAAAAAAATAATAATGTACGTTGCCAACTATTAGTCCTCTTAAATATCAAAATTCTAAAGTAAATTATTTGTAACTATTTTGTTGGATAAGCTGCATTTGATCTTGTGATAATATGCTTGCAAGACGCAAACAGATCTGATGAGCAGAAATTGATACAGATTTTACAAACTAGGCATCGGTTGCAATTTCTGTTTCATAATTTTTTTTAAAGAAAATATTGCATTAATATTTTTTTTGTCTCAATTAATGTGAAAACAAAGTCGAATACAATTATCCAGATCTAAATTGGCTGGAAATGGCTTTCCAGCTATAACAATTTCATCAGATGACAAAACAAAACAAAAAAAAGGAAAAATCCTTCTCTCCTTTCAAAACATCAAAAGAAAAAAATACTAATTTAACAAAGAATCCAAAATTGGGCCAAATTTCCGGATGGGAAAAGTTGTTCTTTTTAGCCAGCAAAGAAGAACGAAAATTTTAAGACATAAGAGAAATAGGTAGCTCACGTGCATTCGGATTTCTTCGTGGGCACAGAGCTCCGCCCCATCCCACGATTATCAAAGCAGCACACCTCGATCCCCTCGTCCTCCTCATCCGGGCTGTCCGTTCCCCCACCGCCGGCCGCCGGCGCCTCCTCCTCCTCCTCGTCGTTGGGCTTCACCGTCCCCGTCAACCCCTTTATCTGCGGCTCCCATGAATCATGCGTCGCCGCCAATCCTGCACCCAAAATTCCCCTCAAAATCCAATTTTTAAGGGAAAAATCGATAAACCAACCTAAAAATTAAAAAAAAATGGGAAAAAAAATCCTTACCGATAATGAGGAGAACTTTGTTACTCCCATGGCCGTGTCTCCTATAAAAAATCCTCATCGCATTCCCTTCTCCTCTCGATTTGCCAACTTCGCAAAACGGCATTTTCCCCTCAATTTTACCGAAATAAATATTCTTTTTCTTCGATAAAACTATCAGAAAACAATCTATTTGTCGATAAACTGCAGTAATGGTGAAAAAAAATATATATCGGAATTGGGAAAGGGGGACGAAATACACGGCTAGGTTCTGTGTAGAGGCGGAGGAGAAGCTCCGAGGCGTGTATTTAAAGGCTGGGGGAGGAAGACACGTAGATGGATTTGGGCGGGTCGGACCCACGTCATCCGATCGGTCGGCTGTCAAACCTGGCGCGTCTCGCCTTGCCCTGTCGCATCATCGCCCGGTGAAACCATCGCGGGGTCCACCGTTAGATCAATGGACCAACCCTTGGTTCCTCTTTTTGCTTCTTTTCCTTTTTTTTGGCCTTTTTTTTTTGGGGGGGGGGGGGGGGGGGTGCACGAGAAATCTTATGACTGACTTTTGGTTGAGTTAGAGATTAATTTAGATTTCATCAATCTGGTCAGCGGTTTGTATGTTATAGATTTAGTGCTCTGTTCAACAATTGGTCAACCATGGCATTAGAATGTATTGTCTGGATAGTAAACAATGCCAAATCAAACGAACTGAGTCGTTGTAGCCTTTCAGTGATGATAAAATAGGTTGACAAGGAGCCAATTCAACATTGAAAGAGTCTTCCATATTTAGTAGACTTTAAATTTAAATTTGATGATAGTAATTATAAGAAAATTAATCATGTATCGTAATCAAATAATTTCATGTATTGAATAGGAGATGCCATACATGCGCATACCAACTATTGCAAATAAAAAAAAAAATTGTGACATACTAAGCACGATTTTAAAAAAATCATGAATATATGATTCGATGCATCCTACTAAAATTCTAATAATTCTCTTACCAATTGTTGAAAAATTTAGCATCGACGGATTTTAGGAACTTAAATCGCGATGAGATGTAAGCCGGTAACTCCAACAAAGTTGGACACAACTTGCAATATGAAATGTTAACTAGAGAAAAAAAAAAAAAGAACTCCATGTGAAATTGTTCTTTCTTATTCTTAATTAAAAAAAATTGTATTTTGCTGAAAGGAACCGAAACTAGGATGTTCTATCTTTTGATCTAATTTAGAATATGCAAAGTTTCTGGAGAAATCCCGGTCCACAAAAGCCAATTCGTACCATTTATCATGGAGATTAATTTGTAAAGAAGTGCCGGCCACGGACGTGGACGGCGTGGTCTCAGCTTCCCCGTTGGCCTAATTAATATAATTTAAGAAACGAGGAGAAGGAAGGGTCGAAAGGGACCTCAACCGGTTCCCACTAGCCGGAAAAATAAGAGGAGGGGACCTCAGAGTGTGTTCTTTTGTTAGTGAAAATGAAATAGCCATATCCATCACCCTCAGGAGCAGAGTGATCTGGTGACACGATGCCAAGACTGGGGGATAATGGCTCAATTTCATGTATCCACATTATGTCAAATGAGCTATGTCTTAAATAGTTGAATGGTCACATTTAAATGCTCATGATCTTAGAGGATTTTCAAAAAAAATGAGTTGTTCCATGCAAGATAAGTGAACAAGTTCAGATCCTCAATTATTCGGGATCGAGCTGTCATCCCCAAATCATAGTTGTCTGTGTATATAGTATGCGCGTACAACATAAGATGTATTCAAGTGCTCTCTCTCTTTATCTACCTATCTATCCATCTATCTACATATGTACATATACATGTACATATAGTGTGCATGGATACATGTGGATGGTCATGTTGGGAAAATTAGAAATTTTCAGTCTAAAATAAAGAGGATCCTGACTCCAATACAAATGCCAAAAGATGTTTCAGCTGTTTGTAGGAATTTCTGCGCGAGCATTTATAAGCACAAGACATACAAATTCTGACATTGCAGAAAATCATTTATATTACGTACCTAAAGAACTTTATATTTCATACTTTTTTAAGTGAAAATTGTGTTTTTGATTTCTATTCCAATGGATGTGAGAAATTTTTTGAATTCACTGCAGCACTAAATAGCATAAATATAGATGGCTTACATTATTGTTGTCAGGTAGATAAGGTTTCGGATACAATTCTACGTGGGAAGAAGACAGAAAAAGTATCTAATATCGAGTGGTTGGATTGATGATATCCAAAAACAGGGTCACTATCTGAAGAAAAATTATATCCCAGCATGTTTCACGTGGCCTCATTCCTGTGGGCCTCATCAAATACTCATCTCGATGCAACACTACAGAAATAAGTGGTTGTGACCATTTGCGTGTATGGCCACGTGGTGCATGGATTGTAGGGTATAATTTCTCCTCATCAAATACTCATCTCGGTGCAACACTACAGAAATAAGTGGTTGTGATCATTTGCGTGTATGGCCACGTGGTGCATGGATTGTAGGGTATAATTTCTTCCATCGAAGATAATGTTCATAGCAATCTTCGTGACTTTCTCGTCCCAATCTCCATTATCAAGACAGACAAAGCCGAGCCATTCCGTGGCTACCAATTGACACCAAAAATATAAGAAAAGTTCTGCTTGCTGTGAGAGGCCAGGCAGTGAGCCAACCTCGCCACACAGCCAAAACCCTGCCCTGCATTCAGATAGAAAGCATATTGGAACACCTGCTGTGTGTTTTGGCAGGTACATAACATATAGGGAAACGTCTAAAAAAAGAACCATGACAATTAATTAAAAACACCTGCTATGAGAAATTCTAGTCGGCTATACAATCTGAAAAACAGTACTTAAAGTTAAAAAAGTCTGGCCTTCGCCTTTTGCGAAACCTATTTTACACAATCATATTTGATATTTATCAGTTTGATAAATAGTTCAGCCAGCCAAACAACCCCCAAAACACTAGTCCGTTTGAATCGATGGCATGCATGTAAGATGTGTCCAAAAACTTGATCCATCCCTTCAATAAAATTGAGTTTGCTGCTCAGCACTTTGCCTCACATCCAAGAATATGATTTGCTTTTGAACCAATATTAGAACTCATAATTTGCTGTCAACTTGGTGATCCTCATAACAAGAAGACTGCATCAAACCAATGGCTTGATGACATTTGCATATTTTTAAGAGATCCACAGGCAATGCATGCAAGCAAATGTGATTAAAATGATGCAGAAATAATATCACCAAAGGTGTTAAAAAATACATTTCATTGCCTGCTTGACCGCAAAGTTTCATCATCTTGCATGTATATCATTACACAAGTGAAACCATCTAGGTCCCAACACATGTACACTAGGTACTGCTTATGTACATTAACAGATGATACCCTTGAGCCAATAAACACAACATGAACAACCGCATCGCATGCTTTGAACCCCAACTCTTTCGCACTACCCCCATAAATATTAGCCTCGATGCAATTGCTTAACTGCAACAATACAAACCCGGCATGCATGGATTTGAAATTCTTGGTTACCAGTTTTAAACAGCGAGGCAATCTACGGAGTAGGTAGCAACCAGCCCATGGTCCATCCCAAGAGCAAACCTGCACCAGCCAAACCCAGTCCAAATGCAAAGACAACCACATACTTGCAGATATTATACGTCTCCTGCTTCCTACCTTTCCTCCTTGTGTTCCTATCTTTGCTTGAAGGTGTCCCCTTCAATGGCATCCATGGCAGGACAGGGAAGAGTGTTGAGATCTGATGGTCTTTCATCTTAAGCTGGAGACATAAGCTCTCTAACTGCAATATGTGTATCCACTGCTTGCATGCAAATAGATGAGAAGCTTGTCTAAACAGTAGCTTGATGATGTGGTTCTTCTCATTATAAGCTTTTTGGGCTGCCATTTCAGCTTTCCTTGCGCGGGTTTGTGAATGGCAGAGTGCTTCCAACAGCTGAGCCCGGCTTGGGTCACCTTCTGGTATCTGGTTGCTTTCTGGTGAATCATTTTTAGTTGTACAATAACCTTGGTTGCCACTGCATAGCATCATGGCATCAAGCATAATGCATATATAAGCAATAACAGAGAAGGGAAGAAGATTGATTGGTTAGAAGAACAGGTTTATTTAAGTACGTCTCTGTACAAGAGAAAACTGTTGGAGGACATACAGACACATATAAAAGATTTTCTCAATGGGAAAAAGTCACGTCTTGTAAAAGTACCAAAACTGCTATGATTTATATAGATAATTAGTCAGTCAATAAAAGCTTACAAGTTAATCTCATCAAGTTTACATATTATCATGAATCCTGAAAGAATGGAATAAATAACGTGAACCAAAAGTATATCTAATTATTCGACCACCAGTTATTGCAGGGAATCTGAACAGACAGTACATATCAAATCTTTAGATCACGCAGCACTCTGTTAATTAATCTGATAAACAAAATTTTTAATTACAGAATTCAGAAGAAGATTAATTAACAGTTAGTCAAAGATTCCACGTATGCTTCATATAGATAAGAGATGGAAAACCAACAAAGGATGGAAGTATGCACCTATCTGTAAACAACAAATATTTTGTTTAGCAGACAATCATAGCTTGGCCAAGAAACTTGACAACTATGATTGCAAAGGCCTAACAGTTATCTTTTATGCTGCACGGCGAAAAATAGCATATGTCGTATGAAATGAATCAAGATGTAATATTCAAATGAAACCATACATTTGAATTTCTCTCAGTAACAGGATATGCAAGAATCTACTTATAAACTAGAATTTATCTAAGTTCGTTCTCATGCTCTCATCTTGCCAGTCCTTGGCAAGCAAACTGAAGATAGACAAGAGCCATCTTCTTCTACCTACATATGTAGATACAGATATATTAAAGCAAAACACAAGAAATTTCTTGCTTATCAATTGCATGTGGCAATCTGATCATACTAAACAAAAGCTAAATCTAAATTAGATGCTCCTTCCTTTTGAAAAATAAGAAATAAGAAATAAGAAATTAAGCATGTGCTGTTTCCTTGAAGATGCATACAATCAATACCTGTACGGTTTTGCAGTATCGTGCAGCGAATAGCCTCCATTAGGAGACCAATTCTTATCATCCGCACTCCCAGAAGAAGAACTATTTTGTGCATAATCAAAGGGGCTGCATATGCCAGCATGCAACTTTTGACCTGATGTTGATGCAAATATCCCGTTGCTGTCTAAATTCTCAAGACAAGGAAATGGATCCCCACTAATATGCACCGTCTGGGTAGGCCTGGGAAGATCACAGTTCTCAATATGCTGCTGTGATTTTTGGGCAACAAACAAAGCCAACTCATCTTTGTCAGATATCCGCCACCAGGGCTCACTCTTGTTACCTCCTGCCCATGGTGTATTAACGTCTGAAGAAACCTTCTCTTGTTTCTTTGAACCCAACCGATCAACTGGCTTCCAATCCAGCAGCTCCTCATCCCTGTAAAGATAATCACTCATATCTACTTTACGCTTTAATGGTTGCTGCAGGCAACTGGTTACCGTCTTCATCTCTTCGACTCCAGATTCAGAACTGTGTTTCATAAAAGCTGTAGATACAATCCATGGAGACTCCAGAAAGCATTCGCTCTTTTTAAGATCAATGTCCATTGATTCACCTGGCAACGACTCTTCAATAAACTTAGATGTTGGGACTGTAGTTTCTACACTCTTCTCATCATGTTGATCTTCTAAGAAATTCAGTTGTTCGCATATGTAGTCCTTTTGGTAACCAAAGTTGGGTTGCAGCTGAAGCCACCATTTTGTGTCCGATGGAAGATTAGAATTCACGGGATTCCAGTTTAAATGCATAAAATTGGGGGCAGAATGATCTTGCACATTTGTTGCATTGCCATTGCTTGAATCATTCTGCAGCATAGATGATGATGGGCAGCAGGCTAACTTTGGAGCTCTCTTTGCATCCTCCTGGACTAGGCAACGGTTTGCAGCACGCTGCCAAGCAGCCCTTGCTTCTGCAGCTGCCATTATTCCCTCATTCTCTAAAACAGATTGTTACAGCAATTCTTTGTCAGAGAGGACAAAGCTAGTGAAATTATATTCTCAAGAAAAAGAGTGTATGAGCAATTTTGGATTTAAAGAAAAAAATCTATCAAAGAATTCTAGAGACACGGGTGCAACTAACCTTAAAAGCTGAAGCAGTAAGAACACTTCGACATTTTTTTTAATTAAAAAAAAACAAACAAAAAGCTTTTAATTTCAAATTTTAGAGGACATCACCTTAAAAGCCTACAGAAGGAACAGCTAGGAAAGTAAAACTAATAGAGCTACCAAAAGCTCCCAGCATGGAAGCTGTCTCAGGAACAAGTGTTATTCACCATTGATATAATCTAGCAAGACCCAATTATAAGTAACTATGAATTGGCAGACAGTCTGCGACATTTATAACTGAATACTAAGCCACTATTTAGGCCCAAACGAGAAACAAGAAGATGACTGAAAATCAGTTTCAAAAATGTGGTCATGTACAATATAGTAGATTTACATATTACTTATTACTACTCCTATATTTAAGCATAGGCTACATAAGAAGTTTTGATCGCCAAATAGTTGTTTATGGGTCAACAGTCATGATTGCCCAAGGGCTTTAGCACCTTGATCCAGCTGGGTCATAAATTTGTACGGATATGAATGTCGGCCCAGAAAGGGGAATGATATGTGCAAGTAGAGTACTTCATCATGGTTTTACTTAGTGCCAGCTAGCACATACTGTAACAGGCAACTACCTGCACCGGGCACTAGGTCCACATGGCCCATCATGATATAGTACTCCATATCTTCAAGCTACATGATAATTCATTTCAACCTAGTATTAGTCAACACTGATTTACATTACAATACATACTAGTATCCTACAAAAGTGGCAGTTTCTATCAAATGATATGCACATACAAAACCAAAACTTTAATGCTATTTTGATGCAAGGATGTGGTTTGAAAAGCTAATAAGGAGTATTATCTGTATGCTTGTGGCACTTATCAGAAACAATAACGCATCATCAAGGAGAAGACGTATAATGGAAGTAGAAGCACTTGCACACAGCTTAGGTGTTCAAATCATGTTTAACCATCATCATCGGTTAATGAAGATTTAAAGAAGAAAAGATTTCCTCACGTATCTAAGTGTACCTTTAGATAATTATCAACATAGATCTATATATGTTTCCATGCCAATAGCAAGGATGGTAGAGCACAGCTTAGTATATCGGGTTAGAGTATACAAGCACGGAATGCTATATTTTTGAAGATGGGTACCCATTTTCAAGATTCAAAGTGATTAATAAGTAACAGTGAAATTCTCATAAAATTTCTGTATATTGCCATTAGTACTGTTAACCTTCATTATGGTCCTACTGTACATACACCAAAGAAATGAATGAATTTGATTCCAATAAAGGAATGGGATGAAATTAAATAAGGCAGATGAAGTATAAGACCAGGCCCTTGGCCTCTTTGGAAGGTTAGCATTGAGACACAGGCTATTCAAAGCAATCAAAGGACAGAATTTGTGCTGGAAAATCGAAGCAGGGGAGGGGGCTCATGCAAGTATATATAAGTTTATATATGGACATATATTTTAGTAACCATATTCCTGATGAAAGAAATAGTACAACATTCAGTTTAATCATGCCTCTTCTTCTAAACTTAGTTTTAGAGCTTGTTGAGATAAGATGAGCCATACCTAGTGTTGTAAGAGAGAATTATGAAAATTGAAGGGAGCAAGAAGCAATGAAGTGAATTTGGTTTTAGAAGTCTCTATCACTAAGAATTACAATACTGATAAACAGTAACAAGGTTAAAATTTGATAACGCAACAATTTTGTGGACTATAGCCTAGTAAATCAATTAGTCAACATCTGTTCCAACATGGATCATAAGATTTTCACCATAAAAAAATGCTGCATCAAAAAATTGCATCATCTTGATCATGATATATCTAAGTTTCAGTACAACAAAGACTAATGCTATTACCTCACAAATGCTAGTTTGTAAGGAAATTCAAAGTGCAGTCATAGTCTCCTGACTCAATTTTGCTCATGTGCATCATAGTAGGAACAAACACGATAGTAATGGATAAGATACAGTACCACATTGCAAAGGTACTATCTTTCCATAAACCCCTTCAATTTGTATGATGCAGCATTTTTTTATGGTGACATCCAAAAAAACTCATTTTAAAAAATTGCATCAACATATTGACTTTCAGGAGGCCCATTCTGAAGACTCAGCAGTAAGTCAGATAAGGGAGGCAATAGCCATACTAAATTCATAAAATGAACCTTTATCGACTACTATGACCATTTGATCCGCCCATGGATGACATACCAAGGAAGATAGTCGGTTGAGCAAGAAGCTAGCTGCTTATGATTTTGTATGATCAAGCATGCACATGTAAAAAAGATAGTTTGTGCCTTTAATTATTACGCAATTTAACTTGAGCATCATATAGAAATTTTTCAGTTCCACCCTTGAGTTAGAAAGAAGATGAATTGGTCAATACAATTGCTTCTGCACTTGAAGCTTCTTATGAAATATGGCCTTTTTATAGTTTTCTGCCATTATGGAGCTTTCTTTTAGCCATGCATCTCTGAATTTATAGAACAAAGCATCCAGCAAAAGAAAAAACCTGACACATCAACAAGGAGACAAATGGAACTTAAAAAACAATATGACAAACCAACACACGATGCTTGCCTCTTTAAAGCATGCATCCATTTCTTTGGTTGGTGCATTAGAGTGACTGCAAAACTATCTGCTAATACTAGATTGATTGGACAAGGCTTCTTCTTAGCAAATATGGAAGCTTATGCTTACGCCTTCTTGACAAGTATATGATTTATTAACCACACTAACACTATTACTATAGACACAATAGCTGAAATAAGAAAATTCTATGCCGAAAAAATAAAATGCACCCCAATCCTCTATGTATATTCAAACATTTGTCAAGAGATACCAAAATGGCCACTTCTCCAAATCCTCAGTGCTCATAAAACCATGTATGATTCAATACTTGCCGTTTTTCTCTTCAAAGCAGGGCAAAAAAAGAAAGCAGCCAACTGCCAGTACCGAACGAGTGGCGAAACAGGGGAAAATGCAGAACTTTACTCTTCCCAGCCGCCACCTCTACCTTATGCAATAAATAACCATGGCACAGAGTTCTTTTAACACTCCCCTGGTAATCTATTAATTTAACCAAGAGGCCACGGCTGCATTCCCCATCAATATAACTATGACCCAAAAGATGTTTACAAATCCAAAATATCTAATTCGGGCCGGACCAAAAAAAAAAAAAAAATCTAAAGCACGCAATATCTTAAGTCACAATTAGTCAAACATACTCAAATCTTCTGACACAAAAATAAAAATAAAAGAACCCCTCCAACTCCTAACACAGTCACTGATGATAAGCACCATCTACAATTTAAAAATTATTTAAAATTCGCACAAATCCACCAATAAACTAAACACGACCTACCGGAAAAGAAAAACACACAACCCGGAACCTCAAAAAAAAAAAGAAAAAACAACAACAGAACAGAAGCCCAACTCACAAAACCCCGAATAGAACTCGAAAAAGAAAACAGCAAATCGAATTTAACTCCAGAATTCAGCAATCCGGGATCGAGACGAAAAGATATACCTCATAAACGAAGAAACTGGGAGACAGGAGCGCTGGACTCTCTAAGATGAGATCTAAAACCGAATCTAATCAAGGCGAGGAAAAAAAAAATGACGCTAGTTTGCGCTCGCTCTCTCTCTCTTCTCTCCAATCGTTTTTTTCCCCAAACTTTTTATCTTTCGAATTCTTATCATTCTATATTACCTTCTCCCACTTCCACTAATTTCGAAGTTAGACATCCAAAAAGACCCTGACTAACTAAGAGAATTCCCAAGTACCCGTCCCTTTTTAATCCCCATCCATCTCTCTCGGCTATGCCCGTCGATTTGGGGTCCCCTCTATAAACCCCACAGATAGCCGTGGCTCCAACCAACGATGGGTAAAAAGACTCTGATTGGATCGCTCCCCATTCGAAAAGGGTCTTTTGGACATCCTCATCGTTGCTCTATTTTTTTTTCTCTCAACTCTATGGTCTGCATTCATATAAGTACAGGGTAGCCGTTGTACCCAAAAAAAAAAAAAAAAAAATATTTGTACAAAATATAATATAACGAAGGGAGAAAAAAAAAATGATGTCGATTGTAATTATATGAAAATCCCGGGGCGTTAATCGCGAGCCTCTAGATAACTTTGAGGTATTCTTTTTTTAAATTGGGGATAAATGGGCAGTTATTACTTATTATCGTTAATTAATTAATTACGTAAAAGTAGGGGATAAGGAGGAGGTACGGACATGGGTTCCCACGTGTCCCAAGACTGCGCGAGGGATCTGTCGCCGGTGCAATCGTGCGCTGCTACACGGAAACCGCGTGTGCCGTCAATCGAAGGAAATCACTTTGGAGATTTATATTTTTCCGGTAAAAAAACAAAAGTTGTGCGGGGTCTCTGGATCCAGTCACCGCCTGATGTTGAGAAATTATTGTCTACTGCGCGCACCAATATAACCGTACAAGCAGCCAACCATGACCGTTGATTTTTATGATGATGCATTAAGATGCACGTAGGTTTCCAGAAACCAGCCGCTCTTATTGGCTGCATGTACGGCTACGTTGTGTACCTCTGACCATGTGTCAGCTCCGGACGCGTCTCATAGTTGATCGCAGTGCGCGGTCGTGCCGGAAGGCCACGTGGAATGTTTGCAAATCGCAAGGCCTCGGACTTCTCGCCTTAACGCCGTTAACTATTTCTTGTTAATTGAATAAAAAATCGCTCGGTGGGAACTTGTACCAAACTTGGCTGAAAAGTGAGCAAAAGAATCACCGCTGTTCTCCGTGTCATCCAAATCACAGGTAGGTACGCCAGAACACTCGCAATAGCGATCTAACATTCTCTTTGTTATGGAAATTATCCCTTTTTGTTTTTTTTTTAAATTTTGCAGATTTTTTCATCTATATTATTTGTGAGGGCAAATTTCCAATCGATTGATCAATGAATTTTAGTTGCGCGGCCATGGAAATTTTCCAGAGAGGAGTAGAAATATTTTGATTGGATTGTTCTTTCTGCTAAAAAAAAAGACTTCTTGGAAGGGCATGATGGTGTGCACCAGTTTTCTATATAAAAAACAAAGAGGGTACTCTGCTATTATAGGAGATACGAGGAGGAGAAGAAAGACCCAAAGAGGAAGAAAATTTTGGATCATCGTAGCTGGTGAGTTTGCTGTCACCGGTGCCGGACTAGCTGCCGGCGATGTGGACGTGAAGAGGACAGTTGTGGAGCTCGTCGTTTACCCACCCAACCTGACCGATCTCAGTTTCCCGTAATCAGGGCTTTTATTTTCCTTTTCCGCGTAATGGAGACGCGTCCGCCGGCTCCTCCGAAATCCAAAGGACATGGCTCTTTAGATAAGGTGACGTGGGGCGTTTATTTATTGACACGCTTCCAGCCTATATGCATGTCTCCTCTCCGCTTGTCTTCTAATCATTTGTCAATCCTATTTAGGTGAAGGTTTCGGCTTATAGTTTTCAAACTATTTAAACATTAATCCATGTTTCTCTCAAAAAGGATGCCTTATAATAGGTTCGAGCCATAAAAAATATTGACTAGACAAATCTCCCGTGTGGGATTCAGTTAATTATTGGGCTAGCTTATGTTTCTTTTGCCACAAATTTGGACTGTAATTAATAGCAGTTTCCCTATGATTTCTCCCTATAATGGTGTAAGGGTGACAGGTCTGGGCACCAAGATCAGAATACATTGTATGCAAATCTTGTGCAGAAAGTAGGTCAAGTTTGCCCGGTCTAGCCGTTTAAGCCTTTTAGTTTACGAAGAAAAAGATTAAACAATAAAGAAAATCTGAAATCTGGAGTAATGAATCTTCTGCCTGCCATTTATACTAAATAGTGGCAGTTTCAGAACCAAAATAATTATGACGGTAACCAGAAGCGATAGAGGATCTGAAGCCAAATTTGACGGAAAAATCTCTCCGTTCCTTTCGGCTCTCTTTTCATTCCTACGCCTATTTTTACTACTTCGGCTTTCAAATGGACTGTTCGTAGATGTTGCTTCTTGTCTCCCGGCAAAGGGAGTTGGAGAGAGACACAAGTGGGGAACCTGGGAAACCAGGGCCACGAGTGATTAAATCTATGCGTTCACTTTGTTATTACTTGGCCATTATGATTCGATTTGACGTAAAACCCAGGAAACAATGGGCTTCAGCTCCGCAGTCCGGACACAGAACGGATTACGGCACGTCGATTGATTTGGAATCTGGAAACTTGGTTGGCAAACACAATTATCGCAAGCTGGATGAATAAGCGGACATGGATATGTACTTGATTCAATTTCAAATCAGACGTACTGAATGGAATACTTTCCAAGTGCCCAGATATGTGTTCTTCGGTCTTCATCGCAGGTAGAGTCTTCAGACTCAGTTTCATAACATCACCCGCACTAATAGAGTTATATACCAAACTTTCTCTGGTACATAGCCACCGGACCATAAATTTCAACATCGTGAGCTAAGCAGTACACACGTTTCAACATCGAAATTATTTTCCAAGGAGAGAGGGTGTTATAAGAAATCGAAATCAGGAGGCCAATGGATTTAACCATAGGGCTTGAAGCAACGGTGCAAGTGCAAGTGAGCATGATTTGATTTACGTTTACAGTGACGCACTGAAATCATGAGGACTATAGAAGAAATGGACCATAGCACTAACTTTTCTGCTGCTCAGAACGGCAAGCTTGGCCAGGGAAAAGCAAATGAATGGCCCGATGAATGTCTAAGCTTTGAGCCGCAGCAACAACATACTGCTGATCCTTTATTTAGAGACCCAAATCAAATGTAGGTGCTTCGTCCACATCAAGGCACATACTTGTCGAGCACTGACACTCGGAATTCTTAGTTGTCGCATTTAGAGATTCTGATTCGTCCAACAAGGGGACCCTTCCAAGCCTCCCATCTGCTTTGTTCTCGGTACAGATCTGCACCAAAAAATAATTATGTGAACTGAGTCCGTACAGGTAAAACAGTTTCAAATGTCTCAGGTTCTAAGGTTCTGATCTCCAGAAAACTAAACTATTTTCTTTTGCTCCTCTCATTTGTAAAGTTTACAGCAGATGCCTATTAAATCATTGGAAGAATGAACTGTTTTTATATCGAACATCAAAACAGACAAGTCACTTGTCACAGGAAACAAGAAATGTAGAAGGTTCAAACTCTCAAACCTGATCGGTACTTTCATATTTCACGCTATAGACACCCAAGATGCCAGTACCACTCGTTCCTGTAGAAGAATTGATCTTGGCTGTTAGAATAAAATTAGAGGAATTGGAGACTGAACGTTAAATATATTCACCTGGAGGTCCTGGACTCCTATCATTATCAGCACTACTATTATCAGACACATTTCCTTGACTCATCCTGAACGAAGTGCAAGCATTAGCATCTGAGACTCTGGATCCTGCAGTGGAAACTGTCATGCCCGCATAACTTTTCTCAGTAGACTCCATAACCATTATGGTTGCTGAAGTTTCTGGTGCCACTTGCCTGTATCAAAATCATTGACGCATGAGTTTGAACATCGTGGACAGACACCCAAAACATAATAGTTCTAATGTCTAAGGCAGAAGCAACATCATCCTTGAAACAGGAACAAAACATTATCGAAAATAGATGGAAAATATAAAAGACCAAATGTAAATTCAATGAAATATATTCATGATATTCTTTGGGCATGTTTGGTGTTACTTAAAAGTAATTTTGCAATTTTTAAAGCAAAAAATGCTCGGTAATGATCACAGAAAAATGCTTCTATGGAAAAAGAAAAAGTCAAAAAAAAAAAAAAAACTTTAGAAGAAGCTAGGTGACATAGCCCCAGCACCATAGTTGACCATCTAGGTTTAGGCACACAAGGAAAACCACACAATACCACCAAAATATTCACATTAAGTAGTTATAAATATATCGATCCTTTTCCCTCAATGATCAACAAGCATAAGTTCTTCAGGAATGAAAACCCAAACATTTGGTTTTCTGTATTAAGACATGTTTGGATGTTAGATGATCAGAAGTTACAAGAATCATATATTTCACTACTGCATGACATCAATCCTAATTTATAATAACTTGAAAATATAGAAGGCATACCCAGATAACTGATTGCAAGTAGATGAACAACCATCTGATGGCAATTTCTCTTCACTATCAATGTCTGCCGCAATGATAATGCTCGAAGTATGAACTTCCTGAGAAGCTTCAAAATCTACGAAGGGACTTCCTGACGTAGAGGTTTGAGCAGCACCTCCAGCAGAGTCATAGTCACGTTTGTCACCAACAGTTTCCCTCAAAAAATTCATCCCTGGCACACTAAGCTCCTTGGTATGACTTTGTACATCCAATAAGGTGCAGTCTGAAGATGGTGATGAATGAGCTTGATCTACTGGCAGCTTTCTTTGGCCGACATTCTCTTTTGGCAATGGCTTTTGAAGAATAGATAGAATTTGGCAGGCTGGAAAAGGAACAGGAGTCACCAAAAAAACTATAACTTTATGCAAGGAGATCACATCTATAAGAGAACTAAAGAATGGTTCGCACTGCAAATATGCAACCATCAAATTCCTCCAATAGGAACCACAAATCCTTTATAACTAGCGAAGATAGGGTCACTGATGCATACTTAGATAGTAACAATAGATAATATTATGCCTGAACCACATGTCAAATCAGTAACATTTCAATGAAGATGTTGCTAATATAAAAAGAAGCATCAAGGCAAAACGAACCATCACGCAATGGCTCATCATTTAGCAGCCTTCCACAGCTCGTAGACTTCCCAATATTTGAGCCACTAGAACCTATAACTTGCTCTGAATGACCCTTCTGTAAATCTTCTGTACATTAAAGCACTTTGATTATCAGGATGAATAACACTAAAATCATATCCAATAATGGACATCATCCAAAAGTTGCATCTAGTAAGGAAAAACGAACCAGTAGGCAGCATCATGCCACTAAGATTTTCCGTATTAGTTGTGAATTTGCTGTCATTAGAGCAGCTAGAACATGCAACTTGCACTGAAGGAACCTGATGGAGACCTTCTGCACATCAGGAAATATTTGAGTCATACCATCTGGGAAAAAAGCTTTAATAATAAAGATCTGCAGACATTTTTCATCAAGCCTTTCCTCATGAAACATAACCAGTGGAACTTCTTGCATGTTGTATCGATTTTATTGAAAAACAGTCAATTAAAACAAGAGCTCACGTGTGGATATATAGAAAAAAAATGTACCTTCCAGGGAAGTTAGTGGCTCACAAACTTCAACCAGATAGTTGGACAACCCAATCTTGTTGCCTTTTTCCACATTTTCAGCTGACCTGAGGAACTTGCTGCTCAGTACTGCACCATCTTCATCCAATAAGAAAATCTGAGGACATATGAGAATTTGCACAAAACTTTATGAGCTACACTTGGGCCCTTTAGTACTGATTGTAACTAGAATCTAGATAACAAATAGACCTTGAGCATTTTAATATTTATTTAATGTTTAAATGCAAAAGAGTGAGCTTGTTGAAAGAATTTTAGTAAAGATAATTGAAAGATATCAACTAACCTGATTGTTATGAGAACCGCATAGTGCAAGTCGCAATATGCCATCATGATATCTTTTTGCCTTTTGAGTAATTTGTGTGGTATATAAGACATTCCATTCTATATAGGAATAACGGGATTATAGGTGAGTAGGAAAAAACAAAATGCATGGAAGGGAACAAAAAAGGCATATAAGTTTAAATACTTCTATGAAAACTTTAAGCTTTTTTAGGTGGTTATCTAATAATGCAAAATTACCGTCAAACCTGATCGTTGCTGGAAATTAGATATAACGATGAGTCATATAATAAAATTTCTCCTAAGGAGTCATATAATAAAATTTTCCCTTACTTTTTTATCTATTAAGGACTATACTCATCATCTGTTCCCTATACTGAACTACATGGAGCTTGGGAAGCTATTGTGCTGGTAATTTCCAAATTTGGAAATTGGAGATCCTTGCTTCATTCTTGAAGGAGATTTTCTGACTGTCATTCCATGGTTAAAGAAGAGATCCAATTCTACCTCAGTATTTCCTTTGCTTAAACAGATCTTCCTGTTAACATCCTCGCTTCGGAACTTCACTGTACATCATGTTCTGAGACAAGGTAACACTTCTGTGGATTGGTTAGCTGGTACAGGGAGGACATTTGAAATTTCTGATGGATCTCATATTCACCCGGAATTGGCCTTGCTGCTGGAAGCTGATGCAAGAGGAATGTGCTATCTTCGCCCTTCTTATAAATACACTTGTTATCCTGTCTTTTTTGTTTGTTTGTTTGGTTACATTCTTAGCTGTTTCTATACATGTTGCCAAAAAAAGGGGACTACACTCATGACAATTATAAATGCTTCATACTCTACAAAACCAGAAATTTTAAAATTGTGACATGGGAAAGAATTCCAAATTAGAAACTTTAAACAAATCAAAGAGATACCATTTGGAAAGAATAATTTGCTGTCATGTGAATGGAGAGCAGGTCTAGAGATGGATGTGTAAATATCATAATGCAGGATAAAGGAATGGTTTCAGAATAGGATATGTACCTTACATGTCATTATCAACTCATGTAGTGACAAAACTGCTTACTTATACTTAAGTAGGATATTCC
Organism: Phoenix dactylifera; assembly: GCF_051530095.1. Lineage (NCBI taxonomy): Eukaryota > Viridiplantae > Streptophyta > Magnoliopsida > Arecales > Arecaceae > Phoenix > Phoenix dactylifera. The sequence continues at coordinate 31,653,283 of NC_143198.1, read as the reverse complement.
AGTAATGATTAATCATACGCAGTAGGGTACAGGCTAAAATGACATTGAGGTCATTTCGGCAAGCACAAATAGAATGTGGACAGAGAAAGGTATTTTTCTTTTCTTTTCTTCGAGAGCTCAAAGAAAGGTATTTTTCAACTATCACTTTTTAAAGATATAATACGAAAGTAACCATCGTTCTCTAAATATTTTCTTCAAAGTCACTGATGATCAAAAAAAAAATCTTTTAGCAGGCACGAACCAGTATGTGCATGTATCTATCTTAATATTTATAAAGTTGGACTAAAATCCCGGAAAATAAAAGGCATTTTGAAGTAGTCTATACCACAAACGAGAAGGGTTTCATAAGCATATTGAATATTGGTCTTTTCTGAACGTATATAAAATGTTGTGCATCTTTCCTTGGCAGGGTGTGAGTCTGAGAGACTACTCAGCATGATATAATATGGTAGAGCATACCATGCCGAGCACTAACTGGTACAGGCATGATACCTGTTACCAGAAGCAGATAATTTCATTTGTCACTTGTCCTCTTTTGACATAAATAAGATCTGCAATATTTGCAAGGAACCATATAAAACCTTTTCCCTTTCTGTAGTATCATTTGCAAAATCATGGGAATACGTGCATCCATATGCCAACTTCGCTTTCTGTAGTATCATTTGCAAAATCATGGGAATATGTGCATCCATATGCCAACTTCGCTTTCTGTAGTATCATTTGCAAAATCATGGGAATACGTGCATCCATATGCCAACTTCGCTTTCTACTTGGCTTGGAAACTAAAAGAAACTGATTCTTGAAAATGTAAATAAGGCTAAATCACAATTATAGAACATAAAATCTAAATAACATGTACCTGCAAAATATTGAAAATAAATAAAATGATATTAATGGTATTGTAGGCAATAAAAAGCAAAATGTTGTATTAACCTTTTAATGGTGTATGTGTTGTATTTGGACGGGTTTGTGGTGCTCCAGAGCTACCAAATTCAGTCTTTGTGCTCACTGGATCAGGAAAAGCATTAAACGATGCTAGATTAAATACGCAATTACTGAAGAATTAAATATAAAATCAAGCCATGATGAACTAGTTAGTGCAAGGTTGTTTTCTACTTGACAAGAAAAGAAAGAAAGCTGGAACTTGAGTAGCATAATAGCCAGGTAGCATGTAAAAATTTAGAAAAGAAGAGCTGGGAAGGAATTCATAGCTGACCAACTGCATGCAATATATCCACAAGCTACACAAGACTGACCTGTAATGCTTCTTGGTACGGCAACTGAATGTTTCTGCGGTGGTCTACCATCCGATGTGTTTTTCTTGTTATCTGAGGATAAAGATACTTCAGTATAAGAACTGAAACATTTGACAGAAATCACCTATTTTAATGCATCAAATAGTTAAATGTGGCAGAACCTCTGACCTCTGATGCTGCAATTTATCGCATTTAAAACTTTATTCGGTCGTTTACTCTGCAACATGCTTTTTCTGTTTTCTATAACAAAGGCACTTTACCATGAGTAAGAGCCTAAACTAGTCTGCATCAATATGTTGAATGTACTAAAGTTTTGCATAAGGGAACTCAGTGTCTATGAGTATAATGAGAAGAAACAATAAATAATCCTACCATTTTGTCCCTGCAGGCCAGCCATTTCATTTAATTTCTTATCTGTTCTGCTGATATTTAAATTTGTAAGAGGTTTGTGATTTGCTTCGGGATCTCCAATATCAACAAGATGGGCTTCCATGGTCAGCGTTCTGCCACATTCAACCACCTCACCTTTCTTGAAAAACCTGCTATCTATGAGTTTCTCACTGTCATCATACAACATTACCTAAGCATATACAGAAACAAGATAGATTAGTAAAGAATACAATCAAAATGGAAAATTCTGACCTATCTGATACAAAATTATAATAAGGAACCAAGACTAAACAGATAAATTAACCAATATAATCAGAGATAAACAAATGGTAAACCCACAATTTTTAACCGAGATATATTGATAGCCATAAATATAATAATTAGTCTCTGGTCTCTGGCCATATGTCATTGGTCAAATTAATCAATCCAGCTTCACCACATGTTTGAGGATTCTCAAATCTCCATGGCTTTATCCAGGTATCTTTTAGAACCAAAACAATAAGGAAATTTAAGTTATGTGATTCAAACAGGAGAGCAAAGCATCTTTTGTAGTGCTTTGTCCGATAAGAATGATTGAGCAGTAAGTGAAAAATAAAAAGAAAAATATAGTTCTTTGTGAGACCTTCGAAGGGTATGTTTTAATTAGAAAAGAAAGGCTAATGAAGTTTCAAGCTTAAGCATCTTAATGGCCATACGAAATACACCTATTCAAACTCCCTCATTTCAATCATGAGTAGATTTCCTATACAAATTCCTCTCCTTTTTAAACCTGAAGTGTTGGGTACATACTACAGATATGGTTCTCCCTTAAGAAAAAGCATACCACATTTCTTGCAATTTATCAATGACCACACTTGAAACAACCCAAACTCAACTGTTCTTTTTGGCCAATTCACAAGTCATGTATATGGTCATTCTACTCACTCATACACCGTTATTAACTAAGTCATTTTATTTTCATAGAAATTTCTGTTCTTCTGCAGCAAAGTAATTTCATTCTGCTTGGAGCAGTTGTTTTTTTTATTGCCCAATAATAGCACAAAAAAAGGTAATCATATAATACTGCATTGTCTAAATATGTAGTGCCAAAGGATCAGAACAGACAAAAATTTTACATTGTGCCTAAAACTAACTAGCTTTGTACCAAAACCTAAGTCATTAGAAAATATTTGCACCAAAATTCTTTTTTTTCCCATGGGGGTTTGAGGATCTAGATGTTTTACCTTGTTACCTGAAGCACTTTGCTCCAATACCCCGTCCTGATAAACTTTTCTCTTCTGCTTCATGTGCTTCGTATAGGTTACAGTCCATCTCTTTGTGCAAGTCATGTCCTAGACTGCAACCTGCTCACATCAGATCATCTTTACAATGCACACAATCTAAGCTACAAAAGAAGTAAATAGGAATAAAAACATATGCAAACAGTTTAAGAAGTAGCTTGTCTTCCAGTACTGGATCTATAGGACTAAAACCTCCAAAACATTTTGCTAAGAATGATAAATGCTAGTAACAAATGAAAAATTATCAGGATGGGATGTGGCACAAGCTTTTCAAGGATGTAGGTCATAATTCCCTTTAAGTTGGGTTCTCCAATTTACAGGCAGTTTTCTAGAGATCTGATGAGAGCTATAAAGAGCAGTGAATAGACTTTGTTATAGATCATGGGCATATAGGCAATCAGAGCAAAGGAATTGTCCAACAAAAACAGTAGCCTAGGAGGGAGGCTTCAAAAGAGAGGCCTCTGATGGCAGAGTTCAGGGGTTCTAGGTAGATGCACTGTCAAAAGTCAGAGCATAAGGAGAACATAAAATATATAGTGGTGTCCGTGGAGATCTCCAAGTTGTATTATCTATGAAAAAAGAAAGAAAGAAAGAAAAACAATGTTGAGGACGAGCTACTGGACTCTGGAAGATTCTTGGGATATTAGAATACTCCAATAACAAGGATCAAAGTGCCAACTGCACCTGTCGACAGACCGGCACGTACAATGCCAAGACTAGACTGGCATGACACACCCGAATGCCCATGCACATCGACACTAGCATTGCATGGCACTGGATGTTCGTTCCAATGCCAAACTGGCATGGCACTAGCACACAGCACTTAAAATGTTACTCCATGAACCATGTAGTTTGGAAAGAATGTAATGCAAGATCTTCAAGGAAGAACAAGCAACCCTCAACACAAATCAAGTGCTCAGCATTGTGAGATCTTATGCTAACTATTAAGCAACCCTCGTTGGTCAACAATAGAATAATTGATTACAATTTTGTTGTTATACTCAGCTCATGATCTACTTCCCTCTACGCACCATGAATGGTGATTGAAGTAGATACCAACATAACCAGAGTATCCATCCCCTGCAAAGCCCTGTCTTTTCCCTGGGACAGGTAAACTAACAGTTGGATACAAAACTTTTTTTATTAAAAAAGCTAGTCCTGTATCAGCAATCCCATTGTGATATTGCAAACCTCCACAGGTCACCAGTTCCCCGAACCCATGCAAGTATATCCATTTATTCAATTCCCTTCCATTACAATGATTTTTTAAGACATTCAAAAAGGAAGACTTCATATAAACCTTCTCTTCATCATATAACCTGCGAAATAAACTCCTTCTCACGCCATGAATCTTAAATTATTCACCAAAGCTAATGAGAGAGACGTGATTCCTCGTATAACTTCTAAATAATTGAACCGGCGCACCAGCAAGCACGCATGAGAAAGAGCAACTCCTCTCAACGAGGAGCAAGAAAGCAATCTCAACTCACAAATTCTCACACCCATTAGGGTTTCTCATACCAAATCAGGAAAGCTAATGACACGAATTCGAGGAATCGAAAGGCCTTCAGATCTCAATCGGAAATGCGGTCCTCGAGAACACAAATCTGAGCATTCTCCGAACGAAGAACTCGTAGGGATCGGGGCCCTTCTAAAAGTAGAGAACCGATTTCAGTTCATATCGACAAGAATCAACAACAACTCAAGAATTCGGGGGAAAAGAGGAAAAAAAAAGAAAATTACAAATGAAAGTTCGAGGAAGACGAAATTAGGGTTTCCTGAAACAAAAATCGAAGTGGAGTTGAGGATCGAACCAGCTGCCGCGTTTGGATGCAGTCCTCTTTTCCCGGTGATCGCCGCCTCAGAGAGGAAGAGAGACGACGGCTGAGATATCTAAGAACCCAATAATCCCGCTCCACTGAGCGCGAACTCAAATTTGTTTCTTAGCCCGCGCTATGACGTTCTAGTCGCCGTAACGTTTCGGATGATATGCTATTTCTTTTTTGGGTTTTTTTTTTAATAGGAACAGTGGAACACCTTCTAAAAATTTAAATTTACATAAATACCTTCTAAAAATTTATATTTATTTTTATACTCTCATAAAATACTATTTTTATACAAATATCCCAAACAAAATGGTTTTTCTAACACTATTAATAGAAATCATATTTATTTTAATTAAAAATAAATAAAATTTTGAAATTATTTTTTTGTCTTCTATCGTAATTGTCTTATAAATATTTCTTTTTACGCATCTACCCATTAGAAGTATTTTAATCATTTTAATTTGAAATCGTTAATTTTTTAACTGCATTCGATGGTGTGGTTACATATGCAAAAACAAGAATAAAATAAAGACAAAATAGCAAAATAAGTTTTGATGAGGATATACGTGCAAATATCATTTCTTAAAAAGTATTCATGTAAAATTTGATATTGATGAGGATATTCATGCCAAAAAAAAAAATTCAAGAAAACGAGCCAGCAATAAAAATTTTACGTGTGGAAACTAAAAGCGGTTTTATTAAGTATACCTATTTTAGAAAGAGTTTGAAAATTTTTAGAGAGAGAGAGAGAGAAATAGTGCATGAGCAAAAAATGAGTGTACAATCATCAAACTTAAAAAAAAAATACAGAAAAAAAAAATTCTAATCATACCAAAGATTACGTCCATTCATGGTTCCTTTCACATATACACCTGTCAAAACCTAGCTGCATACAATATGTTTTTTATTCCCCAACCATACATAACTTGTCTGACGAGCAGAATGACCTTTTCCTTCACGATACTAAGAAACCATACTGATTAGATAAAAATATAAGGCTAGGGGAGGATAGCTTTCATGCAGCCACTTGATCATTTCTTAATACATGTCACATATCATGCAAAAACTAACATAGAAATATAGAATGATTGATCATGACCTTGCCCAAGTCTGCAAAAAACAATATTTTAAACACGGTGGATAAAATGAATTACTTGATACATTAATTTCTCCTGTGAATACATATGACAAATCAAATTCACCTTGCAGTATTGTCTATACAATTCACCAAGAACTTGTGAGAAACAAATACCAACCTATCACATCAACCTAACCAACCAACAAACCCACCACCCCCACTCCGCCCACCCTGCAACCTATTAATGGGGGCGAGCAGCAGATATGAATGCATTGGTGTAAAGAAACCTGGTTCCAGATGCTAGTGTCAAGAGAAATATTAATGCCAGGAACCAGGTCAAGTTCCATAAACTTGTGTCAACACAATTGGGGCTCAATGCCACCAAGATAGCATTGGCTCGCTGGGCTGGGCTGATCAGATTGCTGTAGGAATCAATGAGCTAGCCTCAGTGCCCAAGGTGCTTCCAATGAGCGCTAGCTGCCATTCTGCTCTAGCCTCCTTTGGGTTGGTTGCCTGAGAACTTGACTACCCTCTTAAAATTACGAAATTATGCCACGCACCGCGTGGCATTGCACTACGCCAATCATGCATCTCAATTTCTGTGGGCTCTATGTATCACGCATGCATCTTGGATTGCCGCCCTATGCATCTCATCTCAATTTGTTCCCGTGGTGCACTGCCGATGTGGTATGCATACAGGTCCTTGCTATATCGTCTTCTTATCATTGATAACTTGACTAGACACCAGATAATTTCTCGATCCTCTGATCACCAATTTCTATATTCAAGTTGTGCCGTCTTCCCCTTTTTGGATTGGACCATGCTTTCCGCTCTCTTCAACTCCTCTTGGTTTGTTTGCTTCCGCTCAACCAATGGAGCCAGATTGCTCTTTGGATGGAGGCCACCTTCCAAGCTGACCATGCAAAGTCGCTACCAAAACTCGTTTGCTCAACCCTCCACTTCCATTCACTTCCACCCACAAGCCCTGATTGCCGCAGCCTAGCCTTTAAAAGGTCCACGTGAAACTGCTTATTTCTCTCTTTTTTTCCGACTGTATATTCAATAGAATAATTGGCAAGTGCTTGTTATGGGCTTAAGCTTTAACAATATTTTTTTTTATTACAACGAATGGCTCATACAGCTCTAATATAAATACATTTTTAAAAAATAAAAAATAATAAATTGCAAAGCGTTCTAGGCAGCTTCTCACCAATCCAAAGAACTCTCCAAACTAGTTGGCCATAAAAAAAAAGTCACCCAATCCACAGCTCCATAAATCTCTCCATAGACGTATTTGGCTTGGAAGACAATGTCTCCGGTTGCCACGCCTCAGATGTTCAACCACCTTTGTCACCAGAGCACTTCTGAATCCAGCTAATCACAATAGCCAAGTCATCGTCTGCTTTCCATGTCGCCGCCGCTGCATCCGCATCAGTGGCTTGCCCTCTCGGTGCCGCCGGAGCATCCTCTCCCTCGCTTGCCAACATAGTGATTCAAAAAGCTTAAGGTGCAGACCGATGTCCAAGGCTATCGGACTTGAGCCCGGGAAGTCCAGGCCAATCTCAGATCTAACTAATTTTGGTTATACGTGGGGCCGAGGCTAAGTCAAACCTAGCCTAGCCTATCCAATAAGCAGATGTAATAAACATTGGGAGAAAAAAATTCTCCTAGCTTTGGACAATTCTCCAATTGGGCTCGACGAAAACAAACGCTAATCAAGCAACGCAAATCGCCCGAAATGGTCAAAATCCATGCAAGTACATGTCTTCGTGCTTTTGCGGCGGACGCCATAACTAAATCCATGCGGACCCCATCCTTAAGGGACCGGGACAAAGCGTCCAAGGTCGAGCGGACCGTACACACAACCGCCTCCCCCCCAATATGCCAGCGGGCCTCATCCATCGTGCTGAAAAAAAAAAAAACAAAAATGGATTAAAAAACTCCATCCGAATCCGTAACAGGAGTTACATCAGCACGCAGCGCCTCTCCCGACCGTCAGAACCCGCAATGATCTCATCCGACGGCGATGTGCTCCCAATCGGCTTGATTTTTTTTTTTTTTTTTTTTTTCTGAAAACGGGTATTTCATACAACACGTGTACGAATACATCCAAGAAAATCAAAATAAAGCAACTCGCGGAGCGCATGTGGCAGCTCCTCCTCCCCCGACCAAAGAGTGTACCCTGAGTGATGGGCCGCATGGGCCGCCACCCAGTCGGCTGCCCCATTAGCTTCTCTAAATACATGTTGAGCCTGGAAGGCTCTCTCATCTCTCATCATGCTCCCTATGTCGCAGATCAAATGGTGGTCTGTACCATCACCCGTCGCCTCCCTCCGAATCCATCCGATGACCGTGGTGGAGTCGCCCTCCAAAATGATCGACCTGGCTCGCAGGATCATCCTCGCATAGCGCATGCCCGCCCAGGCTGCTCGAAGCTCTGCCTCCGGAACCGACGTGTCGAACAGCTGGCAGCCACCTGCTGCAACTACCCTGGAGTGCGGGCCTCGTATAACAAAGCCCGCGCCACCCCGCGCGCCGCCGTCCAACACCGACCCGTCAAAATTGACCTTGAGGAAACTCGGGGGTGGGGGCTCCCAGGTGAAAAACACCATCTGATGGGCTGCCGAAGCAGAGGGGGGCCCCAGGTGTCCCGAGCTATCAAAGGTCTATCTGAAGAGGTGGTGGGTACAAACTCAAAAGTCTGAACACGAGCAAGCTCCGCAGCAAACCTCGGTGACACCCTGCGATCGCCGAGAGTACGAGCATTTCTTGCCAGCCAAATCTGGTGCGCTGTGCAAGTCGCTCTAATAGCCTCCTGACACATCCCGGAACTAGATAGCCCCTGTCGTATCATATGAAGGAACTGTGGCCTGTCACTCCGAGCCTCCTGCGGGATCCCGGCCCACTGCCATGTCAATCTCGCCCATACACACTGAAAGAGCACATGGTTTACCGACTCCACGGCCCCACACGCTCCACACACTGCAGGGATCCCCCAACCACGCCTGCTCAGCGCAGCTCTCGTCGGAAGGCGATCCCAGAACACCTTCCATAAGAAGAGAGCTACCCGCGGGTGGAGACCGTGCCTCCAGATCCATGTGCAATCCGGCCCCCTCTCCTGCTCTAACTGGATGACACGGGAGAGGTCTCCTAGCTTGACACTGGCCTGGCTCGATGTGCCCCATACCCTGACATCCCGCCCCCCACATCCTGGTAACGGAAGGGACCGGATCCTCGCTACGAGGTGTACCCCAAATAGCTGTCGAAGTCTAGTATCATCCCACTCTGCTCCACCTCCTGCCAAAAGGTCACTGACCCGTAGTCCCTCTACTGCCTCTACATCAACCATGGTCGGCTAACTCCTCAATGGCAAGGTGTCCACCCATGGCTCACTGGTCACATCAATGCTCCGCCCGTCGCCGATCAGCCACCTGGTGCTCGCTAATGCAGTCGGTAAGTGCCTCACAATCTCACGCCACATGAAAGAGACTCGGCGGCCCCTCCATGCCCCCCTAGGCCCCCTCGTTCATATCGGGCTACCATCACCTGACTCCAAAGGCTATGTGGCTCAAGTATAAACCGAACTGCATGCCGAGCGATGAGAGCCTCGCGCCTCTCCATCAGAGACTGCACCCCGAGACCGCCCTCACTAATAGGACGGCTTGATTTCTTTGTCCATTATCTTATTTTATGGCTCGTCTCGGTGCCACTAGTTCAAAGTGGCCCCGTCGCACCAGCTCCCAGATGGATTCACCGCCATCCATCTCGGCCGCTTCTCCTTCCGTTCGCTCTCCCTCCTCCCATGCCGGAAACCGGCGACGAGAAGCCACAAGACGCCGACCCGGCCGCCCTCAGCCGGGAGCTCATGGACCTCGATCTCTACCTCGACGGCTCCCCCGGGTCGTTCGATCCCATCGCCATCCTCTCCAGCCCGCCTTCCTCGTTTCTCCTCTCCTCCTCCTCTCCTTTCCCGAGCCTCACCCAGCTTTCCTCCCCCCCTCCACCGTCTCCTCTCTGGATATTCGAGGATGGAGCCGCCGAGATCTCGAGCTCCCTCGCGGACTGCCCCCGATTCATCGACGGTGATTCTCGATTTGACTTGTTTGAGCTATATTTTAGATTCTACCCCTTTTCTCTCATTTTTGCTAGATTTCTCCAGATTTCTTTGAGATAACTTCTCGTTTTCATTTCTTGAGGTTCCAATGCTACGTGTCGCTGCAATTAAGAAATTGTTAAGCAAGTTTTTTTTTGCTTGTCTCGTAGTTCTATTGTTTTTAGGTTGATGAAAGCATGAAAGAATTTTTTTTTTCTAATTATCAAACTCGATGCTTTTCGGCGCTTGTATTATCTGGTGTCTATTCTTTTGCTCTTGGAAGAGTACAAGAAGGATAAGTGGTTGCTATTTGGATGGTTGTTTGTAATCCTACGCAATTCAAGATTTTGCCTTGGTTTCGTCAGTAATTATGAAATTTACAAATCCATTTGGTTTCCATTATCGTTTTGTTCCTCTGTCAGTTTCTGTTTGCTTATAAAAATATGACAATGTCTATCTTCTACGTGCTTGAAGCTATCAGTCAGGTGTTATCTTTCACCAGAGATTCTTAATGCTTGTTCTTATTTTGTCTAGAGTAGTACAGATGCAGTGTCTGTTGGATTCTTTTTCTCTTTTTTTACGAGTGATTTGCACCACACGTGATTTTATTGAACATATGTCCAAAATTTTCGCTGACATTTTATATGATCATTAATAAGAAAAGCAACCTTGCTTTTTGATTCTCAGCTAATGCTGATGCGACGCATGGGAATGTTAATGCGAACGGTAGCAAAGCAAGGCAGCTCCCAATGTCAGCAATGGAGGAGAATTCTGATGCTTCGTGTGTGATAAAGGAGAGGATGATGCAGGCACTGAGGTACTTCAAGGAATCAACAGACCAGCATGTACTGGTTCAGGTTTGGGCACCGGTGAAGAAAGGGGATCAGTGTTTTCTCACCACTTCAGGGCAACCCTTTGTTCTTGATCCTCGGAGCACCGGGTTACTTCAGTACAGAACAGTTTCTCTGACGTACATTTTTTCAGTTGATGAAGATAGCGGTGGATATCTGGGGCTTCCAGGTCGGGTTTACAGGTATAGACTGCCTGAGTGGACACCCAGTGTGCAGTACTATAGCAGCAAGGAGTATCTACGCCTTGCCCATGCCCTCAATTACAATGTTCAAGGGACCTTGGCCTTGCCAGTTTTTGAACCTTCTGATCAGTCTTGTGTTGGTGTGGTTGAACTTGTAATGACTTCACAGAAGATCAATTACTCTCATGAGGTTGACATAGTCTGCAAAGCTCTCCAGGTTGGTATACCTTTTAGCCCTATATCATAAATTTATCCTGAAATTATGGAGGACAGTTTTTCTTATACTGGTTTACTTGGTTGACTACCAGGACATCCATTTATGATACGAGCATCACTTTACTTCTTCATCACTATAAAAATAGAATGCGATTAATATGACTTTGTTTAAAGAATCTTGTCTGTTGTATGTTAAGCGTTTTACATGTGGGAACTTAAAAACCATCTTGGAAATTATCCGTCAAATTGCATTGGTGAATGTACAAGCAAACAGCAGTTGAGAACCGCAGCTGACCATGTTGCATTATAGCATGTAACTATGTATCATGTGTCTAAATTGTCATAAAAGAATAGGAATTCAGGGTGTTTTTGGTATCGGAAAGTAGGGCAGCTTTGGGCAATATGCTGGAACATGCTGATTTGTCTCGGAAGTAGGTATTGGGGTTTCTACATGCTAGTTGTCCTAATGAAATCTGTTTTGGTGAAAGTCTTGTTATGCCATCCGGGTTGTAACAAGGACCTAGGCCAGGAGATACTAAAAGCCCTTTCTGAAGGAGTTGACTTGGTGTTTTATTTTTGATCTCTCAATCAATGTGAAGGGGATCGCATGATACTATAAATGGTTAGAAGGGCTTGCTGAGCCTCCTTTTGTCTATAATGTTGTCCCATCCATTACTTTAGAAAAGCAAATAGGTACATCAACTCCTCCTTGTATTTGTCTCATAAGAATTGATACTAGTATAGCTTGGTGTTACAATGTACTTGTGGCCATCTCTTCATATTTGTAATGGAGAAGCCAAAATTGCTTACTTTTGAGTTTCATTGAGTCTAAACATGGCATCATGGTTGGCTGTACAATTTCAAACTGTCTGGTTTAGGGCGTACACAATCGAAACAACGGGGAGTCAGGATAGTTTGCCCTGTCGGCCTCTACTGTTTGATTAAACTGGCTCAAACCCCAAACCCCCTTCTCCCGATGCTTGATTGATATTGCTCTCCCTCTTCCCTTGGCGTCATCGATAAGCGTCCCTCCCTCCCCCTCCCTCTCCCTCCCTCCTCTCTCCCTCTCCTCTCTTTCTCTCTCTCTCTCTCTCTCGCTCGCTCACTCCGCTAGGGTTAGGATTTTCCTCGGCCCTCCCACTTCCTTCCCTCTTCCCTCTCCCCCTCTTCATCCACTCCAACGACGACGATGAGGTTTTTGAGCCCTCTTTCTCCTCCTCCCTCTCCCTCTCTCTCCCTCCCTTCCTCCCTTCCTCCCTCTCCCTTTCCCTTCCTCTTCAACTCTCTCTCTCTTTTCCTCCCTTTCCTTCTCCCTCTCCCTCTCCCTCTCCCTCTCTAGCTCTCGCTATTTTAGAATGGCATGGTACAAACTCGTACCGTGTCGAATCGGCCACTGGCCGATATGACCTCTGGTACCGATTCGGGAAACTTTACATTGGCATGAAATAAGACAATTTCTAACAACTATTTTGATTGTACTCTTGCTTAGGGGTGGCAATTTCTATCCGGATTAGCTTGAAATAAATGAGCTTGGCACCTTCGGTGAGGGTTTTTAATATTTGGGTCTGTTTTGGGTTACAAAAAACCAACTTGTTAATAAATGAGTTTGGGTTTGGATCTAGCCTCAATACCTGATAGGTCACCATGGGGTGGACAAACCCATCCTACTAGGCCATGGGCAAGTCAAAGCCTGGATCGAGTGATTAGTAAAGCTGCATAGTTAATGATGATGGAATAAAACCTCAAAATATAGAAGAGAAATATGGGTTGGACAACATGTTCAGGATTTGCTATGTTTTTCTTTTCTACTTTAATTTTTTCTCCTCTCTTTATCAATTTATTTTGACTTTTCATTTTTATGTTTTAAGGTACACAATCAACAAGTATATCACTAATTGGATTGGCAGATAGGGTGTGGGTTGGATATGGTTTAATTTTTTTCAACCTGATTATGAATGGGTTGGATATGGGTTTATTCTTTGTTGACCAGGCTCGAACCATTGATACACCTACTATTGCTCTTCCCTTTTTCTTCTGTTAAGTCTGGTCCTGTAGAATTTATTCGCATTATGTTTGTTTAGGCCATATCAGTCATGCTAACTTGTTATGTTGCTCTTATCAATTCCACCAAACTCTGTGAATGATGTATTTTCATCATCCTGCAGACAGTAAATCTGAAAAGCTCTGAAATCTTGGACCATCCAAACATTCAAGTGAGTCAGTATTCTGTTGCTACTTTAGTTAAATTATCATTTCTGTTGGATTCACAAATTCATGAATATGATATTATGTTTGAATCAGATTTCTAATGAAGGGCGCCAAGCAGCTCTGGCTGAAATTCTGGAAATACTAACTGTTGTTTGTGAAGCACAAAAGTTACCTCTGGCTCAGACCTGGGTTCCATGCAAGCATGGTACCATCCTAACACATGGTGGTGGTCTGAAAAAAAATTGTTCAAGCTTTGATGGAAGTTGCATGGGACAGGTGTGCATGTCAGCAACTGATATTGCATTTTATGTTATTGATGCTCACATGTGGGGATTTAGGGAAGCTTGTGTAGAACATCATTTACAAATTGGGCAAGGAGTTGCTGGCAGGGCATTTGCATTACGGAGGCCATGTTTTGCAGAAGACGTTGCCAAGTTCTGTAAGAGTGAGTACCCCCTTGTACACTATGCTTGGATGTTTGGATTGGTTGGCTGTCTTGCCATATGCTTACAAAGTACTCATTCGGGAGATGATGATTACATAGTGGAGTTCTTCCTTCCACAAGACTGCAAGAATCCTGTTGAGCAACGGGCTTTATTAGACTCTATTTCAACCTTGATGAAAAATTGTTTTCGCAGCTTGAAAGTTGTTAGTGATTTAGATCTCCAAGAAGGAATATCTTTTGAAGTCATTGACATGTTTGCATATGAGAATCATGGATGTGAACCTAAACATATCTGCAGTCAAAATTGTGACGCTCATGTTCATACATCCCCTGAAACTCATATCCCTGAGGGCCATGATGATTCACAGAATGAGGGAAATGCAACTTCCGATGCACTTAAGCAACATTTGCCTCCACATGCAAATGCTGAGAGGGCCAGCAACATACATTTTGTCTCAGGTATTGGTGGGGCATCTAGTTCTTTATTGAGCAACAAAAACAATGGAGCTCCAGAAAAGAGTGGCAAAGCAGAGAAATCGTTCAGTTTAGAGGTTCTCCAACAATACTTCTCTGGGAGTCTGAAAGATGCTGCAAAGAGTCTTGGAGGTGAGATAAACTGATGCCTGCAATCTTGCTTATGTGTTCATTCTTATTTTTGTGCATGCAGGCAATATATATATGGATTTGTAGTAGCTAAAATAATTTGCCTCCACTTGCTGTTCTTTATATTTGCCACAATCACCACCGCCACTTGCACCGCCACCACCTTTAAACTGGTATTCTTCCCCTAGCATCTTTCCAATTTAATTATAAAGCTGTATCCATCTGTAACCATAGGTTTTCTGGGTTCACAGTTTGTCCTACTACAATGAAGCGCATCTGTAGGCAACACGGGATTTCCAGATGGCCATCTCGTAAGATCAACAAGCTTAACCGCTCTCTTTCCAAGCTGAAACGAGTGATGGAGTCAGTTCAAGGTGCAGAAGGAGCATTTAATTTGTCTTCTCTTGCATGTCCTCTTCCTGTTACTGTTGGTTCCATCTCTTGGTCTGTTAATTTGGATGAATCTAAAGAGAGCAAAGGTGCTGTGAAAGATAATGTTTCATCACCACATAAAACACCCGAAAGAGATGATCAGCATGACAAACTTTTGGCTCAACTAGAACTTGGTCATGGTCTTCCCAGTCCAAAGGCAGAACCTGGTAAAGACTCTCCTTGTTCGAAAACAAAAAGTTCTTCAGAAGGGAGCGTAGAGACCCCTGCTTCCCAAGGTTCATGTCATGGATGTCCGGTCAATAAAACCTTTTGGGATAATGCATCTCCTCTCTCCAACTTGAAACAAGGAACAGTTGTTACTGATCCTTCGGAGTTCACACTACAATATGCTGGTGGTCCAAACCTGCCTTCAATATGCTTGATGCCTGGCGTTAATGTGGCAGAGCCTCAGCCGCGGCTTTCTAGGATGCTGATTGAAGATTCAGGAAGCTCAAAAGATTTGAAAAATCTCTGCAGTGATGCAGGGGAGGGTTGTGAAGATGAACATGCAATGGCTGCTGATCCATTGCCTCCCATGGTCATGCACGAAATGAAAACGGTTACCATCAAGGCAAGTTACAAAGACGATATAATTAGATTTCGATTGCAAATCACTGCTGGCATCAGTGCATTGAAAGATGAAGTTGCAAAGAGGCTGAAACTTGAAGTGGGCACATTTGATATCAAGTATCTGGATGATGATCATGAGTGGGTCATGCTGGCTTGTGATGCAGACTTGGAAGAGTGCATAGAGATATCAGGATTATCAGCTTCACATGTGATCAGGCTGTCAGTTCATGACATTGTGCCGAACCTTGGAAGTTCTTGTGAGAGTTCAGGAGATTGAGCAACAGAGCTCTGTGGCTCTGTCGTTCAAGTGTACATTTTTGTTTTGTGAATTATCTCAAGTTGCATCAATTTTTGAAGGATCAGATAACACCTGTAATATACGTGAAAAGCTCATTTAAAGTAAATTTCTCTTAAGTTTTTGATGGAACTCTAATAAATATGGACTTTTTTTGTTTTGTGGAAGTGGTGACTTTTCTTTTGGAAGTCTCTTAACTGCTCGCTTAATCCTTATCTTTGCCCAAGTGCGATCACATGAAACCATTGAACCAGAGATGGACTCTCCAAAATTCTCATTAAATATAGTAGGAATTCTCTTTAAATATAGTAGGAGATTAAGTAAACGCAGTTTAGTTCGATTAGCCAGTGAATCCTTCAATGATGGCTTCTCTGGTATCATATTGTGATGAAAATGTTTTTGATTCTAACCAAAACAATTAAGCATGGAACCTGACTCTGTGCAAGATAGGCTTTACAAAAATAGGGAATACATGCTTTCATCAAACTTTTTTAGGGTTATGAAAATGCCAACTAAAACAAGCGTTTTTGTAATGTTTCTTTATTTTTCTATATATATCAATTCTACTACAACCAAGCGGAAGGGTAAAGAGCAGTTCCAAATAATTTGGACGGTAATTTTTTATGAATCAATTCGAAACACTTTGATGCTGCCATCAAGAGAGAAAATTGTGTATACAAGGGAGGGATCTATATCTGGTATTTGGTCTGATCTTGCAGAATTTGAAATACGAGCCCCAAACAATCTAAATCCAGATAAGCTTCTCATCAATGGTGACATTACCATCTTTCTATTCCATCATCCATTGCTTAACCCCCACCATCCTCCGGCAGCCGAAGTTCAAAGCATAACCTAGAAAAAGGTAGAATTTTTAGAACCCACAGCTTTCAGCATAACTTATGGATGTATATCTCTAATAACAAGACGTTGCTGAAACAAAAGATTAGCAAGTTACCATCCTAATGATATCTGTAATGAAATAATTAATCTTAATGAATTATAAATCATATCTTGACTCGCTAAATTCATCTTGAACTCCGAGATGCGTGCAGATCCGCGATCGCGATCAACCGAATCGAAAACAGCTCTGATCTGAACAGAGATTAGCGAGAGACCTTCTTGAGAGAGATCTCTTAATGCATGTATTAGAGAAGGGGTCTAACATGCTATT
This sequence comes from Phoenix dactylifera, assembly GCF_051530095.1. Lineage (NCBI taxonomy): Eukaryota > Viridiplantae > Streptophyta > Magnoliopsida > Arecales > Arecaceae > Phoenix > Phoenix dactylifera. Next base: position 31,636,387 of record NC_143198.1, on the reverse strand, counting down.
TATAGCCCTCTCCAGGGACCAAACGCCGCAGGTGGTTACACCCGTGAAGTATCACCCCCATCAAGGTAACCCTTCATTGATGTGAAATTACCCTAATGCCCTCAAAATCATCAGAATTTATGAAATTCAAGAGACATTTGTCAAATGTGGGTTCTAATTAAACGGGATCAGGGTTTAATTAAATAGGATCCAATATTCTCTCACTTGGACCATATTGACGCCATTTGTCAATATGGGCCACAACTTAATGAGATCTTAACAATCTTAAAATAGTTGCTTAAACAAAAAATAATGTTTCTTTCTTTCTAACTTCATGACTTCACTAAAATTTAACAGCGATGGATCAACCAACATTGAAAATTTAGAGTATGTTTTTTCCTCACTGGTATTTTGTCAGAATAAATAAATAAAATATTTAAAATCACATTGCTAAGAAATAGAGAAAATACCATAATAAACTTATAAAAATTTATTAGAGTAAACAAATTACAAAAATTAGAAATACTGATGGATGAGAAATTATTGAATTACAGTATTTGTAAGAGTAGATAAAATAGTCAACTAATTATCTTTAATATTTATTTTGTAATTTCATTTATAATATTATATATTATTTTTTAAACATACATTGCACGTGCTTGAATATTGGTATATATTAAAAAGGATTTTATACATGAATACCATTCAAAAAAATTTAGATTTGTGTGAATATTCTCTTAAAATTTATATTTATTTCTGTACCCTCATAAAACACTGTTTTGCACAAATGCTTCTAATATAACAGTTCTTCTAACGCCGTTAATTAAAACTATATTTATTTTAATTAAAAAAAATAAAATTTAGAAATTACTTTTTTGTCTTCCATTACGATCGCCTTATAAATGTTGCTTTTTACACATTTACCTATTAAGAATACTTTAGATATTTTAATTTAAAACCGTTACTTTTTTAACGATATTAGATGGCGTGAATACATATAAAAAAAAAAAAAAAAGTAGGATAGCAAAATAAGTATTTAGGAGGGCATATACGTAAATATTAATTTTAGAAAGATACACAATCTAATATTTAAAAAAGTATTTATGCAAAAAAGACCCTATTTAAAAACCGGCACACTTGTCTGGCTGATCACGCACCAGCTCATATTTACGATAGACCACCCATTGGGTAAATCGGCAAGTCTTGCCGACTTCGCATTGGGCACCCGGAATTTTTTGCATTCCCAAAATTGTCCATTTCTCTGGTAATTACGTGCAGTCGGCGGTCGCGCCGACTGTACCGCCGACTGTACTGTGTTATTTTCTAGATTAGACCACACCCGTTCATCATAGGATTTTTGCTTTAGAATATGTGCGGAGCCGCATCACCTGACCTCGGGGCTCCACCCAAAACTGCGTCCACACGAAGCACCGCCATTGTCTCGTTCCAGTCCCCGGTACAAAGCCGGTCGCCTACGCCATCCTTATCTCTTACCCTTCACGCGACCCAAACCCAGAATAAATCCCTCTCAGAGTGCGGACAGGGCAGAAGAAGAGAAACCGATCTAGGGTTAGGGTTCAGAGCGAGCTAGAGGGGGAGAGAGATGCCGAAGAACAAGGGGAAGGGAGGGAAGAACCGGAAGAGGGGAAAGAACGAGGCGGACGACGAGAAGCGGGAGCTCGTATTCAAGGAGGACGGCCAGGAGTACGCCCAGGTGCTCCGGATGCTCGGCAACGGGCGTTGCGAGGCCATGTGCATCGACGGCACCAAGCGCCTCTGCCACATCCGCGGCAAGATGCACAAGAAGGTCTGGATCGCCGCCGGCGACATCGTCCTCGTCGGCCTCCGCGATTACCAGGACGACAAGGCCGACGTCATCCTCAAGTACATGCCCGACGAGGCCAGGCTGTTAAAGGCCTATGGCGAGCTCCCCGATAGCACTCGCCTCAACGAGGGCATCGGCGGAGGCCTCGACGAGGAGGATGAGGGCGCTGGCGACGACTACATCGAGTTCGAGGATGAGGACATCGACAAGATCTAAGATGGTGGTGTCGGATCGATCGATCAGGGTTTGGAACAATACGATCAGCTTTGTCCATCATTATGATGAATTTCTTGTTTGAAGTCTACTTCTTTGTTATTTTTTTTCTTTCTTTATTACTAATTGAGCACAAGCTGAAATCATCTCATAACATAATGGATTTCTAGCTTTATTAGTATGGATGATGATGGGCTTCTGAATTTGCATGGTTTAATTGTTATGATGATGTTGATCTGTGACATTTGGGATTGTGGGATTATTCCTCATATTGGCAATCCGACTTTAGTGTATTGAATAATAGTTATCAAATAAAGTTTCCTTTTCTCAGTCTTGATGGTTGTTGAATTGAATGCGTTCCAGAAATATGGATTGTAATTTTATTACATGTGAAATTTTTGAAGCTTTCTGATCATGGAAAGTTCAGTGCGTGATTTTTTTTTTGTGTTATCTGATTGTAGAAATTTCAAAAGTTTTTTTTTATTATTTTTTGTGTGTGGGGGGGAGGGGGTTAGGAAGGCAACATTTTTTTTTAAATGGTAACATAGGAATGGTAGCTATAATAAGTTATTCTTTAGATGATTTAGTCATTAATTGTAGGATCTAGTGGTCTAATCAGAGTATCATACAGAAGGACATAGTATGGAGGCGATGGCATCAAATATCTAGGTTTAACGATCTTGGCTTAGATTGTGTAGAATGAGATGATACAATGAGTCTTCCATGCTTATTTTATTGTCTTTAGAGGTTTTGAGATATAAATCTGTTCTGAAGATGCATATCTAATGGACAAAAAAACAAAAGATTAATTAGTCCATAAGTTGTGGGACTGCCTATTAATATTGAAGGTTATATTGATTGGTTTGTAATGAACAAGTTACTACTTCGGTATTATGGATAATTTCATAATTGTAAACATGCCAAAGAATGATATTGGATCATAGCTCTTAAATTCATCTGGATCGGGGATGCCAATGATATTATCTTTGACTAGTTTCGTGATGGACTCAAGAAGTTGGCGATTATCCTAGTCTTGTTGGGATGTGCTGTGTTTGAGTAGTGATCCAGGGGAACTCATTTACATATCTGACAATGTACTAGACCTTTGAGTTAAGGCATCTTTAAAAAATAGACATATTATGTGACTATGAGCTAAAGGATGTGAAGTGTTTCAAAGCAGATGGCTTGGTATGGAGTGACATTTCTAATTGGAATAAGGACTCTCCTGGATGGAGATGGGAGGGGCAAGTTAAGTCTTATCTATTTTCTTAGATAATGAAGTTAATTGTTGAAAGGCTTATTTGGGGCTTACGTTCTGCCTTTTGTGGTATAGTACTTACAAATGCCCAAAGTGTTTGGAGAGAATTTTTGAATTGAGATGCATGCACCCTCGGAGACTCATATGGCCCACTCTTTTTGTTGTAACTCTATTATGTAATGTGTCAACATCTTAGCTTGAGATAGTTCCAAAACTAATAAGCAAGTCTGGAATAAAGAAAGAGTATTATTCAATGGCATAAGGAGAACAAGTATGTTTAAATTAACAGAGAGTGAAAACTCGTGTTTTGAGAGAGAGGGGAAAACATCAACAAAGGAAAAGTGGAATATTTGAGAGTTTATAACATTGTAATAGTTGATATAAAAAGGAGAGAACAACTTGTGACAAGACTTTGGAATATGGAGAAAATAAGGAAATAGATGTGTTCTCATGCATGCAATCAAGGTTTGCAATCTTAGTATTGAACCTCATACTAGTACCATGTTGAGAGTGTCAGTATGTCTGGTACGGAGGTTGGTTCGATATACCGAGACTCGGTATGCTCCGTGTACCAAGTTTCGGTTCGGTACCGGTATGGTCTGATATGCACCAGTACGATGAACCTTGCATGCAGATGTTCTCCATACTTTCTTCTAGTGGAGTCTTCATCTAGTGCATGGTTGAATATGAAGAAAGTTGACATACATTAAGGATGGAGAAGTTGATATATGGTGTATTGATTTTGGCCTTCTTCCTCTCATTTCGTCAAAGATGAGTGAAGAATCCGTCTGTTACAATAGCCTCGATAATTAGGTAAATATGAGGGCAGGGCCGATACTGTGGTGGCTTGGATTGCATTCTGCTAGTTCACAGGTTCGCACATAATTATCAACCAGTTGATCAGCCATTCTGATATAAAATTTATTGGATACCTATCCCTTGAGGTGGTTGGTCAGATGATGCAAAAAATTCGTGGCAGCACTGAAAAGGAAGCGACATTGTTTCTTTGCTTATTCATTGTTTTATATCCTCATCTAGATCATTCATCTGCACATTGAGGGGATATATGAACCTCCAGAGGTTGGCAGGGAATCTGTGAGGGGAGGGTATAGCAGAGTTTTGAATGGAATTATGCAGGATAAAGAAGATATATTATGTTAGTAATAGCTATTTTGCTACATTGGCGGATGTATGTTGTCACCTTGCAACATCCTAATAGTGTTGATTCTGGATTATTTTGCTTTATATGTATTTAATTTATACTATGTATCCCTTGTAAATCTAGAATGGCGGACCAGCATTACTCTAGTAATTTGTATTCTTATTTTTTTTTCTCTGATCTACTTAGGATTTGCCGTTCGAGTTTTAGAGTCTCATAATGAATCTTAGATTACATTATAAATTTTTGTATTGAGTGCAGATAAAGTCCCAGCTTAAAGATACCACATTGAATTTTTCATTTGGTATGAGTTTGTCTTGGTTTCTTTTTCCGAAATAAAATAAAAAAAGGTGTTTCCTTCGTACGAATTCTTCCATCTTCGTCACACATATATATATTCAGTAAGATCCTAAGGTGATTTTTCCGAGTCTCTTTTTATGTGATCCGATGGTGAATGTAAGTATTCACCATTGGATTACAGCAGGATGATGTGGTGTTTCTCTTGGTTTAATGAGATGTATTTATGTATTGCTTTCAAGCTAGATTTAAGTATAAGAATATTATATATCTCCAAAGAGAACTGTTCATCTCTAAAGAAAACTAATTCTTAAAAACAATGCGTTTTTTTAATCAGACCGGCCAGGCTGCAGGGGACATACAATCTTTTTGAGAACTTGGGATATATGATCTTGATGTAGCCTATCTAAATCTTTGTTTCCTTTATATGATCATTTGTTGAGGTATTCTCTGAGATTTTAGTTGATATATGTTGCAAGAATGAGTTTTCCCTCAATTTTATCAAATCTGTGTTTTGGGTGGTATATGTTGTTTGACTGTTCCATGGAATCAATTAATGGCGTTACTATGTTTTGTGATGGTGGTGATTTGATGCTTTATATGACTTGCCTGTTATTTGGCCCTGATCAATCCATGCTTGTGGCCCATGAGAAAGATTACTGGGCCGAGTTTGTTTATTTTGGCTGCAGTTTCGTACCACATGCTTTCTGAAAATGATGACATTCAGCTGTGTGGGAATGGGGGTTGCTGATCTGAATGACTGGTTCCGTTTCAATCAGAGAACACCTTTACTGAAACGTAGTGTATACCATCTGTGAACATGAAATCCCATGTGGCGTGCAGGCTGGTACATGCTTCATCTGATACTGATGGCAGCTTTGTTTAAATCATCAAACCAAAACTGATGCTTCCATTATCATATATTGAAGTCTTAAGACTTGGGAGTATGGGCAGCTCTGTGTGTGTGTGTGTGTGTGTGAGAGAGAGAGAGAGAGAGAGAGAGAGAACTTGTTTTTATCCCTGATTCTGTTGATACCAATGATTTGAGTGCTCGGCTAAAATTTGGATCGAAGTAGTTGGAAGTAATAATTACTTGCTTGAGTCTCGAGTTTGGAGTTTTTTTGTTTTTCCTCTCTCTTTTTGAAGCTGAGTTTAGGTAAAGAGAGATGGAAGCAAGACTTTGGGAGGCTGGAATTAGAAAACAGTAGTGTAAAATAGAGCCAGGCTCCTCAATTCATGCTTTTAATTCATAAAGATTTGAGATAAAATTAACTGAAATTCCCACGAGGACAAGGACGTCAAAACCCAGAGTCGCCTATGTTTATTGAGGTATGGATATTGTGTTTTCTGATTGGATGGATGGTTTTGCGTTAAGCAATTTAGAGATTTCTCAAGAGGGTTGTCTTTTTCTGATTGCATCGTTTTTTCCCTTCCCTCTTGGAAAAAATTCCAGGTAAATTAAACATCAAATCTGGTTCCGACTATCAAAAGAACCTATTGGGTTCCCATCACATGAATGGGTGTCATGGAAGATCTATTGTTCCTCATGAATTATGATAGGGGGGCTACTAACCCTCCCTCTGCACCTGCAAATGCGGCTGAGGCAAAATCTCTGTTCCTCATCAAAAAATCCATTTATGGAGTATGGTTAAAAAAAGCTACCGCCACATTACTTCAAAATTCACCAGTCCGTTATGAAAGCCAGTGACAAAGTTGATGAATTAGTGGTCAGGGCTCAAATGACAGCATTGGCTTGCCTGTGTACACATCAATTCCCGTCATCAACTTGGTGAACTCGGCATGATTGATGGCAGTATTTCATTCTGTCATGCAATTGCTCGACATAGTTCTCTTAAATTTTGGATCCGCTACAACTCAAATTTGAGTCATAGAAAAAGAATGCATGGTAAATTTTAAAAGATTGCAAATAAATAAATATAGATGATATTTTCCATCTAAAGCCAGCATTTTTGATGAGCCAAAACTTGTCAAGGACATCAACATCTTTTTTTTTTTTTTTTTTTTTTGGTGTGGTTTAGTTTACATCTTTAAAGATTTATTTGGGGAGACCGTCCAACGGTCTATTGCGATCAAAACTTGTCCCGTTCAAATCCAACAATTACAATAGATGGCCCCTCTTTGGCGGTGGCTTTTATCTTGTGGTCTTATTATTGGAAATACACTTCCTCCCGCCTTATCTCTTGGGCAAACCCCGGGAACCACTGGATGGCGCTGCTGAGCCCGCGGTTGCCGCGATCGCTCCTACCGTACGGCGTCGGCGGTGGCCGGACAAGGAGGGCGAGGGGGACGTGGTGCTCGGCCATCGCCGTCGACGCGCCGCTAGCGAGCGTCTCGGGGATCCGGTGGGGATCGAGCAAGCTGCAGGGCCCGCGCTCCGAGATGGAGGACGATGTCGTCGTCCGTTCCGACGGTCTCGACGGCTTCTCCTTCGCTGCCGTTTTCGACGGCCACGCCGGATTCTCCTCCGTTGAGTTCCTCAGGTCGAAGAAACAATCGCTTCTCCTAATCTTTCTTGCATTCGACTTTGCAGAATCTTTGATTACCTAATGTTCTACGAATTCTATTATGTTGGAGCTAAACAAAGTTGTTCTAACTTACTTACAGATCTTGATATGGTGATCAAGATACTTTTTAACCGTCCTGGTGCGTACTAATGGGTTCTTTGGTGTAGTTGGTAATTCCAGTAACGAGAAGGTCTGTTTTCTCCTGAGTGTAGCTATTAGTAAATTCCATTCACTGACCATTTTAATTATAACGGTATACAGATGCGCTCACATATGATTATATGTGTGCTGATAATTCATGCCCAATTCGGATTTTGGGAGGGTGAGAGTTCTGTTATTCTGCTAGTTCAAACTGATTCAGGTTGCCTGAACTGTCGAATCGACTTACCAAAAAACTGGCCTGGTATTTGCGAGCCCAAACCAAAAGCAGTATGGTTTCAGTTTAGTTAATTCAATATTGGTTTAGGTCAAGTTGGTTGAGGTTGACTCTAGTTGCACCCCACCTTGCAATAGGATGATCCTGAGCATTGGCCTCAGGCCTGCTTTATTGCATCATTTATAATGTTTATAAGGAGATCTGATTGGGCAGAAAGAAGAAATTTTTTCAACCTATGCAGCTCGAATCTCTCCAAAAGGATAAAAGAGGAGAAAAAATAAGCAAATTCTAAAAGCAGGATTCTAAAACTCTTTTTTATTTATTAGTAAAATTGGTTACGATCCCTCTATTTATACTAGTAAAGTCTGTCCTCACAAAATTTGTGCTGGATTCCTTTCTAATTAGAAGTGGTTACTGCTTTTCCAAAATTGCTATGACTAATGTAAATAATCATGAAAAAACTAAAATCTTTCTGAAAGGTAGATCTTGACTTCTCATCAACTTTATCTTTAACTGCATCACCTAGTTCTTTTCAAGTTGAAAGTTATGCCTGGTTAAAGTCTTTTTAAAAAAGAATTTTTTTTAACTTTCACGGGTCTATTTGAGAGGTCTAAATGTCACCGTACGGCCTCGCCGTATGCGTTGAATTTTTTAGGGGACAATCAACATCGGAGATCTACAAAAATTATCCTTTTTTTATTAAAAAAAGAGGATCTTAATCGGACATTGTGCAGAAAAATTATAGCTTCCAAAAACTTTGATGTGCAGTTAGGTTTCTAATGAGGTGGATCTTGCTCGCAGATCCTGTCCAGACCTACTCAATATGACCAGAGTGGTCCATAATAGGTCGGTGATCCTCCTGAACCAAGAGACACCATATGGTACAATATCATGAGTTTGAGATGGTATGAATGCTAGATTACCATCATAGGAAAAATTTTAGAGGATAAGTATTTAAATATTAGAATAAAATCATTATGAGCATCAAGACAATATAAAGCATAAATAGCCTTTTGGCTATCTTGGCATATATAGAGAGAAATAGGACACATCAATGGAATTAAAAGTAAAGAAGATTTGGTGAAGAGGTGCTTTAAGGATATCGTGCAATCATTACGTGCTTTAAAGGTTTTAGATAATTTTTGTTAATCTACAGTTTGGTTGATGATGGATGCATGAAAACATAGGCTATAAGGAAGGTTGAAGCATATGGGATGAGCTTTGAGGTGAAAACATTGGAGTAAATCTATGATAAAGCCAGGATGAAGAGCATGGTAGACCAATTCAAATGGTAGGGAGCATCTTTTATAGTATGAACACATGAAACGACGACCCAGGAAGGTCCATATGAGAGGATGGGTCGCAAAATCATCATTGGTGTTGAAGGGTTGGGGAAGGTGATGGGATGGCATTAAAAAAAAAAACCCCATGATGTAAGTCATGATAAAAGATTCTAGAAAGATTGTGCATAAATAATGAAGAAATTAACGGCAAGAAGAATTTAGAGAGCCTAATTGAGCCGAGATTTCTTGTCTATCCTCAGAAGTTGATATTTTGAGAAGGCACGTGCATAGGCTTATCCTTTTTTGGATTCCTTCAATCCCTTCCCCTCCTCTCCTCTCCCTCCATCTCCAAATGAGTTGTACATTGAACCTGAAGTAAATATTAGTACTCTATAAATTTGATGTTTTCAACTTTGGCTACTTTGAGAATAAATTCATATAACTGAAAGTTTGTTACATTTGACCTGCAGGAATGAATTGTACAAAGAATGTACTATAGCTCTGCAAGGTGGGTTGCTGTTGACTAGCAAGAATTTTAATGCTGTAAGAGATGCAATTCAGAAAGCTTTTCAAAATGTCGACTCAAAACTCTTGATTTGGTGAGTACTCAGTTTTCTTAGCAGGGTCGTCAGAAATATAAACTAAATAATAAAGGATATCAGTATCTTCTTGCGAGCAATCTTTTTCAGAAATGTAATAAATGTTCATCTAAACTATCATAATTTTTAGGAAATATGTTTCTTGTTTCTTCTGTGAAGGCTTGAACAGATGGGGAATGAAGATGATTCTGGTGCAACAGCTACAGTCATGTTTCTGAGGAATGATGTCCTGATTATTTCACATCTTGGTGACTCATGTGTGGTATCCTCCTATTCTTTTCTTCTATTCCTATTGAGTATCATTGTAAACTGATCATGCGGGAGATAGGCTTCCTTCAAGGCACCATACAACTTTTTAAATGGATGAATCTTGAAAAAAGATTTTATTGGTTCAAACTGAATTACAAATGTAGGCAATATCCCGTACTGGCAAGGCTGAAGTTTTAACAAATCCCCATCGACCTTATGGGAACAACAAAGTATCTCTTGAAGAAGTCAAGCGGATTAGAGCAGCAGGTGGATGGGTGTGTTTTCCTTTTCTGTTTTGAACTTATACTTTATGGTCACGATTTTGAGTTCTGAAGCAAATTTTAGTGAGACATTCACATGAAGTATTATAGTCAAATTCTACTTAGTTCTCTATCAGTTATCAGTTTACCTAAGATTGTGTGAATGCATTGATTTTAATAAAGTTAATGACTAAAATGCACATGGTGCAAAGGTCTTATATTAATATTGCCTAGATATATGGATCACTCTAAACTGAAGTTGGGCACGTTTAGTAAGCTCATTCGCTATAGCGGTTTCACATATGGAGAACATATTAGTAAACACTCGTGGAAATGGCTTACACCATGTTGTAGTATGCGATATGTGCTTCAAATCTAGGGACATAAATGGGCCATATTAGGTGCATTTTGTCAAGTTTTTGTTTGAGATCCAACTCACTTGGAAATGAATTGAGGTGCTTGGGTCACATTATAGCTTATTCTCAAAATTCTTAACTTCAATGGTCAGGTCTGGTCAGGTTGGCTCGGAATTTCTTGTGAGGATTTTTTCCCCAGACCAGATGCTATCTAATTTTTTAAGAAGGTCCTGAATTTTTCAACATGGGCCGGGTCTGCTGGAACCAGATTGACCACAATACTTCTGGATTGGCTTACCTGTTCGTAGACCTAGGACATCTTGTTGATTGTTGATTTTTTCTGACCACTCTAGATTAGTCATCATCACGTTTTCAATCAAAAATGCTTCTTGCTTAATTGTATAACGCTTGCCCTATTACCTCTAAAGGTAAACTTGTTCTTGTAGTTGGTATTGCTGCCTTTTTTTTTTCCTTTGGTCCTGTGTTCCTTGTTTCAGTCATTGCAGGTTTAACAATTTTCAAACAGGGGTGGATGCAACATAGTCTGAATTCCATGTTTAGGTTGTTTATAGATGTATTTACTAGTGGTGTGTTGGGCTTTACTTTTGCTAAAACTAAATGTGTTAGTTTCTTTGTTAGGTATCCTATTCCTTGAATTACGACCACCAGTGCAAACTTTTCAAAGTCCCGAATTTACGCATGTACCCAACATTTTTGAGCTGATGGGTCTTTCCTTGTTCTTCTCTTTTCCCCCTTTTTTCTATTTATATGCATTTATGTCAAGTGATATTAGATGTAGTTTACTAATACTCTTATCACACGGTCTGTTCTTATATCCCTCAATTGTTATTATGCCATAGTGGCAATCCATGTTTGTTATGATAGATGTGTATTACCTGCTAATTTGCTTTCAAAATCAAGCATTATTATGGTTCCAAGGGCCTCTATGATTTCTTATAAGCAATTGTGAGCCTGCTTTTATTCTCACAACATTTATTTGCTGATGCTCATGCTGATTTATAATGACTATAGATTGTTGATGGACGAATTTGTGGTGAGATCTCTGTATCTCGTGCTTTTGGAGACATGCGATTTAAGACAAAGAAGAACGAGTTCGTCCCTTGTTTTTTTCTCTTTATCTTGAGAGCATTGATGTTATTAGTTTATTAATAAAACATGCACATGTTATCAAAATCTTTTTTAGAGATAATAGAAACCACACCTGTTCTCTTTTCTATGAAGGATGCTGGTGAAAGGAGTTGAGGAGGGGAGATGGACTGAAAAATTTGTGTCCCGGTAATATTCTGACAAACTATGATAGATTCTACAATTTTGATTAGTGGGTCACTCTGTGTTTATTTACCACTGTAGTGGTTATTTTTATTGAAATAAGAGGCATGTGAGGGTACCACATAGACTGTGCATTGTCATAAATGAGTCAAGACAGTTGTTCTTTAAAGAGCAAAATTCGACCATCTTTGTTTGTTGCATCCAGCTGTATGATAATTTTTAAGCGAAGTCAAGGCAGTTCAAATGGCATTGGATTTTACATGAACTGCCATTTGAAAGGACAGCTGTCTATTTACACAACTTTAGCTTTCCTTATCAGAAAACTGTATTCAGTAACATGAGCTTTGTTTTATGGATGAAGCCATGATCTGTTAAAGACTGAGTGTTCTGCAATGGGCTACAATCCTTTATGATTTGGTGTCAGGTTCCTGGCCCAGGCAACTTTCAACAAGTGAAGTGCCTGTTATGAGATTAGGTGAATTGCCATTCTGCAGTATTCTAAACTCTCTATTTTTGCTTCACCAATAGTTTTATCACATCTACATGGGATGGGCTTTATATGAAGCACTGAAGTTTAAGAGTGCTTAAAACTAATTATGAACCTTCACTACCCTATGTCAATGCATATGCATATCCTGATATAAAAACATACTTATGTATTAATAGATCTCAATGTGCATATGGAGAAATATATTGCAAAGTTGTAGCGAGGCTCGAAAATAGCATGAAACAACAGTTTGCCGACCTCATTCCCTGGTCTCTCTCGTGTTGGGTTTTGTGGAAACCTAGGGTCTTATATGGATATTGTCATAAATTTATGTGCCAGTTAATTGGTGCAAAATTTTGTAATCCATATATTTTATCTCTGATGATAAAACTATTCTCCTTCACTCTTTTGTCAGCATTAAGCCTGTGATTGTAATTCTGTTCTGGTTTTGATTCTTTTCCTCATTAATAATCAGTGCATTTGCTACCATTCAGCATACAGTTTAAAGGAGATTTGGTGACTTCTTCACCTGACATATATCAGGTAGAACTTGGATCTGATGTGGAGTTTATATTGTTAGCCTCTGATGGTTTATGGGATTATATGAAAAGGTTTGCACTGCTAAATATTCTTAAAATCAGTTATGTTCATATCATACTGTCACTACCTCCTTTTTGCCTTGCAAAAATATTGTGGAAAAATAGTTGACCTCTCTCATAAATTTGTTTGTTTAGCTCTGATGCGGTAACTTTTGTAAGAGATCAACTCCGTCAACATGGTGATGTTCAGGTGCTTGGTTTGCTATCTTAATCCTTCTGTCCCAGGTCTCTACAACTTAAATGACCAAGTTCATTTTTCTCTTGGTTGAATTTCAGCTGGCTTGCGAAGCGCTTGCTGGTGCAGCTTGTTGGGTACTTTGTTTCGATGTCTTTTTATTATTATTATTACTATGATGATAATTTCAATGTATGCTGTTTTTATAACTGCTATTTTAGCTGACCGAATCTCATTTCTCTGCAGGACCGACGGTCGCAAGATAATATAAGCATAGTGATTGCCGACTTGGGGTAACCACCTATCCTTAAAAAGCTAGTGTAGCTGTTCATTGTTGATTTGCTGATTTTCTTTTTGCACGCATGGGCTTGTAGGAGGACAGATTGGCAGAACTTGCCAGTGCAGGGGCCTAATTTTGTATATGAAATAAGTCAAGCTTTCGCAACCATAGGTATTGTCTCATTAGGAATCTGGATATCATCTTTCCTTCTATCATGAATCAGAAGCCTTGGAGTGCACATAATTTTGGATAGATATCAAGCCCCTCATCTGTCCCCAAAAAAAACCTCATCCATTCCTGTAAATTCGTAAATCTACTTACCATATACTTTTACTGTTAAATGTTGTTACAGCCTGAAGTAATTATTTGCAATCTCTAAATTTGATGAGCTTATTTCCAACTAATCCGCTACAAAGATAGCAGCTGATTTCACCATCTCTTCGATGGTAAGTCCTGGAAGAAGAAGGCCGCCACCAGGAGGATGCGAGGTTTCCATGTTACTGTACATGAAGATATATCACTGAGGATTTTGAAGCAGGTAGGCACTCAACCCACGGAACCATGAATTAAATAACTTTTTCATCTGATTGTCCTGATGTCCTGATGATAAACAAACAGTGGATAAGCAACTGCTACATTTATCGAGGACCTTTCCATTTTATTAAAGGGGCACTATTCAACCACGAAAGAGAATTATGAGAGAGCAAGTACAAGATGATCCCATAGACAAACTGCTGCGTTAATTAAAACCATACTAGTTTTGTCCTCCCGTACGCAAGACAAGTCTAAGCCCATAAAGAATAAGAGTATATATAGACGGATGGTTATAAAAAGAGACTGGTTTCTTCACGATCACCGTGCAACCGCGGGGATGGGCAAATGAGAGCTAAGGGTTCTTGCCATCATTCCCTGGCTTCCCTTTCCTGGGGTCATGTTTGTGGTTGGGTCCTCCATAGTCATAATCCAGTGTGATCTCTACCAGAGCCTTTCTTGCTTGCATCTGGGCATTAGGACACTTTGATAGAAAAGAGGGAGAGGCAGATTAGCATGGATACATAAAATAAAAATTTATCATGCAGACAGAAAGTCATCTAAAAATCTATTAGGTGATACAACTAAAATGCATGGGATAAATGATCCTTTCGTTATATTTCTTCCGTTTCTCTGCTTGCTAAAATAAACTTTGTGCATGAATTGTTGTGTGGTGGGCAAATTCTTGATCCTCTCATCTAGGAGCTTTATTGGATTATCCATACTTTTAGTTTTCTCTAAATGTGTTCCGTGGTATAACAAATAAGTTACCTGAATATTACATATGTCATAGGAGAAATGATGGAATCACTCTGCAAGCATGATTATATTGCTGAACGTAGAGCATAAACTCAAACTATATGTAAAGCAGTAATCATCTCAGATTACTTTGTAGTTTTTCTGGCTACTCTTCGCAAGCCATCACCAGTTTTTCAGACTATAAACCAGAATTTAACTAACATAAAGGTGCTTCATCGCCACTCCAAAATCAAAGCACCACACTCCATACCACAGCCAAGTAATGAGAGCACATGAATCAGCATTTCTAGCTGCATGAATTTGGCCATTAAGATTTAGTAGAACCAGAAAACCTTGTTCTGGCAAAAAAGTTCAGGCAGGTGCTCAGCATTACACAAGCAGCATTTATTTGAAATGCTGAAATTTGAATATGTACGTATAGCTACATATATTACCTTGCTCACCAAGCATCCAGGTTTGATTTTATCATCAATACTCGGAACTTGGCCTGCGGAAGAAGTGGCTTCCTTTGGTTGGTTAACAAATCAAGAAACGAATGACGTACAGGAGCATGAAAGGAAATTACTTACTTGAAAATGTCTTGAAAAGAAGAATTAGGAAAATGAGCATGAGGACGGGCATGCGTCTTGGCATGGTTAATGCTATGGCTGCTGTTCTGAGGAGCTGGTGGGTGTTAATTAAGGGAAGGGCTGCCGCTCCTCTTATGGTTGGCTGATGGCAGCTCGAAAAGCCTTGGAAGGCCTTTGACATGGTCCGCCATTGAATGATTGCCCTGTAGAATGATGCTGATATCCATTAGGCCACCAACATGAAGTCAACTTCACTAATTTCACATACTCGGAATACCTAATTCCCTGTTTACCATCAAAAAGATATTATATGTGGTGATAAAAGCATCAACAACAAAAAAAAAGCCATGCCTCATGCAGGGCTTCAAGTCCCTTGGTTATTAACCTGACCAACTGAATATTACTTTGTACCAGCTTCATTACGATTTCATTAAATTGTAGAAACCCTACAGACACCAACTTCAAACCCTAGGGGTACATCCTGTCTGAGGAGTAGTTTTCTTCCTTTTGTGACTTCGTGTTAAGTGGAGAAAGACAATCATAGAGTTTGCTAAAAGGGAGACATGTTTGAAAGCATTTCAAGAGGAGAGGTAGAAGATAACTACAAGTTAGAGCACCAGAGGAAGAGCAGCTGCTAGACCTTAGCTTTCTGTAGAGCATGCCTAAGAACAAAAAACTGATACAGTGCCAGCTTTTGGGAGGGGCTACCAAGAACTGGGACAAAATATGTACCAAAAAAAATGTCGCAAAATAGCTAATTTCAAGTCATAAAATAGCAGTACCTTGACAGAAAACATACAAATACATAAGAAAGCTCTATTCATTGTTTACATTCAAAAAGGAGCTTGAGAAATGGTTTTGATGGTAACATCTGATTATATGCATCTGGATTCTTAAATACCAACACAATTTAAAAGTTTCTCAAGAGAAAATCAGACAGAAAAAATATTGGAGCCAATGTAAGCTGAGCCGTATGACGTGGATCAAGCATGTCTCAAATAAACAAATGCTGAATGAGTGGCAGCAAAAGGAGGTGCAAGAAAAGAACAAGGTTAGAGCACGCACAAGTAATAGTCAAAACAAAACCACTGAATGATCCTCTGGTGCTGCACACTGTTTCAGATCTTCTAGCTACTGCTTATTATATAATTTCCATGCTCATGCGTTTCTCTACTCTCTTACCCAGTTGATATTCGTAGTTTGGGTGCATGATGTGTTTCTGTGGGAAAAATGTGGGAAAAATTAGGTCCTCTCCTCTCCCATCCACCACTGCACTGTTAGTAGAATCAAGACCTAGATATGGGTGGTGGCCATCATATCATTAAGGTCACCACCTTCATGAAGTGGACCACCTATCCATATCCCTAGCTCTATTGCCCTGCCATGCAACAGTGTGTATGTCCTCCCACTACCTACAATTTTAATGCAGCATAAGGTCTCCGCCACCATCAAGAAACAAAAAAGTGAGTTACATGACTCTTTTAGTACCTGCTATACTTTTGAGGAAAAAAGAGAGGAGGAGAGGAATTATAATTCCTTGGTATGAGTCTGTAAGGAATAATACTTCATGCACAATGCTTGACATTTCACACAATTTACATGACTGGGCATATCAAAGGGCCACTTCTGCGATGCATTTCCATGGCCCATGTCCCTATCTCCTTTATTTCAAGATAAGGGCAAAAGTTGAGCATAATGTGATGCCTATACCAATGTTATTCACTCAAAGTAGATTCTCAATAACTGGATGAATATATCGATGTTATTATTGTCACTTTTTTTCCTTTCTGAACAAAATTTTGATGCCAGTATGTTCAATCAATTAAACCTAAAAAAAGGAATAATGTGCATTCATGCAGAGCTATGTATTTATGTAATTGATGTGGAAAAATAACGTATTTATTTTTTTTGGTGAAAAAAATAATGTACTTAACTGATTCAGAACTATGAATGTATCAATATTACCGTTGCCACTATTTCTTTTTGAACAAAATTTTGACTAAACCAAAAGAGGAATAATGTGCATTCATGCACTATGTATCTATTTAACTGATGTGGAAAAATGACCAAAATAATTTTAAACTTTGAAGAGCTCTAATCTAAAGGTTTTACAGTTTCTAAACTAAATTTATAGATTAAGCTTCAGAAACATTTTCCCTTTTAATTAACACTTATATTATTGATAAGGAAAACATAGAACAAAATACAGCTACTGAAGATTAGGTCCAATGTCCCAAATGATGTGCCTCTAATATTTGCCATGCTTTTAAGTCTTAACCATGACTGTGCTGCCTCAAAGGTCTTCTACTCCCTGAACACTTAAAAAGGACCAGAATGTCAATGGCTAGCAGTGATATCATCCCCAATTCTCTTTATAACCGCTCTCAACAGCTATGTAACAAGCAAGCTTGTGACTCCCTCCAGTACAATATGTACTTCAGCATCTGTATCAGAATTACAAGTTCAGGGAAAAGTATATAATAAAAATTTGTGAAATGTTCAATCAAGTGCTTATATATTATGCACTAACAGCTGATGAACAGTTAGCAAATCTTGTAGCTCAACAATGGACTTTTGAGGAATTTGAAAGAATGTGGCCTACAGGTATTCGTATTAATTTCAAAAACTTCTATATGTTTTAACTATTAAATTGGAGTTATAGGGCGCAGTGTAAAATATACAGAAGTAATCAAATGTGTTAGCTATACTACTTTCTTTTACTCCCTTTCTTGTGGACATTCCACTCTTGATTTTTGAAATCCTCTAGGCAGGGTTTTTTGTTCACTGACCCTAGACTTCAGTCCAAAATCCAGCTTTGCACTTTGCTCTCAGACAAAGGTAAAATACATTGGCCAATGGCGCTTCCTAGTTTCTCACAAGATTTCACAAACATGTTACTTCCTGTATCTTCCAAAGCTATCAGGTGGGACAAGAAGGAAAACATTTGAGCCAGCTATCATCTCACCAGTTGTAGAACGCCATGCATCTCACCTCTCTCCAGAGTTATTTAAACAAAAAACTTAATACTAGATTAAATATTTCAAAATTCAGCAACCAAAAAAATCTTTCTAGAGCATGCATGTACGTATATACAAATATAACCTATTACAGTTTAAAAAGACAGTTTTTAATAAAAGCACAAATTTCTGACTTTGTGAATGTGTGATGGGAATACTTATGTTAGTCTCTGTTATCTGTATGCCTGTAAGATTATCTAAAGATAATAAGGCATATGTAAAAATAGTTTATTGGTTTTGAGTATTTTAGATCTTTGCATATCAATACATCCTTTATAAGAATGCAAAGCATTGAGCACGAAGGCAAACAGACATCTAATATCTGTTTGGTCTTATTTTACTTCATAGCTTTAGCACATTCATCATCCATTCAAGCAAATTTAACTCTCCCAGTAGTTACATGTCCTTAGCCACCAGTCATACTCTATGAATCAAGCCACCAAGATGTATATATAGAGCAAGTATCTACAGTTGATAAAAATTTAGAAAAAAAGAACTACCAAAATAGTATGTCAAATTAAATGCTTCAAACATCTAATAATAATTACCAATAATGCTTCTATTCCAAGCATATATTTGTGTGTGAAACTATCATGTGTTCACAGGAACTCATTTTCCCCACCTCTATAGCTACTGTTATATTCAATAAACACATGTCACCTAATTCAGTTCTTACCCTAAGGGAATGAACCTTCTGAAGCTAAGAGTGCATTTATCAAGTTACTTAGATAATAGAATATGTTTATAATCAAATGGGAAGATCAAAGCCATCCATACTTCCTATCAAGTGCATATCACATGCCTGAACCTAGTAGTATGTATCATAGTTCCAGGAAACATGTTTCCTAGTTGGGTTAGTGTTTCCACGAAAACCTAACTATGAGACCAGTTCAATTCTTTTCCATATGGCAAGATAATATAAGCCTGAGGATTTTTACAGGAAAAATGGAGTCTCCCAATTCCCAGGAGCCATTTAAACAGAAAAATAAGATAGAGGCAGAGGGAGAGATTATTTTAAGGAGGAATAGAGAAAAGGAGGGAGGAAGATGGATTTCATTGCCAATCACCTATGCCTATATCTTGTAGGCCCCCCTGCTTGTTCATTGCTTTTTATTGCTGCTTGCCATCTTTCCTCACTGTCTCCAAAGCTCTAAAACAAAAAAGGGGAAAGAAAAATAACAAGAAACATGGAGTGAAGATGATAGGTGGGGTGGGGCAGAATCAGATCAGTTACTAGATTTTTTGTTCATACATTTTTTTTTATCTTAAAGATTTTACTCACTTGATTTGATAAGAAACAAAAAAAAAAGTAAATTTATGAGGGAGTGAATTTATCAATCTCCTTAAAGTATAAATTTATGAAACTGCCCTCCTCCTTGAGGAAACCAATTAGAAACCACACCACATTAGTTGCTGAGTGGTTTTGCATGTACTAGGTACAAATTTATGTATACAGTATACACCATTTCATGTTTCCAGTTTCGGGGATTTTTTTTTTTCTATAGTCATTTCCCATTTCCTGCTTATGCCTTGTTCTCGCATCCAGTTCCTCCCATGGCCACTATGATATATATAATCACTAATCAGGAAGCATAAAGCAGGCCTTCAAGGATATTTTTCCTGCACATCCTCATGACCAGCCCCTATGCAACAGAAAAATATGCATGCTTTCATCTAACCGAAATCATGACCATCAAACTTGGTACCAACTATTTCGGGCAGGCTTTATGAATACTTATTTTCCATGAATTCCTATTCAAGGTTGCCACTAATGTGTGTAAGCATTTCGCCTTTTCACTACTTACATCCATATTACTTATTTCTCCGCTTCCTACATCCTTCAATAAAGATTAAAGCATTTCGCCCTGCCCGGACCTCTTAGATCTTTGTCATACACAAGTATAATATCTCACCAGATTTTCCATTATTTTCTTATAATATTCTAAATTCCTAGGCTATCCTTCCTTTTTTTTTACCACACATCCATCAACAGGTTTTTATTTCTATTAAATACTCCATTTCAGAGTTTGACATGTTTTCTTACAATTGACTACCAACTAGCTTCAATCCTCCACCTTTCCCCCATCTGGACTTGGGTTCAGAATCAACAACATTAAATGTGCTTCCATTTGTATACAAAATATGATAGCAAAAAACCAATATGCGAGAGTGGAGATTAGTTGAATCGGACACTCAATATCTTATCAAAAGACACTTCTCACAAGAATTTGTGCTTTTAAGTAAAAAAATCAATAATTGCCTCAACTTTAATCTACTTGTAAGAGGATCATGAGATCACGATATAAGAAATAACCACTCCAACTTATGATACTTTCTTTCTATGGCTTATTCTTTAAACAAAGAGCTATAAATATAGATTCGGCAACTAGAAACAGGGGGTGATATCAAACTAATATTTCTTATGGCAAATGTGATGCATGCCTTGTAAACAAATCGCCAATCATTCAGTCTTATCATGGAATAAAATGTAACTCTGCTGTATTTTGATCAATAGATAAGACATCACATCAATGGGTTTAGTCAGAAAACTTGATTGATAGCATATCGTGGTACAGTACATTCAATGGGAAACATAGTCCATGTTTAGAATGAGATTAGCTGACAAAGAAAGTATATATAGTATTCTTATAAATTCACTCAAATCTAGATTCAGTAACCAACAATATCAAAAAGAAACTAAAGCAACCATTCAATAAAAGATAAATTTGCTTTATACACTGGACACACACAAGTTAGCCAATGTAAAGAGTGCAGCTATAGAATAGCTTCCTTTTTTTTTAGCAAAAGAATAACTGATCATAGGAAGCCTGACATTTGTGTATCAATTGAAATTTCACATGGCCATGAATTATCGACTGGGAGAATTCTGTTGCTGCACAAATAAGTCAATCTTTAGGAAAAAAATGTAAATGCTTATCCAACTTCCTCAGCAGCTGATGTAAATGAGGCACCTAATCCACCCCCTTCTATGATCTACTTTGCCTTAAAGCATAACATGATTTGGTATCTATCCCAAACAAAGTCAAGTAAGCCCGATTATGTGTCAGATTAGTTTTTGTTTTGTATAACATGGTTAGAGCAAAAGAGAAGGAAAAAAGAAACGGAAGGAAGGTAGGCACTACTTGCACAAAGCCTGTAATTTTTTTATAACGTGACACGATGATATATCCCAATTTTCAGTAGAAAATGGTTGATTAAAACAACTCCCAACAGATGCATGTCGTATGAGAAATCCTTCAGGACTGTTCTCGGGCAAAACTGTTTCTCCTTTACAACTCTCATATCAAGCAGACAGGCAATAGGGAGGCAGCCGTCTCTTACAATGGTATTGTAAAAGCCATTTTCTGAGTAAATATTGCCATTGTATACCCACAGCTTCCTTTTCTTCTGCTGAGATAACCATGCCGTTGCCCGGAAAGATGGCATCAGTAAAAAAACAAATAGTCTCTTCCCGTCAAGAAGCACCATCGGGAACGAGAAAGAGCGAACCGTTTGCCACCTTATCAGCATCCTTTGATGCTTGAGCAAGCATCTAGGTAATGATGGTTAAATTTCTATGCCGCCGACCAAATGAACTAATGTCTGTGGACCAGGATGCCTAAATCTGATTTGTAGAGTTAGATGCGTATGAAATAGAAGTTTTCATCTTTTCATTCTTCAGAAACAACATTGTCTTACGCTTAGCATCCACATGTGTCAATTCGTACATCAACTAGAAAAAGGAAGAAGAAAACTTGACCATGAAAACGCAAATATAAACATCGGGTAGTTCCCAAAAACACGTCCGCCCAAGGTAAGGAAAGCAAATCTGAATAAAGAAGAACAGCAATCAATTTTTAGCTAAAAGATTGAAAGGGGAACAGACCGATATGGGCATTAGAATCCATGAACAGTGTAAGAATTCTAAAATCATATCTATCCAAGAAAAGAACAAGAACTTGAGGTCCTCTATGTTTTAATAATTCCATATCAAAATTTTAGCCCAAAAAAAAAAAGCAAGATTGGAAAGGGAAAACAGACCGGGAAGAATGGAAAGACTCGGAGCCACATCAATTGCGAGGGCCCACATCGGTCACGTAGCTGCACCGACACCCTCGAGAGCGGTCTCTCGTCGCGCGAACCCGGTGGGGACGAGGAAACATCTCGGTCGCCCTCTCTTGCCGTGCTGTTCCGGAAACTATAAGCCGACACGTACGATGTATCGGCCCATCCCGGCCCATCAATCCCTCAGGCTTAGGTCCATGCCACCGGACTAGATTTGCTTTAATTTGTAGGAAACCAAGAAAAAATTCTTAGGTAATTTTTAACGAATATTATTCATTGGCAAAGAAGAGGCAGAATACTGGCAATCGACGTAGACGTTATCGAGGACTGAGATCGCTGGCCTTTGATTCGTGGAAGCCACATGGATGGTGGATGACCAAAACCAAGAAGGTCAGTCAGAAACATGAACCAGAGAGGATCTGAGCTTAGCAAGGGTGGAATGCACCAAAGAAAAGAGTCACCGCGCAGGATCCATGTCATACCTTCTTCGGCCTTCCACCCCTCTCATGCTATGGTATCATGTCCAAAAGTCTATGCAGCCATTTAATAATGAGAACTGATGCAACGGTAAATTATCGGAGAAAAATAAACACATAGATGTACAGCAGCCATATGATGTTTAATTGCCCAAAACCATATAAGAGATTCATATTATCTGCCAACTGGAACGGTACTAGGCCTGGGAAAAAAAAAATGCACAAGCCCCATTTCATGAGACAAACAACAAGCTACAAACAGATAAGATACATGCAGGCACAATACCTCTCATGATGGTTTACACGGATAAGTATGATCTCAGAGAAAAAAAAAAAAAAGCCCACTGGGAAAAAAACAGAAATAGGGTGGGCTAACAAAGGTTATCTACATAAATGCAGTAGCATTGCAAATGAATGCTTGAGACACCTGTAAACAGGATAAAATGACTAATGTCAAATATAGAGCCTGAGTACATATGGGTAATGCATAAGACGAAAACCACATACCGCAACTCTTCGACGTATACAAAGGCAGGGGATCATGAAATGCAGACTCGCCAACTTTTAAACAATGCAAGACCAAGACAAAATCCCAAAAAAGAAGATTATGAAGAAGAAGAAAAAAAGGCAGAATCCAGGACAGGAAATATACATTTCCAACTTGACCACAGTGGAGAGCATGACGAGACAAGAAATTGCTCTTGCGAGGATGGTAAAAATTTTGTGCAGCACTGGGTGCTGCTATTCACTTGCAATGGCCAAACCTAAAATTTGCTTGCCTGCTGGAAAAGGGTAGCTTTGGTGGAAGGTCGTCGATAAAATGAGCAATGAGCATAACTGACGTTGACAGTGACACAAAGGTCATGGGCAGGCAGGCAACAAAAACAGAGCACCCTCCAGCTTTTTTTCCAGAAGGGACAATGATCCCACCTCTTGGTGCGAATGAAGAAGGGGAACCCGACTCCAGTTGCAGATGCATGAGTTAGCAACAACTCGCGACTCCGCCCAAAAAGAAAGCCTTTTTGCGAAACAGGTGATGACCGAACACATGCAATCCCAGACCAGACTTGACACGACGCGAATGCATATGCAGACCTCTAAGACGCCGGAATTATCATCAACCAGCAATCGCCCTACTGATGGCTAACTTAGCCCAATCGGCAGATTCTTTAATCAAATGATCATCAGATGACAAGCATTCTTCCAAAAAGTCTTTGCTCGAAACAGACCGATTTATCAAAGGGCCAGCATGACTGCCTAAAGTATCAGCCAAATCTCCCAGAACACCTATTGCGGTCTTCATCACTGTATCATCCCTGATAAACAGAAGAAACCAAACATGAGGTAATCATCGGCAAAATAATTGATGATGCATATAAAGAATAAATGAAAGAAGATATATGAATTGGAAACTCACATGTCCTTCTCGCTGTACAAAGTATCCAGGAACTGAAGGACATGAGGAGCATAAGGCAACAGCAGCTGAGTCTTTGGAGAGTTCTTAAAACCTTGTAATATGCCAGAGTATGCTTCCAAAATTCCATTCCTGAGCTGATTGGTGTACTCAAGCATTTCATCGTCGGCAGACGCTGCATGTGCTGATAGCTCTGCTGCACTCTGGAGCATGGGCATAGCATAGATCAAATACTTCTCAAAGTTCTCCCCTATTGCCAAAGCAATATCGCCAAAGCAAGAAAAAATTGGGGGTTTCACAGATCTGTGCAGCTGATTGCTGGACAGATCCTTGAGGAGTTGTGTCATGATTCCATCACAAAAAGGCAGAACCTTATCCTCCAATGCCCTGCATAAATCTCCAACAACACCAACGGTAATGGCGCAGACTTGATACTCCTCAAAGTTTTGGAGACCCATTTCCAGATAAGGATAAAATCCTTGCATGTATTTGACAAAATTTGCACCTGTGGCATATGCCAAAGCACCAATAGCAAGCATAGCCTCTTCATGAACTGTTGCATTTCGGCAAGCAAAAACCCTCAAAAAGAGATCCATTATCTGGTCTGCATACTGCAAGAAGGCATACTTTGTTGTCTCTGATGCCCCCAACTTCTGGATAATGACCTGTAAGCACCCACAGAGAAGGCCCTGCAGCTCATTTTGTTTCTCTCTCTCATCAGATGACAGCTTCTGTGCCTCAAGAGTTTGGTGGAGCTCCATCATGATAACTGGCACCAACTGCATCACTATCGGAGCTGTCTCATCTGTTGAACACCTCACAACTTCATTCAGAGTCTCATAAGCTGCAGTTCGCAGGCGAGATTCTCCAGCATCTTCTCTGTGGGTAACAGTAAGGAGAGCCTGAATAATCTCCTGGAAGTAAGGAGACAATGGCGATGCTAAACCAACATCCTCATAACCTTGGGCAAGGAAATAGAGAGCACCACACGCCTTTTCAGCAACATTGGGGTCATCTTTCATGCTCTGAAGCAGGACTGTGAGGATCTGCTGACAATTTTCCTTTGTTATTATACGTGTTTCCATAGTTGAGCCATGAAGAAACTCGAATATTCTTCCGAGAGTCCATGCAGTAGTATCTTTGACATGATTATTTGGATCTTTCATCAGTGCACTCAGCATAAAATTCAGGGCGACATTCACAATGGGAATGAGCTTATCTGGTGATGGGCCCTCCAATATAGAACCAAATGCATATGTTGCCGCCTCTCTTTGCCTCCAATCTGGTTTTATTAAGTTTTCTTCAATAAAGGGCATCACGAGAGGAACTACATCATCTCCAACAGTCCTTGCAACTAAACCCAAGCATGTTCCCCCAGCCATTGCAAGATTCCAAGCCCCTTCATCCTGATCTTGATCTTCCTCCTGCTTAAGGAGCATCTCCAATAGCATAGGAACTAAAGCAGGCAGAGCCTGTTTAATAAAATAAAAGCAAGGGATGTCAGAATCTGCAGTAAAATCACCTCCATAGTCATCTAAGATGTCAATTTCCTCATCACAGATTGAGCTCCAAAACTCTATAGCCTGAAGAGCAACAGGCTCTTCGTCTTCCCTCACAGCTTTCGCTGTAATGTTAAATATATCCTGCATGTATGATGCAAGCTTCTCATAGTAGGTAGACGAGATGGCAACCAAACACTCAAATGCTGCCTGTCGTATCTTCACCATGGGTGACAGAGTCGCTTCACAAACAACTCTCATGATATAGTCCCTCTCCATGTCATTCGAGAAATTAGCCTGAGCAAATCCCAATGCGTTGTACAATGCTCGTGTAGCAGCCAGCCTGACATCAGTGCTCCCCTCAGAAGCATTCATGCCCTGAACAACTGCAGTAAGTATTTTATTCACTTGGTCTTGGTCAACAACCTGTGGAGAAACTTCCTCACACAAATAACCAAGGGTTTCAAGTGTTGCTTGTTTGACATGAGGCTGGAGCTGGTGTACGTTGGAAAGTAGAGAGCCAATGAGTTCAGGCCACTGCTTCTGAGGCAATTCAATACCTGCAATTTTAGCAATAACTTGGGATGCCGTGGACCTAGCATCAGGAACAGGAGAAGAAAGGGTCTGCAACAGGTATGCTTTGATCTGGGCCTTTACACCTATATCCAAAGATAACCATCTTTGAACAAGTTCATTTTTCCTATGCTGTTCCTTTGCATCCAAGGCATTTTTAAGAATCAAGCCAGCTAATTTACGGCTATCAACTGGCTTCTCGTTGTTTGCCAACTCACTGGAAAGAGACAGCAAAAAAGCAGGAATATTTTGTTCCTGAAATTGTTTCAGGCTTTCTTCTGCATGTTTCCTAATTGAACCATCCACTGATTGTGCATTTAAGAGGATCTGGGTTACTTCCATTGCTATCTTGTGTTTCTGAGTAAAAAATGAGAAGCAATCAGATATAGCTAAAACATGTCCTTTGTTCCTTCTTTTTTTTTATATAAAAAAAAGCATTTCTCATATCATTTTTGATCCCCAAGACCCAAAAGCGGGTGGATCTACCCAAGAGATAAGCCCACAAGAAATCAGGCTTTCTTTCAGCTATTCACTAGTGAGCATAGAATACGGTCAACAGAATATATGCTATGATTCACCTAACATTCTTCCCAAAGAAACAAATGATCTAAAAGAAATTCAACAAAACATGATAATACCAAGAGTAAGGGCAATAGTTAAAAGGGCAAAACTAATATGGATAATTAAGTAATATGAGTCTTGTTCATCATGCTTTAAATACTTGATGAAGCAAAACAGGAAGCACTGGGAGTACGAGAATAACAATAAGATATTTTTACACATCTGTTCAGACTATAAGATCAAAATAGGAAACAGCATATTAGAAACTTTAAGGGCAAATTCAAGTCAAAAAGGCACATAATGAGATCAACGTCGTTGGATTGATTATTTCTATTTATGAATTAAGTAGAGATGCATAAAAAATAACTGGTTAAAAGGAGGCAAATATCAGCAGCAGCAATAAGACCAGATCTAGCCCGGCGTTTTTTATCTTTTTTTTCGAATTTCTCTATATAAACAGCAGATCTGAAGAAATCAATGAGGCAGTTGTACTTAACAGAACGCTAACGTTATCATTATCAGAACGCTAACGATTGCGGAACAACAAGTATAAAATCTATGGTACATACCATATTTTATTCAACCTTCTGTCATCCCTCATCCCTTTCAATTCCAAACCCACAACAACAATAGAACTGATGTTGCAAAGAAGCCGTGATTCAAACCCCAGAGTGCCATCATAAGTAAACGAATCTATCCTTAAGTCCGGTTACTTGCAAAACTGAATAAATCCCTAATTTCAGACCCTCTGAATCACAGTAAGCAAGAGACTATGACAAGAAAAACTACTGAAAATGAATCAACAAAAGGCCACCTTTACCAATTAAAACCCTAGATCAAGAACCCTAATCCACCCATAAAACTCCGGTCGCTTCTTCCCGGAGAAAGCGGCTAAATTCCTCGAATCTGAACTAAATCGATTGGGTAAAAGGGAGAGTCTGAGATCACTTACGAAGATTCTTCAACAACCCCCACGCCGGAGGGATTTCAGAGAACCAATCGACGATCAGAAGCCCGGATTGGCGGCCACAGCGCGGAGAGATCCAAGAAACCCTAGGAGAGAGAAAGCAGACAAAGCGAAAACCGAAAGCGGACGCCAAGTGGGAAGCCGGAATTCGGAAATTTATGATATCTATATGCCTCCCCTTCCATGCATCTATTGAAAAATTGATATCCTTACCCCTCCTTTTAAACGAATCCACTCCCTTGACCTACAACTGTAGGCATCTATGTAAAAGATAAAACAGAAAGTTGTCTGAGACCGGCTATAGCCTATCGCAGCTCAATTGGAGTGAGATCGCAAAAAGCGTGTCGCATTATAAACACTTATTTTTTTTAAAGAAAACAAAAAAATATTGCTATATTTTATTCATTATATTGTAGTATTTGTATCTTCCTTATCGCACCTTTTTCAGATTTTTGTTTTCTTACTATATTTTACACGAACTCTCACGGGCACCCAGATCGGCACCCTTCCATGCTGACTTGAGGATCTGGATGTGGTCCCCATACCTGGGGAGAGCTTATTGGCTGTTATGGGGAATGGTGCACCCATTACTATTTTTTGACTTTCCAAAGCGAAAGAAACGTTGATTAAATGAGTTGAAACCCTAGTTAGATAATCTGTAATACAAATGCCGAACTCTTTGAACTTGAATAAGCATTCCTTTCAAATTTGAATGCCATCTAAAGGATATGAGATTTTGCCGTATTTATTGAGTAGCAAATATGACAAGCAACTAGACTATCACCTGCAAAAAAGTTGCAAACGCGACAAGCTGAGTAAGCCAGTGTCCGGCAGCGAGAATGTGGGAAAAGGCTATAATTCTGGGAACAACTCTGCTAAAAGTCTAAAAAGACTTTTGAGACACAGTGTGTTCGGATCACGCATAGAAATACATATGTACTGCTCGGATGGTTCAATTTTCTTGTATAGGAAAACAGCACACATGAAGATTGTGCTTGGTTTGGTAATTAGATTGGATTGTGTTCTCGATATTGTAATAATTTTTATTCCCCCAAAAAAATTGCAATAAACTACATTTTAACATTTTGTCGGGCGATAAAAACAGGTCTGTGTGATGCATTACTCCATGTTTGTTGATTGGATAAAATATATATTTTCAACAATAAAAAGCTTGATTTATACTATATATACATATGCTTATATTATTTCATATCTTAGCTGTACCAGTATCCATTCAATGCATAGGAGCAACAACTTCCATTTTTACTTTCAATCTCCTAACGGATCAGTTGGTCTGTGTTAGTAAAGTCTAACACTTTTGAATTTAGGTCGAGAATAGAAGATGTCAATTCAATCGAAGATTCGGCTAGTTCAAGTCAAAGACATGAACATCTCAACCTTACTCGAATCTAACCCAAATTAATGTCACATGGAACCCTCGTATGGACTAAATACAAAATTTGTACATTAGACTTATACATGATTTATTTTATAGATAATATACGACAAATAATAAAATTCGTTATCTCACTCAACTTTTTTTTAGTTTAGTATGTTTTCCTATCATCTAATTTAGGTTATATTGTTTCCGTAGCATGCAAACGAAGGGATAAATCTGCCAATTAAGACTAACCAACATGGAGGGCTCCAACACTGTCATGTGTGAAGACAAAACCAAGCATGAATTATAGTTAATATTTTTACTGGATCCAGTTGGATAACCGTTGAATACTAAATGTCATGCTAGATATTCAATCTGCCTAAGTTTCACCATTAAATAAGAAAGAGTGAACCTGCCATCAAACATTGGTTACACCTTCTATCAGTTGAAAATTACATCCATCTACGAAAAATCCACAATAATACTAATCCTTGTACATTAATGAGAGAAGATCGAAATTTTTAAGCCTGTATTTGCTGAAATGAATATATAATCAACAATTTTGTTCGTAAAACAACCAGTTAATCTAGAACACAGCTCTCTTAATCTGCCAAAAATATCTTTAAAAAAAAGGAGAGTTATCGTCGAGTCCATGATATAACAGTGATAGAATCTCCCTCCAGCCATACCTGGCAGGTTTTGCATGATTTTTTTTTTTGCTAGAAAAAAGGGGAAGGAGGGAGGAAGGGACAAGCCCACCCCCGCGTAGCAACCCCTAACTGAGCCTCCAACCCCATCAGAAGAATGTTTGATGCGGGTAGAAATGACCGTGTGTTGGGCATCCTGGCCGGTTTTACTCATACCCTTCCCACTCGTGGGGTCGGCTCGATTATTCCTCTGAGCTTCGGTACGAACTCTCCGTGTGAGTACGTTACACTTGGCACCATCGAGGCTACCAGCATACCAACACGCCCTTTCAGACCTCGTGTCCGAGCAGGAAGCATCCGATCTCCGCAATTTAATCGATGCCCATGCGTTTCGAAATCGGATCCACTTGATTGCAAGTAAGATCATGGTACCACTGAGCTACCACCTCATTGGCAAGTTTTGCATGATTTGGATGACCTTCAGAATACGTAACCCTGCACCAGCAGCAGAGCCCTCAAAATTTACCTTCACCACATCAAGGAGTACAGGGGATTTTCATTACACACTCTTACATGGAAAGGACGGACATTATTATATTGGAACGAATAAGCCTGGGAGGAAGGATATAATTGAAGGCATCTCACATGGCGACGTCCTGGCAATCCGCGTTAAGGCCTCCCGTAAAGAGAATCTTTTACAGTTTATTTGTCCCATTTGCTCCAAGGCAATATTGGAATCCAGCAAATCCACACCTGGCACGCATCATGCCGCGCCCCGGGCCTTTCCTCCTCTCTTCCTCGCGCCGCGCTGGTCGCCAGCCGACCAAGCTCTTCCCTCACTGATGCCTGGGCCTAGCGGCCGGCCTGTGGGTTTCCATTCTGGTATCCGTACATTCTCCTTCTGGCATTCATGTCACGGGAGCCTCAAGTCCCGACCGGGTAGGAGAAGCGAGACTTTTTCTAAGAAACAGGGCTCTCCTTCGTAGTTACCATTATAATTCTGGTGGGCCTGTCTTTGTGCTCTGATAGGATCTGGTGGGCTCTGACTAGCCCACTAAGTAGTGGGCCCTGTTTGCTGCTTCCAGGACGAGTTTCAACGAAACCAATTAGAGTGCAACACCTGCAACGTGCTCGCTTTTTAAGGACAAAAAAAAAAAAAAAAGGTTCTTTGGATTTACTAGCTATTATGTTCTATGCTACTACCATAGATGAGATACAAGAACCAAGAATATGTTAGTTGGAAAATGTGTAATTGTGAGAAGGCGTATTTAGGGGAAGTAAAAAAAAATAATAATAAAGATACACGAGGTGGAGCCTCAGCCTCACAGACAGAGGCATTGAGAGGTTTTTTTTTAACAATAAAATAGATAGTTGGATGTTTATTTGTATCATTCACCAACTCAAATCTTAATTCCAAGGTGTATGTATCATGGTCAATGGGGAAGTGGGAGCTAGAATTTCTGTTTAGCGGACATAACTCATGTACGAGTGGATCCTTGTGCAAGTGGATAAGTGGAGGCCCCAATGATAGTACGGACCAAGTCTAATTGTTGGTCGGGATGGTTTGCCAGATTCGGCAAAACTTCTAATAATAGCAACAAATGCATCGTTCGTCAATAATTTTGCAAAAATAGATGAAGACTTCTATCAATACGAGGTACATCAAAAGGCTATCTGATAATTATCATCGAATCTTTCTCTAAACAAATTTGTTAAGCTCTTAATATGTATATAAGACAATCCAATCATTCCCAAGCCGCATGCAATTCTACCATAGAAACTACAGTATCAAAAATTCTAACACCATTTATTACTATTAGCAAACTACCAGCACTTCGAATAACAAAACCAGCTTTACTAAAAGCATCTATATCGAGCACACTATCATCAAAATTGACTTTGAAGAAGCAGGATGGTGATGGCTTTCAAAAAGAATATATTATTTGAGAGCGCACAGCAACTACATAAGGAAAGCCACATATACTCTCTATTGTCAAGAGTCTCCCAGCAACCTGAAGAAACTCATGAGCATGAGTGGAGGCTTTTAGAAGAGTTAATCTAGTACTCTATCTCATATCTTAAGTTTGGTATAGGGTGATCATTCCAAGATCAAAAGTGATGTGGGTGGAGGCGATAAAATCACTGTGTTTAGTTGCACCATAGAGATCTTACGTAGCAGTGATCCCAAATCATCCTCACCTCTCAAATTACTGCCCAATCCAGTAATGGGATGCTCGTCTTTGAGATTGGAAGATCACCCTAGAGCAGTCATCTTGGACTAAAAGTTGAGGATAAAAATATTCCTCAATCTAGCGGAAAAAAATTGGTATATCAACACCGTTAATATATCA
The DNA here is from genome assembly GCF_051530095.1 of Phoenix dactylifera. Taxonomy (NCBI): domain Eukaryota; kingdom Viridiplantae; phylum Streptophyta; class Magnoliopsida; order Arecales; family Arecaceae; genus Phoenix; species Phoenix dactylifera. The sequence continues at coordinate 31,604,367 of NC_143198.1, read as the reverse complement.
TGTCAATATTATATATACGATATTATATACATTGATATTATATATATTATATAATGATATATTATATTATAATATATCATTAGTTATATTATTGTCATATTATTATTCAATGATAATTTTAAATTATAGTTGAAATATATTATTGTACTTTATATATATAATAAAAGTATTTAATATCTTAATTCTGTTTGCCTTATTTTTCTAATCAAAATTTTAATATTAAAAATACATTTTAAGTATAAATATAAATATTAATTCTATAATAATAATTAATATATTTTATAGGATTAACAATTTATAGGACTAATAAATATATTTTTATAGAATATATCGAAGGTCATTTTCACTTTGGTATTATATGATGAGTGATTTTGAATTTTTATTGAATATTAAATAAATTACTTGTGGATATCTGAAAATTTGTAATCACTCAGAACATAGTATACCAAATACAATGATTCTAAATCATCGAAGATCGAATTACTTTAAAATAAAGGTCACCAGTGATTTAAGATTATTTTGATAATTTCATTTGAGTTACCTGCCTAAAAATACTAATATTTTTGGCCAACTAGATATTATAAATAATATAACAAATCAAAATTACTTGCTCCATCCCATCATTGCCAAAGAATCTTCCTCTAATGGTACATAGATTTTTTTTTTTTTTCCGCCGTGAGAAGCTGCAAGGGACCCCTAATAGTACGTGGAAAGTCATTCAATGAAGAAGGCGAGAGAGCAGATCGATCCTGAAGTGGAGCTGGCGTCGATGCCTAAGAGCTACTTTTGCAAGTATTCCTAGAATACTATTTATAGGTCCCAGTACGGCTTTTTCTCTGTCAATCATGCATTGGAAATTCGATGGATGACAAGGTTAAGGAATTAGTGCAAGAATTTGCACATAGACATGGCATGTGTGAGCCCTGACGTGGTTTGGAGTGCCATCGCGTAATTATATGTTTCTGTGCTGGTCTTACTTAGATTGCCACAGTTTTATATCCACAGTTTTAGACATTATAATAAGATCTGTTCTTCTCTTCTAACCTATAGGATGCTTTCGGAATAATTGGTCACATAAGAAGCTATCCAGTTCGCAATTTCCATTTGCCTCTCTAAAAATATACTTGCCCTGAAAAACCATACCACCATTATTATAGCCCGAATGTTCTGAAGCAGAAGTTGCCCCCTCCACTGCTGCTGATGCCACTCGGGCACCAATCTGGTCTTTACCACGTGAATTCACACCTGCCAGCTCGCTGCTTCAAAGTTGGCCAGCTAGGCGTAGCATAAGTTTGACTTCTAAAAACATTATTTGGGTGTTTTTTTTTTGTAAGAATTGGGATAGTTCAATTAATAACCCAGCACCATATGAGCAAGGAATCTTCCCTGTCCTCTCCAAACTCTTTCCCCGAAACGGACACAATTTTTCTCCGCATAACAATGATCACAGCAAATACCTTCCACTTTCTCAAGATTAATTACAATTACAGCCAATCAAACGTTACATTTCACCAATCATCAGACATGTTTAGCTACTCTAACCCCAAGAAAGAAGAGAGAGAGGAGAGAGCGGGCACTCCTAGCTTTCTAATCCTCATCGATGAGCCGTCACAAGCGTCTCAATAAACCGCAATCCATCGAATCTCGGAGCAAATCTATCCGTCGCGGAAGACGACCGCCGCTGCTCCTCGCTCTCGCCGGACTAGAAGAATAAATACCAACTTAGACGACGCGTTCTTTGATTTTAACCAAAGAGAAGAAGAGAAAATTATAAAAATAGAAATTAGGTCAATCCAGCTGGAAATTAGCAAACAATTACCTGGGCAGGAGGTTGGGACTTGGGATCGGAGGAGGAATCGGAGAGCGCCGCAGTGGCGGCGGCGGTGAGGGCGGCGGTGGAGCCCGCGACGGCCGAGGCGGCGGCCACCATCGCCCCGGATCTCTTCATGACGGCGATCAAAGCAGGCGATCGAAGCAGCGGGATATTTCGATTTCTTCTTCCCCTCCTTGCCCGCTACAGCGCCGTGTGGGATTTAATTTAAACAAAGGAGTGGGGTCGAATACTCGAATATATATAATAATGGAGGGAGAAAGGAAAGGCCCGGCGGTAAATTCGAATTCACGCGCCGCAAGTGGGTGCCCCGCGCTTCTCGAAGCGGCACGGCGATATTTTTAGTTCCCGCAATTGCCCCCGTTCTGGTTGAGAAGCGGGAGCCATTAGAGGGGCAAAAGAGGGAAATTCCTGGTAACGGAAATGGGGTACGGGATTGTTCCTCGAACATTTCGTGCCGCCACGGGCAGGAGCGGTGGCTCGAGTTTCTTGCACAAATATGCCCTTATCATTTGGATTAATTTACCATCGGACCATTTCTTTCAAAAAAATTTAGGGAGTGCAAGAGCACTGGGGATAGATGGGGGACCATCGGGTGGACGGTGGGGGTGCGTTATTTAATTCAAGTTGATACACGTGATCTTGAACGTCGTACTGATGTACAATATTTTTAAGTAATAAATGGTGCCGTGCAGCGTCGGGGGGCTGGGAATTAGTTGTCACTGCCGACGAGTCGGTACGTAATGATACGAACACCTGCGCCACGTCCTAGTCGGTACGTGCTTCGATTCGCCGGTTGGGCTAGGTTAAACAATATTCGCAGTGGCCCATTGGGTGGATTTCTTCCGGACCCCGGTTGACAAAACTTTTCAGGTTGGGCGAATGTCTTTTTTTCCCTTAGCGAAAAAAAAAAAAAAAAAAAAAAACTTTTTTTCTCTCAATACAAATTTCAGGTTGGGTGGATCTGATTGCATCATTTTTACATCCTAGTGAATTAAATAAATCAATAGAGAATGAGCACTAAAAATATTTGATGATACTGGTTAAGCATGGCTCGCCATTCCCGCACTGTATAATAGTTTTATAGCTTAGTGATAAAAAAATAATTGAGAGCCGCCTCTTTTTTATCTCCTATTTGGTGAATACAAGGCCACCAATATCACCGCCAAAGAATGTGCACATTGTCGACAGCCTTCGTCATAAGAAATTGTTCATCTATGCAAGTCATAAGAGCAACTTGCGTTTGTACACGATTTTGTTTGGCGTTACTTAAAAAAAAAAAGATACTTTTACAATTTTTAAAGCAGGAAAGTACTTCCTACAAAGAATAGATATTTGATAATAGTATTTTAAAAGTACTTTCATGAGAAGAAAATTTTTGGCGATAATTCCGTCCAAGTTGCCCGGGTTCGAAACGCACGGGCGTCGATTAAATTAGAGGACCGGATGCCCCACGCCCGGCTGGCTTGTTGACGGTTATGCTTTCCTTCCACTTGTACCAAGGTGGCACTGGGGTGACGTACCTACACGTGAGGCGGTGAACCCAGTGGGGTGAGCCCACGGGTCGGGGAAGGCACGCGAAACCTGCGACCTGTATCGAACATTTCCTAGTGGAAGGGGGGCTCAGTAATGGGGTTGCTATGCGGGTGGGCTGGTCCCTCCCCCTCCCCTCCTTTTTTTTCACCAAAAAAAAAAAAAAGAAGTGAATCAGGCCAGCATGGCCTTATCCACTCTTGTCCCATGATATGAATGAATATCAGATCTAGCTAGCATATTCCACTTCCATCTCGCACTACCATAAAAGGAAATAAACCTTCTAAATTAGACTATAAGCTACAAAATAAGTTTTACTTCAGGAAGCTTTTCATAAATGTTTGTTCAAAGTTCAAACACCTAGATATCATATGCTTTTTTAGGTTTCTGCGTGGCAATGATTTGCTATTTTCAGCCAGCTTTAGTCGATGCGCCACCAGTCTATTTCAGTTAAAATCAGTGCAATTACAAGGTATGCTATCCCATGTACCCCTATAATAGGGCAAGTTCAATTTACAGTATAAGTCAGGGTTGCCAAATAGAAATTTAGATTCAGACTTGAATTTAATGTTTCATAGTGGAAGTCATGAGGAAACACGTTTACAATAGATTACCTAAATGAAAAACACTGACAGAACTTCAATTCCTTCTTCCATCAGCATCATTTCTCTCTAAATTCTCTTCAAAAGTTTGGCTATAACATAGGAAACCCTGACCATATGAGCTACTTTATATCATTCCCAGTTCATAAACAGATTCAATAGACTGTTCAAACAACCAAGATGCTTGCAAGAATCCCTTAGGTCTTAAGAAACCAAAACCTTTCAGACTTGAGTTCCACCTGTGCAAGCTCGCAAATCCTTCATCCTTTGCCAGAGCAACTAGCACTGCACGCGAACAACACGCACAAGCCAACACCAAAGCATGTTGCACTATTGAACATAAATTATGCATTTATCTACATAGACACCTGATTTTACTATGGCTGGGTTCCCTGGAGATTAGCTATATAAAATCATTATGAAGTCCAAAGAATTCCACAAGGAAGAAAAAGGACTTCCTTTTTTCCTAGCTTGACCGAAATTTCTTTTGAATTTTATGGCTTCCCAAAACGATCTTAGATTCCCACCTCCTGGTATTGGTTTTAATGAAAGGACACTTCTGTGCAAATTGCAATGTAGCAGCTGTTCATTACAAAAGTTACAAGTTGGTTGGTGTAGGCTTATTTATTACCAGTTAAGCTACAGCTTAGCAGCATGTAGTCTTAAAAGTTGGGATGCTGCTTATGATTCCAAAAAAAATTTGACAGCTAAAGTGAAGGAAAAATAAATTTCTGAACTGACTTTACAGAGAAAATATCTCTGACATTAATTAATATCCAAGTGGCTCGACCAACTTGAATTTTACTGACCCGTAAAACAGGATGTCTAAATGGATTCATTGTAAAATCCTCTTTTTCTAAAACAAACCAAAAGCAAATATATGAGAAATAAAAAGGAAAGAAAGAAACAAATACCAACCATCTAACAAGTGTCCTCTGTTGCAGATACAGACATGAAAACTAAGAGATCCGCGAACCAAAATTATTGCTTCTTAGAAGCGACAAGGAAATTGTCAAGAAATCTAAATCAGTCCCTTAGTGAACTCAAGCATCCATCAAAATATGAAAGTACCTTGCAACCACTTGACAGGGCACACATTCCAGCACTGAAGTATGCGATGCTAGTGATTGCGTAACAAACTGGAAAACATGCACACCATCATCTCAAACATCCAATAAGCCATGAGCAAACACAGCAATGAGAACAAAGGATTCAAGATTTAATGGTCTCACATGCTTTAACTTTATCAAAGAACAAACCTAGAGAACATATTTTCTGAAACTCTAAATTATCACAAATGTTATAATCCTTTAAAGTTTGAAAAATCAATTACTCCCTCCAATAACAGAGACAAATAAAAGATTTTCTAAAACCCCAAGTCCCAATCCCTATTTTCGTAGGCACTAGAAGACGTGAAACCTCAAGGCGGGAATTGTAAGGAAGAGGGAAATGAAAAATACATTCCTGAATTTAAACACTTTATCAAATGAAGAAGTGTATCAAGATTCCCGTTTTTTGAACATGAATCAGAGAGAATGAAAGAGAGAGAGAGAGATTTTGAATTGGTGTGTGTGTGTGTGTGTGTGTGTAATAGAGAGAGATGAACTACATAAAAAAGGAGTTAACAATTCAAAATCGATAATGAACCATCCAAATTCAATATCCAAGTTGTTGAACACAATCTACACTATAAAAAATATGTAAGAACCAAAATCTACCCATATTTTAAGATTTGTAGATCATGATCCATAAGATGGATTTTCAATGTATGTTTCCTATCATGTATTTTATCATATTAGAGCAATTGATACTGATCATGTTTGCACCAAGTTGACGCATAGGTTAGAGACCTAAAATATATGAATTTTGTTTTCTAGACATTTTCTTTAGTGTAGATCAAATCCAATAGTTTAGATCTTGAATTTACATGGCATATCATTGATGTTAGAATCTTTAACTCCTTTTCAAGGAGTTAACATAAAGTATACAATTCAGCTCATGTATATACAGACATACATATATATTCATACATACACATATACATATACATTATATATATAAGCATGTGTGGATATATACATATATACATAGAATATTGAAGGACGGAAAAGAAATATTTAACTCACTCTCATTTCAGTGTCAGCCCAATACACACAGATTTGTATGTGTTAATAAAATATGATAAATTTCTTTATATATGTGCATGTGCGCATGCGGGTGCAAAGATACAAACCCTAGATCAATTGGATCTCTCACCAAACAACAATTCCAAGAACACAAGAAAGTGTTTACTATATAGAAAACAAAGCTTCTTCCTTTAACCAAACCCTGTTCAGAATCATGGTCGAGGTATAAATGAGCATTAGAAAAAGCCAGCTACCCATTATCAAGCCTAGAAATATTCAGAGTTAGAAAAGCGGTGGCAGATAAAGTACATGGTTCCATGGGTAAGAAGCAAAGGAGAGAGAAAAGGAAAGAATGGAGAGAAGGATTACAAATAAGAATTGGAGCATAATTTGATGGAACTAAGGAGTCAATAGTTTTGTCCTAACCTCCTTTTCCTCTCTTTTTTTTTTTACTTTTCTTCAGTTAGCCAGGAGTATCTATTGCCAAAGGAACTAAGGAAAGCTACACAACACAAAAAGCACTCTAAGATAAAACATGAACAAGAGCCTCTAATTCAAGCATCTTTAATGAATCCCTCTGTCATCCAACTGTCCATGCAATAAAAATCTCGGCTTCAATATATTCTCACTTTTTCTCAGTTATAAGATCACACATTTCCTGCAATTTTCAATCTTAAGGATCAAGTTATTGGTTCTTTGAGATTCCCCATCAATGTAGCATCATGCAACAATTTCCAGTCAGATTGCACACATTGAGGTGGTGTTTTTGACTAACAAGCATCCTTCTTTGAATCTTTCTCAAAAAAGGTCCATGAGAAGCATAAATGTGAGGAATTCACATTTAAGTTATTTGGGTTTCTCATCTAAAAAAGCTTACTAGAAGATGTTATTTTGATTCCTTGGCGCTATATAAATACCTAAGATCTATCCAGTATATAGCTGATACAGCACTGAATATACACCCGCACGAGTCCTCACATACTTTCTTCGTCTAAGCCCTGATATCCTTGCTAGATTAATGGTCAAAATCTATTTAAATCTAATCACAAATACCAAAAATTCAATCACAAATACCAAAAATTCAATCACAAACACCATAATCAGCCCATGGTCAACCCAAATGGACTCGTATTGCAATATCCCCTAGTCCATATAGGTTTCTCCATGGGTCGGGGACTGCTCTAATACTATTTGTAATAATCTGGAATTTCACTCAAAAAAGCTAACTGAAAAATGTTATTTAAGTTTCTTGCTTCTGTATAAATATCCAAGACCTACCTAATGCATAACCCATATATGATTAAACAAATGCTGTCACCAGTCCTCACAAGTTCACACCTTCACCACAAAGCACATGCATGCTATCCATATTCACTTTTGCTTCTAAGAGGGTTACTCTTGTATCTTCCTAAGGTTATGGATCATGAAAAAGCCCAGTTTTGAAAAAATGATTTTCTCTAGAACTTGCATAGAGATGTACTGCAATGTCTGAATCTCCATTTGTCCAACTTCATTTATTGCACAAGGGTCAACTCTACTTTCCATAATCAGAATGCATCAAAAGATGTGAAAAAACTATAATCAAAGTTCATGGCCTTTCCATGAAATGATATACAACAAAACACATGTGATACATAGAATATCAAAAATCTTAAGAAATTCCAAAAAGATATGGATTCTGATCAAGAAGATATGTGATACATAACATCACAAACCCACATTAATATTCAATAGTGAATAAGAAGATTGATTTTTAATTCTTTGTTTTAGTATAATTTTTTTAAAAAAAGAATGAAAGAACAGAAGTTGCAAAAACCTGACCAATATAAAGCTGAATGTGAACAAAAGTTTAATACCAAATACTCTTGAATAAGTCAACCAAACAGTATACAGAAGTATTAAACATGAAATTTCATCTGAATACATAAAGTGGGAGTAAACTATGGAGATCATCTAACCTAAAATGCCAAGAAGACTATGATATTCAGAACTTAAATATCAAGACTGAACTATGTATCCCAACAATTTGAGGGTTGCTCTATGGATCTTGCCTTGATACTGACATTCTTTCCTGAAAAAGATATTTAAAATAATAACTCTCCATATTATCTTAAACTTGTTAAATCACATGAAGTAAAATTCTCAAAGACAGATTTTCATGTGCGCACAAATCTAACAGAACATGTTTAAAAGAAAAATTTCTGACCTACTTAAACAGAAGGATGGTATCACAAGAAACTACAGTCTACAACCCTGTCTACCTAAAAGCTTACAAAAATAATAACGAATCCAAATGCTCATCCCAAATGATGATTACCCAAAAACTAACACCCTTGTTTCCTCCATTAATCAGCCAAGAAAATCACAAGAAGCTGAATTCCGATTCCATTGCATAATCAGAAATGTGAACTCAAAATCCAAACCCCTCAAACCTAACGAATAAAAACACAGCAAAGTTTGAACTTTGATACATATTATCAGCATCAGATGCCTTATTTCAGTGTCAATTATAAAAAGACAGTATAGAATTTCACCAACAAAAATCCTAAGCATTCAAATCAAATAGGAGAAGAAAACGAATGACGAGGAATCGGAATCTAAAGTACCTCTGAATTCCTTTCAGCTTCATGAGAAGCTAACAGAAGCAGCAGACCCAATCCCGCTCTTTAGCAACTTCTCAATATACTTCCCCAGTATATCGACCTCCAAGTTCACCTTATCCCCCACTTTTTTCAAAGGTATCACCACCTTCTGTTGGGTATAGACGACCAGCATAAAGTCGAAGCATTTCTCCTCCTCGTAAACGCTGACCACCGTTAGGCTCGTCCCGTCCACCGTGATAAATCCCTTGGGCACCACGAGACGGAGCAGCTCCGGCGGCGCCTTTACCTTCACCCAGACCGAGTCCCCCTCGGGCTCCATCGACACGATCTCGCCGGTCCCATCGACGTGTCCCTGGACGAAGTGCCCGCCCATCCTCGAGGTCGGCTGGAGGGCCCGCTCCAGATTTACCGGCGAGCCGTTGACGAGATCGCCGAGGTTGGTCTTCCGGAGGGTCTCCGGCGAGAGGCCGACGGTAAAGTGGGAGGCAGCGGGGTCGAAGTCGGTGACGGTGAGGCAGGTGCCATTGACGGCGATACTATCACCGAGCTGGACGCCGCCGAGGACGGTCTTTGCGGCGATTCTCATCTCAAAGCCCCCGTCACGGGAGGGCCCCAAGTGCTGGACCTGGCCCATCTCTTCCACGATGCCGGTGAAGAGGGACTTGACGGCTACGCCGGTGGCGGATTTTCGGGGTTTGGAGTTCCTGACGAAGGGGGATAGATAGGGTTTTAGATGAAGGGGATTGAACCTATTGTGGCATTTAAGGGAGATCGAGAGGGAGTGGGAGACGGAGGTGGGGTGGAAGAAGGCTTTGGAGATATTGGGAAGCGAGGATTTGGGGGTTTTGAGGAGGGAGAGAGAGATGGGGGTGCGAACTGTTGCCATTTTCCGCGTGTTGATGGAGAGTGTGCGTTCCCCAGTTCGCAACGCTCTCGGGAATTTTAACGAACGGATGGCAGGCAACTAGGACCGCCGTTGTGGGGGTTTCGCCAGTGAGGCAGTGGTGACTCGTATCTCACGGGCGGTTTTTTCTGTGGCACGTATGTTAACAAGCCGGCTGTGAGTGCAACCAATCGAGGTGGTGTAAAAGTGGAGGGCTACAAAATGTCTAACGGACTCCGGTCAAGTGGTAAACATCGAAAAAGTCAATCCAGTCCGTAGCCATATTCGCCTTTTGATGTATATACGTAATTTAAAATGAATCACAGTCGCTTACTATTATACAAATATCTTTGAACAATGGATGACCATTGTGTTTTGACTCCTCATCTCAAATCTACTCAACCACCGTCACGAGCCTCTTCTAGAAGTATATTGTTAGCTCCTAAAATATGTTTCACAAAGATGATGCCCTCCCAAGCTGTAACAACCCAGGATCTCACCCAAAATGGCTAGCCGGAAGTTACTATTTGGGTTCCTTGATCATGTATAAATATCCAAGATCTACCCAGCGAATAACCGATGTGGGACTAAACACACGCCCGCACGGGTCCTCACATACTCCCCCCGTTCAAGCCCTGACGTCCTCGTCAGGCTAAGGATTCAAATCTAATCACAAACACCACGATCGGCTCATGGTTAGCCCCAATAGATCCGTGCTGCAGTGTCCCCTAGTCCACATAGATTATGGGCCGGATCCGCTCTGATACCATTTGTAACAACCCAGAACCTCACCCAAAATGGCTAGCCGGAAGGTACTATTTGGGTTCATTGATCCTGTATAAATACTCAAGATCTACCCAACGAATAACCGATGTGGGACTAAACACACGCCCGCACGGATCCTCACACAAGCTGTCTCAAGCTTCGCCCCCAAAACTATCATATCATATATGTGACGCCTTTCTGCAATAATCAGTCTAGAGTTATGATTTTCGATCATAAAACTCATATCTCCTCTGTCTTCGTCTGCTGATACACTGCCATTAAAGTTCACCTTGAGATGGCCGAAGTATGGAGGCTCCAAAAAGACGAGTAAATTCGGGCGTTGCAGCAGCAAAGTGGCAGTCCCAGATGTCTCTAGCCATCCCGGACAGCTAGTAAAGCCTAGACCAGTGTTCAACGAGTGAATCTGGCCGCGTTTTAGTTTGTCAAGGTGAAGCTTATACCAGAGTTCATGATTCTATCAGCAAACATGACGAAATTGGGGTGGGGGAGATTAGCCACCTGGAAGAACAGTTTATCTCACTTCCTCTATTATTTATCAAAAAGAAAAAAAAAAATCTTATCAAGCATTGCTAAGAGAAATGGCATGTTATAGTTTTGTGATTTTTTTTTCTTGCAATTTTAGACATCATGGCATGAGCCAGTGATGGGGGTTGACTGACAGTAACTCGAGGAATGTTGGCATAGTTATAATGTAATGTCTTGTTATGTTATTCTTTTACATACTGCATCATGCTTGAGAAAAAAAAATAATGCTTGTGCTTAAGTCGCGCATGACAAGGTGGAAACCTACTTTGCTGTGGTGCAAACGATGGGGAGGGGGGCGCTTGCATATAAAATAAGATTGCTTTTATACTGTGAAAGGATTCAATAATGCAACTTGTACACCCCTTTGTTAAAAAAATACCGGGTTAGCTGGCTTTCTTGCATAGAAAAGTTTAATTTCATTATGGAGCCAAGAGTAACTCTAGATGAACTTTTCTTGTCTTTTCTTTCTCATGGTCTTGGCAATCCGGAAAGTGAAATCATGCTGTAAGGGTGCAATTTGGAGGGGTTAGTTTGGGTCTCAACTCGTGTGTGAGCTGAACTAGCTAATGATAATCTAATCCAATCCAATCCAAAACTTTATTCGACCAATGTCAACCCAACTTCTCCCCATTATTTGTAACGTGAAAAGAGAGCTTTATTTGACTTGGGTTAAGTTGGGTTGGGCTGGGTTATCTCTCCAAATGATGCTCTGCAAGATCGTGTCCTAATTTTAACATATCCTAGACAGCCGAATCTTGTATATCATCATGACACCAAATTTAAATATTAAAGTACACCAAAGATAATTGGTCTGGATAGATAGATATAAAATATGTTCCATATTATCATTTAAAAATGGATTGAGGTAAGATGAAAAAAAAAAAAAGTAGATTGAGTTGGGTTGAAGGAGGGCTGGTCAACATTGACATGGATTTGGGCTGGATTTGGCTGCTTTAATTTTGAACCCAAACCTAATCCAACTTCAAATCATTTGATGTTTATAAATCCAAAACCAACCAAAGGGATAAGCCTAACCTATCCCGGGGTACAGGTTAGGTTAGGCCTAGTTGGGTTGAGCTGATCCAGCACGAGTTGTACTACAACTTATGCACTCCACGATACATCTCAATCTATCAAGTTTCAAATTTGATGTGGTAATAAAGCTAAAATTTTGGTTACACGTATAGTTAGGCCTATGCTATGCTGATTTCAAATTGAAGCATCTGAAGCCACCATGGTAGTCCAGATTGGGCTTCATATTGAACTATTTTGAATAAAATTATCATAAGATTCTTCCTTACATAAAGCCATCAAAATTGCTTCCATTTAGCATGGTTGTGTCATTTGTGCACTTGACTTAGTTCCATCCAAGGCAAGCAGTTCACATAGATCGTATTAAACTTTGATTATGTAGAATCTCGGTGGCTTTACACACATCACATACGTTTTAGTAAGCAGATGATGCAAGTGATTATTAGGTAGATCATGTATGTATAAAAGTATATATAAATATATGGTGGTATGTATGCATAAAAGATTAGAATTGATCATAAGCTGAATTTGGGCACATAAAGTAATAATATTAAATAAGCCCGGCCCAAAGTCCGATAGAATTGCATATAATTTAGGCTTGAGATCTGGTTCTCTAATTAAGGTAAACCATGCTCATGAACGGATCTCGAAGCCATGTCACATCTAATGCTTTAATTTTAATTTCAAATCTTTCATAAGTTAATCAGACCATTGGCCTGCGTAAATTTTGCTATTATTGTTCCTTCCGCGTGCTTGAATTGGGCCCATTTCATGGACCATTCTGCACACCGTATTTCACCCTTCCTCCTCCCAGGCATGACCCACCGGGCTTGGCGACCATTCTTCCATGGCTCATATTCGCCCTTCTAGCAACTCTGATAGTTGGCTGCTCGATCCCCAAGCATCCACATCCACTTCACACCATCCAAGGCTCAAAAGACGTCAAAGGATTTTAATAAGCCCAGCCCCAATCCATGCCATTAAACCATCCCAAGAACTTAGCTTTAAAAAAGTCATCCTATCACCCTTTACAACGGAAGGCTGGTACAGCCCCACATGCAACGCTTCTTTCCAATAATGAAAGCACGATTCAAACTGAGTTCCATTGATTATGAGCTCAGATTGACTCGATCCAAACGCCGCAAAAAGACCGCAGTCGCCCACGGTATCGAGCGTTCTTTGTTTCCAGACCTATGCTCTCTTCTCCCGAAACCAGATGCGCATAGGGGAAGTTGCTTGCTTGCTCCATATTCCTTTTTTTTTTTAAAAAAAAAAAACCACATCACGCGTATAAACACGCCCATGCAGGCGCATCTTTGTTCATATTCAAACACTGCCAAAACCTCACCAAAAACGATCCCAAGAAACTAAAGCGAGGGGGAGGAGGAGGAGAGGAATGGAAGACGGGCATACCACCGGGTTTAACCGGCGGGCGGCCGGGACGCTGGGCCGGCACCTGGCCCGGCGCCTGGTCCAGATCGGAGTCCGGGACGTGTTCTCGGTGCCGGGAGACTTCAATCTGACCCTCCTCGACCACCTGATCGCCGAGCCCGGGCTCAATTTGGTCGGGTGCTGCAACGAGCTCAACGCCGGCTACGCGGCTGACGGCTACGCCCGGGCCCGCGGCGTGGGCGCTTGCGTCGTGACCTTCACCGTGGGCGGGCTCAGCGTCATCAACGCCATCGCCGGCTCCTACAGCGAGAATCTTCCCATCATTTGTATAGTCGGCGGTCCCAATTCCAACGACTACGGCACCAACCGCATCCTCCACCACACCATCGGCCTCCCCGATTTCTCTCAGGAGCTCCGCTGCTTCCAGGCCGTCACTTGCTTCCAGGTCTGCCGCCCCCTTTCTCTCTCTCGATCTTCTCTGCAATAATATGCTACGGTTTGGTGACTCGGTTTACTTGCTTATGTAGGCTGTGGTGAATAATTTGGAAGATGCGCATGAACTGATCGACACGGCGATATCGACGGCGCTCAAGGAGTCCAAGCCTGTTTACATCAGCGTCAGCTGCAACTTGCCGGCGATTCCGCATCCGACTTTTGCCCCGGAGCCGGTGCCATATTTTCTTGCGCCTAAGTATGGTTTCTCGATCCCTTTCTTCTTCCCAGCCTCGAATTTTGCTCCGTTTCTTCAATTTGGAATCTGTGATTTGGAGCTTTTGCAGTTGTCCCTCTTCCTAAAGGGTTCGGGTCGTACCTTTCGCGCAAAAGAATGATCGATCTTATTTCGCGATGCCAACCGTTGGATGGCGCCCCGCGCAGCTCTCAAAGCAATCCGAGCTCCTCGTCCATCCACCTGCACAGCTCACAAAGAGGACATTGCGCGATCCAACGGTCACTCATTCTTTTGCGCGAAATATACAACCCGAACCCCTTGCTAGCTTTGTCGTCTGCTCGCACTCGGGAAAATTCTGCTTTTTTCTTTCAAAAGAAAAATTCTTATTACCGTTTGAGACTTTGGGTTTCCTTCTTTTTTCTGAAAAAGCTTCAGAGCACAGTAGAATCGTAGATTACAGGAATGGGTGACTGATAAGGAAGAATTCTATGTGCATAAACAAATTGTGATAGGATTAAGGATCCTATCACAATCATGCTATAGGCCATGGGTTGGATCTTCTCCGATTCATTAGTAACAAACCAAAACCTCACTCAAAAAGAGCTAGCTAGATTGTGTTATTTGGTTTTTTGGCACCATGTAAGTACCCAAGATCTCTCTAACACATAATTGATATTGGACTAAGAAACACGCCCACCCGGGTCCTCACAACTCTCACTAGAGCTAGTAATTTGAAATTCTAGGTTTTGGTTACAATTTCTTGGTTTGAAAAGATTAACTAGTACCTAGGAAAAATTATGGTTAAGTCTTGCCTACATGGTTCTGTTCCAGTTGAAGGCCTTTGTAATGTATGTTTTATAGTCATTTAACTGGAAAGTTGAAGTGGAAACGTTATGGGTAGATATCAAACATAAACTCTCTTATTGAAGTAATCAATCTGCCTCTTAGATTTTTGTCCCAGTGAATCATCAGTATTCGGTTGTTAATGGCTTCCAAAAACCTAAAAGCCAGATTTGGTGGGAAATATGAATTTATGAAAATTATATTGAAATTTGATGAGATGCTTTTCAAATTCTAAAAAGTGATCAAAGTGTCTAATTTGAAATTGTTCTCTTTTAATGCTAGCTTTGTGGTCATGAGGCTTTGTAGCATCGAAGTAGAAAACCAGTCCTAGATTGTGTGATTTTGTGCTGCTAGTCTTACATGCCGGTTGAAGCATTCTTACAATATGGTTTCTCATATGTTTCATCATTCTTATTGCAAAGAGATCGAGGTGAAAATTCTATAAGAAGATATTGATATTTGGACTCTCTTTATAGAACTACAAAATGTACTTTTCCATATCAGTAATCGACAAGGATGATATGCTTACTGAGTTTATACCGTGAAACAGTAGTGATTGTGCAGCCAACTGTTCTAATAAATCGATCTCTGTCATGGACCAAGGAACCTATCTCAGGTCCTAGGTTTATTTTTTTGTTGCATGGTGCATCAGTAAAAAAAAATTGATGATTTCTATAGAGGAAATGATGCTTACATATTATTTGTTAATTGACTGCAAAGCTATTTTTTCATTTTAAATTGCCTCATATTTTTCTGAAAACCATAGTCATCTATGTGTAGTGCAGTGTGTACACTGTATAATAGATTAGTTTCAGGAGATGCTCAAATAGTTAACTATAATTTTCAGGACATGACTTTTTTGGAGCAAATTTTTAGATTAATGACTTTTCATGTTAAGAATAACAGATTTGCATCATACGCAGGGTGAGCAACCAAATGGTACTAGAGGCTGCAGTGGAGGCAACAGCAGAGGTTCTGAACAAGGCTGTGAAGCCGGTTTTAGTTGCAGGTCCCAGACTGAGGGTAGCCAAGGCTCAGCAAGCCTTTGTAGAAGTAGCCAATGCATGTGGGTACCCAATAGCTATTATGCCATCTGGGAAGGGGCTTGTGCCAGAGCACCACCCCCATTTCATTGGGACCTACTGGGGTGCGGTCAGCACCAATTTCTGTGGTGAGATTGTGGAGTCAGCTGATGCATATGTCTTTGTTGGCCCAATCTTCAACGATTACAGCTCTGTGGGTTATTCTTTGCTGATCAAGAAAGAGAAATCGGTGATTGTGCAGCCCAACCGGGTGACTGTTGGTAATGGCCCTTCCTTCGGTTGGGTTTTCATGGCCGATTTCTTAACTGCACTTGCACAGAAGCTCAAGAAGAATACCACAGCCTTGGACAATTATCGACGGATCTTTGTACCACCCTGCCTTCCTCTCAAACGCGAGAGCAATGAGCCTTTGAGGGTCAACATCCTTTTTAAGCATATCCAGGCAAGCCTTCGACAAATTTTGTTATTATCTATCGTTCTCTTATTAACCAATTCTTTTCTTCGAATAATGTTCGTTAAGGTTGCCTTCTGTTCTAGACTTCCCGTTGTTATTTTGGCTGCAAATTTGTCTAAAATTTAAATTTAGTGGCACTATTTTCTTATGCATTTAGCCTATATACGGGTTTACTCCGTGAGCCTCAGTTTGCCAGATGCTTGTGAGATTGAATTTGTTCTGCTTTTTTCTTTCGACTTTTAATCTTCTCTATCTCCCTCACTCTTCGAGCAGAACATGTTGAGTGGAGATACGGCGGTTATCTCAGAGACTGGTGACTCTTGGTTCAACTGCCAAAAGCTTAGATTGCCGGAGAATTGTGGGTAAGTAATCTTCTTGTAAGTTCTATGTCAAATTGTTGACTATGATTTGATCTTCTAATTCTAGAACATTTAGCTGCCTCTTGTGCTCATACTATAAACATTATGCAGATATGAGTTCCAGATGCAGTATGGGTCTATTGGATGGTCAGTTGGTGCCACTCTTGGATATGCGCAAGCTGCCAAGGATAAACGTGTAATTGCTTGCATAGGAGATGGGAGCTTCCAGGTATATTTAATGCACCGAGTTAGTGTTTCCAGTTTGGTTAGGATGAGATGGGAGCTTCTGTTTTCTATGTTTACCCACCATTTAATAACTCTTCTGCATCATTGCTCAACTGTTCTTTCTTCTTCCTTTAGGTGACGGCGCAGGATATTTCCACAATGATCCATTGTGGGCACCGAAGCATTATATTTCTCATCAATAATGGTGGCTACACCATCGAAGTAGAGATCCATGATGGTCCTTACAATGTGATCAAGAACTGGAATTATACTGGATTGGTTGATGCTATTTACAATGGCGAAGGCAGATGTTGGACTTCCAAGGTGAGCATACGAAGCAAATCCTGTTCAATGATGGCTGGAATTACTCAAGTATTTCTATAAAATCCTACGACCCTCATCGAGCAGTTTGTTTATACATCAAATTTTGCATTGAACTGCTGCAGGTGCGCACAGAGGAAGAATTGGAAGATGCCATTTCGAAGGCCACCGAGGAGCAGAAGGATAGCTTGTGCTTTATTGAGGTCATGGTGCATAAAGATGATACAAGCAAGGAGCTCCTGGAGTGGGGATCAAGAGTCTCGGCAGCCAACAGTCGCCCTCCAAATCCACAATAGCCTGTTGAGTTCGCCACAAAAATCTGGTTACATGTAATCGCTGCTAGGGAAAAGAACGTCTGTGTCCGAATTCGAAAGGAGAGGGGATATTTCTGATGGCGCTACGAATAAGTTGTTCTGTTCACTGCTATTGTAACTTAGAAAAATCAGTGTGTTGAGGTGCCCTGTAATAAGCTTTCAGCAATATTTCTTTTTTCTGTTGCTTTAGTGCTAGCTGCGGTGTTAATTGCACCATGTCGCTGACAACAAATTACGGACATATCTTCAGATGGTGATTCATGTTTGGCCACGATAATTGGCTGTTTTCCAATGGGATTGACTCGTCGGAGTCTCCACCAGGCTCAGTTCGAGAATTGCATTGCCTGTCTCGAAGGGTGGGTACATCAATACATGGCTTTGTGTTCAAGTGATAGGACGCAGCTCAGGAATTGATCAAGAAGGAATTCAGAAAACTTTCATCAAAAGAAGCATTGCGGGAAGTAATGGCTAGTCTCGCTTCAGTGAGCGGTTGCTTTAAACTTCATGCATGATCGACCAGGACAACGCCGGCGACTCTTAGGTAGTGGTGGGGTAGCTTCCTCTTTTGGAGCCTTAGGCTTCCGATTTTGTCTTGGGTCTCAACATTGTCAGCTTTGTGGTAGTTTGGCTTTGTATGTCAAAACTTTCGGTGGAATATTGGGAGAAGGAGACGATCTTGCAAATTGCCTGCGCCTATGGTCGCTCTTTGGCTGTGGACGACGTCATCGACCAGCAAAAAAAGATGGGCTTCATGAGGCTAAAGGTGGCCATCGACACCACCAAGTCGTGGATGCCGGACATCCAAATCAAAGGCAGAAACAGGGTTCTATGGCACTATGGTCGACCATGGCCAACATTGAGACCGTGGGTGGTTTGTGAGTTTCCGACCTCCTCGGATGGAACTGGGTGGGACTCTAGCTAGACTGGTCATCTATTTGGAGAGCACAGTTTAGAGAGAGTGCATTCTCTGGTGGTTCTTAAATGCGATATTCCGGATGTGAGGGTCTGGAGTACTTCTTACAGTCTGAGGGTTAGTGCCAGGGATATCTACAATATTTTCTAGAGTGAGTAGAGTTAGAGGCTAGATTGTGCCTAGATTGGGAGGTTTGGTCTTCATCTGAGGGTTGCATTATTCTTGTGGAAGATAACTTAGGGATGCTTACCGGCAGGGACTGTCCTGAGTAGGTAAGGACTAAGTATTTTGTCGATTTGCCTTGGGTGTAAGGTGAAGGAGTTCGTGGATCACATGTTATTCCTGTATGATCGAGCTGTGAGGGTGTGGAGGTTGTCTGACATTCCACCTGAGGCACTTCGCCAGTCTAGTTTCTTTACTCAAGCTCTCAAGAGATGGGTTGGTATGCCTCAAACTCGATATTTAGTCACCAAAGCGACTTATGTTGCTTACCATATTTGGCTAGCTAAGAATACTTGGTTGTTTAGGGAGAGCAGTTCGACACCTAGACTCGTCATGGAGAAAGCCCAAGTGCAGGCTGTGGAAAATACCCATGCTAGTCCATCGGGGTGGCCTTTGATAGATCAGGCACCTAGGACTCTTCTTCTGCTCATACAGTATCTTAGATGGTGTGCTTCACTTGGGAGTCTCCATCTTCGAGTTTCCTCAAGGTCAACTTTGATGGATGTATTTTGGACAATGGTAGAAGGAGCGGTGTGGGCTTCGTGATTAGGGGTCTGGACTTTAGAGTAGTGGCGACTAGATGGAGCCAGATCTTTGATATCTCAGTCCCTGGGGCAGAGCTGAGAGCTGCTTGGGCTGGCCTCTGTCATGCTCGGCGTGTGCTGTGGACCAATGCTATCTTGCGTGAAAGTGACTTGGCTACTGTGATCGGTTGAATCCGAAAGTACCATGGCGTTGCCAAGGGTCAATACCCCTGCTTCAAGATATATGGGGCATGATTAGTGGTGACACTATTTTCAGGTGAAATAGGTTTTTAGGGAGACCAACGGAGCTACAGACTGGATTGCCTCTTTTGTTACAAATTATTCTGTAGGAGTTCTCTAGACAGACGATAAAGAGATGCCTCAGGTGCTTCATGACTTGTTTTATATATATATATATATATATATATATATATATATATATATATATATATATATATATATATATATATTGGCTATATGCATATCCGATTGCTAAGAGCCATTTGGTGCGCGAAAAAAAAAAAAAAAAAACAGCATTGCAGGCGGTTTCACGGCATACCATGGGTCCTTGAAATTTTTTGTCTCCTCCGGTCCTTTATATACACCTTATTCTATGGGGGGCGATTTCGTGCCGGGTAGTTCTATATACCCCCCCCCCTATTGCTCAGGACACCCCCCAAAAACCAAAATAAAATACCCAAACTAACCTTTAGTGTAATTACCATATTGCCCTTGAAATTTTTTCATACACCCCCTTCCTCCTCCTCCGTTTCGTTTTGAAAAGAAAAAAAAAACACCCCTCAAACCCCCCTTAAACCCCTCCTCCCCCGTTCCCCCTTCTCCCTCTCGTCGCCGGCATTCTCCCGATCTCCGACCACCTCGCCGGCTTCTCCCGGAACCACCTCGCCGGCTTCTCCCGAAATTTTTTTTTTTCACGGTTCGTGCTCCGTTCGGCACTGGATCGCCGAACAAAAGGCTTCTGTTCGGCTGAACTGTGCCGAACAGAAGCCTTTTGTTCGGCGATCCAGTGCCGAACGGAGCACGAACCGTGAAAAAAAAAATTTCGGGAGAAGCCGGCGAGGTGGTTCTGGGAGAAGCCGGCGAGGTGGTCGGAGATCGGGAGAATGCCGGCGACGAGAGGGAGAAGGGGGAACGGGGGGGTTTTGGGCGTTGGCGAGGTGTTTTGGAGGGGAAGAGCGGGGTGGGGGGGGGTTTGGGGGGTGTAGAGAGCAATTTAGGTGAGGGGGTGGGGAGGGTGGGGGGTAATTTAGGAATTTTTAATTTTTTAGGGGTGTCCTTAGCAAATGGGGGGTGTAGAGAGTATTTAATTTTTTTTTAATTTTTGGGGGGTGTCCTGAGCAATAGGGGGGGTGTATATAGAACCACCCTTTCGTGCCGGGTGAGCATCGTATGTTTATAACCGGTTGTGCTCTGATTATTGGCGCCAGCACTTAGCAGGCGTGGGGTTCAAAATTGAGGAGCCATAAAAAATGCTGTATCTAATTCTTCTCGCCACATCCTCTCCATCGTTTCCTCTCGCTCTCGCTCTGGCTCTCGCTGGGCCTGTCGAAAATGAGGACCTTTTTGCTTAGAGTCATGGAGTCCGCCCTCCGGAAAGGAGGTACTTCGTCCTCCCCCGCGCCCTCCTCTCATATTCCCGCAGATCCTTCAGCGCGGAGTCGGGTCCCGAGCGGAAGGTCGCGATCCTGGGCGCCGCTGGGGGGATCGGCCAGCCCCTTGCCCTCCTTATGAAGCTCAACCCCCTCGTCTCTCGCGTCGCTCTCTACGATATCGCTGGCACCCCCGGCGTCGCCGCCGACGTCAGCCACATCAACACCCGGGCCGAGGTCCTCTAGGGTTTCCAGATCTCTTTCCTCCCCCCCCTCTACATTTCTTGGTCCTGATCTGATCTAGGGTTTTGGATCTGATCGTTTCCCTTTCGGTACTTCAGGTGAAGGGTTACATGGCCGAGGAGCAGCTGGGCCAAGCCCTGGAGGGCTTCGACGCGGTCATTATTCCTGCCGGCGTGCCTCGGAAACCCGGCATGACCCGAGACGATCCCTTCAACATCAACGCTGGCATCGTCAAATCGCTCTGCACTGCCGTCTCCAAGTACTGCCCCAACGTGTGTAATCTCCCTACCGTTTGTTTCTTTTTTCATTTCTTTTGGCTAATCCATGGGTTTAGTTGATTCCTTCTGCTATTGTTTTTATTGGCTCTTGTTAATATGATTAGCAACCCGGTGAATTCCACCGTGCCAATCGCAGCTGAGGTGTTCAAGAAGGCCGGAACGTATGATGAGAAGAAGCTGTTTGGTGTCACCACGCTCGATGTGGTCAGGGCCAAGACTTTCTACTCCGGGAAGGCAAAAGTCCCAGTTGCCGGTCATGCTTTCTTCTTTGCTTTAGATCTCTTAGAACCTCTGCTTCTTTGTTTTTATGTTAGTCTTATTGGGGAATTACTTGCAGACGTTAATGTCCCTGTTGTTGGTGGTCATGCTGGTATACCAATCTTGCCTCTGTTTTCCCAGGTGATTCTTTAGATTCAACTTCCTTCTCTCGTTTGATTTTTTTTTTTTGTTAACTGAAACATTTTTTTTATTTCTTTTGATCCCTTGGCAAGATGATATTTTTCGTTTGTTTTAATTTGGTTTCTGCGTGCAGGCAACTGCAGCAAGCAATGCATTGTCGGAGGAGGATATAAAGGCTCTCACGAAGAGGACACAAGATGGTGGGACTGAGGTTGTAGAGGCAAAGGCTGGAAAAGGCTCTGCAACTTTGTCTATGGCGTAAGTCTGGAAAAGCCAGGAAGTTATCTGTGATGCTGTTTTAAGTTTTGTCCATGCACCGATCCATGATTACCTTGCTTTTTTGTCTATCCTTCAGAAGGGATTCAGTTGTTAGGCAGCAAGTAGTTTGCTATGCATAGTTTGTTATTTCAAATTTAGGATGCAAAGTATACGCACATCTTTGGGGAAAAAATGTAATTTGGGCATCAAGATTTTTTTGCCATAAGCTGCAGTTTTCCGTTGATTTACTGACTTTTCACTCAGTAATTCATGATTTTAATGCTACAAGCTATTGTTTAAATTATATTGTTATGTGACATGATAATATTATTAGTAAGTGGTGAATGATTAACTCTTGTACAGGGCACAACTTAGATTTTCTTGCTACTTGGAAATGTGTTTGTTGCTCTGGACCTATAACTGAGGCTTTAGCCAGAAAATAGAGAATGGTTAAACTGGAGTCAAGCAAAGGATGTTCTTGGCTCGATCCTCCATTTGACCGGATAGCTCTAAAAAACAAATGAACCAGTCTGTTTGTACCCTAACGTATAAACCTATTGATTATAGTTAATTGGATGATCTAAGTTGCTTGGATCCAAAGAAAACAAAACAGAAAACATCATAATGTGCAATTGCACACACACTGCAGAGATTGGTAGTTTTTTCTTGCTCAGAAAGTACACAAATTCCTACCTAACCTTTTTAAGATTGATGAGACGATTAAAACACTGAGCGAACCTTATAGATATGATAATTAGGGATCAGGCTACTTTGTTGGACCAGTGGTTCGAAAGTTTTATTTGTTGAACACAAGGTCTCGGCCCGTACCGGCCAGTTCAGTCCGTACCGGCCGATACCGCCCCTGACCGGTCCAATATAGCCTTAAAAAATGGTTCGGCATCTTCGGGGCCGGAATCGAGTGGTTCCACCTTTGTATTGGTGCGAAACGGGCTGGTTCGCGCCAGTCGCCGCGCCGGCGCGGGCGCGAGCTAGGAACCGCGCTTGTGCGCGGTTCCGTGGGTGCGGTTTCTTGAGTTGGGAATTGCGCCCGCGTGAGGTTTCCCGCGCTAGGAACGTGCCCATGCGGGCTGCCCCGCGTGGGCCATTTAATGTCACAAAGTGGCAGTTGTTTTTTTTCCGCGTCTGCGGACTTTGCTGCTTTTTTGGCCAGTTTGGTATCGGTTCCAATCGGTACCGGTGCCCACCAGTACGTCGGTACGGTCGGTATGGCGGACCTTGGTTGAACATATTGTCTGTTGTTTGTTCCAACACCGAGAATATTTTGTCTTCATCCAAAAAAATATTTTGCATTTTTCAGAATTATGTAATCAACCAGTTGTTGTACATCTATGAACACTTTTTTTTACCACAAGTCTCATAATCTAGTCTGTTGCTTTTTCTTTTTAGTGCCTTTTTGTTTATTTTCCAGTTCTTGTATCTCCTGCTTTTGATAGATTGAGGCTAAGCTTAGAGGCAAGCTATAGCTGAAATTTTCCATATTCATATTCTTTGTGATTCTTTTTTTTGTGTGTGTGGTTTAATTTACTTCTATAGAAATTATGCTTAAGCACAGGTTTTCAATCTGAATGAGTGAGCATCATGTTCCATGTTCCATGATACTGTTCTGGATGATTTAATTGAACATAATAGCGGTTATATATCATATAATTTATTGGAAACTTTCAAAAGTGGAATAGGGCATGATCTGTTTTTATTGATATTATATTGGGGTTGTTTAATTATCATCATGTTCCAATATCTTGAAATTTTCAGATGGTTTGACTGAAACAACTAAAAGTAGTAGCTTACAAATCATCTAATTTATTGGAACTTTCAAAAACGAAACAGAGCATCTTATGCTTTTATCAATTTTATATTGGGGATTTCTTAATTATCATTTTTTATGATAATTGGTTAACTAAAAATATATAAATAATTGTTTCTTTAATGTTATTTGCAAAATTTGTTAACCATTTTTCAAAAATTTGGCTATCATGATTTTTTTTTCTTTTCTTTTCAAAAAAGCTTAGGGGGCAACCAGATTGCTCTGCACTGTTTAGCTAATATTTGTCACAAAAAAAGAGAGAAATTTTGTCAAATTGTAGCTTTCCACACTTTATTCTACTGTGTTCATAGCATTTTTTCTCTATTTTCTGTTGTTATTGGTTCTGAAGTGCACACTAGAAACCAACTAATAAGCTAATGAAGTAAATATTTGCCTGTTGTTTTTCGGTAAAATTCGTTTAGTTGGTGAGGTGCTATATTCTTGACGATGACTCTTTTGTGGTTCTTTATTTCATTTAAGATTACATATTGTTATAATAACATCAATGGTGTTCACTAGCTAGCTTACTTTGAACCGGTGCTAGGTTCTCAAAGTAGTTGATTAGAGGGTCCGATCTCTCTTGTTACCTGAGTGTGCAGGTCATGACGTGCGGGTTTGGAGCACCTCTACTAGGACCAGTGTCAGCGTGGGCGACCTCTCCCGCATTCTCCGGCGACAGTATGAGCCTGGGCTTGACTACATCTAGATCTGACGCTTGGGACTCTAGCCGAGGGTAGCCCTGTTTCTCTAGAAGTTGATCTAGGGCCGTCTTCCGACGAGAGCAGTTCTTAGTGGACGAGGACTGAGGATTCTCCCGGTATGTGGAGATTGTGGTGTGGACGAGATGGTGGACCATGCCTTGTTTCAGTGCATATGGGCTAGGGCGACTGGCAGGGACCCCGCAGGAGGTCCAGAGTCCTTCCGTCACTTCGTTCATGATAATCCATTAGTAAATGTGCAAATGTCGTGGTAGCTGGAGGGACCAGTTTTTACAGGCCATGTGCCGATGCTCGAAGTCCCCGCTGCTTCGCCAGAAGGTGGTCGAGTGATTTGTATGTCCTTCCAGATTTGGCTGGCTAGGAACGCTCGTACCTTTGGCGAACATAGGATGTTGTCGAGACTTGTGGTGGAGAGTGTCTGTGTGCAGGCGGCGGAACTCGGTAACATCTTACCCGTCGAAGGGATCTTGACAGCTCGGGACATCTGGGGTTCCCATTTTGCTTCGGCAGCATCCCGTTTTGTGTTTTTCACCTGAGAGCCCCCACCCCCCGAGTTTCCTTAGAAAGAAAAAGTGGCATAAGTTTCCCTTGCATATCACTATATGCAACCCAACCCGAATTGGTCTCTTCAGATCGGTTTATATCGATTTTTTTAAAATTCAGTTTGGTGTTGGTTTGAGAAAGTCTTGAACCGAAAAAATTTCATTCAATTTTGGTTTGAGTTTTCAATAAACTAATTCAAATTGATCCGACTCGTATATATATAAAATTATATATCAAACCGACCCCACCCGACCCGGCCCATATGAACCCTTTTTCAGTGTTGTCGGAATAGGACCTGTTGGTGGTTTAAAAAGCAAACCATTAGGAGCCGGTGGCTAAAGAGAGTACGACTTTGGTTCCAGAGATAGCGATTCGGCTTAGTTCAAATAGAACTAAAGAGAACGGGTTCAACTTATCCGTATATATATATTATCTATATTTCAAAATTTTAAATTTTCTTCTTATATTTTTTTTATATATATATAATAGAATTTTTATGTTTAACTTAGCCTAGCCCATTTAGTCCAGTTCATTAAACATCAACCCTATATATAATGAAATTTTTATATTTAGATTTAGCGTAGCCCATATGGCCCTACCCATCGAACATCGACTTGATAAACTGAACTAAACTGAATCGAATTTCTTGGGTTGACTTCAAGCGGTTTTTGTAGATGGTCGGTTCAGTTTTGGTTTCAGTTTTAGGAAACTGGTTTAAATTAGTTTGGTTTCAGGTATATCTCCAAACTAACTTGACCTGACCCATGCATACCCCTACCCGCATGCTGGGATAAGGCTACATACATCTGACCCTTCCTAGACCCTATGGTGGCAGGAGCCTCGTGCTTGGGGCCATCATTTTTTTGTTTTGCTTATGATAATTCTCATCCATGTCTCCGTAACAAAAGACCTGCAGGGATGATGAGTGAACCTCTTCTTTCTTGAGTTGCCTTTGTCTCCCAGAAGCTTAATATGGTTGTATCTTCATCAACAATTTTTTTTTTAAATATTCTTTTTTCAACTACTATGCTGTGCACTTTATTTGTTATCAGGATATCATCTACAATTCCTTCACACCATCCATGTTCTGCTTTGCAGTGCCAATTCATGATTTTTTATCAGAAGTTTGTAGTAATCTTTCTTAATCATTAGGTCACCGGCTTCTATATGTGCAGTAATGGCAACCAAATTTATTTTTTATGGCGATAGGTGATAGATTCGGGATCTTACTCTAATACAATTTTAGTTGGGTACATTCACTTCATAACATGTGCACTTATAAATGCACATGCTATTCTTCATAAGATAAATGGTGTATCCTCATCTTTGTTGTTCAGTGTGGCTTTTTGTGAGATTGCTCCCTGCGGTGCCTTCTCAAGTGACATACTTTAACTGTTTGTTGGGTACTTACAAGTGCAGCCAATCTTGATCCTGAACCTTATGCCTTCTGGCTTGTTATATTAGCTTTGATGGACAAAAGACCTGGTGCATGCTGGTGTGGTCTGTTATCTAGATTATGACTCTTATGGTGTCTTTTGCTTCATCACAGGTAAAACTAGGGAAAAAGGGAATTGAGGAAGTACTTGGATTGGGCACTCTCTCAGATTATGAGAAACAAGGTTTGGAGAATTTGAAGGCTGAGCTCAAGGCTTCTATTGAGAAGGGAATTAAGTTTGCGAAAGAGAATAATTAGTTTGAATTCTAAGGCCTCTGGAACCAATTTTGCATCTGTACTCGAGGGTCATTCTCTTGATGCATTCGGCTTTGTATGTAACTGATTCCTTGAGCTTTTTGAGCTGGCTATCACAACTGGGACGAAACAAGCTTTTGAACAGGAGATGAGGGGACGGACGGAGAGTGTGACGAGTCTCTCTGTGTTTTTTTTTAGCAAAATGATTACATTTTTATACCAAGCCTATATCTTTTTGTTTTTTGGTACAATATTGGTAGCTTTATCCTTGTGTCATATAGTGTCGTATCTTATTACTGGAACTCTTTGCATTCGCAAAATTCAGAATGATATGCACGTTTTGGTTCTTGAAAATAGCGGCCAAAAATCGAAATATCAAACAATCGGCTTGCAGTGTCAGCAACCAGGATGTTTTCACTTTTTCTCAACTAGGTTGCTCGGTGGTTGTATACCATCATCCCATCGGGTAATAATGTCTCTCTTAGATTAAACAGTCATCACAATTCCTACTTACTTGGAAAAATCACAAATGATGACTTCACTCAAGCACAAAGGTAGAATGTGCGATGCTAGCCCGAGCACCACATAATGCACAAACTGAAGTCTAATTACAAATTTTGGTTGAAGAATCCGTCATAACTTAATATCCTTAAAAAAAAGAAAAAGTGGCATGCATGTCAGATTTTCTTTAGGAAAGATTGACGCATAGGTTTCCCTTGCATAAATAAATGTATATACTTGAAGACAGGCAGAGGCACAAATATACACATGGGAGCTGTCAAAGCAGCAGGATGAGAACAAACTTGGGCAAGAACGAAGTTGATGCGTCAGCCCAGCTAATAAAGATGATACGTTACATGGGCAGGTGGGGTGAATTACTTACAGACATTCTACAACAAGAAGTAATGGGATAAATATACAACTTGGGCAGAAAATATTCTTCACTATAACCGCTATAAAGTTTCCAACTTAAAATTGTGTTCTACGAATTCTGTGTCACATAGCTTTGGAGTGCAGCATGGAGTCGTCCTTGTAAGCACCGATCAAATCAGTCAAAGCTTTAATTAAACATTTGGGGTCAAATATGGTCCCCACCTTAGGAATATGTACAGAGTCTACAATGGCCTGCAGGTAACATTCATTCCATGCTAAAACAATAATAGACCAAAACAAATCAGATAGTAGACCAAAACAATATAAAAAAGCGAGAAAAAGCACATGCTAAAACTCTATTCTAGGATGATCTAAACATTCATTCCATGAAAATATGCATGCAATTGTACCCAATGATATGTTTTCCAGTAATAAACACAAGATCCAATTCAAGCAACCGTTGCTTTGCATTCTCAATTTTGTACCAAGAAATTTGCTCCAAATATGAACTTAACCGTCTCAAAGTAGCATAATACTACAAGATTTTAGCCGCTTGAACTTGATGTTTGAAGAATCCATGCACATTATGATTTCTCGGGGAGCATTAAACAAGGATCGGTTTTTTAGCAAGGTACGGAATGCATTGTCAAATATTCAATATGATTCCACAAGATCTATTTTCGTTCATGTAAGGGATTCTAGCCAATTGAAAGAATCTTCTGATCAATCCATAGATCATTTCGATTCCATTAGAAATGAGGACTCGGAATATCACACATTGATCGATCAAACAGAGATTCAGCAACTAAAAGAAAGATCGATTCTTTTGGATCCTTTCTTTCTTCAAACGGAACGAACAGAGATAGAATCAGATCGATTCCCGAAATGCCTTTTTGGATCTTCCTCAATGTCCCGGCTATTCACGGAACGTGAGAAGCAGATGATCATCTGCTTCCGGAAGAAATCGAAGAATTTCTTGGGAATCCTACAAGATCAATTCGTTCTTTTTTCTCTGACAGATAGTCAGAACTTCATCTGGGTTCGAATCCTACTGAGAGGTCCACTAGAGATCAGAAATTTTTGAAGAAAAAACAAGATGTTTCTTTTGTCCCTTCCAGGCGATCGGAAAATAAAGAAATGGTTGATATATTCAAGATAATTACGTATTTACAAAATACCGTCTCAATTCATCCTATATAGCAAACTGAAGCAGAATCAACTTTATAGAGTCCAAAAAACTTTGGAAATTAATGGGAATAAGAATAAAATAGACAACGCTGTTCAATTTTTAAGATACTAACTGAAACTAAATAAATAAAACATTTAAAAGCCAAAATGCACTTAAGGTATGTCTAGTGAAAAATTGTTCTGAGCAATAAATTTAATGAAAAATTTACACAGATCTGTACCATTTAAAATCATGCTGATAAACTCGTCACCTGAATCAATTTTTGGTGGAGAAAAGTCACCAATGGGATTTGGCTTTAAATGAGATTGATGAGCAGCACAAATAAGAGAATCTGATTCAGATGTCTATCCAAGTATTTGACACAACAAGAGAGAAAGAAGATACGGGGGAATACATAGGATAAATTATAATTTTAACTAAATTATATATATTCATTTAAACTTCTTGTTAAAGCCTTTTGTTATACATATCTTTCATTTAAACTTCCCAATAAAAATAAAGAAATAAAAAAAATAACATTTTGCAAAGTTATTTCAATACATACATCTTTGGCCAACACTAAAAAGAATAAATATTCAGTTCTAACTTGAGTAGCAGGATTTTTTTCATTTATAGTGGTGTACCTGCTTATGAATCTCCAGTAAAACTTGTCCCCACACCCACTTTCAAAGTGTTTTTTTATATAACTTACTAAAACACACTTTTGCATACCTGCACTCAACTCGCTTCTAGTGAATAAGTTTCTAATATGAAAATAGAGGGTCAAACTTATTGTTAGAAGAGTTCAACTCTCCATCAATATCTAAAACTGGCTAGCATGAAACTTAATAAATATCCAAGTGTCTAATACTTATCCAACTCGGATATGTATACAACATGGATTTTTGGAGCCAAACATGAGTGTCTAGACTCTAGATAGCACAGCTATGAGGAGATCATAGCAGTGGAAGAATGATGACAACATGTCTTTAAATTTGATCATGGGTTTGTCTTGCTGTTCCAAATTAGAGAAGTGGAAAGGAAGTTTAGAAAGTGAAGAAGTATCTCCAAGGACTTTAGAATGATGCTTTGATACCTAAAAAACCATTACGAGCTACAGCCGTTGGACGGAGGCATGGGAATTGGGAACTAGATCTCAAGAACTTATAAGGAGTGGGGCCCATTGGATGTTTAGGTCGGGCTTTGGCGTAGCAGTAAGGTTGCTCTATTGTGACTTGGTATTACAGGTTAGAAACACAAAAACAGCCTCTCCGCATGCGAGGTAAGGTTACATACATTTGACCCTCTTCAAACCCTACAGCAGAAGCTTTGTGCGCTAGGATGGTCTTTTTTTCCTCTTTGGATATGGAGTGGTTAATAGAAAAGAGCAGGTCAAAGAGGAAGCATTGTCTATGTTACAAATGGGGAAGGTGGCCAAGTGGCTCCGACAGGTCAACATGTATAAGGGGATTTCAAGAAACCAGTGGGGCTAACTTTCTCCTTACATCAATTTGGCTCCGGACCTCCGGTAGTGCTCTTGTCTTTTCCATGTTCCAAACAGGTCTCAAGTTGACTTAACAAACTTCAAAGTTATCATAAAGACATTTCCTAATTACCATTTCTAAATTACTTTGTTGCACTTTTTTCACATACTATAAAAAAATGGCATTAGACATCGAAGAAGAATTACTTCAATCATTTTTTTTGGGATGTCATGTTGGTCAGGAAAGCTAAACAAGCATAGATAAGTGAGAGTATGAACATAACTCAAGATACTTCATAGTTGATAAAAAATTAAAGACAAACAGAGTTGACATTTCATTGAAAATTTATGATTGAGAATATTTCTTTTTTTTTTTCGCTTTCTAAGTATATCATCCATAAAGTGTAGAAATCTAGAGAATGTTGAATTCAAACAATAGGAGCAGAACCTGAAACAACCTTTTGCTAGGGCTAAGAGGTATAATGAAGATCCGAGATATACCATAACCATAACTAACCTTCCTTTTTCAAACTATTTAGGATTGGCTTCATGAATCCTCATTCACTAAATATTTCTATTTAGGGCCACCTTTGATGTTATTCCTAGTTTTTCCATATTGTTCCTCCCAACCTCCATCCATGTCACCTTCGGTCTTTCCCTTCTTTTCGTACTACCTTCAACACAAACCGAAGTACCTCTCCTCATTAAAACCTCTTCAGATCTTTCTTATACATGTCTATACCATTTCAATCGAATTTTCATTACTTTATTCTTAATTTGTGCAACTCCTACAGTTCCTCTAATATATTCATTTCTCATTTTATCTTTTCTAATTTTACTACGTCCATCTTAACATTGTCATTCAGCTATTCTCAACCTATTTTCATGTACTTTCTCTATTGCCGAGCCTTGCAAGTCATATAATATGATGGCAAGCTTCATTGCTGTTCCACAAAATTTTTCTTTAACTCTCTAAGTTATGCGCCTATTATATAATATTCCAAATGCACCTCTCCACTTCATCCATTCAGCTCTATTATTATTATATATATCTTCATCTATCTCCCATAAAATCTCAAGATGACGTCTAGTGTCAGAAGTGGCTGAACTTACATAAGGATGTAAGATCCCGCTTCATAGAAGCTTACAGATTGGCTGAAATGATTTAAATATAAAGCACTATGATAGGACACATTTCCAATAGTTTCCACAACTTGATTTACTTTTGAACATTTTCAGGCATTTGAATAACATGTAACTATGAAAGTAAAAAAGATATTTATATTTTAAATGGCCAATGTGCACTACAAGAATCTATGGCGCACTAGCCAATGATGATATATGATTGAGATGGCGAATATAAGTCATATAAAGACAATTACCATGATTAGGAATAAAATGGTTTCTTTTCAGTTCTCAGCCACCAATCCCATTTCCTTCTTAGTTTCAATACGTCATAATATGGTTCAACAATATGATGTATATTTCCTGTCCTACCATATGCAGCATTGCAGTATATAAACATGTTTAATGGCAACATCTCCCACTTATAAGAAACCCGTTAGAAACATAATTGATTTACTTTACTAATGAATAAGTTAATCGGTTGTTCTATTGTTGATTTGCATGCAAGATAAATATGTTCTCCTATTAGCATTGCAAAATTATTTGTAATAGCTGGTAAAATGTGAACATACCACATGAAAAATTCCTTGATCAGCCAAACAATGAACATCTACAGCGACTTGACCATCTCTAGGAACCAACAAAGCGTTGATGTAATCACTGGGCTGCACATGTAATGAGGAGGATGGAATCATGAAAAGAAAAAGAAAATGGGATTTGTTCCCACTGCAATGGCATGATCTACCAGTAGAAATTAATCAACCTTAAGAGGTAACTGACACATGCAGTAACCATGTAAACAAGTTATCACAACCTACCACAAGGATCAACTTGAGATTCTCTCTCTCTCTCTGTGTGTGTGTGTGTGTGTGAAGATGCCTGTAGTCAATAGGCTCCACAACAGGGCTAGCCCTCCCCCAATTACCCCTAATCCCTCAAACCCCGGAGAAGGCAGGATTTCCAAGTCATCTGGTATAACAACCAAGGACCTACCAGCTTGTACAACTGGTGCCTTCGTTTCTTTGGCATGAAGGTGCAGATACTGTGCTTAATAACAGTATCAAAAGACGCACACACCATTCTGAACTCAGGACTTTGGATGTTGTAAATTAAGAGGAACCTCGGCCCTCTTCTTTATAGCCATCACTATAACCAATAGCTACAATCTTTATATATAATCATGCCAGGCTAAAGAACCAACCACTATAATCCAGGCTGCTCTCTGGGTGTTATGATTTTGAAACAGAACAATTTTACACCCATTTATCCAAATGATACAAAGTTAAAAACCTATGATCTCATAGAAACAAGAAAAGAGCATTTTGGATAAGCTGATGTACTGAAGCCCGTGACAAGCCTGTCCCAGACCAGAGTTTGGTGCAGCTGCCATGAAATAGGCCTTGATTGACCCGTACCCAGCCTGATAACGGGCAACAAACAAAGCCAGATTCTTGCAAGTGAGATTACAAGGCAACTTCTCAGTACACTTGTTGGTAAAATTGATTTCAGTTAAATGATGTCTTTGTGAATCTACAATATTCTTATTATTATTTTATGTAACACGTTGCACAAATGAAAAATCTCATAGGGCAATAGCTTCTTCAGCTCTTTAGGATGAGTAAATGTATGAAATTAACTGGAAAATACAATATGAGTGATCTGAAGATGTGAACATCCATCACTTACAAGTTTCTTTAGACTCTTGTCAGGGTCTCCATAAGTCCGGTTTAGAGCATCTGTAATTGCGGATACAAAGCCAGAAGCTGATAAACCAGTTGTTTCTCTATCATGTGAACCATTTAAAAGAAGTACCTACATATAGCATAAGTAACATAAAACATGGTGTTAGAATATATATTGTAAGAGATACTAAATTGGCCAATCTCAGTGACCTGTATTCAATGAATAAAAAGCAAAGTAATGGAACCTGACATTGAAGAAAAGATGCTATTTAAACCTCCATCCATAAAGTACTATTGATTGTGAAGAATAACATGCATAAAGCCAATGATGTAGTGTTCCAAGAAAAAACACAACAACAAAAAAAAAAAAGTTTGCGTACAAGACTAGGTGTGTCCATATTAAATATCACACTGACTCTATACTGTACTGATTGGTTCAGTGAAACCATACGCAATGGGAAACAAAATATCATTCAACATGTGACAATTCTCAGCAGGTGATGCACCTATGCTATATGATATGAATAATCTAGTTTACTTCAAGTGCGTGCCATTAAATTATATAATGCTGAATCCACATATCAGTACAATATATGTATCAAGGGCCAATAAGGGTATAAGATTGGCCAGTTTGCTCTGTATAATGACAAATAAGATTTCTCTGATATACAACCATCTGTACAATGAAAGATTTTTAACAATAGGCAGTTAAGCTGTTAATCTGTTTGATCGAATCCACCACCAAGATAGAAGAATCTCAATCAACTGAAATCAATTAGAATCCCAAGTTTAAAAAAATTATGTTATTTTCAGATAGATGATAAAGTGGTCTACAAATACAAAATTTGCCCTTTATATTGGTCTTGAGAATTCGTCTGTTCAAACTTCAGAAAGTTCATGCTGATGGTTTTAGTGTCACACCTTATGCATATAATTGCTTTCTTTTAACTTCTTATCAATATAAGATGCTAGATAATACAAAGAGGAGCTGGGGGTGGGCCTCTGCTACCTCCAGTCATATCTATCTTCCAGATGGGAACATCTTTACAAGTAGAACTCGAAGAAATGACTATGGTCCAATGATGAAACCGTCATGAGTCTTTAAGAAAGACATGGCATTTCATGATCAAAACTATGAATTGAACATTCAGACCCTTATCCACTTCCCCTACTTATAACAATATTCATCATAGTCATAGTCTAAGGAATCCTAAACAACATGGTCATTTACTTTTTCATGTAAGATTTCTCAAACATTTCAGGAACTTTTATGTCTACATTCAATTCCAATCACAAAGTATCATTTTAATTGGGATTCAGCAACATTCCACTACAAGCAGCTCATCATTATATGTCATAGCTTTGTCAATCACTCCTGTTAAAAATTTGGATTTCAGCTAAGATTCAATAGACAGATGTACAAAATTTATCAGCTGAAATATTTTACCTCCTATATACTTTTATGGAGATAATAGTGAAAAAGGCATAAGAAAATGTCCCTGGTACTAAAAACTTTCAAAAATATAAATGAAAGCAGATGATGACATGATTTTGGGAAAAAAAGATCTCAATATCTGAAGAGATTAAGAGCTCATTATACCCCAACAGCGAGTACCTTGGGAATAGATCTCGAGGCAATAGCTTCACCAATGCCATGCAATACCTGAAGGCATCTTAAAATATTAGCCTAAGAGAGAACTTTCTCTAAATGAAAACATCTGATGGAAGAAAAGCACTTCAATAATACTAGCAACATCTAGAACAATACATCATAATGAAAAGAAAAATATAGCGCTGGAAACCCCATTCTATTAGAGGTGATGCTGAAATACATTAATTGCACTTTCTATGACTACAAATCTGGCAAACTACTTGAGCACCAGTCTTA
Organism: Phoenix dactylifera; assembly: GCF_051530095.1. NCBI lineage: Eukaryota > Viridiplantae > Streptophyta > Magnoliopsida > Arecales > Arecaceae > Phoenix > Phoenix dactylifera. Next base: position 31,569,382 of record NC_143198.1, on the reverse strand, counting down.
GGAAAAACATACATGATTTTGATAAAAAGTATATGATCAGAAATAAGTTGACAGTATAGATGAAAAAAGGACTGTTAAAGGAAAAACAAAGAGATAACATTAATATATCATTTTATAAAGTTTGAATATCAACTAAACTGAAGCCATTATGCAATTACCACAAGATAGGTAGGATAAAGTGATCCAGATTTAAAATCTCAGACTTCAAGTTTGACATGGTTGAGTCAACGAAAACAAACAACAAATTGAAGGCTTCAGAATCCTAAGAGGTTAGTTAAAGTATTAGGTAAAGGGTGATATTTTCCCTGGAGATCGCTTGCTGAAAACGTAAATGTCTTGTATCATATTATGGAAAATGGCCAAAACACCCAAGAAAAACAATGAATGCTCTCTACTTTCTTTGAGATTTTACATTGGTCAAATAATGTGAAATAATATTCTGTAAACATTCCACATAAGAGTTGGAGACTTGGAAACAATAAGAAACCCACTCGCTTGGTCTTTGCCCACATTTTGGAATAAGGTTTGCAGAGACAGTTTTGGTTTCAGCTGAGCCCATAAAGTTTTGGTTTCGGCAGTTCCAGTTCAAGTTCCAGAGTCCCAGTCAAGAAAAACAATAGAAACATCAGGTCTCTGTCAAGAAAGTCAGATTTTCTTTTCAGCTGAGCCCATAAGTTTTGGTTTCAGCAGTTCCAGAGTCTCAGACAAGAAAAACAATCCAAAAAATCAGATAGCACACAATTTTAGAGTATTTTGTATTGTTTGACATTTCTGGCTGTACAGGTTCAATATTTTTGGGATAAACAACTAAAACTATCAAGAATTGCAAAAGAAAAAAAAAAGCTTATTACAAACCAATGAAAATGTTAAATAATCACATTACCCACAAAATTTAGAGTATAACATACCATTCAATTGTTCATACTTCATAACAATTTTTGACCGCCTAATATGTAGCAACATAGATATTATTAAAACTGACAACATTCATATATAAGTTCAAATACTAATACGAACTTGAAATGATGATTAGCATTATAGTAAGGCGTTGAGGTGGGGTGAGGTGGGGGTGATGGCAGGGTGTGGCTCCTGCCTCCCGTATTTTTGCAATAAAGCTCTTCCAGTATCTTAAAATATTGCAATGAGTGTACATTTGATCTTAAAAAAATGCTCCTTAGGCTGGATTTATCACCTACAATTAAATGCCCATAATAATAATTGATATCTATGGTTACTTTTGGTTTGAAACTAGTCCGAAACTAGCCAGTTTTAGTATAAACCACCACAAATGAGTTTCAGAGGTCAGATCATTTTCAGGTGATTTCAAAGTATAGCTTGATAAGAGTTCTTAAAGAGCCTGATAACTAAAATGGGTCTCTTCCAGAATAAAAATGGGTCTCTTCCAGAATATCCATCACTTGGTTCTTTAATCTGATACCTCTAGACACTAAGAAATTCAAACAACAACCTTTCATGTAAGAACTCCCAACTTGTCAGCCAATTTGATAGGCTCGATGTTGGCCTAGCTGATACAATCAGAAGGCCCCAGTTCTAGGCATATAAAAATAGGCATGCAGGGTCTAAAAAGCAAGGCCTACATAATTCTTGACCTGTTGTGTTTACTGTCATTCTAGAAGGCCTGATTTCCATGTCAAGAAAGATGAGTCAAGTAGAAGTGATGTTGAACAAATAATATGATGCAGCAAAGCACCATATATATGAGCATCAACCATATATCTTTCATAATTAAAATCAACACTAGAACACCTAAAAACGTATTTAGCAGGTCAAATCACTGTAAGCTCATATAGGTGCTAGCATAAGACAGACATCAAAACATCCACAATTCCTCCTGATGTACAGTGCACGACATCATATTGAAAGATGGCATATTAAGATCCACAAATGCTGAAACAGGACAAATTATGAACCATGATATTACCAATGATGGGCAGATGGAAGTATAAAGAGAGCCCATAGCATAAACAATGCAGTCAACTTTACACAACTGTTCCAAAACTGTAGGGTTAGCAGCAGGGAAAACCTACACAACAAAAGTGACGATGAGATGATGACTTCAAGAAATACGATTAAAAAACACATGCTAACAGGAAAATTCCAAGAAATAACTATTTGTTGCAGGTCCTAAATGATATTAACTGCTTTTAACAAAAGGTTATTCTATGTGGGGCACTGTACAACCAAACATCTCATATTGGTCAACTTAGATGGGCTCATAAAATTCAAATATATCTGCACAGGTATGCACTTTAGGTTGGAACTGACATATATAACTAGCTCTTATATCACTACAACACCAAAAAAACAACAAACTGTTATTTTCAAAGATTACATCAGGAGAGTTCAATGACAAACGACCATCGTAAATAAGGACTCTCTCAGTGTTAGGATTATAAAAACTGCACCTAAGCCAAATGAATTCTGAAGATGTCTGTTCCATTTACTGTACAAGTTGCAGTCACCCAGTTTCCTTGCTTAGGGCCTAACTTCCTAAGAAGCCCCTACGTGTGGGCCAGCCACTTATTAGGTGACTAGGAAACACAGAAAGGTGGAGTTTGGACTATACATAAGAGGATTGCCTGGGCATTACACAAGGAAGATCAGGATAGTAGGCCTGGTAGGCAAGCAGACTACAATTTCTCCATCTTCATAACTGGCGCCCATGTTTTGCTTAAGAGTTTTGTTGATTCTTAATTATTAGTTTATTTATATCTATTTGTTCGTTATTCAACATTTGCTCTCAAATCACTTGTTGAAATAACTTAGTAAAATAATTAAGCACTTTTATGGAAACTCAGACAATCAATTAATATTTCAGTGTTATAACACTGAAATAGGTTTTCAAAAGCACTTCCTTAATTTATCTTTTTTCTTTTATTTATTTCTAACCCTCTACTTGCTTATACATAGGGACGGAGGGAGGGACATGGACAGAGAAAGAGAGAGCGCACACTTAACATTAATTCTTTGGTAAAAGATTTAACAATTCAAAATCAAAGATGGGCCCTCCAAATGGGAGAAACACGCTATTAATCATGATCTTCCCCATAAGATCAGCTTAACTACCAACAATTACATATTTTGCTAGCCTCTAACCAATGCATCAAGTAGGTGCAAAAATGAATGTTGTTATAAAAATTAGACCATATTTTGCCCCGATTTAAGTATCAAAGTCTATCGAATTTCAATCCATACATGATCACTAAAGGGGTATCTCAATTTTAGTGCCATATCATGTATTTTAATATATTAGCATGATAGACACCATCCATTTTTGCACCCACATGATGCATAGATTAGAGCAAGGTAGGCCGAACCGGACTAAACCGCCCGGTTTGGCCCGTACCGAGCCGATTCGGTGGGAATCGGATCGGTTCGCTCATTAAAATCGGTTTCCAGCCCCAAACCACCCGAAACGGGTTCCGAACCGACTGAAACCGGCCAGAAAAGGCTCAAATGGGACCGAACCGGCCGAAACTATTTGGAACTGGCCGGTTCCAGTCAAACTCAGGTTCGCACCGAGTCGGCTTGATTCAGAACCAGGCCCCCTCCGCCTTTGCTTCTTTTGTTTAAAAAAGGTGTTGGAAAGGCACCCTCTTCTTTGCTTCGTTTAGCCTTAAGACACCTAAACAGCTCTCCCTTCCTCCCAATTTGCGAAATCACAATGATTCAGTGCGATTGAAGAAAGATCCAAGTCTAACTAAGGTGTACTTTCTCTCCCCCATCTCATTCTCTCTATTTTTTGGAGGGGTTTTGAAAAAATAACTCAAAATTTGCAAAATCAAAGAAGATAATGCCAAAATTTTTGATTTAGACTTGATTTTATTATATGTTGTAGGTCTATAGATAATCTACACGATGACATAAACATTTGTAATTTTTGAATTATATATAATTTTTAAAAATTAAAAATATATTTTTGGATTAAGACAAAAATATATAAAAAAATAAAATTCAAAAAATTGTAAAATTAGAAGCGTATTTAGGGGCATGCAAGCTACTCTCCAGCAAAATTTGAAGTCTATTTATTCAAGATATGTTGCAATCGTGCGTACAGTGGCCTAAGCCTAAATTTGAAAAAAATTGAGAAATAAGTAGCCTTTGATGTATGCCCACGGACCTAGAAAAATATATGTAGCATCCATTGTTAGATTTTATATGGTTAGAGGGGTAGGATGATGTGCTTCCTGACTATGCTAATGATCCGGATATCTACGAGAGACATCGCCACTCGACGAGATTTTAGATATCGATATATATGTTGTACTTTAAATATATGTAATTGATTGCGTTATTTATACTTTTCACCTCACTACTTGATTTGAGGATATTTCATATTGCTTCTTGTAGCATACAACATCTCACTAATTATTTTATATTTCGTATCATTTTAAAACAACAAGATACATCATTTAGGTTAAAACAGGATCATAGAAACCTCAAAAAACATCAAAAAAAATATCAAAGAATCAAATTAGACTTAAATCATTGAAAATATTAAAAAAAATGATTACCAATTAATTGAACTTGAAAACTAAAAAAAAAGGGCATGCCAATACGGAACCGGCACGAGCCAATCGTATCGTATCTGTCCAATTCCGAAGTTAGTTCTATACATATGACCAGCAACGAGAAAAACGGTACCGAATTGGTACTGTACCGACCCATCCGCCGACCGATATAGGTCCCAATACCGGTTCGGCGAAGCATAGATTAGAGATTTCCAAGAGATGCTTTTTTTTCATTTTTAAGTGTTTTACAAGTGTAGAATGGTTATGGTTGAATCTTTGATTTGGATGTCTTGTCATTCATTTCATAATCATTAAATGTCACACATATCTACGAATTCTAATTGATTTTTTTTAATTTTATAAGGTCTGCCTAACTGCCTGCTTTTTGCCTAAGCACTATATGGGCCCCTAACTGCCTATATACCATACTGCCTTTCAAAACACTAGTTGGTATAGCAATTGACATCAATGATAAAGCAACACATAAGTCTTTATGCGCTTTGAGGGATACAAGAAAGTAAAGTAGCTTTAGTATTCAGCAATGGAACATTCATTACCGGGGTTTGCAACCCATTCAGTATAAAAAAAGGTTATATTGAAAGGACTTGAAAGACGGGAGCATTATAAAGTAACATGAATAAACTTGTGAGGAAAAGTTTAAGAAAAGTGTTGTTGACAATGGACAAAACCTTGCATTTGAGGTGAAAAGATTTAAAAGGTAGCTTTAGATAATTTGTACAACAATCATTAATTATGGTTATGATTATTGAAGCAATTGAACCCAGTGGGAATGGCCTCTTATTCTTATAGTCAATAGAGAAATAAAAGATCAATTTCAAACAATCAAAAACCATATGTATCACACTATATTGATGAATGGCAGGCTACTAAATGAACCACTAACTCATGATGGTTATATCATATGGAAGAACAATGAGGCATCCGTGAAATATAGCCATATATGCCAAAACAAGAACCCAAGTTAACATCACAACAAGCAGTAGCAACTTCAATTTGGCAAGTATGAACTAATATTATCTACAAAGGACATCACACCAACCTCGTGCAACAAATTGCTACCCTCACTTGACATGTAGAAGACCCGCTTAATTCTAGACGGCAGTGCTGTAGTTGAAGTACAATCCTGTCCAAGATAATTGTTAAGAATATGCATAAGTCTCTTACTGCAAAAGAAAAAAAATCAGATACCGTGAACTAAAGAAGTTATGTTACAGAAAAGCCTACAAATAAGAAATGAATTAACAAGGTTCTTCAAAGTAGTGATAACAGATATAAATACTTGAAACTTAGATTTTTTAAATAAATGTTAGACCATATTAATGCTGTTGATCCCGTCGTGATGATGTCATTATTGTTTGCACAATAAGCAAACCAAAGTCAGCCCCTTCCTCTTGAAATGTTGAAATGAGGGTGAATAAAACACCACATGAAGATAGACAGACCTATAAAGTGAGCACAACTCTGCTACTATACCTTGTTTATGCGTTCCATACATCCATTAGTTGGGTGTGAAATTTCATTTTGACCACGTATAATGGTTCCATCCTGAGAATAGAAAGTTTGCAAAATTAGAGAAGAAACAGAAACAAGTGACAATCGGGTTTTGCTTTAGACCAAAGTTTTCTAATTTGACAAAGATATCATATTGGATGAATGAACGGCAAGTTTAGTGTAAGTACATGATGAAGGAAATCTCCATCATAAAAATTATAATGAAGGATAAACTGATACAAAAATTAAAAGCATTCAAGGAATGTACGGTATCAACCAACTAACAGTAACTCTTTGCTCATTTTATTGAGCAGCAGCCACATTTAATATCATAAACCATCAAAAACTGAGTTAGATTCTGAATTAGAAGCAAATAAGGGTACAATCACAATCATACTAATGATATATTATAGATACCAATAAGGTGATGAGGAAGATTAGTACCCATAATTCACATCCCAAAGTGAGCCTGTCGTTAGTGGAAATGACAGGAAGTACAAGACTTTCTGTAGGAATCTCTGAAACACGTGAAAACAAAAATATAGCAGCATCTAATGACTGAAAGAATATGCGTGCTCCAGCAAAGAAGAAATTTCCAATGCTGCAAAAATAAATAAATCCATCATGAAAACCTATAAATCTTAATTCTTAAATAAAAAACCAATTAATTAGAAATAGCTCACACATGATGATTGAGTAAATAAGTTAAAATCTAGATAGATAGATAGATAGATAGACCATCAAAATGGTTACTGTGTAAGAATCCTTCGAGTATATTCAACTAATTGTGGTACAATAGCATGTGAACTATTGTAATTAAAAAGGATTAGTGTGATTGGGTTACTAACCCCTTAATTGAAAAAGGAGATGCATAACTTCTAATCTTGAAATAAGGACACTTCCTTGTTTTTCCCATTCCTTTTCCAGGATGAAATAGTTGACCTCCTGATAAACATTATTCATTGTATTCAATTTACAAACTAATTTTTGCTTCTTGCAGACGACTTCTCATATGTACCACTCATGGCAACATGATGTGGATTAGCCTTCTATCCCATGATCTCATAAACCATTCCAATGTTCTAAAAGAAAAGAAATTTGAATAGTATCGACTTCATCCATCAACAGGAACATCTAATGAAAATGATATGCTGATGCCAGAAAAATAATTGAAGAATCCCCAAAAATCCATTGCTATCAGGTTCCCTGACTCCAGTAGGATTCTTTTGCTTAGGACTCGCAATCCGAATGAAGCACTCACAATGACTAACATGTGACACTTGCATAACATGTTTGGATCAACTTTTGGCCTTATAACTATAACAATAACCAAAAAACCTTGTCACGCCTGTTAGAAATTGGTAAATGGGTCCTTCACCATTCAGTAAAGACCTGAGGGATACATACTATCACTACCAATTTCTCAAATCTTCTCACATAGTTCTAATGTCAACTTGGGTCTTCCCTCCCGTGATCCTTTAGAACAAATCCAGGTTGGTCCTCACCCTGGCATCATCATATCCCTGTTGCACGTGACCATACCATTTCAACTAGTTCTCCACTGATCCTCAATTGGCAATTTTGTATGACATCAGGATTTCACTAGTACACTCATTTCTAAGCATATTGTACTAAGTTTTTTACATCCAACTAGCATGATCTTCTCTTGGATATTCACCTTGTATCCTTGACCATATATTCCCAATATTTTTGATGCATATATATAGTAGGCCCTGCTTTTATCTTATAAAAATTAAATCAAGCCTCTTTTTTCAGAGAAGAATTAACTTGTCTCCAAATCATGATCATAGTCCTGCTAAAAAATATAAAAAGATTTAACCCATTCCACAATTGATCATTCAAGGGCTTTTCCCCCCCTGGTCTTCAGTATGTTCCCTTGATGGGTGTTCCTCAATTTGCTCCACTTCATTCCTCAACAACAACTGACTTGATTAAAAGAGATGACAATTACTCAGCAGGGAAAGGAGGAAAGTTTGACCAGATCTAGAAAGAGAAGAAAAGACCCCCTCCTTCCTTCCCCATGATATTTTATTGAAGGCAAGTTTTCATTTTATCCAAGTATATTTCCTTCATGATATGGATATATTTCAGAGGCTTGGGCACATATTGAAAAATTTCCCATCTTTTAACTTATAATACATGTGCTGAATAAATTGTTTGTCCTATATATAGTGCTTCACTAACACAGGGCTTACTAGCATTACAATGTCTCGAGTCTCCATGGTTACTGCTGAAAGTGAAATTTGAAAGTGAAAGCAGACTTGAGATGCCCAGAGGGGGGACAGTTTCTCAAAATTTGCAATTCGCCATTCGAAGGACCTCGTCTGATTTCTTCTTTTCATTTGTTTATCCAGACAAAGGAAAAAGAAAAGGCAAAAGGAAATGTTCTTGCCTTAGCATACATCGCATCCACTGCCCAAAATCATCTTAACTCTTTGGTGCAGCATATAGAAAATATCTTGATTAGAGAAAAATGTCATCAATATATCTCCTCCATTGAAAGATAATATGATAAACTTCCTCAAAAATCCTTGATTTAATCCTTGATTAGTGTTTTATTTTCATGTTAGGCTTGAAAAATCGACCAACAATCGTACCAACTGAATAATCCCAGTAACTTATACATAGCAATACACATGCAATATATAGAAGATACGATACAAGAGATCCTTTGCAAATAAGCATCAATTTCCCAACGATACCAGAATCTGAGAATTCACAGTCCTACACTAGTATGGAGGAGTTCATATTATAATAAGAAAGCTAAGAGCCATGAAAGCAGTCTATTTTTAGAATCCTAGTTGCCAATACTCCTAGCAAAAGTCTGGTGGAAGTTGCATTTATTTGCAAGTGAAGTCCAGAAATTTCTTATACCAGACAGAATATATCTCAAACTAAATATTACTCTCAAAATTTTGTTTTTAAAATAATGAAACAAGCATTCCAGATTTTTCAGTCACTAAAGCATAAGGGACAAAGCAGATCAAGAAATTCTCTCTTTAAGATCCATTCACTGCTACATTGTTGGCAGAGACCATAACATAAATACGAACAATTTTCACCATAAGAAACTATCACCTGCCATTGCTGAAACAAAATGATTCATTTGAGCGTCGGAGGATCTGCATAACAGGAGCTATGGTATAAATTCATGAAGAATCCCAAAAGAGAAAAAAAGAAAGAAAGAAAAAGAAAATATGGACACTAACTAATGTCATCTCATTGTAGATGATGGGACCAAGAAACATGCAATTATGAAGAAATTTGGCACCAGGGCTAGGAGAGTTTGAAGATTAAAATAAAGAATCCTGGATAAACCAAAAAGTGGGGTATTAATGATGTTCATATCATTATTGGTTTATTAATGTCATCGAAGAATACATGATCACATGATAAGATCACATAGGAGTTTGATACTTGTGCCCGCAGTCATAAAGAAAATTTTTGTCTACTACAAACTACAACCTATGGATACTGAAACAAGAGAAAAGAAAATTTTCAAGTTGTTCCCTAGTCAACTTGAACTACACTACGAAACTTATTCCATGTATATCAAACTGATCATCAAAGAGATCAGGTACCTGATTTTGAAAGTAAACCAGAAATGCACGGATTGTTTCCCTGTAAGGTCGTGATACGCCATTCCACAAATAATGCTCCCCTTCAACGATTTCATACCTGTCAAATTCTCAACTCAGCACAATACTAGTCAGTACATCCACAAACCTAGCAAATAAATAACAGATGCTCAGAAATATTCTGATAGGATAATGTAGTGTTAAACTAGTAAAATATTTTGAAAGTGAAAAGTAGTACAGCAAATAACATGTCAACAGGTAAAAAATTAAGCCTATAATATAAAATAAAAAATTATATTGGTCATCGTAAGTTCTAACTGGAAGTTCTAACCAAAGTCAATCATCATATGACTCTCCCTCTGTGTGCGCGCGCGCACATGGCTGTGCCTGTGTGTGAAATTGATCAATTAGGATTAGATTAACTGAATGCGAATTGCAACAGGCTAGACCTAGCAGTCCAACTTGTTACAGCCAGGCCTAGGCCCAGATGACTATAAGGTGATGATAGAAAACTGGCCTTTCAATAGTTATATAGCAAAAGAGATTGCTTTCAAGAATTTCAATAGACAATTTATAGTATGTTTTAAAAACTAAAAAGCACAGGACCATTTATTGTACAAAAATTATATATAGAATCCTAAGAACTAGTCCAGAAAACAAAGTATATCATCCAAAACACGACATAATAAAATAACCTCAAATGATGGTGGAAAGTGGAAAATAATGTTTCTTATCTAGAAGTGACATTAAACTAATCAAAAACCAGCTCCAACTTAGATAAATTTAGATATGTGGTTAGAATGTATGGGCATTCTCGCATGTTCTTAAATCTGATATAAGTTGACAAACAAACTTGATATGAACGGCAGAAGGAAAGTTTGATACCAAACAATCTTCTTTCTTTGTTAATTTATCTTACCTAGTAGAGCAAGCTTTACTTTCTTGTTATGCGAGATAGAAACATAAATGATATAACTAAAAAGCGACAACTATAATTAAATGTAGACAACAAAGAACACATATAATATATATATCATACATACATACATATCTAAACATATGCTTATATGCATAGCACATGATGTTGGATCCGACTTAAAATCTTTTGTAGACTTAATATAAAACATAAATACCACTCTGTTTTGGCTTCTGATGCATCAAGAGACAAGCGGTGGCCAAGCAATCGACGAACAGCAAGAGCTTCAGAAGTGCTTTCATCAGACAATCTCAAACATCTTGATCGTATGTCCCCTACAGCTGGGCCACCTGTGGAAATGCATGTTACATTGCCTTATATTATGTATCGTATTATACAATATGCAATGCCTTAGTACATCCAACTGAATGAGAAAACCTTAAACATACCGAGCACACGAACAATCTCGGCTGTGCTTCCTCCATCATCAGAAACAGGAAGAACATGCGCAACTCGAGTTGTTACCTTTTTTAACTCTTCTATGACACCATTAAATGCAGTTCCCCCTGAACAACATCATGATGCATGATGGAGAAAATGTAAAAGAAAAAGTGACTACTTTGAAACAACTGATGACACTAATATATGCTTCCTTTAAATCAGTAAAATGGAGCTTTGGTAGAACAGAATAGTATCTGATGTTCACCATCTCATAAGCTGATCTATATGAAGAATGCAAACAAAAAATAAATTTAAAACATCACAAATATATGCACATAGCTGTAAACCATCAAAGAAAAAACAAATTATAAATGGATATGCATCAACTCCTTGTGACTTTTGGATAGGTATGCAAACTATATGGCTTATTATGGAAGCAAAAACGTCTCAATCTAACACATTTAAGTACTTAGTTTCAACGCCATTGCAGTCTGCTAAAAGAATTCATCCTCCGGAAACCTGTCATTAAATAGCCTCCTCCTTGCATTAATCTCTGGCAGCATATCAGACCTACTACATCTTGACCATGAAACACTCATAGTGGTTGTCTTGGTTAATCTTGTTTCCCCCCCAAAATGAACACATAAGGCTACAATCTGTCCTCGATTTTGTGGCCTCCATTCATCATCTCCCTACTGGTGACAGAACCAATCATCCTTTCACAAAGATCTGATTAAGTGCCACATAATAAAAAGTTTGAACCGCCAATTTGTACCTATGCTGTACCAGAGGACTCCATTATGAAGAGCTACTGCTCTTTGCGGAACTCTTTAAACCTTCTTGATATTTCTTTTTCCGTTTTAGGCAAGAATGTTATTGGCAATCAAGAAAGCATTGGAAGACCGGATCTATCTCTTTGTCGATCTCCTTATAACCCTAGGGTTTCGTTTTTTGACTATAATGACTATTAACGATCAAGATCTTTCTCTATCGATCTTCCTGTAACTTTGTCTATTAACGATCAAGATCTTTCTCTATCAATCTTCCGGTAACTTTTCTTTTTGGACAAGAATGCCAATAACGATCAAGAAAGCGTCACAGTAGCTTTTTTGTTTTTTTTTTTTTTAAAAAGGGTTGGGCTAGACCAAATGACTCGGCCAACAAGAGCTGTTGAAGACTTTTGCTTTAAAAATTTGAGAAAAAAATGAGCAGTAGATGACTTTCAAACAGAACAAAGAAGCCTTATCATCGAATCTCACCGCCAAGAGAGGAAGAAACTATCTCTCTTTACGGATATCCTTGACACCTTCTTGTATTTCATCTCTACTTTCTAGAATTAAGAAACCACAACAAGACTCATTCTTTGGAATTTCTATGTTGGAATCGGTGCAACAAACCAAAACAAAACTTGATCTGGATCAAGAACACATGTCCCTATTAAAAAAAATCGAGGAAGAAAGAAAGATAAGCTGCGAGAGAAGCAGCAAACCTGAGAAGACGAGCAATGAGGGCGGGGCAATATTGTCAGGGTTCGAAGAAAAAGAAGAGATCGCGCGTGGAGAGCAAGCACCGTTGCAAGGCCCCGCAGCCATGGGGAGGACGGAGAGAGAGACGGAAGAGGAGGAGGTGACGAAGGGAAAGGGATGGGGGAATGAGAAGTGGAGGCGAGGGCTTCGCAACGCCGCTGGACCCAAAGAGCCATCGGCCATTACAATGCGCTACAGTTATATATCCTCGCTGCGCTGCTCCTCTCAATCCCGCTATCTCCGTTGTCCCTCCTGTGGCGAGAATCGGACGCCCTCCCCAGCTGGCCGCCGTGCGTTTCTTGGACCAACGAACGGCGTGATTTTAGGAGAGGGGGAAGATACTCCGATCGAACGGTAGGAACTGCAGCGCCTTTTTATAAAAGAGCAAACCGACAGTTCGGAGAAAAGTATCCAGCGGAAGCTGCCGGAGAATTTCAGGAAGCCTATTTCTTTCAGAGCCATGTCTTGGCGCTTAAATACAGCGTTTCCAATCTAGCTTTCTTCTTCTTCTTTTTTCACGGCCTCAACAATTTGTGTATACTTGTTGTGAGCTCCCGAGGCAGCTCCCCGTCCCCAGCCCATAAGGTACTACCGGCATGGTTAGCCACGTACGTGGCCACAATCCGCAGCCCCGTTGGCTTCTCTAAACACATGCTTCGCCTGGACCACCCCTCCGTCCCTCATCATCAACCCGATATCGCGAATCAAGGGATGGTCGGCAGCACCGGCTCTCAGACCCCCCTGGATCCAACTAATGACCGTAGCCGAGTCACTCTCCAAGATGACTGATCTAGCTGAGAGCACATGCTGGGCGTGTCGAAGACCCGCCCAGGCAGCTCTCAGCTCTGCTCCAGGAACCGTGCAGTCAAATACCTGACAGCCTCCCGCCGCCACTATCCTGGAGGTCGGGTCCCGAATAACAAAACCCGCTCCACCTATCGTGCCACCATCCAGCACGGACCCATCAAAATTGACTTTGAGGAAACTTGGGGGTGGGGGCTCCCAGGTGAAAAACACCGAGTGAGAAGCTGCCGAGGCAGAAGGGGAACCCCAGATATCCCGAGCTATCAAAAGTCCATCTAAGGAGGAAGCATGACTAAACTCTGCCGCCTGCGCCCGGGCGCTCTCCGCCACGAGCCTTGGCGACTTGCTCTGCTCACCAAAGGTTCGAGCATTCCTGGCCAGCCATATCTGGTATGCTGTGCAGGTCGCTCTAACCTCCTCTTGGCATGTCAATGGGTTACCCGACCACCAGCGGATAGTTCGTAAGAACTGGTCCCCACGGGTCCAACCATCCCATGGCAGCCCCGCCGCACACCACGCCACCCTCGCCCATATGCACTGAAACAGTGCGTGGTCCACCGACTCATCAGCTCCGCATGCCCCGCACTCTGGGGGCATCCTCAAACCCCGTTCGCTCAATACTGCTCTTGTCGGAAGCCGAACCCAGGCGACCTTCCATAAGAACAGTGCGACCCTCGGATGGAGGCCTAGGCGCCAGACCCAGGCACACTCCGGCCCTGGCTCATGCTCTGGCCGGAGCACACGGGAGAGGTCCCCCACCCTCACTCCGGTCCTGCACGATGTGCTCCACACCCGGGTATCCGGACCCACATACCCCGGGATCGGAAGGGACCTAACCCTCTCAGCCAAGTGTGCCTCAAACATGTGACCCAGCCTAACCTCATCCCAGGCAACCCCGCCCGGGACAAGGAGGTCACAGACCCGCAGTCCCTCCACTGCCTCAATGTCAACCATAGTCGGCCAGAGTCTCAAGGGTAGGGCACCCACCCATGGGTCACCAACCACATCAATACTCTGCCCATTGCTTATCAACCATCTAGTGTTCTCCTCAACCATGGGAAGATATCTGGCAATCTCTCGCCACATGAATGAACAGCGACGCCCACTGCGAATCGCCCCTGCAGTGCCAGTACGGCCATATCTGGTAGCCATGGTCTGACTCCAGAAACCCTGTGGCTCCAGCGTGAATCGAGCTGCATGTCGCTCCACCAGCCCCTGCAGCAATCAGCGCCTCACGTCGCTCCACCAGAGACAAGACTCCGAGGCCACCCTCACTCACTGGTAGGCAGACGCTCTCCCATGCCACTAGATGCATCCCGTGACCCCCTCCATACGACCCCCACAGGAAGCTCCGAAGTAGCCGCTCAATCCTCATTAGCACTGTTTTCGGAACTACTGTGTTGGCCATGAAGTGGACAGGCATGGAAGCTAGCACTGACCTAATCAGCGTCAATCTACCCATCATGGAGAGTGAAGATGCCCTCCAACCCTCCAGTCTGCTCTGAATCCTCTGCACCAGACCATAACACTCTGCTACCCGTAACCTCCGACCCGTGATGGGTACTCCCAGGTAACTCCAGGTCCCGTCCTGATCCGGCATCCCAAGTAACCCCCGAATCTCCTGTCTGACCCTATGCTCAGTGCTAGGGCTGAAGGAAATTGTTGACTTCTGAAGGTTTACCTTCTGACCCGACATAGCACAGTACTCCGCTAATACTCTCCTGAGTACTCGTGCATCCTCTACCTACGCCCTAGCCAGGAGTAGACAATCGTCTGCGAATAGTATATGCGATATAGACCCAGACCCTGCGAATAGTAGATGCGATATACTTGTTGTGCTTCAGCTATGAACCTAGGCGAGCAAGATAAGTGGGGTGCGATATGAGGGCAAAACACTCGTGCCTATTTCTTTGAAAGAGATGCTAACCATCGCCTATATAATCCACTTCCAGGAACAACCTCCTGGATGAGTACTCTAGTGTATGAACCTCTCTATTTTTAAGTGCTGCCCTAACTTAAGCATCAAAAATTTTCTGCTGGACACTCTTCGATAAAAAAAAACTTTTTTTTATTGTTTTAGGTCGGCCACAAACCAAGAATCCAGACACAACTAATAGTCCCGAAGCGCCCCAAACAGACTGCAGCTTCGTACAACCTGAACAACTCACTGCCAAGTTCTCTAGCATCTTTCTCTACTCGACATGAGTCAAGCCGGTTCTCAATAGGTCCAAATAAATGTAGACACTTCAGCCACCCAATCACACTTTACAAATGCTGCATCTACTTCACGCGGCAACCGACCATGGGTGTGACAGTGTCCATAGGTAGGCTCCCAGAGCTAAGCAAGTGCACTTGAAAATAAATGCATCAGACCCTTCGTTTAACCAGTCTGGAATTTTCCACAATTACAATCGAGGAGTACCTTGTATAATCACAATTCAATTTAAATTTGTTCTCAGAGAGGAACTTTTGTACTTTAACCAAAAAAAGGCAAAAGAAAAAACAATTGCAGCTATCGTCCGAATTTACACGGTTTCGATCCTTAGATCATTCGCCCACCGTCCCCCACAAGCAAGCCGAACATGTAGAGGCATTTATGATTAGTCCTCCGACCTGCCATTCCCGTGATTACCCTCCCATCCCTCCTCAAAGTGGTTACCCTCCTATAAGGATAGGCCCCGTTTCAGCACGGGTGATTCATCAAATTCGCCTAACCGACCTCAAATTCACACGTCCTACAAGAGCCCCCC
Organism: Phoenix dactylifera; assembly: GCF_051530095.1. Lineage (NCBI taxonomy): Eukaryota > Viridiplantae > Streptophyta > Magnoliopsida > Arecales > Arecaceae > Phoenix > Phoenix dactylifera. The sequence continues at coordinate 31,553,302 of NC_143198.1, read as the reverse complement.
TTGGGCCTGTCAAGGGGTTGTCATTTGTCTTCCATCACATTCATAACAATATGGACACCAATAGGCTTTTCCCTAGCAAAAAAAGAGAAGACTTGAAACTGGCTAGCAACAGATGATCATACATAGAAAGCCATAATGATAATGTAACAATTTAATTTAAATAAAGAATCCTACCAGATAATCGCACTTAATTACAGAATAGGCCCTGCATAAATGAGCTCTTGCAGCAGGCTTCTTCAACCTGAGATATTATTCTGCTGCACAATGGTTGGTTTTTAGTTTCAACTCAGATTATGAGAAAAACAAGCATGTACTCCTTAGCTCTGTAAACGCAATGAATTTGACATAGCTTTCTTAACAAAATAATCTATCCATGAGATATGGGACAATAAGGTTAGAACTTTTAAATAACCTCTCCCCAAGTGAACTACTATTTTTTCCTACACGGCAATGATTCCTCCAAGAATGCATCAATAAGCAACAAAACCCAAATAGGATATTACACGTTCAGTATGGTAATGAAAGTTCAAATAGCTTAATAGAGATCCAGCATCTAAATTCTGAACAGCTTTGAACTCTAGAGATCAATAAAACACACCACAAGAATTCCAGAATCATCAAAATCATACTTCCGTGTCACAAGATTTTTAACAGATACCACTATTTACGGCCAAGAACTAGTATATATTTGTCTTTGCATTCACGAGGCAAATAAATGAGCACATTTCAATAGTATATATGCCCCCCTGGCACATAAAATGCACCAGGAGGAACAAACAGCAATATATTCAAATGATATCATGTGATAATGGACAATAACTTTGGCTTTTTTTAAAGGTCTCTCACAGTTCAGCTATCAAGTACAGATAAGCTGTGCCTTAGTTATCATACTATTGTTGTTGGAAAAAGGAAGAAAAAAAAAAGACCATGCCAATCAGATCAAGAATCATCATAATCAAAGTAATAGATGCATGGATGTGGCAATCCAAATTTTCAACTTGTGCAAATTACTTCCAAGCATGCGGGCCACATAAAATCAAAATCGAACCAACAGAAAAGAAGTCACAGATGCAAAAGACAAGGAGCGTACGTAGAAACTAGAAAGAAAAAGGGGAAAAGAAGGGGAGGCGGTAAGTGTGTTGAAGTACAAATAAATAAGCTCAGGACTTCCCATCTTCCGCACAGGCTGTTGCTATCCCAAATACAATCTAAAATGCACATCCACCCAAAAAAAAGTAAAAAGAAAAAAAAGAAAAGCTCACCAACAAAATAATTGAAGCAAGAATTAAAAATTCAGTTAGCAATTGCACAGCAGAACCACTATCGGCACTGTAATAAATTAAACTGGAATACATAACAAAGAACCAAATAATTCAAGCACAGGAAATGGCAATTGAATAACCACCAGGAACTAACTCACTTCTAGAGAACATGAAAACCCAAAAAAGAGAAATGTTGGGGGCTGGATGAGGCAGAACACAGCCAAACAGGAGAGGAAGAACGGACTGCTAGTGGAAGGTAAAATAACTGCATCTCTTTACTGTATAGGTTCATTAACCATTAACTGCATACAGCATATCATACATAAGTTCCCCCCCAAATCCCGCTCGTCTGCTGTAAAGGATATGAAGCTAATATTACCTAGTGTACAACCAGATACAGATGCTTTACCATCTCCTTGCTAAAAGCCCCTCATTAATCAAATTTCAAATCACAGAAGCACAAAGTTTCACTGGCTGAATGAACAAGCAAACAGTTCACAAAAAGTAATGCACAGAGTACAAAATCAGCAAAGACAAGACAAACATCTTGAAGCTGAAAATCATTGGAATATAAATCATTCGTGCAAAAATTTTCATAGCTGACTGTTATCCACATCTCCGATGGAACTGGTCAATAACCACAATCATCAAGCTATCTCCTTCATTGAATTAGAACTGTTCCAGCATAACACACAAATGATGTAACAAAAGGTAAGACTAATAACATATAGATGAATCTCAGGACTATAATGAGGCCATATGGTACTTCAAAAGAAAGCCAAGGAAAAGATCTCTTCATAAGATAATATAAAGCATATGTAACAACCAAGTGCATTTATATATCTAATGGAGAAAAAGCTTCAATATAGTCACAAAGGCAAATGTACAGCTCTTGCAATTATGGAGCTTTTTCATAAGTTTCATAGTTCTTGACTACTTTTACTCATTCCCAACAGCTAAAACTCAGCAAACTGCATTGCAGAGCAGAAGCAGAGAGGTATCCAGTAAATTTGCAAGCCATTCATCAAAGAAGATAACTAGTCTGCATTCAGCACAACCATTCAACGCATTTGCTCCCAAGAGTTGTCATACACCTGAATAACACATCCATCACAACACAATTCATCATTCAACATACTACAAACAAAACGAGTATCATGCTCGAAACAATTAAACAAGACCAATCACATAAACAGTTGAACCAAAGTAAAAACAAAGTGCAAGAAAAAGAACAGAAACATATACACAAGAAAAGAAATTTCAGAAATTGTAAACTAGCAGCTTCCGGAAATCATTTTTTACCCGAAAAGAGATGATGCACAAGTCTACCTGGGTAACTTCTAAAACTTCACAACATCCAAGCATCATCCAGATAAAATTGATCAGCTACGAATTTCAAACATATCAGATGAAATGATAACACATACATACATACATGATATTGGCAACAACAATGATGTCAAAAATGCATGTTAATGTACTAGATACTTCAGGCTCTACAGGGAAGCCCACCATGTGCATAAAGAAATATGTCCTGCAATACGCTGACAACTGCCAGCTTTAGATTTATCATACTCAAAACCAGCATCATCCACATGTTCCATGAAACTACATTATATATCTACACATAAGAATATGGAATTGCTTAGTCTATTAAAGACATTTCTTGCATCTCATGTCAATATCATGTGCGAACAAATAATATGAGTGCCTAACAGGTTAATAAGCTAGAGAATAAAGGAGAACAAAAAAAAACTCTGTTGAAAAAATGCCATCAATATTACAGCACTCTCATTAAGAAAATCTATGCCGAAACTCTTTAAAAGCTATCTGCAACTTAACACACTATTATCATGCTTTAGAGATTAGTTGTAAATTTAGGGGGAAAATATAAAGTTATGAAAAAAAAATTGAGATGCCTGCACCAAAGAAAATGAACTAGCTCTGTAAAACAGATGGCAATTTCCAGGAAGAGGTTGACTAACAAATCAACCGAAATCATTCTGCTAATCAAACTCCCTCCAAATAAGAAACCAGCCATCAATCTAAGCAGCTTTTTTGGCACCCAAACAATGTGGCCTTCTTTTATTTATGTATGGTAACATAAAACTTCCATAGAACTCATGAAAGTTTAACTCCTCTCAGGCACAGGCGGTAAAGGAAAAACAATTAAATTTACAAAATAAGATAAATAGACATCAAATTATACAGGCATTATACTGGAGATATCACAGCTCTCCAACAAAATAAAACAGAGATTACATCAAGCATTTACAACACAGAAAATGAAGCACAACATAAGCTCAGCAAGCAACACATTGGGCTTCATCTGATTCAACAAATTGCCACAAATATAACAAGTTATAAGCAAAATGGACATGGAAATTGCTCTATCAGGATGCTTTTATCAATAACATCAAGCATTAATTCCTTTAGGAATACATGCAATTCAAAGGCATGATATCATTCATAAAAGAGGTGCTCCTACTAACAGTAGGAACACAATATACACTGGCCATAAGCATGCATTAGGCCAGGGCATGCACAAATTATAGGAATCTTGAAAGCACTGCTGGGAACACTGCCCAGAGAGAAGTCAACTGCATGTAGAGATATAGTCTCTTGTCTTATGGCTTCTCCCAAGACTAACTAAAGAAAAAACAAATCATCAAAATTCAAACTTTTGAAGCTATCATAGTCGAACTTCCATAATGTACCAAAAAAATAGTCAAACTTCGATCCAATATATGCCAGCCAGTGACACACAACCAGCACAAACCCTTGTTGTCGTCAAAATCAAATATTAGATTATTTCGCGAAAACTAGTGATGATCAGTCAATTAGTACCAAAAAGGCACCAATCTAGACTATCCAAACTAACGCAAATATACTACAGACTGAAACATGCCAAAAATTGCTCAACTCCCTCAACATGATCAATCACAATATTGACAAGAGAGGCAGTCAAGATGTTTTACGCAGATCGCTGTTTATGGACATGAGTAACTCAGAAATTATGACAATAGAAAAATCTTTGGTCACTGCAACCACTTAAAATTCTTCTACAGGTTCAGACCCCATTTTCTTATCAAGCTGTCCATCATAGCTAATATAGAAGAGCTCCCATCTTTTCTAAAGCCCTGTATTTTTCATTAGATTCATAAACCAGCTTCCAGTCAAATGGATGCAACACAAACTTACAGCAACTCAATAAAGTGTACCTCTACCTTAAGTTGAATTACACTGAACATAACAGACTACTATGGAAACAATGATAGGGGATCATGAAGTCCAGAAGCAAGTGAGAGAAATTCAAACAGCTGTTGATCGTCACCTATAAATCTTCCAGTAAAATGAAATCATTTTTTATTAATATTAGCATCACGAGTTGGCAAACCAACCAAGAGTTGCAAGCTACTACATTCCCAGCAACTCGATAAGTTGCAGCATTAGCTCCATTAGTGAAGCTAGGTCTATGCAAGCCATTGTTTGATTTCAGAATGAACTCGTCCAAAACTCAACCCTCAAAATGCATCTAAAGTTGATAGAAGGGGACAAACAATGAATATAAGCTCTGTGTCTCACTTCCGGGACCTTTTTTTGACTTAATGGAGTAGATCCTGCTAAGGGGTGATAAAGCTGGCCATGAAAAGTGTCATCCTCTTCAGATTGGAACATCTAGAGAGAAAAAATCTAAGCTAACTTATGTGAGCAATATTTTGTCAGATTTTCAAAAAACATGACTAGGTGAGAAAGGATATGCATGGGAAAAAAAGCCACCAAACCTGGAGAGAATTTCCAAACAAACAATTTTTTTATGAAATGAATCTAAGTTTTGATGCACCATTGACACAATGACTGTAAAAATATTAATGCAAGACGCATTAATGATCTAAAATAGCAACTTCCACCATAACAGCAATGAATCAGATATAAAGCTTACTATAGTCCCTGCGGTCCTTCACACCAGCCCACCAGATTAAATATATATAAGCACGTGGTCCTCACATTATATCATATTTTGTTATTTACCTAGCAGCTATAGAACATCTATAAACACTTCTTCTTGGTCATTGTTACAGAACTACTACTTTTTTATTCATGAATCTTGTACATCATAACACCAAAATCAGAGAACACTTGTTTTTCTTCATCTCAAAATCTTGTAAATGCAAACATACAGTTAGACGAAAAGAATATGCAGATAAAGAGATTTGTCAGGAGCAACAGCATCTACCACAATAACTTCGCTCTAGCAATAACTGCCATAAGGGGAGACTGATGCAGAAAACATTAAAAGAACACAACTGAAATGAAGGTTTGAAAGGGGGAAAAAACTAATTTAAGAAAGAGGAAACACAATCCTAAAATATTTAAAAATCAAAGAACGAACTAGTTTTCATCAGATTTACATTAGTTTCTCAAACATGATATCATTTAATACTAACCATAAATTTAATATATAGAAATCCACTCTTTATCGAGTATTAGTTAGCATTTATTCTTTCTATAAGAGACAAAAGGGGAGAGATATGCCGTAACAGAGGTTGATTTTATCAAGCCATTTAAAAAGTCTATTATGCTCATTACAGAGAGAGAGATGTGCTATTTAATCTCTCTCTCTCTCTCTCTCTCATCCATTAGGAGACCAAGTTCCCTGGGACTTTCTCCAAAATTCATTAAACTATAAGTCGCACTTTGAAGCATGTTCCCAGTGAATCGGATATGTTTCCAGAGCAAAAGTCAAAAATTAAGAGAAGTGGGAAAAGAAAAAAGGTGACACTTTTTTAGCTTCATCAATATGGAAATATGACAGTGACCATCATACATAGGGAAAAGTGAGTCTCAAAAAAGTCCAGCGCCAACACATGCATATGGACATGAGTAGTCACATGTGATAACACGAAAACAAACACAAGGGAAAACTTAATTCTGCCCGTTCTGCATTACCCTCCATGTTGAACCTGAAACATGTTTGTCCCCCATAACCATACAGCTAGAGCTTTCTTTTGGAAAACGTAATTGCCTTGATGGCCACCATCAAATATTTGTGAAAATTCCAAATGGAAACAAAAGGGAGATGGCTTGTAAAAATACAAGATTTTGCACGCGATGTATCGCAAGTAAATCATCTATACAATTGAGGAAAAGAAAGCTCAAATGCAACAAACAAAGAAAGCATAAGCTCAACAAACAAACAAAGAATTCACATTCCATGATAATTAACAATAACAAGAAAAATGTTATGTATGTGCTAAGATGTAATAAAAATACATAATTCAAAGAAAAATACCTTGAATGGACTAGGGTAGCAATTGGTCAGGATTGATACAGGTTGGATCAAGTTAGAATAAAATATCATTTGCAAACAAGACCCTGCCAAAGCTGACCAACACTATGTCAAGATTTCCTCAGCCAACCATCTCTCCTCCCACCTTGCAGGTGGACTCCTAAGACCAAACATGACTAAACTTTTAGACTGCTTCACACAACCCAACCTAACCATGCTGGTTTAACCCATCCTGATCCGACCATGCTCATCTAGACCTACCCTGAACAGATCAAGTTTGGATTTTTCACAAAGCCAAAAGGAAGAGAACAGAAACTAAACAACTCAATAAACACTTGCTATTTAATAAAAAACAAAAAAAAGCTGACATGGATGTTCAGTATCTTAATTGGATAAAATTGAGCTTAATAAGCTAATGAATAGAAAGTGAAGATCCCCTTCCAACCCTAATACAGCATTTTGATCAAAAGTTAACAGCTGATACCAAAGTAACAAATCAGCCATGGAAGACCCAAAACAACCAAGCCGAGATGATACAGCACATAAAACATTCCAACATATAATGTGATCTGGATTGAAGCTCTAACACACATTCCACTCATTTAAAGTCCAGTGAAGATAGGCTGGTCAAAATCCTCCAAACTAAAGAGCCCCCTTAATTTAGAAGCTCAAAAGGCAGGATGTTCTCCTTTAACTCCCATCGTAAAGATGCAGCATTGCCATGAGCATTTTTTATGCGTAATGCTTTGGGTAGCCCATTTTGTGCTGCCAAGTGACGCAGAGGGGTTCACGTAACTTGGGAGAATTGTTGCAAACACAGAGTGGTTGAGTATATGGTTGCCAAGTTAGCATTAGGGAGGGGCACTTAACAAGGCCCTGAAGCATTTTCCTTATTTTATTATTCCAAAAAATGTTATCTGTAAATGGTTGTTTCATGATAGTAGCTAAATAAATATGCCAGATGGCTTGGTTAAATAGCATTTATCTTGAAAAAACCTTAAGTAGCAGGAAGTTCTATCACTGAGTATGAAGACAGCAAGCCAAGAAAGTATGTTTTCATGCATTTGTTGAGAAGCACACCAAGTAATCAAGAATATTTTAAGACAACGAATAAAGGAATTTATCTCAAACTATCCTTAGGTAGCAGGAAATTCTGTCAGCAGCTGTGGAAACAGATAGCAAGAAAGAAGTTTTTCATGCATTTGTGGACAAGCAGACCAAGTAATCAAGAACACTACAAACGAAAGAAATTATCTTCAACTATCCATAAGTAGCAGGAAGTTCTGCCGGTGAATGTGAAAACAGGAAGCAAGAAAGAAAGTTTCCATGCATTTGTTGAGAAGCAGACCAAGTAATCAAGAAAACTATAATCAAGAATACTATAAGACAGCTAACAAAAGAATTTATCCTCAAATATCTTTAAGTAGCAGGAAGCTCTGCCAGTAAATGTGAAAACGACAAGCAAGAAAGAAAGTTTTCATGCATTTGTTATGAAGCAGACTATGTAATCAAGAATAGTATAATAGAGGAAGCAGATTAGGTAGGTAGAAACAAGCAAACACCTAGCATGCAGAATTTAAAATTATATAAGATATAACACGCATAAACAGAGGACTCAAGGACTATCACAAATCAGTATTTCCAAACGTGCATACAAAATGATTTAGTTGAAGGTACTGCTCTGTCGATGTAGAAAGAAAAGGAAGGAAAATCAACATAACAAGTAAAGAGACCAAATAACATGTAACAGGACATGATAGTCATCAGAATCAAATTCAAATCATTAAATACATAGCAATAAATTAAATTCAACACATCATTTAAATGAGCGATCCAAGACAGAAAACCACTACAAACGTGCAGTCAAGCAATAAAAGTATGCTTAAAGTTGTCACTACGAAGATAGAATCTAGATATCAATGAAAAATACAACAAACACGTTCCAGAGACCCATAATCTGCTAGTCTTCCAACCAACAACCGAGCAGCATACAGATGATATGAGACATAATTGCAAATTCCACAGAACGAGGCCAATATTATGTCGCAAAATTCATTCCTAAACCAAAACACATCAGAGAAAAGATTTCTGGTATGTTCACATAATTGAACTATAAGAAACAAATGAGTCATCTCAGACAGATTCAGAGAAAAGATTTCTGCTATGTTCACATAATTGAACCATAAGAAACAAATGAGTCGTCTCAGACAGATAATATTGACCCTGAAAAAAAGCTACAAAAGCTAGATCGATGAAAAAAATTACGTCAACGTATGCCAAAGGAATAGATGTGAAGAGAGAAGGAAAAAGAAGATTACCCTAGTAGTATGGGTTCTGGTAAAGCCCTCCACTCGGAACCCTAGATCCAGGAGATGAGCCAGGTGGTGGGTGGTGCTGGCTCTGGTAAGCGGACGCCGGGTAGTGCCCGCTCTCAGGATAACCCCCAGACGGCATCCCAACAGAGCTTGGTGGCAAGCGGTACAGCGATGATGCCGCACCAAAACCACCATAGCCACCAGATCCAGGACCACCATACTGCGACGAAGATCCATACGGACCCCCAAGACCGCCTCCATAACCTCCAGCTCCAGCACCAGCACCAGCTAGAGATGAAGGCACCTGGCTTCCCAACGATGACATACCTGGATTGCCAGCACCCATCGATGACGGCAGAGATGAGTTCAGGTGATGATGGTGACCCAGCCCTGCAGCACCTGGTATCCCACTGCCAGAGTAACCACCAAACGAAGAGATCCCACTGCCCGGCCCTCCATACTGGCTCGACAGAGAGCTCGGCAAGGAGGACTGGTGACCCATTCCGAGCTTATCCCCACCGATATCAGCCCCGCCTCCCATCGGTTGGCCCTGGACTCCACCCACCGGGACAGCAGCGCCGGTGGCCGGAGCCCCCGGCTTCCCCTTCTTCCCCTCAATCGCAAGCTTGCACACCAGATGGTGCCCATCAATGTTCTTGGTGGGGTCTACAAGAGACGCCCTGGCTGCCTCGGCCGTCTTGTAGACAAAAAGGGCAAACCCCCGGAACTTGCCCGTTTGCTTGTCAAACCCCAGTGGCCCCTCCTCGATCTCCCCGTAGGAGGAGAAGTGGGCGAGGAGGCGGTCGGAAGGCATGTCAGCCGGGACGTTCCCGACAAAGATCTTGCGGAGGGAGACGTCGATGGGGGGCGGAGCAGCGGCCGTGGGGCCGGCGGTGCCGGCAGCAGCGAGCTGGGTGACAGTCATGCGGCCGTCAATCTTCTTGGAGGGCTCCTTTAGGGCAAGGAGAGCACCGTCGATGTGGCGGAAGGTGATGAAGCCGTAGCCCTTGCTCTTGCCCGTGGCCTTGTCGACGATGACAACGGCCTCCTCGAGCTCGCCGTACGAGGAGAAGAGGTTGCGGAGGGCGTCAGTGGTAGTCTCCCATCCAAGGCCGCGGATGAAGAGCTTGCGCTGAGCAGGGTCCCGGTCCGCGATGGCCCGGACGGCGTCGAGGACGCCGGCATCGCGACACATGGCTTCCTGGACGATGTCGAGGAGCTGATCGCGGGTGAAGGGCTCCACGATCTTGCGGGCGTCCTCGGGAGTCAGCCCCGCCAGAGAGGTGGCGACGGCGCCGTTCTCGTCGGTCTTTCGCTTCTTCGAGTTGGAATCCATGGCCGACAGATAGCGCGCAGCAAAAACCCTAATCCTGAAACCTAGCGCTCAGAACCCCAACGCCACCGCTGCTTTAGCGTTTTGGGCAATTGCGTGTGGCGTATATAGAAAGTCTAATGGGCCCGAAGTGACTTAGGGCACGAATATCTGCTTTCTGACCCAGTTATAACAAATGGGCTGTGGGCCACAGCCCAGGCCTGTTTTTTTTTCCCCTTCTTTATGTGTGTGTGGTAGAGCGGCAGTCTTATAGGGCTCGTTTGGTTCGCGGGAAAAGAAGGGGGGAAAGTGTGGTCAACGGGAAAGTAATGAGATGCCTCTTGTTTGGTTGGAGTTTTCAAAGGAGAGAGAAGGGAAAGTTATATTCCCATGGGAATGTGATTCCCACATTTCATGGGAAAGTCTTTCCCATGAGAAACATGGGAAAGTTACTTTCCCATGAGGCGGGAATCACTCCATTTTTACTTTTTCCCAAAAAGTCCCTTCAGCATTAAAGAAGCATTAAAGAGGCATTAATTTTTATTAAGGGCATAATAGGAATTATATATAACTTTCCTAGGAAAGTGGATGGCCAACCAAACATAAGCACCTTGGAAATTTGTCACTTTCCCATGGTCAACCAAACATGCCAAAAGTACTTTCTTAGGCATCCTCTTCCTAGGAATTTGTTTCCCAGGAATCATATTCCTAGGAAGGAAAATGCTTCCCGCGAACCAAACGAGCCCATAAGGTATACACATCTTCTAGCGTCAGTCATCAGGATATCCTGTAATCTGTAGGGCAGCGACGCTGATGTCTCCGTAGCGCATATGCGCCATGATCGGCCACAAAGGATGCATCCGCTACGATCGGCCACAAAGGATGCCATCCAATCAGTTGCACTATTTTTCTCCCTGTAGATATATCTGATCACACATAAGGTGCAGCTCGATACAAGTTTCTGGAAATGTTCCAATACTGAAATGTTTGTATCTTAAAACTCCATCTCTACTTTGATCCATGAAATGGTCATTCTGGAGTACCCTTCCAACACTCCGGTCCTCCTCGGATAAGAACGATCGAGCAAACAGCGATGAAAAAGCCCAGCTCCATTGTTTACCCAGGTTATTATTGTATCGGAGACATCTTCCAACCAAATTCTAGCAGCTCGAAACAAGCTTGACGGCGAAAATTCTAGCGACCTGGCCGCAAGCAAAATCACTCCTGCAGCAAGAATGCGACCGAAATAGTCTTAGATCGGATATCAGACACCAAATTTGCCTTGCTTAACAGATACGTTGAAATTAAGTTTGCCAACATCTGATTGGGGGTTCCAGGACACCAAAGAAGGCGAGGGGCATCAAAAAAAATGCCAAGAAAGGAACATGGTGGCTTTCATTTCTACGGTTAACCTGTTGATATACAAGATGTTGATGAACTCTATCGCAAACCCTTCTGCAGTCCTATGCATTTGGTTTATTTTTCGACAGGCATCAAAAAAAGAGTTGAAATCTTTTGCAGTCCAGTATTCAACTAAAACTATTCTATGCACTCCAGGTGCCTCTCCCAAAATAAAAATTACTACAGCCTTCAAACAGCTATACGCTTTTTAGCATGGATGGTATGCACTTAAATGTAACATATCATCAGAAAACAAGCTGTACATTTTGTGGAATGTCTCATTTGTTATTATTAAATGTACAATCTCGCCATCACCAGAACCAAACTTTCAAAAGAAAGGTGAAGGTTTGATGCGGTGGATGGAGATTTAATTAGTAAGGCAGGCTCTTAGAGCTAGAGCTTGCCACAGAGCTTTTAAAACTAGAAAAATTCTCTGGTACACGAGCTCTTCTCATGATCGCTTCCATGTTGTTACTGAGACTCTGCTCTACCATCTGCTTGACAGCCTTCTGACATTTGTTTGTCTCTCGCCCACTGACAAGGCTTCTTGAAAGTGAGATCCTTTCAGTTTGAGGCCCAGAATGCACTCCTATCTTTGATTGCCCCTCATCTTTAAACCACTGCAGCATCTTAAGCGCCCTCTTCTGTGCAAGGGGGCTCCCTAACAAGGCCACCTCCAGAAGTAGTGGCACCATCCCTAACCCTGCCATCTTCTGCCTCTGTGTTTTGCTCCCATGAGCGAGAATCATCAGTATGTAAACAGCAAGCTCTTGGCATCGAGGCTTGTCGAACCATGTCGTAGTGTCGATCAAGGCTTTTGGAACCATGGAGTCATCTTCAATGACCTTCTTTCCCATCGCACTTAGAATCAAGTTCCCCATGATGGCTAGAGCTCCCTCCGAGGCCCTTCTGTTTGACGACAAGCTTATCAGAGTAGGGACAGCACCGCTCGAAACAATAGCTCTAGTATTGTCCAGCTTTGTCGACAGATTGTATAGAGTTGCTAGGCATGTAATCTTTATCTCCTCAGCAACTTCTTTGGCGTTAAGGATCTCAGTTAGGAAGGCAATGATGTGGCAAGGGGCAATGGGGAATTGAGTTTTTGCAAGAGAAGAGATGGAGAAGAGGAGGACTGCAAGTTCTTGCTTTCCAGGGAACTGTAGAGCGTCCGTGAGCTGTGGTAGTTTCACAAGGAGTCCGGCCTCCACCATAAGCGCCTTGTTTCTGAAACAAAAGAATGGCCAGTAAAAATATGCAATAATAACCAGCAAGATTTCATATCATCACCCTTGGATTTCATATTCTTGACTTTCAGTTCATAACAGTGTTTGAGGTGTGACTCATGATAAAACCTTATCTTGACACTTTTTTTTAGATCTGGTATTATTATTGCTATCGAACGCCAATCTATTGAAGGAATATTTTGGTAAGATACAGAGAATTGGTGGAGTAAGTATATTACTAAGATACAGTGGAGGAAGCCTAACAAGGAAGGTCAGAGTTGAAAACCGGCAAGAAGCCAAGAAAACATAGGTTGTCGGGTCAAACATGTCTCATCGTGAGGCTGTGCCTACCCATAGGAACAGAGTTGGGCTAACGCCATTATCTCACCAAGTTCACAGATCTAATCGAGAGTTTAACGCAAAGTCTGCTTTGACTTGAGATCAGTTGACTCCGTTTTTTTCCTTTCTTCCTTTTTTTTTTTTTAGTAAACTTCCCCTCTTCTTTATAAATAATCTCAAAGTTTTTAATGGCTTGTGTTCATACAGTTGTCTGTTTAAATATACCTTAACGTTCAACCCAAAAATAAAAACGTTCGTAGATATCTTCCCTTCATATACATAAAGTGTTATATTTAAACAGTTTGGATTTGCCCTAAGAACATTTTTGGCAGTGCATGAAGTTGCAAATTTGATTTCGCCATAATGCTTGAGTTTCCAAAATAAACATGCAATGAAAAGGTCGTATTAAGTTAACTAAATCAAACAGTTTTAAGCAGGGTGAGCTTTAGGTGCAAACATGATGTCAACACTAATCAAAACGATGGCATCCCCATTGCTACCCCCTTGAATTGTATCCCCTAAATCTCAGAAGATGGATGCCGAACTTGGGAAATATTGCAAGAACAACTAGGTGTAACTCATGGGGACGACAGCAATACTTGTTGCCCCAAAAACTCACCTAGATATCATATTACAACCTGATGATACGTGATCCTTTCTCTTTGGATTTAAAAAATTTGCCATACCAAAAACACAGGAGCATCCTGCCTCTTTGAATTTGTTGGTAGAGAATGAACTGATGGAACGGGGAAATCATAACCGAGGAGGCAAAAACAGAACCAGAGGAAAGATAAAAATTGTGAGGACTGCAGTCCTGGTGTTGGTGAGCATTGGAGAAGTTTAATCATCTAGTGAAGGGGAATTCAGACATCCTTTGATGCATAGCGAAGAACATAAATTAAACGAGCATTGAATATAGACAAAGATGGGTAGTACTCACGTAAAAGTACCATGAGCAAGCTCGATCAGCGCTTCAATGGCCAAGTGGCGGCAATGATCATCCTGCGCCTCAGCGAGCATCGACACCAGCGACGGAATGACACCCAGCTTGGCCAGCGACCGCCTCATACGAGCATCCACTTTCGCCAGCCTCTTAATCTCCAACGCCGCCTCCCCCTTTTCCTCCCACCCTCCAAAGTGCAGCTGCTTCACCGACCTCTTCATCCCCGCCGCATCCACTTCCTCGCCCTTCGCTTCCTCGACCTTCGTCCTTATCCCACCACCCTTCATCTCTGATTTAACAAAACTTAGAGCAATAGGTGGTTCGATGGAGTCTTTGAGCTCAGGGTTGGCCTTGGCCTTTGTTTTATAAGAGGAAGGTGAGAAAGAATGACCAAAAATTCGAGCAAAGAAGCAGAACAGTAGTTGTTGCAGCTTCTTGCGCTTGTTCTTCTTGTTGGAGAAGGTAGGAGAGGAATCCAACATGTCTCTGCTCTGTCTCGGGTTCTCCGAGTTAAACAAATCTCTTGCTGAATAATGCAACGTAGAGTAATCAGCACCGGAGACAGGACAACGAAGAGATTTCAGAAGTCACATGGAAGAGAAGTCGTGAGGAAGAGGAGGGAGGACAGGCAAACCGCCGCCTAACCCTGGACTCTAGTATATGTGCTTGAGTGGGGTCTCCATGAAGCGTTAGTGCGCGAGAGAAGAGAAAGGTAGCAGGCTGACGCCACTTATTGGATGCTCAACAACCCAACAGTCCCATCTTATGGATTTTCGCGAGTGTTTTAATGCACCAACGTCCCAAATGAAAAACATAAATAGTTATAAGACTCACAACAGTTATAAAAAAAAAAAAAGTGTTGGATAGTAAAATAGGTTATCATCAATCATAGAGCAAATAATAGTTATTATCTAACCCGATTAACTGAACAAAAAAGGCCGGATATTACAAAAATTAAGGGCTTGTTTAGATGATTAAGCTGAAAATTTTGTTGGATTTATGGATTGGACCTATATTCATAAGTACCTAAAATTAGCTTTGGAGTGGACTGGTTTGAATCTCATAGGTATTTCTGAATGCTTATGAATATAGATTTTTTTTTTCTTTCTATAAAATTCAGACCAACTTGCTCTAAAATTATGTCTAGGTACTTACAAACATAAGTCTAGCTTGGCATGTAATCCTATAATTTTTTAATTTTGCTGGTCCAATTCACGAACCTAATAAAATTTTCAGCTTGATTACCCAAATAAATTCTAAAAATATAGAACAAAGAATAAGCAGAGCTTCAAGCTCAAATTAATGTTTATTAAATAACGAATATTCCTCAAAGGTGATATACAAAATTAAGCATTTATAGATAAATTATATAATATGTTAAATGATGGTCATAATTTTGGTTTGCAATGGTTGGTACAACAAAATGATGGCGCTTATTTAAATTATTGTCATTAAATATTCATGCTAACGTATAACTATGAAAAGATGGGTTCTAGATATACATAATATTGACGGCAGTTGATAAAGTTGTTACGTGGTTTGGATTGGAATCTTGTACTAATCTATTATCAACCAGATTTTTATCATAATTTTTTTAAAAATTATATATTATTTAAAAGAAGTACCCTCAAACGTCAGTCATACTCCAACATGATGTAACAAGAGTTTTTTTTTTTTTAATCAAAACGGTATTTTATTTCATATTTCTCTAACGTGAATACAATCGGACATATCAAAGAAAAGTAAACAAAATAAGGCGTATGGAACGCTATCTAAACTAGACCAAAAGACCTCCCCAGTATGCCGGGCAACATAAGAGGCGACCCAATCTGCTACACTGTTTACCTCTCAGTAAACATGGATAATCTGACAGGAGATCAACTCCCGCACCAAACTACGAGTGTCCCGTATCAAAGGGTGGCCATCCCCATACATGTCCACACCTCATATCCAGTCAATCATTATAGAACAGTCATCCTCGAGAACGAGTCTATCGCCCCCAGTACTCGTCTCACAAACGAAACACCTTCCCAAGCAGCCTGCAGCTCTGCTCCCACCGCCGAACCGCCAAGAGTGCTCCGTCCCCCAGCAGCAATAAAGGTGCCCCTGTGGTCCTTGATCACGAAACCCACACCCCCAGAGGCGTCATCCTCCGCCATGCCACCATCGAAATTCACCTTAAGATAACCAGGGGATGGGGGTACCCAAGAGAAGTAACTGAACCTGGACGCTAAAACAGCAGTGTAGGTACCCCAGATATCCCTGGTTCTCCCAGGTGGTGCCGACGTGGCCATCGTAGATGTCTCCGCTACCTGCCTCAGAGCTCTCTCCATCATAGCCCGTGGGGTCGGCCACCCACCCTCGAATAGACGGTCATTTCTGGCGAGCCATATGTGATAGGCTAGGTAAGCCACAATAGAACATGTCTCAGCAACACTCGGCCTCCGAATAGACTCACTCAAAAATCGAAGCATATCCTCCACCGACTCCCACATAGGTGGGAGTAGCGCCGAGGCCAATCTCCAACACTGCACAGCTGTAGGACATCGAAGAAGTACATGGCCGATAGTCTCCTCAGCATCCAAACATACTTCGCATGGTGGACCCATCCTCATCCCCTGTCTGGCCAACACACTCCTGGTTGGAAGGCAGCCCCAGGCCACCTTCCAAAGAAAAAGCGCCACCCGGGGATGCACCCTCATCCTCCATATCCATCCACCATCAATCCGTCTCTCCGGCTCCCTCCTAGTCCACGCATGAATATCTCTGGCACATACCCACGATCGGCCTGTCGAAAACCAGACCAATCTATCAGGCTCCGCTCGGGACGGGATCGGTAATGCCAGAATTCTCTCCACCAGCTGCTCCTCAAAGGTCTCCCATATGAACACCTCATCTCAACTCCCCTCCCCGGAGGCTAGCAAATCACAAGAGTTCTTTTAGAATCGGCATGATGGCGTCAATTGAGAACTTTTATTTTGGCTTTTAAAAGGAGCTTCTTGGGGCTTGGAGGCCATTTGCATAATTCACGTCAAGTTGTCGACAGAAGTCCGTCCAATCTTGTGTCGCGGCAGAGAGTCGGAGAGAGTATCCCCATCCTGTAGCCCATGTGTACTGCACTAGGGTGGGCGACATAGGACTGGTGCGTTTCTTTTTCGAAGCCAAAAGCGGTCTCGACGCTGGGGTGTTGGCAGCGTACGTTATCAGTTATTCGAGTGTGGAGCTGAGAACTACCTAGGCAGGTCTCCGTCATGCTCAACTTAAATTACAAGCTAGCTTAGTCATTTTAAAAAATGACTTGACGGCGGTCATCAATTGAATCCAAGAGGTCCGAGAGATGCCGGCGGCAGTCAACTGTTGCTTTGAAATATCTGGACAACGACGAGAGATGGAAGGATCTTTCATATCAAGCATGTATTTCGTGAAGCCAATGAGGCTGCGAATTGGGTGGCCATCTATGTGGCTAGTCATACAGGTAGCACCTTGTGGGCTGGGGATAAGAAGTTGCTCCGGGCACTCCAAGATATTCTCTTTTCTGATTTTATTGGGTGCATTCGTACTCGTCGGATATGACTTCTGATCTTAATAAATAAATAAATAAAGCTAAAAGAGAGGGAAAAGGAGTTCCCCAAGAAGAAATTATTTATTACGTAATATGACTATGTGGTGTACAAAAATTTTAGGGGTGGGTGTGAGCAGCAAATGACGACCTTCTTCTCCGGTGAGGTTCTCGCCTTCGGGATGCATTGTTCTTATGGAGTTTTTTTATTACACCCTCCCAAGTAGGAGGCATGGTAACGAGAGATCAAGCTTCAAGGCTGTATTGAGAGATTCTTCATTGGTGCTAAAGCTATCGACTCCTTGCTAGCTACAAACTTTTTTTTTTTTTTGATATGGTGGAGCACATGAGGAGCTTTTTGCATTGGTTCGATACTCCCTAAATATTGCATGCCGCACGAGGTGCACCATTTCGCCCTTGCACGACACCGATCGGATTTTCAGTTTCTATATTCATCGCACGGTTTGTCTTGGATTGTCTCTCCCAATCAGATTTTCCGTTCTCATGAGCCCTATTCGTCATCCTATCTCGTATTGTTCTTCTAGTGCATTGTTGATATGGTGCATCTGATGCATCTGATGCAGAGTACAATTTCTCCAATATTTCTAGCTTTGTTGTAAGTTTTGCCATGTGGCTTTTATTCTTTTGTGTTAAGTAGTGAGGTGCTTTAATTAACTGACATATGACTCCATTTGATTGCTGAGAAAGTTTTTTTATTTTTAAGAAAAAATATCATGATTGATCTTAGAAAATTGCAAACAAACGTATAGAGAAAATAATTACAATACAATTTAGCCGTCAATTTTGTTGTTTCTAAAGAGCGAAAGTTTTAGGTTCATTGGAGTTGGTTATGTTTTTCTCTATTTTCTCTTTCAAACAATGAGCATTAAGATTGATCTATAATTTCACTCAATCAACAATATCCACATCTTGCATAGCCACATTGCAACAGTGTTGCTTGAACCAGAATCAGCCCGTGCACCGTTGTGCAGGAACAACAGCCTGAATTTTACCCATTTTCAGCACTTCAAGTCCCAAAATCTTCGTCACCGCACCAGTGGTCTAGTGGTAGAATAGTACCCTGCCACGGTACAGACCCGGGTTCGATTCCCGGCTGGTGCAAACTTTTTGTAGTTTTATCACTTTTTTTCCAGCTTTAAGTTCTTTTTTTGCTTAAAGCCAGCTTTAAGTTCTTGCCGTAATATTCGGAGCACATTCTACTATTCTAGTCTCCTTTTGCCTATCATGAGAGTTCCTCTCCTTTCTAATCCTTTTTTTGTGATTTCCTTTCACAATATATCTAACATAAAAATCTAATTCTAAAAAGATTCTCCTTGCAATATCTTTCCTCGATCCATCACACTATCAAATTCGACTGCGAGTCAGTCTTCTTTGTGATCTATTCTCTCTTAGTCGATCTTTTACCATAAGGATCACCGAGATCTTCTGTTCCTCGTTAGATGGACAAACCGCAGCAGCAGAATCAAGCCGCCGCGGGGGAGGGGTAGATTCATAGAAAGAACTTGGGTATTTATTTCAATTAGTCATTTTAGATAAGATCTTGATTGTTACAATATTTTATCTATTTATAATACTGCTACTAATATCATATCACTCGTTTTGGTGCTATTCCTGAAACAATTTGGATCAACAGTGCTTTTCTTAACCCTATAGTGCCGTGTGCCTACAATAGCTTTTATGCAAGCAACCCCAAACTATTTTCCTAGGGAGCTTTTAGTTGTTGAATGAATTTATCAAAATTCATGGATGTGATCACAAACACAAAATTAGAAATCTGAAAAGAAATTACCTTCTAAATTCATTTACAATGAAGCAATTTATTCCTAAATGAGGAGGGGCTTGAGTAGATTAGCACATTTATTTTGGATTAATTGATTCCCCTATCAAGGAAGAGATTTTTTGAAAAAAAATAAAATATGGAAACCGGATGCCCCCGTCTGGTTTGTCCGATAGAGTTGCTATCTGATCCGCCGGTACCGAGATGGCGCTAGAGTGACGTACTCACACGTAAGGCAACCTATGGGTCGAGAAGGGCATGCAGAAACTTGCAATCCGAATATTTTTTGATGGAAAGGAAGCTCGGTGGAAGCTGCTATGTGGGTAGGTTCGTCCCTCCTCCCTTCCTCCTATTTTTCTACCAAAAAAAAAAAAAAAAAAACCAATCGGCCGCCCAATCCAACACGGGACCAATCGGCGACTTTTTTTTTTTTTTTTTTTGCTGTAACAAGCATATCATACATCATGGATATCAGCTGCCGTTCGGGCGCGGACCATGCGTGACCCTAGCCCGACCGAACCCCGTTAAGGTAACCATTCCGCAGGCTCACTATAACACAACTAATCCCTAAACGCCACACAGGAGTCCAGCATTGACAGCAGGAGATAAAGCCCCCCCTCTCTCTTGCTCGCTCGCTTTCTCGGAGACGCCATTTTTGGCCCTCGTAAGCTCCTCCTCATCCTTCTTTTCTCATTCTTTATGCACCATCTGATTTAATAAGTAATTTTTTCTCTCTTTCTACTTGGGCGTTTCCTTTTCTCACTCTTCCACGGCTCCTTTTTCTTCTTATCAAGGGCAACAACAAAATCTACTAATCCTTCTACTGTTACCCTTATCTGCTTGTTTTTCCGTTAATACAATTTTAACCACTCGATGGATCGATTTTGATGTCACTGAGGGGAGCGATTTTGGCGTCGTCCATTTATTCTTAGTTTATCAGGTTTATCCCTTTCCTTGAATTATTGCGATCACAAAAAGTTATACAATTTTATTTTTTTCATTTTTATCTTGGGTAATATTTGGATGTGACGAGAAATGTGGCATCCTTGTCAACCTGGAGGATAACCCCAGATAGACAGTAGAGAAATAACAGCTCCAGATTGAAGAAGTGAAGTGGATCTAATAGAGTCTAAAAGCGTAATATGATAGGTGTTGCCGCTGAGAACCGGTCCGTCTTAGGCACCGTGATGAGAAGCGTGACGACGCAGAGCTTGGCTGTCGGCTGCTCCGGTCGGGATCGAAGAAGGCGAGCGGATACGCTCAGCAGGAGACCCTCCGATGCCTAAGTCAGGATGGTGCTCAAGGAACAGAAGGAGCTTCTCATTGCGGTGCCTAGGACAGGCCGGTTCTCAGTGGCAACAATAGGAAAGAGTAGAACAAAAGAAAAATAACTAGTTGGTCCCAGAGATATTGGTTTGAAGCTTGGGTTATGGTGTTAGTCGCATAATTCGGAATTTGGAGTCATTAAACTAGAGGCAAGTGTATGATTTTGGAAGATAAAGAGGAGTATTTTGGGAAGATGTCAGAAAAGAATATTCTAGAAAATAATTGAACTTAATTAGTGGAAATGACTGAAGCAATTTACGTAACGTTAGGAATACCATGAAGTTTGCTAAAATCCTGCAAAATCTTATTTTTCCCAGTAAACTAGATACACTGTGAAAACTATAATCTGAGAATCCTTCTGTAGTTTGGAGTTTGTAGGGATGCTGTTTGATCTTTTTATCTTCCAACCTCAAACCGACATTGTAGTGTATCTATTAAACATGATTCTCCCTTTTATATACATATATTTGTATGATTGTATTGTACAACATGTCCTACTCCGATGTTTCCTTGTTTCTGATAGTTTGGTCATGTCGAATTCATAATATTGCCTTTGTGGGGAGTCGTAGACCATGTCCTGAATGGGCTTGCATACAGTGAACTATGAAGGGCTACCATGTTAACGAGCATTAAGCTACTTGATATGTCAAGCCTGTTCCCCTGATTTTTGATAGGAAAACAGCTACAATGAATGTCCCATGTTATGTTTTATAGGCATGAAAAACATTTTTAACAAAAAAAATGTTCCTCCTTGAGCCATTATTTTTGATATAGAAACTTGATTAAATGAACATGTACTTATTTAAATCAATCAATCATCTTGTGGTAGATCAAGCAGTCTTATGGTGTAAAGTTTTAATTATATCAATGACATGCACCGTATCACCATTTTGCCAACAAAGAGTTCTTTTGCAAGAGAAGTGGGCCTGCTTAAAGTATACAAACACATATTGCATGTATGATGAGAGTTATAGGATTCGAAGTGGAGCATCAGATCAGTTAGTCTAACAGGTGAAAATATTAAAAAGCCTTGTGCTTTGCAGTGGCTTGTGTTGATACATGTTGGTGCAGTTTGATTTCAGTTACCGCATTGCAAAGAGACCAAAAATACCTTCAACTTAATCATATCCATATCAATACAAACATGAAGCCATTTTGACACTTTACAGGCAACTCCTTTAGATGTAATTGGCCTGTCTACACATGTCCGACAGAGAAGGGGGGAGAGAGAGAGAGAGAGAGAGAGAGAGTTTTGGACATGTGCAGTATACCTAGAGAATATTAGGATGAAATAGAATTCGTAAACCTGACAACAAACATTTAGGATAAGGCTTCTTGTTTTACTTTTTTTTCAATGCATTAAACCCTGTTTGCTTTTTAATGCGAAAACCCATTAGTAAATTTCAAACATCATCTTGGGCTTTGGTGATAGCATCTTCATTACAACATTTTCAACTGCTATTTGCAAGGGAAGTTGACATTCTGACCTGTTAAAAATGGAATAAGAAATTTCTGAATTTCATGAAACCAAGTGCATCAGAGTTGATGATGAGAAATGAACATTCTGTACTGAAGTCTCTGTATGTTTCATGTATGCAAAAATGTTGGTTGTGTTTAGGGTATTCTTATTTCAGGAAATGCATGCCATGTTGATCCTTTTACTGTGCCACCAGAATTTACTTGGGACCTGTATGCACCTGTACAATGAACAGTGTACAATTCCAACAAGCACCAATGCTGGCAAACATTCAAATGTCTTCTTTCAATGCATCTCGAGCATTGATCCATACTCATTTCTTTCCAAAAGAGTATGTTGGAGCTTTGCAACTGGTCAAAGATGAAGAATCATCTAAACTCAATCGTCTGCAGCTGACTATCGAATCATCTACTGAGCAGTATAAAACTGAGAAGATTTCAGCAGACAGAGATGAAGAATGTCAGTTGCATGATATAGACAATGTTATATACGAGGAAGCTGATAGTGCTTCAGATTATGCAAAAAGTGCTTCCAATATTTGTGACAAGGAAATCCAGAGAAGGTGGAAGATTGGACTAGCAAACAAAGGTAGGACACCTTGGAACAAAGGGAAGAAGCACAGTAAAGGTATAATCCATCTTACTTATCAGATGAGTTTGACCTAATTTATATGATTCTTATACCATACTTCAATAACAGAGACTCGAGAGCTCATCAAGAGGAGGACTATGGAGGCCTTGAGTGATCCCAAGGTGATGTCATGTAAGCATCAATTTCATTCTGTTCTCCCATGGGTGCTGGAGATCTATCCGTCGGTGTCCTTGGCTTTTACACATGTTGAATTTGCTAAATTTCTTTTATTCTTTTGTCAGGTTAGGAAGAAGATGTCTGAATATCCTCATTCTCACAGGTATGCTCATATTTGCTATTTAACACCATTAGTGTTCGTTCATTATATGGTCCTTAGTGCAGATTGCTTGTTTGCGTAAAAGCTGAGCTCTGGAAGGTCAAAACTGAGTAATTCAAATATTTCTCAGTGATCAGAGCAAGGCGAGAATAAGTTCTGGACTAAAAAAGTCCTGGGAAAAGCGCTTGAAACATAGAAGATCACAAGAGTATTTCTGTATCATATGGTCTGGAAGCATCGCAGAAGCAGCAAGAGAAGGTGGTTGCGGGCAACAGGAATTGAACTGGGATAGCTATGAAAAAATTAAAGCTGATATCGAATCTCAACAAATTCAGCAGAAAGCAGAAAAAGCAAGGACCAGAGAAATTGCAAAGCGAAGGGCAGGGAGAGTGTCCCAGATTAGGGTAGAAAATGTTGCAGGGCTTGCTAAACAGAGTAACGGCAATGAACAGAAGGCAGAGGCTAAGAAAGTTGTGGCATCATCATGGAAGAGATCAGAGGATGAGAAAAAGAAGATGGCTTTATCTAAGGGTTTCAAACTAAAGGCAAGATTGATTAAGGTAATACCACAGATGCTCTCCATGGCCTTACACTTAAAAATTCCTGTTTGTGACCGGTGTCCAATACTTCATTAGCAGCGGTTGTCTGATTATGCACGAAGTTTACATGACCCGCACGTCATCCCATATATTTATTTTGATCTACGCTGTCTGCATTTTGCTCATCTTCCCAAAATCCAATGGAAGTAACTGATAAAGACAATCCTGCAGGTCTCACACCACTAAGATATAGACATTTAAAAATGGTGTATTTTCTTTTCAACTTTCTTCAGAGTCTGAAATTTTCGCATTTTAATTTTGCTTGCTATCTGACTTCCCTGCAATTTCTCCGTCCATCCAATATATTTTTCCTTGTTAATGCTGTGCTACTTTTTAATGTTAAACGTGCGTCTCCATAATATTTTATATTTTTTGCTGAAGTTTCACCACCGTAAGAAGAAGTTGAGCAGTTTTGTCAGTATTCAGAGCGAGAAGATAGTTGAGCCTGAGCCACTTATTGAGAAATGGGATTTGGAGTTCATCAAGGCGGAAAGACTGCGAAGAAAAATTTCGCTTGCTGATCAAATTCAGTCTCTGAAGAGCAGAAAAGCAAAGTGTAGCACCGAAGAAGTTCCAGCCCCTGCATCATTTGATTCTTCTGTCGAAGAGAAAGCAGGAGGCTGATAAGTTCTTTTACATCTACTTTCACCGCAGGTAATATACACCAGGAAGAAATCAGCATGTTTCTCCCTATATATAATGCTACTTGTAGTTTTCTATCCAGTTAGCATGTGCCTCTGCTAACTTGTACCAAAATTCATTTACACCTAGGCACATTGTATTAAATGTGTATTCCAAAATTGATTGCCAATCAGAATGAAGCTTCTCCCACGTTTTTCATACCATTTTTACTGTCCTCGAGTTGGTTCTTGTGACTCTGATTAATCCTTCCTTGGAGGACGGGCGAGAGAGAGAGAGAGAGAGAGAGAGAGAGTTGAGCTTAGACAAGCAAACAAACAGCCGTGAATTTTGTTGGTTATGACCCAAGAATTTAGGCAAGATAGGGTGTCATGGTAGCCCTTTTAATGGATCAGTGTCCAGGAGAGTAGTATCCAGTAGTCCAGCCAAATCGCAATGATCCAAGTATCCTACTTGGGTTTAGGTGTTAATTCACCAGATCTTATAGTTTAAAACACAACTTCACTTCCTGATATATATATATATATATATATTGCTTAATGCGGGTGCTTCATCCGATGCATGTACGAATACACCTAATAAATCCTGATATATGTTCCCTGCAAGTATTGGATAAGCAACAGGCACAGGCATTCAAGGTTCACGCAGAATGTAGGGAACTTTCAGCAACATGCACATGTAGGCGTATGATGCCTTCTAAAGGATCTCTAATACGCACTGAGGCCTCTGAAGATTAGAATCCAGAAAAAGCGAGCCTAACAAGTTCTTTAAATTTCATGCCTAGAGGCTTGGAGCGATCAGTTGAAAATGGGAGGCAAGAAGAATGTTGGCCAGCTAATTTCTGCAATAGTGGACAAGCAGAATGTTGGATGGCCTTCCAAAATAACTCTTTGATTTGGTTTCCAGTCACGTTCAATGATGAAAGTCCAGTCCAAATAAGCTATGGTAGAAGTGTCTGACGGGCTTCCCCGGTGGTGTGCCTTAGGGAAGAAGAGCGGGAGGAGGTGGAGCATCCGCTTTTGGGTGATATTCGTCGGATGTTATGAAAGTGCCGAATTCTCCAGGTCAGGCATGTCACCTCCTTCGTTGCGCATCACTTCAGAGAGTTTTTTTGAACTCATCGGTTTTTCATTTCTTTTGCTTTGTGTTGCTTGCTTGATTCTGATGTAGCTGGCTGTGCTCATACTATAGTAGTGTAAGCAGTCGATTCACTAAAAAAAAATGTCTAACGGGAATTAGCGCATGGCCCAGCAGTTCGCATCATTAAGTTTGCCCCTGAAGAGCAGAGAGGAGTAAAATCTAATATATAAACAGCACCAAACTTCAGACAGGAAGACCGGGGAAGGAAAAAAAATAAACAGTATATTCCAAGATCTCGTTTGGATGCATGGAACTGATGCGCATAGTATCATCAACTCAAAAATGGTGCTTTAATGATGTGATTTGGACTTCTAGCGCCCGTACAGCTGAAACATTGTAAGCAAAAAAGCCCTGCTCTGATGCTACACAGTTTGGCAGATGCCCTGTTATAAGATCTTGGAAATCAGATTCGTTCCTTTTTAATAAATTAGAAATATGCCAGGAATCCAAATTTGGTCATTAACGTGTACAGACTTTTCTTTCGCCTCCCATTGGGTAATTAATGAAACTGAACAAATGGGTAAATAAATACATATTGTCTAAATTACAAGACGAAGACATGCTTTCGATGACTTTCTCCTCCCAGAGAAGGTGCTTGATGTGACTGGCTATAATCGATGATGATCGATATGCTTAAACTTCGGTACCAAAAGATGGTTGAGTACCTCAGACATCAGCATCATCGTCTGTTTCGTTATCCCAATCCAATTTGAATGAACTTGCTGATTTCATCAGCTCTGTCAGTCCAGTAAGGTCTTCCAGATAGCTGGGATGGTTAATAGCTTGTAAAATAAACTCCATTCCTCGTCTTCTATATTCTGACACCACCTGAAATAGGTTAAACAGCATAAGGGCGAGGGGAGAACAATGAAAAAACATAATACATTGCACATATGCACAAGCACGCGTTTAAAGCAATCATCTCTATATCTCGAGAGTAAAACAACATGCCTCATCCCATCTATTTAAATGCAGGTAAATGCAGCATGAATAAAATTTCATGTCACCGTCCAAAGGAATATGCTTTGTTCTGTCTATACTCTATACTACTCAAATATTTGGCGCAGGTCACAAGTCAGAAATGTTTGACATAGAAGCACTGTATTGGAATCTGTATGATCTTGGAGATTCAACCAATAAATCCAAGACAACTGACAATGAGCATCAGATCACAGAAACTGCAATGACAAGGAGTTAACTTACAGTACTGCTGCAAGCTGTACAACTGTTTGATGAATGGCCTACGAGCGTCATTTGAGAAAATTGTGGCATAGAGCCTCGAATTTGATGGGGCAATATACCAAAAGGCTGCTCACTGCTGCTTGTAATTGAGGTAGCAATCTCACCTGGAGCATGTATCCTGTTACAAAAAGCAATTGCGACTCGTGTTCACAAAAGGTGGCAAAAGGCAAATTTAAGTTTCTCAAATGCATGTCCTGCCGCCCTTCTATAAATAAACCATTTAACATTATAGGAAGTAGGCAAGGAGCTACCCACATTTTTACTGGAAAAATTCAAATATTTCACCAGCCACAAATGTAAGTGATTTTTCTGCACAAACTTCTTAGGCTTACCCATTGGGATGATGTAAAATCCCCACCAGTAGTTCCACTGCTAGTGCAGAAGCAATCGGTGCAAGTCCAGGTCGTGTCACTGTACATTGCTGGTCCAATGTCCGATTGGAAGTTGACTGCATCGAGTGCATATAACTTAGCCACAGAAATGAGATCACCAAGTACAGCATTGCTCAAAAAAGAATGATCAAACAAGCAAATATCTTCAGATGCAATACCATCAAGAAAATTACATACATCTATAGGAGCAACGACATCATTGCAGAAATAACACCCTAACCGCTGCCCTTTATCCCCATCTATTGTCAATGAGGTATCAACCTGAGCAACCACAGTGCTCATATCTTCAACTTTAGTACTAGAATCAGACATAGAAACAAGAGGAGCAGCCCCATGACGCATAACAAGGTAACTGTCAAATCCCAAAGCTGCAGTAATAGCTATCTGCAAAAAAGATGACGCATAAGAACCTAACTATATAAATTTGCTTATTTAAATCTCTGGATGAAAAAATTAAGTTATTAAGTCATGTCAATGGTACATGAAAGCTTAGGATATATTAATCATATATGCATCAATCATAAATACATACACAAGAAAGGGTCTTCTTGAAGAATAGCCATGCTCATTTTTATCAAAGGCCAAACATTTCTTTGACACAAGCATTTTTAAATCCTCCTATAAAATTTCTGTTTGGTGATTCTTCTGGTTTGTTATACAAGATTCAAGCCATGGAAATTAGTACAACATTGATGCAGTATATGTTTAATAATCTTAAGCTTCCTCCATATGCTGATGTCCCAACTTGAACCCTACCAAACAGTAATTGATGGGCAAAGGTTGTTGGTTATGGTTAGGGTTCCATTTCTTCCCATCATCACTTTTTCTTAGATCGATATTATTGTTCTTGCCTTGAATATAATAATGTTGTGCGCCGGCACCCTCTTTCTTGACAATAAGTAACAGTACAACCCATACAACATTCCTATCATTGACTAAACTGCAAGGTGATCTAAGGGATATATGTATTAAAATGAGAAAATTCACTTGGAAACATTTACAAGAATAACAGGCCTGGCAGAATAAGATAGTAAAGCACCTGGTTGGCTGGTAATTAACTATATAAAAGGCTTTCGTATATCTCCTAACAATGCAAGACAGATGAAGTATAATTAGTATAAATGATAAAACACAGATTTAATATTGTGGTTGTCCCAAAACTGAATAGAAGTTTGCAGTTCATGGCTTGATACAGTTGCTCTGGATCTTTGAAGTAGGGAGGACTCAACCTTTAGTAGCAAATTGGTGAAAAAGAAATGTGGATTTTTAACAATGTCATTAAAGTATATAAAGTTTTAAAAAACTGTAATAGCTTGCTCCCCTGATAATATTTCAATTGTCACATAATTGCAGGGTAGGATCTGTAATTGCTGAATGCTTGGTTTTGATAACAGTTCAATGTTGTCATGCATTTTCGTATCTCTGAGAAGATATCAGTACTGTCAATTATCAGGCCTCCTATTCTAGTAAAAGAAAATGTGCCCCCAATGATTTATTAGATAATATATCAGAATACAACTTTCTGACCAACAAAATTGCAAACAGATCAGGGAATGAAAGCAATATATTTTTTAATCTTTCAGAGATATATCCACAGTATCATAATAAAGAGCCTCACCTTGTTCAAATTTGCACAAAAAAGTGTTGGAAGCCATCTGCTTTCTCTTGTGTCTGTCAGTAGAAAGATCACATCATGGGAAGCTATTAAAGATTGAAGATGCTTGCAATCTTCAAGCACGCCATCTGATTCATGGGCAGGTACAGGATGCCCTGGCATTGGTATGGCCAGTTTAATACCTTCTGCTTCCTGCAATTAACTTCAGTTAGTTTGGTGCTAGTATAGCTTCTTCATATCAGGATAGCCCAATGAGATGGTCATCAGACCCACCACAGCTGGAAATATACACTTTAGACTTCTAGCTGCTGCAACAGCTTTCAAGTTGCCACCATTGAGGCAATCCTCAAATGTATACAAAGACTGTCTTACGGGATTAGACATAGCTACCCGGCCACTGTCAAGCAGTGTTATCTTCCTAACGCCCCAAGCCTGAAAATAGAATTTTGCACCATTAATAAGCAAAAATATAGGTTATTTCAATTAAACAGCAGTTACAGATTACTGACCATAAGCATACGAGCAACCTGGCATCCAAGTGTACCAGCACCTAAAAGAAGACATCGAACAATAGACAAGACATTTAAATTTAGAGATGGCAATGTACGCCACCTCATGAGCTTTAAATTCAAGTCTGCAGCAGACACAGCCAATCTGAAAATAAGGCAAAATGATGATCATCCTTAACATACATTTAAAAGAAAAGCTTTTTTTAGTGTCTGTACTTTCAAGCAAAGCAAATGATAGGCTCTAGTTGATGTTTATAACAATAATACCTCTCTGGATCCATGGAATCTGCAAGGTTGATAGTCCTGGATGCTAACTTCCCTCTCTTCAGTTCCCATCCTACAGCTTTAGGAATGCATTGTGGATCTCTCCAGGCTATCAAAATTATACAAGTTTACAGCAATCTAGAGTCATGAAATCGATCAAAATACCATTAGTATGCAACTAAATAGAACAGAGCATTTACCCATTATCTGCCGCTCTACCTTGTGGTGGTGAAACCAAAGCTTCACCAACAAGGGATAACCCCAAGTCAGCCAAACCATGTTTCTCTCGATAGCACAAAAAGTGGACCTTTTCTATGTTCCATCTTGAACTGATAAATGCAAGGAAGTTGCGCAGAGGCCATCCAGGATTATTTGGAAGATGACATGGATCATAGAAGCCAAATAGCAACTGCACCAGCACAATGTGCAGTAAGATCAAGCTACAAATTCCAAGTTATCATTTAGGTTTTAGCTGAAAACATATGTAAACTCTGATACACAGCATGGCATTGTTTATGAAAGCAAATCAATTCAATAAAAACATGATAAAAACATTGACGTAAATAATACATATTATGATTCATCTACTATCGAACAAATAGAAAAGAATCAAAAGATGAAACTATACTGGAAGTAAAGCAACTTTAATGGAAGTAAAACAAACAAACCTTCTGACCATCAACTTGGCATGCTTCCCAGTCCTTTAATGGCCTAACAGTGGCATGTGAACTTGAAGTAAAACTAACCAAAAAGAATGGGACATCTGTGGAATTTAGGATGATTGACAAATTAATGGAGTACATCAGGGCTCTTTGTCACATGTGAGAGAAAAATCAATAGAATAGAAAATACAAATGCTCAACCTGCTGTCGAGCTTGAATTGCGCCATTCATTGCATGCCGCTGATAAAGATTCAACCTATTAATAGAAAATCAACTTCAGAATTTCTACAAAACCTTTTACAAAACAAGGAATTTTGATATGTAACATAGAATCATGTGAACGCACCTCTTCTAGATTAAGTGCCTCTAAAGCAGGTTGCAGATTGAGTAAGGTTGCTGGAGGATCAAGTACCAATGCAGGAAACGCAAACCAGTAACGGAAGCTCCACTTTTTAAGATCAGCAAATGAGATGACAAGGAACCTTGAAAGCAATGCACTATCCTCTTCTACTTTTCCGGAGCAAATGTCCTCTAATATCTAATGGACCAATGAGCAGGGATTAGTGTGATTTCTTGGGACATAACATATGCCTGCTTCTCAGTCATTCAATTTATGGGTGCAATTAAAAGAAAGTCCATAAGAAGGGAAAAAAAAAAATCTAACTTTTGAATCTTTACCAACACTTGCAGGTGAGATTTAAATAGACCAAGAAGAGCACAAGGCTAATCCAAAACAAATACCTTTTTTGCTTCCATCTTTAGCAGAGACTCTCTATCAAGGGCATGGAAGCTCTCTAATGTATTGGTGTTGTAAAGAATCCCAGGAACAGGACATCTATTCCGGTTGCCACGAGTCATCTCAGATGGCGATGACCACATAGTAGGATCATGTGGCAATGATTCGGCAAGCAACGTCATATGGTTCGAAACTTGGGCATGGGAACAAGGTGCATAAAAACCTATTAACAAACAAAATACCTTTCAGCTAAAATTGAAGGCTCCAATCTTGCATCCTGATAAAGAAACTAAAATACAGCGGTTTCTTGAACACAAGTATTGCCAAAACTTAGTTGCATCACCTGTATTCCATGCTTTCTTTGAAAGAAAACAAACAGAAGAACAAATCTAAAGAGGAACCAACGGGAAAACTTCTGATCCAGCACAGTGTTATTAACTGCCCTGATTCAGCAACGAGAATTCTGAAAACAGGTTGCTAAAACTTCAATCTCTCTAAAGTTCTTTGAGTCCACATCCATAATACTCAAAAATCACATATTAGATATGCCATTTGGCTTCCACTAGATTTGGCTTCCACGGATAATAGATCAAGAAATAGGGTAACAAGAAATTAATCAACTAAAAACATGAAAAAGATAAATTTATAACAGATTGGACGAATTCATCAAAAAAACGAACTATTATCAGGACCGAAACGATCTAGGGCTAGATCTAACAAAGAAGCAGTAGAGAAAGAAAGGGGACATGCCGATGATAGGGATGGGGGATTGATCGATCCCCAAGGTATCAAGCTTGAGAGAAGAGAGCCTCCGCCAGAAACCATCCTCCACCAAGCTCTGAAACGGAGCGAACTGCAATATTTTCCCCGCTCTCTCCGAAGAAGGCCACGACGAAGTCGAAGGGCTCTCCGCCATTGACCCCCACGACTTCCTCTCTCTCCCCCTGGGATGGTATTAGAGTCGGAGGCAATGAGGTCGCATAAAACTGCGATGTTTGCTTTGATCTCCCGTCCTCTATTCTTTACCGAACAAACTCCACCGCGAGAATCGTAGCGGTATCAGCTCCGCCTGTTACGCGTTACGGGGATTTTTTTTGAGTTTTTTTCATAAAAATCCTTCTAAACATTTAAATTTACATAAATATTTTTTTAAAATTTATCTTTATTTTTTATTTTTTATAAAATATTATTTTTAAATAAATATCCATAATACAGCATTCTTCTAAAAGCCATATCTATTTTAATTAAAAATAAAATAAATTTTTTTTTCTCCATCGCAATAGTTCTTTAAATATTTTTTTATATTTCTATCCGTTAAAAATATTTTAGCTATTTTAATTTAAAATTATTAATTTTTAACAAGATGATGAGGCAATATATGTAAATATAAAAATAAAAAAATAAATTAGCAAAATAAGTATTTTATAAGAATATATATAAATATCAATTTTTTAAAAAATATTTATATAAAATTTGATATTTAAGAATATATATATATATATATATATATATATATATAGCGCAACGATACGGATAGATTGCGTATATATTGTTGATAGAATTGAATTTGTATGCCTCGCGCGACCCCCGTTGGACCATCCACTGATAGCTTTGAGAGTTGTGCAGACGGATGCTGATCGACTTCGGATTTCGGAGCGCTTGGAGAGCTGTGCGGTGGCTGTCCAATATGCTGGTGGAATGAACTGCTTTTTTTTTTTCTTTTTTTTCTTTTTTTTTTTTTTTTTCTAGTGCGGGTCGATCATACCCGGCGAGAGCGGATAGACCCAATAAAGTCGAAAAATAAAATACCTCGGAGTGCCAAGGGCAACTCCCCATCACCAAGCCATAAGGTGTCTCCGGAGTGACAAGCTACAAACGCAGCTACCCAATTCGCAGCACCGTTACCTTCACGGTAAATATGCGTGGCCTGAAAGGCCCATCCATCCCTCGCCATGGCCCAGATGTCCCGGAGCAGGGGATGGTCACACCCGCCACCCCTCGGACCCCCCTGGATCCAACTAATAACGGTGGCTGAGTCGTCCTCCAGGATGATAGACCTAGCCCGTAGGACGCATCGGGCATAGCGAACGCCCGCCCAGGCTGCACTCAGCTCCGCACATGGAACCGAAGTATCAAATAACTGACTAATGAACTGCTTTCGATTGCCGAGAATTTTGTGGCGTGTGGAGTTGAGACGGATAACGTGAGAGTCCATGTCAATATAAGACACTTCAAAGTTTACAGCTTTCATTAAGTAATTATAATAATAAATATTAATTATTATATACTAGCTGCAAGGTTGCTTGATATTTTAGGATAAAATTGGGATAATTTAATAAAATTTAAATAGCACATGGATGTGAAAATAAATAATTTAAAGATATTTTTTTCTTATCTCATTTCCATCTTACAGTTCATACTTTTTCTCATTTATTGGTAGCATGAGCGGGCCTTTACTTTATATTATTTTTATTTTTTAAAAAATAAATCCAATAAAGTTATCGTTATTCTCAGAGTCCAAGTAACATTGGAATTCATTCTTCTGTCGGAGTAGCATATTTTCAGCCATTTAAAATTTAAGAAAAAATCTAGCTGGATTTATTATACAAATATTTTACTACTTGTTTAGAAAATAAAAAGAAATAGAGCGGAATGAATTGAAGCAACATGGATGAAAGCACCCGAGGGAGTTTCCATTTAATAATAGATAGTATATATTTGGTGATTAGCTATGGTGTAGAAGTGTTCATTTTCTTGATCTCAGCCTCGAATCATAGATTGCAACGGTGGAGAAGGTATCATACTGAAAAAAAAGGATGTATGGCCACAGAATCTTGAACGTGTATGTGTAGATTACTCTTAGCTTTACTGTTTGGTGCCTTCCTCTCCCAGAGATTCGAGCAATGGTGAATAACTACCATATTTTCAAAAAAAAAAAAAGAGTATTCATGTAGATCTACTGTTTAGGCAAAAAAATTCATACAGGTTCAATTGAAATCTTGTTACTGTCCATTAAATTTACGGTTATCCGATTCTTCATCCTTTAAAGTGGGTAACATCCGATAATTGTTGGACCATTCGGTGGTCCGACATGGTGCCGACCATCCGATTATGCACGAAAATGTGTTACTTAGAGATGCACATTCGTTTGGGCACCGTGTTTTGCATCTTGTGCCACATATCTCAGTGCATGATTGGATGGTCGACATTCCATTAGCACGGTATCAATGATCATCCACTTTGATAGTATTAGTATGTTACTGGTTTAATACGATTTTGAGTTATTTTTAAATTTTTTTATCATGATACTATCTGAATTCGGGCAGTATGGATGGGTATAGGTTAATATTTTCAGCACTGGATTTATATGGATCGGTATTTTTGTATCAGTTGACTTGAACCGGGTGGTTAGACTTGAAAAGGAAACCCATCAAAGACTAGGTCTTGACTTAGAATAAAAATGTCAAAATTAAACAAGAAAGCAAACTTCAACAACAAAAAGAAATAAAAAGAAAGCAAACGATCGCATCTGAGAGTGATCCAAATTCAAAGTAAAGGATAAAAAAACCATCATCATTGAGAATAGTTTACACTTCTCATCTAAATTGTTAATCTGCTTGCTTTGATCGAGATTTAGTCATTTGGATTAGATTTAGGAAAGTGGATATTAATAGATAATTCCTCCAAGACTTGAGGGGATAAGATGATTTTATCTTGTAAACATGCTCGTAAAGGAAAGAAAAAGGTTTTACAAGGAGCTCGGGTAAAAGAATAGGAAAAAGAGAATTTTGCGGATCTTATTTGGATACATTGTTATTAAATTAATAAGATCTAGTGTCTAGTGATACACCAGCATCTCAGCCATCTTTAAGCATGCAAACAATTAATATCATTAAGTTTAGGTATACCCACCAAGGTTTCTCCAGGCTTTACTGCTGATATACACATGGTGTTTGGATTTTGGAATTACATTTGCTGTGCAATTACTTTTACATTTACTAGTAAGCATGTACATGCAAATTTTTGTTCTATAGGGAAGTGGGCTTTGGCATCAAATGAATCAGATCTATCACCTTTAGAAGAAGGTTGAATGATTTAAGCGGGTTTGAAAACTAACCAACCTGATTAGTCACAAACTTGGGAGCCTGCAATGTCTCTCTGTTCTGGCATGTAGACATTTATTATCCAATATCATCAGTCATCACTGGCCTTCCTCGTGGTTGGCCATTGAGATGAACTCAACCTAAATTGAAGTATTGAGGCAGTTAGAACCAAGTAAGCCGGACAGGGCCGAACCGTCTGGTTCACCATGTACCAAACCAAACTGGTGGAGAGCTAGTTCCATTTGGTCTTAAATTTTGAAATCTTTCTCGACTCGCTTTGAATGTCTCTGAACTAGATGGTTCGAAGCGGAACTGGTTTGCACTGGTTCGAGCTCCCTTACCTCTTTAAAAAGCTTTAATTATGGTCTATTGAACCGAGATGAACTACCTGATTTGTTTTGTACTGAACCGATAGCCGACCAGTACGAGTCCTGGTACTAGTCCAACGAACCTTAGTTAGAAATATTGAAGCGGTCTCAAGTAGCAATATGGTGATGTCGGAAAAGTTTCGTAGATGAAGTTTTATAGAATATAATCATATATAGATATTTGCATGGCCGTGATTATGCACTCTAGGTATAAAAGTTACATATTTTAATAATTAATTCTCATTGCTACGTGTTTTCCCCCTTGTTTGCTACTTCCCGTCTGCCTTTCTCTGTTATTAGGCTATCTTGTAGATTTTCTTTTCTGTAGTGTTTAGAATTGCCACTTGAACAATTTGATTAGTTGTTTGTTTTAGGACACCTGTTTAGTGATCAACTTCAACTGAAACATTAGATGGTGATATATACTTGGAACCTGTCACTAAGCTTACATAACAGCAAATTTGTTTAGAGTTATTGTCTTTCTTTGAGGTGAACTTCATAGAAAGAATCAGTTCTGGAGATTTGGATGGTCTTGATTATGCACTTTAAGTCTAAAAGTTACATGTTTTAATTAATAACTAAGATCTTTAGCATCGGTGTCCAATGCTGAAATAACATATCTAATTTAGTTGGACTTCTGTCAACAAGTTTGTAACTACTATAATAGTTCAAAATGGGGCAGTACTTTTCTTGACCATTTTTCGGTTGGCTCTTCTCATGGTTTGAGCCTTTTAACTGATTGGATGTCTATCTAGCCTCAACGGCTCAACCCATGGTTTTGGCACAAACAGTAACAGTAAAGGACTAGCATGGTGGCTTTGCTTTCATTGGTGTCTTGAGACCTGCCCACTTGTTAATTTCTTGTGTTCAATCGCATCAAAAAACAAACAAAAAAAAAAGACAACAGTGATTACCAACAGAAAGAGAACAGAAAGGGTATGTAGAGCTTTCCAACTATTATTTCACTGCGTTATGGTACACAAAATGGAAGTCCAGTAACTGTTCATTAATTGGTTAAGCAAAAGGACCCTCTGAGACCGACACTTCTTGTTAGGTTGGAGCGGAAGGTGATGGGAGGAGAATGGCATGTGGTCGGACAGTGCTTTTTTCCAGAGAAAAGAATAGGATGATGGATGAAAAGGCCAGCACAATCAAGGAAGGATTAGGGATGGGGAACCTTCCTTTCTTTTATAACAATAACGCAGATGCCTCCATATAGTTATAGATTTAGATATACATATAGGTATTTGCATGAAGTAGGCCATACTCAAGCCATGCCATAGAAGAGAAACGAGGAAGCCCAGGCCCACCCTTGTCTTACCCCATTTTCTGACTGAACTTGTGATCTCCCTTACCCAGAACCATTGTTGGGATGGGAGAAATTTTCATAGTCCCCAACCAAAATTTTCATCACAAACCATCATCATCTTTGAACCCTTTTGCCATCAAACATAAAATTGGGGATCAAATTTCACCACCAGTTGTCAAACTTGAAATTAACCTTCTAAAATCAGTAGGAAATCTTAACCTAGCCGAGAGGTAGAAACTTTTAAGCCACACAAGGAGTACATGGAACTGCTAGAAACTCTTTAGCTGGAAACCTCCATAGCAGGAGCAGTGAGAACTGACAAAGTAGCGAGAGTTGGAAATGAGAATGACGGGAAGAGAATGGGAACAAAAGTAGCCGAGGATAGACAAAAGAGTAGCTAACCATGAAATGAGAACTGCAACCTCATCGGCAGCACTCTCCATTGTGGAGCTCAACCCCACCACGTGGCGCACGGAGCTGGGTCAGCACCCTTCACGTGCCCTCGTGCCCAACCACATGCAGCCCCGATACTTTACAACCTCAAATTCCCGCACCACCTCCTGCCCACGTGATCACGTCACTCCTCCCTAATTCCCCCTCCTTCCATGTCTAAAGACAAACATCTTGGCGCTGGGGCTCTTTCACAACTTCCCTTCTACGTCATCCATTGGAGATTCCCTGCTCCTAGACATTCTACTCTCCTCAAAGCCCACATGGTGGGCTTCTCGGGAGAAAGGGCGCTGGGGTCTGGTGCAACAATGTTCCCATTTGGGTGCGCTGCGTTAGGGCTCCTTTGTAACCAATTAAGGGTGTGAGCACCCGTATGGATGTGTGTTTAGTCCCACATCGGTTATTCATCGAGGAGATCTTGAGTACTTATACAGAATCAAGAAACCCAAATAATATCTTCCGGCTAGCCATTTTATATGAGGTTCTGGGTTGTTACAAATGATATTAGAGCGAACTTGGCCCATAGCCTATGTGGACTAGAGAACACTGCAACCGGGTTCATGGAGGCTGACCACGGGTCTGTCATAGTGTTTGTAATTAGATTTGAATGGATTTGAACCCTTAGCCCGATGAGGACGTCAGAGCTTGAACGAAAAAAGTATTTAAGGACTCGTGCAGGCGTATGTTTAGTCTCACATTGGTTATTCATCGAGAAGATCTTGGGTAATTATATAGGATCAAAAAATCTAAATAATACCTTCCGGCTAGCCATTTTGGGTGAGGTCCTGGATTGTTACAAATGGCTTACCAAAAGATTTTACCTAAGCTATCTCTATTCAATCGATCAGTCTATCAAAGTTGCAGTCTTCCTACTAGCGTAGCGCCTGATCCTTTCGTTCCCATAATTGAGTCTTCCATCTGGCCTCATCTTTTTTTATAGTACTTGCGATCCCATAAGAGGAACTCCTTTGCTTTGGCATACAATGATTAATTGGAAGAAAGCGATTCTGCTCAATTTAGATGTTGGTGGTTTTAGCCGAATTCCTGCCATTTAGTTCGCATTTTTCTCTGCCATGCATGTTGTTGCTTCTTGAGCAGTGGTGGGTACTTTGTTGGGTTTGAAAATCTTTTGGAGGGAAGATTAGGACTTGTATCTTTTGGAGGGAAGATTAGGACTTGTTTGATAGACTTTACTTTGGCCAGTGATGGGCATTATATAAGGCTGCAGTTTAGTTGATATGTTGAGTGTAGGACAATTGCCATCAGAACTAGGACTGAAGGAGAACAAAGAAAATAAAACAAGAGAGTAGAAAGCTGAGCAAACATTTAAATAGAGAAGTTGGGGTCAAGTGCATCTTTAGGAGGCATCCCCCTAAAAGAGATAATAAATGATAAACAACCAGGTAAAGTGACAAACAATTTAAAGTTATTAGAAAAAAAGATGAGATTTTGAACTTTAGCATCATCAAAAGATCTGCTTTTTCTTTTGTCCCTCATCGTCATTATTTTCCTCTTTTTACTTGATGATGTTTTTCTCCTTTCTAGTACTATAAACTTTTTCACTTTAAGCAGGATCTTTGAGGTTGCTAAAAGAGATACTTTGGATGCATTCAAAGTCTAAAACAACTTATCATGTTGTGATCGCACTCCTTAACCATACAAGATTTCAAATCCTTTCTATGTATGAAGGCCGGCAAGGCAAAGAATTAACTGAATATGAGCTACGAAAGATTCATTTTGCAAACTAGAAATGCTCTTGGTGGTGGTCGTATAAATGTGCATCCAAAGTTTTTAAACTTATTATCCCTTTGCCTAGAAGCAAGCCAACCATTACAAACTCCATTCTCTACACAAATTAATTGGCCT
The DNA here is from genome assembly GCF_051530095.1 of Phoenix dactylifera. NCBI lineage: Eukaryota > Viridiplantae > Streptophyta > Magnoliopsida > Arecales > Arecaceae > Phoenix > Phoenix dactylifera. The sequence continues at coordinate 31,514,256 of NC_143198.1, read as the reverse complement.
TTGATGGATAATGATTATGTTCTCTATATAGTTTCTTAACTTTTTAGATGGAACCAATTGACCCTTCTTCTGGAGGCAAGTCTCCAGATCCATAGCAAAAGGAATTCATGAAGTGGTCTTGGGGAATTATTAATGCTGGCCTTGCAAGCACTTGCAAACTAATTATTCTCACTTGAGGTCAAGGAAGATGGTGATTATTATCTACACCTAGTGCTATGTAATATTTTGTAGCATCAAGCAATCATAAAATATTGACAGGTAGATGGTGACTTTCATTGAGGGGACAGGAGGCCATCAACTACTTTTTCTTCAGGTTTGTGGATGGCAAAGGTTTCTTCATAAATTCTAGCAAAGGGCATCATCATTGGCACCAGGAGCCACGGCCTCGACACATGGATTCCGTAGCCACCTCAGCAGGTAGGACATACCTGTGCACTTAATCATAGTCATGATGCTGTCCAAATTATAGAATAATTTTCATGTATTCAGCTATTTATCATTGATTTAGCTGCCCACCATTTCAATGAATGGTTAGATAAACTAAGAAGCTGCTCAAAATTTCTAGATGAATCATTTGCAATTTATTCATAAAATGTCCTTGGTTTTTTGTAAATTACCAGAAGCTTTGTTGTTTTCATGGCCCCCTCATGAAAGCCAAACTCTGCACTATGCTTTTAGTGCCCCTTTTTCCCCTTCTCCTCTCATTCGATTGATCTGCTGCTCAAAGTAATGGAATGCCCTTTGGTTATATTACTGTGTGATGATTATTACAAGTAACATGGTGTCCCTCGGCAACCCCTTCTGCAAGTCCTAAAAATATGAATATTTTCTGACCGTTGGGCGTGAAACTTTGCATACAGCGAACCTTCTCAAAAAGATTTGATGCCTTCTGCTGACAAACAGGGATCTTGTCCTTCCAAGCATCATCATTTAACAGGACATAAGAATTGCCAAAAAAAAATTTGTTTTAAGGGACACACATGCGAGTGCCTGCATAGGAGAAAGTACTTCATATTCTTAATCATTCAACGAGGCCATGGAATCTAGTAAGCTTGCCTTTCAGGGGAAGGAGGCAGAAGACTGCAGGCCATTATTCTATCTCAAAATTTAAAGGGCCTGACAACCCCATGTGAGCTTCTCGGTGTAACTTGTTAAAAGACAGGGTAAGAAGGGCAAAACGATGGCTTTTTATATGTCCCGGTGGCTTTAGTTTGGTCTCCTAGAAGGTATCAGATCTTGCTTTTATAAGCAAAGCCATGGCTAAAAAGTTTATTTATTTTTATTTTTATTTTTAAATTGGTAGGGGAGGGCAAAGCTCACCCAGATATATTAAAAGAAAGTATTTACGAGTTCAGAAAGCAAAAGAATATATCTCTATAAGCACTTTGGATCAATTTCCTAGCAGATTGCCAAAACTAGCTTATCCCAAGAACTTTTGTAGTGTTTGTGAATTCTTTTCTCCCTACGTAGTGTCCGAGGATATAACTCTCAACTCTCTTTCATTTCAGCATTCTTCTCAAAAACTTAGAGATCTTCTTACAAACCAAGTATTAGCCCTTCGATTTCAACAATTAAACACAGCTGCATTCTGTTTTAATGATTTCTTGGTAAAGGCAGGGGAAAGGTTGTCGGATTGATACAAATTTCTTTGGCCAGTTTTTTATTACTTTGAGGAAGTCCAAGCCACTTTATTGCGAGTTTTTCCTCTTTGCAGTTTGACATGTTAGAGAATTTGCTATTGTTGGAAATTTTTGTTGGAATCTGCGGATCAGTTGATTGCTGCTATCTATTGAAAAATACGGAAGGAGTGAAATGCTCGAATTTTCTTAAAGAAATCAAGTTCTATTTATTGTGTTTTGCAGAAAATCTTGTCAACCTTCTTCAGCTGGAAATATCTGTATTCAGAAAAGCTGCTTGATCCTCATCTACAACTTTAGAATAATCTCACAACATTGGCGCCGCACGTTGAGAGACGTTGATCTATTTTTTAGAAGAAGGCGAACCTATATAAGGATACAGAGCTTATATAGTTGCACACTAAAGATATAGAGATCTTTCAAATCACGGAGGAGATTGATCCGCTTGTTGAATAGTTTAACAGGTCTACCTACAGGTCACTATCTTTGGTAAAAAAAATTTATTGCTTTATTGTTTTTTTCTTGTAAATCTTTTATAAATAGTTTATGTAAACTTTTTTTTCTAATAAAGATTGGGTGGCTTTGCCTTCTTTTTCATCCAGAGAAAGAGAGAGAGAATCTACGAACCATACTTGCATTTTATCTCAAACATACCATGAAACCAAAACTAAGCACATTAATCCGCTTGTTGAATAGTTTAACAGATCTACTTACAGGTCACTATCTTTGGTAAAAAAAATTTATTGCTTTATTGTTTTTTTTTCTTGTAAATCTTTTATAAATAGTTTATGTAAACTTTTTTTTCTAATAAAGATTGGGTGGCTTTGCCTTCCTTTTCATCCACAGAGAGAGAGAGAGAGAGAGAGAGAGAGAGAGAGAGAGAGAGAGAGAGAGAGAGAGAGAGAGAGAGAATCTACGAACCATACTTGCATTTTCTCCCAAACATACCATGAAACCAAAACTAAGCACCCCCCCCCCCCCCCCCCCTCTTTTTTTACTTAATGTAAATGATGGCTAGGACGAAAAGTAAACCAACTTAAACAGCTTGAACAGCTTGACAAGCCCCATGATTTTTAGATTTTGTGTTACAAATGCCTACAAAACTGCACTTCTTCGATATCTTGAAATGTGGATCAAGTTCCATCCACCTCTGAAAAAACAGAAAAAAAAGAAAAGAAAAAAAAAAAACTTGAGCCTACATGTACTTGATCCATATTTTCAATGCCAAATTTCAAGCATTGTCCACATTTACAATAAGAAATTTGCACTAAAGGCTCCTGCTCTCCGAGCAGGGACAGCTGGGCCTATTCCATCTCATAGTTCTCAATTAAGTGTAATTTGTGATTCCAACCCACGAGATTTAAGTCATTTTAGTTGTGCAATTAAAGATCCATGGCAAATGGGAGCTCATTATTCTCTGCATGTAATTGACAAACATGTGTTACAAATCTTTGAGCAGGGAAAAGAATGTCCATTTAAAAACAAACCATATGAGACAAAATTGAGTCCAGTATTAGTCCTTTTACTATTTAATTTAAGTACAGCACAGGTATAATTGACCAAATCAAGAGGACCAATTGATCTATCGACCCAAAACTTTGTACATTTCTGTCGTAGCCCTTGGTATTGAAATCATATAATTACGCACCGACTGGGTACCTACAGTCGGCCGATAATTTCTTGTAGCATAACACAGGCATTAAAGGTTGTGATTAAGAGCACATAAAAGTGATTAAAAAACTTGTGTTGTTTAATGGAGAGCCCTCCAATTCAAAGGTTGGAGGAAGAGTTGTGTAGGACTTTTGGCCAGAGTACTGGAAGCCTAGTTGTTTTGAGGACCTGCAGATCATACAGTAAAGTTCTCAGGTTAGGAGGGTTCAACCCCTGTAAATTGGACCTAAGGATGTGTTACGATGCTATATCATGCTGTATTGAGTCGTTTTACTTCGTATCTAATGGTGGAAATGAATGCTAAGGAAATATAGACTTTGGAACAATGGCATGTAAATCTAGGTGCAATGATCCATATGCAGAAAACTTCAAAGCAAGCATCTTGGATAGGAAAAAGATGAAGAGAGTCCATTTACTTCTGGCACGCACGACGCGGAAATCAACACAGTCTATCAGGAGGATTCTAGAGAGTTATTGTGGAGCATCAAGTCAGCTGATCAACCTGACGAAGTCGACCATTTTCTTCAGCCCGAAGACCGACTAGAGGGCGAAGGCCTCCATTTTGAGTAGTCTGGGGATTAGCGAGCAGGAGGGTGTGCTTAGATACCTCAGGATTCTGATTACGGGGAGGCGATTGCGGAGGGGAGAGTGCACATCTATGGAGGCGAGCATCAGGCATAGGTTGGAGAGTTGGCAGGCTAGCACCTTATCGATGATGGGTAGAGTTACTCTTTTGAGGTCAATGTTGAGCTTTATCCCTATTTACTTGATGGCCAATACACTGGTACTTATTGCTGTGTTTCGCGATCTAAAGAGGATGTTTAGGAGTTTTATCTTGGGGAGACGTGGGGATAGAGGGGGCATCCACCTACTGGCTTGGGAGGCTATGTGTCAGCTGACTAGTCGGGGTGGGTTGGGGGTCCATTATCTACTGGAGCGCAGGAAGACATTGGCCACCAGGTTGACAGTCAGATTTCCTCTGGAGCCGCGGAGTCTTTGGGTCTCCTTTCTGAGGGCAAAGTATGGGGACCCAGCCACCCCAGCTGTCTTCCGAGCAGGTCGGGGCTCCTCGTTTATTTGGAGAGAGATTTATGCTTGTGCCCTAGGGGTGCTTCCAGCGATCGGATGGGAGGTTGGGGACGGGCAGGCTATCAGCATTCTGAATGATAGGTGGCTGGAGGAGGATATGCTGCAGGGCTGGCCCGCCCTGATTGACCATGGATGGCTAGAGGGTCGTACAGTCGGTGACCTGTTTGTCCAGGAGGAGCGGAGATGGGATGCTGATTTTGTCACGAGAGTTTTTGGTGGGCAGCTTGCTGAGCAAGTGCTTTCAGTGCCGATCTCGGTGGAGGAGATGGCGGATAGGAGGGTATGGAGGCTGTATGGTCGGACGATGGTGGGGGTTCGCGACATATTAAGAATGAGCGGGGGATTGATGGCTTGGTAGATGGAGGGTTGCTGGATTTGGAGGTTATGTGTTCATCCTTACGTTGCACTTTTTCTGTGGATTTGAATATTTATAAATATTGATCTACTCTAATTTATAATTTTATAAATTTGCTGGTTGTTTTGATTGAGCTGAAGAGTTTTTTTGATTCAAACATCCAAACACACTCTATATGTATTTCTAGACCCTTTTTTTGCTACAATGCATGATTGATATACTTTTAGTATTGATACATGCGAAAATATCAAAAAACAACAAGTAGTGGAGCACTTTAGGCAACTCCCTCTTCCCAACCTACAGGCCCCCTTCGGAGTAATCGGCCACATACGAGGCCATCTAATCCGCTGCTCCGTTAGCCTTTCTATAAACATGCTTGGTCTGGAACACCACGTCGTTACTAACTATGGCTCGGGTATCTCGGAGCAAAGAGTGACATCCACTCACACTATCGATGCCTCATAGATTTAGTCAATCATCGTAGCCGAAGTATTTTGAAGTATTACTATTTTAGCCTACAAAATGCATCAAATATGATCTAGATCAGCCGATGCTGCTCTCAGCTCCGTACCCTCGCGATGGGATGCAAGATCTGGCTGCACCCACAGGCAATAAACCGCTAATTTTGCATTTCCCATTTGCAATCATATCGCAGGACCGAGTCCCCACTAGCATTCTGGCAGCGAGGCAGGGACGAAATCATAGGTCATAATCAGGTTGTTTCGGGGAATGATTGCATCCGTGGACCCAGATGCGTAATGGGCATCATTAGCCCTCAGATCATGGAAAGGTACCTCGAGATTCGCATACGGAGCAATTTGGTACTACTGCCGATCCTCTGCTACAGTTCTCGTGTCTTTTCCTTCTCATCTCTCCCTTCTGCCAGATTTTACCATATCCGTGCGAGCCACGTCCCGATGGTCAAACATCTGGTGCATTTTTCCTTGATATGGCAAGGGCTACGCGTGGTATAATAGATACGCATGCTTTTTATCTTTGCGAAATATTTCTCTAAATTTGCTTGAGGAAAATCTAATATCAAATGGTGATCTCTGAACCAATGTTCCAATAATAACACTGCTCCATTGTAACGGATCTCTAATGAAATCAGGTCGACACCGTTATTTTTCCAAAATATATCTTTTAATTTTTTCAATGCTAAAATAATAATTGTTATAATAATTATTATAACAACATTTCCATGAAGAATAATGGACAATGATAAAAAAATAAATTCTATTATTTTCCATGTCACTGTTTATCTGAAAAATTATTATTTTTCAAATGGTTCAAGCTTTTTCTTGGAAGAAAAAAAATTGATATAAAATCAAAAATATCAAAAAAGGACTATTATTTAAAGAGAAATTCTAGTGTAAATAAAGACCATAATTTGTGCTCCAATGGGTTGTTACAATTCTAAATAGCCCCTTTTAACGGTTTTTAACTCTTCTCGATTATTTTATACATAATACAGCGGAAGCAGCCCAAAAATATTACCACATCATAATCTCGCATATAAGTTCTTATGCTGCATGAAGTATTGGCAAAGGATGTTATACTCGGCTACGGTGGTTGACTGAATTCAGGGACGGCACAATAGTTACGATTAGTATCCGCTGCTTCGAGACATCTGCAGAATTTTTAGGGAGGTTTGATGCTTTTTGGGTCTCTCATATCTTTCGGAGAAAAGAGGCTTCTAGCTAAAGTTGTCTCGTCCTGCTTCAAAACTACAAGGCGCGCGCTATGGCTTTTCCGCCTCGATTTGCTGAAATCGGAATAATGGAGAACAAAGTGGCGGACAGGTGTGTAACGCGTGAACAGTTCGGGCCAAATCCTGAAGAAAGCTCAAAAGCATTGTTTAATGAGCCTACGTAGTATTAGGTTGTTGGTCAGGTAAAGGCTGACCAAGCTAAGGATGCTCAGCTGATCTTTTCGGATGATCAGCCACATTGGGACACTGGGACTGAAAGTGAATAGCGCGTTGCTTCTTTTGCTATGCATCACTTGGGGGAGTTTCTTTGAGAGAGCCTTGAGGCTACTCCTCTCACTCTTTGTCAACTTTTTATGTGGGATCGTTCTGAGTGGACTCACGTTCTTATAGTGTGAGCCGACGGTCTATTAAACAAAAATTGGCATATTCCGTACACGGACGCGGCCAGAACCGCGTTTCACCCGCTTCTGGATTACAAAAAGTGGGAGGTGGTGGGCCCGGGCCCAGGCCCAGGCCCACAGTTTGGGACCACCAGAGCAGCCAGAGGAAGCAACGCGATCTTTGTCTCGACGGATGGCTCCATCATTACCGTAGAATTTGGCGGACCCGTCAGAGGGAGTCGGGGTACAAAGTTGGTGGTTCTATTGGAGTGGATTCCGGGGGCCAGAATTATAACAGGGTCCAAGTTGCTCCACTTTGGGCCCCACTCTTGATAGAGAGGGCTGGTGAGAGCTTAGAAGGGTCCCCGGACTCGTTGGGTTGGCCCAGCTTGGATAGTTTAAGGCTTATATATCTTTTATGCCTTACAAAAGAGTCGAGCATTTTTGCAATGGGTTTGGTGCTATGCCTTTGACAGTTCTGTAGAGGTGAACCTCCCAATATTTCGTCACATTGGCCATCATAAGTGAAAATTTGAGTAAATTAAGAAAATCTCTCTAAGATTAGAGATAAATTTTACACTGACACCAAGAATTTGAAAAATCTGTGCTTATCTTTCTGAGATTTATTTTTATCTGGTACTTTAATCTATTATTTTGCAAAATATTAGTGAAACCATTAACCATAAATAGGACCCAAATGATATATTATAAAATTTTCAAAAATGACAAAAACAATCTTAAGTGACATAACATGCATCCAAGGATATAAGAAAATATGTACATCATATTTCCAGCTCGAGCAAGTTTGATTGTTTGTATGAGGTAAATAGTTTTACTAACACCATTAATTTAGCTAAGTGTAAGTGTAGATTCTACAATTTATTTGATGTAAGTGTAATCAACCTCAAGGAGAGTTTTATAATTTATTCTAAAAGTTTTGTATATATTAATTTTGCAACCCTTACATAGATTGCAATGCTTACATAGATCGGTAATGAAGATGAATCTACAAAATTAATACGAAGTTTTGCAAGGATCGGTTAGTTATGAATATGACGCAATAACAATCAAAAGAGTTTTGCTAAGCATGGAATGTACTACTAGGTTGGGAGATTAGGCGTTAATTAACAAGGGACCACAAAATGGTGGTTCACTGCTGATAGTTTCGTATTTTCGAATCTTCATGCCTTATGAAAATAACATGTGTTACAAATATTTAATTACTCCTTTGATACTATCTTCAACTTTATTTAATTTGTTGCAAGAATATTTTTTCTTGGAAATTGAGGTATTAATTGATAGAGTTTTGTATAACAGATATGATCCAATCTAATCCTCACCTTGATTTCGCCGGGCTATCACCTACTCTAGCTTATAGAAAAGGAAAAAAATCTCATAGAAAACACATAGAATTATATTAAATGAAATCGAAATCCACCCCACTTAATTCAAACACCCAGCACTTCAGTAATGTGCAAAATAATAAATCTTGAACCTAGACTTATAGCAACCAAACAAATGAAGCCAATAACTACCACCGATTCTATTTAATTATGGTCTGAACATGAACATTATATCTCCAATTCTATTTAATTATGGTCTTAAAAGCCAGGAGTAGCTTTTTCTTCACTGGCTCCGTGTGCTGTATAATATTATTCAGTTCTTCTAGGTAACTTTTCAGTTTTCACTGTACCTCCAAAAATATATATATATATATTATGCTTTACTAGCGCCGGGCAGGCCCTGTGCGACGAGCCGGAGCTGCCGGCGGCGATCGCGGCCGGTCCGCCGGTCACGGCTCACCGGGTTTTGGCTCGACCCGCCGCCTCCGCGAGGTCAAAACGCAACAGCCTCCCCGTCCTTTGTCTCGATCGACGGGTCGAGAGTCTCGGGTCCGCGGTCGGGTCAGGACCCGACGGAATATTCCGCGGCATCGCGATGGCCCGTCACGGTCGCCGTTATGTGCTAAGCTGGAGGGCGATGGAGCGCTCAGGTTCCCCGGACGGGCCAGCTGGCACGGAACACCGCACATGGTCAGCTGCCCCCCTCGCGAGGGCGTTCCTAATTACCATAATACCCCCAATCGACTCGCAGTAACTTTGCCGGCTTTTCGTAATTCTGCGCGGTCTGTGAGGGCATTTACGTCATTCCGCGTGGGTTTTAAAACCCTCCTGGCTTCCGAGTTCCGGCTGGCGCAAGAAGAGGCGTCTGGAAAGTACGGAGTCTGACCATTAATTTTTCTACTGCAATTGGACGAGACCAGAGGAAATAAATATACATACACAAAAGATATCAATTAAGAATAAGCAAAGGGAAGAAACCAAGCTAATTAGCTGGATGGGTGATTGGATCTCGAATATACGATAGGCAAGGTCGGGGTTTAAGGTTTTTAGCAACTCTTAATTAGATCAAGAAATGTCATATAAATTGAATAAAGATATGGAAATTTGGAAGATAGAGAGTAAGTGCAGTCTAACAATAAACGCTTGCATTAAGGAAACGAAGGAAGTTTATATGGGAGTTTAAGCGAGTCACAATTAATTAACAATAAACAGTAAGAGATGATTGACAGTAAGCACATTAGTTTAGAGCTGAAACTAAATCTAAATTAACCGAATTGGATCTTAACTGAATACGATACATGGAAAGATTAGAAGAGAACAGGGTTTAAGCAAATCATTTTTAAGTCAAAAATATTCTGTTAAATTGATTAAGAAAAGGAAATTTAGGAGACAAACAGGGATCAAATCTAAGGCAATCGGTGGATGATACAGCTTTCTATAAAAAAAATGGAGGAAGGCAAGAATACAGTATTTATACATGGCGATGGATGGGGGAAGGTAGAGGACAACAGGGTTTCTCGTGAAATAGCGTGGGGTGGTGGGGGGGGGGGGGCGAGAGAGAGAGAGGGGGGGGGGGCAAAGGAGTGAAACTATGCCCTTCTGTTTGTTTACATACCCTCTCCTCCTCATTTTTTTTTCTTTTCTCCTCTCCTCCCTTCCTCCCTTCTTCTTCTCTCCCGTCCATCTCCAAATCTACTCGCATTCATTCCCTGCTTCCTCCTTTCCAAATCACGAGATCCCCATCTCTCCCAATCTGTTCCCCTCTCGCGCTTTCTTAGTCCACAATTTCTTCTTCATTTCTTAGTCCGCCATTTCTTCTTCAATGTCGTCAGCTCTCTGCCGCCGTCCGAGAACTCCCTATCGTTCAATCCTCGCCTTCTCTTGCAGCCACTACACTACAGCTAGCCACGGGCGGTAATCCAAGTGGTGGAACAGAAGGGAAGGAAAATTAAAAGAAAAAAAAAAGGGTGGTGCGGTAGCCGGAGGAGATCTAAGCCGCGAGCCCGAGAGGCTTCTTTAGCCCTGATGTCGCGCCCCGGCGAGCCGACTGGCCGGAGTCAAAGGCCCCATCTTGGCGCCGGGGTCGAGCCCCCCTCCGATCGATTCAACTCCGCGCTCGCCCTTGACGCCAACAAGCCCGACTCCAAGGACTTGGCCCTCGATCTTGGCTCCCCCGTCTCCCCGCTCCGGTCCCGCGCCGCCTCGGCGGCTGTCACCAGCAGCAGCTCCAGCTCCTCCGGCTCCTTGTCCGGCAAGCTACCGGCGAGCGCCGCCGCCGCGCGGAGCGTCGCCTCTGGCGGTCCTCCCGGGAGGCCGAACCACTCCGGGGAGATTTCCGGCGAGAGTGGCGCCACTGCCTTGGAAGGCAGGAGTTTGAGGCCTGGCCACCGCCGGACCGGCTCGGCCCCGCTCGTCTACTCCGGCGGCGGGGGGAGTAGCTCGGCGAGTTCTCCGGTGGCCAATGTCCTTCCGGCGGGGAACATCTGCCCTTCGGGGATAATCGGGAAGACGGGAATGATCGCCCAGAAGACGCCGAGAAGCGACGTGCTGGGCTCCGGCACCGGGAATTACGGCCACGGGAGTATAATGCGCGGCGGGACTGCCGGCGCCGGCGTGGGGAAGACGGGCGGGGACATGGGGATGGGGAATTGGGTGGATTCGGTGGCCCGGAGGGCAATGACGAGCTCGGATCTACGGGAGGTGACGAGGGCAGCGAACGAACAGTACAAAAGGGGGCAGTTCGCCGAGGCGCTTAGGCTCTATGATCGAGGTATTGCGATGTCCGAGCACAGTGCCGCGTACCGGAGTAGCCTAGTGTCGTGTCGGAGTAACCGGGCGGCGGCGCTTATGGGGCTTGGCAGGTTGGGGGAGGCGGTGAAGGAGTGCAAGGAGGTGCTCCTTCTGGATCCGATGAACGAGCGGGCACACCTGAGATTGGCTTCACTATATTTACGGTGAGGAATCCCAGGCATTTACTCTTCTCCATTTAAATTTCTTTCATTCAAATTTCTGTTTTTTTGAGAGATTTTGGTACTTATGAAGTGAAAGATTTGATCTTTAGGAGCTGGATGTTCTGTTTTCATGCATGGGATGTGTTTGTTGTTTGAAAGATTGGATCTTTATGAGGGATGTATCTCTTCTTCTGATCTGCCTATCATATGTTGATCCTTGGTTGTTGGAGAATGGCTCAGTGAATGCCTTTTTTGTTGACTGATATTAACTGACACTTTTGCTTAGATCCATGGTTTGTTGTTTGGTGTGATCATCTGCTCTGCATTATATTTCCTTTCGCATTGTTTTGTTGTCCGTTATTGTAGAAATATGGGTTCTTTTTTCTGTACAGATGGACGTATGGGTTCTTATTGAGTTGCAGCTTTGCTCTGTTTACTTATTGTCTGTTTGTGCTGTTCGGTTGAAGTTTTAATTTTATCGGCGACCCTTATGCTCGCCAGATATCCATGATGCCCTTTGCTTTGCTTTTCAGATGATAAGTTCTGACTAGTCACTGGTCTGCTAAACATCAGCAGTTTAGCTATGAAAGGTCGCTTGATAGCTATTTAATGGATGGAAAGAGCCTTTTCTTTTCGAAAAATGATTGAATTACTTGTCAATCTTCATCCGCCCAATCCGCTTTGAGATAAATTTTTATTAAAGGTTCTAGAATGAATTGATCTCTGTGATATGTTTCTTTATGCTTTCTCGATTTAATGGCTATAACTTTATTTATTTTGGATTATGTAATCCTTTTAAATTTTCAATCGTTTTCCTGTATCACATTATCTAAGCAATTTCTTATGCCAGCTTGGGGCAGGTTGAGGATGCAAAGCGGCATATCTACTTTGGGGGCCAGCAGCCTGAGCCTTTTGAGTTGCAGAAGCTCCAAATAGTGGAGAGGCATCTGGGAAAATGTACAAATGCTAGGAAGATTGGTGACTGGAAGAGCTTGTTAAGAGAAGCTGATGCAGCCATTGCAGCAGGGGCTGACTCTTCTCCATTGGTAAAATTCCTAATTTGCTTGTTCATTAAATGCCATCTCTTAGCTGTCATTAAGGGGATAAATGAATATAGAAGTCACAATCAGTTTTGAATTTGCAGCTCATTGCATCGAGAGCAGAAGCCCTTCTCCATATCCACCAGCTTGACGAGGCTGATTCAGCTCTTTCAAGTGTGCGTAAATTTGAAACATCATCCTCGTCTTCCTTGCAGACCAAAATTTTCGGTATGCGATCAGATTCCTATATCTACATTGTTCAGGCCCAAGTTGATATGGCATTGGGAAGGTGAGCTTAGTAATTTAGAGTTCTTAAAAGTTTCTGTATAAGAAAGCTTTTGGGGTTAATGAGAATGATATATGGAATTTTTACAGGTTTGAGAACGCAGTTGCAATGGCCGAGAAGGCCAGGCAGATAGATCCTACAGATACAGAAGTGACAATGGTGTCAAATAGTGTGAGATCTGTGTCGAGAGCTCGAGCTCAAGGAAATGAGCTCTTCAAATCTGGATACTTTGCAGAAGCATGCATGGCATATGGGGAAGGTCTTAAATGTGATCCATCAAACCCGGTCCTTCATTGTAACAGAGCAGCTTGCTGGTCAAAGCTTGGACAGTGGGAGAAATCTGTTGAGGATTGCAATGAAGCCCTAAGGATCCATCCCACTTATACCAAGGCCCTTCTCAGACGTGCTGCCTCCTATGCCAAGGTAAATTGTCTCCTATTGTCTGTTTCTTGTCCTTTCCTCGCTAGATCATGTGAGATTAGGATACCAAGAACAGTTTGGATTTATCTGTTTAATTGTTTTACTTATTGGGTGGATAGCTTGAGCGCTGGGCTGAAGCTGTGCGAGATTATGAAGCCCTAAGAAAGGAGCTTCCTGGTGACGGTGAGGTGGCTGAAGCCTTTTTCCATGCTCAAGTTGCGCTGAAAACATCTCGTGGTGAGGAAGTCTCTAATATGAAATTCGGTGGGGAGGTTGAGGAGATTGCTAGTATGGAACAATTCCAAGCGGCGATATCTTTACCTGGTGAGCTTTGCGTTTCTATTCACCTCACATCTCCATACCATCAAGCTATCCTTCTGTCTACCCGCATGTTCTTTTTACAGGTGTAAGCATTTATATCTATTATCAACCTCAGACGAATAATAGTGCTCAATGTTCTTGTCTGTATATATGAGTTTTTATTTTCAATCAAATGCTCGTGAGTCGATCACCTGGAATCTCTTGTTCAGTTCTCATTACTATTTTAATTATAACGGTATATTTGGTAGCATATTTTCTTTAACATTGCTGCATGTGATATTTGATATGGCCATCGTCCATGGAAGTAATTGCACTAAGTTGGAACTTCAATAATTTCAGGAGCTTCTGTTGTTTATTTCATGGCACCATCGAGCCAGCAATGCATCCAAATGTCCCCATTTGTGGATGCACTATGTACACGAAATCCTTCTGCAAATTTTCTCAAGGTAATCTGATATTCCCTTCATTATATCTAGTTTCTTTCTGCAGCATTCATCTTTTTTCCCTTTTCTGTAATCCGATTCTACTGCATGTGAATTAAAGGTCAATGTTGGCGAGAGCCCTGTCATTGCCAAGGCAGAGAACGTAAGAATAGTCCCAACCTTTAAGATTTACAAGGACGGGATGAAGATGAAGGAGATGATTTGCCCCAGCGAGAAGGTTTTGGAGGTGTCCGTGAGGCACTACAGTATCGTGCATTGAAACAGATGATTCATATGATTTGCTGCTCCACCTTCAATTTATACAATTGTCAGCTACCGCCGCAGACCTGCCACATAATAATTCATCGAACTGAAGCACGAACCAGAGAGATAGAGAAGAGCCTATTTATTCTTTTTTTCTTCTTCTTGTATTTACCATCTCCTTCAGTCTAATCTTAGCCCACCTTATTTATTCTTTACATTCCGCAGCACTTTAGTCTCATTTCAACAGTTTAGCCTAGGAGGCTGGGATGCTCTTGAATTTTCTTACACTAGATTCCACCATTCTCTTCTTCTTGGGAAGCTCGAGTGTACCGTTTATTCGGCACTGCAGGCATTGGGAGACTGAGATAGCTGAGAGAGATTGCTGCTTGAAATTACTTCGTGTATATATACCATATAGCAATTACTGGGAGCTATTGGAAAGATTGGGCATCTGGTGGTTGGTTGGGGAGGAAGGAAAGAGAGTAGGCAGTCACCATTGATAGTTTTGCTGCTGCTGCTGGTGCCGATACATACATGCTTCCATTTTTATGAATGAAAACTTAAAATTCTTTCTCATGTCATCACAACGACTTTTCTTTTCTTTTTTTTTCTTTTTTTTTGTTGAATGTTCTTGCCATACTTTGGAAACCGCAGAGAATTAATTTGTTATCAGTACTTTGGAAATCACAGAGAAATAATTTCTTCTCAGACTATTTGGTGTGCTTGTACTGACAAGAGAGGGTGTATTTGGAAAGCACATTATCTCCATGAAATGCCAGAATCGCCGCTACTGTTGTTACTGTTGATGTGAGATTCTAATGCTTTAGACTTTGGGGTGTTGGCTATGTTCAACCAAGTTCATGTGTGGCAGGAAGTGATTGGAGAAGGTTTTTTTTTTTTTTTTTTAACCCGCTTTTTTATCTCTCTGGAGGGTTGCTTTACTCGCTATGCTTCATATCGGAATGGACAGAAGTTCTCAAGTGGGAGAGCTGGTCTTTCTGATGCGGTCGTCGGGTGCATTCATTGCTTCGTAGATCCTCCACAAAGCGATTAGGGTGGGGATGCATGCGTTGGCAGCGGTCCAGCCAAGTGATGCATTCCAAACTAAGGATAAATTTTTAATTAAGTTAAATTTTACTAAAGTTTTGTTTTCCTTTTAGATATATTAGATATATATACTGCGTTGCAGTGCGCCACGCAATCACAACTGTTGGTTCTTGTAGCGTTGCATCAAGATGAGCGCATGGTGAAATGAATGGCTGTCATTGGCATGGCATGCCAAAGTGACTGTTGGCGTCGGTGGCCTTTCTTTAAGCCCAAATGCGTGAGCTGGCTCTTTCTCCTTCCTCCCTTCTTTTGTTGGGAAGGGGAGTACAACTTTTTGGACCCGGAGAAAACGCATGCATGCCAAGATCACATGTTGGATGTGGGACCCACGACATCAATTGCCGTCATAACCGGGAATGGTAAGTTTGACTTGCGTTGCAGCAACGCGAAAGGTGACGTCTCATCACAGCCTTCATTCACAAAATAGGACCTCGTAAAGCAGCATGAGCACGAGAGGTTTGGTAAGCTGAATTCAGCATGAGAAACAGGCGAATCTTGTCATGGTGGCCTGAGAATTAAGAGCTGGAAATTATTGTTGAAAGGTAAGGCCCCACAAGCTTAAACATTTAATACAATTTTCAGAAGGATGCATTTTATTGCATGCTGTTTTTCCTAAGATATTTATACATATCTTTAATTTGCCTTTCAGCGATTTGTTGTGCTATTCGACTGTTACACTTCGGCATTTCCTTCTGTTTCCCTTTTTCGATGAAATCGAGAAATCTTCATCTTCTAAAAGCTTGTATTCCATTTGAAAGAAGGTGAAAAAAGAGAGGTTACAAGAGGAAACCAAGCAAGTAGGACCCAAAACTATGGAAGGCAAGTGGGACAAGGGTACTCATGCTCCTTCCATCATTGAAAATTCTTTAGATGATCTGTTCGGGAGTAGGCAGTTGTTTTCCTTCTCTTGTGTTGTTTGTCGGCAGGGATCCAGGCCGAGAGAGGCATGGGTGCCCCACCACCACCACCTCGAAAGGATCTATGGCCAAGTCTGCTTCATGGTGTCTGAGGCCTCTGTTGTTGAGGAACAAGGAGAAGTCTCCAATGGCTTTGTTGCGGGCAGCAGCGTGGGGTGAGGCCTAAACCCGTGATCCCAGCGTCGTACCAATAACTATATATTATTTTTCTTCCCTGTTTCTCCTCCAGCTATACTGCTATATCAATTAGTTGAATGCCGTAGGAGGATGTAGCCATCCCAATTACATAGTTTTTTTTTTTTTTCTGATGATTTTTCTGTCGAAGTTGAACATGAATACCTGACAACTTGAGAGTGGCTGAATAACAGAATCAGGAAGGATTGGAGATGCAGCATGGATTGGAATATTGGTGCTGTTATTTGCTGAACACAAAAGTAAGAAGAGATCCTGTTCAAAAACTAGGTTCATACGTCTTCTAAGTTCATTAAGTCAATTCTTTTTCTTGGTAGAAGAGTCAAGAGTGAAAAGGACAAACAAGCATAACAAAGCAGTTAGCATTAATTATACAAACCAATTAATTAATAATTTACATCTCGCAGTTTTGATGTATTCAGTTCAGTAACAGCCCAAGTCTGGCCCATTTAAATGGGCCAAAAGTCTGGCCCAAGCCACCCCGCAGTTTACTAATCTCTAGTCCAAAACTAGTCTAAAGCGAACGCAGGGCCACCTAGTTAGTTGGCAGGCTCTCAGTACCCAAGGTTTCCTGTCTATTTCTCTAGTTGTTTCGTTTTGGAACAAAGACTGTTTTCCCTGATCCCAGAAACTTATTGTCAAAATGACATATGACACTCTGAAGAAGAAGCAAAACTAACAAAGCCTTTACCGAATTGGAAGTGGGCTTAGCATTGCATACGCAATAAAAATCTGCATCCTAATTACAGGGGGTGTGAAACCTCCCAGGAAAAAAAAAGAAAGAAAGTTGACGCATATAGACAAAGCGCAATATCTCCAACACAAAACAAAAGTTGCAAATCTCTTCTTTTTTCGAACAATAAAGAAGAAGAAGAAGAAAAAAAAAAGCAGCGAATCTCTTAATTAGTACTCCGGCCTTCATCACATACTTCTGTCGACTTCAATGAATAATACCTGTTCAAGGCTGTCCAGCTTGCAGCTGTTATAGCCCAATGAATTGATAGTGAATAAGTTGACCTCTCAGTATGGACTCCATAACATCCAAGTGTTCAAACACCACCAATCATGGCACCAAGAAAAGAAAGTGATTATCAAATCCACAAATTCATAGTTACCCCTGGTGTTAGATTTTAAGAAGTTGCTTTTCTTTTTCTTTTTTTTTTTTTATGAAGAGCGAGGTAAAACCACCCGTCCTTTATCAAAAAAAGAGAGTTGACAGAAACTATTTATAAAAAGTTTTCAAGAAATAAAACCACAAAAGAACAATAACATTTTTTTATATAAGTAGACTTATTAAGCTTTTCAACAAGCTGAACAATCTCATAAGTGATTTTAAGAATTGTTTTTCGAATACACATGCTTGTCCTTCTCTTCCACCGGCAAGATGAGCCCTATTCGATCATCATGCATCCTTTTTTTTATTTTAATTTTTATTTTTTTGGTAGGTGGGCGGTTGGTTTGGGGGGGTGGCGGTGGGATGGTGACATGGTTGTAGAAAGAACTTGTTGCCATGATCTCATGGACATCAACTTTTCCCTGTTCAACGGATGTGGGTGACATGGTTGCTGATTGCCTCTGAAAGAAGCTAAGATATTATAGAGGTTTGCTTGGGTCATTCTGCGAACTAATCCGAGACGACACAACTCTCTGTTGGAATATCTACCGGTCGGGTCCAATGCAAGTAGAAGCATCTCTGCAAGCTGTTCTCAGACAAGTCCGAAGCTAAAAGTTTGATCAGAGAATCTTGTTTTCAACAACCAGCTTTTACCACGTGACACAAAAACTATATGTGGACCGGTCAAATGATAAATTTAAAAAGTTGGCAATTATCAACTATCTTTTGCTCTGAAACATAACACCACTAAATTTTAGGAAGTGTCAAGATTGTCAACATGTAAGCTTGATATTTAATAAAAAAATGTCCACTTGAGGTCAGCGTTTTTCGAGTATTTTATGAGAAAAAACTGTGATTGAAAGAGGTCCAAGTTCTTGAAGGGAACTCAACTTCACACAAAGCATATGATATGGTTTGATATTTGTGATTATCGGTATTAATTTGTTCTTCTAATAATACTTTCGGCGGTAAAAGAAGGGAGCTTTAACCCCACTCCATTTGCACTCAAAAAAAAAAAAAAAGAAAAGAAAAGAAAGAAAGAACCACTGGGATGACTCCAATTCCATTATGTAGTTACTTGGACCTTTCTTGCAGGTCAGGGAATTTATTATTGGATATTTCATAGTTTCTCAGAGTAATTCATTCAACCTAGCTAATATAAATTTATAATTATTTTTTTGTTGTATGAGATTGCATGTCTCCAACTTGGCAGTTTAACGTTAAGCACTAATTATATGTTACTTTCTATTGGATCACATCTGAGCCTTAATACGAAGTTTAATATTAAAATGCTCTGGCATGAAAGTGTCAGTACTATCTGATCAAAGCAGCATCATATCCAAGGAATGCAACTGACCGTTGAATGTGTTCTGATGGTCACAAGATTTAACAGGTGCGACCCATATGTGGATAAAGTCGTCATCAAACAAGAATCAGAACCTTTGGATGATGCTAGGTGACCAGCTTGTGTCTCAGATTTTAAAAAGTACAGTTTTTGGATGAAAAGGTCTAACTGCAGGAAGGTAGATGCTTAATTTCCGAACTAATCGAAAGATGGACTGAAAGCCTTAAGTTTGTCTCATTTTATACATTTGAGATGCAACAAGAAAGGTGGAATTATTCATACATTCAAACTAAGAGGCAGCTAAGTCGCTATAGGTGCAATTTAAATCCTATGTTTTAAGTTAATTGAACTGAGGACATAGAACAGATGCTTGACTTTGGATGGCAGAGAAGAATGACTTGGGAACTTTCCCATTAAATGCGACGTATATTGCTCCCTCAGGTAGATACTGCAGGAACCTATAGGAGAGATTGTAACAGTAGAGGAGGAGGCACGCTTCCTTCTCTCATCCTAGCGGAAAAAAAAGACATATATCCAGCCTCGGACTTGTTCACATCATTACCTCAAGAAGTTAAACAAAAGCACAAGTATGTTGATTTTCTAAGGATTCGGAGCTTAAACCAAGCATTCTTGGTTCTTATTTAGCGCTGAGTGTACAATTTTGACGACACAGTGACTTTTTGCATATTGTCATGAGGTGGAGCAATGCTTTTGATATCTCAGACAACTTCCTTTTCTTTTCTTTTCTTTTGTTTTTTTGAATAAAATGGAAGGCATGTTATCCACTCATGAGATTTCATTACAAGCAGATGAAATCACAGTACAGATAAGGAGAGAGTGGTGCAGGGAGGAGAATGAGTCTGCCAATGAGCTGGGTTAGAGGGGGAATGAATAATGCTTCTTCCCAGCTATATATTGTAGAATGGTTCTTTGGTGCTTTCGTTCTCTGGCCTTTTTTGCTGCTAAGTTTCTGGTCTGGTGGAGAAAAAGGTTGTTTGGTTGTTGGTGCGCAGAGTAAGGCGACATCGTTTGGAAGTTGAACGTTGTATTATTACGTTGCTTTCACAACCACCAAATGCAGAGTTTTTTTTTTTTTTTTTTTCCTAAATTTTTTTACATACAGCAGCAAACCAACTAGTCTTAGGCTGTTTAACTATTTCAAAATCTCTATTTGGTAGTTGGCCATTTTTTATCTCTGGCACCAGGTTTCTTCCAAAGGACTGATGCGGGTGAACACATGAAGATGGCCATCATCCATCCATCTCCCTTTCCTTTTGCAATTAATATGTGGCAGCAATAATACAAGAAAAAGCCTGGTCACCTGCGCCGTACGTGTTCACAAGATGAAATTCTCCTATCCTGACCCAACTTTTTGATTAGATCCGCATGGGATTATACAAATAAAGGGCAGGAAAAATAGTTTGGCATCCCCACCCCCAAACCTTTTTTTAAAAAAACAAATATATAGCAACTTTTGTGGATGAATTTGTAATCTCTCCCTAGCATATGGACTGAAAGAAAGAGGACACCAACGGCCTCAAGTCTTGTTGGGGATGCTTGCCTATCAAATATCGAGAGAGTATTCCAATAAACTTCCTTTAATCCTATATTATTAGCTCCTGCAATTAACTTCATCACGCAACGTAGGCTCCAGTAATTTGTGCATGGACACTGAGGTCTAGTATTAAATCAAAAGCCCGGATCCTAGAAGCAACTCTCTGAGAGCTACGCATAACCTCTAGCATTGGATAACATATATACGCGAGCAATCTTCCTATCCCAATTCCTGAGCCACACTTGTTAGATCATTAATTCCCCCCCCCCCCCCCCCCCCCCCCCCAAAAAAAAAAAAAGCAAAAAATCAGAAAAAAGAACATAGGAGACACTATTTAAATTAACAAGAAAAAGCTATAAGCAAAAAGTTGGCACGCCCCGAAATTTTTTTTTCTCTCTCTCTCAGCAGCTTTCTTTCCCCACCTTTTGTGCAGGGAGGAAAAACAATGAACAAGGCTAAATAAACTGGTGTAACCGAAGTCATAATATCAAGTACTTATGTTACAGTGGTTCTAATCTGCTAACAACTTACGTAGTTGGATCGTTGCCTCGCTCTCCTCCACCTCCTACTCGACCGATAGATTCTGGAGCCCTCTCAGCCTTACGCCCGGAGCTGCTGGGGCCCGCGGATGCCTTGGCCGCCACCGTGGAGTCCTTGCCGGTGAGGCTCTGGACGACAGATTTGAAGTGGGTGGCGTCCGTTTCGACGTACTGCGTCTCGATTATCCTGACCTTTATTGCTCCCTCGCCCGACATGGAATAAAACTTCGCTTCCTGCTGATGAACTGATGATATATATGATGATTGATGGAGACCTGGCAGCCTCCCAGATCGATGATGATATATATGACATCCCAGGAGGATTGGTTGCTGCTTAAACCAGGGAGGACCGACCACGAATGGTCAGAGAACCACCCCGGGGAGCAGTAGTCTTAAGAGAATATGTACACCCGAGAGTAGTAAAACTGTACCGTAGAAGTTTCAACTTTGGACAAGCTTGAAATTTTATTTGGATAAGATGTAGCAGATCTTCTGCATGTAATCCCATTAACCGTTATCCTGTAATAACAGCCGTTCCTTGACATTTTTTTAAGAGTTTACCTGAACAAGATAACGTTTTCGAAAAATATTATTTAGATGGAGTGAACAAATCGCAGCGAATACGACGGCAGATCACAGTGTTCCATTGTTTATTTGGAATTCTAGACATTACTGAAATGCTAGACCTTATGGAAATCCTGATCTCTCTCGAAGCTGTCACTTACTGCCACACGACAGAAATATTAACAGCCCGCCCTATAGACTTAAAATTGAGAAAAAAATTTCAATAGATGAACAGTAGAAGGATAAAATGGTTGCTGGTGAAATGATGAATCTTGAAACCATTCTTCCAGCTTTTCTTGGAAAAAGAAAGTAAACAAATTAAGGATAGGTCTGAGAGAAATAAAAAATACTAATGAAACAAGCATAAGTGCGTTATTGTGGATAAACTATATATGCTTGGTTTCGTTTCATCATGAGCTGGAACTTAAGAATTCTGGGCATAACTAGTCCTTCCACGTAGCGATCGATGGAGCTGAGCCGTTTGCTGTAGGTAGGAAGATCGGAGAGCAGATGGTGGAGGAATTCAAAAGCCTGCCCTGCGCCCATGGCTTCTTTATACACCCTCTCAAATATAATTCTAACGCAGAGGTGGCCTCAAGTACCTTCTTCCATGGACCAAGCCGGGTCCTTCTCTTGGGAAATGGCTCCAGTTTCCGGTCAACCCACAACTGAGTCGTCCTACATTCTAGGCTCTTTTATGTACCCATGCAATGGATGGCATGGCAGATAGCTTCTGATCCAGATATCGTGTGGAATATGTAACCATGCAGTATGTGACAAGGGTATATATGTCCAAGTGGAAATTCTAGATGCAATAGAATGGTCAACCGAGAAGATGAGCCAAACACATTAAATTTGTCCTACCAAGGAAAAAACATAAAACTTGAGAAGATTTTTTAAAATGGAGAACAATGGGCATCTTTTGTAAGCAGAGTTAAATTATAACGATCATTTCTAAAGCATATTAGAGATAGAGATCGACCCAAATCTGTGGCATTATCTTTGAGAGAGGTGGCCATGACCAAAACTTTCATAATTCTATCAAGAAATTCCCCGTGATTAAATAATCTGATTTCACGCCTACTAAGATGAAAAAAAGTGATTTGGAGAAACAGTCCTTTGAACATTGAATTTGACATCATCAACCCATTTCAACATGTATCAGATGGTATCCGATTTATAGACCATCAATTATAATTCGAATAACCATTTCTCATAAATATAGACAGGCACTAATTTTGTATATAATGAGGAATAACTTGTACCAAGTGGTTCGACCAGCTACAGACGTTGTAGTCTATTGCATGATAGTGGTGGAAATATTCAACTAGCAGCCGAGTCAGCCTCTCTTGCACCCCAAATAAAAATAAATGATAAAAATTTAGAATAAGGACCCCAACCTTCTATTTAATTGTTGTTGTATTACTTCCTTCCATGTGCTTCGGCTCCATCCTACCTTTATTTACATTTTTTCCTTTGCATGACATATGATAATCTTTTACTAAGATCTACTTGTTCCTTGTTATCCCTTGTACCGCATCATCTATTCTGTAGCTAGTTGAAATGGTGAATCTAGAAGATCTTATATCTTTCCACCATTCCAGATCGGGCAGGCAGGAACCAACGACTTAAGAATTCAATTTGTTAACCACTTAACCATGACCAAACCACTCCACAAAGTGGTTTTGCGGCTGTGGAAATGGTCCTAATCCAATAATCAAGTGGCGCTCTTTCGTGCAAAAGAATAATGTGCATCCGATGGTGAAAACGTGCTGCATCCGATGGTGACAACGTGCTTTCAGTCTATGCCTTAAATAGTGCATAATACCATTATCAAGAATCACGTATTAGTAGGCATACCAGTCAGCCACCGAACCAATTCGATACCGATTCGGACCGCTTCGAACCGATATCACTGGTTTGGCCTCCAAAAGTCCAAAAAAATTTGATCAGATCGATGCCAACCGGTACGAACCGGTACTATTTTTTAACACCGAATCAGACCAATTCGGTACGGGCTGAATCGGCCGATATGAGCCGATTCGGCATTCCTTAATATATATATATGTGTATATATACGCGCGCGTATATATCTATATTTATATTCATTACTTTCATATCTCTATTTTGTACCAGTATCAGCTTAAACCATATATGGATATGAATTTTTACATCCGATTAATCTCTGTTTCTGCATTTGCATTTGGATAAAAATAGAGATATACTGATATCTGATTTGTCTTCAATTCATTTTCAGCTCAAGCTCAAACAAAAACAGGCAAGTGATTTTCATCAACTGCAAACTGGAAAATTTCAATGCAAACCATGCTTGGAAAAACAAATTGGTAAAAGTCATGGGTCCCAAAACAGTGAGTTCCAGTGTTAGTTGCTAGACCTATATTTAAGTACCTTTCTTGTTCTAGCACTCGTCAATGAACTGCAAAAGATTTACAATAAAAGCAAAGCAGCAAGTCCCACAACGATTTTGAAAACTTAATTGCAGCAGAGAATCTTGCTATTTGTTTCCCTGCTAAATGAAAAGAAACTAGGCACTGAAACAGAAAATCTGCAAATAAATTGTAATTTATATCATGATAATAGACATTTTCTGAATTCTAATGACATTCTAGAAAATCCAAACTACTATAGGACACAAACTGTAAGAACATGTATCATTCAGCACAACCGTGGCTTCAATTCTTCCAGGAAATTGTGAAAGCTAAGCTCCAGATGTCATAACAGTCTGCTCTGAGAAACTTGGTCAGAAGAGAACAGTAGCAAAGCTAACTCAGTTAGCCTCACCTCACCCACCCTTATCCAAAGGTTTTGGAACTCACAAAGTTTGGATCAGGTTGTAAGCTGAGATGGAAACTCATCAGGCCACAGCCAAGAAACAAGCTGGGACCTCACACACTGACAAGTCACCATGAAGATGATCAGGTAAGATAAAACAGGAAACTAGAGAGAAGTATAAGCAGCAGCTAGAATCAATAAGTTATCCTTAGCGCTGGAAACATGTATGGAACAGCATAAGGAACCATCGTTCCCCCGCATCCAGCAGATCCAATGCTAAATAGCATTATACTGCAACAAAAGAAAATAATGACCAATTGTTTTCTCCAGTCTAGAATAAAAGCTTAAAATTAAACAATAGTCAAATGTCTTTAGGGGGTAAACCATAAGATATACATCAAGATTATGGTATGAGAAAGGATAAAAGTAAATGCATATGCGAGAACTAATGAAATCTGAATGATCAGTCAATTAAATTATAAACCGACACATTTAAGGAAATATAAACCAGCATGCCAACAAATAAATAATGGAGCAAAGGAGATTGGCTAAGTAAAAAGCATTTTGAAGCAGGTAATCTATATAAGGGTGCACCCGAGCTTTACCCTAACGGGAGAAGAAACCTAAATAGCAGCATAACAAGCCAGGTACCATTTCGTCACAGATGTCACAGAAGAAGGGCTCCCATATGAAGAAAGTAGTGCAAGACCTAAAGTCAATGCACTAAAAACAGTGACGGGTAGTTTGAGACATACCTCCGTTAGCAAACACTTGGCTCCCAAGAAATCTGCTTTAAGGATAACTGGAAAACTAAGTGGGTCAGGAATTTCCATTGCACATATCATTTGGAAAACATTTCCAGTTCGTTTTCTGAATGCAACAATAATATCCAAAATATTTAGATAGAACATCTGGGTTTGAACAGTGATATCTTCCATTCTCAAGGAGTGGGAAGATATTTCTCGTGCTGAGTTTTTAAGTGTTCATGCCAGGTGATCTTAGATCCTTATAGCCATTGTGTCAGCTGAAGGTACCCCCCTAACCATAATCATCATATAACCTTGTCCCCACTATTTGGGTCGGCTTTATGAATCCTCATTCACCAAGTATGCCTACTTAGGGCCACCTCCATATTATTCCAAGTCAGGGGACATCAATTTGGATCCATTTCATAATAATCGATCCATGTCCTTATGTCAACCGATTAAGGAGATCAGATACATGGATCAACAATGTAAGCATTGAAAGAGATAAGGAATCTAAAACAAAATCAAGATATGCACAATAAAGGGTCCCTAAAAGAGTCTTGAGCTGAGAAGAAAGATGATCGAGACAAAGATGAAATTACCTGAAGTAAGAAACTACGGGTGCAGAGGCAGAAGAAGAAAACAAGATCGAAGAAACTTCAAGTTTCAACTTGCAGACAAGGCACGACCAGCTTAAACAACACAGTAGGGTCACAGGCCATAGTCTCAGACCATTTAGGAATTTTAAGTAGAGATCACATGTGCAAGGAATTTCATCAGAGACTCAAGGGGATTTCCTCAAGGTAACATTATGAAGCAAGTCAAGCCTAGAAGCAATGGCAAGCAAAAGTTTAATATGTGTAATTTCAAAACTTTTGCAGAGTCATCAGCCACAACTTTTTAGTTACTGTCAACAGTACTGGTCTAGGATATACCTCACTGAATCAAAACATCAAAAATTGAATTTATTTAGGGATGCAGCAAACTAGAAAATTAGAATTGTTTTGCTTACAAATTGAAAGTCATATACAAAATCCCTGGTACCCTTTGTGATTTTCTTTTCATCTGTAGTTTTTAAGTAAAAGTTTTTTATCAGAAGTTCTTATTCTTCATTCTATAATATCACATGCCACAACAAATATTGCACTACCTACCAAAGATTTCTGTTGCCATCCACTTGCTAAATCTA
This sequence comes from Phoenix dactylifera, assembly GCF_051530095.1. NCBI lineage: Eukaryota > Viridiplantae > Streptophyta > Magnoliopsida > Arecales > Arecaceae > Phoenix > Phoenix dactylifera. Next base: position 31,488,305 of record NC_143198.1, on the reverse strand, counting down.
TGTTTTCCTACTCCAAGTATGATGTGTCATGGCTGGATGATCTTCATCCAACATGGATTAAATTCAATGGTCAACAAATACCATATTTAAAAGGTGAGTATTTGGCAATAGCTATAGGGTCACCAGATCAGTGCATCCAAGAGTAACCATTAAGAATATAAAAATTCCATTTAAGCACAGCTTCTTAGCCCATGAATCTGCATGGCATGCCAAATTGTATCACATATGAAGGTATGGCAGGAGACAATAATTTAGAAGCAATGAGCTTATCCTTTACGAGGTTGATATGATATCACGACTGAAACCCTACCAGGCATGTAGCTTAGATGGCCTCAAGTGTTGAAGGAATCGAAGAGGAAATGGTACCTTAGGATCTGTTTGGACAGCACTAAAGGTCAGGAGTGCAATGAAAACTCCAATAACAGGATTAGTTGAAGATGACTTTTGTGGACATTATAATTTGAGGAAATAATTGACCATAACTTAAATGTGGTCAGTGCTAGGGCTGAAAATAAAATGTCAATTTGAGTGACAGAGGAGACAGATTGCTTATGTGCAAGTATCTCTTACAGTGGTTAAGAACAAACTGCTTATCTTTTGGTTGCTTGGTTATATGACAGACACCCATCACCAAATATGGACAGTGTTCAAATAGGTAGACAGGGTTTCCGAAAACCTACCATTTTAACTGAACCAAAATACTAGCTCCTTTTAGTATACTTGCTAGTTTTAATAATATCAGGTTATTTGCTACTTTTAATAATATATGGTTACTTGCTAATAGTCAATGCTCCTAGGTATGGGTGACACTAATTTGCCATCATTATGGGCTTCAGTTCCAGCAGACGTCATCCTTCCTCAAGATCTTCCACCCTTTCAGCATGTGAATTCCAATTCCATAGAGCCCTATCATGTTCCCATGTTAACCTTAAAGCAACTGTTTTCTTTTTATGGAGGCTTCTTGCAAAGTGCAGAATACTGTAAGTTGACAAAAAATTGAAGGTAAAGTCCCTACTATTACATATCCAACATACGCATATGAACTAATGATCAATGATGCTTCTCCGAGATTTTATAAGCCCTTATGATACATGCATTGATTCAGAAGAATGTTTCAGAGGTCTTCAGGCCTAACCAGTATTCTAACCTAACTAGAGAAGGACAATGTACTTTTAAACCTTAACTACATAGTTACCCTCATTTGCTAGCATTTTCCTTCCAGAAACCTTCAAATGAACCTTAAATTATCATTCTTATCAAGTCCATCCATTTTCCAATCTTGGCGTACCATATCCTAGAGATCAATGCACGAGCTAAAGATTAGCGAACACTAGATAATTTGCCATCTAGAAAGTGGCACTATCCAGGCATAAACATTTCATCCGAACTGTTGAAATTTGCATGAATTCAAAGCAAAATTAAGTGTTGCAGCATTTTAATAAGCTCAATAAAGCAAATGATAAGCAACCCAAGGGCAAATCAAGATACCATGAAGATGGTCTCCATCAGTACATTAAATCAAAATTCTATCATACAAATCAGCGACACATACACCTGGTCATGTCCACGGATAAAGGATATCAGCTTACAGTGAGGCGAGGAGCAATACATCAGGGAAAAGGGCATCATAGGGCACTGACTCTCGTGTAACCCATGCAAGGAGGAGGAAATGATCCAGCCTACCTGAATGATCTTGCAGAAGCTGATAGGCAGAAGTTAGAGCTTGAAAAATTGAAGTGGAAATCTAGAAACCATCCATCCGGGACTGCATAAAGAGGATTCACAGGACTGTGTATAAACTCCCAACTGATATTGAGCTGCTCTTGTTCTAGATATTTGAGGACAGGAAGAGCAGTTATATGGCCTGTAGTGATTCCATCCTAGTGCAATGAATGATAGCGAGATACGCCTTCATATGAGCTCCGAGTTTTCTGATGTTGTCCCTACATATATGTTGGAACATCCTTTTACTATTGTAGTTTGCACTCATGGGACGGCCCATATTTTGTTGTAGCCACTATGGGCTACTGCTATTTCTGATGGACATGTAGTACTTCAGCATGTTGATATATCTATGCTTATTGACTACAATTTCTAGAATACTTCAATATGTTATTATGCCAATTTTCATTCTATTTGTGGATTAATCATCTATTTATCTGTTATTGTTTGACTATTAACCAGAAGCATTGTTGTCCTCAGATGTATATGTATTCCTTGTCAACCGTCATAGACACATGGTGCAGGGACGGAGATGACGACCCGCTATGGGATGCAGCTTTTCAATTGTTATTTTCTTATGTCTGTCACCCCAGCACATTTTGAGAGGTTACCATGTCGAACGAGGCTGTTCACGGGACATGCTCATACAGGACATCCTTAGCGGTCATCCACATTGTAGGTAAAACTATTTTAGGATGACCACAATTATATTCTATGTGACACTTGTGGCCAGAGTTTGGATAGTGGATATGAAGCACATCACCGCATAGGAGCAGCTAGCCATCTTCCTTTCAGCATAGGCCACTGGTTCGCAAATCCGGTGCTCTCGTAGAGACCTTCTAGCACTCTGGAGAGACAATCAATTATCACTTCACCATGCGCTAAAGGCTATAAAGCATCTCGAGTACAAGTATATAGTTCTGCAGACGGCAATGTGCCTTTGCACACTCGCATCCATGACAACCCAAACTTCTACCCTGCCTTGTAAATTATGTGCCAAAAAATGATGAGAACAGCTTTGATTCACAATATTAAAATGTTGTACATTCCCTCCATGCAGAATTGCATAGGATGCACCAATTGTAACCACATCCTGACCACTGACCATGGTATCTTAACAGAAAAGGGTGGACCTCACAAAACATCATAGCATCCAGCGCGTTAGATTACGCATTCTTCCATGTTGCCATGGGTTGCAAGGAATGTGCTACTATTATGAGGGTCTCATGATGGGCCTTGACAGATCAAGGATTTGTAGTACTTGAAGATTAGTTAAGCATAGCTTAATGAGTAAGACTTGCACTTGAAACATACGTGAAGCATGTCTTAAACAAGTTTTATTGTATTGTACATGCTGGGAAAGTTTACTTGGTTAATGCAGGGTATGCAGACATGGACAAGTTCCTAGCTCCTTGTCGCAATGTTACGTATCACATCAATGAGTACCCTGGAGTTGGGAACCGATCAACATAGGTTCTCTATGAATTTCTTCAACCACCGACATGCACAACTATAGAATGTCCTAGAGAAGTCTTAAGCACCAATTCAAGATATTCAAGATGACCGCACCCTACAAGTTAAGGATGTAATGTGATATTGTTATAGCTTGTTGTCCCATGCATAATTTCATTCATCGCCACCAACACAACGATAGGTACTTCAAAATGAGGGGATGTCAGTAGGGACAGATACCCGAATATTTTACCCATCCTTGAGCCGGATGGGACAGTTTTAATCGAAATCAAAAGGAGGTGATTTTGGTGATGGTTTTCGTGAATTCCCCGATCTAAACCCGATCCAAAACCAAAGCCCAATAACAAATCCAAAACCGAACATACCCGATAGCTCTTAGTACCCTTTATATTTGGTATAGATCCTAGCCCTCCATCCCATGTAATATGGACCGTCCATAGACCATGAATGGGTAAATAACTAAATGGACAAACCCTAAAGGCTAGAGAAGCGGATTTTTTCCTCCCTTCGGTTCTTCTTCGCAATTATTGTGTTTGTTGGACTTGTTTTCTTTAATGCAGTTGGATTTGTTTTTAACTTGGATTTGTGTGTTTGTTGGATGATTGCATTATTATTTTAGAATTATTGAGTCTCTTAGAGAGTTGTGTTATTATTTTAGAATTATTGAGTTTGCTGGATGGTTGTGTTATTATTTTTGGACATATTGAGTTGATATGAATAATATGAAAATTATAGATGATATCTTTAATTTAGATATCTATATATAAAAATGTTAAATTAAATTAAAAAAGTTAAACAATTTTCGATTTTTCAGTTTCAATTTCAGGAAGCAGTGATGCATTTCGGGTTTGATTTCAGTTTTTTCACTAACTACACTGAATCCGCCCCGTTCACATCCCTATTTGACCCACCACTCCCGGACAAAGATGTTGATGATCTTGAGGACCACGACATCTCAGTGGGCACATACAAGCACACAAGAGGGGTGGCTATATAAGAGTGAGTGCCTAGAGAGGTGGGAGGGGCCAAGTGGTCAAGCAATATGATGTTCAATTTGGCATCATGCCCATATTGCTCTTTGTTTTTCGCTTTCATCATGCATGTCTCCTTTGTTACAATATTACTAGGATTGTTCATGACAAGCAACCAACCAACCCCCTCTAGATGGGACAAAAGGCACTATGTAGTGCTCATCGGCCATGTTCTAGGGATATAAAAGATGTGGTACAAGTGTCAACGGCAGGTCAGTGGCTATTTATATGCCCTACGCAAGAAATTCAAACACTCAAGGAAGCCGCCATGCTTATCACACCTTTAGCAAAGCCACTTTGTAGTAGTTCACCTCCTGCCCTTGTCATGACATGCCACATGTCCTCCTGTTACACACCGCATTTTACATATGATGGTCCATGTCCTCCTACTTGGCGTAGTTCTTCTTATCTTCCCACTTCTTGCATGATGACCTAGCTATTTATACTACTTTATTAGAAATGTTGAGTTGAGTTGCAGGTGTAGCCCACGAGGCATATACCATATACTTTGTTTGCACGGTTCCAATCATGGTACCTAAGGTGGATGGTCTATACTGTATTATATCTTCCTTTACACTCACTCTTATACGTGATACGTCAATTTTTTCACATGATCATAGTTTTGGTTAAATGATACTTTGCCAGGTTAGTTAATCATACTTTGATAGTATACATATGTCTATATGTGCTCGCTAAAATTTTGGCATGCTGTTATCAACAATGCCTCATCCTAGCTAGAGAGAATCCAATGCTTAAATAGTCGTTTTTATACAAGTGAGAGCTGATGGAAATATTATCAAAGCCGGGCAACTACATGGTCATATGTGGCCAGACAAGAGGAAGGGGGTCGCTAGGAGGTGTATGCAAGAATGGCTATATCTTCCCAAGGCAATACTCCTACGTAGCCGTTTTTGGCATAGAAAGTGTAGGCCACCTTTGTCCGAAACAAAAAAACTATCCTTGAGCTCGAGCATCATGCAGTGGACAAATTGGAGTGTGTATGGTAGGCGTTGCAATACCACTGCATACCCGTATACATCTATACGGCCATTTCTACATAAACAACATATGGGCAATTATAACCAAACTATATTCTACAAATGCATGAGGCAAGAGGGAGGGGGCATGGTTAGTGGATGTTGCACTCACATTCAATCTTACCTTGTTAGACTTGGCCATTTTTCACAAATGGTGGAAGGACAGTTTTTCCGAGCAAAAAAAAAAAACACTAATTATCCCCTCAAATTCTTCCTTCAACCAAACAATATCATAATAACCTCCAAACTTATCCATCCAAACAAAGACACAAAAACCTTATTCCACAGAATACTCTTATATTACAAATCAAGGAGAAATATAGAATGAGCATGGGATAAAAATTCCATATTGATCCGAATCACAATCCATATGCTCCCATTTTCAATAAGATTCTAGCTAGAAGCATGCATGTACTGAAATATACTCCATACTTATCTGGATAACTTTTCCTCATTTGTCCATCCAACCAAATAGGAAAAACATTATTCCACGAAATAGTCTTACGTTACAAACTAGGGAGAACATATAGAATAAGCATGGGTAGAAATTTCATATTGATCCAAATCAATTCATATGCTCTCATTTTCAATAAGATTCCGGCTAAAAGCATGCATGCACAGAAATACGCTCCATACTTATTTGGATAAGTTTTCCTCATTTGTCCAAGATTTATTCTGCAACCAAACACTACCTTTGAGTAAAGCCATAAATATCGATGGCAAGTCAATCAACTATTTCAGGTTTTGACTTCTGTATGAATAACAGGCTGTGGAAATGTAAAAACATCCCAGTATGGCATCACAAATTAAGATAAAATGGCTGTAAAATCATCATGATCGAAATATGATCACTCTCATCTAACAGTAATGCAAAATCCATTTGCTGCAATGTCACAGAATACAACAAATTCAAGTTTCTATGGATTATCTACAGAATAATAATTATGACACTTGCCAGATTATAATAAAGTTTTCTTAGAATTTAGAATTAGTTTTCTGCATATCTAATGAAATCCTAAAGACCTGTTCAAATATATTCTGAGGCTACGCACTCAACAATAAGTCAATAACGCTCAAAGAAAGCATAACATGCAATAAAGAGAAACAGAACATTGCTAAACTAGTTTTTGGAATTTCATATTTAGCCAGCAATGATGCAATTGCAGTACTTAAGTTACCTGTATGTAGAGTATTATAGAGCAAAAACATATAATCCCAGAAATGCGTTCTCAAAATATATACTCAAGTAAGTATATATTTGCAACAGTCACGGTACAGATTCCCGTAGCAATGAAGAAGTGTAGGTACAACATGAGCATTAACTCTAGACCTTTATCAACTAACCTAAAAGTAACAAGGAAAAAGAAGCACCGAAAGCGGTATGAAGGAGGAAAGCAGCGACCTACCTACCGAAGCCCCAGGATCCCCATCAACTGCACCATTTTTCTTTCCAGATAGATCTGCAGAACGTGAACCCCTGCTGTCCCCCTTTAAAATTTCACAAATTCAAAGGACATGAAAGAACAAAACCAAACCCATTAATTTCTCCGACAGAAGCTAATGCCGTACAAAGAGAGGTGAAAAATAGAGAAGAAAAAGAAAACAAAAAATGAGGCAAAAGGAAATACCTCCATCTTCAGCACCAACAAAAGTGTGTGCATGCACCAACAGGATTAGATTCACGGAAAAGAATTAAGCCATACGTAAGTCCAATTGTTCAATATAATCAACTCATGCGTACAGAAATTTGGAGCAAGAGGAGCACGAAGATCACCTCCCTATAGAGCTGCAGATAGAGCTTGAGTGGCTCCACGTAATCCTCAAAACCCAGCGTCCCCATCGCCCACAGCAGATCATCTCCATTGATCGTCTTCCTCTTCTCCCTCTGGCACTTATCACTCGCCCTGCTCCAAAACCCGAGAATTCATGACCAACAGAAAAAGATCATAGAAACAGACGAGAAAAGGGGGAAGAAAGGCACCGACTCGCTGGTGATGAAGCTGATGAACTCGGAGACGCACTCCTGGACGGACTCCTTGGCGTCCTTGGCGATCTTGCCGTTCTCCGGTATCGCCTTCCTCATGATCCTCCCGATGTTGGCGATCGGGAGGAACCGATCCTGCTCCCTCGAGCTGCCGCCGCCTCCTCCTCCCGGCGGCCCGCCGTGGTCGCCGGAATGCCCGCTCTCTGGCGTCCCCGGGGCGCCGGACTCCGCCATGGGACCCTATACCACAACCCTCGCCGCACGTGAGACCCAAACCCTAACCCTAGCTCCATTGGGGACGTAGAGAGAGAGAGAGGGGGGAGAAGAGCGAGTGCGGCGTCTTTGAATATAAAAAGAGGGGTAGGGGCATAGATCGGAGACTTACCTCGAAGGGCTAAGATGGGAGGAGAGAAAGGGACGGCGAAGAGAGGGATCGGAAGGGGGAGGGGATGGATCGATGGACGTGAGATTGGGATCGGGGGCTTCTCCGACGGATCACCGCCGTTGGTTTCTGCTGCCGCTAGGAGACGTTGAAGGAGAGCTCCCGCCTGCACCTGGCCCTTGACTCGGTGACGATCGCTATATTTTGGGTCGAATGGATGGTTGATTGATTTATAAGAGGAAGAGGGTGGGGAATAGCCGAATAGGCTGGTAGGCCGGTGGTTGTGGGTACATCTCAGGCCGTGAAAGTGTGAGTGCAGTACACTGTCAGCCGTCCATGGGAAGGGGATGAATTTGGACTGGTTAGGTCTAAAATGTTTTATACGAGCAGAGGTGATCGAATCAGAAAAGAGGCCTCATTTTATACTGTGATTAAAGCCAATTTGGCAATATTTTTGGTGGGCGAGAAAGTACTTTTTATATCTTTAAAAGTACTTTTAGATAGAATAAAGATATTTAGTAAAAAAATCGAAAAGCTGTTTTAGCTATTTTGGAGCTTCTTCGAAAAAATACTTTTAGCATTTATCGGAAAGTTGTTTTACATTTATAAATTTTTTTAGGTCAAAATACCCATGATAAAACTTTATAATTACACAAAGTATCCATTTATACTGTAAAAGAAAGAAATCTAAAGGAGCTCCAACAAACAAGGAACCCTAATCGGCTTTAGCTTTCTCCCTTGTCACATGATCGAGGTATTATTTTTTTCATCTATTTATTTATCCATCGCTTTAAACAAAGAAAGCATTAGAAAGAAAATAATCATAAAATCTCACTTTTACAAGTATGATTGTGTGTCTCTATATTTTTTAAAAAAAATTAGCTCTTAAAAATATTATATTAATAAATTATTAATATATAATAATTATTATTATTATAATATTTTATATCAAAATATTATATTATATTATATCACATTATATCATAATACATTAATATGTTATATTATATAATACCGAATTATATTATAGTATAGTATAGTGTAATTTATATTACATTATCATAATACATTAATATGTTATATTATATAATATCGAATTATGTTATATTATTATGTTATAGTATACAATATTATATTAACTATATTAGAATAATATTATATTACATTACAATAATATTATACTATATCATATATTTATGTATTAATATATATTTTATTTTTTTATACTCTGTTGTATAATAGTATGCAATATTCTTTATGGTCATTTTGTCATACCAAAAATACTTTCTTAGTTTATTTGCCAAACATATATTAAAGTTCCACAGTACTTTAAAAATGTAGTTACCAAATAACAAATAATTTTTTATAAAAACTATACTTCAAAAAGGTTTACTTCTGAAAGCTCTACTATCTACAGCCCTGTCAAACAAAGCCTAAGACAAAAATATATATCTAAATTTACTAAGAAAATGCCTAAGAAAATATTTACTTTATTATTGGGCTTCGGTAGCTAGATATTAAAAAATTTAGTATTTCTTTCATATCATACTTGACAACATTATCACATTTGTCTTATGACACAAATAAGTTTTTTAAAATTTTAAATTCATATCTTTATCTTTTATATATTAAGAAAATAAATTTGCTGAAATTTTTGATTAAAAAAAAAGCAGAAGTTAAAAAATGCAAGGGTGGAAAAGTCATGGACTCTGAGAACTTAAGCTAAAAATAGGAATTTCTAATTTCATAATTTAAGGGATGTTGAAGAAGTTTATTCTAGAAGCAAATGCTAACCGCCACTTTTAAATTTAAAAGTAAAATATCATATCTTATGCCCATCCAAATACGCTTTTATTTTAAACCCCTTTGTTGGTGACTCGGGGGAAAGGAGTTATGCACCAAAAGAGCTCATGTCGCATTTACAATATGTTCAGCCAAAACAAAGTAATTACATGACTGCTATTTTTCCTCTATGCATTTAACTTGTTTACAAATTAAATTTTCTATTTCTATGCATGATCAAGGTTCCTATTCTCAAAATTGTTTCTCATAGTATCAATCTAATCTTTCTTCGTCTCTTCTTATTTTTAGACATTTTTCTAAGCTTATCACACCAATCTTCAACTAATGCGCTTGTCTAAATTCTTTTTGCATATATCAAATCAGAATTCCACTGCCAAATTCACATTTTCGCTATGCCCAAATCTGTGAATCATTTGCATATAGGACCTTTTTGGTATGTACAATAAAGGAACCAATTGATGTATTCAAGTTTATTGGTTTTTTTATGGATATTTACATGCAACCTTGACTAGCAAGGAAAAATTGAGCGCGTATCAGCAACATTCCATATTTATTATTGATATAGGAAAATTTCGTATAGTAGGAGACAGATGAATAGAACATTTTTAAAAAGTCATTGCATAATACTAAATCTTGATATTTGAAAAAAGCTTGCTATGAATAAAGATTTTCCATAGATATATGTAGTAGCATTGAAATGGCATTTGGTTATCTCTTAACATCATATTAATTGAGATGACGAATGCTTGCATAAACACATAAAATGAAATTGCATATATTTGATTACATTCTAGAGGACTATTTTGCAACCCTAAAGGCTCAATTGAGGTGTGAGTAATTTAGCCTCAAAGCGACAAATATAGAAATGTAAATTTACATGGTAGAGAAAATATCCAAAGAGCAATGCATGAGAGGACTCATGCAATACAGGGTGGGTTCTGGTACAAGCATCAATATTCTCGCGACAAATGATGGTGGAGTTTATTTTTGTTGATGTTTTTCATATATAAGAGAATAACATGAATCGTTTTTATATGCCCAGGATTATCCAAGTTATCGTAAGAATCAGTTGAACAATGACACCTTGCATGGTTCCGTATGAAACATAAATTCGCCAATATCATCTAGGGAACACAATTTGAAAATATTTACAATGAAGTAGGGGATCATGCATGCAGCAGAGCCATGTCTGGTCCCATTTCCTGACCATCATGCAGGCGCAGTTTAGCCTGGTTTCTTGATCTCCAGGATCCCATCTACTACTTCATCAACAGCGGGTTTTTTTGGCTAAGGTTATTGACAGCGGTTTGCCCTCCATCTTCCAGCTCTGAGGGAGCATCTTTGATCTCAGCAACCCTTTTTGGTGACATGGTCGACCATGGCAGCTTGCCCAAACATTCATGTGAGGATGTCTTTTGGTTCCAACTGCCCATCTGACGATTCATTCTCAGATGAAATCTGTTGTTTAGGGCTTTTGGGAGACAATTCCAAGGTTTCTCTCCGGAAGAATAAAATCACCATCCTTTCAGGAACCTCTCATCCACCAATCACGCATTTTTCAAATTGAAGATCCATTTCGATGATGACGATGAGGAGAGTTCCTACATCTTCACAAGCCTTCTCTAGCACCCCAACTCAAATGACTTCTTTGATTCAGGGAAGAAATCCACTCAAATACTAAAATCGGGTACTTCCACTTGTGCAAGATGGCCTGAAGGAAGGAAGGACATTCTAAGATGCCATTATCATGCAGTGGGGCGCATGCTGCACTTATGAGCCAATCTTGGAACAAAATTAGTATAAATTAAGCTTATACTCCAAGCAATACAGAACGAATGACTTAAACCGACTATCTTATGTTTGGCAGTGTGCCAAACAGTTGACATGCTACGTCTGATACATTTTGTAACAATTCTCGGTAAAGCTAACCAGCAGAGAGAAGAAGGCCATATACCACTCACTAGCTCCCTTGATTAAAATCAACTTAGAAGAGAAACCTACAGGAATACCACAAAAAGAATGGAGTAGAAATATATTCAAGGAAAGTAAAAGGTTCAGGCAACAGTCTCTGCGGCAGAAGGTGGTGCCTCTGTGGCAGGTGGAACTTCAACAACCTCTGGGGAGGCAACTGGGCTGCTCGCAGGCTCAGAGACTGGAGGATTGCTATCTGTTTGCTCAGCAGGTGGAGGCGCTTCCAACATTAACGGCTTATCCGGCTCTGGCTGGGAACTGCCCTGGGTGGCAGTAGATTTGCTCTGTGCTGCAGTGGAAGCAGTGCTTTGTGCTGATGTGGGGGTAGGGGCCTGTGTTGACGTGGTAGAAGTAGGAGGCTTTTTAATTGTAATAGGTGGAGCTGAGAGAGATGCCATCCCTGGAGGAAGGATCTCTATAGGAGGCTTCTTTCCAGCTTCCCCTAAGCTCGTGAGTTTTGTTTCCTCGAGTGATGCCAAAAATGCTGCAGCGGCATCAGTTTTTGCAGAGGGTGTATGCTCAAGCTCCTTTTGCAGCATCTTATTCCATGCTTGGACCAGGTTATTCAGTGTTGGGCGACCATGGGCCTGAAAAGATAAGAATATTAGAGGCCAGGCAATCACACAAGATGGCTCTGTTAGACTTGAAAGAAAACATGCAAGCTTTCCACTTTTACCATTTTATTGACAAAAAACAATTTATGATTCTACATCGCAGTCATGCTCTTTTATCTTTCTGAGAGTATGCCATAGTCTCAGAGCATCATAGTCTGTCCAGAGGACCAAAATATGTTGCACTACGCCAGAGACTCAGAGAATCATAACACTTGTCAAGTATATTCATTCGTTCATGGTTGTATCAGCCCTCCTAAAAAACCTAATACTGTCCAAAAAGACCAAATTATATGACACCAAGGGCTAGAAAACACTGATTAGTACAGATGTTACACTTATAAGGAGATGATATAGCCAACTTGAATGAGCCACCATTTGCGACTATCATGGAAGATAGGATGAACCATTTTAAATTGCAGCTATTCTTGTGCAACCAATGAAAAAGAACCATCCATCACCACAACCAAACATAGCACATTGGCTGGCACGCATTTTGAGATAATTATCATGTTTCTAAAACTAAAGACCACTTAATTATAGGCAGGCAGGGGACTAAAATCCATTGGTTTCTACTTCAAGGAAAGTGAGGTGTGGTCTTCCTGTTGGTGAATGCAGAGAAGAATACTTACATGAGCATGGAGTACAGCCTCTGCAAGCATCCCGGTGTCCTGCCATGCCTTCTCCATCAATGCATTATCACCCAAAACTGCAGCAGCAAATGCCGCCTCACGTCCATGGCCAGATGCAATCAGATTAGTGACCAATGTCTGGAAGATATAAAGTCCATTATTTAGAACTCTAAGCACTGTCAATCCTGCATGCGCAATGACACTTGCAGGTACCAAAACAGTATCAAGTATTAACTGCTTAAACTAGGCAGGCTGGCATTCTCATCATATTTAATGAACTGTTGGAAAGGCATTAGTATCAATCACTTGCAATACATTACAGCTAAACAAATCGCATATATCCCCTATAAAATGTTATACGAAGATACAGAGAAAATGTCACTGCAAAAAAGTTAGAAAAAAGGAAGTAATGTGGAAATACTTTATACAACTATAGTGGTCCAACTTTCTATAACCGACAAAAGAATACTCCTAGTGACAAAAATTGTGTCAGATCATTTTCAATATTACAACCTTTCTGTGAAAAGGATACGACAACTCCTAGATACTTTAGCTGAAAGAACCAGAACCTTTGCAGGTGAAATGGTTAGCCAAGTGGAGCAGCGATGGGGCAATGATCCGAAGGATTTGGAGGCAGGATGAAGATGCAAATTGATGAATGCTGCATTGATAAGAAGCTTGTATGTGGTGGTTAGGAAAGGAATGGCAGTGGAGATGGTTCAGATGGCAGCAATAGTTACCAGCTCATGCAGGCTCTAGTGTTGGAGATGAACAAGATGAAAGGAAAAGGCAAAGGAGTATTTACTTCGCCTCAAGACCTTAAATCAAATGAATAATATGTCAACAAGACATTCAACATCAGTAGATTTTTCAAACAAAACTTATTAAGCCTAGTTTAAAAAGCCATACATTCTTATGCACTGAACAACATAAAGTATCTCTGAGGACATGCTAAGAGAGTAAAATTATTGACCAAGAACCCAAGTTTAAACATGTCCTACAAACAGATAGAAAGAAGTGAAATAATAAGATTTAAAAAAAATCCGAAAGTTGGGCGCAATTTTGGAAAGATTTGAAAGGGAAATAGGAACACTCTCCATCAAGGTTGAACCCGGGTCATGATTAGATTTAGTGCCCCGGTAAGATAGATGAAACCTCAATGCAGGATTTACCTTTTGGTTAAGCCGATGTTCCTGCTGTTGGGTGAAGTAATAACAGCTCATATCATACCTTTAAGCAGAGCTGAAAAATAAGAATTCGGAGATAATTACATACCGAAAGCCTAGTCAGCTCTCCATGATTTGCAAGTCGCAGGGCTACTCCTCTCAAGACTTTTACTTGCAAAGCACCTTTTACAGATCCTGCAGCAGCTAATCTCTTGAGAGCTTCACGGGCTATATCAGCTTGTCCGGTAGCATCTGCAGCATCAATTAGGTCCATAAACTCCTTGGCAAACTTGGATATTCCTTGGACAGCATCCACGAGATTCTCCTGCTTAGCCGCTGTCAAACTGAGAATCTCAGCCACATCTGTGCCAGCAGTTTCCTGCCCAATATCCCTGCTATTACTCATAGTCAACAAGCACTGAAGCGCTCTCCTCAAGTTATTGCTCTGCATGGCCAAGTCAAACTCCAACCTAGGGAGCATCAATGTAATTTTAACATCATGAACTGACTCTGGTTAACCAATTTGCGCAGCCAGTCACAGCCAAAGTCAAATGCTGCCACTAGGTGCTGATCGAACTACAGACTAGTAATAGTATTTATGCTGGTTTGCAATTTTTTTAAAAAAAAAGGGACTATCTAACAATTCCACACAATTAAGTAACACAATTTGAAGATATTTTGCCTTCAAACCTTTTGGATATTCCAGGTAAATGAAGAGCTTCAGTTGCATATCCCATCCCAAGCATGAACTGAGCCAAATCATCATGGTGTTCCCGACCAAGTCTACTTGCCCTGTGGAAGTATTGAAATTCAGTTTTCTTTAAGAAGCAAACACAAGATAAAATCTTCTGCGTAGTACCATTTCACTGCACTAATTGCATCTCCATAGGCAGCAAGGCACCGGCAACGAATACCTGGATGGCTAAGAGCCAAGGCATGCGCGCACATGTACCTGAGAAAGACATAGTTCAAGCATCAGATACTTGTTGACTGCATAACTGGACGATATAGCAGGCAAGGTTCATGATTTGTTTTAAGAAGTAATCTGCCCAACAAGATCCAGGACATGCTATGTCACTCCATCAAAAGGGAAAAGGAGTAGATAAATCACGATTGAACAAAAGATACTAGTTAAAAGTACAGAACTTGTCAAACAGAAGAAGATAAAATGTACTGATCCAAATAAACCTTAGCAGTGAACAAAAGCAAAAAAAAACTCGACAGGAGGTCAAGGTTCCTTCTTTTGAGGTATACATAAATGTGTGAGAACAAAGAAATAATTCTCTTTCAAGCAAACATTTTAAGGATGCTTTTGTGTATCTGTTAGTACAGCAATTATTCCCATTAAGATGGTTATCATTGTCAAACAACCTCTGATAGTACCTCTGCATCCACTTGAAACACTCTTGAATGTAACCTGCTTGAGTAACTAAAATGAGACCAGCCACAGATCCACAAGTAGCGATATATGATATAAAAGGAAAAAAAATGATAATATCAGCAGCCAAAGTTAGAGACATTCTGGAATCGGAAGCATGTACAGTTTATTGCTTCCAGATGATCTATCGATATATGATGGTGCAAGCAGCTGAAAGTGAAGGCACCAGTCCAACATACAACATGCATAGGAATGAATGGAGTATCTGTACTTAAATAGTATCTGACACCGTTCAAGAAAACTCCTAATGAGTGTCACCTATAAAAATTAAACATTATATAGCCCAGCTGGTTGAAAAGAATGAAAAAGTAGGACAAGTCTCAATCAACACTCTGCTAAAAGCATTTAACTGTGTTGGGTCTTGATAAGTTCACATGGTCATGTATTGTCCATAGAGGTAAGGATGTATCCTCTTGTCCACTTGTCTTTGTTCCAATTCCCGCGCAACAATACATATTTGGGAAGGGATGCTACCTAAGCAACACAGGTTTCGTTATAATTAAAGCCCTCAATTTCCAAGTATTAGCTTCACAGCTCATTTATATTTGTCGCAAAATCAGGAAAGTGATAGATTATGAACAGTTCCTAACAATCATCCTTCTTTTTCCTAATTTCAGAGTATATTCTCTCAAAGCCATCATTTTCATCTTAGTTGCTTACTATAATTGAACGACACGGATATTTAGATACCCCAAACATCAATATTCAAAATTATCAAACCCTAAACAAAGCATAAAGATAGTACTTCTAGTGGAAGAGATGGTAGCTAATACAATCAGAAAGCATCAGAAAAAAAACCATCAAACTTGGTCCTAGCTAGACTACGCGAATAGCATCATTTGCATATACTTCAAACGAACTTATCTGATAAGACTTAACAATGCCTAGCTGAGGAGAACTGGAAAGGAGTCTTACATGTTGTTCCACACAAGCCACTCATGTGTGGAAGCTTATGAACAAAAAAAATGTGTCATGTAATTTAAAGTGTAAAAATCAGAAAATACATGCAAGCATGTTCCATCCTAGTAATCTTACCAATCTTCAGCATTTGCAAATGTGTAAACTGGCATTAGCAATTAATATACCACTAACTTTGGTGCGAGCATAAAAGATAAAACTTGAAGGGGCACTGTCTAATGATTATTGACATGTTATATGCCATGAGAAACTATCAAAAAAAAAAACATAACGTACAATTGAATCATAATTTTCTGATTCCTGTGACAGGGGGTGTGTTATTACCTGTCAATGAGCCAAAGAACCCCATCTCTGACACCTACCACAACAAGAGGTCCTATAGGGCGTTTCTGTTCTGGAGGAAAACGAGTGACTGCCACGGATAGCCCGCCTCCAGCAACAGCAACTTCATTAGCTTTTCTTTCTTCAACCTCTTTCTGCATAACTGTATCTTCTCCATCTACTTTGGACTGTTTTGGCAATGCTATGAATGGCGGTATTGAAGGAGCATGCTGAAAAGAGGCTAATCGAACTACCTGAGGGAAGGAAAACATGAAGGTAATGGCTTTAACATTATATTTTTATAAATAAAAAATGTTACAAGAATTGCTTAAACTTCTTCAGATCCAATTATGATATTCTAGAGGGTATCATCTCAGCCAACACATGTCAGAACATTAGATAATAGATATGATATATACTAACTACTAGCTGAGCCAAATTTCCAAATATAATAGCAGGTCAAGGTCAAACTCCACAAATGCAACTCCAGTATATATAAGTTATATCAATCAAGTCAAACCAAGCTAATTGATAAAATATACAAGAAAGATAATTTACAAAAAACACTTCCCCATGATTTCATTCAGGTATTTGATCTGGCGGGGCCCGGGGGGGAGATCACAGTGATTTGTAAAGTTGCACAAGTAATTGTTAAGAAGCTAGATTTAAAACATTTGAAAAAGTCTCACCTAGGAATCGGCCAATTGCAAATATTTTGGCAGATCACAGTGTCTCAATTTACTATGGACCAAAAGCATGAGAAGAACTTTGAATGCCGTAGCCTCAAGCAAATTATTTTGATCATTTAACTTAGCCGGTAAGATTCTAATGTAATTAACTTTTGGTATGGACCATATTCAAATAATAAGTAGCCAAGATACCTCTAAGACACTGTTTGCATGTCTAGGAGCTTCCAATATCAAAAATTTAGCAACTATAAATTTCAAGTTAAATAAAAATAAGTACAAGGATTCAAGCAAACACATGATATATAAAATATATAACCCCGCTGAGCACAAGATATATGCATGAAACCTTCTTTCTAAATGATACAAACTGACCCTAGAGGAGAATTCTAATTAAGGTTAATTCATAACTCATCCTATATCCTTACAAGGTTACATATCTTTATCAATCACATGTTGACAATAGCATTCTTTTTTATTGTTCTGAGTAGTCTCTACTATGGGAAAAAAACCATATGTCTGATATCTTTGGACTACAAACATACCATCAACACCTTTTGTGGGTGAACAAACTTAGCCCATTTAGAAATTAACCATCCAAAAACTTGTGTTCATTTGTGGTTCGTCCTTTTTCTTGAATTTCAAATGCTATCATAGTTTGAAGAACATGGTTCAGGCTTTGAGGCTTAACACACTACATCACGACCGCAAATTGAATATCATTGATTTGTCTAAGGGATTGTATTCCAATTCTGACCCTTTGGTTTATAAATTGCACCCCAATGAGGATGTAGTTTTTCTATATAAGATATTGCCTTGTTCCCAGTTCAATAGCATTCGTCCAGGTTTATAGAATCCTGAATAATTGCTCTTTGGTCACATACCCTTAACAGGGTAGCCGATAAAAACAAGTCTCACTACTACTCAACTGGACATTTACATGTCATGGCCAGCCCTCTCACTTCATGTTGGCTTGGCTAGGAATCCAACACCAATTCATAAAGGATCGGTACTTAGTTCCTCTTTGACACCCATTAAAAAGATCAACTTCAGAAAATAATATGTTAAAAGCTGTCACCTTCTCAAATAAAGCATTCAGCAATTGCAATCCCAGCCTTGGAGGCTTTCACTAGTAAGGAAATATTCAAAGTTGACAGGTCAGTGAAAAACTTGGATTTTCAATGTGAGCCTTAGGTTCCAAAACAATTATGTACCCCAAATACATGGGTCTATCCTCAATATGGGGTAGCAAAGATGAACTTCTTGGAGAAGACTTTTTGAACCCCTTGTATATAACATCCCATCTTCCTTGATAAGGTAAAGTTGGCAAATGTAGCTGAAGTCCAACCTTGGTTTCCTTTAGCATTACAACCTTTACCAGAACGATGCCATCCATCGATCAAATTATTTTAGGGATTGGATTTCACCTAATTGTCTATGGCTCCATTGCATGTGCTCCAGTAGAAATGTTATATAAACGAATCGCCATGTTATCAAGTATTTTGCTTGAATTTCTTTTCTCTATCAAAGGTGGAATAGAATAAGCTGGTTGAAGCATAATGATAATATGTCTGTAATGCATTGGATGTCCGATAATAGGTCCCATTCTTCTACCCTTTTCTGGGAGTCGATGACTATTCGTAGTTGTTACCTAGACGCCAAAAAAGAGTTCGACCCAAGTTGTTAATTGTCATTTTCAATGTTCATAAGATTAAAGGAATATGGATCTACAAGTTCAAATCTCTATGTTAGCTCAAAAAATTTTATTCAGTCAACAATGATATTAACTCAACACCTTTATTTTACAATTGTTGTCGATGTTAGCTAAATCTTGTTTGCTAGTGGTAATATATGAGAAGTTAGTAACTATTATAGGTTATACTGGTTAAAAATTTTAATCATCATAAATTATGATAAATTTATATAAATAATCTACGAAAAGTTATTACTAACAGTCAAATGAACAGTGCATACAGAGAATTATGTATCTGGCTTCATAAATTCATAGGATATCATGGGTACCATTGCATACAGTTATTGTAAATTAGAATTCTATGGACGCATAATAGTACATATTATGCAAATAGACATTTGCATTACAAAATATAGCATATTCTTAGGCATCAAACTATTTTCTGATGTTCCTGATTTATATTATTATATATTATCAGCCTACACAGGTTCCCGGTAACTACACCAAAGTTCCAAACATTGCCCAACATCCAGACCACCAATATTTGGAACCTATTAAAATTCAACAAATAACATAACTATGATGGAACTTCTTGAAACTGGATACCTGCAGCATTGGAGGCCTTAATGAGATCCTTTCATCTGTGGCAAGTTGTGCACTATCTACTGCAATAAGTGCCAACTCCCCATGTTCAGCAACTGCTCTGCTTTGAGCTTCTCTGATTTTAATTTCTTCCTTTCTCTTTTTGGTTTCAAGGTCAATGGGTGCAACTCCAGCATCTACAAAAACACACCTAGAAAAGTGTAATGCAGTTAGCATCTACAAAGGCCAATAAAAATCCAAGAAACTATGCATGAATTTCCTGAATTCCAGTGAGCAAAAAAAAAAACACCATGTAAATTATAAACTTATACCCAATGAGACATCATCTGAGCCTGTATGTGCTTGGCAATCATTTTCCTTCCCTTTTTCATATTTATAAGGTGCAGGAAGCAAACTGGGGATTGGTTAAATTCAGGGTAGATTAATTCTTAAATATCTGAATTTGGAGCAGTGCAAATTTCACAATAAATTTTAAGATTTGGAGGCACTAGGAACTGTCCATATGAGGAGAAAGTACACAACTACATATTATGTGTACTATCTCCATGTCTGCGCACACAAATTCACACATACAAGGCAATACAGCACAGTACTGTACAGCATAGTATAATATGTATGCTCATATATCCATGCATGTACATGTATACGCATAGTCGCATAAATGTAGTAATGCATATATACAAAGAGACGCAGTGCAAGCATATATGGATGATGGAAGAGAGACTTTGCAGGAAAAGCAGCAACCACCAAGATTTATATGCAAAACCATTATCAAGATAAAAACATAACAAATTTAATATGACAACTAATTAAATACTGTATTAGCGTAAACATAAACATGTAGAGATGTTTTCGTCCAGTCACTATGTAAATGTGCATCCATGCAAAAACAAATCAAGAAACAAACTGTGTTCCAGTGAACATGAACTATGCTGAGAAGTGATCAGTGATGTCTTACTCAATGGTAGTAGGTGTAGCAACAAACAGCTGCCTGCGATGCCAAACAGCACCAGTAGCAAAGGGAATTGCCACATCTCCAAGATACCTATACTGAGGGCGCAATGAAGATATGACAATACATTGATGATAGGCAAAAGCACAATACTCGACAGTTTGGTCCCATGCAGTCCACTCTGGCTGAGAGAGAAGACCACTTACAGGTTGGAAGGTTTCCCAACTGCAGCATAATAATGTTCATCAAATTAGAGTTTGAAATAACATAACTTCATGAACTTGAAAGTTGAAACAGTAGCCAATAAAATCGTTTGTTATGGTCAAATATATGGGTTATCAAGAATATTCTTAAAATTTTTGAACATAGACCAGAATTTATAGGTGTCAATTTTATGTAGTTAACAAATAAATAGGTAAGGATGACATAACCATGGGAACTTTCAGTTGCTTGAATTAGCAAAGCAGCAAAAAAGTTACTTAAAGAGATCAAGATATGAAGGATGTCTCATTCTCCAACACCTGTATAGCTGGAAATTTTGAGGTGCTGCTTCAACAGCAGACTGTTTGTTCGAAGAAAAGGCATCATCAGCTGCAGCAAATCCACTATTGCCAAAGCCCGATAATGGCATTGATTGAATTGTTGATATAGCTGTTGCAGCTACTGGGTTGATCCTTCGTGACATTCGATAAGCTACACCAAGCAATGCACCACCATGCAAACCAATAACCTTCAAGTACATGTTGCAATAAATAGAATCAAAAACTAATTTACCAATTAAAAAGTAGGTGCAAAAAAGTCACTGGAAAGGGGGGGTGCATTCAGCATATGAGAGAACTCCATATGCTGTTTAAAACAGAGTAAATGATTAATCTACCATTGGATTTAGTAATATCTCACGTTTTGGCATAATGCAACATAATGTTGAAGACTATAGAACCATAAGCTAAACTAAGGCACTAAATCTTAGAAACAATCTTCATGTGCACAAGCTGAATGAAGAGACTAATAAAAACGTTAGTTCTTATAAAAAAAGGAAAATATGTACAACATAGACAAGTCAAGACTACATACTGGTTCGCTACGACCTTCAATAGACCTAGTCAAAACGTGTGAAGTCCCATCATCCAGTAAAATACGCACTTGTACTGTTGCTGCAAAAGCTGCACTAGCAGCCGCTGCTGCTGCTTGAGCTGCTGCAGCAGCAGCTTCTTTTGCCTTTTTAGATGAACCACCTTTAACAACAAGTGGTACTCTTGGAGGTAATGCAGCCTCCACCAAAGCAAACCTGTCACGACAAGTGTCCCAAGCAAATAGCCTTCCAGTCCCTGAATCAACAACTGACCAATCACTGACCTTGTACACTGCAAAATAAGGAATATCAGGCCATATGATAGCAACATACCTGCAAAAATTAAAAAAAAGAAGGATCAATTGCAGAGAAGATTTAACACTGCATTATAACTAATGATAAGAGTTGCCTCCTTAAATGAGACAATCATGTTATTATGAGACCAATTTATTTAACAATTAACATAAAAACAAGCTAGGAAGTCAAATAACTTGCTCAAACGAAAGAAATTTTTAGATATGAAAGTTCTGCAGTTGAGTAAATGCAATAAACAGCAAAATATAGCACACGAAGGCCAAGGGACTGTTAGGTTGTTTGTACGTTCTATTGCAACAAATAATCACATAAGATGGTTTTGCGGCTCAGTTCTTCCAAAACAATTTTTTCTCAATAAAAAGGTTCTTCCAAAGCATTTTTTGTGAAAAGCAACAAAGCAGGAAGTTTTAATAGAATCCATTTATTTTAGGATCTGATGCAGTAAAAGCTTGACAACAAAACAGACCCTACTGTTTTCTATTGAGAATCAAGAATTTGAAAATTAAGAAAATATTTGGTCAAAATATAAGCAAATTTTTCAAGTGAAATCCTGTCTGAATATGCAGGTTTGTAGCACATACATACCACTCAATTTGTTTGGCGTCATAGTTTGTGTTGCATAAATAAGGATATTTACAAGCACTTGGTACGCTAAAGATTGTCATGAGAAATTTTCAGGTAGAGGTGTTGGGTAGAAGAGAGAAAGGTAGGAAATGGAAATAAGGTTGGGAACCGGGCAGGGGTGTTAGAGAGGATGCTTCCCTTGGCTTATCCTTCTTTTATGCAAGTGTCCTGCTCAAGTACACCTTCCCAGGTTGTGATGGGATTATGGGACATATAAAGTTAGCAGTTCTCACTCATTTGAATATTGCACATAAACATAAAAAATCATGTCAAACTCTGAATTGATGCAAATCTATGGCATTGACTTCTATTAAACTCTGTACATACTTGGAGCACCAAAGAGATGGATGTAAGATTCTAGTCAATCTTTTCTAAATCTCGTAGGCAAAGTACAACCAAAATAAGATGCATGATACAGAAGCAATTGAGCAATTACTTCATTCAAAAATGATAACATGAGCCTTTGTACACAAACTACATGTCGACAATAACACGAGATTCTTTGTCAAAATTATCGAATTTCGCCAGTTTATTTAAAAAGAATAAGGCATTGTAGGTTATCATCATAGGACCAATAAAACTACTTTAAACAATCAAAGCCAAAAAGTGATGAATTAGTCCCTCGATCCTATCGATGGTTTTGCAATAAGGTCTAAATTGGCACATCGTTACAAGGCAGCCTGTCATTCTGGTATGCTTATTTGCTGATAATGGAAACTAGTCTTGCTGATTATTATATTCCACAAAAGGCTGAAAACTCGAAGCGCATTGAACATAGCATCTAAAAGTCCCAACCTGTAAGGAAGATGAATTAGAACTAACAAACAAACTGCATTCACTTCACATACTTTTGATGGCTACGTGTCAAAAATAAATCCAGTACCAGCATGCTAACTACATGCTACATCAAGATGACACTACAGAATGGGTTCTCACAATTGTTGGCCCCCAAGAAAGTTGGTACTCACAAAATTATGAGAGAGAGAGAAAGAGAGAGCAATAGATCATGTCATTAGTCGTTCACAGAGATGGCTAGATGTGAATCCAGAAACCCATACAAGGTGAGATATCTCATAAAATAATGAGGCTATAAAGAAAAAGCAAGATATGCATATATTTTAAAATCAGAAACCACATAACAACACCATCTTAAGGTGGTCACCATCTAAGATTGGTAGACATAGTTTGCATGCTAAGAAACAGAAACTCACTTTCCAGAACTGCTCACAGAGAGAATTGAATAGGAATCATGTGGAGCAGGTGTGCTAATGTGCTTCTTGGTCTGCTTAACAAGCAACTGTTCCATTGACTCTGCTCTGGATCTTCCTGTTTCAGATATGCTGCTCGTACCTCCCAGAGATAGATTGGCTGTGTTTGATAGCTGAAAATTTAGTAACTTAAGCTCCCTTTCAACTATGTATACTGCAGAATGTTCCCTGCTACCCGGTGGTGTTGGTAGAGGAGCCACGGCTGGAAGAGCCCTTGGATCAAACTCACTTAAAATAACACCAATATTTGTTCCAGTAGCAACAAGATGTGGTTGTAATGGATGTGCAACCATGCAGTAAACCTACAATAAGCCACCATGAATGTTTGGATGTGACAGCCTTCAGAAAAACCAAATTATCAATACCCTCTGTATTGATATATACAAATTTGCATGTTGTTACAACAGAGAAGCATTGTAATCTGATTTTTAAATTATTATTGCCTAGTAACTAGACAAGCATGAGGACTTAGACATCCAAAATGCTCCTATCTGTTGCACGTATATAAGATCAATGAAATAAGAAAAGTAAGATCCACGACCAAAACTATTGTACTTAGATTCATGCTGTTTACAGGTTTACACATAGTTCAGTTGTGTGCAAACATATATTTACAATGATATATTGAATGAACATGTTACAAGGTCTGCTGAACCGACCTGTACCGGTCGGTTCAGCCCGTACCGGACCGGTACCGAGCCGCACCGGTCCGGTACAGGGGTATAAAACGGTTCCGACCCAATAGGGGTCGGAACCGTTTGGTTTGAGCCTCGTATTGGGTCGGAACCGTTTGGTTTGAGCCTCGTACCGGTGCGAACCGGCTCGGTTCGCACCGGTTCGCTTCTGAAAAATAGTGCCAGCGCTGTGGCACTTTGAAAATGCCACGGCGCTGGCCAGAGGCTGGCACTTTCAAAAGTGCCATACTGGGGCACTTTTCAAAGTGCCACTCAACCCGATTTTAGATATTCGAGAGTGCTTTAAATGTATGTAATTGATTGTATCTTAATTTGAAAATATTTTATGTTCTTCATCTCATTATTTGAATCATTTGGAAGTAATAAGTTGCATCATCTACTTTTAACCTTAAACCTAAACATAAAAACATTAAAAAAAATCCAAAAGTGAAAGAACTCCAAAAAAAAAAAACGACTATGGGGTCGAAACCAGGCCGAATGTGCCCCATCGGTACGGTATCGTTCGGCTCGGTTCGGCACCGGTACCGTACCGTTACCAGAGCCGACCGGTACGTCGGTACCATCGGTACCGCGAACCTTGACATGTTATATCTCAAATCTAACTCCTGATCTATATAAAACCTTTAGTAGTTTGTTGCCTCATCACAACTCTCCAGCATTTATTTCTTTAAGTCTCGTGAAATAGAAACCCAAATGATCTTCCCAAACTATTACAAAAGCTTCAAAGTGAAAATGTGCAAGGATCATCCTTACCAATCTCCTCCATCAGATTTAGAGTAACGGCTAAACAATCTTGCCTGATTCTTTCACTAGAGCATCCCCAAGACCGACGGAGCCCTTTGTTGGTCAACCACCATATAGAACTTTGACTTATTGTATTAAGAAGAATTCATCAGTACCTTCCAACTTCCATACCTGAGCTGGAATTAGTGAATCATTAGGGGACTTAAATGATCAAAAGCCCCCTTCCAACAAACTGTTTTTCACCAAACGATTAATCTAAAAAAATCCTCGCATTCACCCGCCAACCGTCAGACGTCAATCCCATGCCTAATTATTTATGGTCCAAGAGGGTCTCATCTCGGGCTGAACCTGGAGACTTCTTGAGCCGCCGCTCCAAAGCTTGTTAAATTCCTTTCGCCATGTCTGCTTTTCTGTTAATCCAGTGAAAAAACCACCACCTTTGTTCATTTGATTATTTTTCTTTCTACTTTCGAGGGAGTGTAGTTCAGTTAATGGAGGAGCTAGGTAAAGAAGAGCTAAAAGCAAGCAAGAAATAGAGATAAATAGGAATGTCCCCTTTCTTTTCCTACCAAAAAGATAAGTAAATGCTCTTGATAGGGTGGTCAGCCTTTATAAGGTTTGAGTCAAAAAGGCCCGTTAGCTTACAAATTTCGAGTCTCCATGGAGTTCCACATATAAATACCTCAACTTATCTAAAACAAAACCCTCTTCACGTTTCAGAGCTCTCCCACTCCTTAATGGCACCCACCTACACAAGGATAAGTTTTTGTGTTGCACAAGCACTAGCATTCACAATCAATATATGCTTGCCCAAACATATCCTAATACTTGATCCAATATCAACTCGCACCTAAGTGATCAAAACCACGACTAGCAATGATCAAGTCACATTGGTGTCCAGAATAAAGCTGCTTCACAATCAGCCCAAAGCCAGGCAACCAAAGTTATGCCCAAATCCTGGTCACATTGAGGGTGCATCTTTGCTGCGCTTGAAGTTCGCAACAGAGATTCACAAAGATGGTAGCACACAAAGTGCATTGATAAAAAATGAAAAAATGCACCCTTTGATACATGACTCATGAGTCCAAGTGATGCAAAGCAAGCTCCCTTAGAACTTCCTGGCAAAACTTCCGTGCAAGGGTTGGGACTCAAACATGTAAATCATGGATCTCAAAGGGTAGATATAAAAATGTATTATTCGAAAACAAAATAAAATAAAATAATATTGAAATATTAGAAGAAACTTTGCTCAAAAAGGGCTAAGAAACCAATGGTCTTTCTTCTTTGACTTGTCAACTTTCTGAGACTTTGCGTAACTCAACCTTTATTTATAAGGCAAGAAAAATAGCATATGTTCAATTGCATAGAGAGAGTGATAGGAAGCATGTCATACGAAGATGTTCATGTGCATCAACGGTCAGATCTCCAGAGTCCAAATATTAGAGTTGACTAGCAACACTACTTCCAAAGTTTCCAGACATCAAAATATTTAGACAAATGCTAACCATTAAGTGCAAAATAAAGACGTACCCTTAGTTTCTTGGTAGCTGCTAGAATTTGTGGAGGAACAAGTGTTGATAATTCGCACAATGGTCTTGTTAAAGCTGAATAAGTTGGATGTTCAATAGCCCTGTTAGAATTCCAAAGTTAGTACTAATAATCCCTTAGATGCATGATGCCTTAAATTATAAAATTTTCTCAGATTATATTATATGTTTTGAAATTGGACCAGAGTAGTGAATTTTCATACCATATATGAGAATCCTTAACACAAGTAAGAATATCAAGGTTTGGAGCCCGGGGATGGCACCAAGATGCCACACTATGACAAGCAAGTTTTGAAACTGGTTTTATACGCCTCAATTCCTAAATAAGAAAATATAGAGTACTAGGTTAAAACACCCACCACAAGAATAGACTTACAGTGATAAAAATATAAAATATGAGTGTGATACCTTGAAAGAGATAGTATCCCAAATAACCAAAGTTTTATCGGCACCAATAGTAATGAGTTGTGGAGCACTTCCCTTCACCCTTGAAAGCTCAACGGCCACAACCCCCCCATCATGTGCCTTGGGAAAAGCATTGCAGAAAGGTGTGTAAGGTTTTAGCTGAATCAACAATTCATTGATATAATGCACAAGAATATGTATCCCTGTACTTGAAAGATGTCTAAATAATTTCTATGAACAAATTGTAACAAAAATCAAATCAAGGCAACAAAATTTCAAAGTCACAAGCATGAGAGAGGCCAGTATGGAGTAATACTAAAAAGTACAAAGCCAAAAACAATGACCATTACAATAGTGTTCTTGATATAAATAGAGAGGGGGACAGAAAGGAGTATGTCACTACCTTCAGACTAAGCTTGGGTACAAGTTCTCGTGAATCGTGGATGTGGTCTGCGCTCCATAAAATAAGCAAGCCATCACTAGCACCAGAAACTAAGAATGCCTGAAAGTGCACATTTACAACAAAATGTTGTTTAAAAGTAAAAGAGGAAAAAGAAAATAACTAAGATTATATAAGCAACACTTATAAGTCAAAAGGCAAACAACTAAAACCTGATTACTCAGGAAAATGAATTCAGCATTCTAAACAACAGTCTAACTTAAGAGGCTTCATAACTTATAAGCTTTGCCATCAAATTCATCGTAATGCTTTTACCATGAATGCTGGTGCCATAAGAGAGGGGAAAATATTTATGCCTCAAAACTTCACTTAATTTTCACAGTTTCACTTCTCACTTTATCACAAGCAGGTCGAAAACTGTAAAATCTCCATGCAAACTAACTCTAACTAGGATGTCAGCCCAATGAGAAAGCTCAGGCCTGAAACAGAAGGAAACTAGGCCAAGTCCACCCCAAATTGGAGTATTTTCTCAGGTAGGGCCAAACCCAAATCAAGGCACCGGTCATTTTACACTGAAATCTAGGCCCAGGCCTGGCCCAGACAAGCTTTATGGCCTAAAATCTCAGCCTGAGTCTGTTCAGGTTATTAGGCCATTTGGGCTGGCCCGGCCAATTGACAGTCATCTCTAACTGTAACTAACCAACCTTGTTCCATTTATTTGGGTTTATCATTATAGATCCATTTAGGAATGCATCCTTCATTGCTACAAGCCTTCTCTAAATCCTCCCTGCCAAGCTTGCTCTCACAACTCAAACTACACAGAAACTTATCTCTTACTCTGTAAAGGCATAAAGTCGTAGGCAATCGATAGACCATATATTAAATGAACAGCATCAATGAGAAACCTTAGTTAAGATTTAAGAACATTTCCTGCCATTTTAATCCTATAAATACATAAAGATATCCAGAAGTTAAATCATGGCACATGCAGGTCTAGCACAATAAATAAGAAAGAAACTCCAGTCTACTACATAATAAACTTACCTCGCCAGTGGATGCCAAAAATGTCATCAAGCACGATATTGATCCTTTATGACCACCAGTATACCTTCGAACAAGCTGCAATGATCAATTCAGTTTGAAACAGTCAGATGCTTAATCATCCAAAAATTAAAAGGAGTAATGAAACATGTCCAAACCTTCCATGTTATCATAGAAAGAACTCTTATTACGCCATCGGATCCACCAAATGCAACAAGAGGGCCATCACCAGCAGAAGATCTAGAGAGGAATTCCATACTGCAATCTCAATACAAGTTCAGAGAATCTTAGCCGTAAACTAGCAAAGCAGCAATAAAACATGGGTACTATCTAAGCACAAGGTTGCAAAAGACATGAAAAGCCTGATAGCAGAGGCTAAAATAAAACTAAAAGGACAAACTGTAACAGTAAAACTTATAAACAAATTGTTTTTTTCATTATTGTCAATGAGAAATAAATGATTCTCGACTAAAAAAACAAGTAGAGAGGAAGAATGAAAGGAGAGGCAAATAAATAAGCAACTAAAGCAAACAGGAAACTAAGATGTAAATTTTAAAAAGCAACAGGAAGAAAACATTTAGAAACATCAAATCAAAAACCTTGCAGCATCACAGTTAGTGGAGTGGGAGGAGACACATGGGGTGGGGTCGTGAGGTGGGAGACTAAGCCCCGATAGTTGCTGAAAAATTTTACACTGCCAGGAGTGGGGAATGAAAATACTTTGGAATTGGTGTTATTCCAGAGTATTTTCTCACACCAACAGTCATATCCAAACGCTATTATGGAAATTTTTACATTGGACAAAAAAAAAATAAAGTATTTGTAAATAGTCTGATAATTTAAGGCATCCAAACAAGGCCTAAAAGAATTAAATGATGTCAAGGAACATGCTGCAAAACCTTCCTAATAATACATGCTCTAAGTGATAAAGATGGCATCATCCTTCAAATTAGAAAAGCATCAAACTAAAATTTTCATCATCAGAGGAGATCAAAACACAAGGCCCAATAAAAACACTACATTTTATTGCTCCAAACTTTATAGACGAGCAGTGGTACAAGGATGTGGCAAGGCTTCCACCTTCGTCTCTCTTTCTCACAAACTTTTCTTTTACCATTTTTCTTAAAAAAGGTTATCTGTTTTTATCTTCTTTTCTTTTATCCCATAATAATTCATGAAAGAAAAGTTATTTTCCCAAGTTTTCAAGTTTTAGGATCTCAATTCTCTTTGCCCTTTTTTCGATGTTAAGAAGAGGTCTAAGTCATATAGAGCTTGAGTATCTCATCTAAACCAAAAGTACCACTATGGAACTAATTAGGTCAAGCAAGGTCCTAGTATTTGGGCAAATTAGCCCTAATGGTTGTGATACATGTTCATGTTTCACGTGAAAACTGTTGAAGATCTGATTGATCTGAAGACCCTAGCCCTAGAGTAGAGGATTCTTGTCAAGTAGGTAGTTATAAACTAATGAAGTCAAATCCAATTTCACCAGACATGGACATGACATAATTAGAGAAACTATTATGACACTTTCAAACAAACAAGCGTTTGCTTATTTCAAAAATCTCCCTCTGTCTTTTCTTTTCCTATATAGATACAAAAGAAACAAGATAAATTGATTGTCAAATATAAGAGAAAAAAAGAGGGATTCTCTTAGTGGTGAAGGACATAAGAATTGCAATATTTTCATTTAGAAAAAATAGAAAGTAGCATTAGCATGTAAAGAAACCATCACAAATTAAACTTCTCAACATGTCAGATGCACTTATAGAGCATTGTGTACCACAACTAAACATGTTATATTCTATAATTCTTGGGTGGACATTGAATAGAGAAATGTAAGTTTTCAAGCATTTATTAAAAGAGAAGAATTGAAAGCAGGAAACTATATACCAAAGAAGAGACTTGTTATCAAGCTCCTGCTTAGGAACATCACGTCCACGCATGGTCACCAAATCCAAAAATATGGCTTTATTCTCACAGCAAATGACAAGAAAATGCCTTCCTCTAGTGGATGGGGCAGGAGAACTAAAAGCAGAGGCATGTTGATTGACTGCAGTTGGAGCCTCAGCAGCCGCAGAGCGATTACACCAATGTTGCCAGAACTGCACATCATCATCATAGAAGCTAACCTGCTTCACACTTCAAGATCCATATTTCAACCATCATGGTGTTTAGTAAAACTATCAAAAGACCACTAAATTGAGGAAGCCACAAAGCAATTAGTTCCTCACCTTCCACCACGGATGGCCTCCGTGGGTTTTCCTTTGGACTCTGTGAGCAATACAAGAACAGATTTAGCAGCTAGCACATCTATTAGGAAGATAAGTTTTACATAATTAAAAAGAAATTGACTGAATAGACAACAACAAATAAATGATAAACTGTAGCGCATATGATCTGATCAATGTCTGGAGAGAAATGGGATATTATTTTGATGAAAACAGTTATATATACTTCAGGTCATCATTAAAAGTTAATACAAAAAAGATAACCATAACCGACAAGCCTAACCACAAATTTTTGGTGCCACCTTGATTACGTTGAAGTTCTCACCATTCAATTCTAATAGGAACTGAACCACAATCACCTCAAGCTATTTCATCTTTTTATTCTATAGAAAATTCTTTTTGTTCCATACCTGGTCTATGAAAAAAGCCTTTTGTGTGAATTCCAATATTTTAAGTCCTAATTATGAGGATTATTACACACTATAAAATCATTATTTTCTTTTTGTTTTTGAATAATATCAATACATAGTGCCCATTTAAGGAACACAAACTTCAGAGATAATAATCATCTTGGTCACTTCTAATCCACAGCTTCCATGACATTTTTTAGCATCATATGAATATGTGCACATATATAACATATACATGCATATACATACACACATACATATGTGTGTGCACATTTTGGGTAACAACATCAAATTTCTTTGTAGAGATATTGACATCTGTCATTTCTGTTCGTGTTATGCTGTGCCTAACATGGAGATCATCAATTGGCACATCAATAATGATGCAGCAAGCAATACAGACTCAGACAACATGCATATAAGCAAATATCAAATGATGATAAGATTTCCTAAAAGGCCTGCCACTCACTCATTTTCTATACAACGCTGCTGACAACACAAGGACTTCTCACAATCCCAAATATAAATAAATAAATAGCTGAAATATAAGCAGCCAGATCTTTTTTATGCTTCTTTAGATTGGGAACCCACTCCATAGGAGTGGCCGACCTGATAGTGACTTTCTTAAAATGGCACCTACTTCCCAAAGAGTCCTCTCGCTATTTGGAATCCTGAAGTATTAGATTTCTTTCACTTCTTTGACTGGCACTGATTTCTTTGACAGCCCTCTGAGTCAACATCAGGTTACGCTGATAGCAGCATAATACTAGCACAAGATCAGCGGCACTTGCATGTGAAGATAAAAGTCTAATAATTCAATTCAAGTTTAGGACCCATTGCCTACTTAGAAAGTGTCCAATCTATCAGATGTCTGGCCCAACGTTCGAGCTTACACCAGTTAACACAGTCTTAGAGCATAGGATTGCTTAGAAGTTCGCTTTTCATATGTATTTTCGGCCATATAGAAAATCTAATGGTCATCTTTGGATCCTAAGGGCTTGGAGACCCTAAGATTCCTAAAACTCTCCCATTTCAATCTACTTCTCATTATAGTTCAATCGATAATATTTAGTCAATTTCTCTCTCTCTCAATCACTCCTATTGAAAAAAACGACCATACCATGATACAACAATCCAGTACCCGACAAACCGATGCATATCGACGGTGTACCTCATTGTACCCTACTACGGTACTTCAAATCTTGGAGGAACTATGAGCAGAAACGGGGTGTGCTGCAGTGCATACTATACCAAGATATGACTGACAGACCCTGTACTACATTTATTCAAACCTTGGGAGAGACTACAAAAGAACACAGTATGATACTGCAACCACCCTGTTGAAAAACTTGGTGTGAGGCTTGACTACTTCAATTGAAGCCTCGAAGACCAATAGTGAGACGCCAAAGGTCGATAGGCAGAGAAGGTCCAACAATTTCAAGGTTTCATCTCATATATTAAATTTCTAGATTCCCTAACTACTTTTACATTGATTTTAGTTCTCATGATAAATTACTTTGCTCTGTAGTTCTTGCTGCATGGTGAGCCTTCCCAGAAAGAGATGAATTTGAGCAAGTTTGCACCACTACTTGCACCACTCCTATAGAATAAAGAGATTTTGAAGTAGTGAAGATTATGGGGGCCAAATCACTGGCAACCCACCTCTCCTCCTTTCTATAAATGAGGCTCCCCCTTGGAGTAAATCTTTAAAAGACTATCCATTCTTCAGAATTTAATATTGCTGGAAAACTTTCTCAAGAGATAACTTTATATTGCTGGATTTTTCGATGGAAAGACCAATGAGCTTTCTAGCTTCAATCTGAGCAATGATCGGAAAAAAACAAACACCTTAGGGAATCCATTCTTAATCAAACGGTTGATCAATGGGCCAAAATTAATGAACCATTCAATCGAAATTAATCCTTCGTTGGCTCTTCTGCTTAGTGATCTCAAAGGGATAAATTCTCCAAGCAAGTTGAAAATTCTGATGATCAAATGCTGGATATGCTTCCTATGGCAAGGTTTTTCATCTCTATCAAAGTTCTTGGTCTATTTTAAAATTTACACATTCAAGATACATGATATGCAGACCTGGGCATTACCCTTAGAAACATAGAAAACATCAATTCTCTAACATCTAGCACTCTCAAACCAATGTCTAAGTGATAGCGATCCCAAGTGTCATATTACTTGACACACTCTTTTTAAGTGGATGTATATAAAAACCTCAAATCATTTTAAATATTCATCATGATTAAGCCCCATCTCAACTATTTGTGACCAGTTTTATGGATTCTCATTTTGTAACATTTCTATTTAGGACTATTTCTGATATTATTTCGAGCTTTTACATATCCCTTCTATTTAAAGATACCTGAAATGATCTTCTAAATCAGATCCTCATTCCAAAGAAGTTGCTAGCTATATCTAAATGTTTATTAGCAAATAGGAGAACCTTTAATTGACATATGATGGTCACAAGGAAGCTGATTAAACCTTATCAAAATTGCAAAGCATAAAGATGAGTTGGTCACTGACTATCGATGAAATAAGTGAAACTCAAACCTAACACAGTCTAAGATAACAACAGACCAATGCAACATCATCAAGCAATTGGTCCAAGTTCTTAATGTCTAGAAGAATCTGAATAAATGACTATCAACCTTATGGAATTCATTTTCCTGCTCATATCATGGGCACTTATATTCAAACCTGCAAATTTTAAGACTGATGATCAAGCTGTTTAAAAGCATCCAAGACTATTGTCATTCTCAATTCAAAATCGCCAACTATAAGGCATGTACCCGCTCCATCTCATGAACCTCAAAAATAATAAAGTTGAAAAGTAAGGACTTATGGATCATAAAAGAACTGCTCAAAGACCTTGAAAGCAGACTACAGGTAAAAGGTTGTGATGCTAAACTTAAGGGTGAAATTTCTTTCCACCCAGGAAGATTAATGCAAAAGTTGGGATCCTTCCAAGATGGCATGTCTAAACCATAAAGATAGGAGTGCAAAAGTGGCACAAGGAGTTTTACTTCAGTTATTCAAGGAGCACTCCTAGCGATCTTTTAAGATGAGAACTCTCATTCTATAAGTTCACCCTCGACTTTTACATGAGTCCCTAAGTTATCCTCCTCTCATAATCACCAATGCAGTCAACTTCCAGATTAACAAAAGATATGCTTATTACTAAAATATTTTTTAAAAAAATCAGCAGTCTTGTCCATTCCTGTACAGCATGAAAAACAATTTCTCCCGAATGTATAAAATAATTGTGACACTTATAAGTTTAATATGTTAAATTTTAGTTTTCTTGCGAATGACATGCACATCCCTTGGCATTGTAATCATGCTATGCCTGTAATACTTACAAAGATCTTAGAGTTATTCGACAATGACTGCCTGCCATTGGCACGTCCTCACTTCATCAACCCTGCTTTCATTTCATTTGATATATTATCACCATCTTTTGTTATCCTTTAAAATCACACTAGCATAATGAGATAAATTTTCTCAAGGAATCATTTGTCCCTTGCATGCAGACATTTTTCCAGATATACATCTCTTAAAATATTTCCAATAAAATTGCGCGTCATATATTCTGTTTCAGTCCGGCTACATTTTTCTACATCTACCACCAGCACTTCACTTCCCAATTTCAACTAAAATTACACACTATATATTGCCTGCTACTAGCTTTCAAGTTTCAACGCAAAATCCACTTTCTGAATGGCCTCCGTATCCTAAACTGTCACACTGACCCC
This sequence comes from Phoenix dactylifera, assembly GCF_051530095.1. NCBI lineage: Eukaryota > Viridiplantae > Streptophyta > Magnoliopsida > Arecales > Arecaceae > Phoenix > Phoenix dactylifera. Next base: position 31,453,366 of record NC_143198.1, on the reverse strand, counting down.
AGTAGGCCTACTGCCAATCTCCCGCATTAAAGCCATTGTCCCCTCAAGAAAGCATATGAAACTGTGAAAAATCTGGTGATGCGTTTTGATTCACACGCCAACAGCCTATGCTAGAGGATTTTTCACAGAGTATTGCTCGGATCCAACTACAGCATACAAGGTGCAAGAATCTTATAATATGAAACAGAAAGCAGCCCTAGCCAATATAAGGTCCATCGTTCAAAATTCAAGCCAGAAAAGGGAAAGGGGATCTTCTCGCGTACCAGATTCTCCTTCCGCCAGCTTTTCCAGCTTCGCCCCAACCAACCGCCTCTCATCAACCCCGCCGGCTTTCAGCTCGTAAATCACCTAAAGAGTTCAAGAAAATAACAAGAAGGCATTCGATACATCAAGAAACCAGAAATCACCGAATATGATAATCAAGAAACGGATGGAATCTTGAGAGATCGGGACCTGGCGGTGCTCCCAATTCCAAACGGAGACGCGATCGGAGTCATCGGCGGTGACGAGCCATGGGTGCGTGGGGTGAAGCTGAATCTTTACGATCTTTTCAGCCGATGGACGGAATGCCCTGAGCCGAAGCATCTCTTTCCCCCCGCACTCCTCTCAGCCAATCTCTCTCTATCGAACAAAAGATCAAGAACGCGGTGCAATTCAGATCTGCGACAAAGATCTCAGGATCTAGATACGTGATCCAAGAAGAGCAGAATCGCCATTCATGGCGGTCGGAGGTCGCTCCTAGGCGGGTCTCGCAGTGAAACGGCGAGATCTGAGGGCAGAGAGCCGCGGCCTTCGACTTTCCTTTTTCTTGCCGGGGGCTTTTCCATTTGGCGTGTGGGGCCAGATCGAGCCCGCTTCTTTAATCATCGTGTTAGCCCGGCCCAGTTCTAAGCCCAGCCGACTTCTCATATGATATGGAGGCCTCTTTCCAGCCCAACTGGAGGGCAGTATTAAAAAGTAAATTATCTATGCCATCTTTTTCTTCTATCTGCAAGTTAGATAGGCAAAAACAGAAATACATTGCATACAATCCTATAAGCCAAAATCTTATGAGCAATGTTTCAATTAAGAAGATATGGATTTCAAAATGAAGTATTATTGCTAATCTGCAAGGACCCAAGACAACTTGGGTGCCTAAGATGAAAGCCTAAATTCTGTTTTGCAGGAGTGTCTAGCATCCCATGAATCAAACAAAAGATGGTACTTGGACAGCGGGTGCTCTAGACGCATGACAGGGGATGAATCCCAATTCATATTCTTCAAAAAGAAAGTAGGAGGAATAGTTACTTTTGGTGATAATGGCAAAGGCAAGATTATTGGTATTGGTAACATTCGGATCACTCCAACAATTTTTATTGAAAATGTTTTATTAGTAGATAGCTTAAAGCATAATTTACTAAGCATCAGTCAATTCTGTGATAAAGGATATATTGTAACTTTTGAATCATCTATGTGTTTAGTCTCTAGTACAAATAATTATGGTATAATATTTACTGGACATAGACATGGAAATATGTATTTGGTTGATTTAGATCAAATACTCATGAAAAACATGGATTGTTTGGTAGTTATGAAAACCAAAGACAGTGAGACTAGCTGGTTATGGCATCGAAAATTAGCTCATGCCGGCATGGATTTAATCTCAAAACTTATTCGAAAAGAACTTGTTTTTGGATTGCCTAAACTGATTTTTGAAAAAGATAGATTTGCACTGCATGTAATGCTCTGCTTTTGAAAAATGAAAAGGAACTGCATGAAGAAAATCAAAAGTTAGCTAAAGAAGTTGGTAAACTGAAACCTATAGTAGACAAATTAACCTTAAGCTCTGAAAAAATTAAATCTAATTCTTGAAAGTCAAAAAGTTGTCTATGATAAGGCTGGATTAGGATACAATCCATGGAGAAAACAGAAATTTCTGAAAAACATATTTGTAAAGCCTTCTTATATTCAACGAAAATTCTTCTTTTTTTTTTTGGTACACCGGCTGCTTGTAACATGAATACAGCCAAGAGAGTTAAAAAAATAAAAAATAAAAAAAAGAAGATGGCATAGAGGTGGAGTGACATCTACATGACATGTCCAGGACCTCTTCCGAGTGTTGAGTAGCAAAGAAAGCGACCTAGTCTGTGATATTATTCACCTTCCGGTATATATGCACAGCATAAAAGGTGCTACAATCTCTCACCAGCCAATGAATATTACAAAGCAGTAGGTGTCCATCCCCTCGCTACCCCTCGTCTCGTATCCACTCGATCACCGTGGCTAAGTCCCCTTCAAGAAAGATACTATTAGGCTCCAAAATCCATCTAGTATAGGTGATACCCTCTCATGCTATCCTGAGCTCCACCCCTGAACGTCATTTAAAAAATGCATTGCCCCCTAATAGCAATCAACCTAGACTCATGATTTCTGGTCACAAAACCCACATCTCCTCTGTCCCCACCTGTGGACATGCAAAATGTTTAGTTTTGTTTGATCTGAGCTGGATTTGATAAAATGTAGATCAGTTATCATTGTTTTGTTTCCTTTAGGCAAAAAAAAAAAGGAAAAAAAAATCCTCCACAGCCTCTTCCGTAGGAAATTCTTATGATCAGCCCATGAAAATTCTTACGGGTTGTGCAATTTTCAAACAATTCATAAGAGAGGCTAGTTTAAACATGAAATAAAGGAAGGGGAAAAGAAAGAACGGAGTAGAACGCCAAATCAGAACTACTGTAAACCAATCAACATTCTCCAAACATTCAAAATGTGAAGTCCCCATAGTTCAAGGTATGGTGTAAACATTTTAACATCCCGAGCAACGGTAAAAAATTTCTGCAGCGTAAGATCTATTCGAATATTCTTACATAATCAGGTTGAAAATTTTATAGAATTTATCGATTGATCCATCTATTTAAATATGGCCATATATCAATCAAATACCACCTAACTCAAATCCTATAGGACGGCCTAAATACTAGGATCTGAGCTAGGTTTAGATAGGCACTTAGAAAATGCAAACTAAATGAGCCAACATGCCCGATCCCTATAGATTTTTCAACCTAATTTCGTGAGAATATCCGAATAGGCCATTAGTGTTATTACCCTTAAAGAATTCTGGAACCCAGAAAGGAAGGACTTATGGCATTGGATTTGCTTCATCGTCTAGCATTACATTCTATATACGTTCAAGTGTCCGAATAAGTTGATTGATGCCAAGTTATCAACCCCAGTACTGTGTGACTACGGTGCACGGATTAATATTCTTCCAAGGCTATACACGTAGCACCGGCCAGTTCCTTTTCAACGAGAATACTGATCGAAGAATACGAAAAAGGATTAAATTTATATTCCAGCATACCCCGTGACGAGTATTGTTTTGTCTGTATGAGAAGCTAGCCGGCTTCGCCAACCACCATTCTATATCACGTAAAAATCGCATGCTAGGTGCCTAATTCGGATTGCTCTGGTTGAAAAATGGTCAAAGCGAACGGTGGAAGCAACGCTATCATATGACCGTATGTCATTAACCGGACAAATTTAGGCATGCATCGAAGGATAAAGTCTTCTGTCTGTCTTGTATGTTGTTACTACTAAATTAAAACTTCCAATGACTAAGAAGAAGGTCAATATTGGTCCTCGGCCGGAGTGGAAAATGGTCCATTCAAAGCCAAACCATACAAAAGAAAGATTGAGCAAGATATGACAACCATATCATCCATGATCGGTATTTTCGTTGATCAAAATATTCTGCTATCGAGAAAAACCATCCCCAAGGATACAATTATCAAAATCTAATTGTGGAAGAGACTTTCTATCATTTGACTGTTGTGTAGGTCCGACATGTGTTGGATCCTACGCGATGCAACATTACCTGCACCTCATGCACTCATGACAAGCACATGCATGGTCTAGAAGATGCATGCCAATTGCATAGCACAAGCACATGGTATTTGATCAATACATATGCCTCTCCTGTGCATTTCATGGCTTGAATTGTTGGCTGGTCTGACAGGTGTCGTACCAATCTCAAAATTCTAATCCTCTCAACACTTACTACAGAAATAAGTGTGAAAAGCGGCAGAATTTGCCGATGCCAGAAAGAAGCGTCGGTAAAAAAAATAAAGCATGCAAAATTTTACCGAAGCAGGAGCGTCGTCTTAGCGTCAGCAAGTTAAAACTATTTTTCCAACATTTTTTTAAGCATGACACTCTAAATGTTTGGCAAGTAAAAATTAATTTTCTATGTAATCCAAAAACCCTAGCCCGATTGGTGCCATGTGTTACAATGACCGTATTGAATTCAGACATTCATGGTCATGATTCAGACGACTCGGTTGGCACGGAGACCTTCGCCCCAACCAACCACAACTAACAAAACGTGTTCCACCGTGCAAACTAAAAAAGAATTAAAGTAATCGACACAGCTGCAGCATGGAAGAACCTTGAAGGAGGTTTGTTTGACGTAGAAGATACGGTGGTTGGTTGACCCACGGACCACTGCAGTACTGCTCCATCAATTACAGATAGACCAAGATCAGATCCTTTGTATCCTAACAGGATGATAACATGAAGTCACTGGTGCAGTGGCCACCTTACACCTTTGATGGCATCACACTGATGCTATCACGCATGCAACCTTGTTCCGTCTACCCCAGTCCACGTGTACCCTTCGTGTCCATTCTTTCTTCGTACGTTCCCGTCTTCCACGCGGCAAGAACAATGGGAAGATATGGTGTTAATGTCCTTCCGCTCGTCCTTCTCCAATTCTTTGTCGCCAGCCTACGCAGCACCGACGCAGCACTGAGGCCTCTTGACGTGTCAAATACGTGCGTTGACCGCGACCCTTCGAGTTTGCTCAACTTATTATTATTAGGCCAGAAAAAAAGAAGAAGAAGAAGAAAAGGAAAAGTCTTCCTGCACTATTCTATTCCACAAAGCAAACTATCTTCATTGGACTGGAACGAAAGCTTTTACTTAGCTATGCGCGGTCCCGGATGCATCGGTGGCCTACTCCCATTGGAGTTGGAATAAAAGCTAAACTATTCCCGGAGGCATGGGTGGCCTATTCCCACTTCCCTGTGGAGAAAAGAACGAGAAGGTAGATGGACTTCATTTAGGCAGTGGTTCCATCGCCGGGTCCCATATTATAATACGGTTCGCTCCGATCCCGCGACGCGGAGCGGAGACTTTCGGGCGTCGGCACGTCGGCACGTCGGCAGGCGGTGGCCATCGGGCGATGCCGACTGCCCAGCGGATTGATGATCGGCTGGTTCCGAGCTTCGGCCAATTTCGGAGAAAAAAACTTTTGAGAATATTAAAGCATGGTCTGTATATCCATCGGTTCCCGGAGCCAACTTCCATCCCTTGCTTCAGAACTGTCGGAGAATCATTCCCACTCGATATTCTTTTGAAACGACCCATATTTATTAAAAAGTAAACAGTGCTACTAATTGAATAACGACTTATATATGTCGCTAACTATAAGGCACTGCTCTATGGAAGGTTGTATTAGATATTTCTTTTATTTTTTAAAATATTTTATTTTTTAATTCACATAAATGTATTTTTAATAGATTAGTTTAACAAAACGGATTTTACCAAGAAGAAACATGATTTCAATAACGGACCAGTGTAAGATTATAATTGCCATTGCAGTCATGTATATACGCTATCCGACTGATATTTAATCATTACCAGCTCATTATATTGGCCATTGTGCTATGGATTAAGAATTACTAACCGTGCTAATTATTTATCAAATTAAAAAAAAGAATAGATTAAATTCGGAACATCCACTTAGATCGATCAAGTTCAAATATTGGTTATCTTGTGGAGGGCGGTGCAGTCAAATAAAATTATATTTTGCTGCATTGCTTCATTATCTTTCTGATGCCGTTAGTGACAGTTTGAACTATAAACTGACTAAATTTATTTAAAAAGAAAAATAAAAGAAATGTTGTTATGCCCATTATAATTTTACTCTTACATGATCCAGCTTATATTTGAACTAGGCACATAGCATTTCTTATTTTCTGTTATAACTAAAATATTTTTGTTGGCATCCATGTTTAAATGTTCCTTCAAGTGAGCCCCATGTTCCAAAGATGGCTGATGGAATACAGTACATGCGCATGAGGGGTGCCCGTTATTTTTCTGCTCCCTGCCACCATCAGCCAGTTACATTAAAGCTGATAAATGTTTTTCTTTTCTTTTTTTTCTTTTTTTGCTTCATTCTTGACAACAAAGTTTCTAAGCTCAAGTTGTTCTGAGACATGATATCCAAAAATAAGAATTTTAAATATCATGGATTCAATATTTTTATTTAAATAATCTAGTTGATCTCGTGAGTGTTCTCACATCTCTATTTGTTATTCATCATGCGGGGTTGACGCCTTGAAAAAAGAGAGAAGAAGCGCCAAATGCATGCCACATACGCTGATATCATATGTAACGTAGAACAAATGCATACTGTAATATGAGAGAAAGGTTGGCAAATATAATAGCTGATAGCCATCTCGCACCGAGACGCATGTCGCACATCGAAGCCAACATCCTTGCACGTGGCAACGATTCATGCATAAGCTATTTGATACCTAGGTCGCATGCAATCTCTCCTCTCCGTCAAAAGCTTGCGTAGATCCAGTCACAGGATCACCCTTTTCGTCCTTTGGATAAGTGGTCCCGTGCGAGCACGGACACGTGCCAGATGCCGTCCGCACGTCCGGGGGCTCCGCCGACCAAGCCCGCTGTCGGCAGAAGCCGGAACCAGCCCTGGCCCGCCGGTTCCGCACGACCCAATTAACCACCCAACTTCCACTTGCCCCAGCGTGGTCGCGAACACAGCGCGGATACACGCTTTTATGACGTGGCAGCTTCCGGATGATACGGTTGGCGACGCCGGATCCGCGGACCCCACACCAAATCCTCGGAATAGTGCTACAGCCCACCAACCGGATCCCCGCGCGGTCAAGGCGGAATTCCCGCGCTCGGATTCATCATCGTTAATCGTTATGCTGGATGGGTACAGGAACGGTCATGATTGAGCCACGCGAGCGAGGTCGGTGGCGCACAGGTGATCTCTGTTCGCATGTCGCACGTTTGGACCACCATATGACCTTCTAGGCTTCTGCCATGATGCACCATAACCTGGAAGCAGGGGCGGCCCAATACATTTGGGGGCCTAAGGCAAATCCAATAAATGAGGCCTCTTTTTTTTAATAATAAAATTTTATAATAAATATAAAATATTTAAAAAAAATGATATAGAAATAGATAGCTATCAAATATACTATTTCAACAAAGATATATAAATTTAATAAAAATAGGTAAAAAACTGTTTTAATTTAATATAATTTTTAAATGAAAGTAAATAAAAGTAATTGCTCGAAAAGAAGGGCCATGAAACTGATTAATTAACTAAGATAATGCTTGACAATAGTGTTTACCATGTCAAGCAAAAGCCGAATAGGAAATGGTTATCTCATGGCACTTCATTGTCAAGATAATAAAAAAATTGAGCCTCTCTATAAGAGAAAGTAGGGGCATTATGGGAAATTCACTCCATCCAATAAATAAAAGTCCCATCCCACCGTCTCCCCTTCAAGTGAGTACCCAAGCAGCAACTGCAACATCACAGCACAGCAGCCATTCAACTCCCTCTAGCTCCTTTTCTCTCTCTACCACCCAAGAGGGGAGAAGAAACCGAGAGGAGAAAATTAAAAGAATCTCCACCCTCCAAGAAGTCCATCTCCGATCCCCCTATCTTTCTTCCCGATGGCCCAGCTGGATTAGGAGTAATGTGAGGGAAGGAAAACCAAGACCAAAACCAAAAAAGAGAAGGGATGAAAGATAAGAGTGGAAGACGAAGGGGGGAAGACGAGAATGGAAGGAATGAGTGTTTGTATAGCTGCAGCATCTTCCGGTGGGGGCCTTCCCTGGGCCGGGGGCCTTAGGCGACCGCCTCAGTCGCCTAAGGCTCGAGCCGGCACTGCCTGGAAGCAGAGAAAGCTTTCATGGATGCATGGTCTGGCTTCATGGGGGAACATGGATGCATTGGGCCATGCTTTTCCAGGTTAAGTTTTGCATGAGGAGACTCCACGCGTAAAACAAAAGTTTTAACGATTCACAAAATTCTGAGAAGAATGTTATACAGCATATGTATTTTGATAACTGATTCCATCATGATGTAGATACTATCTTAATTCAGACGCTTTTTGATGTGGCAGTCGAAACCATAGTCGAGTTGTGCAAAAAGTTTACATGTTTTTTATACAGCATTGACACCTGAGTCATCGATCTTTAAAGATGAACCAAATGGTGATATCAGCTCTAATGGTTTTGGTGGATGATGTTGTGGGATGGGGTTCCCAGTTTAGTCCCACATCGGGTAATCAGCGGAAAGGTCTGTGCCTTAAATGGGGGGTGCAAACACCTCTTCTCACCGAGGGCCCTTTTGTAGGACAAAACCGTGAGGGTAGGGGGCAACCTCCGCGGACCCCTGCACCGTCAGGGCTCGGGACTGTCATTGGGCCACGGCCCTGGGCGACCTCCCGCAGACCCGAAGCGGCAATCCCAGAGCGGACAATACCTCGGGGAGGACGCGGATGCTTTCCCTGCTCGCCCGGTGTGCGGGCTGGTGTCGGGGTTCCGACCCCACATCAGATGGCGCTAGAGGAAGGGCCCCGATCACGCACAGACCTTCCCGCTGGGGGGCTGTGTTGTGGGATGGGGTTCCCAGTTTAGTCCCACATCGGGTAATCAGCGGAAAGGTCTGTGCCTTAAATAGGGGGTGCAAACACCTCTTCTCACCGAAGGCCCACGGGCTGGAGGTAAGAGGGCCCCCCTACGGGGGGACAAAACCATGAGGGACACCTGTCCAGCTGCTACGCGCCTGCAGGTGGGGACCGACCCCGTGCGAGCTCTAGGGCCCACGATTCCCAAAGCGGACAATACCACATTCGCTCTGAGCTGAGCTGCTCCAGCACTCTCTCATCTGCGAGGGCCCTTTTGTAGGACAAAACCGTGAGGGTAGGGGGCAACCTCCGCGGACCCCCGCACCGTCAGGGCTCGGGACTGTCATTGGGCCACGGCCCTGGGCGACCTCCCGCAGACCCGAAGCGGCAATCCCAGAGCGGACAATACCTCGGGGAGGACGCGGATGCTTTCCCTGCTCGCCCGGTGTGCGGGCTGGTGTCGGGGTTCCGACCCCACATCAGATGGCGCTAGAGGAAGGGCCCCGATCACGCACAGACCTTCCCGCTGGGGGGATGTGTTGTGGGATGGGGTTCCCAGTTTAGTCCCACATCGGGTAATCAGCGAAAAGGTCTGTGCCTTAAATGGGGGGTGCAAACACCTCTTCTCACCGAAGGCCCACGGGCTGGAGGTAAGAGGGCCCCCCTACGGAGGGACAAAACCGTGAGGGACACCTGTCCAGCTGCTACGCGCCTGCAGGTGGGGACCAACCCCGTGCGAGCTCTAGGGCCCACGGTTCCCAAAGCGGACAATACCACATTCGCTCTGAGCTGAGCTGCTCCAGCACTCTCTCATCTGCGAGGGCCCTTTTGTAGAACAAAACCGTGAGGGTAGGGGGCAACCTCCGCGGACCCCCGCACCGTCAGGGCTCGGGACTGTCATTAGGCCACGGCCCTAGGCGACCTCCCGCAGACCCGAAGCGGCAATCCCAGAGCGGACAATACCTCGGGGAGGACGCGGATGCTTTCCCTGCTCGCCCGGTGTGCGGGCTGGTGTCGGGGTTCCGACCCCACATCAGAGATGGCGCTAGAGGAAGGGTCCCGGTCACGCACAGACCTTCCCGCTGGGGGGGCTGTGTTGTGGGATGGGGTTCCCAGTTTAGTCCCACATCGGGTAATCAGCGGAAAGGTCCGTGCCTTAAATGGGGGGTGCAAACACCTCTTCTCACCGAAGGCCCACGGGCTGGAGGTAAGAGGGCCCCCCTACGGGGGGACAAAACCGTGAGGGACACCTGTCCAGCTGCTACGCGCCTGCAGGTGGGGACCGACCCCGTGCGAGCTCTAGGGCCCACGGTTCCCAAAGCGGACAATACCACATTCGCTCTGAGCTGAGCTGCTCCAGCACTCTCTCATCTGCGAGGGCCCTTTTGTAGGACAAAACCGTGAGGGTAGGGGGCAACCTCCGCGGACCCCCGCACCGTCAGGGCTCGGGACTGTCATTGGGCCACGGCCCTGGGCGACCTCCCGCAGACCCGAAGCGGCAATCCCAGAGCGGACAATACCTCGGGGAGGACGCGGATACTTTCCCTGCTCGCCCGGTGTGCGGGCTGGTGTCGGGGTTCCGACCCCACATCAGATGATATCTAGGAGTTGAACCACACCTTGTCCAAAGGCAACACCTCTGTTTTGAGACCGTAGAGACTATCCTGGATGTTTGGAGGATTTGTATTGCCAATTTGATTATGGAGAAGTGTAAAAGATGTGCCCCATTATGTTCTTGTGCAATTAGCACGTAACTGATAGGAGGAAATAATAGCATTGGACTATTGGAGCACCGTGTAGTGTGACATAGTAGAGTTAAGTGAACGTATCCGCCATTCCATGCATGGGTGGCCAAGTGCCCAAAAGCATCGTAGTGTCCGCTATGACCATTTTAAAGAACTGATTATATAATCCAATCCTGCTTGCGATGATTTAATGGGGAGGGGCCTACCAGGTGCAGGACTTGAGACAAAACACGGAGCTCCATGCCATGCATCGCCGAGTGAGCTAGAAGGACGCACTTCGCTGCATTTTAGCCAGCAGCTTTTCAGAAATCCAAGCCGAGACCATTTTTACCTTGCTTTTGAGAGGGCTACTACTGCATGCAGCTGGGGTGAAACCACGCCACCGGAGCACTCTGCAGCCATTGGAAAAGAGACAGACTGAAAACTAGAATCCTGCGGGCTAAGAACATGCCATTATTTGACTTTCAAATCAGGAATTTTCTGTGCTGCGTTTCGGAGAGCGATACTCCTTTTCATTCCCGTGGCACAAATAGCCCTGAAAGCAACGAATTCCAAACAAGTTGTCACTTCCCCATGTATCACACTATATATTTAGTGGCGAGAAATTATACTCTACACCATGCATGCAAATCACCCGGTCTCATTTTATGTAGGTCAGTCAACGAGACAAGATGAGGAGGCCTATGGAAATAAGATGAGATGATTGACGTGGTACATTGTCATATAGTGCAAGGGGTGTGGGATATAATTTTGTCTTAGCGATACTGACTAGAAAAAACATCCAGATATACCATATGGCGGTGCATCATGTCAATCATCCCACCTCGTCTCATTTACAACAAGACGAGCCAAGAAGGCCTATAGAAATAAGATATAAGGTGATTGATGTAGTACACTATCATATGGTGCACATGGTGCAGGGTATAATTTTTTCTTAGTGATACTGGCTAGAGGAAATATCCACAATTAGGATATGTGATATACCAAATGGCGGTGCACTATGTCAATCACCCCACCCCATCTCATTTATGTGGGCCAGTCAACGAGACGAGCCGAGGAGGCCTATAAAAATAAGACGAGGTGATTGACGTAATACAATGTTATTATAGTGCATATGGTGTGGAGTATAATTTTTTCTTAGTAATATTGGCTGGAGGAAATATCCACAATTAGGATATGCAATATATTTTTTTTGGTTGAGCAACTTTGAACACATCTAATATTATACCAAGGTGGCCAAATTTAAATGTAAACAAAGAATCTGCCTTTTTTTTTTTGGGTCTATCAAAACCATCATGTACCCAAAAAAATTGCTTATAATTAACTTGGTCGCAGAGGATATACATGTCGGTAAAAGGGTACGTCCTTAGGCGGTCCAAATGATGGATGCATCAAGAAGTGCATTAGTTCAAAATGGAGACAGCTTGTTTGAAGTTCATGAATCACGAATCCACGTGTTCAATACCAACAAGCAGCAATTAACAGGCATCAAGCAAGCAAACAACACACCATCTTTGGAAGTCAAAGAAGGAATAGCACGATACGTACTTCTAATTCGAAAGGTTATGAAATTTGAGTGCATGCACCATTTGCTAATGCATGCATTTACGTACGTACTCATTATGTCGCATCATTTATGAAATTCCAGCATGCGGCACACATGAAATAATCATATGATGCTGCTGCCGTGAGATTACATCTTGAACCTTGAAGTTGGTATACTTAGTGTTTTTACACCAAAAGCAAGGGGAAAAAACCAAGTGCTTACAACCAACACCCTCTCTCACCAACTCCAGTACTGAAGCATCCTATGCCAACCTGCCGCACTAGCCAAGCATGCGATGCTTTATTGCAAAGATGAAGAGTAATGGAAATAATTTCTTAGGATTTATATATTGAGCTGATAATAATTAGATAATCCCCATAAACACTGGGTCACAGTAACACTTAACCTGTATCTGTCACAATAGGAGGTCAGGGAAGATGGCTTACTATGCCCTTTGTTTTTTAATTCTGCGAAACAGTTATTATTTCTAAACGTTTGCACCGTCCACCTTTCATCAGGAAGACAAAAGGCTTTACAGATCATACAATTTCAGTGGATAATACTAATGGTGTTGGACTTTAATCTGACAAAATCTAGCAGTCCCCAAAGTTGGGCTTCTTGGAGAGAAAAAAAGCAGAAGATTTCATTTGACGAGGACAAAGGGCTCTAGCTTTTCCTCTAGAGATAGGCTATTTCTTTAGGGAGGCGGCATGACTCTCACCTACCACTAGTGGCTTGACCTTCCCCACGCGATATTCAAGGACATGTTTAGTTGGGGGAGCCGGCTTTAGAATAAAAATGAAAATGAGTAACCTCCATTCTGGCCATCTGGTTGAAGGGAGTCTCATTTGTAGAGGGAAATGAAAATGTTTCAATCACTTAAAACCCAATCTGGACTCTTCCCTAATATTCAAATTTCATTTTGATTCCGATTCTATTTCTAATCACGAGCTAAACACATTAAAGAATATGGCCATTTTGATTCTTATTTCGAAATAATATCAAAATAACATAATTATTACAGCACCCATTCCTTGTTGCACTATCCATTTTCAGGGTCGGCTAGGTATTCGAAACTTAATTAGCAATATAAAATGTCTCGACTTAATATTTGTGCACATATTAATAGATACATATTGTATAATAAGATGCAAGTAGCTTATATATGTTTGGATTCACTGTAGACTTTACGAAAAATAATCCAATCTGTCTATGAATCTATAAGCTGACCTTGGATACACAAGCTGGGGTCAAATCCATGTATATAGGATATGGGCCATGCCAAGTCCAGATCGGTCCTCATCCACCTGTCCCTTGTTCCTACTCCTGTCGAGTGTAATATAACTCTTGTCATGCCATCATAATTACCTTGCACAACAAAATGCTAGAAATATTACATACTTTTCTTTCAATGGAAGAAAAAAATATCTGCATGGTCCCGGGTTGCCCAACTTGATGCTTATCTTCCTCGTTAGTCTTTTCATACGTGGCTTTCGGAAAGTGAAGGGAGACCAGCTACGTTGACATTTTATGTTGTTATTACATTATTCTACAGTATTCTTTTCTTAAGCAATCCTAGAACAAGGATGACATTTTTTTTTATCACCCAACCAGGGTTGAAGCTTTAACTTTCGTTGGAACAAAGGGGGGAGCTTGGAAAGACCGGCTCCAGCTTACGAATGTCGAAAGAGAGCCACCGAAAAGTAGGTGAACTTATTCATACTAGGAAAGAAAAAAAAGGAAAGGCCCGGTGACATATATAGGGAATGGAGCTTCTAGGGTATATGTGCCACAAAGGACGTAGATCCATATAGTGTGATTTAGGGAACATGATCTTGTTGACGTCCTAGATCCTAGATAGGCATGGTGGTCTTTAGGTTGCATAATTGGTGCAATCTATAATCGATTACTACAAGTGTAGATTGATTTCATAATAATTAATTGTGGTGCGATTGATTAGACACTTCAGCAAATACTCATCATCCCAAAAGATCATCACAGAACGCAAAACAGAACATACTAGATATCTTAGTAATGAAGCCTAATCAATGAAATATAACCGGTGCAGCAAACTGAAAATAACTATAATAGGACAATAAAAAAAATACTACCAGTAAACTTGGGTTCCAAGGATGTGATAGATGGCAACGATGATAATGATGATGGGTGGAGATAATGATTGATGGACGAAGAAACGAGGGCTGGGCAAAAGATGGTGATAGAATTAGTCGGATAATTACCTCTGTGAGTTTGGTTCTTCCAATCCAATAAAAATCTTCAGGCCGCACTCCACCAAGGTATAGAGATAAATGATGACGAGGTCAAAAAAGTAGCTCTAAGAAGAAATATGTCAAGAAGCAGTATGAAAGTGGAAGAAAAAAGGTCTCTCAAGGCTTCGCCCACGATGGCACTCACATTTCTAAGATTTCTTCTTTTCTTCCTCTCTTTTTGGCTGATGTCTTCTCTTTTTATAGGCCGAGTTACTGTTCCGTGAACAATAACTCAGATCGGGTTACTGTTTATGTGAACAGTATTTTTTTTTTTCTTTTCTAACTTATTTCTCTCATTTTTTTCATACGTTTGACATTTATAATTCTATCTCCAAGACTATCATCCATCCTTCTCTGTTCTTAGAGATAAGTGATGGTCGTGGGCATTAAAGAAATGCCCAGGCTCAAGCAATTAAGTGTAGTGGTTTGGGATTGTGTTAGTCTTCTTATCACACCTAGGTGGACCTTTTTTGCTTGGCAGTCCTAGCACATGACTTGATTGAAAATCCAAGCCTAAACATAGCTTTGGATGAAAAACACAGAAACAACAAAAAATATAAACCATGTCCAAGATGGAGTCCCGAGACTGCCTCAATGATGGATGTTACAATCAAAGATCGACTACATGCAAATTGAGCCATTCATGAATAGCTTGTCTTGAGTTGATAATTTATTCATTCACATAATGAATCTTGCATGGCCTCCATTTATTCAGCTCGAACTCAAGTCCTTTGTATGATCACGAGCTTATGCAGATTGAATCAACCAATCTACATTATAGTGCCAATGCATACCTTCATAGCTGAAAGCTCAATTGCCAACCAGTTGAAACCTTTATAAGTTGGCTGTCATTTCTCATCCCCCATATGAAAAATATGGGGAGTTCAAACTATATTGATGGTATTTCCATCATATATATCTCAAGACCTAAAAAACTAGAAGCTTATCTTTGTTTTCTTAATTTCTCAATTATTTCTTTCTTATGCGAGATAGCTTTATTTCTAATATGACCTCAGAAATAAGAGAACCTAGACCAATAAATTTAAAACATAGGTCCAAGGTGTTTGCTAATGTAACTTAGATAAGTAAGTAAAGCATGATTATGCTTGCTGCAGTTATATTTTTTTTTCATATATTACTATACAACCTAGTCCATTACATGTGTTCTTATATTTTCAATATCACCGGAATTCCATGGTTATTCTCTTTAAAATCATAGACAATTATTGGAATCCATTTCTACGTATGTACTTTCTACAATCATCGAAGTCTTTATTGTTGCACCATCATTGTACATTCCTTGTAGCTATTGCTTCTAAGATTATGGGATTTGTATATTATAGCTTTCCAAAAATTATGAAATATGTATTTTATAAAATTATATACATTCAATGAATTCAATATAAAAGATTAACTCATTCTCCACAAACTAATTTTCTAATGGCATCATAGTAGGGCATCCAACACTCCATGTCCTCTTTGTTGCAATCCATCGCATTCCTTCTTGCATTATACGACTAGAAATATATCGAAAGAAATTACCTTTTAGAAATCCGACATTCCTTCTTACATTTCCAATTGTTGAAACCAAGTCATTGCCGGTTTGCTACGAAATCACAAGATGGCTTATCCAAGAGAAGCATCCAATGAATGAAGCACGTTCCGTTCTTCTTATGAGCTAATAGAAGTGACGCTATCTACCTTTTCTTTATATCGACCGACAAATCTATGGAGAATCCGTTCGTGTTGCCTTCTCCTCGGGACGCTTGTACTGCCACCATTTTGTTACTTCTCCCGGAAGCTCAGAATAACATTCCATAGCAAATTGCTTATAAAAGGAAAAGAAAGAAAGAAAGAAGCTTTTGCCAAGAAAAAAGATCATAGAGCAAATTAGTTTATGGTGATGGTTTTGTGTGGCTAAAACTCTGACCCCAGGTTCCTTGGACAACCTGCGGTACAAGCCGCCTAGGACCTCACCCGTTGGAACAGGAAAGGGCTGGAAGACACGCCACAACCGCTGTTTTTTTTCTCTCCTTTCTCTTTTTTCTTTAAGATGGATGGATCATACCTGACGAGTACGGATACACCCAATAAAATCAAAAAATAAAATATCTCGGAGTGATACTGCCAGAGTGACTAGCTACATAATCAACCACTAAGTTCGCAACTCCATTGACTTCACGGAAAACATGCTTGGCCTGGAAGGCCCCTCCGTCCCTCACCAATACTCAGATGTCTCGGAGCAAAGGGTGAATGCAACCATTACTACTTGGACCCCCCCTGAATCCAGCTGATGATCGTGGCCCAGTCTTCCTCTAGGACAATAGAACTGGCCCGTAAACACACCGGACATGACGGAGGCTTGCCCAAGCGGCTCTCAGCTTCGTATCCGGAACTGAAATGTCGAAGAGTTGACTACCCCTGCAGCCATGATCCTGGCAGATGGATCCCAAATAACAAAACCCGTACCACCACGCGTATCTCCGTCCAAGACAGACCCATCGAAGTTGACCTTGAAGAAATCTGGAAGTGGGGGCTCTCACGTGAAAAATACCGTACATGATGCCGCCGAAGCAAAATAGAAACCCCAGATGTCCCGAGCTGTCAAAGTCCTTCAATATATATGATATTATGAGCTCTATCGCCTGCACACATGCACTTTTCACTATAAGTTTCGGCGACATACTGCATTCGCCAAAGATACGGGCGTTCCTACCCAACCAAATCTAGTAGGACGTGCAAATCGCTTGGGCCTCCTCCTGGCGAAGCAGTGGGGACTCCGAACATTGGCGCATGGCCTGTAAAAACTGGTCCTAGGGAACAATAACATACTTTAATTCATCTTTGCTTCTACCCAATAAGGATTTAAAACCACTGATGTCTACAAGATAAACCACATATTATATATGGGCTAATCTAGATAGTGAATTGGCTCCAAGTTTATGACCAATGTGTGGACTTTTTTTTTTCTATTAGAATGTGTTGTTTTTTATTATACATTCACGATCAACTTTTTCTGCTGGCGTGGCGCACTGCATCAGTGCCTCGGTGGATCTGCGCTGGTCCGCTTGCAATGCTTGCGCTGATGTAGCATGTGGGGACCTGGGTGGTTAGTTATGCATGAAAAGTAAAAAATAGGATCCACACTTTTATTTTTTGTGAAAAAAGAATAGGTGATTTTTTTTTTTGGTAAAAAATAGGAGGAGAGGGGGAGAATCAGCCTACCCACGTAGCAACCCCTACCGAGCCCTCTTTTTTCTTCCACCTTAGTACAGATGGAAGGAAAGCATATTCGCCAACAAGTTGTCCGCACATGGAACATTCGGTCTCCTAATTTAATCGATGCCCATCCATTTTGAACTCGGACAACTTAGATAGAATTATCGCCCCCTTACGACTAGGCTACGATCTTGGTGGCATAGCTATATCAACCATGCATAGCTATCGAAGCATTCCGAACCCACTGCATATATCTTGAAGTGGCGAATGCGCGGTCCATTGATTGAGAAGATGAATCGTTCTTTCGTGTGATACAACCCGAACCCGAGAACTATGGACCGCAAGATAGGTGGTCTCCGATAACTAATATTTATATGTAGCGGATTTTTTTTTTTTTCAAGAGCACGCGAACGAGGGAAAAACCCTAATCCGTCAATGTGGCGGGAGGAATATTGGCAGCGCCCAATTAAATAAAAAGGAAAGAGAACAAAAATCTATTCCCGATTGCTATCGAGAGAGAGCAGGGGCGACGGTATTTAATCCCCTCCGCCTCTACCATTTCTTTCCGCCCCAAATCTTATTACGCCTCCCCGCTTCGCCGCGCCGTTTACAACGCCTCCGGCAAGAGAGATAGAGAGGTATAATATAGTCATATAGATAGAGAGCGAGAGAGTTTCGTCGCCTCCGCCGCTCATACCTTTCTCGTGCTCTGCTCTCACCGAGCTCTCGGCTCTTTTTGCCGCCGAGATTCTTAACTCTTCTTCTCTTCGTCGCTTGATTCCAATCCTCTTCTCCTTGTTCGTGGCTTTTTGCCGTAGAGAGAACTGAGAGAGAGAGAGAGAGGGAGAGTGGGAAGAAGGGAGAGAAGATGAAGTACGTGTTGGTGACGGGGGGAGTGGTGAGCGGGCTGGGGAAAGGGGTGACGGCTAGCAGCATTGGAGTCGTCCTCAAGGCGTGCGGCCTCCGTGTTACGTCCATCAAGATCGGTATTTGCCTTGTCTTTCTCTTAAAAGTATTGTCCTTTGATGGTTCTTGGGTTCTTTTCTGGAAAAGGGTGGACTCTTTCTTTCCATTAAGATTCCGTTAGGGGTATGGAGTCTTCACGTTCCTCAAGATTGGTTTTTGTTTTATTTTTATCTTTGAAATCTATGTTCGAAAGGACCCTTTTGCTCCTTTTTTAAGAAAAGAATGCGTGCTCTTTCTAATGAGTTCGTTTGGTTTTTGTTTTATTTTTCTCTTTGAAATCTATGTTCTAAATGATCCTTTTGCTCCTTTTTAAAGAAAAGAATGCGTGCTCTTTCTAATGAGATCGTTTTTCTTGGCACAGAGGTTTCACCTCCATCAAGAATGGTCTTTGCCTTACATTTCTCTTCGAAATTTATGTCTTCAATGACCTTTTTCTGTTCCTTTTTTTTTTCCAAGCAAAGAAAGAGCCTTTCTTTCTAATTAGCTCTTTTTGTTTTTGTCTCACCTACCTCTTTGTAATCTCTGTTGGAAATGATATTTTCTTTTACATCTATAGGGAATGAGATCTTTTTTGGGTCCAGATATTATCTGCCTTCCGTTCCTCTTTGTTGTGATTCCTATTTTGAATACTGCAAACTCTTCTTGCTTGAGAGAAAGATAGTTTTTCTGTCTAACTAGGTCTTGTTGCAGTATAAAGGCCCTAAGAGGAGAAATTAGTTGGTTTTCCCCAAATAATCTCCTTTAATTGTTTAATGAGCAGAACTTGCAAAGTGCTATCTTGAAGCTTAGGAATTTTCTTTTGTTCGGGGCGTTGTAAATTTTGGTTTTTTATTGCCACTCTCTTGGATTAGTACTCTTGGGTTAAGGGGCAATTTTATATTCTTTGGGATTTGCTTATATATCATCTACATGTGGTGGGAGTGATTCTGTGGAAATAGATGCTGCACAAGCCCAGGTGAAATATGGCATCCTTTTGATTTATTTCTTTTTAATAATTTAGGTTTTGGCTTCTAATTTTTTTCTCCTTTTCCTCGCAAAAATCGTTGCCGTTACTTGTGTTTAGTTATTTTAATTTGTGCTTTGTCCACAAATTGACATCTAGAGTGCCCCTTCTTTTAAAATTAGTTTTAACTCACCAAAGAAAAGAAGGGGCAAAAGTAGGTGGCCTTTTTTTCATTTATTCTTCTATATGAGGAGGAATCTGCTGTTACGGTGCTTTGAATCATCTTTTGTCTCAGTGCTTGCCTACTGGGCCGTTGCTTTTAGGTCCTTTTGCCTGTCCTGACATGAATTGGAAACAAACATTGGTTTTGATACGTGGTAGACATAGCTGCTTAATTTGTTTAGTTATAGAAGTTCTTTTCGCAAGGTTATTAAAATACCTATACAGTCTTCTTTTCCTACTGTTCTTCTGTTGATTAAGTTTTATATTCTTTATAATATAAAAACATATCTTCATGGATTTGTCAAATTGAATGGATTATGTGCTGAGATCATTTTGCCTTTTCTATCCTTTATGTCAATGTCCAAGCCACTGTAGGTTGACAAATGAAGTCACATGTTTTCTTTTGTTTTGACGAGGATAACTTATGCTTGGTGTACATAAAATACATGCAGATCCATATCTGAACACTGATGCTGGAACGATGTCCCCATTTGAGCATGGGGAAGTGTTTGTTTTAGATGATGGTGGTGAGGTAAAGAACGCTTCCGATCCCTTCTATATTCTTCCTTACTGTTTTAGATTTTTGAGGACTCGTTTGGTTTGCGGAAAAATTTTTTGCTCCCTGAAATGTTTTTTCTAGGAAGATTTTTGGAAATATGATGCCTGAAAAAATGCTTTTAGCATGTTTGGCTGATCATGGAAAAGTGGCACATCTCAGAGTGGCTTATGTTTGGTTGAACATCTATTTTTTTTGAAAAAGTTGTATAAAATACCTATTATACCCTTAATAAAGGAAAATACTTTACCCATAGATTTTGATGACTTAAGGGTACTTTTGGAAAAAAAAGAGATCCCAATTTCTAACCAGTGAAAAAATAGCTTTCTCATATTTCCCATGGATTTTTCTTTTTCACGAAACATGAGAATCTTATTCCCATGGGAATGCTACTTTTTCATCTCTCTTCTTTGAAAACTCCTACCAAACAAGAGGTATTTCTTTGTTTTCCGTTGACCGCATTTTTTCTCCTTTTTTTGCAAACCAAACGAGTCTTAAAGGTCTCAACATGCCTCTACTTCCCTTCCTTATTCTTACTGTCATATTAGTGTTTGGCTGAAAACATCTGCTGAATGGGATGTTCTGGAAGCAATCATGGTTTGACAAGGCTTACAATTTTCACCTCTTAATTATGTGATTTTTTTCTTCAAATTCCCCAGAATAAACCTTTGGAATATAATCATTATCATTCAAACTTTCTCTAAACTACGGGTTAATTACTTGACTTTTTTTTCTAAAAAAATTTGAACCTAATGGCTTGTAATTTAAACATTTTTAGTTGCCTTAAAGCCATCCAAGTAAACTTGTTCTCTTGCTTCATTCTTTCACCATGTCTGGGAAATTCTATGTTTTTGCCTGTTATTAGTAAGGTTTCAGCTATGATGCATTGAAATTGTTGTGCCTTACGTACTTTTTATGTTGAAGGTGGACTTGGATCTTGGAAACTATGAAAGGTTCCTAGATATCAAATTGACTTGTGATAACAATATCACCACTGGCAAGATCTACCAGGTATTCAGGCAATCAGGCTTTCTAGATGTAGATATATTGCATTTTAAAGTTACTCTGAAGTATGATGGACAATGTAATCAGGAAATTTTGGGGTCAACTTTTTTTTTTTAAAAAAATTTCAATTTAATGTCCCAGCCTTCCATTTTATTTTTGGGGAATCTGTTTATATTTTCCTTTTTCTTTGGGTTGTCTTTGGTGATAGTCTGTCATTGACAAGGAGCGGAGGGGGGACTATCTAGGGAAAACAGTGCAGGTGTGATCATATTGCCAGCATCTTTTTTCTTGATCATTTTGTTAGTTGGATGGCTCATGTTTGTCTATATATTTAAGAATTCTGAAGCTGTGCCATCATTTTCTTTTTAAGGTTGTGCCACACATCACAGATGCCATACAAGAGTGGATAGAACACGTGGCAGTGATACCTGTGGATGGCAAAGAAGGACCTGCTGATGTTTGTGTCATAGAATTGGGTGGAACTATAGGTAAAATGAACTTATAAATTGCTGTTTATTATAAAAGGGAACTTATAAAACAAAATGTTGGTGCTTTTGAAAATTGCTGTTTTAAAAATTATAATTTGCATTATACTTCCCATAGTGGTGTGAGTATGTGGTGCAGGAGCCACAGTCTATTCAAAGAATAACGGCAATGGAATTCTTGATGCAGGGGATATTGAATCAATGCCATTTATTGAAGCGTTGGGTCAATTTTCTTATCGTGTAGGTGAGTAGACTGTGCAGGCACCTGTTAAAAGATGGTTGGTTTTAAAATCATCTTCCTTTCTCGTACTCTTTCATAATGACATTTCTCCTTTTGGTTCTTGTTTCAGGTCCTGGTAACTTCTGTCTGGTTCATGTCAGTCTTGTGCCAGTTTTGAATGTAGTTGGTGAACAGGTAAGTCAATTTAAAATAGTTGTGCACTCTCTAGAAATTTTAGCACTCAATTTACGTACTCTTTACTAAAAGTTACCTTGTATAACCAGTCAATATCCGACTCTTCATCCTTTTAATGTGATATTCAGTTAGGATAATAATATTTTTTTATATATCCCTGCAGAAAACTAAGCCAACCCAGCATAGTGTTCGTGGCCTAAGAGGACTTGGGTTGACACCAAATATTCTGGCTTGTCGCAGTGCTAAGGTGTCGACTCCAGTCCTTTCTTTCCCTCCTGTTCTTCCCTTTTCCTCATTTTGATTCTTTTGTGGCACTTTATGACTAGTCTGTTTGAATGCTTTTGACAGGTGCTGGAGGAAAATGTAAAAGAAAAACTCTCACAATTTTGCCATGTCCCGGTATCGTAATCAGCTTAATAGTTGCTGTATACTTTTTGCAATTTAGGTGTGTTTGGAGTAACCCACATGTTAATCAATCAGCAACATTTTTGCAGGCGGCAAATATCATTACTCTTAATGATGTTACAAATATATGGCACATTCCTTTACTGTTAAGGGTAGAGTATAATTTATTTTCAATATAGTGAATTCTTTGTTTTGCTGGATCATAAAACTTTTCCTAGTTTGTTCGATATCTCATTTTAAACACTTTTTTTCCTGTAGGACCAGAAGGCACATGAAGCTATTTTAAAAGTACTGAACCTTCAACGGTTTGTCCGATGCACTTAACCCATTTTATGTCATTTCTGTTAAAATTAAGCATTTTGATTCATTTGTTTGGGATATCCAATCTGTAGAAGGCAATAGTAATTGCTTTGTTGTCTTGTTGCTTTATCATTGATGTATGTAGAGTTGCTCGAGAGCCAAAGTTGGAGGAATGGATGAATAGAGCTAAACTCTGTGATGCACTGCATGATCCTGTGAGTTGCTTCTCTCTCTCTCTCTCTCTCTCTTCCTCTTCTCTCTTCTCCTCTCTTCTCTTCTCTCTCTCTCTCTCTCGCACGCGCCTGCTTGCCTGCTTGTTTATTTGCTTGAGGGTGGTGGTTAGTTTGGCTGGTGATTTATAATCTTTTTGGTAACTTTTCAGGTTAGGATTGCCATGGTTGGAAAGTACACTGGTCTTTCTGATTCTTATCTCTCTGTATTGAAGGTGATTACACATGTCATTCACCAGTACCTATACTTTTCCCCTTGTATGTTGGTGATTTAATTGTCTCGAACTTAATCAAACATTGTTTCCACTAATTATGTGCACTTGTATTTATTCCAACTATCAAAAAGAATATGAAAAGAGGCTAGATTGCTCCTCCTCCCCATCTCTCTCTCTCTCTCTCACACACACACACGCACACTTTTTCCACTTTTTGGCTCTTCTAACCAACTAAAAGTGAAACTTAGCTGATGTGAGCTAGTACTGACCCATGCATGCTTTACTTTAAATGCTGGAAGACTATCTTTTCCTTTATTATGAATTATGAGTTGCAATGGCTTGCGTTATCCTATACATGTGATGGATCTTGTATTGTTTTATTTTAGCATTTTGCTTTATTATGTGTTTTAAGTAGACTATTTTATCTCCCAGCTTGGTTATCACATAGTACAACTCCATCATACATGCACTAACTTCAACGCTACTCTGCTTAGGACAGTTTTACTTCTATCCTTATGTTTATAATAAGCTTTGTGCTGCACATGTTATTGATGTGCGCATGAACCACCAGAAAATTTCCAGTAATCAGCCTGTCTGTGTCAGTTAATTTAGTAGGCTGTTGGCTTTGTGCTGCACATGTTATTGATGTGCGCATGAACCACCAGAAAATTTCCAGTAATCAGCCTGTCTGTGTCAGTTAATTTGGTAGACTGTTGGAGAATACTCCTCGTGCAAGTGCTGTATGTTTTATTGTATGTAACAGCTGTCACAATGTTTTCCCTATACAGATTTTAGTTGCAGCAGATTCAATGCTTATTTTTCCAAAACAGCCAGGCCAGTTGCCAATATGTGCTTGTTGGCACGCATGTGCACTAAATATGGTTACCATTTTTTTCCTGCACAGTTTTTCCATGGTGCTGTTTATCCTCTATACGTAACATCATCAAATCTCGTTTCTGTACTCTTAACCTAGTGTGTTGGATCCTCAATAAGTCCTGCACCTTCTTCGATTCATCTTTCCATATAGTTTACCCCTTCTGTCAGATAACATTTCTAAGTATCTCATATTTATCAAATTAATTGTACCTTTCTATTCCATGATTTGGATAAGTTATTTTAGAATTATTCTGCAAATGTTTATCAGAAGATTTTTAACAATCAAAGTTTCCCCCCTGACTAATGGCATTCCCATGCCAAGCAGATGCACTGCGAAGTTCATTGGACATTCAACAAAAGTTGTGTTCATACTGTAAACCAAGTTTGTGTCCTTCTTTCTTCCCCTGTTTTGAGGCCTTATGACTGAGCAACTCCTTATGATTTAGTTCCTTGACATCTTGGAATGAACTTTTGATGAAGTTTTGTTTTTCAGTCTATTAACTTCAGATGGTAGAACTATAAATCTAGTTTCCAAGAATTCAATTTTGATTAGGTAGCTGCCAGCACAAAAATACACGTAACTAATAAATTATCATAGAATTACTCTTGTTGATGGTTAATTTTATATGCACCAAGTACAAGAGGGGCTATGCTGCTGGGGATTTCATTTTGTCAAATCTAACTCCACTTCAAACTAGCAAACCTCAATTCTTATGTACAAAATTGGCTTTATGGATTCAATGATGACTCATTGGAGTTTGAGGATGTATTGGAACAAGATCAACCTGACATCAACCTTCCAAACTGCTGCTGAGTTATAGGCTAATGCAATTCTGTGCAAAAGGGGAGAGGGTTGTGCCACAAAGCCTTTACCTTATTAATTACATAGTTTAAGTTCATGCAGCTGGAAATGACCCTGTAAGGTTCTTCAACACTGGAAGGCTCTGAGACGAAAAGGGTATGAAGTAAGGTTGGACATAGGGAACCTAGTTCATCTCTTAGGCAAGAATTATAAGCTGTGATACTAAAGCAAGATCTTATATTCTATGGTCTTTTCTCTTTTCACATTCTTAAACATTTTTAAATTTTCCCTTCCAAGGTTTTACAAAAGGAGGAGGATTGACGTTGATAGACAAGAAAATGTGGAAGCGAAATCAAATTGTATAACGTACTTGTAGCAAGACTGCAAGAATCAATAGATGGGAGGTGCTTGTTGGCTCTTCTTATTCCTTTTAGTATATTGGCATTTTCCTTGACTTTTAATTAATAAAAGTGCTGGTTCGGCAACTAACTTACCCAGCCAAATAATTCCAAGTTGATATTGATCCTGAAACAAGTTATGTTTGACCTTTAATAGTAAAAGCACCCCATGCACCTAAGCCTATTAATAGCATTTCTTTCTTTTTCTTTTTCTTTTTTCTTTTTTGGTCCAAACTCTTGGTTATACCTGCAATTTTGAGGAAAAGAGAGAGGACTAAGAAAAATAGAGGTTGCTGGCTTTACTTTTTATTGAAGAATGAGATTATTAGTACTTATTGTGTATATTAATTGTTTATATATGTGATTTGTCTATGTTCACATACATAAAATGCAATATTGACTAGACATAAAAGTAAGGATGTATTCAATGCTGATATAGCTCTTTTTTTACGTCCTTTTGAGGTCAACATGAGTAACCATCAGTTTATGCATACTCTAAATGGATGAACCGGTCCATTTACTGATGTATCTGATGTTTTTGGATGTTGTAATATTGACTAAACATCAGTTAATTTATTTTCTGAACCTGGTTGCAGGCTCTTTTGCATGCTAGTGTTGCTTGCCATAAGAAACTTGTGGTGGACTGGGTTCCATCTACTGATCTCGAAGAAAATACTGCAAAAGAGGTCAGTCTATTACTTTAGTTCTTTCTTTTTGGTGTTCTGTATTGAAGATTAATAGATGTTTTCCTTATATAGGCACCTGATGCTTATAACGCTGCTTGGAATCTATTAAAGGCGAGCACTGTTTTTGCGACACTTGTCTTACATTCAAAATAACACAAATTATTAAGCTTTCTTAACTATATCCAATATTTGTATTAAGATATGTGGCTTCACTTTAGTCATCTGAAAAGTTTCTCAGTTCAGGGTGCAGATGGCATACTAGTTCCAGGAGGTTTTGGAGACAGAGGAGTGCAGGGGAAAATTCTTGCTGCAAAATATGCCCGTGAGAATAATGTTCCATACCTTGGCATTTGTCTGGGCATGCAAATTGCTGTGATTGATTTTGCTCGTTCTGTTATGAACTTGTGGGATGCAAACAGCACAGAGTTTGATCCTGATACAAGAACTCCATGTGTTGTTTTTATGCCAGAGGTAATTAATTTTGTGACCATCTTCTGCTGTTCTTAGTCAATATTTTTGAACTACATATCCTTGAAATTGCATTTGCAGGGCTCCAAAACTCACATGGGAGGGACGATGCGTCTTGGATCAAGGAGGACATATTTCCATGTTACTGACTGCAAATCTGTAAAGTTGTGAGCACCAACATATGCCCTGAATTTTAATTGTTATGTGATGTGTGATTTTGAAATTCGAATATTGTTTTAATTGGGGTATTTGATTCTTGAATTGCACTGTTTCTTTGTTAGGTATGGCAATGTTAGCTATGTAGATGAACGGCATCGACACAGATATGAGGTTTGTTTAATGAAGTTTCTTACTAACAATAGGTCAATTTTGTTATGAGATTATTAAATTCTGTAAAGCTGCAGATGTCCCGGTGCTAGGCTTTATGTCATTATTTCTTTCTTTAATGATCATATTTATTAATTTGTTCACAGGTCAATCCTGATATGGTTGCAGAATTTGAAAGTGCTGGCCTTGCATTTGTCGGTAAGGATGAAACTGGAAAACGTATGGAGGTGTGCACTGCAAATCTTCACTCTTCATTTTGTGATTTCTTTCTCACCCAAATTTCTGATGGTTATCTTTTATGTTGTATATTGTTGCAGATTATTGAGCTGCCTGCCCATCCATACTTTGTCGGTGTCCAATTTCATCCAGAGTTCAAGTCGAGACCTGGACAACCCTCAGCACTTTTCTCAGGTAATCCTTCATTTAAAATGCTGTCAACTTTCTGTGATGCAATATACTTATCTTGCTCTTAAATAGTGCAACCCACAAAATCGTGAAGAGTTCTCATCTGACTTGTTCTCTGATGCATCCTTTAACTTACATTTAAAAAGTCTTGCCTATTCTGGGCCTAATGTTTTTTTTTCTTTTTGGGTTAAGGCCTGGTTGATGTTTGTAAATATATATTTTTTTAATACCTTACGTGAATAGGCTGCTAATCCTTAAAATGTTCTTGTTCCTAAGTCCCCTTCAGCTCGTTTTTATTCTTTTTTGCTTATCCTGTCTTCTGATATGTAATTTGTGCCTTTTGTGAACATGTACTTCCAATTATGTGCTTGGTGTTGATAGATGTACATCTAGTATCTTTTTCTTTGGTTGAGCTGTTGATCATTGAAGATGTTTGGTTGGATGCTGCTTGTTTGTTATCATCACAGCTGTGGGTTCCATCCTGGTTGGTTTGCTGCTTCCCATTTAGGAAGGCTGTTGCATATAATAGTACTATGTCTTGCTTAACGATTCTAGGCAATAGTCTCGACTCTCGAATTTATTGAACCACTCGAGTCTTCTTCAAAGCATGCTGCAAGTCCTGATACTCTCCATTTTGATCATGTCAAAATGCAAGATGTGTTCTAAAATTGCAGAATG
Source organism: Phoenix dactylifera (assembly GCF_051530095.1). Classification (NCBI taxonomy): domain Eukaryota; kingdom Viridiplantae; phylum Streptophyta; class Magnoliopsida; order Arecales; family Arecaceae; genus Phoenix; species Phoenix dactylifera. The sequence continues at coordinate 31,425,490 of NC_143198.1, read as the reverse complement.
GAGTTTATCGCTTTATGAATACCTTAAAACCATTACAATTTATTATGAGGCTTGGGTTCAGAGTTGTCTGTGTAACACTAAACGAGTTGAGGCTAATCATCACATGCCCAGTTGAATATAACATATCATTTCCCCTGATATCAACATCTTGTCAAGCCCTTTTCCAACTGATCTGCTGGACCTGGTAATGATACCATTTATGACTTCTTTTTTTAAAGTAAATGATAATCTTTATGAGTTTTTTCTGTTGATGCATAACTTATAGTGCAATTTCTTTTTTCCTTGTTATCCATGCACAAGGTTCACTTAGTAAATGCATGACTACCTGTTATAGGTCTGTTTTTCATATGCATGCTTGCTTCTGAGTGTTGTTTCAGAGGTCCAATATGCACCTTTTCTGTGAACTGATACTATACTCTTTACATGCATTATTTTTGGTTAGGCCCCCATTTTGGGTTGCTGTAAATGAGTATCAGGACTTTTTTCAACTTAAAACTGCGAATATGTAGGATTACTAAATTTCCTCTTGTTGGAACCCTGTTTCACAAATACCTGTGATGGAATATTCTACAGGACTAATAGCAGCCTCATGTGGGCAATTGGATGCTTTGCTGCAAAATCCCAGCCACCTTAACAAGCCCATCAAAGCAAAAATTTCAAGCAATGGTGTTTTCTCACCAAAGGTCTATCAAAATGGACATCAAAAAGGACATACACACAAGCCTGCTAATAACCTGGTGAATGGAAACTACTATTCAAACGGTAATGGTGTGCATGTCTAACACCGGCCAGATGACATGGCTTCTTGCATTTTTCCCTCTTGTGGTTTTCTTTGTTGATTTTGCTACTTTCAGATTGGTTTCATCTCCGCAGTCCATTGAGAAGAGAGGTTTAAACTCGAGCAGACTGCTGCAAGAATTAAGCTTGTTCCAGGGTTTTAACAAGGAACAACCTTGTATTTCCCCCCAAACAACTGGGGTGTGAGGGTGTCTTTTTGTTTCATTTCTTGATAGGTTGGGATTTGTTGGAACTTGTTGATGGGGACTTTGCTACCTTAACATGTGCATTGAGAATTACTTTTTGCAGTGTCTGCTTATATTTCCTGCTACTGACTTCTTTGACCTGTCAAATTGGCTGGCTGCATTATGTGTGCTGGAGTATGATGACCAATCTAGACTATTTCATGCTTCATGGGCATCCCTTAGCTGGAGCCTTGATTATTTTTCTTATGAAATAGGTTAGGAAGTTTGCTTAATCTCAAACTGCGCATGTAACAGCTCAGGACTTCCAGCTGATGAGAATTCTACAGTTGGCTGTAGCTTTTCAGTTAGGGGTGAATGCAATACCCAAGAGTTGGTGGAGACTGGTGAGTGTTCCTCTGGTTGCATGTAAATTGTAAGATTTGTAGAGTCAAATCATTAGGGCTGCCCTATACAGGTTTTTTTTGGTTCTGTTATAGCAACAAACCATGCAATTTCAGTTTCAAAATGAACATCACAAAAGCTACTGCATGGTTTAGAACCAATATTATATGTAGGCCAGCAAGAACTTTAATCCTGTCTCATTCAGAACCTTGGGTTGTCTAAACTACAACTTCATACTAAGAACTAATGTTATTATGGATAAGAATTTAACACGATATCATATATGGATACGGATTCGATCGAATGATATGCAATAATTTTTAGCGATGCCACCTGATGTCATGCTTTATCAACCATTCGTATGTTTTATCAATGGTTTGATATGTTTTCTGCCACGATTTTGACTGCCATAGACCTTTGTTATAGTAACTATTACCAGCACCTTTGTGCCTCTCTGCCTCACTACCACAATATTGATGCCGTTATTGTCATTGTCTCTCCCACACTATTGCTAGCATTACTATTGTGGCCTCCACCATGTCGCCTTCATCGTCAAAATCTCTACCACGCTGCTGCCGCTCTTGCGACCAACACTACCACCGCTGCGTCCGCTATACTATCGCTGCTCCTGTCATCAACACTACCACTACTGTCATTATATTTGCTTTGATTACTGCCACAGCTATATTTATATTTATATTTTTTAAAAATAATGTATTAATTTTAAAAATAAGAAAAAGAAGTAGAAGTAGGATTACTATTTTTTTTTGAAAATAGAACAAAATGAAAGTGACTCTAGCACAGCACCTTACAGCTTTTCTCGAGTTTGATGGCCGTTCTTAGTCACTGTTAAGTGCGACAGGCCTCGCCGCGTGTAAAAACGCCCACTAATCGTGTATAAAGCCGGGCCTAGCTGTGTGTAAAGACCTACGTGGCTCCACGATCTCTCACACGCAGACACAAATGTTCGTTTGTATCATCCGAGTTTCCTTGTATCGCCAGTACAAGAGGATGATACCTTGGCATAATATTTAGACTAGAAAGGCTTCTTACTTATATACAGAACAGATACTTATGGCTCCTCCTCTATGCCTCGGGCTGGTCACAGATATCCCGGCAACCACTGGGGCAACTTTTGGCGAGCTTTATTGGTATGTAACAAGCCTGCCTTAAATCCAAGAAGAAACCTTCTCCATCGAAATCCTAATGCTCCATTGAGTTATCTCAGGACAAGAAGTGATCCTGCGCTGCGAGAGCCCGGGACCGACCGTGGGGATCCACCGCTTGGTCTTCGTGCGGTTCGAGCAGCAGCTCGGCCGCCAGACGGTGTACGCCCCTGGCTGGCGCCGGAACTTCAGTACCCGGGACTCTGCAGAGCTCCACAACCTCGGCTCTCCGGTTCGCCGTCGTCTACTTCAATTGCCAGAGGGAGTCTGGCTCCGGTGCCGGACTTATAAAGCTCCCCTAAATCTTTTCATAGGATAGTGTTATTCTAGGCCCGACCATCTATCTACTAGTCTTCTATAAGTGTGGCTCGCAGCTTTATAATGTTAGTATATAGGGTGGAATAATGTGTCTAACTAAACTACACCTAACCTCCTTGAATTATAGTAGTAGCGGTAGTGTTTTTAATACTTGTGGTTTGGCCTCTCTTTGGATATGAGCTCGTGCATGGTTAATTTGGTGGGAATAGTCTTTCGATTTTGTTCTGTGAAATTTGATCCACGTACCGATATTCTTTTGGCTGTAAAGAGGAGCACCGTCGTGAAGTCGATGCCAAGGCTGGGATGACGCAGGACCACCCGGGCTTCTCGGCCAACTTTCAAAATACAACATGTTCCCTTGACAACCTGAAACGCAATTCAACCTTTAGGGGTGAAAGTGAGAGTGGATGGAATACGTCCCCCCAAGATCCATTTTAATATCTAAAATTATCCGAATATAAATAAAAATTTAAATATTTGACCAATATCTGTATTTATATCCATATCTATATAAAAAAATAGATATGAATAGATAACTATTCGATCTATATTTGAATATTTAATTTTATTTATAACTTTATTTAATTTTTTATATGATTCTTATGAACTTTTAAAAGAAATAAACGGCTATACTAAATTTTATTAACTTGATTTATCTCTAACTTAGTAATATCTTTAATTCTATAGTCGTAAAATTTAATTATCTAATTTATATCTATATTTATATCTATACTTTCAGAATTATATCCGAATCTAAATAAATAGATGTAAATTTTTATGTCTGAGTAGCATCCATTTTTGTATCTGTATTCGACAAACAAAACGAAGATGGATATTTGATCTGTAACTAATCCGATTCCAGTCCTACCAATTTGAGACAAAGGGGGTTCTGTGTTTCCATCCTGTGACATTGGTAATTCTCCTATCTTTCTTAAAATAATATATTATACCTATTATTATTAAATTATTTTTTACAAAATTGCTTCGCTCAGGCTATACAATGGGCAACATGGGATTTTGGCATATAATTTTTTAAGTCAGCCATGTTATATACAATATGCAACGGTTATTTTCACTTTAAGTTTTCCATTTATTTTTAAAAAAAGCAAGAAAAGTGAAGGGGATAATAATGCGAGGCTAAGAGCCGGACACATTTTCATTTAAGTCATAATTTCAAAGAAGATTATACAACACTTCACAAGTTGTCCTTGTGATTGCATTGTTCATTAACTAGATAATTAACAAATGATAATTTAGGAAAAACGTGGATGTTAGGATGAAATCGATCAAACCCTGTATTTTTCTGGATGAAGGTTCCAGGAAAGAAGAACATGTTTTTTTTTTGTTAAAAAAGAAGAACATGTTCGGGCGACGCAGGAAAGGGAGAAATAGGAGATCAATGCTATTTTTTGGTTGCTCCCGTGAAAAAGTTCTCTTCGAAAACAGCATCCGTCGATTGCCCCATCCGTGCAAAGCCATAGTCGATTTGCGCATGGCATCGAATTGCATGACATACGTGGCAACGTAACCATGCACGCATTTAAGTACATGTTACTAACAGCAACTTCAGAGACCCACAACAAATTCAAAGCCCACCTCTTATTTCTCAACAACAAATATAAAAAGGATGAGAACGCCCACCTTGATCATAGATCCTTTTCTCAATTGTACATCTCCTGTCGTTCACCCATAGTAGCACACAAGGCCCTGTACTTTTGTTCAAAACATTATGATCCTCTTCAAAAACATCTGGGACCTAATTCACAAGGCTCCCAAGTTCCAACACAATAAATTGAAAAAAAGAACATTTATAGCAGTTTAGATTTTGTTTTTCCCTACAGAAAAAGCAAGACAATGGATGACTACCAAGTCTCCAGCAAGGTTAGAAGAACCAATTTGCCAAAGTCCCTGTGTACAGATCCCCACCTTTTCCCTGGCAATGGTGCAGAGCGCCGTAGACTGCTCGCCCTCGGTTTGCTACAGATTGGGTTCAAGAAAAGAACAAAACAGAAGCCCGGATATTATGTGGTCTTAAGCCCAGATGTACCCCAAGCTGGGTTTGAGTAAGACTCAGGCAGTCGGTGAAACCTTTTTTCAGCACATCCATCCAAATGAGGTTGCAGCTTGAGAACTAATCTTAGGATGATTCCCACATGATGCTCGACATGGCTCTGTCGCTAGGTCTCTCGCTGGATACCATTCTACGTCAGTCCGCAATGCATGGACAGTTTACAATCTGGCAAGCATATGCTGAGACAATTGATGAAAACCAGAACCCAGGTCGGTGCTAACATGCCAAAGCAAGCTGAATACTGGTTTTGGTGATAAGCTTTTCAGCAGAACTGCCTTGTTGAGTTGTCTCTGTAATAATTTTAGAAATTAGTAATCGAACTCCACCGGTCCGGATAAGAAAAACCCAAGGAAGAAGAGATCAACTCACAATACGACCTGTGATAATTCAAGTTAATTCCATCTCATAGGATGGAGTAAAGGATTCTCAGAATGGTAATGACGGATAAGAGAGTCCCTGTAGCAAGGCAAAATCTAAGGACTCCACGCCGCCGCCTTGGAGTTAGCCAGGTGATGTAGCAAAGACTAGTCTCCAGAATAGATTCACCATCTAGAAAATATACCTATAAAAAAATTGCATGTTTAGAGAAAGCAGTATTAAAATGTATAGAATTGTGTATGTTGTCATTCTTGAGACAGAGAGATGTGCTACAAGAAATGACAAGAAAATTTGAAATTCATCGATAAGCTAGAGCTTTTTATAGAATTTGATAGCTGAAACCACTTAAATAAAGTGACATTTTGTAACATGATGAAATGGTTGAGCTAAAGCTAAGCACAAGCTAGAGGTTTACAAGTAAATACAATGCATCTGACTACTATAGAAAAAACATGAAAGAAAGACACTGGAAGTCATTTTGCAGATGTTAGCTTTCATATAGAGGACTTTGCATAACATATCCACTTAATTATTGGTTTTGCAAGAAAAGATCAGAATTCAGATTTATCTTTTTGCAGAATGATTCACATTTAGAAGCTTCCTGATGATATTGCTCCTGGATTTAGTATGAGACATGCTGTAGTCTAAACAATTGAATAATGGATATTCAAAATATGTGGATCAGGCATTCAGTTAATGTGTATTGGACATTTTAAATTTGTGTATTATCCGTCTGACTAAAAATGGGCATCCTAGAAAACAAATCTCCCACTACTATGGGGTCTAAGAGGTTCAAATGTACGCAGCCTTACCCTCGTGTACAAAGAGGTCATTTGTATGTTTCGAACCTGTGATACCCGGGACAAAATTGCTGAAGGACTCCTAAATGTGTTTCGTTTTGCACAAAAAAAAACTGTCCTTTCTTGCAAATCAATAAATAAGTTGATTTTTTATGCAAAACTCAATTCTATAAACAATGCTATTCAGCAAAAACTTATTTCATAAAGGGGGGGAATATACTAATGCTAATGTGAAAAATGAGCAAGGGTTTCTTATGTACTTATAAATTGTCATTCTGCAATATAGCATATAATGCAGGAAGAATCAAATAATGCAAGTAAACTGGTAAAAGAACCATGATGCTCGAGAATTTTCAGAAAATAGATATACTGCACTATGACTTACTGGCAAGCTATTTAGTAAACCCAAAGTTGCAGACACATGGAAGGCACACCCCAAAAGCTTCTCCAGTACATATGGTAAATATGCACTAAAAATAATTGATGACCATCGGGGCTGATATGCTGATAATTGAATGGAATATGCCACCGAGGGCACATCACCAACATATACAAAAGACCCCCCACATGAAGTTGATCCAGAGTTATTTTCAGAATATGTTGATGATAAATTTCTTCTTAGCTTCAAGCACTCCGAAGAATATGGGCTTGAATAAGAGATCTCAACCCATGACAAGCCTGGTATCTGAACAGGTGCCATGCAAGATTCTTCCTGTTGCCATTGTTCAAATCCATATGATTAGATATACTATCAAACCACACTAATAAAAAAGATAATAAAATAATTTTATGGTAGTTTGATTGGTGAGAAAAAACACAAATGTTTAGATTTTGGAAAGACACCAGGATGCATTTATGCTGAGAAATAAGATAATATTGGAAATATGCATTCATGACCTCATACAGTTTTTGAGAAAGCAATCAGTTTTTCATTTGAGAGATGCTTGATCCAATAACCAAGCAGCCTAAAAATTCAAGTGTATTGCTCAATCTTCACATGCATATTATTGTTTTACTTGAGTAGGGAACAAAGCTTAGCAATGAAATAGTAAACTTTAAGATTTATGTGCGGCTTGAAAAGTAAAAATACCTGGATGAGTTGGTCCTTAGGTGGTAATCTATGTTAGATAGAAGTTTTCATACCTCTGAACATGCACAATGGCTTCTTTCATTTCCAGTCATTTCCCATTCATCTCCGCATTTTTTTAACTTGACCACATCTTTAGCAGGCAAGCAATGTCTATCTTCTACTTTGTCCTTGTCACTATCTCCACGCCCAACTAACAAGCTTGAATTGGAACAGGATATGCGCACAAAAGCTGTAAGTTCATCAGGACAAGAGAACTGCTCACTTCTGCTCTCTTCTACCCAAGAATTAGGGATGCAATATCCTTTTCTACCACTAACAGCCTGAGAATGTAGAGACTCTTCCAGGTAGGTAGATTTAGGAAGTATTTGGGCATTAATCTGAGCCATCTTCTTCATCCATTCTTGAGGACTTTTGATGTTTGAACCATCCAACGATACAATAACATCGTAAGGAGACAAAAATCCAGATAAGGCAGATGTTTGGGGCACCCCCAGAACCTGTTGCAACACGTGATTCAGAAACAAAAGAATATCAGTGGGAAACAAATTACTGACTATAAAGGGACTTACCATGGGGCCTTCATTGTGTAAATAAACAGGATGCAAGATTAGAGGAAGTAAGAACAATGCTAGCGCACAAACTGCACAAAACTAGAAACGAGAAGTACATAAGCATTGCTGTTTTAAAATATGAGGCAGTGTCATGACAAAAGGCAAACTGATGCAGCAAACTAGCAACATATTCCCCATACATTAATTCATGACGACCGCATATCGTGCATATTACTAGTTACTCTACCTATAACTACACGAAATCTGACGGGTACAACATAGTGGCTAGGATATTGGGTTAGAAATGACATACATTTTGCTGGAAATTTACACAAAAATATAACTCACCATTACATTATGCCAGATCCCTGCACAATATATTCGAAGGGCAGCAAAATGAGGTAAACTCCGCACCATATCATAGTTGAAAGCGACCAAGGCTCCAGGAAACAAGACTGCTAGGAATATGGCAATGTACTCTATTTGAAGGCCCTCACTGTTTGTTCTTGGAAATGCATATAGTACCGATGAGAAACTAACCATCAGAAGCTAAATATATTTAATGAACTGATAGTTCCTATGGACTCTTTTTACTCAAATAATTTTAATGAGAGTCATTTATAAAGCATCAGAAACACCATTAGAAAACACAAATTTTATTCTAGCACAAGCATATCACAAATATAGTATAATTCAGAGTGCTAATTTGTGTTTGTGGCATTCCACATTGAAACAATAGACATGTTAAGTGCCTACAAATTAATGTTAACATCATTTGCATCATGCATTTGTCACAACCTTGATCTAAATCAAGCTTCAACATCTTCTGCATTGCAAGCTATAGAAGAATGAGTCGCATGTTAAGAATGTTCCATATGCTGCTTTCTTGCAATCTTCTATAATTCAAATGTTGAGCACCGTAGAGGGTCAAAGGACACAAAATGCACATGGCAGAGATAAGAATGTTGAGGTGTGTCAGCTAGAGGAAGAGTATAACACAAGTACAGAAAACACATCAAGTGAGAATTAAGTTTGGCATGAAGATATATAAAGGTGCCAGCAAGATGAAGAACTCAGTTTTTTTTCAAGGGTCATGGGAAGGAAAAGTTATAAGACGGTACGAAGAAAGAGATTCAGGAAAGCTTATAGTGGCACCAGCAGCAACCTAAGAGGATTGACTGGCGAGGAAGTGAAAGAACTGATACCACATAATTAGGACAATGATTGATGGTTGAAGGTTGATGGTTATGGATGGTTATCAAGAATAAAAGATCCAAAATCCTTAAAAAGCCATATTATTACATAAATAAATTCAATTAGAAAAAAGTTTGACAATCCACAAAATCCAAGGTTTCTTACATGATAAGTGCAGACTATCTGAAGCTTGTCAAGATTATTACAAGAACAAGCTTCAATTTGTTGCTTCACATGAAACAGTTCATTACTCGTCAAGAACTACAAATTCTTATTAATAGATTCCTTATGCTTTCTGCTGACCAGCTTACCACTTTCAGTAAAATAATATCCTTTTTTGAGGAAAGTTAAGCAAAGAACTGCATAATACAACAACAAGAGAAATACCAAATGAAACTTCTCTTTGATGAGCATGGCTTTGATATTTTCCCATCTACTTTTCTCGAATCTTCAGCATAATCCTAAGTCAAATCACTGCTACCTAACATTGTGAAGTCATCACACTCACGTTTATATTCTACATCGCAGTATTTCTTTCATGCCTATGCAATCGCGCTTGTAAATGACAATTATGATGAGAATTTGCTTTAAAGGAGTGGTCCAAGGCTTCTTGTTGTTCATAATGCTAGAGCCGATAAATATGATGAGAACCCGGTTCAAAACATAGTCCTCTTGGTTTCTTGTATGCTCGCTTCTTTACCTTCTTTTTGAAGACATAAATCAGATTTTGGAAGAATTATAGAATACACTGACCTCAAGGCATTGCGTGGAGATAATTTATATGTTTTATAAAGCATAGTAACCGTAGTTTGATATCATCCATTTTGATGATTACCAGTATATTTGAAAACAATAAAGCTTTTCCTTGATGCATCCAGTTTTAAATCTAAATAATGATTTCAAGACGGCCAATATGACACCCATCGCTAGTAGAATATTCTTCATCATGTAAAGCAGAAAGAAAAGTAGAATTTTGTACAGTTGTTATCAGAAACAAGTTGCTAATCAGGAGTTGCACTTAATGTTTACCAACAAGTTACAGCTTAAACCAGAGAGAATAAGCAATATCTTGCTATCCTTCTTCTTTCAATAAAATGGCATCGAATGGCTGAAAGATTATACAATTAGTAAAAGGGAAGAGAATGGACCTTGCAGCAGCAACAGCATGTCCGAATTCATGTAATGCAACAGATATCAGTGTTGAAACTATCATAATGCCAGTGTCCATTATTGATAAGCTCAATCCAGGTACCTACATATATGAAAATAATAAATATTCCAGCATTTTCAGACATGCAGACTCCAATTATTCAACTAATACTAACCAAACGAGAGGTGCCAAACAACCAACTCACTGAAAGACTGTTAATCTCCATATCTCTGCTGCGGAGATGAAAAGGCCCAGCTGAATCCCAGAGTAGCATCTGCCAGTCATATAAAACAAAAAGCAAGTGAATCAGGATTGCTTAATTTTGCCTCCAAAAATAATTGGTAATAATTGATTTGAATCTCATGACATGAATTACTGTGGAAACTGCATTGAACATGGATCCCTAGATACGCACCATAAAATTGGTATACGAAAACATAAAAAGTCTATATCAAAATAATGCAATCAATTTGCATAGGGTGAAATAGGAATTTAGTTTGTACCCTACTTCTTGGATCATAATCTGAACTACTTAAGACTGTTAATAATACGACAGCCAATAGGGACACAGTCATTGGCCTTATGGGACAGCTGATGTTGCATGACACTTTGACCTCAGAACAAACAATTTCAGTCTCTGGAGTTATCGGTATATTCTGCCATATGGTGCTTTTTTATCCAGAGATTATTGGAAGCTGATGGATTCATTAACTTATATATGACCCTGTTTAGAGTGCAGAAGGATGATGACTCTTCGATCTGCAGATAACATATAACTAAAGGGCTCACAGATGGATGGTTTCAATGGTACATGCAGTATGCAACAAATAAAGAACCATCTCTAACCACTGAAACTCCAAGTAGAGCCATGAAACTGAAGGCAACTCCCACTGTGAACCAAACACGCAGAAATCTGTTGAATCAAAAATTGTGCAATCAGCAAATCAACAGGCCAAGTGCTAAATGACAATGTGAACTACTGAAAAACTGCATGCAAAAGAATATGATAGCAAAAAATAAACATAAGTAGAAAGAACGAGTTGTTTGTTAAATTAGGTAATGTAATGTCAGACAACTAATGAATAGACATAATATGTATGTTAGACTTGACAACTTAATGAAGTTGGCAGAACCTCCTCTAATGTAATGTTTGACTTGACTTCTTTTGCAAAAAGAGTCAACTATTGACATGGAAACATGTTGTGATCATGACACAATCATATGAAGTAACAAGGAGTTCTATAAGATGTCATGAATTGTCCAAGTGCCCTGAGCATATGACACATGAAGAGGCTTATAATATTAAGTGTCTAAAATCTAAATAGTAATGGCTTGAACTAAGCACGGAGTTTGTCAAAAGCCACAGCCTTCCAAAGGATGGCAAGGTACTCTAACAATCACTAGGTTCAGAATTTATTGACGAGCAATTAATAAAAACCTCACACTACGCATCTCAAAACTGGTTTATCTACATTTGATTTCCCTTATAAAACGCTAGAAGTGGGTGAGTAATCTACGACTTAGACAAGACAGACAGCATGATTTCATAGGGTAATGTGAAGTGAATTTGTGGATGACAATGTCGAGCAAGGTGCTCTCATAAATTAGCTACTAAATAGTTAATGGCAGCTTTCCTTTCTTTCTCACTTCTTTTTCAGAACTTGAAACAAGCTTGTTCATTCAAAGTCTATCCAGTAAACAACAATATATGAAGTATAGACCACATATATCACATCCTATGTAAAGAATGGAAAACTTGAAACGAAAAAAGCCATGAAAAATTTGCAAAGGTCAGTTACCTGGCATATCGGCATCCGAAAGAGAATAGACGTTCATTGAGGTTATAAATCTTGAAATCACAATACCTGAAAATTAATGAGATTCCATTTGATAAGTTGCATACATAATATTGTGACAGAATTAAATATTACGATGCAGCTGCTCCAGTTAAGCAAGACTGAGACAGCAGTTTGATGGCAAAGGGATTAGCAAGTCACCCTGTTGTCATGGGTGGTAGCCTACGCAACCGCCTAGTTGGTACCGAGCCTCAAGACATTTTGGGAGAGAGAGGGAAATACCAGTACGAGATGGAGCTGGATGGATGGCTCACGTGCAGTGGCAAGCGGGTCTGCACCTCTCTGCGCCTTCTGGTCCATCGGTTTGCCATTTTGACAGTTCTTCTCGCCGGTCGGAGTAGATGGATGATTCCAAAAGCTTCCTGGGTGCAAAAGAGACAGAGTTTCTCTTTTTACGGATGATAAGGATTTTGTCCCATGCCGCTAGCGAAGTAACTTTAAGCACTTCACTTTGGTGACCTAGGGAATCATTGAGTCAGAGCAATCCTAATTTCTACCCAAGTTGGCTTTACAGCTCCCAATCAAGAACCTTGCATGGATGGAGAAAAGAATCAAGGTTAACTAATGACATGAAATATATATCCAACTTCTAGGAACTTATTGATGCATCCAGATAAGAGCAAGGATCCACAGTGGCAATAGTCATCGACCATTAAAGTTTAAAATTTTTAAATGAATACAAGCTAGTAACAACAAGTAGAGTCAGTCAGGCATTTCTTCGAACAGCGAGAATGCATTTCATGCTCCTCAAAGAAAGATCAAACAAGTGGTTAGAAAGATGGCATGCTAGCTTGACTGACCGATGGTTGAGATAGAGCGAAAACAAAGAGAGACGATGTGCGCGTGAGGAGACGAGAGGGAAGGTAGGAAGGGAAGGAAAGAACCATCGCGAGGGATGGATGAAGAAATTGGAGGAGAAAGGCGAGAACCATAAGCAGGTAAAAATCATTAAGACAAGGGTCGTTATCGTGTTACCAGGAGGACGGTGAGGTTTTAACGTCGATTGGAGAGGCCCAACTCTGCTCTGCCATAGGAAAGGAGACGAGGAGAGCTGGTTAGAGGCTAGTAGATTTATTTATTTACTTAGGAAGAAGCTTATATGACAATTTTTATTTGATAAGGGGTTTTCCGTAAAATTGGTGATGTTAAGTTATCTAATGTCGTCACTGTTTATGCCGAGATTAGTTCATGCCTTTCGCAAGCGATTTTGCATACAATCTCCCGTGGGGCGGTTACATACTTACATCGCAACGTCACGTACTCCTGGTAAGACACAACCAGGAATCTTGGATCTACGTGCGAGGGGGGAGACACAGTGCAGTGGTTTGAACGAATCAGCAGCACGATGAGTTCACTGCATCGCGTGGGTCCCACCGCACAAACCAATCAAGTTTAGCTTACGGAGTGCACCGCGTTGTATCATCCACAGACGATCATCTAGACTACTTTTTTTGCTCTTATTTTAAGCCCCTCTAAGCTAGGTCGGATCGTCCCGCCCGAGCGGCGCTTACTGGCCTTTACCCTTTCCTCCCTTCCGAGCCCAAGTGGGCTCCTCTCTTCTCACGGTTTCCTCTAAAAACCTAGCTTTCGTCTCCCCTCGGCCCTCGCCGTCAATGTCCAACCAGATCTATAACTATAGCTCGAGCTTCGGAGGAGGCGGCGGGGCCTCCTCGCTCTACTCGCGGCGCGCCACGAATTCCTACCTCTCCGACGGCGGCTCCTCCAGGCTCTCCAGCGTCGACACATTCCCCGCCGCGGACACAGCCATGTACTCCGATCGGATGTTATCGCTGTATTCGAAGCCGGGAGATAGATCCATGAGGCTCCACGGCAGCGACATCGCTGGGTTCGGCGCTGCCGGGGGCTTCTCGGCGGCGGGCAAGATCGGCGGAGGCATCGGGACGGTGGCGTCGCCGGCGTTGTACGCGAGTTCGGCTTTGGATCCGTCGGCGGTCGGTGGTGCAAAGCGGTCTGTGGAAGGTTAGATTTTCGATGCCCTTGCCCTTAGTTTTGTTGGATCGTTTTTGGATTGTTTCTAAGAAATTTTTGAGGCGTCGTGTAGTTTAATAGGCTGGTTGGTTTGAGATAAAACTCGATGTGAAAAGGTCTTCCATCTGGAATGGAATCAAGGAATGGATTGTTGGTTGTTATACCCTGGGATGACACCGAGGATCTTTGAGATCGCTCTGAAAGTTTGGATGGTTTGAGATTAGGCTTTTTTTTCTTGATTAAGAGGGATTTGATTATTAACTAGAAGTGATGGCAAAAAAGGCTTCGTTGGCCCTATTTGTTATCTCTACTAACAATAAGATTTTACTTATTTCACATTGATGGTAAAAGATTCATGAGATTTGTTTCTAGGATTTATTGGTCTCATGCTCTTTTCAAGTACCTTTTACCTATTATTGCTAACTCTCCTTGTCTAAGATTTTTTTTTTGTGTGTGTGTTGATTCTCACTGACATGCTCTTTTCTCGAGCTTGGACTGCAAAATTCTTCTGGTCAGTACTCAGCTTTTGTTTGGTGAGGATATTCTCAAGGAGCTTCAACAAATCTTCCATTTGTTCTGCTCATATCTGTCAGAGCAATTTTCACATTGTGAAGCGTTGCATTATTAAAAGCAAAAACTTTAAATGTATGCCACAAATTGTTTGTGGCAGATATGATAAGAATAAGTAGACACTGGGAATTATTATACGAATACTGAAGGAAATATTTTTTTAGAAAAAATTCTGTACTAGTTAACTCATCCAATAAATGGTGCCACGTGTAGTCAAATCACTGGTTGTTACAAGAAGTTCACAAGGGCAACAGGTTGGTGAATGAAGAGTCAAATTAGTGGTGATGGTATTAACATGACTATTGATGGTTTGGGGACTTTCCAGCACATTTTATTGATATTTCCATGATTGTAAGAAGAGTATTCTCCAAATTATCTGATGTTAATTACAGTAGTCAAATAATATACGGATTGTTAAATGGGGTAACATCATGGCTTTCGGGAAATCTGGTGCAGTTCTTAATCAACTAATGGGCCAACTGATTGGGAACTTTGGCAAAAACTTGTTTTTGCTGTTACTTACACTTGGTAAAAAAAGAGAGGAAGAGTTCCGTCAATCGTTATATATTTGTGCAGACATATATATTTTAAGGCTCACATCATAGGATGAATCAGTTACCCACACCCCCCCCCCCCCCCCCCACCCACACCACAAAACACCCCGCCTGCACCTGTTGCCATGGGCATCTGCATGACTTCTTTGAACACAATCCTTTTAGTTTATTGTTCTCGGGGCATGCTTAGTATTGCTTAAAGGAAGTGCTTTTTTGACTTTTAAAGCAAAAAAAGTGCATTGCCTAAAAACATAAGTGTTTTGTAATATTTTTTGAAAAGTGTTTTTTATAAGAAGAAGAAGTCGGAAAAGTACTTTTAGGAGAAGCTAAAAAAACAAGCTTCTGGCTTCTCCTTCTCCTGTTATAAAACAGAAGCAACATTAAACATGCCCTAAGTAGCATTATCTCATCTTATATATTACTAAGTGGACTTCCATTTCCTCCACCTTTGGATCTCACTAAGGAAGAGAAGATGAAGTGGCTTCTCTATCTAGAGCTTCAAAAAAAAAAAGTAATAGGGTCCGGGCAAGTATAAGATATTTTGGCCAACTTATGACCAAGCCCGAGTGCAAAGTTTTCTTACTTAGATTTAATCCACTTCACATAGTTTAGCTATGTAATTTACTATTATTGAAATTCAAATATGTACATACCTAATATGGTTGTTTTGCTTTGTTGATTACTTTATTATGTACAATTACAGTTTGATTACCTAGCTTTTATAGTATTGCTATACTGCAAAACTACTGAATTTGTGTGATCAATGACTGCAAAACTTCTGAAGTAGTATGATCAATGACTTTTAGATGGGTTATATTCTTTGTATTTGAATTATATGTATATAGGACTAGATTTATTTTGTATCACTGGAGTCAGGTCCTCTATGATATTCTGCATTCAGGTTCAGTACTATACTATTTATTTTCAACATATGATTTTGTAATATAATCTATGTATACTGCAGTTTTATAATTTTTTTTTGTATTATCTACGTATAGCTCTCTACAATCAGAGTATTCTGGGAAGCCATAACACTATTGGGCAAAGTGATGCTTTATTTTCTTCAAATTCTTTGGTCAAACGCTCTAGACTTGAAACTGCCAGCAATCTTCCCATATATCCACAGCGACCAGGAGAGAAGGACTGTACTCACTATATGTTGACAAGAACATGTAAATTTGGAAATTCCTGCAAGTTCGACCATCCTATTTGGGTTCCTGAGGGTGGAATCCCAGACTGGAAAGAGGTGACCATCTGTTAATGCTATTTCTATATAGTGGGTACTAGTTACATAGTTGATTTATTAGTATGTAATAATACCGTAAACCATATTTAGTCTTTATTTTACATGAAGGGACCAGTGCAATTTGGTTATTTTTGTATACTATACTGGTAGTCAAAAATTTATCTGATCTTTATTTTATAAATTCTACTATGTTATGATTACCACATTTAAATTTCCACTATATTTTGCTCGAGAGGATATTGCTTAATATACATGAATATATATCTCTTAGATAACTCTAATGCTTTTTTATAGCATTTTGCATTATGTGACCTGGAAAGCTAACACTTTCCTACTTATTTTATAGTAAACAATTTACTTTCATGCTAGCAAGAGTCTTTCAGGTTATTCTCAGCACCATAATAAATAAGTGATAGGCTAAATTTTGCTTGAGTAGAGAGTAGGTAGACTCTTAGCATTGCCGGTTTGCACTTCCATCAATGTCTGTTGTCATAAAATATATCTTGGGTCCCTTTATTTATGCTAGCGGGCTTTGAACATCTTTTGCCTTTTTGTTTCCTAGAGAGTACTATTTCATTGACCTATTTAGGAATAACTCTTCTGCATGCAGAATGCAGCCCCCTACAGATTTCTACATCTATTGTCTAAGTTTTTGTGGAAGTATTGGAAGAGATGCAAATCACTTTTTTCCAGAAATAATTCTGGCACAGTCATTAGCATTCATTTCCAGAATCCTTCCAAAATCCTTCCCACGACATTGCTTCATTCATGTTAGTGCAGGCTATTTGTTCTTATTTCAAAGCTGAAGTTTGAGAATATCATCTTTTGTACTTTGGTAGTCATGATGCTCAAAAAGTGGCTTAAAGTCTAACCACAAGTTAGCTCCACTTGAGTTATAAGCATATGCACACACACGCATATGGTTTTGTGTGTGTGTATCTGTGTGTGTAAAGAGCACTACTTGGATTATCCATCTAGTGAGTTGTTTGGATGGTTTTAATTTTTTTGTTTGTGGCTTTATATGTATGGTTGAGACACAACTATGAATTTAGAGAAATTATCTTTGATTGTGAATTAATATTCTATTGAGAGACTTCTGAAAACGTAAAATGTATGCCTTGCTTTGCAATTTCTTGTTTGTGCTTGAAAGTTGGTAACTTGCACTGATGTATGCTAGTCAACACGTGAGTTGGTCTGTGAAATGTGTTTTGTTGTGTTAGAATTAGGAGACATTCACTATTATTATTCTCAACTTTTTCATTCAATTTCTTTCAAATTGTTTATACGATAGTGTTTGTAATAAAGGTTTGCAAAACCAGCCTGACTCGAATTGGTGCAAAATTGGATTGGTTTGCTGGTTTGGTTTAGGACTTGGTCCAAATCGAGCGGAACATTCTACTTGGTATGAGTCAGTTTGAGTCGGTCCCGAGCCATCCCATGAGTAAAAATGGAGGGGAAGGCATCGTAATGCCTTTCTCCTCTCTGTTTTGCTGAGAACATGAAGGGAATGGTGGAAGGTGAGGAAAATCGGGGGAGAAATTTTTTGTGGTTTTGAGCCCCAATCCAAGCCAAGATCATACATGTTCCCCTTACGATTATGCCAAAATTTTATAGCTTGGCATGATTTTATGATATACTGTATTTTGGTCTCGATTATGAATGAGATCTTGACATCTATGAGCGGCATAGACACTCCATGAGGGACTAGATGTTGGTATGTATTTGGTAATTCAATATATTTGATATTTTCAGTTTCAAGATAAAAACTATGCATTGTCTATTTTTATTTATTATAATTGCATTCACCAAGCAATCATACAATCTCTGGGATCAATATGAAATAAATTAACACTAAAACAACCTTATAATCATATTTGCAAGATCCCTAAACCTGAAAATAGCCATGACAAACAATAAAATAAAAAATAGTGAACCAATATTGTACCGGTATGCTTTTGCCGACCAAGTGCCGATACTATACAAAACTGTAACATACCGACCTAGTACCGAGATTGTGATACTTGATTATGATTTTCAAAAAAAAAAGTACATTTGAGGAATAATTGTGCTTGTAATTAGTTGCTGTCTTATATTTCTGTGAAATTAGTTTGGGGCTCCTATTTATTTTAAGCAGCATAGACATGATCAAATATGCAATGAATAACTAATAAATGATACGAAACTCATCAATATTCATTGCAAGTTTATTTTTAATTTTATTTTTTGTCTAAACAAGTGAAAAGATTCGCAGTATTGGTGCGTACCATCCTATATCAGGTGTATGATTACTGTATCAACCTTTCGGGTGTACCAACACTGTATTAACATGGTACCGGTACAAGGTCCAATGCCAAGATTACGAACCTTGGATGAACCTATATAAAGTGGCCCATTTTGCAGCGAGAGAGTTTAATATTTAGGGACATCTCATTCTTGTCAGAGTAATGCATTAAGGTTTTAGACCTTAGTCTTTCAAGAATCATTTCCTGGTCTTTTATTATTATTATTTTTAATACTTTATTTTTTTTAATGAAAGCAATATTGTTAAAGCCTAGGTTTGTGGACTATCAGGTATCTTTGACTTGAATGCTATTATAATGTTGAATAAGACATGGAAAGAGCACCTGATGACCTTTCTTTTGTTTGGCAGCTGAAAAAATGACTGCGGGTATGACTATAGACAGGGCTACCGTTCAGGTGTCATAATTTAAAAAATGATGATATTAAAGTATGAAATTTAATTTGTCACTGTATGAAGTCTATACACCAGCAAGTGGATAACACAGGAAGAGTGTGGATAGCTAAACATGATGAGGTCATTCATACCTCATCCAAACTGCCTGGTATTTCTTTTGAAAATTCAAATCCACTGTGGTCGACATGTTAGGTTTCGCTGACTTTTGCATAATGTAATAAGATTCTGGCAGATATGGTAATATACTTAGCTTTTATTATATGAGGGAGGGCAACCATTTTAAGCTACAAGGCTTTTAAATATTGGAATGTACTGGTGGCATGTACTTTCTATGGAGTTACAAAGTCTCTTAGGCCTATCTGCTAGAAGCTTTTTGGGGATTATGGAAACTAAGAAGTTATAGCATATCTAACTATGTGTTCCAAGTTGGTCATATGGTTGATAAGATTTTTTAGGGGTTAAGCTGGCTAGTTACTCTCAAATATTATTAATGGAATAATTGAAAGTTGTATCTCTGAGTTATATCTGTCTCATTATGTCACTGTTACAGGTATTATAACTTGCATGGATCGACAGAAGATGAAAAAAGTGGATGTCGATGGCTGTGCATACAAATTTAGAAGCTCTTATCAGATTGTCTGAATAACATATGTTTCTTATTTTGGTGTCATTGTGTAAGCTATAATAAACCATTACCTTGAATTGACCCGGTTTGGCTCATTTCATGAAATACTCTGCTGCTACCAGAATTTTAAAAAATGCCAGTTTGAGGCCGTGGGGAAGATGTGTTAGGAAAGTATTTATGTGCAAAGAGAAAGAGAGATGGGTGTTTATAAAAATTACTTTCGCATATATGTGCAGTTTGTTTTAATATTTACTAAAACCTACCTGTATGATATTTACTAAAACTTTTGGAGTTCAGATGTCTATTTGATACCCAAATCTGACAATATTCACAACTAGAATGAAAGAGCTGGTAAACAGTTTGTTTAAGCAATGAGTACTTAGTACTCATCGGCAAGCAAATTGTAACACCAATGAAGTCTGGCACTTCTAAATAAATATGTCAAGTCTAAACTGATATCATGATAGATCTACTAAATTTATCAGATTATGGGGCTATTAATCTTGCTTATGACAAAACAATATTGTAACATGTCAATAACATTCAGATTTATTGACCCAATATCATTAGAACTTCCCACGCCAAATTCCTTTAGACACCCAGCATTAGAAACCTGTTTCATGTCCAGATCACATTATTTACCTGATATGTTTAAAATTAAAGATGACCACATTTTGTTGAACCCTAGTAAGCCAGATCAAATTGCCAAATTTTTGAAGAATCTGGGATGTGAGCTCAAATTGCTGTTTTTTTTTTCCAGCATTAAACAATAAGCAGTTTGATCTTCCGTTTCATTTTTAGTAACTTCTTTTTCCTGTTTTTTTCAGGTCCCATTTGTCCCTGCAAGTGAATCTCTTCCTGAGAGGCCAGGAGAATCTGATTGTCCTGTAAGGAGTTTGATTTATTCATATCCTTTTTGTTTGCGTTGCTTGTTCCATGAAACCCTCTGTTTTTGTGTATAATTTGCATTATTGTTCTTGTGATGTCTAGTATTACATGAAGACTCAAAAATGTAAATTTGGATCACGATGCAAGTTCAACCATCCAAAGGACATGCTAAATGCATCTGTTGGTGAAGTAGGTGGAGAGGTAGTCTCCTGGCATCTTCTTTATGCACCTACTGGTTTTCCATCCACCCTTCCCTTTCTCTTCTTTCCTCTTTCTCCATATTTATTTTATGCAACTGCAGGGGGCTGATAACTCAGTGTTACCAGAGAGGCCATCGGAGCCATTATGTTCGGTGAGATGTTTGTATTTTTTGCATTCCTTTGTGGGGTTGCTTGTTTTATTCTTGATGTAAACTTAAAATGTTTTGCAGTTCTATATGAAGACTGGGAAATGTAAGTTTGGCCCAAATTGTAAATTTCATCATCCAAAGGATTTTCAAATACCACCAAATGGAGAAGATACTGGTAACACGGGGCAGATGGAATCTGAGAAGGATGATGGTGCTGCTGGAGGAGATCCAATGCCAGCAAAGGGGCATGTTACAATCACCCCTGCTCTGCTGCATAATTCAAAGGGACTTCCCATACGACCGGTAAAAATCATATAAACGTTTGTCCGCATTTTTCTGGTCATGGTAAAAAGTAAAGAAACTAATGATTGAAAACTGGCAGTTCCCTTATCACATAGAATTAACTATGAAGGAGTTTGTTCAGGATTCTATATATCAATTGAAATTGCTTGCCTTTTCCCCTTTTTTTCTGAGAAAAAAGAGGGGATTATGCCCCATCCAACTACCCGGATGTAGGTTAGATTTGATCCTAGGTCATGGAGTACCACGATCCAATGACTTGATCAACAAAATTGTTTGCTTTTGGTCATGGCATTACAAGCAACTATGTGATATTGTAATATTGTCTGAGCTCTGATGTTTTATATTCTGTTTATCTGGCAATTAGAAAATTTCTTCATATCCCATCATTGTTCTGCTTTGCATCTCAGTAATTTCAGCAACGAGATTTCTAGTAATGATTGCTGTATATGCCCAGTAATAACAGTCAGTTGATTTGCTTAACTAATTAAGATTAACTGTTTTTGACATGCATGCTGTAAATTACATTGTTTTACATCTTCTCTTATTGTAGGGTGAAACAGATTGTCCATTTTACCTCAAGACTGGCAGGTAAAACTTTCTGCAGGATTACAAGTTGTTTGAGACCCAATCTTTTTCTGTAGTATTTAAGCATGTCACACCCTTACTTTCTCTTTGTTATTCAGCTGCAAATATGGTGCTACTTGCCGATACAACCACCCTGACAGAAATTGTATGTTATTTGTACTTTAATTGTTACATACATATTGCTTTCTAGATTTAATATGTTACTGAATTCTCAAGATTTATCTTTATACCTTTTAATAGTGGTCATTTGGTTGGGTGTCTTATGCAGCAATTAATCCACCATTGGCGTCTGCTTTAGGACAAGATATTATACCTTCTCCAGCAACTAATTTGCCTTTTGGAGTATTAAATCCAGCGGCTAGCTTTTTACAGAATATAAATTTGCAGTCAGCCCAAGCATCAGTAAGATAATGAAATAGAATAGCTATCATGATGGCGTTGTCATTGATGATTAATTAGTGTTATTAGATGCACCGTTATATGCCAAATTGCATATAATTAGCAGGTATAATTATACCCCTTTTGTTGATGCAGCTTGGAGGCGTTCCAACTATCTATCCACAAAGGCCTGGAGAAATTGAATGTGATGTATGTTACCAATAGCCTCCTTTTCATGCTGGTCTACTTACTGCATCAAGAGCCCATTTGGCATTAGGACCAATTACAAGAGTCGCCAAGAATTCATCTTTATATGCTGGTCTATTTACGGGATACTAATTTCTATATTTTTAATATGTTACTGAGATCCACATGCAACCATATCAGATGCTTTCGAGTATTTGCTACCTGTATGTCTCATGTTTATGTGCCCATACATAGCTGTATACTGACTATTAGCAATGGCAATTTAACTTGTCTTAGCAATAACATAATATTTGTTATCATGTTGGACAAAATCAAGTAGTAAAGTTCTTGATAGTGCTTACAGCATAAGATTTTTCTCTTCTTATTCAGATGGCTTTTCTAGTTCATAGTATATTATGCCATTTTAGGATTCAACTACCTTGACCTTGTTCATCAAACCAATAATCCTTCTGTGCCCACATTTATGCAGTCATGAGTCTCTCTCTCTCTCTCTCTCTCTCTGCCTCTCTCTCTCTCTCACTCTCTCTCACTCTTTCATGCTTGCTTTTATAGCCATGTCGGTACAACTAATTAAGTCTCAAGGATGTCTGTTTGCTAAAACATTTTGATAATTGTTGTGTACAATTGTGGATGCAGTTCTATATGAAGACTGGACAGTGCAAGTTTGGAGAAAGATGCAAGTTTCACCACCCTTTTGACCGGTCAGCACCACCAATATCAGATGCGAAGCAGTCTCTTCAACAGAATGTCAAGCTTACCCTTGCTGGGCTGCCAAGGAGAGAGGTAACATGCCGAAACCATTGCATTAAACTTGTTTAATAAGTTGTCTTCTGTTAGAAGTTAATCCACTTAGTCATTTTGTAAGTCTCTTTCCATGTTGATTCTGCAAATCAATTTTTTCAAGATGTGGTCTAGTTTGTACTTACTGTTTGTTTGAGCTGGTATGTCCTCCCGTATGAATTTAAATGATCTCAATTCTATTGTTTATTGTATCTGCATATGTGAGGATCCCAGATTCTGCATAATTTTAAGTACAAAACCAGGAGAATATAAGGCATATCATTGTTGGATGTTTCACTGGGGCCACCAATATACATCACCTGGATCTTTAAAATAAAGGTTATTGACCACCCAAGCTGGTACTTCAGAGTGACTTGCCGTATATGCTGTCCTGTCTTTTTTTGCTGAAGAGTAGTGAGCACTTGCATCAAGTTTTGGTTGTCAAAATGGATTTTTCTTTAGCTCTTGGATCCAGTAGGCAGATTACCCTGAAACCCAACTACGAAAAATCTGTTCCCATTTCCCTGCTGGGCTTCCATAATGTAGATTATTCCATTGGAGCATAATTTTGCTTTAGCTAGCATTGCCTAGAGAAAAATAGTTATTTCTCGTCCTTCCAAAAATTAACAGAATACAATTAAATTTGCTCAGCTATTGAAAGACCATAAGGTATCTCTTCCAATACCAAATCCGACCTCCAGAATGCCTCTCCATGTGCGCACCTAGGAATTATTCATGTTGACTTGTACAACCGGTTCATCTTATACTAACATAGTTATATCCTTACCCTCAGGAAGAGAAAAAGTGCCCGTACCATAACTGGAAGTGTATATATCAAATTGCATGGACAATAACATGAAAAATGTCAATCAGATTGGTGGATCACATCCATCTATGCTACCCAACATGCATTGCGCATGCTAAACTAGGTACATTGTAGTAGTTCATCAACTGCGAACATTGCAGCACGGTTGCAGAACTTCATGTTCTGGTGTTGTTTTTACATGAAAAAGGAAGTCATGTGGTATTTTCTGATACAGGTAGTAGTTATAATTGAACTCATATTTTATCCTACATGGTGAAAATCATATAAAAAAAAACATGTAGGAGTAGAAATTCATAAAAGGTGAACAAATGGCTCCTCAAAGGGCTAGCTACATATTCAATACATTACAAGTTCCACCATGAGATTCAAATCCTGTTTTGTAGAGGCACTTCTGGATCCTAAGTGCTATATGGTGGAGAGTTTTTTGTTATCATTTGCGGTAACCATACATACTGTTAAAATAGTGAGGAGTTTAAACCACTAATCAAGAAGCCACTGTTACTGCAGGATGCTGTTATCTGTTCCTTCTACATGAAGACAGGCACATGCAAATTTGGCGCAACATGCAAGTTTGACCACCCGCCCCCCGGAGAGGCCGTAGCAATGGCAGCTGGAAGTGGGACTGGAAATGGTGTCTCTGCTATCGAGAGTGGGTAGAACAAGTCTGCTGCTGCACCGGCTGACGGACAGCAGTAAGAGGACAATTTCCTCATTCTGTGTGGGGGTCAACTTTTCCTTTGGGCGTCGCTAGTTTTTAAGGACTGTCACTATTGAAGACAATGGCTGCTTGATTGTGTGATGAACTTGATTGACCTGCTGGCTGTTTTGGACAAGTATTCCTGCTTGATCGTTATTGTGTTGAGTGTGTCAAAAAAAAGTTCTAAATTATTCATACTTGAAGACATGTAGCAAAGCAATCTGTTATACTTCATCTTTTGCAGCTTCAGAAAGTTCATCTAAGAAAAACTTAAGGCAGCATATAAGTCAGTGGCGAATGATGATCAAGAGTGAGAATGTGCGAATGCAGCAAAACAACTGGTAAATGATGAGAGGGCATAAATATAAGGCAACATATAAGTCAGTGGTCTGTATTCAAGAATTCATCTAAGAAAAACTTTTGTATGGTGTCAAATCCTTTGCAGCTTGCATAAATTATAAGTGCATCTGTGCATTTGCTGGGACTGGGAAGAAGTTGAAATGGAGCTTTGAAGATACGTATTTGATGTAGGCATTGCAAAATATGTTGATGTTGTTTCAACTTCTGAAAGAGAATGTTTGGAGGGAAAACTTCTAGGTCATGTTAGGTAATGAAGGAATCCTTAGTTGCAAAAAAATTTGATCGAGTCATCAAAAGAAAAAAATAAATGATTTGAGTCCTCAAGTTATTGAAAAATAGTCCTGTCACTCCCTACCCGATGAGTGACTCGCCCTAATCTTCCTCTGCCTCAAGGAGCTCTGCAACTGCCAGCATTTCGCCTCCTCGTCGCTGATTCCCAACTTCAAAAACCCTCGAGGTTTTCCACTGAAGCGGCGACTAACACCGCCTCTTCAAGGACATAGCTAACGGGTATCCCGGGCATCGTCGAGATCGACCTCAAGAAGCTCCCTATCAATGATCGGCCATGCCTCCCATGCTTGCTGTCGAGTGCCGACTCCTCGAAAAGATCCGCCTCGGCGAGTTTGGACGAGTTCGACCGGTGACGAAGTTCTCATGGGCCATGCCCCCCAACCTTCAAGAACTGGTCCAGATGAATTAATATTCTGCTAAAACATCCGAAACGTTTAGTTGCGTGTGGAATCCTGAATTTTATGGTTTGTAGATATATTTTGTAGCCCTTCAAATGAATTATTTGATTGGCCTATATATTTGTTAACGGGCATAATCAATCTGGATTTTAGTAGTTTATTGTGTGTTAGGCAGGCGTCCGAGTTGCTGCACCAATTTATCTCAAGCAAATCGAAAGGTTAGGCATTTAATCATATAGCACGATCATACACAAGAACACGAGAGAATTTATCATTCAAAACTATGAAACGAGTAATTTCTTTATTAACCTTTCAAGACCAAGCGAAGTTGCAGCTGCCGCGACACTCTGTGAATTCAAAAGCACTAAGTTCCACAAATTGGTCCCAATATCAAGCCCATATCCCCCCTCAAATAACCAATCAAAGAAATTTAGACGGAAAAAAAAAGATCATTTTTTTCACAAAAAAAACAGAACGTCAGAATAGGGTCTTACAGTTACAGGGGAATGGGGGTCGACGGCATTCCACCAGAACGAATTACTGCCTTTAGAGTTTAGATCGATGCCATTTCCATTAAAAGAGCCGAAGCCAGAGGTTTTGAGACCTGCCCGATTACCGAACCAATCACAGCAGCTACCAGAACCTACAGAGAGAACCAATACCAGCTAAAAAATCTACAGCTTGAACTCCTAATTAGAAGATAGCTTCCAAGAATTCCAGCTGGTAACCGTTACCTTGTTACGGGCGAGCTCAGCGATCTCCTCAACTCCAATTCTCAGAGAACGGATGGGAGCGATCGACTTTCAGGAGAGCCGCGAGGAGAACGAAAGCTCACGCTCCTTCGACGATGATGAAGTCGGGGGAAGAAAATGAATAGATGGCGCAGGGGGGGTGGGGGAGAAAGAAGACGACGAACGGGACTTTTGTTCGTTGCCTCATTTGCCACGGCTTGGACTTTTCACTCGTTTCGCATGGGGCTGTCGCTCCAACCTGGTGAGAATTTTAGATTGAAATTGATTTTGAAAATTTTAAAACCGATCCGACCTGAAGTCAACCCGGTCTCGAATTATTACCGAATTTATTTATATAATATTGTTTTTATTTATATCCTTCAAATATTTAAACTCTTACCATATGAAACTTTATTGTGCGACCCAAAGACATAGAAAGAATAGTAAGTAATCATATGCCAGAGAATGTTTCAGTATTTCTAATTGACTTTAAATAAAGTACATTTTTAATATTTTAAATTATTATCATATAATTAACTATTAAGTATTTTCTTTTTATGATTTAATTTTTGCAACATATATTTGGGTGACAAACTTATCAAGAAATACAATAGTTTTAGTTTGATTAATTGTTCAACATATAAAGTTTGATACATGATGGAAATCAGAATCATATTCTTGTTACCCAAATTTGGAATTGATTCCATCTTTCAATGGATATGAAACAAAAGTTAGACCCAATATTCTAAGATGTTTGAGTCCCGGTTTAGTGAAACCCGAAATCAACCTCCTTTTCCTGTCTTCATGGTGGAAATTCTGATCTAACACGAACCATAATTGCTCATACCAAAAACTAATTTGAGCTTGCCAGGCCCTTTGATAATTGTATCAATTGCTCAGTACTGATCACCAAATGCATGCCTTCCAATGCATATGGGCTGTCCAGCCTGAGAACAATGAATGCCAGGTTAGGCGGGCATATATGGTATAGTTGCACAAGTTTAAGACATGGCATCATTTTTTACAATACCTGGAACAAGCCGTGGAATGTTTTTACAGAGAATTGGCTCCCTAAACAAAGTACCTGCAGCAAAGACAGGTGTTTAGACAACAACATAGTTGCCCATAGTCTAAGGACATTTAACATGCAATCATGCAGGGTTGTCTAACCATTTAGGATGTTCCTGATTGTCCCATTTGGACTCTTCCACATGGATTTCAGATTGAACTCCTTGACCCGAGCTTCATCTGTCATGTTTTAACAAGTTTGCCAACAAAAAATATTAGATGCAATCATGATTAATAAAATAAATAATTATGCCATCGCTTCTGCATGTAGCAGGATGTTAGATAGGTCAACTTTACCAGGAGTGATTGTTGCGCATTTGATTGCTACATTATATCTGCAACCAAATAACACAACTTTGAGTCCAATCTGAAGATATAAAAACTATGAGAAGATAGAAAGTCACAAGAATATAGGTTGCTGAAAACATTAAAATGCTGAACAATAATAAAACACCATCCTCAGCAACTCTATTTATATTATAACATGAAGTAACGGGAAAAACTCTAAAATATTAATAATATGATAATAATTCATGAGGAAACCAGGGAAATTGAATTTCTAGCATGCTGAACTTTCCATTTTAAGTGAAGAGCTGGAACAAATCAAAGCCACAATCACTACCATCAGCTAGACAAAATGAAAAAGGGATTACATCCATATGGAGAAAGGCGGTTCAATTTTTTGTCAATATGCATTGGTTTGAAAAGTGTGGAGAGAAAAGTTTTATTTCAGCAGTAGGTGAAAGGACTGAAAAGTTTTATGCTTACCTAAGAGTAGCTTCTGCACTCTCTACTGTAACTTTATCATCAGTCGCATCACGATGGGGAAGGCCTAAGTCAAAATACTTTATATCCAAGTCCAAGAATGGAAAAATGAGCTGCAAGATCCATCAAAGTATCAGTTTCAGTATAAAATTAATCTTTAAAATAATTGTTACAACAAAAACTATTACAGTATATCATTCAAGGAAAAATGAATAGAGAAAAGGTGCAGAATACAAATAAATCACCTTCTCTTTGATTGATTTCCAAATAACTCGAGTCATTTCATCCCCTGTATCACAGAAATAATAAACAGCGATGTCAGACTTAACCAAATATCTAGACAATCACAAGCACATCAAATAATTGGACAGATAACAAAGGCATCACTCAACGGGATCTTCTAGGCCCTTTTTTTACTGATCAAAAGAAATAGCTTTGCAGAGTAATGGTGGTCACTGTTTTTCTTCCTGAAGGCATGTGCTTGATGTTCGTAGCATATCAGCAATTAGTTTAAATGCCATAACATACATCATGATTTGTATATTCCAAAGTGGTAATAAGAACAGTAAAGTGTCGCGTTCGATAATTGGCAGTTCTTCTGTGTTTAGTACCAGGAAGAAAAAAAAAGATTTTATAAAAAGGGAGATCAAGGGCCCAGTATACTATCAGACAACAATGTTTAGGAGCCCTCGAGTAAAAAAAAAATGATGAAAAGCAAGCATAAAGATGTCAAAACAACCTTATATTGGTTCTGTTCATCTGCATCTTAATGCTATTGTTCATGTTGTTAGCCACTTCAGTGCTCTTGCTACTCTTACTATCAAATATCAATGTGAAGAGACCAACATATTAGTGAAATCACAACAGGGAAGTGAATGGAAAACTGTCTTGTTCTCCTCGTACAAGTAAAAACCCAACTAATTCATGCAATGCCTTCTAGATTAGATTTTGCTACATGAGAGCCCACTCCAGATCAGCTACACGGTGAAATGTGGATCACACTGACTTGCAAAACATCCTCTGGGAACAGCAAGGCCACAAATGTCTCAAAGAATGATCATTTTACAGGCCTCTGTCTCCATTTTGCAAGAAAAGTCTCCTAACAATCACAGCCAACTCCATTTAAACAGCTAGAAACTCAAATACATCAGATACTTACACCACCACCACCACCACCCCAAAACCAAATATAACCATCTGCCATCTGGGGCAGAGAGAGAGGGGTAGGTTGATATCCCCAGACCACTTCAGAAATATGATCAAAAGCTATAATGAACATGACAGTGCAACACATTGCACATCATCTTCCCCATGACTATTCATCTCTTCTACTAAAATTACTTTATGAAATTAACCTCGATATCCGAGCAACAAACTTTTTAGAATCATAACAGCAACCCGATCAAATTTTCCAACCTTATATACTAATCTTGCTGCATGCTTCCCTAAAATCTCATTCTCGCCTCCCAATAAATCTCAATATCCATTTCCCGGACGATAATCCATTACAGATCCAGCAGCCTAAACCCTTAATCCCGCATAGCCAATGAAAACGCAACTGAAAACTAGATGTGACAACCATATCCATATAAATCTAACTTCCGAAATCAAGTAACCAACAACAGCAAAAAAAACAACTATTTGCGATTTCTCAACGTCAGATCAACCTCCCCGAGTTTTTAAGATATCATGTGAAACCTCACTCCCAACAGTGGAAAAAGGTTTCAAGTGATACATAGCGAGACAGACAACTAAATAAAACACAGAGATCACGTCCATATTAGATTGAGCAAAAGCCGCTATCTAACCAATATCACTTATAAAACCTAGAATCAAACATCAGAAGAAGAAAAAAACCAAAATTAGCGATCGGGAACAAATAAGCTCGACAAAACTACTATCTTACATCAGGCAATGACAATAAAGTCAAACATACACGAATAATATCGTAATACGAGAGAGCACGGATCCGATGGCGGGCGATGCTGGAATCCGTGCATCAGGGAGTCTAAACATGAATCGGATCGAAGAAAGAGCGAGGAAAAAATATAGTATGCACGAAGAGAGGAAAAAAGGAAAAAAAACGAACAAATTAAGATCGGGAACGGCGAAGATGGGGTTGCTGACCATCCATTTCGACGATGGGGTTGACGACCTTGACCTTGTCAAACGCCATTTTCCCGGAGGCGGTGGTGCGGCAAGGGAGAGGAGAAGCCGAGATCGGAGGAGTGGAAGGAAGATGGGAGAACGGAACAACTATAGAAGTCTAAGCACGGAAAAGGGCGGAGGGGGGTATAATGCTTGAAAAGGGGTCCGAGCGGTTGAGGCCTGAGGGCCGTGACTTTTTAGTGAGATAGGCAACCGACAGGTGACGGTTTCTCTCATTATGTGCCGCACGGTGGCTCTCCTCAATACCTTTGCTTATTGCTCAATTTACATGCCCGGGAACCGGCATGGGTTTTGGTTTCAAATGCAGGGCGCAAAATTTACGCTGATCGGAAATCTAGACGATTGCAAAGGAATAAATTGGTACTTTGTGTGTGTTTTTATCATGCCAAAAGGATTTGCAAAGTTCATATGATTAATGCTAGGGTGCATTTAGTTAGCAACCGTGCTCCGATATATCGGATTTTGCATGAATATCCTTCCAAAATTGATATTTGCTTGTATACCTCGTAAAACACTTATTTTGCCATTCTACCTTTTTTTTATTTTTGTTTTTGCATATGTACCTATGCTATCTAACGACGTTAAAAAATTAACGGTTTCAAATTAAAATGACTAAAATACCTTTAATGAGTAGACATGCAAATAGATTGTGATCCCGATAGAGGAAGAAGACAGGGACAATAGCATAATTTTAAAATTTTATTTTATTTTTAATTAATATAAATATAATTTTTCTAAGCACCGTTAGAGCAACGATTATATTATGGGCATTTGTACAATAACAAAATTTGACGAGGGTGTGCATGTAAATATCAAATTTGGAAGGATATTCATGCAAAATTCGATATTTAGAAGGGTATCCATGCAAAAAAACCAATAATTAAATAGAAATATATTTTGAAAAGCTAATTTTTTATTAAATCTAATGGAATGGGATTTGAATATGATAGACAAATTGTAATTGGATTTTGGGATGTTGGGGCATTTCTATTCTTCCGGAATAGAAATAAGAATGGGTGTCACTCATTCATATTCTCATTTTAGCATCTAACTCTCTCCTAATTAAATATCCTAGAGTTGGTTAAAACTAAAAAGTGTCACATCATCATGCCTATCATATAGGCTATATAATTTCTACATACCTAAAATAGTATGTGATAATTGAAATTCTACGAAAAGAGTAAAGTAGTAACCATGATGTTATTCATGGTCAACAGCTCTGATTCTTCGCATTTATATTCTCATGCTTGATTTGTGCACACTTTTCTCATGCTCGAAAAATTTAGGTTCAATTTCAATAACAGAGCAAAGCAAATTATTCTGTAATACATATGAAAATAAACCGTATATTATTTGTCCACATTTATTGTCAACTAATATCCATATCATATTTGTATCTGAAAGAAAAGGAAATATGTACAGCAGCATGTGGTTTCTATTCAAATATTCATTTCGGTCTATATTCCTATTAGGTTTTATAGGCCGCCACAGACTCCCAAAAAAACATAATATCTATCTATATATATATATATATATATATATATATATATATATATATATATATATATATATATATATATATATTTTGTATAACAATATTCTTTTTATTTGGTTGATTGCATCTTTCATAATCATATTTTATTAGGATTCCCTAAAAACTTGATGATTAAGTGGCATATATTTATTGTTTTTTGTATAAATGTTTGTTTATTATAAAAAATAAAAAACAGGGATGCATATGTTTTTGGAATTAGTTAAAAATATAAAATAGAATAATATTTTACCCATAAAACTTAGCTATCTAATATATATGTATATGTGTATATATATATATATATATATTGGTATTAATTTCATATCCAAATCTGTTAAAAGAAATCATGGATACAAAAGTTAGAATTAGATTAATATATATATTTGTATCCATATTCATTATATAAAAATAAATATAAATATGAATATATTGATATGCTATTTGTTTCCGCTTTTTTTTTTTTTGCTTATGTTTACCAATAGCATACACGGATGTATCAATGAATCTTATGCAGTAATAATTGTTTGATCCTTTTAAGGTAAGATTTTAGTTTAAAGGAGGACAAAACAACAAGCTTTTAAGACAAAACAAAAACTATAAGTAAACCCATAGAAATCTTTGATAGAGAAGTCCGAAAAAGCATTTTGCATAATATTTTAGATATTTTATAAAAATTTTCCCAGGGTAAAAGTCCTCTAGACTTATCAAATAAAAACAAATCAATTTACATCCAAAATGGTTAGACATCACCTCTCACATCAGCGATCATTACTATGATAATTAAACTTGCAAGTTACGTCTTCACCCTCTCATTCCATTCTATTGCAAGCCCTGCAAGCTACATCTCTACCAATTTATGGATCATTCTGATTAAAATAATTTTTAATTTATAAATTACACATGAAGACATAAATCTGAGGTGGATGATACGAAGATCGAGTACATGCGTGCAAAACACTCTCAGTTAGTATAGTTTATAGGCATTTTATTCGTCGAACTTAATGGATGTTCGGACGCTAAACTTCGAACCCCAAGCAAAGGGTGCTTTGGTAATTTGATGAGGGCTGGCAAGTCTCCTTGATCCAAATAGCAGCCATATTTACTTCGCGATAAACATATATGGCCTTAAAGGCATCACACTCTCTCACCAGCCACGGTATGTCGCCTAAGAGTGGATGTTCGGAACCCCTCCTCCCCTCATCCAGTATCCACCTGATTACCACAATGGAGTCTCCCTCAAGAATGATACTCCCAGCCCCTAACATATGTCTTGCGTAGGAGATGTCCTTTCACGCAGTCCAGAGCTCCGCCCCACATGCAGAAGCTTCGAAAGAGTGTCACCCCCTCCCCCGGCCGCAATCAACCTGGAGTCCTCATCCCTAATCACAAAGGCAGCTTTGGCTCTATCGCCTCTACTTAGCAGGTTCTCCTCAAAATTTACCTTAAGATGGCCAGAGGGTGGGGGCG
This sequence comes from Phoenix dactylifera, assembly GCF_051530095.1. NCBI lineage: Eukaryota > Viridiplantae > Streptophyta > Magnoliopsida > Arecales > Arecaceae > Phoenix > Phoenix dactylifera. Next base: position 31,392,077 of record NC_143198.1, on the reverse strand, counting down.
CCCAAGAAACAAGGACAAACCTAGGTGCTATAGTAGCAGTAAGGAGGTCCCAGATTTCCCTCGCCATCCCAGATGAAGCAACCATAAGAGCCTCGGTGACCTCCGTAGCCTGACAATGTGCCCTATCCACAGTAGTCCTCAAGGGTGGCCTTCTATTCTCGAAAATCCTCTCATTTCTATCCAGCCAAATATGATAGGCGACATAGGCACAGGCAATGCCCCATCCGGCGATGCTCGACGACCCCATGGCCGCTCTCATGTGACGTAAAAGATCACCCACTATCACCATGGAACTCGGTAAGGGAACTACAACCTGCCTCCAAATCTGAACAGCATGTAGACAAATTAGCAGCGCGTGGCTAGCAGTCTCCACTGACTCAGAACAGTCCACACACATTGGGAGAACCCCGACACCCCTCCTAGTCTGCAAGCTTCTAGTCGGCAAGCAGTCCTGAACCGCCTTCAAAATGACAGAACCACACATGTTAGACTCGCATCCTCCATATCCAACCCTCATTGATCCGCCTGAGCGCTCTTTAGGTCGGCAACCAGCGGTGCCACGTGACATTACGTGGTTGGTCCACACGCTGGATGCCAGGTAACCTCAGCCACTTACAAATGCGGCTCACTAACTCGACCATCTCACGATGTGGGCGAGACCACGAGAGGACTGTCTTTATGATCCAAATCGGTCGGTCGATGGCATTTTGGCCCGAGGCATCGGATCAAAATACGGCTCTGATTCCGCTACCGTCATCTGTCCGGAGCCAATGGATAAGAAGGATTCCACGATCGCAGATGGAAAACATCGCTTGTTTCCATGGATGGAACTTTTTCCCGTTCTGGAGGCCAGGCCCGCATATGGAATATACAGTGAATTCAAAGGAGGTGGTTACAATTGGCATAAATATTTATCAGGAGAAAGAGGTGTCTTATAGAAATATACAATTATAACAACCAATCAAAATGCAGGTTGCAATATGTTGTGTTGTAGCTAGAATCCGAGCTGAGGTCAATCTTTGCCCGAAGTTGGTTGAGGTCAGTCGATAACGAGGTAGAAAGCAGATTGGCACATAGCCGAGGAAAACTTTAAGATGTTAAAAAGTTATCGACATCTCTCCCGAATGCGAATCCGACCTAAAAGTTTCTACTGAAAGATTCTCTGAAGCTTAAGTCAGCAGAACTTTAGAACAACAGTGTGAAAATGAGATTGGTAGTAGATTTGAGTGTACTTACTTCAGAATCCTCCAATCACCCCCATATATAGGATAGGGTAGGAGTTCGTCACCTTAATCATTAGGAGGTGAAATAATTACACGATAATGGTTGACATCATACGTTAACTGCATAGTAACGACTTCTCGTAAAGTCCACGTGACGATAATTACGTCGATCGTGCATTTATGGCCGAGCTGGTGTGATTGTTGTCGAGATTATAACTGCGGCTTCTTTAAAGATCCTTAGCGTTGCTCTGTAGTTAATCCGATCAAAATAACACTCCAGCCAGTACTGAGGTCATTAACCTTGGACTAAATTCAAGTTAAAGACTTTGGGACAATCCTAGGTTGACTAATATTGTCTCTGTCGCGTTGCATGCTAGAACTATGAATGATGCAAGAGGAATGATGATGTGAGAGATGGTCGTAGTTTGAAAAGAATGTTCTGGTGGGTCAATGTGGATTAATTAATTCAAATTAGATTTTTTTTTCATCTCTTTTCATTTTTGTGTATATTGACCTACATTCATTACTCTGAGTTTCACGGTTTTTAAGGACTTTTTCTTTATCCATTGCAATTTAGTTTTAGGGCAATGCCTATCTCCTCTAATAACATGGTATTGTATTTCCAAGGGACTTAGAGGATTTATATTTTCATTTATTTTGGACAAGGACCTTCTTAAAAATCCATTCTTTTATTTGTTGATTTTGTAGCTACAACTTCCTTGGTTAAACAAGGTCGTGAGACACCAAATGAAGATTACATCACTACAACAATATAGATAGCCCAAAGCGGATTGTCTTGGACTAGGCTCGTTAACAATTAATGGCTAAGCTGGTTGGTACCCTTTCCTCTACAGAGACAGCTCTCATAATCATTTTAGACCAAGCATATAACAAAAGGTCCTTTTGGTTCTATGATATTGCTCCTTGCCAAACTCATAAAACCTTGCCCTATAAATATACATTTCAATAATAATTATCAAAAAAAATTTCGTTTTTAAATGTTTCTTAAACATTCAAAGTAAGAACACATTGTTCAAACTTGTTGCTATACAAGATATCGTGAGGACCTAATGAGTGTGGGCTTAATTTACATCAATTTTGTAATGGTAAGATTTTATGTACCTATACAAAGCCAAGAAACTTAAATGATAAATTCTATGCAGTATTTTTTGGACAAGGATCTAAAGTGCTACGAGCGTGACAGGTTATAACTTTTGACTTTTTTGCAATTTACACACAAGAATATGATGCTAATTGTCCATTCTTCTGATACCATCTCACTCTCCTCATTCTGAACCTACCTCCCCTACCTTCACCACCCGCCGCTCCCTCTGCCGCTTCGCCACTTTCCCTGGGCTACCCTGGATTTCCCATAGTTTCGCACCTCGTACCATCAATTCACCGGGATGCAGTCATGGAAAACCAAACTTATTTTAGACCGACCACTTGACTTCCCTCGATTGGATGGTGGAGATTTAAAGGCATTATCAGTAGAAAAAATATATCATAAAAGCATCATACACGAACCTTTGCTATGAGGGGAGGGGTTGGGATTTGAAGCCTTCTTCAGTTCTTCAGTGTACGATCCCTCTCACACAAGCCGGTCGTCGGATTGATTTGCTTTGCTGCGGAGTTGCCTGGCCACTGGAAACTATACTCGTGTCTCGCAGATGCCAAAAAGCCATGGAAAGGAACTCATTAATCCATAAATATTCTTCGAAGTTCCAACCACCATCCTAGAGATATAGTATGACTTGGGAGCCACCCCTTTCTTCCCCTCTTTTAAGCAAATTAAAGCCAGCCCATTTCAAACCTTCCCAAGCTCACCAGAGTTCTGGTAAAAATTGTGCAGGCTCATGCCTAAAGAAAAGCTGTGCTAGTCTCCATGCTCGCATGCATCCTCGAGCAATTTGCCCAACAGGAGGCGTGCCAAGTCCAAAGTTGCTCGGTTTCTTGGTAGGTGCCCATCGCCATCGCTTGATTGAGAGAGAAAGCTAGTTGTTTGTAATTTCTTATAGATGCCCATGGTTTCTCACAGTAAAAATGAGAACCTTCTTCAAGGGTTTTTCTCCAGATTAATACTCAAAACCCTTCCATACATACTCCCATCTCCCAATTCGAAGCCCTTCCTCATCAGCAAGTGCCTCACAAGTTCCACAGAGGAGGATGGCTTAGGCTCGAGGATTCCTGCCACTTAGGGAGACTCATGGGGCCGGCTCGGATCACGTCAACCTGGCGGCTACGGTGCCACAAAAGAGTCGCCACCCGAGCCTCTTCCGTACTTCTCACCGGATTTTAAAACTATACTGGATCTTGAGTTCCGGAGAAGCTTCATCCAAGATCTTTCCATGGTGGATCCCCTACCGGCACCGTTGTCGGAAGATTCCGACCGGCATCGCAAGCTGGGAGTGAAAGTTCTGCCCTCAAGACCGCCGTGGCACCGATCTATGACATCTCCAATTCTCCTTGCTTCGTTCATTTCCCAAGCCTCAATTCTTCGTTCGTAGCTTGTTTTAAGGGGAAATAAAAAGAAGAAATTATCAACCGTGGCAGTCATCCAGAAATTGGCCTCTATATCAAATTATCCACTGATAAGACCGGATTTCAATAAAATTTGGAACAAGTGGTGTCATCTCCCACCGCGCTCTAGCGGATACCAGAGAACACAAGAAAACAAATAAATAAATAAATGATCGAGTACCAAAATTTCCAAAGAAGACGACATCCAGAATTACAAAAGTACAAAAAACCACGAATCCTCTTCCAAGCAACCCAGTTCTCCTTCCACGCTCAAATACCCCGAACCAGAGGAACCACCGGGTACAACTTGACCAGGGTCTCTCTCTCTCTCCCCCGGATGGGTAACGAGATCAGGCTTCCACACTATCTAAGAGATCCCACGGGCACATACCAAATAAATAAATAAATAAAAATATAAAACAGTCAACAAAATTCATAAAATTACAACGGGCAGATATTTAAAACTCCCCTCCCATTTCAAAACAACGAAGATCAAAGAAACCGGGCGAGTGCGAATTGGATCGATGCTTGAGAACTAAAAGGTGGCTAACGATGAACTCGAAGGGGACAAATGCATTCAACGAGAGCATCATCTCTACCACCCACCGCCACCACAAGCATCATCACCTCCACCGCCTCCTTAGCTAACCAGAGCCCATCGAGGGGAAATATTACATAATAAAGACATGCATTACAGCCATTGCACGAACAATGCTCTCCTATCTCTTTTCCAATTCTCAACCTTGGAGCCCATCACAAGCTACCAAGCCTTTGACCGGGCCGTGCCAGAATTATAAAAAAGTAATCCTTCCCACCCTCACGGAAACAACGCCACCGCCCCTCTCTCTCTCTCTCTCTTTCTCTCTCCTTCTCCTTCTAAATTTCATCAGGGAAAATTGAAACGCAGGTTACACCATATTTACCTCTATAAATACGGAAAAAAGACCTCCTCATCATCACATCAGAAAACTATCGAAGCCGACGCCAACAACAAAAAGAAAAGAAAAAGGGGAAAAAAGTGACATCTATTTAATCTTAAATTTTCGATAGCAGTTGGGAGCCCATTAGAAGAACAGAAGGCTGAAACCCCGCACGCACCTGATTTCGACCCCCGCGCCGATTACCTCTGGCGAAACCTCGTCCCCCAGGTCCCCCCCCAAAAATCTTCATAAATTAGGGTTTCTTGGTTCGGTCCGTTCTCTCTTTCGTTAGCCCTCGGTGATTCCGAAGATTTTTTTTTTTTTTTATTTAATTTGCCCTCGATGTAGATCTCCGGGTCCTTGATCTCCATCGAATTCTGAGGTTTCTCCGCGGAATTTAGGGATCCTCGTTGCCGGCGAGATGATTATAAAGCGGAGTCAGAGGGCGCAAATTCCGACGCTGAAGCGGTGCAATGTGGAGGGCGCTGCCCCGGGCGAGGACGATGGGGAGAGGCCGCGGAAGAGGCGACGGGAGAATGTGTTCTTCCCGCTGGAGGTGCTCGGGGATGTCTCCGCCGCTGGAATCCCGATATTCCCCTTTGGCTTCCGGCGGCCGAGCGGGGACGTGCGAGAGCAGATGAGCAGCGCGGCCGTGGCGTCTTCTTGGTGCACCGAGGTCTCGTGCTGCTCCGGCGAGGTGGAGTCGGAGTCGAGGGATGGAAAGCGGAGGGAGAGGGATCGGCTGCGCAAGGTGGCGGCGCCACCGCCGCCGGCCCGGCCGCCGGTCGTCCGTACATCCCGAGGGCGCGCACAGGTGCTCCCAGCCAGGTTTAACGACTCCGTTCTCATTGACCCGTGGAAGAAGGAGAAACCCAAGGCGAAGGCGCTCGACCCCGATTTTGAGATCAAGACTGACCTGATGGAACCTAGCGAAGAAAGTTTCAGATGTAAAGATTTCAACATTGGCTCAGTTTTCCCCAATTCAATCAGATTGTTCCACGAAGAAGAACGGTATCGGGCATGCAGAAATTTGAAATTCAAGAAGTATTCTTCTTCTCGTAGTACTCTGACGTCTTTTAATGAGAGTCTTGCGGGAGCTGAGGAGAGGTTGCCGCCGGTGGTTGATGTCGAGGATCCACTTGATTATGATTCTGATACAATGATTGTGGAAAGAAGGATACTGAAGGAGGGTGTGGAACCAAGGGAGGATTTCTATTGCCTGGAGGACTTTGTTCCGGGTGATGTCGTTTGGGCTAAGTTAGGGAAGAAGTATCCTGCTTGGCCAGCGACCGTGGTTAATCCAATGCAGCAAGCTCCGGAGGCAGTTCTGAGGTCCTCCATGCCTGGAGCCATCTGTGTAATGTTCTTCGGGTACTCCGGAAATGGAAATGATAGGGTAAATTAAATCAACTTCTATCGAATTTTCTTAATAGAATCCCGCTCTCTAATGTTATGTGCTTCTATGCTTTTGGCTTATTAATTCTTGCTATCTCGTCATTACCGTCCCATTGTTACTGTTGTTATTCTAAATTAATTATGAGCATTTGTTGGGGAACAGGAGTACGCATGGGTGAAAGAGGGGATGCTCTTTCCTTTTATAGACCATGTAGACAGGTCAGTTTCGTGAATTGGAAAATTTGGAAATATTTTGACGTGGTTATGCTAAAACTTTGTAAGTTCCACTCTAGGTTTCAGGGGCAGACAGAGTTGTGTAACAGCAAGCCTAGCGATTTTCGGTTGGCTATAGAGGAGGCCTTCTTAGCTGAGCATGGTTTCTTAGGAGTGCAAGTAGGTGGAATGGATATGGTTGGGCAGCCAGCATATTATCAGTCCTTTCCGAGAGAAATCCAAGAGGCGACAGATTCCAACCATGATCAGGAGTGCCAATCAGTGATCCAGGCAAGTTGGTTGCAAATTGGATTTATGATATTTTTGCTATAATAATATTGTGGGTGGAAGGTTTTTAGCGGCCACATTATGGCCTCCAAGAACATCATAGTCTGTTAATAGAGAAGTTGTTAACAACATTAGGATTGACACATTTTCTGTATACTCTTCAGGTGAATCTAGTGGACCCTTAAGAGAATTCTTTGCTTAAAATTTGCTATCATATTTCTCAGGTTGCAACAGAAAAGGATAGTTTGTTTGGACATTCGTTACGAAAACCTGCATTTTGTATATAAATTATATAAAAACATCTGGATTTGTTTTACATATGCAACAAAGGGTGGATTGGAAATTTTGCAAAATCAAATATCTCTAACTCATAGAGACACATCGCACACTTTAATCAGCAAAGTACATGGGAAGTTCGATAGTGTTAAATTAAAACACAATATAATTTACAATCTTCTATATTATAATGGGAATACTTGGCCAAGTGAGGCCCAATTCCAAGGTAGTGAAACCTTTGCACGGGTGCATAACATTATAAAAAGGAAAGCTCCTGGACATCTGCGTGTTTTATCCCGCTCTCTCAGTTTTATGTTTTACATGCATCCTAGAAATCCCCACCTAATGAAGGAAAATGATGGGGTGACGCAGCAATTCAAGAGGGACTCTTTTTATTTTTATTTGTTTCTCTAATACTTCTTATTTTTTCTACGATATTTGATCTTGCAAGTCTGGTAAGAGAAGGAAGCTGAAGTGTCAGGGATCTTCTACTTTTCATGTGCCTGTCACTAGTGTATTGCATGTACAGCAGAAGATATAGACTACCATACAAACATATATTGTCAATTTAAGGATACTCTTGTAAAGGGGAACATTACCATTAGATCCACTATCTTTATCCTTGTTAATGTCCAAGCAACAGCTTCTGAAAAGCTGGAGTCCAGGCACCAATACCTTTTGCAACAGTAAATTGACATGAACTGAGATTAACAAGTGTCTTGTGATGTTTATTCCTCTTTTAAGCATTTTGCCTTCTTTATTACAGTTTAGGGAACAATGCCCCACTTTACTTTTTGATTAAAGACTTTCTTTACCTTTTTTCCTTCTTGAGAGCTGTCATCATAGTTCGCCGTATCAGTCCGAACCGGGCGATACGGGGCGCACCGTACCGGTTCAGTACCGGTACATGGTACAAGAGGCATACCAAACATCCCATACTGTACTGTACCGATACTATACTAGTGTGGCACTGGGATCCGATACCGAGATGGCGAATCTTGGTCGCTATACTTTATCCAAGCACCTTCAGCGATTTCTCCTCATCCTCATCATTGTTCGAAAAGACAAATGAAGTTATTGGATTGATGGTGACTGCTAGAAGACTCAAGTCATCTTATACACTTTGCTATCATCTGACAGATGGAAAGGGGTACACTAGGGCATTTGGTCATGTTACCTTCGATTGGGGTGTGTTCATTTCCATGTAAGTGAACCGCCTGAACTGTGCTGGGGTGAGAACAGTTACTTCTAAGCATTTGTTTTTCTGCAATTCAGCCCAATGTGAGGAACTTGGTTTCTCACATAAGAAAAAAAAGGGCCTCCAAAGTGAAGTTCTATGTGGGTGAGTAGGCAATTTAGGCTACTTTAACACTCTCCCACCACAAACCTATGATGAGGATTTACGGATGACTCTTAAACATGAATGCGGTTCTTTGTGTTAGGTACACTTTGTCTCAGTATCTTTGCGTCATGTTTCGGAGAGTGACACGGCAAAATAAATTCATTTAATGTAGTTATTAAAATAGTAGAAGTGTAGTTATCAACTTACTTTGTGCTATGCATAGCTGTAGAAGTCTTGTTGCAGAGCATACCATAACATACTGCTCAAATCAGCAAATGATGATTAGATAAAATGGCATAATGCGGTTCATGCTATATTGATACATGACCACCACATCACAGTATTTTAAACCTTGCCTCCCTCTCACTTTCCCATTACAAGTGGGCCACTTAAGCAGTATTTAAATAATAATTATCATTAAAAAGAACTCAACAATTAATGCTTTAATTTTTTTCACTTTCTACTGACTTCCTCCGAAACAAATACAAGAAACCAAGTTCAAACAGTAATAACACTTATGTGAAAATGAACTCACCCTTAATTTTGCTCCTTTACACAGGATGCTGGAGGATTGATGTCAAATGATGCTAAATGATCCTAATTGTATTTCTAGCAATTTACACATTGGACATATGACCCACCCGGAAAAGTTTCTACATGTAGACATCTTTGTGAAGTTATAAGGCTTATAATTTACTTTTTGCAAGTTGATTTATTATTTCAAATTTTCAATAATGCAATATAGCAATTTTGTCTTGTGCTTATCCTAGTTTTGGGTGGTTGTTGTTCATATGCATGCTATGAAGTAACTTAAGCTATATCAAAACTTTTGAGAGGACCAGATGAGTTCATAATGGCCTGTTGCTTTTGCTTAAGTTGTTCGTAAGAAAAGAAATTCATCAGTTGAATATAATTTTTATGCCAGATGTTTTATTATGTCTTCATAGATTTTATTTCTGGGGATCCTTCTGGTGCTACTTATAGTATATTCCATTCATCCAGAATTTTATGCGCAGAAGCAATTTAATCTTCTTTGATATATGGTTTCCTTGCTAATGTGGAGTATATGCTGATATAAAACAAGGCTTCTCATGAGCTTTTTTTAATTCATTTCTTTGATATGTTTATTCATTCTCTAGGCTATGAATAAATCAGGAACACATTGCGAGAATTGTGGATTGAGCCTTCCAGTCAAAAGTGCAAAGAAAATGAAGCAGAACTCTGAACGATTATTGTGTAGACATTGTGCTAAGGTTTGAACGTGCCAGATCTATGAAAGCTCTAATTTTCTCTCTTATATATATATATATATATATATATATATATATATATATATATATATATATATATATATATATATATATACATACATACATACATACATATATACATAAATACATATATATGTATATTCACCAGAGCTGATATTGCCATAACCTTTCTTCTTGATCTTCTCATGTGCCTGTGGTTGCATCATTTGCTGTATTTACAGCTTTTAAGTTCAAAACAGTATTGTGGAATATGCAAGAAGATTTGGCATCATAAAGATGGCAGGAAATGGGTAAGAGGATCTGTACACAACTACAAATTTTTGTTGACTTCTTATTTAAAGCAGGGCTTATATTCAATGTCTAATACTTGGGCCTGAATCTCTAATACTTGAGCTTAACCAAGTCAGGTTCATTGTTGTGGATGTCAAACTTGGGTCCATGCAGAATGTGATAAAGTATGCAGCAACCTTAAGGTTCATATTAATCTTGAAAGAATTATGTGTTATTCATGATGTCCTGATATTATCGAAGCCAGTTTAACTGTTTAAGTGAGGTTGACCAATAGAATGTCTTTAATGTCAAAGGATCTGGAAGACTCTGATTATTTCTGCCCTGACTGCAAGGCAAGGTTAAATTTTGAGTCATCAGATACAGAGAAGAAGCATTCAGAATTTAGGTATGCCTAAGTTCTTATTGAGTTATTCCGTATTTACAATATATTATTTAGTGTCTCCCTCTATTTCAGGTTTACCAGATGTTCTTGAGTTAATTGATTCTATCTTAACCTTCTAAGCAGATTTTATAATAACGGTTGGCAAGACACAAGATTCAATAAGATTACTGTTTTTTGTTTCGGCATGGAAGGGGTTTACCTACCAGAGCAACATGTGTAAGTATTAGAAGCTTGTGAGTTTCACTAAAGGCAAAATTTGATAAAAGTAGTCATTCTTATTACCTTATATTATTCAGTTTATCTGCTATTCCTCATATATTGTATCAAGTGAAATAAATCATTAAAGAAGATAAGCTAATTTTATTCTGTGAGGAAAGACATGGTTTGAACCAAAACAATCAGCAAAAAATTGCTTTATATTCATTCTTGTTCTATAAATGCAATACTTACTTCTACAACGTATAGAAGACTAAATCATGGTATGGGTATTGGCCCGAATCAGGAGGTACGAGACGGGTTCGGTATCAGTACCCGATATGGGTGGTGTATTGAGTGTCGGTACGCCAAAAAAATTTCATATCGTAATGTACCGACACTGTGCTAGTATGGCATCGGTATGGAGTCCGGTACCGAGACAGCGAACCTTGGACTAAATAATCATAAGTTATAACTGGCTTTACTCAAAATGTCAAAGTTGGGTGATCAGATAGCTTTGCTTGACAAAATTTATACCTTAATTGTGACCACAACAATAACAAGCTGTTTTATCGATTGGATTTTTTCTAAATTTTTCTTTGACTTCTAAAATCTGCCCTAGCATGAGTACAATGAGAATAGAGGATTTGTTTCATATCTTGGTAGTATCTTTACAGCGGTTCTCAACATTTGAGAAGGCCCTGTAAAGAAAGGGGCTCACTTTGACTTAACATGGTTGGAAAGAGGATTCAAAGACGTTAGAAGCTAGAACACCTTGATGGGAGCAACGAGTAGAAGCAGTAAGAAAGTTTGAAGGGGTTTTCATTAACATCATATTTAGTTTTTTTTATTGGAAGATATACCCAAGATGATTTCAAATAAGGGTCAGGGAGGCCTTAGAGAACCTGGGTGAGCCAAAGAACCTTTGACAATATTTAGCTTTTGACTAGATGAAATATTGAAGATGATTTAACTGATGCACAAATGAAGTTATGGTTATAATTACCACTCTCATACTAACAGTCATGGTCTGTATTTGAGCTTGTGGTCTGGAATAGGTTGTTCCTTGTTGACTGTTTCTTCAACAAAACCATGTTCTTCCCCTCATTTTTATCCTTCTAGACAAGGGAGAGTTTTGTAAACACTGCATTGATTTTGCTGAATGATGCATCAGCCTGATCTTCATCCTTATCTTATTTTGGACTTCTTCGCAAGTTCATGTTTTATATAGTCTAGCACTCTAGCTGTTTATTGTTTTTCAGATGTCTGCTGATTATGCTTATTAAATTTTGTAAACATGGACAGAATCTCATGTCAATGCGGCTGTTGCAAGGGGCAGAAAAAGTTTATGCTTACTGAATGGGAGCGACATACTGGTTCTAAAACTAAAAACTGGAGGTCTAGTGTTAAAGTCAAGAGTACAATGAAGCCATTGGGAAAATGGGTTTGTACTTGATCAAGAATCTTTTATTTTTAAGCAATGATAAATGTAATTTCAATATTTTTCTTTTTGTGTAGCATATTCAGGTTCACCTTTACTGAATTTATTCTGTTGGTTTTTTAAAACACTATTTCTTTATGAGTATATTGATTATTCGAAAATCAGAACTCTGGCTAGTGGCTGTACATAAGAATTTTATGTAAATCTCTTGAACACTTAGCATGGTTGTTTTTCTAATACTGGGTGTGGTTCATGGGTTTCGCACTTTGGCTGCTGCATCACTCTGATTCACTCACATTTTAGGCATTTATCTTCAATATTTGCTCCATTCCATTTTGAATATATAGACTTCTGCTGCAATTAATGATCAAATAGATTAATGTTAATCTTTGCTATGTGGTTTAACTCTCGTTGTTGCTAACTTGCAGGTAGAACATTATCAGGCTACTGTGGTTTCTGCAAACAATGCTAAACGTCCATCTCCAAAAGTAAGGAAAGAAAAGCTACTTGCTTCCTTGCAAGGTAATTCCATTTCTGTAATATTATCTGTTCTTTGATGGTTACCCCATTTGGCAATTGCAACCAACATGCCAGTCCTTGAATTTTTTACTTAGTAAACTGATAATGCTTATGGTTTTCATTTTGATAGAATCATATGACCCAGTATATGTTAGATGGACAACAGAACGATGCGCAATCTGCAGATGGGTTGAAGACTGGGATTACAATAAAATCATTATATGTAACAGGTATTTCACACAATTATGTGGATCCTAAACCTCTACTGAGGTAACTTACTGGATGCAGATTTAGTAGTTTTTGCTGCCTGGAGGCCATGCTAAAAGGACAGCAAAAAAGGATTAGTTTTGAATAATTAACAATCAGTCACATAAATATCCAGATGTCAAATAGCGGTCCACCAGGAATGCTATGGAGTGAGAGGCAAACAAGATTTCACCTCTTGGGTTTGCCGCGCTTGTGAAACCCCAGAGCAGAAGCGGGAGTGCTGCCTTTGCCCTGTAAAAGGTATGATCTCCACATTTTCTCAGAGGCGCGCTATTTGCTTGTTTTGTCATCCTTTGTGCTTCCTGATGAAGATTTTTACTAGTCGTGTTACTGATTTGCATAGAGATCTCGATCTACAAGCTGAGCAGTTCAGTTGAATTGCTCTTCTAGTTTCCAAATTCACAAATGGAATCTACTTTATCCCCAGCTTACAAGTGTATACATAGTTTAAAACTTTAAACTAAGGTCTTGAGTTGTTAAACTAACTTCTTGCTATTTCTGGTTCCCCCACCTTTTTTTATGTGAAATTGGAGGTTTCTATTGATTAATGTTATAAGTTAATCCAGCTCTTAGTGTTTTTATAATGTTGAACCTCAGGTGGTGCTTTGAAGCCGACGGACATTGATACATTATGGGTCCATGTCACGTGTGCCTGGTTTCAGCCTCAAGTTTCTTTTGCAAGTGATGAAATAATGGAGCCTGCTGTTGGCATAGTGAACATTCCATCTGAGTCTTTTGTGAAGGTTAAGACATGATTATGGACAACAATATGTTGCGAACTATGTGATGGACCTCAAATATCTCTGCTATTTTTAAGATCTTTCTCCCAATGGGGAAACTGTTATTTTTCTATCTCACATCGTATAATATGCATCAAATTAGGGACTTAACTGATAATTTGTTTGTCCATGTGTCTCCAGGTTTGTATCATATGTAAGCAAATGCATGGTTCTTGCACGCAATGCTTTAGGTGTTCCACTTATTATCATGCCATGTGTGCATCAAGAGCAGGATACCGCATGGAGGTAGATCATTGACGATAACAATAATTTTGACTCCTCAAGTTTAATGTTTGATTGAATTTATTAATCAGGAGCTTCTAGTATTATTCAAAATATCCCATCAATTCGAATAAAATGGTTTGACTTTGATATGCTGTTGATGGATTGCAGTTGCACTGCTTAGAGAGAAACGGGAAACAGATAACGAAAATGGTTTCATATTGTGCGCATCACCGGTAAACTTCTACTTGTGGCAGTTAGTAATGAAATAGTTTCCATACTTCTTGATGCCTTCCTCTATCACCATTTGTTCTTTTGGAAATTGCTCGAGAAACAGCCCTGTGAACTTTAGACTTGAGAATTAGAAACAAACCTGCCTCCCAGCAAATTATCCCATGTGTCTTGAACTGTGGTCTGTTTCTCAACTTTGAAAATATATATTATGTCATGCTTGAATAGCAGTAGTCTAGCTAAACGAAATGTCAGATTCTCAGAGAGCATCCCTTATGGATGCTAAGCCCAATGTATGTCATATACCTGAATGCGATAACATTTGTCATCATCAAGGTTAAAAAGGGGGGAGACCCCTTCTTTTATCATGTTTTGCAGTGTTATACTCAGAACCTGCTTTTTAAGAATTTTTCTAGAACTTGCATCAATTATTTTTTAATTGAGGTAACACAACTACAGAATTTCTATTTTCTGTGCAGGGCTCCGAACCCAGATACAGTTTTAATCATACATACCCCATTAGGGGTATTCTCTTCCAAAAAGTTGCTCCAGACTAATGAAAAGCAGAGTGGGTCAAGGCTGATTAGGAAAGACATCCCTAAAGTTCCATCCTTACCTTCTCAATATTCTGAAATGTCATCTGCTGCAAGGTGTCTGATCTATAAAAAAATAGAAACTAAGGTATGATAGACATAGAACATTATAATTTCCTTTGATGAAAATTTAATGCTTGTGCAGTCAAATAATCAAGCATGGTTTATTTGGTGCTATCTTGCAATCTGCTATGCTTAATAATGCTTGTCCCCTCTGTCCAAGGCCTTCAAGCACTCTTCCTGGCATGTGGGACATAATATTCTGTCTGAATCCTGGCCTAATTGTCCTGAGAATGCTGATTTGACATAAAAAATAGTGCATCTCCTCTAATGGGATAGCATCATTGTCATGGCAGGAGAATTTCTTAAATAATGGTGTTTGTAGATTTCACGTAGTCCTGATATCGACAGTGCTTCGCATCTTGATTGCTTGTACTTTACTTTAAATTATCCAATCATCCATGATTGCAATAATTATATGGTAAATTATAGGTTTGGTATATAACATCAAGTGCAGCAGGCGGTAACAATTTATGCTTCGTGTGTTACAGAGCTGTGTCTGGATAAAAGTCATCTTCAGTCCTTGTATCTTTAGTCTTGGCCCCATTCTTTTTCTGCTTCATGAAGATAATTTTCTTCCATGTAACACCATGTAGGCCTGTAAATCAGTTCTTACTAACTTTTGTTTGCTATGCAGAGAACACAAGAAGAGGCCGTTGCCCACCAAGTGATGGGGCCTATTCATCATTCTTTGGATGCAATTAAACGCCTTAATAAACCTAGGGTACTTCTCTTGTTCTTCTTATGCTAGACAGGTTCACATAGTTTTATTTTTAGAACTCGATGCTAAACAATTGGAAATTGATGGGATATATTCCATTCTTGTTAAACAGGATGAGAAGGACCCTGAATCATTTTCTACATTCAGGGAGCGTCTTAAATATTTGCAAGTAATTGTTTATCGCATTGTGTTGCCATATGTTGTTACATATTATTCTCAATATCCTCATCAGGTCTTTTGTCTACTTATGCTTCTAGATGACCGAGAATAGCAGAGTTTGTTTCGGTAGATCTGGAATACATGGATGGGGCCTTTTTGCACGTAGGAACATTCAAGAAGGAGAAATGGTACTATTTCAAACTATAAAGTTCTCACTTATGTTTTTTCTTTCCTCCAAGACAACTTGATTTTTATTTCTGTCTGGATTTACCTGCTAATTCGTCATTGTCTTTGATGGCTTCAGTATTCCCCATGTATGGTCATGGTTAGTGCCAGAATGCATGATGTGCCATCTAGATTGATAATCCACATCTTTCATTACAATATAAATTTCACAAAATGCAAATTTTACAGTATGGTGTAGTTCCAGAATGCATGATGTGCCATCTAGATTGACAGTCCACATCTTTCATTACAATATAAATTTCATAAAATACAATTTTTTTACAAATTAATTTAATGCAGCTACCATCTATGGATTAGAATAAACTCTTTCTTTTGTTACTGAAAAGTATTTATTGTGTGAACACTTGTTGAACGGTAAGAAGTCCCATAATATTTTATTTCTTGATCTCTAGGCATTTTGGATGTTGTAAAACTTGATGAATAGCAATGCCGTCAATTTTGATGGTTAAACATGCATTTTGGCACCAGGGCATTTCTATGGTAGTCATGCCTTACAAGCATCAAAAACCGACGTGTACATATACAGATAAATACATCAATATCTCTATGCAGGCATGCAGCTGTGTTAAATGGAGCTATGTGACAATAATCAAGTAATGATTATTGATTAGGATATAACATGGATTTATGCAGAAAAATGTGTTAAGTGTATCTTTTGTTCTAAGCCATCTATTATTAGTTTGTTTGTGTGCTAGATCATGTTACTTGTTAATGTCTAGATTTTGGTAATATAGCCCAAAAAAAAGGCTAGAGCAGCGCTTGTATATAAATTGGTTATACATAACAAAAGAAAAACCTTGTTTTAAAAGAAGATATGACAGTCTGAAACCTATCACTAGGTCATCGAATACCGCGGGGAGCAGGTCAGGCGCAGTGTTGCGGATTTGAGAGAGGCACGCTACCGGTTGGAAGGAAAAGATTGCTACGTGAGTCATCTTTCTGTGCTTATCCTTGATTTTATTCTTATATTAATCTGCTGATGATAATCACAAGAAAACCAAACCAGAATTTGGGCTGTTTTTTTTTTGGTTTGAAATTTCTTAATTTGTGTACAATAGACTGACAAAACAACAGTAAGCACTACTGAAACTTTATGGATGCTCAGTTATGATCTAGCTTTTGTAAATTTGTTTGGTTGTCTTTCTGGAAGGTCTTAAGTAACACTTCTTACCACAAAAAAAAAATTAATGCCAATATTTTGTTCGTTGGAATTTGAAAAATTAGCACTTGCAAACATATTGGATTGTAGAATTGAAACTTAATGAAGATATTGGCTTTTGCAAAGGCTATGATCTGTGATGTAGTACTGATTACTTTCGTATAATGAGGACATACTTTATTCCAATAGTGACCTGTCTGTTTGGAGTTTGGACAACACCTTTATTTTATGCTAATTTCTGTAACCTGGTAGTATTAAATGTATATTTTTAGTGCATCTGTGCTAACCTACAAATTTCTATGTCATAATGCTTTTGTTAGCTAATATTCATGTGACCTATCTCAGCATATTTATATACAGACTTGACAGTTTATCTTTTAATGCATCTGTGCTAACCTATAAATTTCTATGTAATAATGCTTTTGATAACTAAAATTCATGCAACCTACCTTGACATATTTTTATACATGCTTGACAGTGTATCTGCATGTTGATGTTCTAACTGATGCTTTTTTAAAGGTTATCTATCTAAATCCATTTTAATAAGTGGATCAATAATTGCTACCTCAGGATTGAATCCCTACAACTGTATTTGGTGTCAGTTGTTTTTTCCAAAAAATTTAGACAGAAAACCATCGAATGTTTCAATTTTATTTACAATTTGCTATGACGAAGCAACTGTGAACATGAATTCTAGCATGTGATAGAAATGCAAGATCAATGCTGCCATGTACAGGTGTTTTAATACTCTTATCTATTTCCATATCCCTTCAGGGCTGCTCTCAAGGTGTCATTATGACCTTTGAGTGTTGACATGTATAGGCAAGGAAACATGGAGTTGAGCATGTTTCATCGAATGCCTGAGATCTATGGCAGCCTTAGGCATCCATATATTTAGTTCCAGATCTCCACAAATAGGTTTTGCACACAAATACCTAACAAGTTCGATTCTCTTGATAATCCCTATCTTTCTTTATATTGAAGTTTGACAAATAGAAAAGGGTCTTCGATAGATAAATACCTAATGCTATTTTTGATTGTTTAGAATGCGACACGAAAGTTGGTCAAAGGGGAATATTTTTTCCAATGGTTGAGCAAGGAAACAACATTTAGAGAGAGAGATAGTTGGGCAAAAAATAATGGATGTTGACATATTAGTCCATTTGCAACCATATTCAAATTAGTCCTTTTCTGGTTGGCCCCCACCCCTCCTTTTCTCTTCTTTTTTGTGAATGGGGACAAAATAGTCCCTTCCATCCATTTAGTGCTGTTCCTTTCTCTTTATGTAACTTCAATTTTTCCTAACCATTATAACACAAACTCCACATTTTTAATTGGCATTTCTTTTTCTGATGAGAAGCATGAGTGATTCCCATCTCAATTCCCCTTGTTTATGATAGCCATCAAAGTAGGATTAATCTAAGGTCATACTTTCTATTTAACATAAAGAATTTCATCAACTTAGTTTGAACTTAACCTGCAGATCTTTGGGTTTTAAATGAAATTCCATATTTTGAATACAAGGCTTTGATATATATATATATATATATATATGACTGTAAACTCGGTTAGAAAAAGTGCTTGTACAAGTAATTAATTATTGGCCATGCCTAAGAATACATCTTCAATTACATGCTGTATCCTCCAGTTCTCTGTGATCAAGAAATTTTAGTTTCGTCTCAAGCTGACTAAGTTTTCATTCAAAGGAAGGTTTTTCTTTGTCAGATCCTTTATTTATGTGTGAGCCCTTTGCTTTGAAAAATATGTTTGATCAGTGTAAACTGAACCACTTGCTAAGAATTTTCATTGAAGTTGTTAGGTACATTGTTTAGGGTGGGTGATTCTTAGGGTGCTGGCTCTTTGATCTAGTCTATGTCGATTGTCACATGTGTGCTTAGAATGAGTAGTGGTATGCATGAGCAGAGCTGGGTTTTAAATGAGAAAAGATCTTTATTTATTCTTTCTTTCCTGTATCATTCAAGATTTTTGTTTGTTACTTGTGCATTGAATTGGATTTGGATTAGTAAATAAGTGATCTTATGTTTTGTTTGTATGTTGTAGCTTTTCAAAATCAGTGAAGAAGTAGTGGTTGATGCTACAGATAAAGGGAATATAGCACGTTTAATTAATCATTCTGTAAGTAGTTATATTCAATAAAATTTCCTCATTTTCTTCTTACTGCTTATATGGAGAGTGCTGCCTATACTGATGAAATATTTTTAATTCTTTATGCAGTGCATGCCCAATTGCTATGCAAGAATTATGAGCGTGGGTAATGATGAGAGCAGGATTGTCTTAATAGCTAAGACAAATGTTTCTGCTGGAGATGAGTTAACGTATTATTATTTTCCTCTCCTCAAATTCTGATTTCACTTCTGTTAAATCTGTTTCGGTCTTTTCTTTCATATGAGTTGAGCTTCATTATGTCACCAAGCCGTTTGTGGAATCTTCCTTGAAACTTTTCTTGAGTTCTCAAAGTGATGCATAATAAGGTAGAATTTATGAACAACCCAAAGGAAAATCTTTTCTTCATGGAAGGTTGCCTAGCCAATTTTCGAGGCTATGATGCACAAATATTGACATGGACATTTATCTATTGTGGAATGAAGATACACAAAACATCTATGTACATTTTTTAGGACATGGATATGGATACTGTTAACACATGCAACAAATCTATTTGATAAGGTAAGACAAATTTAAATAAAAATACTTTGAGGTCATATATTCATCTTGACTATATCGTTTCCTTCAAAAAACTGAACATTATCAAGTGCTAACAAAATGTAGGCTTTGGTATCCATCTGTTAGCTCTTTGAGACAGATACATCAAGCTTGTAGAAGTATCTAGTTATCATAACATGTGAGTTGCAGGCCACTATGATTTAACTCTTGGACTCTGTCAGTTACTTGTGATGCTCACATGTGGTCTTGTATGATAGTGATAAATGTGCTTAAATGGGATCATTGACTCGGATCACTTATGTTAAATTGAAAATAACTCTCAAAAGATGAAATATACTTTTTCAGTTTGGATACTGTATAATATCACAGTCAACCGTATCTTATTTGGCTTTTGGTCTTCCTGAAATGGGTCAAATGCTGGCCTGGTACTGCTCAGTACTCAAATGCATCAATCTATTCTATGCACCTATGATCATAAATAGATGCCTATGTCATTGATCGGACCAAGCTTATTCTCAAGCTAAATTTTCTATATTCTGCTTGTGTGCAGGTATGACTACTTGTTTGACCCTGATGAAGGTGATGAATATAAAGTTCCCTGTCTCTGCAAAGCTCCAAACTGTCGGAAATTTATGAATTAGGTAAATGTACATGCCCACTTATTCCTTCACATGAAGCCTAAACAGCAACCCCCCCCCCCCCCCCCCCCCCCCCCCTCTCCCAAACCTCCAGTCGTTCCTCTATTGTATTCAGTTTCCCATTTTTTATCAATTGAAATTATTTAAAGCTTGAGAGTAACAAGGGCCACATTCTTCGCAAATTGCATACCTCAGTGTATTAACTACAGTTGTTTAATCAATGTAGCATTTTTTTTCTCATAACTGGTCTTGTCTGATTGCTAAAACTAGCCACCAATCCAATGGTCTGTATATTAACTTGCCTCATCAATGATGGAGAATTCCAACATCTGATTTATTTTATTGTCTACGAGATAGTGCCATATTTGTGCATTAGGGATTATTGTGTGCCCGTCCTGATGGCTATCATGGGGCTACATCTGTTTGAAGATAGTGCCTTATTTGTGCATTAGGGATTAAATTGCAGATAACTTTGATATTATACTTTGTTTGGTGTGAAACTTGACACGGTGACAGAGAGCTTATAGTTATCTGCTTGAACTCCTTGCCGTTGGGTTTCAGACGTTGAAAGCAAGAGTGGTGGTGACATCAGGTTTGGCAACCAATTAAGGGTGGAAACTTGGTCTCTCAACTCTTATTTAGAATGTAAACAGTGATAAAACCCAGTTACCATTGGATTCAATTGGCGGATTGGCGGGAAGGCGTGTAAGCTGTGATTGGTGCCGAGGCGCACAGGCGTTCGGAAGGGTTTCGCACTCTGCAAGTTTGCTTTGGAGCTCAAGTCGGCTACAGGTTCCATGAGGATGATCTGATGGCCGTAATATTATCTTCTTATATAAAATTCTGCTCTCTTCTAGGGTTAGAGATAGAGGGTGCATGCTACAGAGAAAATTTGGGTTTTAGGTCTGAGAGCCTTTTATATAATAAAAGGTGTAGGCTTTTTTTTTTTTTTTTGGTGCTAAAACCGGTGTTTCATACTATACGGGTACAAAGGTGTAGGCTTTCACCATGGAGCCTTTGCCTGGGACCGGGTGATCTTTATTTCATCCTCAATAATGGCTCTCTTTGCTATCTTGGTGGATGCGATCTTTTTATATCATATCTATTTATTTTTAATTATATATATCATATTATGAGTGAAAATTTAAACAAGTTGGTATATAAGTTCGTATAAAATTAAATACGTTAAACATGGATCTATATTTTTTGGATATGGGTTGCCTGTGTTTCTTCCCTGAACTGGGCTCGAGTCGAATCGGCCTGACACAATTTGTTGCCGTTACTATTTCCAGGTCTACTGCAGAATCTTTAGCATTGTAGGAGCACGGGAAGTATAACTTTTGGACCGCGTAGTGGAACGGAAGAACATTGCCATCCCAATCCCTTGACATCCTCCAAAGACAAGGCCCAGCAGCGCAATTGAACCACAGCCGGTGTCCCTGGATGTGCTGGAGTCGGGACAAAAAACTAGGCTAGCGAACTTTATCTTTACGTACCTTTCGCAGCAAATTAGACATGCTGAGAGAGAAACACCCTTTTCACTCAAAAGAAGAAAAAAAAAATGGAAAGAATTTTCTTGCTGGTTGGACAGGATTTTGGCATTCCACACATCCAACTTGTTTTTGAATAATGTCGAAAAGGTAAATCCAAGACTGCTTAATTTCTACTTGCATCGAATTGGATGAGATTTACGATTACTTTGTTGATCTATTGGATATTTTAGTTGAAATTAGAAAAGCATTAATGCAAATACAAAACATAAACTTCTATTATCTAATCATATCACAAGCAAACCATGCAATAAAATAACAAGAAGCAACACATAGACATTATAAACAACCTATTCCGTATAAGATTTGTTTGACAACCGCAGAATAGAAACAACGATACAAATAAAGAAATAATCACATTAAACTTATTATTGAAATGAGCTATGAAACATATAGTGTTATCATAGTTTCAGAGAGCAATCAGGTTGATTGAAGTTCAGATCGAGGTATTTAATGATCCAGATCTAATAAATATTCAAAAATAACATATTTTTCAATCCGACTAAATTTGGATGGAATTGAATTCGCTTACTTCAGGTTTCAAATCAGAAGTTCCAGCAAGTGAGAGAATCGAGAAAAAACTGGAAAAAGCTCTCAGAAAACCCTTGAGCACGTTACATCCATGCACTCGAGTACTCCTGGATTTCTTACAAATAGAAGCAAAAACAAAATACACCAGCGCGCGAAAATAGACGTCCTTATGCTCAATATATGCTAGTAGCCAGGAAAAGAGGGGAAAAAGAAAAAGGGTAAAAGGCTAAATTGCTGGCTCCTGCGTTGGAATCGCTCAGTCTGGTGGAGACACCCACCTAGAGTTCATTCGATGCACCCAGGAAAATCAAGGACAACAGTATACACGGAGACAATGCAGAAGATTATGTTAAATGGACGCACCCACCAGACATCATATTATTATGACCCAGCAGAATTATGACCATCGTGCCATGGACTGGTCTTTCCCCACCGGTGCTCTGTATAAAAGGTCCAGTGTAGATCCTCAATAATGTACCCCACCCTGATGGACCCCACTTTAAACCACCAAAGCGAACGGTGCTAGCCTGCCCATGCTTGCCTATCGCCCCATACTTGATATACCACATGCCTCATAATACTACTGTATTTCATCAAAAATTTTCATGTAGAATAATCTCTTTTTTCCCCCTCATTTTCAATGTAAAACATGTTAAGAAATGCAACTATAATCATACTTTCTACCATGGATTTTGGACTTTCCTGCTTCAAGAATTAAAAAAAAAAATCCTAGTGATCATTCGTGACTCCAATATATAAAAGCCTGGGATCATGATAAGAGGGCAGCGATGATAATCCTTCTGATGTTTCAAACTTTCATATTGCAGTAGGTGGACCCTGAACGAAATGAAGTGGCCTAGGAAAAATCTATAATCTCTTACATCTTGCAACCGCAGAGCTATTAACTTTACCTGAAAATAAAGCAATAAAATTCTCACCTTGCCATGACTTATGCTGTACATCCTCTCCATCGTCATGAACAAGCCAAGTTCTCTAGCTGACGTCCAAACCAGGAAAAATAATATAATGTCTTCTAAACGTGCACCGAAGGTAAAATCATGGAGTGGACTAAAAATTGTGCAATAAAAGAGGGCAAAATTTTTTATAAAGTTAGAGGGCATAGTACCTTAGTAGTGCAGCAGAATTCGGTGTCATCCACACAAAGCTTCGGCAGTGCCATCTTCTTCCCAGCAAGTCATGCAGTTTGATACTTTCTCGGTGCTAAGTTCAGGTCAAGTTGACAGCGTAGCCAAGAGAGACATACAACAGAAAACAGAAGAAACTAGAGCATAGGGAAAACATCTCTTCTTTGATCTGCTCTAGTCACTTGCAGCCGTACAATGCCATGCCGGCAACAGGAGGAAAAGCAAAATGATGAATATGATTTAATGATAATTTTTTCAGAAATAACAAACAATAATATAATGAACTATAAGGGGCATGCAGAGAAGAGCATAGCACAGTCCGCTCAAAAACAAGCATAGAAGGGGCCACGACCCTGATGGCATTAGGAAAGCAAATAGAAAATGTTTCAATGTGTACTTCCAGGAGAATTATGTATCCAACTTAAATTTACCCTACACTCTGCCTTTAAAGCCTCACAAGTTGGAGAGCCATTGGCAAAAACTACAGCATCAGAAACAAAATTAGATTGTTGTTCGTTGGCATCACCAGGATGAACATCGGCGTCAGTCATTGTGTTCTTTGCTACTTCCATGTCACTAGCAGAACTGGCGCCACTGGCATCAGCAATTCTGTCCTTCACCTCTTCCATGTTACTGGCAAAATTGGCACCAACAGCATCAGTAGTCGTGTTCTTCACCTCTTCCATGTTACTAGCAGAAGTAGCACCATCAGCATTTGCAGCTGTGTTCTTTGCTTCTTCCATAATACTCGCAGAACTGGCACCATTAGGAACACCAGCATCACCAAGCACATCCTTTAATTCATTTGCTGGAGCCGTGTTTTCTGAACAGACAGGTGGTGATGCAGGGAAAGTCACTTTTGATCTTTCATTCTGCTGCTTATACAGGGACATGGCTCTCTGCAAACCATGAATCGACACAAGAAATCAATCATCTAACAGCCATCAGTTCATATTCCTTCAATTTAGTATGCCCAACATATTGTTTGAATCAAACACTTCATAGCTTTTGAAGTGCAAAAAAAAAAAAAAGGCAGTCTACTGCATGAAATAACAAATTGGTTCTGGTTGTGGTATGCGCAAGCCAAATCTGGGTTATGAATTCAGTAGATGATTAAGAATACAAACCACTCATTGAAATATCATGTCATACTGACTAAGGTTCAAAAGTTTAAAAGTTCACAGATAATCAGCCTACAGAATTCCAGTTTGAGTACTAGATCTAAATCCCATTTGACTTAGAACAACGTAAATCTTAATTAAGAAAATGCTTTCTAAATGCTCAAATGTGTTTTAGAAATTGTTATTAAAAGCCCAGAATTCTGTGAAATCAATACATTGTAAACAAAAGCTTAAAAAGTCTGCAAGCATTTAGCCAGCAAATAAGGCTTGCATATAAAGGGACACCAAGAAAATAAAAAAATGAAAAGAGAATTGTGTCTTGCATAACACTGACTTTTGAACATGTATATATTTATTTGAAATGCGAATGGTGAACATCAGTTGACATAAGCTTAAATTTAGCACAAATTCTCATCTTTAAATATTACTATACCTGAAAAATAGCATCTTTTGTTGTGGGAAAGAGTGAGCTGAAGATGTGACTTGCACCTTGTCTTCTCCCTCTAATATCTTCTTTATTATTCTGCAACAGAAGAAATATGTCATCATCAAAGGAAAGAAACATGATACAGTACAGAAAAAAATATGAGAATGATTTTGTTTCAAGCAATATACATTATCTCTTCAGTACCTGAGAGTGTTCATGTTTAGATTTATCGTATGCATCAGTTATCTCCAGTTTCCCCAATAGAGACATGCACTTTTTGTACAACTCTGGATCCGCAAGATCAAGCGAGATGTCAATCCTGGACAGGTACTTGGCACAAAGGTTGGCATTATCATCCCCTGGTGTTTTAGAAGACTCAGGTATCTTCTTCTGTATAGTTTTTGGAGGACTTTCAACAGCATTTTTTGCTGAAGGTGCATCACTTGAGCGCTTTGCATCAATACCTTCAGAAGGCAGATGTTCTGTTCTGGCCCGTTCACTGGATGAGCACTGGCTAGGTTGCTGAACCCAAGCTTCATCCGCAAGAGCATGTGTTGAAGGTTCTGGTTCCTTCCGAGGTACAGGAAAATCCTCATTGATGTTACCATTTTGTCCCTTCCACATATCAGCATTCATCTCCCACCCTCGGCTACCTACTATATGTCTATTCTGATCCCATTCTGACCTTCCATACATATGGGATTCATCACCAAATACACCATTACTACCATTCCACACTTGCAAGTGAGGAGGGCATGATCCATCAACTGGATTATGCCATCCAAATGGGCGGCCATGGCCACTGAACCTGTCAGACACTTCATGCATGTGATAAGAAATCCCAGTATGGCTCAAATCCATTGATGGTCTAACACCAAATAAAGGAGGACCAGGAAAGTGCTGCATAGCTGGATGAAATCCAGCAGGAGGCGGACCATGTTGGAGAGGCATGAAACCATTGGCTACAGGAGAAGGCCAGGCTGGGCCACTTTTCCAAGCATTTCCATGACCTCTTCCCAAACCGATGTCACTGCTCCTTCTTTGACGGTTATAGGATTTGCGATCACCAACCTGGACTCTATTATCATCTTCATATGAGCCCAAAACTGGACTGTCAATTCCAAGCCTGATAGGTGGGGGAGGCAGGAGGTGATTAGGTGAACTGCCAGAGAAGGGACCAGTTCGGTTAATAGATGATGAACCACCTGGAGTGGGCTCCCTATTGCAAAGCTCAGTCTGAGATTGATCATCCAGAATTGGTCTCTCCAGAGGCAATTCTCTATCTCCAGCTCTGGAACTGCAGCGTTTTGGTCCTACTTCATTACCAAAACTTTGTCTAGCACTGGTTCTATCTGGAAATCGTCTCTCACTAGTAGATGGAGATTTTTCTCTTAACTTATTTGTTGAAGTATAAGCATCAGATCTTGGATTCTTATCATACTGAGAAGCAGCAGCGGTTTCCATAAAATGGACGCGATCTTTTGGTTTAAACTTATCAGATGAACGAGAATCAGAAGCTCTCTCACGATCTCTGGTAGCAGTTGGACAATCCCCTGTAGAAGCGGTACTACGGTGAATTCTCTCTTCAGATGGTGATTGTCTGCATGCAGAATCTGCTTGCTTTGATTTATGCCTGAAAATTAAAATAGAAACTGAGGTTATAAATAATACATTATCAAGCGACTGCGAAAGACAGGGAACAACCATATGAATAATATCTGCCACATATTATCAACTGCCAGGAAAATTACACTGGAAAACAATTACCGACAAACACATATCAGGCAACATTAACTAATAACAATAAATAGAGGGAATTAAAATAATATCTGACATCGGAAAAAAAAAAATCTAAGTGGACATGAGATAAATATAAAGTGGAATAAGACAAGGAAAGAAATCCATAAGAAAAACTCGTAAATGAAGAGTATCTACAACATCTGATATTTCACCAGACAGTTCCTGGCCAAAAAGAAAATCCAAAACAATACAAGCACTTCACAAGCACTTCTCTAGCAGTCCTGACAAGATAGGTGGCAAAAACATGAGCAACCCACCTCTATAATGAGATAACCCCACCATCAGCACACAATACCCACATATCTTCACTAAAAAATATAATCTCTGTCGCTTCAATGCCATTACCCCCCCCCCCCCCCCCCAAAAAAAAAAAAAAAAAAACAAAGTTAGATCATTCCATAAGTTTGATATCATGCAGATGTTGAAGCCGCTGGCATTTTGGTGTATCCTTATATAAACAGATCTATAGAGAAGCAGAATAGCTATATGACCGTGCATCTTTTTGAAATCATGACTATTTCTCAAAGTATGGTAACTCGGAAGAATCACTCGGAAAAGTCACTCAGCTGTCTTGCACCATTGACTTTGCTTCATTATGTGGCATTCACAGTGCCAAATCAAAGAGAGCAATGCAGCTACACACCAGCTGTCTTGCACCATTGAGTTACACTTTTGAGTTACCAAAGGATTTTTTGTCCTAAAAACATAGTTTTTAAGATAGTTCCACATCTTTGCAATATAACCATCAAAAAATCTCAAACAGCAACCATACTTCTAATGGAAAAGATCCACAAAATATTGAGATAAGTATTTCTTGAGACCTATACTCCAGGTAATCCATAGTTAAGTTATAATTTTCTATAATATTATATACTGATCACATAGTCTTTCGAGATAATCATGAATGTGTAAGTAATCAATCCAATAGCAACACTATAAAAATTAAAAAATAAAAAAAGGGTGATGGCCATAAAAGAGGGAAAGATTTAACCACAAAATGTGATTGAATATCTTACTAATACAAAAAATAGATAAGGGGCAAGGGATGATTATAGTGCAGGGACTACCTCCAGTGGACACTACTATCAAATACAATGAAATTTAGCAGAAGGGATGAAATAAGAGACAAGAAAAGGTACCTGCTATAATCTTTGACAGCATAAGCACTCGAGCTGGCAGAGCTCTTTGGTCGGTTATTATTTGGACTAGAATCAACCTTTTCTAAATGTCGATGCTCCGACCTAGATTTCTCAATACGGGAATCAATTCTACTAGGAAATTTTTTTTCCGCATCTTCATGTGGTTCCTTTGCACTTCGAATCTTCAAATCACAATGATCCTCGGACCCCTCAGAGAACCTCTTGCTTCCACTATTAAGCTTGGTATCACGATCATCAACATAAGGGCTGCCATCATGATCATTGTGCTGAAGCTTACTTTTTTTATAATGACTCTCAGAGGGAATGTTTTCATCTCTATAATGCTTATTCTCAGACCTCTCACCAATACGATCCCAAGAGGAGCGTTCATCTTCGCGCTTGTCATCCCGGTGTTTTTGGTCCCTGTCAACATCAACCCTGTATTTATCTCTATACTTTCCATCTTCATGCCTTTCATCTCTGTAGCTTTTATTTTTAGTATGATCACCTCTAGCAGATAGTCTCCTATCACTCCTATTATCACTTTCTCTTGCATCACCCATCCATTTATCTTTATCTTCAGAGTCATCTCTCCTTCTCCTAACATGTTTCTCAAGCTCCTTTTCAAAATCAGGATTCTGCAACTCATGCTGTGCTTGCCATTCTGTTAAGTCACAAAGATGGAAGGTACTGGTTAAATCTAAAACTTACTGAATAGGGGAATGCAATATATTTTAGTAACAAATTATAATAAAAATATATGAAACAAATATATGGCATATTTTTGAGTAACAAACTCATATTACACTAGTAAGAAACAAGTCAAAATTCACAAATCAATCTAAGAAAAAATTATGAAGCAACTGTCTGATCGCCGTTGTAATTAGCCCAAATACTAGATTCTGAGATGAGAGAATTGAATTTCTTAAGATTTTGATATGTGAAAATATGAAGTAAGCAACAGCAATGACTATAAAATGAAAATGAACTGTCTTAAAGTAGATGATTTTGTATATGACATGGAATTTCATCACAAAGTAAATTGGCTTCCATAAACCTACTTAGATCTTCAAGGGTGTTATAAAATGGAAGAAGGGAAGAAGAATAAAGAAAACTTCGAGGAAAAGAAGAATTGCAAACAAACCCTAGTATTTCCAGGATGCATGAATGGCAAACAAGCTAGCCTTATACCAACTAGTTAAGCTTGGCAAAATAACCCATCAACAATAATCAGAAAACAAGGTCAAAGTTCGGAGTTTAAGTTATATGTTCAGATTGTATAAAGATCAAATTGTTTGTTTTTGAATTTTCATAAACATGCAAGCTGCTGCTTCTTATTCTATAGTCACTCAATTATATTGATCCTCCCACTTTCCTCTTCAAATCTAGCCATTTATGGAGAGCTGTGATCCTGGATTTCCAATCAATCTGTTTCAATGGTTCCTCAGTTTCGCTTTCTCGAGAATTCTCCCACTTTCTTCTTAAATATCTAACCATTTATGTATAGCTATGGTTAACCGTGCACATTCTTGATATCCAATCAATCTTCAATGGTTCCGCAGTTTCACTTTTCCAAAAATTCTCAACAGATCAGGAGAAGGAACCTGCTCCAAACTTTTGGGGCATTTCATGAGAAACTGCACCAAGCTACCAATGAAGACTGACATCACGCACTAGTGGTTTAAGTTGTACCAGATAACAAAGCATCCCATATCCTATGTCCGGTATTTGGGCAAGCACTTTCCACAATGGTTTTAACTAGTATAATTACGAAGGTAGTTAGTCTCTATTTCCCTTCTTCTTTTTAACATACACTCCCTGCACACCTATAGTTTTGAATTAATAGAAACAAGGAAATGCTTACAAAATCCAGAGAGTAAAGACATACACAGTACACCAAGAATGGAGTTGGGAGTCCATTTTTTTCTCTTTTGCCATACTTTCTCCCAAGTATTAACATAAACTGACACAATTAAAACTCTGTCCTGATCAACTTAAGTCATACAAATCTCTAAACTCTTCTCTTTCTAAACATTTTTTCCAAATTCCTTGTGCATAACCAAAATCCCACTGGACCCACTCTATAGTTTCTTCTCATGGTTGTGTCTCTCCTCACGTTTCTCTGCATCCTATTATCATCACTGACACTTCCCCACAACCACTTGTGCCAGAGTGCCTTATTCAAACTGCCAAGACTCTCACACCTAAATCCCACCAACATTAGTTATTGCACAGAATACTCCAACTGACAAATATATTTCTCTTGTGACTCAATTTTCATCCACTCCACCAAAATAAGTTATTTGAGCTCCATAACCTAGTCATCAGTGAAGCCTGCAGGGTACCAAGCAAGTGAAGTCAATTGTTTAACCTCAACGATAAATGGAATCAGTGGACATGAAAATTTTCCACCCTAAACTTCATAATGCTAGCACTACTAATTATTTCTCACCCATCTACATTTCAATCAAAGCATTCTCATTGCAGTTAACATCTCAAGCATGTACATACGATGAGGAAACTGAAACTAGCTCTGTTTTTTATTTTTCTGCAAACAAGAAAGGTGCAATCACCATGATGAAATCTGAATCAAGACATCATCCTATAGTTCACCAAAAAGTCCTTGAATTAGGCCTTCCATCTCACCTGAAGTTCACTATAAATTTCCACTACTAGATAAAATAAGAAAGGGATATAGAGTCTCTCGAATTAAGATCTTTAGTTGGTGCAATAAAGCTTTCCTGAGACCATTTAACTAAAACATCAAGCATTACTAGATGTTTTTTTTTACCAATGAAACCTTTTCCAAAACTCATCATGGGATAACACAAGAACCCTTTTTTAATTTTTTCAAAGACATTTTTCTAGACTGATTTTGCAAAAAAAGTCCATTATCCAGCAATTATTTGGTATTAAACTATTCAAAAACAATATAGGAGTTAGATGTAGCACATTGACCATTAATGGGAGCACTTTAGATCCTGACAATATATCCTTCAGCTTTCCATCCGATATTGATGGCCACATCTCAATCACTTCTGCAATTTCCATTTAATAAAAAATGCACAATCTTTAACCTCCACAGCCCCTTTTACACAAAATGGTTCAATGAAAGTGTTACAACACCCAGTTAAAAACTTTTGCTGTGAAACTCTCAGAAAATTCAAGTTATCATCTGCAAGAATTCTATATAATCAACAATAAAGCAACAAGACATAAGCCTTCAAGCCCGAAACTATTTTACCTTTCATTTCACAAACCTCCTCCTTCACCTTCTCTTCATGCAAACTCTTTATCAACCTCAACTCCCCAAACCCACATCAAAATTATCGCCCTCCAAATTTTGTCTACACTCTTTTACCCAATCCCAAAGGAAACAAATTGACTTATGAAATATTAATTCACCCTTCTCCTTATATGATTAGCCACCTTCTCAAGTATAGGTATTTCATTTGCTAAAGCCAAATTCTTCCACATCCTTATCCTCAATCAATTGCTTCATCTTATGCGACTCAATGTGCTCCACTTTAAAAAAAAATGTCCCCTCACCATCCTCCTACATCACACTAATCTTTCGAGTAAAGCTCATTGATGTCCTCAAAATGCATAGTTGAGGCTATTATCAACCAGACACGGGCCTTTTTCTATCACAGCCTAAGCTTTGCACTTACATATATTCATTCTGAACCACAATGCTCAGCAAACTTTCTTCTGAACCTTCCACATCATTTTCATCAATTCTTAATCTTTCGAATAGTTTGATAGGCTTTTGTCAACGACAACAGAAGCCTCTATTTACTATAACCCAAAGATTTGCACTTCTACATTTAACTTCTTAATAACCATGCTTACAGAACACCTTCTTCATGATCCTCCAACTACCTTTTGATCCAACTTTCAAGCATCATGTGTTCCAACCACCCTATAAAATCCAAAGAGCTTCAACCCCCAAATATTTCAATGATGCCAAGCATATATGGACCAGTGAACATCCAGGCAAACCATTAGGAAGAGCAAAAATGAAGTGAGCCCTATTCTGTCGCAAGAAACTTCTCAATCTTTTATTTTATCCAACTCCCATGAACTACTTTCTCCAAGTTGCAAGAGCTTGCTATCAATTAGCTTGATTTCTTGGGCTCAAATCCATACCTTTTTCAATCAAATGCTCCATATTCCTTCTTTCACGTGTTAATAATCACACTAAAGTTTCTCTGATGGAGAAGAAACATTCTGCCATCTCAATTTTGTCGTACATGCAGCTTAAACTATCAAGCATTTGACCACAAACATAGCTCCATGCATCACTATTTTCATCCTCGACTTTCCTCCCTAAATTCTTGAGATGAATCTACTATTCTTTCTTATACTATCAAAAGCCTCCTAACCATGCACATTTCAACAAACAAGCCCCAGCAATCACACCAGATCCTTCCTCACAAAATCCTTTCTATGTCATTACCAAATCCTCAACATATCACCTTGACCCAGTTCCCTTGGACCAATATATTAATACCTCCATAAGATTTTGTAATCTATGCTCGATAATTTTTAGGTACACAAGAAACCATAACATACTACAGGTAAATTGATTAGATCAAGGATGGGATAACCTAATAAGATAGACATAAGGGAAAAATTAAAAAGAAAAAGTATTGTATTTACATGGAAAATATATCATCGAATTAGACTTTCTTGATTTTGTTTCTCCAAACAATTGTCTTGCCTTCTTAATTTCTTGCAAGATTCATTAGACTGGAATTTTAGGGGATTTTTTCTTTTTCTTTTTTTTTTCCCTAGTGTGCATGCATCGGTGGGTGGTGGTTATGGTATGTAGGTCACCATCACAATCCTGCATATTTAGGTGCTTAGGTGTTTTCTGGAGCTGATTAAACCCACACAAACCTCAACATGCTCGACAATTACATATAGTTCCCAAACATTGTTGTCAAGATCTTAAGATCCTCGGATTGGGATTAGTATGCATTGCAAGATCGAGATTTGGATCTTACATCCAGATAGTGGATCGGACGGTCCTTCGGAAGGTAAGATCCAGATCTGGGCCATGTCTCTACAAACTAAAGCTATTAGTATATCCATCTTTTAAAAATGATAAATTTCTTTGACTTTAACAGTGACCAATTCATCATTGATAAACTTCCAAAACATCAAATCAGCAATCTCTTTTAAAATTTCAACTTTTAAGAGTGAATAAAAAATATATTTAGTTGTTTTGGAAGCAAAGACCTATAGTTATCACTTTTACCATTTAAAAATTTTGATTTATTCTACAATTTCTTACCTCAAAGGAGAATCAAGCTCGGTAAGTCTATGTGTATATATATTTTTGGGTCAAATAACTCAGATTAAGATATTCCACCGACTTGTGTGGTGAAATATAACTATATTGATTAATAAAACACAATGTTTGTTTCTTGGACATGATATTTATGAGCTTATGGTTGTTGGAAGCTTTTTATGACATTATATGATGCGTGCTTACTCACTGTTCACTCAATCGCAATTTGAATATGCTTCTTATTTTCATGTTGTTTCACATCTATTTCTTGTGTTTACAAGAAATCGGAAAAAGTCTTACAATTTGCAATCCAATTCATGATTCAATCTGACTCAACCCCCGCTATGATTTACGATATGACCCTAACCTTAACAGTGTGGTCCAAAATGTAGACGAAGATCTCCAGCTAAAGTTGTTAGCAGTTTCATCGATAATGAAATCCAACCCAATAGATAAAAAATAATAATTTTAATAATCTAGTCTAGCTAACAAACTTCATGATCTTAATTCAACTAAACTCGCTAGATGTATAGGTCTACTTCAAGCTAACTAGTATATAGAGTTGACAAGACCTAACCCAATTCTTAGCCTACAAAATGGACATCCACCATCACTCTCTTGCATTTTGTCAACTTCTCCACTAAACACAATCCATTAACAATCCTAAGTCTAACCCCTTGTCTCCCAACTGGTCTTGGAATAAACCTCACAATCTCTTAAGTGTTCACTCTATCACCAATTAGAATTATAAAACTAGCTTCTCAGCAACACACCAGAGCTTAAACTTACACCAAATTTTCCACCAACATAGAAACTCTCGATATAATAGATTCTTCCAATTTCTGCCTGCATATTAGTTGAAATCAAAAGTTACAAATGATTACCTAGTCTCCTAGAGATAATTGGTACAAAATATCCTAAGCAACATGCTAAACGAAAACCTTCGAATACATTTTACCATAGTGATGATAGTCTTGAAATCAACCTCATATTCAAAGGTTAGTCCATGGAAAAGGCTTGACTACTTACCACGCCAACACAAATGTTATATTTCAAATGTTACATTGATGAGCACATTATAAAAAGGGTGGCATTCACATGAGATCCTTACACCACATATACCAAATAAAATGCCCACATGATTGAAGTTCATCGAGAACTCATATAAGAATGTCCTCAAAATTGCACCCTTAAGAAGTTTTATTTTCTCCAGCAAGGAGTTTGACTAAAATGTTTAACAAACCAGCCAACTTGGTAAGTTGATTATATGATGGCTTCAGTCCACCAAGCAAAAGAAAAATTCCACAAAAAACAAAACTGGCATACCAATAATATTTCCAATATCCTTGTCTTTCGCTAACCAAATGCATTTTTCCCTCTTATTTTACAATTAAGGTTCCCTCCACATTCAAAGCATCTTAACAAAACCTACTATATCAATACCTTACATTACTTTAATGAATTAGTCTTGAATTCTACCCCTCCTAGTTTTACAATAGATCCACCCTATGTTCATGGATCCTCTCCACTAATAACACTAAGTCTTGTTTTGCACTTATTTTTTTCATTTAGCTCTAGCTAGTATTCAACTTTCACATGACATCTTAAAGTGC
Organism: Phoenix dactylifera; assembly: GCF_051530095.1. Classification (NCBI taxonomy): domain Eukaryota; kingdom Viridiplantae; phylum Streptophyta; class Magnoliopsida; order Arecales; family Arecaceae; genus Phoenix; species Phoenix dactylifera. The sequence continues at coordinate 31,357,419 of NC_143198.1, read as the reverse complement.
AGCTCCACTTCAATTACCAATCTTAGATGTCATTAGAAACATCCTTTTCTATTTCCAGCCTTCTCCAAATAGACAAATAAAATTGGAATGGATCTACTTGTGAATATTGCCATGAACTCAAAACTACATCAGGAACCCCTCAAATATTTCCTTCATGGATTATACATAGTGCTTACCCAGCCTCACCAACAACATTCACCATGTGTAAACAAAGCCCTCCATCGGTCACTTTTGGTCCAATCTTTTAAAAAAAAGAAAAGCAAGGGCTTGTAATATATGCACCCACTCTTCAAGAATACAGCTTGCATTTGCAGCCAAGAAACATCTTATCAACATGCCTGAAACTAATAACACATCCTGATGCCTAACATATCGAAACAAAAATGTAGGCATGAAACCTTCCTTGCATGTACGGATGACTTCAATTCATCCTTGGGTTTGACTATGACTGTTTGACTATGACTGCTCCAATGACAAACAGTGATATTGCGTTTTTTTTTTTTTAATTTACCTTTTCCGCCAACCTGTAAAAGCACAATGTTGCTGTCGCAGGCACAAGTATTATGAATCTTAAATCTAACAAAAATAATTTTACAAAACCACGAATTATGTATGGATACAAAAGATTTGCGTAATATTTTCAAGAATCAGTTTTTTTTCGTATGTTAAGCTTATATGAAACAAATTCATAACAAAATGGTACATCTGGTCTTATATGTTATAGTTAAATTGACTGAAATTATTCAATTAGATTAAATTGGTATCAAATGCCTAGACTAAGAAGTAAAAAGCAGAACAATGTAAGTGAACATGACAAGTATAGACAAATTGTGTGCATAGCATAGTTAAATTCTCATTGATTTCTTGCTGGCGGCTCTGCAAAATCATCATGATATATCTCTGATTAACCAAGTATATCAATGCCATAAGGAACAGAACTCATAATAGATAAGCAAGCAAGAAATAAAATAATAATAACAATAATAGAGGCTAAAGTTATTGGGCGCATTACCACTATTTTCTGTATCCTTCTTTGCTGCATGTTCTTCTTCGGTGCTGCCTGTTTTAGAGCTATGCTTTCTACTCACCACATCATCAGACCTTGCATGCCTGGAATCTTGGGTTTTCTTATCCCTGTCAGATGCCCGCCCTCTGCCCTTGTCCTTTGTCTCCTTATACTGACTATCACTCTCTCTCCAGCTTGAATCCTTCTCCGGCCTCTGTTTTGCCGAATCAACCTTCCCTCCACTGTCCTCATTCCTCCCAACTGAACCCTCACGCCTTCTACTCGACCTGCCCTTTGAATCAGACGCCAATAACTTCGATTTTGAGCTTTTATTCAAGTCCACCGGCCCAAATTCCTCCTCTTTGAACTTCTTATCAACTACAAGATCATCATCTCCTCCCCCATTCCACCGATCAGAAACCGCCACCTCCTCCTCCCGTTCTTTCCTTTTCCTTCCATGCTCCCCCGAGATATCACCATTGCTGGAACCAATCAACTCTTTCCCCTGAGACGAACGCGAGGATTTCCGCCTCTCCAGCTCCAGATCTCTAGAAACCCTAGCTCCCGAGCTGGCGGCAGGCTCTTCCTCCCTCGGCTTCCTCTCTCTCGAGTACACATCCTTATCGGAGTCAGACTGATCTCTCTCCTCCTTGTGCTTGTGCGCCCTATGGGATCTGTGCCGAGAGCTCCGTGGCATCTCCAAGAAACCCTCAAAACCCTAATTCCAGACTCCAAATCAGGAATCCAAAAGAACTAAGAAATACTCCAACAAGCCGACCAACTACCTTCAAGAAACACCGGCTCGCCGATCTCCGTCTTGAATCGAACGATCCAACTGGAAAACTCGAAATTTAAAGCGGACGCCTCGAATAACAAAGAGAAGCGATAGACGGATGCCTGAAACGGAGGGCAAGATCGTCGAAGGAGAAGCGTGTCCTTCTCCGGAGCGGGGCGGTGATCAATCGGAGAGGCGGACGCCGGGAAGAAAGAGAGAGGAGGAGGAGGAGGAGGCGGCCGAGAAGGGGGAAAAGGGTGGGGGAAACGACCTTAGGGGAATCGCGGGAGGGATGATGGGTGGGTCTGAGAAGAGCCGCCCCTCTTTGTCCCTCATTCGAGTTTAATGCGACTCGAGGGCGCGTCTCTTCCACGAGGAGCCCCATAAAACTGGATTCTTTTCATATGGACGAAAATACCCTCATCGCTTTATAGACTATGGTAGTAACCGTAAAGCTCAGTGCGCGCGTTAGAGCTTTCTGTACATCGGACATCGACGTACAACATTTCAAATTTATTGTACATCTTTCCTTGAATGCGTATCTTGACGCATGATTTGCGGATGATAATATGTCGGATTGTAAAAGGTCCGGCTTGGTTTGGACCTAAGCTCAGGATCAGGGGTAGAGTGGGAAGTGGAAGAGTGGGGTCGGGGAGCTCGGGCGTGCCGGTCTCTCTAGGGTAGTTCTAAATACACCCCCCCTATTGCTCAGGACACCCCCCAAAAATTAAAAAAAAATTAAATACTCTCTACACCCCCCCATTTGCTAAGGACACCCCTAAAAAATTAAAAATTCCTAAATTACCCCCACCCTCCCCACCCCCCACCTCCCCACCCCCCGCCTCTGCCTCCTCCTCCTCCCCCCTCCTCATCCTCCTCCTCCCCCTCCCCCTCTTCCCGCCCACCTCTGCCTCCCCCTCATCCCTCTCCCCTCCTCCTCCGCCCCGCCTCTGCCTCCTCCTCCTCCCCCCTCCTCATCCTCCTCCTCCCCCTCCCCCTCTTCCCGCCCACCTCTGCCTCCCCCTCATCCCTCTCCCCTCCTCCTCCGCCCCGCCTCTGCCTCCTCCTCCTCCCCCCTCCTCATCCTCCTCCTCCCCCTCCTCCTCTTCCCGCCCACCTCTGTCTCCCCCTCATCCCTCTCCCCTCCTCCTCCGCCCCGCCTCTGCCTCCTCCTCCTCCCCCCTCCTCATCCTCCTCCTCCCCCTCCCCCTCTTCCCGCCCACCTCTGCCTCCCCCTCATCCCTCTCCCCTCCTCCTCCGCCTATTCACCCTCCTCCTCCTCCTCCCTCCTCCCTCCTCCTACTCCTCCACCCCTCTACCTCCGCCCCCCATCCCCATCCCCTCTTACTCTGCATCCCCCTCCGCCTTCTCCCCCTTCTTTGCCTCCTCCTCCACCCCCTATTCCTCCCTGCTCCCATTCCTTCTCCTCCTCCTACCCCTCCTCCCCCTTCTCTTCCACCTCCCCCTCCTCCTCCTCCTCCTCCACCTCCCCCTCCTCCAACTACCCCTCCTACCCCTTCCCCCTCCGCCGCCTCCTCCCCACCCTCCTACCCCTCCTCCCCTCCCCTCCGCCGAACAGAAGGATTCTGTTCGGTTGAGGGTCGCCGAACAGAAGCCTTCTGTTCGGCACCGTTCAGCCGAACAGAAGTATTTTGTTCGGCGATCCAGTGCCGAACGGAGCACAAAACGGAGGAGGAGGAAGGGGGGTGTACTGAGAAAATTTCAAGGGCAATATGGTAATTACACTAAAGGTTAGTTTGGGTATTTTTTTTTTAATTTTTGGGGAGTGTCCTGAGCAATAGGGGGGGTGTATTTAGAACTACCCGTCTCTCTATGGTAAAAAAGGTTAAAAAGGCCTTTTGTGACCCTTTCATTAGTTTCTTTCGTGTCAGGGCCTAAATGTCCTTAGCTGAAAGGATGATGATTATTAAAGTGCATTGTGCCCCGGTGAATCGTAACTAGATACGGGGTTCGGATCTTCTAGATGCGCGAAGAGGGCTTTACGGTCCTCGATAACCTCGACGTCTTCCATTTCAGAGATAAACATCTGTCGCAATTTTGAGAAACAAAAAGGGTCAACTTGGATGCCAAATATGGTGTACTGCAATAGCCGTCCATCTCCATCATGAATGAGATCCGCTGCCGTCCAAATTATCCTGTTCAATTGCTTCGGGCATCAGCTTCAAGGTCATGCCCAAATATTAGTGGCCTAACGTCAAAGTGGAAAAGGGTTGGGTACATGATGGAGCCTCCTTCTAGTCTCCTAGTAGTGAAACTTGTTGTGGATGAGATTGAAGCGTCAATGAGTATTGACATCGATAATGTATTTTGCCAGGAGCGTGCTTCACGAGGTTCAAACATAGCTCCCATCAGAAATATTTAAATATGTTCTAACTTGACGACCAAAGGGTGCAAAAGCATTGGCGATAAGAGATGCTATTCATAATCCATATCGGTATATTCTAAACCAGCGGGCTCGGCTTACATATAACTTGAGAATGTGGGGTCAATAGATCTTACCTGACAACCACATGATCTGTGCATTTGTACAATCCCCAATCCATTAGTTTTAGTATTTTCAATGCCTCATTATTCCTTTCAAAAGGATTCTTTAAAATTATTTTAGGTTCACGTGTGATTTTTTGTTAATGACTCATCCTTCTAAAACCGGCCAACCAATCGGAACATTATTATTCCATCTGGATATTCGACCGAAGGCCTTCGCAATCTTTTAACTATTGTAAAATATAGTTCTATATAGCAACCATCCAGTAGAAATACTTCTAGCAAAGAAGAGTTGGCATTTTGATTCAGACTACTCTGGGGGAATGGACAAGGAAATGGACTCAAAACAGTATGAGAGGCAAAAGCGTCCCTACAAGCTCGGGAACGCGACATGCCTGATGCTGCAGATGCAGATACCAAGTCCCAAATCCTTGATTTTAACAATGCCTGGAGCAGGTTGTCGCTTCAGCTGCAGAATGACGAGGACCAGTGTAATTCATTCGCTATAATCTTCATGGTAGACTGTTGCAATGCTTACCCTGCAATATTATGGTAAACACATGCTATGAAAACCAAATGACCGCTGAAACATTAAAAAGAAGGAACAGCACTTGACGGCGGCCACCCTCATTGGCTGGCGAATCAAGCACATCTGCACATGTTAGGCCCCTCATAGTGAACTTTTTGTTTCACAGACAATTTGAAAAGCTTCCTGTCAGTATGAACAAAACACGGCGACGAGCCCGATCAGCAAACACTAAACATCTTGCATACTAGAACTATAGTGAGTTTTAAGTCTCAGCTAAAATGAAAAACTTTGGCACCGAGTCATAGGTTCCTTTAAAATTGCAGTCTGAAACCCAATCAAGACGTTAGAAGAATTAAAAGCATATAGATCCCCTACTTTCATACAAAACCCACGCAGCTAGAAATAGGAATATACCCCCAGTTGCCCTGCTTCTTGAAGCAATGTCTGATGTAAACTTCAGCAGACACCCCTCCATCTCACGCAAGCTTTAAACAGCACTACAGATATTTAACCCCTTCTTAGTCTCATGTTATTAATGAATACCAAAGAAACCTGGGAAAACATTGAAACTTAGTGTTGCAGGGAGCATAATACCTCTGTTAGATGAGGCCTTGGCGCTGCAGGTCAGTGTATGTTCTCCTATTATAGATGTTACCCTCCCTGTCTTCATACTCTTCTTCAAGGTCTGGGCGCCACTTGATCAATCCTTGCCGTTCTTGTATTTTCTCCCACAGATCCTTTGCTTCCTGCTCACATAAATCAGCATAGTTCGGAGTTCGTGCATTGAAAACATTTAAAAAGGCTGCTAAAGTTTACCCTATAAGCAGAAGGTAAATTCTGAAATAAACAATAAATATCAGTTTTCATCTTAAACGTAGTTGATTTTACAGATATAGGGATACTCAAAAATACCTCTTAACCAAAGTTCGCCGTTTCGGTACCGGAACTCATATCGGTGCCATACTAGCACAATGTCGATACGGTATGGTACAAGATTTTTTTGGCATACCGAGTATTGGTACGCCATCCGTACCGAGTACTGGTACCGAACTAGTACAGTATGCCCCATACTGACCGGTTTTGGGCCGATACAGCATACCATGCTCTTAACAGTTCTTGCCAACACATGGAGAAGAGTAAGCTCTGCTAAATAACACTTCCTAAGGTTATGTCTGGGTTGGGGATAAATCAGGCACCCATCTAACCTGCTTGGTTGGGGAATTAATTGGGCCCTTGGGTTGGATATCGTCGAATGGCAATAATTCATTAAATGTGACAAATGGCAAGCATTCATATGCTTGACCTTAAACACATGGTACAAAGCTTTATACGGTAGTGGTCTAGTCATGACAAATCTTAATAAAGTTCATTAGCTGAGTGATGTAGGTGATATTTTTTTTCTCTTTGGCTGTGTATTATTTAGGTGAATTAGCAATATTAGCTGGAAATTTAGAAAGAGCTTTTTTTGTTTTAAAAAAAATTATTGCTTGACAAAATTAGTTATCATAAAATTATTTTTATGGTCAAAGATTACATTTAAGTATCAATAAGCTAAAGAGATCTCATAATTTCAATTTACAAGCATGCCAAACCAATATAGACCTCAAGATCAATCACAACACAATTTATTGTTCAATAAACTTACAGAAAAAGAGAAATCTGTACCTGAATAGATGTAATTTCATTGAAGTTCTTAGTGTTAGGTATATTTAGACAACGCATTCCATGCTGGTGCCTCCACTCCTTGAAATGACGCTCAAATGCTCTCCGACCCCAATAACTATAATTCCCACATATTTCACACTTGAATTCCTGAAACAAAAGATGATACGGTCATAAAACAGCTAGTGAATCAGAACTAAGTATGGTTATGCACTATTTGATAAAATTACAATGACTGAATGACACTCCAATCTGTGAATTGATTCTCATGCTCCTTGAGACGAAAACATGGGGGAAAAAAACCAAAACTTGTATATTTTTTTTCCTAAACAAAATTGTGCTCATCATATTCATGAACTCATAATAACATCCATGGAGTAATATATAGGAGCACAGACATATCAAACGCAAAGCTAATAATTGAGCTCTATATACTAGCTGCATGTAAAAGCATTATATGATGCAAAAGAAATCGATGCAACAGAACGTCTAAGTTACATGATGTAAACTGCCAATAATGCCACACCTCGAGAATCGGAATAAAGAACATGAAAAATACTAAAGCAGTACAGAAATCTAAAACAAAAAAGGCCACACAACTGATATGTAACTTTTTGACTGGTTCCATGACTTTCTGTATATTGAACTGTACATTGTAGGCTGATTGTAGCAGTGGATAGATCAATTGAAAAGTTACCCAATTGATGTGTAACTTTTTTGAGCAAGGTTTGTGTTAGTGTAGCACTGCTCAAAGCACATCAACATTACAAGCATGATGTGATCCAAACATGGATGTAGCGACCATCAAGGTTGCTGAGATAAAAGATAATTGAGAAGGGGTTCACCACCTAGACAAAGATTTGCCAGTAGTAGCAACCCTAAATAAATTGCAAACATCATATGTGTGTGTGTTCTCGATATGACCCATGATAGAGAATTCATAAAACAGCAATAAACTCAAATTGGCAAGATAAATTACCAAATCAAGGTATACCTGCTATTTCAAAGGTTGTGCATTCCATGCGGTTGAATGAACATACCTGGCCAAGACCATGAAGCTTGTAAAGCCAGTAGGGTATAGGCTTGCCATCCCAACCCATAGGCAACTTCAGAGGATTGTAAATTTGCTGCTCTTCATCATCACTCTCAGTATCAGCTTGTATTTCTTCCTGCTTGACACAATAACAGCAAATTAACAAAACTTCTTAATGACAATTAAGAAGACAAAGTAATACAAGCAGTTAATGCAAAGTTTAAAAATGAAGAGAGAACACATGGAATGTTGTTAAAGTCTCATAAATTAGATTCTGGATACCAGAACTTACGAGACATTCACATAATATATGAAGAATGCACACATCTGGACAAATCTTGTTTCGAAATTACATTGCTAAAGACAGAGTTCACTTGGAGCACGGTAACATGATGGAATGTTGAAAATCTATTTTCATTAGAAAAACTAATGCTGTATTTTGTTGCCATGGCAGTCTGAAAGGTTTTTGATAAGTTTAATAGGACAAAGGGAAAATGTTAAGTCATATATGTCCAGACAAAAAATTATATCTTAACATATTATGTAACTTGTCTGAAGCAAATTTAGCACGATAAAGAATCCGTACTACGTTCATTTTCCAATCTTTAACAACTTTATGGCACATTATCTGATTTCCAGACAATGGCAGTGCCCCTATTTTTTTAGCATATTTAAGTAGCATGGAACTATCATATCAAAAAAAAACAAAAAATACATGGAGTTGTTTCTGCAGCTTGCAAAACTGCTTACAAGGCAAAAAGCAGAGAGTTCAAAACAATCTCAGCAAGCAACCGATTTTAGAGAAACTGTTGCAGTAATCAAAGAAGGCTTGCCATGTTATATCACTCAGAGTGCTAGGTAATAAAGGAAGTGCATGGAAACAAGTTGAATATAGCAGAAATTAGAGTGTTCATATGAATGTGTGGATAGTATAGACAAATTAAGGACCAGGTAATGAAAAATCAATTGAGATACTATAGACATGTACAACGAAGACTGACGATGCATCAATAAGGAGAAGCCCTCTGGTTTGTATTTAAGGTGGCAAGAAAAGGAGGGGAAGGCATATGGTGGCATGAATGGAGGTTGTGAGATAGGTTATGGAGAAACTTGGAATAACATCAGAGGTGACTCTAAATGTGAATAATTGGCGAATGAGGATACATAAACACAAACCAAAATAATTGGTAAAAGGCTAGATGGTTATAGTTATGGCTGTTGCAGCAATTACAGAAACATATAATACTGTGTGGATATAAATTATAGACTTCTGAACATTCGTTATCTCTACCAAAACTTGCTGAAAGACTCAAATGCTCAAAATTCATACAAAGTACGCATTATTTAAGAAAAGCCTAGTCAAGGAACAAATTAACCAGAAGAATAGAAATTCAAAATAGCCTTCAAAATTATTCCCAATTTTTAACTTTTAATGCAGTAACTGTAACATTTAAAGCGATATTACAGAAAAGGAGTTGAAGATGAGTAAAAGGTGCAGTGATAGAAAGGTTATAACAACATAGCAGTTAGCTTTAACTAATGGACACTAACTTGTTCATGAAAAAGATGCATGAAGGACAATAAATTTTAATGGTCAATCATGAAACAAGATTTCATTGAAAAAGAGGACTCCATAGATCTGGCAAACCCTTAGCAAAGACAGGTATTGTTTCTAATGGAGAAAATGTGAACCCTAAGCATTTATTTAAGCAAAAAACATTCTTGAAATGCATAAAAAGGGTCTGAGGAATCACGAAACTACAAAAATTTCGTGCCAAGCCTTAATCGATATGCTAATTGCATATAACAATTGCCATGGTGTCCTTTTAAAATGAATTATAACTTACAATTAACAAATGACCAATTAAGCAAACAGATTACATCATAGAAATTTTTTCCCTTATAGAAGATGCAAAGAGTTTAAATGCTTCAATAATCATCATTATCAGCTAAGACAGGTATATAGTAACCAAGTGCATATTTACCTCTCCACGTTCAGCTTCCATTTCCTCATAAGTCAAAGCTTGTTTCTTTATGACATTTTCCTTTGTTTGTATGATAGTCTGTGCAGAGGAAAGAAAATCATTAAATATCACATAAAAAAGGTGCAATTCAGAATTTCTACATAATTACATGTTACAAGTAATCAGGCACATGGATGTGTGCATATGTGTGCATGTGCCTGTTTGTTTGTCTGTGTGTGTGCATGCATGCATGCGTGACAGAGAGAAAGAGAAAGAGAGAGAGAGAAAGAGAGAGAGGAGGAGGAGAATAAAAGACAAATCAGCATGTTGATACACTTACATAAGGTGCCATTGTTAAATCTAATCGTACAATAAAATTTATATTACAAAAAATGGTTTTTGGGGTCAAACTTGATAATAGGGATCTCTTATCTCTCACCATTAAACATTGTTGAAACTTGCAACATAATGCATTGCCTTCAGCAATTATTCAAGTCTATTTTTCCAAATATCATAAAAATTCCATTTACTCGATAAAATATAGTTTGACAGATTATCTTACACATCAGTTCAAGACCAAGTTAAGGCTTGCTCTAATAGCAATAAGCATTAAGAATAATTTTCAAATTTGTCATTGCACATAGAGAGAATAATTCAGATGAGGTACAACTAAACAAGCTTAACAGCTGTACCAACTGCATCAGAAACAAACCTCTTTTAGCAATTCACACAACCGTTGCATCTTTGCCTCCACTAAAGCAATTTCCTTCTTAGAGTTGGTCTCTTCTGCAACTCCATTTTGCTCCAAACCACGTGAACCTTTAGCAAAATGTTTTCTGTCTAATTGCTCCACGGGTGTGTGCTGCACAACATAAATAAAAACAACAGCATATTTATCAAGACAAGGACATCCCCATATTTGACTACGTAGTTCAAACACTGATATATGCTTAACAATTAGCAGAATTTATAACATGCAAAAATAAATGAACTACTTTAGCAAAACAGAGAATTTTAAATTCTTGAGGCCTGCTTCTTTGTTAGTAATAATGAATGTTCAATAACTTGAGTTTCAAGAAGCCGAAATTCTAGCAACTTTAGCTATTATGGGTGCATTACAAATGCCCGTTCAGCTATTGCAGCTTGACCTACCATAGTTCAACTTGAAACATTTCTGCTGCACTTTGAAGTTACATAACTTGTGATTTTGTAGTTACAACAAAACAAGCACCAGAATATGGGAAATATTAGTGAGTTAGATTTCACAGGGATTACTTCTCATCAGTCAATAGAGGTTGATCTATAAAAAGAAAAGACCTGAGACTCATTAATCCACTCATCTCACTTTAAGCAGTTGTTTACACAAGACATCTACACCTTATCTCCTACCTAGTTACTACAGAACTTTACTGAAAACAATGCACAGCACACGAACTGACATATTACTATTTAAAACTAGGGATTCACTTGCTCATTTTTATGTTGGTTATGTATATAAAATACTTTTTTATTGATTTTCCAAACAGCTCAGCCTTTCAACAATGGACGTGGATTTTCAGTTAAAAATATAACAAGATTCATGCAGTAGAATAAGAAGCTTCTAATATCTTTCCTGCTGAACAGCTTTGCAGAAATACTGACAAAAGGCAACTATGCCCAAAAAAAAGGGTAACAAAATGGAGTTCAGTCATGTCTGACATTGGAAAGAAAAATAAAAAAAATAATAAATCTGTTAATCATAACAATGATAACTTGCAAATAAATTATTCTCCACCTAAATAATGAACAACACAATCATAGCAAGATGGGGCAGTGGATTCAAAGAAAAAACTATGAACCCAGATGTGAAGTCACTTATACAAGTAGTGAACAGAGTTCATGTATAATTACCTTTGTCAGAAAAAGGCGCTCTGCACGCTGCTGAAGTGTACCACCAGTTTTCAATCCACAAGCAGCCAAGGCCTAGCAAAAAAATTCCTTTATCAGGACAAACAAAGAACATAACAGGAGAAAAATAACAATAACAATCACCATAACTGCCATAAAAGGTTTAAGATAACAGTAAATATGAAAAAAAAACGGCAAATTACCTATTTTCCAAGCCTATACATCTGATGCATTACCTTACTAGTCTAATACTCACTCATACTGAAATTTTAAACAGTAAACAAGGTGAGGGAAAGAACTGAAACCTCTTTCAATTTTTCGGGGCCCACTTCCATAAGTTCTTCCACTGTACTGTAATAATCAAGATCGATCACAGACTCTTGTGATGAAACATGCCCATTTTCTGTCCCCTTGTTTTCCCATCCAAGTACCTTACCATCAGCCCACTGCTCTTCAAACTCTGCCTCCACCTGTGACAAACAAAAATTTATCTCATCAGGCAAATAAGATAGAATATTTCCGGATATGCTAAAAGCATGCAACCAGTAGTATTTTTTCTTTCATTTAATGGAGAAACTTTTCACTAATCCTTCAAACCTCAAAAACCATGATGTGTTTAGCTCTTACTTAATCAACTTCCCCATCCTAAATAAATCTAAGATAGCTCGCTTCTTAATGAAAGAGAAAGAGAGGGTAGGAGAGAGGAGAGGAGAGAGAAAACTAACACTAATAAATTTAATAGATGTTCGTATCCAAGTCAAGTTCATGAGACACTAGAATACAAATTCAACTGAGGAATCATGGTGTTTGAATTTCGGTCACATAAAATATAAAGATTCAAAGAAAGCGCAATAAAAACATCATACTGACTTTTTAAAAAGATATATATACGGCTCATGGAATCAAATGAGCAAGTGACCATATCTACAATGATTCTATATGTCCTGATATGATTCCTACATGGCTTAGTTACCAGAAGCAGGTCCAATACGGCTCGGAGGAAGTGGGTCTTTAAAAAAAATGATAAAAGCTTTGAAAGAAGGTGCAGGGACAAGTTCCTGGGAGATTCAAAGCAAGTATGCCACACCCAGAAAGGAAGATTTCTGCTACAAGGACTCAAAGAAAAGCTTATACAAGGACAACATGGTTACGTGCATGGAATCTACGTTAGGTTACACAGAAATACAGAAAGTGGACCTTCAGCCAGCCCCACAGGATCCAAAGCCAAACAGCTTTTCAGAGCACTTCTAGAATCTTGAAAATGCTCTAGCAAAAGACAAGTGAAATTAAATATGTAGGAGTAGAAAAAATTCATAAAGAAATAATAGAAGCAAAACCTTTGTAAATATTCTCCCAAGGTCTTGCAGGGGCTGTGTACGCTCCAAAAATGAAATCAGATATTCCAGAACATGCTCCAAATATTCTCTATATTGCCTGCAATGCACGATAAAAGTGGTGATGAAAAATATATGTACAGTGAATGGTAGATCATTAAAAGGGATGTCATTTTAATAATGACCAGCAATTGAACTAAATACACCACCACCACCCCTCCCCCACCCCAACCCCCGCCCTTTTTTCTTTCAATCCTCGTATGCGGGCACAGGCACAGATACACCCACCCAGCTGCCCAAAAAAGCAACTGCATTACACAATAAGAAGTTTAACTAACATGCTGGATCAGGAAGGAAAAAAAGACCCCCCCCCCCCCTTTCTCTCTTCCAGTTCTCGTATGCAGGCACAAGCACAGATACACCCACCCAGCCAGCCAAAAAAGCAACTGTGCTACATGATAAAAAGTTTAACATGCTGGATCAGGATGGAAAAAAAGAAAAGGGAAGAAAACTAGTACCAATTTAAACCTGGCAGAACATAACATGATAAGAAAGGTAGAAGTCAACAAGCTATTCAAACTCATCTTCTTTTGCAAGTCAAAACACAAGCTAAAACTTGCAGCATTATACATCTTGTTACGGTAAAGAATCACTGCTTTAGATAGACTTAAATTAGCCATAGGATCTTACCTGGTCAACTTCAGATTGCGAGGAATTTTGTGGGTCTGAGAAAATGTCTCCAAGAAAACAGAGTATTCCATAGGCTCTCCAAATTTTGAGTTGATGTACTTGTTGTATAATTCATGCACGTCCAGGTACCGACCAAAAGCTTCCTACCAACAAAATTAGAAGAATGAGGAAAGGAGTTCCTACTTTATGCAAAAAGAGTATTATAGATTGGCAGAAAATTCAGAGACATTGCAAGGAATTCTTCAGATTTCCTTAACTTTTGGAAGGCATATCCATGCATCTGCCAACACACACTACACAAAAAGCAGTAACAAGCATTGTCGGAATTACCAGTGTGACAAAGACAGCACACATATTATTTAATAAAATATGTGTATTGATTAGGTCAGTTTTTGCATAGATGAACTATTTCCTATATCTTACCATGCAACCCAGCATGATCTTATACGTAGAGTCATAAAACCCTGCAGAAATTAAAATACATGTATCACGACAGAGATCCACTCAATTGACATCACCATTGAAGTAAACAAAGTAATAACCAGAAAAATTTCGAAGTCAACCAAAATCACACATGAAGTCAACAAAAAGGGTGAGGAAAAGGAATACTGATCAAGGACCAAGCTTTTGATCAGTTACAATTGATTTAATATTTTATCTCTGCATCCGCAGCCAGATGGGAAGCTATAAATTTTACAGTAAGTACAATCTTTCACAGTCCAGTAAATTCAAACTTAACATTAATTCAAAAGACCATATTTTTGTGCAACATATCTCAGCAAAATACCACACTGAAAAAATAAAGCATCTTGCAACCTTTTCTTGCATTCCTAGTTTGCTGCTTATGGAAGGGGAAGAACATGTTCTTTCTCCCAATTCCAAATGAAGTCAATTGGGCACCAGGACACATACAAGCGAATCTTGACCAAAAAATTGAAGGAAAGATATCGTAATCATGCAGAGGCAAAGAACTTGGAGGATAATCAGTAAGTAGGTCCACTAACGATCTTTTTGTTTCGGTTTTGGTTTGGGAGGAGGTGAGGGAATTTGACTGTATATGAATCCAACGCTTGCTTGTAAGTAAATAACAAGATATCATTGGTTCATTCTACCAAAAGAAAGTAAACACACAAATGTCATCTATCCTTGACCCCTTAGAAGAACTCATCTAAACAACCAAAAAATAGAACACTCTTGAATTAATGTAAGGAATGTATATAAGACCATTGAAATATCCAAAGAAAAAAAAACAATTAAAACATTTACAAACTGGAAACGTTTCGAATTCTAACATGGTAATTAATTCTGATTATTTTTACTTTATTTAATGATTGCCCATGTACTTTGATCAAAGTACAACAATGAAAAAAATGTGCTTTCAGCCCATGAAATTGCATTTACGTATCAATCCTCCCCTCTAGTATGCCTACAAAGTATATCTTTCAACATCCTTGGCATATCCTTTGGTGTCATGTAGGTATTTTATCATCCTAGAGCATGCCAATGTTCAATTACTCATGATATGCCATATTTTGGGTGTTTTCTTAGTATTTAAAAAATGAGAAGACTCTGAATTCTGTTTTCATGACTCCCCGGAGCATGGTAAAAGATTTCTACTCATCATGTTTGGACTGTAACTTCTTTATAGAACAAACCTATCAGAAAATCAATCACACTATCACACAAAGGTATCTGACCATGATGAGTTTATGCTTTGGTTGCATATAATTTTCTTACAGATAAACAACTACAACAAGAAAATGTATAGGAATTTCTAGTAGTTGATTCAGATCTATGACATGAATGATTACAGAAATACCATATAGAGACAGTCTTCAAGAAATATCTTCCAATCCCTTGACCAGATGTGTGTGGTACGAGATGAGCAGAGAAAATTAATCTATGTAACATCTTTGATATATACAGTAATAGGAACCAGGCAATCCATGCTAAAGCTATCCCTGCTATATCAACAATGGGAAGAAAGCCCAAGACATTACAACATAACTACCTTACGAACAAAAACTGAAAGACAGATCTTTAAAACAAAAAGAGGAACCACTATTTTAGATATAACTAAAAAGAAGATAGGAAAAATACCTCTCCGCTGAATTCAATTTGTGGCTCTTCCTTCAGTAACTCTTCGAATTCTTCATTCGCATCAACCACGCGTGCAGCTGGATGTCGCCTATGGTAGTCGCGAATCTGTGCCGTTAAAGATGTAAAACAGCATGAGACAATCTAAAAAGAGATATCCATAAAAAATGAACCTTCTTATTAAAATAATGTAATAATCAAATAAGTTCGCTTGCCTTCTATATCTAAGCGCATGTTTTGTGTTGCTTTAGAATGGTAATCTTTTTGTAACTTTTAAAGCATGATAGGTCCTCAAATAAAACACGTTTGGTAACGATACTGAAAAGTTCTTCTACAAGAAGAAAATGAAAAAAAGAAGGGTTGAATGAGTGCGTCTATGAGGGCAAGTTGCCAAATCAAGCTGATGAATATAGGACAAATCTTATTCTCATGGGGCTTTATTGGCAAAAGAAAATCTTGAGAGAGTTTATATTTTTCATATTTTTATCAGGTTTTTCAGGGGAAATTCTCCAATCAAAATTAAAGAATGCCTATTAAATATCAAGTGACTGAAGACTGAAAAACATTGAAAAGATTATATGTGTTACATTTATAATTATATAATAACAAAGAAACGTTAATCATATTTATCATCAGAGTAAACCATTGGAGCCCTCCCAAGGAAGGTACCGAAATAGCTCCAAATCCCCCATTGTCTATGCAGAGAGCTAAAATAAGAACCACCATCAATGCAGAGCCGTCAATGTTTACAAGCAGATTTCTATTATTCAAAGGCCATCAAAATTAATTTAGAAAGGGATTGCAATTTTCCAGTATTTTTTTCTTAAAGAAGTCAAGATAAAAAAAAATTTAACGATGCGAGACCTCTCTTATTTCTAACGATACTTGTTAATTACTTCTAGGTTTTGATAGAAAATCTTTACCTCCTTCAAACGGTCATAGAAAGCAGGAAAACAATTGTTCGGGCCACCCGCTCCCAGCGCCGCAATCTCATCTCGCCTCGCATTGTCTTTGTCCTCATATATCTCGACCTTGAAGAATTTGTCCACCAAAACGGAGCAAACAAAAAAAAAATCAGAAAAGAAACAAAAAAAAGAAGGTAAAAAAAAAAAATCAAGTAGGGCAAGAAAATTACGAGCTTGTCGCTGGTGATCCTGATTAGATCAATCATGTGCCGGACGCGGTGATTCTGGAAGAGGCGCTCCCGATTGTTGGCCGGCTCCCTCTGGAGCTCCTTCACGACAAGCCGCTCGAGCCGCTCCACGTCCTCGTGGGCGGCCCGCGTCACCTCGAGAAGGGTCGAAGACATCGCCTCCCGCCTCGGATCGACCTTGCCGGAGAGAAGGAAGAGGAGATGATATGAGGAACCAGCGGCCCGGCCTCGTCGCCGGAGGGCCTAGGGTTTTCTCTCCAAGCCGCGGTTGAGGGGAGTATCGTTGCCAGGGATTGGGATAAGAAGCCTTACACATCAAGTTCCCGACCGACGTTATAGAGGCGTGGGGATTGAGGCGGAGTCCCAATGTGAAGTCGGCACACACTTGCCGACTTTGTTTGGATGTGTGCTTTTATTTCAAAGTTTTTTTTGCATGAATAATACCTATCTAAATATCGGATTTTGCATGGATACTTGTTTAAAATTGATATTTACATATATACCCCTGTAAAATACTTATTTTTACCATTCTATCTTTTTTTTATTTTTGTTTTTGCATATGTACTCATGCTATCAATGACGTTAAAAAATTAACGGTTTCAAATTAAAATGACTAAAATATCCTTAATGAGTAGACATGCAAATAGATCACGATCCTCATAGCAGGAAAAAAAGACAGAAACAATAGCATAATTTTAAAATTTTATTTTATTTTTAATTAATATAAATATGATTTTTCTTAATACCGTTAGAACAACTATTATATTACGGGCATTTGTACAATAACAGAGTTTTACAGGGGTATACATGCAAATATCAATTTTGGAAGAATATTCATATAAAATCCGATATTTAGAAGAGTATCCATACAAAAAATCCTTTGTTCTAAACACACGCAATCCACCTTGACGAAGGATGGCTGTCCTCCGACTTTATTTTTTATTTTATTTTATTTTATTTGGGTTGAAATGGATGTACCATACATAGCATATACGAATATATCTAAAGAATTCTTCCAATTTTGTTGAGACTACGAGAACTGGGCTATGATAGAAATCATCATCAAGTGTCTTCTGCTTTATACATACGAGGTTGTAAGGGAAGCTGGTGACAATAAACCGCGCTTTATATGGTCTTTACACTAGCAATATCTGCAATGTCTTCATGGATTACGTTCATCTTTAAAATACATATGCATGCATATATATATATATATATATATATATATATATATATATATATATATATATATATATATATATTATATATATATATATATATACACGCGCGCGCGCATATACTAGGGGCTCGTTTGGTTCGCAGGAAGCATTTTCCTTCTTAGGAATATGATTCCTGGGAAACAAATTCCTAGGAAGAGGATGCCTAGGAAAGTACTTTTGGCATGTTTGGTTGACCATGGAAAAGTAACAAATTTCCAAGGTGCTTATGTTTGGTTGGCCATCCACTTTCCTAGGAAAGTTATATATAATTCCTATTATGCCCTTAATAAAAATTAGGTTTTTAATGCCTCTTTAATGCTTCTTTAATGCTGAAGGGACTTTTTGGGAAAAAGTAAAAATGGAGTGATTCCCGCCTCATGGAAAAGTAACTTTCCCATGTTTCTCATGGGAAAGACTTTTCCATGAAGGGCTCGTTTGGTTCGCGGAAAGCATTTTCTTTCCTAGGAATATGATTCCTAGGAAACAAATTCCTAGGAAGAGGATGCCTAGGAAAGTACTTTTGGCATGTTTGGTTGACAATGGGAAAGTGACAAATTTCCAAGGTGCTTATGTTTGGTTGGCCATCCACTTTCCTAGGAAAGTTATATATAATTCCTATTATGCCCTTAATAAAAATTAGGTTTTTAATGCCTCTTTAATGCTTCTTTAATGCTGAAGGGACTTTTTGGGAAAAAGTAAAAATGGAGTGATTCCCATGGGAAAGTTACTTTCCCATGAAATGTGGGAATCACATTCCCATGGGAATACAACTTTCCCTTCTCTCTCCTTTGAAAACTCCAACCAAACAAGAGGCATCTCATTACTTTCCCGTTGACCACACTTTCCCCCCTTCTTTTTCCGCGAACCAAACGAGCCCGAAATGTGGGAATCACATTTCCATGGGAATACAACTTTCCCTTCTCTCTCCTTTGAAAACTCCAACCAAACAAGAGGCATCTCATTACTTTCCCGTTGACCACACTTTCTTCCCTTCTTTTCCCGCGAACCAAACGAGCCCTAGAGGTTTCTGGTATAAGAATGTAAATGGAAAATAGTGATGTAACGGTGGAAGAGCCAATCTGCGGCCGTCATTGCAGTTAGGCGCCATGCGGTTGAGTTCATCTCTAGTCATCAGCTCCATGGCATGCAAACCAGTCCCTTAGCGCGCAGAGTTGAGCGCACTGTAATATGAATGTGCTGAAATGGGCCTTGGGAACTTTAGCCGCCTGCAATAAAAGCTCAGCCCAACCCTCAATCCTATTGCTGAACGGCAAACTGTTCAGTTATTTCCCATAATGTCTTTTAGGACTCGTTCCAGAAGAGAAAGAAGATATATAGCCAAAAAAAAAATAAAAAATATTTTATATTAGGTTGAAGTTTTGAAAGGATAGAGATGAAAAAGTAGCTTTTCCACCGAAATAAAATTTTTAAGTTTCCAAAAAAAAATCCACGTGGAGCATAAAAAAGTTCAATCTCCAATAGCCGAAAATTAATTTTTTTTTAAATTATTCTTAAGCTTTTAAATAGAATAGAATAAATTTTTTCACTTTATTAAAAGTACATAATTTAAAAAAAAAATAGATGTTCAACCAAATATAAACTATTCTGGCCATTTTTGTATGATTAACCAAACATGGAAATCTATTTTTCTCACATCTAACATCAGCTCTTCATAAAAAAAAAAATGGTGGAAATAAAAATTCCGGCAAACCAAACAAGTCTTTAGGAAGTGGGTCAAGCCTTCCCCCATATTGCCGGAATATATCATAAGGTGAACAGTTTTATTTTCTATTAACATTTCAAGATGCTGTCTTATGGTATAAGAATTAGGAAATCTGTAGCCCGAGTTTTGACTAGACCACTTGAAACTTATGGTTGATAATTGCAAAGTGTACATGCGTGCATGGACCAATGCACTCGTAGCTTATTGTTCCTAAGATGGACGTATTGGCAATTTTTCCATCGTCCTCTCTTCAATTAAATAAATATAGGACACGTGGCTTCCACTTATCTGTTCATGGATATAAAATGGAGCCAAGGCTTCAGCACCATCGAGACATCCAAATAATAAATCACCTTCAGAATTGTTATTTATTTATTATTTGCCTAGCTCAACATAGACTACATTTTTTTTAAGAATAAAATATTAATTATTATTACCTCCATTACTAGCCATTTTAATGAAAAAATAATTAAAAAAATAAAAAAATAAATGTTACTCAATCACTATCCATATGGAGAGATAGAGAAATTTGACGCTAGCTAGCACGTAAATTTGTATTCAAAAATTAAAAAACATTTTATTGAGATGAATATCAAAAGTGGTCGTTCCTCAAATCACTTATGAGATTGTTCAGCTTGTTAAATAATTTAACAGATCTATCGTTATCTTTTATAAAAAAAATATTTTTTATATATATTTTTTGTAAATTTTTTGCAAATAGTTTCTGTAAATTTTATTTTTTTAATAAAATCCAAATGGTTTTGCCTCCCTTTCTATCAAAAGCAAAAAATATTGAAAGTGGTCTTCTTTTTTTTTTTTTTTTGTAATTACCCACCTATATTCTGAACCTTGCGTGGTACTCGGCAGTTATTATGATGGAACCAAATAAGTTTCATTCTTCTCGCTTCTAAAACTAGAATGTTCACTTTTCCTTTGGCGCTTGTCAGCCTGTCGGTTCCAGTGCTCCACGGAGGATCTCATGCATGCAAGACCCCTCATGCTGACCAGCTGCTGTGGATCTTTTGGTAGTGTTATCAGTGGTAGATGCTGTGCGAAGAATCATGTGTAATAGCTTGATGCTAAAACGTGGGATTCAGGGTTGACAAAGATAAATAACATGATGCTATAAATTTTGCACTAGTGTTCATTATGTTGGCTCCTTTTGTCACCACAAGAAAACTTTAGGGAGCCAGCTAGTGTCTCTCGTGAGCCATAGGCGATCCATTTCAATGATTAGGGCACCCATTGCTGCACTTGGATGTAATCTTGTGAGGATCCATGCATGATGTATTTAGTTCCTCATCACTCATCAGCTATGTACTAAATAGATCTTGGGTGTTGATACAAAGTGAAGGAACCAAATACGTATTTTCCAACAAATTTTTTTGAATGAGGTCCTCGATTGTTATGATGGTACTAGAATGAATCTAGCTCATGTTCATGCAAATCAAGGGACATTGCACACAAGCTTATCTTGGTCGATCGCAAGTTGGTCGTGGTGTTTTTAATTAGATTTGTGGTACTTGTGAATAGTTTTGAATGATGTACCCTTAGACAATATAGAATATGCGAGAATCTGTGCGAGTACTTGTACAAGACCAAAAATCCAAATAATATCATTTAGGTAGCCTTTTGGAGTTCAGTTGGAGGTCTAGGTTGTCACAGTTCCATGGATGGGTAGTGGCTAAACACAATCTATTCCTTGCTAATACAATCAATTTTGTCATATCTCAATAAAAAGAAAAAAGAAAAAGCAAAGAGAAAGAAAGAGAAGGGCAATTACCTGGAAGGAATAATACCTCCTAATTACTGCTTAATTAGGTCGTGGTTAGCCTACTTAGAATATTTTTTTCATTCATTATTTACTAATAGTGTAATATACTTGTTATACATGACATCAAATGATTCAAAAAAAGAAAATAAAATCTAGACAGACTCCTCATTAGACACATTGGACCCCTATCACAATAATCTAATCAAATCTGACTTTTAATAATCCATTAGACTCCTAACACTATAACACTGAAAGCTTTACAATCAAGGGTCATGGCCGAGTTGGTGGGCTCTCCAAACATGAGGATAATCTTGGTGCATGGAAGCTGCAGTTTCAAACCACTCCAATATTTGTACCGCGAGAGCCGTACGTGGGTGCTCAAAACCTTTTTAACTATTTGATTTACTGTGCCTCACGCCCTCACCTTCCACCTAACTTAAAAAACTAGGTTTCAATCAAACAACTTACCTTAGTGCTTTGTTGCACAGCGTATAATGGTTATGAAAAAGTGCAAGTTATTACATGCAACCATTCCCTGGATGTCGATCCTGGCTAGCTAACTAATCTGAAAATAGGCAACATTAATGGAATACTTTCACTAGATTGATCAAATACTGTTCATTAGCACCAACACTCATGCATGCACCCCCATAACCATACATCGAGAAAGTTGTGCATGGAGATAAAGTATGTTTCCAAAAGTTTCCTCCACTGTATCTATAGTTATAATGTGATGCTGCACTTTCCAAACAGAGAGAGAGAGAGAGAGAGAGAGCGCTTTGAAGAAGTTTTGAGACTTGTCATGACTAGCATGTCACACAGGCCGCATGCCAATTAGCTTTTTATATTAGAGAACCTTGTTCCTCAGTTAGTTAAACAAACAACCATGTCTTTAATTGCTTAAGAAGCTTGAATTTTAAGTATTTTCCCTGACTCTATAGGTCATCAACACCTCCTTTCTTTAGGAGACAAGTTCTACTATTTAGCGTTGCCTAAACTGCAGTGTAATCTAGTCCTACCCAATGAAATTGATGTACTTGTCCTCTCAGACACTATGAGTCCCACTTCAGTGGTGCTACATGAATCAAAAGACTTTGATATTTCCCACTGGGTCCTCCCTCTGGATCTCCCCAGTGTATGGAAAGAGCACACCTGAGCTACGTTTTTTGGAAAACCTTTTATGGCCCTTTGAGGTGCTAATTGCTAACAATTGCACAAACCTTGCAGGGCGACTCCGCTAGCTTCGGTGATCAAAAAGATCTGCGGACGACTCTCCGAATCGGATGGGCAGTCCTTGCTTCTTGACATACGGTGGATGGCAGGGAACTGTGGCTTCTTCAGGATCATGCATGTGTATCGAGAGGCCAACACAGTTGCTGACTGATTGGCCTTCTACACGGTGCATTACCCCGAGCATTTTTTTTAAGGAAATCAGGTAGATGTTCCTTACTCACTTAGCCAGCTTTTTTTTTTTCTGATTTTTTTGGCTGTACTGTGTAGGTTTGGTGTGAAGGGTCGGCGTAAATAATAATAATAATAATAAAAAAAAACCAACCTTATCATTATCAATAGATCACAACCATCCAGTGACACATGGGACCCATGAGCTCCTGCTGGACCCACCAGAAATCGATCCAGTCCCAATCATCTCAGCTCCCACTGCACTCACCCTTTGTGCGGATTTCGTAGCGCACCTTCACCATGACATGTTGGTATGCAACTGCATCCATCTATAGACCAGAAAAACAAGTCTCCATACCTTTTCCATCTTCTCTCCATACCTTTTCCTTCCGAGTTGCTCTATCCCATTCTATTTAGCAGACCGAAATCCTCAAGAGTGGATGCCATATATGAGCACAAATCATATGGTACTCTTCCAGATAGTGGTGCAATTGGATCGAGGACACTTGCATTTATATATAACACAAATTAGTTCTCCAACACTGGCTTGCTTGGTGCATCCATAGTTATATTCGGATTAAATACCTCCTCAATCAGGCAAGTCGATGCAAGAAGTTATAAAATAAAAAAATTCAACCATAAATATTAAAATTCTTGTTGAATTATATACATAATTACACATGCTTATCAGCTGCCGTTCCTGTTTTATTTAACACTGGCTTGCTTGGTGCATCCATAGTTTTATTTAGATTAAATGCCTCCTCGATGAGGCGAGTCGAAGATGCAAGAAGCTATAAAATAAAGAGATTCAACTATAAAGTATCAGAATTCTTGCTCGTCACGTATATGGTTACACGTGTTTATCAGTTGCCATCCCTGTTTTGCTAGGTCACAACTTCTGTGAGACAGAGAATTGTTATTTTCGTTTGATAAGCAGCGGCCCTTATCATGAAAGGGACAGTGTAACTCAGGAGCCGTCTGACTACACGCGGAGTCCCATGTGATAACTTATGGCGAGACAGTACATGGCATTGACCCTTGGGTCCTTTTTCCATGTCGGCTTTTAAGGGGAAACTTTTTGGAAGGCAGGAACTGGGTCGCATCAACGGCACGTGGGAATCGCAAGACTGTTTAGGATGTGAGCCGTTGTAAGGAACAAATGGCGCACACTAACTACTTTCTTTCCTTTTCTCTTTTTAAAAAAAAGATAAAGACGACCCGGATCTCTTGAAAATCAATGCAAATCAAGAATGCAGAGTGTCAGTATGGAATATTCAACCCTTGCAAATCAATACAATTATTAGTTTTTTTAATATAAACCAATTTTGGATCATACCAAGCATATCCATAATGTTTATGTGCTATGGAACTAGATGGAGTCTAAAAAATTCAAAATTAGCACGCCCCATATAGGTCAAAAGGTCTTTGTCATGCTCCTGCATGCGCGACCCAGTGCCCTGCCAGACATGGATTTGGAGACACTTATCTCATATGTCCAAGTTCTGAAACAAATCTAGCCGATTTGGAATCTTTCATTCATCCACCTTCAGACTAGAGCCGTCATCGACTCTGATACCAAATGTCATGCTTCCGCCTGCGCGGGGTACGTGAGGTACTCAGTGCCCATATAGAGGCCACATGAGAGGGAAATACGAAGCTCTCATGCCAGATATTGTCCGATTCCAGAATCTGCACCCGCACGCACGCGCCGCTCAGATTCCTTTCCGATTTATTTTCCATTCAAAATGCATATGCAAGATTTGAAGATATCCGCCTCATATACTTAGGTTCTGAAACGAGTCTATCCGACATGAGGTCTTTCGGTCTTAATATAAAACATTCAAGCCTTGTAATTCTTAATCATTATTAGTTTTTTAATGTTTGATCGGTTGCAGAAACCAAGCATCTTACTATTGGAAGGAGTAAGTATAAAAAATTTAAAACTAACTTATCATATCATATAAATGATTTTTGTTTTTTTTGTTTTGTATTTTTTTTTGATAAATGCGGCATTTTATATAGCTCTAATTTGAATATATCCTGCAACTCTTCAAGATATTTTAGCCAGCCGCACGGCACAGGCTGAACTTTTATTTTAAATATATATAAATAGACAATAGATGATAGATGTATTAGACCATAACGACTATGCTAATCTTTTTTGGATCGACGGAGGTAACAAGACACAATGAATCCAATATATAATTAAAAAAAATCTCTAACTTATGTCTTACAACAGGTGGACTTAGTATTTCTCATGGCTTAAACTATATGCAGAATAGGGTAACTTGAACAGCCATCCATCTTCTGTTCATTATAAAAATCACAAACAACTACAAGGAATAGCCCAATGAGAGTTCTGTGGGCAAGACTTGGCATGGATTAAACTGTCGCCTTCCCAGGGGCGCCAACAATTAAAGGCCTGGAAGTCAAAAACTGCTACCTGCGGCCGCGTAAAACTATTGGCCAGAATCAGCGGGCCCCAAGCCAACCACCGAACCTCAGCCCCTCTACGAACCACGCTCGCATTCAAAAAAAGAGGCCGTTGGTTAGCCTTCTCCTCCGTATTTTATTCGCAAACGTCGCTGACTCCATGCACAGAGAAATGGGGACGTGGAATTCTTACACTTCCACTTAAAATATGGTTTTATGTACAAAATCATACGTTTGAAGCCTGATATCATCCACCACTAGATCATGTTCATATATTTGATGCTTCGTAGGTCCCATAAGGGACATGTTCTTCATAGTTTGAGAACTTTCAATTAATATATGTAATTTTAATTTAGTAATTGAAAGTAATTGAGAACCAAGAAGGTATTGATGGCACGGAATTAATGAAAGATGGTGGCGGTTGAAGGAGATATTTAAATCCATAGTTTCCACATTATGAATGTTTTTTTTTTGATACATTAAGATTTTTTTCTTTTCTAGTTTTTTTAGTGCAGTGAAGATTTATGTACATACATAGTTGAGACAGATTGGCCAGGCAAAAGTGTATTCTTTTTAATTGTTTTTTTCTTGTACAGAAGGAGAATCACATACGAAAAAGACAAAAAAAGGTAAATGCATTGCAAGCAGGAAATTGCAATTTTCTTTAACAAACAAAAAGAAAAAAAAAATCTTAGAGAGAAAAAATCTTAATTGTGTTAATTAATTGAATACAATATATTAAATTGGGATTAGGTCTTGATTGATCATATTTGTAATGGTGGTTGGATTTTAAGGCAGCAAAATACAGATACTTTTGATTTTTATTTTGAAGAAAACTCAGCCATGGTTTTTCTTGCAAAAAGGAAAGGCCAAAAAAAAAAATGCTCTAGATTATAAACCAATATTTATACTATCTCTTGTTTTCCCTTATTTGTAACCGACATCTTCATGCTCTCGATGAAGACGGGAGTGGCAAAACTAAAAAATATTACCACCTACTTTGACCACATGAATTTTCCACAATATGTTCTAAATAAAGCTATATTAACTGGTCAGTAAAAAGAATGAGCAATACATATCCACATCTCGCAGTATATTTGTTGATTTGGAGACTTAGAAACAACTTCTTTTTTGTATTAGTTGAAGATATTACTCAAGGACATGATATGTATTTTTTTTAAAAAAACATGCAGAAAAAAAAATGTGTGAAAAGAGCACGACTTGCTTGTTTCTTCTCCCCTCTCGCCATTTCACTAATATTTTTTGCTTCCAAAAGCTAATTGATTCAAGCATAAGATCAAAACATGGAGCCAGCAGTATCATTCTACTGAATTCATTTTCTTTGCTCTTACTTTTATTTTTTTTAATGAACAATACTGCATTTTTAAGCTATAAATATATAAATTTTGATTATGTGGCATACTTTATAATCTTGTTTATTACTTGTATGAAAAATCCTAGGGGCTTGTACTTATAATTGCATATTAGAAGCAATGGCATGCCATTATATAATACACTTGTGTGTCTAGAAGCAGGTGGTTAGAGCAAAAGGCATGATTAGGCATATTTATAGGGACATAGCTAGCTACACTTCATGTCCGATCAAATATATTTATAGGAAGGCTAATAGCATGGCTAACCGGGTGGTATCCTACATAGTGAAGCATAATAGTAGTGTGATATGATCAGTCCTCATTATAACTAACCTATTGACTCTGAGACTTAATTGCGATTGATGCTAGTGGTTGTATTTACTTTATGGCGCTATAATATAGCTGATTCAACAACAATAACAAAAAAAAACATGATAATTAGACCACTCATCCTAGGATTATACTAACCAAAGATTATTTTTATTGAAGATTCATATGTAAATTTAAATGAGTCTCTCTTTTCGTCAATTCTAATATTTTCTAAACTATATTGAATCCTGAATAGAAAAAGATGGAAATCACAGTCCTGCCCTGTTGGTACTTGATAGGAATCCCTCAATCTCTTGCCGTCTCATTTATGCTATCTTCTGTCTTTAGTAGTTAGTTAATCAATATGATTTTTTAATGGCAGTTCAGTCTCCCCTTAGCCCAACAAACGCAAGTCGATAGAAAAGAGGGAAAAAATCTTGCTTATACTATAGTATCAGCATGTATAATTGCAAATAGAGGTGCAAGTCCTTTCATGGTATCAGAAAACCATACATGCGTACAGGTAGTGCATAAGAGTCAGAGCTATTAATGAAAGGAATGAATGTAAAAATCTAGCTAGCTTGTATTTAGAAAGATTGGCCTAAAGAAAAGAAGCAAGATGTGTGATGCATTTTAGAAAGTATGGTATGCTTTTTTCATACTGTCAATTCAAACCCAATAATATAAATTTTATGTTTGAATTAAATCTAATGTTTATTACACCATTTTTAATCGATTGCTTTGATGTTTGATTCTAGTTTGCTTCTCTCTATTGAAATTTGATGAGTGGACTCAAACTTCAAATAAATACAAATTATTATTTTCAAATAAAAATGTATACACAATGTACTTTTTCAAACTTGTATTTCAATGAACATGCTAGATGTGAGTCATGTGACTGATAGCATCCAATGCTTTTAATATGTAACATTTACTCTTAAGATTGAGGATGAGTGGTTATCATTTATTTTGATACACCCACCACAAAGTCCACCTTTAATATCATTAGTGAAGATTTGCATCAAGTTGCTAGCCAACACCAAGATAGAAATCATATATGACATGTTACTAGTCTTTCAAAGACAACAAGATGCTATCAGTCCAAGTTGCATGCTGATGATGGGATGTATAGTGTTCACAATCGGGGTGATAATTTCTTGTCATCTATATCCCATTCATCAACTTTAGTAATATCGTTATTACAGGCCGCTCTTTTTCACCAATAATATATTTCTATCGGCCTCTGGCCTGACCAACAACTATAGTTTAACTGGATTGAAATGGATTAAAGAGTTTTGGATGCCATTTTAGAACTAAGCAGGCAGAGAGAGAGAGAGAGAGAGAGAGAGAGAGAGAGAGAGAGAGGGATGAGACATCTGATTAGATTTGGTGGACTAAAATTCTTCGTAGTATGAAAAGGAATCTCTTATGAATTCTCAGATCCATACAAAGAGCTTGGGAGGGCAGCAGATCAATATTTCTAAAGTTTACAAAACTTCCAATTGGATCAATCAGTTGGCGATGTCATTGGCCTTGGTGCAAATCTTGCATCGGAGCAAGGAATAAGTGATTTGATTCGCTATTCCAGTAGAGTAGAAAGTCTTCTAGTTGGATCTGATGCCAGTCCTAAAAGAGGCGAAGCTGATCATAATGAAGTCGCAACCTTTAAAGATTGATGTGCAGATAAGCTCCAAATCAAATTAGGTTAGAGCAGATAGTTCATCGGTGAAGAAAGAGCTCGAGACACAAACTCAAAAATAAAAAACGCTCTGACAACTCAGATGAATAGCACAAATTAACTTAGAACCACAATGGCTCTAATATAGTGACAAAATATTGGTAGAAAACTGAAAAAAAAAAATACAACGGTGTATTCTTGAGTAGCTCTCCATTTATCAAAGCGTACAACTACGCAACAAGCTGCACAATATACGATACATAAATAAAAATGGAATGATGTAAAATTATAATTAGTTACAAGTACATCATTCATAGCTAAGTAAAGAGAGATCTGTTATAATTAAAAAGCTAAATAAAATAAAACAAGTAAATTTGAAAGATAACCACGACGTTACAAGGGAAGATTCTTAATGAGTATGGGTCGGATATTGCTTTCCTCACATTACTTAAATCCACTGAATCTGTGGAGATACAGCTTGGATATGCTTCTGATCCAAACAGCGTGGCTCGCGGTCATCACCAACTTCACCGCCTCAGCTCTTCCATTAGGCCACACTCCCAACAAGGGAAAAAAGAAAACCAACAAAATAAAATAAATCAAATATTTATTATATCAAACTCAGAAATTTACGACGTTGACCTCTCATCGCGTTCTTACTTTACACCCATGCAAAAGACTTTTTTTTTTTTTTCCCATTCCGCCCAATATTTTTATTAAGCTAAATAAAATAAAAAAAATAACCATACCCTTGTAAGAAAAGATTCTTATCGGGTCGGATTGCTTTCCTCACATTACTTAAATCCGCTGAATCTGTGCAAATACAGCTCAGATTTGCCGCATTAATTAAAAAAGTAGATAATCCTGCAACAATGATTCGACCAGCGTGGCCGGCGGTCAACCCACGAACTTCACCTCCTCAACTTGTTCCATTAGGCCACACTCCCAACGGGAAAAAAAAAAACTTAAATATTTTATTATATCAAACTCAGAAATTTAAGACGATGATTTCCCACCGCGTTCAAGCATTATTATTATTATTATTATTATTATTATTATTATTATTATTATTATTATTATTATTATTATTATTATTATTATTATGGGCTTTTTACATGAATATTCTTTCCAAATTTAAATTTACGTGTATACTTTCTTAAAATTTATATTTATTTCTGTATCTCCATAAAACGTTGTTTTTGCACAAATATTTCTAATATAATGAGTCTTCTAACATCGTTACTGGAAACCATATTTATTTTAATTAAAAATAAAATAAAATTTTAATTTTTTTTTTGTCTTCAATCATAATTACTTTATAAATATTTTTTTTTGCACGTCCATTTATTAAGAATATTTTAGTCATTTTAATTTAAAAACCGCTAATTTTTTAATAGTATTAGATGGCATGGGTACGTATATAAAAATAATGATAAAAAAGAACAGAATAGCAAAATAAGTATTTTATGAGAGTATTAATATAAATATCAATTTTGGAAGGGTATCCAGGCAAAATTTGATATTTAGGTGGAATTTATGAAAAAAAAACTCTATTATTATCGTGGGATCCGCAGAGAGAGAAGTGGGGTAAGAATACGGGCGGTGGCCGTAACTACCCATGCGGGCTCCCGCCGCCAGCAGCTAATTAGTGGACCCTCTCATAATAGCAAATCAACACACCTCTTAATTACTTTATTATTAGCACGGTCTTTTGAAGGGTGGGGAATTAATTACCCCTTATTATTATTTTTGTTATCATTTTACTTCCCATCGCGGCGCCGCGGAGGCACGGAGCCGAACCAGGAGGCGGCCACCGGTCTCACGCGACGTGGCGTCGCTGCGTTGGGCTCCACCACAGCGCCTATCGCGTGGCGCATACGGAGTCCCACCCCGACGTGTTCCTATAAATCTAGGAGAGCCCGGCCTTCGTCGAGGCGTATCGAGCGAAGGAGAGAGGAAGAAGGGGATTGTCGGCTGTGCGCTGTCCTCCCTAGCCATTTTTCTCCGTCTTTGTTTTGCGATCCGAGAGGAGGGATTTCGAGGGAGCGCATCTCTGGAAAAACTCGCTGGAGATCGATTTTTTCCCGTGTTTTTTTTATTCGTTTTTGGTTAGACCCGACTGTTTCCTTGGGTAGGAAGAGTGGAAAAAAAAAAGGTGGATTTGAGGTGGTGGCGGGGGAAAGGGCGGTTCTTTGTCTCCAGGTAAAAGGAAAAGATCTTATATGGTTAGAAGCCTGCGTAGAGATTTATCTCAGATTGGTTTTTTCCTGTTTTCTTTATACTTTTCGGAGTTTCTAAGGTTCTTGATGTTGTTTTAGAGAAGAAAGATCCAATGAAGCTTTGTCCTCTTTTTTTTTTTTTTAAAGAAATGATAGATCCTTCAAAGCTTTGTTATGTTCCGGGGGGTGGGGTTTTGATTTCTTTATTGTTTTTCCTTTCACCTGTCACGTCTCTGCTACGTCTGGTAGGCTTACAGTTTTCGTCGTCCTTCCGTTATGCAGAGGAGCAACGAGGAAGAAAGCTACCGTTTTGAAGTCGTCCAGGGAAAACCAACCTTGATCGGTTCTTGGGCGGAAGAAAAAAAAGTCCTCTGATCACTGCTTATTGTAGTCTTTCTAAGTCAAGATCCTGCGAATCTGTTTCTTTTTGGCTGGATCTTCCTAAACCTTTCCAAGATCTCACAGAGACTCATTGTTCCTTCGGAAAACCTGAAAAGAATTGTCTCTTTTATTATCTTGTTGTGAAATAGAAACCATGGCCGCCGTCCCAGGCTCGACCCATAAGCTCCAATATGGTTCAGCGGCTCTTCCCCCTGTTTTAAGCCATAAGAGGCGTGTCCGCCGTGGGAATGCGCGATACCCTGCTTCGAGACGGCTGCATGCCATCTCTTTAGAAAACAAGTTTCTCGGCATGAAGCTCCGAGCTTGTGAACGAGTCCAGATGTGGCGGACTGATGGCCCGGGACGTTCCCCGAAGCTGAGAGTCGTATCGCCGTCCATGTCAATCTCTCAGGTGCCTGAGAAGCCCCTGGGTCTCTATGATGCGTCCTTTGACAAGGATTCTTGTGGCGTCGGATTTGTTGCAGAGCTCTCTGGGGAGCATAACCGGAAAACTGTAAATCTTTTGATCATTTTTGAGTCACTTCTCTTTTTTTTTTTTTTTCTTTTTTTTTTTAATGGAGGTGCAATTTTGATGAAATTCATATGTTTTTCCTGTTAACGTTGATTGGTAAAATGTGTGCAGATTGCTGACGCGATTGAGATGCTGGAGAGGATGGCCCATCGCGGCGCCTGTGGTGCCGAGACCAATACAGGAGATGGAGCTGGAATCCTCGTAGCTCTACCACACGACTTCTTCAAGGAGGTAAGCTCCTTGTTTGCTTTTAGGAGCATTGCTCTTCTTGAACAAGTGGTGTCCAATTTCAACTATTGTGGTGTTGTTTATTGTTGGTGTTTTCTCTTCTATTTTTTTCTAAGAAAAGCTGGTGTTTTTGTTTACAAATTGTCCATATATAAATCTATCAAGTCGCATATAGTTATTAGTTCTTCGGTTAACATTTTATTGCCAAGGATATCTTGGTTACTTGTCTGTTTTTATGTTTTCCAGGTAACAAAGGATGCAGGTTTTGTACTGCCACCACCTAATCAGTATGCTGTTGGTATGTTCTTCTTGCCAACTGATGACAGTCGCAGGGAGGAAAGCAAAGCTGTATTTGCTAAGGTAATTTTGCAGTTTTGATAATGAATTTAATCTGAAGATTCACCAACACCTGTAGTTATGACAGAAATTGTTATATTTTTCTTTGGAATTGTGTATTCCCTTTTTCCTCCTATTTGGTAGTATCAGCTCACTCTCTTAGAAAACATATTAGATTGTCTCTTTAGACTACAACAAGGTGTATATTCACTGTACTTACATAAGTTTGGATATTTCCCTAGTAAATTAGTATCATAAGTGTCACTTTTTTCAACAAACTACTTGGGGTTCTTTACCTTCCTGTCACTCAATCATTTTTTTTAATTCAATCAATTTCTGAACAAGCTATATTTCATCTAAAATATGTTTGCCTCGATTTAGAGATTGTTGAGAAGCGTGGCATCACAGAGGATGTCATCTAATGCAAACTCGTGTGGAACAGTTTCAACCTTGTTAACTCATCTCTTTTGTACCGGATTCTGACAATCTGAAATACCTCTGAATGTTGATCTTGTTCGGTGAATTCAAGAAATTGTTATACGCCATCTTATTGATATCTGAAGGTTTGAAATTCGTAGTTCAGGTGGAAATCTAACAAGAAACCATAGAAAAACATGAGTGGGAAGGGAGAAAGGGGATACTTTGTTCTCTTGTCCTTCTTCAGAATCTAATAAATTCAATAATGGAATTTGCAGTATTGCTGCATTTATGCCACAAGCATAATCTGTTTGCTCTGAACTCTGAAGTCTTTTTGAAATTTTTTTTTTTGGTGTGCATATTTTTATAATTCATCTATATCTCCTTATACCAACACTATTCTCTGAAAAATTGTTGGATCCTTGTCACTGTATGCAGGTTGCAGAGTCGTTGGGACATGCTGTCCTTGGGTGGCGCCCTGTACCAACAAACAATACAGATTTGGGTGTCTCTGCTCGACAAACAGAGCCAATCATTGAACAAGTATTTCTTACACCAAGTCCAAAATCAAGTGCTGATTTCGAGCAACAGGTCCTCTCTTGCTTTTGTCATTAATGGAGAAAGGTTGGCAATCATGTTATATCAGTAAAGACTTGTTACTGATGATATTATTTTTTAATATTATAAATTTAGATGTATATATTACGGAGGGTTGCAATGGTTTCTATTCGAGCTGCTCTGAAGCTACAGCATGGTGGAATGAGGGACTTCTATATATGCTCCCTTTCTTCAAGGTACCACCCCTCCTCTTTCTTACAAGAAGGAACAAGTTGGACCTTGAACCGACTCCATATAGAGGGTACAATAGTGCTTATTTATGTTCAACTTCTTCTTTACCTGAGTGTGTTTTTAGTTTTGTTCTTAGAAATTTTGGTTGTTGCAACAGCAGTAAAGTTAACTTCTTTCTCTGATTCGGCAGGACTATTGTTTACAAAGGTCAGCTGAAGCCAGATCAAATAAAGGACTACTATTATGCAGATCTTGGCGATGAATGGTTTACGAGTTACATGGCCCTGGTAATTATAAACCCCACTTATTCTTCTTTATTCACAAACTCTGTTCATGGCAGGCTGCATTGGGGAAAACTGTCATAGCAGAACAGTTGTAAGGTAACTTGGTGTTGATGAATGAAGCTTTGAATTATGTCTCCTGTTCTGCGTTATTGGGTGCTATTTGTTTTTGGGTGCTGGATGCCTTGGTTGAGTTGGTGAAA
Organism: Phoenix dactylifera; assembly: GCF_051530095.1. Taxonomy (NCBI): domain Eukaryota; kingdom Viridiplantae; phylum Streptophyta; class Magnoliopsida; order Arecales; family Arecaceae; genus Phoenix; species Phoenix dactylifera. The sequence goes on along the minus strand of NC_143198.1, from coordinate 31,323,487 downwards.
AACCTTCTTAGTTGTAATTCTTTTCAAATCAGCTCTCCTCATTAGAGCTATCAACTGATTTCTCGGTTCTCTTAACAAAAGCTCTGGGTGGCATTCTGCCTCCCTTTATATCAAGGAAAAACCTTCTTAGTTGATACCTATAAAACCATGCATGCAGTTGCTCCCTACGGTCAGTATTGGTGAATGAGACTTCCAATTGGAGGTGGAAGGGAAAACAAATATCATGAAGGCAGCTCACTGTTTCCACACTATTCTGTATTGGCACCGAATATAGACAGAACCTATAGCATTTTTAAGTGCCTTGAAGCAAAAACTATTTCAGTTCTTAAATAAGCTATCAATCTTATGAATGCATTATTTTTTTTTTTAAATCGCAAGACAGATTTCTAAGTTATTATGTTCGCATGCAGGTCCATTCTCGTTTCTCCACAAACACCTTTCCTAGCTGGGATCGTGCTCAACCCCTGTGTTTATTGGGTCACAATGGAGAAATTAATACACTACGAGGAAATGTGAACTGGTATAATTTCAGATACTGGATGGAATACTTCGTATATTTTTTTAACTTTTAAGCATGTTTGATAGATTGGCATCTGTTCTTCTCCTCTTTAATCCAACAGGATGAAGGCACGGGAGGGTCTTTTGAAGGGCAGGGAACTGGGTTTATCAAAGAATGAAATGAAGAAACTCCTACCCATTGTGGATGCTAGCTCATCAGATTCAGGTGGAATTAGCTAGCCTAATATCTTTATGAGGCTCCTTTTTTTAAATCAAATTATCAGCATGTTGCACCTAAGCAGAACACTCGCATCTCCATATTTGAATGTGTATTTTATGCAATTACATGCTATCAGTTCATAAATGCATCAGAACAGCTGAATCTATGAATTTGTTATATATTTCAGGTGCATTCGATGCTGTTCTTGAGTTCTTGGTTCGAACCGGTAGAAGCCTGCCAGAAGCTGTCATGATGATGATACCTGAGGCATGGCAGAACGACCCAAACATGGACCCTGATAGAAAGGCTCTATATGAGTATTTCTCAGCTCTCATGGAACCCTGGGATGGGCCTGCTCTTGTATCTTGTGAGGTTCTTCACCAGTTACCGTTTTGTATCAACACATGCAGCTACTTTCACCAGTATTCCAAAATTAAATCCTATCGAAACTTTCATGCAGTCACTGATGGCCGCTATCTTGGAGCCACATTGGATCGTAATGGGTTGAGGCCTGGTCGCTTCTACGTTACACACAGTGGGCGCGTTATCATGGCCAGCGAAGTTGGTGTTGTAGATATTCCCCCCGAGGACGTGTCAAGGAAAGGAAGACTCCACCCTGGAATGATGTTGCTGGTAGATTTCGAAAATCACACTGTTGTCGATGATGATGCCTTAAAGAAACATTACTCACAAGCGAGACCATATGGAGAGTGGCTCAAGAGACAGAAGATATGCCTCGAGGACATCATGGATTCTGTGCCTGAAACTGACAGGACTCCTTCAAGCATATTTGGAACAATTCCAGTAAGTTGCAAATCTTGCTACTGAGAGTAACTCGGTCTGCGCGACATTCATGTTCTCATTCTAATGGCATTCTGGCCTTGATATTTAGGCAAATAATCATGACGAGAACATGGGAATTCATGGTATCTTGGCTCCACTGAAGGCCTTCGGGTGAGAAACTGTTTCAGCTTCACTAGTTTTAATTGTCTTTCTGTCTGCCTTTGCTTAAATCATTTAAGACTGATATTCTTCTTCTGCAGTTACACGGTAGAGGCTTTGGAGATGATGTTGCTTCCCATGGTAAAGGATGCAACGGAAGCTCTTGGATCAATGGGAAATGATACTCCATTAGCTGTGATGTCGAACAGAGAGAGACTTACGTTCGAGTATTTTAAACAGATGTTTGCTCAAGTCACAAACCCGCCAATCGATCCAATTCGGGAGAAAATTGTTACATCTATGGAGTGCATGATCGGTCCAGAAGGGGTTCTGACCGACACCACTGAAGAGCAGTGCCACCGCCTTATGCTGAAAGGGCCTCTTCTTTCCATTGATGAAATGGAGGCTATGAAGAAGATGAACTGCAGAGGTTGGCGCAGCAAAGTGATTGACATCACTTATCCAAAGAAGCATGGCCGGAAGGGTCTGGAGGAGACTTTGGATAGGATTTGTTGTGAAGCTTGTGATGCTATTTGTGAGGGCTATACGACCATTGTACTATCTGACAGAGGTGAGCACTAGCTACAATCTGCATTCTTTCTGTTGGGTAGACTTTTTTGAACTGAAAGATGAAATCTTGAATTTCCTCGATTTCTATTCCATGCATTTGTGGATCATGTTCTTTCTGTTTCTAGCAAAATAATTAGGCTTAGAGTTACTTTTTCATAAAAAAAAAAAAGGTTACTTTTTCTTGTTGGAAGCAGACTAATGCTGAATGCACTATTGGGTAGACTGTGTGCAGCAGTTGATTCATTATAAACATCGCACGCTACTATCTTTTTTCTTTCTATTTCTCAAGGATGGGGCTTATTTAAATCGCAGTTTCCTACCGAAACTTTCATCGTCTAATTCTAAATTAGCATGCCAGGTGATTTTTTTTGTTTCGTTTTGTCAATGAACTCTCAGCCTGCTGTTTTTTGAATCTTGATGTAGGCTTTTCATCGAAGCGTGTTGCTGTTAGTTCCCTCTTGGCAGTTGGTGCTGTCCATCAACATCTAGTCTCAAAACTTGAGCGAACTCGCATCGGTCTGCTGGTTGAATCTGCTGAGCCTCGTGAAGTGCATCATTTTTGCACTCTGGTTGGTTTTGGTGCAGATGCCATATGCCCATATTTGGCCATAGAAGCAGTCTGGCGATTACAGATTGATGGGAAGATCGCTCCTGAAAGGGATGGCCAGTTGCATTCACGAGAGGATCTCGTCAGAAAATACTTCAAAGCAAGCAATGATGGAATGATGAAAGTTCTTGCCAAAATGGGGATATCCACTCTTGCTTCCTACAAAGGAGCACAGATTTTTGAAGCTTTGGGTCTTTCTTCCGGGGTGATCCAGAAGTGCTTCAGCGGCACCCGAAGTAGAATCGGGGGTGCAACATTTGAAATGCTTGCTCGTGATGCGCTTCGTCTCCATGAATCAGCATTTCCAACCAGAGCTCTACCATCTGGAAGTGCAGAAGCGGTTGCGCTGCCTAATCCTGGCAATTACCACTGGAGAAAAGGAGGTGAAGTGCATCTCAATGATCCCCTTGCAATTGCAAGATTGCAAGAAGCAGCCAGAGATAACAGTGTGGCAGCATACAAAGAATACTCGAGGCGAATACAGGAGCTGAATAGGACCTGCAATTTGCGCGGTATCCTGAAGTTTAAAGATGCTGCTGAGAAGATTCCCTTGGATGAAGTGGAACCTGCTAGTGAGATCGTGAAACGCTTTGTCACAGGAGCTATGAGTTATGGTTCAATATCGTTGGAAGCACATACCACTCTAGCTCTTGCAATGAACAAACTTGGAGGCAAATCGAATACTGGTATGATTGTTTTCCAGAGAAGACCATGAGCTACTTTTAGCCTCAGCCATTCATTCAAAGTTCATATAGCTTCGCCTAGTTTGTAATTATAGTTCTCTTTTTTCTTATGATTTTACACATCAATTTTTTACCTTAATATTTGAACCAAGTGATCATTTATTCTGGATGGTAGGTATTTACTAAGCTATTGTGTTTAACATAACTTATCATGCACTTATGAATTGACAATACATCATTTTCTTTTAACCTAGTGCTGTCTCTTGTGTTTTAAGTGATGCTGCTATTTCTGGAATTTTTATAAATCGTATTTTTCTTCAGAAACAAAAAGCCTCTTGCTCTTGTACTTTTTTTGCTACTAATGACTAGCATGCATTTTCATACATGTGTATGAGAGAGAGAGAGAGAGAGAATAGCATATTTGTGCCTTACAAAGTGGTCCTCCTTAGCACTATACTTGCTGAAATTTTGTATGTGCATATATGTGGGTATGTCTTTTAAATGCATGTTTATCTTGAGAAAATGCGGCGAATATATGTGGTTTACTTTGTTTCTCATATAATGAATAAGGGTATGATGAAAATGAATGTTTATCTTGAGAAGACTTGGTGAAAATGCATGCCAATCACTTTCAATTTATTATTGACAGGGAATCTAAAATTTTGCTTTTGCTAATATTACTGCTGCTCTTTTTATGTTTAACTTTTATAAAGGTGAGGGAGGTGAGCAACCTTCACGTATGGAGCCTCTTCCGGATGGTTCGACGAATCCAAAGAGGAGTTCAATTAAACAAGTTGCAAGTGGAAGGTTCGGAGTTTCGAGCTACTATCTTACCAATGCTGATGAACTCCAGATAAAGATGGCTCAGGTAATTCCTGCAATCTGAACCAACATATTACAATACCTCCTATCTTCCCAGTGGAGCAGAAGTTCCTCTTGTTTATGAATTTATTGTTGGATCCTATTTAATTAAACCCTGATCCCGTTTAATTAGAACCCACATCTTGACAAGTGTCCCTTGAATTTCGTAAATCTTGATAATCACAAGGGCATTAAGGTATTTTTACAGCAGTGAAGGGTTACCTTGATGGGGGGTGACTCTTCACGGGTGTAACCACCTGCAGCGTTTGGTCCCTGGAGAGAGCTATAAATAGCCTGTTAGACCCCTTCTCTAAAGCACGCATTAAGAGCTCTCTCTCCAGAAGATCTTTCGCTAATTTCTGTCCAGATCACGCTAATCTTTGTCCAGATCAGACCAATCTCAATTGCTGCGCACGCATCTCAGAGTTCAATCCAAGATGGATTTAGCGAATCAAGGTATGATTTATAATTCATTAAGTTAATCATTCCATCAATGGTATCAGAGCAGGTGGATTGGATTCCAAAATAAATCATATCCGTTTGATCTGTTGGGTGAGAAAGATGGAGACCCCGATGTTATTTAAACATAAGAAAAAGTTTTCTCTGGGAGATGTGGGTTCTAATTAAACGGGATCAGGGTTTAATTAAATAGGATCCAACATTCTCCCACTTGGACCATATTGACGCCATTTGTCAATGTGGGCCACAACTTGACGGGATCCCAACATTTATGTCCATGGACAGATGTTGCTGAGTCCACAAAGCATCTATCTGTGCCTTTGCACCTATAACTGATGCATACCTTTGACATTTGGTGAGGTTATTTTGCTTTGCCATCATGCACATCATGTTTAAGGAGAGTGTCTTATCTCTATTTCCAGGGGGCCAAGCCCGGTGAAGGAGGTGAGCTGCCGGGCCACAAAGTGATTGGTGATATTGCAGTCACTAGGAATTCTACTGCTGGTGTAGGGCTCATCAGTCCTCCTCCCCACCACGATATATATTCAATCGAAGATCTCGCCCAACTAATTCATGACCTTAAGGTATGTAGCCATGATATTTGTTCAGGCTTTCCTCTTTACTCGCCATTTAGTTAAGTCTTTATTGAGAGTCAGTAGGAGTTAATCCTGTCCATGTTAACGAGCAAGGAAGTCCTTGCTTTCTGTTGGCTTCCATCCATCCATATGTTCCAGTATGTCATTTATCACTCATTTTGAGAAACAGATGCCAAGTTTTTCTGTACGTGCTGCTCCTGTCAGGGGCTGCTGATGCACATATTTATATATGTACATCTGTACATTTATATATTTATGGAGCAAGTTGGTTATTATTTTTTTTGTTTCTCCTTCATAGAATTCAAACCCAGGGGCTCGAATCAGTGTGAAGTTGGTCTCGGAGGCTGGTGTAGGTGTGACTGCCAGTGGAGTTGTAAAAGGGCATGCTGACCATATTTTGATCTCTGGCCATGATGGAGGAACAGGAGCTTCCCGTTGGACTGGCATCAAGAATGCGGGCCTTCCCTGGGAGCTCGGATTGGCGGAGACACATCAAACTTTAGTGGCAAACGATCTTCGTGGCAGAACCGTTCTTCAAACCGATGGCCAGATGAAAACCGGAAGGGATGTTGCTATCGCTGCTTTACTCGGTGCAGAAGAGTTCGGTTTCAGCACTGCTCCTCTCATAACCCTCGGTTGCATTATGATGCGGAAGTGCCATAAGAATACCTGCCCGGTTGGCATTGCCACCCAAGACCCCATGCTTCGTGAAAAGTTCTCTGGGGAACCTGAGCATGTTATCAACTTTTTCTTTATGCTGGCGGAGGAAGTCCGCGAGATAATGGCTCGGCTGGGTTTTGGAACCATCAGCGAAATGGTTGGCCGTGCGGATATGCTCGAGATCGACGGAGAAGTAGTTAAAAACAATGAAAAGTTGGAGAATATTGATCTCTCATTGCTGCTTAAGCCTGCAGCTGAGATTCGGCCGGAAGCTGCTCAGTGTTGCATCCAGAAGCAGGATCATGGCCTGGACATGGCATTAGATCAAGAGCTTATCACTTCATCAAAAGCCGCTCTAGAGAAGGGTCTTCCCGTCTACATCGAGGCACCAATTCGAAATGTAAACCGAGCTGTCGGTACCATGCTTAGTCATGAAGTTACCAAACGTTATGGCATGAAAGGGCTGCCTAAGGATACAATCCACATTAAGCTAAGTGGAAGTGCTGGTCAGAGTCTTGGGGCTTTTCTCTGCACTGGAATAACCCTTGAGCTCGAAGGAGACAGCAATGACTATGTTGGGAAAGGATTGTCTGGCGGCAATATCATAGTGTATCCTCCCAGAGGAAGCCGATTTGATCCAAAGGAGAACATGATCATTGGCAATGTTGCTTTATATGGAGCCACGAATGGGGAGGCATATTTCAATGGAGTGGCTGCGGAGAGGTTTTGTGTGCGCAATTCAGGTGCTAGAGCAGTTGTAGAAGGTGTTGGTGATCATGGGTGTGAGTACATGACTGGTGGTGCTGTTGTTATACTTGGAAAAACTGGGAGAAATTTCGCTGCTGGTATGAGTGGTGGAATTGCTTATGTTTTGGATGTCGATGGAAAATTCCATACCCGGTGCAATACCGAACTGGTTGATCTCGAACTAGTTGAAGAGGAAGATGATATTGCAACATTGAAAATGATGATACAGCAGCATCAGCGTCACACCGGCAGTGAGTTAGCAAGAGAGGTCCTCACAGATTTTGACGATCTTCTCCCAAAGTTTGTGAAAGTATTGCCACGGGATTACAAGAGGGTTCTTCAGAACTTGAAGGCAGAGCAAGCTGCCAAAGAATCTGAGGAACAAGAAGAAAAGGAGCTAATGAAAAAAGATGCCTTTGAAAAGCTTAAGAAGTTGGCAGCTGCATCTTTGAATGAGAAGGTAAATAATTTCTCAACAATGTCACATAAGCTTCCCAACATTTCTTCTGATCTTTTGCATGGGTCTTGTAGGATCATTTGTCATTTGTTTATAGAGTTTGTTCTTAATAAATTTTTCTTACAATGAGTCATTGTTCGGTCATTTTTGACTCTCTTCCTCATTAATAGCTGGTCTTCTTGTTGGGTCAATTGAAACAATTCCTCCGTAGGTGATTTTGTGAGTAAGACATTTTATTAACTTGCAAAACAAGGTCCTATTTTTGTTTATCCCATCTTTTGGAGCTTTTATCCTCATTTTGCAATTCATAAGCACAAAAATTATAGAGCACCTTTATGAGATCCAAATATGGTCTAACAGAAAGGTATACTTAGAGCTATCTCTAATAATACCAAGATTAATCGACTCGTCTTCTTTTTACAGGCAGAATGTTGAAAATTTCTAGTCCTGTAGCTTTTAGGTAACTAATTGTAATTCTGATTGCACCAGAAAGTGGAAGATTCGAGGTCGACAATGAGGCCAACTCAGGTGACTGATGCGGTCAAGCATCGAGGTTTTCTTGCTTATGAGCGAGCGAGCATTTCATATAGGGATCCTGATGTTCGAATTAATGATTGGGAGGAAGTTGCTGTGAAGTCAAAGCCTGGGCCATTGTTGAAAACACAATCTGCCCGTTGCATGGACTGTGGAACTCCCTTCTGTCATCAGGTAAATAAACAAGGTATTGTCAACTGTTCGTTGGCCTTAGCATATGTATTTTGAATCTTGTTCTGCTCTGAACCTATTTATAAATTTTGATATATTAAATTTTAAACTAGGGTCACAGATGCTACAATGTACTTGTGGGAAAAGATCGCTATGACTGTATTGTGTGGTGATGATGACCAGTATATGGTCTTTATGAAGGTTCTACAAAGGCATAAATGCTTTTCAGAATTTTCCCCAAGGTGCATATCAGCACCACATCAGTAGCATAGTTCTCTTGCAATGATTGTGTGCCATCATAATTGAGGAATTCCAGGATGCCCCAGAAAATCTGTATCCTCTAGTACTAGTCTTTAATTGGGATAGGAGATGCCAACTTCATCTTTATCTGCATCTCACTATCCTCTCAAGTCCAATACAAAGCATTTATCTCATGCATCATATCTTTTTATAGCATGGCGGAGCATCTGAATAGCCCTATATTTGAGCTTGACAATAAATGCAAACTTATTTTTCTTTTGTTGCATCATGCACACGCACACATATATGTATGTATGTATGTATACATGCGTGTATCGCAATTGCTGTGTATCTTATGACTTCTTTTTCATCCCTTTGAGGGAATGCAGGAAAATTCTGGATGCCCTCTTGGAAATAAGATACCAGAATTTAATGAACTAGTCCATCAGAGTAGGTGGCGTCAAGCTCTAGATCGGCTTCTGGAGACAAATAACTTTCCAGAATTTACCGGTCGAGTCTGCCCCGCTCCCTGCGAAGGTTCTTGTGTTCTTGGGATCATTGAGAACCCTGTATCTATCAAAAGCATAGAATGTGCCATCATAGACAAAGCCTTTGAAGAAGGATGGATGGTTCCTCGACCTCCACTTCAGAGAACCGGGTATGGTTTCTTTCCTGTTTCTTCTCTGTCTAAAGTAATCATGTTGTCGATTTTAGTTTAGGTATTCTTCTTCAGATTTGTTGAACTAAATCTTTAATTAATTCTGTCTTCTTTATATATTTTTCCCTTGCTATACAAATTACTACATTATTCAAGTTCAGATGAGAAGATATTAAGATTAAATCAAACTTTTCTGCATTTTTTTATGTACAATAGGAATACTAAGAAATGGTACTACATTATGGATACCAAATTTTGCAGAGTTTCACTAATGAATCAGAATTCGACCAGAGATAAAAATTGAAGATGATTTTGGATATTTTTCAACTAGTTTAATGTTAGGCTATGTGCTTTGTTATCTTCATTAGTCAAAAATATGACTTGTTTTTTCTAATCTTTCAGTAGGTGTTTTTAGTAAAGACTTTGTTTATCTAGTGCTTTGAACATTATTATAATCTCGCAAGTTGCAACTGTATAATTCTGGCATGGTGATGTACCGCATACATTATTTCTGGATACAAGGAAACTTATTTTCTTATCAGCTTGTCAACTTTTATCTGATTTCAGCATAACTTCAATAATGATTGTTCAGATAATTAAAACAAGCATAATTGGTGTGTAAATAGATTTAAGACAATTATATGCCCCATACATTGTAACAATAAATACTCAATTCTTTTCTTTAAACTGTTTGTATTTGCCATTATTAATATGCTTTTTAATTCTTTCACTAATTAAAATAGAATCTGTTTCTTTACTGGACTTGGAGTGATATTATTATGTCATCAAGTCTCTCACAATGCTTATGATGTATTAGGTCTTCTCTAGACATGTATTTAACATTTTCTATAAATAAACAAAGTGTAGATAATCATGAACTGTTTCTGTTAATGCTGAATGGCTGGACAATAGAAGTAATTATTTCGACTCTGCATCTCATCTTGAACTGCTTGGGTCATTGATGCAGGAAGAGAGTTGCCGTCATCGGTAGTGGGCCAGCTGGTTTGGCCGCTGCTGATCAGCTAAATAAAATGGGTCACTTGGTTACTGTTTTTGAGCGTGCTGACCGCATTGGGGGCTTGATGATGTATGGAGTTCCTAACATGAAGGCAGACAAAATCGACATCGTTCAGCGCCGTGTTGACCTAATGGCCAAGGAAGGTATCGCTTTTGTGGTGAATGCCAATGTTGGGAAAGACCCCTTGTATTCTCTTGACTGGCTCCGATCTGAGAATGATGCAATTGTTTTGGCTTGTGGTTCTACAAGACCAAGGTAACGCAGAATAAACTTTCAGCAAGGAAATATGTAGAATTTAATTGCCAATTTTATTTGCGTAGGGTGAATATCCACATGTCTTTCTGGTTGATAATTTCTAAGAACATGAATCACCATTTTCAAGAAAAAAAGAACATTCAATCACTACATATTTTATATACAAATTAGTAAGAATCATCTCACTGTTTTAAGATATCTCTTTCAGGAGGTTCACCTCCTGTAGCTAATTTGGCAGAGCAGTGGAAATTTCCATACTGCAATTTGATGATTGGCACATAACAGGGAAAAAGTGATAAACAGTATGCAGAATATGTCTTTTAAGGGAATATATTTAGATGCTTGTTGTATGTGAGGCTTTAGGTTGATTCTGTTTGCACTGATTTTTTCAGTATGAATAATGCTATCACTAGATGGGTGTCTCTTCTAGCTACATACAAATAAGTGTATGTTATACCCCCATCATTTTTGTTTATTTCTTTTTTTTGATGTTCCTAGTGCTTAGCTGCTGATTACTAACCATCATTTTGCCTGAAAATACATAATGGATCAAATCCATATGGTTAAATTTTTGTTTCATTTTTAAACCATAAATGATTATTAAACATGTCATTGTATGCATCCGTCTTGATATTGATGGCATATAGTGTAGGAGGTCCTAAGTGATACATAGAAACCAATTTTGGCCTTGGTATTATTTCAGTAGCAGAAATGTGATGATTCATCAACCCTCACTGTTGTGCAGGGATCTGCCTGTGCCTGGGAGGGAGCTCTCTGGAATTCATTTTGCCATGGAATTTCTTCATGCAAACACCAAAAGCTTGCTTGATAGCAATCTACAGGATGGTAAATATATATCTGCTAAGGGGAAGAAGGTTGTAATTATCGGTGGAGGAGACACGGGGACAGACTGTATTGGGACATCCATCCGACATGGTTGCACCAGCATCGTAAATCTAGAGCTCCTTCCTGAACCACCAAGAAAAAGAGCACCAGGCAACCCCTGGCCACAGGTTTTGGCTCTTTCTCTTGGTAGTTAGTATTACCCATTGCATATCTTGTCTTTCCCTTGGTAGCTCCAAGCAGTGTATGGGTATCACCGAGTTGAACATATTACCCTGCTGATCTGCATAATAACATTCTCGTACTCCGTTGTGAAATCAAATTCAATTATCAACCAAGGTTTTGGAGTCAAATGGGAGCAGTATTAGACCTGCTTTACCTGCACCTTGAACAATTCTTCAAGTGCCAAGCATTAAGTAATTATGTTTTCTATTTCTGCCTTGCAACCCATTGCTAACCTGTTCATGGATGCTGTTGGGCTTAATTTTTCAGATGCCCGTCACGATTCATCCCCCTTTTCTCTGAAAAAAAAAATTCCTTAAAGAAAATTGTATGCCTGCATTAGGATTTTCATGGCAGTCATCACTCTTCGCTGTCAGTGGGGATGTCTTTTATCCCTGTTTCCTTTATAACACCTAGAGAATAATTCCTGCCTCTTTAGTGTTTATTAAAATTTTAGAAACTGAATGTTTCTTATGATGGTTGTTTGTGTTGCAGTGGCCTCGCATTTTCCGAGTAGATTACGGTCACCAGGAAGCAGCAGCCAAATTTGGAGAAGACCCAAGATCATATGAGGTCTTGACCAAGCGTTTTGTGGGTGATGAGAATGGCGTTGTGAAAGGCCTTGAGGTGGTGCATGTAAGATGGGCAAAGGATAGCGGTGGCAAATTTCAGTTCGAGGAAATTAAAGGTTCTGAAGAGATAATCGAGGCTGATCTGGTCTTCTTAGCTATGGGGTTCCTTGGTCCCGAGTCGGTAGGTTGTCTTTTTTTTTTCTTTCTCCATCTTATTGAAGGATACTATCCTCAGCCCTTTCACCGACATTCTGCATGCATATACCTCAGGAAAAATATCAGCACATCACGACTCCAGATATAACGATGCTGTTCCATAGCTGTTTGCTTTGTGTCAAGCTTTTGGTCATAACCCATCAATATCAGTGCCAACCTTGATTGGTCTCTGTTCATGTCCCAATCATGTTCTTTGTCAGCCATGATTTCTTAGTTCTCATCAGGTTTCAGATCCTCATGAAGTCCTGCTTAGTTCCACCAATATGATATAACCAAATGAGCCTAGCTATAGATTTAGTCATGTTGTCTTCGCATCCTATCTCGGACCTCAAACTTTGTCGCTGATGTTATTCAAGGACTGCCTCACTTTATCATTCCTGGGGAGTCTCCGACTAATATTATCTACTATTATCTTTACAGACAATCGCTGACCAGCTGGGGTTGGAGCGGGACAACCGATCCAACTTCCAAGCAGAGTACGGGCACTTCTCGACCAATGTGGATGGTATCTTTGCTGCTGGGGACTGCAGGCGCGGTCAGTCACTGGTTGTTTGGGCCATCAACGAGGGCCGGCAGGCAGCGACGCAGGCGGACAAATACTTGATGACAGAGGCCGGTGTCGCCAAGGATACCCTCAGCAGTGAAGAGGATGTGGTCCAAGTGACCACGTAGAAGAGGAAAGTGTCTTCCCTGAAAGTTGGTACTGGAGTTAAAAGGAAACGGATGGGAGAATCTGAGTCATTTGGCAAGCAATGGGGTTGGGGAGGGGCCGTAGAGGCCTTGTGATGGATACTAGAAAATTTTGCTGGGTTTTTGTCAGGGCTTCAGGCTTTTTCTCTGCAGTCTTATTGATTAATGAAATTTTGGTTCATGAATAATGCACGGTTTTTATCCGTTGAATTGAAATTTTAGTTTCTTTTTTTTTGGAAGGATAATGAAGGAAGCGAATTGCTTCCCCCAGTTCATTAAAAATATAAAATTTATATAGTTTATTGAATGAGGATTCATATTGCCAAATCCAAGTAGTTCGGACTAGACTTAATGACTCTTGATCCAAAAGTCAGCCGCACTATTGCACTTTCATTAGCGACTGAAAAAGAACAGAAAATGCACCTAGAAGAAAACAACACAGATCTCCCTCCTTGTGGGGGATGTTTTCTTATCACTTTTCTCTTTGCTGGTAGAGCATAATTCATCTCAACTAAACTAAGCCTTAATCCCAAACTAATTGGGGTTGGCTACATGAATCGTTTTCTTCCATTTTGCCCTGTTTAAAGCCCATAATATTTGGCTACATGAATCATTTTTCTTTGTTAGCATGACCTTGTTAGCGTGATTTTAGGGACCACATAACAATATGTATTAGCCTATAATATTTTTCTTTGTTAGCGTAATCCAGTATCAGCATGTATTATTTTTTTTGTATAGAGTCCGTACACTAGTATATATAAGCCTTGAGATATACTGAATGTGATTCAACAGAAATATAAAGTCTAAAGTCATTTCTTTATCTCTCTCTCTCTTTTTCCCCTCTTCTTCTGCAAATATTTTAACAATTTTTGAGTATATGAATGTAAATTTAGTGGGAACCAATGTGAACATGACATGCCTCTTAAAATTAATTGCCATGTAACAACATAGTGTGGTCATTATTGTTATATCAGATTTACTAAACAAAAGAGTAGATATATTGGTGAAGATACAATCAATAGAATTGGTGAATGGAATAAGGGGTAGAATTTTTCTCGAGTGTTGTTATCTATGTATGAATGCGATACTTAAATGAGAACTCTGGAAGAAACAAGAAGGCTGATGTTGTATAATCTGATTCTGGGGGTTTGGGGCCAAGAGCATTCAGATGTAATATGAGCATTCAGATGTAATATGCTATGGTGGTCACAGTTGATACTAGGAAAGCTGGAATTAACTAAATGTAGCGGAGTCCATTTTCATATTTACATGTATGTATATTCACATGTGCATAGGGTTTTTAGTTTCATCAGGCTTGGTATTTATTGAGGTTTCCATGATGTTTATGTTTTGTTCTTCGCTTCTTTGCTGTATTATTTTGTAGAACTCAATATAAGATTCTCAACGGCTGTTCTAGTTCTCCCAGGGAGGGAGTACATTATTTCTTTATGAATTTCATTGGTAAAGATTGTATCAGAATATGCAACTAAAATCAGATGAGTCCCAATAGGGGGAGTGCATTGGATTATGTGGAAAGATCTGGATCTTTATGGAAATTGTGAAAGGGAAAAGCTTTAGTTGATTAACAGCGTAAACCTTGGCATACATGGATATGCATATTCATGATATAGCTCAGTATTTTTAATAATGGAATTCTCTTGGATGTATTTATTGTATACCACCAGTATATAGTTCTTGCAATTGTTCATGCTGCAAAATTCAAATTCTCTCTTCTGTATTATCTTTGCCGGGCTTATCTTTTAGTAGGCAGCATACTTGAGTTAAATGGAACAGAGCCTTATGAATGCTATGTCCTGAAGATTTTTATCCTCAGTTGATAGAACTTCTGGAGTTCTTATTTTGATTTGAGAACATGGAAATTCATTTCCTTTTCAGTCTATGGATCTAAGAACATGAAGATGTTTTTCCCTCCTCAGGTTTGGCCCTGTGAATTTATTTTGGAGCACTCGTTATGACAAAGCAATGATGTTGTTCTTAACATGTCTCAAAGAGTTTGCTGAATTTGCACACTTGAAAGACCAAGAAAATAATATACCACCAGAGAAGTGTTTTAAACTCCCTTACAAGTTGCGTTCTCTTTGTTTTGACTGCATCATTTTGTTGTTGATAAGTGGTATTAATGAAGTTCTATGACTTATTTTGTAATGTGGAAATTATTTCTGTTACTTCATTTTATTCCATTGTATCTGATCATGCTGAATATGCTTTCACTACTACTGTTTTTATTTCTAAAGTTTCACACTTCAACGTTTTGGTCTTCAGATTATGTTGTTGGTCTTAATTAACAGACTACAAGATCTTGTTTTCTGCAGTATTAGGTAATTAATCATTTGGGATCACCTCTAGGCTGCCATTTACTTGATACAGTAGTCTGGGTCTATTAAATTTGTCAGTTCCTATTAATTGGTCTGGTCTCCTGGAAGTTTTGGGCATGACTTTCTACAGTGTCCTATATTGAAAATGATATCATATGTTCATCAATGTGCTAGTGTTGTTGGAAGATTGTGAAGAATGTGTTATTTTTCCCTCTGTTCCAATGTTATTGTTAGGGATAAAAGGAATGGGTTGGGTCTGGTCAGGTTTGTTTTGAATTGAGGCAGGACAACAACATATCAAATCTTGACCCATCATATCCAACCCTATATTGGGCCTAAACGTTATAACCCGCACCCACCAATGACTTAATACATGACCTGATTTGACTAATTTAACCTATACCATAGTCTAATTTGCAAGGCTTCATCCTTGAACAACCAAAATTAATGTCTAACCAACTCCTCACAACTCTTAATGAGCAATTTTTAAGATGAATTAACAACTAATATTGAGAGAAGGACTCTTGGCCTAAGTTGGGTCACAACTCAGACCCACACCCAACCCATTTAAAGTCCAGGTTGAAAAATTCAAAAAATTTGACCCATACCAAACCCAAATTGAACATATCTGACTCAAACCCAGTCCAAATAGGGTCAGATAGGATCAGGTATTTGGGTCAGGTCAATTTTGCCACCCCAAATTTGTGCATCCACGTGTTCATATGAGAACACCTTAGCCTTTTTAAGCTATTGTCCTCTGTTTTTTTAACAACTCCTCATCCCACTTATGATCAATGTCATATTAGAATAAGAGGTAACATTGTAATACTCATTTGATAGATGAACTTCCAGACGCTGAAAAGGATGCTTCACCATTGTATTAAAGTGCATAACTGTAAATTGTTTATCGGAACTCCTTGATTTATATTAATTCCTTGGCGCTGAAACATAAATGACTGCTTATCTGTATTAATCTTGTTGAACCTTTTCTTTTCTTTTAACAGGAGGCATATCACCAAAAATATTACTGTCTTTACCTCAGTTATTTGTTCTATACCATCATCTCTTCATGCAATCATTAACAGAAAATCTGTGTACTATCTATGTATGTTTGTGGATCGAGTCATGATCCACTAGGAACATTTTATGATTGTCTCATGATGTTTTAAATTGGATCTGAAGGGCTAGGGGGAATCAAGTAAGAAAGGGTACTCTAAGCTTTATTGTAGGATGTCGGAAATGGAGGGAAAAGCCTAAGATGGCTTGGATGGAATTTGCAAAAAAGGATATGGAAATGCTCGAGATAACATTGGAGGTTTCCTTTGTTAAGAATGGTTGGCAAATGAGGATTCATATTGCCAAATCCAAGTAGTTCGGACTAGACTTAATGACTCTTGATCCAAAAGTCAACCGCACTATTGCACTTTCATTAGTGACTGAAAAAGAACAGAAAATTCACCCAGATCTCCCTCCTTGTGGGGGATGTTTTCTTATCACTTTTCTCTTTGTTGGTAGAGCATAATTCATTTCAACTAAACTAAGCCTTAATCCCAAACTAATTGGGGTTGGCTACATGAATCGTTTTCTTCCATTCTGCTCTGTTTAAAGCCATAATTTCTGAAAGATGTTGTAATATCAGGTCCTTCCTCGCTACTTCATCCTAAGTGATTTTCAGTTTTTGCTGTGCTGGTCCTCTCTCTTAATTTTTGAATAGGGAGATCAGTTTAAATCCCCTAATCTTAGAGAGCGAAAACTAACCATATCTTATGAAAGCATGACATGCTCTCTTTGCTTCGTTATGATACCGTTAGTTTTAGCTCATCACTATTTGGTTGTTGACTTATGAGCTTTATTCTTTTGAGCAGCATGAATGGAAAAGTAGTTCATTATATTAATTTTCTCATGAATTTTTATAGTGTGGATAATGTTTATCTACTTCTTCTTGTTTGTTGTATTGGATCGTATTATTACAATAGTGTTTTCTAAAGGGTGTTCTGTTTCGTAGGATTGAGAATGACAAAGTGGAGAACTATACCATCACCCAAAGCTTCAATAAGCAAGAGAATTGGACAATGGCTCCAAAATACATGCTGTGCAATCTGAAAGGGGTGCTTTATTGATTTGTCAGGAATACCAATTTTCAGCCTCTTTCTACAATGGATTCTTCTCATGCGGATGTTCCAGTCATTGGATCGTTGTAAGCAAAACTGTCTGCTGACAGGAAGAGCTGATCAGTTTAACTTGAAACAATATGTTGACTGTAAAAGTTGATGTAACAGAACACTTCTTGCTGACTTGTATATAGAACAGTGTAAGTTTTTGTCATTTGGTGTACAGTTACTCAAGTTTTTACACAGGGTACTGATGAATGTTTTATTGATTCATCAGCTTGCATAACCAGACAAACTGCAGCATGTAGAACATTTATCATTATTTGTATACTGTTAATCTAATGCTGTTGCTATATTTCTGGTTTATGTTCAACACAAGTAGCAAGTTTTATTTGCTTATATCTGCTTTCTATTTGATCCGTTATGATTGTGATTCTGATTGGCAAGAGGAAATGTATGCCATACAAATGTTGGGTGAAGCCATTTTTTTATGTGCAGACTTGGGTGTTTATTTGTATACTAAGATTTATTATCTCTAAAATTTTATTTTCTTTTTCATGATGATATTTGTTTACTTCTTAAATTTCTTTCATGTGTGGATGATTTAATACCTTCTTTGGAGATTTTTTTTTGAGAGGTAATTTATCATGATCTTTGTAAGATATTGTGTTGTAAAAATACTACCTATTCCAAATTTCCATTCTCATTACTAGGGTAATGTGCAACTGAGTTCTCTAAGAATTTCTAGTTGAGATGTGATTAATAATTCTTTATATGTTTAACTTTCAGATTCCATGGTATAGCTTTTGTGGTTTCAATAAGTTGGTAACAGTTCTGTTTTATAAAGAGTTATCTCGGCGGTTGTTGCCTCTGATCACAAATCAGAGGTTCTGGGTTGGAATCTTGAGTTGTGTGTCTTCAAGAATTCAGCTCACGTAATTCTTATAAAGGTTCTCTTGAGTTGAAATCATGGCAGTCCAGGTATTCAATAAACAGTAGCACTCTCCTAATAGAATTCCTTCCTAATCTCAAAAAGATAGAAAAGAAAAAAAAAAGAAAATGAGCAACAGAAAACCAGAACGTCTCAACTTGAACTTCAGTCTCATGTTTAAAATCTGGAGGAAAGCTTTTACAGCATGCCCCTTTTTTATGTTTTCGGGCATGCTCAGGATCAAAAAAATTTTAACAGATAAATATCAGAAGTTTTATTACTTTAACAAGTCTTTCTCAATCTTTTTGAAATGTTACAGCTTTTGTAACTTCTGTTTTTCCCTGATGTTTGGACTATGGAATACTGAACAACTTCTAGTTTTCTCAACTTTCACCTGTGTTTTGACACTATTATCATTGATAAGATTGAGCTAATGTTGCATTTATAGTTAGATGAGGTAGTTTCATCTTTAACAATGGATTTTAGGCAATTGAGTTGGTCAATTTGTGGGTTCATCTTGAACTTTATATTAGCTATCAAATTCTTGGAAGCACGAACTGATCGGTGAAGTTCATTCGAGGACCTTCCCTACCTGTTAGAATTTCAGATAGGCAGAAATTATTGTACAAGGAATTTCTTTTAGGGCCTGTTTGCACACGTGCCTGAATTCCTTGGCAAATGAACGTCCCAAAAGCCTTCCAGTTATAATTTGGTCTGCAGCCAAAATTAGTTGTAAGGCAAGTTGCAGAGATTGAGGCTCCGACAGTAGTCCCTATGTTTTTTCATAATCAAATGCTGTGAAATGAATTACACGAGTCAATAACGTATGCAACCAAGCACAATGGCCTGCAAGCAGAGATGTCAACGGGATGGATTTGGTATGATTACTGAAAATTCACGACTGAAGCCGAAATCGGTTTTTGGAATAAAAGACTGTAATCATCACAAAAAAATTTTGCAAAAACAAAACCAAAACCAAAAACCTAAAACCTAAAGATTGTTTAACTTTTTTATTCATTTCAAAAATATCATATATAAATAATTAAATTAAAAATACAATCCATAATTTTCATAACATAATTTACTGAATATAAAAGGTACTAAGAATATTAAATACCTAGCATGTTCATCGGATTAGATTTTGGATTGGATATCGGATTCGGTTTTGGTTTCGGATTAAAAAAACATTATAACTATAACTTAAATTAAAATTAAATAATTTTTAATTTTAAAATTTATCACAAAACTATTATTATTTAATTTTTATTAAAATAGTTGCAGTTTGAGAATAAGTAAAATATTTGGACATCCATCTTCGTGCTTATGAAGGTGTTGTGTAGAGTGGCCCAATATAAGGATGCACGGATGACCAAGATCCAAAGGCGCTCAACTTTTCCATTTTTGCCCAGGCATAACGAGCAGAGGACTATGGCTTAAAAGTCGGCCTTGCATCCTCCAGGACCACCAAAGGATATCGGCGCATCGTATCGTCTCAATCGGGAGTCAGGATTAGAACTCAGAAGCCCGTCTGTCTGCTAGCTGGTCTGAAAAAGGTCGTAGGCAAATTTAATACGCCCATCTGCAAGTTACATCATACTGTTTACGGGGCTTATCCCTCTTCTACGAAAGAATTTATACGGACATAATTAGTTCGAAAAATAAAATTTTGAATTGTTACAAATGGTATCAAAACAGGTCTAACCGATAATATGTGGATTGGAAAATACTGCAGCACGGATTCATTATAGCTGGTCGTAGTGTTTATGATTAGAATTGAATGAATTAAGTAATCCAAATAATATTTTTAGTTAGTCAACTTAGATAAATTCTATTATTAAATAAATAAATAAATTATTTTTTAAAAAAAAACCCTTGCTCCCACGATGTGCGAGCCACCCAATTACTATCCAAAGGCGGAAACAACCCGCCGATCTCCCCATGGAAACGTTTACGGGAGACAGGGAGGGGATTGACCGGAACAAGGCTAAGAGGACGAAGAAACGAAATGGAGGAAAATACTGAAATAACCCACCACCTACCGTATCCGTACTCCCATCCGATGCCTTTTGGTCACCGGTTCATTTAAGGGCAAGAAATTCCTATGCAGATACATTATATATGGAGAGCGCAAGGAAGTCCCGAGTCCTGAAGTCCTTCTTGAACCTCTATTAAGATACCGGCAGGTGGGAAGAGGCGCGGCTCGGCTCGGCGGAGATGAAGAATCTTATAGAGGTGGAGAAGGGGAGGGAGGCTGCCGACGGCCGGCCCTCCGTTGGCTCCACATACCGGAGCGCCTTCGCCAAGGACGGCTTCCCACCGCCCGTTCCCGGCCTCGACTGTTGCTGGGATGTCTTCCGGTATTTTAGCAGCGATCGCAATCTATATTCTTGTTTTTTCTTTTATCCTTTCGAAGTCTCTACATCAATTTCGTCTCCGATGGTCATAAATCTCGCAGATCAAGAACCCGGATTCTACCGTTTTCTTTCTTTTCTTGTCGATTTTTTTTTTTCGGATCGTGTTTCTTTCTTGTTCCTCTCTTTCTCTTGAACGGTTCCATCTCTGAGTAGCTCTTCTTGTAAACAGTTTATATTAATGAAATTCTTTAAATTGTTGATGCTGCAGTCATCAGATCGGGATTTTTTTTTAATCAAATCTTGTCGTTCTTTGTTTTTCCTTCTTTTTATCTGTGACTCAGTATGAGTGTCGAGAGGTTCCCTGAAAACCGAATGCTCGGCCGTCGTGAAATTGTTGATGGGAAGGTGAGTCCGCCTTTGATGCTATCGTTAACGCGCTATATACTTTTATTTGTTTTTGACTTTTTGTTCGATTGATTCCCTTGTGTACTTTTTCTTTTTTTCTTTTCTTTTTGCAGCCCGGTAAATATGTCTGGATGACCTATAAAGAAGTATATGACATCGTGACGAAAGTAGGGGCTTCGACACGGAGTCTAGGAGTTGAGCAGGTAAAACTAAGATGTATGTTGTTTAGTCAGGTGGGTGTCTAGTTAGAGTGTCCAGAACATAGATATTATCATCTTTTAGTAACATTTATTGTCAACTTCTACCTGCCTGACACCCCTGTCAATGTCATAATTTATGAACGAGCACACTGATTGTTTTGTTTTTCATGCTTGACCAAAAATTATGCTGCTTCCCCCACATATGGTTGCCCTTTCAGTGAGAAAATTGCATGCTACTTGATATTCTGGGACATGAACGCGGATATGTACGCAGGGAACTTAGAGGAATAATGATATAGAAAAGGAAGGGTATCTGTATTGATAGTGGCCTCTCACAACCTGTTACAGAAAATTGGGATTATTTTTTGTCCCAATATTCGCCGTTTTGGTACTGGTGCCACACTAGTACAGTAGTGGTACGGTATGGTATAATTTTTTTTTTGACGTATTGAGTGTCAGTATGCTATTCATATCAGATACTGGTACCGAACTAGTATAATATGGTACACTTCATAGGTTCGGGCTGGTATGGCGTATTTTGGTTTGTCCCCTCATGTGAAATTTTAGCCATAAGTTAATACTGGTCTTTTGTTAAAATTGTCTCTCTCTCTGCATCTGAGATATAGAGACTTTATTTATGTTCATAGTATGGTTGAGAAAAAGTTATCTACTCTTTCATGGTCATTAATCTTCATATCCACACCCCCAGCGTTGTATTTTCCTACGAGTTCTAAAGTTTTTATGGTGTCAACCTATTTTTATGTTTAAAGTTCACTGATTTAGTCCATAGTGAAATTCTGAGCCTTTGCAAATTGCAGGCGTGGATCAACTGTTCTCAAAGTTCACAGTAAAAACATGTTTGCATTGATAAATTCTGGAATTAATCAGTTGATCTTTTTATTGCTCCTTGGCAGGGTGGTCGTTGTGGTATCTATGGTTCTAACTCTCCTGAGTGGGTCATCAGTATGGAGGTACAATGTACTTTACATGCATTCTTCTGATTTTAAAGCTTTTAAGAAAGCCTTGGATCCTTTTAACCGCCAATACTGAACATCAGGCTTCATGTTGGTTAACTATTGTTTTGCGAAAAAATAACATTTCTATTGAATCTTGAGTATTTGAATTTCCATTTCGATCCATGGATTTATTTTGTATCCCTTATAGTTTTTTTTTTTGTAAATAAAAACATTCCTTACATGTGTTGCAGTAATTACATTTTTTCTTATGCATCCACATGGCCTCTGCAGGCTTGCAATGCTCATGGGATTCACTGTGTTCCCTTATATGATACTCTTGGTATGTAGTGTCCTCTTTCTTTAGTTGATCTTTGTTAATGTACTAAAACAATTATTCTGAAAACGTAATTACATCCAGCCAACATGATTCAGCAAATTGTGATGAGGTCGCATGCACTAATATCTTGCAACAGGATGCATGCTAATCAGTCCCAATAGTTTAAGTGCCTTTACCCTGGATGATAACAGTGGGAAGGAACTAATTATAGAATCTAAATTCATGTTATCTTTTTGTGATTAATGCTGTACACCAACTCTTGTTGCTTGCTGTGGCTGTAGGTGCTGGGGCAGTAGAATTTATTTTGTGTCATGCAGAGGTTCAGATTGCTTTTGCAGAAGAGAAAAAGATTGGAGAGGTATCCTATGTTCAAAGTTTGGTTATGAAATGTTTCAGCTTACTTTGCATGCATCAGTTAAATAATAATATTCTTCTGACCGAGGAATTCTGGATTATACCTACTCCGGTAACAACAAAATATGCATACTGAAAGTTGGAATGGTACAATGAAGTTCTTAACATTGAAGCATATTGGCCTAAGGCAATTTAACTCTGGTTTAAATTGTCAGTGTCATTTACCCCGAATCCATGCAAGTAACACTAGTCTCATAACTATCATCTATATGGGCTTTACAGCTGTATCTGAGTGCTCTATTTAGGAGTGGTTATCAGTTTGATACTGAGTATTTTATCTGTGTATGAACATTAACACAATTCCCTATATCTAAGCTTGTTATCTTCCTTATTCATTTAGACATTTTCCAAGTTCCGTATGTTTCAAAGAGTTGCTCCCTAGTTGAGTAAACTCAAGTTTTGTCTTATAAGGTAGGCCTCTCTATGCGTCAGGTTTCATGACAGGCCCCTCTCTTATCTAAACTTCAGTTACACAGAAATATGTATACCAAAAGTCGGAATAGTACATAGAAGTCCATAACTTTGAAGCATATTGGCCTAAGGCATTTTAACTCTGGTTTAAATGATCAATGTCATTTACCTTGAATCCATATAAATAACACTAGTCTCATAACTATCATCTATATGGGCCTTCCAGCTGTATCTGAATGCTCTATTTGGGATTGGCTTTCACTTTGACACTGAGCATTTTATATGTGTCTCAACATTAACACTATTCCCAATATTTGACCTTGTCATCATCCTTATTCATTTAGACATTTGCCAAGTTTGAGATGTTTCAAAGAGTTGCTCCCTAGTTGAATAAACTCAAGTTTTGACTTATAAGGTAGGCCTCCCTATGCCTAAGGTTTCATGACAGGCCCCTCTCTTATCTAAAATTCTTTGCTAGGAATCTGGCTCAATTTTACAGGCTGGTGGTTGTTAAAATTTACTCAATCTTTCCATTGAACCTCAGCAGTTCTTCTTCATTGTTAACCTCATTTAAATTGAGAAGCTTTAGATCATGACAATGAAGATATCTATGGATGCATATTCGCAGTCACTGTTCGTTTATAAAGCAGTTCTTGTCGAATTTGTACTAAAATAATGAAGTCACATTGTTTGAAATTTTACTCTATCAAGGGATGTTTGTCTTGTATTGGATTTGCTGGAAGTTTCTAAAGCCAGTGTTTAATTTTCCCTGTTCTATTGCACAGTTTTATTTTGATAGTGTATATTGGTATTCTTTTACCAATTTTTGGTGAATGATTCAATTTGCCAGGTGTTGAAAACCCTTCCTAGTTCATCCAAATTCTTAAAAAGTAAGTTCTATGTAATTGCTCTGCATTTCAACTTTAGTGCTTTCTGCATTCCTTTATGTTATGTTTATACAATCATTTCACATGCAGCAATTGTGAGTTTTGGCAAGGTCACCCCTGAACAAAGAGACGAGGTTGAAAAGTCTGGTTTGGCAATATATTCATGGGATGAATTTTTGCTCTTGGTAGGCTGTTTTCATTGTTGAGATTCCTTACATGTTGTGAATGATGCTTGGGATCTGGAAAGTACCTTACTTCTAGTTCTCGTGTGAAATATTCTGTATTTGCACTAATTATGATATGTCCATCTTGCCATTCTGCTCAGCGTCCAGTTATTGATGTAAAATTAGACAAGGAGATTATTTATTTTTTTTGCACATGTATGCATGATAATAGCTTTAACTATAAGAAAATCTAGCATTCAGAAAAGAAAATCCAAGGAAGAACCTCCTTGTGAATAAAATCAAATGGATAATTACTGTGGCTTCTTTTTGTGTCGGAATAAAATATCTTTTACTCTATGTAAGTTGTGTTTTTATATCTGTTAATATGTTATATACTGATAATATGATCTTAAACTAGAGTGAGCCTTAGTACATCATTAAACAAGCTTATCTAATCCTGAATGACTATTTTCTTCCACCTTTATTGAAATGGAGTGAGGGCTTATACATAATAAAGCCGTGAAAAGAGTGGCAGAGACAAGCATAGGTAACAGGGTGATCAGTAGCATTGGTTGCTTAGTGCTGAACCATGAATATTGAGATCTAACTAGAATTTATTGCTAGGAAATACAGGACGAGAACCCTAGATTCAGGTACATATTTTTATTTTCAGACACATGCAGCAACTGGTCATATTTTTTTCTTCTTGTGCTGTAGGAAACATGAAGAATTTAATGAATAACTGGTGAGGGGGATTTTGAGTGAATGAGAGAACAGCTGGTCATTGCAAGAAGTTCAACCCCTAATTGTGATGGGACTTATGAACAGGAAGAGACTGGATATTACTTTAGTAGGATAGAAAATTGTAAAAAATGATTGAGGAGGTCCAACATGATGTTTCTAAAAAAGATAGGAAGCGAGAAGAAATATGATGAATATCGGACTCTGTTGTGCTGTATCAATTTTTAACTTTTCATGTGGAGTTAATGACTATTTTTGGCAATAAATGGTTTATTTTGTGGTGTTTACAATATTATGTAATTTGTAGATTTCAGATGATGTTCATTAATCATGGCTTATTCTCTGGATCATTCCTCTTTTGTTTCTTTATCATATATCATATTCTAACTTGTAGGACATGATAGTAATCAAGGCATATCTCTGCCATTGGTTTTGGATACTCGAGTTGCATCCTGATCATAATTATACTCATGTTTCACTCGGCAGTATTGATATATTTAAAATGAAATGTGCAATTAACCTTTTTTTATGTGTTGGGTAAAGTGGGTCCACCTTGCTAAACAAAAAAGTCTTTGCTTTCTGTCCAGTTTCATGTGCCTGAAAATGTACATCAACTTTTCTTTTTATTTTATTGAAGTTTGTTCTTTTCACCATTATTCAAGAAGACATACATCATGGAACTCTAGAGATTTTTTTTTTTTAAATACTTTGGTATTGTTATGTACAGGGAAGTAATCAAAAATATGATCTTCCAGTGAAGAAGAAAACTGATATATGTACTATAATGTACACCAGTGGAACAACTGGTGATCCTAAGGGTGTGATGATTTCGAATGATAGCATTGTGACTCTTATTGCTGGTGTTGATCGGCTGCTTTATTGTGTGAATGAACAGGTAAGTCCATTTTTCCTTGTTTTAATTACTAAGTTGTTTTGGTGGAAGTCCTCTTACAAGTGAAACCCAAAGCTGGGTGGCCTTTTTCATATCTTGTTTTTACAGGTTGCCTCCAAATTACTGTTATGTTACTCAATAAATTATTGGTTTAGCATCTATTTCCCCCCCTAAATTTGGCTTGTTTGATTTTGTGATTATTACAGTTGCATGAAGATGATGTTTATTTATCTTATCTACCCCTTGCACATATCTTTGACCGGGTGATTGAAGAGATGTTCATCTTCCATGGGGCCTCAATTGGATTTTGGCGTGGGGTGAGCCTTTTAACATAAGATATCATTTTATCTAATTAGAACGCCTTAGTTACAGGTTTTATCTTCAGGATGTCAAGCTATTAGTTGATGACATTGGGGAATTAAAGCCGACTATCTTTTGTGCTGTTCCACGAGTCTTGGATCGCATTTATTCAGGTAGCGTTTGCATTGGAAGTATTCAAGCCTGTTGCAGCATGTCTATGTGCTAATCTAATAATAGTCTTAATTAAATTCTTATGCACATTATAAATATTTGCTTCAACCTTTATCATAAAGTGATATGATTCTCATGCATATTCCATAGCTTCTTGCTATGTTACCTGCACACTTTGATTTAGCCTAGGGTATCCATACCTGACACTAAAACATGGATATTGGCACGACAGTAGGACATGGTTCTGTAAGAGAAGTTTGAAAGGATACAATGCTATTCTCACATCCACTGCTGACACGTGAACCAAAGTCCATGTAACATAGGCATCTTGACCAATCTATATGTGAAAATGTAGTTCAAGTGTACTTTTAGGCGTTTGGAATAATGAAATCCTTAGGCTAGAAGAAGACATAACCATTTTAAACCTTCCCAGGCCACAAAGATTAAAACCCTGCCAATCAAATCCATTTGGCCTTGGCTGCAAATTTGGTGACCAGTCAATCCTCCATTTGGTCTGGGTCTGTATTCAGCTGTTTCAGCCAATATATGGTGGTCCAATAGCCAAGGATAAGGAGCTAGAGAGATTTGAAAGGATAAAGTTCACTCTTTGGCTTGTGATGCTACTATTTATCAACCCTAAGAGAGTTGATGTTTGTAGGTGTTTTTGTGCAAAGCACTAGATTTAATAGGGTTAGCACACAAAATTAAAGAGAAGTATTAAAGTTTAGGGTCATGTTATAACATAATGCTCTTTACTTATGTAATAGATCAAATTTGTTTATCTTTCCTAGTTCGACCTGCTCACCCTTATCAGAACCAACATATTGCAGCAATATCACGGGAACACTACATGTTTATTCTAGTAGGTTTCTATTGACATGTAGTTCAAGGGGCTATTGCCCTTTTCATTTTCGAGGTATGGATATTTATCCTTCTCCATGTAGGACTTATCTTATATTGTACTGTTTCTCAGGACTGCAAGCGAAGATTTCTGCAGGAGGTTTCCTGAAGAGCACATTATTTAATATTGCTTACAAGTAGTAAGTATTCTACAATTTCTAGTTTCCAAATCATAATATTTTGCTCTATTATGGATATATGCGGATGTCTAGTATTCACTTTATGATTTTATTTCACACTTTTACCTTCTTCCTGCTGTATTTCTCCAAACTTTGTTGCATCACATATCTTCCTGCCCGTTTTTTCCCCTTTGTTTCTGGCAATAGGTCTATATTTAATGGGACATTTGTTTCTTGAGAGGTTATTACATGTAACATGTCATGAGGCTGGAAGTCAATGCTGTACACTTTTAAGTTTATCGTCTTAATTTGTCTCTTCACTGCTGACTTTCATATTAATGCATGAGTTGGGATTTCACAGCAAATTTTATAACATGATGAAAGGAAGTAAGCATGAGGAGGCAGCTACAATTGCTGACAAAATAGTTTTTAAAAAGGTAATTTAAGAAAACCAGAGGCATATTACTTCAAAATCTGTATGTTCTGCAGAATGGTCCTTTTATGTCCCTTCTCTTCTTTGTAATTTTGGATCCATAATCTATTTAGGTAAAAGATGGACTTGGTGGGAGAGTACGGCTTATTTTATCTGGAGCAGCTCCTTTAGCTATCCATGTGGAAGAATTTTTAAGGGTGGTGACATGTGCCCATGTTCTACAAGGCTATGGTATACAACTTTTGCAGAATTAACTATTTTCCTGTATTCATAACAAAAATTAGAAAATGGATTTATAATCTTTTCATCACTGAATTGTAATGAGATGACTTTACATGTGGCAAGATAGATGTTTGCTTCTTAAATCAACTTAAGTTCTGTCACTTTAGAATTATCTTTTTATGCCTGTGGATTGACTGCTCCTCTTTAACATGAACTGAAAAGCAACTCTCTTAGATGTTTGAGTTTTCTATTGTGTATTTGACCAACATAAAATTTTGGACTTCCAGTGCGTGTATGTTTTTTAGCTCTTCCACTAACCAGTTATCTTTATTAGTTACATTTCTTACAAAAAATAGAATAACTTAAATCTCATGCTAAATGCCCAGAGCCTAGTGTCATATTTTAGCAAATTCAACATCTTATTGTCTGGTTTTCATCTAGATTTCATTTCAAAATTTAACAAATGGACGGTTGACCTTAATCTACACCTTTATATCATCTTACATCGTCCATTTGCAACTGGGAGATATACAATAATGTTACATTAGTTTAAGATAGCAAGGAGCAATCCTCCAAGGTTCCCAAGGACATGGAAATACTTCATATGAAGAAGTGATCTTCTGATATGAGGTATCTTTTGGAGAGAAAAAAAACAATATCCACAAATTGGCAATCTTTTGAAACAAAAATACAATATCCACAAATCGGGCATGCATTATTTGATATCCTGAAACCTGTACAAACTCTAAGAATCAGTGGAAAGATGCACATGATGATAATTGGAGACATAAACATGAAAGCTAGTTAACTAGATCTTGCAGTATATAGCCTGATCAATTTATTATTAAGAAAGTGGCAGATATGCACATATCACCTTCACTTCAATGTTAGTCCACCTTATTAATTATATTTCTAGAATTTCTGCATCCATAGAATGCAAGGAAAAAGCTTGTGAAATTTACAAAGTCAAAGATTAAATTTAAATCCTTGAGTTCTTTTTAATTTTCATCGAATTTTATGTTAAGGAAAAAAAGCTTGCAAAACGTGAAAGAACTTTTTTGCAGTCAAGTCACTAATACTTGTCTCCAACCTTGTGTGTTTACCTCTTTTATCCCCCTTCTAGTAGAAACAGTTGCTATTTGCTTTGCATGGTATATTTCAACTGTCAAGCCATCAGTAAAGACTTTTGTAACTTTTCCTGCCAATGCTGGTCTGATTTTGGAGTTGATTTTGCTGAACTTTTCAATGTGATAAAAGATTTTTTTCTTCACACAAAATGGAATGGTTATAGAAATTGTAAGAAGGATGTGAAGTGATGGAAGAATGTTTTAATCAAATTAGAAGGGATAGGGATTCATCAAGGGGATCTGGGAATTGATAATTGTGAAGCAAAGAACCTTTATGTGAGCATTACTCATTATGGTAGAATGTGATAAGTTTGATGCACTTGTCCAAAGGGAAGGGCTATTAGAAATGTTAACAGCAAAGACTGAGAACGGGTGTGGATTTTGAAGGTTAGAGGGTGCACAAGCGATCGCATAGCCTCCATTTGCCATCCTAATTTTGATCAATATTTATGCATAGCCATAGGAGCTGCTAGGGCACCAGGGTAATGTCTGCAGTTAACAGGGAAAGAAATGGTACAAAGTTTGTTAGCGTTGATATGTGCCTATTCTGTTATTTAACGTCAAAGTTTTAAATCCTGGAGGCAGAACCGTCCGGTTTTTTCGTGGAATGGGACATGCCTCCATCTCGCTCTGTCCTAACACTTGGGACGGAGGATATCCTAGGATGTACCGATCGGGTGCTAGGATGATGGTGGGATGGTCCCATCTCAAAAATTGGGACAGCATCCCATCATGGCATCCTGCAAAACGTCCCATTGGGATTTGAAACCATATTTAGCATTTTTTTACTTTTATGTGTTATGTAGTTTGTTAATTTTGCTAGTGATTTTTTGGTTGTTTTACCCGGATAAAGGTATCTATTATGCAATTCCTGTCTTTAAACATCTATAGTTGGTCCATTAAAGCTTTAGACAAAGAGAGCAATTATTTTTAAAATATAGAGCACTGCAAGGATATATCAGTCATCTACTTTAATATCATTTATTCCTTGTGATTTTGTGCTTCGACTTAAAAGCTGAATACTACAGGGCATGTGCAAGGATCTAACATGTTTTCATCAGCTTTGTAAATTTTGGGAGATGTGAAAGTCAACTCATCTTAATCCATGTAGATTCTTATAAGGATTTTTTTTAGATGCCAGACTCACCTGTGTAGGTTCATTATTTAAACTGATTTCTTAGAAGGTTCAAGCTTTTCACTTAGTGCATATGTGATAATATCTGTTCAACATAATACAGGTGCCTTTTGCAACAGTTTATAAGCATGTAAAGTTTTGATTTAAGTTTGCTAACTACACGTGATCACCACAAACTATCAAAATTAGTTCTCAATGCAACTACTTCTGTGGACAAGAAGAGAGTTGCAATTTAATGTATCTGGAATTGAGTATTTTGATTCTTTTGTTGATTTTCCTAGGTAAGTAGTAAGCATGTAGGACATGAGAAGTAGGGAGCTTTTGTTGATACAGCAAAACTGTACATATTGAAACTTGAAATAGGTTATGCTTGTTTTATATGTCCTATTACAGCATCTAATCAACGTGGCTTGTAACTTGTAAGTTAAACACTGCCATTGGTTGATTATGAATATTGTGTCAGTGTCAGTTGTCATGTTGTCAAGAAATCCCAAGCAAATCAAATACTGCATGTTTAAAGTCTTAAATTAGGAGATCAAATCAGAAAATGATTTAGTTAATTTTGATGGTTCTATTTTTTGTCATGTTAGGTCTTACGGAGACCTGTGCAGGGACATTTGTCTCTTTGCCAAATGATCTATCGATGCTTGGAACAGTAGGCCCTCCAGTACCAAATGTTGATGTGCGCCTGGAGTCTGTTCCTGAAATGAACTATGATGCTCTCTCAGAAGTGCCTCGTGGAGAAATCTGTGTTAGGGGAAATACTTTATTCTCAGGATACTACAAACGTGAAGATCTTACAAAGGAGGTTATGATTGATGGCTGGTTTCACACAGGTTTGTTCTGCTCAGCATGTATTGTAACCTGTTATATGTTAGTTTATGGTAAAGAAAGCACAAGTTAATGTAATAATGGCAAAGAAATCTCCATGTTAAGGAGAATATATGCTGTCCTGGGGATTGGAGCTACACTAAGTCAACCTGGTTGAGCCTGGCTATTGCAGTCAGCAAGCTTAGATTTGTAACAAACATAATCTATTTGTAAGCATTTACTATGGAATTGGATACCTGTTGTTTTAACCAATATAACCTTAAGAATATATATCTAAGCTCAGTTCTACTCCTTATTGAGCATGCATCAGTTATATATAACCTATTTTTCCAATATATGCTTCTGATCTTTACATGGAGTTTTTGTTGGACGTGCTTTTTTTATGTTTTTTTTTTTCTGCAGGGGACATTGGTGAGTGGCAGCCTGATGGAAGTATGAAAATCATTGATAGGAAGAAAAACATCTTTAAGCTTTCACAAGGAGAATATGTTGCAGTTGAAAATCTGGAGAATGTCTATGGTCTTGTTCCTGATGTAGACTCGGTATGTCTCATTGCCCACAAACAACTTCTGGAAGAAAGGATCTTGCTTTTCATGTTTCATTTGAAGAAAGATATGTCACCTCCCTAGATTCCCTAAAAATTAAATGTCTACGAAATTGCCTGTCTCCTCTCCATGACCTCTCTGCGGACCAGATCCTACCCCAATTTTTCGTTTTTGAGTGAATCTGCGGATGCAGCATATCAGCATCATTTTTTTCCATGCAAATATAATATCATATTTTTTTTCCATTGTTATGTACCATGCTCCTTATAAAAATGAAAGCTGGCTGTAAACCCTAATGTCTTCCAATGTGCAAGCATTGTTATATTATAATCTGAATCTTGTTTAGTTTGCCCTGTTCTGCCTCCGGCTAGTTTTTCCTTGTTACTCCTATGTTTATCTTTGTATAAAGGCAAGGCATCATTTTATTCAACTCATCTTCTCACCGGAAAATAAAAGAAAATCTTCCGTTGAAAATTTGGCACATGAGACATGAACTGCATAGAATCTGTTTTCAGATTTATTATGAAAACACTCACAGTTAGCGCAGGTTGAGGCAGGTGTTTTTACATTTCTTTTCTTGCCATCATGATAAGAAACTTGCCTAGTGCAAGACATTGGGTCAGGAATGTCAGGAGAGATGAAGATTAAGAAAACAAATGATGATTTCCAAGTATCAAACTGGGTTTTTCCATAAATTAACATGTGAGATTATCTTCTTCTGTCAGCCGTTGATGAACCAACTTGGGGAGGAGACAAGTTCTCCTGGCTCTTATGCTGTAAGCAGATATGGTATATTAGCCCAAGAGATGATATGGACTTGCATTAAGCAATAAAGGTGTGATGAAGATGCCTCTAAGGAAGCCTGTGGAAATGAGGATTTTTAGATAGCTTGCATTATTTAAAAATTTAGACCATCAAGCTTGCATCAAATGGATAGGATAGAGCTTTTTGGTTGTATGTGTGGAATATGTGCCATTTTTTCTTACAAGATAATGTTGAAACTAAGTAAATAACCTATTAGTTTTCCTTGTTCCAATCATCAAATTATGTTTAGTTGTTAGTTTTAGCGTTATCTAACCAAGAATAACGTGTCTTGGACCTATTATATCAAATAATAAACATATTATATCAAATAATAAACAGATAGATGAAATATTTTTAATAGAATTAAGAGTAAGGAAGAAGAGATGGAGAATTGTTTCTGGAATATTATGTGATCAGTGCTTTGAGATTTCAGTGAAAATTTTGCGGTATGAAATTGAAACTTGCATGGTTGTGTGGTTTTGGATGTTGCTTAATAAATAATGTGCCACATATGATGAGGATGGCAGAGTTGGGAGTTCAAAGATGTATCCGCGCTATAAAATTAGGAAAGGAAGAGTAAAGACCTAATACAGTAAAAGAATCTTAAAGTTTGAATTTTGCACTAATTACAAAGTAATCAATAATCAGTTGACATGCCAAGCTAGTATGCAACGGAGATCAAAGAAGGCTTGAATAGTGGGTGCACTATCTGTTAAAAGGTTAAAAAGAGGAGGGCAACACTGATAATGAGAATTTGCAAAAAGAATCTGCTGGTGCCGGCACTGATAGTGTTTGTAGCCAACAAAATGGTTGGGTTAAGCTTGTTGGCTGTGGGGTTATGGTTTAAGCAAATGTTAAAGAGAGATGGAAACATGAAAGAACCAGTCAAGTTAGTTCTCTTCATTCAGCAATTTTAAAAAGGTTTGATGACCTAAGGTTCCAGCTAAGTGAACAATTGATTCATAATATGCTCAAACTTTATTAGTTACTAGAAAAATTAAGTGGAGGAGAGAAGAGATCAAAGGGATGATGCATGTTACGTTACAGTTCAAATTGACATGCATTCAGTTGGCACAGGAGTGAGAGCATGGTCCTGGAACGGATTTAGCACTATAATCTTACAATTCACACTCCTACTCTTGTTTCAAGGGAATATCAAGATGTGCATTCAATATCTGATGTCTTATATCAGTTATTGATATAGCTTTTTTACATATGTTGTCTATTGACTTCTCCAATTAGAGAGCAGCTGCACATTGTAATAACAGAAGAAATTTGTTATTCTGAAATGCTTAATTTGAATTGTTAATATTTGTTTTATAAAATGTTTTCTCATGAAAAATTGTCTTTCCAGATATGGATATATGGAAATAGCTTTGAGTCTTTCCTTGTTGCCATAGTCAATCCCAATAAGCAAGCTCTTGAGCATTGGGCTGAAGTTAATGGTGTAAGTGGGGATTTCTCTGCAATATGTGAGAACAACAAGGCAAAAGAATACATTTTGGGGGAACTCACAAAGGCTGCAAAAGAAAAGAAGGTTACTTATTTTTTAATCTGGGTTTGGCTTTAATTATTTCTTCTTTTATATGAAGAAATTCTCAAATTTTAGTCTGATTTCCTTAACTTATTGGTTTACTTGTTATCTCTTAATCGTTGGCAGCTGAAAGGTTTTGAGTTCATAAAGGCAATTCACATGGACCCTGAACCATTTGATATGGATCGTGATCTGCTTACCCCAACGTACAAAAAAAAGAGGCCTCAGCTGCTTAAGTATTACCAGGTACCACTCAGCTGTATATATATTGTGTTATTCAAAATCTTAGGTTTTACATCACAGATCTGGTTACATAAGAAGGGATGGGTTGCTGTTGGTGCTGGATATGCACAAATTCCACCATGTACAATAGCGTGGGGCTCTCTCCATTCTCGTCATATCCACAAATCACTAAAATCTACTGTAAATCACTGTGTATCTTGTGCATTCTATTAGCACGCCAACGAAGCATGTTTTGCCCGATAGGGAACAAAAAAGGTTCTTATCTCTCAAAGATTTAAGGCCCATTTGGTATTGATGTTGTCTTCTATTTTTGCTTTCAAGGGTCTAAGAAGATTGAACTAGACTGAACAAATATGTCTGATTTTGGTTTTTAAATTCTTTGTAAAACCTTTAGAAATTTTGGCCGCAAAGACTTACTGCTTTCAGGGGAAAAAAAGTGAAAATAAAAGCAATAAATGGTAGAAGTTCCATGCAATTGTCATCTCTACCGTCAATCTCTGTGTGGTATTTCACTTATATGCAAGGGAACAAATACACAAAAAAATAATAACACCAAACAGGCCCATAATTATTATATTCAGCATCCAACTTTTTCCGTACCTACTATGTTTAGAATCCAACTTTTCTGGTAGAAGGTAAAACTCTGATCATGTTTGTTTGTTTTTTCAGGGTGTCATTGACAGCCTATACAAAAGTGTGAAGTAACCTTTTTACCCATGCAACTGATGGAGTTTCATCTTATGGAGTTAGCAGTCGGAATATCTTTTGCTCCTTTATGCTCGTTGTAATCGAACAATCACTTATGCTGTGGCATCCAGTGTACATACGTTCAGATAATTTACACTACGAGATTATAGAATATTAATTTCCATTTGAGAGCACATGTGAATAGCGTAATAGACGACGGGGCAAAATATGGATCTGGTAAAATGTATCCCTTGATCAAACCAGAGTACATGATTTGTTTTTTTTTCCTACTCGGTGCATTCTCATGGTAGTTCTACAACTTCTTATGAGATAATTAGTTTTAGCGTTTACCTCCCGTACAAGAACACCTAATGCATGTGAAAAGAAAATTGGCTGCAAGCATAATGTATGCTTTCATGTCTAGGTTGAGTCTTCTACGAAATTTGAAAGCTTTTTGTGTGCCTCACTTGTTATACCGTGAACAGCCATTCAGTAAGCTCTCGATGGCCATTTGCTAATTGGACTTATGACTCTCCCCGGCGGGCAAATAGAAATTACAGAGGGTAGCTTGCCGGAAAGTTTACATAATTTGATGGAGCCCGATTAGAAATGCAGAGAAGAAAATAGTGAGCCACTGTATGTAAATACGTTATGAAAGAAGACAAAAAAAACCTATCCTATGAGGAGAAGAAGCAAACTTAGATGATACTAGAGAGATGATTAAAAAAAACACAAGAAAAATAGGACCGCTGAAAATTTCAAGGGAGAAATCATTAAGAAATTTTAAAAAAAAAAGTAAGAAATTTGAAAGCTTCCAAATTTTATGCCCTTCAGGCGGTAGGAGCGAGTCGTTAACCATAAAAGCACTTATTGGTCGCGAATAGAAATTTATGCGTCTGCCAAACAGCACGCGGAATACTATACGAGTAACGGAAAACATAATTAAATAAAAGACATCATGTAGATTTTTTTAATTTTTTCTTTTCTTTTCGTGTAGGTGGGGTGGGGGTGGGGTGTTTATCCTTGCACGATGATGCTAAGGGGTACTGCTAACTGAATACCCCTAAACTCCCTCCCCCCATATAACCCTAATAAAAGCAGCATCCAATCCCAACTTGGTACAACCTGGAAGGAATCTTCCCTAACACCATACCTGGATATTTGTGACATTTGGCCACTATAGTATATCTCCTTTTCCAAGCCAGCAAATATTTCAACGTGCTATAAAATCACTAGAAGAATACTATTACAGCAGATACTTGGCATCTCAGCATATGTACCAACGTGGAGACACAAGCGTGGGCATATTACCTGGGAATTATTTTGGCTTCCCTATCATTCTGTCAAGTCCTGTATTGTCATACCGAATACCCAAGGTATGGGCAAGATCTGATAATGCGTTCTTTGCTTAAGAATCTTTGCTGCGTGGTTCAAAGATAAACATAGATAAGATGATTTATCTTCTTTAGAGGCAAGTTTTCCATATAGCATGCAAACACAGAATCTCTATCTGGAATGAAACTTATAAGTGTAGCTAAAATATATAGAATATAATAGAAAAGAAGAGACAATTTAATCATTTTTTCCCAATAACAATACCAAGATCTTCAACTATGGCAATTGGAATAAGTACAGTCTAAATCTACCAACAAGGACCCATTGGAGGACAAGTTTGGGGCCAACAACCGCGGTATTCCAACTCCAATAACCTATATTTAAGTTGTTGCAATTAGAAATCTTGTAGTTGTTTGCCCTACGGTGTGCACCGACTATCCCATCCTTTCTCCCGGCAACACACTCTTATCTCTAATTAGATAGGTCGTGCCTCTATTATCATTACTATAAAGAAATTAGTGTGTTCAAAGCAAGCACATGCTCTAGATAAATTAGCATTGGATAACATCATAGGATCTCAATCCTATTTTGTTGGCCTTTGGGATTGGAGTAATGATTAAGAGGGTACGTCCAAGGCATTCATATTTTATAGTTAGAGGTGAAATTTTTAGATTTATGAAAGACGAGCAACTACAAAAGCTTTTGCTGAGGATGTTTTCATTAATTAAAAATAAAAATTGCGAGCACAAAGACAACTAGATACTACCCTAGTCTCAACCATGAATGATGCCAACCATGGACTAGCAGTTGCTGCTTTCAAGACTTTGCCACCACTTTATGAGAAATCAAATTTTAGGGTTCTAGAGGGAGTGACTGCAAGGCTGATATAGAAAGGAATTGATGGAAGGCACCACCAAGAGTAGAGTTTGCGGCTTAATTGGACTCAAGATGGGGAAACTTACTAGGTCTAAACATGGCAGCAGGCATTGACAGATTGAGAGCCCTTTCTTGATTCTATGGGTGGTGGCATATGACCGTTTTAAGTGATTTGTCTAGTTATTTTTGGTAATGAACAAGACAATAGCCTACTAACAATTGTAAATGCATTCTCCGCAGCCAACTTCTTAGAGATAGGCCACAGAAGTTTGAGGCAATAACAAATTTGTGATGCACTTAGATGTTTTGGACTGCACGCGCACTACAACGATACATTTATTTCTAAATTTCACTAAAGATATAGGAAAAATTAAGGGACCATGTACCAAGATTTACATCCTAGTGCTTCTATAAAAAGTAAAAGACAATTATTACATAGAACTCTTCAAAGATTAATTTAATCAGAAAAAGGGAACTGACAATCTCAAAATAGGTTTGCAGGATAATAAGACATGTTTGCATCGCAAGCCATTATGCCATGGGATTTCTTTGAATTACTGCCTCATACTATGACTCAATCAACTTACAAGATTACTCCTATAAATACAAACTTTATTAGCAAATATTATGATTTGGGAACTTAAGCCTTAACTAACCAATAATAGCGACTGGTCTAAAGCAGAGCCTACTCCCAAAGTCCAATGCCAATTGACATTGGTCAAAGACATCACATATATAACATTATAGGAAATAATATTTGAGATCATTTGTTAGGATTGAGAAATAACCAGTCGCCAACTGCCAACAGAGTAATACTTACCTCTATCAGTACCCAATTTAGATGCTCTTCCAAAAATAATTATGCTAAGAAAAAAGTCATTATGATGATAGGAAACAATAGAATGTTTAAATTTAAAGAGAAAGAAGAACTCTGATCATAATAATATTATCAACTCAATCATGACAGTAGTGAAAGTACCTCTGAATTATAGAATCTAATCTTCCTCTTGCCTCTGAATGCCACTTCCTGCTTCTCGATTGGGTTTATTGGATCCAAGAAATTGACAGGTCAGCCATCCATTGAGCATAACAAAAACCCAAACACTCATTCCATACTAAATTTGATCAATAAAGTACCTTTGTTGAAATGTGCCTTAGTATATGACATTCAATGAATCTATTGTTGTGCAGTGGTTTCTAAAACTTGAACATACCACAGGTACATGCATCTCCCTTAGAAGGTAATAGCTATAATAGAGTAAATACTTGTTTTTTGTTACTGGCAGAACTAGTTCAAAGCACTATGAAACAAAAAAGTAGGCCATATGTCTATTGATGGAGAGATCTTCAGAATAATATGAATTGTAAAAGAGATTCATATGTACCTTCTGAATTAGGAGCTGACTATTTATAAACATGGCATCTTTTCTATTGCTAAGCAGGCTAAACAATTGAGACACATTTGCAGATGACTCATGACTCCTGTCTCAATAACTTGTCACTGTTAGGTGATGTTGAAAAAAGTAGACAGATAAATCCCAAGAAAGGGAAGATGCAATAGCTCAAGGTGAATTTGGCACAAATGGAGTATGTAAATTTCAGAACACAGTATTGAATAGAGCTTACAACTCCTGGGAGGCACTTCCAACACAACATAAAATAATTGGAAGTACCTTCTTCCATTCAGAATATGATTATGCACAAGGAGACCGTAAATGTAATTGTCACGAAAGTAAGAAATTCAAAACAAATTAAAACATCCATAGAAGTTGAAGGAAATCTGAAAACTGACTCGTGCCAAATTTCGTAAAGTTGCCAACTTGGCAAGTGATATATCATGAAGACATGAAATTTTGCAGTTTTTTGCTCATCAAAGAAAATGCAAGATACTGCTATAGTTACCCCCCTCCTACAACCATTATACTACATTAAATTCATTTTCAATTTTAAGCATCGTACAAAGTCTTAAATAAGGAGCAAAACCAAGACATAGTTCTACCTACACCCAGCTCTGAGTAGGTTTCCCCTGCCAAATCAGGAGCTTCCTATCAAGAAGAACCTGGTAACATATTATACAGATGACAAGAGAAAACAGTGCACTGCTAAAAACTTATCAATGTGCCATGCATTACAGGAGAATTTAGTAAATAAAAAGATTCATTAAGCGAGACAATGTAAAAGGAGAATTTAAGTGTAAAGACCTAGAACATGTAAGAACACTTGTCCGGGCATAATGGATAGAGCCCTTGAAGGTCTCAGACAGATAGAGAACATATCTTGAATCCAACGTCCGCAAAACCATCCCGAACCGGACGGTTCTAGCTGTTCCGTGCCGTCTCGGTGGTGGTTCCGGCAACGAAAACAAAATCTATTACCAGAAGCGGAGAAGGAAAAGAGAGAGAGCGGCGGAGGGTGGCGGAGGCCGGCACCGCACCTTTCGCGATTTATCTAGCCGTTCCCCTGTATCGTTTGAAGCGGGGATCGGCCGCTTTTTAATTTTACGATTCTTAAGTGAAGTCGGCAAATCGCTTGCCGATTTCATTTAAGAATAGCGAAATTAAACAAATTTGCGATTCTTAAGTAAAGTCGGCAAGTGATTTGCCGACTTTATTTAAGAACTGCCAAATTAAAAAGCAACCGACTCCTGTTTCGTTCTCCGCGTGAATTGCGAAAGGGCCTAGTGCCGGCCTCCATCGGCCTCCCTCCCTCCCTCCCCCACTCTCTCTCTCTCTTTTCCTCTCTCGTTCTCTCTCTCCCCCGTTTGTTCAACTGTGTCGGTATGGGCCCGGTCTGGCACGATGCAAGCCCGTATCGACTTGTCCCATTGGAGAACTGGTACGGTGCCCGGTACCGGTTCCGCCGACGTTGCTTGAATCAGATGTATATCAAGCTACATGTTCTCCTGCTTGGTAACACAGTACACCACCAGATCTTAAACCCATTGCAAATGTCTCAAAAAATGGCTTTTCAACAAGCTCTTGAGCTGGCCCTATAATCAAGTGATAGTAACAAAGATAAATGAGAATAGATTCACCGAGGTGTAAATGAGATGCAGCAAGTTGAAAAGCATGCCAGTTGCTTGTTCTAGTTACATGCATGAAGACATGAAAATAGGTACAAGGAAAAAATTAAGAAACAATGACTAATTGGTGAATAGATAAACAGTTATCCCAAAACATCACACAAGTGATGAAAAAGGACTAGTACCTAAACATTATTTAGTTTCACTTTTTTAAAAAGAAATATTATATGTATCATTGTTTACATGAGCCCAAATGCATGATCTATAAAGTAGGTCAGATGATAAGCTCCTGCCTTGTCCAGGAATTCATAATCATTTCAAAGAGGATTAGCTTCACGCCAAGTGGCAGTTATACAATTTCTTCGTACCTTCGTGGAGCATATAGAGCCTTTTGTGCCAACACACACATGGAGTAAGCTTGCTTGTTGCTGGTATTGTACTAGAGCAGTTAAGCAATGATCCAAACAAATCTTGATGAAAATGAAAGATGGAGTAAGCTTCTTAACTACTATGTCATCATTATCTAGCCACAACTTATTAATTAAAGACAATCCAATATTTGCTAAACAAAAATATACCTACCATGTACAAGATGTCAAAAGGCTTCCAGTACAATGATTTGACTACAAACTGATGTCTGACGCGACACTTTCTTTTCAAGAAAATTTATTTATTTTGCATCATCTTCAAAAGGCATGCAGGAGGTCACCTAATTTGTATTAAGAACTATAGTAATCTTGTTGAGCTATATAGATCCTCTAGTGAGTTTTAATCTTATCTGTGTGGTTTGTAATATTGACCAAGAAGAAAGGAACACTCTATTGGAAAATACAGCATAGAATTCATAAACTATCAGCATATAATTCATTGGCTAACATTATATTTACCTAGTATAATAAACTGAAACCAACTTGCATCCTATGGAGCATCATGTCTTGCCATATGAGAGACTGGCTCATCGAGTGGTCATTGACAATTGTGTTTCAGGGATGTTTTCAATTTTTCACCAGCACAAATAGCAACTCTATATGTTTGTGAGCATGGAACAGAGTCTCTTTTATAATCAAAGATGTAGGTGCCAGCCATGTCAATCTGCGCTGCTCGGCACAAATCATGCCAGTGAGTGAACAGGCATGAGGCAGGGCCTTGTGCTGGCTGTGCCAATGCTTGGCATGCAGCAATGCTAGTGCATGTGAAGAGTTGGCATGGCATGAACAGCAGTGTCAGTGTCCATTGCAGGGCATTTAAACTCTTCTTTATGATAGGCCATCATAATCTTAAGCAACCTTGCAAGGTGGAAGTTTGTAAAGAGTGGTTGCATCTCAGAACAAATTATCAAGTATATAAATTTCTAGCATAAAATTGAAGGGCATTATCCTAATGTGCCCTCTTTACAGTTAAGATACTAAAACACGACAAAAACTTCATTGGAACAGAGAACCTGCAACTCACCTATTGGGTCTGATGAATCAACAATAACTGTATCATGCATCTCTTCAGGAGCATTTTGTAAGAATTCAACTGCTGTAAGAATGTCAAACAATTGATCCTACGTATTTTCCAGGAAAGACAAGGCTGCCCAGCAAACATGAAGATGCTTCTATATTGTATAGATGTTCCCGTCGATAATTCGAACAATCAATTACAGCAACAACAATAAAAGCAAACTCATGAAATGATGATAGAATTTATGAAGTTACCAAATTATTCAACTTACCATCACCAACATGTAGTTGAACACGAGGGTCCTCGAATCCAACAGAGAAATCTGGGAAGAATTTCTTGCAAACCTACAAAGAACATAAACAGATATAAGCAAACAACAAAAATATACTGTGGTGTATGCAGGTAAGGATGTAACAACATACATCAATGACCAGCTGATCAATTTCACATATGTCTATGCACTCCACAGAACAATGTCAAGAAAATTCCCGAAGCACTCCACCATCACCACCCCCTATGACCAAAACCTACAGCAGAAGCTCCTGTGAGTTATGCAAAGATGTATAACCTTTATATTGTAAAGTGCAACACATAATAAGGGCATGAAATCCAACCATTACTAGCAGAGAAAATATAAACCTTATAAAGTTAACCAGGCTTTTGATGGTGAAGGAAATACTAATAATCTGGATTATAGGGGCCTGAGTATGAAATCATGGATTTCTGTGCATTTAGAATACATCAAATAGCAAATTTTGGATTATATCTGAACAAATATTTCTAAGTTCAATATTATGTGAAAATAAGATTCCAAAAGCAAATATGTGATGATCACGACTAAAAGAATAATAAGCAACAAAATTGCAGTATCCTACCAAATGAGATTAATATAGCAAAGCTGCTGCAATAAATAAATTACAGTTTTCAGGGATGGAAGTGAACAAAGAGGAAGATGGGCAATCATCTCTTGCTAAGTGCATTCATCGTTATCCATTAGCTGGACAATGCCATCGAGCATGAGTACTATTCCATAAACAGAAAACTGCGGGAGAAAGCAAGCAGCAATACCCTAGTCAGTAGTCACTATATAAGCTAAAAAGGACCATGGCGGCTACAAGGAGACATTTTCCATCAAAAAAAAAAAAGCAAAACATTTGCAGTTGAGATTAATATGAACCTCAAAAACCAGGATCTCTTGGTACTCCGACTTTCCCTGATATAAGATCTATACCACTTTCAAGGAGTGAGCTTCTCCTGTGCATAGCAACGCAAATGCATTAGTCCAAGCATCTCCTATCTCAAGAATATGACTTCTATTACACCTCCATCAGAATGCAGCTGCTGTGACCAGGTTGATTCCAAAAAGAGAAAAAGAAAACCTTTTATTTTTTGAAGGCCAATGATAATAGTTGAAACTGAAGAGGCATCGAAGAATTGTGAATATATGTTTTTCTGTATCTATATCCCGATGTATATAAGAGGCAGAAATGACCCCAAACAACTTTGTTACAATTACAAAAAAACAGGCTTCTAAAGTGTTGGTTTGCAGTGTGCAGAGTTTTCAAAACCCAAAAAACACCAGCAGCCATAAGAGTATACATTCGCAAAATGCAAAAACTGCCTTCACATAGCCCAAGTACCTGGAACGTAATAGTACGACTTAATCATGTTGCATGGTTTTAAATGACTCCGTTCTAGAAGTTACACCTGCCATTCTTCTGACATGGTGATAACAACCCAATATTTAATATCAATAAACTAAAAGGAGCTGAAATAAACAATGGCATTGATTTATTTTTTTCTAGGAAAGAATCCGACAAGCAACTAAAGAGGCAGCAGAATGAATAATGCAGTAACAATCATCTAATAACTAACCGGAACTACCTCTGTGATATTCAAAAAAAATAGCGAGATTCCAGACAAGAAACTCTGTATCTACTAACCGGAAGGTCGACCAAGATTCTGAGAACCACCCAGAAACCACGGTGGCATGGCATTTAGGTTCGAACTCGGCCACTGCCGCCCGAGCTTTAAGAAGGGAGATCCTCCAAGGAATCCTCCCAGCTTCCAGTCAAATCCGGCGTCTTGGGACCACCCAATCCTTTTCCTCCCTCCATGAATCCTGTTTCTCTTCGTGGCTTGCAGCCTCTAACAAAACCATTCAAACCAAAATATTAGAAAAGAAACGATTTCCTGAAACTTTTCCAACATAGTAAAGATTCTTGACGTAAAGAATGCTATCAGAGCTACAGAAATCGCCGAAAAACTTCTCTGAAAAGAAGGGTGGAATCAAGAAACGGAGTTCTTCGAAAAGATTGAGAACGATTAGAATCGAAGTGAGATCGATAAATGGAATCCTCCATCAGAACCTTAGAAGAGCTCGGTGAAGAGGGAGAAGAGGGGAGAAGGGCGAGGGTTTAGGTTAAGCTTGCCTGGTTTCGAGGGCCGAGCGAGAGCTTGAATGAGAAAGGCGTCGATGACTTCTTGGAGAAGAAGAAGAGGGTTTCTATCCTCGAGGCTTTCTTTCGAGCGATATTCCCGCTCCCTCTCTGCTGAGCGGGGACGAAAGCAAATTCCGACCGCTTTATGCTTCCTTGCACGTGTCCCACAGGTGCCAAATACCAGCGCCGCGAAGAGTTGCGGATGCCAAAAACCTTCATTTCCCCCTGAAAATATAAAATGCTGAAGGGCTTGGGCCTATTCGACCACAGCCTAAGCCCATAGAGGAGAATCAGAAACACGTGCTTGCTTCAAAATTCGTTCCTTCCTGTGATGCGATAAGGACCCTCCGATCCAAGAGCCTCTTGATGCGCTTTCCTCTCCGGGCGTATTTAGACCTGTTCCTACCGACCGCGTAGGGTTTTTCCCACTCGACACTGGTGGCGCCGCTCCCTCCCACCGCCCTCCAAGAAACAAACCCAGGTCGTCGGCGAAAATGGTGAAGGGCAGGCAAGGCGAGCGCGTGAGGTCCGAGAACTGTGTCCTCTCCCTTCCCCTTCTCTTTCTCTCTCCTTCTCTCTCTTTCTCTCTCTCGTTCTCATCGCCTCTATCTCTTGCAGGCTCTACGTTCGGGGAACGATACTGGGATACAAGAGGCAAGCCAGATTCTATCCCCTTACCTGATTTCCCTTTCCCCCCATTTGTTCGATTGTCCCTTTTTTTGATGGGATTTTGATCAGATCGAAATCGAACCAGTATGAGAACACGTCGTTGATCCAGATCGAGGGGGTGAACACCAAGGAGGAGGTCGCCTGGTACTGCGGCAAGAGAATGGCGTATA
The DNA here is from genome assembly GCF_051530095.1 of Phoenix dactylifera. Classification (NCBI taxonomy): domain Eukaryota; kingdom Viridiplantae; phylum Streptophyta; class Magnoliopsida; order Arecales; family Arecaceae; genus Phoenix; species Phoenix dactylifera. The sequence goes on along the minus strand of NC_143198.1, from coordinate 31,278,619 downwards.
TTTACAAGGCCAAGACCAAGTCGGACGGGAGCCGGTACCGGTGCATCTGGGGCAAGGTCACTCGCCCCCACGGGAACAGCGGTGTTGTTCGTGCCAAGTTTAAGTCCAACCTTCCGCCTAAATCCATGGTTTGAATCCGATCGAGGCCTTTGTTTCTTTTGATGGATTGGAAGCTGTTTATGTTTTGCTCACTGTTTATGTTTTGCTCACTGTTTATCTTTGTTATCTGGTTGCAGGGTGGGAAGGTTAGAGTTTTCATGTACCCGAGCAACATATAAGGTTGGTTAGCTCATAACGACAATTGGTTTCGTTACTATTGAAAACTTATTCTTTTCCGAAGATAATTAGTGGTTTGATGCTATTTTTATTTGTCATGTTTGGTCATAAGCTAGTAATGAGACTTTATTGATTATTTAAGATTTGCTATATCTACATAAAAAAATTTCTGTTTATGTTGATATGGTGTTCGTTTTTGTTACTTCTTTATGCTTACGTTCACTTTGATTGCATTAAATCATATCCTACTGTTATTATGTATTTAATAGTTGATCTAGGTACATAAATTTTAACCATGGAGAACTTCCTTGCTATCAATATTGTTTGTTGTATCGACTAGCCCTAATCCCAGAGATGCATTTTGTATGCCTTAGCTTCTCTTTGATAACACTTTCTTATATCACATCTATGTGTAAGATTTGTTATTTGACCATGTCTTTTATCTTGATTCCGAGTTTTGCTTGTAACTATTGTTGCTTATCCTTGTACATTCATTGCAAGGGAAAAAAGCTTTGTCCTTTGGGTTGGTTTGACAAAGACTTCTGTAAACCATCTCAAAGCAATCCAGGTCGTGCTTGCCTTGCATGCTATTGTTTGTAATAGTGCAGATTACCTGCTCATATGTTCTTTTTCCAGTATCTTGTGTTATATTTCTATCTGGCTTGTTGGGTTATTTTTTGGGGTCCTTTGGGAGGATGGATGTAGTTGCTCTTACCACACTTGCTGTTTCTAAACTTCCTGTTTTGTCCATACTTATTCGTTAATGTAACAGGAATTTTGAAGTTGCTCCTTAGCGACACACACTTAAAATTATTTAGCCGGCAATGTTGATTTGCCTTCCTGATTTCAAGAAAAGTTCTCTTGCAAGAGAATTGCCTTGGTCGGCATTTTGATAATAATTCATAAAAGGGTTGACTGCTGGTTGAGAGATGTTCCTAAAAATTTTATGATCTCTTATTTTTATGGTTCGTGCTCTATATTATTTAGTCCACAAAACTAACCTATAGATATGGGACAAGGCTTGTCATCTGCTGTCCATACTTTTAATCTATATTTTCATTTTCTGAATGTCGGGGATCTCTCCATTGCATACAATTTGAGTTGGGTTCTGCTTTTCTCTACAATGGGATGTATTTAAGTAGGTTAATAGACTTTCTGCCACTGTCGCAAACGGACTCTATAGGTAGCTTTTACTTCTAAGAAGATATTTGTGGAAACCTTACTGTTGTGACTTTCCTTTCTGAAAGGGAGACATCTTTTAAATGTAAGGTCTGATAATTTCATCTTTTGATTTATATTTTTTTGGCCTTATACTACATTATTCACAATGGGCTGCAAGGTTACCTTTTTCTAACTAGATAAATTGAAAAATGCGAGCATAACTTAGTTTCCTTTTTTCTAACTTCACATGATCTGCTTGGTTGGATGTTTTGTTGGACACTCCTTAGGGTTTCATCGGACATAAGAAACTTCATTGCATGTATAGGTCTCTTTACTGTGTTTTATTTAAAGAACTGACAAGGAGAGTCGCGCTTTAAACCTGTTGAGTGTGTCAACCAAACTCCCTGGCTGTCATGGTAGTGCTTTATTCCTGGAGCTATCCTCAGAATACTTGGTACTCCCTGATTTACCAGGTTGTGAAGAAACCTATTCGATTGCTTACAATATTACCTATTAATTAAATACGATTCTAGACTGAGGAACATCTACTCGGACGAGATATGTCAGTTTTATATAGATGGTTCTGTTCTGTGCTGTCCAGATATGCCTGCACTTCAGTTCCTTTGTGCACACATGCAGGAGTTATATCATATTCTAATCTAGTATCATTCTCTTGTTGCTCCATACCATTGCATGGATCCTAAACCTGTCTTTTTTTTCTGTTTAGGTGTACTGCAGTTGCGTAATTTAAGGAGGATGAATTGTAGCTGAGTTTGTGGCATTGTGACTTTAATGTTTCTATTAGTTGTTTCAAAAGTTTTGATTCTATGTTTATGTCATTTTTTGACGTTTGGACATCTATGACCTTTTGATTGTGCCAGCTAAACGTTGAGTATTTCTGCAATCTCCTCCTAACGAAGGAGAATATTAATTTGCGTCATGAATGCCATTATAATTGCATTGGTTGAACTTGATGGGTGGCCAGTCATTTATAATGTACGTTTAGAGAGCAGTGGATGATGTTTGAGCGTTGATCAGTTTTTGAGGAGAGATTATTGTTTAAATAATCATTTATCTGTTCATTAGTTAACAGGGAGCCTCACTATTTCTTTTGCGGTTACTTGGTAAGATTTAGATTTCAATTCGGGTTACAAGCTAGGCACGAATTAGCTTTCACTGCGTATTGTATCAATTTCCAACTCAGGCCAGTTTCAATTATAAAATTTATTCGGGTTACTTTTTTTTTTGGCTGAAGTGGGTACTGTTTAATTGTTGCTTGAATGTGTGCGCGCGTTCCTCTTCTTCCTCTAATGCCGAACTTTTTTTTGCTGAGCACCATGCTTTTGGATCCTACCATACTGCACCGATGCCCAGTAATAACAAATTGCCCCTGTTTTGTGTCGTCCCATACTAACGTAGATCCACAGATGCTACCAAACGGGATCTTGATATCTGTTCAAGATCCACTTCGATGTTTTGGCTTTCTTTTCAACATCTGACGTTTCCTTTTTGGTGACTGCTTTGTTGGCCCTTATTTGAGGTGGGGGTTATGTATTGTCCTACTTTGGTGTGGCTGTGGATCATTTATCTGCACTACAAGCATTTTCCATCAATTTCTTCCAATGTGAAGTAAAATCTCTCCCTCTCACGCCCTCCTTACTACTATATCATGGGGGAGGAAGTTACGCCCAAGATGAGGTGTTTGCGTAACCTTTACCCTCATGCTTGAAAGCGAGGGGAGGTGAGTACAGAGCTAATGGATTGATGATAGAGTTGTGTATTCTTTTTCTTCTGAAAGAAAAATTATAGTGTTAATACGATGACAACTCCTTGAAGATAATGAGGATTTAGATGATGGAAACCTTTTTTGTTTGCATAAAATGGAACTAAAAGTCATAAATTGCTTCTCATTCTTTCTTTATTTTAAGGTAAGAATACCTTATATTTAACAAAGGTTTGGAGAAATTGATACCATTAAGATAATATCTTGAATTAGTAATCATAGAAATTACAACTAATGGTAGGTCCAAGTGTCAAAACACAGTCATGTTCAGCAAGGGTTTGGTCTTCGGTGGAACCAACAACACCAACGGATTGTATTTTGAGTTCTATAAGTGGAGCTGCCACGTGCAACTCCAGTTGTAGGCACATACCAGCTCACTTGTTTCGATGCCTACAACTCAAATTACATAAATTGAGTTGCTTGTCAAGCTGCAACTTCGAGCTATCTTGTGGTAAGTGGGCTTGCAATTAAAAATAGCTATCGGATGAGTTATGACCACTCAAATAGGTAGAAAAAAGTCTAGTTCTTCCCATATCCTCTCCTCCCTCTCCAAACTTCCTCGTTGCATGCCTTCTTTGCCATCTGTCCGACTAGCGCGTCCCCACCCACCCTACCCACTATTCATTTTCACCCGGTCCCCTACCCCAACCTCTTCTTCTGAACTACCCTTATTTACAGCGCCCCTCTCCTCCATCTTCAACCTATTGAATGTTTGTCCAAAATACCCATCTTTTACACGAACTCTCCTCCGGATACAAGAAGTGAGCTATCTTATAAACCAAATGCTACAACTTAAGTTGCAATGCAATTTCAGTTACAAGCTCCAAAGCAGTCCCTGACATGAACAACCGTACATCCGTAATTACCATCAAAGAGATCCGCTTGAGATCTAAGACCGGGTATTTTTTCCCATTCCATACAATTTCCTTGCCATGATCATGTCAGTTGCCTCGAATGTTCAATAACAGACATCTTCTCGAGGAGATCAGAGTTATATATAGCAGAAAATTATCAATCACTGGAGTTAAGAATAATGATAGGACAAAAGGTTCAAAATATGATTATAGATGATTTAATGATCTTGGAAACATGCCGCATTCCCTTCCTTTAGTCTTAGCTGCATTCTAGATCTCGGTTAAGCAACAGGTTTCAGTTACTCAGCGCAGGCTGCCTCAGATGAAGGCTGGCTTCGCGCTTCATAAAAGCAGCATGCTAAAATCTTTATTTATACGAAAATCTCAAAGCTTTCAACAGCAGTACACAACCAGTTGTTGATGAGTAAGAAAAGTAACACAAACTCCTAAATATCAGTTGAGAAGGCCTCAACTCCCAACTATCTCCATCTCATTATCTTCCAATCTTCATGGGGTGTTGGAAGAAGAGGAGAAAGAGGATGAGCACTCCCTTTGTCCCTTCACTCCTTTCTCCCCAGTGCCTCGCACTTATTAAATATATCCTTAAGTCCCTCCCTGGACTATACTATATAACTGCACAACTCATACATCACCACACCTGAGACCAATCAATCTCTCTGTTGCCTTTTCAATTGAATCTCTACATGATCTCAGACCAATGTATACCCTGAGACCCAGATGTCAGCTGGAGAACTTGCGTGGATGTACACAAATTCGAAGCTCTTTCCCGCAGGCAGAGAGTTCATCCAAGTTGGGAATACAAAGACATTGCTGGACTTGCTGAGCCCCCATAATGGGCCATAAAGCTTAGATATAGAAATGTTGAGATCCTTTACCGTCTTTGATGATTTGTTAGTCACCACCGTGGAATACCTGTAGTAGGTTTTTCCCTTGTGATTCCATGATGTAGTTTCCTTTTGCTCGACAATGAATGGTGAGTTAGGTTTAGAAACTGCATTAAAACAACAAAACCTTCAGTCAGCTGATTCTAAAGACTTAACGGATGATAGAAGTCCTGTAGGTTAATGCAAAGCTTGAAGTATTATAATCTTCAAAATTTTATGTTTGGCGCACGAAGGAAAATGTTTCTGTTGTAGCAGATATGCTGGATCTGAAAAATTTAGTGTTCGAATTTTGGATTTAAGTTTTACAGGAGTTTGGTTTATTATAACTTAAGGGGCAGGTAAAAATCATGGAGTTGGTAAAGTTATAGTAAATGCTAGTTTTCTCCCTGCTCGATTTCATGATATTTGGCCTCCCTTTAAAACTTTAAAAAGCACAAATGGTAGTAGGAGTACAATAGTCGGCTTACCCTTCATGTTTTATGGGGAGACAAAAGAGATCAAGATGTTAAGCACCCGATATAGATTTCTAGTCATTAAGAACAAGAGTTTTGCAAACAAAGATAAAGTCCTATCAATGATAAAATCAGTGTACTTTCAACTGCTTAATTGGATTGCCAGACAGCATAAGCACAATGAAATGAATTAACTAGCAGGTGTCTATAAAATACCTGGAGCAGGAGTAGATGGTTCGGGCTGAGGCAAGGGCTTCATTTTCTCCCTCTTCACGCGTATAGTAGGAAGAGGTATAGTAGGTGCAGGAAGCACCACTGCAAGCAAGATGCACAACCTCAGCAATTTCAATCCAAGTTTAAAAAAACAGAAGAAAAAAAAGAAGTTGTAACCAAGGTTCATCGTTTCGGTACTAGACCTTATACCGGTATTGAACACAGTGTCAATACGGTATTGACTTTTTTGGTGTACTGAATGTCGATATGTTATCCATACCGAGTACGAATATCGAACTGGTATAGTACAGTATGCTTTGAACCGATAAGGCATACCATGGTTACAACTGAGAAACTATACCAGGAAAGAGTTGGCTGAAACCACCGCTGCCACCATGAAGACGGGCCAATACACCGAGCATAGGAGCATTGTTATAAGTTGCAGGCTCGGTCTGCTCATAATTGTCCCTTCGATCAGCGAAGTCGTCGTAGGCATCAGGCCCGCCGACAATGGCACCATCAAGGAGGTTGGGATCACCGGCCTTTCGGCCAAACCATGTTTGATAACCTCCCCTGCAGCTCACAAATGCAGGGTCGACCTTGATGGACACAATTGAAGAGGCACGGTGGTGGACCTGCTGTGGGTAAGTCCTGCCATATCCCACCATATAGCTTGTCGCTCTTGGGTTGTCTCCTAGTATATAATCAACCTGCAGAAAAAGGCTCGGAAAACATTAGATGGCGGCACCTTTATGATTCCATTAGATAGTAACCTCCATTTTTGAGACATGCTAACTCCTTTTAAAGCATAGAGTTGGGAAAAATAAGATCAGTAGAAGTATGTTTAAGTGTTGCATTAGTTGTAAGGGATGCTGTTGAGCTCAAGATAGATGCATGAGATGCAGTGTTCTGTGTTAAAATATATATAGAGAGAGAAAGAAAAATCACCTGAGACTTGGCAAACATGAGAAGCTCTGATGGTGTGGCAATTCCGGCAGCACACTGTATGTTCCTCCCAGCAGCTGAAAGGTGGTCGGAATAAACAGTGAGGAGGAAGGAGGCACTTGTCGCAAACTGCATATTGTTCCAACTTCGGTGGAACAGCAGGCCTCCAGGAGTCCTCTGAACATTGTGCGTACCCTTTCCGAGGCACGAGCATATGAAGTACTCTGCCTTCTGCTGATATCTTTCAAAGACCGGTGAATGACGAGCTGCTTTCCCTTGGAGAAGGAACTGTGGATGGTGAAGACACCATTAGACAAGATGATTTGATATATGTTTCCGTAAACAATGCGGTAAAGCATAGTAATTTACTACATGATACTGGCATTTCAACAAAAATGCTTACTGCCTTGCATATTTGAGCAAGGAAGAATTCAGATTTCTTCAAGTGGGACTAGAAGGAAGGCTTTTGTTATGCTCATGTATGAGCTGCTGTGTCCCATACATAAGCATGCACAAGGGTCCGCATGGGCACCTACATATATGGTTTCAAGGCCTGGTTTGGGCCCATTTACCGAAACCCATCCAGCTTTCCATGACCTTGGCCCATCTCACTGGTGCTGATAACTTAATATACCTTGGAGGCGAGAACTTGAACACCAGCGTATTTGACGTCCCACCCGAACTCGGTCATTGCCCACTGGGTCCCACCCAAAGCATCACCGTTGGTCCCCAAGAAGTCGAGGTAGTACCGGTCGTTCGTCGCCTGGTACAGCCACGCCGCGGCCCACAGCAGTTCATCCTGTACGAATACCAACAGATGATCTCAACCGTCCGACAGGTGGACCCATTCAATAATCCCAGTGTCTCGTGATTGCGCACACTTACCCCGTATCCGCTGACGGATGTGTAGTACTTTCGGGCGACGGTGATGCTGCCGTCGTACTTGCCCCTGTACTTGTCCGCGAACTCAAAGAGCTGCCGTTGAGAATTAAGACAGAAACGTTAATTATGTTAATAATCTCTTAATTGCCTATTTATTTTCCCTTAATTGGCCTCGTACTCTACGATAACGGATTGAGTGACACGAATCACGAGGCAAAGTCCTTTTTTCTATGGTGACGGTGCGGGGCATGATAGTAATTTAGCAGCCAGGGATCCAAGGCGGGATCGCCGGAGAGGATCCGAGGGCGCACCGACACGGTGTCCCACGTGACTCCAACCGTCGATCTTTCTAGAAAGATGCCGATCACAACGGCCCAGAGCCCGAGTCGCGGAGACCATTAAAAACTCGCAGTGCCGATGGGCGCCATCATTTATTGAAACGAACCCCGGACACACCCGCATAGGCATTCCTATGCGTGACTACGGGAAAAATTTATACTGGGCGCAGTGTAGACAGACAATATGGTATGTTACTAACATGTGCCGGACACAGGATATGGCTTGGGTTAAGGGATCAGAGAGGTGCTTCAGAGCTAGAAGAAGAGTTAGGTTCGGACCTGCTTTGCATGGCTGAGGAGCTGGTGGGAATAAGCCGGGTTGGACCGCCGGAAAACAATGGAAGCTGAGGCCATTGCGGCTGCCGTCTCTCCGGCAAGGTCCGATCCAGGATTGTTGTGATCGATCCGATAGGCCATCCGGCTCGTTGTCATGTCCTCGGGTCGCTGCCAGCAGTAGTGATCTGAGTTCCCATCCCCCACCTACACAAAATTAATCAAGTGAGCTTAATACAGATAATTAGGTTGAAATGCCCCTTTATGATCTTTGAACTAATTTGAACTCCAAAGACCTTTTGACCGTTTTCCATGTGTAAGAGTTCGTTATGCAATTAATTAAACGTTTCAATTGAGGAAGCAGATAGCAGCACTGTGGTTTTGTGTAAATAAATGTGATGTACAGTTCTCACAGGTGATTGCCTGGGACACCCCAAGCAAGGGAACATTAAAACGGTGCTAATATAGCCAGACAACACTTTTTTAATGGAAAAAGTTATAGATATGCAAAGCTCTAAACAAGACTCAATGATGTTTTAAAAGGTACTTAGAAAAGGGTTAATTTTAAAGGGGGTGGGAAGAGCTCCAAATAACTTAGTACATTCACAAATTTCACCTCTGGATGAAGATTTAAGTTTGTGTTTTGCAATGTACAGTAAAAAAGATAAGCCCAAACCTCTCTACTTTATAGTTAACATATCCACCTATATACACTGGAGTAAGAGGTCCCATATGAAAAGGTCAAGCAGCAGTCATGATGAATTATTTGGTCATTAAACTAGGCAGTCAAAAAGAAAAGAGCAGCCAGGAATATAGAGAATAGTCCTTCTGTTCTCACCGTAATAGGTCAAGTTAAGCATATGGAATTAAGGAAAAGTAATATTCTTTTACTTAAGTTAGGAAAGGTAACTAGGTGCCAGACAACCAAAGAGCCTTTCAGTTCCAACTGCAGGAGAACTACTGTAGTCTGTAGGACAACTAGTTGAAGGTTGATCCAATCTCATTTAATTCCTTTTGCAAAATGGTGTACGTGTTGAAAACAAGACAAAACATAAAAAGACCAAAATAAATATCTTCTGTTCCCAGATATAGATTAGGAAAAGGAAAGGCCAATGCAGCTACATGTACAGTAGAAAGGTCCCTCCACCACACCAAGTAGAACTTCTCAAATGTAAAGCTATCAAAGTAACAGATGCTTGAGTTATTTTCTGTTTATCTAAGTTAGTGCTTTTTGAGAAATAGATTACAAAGCTCACTAAGAAGGGATTTTGGAACAGGACACCCACCTCTCCATAGAGGACAAAGGGCTCTGGATGGGCTTTGATGAGGTAGTCAGTGCCCCACTTCACAGCCTCCATGGCATGACCCAGCTCTCCAGCTGCAGCCATCTGCTTCCCATATTCAGCAATGCTCCATGCCATCATGGTGATGGTGAAGGCCATTGGCAGCCCAAATTTCACATTGTCCCCTGCATCATAATAGCCTCCAACAAGATCTACCTGTAGTTCAAAAAGCAAAAAGAAAAAAAACGAAAAAAAAAAATAATAATTCAAAGATAGAAGAAGAATCAGATCTCTCCTCCTTTCCCTAAATAATTGTTAAGACGCAGGTTGATTCTATAACAAAGAAGTGCTCATTTGTTGTTCTGTTTTCTGTAACAAATTCACAAGAAAAACTGATATGCCTATTGAATTATCATTGGGTTGGTAATTTTAAATATACCCTGAAGAGGTAAATTTCACCATAAGAATTCTCTTCTTTTTGTTGTCAGCATTCTCATTCAGACTGATATGTTTGAAACCCAATATGAACACAATGGCATTATCAAGCTCTGTAAACATTTTAAAAAGGGAAGGAATTGGACCTGCTCATCAAAAGTAGATCAAAAAACAGAAATTTATAGTTTGTAAAAACAAGAAATAATTCAAAGTACAAGAAATTTGATATTTTATTCAAAAGACAGAGAGACCGAGATAGAATGACAGCAAGCAAGGGAAGTACGGTATGGAGATACCCCTTCTTAAGGCCCATAAAATCTGCCTTTCTGATAAGCCTCTGGAGACACATCATTGACAAAAAAAACGTTAAAATGAAAATGACAGCAAAAAATTAAAGCAAGGGTCAAAAGAGGAATTCGTTTTGGCTTGTGGGGATGGGGCGAAGAGTCTATTTCTGCTTTTCAAGACAACGAAGCTGTTTAGGTTACGCCCGTTCCATTACTTACAAGAAAACAAACAAACAAAAGAAGAGAGAGAGAGAGCATAACCCCACATCCGATAATGAGAAAGGAGCACATTTACTCAGCTAAACTTAGCTGTTGAACATTATTAAAAAAAAAGAAACTAAAAACAAAAACCAGAAGAGGAAGAAGAACGAGAGCTATTTAAGAAAAAAAAAATACAGGCAGACGAGGTGCAAGGCTTCAAAAATGTGTGATAATGAGAAATAGAGAGAAGCAAAAGGAGCTTACCCCGTTAGCCTTTCCATCATGCAGCCCAGAGTCAGCTCTCCAGGTGACTCTCTGGTTACTGGGGAGGTACCCAGACCTCTGGGCCTCAAAGAAGAGAATGCACTTACTCAGGGCCTTCCCATAGTCATGCCCAGCAAGAGCCAGAGGCATCAGAACCAGCAACAGACTAAATTGCACCACAACCCCACCCATACCTCAAAACAAGGTTATTATTATCAAGAAGAAGGCTTTGAATATAAAAAAAACGAAAATGATGCTCCAAACGGGAAGAAGACACAGAACACCTCACAAGCACAAAGAAGCTGATTTCAACTTAATAAGCAGCAATGCAGGTGTGGTTTATTAGCAAAATTTAACTCCTAATAAACCTTAAATAAAGGTGGAGACAAGAGGCAAGGGTGAGGGGAGCAAAGAAGAGAGAAGGGTGGGATGGGAGGGAATGAAGAAAAAATGAGGAGCCCTGGCGCCCTATATATGGAGAGGGAGGTGAAAATTGTCTTTTTCTTACAATTTTAAATTAATATAAGAATAAATTTTTTCTTTGCTTTTTTTTTTCCTAAAGAGAGAGAAAGAGGGGATGAAGCAATTTTCTAATCAAACATGTAGTTACCAATAAAGCTGTGGATTGCCTAGAGACAATTTATAATTTATTGTTTTTAATTTTATTAGATGCATCTGTAATCTAATAGTGTAAAGGGCTCATTAATAATAATAATAAAATAAGAAAAATAAAATTAAAAAAAAAAGAAAAAAGAAGAGAGAGAGAGAGAGAGAGAGAGAGGAAGGGGGGGTGGGGTGGGGTGTTTAAAAACGGTTGGCGTGCGAGAAAACATCCCATCTGGCTCCTGTGCTCTCTCTCAGCAGCCGGTCTCTCCATTGGGTTAAAAATAAGAGTAAAAGTAACTTTTTAATTTTACTGCCGTTAAAAAAAAGGAAATGGATGGCCTTTATTAGAGCAGTTATTGTGAAGGTGAACAGTTGGTCACGGGAGTCCAGTGATGGAAGACATCCATGCCGTCCACCTGTTGCAAAGGATCAGCAATGGACCGCCGCAAATGACTTGCGATTGGGAATTTTTTATTTTATGTTTGGGTTTTGGGTTTTTGGGACTTCGGGAAAGAAGGATTAAAAGAAAAGGGTGGGGTGGAGGGAGGGAGTAATTTTTTTACCCAAGATTATTCGCTTTTTTTTTTTGCTTAAATAGATTATTCGCTTTTTTACGGGTCTACGTGCCTCTCTTGTTGGAGTGATTAAAGAACAGTACGAAGGTTTAGCAGCAAATCAAGGCCCCAAAATCACTTTCTTCTTGGAGTGGTTAACCAACAAAGCAAAGATTTACCTTTTTTTTAAGAAAAGTAAAGCAAAGATTTACTTTTACAGTCATCAGCGAGATTCTTAGTCTTCTTCTTCCAGTTTACTTCGTAATCGTTTAGCTGTCTGCAATGAAAGATTTGGGCCTCCATGGTGTAATGCTGAATGCTTGCAAATCAGCAGGAATAAGATATTTTGTAATTTTTCATACAAAAGATATACTGAATTTTACAATACTAAGTCTTTGGTGCAGGAATGTTTTATGATACCTTAAATTGAAGATTTTAGAATTTTTATTGATATGTACTTTTAAAATTCATATTTTTCTCTCTCAATCATTGTGTCTCAATCATAATGCCATGCAGTGGCCTCAAAAATCTGATCACAAAGGTCTGCATTGAGTCATCCCTAGTCCTAAGCTTCACTTATTTTGCGGTTCTAGTGAGAAAAATATAATTATGCATGTCTAAATATTGAGGATGTATCACTTGTGACTTCAACATACAATCTTTATTTGCTTTGTAGAGAGGGGTGAGTGCTAACATGCTACCAAAGTTCCAAGATTCTTGGTGGATCTAATGGGACTTGTGTTTCTTGTTGCATTAGCATTTTAGAACGTTTTTTTTTTTGAAGTAAGGATTTGAGAAAGATCGAAGAGATTAAGGTTTGCATCTTTAGTACTTCGGCAGGTTTAGGATCTAGCAAGAGTTAAACAAACATCGAAGCATCGAAGCCTTCACTGAAGACAAGGAGACAGGCTTCCTCTTTAAATGTTAAATGTGTTCCCGCACAAGCTATGATGGTATCTTTCAAAGATGACCCACCATTGAAAACAGGAAGAAAAAGCGGTTGAAATTAGATGATAGCCATTCAAAAGTAGTTCTCTTTGTTCACTTTAACTCGGGATAAGATTTTTTTTTTTTTTTTTTGATAGAAACTCGGGATAAGAATAGTTTAAAGGTACGAGGCAGGTATAGTTTCCAAACCAATTCTTATTGAAGACTGCAAAGAAATGTAAACCGAAGAAGGAGATTTTCAGAGGCCGTCATAGCGTGGATGAGGGAGCATTGATAGTATAAAAATATCCACAGCCGTAGCAGCTTATGAAATGAAAGTTTTTGATATAAAAAAAACTCAAACTCGATGTAAATCACTTTGGTCATTATGAGTAGCCAGAAACGAGATCCGCCACATCGAATTCTTTCAATTGGATCAATCTCTAGCCATATAGCTTCAAAAAAATACATTGTATGTACCGTATATCTTTACGTCGCTTCTTGCCGCTGTCTGCCGACTTTATTGTACTCTTTGGAAGCTCCTCCTTTAGTAACACAATTGTCACATATATCACTATGTCAGTGTGAATTACTAACCTGGTAGGCCAGTGTCTTAGTAGAGAAAGCTGGTTGGTAGGCTTAAATAAAAGGCCATGGTCTGGACCCAGTTAGCCTGATATGTGTACCGAAAACAAGTGGAACCTTCCTCCAAAGGGGACGAGGTTCCGCTTGTTCAATGTGAATGGCATTAAAGCTTCGTCTTGCATACTTGCACATCATGCTTTTGGCGAGAGTCCGTGCTCAACCGTCAGGGTAGCAGGTAGCAAACAACTCTTAACTCACTTTTCATCTTTCAAGCGTTATCTTTTTTTCTTCTTCCTTAATTATCGAGTGGTACAGTTAGTGTATCGCATTTCCTTGAAAACTGCCTCCTTTTAATTTTACTGCCCCCTTCCAACTGATCCTACTTATGGTGTTTTAATCTTGGTATGCAGTACTACCTTTTACTATGCATGTTTGTATTGATTCATGAAAATTGATCATAACTAAGCCGTTTTTGGATGAAGCCCGATTAACACTGACATCTTCATTTATTTTTGAGCAAAATGGACGTCTGCATTTCACGATGATCGATAGTTAGAAATCCAATCAAAAGGTGACATGTTTTTTTCTGTTCATGTATTGGTTAAAGCTTGGAACTGGACGGATGGCTTTGTGAGCTTGTCACAACCATGTAGGGCATTGGAATGGTGACAAGTAAACAATGTAGTCTCCAGTGGCAACTAATTAAGTAATATTCTTCATGGTCGTATAGAGATGTCAGTGGGTTAGGTTATCTATAAGTAACTAAGCTCAAGCAACATCTGCAGGCTCGAACCCGATTTGATAAAAAAAAACAATATTCAAGACCAACTCTACTCGGCTCGAATATCAACTATTCAATACTCAAGTTTGAGTTCGAGCCTTAATCATAACTAAAAATATAATTAAAATAAAATAAAACATAATATTATATTTTAAATATTAAATTAATAATATTATATATACACACACACACTCTCTCTCTCTCTATCAGATTCGCACTTTCAAGCCGAGTACTTTACTATTTGAGCTCGATTAGAAAACTATTCGAGCTATTCGAGTTAATTTTTAAGCTCGAGTATTTTAAATCGAGTCGAGTTCAAGCCTCTAGCTACTCGACTCAACTCAACTCGAGTGCACCCCCAAGCAACAATCATCTACAAGTGGCTTCCTTCGGACAATCGCTAAATGGTTGTAAATAAAAAATTTTATGGGCCAGAGAGCTTATATATATATATATATACACTTTTTTTGGGCAATACGGTGGTTTAGATCAACCATTTAGCATGAGGAGGGAGAACAAATTTCGATTAAGTAAAATTCAACCTGATAATAGTCATGCACAAAGTTCTTAAGGAAAACAGACGTGCCGGTTTGGTTGATCTTATTGTTGCCACCGTTTTCAGAAAAAGAAAGAAGTTTGATATTGTCAAACGGAATCCAACCTAATAATAGTCATTTCATTGTGGTTGCCCAATTTGATGATCGTCTTTCTTGGGCTAAGAAAACATCTTATTTAGTAGTCGTAGCATCCTCAAGAAAAAGTAACGACATATATATAACCATGACGCCTAAAATTGGGCATTAGGTCTCTAGAGACAATGTGAACGGCAAACCGAACCTACTGCATGGAAATTAGTAGAATTAAGTACAAGATTAGAGAAGAAAACGGGTTCCACTGCTCCAGTCTGATCTTCATAGTTAGCATATCAAGGAAGGAGCCAAATTGGAGAACATTCGTCCATGGAAATCGCAAGTGGCTTCTTCATCTACTTTAGAAAAGCGTGTCACTGATGGCCAATAACCTGCCATTGGTATAGCTAACGTTAGCACAGCATCACGCTTTCCTCTTTTTCACCTCTTGAGCCTTTTCTTTTAGTGGAATTGGAACTTGCTTTTCACAAAAGCAAGTCATGTGTTCATACTCTGAAGGTCATAGCAGTATAGGAACTAGGAAGTTCAACAAAGCATAATGGCTAGAAAATTAAAAAATTGACCATCGCAAAATCTGAGTAAATCTCTTTTCTTTTGACCTTATGACAATAGATGATTAATACGCTCTAAAATCGATCCATGATTGAGTCCATAATATTGTTTCTAGAGAGCTTTCATATCATTTAATAGTAAACTTGACAAGCATGGTGCTCTGTAAGTTCCAATTACTATGATTATCACTTTTTTGATGACCCAATGATGGTGCTCTATAAGTTCCAAGTAAGATTTTGCTCCATCTTCAAAAGCAACATATATGATGCATCATGATCTACATTTTAAAATATAACTTTGCATCTTCATGCAAGAAAGCATGCATAGGCCCAACTAGCAAAGAGTTTCCCATTTGGTAAGAAGGATTATATTGAAAAAGGGATTGTGCATATTAATATTTAACTCGGGCTAGATAGTCGTGGAATATGAAATGCAACTCCGCTTTCTTTACGACAACTATGTATCTATTAAAAGGTATGGTTTGGAACTATTTTGGTTATGATTGATATCTAATGTTAACGGTTGGATAAAAATAAACCACAGAAGAAGAAGAGTACTAAGTGTAGATTTTTCAAACTATTGAATATAAGTATATAAAAAGCCAATATAATTTACTCGAAAACAAAAAATATGATTTGATGTACACATCCAGCCAGCCACAGACACTCCCATTCGATTCTGTGAACTCCTTGAATTCTCGCTGTTCTCACTGCTATGTGAAGAGGACGAGTGGAGCCAAAATGGGATGGAGGACACCTCTCTTCCCTACCATCCAATGAGTTCACACTTATGAGTCGGTCCACCACTAAGCCATCTCCAGAAGGGAGACTATAAGTATCTTCCTGTACATGGAATTCATTCGGCATGATCATTTGTTCCGATCGGCAACCAGCGGATTGAGTTTTTTTTTGCTGGCATCTTTTTGCTGGAGCTTCAATATGAAGTTTTGATGCAGCTTTTTTTAGAAAATGTACGTAAAGTATACTTGGTGCCGCTTTGCTGTACTTTTATACTAGCCACAATGCATAGCAGCGTAAGGTTAGATGCCAAAGGTTTGAATCCTGAACAGCTTCCAAGTGAAAAGATAGCATACTCTTGTGTCTATACCTTTGTATAGATAGATTTATGCATGCGATAGTTGTGCTGAATATGATGGTATATAAGTCCGTAGATTTGAATGCAACGGAAATAGAGAAAAGGAGGAGATGAACGTGACATATATCGTTTTGTCTAACACATTCCAGCTTAAGTTGGTCCATGTAAGGATCTGGGGGTTTTATTTGGCTTGAGACCATGGTTTTGAATAATATAGTCATGCTTTCTCCTTAATTTTTGATATATTTTCCCGCTGCATGAAAGAGAGTTGAAGTAAAATGCAAGATTTACAACCCACGAAAAGGATATAAATAAAATAAGGTTTTATTTTTTGCACTTATACCCTCTAAAATATACAAAATTGTATGAATATCTTCGTAAAACTACTATTTTCATGTATATCCTCATAAAATACTTATTTTGCATGTATACCTATCTTTTTTTTTTTCTTTTTTATATATGTACCCATACCATCTAACGCCGTTCAAAAATAAATGATTTAAATTTGAAATGACTGAAATACCTTATAGGTAGATGTGCAAAAAAAAAATTATAAGGATACATATGCAAATAGCAACTTTGTAAGGATATCCATGCAATTACGCATATTTAGGAAGGTATACACTTAAAAAAATCAAATAACTCTTAATAATTCATTTGTTCTTAATAAAAAAAAGTGGCAAAAAAATTAATATTATCATGTCACATAATCTCATATTAATATCAACTCTTATAGAATGAATTTTGTTACTTTTATGAAATTTTCGCTCAAAAACAAACAATAACTCAACATGTACAAATGACTAAAACATATTTTACTAGTCTAAGCATCTATATTTAATTTAAATTTGATATACTTTAATCTTGTAAAAATAATGAAGAATATATAGATGTCATAGATCCAATAATGATAATTATATTAAAATCAAATGAATAATAACATTACCAAAATGATCACCTAATATTTCAACTTGATTGAGTTATGATCTTAAAAAAATTGACAATATGGCTCAATCTTTTTTTGACTTATCAATTCAACTGAATCATAAAAAACTTAGAAAGTTCCAGACAAGTTTTGATATTTTTTTAATAAATTTTTTGAATGTAAAACCTTCTAAATATAAAAAAATTATATGAATATCCTTGTAACTTTTTTTCTACATATCTATCCATAAGAATATTCCAGTCATTTTAGTTTTAAGTCGTTTATTTTTTACTAACTGAGATAGGTACATATGCACAAAAGAGAGAGAGAGAGATAAATGTAAATAGTAATTTTATGAGGATATTCATATAATTTTATATATTTTAGAAGGTATACATACAAAAAAAAATCTAATAAAATATCCTGGTCAAACCCCTCCCCAAAATTGCATGGTTTTCAGATGAACTGCCAATAGCAGATCCCTACACGTGTGGGGGAGCAAGTTGGTGCTTCCCATAGGGGACCAACTAACATGCTAATTGATTTCGTCATGCTCATGGCCGCATGCCCTTGATGCCATCTTTCTCAAACTTTGTGAAGAAGAAAACGGAGGAACATGGAAGTATAAAAACAGAAAGGGGAAAACCTCTGGAGTGGTCCATCCTCCTTTACAGTGGCTTCACGACAACATGGGCAACAGAAGCTAGGGACCGGTGAGCACGGCTTCAAAAATGGCACTCGGCAGAGTTGGCAAGGCCCATGCAACGTATCTCAGTGTATTACTATAGGAACCAGTGATTGTGATTGGTTGCATACATGGTCATGCTGGTGCATGCAATGTAGGCAATAACAGTATCTGCCAAAGGGTTGCTCATTTTATCGCTGTATCGTTAGATTTAACATGTAATTTGGCATGCTACTTTTGGTTGTCTACCTAATTTTTTTGTTTACTGGCTAAATTCCCATGCAACATATCATCGATAATCTGCTGAGTTATAATGAGCTATGCTGATATCCCTGACCCCCGTATTCCCTTGCCATAGGGATAGGTAAGGAGCAAGGTGGATATCCAAGAACATTGTTCCTTGACCAGTTGCATTGCATAGATGGAGAAATAAAAGATTCATCATCTTAATTTGTTTGTTGGTACTGATCCTCGTTCCATGCATCCAATCTTTGGTCCATAGTTACCAATAGGTCCAGGATGTCTGCTAGAACTAAGTTTGACTTTAGTCGATGAATGATTATTGAACTCAAGTAATGCGAAGCAGTCCTTGCATGCATACGGAATATGTGTCACATGAGCGGGGATAAAAGAGAATTCATTCTAACAATTTGTCAAATTAATCTACTAAATTACTTTTAGAAAGTATTATAATATTAAATCTTCGATATACTTCATTTAATTTTCTTCACTGGTAAAACTATAACCAGGTTACATAACCACATCCATAACGGACAAAGTGATTTATTAGGCATCTACCTGTATATATGAAATCTACAATTCACATTGCCTTCTCCCGCGTGTGATGATATAGATGATCAGATAACACGGCTTTAAAATGAGAATGCTTAAGGTAAATCAGGCACCAGTGTCCAAATCTTGTGCGACTGCAGGAAGATAGCATCATCCTGTATGTCAGGATTGGCTTCTACCTAGCTAGGGGTTCGGATTGTAACTTTCGCTTGAATGAATGATTGATCTTCTTTTGTGATATCGACCGTTGGAGCGCATTCTATATATATCTCAAAGTATTCCGAGCTTCATTCATCCATCTGTATAGATCTCAAAGTAGCTATTGCACGGTCTAACAGTCAATTCTTCTTTCATGCAATTTTTAAGTTACAACCGGTGTCAAGACTAAAACCACTTTGTATATAAAGAGAATGACCGTAGAGGGGAGACCGGATGGTCAAAAGGCGGCCAGCTGGACTGGCGGCATTCATAATAATTTCTATGCGAGAGATCATATCGACCATTGAATGACTAGATGGGAGGTAGATCTGAGAAGACGCATAGAGATTTTATATAGTTGTGAATTCTTATGCGTAGTTGGATAGCAAGATATGTGACCTGCGGCTGGGGGGAGTTGGGCTGAGATTTGTCCTAAGCCCAGCCCACTTTTGAGTCAACGGGTGGATACCATATGGTGCTGCCATGTTACTTAAGATGATGCAGTTGAGGTAGTGAAGAAGGGCGTGATGAAGGATGCCAAGCCTATGTTTTGAAAATGTTCTCATTTGAAAGTAAGTGTTGCATTGATCACAAGTGAGGGTATAAGTGCTTTATGTAGGGGGTGGAAATCGGGCATCTTAGGTTAGGTTGGAGTTTAGTCCATATCCAACTCGGACCCGGAGACCTCCGCCTCGAACTCACTCCTCCAATCCGACCTAGCCTTCAACCCACTTCTCGACCCGAGCTCAGCCCGGTTTAATTTTCTGAGCTTGGTTTATAATCAAGTTGGTTTAAGTCAGGTCAGGTCGAGTCAAGTTGGTTGATCAATTTAACCCAAGTCATATGTACTTACTTCCATGCCATACGAAAAAGCTAGATCCTAGCATTATTCTCCAAGTAGGTTGCTCATAGGTGTTTTTCTAGTGCCTATGGAGACCACTTGTCTTCATAGCCTTACATAGCCTTAAAATACGTAAACTTCTCAATCGGCATCACTATTAACAAGTGCGCCAATTAGGCTGCATAGGCCAAAACCATGCATACCGACACAAATTGATAATTTTGGCAGATGGTATATCGAACTGCTTATAAAATTTGGATCCAAAATCTGGTGGCCTGATGCTTGAGTGGAGCATGAATCTTCCATGATGGTCTTCTTTTGTGTCGCCAAAAACTCAGGCTGCATCCAGTTTACAGGTTCGACTCGTGTCAAATGTTAAGCAATTCAATGTATGCAGATCTACCGGATCCATTTGCAATCCTAAACACAAAGCAGAATTTTTTAATCATGTAAAACTTTCTTACAACTGATTCTAGTAAGTTGTTCTTTTTACTAAAGAATTGTGATTTAGATCAAGTTTTGGCATGACTCTAAGTTTTATCCATACTGAGATTGAGCGGCCAAAAAAAATAATCATTATTACCTCTATTTTGACCAAATTAAAGAATCTCTTTTGTCAGATAGAACCATGAGAAACATGCATAGGTTGCTATACATGTCTCGTCCGAGAACATATAGTAAATTTTTGCAATTCATTCCTCACCAGCTTAGTTAACAATTAAATTTAAATTATCACGGGGTTTGCATTACATTTCACTAATCCAAATCTAATAAGAAATAAGATTTTTTTCATTCTTCCTAGATTTTTTATTCTTCATTTTAAGCGGATCGAAAATATTTCAGTTTAGATCAGAATACATTATTTTCGAATTAGTTTAACATTAGAAACAAGTCAATCGAATCCCCTTGCACCAACCGCTATTCCGAGGGATTTATGTAATTTATTGGATCTCGAATTTCGATTCCCCCATAGGAGATACTTGAAGTCCATCCAAGGTGTCCATATTATAAATTAAAGCAATCCATCACCCATCAAACCAATAAAATTTTCAAAGTCAGCTCAAAAGAAATCGTTTATTAGAATCTATGACGATTGGAAGCATTTGTCAAGATGTCAAACCGACAAAGCGATGCCATGACCCAAGGAGAGAGGCATTAAAAGATGTGAAGCCACACCACACCTCACAATGCCCCCCCTTTTTCCTCGGACATTTTGGCGCCTATGGTCGGTCAAATGAAATTATTAGATAGACTAAATCCACTACGAATTTAGAATGAAATTATGCTAGATGAATTTATTTTGTCCTGGATATATGGCCATCCCTATCAAAATACCCAAATGCACGAAATTGTGGTCCTTTATGGGCCCCACCTTGTGGTCCACCATGGACCATCGGATTTAGTTGATGAATATTTATAAGAATTTATAAATAAAATTATTTTTATTCAGAAATACTATTTCTTTTGGTGATTAAAATTTTTTTATTAATTCATTTTTTCACAGAATGATCTATTTCAGGCTTTACCGTCCCCTATGGCCTTTATTTTAGCTCCTATATACATCTTTGTAGATGCACAAAGGTAGCTCGTGGAGCCATCCGCACTGCATGCCAGCTACCAATGCACAAGTAAGAGATCCAACAAAATCTACAATGAATCATTTGTATGAGAAAAATAATTTATTCATGTAAACTGTTGCTGGTGGTCCAAACCGTGAACGATTGGCACTGCGGTGTGAACGGGGTTCCGTCTGAGTTGTCTTGGTTGGTGTTGGCTGCGCTCCACCTTCCGCCAAGAAACCTGCAAACAAGCCTTGCACCACCACCAGGGTGGTGATGGCCCTCCGACGGTCAAGTCAGAGGAGATTGGAGGAGGAGGAGAGGTGATAATCGCAAGTAAGAGAGTGCTCTGGGAGATATTGCTCACCTCCCCCCTTTCTCCCCCCAGCCGCATATATACCTGGCTGGGGGGTCTCTCAGGGGGGTTCGTTATCGTGGGGCACGATGGTGTGGCCACTGACATGGCCGTTACAGGGCGTCGTGGAGCAGCACCGGGTACGGCCACGTCAGGGCATAGTGGGGCTCCACTTTGTACGGCTGATGCAGGAGATCGTGAAGCAGCATCAGATACAGCCGTTGCAGGGAGTAGTGGAGCAGGAGGCCGCGGCGTGCCTCTGGGGAATAGCCTGTCGTTATCAAGAGATCTCCGACTCGGGGTCGGAGCGCTGGATCAAGGGGCAGCCGACTCGGGGTCGGGCTGCGGAGCCGAGGATATCCGACTCGGGGTCGGATTGCTGGATCAAAGGGCAGCCGACTCGGGGTCGGGCTGCGGAGCCGAGGATATCCGACTCGGGGTCGGATTGCTGGATCAAAGGGCAGCCGACTCGGGGTCGGGCTGCGGAGCCGAGGATATCCGACTCGGGGTCGGATTGCTGGATCAAAGGGCAGCCATAGTCTTCCTGGGCGCGCGTGCCGGTCACGTGGGGCATGGCGGCTTATTTCCCCCGTAACAGTAGCCCCCCACTTCCGAGCCTGGAACCAGAAGGGGAACAGGTGAAGGGAGTGATGTTTCGGGATTGCCGCCGTTCCTCGGAGAGGCGCGCGCGCTTCGAGCTCCCCGCCCTTTTTATGGCGTATGGCGGTTATTGCTGACCCGGCAGTCTGAGGATTTCGGCGGACATCCTTCCTTAATGGTGTCGATTCGCCTTTGGGGCGCGAGCGACCCTTCGGCAGCCAGGCGTCCTCTGGCGTCTTTCCGCCTATTTAATCGGGGGCCTTTCCCCGTCCGTCTTCTTCTTTACAGATATTTTCAAGTTTCCCCTTTGCGCCGCTGTTGCTGCCGTCGGACTGTTCGCTCGTTTCTCCTTTGGCGCTCTCGGAGCCGCTCTTACCTCTTTTCCGGTGAGTTTTCCCCATTCTTCAGCTTAGGGTTCTCCATACTTTCCCCTCTTATACTAGTGTACTCCAGTCGCTCCGGTCTTTCCCCCCTTCCTGTCCCCGTCCTGACCGTAGGTTTATTGGCCATTAGGAATGGGCGAAGTGAGGGCAGACCAAATTAAGTCGGAGCTGGTCGCCACAGACTTAGACAGACTCGTGGCTCGGTACCACCTTCCCGAGGCCTGCAACGCCACGCTCCCGGGGCCTGAGGAGAGGATGTCCCATCCTCCTCCAGGGAAGATCGCCATCAATGAGGGCATTCTCCAGGCCGGGTTCCGCTTCCCCCCTTCGGATTTGGTCATGCAGGTGCTACGGGGTTTAAGAGTGGCACCGACGCAACTGGTGCCGAACTCGTGGCGGGCCCTGACGGTCTTCCAGGTTCTCTGCCGTATGCACGAGATCCCCGCCACCCTGAATGTTTTTTGGGAGTTCTACAGCCTGAGCGGCCACCCCCAGGACAAAGGGTGGTGGTGCTTCGCAGCGCGGCGAGGATGCGGCCTTGTCAAGGAGGCTCCTACCTCCATTCACAAATGGAAGGAGCGCTTCTTTTTTGTTGATGCAGATCCCTCTTGGGAAATCAGGGCGACCTGGGAGACCCCGATGAAGTCTCCGATCGGCCTATCGAGACTGTCAAGGGAGGAGTCCGATGGCTTGGCCGCCTTGAAGGGGTTGGTTGCCGAGGGCCAGCTCCCCCCGGTGGCCCGCCTTATTTCCGAGGATACTTTGGTGAATGTCGGTCTGAGCTCGGTCCCCACCGACCGTGAGTCCGCCACCGATTCTTTCTTGACTTTTTCCCTTCTTTCGTCCCGTTCTTTCCTTTGGTTTCTTCGTCTCCGACTATCCCGTCCTTTTTGCAGAGATCGACGACGTCATGCGGTCGGTGAAGACAAAGGCTGTTGGTAGGGCGTCCCTGCTGGAAGCAGCCCAGAGGAGGAAACGAGCTCTTCCGAGCGGGGCCCCACCGGCGAAGAAGTCCCGTAAGGAGGTGCCTCCGACGCCGACCGACGAGTCCGGGCCCACCGATCAGGGAGACGTCGTGGGCACGGACCGGCAGCTGACGTTGTATCAGCCCTCCGGTGGTAAGATTGCCGCTACTCCGGAGGTATCATCCGAGCCTGCCCGAGACGGACGGGTCGGACGTGATCGGTCCCCGACCCGGCCTTCGACTCGGTCGGCTCCTGATGACTCGAGGAGGGACGCGCCGAGGCCCCGACCGAGCGGGACCCTATCAATTCCTGGGGTGACCCCCGCCCCGAGCGCGATCGGCCGGACTCTTCCCCAGGCGATGGATAGGGGTAAGGCTGCAGAACCACCGTCCGGCTCTGGGGAGAAATCGGGGTCTGCCTTCACTACCGATGGCGCCCGAAATCTCATCGAAACAGTGCTGCTGGAGAAGGACCGTCGGCGGGTCCGGGAGTTGGAGGTCTCTGACGTTGGGGCTGCCAGCTGTGTCTGTCTTATGTCGGTGAGTGTTCTTCTGGCCGCTTTTCACCATTTATTGGCTCTGTTGTTCTCCGCCTGACTACCTTATTTTTCCTATTTCTTAGCTCGCCCAGTACATGATCCGTCTGGAGGAGTGCTACAAGGAACAGGCGGGGCTTCTGGCGAAGGCCGAGGACCGGCTGAAAGCAGTGGAAAAGGGAGGCCAGGCTGTGGCAGGCAGGACAACCGGGGACTTCGAGGCGAGGCTCCGGGAGGCCGAAGAGCGGGCACTCGGCTTTGCTGCCCTCGAGAGGCAACTGTTGGAGGCTCAGGAGCTTGCCTCGGGTCTCGAGGGCGAGGTCAAGAAGGCGGATGAGCGGGCCGAGAAGCAGTCCCGGAAGGCTGCCGACTACCGGGAGAGGTGGGAGAAGGCCCAGCGGTCAGCCGACAACGCCCGCGACCGAATTCGGTCTCTTGAAGCTAAGCTGGGCGAATTGGAGTCGGCCTTGGAGAAGTCCCGTGCGAGCGATCAGGAGCTTCATTCGCGCCTGACGGAGGCTGAGGCTGCTCGCATTGCTGCCGAAGCGAAGCACAAGGAGGCTCGGGCTGAGCTGCTGAGGGTCTCCACCGAGGCGGAAGGCCGGATTGTGGCGAAGGTCTTGGAGGCGAAAGCCCAGATTATGGAGCGGGCAGAGGCGGCACTGGCCGAGAGGAGTGCGGAAATCGGGCGTCAGGCGGTAGAGGCTTATCGCCAGTCCGCCGAGTTCGCTCATGATATGTCGGAGGCAGTACAGACCTATCGTCAGTCCGACGAGTTTGTCCGTGACGCGTCGGACGCGGGGGCCGAAGCCTTTATCTTAGGCTTCGAGGAGGGCCTGGCAAGGGTGTCGGCTAAGTACCCCGAAGTTGACCTGAGCGAGATTTCCCTTCTCGACTCCTCTCCGGCGCCATTGCCTGCTGGTTCTCCTGCTGCTTCCCTACCTCCTGCGGACGAGCCCGACGTTCCCGACCCGGGAGTTCCTCCAAGCTGACCTCTTGTACCTTTCGTTGTCTTCTCTTTTTTTTGTATACCGGGGTTTTGCCAAATTGTATGGGCCTCGGCCTTGAAACAATGAAAATTAATGCAAGTTGAATGTTTCTTCATCTCGCCTTCGTCCTTCTTTTTCTTTTAACTCTCGGTAGCGTCTTGCTGACTCCTGGCTCCCAAAATTCTTCCGGCGCTAGGCCAGGCATCCGAGGGTTAGGCCTCAGGAAACTCTTCCGGCGCTAAGCCAGGCATCCGAGGGTTGGGCCTCGGAAAATTCTTCCGGCGCTAAGCCAGGCATCCGAGGGTTAGGCCTCGGGAAACTCTTCCGGCGCTAAGCCAGGCATCCGAGGGTTAGGCCTCAGGAAACTCTTCCGGCGCTAAGCCAGGCATCCGAGGGTTAGGCCTCAGGAAATCCTTCCGGCGCCAAGCCAGGCATCCGAGGGTTAGGCCTCAGGAAATTCTTCCGGCGCTAAGCCAGGCATCCGAGGGTTAGGCCTCAGGAAACTCTTCCGGCGCTAAGCCAGGCATCCGAGGGTTAGGCCTCAGGAAATTCTTCCGGCGCTAAGCCAGGCATCCGAGGGTTAGGCCTCAGGAAATCCTTCCGGCGCCAAGCCAGGCAACCGAGGGTTAGGCCTCAGGAAATTCCACTCGTTGGTCGACCAAGGCTGACGCATGCCGAGGCAACTGGTCGGGGCTTCAGGCTAGTCTGCTCCCGGGATGGTCATCGGGTTAGCCTGGCATCCGAGGGCCGAGCCTCGGGACCTTCCACTCGTTGGTCGGCCAAGGCTGGCGCAAGCCGAGGCGACCGGTCGGGGCTTCCGGCTAGTCTGCTTCCGGGATGATCATCGGGCTAGCCAGGCATCCGAGGGCCGTCAAGCCTCAGGAAATTCCGCTCGTTGGTCGGCCAAGGCTGGCGCAAGCCGAGGCGACCGGTCGGGGCTTCAGGCTAGTCTGCTCCCGGGATGATCGTCGGGTTAGCCTGGCATCCGAGGGTTGTCAAGCCTCAGGAAATTCCGCTCGTTGGTCGGCCAAGGCTGGCGCAAGCCGAGGCGACCGGTCGGGGCTTCAGGCTAGTCTGCTCCCGGGATGATCGTCGGGTTAGCCTGGCATCCGAGGGTTGTCAATCCTCAGGAAATTCCGCTCGTTGGTCGGCCAAGGCTGGCGCAAGCCGAGGCGACCGGTCGGGGCTTCAGGCTAGTCTGCTCCCGGGATGATCATCGGGTTAGCCTGGCATCCGAGGGCCGAGCCTCGGGGCATTCCACTCGTTGGTCGGCCAAGGCTGGCGCAAGCCGAGGCGACCGGTCGGGGCTTCCGGCTAGTCTGCTCCCGGGATGATCATCGGGCTAGCCAGGCATCCGAGGGCCGAGCCTCGGGGCATTCCACTCGTTGGTCGGCCAAGGCTGGCGCAAGCCGAGGCGACCGGTCGGGGCTTCCGGCTAGTCTGCTCCCGGGATGATCATCGGGCTAGCCAGGCATCCGA
The DNA here is from genome assembly GCF_051530095.1 of Phoenix dactylifera. NCBI lineage: Eukaryota > Viridiplantae > Streptophyta > Magnoliopsida > Arecales > Arecaceae > Phoenix > Phoenix dactylifera. Next base: position 31,252,011 of record NC_143198.1, on the reverse strand, counting down.
GGGCCGTGCCTCGGGAAATTCCGCTCGCTGGTCGTGCGCTTGTCGCTCGCTGCCCGACGGGGTTTCTCCGTGGCCAGCCGCGATCATGTTTCTCCTTTTCTCTAAGCGTTGCCTGGGGGAACACGAGAAGGGCATTAAACGCTAATTAATGCGTTACCTGGGAAATCGGATCACCAGCTGCTGCTTGCGAGGAGTGTTAGTTGAGCGGCCGCGATACGCGGGTTCTTCGAGGAGGATACGGCCTGGGCGCGAGCGGAGATATGTGGACCTAGGGGTACATGACACCCGGATTGTCCTGCACAAAGAATGCGGTTTAAGGAGAATGACGCTTAGGAAATCGCGGGGAGATACGCCTCGGGAGTCGGAACGGCTCCGGTTTCAATGCGCCTGCATTTATTGGAGCCACCCGCATCGGAACGACCAGGGGGCCGCAGTTTCGGCTATAAATACAGGTGCAGGTACGATGGAGTTTGCCAAGCCGGAGCTGTTCAGGTTGCCATGGATCGCGGACCTCCTCCTTGGCATATGACTGAGAGACTCCTGTTGAAGGAAAGGGGAGACGCTCCCCTTGCGACTTCAGCCAACTAGCCGTTTCATCTGGGATCAACAAGGAGGGTCTTCCCGGCGGAGCTCCGCTCTAGGCGTTTCATCCGGGATCAGATCTCCCCTCCTTGAAGTTCAGCCTCCCGATTGAGCTCTGCACCAGACGCTCAGTCCGGGACCGCGCCTCCATATGCTCTTCCCCCTCGTATTCCTTCTCTTTCCTACCACTGGGGAGGATGGGAATATCCTTTGGAGGCGGCGTTCCCCTGGGGGCAGCGGGAGCTTCTTCTGCGGCGGCTCCTCGTCTTTTTGGTGAGGTGCTGGATGGCGCCTCCGGTTAGAAGCACCCACTTCCGGTGGGATTGCAGCTGCTTTGGGTTGAGGGTTTGGGATCCTCGGTCCTCAGCTCCACGGATTCTCCACCTCTTCTTTGCTTTCTTTACTCCCTAATTCCCCTCTGGGAATTCCTTGTAATCACACGAATACACCATTGTAACCAGAAATTATTGAAATGAAAAGTGTTGCACCTTTTCAAATTGTCTTTCTGGCGTTGTTGTTCTATTGGTAATACATCCGCAGGTTAGCGGAATTCCAGCCCCTTGGAATTTCTCGGCCGTCTAGGGCTTCCAACTGGTAGGAGCCAGGTCGGTTTACCCAACGAACTTTATACGGGCCTTCCCAATTCGGCGCTAGCTTCCCACCTTCCGTAGGTTGAGATGCCTTAGCTCGCCTCAGCACCAGATCTCCAATTCTGAAAAGCTTCGGTCGGACTTTGGAGTTGTAATATCGGGCCACCCTCCGCTGATACATTGCCATCCGAACCTGCGCCATTTCCCTTGCTTCTTCCAAGAGATCCAGGTTCCCTCGGAGTTGCTCCGAGTTGGCCTCGGGTCGGTGTGCGGCTACCCGAGGTGAGGGAAGTCCGAGCTCTACGGGGACAACGGCTTCCGTGCCATAGGTTAGGCTGAAAGGCGTCTCCCCGGTAGGAGTCCGATGCGTGGTCCGATACGCCCAAAGGACATTCTCGAGTTCCTCGACCCAAGCTTGCCCCGTCCGTCCGATCCGCGCTTTGATACCTTGGAGGATTGTCCGATTTGTGACCTCGGCCTCGCCGTTGGTTTGGGGATGCGACACGGACGTGAACCGATGTTCGATCCCGAACTCCTCGCAGAAGTCTCGGAAATGCTTGTTATCAAACTGTCGACCGTTATCCGAGATGAGGACCCGAGGTACCCCAAATCGGACGATGATGTTCTTCTTTACGAACTTCCGGACTTGCGCCTCCGTGATGGTGGCCAGTGGCTCTGCCTCCACCCACTTGGTGAAGTAGTCGATGGCGACAATCAAAAATTTCCGCTGGGCCGAAGCGATGGGGAATGGCCCGAGGATATCCATTCCCCACTGTGCAAAGGGCCAGGGGGCGGTGATTGGCGCCAAGGGAACAGAGGGGACTCTCTGGATGTTGGCGTGGCGCTGGCAGGCGTCGCATTTCCGTACGTGATCCTTTGAGTCTTCCAATAAGGTCGGCCAATAATAGCCTTGCCTCATGATCTTATGTGCCAGGGACCTAGCCCCCAGGTGCGATCCGCAGATACCTTCGTGGACTTCGCTGAGGGCGTAAGCCGCTTCCGAAGGGCGGAGGCACCTTAAGAGGGGGGCGGTGAACGAGGTCCGATACAGCCTCCCTTCGTAGAGTACGTAGTGGGCGGACTTCATAACAAGTCGCCGAGCTTGATCTTCATCTTCGGGGAGGATCCCTTCGGCGAGGTAAGCTACAAGCGGGTCCATCCAAGATGGTTCCGGATCAATTGCCATTACCGCTTCAGCCTCGCCGATGCTCGGGGCATCTAGGGTCTTCAGGTATATCGCCCTTGACAAGTTGTGTGCCTCAGCGCCCACCAAGCGGGACAACCTGTCGGCCCTAGCATTTTCGCTCCTTGGGACCTGCTGAATGTCAATACTGCCGAGGTCGGGAATGAGTGCTTGCACCTTCCGGACGTAGCTCTGCATGGTCGGGCTCCGTGCCTCGAACTCCCCTCGAACCTGCCCGACCACCAGCTGGGAGTCGGTGAAGACCTTCAGACGCCGGATGCCGAGCTCCTTGGCGAGTTTGAGTCCCGTGACTAGGGCCTCGTACTCCGCCTCGTTGTTGGTCACTGGAAATCCGAACCTCAAGGCATACTCGGCTATCACTCCATCGGGATTGGTAAGGACCAGCCCAGCCCCTCCACCTTCAGGGTTCGACGACCCGTCAATGTGGAGCGTCCAGATCGGGAGATCGAGGCTGGGTGTTTCCGGCGGCCTAGGTTCCGTCTCCTGCACAGTGCACTCAGCGAGAAAGTCCGCGAGCACCTGGGCCTTGATGGCGGGCCGGGGCTGGTAGCGGATATCGAACTCACCAAGTTCTACTGCCCACTTCACCAGCCGTCCCGCATTCTCAGGATTGCTGAGGATCTGCCGCAGTGGTTGATCGGTCAAAAGGGTGACAGAATGAGCCTGGAAATAGGGGCGAAGCCTCCTGGTCGCAGTCAGCAGCGCGAAGGCGATCTTTTCAGCCTTCGTGTACCCCGTCTCGGCATCCCGGAGGACTCGGCTGGTGTAGTACACGGGCTTCTGAAGTTTTGCCTCTTCCCGAACCAGTACTGCGCTGACTGCGGTTGGGGAGACCGCCAAGTAAAGGTAGAGCATCTCCCCCTCTTGCGGCTTGGACAGCAGGGGAGGAGACGCCATGTACTCCTTGAGCTAGTCGAACGCCACTTGACATTCAGCCGTCCAGAGGAAGTCTTTCGGGCGCTTCAACACCTTGAAGAACGGTTGGCAGCGTTCGGCCGATTTTGCCACAAATCGTCCGAGCGCGGCGACCCTCCCAGCGAGCTCCTGAACCTCCTTCACTTTGGTCGGAGGGGACATATCTTGGATGGCCTTGATTTTGTCCGGGTTGGCCTCGATCCCCCGCTGGTTGACAATGAAGCCGAGGAACCTCCCGGCCGAAGCACCAAAGGCGCACTTCGCTGGGTTTAGCTTCATACGAAACTTCCGCAAGGTGGCGAAGGTCTCCTCCAGATCCGCAATGTGCTGATCCGCATGGCGGCTCTTTACCAGCATATCGTCCACGTACACCTCCATGTTCCGGCCGATCTGCTCCTTGAAGATTTTATTGACGAGGCGCTGGTAAGTAGCGCCAGCGTTCTTCAGACCGAAGGGCATTACCTTGTAACAGTACAGCCCCCTGTCTGTTATGAAGGCCGTTTTCTCCTCGTCCTGTGGAGCCATCATTATTTGGTTGTAGCCGGAGAAGGCGTCCATGAAAGACAGCAGCTGATATCCGGAAGTCGCGTCGACCAGTTGGTCTATTCGCGGGAGCGGAAAGCTATCCTTGGGGCACGCCTTGTTCAGGTCGGTGTAGTCGACGCACATCCTCCACTTCCCGCTCGCCTTCCGGACAAGTACGACGTTTGCCAGCCACTCGGGGTAGCTCACTTCCCTTATGAAACCTGCCTCCAAGAGTTTGTCTACCTCCTGGTCGACCACCCGGATCCGATCCGGGGCACAGTGTCTCTTCTTTTGCTTTACTGGTCGATGGGTCGGGTCGACGTTGAGGGCGTGAGAAATGACCTCCGGGTCGATCCCAGGTACATCGGCCGCCGACCAGGCAAACACATCAGCATTGGCTCGGAGGAATTCCACTAACCGGAGCCGAGCTTCCAAGTCGAGGTTGGCACCGACCCGGACCGTGCGGTCCGGGCGGCCTTCTTCGAGGGGAACTTCGATTACGCCCTCGGCCGGCTCCCCGTGCCGCAAGGCCACTTCGTCTCTGGCGTCAAGGGACTCGACGCTTAGGGCCTCCATGGGCTTCTTCCCTTTGAGAGTTGCTAGAAAACACTGCCGTGCGGTTGGTTGGTCACCTCGGACCTCTCCAATCCCGGCCGCCGTGGGGAACCGCATGAGCAAATGGTAGGTAGAAACCACCGCGCGAAGGGCGTTCAGTCCGGGTCGTCCGAGGATAGCGTTGTAGGCCGAGGGGACACGGACGACCAAGAACCCGAGTCGCACCGTGGCTTCTGCGGGTGCAACGCCCGCAGTCACAGGCAGCTCAATGACACCTTCGGCCGAGATAGCGTCTCCAGTGAATCCTATGAGGGGGGTGGATGTTTTGTGCAACAATTGTCGGGACAAGCTCATCTTTTGGAAGGCCTCGTAATACAAAATATCAGCTGAGCTTCCACTATCCACAAGAACACGCCTTACATCATAGTTCGCCATAGTGAGAGAGATCACCATGGCGTCATCGTGGGGAGTCTGAACCCCCTTTACATCTTCATCGCAAAAAGTGATTACATTTCCGACCCGCTGCCTCTTCGCGACGGCCATTCCTGATGCTTCCGCCGAGCCCCCTGCGTTCCTCACGGGCCGAGAGCAGCCCCCAGTGATGGTGTGGATCACTCCCGCAACGGGTCGATTCTGCTCCCGAGGCTCCTGAGGGGCCGGGTCGACCGGACGCGGGCCTGCCGGGGGACGTCGGTCGTTTACATATCGACCGAGACGCCCTCGGCGAATGAGAGCCTCGATCTCGTCCCGAAGCTGGAAGCAGTCTTCGGTATCGTGGCCGTGGTCTCGGTGGTACTCACAGTACGCCCGAGAAGGCCTCCTCCCAGGGATCTTCTTCATCTGCCTCGGGACCGGGAGGTCCTCCCGCCCCTTGACCTCCATGAGGATCTGGGCCCGGGGGGCCAGGAGTGGGGTGTACCGGTTGAAGCGTCGGTGCGGAGAACGAGGGCGTGTGGCGCCGTGGTTCCTTGCTGGTGACGGGCTTCTGCGCCGGCGTTGAGGCGTCGGGCTCCTCCTCTGGGGTGCCTCTTTTCGCCTTTTCTTCCCGGGCTTTAGAGGGGCCTCGGCGACCTCCTTGTTCCGGTGGGATGCTGCCTCCTCGGCGTCTGCATACTGGTTTGCCCGAGATAACAGCTCCGGGAAGCTCCGCGGCAGGCGTTTGTCCAGGGAGAAGGTGAGTCTGCCCTTCCGGAAGCCACGCTTCAGGGCTGAGAGAGCCACTTCCTGGCTCAGGTTCCGGACCTCCAGTGTAGCCTTGTTGAAGCGGGTGAGATAATCCCGCAGGCTTTCTCCCTCGTTTTGCCGGACATCAAAGAGGGAGTCGGAGACCAGTCGCCGCCTGCTACTGACGGCGAAATGGCTGATGAAGAAGCGGGTGAACTGGTCGAAGGACTGGATGGAGTTAGCCTCCAGGCCGGCGAACCATGCCCTTGCCGGGCCACGGAGGGTCGCCGGGAAGGCCTTGCAGAGGAGCGGATCCGATGCTCCATGGAGGAGCATAAGAGTCCTGAAACTCTCCACGTGGTCCCGCGGGTCCGCCGCCCCGTCGTAGGGTTCGATCGCCGGCATTTTGAACCCCGGCGGGTTCGGGGTCCGCAGGATCCTCGAGGCAAGCGCCGGCTGGGAGGAGATCTCCAAGTCAGCGAAGGGATCTTTGGAGTGGCCCTTCAGGACCTGGAGTTGTCTGTGGAGATCGTCCACCCGCCGGTCCAGGGAGCGCGACCGGTGGGTGGGGGACAAGGAGCGGCGCGAGGGGGACCGACTGGAGTGCGGGCCCCTCGAGGACTGGGGTGTCTGAGAACGCGCCCGGGTCCGCCTCTCGTACCCCGCACAGCTCCGATGAGAAGGTCCTGGCAGAATGGACCGCACTCGAGAATCCTCCTCGCGCCGGCGCTCCTCTCCGTGGGAGAGGAAGGAGCGCGGGTTGTGAGGAAGAGGCGAGTGCTCGGGGGGCAGCGGCTCCTGAGCCCGTTGCGGCACCCGAGAGATCACACCCTGCAGATTCTGCACTGCCTCCGCGAGGGTGCGAACCTGCTGGGCTAGCTGGTCGAACTTAGCAGCTTCGACCGTCTGAATGGGAGAAGGGGCGGTGGAGTGCTGCTGAGAGTGCGTTGGGGACGCAGCAGCCTCTCGGCCGGAGGCGCGAGAGGCTCCGCGACCGGAAGCATTGGAAGCTCCACGACCACCTCGCCGTGCCATTACGATCGTTCTAAGATTCGGGCCCTCCTTCTAGCGCCAACTGTTGCTGGTGGTCCAAACCGTGAACGATTGGCACTGCGGTGTGAACGGGGTTCCGTCTGAGTTGTCTTGGTTGGTGTTGGCTGCGCTCCACCTTCCGCCAAGAAACCTGCAAACAAGCCTTGCACCACCACCAGGGTGGTGATGGCCCTCCGACGGTCAAGTCAGAGGAGATTGGAGGAGGAGGAGAGGTGATAATCGCAAGTAAGAGAGTGCTCTGGGAGATATTGCTCACCTCCCCCCTTTCTCCCCCCAGCCGCATATATACCTGGCTGGGGGGTCTCTCAGGGGGGTTCGTTATCGTGGGGCACGATGGTGTGGCCACTGACATGGCCGTTACAGGGCGTCGTGGAGCAGCACCGGGTACGGCCACGTCAGGGCATAGTGGGGCTCCGCTTTGTACGGCTGATGCAGGAGATCGTGGAGCAGCATCAGATACAGCCGTTGCAGGGAGTAGTGGAGCAGGAGGCCGCGGCGTGCCTCTGGGGAATAGCCTGTCGTTATCAAGAGATCTCCGACTCGGGGTCGGAGCGCTGGATCAAGGGCAGCCGACTCGGGGTCGGGCTGCGGAGCCGAGGATATCCGACTCGGAGTCGGATTGCTGGATCAAAGGGCAGCCGACTCGGGGTCGGGCTGCGGAGCCGAGGATATCCGACTCGGGGTCGGATTGCTGGATCAAAGGGCAGCTGACTCGGGGTCGGGCTGCGGAGCCGAGGATATCCGACTCGGGGTCGGATTGCTGGATCAAAGGGCAGCCATAGTCTTCCTGGGCGCGCGTGCCGGTCACGTGGGGCATGGCGGCTTATTTCCCCCGTAACATAAACATAAAAATAAAAAATATTTTTTTCCTTTTTGCTTAAACCTTTGAAGCCTACATTATATTCTATTATTCAAATAAATAGTAATATGTTAAATAACAATTGCTATCGTTATTGTGAAAAAGAGTGGTGCTATCGAGAGCTTGTTTCATCCTCAAAGTTGTTTGTATCATTTGGCACAAGAAAATTGGTATAAATGGTGAGAATTGTCACCAAATATGAGAGTAGCGAGTATTAAATTGCCTAGCTAGTATTAATGGGTCCAACAAAATAGCAGTTAATCTATTATCTCAATCATTCTACCTATTTTAGTGATGTAAGTGTAGATACATATACTCTTAGGAGAAATTATATCCTACACTGTATGCATCATGATCGTGCACCACACTATTTATATCGTGGCACGGGGTGCGGTGTATAATTTCTTCTCGTCCCCTTATGTTCGGTTGAATGGGGCTACTCTTTGTGCACCAAGGTAATTGGTACGATGCATAACCGTATTGATGCACACAGTACATGATATAATTTCTCGTATAAATAGGGGTTCAATGATCCAATTAGAAGGAAAATTAATTGCCAATGGAAGAAACACATAAGGAATTAACAAGAAGCATGTGAGAGGTGTAAAGTCATAATGGGGGACGAGATCTTCAACAATGCTTTTACTTGCAAGCCAGAATTCTGAGTAACTAGCTTCACAATAGATATGAGTTGCCATCAGGGCAATAAAGGAGGATTCTATGTTGTCATCAATTAGTTCACAGTATTTCACAATCTAAATATATATTTTTTTTGCTAGCCAACCGGGTTGACACGTTACCGCATGGGACAGGTATGAAGCCCTCGGGGCAGAAAGACAGCGTAGGACACGTGTGTAGTCCGGACTGGGCAGACCCATGTGAGGTCGGAGCCGCCCGGAAGACCACGAACTTGTTTCCTTTTCGTGAGCAGGCTGCCATAAAACGCCAGATAGCTCCAAAAGATGCCTTTTCCCTGGCCCACTCTGGGGGCGGACTGCATCATTCCGAGGATGACTTTAGCCACCATGGTTGAATAGATCTAAAGCCAGAGTCTGTGTTGTCGTTTTCACTCCGCTACTACGCGATATTTGTAGATTCTTAATCACGTATGGTTTATATGAGACTATACATATCTACAGAAAAGTAAATAGTATGACTGATTACGTAGCTTCATTCGCTGCCCACCATATTTGAAGGTTTCATCTGGGCCGTTCGTGCAGTAGTGCCTTATGCTTTGAGTTATCTTTTTTCTTCTGATTTAACTGACTGCTCTCATGCTCGATATGGATAAGCCGCCGTTGTAACCAAAAAAAAAAAAGGAAAAGAGCTTGAAACTATTCTTATCGTCAACTGAGCTAATGTTCATGGCCATTTAAAAAGGTCCCAAAATAAGCGATGCTTTGTAGACGATTGCCAAGTTGAAAACTATATTACTAGGACGAATGTGACTTGCCATGAGAAAATTCTTGGGACTCTTGTGAGAGCTAGAAGAATTGTAATGTTATCTTTTGTGTTTGACTCAAGATCATATTCGTCAATGATGCTATCGGGTAATTCATTCAATCTGGATGGAATTTTTTGTTCCAAGTGGACTTACTTGTTGGTAGATCACGTAGAGAGGACATATTTGTTTGTTGGGTTTTAAATAGGATATTATAGGTCAAAAATTTTAAAATTCTATTATTATTATTATTATAAGATAGATAGTTTAGAGCTGATCATAGGCTGAATTCCGGATCTAAATACTATTTATTTTTAATCGGACTTCGAGCCAGGCTTTGGTAAAATTTGACATTTTTTTATGTCTGAGGCCGGCCATGTTATCACCTGATGGATCACACTTATTTAGTATGGAAACATTCAATAAATTTTAAATATAAAATATTATACAGTGGGAGCAGGATGAATGATACGTCCAACCAAGCCCTTTTATCGTTCGAGCAAAATATTTATCTCATTGGCTCACGGTATGATCGAACATACTCTATGAGCGTAAAGACGTCATCTTACTTGCAATGGCTCGTGTCAAATCAAAGGGCTTTGTCAATTTAAAATTCTTGATTGACGCTGGCTATTAAATCCACTTAAATACACATGGGTTGTTAACTTACCCAAAAAAAAAATACACATGGGTTGTTGGGTTTGGAATGTCGCTTTCAGAATCTCTTGGACGGGAAAAAACTAGTTCGCTGCTTCCAATGTACCCAAGAACCCCCCTTGTGATGGAGATAAAAATTTAAGGAGATAGTTATCATTCGATGAGATCGATGGAATGTTACCTTAAAGAAAAAGATAAGGAGTGTGTTCTCATGAAATGTCATGTTGGCGTGAGAAGTTATTCCAACAACATAAAAATCATTTCAATAACACTTAAATCTCATATGTTACAGTTGAGAGGACAGCTCAATTCTTAAGCGATAGAGGCGGTCGTCTAAGACCCCGACCTCCAAATACATTTATCATAATGAGTTCGAAGATGAGTCCCCAAATGCATTTATGTTGGAGCCTTTAAGCTTGCCTTAGACCCCCAAATGCATTAAGCCGCTCCTAATATTTTTGATTGTTTTTCCCTCGTTAACCAAGGCTTATGTTTAGGTGGAGTGAAGTACTGAAGTCACCCACACTTGTAACTTCAGCGGTATGGGCCTATCTATTAATATACTATTCTTTTTCTTATAATTAAATTCATGTAGTTCTAGTTTATATCAGGATATAGAGCTTGTATAGTTAGGCACTGAAGATACAAAAATCATTCAAATTACTTATGAGATTGTCCAGCTTGTTGAATAGTTTAACATTTTTATTTACATATCACTATCTATTTAAAAAAAATTTATTGCTCTTTTATGTTTTTCTTTCTTATAATTTTTTTATAAATAGTTTTTATAAATTTTCTCTTTTCTAATAAAGGCCGGGTGGTTTTGCCTCCGTCTTCATAAAAAAATAATAAAAAAATCATGTAGTTCAGTTTTTGTTATCATGTCTAAAGTATGAGTCATCAAGCAATTACCATAAATATTATTAACTCCATATCTCATCTAAAACGGGACGTATTTGTGGAGGTCGTAAGGAAAGTTGTACACCCGTACTTAGGAGTTTGTAGATGCTAGATAGGTCGCACCAAACATATTCCTACAGCTGGTTTCAGAGGATTCACTGAGTTGAGTAGTATTTAATACACAAACTCTTGGCAATACTCGTAGAAACGCTCCCGCCGTCGGCTAACATTGGACCCGTACGCCCAATGGCGACGTTTTTGGTGTTTTTACTTTTTAATGGGAGTCTCAAGTATTTGTTTTCCCACAGGATGTTTTGGGCTTGGAACTCCCCAGTCAATTCCCGGGTCTTTACTGGAAGATCAACATCTCAATCTCATCAAAATCAGAGGGTATGGTCACGGTGATATGTGCCTTGAGGCTTATGTGAAATGGTATGAACTGAAAATAAGGTCATGTGGAAAAATTATTAATTGGACCAGATCCACTAGTTGAGCAGTGGACCAGTTCGATCCCGGAGAAATGCATGCGAACATACATGTATTGCTCTATTTTTTCTTCCCTTTCTTTTTCTCCCATATGTGTGTTGCTTCATGGTTGAATTAGTCCGATGCCAAACTGATGGATGCGATCCAACTAATAATTTCTTCTTCATGAACTTAGAGTGTCTCTCTTTCTCATCTCTCCTTTTGCTCTCTCTCTCTCTCTCTTCCTTCTTTTTATCTTTGGTGTTGGATGGTCGAAGTAGCACTTAGACTTTCTCGTGACATGCAGCTTTCGGTTTTAAACGCAGAGACAATGCGGACCCATGTCGACGCGAACAGGAGCTTACTCACCCCTCTTTATCTAATGGTGAGATGGGAGAGAGGAAAAGGGAGGGTCGAAAAAATTCGAGGAGGCTCCGATGACAGGGTCAAGAGATGAGGTTTGACCCGCAGCGCGCCTTCCGTGGACTTTGCTCCCCTCCTGACGGAGATGGGAAGAGGGAACAAAGTTGTCCCTTGGACGCGCTCTGTGCTTTATAGCATGGGGTAGGTTGTAGTTGCGGACGAAAGGCTTTGGCTTGGCTCAGATTTCTGGCTAAGTTGACGTCATATTGCATGGTTTTCTTGGGTTTACGACGACATGTTGACGTCAATAATCATGAAATCTAGTTTTAGGTTAATGAAATCTTCTTCACATGTACCTTGATATCCATCATTTGATTATTTGTTTCCTAGACTAAATTCATTTAAACAAAATGTAATTGAAAACTTATAGGCATTTTAATGAATCTTGAGGATATGCATGGATTATATGTGATGAATAATAAGTTATGGATATGCATACGTACCTCTTCCTACTTAATCTTAGATTCTTTGCCTTTCTTCTTTTTTTTTGGCTGTAAATGGAGGAAGCAGGGAGCTTCCCCCAGCTTTTATTAAAGACACACACTATTTGCGAAGGCATAAAGAGAACAGCCATAAATACAGAAGAACGGAAGGGATTAGTTGCTCTGTTTTCATAATGGCTATCCATGGCTTTACCACTACGTAAGCTCCCCCAGTGTGAAATCTAGAGTTAATAGATGACTTCTTCTGTAGAAAGACCCAGGAATTTCTCTCTAGCCATGTGTGCCAGCGAATTGCTACGAGCCATCTGTTTCCAAGCTCTCCTCAATCCTCCTTTGATTTCTCTCTGCCTCCAAGACGTCCAAAGGTCTCAAATGTCGGTCGGTCAACCTCTAATTCTCAGCTGCACTTTCAAGACGAACCACAAGCTTCTAACGAAAAGGTATATAACAAATAGGTGAGAAATAAATTCAACATCGGCACTGCAATGCGAGAAACGAGCTTCTCTTCCCTACCCTTTTTTGGTCAAAACATCATCAGCATGAAGTCTATTCTTCAAGGCAGGCCACATGAAGACTCCTAACTTTTTCAGATGGCGTCAGTTTTCAAATGACTTCATGGAAAGGCCAAAGAATACCCTCATAATTGATAAATTTGTACATGAAATTAATAGAAAAGATACCATCGTTAGTAAGCTTTGTGAAATCTACACGACTGTCTCAAAGACCTTCTAAGTAGCATTCTACATGCTAAATGGGTGGGAGTCCTTAAAGCCATCATCTTGGTGATTGACATCACGCATTGGCATATCCCTCTTGGAAGAAACATAATAGTTATCTCGGCCAATCCCTGATATATTTTCATTTTCGAAATATTAAATTCAAAACTAAGATGTTTTCCTAGTCTACTAAAAGTACTAAAATAATACTTTTGTATAGAGATTTAGATTACTTCCTCAAAAAAAAAAATCTTCATATCAATAACATCATGCGCGCTCGCGCACACATGCGTGTGAGAGATAAGAAAACATGGTTCCATACATCCATCTAAATTAAACAATTGGGAACCACGAAGGCAGCAGAAAATTAATGTTGTGAAATATGTTGACACAATCATGAAGCAAGTCAATATCTAAGTGGTTTTGCAGTGGTAACAAAAAGTTATTTTAGTTTTCTAGCAAAATTAAAATAATTTTTCAAATTTTTTATCAAATATTTTTATTTCATCTTAAAAATATTTTTGGAGGGTCTATCCACCAAAAGTTCTGTCAAACAGAGCTTAGTATATTCTTATTGACGCGAAACCTCGTCCAATACGAAGGGCTCGTTTTGTTCGCAAGAAGCATTTTTCCTCCTATGAACATTATTCTTAAGAAACAGATTCCTGAAAAGAGGATGCCTGGAAAAATACTTTTGGCATGTTTAGTTGACCATGAGAAAGTGACAGATTTTCAGAATGCTTATGTTTGGTTAACCATCCACTTTTCTAAAAAAAATAATATGTAATTTCTATTATACTCTTAATAAAAATTAGGTCTTTAATGCTTTGGATCAAATAAGGATAGCTGAAGAAACTCTTTGGAAAAAAAATAAAAATGTTTCGATTCTCGACTCACGAAAAAGTAACTTTTTCATGAAATATGAAAATCATATTTCCACATAAATACAACTTTTTTGTCTTTGTTCTTTGAAAACTCCAACCAAACAGGAGGCATCTCTTTACATTTCCATTGCCATACTTTCTCTCCTTTTTCTTTTTTTTTTCCCACGGATCAAACTAGCTCCAAAGATGTGGAATATCAAATTCAGCGTACGGATATTGATTCATGCTTTGACTCTTTGACTTATTCTCCAAGGCTTCTCCAAAGCTTAGGAAAGACCGCCACATCGATGACGATTATTCCACGAACATTAAAGCATTCTGAGTTAACAACACCAAAAGCTGTGGATGACCCATTCATGGGGTAAGACAAGGAGCCAGCTTGTAGATGACCCGTTCAGGAGCTGTAGGGTATAATTTGAGAAAGACTGGACGCTTATAGGATTTTCTTTAAATCGTTCAGAATCTAACGTATGTATTTGAGGTAACACCTGAAAAAAAAAAAATGCAGCGCTTTCATTTCCCTTTTCGCGGATGGCGAAAATTAACCCAACTTGGAAACCAATCTGGCCAGATCATTCTTGGCTCAAGTTAGGGTCAGTTTTTTTAATAGAACGATATAGTTTAAATTTTTTAACCAGTCTCTAAATATATTAAATATGGTTAAACTTTTGACCTCACTCAAATCACAAGGATAGAGTTGTATTTGGGTTGAAAGAGTTTGGATCGTGTTAGTCATGTCATTGGATTATAAGTTTTTGAATAATTGATCCCCTTTTATTCTAATTATTTAAATTATCTTGAAAATAAGTCATTAAGAATTGTAAAAACTGACTAGATATGTTAGGTCAGGTCTATTAGCCAATAAGCTTTATGAAATAGATTAGATTACAGATCAAATAGTGTAGGTCAAGTTGTACGTATCGATCCATGTGTGGGTTTGGGTCTAGAGGCTTGATTTGATGTCAGATCGAAGTCAGGTATGGATTAAGATTTTGTATATTGTTATTCTAACTTAAATAAGCTAAACTTGACCCAACCCTAGCTACCTTTGTAACAGAACACTTACAAAATTAAGTTATTTATCTTGTTCAAGTATGGGTTAGATTTAATTAGATTCGAATTTCTATATTAGCAATTATCATTAGCCATTATCAATTCACCATGGTTCATGATCTAGTCAATTTCAGCAGGCCTCACCCTCCATCTTCTTCTTCTTATTACCTTGCGACTCTTTTTGAAAAAATATTACTAGCCATTCCTGAATAGAATAGCAATTTTTTTTGATTCATTAACTGTGAAATAAAGTATCAGAATTACAAGCTAACAAGATAATTTTAGTTTTTCAAAATACTAACTTAAATGGATGATCAGTGAAAGTAACAAAGGAATATCAGTATTCATAGCATAAGTAAATATTACCATAAGATTATAGCCATATAGTGTTTATAAATTATTATGTGTTTATACAATATAATGGGAGTTCTCCAAAACCGTCTTAACACAACCAAATTAAAAAAAAAAAAAAATCATGATACCAGCCAATGTAACATGCATGGTAGTTTTATATATTAGTTTGAAATTAAGAGAAAATATGAGTCCAAATCACATCGGGTCGCAAGATGTTGACAAAAGCTGGTATTCTTCCTTTTCTCCGCAGACACTTCCTCATACAACTCCCACAAACCAAAGTATCAATAATTTATCTACTCAATCCATAACATTCACATGATTGAGACTTGGCAGCAAGAAATTATACAACTTTCATTAGGAATCCAGGAGAACTGTAAACTATAAGGAAAGTAGTAGCAAACAAAATAAGCATTCATGATTTGTGCACCTGTTACACATAAATGCAAATAGCTAAAGCAAACATGGTTTACATGGGAGATTCGATGAAACAATGTCAAATTTCAAATCATACATGAACATTAAAAAATCAGTGAACAACTTGAAGAGTTTATGTATAATATACAGAACATTTTAAGAATAGTTCGATTATACGTTAGTCATTTAGTAAATAATTGAAATGTGATAATTGCACCATTATGAGCATCTGTGTATCCATTCGAAAAAAGAAGCAAGAAAGGGGAGAATTGAATATGCTTCAGATAATGAATGGTTTGCCGTTATATAATTGCAAGTATGAAAGAATAATTCATATAATACGACATATAACAAATAAAAAGTATCGCGCACTATTAAATAATATATTTTTAGCTCATCCATCTATATCTTTCAAAGGGTAGGCGTCTATTAATTATATAATTGTATTACGGTGTCCCTAGCCGGAAAGAAATCCAAATCACATTTACCAAGAGAAAGCATTGTGTATAATTTAAGAGAGAAGATTGGAATTAACAATCAATATGCACCTTGACATGCTTCGTGCATCAATGAATTGGAGAGAGCACTAGCAAACATACATTTGGAAGAATCACAATATACCCTACTATTGGACTCAGGGTGAAGCAAACTATTGGACTCAGGGTGAAGCAAGCATTGATGAAGGAGTTTGCTATTTACAATCTTATTATTATTATTATTATTTTGCTTAGGAAAAGAAGGGGGGACCCAGCACCATCTCAATACCGAGGAAACAGATGGCGACTCCAACGGACAAATCAAGTGGAGGGCATCCAGTACCCGCATTTAATCGATGGCTGCACATTTCGAATTTGGGCCACTTCGGTGAAATTTTAGCCCCATTCCAATCGTGCTACCATTTTGGTGGTTTTACAATCTTATCAATATAGTTTCTTATTTTCTTTATAAATATTTATAAAACAAATTAAAGATGTCAGCTGATTTAATTGGTCAGAGATATAATAATTATGCTAATGCGAATGGCATGTACCATTAGGAGGATGTAAAGATGAGCAGGTAGCCGAGCCGAGCCGAGCCGAGCTACAGAGTGAAAGGGCAAGAGAATGCGGGCGGTCGACAGCGTAGCCGGGATGGAATGGGGGGAGTAGACCAAAACGTGGCACTCAATAATTTGTCAGAACAGCTGGGCGTAATAAATACCAAAAGAGCACTTTTTAACTTAGGTGCTGATCTGGCCCAATGGCGGATTTTGCTGGCTGCTGCGATATATGGGTGTCTCGATCCCTTTTTCTGACCCCACGCACCTCCACGTGGGTCCCATTCCCTTCTCTCACGCCTCCTCCGTTCCCTCTTCCCAAACTACCCTCCCCCTCACGGCCAATTCTCACAGAAAGAATGAGGGCATTTCGGGAAGGGAAAGAAACCGAGGCTCAAGGGAAGGTCCCGCCTATAAATTCCCCTGCTCGGTTGAGCTCAGCGCCGGCAACGGGGTTCTCTCCCGCACTCATTCCCAGAGAAAATATACCTTCGCGAAAAGAAAAAAAAAAATCCTGCTGTATGCTCGCAAAAATCTCTCAACTCTTCCTCAGATTTCTTCATGCCAGTGCCGGAATACCCCTGATCTCGTGCCCAAAGTTCTCCGAACCGCTCCCGATCTCTCCCCCGGTTCGCTCGTTTTCCCATTACTAATTTTCTCAATATTTTTTTCCTCCATTTTTAAAGGAGAAGACTGCTGGAACAATGGACGGAACGCCTGAAACTCTCCCGCCGGCGGCATTTCCGGGCGAGATCAGCTCCGCCCTATCGGAGATCCTCCTATCTGGAACCGACCCCCTGGACTTCATCTTCTCCCACCTACCGCCCCAGGTCCCGGCGGCGCCGGAGCCCCTCGGATCCGGTGTCTACAGCCACCAGACGGAGCTCCTCCGGCGACTCGCCATCCAAGCCGGGCCCTTCTCCGGCCCCTTCCCCTCCGACCTCACTCCGCCCGCTTGGGAAGTGGCGGCGGCCGATCAACATCACCGCATCTTCTACGGCGTCGGGCCGGCGAAGAAGAAGCTCTATCGGGGAGTCCGGCAGCGGCACTGGGGGAAGTGGGTGGCTGAGATCCGGCTCCCCCAGAACCGGGTGCGGGTCTGGCTCGGCACCTACGACTCGCCCGAGTCGGCAGCCTACGCCTACGACCGCGCCGCCTACAAGCTCCGCGGCGAGTACGCCCGCCTCAACTTCCCGGACCTCAGGGACGGCGGCGATTGCCCCGAGAAGCTCCGCGCTCTCAGATCCGCCGTCGACTCCAAGATCCAGGCCATCTACCAGCGGCTCGAGCGGCCGAGAATATCGAAACGAAGATCCAAGTCCGAGAAGGGGAAGGCCAAGGGAGAGAGACGGAGAGACGAGAAGTCGTTAACGGCGGCGGCGGAGGGCCCATCGGAAATGCCGTCGTCGGTCTCGGAGGGGAGTTTGATGACGGCGGGATGCACGGAAATGGAAGGCGACTGTTCGCTGTCGCGGCTGCCCTCAATTGATCCCGAGTTAATCTGGGAAATACTCGCTAATTAAGTCAAAAAATCCGTATTAGCTTCATAGATATATAACTAGTGGATAAACAAGAATTAAGAAGTCTGATACTTAATACTAAATAAATGTCGTTGTTTCTACTGAGATATTTGATGTATGATGTGATATCCGGATGGATTTAGGCTTTAGTTTGGCATGTGGAGGACAACAAAAAAGCTAGAGGATTGGGATAGCAGGTCTGGTTGGCCATAAAGGTTTGGTCCTCTCGGAGTGTGGTTCGTATACGAAATCCAATTTTTGTGAAGGATTTGGATATTGATGAATGATACGTGTGGCCGTGTGTTTGAATCATATGTATGTATATGTAATGGGAAGAGCTTTTTGATGGACGGTTTTTCATTTTAATATCGAATTTAATGTGCAGTCATGCTGAACAAGTCATCAATGTCCAAGATTCGTGAGATCTTGAGATATAATTCTCTATATGAGATTTGGCATGCCCGTGCAAGTCTTTTTCATTTGCCTTCTTCATGTTGGCTTTCTTAGTTGATTCAAATTGTTCGGTAATGTTCCTAGATGAAATGCCCTTGAAAATATCCTAGAAAATGCAAATTAGTGGAAAATTATTATGACAAACTACTTTATGAGTATGTTGTGATCGAGGCTCGCCGTCTCGATATCGGACACTGTACTAGTATGACACCAGTACAGTGTCGATATGATATGGTACAAATTTTTTAACAGTCCATACCGGATACCGACACCGAATCGTTACGCCCTTCTAGACAAGTTTCTTGTTCAAGTAAGGTTGTATATAGTGCTTTCAAAGAGATACCGGTGTTGTTTCTATCTTGACTCCTACCATCCAAGGGTAAATATCTCATCGTCATAAATTTCAATGTAAGTTTCATAATTCAAGAAGTTAAATAGAATTCCTCGAGAAGGACAGCAACATAGGGGAAGGGGAATGAAGATGCAAGCGAAGGGATTCCAAGTGTGATATTCTTCTTGTTCAAGAACTAACCAAGTGCACGCACTAAATATTAGCTTGTTGATATTCTTATGGTCCAGGATTAGAATACTTATTGCAAAGGTAACTAGTTGGCTAGCTAACTTTGCATAGGGAATCAAGGTGAACCCAATTTGACAGGCTATCTTCCCTTGCAACAATATGATCTTGTGTTTGTATACTCTACATGTCACTTGAGCATGTGATATTACTGAATCGAGAAAGAGATAATGATCATGTACCATTATTTAAAAGATAGATACACGATACTGAATAATAGTTGCCGGCAGATATGAACTGAAAATAGAGTAAGAGATTAAAGAATAAGAATCTAAGAGTCATAAATTTAAAAAATTATTAAAATATCAAAATTACATGGATGTTGTTGGGGGAAAAATGGACCACCCTACAAATACAATTAAAGTACCCAAATCAGAAGGCCGAGACCAGAAGGCTGCTTCGCTCAGAAGGCCGAGCACCGAAGGCTGCCGAGCTCAGAAGGCCGAGCTCATGCAGGCTGCCGAGCTCAGAAGGCCGAGCACAGAAGGCTGCCGAGCTCATTCAGGTCGAGCTCATGCAGGCTGCCGAGCTCATGCAGGATGCCGAGCTCAGAAGGCCGAGACCAGAAGGCCGAGCACAGAAGGCTGCCTAGCTCAGAAGGCCGAGCACAGAAGGCTGTCGAGCTCATTCAGGCCGAGCTCATGCAGGCTGCCGAGCTCAGAAGGTTGCCGAGCTCATGCAGGCTGTCGAGCTCAGAAGGCCGAGCACAGAAGACTGCCTAGCTCAGAAGGCCGAGCGCAGAAGGCTGCCGAGCTCAGATGGCCGAGCTGACCTCAGAAGGCTGACCTCGTCGTCCACATGCTGCGGCAATGCTCTGCAGTAGTCTCACCGTACCGTGCTTTACTTGCCGGCCACGCCACCACATATCAATCAGAGACCATACCCTGCTACGACTGTCAACGTCTCACCATTTCCAAGAATGTACTGCACTGCGCGCCACAAGCAAGCTCTGGCTACACGCCATCTCCTCCCATGATGGAAACGGGCCATCCACGGCAATTCATTACTTCCACGCCCACGTCGAATCGTGACGGTAACCCATTAATTCGCTCAGTCACATCACAGGTAACCCTGGCACTCCCCCTAGAAAAGGGGAGCTTCTCCCTCTAAAAAAGGGCTTCTTTCTCCCAAAGGAGGGCTTGGGACTTCTACATACAGTCCATCTCCTTCTCCAAAATTAAACCCCTCTCTGACTTAAGCATCGGAGGGGCGGCGCCGGAAATCCCGGCCACCGGCTTCTTGCAGGTCTCCCGGAGGACGCCACCCGCCGACGGACCGCCACCCGCCATTCTCGCGCCGGAGCTCCTCCTTCTCAGCCGACGGCTGCTCTCGGATCTAATTTCCAGCAACAGATGTTTATGTGTAAACTTCTCATGCGATATAAATCATGTACCTCCTCACTTGAAATGCTAATCCCTTGCAGACTAGAATATTAGATGAAGGTCCTTCACAAGAAAGAGGCACTAATGCTATGTATCGGCGGCTTTTACCTACCTACCTACCTACATACATACATACGTACGTACGTACAAACGTACATACATACATACATACATACATACATACATACATACATACATATATATATATATATATATATATATATATATATATATATATATATATATATATATATATATATATATATATATATATATATATATATATGCAGTCATGGAGATGTAGCATTCTTTTTTTTTTTGTTGTTGTTAAATGAAAAATGTAGAGACTAATAGATCATTCATCCAACTACAAACTAACTATTTTCATGGGCTTGCCAATTCACGCTTGAAAGTTAACATGTGGAAGCGTTTAATGTTATATGGGACCAGTTACATGTATATGAAAAATTCTCCATGCACACGGCATGAGGGTATTGGAGTAAGATGCTAAGGTCAGGAAGTCTAATAGAACATTCATCCAATCTTTATGCTTGAAAGTTAATACAGGGAAGAGTCCGATGCTACGGGGAACCAGTTTCACATGCTCAATTTTTTTTTTTTTATATACCACATGGGATGGGAGGATTGATATAAATACAATATTTGTTACCAAAATACAGAAGATGATCAAATAGTAAGTTACGTGGATTCGAGGAGCCTTCAATGTGCACTTAACAGATAGAAATTATTACATAGAGTAGATCCACGATGGATCTAAGATGAAATAACCCTATGCGGAATTATTGATGAATTGATTAAATAGGTTCATTTCATTTTAGACCGATGGTGGATCTGATACGTGGAGGCTTAAAAAGAAGGCCTATTCTATAGCAACCGACTGAAAATTATTAGATAGAGTAGATCCATGATAGATCTAGAATGAAATTATCCTATGTGGATTTATTGATGAAATTATTAAATGAATTTATTTCATTTAGGCCCATGCTACATGTGATGCTGCTACTTGGAGGTTTAATAGGAAGCCCTATTCTACAGTAACCGGTTGGTAATTGTCTTACTACCTCGCACGTGCTATTGGCACCAGCAGCAATCCAGTCGCTTGCCTACAAAACGGTTCCTCCTTCCATCCCACGCAAAACCCTAAACCCTATCCCTCTCCAACCCCCCATTCCAAAGATGCCGGGCGGCGAGCTCCTGCCCTTCCGCCCGCTGGACTCCAGCGGAATCCTCCGCTCCCCTCGATGCCTCAGCGTTTTGGGCAGAGCGTTCCCCTTTAAGCTCAAGTACCAAACCTGCTCCTCAAGGCCACGCCCCCTTCTCTTCCCTCGCCGCTGGAGGAGGGAGCTCTGGGTGGCGAGCACCGGGGGAAGAGAGAAATTTTTGTTCGAGGACGAGGCCAAGTTCGGCGATCGGATCAGTGATCGAAAGACTGAGAAGTTGGATCAAAATAGGGTAAGAATAAAGAAAAATGAGAGGGAATCCTCGGTGCCCTTGAAGAGGCAGAGAGACGGTGTCTCCGATGGTTTCCAGGGGGTTGACGACAGGAGGAAGTCCAGGCATTTCCTCTCTAAAAAGAGATTTGATGGCGAAGTGGACGAGGAAGAAGGGAAAGATCATTTCTTTTTTGCCAAGCAGAGGAGTGAAGGTGGCCGTGGTCTAAGTGAGAGGAGATCAGCTCTCAAGGTATCGGGAGAGCAAGAGAAGAGGGATGATGATGAAGTAATCACAAAAGCCACGGGAAGAAGTTCTGCAGTAGAAAATGAATCCCACCTGAGCCAAACTAGGTAATCTTTTTTTGCAAGTCTAGAACAATTTGTTTTAAATCATTGAAAAGTTCAAACTTGCTTACATTTTGGAAGTTATTCCTTTTACGAATTTGATTAGTTGTTTCTTAATTAGGGACATGGTGTAAACATGTTAGAAGGACAATTGAATTTATCACTAGCAAATTATTTTTGAAATCCTTTTTGCACTTGCTTATAATTAATCGCATTCCAGATCAGTGAAATCACTTGGATGCAAATTTTCTTAGTGGTCTTAACGAGGATGAATATATGTTTTGCGTAAAAGCACATTGGCCTTCATTTAAATTTTTTAAGAGTATGGTAGTCCTTTCATAAGTCTAAAAGGACATGGCCAAGCAAACGTGCTAAAATTATAAACAGTCATTATTGTTTTGAAAAGTTCTATATGGGGAGTTCTCAGAATGATTGCCTATCTTAATTAAACCCTAGGCAATAGCATGATGGAAAACATAATGAGGCCACTGGAACTCCAAAGGACATGAATTCCTAATTACCTGCTCTTATAATCCAAAAAATCTATAAAGGTTAAGCTGATGAATCTTGATCTATTCTATTCCACAAATCATGGAAATCAAAATGTTGTAATCGTATTGCAATGGATGGGTATATGCCAACTTAGATATTTACAAACATGCCATGCCTATAAGGTGCCTGACTCGTTTTTTGCCTAAACTTTCTTTATTCTCTTAGAATTGTCACATGCATGGTTTGCCATACCACACTGTATCGGGAGAAAAACGGTACGAAACTTAACTTCAAGTCGGTACAAGCTCTGTACCGACTTATACCGAGGCGTACCGAAGTGCGTACTAGTCTGTATCGATTTGCACCGAGGCGTACTGAAATAAAAATTGAAAAAAATGGTTAAAGAGCTATTTCGGTATAGAAGTATACCGTACCGTACCAAATTGATAAGGTACCAATACAGTGCTTGGGACCGAGATTGCGGACCTTGGTCACGTGCATATTTTGCCTTGTAATTCGACCCCTCTCTCTCTATCTCAGGGTATATTTAAGATTTGAACTTGTCTGATAGATGGCTTGTAGCAGGACTCATGTTACTTCTTAGTTTTTTTGGGATTAAAATTCTTACAAAAGTACATCATTTTGTTATCAGATTATGATTTTAGTTTTTGTCTGTAGGTATATGGTTCATTATGCATGTGCATGATATATAGAAACTTGATTTTTACTCAATTTCCTCTGCTGTGTGCTTCAGGTTTGAACAATGTTCTATTTCTCCATTGTCATTGAAAGGAGTAAAAGCAGCTGGATATGAGAGGATGACTCTGGTGCAAGAAGCAACTCTCCCTCTCATCCTTGAAGGTTACATTCTTTATAATAGGATTTACAAATTTAACTATGCTTTACCATGTATTGACTAAAAATCAGGTTCTTGATGCAAGTTAACAGAATTGATATGTTTGGGAAACTCTCATTTACTTTTGGCGATTAGACTATTTCAGTTTATGCTAGTGGCATTGCCGAACATGCACTTGTTTGAGTCATCTATGAAAGTACATAGGTAACCTTGATGTTTCAGGAGTCTTCAAGAGGTCAAAGAAACAGATTATATAATAACTATGTGGATGTCATCTGATGAGAAGCTTCCATCTATTGGCTTGTGGGACCCTCCACTTTCTATAGTCATGAAAAGTTTAACAGTATACCTTCCATCATTTGGCAAGCAACATGACTGGAGAAGATGCAAGGCACACTTATTCTATCCAGTGTTAGCTCCGTTCAATTATTTGTTCTCTTATAAAACTAGACTCAAGAGCACATTTATGCAAGCATAACTTTGACAAAGCCAAAGAAAAAGACCATATACCCATAGTTAATTGGTCAAGATGCATGTCTAGTGACCATGCAAAGAGACCAATTATCTTACTTTTGTATGTTAATTTGTAGAAAGTTTTTATTTCTTGGCACTAGTTAGTAATTGTTTAATAGAATGATTGCGGAAGGTGATAGATGATCTGATTTAAGAATTTAACAACTTGGCATCGATTAATAAGAAAAGGTCACTGAAATAGTTGTGGTATGGTTAAGGAACCAATCCTTCCAAATTTGAGGATAGCCAACGATAACAGCTTTGAACCTAATTTCAAGTGCATACAGTCATAAGCCTCAGGCAGTTTAAATCTGAAAGCTACAACTTTGTCTTCTTTATTTATCTAAACTGTCAATTTTTTAAAAGCAAGGAGATGGTTATCATGCTCCTTCTTACTTAAAATTACATCATAGTGCACTGACATCTTTACAAGCACTTAATGATATGTTGGAACCTATTTGAGATTTAAGTTTTTGTGTGGATTATTTGGGTCTATGGAAGTATCCTTGTCATATATGTCAGTTACTTGAAAAAATATGACTCTTTACCATGTCAATGTTGTGTGCTCCTGTATTGTGCAAAGCACTGGGCATAATGCTTTCTAGTACATTGAATGAAGATGGTAATGCAGATTCTTTGCCATCATCAAGTGCTAAATATGTATAGGAAATCAATAAATCACATACATCTCTTTGTTTATTCTCATAGGATTTTAGTAAGTCATATGATTCTTGAAACTCGTGTCTGAGAGCCACATATTATGATGACACTGTAACCTTTTTTTGTGTTCTAGGCAAAGATGTTCTTGCAAAGGCAAAGACGGGGACTGGAAAAACTTTAGCATTTTTGGTAGTCATCTGTATCATCTCTATTCTTTTGGCTCTTGACCCCCAAATAATGGGATTCTGCCTGTTTTTCTCATTTTACTATCCCTGCACGCTGCTTACAAAAGCTTCTAGTTTTTATTGTGTTACTTTTCAAAGCAAAAATCCTTGGCTGGTATGTTAACCATGATTTATAGTCAACAATGAAAGTTTGTTTACAGCTTCCAGCAATTGAGGTCATTTCCAAATTGCCTCCTGGTGATCGTGATCCAAAAAGACCCTCAATCAATGTGCTTGTTGTATGCCCTACCAGAGAGCTTGCAAGCCAAGCTGCAGCAGAGGCTAACAAACTTCTAAAGTTTCACCCTTCTATTGGTGTACAAGTTGTAATTGGCGGCACACGGCTAACGTTAGAACAGAAACGCATGCAAGCTAATCCTTGCCAGGTTGGACACTCAAATGGTTGTTGCAGAATCTGAAAATTACCAATTCTCAGTACAAGCTGTATTCTAAAATAAGTAAGCATCAAATGAACAGATTCTTGTGGCGACACCTGGAAGACTGAAAGATCATATCAAAAACACGCCAGGATTTGCCACTCGGCTAATGGGCGTGAAGGTCATTGTTCTTGATGAAGCTGACCAATTATTAGATATGGGATTTCGGAAAGATATTGAAAATATTATTGCTGCTGTTCCGAAACAAAGGCAAACACTTCTATTTTCTGCTACAGTTCCAGATGAGGTATCTTTTCATGTCTTGTCTATCTAATTCTAGTCTACCTTGAGAAGATCTCAACAGATGATGTTGTGTCTAGGTCCGTCAAATTTGTCACATTGCTATGGAAAGCGACTACGAGTTTATTAACACAGTGGAAGAGGGTACTGAGGAAACACACTCACAGGTTTCACTTACATAATCGATAAAAGAAGTATTTGATCAGTTTGTTGATTCTGTAACTCCTGAATTTCTTAATCTGTGCATGTTAATCAGGTCAGACAAACGTATCTAGTTGCACCGTTAGATAACCATTTTCAAATATTATACAGTATTCTTACAAAGCATATTTCAGAAGATGCTGACTATAAGGTAAGTGATGCTATTTCTCCATGCGTCCTTTTTCTGTCCATGTGTTTTGTTTGCGATGTTCTTTATATGGAGTTGTTGCAGGTAATTGTATTTTGTACAACTGCAATGGTTACAAAACTTGTCGCTGATCTTCTCTCTAAATTGCACTTGAATATACGAGAGATCCATTCAAGAAAGCAACAAAATTATAGAACCAGGGTTTCCGAAGAGTTTAGGCAGTCAAAAGGGCTTATACTTGTGAGTTCTGATGTGTCCGCAAGGGGAGTTGATTACCCGGATGTCACCCTTGTTATACAGGCAAGTTGCTGCAACTTTGTGGTTCCTTCTATCAGCATTAACTAAGTTCATATCCTGCAATATTATCTGAGTATGAGATAACTAAATGCATGCATATATAGCACAACTTCACAAGAAAAAGACATTTTGCTGTGTTTCAGATTGATCATAGAGGCTCAGAGAGAATTTTATAGATTTTTTTATACATCTTATCTTAATCAAGCTCATGTACACTTTATTTGTTGGGCATGCTATCCTTCCTCAAAAATTCACATTATCTGATTTATCATATTATAGGTTGGCTTGCCTGCTGATAGAGAGCAATATATACATCGACTCGGTAGAACTGGTCGAACGGGTAAGGAAGGAACGGGCATATTGATACTGGCACCATGGGAAAAGTTCTTTTTGCCTAGCATCAATGATTTGCCAGTAACAGCGGCTCCACTGCCACCAACTGATCCAAACACCAGAATGAAAGTGAGTATCATGCTTATTTCATTTTCCTCTGCTTTCTCTGCATTTTTTATATAGTGTTTCATTATATTAATCTAACTAAAGCTTTAAAATCAACCATGATGTACTTGTTGATTTGTAATGACTATATTAATCAAATGTTATATCCAAGACATGCACATAAATGGAAAAAAAAGAGGATTTTTTTCCAGGGGTGAGGGTGGGGTGGGGGAGGTGTGTTAATAGAAGTGGAACCAGCTCTCTCTCTCTCTCTCTCTCTCTCTCTCTCGCTCGCTCGCTCGCTCTCTCTGTGTGTGTGGCTCCATATTATACGTATTCATGCTTGATTTTACTTGTTTTAGTCAACATTTTCTTTTGCAGTCCTCAAAGTGAAGGTATGCCATGGACCAGCTTTTTTTTTTTTTAATGTGGGTTTGAATATATTAAAGCTGTCATGTTTTGTGCATATAATTGCTACATGTGGCTCAGTTATTTCTCTTTCTATGTTATTTGGTTGTTAATACATTTTGGTTGGATAAGTGCTGGTGCCAACCACTGTAACTTCTTTGGACAAAGGAAGTGGCATAGGGGCATGGACCAGTATTGGAACCAATATATAATACCACTCTAAGGGAAAGATCCAAGAGAATTGCACCTCTTAAAGTTGGATGTGCATTTATCACATTATATAAATAATTTATGCAATTTGGAGGATCACAATGCATCACGAATGTAACTGTTATATCGAACCCTGTCTGTTCATTTTGGAAAACCAGTGTGCCGCAAACTTGCCACCACCTTGGTTGTTCAGCCTTTTCTCCACTTTATATAATGTTTTACAACATTCTTATACAAAATCCTTTTTTTTCTTAACCTGCGTTTGCATAGGTGGAACGTGCACTATCAAATGTGGAGATGAAGAACAAAGGATCGGCTTATCAAGCTTGGCTAGGTTATTACAATTCAAATAAAAATATCAGCCGAGACAAGACAAGGCTTGTGGCACTAGCAAATGAGTTCAGCCAAAGCATGGGGCTCCACAATCCTCCAGCCATACCCAAACTAATTCTTAGAAAAATGGGCCTGAGCAATGTACCTGGTTTGTGCACCAAGTAGCTCTTTCGAAACTTCATTTACTCTCCAGGACAAATCTAAAGATTCTTTGTTAGCTTTACTGTTAAGTGATTATTTTTTTTTGTTCGAAACAATTGGATTTACAGTAGCTCTTCTACAAAGACTGAAGCTGCTTATTTGTGGGAATTCTACTCCCTTGAATTCTTGTTGCAGTCACTTTTTTGGAAAAGCCTAATGTGCTATTGAGGTTGTTAAAAAAAAATTCTTTTAATAATGGTCTGGAAAGTATCACTACCATTCTGGATTTCTAGAGTGCTCTGAGATTGAAGTATGCAAGTTTTGTGAGTATCATTTAGAAATAAACTTTGCTTGTTGATGATTTTATGCTAATTTGTGACAGTGGCCGATCGGTTCGATCTTATTTATGATTTGATAACAAGGGTCGTGCATACTAGCATGATGTTTCTTGAAATCAGTAAAGAGGAATCGTGTACTTCCTTTAGTTTTTGGGTAATCAGGGAATGAAAGGCTGCCTATTACTAGATATGATTATGGTTTAGTTGCCTTCGGGAATGGGAACCGTGTGCAATGCTTAAGCTTTCTCATACTTGGTCGTTCTAATGACGAAACGTAGCACCTGGAACCAGCAGCAAGGGCCATGGAACGGTAATTTCAGATGATTTTTTGTAACATTTTCTTTTGTTATTTTATCCCTCCAAAAAAAAGAAGTTAGGCACGATCTCTGTGCACAGCAAAGATGTTCAAGTGTATGCTCATTTGTTTTGCCATTTTATTTATTTATCTCCATATGATTTGAATTCTTGGATGGATAAAATAAAATTGAAAAACTTGCCCAACCGAAGTAACGCAGGCTTGCAACCCGAGTGGGGGCACGGCGGTGGTGGAATACTAGGTTCTTTTGGATGAATATGGTGGGGTTGTCCAATTGAAGCAAGCGCAGAGATTAGCTGAAAACTTTCACAAGCTAGTGTGGGAGTGCATTTAGGGGGAAGCTGGGTTGGTTTCTGTCATTCCTGGTACTAAATGTACACAAACATCATTTGACCTGATCGAACTTGTCAAATGCTTCTTGCTATTCAATTGAAGGGCTTGTCTGGTTGTACCCAGCTCCCATGCCCATATGAGAAGTAGGAATGCAAGAAAAAGGCATGGTGGATTCAGTGAGGCTCTCATACGAGGCTTGTTTGCCGCACGTACCACTTTCGCGTACGACGTGATTTCAGGCAGTCAGCCTGGCAGGCAAGGAGTGGAGCTCCGTACGAAGTAATTGTCCTGAACACCGTTTTTTAGTCCCACATCGAAAATAATGAATTTTCATTGCATGCTTAAATTAAAGAAAGGGAAGAGTACGGCAACCAAGCCTTGGGATGAAGTGAATGGGCCTTTATTGGGCCTGGAAAGTCCCTGGGTCGTTCACCGCAGAGATGTGGCGCCCGAAAGGGTTTGACCCCTTTGAGCTTAACTGGGTTCTTCATCGCCTTGTGCGAGGGGCGGAGACGTGTGTGGAGCCCTCGGAAGAACCTGGCTCGAAGGATTAATGACCGAATCACAGTTATTCACTTGATCCAATCTTCATGGATTAACAGAACGGGGCTTACGATCCTGAGGCTTAACTCTTTTTTTCGACTTTTCCCTCGTTGACGTTTGAATTAACATAACCACAGGTGTTGTAGCCTCAAGGATCCAGAACTAATATCAGATTATTGTAGAAGGTCCAGCTTTTCCGCATACTAACTTCCCATTGTTAATTTGAAAGTAGGTGGTTTTAGGAGATTAACTTGGTTTAATGTATTTTTATTTATGGTGGGTTAGTTTCCATTTTTCAAATCTCAAGCCAAAATGTAATGTAATGTTTACGTTCTCAGGTTGATGGTTCTGTAATTAGAACGCTTCTGTAACATCAGGGAGGCAGAACACGATCACAGGGAAAACCTGAGATCAACTCCTGATGCATCTTGGCATGAAGTCATATGTTGGCAGCAGGTTGCAGATGATTCTTTGGTAGGAAAGGACCTTTCAAAAGACATGACATGAAGAGATGCCCATGCTGGTTTACCACCTCAGGAAGCAACCGAGAACAGGTGCAGAACTTTTGGGGAATTATGGAAGTAGATGATGGCGATTCCGGCCTCTTGAAGGCTTTTTTCTTGAAATTTAGCCCCTGCTGCTGCTGCTGCTGCTGTCATCCCTCTGTTCTAATTAGGTGCTTTCGATGTGATGCATTTTTCTATCAACTTGGAGAGCCATCTCTGGGAAGTTGTAGGTCTGTATAACGTTAATGACGTTTCCAGGAATGAACTATAAATTGCACTAGTGACATGATTCAGGGACAAACACAAACGTTAATGACGTTTCCATGTGTACCTTATGTCTGTTCTTGCCACGGTATATGAATTTTGTGCTTTTCTACCTCTACCTGACCTCATTCATCTCCTGTTTTCGTTCCATAGGCACACTCAGTGACACCAGCATGCTTTTATTAACTCCAATTAGTTGGTCATCACTGTCCCTGGTGCAATGAAAGACATCAGGTTGCGGCAGCTATTTAATGGTATGCTAGTTGGCCATGAGATATCCATCAAACTTGAAGATTGATTAGTTTTATTTGGAGCACATAAGCATGCATCTTCTTTATTTATATATGGGTACCGAACATTGATGCAATAATAGGATTATGCGATCGCATGTTAAGATTGTTCATGCATATTGTGCATGTATCTCTTCAATCTATCTGAGCAGTTCCATGCACTTGGATTGTGACAAAATGGAAATTTTAAGCTGCATCTGGTAGGGACCTCAAGAGTCCACATGCACTTCTAATGGATTTTCACAAGAGGAGAATGAGGTAGATCATACCTTATGTGAAATTGCTGCAGCTTGATTTCCATACCTGTGTGTTCAACATCTTACAGTAAATTGGGTCGTAAATAAATGCTACATTGCACAGTAAATTGGCCCGATGTATGTTTTGATCTAGCTTCTGGTCGACATGTTACTGCTATTTTTCTTTAGATCTGTTGATCCTATAGATACCAGATGGGTTAAGAACCTTGTCCCTCTCTTTAATTTCGTTTGTACTCTAAACAAAGAGGGAGGAGAAATGTTCCATGGCGGATTCACTTCGGGCCTCCGGCTGTCGCATGGAACCATGGGCGCGAGGTGGAGAGTGTTGGAAAATAATCAGCTAGGTACAAACAGTTGATGGCGGTCTACTCTTAAGATACAACGAATTGCTTCGTGTTTTCCTTAAAGTGCATCTAACAAAGAAGAATCAAAGTCGAACCCAAACTAGCCAATCTAGATGCATTGAAAATCAGCAAATCTTCATTGAAGCAACCTTTTTTCAATCCTCTTATATATCAACACAATCTATTCTCAAATGCTTATTGGGTGCATTTGAGTTCGCTTCATTTAGTGCTCTTAATTCTCTTTTCTAATTTGGAGTTATTTGGATGAAAAGAAGATATTCTCATAGATGGAAAGTAAGATCACTTTTCTATTTATAAATATGAAAAGGTAAGTATGATTAGATGCTTAAGTATTCTTTTGTTGAATCCATTTCTTCACATGATCCATCCATCCATTAAGAGTTGTCTTTTGGAATCATCATCAGATGAGATGCATCTTTTCATGAGAATGCATTTTTTTTATTTAAGGAAGTCTTCACAAGAGTCCATTTGGGAAACATCCCTTCGAGACGTTCTGCGAGAAGAAAAAGCATTTTTATGCTTCTTTTTTAAGATACCACGTGAAACACAATCAAATGTATGAGCATAAATTTTTATAGAATTTTAAGAGAGGGGAGAGATAAAAATAGAAATTAAATGTTATCTATTTAAAAAATCAAGTTATTTGGGAGTCTATGGTAAATTCTTATATTTAACTATATTTATATTTTGTTAAATATCCAATATAAAATTTTAAAATCTCAAAATTTTAAATTAAATATTTTATTAATAAACCAACAGAGAGCCCGCACAACACCTCACCCGCACACTTGCCGCGACCCCTCTGCACCAAAAACCTCCGCCCCTTCCCTTTGTCCTTTGTCTTATTGACAAAAATACCCCTCCATCTCGACTCTTATTTTCATATGCATAAGGGTATTTCGGTCTTCCTAAACCATGCCACCCCTCCTGCTCCGTCCCCGGATTCTTTCGCCACCTTTTCTCTTGATATTTTTCCCTCCTCCCTCACCTTCAAACTTTTAGTACATATAAAAAAAATGAAATCATCCACTAGACAAGCAGAGAGAGGGTGACAGACAGAGAAGAGCAGTTGGAATAAAATTTTAGAACCTTTCCAACCACTTATCATCCCTTGGCCTACCAAGTTTCTCCTAACAAGGTATCCTGAGCAGCGTTTGCTTCCACGAGACCGAGATATTTACTCTTTTCTTGCGAACTTCTTCAGCTATTTGTTGCACCCGCCAGGACTTTGACCTCCCATTGTAACGCTTTATGTTATTTCCTACGTGCATCATTCCAGATCCTGGAGGTAATACCACCCGGCTTTTATTTAGAAAGCAAGAAAATTACAAAAGCAGTTCATAGCGACTTCACAGTGACAAAGCAGCCACCTTGATATTTACAAAAAAGAAGAGATGGACAAGGAAAGGAACAATTAATACAACAAGATAAGATCTAGGGCCACTGCGTCCTAGCTAGAGACATCTAAAGGTTGCTGTTCTTTCTCATTTTCATATATATATATATATATATATATATATATATATATATATATATATATATTCGTGAAATCCTAAGATGGCTTATGGCACTTTCTTTTGGCCTAGTTTTTGCCTTTTGGAATTCCCTTCATCTCCTACCTTTCTTCGTGTTTCTAGTGTATGTTGGAGTGGACGAAAATCACAAAAGCCGGGGCCCGGTTTCGTTTCTTGAGGGATCCCGCCCACGGCCGCGTCACGACAAACAACCCCCCTTCGTGCGTCTGTGCTCTTTTTATACCACATATATATACCCCCAGTAATTCCTCAAATTACCATAATACTCGTCTCGTTAAATTTTATGCGGAAGCTACATGCGCCGTCCGTGTGCGCCCGCACGACGGGCTGGATGGCAGATAATTAGTTTCCTCCTACAAGTTTTATGCCGGTAAT
The DNA here is from genome assembly GCF_051530095.1 of Phoenix dactylifera. NCBI lineage: Eukaryota > Viridiplantae > Streptophyta > Magnoliopsida > Arecales > Arecaceae > Phoenix > Phoenix dactylifera. The sequence goes on along the minus strand of NC_143198.1, from coordinate 31,219,324 downwards.
TGAGCTAGGCTCTGAGGGTATTTCGGGTAATGTGGCGATCGCGGGCGGCATTTTCGTGGTTTCTCTCATTTTTTTTAAAAAAATATTTGTTATGAAAATCTTTGCTACTTAAGGAGTATGGGCTCACGAGAGGGAGGAAGGGGAAGGAAGACGAATTCCCCTAACTAGACTTTAGTTATTTCTTTGATTCCGGATCGCCATCGGCCGTTCGGAGATCCCTCAAAAAACCAAGGAGAAAAAGGAGAGAGGACTCACCGCCGGCTTCGGATGATCGCGGCGACCGTAGGCATCCACGGCGCCTCACCGCCGGCAGTAGTTGGGGCGAAGGATGGGATCGGCAACGACCTCGCCGGGATGCCGTGGTCGCAGTCGGAGCCCCAGCCCCGGTGCTCCTTCAGCGTCCCGCGCCCCGCAGCCGCCGCGGCGGCGCCCGCGAAGCTCAAGACTAGCCGCTCCATCGTGTTCCCCTTCATCCCCAACCCGATCCGATCGTTTCTGTTCGACTCCGAGGAGGCGAATGGGGGGAGGAGACTGGTTGAGCAGGAGGAGAGCAGTGAGGAGGAGGTGGGATCGGAGACGGAGAAGCGGGCGAATTGGGTGGAGAGGATCTGGGAGCTGAGGATCCGGTGGCGGGATCGGAAGCCAAAAGAAGACGAGAAGGTCGCCGGCGACGGTGACAAGGAGACGGATGAGCTCTGCACTGTGAGTTACGACTCGGGCGAGGAGGGGGAAGGGAAGAAGGAGCTGAGCGACTGGGATCAGGAGTCGTTCGCGCGACTCTTGGCCACTGTCCCGTGGACGGACGCCAAGCTCTTCTCCCAGCTGGCGTTTCTCTGCAACATGGCCTACGTGATACCGGAGATCAAGGTTAGTTTGTCTCCTCCTCTCATCACGGCCGTTCGTTTTCACTTCTCTTTCGCATGACCTGATGGGCGTCCTCCCTCGTACGATCCAACATCGCATAGTTTATTTTTTTTTTTACATCCGCTGCTCACACCGCCGAGCACAGCCAAATACGTTATTAATAAAAAACCTACACAAAATAGAAAAAAATAGAGGATTGCTGGGTTCAAAAAAATAAATGAGATGGTTCAATCAGCAGTTTGGTTTATCTTCCAAAAAAACATAGCTAATCTGGACGGCATGACCCTTCCGTTTTTTCCCACCTTTGTTATATGATGTGAACTTTGGGGCTGCCTCCTATCTTTTCAACTTGCGAAATCTAAGCATGGGAATTCCCTTAAAAATGATTCGACCTTCCCATTCTTCCAAGCGAATTCTCTTTTAACCCCCTCGTACTAAACATATTAAAATGGGAAGCCTTTCCAACTAACACAACTACTGTTATTATTAATGCCATCACGAGGACCATCATTATCATTATTGTTGTTCTTGTTATTGCTGCTATTGTTAAATCTTACTGCTGCTAGCTTTGTAGGGTGCTGGATTTGGGAGCATTTCTGCAAAGAGATTGTGTTTTATTTAAGTTGTTCTTATTTCTAATTTATAGGCAGAGGACCTGATGAAGCACTACGGTCTTCGTTTTGTCACCTCTTCGTTGGAGAAGAAAGCGGAGGCCGCAATCAAGGCCCGGCTCGAGAACGACTCGACCCGCCCTCCGCCCGGACCGACCGGTACGGACAGCGGATGCGGCCCGGGGACCCAGATGAGGCGCCCGATCCGGCCGTCCATGGCCTACGAGATCGCGGCGTCAGCCGCGTCCTACGTCCACTCCCGCGCCAAGGGCCTCCTGTCCCTCGGCGGAGAACCTGAGCCCACCGGCGGGGAGGCACTCGTTGAAGGGCCGGAGGAGGTGCAGTCGCTGAAGGGGACTTCCGAATATGACACACTCGGCGAAGGGCCCGCGAAGGCGCAGTCGCCGAAGGTGAATCCCGGCCGGATATACAAGTCCAATGTGGCAGCGTATGTAGCCACATCGACGATGACAGCAGTGGTGGCGGCGGAGGAGGAGGCCCGGCAGGAGGCGGCAAAGGATCTCCGGTCGCTTCATTCGTCGCCATGCGAGTGGTTTGTATGCGACGACCCCGGCACCGGCACTCGATGCTTCGTAATCCAGGTGGATATAAAAATTTCTTAGCATTCGTTTGGTTTGCGGAAGAAGATAGAAAAAAAATGTGCCCAACAAGGAAAAAAAAATTTCTATTTAGTTAGAGTTTTCAAAAAAAAGTAAATTTTTTGAAAATAAATTTTTTAAATTTCATAAAAAAGCTATTTTTGAGATTTTTTTTTTCTTTCAAAAGTACACTTAAGCCATCAAAACCAATGACTAAAATATTTTTTATTAAAAATATAATTAATATTTTATATTTTTTTAGAAAATATATGCTCAATCATATATAAATCATTTTATGTTCAAATAAAAATACTAAAATTATTTTTTCAAATATTATATATTTAAAAATTATTTTAAAAAAATTCAATAAAAAAAATTATTCTCATATCCTCGTACATTGCATGGCTGCCGCCGTCGTTCCAATAGCTGCTGCTAACAGTTGGACGAAATGACAGGGATCGGATTCAGTGGCTTCGTGGCAAGCCAACCTTTTTTTCGAACCCGTCAAATTTGAGGTAATTTTTTCGCTTCTAAACTTAAACTCTAATGTAACAGTTTATTTGAAAATCTTCCTTGATCTCTAGTATTATAGTAGAAATTCTAGGGGTGCATCTCTGACCCTGAGTTCCACTCCGCGTGGGCTTTCAGCTGATCTTTTTCCATTTCTTTTTTCCCCCTCAGTTCTTCAACTCTTCTTTATTTTTATCCTATTTCTTTTCTTACATACTAAATAATATTTTACATAATTATGACGGATTTTAAAATAATAAATGTGCTTTTGTGATGGCTGTTGCATGGTTAAATTAACAGAAATTATTTGCGTTTTTATTATTCGTTTTTATGGAGTAATATGTTTTAAATAGAGATATTGATGTCAACTTCGGATAAAATATTTATATGAACGGTGATCCGGGAATTTTTTTTAATACTATCCGTGAGTTTTCATCAGATCATTAGTAGCATTTGTTACAACAAAATATTTTATTCTCATCTCAGGCTAAATTGAGCAAATAAATGACCATTGCTTCTGGTATATTAATGAAAAACAAGAATTAAAATGTTGTCCATTATCAGAGACACAAAGTTTCTATATCGTTATTTTTTCTAAGAAAAAGTATCGAACTTATTTTGGGGCATTCGAAAGGGGATGGACGTGCTGGTGCATCGAGGGATATATGAAGCAGCGAAGGGAATATACGAGCAGTTCATGCCGGAGATCGAGGACCACTTGAAGCGTTGCGGAGAGAGGGCGAAGCTTCGATTCACGGGGCATTCGCTTGGAGGGAGCCTCTCGCTCCTCGTCCACCTCATGCTCTTGGCTCGGGGCGCCGTCAAGCCCTCCGCTCTCCTCCCGGTGGTGACCTTCGGCTCTCCGTCCGTGTTCTGCGGGGGGAAGCGGGTGTTGGAAGCGCTGGGGCTGGGCCGGGGGCAGGTGCGCTCGGTGATGATGCACCGGGACGTCGTGCCCCGGGCCTTTTCTTGTGGCTACCCAAACCACGTCGCCCATGTCCTCAAGCGCCTCAACAGAGCTTTCCGGTCTCACCCGTGTCTCAATAACGAGGTGAGTCCTCTTTTCTAGCTTTTAATTCCTTTATGATACATGGATCTACGTCTCTCAAGTTTATGATCTAAGAAACACGGATTAACTGGAGCTGGTTGGAATTGACCAGGCCGGAAGTCCACTAGATAACGGAGATCAGCTTCGTGTTAGATTTCCTACAAGGAACAAGGTTAGGTCTTATCACCATTTAATGATCCAATGTCTTTGGATCCACATCGAAATATCTGCGGAGGGAGCTCATGTGCATCGCATATGATCCGCAATCCATATGCGTCTCCATGGTGATCCAAGGAGCCTACTTGGTTTTGAACCATTAAAGCCCAGTTTGGATAGCTTTTGGAGGACCAAGAAATACTTTTTAGCACTTCAAAAGCACTTTTAGATGAAATAAAAATGTTTGGTAAAAATTTTAAAAAGCTATTTTATTTTTTTCAAAAAATTAAAAACAGTTTTTCGAAAGAAGCTCCATTTTAGAGCTTTACGAAAAGCACTTTTAGATTTAGTTGGAAAGCTGTTTTTTGGACCAAAATATCCGTAATAAAATATAACAATTATACAAAATGTCCCTTTAATAATTATTTAACCAATTTTATCACCTATCTAGAAAATTTGTTATATTATGAAAAATTAATTTATGCTAATAATTATAATATTTTATACCTTTATTATTATATTATACTATAAATATAATATTATGTTACATTATATCATAATACATTGATATGTTATGTTAAATAATTTAATATTATATTAAATTCTTATGCTATAGTATACGATATTATATTATTATATTATAATAATATAATATTACATTATAATAATATTATATTATATCATATGTTACTATGTTACTGTATTAATATATGTTATATTTTATTATGCTCTATCGTATGATACTATGCAATGTCTTTTATGATTATTTTGTCGTAGCAAAAGTATTTTTTTTAGTTTGTAGCTAAACAAATGTTAAAGTAGCACAGTACTTTAAAAATATAGTTACCAAACAGCAAATAATTTTTTTATAAAAGTTCTGTTTTAGTAAGCTCTACTGCTCTTCCAAACAAAGCTTAAATGGTTGAATGAGTGTCGGACCAGTGAGCTTCCTTGCCTCCTTGGTCCATGCCCAGTTTAATCCCAGCATCGCTTATATATTGGGTTCGTTACTAGTCCAACCCAGGTTGTTAGGCCGAGCGGAACTGGGCTCAACCTAACCCAACCCAACTTTCACTTGATATCTCTGTCATAATTTGTCTTTTGCCGTACTTCTTCTAATTCCGTATTCATCAATTTAATACCATGCGTTGCGGGTGGCGACACAGAAAGTCCTATATTCTCCACTGGGCCAGACGTACATCCTCCAACCCGACGCCAAAACCTCTCCTCCCCACCCTCTCCTCCCCCCAGGAGCAGCTCTCTACACCTTGGACGGAAAAAACCCGGCCGGGGGCGCATCGACGGTGGCCGGCGCCCTGAGAGCCTTCCTCAACTCGCCACACCCACTGGAGACGCTGAGCGACCCAATGGCCTATGGCTCCGACGGCACCATCCTCCGCGACCACGACTCCAGCAACTACCTCAAGGCCATCAACGGCCTGCTCCGGCAGCACACCAAGGCAGTGCTCCGGCGGACGCGGCGGCAGCGTTTCAACCACCTGTGGCCCCTTCCCACCACCACCACAAACAGGCTAACAGCTCACTCTTGGTGAGCCCACCATGATATGATCCGAGAATGGAGAAACCCGGGCTGGTCTCTAAGGATGTGATCACTACTAGGGCCTGAGGATTAGACTGGATCCATTTTTTTTTTTTTTAATAGCGTAGGATCTCTATTGTGAAATAGTAGCGTTGACGCTTCAGTTTGTACATTGAGCTGGTCTTTTTGTTTTTTTGTTTTTTTTGTCCTATTCATACGAGTGCCTGACGATCGACTATCGCGTCAGAGTCATAATGAGCCTGATATGGTTTTGGTTAGGTCCAGATAGATTGGTTGGGTCAAGTTAGATTTGCAACATCTCTAAACTTGATCCCGTCTTGGTTGAGTCGAGTTAGATCTGCAGCATCTTGAAACATGAACCCCTTCTTGACCAAACCGACCTACCACCTGGTCAGGACTGTAAGGCTTGCATATACCCGTCAATCAATTGATTCTCAAGACATACTAAATCAAAGAGTTAGATAAATAAAATGAAGAAACTCTTAACTTGCCCATAGATTTTGTGAGAATCGGCCCAATTGGCCCACCCCAACTTGAAGCCGGCAATCCTCATCGACTTCAACATAAAAGCTGCAAAAACAAATCGGGATCGAAACAGAGGAGGATGTTGCGTTCCTACTCTGCCCGATCCTCAGGCAGTTGGGATAAGGCCACCTCAACTATGGTTGCCGGGCCGGTGCCAAATTTTGAACACATTCTTATATCAAAACTATCATTGGGCCTGGGCCATTAAAGATCCTTTTTGCTTATCCATGGATCAGTGGTCAGAATTGGATTCGGCCAGCATACAAGCTGAACAATTGATAAGATGAGCTCAACCTGCCTTGCATTGTGTATCAAGGCTAACTTCATATTCACTCAACCTACATCAATGAACGTTAACTGATGCACCAAGCAAATTAGCTATACTCTGATCTTATTCGGATCGTGCCAAATTGAACCCGATCCTGTACTGAATGATGAGTTCAGGGATCTAGTCCACGTCCTAAGTTCAAAGCAGATTCCTAAGCCAATCTGGTTCGGTTCTAGAAATATTCAAAAAAGTCGTTTCTACTGCATAATTTAAGATTCGTTTGGTATTTCTTTTGTTTTCTGTTTTTGTTTCCTAAAAATCCAAAAAGAAAATTGAACTACACCGAGCAAGTATGTGTAAAGAAATCATTCTGCTTTTAAATTATTTGCTTAACCTTGAGAAGTTTAGGTAGCAAATTATTGCTTCCAAAAAAAATGAAAACGAAAGCAAGGATGGCGGAAGTTTTGTACAAATGCTATTTACAACTTCAATCTCTATGCGGTATTTTACTAATTTGTCAGGAAAGAAAAACATAAAAACAACAATGATACCGAAAGCCGCTTAAAATACATCTGTGTAATTGTGAATTGGACCGGTGTTGAGGTATACGGGCCGAATACGAGTCTAAGTTGTTGACCCATCTAGGGATTTCGTCGTCCACCTAAAAGCCCATTTGTGGAAAAGCTTATCTTGGGGATGCATGGGCTCAAAGTAACACATAGGGCTCAGCATTATGCATCTCTCTAAGTTAGGACTTTGAGAGGTTTTTTTCATCATATTCGACAGGGATGAACATGGAGCATAAGTGTGACTGCAAACCAGTTTCAGAAGCTGATGAATAGTTTAAATTATGTGCATTAATCTTATGCTTATACATCATTCAAATGATGATCTCTTTTAAATGCAAGATCACAAGCATATAGCTCCCAGCTTCGTGCATGTCTTTGATGCATGCTTCATCTTTGTCCCCCAATCAATGCTTCCTAGGCAAAATCTATTATACAAACTATATGATCAAATGCACGTTATTGGTGCAACTATATTTGCATACAACAATGTGTATGTTATTGCCTGCTTTCTTCTACCATCACATGTTTTTTCGTCTAAAACAAAAATAATTGGCCTTATCTATGCGGCATTAGGAGTATGTTTGGGGATGGTGTAGCTTCTGGTCGAAAAATAGATTTTGGCAAAAATTTCATTTTGAGGTTAGAAACCATTTCGGGACGTAGTAGTCTTTTTTTTTTTTATTATTCTAAAAATATTTGGCTGTTAAGATTCAAAAGATATTTTGAAATTGCAAACTCAAAAGCTGCTTTTAAATGACAAAATGATCAAGCAGGATAAAATGACTGCAGTTATGCAAGTAAATTTAACTAAACTCTGACACAATTTTTTTTGCATTATTGGGTTTGAGTTCCAGTGCTGTGCACAGATTTGCCTCCAGGCATTAATTCCCTTGTAACCCTTCCATCAAGAAAATAATAATAAAAAAGGATTAAATTTACTATTTTTTAAAAAAATCTCCTACGAATCAACATTTTTTTTTAGGTTCGAGCCACATGCAAAGAAGATTACGTGCTCAAACCGTCAAATTCTAGCGCTGCTTTTCAAAAACGATGCCATGAAGGAGCATGCATGGAGAGTACGCCCGTACTCATGCTTTCAAGGAGATGGCACTCGAAAAGCAGCCCGAGTGAGCGACGTTTTGGATGCCCATACTAAATTCGTAAAGCACGTACACGGGTGGGAAGTGCATGGTCCCACCTTTCATGTGAGTGGTAGTACTTTAGTCACTAACGATGTCCAGACTTTGCGAAGTAGTAACGACGCTGGCCAAAGCCCAATGGTCATCAAATACACTAACTTTGTCCTCATCTACGGTCACTTTTATGAACTTTGAAACCGTCCATTTATTTCCAAACCCCCAGGCTCACTTTTTATATTCAAATCCTTCGTTAGCTCCATGAAGTTGCTCACCAATAATTAGTGCCAGTGCTGCGGCCGTCCGCCATCAGCCATCACATTGCATCGGAAAGCAAAAAAGGTCGATACGCTCCCGCTGAATATAATCCATGGGGAATCTTTTCTTATTTATCCAAAGAAAACAAGTTTTGTCACTTCACCGAACTTTATAGCGTCCTCTCTTTTATCGAGAGAACCAAAACGGTTCTGGGCAGTGGGGCCGAGAGGACTCGCAGCCTACTACACCCAAACGGGATAGCGGCGCCGAGGGGGACTCTAAAGGTAGCGTGGCATCCCATGCACATTCTTCAGATCCAATCCATAAAATCAATCCATATTTAAATCTGATATGAATAAATTTAGATCATACATCAACTCATCTAAATTTATTTATTAAATAAATTAGATTAAAGTTTAATTTTTAACTCATTTAATCCATTTTAATCTACCTAATCATTAGGTGTTTAAAACTTATTTAACCTATTTGAAACCTGTTTAATCCAACTAACTTAATTTATGTAATATATTTAAATTTATTTAACCCGTTAAAAATCTATGTAACCTATTCGACCTGTTTAATAAATGGGTTATGCAGATTGGATCGGATTACCTGATTAATAAAAAAGTCGGATTAAGATTTAAAATTTTGACATGTTTAATGAATATGTTGGATTTAGGTTGATAAATTTTTGATCCGACCTGCATGCAATCCGATCCGATTGCCACCTCTAATATTATCTCTCGTAGAGTAGAATTCTTTATCCTTTTTTTAAGCTTTCTTTGGTGTGGGCAACGTGGTGGATAGAGTTGGATCCATGATTTGGTTGGTTTTCATGTGCAGTGCTTCAGACTTGTAAGAGAGGACATGCACTTGCTTCAATTTTTCGGTCATAGTTCATTAGTTTGATCGTCTTTGAACATATTTGGGTTGGTTTGAGCATTTTGGTTCTCGTGAAGGGACTCAGAATTGGGTAGTTGATGAAGGTCTTAGTCTTTCGCTGAGTTCTTTTTTCCAGGCTATTGGTGTGAGTGTTTTCGTTGGATGTCGCAAGAAAATCTCTTCTCGATTGAGCACATTTTGTGGCAGGACCCATCTAGTTAAGGAAGAAGAATTCTTATGCATTATGGTTATTTTTTTTTATTTTTCATATATAGAAAAGGTGTACAAGAATATATGGTAATTTTTAACTATTTGATATAAATACCGGATAATAAGCTCAACTTACTATTTCAGGGTATGTTTGACATCATTATTATTTTTGTGTTTTTGTTTCTCCATAAATTAGGAAAATAGCATTTGGAAATTGATGTTAAAGTTGACATTTTCATAAAACTTCTGCTGTGCTTGGCTTTCGTTTTCACTTTTTATTGAAAATAATAAATCTTTGTCTTCAAAAACTCTAAAAATTTGCGAGATTATTTTTTTAGAAAAAAAAGAGATTTTGTCATGAATGCTACTCTATCCCATTCATTTTTTCTCGAGTTTTAGAAACAAAAACAGAAAACAAATGCAGTACCAAAAGGGGCCTTAACTTTCTATAGCAGGTTTTTGGTAAAGATGGATCATGTTTTCGTTGGCTTGGGTGTACAACATTGCATGCTCACGATATATCTATTTTAATTAAACTAGCTTTCAAATCATTTATTTCTCGCCTTTAAACACAAGCCGTATGAAATGGGCTTTTTGGTTTTTAATATCAGCAATATCAAGGCAAGCAATGGTCAGTTGATGGAGTTGCTCTTGATCTCTATAAGCTGTTGGCTGCTTTCCATCAAGTTCTTAGTGCCACTGTCTTCCTTGGATACCGAAAGAAATCTCTCTTGAATCAGACATGCATAATTCGTGGTAGGATTTATCTATTTAGGGCTTAAAAACAATTTATATATAATAATTATCTTTTTAGCTTTTCATATATATACTAAAGGCATAAGGGGTTACTCACGCTGCTCTAGCGTGAGTACAGACAATAATGTCAAAAGAAATAAAATGGCGTAAGGGTGGACGGGCAACTACAAAACATGTTTAAAGAATCTTTCTCGAGTGTTGAGCAACGAAGGAGGCGATCCAGTTTGTAGCTCTGCTCGCCTGTGATACACGTGAGCTGCCTGAAAAGATCTATTGTTTAATTCTGACTAACCAAAATTTGTATCTAAAAAATAGATGCAATTCACTATATTAACTTACTATAAAACAAATAAAAAATTTTATATTAAAAAAAACTTAGGTGGGTGCTTGGTAGAGTGAGATCCAATTTAGCTCATCAATCTCTCACTTTATCCAATTTCCCTCGAGGATAAGATGATGTATCCCACTAACTAGTTTATCTATATTTTCTCAAAGAAATAGTTTGCTGTTTTATCCCAAGGAAAAAATTTGTAATTTTTTTTTTTTGAGGTGTGAAAAGGTTTGCATTCTAGGCAACATAGTATGAATAAAGCCATGTACCTTTTTTTTTCCGCTATTGAGAGAAGTTGTTTTGCCTAAGCAAGGAAAAAATATATGAGGAGCTCTCTCCATGTAAGCTTGTTGTTTAATGACAACCACACCATGAATAAAGCCTTTTTTTTTTTTTAAGTTGTCTCATTTTTTATGCTCTGATTAATGGATAGGCTTATGTGGCAGAGTGCTCTCCTCAATACATCATCCAGAGTAATGCTGCAGGGCCCAACCCGGTATCAAGAAAATTATCTACTGTTGTATCCTTTTATTAAATAGAAGGTGATTGTTGTGATCCATGAGATCAACAAAAAAAAAAAATATATGAAAGGTTGTGGTGTATAGCACCTCTTATAATACAGACTTTATCTATTTGATTAGACTCAGTAGTATTATAGGATAAAGAAATGGCCATCACTCACTGATCATGCCATTGCTGCTTTGAGAGTGAGACCATGGAATCTTGGCGTCATTCTGTGTCATCCTTTCGCTCAACAAAGAATCGACCGTTGCCGGGTTGTTTGGCTTCCCAAAACAAAAGCTCCATGTCCTGCTCCCTGGTCTAGTAGACGAAGAATTTGATGAAATTTGAGATGGAGAATAGAGTTCTGGCCAACAACTCTGATGTGGTCGTGAAGGGGGAGGCAAATGGATAGACCGTTTCCTCTTTTTTATTTTATTTTATTTTTGGTACATCGGCAACTCATACTAGTCTCGCATGAGTATAATCAGCACAATCAAAAAAAAGAAAACTACTCAAGAACGAAAGAGCATCCAACTCCCGTGTCCAAAGAATCTCCCCAGTATGCTGAGTGGCATAGGTGGCCACCCAGTCAGCCGTCCTATTCTCCTCTCGGTACACATAGGCGGCTTGGAAGGAATCACACTTGCTCGCCAACCGCCAGATGTCGCTGAGGAGCGAGTGTTCTGCTTCCCTCCACTCTCCGTGTAGAATCCACTCCACCACTACCGCTGAGTCTCCCTCCAAAATGATGTATCTGACTTCTAGTACTCGTCTAGCATAGATAATACCCTGCCATGCAGCCTAGAGCTCCACCCCTAATACTAAAGCCTCGAAGATCATATCATTGCCCTTTGTTGATCCACCTGATGTTGGAGATCAGGAAGTCTTATCCTTTCCATTTTGCGAAGTTTTGGTCAAGTCGTGACGGTGTAGCAGAGATGGTTAGAAGAGCTTGGCAGGGGTATGATTGTTTGTCACCTGCTGAGAGGGTTTCAAGAAGGTTAAGATCAGTTAATTAAGCAGGCCTTGCTAAATTAGAATAAGACCTTCGTTGGGAATTTAGGTTTCATTGATTAGTTCATCAAGTGGATCTGTGCTTATGTATGCCACCCATAATTTATGGTGTTGGGTAACGGAGCTCCTACAAGATATTTGAATCTTCTCTGAGCTTGCATTAGGGTTGGCCACTATCACCCTTTTTGTTTGTATTGTGCTCTAATATGTTTTTAAGGATGTTGCTGGATGCGGTGAACTATGGTTGTTTGAAGCCTTATCTTTTCAGTACAGAAGGGCCTCTTATTTTCTATTTTATATTCGCGGATGATTTATTGCTAGCTGAAAGGTATTATTTAGGTTTCTTGATCCTGTTTAAATACTCAAGATCTATCTACGAATGACTGATATGGAGGACTAATTACATACCCGCATAGGTCCTCATGGTGCAATACAGTAAAATCTGTGATATTCTTATCTCATATTGTAGGCAGTCTGGCCAATATGTTAACATTGTGAAGTCTCAAGTGTTGTTTAGCCCGAGGCTTCAATTGCATGCCTAGAGGAGAATTAGTGACGTCTTTCAGGTGGCTCAAAAATCCGGTCCGATTATTTACCTTGGTCTCTGATGAGCCCCGACCTCAGACCTTCGCCCCCACCGAACTAGAACAGAAGAATGACTGCGTCCTTTGCGAGATATTGTTCGCTCTGGGATTACTTACACGCCCCGAGACGGTTTTGCCCCACAAAAAGCGCCTCGCAAGGAAAAGGGTTTCCCCCTCCATTGAAGGCACAAACCTTTCCGCTATTTAGTCGATGTGGGACTAAGTCTGAGGTCCTTTATTCCCACAACATTTGTCCGCTCTGGGGTTACTTACACGCCCCGAGACGGTTTTGTCCTACAAAAGGCGCCTCGCAAGGAAAAGAATTTCTCCCTTTATTTAAGGCACAAACATTTCCGCTATTCAGTCGATGTGGGATTAAATCCGAGGCCTTTTATTCCCATAACAGTCTCTCTTTTTCAGGCCGGAGATTGAAACAAGTCGAGTTCAATTCTCTTGTAGCAAAATGTTCATAGCAAATTGGATAGCCGGAAATGAAGGTTTTTGTCACAGGCTGGTAGAGTTGCTCTGTTGCAGTCAGTGTTATCTGCCATGCCAATCTATGTGCTCTCGAATTGTGTAGTTCCTCTTCAGATTACTGATTGTCTCTAGAAGTTGTTTAAATCTTTGCTTTGGGCGCATGAAATTGGTCAGACTGGTATTCTCTGGATCTCTTGGGAGCTGGTTTGCAGGCCTAAACGGTTTGGCGGACTCAGTATTATTCAGGATTTGAGGCTTGTTAGCTAGGCTTTCTGCCAAGGTGGTTCTGGAGCCAGACTCTTTATGGATTACTGTGATTGCTTTGAAATACAGGTCTCTGGCTCTTGATGGATCTTTAAGAGGTAGCCATGGAGGAGCTGGTTCTATGGCAATGAATCTTCAAGGAAGGTTGCTTCTTGCTGGAGCGAGGAGTTTTACTGCATCCTCTGTTCGGATGACCGGGCTTAGGGGGAGCATGGGAGGGGATCAAGAGTGCAATTTCAGTTCTTAAATGTCGGAAGATTTTGCTCGAGGCAGATTCTTGCACTGGTATACCTTGGATTCATGATCGTCCGAGAGCTTGGGTTGAGATTCTATTGCTAAATGACTTGGTTATTTTTGGCTCAACTCTTTTCTCTTGATTGATTTGCTCTTGGTCATGTTTACAGAGAGGAATTCCGCAGTGATTGGCTCGCCACAGGACAAATGCACGTCAATTTTAATGCTGACTCCTTCCTCTCGTAGGAGTTTGCGTTGATTATTCGACAAGATGCTGTTGGCCGGTCTTCCTTGGGGATTCATTAGTTTCTTTCTTTGTTTACTATTTTTGGCCTATGTTGTATCGTTCTATCCTTTCTCATATACCTTACCCCAAAAACAAAATAATTCAAGAATGCGGACGTCTCCATAAGCTTTCGACTGCAATTTTGCCGGGGCCGGGTTAGAGATGGCATTGGAAAAATTCATCAATTCAAATCTAATATGCTTATTAAACTAGTCAAAATTTCAAATCTAAATCTAACATATTTATTATACAGGTAATCCGATCCGATCTACGTAACTCATTTATTAAACAGATCAAATTAGTTAAATGGTTTAGACAGTTTTCTAACCGTTTCAATAGATTAAACAGATTAGGTCAGAACTAGGTTAAACAGATTTCAAACAAATTAAATGAGTCGGATTGATCCAACTATTAAATAGGTCAAAATGAATTAAATGGATCAAAGGTTTAAATCTAAATCCAATTCATGCAATAAACAGGTTTAGGCAGCTTGATCATCTAATGTTAAATTTGAATCCGCTTAAAATAGATCTTTCGTGGATCAAATTAATGGGCCGGATCATAAGACTACTTTTAGGCCGAGCCATGTCCTCTTCCCATCACGTGGTGGGGTCCGACGTCTGAGCGATTGGGTGTAAATAAAAATGAGGCGTCGCGGGTGTGGTTGTCTTTTGACTTCTTCCCCCAGCTACCAAGCGAGGAAAGATTCCGGAAAAGGACGAGGTGGGGAATAGCAGGGACAGACGTTGTGAATTTGAGGCATTTCCTTCAGTAGTAGGGAAGTAATAAAAAATGTTCAAACCGGTTGTCAGTTCAAAAAAAAATAAAAATAAAATCAAAACGTGAATTTATTGTAACCATCGATCTACAGAAATCGACGGTCTGGATGGTAGCCTGCCATGTTGGCCTTAGCCTTCAGGGTGGGGGCAGTTGCGGCCGAAGGGTAAGATAAACGCAACATAAAGAGATCAATGGGAAGAAGACAGTTAATTGCGCCCACGCCCACGCCCACGCCCACTCTCTGTCTCTTTCTAGCCCATTTAATTTACTGAAATCCATTGCACCAAATAGGTAGTCAAATAAAACTACTTGCGAAAGGCCAACCGGCCGCGGACTGGATAGCTACTTATGTGGTCAATTATTTTAGGGGCACCCTGTAGGCTATAAAAAGTGAGTTATCTTGGATCCTCCGTAATCTGTTATTTTCTGGTTTTATTGGGCTCGTATTGTATGGCATTCCCACTTTAGCAAATAAATAAATAAATAAATAAAACTACTTGCTTTTACACTAGTGCCCCCTCTTCTTTGCATAAAAACTATAATAGTCTCTATTGAATGAACAAACAAAACACTCCTTTAGCTATAGTTGAACCATAATTTTTTATTTCTTGGATAAAAAAGGAAGGGATTTGATTCCAAGTTATGCCGGCATTCCCTTGGATCATCATAGGATAGGATGGATATGAATAGAAGGTAGAGATTAGTCCTTTATTTCTAGATTCAAAAAGAAAAAAAAAGGGGACTATAGTTGAGAAATGCTAGCATTAGTCAACAGTAATGAAAAGCTGCATATAGACTAAGTTTTTAAAAAAGAATATTCATTGCACATAAGCTATGTTACCTCTAAGGACTTTTGACTTACCAAATTATTTTGTTGCAGCTATGGTGAAGAAATTTATTCTCAGTTGTATTTCTTAATTAATAACTTGCCTGACTCAAATCCAATTTCATTTGATTTTGGTCCAAAATTTAGATTTCAAATAACATATTTCTAAGTCAAATCGAGTAGCATTGGGTTGTTCCTCAAAAAATGTAGTATTGGTCTAGATACAAATACAACTCCAAGAATTGTATTCTGTCCAAATATTTACATAGCTATCATAAAATTAAAATATGAAATATTAATTTACGAAACAAAAAGTTGCACAGACTTTGAGCAATAGATGTAACTTTAGATGCAACTAACTACTTCATCTAAGCTTTAGATAAAAAAAAGTGCCATCCCTTGGTACCTCTTTTTGTGGTAATAAATAAAATAACTTATTGAAAATCTTGTAGCATTACTATGGATCCAACTTGAAGAGACAAATAAGTAAGAAAAAGATTAATCTTTGAGCAACAATGTTGAAATAACAATCTACCACTTACCACACTACAACATCAACAACATATGTACCTTATTTTGGCATTTAAGTATAGTATTTTCAGATGGTTACTCCAAAATTCTCGAGTCAAGTTTAGTTCGAGCTATCTAACCTACTTTTTCATGGACCATATCACATGAAGGATGTAAATTTAAGCCTAAAATAAAAGAAAGGTCTAATGTGGACCACTAGCCCTCATTTAGTCAAGATCCTATGTTGCAGGCTTATGGCAAATGGTCCAACCTAACCTCCAGGTTATATGCATGATTCAAAATAATTACCACTACATCGATTCGAAATATCTCTTATTTTATGTTTATTGATAACAAAATCAAAATACCAACCATTATTTCACTTATACTCTAATTGCATTAAGTGGAGTATAACATGAATAATGATCGAGACAAATACCATTATTTAACACCTACACTATTCAAATTAAAACACTTTTTGGTTTATTGAACAGCAATAAAGTGAACGATGTCATTATTGTTTAAGTTATGGACTGTTATTTTTTTTATTATAACAACTAATCACGTTGTTGCTATTTTAATCTCAAACGATCTCAATCAAATCAGATAATTATAGATAATAAGCAGTAGATTTGGAAGGAAACCAAGATTACAATGGTGACCTCCATTAATTAAAAGATTTTTTTTTTACATGAATATCCTTCTAAAATTCAAATTTATGTGAATACCCTTTTAATTTTTTTTCTCTGTATCCTTATAAAAACACTATTTTTGCACAAATACTCCTAATATAATGGTACTTCTAATATTATTAATAAAAACCATATTTATTTTAATTAAAAATAAATTAAAATTTTAAAATTATTTTTTTATTCCATAGCTATCGTCTTATAAATATTTTTTTTTTACACATCTACCCATTAAGAATATTTTAATTATTTTAATTTGAAACTATCAATTTTTTAACGACGTTAAATGGTATAGATATGTATATAAAAATTAAGATAAAAAATGATTGAATAGTAAAACAAGTGTTTTATGAGGGGATAAATATATATATAAATTTTAAAAAGATATTCATAAAAATTTGATATTTTGGAGGGTATTGCAGTGGCATTTCATTAAATTGTTGGAAACGCAATGGCAAATGGTGATAGAGGAGTTGAAGATTAACGCGGGCGCTGCCTCCCGTCCCCATCTCTATTATCTCTTCCAAGGGCGACGCAGGACGAGGCGAGCGCAGGGGCTGGCCCTCGAGAGATTCCACTCCGCTATTATTGCTGCTGTCTGCCCAAATGAGTCCATAGAAGACAAAACAAGAAGATAAGGGAGAAGAATTGCGACGACGAAGAAAGAAAGCAGAGAAGCTTGGCTTCTCCTCTCCCTCATTTGAGGAGCTCTTCGACGTCGGCGTTCTTGTTCTTCCTGTTCTTCTTCTTTCTCGATCAAGAGCGAGCTTTTTGGAGGGGGGGAATGCTTGGGGAGAGAGGGAGGGGCGGGGATACGGCGGTGGCGGCGGGCGGGCGGTGGTCCGACGAGATGAGTGGCCATGGATGCAGGCAGATGGAGGCCGAGTTCGTGAGGCGGCACCACCGCCACCAGCCGACAGAGAACCAGTGCAGCTCCACACTCGTCAAGCACATCAAGGCCCCCGTCCATCTCGTAAGTTTCATCTTCCCCTCACCTTTTTCTCCTTTTCTCTGTTACATCACCCCTCGAGTGGACCCTTTGTGTTGGATATTGTCAAGAAAGGCGGGATCTTTTGTGGGTTTACCGTGGTTTCTTTGATGAATTTTAGGGATTTGATCTCTTACTGCAGTTTTTTTGGGGGCCAGAAGCCATCACAAGAACCTAAGCTTGGGTGTTGTTTAGGAAACATGACATATTACTCAACTTATTGGATTAATTTGTTTTCTCGGTGCCTGCAAACTTCCTCATTTCATAATTTTGAAGAAAGAAATCATTTTTTAAAAAAAAGACAAGACTCTTGCTTCCGTTTATTAGAGATCCAGCAGCAAAGCCTTACCCCTTTGGGCTATGTTCTTGAGATAGTTGTAGATTTAGAGCCTTCTTCGCTGTTTTAGTTGTTGTGATCTTTGATTATTGTCTGATTCTTCGGTAATAGGTGTGGTCGCTGGTGAGGAGATTCGATCAGCCGCAGAAATACAAGCCCTTTGTGAGCAGATGTGTGGTGCAGGGTGATCTGGAGATCGGGAGTGTTCGAGAAGTCAATGTCAAGTCAGGGCTCCCGGCCACCACCAGCACAGAGCGTTTGGAACTCCTTGATGACAACGAACACATCCTTGGCATCAAGATTGTTGGAGGAGATCATAGACTCAGGGTTTGATTCTCTCCAAGTCCTTCTTCTCTCACACTGATCTTGTTCATGTTTTTCTGCTTTTCTTCTCCAGCTTAGCAGTAGATACTTTAGAGTGCAGTTCTTGGTAGAAAGATACAATGGATCTAACACTAGGTATGACCTAGTGAAGAAACATTATGGGATTTTAAAATGGCTATCACTTTCTTACTAGATTTGTTCGTGATTGCCCTTTGATATTTGGAATCAGCACCATCCGCTGAAGCCAATTGTCTGCTCTGTGCTGTGTTTTATCAGTAACTTTAGGTTGTTATTCAATGCCTTACAAGTTCAAGGCAATAAGATTGTTTTGATATTGAAATTTCAGAATTTAAATCATAGGGAAGCTCTGGAAATAATTTTGGCTCTAAAAGATCCAAAATGCAGCTTTTGTTTCTTGTACCTCAAATTCATTCCAACTATTAGTTAGATGCTTCCTATATTTCACCAGTAAAAGAAGCATGTGGTCTTAAAATCGGTTAATAGTGCAATTGATTTTGTGGTATATTTGCTTCTTCTGTATAATTTGGCGATCAAATTGCTCGTGCACTTACGATTTCCTTGTTGGCTTCAGAAAATATTGGGGCTTTCTTAGCTTTGTTGTGGCATATTTATGGGATCATGTTATTACCAAAACAAGCCCCGATTTTCTTTGTTCCTGTGCTGATCACCCTTGCCTTTTTTTTCAGCTTGAATCATAAACTATCATATTCTGACTACCTAATCCTTCGAAACTTTTAGATAAGTTCTTGTAGAACTTCCTTTCATCAAATCAAAAGCGCTACTCCTTTGATCTTTCTTGCAGCCTTGTTTGTCAAACCATATTTTTGCGATATAATCTCTTGAGCACTGTGGAAACAATGACTGCTTCATATATGTCCAACTCTATCTGCCAAAAGATAATAATTGTTAGTAGGATCATGCAATATTTTTGACATATCTGTTGATTCCTCATTATGGGGTAACTAGAAACTAGGAACATGTTACATAATGTGCCAATCATCCTGTTCCATTCCTCTACATCAACAGTTCTTTTGGATTTGCATACTCTATTTTGTGATCAATAGTGCGCATAGGAAGTGGAAAATTAGAGTAGGGTGATAGATCAATCATCAGGATTTGCTACTTAACAATTATATCGGCTCAATCTTGGTATTATCTGCGACCATCCAATTCTCACATAAATTTTCTTGGCAGAATTACTCTTCTGTTACAACAGTCCACCCTGAGGTAATTGACGGGAGACCAGGGACTCTGGTAATCGAGTCATTCGTGGTCGACGTGCCCGATGGGAACACCAAGGATGAGACATGCTACTTTGTGGAGGCCTTGATCAAATGCAACCTCAAATCTTTGGCGAATGTGTCCGAGCGGCTGGCAGAACGTCACGCAAGCAATTGACAAATTATGAGTTGGCTAGAGGTAGGTGGAGGAAATGTTCATAGCTGGGGACATGGATGCTTTTAGCTGATCCAGTAGTGCTTCTTTAACCTTTCAAAATTGGATGGTGGTGGGACTTCTTAGTGTTTTACTGGCTGAAGAACCTCTACTTTCTGGACCTGTTAATCTCCATTATCTGCCTTAACTGAAGGTTTGCAGTAGTTGGCCTCTCTCTATCCCTGGCTCTCCTGTATCAGGCTGTGCTGCTGCGTGCAATGTAATGTAGCTGAATTGGTCACCATGTGTTTTTGGTGAAGGCCGTCTGCACCATGTCACAGCAGCTTAAATATGCTTCTGGAGAAAGGGGGAAAAGGACGGTTTTCTTGGGTGTTATTGTGCATTGTGGAGGCATGTAGATGTATGAATTAGTCTATATTCTATTCTATTGTATAAACAGAAGAAAACTTGAGGGCACGCTCTTGTTTTGTTGGAGCTTTCTTTTCAATAGCCATGATTCTTTGGTTTTAATTGCTGTCTGAATTGAACCACGGCTCTTTGGATGCTTTGGTGGTCTCCATGAGATAGATAAGCTCCGAGAGTGTCGGCAATGGTACATGAAGGCTGCTCCAAGTTTCTTTCTAGAAGCTAAATTTGTATATATTTTTCGGGGAGGCCAATACAGCTGCGGATAAGATGGCCAATGGCTAATAATAGCAGGCGGACGGAGCTTCATGTGGTTTGGAACAATGCATATCCTGAATAACACTCAAACAGAATGTATCTTGATGCCGAGAACATGAAATAGTAGTCATTTCTGAGCCGGGCCCATGGGTGAGAAGGGTATGAGTAAAATTGGCTGGGATGCCCAACACACGGTTATTTCTGCCCGCATCGAACATTCTCTTGGCGGGATGGGGGTCCAGTAGGAGCTGCTACGCGGGCTCGTTCCTTCCTTTCTCCTTTTTCTTTTGTTTCAGGAAAAAAAGAAAAGAAATGATGGTATGAAATTGTTCTTTATTTTTGAGAGAGAGAGAGAGAGAGAGAGGGGGTTGGAGGCAAAGTGAGCTTGAATGGTGATTGGTGGTGGTTGTGGGAAATTCTTGTGTGTAGCCCAACCTGCAGGAAATTCTTAGCTAAGAGTCCGTGACAGGTTTTAATAGGCGACGAATAGGTGACCAAACATAAAATCCTTCCACTCTCGGTGATGGTGTATGACAGCCATCAGAATTTACTCCAATTCTCTTTTTAAAACTGCGTTTTGGTTCGGAAACTAAAGAATAGAAATAATAGAAGTTTTGCATGTAAAGACTACCAAGTATATTAACTTTTTTGGCTCTATATTTGAATACCAAAAAAATATTTTTAAATATTTTTTCAAATGATAACTTATTGTCCATAAAGTAATAAAAAGTAGACTTTAAATATGCTATTGTGTCAATTAATAGTTTATGATAGCTTCCTTTTGGAGCAGGTAAACCTGTGGTAAGCAAGTTTGCTTGGCATAACTATCTTTTGATAATGCTGTGTTTCCAAATATTACTTGATAAAAACAATATTTATTCAAAATTTATATACCATATGCCTAAAGCCCTAAACCAAACATATTCTAAAAAAATATTTTGATTAATTATAAAATCAATAGGCAGCATTCAATGCCTTTGTAGTCAAAAGAATTACTTCACTACCAATCTGGGGTATATTTGACTCCCTTATTGTTTTCTTATTTTTGTTTCTCTCCAGATTAATCAAATAGTATGTAGAGATTGATGTTGAAGGTAGCATTTTTGCGAAACATCTATTATTTCTGGCCTTCATTTTAATATTTTTCGAGAGTAGTAAATCTCTTCTTCTGAAAACCTCTTAACGATTTGAGAGACAATTTCATAAAACAAAAAAAGTTACATCATGCAGCCTGTTCCATGTTCTTTTCTTTTCAAAATAAAAATAGAAAACAAAAATAATACCAAATGGGCGTGCAAGGGGAGTTTGCTATCACCAGAAAGCAGGGGCATGAATGTGACTTGGACCTGACCCCTATCTCAAGTTCAGCTCATGGCTAGATATGGGTCTCAAACAAAGACATAGTCAAGAAGTTCTGACTACAGAGCATTGACCCTCGCTGATTCATGTTAACCTGGGCTAAGCTAGAAACTTTTAACTCCAACCCCACAGCTGAATTCTTGAGAAAGGAGGTGACAGTCATTGAGCTGTTGTCTCTTATCTGCCTACCGGATATCCATCTGTTGCAAATTGTATGGTCTGAATATCTCTCCCCTTTGCATGTTTTTTCCCCTTCTTTTTTAAGGCATGATATTTTTTTTCTCCTTTTTTCCAAGCTAGGTGCTCAATTTTTCCAAAAGAAAGCAAAGTAGCGCTTGCTTGATGAAGGAATGATTTCTAGATTATACATGAAAGTGGCTTTTACTTTGTCCTACAAAATGCGATTGGCCACATGAACCAACCAGGCCGCAAGCTTCAGAGTAAACATACCCTCACTGGCTGGTATCTGTAATTTAGAGGGTATTCACACTATTTAACAGCAGGTGGAATAACAAATTGTTGGAATAACAGCATTTTTCATTGTTGGAATCTAATACCTTTTTTTTCACTATACCTTTGATTCAGAATACCTAAATTGTTGTGGTCGACCACAGCTTTTCTCCAAAAGGTTGCTTCTTCCGTATTTGATTGCATCGGCTCTGAACAACAGAACCGTGATAAATTACAGTACTTTGTGAGAATATATTTCCCACCGCTCCTTCCAAATGGAAAGGAAGTTGAAAAGAATATGATACTTCCCTTATGCCTTTAGCAGCCAGTTAATAAAAAAAAAGGACTCAACAGAATTTCTAATAATTTCCTGTGATTGCATTACTATACACAGCTTTACAGTAAGGCAAAAACTAAGTCAACAAATGATAACGAGTCAAGTCAATGCAGGCTCCTCTTGTTGCTCCAAAAGTTGGTCTTCCCGGTAAGGATTGAGGATTTGCTTGATTTCATCTGCAGTGAGTGTTTCATACTCAAGAAGCGCGTTTGCTAGTGCATGTAATGCCTTTTCATGCTGAAAAGAATAACAAAAGCCATGTATATATATGAGAGAGAGAGACTGATGCAGCTACAAGAGCATACAAAAAGTCGAGAGACACTCAGCAGGCACTTAAGCACATAGGGTGTGTTGATCTAGAGTGATGCCACAATTCAAAAGATTTAAGTATTTAGTCGCGATTACCTCTATCATGAATAAAATAATGATTACAGTTATTTATTGTGTAATTCGCATACTAAAGTAATAAGAGCAAATTAATGCTTCACCAATTTGAGTCTTTTTTTCTTCTGATTATGGCGTAAAACAAGTTCAATATATAAGGCCATCCTCACTGCTTACATCATCAAAAGCACCACAAATACAAACTCTGCGTGTTGATTCCTGGTTTCTACTTCTTATGCTTAGATGTAAACATGTTATCTAGGAATCCATAAGATTGGCAACACACACTATCTACTTTATGTTCAATGACGATGCTTGGATAACTCAAATTTGCAAGTAAATCAGGATGATGCATAATGGAGTAAAACAGGCTGCTTCTCATCCTGAACTACTACGCAGCTTCTGAGAGGACTGGCAAACAGAAGCTGATACCAACCTCACATCTTCCTCAACAGCTCATAGATAGATATCACTTCATCTTTCTTATAACATAACGAGGAAGCAAAAGTAATCACTTTTTTCTGGCCTAACAAATTATTAAATCTGAAGCTGCAGGAATGAAATTAGTTATACAGGCATGTTTTATGTTGTATTGCAAACCATGAAGATCAGTAAATGCATGACACCGCCGTTTGGTAGTAACACGTTCATCTCTGTAACATGTAAAACTCTCTTTCCTCAAAAACAATTAAATTTTTCACAGTTCTCGCTCCTCATAGATACCTGTATTGACTGCCTTTTCCAACCTTGATACAACCATATCAGCAATGTGCCACCTTCAAATAATGGTAACTTTGCTAACTTGATTTTTTTTGATGAGTTAAAAGTTATCTCTAACTCACTGATTTATAAAATTGTAGTCTCTGGCTTTTGTCATCCTTGAAACTTCCTGCAGTCATCTCTAATACAATGCAAAAAGAAGGACCCAAAGAAGTCATATGCAATCTCAGAGAATATCCTAATTCTCCCGGTAATACTTTGGAGCCGTCTGCTTCATTCTATATACTCATACAACCGTAAACCAAAGTCATAAACGCAATGAGGAGACCCACACTCTGGTCTCATGCCCCTACAATGGTGAATACAACCATGTAATCATAGTAAAATCATTATGGGTCATAAGAAAATGCTTCATTTTCTACTGCAAAAGTCTCTGTATGGAATTATGCAAATAAATAAATGCATCTTATTATAAAACTTCAGAATTTTCACATCAAGCAATAGATCTTGAGAAACAAACCTTCTTCAGTAACTGCTTAACTCGGTCATAAGCATCTCTTAGGAGTTTGACAACCTGTAAACATATACAAGAAAAAGAAGTTTCTTACAAAAGTTCAACCGATAGACTTAGAAAATGACCAAGTCTCGTAGCACATACTTCTGCATCAATTCGTGATTGCATCTCTGGACCTGGTCGCTCTTTGACATACACAGGGCCAAGTGCATCACTCATCCCACAGGTTGACACCTGAAAAGCAACAAACACGTGAGAAACTGATATTTGATAAAAACAACACCAATACTGCTGGACTTAGAATAATATACCATGTATTGTGCAAGCTCAGTGGCAGCATGGAGATCATTGCTTGCACCAGTTGTGATATATTCTTCACCAAAGATACGCTCTTCAGCAGCCCTCCCTCCCATACAAACATCAAGGCGAGCTAGTAACTGTTTCTTGCTGATAGATGTCTCATCTTGAGAAGGAAGCTGTGTCACCATCCCCAAGGCGGATCCTCGTGGCATAATAGTCACCTTGTGAATAGGATGAGCACCATCGGTATTGAATGCAACAATGGCATGACCACTTTCATGGTAAGCAGTGAGCTAACAAAAAGGTAATTATATTAATGTTTGTTATAATAAATAATCTCTCATGGATCTGACAAGTTTAGATAAGGCATGGAAAGATCATATTGCCATACCAAGAAAGAATTGCAATGCCAATCATTAAGGATAAAAGCACATAGCATGCATACCTTTTTTGATTCTTCTGTTATGAACATAGTTTTCCGCTCTGTACCCATAATCATCCTGTCCTTTGCAAACTCCAACTGTGCTGCAGTTAACTTGTCAGCACCATCTACTGCAGCCTTAATGGCTGCCATATTTACCAAGTTTGCAAGATCTAACAAATAAGACAAAATAAATAAAAATACCTAAGATGATTTGAGCAAATGCAAAATGATATGCTGTTGAAGGGTAAAAAAGCTGATAAGGAACAAGGAATTAATAGGAAACAAGCTACTTGCCAATCTAAGATCTAAGTTTGTTGGTAATTACTTGTTATTAGAGTTAAAAAATGAGGGTGCACTTTTTTTGGGTTAAAATAAACTAAGAAAACAAACCTGCACCATTGAAGCCAGGAGTACCATGAGCGATTGCTCTAACATCTACATCATCAGCCACTGGCTTGTCCTGTAAATAAAGCTCCAGAATGTCTTGCCGGCCCCGCACATCAGGATTTGGAACAACAATCTAGAAGCAGATTTTGTTAGAATTTATTGTGCCTCAAGCAGAAATCTAGGAGCAAGAACATTTAAACAAAAGCATGCAAGCACAGTGGTGTGTAGTGTGTCTGCATTCTACCGCTTTTTTCTACCTGTACAATTAGTGCATATATACTTGTCCACACGTGATCGCATCCACAGATACTCATAAAAGCATCTAGAAAATAAGCAATGGGACGAAGGAGACATATATATTGCCCATGAGTTTAGCAAGTTATTGTTTTATACACGTAAAATATTAAGTCCATAGTCCGTGCAGTCATACATTATGACTTACATCTCATGATCTACTCAGAAAAACTCGTCTTATATACATGATTAATTCAGTTACTAGCACCTACAGAGATAGTCTATTGACTAAATCCTTACACAAGGCATAGCATTTCACCAGTTCAAGAACCCCTCTATACCATGAACGAATGCCTCAACAAATTTTTACCACATAATCCACCAAATAGAAATATTGGTAAGATCGTGCATCTGTCAAAGTAAACAAAAATACTCACAAGCAAAACATGAACACCACCTCATGCAATTCTTCTTTCAGCATGCTTGATTCTCACTTCAATATTTATTCTTCAGTTTAAGGCCGTTACTCATTAAAAACGGTTTTCTAATTTCAAAATTCTTTGAAAGAATAATAATCAGCCTATCAAGCACTGTCCTTTCTGCTATTTCAAATAAATAATGCTCAACTATTAGGGACGTAAACAGAGTTTGTGCAGAATAGATATACGCAAAATTCATATTCATATTTGCATTATATAGCCATATCCAAACATGGGATCATTCATATATTCAAATAAATATATGTCTTTGGTAAAGGCAAATGCAGATAAAAACTGGATATGAGCAACAAATGTACCTACCATAAACACCGCTAAATATAATAAGATTAGACTAATAACACATCCAATGTTAGCAAATACTGATTGCCAAGGTATCAAATACACAGGTTACCAAGGTGTCCAGACTGCTTTTCTTGTGGGCTCATGCTTCTGTTAAATGTTGGCAGAAAGAGTATATTGATTTAAAAAGGAAGCATATAAATATATTTCATCCATACAAGTATACATGGCAGTTCATATTGAAATCTGAAAACTATAAGCATATTAATACTCGTATCCAAATTTAGCTGAACTCTAAACCATGAACCCATCTGTAAACCTGAACTGATGGTAAAAGCTTGGCTACGTTTGTGCTTGGTTCAAAATCATACAGAAAGACCAAATTGAATCAGGTATATCTAGATCCAATAACAACCCCATTCACTCTCTTTCATGGGATACATTTTCGTTCTAACTAATTGCTAACTAATCATTCATATGTAGCTTCCAGTATGTTCTCTCATCATCATTTTGAAAACCTCCCTCTTTTTCCTCTGCTACACAAGATCCATGATCCTTGCAACTATTATTATTCTCAACACGTTAACTGACAATGCACAAATCAACAAAATCTTGAGAGCATTTCACAAGCAATCTTCAACGTGACATCAGCCATCAAAGGAATGTATAAGAGAACTGCACTCCACTTTGGGGCACAGATTGGATGCAAAATATCCAAATAAGAACATTGATCCAGTGTTGTCGATTTTGTATGAGGAGCAAAACTTGTGTTTTATGCAATGAAAAGCATTTCCCCCAGTTTCTTATAATTAAAATTTTATGAAGATGAACCAACCAAAAGTCGCAACTTATACTATAAATTTTGAAAGTTAAACATCTTTGTTTACCAACTCAGAAATAATTGTCATGTTTTCTCCATCCATATAATAAATATCTCCATGTCAGTCGCTACAACTGCAACTCAAAATGCTGCCAGGTTTATTGCTTAAGATAGGAATATTTCTTCTTCAGGCCCCGTTGAACCAATCTGAGTCAACCAACAATACCAATTCAGGATATGAGATCATGGACCGGATTAGGACCTGAATTCTGAAGATCATTGTTAACATAAAGTTTTAAACATGACCCAGATCAATGCAGCTCTATCATCAACTGTCATGAAAAATAATAACTTTGATCAGAAGTTGATAATAAATAGTTGAAAGGAACCAATTAGCTCATAATTATCCTTCAGAAAATATTACTTTCTTCTAGAGATATATGGTCTTACTTTCATAATTTTCTTCCATACTTGAGCTACAATCTAACTTACAGCTTGTAGTTGAATAAGAAAACATGCATTGATTTTGCCACTAACGGTAAGTGGAAGCAGAAATTTGAATCTTTCTCTTGATTCTTGCTATTTCAAAGACTGAAGACCAAGAGGCAGGATAACTTTCAGAATACACTTTACCGGTCATTGATGGGATTAAATTTCCAGCTTGGTGAGTAACCCATAAACTAGAGTCATCTCTTCATAGGTAGACTTTACAATGTTCAAATTGTATCACAGCAAAAGATTGCAAGTGCTTAACTAATTAATCTTTAGCAAGTTTCTGAATTGAATAACTCGTATAAGGGACTTAAATATTTTGGCAAAAGGGTCCTCATTTTCAAATTTTGTAATATCCAACTTGTTTTTTTCTGCAGAAATTGATGAAATTTCCATTTTCAGTTTAGAGAAACCAAAACATAAGAAAAGACTGCAGGAAAAATTAATAGAACTTACATGCCTGTCAAATCTACCGGGCCTTGTCAACGCTGGATCTAGAATATCAGGCAAATTTGTCGCAGCCATCAAAATAATACCCTGTATAAAATTATTAGAGCTGTTGGCACATACTAACATGTCACTTTGGAGAGTAGCACAGGCATAAGGTATAGAATACCTCATTCTGCTCAAAGCCGTCCAGTTCAACAAGTAGCTGATGCAACGTTTTCTTAGTATGCCCTTCCCATTGCTTTCTAGTGGATCCCACAGCATCTATTTCATCAATGAAAATGATGCAAGGTGCCTATAAATACAAAAGCAGATGCAGCATATGGGTAATGAAGATTTGTTAGAGGATTAACACATCATTTAAAGCTAATGATACCGATTAAAATGAAAGAATTGTGTGCAAAACGATATTACTGATAAAGCCATAGAGATCGCTGGGAGAGGATAGCCCTTATTAACTGATAAAAAGAACTCGTGGCTTCATTGGCATCCATTGTTATGTAAGAGAAATGAGATGGTTGGTTAGTCATCTGTTCTTCATTACGGTGAGATATTCAAATCTGATGTCAATTTAGCAGAGCAAGGTCTGTAACCTGGGCTTCCATGAAAAAGTATAACAATCCAAGATTTCTAAATTCATATTTGTGATTTTATCTACAATAATAACTCTTCAATCTACTTTTTTTCCTGTTTCATTCTTAAGTTGATTGGAAAAGAAAAGGAAAAATATTACCTCACATCATTTCTAATATAATTATTTATACTAAACACTCTATATGCTGTTTATAATATTAAATCACATCATTTCTAATATAATTCTTTATAGTGAACACTCTTTATGCTGCCTTCCAATAACCACATAAAAAATGGGGTGAAAGTTTCAAGTCTAGCTTGCTGCCGTGGATAGATCCTACAAATAAGAAATACCAGTCACCAAGAAGGCCTAGTCATATTCCACAACAAATGTTTATCAGTCAAAATAAAGCAAGCACATAGAAACTACAAATGAATCAAATCCATTAAGAAATGTATCAAATTCAGTAAGGATTCATGATAGAAAGAAACCTTGAGAGAAGATCAAGTTAGACAATCTTTTGGGTAGGATCATCTGTGGAGACCAAACAATCTTTTGGGACAGGACTTGATAATTTTGTTACATGACCTCATAGCTAAATAATCATAAAATAACTGATTTATGGGCCTAGAATTTGTTTAATACTTCAGTTTTGCAATGAGAATAGTCTACTTGAGAAAAAGCATGTTGAGAAAAGTGGAGAAAAGCCATAATAAAACATGCGGATTAGAGAGAGAGCAAGGGAGAGGGAAAGAGAGAGAGGTTGGGTAACATGAAGACATTGCACAACCATGCTACAGTTATATGATTATATATGCAAAAAGCCTATAGTTATTGAGAACTGGATCGTAGCCCCATGGTTGCCCCCCTCATGTTGGTTTGGGTTGGGGTGGGGGGCTTGATGCATGAATTTAATTTGTGGTGTTCCCACCACTATTCTCCCATCTCCAGTGAAAAAGGAAAGGCATAGAGATAATAACTTGTAACAACCAGGCTCTATCCATCATGAAGTTTAAAAGCAGGATAATGGTCACAAAATCATGGTATAGCAACGACGATTGTTACAACTGACTTGACATTCTAATAATATGTAACAGCTCGGTCACGATTGAAATACTGTATAAACAAACAAATCAAACCATAGGTGCTAAAAAGATATGGACCTTGTTCTTAGCAGCCTGAAATAAGGACCTTACTCGCCGCGCACCAACACCAACAAACCTGACATAAGAGATAAACAGTAAGAAAATTATATGAATACAAAGTGTTAAATATTTCAATTTTTACGATATCTCCAAAATTAAAATAATTCCCAAATCTTCACAATAGTAGCATAAAGTCATCTTACAAAAGCAACCCATGAAAGGCATTCTAATCCAAGAATTGCAAATTCATCTATATATTGAAAAGCAACAAATGAGGCGGCCATAATTTGGAGAATCAAGTGTTGTATACTTTTTCAAAGTTGCAACATGATGGAATAAAGAACTGATTCATGTGGTCTATTCATGCTAGCAAATCCAGAAATATAATTTTACAGAGGGGTCTATTAATGAGAGAGCACATGAAGCTAGGATGCAATAGTGCATGTCGTTCACTTATGAGAAAATAGACCAATATATTGTACGTCCAATGAAATTATGTAACAATCTTAATAAAGGCCCTACCCACCACCAAAAGGACAGGCACACAACAGGGAGAAAAGAAAATCATCCACCAAAACATACTCAAACTTAAGTTTGAGCCTACAAAGTTATGCGTAAAGGAAAGAGCAATTTTTGATATTATAAGTCATGAACAAATATGACAAATGAAGTAGTTGAAGGAGAGCACTTTGGAAAGGAAGCGATGACGCAATCTTGACAAGCCTAGTTTGCTCAAGAGAACTGAAAGTATGGTGTTTTGAATAGCATTTGTAGTTGAGAGTTATATTTAGTCAAACCAGTAATGTACAGGTTTAGGAAAGGTCACATTTAGTAACCAAGATTTCTTTTTATTATTTTTGAATAAATAATTCCTGCTAGTAATAGAATTCCTATAGTGCAGTGCATTAAAAAACCTACGAATATAATCATCTAGTCAGTCTTGCATCCAACACAATTTTAAGCTGCAACAAAATCCTTGGAGTTATCCTCTTTAATATTTGAAAGAGTAGTAGCTTTCTTCTTTTCTTGATAATGATTTTTCCGGACAGTTCCCAAGGTTTGCAGTCACAAAGACACCATGTTAACGTATTTGTTTTTTGTTTTTTTCACTTTGCTTCATGTAAATATTCTAAAAACCCACCAAGACCCTTAACTAACTAATCTCCTACCCAATTTTCTCAGAGGTGACCACACCTATTGTCCAAACTAAACTGTATTTCAGAGTCCAGTAAATTCAAGTAGCATTAAAATTTAGTCTTCAGTTTTAGCATCCATACTTCTGAACATTTAGAGCCATCGACATCTAAACTCCAGGTCTTAAAATTAATACTTCACATTTCCTACTGGTCCTGTATCAGTATTTTTCACAGACAGCAACACCTTAAACTTCACATAATACAAATTAACAAGCTTCTATAGCAGAGATCACAGGAAACCTAAAATGTAAGGCCAGTTATCAAGCAAAAAACAAAATTAGTAAAATAAACAAAATTTTGAGAATATAATAAATTGCACAGACTACTTTATACAAGATATTAAGCACTGGATACAGAATGGCCAATAAACTTAACAAATGCCTTAAGTTACAATTAGAGAACATGGCAGAGTTTCCAAACACTGTCCTTCCATAACTTTTTATAACTTAAATGATAATTATTAGCAATTCAGCAAAAATGGAATAAAAATTTATTGCTGCAAAAATAGTTGGCTTACATTTCCTCAAATTCAGAACCAGATCGATAGAAAAAAGGGACACCAGCTTCTCCAGCAACAGCCTACAGCAGATTAGCTCTGGTTAATAAACAGAATAACATACTGCTCAGAAGAAAAAATGTGACCAACAAAGCCTAGTCCTAGAACAATCACATAGGGAATCAAGGAACATCGTACCGGCCCAAACCGGACGGTACGGGGCGTACTGTACTGTACCAGTTCAATACTCGGTATGGGTGACGTACCGACACTCGGTACACCAAAAAAATTTTGTAGCAGACCATACTGACACTGTGCTAGTGTGGCACCGGTACGGGGTCCGGTACCGAGACGGCGAACCTAGTAGGAAATAAAAGGATCTTTCGTCCATAAGGATTTTACTTTGCTTTTTCTTTCCATTTGTTGCACGTCGCCAGACTACGCTTCAAGCTACCCATATGTTATAAGGTCTCATATACTAACCACCTAAGTCAGTATAAGAAATTTGCTTGAGGTGTTTACAATGAAGATGATGAAGCAGATTTTCTTTTCGGGCTATTCCATATATAAATTTGGATGATTTGACTTGTATTCCTTGTCTTTGTAAAGATTAAATATTTTTTGAATATTGTTGGTATTAGATGAATGAATAAATAACTTGTATTCCTTATGTTCAGCTTTTTGTAAAGATTGAATGCTTTTTTAATGTCAATGATGTTGGGACAAGATTTTTGTAATGTTTTCTAAATTTACCTTCTTTTTTTTCTTGTGTTGCTTAATGTATAAAACAGGTTGGATCGGATTGGGTTGGGCTAAGGTCTAAGGCTAAGAGCCTAAGTGGTTAGTGGTTATCTATTTATTAAACAGGTTTGGTTGGGCAGGTTAAATAGGTCCAAACAGGTTAAACGGGTCGGGTTGGGCAGGTTAAATAGGTTGGGTTGGGCAGGTTAAACAGGTTGGGTTGGGCAGGTTAAACAGGTTTAAACGGGTCGGTTGGGCAAACAGGTTAAACAGGTCGGGTCGGGTTGGGCAAACAGGTTACCTGTTAATTAAACAGGTTAAACGGGTCGGGTCGGGTTACCTATTTAATAAACAGGTCGGGTTCAGGTTGTAATTTCTGACCTGTTTAATAAATAGGTCAGGTTCAGGTTTATGATTTTCTGACCCGATCTGTATCTGACCCGACCTGTTTATGCCTGACCCGACCCGATTGCCACCCCTACCAATAACCATTCCAAAACATGAAAAATGGCAGGCAGGGTTCATTATATAAGTTATATTTTACAGGCATTGGCAAAAACCACCTTCATGCAAAAATATACCTATCATATGCCAAAACAAGTTCAAACATGTTTGAACATCTATTTTCTGCATTCCCTTCAAAAAAGAAGATATCTCTTTTCTGCACGAATGAAGACCACCCATAAAATTTTCAGTCTCCGTGTCCCTTATCTTCATGCCAAAACTTAGTCAACAAGATTTATTTCATTTCTATGTCCTTATTATAAAGAACAAGATATTATGTCCCTGCACTAGTTGACTGTCAAAAGCAAGTGCCGCTAAACATATACAAGCAGTTATGAAACATCTGAAAACAATTTCCAGGTGTTCTCAGATCCTGTCATGCTGCTGAATCATATCAATAATTAGCAAACTGGGAATTCCAAAGGCTACCAGTCATTCTTGAAAAATTGCATCTGATGGTCAACCTACGTGCCTCAACACATACCTTTTGTTTAATATCCTCTATCTAAGAATATAAAGGCGAATATATCATTTCTTGAAAAGCAAGCTTGAATAGGCAATGCAAGTAAGAATTAAGATTACACAAGGAATTATTCTATTTGTCATAGAAGCACCTGAGTTATAATGAATATAAATATTCTCAAAGGCCAAATAACTTTTAGTTGCACGGGCTCTTCCCGCATGCCACAAATGCCCACAAATAGGAAGAATCCTAGAACAAAATGAGAGGTTGCTAACCAGCTTCTAAAAGAGATATAATTGACTGCATTGATCTCGGTAGCTACGCCACCCACTGAAGCAGAAGGCATAGGCCTGCACGAAGCCAAGCCCCAGCCACTGACTGATGGACTGACTTGGGCTACCTTTAACCCGGAGACCCACTCTCCTCTGACCGTAACTAGAAAGTTATTGGGATTTGTTATTACAAAAGATGGAATCACAGTTGACCAGCAAAAACTACAGCCATCCTTGAAATGAAACCACCAACTAACCTCCGGGAACTCAAACGGCTACAAAGAATAAATACCTCCTTCAGAAGATTCATCTCAAACCTATCAGGAAGGTGTCAACCGTTTTCACGCCTAATGAAGAAAGGGATCGAAAAAGTATGGGATCAAGCCTGTGACAACGCGTTCCAGAGCATCAAGCAATACTTAACACAACCACCAGTCCTAGTCTATCGAGAGGGCAAGGTTTCGCCCCGTTTTCAAAATCACAGAGTTACTTACGGAATGTAAAATCTTTCTCAACGTTGGCCAGGCCGGACATCAAATTGAGGGGGCCCACCTCACCTCTCCCCTTCGCTTAACTTTCACTTTCCTTACAGCGTGGTTTCTCTCAGTTTTGAAACCGCCTTTCCGAGTTAATCAATCTTCACGCAAATACAGAATAAAGAAAGAGGGTTTCATCTACGACGAGACCAAGGACGGAAAGCCGAACCTAAAGATCTTTCACCTTGACAATGTGCAAGAAGAAGCACCGGAAGTCAAGAACAGAGAAAGAGCCGAAGAGAGAACAGAACAGACTAACCGATGTTAAAGTTTAGTTTACCAAGGCCACCTCACGAGCTAACTGCAAAGAAAGGTTTGTATACGACCGGCCCTAGAGTACTGGCGGGGCTCCCTGTGGAATGATGAAACCGTGGTTGTTCCCGTATCATCGAATTCATTGCTTTGGGTCTTTTTTCTCTTGGTCTTCCCTTTCACCGTCTTTCGCAATAGCTGATTCGTCTACACTTGATTGCCTAACTTCGGGTACTTTTTCAAGGATCACACTACAACAAGAGTCCAAGCGACTAGAAAGAGGCTTGAATAAAGAACAAGCGCATATTGATACTTCTTAAGTTGAGGAGGTTTTCGGTTTCGCCTTTCCTTTTGAGCTTTATCTTCTTATGGAAGATACAACTTGTACTTTTGAATGTATGAATTCCGTAGAAAAGCTAGTACCTCGTTAGCATTGCAGTGCTACTGTACCAGTAGTGGAGTGGCTTGAATCAAATCGTTTGTCTAGAGAGGGTGTAGCGATAACCAAGGCTGACTGTACTATAAACTCAAGATGCTTTCCTTGACTTGAATGAAATCTGGAGTTGTGTCGAGGAGAAGCTGCACCTTGATAACAACGTAATTACACATATGTGTGTGTCTCTGTGTCTGTGTGTGTACTTTTATGTGCATGATCTCACCTTAGCAAGCAGAGTCTTTCCTGTTCCAGGTGCACCAGTCAAAAGAATTCCCTACAAAACAATATGCATTAGGATCAATCACATGCACAGACGCTCGCGCGCACGCGCGCACACACACATATATAAAAGAGACAATAAAACAGAAAGTACTTAGATCTCCCAAAAATTGAATGCTCATACATAACATGCCTGATAATCTAAATGAGATCATTGATAGATAGAGCACCTTACTGTACATAATAAAATGCATTATCAAATAATATGTGTTATTAAGCAAAGTCACAATAAGGATCACATATTACAAAACAGGTTTTAGCATGAGTACTCAGATTTGAAGGATGAATTTCCATTCTATACCAACAAGTTCATTGTTGATTTTTGATGAATTATCTTTTTACATTAGCTTTAGATCATTAAATGTGAGCAACCCTGAAATGATCAGCGATTCTAAGACATAAGATAGAAGTTTAGAAGCATATCACATAAGCTATATATAAATCTAATGAGTTCATAGTCATTCATGTCCTTAAGTCTCTTCAAAAGTAACTGCCCTTGAAAATGATTCATCTTTACAGAGTTATTAGCTGAATTTAAGTCCAATAGTCAACCTCTCACAGTCATATACACATAGCATAGTGATCTCAAAGACAGCTATTGGGATGTTAGCATCCAAAAGATAGCTGTTGAATGATGATTACCTGAACCTGAAGCATTCTATTCTAAGACTATATAGATATGGATGATTCAGAAAGAAATAGGCTGATAGTGAAAGATTGAAATCTGAACGAACCTTTGGTAATTTCCCCCCGAGGCGAGTGAACTTTGCTGGGTTTTTGAGATACTCCACTACTTCTTGAAGCTCTTGTTTTGCATCATCGCACCCTTTAACATCTTTAAAGGTTTTCACATTCTACACATGAAGTTACCCGAGATGTAGAATTTTCCATAACTATTTAAAAATATGAGATGCTTTGTAATTTCTTTATCTGTTTAAGTAAGGAACTGAGAAGCACATCAGCAAAGCAGTATAAGGATAAACAACTAAAAGCAAAAATTTGAGAATAAAATATTTGAGCGTCCTAAAATCATATATTTAGCAAATATTCTTTTAAAATTGTGCCAAAGTAGGTTGATGTCAAAATTTGTAAAGAAATGGTATCACTCATTTGATTAAGCATAACAGACAGGAATTAGTTAAAAGAAACTAGACCTGTAATGCAATAGCTCGCAAGTGCATAGTAGATAGCTAGTTTGTTTAAATATTTGAGTTGTAATGCATAATATTCACTGATAACATATGAAGTAATTTATATAGAACAGTTCATGAAAATTTCTTCCATCATAAGACACATGTTACCAAATTGTTCTATCATAAGATATAAATATGTTACCAGATACTTCCAAGTGCAAAACTATTCCAGCTGAACAGCATAATCCAGTGTTCCCAAATTGCTTAAGCTACAAGATATTTCTACTTAAATGATAATTTCACTTATCTAGATGGAAAGCATGAAGCCTGAAGAATATTCAGAGTTTGCTTTTGCCGATCAGTTCTCCATGCTAAAAGGACATGTTATTGCATTATTATTAGTTGGTGGTCAAATTTCTTGATCCACTCATTTGCTTGTATTCAAAAGTTTCTATGAACTTGCAATAATAGGATTGAGAAACAATAATTTCCAGTAATATACAGAACTCACTGGGATTGTTTAAGAAGTTTATTACAATATTTTGGATCCATGTACTTTTCTCAATCTATCCTGCACCTCCATAAGAAGGAACATGTGTACTGATCTCCATCACAAAAGGAGCCTCAGTACCAGCATTATTAACTGTTTTTACTTGAAAGGGAACTTTATATCTTGTGAATTTTGCAACTTTTATATTTCTGTTACCAAGCCTAAATTAGAATGCATTTAAACTACGCCATCAGACCCTCTAAAATTTAAAAATATAATACTTCAACTATAAATAGAATAAAACCCATGTCTCTTAAAAACAGCCTTATCTAGTCTTTTGCAGAATATGAACCAATCAAGAAACTCAAGCCACATTGAAACAAATTAGCTGATTATAATGAAACGAGAAGACCGGAGCACTCTCATATCAGAACTTGGAAAACTAGTCAAACTTATGAAAGAAGAACACACATGGGCACAGAAGAGCCACGATACCTTCTCTGGCATAATTTCTTTGTTTAACTCTTTCGGGGCATATGTAGCACTTGAGCCAACACTAGATGTACCTATACCGCCTAAACTGCTGACGTATTTTCGGAGTGCAGCTGTACCTATTGCCCTAGTAAGACAAACAACATAAAAATAAAAAGAACCATACAAACAAAGAATTCCAGCCAGGAAAGCTTTCCTCATTAACAGATAATATTCAAGTAAAATATTCCTATATATAAAATATGCAAGAAGCTTTAACAATCTGATTTTAGAAAATAAAACTATAAAGGAATTGAGTGGCATAAACATGCACAAAGTACTCTCATATAACTGCAATAGTCCTATGCTCCTAAAAAGAAAAAAGTTAACTATGGTATATCAAAGAGAACAGAATTCAATGCATATCCTTGTCTATAACAGCACAACTGAGGGAGGGGGAACTTAATATAACTTAACTGCTACATGCCTTAATGGTCAGCAAGGATTTGGGATGCATTTTTGGTCATCCTGCTTTACCCTTTCCTATCATTTCTTTCAATTCTTTCTGAGATTCTATCCTTTTCTCAGTTAAATAACAGGAGGAGAAAAGTATTCTTCCACAATAACCAGGGGAAAAAAAGCGAACTTTTACACCAGAATGGCAGTGGGAAATCTTGCAATTGTGACAAAAGGAAAAAAAATAAGCACAAGTTACCTAACATAGGCACACCAAGGCCAATTTTGGGTCTCCAAGGACTCAAAGCCCAATATAAAGCCACCAAACAATTGGCATACACAATGAACACTCAACATAGATTTTGGTAGCATAGAAAATGGCACCATACACATGAAGGGCGTTATCAACTTCTTTACAACAGGACTAGATGGAAAGAAATACCAATTCAGTGTAAGATAACTTCATTTAAGTACATTAAAATATGTTGGTTGACGCATGAATGAATCATCTTGGGTTCCATTGAGTTTCTTAGACTAGTCGTAATGATTGAGGTCACATCCTTATCCTGATTAACTGAATTGCTTCTTATTTCTCTCTGAGAAAGCTCTTTAGTCTATATAAAGTGCAAAGTACAATGACAGAAGACAATGAGTTCTATGCAATTTGTTTCATCCTAAAGCTTTTGACCTTTGTTGTGGTATTCTTTCACGTTATCCTTAACCATCTTTGTGGTTAAGGAATCCCATAGCATGCATTTCCTTAATTTCCTAGTGCTCGTAGCTCTGCATCTACTATTTTTATTTTCCACAACTATACATCTATTTGCATTAGTTTGAATGCTTTCTTGTGGTAGCTTTCTAAATCTTATCCTCCCATCTTCATCCACAAGTACAGATACCATTTAAAGACAAAAAAAAAAGACTTACTTCTGGACTAAAATGTCAGGTGGTTAGTAAAGAACATGGGCATAAGATGACCGTAGCAAAAATGAGGATGTTAGGGCAAATTGTGGTAAACCATTAACTAGTAGAGTTAGAATTCAGTTTCTAAGGAAGGTTAGGAATTGCAAACAACAAATAATGAAGCTGGGGAAAAACCATTTAAGATGGTTTCATAAGCATGTTTGCTAAAGAATGGAGATGGGGAAGTAAAGGACAGAGATGACTAAAATGAATGTAGCGATAAATCTATCGGTAACATCTTCAATTTTATAGAAGGTGTTTTGAATTAGACTTAGTATAACCCATGTCAAATTGACAGAATTAGGCTTATCGCAAATCTATATTTATCTAATGATACAATCTATACATTTAGATCTATCAACATGAGATCCAATGCATGGATGTTATGGCAAGAAAGAATTAAAAAAATTAATCGGTACAAGGAAATGTTATTATATTATTAAAATAATATAGAAACACATCATACAGTTTGGTAACATGAATAAAAACATACCACATCAGTCCAACAACAACAGTAAACAAGATGGTTGACAGAAGCTCTTGAGCAAACCATGTTGATTTGCTTGATGCTTTTGGGTCAACCTGATGAGCAACATATAGGACAGAAAGTTAATGGCTGACTCGCAGAATAGTAGTAGAATACTGAAGGAGATAGAAGAAAGTATGGTTAACATTTTTTACGTTTTCTTTATACATCCAGCTAGCACCAAGCACATAATCCAAAACCGAAAGGATTAACGTGTACTTACCATAACTACATGCAGTGGCTGTTTCTCCGATATTCCAGGGTTTAAAAATGGCTCATTATTATTTCCAGTTGCACGCTGCTTCAACTCTTGCAACTACTGACATGAATATATTTTTAAGAAAAGTCAAAAGTTGGCAGCAGCAATCCCCATATTGATAATGACTTCATACTGACTAAAATAATTCAATGACTGAAGCTAACTGATAATGACTTCAGATTCAAGTCAATTGAAATTCTAAAGATAATTAAGGATTTTTGGAAGATTGTTGGAGTTAGCAATGTTCCTTATTGTGTTTTCCCTCTATATCGTCGAATTGTTGCAAAGAAAGATAGTTCAGTGTCGCCACGTTATACGTTTCTAAGAAGTACATCAACAATATAGCAAGATTACAGGATTAAAACTAGTAGAAATTTGGAGGAGAACACGAAGGGAATGCTAACAATCCAAAGAACATGAATGATGCAATATGATCCAAAAAAAGAGGTGATCAACAAAGTGAACAGGTACATGACACAACAAAATAGTAACACAATATGAGCTTAACTACCAGTGATGGGAGACTAGAAGGCTTTCCAGATTGCTCATCTGGAAGATATTCTGCGATAGCGTTGGTGACAACAAGAGCTCGAAGATATTCTGCAACTCCTTTACTATCTACTGCATGATTTCTTTGCTCAAACCGTCTAATGACTGATTCTGGACTGCAAAAATACAAAAGAAAGAGATGAATTCATGATAACATCCAAACTTCTGTTTGCTAACTAAAGAGCACAGAAGAGCAACCTCGAGGTGGACTACATAAGCACTCAGCATTGCTAGAATGAATTAGAACTGATCAAAACCCGGGCCGAGCCGGGCTCGGGCCGGGCTCTACAGCAGAAATTAGGCCCGATGGCTATGCCCAGGCCCGGCCTGGCCCGACTGTCGGTCTTAAATTTTTGTCCAGGCCCGACCCGACTTTATAAATCTGGTTTTAGGCCCCCGTCTAGCCCGGCCCGACCCGATAGGCCCGACCCGACAGGCCCAATTTTTTCTTTGTTTGGAATCTGGAAATGGGCTAGAATGGCCCGACCAGGCCCGGCCCGATTTTTTTGGTTGGGCCGCTTTTCTTGCCCAGGCCCAACCCATGGGCCTTTTTTTAATGCCCAAGCCCGAAAAATTTCGGGCCGGGCTGGGCGGGCTGGGCGGGCCAGAAGGCCCGTGATCATCTCTAGAATGAATGCAAAAAATCAGAAAAAGAAAAATCATATTTGTCACATCCTACAAACTGAGCATGTCTGTTATAATAACAATTCGAAAGCAGATACAAGTTTACAAAATGAAAGGTGGTTGCTTCTTGTGCTGTTAGGATTAATTGTTCTTCAAGATGTTGGTGAAGTATGCACTATGGAATAATAAAGCTCATAAGATCTTAATACATGTGTACTTATACCTAGAAAACTACCTTAAACCATTATATTGGGGCACCTCCACAGACTAAGATATAATCTATGGAGGCTTGAGAATGTTCTATAACCAACACTTAACCTACCATTAACCAATTTTGAATTTGTTACGATTTCCAACCAAAAATTCAAAGAGCAGTTTTCAGCAAGAAAGTGCCAATAATGAAACCTAAATAAACGACGAGTCCAGCAAAGGCGATATATAATAACAATGATACAATGTCTACATAAAAATATTGCTGTGCATAGGGCTATTGCCCAAAGGATGCTTGTTTTGGGGTACAAAGACCTAAGAAAAGCTCCAAGAAAAGGTGGACTGAACCTGTGCTTGTTGAGTTCGGCAAGGAGAGCGCTCTGCTTCGCAGCATCTCCAGGGTTTGCATCAGCTTCCGCAATGAGAAGCTGCAACCTCTTCTCCTGCCGCCAGAACGGCCACCAGCTCAGCCGCTCCGACATCATCACAACATCAAATCTCCTCCTCAACGAATCCATCACTCCAATCAAGAACGCCACCAGCGGCCACCTATTCCTCATCTCCTTCTTCTCCACCAACTGACGACCGGATTCCAGTTCTTTCTCGGAACCACTATCCCCGACCACCCCGACCTCCAAGACAGCCTCAGTCTCCCCTTTCGACCCCTCCCCACCAGTTTCTTGCGAAAGGTTGGATCTTCGGCTCGTATCCGAGCCCAAGATCGAATCTTGGCCGGACAAAATGGGTTCCCGCTCCGAATCCACATTCTCTGGCGGAAATGCGTGGGTGACAAGGGCCAAGCCGCGGTAGGAGCGGGATATGGGGAGGGAAGAGAAGAAGAAGCCGGCAGAGAAGTCGGGGCCGCGGAGGGTGCACGAAAGAGGGATAGAGGAGCGTTTGGGGGGGCGGAGGAGGGGCGGGGAGGGCCAGAAGAGGAGGGAGGCCTGGAGCGCGGACATGGCTGGCAGCGGAGGCGGCGGAAGAGATCGAAGGGACTTGAAGCAGAGAAGAGCGTGCTCTCGAGCCCCGCCCGCCTCGCTCCCTCCCGAATATGGTCGGGGATTTGAGGGAGAGCGAGGGAATTCAAGGGAGAAGGAGGGCTCGGGGATTACTAGCCACAGGATCGAATGAGCGAGAGGAGATACATGGAGAGGAGGGAGAATCGGGGGAGAGACCTTATTCTCGAGCGGCGCGGCCGCGCGGCGGTTCCCCCCCTCTCTACCTTCGCTCTTTCTTTCTTGACTCGTTGCGCAAGCGGGAGGTTCAGCTCTGGGAGATGGCTGGGATACTTTCCTTCGCGTGGCTGAAATCGGAGCTTTCTGCCGCTTTTTATACGATCCGGATAGGCCCGTTGAGAGCCAGACGTCATTACCACTTTGCTTCAACCCAACACGCAGAGGATTCCGAGCAGCGGCTTGTTATTTACCCCATTCTTTGGTTCTTTTTTTAATGAACTAATTACCAAGATGAGCACTTAATAAATAAAATTTATAGAGTAAAAAAAAATTATTAGTATAGTGCACGGCCATATAGTACACATGATGTAAAATATAATGTCTTGTGAATAATGGAGATCTTAAGTTTTCTTGACCCACATGGAATTTCTAAAAACTTTTAAAAAGAATCAAGATATTTTGAGATTGGAGCTCATGCTTACGAACTAGATGTCTAACATAATAAATTTCTTATTTGAATAAATCCATTCAAATATTCAGTAGCTCAAATATGGACTTAAGTAATGCTATGAGGAGCTTATTCTGTATACATAGAATATTTATACTGCCTCATGATATAAGGAGATTGGTATCACTAATAGGAATTAGTGCGATAAAGAGGGCCTAGTTAGTGCATCTGAGCAACTACTCTTTTTTATCTTGGATTGAGCTGCGGTCATTGTTGGGCCTAGTTAATTTTTTCTACGATGCCAAGGAGAACTCTTCTGGATTTGTCGATTTGAGCTTCCTTGGCCCAGCCTAATGGCCCTAATCTATGAGACCAAGCCCATTTTACTGTCTCTGGTTGGATTAGGCCTGAGGCCCCGCACGCGAACCCCACACTTGAGGTTGCGTGCTAAAAAAATCCTCGGGGACGGTGGCAAAAGGCCAAATCTGTCATTTTATCATATCATCCGCTCTCCCATCATTCTATCTCTAAAGCATCAGGCTACTTTTATAGTAATTGTAGTGTAGATTTACATCCAAGTTCGACTTGATTTAGTTATTTTATTAAAAAATAAAATAATTACATAATAATTATTTTTAAAATCATGATAAAATAGTATATTAAAGAAAATAAAGTGATGTTATTTACAAAAACCCACTGTCAAATATAAAAGTTTTTTTGATTGAAAATTTATATTTATATCACTTTCTTATTAAAAAAACATAGTTATATTGTTTTAGTCTATACGATAATGATTACAATAAAATATAAAAAGTATTATTTAAATATATAAACTAATTAGAGGCTTCCGATATTGTTATAATGGTTGTTGCTTTCTTTCACATTTCAAAGTGTGCTCCTCCATATTTATTTCAAAAGAAAAGCTAAATAGCATGTCTCGTATATTTTTCTTCTTCTTAGGACAAGTAAATAAACAATCATAATTGGATAAAGGCCAAGAAAAGAATCCAACCACGATCTATCATTGGGTTGAAAATAGGTTGGACAATATCCGATTATCCAATTTCATTATTAATTCAGATTGGATTTGAATTGAAATTGTGGCATGTGATGGATCTTACCTACTCATAAATATTATGATGAATTACAGTAAAAGATCATCTCTAAATAATTTTGCTCCTCTACCCAAAGATGGAACTTATACATGTTATTTCGACAATCAGCATTCAATCACCAGACTAAAACATTCCATTCAAGAACAAAAAACAAAAAACAAAAAACACTCTAAGCCTGCTGCCTATGACGCTTTATTTGTTGTTCTCTACAATCATGACATAGTTTAGATATCTTTTTTTCTTGTGAATCAATCAACATATACAAGATTTATCCTTAGTAGTCAAGAGGTATGGAAAATGATCTACAAAGTAAACCCCTGCTCATTGAGTCAAAGCTTGAGCGCCAGATCTAGGATTATTTTCCTCTTCACTTCACCAATAGTCATTGCAAGAGCATTGCCCATCTACGAAATGATGAAATCGAACCCCATCCCTAAGAAAAATCTCACGAGTACTTATTCTCGACATATACTTTGCCACCATATGGCAGTCATTGCACACTCTGGTATTCTTGATTACCCTGATTGGCGTGCTCTTATCAGTGTTGATCAGTCCATAAGTGATTGCCAACTTCTCAGTGTGACTCCTAAGCAATTTCTCCTTTTCGTCCTCTGCAACATTCTGAACTATGCAACTGGTATCAGGAACATATCCTAACCTCCTCATTTCAGAGATCAACTGATACAATTCAAAATATATCTCCCCAATATCTGGATGGGGTCTCCCATCGACCTCGAAGACATGTACAGTTTGATTAATCTGTATCCAGCTCCAACCAGCCCTGCTCTTCACCCCCACTGCATGCATTGCATCCCTTACGTTCTCAGCATCTTCCCATCGGTTTTCGTAGGCATATACACTTATCATCAGCAAATAATTTGCAGAATTGTATGGCTCCAATTTGAACAGATTCTTAGCAGCTATTTCAGCAAGATCCACATTTCTATAAGTTCTACAACCTCCAAGGAGAGCACCCCATACACTAGCATCTGGTTCTAATGG
The DNA here is from genome assembly GCF_051530095.1 of Phoenix dactylifera. Classification (NCBI taxonomy): domain Eukaryota; kingdom Viridiplantae; phylum Streptophyta; class Magnoliopsida; order Arecales; family Arecaceae; genus Phoenix; species Phoenix dactylifera. The sequence goes on along the minus strand of NC_143198.1, from coordinate 31,175,182 downwards.
CATATCTTGTATAAAGTCCCATGCTTCATCAAGATACCCACCTCGAGCAAGGAGATCGACCATGCAAGTGTAATGCTCAAGAGTTGGCGTCACCTTGTAGCAGTTCTTCATGTCATCAAAATATTTCCATCCTTCACTGATTAGGCCTGAATGTCTGCAGCCAGAGAGCAATGCCGTGAAGGTAATACCATCTGGCCTAATTCCTGTCATGCACATCTCATCGAAAAGTGAAATGGCTTCTCCGCCTCGACCATATGCTGCAAAGCCATTGATCATGGCATTCCAGGAGGCCAGATTCTTGTTTTGAATCTTCTTAAAGATTCGACGAGCATGCAGCAAACTGCCAGACTTGGAATACATGTCGACGAGTGCGGTTGCAACGACTACATCTGCATCAAATCCCTTCCTCGTTGCGAAGCAGTGTAACTCAGCACCCTTCTTTAACAAAGCAAGGGCTGCACAAGCTCGTAGCAGGCTAGCTATGGTAACTAAATTGGGCTCGATTCCTTCATCCTGCATTTCTGCGAAGAAGTACATTGAATCCTCATATTGTCCATTCTGACAGCATCCAGAGATGAGAGCTGTCCATGAAATCACATTAGTTTTTATGCCATTTGCCTTCAATTGACGAATCAATATCATTGCTTGACTGCTCATCCCCTTCATCGAATATCCTGAAATCAAGCCATTCCATGTGGTCAAATTCGGTCGAGTACCTTCCCCCTCCATTTTCTTCACAAGTTCTAAAGCTTCGTCGAGTAGCCCATTCTGCGCATATCCTGAGACCAATGAATTCCATGTAAGAACGTTTTTATGCTTCATAGTATCGAAGACTCTTCGAGCATCGGTTACTCTGAGACATTTCATGTACATATCGATAAGCGAAGTTCCTACATACACATTGCTCTCTAGCCAATTTCTCATTACGCAGCCATGAATTTGCTTCCCGTGTTCAAGCAAACCGAAGTCGCTAATCGTCCGAAGAACGCTAGTGATCGAACTCGAATTTGGCTTTAGACCCTCCTTTTGCATTCTTCTGAAGAGTTCAAAGACTTCGCCTATGGATCCATGATGCGAGTGACCGGAGATTAGAGCATTCCAAGTCACCAAATCAGGCTCTATACCAGATGAAATCATATTGCCGAACAGCTCTTTGGCATCATCTAGGAGACCGTTCAGAGAGCAGCAAGAGATCAAGGAATTCCATGAGACCAGGCTCCGGCTTCCAATAGATTCAAAAACTCTTCTCGCCAGCTCCGTTAGAGAATTCTTGGAGTACATGGTGATCAAAGAATTACTTACAGATAGGTTCGAGGAAAGTCCGGATCTAATGACATGCCCATGTATTGCCTTCCCTTGTTTTAAAGCTTCGATTCTCCCGCAGGCGTGCAGAACTTTAGCAATCGTGACTCCATCAGCTTTCGCGCTTAAGAACTGCATTTTGTGGAACAATTCAAGCGATTTGGACCACATTCCATTATCCACATTCAGAACAACCAATTTGTTCCACAAAATGGAATCTTTCGTGGCAGCTTCTTCGAACAGCTTGTCCGAAAATTCTACGCTCCCACAACCAGCATACAAATCCATCATGGAGCATCTGAGATAGCTTTCGCCTTCCAAACCCAGTTTAATGAGGAAGGCATGGATCTGAAAACCCAACCACGAATTCATCTCCCGAGCACAAATCCTTAAAGCTGCGTCTAGAACCCCAACGCCGAACACCACTCCAATCCTATGCAATTCTCGGAAAATTTCAAGCAACTCGCTTGGATCTCTCCCGCCACTGCCGAAAGCATTGATCAGGTAACTCCATGCTAGAGCGCCGCACCGCAGAGCCGCAGAGAAGACTGCGGCAGCTGATCGGAAATCCTTGGAACATGCGTACATTTGGATCAACCTATCCATGATCGAACCCGACTTCCATTCCTCAGTTGTTCTGATAATCCGGGCATGGATTTGCTTGACCGAATGCAGAGAGTTAGAGCAGAGGGGATCATGTAGAGAGGATGGGAAGGAGGGAAGTGAGAGGAGAGGAGGAGGTGGGGCTTCCATGGTGGTCTCTGGGATTTGGAGGGCTTGGGAGGCGGGAGCGATCCTTCTCTTTCTCGAGTTAGCGGACGGCTTTATGGGAGAAGACGACATGAAGCGAGGAAGGGAAACGGTTTGCTCCATGAAAATCCAAAATTCCGCTGTTAAAGAGCTTGGAGAGGAGAGGAAGGAGTAGATGCAGGAAGAGAGAGACACCGTGCACCACTTGTTAGATCCCGAATGGATAAGGATTAAGGCCCGTTGCCTGTCACCAGACCGCAATTGCAGGAATGGGTTCGACTCTCCACACCTAACGGTGCTTGCACCCCTCTTTTGTTTAAAAATATCGTACGAATACTTGTGTATAGAAAAATTTTCTGCGGTGCAGCAGTTCTTCGACACCAACGTAGCTGCCTAGTCCTGCTATTGGCATAATGATCGGTACACCATAGGCTGACCAAACCCTATTCTCTCGTACTAGGGTTGGCTCCTCGCAGTTCTTCCTTTAACACCAACGATAGATAGGAACCGAACTGTTTTACGATATTCTAAATTCAACTCGCATATCACTTTTATCGGCGAACAATCAAACCCTTGAGAACTTCTTCAACCTTAGGATGTGATGAGTCGACATCAAGGATCCGTCAATAAGAGCTATTAGGAGTCATCAACCTGTTATCTTTCTCGGACCAGAATTTTGGACTGTCTAACTTGGCAAGTTTCAAACTAGGATCCGGCTTGATAGACTTAGAAGCCATTTGTGAGACAGAAGCCAGCTCTGGATGCCTAGCTGGATAAGTCAATACAGGAATATGGCTATTTCTGATTTTTTTTTTAAAAAAAAAAAAATCCTTCTTATAGAGCTATTGATGCAGGCTGGTAACCGGCTAATCTAATCCAAAAAACTGACCCAAAATATAAGATTCGGGTGATGAAAAATAAATCCAATAAACTATTGGATTGGGCTGGACTTTTAAAATTATACCTAAAGTATTATCCGGTTAAACATAACCATATTGGAAGAAAAAATTTATACATAAACACACGTACATGCACCTACCCATCCATACACACATAGTCGTATATATAAATATATAATTATAAATATAGTATATAGTTTCTCCTTTTGCGAGGCTGAAATCACTGCCGCGTGAAACTCTACTATCAGAGCCCGGCAACAAATTGTGCGAGGGCAGCGATGAGGAAGGGAGGAGGCAAAAAGGAGGTGGAGGAGAAGGATCGAGATGAGGTCCTGGATAAAGTCCGGCTAGGATTTCGCCGATCCAATTTGCAATTCAGATTGGGCCAGATCAAGTCTCCAATATATCAGATTAAGTGGGGATGTTGGTCAGGTTGGGTCAGGACCCGACAGCATACTTGTCTACGCCCATCAAGTAGAAACTCACGAGCAAATTCTTCCGGGAACCATTAAATGTTAATTAATACGCATCATTTCTTAAAAAAAAATCTTTTCTTACAAATTACAACTTAATAATTTTTTTAATGCAAAATTCGCAAGTTCCGACGTACATCGTGCGAAACAACCCTGCTTTTGATCAAGAATTCAAAATCTACATAACTTGACCTAGTTTCGGGCTATCAAACCGGGACTCGCGTATGGCACAACTTTCAAATCGAGACGGTAAGATGCGTGAAGAGTGAGTGGTACGAGGATTGGAAAGCGACCTGAAAGGCTCAGCAGTCCTTAAAAAATTACAAACATTTTCTTTAGCTACTTATATTTGTTATTTTAGCCCCTCCATAAATATTGCTTTCCACTTTTTACTCTCTCTTTTTTTAATAATATTATTATAACCATTCCCCCTACGCAAGGATTTCATATGAAATCGGGGAGGATCTTCATCCTCCTCTCGAAAGAAAAAATAAAATAAAATTTTGCAAAGGAACCAATTTTCCGCCTGCATGGAAGTTAGAGCAAAGAAGAGCCCCCTTCCAAACGAGGCGAGGCATACAAAGATTCAGCTCAAGGCTTTTTCAGCCAATGCTTCCCCCATAGCTCCATCGTCTGAGAGATATCATAGGCACAAGAAAGTTAAACCTAGAACAAACATAATCTGGGAACAGGGATTTTATTCTCCAAGTTTTCAATGAAGCGCAACAGAAAAGATCAAATGCTTACCTGAAGCAAGGTTCACAAACTTCTCGGGCAAAGCATGACTCGGACTAAATCCCTTGTTGCAAAGCAACCTGTCCTGTTTGCCATCTGCCCAAAGTACTCATATTCTATATTCCTCCTCGTCACAAAAATTTAGAAAGTTTGATGAAATATGAGCAACCAACAACACAGTGGCTTGCCAAATATACCCATTGATCTATAACTTGATGAGAGATCAGTTTTGAGCTTTCGCAATTTAAGCTTGTTGTAATTACATCATGAGTTTTGAGCATGCCCTTGTATTACAGTTTGATGCATCCATCTCGAGCCACATGGGGCACATTCATGTTCGGCCCGCTTAAAAGGAATGCACAAAATTAAGAACGAGAAACTGCAGGACAATAAAAAGATGTTTGGTGCATGACAGCTGAGATGGAAAGATCAAGCAATGGTTGTGGAGTATAGAATACCGTAGCATTGCAGAAGGTTTGCCTAACGGCTGTAAGGCAGTGAGAATGGCATGGGGAACCGTTGGCTTCCTTGATCAGGAAACTGCATCATCTGTGTACCCATACCTGGAGGCATGGCCCTCTGTTGACTTCCTTGACCAGGCAGCAGCTGCACCATCCGAGTCTGAGGACCCATAATACCTGGCACGGCCCCTTGTTGGCTTCCTTCACCAGGCAATGGCACCACCTGAGGATTCATACCTGGTCGTGGCGGCCCCAGTTGGCTTCCTTGACCGGGCAAGGGCATCATCTGAGGACCAACACCTGGAGGCATAGCCCCTTGATGCATGTACATTTGATTCTGTAATTGGGCAGGTAAAGGAGGTACTGTGCCAGCTCCTGTATCCCAGCTTGCTCCAGGCTGAGGCTCTATCATTGCATTGGGGGGTGGATATGGAACACTGTTGTATGGAGCTGTCCCACCAAGCCCGGGGATCGGCTGAGGACCAAGAATTGATGGCTGGTTGCTCATCGTGGCTGTGTTTCCTCCAGTATAGTCTCTGCCTCGATCATTGTTAATCTGAATCAAGGCATGTCCATCATATATGTTAATGTTTTCCCGTCTACAACTTACATGCCACTATGCCAGATGAGTCTAGAATTAACTCTTCCTTTAAAGAGCTTGATATTTAAACTGACTCTAACGTAAAGCATAAAATCGTAATCTACCAGGATATCATCACCAGCTGAATACTTAGTGCACGTGCAAAAACAATTAAATCATGAGTTTCATGAAAAAATCCTATATACGAATTAAATCCTAGTGATGTGTTTCGCAGGTGTACTGCACATTCATCTTAATATAAACACTACCATGCAACAAAGGAGACATAGGTATAAATATTGATGTAATAAGAGGGGAAGATATTAATGAACATAATCATATACCTGACAACCACAATCTAAGCTGGCCCACCAGTAATTAATAGTCTAGTTGTGCAAAATTACCCAGATATGCTCCTAAATTTTAAATACAACTCCAAGTAATCTGAAGGGAAATAAATGTCAGCTGGTACCAAACCTTGCAGGCAGGATAGTAGGACTACCTTTGGCACAATAGCAAAAAACATAAACCATGGGCAAAAAAAGAGCTGTGTAACAGTCTCAACATGCATGTATCTGCTTCTGGATTCTACTTACATGACCAAGTGCACAGTCCTGTATATGCATGCAGACATGCCGCAGACATGCCCCACGTGTACATAAACAAGCAAATAACTAGATATTCCTCAAAATACTATGAAGCAAAGCAACTAAACTACTTTATGCATCCTATAAATAATACTGGAGAATGCGCAGCACTTTGCTAACCCCACATACCGGCTAGAGATGCAGCAACTTCCCTAATACCTTCATAAATACTGAACACAAAATTATTGCTCCTATAATTTCAACTTATGACCAATTAACACTGGTAAATTTTATACAGTGGAAAGAATATTGTGATGGTTTCTCAGCTAATGGGATTAGGGTTGTAATTAACTGCTGCTGTACTCAACCATACACTTACAAGTTATAGAGACAGTTCAACAACCTTTGGGCTGCAATTGCATACTGATTCAATTTTACCTTTACGTTCAGATTGGTATGATGTGAATATGTCAGATGAAGCTTGCAAAAACCTCCCCCATAGATACAGTGTCCTTCTAGGGATTCCTTGGCAGTTCTAGCAGTCCGAATGTCTGCAGTGAAAGCATATGACTAACAAATGACTGAGAGAACCACTCACGTCCATTACCATGCACAATCAACAAAATATTTTCAAATAACATTTTAGTTCCATGTATGAATAAAAAGAGGGAAAGAATAAATGGTGTTCAGCAGCTGAACAACTTATAACGCAACTAAAGGCAATCCTTCTAATCATAAAATATGTTAGAGTTTGGCAAGTACTTGCAGACAAGAAATTATTATATATAAGAAACACACGTAATGATTGCAAACAGCTAAGAAGCAAGATTAACAAAAAAACACACAATGTTAAGAAACAAACTGACTAGTTATTTAGGCTTCAACTTAATTTATAAGATAAAATCAAAAAACAGATGGGACCAAAAAGCACCATAAGCATGAGTAACAACATTTTCCATTCAAAGACTGCAGGGTTTTCAGCTTCTGGATAAGCTCAAGTTCTGGGACCTCTTGCAAAGCCTAGATGTTGTACCAATAGATGAGCAACCTCTCAAGAAGCATGAATAAATTTTTAAACAATTATAGTCATTTGTTGCAAAACATAATGAAAGGAGGAAAAGTGTTGCATATAGTTTTTCATGCCCCAATGAACTTTGCCACATTTGATAGATTAGGAGAACTTTAACATGACTTAGAAAAGGCCACTTAAGAATAATTAAAACCCTTCATGCTTGTGCATCAATTTAAGGTCTCAGCCAGCAAGTTAAATATGAGTTGTGCCAATAATTGATATCAAAATATTTTGGCTAATAAATCTAGTCGCGTAATACTGGGATGTTATTCAATGTAGACAAGCAGGACACTCCTCATGCTATCAACCGAGCATATGTTATTTTCACCTCCCGAGGATTCCAAAATGAAGGAGATAGCATTTTACTTTAACTGCACAGAGATTTCCTATCATTGCAGAGTAGATGGCATGATTAATAATGATCACATTACAGATAGATTGTTCAGGAAGATTATTTACATAACATCACATGGCATACAATTAACAGAAATAGCACGTCATTCATCAATCAAAAAGCAAACAGAATATAATATCCATGCATGCTTACAAGAGAACAAAAAGAAGACCCACATGGAACATTTATAGCATTGGAGTTTATGTTTTAAAAGACTACAACACAACAAAGAACATCACTCATGTAGTGTAACTCTATGATACATTCCCAAGGAAACAAATGCTACAATTTACCAGTCAAAGATATCCTACAGAAATAAAAGGCATAACAGCCCATTGTCAAAGTTGCTTCTTGTATTTACCAGCGTACTGAATTAGGGCCTGAAATCCTGAATTCTTCTCAAAAATAGCAATCTTTTGAACAGTGCCAAATGCAGAAAAGACCTGTCAAAGAAAAAAAAGACAGAAATTAGTAGGAGTTGCATTTCAGCATTCTTAATTTGATTAGCAGATGGAAGTGAATGAGTTACCATGTAAAGAACATCAATAGTAATAGCATACTGCATATTTTCAACTGATGCAAGAAGAACATTGCTCTCTGGTTCTTGCTTTATACCATCCTGACCTAAAACAGGCTGCATTGATGATAGAGAAATATAAGAGAACATATGGCATCAATCATGGTGTTAATTAAATGAAAAATAGATCACCTACTGCCAGTTGACTTGCCTGTCCACTACCATCAATAGCTGATGGAGCAACCGGAAGGTAAGGATTTGTGTAGTCCCTGATGAAAATGGCATCAGTAACCACAAACTCAAATGAATAAAAAGCGCAACATACTAAAATTCATACAGTTCAAAAGCTTAAAGGAGGGAGAGCGCTATTGGTATGTGACTATGTCTGCATTTATATGTTGATTCCTAGAATGGAAGGAGAAACATAGGAAAAAACTTCTTTTCCGAGCCCTTTGTGTGGCATTAAATCAGAAAAAAACCTAGGAACTACAAATAGCATGCAGAATTTATGGTGTTAAATGTGGATAGAACAATTTTGCGTGGAAGCTAGATCTTGACTGGCCAAAAAAGAAAAAATTGCAATGTTTAAAGGGCTTGCATAACCATATTTATTGTTTCAGAAATAGAGATACTTTTTGCATAATAAGTCAGGACCAGCATTTTAATGGCAAAAATATGGGAAACTACCACATTCGATATATGTGCCAAGTAACCTCATATAGCACTAATACAAAGCACACCTGTCTCCAAGGCTTTCTAGTGGGTCAAGAAGTTCTAGGCCTTTTAATTGAAAAGTTTCACTTCTCCCATATGCAGTCAGTTAAATAAATGTTGAAAAAGGAATATATCACCTGACACATCATCCATTTCACCAAATTTCTCAAAAATACAACATGTAATGGAATTTTTGAAGGACTTGTTTACAGAATCAAAGTTATTACTCATCCAAGTAAAAATATTTTACAAATCTATCTGATTAGTTAAATGTAAGAATCACAATTACCAGTGCACAGAATGCATGGTTATATGCCAATTTAGAAAAGAAAAAAATAAGGTAAAAATGAATGTTTTATGATCAGCACTAGAAGTCCAAGATATCACTATTCTAATGAAGACTGATGTCTCAATATCAACACATAATGGCCCAAGTTGCCAATATAAAACTGAACCTCGAATATGTGCAATTGGCAAACACTAATTGTTGTTTTTTTTTTGTAGGGAAGGGATGCATGAAATTAAGTTGATGATCTCAGCACTGGCCCGCCAGGAAAAAAAGAACTTGATATGTTTTAAAGAACTGCATGCTTCAAAACCAACCTCTAGTTGAAATCGCCTTGCATGTTGACATAAGGGGAAAAAAGGAATTCTAACATAAAATCTAGCTTATCTGATTCATAAAGGTAATTCAAATTGAAAGGCCTTGCAAGAAAAAATTTGTGCAAAATTTTCCTAAATGTTCTCTCAAAGAATCAGTGAGGTGTTAATTCCAATTACCTGCTCCTGTGACTCTGAAATTTCACATTCAAATCTGTATGTGCAGAAAAAGTTATCCTCAGGGCACAAGCCCCAACATGCTCTTGAAGCAAGTATCTGCATGTAAAGCATGACGTTTTTTTTTACCTTTTTTTCCAGGCAAGCCTTAGTAAAAAGAAATATAACATTGCCTACTCTACCTAGGAATACTCCTTCCATCAAGGGCATTTTTTGCTGTAGACGCAGTTTCAGAATCAGAAAATTGAACTAGCGCCTGTACACAAGAGAATCCATACATTACAACATAAAAAAAAAGCAGATTCTAATATAGTCACGGATAGGATAGGCCAGAAACAATACCTGGAAACCTGCTGTTTTCTCAAAGGTAGCAATCTTATGAACAAACCCAAAAGCCGAGAAGACCTACAATGCCACATTTTTCAAATTGTCTCAAAAGGACTCAGTAAATGACCTTGTAAAATGTAAAAAAAAAAAAAAAAAGTTTCTTTCCCTAACTTCACAAAAAGGGTCAGCACATATTTACAGAACAAATTGGTTGTACAAAACTTAATGTGTACAGAGTATAGACATTAGCATGGAAGTGCAGCCAACAGTTATATATAAAATTAAACCAAAGCAGCACATCAATGGAAGAAATGAAATAAACATAAGTACATGGGCGCCTCATAAGAGTGATTAGTACATGCACAAAAAGAAAGATTTCCTTCACAAGCTGATACTTAAAAAAAAAATTATGGATCTAGAATGTTTCATCATATCTTGTGGTTCGAGACTCACATTTCCTTGCAATTACAAGCATATTTGATATTCTTATTTGTTCCTGATATCATAGATCTTTTTGATAGTAGAGGGCATGACAGCAACAAGCCGCATATCATAATCAAATGAGTGCTAATCAACTTCTTCTAAGAAGCCGAGAAAGTGTGCTGGATAAATTTACCAAAATAGTCTTTACGTGGACTGAAGATGTAAGAAATTCTTTGAAATCGAACGGCAATGCAAGCACCTTATAACTAAGGATTGCAGGAACTTCAAGAACCTGTATCAAGCTCTGTCATGGCATGAGGTTTTCATTTCATTGAGAGTTAAACCCTCAAGACAGACCTTTCAATGCCCTTAATAAGCTTAGGTCCCAACAGAAACTACATGGTTCCTTTTTGATTTTGCTTTTGGAGAAAGATACTCTTGTTATATCAATGTTCATCTTTGTGTTATTTGGTCATGGTTCCCAACATGTCTAATGACCAGTTTTTATAACTCTTTATTCTTCATCCAGTTCTTCGTTAGTGCCAGCTTAACTCTATAGAAGTATCCAGACACAACCAACATATCTTTGATGATAATCAGCACAACAAAAATTTTGCACTCAACCACTAGCTTCGCGTCAGTTGTATCCTGGGGGCATTATCATGCATACACAACATTTCAGGCGATATGGTTGGCATTTTTCAGTGTCCACACTCCATTGACCAAATGAAATACCAGACCTCCATGTGTCTTGAAGCCAACTCATCTTCTGATTTTCTTTCCTTCCCACTTGCATCACCAGTTATAAAATATTTTCATGATTTGATATTTTGTTACATTATCTTGTGCAATTGATAGACTTCACACATAGATACCTGCTAATAGGGAGCAAAAAGGGCTCCCAACACTTACTTTATATCCTTGGTGATTTAAATTTGATTTAGTTCTCATGCATTAAAGACCTTATAATCAATTGAAATTTGAGTTGTTTATATTGGTAAAAAACATTGTGAAGGTCTATATCTGCATTGTAAATTAATACGGACAAATTAGTTTAGTTGGTCATTGTCTACAGCAAATCTAAAAAGGCTAAAAATACATGTGCATCATCTAGTTTTATAACCGTTGCCTAATGCTAATGTGAATATACAATTTAACCACTTGAAGGGTAAACAAGTATTCACAGTTAATATATACTATATTAGACCAAAAGGTTAGAAAACAACAAAAATGATCAGCACATACATTTTTTCCTAAGGAAAAAACAAAAAGCTTATTTTTAGAGGCATGAGAATAAGATTACTTATAGTTGCACTAATTCTACTAAGAAGAATCACTTTTGCATATATAGCATGTAAAACAGACAAAATCACTGTCAATGAAAAAGAGAAGTTTAATGTTGCTAAAAACAGGGATACCTAAAAAAAGGATCTGGAGAGAAGGATGAGGGATAAAGAGAAGAGAAGAAAGCAAACAGCCTAAAACTACAGAAGGATAGGAAGAGGAAAAGGGTGAAGGGGCAGTGGTAAGCAAGGGAGAGGAGACAAACACACATGCGCTTTCTCCCAATGCAGTAGGCTGTCATCGAAGATGATTCCCTGACATAAGCCTGCTGATCCATTTAGATTGGTGTCAAAGAACAATAAGCTACTCATAGAGAACTCTATCATAATCATTATCATCCTGTAAACGAAAATGAGCTATTATAAACAATTAAGCCCTGTGCCTCTCATAACTAGAAAGGTAATAATTTTCTTACCACATGTAGAACGTCAATGCTGACATCACCCGCTTCAACACCCTCAATTGTAACTAGCAATACATTGCTTGGAACATCCCCTGTAGTTTTGTTATTGATGATTTCTTGCCTGTTGGAGTATTGAAGATAGACAGTTTTTCCACGTAGCTGTGCTGGTTCTGCTGATGAAGCATAATATGAAATCATTGCAATTGCTTGATTTAAATCTGCCTGCAAAAAGAAGATAAGAGCACAGCAGGAAAAGTCATAAGCTGACCAAACAAGAAGACTGGAGAATGGTGATAACTGCACAATACCCACAAATTCAATAAATGCTTGATTCCGGTTAGCTCCAACATTGGACTTCGTGTTCACAATCTTACCAAATGGCTTTCCTAATTCAATTAGTTCTTCCTCAGTACACTCCCATGGTAGGTTTCTCAGATGAATTACTTTAGATGGTGGTTGGGTGTTGCGGAACTGGAGCTGACTGGAGGCAGAAGCCATCACAGCTCTGCTGCAAATGATGCAACTGTAATTATCTAGCAAAAATAAACCCATATTAATGCTTCTATGCATGGGATTTCCTCCACAGATATCTCAAAAAGTTTACTAGATAATACATAAAACTGGCTTTTCATCACAAAAGAGCAACGAAAATAGAACATTATAAATAAAGATAGCATCATAATCATCTCAAATATGTAAGGTCAATGGCAATATTGCTCATTTGCAATCTGTCATATGACAAATTACTTCACAAAATTGATTGCCACCAATGTTTCTCAGTATGCATATATGTTAAAGACAATAAGGATTTGTAGGATTCATCTATTGTGTAATTAAGACAGGTAAATAAAATAAAGTAGAATCACAATTACAATTAATATCTGTCAATTAAGTTGTGTATCATGCTGTTATCTGAGAACAGAAAAGCCTCATTTTTAGTAGTGTTTCCATGAAAATGAGTCATCACCACCACCACCCAAGCCTTTTCCCATCAAATATGGGATCACCTACAAAGCATGACTATATGTTGAAAAGGCTATTTAGACTGACCAGATTTTACACTGCAAATCTAGGCAAGAGAGGGGATTATCATGAAACCTGCATGGCTTCTTGGCAGTTAGGGAAATCTACAATATCAGTTGTGATCCAAAGTCATCAAACAAGGAGCAACTCTCCAAAATCCTCCTAACCTTCAAAAGAGTCTAGGCAAAGAAGGAAGGAAGGGGACAACTTGTGATGTTGGAAGTTATGTTCATCTCAAAGGCTAATAAGCCAAAGAATCATACTAAAGCAACCCCAATAAGATTAAAGTCCCCGCTGAATTTGAACATTATTAAATACATCACAATCTATTTTTTGGTATAATATTTTAGCATAATGTCATAGGTTGATATATATGTGAAGAAAGTTTTCTACTTAAGGATATTCATTTGAAGAAAACTACCAGCAAATATCAGTAATCTAACAAAATATAAAAAGTAAGGTCATGGAATTTTTAACATAGAATTAAAACTTCGTACTTCTCTTAATATTGCTTTACTTAGGTAAGTTCAAGACTAGCAATGAGCCATTATTGTAGCTATTAAACCTTCTAGATATAAGGATCTGGCTTGCAATGTGTCCAATCATCAACAATTTTCCATTTTCTCAATTATAATGATATCAATTGAGGCATAATGTTTATTATTTTAAATTTTAGGATTTTGGCATAGATGTCAATGAATCAAAAAACAAGAAATTTTCAAATCCAATGTAGAATTTTTATCACTCTGACCAACAAGTCTGGATCCAAGATAGTCTGAGCTCCTAAGAATTAATTTAAAACTAAATAGAATACTTCATTGGCACTATTATCCATGAAAACTGCAAACAGAGATCAAGGTCAAGAGAAGAAGGCAGCTCAAAGACCAGCATTTCTCATGATTCATACTCACAACATGATAGCAAGAAAAACCATCTTTGCTGCCTTTAGCTCTTCAGGCGCTGAACACCAAATGTATATATCTTAATAAGGCTAAAAAACATTGTCTCTAAAATAATTTCCCAAAAAGTCACAACATATAAGTCAGTGGGCTCCATTTCCCTTCACCTATTGACATGAGAACATCTGTTACCCAGTCATATCTAAGGCTTGTCTAGATGACCAGATGCTGCATCCACAGGATATCTCCTGCATGGACTGAAGCTGAGAGATGAAAAGGCAGGGAGAGAACAGAATGGTGCTATTAGGGAGATCAACAACAACAAAAAATCCCAGGAAAGCAAGGATGACCAAGAACTGCCATTTAGAAGGACCTGACCTCCCTATTTTTTTCAGGATACAGTGTGACTCGGCTACCTCCAACTGAACAACTTCTTTCTTTACTTGTCTCTATGCCCCTTCTCACCTTTGGTTTGTGCCGAGGATAGCTTCTGGAAATGACGTGCAGGCAAACTGCAAGCCCATATATTATTGGAACAAAAATTTTCTTATCATTGATGCAAAAAATGAATTGCTTTTTCCACCATCAGACCATTACAACAATGCTTATAAGATATACATCAAGAAGTTCCATGCCTATTCTAACTCAAATCATGCTATGACCACATAAATAAGTATAAGAATAGCAGATCAAAAGTATCCAAAAATTCTAAGATCTCACCCTTCAAAACATTGTCAAAACTTCGGGCACAAAAGCACTCTTCCTGTTAGGCTCCCAAGAAACATTCATAAATTTTGTCTTTATATTAGGAAGCATCCAAGAGGAAAGCTTATTTCTTAAAATCAGACTTCAGCAGTGTTATCTGGACACTTCAAATTTTAGGTTCTTTGATGTGTTGGAACTTGGGACACTTCATCACACTCTCTAACACTTCCTACCATCCAATCATTATGTCACCATCATTACATGTCCACTTTTAACAAGTATCAACTCTAATCAATTATTTTATCAAATTTTATGAACTTAACAAACATAGGTCTAGCTCCCTGTTAATTATATGTTGCAACAATATGGATTTAGAGATACATAAGACATAGACATGTCCCCATGTCCAATTTCCAAAAGATTCCTATATTGGATTATTCTCATTCTCAGACTTAAACATCTGACACCCTTTCCAAGTAAAATTGGACTTTTCTAGTTGCCAACATAGTAACATATGTCAATATTAACTGTATTGACTCTTAAAATTTTATTTATAAACACTCAAAACTAATCTATCCCAAGTCTGAAAAAATAGTCCACCCGATCATTTTAACTCATCTTTCTAGATATCACAGACCCCACTATTCATTAGGATCCATTTGCCAAGCAAATCGCTTTTCCTTTTTCTCATCCTCTAACTCCCAACCTCTATTCTATTTACCTGGAGAGACTTGTGTGCCAATTAACAGATAAATTAATATATTAAGATTGCACAAAAAACACATATATTGATAGGTTAGTATAGAAATCTGCTTTCATATCTGTATGCAGAAGCTATGATTAAGAAAGGTATATTTGCAAGGAAGATGACATTTGAACAATGACAGGCATGATCGTCGTTGCTCCTCTAACAATGGCAAAAGTTTTGATGAAATTTCACAAATATGAACTATTTATCCTTTTATGTCTAGCGCATGCACATCAGGCAAGGCCTTGATTAAATTCTCATATAAGCTCCTATCAGAATCGAACTTCAATGAGCTGATCCTATCAAATCAGGGCACATGTTCTTCCAGATTACATAATGGGAAGAGTTATTTGGATGCAATGTAACATTAACCAGACCTTCAATCTTTCCTGGTCTCTAAGTGCCAAGAAATAGTTTATGCCTTATGCCCTAAGTAATTCTTCAATAAAATCCATTAACCAGTTATTGGCATATTCCATAAAAAGCTTGTCCTCTCTCTCTCTCTCTCTCTCTCTCTCTCTCTCCCCTCGCTCGATGTCTGGAATCTTGACGCAGATTATCACATATAGAGCAGCAACATCTGAAAAACTAAAAAGAATAAGCAAAAGAGGGGGAAGATCCAATCTTGTCAATAAAGCGACATTAAGGGTCCCGTGAAGAACGATGTGCATAAATAATTTCACATATAAAAAACTCTATTACAAAATCCATGGCGCCGCCAGAAATATAAAAAGAAGACAACAAATTATAAAAAAAAATTCTCCCACGGTTTCAAGATCATTGGAAGAATGATACATAGAATTGGATGAAAAAGACGAGAAATAAGGCAGATTATACTGAAAAGTAAGGAATGAGGGATGCCTGAAGCAGATTTACGGCGGGCTTCGAGCGATCAGGAGAACGACGGAAGGGTCGACGAGGGATTCTTGAATCCCCTTTCGTTCTTGCTCCGTTTTTCGGGAAGGGCTAGGTTTAGGGTTTATTTTTATAATTTTTTAGACGGGGTTATTTATAATGTGGCCGCAAACGTGCAGCCGTACCGGTTCCCGAAACGATGACGTGGCAACCTCTCCACGATGGTCTCGTAACTTTTGTAGAAGGCGTAGCGGTCTAGAGGACCCGAGATTGAACCCAAGGGTGGGCTTGATCCGTCCGGTTCAATCCAACCGGATAGACCCGTCAAAGTCAAGGTGCATCTGGACTCGGCCCACCTGGCCCAAATATTAAGACTGTAGCGAGGAGTAAGTGATCGGACCGATTAGTATCGGCCCCAGAATTTGGACCCGGAGTTGGCTTAGCCCAAACGGAACAAATATGTGGATAACACAAACAGAACGAAGAAATTATGAGACTCTAAACCGAAACAGAACTGTAACATAGGAGGTGATTGAGATCACTTGGTACTTAGCTATTGTTGAGATCACGGATGAAAAAATAAATAGATAGATCATCATTAATACTTGTTGGATAATTAAATTTTATAATAGTACTATTTTTGTTATTTGTTATGAATTTTGATCATTATTTTTTAATGATATTGAGATAGTAATAAAATTTCACATCATGCATATTCTCTAAGACCTTGTTGTCGGGTGCATGCGCATGGCCGGTTCGGATGTTGGTTTCAGGGTGCAAGAGTTCCAATCATAGTTTCCATATCTAAAGTCATTTATGGTGGGTGGGTTAGTGTGGGTTGGATGATTCCAGTCTATAGAAAAGGTGCCTCCCGTGGTATTTAATCGGGTCTCAACTTCCGCTTCTTAAAATTCCTCGCAACATCGTTGTTAAGATAATTAAACAAAAGGCCTTGATAGCACGCTATATTTTAGAGCTTTCACATTATGCATAGTAGTAAGCAATTTTTTTTTTCCCTTGGAACTGGGATGGGAGAATTGCGGTTTGAAATCTAAGCCAGAGTGATGCTGGAGCTAGATTTTTAATACTAATAATCCAAAGAAAGTTTACCAATCATACTAGTTGGCATGCTGAAGTCTCTTAGACTAATGGGTCTTGGATTTATCAATTTGCACATTCCTCATCGGTGCATGATAAGCTCTTTGCTAAAATTACCATTCATCTCAAAAACTTAAATTAGTAGAATGAAATAGATTTATTTATATATTTTATATTTTTTTATACTCGCTTTTCTTCTTTTTTTTCTTTTTCTTTTTTGCTTAGGAAGAGAAGTAGGGCCCGTAGGGGGGAGGAAGAGACCAGCCCACCCTCGCGTAGCAGCCCTCACTAGACCCCCGCCCTGCCAGGAGCAAGTTTGATACGGATAGACACCGTTTTACTCACATTCTCCTCATCCGAAGATGAGTACGTCACACGTGGCACCACTAAGATACAGGTGGAAGGAAATCATAACTGCCATCGAGCCAACCGGGCGTGGAGCATCCGGTCTCCGAATTTAATCGATGCCTGCGTATTTCAAATCCGAATAGCTCGGACAAAATTATCGCCTCCTTACTATCCGGCCACCGTCTTAGTGGCTTTTTATACTCTTGGTTCAAAGTTCAGACTTGCATTTCTGCCTAATCCCTGTACGAGTTGGAACATAAAAGTTGTCACCGGCCCAACACAAAGGTTACTGGGAGCCAAACTGAGATGGCAGAGCAAACTCATATCATTTGCTCAGCCACCCTCCGCAACGTCATATCATTTGGGCTTAGGAATCTTTTCGGGTGCGCTCAGCCAATCTTCCCATCGACACGTGCCTTAGTACCTACGTACAACACTGCGACGGAGCCAGTGGTGGGTCTGGTCCTGCCAGACCAGTCTTATAGAGTCCCATCAGATCGGGTTATCTTTCGCGTGAGGGGATGATTCACCTTCCTGCAGAACGCCAACAGTTGGATACCCAATATGCTTTCAGATCCGTGCAATATGCAATTCAATGATTGATATTGCCCAAGAAGGTCAATTATTCTTTCCATGTGAAATATACAACTCGAAACCTAGCAGGCCGAGAACTGCAATTTTCGGTTTGGGATATGCCATAAGCATCTCTCTTCCCGAGTCGCTAGGTTAAAATGTCACGTAGGAGGCACTTGTAAGCTCTCAGTAGGTAGAGAAATCATACTCCACACTACATACACCAGTACAGTCGTATATGCCATCAATTACCAAGATGTATTATTATAAGTTCCATTCAACATGCGCTCATCTAAATAATAGGCCCACAGCAATGTGTTTCGATGATTGTTGGTGTATCCGGCCATACGGTGCGCAGGATATAATTTTTTCATTGGATGAGATCATGAACTTGGAAATGGCTTAGATTGCCAATAATTGCGACATGAGAGCATGAATTGCAAAATCCCCTTGCAGCAAGGAGCAATCATGAGTGTGAGGAGATGCAAATTGTTGCAAGTGCAACCATTTGCACCCTATATCATTTCACATGTACTTTCAACTTCTATCTTGATTCACCACCAGACATGATTTGCCGATGCCGCGCGTACTTTAGCTTCTAATGGTGTATACATTTAATCAATCCTAGTAAAGTAGCTTAGGTTTTGAGAACGGCTAAAAAAATGTCCGAGTTTGAGCGACAGATGGATCATGTTTTGTACAACCGAGTTCTGGCTCAGTAAAAGGAGCTCGGTTCAGTGGCCCCTCAGAAAGCACCAAGCACTCGGAAGAGCGTCCCATTCTTGACCAATCGCTAATAACCATTGTCGTCGTATATGACTTGCTTACGTATGGGGTTTACAAAGATGAACATAGTTTTCTTAAAAATTTCTTATTCGTTATAAAATAGATGGGGGGGAAGAAGAAGAAGAATTATTTAATTCCAACCTCATTTTTCATCTCTTGATTTTGTTCTACAACTATTAATTGCATCAATCTTAACTGTGCATGGCATTTCCTCTCAATAAACCAAAGCTAATGCACCAAGATTACGTAGCCTCAGACGTAGGTCCTGCTAGGCCTTATGGGCAAAGGACATGCAATAGTTGACAACTCAAAACATTTCAAAGTTGATCAAATCCACATGATCTTGTCGACATGAAATGTCCTCTGCCATGCAACAACTCCCATCTAAATCTGCAACAGAATTGTAGTTCAGATGCATGACAACGCATCCTCTCGACATGTCATCCACAAGCTGCTTTCTTTTCACTTTATAAGGAGACGAACATATTTCCATAATAACAAACGGGGAAAAAATAACTTTGCATGCAGGAAATTCAATTATATATCAGGGCAAACTTTAAGACAATATGACAAGGGGGTAATATGATGCTATTGCCTAAGTACATAGGTTACACTAGGCCTATTTAGCAAGTTATCTGACGTAGATCCTACCAGAACCCTATCTGCCGAGACTTACCAATATAACTTGCTCATGAATTTCTCTATACTTAATATTTAGCTCCACATTATTGCTCGAGAAGTACGTAATTAGTTCCATGTTAAGTTATTTAGCTCATACTTAACTTGAAAAGAAAAGGTAAAAATATTCGGATGCAAAAACAATGAGACCTGTGAACACAGCTTGACGAAATTAAACATCGAAGAAAACAGTCTACTTGGTTTACAGGCATCAATCTTGGGGATTCGAAAGATTCAAAAGCAATACATACCTTGAGCGCCCCAAGGATCAGTCACATAAAATCTTTACGTACAATAATACAAAACCTCGTAAAGTTTGCAACTAATATATTACTTAAACCCAACTAAGTTCTTTAGAATAGATCTACTCCTAGGCTTTGATTCATGTCAAGCATCAAACAAGCTCTTGGTTCTTCTCCACAACCCTCACTTCCTTTGCGGATCTAAGAATGGCTGCCTACAGGAAGCAACAGCAAGGATCTCAACAGGCATGAGATAAACAAGGATGCAGTAAAAAGATGAACACAGTAGGTCGCTGCATCTGACTGCCTTACCTGATCATCAGTTATTTCAACTGCAAACCCATCAACGATAGCCAAAGAAGATCTCTTCCTATAGGTGTTTGGTCTGAGCAATTTGGCTAGCAGCTGGTCATGTCTGTTGCTTACATATCGATCAAGCTCCATTGCTCCTTGTTTCTTTCTATCAAGGCACCGCCATAAGAAGAGAAGTAACTACTACTGCTGGAACTCGAGAGAGAAATCGAAAACATCGGGCAGAATAAAATGCCCACAAAATGGTGATGCTAAAAGACTTGAGAACAAATTGAGAGTGTGGCGAAGGCAAACCGATCTGCTCGCAGGCGCTCATACTCGGGATCAAAATTCATGAAGACAAAGTAGACATCTGCCGCCGAGCTTCCCATTTTCCGTGCCACGATCTCCCCTTCTTGTATTATATTTGCGCAGCAGCTCAAAATCGGCAAGCCTATAGATCTTCCATGGTTGGTATTTATAAAATGGGGACAGTTGTGATGAGTCCAAGAAATACTTATCAACCTCACTTGTATTTGTGGAGAAAATGACCTTAGATTAACTAGTAATAAGCTTTATTGTGCTTAGCCAAAAAAAAAAAAAGAATATTGATGTTGAAATAAGTAACAGGGCAGCAACAACGTCAACATGGCCATGTAGAACAGTAACAGATTACTTTACTTGTTGGTGCTTGCTGACGAAGGAAATGGCAATGCATGTCATAGGGGATGTTGGGGGAAAAAATAGACCACCCCACACGTACAATTAAAGCACCCAAGGGAGGCTTCTTTCTCCCAAGGGAGGCTTCGGACTTGGAAATACAGTCCCTCTCTCTTCTCCAAAATTAAGCCCCCCTTTGACTTAGGCATCGGAGGGCCGGCGCCGGAAAGCCCGGCCACCGGCTTCTTGCAGGTTCCTCCGGAAGGAGCCGCACGCCGACGATCCACCGCCCACCGTTCTCGCTCACAGGCCCCCCCGGAGGACACCGCCAGACGACGAACCGCCGTCCGCCGATTCTCCCACCGGAGCTCCTCCTCCTCCTCGGTTCGCGGCCGCCCCCGGGTCCAATTTCCAGCAACAGTTGGCGCTAGAGGAAGGGCCTGAGTCGTGGCCATGAAACTAAGGAGCAGAGGAGTCTCTGATACCTCCCGGCATCATGCTCCAAGCCCCGGGCGCTCAATCCAGAATCCACCACCAAGACCTCCGGCAGATCAAGCTCCACAAGTCCAACCCGAGCACTTCGACACGCTAGTGCAGCAAGTCCAAGCGCTAGCCATTGCAGCCCAAAGCCTGCAACAAGTGGAGGCTCCTCCTGTGCCGCCTCCACGGGTTCATGTTAAGCGGAGGAAGAAACTTTCTCCCGAGCCATCTCGAATCAGGCATGGCTCCCGCTACAACGACGTACGTGGGGGCAACTAGTGAGAAGTAGTAGCCCAAGTCTCACATCAACGAGTTGGAGGGAAAGAGAAATAAAAGCTGAGGCCTGGAGAAGGAGAGTTATGTACTCCCTCCTCATGGGTGTAAGTCCTTACGACGGCGCTCGTGACGTTGCTCTCCTTCAGAGCGTCACCATCACCGAAGCCCCGGCCGTGCACAGAGGGCTGTCGAGCTCATCCAGGCCAAGCTCATGCAGGCCGAGCCGAGCTCAGAAGGCCGAGCTTGTCATCCACATGCTGCAGCCACGACCTGCAGCAGTCTCATCCAGGCCGAGCTCATGCAGGCCGAGCCGAGCTCAGAAGGCCGAGCTTGTCATCCACATGCTGCAGCCACGACCTGCAGCAGTCTCATCTAGGCCGAGCTCATGCAGGCCGAGCCGAGCTCAGAAGGCCGAGCTCGTCATCCACATGCTGCAGCCACGACCTGCAGCAGTCTCATCCAGGCCGAGCTCATGCAGGCCGAGCTCAGAAGGCCGAGACCAGAAGGCTGCTGAGCTCATAAGCCCGAGCTTAGAAGCCCGAGCGCAGAACACCCCTCCCAGAAAATCGAGCCAAAGAAGGCCGGTGCTGAGCCAAGTCCTGAGGGACTTCAAAGCTCGAGAGCCATCAAAATATCTCCAAAAGGTACAGGACGCCACTTTGGCTTCAAATAATTTCAATATTTTATCTATTTTCAGGTCGGAGAATCCAAAAAACGACCTACGGGTATCTCTATCTCCAACGTCGCCCCGCTCCGAATAAGGGCGCACGATCGCCAACGAATGAAGTCCATCTCCCGTATGTCTCCAAGATCGGATTCCCGACCAAGCTCGGATCCCCCAGTTAAAGGATTAACGTCATGCTACATCAACTAATCGAGCTCGGCTCGATCTCCATCGACTAATCGAGCTCGGCTCGATCTCCATCGACTAATCGAGCTCGGCTCGATCTCCATCGACTAATCGAGCTCGGCTCGATCTCCATCGACTATCGAGCTCGGCTCGATTTTGGCTTGATCGTCAACAGACAAGGCCAAAGAAGGCCGCTGAGTCAACCTGGAGCACTTAACTCCAAC
This sequence comes from Phoenix dactylifera, assembly GCF_051530095.1. NCBI lineage: Eukaryota > Viridiplantae > Streptophyta > Magnoliopsida > Arecales > Arecaceae > Phoenix > Phoenix dactylifera. The sequence goes on along the minus strand of NC_143198.1, from coordinate 31,152,688 downwards.
TGCATGAGAGGTACACCCTACTTGGCACGCACATCTCCATATATATTTGGCTATGTTACAGGATGATCGACGACTAGACTACTTCCTTCGCCCGAGCCAAAAAGCTGCTCGAACTCGGAAGTCGGGGGGTAGTGTTGGGGGAAAAATGGACCACCCCACAAATGCAATTATAGCACCCAAATCCATCAGCAAGATCGAGCTCACCATGCAGGCCGAGCTCATCATGCAGGCCGAGCTCAGAAAGCCGAGCCGAGCTCATGCAAGCCGAGCTCAGAAGGCTGCCGAGCTCATCCATGCTGCCGAGCACAGAAGGCTGCCGAGCTCAGAAGGCCGAAACCAGAAGGCTGCCGAGCTCGGAAGGCCGAGCTCCGCAGGCCGAGACCAGAAGGCTGCCGAGCTCAGAAGGCCGAGCTCAGCAGGCCGAGACCAGAAGGCCGAGCACAGCAGGCCGAGACCAGAAGGCCGAGCACAGCAGGCCGAGACCAGAAGGCCGAGCACAGCAGGCCGAGCACAGAAGGCTAAGACCAGCAGGACGAGACCAGAAGGCTGAGCTGACCTCAGAAGGCCGGCCTCGTCATCTATATGCTGCGGCCATGCCCTGCAGCAGCCTTACCGCACCATGTTTTACTTGCCGGCCACGCCACGACACATTAATCAGGAACCATACCCTGCTACGACTGTCAACACCTCATCATTCCCAAGAATGTACTGCACTGCACGCCACAAGCAAGCTCTGGCTGCACGCCATCTCCTCCCATGATGGGAACGGGCCATCCACAGCAACTCATTACTTCCACGCCCACGTCCAATCGTGACGGTAACCCATTAATTCGCCCAGTCACATCACAGGTAACACTCTCCCTATAAAAGGGGGCTTCTTCCTCCTGAGGGGGCTGGAGGCTTCTTCCTCCCGAGGAGATTTTTCGGACTTCACATACAGTCCCTCTCTCTTCTCCAAAATTAAGCCCCCCTCTGACTTAGGCATCGGAGGGCCGGCGCCGGAAAAGCCCGGCCACCGGCTTCTCGCAGGTCCCCCGGAGTACGCCGCTCGCCGACGGATCGCCGTCCGCCAGTGTTCGCCGGAGCAACAGTTGGCACCCAGTGAGTGTAGGGCGGCGTCCTCCAGCAACAGTTGGCGCTAGAGGAAGGGTCGGCTTCTTGCAGGTCCACCGGCTTTTCTGCAGGCACCCAGACGGAGGACGCCGCTCGCCGACGGATCGCCGTCCGCCAGTGTTCGCCGGAGCAACAGTTGGCACCCAGTGAGTGTAGGGCGGCGTCCTCCAGCAACAGTTGGCGCTAGAGGAAGGGTCGGCTTCTTGCAGGTCCACCGGCTTTTCTGCAGGCACCCAGACGGAGGACGCCGCCCGCCGACGGATCGCCGCCCGCCAGTGTTCGCCGGAGCTCCTCCTCCTCCTCGGTTCGCGGCCGCCCCGGGTCCAATTTCCAGCAACAGGGGACATGGAGCTTGGTGAGACACAGTGGTCCTATATATCCTGAAGCCTCATCCCATGTAACCATGGATCCTGCTCCATAGCACACAAGGTGACCATGTTGGTATAGTTGCTGCGATGAACCAGGCTATCTGAGAACAACTCGTTCTCGGAAAGTTGTTTGGGCTCGTTCCACAAGTAAATGAATGTTTCAAGCTCAATTAGTTACCGACAGTTAGGCAACTATAAGCTCGAGTTGCTTAGGCTTAGGTGAAGTTAATCTTCAACACTAACCAAGCTTGTTAGGTAGGTTCCAAACTTCATACTGTCCTGAAATGGATGCTTGATCAAGCTATTGGACAAGCTTGTGCCCGGTGAAAATATACAACTAAGAGTATGTTTAGATATTTCTATAGAATTGAGTTGAAAATTCTATAGAAATCGGGTTTATTGGCCTATCTAGCTTGCATTTTCTAACAATTTGTCCAAATCCAGTCCAGATCCTAATTTTTGGCAGCAGTAAGAACAAAAATTTTTGTTTTACAGGATTTGAGCTGGGTGGAGCTTAGTTGACACACGGCTATGCTTTAATGGACAACTCAATCTACGAATCCTACAGAATTTTTAGGCTAATTCTGTAGGAATAGCCAAACTGGCCCTAAGTTTAAAAAAAAACTGTGTTTCTCTCAGCTTGTTTGCAATCCTAGGTACCAACATGCTAAATTGTTTTTGATAAGAAATGATATAAACGCTTGAGCTACATCTATCGCTTGTGCGCACCTTGCAATTGTGTTCCGCAATGACACCATCTTATTGGATACATGGTTTTGTTTCATTGCACAAAGGAAACTCCTCTGGCTCAAGGTGGCGGTTCGGTTCGGTGGAAGAAGCTGTAAGAGCTGTTAGCGGTAATAGGCACTTCAATGAAGCAGCAGCAGTAGAATGATCATTAGTGGATACAACACCAACAACAACAGCAGATCCAGAGGCGGAATGGACAACAGACTAAGACTCCGTTTGGGGGAGCTTTTAATTAGATGAAAAAGAATGTTTGGTAAAAATTTCGGAAAGCTGTTTTAGCTTTTTCAAAAAACTAAAAATAGCTTTTTGGAAGAAGCTCCATTTTGGAGCTTTCCGAAAACGTTGTTTTGAGCTTTGTCAGAAAGCTTTTTTTTACCAAAATATCCATAATAAAATATAACAATTACATATTTTGTCCTTTTATAAAACTAAAAATCTGCTGGAGTCCTAACAAAGAACCCTAGCTGTAGATCAGACTCCCTTCCATAAAAAAAATGTATTCTTATTTTCTATTATTATTTTATACCTTTAATGTTGTATTATACTATAAATATAATATAATATTATATTATATCATAATACATTAATATGTTATATAAAATAATTTAATATTATGTTATATTATGAGAAATTAATATATGCTAATAGTTATAATATTTTATACCTTTATTATTTTATTATACTATAATATAATATAATATTATATTATATCATAATACATTGATATGTTATGTTAAATAAATTTATATTATATTAAATTATTATGCTATAGTATACAATATTATATTACTATATTATAATAATATTATATTACATTATAGTAATATTATACTATATTATATAGTTATATATTAATATATGTTATATTTTATTATGCTCGGTTGTATAATACTATGCAATGTTCTTATTTGGATTGGTAGTTTCGGACCGCCACTATTTCGGAAAGCGCATGGGATGAGCGCGTGGGCTTGTCATCGCTATGGAGAACGTGGCCAGGGCCGCCCCGAGCCCTAGGCGACCGAAGTGGTCGCCTAAGGCCTCGGGCCAATGGAAGGCCTCCGGGAGGCTGACCAAAAGGAAGCAAAGGCCCCATGTAAAACGGGAATAGGAGCTGGCTCTGAGTCTTCCCCCTTGATGGAAGGGAGGTGGAGAGTTTCCTGGCCTGCAGAGGGGCAATTTGGGAAGTTGGGGATAGTAGTTTTGTTTTTGGTGGAGAGAAAGGGAGAGGAGGGATTTGGTTGGCTTGATACACGTCTGAAGCCACTCTTATCTTTCATCTTTCTCTTTTTTGGTTTTGGTCTTGGTTTTCCTTCCCTCACATTACTCCTGATCCAGCTGGGCCATCAGGAAGAAAGATAGGGGGATTGGAGATGGACTTCTTGGAGGGTAGAGAAAGAAAAGGAGGAAGGGGGGGTTGAATGGCTGCTGTGCTGTGATGTTGCAGTGGCTGCTTGGGTACTCACCTGAAGGGGAGAAGGTGGGATGGGACTTTTATTAATTAGATAGAGTGAAATTTCCATAATGCCCCTACTTTCTCTTATAGAGAGGTTCCTTTCTGGACAAATTCTTTTCTTGACCATGAAGTGCCATGGGAGAAAAAGCAACGGCTAGTTAGAGCGAGAAGCTCCGGTTCTTGAGAGAGAAAGACAACGGCTAGTGGGCCGGCGGGAAGTCGGTCTGTGTTCCGGCTGTCCGGCGGTAACCACGGCGGGTTGGGCAGTGCTTCTGTATTACGGCTTTGTTGAGGGTCCTCGGTGTAGCCGGCGTTTAGCTTGGGTGCGCGGAGGAAGTAGCTGCCGGGCCACCCGGCTCTGAAGCCGGAGGGTAGGGGCCAGACCCCTGGTAGCTCGTGTCCCGGGTGGTGTGAGCAGGCGACATCCCGGCGGCCGGCGAGGTTAACTCAGTCTGCTCTGTTTTGGCTAACCCCCCTGTCTTCTTACAGGTGTGATGGATCGGAAGGGTAAACAACCGATGGGGCAGGTACCGGAAGGAGCGGCGAGAGGACCTGGTAAGGAACACGATCATGGACGAGGGGAGCGCTCCGGCGCTTGGACGCGGCCGGGGCCGTGGGTTACTCACTGGCCCACGGCCGCGGAGGTGGAACGGCTGAGCCGTCGCTTCCCGGATATCCTCCGGCTCCCGGAGGAACCGATAGCGGCGGCCCGGCGTGAATGGCGAGGGCGGGCGTTGCCGGCTCGCACTTTTGGCCGCCGCGTCCCGGCGGAGTGGGTGGCCAAAGACGTGGCGGCCCGAGCAAAACTAAAGGATGTGGTGGCCGTCCCGCTCGCGGACGACCACCTTGCCCTGCGGTTCCGGTCGACGGAGGACCGGGACCGAGTCCTGAGCGAGGGCCCGTGGGTGGTGGCGGGGCAGCTCCTCGCCATGAGCCCATGGGTCTCCGACTTCGAGCCCGACGATGGTACTGTGCAGAGGGCCCTGGTTTGGCTTCGTCTGCCCTGCCTGCCGCCGGAGTACTGGTCGACTTCGACCATTCTCCAGATTGCGGCTCGGGCGGGTCGGCCGATAGCGGTTGACGGGGTCACCGAGCAACAGAAATCGATGGGGTTTGCCCGGATCAAGATCGAGGTCGCTGTCAACGAACCCTTGTTACCGGGGGTTCTGATTCAAGGGGAGACGAAGGTGCGTTGGCAGCCCTTCGTCTTCGAAAACGTAGCCGCACTCTGCTCCCGTTGTGGGCGGATGGGCCATGGGGAGGCGTCCTGTCGTTTTCCGGTGGCCGGCTGTGCTGCGGAGGGTCCGGCGTCGGGGGCAGAGGCCCCGGGGGGTGGGTCGGACCAGCCGCCACCGGCTGGTGGAGTGGAGAACCAAGGGCCAGTTTATGGCCCTTGGATGGTGGCGACGCGGAGGAAAATCCCGCGTGAGAGTCGTCCGCCGCGGCCGGGGGAGAGGACCGGCACCGATCCGGGACCCGTGTCGTCCTTGCCTCGGCCGCCACCCCCGGCGGCCCGTCCGACCTCGCCGGCATCTCCTGTGGACACGGACGGCTGGCAAAAGCCGACGAAGGTCGCGCGCCGCCGGTCGCCGTTGGCCGGAGGAGGGGAAGGGCTGCCCCCGGTACCTCCCATGGACCACCATCGGACTGCCCTGGTTGATGAACCAGGAGACGGTTCGGCCGAGTCCGTGGCTCCGGAGCTGAGCCAGCGAGGCGACTCGCCCCCGCCGCGGGTCGACCCTGGGCCGAGCGGGGTGGGTAAGGCCCGGGGCCTAACCCAAAAAAGGCCCAGGCCCCAAGCGGGCCTTGGCCCACAAGGGGGCCTGGGTCCGGTGACCCAATTGGCCCAGCAGGCCAATCGAGCACAGGCCCAGCGCGGCCGGGCCCAGAGGGCCGGGCGCCGGGGCCGTGGGCCAGCTGGCGTAGCCCACGGCGCGCCTCGAGCTGGTGGCGCGCCACGAGCTGATGGCGCGATCCGAGCCGGTGGCGCGCTCCGCGCGGACGACGCGCCCCGCGCGGACGGCGCGCCCCGCGCGGATGGCGCGCCCGAAGTGGGTGTTGCGCCCCGCGCTGGGGACGTCCTCCCGGATGGCGTCGGAGGGGCGCGTGGGTACGAGACCGCGCTTGGCGTCGTTGGCGATCGGGTTGGTGGGCCGTTGGCTGTGCAGGGCCAGCGGGCCTCTTCCACGATGGGGCCGCCGGATGACCGGGTTTTGGGCCATGGGGATGGCCCGCGAGTCCGGGGACCTCAGGTCCGCGATGTCGGGGGGCTACAGGGCCAGGGCACGCGCAGCCTGGGTTCCCCTGAGCCGGATATTTCGGCCCAGGACGAGCGGACCTTGGTCAGGGGTCCTGAGGCACCCTCAGGGCCCTTCCAGTACAGCCCACCCTGTCGGGAGCTGGACTTGCGGCTGGGGATCCCCCAGGATGCTAGCCAGGACCTTCCTATGTTGGGTGCAGGCCTAGATGGGGTTGTTCGCTTTGGCCTTACACCCCTGACCCCGGGCGTGCTGGAGGACACCACCCCAGGTAGGTGTGTGGTGGGGGACCACCCCACCCCTCGCCTGGAGGAGAGCACGGCCGTGGCAGGAGGGGGCATGGACCACTCTACTGCCCTGCAGCAGGTCAGGGCGGCAGTTATGGGGGTTGTATCCACGACCGCCGATGTGGAGGAGCAGCGAGGCTTCATAGGCGTTGAGCCTATGGATGGCCCCGCGACTCTAGGAGAGGAGGGGTCAGAGGCCGACTATGTGGACTGTGACCCATGATGATTCTCGTTTGGAATTGTAGGAGGGCGGCCAAGCCGTCCTTTATGACCTCTTTCAAACGGTTAGTGCAGGTCCATTGTCCGGAGATCTGTTTTCTCTGTGAGACCCGATTATCTGGCGAGGGGCTCGGACGTTTGAGGCGGCACCTTGAGAGGGACTGGCAGACCTATGCGATCGATTCTCGGGGGCTGTCGGGAGGTATTTTAGTTCTGTGGAGGCGTGGAGTGACGACAGTTGATGTCTTTCACAACTGCCCCCAACAGGTAGTCATGGTCGTGTCGAGACCTGATGTTGCCCCGTGGGTGCTGTGCGGTGTTTACGCGAGCACGGACCACAGGGTCAGGAGAGTCCTTTGGCAGGAGATCACCAACCTAGCCGCTCAGGGTATCCCGACGGTTGTGGTTGGTGACTTCAATTGCATCCAGAGTGAGAATGAGAAGCGGGGGGGCGCTGCCTTTACTGATAGAGTGGATAGGAGGGAGTTCCGTGATTTTGTGTCGCGGAATGGCCTGGTAGACTTAGGTTTCTCGGGACCACAGTTCACTTGGTGTAATAATCAGCATGGTAGTGCTAGGGTATGGGAGAGATTAGATAGGGCCTTAGCGTCCCCAGATTGGATCCTTCGATTTTCCACGAGTAGGGTTACTCACCTCCCTCGGATTGCCTCGGATCACTGCCCTCTGCTACTCTCTACATCATCGAGTCCCACCCACCACAGCCCCTTCCGCTTTGAGAAGGTTTGGCTGTCGTACCCCCAGTCCTGGGACATTGTCCGCGACGCGTGGCGGATCCTGGTACACGGGGATGCCATGCAGCGGGTTTCGCGCAAACTTGAGTTGACCAAGAGGCGCTTGCGCCGTTGGAACCGTGAGGTTGTGGGTAATATTTTCCGGCGTTTGGAGGTGATAGAGACCTCGATCGCTGAGCTACAAAGGAAGGAAGACCTAGGGGGCGTGCTTCCGGAGGACGATATGGTTGACCTTCGGGGCCTACTTGCGACTCATCATTCGCTGCTACGGCAACACGAGGTCTTCTGGAGACAGAAATCTCGGGTGCAGTGGGTAAGCGAGGGTGACCGTAACACTAGCTTCTTTCATCGGACGACAGTCATCCGGCGACGTCGGAGCATGATCCATTCCCTGCACGATAGGTCCGGCCAGCGGGTGGAGGGTGAGCCTGCCATTCGACAGGTCTTGCTTGATTTCTTCCGCGCTAGATGGACAGAGGATGAGGGGCCTATGATGGTCACTACCCCCTCCGGGTGGACGAGGGTATTGGAGAGGTCGAGTGCGCATCTTTGATCCGACCGGTTATGGCACAGGAGGTGCATGAGGCGGTCTGGGCCTTGGCAGCAGACAAGGCCCCGGGACCCGATGGTTTCCCCCCTTTCTTCTTCCGGCATTATTGGGGTATTATCCGACCAGCAGTGGTGGAGGCCATCCAGTGCTTCTTCACCCAGGCTGCGATGCCTGAGGATTGGAAGGCCACCTTCATCACGCTTATGCCTAAGCGTCAGGATGCGGATGAGCCTTGTCACTTTAGGCCCATTAGCCTGTGTACAACCTTATACAAGGTTGTGGCAAGGATTTTGGTGGGCAGGATGAAGCCCCTTTTACCTGGCATTATTAGTCAGGAACAGGGGGCTTTTGTAGCTGGTAGAAATATTTCTCACAATGTTATGTTAGCCCAGGAAATGATGTGGGATCTTCGGCGGGCTTCGGAGCGGCACAGCTTGATGGCAGTCAAGCTGGACATGGAGCGGGCTTACGACAGGATCAGGTGGAGTTTCCTTCAGCGGGTACTGGAGGAGCACGGCTTCCCCAGGCAGTGGATTGGATGGATTATGGGGTGTGTCCGGGGGCCAAAGTTTTCTATCTTGGTCAACGGCACTCCATCGATTTTCTTCGAGTCCACGATGGGATTACGACAGGGATGTCCCTTATCCCCTTATTTGTTTATCATCTGTGCGGATATTTTATCCCGTGCTTTGCAGGGAGCGTGTGCCAGCCGGGAGCTGGAGGCCTAGGTGCCAGCACCGGGGGCCCGCCCTATATCCCATTTATTTTTTGCTGATGACTGTCTTCTCTTGGCCAGGGCACGGATTTCAGAGGCACGGGTCCTACGCAGGGTGGTGGCAGACTATTGCGTGGCATCCGGTCAAAGAGTAAACTTCCTCAAGTCGGCTATCTTCTTCAGCCCCAGCACAGAGAGCGGCGTCAGACAGGAGATCAGAGGGATACTGCAGGTACCGAAGCAGGAGGGGACGCTGACCTACCTTGGCGTCCCTATCACGGGTCGGAGGCTACGGGTGGCCGAGTGCTTGGGCTTGGTGCAGCGGGTCCAGAGCAGGCTGGAGGGATGGAGGGCATTTTCCCTATCCATGATGGGGAGAGTGACATTGGTCAGAGCAGTGCTGGGATCTATTCCGGTGTACCTTATGGCCAACACAGTAGTTCCGAAGACGATTCTGTTGAGGATCGAACGCCTTCTTCGGAGCTTTCTGTGGGGGTCATATAGTGGAGGCCATGGAGTGCATTTGGTAGCGTGGGAGCAGGTCTGCCTTCCTACTAGCGAGGGTGGTCTAGGGGTGCAGTCCCTCGTTCAGAGGCGTGAGGCACTCATTGCCCGGCACGCGGCCCAGTTTGTGTTAGCGCCACACAGTTTCTGGAGTCAGGTGATGGCAGCCAGATATGGTCGGGGGGCCTCATCAGTAGCATGGACCGGTCGACGAGTCTCCTTCATGTGGCGCGAGATCGGGAGGTATTTGCCATCAGTTGCAGCACACACCAGGTGGTTGATCGGCGATGGCCAGAGTATTGATGTGACCAGTGATTCATGGGTGGACACCCTTCCCCTGAGTCGCTGGCCGACCATGGTAGATGCAGAGGCAGTGGAGGGGCTACGGGTGTGCGATCTCCTAGCACCAGGAGGGGCAGAGTGGGATGAGGCCAGGTTACGGCTGCTCTTCGGAGTACATCTGGCTGTGAGGATTCGGTCTCTCCCGCTTCCAGGTTGTGGGGGGCCGGATGTCAGGGTATGGGGCACTTCGAGCCGGGCCGGTGTTAGACTGGGAGACCTATCCCGTGCCATTTAGCCAGAGCACGAGCCGGGGTCAGATTGCGCTTGGATCTGGAGGTCCGGCCTCCACCCGAGGGCAGCTCTCTTTTTGTGGAAGGTGTTCTGGGACCGCCTTCCGACGAGAGCAGTGTTGAGCAGGCGTGGCTGGGGGATCCCTGCGGAGTGCGGGATGTGCGGAGCTGAGGAGACAGTGGACCATGTGCTCTTTCAGTGTACTTGGGCGATGTCGACATGGCAGTGTACAGGGATCCCGCAGGGGGCCCGATGTGCGCGGATTCAGTTCCTTAGTATGATGCGGCAGTGGCTAGCGAGTCCGCAGACTCATGAGGAGGGTATCAGAGCGACTTGCACGGCCCTTCAGATCTGGCTGGCAAGGAATGCTCGTACTCTCGGCCAGCGTAGGGTGTCACCGAGGTTTGTAGCAGAGTTTGCTCGAGCACAGGCCACGGAGATCAGCCATATCCCTTCCACAGTTAGACCTTTGACAGCTCGGGACACCTGGGGTTCCCCCTTGCTCCGGCAGCTCCTCAGACGGTGTTTTTCACCTGGGAGCCCCCACCCCCGTGCTTCCTCAAGGTCAACTTTGATGGGTCTGTGTTGGATGGCGGCTCGAGAGGTGGTGCAGGTTTTGTCATACGGGACCCGCAGTCCAGAGTTGTGGCTGCAGGCGGCTGCCGCTTGTTCGCTACATCAGTCCCGGGAGCTGAGCTGCACGCTGCCTGGGCAGGGATTCGACATGCACGGGCGATGATGCGGACCAGCCCGATTATTCTGGAGGGCGACTCAGCTACCGTTATTGGATGGATTCAGCAGGGGTTGAGGGGTGAGAGCTCAGACCACCCCTTGATCCGCGACATAGTCAGGATGATGAGAGATGGGGGGGCCACCCAGGCCATGCATGTATTTCGGGAGGCCAATGGGGCGGCTGATTGGGTAGCCGCCTATGCGGCCCACCATTCGGGTTACGCCCTTTGGTCAGGGGAGGGGGAGCTGCCTTTGGCACTCCGTGAGATATTGTATTTTGATCTTATTGGGTGTATTCATACACGGTCTGTATGAAGCACCCGTTTCAGCAAAAAAAAAAAAAAAAAAAAAGTGCCATGGGATAACCTTTTCCTACTCTGCCCTTGCTTGACATGGTAAATAGTACTGCCAAGCATTACCTCAGTTATTTAATCAGTTTTATAGACCCTTCCTAAAGCATAATTACTTTTCCGTACTCCTACTCAAAAATTATATTAAACTAAAAATATTTTTTATTTATCTTTATTGTATACATGCATTTCTGTTGAAATAATGTACTTGATGGATTTCTATTTTCATATTTTTTTAAGTATTTTATACTTATTAAAAAAATTTATTATTAAAAAAAGATCTTATTTACTGAATCCGTCTTAGGCCTCCAAATGTATTGAGCCGCCCCGGAACGTGGCGCGGACCAACCGGCACATGAGGGATCAAAGAGGTAGGGCTGGATTTAGGACCCATTGGGGCGAGCTGGACCTCATAGGGGATCAAAAGGAGGGCTGGATTTAGGACCATGCAGTTTTAAACTATATGAAACAATAAAATTTAGGTGGAGAAGAATGAAATCAGTCTTACTACATTCACAAAAAAAAAAAAGAAAAAGTAAATCAGATATTATGAAAAAACTAAGAAGATTTTCTTTAAAAAAAATTCAAAGTGCAAAATCTTTAGACGTACGACTATGTTTTCTAGCTTTTAGCTTGCATACATTCCTCCTTCCTGTATCTTACTTCTTTCATGATGCCATCAGCGTTAGCATGATGTGATTGTTGGAGTGAAGAATCTGCCGGCACAAGCGGTCCAGTTATTCCGCTGGTGGCCTTTAGGCAAATTGCTTGCTTGCGTGTCCTTCTGGGGGCTGCTGTATTGCTAGCTGCATTTATCTGTCATGTCCGGAAACCTGTCGTCGTGTGCTGTGATCCAAATCGTGTCAGTTCACAAATGTATGCCCAATAAATTTCACCCCCAAGGTGGGGTCTCCAAAAGCAGACGCTCTTAACGTTGACGTCCCAGTAAACCCCCCGTCCAAGAAGGAGCCTCGGCTAAAAGGAAATTCGGCCACGGCCATTAGTTGGAAGAGCCAACGGATAATGGTTGTGCGATACTGTTTATCTTTTGCGCCGAGATATGTGGAAAATGATAAAAATTGAAGGAGTCTTGTAGGCCAAGCATGTGTTACATGAAGCTAATGAAGCTGTAGACTGGATGGCTGCTTATGTAGCCAGTCACTTCGGTAATACTCTGTGGGCTGAAGATGGAAAGTTGCCACTGGCACTCCAAGATATTTTGTTTTTCGATTTTATTGGATGTATCCGTACTCGTCAGGTATGATCCATCCGTTTTAGCAAAAAAAAAGAAAAAAAAAAAGCGCCTAGACTTGTCTGGTTTGAAAAAATAAAAAAATATAATTAATAAAATAAAAAAATATTATTTATTTGTTTTTAAAAATAAAAATTAGTATTTTTATAAAAATAAAAAATTTCTATTTTACAAAAGATACGAGAAAGTTACTTTTTCACCGGTTAAAAATTAAATTTTTTTCTCCAAAAATACTTTTAAGCCATCAAAACCTTTGGATAATTTTTTTTTCTTTATTAAAAATATAGTAGAGAATCATCATCTGACATATGTGCTGTATAAACTGCTTGCAGTATGCATGAACCTATTTATCTTTTTTCAAAGTTTCAGCCCTTATCAACCATTTTTCTGCACTGAAGTGATGATCGGTGGAAGATCCTGTTGGACAGACCATCTTAACCTCTTAATTATCTATAGACATCTTGCTTCCCCAGCTCCATTTCACCACTAAAATAAAACCGAGAGTTCTGCAAGCTTTTGAGAATAGCAGCCGGGTGCTGCCAGTTGAGATGCAGACCAGCCAAGCTATAAATACCAAGCAGTTTAGACTTGGCTAAGGAAGCACAGTACATGTACTTGGCGAGCTTCTTATCGAGCGAAGCCTGGGTTTCTTGTTATTTCTGCAAATTGGAAGTATCCAGGCTTGGCACTTTATGAGTTAAGCTTCAAATGAATGGAAAACGGGCTGCCAGCGGTCGGGGCTTCCGCGACGGGGGCTAAAAATGGCAACGAAACTAGCGGCCTGTCTCGCTCGCGTACATGGTATCATGCTTATCAAACCCCATCTCTTCCGACACTGGAAGCACAAGCAATTCCATAATCCTAAACTCCCATCCACCTTTCACCACAATGGCGTATGCCCTCTCCGAGAAACCATCTCTCTTAACATGCAACTAAGCCGCTACATCAACAAAGGCGATTTAAACTCCGCCCGCCAGCTCTTCGACGCAATGCCCCAACGAACCGTCGTCTCCTGGAACGCCATGATCTCCGGCTTCGCCAAGTGGGGAAGAACCGAAGAAGCTCTCACCACGGCCTCCGCCGTGCATCGGAGCGGCATGAAGCTCAACGAGACCACCTTCTCCTCCCTCCTCTCCGCCTGTGCTCGCTCTGGCTCTCTCCATCTTGGCAAACAGACCCACTGCCTAGTCTTCAAATCCGGTTCCGAGGATTTTGAGCTGGTGGGCAGTGCTTTGCTTAACTTCTACACCTCGTGCTTTGATATCCATGCTGCGTGTCAGCTCTTTGACTTGCTGCATGGCCGGAATCCTTTATTGTGGAGTTTGATGCTGGTTGGCTTCGTGAGGTGCAATTTATTAAGTGATGCTATGGATTTGTTCGACAGGATGCCGTTCCGTGATGTTGTTTCATGGACGGCTCTGATATCAGGCTACTCCCGCAGTGACGGAGAGTGCGGCAAGGCTTTGGAGCTGTTTCTCAGGATGAAAGCAAGTGGTGAAGTGGTGCCGAATGAGTTTACTTGTGATAGTGTTTTGAGAGCTTGTGCAAAGTTGGGATCTTTGGATTATGGGAAGATGATTCATGGGTGTTTAACTAAATTTGGGTTTGAATTGGATCGCTCCATTCGTGGCGCTCTTATTGATTTCTACTGCAGCTGTGATGCTGCCAATGATGCCAAGAGGATTTTCGAGCAACTAGATTCTCCATGCTTGAGCACTTCGAATGCTTTGATTGCAAGTCTTACGTCGATGGGTAAAATTGGAGATGCCGAGCTGGTTTTCAATCAGATGGTTGAGCGTAACTCAGTTTCATACAATTTGATGATTAAGGGCTACGCTTTGCATGGAAGGATTGCGGATTCCAAAAGCTTGTTTGAGAAAATGCCCTGCAAAAATACAGTGTCTTTGAATGCCATGATGTCAGCGTTTCTCCAGAATGGTGAGTTTGAGGAAGGCTTGAAACTATTTGAATGTGTAAAGGATGAGAGGAACACCGTGACATGGAACTCCATGATTTCAGGATATGTTCACAATGAGCAGCCTGCGGAAGCTTTAAAGCTATATGTAGTCATGCGCCATTCATCAATTGAATGCAGCCGGTCGACATTTTCTGCGCTGTTCCGTGCCTGTGCAGCAATTGGGACTCTCCAGCAGGGGAGAATGCTTCATGCTCATTTGTGTCAAACGCCGTTTGACTCGAATGCTTATGTTGGGACATCTCTTGTTGATATGTATGCTAAATGTGGCAACATCGCCGATGCTAGGACTGCATTCAGTCTGATTCTTTCACCTAACGTGGCCTCATGGAGTGCTCTCATCAATGGTCTTTCACATCATGGGCTTGGAATGGAAGCAACATTAGAGTTTGGGAAGATGTTAAAACACCGAATAGATCCTAATGCAGTTACTTTTGTAGGGCTTCTGTTGGCTTGCAGTCGTGCTGGTATGGTTGATGAGGGAATGAGATTTTTCTACTCCATGAGGGACTGCTATGGGTTGGTTCCAACCGTGGAGCATTATACATGTGTAGTTGATCTTCTTGGTCGATCAGGCTACATAAGAGAAGCTGAAAATTTCATACGTGAAATGCCAATTGAAGCAGATAGTGTTGTGTGGGGAGCTCTGCTTAGTGCCTGCTGGTTCTGCATGGACTTGGAAGTGGGTGAGAGAGTGGCTGAGAGAATGTTTTGTTTGGATTCGAATCATCTATCTCCCTATGTGGCTATGTCTAATATTTATGCTAAATTAGGAAGGTGGAAGGAGGTGATGAAGGTGAGGAAGAGATTGAGAGACCTCAAAGTAAAGAGAGATCCCGGATGTAGTTGGATTGAGGTGAAGGACACAGTTCATGTATTCTGTGTAGAGGATAGAAATCATCCACAAAGAGATGACATTTATGCTGTTCTAGAGGACTTAGTAGCCAATATCTGCTCTTATTCTGAATCTTGCTGTACTCTATATAGTAATCAAAATAATGATGTTTATTTTCCTCGGTTGCGGTGAGGGGCTTAATTGGTGTCGTCTACCGATCAATCTGTTGCATTTCCAATTAGTTAACAATGCACTTGACCTGCCAATAGAGCTACTATGGTGTTGGTCTTATATAGCTTGCTTGGCTATTTTTGCACTCCATTTATCTTCTTTAGGAAGCTTTTTAATCCTGACCTGTTTATGTATTCAGCTTTGCAAATTTTGTGGGATGCAGTCAAAGTCAGCTATCTAAATTATGTAAGTTCCTATGAATCAAATATTTTTTTGTGCGCGCCGACACATGCACGTATGTGTGCATGCATGGAGTGGCTCGTCTTTCATAACTCACACCTTCCAGGATTCTTGTCTCCGTGAGAAACATGGCTTATCTCTCATAGTTCATAGCTACCGGGATCTTTGTCCCTAGCAGAAACATGATCTCATTAATGCACCATGCCTAATGGCATATTTTGCATATGCCAATTTACATTCCTTCAAGGCCGAGAATTTTTGTATTTGCTTTCACAATGTTTTCATCATGGTAGTATTCTTTTGGAAAAATATTGTCAATGCCAAAGTTCGATGCTAGTCAATTCACAGAGAAACGCTGATTTGCACACAAAAAAAAAGAGAAAGGCTTGTCGAATTGGCTCCAACTGAATCCTCCGATGCTTATTATAACAATTCAGTATCTCATCCAAAAAGGCTAGCCAAAAGATATTATTTAGGTTCCTTGATCCTGTATAAGTATCCAAGATCTATCCAACGAATAATCAGTGTGGAACTAAACATAAGCCCGTACGGGTCCTCATACTTATATCAGGCAAGGCTTTGAAATAATAATGACAAATAGAAAAAAAATATAAGAAAAAATATTAGTGTAGTTTGCTTGGATTTGCCGGCCTGAATTGCTCGACCTGAAGTGCATAACCTAGATTGCTCAGTCTGGAGAGCTCGATTTAGAGAGCTCGGCCTGGAATGCTTGACTTGGATTGCTCGTCCTAGAGAGCTCAACTTGGATACTCGACCTAGAGAACTTGATAGCTCGGCCTTACCGCAATAGCTCGATCTTCGGCATGGTAGCTCGACCTCAATGCGGTAGCTCGGCCTCGGCATGGTAGCTTGGCCTTCGACGCAGTCACTAGGCCTTCAGTGTGGTGGTGCAGTAGCTCGACCTTGGCCTTCGATGCGGTAGCTCGATGTTCGGTGTGGTAGCTGGGCCTCGATGTGGTAGCTCATCCTTGGGCTCATTAGCTCAGCCTTCTGAGCTCGTCCTGATCGGCCTGATTCTAATAGGCTTGATTCTGGTTGGCCTTCTGGTTGGTGGTTGCGCGTCCCTTGCGCACGACGCTTGTGTCTCGAGTGGAAGGGCATCCTCTAGAAACTAACATGTTGGTCTCTAAAGATGCAAGTCCCATGCAAAGAGAAGGTGATGCTTAGGGGCAATCATAGAAGAGGATTAGACACAGAGGTAGTCATGGGAAATTGAGAGCCTCTCCTTGAGAGCCTCTTACCATGGGAGTCTCTCGTCATCTTTTGCTTGAGAGTCTCTCGCCTCCCCCCATAGGGATACCCTGGCCCTATTTATATAGAGAAGGGAGCGTAGACTTAGAGGCAAAAATCAAGGGATTGCCGTAACCTCTTTTTTTATCTGAATTCAAATCTATTGCTATATCTTTTTTATTTAGATCCCTTCAAGAATTCAAATTTGTTTAAAATGCTTGCCTAAAACCGACCTCTTTATCATGGATGGACAAGTGGCAAGCATTTTAAAAAGATTTGAATTTTTTAGAGGGATCTGAATAAGGAAGAAGATTACAGTAGATTTAAATCTAGATTAGAAAGAAGGTTACGACAATCTTTTAATTTTTACCTTTAAATCGTAATAGATCCATGCTCCCTTCTCTATATAAATAGGGCAGGATGGGGGCAGCGGCGCGGGGGGGCTAGGAGCTCGGCATGACTCCGATTAGCGGTCGCACATCTTGTGTACACGACGCTTGCATTTCGGGTGATACAGAAGGGCGCTCAGCATGGGAGCTCGGCATTGCTTCGATCGATGGTTGTGCGTACCTTGTGCACGGTGCTCACATCTCGGGTGGCACGGAAGGATGACCTCTAGGGACTCACAACCTGATCTCTATTGGTGCGCCCTTTTGTATCACTCGAAATGCAAGCATCATGCACGGTCTAGGAGCTCGTCATGACTCCGGTCAGCAGTCGCACATCTTATGTGCACTATAGGAATATGATTTTTGAAAAGCAGATTCCTAAAAAAAGGATACCTGAAAAAGTATTTTTGGCATGTTTGGTTGACCAGGAAAAAGTGACAGATTTCCAAAGTGCTTATGTTTGGTTGACCATCCACTTTTCTGAAAAAAGTTATGTGTAATTCCTATTATATCCTTAACAAAAATTAGGTCTTTAATGCTTTGGATCAAATAAAGATAGCTGACGGGCCTTTTTGGAAAAAAAAAATATTTCGATTTTCGGCTCACGAGAAAGTAACTTTTCCATGTTTCTTATGGGAAAGACTTTTCTATGAAACGTGAGAATTATATTCCAACGGAAATACAACTTTTTTGTCTCTCTTTTTTGAAAACTCCAACTAAATAAGAGGCATCTCTTTACTTTTTCATTGGCCACACTTTTCTCCCTCCTTTTCCAGCGAACCAAAGGAGCTCCAAAGGTTTTCTTTTCCCAGCACATTTGGGAAAGTAACAGACTCTTAGACTGATTGACTAAGGCCTTGACTAATTGACTAATAAACACAAAGGACTGGAGTCCTCCGGAAATTACAAATTATGTTCCAACAGTACTCTCATGCTGTTGAACTCATCTTTTATGTGTCGCTCTCCTACATGAACGGTGACTAGCTAGCCATGGGGGCTCCCCACATAAGCTCAGATTGCCGTTTTACATTTGCCATGGAATAATTCGCAAAGATCGAGGAGAATAGAGTATTCATATTTGCAGATTCTAGATTGTATGAAGTGCTATGTCGACATTGAATTTACTAAATAATTGAAATAGTATTGGTTGAACTATTGATGCTTAGACTCCTGGCCAAGACAATTTAACCCTACTCTCGAGAATGGTATGCAAGGTTAGATTCTTGGCAAGGCAAGTTTACGCGTTCGATAGATAGAAAGAAAAGTCTTTTCTTTTATATCTCTTAAAAAAATATTGAACTTAGAAAAGTCAAAATTAATGCAAACTCCTCAATTTTGATTTTATTGCGATTGTTGGATGCTGCATCCCGAGCATTGGGGTTTTAGTGACTATAGCATCGATGGTTTTCTCTCCGTTCTTTCTATCAGGAAACAAAAGGAAACCAGGCAGTATTGAACTTTGGCAAGTCAAATTCAAGCAGAGTTCAACTTTGGTTTTCTCATGTTTTAATAGAAATGAACCACTCTAACTTGAGCAAATTTAAGCTTGACGGGTACGTCTTTTGTCCAATATTATAATTGACATACCTAGAGTTTCTAGACAAGGTTATTAACATGAAATACAGTTTGAATACCCTCAAATACAATTCTAAGGTTTCCATTCTGGATTTCTTGAGAAGAACCCCACTGCCGGCCTAAAAATGCCATGGTAGACCTTTTTTGGATTCATAACTATTAAAATCACTTTCAGCCTTCTAGGTCTTATTTGTTTCAGCTCTCCTCCCATGCGTTCACCAGTTACGCCTATATTCCAGTCACCGAACCAAAATTTCTTTCAATACTATGTCTAGAATTTCTCAGCCCTTCCAAGATCTTATCCAACATTTCCTTGCCGTGTTTGAGCTAGCTTATATACCCTGCGGGTGGATGAGGTCAGGATTTCTACCTGAAGGCGTACTTTTGGATCATACAGCAGCTAAAGCTGGACACAACTTGATTCTCGTTGGTCAGCCTGCTTGCCATGGTGAATTGAACTTGGGGACCTAGACAAAGCTTGTCATTGAAGCAAATAGCAGAGCCCCCTCATTTGGTGCACGTCGGCAACTGGCTTAGGATAAATACAAGCAGTTTTTCTTATAACTAGGAGAAAACATATGGTAGGGAAAAAGAAGTTTGGGAAGGATGGAGGAAAGCGTACGTCCGAGGCAAATATCGTGGGCCATGAAGCGGGTCCTCAATGCAATGTACTAGTTGATCTTCTCACGCAGAAACACCTAAGATATTAAAAATGCAGATGATGCTACAGAGGACAGACGGTCCATTACCATACGATGGACCATAAAGTGGGTCCTGAGCACAATAATTGAAGGACACGCCAGAGAAATAACACATACAGATGATAGATATTGCAATGCCGTCGGCATCGTCCATTTCTAATAGAAATTCTGCTCTCGGCCTGCTCTCCTCAGCCTCTTCTCAGCAAACCGCTCCCCATGCCTCATTATCCAAAACCTCTCTATTTCTTCCGGTTTCCTGCCTGGGATCCGACCTGCTATGAGCGTCCACCTGTAAAGTCCCATATCATATTCATGACTTTTGTTTGGGAAAACAAGGGTTTTTCCGCAGAAAAAAAAAAAAACATCTGGTAAAGCTAAAACTATTACAGGCTCTGAAGATATCTATAACAGCTACTGCTATGGATTGATGACTGCATACAAATCAGTTGCTGGAAGTTGTACAATTTTGTTTTTCTTTTCCATGCATTTGGATAAATTACTCTTCCTGATTCTCTCCGACGAAGTATATCCATTTTTGTTAGGATGAAAGGGGTTTCTGTAGGAGATCATGTTTGCTATCATGTGCCAATTCAATATGTTGTGCGACTGTCTTGTTCCAATGCAATGCATGGACAGTGTAAGACCCATCTTCAGACAGGTGAAGGTGAATCCCATATGGTAGATGTTTCCTTGCCATTTCCTAGTTGTTGATGAAGTATCCAATCAAAAGCAATAATATTTAGATCTAATATGGCTTGGCTTCCAAGAAGAGAATAAAATATCGCCCACCCAAATGCATGGCATTTCTTAACAAACAAAATATCATCATAACATATTTAAAACCAGTCACAAAATGTTCATTCAGTCGTTGGTCCATGTGAATGCCTAAAAGGATGCAATATTTGAAGCGAATCATGTAGGGTTATCCATTGTTTTTCTTTTCTTTGGTTTTGTTTTGTTTTTTTTTTTTGAGGTGGAACGGAGGAAATGAAAAGCACCTCCCCCAAAATTTATCTACTCCAGGAAAATTTTCCAAATTGGATGTTCTGAATCTGCCTTTGTTTCAGATTACTGGACCTTAGATCATTCTATTCTTAATCGCTTTTCTTGCAGAGATGGGATGGGAGAGATCTGATCAGTCTGCCTTCACTTTAGATCAAACATCTATTTACAGGCATTTATCAAAACAACATCTCATCATTCATATGTCATGCTATTCAAGAATCCAGAACTCATTACCCATGCATGCCAAGAACAGCAGATGGAGAAGATATCGTGGGTTTATATATATATATATATATATATAGATATACCTCTCACCTACGAGCCTATACATTCTGTAAACGAGGTCTTCTTCATGTTCTGAGAGGTTGATGGACTCCCACTCGGTGCTTGTCACCTCTGCCACCGATGAATGATACAAAAGGCGATAGTAGTCATGAAGCCGTAAGCAGAGCAATCAGTTGAAGAGCAGAGAGAAACAGCCTGATACCTTGAGAGTCACCATCTGAAGTCCTGGGCTGTTTTCCGCACCTGCAGTTGTCCATAGCTCCAGAGCGAATGGAAAACGGAACCAGAAGACCTGAAAAGCGGAGGAAGCAAACAAGCTAGTCCATAGGATGCTTCCGCTCCGTCTTTGTCAGGAAGCAAAGATGCGCATGTTGGTTAATCCGTGTTGGATTATGTGAGGACCCGTACAAGTATATATTTAATCTTATATCCGTTATTCACTGAGAAAATCTTTTATATTTATACAGAATCAAGAAATTTCAAAATTATCTTCTAACTAGTTATTTTAGGTGAGATTTTGGATTGTTACAAATAGTATTGAACGGACCTCATACATAACCTATATAGACTAGTAGACATTGTGGCACGGATTCATCGAGCCTGACCACGGGTCGATCCTGGACGGAGACAAATAACTTATAACTACGAAATAAGATTTTTTTCATATTTTCTATATTTTTTTAAGAGTGGTCCAAGAGCTAGTTGAATGAAATGTCACTCGAGTACTACATTATCATTGGTCCTGTCTGGGGCAACACAACCAAATTGACCCAAGCCCGACCCCAGAGGGAGAGAAAGGAGGAGGAGAAAGGTGAAATATTTACAAATAACTTTTAACTGCAAGATAATTTTTTTTCATATTTTCTATATTTTTTAAGAGTGGTCCAGGAGCAAATTGAATGAAATGCCACTCGAGTACTACATCGTCATTGGTCCTGATTGTACGTCAGACCACGCCTAAGCTTGATATGTATAAAAATATTCCAACCCAATGATGGCCAGATCAACCTTCAACTCAGAAATCCACAATCGTCAGCCCCAACACAACCAAACTAATTGACCCAAGCCCGACCTGTACACAGAGGGAGACAGAGGATGCAGAGGAAAAAGGTGAAATATTTACAAATAACTTTTAACTGCTTGATAATATTTTTTTCATATTTTCCATATTTTTTAAGGGTAGTCCAGAAGGTGATTGAATGAAATGCTACTCGAGTACTACATCTTCATTGGTCTTGATTATATGTCGGACCACGCCTGAGCTTGACATGTATAAAATTATTCCAACCCGATGATGGCCAGATCAACCTTCAACTCAGAAATCCACAATCGTCAGGCCCAACACAACCAAATTAATTGACCCAAGCTCCACTCGTACATAGAGGGAGAGAGAGGAGGAGGAGGAAAAATGTGAAATATCTACAAATAATTTTTAACTGCTTGATAAGATTTTTTTTCATATTTTCTATATTTTTTAAGAGTGGTCCAGAAGCTGATTGAATGAAATGCCACTCCAGTACTACATCATCATTGGTTCTGATTGTACATTGGACCACGTCTGAGCTTGATATGTATAAAATTATTCCAGCCCGATGATGGCCAGATCAACCTTCAACTCAGAAATCCACAATCGTTAGGCCTAACACAACCAAATTAATTGACCCAAGCCCGACCCGTACACAGAGGGAGAGAGAGGAGGAGGAGAAAAAAGGCGAAATATTTACAAATAACTTTTAACTGCTTGATAAATTTCTTTTCATATTTTCTATATTTTTTAAGAGTGGTCCAGGAGTTGATTGAATGAAATGCCATTCCAATACTACACCCTCATTGGTTTTGATTGTACGTCGGACCACGCCTGGGCTTGATATGTATAAAATTATTCTAACCCGATGATGGCTAGGTTAACCTTCAACTCAGAAATCGACAATCGTCCGGCTCAACACAACCAAATTAATTGACCCAAGCCCGACCCATGCACAGAGGGAGAGAGAGGAGGAGGAAAAAGGTAAAATATTTACAAATAACTTTTAACTGCTTGATAAGACTTTGTTCATATTTTCTATATTTTTCAAGAGCGGTCCAAGAGCTGATTGAATGAAATGCCACTCCAGTACTACACCATCATTGGTTCTGATTGTACGTCGGACCACACTTGAGCTTGATATGTATAAAATTATTCCAACCCGATGATGGCCAGATTAATCTTCAATTCAGAAATCCACAATTGTCAGGCCCAACACAACCAAACTAATTCACCCAAGCCCGACCTGTACACAGAGGGAGAGAGAGGAGGAGAAAAAAGATGAAATATTTACAAATAACTTTTAACTGCTTGATAAGATTTTTTTTCATATTTTCTATATTTTTTAAGAGTGGTCTAGGAGTTGATTGAATGAAATGCCACTCCAGTACTATACCGTCATTCGTCTTGATGATACGTTGGACCAGGCGTGAGCTTGACATGTATAAAATTATTTTAGCCCGATGATGGCCAGATCAATCTTCAACTCAGAAATCCACAATCGTTTAGTCCAACACAACCAAATTGACCCAAGCCCAACCCGTACACAGAGGGAGAGAGAGGAGGAGGAGGAGAAAGGTGAAATATCTACAAATAACTTTTAATTGCGAGACAAGATTTTTTTCGTATTGTCTATATTTTTAAGAGTGGTCCAAAAGCTAATTGAATGAAATGCCCCTCTAGTACTACATCGTCAGTGGTCCTGATTATGTGTTGGACCAGGCCTGAGCTTGACATGTATAAAATTATTTTAGCCCGATGATGGCCAGATCAACCTTCAACTTAGAAATTCACAATCGTCTGGTCAACACAACCAAATTGACCCAAGCCCAACCAGCACATAGAGGGAGAGAGAGGAGGCGGAAAAAGATGAAATATTTTAATTTTTTTTGATAGAATTGGATGAGTTAAATAATATAAAAATAGATACATTTGTAAAAATAAAAAAATAAAATATTTAAAATTGAGATGGAAGAGATGGTAAAAAATTCCAAAAGCCCGTCCCATGATTGGGTATATAGCTTACCATCGGGAGTTGAATCCTGTTTTATGCAAAAGATAACACCCACTCCAATCACACTCTTTTGTGTACCATTTAATGCCTAGTGAAATGCATGGCTTCATTCTCAAAACAAAAAAAGAGAAAAAAAAAAACAAACAAACAAAGAAGAAGAAATGGATGATGGCTTACCCACAGGTTTGTTGAAAAAATAAATTACTCCATCTTCGGCGCGTGCACCAAATAAAAAGAGGCAATTAAACTGAGACTTTGGAATCGTCGTTGGATGCTATTCGTCACTTTTCACAGTTTTCTTTTGGTGGCCAGTGGGATGACTCAGTAAATTACTCCATCTCCATTCATTATTGATGACTTGATGACTCGTCCGGTGCGACGCATGCATGGTCCAGCATCTAGATCAGGCTGATCAAGTAGAGTGGGCCCTGGCCAGGCCATCATATAACCTGTAAACTAATGAAGAAAGACGAATCTTCTTCTTTATAAAATCAGATGTTTTAAATAATATAAGTATAGATATATTAATAAGAAGCAAAAAATAAAATATTTAAAAATTGAGGTGGAACATATGTCCAAAAGTTTTAAAGAGTAATCTTTGTATGATTGGCTACATAGCCCAGGTCCGAAGTTGAATCCTCTTGCATGCGAAAGATACATCCATAACCCGATATATTTTGGTTCTCGGGTTTCAGGAAGGATCCCTGGATACCGTTGGCGACGCCTCGATTCTGAAAAGTCGGATGCTATTCCAATAAACATGTGAAGGATTCACCTTTATTTTCACAAAAATGTTATTACCTCGGAGGCAATTTTCCAGCGCCAGCTTTGCAATAGTCACGTATAGAGAGAATTGGTGGGTCAATATATACATATATATTCAAGTATTTTTAACTGTCAATGTATAACTGGTCTCACAACCAGATACGTGGGCCCCCTCCTCCTGTTCGGGGTTCATGGGATGGATCATGGCCTAGAAAATTTCTACCAGGGTAATATCATTTTGCAAAAGTACGAATTGGAATCTAACTTTCTGTGTACTGCGGATTTAACAAATATATGCTGATTTTTTACCCCTCCAATCTCATCCTTCTTGTACAAATGATGGATTGGGCCACAATACTTTGGATCGCGCTAATTTACCATAGCTAGGTGGGCTGTCATGTCTCTTTGTTTTCTTTTTTCTTCTCCCATCTCACTTTTTTTGGGCCCGTTTGGTTTGCAAAAAGAGAAGAAAAAAATATGGTCAATAAAAAAAATAAAAAATATTTTATATTTAGTTAAAGTTTTCGAAAAGTCATTTTTCCACGTGCTAGGAATTAGAATAAGTTTTTTTTTTACAAAAATGCCTTAAGATTTTAAATAAAATAGGATAAAGTCTTTTTATTTATTAAGGATATAACACATATTTTTTATAATTTTTCTAAAAAAATAGATGCTCCATCAAAACATTAATTATTATAAATTATATTATGTTTCAATGATCAACTAAATATGTAAATTTTATTTTTTTAAGACATCATATATCGAGGCATGAAATTTTTTTTAAAAAATATTCTAATAATAAATTTTTTTTCCTCAAACTAAACTAGTCAAACTATTGTATATCTAATGAAATGTATGATGGCTTACCCCACAGGTTTGCTGAAAAAATAAAATACATTGGCAGCTAACCAGGATTGTCCCTTCTAATTAAGCACAGGCTTTGAAATCGTCGTTGGATGCTATTCCTCACCTCCCACAGTTTTCTTTTGTTATTCCTCAATTACTCTATCTCCATTATTGATGATGCCTTGAAAGCTACAATGATTTAAACGCGCATCCGCGGAGGAATTTCTCGTGTGTATGCACGAGAATGGTAGCATTACAGCCAGTATTCATCCAGTAGTGTTGCACGAAGGGAATGGCGATCTCGCACCTGAAGTGTGAGGCCAGGCCCATGGCCACCATGCCCTGTGGCATAAAGCAGCGAAGAAGTAAAGTCTTTTTCTTCCTCCTCCGAATACAACGAGAATCGAGGACTTTCAGGACAAGCCGAGTTCGTCTAGGACTCGGAGACCTCGCCCATATAACCTCCCCACATGTTTTTCTCCTCCACTGGCGATCATCAAACTCCTTTCTCTCTCTTTTTCCTATTGAAGTTCGCGGCTATTTGTCATTGTGCCCGCCAGAAATCGAGGCTGGAGAGCTTGCCAGAGCCAAGGTAAGGCCCCGACGTTCTTCCCCTTTATCCTCTATTAATTTCTTCCACGGCCTTAAACCACCGTCGCCGATGGAGAAATTCGTCGGAAATTGGCCGAATTCCATCTCCCCTATTTTTACCGGTCCTTCTTCCTCTCTTTCCAACCACCATCACCGCCGGCGACCTTCGCCGCCGGCGTTCGTTGCGGAGGGCCTTATTCCCTTCCCTGCATCAGCCTCTGGCCAATTCCGGAGTCCCAAATGCCGACGAGCGGATTGAGATCCAAGGACAACCGGACCCAAAACTCCCCTATCTGGCCATATTTTGGGTTGGATTCGGCCGACCTGCCACCGCCACCGGCCGCCCTCTACTGCCCGCCACCGCCACCAAGTCCACAGCCACCAGCCGTCCTCTCTCTCTTATGTTTTGCCGAGGAAAAAGAAAGAAAAAAAAGAAGAAAAGAAGAGGAAGAAAGAAAAAAAAAGAAAAGGAGAGAGAACCACCCTCTCTTTCTCTCTCTTGTTTCCTCCCTCTCCTCTCTACTCCCCTCCCTCCACTTTCTCTCTTCTCTCTCTACTTTCTCTCTCCAAAATGTCCCAAGAAACTGGAGTCAGGTCATGTCGACTGATCTTTGAACTCGAGTTGACCACTGGGAAGAGGCCTTGAACGATACTCGGCCTTGTCAAGGTCCATGGAACCCACTAATGATGAATTGTATTAAACGACCATGGCCTGATCGAGTCCATGCCCTACTATTTGTCGATCGAATTGCTCAGGCCTGACCCATCCAGAGTCGTCGAACGCTCGTCCCTATTTTTTTATTATTTTAATTAGATGAAAAATCATCAAATAGAAATTGATTGTGCTTTCAATGTTTTTAATAAGGTTAACTAAATTGCCTAATGAAGTTTGATGGTCTAAGACAAAAGAGATAAGTAAGCCTTCTGCTCTTTACTAATTTTCGAATGATCATGTCTTCCGTGCATAAAATTCTGCTTGGAAAAATATCATGCTTTTCTTAAAACTATGGATCAGCATATGTGTTATAAAAAACGTGTTTTAATATGAAAAATAGTTTCATGAATGATTTGATGAAAATAACTGTATTATAAAATATAAATTTAAACATGCCATTTAGAATTTTTCATCTATTTATGCGTATGTTTTATAAAAAAGATATGAGTATTTGACAAACTCTTAAATAACTATGTACGACCCTCACTAGCGGATATAATAGTTAGTAATGGTCCTCGCCAGCGGGTATAATAGTTGGTAATGACCCTCGCCAGCGGGTATAATAGTTGGCAGACTGTGACAAACATGTCGATTACAGCCCTGTCACGAATATAAAGTGACCGTAGCACGAATATCTATGATCAAGATTTTTGAACTAAGATATGGCTAAATGGAAGAATAATGATTTACGAATTTATTTGCAAAATATATTTGAGCTATGTTTATGAAATACAAATAATTTATGCATGCATGATTTGCTTTATGACCTGTTTTTAAATATACTTGTACTATGAAATGTTTATTTTAAAATATCTGTTATTTTTCTTAAATGATGCATTAACATGAAAAAAAAATTTATGCTTGATCCGGCAAGATAGTGAAAGATTTACTTACGGAGCTGTGACGCTCATATACTTCTATTTTTATTTTTCTCTTTCCAGACGAATAGGATCGATAGGAACGAAGGATAGTCCAGGCTTGGAGTTCACGCTAACAAGCTTGGCGATCTACATAGCAGAACACGAATTTAGTTCTTCAGTTGATTATGAATTTGTAACTAATGATTTTCTAAATAAGTAAAGATTATGGGTTTGGTATTTATATTTAGATTTAGACGCTTTGAACCAGTATTGGTTGAATTTAATAGATGATGAAATTATACCTATTGATTTTATTATTATTTTTTAGATGGATTTGAAAGTTAAATGTAATGTTGGTTTCGTATTATCGTGGGCTGTATCTCTCGGATCTAGGGCGCGACAAATTATGCTCCAAATCTAGGTCACGACATGAAGTTTAATATGAGAAAAAACAAAGAGGGCACGTACCACCGGCCATACTCGGCACGCTCCACACGTTCAGAGTAGTAACAGTTACGTGGTGGCTGCATGGCAGTTTCTCTGGCGTGGATCATGCGAGGCGTAAAGCCGTAAAGGCAAGCAGTAAAGTTCGAGGTTCGTCGCTCAGTTTACATGAGCCTTACAAGCTACCCTTGGAGGTAGTCTCTGTTAGTGTAGACAGCGGATCGAGGGTTTATAAGTGAATAGGAAGAAAACAAAGAGAGAAAATCTGCAGAATTTTGCTGTAAACTTGAATTTTCTTTCTGAGACTAGGCTGTCTCTTGAACCGCAGATCACTATGAGCAGAATTATATAAACAAAGAGGATATTGCAGAGCTGCTGCTCCTACAGTGTTTCTGAATATGTCTACTTTTCTTAGCTTACCAAGGATTGACCTCAGGACTATACTAGTTTTCTGACTCACTAGAAACATCTACTGCTTCAAAGTATATTAGTTTTCTTTTCCCAGCACATTGGGAAAGTAACAGACTCTTAGACTGATTGACTAAGGCCCTGACTAATTGACTAATGATCACAAAAGACTGGAGTCTTCTGGAAATTACAAATTACATTCCAACAGTACTCTCATGCTGTTGAACTCATCCTTTATGTGTCGCTCTCCAACATGAACGGTGACCAGCTAGCCATGGGGGCTCCCCACATAAGCTCAGATTGCCGTTTTACATTTGCCATGGAATAATTTGCAAAGATCGAGGAGCATAGAGTATTCAAATTTGCAGATTCTAGAGTGTATGAAGTGCTATGTCGACATTGAATTTACTAAATAATTGAAATAGTATTGGTTGAACTATTGATGCTTAGACTCCTGGCCAAGACAATTTTAACCCTACTCTTGAGAATGGTATGCAAGGTTAGATTCTTAGCAAGGCAAGTTTACGCGTTCGACAGAGAGAAAGAAAAGTCTTTTTTCTTTTATATCTCTTTAAAAAATATTGAACTTAGAAAAGTCAAAATTAATGCAAAGCTCCTCAATTTTGATTTTATTGCGATTGTTGGATGCTGCATCCCGAGCATTGGGCTTTTAGTGACTATAGTATCGATGGTTCTCTCCGTTCTTTCTTTCAGGAACAAAAGAAACCAAGCAGTATTGAACTTAGGCAAATCCAAATTCAGCAGAGATTTTCAACTTTGGTTTTCTTATGTTTTAATAGAAATGAACCACTTTAACTAGAGCAAATTTAACCTTGACGTGCACGTCTGTTGTCCAATATTATAATTGACATACCTAGAGTTTCTAAACAAGGTTGTTAACATGAAATACAGTTTGAATACCCTCAAATACAATTCTAAGGTTTCCATTCTGGATTTCTTGAGAAGAACCCCACTGCCGGCCTCAAAATGCCCTGGTAGAGCTCTTTTGGATTCATAACTATTAAAATCACTTTCATCTCCTCTAGGTCTTATTTGTTTCAGCTCTCCTCCCATGCGTTCACCAGTTACGCCCATATTCGAGTCACCGAACCAAAATTTCTTTCAATACTATGCCTAGAATTTCTCAGCCCTTCCAAGATCTTATCCAACATTTCCTTGCCGTGTTTGAGCTAGCTTATATCCCCCGCGGGTGCATGGATGTGGCCAGGATTTCTACCTGAAGGCGTACTTTTGGATCATACAGCAGCTAGCTAAAGCTGGGCACAACTTGATTCTCGTTGGTCAGCCTGCTTGCCATGGTGAATTGAACTTGGGGACCTAGACAAAGCGCTATGCTAATAGTTTTTCATTGAAGCAAATAGCAGAGCCCCCTCATTTGGTGCACGTCAGGCAACTGACTTAGGATAGATACAAGCAGCTTTTCTTAGAAATAGGAGAAAACATATGGTAGGGAAAAAGAAGTTTGGGGAGGATGGAGGAAAGAGTCCGCGGCAAAATATCGTGGGCCATTGAGTGGGTCCTCAGTGCAATGAACTAGTTGATCTTCTCACGCAGACAAACCAAAAATAATAAAAATGCAGATGATATTACAGAGGACCGGCGGTCCATGACCGTACTATGGGCCATAAAGTGGGTCCGGAGCACAATAATTGAAGGACACGCCAGAGAAATAACACGTACAGATGATAGATATTGCAATGCCGTCGGCACCATCCATTTCTAATTGAAATTCTGCTCTCGGCCTGCTCTCCTCAGCCTCTTCTCAGCAAACCGCTCCCCATGCCTCATTATCCAAAACCTCTCTATTTCTTCTGGTTTCCTGCCTGGGATCCGACCTGCTATGAGAGTCCACCTGTAAAGTCCCATATAATATTCATGACTTTTGTTTGGGAAAACAAGGGTTTTTCCTCAGAAAAGAAAAGAACATCTGGTAAAGCTAAAACTATTACAGGCTCTGAAGAGATCTATAACAGCTACTGCTATTGATTCGATTGATGACTGCATACAAATCGTTTGCTGGAAGTTGTACAATTTTGTTTTTCTTTTCCATGCATTTGGATAAATTAGTCTTCCTGATTCTCTCCGATGAAGTATATCCATTTTTGTTAGGATGAAAGGGGTTTCTGTAGGAGATCATGTTTGCTATCATGTGCTAATTCAATATGTTGTGCGACTGTCTTGTTCCAATGCAATGCTAAGACCCATCTTCAGACAGGTGAAGGTGCATGAATCCCATATATTAGATGTTTCCTTGTCATTTCCTAGTTGTTGATGAATTATCCAATCAAAAGCAATAATATTTAGATCTAATATGGCTTGGTTTCTTAGAAGAGAATAAAATATAGCCCACCCAAATGCATGGCATTTCTTAACAAACAAAACATCATCATAAACGTATTTAAAACCAGTCACAAAATGTTCATTCAGTCGTTGGTCCATGTGAAGGCCTAAAAGGGTGCAATATTTGAAGCGAATCATGTAGGGTTATCCTTTGTTTTTCTTTTCTTGTTCTTTTCCCTTTTTTTTTTTTTTGAGGTGGAACGGAGGAAACGAAAAAAGCACTTCCCCCAAAATTTATTGAAGAAAGAAATGTAGGGCTTATCAAGTCTACTTTTGAACCAGCACCAGGTAAGGTTTGACCCTCTTGGCAAAACATCCATGGTTGCTGGGGCATGATTGCCTGCCAAGTTTAATTTGTTGGCTTGAAGATGAAGAGTGATTATTTTGAGCTTTTCCCTTCTGAATTTTGTTGGTGAAGTGCAAGAAAAATGAGGGCATAACATAATCTACTCGTAGAAAGTTTTCCAAATTGGATGTTCTGAATCTGCCTTTGTTTCAGATTACTGGACCTTAGATCATTCTATTCTTAATCGCTTTTCTTGCAGAGATGGAATAGGAGAGATCTGATCAGTCTGCCTTCACTTTAGATCAAACATCTATATATTTACAGGCATTTATCAAAACAACATCTCACCATTTATATGTCATGCTATTCTAGAATCCAGAACTCATTACCCATGCATGCCAAGAACAGCAGATGGAGAAGATATGGTGGGTTTATATATATCCATATACCTGTCACCTACGAGCCTATACATTCTGTAAACGAGGTCTTCTTCTTGTTCTGAGAGGTTGATGCTCTCCCACTCGGTGCTTGTCACCTCTTCCACCGATGAATGATACAAAAAAGCGATTGTAGTCATGAAGCCGTAAGCAGAGAAATCAGTTGAAGAGCAGAGAGAAACAGCTGATACCTTGAGAGTCACCATCTGAGGTCCCGGGCTGTTTTCCGCACCTGCAGCGATCCATAGCTCCAGAGATGATGGAAAATGGAATCAGAAGACTTAAAAAGCGGAGGAAGCAGGCAAGCCAGTCCATAGGATGCTTCCTCTCCGTCTTTGTCAGGGAACAAGGATTCGTACGTGCATACGTTTGAGTTGTATTTTTTTTTTTTGGTCAAAAAATGAGTTGTATCTTTCCTTCGCACGCAATCACACTTGGATCACCCACCAAACAGTTCGCAAAGCGGGCAGCTTGTGGTCCAATCGTTGCTTCCGCATGCATGAGGACGGTTGGTTAATCCCTTTTTTTTTTTAACGGATGTATAATACAAAACGCGCACGGATCTAATCAAAAAAAGTCAAAAAGTAGTATATCCCCGAGCGCACGAGGCAGCTCTGTCTCGCCCATCCAAAGGTGATCCTCTGAATGGTTGGCGACAAACGACGCCACCCAATCGGCCACCACATTGGCGTTCCGAAATACATGCTGCACCTGAACACTCATCCCATCACAAATCATAGCCCGGATATCCCTCAGCAGTGGGCGGCCTGCTGGATCCAATTAATGATCGTCATAAAATCCCCCTCCAGGAGAACCTCCCTCGCATGCAAAACATGTCGCGCATAACACAGATCCGACCAGGCCGCTTGCAGCTCCGCCCCAGGCACCCAGATGTCGAACAGCTGGCAACCTCCAGCAGCAATCATTCTGGAGTCCGAACCTTTGATCATAAAGTCTGCACCTTCTCTCGTGCCTCCCTGCAGGAAGCAATCCTGGAGTCCTTCTTTGATGCGAAAGATACCGAGAAGGGATGATTAATAACCTTCAACTGCGAGATAAAATTTTTTTTCATATTTTCTATACGTTTTAAGAGCAAAGTTACATTTGATGTCAAGAAAAAGTCTTATTATGTTGCAGGAAAAAGTGCTCCAGTCAACAGGAGCTAATTTAATGAAATGCCACTCCAATACTACATCGTTATTGATCCCGATTATATGTCGGATCAGGCCTTAGCTTAATACCTATAAAATTATTTCAGCCTGATGATGGCGGGCTCAACTTTCAACTCAGAAATCCACGATCCTCTTACCCAACACAACCAAATTGACTCAAGCCCGACCTGTAGACACGCGCAGAGAGAGAGAGAGACTACGAGGAGAAAGGTGAAATCTTTTTAATTTTTTGATAAAATTGAATGAATTAAATAATCTAAATATAGATACATTTATGAGGATTAAAAAAATAAAATATTTAAAAATTTAGACGGAAGACATGTCAAAAATTTCAAAAGGCTGTCAAAGTATAATTGTCTATATAGCTTACCATCGGGAGTTGAATCCTCTTTTATGCAAAAGATACACCCTTGACCTGATATTTTGGGTCTCGGGTCTCTGGGAGGATCCATTGATCGGGCCGGTATACTTTGGCTCGCACTTGGTTGCCGTAGCTACGTGGGCCTCTTGGTCTCTTTCTTTGCTCCACTCCAATCTCGCTCTTTTTTGTACCATTTCCTGCCTAGTGAAATGTATGGTGGCTTCTTCGTTCTCGAAAAAAAAAAACAAAAAAACAAAGAAGAGAGCACTCCTTCGGGCAGCAAATATCACCAGAGCTACCACATCAGTCTTCTCTAAGTTGGCCAGGGACATCTGAGACCCCCCTCATGCTACCATAGCACCCAGGACAACTCTTGTGTCTTGGGAGCCCAGACCTCCAGGCCATCTTAAAGTAAACTTTGATGGTAATGCATCCGGTGATGGAGATAGTACAGGTATTGGTTTTGTGATTAGGAGCTAGACTCTAGATTGATAGTTGCTGGAGAGCGAAGTACCGCCGGCTTGTTAGCGGTCGGGGCGGAGCTCAAGACGGCCTAGGAAAGCATCTCCTATGCGAGGGAGGTGCTAAGGGCGAAGTGCATCCTTCTTGAAGGGAATTTCGTGATGGTAATCGATTGGATTCAAGAGGAGGAAATGGGGGATGACAACTCCTTGCTTTGCGATCTCCGACGGATGGTGGATGACTGCAGCGCCTTTCGGACTGTGAACGTGTATCGGAAGGTAAATAGAGCCGCCAATTGAGTCACCACCTATACTGCCCAGCACTCAGAAGATGTTCTCTAGATAGACTAGGGGTCGTTCTTCCAGTGTTGAGTCATTATTTTTTTTTTTTGATTTTACTAGCATGAGTGATCATTATAAAAAATAAAATAAAAAAAATAAAGAAGAAGAAATGTATGATGGCTTACCGCCTTAACCCACATGTTTATTGCAAAAAAAAAAGGTGACAGCTAAACAGGTACCGATGTTTTTAGCCAAAAGAAAAAGAAAAAAAAAAACAGGTACCGAGGTCGGTCCCGAGATTGTCCCTTCCAAACAAAGAGGGGCGATTGTCCAAATAAAGAAGGGCGATTAAACACAGGCCTTTTTTTTTTTGTTTTTCTTAGGAAAAGGAAAGAGGGGTTGAGAAGGACCTTACCTGCATGGCAATTCCCAGTGGCCCCATATCTACTGAAAAGTATTTAATGTGGGTAGAATATTTTTTACTTATATCCTTTCCATCTATAGCAGAGCCCTACCAACGTGATAGTTCTATTTCCGTATGAGTATATCACATCAGCACTATCTCAATGACGGCAGATCAAATAACGGCTTTATCGGGCAAATTAAATGGAGACATCTGATCTTCACATTTAATCAATGTATGCGCGTTTTGAATTTGGACCACCTCGGTGAAATATATTATGTGCTGCTATTGTTAAACGCAGGCTTCCGAATGGTTGTTGCATGTCACTTTCCACTGTTTTCTTTTGGTTGTCAGTGGGATGACTCAGCCAATTACTCCATCTACATTCACTATTGATGACATGATACTCGTCCTATGCGACGCATGCATGGTCCAGCATCCACATCGGGCTGATCAAGTAGACTGTGCCCTTGCTTGGCCATCATACGACCTGTAAACTAATGGATGGAGAGAGAGAGAGAGAGAGAGAGAGAGAGAGAGAGAGGAGAAAAGTAAATCCTTGCACGAGGAAGGTGAATTTTTTTTATAAAATCATTTGAATTAAATAATATAAATATGAATATATTTGTGAGAAATAAAGAATAAAATATTCAAAAATTGAGATAGAAGATACACCAATTTTTTTTTTGAAGAGTAATCTTTGTATGATTAGCTACATAGTCCGCGTCCAAAGTTGAATTCTCTTTTATGTAAAAGATACACCCATAATCCGACATATTTGGTTCTCAGGTTTCAGAAAGGATTCCTAGATATCATTGGCGACATTTTGATTCTGAAAAGTCGCATGCTATTTCAATAAACATGCAAAGGATTCACCTTTGGTTTCACAAAAATTGTTATTGCCTTGGTGACAATTTCCTAGCGCTAGCTTTGCAATAGATACGTAGAGAGAGAATTGGTGGGTCAAAAATAATAAATATATTCTAGTATTTTTAGCTGTCCATGTATAACTGGTCTCACAACCAGCAACGTGGGCCCTCTCCAACTGTTCGGGCTTCATGGGATGGATCATGGCCTAGAAAATTGCTACCAGGGTAATATCACGTTGCAAAAGTACGAATGGGAATCTAACTTTCCGTCTACTGCGTTTTACCAAATATATGCTGATTTTTCCCCCCTCCTATCTCGTTCTTCTTATACAAATGATGGATTAGGCCAGAATTACTTTGGATCACGCTTATGTTCAATAGCTAGGTGGGCTTTCGTGTCTGTTTGTTCTTCTCCTATCTCACTTATTTTGGGCCCGTTTGGTTCACGAGAAGAGGAGAGAAGAAAATATGGTAAATAAAAAAAAAATAAAAAAAAATCCCATATTTGGTTGAAGTTTTCAAATAGTCATTTTTCCACCGGCTAAGAATTAGCATAACTTTTTTTACAAAAGTGCTTTAAGCTTTTAAATAAAATAGGATAAGATCTTTTTATTTATTAAGGATATAATATGTATTTTACATTATTTTACTAAAAAAATAAATGCTCAACCAAAACATAAACTATTATAAAATATTTTATCTTTTAATGGTCAACTAAATATGTAAAAATAAATTTTTTCAGACATCATATATCAAGGCATCAATTTTTTTTAAAAGATATTATAATGATATTTTTTTTTCCCAAACTAAACTAGTCAAACTATTTTATATAGATGATTGTCTCCTACTGGCCAGGGCGAGGGCGAGGGCGAGGGCGAGGGATGCGCGAGCCCTCAAGGCTGTGCTGGTAGATTATTGCGAGGCTTCAAGGCAAGGAGTGAACCTTTAGAAATCGATTATCTCTTTCAGCCCGAATACGGAGTTCAGGGCGAGGCGGGAGATCGAGGAATCCTGGAGATGCGGGAGCAAGAGAGGCCATGGAGCTACCTAGGGGTGCCCATCACGAGGAGCAGGCTGCGGGTGTCAGAGAGCTCAAGGCTGGTGCAGCAAGTCCAGGACATGCTGGAGGGCTGAAGGGCGTCATCTCTTTCTATGATGGGTACGTTGACGCTAGTCATGTCGGTATTATGCTCCATGCCAGTCTATCTCGTGTCCAATACTGTTGTCTTTAAGGTAGTGCTGATAGGAAAACAGACTTCTTCGGAACTTCTTGTGGGGTTGCACGGAGGTGGCCACGGGGTGCACTTGTTGGCATGGGAGAGAGTTTGTACGCCGATTCGCGAGGGAGGATTGAGGGTGTAATTCCTCCCAAAGAGATGAGAGGCGCCCCTTGCTCGTTATGCGGTGAGGTTTATCCTTGAGCTGCAGGGCTTCTGGAGGCAGGTCATGGTGGCTAGATACGACCGAGTGAATACTGAATGGGGACCCCGAGTAGACAGAGATGCTCCCCCATGTGACGGAAGATTTGTAGGTATATACCTACTGCCTTGGAGAACACTAGATGGTTGATCTGTGACGGGCATAGCATGGATATGGTGGAGGACCTATGGATGGGCTCTCTTCCTTTGAGACTTTGGCCGACTATGGTCAACATCAAGGCAATAGACGGACTCCAAGTCTGCGATCTTCTTAGCCTGAAAGGGGCGGAGTGGGATGTTAGCAGGACTAGTCAACTATTTGGAGAGCACATTGTAGAGTGTGTTTGATCGCTCTTGGATTCAAGGTATGCTGGCCCGGATGTGAGGGTTGGAAGACCTCTTGAGCTAGTGCCAAGGTAGATATGTCTTACATGCCCTTGAGTGAAAGCACAACCTGAGGATAGATTGTGCTTGGATTTGGAGCTTCGGACTCCACCCAAGGATAGTATTATTTTTTTGAAAGGTGGCCTGAGAGTGCCTGCCGACGAGATGGATGCTGAGCAGAAGAGGACTAGGCATTCAACCCCAGTGTTTGGATTGCCGAGTGGACGAGATGGTGGATAATATTCTGTTCCAGTGTGTGTGGGCTAGAGAGGTCTGGAGGCTCGCCGAGGTTCCACAGGATGCATATAGAGTCGGATGGGGTCTTCTCTATAGGCGATCCGTCGGTGGTCTGGCACCCCCCAAATTCGTCGATGGTCTGGCGCCCCCCAAAATTTCTTTCAATATTATGCCTAGAATTTCTCAGCCCTTCCAAGATCTTATCCAACATTTCCTTGCCGTGTTTGAGCTAGCTTATATACCCTGCGGGTGGATGAGGTCAGGATTTCTACCTGAAGGCGTACTTTTGGATCATACAGCAGCTAAAGCTGGACACAACTTGATTCTCGTTGGTCAGCCTGCTTGCCATGGTGAATTGAACTTGGGGACCTAGACAAAGCTTGTCATTGAAGCAAATAGCAGAGCCCCCTCATTTGGTGCACGTCAGGCAACTGGCTTAGGATAAATTAGCCTCAACATGGTGCATTTTATGAATACAAGCAGCTTTCCTTCTAAATGGGAGAAAACATATGGTAGGGAAAAAGAAGTTTGGGAGGGATGGAGGAAAGAGTACGTCCGTGGCAAATATCGTGGGCCATGAAGTGGGTCCTCAATGCAATGAACTAGTTGATCTTCTCACGCAGACACTTCTAAAATATTAAAAATGCAGATGATGCAACAGAGGACAGCCGGTCCATGACCATACCAGGAACCATAAAGTGGGTCCTGAGCACAACCATTGAAGGACACGCCAGAGAAATAACACATACAGATGATAGATATTGCAATGCCGCCGGCACCATCCATTTCTAATGGAAATTCTGCTCTCGGCCTGCTCTCCTCAGCCTCTTCTTAGCAAACCGCTCCCCATGCCCCATTATCAAAAATCTCTCTATTTCTTCCGGTTTCCTGCCTGGGATCCGACCTGCTATGAGCGTCCACCTGTAAATTCCCATATCATATTCATGACTTTTGTTTGGGAAAACAAGGTGTTTTTCCGCAGAAAAAAAAACATCTGGTAAAGCTAAAACTATTACAGGCTCTGAAGATATCTTCTATAACTGCTACGGCTATGGATTGATGACTGCATACAAATCAGTTGCTGAAAGTTGTGCAATTTGGTTTTCTTTTCCATGCATTTGGATAAATTACTCTTCCTTATTCTCTCCGATGAAGTATATCCATTTTTGTTAGCATGAAAGGGGTTTCTGTAGGAGATCATGTTTGCTATCATGTGCCAATTCAATATGTTGTGCGACTGTCTTGTTCCAATGCAATTCATGGACAGTGTAAGACCCATCTTCAGACAGGTGAAGGTGAATCCCATATATTAGATGTTTCCGTGCCATTTCCTAGTTGTTGATGAATTATCCAATCAAAAGCAATAATATTTAGATCTAATATGGCTTGGCTTCTTAGAAGAGAATAAAATATAGCCCATCCAAATGCATCGCATTTCTTAACAAACAAAAAATCATCATAACATATTTAAAACCAGTCACAAAATGTTCATTCAGTCGTTGGTCCATGTGAATGCCTAAAAGGGTCAATATGTGAAGCGAATCATGCATGGTTATCCTTTGTTTTTCTTTTCTTGTTCTTTTCTTTGTTTTTTGTTTTGTTTTTTTTTTTTGAGGTGGAACGGAGGAAACGAAAAGCACCTCCCCCAAAATATATCTACTCGTGGAAAATTTTCCAAATTGGATGTTCTGAATCTGCTTTTTGTTTCAGATTACTGGACCTTAGAACATTCTATTCATAATCGCTTTTCTTGCAGAGACGGGATAAGAGAGATCTGATCAGTCTGCCTTCACTTAGATCAAACATCTATATATTTACAGGCATTTATCAAAACACCATCTCATCATTCATATGTCATGCTATTCTAGAATCCAGAACTCATTACCCATGCGCGCCAAGAACAGAAGATGGAGAAGATATGGTGTTACATATAAATATATATACATATACCTGTCACCTACGAGCCTATACATTCTGTAAACGAGGTCTTCTTCTTGTTCTGAGAGGTTGACGGACTCCCACTCGGTGCTTGTCACCTCTGCCACTGATGAATGATACAAAAGGCGATAGTAGTCATGAAGCCGTAAGCAGGGAAATCAATTGGAGAGCAGAGAGAAACAGCCTTATACCTTGAGAGTCACCATCTGAAGTCCTGGGCAGTTTTCCGCACCTGCAGTTGTCCATAGCTCCAGAGCGAATGGAAAATGGAATCAGAAGACTTAAAAAGCGGAGGAAGCAGGCAAGCTAGTCCATAGGATGCTTCCGCTCCATCTTTGTCAGCGAGAAAGGATGCGTACGTGCATATGTTTGAGTTGTATCTTTGGCGCATCACACGTCGGTTAATCACTGTTGGATTATGTGAGGTTCTGTTCGGGCATATATTTAGTTCCACATCAGTTATTAGCTGAAGAGATCTTCTATATTTATATAGGACCAAGAAATTTCAAAATAACCTTTCAACTAGTCATTTTGGATGAGATTTCAGATTGTTACAAATGGTATCGAGCGGACCTGGCCTATAATTTATATGGATTAGGGGAATGGATTCATTGGGTCTAACTACGAGCCGATCCTCGATGGAGACAAATAACATTTTTTTTAATCCTTAAGAGTAAGATTACATTCGCTGTCAAGAAAAAGTTGTACTATATTGCAAGGAAAAATAATGGTCCAGGAGCTGATTGAATGAACTGCCGCCCCAGTACTACATCGTGGTCCTAAGTATTAAATTATTCTAGCCCGATGATGGGCATATCAACCTTCAACTCACAAATCTACAATCATCCGACCCACCCAGTACAACCA
The DNA here is from genome assembly GCF_051530095.1 of Phoenix dactylifera. Lineage (NCBI taxonomy): Eukaryota > Viridiplantae > Streptophyta > Magnoliopsida > Arecales > Arecaceae > Phoenix > Phoenix dactylifera. The sequence goes on along the minus strand of NC_143198.1, from coordinate 31,113,242 downwards.
AATTGACCCAAGCCCGACCCGCACACGGAGGAGGAGGAGGAGGAGGAGGAGGAGGAGGAGAAAGGTGAAATATTTTTAAATTTTTTGATAAGATTAGATGAATTAGATAATATAAATAGAGATATATTCATAAAAATAAGAAAAAATAAAATATTTAAAAATTAAGATGGTAGACATGGCAAAAAATTTCTTGACGGAGGCAAATATTTTTTTCAGAAAAAGTTGTACTATATTGCAAGGAAAAGTAGTGGTCCGGGAGCTGATTGAATGAAATGCCGCTCCAGTACTACATCGTGGTCCTGAGTATAAAATTATTCCAGCCCAATGACGGGCTTATCAACCTTCAACTCAAAAATCCACAATCGTCTGGCCCAACACAACCAAATTAACCCAAACCCGACCATACACAGAGGGAGAGAGAAAGAGGAGAAGGCGGAGAAAGATGAGATATTTTTAAATTTTTTGTTAAGATTAGATGCATTAAATAATATAAATAGAGATATATTCGTAAAAATAAGAAAAAAAATAAAAGATTTAAAAATTAAGACTGTAGACATGGCAAAAAATTCCAAAAACCAGTCCGAGCATACTTGGCTACATAGCTTACCATTGGGAGTTGAATCCTCTTTTATGCAAAAGATACACCCACTCCAATCTCACTCTTTTGTGTACCATTTAATGCCCAGTGAAATGTATGCACGGTGGCTTCTTCATTCTCCAAAACAAAGAAGAAGTAATGGTTTGCTGAAAAAATAAATAATGTTGACAGCTAAACAGGTTCCGATGTAGACTATCGGCACCAGGAATCCAGGATCGTCCCTTCCACCTCCTCTTCGGCGCGTGCACCAAATAAAAAGAGGCAGTTAAACGGAGACCTTGGAATCGTCGTTGGAAGCTATTCCTCGCTTTCCACTGTTTTCTTTTGGTGGCTCAGTCAATTACTCCATCTCCATTAATTATTGACGATGCCTTGAAAGGTGAAAGGATTTATACGCGCATCCGCGTGGGAATTGCCCGTGTGTATGTACGAGATTGCCCATTCACAGCGTGGACAATGGTACTGGTAGGATTGCACGAAGGGGATGGTGATCTTCAGGTCTTGAACCAGAAGTTTAAAATGAGAAAAAAGAAAGAAAAGAAAAAAAAAAAAAAGGGTACGTGCCACCGGCCATACTCGGCACGCTGCACACGTTCAGAGTAGTAACTGTTGCTGGAAATTGGACCCGGGGGCAATCTTCGGCCGAGGAGAGGGAACGACTGTTAGTCCTCACGGCGGGGCGGCGGTCTGTCGGCGGGCGGCGTCCTCCGTCCGGGGCGGTCGGAGAGAAGGAACAGCAGGTCCTCGCAGCGGGGCGGCGATCCGTTGGCTGGCGGCGTCCTCCGTCCGGGTGCCTGCACACGAACCGGTGGCCGGGTTCTTCGGCGCCGGCCCTCCGACGCTCAAGTCAGGGAGGGGGCAAATAGTGGGGAGAAGGAGATAAACAGTGATTTTTGGGTGTATCAATGTTCCGATCCCCTCTTGGGAGGCCAAGGCTCCCTTTTATATGCGGGGGTCGGTTTACCTGTGATGTAACAGGGCGAGGCCGTAGTACGGCTTGGCATGTTGTTCAGGTCGGCGCTCGGTCAGGCGAATCATTGCACTGATGTCGGCGGTATGGCCGAGATCAGAGACTTATCATAGTCGACTAGACCCTGCTGGGTCGATTTGCCGTGGAGAGCTGGGGATCCGTAGATGTCAGGAGCCATGCGCATTTATTGTGGAGTAAGTCGGAGATCCGCATTTATTATGGAGTAAGCCGGAGATCCGCATTATTGGTGGAGTAAGCCGGAGATCCGCATTTATTATGGAGTAAGCCGGAGATCCGCATTTATTATGGAGTAAGCCGGAGATCCGCATTTATTGTTGAGTGTGCCGGAAGATTACAGCGGCCATGCGCAATAAATGCCGGAGGGGTGTTAGAGTACGGTCCTCGGACATCGGAGTTTCTCTTAGGTCGGAGGTTTCGGGGTCGGTCGTCTTGTGGCCGAGCGTTCCGAGGTCGGACGCTGACTTCGGCTGTCCGGGGTCGGAGGTTGTACGGCTTCTTAGGGGCATTTATGTCATTTGGGGGGAAACTTTATTCCCCCCAACAGTAACAATTACGTGGCGGCCGCATGGCAGTTTCTTTGGCGTGGATCATGCAAGGGATAAAGCCGCAAAGGAACGCAGTAAATTAAGTTTGAGGTTCGTCTCCCAATCATGTCTCTTTCATGGGCAGGTAACGTTTCTTTTTTACTGATGTGTCGGATGTCGGATTGGCAGTTCACATGAGCCTCGCAAGCCACCCTAGGAGGTGGGCTTGTGCCCTTGAACTCAATGTTTCATGCGTCACCATTCAAACATGAACGGTGTCGAGCCATAGGGGGACCAGACCAGAGTTAATCAAGGGCCAGACTTGGGGCCAGAAAAGATCAAATTTTAAGTAAGTCCGGCTCGAAGCTCAATTAAAAATGATTAAAGTTTAGGTCCGAGATTCGACCCGTAATCGGCTCTACTCCACATATAAGCTCAAATTGCCGTATTGGTTGAGCTATTGATGCTTAGTCCACATCAAGAAGAAACTTAGGCAAGTCAAAATTCAGGCGGACTTCTTCAACTTTTATTTTTCTCGTGTTTTAATAGAAGTGGACTACTTTTAAACTAGAGCAAGTGTGATGTCCATTATTACTGTGAGGATCCGTGCAGGCGTGTGTTTAATCCCACATTGGTTATTCGTTGGGTAGATCTTGGATACTTATACAAGATCAAGAAACCCAAATAATATCTTCCGGCTAGCCATTTTGGGTAAGATCCTGAGTTATTACAAATGGTATCAAAGCGGACCTGGCCCATAACCTATGTGGACTAGGGAACACTGCAGCACGGATCTATTGGGGCTGACCACGGGCCCATCGTGGTGTTTGTTATTAGATTTAAATAGATTTGAACCCTTAGCCTGACGAGGGCATCAGGGCTTGAACGGGGAGAGTATGTGAAGATCTGTGCAGGCGTGTGTTTAGTCCCACATTGGTTATTCGTTGGGTAAATCTTGGGTACTTATACAGGATCAAAGAACCCAAATAATACCTTCCGGCTAGCCATGTTGGGTAAGGTCTTGGGTTGTTACAATTACCGACATACTTAGAGTTTCTAGACAAAGTTATTAGCGTATTATATAGTTTCAATACCCTCAAACACAATTCTAAGGTTTCCTAGAAAGAAGCAAACTAAAATTTTGATACTAAATGAGTGAAAATCATGCACTTTAATATGAAACCATGCCACCATGTGCTTGGAATATTCGTTTGGCAATGGACCACATACCTAAGTAATTGGAGAAAAAAAAGCACCATATTAACAAAGGATACGGGTTGCATCTTTCACACGGAAGGATGATTGACCATCGGATCACGTTCTGGACAAATCTCAAAGCACTCCAAACTCCTTCAAATAAAGATCTCGAAGCAGCCAATGGTAGATTTGCGCGAAGGAAGGGGAACGTTGCTTTCGCGCAGAAGATACAACTCCCGTCCTATCAACAAAACTGCAAACTGAATGCGACAAGTTTTTTTCTTCCTAGAAGATTCAAAGTGGCTGGTAGCAAAGAGCCAATCATAAGAAAGGCGAATTAGATTATGCTCAAAGTCCTTTGTCTTGTTGATTAACATGCGGTGTATACATAGTTTTGAACAACTACCATGAGCTGCGTGGTCAAATAGAAAATTCTCATTTCTCAAAGAAACCGCGTTCCTTTACGTTCCCGTCCTACGGTCTCGTGCCTCACGTGGTGGTGGTGCTCCCTCTCTCCCAAGCGTAAGCGGAGGGACATACCATGAAGTTACTCTGTTTTCCTCACTCTCTCTCTCTCTCTCTCTCTCTTTTCTCACTGCTACGCGTAGGTTTGGAGATTCTTGGTCAGTTCGAAGCATCTTCCGCTCTGACCTCCCCATTATCGCCGACCGTCTATGTCTGGAAGAAAAGGAAAGCTCTTTCAAAGGAAAGAAACGGTCAGCATTAAGCTAATTCTCCATTCTCTTTCTGAATTCCCATTGCGCGTCTGACCGAAGACCGGTCTTTGGGAGACGAAGGACACAAAATAAAACAGAGGAGCCCCCCTTTCCAAGCCCAGCGTACGCCTGGATTTTACAAACGAGCCAAAACGTTAAATCCGAACGCGTTACCGCCCGCTCCCTTTTCAGCGTTTATAAGTTTAGGCCCTTCGTTTATTCGCCTTCCCTCACTCATCCAGCGACCTCCCCTTCCTCTTCTCTTGCCCTCTAACTGAAGCTAGAAGGATAGAAACAGGGCAAGGTTTGAGGTCCCACGTCGAGTTCTCTTCTTAAGAGAGCTCGATTGAAACTTCTACTCCTAGCTAGTGGATCCAAACAACACTAGTTGTTCCTGCTTTCCCTGTAACCACTTCCAAAATTGGCTCCTTTTGGTCTTGAGCACCATTCCTCTCTTTTCATACTTCCTGGTTCTTATTTTTTCTTGCTTTATCTTTACTTGTTCCACTTGTTTCATCCAAATTTAGCTTCGGAACCGCTCCTTTTTAGTGTACTTGTTCAACTTTCTACTGTACATCTCCCAATTCATCTGGCTTCTAGACTACCTCTTCTCTTCTTCTGTATAATTTTATATGGTTTCCGATACTAAGACCATGCTTGACTAATATTCTCCTTAAGACTAACTACAAGAGAAAGACATTATTTCGTGGCAATTCTTCTTACTATAATTCATTCCACGACCTCTCCAATTCCATCCTCCCGCCCATTTGCTCAGCTTTCTTTGCCGGCTACCTTGTTGTACTCCCAAAGGCCATAATGGAGCATAGAACAGGTGGCGACCGAAGCCTGCTAATCTCCGAGCTAATTCAAGTTCAGGAGCTAGTGAGGCAACTCGAAGCGCATCTCGATCAGCCTAGCCCGATCGAATTCTGCAAATCTTTAGCACGAAAAATACTGCCTTCTGTTGAGAAGTCCATTTCTCTGGCCAGAATGAGTGATTCGGAGGGCCAGAAGCAGCTTGCTGGCACTGAATCCCCACGCTCCGCCACCGAGAGCCCGCGCAGCGAGAATTCCAATCAAGCCTTCAAGGATAGCGACCGCAAGGAGATGTCCAAGAAGAGGTACAGAGACACCCTACTCCCCTGTTTTTTTATTAAGATATCTTGAGATTAATACTTGATATCAGAGCTATCAGCCAGTCTCTTTAACATGGCTTCCCCAATCCGTGCAACTGCAGGAAGACGCTGCCAAAGCGGACGAGCCAGGTCGCGGTGTCCCCAGGGGCAGGAGTCGAGGGGCCTTTAGATGATGGCTATAGCTGGAGGAAGTATGGACAGAAAGAAATACTTGGAGCCAAATATCCAAGGTCAGTAGATAGAGTACCATATGGTTACGTTCCACCTCTTAGGTCCCCACTTTACCCTTTTTCATAAAATGGCCTGCGGCTTCACTTTTTGTGGAGTGTCGGAATGCCTCACTCATCGACATGTACCTGTAAATATATACGTGCATGCATGCGTGCGTGTGTATATATATATATATATATAAGTATTTATAACATTCTTTTTTCAGCTAAAAATTAATCTCATTGGGGCTTCATCAAAACTAGGAATACCATCATTGGGTACATAATAGCTAGTCTTATTAAGCATCATTTCCTTCCCTCTAACCAGGCGTTGTTGCACATCTTGCAGAGGCTACTATCGATGCACGCATCGCAACACTCAGGGCTGCACAGCAACAAAACAAGTGCAACGATCCGACGAGAACCCCTTGGTCTTTGATGTCACCTACCATGGGGCTCACACATGCCTCCAAAGGTTCCCGTCCGTCCCAAATTCAGTGTCCCCGTATCAAGAGCTGAAACAGAGCAAGCCTAATTTCCAGGAGCATGCTCAGCAGCAGCAGCAGCAGCAGCAGCAGGACCACAACCTGCTTCTAACCTTCCAAAGAGATCTCAAAGTTAAAACCCAAGGCTCAGACTCAGATACTCATGAGTACCAGAGCTCTCTATCCTTCTCCTTCCCCTCCACACCTGTCAGTGGCATAAAGGCTGAGAACCATGTCTTTTCCTCGGCTTCGACACTGGATAATGGTTTCATGGGCAGCTTCTCTCCTTCATTCCTCTCGCCAACAACATCGGAGTCCAACTACTTCTCAGTGTCCCCTGGCTGCATGAGTAATTATGGAGGGGGCCTCAATCTTCAGAAGACCGAGTCCAACCTCACAGAAATAATACCTGCTGCAACCTCGGCTACCAATTCTCCTTTGATGGACATGGATTTCTTGCTTGAACCGCTGGAGTTCGACCCAAAATTTCAACTTGATGCTTCCAGCTTCTACTCATAAGGCTCGGAGTCAGAATCCAATAGATAGGAGGCTATTAGATCAGTGCTTAGCCTAAAATCCTGGCCAGCAAAGAAGAAAGTGGCACAAGTAGCTAGCTCCGATTGTATTAAGGTCATCTCCATTAAAGGCCAAGTGATTTTGTTTTCTGGCTAACGTAGGTAAAACTAGAAGAGAGCTATTATGTTCTGTTTCTCTTTTTGGATTGTCTAGTTGTAATCGTTATTATTCTAATAGCTTAATTACTTAAAAAAAAATCTTAAACTTTGCACCTTTCTCAATCTTAGCACATCGTTTTATTTATTTATTTCAATTCGGAATGTATACTTTATAAATTGTTGCAATGTTGGCCAGTCGTCAATTTGACGGTAACGTACAAATACAGAAATGATGTGTAAACGTTTTAATAATGACATGTCAACCATCTTAAGCACAGAAGGGAGGTGGCAGGGGGGGAGAGAGAGAGAGACACCAAAATAGAGAGATGGAGAGAGAGAGAGAGAGGAGAAGGGGTGATGGTTGAGATTAGAAACTTGTTCTTGGATGCTCTTTATTTCTACTTGCTTAAAAGGGTGAAGGGCAAAATTAGAGTTTATAATTAGGAAATTGCAAGTTGGAGAGCCTTGGAAGCTTCGATATAATAGTGGGGTCAACTACCTCAACAACAGAGCAGTAATTTCCTTCTCTCTCAATGATCCATTATCAAACTTCTCTCTCGATGGTTCCTCATCGAACTTCTCTCTCGGTGGTCACTCATCAAACTGTTTGAAGAAAAGTCCAAGAGTTTTTGCTCCAAAAGACAAAGGTGAGCTTCTTATTATATTTTGTTGACTATTTGTTTGTTTAATTAATTATAGTTTTGTACTAAATTAGCATAACAATCGGTATTGCATACTATTATATGCATCACACAGCATGTGTTAGTTATGCCATTTGGAATAGTTGAGTAGTTGAAATTAAATAATTAAAGTGATGCAAGGTTACATAATGATTAAATTAATGAATTTTATATTGTATTCCTTACTAACAGTGTTAATAGTGTGATATTATCATATAGAATGGAGACCGGTAGGTTCAATATACAGATGCAGCATGGGGGTGCTTTCCAAAGGCATCCAAAACTGGCATAACTAGGAGGCAAGGTTGATATGTAGGACAATTGTGATCCAAATTTCATTTCATACTTTGAGTTGGTAGACGTGGTTAAGGAGTTAGGGTATCAAAAGGTGTCAAGAATATGGTACAGAGTTCTAAAAATGAATGTAAGTGAGGGTGTTAAAGAAATTTGGAGTGCTAGTACAGTGATGGAAATGGTACCCATTACACTTCAATGTGGGGAGCATGGCGATGTATGTAGAAGTTGTGGTTGTCCAGGTTTTGAAGGGTAAAACTGTAGTTGAAAATAAGGAGTCTGATAATGAGGCTGTGGTTACCAATACTTTGGGTGAAACTGATGCAAATAGTTAGGTTGCAGCTCGTGTTAGTGATAGGCTTGCTAATGAAAATGATGATCCTGGCTACATACCAATGGAGGCAAATGAAACTGAAGAGATTTTGAGTGATGATGAGCTCATGATGGATGATGAAGAATATCTGAAAGCTAGAAATAAAAAGAAAGATGTGAGGCAAAAGGGCACTACCAGAGTTCATGAACTTGGCAGTGGAGTAGGTGCACTTGGAAGTGGAGCTGATAATGTTGGACCAGATGCTGTTAGACCAAATGTTGTGGGAGCTGAAGGTAGTGAATATGCCCATTCTGTACAAATGAATAAAGAGGGGTAAAGAGAGTTCGATGGTTACCATAGTGAATATAAAGCCTTAGATGCTGAAGTTCTAACTCCAGATAGTAACAAGGATGAGTAGTTTGAGTCTAGAAGAGGGAGGAAGGTAAGGTACACTTATTGCAACTCAAAGTGTGACAATAGGGATGCAAAGTTTGAACTGGTGATGAAGTTTGAGGGCTCTAAGCAATTTAAGGATGCTGTTACGAGATATGCTATAGTGAATGGATACAATATTAAATGGAAAAGAAGTGCGAGAAAAAGATGGAGGCCAAATGTGGAGACAAGTGTCTTGGAAAATATATACAAGCTGGATGCAGATGGAAAAGATATTTGTTGTAAAAATATTTGAAAACGAACACACATGTCATAGGAGTTTGAGGAGTAGACAAGCTAATTTAGAATGGCTTGCCGAGGAATACATTAATAAGTTTAGGGTTAACCCTAATTGGAGTGTGAAAGAGATGAAAGAAGGTAAAAGAAAAATATGCTTTGACTGTAACTAGGATCCAATGCTAGAGAGCCAAGTGATCCAGTGCTAGAGAGACAAGTGGAGGGCATTGACAATGCTTACAGGGTACTCTAGAGGAATGTTACAGCAAGTTGTGGCCCTATATTGCAGACTTGAGAAGGACAAATAAGAATAATATGTTTAAGGTTGAAGTTGATAGGCCTTTTACTAGGATAAAGCTATATTTTCCTAGATTTTATGTGGGTTTTGATGCTCTAAAGAGAGGTTGGTTAACAGGGTGCAAGCCAATCATGGGATTGGATGGTTGTTTCTTAGGGCTCGTTTGGTTTGCGGAAAGTATTTTCCCTCCTAGGAATATGATTCCTGGGAATCAGATTCCTAGGAAGAGGATACCTAGGAAAGTACTTTTGGCATGTTTGGTTAACCATGGGAAAGTGACAAATTTCCAAAGTGCTTATGTTTGGTTGACCATCCACTTTTCTAGGAAAGTTATGTATAATTCCTATTATGCCCTTAATAAAAATTAGGTCTTTAATGCCTCTTTAATGCTTCTTTAATGCTGAAGGGTCTTTTTGGAAAAAAATAAAAAAAGAATGATTCCCACCTCATGGGAAAGTAACTTTCCCATGAAGGGCTCGTTTGGTTCGCGGGAAAAGAAGGGGGGAAAGTGTGGTCAACGGGAAAGTAATGAGATGCCTCTTGTTTGGTTGGAGTTTTCAAAGGAGAGAGAAGGAAAAGTTGTATTCCCATGGAAATGTGATTCCCACATTTCATGGGAAAGTCTTTCCCATGAGAAACATGGGAAAGTTACTTTCCCATGAGGCGGGAATCACTTCATTTTTACTTTTTTTCCAAAAAGTCCCTTCAGTATTAAAGAAGCATTAAAGAGGCATTAAAAACCTAATTTTTATTAAGGGCATAATAGGAATTATATATAACTTTCCTAGGAAAGTGAATGGCCAACCAAACATAAGCACCTTGGAAATTTGTCACTTTCCCATGGTCAACCAAACATGCCAAAAATACTTTTCTAGGCATCCTCTTCCTAGGAATTTGTTTCCCAGGAATCATATTCCTAGGAAGGAAAATGCTTCCCGCGAACCAAACGAGCCCGAAATGTGGGAATCATATTCCCATGGGAATACAACTTTCCCATCTCTTTCCTTTGAAAACTCCAACCAAACAATAGGCATTTCATTACTTTCCCGTTGACCACACTTTCCCCCCTCTTTTTCCTGCGAACCAAACGAGCCCTTAAAGACATTCTTAGAGGGCCAACCTCTTTATGCTGCAGGAAGAGATGGGAATAACCAAATGTTCCCCAGAACCTAGACAAATGTAGAGGGCAAGAGTGAGAATACTTGGACTTGATTTCTAGAATTACTACTTGATGATGGATATGGCCAGACAATAATCAGTGAGAAATAGAAGGTACTTCTATTAGTATCTCAACAACTTGTTTTATATCTTATTGGTTTATTTTCTTTATATTATGTTAATATCTTAACCTATAATGCTTGTTTGTCATAGGGCCTTCTTGATGCAGATAGAAACTTAATTCCACATGCAGAGCACAGGAATTGTGCTAGGCACATATATGCCAACCGGAGGAAATACAATCCTAGCCATGATTTAATGATGCCATTAGAGACATGCAAGACTTGTCAAATAAGATTGTTGATGATTTTATGAGCCAGGGTCCACACCACTCCTGCAAGGCATTTATCAGTACCTTTTCAGAGTCTAATATCATTGACAATAACCTAGCAGAGACTTTTAATTTTAAGCAAGGCATAAACATATCATACATATGCTAGAAGAACTAAGAGCTGCATTGATGGTGAGGATATCTAAGAAGAAACAAATGATGGTAAACTCGGATGACAACATATGCCCAAGAATAAGAAAGACGTTGGACATTGCTAAAGTGGGATCCAGGGTCAACACTTTAAGGCCTAATGGAGAGTTACAAATTTGAAGTTAGAGTTTTAGATGATAGATACACTGTAGACCTTAGACCTTAGTTAGAAGTCTTGTTCTTGTAGACAGTGGGACCTAATTGGCATACCTTGCATCCATGCAATCTCATGTAAATTGGATGAAGCAAGATCCAGATATGTATGTTGATGATTACTGCAAGAGAAGGCATACTTGATGGCTTATCAGTACGCCTTACAGCCATTTAATGGCCAAAGGATGTGTCCTCGAGGGAACAATGAACCAATCTTGCCCCTTCCCATCAAGAAGATGCCTGCAGGGCCTAAGAAGATTAGAAGGAATGACAAGGATGAAGAACCCAAGAACAAAAAGAAGCTACCTAGGATTGGATTGCAGATGCAATGCAAGATCTATGGCCAATACGGCCATAACAAAAGAACATGGAAACTCAAAGACCAATCTGAAAGAGCTAGACCTGAGAAGCTCCTAGTATGTATAAAGCCCAAATGTAATATGCCTTATAGTCCTACATGAGTCACAATGATTGTAAAATCTTTTTGCTACTTGTAGGTTAGGGAAAGAGGAAGACCACGAAAGGATTAAGGTGCAAAATAAGGCAACCTTTAATAACAGACAGAGGATAACATTGCTTCATATATGATTTTTCGTAAATGTTAGCTCTTTTTAATTACAATTCTATACACTACATTGCTAAAGATACAAAGAGTCTTCATCACAGATCATGCAAGATTATGGTGTCTATCTCTCTCCTGAGACTGGACTAAATTATGTTAGGATAACATCATTTGCCACTTCTAATTATTGTGTACTAACTCTATATGTAATGCTAACTCTGAGGAATGAATAATTGGTGACTTGAAGATGCCCCGAAGTAGCACAATTCCTAAAAGCAAATAATCTAGATTTTAGTTGTGCTCGCAAAATTATCAAACTTATCCTTTTTATTAATTAACCTATTAATATTGTATTGGTGAATATATTAACCTATTAACATATTAGGTTTGATAAAACTGGTTGTAATTAAAGGGGTGCGCACGTGCGCACCCATAAAATTACAGATTGTTCAAGCCCCATAAAATGATAAAGAGGAGAAGCTGTGGGGCAGAAGGCAAAAATGCATATAGTTCTAGTTTTCTCAGCATGAGCAGATCCTAAGTCCTTCATTTAGAGTCGGATGTAATTCTTCTGTACATTTTCTTGTTCTGCATGACAATATGCTACATGCATTAAATATATACACGATGCAGTTCAACAATTGTTAGGTGATAAATTATGATCAGTAATATACCTTACTAAAAGTAGAAATGTCATGAGAGAATCCACAAATTGGATGCAGCCTTTATTGCTGAACCAACTTCAACGATTTCATAAATCAGGAACAGGGAAAGCACCATTGTCAGGCTGAGCTGCTCGAGTCAGTAGTTTTTACAATGAAATGAGTCCATTGGGAATAACCCTTGAATGCCCTGCACTATTCCACTGCACCATATCTGCTAATGTAAAATTCTAGTCAGACACAAAATTGGTGTTAAATGGCGGTTGCATTTTCATGCTCTGAATCTTTAATAAGATAACTGAAACCATCGCCAGAAAGCTTTCTTACATTTATATAGAATTGAGACTGCAAATTACATGGAACCATTCATTCAAATCGAAAGCAAATATTTTGTTGAAATATGGCCAAAAGATCTCTTCCGAAGTCCCCACGTAGGTACTCCGTACATGCTCATTTTATTGGGGGCCGTTGCTGCTTTTTCTTTACATGGAGCTTTATAGTAAATGCAATAAAAAACTAAATAATTCAGTATCCATACAATCCACTAATTAACTTGTTAAACAGAGTCTTCTACCAACGCACTCTCAGTAAAGTTTGGAACCATAGTATGTTAAAAAGAGAGAACAATATCTCTTGGTCTCAAACCTACCTACAGATGGTAATATATCCATACAAAAGGACCCCTTACAAGCCTTATTAACAATAAGACTTCCCTCGCCAACATGTTTACTTTTGTCGAATCACATATTTGGAAAATCATGCATAAGCTTCCTGATCTCATATTAAAAAGAAGTTAAACCATCATGAATGTGTTGCAGCATTCTTGTTACAAAGGTGAGAAGCACCGAACTTACATGGTAGTTTGGTTGCTTGGTTTACAGAAACCAGACATAGACTGGCATGCCAAATAATTGATCCCAACCAATGAACAAAGTGACGTTGCATAGTTGAGAATGGCTGCTTAACATAGACAGCATATATTAGCTAGACAGAACTTTTTTCTTTGACTTCTGAAACAGCTTGATTTGTGCTCTTTTTTGCACCCTTTGCATTCCTCAACGCTTCTCTCAGTCCCAACACAATAAACAAGTTAGTGAGAGTAAGCAACGACTCCGCACTACCATGCAGCCAATCAACATTGGACAAGGAGGTTCCATAGTACACTTTCGCTGTCCAACAATTAGTTAATTTCATGTTACAACAAAGTAACCCTAAATAAAATGCTTCTTGTTACACAAAAATCAGTAGATTGGGAAAGTGGTTACCATATATGCCAGCAGGGACTGCATGAAGAATGTTGGATCATATAACATGAAAAGAAACAAAAGAAGTTAATAGATGCAAAAGTAACAGGAGCATAGTATAAGCATGCTAAAATCAGCCGATAATGTGGATGCACAAGATATATAAACATTTGCATGAGGGATTTAATCCAAGATACTGACTGCAGTTCGGTCTCTCACAGGTGCGATGCAAGCTATAAGATTTGTTTTCCATTCAAAAAGTGTTTCGCAGGTTTGTCAGCTTGGATGGATCATTTTCAGGTACTTTGTCTTTACAAAGTTCTGTAGCATCAAAAACATGGATTCACATCATGCGGTAAATGGTTCACAGCTGCAAGTCCTGTTGCCTACCAAGATGCATCCTTAATAGTAAGAGTGCCTGCTAAGGTTTTAGCAACGGTTTAAAATTCAAGCCAAAACCAGTCGGCAATCGAAATGGTGCAGCCTAAACCAGATGGAATCAGATTAAAGAAATAACAAGGAGAAAAGGATAGCTACAGCCCAGCTACGAGGCCCCAAAAATTCGGCAGAACCAGGTGCGGAGAAGCACCAAGAACTCTCCACATCCACCTAAGGCGATTGCTGATCATATAAATTCCTACATCCTATGAACCATCAAAATAGCACAAGGAAGCATTTGTGTGTATTCGCGTGGTTCGGATGCAGGTCTAAATTTGGGGATAGGACGATTGAGGGGAGGAAAGTGTGAAGTACTCCTCTATCAAACACAATAGCAGCAACTTAGTTGCAGAAATCGATGAAGAAGAACCACCGACCATTTCCTTGAAAAATAGGATTTTGCGAACTGAATTCAGCATAATTTCAATGTAGAATGAAACCCAACGCCGTTTTCACATTTTCTTCTCCTCCATATGTCATCAATTCACGAGCATTTTCCATAACAACGTGACAGGTCATGTCAAGAGATCGAACAAAGAAAGAAGCCACGGTTTAATCGAATAAATGCAAAAACCAAAGAGGGGGAGCGGAAGAGACATACTTGTGGCTCCGACAAAAGCGAGCAAGAAATAGAACCCAAATAGGGTGAGCCGGGGCACGGTCTTGGATCTGGTGATGTAGTACAAGAACCCCAGGTAGGGAAAGAGGGAGGCAGCGAAGAGCTGGGAGGCCACGCTCTGGGAATCGATGTTCGGTGCCCAGGGATCCACCGGCAAGAGACCGCACACCACTCTTGCAGTGCCTGACGAGGTTTTCGCCCTGTTGGAGGAGCTCCTACTCTTGCTGCCGTTTAAACCTCTGCGTCTTGTGGATCCTCGAGAATTCAACAGAGCTGGGAATCCCATGAAACCATTGCAAGCGGATGGGCGAAGAAGGGGTTTGCATAGGTAGAGCATGTGGACGCAGTTGGTGGTCATTTTGGCTTTCGGGGCCTGGAATCAGGCGCAGCCCACTCCCCTTCTATCCACAGGTGAACCGTGAACGATATCTTCCTCCAGAATTATGTCTTGGCCCCTGCCGTCACACGCGAGCATGAGCTGTTTGGACGCAGCTACCTGCGGTAGCGGACAGGATGACGTAAGATAACAGATAAAACATATACATGCATGCATGCCTACATACATACACACGCATGCATACATATACATCTAACACGAGGAATCAACTAAGGAAAAATTGGACTAGATTGACAGATATGGTGATGGTCATCCTCTCATCCGTAAGATTCGGAGACTGGCATAGAAATCGAGCGATTTCCGGGCTTTACATGTTTTTCAGGAGGCAAACAGTGCGGCAGACTGGGTTGCCTCTTTTGTTGCCCGGCACTCCAGGAAGGTCATATGGACATTTGTAGGAGATATTCCTCCTATCCTGTACTCTTTACTTTCTTTTGATATGGCTGGATGTACTCAAGTTAGAGCTATATGGAATGCCGTTTTCACACATAGAAAGAAAAGAGAGAGAAAAAAAAAAAAAAGAAAGAAAGAAAGAAGATGACGACGATGACTGCTAATTGGACTTGTGGTCATTCATATAATGAACAGTGCACAGATAACACAGCCAGGCATCCGGAAACTTCAAGAACTGACGGGTGCACGACGTTTCATTTCTCACATAGCAACATTTTGTAAACTCAAGAAATGGATTTTTAGTTTCTTTTTTTCTTTTTTGAAAAAAGAAGTGTCCAAAATTTGAATAAACCGTGCCTTCCTCTGCTAAGCTGCATAAGGTAATGTACAGAGATCCTTCCCTAAGCATAAGGTTTAGATACAAGTGATACATATGCCCATACAATTGTAATCATTAAGCAAGGTAAGTTCATCGAGGCCGGCAGCCTGATTGGTCTCTTCTAATTGCTGCATCCCATTGCATTCAAGGGCTGCCTGTTCACGCCATACACCATTTTAGTTCGACTGCCATAATCATGCCATCAGCTCCTGTTGATATTAGTGTCATGCCACTCATATCCGACCCCAATTGCCATACCTATAATGGAAACCGAGAGAGATTTTAAGTCGGCATTAAGTGCTAGGCGCATCAGCATCATGCTTTTAATAGAACATAAGACAATGTCCAAAGATGTGAAGAAAGATTCAAATCTAATGAACTATGAAAGGTAAAAGAACAACAATTAGGGAAGGTAAAGGATAGGCAAATTGAGTAGAGATTGATAGTTTTAGTAACTTTACAAGAAAAAGAACAAGTCATTTTCACGTAGAAAATAAGGAGGATAAAGCAAGGTAGGGATCTTAGCGTATATTAAATGTTTGCAGAATAAGCTATTTATGAAAGAAATTAGTGCTAAAAGATGGAGATGGTTGTCCCATGAGTAGCATGCTAAGAGCATGGAGCTTCGAGGAAATACATAAGTAAGTTGCAGACATGGAGACTACCAATCATAACGTAATAAAGGTAAAGGCTGCTTTGGCAGGGATGTAGAGAACAAGCAGCTTAAAGAGTTCAACTACACAAATAATGAAAAAGCTGACCTTCTTGGCAGATAAAAATGATTGTTAGGGAATGCCAGTTGAAATTGTATGAAGGTACCATTGAGGTGATTTTTCATACAGCCAATGAAGAAGAGTGGGGAGGAAGAACCTATGATATGATTTAAGAGCACCAAGAAAATGTATTTAGCAAGTGATGAGGAGAATCAGGGATATTGGATCTGCATATTATCCATGTAAAAGGACATGAGAAAGCAATAACTAGCATACCGGTCATCAAGCTCCCAGCAGCAATAGGCTTAGCGAGTCAACTTCAGACAACTACACTCACAGATGCACAAACTATAGACGTCTAAAGGGAAGGCCCTCTAGTGCATTTTATGTATAGGTGACATAATCAGCAGAAACAAAAAGGGTGAACAGTAGACTGATGGAAGTTTTTAAAATAAAGATCAAAATATTAGTCAAATCATCATCGTGTGCAGCTTTAACGGGTTCCAGAAGGAATTCAACATTCACAAATAATGTAAGACCATTCTAAAAGTAAACATTTACGTACCTACTTTAAGTCAAGACTATTGATTCCATGGGTGGGGTTTTAGTAAGTTTCATGGCGTGGCCTGCGCAACCACCAACCCTTTGCAAAACCATTAAAGGCTTGAGACTATTGGATCCAAAAGAAGAGTACTCTCAAAATTAAGAGTAGCTCATTTAGGTCTACATGAGTGCGTGGAAGAGGGTGACAAACTATTGGTCAATGAGAATGTGCATTAAATGATTCACCAATAGATAGCATACCCCCATTTCTGCATCTTGGTTAAGACTTAGTGGCCTGATGTGTTGAATGAGATAAGAACAAGATTGATACAAATTTGATATGGTTTTCTTGAAGCAAATTCCACATAATAAACGCCGCAAAAGAAACCCCAAAAGAAAGAAAAAGAAGAATTCAAAACTGATTTGATTAGGTTTTCCTGAAGTTTTCCGTAACTAGAACAAGACAGATCCCAATAATCAGCCAAAAAAGAAACAGTAAATCAACAGTAAAAAAAAAAAAAAAGCAACACCATGGTTTAGCTCTTCCCAAAGCAAATACCACAAATATCAAAACATGATAGACCATAATAACCAGCAGAAAAGAAATCCAAAAGACAAAAACAAAATAAAGAATTCCACATTGATTTGATTACGTCTTCTTGACACCATAATCGGCCCCAATAAACCATAAAACAAGTCAAAATAAAGAACGAATTAGGTTTTCTTGAATCGAATTCCACAAATATCAGAACAGCAAAGGTCATCCTAATCAGCAGAAAGGGAAAAGACAAGAACAAGACAAAGAATGAAAGATTAATTTAATTAGGTTTTCTCGAAGCGAATTCTACAAAGATTGCAACAAAGGATAATGTGGTGGTTCGGAAACGCTAGGCTTTAAGGAGGACAAGATGGTACGGACCTTCCATTTGCATGAACAAGAAGAGGAGGAATCGAGAGAGTCGTGGATGGAGATGGACCCGTCGACGTAGCCGACCGCAAGCCTCTGGCCCTTCTCCACCTTCGCCACCTCCTTCTCCATCGTCGGTCCCTGGTTTGCCGACTTCCGAAGAGAGCCGCGCCTCACGCCCTTTCACCGCTTCTTGGAACCTATAAGTTCCGGTCCAACGTAACGGGTTTTTTTTTTGTGTGCATATAACCCTTTTTAATTATAAACTAGTTATATCGAAAAATCCGATCTTTCCATCGGCTATGATGAATTATAGTAGGTAAAGAATAAATACTGATGCTTATTGAAGGGGGGAAAGGCAGCAAGTCTTGGTTATTTCTCTTGGGTATCTTACCCCCGGTTATCTTGAGGTAAACTTCGATAGAGGCATAGCGGAGGCATGGCGCCTCTGGAGGCATGGGCTTTGTGATCAGAGACCATGGGGGCAGATTTATTGCGGCTGGAGGGCGGAGCACACCAGGTATGACGGCCGTGGGAATGGTGCTACGGGCAGCTTGGAAGGGCCTTTTGCATGCGAGACGGATGCTGGAGGACAACAATCTATTCCTCGAGGGTGATTCGTCCACGGTGATTGACTTGATTCATGGTGGGGATATGTATGAGGATGGCCACCCTCTGATACGGGACACACGCAGACTGGTGCGGAAGCTGACTTCCTGTTAGATAGCTCATATATACCGGGAGACAAACAGTGCAGCAGACTGGGTCGCCTCTTATGTTGCTCGGCACACTAGGAAGATCCTCTGGACTAGTCTAGATAGCATTCCACACTCTTTGTATTGTTTCTTTTTTTCTGACATGGAAAGGTGTACTCACGTTAGAGATATATGAAATAAATACCGTTTTAACCAAAAAAAAAAAAGGGAAAAAAAAAAGAAAAAAAAAAGAAAAAGTAGCAAATCTTGTATGATGTTAATGCTGCTTAACTTTATCAACTTCATCCTCTAAATGCAGGCAAATATAAACTGAGTTTCCCCTGTGAGCCCATCTATGGTTCATTCAATTAAAAAAAAAGCTACCCACCATGCGGGGCTCCTAGCATTCCAGGGTATAGAGAAGATCAATCTCTATCCTTAGGTGTCGAGGTTGTTTTCTTGTTCCAAATTTATGGTCTTTAAATCATAATATACCATCGCACTAAGGTTCACCCTCTGCCTGTGATACATTCATTCAAATGACACTTTGAGAATAATTTTTAAGTATGATGCCGAGCTCATGATAACTTGAATGCTTTCAAAGATGAGTTTATGATTTCTTGGATTGCACACTGCATTAATCAAATGGTTGGTAAATATAATTATTAAAATATTGTGTGGTTGTAGATGAAAGGAGAGGTCACCTGCAGGCCCTCCATTATGTTTTCTAGATGGAACCAACTAGTTCAATACCGGAAGATTTGCCAGTGGATAAATTGATGAATTATATATATATATATATATAATCAGCCGTAAAGCAAATGACATTTGCAAGGGAAGAAAAGGTGGCATTTGTAAGCCTCTTCTCAGTTGCATAGTTTTAAAATCGGCAAGCTTCAATTGAACTAGGCCAGTGCAAGTTCAGAAAACCAGTTGGAGTGGGGTGATATAGCTTGCGGCATCATTGTAGCCATCTTCGGGTTGAAGCTTAGTGAACAGACTTGATACCCTATGATACATCCATCACATAATGGCAGACAGCAGAAATAAATTTCTGGTAATAAAAGTGATCCACAGGCCAGGATCCAACAATCAATATGATCACTCCAAATAATGAACAGAAAAGATTCTAACAAGAGATAAATATACAATACCACCAACTATTATATTCACATCACAAGCTATTTCCAAAAAACATATTAGCAATCTTTATCAATATAATAAAACCATACTACCTAGGATGAACAGAATTGGTTCTGAAAACAGGAGGGGGAGAGAGAGAGAGAGCGAGAGTTTTTGTTTTTTTTAATAAGAAACCATGTCCCAAGATATGACATTTGCAAGCATGAAAAATATAATGATGAATCACTGATAATTTGTACCAAGAAGAGCATGAGCTCTCTCCTCCAGTCCAGTAACTTCTTGGTTCATTCATTTTGCTCGGATGCAGAGGATGCATGGTTTTCTTCTCTCAGGATGAATACCTCTGGTGCCCCTCATTCAGCACAATCTCCATTAGTAAATCATTCCATGTGTCCATTGGCCCAGGCAAGCACCAGTGAAGGCAGTCATTCTGGGGTCTCTTGCTGATATCAGGGTAAAGCTTCCTGTAAGGGCCTGGATGTCCGTCAGGCCTCAGCAGCGAAAGATGGTAAATGTCAAGGAGTTTCAGGTGCGTCCCATGCTCCAATCCAATTGCTGCTGCCTTCTCAAACTCCGCTATTTCCAGGCCTCGCATAACTTGGTCTGCTGGATCACGACTAAACTCACCTTCTTTGTAAGGTTCTGTCCTGTTGCAAATCCCACCATCGTACCACTCCCCATACTCGAAGTGGTCCACTGTCCAAGTCCTAAAAACGACGAGCGGCTTGTGATCAGATGTGGTAATGAAGCGGAAAGCCAGTTCCAGGGCTTTTTGGTAAGAATAGTCCATCCCAAGTTCTCTTAAGTTCTTCCCAGGACAGTAGTGGCAGCCGATGATGGTGCTGTTCTCCCAGAAAATACTTGTTTTGAGAAACCATTGTCCACCAGACAACACGATGTAGTCATACTTATTATACTGGCTTGTCCACGTATTATCAAGGGCATCAAGATGAAGCTGAATATCATAATTTGAGTGGCCCAAATCTTTTATCTCAGCTTTGAGCAGAAAAGGAGACCAGATTAATGCAAGAGTGAGGTTGTGGGAGGAGAAGTACCACGTTTTGGATTGATATGTTTCATCGTGATAGATCTCAACAGCTTCTTCCACCTGAGGATCAGGATACATGTCAACCACGGGCCTGGTGTAGGAAAACTATGAGCGTATACTATTTTTTTTTTAAAAAAAAGGGGAAATTCACAAGCTGCAGCTTGAATTATGAAACTGATTTTTTAATTTTTCAAGCTCTTTAACAAGCAAAGCCGGTTAACCATGTTTCCAGATTTTACAGCCAGTAAACTAATTTGGCATCCGAAAACCTTCCTCTATGAGATTCGGTGGATGAATGTGATAGGCAAGTGAAGAGATGAGGAATATGAAATATTTAGTTGTTGAAGATTCTGAGGAAGAAATGTCTCTTCATCCAAAGAGAAGACAGACCAAAACAGCCAACAAGAGGTAGTAGGGTCCCATTAGGCAAATTGAACCAATTTGATCATCTAAATTAAAGTTTTATCATGTCAAGAATTTTTTTTTTTTTTTGCAGCTCTTTTATTAGTCTGGTCTAGGATAATATAATCAATCTCGCACTCCCATAGTGAAGGGACTATGCCTGCAAATGACATGCAGATATATCCATTTGACCAGCCTCTTAACTTTATTAAGAGGACTAGGGTAAACGTTTATCACCACAAATTCTTTTTGTAAAAATATATTACAGAAAAACCTATGAATATCAATTTATTTAACAAAATTCATGAAATGCACCTGAGAAAGAAGGCAAAGCAACGACTCCATCTGGTTGCGGAAAATTGAATCACCAATTAATGCCCAAGATTTGTTTCGCATGGCTTTCAAGAATTTCTCTGCATCAAAGGGAGATACGCCACAACCATAAGGTTTCCATTTCCAATAAAGATATCTTGTATCAGGCCGCCCATTTGTCAAACAATCTTGATATGAATCTATGAAACTGCAGCTTGAATTGGTGTAAGGCGGTCCTGAAGAATTTGGAATCCACTCCCCAGAGAATAGGTCACATTGTTCTGCAGTACCATTCATGCAGGTTTCAAGTAATTATCAAACCAATACTTATTAAAAGATCTATAAAGAGAAAGGAGAAAGCAAAAGAAAGATAAGTTTGATGAGACAGCAACCATGGATTTGTAGTCAGCTCACTTTTAATAAACCAAAGCAAATCCGCTCTAGACTTACTCTGAGCTGCTTGATGATAGACCAGAATAAATATTATCACATTCCAGGATTGAACACGTATAAATATTATACATGAATGTATACATGTAGGCTTATCCTACTCTTAGAATACCTTTTACATAGTATAAATTTCTTGTTAATTATTTCAGAAGTCAAAACATAAAACGTTCAAAATTGTATACCTTTTAGAGAATCTTCTTTACTAAGATGCAATGCCATTTCTGGAAGTCGAGCATATGGGGCATCTGTCTTCTCCATTGAAGGGGAATCTGAAACTGACAAAGAGATCCAGGTTAATGAGAAAAGAAGAAAAAGGTTATACAGAGTACAGACCAAATTAAATATTGAAATAACAATGGCCATTCTATTTGAGTGTTTTTTAAGGGAAAAATAATCTAAATAAACAAAGCAATTATATTTATCACAATCGCATTTCATTCAAATGGGGAATACGGGTGAATTTCTCAGACACCCTTTACTTTAAAAAAAAAAAAAAAATTCTCAAACACACTGAACATGCTCAACCGTGAACAACTACGCAGCTGTGTTCGTGGAATACTTGAAGATGTCAGTAGGAAAGTCATATCACCAAATGAAAGAAAAACCATAATGAAGTTCATAATTTTCTGTTTATATACCAAAAGAATTTCTCATTTTTCCTATATTCAAGCAGTGCCTAGAAACACTGCAACTTGGGTCCAAAGAGGCTTAATACTGGATGAGTTAGTTTTACATATACTTACCATTAAAAGCTTGAATATGAACTTTTTTATGGAAGAAAGAAAGACAGAAGCCAGATAAGCCACAGTTCAGGGCAATAAGACAAAGGCTAGTATTGAGCTTCTTTTTAAAAAAGCAGTATTTTTCCCCTTTCTGTTGATAACAATGGTGGGAGAGAACCACTCACTGTTGCGTAAAATTGATGAAAGGCGTACCCGTTCGAGCAATTAAGACGACACCTCCCAAGATGCTCCTAGCAGAAGAGAGGTGCAACCACTGGGTTATAGCTCTTTTGGCCCATAAAATCTCATTTTATAATCAAATTCCAAATCAATTTATATGAAGTATCTTTTACAAGCTTACTATAATATTTGTGCAGATTACTCATCACCTCTTCGATATTTGATTTTTCCCCTTTAATTACTTAGGAAGTAAGCCATTCACCATCACCAGCCTCATGTAATCACATCACCAAAAGCATTAGCAGGAAAGGCGTAACTTAGAAACCCACAAATTTTAGGAATTGCTTTTTCTGTAAAATAATCCCCTCAAGAGCTCCTCCCTCCCAGCATTTACATGTTTCCAAGATCCCTCTTTCTCAAAAACGCATACACAAAATATGCAATATAATCACTTATTTGTTAACTGCATTTCGAAAAGCCCAAAATCGAACAAAAATCCCTGCCATAAAAGCAAAATCCAACACACAGTACTGATATTTCAAGAATTGCAAGCCCTTCCCCAAAATTCCTACATTAAAAAAAGCTCCCGAATTTTTTCATTCTTCCTCCCTCCTTCAAGAAAACCATAATAGCCCACCAATTCTTTTACAAGGAGGATGAGAATAATCCCCGCCCTTTTTGCTTCTTAACTTGAGCTTTCAACCAACAATTCCTTCTGGGAATCATTCAGAGGCTTCATCAAGCTTTCTTTTTCTTGTTATTTTTCTAATAGGGAGGATTCTTTTTTGGTCATTAAACCAAAATTAGCTTCTTTTACAACCAAAAACAAAAAACAAAACTTATTTCAATTCAAATCGCTCCCACTGCACGTTATAAGCAAAACCAAACTCAAGAAGCAAGATTTCGCCACAAAAATCTTCTTACCTCTCCGCAAGTTCCCACCTTTAGCTGCTGGCATCTCCGAGGCAGAGGAGCCGGAGAAGACGAAGAAGACGTTGGAATCCGAGAAGAGGAGGCGGTAGGAGAAGGCCAGGAGGAGGGCGGAGCCAAAGAGCTTGATGAGAAAGTGGCCAACCCTCTTCCGAGGGGAAAGGCTTGGCTCCCCGTCCGACTCCATCCCCTTTGCCACTGCTATAGCTCTTTTCTCAGAGCACAGTGGAAGGAAGACGTAATGGAGGAGGAGGAGGAAGAGAAGGAAAGTGTCCCAAGCGTGGTGGTGGGTAGCGGCCAATCTTTTGTGGCTCAAAAGGTTTTGTTTTTTCTTGTTTCTTTTTTTTGTCTTTGTTCCCCTTGCACGCAACCTTAGTGCATATTCGCGGCATCGGATTCGCATCCAACGGCAGAGGCCCTGCAGAATCGCTGAAGTTCTTTTTTTTTCTTTTTTTTATTTTTTTTATTTTTTTTATTTTTTTAAATTTTTTTGCTAAATGAATAATATATACCATTTTAACACAGACGCAGAAAAAAAAAAATCTAAAAATAGCAAGTCACATGGCACTCCTGACAACTCCCTCTTCTCCAATTCATAAATTTTTTTCAGAGTGGTCCGCTGACTATGAGGCCCCACTTTTTTATCTTTTTATTAACGAAAGGAAGGCTAAAATTTTATCGCGACTTGCTCCAAAAATTGACTATATTGTAAAAAAAAAAAAAAAAAAAAAATTGCAGAAAAATCCTTCTCAAAATTTAAATTTACATAAATACTCTCTCCAAATTTATATTTATTTATATACCCTCATAAAATATTTTTTTTATACATATGCTTCTAATGAAATGGTTCTTCTGACAACATTAATAAAAAATATATTTATTTTAATTAAAAATAAAATAAAATTTTGAAATTACTTTTTTGACCTCTACCGTGATCGCTTCGTAAATATTTTTTTGCCCATCTACCCATTAAAGGTATTTTAGTCATTTTATTTGAAAATTGTTAATTTTTTAATGGCGTTAGATGGCATGAGTATATATGCAAAAATAAAGATAAAAAAGGGTAAAATAGCAAAATAAGTATTTTACGAGAGTATACATATAAATATCAATTTGGAAAGGATATTCATGTAAAATTCGATATTTAGAAAAATATTTATGCAAAAAAAAAATTAAAAAAAAGGTTAGGGAGTTAGCACCGGATATTCCTTGCATAGTATAAATCTTAGGGAGTTAACACATCTAACATCCGTTCATAAAGTGTCCATTTATGAGGAGGACCATTTGCTTATTCTCAAAGACACCTCAAATTCTCTAGGCTGCTGACTAAACTTTAGGGCCTCTGGACTTCATGGCGCAATAGAAAAATTAAATCTTTTTTTTAATAAAAACGGCAATTCATATAGCTCTAATATGAGTACAGCTTGTCAAGTCAGAAGAAAGTAAAAAGTACAATGGAGACAGCAGCTCTACTGTGGACGCCCATAAGAATTCTCCGAAATGCCGTGTAACATAGGAGGCGACCCAGTATGCTTCCCTGTTCGCCTTGTGAAAAACATGTGCTACCTGGTGCTCACCTAGCTCCACAATCAGCCTGCGTGTCTCACGAATAAATGGATTAGAAAAGAGCTTGGGATCAGCTTGTCATTGCAATCGGCAAATTTGGCTAGAGAGAAATGCTACATATTTTCTGGACAAAAAATCTTCACCTCCTGCAGTTCTTTATAAGACTACTCTTGCTTTCCAACAATGAGGGAGTCTTTGTGATGGCAAAGCAAAAGAGAGTATTCCTTCTTCCTTGTATTCTCACCCATCTTGATTTTTTGTACCTTTTGATCTTTTCCTCTTGTACATATTTCAAATTTCACTGAATAAAAGCTGTGGCAAAGTATTTCACGAATTGCAGCATTTAGCATGCAACCAAGGTTGAAAACATATGATTCGTGCAAAAGAGGATGCATATTTGCTTTACCCTTATATGACCATCTTCAATTTGTTAATATATAAATCACATATTCTACATGCATATATTATACTATGTGATTCTCGCATGATAACTTCTTCTCCATAATAAATAAAATAATAGCTAATATAATTATTTTAAAATTATTGAGTCATTTGTGCTCCCATTACATGTTAAAAGGAGACAGGTGCAATTTATGACATTCATTGCCAAATATGAGATTGATTGATTATGAATTATCAAGTGAGCAATTCTGGGCACTCCGAAGTATTCTTCTCAAGAAGATTAGATTTGATTTCAAGTCACTTGTTATATCTATCAAAATCTTCACCAATTTGGTGACATAACTTTTCTCTTGAAAATTTTATTTTATTTTTTTGCTAATTCAGATAAGTAAATTTAGAATACTTTTTCACATCTTATAATAATTTAAAAACATGATAATTAATTTACCAAATTATAAATAAATTATAAATAAGCATAAGTGGACCAATTTGCAGCATAGTTCAGTCTACTATGAAAAGCCA
The DNA here is from genome assembly GCF_051530095.1 of Phoenix dactylifera. Classification (NCBI taxonomy): domain Eukaryota; kingdom Viridiplantae; phylum Streptophyta; class Magnoliopsida; order Arecales; family Arecaceae; genus Phoenix; species Phoenix dactylifera. The sequence continues at coordinate 31,087,377 of NC_143198.1, read as the reverse complement.
AATTTACTAAATCAGCTCCTATTCTTTTACTTGGAACTCTTATAAAGTGTTCTTGATATGGTATATCTTGTTTGCCCTTAAAAAAAATTAGTTATTTATTTTAAATGAACCAATAAATCAGGTAACTGATTTAAATTATTACAATTGACAAATCACAATTATGTCTCCATTAGTCACAATTATAATTCAGCAAAAATGGTTTCCTCCACGGTGTGTCCTGACTTCAAGAGGCACCACTAGGTCACTTTCATCAACATAACCTACATCATGAGCTCCAATCTTCAACTCACCTCGAACCATTTTATACTTTTGAAAAAATATTTCTTTTCAACTAAGAATGTAATTATTGAATTATATAGTTATTATATTTTTTTTATGTTTTAAACTCGCGATCTCCAAATCATAATGAGGCAACTTTAGCACCAAATTATCCAATCATATATGATAATTATTTAATTATATAAATAATACAAATTAAGAACATCCAAAGATACTTCTCGTAAATGGAAAATCAGGTCGTTAATCTCAATAGGCCATATAAAGGAATTTATGCAAGGCTACCATCTAATGCTCACTTGATGTACTCACAATTCTAGTTAAAGGTACCGGCGGCAACTATTTATTTGCTTGTCAAATAAAAATACTATCCAACCCTGGATCTAAAACCACCCATGATGGATCAAGCAAATAGTGGATTTATGGTTTTAACACATATAAAAATTTTTGGTTGATAAAGTTATGCATACTAAATTTGCAAAATTACATAAATACTTTCGTAAATTTCTATTTGCATATATATCCTAATAAATTTTTTTTTGTATGTCTACCCATAAGGGCATTTTGGTCATTCTAATTTTAAACTATTTATTTTTAATGGTGTCAAATGGTATGGTTACATATGAAAAAAAGAAAGAAAAAAAAAGTATGCATATAAAACAAGTATTATGCATAGAAATAGCAACACTACCAGAATATTCATGTAATTTCGCATATATAAGAAGACATTCATTCAAAAAAAATCTTTTAGTTAATTATAATAATATGCAAGTACAATTTTGTTATCAAAACAACTAAATAAGAGGATTGTTGGTTATGACATTTGTTGCCATGGCATTGCGTAGCTGATCATAAACTTTGAACTAAAAGGGATACAATTTTGCATTTTGAGATTATAATCTATAAATAAGCAAATATCCCCATTTCAATATCCTGCTTTGAGTTAGTCTTCATTATGAACGATTTAGGCTGCAAGATCATCATAGAGTGATCGGAAAATTATACCCATGCACCACGCCAATTATCTCACCTCTTTTCTATAGATCTTATTCATGATGGTTGGCCTATATGAAGGAAACGAGCTGGTTGGCTGATACACACTATATTGATGCATGCAGTGTAAAGTATAATTTGTCGGAGCAATAAGGCTTCTGGCCCCACCTCCGAGGTTTGGACAAATAAACATGTCCGAGAAGCTGGAACAAGAAAAGTTTGGCTTTTTGCCATCCATAACCGGCGATTCCTCTCTCACTTTCCATTTTTTCCCCTAAATTTTTTCTTCTTCTCCTAGCTTCGAACATTCCCTTCTTCCTCTGAAGTAGGGTTCCTTTTGAACTTTGGTACAAAAGTACGGATTGTTTTAATAATTGTTTAACGGACAAGTACAATTTTGGTCTTTTCTTCTGCGATCGTAATACGAGAAAGGCAGAATCTGAGTCGCCGTGATTCTGGCCAGGGAAAGAGAAAAAAAGGTGGTGAAATTTTTCTTTTATTTTTATTTTTTTATTTCATTTTATTTTTTGGGTAGAGGAAGGTTCCAAGCCTACAACTGGTCGCATGATCCAATTTAGATAATCGCTATTAATGCTATTATTGTGAAATGAAGCTATGGTCTGCAATCTATACACATCTTTGTTGTCTAGTAGGCAGTTGGTCGCAGGACATTTTAAATTTTAATTGGTTATTAACCAACTAATCCTCCTACATCATACTGGCCTGTTCTTAAATGAACTATTTTTACATGACCAATCATTCTCATAGCAACATAGATGACTATTTTCTTTCTAGTTCGATCCTTTTTCAATAGTTGCATGTCGAGTTGTTAAATTAAGTCGACAAGGAGTTCGATTGATGAAGAGACCAATTTCATATTTTGCACTAATTCTCTCTTGCAGCATGGAAGCTAAAAAAAAACCTACTCTTGGCATCATTAGAATAACAAGCAGCACAAGGAAAATGATGTTATAAAAAACCAACTCCTTGCAAGAAGAATGGTATTAGATGTCAAAGAACCAGAGAGAAATATTTTGTTCCCTAGTCAGTCCCTGCTAACTCTTGAACAGTCCAGTTGCTACAGTGTGAGCTCATGAACGTTTAAGATTTAAGAATCAAGCAGCCAGCTGACTGCCAACTTACATGGACAAAGGATACGCTGGTACACCATACGAGGCCATGTATCATACATATTCCATAGATGAAGTACAATGTTACCATGCCAGTTGCAGGAAATCCTTTCTGAGCCCAGATGCAGAAGGAATAGGTTTATGCTTAAAAGCCACAATCAAGTTCTTCCGGTCACCCCTCGCATGAACGTCGTTAGCAACCAATTCGGAGCCCGGAATTTCTTGGCCGCTGTTGACATGATCGGCACAAAGATAATTTAAAACTAAGTGAGATATGTTCATCAGTATATGCAGATCTTTTGTTAAATTCTGCAGTCTTAAAAATGAAAAATGCCACCACCTGCTTCTCACAACAGTAATGGGAAAAAAGAAATTTAAAAAAAGTAAAAATATTATCAAACTAATAATAGGAGAAACAAACCCTACCTCGCTTTATGAGCTTTCTCTGTTTTTCGAGAGGTGCTTCTTGATATAACTTAAAGATAAGACAAGATGTTCAATGAGTCGAAGAGAGGATGATCTAATTTCAGGTCAACAATTGTTTGTTATATTTTCAAATATGAAAATACATCAAGATCTTGGATTATCATGTTAATCACAATCAACGCGGAATATAAAACTATAAAGACATACCTGTATCCATTGTTTAAAATCTATCCTTGCTTTTAGAGAGAAGGATCACCCTAACAACGTTCCTCAAGAGTGTCTCACGATGATTAGAGGCACAAATTATGTTGTAGGTATGAACCCTAGAGTCTCTCATTTCTTTTATAGGTCTTCCACCATCAAGAAGACCAAAGGACTCTTTTAATAGGTTTTCTACCAGCAAGAAAACCAAAAGACTCTTTTAATAGGTTTTCTACCCATAAATACAATTGGACTAGTAATGACCCATAATCCTTTAATTGGGTATTATAGGGTGTGTGGGACACTTTAATAGAATATTAATTTATAATATTCTTACATTCTCCCACTTGACCCATACACCCATAAAACAAAATAAAACATTCTTTGTAATTTGAATCATAAAACAAAATAAAACATTCTTTGTAATTTGAATTTTTTTTTTTTTATAAACGACTATTATGGGTTATGACATTAAAATCATACACGTGCACGCTTTTCATTAGAAAACCTTCCTAGTCCAATATACTTCATATGAGTTCCATTATATCAATGTCAAATTGGCTACCAATGCGAGTCATGGCGGTCATTTGTTATTCAATCAACAAAATTCCTTCCATGTACCACAACACTAGCAACTTCATTTAACATGATCTTTTATAGGGGTTTAAGACTACTATCATTATGCCTTGGGTTCATATTCATGCCTATTTCACACATTTTTCTTGTCATCTTTCATCCACACAATTCAATGTACATATAAGTGGAAAACAAGAAAGCAAAAACAATTATACTTGGATATCCATGTATGTCTTGAAGAAAACATTTAATACATTAATGAGCTCACTAACATGTTCAAAACATAGATAAATACATAAGACCCATACTGTCAACATGTTCTTTAAATTTCTTTCCTGTTAATCCTTTCGTCAAAGGATCAGCAACCATAAGTGAAATCTCAATGTGTTCTATGGACACTGTTTGTTTCTGTACTTCCTCCTTGACAATAAGGTATTTGAGCTCCATATGCTTCGCACCATTAGAATACTTGTCATTCTTGGAGAAAAAGACTGCAGAGGAATTATCACAATAAATTCTCAACGGCTTGGCTATAGAGTCGACAACTCCAAGTCCTGAGATAAAGTTCCTCAGCCATAAACCATGCACTGTGGCTTCAAAGCATGCCACAAACTCAGCCTCCATTGTAGACGAAGCAGTAATAGTTTGCTTCATACTCTTTCAGGAAATAGCTCCACTTGCTAGCAAAAACACATAACCAGAAGTGGATTTTCTGCTATCTGAGCAACCAGCAAAATCAGAGTCTGAGTATCCGATCACCTCTAGATTATCAGTTCTTCTAAAGGTGAGCAAATAATCCTTAGTTCCTTGCAAATAGCGCAGTACCCTCTTCGCAGCTTTCCAATGGGACATTCCTGGATTACTTTGGTAACGTCCAAGCATGCCAACTGCAAAACTGATATCTGGCCTCGTACTAGTTTGCGCATATATCAAGCTTCCCACAACAGATGCATACGGAATCTTTTCCATCTCCTTCCGCTCCCAATCAGTCTTTGGACATTGTGAGATGCTGAACTTATCACCTTTCGTTATCGGGGTATCTAAAGATGAACAATCTTTCATGTCAAATCTCTCAAGAATTCTTTCTATATAACTTTTCTGAGAGAATCCCAACAATCCTCGTTTTCGGTCTCGAAAGATTTCGATTCCAATCACGAAAGATGCCTCACCCATGTCTTTCATTTCAAAATTCTTTGAGAGAAAACTCTTAGTTTCATACAGTAAACCCATATCACTACTGCCCAACAATATGTCATCAACATACAGGACTAGAAAAATAAACTTGCTCCCACTGACCTTTAGATATATACATCGATCAACGACATTTTCCTTAAATCCAAAGGTAATAATGGTATTATGAAACTTTAGATACCATTGTCGAGAAGCTTGTTTAAGTCCATAGATTGACTTATTGAGCTTACAAACCAAGTGACCTTTACCCTCTTCAGAGAAGCCTTCCGGCTGCTCCATGTAGACCTCTTCATCCAAACTTCCATTCAAAAAGGCCGTTTTCACATCCATTTGGTGCAACTCCAAATCAAAATAAGCCACCAATGCCATAATGATTCTGAAAGAGTCCTTTTTAGATACTGGAGAAAAAGTCTCTTTATAATCAATGCCCTGTTTCTGAGTAAAACCTTTCGCCACAAGTCTGGCTTTATATTGTTGCACATTGCCTTTAGAGTCATGTTTTCTTTTGAAAACCCATTTACATCCGACTCTTTTGCATCCTTCAGGCAATTCAACAAGATCCCAGACTTTGTTTTGGGCCATGAATTTTAACTCTTCCTTTATGGCATCAATCTATTTATCAGAATCACTTCTTCCTTTAATTTGTGAAAACGTAACTGGATCATTACTTGTTCCAATGTCAAATTCATGTTTCTGAACATACATTACATAATCAGATGAAATATCAGGTCTCCATTCCCTCTGAGATCTGCGTAACATCATCTGTTCTGGTATCTCCATAGCTTGTTCATCAGTGGCATTCTCATTATGAGATGGATCATTATTTACTTGTTCCACAGTATCATTAGAATGATCATTAGGCGGAACAATAATGCTTTCTAAAAAAGTGGGTATTGGAACATCAACCCGTACTTCCTCAATGATTACATCTCTCAATTCTTTACTCCCACTGACTTCACTAAGCTCAAGGAATTTGGCATTTCCAGTTTCTACTATTCTCGGACTATGGTTGGGACAATAAAACCTATACCAGTAACCAATAAAGTACCCGCTTATAGTTCTAGGATCCAATTTCTTTTCATGTGGACTGTAAAGCCTTGCTTCAGCTGGACAACCCCAGACATGCATATGTCTCAAACTTGGTACCCTTCCAGTCCATAACTCAAAAGGAGTTTTTGGAACTGACTTACTAGGGACACGGTTTAAGATATACACAGCAGTCTTAAGAGCTTCACTCCACAATGACTTAGGTAAGGTAGAATTGCTTATCATACTCCTAACCATATCCAGTAATGTCCGATTACGCCTCTCAGCAACACCATTCTGCTGAGGCGTACCAGGCATAGTGTATTGTGCCACAATGCCACGTTGTTCAAGAAGTTTGGCGAATGGGCCAGGGTTACGACCCGATTCATCATATCTACCATAGTACTCACCACCTCGATCTAATCTTATGATTTTCACCTTTCTATCTAATTGCTTTTCAACCTCAGTGAGAAATATCTCAAGGACCGTAGCGGCTTGAGATTTTTCATGTAGCAAATAAATATATCCATACCGTGAAAAATCATCTATGAAGGTGATAAAATACTTTTCTCCCCCAAAACATTCTGTGGAGAAAGGTCCACATATATCTGTATGAATTATTTCAAGAAGCTCCCTACTCCTTGTGGCACTTTTCTTTGTATGTTTGGTTTGCTTTCCTTTAATGCAATCCACACACATACCGAGATCAGTAAAATCCAAAACCGGAAGAATCCCTTCCTTTACTAATCTCTGTAACCTTTCTTTGGAGATATGCCCCAACCTTTTATGCCACAAGTCATAAGACTTTTCATTAATCATGTTCCTTTTCATTCCAATACAAACTTCATGGTGTTGGGTGTAAACATTTTTAATAAAGGTATTATCAAGGCAAAGCTGATAAGGGCCATTAGAAAGAAAACCAGAACCAATAGGAATAACATTCTTAAACAAACTAAAACAACCATTCTGAAAGGAAAAAGAGTAGCCGTCAATGTCAAGTCTTGACAAGGAAATCAAATTACGCCTTACAGAAGGCACAAAAACAATATCATGAAGGTCTAAACAATGACCGATACTTAAAATTAAACGAAAAGTTCCAATGGCCAAAACTTCTGCCTTATTCTCATTTCCCATGAAGATGAAACGTTCAATTGGATTTGGTGTACGGCTTGTAAGGAATCCCTGCATTGTTAAGGAAACATGAACATTAGCACCCAAATCTAACCACCAAGTATTAGTAGGAACGCTTACAAGATTTGATTCGAAACATACACAAGCATAAAGCTTACCCTTCTTTTCGAACCAAGCCTTACACTTTGGACACTCAGCTTTCATGTGTCCAGGCTTCCTACAGAAATGACATTTTGTATCCTTTCCTTGAACCTGATTGCCTTTAGCAGGTCCCTTTCCCTTTGGTGGTGCTTGTTTCTTTCCTTTTCCATAATGATGCTTTTTCTTTCCAGCTTCTTGAGTCACAAAATTAGCAGAAAAAGTCCCTTGTTGTTTTAATCTTATCTCCTCCTGAACCACCATACTGGCCAACTCATTCACATTCCATTTATCCTTGATAGAATTGTAGTGCATCTGGAATGGACCATACTGAGGTGGCAATGAGTTCAGGATGAATTGAACAATAAAGGACTCCTCTACTTTCATTCCTAGAGTTTCAAGTTTGGCAGCTATATTTGTCATCTCAAGGATATGCTCTTGCATTCCCTTAGCCCCATTATATTTCATTGTGGTAAGTCTAGCCATTAAGGTTCCCGCTAAAGACTTATCTGCTGAGCGAAATCTCTCCTCAACACTTGTCAAAAAGGTTTTGGTATCCTCTGTACTAGGGAGTGAGTGTTTGATGTTTCCAGCTATGGTCATTCTTAAAAACATGAGGCACAACCTATTTGATCTCTCCCAGGCTATGAAATTGTCTTTCTCATCTTTGCTACTGTTTTCAGTAAGAGCAGCTGGTTTTGGGGTCAAAAGGGATAAATCTAGATCAAGAACTCCTAAGGTGAATCTGACCCTCTCCATCCATTCTGAAAAGTTACTCCCATTCAGCATAGGAACAGATGATGCTTGTGAATGTAAAGAGACCGGTACACTTACTGCAAAGAATTTCAATTTAATCACATTAATGCTTTGAATTAGACACTCATAAATATAATAATCAGAATTTAAATCATAATGGATGAACTAGGGTATCATTAAAATCCAACCTTTGGGAGGATCCTAACATACAAGTGTTCCTTCCGACATTTAAATTCTGTGGATGAACTAGTAGTATCATCAAAATTCCTCCTTTGGGTAGGAAATTTTCACATACAAATTGTTCCTTCCAACATTAAAAATTAGTGGATGAACTAATCGTATCATTAAGATCCAACCTTTGGGAGGATCCTAACATACAAGTGTTTCCTCCAATATTATCCATTCATAATTATGATGTCAAATATTTGCCATCTAAAATCAGGTAAGATTTTGTACCTTTGGGCAAACAAATTCTCACATGATTTTAGTACAAATAGATTACCTCAAACAATTCATGTCCAATCAATAAATAAAATTCATCAAGCAATAATGGAATTTTACATATAATGGACTAAGATACAAATTAATATATGCCCAACCATAATAAAATTCAATTAACAGTTAAGAATTTAACACATAATGGGCACAAGGTAATCTAGAGGTAATAAGAATAATTTTCAAATTTTTTTTTTTTATATGTCAGATGAAGTCAGATGCACTATTATTTAAATTACATAAACAGATATTATCATCTATCAAACCAGTTAGATGTCCTTATCATTGCTGATTAAACAAGAAACAAATTACTTTGAGGGCCTATAAACCAAGATCTAATTCTTTCATGTTTTGGGAGAAACACCATTACGTTCATGAATCAAGACATCACCTTGTTGAAAGATGGTATATTGCAATGAGTAATATACTTCCTTCTCATGAATAGATGCCTATAGTGTTTTTTCACATGAACAATATGTTCCAAGAATATAGACAGACCCATGTTTTACACAACAGGAAAGAAAAACATAATAGAAAAACTAACAACTTGGTTATTAGCAGGCCTGCATAGGAAGCTAATAACAGCAAGCTCATAAATCAGCATTCCCAGCTAAGTGTATCAAAATAGTGGGAGGAGTTACAAGGACAGCCACATACAGGTTTATCTTCATTTTCCTATTTACTCTCTAGAGGTGGGAGATGATAAAAAAAAAATGGTGCTGATGTCCACAGGCTTTGCTCAGCCAGCACAAGCATTTGATGCATTCTAAGTGAGTGTTCATTTCTGTCAATATAACACTGTAGGCATAAGGAGTGGATTTGTCATTTATGCATAAAATACAATGTTCCAATTTCCAAGCCTGTTGGGTCAAATTTACGTCAGGTCATGTAAAGATTCAAATTTAGTATACGGAAACCCTGCTTTTATAAGCCCAAAAACAATTCAGACCAAGCCAAACTGTATCAATAATAACAGGCACAAAAACCATAGCAACTGTATCCACAAAGAAAATGTTGATGAGTCAATTTGACAAACACGTGGAAGGCATGCATATTTATATAGCTCTAGGACAAATTTTTGATAATAGGTTATAAAATTAAGTAGACAGAAATGAAGTACATAAATCCATCATAATCTCCAAACCTTATTTGATGGCAGATTCTTAATATCAGTGGAAAAACATAATAATCCACAACAATGGCTCTGATACCAAATGTTATATTTTCAAATATGAAAATACATCAAGATCTTGGATTATCATGTTAATCACAATCAACGCGGAATATAAAACTATAAAGACATACCTGTATCCATTGTTTAAAATTTGTCCTTGCTTTTAGAGAGAAGGATCACCCTAACAACGTTCCTCAAGAGTGTCTCACGATGATTAGAGGCACAAATTATGTTGTAGGTATGAACCCTAGAGTCTCTCATTTCTTTTATAGGTCTCCCACCATCAAGAAGACCAAAGGACTCTTTTAATAGATTTTCTACCAACAAGAAAACCAAAAGGCTCTTACGAGCAAGAAAACCAAAAGACTCTTTTAATAGGTTTTCTACCCATAAATACAATTGGACTAGTAATGACCCATAATCCTTTAATTGGGTATTATAGGGTGTGTGGGACACTTTAATAGAATATTAATTTATAATATTCTTACATTGTTAGCTCAATTAGTTGGCATCCAACTCTTCGAGGAGATCCCTTGTGCAAATCAAAGTAGCAACATTTTAATTTCTCTTCATTCAAAAATGGCAATCCTACAAATCCCTACAGTATTAGAAAAGAAGAAATTATATCATGTAACACGTGACGAGATGAGGCACATGGTGTGGATATAATTTTTCTTAGAAAAAACAACCTTTTTTATAGTAGTTAAATGATCTTTATTTCTTGTAGTGCATACTAGTGAACACCATGTTCTGCAAATAGTTGGGATACTAGATAATTATTTTGCTAAGTATGTATCACTTACTTATATAGATGCACCGACAAACACCATATTCTGCAAACTATGTATCAATTTACTTGAAGGTGTATAGTAGAATGCTGGATGACTCTTTTGCTAGATGCGCATTATTTTGCCATATATTATATATTGGTGAACACCATATTCTGAATGTTTCCTTCCGATTTATTTTTTTTAAGTCATGGAACTAACACACTCCGTTGTTGGTAGGAGGATTCTATCCTAATTTGACTTTTGGGTTTTCTTTTTAAAATGAATGCTAAAGGAAACATGGCAAAATAGAAAGCTCGCCCCATGCAATATTCTCTAGTGCGCACATCAGAGAGTTTTTGTTCATGTTCCCACCATTCTGCTCAAAGAATAAATAAAAGAAAAAACACATGGCTCTTGAAACAGATGTTACGTGATTTCACCGATCCACACAAGTTTATGTGCAACTTTCATGAGATTAAATAGGCACAGAGAAGACCCATGAATGGCCAACCCCCTTTTAATGCTATCAAGAGTCGCTTAGGACCGCATTTGGACCCTATATATCAATACGGGCCATGCAACGAAACTAAGATTTTGACCTCATTAGTTTAAATAGTGGAAAAATTTACATAAGATAATCAGACTAAATGCTTGCCAATAAAATGTGCATAAATAATAGAGAAAAGAATGCAGGTCTCTCTAACAAGTCTTTCAAAGGGGGCGGTTGTTAGATAGATATATTATTACTAATTATTAGGTAGACGAGACAAGCTTTTCAATTAATTGATCAACTATGACGAAGGAGGTAGACTCAGCCAAGGGAAGAGGACAGTCCAAGATCCTTCATTGGATCGGTTGTTGTTGTCTGTTGATCACATGAACATGTTAGCTGAGGTGCGAAGCATGCATGCCCAGAGATAATGATCCAATAATTTAGGTCAGCACATATGGATCCACTAATCTTTTAAGTACTTAGTTATATACCTTTCGACCCTCATAATCATATAATATATGCAACAAGGCGAGAAAACAAAAAGGACCAGCTAACATCTCTTTTTCAAGTGTATGCTAATGCCACACGAATCTTGGCTACGGGTTGCCATCATTCACTGCAGGTGCATGAGTGGCATATATGCCTGCATGGTTATTGAAGCGACAAGGAGGAGGATGGACACCACCGGCATCATTTCAAATACATTGGACACATAGGTTAATGCTCCATAATTAGAGATGGCAATCGGGCCCGCTTTGATCGGGTTATATACATGTCGGTTCGAATAGCTCTCAGCTTCAGCTCAGCTTATTTATTAAACAGATTGAAAATTCAAACCTGAACCCATGCCAATGCTTTATTAGACGAGTAATCCAACCCAATCCACATAACCCATTTAATAAATATATCAAATCAAGTTAAATAAATTAAAATAAATTTTAAATAAGTTAAGCAGACTTTAAATGGATAAAACAAGCCTTAAATGGGTTAATGAATTAAGTCATGACCCAATCAAACTATTAAATAAGTCAAATAGTCTGAACGAAGTTTGGCTCTGAATTTGAATCCAACCAATTCAATAAGCAGGCTAGGTCAGGTTAGTTCTTTACAATCCAAACTCGTTTATGCGAAATAAGAACCTAATTCAAATAAGCCGGTCATAGATCGGGTTGAAGAGTCAAGTCATAAACTGTCATCCCTACCCATAATATTTGACAATGCTCCATGCTAGTTGATTGGTGGATCAACTAATTAAGGTACAAGTACCAATCATTGTTATAAGAGAGCTTTGGTCAAGACACACCATAGGAGAATTCTAGTTTGATGTAGCATTGACCGTCCCCTCAATTCTTGATAAGCTACTCCTATCTAAGTACTGTTAGCTAAGATAAAAAGGTGAACCAAAAGACAGACCTGGATACCATTTTTAGCAAGCAACCATGGAAGCAGTGCGGCAACAATAAACTTCTCCATGCCATTCATCCATAGCTAATCCCATTTACGAATCATTGTGAAAATACACTTAAAATCTCTTCTGCGGGCCAAATAATGTCTTGAAATATGCCTAGTAAAGTGTTGCATCTCAATTGGTTCCTTTCTTTCTTTAAATACAACTAGGTAGAAAAAAAAACGTTAATGAAATAGCAACGGGAAACCATCGATCATGCCTTCAATCAGACAGTGTCGCTACCCGATTCATCTGCAAGCATGCTTCATCATCAAACGGTCTAACTTCCTCAATGAGATCAAGATGATAATCATCGATATGGTCTTCGATCTAGTATCACACCATGTAGTAGCATAGATCCACATACATGGAATATTTTTGTTTTGTAATTCTTAACAATATTCTACCAAGGGGCATAAAAATACAAGTTATGACCACCTATAAAGCCATGTTTGGCATCGTTGTTTTTCTCTATGAATTAGTGAAATACTGCAAATACGTACGGAAGATAACATTTTCACAAAACATCTACCATTCTATGCGTTTATTTTCTTTTTTTTTTAAGGCAATAAATCTATGCTTCTAAAAGCTGTCAAGATTTTAGAAACGATCATTCCGGAGAGGTCTCATGGACATGGTCTGAGATTGTACCCCCATCTTTGTTCCACGTATTATATCTTGATTATGTTAGTTGCACTTACGCTAGATTAACGTGAGCAACCGTTTTACCAAAAAAAAAATAATAAAATAAAAATAAAGAGTTTCGTCAAATAGGTGGTTAAGTCTAGCTCTTTTTTTTTTCTTGATTTTTGAAAGCAAAGGCAATTCCGATCGTGCCCTACGATACACTCAGGACATGCTTAATTAACACAAAAAACACCAAAAAAAATAATTAAGCTATCCTAATTAAGCTGATTATTTAATGAGAGAATTTGTCGCTATCCTGAAACAAATCAAATAGCTACGCATCTCGCCACCCCTCTATGGATAGGAAACAGGTGGGAAGAACCAAACGACCCTCATCAAGTTGGAACCTCCCAGGAGGAGCCAGCCACAGGCCTAGAGGCCCAGGGCTGGAGGAAAACGGATGAAGAAGCCACAAAGGAGAGAAGAGGAAAGGGAGGAGAAGGGAGAAAGAGAGGAAGCTGTGCCCATATGGGACTGTGGGAGCCCTCTCTATGACTCATTTGAGCTGGCTTCTCTCTGCCACCTCCTCGACCGCCACCAGATGACCCTGCCCTTCTTCAAGGAGCCCGCGAGGCTCAGCCGAAGGGTCTGCGAGAAGCCCGACGAGATGCTGATCCGGGAACAGAGGATGGTGCTGGGGCGGAGGGGAACGAAGGAGAAGGCTAAGAAGAGGAGCAAGGTGGGATTGCGTTCCGCGTTTGCTGCCCTCGCTTTCTGGAGGAGGACTTGATGCGCAGCTTCTTGCCACCTTTTCCTTTCGTTAGTTTTCTCCAATACCTTCCATACTTTGTGCGCATGATGATATGGAAATAAAATAAAATTGCCTCGATTGAGTCATCATAGATGTTTGTGCCGTCGTATTGCTGCTTGCTTTTGATTTGACACACACACCCCTACCCATGCATTATAAATATTCTTCCAAAATTAATATTTTCATGTATACACTCGTAAAACACTTGTTTTGCTATTTTATTTTTTTTATTTTTATTTTTTCATATGTACCATGCTATCTTACAGCATTAAAAAAATTAATGATTTCAAATTAAAATGACTAAAATGCTCTTAATGGATAGATGTGCAAATAGATCACGATGCTAATAGCAAAAGAAGAAGACATGAACAATAGCGTAATTTTAAAATTTTATTTTATTTTTAATTAATATAAATATGATTTTTCTTAATACTGTTAGAACAACCGTTATATACTTATATTAGGAGCTTTTGTACAATAACAGAGTTTTACGGAGATATAAATGTAAATATTTATTTTAGAAGGATATTCATATAAAAATTGATATTTAAAAGGGTATTCATGCAAAAAAAACTCTGTAATATTATTTCATAGAAATGAATGTATTCTAGAATATATGTAAGGATAATTCAAGCCGTATTGGATATAAGAAGGTGACAATTTACAGGGATGCTGAACATCTGTATATTCTCTGCAATGAGAATTCTGTTTCCCTTCATTGATCTAAGTAATTATGTACCTGCAGAAAATTTATATTTCACACTGGATCATTTGAAATAATAATTTGGTACGATATTAACATTTCATATTTTTGAAAGATATGCTGTCATCGCACTGCTGCGTGAATAAAGACTCAAGCGCCCTTCCGGAGCACTAGATTCATTGCAGTAGCAGTATTGTATAGAAAATATAATATTAATGCTGTGTATCTCTGAAAATGTGGCATATAAAAGCTGTAGGGGCATTCCGGTAATGTTGGTGCATGCATTTAAGAAAAGAAAAGAGCAAGACTTTATACGAGTTTTTGATCTTGGCATGAACGCCTCTTTCTTTTGATAGCCAAAACTCAAGCTTGCTAGTAGTAAAACTCAAGAAGAAGATTTTTTTGTGAATTTGCTAAATGATGTTAAAATCTCTAATCTTTATGGGATTCCCTATCTGGTGCCCAACCATACTAATTAGCCTCATTATTGTGTTGTGGCGAATGAACCCACTTCATTCAGAATGTGACTGATGCAAAATAGAAACCACCGTTTCCACCAAATCTTCAACTAACTTGACAGCCCAAGTGCCGAAATTTAGCATCAAACAACCATAAAATTGAAATTTGTGTTCACAAAATATTGCTTCAAATTGTTTGCTGTAACACAAGATCGTTCGACTAACTTAAAAATTGGAGGGCTCTATTAGGTTGCCTAGATAAATGAAAGAAAAGAAAACAAAATCAAGGAAAAAAACGAAAAAAGAAAAGGAGGCAAATAAAAAGAGAAACAAAAAAAAAAAAATCGCATCATCAGTTGATCTAGGAAAATTGCAAAGAAAGTGGTTAGATGAGGATTAAATTGTTTCGAACCATTCGCAAAGGGGCAGATATTGCGGTGGAGACCGGAAAAGATCGGAATTCTGAATAGATTCTGCTAGCAATGTTTCCAGGGGGAATTTTGCAGCCATTAGAGCAATATCTGATTTGGTGTGTGGGAGATATATCAATATATCATATATGGAATGGTTAGGCCAGTGTGGTCTATTGGGCTCGAAGGTACTCTGCTGGCTAATGGACTCTTTTAACCAGGCTCACAATAATGCTCAGGCTATCTGGTTAGCAAGGCCCACAACATTATATCATGTGAAGCCTCTTCTTTGTTATGTCATTTAACCAGACCATGATTTAAAATTTAAAAAAAAAAACTTGTGCCCTTTATGTAGTATTTCATAACAGTCTACAGGTTCTTATAGCGGGTTCACAGCAACCGAAACTCTAAAAAAATAATAACATGAGAAAATAAAAAAGGGTGATACGATCAAAATTAATATATATATATATATATATATATATATATATATATATATTTGAGAGAATACTTGCTGCAAATTCAAATCAAGGTGCCTTATACTCTAAAAAATAAATAAATAGATAAAATCACTAGGCTTTTTAATTATTTCATGCTCTCCTAGCTATAGCTTGCTCATTCGTCCCAAATGATCCTCCAATTAATCCGTTCTACGCATTTAGAGCATGTTTGGTTTAGAGGAAGTTAGACTATGGAATAGGAATAGGAATGAATAACTCTTATTCTGGCCATTTAGTTGAGGAAAGTCTTATTCCCATTTCGATTATAAGGGAATGAAAATGCCTCAATCTTTCAAAACTCGTCTCTCCTAGTTTTCAAATTCTATTCAGATTCCAATTTCAATTCTGAATTCGGTCACGAACCAAACACGTCGGAGGATGTGGACATTCCGATTGCCACTCCAATTCATTCCAATTCCGAACGCGAACCGAAAGTACTTTTAGGGTGTGTTTGGTCTGTGACCAGAATCGGAATTAAAATCAAAATGAATTAGAATGAAAATCAGGATGGTCATATTCTCCGACACATTTGGTTCATGATTGAAATCAGAATTGAATTCAAATGATTTGATCGAAGAAAAAGAAGATTTTCTTCAATCTGCTCAACTCGAATCTCTTAAAAGAAAACTAAAAGAAGATGGAGAAATCTCGAATGTAGGGCTTTAAGCCTCTTTTTCTTTTATTGATCTTTTAAAAAATAAAGTACATAGCCTCTATTTATAATATGAAATCTTTTCTAACACAATTTGGACCGGATTCCTCTTCCTAATTCTAGTAAGACTCTTCTTCCTTAAATAGACATTTCTAGTAAAAAAATTAGAAATCTCGAAGAAGTAGGTCTCGACTTCTACATCAACTCTGTCTTCTATCGTTCTGTCTAATTCTTCTGGAATAAAGAGCTACGCCCGATTAAGGTCTTATCTATAAAGAAAACTTTTGGTTTGACAAGTTCATTTTGGGGTCTATTGGCTGAAATTTTAGCCTGATTCAATCCAAAATTATAGATGTTAGAAGTTACCTATTTTTTTTAAAAAAAAAGATCATCTCAATCGGGCATCGTATAACTAAGTTATAGCCTCCGAAAGTTTGGCATGCGACTCGGCTTTTCGATATGGTAGATCTCGCTTTTGAATCCCGTCCAGCCCTGCTTGTAGTAGTCGAAATATTCCTTTTAGATATTCGTAGTGGCCAAAGTGTTCCACATCGAGTATTGTGATCATCATAAATACTCGTAGTGGCCAAAGTGATCTACATCGAGTTTGATGATTCTCCTGAATACTCGTAGTGGTCATTGAATACTAGAGAAGAGTTGAAATTGAATTTTAGAAAATTAAGACATTTCCATTCCTCCTAAAATCGAAACAAAAATGAAATTCTTTCCAACTAAATGATTGGCTCATTTTTATAGCCTAACTTCTTCCAATCAAATATCCTCTTAAAGTGCATGCATCCCATTGTGGTCCAAATACCAAACGCATCCCAGTCCCCTCGTGCATTTGGTGCGGCACCAAACACAAGGGTGATGCACGCATGATCGCTTCACCCAAAATCCAATTTGGGGCGTCAAGATTTCCACGTAGGAGTACCCTACTATGAGAAGAGTAGCGTCCATGAACTTGACAAACCCTACATGAATTTGAGTCGAATCCACGGATCGCACCGAAAGGGTCGGATCCCGACAGCTCACAGCCACCGAAAAGTGTACCTACCCAAATAAATGATAGCTATGTAACAGAGGTTTTCCCTATCTCCTAAAATAATAATAATAAAAAGGTTGGTGACGTTGGGGGTTGGTTGGTGGGCGGGTTAGATATTATTCTCTCTCTCAAATGGGAGAAGATTGTTCTAAAGCATTCATGTTTGAATGACCTGGCTAGGATTTTGGCACCCGGGTTACCTCGAAATCTTCCAACCATGGTTGGTAATGATGTAGAGTTTCAAAAACAAGTATGTTTAAAAAAGGCTAATGAGCTTGAAAATTGAATAGCTTCGTATATGGCTAATCACTTTGAAGGTGCTTTGTAGATCGAAGAAAGAGAGTTATCTAGAGCGCTTCAGAGTTTGTTGTTTTTCAATTTTTTGAATGTGTCCATACTAGAATTGTATAAATCATCGATCTTAACAAAATTAAAATTAAAAAAAAAACGAAGAGAGAAGATAGTTGATCTGATATAGCTTGTCTCTAGTCCAGAGTATGCTGCATCATATTTTGCCCATAAAACATTGCTCATGCAACTTCTGGTTGAAGAAATTGTGGCATAAAATGCAAGAGTGGGAGCCTGAAGCCTCGTCAACATAAAGAAAAGCTGCATTTCCACCCAATCGAGTCAAGTTTTAAGGCAACATTTACAAAGAAATAAGTTTTGGCCTAATTCTGAATCAATTAGGGAACCATGATTGATACGTGATAGACCCTCAAGTAGCTAGAGAAGTCATGATAAAAAAAAAAAAAAATAGTATCAAAGCTCTATCCAACCTAACAATCCTAGGTTAGCTAGGACTGCCACCCGTTTGGAAATCAAATAGAACCATGATTCCAGATCAAATAAAGGCCAAAAGCATAAGATCACATATACGGGGAAATGGACGATTGCGGTCTGGGGAATGCATGAAGAGCAGGAAAACAATACACCTGCAGCACCAAACTTTCATTGCACATCTGCAGTCACAAGACGTAGATGGCACTGATATTGACGCATCAAGCTAAAATACATTGCACCTCTAATTATGTCTCAATATCTGGCTGGTTGTGCATTGGTCCATCAAACGATGCTGTTCAGTGTACCCCCTTCAATGCATCCATCGCTTGATGGACGGCAGAGCGGCTCTCATGGATGAGCAAGACGACAAAGCCCATAATACAGCCAATTGATTGACATCTCGCCTCACCAATTATTCTGGAACTATCTTACGGGTGCAAAGTCAATACGGATGTACATTTCATTCTATATTAATTATTTCTTAAAACAATTAAATATTTATATAGAGATAAAAAATTTTAAAAATTATTTTTTAGCTATTTTTTTAGAGGTAATTTTTATCAGAGCGGATATAGCTCATGGTTCATATAGATTAGAGTATACTGTAGTACAAATTTATCGAGGCTGATTATGAGTTGTAATGTTTGTGATTAAATTTTAATAGTAGATAAATGAGATTTGTTATAGTAAAATTTTGGCTGATAATACAGCTAATTGATTGGCATCTCGTCTCACCAACCATTATGAAACTATCTTACGGGTGCAAAGTCAATACGAACCAATATTTTATTCTATATTAATTATTTATTTAAAAAATTAAGCATTTATATAGAGCTAGAATTTTTTAAAAATATAGTTTTTAGCTATTTTTTAACATATTTTTTATCAGATGCAGCCTATGGTTCATGTAGATTAAAGTATATTATGATATAAGTTTATTGAGATTGATCATGAATTAATGGATGTCTGTGATTAAATTTAAATAAATTTATAAAAAAAATTGGATGGATGATATTTGTTGCAGTAAGATTGCATGCCAAGACAGCCAATTTATAACAATCTTTGTCTCATTTGGACAAAGTAGCACCGGCATCATGAGCCACTTTGAAATGCGTGATCGTGTACAGGCGTGCAACAAGAATTGTCGGCTGCTGTATGCGCCCGAAAGTTCA
Organism: Phoenix dactylifera; assembly: GCF_051530095.1. NCBI lineage: Eukaryota > Viridiplantae > Streptophyta > Magnoliopsida > Arecales > Arecaceae > Phoenix > Phoenix dactylifera. The sequence continues at coordinate 31,067,993 of NC_143198.1, read as the reverse complement.
CGTACGTGTGAAAGACCATGACGAACTCTTCAGCTAAAGCGAGAACACCGAAGTAGTTCATTGAACTCGTAGCAAAAAAAAGTAGTTCATTGAACCCTGCAACTTCTCCGAGGTCCCCATGTAATGAGCGCTTCCAAAAACATATGATGCCCCTTCAACCTGAATCGGTGGGCCTCGCAACACCGACGATGGCAGCGGTACCCTGGCGGCAGACATTGGACGTAGCCACGTTGTGGAGAAAATTTTTCACCTTCAACGCAACCAGCACTTCACAATCAGCAAGTGGTCCGATCGGAAAAAAAAAAAAAAAAACTCAATCCACTTTTTTTTATTGATGATTTTATTTTAAATTGAGGTATATAGCTCCTATTTATAATACTAGTAAGGTTCCTTCTTTCATAATTTGAGTTAGATTTCTCTCTTAGTTCGAATAGGACTAGATATTCTAAAATAAATATCATTAATAAAAAAATTTAGAAAATACTAAAAAAAATTTTGAGAATGTAGATCTCGACTTTTACATCAACTCTGCATTTTGTTTCTTCCCCTGATTTTTCTCGGATAGAGAGCTACGTCCGGTCAAAGTTTCGAAACCTAAACAATGAAATTTCGGCTTGATTTAACTTCCTAGGAGGTTGGCCTAAAGTTATAGATATTGAAAAGATTCAAATTTTTTTTAAAAAAAAATTATCTCAATCGAGCATCGTATGACCAAGTTATAGTCTCCTGAAGTTTGGCATACACCTCGGTTTTTTAATGCAACGGATCTCGCTTCTGAACCTGTCTTGCCCTACTAGTAATGGTTAAAGGGTTCCACATCGAATTTGGTGATTCTTTTCAATACTGGTAGTGGCCACATTGTTCCACATCGGATCTCGCAATCCTTCAAAATACTCGTTATGACCAAAGTATTTCACATCGAATTTGGTGATCCTTCTAAATACTCGTAATAATCAAACTGGTCGATATCGAGACCCGTGATTCTTCTAAATACTCATAGTGGCCAAAGTATTTCACATCAAGTTTGGCGATCCTCTTGAATACTCGTAGTAGCCAAAATGGTCTACATCAAGTCTCATGTTCCTTCTGGAAGCCATGTTTCTTCTTCTTCTTTTTTTCTTTTTTACTTATGAGAAAAAGAACTTGGATAAAAGTCTAATACAATTTTATTAAGAAAATAAAATTGCAAGCACCTACAGCCGCATATAGCCTAAGCAATCATGATAATCTGGTATCAAGCATCAGCCATTGACCACATTTGAGGATGGTAGATTGTAGACTCGTTCATAGATTGGAAAGCTAACAAGATCATCAAATTAGAAAAAAATGACTTCAATATCTATTTTATACTTATAAAGACCCGTATAGATATATATTTAGCCCCACATTAGCTATTGCTCTAGGTTGATCATGAATATTTACACAAAATCAAGAAAATCAAATAATTCCTTCCGACTACTAGTTTTTATGGATGAAAATCTAAATTGTGACCAATAATATCAAAATAAACCTGACCCATGATCCGTATGAAATAAAAGATGCTATAATATGAACTTATTTGAATCAATCACACATAGCATGGTGAGGATGCCAAAACTCAAGTCGGAATGCCAAAGAATCCAAACAAAAAACACCTTCTAACTAGCCCTTGTTTCTTTTTTTTTCTAGGTGAGATATTGTGAGAGTGCTGATAGCTGCTCTACTAAAGCTAAACTTCTTCAAACATATGTTGAGTCGTTTATAAGCTCGACATGCACCAAGATCCTAGTAACATATTAATTGTCCCTCCAATTTTACAGAATCACACCTGAAAACTAACATAGGAATTATTTCCCCTTACAGCAAGCTCTTGAAAGGTTCAAGGAAGCTAACAGGGCATACAGAGTAATATGATTACAGGAGGGCGTAGTACACAGCTATTTTTTTTTTTTGCTAGGACTAGTACACAGCTTTTTTTTTTTTTTTGCTAGGACTAGTACACAGCTTTTAGCAGCCATAGGCAGTACTGAAATAGCTCTCGCTAACATTCCTGCACAGGATCTGCAAGACGTTGCTGTTTGATGGGCCCACGAAGCGTGGCGTCTTGAACTGGCTCACTGCAGCCCCGAGGCCTAGATAATGATCTAGAATCTTCTGGAACGTTCCTTTCCTGAGTACACGGAGCTCCAGTGGTCCAATGGCACGCACCTTCCTTGAGCTAGCATAGCCTGCATCCACAAACGCCAGGTCCAAGCAATTGCAGCAGCTGCTCAGAACCTCCTCGCTGGCGTCAGAGCTCAGCTCCCAGAAGATCACATAGTGGCCAGGGTCTGTGGAGAGATCGACATGGCTCGTAAAATCCACGATCTCGAGCTTCTCGGCTGCTAAGAGTTTGCTTGCCTCTTCCACAGCCAGCTGCAGGTCTCTCTCTGTGTTTTTGTCAATGTTGATGGATAGGAGTAGGCTTCTTCGGCATATAAATTGCAGCTCAGGTGTGGAATTATGGAATCCTGCTACCTTTACGACGTCCCCCAGCCTGTACCGATATAAACCTGTCATCGGATGCAAATCGTCATGGCTATTGTCAGCAATTTAATACACATGAAATAACTTTTAGACTGATTTCACGTAAGCTAGTTGCACTAGCATCGCAAGCGTCAGGTGACTGAAAAATAAGTAGCAAATCTGGTAGGTTTGCCATATTACAGTATATGAAAGATATCCAACAATCATACAGAAGTTACCCAATATATGAAATTGCACAGCAAAAAGGGGCTGATGGTTATTGGAGAAGGATGTGCCAACTAGTAAAATCATAAACTAAATGCTTGAAAAGGACTGAAACCCATATCTGTAGGTTTCCAAGGCTGATTAGCCAGTATACCCTCAAATAAGACATTCCACCTAAGAAACTGTCTAATAAATTATTATCTATTTTCTAGATCCTCCATGATTTCAAGCAACTTGGTTAATTTTAATCTGTCATCTAAAGGGCCCTGTTTGACTTTCAAACACATTGAACAATAGAAAAGAGCTAGTTGACAAAAGAGAAGTTAATCCATCAGAGTATCAAAGCCAAAAAGCATCAGAATGAAAAGAATGATTAATTATCTTATGGTTTGCAATTGCTGAGGATGGTCATGTTGATACAACAACTTGGTAGAGTAAACTACAAAAGTTAAAATGCCACCGTTCGGTAAGTTGAGCTGTTTTCTTTTTCTTTTTTGTTTTTGATGAAAAAGTTGAGCTGTTCGAAGTTTTAAAATGTCATCAATCATCAGTATAATTACTAAAGAATCAGTGCTACCTAAAGAGTCAAGTAATGTTCTGAAATGAGATTGACCAGTCCTACATTAGCTACAATACAATTTTTTTCTGTGTTCTGAACTTTCAGGTTACGAGCTATATATGACGCTGAACTTTTATAATATCTGTTATATTTACAGCCGAATAATAGCCACTCATCAATACCACACAGACTGTAGATATGACATTCTGAAGCCACATACATGCCAATTTAATTGTTTAGCAGGAATTTAAAATATCAGCAAACACATGCAAATGCATCAGAGGAAGGCCGCAAAATTTAGACCCCATGAGCATAATCAAGCATATAATGGAGCTAAAGGACAAGCAAATGTTCATCTCCCAAAGATACTATTCCGCTGAACTCCCTCATAAATAAACAAATGATTAGGCAAATCCAAATGCAATATAAACATCTCCTTTTCGATGAAGAAATGATAGACTCTTTTCTAGAATAGCCAGCTCCCCTGAGCTTCAACAATTATAAGACCATGGTCTACGGATTGAAATTCTCATGAGCATTAATATTGCCTTTCAAAAGGTTGCTTATAGTGCTTTCTTAAATTGAGAACTGTCTATGCTCTTTCAATTTAGTCACTAAAAAGAACTCTCCCATCACATATTTGTTTTCCTACTTTACTCAGGATGTGCTTTTGATGGATCAGAGTCCAGTTCAATAGGTATAACAATGGTCAAAATGAGGTCAGGAGGTACTGCAGACAAGGTGGACAAACCAATCCCATTTTGGATGGCCTGAAGTAAATAAAGTAGATCCTTGAATAGCTAGAACTAAATTTTATAGCCTAAAAGCTGCTTCAAACCACCCAATTGCAAATCGCATTGTATGAAATTCTCTTCTATCTTGACTTAGATGAAGTTGTGTATTTCAGTCTCTACTTTCAATGTTTCCACGCTTTTCATCAAATAATGCTCAACTGGAAAAAAGGAACAATAAATTTACTATAGCAGCACAGAATGAAATAAAGCAATACCTGCAAAAGTGGTGAGAACAGTTTCATACTCTTTGCCAACCTCAACTTCTGTAAGACCAACTGGCTCTGATTCTATATAGTGAACGGAGTTGCTATTCTCCAGCTCCTGCCCCTCAGGTCTCTCCAGAGGAATAAATTCAAAGTACCCAATGTTGGGAAGCACTGCGAAGGTTGCAAATTCTGGAGGCAGTCCAGGGTTCACATTTGCAGCGATCCATCCCTCCGAAGAACCATAATCAGCACTCATCAGTGGTAAGCTTCCTGCATAATGTCTCAATTTTTTCAAATATGGTTCCATGGATCCTGTCATAATGCCATAGACATATTTGGCATTGGGCCAAAGTTCTGGAATCACACCATACCAGCTACTTAAACCCACACATTTTTTGTATATGGAATCTGCCAGTGTGGGATTTGGACTTAAAAGTTTACAAACAGCTGCACGGATAGATGGGACAGTAATTCTGCTGGAGAGAACTCCATGTCTGATATCACTACAAAGATCCTCCCAGACCAGCTCGAACATTCGAAATGCATGAACAATGCTGTGGGCAAACGTGGAAGATATAAACTGCACTTCAGCTGAGTAAATTAGTCCACATAGAAGGTGACAGTACAACGACTGGTGGAAGTCCGGACTAAATATAACTTCATCAGGACTACAACACTGAGACTGGATATCCTCCATCGTGCATTTGAATTGTTCACTCCGGTACACATTTGTTGTGGCGGTTGTAGCGGTGAGGCCCCCATTTGTTTTGAACTGCTTGCTGCTGTAGATGAATTGAAGAGCTTTTCCATTGCCAATTGGATATTCACTGCAACAAGATTGTTAATGGATTATAATATCTATGTTTGAATATATATATATATATATATATATAATCTGATGAAAACCCAAACAGGTTGAAATCAAAATGATCTTTCATATAAAAGCCAGAAAAGCAAGATCATATACTACTGGCAGGGGAAATATAACAGAACAATATAAATATCCCAACGCTACATCTACTGAACTTCCAATACATAGACAGGTATGACAGAAGATAAATCTAGGGGGAAAAAATAATTCTAAAAATAATAAGTCACGAAGCGCACAGTTAAAATATCACAAGTTGTCACTAAAGTTGGATCAACAGGCCAATCTCTAAAACAGTACATACAGAAAACAGGCCTTCGAAGTGGAAGAAATCCATACCGGTTTCTAAAAGCAAATGAAGTCCTATAGATCTGCATGGTGGATTGAACTAATTCCTCGTTGAATGGCAAGAACTTGGGCTTTCCTTGTGTGGTGCCGGAACTGTAGCAAAAGGCAAGCTTGCCAATTAGCAGGCAATTGCTACTTAGTAGCAGTTAGCACAAAGTAAAGAAGCACCCAAGTTATACCTCAACGAAATCGATGTTATAGGCTTCCCAGTGAGAATGGGCGAAGTAACCTCCCCCTCGACGATCCTTCGAATATAGGGCTCCAAATCTTCATGAGTGACCAAGGGAACACAAGCCTTAAAGCTCTCGGGGTCAGTTCTTCCTCCAAGGCCCAAATTCTGCAAGTACTCTGCATCACCATTTTGCTCGAGAATCTTTCGAAGGGTCTCTCTCTGGACGTGGCCGGCATCCTTCGTCAGCGTCTCAAACTCCTCTATCACGCTTTCAAGGCTGAAAACTCTCATGTTCTCCAACTTCACCTAAGCTGAAAGACTCAGAAGATAAGCAAGGAAATCTCCACCAAGCGCTATTAATGCAAGCGAATCTTCATAGTTAACTGCTCCAGATGAGACGAATTCAAGACATGAGCTCAGAAAATAACGCCGTTCGAACGGAGCTCGTTGACTAAGACGCAGCGAAAAGCATAGATGAACCGAATCGAAGACTTCTATTGGAATCAAAACAAAATATAATTATACATCAAACCAGGGCAGCTGGAAGCATAAGACTCCACAGGCTTAAAGAGGGATTTTTGAGCAAAAACCAGAATCTAAAGCTTTCCGGCTATAAAGTTTAAGAATCCAAAAATCCGTTTTTTCTTCCGACAATAATACTATTATAGAATCTACGGAACTTGGGCGAAAAGGGAAACCGTAACAATACGAACCATACGCACAGCATAGATAAACAAGCCGAGAAATAGGAAAAAAAAATAAAAATATATCAAGAGAGGAAGAACTCTACTAGTATTAAAAAGGGGAAGAAGACATTAAAGACGGTGAAGGAATAAAAGACTTCATAATGGAGAGAAGGAGAGAGTAAAGGTCCAAAAGAATTAAAAACAATAGGAAAAGTAGACCTTTTGAAGCAGACCGGGAAAAGGCTTCTGAAAGCCTTCAAGCATAATTCTACCTATCATAGAAATCTTGAAGATATTCTCGAATGTACGGATCTCGGAGATAAGAATAAAAAGGGCCAAAAATACAGCAATAATTCGAAACTAATGCTATTTATAGCGAATATTTTCCCCGATAAATGAACAAATCTCGTCCAACAGACCTCAAAAAAGGCACGGTCCCGAGCTTTCAACACCAAAGCCGAAGCCTTTCCTAACAAAAACACGAAATAAGGAGAGGAGAAAACGATCAAAGATCTAAAATTTTTTTCTTACCTTGAATTAAACAGGAGAAGCTACTAATTCGATCCGTGAGCAATCCAGCCTCCAGAAGCCGCCTCGTGAGCTCGACCCTCTCTTCTCTCTGTTTGGGTTAGACTTTGGAAGAAAAGATATCACGAGTCTACTCCAAATCCGACCGTGATTTCTCTAAAAACAAAAAAGAAAACAACGAGAAGAACCAAAGCGGAAAGAACCTCTTTTTGGCTACCCCAGATCTCTCTTTCTATTTTTATTCCATTTCTTCCACTCTTTCTCTCTACTGAGAATGGAGAGAAGCCTATTTTTTCCCCCTCTCTCTTTCTTTTGCTCACTGCGAAGGGTCGAGGAGGGAGGCTTCCCCTTTTATCGGGCGAGCACACCAAGCCGGCGATGGGGCCCACCATCTGGTTTTGGCTGGCTTGCGGGAATTAACTCGTCGACTCTCGACTCTCGACTCTCGAGACCAAGTCGAGGCGCGAAGTGGGGAGTGACGTCTCCCTTCCTTAGACCAACGCCAACGCCACCGGCGATTTTGGTGGGCTGAGATGGAAAGAGGAGAGGATTTGATAAGAATTTTAAGTTTTTCATATGTCTAATTAATGATGTTGTGTAAGAACCAAATATCAGTATTTGATATTCTCCTCATTCAAAATAATTAAAACAAATGTCATTGCTTAGTGCAGGTCCATTTTATCAACATGATTTAGCTTATCTAGTTGGTATTGTTCTCGGTTATCTTTATAAGTTTTGCCATGAATCAAAGTGTCATGAGATTTGACTCGCAAATGATATATCGGCTAGTTTAGTAAAATTAAAATTCTATATTACTTTTAGGTATTGATAAATTTTAGAAAGAATTATGACATTCTACGGTTTTAGGCCATATAGGAATAAAAAGACTTTGATATCTTAGAAGATATAGCAAAAGGAAGAAATATTTTGGGATTAAGATACTGGCATCTTAGCCTGTACAATGACATTGAGATCAAGTATTGCTTTGATAGTGATTCTGATATTTATTTTGGAAAGAACTCGTTCGGTATAGGAAAGGAAGGACTGTATAATTATAATTAAAGTATTGTGTCGGATGCAAATCAAAACATCAATACAATGCCAAATCCCATCGACGCCTATTTTAAAAATTTTCCATGCTCTGTGTTTAAAATATATATAAGTAGCACGTTTTTTTTTCATATGTTGAACCTATGCTAATCTAACAAGCAACAAGAGAAATATTCAAACCAAGCAAAGTTAGAGATGCCCACAGTTCCTCCCCTTAAAAGGCCAGGATCTAGACGCAATGAATTCATTTCAAAAGTGTGATTACTTGAACCATGATCCTATTTGATATGGCTGATTTATTAATACTCTATTTTTTTGAGCTAACATCATTTAGAAATATTTTTTCCTCCACTTATCCCGCCCAAGAATAGACATTCAACAGTGATATAAAACAAAGAAAGCTCTAGATCCAGAGCCATTACAATCAAGTTGACCGGCACCCACTACTATAAGATATTTGTGGTACCGTAGTAGGGTTTGCATCCTTTCGGGCCAATTATGTTTATGAGGAGACGAATTATGCTGCCAACTGAGTTGCCTTTTATGCTGCGCATCGTTCAAAAGAGTTTTTTTTAGGAGAGTCTCGAGTCTGTTCCACCTCCCTTCCGTCGACTTTTTTTTTTTGGTTTTTTTTGGGTATACTTATGTGTGGCTGGTCTAAGTTACCCGAAAAAAAAAAAAAAAAGTAGTTACTAATGTTGCTAGGACGGAAACCTAACGTTTCTAGACGGGATACGACCGACGCAGCGTCCGAAGAAACAAGTCTCCTGAGTCCGCCTCTGACGTGGAAGCACACTCACTGTCCCTTTGGAGATCTACCGCCTGTAAAGCTCGATATCAGCACTCTAAAGTTCCGTCCCCTGTCCGCCCGCACTTGTAATGGCAAAGATAAAAAGTTCTTTATATGTAATACTCTAACAATTAAACCCCAACTGCCTATTGGCCTTAAGCCTGTTTCTCTTTTTTTTTTTTCCCGTTCCTTTCACTACGCGGGGACCAAGTCTTAAAGGCCTGGAATTTAGAAAAAGAGATCGGCGACTACGTGGCTGGTCCTAATCTTTTATCTCGAAAAAAAAAAAACTTTAGCTGACCCTCTCTTTTTTTTTTAAATAGAGTACACCAAATATTATCTCTTCTCTAACCACAGAATTATTAAAGAATGATTGGCTACACACAAAACTACCCAATTTATTGTCTTCCTGATAAGGTTGCTTTACCTGCAAGGGCCGGCCTCTTTTTCTTTCCTCTGGGACAGCGACGCTGTGATACATGGGTTCATTAAAGTATGAAATTGCCTTCCTAATCTTAGATAATCACATAATTGCCACTCCGCTGGTCCGGGGATTAACAAGATAACGGCAGAAGAGCGGATGACTGGCTCCCACGTCGACGTTTCGGCGTGGGGTCCGTGATATATCGCATCATCTTTTATTAAAAAGGGGCGGTGTTCCCTGTTTCATGATTTGTTCTACTCTGGGTGTATCTATACAAGGACAGGGTAATAATATCGTCTTACGCTCTTAGTTTTTTTTTTTTAAAAAAAAAGCTGTCGATTAGAATATTCTCTTATTCCTCTTCTCTTTCCCCTAGTAGTACATCGGAGTTTTGAGGAATTACCCTCCTCATGGAACATAATTATCAAAGTGCCACTGCAAGGGGTTATGGAGAGGAGTCGTTGAACATAGAACACGTTCGCAAAGCATATGGCTGAGTGACACGTACGACAAACCCACGCGTCACACGTGGGTGTCCCCCATGAAAAAGACAAAACCTGGAACATCCGGTAATCAATTGACACGTGTCGACCATTGGAGACGGGAAAGGCCCACGTCACAATCTGATAGTTGGGTGGTGCTTGGATTTTATAGCTTAGATCTGTCATTTGAACCGTACTTCATCGAAGCATAGTTATACTAGTTACCGTTGCAGTTCATCTTTTCTTTTTTAAAAACATGAGTTCGGATACTTGTAAGAAAGCATCTAAAAAGAGCATAAATAGAGGAGAAATTTGGGAGTTTGTTTGTGGTAAGTGTGTCGATTTCATCCATATATTTATAAAGAAGCAAGGTTTATAACCATTTCAAGAACCGTTTGGGGGGATGCATGGTTGAATAGAAAATCTAATTAAATTTATGATTCATAGCAAAAAAATTTAACCTGTCTCAATATTTGATCTAGGCAAGATTCAGATGGGTCCATATGATTTTTATTGACGCCAATGGAATATTGCAAATTGCATGAGAAAAGCATGCAAAGAGGTAGTATAAACCAAATTATTCTCAACATGATTAGAATACATTAGAGTAAGTAGAACGGAGCTATCAACGAGGATGCTCATGAATTATGTTAGAGATAATCTGCATGCAATCTCACTTGGATTTTAGTTTAACAAATCTATTTGATGATTTGGTCGAAGTTGGATTGACTATTGGACCAAATTGTATACTATGGACTACATTTTACATTTCTAGATGTTTCCTCCTCTTTTATTTTAGCTAGCTCCAATCTTTTGAGCATAATTTAGCATGGTTTTATTAGACCTAGAATCAGAGCAAATCTTTTGAACAAACTTGATTCCCCTAGTTTCAATATACATTTGTGAGAAGAGTATTCTTACAACAGTCCTTCACTGTTTTTTTTTATATTTGTAAATATAGCTAAATATTTGCATCTTAGACTTCTTAATTTCTTTTTTCTTACGAAAATATATTTCTAATTCCCCTATATATATAATATATATGTCCTGATGTACAAATTCAAGCATACTTGAAAATTATGGCTCAGTTTTTAAATATGAGAGCCATTTGCAAGAAATATGTTGAAGTTCAGTAAATAAAAGCTTCAAATTCAACTAAGCTTCATATTAGCTTCCAACTTCTTTGAAAAATCTAAATTATATTAGGTATTATTTTAGCCGATATTTTGTTTTTTCAATTTGAGCTTTCATCGGTCCTTCACAAGCTGTATTTGTTTTTTTAATCCAAATCTTTCACCTCGTCTTTTCCTATGTTTCTATTTCTTGCTTTTTCATTTTCTTTGTCCCAATGAGCCACATTCATAATTCCAAATGCACTATATTCACTATATTTTCCTTCACCATTTTAAGTTATATCATAAAGGATGACACAATGCGATGTGAAGGAATACGACAAATTGAAAAAATACAAAATTAGTCTAAGAATTGAAGTTGTTGAACCATGTAATTGCAACATTCTATTACATCCATATTAAAGTGATAAGAAGTTGTCTTGCTTAATTGGAGCTGTATTTTAGCTAGATCTCTCTAAAATATTATAGGCTTTTAAAGTTAAAATAATTATGTGCGTGCCATTATTATACTTTTAAAATTATGCTCTATTCAAAATCTCAAAATAAGAATTATCTATATATGATCAATAATTATTAGCTAAATTGTTTGATACTTGTGTATAAGTATGAGATCTCAAGTTCAAACCTCCATGGTGATGGATGAGCACCTAGGGGCGGCTCATTTGTTTGCATATTATACGACGGGAGGAATTCTACAGTAATTTAACCAGACGACAAGAAAATATGTTGCAAGGAAATTGTCAAGCATAGCATGCACCTAACTAGATTCATTCATCGGCATTCGATCATGTCATTTATAAATATTGATTAATTATGAATAAAGTCAAAATTACATCACCAACAATATCACCCTTTTGGCAATCATTGCTAATGCTAGCAAATGATACGAGAAACCGTGTGTCTGGGATTCTTTTCTCAACAGAAAATTAAAAAGGGAAAAGCTTGGGATTCCTATGCACATTTTATTACAATTAATAGGAGATAAATCCATAATAGAGGCTGTTCAAAAAATCACTCATAGTGGATTCCGTAGTCATTGTTGTCCCGATCCGTCCCGTCCTCACTCTTATGCGTGCTATCATTCAACTACTCATTTAATGGCTTGGAGCATTGCGAGAGCTCCATGGGTCGTAGTTTGAGAGAATTCTCCGCAATTTGTAACAACAAACACAATAGGCTTGTTTGATTTGCATGAAGCTTTTTTTTTTTTAATATAATTTTTGAAAAGCAGATTCTGAAAAGAAAATGTCTGAAAATGTACTTTTGACATGTTTGGTTGACAATGAAAAAGCGACAGATTTCCAGAATGCTTATTTCTGGTTGATCATCCACTTTCCTAAGAAAGTTATGTGTAATTTCTATTATAATCTTAATAAAAATTAGGTCTTTAATGCCTCTTTAATGCTAAAAGGTTTTTTTGGAAAAAAAAAAGAGTGATTTTCGGATCACAGAAAAGTAACTTTTTCATGTTTTTTATGGAAAAAACTTTTTCATGAAACGTGGAAATCATATTCTCATAGGAATACAACTTTTTCGTCTCTCTCCTTTGAAAACTCCAACTAAATAAGAGGCATCTTATTATTTTTTCCGTTGACCATACTTTTTCTTCTTTTTTTTTCTGCAAACCAAACAAGCGGAAGACCATAAACATAGGACTACTGAAAACAACATGGCCCACGTATTGATTCATACACCTTTTGACTCACGAGTCAGGCAAAAGCAATCCACCATTCCTTTACGGTATTGATTGCATAAGTTAGGAAATGTTTGACACAAGAAGTAAGAAACCATTTGTTTGTTGGTCTAGTTGATGGCCCACAAATATTAGTTCAAGCTAACTTACTTTTTAGAGTGGATTCCATTGTCTTCCTGCCTCCATGGCGCCATCAAAAGTCTCCCTGACCGTACTCTCTCTTCTCTTCATGCATGCTGATGTTAAAAGGGCTTCATGTCTAAAAGCAAATCATAAATGACAAAAACACATACAGTAACCATGGAGGGAACTTTTAAAAATAGCAAAATGCAAATATGTGGCACTACATATAATAGGGCTCATATTTTTTTTAAAAAAAGCTTGAGATGCCTATTGTTGTTTATGAAATATCTCTCAAAGTAGTTCTACACCTCACATATACTGTATCAATTCCTATCACGTTCATCAAACAGACGCTTGTCAATAAAATGCAAGGTTATTACTTCTCGATTTATCAAATACTTGGTGAGCGGTCGAGACCGAGATAAGTGAAAAAATTGAAGAAATTGATATTTTGAGGATCTTAGTCAATATGTTCTAATCAAGATATCAAAATCTCGACCGATGCAGTAAATTCATGTATAAGAACTAAGCTTAAAAAATCTATTTTGAGGACCTTAGGCGCCACGGAAAGAGTGTCTTGTGTACTCCTCTAATGGAAATCTGTGGCACTAAAAGGATTGCGATGCTGCTGCAGGAAAAAAGAAAAGAGAAAAAAAAAAAAGGAGGACGACACAAGCTAGTGCGAGGGACAGGGATTTTGGCACACGTACGAGACAAAAGGGTGCCTAAATTTGGCTCAAATCCAGTGAACCGGAAACCGCACGTACCTCGCAATCCACGTGGGCTGCGGACACGCATGTGATTCCGATGGGACCCTCCGGCGAATCACGCTGTGCCGTGCAAACGCAGCGGCCTTGGGGCCCAAATGCGTCATCCACGCGGCGAGCGTTGCGGTGGCTGTCCGCTTGCAAACTCATGGTGCCGGAGGCGCCTACTTTTTGCCTCCCTTTTAACCGGCATCTAGCGGCAATATCTGCATCCTAGCCCGGCTCATGGTGGTCGCATGACCTAAATTTTTGCATCATTTGCGCCCATGTCATGTGCAGGAGCAAGCTATCAATTTTGTTACAAAAGAAATGGATGAGTTTGGACGGTAGTGTGGCTGATAAAGAGAATTACAGTAGCATGGTGTTCGCCATCCAAGACCACAACGCCAGATTAGCTGTGGTGGAGGGGTGGCGGACCTTTGACTCGTCATTAGTGTGTGCCGAGTTTAGAGCAGCCTGGAAGGGTATATACTATACGAGGCGAACACTGAGTGCGGACCGTATTATTCTTGAGGACGATTTGACTACGGTGGTTGAGTAGATCCGGAGACGCATAGTTGAGAACCGGTCATTGATCCATAAGATTCTCATATTAATAGGAGGCAAACGGGACTGCCGACTGGGTGGCTTTCTATGCGGCCCACCATTCCGGTGGTTTCGTTTGGATGAATGGTGGGTCTGTACCTGGGCTTTATGTAGTTTTCTATTTTTTTGATTTTGTTGGCCGTATTCACATCCATAATGTGTGATCTGCTGTTGTACCAAAAAAAGAAAAAAAGCGCCTCTGATCGTCTTCATTTAAAAGTTTAATGGATGGATGGATGATCCTGAATCAAGTAGGATATATCATTCTATTTATAGATATCATACAAGGCTTAGGACCTATTTGGTTGCCCGTATATGATGCAGGCCGGAAGTGCTTCCCCTCTCGCAGACAAGACACTATTGGACGACTTTCGTACCATCTCGATCCAGCTAAAGAGAAAATACAAGGCAGCAATTGACTCGCAAGTATTTAAAACGATTAATATTTTGTAGAATTAGATCAAGCTGCAGTGTTCCAACGAACATCATTTCGAATGTCGACTCCGCGCGTGCTAATCAACAGATATTGAATTTGAAGCTCAAATCACTTCCGTTACGTATGAAATCGTGTAAGCTTTCCAACTCTTGTTATGTTCGACATCGAACAAACTTTTCAACACTCTTTGAATCAAATCGAGGAAATCTTGAATGAGGAATTTATGTTATGGTGAAAATACCAAAATGATATCAGTGTAAACTTGGACCAAAAATCTCATACCAAGGACTGTACCATCAGATAGCGAACAACAGTAACTATGCCATCCAGCCTATTTCAAACATTAGTAAATTTACCATCAGATTCAAATTCAGCCTTAGAAGCCCTGAAATAATCACGGTTCAAGTCATGGCTAAATTAAAAAAAAATTCAACGTTGATTAATATGTCATCAGACTAAAGCAAATAGAGGTATCTGAGCCGAGCTCAGAAAGCCGATCTTAGAAGGCCAACCTTAGCAAGCCGACTCCAGAACCCCAGAAGACCGAACTCAGAAGGCCGACCTTGGCAGGCCAACCTCAGAAGGCCGATCTCATCGTTCACATGCTGCAGACATGCCCTGCAGCAGCCTCACCGCATCATGCTTTGCTTGCTGGCTGCGCCACGACATATTAATCATGAACCATGCCCTGTCACACCTATCAACGCCTTACTGTTCATAGGAATAATCTATGCCGTGCGCCTCAAGCAAGCTCTAGCTACGCACCATCTGTCTAAAATCCATCTCTTCCCATGATGAGAACAGACCATACCTCCGTCACCTAGGCACCTCTACGGAAACTATAAATATCTTCATCAGGTAATACGTAGGAAACTTTTTGGGCCAACTAAACTCTATCCTAACTTGAGCGTCGGAGGATCCTCACCGGAACCATCGGTGAGGCTTTGTGCAGATACGCCGTCGTACGGGAGGTGGCACACCTTCTTCCTCAACATTTCGGCAGCTTCCTCAATTCCCCCGGCGTGGTCACCCTCTGGCCAAATTTGAACCACAACAGTATCCATGATATTAAATAATTTTTAGCTTTTACAATTTTTCTAAGACGAAGAATTTCTTTTAGATTGCTTAGTTTGTAACTTATTTGAGTCCTGATCAAACTTTTCAAACATCAACTTGGCCACATCGACGTAAAGAGCCCCGAGAGCCTCTAATTACCCATATATATATATATATATATATATATATATATATATATATATATATATATATATATATATATATATATATAGTTCATCCCCAAACAAAGTTTTTTTCTTCTTCAGCGCATGTTTGCTCGTGGTTGCTTTTCAAGTTAATTTTTTTTTTTTTTTTTTTTTTTACACGGTGGATTCTGCACAAGCTTTAGTAAATTCTAAGGCACACTGGTGGATTTTTGAGAGTAGAGGCAGTAGGCTTGGTATATCTCAGCGCAGAACTTCATCTAAAAAAGCGAATCAAAATATATTTTTATGATTATTTTGTTTTATATAAGTATCCAATATTTTTTCGATAAATAATTGATCTAAGCATACGTGCACATGGATCCAATATGTAGTTAAGAAAATTTGCTCTAACACATAGCTATATTCAAGTTAATTGCGCAACAAGCAAGGAGATCCCATGTATAGCTGATGAAGTGATGCATCATTTATTTTGAAAGTCTTACCAGACAAAGAAAAAGCTTCATTTCATCTTTTACTCGTTCGGATAATTTAGTGGCATTTTTGTACCCTTCACACTACATTATAAATATCTTTAGGGCTCGTTTGTTTCGTTGGAAGCATTTTTTCTTCTAAAAATATGATTCTTGTGAAGCAAATTTTTGGAAAGAGGATGCTTGGGAAAATACTTTTGGCATGTTTGGTTGACAATGAAAAAGTAACAGATTTTCAGAGTGCTTATGTTTGGTTGACCATCCATTTTTCTAAAAAAGTTATGTGCAATTCCTATTATATCTTTAATAAAAATTAGGTCTTTAATGTCCCTTTAATACTGAAGGGCTGGTTTGAAAAAAAATAGAAATAGAGTGATTTTCGGCTCACGAAAAAGTAACTTTTTCATGTATTTCATGAAAAAGATTTTTCCATGAAACGTGAGAATCATATTTTCATGGAAATACAACTTTTTCGTCCCTTTTTCGAAAACTTCAATCAAACAAAAAATATTTTATTACTTTTTTGTTGAACATATTTTTTTTATTTTTTCCCGCGAACCAAACAAGTCCTCGGAGGTGGTCAACTTTTTAAAAAAAATCTGAAAGGACTAAAGCCCTTTTAAGTTGTCGAGGGCTTACCCTACAGGATATTTTTTTTAATTAAAAAAAAAGTGAATAAATAAAACAATGCTGGAGCTCAGCCACGTACATTGTGCAGGAAGCTTCATGATCTTTATTATCCGCTGCATAAAAGTACACGAGTTCGTGTGGCAACCATGCACTACACGAGTTCGTTCGACAACCATGCACTCAAATCTATTTCACTATGAATCCCATCACAAAGCTAGACGTCAAGAAAGAAACGAGGGTCGTGGCAATTGCCGAATTCAAATTTCAAATCTATTTCACTGTCCGTCGATTCTCATGCATCATTTCCACTTCGCATCTTACACGTATGTGGCCAATCATGAATGTGAACCGTATTGAGTTCGCCACTATTGCTAGGTTGCAAGAAGAAATAATGAAGTTGGACCATTGCAAGAACCAGAACCATAAGCTGCTGTCTCAGCTAATGTACTCATTGAATTGCATTTGTTTTTGCAACCCAAAGCTTTTAATATATATTTAAATATGATATATCTGGCTTTCACACAGAGAGGGGGAGAGAGAGAGAGAGAGAGATGAGGCTATTTATGAGTTTGGGCTTTTATTTTATGACCTTAGAGGAGAATGCAATTCATTGTACCAAACCTTATCTTGGTTTTCAAAGCCATCCATGATTTCTTTATGGGCTGCTGCTCTGGGCACGTCTGGTTTCCATGGAGAATTTCCGCTTATTTTTTATGCTACTGATGGCTGCACATATAATATTTAAAAAATAATTTTTATATGTTTGTTAACAATAAAAAAAATTGTACATTACAAAATAACTTATATTTATTTGAGCATTTATTTTTTTAGAAAAGTTATAAAATACCAATTATGCATTTAATAAAGAAAAATATCTCATCCCATTCTATCTAAAAATTTAAGAGCATTTTTGAAAGAAAAAAATATTCCAATTTCTAACCGGTAAGAATTAGATTTTTTTCATGCCAAACATGGATTTTTCTTTCTTATAAAATATAAAAATTTTATTTTCCTAAAAAAGCTACTTTTTTATCTTTATTTTTTAAAAATTTTCACTAAATATTATATATTTTTTATTTTTTTAATGACCACATTTTTTTTTCTCATCTTCCTGCGAACCAAATAAGTTCCTAATTGGCAACTTTTTTCTGGCCAATTTATTTTATTAGTTCCATCTAAAATTCTTAATTTTCACAAACTTATTCGGTGCAACATGTCAACTTAAGCGGCAGCATTATAAAATTCTTAACATATCAACTGATTATACTTGGATCCCCAAAGCCAAACTTGCTTAGGTAAGATATAGCTTGTAACTAATTACACATTAAGAGTTACAGTTCTGTCCTATCCAATTAGTAATTTTTAGCTAGGCTGCCTGTATGCCCCAAATTTGACTTCTCCACCGTACACAAATTTAACCTATATACTATGGTCAACTTTGATTTGGACAACCAACCTCACCATTCCAACCTACTCCTTTGCAGCCTTTACGTAGTCGATGCACCGCCCCTCCTGCATTCCAAGACTACTCCTTCTTGATCCACTAGTTAATATTATCAGTACAGTTGCAAGTTAAATGACCGTAAAATTTAGCCGAGCTATAAATTGAAGAACCTTGCATTGCACCTGGATTAGCTTAAGGCGAATGTTAAAATTGATCCATAGGGCATATCTTTGCAAGCTGGTAACCTGCAGCTCCTTTCTTTATTGATTTGTAATGGATTCATGACACTAACTTAGCCGATCACAAATCCACCGCTCTCCAAGAGGTTGCAAAATCTCACATAATTCTTTTTTTTAATTTATATAATAGTGGCTCACACTGATCATGCATGTGTACAGCTAATAAGATCAGAAAAAAAAAAAAAAAGTTGATGGAGAGCATGGTACAGACTCGTGATTCTTTTAAAAAATTATTTTCGAGTGTTGTGTAGTATAGAAGGCCATCCAAACAGCACTGTTTGTCTCTCAATAAATTTATAATATTAATAGAAAAGAAGAATAATTCTAATCAGACGAGAGGAAAAAAAAAAGAGGCCAAGAACTTTTAATAAGCCTAGGAGAGCTCCCACCTAGTCTACTAATCCATCCAATTTGCTTAGCATTAGAAAGCAAGTATATTTTATTGGCTTAACAAACATCGACCCGACAAAAGAAAAAGTTAGATGTAGGACAGCGGGGAAGCGAGTAGTTAAGCACCAATATATAAAGGACGTTCCTCCAGTCATGGAGGACAATATAAAAAAATGGTCCTAAATTAGCTCAATTGATTGCTATTTTGTTCTATAGCGGAATTGATTGCTAGTTTGTAGTTATCTCTTGCGGTCATCCCTGAAAAGGACCACTCGCTTAGTTTTGTATGACATTTGATTAGTTAATACCAGCTCCAGAATGGTCAGCTTTCAACTATTCAAGAACCTTTCTCTTTACCGTAAGCTTTTTTAAAACGAGCAAGTAGCGGTCGAAGATTTTCAAATCCCTCCACGAGGACAAAGATCCAAAATTTCGATCAGCTTAATTTGGTTTTGCTTTGATTGATGGCTTTCGACCTGTCAAAATATATGGCGCAAGAAGCAGATGTGGGATTTTTCTGTAGATATCATGCAGAAGATTAAAATATAAAATAAATTAAAAAATAAAAATCTATTTTGAAAGTTTTGAGTAGCCATTGGTGATCATTGTGGGAGAATTTTTTTATAAAAAAATATAAAAATAGAATAGAATTTTCTTTTTTTCTTATTCTTGATGCCTGTCTCAATAAAATGTTTTTCTGTTTTCTCATTTTAAAATTTCTTTACTGACAAATATATATAGAAATAGAGTAGAGCCAAACCCAAGCTCATTTCAAATCCAGCCTATATCAATACTTAATTGCACCGCATAACTAAGATAATAGATCCAAATTAACCATTTGATCATAAATTAATTATAAATTTTTACATATTTATGTAGATGATAGCTTAGCTAATACTATGTAACCAAATAAAATAAAATCAGTTTATAATAAATAAAATATATATATTATGAGAAACTCCAACGATATTGACCCGGCAAAGAGAAAAGCAACATATAGGACAGCTGGGGAAGCGAGAGGGGTTGAGCACAGATACATAAAGAACAATATATAGAGGACGTGTCCCATCCAAAAGCTATGAATGGCCCTAAATTATCTCAATTGATTGCTATCTTGCTATGTAGAGGAATTGGTCTCCGGTTTGTACTTATCCCTCGCTAGTCATCTATGAAAAGGACCATTTGCTGGCTTGGTATGTCATTTGAATAGTTGATACCAGCTCCAAAAATAGTTAATAATTTAAAATTTTTCTTTATACAACAGTTGCTCACGCTATTCTCGTGTAGGTGCAACCAGTAGAATTAAGAAACAAACAATGACTCAACACTGGGAGAACACCCCCGAGAGCGATCAGCTATCCAAGACTGTCAAATCACTCTGCGAGGACAAAGATCCAAAATTTCCATCAATTTTATTTATTTTTTATTTTGATCGGTGGCCTTGGACCTGTCAAATATATGGTGTAGAAGAATTTATCTCACATAACAATATTTAAAAAAAACAGTGGGATTAAGAGCAACCTCCATCTAAATTATTATTGACCATTATAATAATTATCAGTTATTTTTTAAAAATAGTATTAAAATAATTATTGAAATAATGGTAATTATAGTAATGTTGCAGCAAGAAATAATGCACAAAAACATGAAAAATGATGTTATCTTTTCTTTTATATTTTATTAAAATAAAACAATACTTTTTTGGACATATAATTATATTTTTGAGGGAATTTTGAGAAGAATCTAAAATTTAAAAATATAATTGAAAAAAGTAGAAATGAAAATAGTGGCCATCATTTATCCCGTAACGATCTATTAGACGGAAACTAATAAGAAAGTGATAGTTATTATACTTTTTATATGATTTATTTTAATGATCTGATTGGGGCTGGCTGAAAATTATTATAATGATCATTGTAACAATCATCACATTATTTAAAACCATGATCTAGACTTTGAGAGGGAGCACAAGTTCAGTGTATTTGTAGTGGGTGTGGAGTCGGAGGACCACCAAGAGCTTGGAACGATGGAGACATTTTGATTTAACGTAGGAATCACTTACGCGAATGGATAAAGCTTATATTCAAGAGGTAACATCATCGCTTAGATATGCCTATGGATTTGGGATCCTCTATCTACGTGGATTCCACACCGTGACGCAAATAGTTACGGCCAGCAAGCTTGCGGGGAACGTTGGCAGCCATTCTTTTCCTCTAAGTTGAATGCAGCAAATGTTCTTGCAGGGATCTTAAGAAAGGCTTGGAGCCAGAGGAACCTATTCTTGCAGGCCATTCGTCGATGGACGGATATGCCATCATTACGACTAGAGGCCGTTAGAACGACTTGCACAGCTTACCAGATCTGGCTGGCAAGAAATGCTCGAACGTTCGGTGAGTATTGCATGTCGTCGAGGCTCGTGGTGGAGCGCGCCAGAGCACAGGTGGCGAAAATCGGTCATATTACATCAGCAGAAAGGTCTTTGACTGCTCGAAATATCTGGGGTTCCCATCCTGCTCCAGCAGTGTCTCGTACGGTATTCTTCACCTGGAAGCCCCCACCATCGAGCTTCCTCAAGGTTAATTTTGATGGATCTGTCTTGGACAGAGGTATACGGGGGTGACGCGGGTGGCGCGGGGTGGCGCAGGGTTTGTTATCAGGAACTCGAACGCCATAGTGATGGCAGGAGGTGGTTGTCAGCTATTCGATGTTTCGATTCCTGGTGCAGAGTTGAGGGCCGTGTGGGCAGGCCTTCGATATGCCCGGCTAGGTTTGCGAGCTCGCTCAATCATCCTGGAGGGCGACTTAGCCACGGTTATCAGATAGATCCAGAGCGGCTCGAGAGGTGCGGGTGACGACCATCCCAAGCATGTTTTCCGTGAAGCTAATGGGGCTGTGGATTGGGTAGCCGCCTATGTGGCCAGCCATACGGGTAGTACTATGTAGGTTGGAGATGGAGAGCTACTTCGGGTACTTCGAGATATTTTGTTCTCTAATTTTATTGGATGTATTCGTATTCGTCGTATATGAATCGTCCGTCCTGGCAGCAAAAAAAAAAAAAAAAAGCAGCAAATTTCCCTCTCTTTTTTTGTTTGTTTTATGTGAATTGGGAGAATTAAGACGTTCCCCCAATTGTACAAAACAGTAGATGGGAAATCAACACCAAAATAAGGCAAAGGATCAAGGACTGAAGGACAACAAACATCAAGGCTGCCTCATGGATAGAAGTGAAGATAAAGCTGTCTATAGATTTTGGTGCAAGTCAAATCATCTTCTTAGGACAAAAATATTCTCAACTTTAGTAAGTATGGAGAGTCTTCCGCAAAACAGAGTAAATAGTGCTATTGCTCTCATTAGTGCTATTTCTCTTGAGAGCAAGTTCTGGGCTGTTATTTGATGTTTCTACCCTGTAGACAAATTAGTTTATGGAATATCATCAGTACAATACAATTTTTAAATTTTCATGGTAAATTGTAGTTGTGGATTATTCTATAGATGTGGGAGTCAGCACTTACTTTAAAATGAGCTACAAATCTTAAAAGGATAAAGTTTTGAAATTGGATCTAGATTAGTAGTGGGGAAGATTCTAGGATTCTAGAAGAAGCATGGTGTAAAGGTGAAGGCTAGGGTTCATGCAGGAATATTGGTAGGGTCTCTACGATACTTGTTAATTTCGCTCTATTTTCTATATTTTGATTTTGGAGAGAAAGGAGTATCTATAAAGGGAGATGATGGTCGAGAACTAGAGTTTAATAAGGGATAGAACACCCCTAAATCTCATGATCGTCATGAAATGTCAGATGGTTAAATCCTATGATCTAAAGTGTTAGGGAAACAATTGATGATATGACTAGTTTTAAGGGCTATGGTATAGGAAAGCAGTGCTTTTTATATTTCTTTAAGATTGATTGTAGGATGAAGAGAAGAGGATTTAAGAGGCATGATGAGAGCTCTTTGGCTGTAGTGGCTAAGATTGATTTAAAATGCATGCTCTTATTAGCTAGAAAGAGGGGATATGATTATTGAGATGTAGGGATTAAAGGATGTCATGTTTTCTAAAACTATGTTTTGAATGGATGAGATGAAAAGATAAAGGAGAGGTCTAGGATTGAGAGAGAGGACTTAATTCAAATATTGGTAAGGATGCTAGATAAAAGGAATACGCTTGGCTCATCCCATCGTTCCTTAGATTGATGAGGTGGTGAGTAAATAGATGGTTGATACTTTATAGGAAAGGAAGAAGACGATCCAATAGAGAAGAAGAGGAAGGCATGGTTGTGATTTGGACTCGAACGAAGGAGGGTCTAAAGGCTAATTTGGTCGTTATGAAGGGATGTAAAGGCTAAATATAGCATACAAAGTTTGATCCGACGCCTCTCATAAAAGGGGTATCAAGAGATGTGGATAATATTTTGCCTTTGTCTTTTATGGGATTGGAATTTGGGACAAGGAAATATGCATAGCACGATAATGTTTGGGGAACAGTGGTCCAAAATGAGAGAATGAGAAGTCAAGATAGTCATAAGGAATAGAAAGATTAATGCCTCATACTAAGAGATGAATGGCCCCAAAGGGGTGAATAATGGAGGCTAAGGAGGGTCGCTTTAGCTTGCTACACACCCATATAAGATGGAATCTTTTTCATCATGATGATCTAGACTAAACAAGAGAGGAAGAGGATATTATGGGTTTGATCAGAACAATTAGGTCTAGCTTAGTCGTATATTGGATTCGAACTTGTTTCACTTTTGATATAGGTGCTGGATCTTAAGCTTTTTCGGTGTATATGGTATGTTGGCCTGTCGAGGTTGGGTCAATTAAGTTTTGATTGGGCTTTGGTTAATTAGATTGGAGTAAGATGGGGTGTAATCGGATGTGATTAGATCAAGTTGGTTATGATCAGAAGGCTAGATTAAAGTTTGATTAGGTTAGATTGGATGTGATCGAGTATGAACGGATGTCATCCGCCATGATTGGGTTCGTTAAGGGGTTAAGCCTAAGTTGGATTAGGTATGATCAAGTTTGATCAAGTATGATCAGATATGATCGGGTGAAATTGAGTGTGATCAAGTGACTAGGTTTAGGTTGAATTGGATATGGTTGGGTTAGATTGGGTTGGAGTGAATGGGATTAGGGTGCATTGGGATAGATCAGCTGGGGTTGAGTTTGGAGTTGCCAGCATTAGATTGGCCTGATATTGGGATATGCATCCACTAGGCTCAGATAAGCCCAAAATTAGGTCAACGGGAGGGATGGGTTGAGAAGGTCATGGTTGGAATAAACTTAGGCTGAATAATAGAGTTGGTTTGGAAGTGGTTGGGTATAATCGGATGCAAATACGTAAGAAGATTATCCATCTTGTCCTTCATCTCTGAATCTATTGCTACATCACAAAAATCCAAGGTTTATGTTGTGAGCCAAGGGAAACTGTTTTCAATGTATATATTCCAAACTAGTTGGAAAATTTCACCTATATTAATTGTAAAGATGTTAGTGCCAGCATCAGACAAAAAAAAAATGAAACATAATGTGATTAGGACATGAACAAATGGCATTTCTGAAGAGAAATGCTGCAAGTCCAACCCTTTCCTGTGCTGCTGACCATACCAATATACCAATCCTCTCCTGCCACATGGCAAAATAGGATATAGCAAACTCCATTAATTGATCCCATGCTGACTGTTCCATCCATGAGATCAGAGTCTTTTTTTTTTTTTTTGTCTCAAGAAAAAGGGTAAGCAGAGCCCACCTCAAACGAAGTCACCTTCATTAGTCTGAATATTTTAGTAAGATCCATAGCGGTTGAGAGAGTTCGGGCCGCTCTTTCTACGAAAGAACGATTAATCTTCTTTCACGATGTCACAAGTTGAATTGTGCTGCACATAGCTCTTAGAGTAGTCTGAATCTTTCTATCATCCAATCCAACGGTACATTCGTGCGAAGAAAGATGAATCATTCTTCCATGCAAGAAATACAACCTTTTTACAAAAGATCGGCCACTGACCTACTGCCACGTCTTGCTGTGTTACTTTAGCTAGAAAGATCTATGTTAAAGGGAAGCGGATCTCATTCCACAATCAACTCGGTTGAAGCTAGCTCGAAAGCCATTCTCCCAGATCATAGTCCACTCTCCTTTGTTCCTTCTTTCACATCTAGGATGACAAAAATTATGCAAGGGAGTGGAAAGTTGCGTTACTAGAAAGTAAAAAGAAACGAAAAGCTCAGGTTTCGATCGAGTTCAAAGTAAAAGATAACAAATCCTAGCGTGTGCTAGAAATCAGAAGTTGCTCTTCTCCTTTTTGTCCAAGCTGAAAATAATGGGAAAAAAGCTGCACCTGAAAAGGACTTTTGCTGGAAAAATCCTCCCTGTTTTGAATGCCGATGGTGCCATCTGAGTTGCAAGACACATAACCAGTGCAATGTACAAGAAAAAAAAGGCGAGGGTTGGGAGCCAACTTGCGTTCGGACAAGACTTGCACGGCTGCACGCCGAAAGAGACACCAACCCACGCGTGATGGCATTGGGTTTTTTTTTTTTTTTAAACGAATTCTTCATACAATACATGTACAAATATAACTAATAAAATTAAAAAACACAAGCTCACAGAGCGCCAGTAGCAGCTCTTCCTCTTCTAACCATAGGATGTATATATCCTGAGTGGTGGGCCGTGTAGACAGCCACCTAATCAGCCGTCTCGTTGGCTTCTCTGAATACATGCTTGACTTCGAAAGCCATCCAATCCCTCATCATCATCCCTACGTTCCAGATCTGGCATTCACCAAATGTATTTTGGTTACGTTTGCAATGGTTGGGTTGGTACTTTGTACCGAAACTCTGGAGTAAAAACCCATCAAATTTTGAAGCGGAAAGCCACGAGCTATCCTGCCCAATTAACAAGAAAAATAATTATACGTTGCACAGTCCGGAGTATGTACATGGTGGAATCGTGAATACTTATTCGAGTCCCATAATAATCCTCACGAAAGCCTCCATCCTAGCCCAAAAGTATATGTCTCATTTATTTCTCTCAGGCCATCCTTTCTCTTAAGATCAATTTTGATGGCAGTATTCAAAAAAAAGATAATTTTGATGTGGTTAGCTTCGTTATTAGAAATGCTAGCGGTACACCGATTGCAGCAGACAGTGTCAAATTATTTGAGGCTATGGTACCGATGGTAGAGTTGTGTGCTACATGAAAAGATCTGACATATGCTATGAAATAGTTAAAAGCTTATCATATTATTTTTCTGGGGGTTTCTTCAACAGTGGTTAAGATGGCTATCCAGTTCATCACCTACAAACAACAATTCTCATCCTCTAGTTCAGCATTGCAGGAGAATGAGAGCTATTCTATGTTTGTATACGAAGACATATGTTTGTATAGAAGCTAATAATACTGTGGACTGAATGATGATATATGTGAACAATCATAAAGGGACTATATGGTGGACAAATGTGATAGATGTTTTTTCTGAATTTTTGCATATTTTATTTTCTAACCTGTACGGATGTATTTGTTCTAGATTGGTTTAATAAATCCAAATTATCAAAAGAGATTTTAGATGTTGCCTTCAAGTCATTCAAGGGTTCGTCATGTAACATTTGTCACGTGCATTTTGATGGCAAAATCTGATGCCACATGCATTTAAATACACAAAAATTCTTTTTGAGAAAAAAAAAAAGTAGTGCGTACATACTATCATAAAAGGGACATGGTTTTGGACTACCACATGCTTCAAGTGCAATAGAGATCAGCAGCATAGCCCACATGAGAGCCAACTCATTAACGATTCTTAGTCTCACCATTTTAGAGAGATCCTCTAAACTCTGCCTGCTTTTGTTCCTCCACCACTGTGTAGTTTTCTTTCTATTAATTCAGCTGGTTGTGCATACGCGAGATTAGTATAAGCAGCCGATATACCAAAAAAAAAAAAACTGATTCTTGGCTGAAGGTATGAGCCAACTCCTCATCTTGCTAGCTTAAGAAAATGCTTCAAAGTGCCAACCTATCACTCAAAACATTTATAGGATCCATATGTTTTTTTTTCCCCCCTTTTGGACACATGATGCTGGTTTGGCAAATAGTTATTCAACTACTTTTCATATGTTAATCATAAACTATCCAAATCTTCTTGTGTCGTACAGCAAGAATTTTTTTTTTTCACATGATTGAACAAGCATACCATACATCTAGTGTTATTGTTTCCATGACTTAAAACAACTTCTAAATAGTGAAACTTCATTAAAATTGTTATTTACTTATATAATATAAATAACAGCCATTATTTGTATGGTTCAGCTGCAGAAGAGTTGACTTTGGCGCTGCTTTTTATGCGATTACTTTTTGATGCAGTCTTTGGTCAATTTCTTAGAAGGTTCAAGGAAGAATCCGTTTGATCCTCAATATCGATCTTGTTGTTGACTTGAATGGTGTTCGGCTTGACTTTGGCATTGTTTTTTATGCTGTTACTTTTTGATACTGCGTTTGGTCAATTTCTTAGAAGGTTCGAAGAAGAATCAGTTTTATGCTGTTATTGGCATGAGATGATGAGGACTTAGGATATTGCGATGGTGGACTGTAGCTTTGTTTTTAATAAAATTAAATTTTATTTATATTGATGTAAAAAAAATGTATTTGTATAAATCAATTAATAAAATGTATGAAAATGACGAACTATATATGGGTACCATCCGAATAAACTATGCTTGTTGGCAGCCAAATAATGAGTTTTTTCCCGTTTACTCCATTTTCTTGCATGGAATCTTTTCCTCTGATTTGTTACTTGTGATCGATGCAATATTTAGGCTCATGCATGTGTGTCTCGAGGCCTTCCGTGGTCCAAACTATCTTTTTGACTTTTGCCTATTTTGTGCCACAAATTAGATATGATTGTTGTAATCATCTTGAGTTTTTTTTTTCGTGGTGCCATTATTTTTTGATTCTCTATAATCATGTAAGGTTTGGTTGACTTACCAAATTGATGAAGATTTGAAGGATCAAACTGATTTAGACTCCAAATCAGTTTGATTCTATGTATTGGTGTTGTTATCATCCTCGACTCTCAATTGTGAGGATTTGGAGGACTGAGATGGCAGACTATAGTTTTTTTAATAAAATAAATTTTATTTAGATTAATTTAGACAAATATATTTGTATGAACCAAAAAATAAAATGGATGAAAATGATAAACTGTCGTTGCCGCCCCGGAATAAACTATGCTTGTTGGCAGCCAAATAACACGTTTTTTTCCCATTCACTCCATTTTCTTGCATGGAATCTTTTCCAAAGATTTGTTGCTTGTGATTGATGCAAGACTTAGGCTCATACATGTGTCTGGAATCCTTCCTTGGTCCAAATTACTTTTTTTTTTTTCTTTTGCCTATTTTGTGCCACAAATTGGGTATGGCTGTTGTAATCATCTTGACCTTTTTTTTTCGTAGCGCCGTTACTTTTTGATTCTGTATAATCATATAAAGTTTGGTCGACTTACTAAATTGACGAAGAATTGAAGGATCAAACTGATTTGGACTCCATATCAGTTTGATTCTGTCCTTCACTCTCAATGATGAGGACTATGGATCAAAAATAAAATGTATGAAAATGGTGGGACTATGGATGCCATATGAATAAACCATGCTTGTTGGTAGCTAAATAACACGTATATTTTCCCATTCACTCTATTTTCTCGCATTGGAATCTTTTCTAGTGATTACTTGGTTATGATTGATGTGAGACTTAGGCTCATGCGCAAGTCCATTGATGAAGATTCGAAGGATCAAACCGATTTGGACTAGTGTTGTTATCATCCTATACTTTGATAGCCAAATAACACGTTTTTTTTTTTCATTCACTCCATTTTCTCGCATGGAATCTTTTCTAGCGATTAGTTGCCTCACTCGCGTTTCTTGATGAAGATTTGAAGGATCAAATCGACTTGGGACTGGTGTTGTTATCATCCTAGGCTTTTAGTGATGAGGACTGAGATGGTAGACTATAATTTTTTTTAATAAAATAAATTTGATTTATACTAACTTAGAGAAAAATATATATTTGTGTGAATCAGAAAATAAAATATACGAAAATGGTGGGTTGTGGTTGCTGTCCGAATAAAATCTGCTTCTTGTCCCATTCACTCCATTTCTTTGCATAGAATGTTTTCCAAGGATTAGTTGCTTTGTGATTGATGTAAGACTTTAGGCTCATGCGTGTGTTTAGAGGCTTTTCTTGGTCCAAACTCTCTTTTTTTTTTTTTTTTGCCTATTTCGTGCCACCAATCGGGTATTATTGTTGTAATTGGATGTGGGATCAGTAAAAATTGGCATGGTTCATGAGATTCTAGATTTTTAATGAATGCAAGCCTGTAAGCATTGCTCTAATCTCTTATATTTAATGAAACTCATGTTTGTTCAACGATCTTACATGATGGCATGAAAGAAAAGATAAGGATAAAATGAATAGTTGGGAGTTTCAAAAAAAAAGTTATCTAATTGTTATAATTATGAGAGTTTTTCTTTAGAAAAAAAAAAAATTTCCTTATTAAGTTTCAAAGAAAAGCTACTAACAAAAAACTATTTTAAGTGAGCTTTTCATGTGCAGCTCATATGCTAAATGCTAGTCCATCTTTAAGCAAACTTGTTTGCTCTAAAATTATAAATGAGTGTATGTTTAATCTATAAATGACAAGAAATAAGGTTCCATTTGATCCACAAATGCTGAGAAATAAGGTTTCGTTTGCAGTCTAAGTTTGATATGCAGCTGATATTGAGTAGATCTGCCAATGTTTGGAATTGCTGAAACAAAAATCAGCAGAAATCAAAAACACTCATTTCGGAACAAAATCATGGAAAAAGGCTTGATAAGATTATGCCAAGAAAAAGAATAAAAAATGGAACTTGACATGGTATGTTGGCTGACTGAAGTGCAAGAAATCAAAGCTTGTATCTAGTATGAGCATCCTTCCCGGTTTTTTCTTTTTCTTTTTCTTTTTCAATGACATCGGCCTCGTTAGGCCCAAGCTATGAATTGATGGTCTGAAGAGACTCCAAAGGCTTGGCCTCTTTAAGGTCTGGAGCTCAACCTCTCTAACCATCCGTAATTACTGTACCTCTCCTAATGCTGTAAAAATTTCCTAAGGCTTGACCTCCCTGTACTCAAGCACGCGCTTGGATCGCTCAATAAAACGCTGGGAAACAACTTGGGCCTGACGGGCCTCAAAAAAAAAAAAAAAAAAACTATCTAGGCCCTTTTTTGTTTCTTCGGCCCGTATTTTGATACTCGGTATCTGGTTCACCTTCGATGTTATTTTTTAAGACAAATTAGTCTGCAAATCTCTGATGGATTTGCTCGTGATCTTTCAATTTCGTTCGGTATAGAGTATGCGTAATAATCATCTTGCTTTCTGTCAGAATTAACACAATGTGAGGCGGGGGTGGTAATCAGGTTGGATCGAATGTATATCGGATCAAAAATTTGTCAACCTAAATCTAACCTATTTATTAAATAGATCAAAATTTTAAATCTAAATCATATCTGTTTATTAAATAGGTAACTCGATCCAACTCACGTAATCTATTTATTAAATAAATCAAGTCAAGTTAAACGAATTTTTAATAGATTAAATAGATTTAAACAGATTAGCGGATCGGGTTAAACAAATTATAAATAGTTTAAACATATTTTAAACATGTTAAATAGTTCGGGTCAAACGGATTAAATATATCAAAGGTCTAAATCTGAATTTGACTTATTTAATAAACATGTTTAGATTGATTGATTTATTTATGATCTAAATTTATTTATGTCAATTTTAAACCTGCTTGAAAGAGATCGTTTGAGGGTCAGGTGGATTGGATAATAAATTGCCACTCTTAGGTTACGTGGAATTTAAGTTTGAATTAGCCCCACTGACAGCTTTCTCTTAAGACAGTATTCTCACAGCATGTGTTCGCTGTAGATGATGCATACTCGAACTCGAACAGTACAAAAGAAGAGATATGAGGAGGAGGGTTCAAAAGTATCCATGCAATTGAGGGGCTAGTGACCCTTTATTTAACCATTTTAGGTTCCTAATAAAAGAAGAATTTCCGGTTCTAGAACAAATGGCTAGTTAATTGAGCCAATCAAGCCATATCGGTCAAAAGAAATTATGTTATACATATGAGAAAATAAAGTCAAATGACTTAAAATAAATATTGCTAAAAATATAAAAAAGTAAAAATTCAGAAAAAGTGTATGAATGTGCAAAATACTGTACAAATACTTCGCCATATTGCATCATAATTATAACAATATATATCTAATTTTACCGGATCGAACCGCATCCAACGTCAACATGAGAAAACACACCCTAAATTCAAAATCTCCAAAACATATGAAAGAAACATTTAATGGAATAGTATTAAAATCACTACCTAATAATTCAACAGTTTCTAACAATCAATTAGATTTATGTTTGAACAACCATTCTTTGCCTAAATCTTTTATTATAATGATCATGTTAGAACCTTAGACTATACTAAACATACTTATATTTCTAAAAAAAAAGAAAAAATAGAAATAATTTTGATTTTCAGATTTTAGAAAAAGAAATTGGTAGTGATGCAAAATGCAACATAAATAAAACATTACTTTACTATTCGGTTAAAAAGACCTAAATTAAAGATTTTTTTTATTTAGTGAACAGTACAAATGTATGATAATGATGGAAGCTATGGTGGAATAATGCCCTCCCACCTTTATATATATATATATATATATATATATATATATATATATATATATATATATATATATATATATATATATATATATATATATATATATATTGGTGAAAAAATAGGAGGGGAGGGGGAGGGGCAGAACTCCATCCGCGTAGCAGCCTCCACCGGGCCCCTTTCCAACCCGTGGGAAACTCCACTAGACCATCCATGTGTGAGTACGTCACCTCAGCACCACCTCAGTACTGATGGAAGGAAAGCATATCCATACAGTGCCATTCGGAAGTGGGGCATGCAGTTTCCTGATTTAATCGACGCCCGCATGTTTCGAATCCGAACAACTCGGGTGGAGTCCAAGCCCCCTTACCACCAGGCTACCATCTTGGTGGCAGAGTTTCTTTATTGAAAGTTGAAACCGACTGCCGTCCAAGCTTAGTAGTGCAGGGGCCAATGGTTTTCCCAAACCATGGAAAGATGGTTGGTTGAGCCCTGCTTCAACACTGTTCTACCCACCTATCAACTAAAGGTGGCCGAATGGCAGGAAACAAGTAATTTTCGGATCCTATATCTTACTGTTGAATGGGACTCAAACAACAGTAGCTCATCTCTTGAATGGGAAGATTCAAAGCTTCTCGATCCAGCTAAAAGAAGACCGAGAAGGTGGTGGTCGTAGGAGTTGTCATTGTTTGCAACAGAGTCCTCTTAAGTTAGGAGGGATTTTGGACTGTTTTAGACTGCACAGACTTCAGAGAGTTGGACTAGTGCGGTGTGGACAAGACTTTTTGGTGAGTTTTGAGGGCCTACTTGGTGGGTTTCTTCCATGCTGCCCACGGAAAACGAAGCACTTCAATTCCGGGGCCGAAGACGAACCACTTCAATTCCGGGGTGGGTAGCCATCATAGTTAGCATGAGGAAACCTAAACCATAAGTTTCAGAGATTTTTAAAACTTTGCAAAATAATCAAACCTAAGGCATCCTATATAGTTTCGATTCCGGAAAACATTAGAAGAATTGATTGTTTACAAACTACAGGGGAAATTTTTACCCGCAGCTGGGTTGACTGCAATTTAAAAATTAGTCTCATGCCATTTTTTTAGTACCTTGTAGTATATCTAAGGGTGTTAATGGGGGTCGACAAACTGCTAACACAATCTAAAAGCAACTTATGAAAATGAATTTGATGAGATAATGTCTCAGCCCTCCGAGAAGGAGGACTTTTTTTTTTTTCTTCTGCATTCTATCTAAGTTACACCGAGAAGGCGCAAAAACCAATATCGGAGAATAGTAAAGCTTTATAGGGCCATTCTATCTTAAGTGCAGATAGTCCGCATCTTTACAAATATGTCTATTTCATGGAGCCTTTCTCTAAGACAATGCCTCTACCGTTACGTCTTTTGTGTGGGTTAAAGTTTATCTAATAGGAATGTCGCTGCCTAAGGATCATTAAAGTTACAGCTGTCAACTCTTCTATCATCAGGTTACGAACTTTCTTGGCCTTCCGGTATTAGGTAGGTTTCTTCAACGTTTCGTATGGAAAATGAAGGACATTTGGAGGCTCTGTCAACAAAATCTTAGTGTTGAAGATAAACTACTTAAATTCTGAGGTGGGTAGCTATCATAGTTGGCACGAGGAAGCCTAACCATAAGTTTCAAAGATTTTTTAAGACTCTGCAAAATGATCAAACCTAAGGAAAATATTTTTTTGAAAAAAAAAAAACTTGTTCATTATAAATAGATAATTACAACATAATGAACTTATTAGTTCAACAATTTTACCATATCATCGAGATATTATGAGTTTTGCCTATTTCCTTCGGTGAATATATTGGGCATCTTATATAGTTTTGATTCAAAAATTTTCCATGGAAAACATTAGAAGAATTGATTGTTTGCAAACAATAGGAGAAATTATTTTCCACAGCTAGGTTGCCTGCAATTTAAAAGTTAGACTCATACCATTTTTTTACTACCTTGTAGTCTATCTAGGGGTGCTAATGGAGGTTGACAAACTGCTAATCCAAACTAGAACCGTCTTGGCATATAAAGTTTGAGTAGGAAAATGAATCCGATGATGAGAAGGAGGGCTTTTTTTTGCATTCTATCTAAGTTGCACATGGAAGAGCCAAAGCCAATCCTGAGAAATAGTAAAGCTTTATAGGGTCTTTTTGTCTGGGTGAAGATAGTTCGCATTTTCACAGACATGCCTATTTTATTGAGCTTTACTCTAAGAAAATGTCTCAGAACGTTACACCTTCTGTGTGGGTTAGAGTTTGCCCGATAGGAATTTCGCTACCTAAAGACCATTATAGTTATAGCCACCAGTCACCAACTCTTCTATCATTAGGTCACCAACATCTTAGCCTTCCGGCAATAGGCAGGTTTCTTTCATGTTTCACATAAAAAATAAAGGATGTTTGGAGGCTCCGGTCAACAAAATCTTGGGGTTGAAGACAATCTACTTAAAATATGAAGTGGGTAGCCATGGAAGCCTAACCATAAGTCTCAACGATTTTAAAGACTTTGCAAAATGATCAAACCTAAAGAAAAAGTTAAAAAAAAGGGCCCCGTGTATTATAAACAGATAATTACAATATAATGAAATCGTTAGTCCAACGATTTTACCATATCATTGAGATATTATAAGTTTTGCCTGTTTTCTTTTGTGAATGCATTAGGCATCCTATACAGTTTTGATTCAAGAATCTTCCATAGAAAACATCAGAAGAACCAGTTGCAATTAAAAAATCAGTCTCATACCATTTTTAATTACCTTGTAGTCTATAAAATTCTATCCCGATCTAGAAATATAAAGTATGGATATGAAAAATGAAAGCGATGAGCTATTGAATTGGATTTGCATTCTAAATTTAGATCGAAGTCTTATTAGGTTGGGTTTGGATTCAGATAGATCCATATCCAAAACATGATCCAATTATATGCATATAAACGATCTACCTTTTTTAATTTTTTTTGTACCATTATAGTATTTCATATTCATAATTCATGATATAGTATTTAATGTATCTCATAATTTTAATAAAATAGTCCAAAAGTGTAGCAAGACGACTTGTTAAATATCCAATTTCTAGTCGAAATCCAAAGTGGTGCTAAAACTTTTCTAGATCCAATTGAGTTATTGTTGGGTTTGAATCCTACCCATTGACACCGCTGCTCTATTGCAATTATTCTTTCCGCATTAACGGCCCAAAATATTGCTGCATAGGCCAAGGCCCACAACCACGAACGGCCATCTCCGTGATCACGTCCTCAGGCCTCCGACTACAAGTCCATTAAATATATGGCCCATGGAAGGAATTAACGGCAAATGTACATGTGAAATATAATCTTCAATCCTTATATATGGATTTTAATAAGAAAAATGCAACATATTGCCCGGCACATCACCGCTTAATTCGCCAATTCCACAAGGAAGTAGGTAATTGGCTAAGTGGTGCCTCGGGCCTCGACCAACACCATCTACCTCTCCATGTACTATACTATTCTCTAACGGAATGGTATACTTACATGGATACCTACTACCTCTCCATCTAGCCTCGACTGATCATGGCCGAGCCTTGGGCGTATTATATTCATTTTTAGTTTAGCTTTGGGTCGAGCCTTTTTAAAATTTGATATTTGCCATGTCCAAGCCCAACCCATGATCATCTCTGTGACTTAGAGTAATTTATCCAAGGTTC
Source organism: Phoenix dactylifera (assembly GCF_051530095.1). Classification (NCBI taxonomy): domain Eukaryota; kingdom Viridiplantae; phylum Streptophyta; class Magnoliopsida; order Arecales; family Arecaceae; genus Phoenix; species Phoenix dactylifera. The sequence continues at coordinate 31,032,832 of NC_143198.1, read as the reverse complement.
TGTGGTAGTAGGGGGCTAGTGCAATACATGCAAGTTAAGTGAGTGTCAGGCAGGTCTTAAATGTGATTTGGCCTCGACCATGCCAGCATTAATAGTGAAGTAGGGAGGTAAAAGCAATTTCATAAGTTTACGGGTTTGATAAACATGCGAGATTTATGCGCAGGAGAGATTTCTTTGCAATAAGAAGTGATAATGATTTTACAAGATATCAAGGTTTTTGAGTGCATGTGGAACCATTTTGTTACAATGGATTTATTGTTCGGTGGGTTTTTTGGGCCGACATATCGGGCTTCCTCGGTTGAAATTTGTGTGTGCTTGGGCCAAGCCCAATAATTGGGTGTTAGCCCAACTTCATCAAGGTGCGGTTTGATTACTGAACTAATAAACCGGTCCGGCGATGGACCTCTGTTCTCTACTAAATAATCACCACCCCTATAAACTGCAATACCTCCACAAGATTCATTCATTATGTTGCAGAATTTTACTTTAAGGAGTTAGAGGTGCAAATCTTCCAGGGGGTAATAGTTGTCTTCGATTTACCTTTTTTTTTTTTTTTTTTCAAGTTTCCGAATGCAAGGATGGGCTAGAGCACAACATTTCTACATGGTGAAAAGATTTTTTTTTTTTTTTTTTTTTTTTTGTGGATGAACCCTGCTACGGGTTTAAATTGACACCTGTAGAACAGATGAAATTCAGATTCTTCCCTCAAAATGCAGAATATGGGTCAGTGAAGAAGGCTAGTTTCAGAAAAATGATATTGGTTTATATCAAATGTCGTTCGTTAGCAAGCATGCTTACTAATAATGTGCGCATGATATTATTATTTGTGCCATAACTATCAATATTTAAATTTCAAATAGTAAACAATGACATCATTATGTCTTCGAAAAGATGCAGAAAAATTGACTTGCCTCGACAACTCTACCCAAATCGATGATTCGAGTTTGTTTGGAGCGGGCTTGGGTTAAGTTTTTGGTTTGAGCATGGCCAAGGTCTATTCTAACTCAAATTTTTAATTGGTCATGTACATTTGGGAGCTTTCCCCAGCTCAAGTATAAGACAATAAATTTCTTTTTTGTTTGGGTTGGATCAAAATCAATTATAATTGAATTGGGATAACCCCAACTAGGTTATCTAATGTTGGTTGGTCAATTTATTATTAATTGTTTAGTTTGTTCTTGCAAATGCTTAGAATCCGTTTAGGTCAAAATGAGGCAAGGATGGGCAGGTCAAGCAAAGATGAGTTGGATGGGATCATGCAAAATATGCCATAGAACCAGGTCTTAGGAGTGGGCAAATATAAGCCAATGACATGTCATGCCAAATTCAGTTCATGGGAACAAATATTATTACTTTAACTTGACAGGCTAAGCGAACCCATTGCTATTATGGCTTGACGTAACGCAGGCAAGTTATTCTCTTTCTTTTTTTAAAAAAAAAAGAAGCAATGATGCATTCGCTGCCATCCAACGGCATCGAAGAATCTTAAACTTGTCTTCAAAATTATAGGCTTTTGTTATTTTATTCATATGCGGACAAGCATGGTCGACCAATATTAAAGTATTGATTTCGTTATCTGCATATTTCTATATTTTAAAAAATAGAGAAATATTTTTTTATATCTTTTTAAAAAATTAAAATTAAAATACATTTGGTGTAGTTGATCATCTTGAATTATATATATATATATATATATATATATATATATATATATATATATTAAGATGATAATGCTGGAGGTGATAGTAGTTATGGTAAAGGTGGTGAAGATACTAGTGGTGTTAGTGGTCGGAGTAATGGTGTTATGACAGTGATGGTAATGATGGCAATGGTGACGTTTGCAGTGGCAAGGCCACTAGCAACATGGTGGAGACAGGTGGCAATAGTGTGATGAAGATGGTGTTGATGGCTACGATGATTTGGCGGTGATCGCAATGGTGATTACATAGTATTAGTAATATGTTAGAGACCACAATGTTGGTAGTTGTGGTATAGCAATAGCAATAATAGTAGTAGCGATGGTGCTGACAATATGGTGGAGGCGGTGATTATGATGATGGTTGATGAGGCCGAGGGTATCCCTCGAACCTCAGAAGCTTAGTCGCACATAAGCTTAGGCGGCGGAAGCGACTGCTTCTCCTCGGAGGTATTGTCCGCTTTGAAGGAGGTTTCATAGTCTCTTCCCAATGCACTGTTATGTCTTGCAAAAGGCGCCTCCAAAGAGAAAAGGGTTGCCCCTCTCCATTTAAGAAACAAACCTCTCCGCTACCTATCCGATGTAGGACTAAATTCGGACCTTTTATTCCCACAACATAGCCCCCCCAGCGAAAGTGTCTGTGCCGGGGTCAAGGGCTCTCAACGAAAGCAGGGTATCCTCTGAACCCCAGAAGCTTAGTCCGTACACAAGCTTAGACAGTGGAAGCGACTGCTTCTCCTCGGAGGTATTGTCCGCTTTGAAGGGGGTTTCATAGTCTCTTCCCAACGCACGGTTTTGCCCCGCAAAAGACGCTTCCGAAGAGAAAGTGGTTGCCCCCCTTTATTTAAGGAACAGACCTCTCCGCTACCTATCCAATGTGGGACTAAGTTCGGACCCTTTATTCCCACAACAATGGTAAAGCAACAAAGCTAGCAATGGTGCTAGCGTCAGAAGCGATGACTATAGTGGCAGGGGAGGCGACAACAATAATGATAGAGATGGTATAGAATATATATATATTTCTTTTTTTAAAATTATTAAAAGTAAATATTTTTATTTTTTAAATAAAAGAAGTGTAATTTAAAAAAAATAAAATAATAGCATCATGCTTCTTGTTAAAAATGTTTATGTTACTGTACTATATTTTCATATATTCTCTTTTTTGCGGTGCTTTTACATTTTTTTATCTCAAATTCTATAATTTTATTTTTTAAAAAAAAGAAAAGAAAAACAATGCCAAAGCACATTCAAAGCAAATTATATATATATATAATACATACATACATATCTAGATGTCCTAAATTTTTTTTTCAAATAAGTTAAATTTGGATCTGGTCGAATAAATTTAATTTACTTTATAGAAAAGCTGCCTCTATTTTTGGAGAGGCAGCTGGTAGTTTTGAGCTAGGTAGTGTACACCTTTAATTTTTTTTGATTAAAAAAATAGAGAGAATCGATTCGAGGTGTCAAGGCATGGCTGGAATCCACAAAAGTTTGCTTATATTGAAATCAAGACATTTAACTGACCCACTTGCACTCCTTTAATGAATATTTGGTTCACATAGGTTAAAAACTTATGCTTCATTGATCGATGCTTTCCAAAAAAAAAGTTACAAAAAGAGCTTGATCTGAATGAAGGATGTGTTATATCAGTCGAATAACCTATCGTTCACTAAATAATCCATCAACTAATGTATCTTGAAAAAAGTTGATGCCACAATGAAAACTATCAATCCAAATCGACAAAGTCACAAAACAATGCCAAATATAACAAATAGAAATTTCCATTCTTATCTTTATTCATCATTCTAGACACGACTCCAAAATGCTTCCCCCACCATTCATCTTAGTTATATCCAAAACATCAAAATATTATTTGGACATCCTTGTTTGCTTATCTTTTTAAATTTCCGTGCAAATTATATGCCATGTGTAAGAAAATAAAGGTCCAATATCAATTTTTCAGAAGGTTTTATTGCAAAATTACAATTAACTCCCTAGCGAATATGTAATCACCGCTATGATTCTCCATATAAATATACACTCCCTCCACCATATATCTCGCTGTAGTGATCCACCACTCCACCAGCGGTCGGAGCCACCTGGAAACCTTCCAAATATTTTCATTCCTTTGTTTTTTTGGGGGGCCCGGCCCAACTAAACGGCCCGGAGGCTCACCCACACGGCAATGTAGGTTTCTTTTCGGAAAAGCAGAGGGGAAAACGAAGAAAAACAAAAGAACGGGAGCCGACCCCCCTTGGATCCATTCGCACTCCCATCTTTCCCCCATGTAAGCAATACCCTCGCCGTCACCGATAACCCAACTCCTTGAGCAACCTCACCCTCCGCCCCCTCTTCTATCCGCCGTCGCCGAGAAGCGGAAGGAGAAGGAAAGAATCCGAGAGCAAGAAGTGGAGACGGCTGCCGTGTGAACCCTCCTATCTGATCGCTCGCTTGCTGGTGATTCGATCACCTCCTCCTCCTCCTCCTCCTCCGCCGCCGCCGCCTCCTGTGGAACTAGGCTTTTGTGAGGGTTTGTTCACCTCCGCCGCTGGGTCTTGCTTAGGGTCTGGTAGGGTTTCATGGCGTCGGAGGATGTCGTTGGGAAGAGCACGAGCGAGTCGGCGGTGACGACGATCGTGAATCTGGCGGAGGAGGCGAAGCTCGCCAGGGAGGGCGTCAAGGCACCCGGGCATGAGCTCCTCAGCATCTGCAAGTCGCTCGTGGCCGGCGGCGTCGCCGGTGGAGTGTGAGTTCTTGAAAACTTCATTTCTTGCCAATATATGAGACATATTTCCGTTTTCTTGATTTTTTGTCGATTTCCCCTATTTCTGCATTGTTTATTTTAATTTATCTCGTTTAAATTTTTTTGGGTAGCGACATTATCTTCTGACTGCTATTTTTTTAATCCGTATTTGTTCCCTCTTCCCTTCTAAATTTTTAATATTTTCGTTTCTTGCTTGTATGATGTTAAACCCTAACCAAGGTCTTGATTCTTGTCTATGGCGAGAAGCATTGTGGCATTCTGATAGCTGCTTTAGGATAATATTTGTTGCCCTTGAATGGTAAAAGGGAACCCCGTACTGCAATAGTGTCTGTTCGATGCTTGTACTGACAATTATGTTGGAGGACGTGGACATCCACATATGATATTATATTGTGATATCAGAGCCTACTAGGTCAACCCTCTTTGTTCAGATTGTTGGTGTTTCTACAACTACTTAGATGCAAGTGTCACAAGGGAACGATTGCATTAAACAAATTATTTATGTGGTTATATTTAACACATGCACGAGATATAGGAAAATAGAGAAAAATAAGTTTCATGAAAATAGTTTACTAAAGTTAGGAAGCAGATGGATGATTCTTGAATCTCGCCAGAGGAGGTTTGATGCCTAGGTGGATGAATGTGGTTACTAAGATGCACCAGTCTATTATGACAGCTGACTAGGTGAGGACTTGTGGCTTCTTTAACTCTTGGATAGAAATGATGATTGAAGAATAAGAATGTGATTGACAACCCCTTCTGCTTATTTGCAGAACTTTGCAGTGTTAGTAGCATGAAAGCCATTCATCTTTAGCTTTTTTTGTGGAAAAGGGACCTTTGGTGGGATTTTAGCATTCTGATTTTTTTTTTTTGGAGAAGCACCTATAACTTTTGTTCCTCATGAAAATTATGAAGATTTGGCAAATAAGAAATATAATTACTTGGGTCCCTCTGAATCTTTCTAAATGTTATGATATTGTAATGCAATGCAAGTTGCTTTATTTTTGCTGAAGTCTACGTTGACACCCCAAGTCATAAGGTAACATAAACTTCTATATCTTTTCCATGTAAACCACTTCATGCTTCCTCTGTTGTAAAGTCAACCTACAGGAATGGTGTGTCAGGAACATGTTCAGCAGATCTAATTGGACTATTTTTTAGGTTTTGTAAGAGGCCATGGACTATTTTTTTGGTTTTGTAAGAGGCCATGGACTATTTTTGATCTTCATATGATCACATGATTTGCTGACCTGTATTTTGCTACCATTTGTTCTCTGTTCCCACTTTTTGTCTACCTGTGGCCTCTTATGCATTAATCCTGAAGACTAATTCTCCCAGTCTTTTGCATGAGTACATGCACCTTACGATTCCTCTCTCCTTCTTGAAATGCACAAGAAGATGTGTTAAAGCCCAAACCCAAAACTCCTTTTTTTCACTGAGAAGCTTTCACGTAAGCATATTGATTAGGTGTGGTCCCCTATGCAGGAAATATGCATTTTCTCCATTTATTGATGTTGTCATTTTCAGCATTCATTTGACCTCTCCCATGATATTACATTCGAGAATCTAAAAACTGTTGTCACTAGTGACCTAAGTAAGTCTAGTTGTACTAGTCTGTCATTTTTGCGTATTACAATTTTGGAATGATGTTCCATATTATTAATGCTATTTTGATAGCATGCTTGTTGTTGCACTTAATTTTATTGCAATGGGATTTGTGCAGGTCACGGACTGCTGTTGCTCCACTTGAGCGATTAAAAATCTTGCTTCAGGTTGGTTTTCTTTTTAATTTCCTTTCTTTTTTCCTTGGGTTTTTGACTGCTGTTTTCTTACAGCATGTTTTTTTTCCTTCCCAACTATTAAAGTTGTTTAAAAAATTTGTATGTTAGTAGATCATTATGTATTGCAAATTAATTTATTTTGGATCTAAGCTCGAGTTCTTTGACTTGTTATTGCATGTCTTGTGAATGAGGCAGCTTTTTGAATAGATGTAAACAACTAACACAACAATCGTGAATGGGGCAATTTTTGGGTGGGTGCATTCTATGCATGACATTTACTTCCAAAAAATCTTTGCCAGTTTGTACTTCTAAGGACAGCAATTTTTTTCATAGATTAAGCCTTCCATGTTTGTTTTCTTTCCTCACCTATCTCATAAGGAATATGAACTATATCAAGTTATTAATCTATCTATGTCATGTCTAACATGATAGAAATGCACCTGTGTGCATTACATTAACAAAATAAATCTTCTCCTTCTTCCTTCTCTGGTCACCATCTCTGCTTGTTTTTACAAATGATCTTCTCTATTTGGTCTAGATCTATAGTATGAGATATTTTGCTCCTTCTCTTTCAGTCCATGATATACCTTTCAATGCCATTGCAAGTATCCGAATGCAATAAAATGAATGAAAATATTGATAATCAAGCATCGGCTTGTGTTAAAATAAGAAGATTAAAATATGTTAAATTCCATAATAGAATTGTGGAAGAAAGCTTAGTAGATGTAAATATGGAGTATATGGACTCAATGTTCTAAAAAGAGGTTGTGGTATGCAGGCAGTCAAGGGATCGCATAATGCATATGCGGTATGTGAACCACATATACAAGTGCATATGCGGTTCCTATTTTTTGACTAAAATTAATATAACAAATTAAATACCATAGTAACCAGAAAAAAGATAGTAATATTTTTTAGATATAGTAATATTTTTATGTATAGTAATATCTTTGAGATATATTATAACACTACTAAAAATAATAAAAACTAACAGTAATTACTTACCGCTCAGTGCCTAATACCTATACTCATAATTAATCAATATTTTAATATCATTAGTACCCTTATTAGGCTCACTTGGAACCCAACATAGAACCTGATCATCAGCTTAAACTTGCTTCACCTGCACAGCCCCACATAAGAGTGGATTGTATATGTGGCTCTGCAATGCCAAGTGGTCTCACATGTAGTTGTACGTTGTTAAGCAGGCAATGTGTGCAGTCACGCAATGCTAAGTGGACTGCTTTTGGAGTCTTTATGTGGTATGGCTGCATATAGGCAATGCGGTATGGTTAAGGGACCACTTATGCGTTTGCAAGTACATACGCTGTGGTGTGCACCATATTTTAAAACATTGTATAGTGGCCTTAAAACATATTTTTTTGGACTTCTTAAATGTTTCTGGACTTTGGTCACTTTGAGGATTTGCAAAATAAATTTTACCATATCATTTGAACCTCAAGTTGAGCTTGAAGAAATCCGTCCTTATCCATACCTTTTATGTTTTGTAGGCCAATTTTGCTTTTAAAAGGCATCATAATTTCATTATACAGTATCCATTTGTGTTCCTTTTTTTTAAATAATTATTATCTCTATTAAGTAGTTACTTTAATGTTTCCTTGCATATGCATATAAAGTTTGTATGGACACAAAAATATGTGAGCCATAGCTTATGAAATATTGATCGAGAATATAAGACAAAGGTGGTCTTGATGATTGGCGGTGAGTGCTAGAAGACCTACTGTTGTGTAAATTCCAAAGCGAGTCACTGTTGGTAGCATATTCAGGAATTGGCATGATTTTCTTCCTTGGAAACTTAGCAGTCAAATTTTTGACAAACTATTTTGTCTTCTTTTATGGTTGAGCTTGTTTTGACCCCACGAAATCAACAAATTGAATATCATTTAGAGAAGTTGAGAGATGAGTTGAACTCACAAAATTGTGTCAAAATTGTTGGTTTTATAGAAGTTAATGAATAATTGTTAGAAAAATCAAGTAGGCTAGAGTAACTTCTTATGAAATATTTGAAGCAAGGAATGTCGAACCGAGCCAAACCGCCTGGATTGCCCGGTTTGGCCTGTTCCAAGCCGACCCGATGGGAAACTGGATCAGTTCGGCCTTTGGATTCGGTTCTAGCCCCGAGCCAACCAGAAAAGGTCTAAACCGAACCTTACGTTCCAGAATTGTCCGGAACCTTCCGGGACCAGCCGGTTTGCACCGAGTCGACCCGGTTCTGAACTAGCCTCCTCTCTTTTTCTTTGTCTGGTGTTAAATGTTGTTCGGAAGGCCCAAGAAGGCCTTCTTAACAACATTTGTAAGCGGCGGAGAACTTTTCGCCTTTTCTCCTTTCCAACGGGTCAAAAATCATACCGATTCAGCACTTCAGAAATAAGATCCAAGTCTAAATAACGTATGCTTCCTCTATCTTTTTTTTTCCTCTTTTTTTGGGTTTGAAAAAATAGCTCGAAAATTGCAAAATAAGGAATGATCATGTCAAAATTTTTGATTTGGGCTTAATTTTATTATATGTTGTAGATCTATGGACGATCTATACGACGACCTAACAATTTTTAATTTTTGGATTATATATAATTTTTTAAAAATAAAAATATATATTTTGTGTTAAAAAATAAAAAAAATATTTTAAAATATAAAAATTTTAAAAATAAAAATTAGAACTGTATTTAAGGGCATGTAAGCTACTTTCTAGCAAAATTTGGTGTCCATCATTCAAGTTTTGATGCAATCAAGCGTACGGTGGACTAGGCTTAAATTTGAAAAAATGAAGAAATAAGTAGCTTTTGATGCATACTCAAGGGCCTAGAAAAATACACGCAGCATTCATTATTGGGTTCTACATGGATCTTAGTTAAAATTAGTATTTTGAAATATTAATATTTAAAAATTATTTTTAATTCGAAAATAATTAAAAATATTTAAATAATATCAAAAAAATAAAAATTAGTTTATGAGACAGTCGCAGGGTGGTCTTTCATTCACTGATGAGTTCCAATTTAAGCATGAACACAGGAAGGCACCAGCTGATGTGCCTTCTGACTATGCTGATGATCTGGATATCTACGAGAGGCATTGCCACTCGATCCGATTTTAGATATCGGTATGTATGTTGTACTTTAAATATATGTAATTGATTATGTTGTTTTATAATTTTTATTTCACTACTTGATTTGAGAATATTTTATATTGCTCCTTGTAGCATATGCAACATCTCACTAATAATTTTATGATTTGTATCATTTTAAAACAATAAGATGCATTATTTAGGTTAAACCAGAATCATAAAAACATCAAAAAATATAAAAAAAAATCAAAAAACATCAAATTAGATTTAAAATCATCGAAAAAGTTCAAAAACAATGATTACCAATTAAATCAACTTGAAATACTCTAAAAAAGAAATTGAGCATGCCGGTGCCGGCCCTACCGTACCGAACCGTCTGCCGACCAGTATGGATCTCGGTACCGGTTTGGCGGATCTTGATTTGAAATCATTGATATATGGTTCAAATAGTGCTTAAGCTACAATTCCATTTTCCCTCCATAATGTTATTCTATTAAATAGAGATCACAACACTTATTGAGTGCTAGATATACATAATTACAATACAAAATATCAAATAAAGATAATTTTTAAAGTTACATATTTTCTTTTGCTTTCCAAAATATTCGTATATAATCAATTAAACATTTACAACGCCTTGATATGTGGTCTTAGCAAAATTCTTTCATTTAAGGAGAAGCATGTTATGTGGTGCTAGAGGGTTGTTAAGCTACACAGACGCATGACGCATGCATGTTTTTTTAGTTAAAAATGGAATTTATTGAGGTGGTATGGGCATGTATGTTATTGATTGAAGGAGGCAAGTACCAGTACTTCAATCGTTGTTGAAGAATGTAGGGAGAGCAGGGGAAAACCTAAGTGACTTTGATGGAAGGTGTGATAAAGGTTATGGAAAAGGTTAGATAGCATCCAGGTAGCTAAATTGGAATTTTTGGCAAACAAGGTTTTATTAAAGCCAGTGTCAAATACAATAACGACATGTCATTATAGCCTTTGTATTTATAGAACATAACTTTTTAACTGCACAGTATTGCGGACAAATTGCAGGTCCAAAATCCTCACAATATAAAGTATAATGGAACGATTCAAGGCCTTAAATACATATGGAGATCTGAGGGTTTTCGAGGACTATTCAAAGGCAATGGTACTAACTGTGCACGCATTGTCCCAAACTCGGCAGTCAAGTTCTTTAGCTATGAGCAAGCAGCCAGGTATCATTTTAAATTCTACAATCACATTTTTGCATTGTCTATGTGAATGTAATGCATGTTTTTGTAAGTATAAAAGGTTTAAAGTACTGCTATATTGCTGTGTTCTGACATCTACTTTTGTTTCATGCTGTCTGTCTTGCTATGTTCCACTGGCATGTCAGACTGGTAGGACACTGAAACTGTGCAATAGAAATGCTTGAGATACACTTAATCTTAGATTCCTCTTACATACGGTTGTTTGTTATCCTTAGATAAAGTTCAGATGGAGGTTTGGGATAAATCATGCTGCAAGCAAAGCTAAAGCAATTGTGGACCGCATATCCAAGGTTTGTTGATGGGAATTGATAAGCAGAGAAGCTAGGGAAAAAATGCAATGCAGACTACAGGGTCAAAACTAAATTCTAGAAAGACATTGTTGATCCAAACATGCTTCTTGATCATTGTCAGATTTTTTAATCCAACCTCCATACAATGAACATTTATAGATTTGATTTCCTTCAAATGTCCTAGTTTTAGTACAGTTATTCAAGGAGTTAATTGCCAAACGGTAGAATAATACAATCAAACAGCCAATGGCTGCTCGTATGTTGTTCAAGTATGTCTGGAAACCCCATTTGATGGTCTTTAGCTATTAAATACAAATCCACTTGTCTTTTTTTTGTGTTTACTCCATATTTTTGATTATTTGAAATAAGATAGTAGTTATTTTCACTCGGAGAAAAATTTTATTCTCTTGATACTGAAAATTCCTATATGAGTCTAACACGTTTTATTCTTTACTGACACTTCAACATCTAGGCTAATGGTATTTTTTGGTAAACTAGGTAATGATGATTATTGAGAAATATGTTGCCCCTTCTAGTGAGGAGTTTTGATGAGGGTATTAACTCTGCGAGAGTTATTATCTTCTAGTATTATAATTGTGACTCTGGTGTGTGCATCTCAACCCCCCAGTTCCATTCCACTGTGGGGTCCAAGCCTTGCTTTGATTTCATCCATAAATTGTTTCTAGTTCTAACTCAAATCTCCATCCTTGTTTTCCAAGAAAGTTTTTGTGAATACAGTTCAATTAAATCGTTAGTCGTTTAATGGGCAATGATATATTAATAATAGTTAATCTGTATCAGAAGTTGAATCTTATAATATCGCCTGTCCTTGAACTTTTTTTTTTATTTCATCTGGACAAGAGCTCTATATGCTAAATTGTCTTTTTGTTATCTATTCTCCCTTGTCCATATAAAATCATGAACAGGTTCTGTCAAGAAGCTTCCATGTCCTGTAGATTTAAGGTAAATCATTACACCTGTCCAAACTTAGCTAGTTTGTAAAAACTGACTATGATTTTTAGCCGACTCAATTTTCCATAAAAACTAGTTGTTGGGCCTGATTGTCATCATTATAATGATGTGAAGAGACTGGTTGCATGGGCTCTCTCCTTTTTCAATTATTTTCTCCTTACATGCATATGCATTTCCTTTTTTACTAGTACACACAGTCTCTCCCTTTTCAATAAATTTCTTGTTTCTTGTTTTACCCCAGAGACAACCGGTCCTTCTACAGCATTAACAGATGGATTATTGTGTATGTGTGACCATACCTGCAATTCAATTTTTCAAGCATAGATTAAGGTCAAATTTTGCTGGATGACATAATTTTGTACATGAACGTGCATGTGCAGAATGTATATTCTTCAGAACTTGTGTGCTGGCTATGCTTTGTTGAAAGTTGATCTGTCATTGAACATATCACAATCTAGTGATACACATCTCATTCATATATAATTATGGAATCCATTTGATATTTATTAAGTGCAGTAGATTTTTAAAACATATGGGACCTATTTATTTTCTTCCTTTTCTTAAAATTTTGAAATTTTTTGCAGTGGAATTTTGTGGTTTTACCGTCGGCAATCAGGCAATGGTATGACCATCCTTATCTTTCTAAGCCATTTTTTATATTATGAGGCAGCTTTTATGAGGTTGTCAATGATTTACTAATTAATATCACATTACATCACTTAGCTGTTATTCAAATATCCACCAATCCTGATATTTGAAAATTTTGCAAGGCATGCCCCCTTTTCTCCATGAGTGGAGTACCACATATATATATGCACTCTACACAAAAAGACTTGATCTTGTACCAGGCTTTCGAAGCTTTTTGGTCATTGTTTACTGATATGTGAAAAATGGAAAATCTAGTTGTATGTAATATTTTAAGCAGGTTAGATTATCAGGTTTCCAGTATCAATATTCCTTGTTTGCATTTTAATTAATGCAAAATTTAAAACATTTATAGCCTTCACAAATATCTTAGGAATAATGGCTGCTCAAAGAGGTTCCAGACTTTTATTTCTAACCTTTTTTCAGTTCCAAGTATGCATCGGTACTTCTTACAATTTTAATAATGGTTAGCAACTTTTTTTAACTCTATTAAAGGAACTAATGCTTTACTTTGCATTGGGTTATTCATTTCTGTTAATGTGTTAGAACTATGATTATATGTGAATTTGAAGTCTCAAATGAATGTATTCTCATTGGTATTTGAGATTGCCCGTTGCCTTCATCTGCGTGCTACATTGGTCAGTATTTGACACAATTGTTGTTTTGTCATATTGCACCAACGTATGCGGCCCAAAGCTTCTCTAAAAAAAAACATACACCCCATAGCAGCAAACACCTTTTTCTGCCCTCAAAAGCTATTCTGGATAGCAGCATAATGATGAAGTCATGTTTTGTCTTCGAAAAGAGATCAAAATTCTCTGAACCTCTAATTTTTAAAATATATGTTTGATTAGGATAATACTTCATGCACATTTTTTAGACACCGGGTGTTATATCCAATCCACGTTACATAGAAGTATAAAACTTTCCACACCATATTAACCTCTATGGAGCATAAAATAACAACAACATAATATTATTAGAAGTAAATTTAAATATCTAAGAAGTTCTATTCTAATTAACATATTAAATGAATAAATCTTTTTTGGTTGGTCTGTTTCTGGAGGATAAGCAATATTGATCAGTACCAAGTCAGTACAATGTTCATGAGGAGAGTATGTCCTTGCTGGTGAGGCTTCAAGGGAGTTTGCATATGGTATAATGCATCATGTGCTCCAGGTTTTGAAAGTATGCTGACTTAAATTTTTGAGCAGGATAAGGGTGGTCATTGTTAGGAAAGGGGTTCACAAGTTTTTTACCCCTCCTCGAGCTTTTTGTCCTTGCTGCAGTACATTCTCTGCAAGAAATATCCTATATCCTCTACATTAGGTATCACATTAGTACGGGGTTCATTGTCTCTCGAGCATAGGTGTGCATATAATGCTGGCAACTTCAGAAAGTTTTCTATCTGGCTGATGGCATATTATTAGGCTTTTGATGATCAGTGGAAAGTGCAGTAGTTGTGTCTTGCAACAAGAAACTTGCATATTTGTTGTGAAGATGCTAATTGACAAATCACACATCTTTGGACTCTAGGTATTATGCAATTAATTTATATTTTTATTCCAGTGTCAACTATGCCTGCAACAATGATTGTTTTAAGTCAAAATAGATTGCGGTCTAGCCATAGTGCTTAAATTCTTAAGGTTTGAACGTTTCTGTTGGTGGTACTCATGAAGTCATTCCTATCTTATGGTGACCTTTATAGGATATTAAGGAAGATAGTTTTTCTTGGAAGTTCAAGGATTGATAAGGCAAACATTTTGGATATTTGAGAATTTGTGAAGCTTAATATCTAGAGAGCTTCATGAGGAATATGGTATAGGAGGAAATTTTGTAGTTGATGTAAAAAAATAATGACCGTGAACTTTTGCCATGAAGGGTAAAGCAAGCATTGTTCCTGATGAGGTTCATAATGACAAGGTATACAGTGCTAGACTGAATCAGTGCAAATTGGCCCGTATTGGGTTGAACCATCCGGTTTTGCTAACTTATGAGCAATTTGACTCAGTTTGAGGGCTAAATCGGTCCAATTCTCATTAAACCCTCTACTCTTTTTCTTGCTCGATCACACTTACCTCATGTGAGTTCTCGCTCATGACCCTTCATGAGGTGGAGACCCTCGTCATGAAGGTTTTTGACTTGTAGTTGCTATTGCTGACGTTGACAACAACACTGACAACAAGGCTGACGGTGGGTATTCCCTCTCTCTCTCTCTCTCTCTCTCTCCCTCCCTCCCTCCCTCCCTCTGTCCCTCTCTCAGTGTCTACCCTGTCTTGCTCTCCCCCCATCTCTCTCTCTCCCCCTCCATTCTCTCCCCCCCCCCCCTCTCTCTCTCTTTCCCCCTTCTTGTCTCTCTCACTCCCTCTTTCTCTCCTCTCCGACTCCCCCTCCCTCTCCCTTACTCTACCTTTCTCTTTCTCCCTCTCTCCTCTGGTTTTGAAACATCTCGGGATGGCACAATATCGGTCTGTGCGGTACGGCACATTCCAGTACTGTATCAAACCGGTAGCTGGCTGGTACGACCCTTGGTACTGCTCGGCGAACGTTGCATAATGATGTAATCTACTTCAAGGAATTGCCACTACCCATTTTACTGCTCTACAACTAGGTTGAATTACTTCTGTTGTCTCCTGATCTCCTTAGTTCTGCGGTTCTGCCTCTTTGAGTGTCTTGTTCACCTACCTTTCACCTTTTATCTTTGAAATCTCTTTTTACTCTAAATTGATTTCATTTCATGTAACTTTTTTTGACTGAGACAATGAAAAGAATGGTATACTTTTATGCTATCATGACCAGGTATTTATTAAGAGACATATGAGTGGTACCATGATAATCCTTTTTCAAATTTGTTCCATAGATATTTTTTTAGTAAATCCTTTCTCAGAATCAACTGTAGGATAACATCCAATTGGGTCAGTGAAAGTATTATAGAACAAGTCTGAAAGTAGCATGCTGAACTTGTCATACCATAAGTCTGTACTTATAAATATGAAGTCATTAAGACAACCATTCTGAAGTTCTTTTGTAGACCATTTAGTTTCAAACACTCTGAACAGTAACAATTTGTTTGAGCAGTAATAGCATGACTTGCCACGTATTGGCAAGACTATATATTCTTGACATAGCCATCAAATGGAAAAGTTTAAGCTGTCAAATAAGGCACTTGTTCTGGTTCCCTCCTTCCCTTCAACCCTTGTGCTTCCCTTTGCCATTCTAGCTGGCAGAAGCTGCAGATGACAAAGAAAGTGGTGCCAGTTGTCTCTTCACTTCATTTATGGTAAAGCTCGCAATGAAAGCATATATCATTTTGGTGAAACCTGTGGCTAGCAGGTGACAGTTTATGCATCCACTCGTTCCAGCCATTTTAGTTACCAAAAGATGGAAATGAATGGAAGTGGGTTATGGAGTAGTTTGTGTGAGAATGGCCCTCAACATCCTGCTGCTCATGGTGTTTCACGACTGTCGTGCTCTTTGTTTTGCTCTCTGCAGCTTTTGGTAAACATGTTATGAATCTCTTGTTTGATTCATAACATGTTTACCAAGAGATTCTCTTCTCACAGAGAAATGTTGGTGGACATAACAAATGGATATGTTCTATAATGTTTTACACCAGTTAGGATGCAACAAGCAAACATAAACTGGAGCTATGAATTAGTAATGGAAGCATACTAATGGCTGAAATTCATAGGAGTATTTGTGATGCACCAGATATCAATGTCATGTGGATTTGGTTATATTAGGGGCAGAAACATTCATCTGAATTTGGTTTACTCAACATGGAATTTGGATCTAGTCTAAAAATATCTGCAACCCAAGCAATTTAGACCAATAGATGAGAGTTGTTTTTTAGATATTTAGATGGTTGCAACTGTTTTAATGGGATGTGGCTAGATTTATGGTCAATGTAAGTGGAGGGAACTGATACTAGATTTGATCGGAGGTCTCGATAAAATAAAATAAAATAAAATAAAGAGATGAGAAGAAGTATGCGAACAATAATAAGCAAGGATTTTGGAGTCTGCACACATATGGGGGGACTCTATCTAATTCATCCAATGCTTTATGGGGTAGGGGGTTTCTATTCAGTTTGTCCAATGCTTCGAAGGGGCTGATCACTACCTTCACTTTTCCATCTGCCTTTTGAATCAACAAATTGCAGCATTCCTAGGACTTTTGAGAGCTATCCACCAGTGAAAAAAGGAAAGTGAACCTTAGCCAATGGATAGAAGAGGCAAAAGGTTAGATGCTTAACACTTCATTGATAAAGAAGAAGCAATAAATCATATGCATAAAATTTCATTTTATATGCGGTGAGCGAAAATGCTATTAATGGGCCTCATGCCTGTTGGAGTTTAACTTAGTGTAAGGCAGTAGGCCTAGTATGTCCTGCCTATGGTTTATTGGGCTTTGCGTAATGCACAAATAGCCCATTAAGACCCAGTTATTGAGCTGATTGCTGAACTATTATTTGTTGACCCTGTAATTTTTTTGCTCCACTCTTAAATCCATTGTCATCGTCATAATCAATCTTCTGAGTTCTGATGTTTTTTGTCATTTTTTGCCATTTGCCTAGAGGAATTCTGATTATTTTTTTTTAAAGTTAGAAACAATATTTGTGTGCCTCAAAATTCAGATATTATTTATTACAATTTTATTTGATGGACGTCATTCATGATGACATGTCAGCTTTATTAAATTCATGGCCTTTGTAGGATGAAACATCGTGAGCTGATAAATAAAGGAGAGGGGAATCAGGCACCTTTTTAGTTCGTGTCTAAACCATGGTGTGGCATGCTAAGTTGCTACCTGTATTTTATCTCTACCTCTTGGTATCTTTTAAAGAAACCACCTGGAGAATTACTTATGAGAAATGAAGGCCAAATTGGAAAAGATAATAATATACAATCATTTATCACCATTATTATTTTCTCGACAAGGCAGTGCAACAGTCCCTTTTTGTATTTTTATCGTGCATTGTCCTGTTACTGGATAACAATCAATGGTTTCCTATCCTCTGACAGTAGTGCCTATGCCAGTAGAGACAACCTCCCCTCTCATCCATCTTTTATTGTTTTATACTTCATAAAATTCTATGGTACAATTCATGTAACTATTATCAGGCCCAAAACTCAAGTTATTTACTGGTACAGATCATTAGAATATGTATTTGCATGCATGTTCTCTCATTGATTGATATTTCCTGACATGAAGAGGATTAGAAATGGCGATTTAAAAGGACAGGTGTCTAAGACTGCTAATTGATGTCGGAGGTTTTCCTTTTTTGCTTTTTAAGCGAATTTGGGACTCCGGAGACCAATAAATAATAATCCTTTTTTTTTGGAATTGCTTATGGATAAATGGCAAATTTTGGGTTGGGATGAAAATATAGTTCACCCTATTAATAAGCTAATTTAGTTTTCCTTTACTAGCAAAAGATGAAGAAGCTAGGGCTCTTTAAAGAAACTGCCTGATTTTTTTTTGAACTCCCCTTTTCTTCTCTAGTTGCCGTCTTTTTATGTGTGTTTGTTGTGTCCAAATTAAATTTCTTTCAGTGATAGAAAAGGCAGAGCTAAATCAGTAATATGTCAGATATTTGGACATGTAAGTTTCAGCATATTTATATGAAGTTGCTGATTTCGTCTAAATATGGCTATGGAATTGCCCAACTGTTCCATTGTTAACTCGTGCAGAAAATGCTCAACTGACTCCTGTATTGCGCCTTGGAGCTGGAGCATGTGCTGGAATAATTGCTATGTCTGCTACTTATCCTATGGACATGGTTCGGGGCAGGATAACAGTTCAGGTGCTGTTTCAGGTTTCTTCTAGCGAATTATTATTGTTATCTGTAATTCAGATAATTTGGTCCACTTGGCTCTGAGTGTGATGAAAAAGTGTTCTGGTAGTTTCTTCTTGTTCCTTGTCATTAATTCTTTTCATTCATCTTTCTTTTTTCCTGACAGACTGAGAAGTCCCCTTACCAGTATAGAGGAATGTTTCATGCACTAGGTACGGTCTACCGAGAGGAAGGCTTTCGTGCTCTGTACAAAGGCTGGCTTCCATCAGTAATAGGAGTGGTAAGTTCATTCCACACTGCAGAGGCAAGCATCCTATTTCATCCATTGTTGAACAGCCAGAAGTGTGAAAACATTTTTGGGTTATGACTTATGTAAGTCCTGTTTTACATGTCTGGTAATCTACAGGAAAAAGACTGCTATTCATGCCTGTACTAGTAAAATCTAGTGGTCTACTAATTTTTGAGTCTCATTTTTATTAAATTGTTGCTTGAAAACTCTATGTGTAAAATATGTGATGTATATGTACTTGACATATATGAAAGCAAAATGCAGTGGGCTTTACACAGTTTGTTTAGCATTTCCATGGAAATTCATATTGTCATAGACTACTGATAGGGTTTATTCTGCTGAAAGTAAACATAACATCATTCATTCAAAAGGATGTAGTTTGATAGAATCCACATTCATAGATGCCCTAGTGATGTATTCAAATCCCAGACTAAGGTCTCTCTCTCTCTCTCCTTGATCACCTGATCCCCTCCCTCCCTTTGCAAACCACACACATACGTGAAGACATGACAATGTCGTCATCTTCATTTCTATTCTTTGCAATCCATGCTAGAATTAAAAAAATCATATTTATTTGCTTCATTTCAGTGATTTTTAATTACTCAGACGATCCAAATTTTGGGTTTGTTGGCATGTTGGACGCACAAATGCTTGAGACACTGACACTCCATGACACTTCATACCATCAAACTATAATGATCACTTACATGTCTACTTTTGTCTATTCCACATAAAAATTACTATGTAACATATGAATTAGCAAAGCTGCTATCAATTTTGTGAACTCAAGGAGAAATAGGTCCAGCTTATCACCTAATGTATGCTTGAATCAATGCATATTCACACTAACATATATATGTCGTAGGCATGTCCTTATATCCAATTTTGAAAGGTTCCCCTGTCAGATTCTTCTGGATGCTCAAATACCTGTCACGTGTCCCAGAAACATTAATTTTTACTTGTCTTTTGGAAGTTAAGTTTTGTTTGTGCTTGCAGATTCCATATGTTGGCCTCAACTTTGCTGTCTATGAATCCTTAAAGGATTGGTTAGTCAAATCCAAGCCATTGGGTCTTGTTGAAGACTCAGAGTTGAGTGTGGTGACAAGGCTTGCTTGTGGAGCTGTTGCTGGAACTATAGGCCAGACTGTTGCCTACCCTCTTGATGTCATTCGGAGAAGAATGCAGATGGTGGGTTGGAACCATGCTGCTTCTGTTGTGGCAGGCCAAAGGGGAAGCAAAGCGCCATTGGAATATACTGGAATGGTTGATGCATTTAGGAAAACAGTGCATAGTGAAGGATTTGGAGCATTATACAAGGGCCTCGTTCCCAATTCAGTGAAGGTTAGTATTTCTAATTTACTCCATCAGTTCAACAAAAGGTATCAGGCTGCCCAGCAAACCATAAGGTTCCTTGCTTGAAGAATCAAACATTACATTTATGGTACATGTTTTGTTTTAGATGTAGCTCTATTGTACTTTGTTTCAGGTGGTGCCATCCATCGCAATTGCATTTGTGACATACGAGGTTGTGAAGGATGTTCTTGGAGTAGAAATGAGAATATCGGATTGAAGCTGAAAAAAAGGGGGCCCAACTGCTATTTTGCTGGGGGCATCAACTGCTATTTTTGTAGGTGGACGGTAGAAGATAGGAAATGTGCTCGGTATTAAGGCCTCAACCCATGTTGATATCAAACCAGCACTTCAGAACCTGTTGCCAGACATCTAGCTTTGACCTCCCCAACTCAAAGAATAAATTGGCTATAGGGCAGGGAGAATTTGTGTAGCTTCCGTGCTATCTGTTAACCCTATATTTAGATTGTGTTTTGTTCGTTTGCCGTTTTATTTTCTGCTTGTCCATGTAGCATGGGCTATCTAGCTTTTTTCTTCTTTTGACAGAGCCTTCTGATTAGTCCAGAAGAAAGCCAAGTTACCAATACAATAAAAATCCTGGCCTTTTTGTTGTTCTGTTTTCTATTTTGGTATGATATTGTTTCTTTATCATACAATAATCAAATAAATATAGAACATTGATATGTAGTGTATGCATGATAGTTCGGGAGGCATTCACATCCTTTTTATTTCTAATTTTTAGGGCTTGGTCAGTGCACGAATTGTGTGGTTGATATTTTCTAATTTCAGCAGGATTTTGATGACCGGTCTCTTAAAAGACATTAATTCCACTTTCTTAATGTTCTGGTCATTGACGCTATGGCTGATGGATTCTGAAAACTTAAGGGTCTAATGTCGTTGTAGATCCATGGGGATTGTGGTAATCTACATTTCAATTAAAATGGGTGGAATTTTGAAGATTTTGATGTGCTGCGTTAGATTGCTTTTGGAAATCATGGATGCCGACCAGCAAGGGAATGCATACGCTGTACCGTTTAGCTTACCCTCTTCCGTGTGGCAGGAGGTAAGCTGCAAGGTTTGATTTTTCTTTGCTAGTCAAAACAATCAGTTAAGCTCAGGATGGGAAGCAAGGGTAGGAGAGGATGAGAGAGCTCAGGAGAAGGACGGAATGAAGAAATCAGAGTGGGCAGGAGCAAGGGGAGATTTTTAGTAGTTTGTATGGTTTCAGGTGTTCTAGGTTACATTTCTCCCTGCAATATTTCATGATATGGAGTCGTGCCGAAACTTCTCTACCTCATCCAAACTTTCCAATGATTCAATGGCCTTGTTGATCCCATATTTTGCACCATCAGATTAAGATTTTGCCAACACCTCTCCAAACGAGGTATCAGATGGAACAAGATTCCACATGATCCTACCGGTTCACCTTAAGTTGCATATAAATATCTATTTGGACATTAGACCTGTCATCCGCCCTAGAACTTTCTCCTTGATGAATCACGCCCTAGCATATGTGATGGCCAGGTGCAATGCCATACGTGAGTCAATGGGCATGTTTGGTGAGGATGCAGATCGCCGATTCAGCATTCCCACTGAAAAACCCACGCATTGATCTAAAAGCGTATTTAGACCCCTTTTTTGGGTGCGTGCATATGTAGTTAAAGCATAATTAGATTTCAAAAGATTGCTGTACCGGCCTTTAGGTAGTACAGCATGAGGTTGTCCAGTTTTTATGGGCGAGTCCCTGAAAACATCCTAGCTGTTGTCACAAATAAAGGAAAAATAGCTTACATTTTACTAGTACCTCCACTTGCAGCAACCCAAACAGCTAGATATGTACGAACCACACCAATTGAGGATAAAGGACCGAGAATCAAACAATAACAATTGAGGACAAAGGACCGAGAATCAAACAACATGAAGCAAAAAGAATCTCGGTTTTGTGTTGAACAGCTGAACGAGGAGAATTCTAGATATGCTGAACGAAGCAGCAAAGAAAAAAAACGGAATCAATCTGTTTTTGTTTTTTCGTTTTTTTTGGCATAACCAGATATTTTAATGAAGAAAAAGTAACCTGCGGCCTAAAAAGTCTTATCATTTCTCTACAGGAAGCTACTAGAGTATCCTTTGTCCCTCGAACTCATATTTTTACAGCACAATAATAAACGAATTCTTGAAGTTTGAAAGGAAATACCTAGAATATCTTGGAGAAAAGTGCGCTTCTTGGGGCGAAAGTGGGCCTACCATTTCCCCCAGTATGCCAGTCACATCACATTCACTCTCTTTTACAGACCATATGAGTCGATGTAGCATGCATGAACTAACCTTTGACATTTTTCAAACATAGGTTTTTAAACGATCTTATGCTGAGCTGAACCACAGCTTCCATTCTCTTTTAACATGCGCGCATTCCAACAAACAAAGAAAATAACAGTATCACTGATTATCCAAAATCATATGAAGGAGGGATGGGGAAAACAAGAACTTCACAATGAACGTCCACTTCTCTTAAGCATCGCGGAGAGGTATCGAAAAAGATAGTCGCACTTCTCGCGGTGGTATTCGATCAACAAGCACAGCTGCCTTATGGCCTCCCTCTTCTCATCATTCTTACCCAGCACCTCCTCTTCCTTCTCCTTCACCCTCTTCTCCAGATCCACCATCTTCTTCTCAGACTCGTCCATATTTCTCATCAATTTCTCCAGGTCTTTTTCTTTCTCTGCCAACTTAGCTTCAAGACTCCCTGCTTCATCTTTTAACATCAAGATCATCCCATCCTTGTATTTCAATCTCACCGTCAGCTCATGTTTCTCTCTTATCAATATTTCCTTTTCACAAAGCCGCTCCTCCAACTTATTCTTGAGAGTCTTTAGCTCTTCCGTACAAATCGATAATCTACTTAGGATTTGACAGTGTTTCTGCTCAAAGAGAGACTGTAGCTCATCAAGTTTTGTATCTAGAGCTAAAATCCCAGAGGTGACCTCTACTTTCACTCTTATGAGCTTATTCTCCAAGAAATCCAACTTTTTACTAGAAGTCTGCTTCTGTTCTTCAAGTTCTGTGCATCTCTCCTGCAACACTTCCATCATCTTCTTATGTTTTTCTTCTCTCTCCTTGTTTTCAGTTTCAGTTATTTTAAGCTTCTGGTTTGATAGGCGGAGCTGGACTTCGAGTGTTTGAACTTGTCCTTGTAACATTGCAATCTCTTTATCAGCATCTGCCTTTCCTGATTCAGAAAGTGAGAGTTTTTCTAGGAGTTCATTATGACTCCCCACCAAATTCCTTATTTCTTTGTTCTGCTCTTTGATAACAGTCTCTGCACTATGAAGCCTCGCATGTAACTCCTGATACTGATCTTTGAATTGCTTGCACACCTTGAGCAATTCAAGGAAGCTACTGCTCAGCTCTTCCATCATAGTTTCCTGATTGGAAATTTTACTAGTTAGCTTGTCTTCCAAGTTGTTCATCAAAATCTGATTTTCTGAGCATCCATCCCTAATAATTCTCATATGTTCTTCTCCTCTGTTTTGCTGGATGTGCAGCAAATCCAGCTCTGTTTGAAGTTCATTTGCATGGATGGATGCTTCCTTCATTACTTCTTCAAGCTTCTCCCGGATCGCTAACACTTCAGCTCTTGTTTCTTCCAGCCTTCTCTCCAGATCAGTGTTTTGATTGCACAGATTTTCATTACTTTGCTGCAGCATGGAATTTTCTTCTCTCAGCTGTTGCAGCTCACTTTCTAGTTTCTTAACATTAGCCTCTGCCTGCTCTAAATTTGAGGCCAATGTATTTTTTTCTTCCACTGCAGCTCCAATTTCTTTGTTCAGATCAGTCAATTGGAGATTTGTTGCTTCCAATTTGAGATTCAGATCGTCCATTTCAATTTGCAACTGAGATTTACCACATCTTAGTTGTTCTGCTTCAGCTTTTAAATCATCTATGATCTTCTCAGCCACTTCTAGCTTGCTTACGTGCTCTTGCAGTATCAAATTTTCCTCTTTCAACTGCTTCAGCTCATTTTCTAGCTCCTTACTTTCAATCTGCAACTGAGATTTACCACATCTTAGTTGTTCTGCTTCAGCCTTTAAATCGTCTATGATCTTCTCAGCTTCTTCTAGCTTGCTTACGTGCTCTTGCAGTATCAAATTTTCCTCTTTCAACTGTTTCAGCTCATTTTCTAGCTCCTTACTTTCAATCTGCAACTGAGATTTACCACATCTTAGCTGTTCTGCTTCAGCCTTTAAATTGTCTATGATCTTCTCAGCCTCCTCCAGCTTGCTTATGTTCTCTTGCAGTATGAAATTTTCCTCTTTCAAATGTTTCAGCTCATTTTCTATTTCCCTACTGTTAGCATCTGCCTGCCTTAACTCACTCATAGACCTTGAATTTTCCAGGGTCAGTTTATTAATTTCTTCTGCTGCAACTCCAAGTTCTTTGTTCAGATCAGTCAGTTGGAGATGGGCTCCTTCCAGTTCAACACCCAGGTCACTGAGTTTGACCTGCAACTGAGATTTATCATATTCTAGTTGTTCTATCTGAGCTTTGAAATTGTTCAAATCGATTTCCGCCTGCTCTATTTTGCTTGAAAGTGCTTGATTTTCTGTGGTCAACAAATTCTTCTCATCAATTGTTGCTTCCAACCTCTGTTTTAACTCAGATGCTTCCTGGTTTCTAGCTTTCAATTCCTGCTTCAGGTCGTCATAGTCAAGCAACAATTGGGAGCTATCTTTCTTCATTTTCTCTATTTCCACCAACAGCATTTCTTCTTTATCCTGTGCTTGTTGAGTCTTTTCCACAGCTTCCTTATGCTCCAATTGCAAAGCATAAAGTTCCTCTTCCTTGGTTTTTAATTGCTGGTTCAGATCATCAACGATATTCAGCAATTTTGCTTGCTCATCTTTCAGCAGCTCAGAGTCAGCAGTCAGAATTTTAATGGTATTCTCAGCCTCTTGGATCTGAGATGACGACCTTAAAATCTGTGATTCCAAAGCCCCCTTCTCTTCTTCACTAGCTGTCAATCTCTGGTTCTGTTCATCCCCTTTTCTTTGAGAATCCTCCAGCTTAAGTTTCAAATTTTCATTCTCGGACAACAAGTGCTCATTCTCAGAAGAGAGCCTATCGGTAGTCAATTTCAGGTTTTGGTCAGCTTCATCTCTGAGGTCTGCCAAAGCTTTCTCTGCCTCCTGTATCTTGCTCAGAAGTACCAAGCTTTCAGAACTTAATGCTTCCTTTTCTTTGTTTGTATTGCTCAATTGCTGATTCAAATCATCCACCAGATGAGCTTCGTCTTCCATTTCTTGCTTCAATTCCCTGTTCTGAGATACCAATTTTGATATCTCAACTTTCATCTGTTCAATTTCAAGTCTATATTCTTCTATGGTTTCTTCTGCATCATGTAGCCTGCTAAAAGCTTTTGCATTTTCTGATATCAGATTTTCATTTTGTTCATTAGAACTTCTTATCCTTTGATTCATGTCAACTTCTTTTTGAGAGAAAATTTCTAATCTTTGCTTAAGATCTCCATTCTCAGCTTGCAAGAGCTTGACACTCTCCGCCATTGTTTGGAGATTGTTCTCTAATTTCTCAATTACTGCTTCCTTTTCTGCCAAATTAGCTGGGAGTCTTTCAAACTCAGAAAGCTTTGCAAACAGTGTGGCAGCTTCAGTCTGCAGCTCATTATTTCTCCTTTTTGCAACCTCCAACTGTTCCTGCAAAGTTTGGTAATCTTCTAACGAGATCTGCACTTCCACTTCCCCTTCTTGAATCTTGCTTGATCTCTCCTTATGAGAAAATATTTCAGATCCCGAATCTGATGAGTCTGATTCAGAGGAACCGAAGGTAAATGAAAAGCTTCCATTGTCTCCTCTTTTGTGGTGAACTTTCTTCTTTAACTTCCCAATCAAATGATCATAATGTTCATAGAGAGCTTGGTAGCCATTGTGAAAATCCTTAATAAAAGAAGCTAGTTCAGACTTGTCAAATGAATTTGCAGATGCATCACTCTCCTCCTCACTTATCAGCTTCAGTATTTTCTCCACATTCTTCTCAATATCTGCAAAAAAGAAAAATGAAACCATCCGTTTTGCTTACACTACTTTTTTGGAAAAAAGTGTAATGACCTGGAAAAGAACCCAGATTAACCGAATGTACACTATCAGACAGTAGAACAACCGGAATACGTTTGCATGTCAAAACTGAACAAACTGATATGGCAATAAACATATAAAGGCAACAGTCTTATAGATTATAACTAAAATGTTGTTAAAAAATCTCCAATACTTGCATTTGTATAAAAGATCAATCAAAAGACAAGCTGAAACATACCCAGTCTTCATTTTGATCAATGGAAGCAAATTTGTAGAAAGTATTGACAAATCTCAGGACATAATTCAACAAGAACAGGATTTTTTAAAAAAAAAATTATGCAGAGTTTATGCAGGAGTGGTACCTTTCTTGTTCTCCAACATTTCTGAGTTCTCGGGATCAACGTGGGTCCCAAAAATGGAAGTTAAGAATTTCTCAAATCTGTGTTTATTCTTCATCCCTAAAAACCTAGCTTCAGTAAGAACCACTCACAGTAGTCTCTGAGCAAAACTTATTTCCATTAACTTGTCTGTGTTTGAGCTCTCATGCACCAGGAATCTGAAAAATACAAGAAAAGAAGTCTTATCCAGGACATGCAGATGATAGCAGTGGCACAGCTTCTGTAGTATAGACTGCATAACAAACTAGGTCAGAAAGTGAAATTAACTTATAAAGCAAATGATCAAAACTCATTGAAATTGGGTTCTTTTTCTGGGTCAAATGAACAGTTAATTACACCATAAAATGCAGGGACATAGACACTCTACAGAGACAGGTAGATAGTGCCCAAAAAAGTTCCAGACTTCCAGTTATTACAATATGCGGCATCTTTCAGTACTAGAGACCAATTAAAAGCCTATGTTAATTTTACTGCATATGAGATAGTTAACGGGCTTTGCATTTAGAAAACAAATTGCAGCAAGAAGATTAACATGGTAAAAATCATGATAAGCAGGTATTGAACATTTTAGATGCATGTTTGCCTATGAAACCTAGAAAGAAGAAAACATGCTAGCTGTTGAGCGAAAAACTAAATATTAACCCCCCGACTCAGATTTTTATAGATAGAACATAGAGGAAAAATTTATGCTCTCCTGTAAATCCAAATAAGAACAACAAGGAGGTTTAGTATTAGTGTAGAAAAGGTTGCAAGGAAACATAGAATTTCTTAAGGAAATTATGTTCAACTGTAGAGTTCTAGGAGGTCTGGATATATGGCCAATTAGGGCATCATCATCATGGTTAAGGGCTTGAATGACATACATATCATCATTTACTGCTCTCGTTCCTTCTTGAATCTTTGTACCTTGTGTTGTATTATAACAGGGCTAAGAAAGCCTCGGCATAAATATAAGAATTTTGCCAAACCACGTAGCTTGTTTATTGTACTTTGTTGTCACTTAACTTTTGGTATTTTTTATAATTCTAGGTGTCGAAGCCAATGGTTTGAGCCATAATCTGTGTCAAATTGTTTGTTTGCATTGCAGACAATTCAAGATAATCCAACCAAGTAGGATGTCCTGTAATCATTGGATCAGGTTCTAGAATACTGGTGGGGGACATCTATGCATTGGTGCTTTAAAAATTAGATCCAAAGGATAATGAGAATTTGATACAATAGGATTGTTGATGATGGTCAGTTTCTTTTTCCTTTGGATGATTCTATTTGTACCAACATTTTGCAATAATGTACCACAATGTTGATGTCGGACAAGCTCTACATTGTGCAATAAGGTTACTATGTAAGCAATTGTACACTCTATAAGAGAATGGTTGTCCTTCATAGAGGAACAACTCCAATAGATTTGAAAGCCTATTTGATAAGTTTTATTGGCATATGATTGTAGTTAAAGTTGAGATACCATGCAAATACTGGATAACTTAATAAAGTAGCTATCATACTAAGCTAGTTTAGTCTTAAGGGCCAGATGGCTCATGGATCTACACTACAAAATGCTCTGTCATTGATAAGGTGTTGCATGTATATGAGGTTCTAAGTTTTTATCAACACCAATCTGAAACACACCTAGTTTCAGAGTTGTAATCAGTTTCAACTAGTTTATGTTTCAGTTAGTTCCAACAACGGTTCACCGAACCGGTAGTGGAGGTTGTACTGGCCAATGATTGGTTTGGCACAATACGGATCCATACGATGTCGTTCTGGGGTATACAAAAATAGGGAGAGGAAGGAGAGGAAGGAGAGAGAGAGGAGGGAGGCTTACCGGTGACTCTCCTCTCAATGGCTCTTCCGAATCTCCACCATGAGTGGGAGAGAGCATCTATGCTGTGACTCCCTAACCCTACTGGTAGATAACGGCCAAGTCGAAGAGAGGCATATCATTTATTGTACCTCCCTAACCCTATCAGCAAGGTCTGCAAAACCATGCCCAATCGGTTGGTTTGGGATGTATCGAACTAGACCGATTGGAGACCAGCATAGTTCCTCTTTTTAAAGCAGTTTGAAACTCTCTCCCTCCTTGTGACTCGGTTCCGACGCTGCCCTTCCCCCTCGCGACTCGGTTCCACACTCTCCTCCTCGGAACTCAGTTCCGAGACTCCCCTCCCCTCATGTCTTGATTTCGTGCTCCCCTCCTCACAACTCAATTCCATACCCTCCCCCGCTCGTGAAGGTCCGCTCCCTCGCTGCCCCCCCTCCCACCCTCTCCTTCTTCCTCTCTCACCCTCCCTCCGTCTCTCTCCCCCTCTTTCTCCCTCTCTATCTATCGAACAAGGAGAAAGGGATCATAGTAGAGGATTGCAACCGTGGTCCACTATTTCAAAACATTTTATTTTTAAACTTCGAATTAAAGTCGACAAACCATATACCGACTTTTCTTTGGTGAACTTGGCAAATCTACTGATTTCAATTTGAAATTTGGAAAAAAAAAGTTCAAAATGTCCCGAAATGGCACGGTACGAATCTGTACCATGTCGACCCGGTCGCTAGTTAGTATACCCTCTAGTATCAATTTGATGAATATTGCCTGATAGAGCGAGCATGGCATCATTTCCGCTTACCAGTGAACTACTCTTGAACCAGGGGGGAGGTCAAAGACCCTCGAACCATCGCAAGAGAGCCTTAAGAAGCCAGGTTTTTATAAAGGAGAGGTTGAATCAACATGAGCGGCGGAACTATCCTGGGCCGATGTCGGTACAGGTCGGTTCGGCGATTCCTGGTCCAACTAGTTTAAGTGGTTTCACCCTTTTTTACAAAATCCATTGGTTTTGATTCTCTCTTCCTCTCTCTATGCGAGTGTGCGCACGCATGTGCATGTTTTTGTGTTTATGAATGTGGGTTTACACACACTCGTGAGGATTCTGAAGGGAAGTCATGTTACTCGTATGGAGAGGCTTGGAGCAGGATAAGATTGATGCCATCGTTGTAGCGAATAGCTTGAAAAGTTTTATCAAGATGACTCCTGTTGTTGGTTTTCTATGTTAGTCTTCCACAAGGTCCCTGTCCAGCAGGAAACATGAATTGTAAAACCTCTGCTTGCTTTCAAAAATTTATTCTTCCTCGAATTCCTATTAAATACTACAAGTAACTAAAAATAATGGAACAAGAATCCAAACTTTAGGATGCCAGCAGGCTAGGGTTAACCTGCCCTAACAAGCCTTAGAGAACATGTCCTCAGTTGGCAATCTTTCTCTTAATGAATTGCTAGTAAATATTTAATTGCAACTTTCTTCGAACTTGATAGAAATGAACTTTGGCAACCACGTGCGCAAAGTTGTTTCTAACTCGTTCCAAGAAATTTCTAACAAGTTTCAGGCCCAGTGCGACAGAGAAGATAGGCCTGAAATTCAAGTCCAACCACACCACACTAGCCTGAATGCAATGCAAAAACCACCCAAAATCAGTAAGGCCCAGAAAATCCTTCAGGCAGATCCAACCCACTCCACATGCAAATTCCTCATAATTACCATCAAATTTCCATCTAGAAATAAGTACATATTACACAAAAGCAATACATGTTACACAACAGCAATATACTTTACTGTACTAAAATTCAAAAAAATAAAAATCAAACACCCTTTAGGGATCATCATCCCGCTCCGTTTCTTTACAAAGAAAACTACCATAATATGGTCCATCAAGCTCTTCTTCCAACTTTCAACCTAATCTCCTCCAACCTTCATTCAAATCATGTAAATTCAATACAGAAAATATGTCTCCTTCAGATTAAACACCATAAACTCCCATCTGAACTCACATCTAAAAACAATAAAAGGAACGGAACTACAAAGCACAAACCACAGCACATCCCGCTAAAATTCATAGCATGCAAATAAAAAACGAACGATTCTATCAATATCTCTCCTTTCTTGACATCAACAAAACACTAAAACGAAAAAAGATCGAAACATACCTGAAATCTTTCCTCCTCCTTCCAAAACCCACCCAAGAAGAGAAAACAAACAGCGGCAAAAGATCTGAAACAAACGAAGCAGATCACTCACGAGCTCCAACCCATCCCGATTAACAAAAAAAAAAAAATTGAGCTCTAAAATTTAACAAAACCCTAAAAAAAGAACCATAAAAAAGGAGCTACTAAAAAGAAGAAGAAAAAACACACCTGATCGACGTTAATAGCTATGAGAGTCGCAGTGGAGTCGGACGGGATGGAGGGCGGAGTAGGGGTTATATTTTTGGAACTTATCAAATGCATTCGCCCTCCCATATCTAAATTATTTACGAGAATGCCTCCAGGCGGTCCTCATCTCGTCCTTCGTGGCTTTGTCCGTGGCCGGCCGCTTGTCCTTAGCCGATGAATCAGAGCCGCCGAGCCGAGCCGTCCCGATTCGTGGAATCTTTTTTCCGCGATCACATCACGACCGGTGTGGTTACCGACACGGAGTTTTCCACTTTAGCCCAACGTGTCTTTGTTGGGAACCGCGCCCGGCTAACTTGTCTCCCCATGAAACACGCCAGGTCGGTGCGTGCTCAGTTTCCCGCCACAATTGGTCTTGTTGGGGTCCACTCCGCGAGAACCGTCCGATCGGTGGCCCCCGTCAGGACTACGGACGAGAGCGACTGATCAGACGGTCAGTAATCTAACGATCGGGTAGTACGGCGTGGTCCGCGATGGTAGACCCGGGCGGGAAAAGATAGCGTGTGCGTGGAGATCAAAAGAGAGACCAACGATTTCTTCGGTGGTCCAATTGAGATTTGATCAGACGGTCCGTAATCGTCGAATCTTGCGTTCTAATTATTTTAAGCGGACAAATGGTACTAAATTGTTACGAAAATCTGAATGGATGTGGGAGAAGAGATGTGTGCCAAAGGAATCCACCAGCGCTGGATTTCATCAGATCTAACAACTCTTGGACGGTCAGTAATGCACGTTGACTGCTGATGGGCCATGTGATGAGTGCGTCTCATTCACGTGGACCCACTGCTGCAACGGTCGGATGCAATAGTATTGGAGCAGTTTGTTAATTATTACGAGGATTGAAGACAAAAGCATGGGGTACGGTTGAGATCATGTTACATTACTTTGTTTATCGACGTAACGTCGTCCAACGAGCGACACCAATTTAGCAGATCCCCTGCTGCTTGCATGTGAAGGGAAAGCGAATGCCAGCCACCAAAGCATGTCACATTGTCACATAGGACCAAATGAGCCTCCTGACAAGCAGACAAGCATCTTACAATTTATAGGGTTTGGCAATTCTCAAATTGGTGCTAGGTTGCGATGTAGCTCCATTAAAGCTATAGAGGACTATCTGAACTGATTCGTTTTCTCGATAAGTTTCGAATACATCATAGGAACTGCAAATGGCTTCTCCTTCAATGAATTGTGCGCGCTCGTTACATGCAACAACGATTGTATGAAGATCGTGCTGCCATTCTTGGATGAATCAGCTTTGGTTCAGTTGATGTTAGATGCAATGCAGAAGAAAAGATGAGAGTTGCTGCTATCCCTGGATGAATAGGCTACAGTTCGATCGATGTTAGGTCAAGGTATCAATTCAGTGCATTGAGGAGGAAAGGTGACGATCGACAGCCAGCTTGCATCTAATGGTGTCTCTAACATCACAGTCTACAATTGGAGATGTTTCTCCACATGTAAGTTATGCTGAAAGATACTAGATACCGCAATAAACGCATGATTCATGTCGAGCTCTTAAAAAACCAACGAGACCCAAGAAGGACTTCATGGAGAATTCTGATTTGGGCATTAACCCCAAATACAACTTCAGAGTGCCAATCATGATGGAAACTATGTTGCTGCCAGATGCTTGGGGAAAAAAATGAAAAATAATTCAATTTGAGACAAGTCGGGCATCAACAACAAATACATTCAAAGCGTAGCAATAAATAGAATTCAGTTTAGTCCCAATGTATTTTTCTAGATTGGTATAAATAAAATCCGGTTTCATAAAAAAAGTGTAGTATAGCAATAATGAGGAAAAGCAGCGGCTTACTATTCCTTTTGCTTTTACTAAAAGCCCTAGGGTTACTAAATCATGATATTGCATAAATTTTATTACGATGCTGAACTAATATTAAAATTTAACCAAATACAAGTCGGGTGATTAACCAAAAACAAGATACTTGGACAAAACTATGGAAGCCTCTCATCTAAAGAAAAAGGAGCTACAAGCACTATCTTTGAAAGCGGCTTCATGGTATCAAGTTAGATTCTTCTGATGTATAGGAGCATTCTATCATATTATGGCTGAAAGGAGTTAGGAACTACCTTCTATTGTATTCGTTCTCCACAAGCACATTGGATTTCTAAAGTCCTGTAGCACTCTCCTGCTAGGATTTAAATATAAGTGATCGAAATCTGTGGCTCTTTCCAAACCCTTGGATGCCCACAAGAAACCTCAACAAAATGAACCTATACAAGAAAACAGGGGTGCCTTCAGTATACACTTAGAACTCATTTAGTTTGCAGAAAGAATTTTATCTCATTGAAATATGTTTCTAAAAAGTTAATGAAAAGTTAATGTGGGGTATATTGTACCTAGAAAAGTGGTCATGGCGTGTTTCATTGATCATGGAAAAATAGCATAGCAAGCATATTTGACTGAGTATCTACTTTCTTGATCAAGTTGTATAAAATATTTTTGTGCCATTAATAAATTGACTACAAGAAAAAAAAATAAGAGGATTAAGAGCATTTCGGAAAAAAAAAAAGGATTTTACCTTAATTTCCAACTATAGAAAAGTAGGTTTCCTATATCCATATGGCCATATGGGTTCTATTTTCTATAGGAGGTGAGAAATTTATTTTTATGAAAAAAATACTTTTTCATCTCTTTTATTTGAAACTTCTAACCAAACATAGGTCATTTCGTTATTTTCCCGTTGTCCATACTTCCCCGTTTCCCTTCTTGCGGACCAAATAAGTCCTTAAAAAATTTGTAGTATCCCGAATGCAATAAGATAGGTGAAATCAAAAGATATTAGTTAGCTCACTGGCTCAAAAAAATGATCTCATCACAGTTCAGGGCGTCCATTTGAATTCTAGCACATGTAGTCCAAAGTCTGCCATAATAATTTTTCAAACAGTCGCCACCACTGAAAACTTGAAATTCAAACATTTTATGCTATTAATTTTCAGATGATTGTGCTATAATTACAAACAGCAAGCAATCTATACCTAGATAACCATCATCATATCATTATTCCTTTAAAAACTCGGAAGTTCGAGCCACCATCCCTGAGCAATCCAATCTTCATATATATGGGTAAAGCTCTATTAAGGAGAGGATGGTAGCATCCCCACCACCTCAGAGAATTTCTAACTGATGGACACATCTAAAGCCTGGTTGGGGCAGGATTAAGAACTTTATTTAGAGTCAAAATGCGCCGCCTTTTATATTGCAGACTTTTTCCTCACCTGAGTCATGCTTATCACCCGCTCTTAGCCTGTAGAAGTCAAAGACAATTGCATGCCTCCAACTGGAAGGAATTATAGGGGGCTGCCACATAACCTGATTTGAGGCCAAGCAACTCTGTATTCACATCATACATCATAGCAGGTGGCGCATGTACATGATGAGAAGTGTGTCCCTTACTGTACCCAGTTATCAGGTTGCACAGTTGGACTTGGGCTCAATCAACCAACAAAATAAGTCTTCAATGGAGGAACTGGGGATTGCACCCAATGCATGCATGACATGCCGAATTGTACATGAATATTTAACATGCAGCTTGTAGAAAATTAATTACATCAGTAAGAAAATGAAGTAAATGAATCTTAGATATGTTTGGTGAGGGCATGTACAAATAATATCAGATGAACAGAAAAGAACAAAGCAAGATACCAAAAAAAAAAAAAAAATGAAGATAGAGCGAAGTTTCATGAATACAGGGCCTGGTCTTCATTTTTATATAAAAGAAAAATCAAGTACAGCAAAAAAAAAAATGGAGGAGTTACATGCTACTTAACATTCTTGAACTAGTTTGAGAAGAAGCAGATAGAATTTGAAGAGGCGTACCGGGTTCGCAAAGTAGAGGCACTTTGATGCCCCAGTGATAATTCGGCAGCAACCGATTTCAATCTGTTGCTGGAAATTGGACCCGGGGGCCGCCGCGAAACCAGGGGGAGGAGCTCCGCTGCCGGAACGGCGGATGGCGGTGCGCCGGCTAGCTACGTCCTCCTGTGGAGTGGGCGTCTGTCCTGCAAAAAAGCCAATGGCCGGGCTTTCCGGCGCCGGCCCTCCGATGCCTAAGTCAGAGGGGGCTAATATGTGGAGAGAGCAAAGAAGAGAAAAATGTTCTTTCGTGTCTGTGCTGTTTACTTGTTTTTCATCCTCCCTTTTTCTTCTTTTTCCCCCCAGGCTCCCTTATATAGAAGGATATGTTACCTGGGAGGTGACGGGGGAATTTGTCCTCTTTTGTGATAATTGGGCACGATTTGGCTCATTAATGGTATAGTGGAGAATAAGGCCGGATCAGACCGTAGTCAGGGAGTTGTCGCGGTTGATCGGACCCCTTGGGGTGGTTGAACCGTCGGCCGTAGTGGGCCTGGGGTTCGTAGATGGTAAGTGCATTTATTACCGAGCGAACCGGCGATCAGGGAGAGCCATACGCTTTGATGGTTCAGTGATCCGGAGATCGTCTTGAGCCGTGTTCATTAAATGACTGAGTGCATCGGAGACTTGAGGGGGTCTCATGCATTAATGATAGGTCGTGCCAAATACCTGCGAAGATCTTGTGCCTTGACGGCTCAGAGATGGTGGCAGGTTATAGTGGAGTTGTGTATTTAGCCGTCAGATCCTTTAAAAGGTTAGGCGGAGATTGGATATTTGGTTAAGGCATCGGCTCGGCAGGGGTGCCGAGCCGAGCTGGTCGCCCAGCGGGGCGCCCTGTGGCGGGGTCATTTCTAATTAGTATTTTCTGGTCGGCGCCCTCTGGGCGAGCGCCTTCTAACCGAGCGCCTCTATTTGGCGCTCTTTTGTCTCTCTGGTCGACGCTATCTAGTCGAGCGCTTTTCTGCTTGGCGCTTTGGCGCTTTGGTTGGATCTCTTCTGATCGGTGTTCTCTGGTCGGAGCGCCTTTCTGGTTGAGCGCCCCTACTTGGCACTCTTCTGGTCGGCGTTCTTTAGTCAAGCGCCTGTTGACCGAGTGCCTCCGAGGCGGTATAACTGGGGTTTTTCCCCCAACACAATCAAATGAAAGTGGGTAAAAGAATCACAAATCAGCATTTGAGTAATTTAACAAATAGAATGACAAATCTTCTTTAGCGCAGAAAAAAAAAAGAATGACCAATATTCCTGGGAACTGATACTTATACGCCTACTTGTCTACGGTGGGAGTAAGTGTAAGAGCCCATATTATTTTTCGGCCTGGGCCGGCCTCTGGGCCACGGAACCGGCCCGGCTCGTGTGGCAGGGGAGGGAGACCCTGATCGGAGTCTTCTTCCTCCCCTGTTCCGACTCTCTCCCTCCGAGTCCACCGGAAGGAGGAGTCTAGGGCGATCAAACCCTACCTAGTTTGCGCCGGTATACATTTATAAAAGATCCTATTCCACTCTCCTTTGGCTTCATCTTTGGAAATCCTTCCATTAGAGACTTGGATCGCTAAGCTTGCCGCGGGAAGAACTCGAGGTGTTCGCCATCGGTCCGGCCGAAGGAGCTCGCCGGAGGCAAGATGAGCTCCATCTCCTTATTCTCTCCGGTCTTTGGGCCACCGATCCCCTTGAATCCGGCCGGCAAGCCGCCGGATTGATGTGAAGCCGCACTCCCCTGTTCGGTTTATTGTTCTTCAGTTTCGGCCGGGCATCGCCGGGCTTGGCACGCCGCCGGCATCGAAGGGGCCGACGACCGCAGGGGGGCGCCGGCCACGGGCAGCCGCCGCCGCCGCCGAGCATCCCCCTTTGGGAAGAAGGAAGAAAGGGAGAAAAAGAGAGGGCCCTCCCGGTCCTCTCTTCCTCTCTCCTTATTTTTCTCTCTCCTCTCTCTAGTTCTTGTTGGAATTTTCTCCAGCTCGATCCAGGGGAGATCATTGTTTGCAAGGACTGCGACATCGTCCTGGTTTAGTGGGTGATGATGGACCTTTAAGAGGATCACTAAAAAGTTTTGGGTTGTCAGTTACTTTGGTTAATTTTTAATGTTGTTTGGTTCTAA
Source organism: Phoenix dactylifera (assembly GCF_051530095.1). Taxonomy (NCBI): domain Eukaryota; kingdom Viridiplantae; phylum Streptophyta; class Magnoliopsida; order Arecales; family Arecaceae; genus Phoenix; species Phoenix dactylifera. The sequence continues at coordinate 30,996,248 of NC_143198.1, read as the reverse complement.
AGAAAAACAATCCACTGGACAATAGGATGTTGAAAAGGATTCTGCATATCTTGGCTCGTAGATCATGATGTGGATAAGTAATTGGTTTGTTTGGTTCTTAGATAATAATCTTTGTACATCAATCCGCATGATATAGATATTTTTATACTTATATATGTATGATGTGCTAATGATTAAGATAATTAAGAAGCAAGAATAAATTTATAATGGTTTTGGTATTAAATTATATTTTGATGAAGTATGCTTGTGATTGATAGTATGATGGATGCATATATGAGCATAACTTACACTTGTGTAATCGAACTAATAGATGTGATGCTCTAGACTATCCATATTATATTGGTTGCCTCGTCATATGTTGGAAATGTGACCGTGGTTAGTCTAAAGCTAGGAATAAAAAGAAAATGATGTGTGACTATGAATTTGGTCAAATGAACGTGGATTTTGGGCTTATCTCATTATTATCGATTGCCCCGTCACAGGTTGAAAATGTTATATTATTGATTGCCCCGTCACTAGTCGGAAATGCGATACTATCGATTGCCCAGTCATAGGCTAGACATGTGATATTATCGATTGGCCCATTACAAGCTAGAAATGTGATACTATCGATTGCCCCGTCACGGGCTGGAAATGTGACCGAGATTTAGCCCAAAATTAGAAAAATAATTGATTTGGTCTATCTATTGAAGATTTATGAGATGTTATATGATATATCACTCTTAAGTGGCTGGATTTCTATTTGATTGTTCGAGCATTATTGATAATCGATTTGTGATTCATGATGCGTGCAATATTTTCTTGTGGTTTTCAAACTTATATTATTATTGTGTTGGTGTGAACTGAGATCATTGTTGATTACGAATATTGAAATTATATTATATTTTTAGGCATTGCATATTCTTGAGGACTTTGCTTTAAGAAGTATGCAGCCGTGTCGCGTGCTGGATTTGGGTGCTGGATTCGGGTTGTGACAGTAAGATAGATTTTAATTCTTAGGTAAACAAGGGCAGAATGGATCCTGCCAATGCGTAAGATAGATTTTGATTCTCGGTAAGTGCAGAATGAATCCTGCCAATCCTCATTAAAAACTGCCGTATGCTTCTTCCACCTATGCAAAAACATGCTTCATATTCGCTCATTTTCTCATACTGGACAATTTTTACAGAACATATTTGGACTATAGTACATAATTACATATTTGAACAACTAGCTCGAATATTCTCAGGAACAGAGCAAGTAATTCGTAGAATACCCTTCATTAGTTCCAAGATTGCCACTAAGTGTGCCATTTGTTTAATCATCTCGTGATCCAGCAATTACAATCTCAGCATAAACACTACATAGATTTGAGCAATCCACATGTAGCTTGAAATTTTCTCAAAAGTCAAAGCATGCTTGGCAATTGATTTGCAGAATGTATACCCTTCGAAAATCACGAGTTTGCCATTGTAGGAGTGCTTTTAATTTACTCAATTCATAACCCAGAAATTATATTCTCAGAATAAACACCCTTGCATCAGCCTGTAGGAGCCTCAAAGTTCAAACCTTAAAAGATCAGATCAATCGACATTTTTACTAGGAAAGGAAAGGTATCAATTAAGGTTTTGAATTCCAATAAATTTTGAATTAAAAGATCATTTTCTTGGATAGAAAATCTCCTAGATTTTCTTGTTCTCAGAAGTTTTGCTAACTAGAAAGCTATATTGGAGGGTGGTTAACAGGGCCTGGATTCTGAAGCTCAGTTTAATTCCCTTTCTTTCTGAGAAAGGAACTTAATTTGAAGCCAAGTTTTGAAACTCCATTCAAGCTTCATTGGGTCCACTTTGTTAACTTTGCAATGATGTCACAAAAATCTCAGCCTTCCCCTCCCCTTCTAATTGAGAAATCTGGTTTTCACTAAGTTGGGTTATCCAATATCTTCCTTTCTTTGTTACTTCATCCATGCTCAACATATCTATTGAGAAACCCTTGAGTATACTTTATTTATATTATGGGGATAAATATATGACAGAAAAGTGTCTAAAATTAATATCCGAAAGTTATTTGCTATGATTACTTACAAATTTCACGTGAGGATGCATTTGGCTGCTCCAGAAGATTTCATTTTTAGAATAAATTTTAAGGGGTTTCAACATAGACTAGATGTTAATGTGGCTTTCTCATAAAATTATTTAAAATTTATTATACATATAATGTTCTAATTCTAAATAAGTTTCAATTTTGTTACAGCCAATAAATAATTATGAATTTAGATTTCGGACTAGAAACTCCTATCATACATATAATCTTGGAAGTCCTATCTCAAGGGGAGTTCCTACATTAGACTATTTCTTAGATTATGGCAATATGAGTTCTCCCTTGTACTCTTCAAAGTCCATTAATGCAATGATCCTTTTTTCTCTAATAAAAGTTTAAGCATGTTTTCAATATCTGAAAGAAATATAATTAATTAGGCTATTATAGATATCGAAAAGTTGAGAAATTAAGCTGATTTTTTTTTTTGTATATATATAGTTTTAGACAATAATTTGAGACAAATACTCCAACAACTTATGATACTTATAGTCCATCCCTCGTGTTAAAACTTCAACCACTGCCCGCAGGAAAGTATCATTAAGTTGTGGACCCTACCGTGCTATCAACCTTGACCCTCATGCATCTCCTTCGTAGCTGTTCTTGCCCTTCTATGAAGCCATAACATGCAAACCCTCTTCATGTGGTCTGGTCTCACTCATGGTCCAACTAAAGGCTTGCCATTTCCATGAAGGTGAATGACCCGATTCAAAATCGACACAAAATATAGGGTTTGTGCGTAAAAATATATGTAATAAACTATTGGATTGGGTTTGAGTTCCAAAATCAGAATCGGTTGTGTTTTGGTTTAGGAGGATCCATCTGCTTTATTTTGTTTATCTAATCTTCAGTGCTGTATGAAATGTTTAGTGAATATTATGGATTGGAGAATATTGTTTTTTAGAAGGCATGGTGACATGTACATAGAAATAAAATAACATCATGACAAAATATATTGTTAATTTCCAATCTTGAAACCATGCTCTGGTTTCATGATCTTTTAGTTCAGCTCTAGAAGGAAGATATTGCTTAGCCTCTTACGATGATTTAAAAGTATTTAGCACAAAAACAAGAGGCCTTATAATGTCTATCAACATGCATATTATTGTGGCCCATTTTGCCACCCTACCTAAATAATGAACAGGGAATCATATTGTAGCTGAAAATCATGACCTACATAGATTGGATTTAGTTGGATCAACACCATAAGGATGCCCTAAAGATGACAAACTATTCTAACAAAGTGCTCACGGGCACTAATGTATTATTGCTTATGTGACTAGAAGTTATACTAGGTGTCTCTCCCTTTATTTTGCTATTTGCCAACTTTGTGATGGTCCATCTTTGCCTTCTTGTAGCTCCTGGACATGAAGCACCTCTAGTGGTGCTGGATATACCATAAAAGCCACAAAAGCCACAAATTTTCAAAGAAATGCCATCTAATAGATATCGCTCACAAAAAAGAGGAAGTAATTTTTTTACAAAACGCACACAAACTCACATGGTTCCCAAATTCTACTTGAACTGAATCTTCATGACACAAACACATTATTCTGATCCACATACACACTTTTGTAATCTATCATCTGCAATAAGATTTTTTTTAAAAAAATTATAATGTCCAATAAGGGGCGCATTTACTAAGAAACATAAACACCATACACGCACACGTGCACACAAAATATGCATAAAATGGAGTCTAGATAAGCAAAGAAAACTAGGCTGTCGAAAAATTCTCAAACAACATCTAGGAAAGATAACTATAAAAAATATCGTAATATTTTGATGTGGTAAGCTAAAAGTACAAATACTTTTCAATAAGAATCACCTTTAAATAATGCAACAATTAGTAATATATTGCAATACTTTATGGATGATCATCACAATTATAAAATATAAAAAGAACTAGTATACATTGAAGAATATAAGATGGTAAAAGTATAAATATGTGATAATATAATACTAACCTGATGCTTCAATTTTGATACTTTATGGATGATTGTAGAGAACTATGCTATGATATAAAACTAGTCTTATAAAGGAGTGGAGTGGCTGGGAAATGATGTTGATGAAATCTAATACTGATGACTTGATAAATTAAGGCTAGGTATTGCAATGATGAGTTCGAATTAGAAGAATGATAGCATATGTGATAAGCAAATAGAAGGAATTAGACAAAATAGAGAAAGACTAGGAGACAGCCATAGATGAGTGAATGTGAAGGAGTATTTTCAGAGAAATGATTATTTTTTTACAAAATGTAAAGGATTTATGGAAAGGCTAGATTGATATGGGGAAAGACAATAATAAAAAACAAAGATAATGAAGTGAATATAACCATATTATATGGAATAATTGGAATGTATAATAATCATTATTTTGTTTATGAAAAGTAAGAATTTACTAAAAGGTAATTTTATTATGCTCTTTCTTGCTCTTTAGAATGAGATGACAAACTCATGTCCATCTTTTATTGCCAATCCTGTAGTTTCTGGCAAGTCATCTTAAAACCATTGCCATTCTAGAACAAGAATATGATATGGTTTTTTTTTTGCTTTTCTTTTTCAAGCAAGAAAAAATATGGAGATGCTTTGGTGGCGAGAACTTGCTAGTAACAATGGATGGAAGTTACACAACTAAAAATAATAAACAAGAATTTTCAAGAGTAACAAGTATTATTTATTTGATCTACGTATAGTATCATGTAATGTGTTGCTCTAATTCTTAGATCCACAGCTTAATTGGCTCCTACAATCTAATTCTTTATTCTACTAAAGATCAAACAAAAATCACAACTCCAAATTTCTTTCGAGCTATATATATTCTCTTTTTATGTCCTCTCTCTCTCTCTCTCTCTCTCGGTAGAAAATGTCTTAGCATTTGAACTCATGTGGACCTAAAACGGATTAAATTTACCCTAGCATATTTGCTATTCCATATGAAGGAACAAAAAATTATGCTAGGTCCAACGGACCAACAGCGAAACCGAACCATCTAATATATTTTTTTTCCGAATTTTTTCTCGCCGCACAAGTATTGCACGTGCAGCTAAAAGCCTCCTAAATCCCTTCTCTCTCCGCCATTATGATGTCCTGCACGTGTCCTCCCTGTCGGCCCCGCAACGTCCGATCGACAACGTGAACTCCGAACCCTGCCGGAGGACGTGGCGCGTCCTTGGCCGTTCACCCCCCCCCCGTCGCGCCCTCGTGGCCCCACCAACCCACGTGACGTCGCCCCTCTCCCCGCCTCCCGCGCGCGTGCGGTTCTCCCTTCTCCTTGGGCCCACGCGTCCGCCTCCAGGAGGAGGGATGGGGTTCTCATCGGGCCTCTTGGGCCGATGTCTTGGCCCGATGAGAACCCCATCCCTCACCTCTCAAGCAGGAACCACCCTTTTCCACCAGTCAAAACCTGGATCTCGAAAAAAGAGCCCGTGGGAGAGCCAAATTTTGCCGACGTGGCACTAAGAAATTGGACGGTACCGTGCATCTCAATGTATTTGTTGTACTTTCCTCGGTACAATGTATTTGCTGTACTTCTGAGAAGCGGAGGTTCACCTATCAAAAAAAAAAAACGGAGGTTTCATGGTGCTCCATGGCCGGTGAGGTCCCCGAAATAGGAAAGCTCACGGACTCTCGGTACGGGAGTACGGGCCCCACTTTTATGTCGACCGTTGATTTCTGCGGATGTGGTAATATTCTGATGCACCGCCGGGAACACTCACGGGTCGATATGCCATCTTGTGGATACATGATTCCGTGGTGGTTCGGCACTTAAATTAATCCATAAAACTTAGCGTGCTAACGGATCATTAGGACGCCAGCCAGACCTGTAGTTAACCTGCATTATGTTTTCATGACGATGTCCCATATAACTGAAAATAATTTGATTGCACTTTGATGGAGTTGATTGGACTCAATTCATAAAGCGATTAAGTCAAATTTGAGCCCATATCTCATATTTAAAAACCATTTGGGTGAGATCTCGAGATCAACCTAAACCAACACACTTTTTATAGATTGCAATTAGAGGGTTGCTAAGAAGATGCACTCGACTTGGCTTTCCAACTAGTGACAGTTGATCGAGAGAGATTTGTATCAATTAATTGGATGGTTGCTGAGGAGAGGTGCTAAGCTTGACCATCCAACTAGTTATAGTTGATTAGGAGAGATTTTTACCTTTAATCGAAGGAGTGGAAGGAGAATTTCTTATAATTGGCTTTCAATTTAGAGATAATTTTGAAGTTTAGGGGAAGGTTGTATACACACGCATATGGACTTGAATGGAACTAAACAGACACCACATATGTTAGCTCAAAATACAGGGTTCAACCGCTTAAGAACATAAACCGGACCATATTAAGTGAGCTAGCGAGGGGTGGCAATCGGGTCGGGTCGGGTCATAAACGGGTCGGGTCACATGCAGGTCGGATCAGAAAATTATAAACCTGAACTTGATATGTTTATTAAACAGGTTAAAAATTACAACCTGAACCTGTCATGTTTAATAAACAGGTAACTCAACTTGATCTGTTTAACCTGTTTAATAAATAGGTAACCTGTTTGCCCAACTCGACCCAACCTGTTTAACCTGTTTGCCCAACCCGACCCGTTTAACCTATTTAGACATGTTTAACCTGCCCAACCCAACCTGTTTAACCTGCCTAACTCGACCTGTTTAGACATGTTTAGACCCGTTTAGACCTGTTTAACCCGTTTAACCTATTTAGATCAGTTTAATCTGCCCAACAATTAAACGGATTAAACGGTTTAAACGAGCCAGACATCTAAAATCTGTATTCGACCCAATTAATAAACGGGTTAAATGGGTCGACCTGTTTACGACCCAAACCCGTTTAGGCCAAATCCAAACCTGTTTATGGCAGGTCGAATACAAATCGAATTGATGGGTCGGATCATATGTTGCCATCTCTAGAGCTAGCGCCCTAGGATCAGGCTGCAAGAGCTCATTTTTTAACTGCAAACAGACGGTTATTAGGGAGTCGGAGATGGTTGGCCAGGGGAGCTCCACGTCACCAGCTCCAGCCTAATTTATTAAAAAAAACTCGTGGCTATTTTATTCCCCTCGCTCCGTTCCTTGGAGCTCGAGGGGCCGAGAAAGTGGAACGCCCCTCAACCAGAAACTAGTTAAATATAAAGAAAATATATATTTTATTTCGTAGATACGCACAAATCTAAGGATGCGGTGGAACAGAACGATTGAACCTTAAATGAATTATTATGTTATTCGAAAAGACACGATAAGATGTTTCCTATTCGCGACGCGGAGAGATTGCTTCATCCGAAAAGCGTCAAGAGAGGAGAGAGAAAGAAGAAAGAGAGAAGAGGGAGATCTTTTCGAGGCAAGTCCTTTAACAGCCTCCATCCTTTCCACTTATGGAAATTTTAGGGTTCCTCGGTGCGTTTTTTTGGCTCCATTATTTTGATTAATCTACGGTACGGAGTGGGCGTTCGGGGCACAGTTCAATCTCTTAAGGTTCGAAATGATTTCGGATTTTCCGGTTTCTTGCGTGAATTTTCGCTCGTTTCATTTCGGCCTGGAAAATTAGGGTTCGTATTTGTTTCTTTTTTTTTCTTGATCCATTCGTCTTATCGGTTTTTCTTTATCTTAATCTGGCTTTCCTTTTTGTTCATTCTAATTCTGTATGATTGTATTCTTATTTTTTGTTAATAAAGTGCATGGATTCGTGAAGCTTGGATTTGTCGCGATTAGATGACTGGTTGGACAGTGGAATTGGTAATCCAATGCTCCGGTTAGTGGCATTTGAGTAAAGGAGTCTAAGAATTTGCTGGTGCTTAAAAGATCTCTCCTTCTTTCCTGGTTTCTCTGCGGCATTGGATTTAACTGTGTTTTATGCGGAGTTTTCTAAGAAATGTTGGCCTTTTGATGTTGTTCTTGCTATTGTTCCTTTTGTTTTTTTTAAAAAAACATGTTTTGGTTTGTCTAATTCACGCTCCGTAAACTCTAGGAACAGATTGTATATTTGATTTTTTTTTGGTTGTTCGATTTGCCTATCGATTTATAACAGCATAATGAATTGTTGAAGTCCTTTCTATCTTTATTGGTTAGCTACATACGTATTAGGGTTTTTGCCGTTCATGCAATATGTACTGATAAAAAGTGGTGCAGGGTTGCGGACGGAGCTGTGGATTTGAGTTGTAATTCATGCAACTATGGATTCTTTTGAGATTGTTTTTAGCCCATCTGGCTCCTGAAGTTTGCTCGTCTTATTCTGTTCAAGTGATCCATTTGAACCGTATGGAAGGGAATGCTGAAGTGAATGAGACTATAGAGAGCTCAACAGAGGTTACTCACCTCAAAAGGAAAGAGAATGATCAGCCACCGCAGCAACCAGATAGCCACAATGCCTTGGAAACAGCTGCTCCGGTTGTCTTTCAAGAAGCTGATTGGCCTGAAAATTTCTCTCTGCTGCGTTCACCTGGGATGTTTCTGGAAACTATAGCAGGAAAGAAAATAAGTTACAATACAGCTTCACAATCTGGGTCTGAGCCACTTTTTGCAAGCCCTCGCTCTTCAAATGATCCTGGAGTTATGGTGGAAGAGCTGACTCTGAAGAACTACAAGAGTCCTAGCCTGTCTATTGGTGGCAGCTCTAGTAGTGGAGAAAGACCACCTGTCAGGAAAGGCCTATGGCAGAACTTTACAAGGCTTGCAGATGGACTGAGAGATGTGGCACCGAAAGAATCAATGACAATGGCCCATCAGGAGGATACAGGGAAAGTCTTTCTGCCCCCACCTGGGGTTCAGAGACCTCCGCCTTGCATAAATTTGGACCCAAATCATTCCAAGGTCTCTGAGCATTTGGCTGCAAATGATGACTGCGTGATCTCAAGCAATGCCCCGACAAGATCGCCTAGCTGGATCCGAACTAAGGTCCTACCTGCATCAGGGTTTCCACAATTTTTGATCAAAAATACCTTGAAGGGTAAGGGGGTTGCATATAGACCTCAAGGAACTCATGATGCCCCTGGCATGGTGATCCGAAGTCAAAATATCGAAAGGCCTAATGCCAGTTTTGAGATAGTTTCTAATTTATCCCATAGACCCAGTGCAAAAGCAGATGGCATGACACCTTTTTGTGGCGGCGGTGGTGGGGTTTCAGATTCCCATTACGACGGAATTAGCTTGAGGGAATGGCTTAACCTGAAGCGCCAAAAGATAAACAAGACTGAGAGGCTGCATATTTTTAAGCAGATTCTGGAGCTTGTAGATATCTCCCACTCTCAAGGGCTTGCTTTACATCATTTACGGCCATCATATTTCATAATACTGCCTTCAAATCAAGTTAAATATGTTGGCTCTTTTATCCCCCAAGGTCAGATGAAGCAGTTGTCAGGCTCAGTAAATCAAGATTTTTTTCCTTTGGGGCATCACTTGAAAAGGAAAAGGTACATGGAACAGGGTAAAGAGGCCTGTGAAATTTTGATGCTAAAGCATCAGCAACGTAGTGAGCACCATAGTACCGGTACTCAGCATCATATTTATCCTCCCAGGGTTGGCTTGAAAGGGGAAGGTCAAGGTGGAGAAATTGATATTCATATTTCCAGTGCAAGAAATTCTGGGTATGATTTAATAAGATTTACAGAACCATATGACGCTTGTAACATATCCAACAGTCCAAGCATATCTAGTTCCAGCACCCAGCAGTCGATATCCGAATTTTTTAAGCTGGAGCAGAGGTGGTATGCTAGTCCAGAGGAGCCAAATGAGAGTATATGCCATTTCTCCTCGAACATCTACAGTCTTGGGGTTCTTCTTTTTGAGGTGCGAAAAAGGTTTACTATGTGGCAAATCCTTTGATATATTTTGATAAAGTATGCACCCACCAATTTTTTAGCTATATTCTGAATTATCATGTGATGGATTTTTTGAGAGTATTCTTAATTATAGATGCATGCAGTCCATAGAATACAACATGTTTACATTATTATTCTGGTCTTTTGATCCATTTAGAATGTGGTTACTTGTTTGTTGTTTTATTTTCTTTGTATTTGGATTTGTATGTTGCAATTTGCTCCTTTCAAATGAATGGAGTTGGTTTGCATTAGGGGAAAGCATTAGAAGATGAGGAAGAAAAAAATAAGAATGGCTATTAAAAACAAATGTGATTCTTTTGTATGGAATGAGACCATAATATCAATTGGTTCGCTCCCAACGAGTGTGTGATCGCCATCAAAATTAGGTCATACACAAATGTATATGCATTTTCAACATATTGTGTGCCTCTGCATAGCTCGTATTACCATTTTCATTGCCTAGCCTTGTTTGGTATGGATTCAGTACTTTTCTTGGTACAGACAACCTGTTATTCAGAAATTCCTGAGGCCATTTTTTTTAATGGCGAAGACTCATGATGCATGTGGGTCTGGAATCAAATTTGTTCTTTATCAGCTGCAATGGTTAATACGCCTGAAAACCAAAATTCAAGTGTTTGGAGATTTCCAATCTATGCCTCAAGGCTGCATTTATATGGCTAATAGTTAACTAGGGGGTACATAGATTAAACCATCAGCAACCACTCCCTGATTAGATAACCATTGATTAGAATGATCCACTATTTGGTTGCATTCCGAGGGTTAGTGGGATATGTTATGGAAAAAATGACAAACTAAGAGGAGAGAGAGGGAGCCACGCTAGCTAAATCTTTCTCACTCTCCCTCATGAAATAAGGTAACCGGCTTAGGCTGCTTTTTTGGGCTTGAACTGGTTAAGTTTAACATTGCCATTTTGGGCTCTTGTTTGGCTGGGTAAAATGCTAACCCATCCTTAAGCTTCTCATAACTAGCATCTGAATAGTGTCTAAATAGTTACAAAATGGACAGTGAAGAGGTAAAATACAAGGATTTCCATTTCTATTACAAGGTTTAGAAGTATCGAGACACTATGGTTCATGTGTTGTAAGATGTTTAGATCAAATTCAGCTATGTGAATCTCTAATTAAACAACCTATCATGCATTTTTGGCATCTCAACTTTATAGTTGCCATTCATTTTGTTGACATTCGATGTATAGGTAAAATAACTTCCGAAACGTAGGAATTGGGCTCAATCTGCAAATTCAACTCTCTCCCTCCCCCCCTCCCTACCCTCTCTCTATCCCTCCCCCCTCCCTCCCTCTCTCTGTGTGCTTGTGTGCGATTCTGTGTGTAAACTTGTACACAAAAAACATTGTGTATCTTTTATCAAGTATCCTAGGTATTCCAAACATGCACATACATGTAAAACATTGTTCAATAGGTAGCCTTTTTACCTAGCAGATGACGTAAATGTTAATACTTAATATGATATTCTTTTTCTTTCTCTTCAGCTCTTTTGCTATTTTGCATCATGGGAAGTGCATTCTGCTGCTATGTCAGATCTCTGCCATCGGATTCTTCCTCCAAATTTTCTATCAGAAAGTCCTAAGGAGGCTAGTTTTTGTCTTTGGTTACTACATCCAGAACCTTCTTCTCGTCCAAAGTCAAGGTATATATTGATAGACTTGATTGCATGTACAATTTATACATTGTGACTATACTCATGTGCCTGTGCATGCTGTGTATCAACGTATGCATTTCTAATGAAAAACTCTGGAAAAACCTTTCCCATGAACTCTTTCATCTTAATAATCATGACCTTTATTATGCTTCTCTTTTTCATTTTGGCAGAGATTTACTAAAAGGCTGCAAGAAAATAGTTTTCTATTTGCCTTTTCTAGTATTTTGTTGCTGCAATAGTCATGCCTAAGAATTTGAGGCTCACAAGCATAATAAACTTTTATAGATTGTTAAGTAAAATGAACTCTCCAGGTTGACTTAGATTTTATTCCAGGTTGTTATTGAAGAAAAGGAAATGGTCTTTTTGCAGCCTAGGCTTGTGAAAACAGAAGCAAATACACATCTCATTTCTTTAAATCATGGGAGTTAATCTAGTCCAGTGGAAAAGTAAGAAGAGGAAAAAGGTCCCATATGTGAAAGGCGAAAGTTGAAACTACAACATTATACCATAACATGATAATATCCAGAGCCCAACTTGTTGCATCCGCTTGAGTTTCACTTTGTGGCTCCATATCCACAGAATGCAAATGCACAACCATCTTAAATTCTAGTTTTTTATTTTAAGTATTTTTAATGCAGTTAATTTTCCACCTTTAGCAAAGGCCATTACATTTTCATGTTTGGTGATCAGTTTTTTTTTAACAAGCAATCATGATGATTGTTTTCTTGATTTCTACCAAATTCTCTGTTACCACTAAACCCATTTAATTAAAATTGATGGTCACATGAAGATAGTTTGGCTTTTAAGTAAAGGACTTGAGATATTTCTCGCACAATACTGAACTCCACATGATGCCCAAGGTGATGCGGTTAGCACTGAAGATTCTTTCCTAGATATAGCCTAAAGGATGTTAGATCCTTAAGTATAGGAACCCATTTTGGCACGGACATACTCCATTCAAGATGAGCTGATTTTTGCTCTAGTCATAGATGCCATATGAACATCAAGATAATGAGCTGCCAGAGATTTACGCTTTAGTTAGGAAAGGATGAGAGAGCCTTGAGTTTCAAGAGTGCACTGGTAGAGAAAGGAAATACCAAGGTACATTATAGACTTGGAATTCTGATGGTAGGTGACCATTGCAAGCGACGATAGAAGAAAAGTGATCCACCATGGTGCCATTTGTAAGAACATTGTCTTTGATCATTAGCTGGTGTAATGCAAGAGCCTTTGACTGTTCAATCAGGTCCCAAGCAATAGAAGAAATCTACATATGGGAGGAGGATGAATTGAAAGTTTATAAGTTGTAACAGTTAACCAATAACTGACAGAAAAAGTGACAATACACTAGCTAGAGGACAGCACACCTATGTATCCAACATTTTGCTCACTTCCCATTCCATCAAATCCTCTAGTCTTAGGACAGCAAGCCACAATTTGCAACCTTTCTGAAACATGTTCAACAAGGCACTCTGTGAACCCACATATATTTCCATCCCTTAGAAGCGGTAATTGCTAGACTATGGTGTCAAGTCCATTACCAAGCTGAACCTGTTAGTGCTCTTTTAATCCACTTAATTCAGGTACACACTTTTGGCTTCTATGATTCAATCAAAACATGATTTAAGAGGTGAATCTGGCGTGTGAACAGTGCATTGGGCTAAGCTAACTTATGGACAAGGAGTACATATGAAAGTTGTTTTTGCTAAAAGCTTAGGAGAAGCAATGTACACAACACATTAGAACGGTATGGTATTTCTCGGTGGCAAATGCATGGCCCTTAGTGCAATGGCACAACACATTTAGTACGGTATGGTATTTCTTGGTGGCAAATGCATAGTCCTTAGTATTTTGAAAATTGCCTATTCCAGGCAATGCTCTTTACCAATCAATAGGAGTAAATAATTACATATATCTATGCCACCACATGGAAAAATAATCCTGCCTGTAATAACTTCAAAGTTGTTTGCTTTGTATACAAGGTCCAAACTTCAAAGAAGGCCTTCCTTGGTTTGTCTCTTTTAAATGTAATTTTTTCCCCTTAAGCATGTGATGGTTCTAGTACAATAAGAATGCCATTTCAAATCCTTCCGCAAGGATTTGGCATCATAATATGCGGTAACCTTATTTTCTTATTTGAATTTCTTATTCTACCTTGAGATCATTCTTCAAAAAAAAATATATATGACCAGCTCTTGATTTTTAATTACATATATAGATATGTATATATGTATGTCAATACATATGTACATGTGTGTGTTTATTTAGTGTTTGCTGGTAGGATTTTTTTTCCCTTTTCATAATTTGAGGTGTCATTTTAATCTGAATTTTACCCTAAAGCCATCCTCTGATAATTGGTGATTCTCTTTCTCCTTGTCCAGGGATGTGCTGCTACATGATTTAATATCTGAAGGTAGAGATTTGTCATCCTTAGATCGCTCATCAGCAGTTATTGATGAGGAGGATGCAGAAGCAGATTTGTTATTACATTTCCTCTTATCTTTGAAAGAACAAAAAGAGAAGCGGGCTGCCAAGTTAGTAGCAGATCTTGGATGTTTAAAAGCAGATGTTGAAGAGGTTGAGAGAAGACACTCATCAAGAGCCAATTTTGTTTCTAGTGGCAAAAATCTGCAACCTAACTTCAGTGATATCTCAGAGATGTACCCTTGCAAAGAACCTGTACAGGCGGAAGATATTTCTAGGATGTCCAGGTCAAGTATTTATCAGGAGAGGTTGATGAGGAATATAGATCACCTTGAAAATGCATATTTTTCCATGAGATCCAGAGTTGAGATATCAGAAACTAATGCTCCAACACGTTCAGATATTGATATTCTGAAGTTTCGTGATAAATGTTATGGAGTTGAGAATGATACTGACATGTGGACAGAATCAACTGACTGTCTTGGAGCCTTTTTTGATGGTTTATGCAAGTATGCTCGATATAGTAAATTTGAAGTTCGTGGAAGTTTGAAGAATGTGGATATCCTTAACTCTGCAAATGTTATTTGTTCATTGAGTTTTGACCAGGATGAAGACTACCTTGCTGCTGCTGGAGTGTCAAAGAAAATTAAGATTTTTGAGTTTAATGCTCTTTTAAACAACAATGTTGATATTCATTACCCTTTAATTGAGATGTCAAGTCGATCCAAGCTCAGCTGTGTCTGTTGGAATAATTATATTAAGAACTATTTGGCTTCAACAGACTATGAAGGTGTAGTTCAGGTCTGTATTGCTCATATGATTGTTTACTAAACTTTACTCTTATAACTCTAATCATTATTGTGGTACATAGCTTCAATTTCCATCCTAAATTTATATATATGATCTATGTCCTCATAATTATAACATCATCTTTTTTCTTGTTAGCCAACTTTCTTGATATGAATATATGGATCAAGGTTTGCTGTACTAGCCCGAATCGGGCCTACGGGACATACCATACCATACCAGTTCGGTACTAGTATCCAGTTTGGGTGGCGTACCGACACTTCGTATGCTGAAAAAATTTCATACCGTACTATACCGATACTGTGCTAGTGTGGCATTGGTACGAGGTTCGGTACCGTAGCGACAAATTTTAATATAGATAATGTTGAGAGTTTTGTTAGAATTATCTTGGTTATCCGAAGATGAAGAGTAAATTTTTGTTGTTTAGACAGAGGCTCATGATTTGCTGTGCATGAAATTGTGTTGTTTTATAGAAGTCTCAATGTTATTTGGTTGCATTCACTATTTATTAGTTGGCATATTTGTGAAGAATTTGATTGCTTAAAGCTTGACTTTTGCTAAAGGTGTTATAAGTGTCAGACCATGGAATGCGGAATCATCCCGAACCGTCCGGTTCGGAGCGTACCGAGTCGTGCCGGCGGCGGACCGGGATGATTCTGGCATTCAAAACGGTAAACCGGCAGGTGGGGTGACAGGGAGAGGAAAAAAGAGAAAAAGAGAGAGAGAAAGAGAAGGGGAGGAAGGAAAAGAGAGAGGAAGGGCCGCTGGAGGGGCCTTGAAGGGTCGGAGCATGGGCTTTGCCCTCTAGACCTCTATTTCGAACGAAACAGGGGTCCATCGGGGCCCTTTTTTATTTTAAAAATTTTAAGTAAAGTCGGCAAGGGGTTTGCCGACTTCTCTTAAAATTTGGGTGCTTTTTTTATTTTAAAAATTTTAAGCGTAGTCAGCAAACCCATTGCCAACTTCACTTAAAATTTATAAAATAAAAAATGGAGCCCCAATGTACCTCTATTTCGAATGAAATAGGGATCTGGAGGGCGAAGCCCTTGCTCTAGCCCTTTGGAGCCCCTTCGGAGGCCTTCGGCAGCCCTCCCTCCCTCTCCCTCTCTCTTCCCCCCCCCCCCCCCCCTCGTTTGCTCTCTCCCATTCTCCCCCTCCCCCTCCCCCTCCCCCTCCCTTGCCATTTCTGTTGTGCCGATACGGGCCCAACATGGAATGGCACGGAGGCATACCGAATTGTGCCGCTGGCCGACCAGTATGGGCTCCAAACTCCAATACCGACACATCAGATCTTGTGTTAAACCATATCTGAAAAGCATAGATTAAGTTAAATTGGAGATTCATTTCTGCAACCTTAATCATCAGTTGTGGTCCCTAATATCTGGGTCAGCTTTATGACACCTCATTTCCCAAGTATGCCTATTGAGAGCTATCTTTGATGTTACTGCAAGCTTAAACTTCATTATGAATCCTGAAGATCTAAAGCTGATCAGACTTCCAAATGTCGTATGCGTTGTCTTTTGCTGCAGCATTGTGTAGCACTTGCTGTGATCAAACAATACTTGTTCGGATGTATCAATTTATCTTTTCAGACTTAGTGCTGGTGATATTAGTTGAGCTGATGATATGCTCATTTTGAGTAGTTCACATATGCTCCTAGAACTATTAATATGTACTTCATGAAAACTTAAGATATTAATAGAGTCTGCTGGGTTATGGTCTTATCAATATATCCAAATTATCTCAGCATTAATCTTGCACCCCCTCTCTTTGTGATATCATGGCTGGATCTCCACCAAAATTGGAACTCCTCTACTTCTATTATACATTTATTAGAGGTTCATAAGATTAAAAACAGAATGGAAATGCACAGTTTTATTTTGAAGAGGGTTAGTAAGCTATGTTGCGTAGTAATTTGTATCAGTGTTGTACATGAACGTTTTCAGTGTTAATGTATCATTCCATTTCTTAATAGCTGATATTCTTGAATTTTGAGATGAACATATTGAAACATATATAAGGTAATTTGTCTACACAGGCCCTTGGTATGCTGTCACTTGCATTCGACATCAATCTATCTGGGCATGGCTGTTAGTTCTGTCCAGTTAGAGTCAGTGAAAATTGAAAGAATCTGGATTCCTCAAGATTGAACCGCACAGCTGATATTTTCCTTTCTCCAGATCCCTGTATATTCTTCTTCACTTCTCTTTTCCTGTTTTTCATGGTCACTCACTTTTTTGAAGTTTTTACACATTAGGATCCAATCCAGATTGGCGATGCAAACAAAGATTTCAAATTTGTTTGGGCATAAAAGATTCCAGTTCCATTCCTGTGTCTTTGTGTGTATAAATAGTTAACAATGGTCGAAGAAAATTATTGTTAGTTGAAACCTGGGCATACCGTTGAAAGTTTATTGTTCATTTGTACAAGAAAGATAACCAATGAGAGATGGTTTGCAAACAGAAGTGATGGTTGTGTGACCCAAGAATCCAGGAGCTGGTGACACACGGCATGCCAGCCAGTGACCATCATAACATGTGCCGTCATCTGCCATGCTGAAACAAAAAAAAAGGACCTAATAGCCCATTTTCAATTAAAACAAAGAGTGACATGATTGGTGTTTTGCTGAATGCTGGTGCTAGCCTGGCATGGGCTGGCGCTTGCAACTCTGGTTTTTCATCAATGTTCAGACTTCAGAACCTCGTATGATTTGAATATGAGGAAAGCTGCAATAGTTTTGACTACTTGTTCGGTTTGTGCCTTGGAGGTTTGCTGACTCATCTACTAAAATCATGTCTAAATCCCTCTTTTCCCAGTAATTTTCCATTTCTAATTTATATAACCAATGCAGCAGATCTCCCAACATATCAACTAGTGTTCCAAGCTGCTTCCTTGAAATTTGGCACCATTTGTTAGAGGATTGATGTCAGGCTGAGAGTTGCTTACAGAAAAGTTTGTAAGGCAATGAATCATAATTTGATTCCTGAATTTAATTCTCTATGGTGGCAAGCCTTGTAGACAGTGTTAAGAGGTGACTTTGTTCTAAAACTTAATTCAGCTTCTATTTGTAATTTAAATGTTCATAACTCTTTTTCGATGAGGGGTGTCATTTCAGGTCATAAAACATTATTGTGTTTTGTTTGTTCTCTATATGCTCCATAGCTCAGGCTAGTCCTAAAACATATAAGATTTCAGATAAACTATAGCTTGTTTTCTCTTTTCTTTTTCTTGTTCCCAAAGGTGACTTTTATTCTGATCCACCATTTCTTGTTTTTTAGTTATAAATTCAGCGTATATTGACATTGAATTGAGTCTCTTCCATCAAACTCTTCTTGCTCTTCTTCTTTGACTAGGTTTTCTTGCAAGGTTATGTAATTTGATTGGCATGGATGGCATGCAGTTGTGGGATGCAAGCACCGGTCAAGGATTTGCACAGTTCATAGAGCATCAAAAACGAGCTTGGTCCATCAATTTCTCACAAGTGGATCCAACTAAGCTTGCCAGCGGAAGCGATGACTGTTCTGTGAAACTTTGGAGCATTAATGAGGCATGTTTTCTGAATCAAATCACATCCAAGAACTGGATAAATTTCAGGGATACTTTAAAAGTTTCTCTCATTTAGGGTAAACTCTTCTGAAACTAAAATGTAAATAACATGGACTCCTGAAGAGTGCCTTTGATATTGCAGAAATTTACCAATTTTGACATCTATTTGACATCTTGCACTTGCCAATGCTGTTATGACACCAGTTGTCCTGTCAATTTAATAATAAGGTGCATAGATCACACTTGGAAGATATATTGAGTTAGTAAACAAGCGAGGGCGAACAAATGCTATGTGGTGGTACTTCAGTCATAAAATGACCTCGTTTTTGTGCTTCATAAGTTTAGTTTAATCATTCATGACTTTCATGGTTGTTCCTTGATGCCAACCAATGTTGTTTCTGTGAATGGCAGAAAAATTGCATTGACACGATCAGGAATGTGGCCAATGTATGCTGTGTCCAGTTCTCACCACACTCCTCCCATTTGTTGGCTTTTGGTTCTGCTGATTACAAGATATATTGTTACGATCTACGCAATACTAGAATCCCCTGGTGTACTCTGGCTGGACATGGAAAGGCAGTCAGCTATGTGAAATTCCTAGACTCAGAAACACTTGTTTCCGCATCAACTGACAGCTCCCTTAAGCTTTGGGATCTTAATAGAACCAATGCTAGCGGGTTGTCGAGTGGTGCTTGCACTCTGACCTTAAGTGGTCATACCAATGAGAAGGTTTGCAGCTTTCTTGATAGTTTCCATTTTTAACTGTCTAAGATTTATGCTTGTTTTATAAGTTATAACTATTAGAGGTCTAACTGACAGTTGTTATTTATGGTTCCTGCAGAACTTTGTAGGTTTATCTGTTTGTGATGGATATATAGCATGTGGTTCAGAAACAAATGAAGTAAGTTTATTTGCAATTTTAAAATGTCTGAAATTTGAACTAAAGCTATTACCCTTTTTGTTTAGCTCTCTTTGGCTCATTAAATATGTAGCTTCTGAATGGCACCACAATTTTTCATCCACTTCTTGTTGTTTGTTAGATATAGTTATGATTTAAATGGTTAGACCTATGTACGATCAACCATCAAATCAATTCTTTTAGTGATACCCAGGAAGTTCTAAGACACATGACTTTAGATCTTGGAGATGATGTTTTATATGCAGCAGCTTGCTTGTCTCTCTAGCTAGATGACTTGGCGGATATAGATGTATCTTATTTTGGAAAATGTCTTGTATAAATGTTTGGCTTTTCATAAACTCCATATCTGTAAGCTAATCCTGTATGATAAATTTAGTTGACTCAAGCATATTCCATGCCAATTCACATTCTCAAAACATTAAATTTATCAACCAGCAACTGCTCTAAAAAATCTTGTGATCTTATTATCCTATTTCCTATAGGAGAGAGATGCGTACCACAGGACAAATCTTGCCCTACAAAAAAATTTCCTTGCAAGAACCTGATTTGCTTGTCATGGTACTTTGTGCACGTCCACAACTGGTTATGTTTATTGTCACTTTAACTGTAGCAGCATTATATCATGCACAGGCTGATGGATGTTTTCCCAGGGCAATCCAGACAAGATTAGAGACTTAAATAGAAACAAATATCTGTTTTGGTCATCCGGCCATGAGATTGATCCCACACCACTGGTTACACATGTTTTAAAATGGCTAAAATAAATGAGCTCTTTCTAAATTGCTGCATTGGATTTCTTTCCAGGTTTATGCTTACTATAAAACTTTTTCCATGCCAATAACTTCGCACGAGTTTGGCTCCATTGATCCAATGACAGGGCAAGAGACAAGTGATGATAATGGACAGTTTGTCTCAAGCGTCTGCTGGAGAGGCAAGTCAAATATGGTTGTTGCTGCAAACTCCAGTGGTAGCATAAAGGTCTTGCAGATGGTTTGAGAGAAGAATCTCTTGGTAATCTTAAGGAGACAGACCGCCACTGGAACTATCCAGTGATCTGCCAATCCCAAAGACTGGTGATCGTTAGTTTGATAATTGGAATCATCCAGATTAGCCTCAAATCTTAAAAGTCCTTCACTTTGCAGTGCCATTCTGGTTCAGAATCAGATATCTAAGGTCTACGGGTAAAAGAAGATATGGTGAATTGTGCAGGTCTGCGTCTGTCTGGTGGTATTAATCACTGAGTGCCTGTTAAGAGTTGCTCCAGATTCTCTGAGCTTTTGTAGCCCTATGTTTGTTCTTCATTGGGAAAATGGATTCGATCCGACAGCCTGGTGTTTACTTGTATCCAGTGTAAACCAAGCCATGGAATGGAATTCTCTCTCTCTTTGTTGACTAGAGAGTTAGCTTTTTCTTGACATTGCAAGGAGAAGAAATGCTAAACAGAAGATCGTATGCCAAGAATAGAAAAAAATAGGCTGACCTATTCAAAGATGTACCCAACAGGATGGTATGTGAATCAGAGTTCAGTGTTTGCTTGAATGATGAGAATGTGGCAGACATCAGGACATTTACTGGACTAGGATTTGAAACAGGATGTGTATACAGGAATTTTGTAGAGGCTTTCAGGGTTGTATATCATTAATGTAAACAGTATGATACCAAAGAAAATATGCAATTAGTTTTTAGCAGTTGTTGTTTAGGGGCGCATTCTACCATTTTCAAGTGGAGGAGGTGAATCAAACAACATTTTGCCGTCCAGAGGGAATATATATACAATGTGAACTGTCACACAAAAATAACCATTCTTTATTTAAAAATGAGATTTGATGTAAATTCAATTGAAATTAGACCATTGTAACTTTTATTTGCGTAGGATGCTTTTTGTATGTAACAAAAAAAAGAGAGGAAAATCAGATATGTATGGATGAAAGCTTTCTAAAGACAAATTATGATGGTGATAAAAGTTCAGGAAATCCAACAGATGTTATATCGGAATTTTCTGTTTGAATATAATCTTTAAGTGCGTGCATCATGATATGCTGTTCTCTTCCACCGCTTACATTGTCCTTTTTCAGGAAAATATCATGACAAGCAGATACCTCCGGAAAGACATCTATTTATTGTTACACTTGATGCAAGCTTTCTAGAGAGAGATGATTTAAAAGAATATAATAAGAATCCCAAAAACATTATATTAGAATATTCTTTTGGAATGTAATTTTTTTGAGCTGTATGATATTATAATCTCTTTGAGCTGAAAAAAACCCTGTATCACAAATCATTTCTGTTAGTTCAACAAAAAAAAGAGAGAGATTTCGAAATTCAAAACCTCCAGATGAAGCTTGTGCGTGCTGAGCTGCATTGTATTATAGAATACATTTGAGAGACTTTGTTGCTTATTTGTGTACTTTGGTGAAGTGCTTCAGTCGATGTCCCAGCAAACTGGACATGAATCTTCAGTTCAAGCAGCCAAATATCTCGTTTTAGGAATTTATCACACTTTACACTTTTGCTTTATCATAAGTATCTGAAGCAACTGACCTAGGAGGAAAACGTAGTCCGGTATGATCAAGAATACATGTTTGTACGATAGAAGGAATCAGTCTATAGAGAATGTTCTGACACTACAATGAAGAATTAAAAAGCTGCTAAATAGAAATGAGACTCAAAAAGACATGTAGCTGTTTTGGTTTTCTTGGTTTCCAACAGGGAGATTTCACACTCAGGATTGTGCAGAATTAAAACTTGTGCACCACTCCGTTAGTGCGGGTATGGAGCGGCATTTGTGACACGAGGCTATGAAAAATTTGCATTACAAAATGCTGCATCATGACATTGCTTATCATCTGTGCCTCATGGACTGCAACTGGGTTTTGAACAATGAGTTATGCTCCACAAGAAGGAGCTCAGTAAACAGGATCTGCACATGCACTTGGTGTGCTGCTGTCTACGACTACCCCATTCCAGTCTTTCTTTGAAGCATAATGAGCTTTTGATCAAGGTATGGGTTTTAAGACCTGTGCTATTTCTCAATCTGAGACATGGCCAGACATCCTTCGCCTTCGGCTCATTGCGACTGTAGGCAGCTGGCTCTCAGAGTTCATCCGCAAACTGCGCCCACAATTTTGCTGCGGTGGTTTCAATGTTCTCCCTTTTTGATGCTGTCCTGAATAGTTCAAAAAGTAAAACAAGCAAGTTTGGTTCAGAACCGAATCACTTCAAGTTCGGAGCAAGTATAACAGAATAGTCTTTTTTCCTTCAGCTATGAGATCACAATATCAAATAATTGCTTATGAAATTGTTAGAGAGTGAAAAGAGATGGATATCATAGCAAGTAATCAAAAGGGGACCTAAAGCAAGTAATATGATACTTGGTGCCAAAGATATAAACAATCAAAAGTGAGAGAGTTTCTAAACAGTAAGGTTTCCCTTTCAGCAAAATACAAGTTTGTGCATTTTGGCTTTGCTGTTCATATATCCAACAGCAAAAGGAATTGACAAGTATTTGATCTTCTACAAAAGAACCTGCTTAAAAAATAAGATTTGATAAATCTCTTGCATTAATTCCTTGTTTGGCTTCGAATAGACAAATGCTAAAGGTTTCAATCGAAGTTAGATTTTAAAGACAATTAGTTGTTAGAAAATTGTTTAAATTTGACATTGGGTGCATGGCTAATGTTTATGTATCGTGTATTATGTATAAAAAGAGATGATAATTTGCATGGCCCAGTCTGCCCTCATGATTCGGTTAATTGAAACAGCTCCATGAATTAGTCCACATCTGCTCAATACTTCTACATATGATGTTGGTGGAGATGAGGTGAGCCTTAGTCCCTAAGGTTGGTCCCCTACACCATAATGTAAGAAAAACATATCTGAATTGCACTACGAATGACTGACTCATTTATAGCACCTAAAAGACTGTCATTCCACCAATTTCAGAACATCAGAACCTACATTACAAGGCCAGTTATTAAGACAAGCAACAAATATAGAGCTAAACTGGCAAAGAATCGGTTGGCGAAAAGAGTGTCACATAGAAGCAACAGAAGATTATAGGTTTACCTGTTTGCTTGATGGCCTTGCCATTAACTTTCCTCGCTGATGTTTTCTTGTTAGAGTCAGGAGTTACCTGAGGTAACGACCTCACCGAAACCATATTGGTGGACAACACATGTTCTGTGAGAACTGTACCAAATGCATTCTCATCTCCACAAATTGATGCTTCCTCACTTCCCGACTCTGAACTTTTATCCTTGACATTAGCACTAGTTTTCTCCCTGTCTACAACCCTGTAAGCATACATCTGAAAAGGAATTTCGGAGACCTGGATGGTTTCTTTTCTTGCCCAGTTTGTGAATCTCTTAGAGAGACTCGTGTCAATATCAAAGTAATCCACTGGAGGTACCACCACTGAATCAGGCTGGCCATGATCAGGATTCAAGATTAGAAATCGCTTGACATAACGGAGCACTCTACAAAGAGAAGAGAAGCTTGGCCGCTGGGAGGGATCGGCATGCCAGCATCTTTTTGTTAGGTTGGTGAGATACTTCGGAGATTGAAATGGAAACAATGGCCTCTCACCAGCCCTTATGTTCTTGCTCATCTTATCCCCCTGAAGGTGATTGTCTTCGAAGGGAACTTTTCCTGTCAGCACCTCGAAGCATATCATGGCAAAGCTATAAACATCTGCTTTCTCTGTGTACTTACTACCACCAGCATCCCCCGACTGCTCCTGCTCTAAGAGAACCTCTGGGGCATACCAGATACATGAATTCATGGCAGCTGCTTGGTTTCCTGAAGCCTTTGAGTTCTTCAAAGGTGACAGCCCAAAGCCAGCAATCTTTACATGCAAATAGCCATCAGGAGAAGAATTCCTTGCCCTGACCAAGACATTGGAGAGGTTCAAGTCCCCATGATATATCTTCCTTGAATGGAGATACTCCATTCCTCTTGCAATCTGAAGCATTATGTCCACTGCCACCAGCAGAGGGAAGGGGATTCTTCTCCTCGAGCTACAAATCTCTTTGATATGACTGGAGAGATCCTTGCTCATGAGATCTGTAACCAGAAAAGCCTCCTTCTTCTCTTCATCATAGAATGAATACATATAATGCATCACGTTCGGGTGATTGATCGACGATAGCAGAGAGATTTCATTCATCAGTGGCTCAATCTCTCCAATGACATGCTTCACAGCAAAGCTCTCCCCCATCCACTGGACTTCCTTGTAGTTGCTCGACCCGAATCGCCTTTTCACTTGGTAGTCCTGTGATCCCACAAGGATCGAAGCTGCGAAAAGCTTCCCTTTGGGACCCATCAGTAGCTCTGCAAGCCGATTCTCTTGCTTTGCCATCGGTCTCGACCCTGCACTTCTCTTCTCTGCTATCATTTCAGATAAAATCCACCTATCCTCCTTCCAAGCGCCGTCCATCCTACTGCAAACGTCTTGTGAAACTAGGTATAATTTACCAAACTTGTGCTGAAAGAGCTTCGGTTCCACCCACTCTTTCTCATACTTCTTTGAGAACACAATCCTCTTCTGATGGATCTCTTCTTGATCGCACCCCGTCATTTCTCCGACATTCTCGATCGCCTCTAGCACGACAGGGATGCACCACAGAAGGTTGTGGAGATGGAATTCGACGCAGTCTGTGCTCTGACTGAGGGCAATGGCTTTCCCCCACCAGTCCTTTGGCTCGAGGCACTGCTTGATGTACTGCTCCCCCTCCCGGAAGATGCGGTGGAGCTCCTTGAAGGGTTGCTCGAGGCCCTTCCACTTAGTGAGCTTCTCCTCGAATTTCAGGTGGTGTCGGATCTCGTCGGCGATCCCCTCGAAGGCGGCGTTGAAAGCGTCCACCAGCAGGCAGCACTGGCGCTGGTTCATGCGAATCTCCTCCCGGAACACCATCAGAGCCTTGAGGCTCCCCAGAACTTCTCCAATCTGCCGAAACTGCTCCATCCCCAGTCACCAAAGAAATTTTTTCTTCTTTCTTCTGCTGGAATATCTCGGTCGCTAACCAGAGATCGACAAGATAGAGGCATCGAGACATCAGATTGTCTGAACAGATTATTATGACCTTATGATCAAACAAAATGACACAAAACAATTTCAGAAATATGTTTTCTTTTTTGTTGCCAATCTTGAATTTTTTATGAAGAAACCCATAGCATCAAGAATCGCCCATAGGAAATTCTCTTTATTTTTCTCTCTCTTTGGTTGGTAAGGGAGGTAGAAACCACCAATAGAAAATTCACAAAGAGATACGATCAAGAAAAGTATATTTTTGCAGAGAAGAAAGATTCCAATGGAGAACATTGATGAAGATTATTGGCCTCAAACCAACATAAGGTTTCTTCTTTTTTTTTTCTTAATCAAAACTAGAAACAACCTTATGCTAACCTTTTGCCTTTGTATCCAAAATCAGACAGAGATGAATATTTCAAGCACAAATTTCCTCCAAATTTCATTGGAACCAAAATCTAAGTTTTAGCCTTCGATCAGCCTGATTCGATCAATAACCCCAAGAATCAAAAATCCAGAGTTGTTCGGTGAAACAATTTTTTCAAGCAATATCAAAAAAAAAAAAAAGCCTTCAACGGTTCAAGAAATTAAAAGACCTTGTAGGAATCATACCAACATGCATCCAAGAAACATATGAAATAATATACTTACCGGATTCTCACGATTCCGCGACCAACTCGTGGTTGAAGTCGAGAAATGGATTCAAGAGTGATCGCAAAAGCTAGGGTTTTTGATGCGGCGAGGTCGATTTAGAAAGATCCAAGGAGATGGAGCGGCGTTTCCAAAGAGATGAGAAGGGGCCTGATTTGGAAATTAGTGAAGAAGCGAATCGTGGTCGATGGATACGATTCACTCCACCTGACCGCTTTCTTTAGGAATTGGGACGAGGTGGGAGAGGGAGGAAGAGGAAGAAGAGGACTTCTGGGTGTCATTTGGACCTGCGGTTAGAGAAGTCTTCAAGGACGCATTTCCGCGTATTTTAATTTAATAATGGTATAATAATCATAATTATTGGAATAATTTAATCGCGATTAATACTGGGAGAGTAACGGGGTTGCCGCGAACTTTTTTAAATTACAGGTTAGCCTTCGTGCCAACTACTAACCGCCTCCAACGGATACCCGGTCATACCTTCCGCCTTTCCACGAAATTTTTTAGTCCAATCACAAACCAATAAGCATGAAAACACATCTATTACCTTCCATCCTTTCTATTTTTTTCTATCCATCATGATTGGACTCATTCACCACTGAGCCGATCGACCTGATCCAATCAATAATTTTTTCTTTCCATCATCATCTTACCTATCAAAACATAAAAATACGAGTAAAAAGACAAAAATATTTAGAAATAAATAAATAATATGAAAATATTACTATATATATATAATCTAATTATAAGAGGAATGTAGTTATGATATCTTAGGCCAAAAATTCTAGCATTGGTATTTGCAAATTATTTTAAAAAGATCATATTTTAAAAATGCTTTGAAGGTAGAATTAGTCACAACTTTCTCGTGTATAGCTTGATTGCTAATAAAAGGTTACAAGTAGGAGTATAATTATGGAGAGATTGGTCGAATTCTCCTTAACTCTGGAGTGGTTTTTTTCTATTTTTTATTATTTAAAAAATCTTAAAATTCTTGCAATCGCTGCGCGCCACGTGTCCCGCGTTGAATAGTTCAGCTCGTCGTGCGTCCGAGTTCGTTGCCGGGTAACCAACCCACCCGCCAACGAAGACGCAATGGCATGTTTGGTAATGTTCTCTCAATATAAGGCCATTCTTGGGGGACTGGGGACACTAGCGTGCCCCGCGGGAGAGGGTTGGTTATCACAAATCCGAAACGTGGCAGGCGATCAGTGGTCTCGACGATGCGCGCAATTTGCTAGCGTGTGCCACGCTCGTCGACAGATCATCATACGACCAATTGATCGCTCTAATTGTCGTCAAGGGCTCCATGTTGGGTTATGCGTTATGACATGAGCATGATGATAAATTCTGACCTCAAGTCCATTGGATGTTGGAACTTTGTCGTTTTCTTGCTTACAAGGCTACCATTCTTATCGCTAGTTGTTGGATTAGGTGCATCTTTCAAATGCGATCTTGGTCGCATTCGGGGAAGTGCGTGTTATGGAAAAAGAATATTTGACCAGGACAAATATGCTCAATTGACAAGCAAATTCAAGACTCTGCTTGAAATATCTCGTCTCGTCTTCTGCCACCCAACTAAGACTGGGTTTTGCATCCCAATTAAGACTAGCATCCATCTCTTGGCTCTCCATATGGATGCATGAGCGGCTAGCCAGCCGATATATTCTTTTTAGGCAAATCTTAACTTTTAGTCTAATTTTTAGAAAAAATTATAGTGGCATCTTCTTAAGTTTGGACGTATCCCAAAGACACCCCCCTCAGCTTTAAAATGTTTAAAAATTGTTCATTCAAATTTTTAAACCATTCCACAGTGATCTTCTAGCTAACCAGTCGGCATCAAAGTTAAACTTTCCCACGAATTCGAGGGATAAGAAAATATTGTGAACAATGCCATGCCCCTTAATAAACGCGGTCTGATTGAGGTTGACCATCTTAGGAAGAATCGATGATCAAAATAACCTCTTTTTCGGACATCAACGAATATCCTTTGATTATGTGGATAAATGGAGTTCGGAGTGCTTTGAGATCTATAAGGTAGGTGATCCTTAACTATAGGCCATATTCTAAAGGTGCTCTGAGATCTATGCAACTAGATGAATGAAGGAGTTTAAAGTGCTTTGAGATCTACATAGTATGTGATCCTCAGCTATAAGCCATATCCCAAGAATACTTTGAGATATGTGGAAAGAGTTTGGAGTGCTTTGAGATCTATGTGATGAATGGTCCTTAAATATGGGCTATATACTAAGGATGTTTTGAGATCTGTGCAGATAGAGAATGAAGAAGTTTGAATGCTTTAAGATCTATGCAATAGGTGGTTCATATACTAAATATGTTTTAAGATTTGTGTAGATGGATGAGTAAAAAATTTGGAATGCTTCCATATCTGCACGATGGATGCTTCTTCACTAAGGGTCCAACGTCAAATATAGTTAAATACCCCAATATATCCCCAATATATGTATAAGCTTGTTGTAGTAGTTAAATAAAGAACCCTTGCGGCAGAGGGGAAGCAAAAGGAGAGGATGCAGTGGTACTTCGTTGCTGCTCTTCTCACTCTCCTCACCAGCTCCCAGGTAATAATCCAAGAAAACAGAAACCCTAATAATTTCTCTCCCATCTCTCCTTTCTTTATCTCTTGCCTTTTTTTTTTTTTTAATCGAAAGCATTTCCTTCGATTTCAATCGAGGAACTAACTCTTCGGATCCGTTTCGATTCGTGTATTCTTGTAACGAGCACTTTAGGGTACGATTTCATAGCGATCGATGCATATTTTTACCTAATATGCTATCAAGAATCCAAAATCTCTTTCTATTTTGCACTTATTGGTGAGATTTGCGTGGCTGCAGTTCGATTTCTTCGCATAGATTGGTTCTGACCTCTATTCACTGTAGAAATGCCAGCTAATTACTTGGTTGCTGAGTTTCTTACACAAGTAGTATAAATCCATCATGTATGCAATTTCACATGATACCATCTCCATATTCCTTTACTCCGCGGACATTACTGCAAACAACTCGTTAGGCATGATCTTTACCAATTCCTTCTCATTTTTTGACAATCATCGATTGAAACATCGATCTCAACACTTTTATCCGGAGCTATCGTAGCCGTTTGGCAAAAAGCAATTTCGCTATATTCTGGAAGGTCAGAGCCTCGCAGAATCCCTCGTTTTGAAATTATTTACCGTGTTCGATCCCTTTCTTTTTTCAATAACTAACCTTCCTTTGTCTTTTCTATATGTTGTTTTGTCTTCTGTGGCATAGGCTGAACGTTATAGCTGCTATAGTCGTTATGGTGTAAGGCGTTTCAAATGTGCTATTTTTGTTACGTACGCTTCCCTGTCTTACCACCTATTTGATTCATACCATACCATCTGAAGAAATAAGAGTTTAACCGATTAATTGATTCATATCTAGCTTTACATATTGGTTCTTGGCTAAATCTGTAGAATTAGCTTAGGTTCTCGTGAGTACTGGGATTCTAATTAAGTACAAGAGGAATCATGAGCTTAACTTCTCTTAGAACATGTTAACATGGCGTCTATTTGAAGTACATTGTTTCATTTTATTCCTCAAAGATGGCAAAAATTATTGAAACCGATTGTAGATAATTTCTCTTTTTGGTCTTACATTGCCAATGTAGACTTAATAGAAACAAATGTCAAACTAATGTATTCTCTCTCTTGCTTTTTCTTTCCTATAATCAGGGAATCTTGACAACGCTCTCCCAAAGTAATGGCAAATATAAATATGATTATGCAACTGTTCCATTTCTTGCTGAAATCTTCAAGGTACTTCTTTCATATCAGGAGTCTTCCTTGTTTGTTCATAGCCTAATTTTTAGAAAGAACTAAAAGCACAGCATTTTAAGTGAAGATTTACTTGAACCTCGGAAAGACATCTGGGGACCGTGAGTCAGGATGTCCTGAGAAGCAGTTTCATTTTGTTTGAAAGTTAATTGTGACCTTGTGTTGCTGACATCATTTTCTTGCTTTTGAACTTCAGCTTCTGGTATCAGGTTTCCTTCTTTGGAAAGAGGGCCAAACATCTCCTCCGCCAAGAAAGACTACAGACTGGAAGAGTGTTCGTCTGTTTCCAATCCCTTCAATCATTTACCTAGTCCATAACAATGTTCAGTTTGCTACCTTAACTTTTGTGGACCCATCAACATATCAGATAATGGGTAATCTGAAAATTGTCACAACAGGGATCTTATTCAGGTACAACTTTTGGGATTTTGAAGGGTCTCAATGAAGTGAATAATTAGGTTCCAACTGAAGAATTCATTTAATGTTGGTTAGCTGGTATTGTACCATGTATAGATACAAATTAGTTTATTAGGATATTAGTTTTTGATATGATTTCTGAGTTGTTGGTTACTATGCAATTAGGTTGTTCCTAAGGAGGAAGCTGTCAAATCTTCAGTGGATGGCTATTATTTTATTAGCTCTTGGAACAACTACGAGCCAGGTTTGCTAGATACAATGGAAACTCTTTTTTTTAATCTAGAAATGGAGCTTGGGTTCCATCATACCATCATTATCGTACTTTTGGGGGTTAAAGTTTATTAGGCTGTGGTTTTGTTGCTGATTTGTTAAGCATGAAATACTGCAAGCAAACAGATAATTGTTAGTGATTTTAGTTATAAAGTTTCTTCATGGGATTGTGGATGTTCATTATGTTTTATCTTCTCACATGCTGGCCCGTAGAAGTAGTATAACAAATTCAGTTGATTTTGCATGTTCAGATTTCAAAGTCCAAACATGGTAGGTTCATCCATGCAATTTTACAGTTGATGATCATGGCAGTTAATACATTGTGCTCTATTCTGCATGTACAGCTTCTATACATCAGTATGTAATTTTGTAAATGTGTTTTGACCTTGTTATTTATTCAGTCCATAATTTCAGAATGATCTTGAATCAATTATTTATACATGCTTTCTGGTTCATATTCTGGAAAACATATATTTATTTAATTCATTTTCATTTGTTCTCAAAACTTTTGGAATGTCTAAGCACTACCCTCTGGTTTAACTGTGATTCACTGGATCAAATGGCCTAGTCTATGTTACATCTGATGGCCTTTGGTTCTGCAAGGGGATTGGTTTCTAACAGCCATTATATCCGTTATTCACTAATGCTTACTGGGTTAGTGGAAATATGAAACAGATGGAGCAAAACAAATCTGCTGACAATCAGAACCAAGCTCACTAACATTCCTCTGCTTTATGGGTAACTGTGAATCTTTAATGTACTTTTTTTTTCTATGCAGCTTCTTTGTTATCGGTCATCTGTAGCGCACTCCAATTTGGCTCTGAAATGTCCCATTCCGCACCCCCCGCCCTCTCCAAATCTCTGCATTTTACTGATAGATTTTTGGTTAAGTTATCTACTGAAGAAATTGCAACCTAGGATACCACCTTTCGCAACCAATTAATTGCCTTTGCTGATTTACCGACCCATCTTGTGCTTGTTCATCTTTTTCTTTATTTGGTTATATCAATAACTTCATACTATCTAAGATGGATATAAACATCTCAATCTAAGTGAAAGCTTTTAGACCTGGTCTTTGATGGCCTTTCCTGAGGTCAAATTGGAGATCGCCAATGACACCTAAATGGTGACCTAAGCTAATGCTAAGCTTGTGTCAAGCTTAAGCTGAACTAATCTAGAACATTGTTGTTCATATCCAATTTTTCAAGTTTTACCAAGATTTTTTTTAATCTGTGTCTGTGTATCTATAAATCATGAAGCAGAATGTCTGACTTTTCCAATTTAGACCACTGCAAGTTTGTTCTTTCAGTTTCAGGATGCTAAATGAAACCTAAATGGCATCTAGGTATCAACAGAGCTGTCTTTTAAACAGTTTTTAGCATAGATGGAAGTTTGCAGCCTCTCCTTAGCGAACGTCCTTATTTTATATGCCTTGCCCTCTCAACTTGCTCTGTTCATTGCAATTAAATTGAAATTCTATATGTCCTCCTTTTCAACTTAAAAAGAAATTGCACAAAGAATTTGGCAATAGCACTAAAAGAGGCTTCTAGAAGTTGATTTTAAGTAGCATAGAAGGCACATTTACATATCCATGTGAAACAAGCTATTATCTATGTTTCCTTAAGATAACTAATGCAAGTTGATGAAGCAATTCACACATCACAAAGGTAGGTTGTCATTTGTATTCTAACTTGACATGGTTGCACAGTTGCTGCCCTAGCTGCATGCAAACTCAAAATTAATTAGAGCATCCTTGTTTTCTTTTAACCTCTCTCTCTCAATGTGTATGGTTGCACATGCACTCTGCTTAACAGTTCCATTGCTTCAGCAACTTGTCAAATATTAGCTGAGAAGACCATGATGGACATTTATTATGTTTCAATTTATAGTATGTATCATTGTTTTTTTTTAAAAAATAATTTGTCCAAAGGATTCTCGATATCTGAATTAAGTAAAATTATTGGCCCATTACAATTTGTCAATAATACAAAACCAGGCTTCTAGAAGTTGATTTTAAGTAGCATAGAAGGGACATTTACATTTCCATGTCAAAGAAGCTATTATCTATGTTTCCTTAAGATAACTAATGCAAGTTGATGAAGCAATTCACACATCACAAAGATAGGTTGTCTTTTGTATCCTAACTTGTCATGGTTGCACAGTTGCTGCCCTAGCTGCATGCAAACTTGGAATTAATTAGAGCATTCTTGTTTTCTTCTAACCTCTCTTTCTCTCTCTCTCTCTTGCACACATGCGCACATGCGTTGTGCATGGTTGTGCATGCATGCCGCTTTACATTTCCATTGCTTCAGCAACATGTCAAATATTAGTTGAGAAGACCATGATGGACATTTATTGTGTTTCAATTGATAGTATGTATCATGATTTTTTTTAGAAAAACAGTTTGTCAAAGGAATTGTCGATATTGCATTTCTAACAATGTTTTTTATCTAATTGAGTCCAACAATTACCCATTGCAGCTTTCCTCAATTATTTACGAGGAATACTTTTTTGTTCTGATGCAGGTAAAGGGTTGTGGAGAGTCTTCATGTGACTCCCTTTTCTCAGCACCAATAGAGGGATACATGCTGGGGCTCTTGTCCGCCTGTCTTTCAGCTCTTGCTGGTGTTTATACGGAATATCTTATGAAGAAGAATAATGACAGCCTTTACTGGCAGAATGTTCAATTATACACGTAGGTATCCTTATCTGCCCATCCAAAACTGTGGCATTCATTGCTTGATCTTTCAAATGCATCAAAGGAAACTCCTCAATATAATGGTTTGTCTTGAAGAACATCACTGGTTTGATTGAATTTTGCCA
Organism: Phoenix dactylifera; assembly: GCF_051530095.1. NCBI lineage: Eukaryota > Viridiplantae > Streptophyta > Magnoliopsida > Arecales > Arecaceae > Phoenix > Phoenix dactylifera. The sequence goes on along the minus strand of NC_143198.1, from coordinate 30,962,964 downwards.
TCTTTTGCTTTATACTAAAACAGTGTGTCAAATGTTGACACGGATCTGACTGGAATCAGATAGCTTCATTCAGACCTTTAAAAAACCAAAGAAATGATCTGAATCGATGATGTTAAATGTTCAAAACTTTAGCCTTAAATTAAGATAGGAAACATTAAAATCATACCTTCCTCCACTTCCAGAAGGCCTACACTACAAAGGCTTTCCTTTATTCTTAGGTATTGAGTCAGCCAAGACTCCTCAATATCAAATTTATTCTGCCACTCTAAACTATTATACCTACTATGATTTAAGCACTCTGATGTCAATCTTGTCACAGTGATTTCTAATTACAGTTTTTTAATTGATGTCAGCCATCTTTCCTTCTTTGAGTGAAAGAAGCAAAAAAGGACCGATAAGAAAGGCACACGACTAATTTTTCTTTTGCATAAAGTGTATCAATGTACAAATGTCTCTTTGTCTGTACACAGACACAGAGAACTGAGCGCTCTAATGCATTAAAACTCCATAAGATCACCTCTAAATGGCTCCTAGCAGCTGATTATTATAAGAAAATAAACCACCAGATGCAAATAAACTACCCCAAAAATATTATAAGAAAAAGATCACAAACAGATCTCTAATCCCAACCCTGACATGAGAAAGACACGCATCTCTAGCTATGTTAAAATTAAACATCTGGGCGTAGTTCTTTCCTTCTCAAGCACTTATCCTCGTCGTTTGTGCATGGCAGCTGATCCTTTGTTTAATTTATGTCAGATTTGGTGCAATCTTTAATATGGCATGGCTTCTTTGGGAAGATTTTAGAGTTGGATTTGAAAAGGGGGTTTTGTGGCAGCGCCTCTTTAATGGATACACAATTATGACGTGGTTGGTCATATTAAATTTAGGATCTTCTGGATTGCTGGTGTCATGGTTGATGAAATATGCAGACAATATTGTAAAGGTAATGCCACCTTTTATCTTGCTCATCTTGTCTGTCAATGTCTTTCTTTATTCCTTACTCCTATAACATCTCAATCTTCGTGATTTCAAATAACAAAAAAAACATTTTGCCTTTACAGTTCCCTATACTTTTATGCAGTTAAATTATTTGGTTGTTCTGAGTCAAAATTGAAAAATAATTGATTATGAGAGGGAAACATGCTACAAGATTAAGATGACCTGTGCTTCAAAATGTTGCAAGAGGTCATGGCCGCAGGAATCTGCAGATTTCATTCACAAATTTATTCGTTGAAATGATTTTAGTGAAATATGAATGCTCATAAATTTAATTGGACAAAGAAGGTGCAGGACAGTATGGTACTCCTGACCAAGTTTACAAAATTCAGTGAGATTTTTGACCCATAAATCTAACAGAACAAATCAGATCTTTTCAATTACCAAGACAGATAGTTGGAGTAATGTATTCCAGTCATGTTATAATTTAGCTTGCACAAATTTTTGTACACATCCATTTGCCAAAGTGGAAAATATGGTTTTGATTACATCACTTTCTTTATTTAACGAACTTTTAAAATTGAACCTAAAAATTGTCAAAAGGATTTGATCATTCTCATAAAAGCCTGACAAGCAATATGTTGGAAATACCATACATTGAGCTACTTTAAGAAAGTGTGGATATCTGTGCTCTGGTTGTTATGCCTTGTTATGAAACATAATTTTTGCCATTGTGTCTCATGATATACTAAACTCATGTTGCATTCTTCATGTCCACTCCTCAAATTTCCAGGTCTATTCAACATCGATGGCAATGCTACTTACAATGGTTTTATCAATATACCTTTTTAATATCAAGCCTACGATGCAGGTATAAGTTTACTTTGATGTTGAGACAGTTCCCGATATTGCCATATGAATTCTAAAACCAGCAGTACTTTGTGTTCATACAACTCAGTGACCGATATGTTATTTATTTCTCTCAGCTTTTCTTGGGCATTGTGATCTGCATTATGTCGATACACATGTACTTTGTGCCTGCAAATATGCTTGTAGACCTGCCAACAACATCGAAGTCAGCGTCTGACAGCCTGAGTGAAGTTGCTGTCAAGCGCACAACAGAATCGTGATCAATCCTTGCTAGTTCTCTTATTGGATGAACCAAAAATTTAGTGAGTATCTCTTGATCCCAAATGGCATTTTCCCAATACGGAATATCGACAAGCATGAAGATTTTAGTGGCAACCCCCGGCACAAAAAAAAAGAAAGTGATTCAGCAAACAAGAATACTAGCATAAGAGACGAGCAGCTTGGAGACCACATTGAAGCAAAACTTTCGAAGCCACAACATGCACAGGTTTGCACAACGTCTCCAATATCTGCAGCAGGTACGAATGAACAGATACATCACTAGAAGACTGCAGTGCTAGATTGACCATACTGCTGGTCTTCAAATCACAAACTAGTATTGTTTCTTCCCCGTTGGAATGGTACCTATTACTGTTGAATGACACAGCTGATTGTTGTCAAGAAGCTGGAAGTGTACATGTTCACTGTTGCAGTTTATGTTGCTGTTCCATTATTGCTGTAGCATTGCATTGGTTGTGAACTTCGAATTTTGACCGGAGATAACTTGGTTCACATTGTTATTCTATACTTGAGTGAAAGCCAGCTGACAAAAGCGACCCTCGTATGCCTATTTCATTGTAAGTGGGTCAGGCTGGGCGCATTCCCTTGATTTGAAATTTGGATCCCGAGCCAAATTTGCCTTTGGATGGAGCTAATATTTTTAGATGGTGGGTCCGATGTAGGTTTGGTCGGATTCAATTGTTCTATATTTATTGAGATTGGGTTCAACTCCGAGGAATCCATATCCTAACCCAATTGAAATTTGGGGTTTAGATTTGCCCATATATGGGTATAAAAGTAGTTTTCTGGCTAGGTTTGTCTGTCATGACCCTGATCCCCTTGCACCCTTATATATAAAGCTCGAGTAATGCTATCTTTCATAGACATGAAAAGTAAAGTTTCCTATATCACACTTTATAAGAGGATTAGGATAACCCTCTTAAGTAATCAAATATTGAGAAAAATGGGATTTGTACTTAGATACGATACAATTATTAGGATATTTTCAGGAACTTGCAGGTTAATATCTTGACCAAAGTCGATATGAGATTCTAGTCTTGATAACCACGCAAGCTCATCTACTTCGAGCAACACTGGAAAGAAAATTTAATTTAAAAAATTTGAAAAAGACAAGAATAGGTAGTTTGAGTCAAAACTTTTGGTTGAGCCGTCGGGTGGGATGATATTTCCTTGTTCTCATCCGCTCGGTTCTGCCTGCTCTTTCCTTTCGGTAAAAAAGGAGTGCGAAACGAAGACGGAATCGGACACCAGACTTTCCAAACCCAACAGTAATAACAATCGTTTCATCAGTGGTCTTTTTTCACCCACCCCCCTCTTTCTCCTATATATACGCCCACCGGCCACCACCGTCTCTCAAAAATCTAATAAAGCTCGGAGGGAGGGAGGGAGGGAGGGAAAGGTGGCATGGAGTCCGTGATGCGGGGGAAGAAGCAGGGGTTGGTCGCCGGCCAAGCCAAAGAGATTGCCGGCGGCGGCGATTTCTTCCAGATGCCGGTGCACTACCCCCGGTACAAGAGAGCTGACTACGAGACGATGCCCGAGTGGAAGCTCGACCGCCTTCTTACCCAGTACGGTCTGCCCGTCTCCGGCGACCTCGAGGGGAAGAGAAACTTCGCCATGGGTGCCTTTCTTTGGCCTGATAATTAATACCCATAAACGTCTCGTTTGATGCCGTGCATCCGTGCGGGAGAGACGGCTGATCTCACGAACATCAGCGTTTTTGCAAATATTTCTTTTTCTTTCTCTCTATCTTTTTTACTTAACGTGGTCGATTAGTAGTAGACTATGACTTGTTTTTTCCGCTGCAATATTTTATGTTTTGCGGTTTTAGTTGAATAGATATTTAACGAAATAAGATGTCTTTAGCCTTTAAATCTTCAGCTCTTGCTGGTTCTATTCGTTACCGATCTTTGATGACCGAGTCAGGCACTTGAATTGCTACGAAACTTGAGCGCTGAGAAGTTAGAAGCAAAGGAAAAACTTTATTTCTTCGATCTTCTTCTTCTTTTTGCAATTTAAGTTCATCGGATTGCTGAATCGATCTTCATCTGTTTGATTTGTACTGTTCATCATAATTTGGTCGGTGCCATCCAATTCAGTTGCTTTTTTTTCCCCCTTTTTTTCAAACTACTCTTTTTTGGGTGTGCCTGGAGAGGAATAATCCATGAAAACAATGGAGACCTAACTGAATTAGGATCTGGATTTATTCTGCAAATCTACCGAAACTCGTGTACAAAGGCTCATATCCCGATAGGATGTCTCACGAGACATCTCGGGTGTTGGGATAAAGACCATCCTACTATTATTCTAGCATCCTAATCAGCACATTTAGGACATTCCCTGTACCAAATGTCGAAACGGGACGTGCTGCTGCCATCCTGTCCTATGAGAAAACCAGAACAGTTCTAAGACTTAAAAGGCTTCATACTTTTGCTTAGATGAAATACCCTAAGAGTTTATTTGGTTGGGCTATGCCAGATTACGAGGTAATCTGAAAATTTTTGAGAATCATTTATCTAAAAAAAAATAATTGCAGAGAAAAATAATGCTATTGAATAAATAATTTAAGTAATAATTTGTTCAATCTACTTATTAACCATTTATGGTCCATTTACATGAAGGCTACGAATGCACGACATTTTAATAGAAATATATTTACATGAGTTAATCAATATTTTTAAATTAATTATACATATATTAGAAAATATATTTCTTATTATAAATAAATTTCAGTATATTTTGATATATAAATAAATATATTATTTATTAACAATAGATGTATTCATAATGAATAATATATTAAATATAATGATATGTTTAATATTAAATATTCATTAATTATTTATTAATATTGACATATTAGTATAATATTAATATATTAAATAAATAGTATTAATTAATATATTAATGTAATTATAATATATTAATATAATATTAGTTTATTATATAATAAGATAATTAATATTAATTTTATGATATTATTAACATTATATTGATATAATACAAGTGAGGTTATTTTTTGTCATGAAATGGCAATTTTAGATTATGTTCACTCGGTAGAAAACAAATCTATTAGGGGAGGCGGTATTTGTGTTTTCTCCTATTCGAAAAAATTAAATATAGAATCCATTATTTATTATCTTCTCTAGCATCCATTTTTCATACCAAATATGATAATTTATTATGAAATTTATTTTTTCATACCAAATTACCTCCAATCAAACAGATCCTAAATGACGAGCTCCTAGACTATAGAAAAAATTTGAACGGTAGAAGGTATTGCTTGCTTAAGAGATTCCTCGGCTACTCAAAGCTTTTCCAACATCAAATGAAAAGAAGCATTGCTGGTCTTTCACCTAAATAGCTAATTCTAAGACAAACAGAAAACCTAATACTTTCTAAAGGCAAAGTAAACGTTAAGATGATAAGGAGTCCTGCAATTCCTGATGCTCTAAACCTTTTTCCTCAGCCAATCTTTGCGCTTCCATATACTGAATAGCAACATGAATGATCTAATGATAGGTGGGGAACCAAAAAATAAGAGAGAGAGAGAGAGAGAGAGTCTTATGGGGAAAAAAAGCGTGCATATTAATCCTAAGAGGTCACACATACACACCTCTCTTACTTCACTAGACATTGTGCAATTACATACCATGGTAACAATTTCCTAGCCTTCACAGATTCAACCACAAATTATAAGAAACATGAATTGTATTTAACTTGGTTAAAAAAAAAAAAAACCCTAACCAAAGTTCGCCGTTGCGATACCAAACTTCATACTGGTACCACACTAGCGCAATATCGATACGGTACAGATTTTTTTTTTCGTACCGAATGTTGGTACGCCATCCGTACCGAATAGCAATATCGAACTGATACAATACAATACATCTCGTACTGCCTGGTTCGGACCAATATGACATACCATGACTCTAACTATTTGTTTCCATAATATCTATCTATCTTGATAAAGTTAATTTCTTTGGCACTACTATGAAAAATTGTAGTACTTATTTTCCAGATCTATTTTTTAGATCAAAATTAAAAAATTTTAAAAAATAGTGCTTCTAACTAAATGGCTGTGCAATACTACGCCATATATTAGGAGTTTGCAACCGTTCTTCCATCTCAATTTTTGAATTTTTTAAAAAATATTTCTTGATATATTTACTCCCCTTTGATTTAGTTTAGCCGATTCACCAAAAATAAAAATAAAAATAAAAAAGGAAAAAAAAACATTTTGAGAGGCAGCGAGGCCAGAGGCATGGCTAGCGGTACACGTGCGACGAGCGGGCCGGGGAAGACGGCGGGCCCCACACTGTACCCTGCCACCCGACGCGGCGCAGCGGATCCCCCGCCGTGTCGTGTCCCCATCCCTCCGCTATAAAACCAAATCCCCTTTCTTCCCGAGAGCTCGGTGGGAAAAGAAAAGCAACGAGGGCTTCGCGGAAATCTCTCTTTCTCCTCCTCGCGGCGGAGGGCTTCCTCTCTTCGTCGAACGGGGGAGAGAGAGATCGACGGTCAGTTAATTGGTTTTCCTTCCTTTACTATCTAATCGAGATGGCACCGATCTCTAGGGTTTCGTTCTCCGTAGCCGTCGCGGCTCTCGTCTTCGCCGTCGTCTTCCCGGCCGTCCAGGCTCAGGCCCCGGCCCCGGCGCCGACCAGCGATGGTAAAACTCAACCCCCCCCCCCCCCCCCCGGGCGGCGCGCCTCTTTGATTCTCCGATCTTTCTTTCCTTTGCGTAGATTTTCGCTGCTTTTATGATTTTTTGGTTTAACAGCAGAGATTTTATCATCTCGTTGAGATTTTTAATTGGGGTAGTAATCCTGACCAAAAGAATCTAGTTCCTTCGGGATGAATTTTGCTTGAATTGGTTTTGCTGGTGTGGATTTCGGGCGGATTCCAGGGCGAGGTTACAAGCCGAGCGCATGTCTCTTTCTTCGATGATGTCCTCTATTTGTCCTGATTTTGCATTAAAATCTCTTCTTTTCAGAAGTCGTGATAATATTGTCATCTTCTGGATGCTTGGAGTCCAAAAGTGGATGCGTTAATTAATTTAGTATGCTAACTCGTATTCTGGGTATTGGTTTCTGAATATTGTATTTGAAATAACAAGGATTTATTTGAACCACAAAGAGCATAAGATCCCTAAAGAATTTTGATTACGGTATGGTATTATTAAATTTAGAGCCTGCTTGGCATCGTTGTTGTTTTGGTGTTTTTGTTTTTAAACAAATTAGCGAAATGTCATATTAGAGATTGAGGATGAAAATAGCATTTCCACAAAACTCTTGCTATCCCCTTGCTTTTGTCTTTCGCTCTTTTTTGGAAGCAATAAGTCTTTGCTTCCAAAAGCTCCGAAGATTTTACAAATAATTTGGAAAAATGAAAGAGTTTCATCATACATGTTGTTCAGTTTAGGTCATTTTTATTCTTGCATTTTTAGAATCAGAAACAGAAAACAAGAGCAATACTAAACAAGCCCTTATCATTCAGATGGTGAAAGGTTTTGCTAGGATGTTCATTTCCCTGCTCCAGGATATTGCCACGATGTACCAAAGTTCTTGACATTTTTTATTGTTCCCAAAGTAGTATGTATGTTCTTTTGCTAATTTTAGGTTTTGGAAATGTAATAGCTTTTGATGTGGAAGGCAGGGTTGGCACCAGGCTTCCACTATTCCTTGCTTTTGGTTTCACTCGTTTCTAAAAACAAAATGAATGATCATGCAAAAAAATCATGAACTATTTGGGGATTTTCAATGTCCTCCCGAACTTTAATTTCATGCAATCATGTCATCGAACTTTGAAATTCGTTCAATCCGGACCTTAGCTATGAATTCCGTCTGTGATGAAATTGTCGCATGACCAGCTTATATGGCAAAAGAGAATGATGTCTGGCATCACGTGACAAGTCCATCATGACAGCCAAGGGTCCAAATTGAATGAATTTAAAAGTTCGATGATATGATTGCACATAATTAAAGTTCAGGAGGAAATTAAAAACCCTAAGTAGTTCAGTGTTTTTTACATGATTATTCCAAAACAAAAATAAGTCTTTGCTCTGAAGCCTCCGAAGATTTTTAAAAATAATTTGAAAAAGCAAAAGGGTCTCATAGCACACGTCTGGCTCCATATATTTTTTCTTCTTGGATGTCTGAAAAAAAAGAAACAGAAAAAGAAAGCATTACCGAAAGGACCGTAAGCATTCTCATGCCATGAAATGAATCCAAATGCAGCTAACCTAAATGTATTGAGATATGAGTGGTTTTGCTCAGTGTGAATGCCTGATTTTTTCAGTAAATTGATTCTGTTTTCATACTTGTTGGCAGGAACAGCTATCGACCAAGGTATTGCCTATGTGCTGATGTTTCTGGCCCTGGTCCTCACCTACCTCATCCACCCCTTGGATGCCTCCTCTCCCTACAAACTCTTCTGAGCCTGCTGCAGGGCTGGATTCATAGTGAGCGAGGGGAGAGGGTGAGGGAATCTGGTTGTTGAAATGCTTGATAGATGTATGGGAATGCATCATGTTGTGTTATGTGGATTTGTGGTTGGATAACTTTTAGTGGTATCATCAGGATTTTACCATCCCCTCTTTGCCCCTTATTTCTTTCTTATCAGTGCTTCTGTTTGTGGCTATGTATATATATCTGTTTCACTTTTTGGCTAGCTGCTTGAACTCCTAAGAGCAGGCAAATTGAACTTGAAGTGACAATTAAATTTAAAAAACAAGCTAAACTAATGGACAACTTTCATGGACAATCCATACAAACAGACTTGGTGTCTGACGTAATTGCTATTAGGGTGAATGGGCCCATGGGTAAAAAATTAATTGAGGTTAAAAATAGTCGCCATCATAAGATTATATAGTGGATACGACAACAGCTCTGGAGGCCTTCTGTTAATATATAACGATCGGTAGATATTATCCTCTCATTCTGTTCATTATATAGCATAAATAACAAATGCTATTGGACATATTCATAACTCTTTTCACTAAATTAATCCGTTCTCCTTTTGAATAAATTAATGTGTTCTCTAAATTAAATCATCATGTTAAATGAATAGCTATGCTCTTTAGCTATATTTTTAGAATTTTTCAATTATCGACTGTTAGTCTCCATTTTAACTTTTAACAGCCATCGATGTCAACTAGCCTTCACGCGATAAGGAATGTTTGGTATGGCTCGCTGCAGTCTGTCTAAATGAGCTATTTGTATACTAACTAGTTTTTATTAGAAAGAAAGAAGAAAAACGTTTAATTTTTCTGAAAAATATGAAAATAAGATTTTAAATTTTTTTCCCTTTTATTAATTTTTTATTTATACTAGTGGAATCTATCTTTACAAAACTTGGACTGGATTCTTCTTTATTGTTGAAAAATATTATAGTTTTACCAATAGTTATGACTAGTAGAAATTACAACCAAAAAAGCTAAAATCTTATAAATTTCTATATCATTTTTATCTTCAATCACTTTATTTAATTCTTTATGTATTGTAATTTATATCTGATCAAAATCTTTTTTAACAAAAAAAAAATTATTTTGATAGGCTTACTTGAAGGCCTATATATGGTAGTATGGTCCCGGTCTTTGGATAGTTATGATGCGCGATTCAGTTTTTAGTACAACGGATCTTACCTTCAAACCCCATTTGTAGCTATTCAATATGTGATCCACAACGGAATTTATATCCCTCCTAGGTGGTATATACCATGCACGGCTATCCTTCTCCACTTATTTCCCGCCAAGTACCTTTTTAAACCTACCAACCAAAGAACCCACTGAAAGACCTTACAACTAATTAAGAACAAATGACAACCCTTAGAACTCATAGAGAGCAAAACCTTTCACATTCGAGGCTTGAGACAGCCCTTTACAAACCCCAGTAATTTTTTACCCAAAAATAAAATAAATAAAATCCACCGAGGTTTCTCAGCCAGGTGCATAAACACTCTCCGATGAAAAACATTAAATCTCGAAGGTAACATATTGATTATTCGTGCCATGAACAAAATCCAAATATCATCAAGGCCTATTTGAACATGAACATCATAGCAAAATAATATAGAAAAATGTAGCATGAATAATAGCAAGAGAGACTTTGTGGAGGAAAATTTAAAAATGTAAAAGAAAGCCACGAAGATCCAAACATGGTGTAACAACCCAGGACCTCATCCAAAATAACTAGCCAAAAAATATTTTTTGAATTCTTTAGTCCTCTATAAGTATCCAAAATCTCCTCGACGAATAACCGATGTGGAACTAAACACATACCCGCACGGATCCAAACACATGAAGAGCCACATGGTACCAGAAAAGAAACATACAAACACATGTTTCTGATTTTTTAATACCTAAATTGACCTCAAAGGAAAAAGTTTTCTAGAAGCATTTGCATGAGTTCCTCTGAACATTCTTGTTTTCGGACTCGCTCTCATTTAAGTGCATTTAGATGAAATTTACCATGACAAGAAAACAGTTGTTGATCTCGGGACAATATGCAAACCTCGAGGCAAAATAATGAAAATTTATGAAAGGGGAGCGAGAAAAAACAATGTTAGTCTCTACAATTTAACCTCCAAAAAAAATAGAGTTGCATCTCATTTTGACTAATGAAATGCTTACTACTTCAACAAAAATTGCACACAAACGTTTTGCATGCTCAAAAGATGCAAAAGCACTTCTGATGGCATCTCATTTGCTCTCAATCAGGATAGTTTTTTTTCTGACCTCCCCAACAATGTGAAAGGCAGCATGGACTGCATCAATGCCATCCCCCTTTGTAGTTCCACAGAAGAAGGGGTAGACTTTTCATAGATAACCAAATACCTTCTCATGCCTTTATGTGTCTTTGATGCAAAACATACTTGACAACTTCATAAAATGAAACAACAATGCCTACAGAAGGTCCAGCTCGTCCAACTCGTGGGCCGACACCTGTAAAGAGACCCTTCAGTCCTCTATCCCTGCAAGGATTTAAGTGTGTCACGTAAGCTCACCTTCTTAGTGGTCTTCAAATGCGGTGCTTGCATCATCAAGCACTTTTTTTTATTTTTCTTTAGGGAATGATCAAATAGTGAATATATGAATAACCAGACTTACCTCCACATCTCCACTAAGGTTTGCCTTGTGGTCATTTTTAGTGCCCTTGATGGATCCTTCTGAAAAATGAATGAACAAATAGAACTAATTAGTAAATAAAAAGGATCAAGTATGTGGATTGAGTAAATGATTTTGAAGTTATTAGTCAAAACTTCAAAGTCAAAAAAAGCCAATGTACAGAATATAAAATTAAAGAATTTGGAAGCAAATACAATCCAATCTCAAATGGAAAAAAAACAAATCTTATTTCCAAAATATTAAAAATAATTGAATAGTGATCTATAACAGGTCTGCTTAATATCTTAGTCAAACCCTCAACCCTATAACCAGTATAATATGACAAATGAAAACTATAAGATACATCAATAGGATGTCCAAGGGCATACCTCGATTTGTCTTCGAGTTTTTGCAACATCAAGAGGACATGTAGCCGCAGCAGCAAGGCTACCTGCTACAAAACCAGCCAAAAAGTTTGCTCCTAATATACTAGATGCATTGCCTTCCTCACCAACTAGTGCAAGTAATCTTCTTCGAATCTTCATAAAAATGTGGACAAATATGAATAATGAATAGATTACAAAACCATGTAGCTAGTGCTAAACAAGAAATAACAGCTACATATAAGATACAAAAAACCATCTGTATCCACAAGGGCTGGTCAAAGAAGTAGCACCAACTTGATTTTTTTAAAATGAAACCTCACCGGCTCTAGAGTTGACCAGCATATGGCAGAAAAAGGTACATCACGGGCAAGTTGTGCTCCCACACCCATCCACAGAATGCGATAGCTTTGCACTGCTTGCAATGTTATACAACCTCCATTCAACCATCACATGATTTCACAATGGCATGGCTAATGCTAACTAAAGATAACGGAATAAATCATATAACAAATAAATTTGCCAGTTGAAGCTCAACAGGGCCAACTTCAATCGGTGGCACAAAGTGAAGTTGTTGATACCAAGTACAGGAATGTATGGTTTTAGAGTGAGCTTACATTTTTTTAAAATTTTTGTCAGGTAGTTTTTCAATCTTAATTATAAGCTTGCATATCTGATAATCACAAGAAGAAAATTAACATACAGTTTTGATGGTTATTTGTACTCCTGTGAGGGGATAGAACCCCAAGTAATGTTTTCCACATTCCCGGGGGCTTTGCTCCATTTCGGAACTCTTTATATGCCTGTTATCAGTAAAGCAAGTAATTAGTCAATAAGATGATTATCTTACAGCTAACTATTAAACATTTTAACAGATGTCAGATAAAAAGAAAAACAAAGGTCCAAAGTACACCACATATTCAAACATATGGATCCTAATTCAGCCTCCATAGCTCAAGCATAAATGTCATTCTTTACAAAGATTACGTAACAAATATCCTGAAGTATTTATTAGCAAAATTACATAACACTGTTATAACCACAGCCCACTGTATAAATACATTCCATAACCTTTTGTGTTGGTTATTTACATGTGTTCTAAATTCACCAATGACCATCAGGTTCAAGCATTAGTTTAGTTGGAGTATAGACACAATTCTTGAGCATCTTAGTAGGCAACTTTACCAAAAGACAAATAGTCCTCAAGAACTTCATGATCATAAAAACACAAAAATAAGAAGCCTTATCCCATCTCCAAAACTACTTCCATGAGATGGCATTGCTTTGCATAAGATGGACTGTCACTATTGATACTACTTCACAAGTGGTAATCAGATGTTATCAGACATGGGAGGTCAAGCCATCTCATGAAACGGTATCAGCACATAGGTTACATCTTTGTGGCACATCTGCCAAAGGCAACCTTCTTACGATCCAGTTAACATGTTCAGATTTTTTTTTCCCTTGCTGGATCTTTTTTATTATATCCAAGTCTTGTTCACAATCCTTGATAAGCAAATGCACTCTTCTTCATCAAAATTTCAGGATTTCCAGTCTTCCATTCATGCCATAGGTTGTCTTATAATCACCTATATCTTGTCTTATGGCATGTCTTTTTTTTTTTTTGCGTGTGCATGCTTTTCAACACTTGCCTTCATATCATCACAAGGGATATTCAATTGAAGTCACAATGCCATACAGTGTGCTCCAGTTGAATAAGTAATATTTAGAGATCAAGATCATGGGGAGAAAGATGTTGAGCACTTGAACATCACGAATGTATCTCCAGTATAACATAAAATTTGTGCATTTTAAATGGTTGCATGCACATAGCACAAAGCGCAGTAGCAGTTCTTTAATTGAATTGAACAAAAGGGGGTTTGTATCAAAGTTGACTCACAAAACCCTACTAGGTTATGGCAACAAAAGCACTATTTCATTTGCCATGGCAGTAAAACAGACAATTTATGATAATTTGTTTGTGAAACAATAATAGAGCAAAATACGATGCAAACTATTCTAGTCAATGCCAGTAATGCAGTACCCTACAACGTCATGATTCAAGATCTCAATCAGTATCGACAGGATCAACTTGATCCTGTATCTAAGATTAGCTAACATTTAGCTCACAGAACTTGAACAATAACCCACAACTTCGACAAAATCCTTCTAATGAAGATGTTCTAATTGATCTCGGTAATCTAACCTAACTTAGCATGTCATGATTCAGTATTGGGATCAGTATTGACAAGATTGACTTGATCACATATCTAAGCTTAACTAATTTTTAGCTTGCAAAACTTGAACAACAAACCACAATTCGAAAAGATCCCTCGAGGGAAGACAAATCAATCAAATAATGACTCATTGGAGGAGGAGGAAGACGAGGAGGAGGAGGAGAATTAAGAAAAGGTAGAAATGTGATGCTTATGATCTTTTCTTATATATGCGAGTTGCTCTCTTAATGAAATGGCTGGAACAGTCATATAGAGCTTTTCTGATGACCAAAATATTTTTTTTACTCTGGCTAACCACAGACTCAGAAACATATCAAATAAAAAGTTAAAGCTATCAGATTAGTGAAAGAAAGACATCTTTTAAGTATCTTACACTATCAGACTGCCCATGGTCAATTATTGGACTAGATGCATACGAAATTAAACAAGCTTGCACTTTCCTAGAAGGGAAGTTGTGGTAATCGAGAGTTGCTTGGACAAAACTTGTAATGACCTTAGAACTCAACTAAAAAGGTTAACCATAAGCTATTATTTGAGTTTCTTAGTCCTATATAAGTATCTAAGGTCTTATCAGAAAATAAACAATGTAGAACAAAGTATACGCCCGCATGGATCCTCACAGACTCCCCTCGTTAAGGCCTTGGCACCCTGTCGGATTAAGGGTCCAAACCCAATCACAAACACCATGTTCAGCCCATGGCCAATCCCAAAAGAGCTCATGTTGCAACTTCCCCTAGTCAACATGGGATGTTGGCCAGGTCCACTATGATACCATTTATAATGACCGTGGACCTCAATCAAAAAGGCTAGCCACAAGGTATTTGATTTCTTGGCTCTATATGGGTCCCCAAGATTTCACTAACGTATAACCGGCGTGTGACCAAACACGCCCGAACAAGTTTTTACAAAATTGTCATATTATAAGTTACTTGAAAGCGTCTTAAGTAGTTTGTCTGAAGAAAAACCAACGAAGACCATAATACACATATTATCATCCAAGATGGCGGTATAAAATAGAAGTTGCAGAGGATAATGTTGGGATTGTCTTACATTCAATCCTTATCCCCGAGCCAAAGACACGTTATATTTGACCAAGAACAAGTATTGTTATGTTAGTCCATTGGCAGCCTGCAATAACATATTGATAGTAGCCCTTGATATGAAAGTTTAGCCAATTAAGAATCTAATCATGACCTCAAATAATTGGGATAAGGCTTGACAAATTATGGTTATAGTTAATGTACTTATGTTTGGATGGTAAGATAAAAGCAAAACTCATCTAACATTTCTTGGATCAGAGGACTGTTAAAGATTTCAAAATCTAGTACAAACTTTTCAACAACCGAAGTACTAAATATGAAGAATATGGTAAAATTGCAACTTAATTCATAAGATGATAGTGAATACTAAACATTCAAATATGAAATTGATACCTGCATGCGTGTTCTTGCCAACTCAATAGGAGAACAAGTTATGCATGCTAACGAGCGTGCAAGTGAGCCTGCAACTAGTGGGCCATATGGTGTCAAATTAGGAGCATTACATGCTGTGAATTGTTCAATCCAATTGCGGAATATGTCATAACATGGTAAGTAAATCCCGACCTGTTAACAAATAAGAAAATAATATTAGAAAGAGAAGTTCCAAATAAACAAGCGCACCTTAATTTATTCAAACTAAGTACAATCCATTAAGCAAGGCATAAACAGAATGGCAGTTGTAATTTTAAGCACAAAAGTATACATAGTCTGCATACAAAGTAGTTTTCAATTCCACTGCCTGAAAATAAAATCATTTTGGAAAGAGAGTTTTGTTATAGGGAAAAAAAAATCCACTTCATTTCTGCGAAAAAAAGAGGTCACTTTTAGTTACTTTTGCAGTAAACATGTCAATTTCTATGATTGATATTTTGAAATTGAAAGATGACATGGGGATTTGAGGGGGACTTAATAATATATACAAAAGTTCCTCAATCAAAGGAAAAGGGTCAATAACATAGTAAAACCTACTATCCCCAAAGAACATAAGAAATGGAAACTTACGGTTGGTACAGCTAACGCTAGTGCTGCATTTGTGCCCCTCCACAATCTACGAAATCCTTCCTGCATTTGTGCCATATTAAATAATATAAGCAGAAAAAAATGGTGCAAAGAACTAAACCATGGTAAACATATAAGAAGAATGACGAAATGATAATCAAGAAGAAGCTAAAGGGATAATATCTCACTTGTCTAACAACTTTATAGAATACATCCATTGTTCCCTTGTATTGAAAACAATCAGGAGGGCAGACTGGTCCGCTACCAAATATTCCACCACGAGCACATGATGGAAAGCATCTGATATCTGAAAGTATCTAAACAGCATTAACAGAATTCAGTTTATTGCCACAAAGTCAATGAGCCAATAAAAAATGCAAAAAAAGAAAAAAAATGTGATCGTGGATGGCCATCATGAAATTATAAATGTACAAAAGCAAACCAAATCTGGAGAGCTAAGGTGAAAAAAATAAGAACAGTGTTGCACAGATACACATAATTTTTGGCCACAAAGCTACAGTGCAAGCTCCAGAGGCACAACTCTCCATACACTTTATCGTGATAATAAGAGGACTGGTAGGTAAAAATAATTAGGCAAGAAAAGATGCATGGAGCATAAATGAAAAAGGTCAGTCAAATCACATGAGAATTAAATTGCACAATGGACAGATATTCTAAACTTAATTCTTTTTACAATCAGCGCATATTATACATAGCTCAAACTAAAACAGACGATAGAAGATGCAGGTTTTCTCCCTTCAACTTGTAAATAACCCTCTTGCTAACTATGACCGTTGCTCTTTTAGAGACGTTCCCACTTCCCACCCATGATCATCCTACTTAAGGTGGTTGCTCAAGCAAAACCCTACCTATTTTTTATGCTCTTAGTTTAAGTACCAGATGAAGGTTTCTCATATCGTTCAAATTGATCAAAATATTTACATCCTAACGCTCAAAAAAAATTTCTTGGCCTAACCACCAATAAAAGCAACTATGATTTTATTATTATCTAATACACTGGAAAAAAAAAACTTGTTTAGGGTTTTGAATTCTTTTCCCAGGTTGTTAATCATGATTTTTCTCTACATCCTCAAGACAAATCTCAACCAATAACTGATCCTCTAAATTTAGTTATGAAAAGTTCTGGTCGTCAGTTCATGCATGCATCTAATTTACACAAAAAAAGAGGGGCTGACTCAATACCGTATTCGGGCCAAAGGGAGCCATTTGCCTTCCATACTGATGCTGTGAAGGATAATATGGAACTCCAACCGCTTGGGCTTGTAACCTCGTCTGAAACAAAGAGACCAGCAGGCTTGTCAACCATCGAAGCAAAAGTATATATAATGAGAGAAAGAAGAAGAAAGACAAGATCTTCCAAAAAAAAAAGGGATTATATCAATATCCAAAGAAAATTATATTAACTTCGATAAAATCCACAAAGCCGCAAAAATATTCAAGCAAAATGTTACAGACAAACATCGATCTTCTCCAGGCAAAAGAGAAAGATAAAAACAGGACGAAGATTTGCTAAAATATACAAGATCGATGAGATTCAATCAACTAGCTCCCTCCCCAAATTTGGTATAAATAGATCAACAAAATGCACGAAAAATAAATCTCTTAGAGCTCCACAAACTATCAAAATTTATACCAATTAATAAGAGAACAAAAAGGCTGCGGTTGACACATCTAGGTTTACCTTCGCCACATCGAGAGGATTCATAAGAATCGCGGAAAGAAAAGCGGCCCCCGCGGCAGAGAGCGCCCGCCCCCCAAATCCCATATTAGAATCGGAATACGCCGACCGCCGGTGAGGCGGAGAAGACGGCGAAGCGTCCGACCTCGAGATGCTGGCGGCCCCGTCGAAATCCACGCTCGCCGCCGCGCTCATCCCAGGAGGCAAGCTATGCCTCGACGGCCCCACCGTCCCCACCCCGGTCTCCATTCTTATCCAAACCCTAGCAAAAAAGTCGGTTGAGCCAAAAGCACAAGGAAGGCCCGATAGGTATCGCTCTCCATCCAAGGAAGGGGAGGAAGAGATCTATTCGGGTGAAGATTCGTATCAAATTAGGATTGGATTTTCTCCATCTAAGGAAGGGGAGAAAGAGATGTAAGATTCGTATCAAATTAGGATTGGATTTTT
Organism: Phoenix dactylifera; assembly: GCF_051530095.1. Classification (NCBI taxonomy): domain Eukaryota; kingdom Viridiplantae; phylum Streptophyta; class Magnoliopsida; order Arecales; family Arecaceae; genus Phoenix; species Phoenix dactylifera. The sequence goes on along the minus strand of NC_143198.1, from coordinate 30,944,965 downwards.
AGTTTTAGAGAGAGAAAGGGCTGGGGAAAGGAAAGAGATGGAGAGGGAGGAGGAGCGAAAAGCAAGGTGTGAGAACACCAGGGAGCACACGACTCATCCCATGCCCACTTTTTAGGAGAGAAGAAGAAAGGACCTCCTTGCTTCTAGAAATACGTCTTTCCAAAAATGAACCAAAGGTTAGATCGTTGCTCATTATACCGGAGATATTTTACGGACCTAGCAGCCCTCTATTCTTTTTTGGTTTATGTAATCTTCTTAATAGTGATGCAATTGGCTATACTCATGCTAGAAGAGTATGAGCAGCTGATGTACCCAAAAAAAACAAAAGAATGCCATCCTCTGGGTACCCCCACTCTTGATTATTTTGAGGTGAATTTTGATGGAGGCATAGCAGAGATGACACCTCTGAGGATATGGGTTTGTAATCAGGGACCATGGAGACAGATTTATTGCAGCTAGAGGGCGGAGCATGCCAGATCTGACCGTAGTGGGAGCGGAGCTACGGGCAGCCTAAAAGGATATTTTGTATGCGAGACAGGTGCTGGAGGCCGACAACCTATTCCTCAAGAGCAACTCCTCCACGGTGATTGATTGAATTCGAAGAGCGAACATGTACGAAGATCGCTACCCATTGATACGGGACTCATGCAAATTGGTGCGGGAGTTGATCTCCTGCCATATAGCTCATGTGTATTGGAAGGCGAACAGTGCAGAATGAGTGAGTTTGAGAAACATAAGTGATAGGAATTAGTGTGTCTGATGTGAGAGCGTAATGGCCTTTAAATTATCTTGATCCGTTGTCAAATTACACAGCAGCTGATCCCAGTGATTTTTAAGGTACAAAGAGAACTTTAACAATGTATATATATTTTTTTTCCATTTAATTCCAACCACCTAGTGAATTTGTGTTTTTTTTTTTTAATGAGAAACCTTATGAATTAGATGAGGTCCAAAGTAACTTAAACTTCTGCCACATACCTCAGTAATCAGAATTTCCTACAACAAGAGCTTTAGAGGATATACACTGAGCCAAATTGAGAGGATTAGGTTAACATGACTGCTTGATTTTTTCGAACTCACTCAACTTACTTATCTTCAGACAAATCACAGTTAACACATAAAAACTTCTATTTTTTCGCTAAGGAGCAGAAAAATTTTCATATTAAATAATCAAAATATACTGTTTTTTAACCCAAAAGCTGTGATGATTGTATCAATCATAGATCATTGAAACAACTGAGTGCCATTTCTTAACCTAAACCTAAAATAGATGGCGGGGATGTTTGTTCTGGGTGGTTTGTGACTTGTGATGGATGTTAAATTCAAAGAAACCAGAAAAGGCAACTGAAATAGAATAAAACCAATGGACACAACCTCTCTTTCTTGTTACCAGTATTCTTCCTTCTTCCTTCGCCACAGAAGAAAAGATCCAAGAAGAAGGGAAGAAAATGAGGACTCACACCCTCTTGTTCCTTTTGGCCATCATTGGTTGCATTCTGAAAGGGTCGTTGGCCCACAGGAATCACGTCGTTGGAAGTAGCTTGGGGTGGACTGTCCCCCCTAACAAGACCTTCTACCAGGATTGGGCTCGGAGAAGGCAGTTTGCTGTGGGAGAGAGACTGGGTGAGTATTTTAACTCTTTTGATCCCCAAAAGACACGTTCTTGGTGCCATCCCTTACTTCAGGACATTCAGGCTATGATCAGTGGCGATGTGATATTTCAGACCGAGCACGTGTTCAGATAGGCTAACAGGGCTACGGTACCCAATGGGTTGAGAAATGAAAGTTGCCTAAAGTGCTCCAGAACTTATTATTTTCTGATTTTATTGGATGTATCCGTATTAAAACTATATGAATCATCTATTTTAGCAAAAAAAAAAAAAAATATTCTTGAACTTGATAATTGATTTATAACATCTGTGGTAGCCAAACGGCTATTTCTTTGTAATATTTGCAGGTCAAATTGAAGTATCTTTTAAATAATTTTACAAAAAAACCTTGCAGTACTCATTTTTGCTTGTTAAAACAATAGTCTTTCATCTTCACAAGAATGTTTTGTTTTGGATTTCAGGTAAAAATTATGCCCCTGTGAAGTCCAAAATAGTTATTTCTTGCAAAAACTAAAATTATAAAGATCGGCGTTTTAATAAAAATTCATGCTTTGCAATCAAAAAAGCTAAATTATAAATCATTAATCTATAATTTATTTCTCAAATTTAGGTTAGATTGAAATAAAATGTCTTTTCATTGCTTTAATTTAAGGATATAAATCTTTTTCTTTTGCCAATTGTGAATCAGTGTTCCCCTACAAAGTAGGGGTGCAAAACGTATTAAAGGTGACGAAGGAGGATTTCGATAACTGCACGCAATTCAAAGTCATCGAGAGGTACCATCATGGACCGCTGGTCCTAGAGTTAACAAAGCCTGGCCCTCGCTACTACTACTGTGGGATTGGGTTGCGCTGCGAGGCTGGGCAAAAGCTCGCTATCGACGTCTCTGCCGAAGCTCCTGCGAGTATTTTCGCCCACGGCCCTTCTCAAGCTCCAAGAACATAATCTTCTAATATGGTTTGGTTCACTGCTGCTCGTGCGGTTCATTTTTACGTGTTGCATTAATCTAATCTCTTCATGTGAGATGAAAGGTGGTCGTACTTGATACTGTCATCTTTTGATAGAGAATAGATTGATGGGGAAGGGTAGTTTACCTTTGTAATAAGATATGTAAAAGGGGCTTTATTTACTTGGTTACTGTATATATAGGTATCATGTCACAAAAAGGAATGATACTGAAGGAAGGATTCAGGTCATTTCACAAACTCACTATGCTTGCTACGTTTTTAGAATGTATATATTCGTGCAAAAAGAAAAATAGTAATTAGAGGTGACATGCTTGGTTAGTAGCTCAAGGGTGTCACCTAACTTTGGAAATTAGCTTGGAATCGCCTCCTTCATCATCATCATGGCCTCCGTATAAATGAAACTGTTACACATGTCCTTCGTGAATGCCCATAGGCAGTGCAGCATGAAAAATAGGTTAATTTAATTTAACTTATTTAATAAATAAATTTGAGTCGGATCAAGTTATCTATTTAATAAATAGATGGAATTTAGATTTAAAATTTTAACTTATTTAATAAATAGATCGAATTTGAATTGATAAATTTTTGATCTAACCAATATCCAACTTGGATCGTGTCTGACCTCATCCGACCCTATTACCACCCCTTCATAAGTTCAAATGTCTACTTACCATGAAATAGCCAATCAAAAGTCTTGGCCAAGCATATATGGACTATAGATTGCAAAAGGATTAAAGCTAAAACCTGCATAAAACTTCAGATTAGCCAAAAGGCTCCTTAAAAGAAGAGATGTTGGCCAAGCATGACCTGCATCCGCTTCATGGGCTTCCATGAGTAATCTAATACTTACTACTGACACAGCTTGTGCATTATATATTCAGGAGGAATACCATGAGTGCGGGTAAGTTATACAAAAAGTTATAACCACTCAAAACATTTTATAAAACCCCTAGAAAAATAAAAATATTTTAGACTCATCAGACTTATATTTTGCTTTCCTAGCATTGTTGCTGCCATATCCAGGCCGAGGTAGGAGGCGCAACTTGAATAACCTTCAGGTTGGCTGTAGACAAGCTGAGCAGATTGGTTGAGGCGTCGGGCACTGGACTTCTCCACTGAGTGGCTTGCAAGATGTCTACTTGCTGAAAGACTTCCGGTAGAAAATCCTCTGATGTTTAAGTCAGAACAACGAGACAACAGTATGAAAGAAAAAAAAATCAGCAGAGTAAAGACTCTATGAGGAGGGTAACGTATTGCGTACCTCAAGTCCTCCGGGTTGTTCCTCTTAAATAAGGGAGCTAACCTTGTCGTTATCTAGGCCGACATGACGTACAATAATACTAGGCAACAACTAATGATACGACCGCAGCATGGGGTCAGTCCGTGTGGGTAGGGACATGGTGATGCAATGATCATGGATTGTTAGAGTTGTCGGTTGTTAGGGCTGTCAACTCTTATCGATGCGTGCCGATTATTTTTTTACAGCCGGCGATTCTTCGGTCAAAACCAAAATCATTTACCGAGCCGAAGTTGTTCACCTCGATTCTCATTTGATGACACGAAGGTCGGTCAGCCCCGAGGTCGGAGTGCCCAATATTTCTCTCATCAAGCATAATAAATTAGATAATATTATATAAATGCAATGATAGCAAAGCCATTTTATACATCTATACCTCTTTAAGACATTTGGCTCCACCTTAAATATGAAAGGAGTCAGGTTTTTTTTTTTTTCTTGAAACAAGCTGCAGTACTTTCAAAATGTGTGCCGCAAACTTAGCTTATCGATATTGATATGGTCTGAATTTAAACCCCTTTGCTACTACCGCCCAAATCGCCGACTAATGGCAAGATGACATATGTCATACAAGTTTAACGCTAGAGCGGGTCAGGCGGGGCAGTTACAGTCCCGTACACTTAAGAAGAACAGATAAAGATGAACAATTGCAGCTTGACAGTCTATCTTGAATAATTGCAACAATACCAGACTATTGTCTCTATATAAACAGGGCAGAGAACCCCTACCTATGTACAACACATCTCACACCACATTCTATATTGCTTATACTTTCAGATCTCTTCTGTACTATTTTACCAAAGCTCTATTTAATTTAGGCATCGAAGGTCTCAGTCGGATCAAATTCGGCAACCTTCAATTCATTTCTGTGTTAACCAGCCAACACCCGTTAAATTCACCAAACTCCTTCAGGTTGGATTTTGACGACAACAAATATCATTATATAAAGATATATATTGATCAATAAGATGGTAGAACGGCATTTGAAGGCAAATCAGAGGGAGGATTAATTCTAGCATACAAAGTTACAATTAAATCCAACTTTATCTCAAATTTCTAATACAACTACCGGAAAAATATATGAAAAAAAAATAATACACTAAAAACATGGGAACCAAAGGAAAGGAAAAACAGCGCGCCGCGTATCTCCCACTCGGCTGCAAACTCGGTAGGGAAGTCAGCGTCGGGGGAACGACGAACGGTACGCATCATTTTATAGCGGGAAGGGGGTCGAGCGGGAATAAATCGCCGATCTCGCGGAAATAGTCGCACCCCTGCCACGGCGCCGATCCGAAGTCCCACCCCGATCGCAGCACGCCCTTGTTCACCTCGTCCGTCAAAAACCCGAACCCCGCCGCGTCCTCCAAAATCCTCGGCTCCGACGCCCCCAAGTCCAAAAAATCACTATAGAGCGGCACGTCTTCGAACGCCAAGAACTCCTCCAGGTTCTCCGGTAACCTCACTTCCGCGGTCTCGACACCGCCCGTCTCCTGAGATGACGCCGCCGCCGAAGAGAGCCCCCGGAGAACGGAGGTCGGCGAGAAGGCGCCGCGCGACTCGTCGCCGGACTCGTAGACGCCGGAGACCGAGACAAGGTTGGCCTCCGGCGAGGTCTGGGCCGCCAAGGCGGCGCCGGCGGAGGCGGAGGGACAGAAGTTGGTCGGGGCGCTGGGGCCGAGGAGCTGGATGGCGGCGGAGTCGTAGACCATGGCGGCTTCCTCGGCGGTGTCGTAAGTGCCGAGCCACACCCGAACGCCTCGCCACGGATCGCGGATCTCTGCCGCGTACTTCCCCCAAGGCCGCCGCCGGACGCCGCGGAACTTCGTGCCCCCCACCGCCGACTCCTTGCCCGCCCCCGCCGCCACGGCCTTCTTCCTCACTCCACCTCTTACCGGCCGGGACCGGCACTGCAGCGCTTCCCCTTCGCCTACGCCGGCGCCGGTGGCAGAGCAAGGGTCCACCGCAATCTCCCTGACAAGCCGCCCGATGCGGCGGCCGGAAGAGCAGCACTCATCGTCGCCGGAGGAGTCAGTGACGTCCGGATCGTTCCAGAAGATCCTTAAAGTCCGCGGCTTGGTCATCTCTTTGGGTATTTGGAGGGGTATCTCTAGTTCCGGCGACGGAAAGGTGGAAGCTTGACGATGGATTCGACTAAATCTCTGCTTCCCTGCTTCCCTGCTTCTTCCAACTATCCCTGGGAATAAAACCCGGTAACAAGATCATTCTTTTTTCTGGGAGAACAAAGAGTATAAATGGGGATAAGAAAGAGGGATTCCTCTGAGATTTGGCAGGGGAATAAAGACTAAAGTGTGAAGGGTTTATAAAGGAGAATAGAAATGTAACGGTAAAAAATTTCCAAGGAGAAGTTGGGGAGAACGTGGAAGGGAAAAGAGAATAAGGTTATACGGAATACGGAGTGGGATATGGAACAAAGGATAGAAAGGGAGAGGTGCGAGGAGGAGGAGGAGGAGGAGGAGGAGGAGAAAGAGAGGAGAGGCTTCGAGGAAAGTGGAGGGAGTGTTAAGAAGGAGTACAAGGAGATCGGAGAAATAGAGAAGTAATATTAAATAGAATAGAAAGGAGAAGATAAGGCGTCAGCAGAGTACTTGCTACTCTATTGGTTGAGAAGGAACGGAACAGCAGCACAAACTCCCTTGTTATATATACTTTGTTTTGAGAGGGAGGGAGCGAGGGTGAGTTGGGAGGTCGAATTGGTGCTTTATAGGATCTTCTCGCATGGGTGTTTTGCTCGCATTGGTGTTTTAGAGGATTTCCCGACAGCAGAAACCGAACCGCACCCTCGATGAGATTTTGTATTTTGGTCCCAATATTTTTAAAAAATTCACTGGTTATATAAAGTAGCTGTCTGATAGCAGACAGCAGACAGCCTTCTTCAAAGGAAGGAAAAGGAGAAGCTTAATTATGTGCTGGTTCTAAACTCTTAAATTAGATGGTTGATCTTTTTGTCTCAGTAAGGAGGTGGCGGGCGGAAGGTCCGCCTGCTTCACCGGTCCAGTAGGTGCCTAGTCCAGTAGTCTCTCTAGGAAACGGGTCCGGCTCCGGCTCGCCATGGTAGGGCTAAGAGTGAAACCTCGGATGATGATCTCCCAATAAAGGAAAGACTCGGGCCCTTTCATGACCACCGAAGGCAAAAATGTCACTGGCTTGGCATGGTATATTTTGTTGCCAAATTTTGAACCAAAGTCCAGATGTTGCTCGGCTTGTTTTGAGGACGGTGAGAACCGAAGAGAAGTTAGATTAGGTGAGACTAAAGTGAGAAAAAGTTGATTGCCGTCGCGGCGAACACCTGCAAGAAGTTCGCTTGCCAGAAGATTTTTTACGAAGATCCTGCGATGCTTAAGTCAGAATAGTAAAACAACAGTGTAAAAAGAAGAAAATTTGTAGAATGAAATCTCTCAGTGAACTTACTTGAGGATTTTCGAGCTATCTCTTTATATAGAATAGAATACAACTCTATTACCTGATTTGACGCGATGTGTCTTAACTGTACGGTAACGGTCGTTGCACTTTTGCAACATGGTAATCGTCATGCATTAGCAGCACGTGGTAGTAATCATGATGATCATGCGTTAATCATGATGTTGCCATAACTGCTGGTCTTTATTAACATAAGCAGAGTGGCACCTCGATTTTCACCGAAGTTGTTTATTTCAATTATGGTCAAAGGCAAGAAGGTCGATTCAAACCCAGGTCAAAATGTCCAATATTTTCTTCATCAGTAAGCGTCCGAAACCGATATGAACGTCCAATTCTGCATCAGCCCGCGAGAGCCAGAAGGGCCCAGTACCACTCCTATCAGCTGGCCGCTTGCGTGGTGTGGAGGCTAAGATCCACCAGGGACCAAGGAGAAATTACTGGGGGACATGGATCCGGGATGAAATCATTCCTTTTGTGTGTGTGTGTGTGTCTCTATATATATATATATATATATATCCGGGATGAAATAATCAGGAATTACGTTACCTGTTAATTGCATTGAAGTTTGCATTTAAATCCAGAGCTGTTATGCCGTTTGCCGTGGTGATTAATATTGTTCTGACAAATAATCTCATGAAATGAATCGATGAGAACTTTTTTGTTGGGAAAAGAATATAACAATTGTCAAACCTTTTTCAACTTATAGATCCTAGCGAAGGAATGAAATCTGGTGGAGTTGATATGATATAACCGCGAATGATGCTATGTGATGATACCTTTTCTTAAGATATTAACAACCTAAGATATTGACATCATATAAACCTGAAAGAGGAATGCTTAGTCTCCTACAAGAAAGGGTCCAAAATCTTGATTCAATCAGCAACCATGAGTCACCAAAAAATGCTAAAATATTCAAAAAAAAAACAAAGACAAAAAACAAAAGAAAGCCGAACTTGGAAAAGCAACCCTGTCATCCGCATCACTTGAAAGACCTTAAGAGGCTCTTCAGAAAAAACCTAGAAAATGCCCACTGTACTTCTATTCTTATAATAAAAAAAAACAAGTCTTACAGGGTAAGGCACCCTCAGATCCTCACTAAAAAAAGCCTTTTTTTTCCTCACTGAAAACCATCTCTTTCCAGCCATCAACGGAACGATTGACATTTATGGGTGGTCGAGAATTAAATGGAATAGCAGAAGCGCCGTGGAGCCCCTCCTCTTCCTAGAAAGAGGGGAAGGAGAAATCCAAGGCACTTTTTCCGCGAGACTTCGAAAATTCAGAACTTTACATGTTTGCTAGGAAAACAACAACAGATTGGTTAGATTCAAGTCTCCTACCAACGAAAACATCATAAAAGGGGAGAATCATAGACAAAAGCAATGCAAAAACGCCGGGGGTGGTTTGGATTTGGGAATACCTACGCTGCATGACGTGGGGGATCTTTCTGGAGATCCTTCAGCTCCTCATGATCCACTTGGAAGCCATGGTCGAAGACCTAATCCCTTCAATACCCAAAAAGATCACAACGATAGAAGGGAGAAGACAGAGATAAAAAATAAACGAAGAAAAGGTTGGGGCGGGCAGGAGGGGGAGTACCTTAGGGTTTGGATCCTTCGCTCTCCATCCCGCTCTGAACGCGGGTTGTGCAAGTCAGAAAAGGATGAAAGCTGTTAATTAGTGGCTGATGCCCTGATGCCTTTTCTTTTTCAAAAAATTGATAAGTGTAAACCTCCAATCCAGCTTAACATAAATCAACAATCAGGTGTTCAGAAAACAGAAAAAGTCTGGTGTTCATTCATGTTTAACAGCTACAGTATATGAACAAAAGGCAGAGCAACTACTGCAACTATAATGAAGCCTCCCGGTTGCAGCAACTTGGTGCCAACCACCATAAAGCACCAAGTTTACTCATAGACTATAATCTGGCATTTTAATGATATTTCAGGAAAGGAGATTTGGACAAGCATACATCTTCCTTGGATTTTAAGTGGTGGGGACACAGACCACCATTTCCAGCATGTGTATAGGCGTCGCCGGCGTGTATAGCACTTTGGCTGCCCTAGTTTTATTTTCTTATGTATTTTTCGTTTATTTATTATGTATTTTCGTCCTTGTTAGTTGTTGACTTGTTATGACTGTATTTAGCTATGTTGTGGGGATCATGGGTAGTTATATGATGTTTTGTGGGAATCATGGGTAGTTACATAGGGGGAGCTATATATGAAACCCTCATGTCTATTGTTGTAGTCAGGATATTTTGGATTAAAAAAAAATCGTTGCTTTGACATCTGGTGGACTCCAGAACTCCCCTCTCCTCCTTTCCCCTTCTTATTTTCTCCTTTAAATCATCTGTCCCGCATCAGTTTGGTATCAGAGCCCTGTTGGGCTTTGCCTCTGTGCCAACGCCCCGATCCTGTCTGTCTATTTCCCTTCCCTTTCTTTCACTGCCATTTTCTGGGCTGCAGTGATACAGTCGGCAAAAAAAAAAAAAAAAAGAAACCTTTGCAGCTGGTCTTCCACATCCATTCTCAGCCGGTTCTTCTTCCACAGAAGCACCACAAAGTGTATGGCAGAGCACCGCCGGATCCCAGGATTCCGGTGGGCACACGAAATCTACGCGGTAACCCGACCCCGGAAGCCGGAGCGAGCTGACGGACCACGGGTGACTCCCTCTGTCAAAAAGAAGAGGAGCATCGCTGCCCTTCTTTCAGATCTGTCCCTCGGACCCGCCGAAGCGCCTGCCGGCCACCGCGCACACGAAGAGAGACGGGAAGACATCTCTAGTGCGAAGAAACCCAGTGCCGGAGCAGGTGACCGGTCGCCGGCCACCACCACAGACCACTGAGATCCACCTGCACTGCTAGCGTGGACTTCGGCACGATCGGCCGCCGGGAACTGCCAGCAACCGTGGGCGTGAATCTCGGCACGCTCACTTGAAACTGTTGGACTCCAAACCCGTTAACCTTCGGTCAGTAACCCGGATCCGTTCCCCACAAAAAAAAAAGGGGGAAAAAAAAGGGGTCACATGACCCTCACGTGAGTCTCGCACGTGACTATCACACATGACAACTCCAGACGCAAGCACGTGACTTGCACGTGCTGTTCAAAAAAAAAAAAAAAGAAGAAAGAAAGATTGTACCTGTCGTTCGACGGAGAAGAACCCTAGATCTAGGGTTCCGCCACCACTGCCGCCGTCGACGCATTGCTGCCACGCCACCACCGCCGCTGTCGCCGCTCTTACCACCGCTGCTGGCGCCGATCGTGGGATCCCTGTTGCTGCCGCCGAGCCGCCTCTCCCTTCCGCCGCCAGGCCCTTCTCGCTCGCCGACGCCACTCACCTCAGCGACCACATGCACCGCTGCTTCAGTCACACCGCCACCCTCCCCTTCCCCTCTTTTTCATCTTCTCCGTTTCCTCCACCCTCCACCGACCCTTGAGTTCTTCCCATTTTCTTCTCCCTCTCAGCTCACTAAAACCCTTCTCCCTCCCATCTCACCGAAGCCTCTCTTTCCCCGCGCCACCACTTCCACTTCCGTTGCCGGCTCCATCCTCCGCCCTCGCCGCTTCCTTCGCTCCCCAAAACGAAGATCGCCACCCTCCGACATCGCCCCTCTCTTCTTCCCCCGTGTCTCCCTCAGCCCTTTTCCCCTTGCTCAGAGGGATCCGAAGCTAATCCAGAAGCTTCGGGTCCCTTATAAAATCCTGCTTTCGGGCGAGCGGGCCGGCTTAGTGTTTGGCCCGTTGTCAATTGAGCCCGGCCCATTATCTTGCGGGCCCAGCTTTCAGGCCCTGTACCTGGATCCAGACCCTGCCGTGAGTTGGGCTTCCACAACGATACTGCAGTCAGCCATCTTCCAGCACCATCTTCTACAATTCGTCGGGTTCCGATTCTGCATCCTACACTCTGACATCCAAACTCATCCACTGATTCAGATCTGTAAGAAGAGGTCGTATCTTTTCTTTAAATAATTTTTTCAGCCTTTCCCTATAAACTAGTTTATCTTTAGATTATTATTGTTTTCACTTCATGTTGTTGGTTTGATATAGGACCTTAATTTCATAAAAGCCTATGCCCCTTGAAAAATACACATTGAGCTTTACAAATTATTCTCAAATCCTCGAAAAGCAACTAGGAAATCTTACTTGAATCTGGTGAAACCCAAATCAATTTGAAAGACCCCACTTTCATTACATTAACCTGCAAAGATTTTGCATGATCCAGACCAAGGATAGCAGTACCTAAGGTCCTGATATTTTGTTATCACTTGTGCTAATTCGAAGATAACCGAGACCATGTCAAAAGTCGTCTTTTATTCAAGATTGTTGATTTTATTCTGAATGTTAATTATATATCTAAGAATTTTGAATTCTAGAGTATGACAACACGCAGCGGTACATCTTACTCACATGAGATGTCGACCAACCCAAACCAACAGGTGTTAGATGCCATAGCAGCATTAGAAACCAGATTAGGGGCAAGAATCACTGACCTTGAAACTAGGCTGAATACTCGCTTGACTATGGCTGAAAATTCAATCACCAACCTCCAAGTTACTCACAACGATGGAGAGTCTGAACTTGGTGAGTTTGAACCGCCCCGCCCCAGAGGCCTTGGGCCACAACACCAAAGGGACTATCTAAGAGCGCGTGAGACACCAGATGAGCATGTAATGCGCAGTATTAAGATCGATGCACCAAGTTATGATGGTCGTCTCGACCCAAAAGTCTTCATTGACTGGCTCGCTGATATGGACCATTACTTTGAATGGTATAACCTGTCTGAAAATCGCAGAGTTCGTTTTGCAAAAATGAAGCTCATTGGTCCCGCAAAGTTGCATTGGAACACAATAGAAAATATGCTTGCTAGAGCTAGACAACCCCCTGTGGTACAATGGGATGAAATGAAGGAGAAGTTAAAAGAAAAATATCTCCCAACATCCTATAAGAGTCGCCTGTTAGATCAGTGGCAACGACTGATTCAAGGAAACAAACCTGTGTCTGAGTACATAGCTCGCTTTGATGAGTTCTTCATGCGATGTGATGCACGCGAGAGTGTGGAATTGACCCTTTCTAGGTTTAGGTCCGGATTGTGAGATGATCTACAAAAAGAGCTTATTCTACGCGAGGTCAACTCATTAGAACATGCCTATCAACTTGTCCAAGACATTGAGCGTTATACTAATAAGACAACCTTTAGGCGATTTGATCTTAAGGAGACCAATTATAAGTTCACCCATGGTAGTCAAACTAATACTTGGAGTAAGCCTAATAATAGAAATCAAGCGACCGAGTCCCCAAAAATTATTGATCAAAAGAATAAGGGAATTTTAAGTGAATCACCCAAAATTTCTCGAGATCAGTATTACAGATGTTTTGGTTTTGGGCATAGAGCTAGTCAATGTTCTACTAAGAAAACACTGGTCATCGAAGAAGATAGAAATGATGAAGAGAATGAGTTGGTCCACGAACCAGAGATAGACCCTGAAGAGTCCGATGAAGGTGAGGAACCTGGCTCACTTGAGGGTTCCACTCCTTTAAGCGTTGTTAGGTGTGTCCTTACACAACCTAAACAAGAAGATGATTTCACACCTATATTAAATGTGGTGAACATAACTGTAAAGTTATCATCGACAGTGGGAGTAGCGTCAATGTTGTATCCACAAGAACTGTCAACAAGCTACAGTTAAAGACAGTGCCTCATCCTAACCCTTATAATATGTCTTGGGTGGATAAAACCGCTATACCAGTTACTGAGCGTTGTCTAGTCCAAATCAACTTTTCTGAATATAATGATAAGGTCTAGTGTGATGTTATTCCCATGGACGTTGGACACATCATCCTTGGTAGACCGTGGCTTTATGATTTGGATGTAACCATTTATGGCAAATCCAATTCCTGTTCTTTTGTTTACCAAGGAAAGAAAATTCGACTAAATCCATTACCTCCTAGGCCTTCTATTGCTGGAAAGAAGGATGTGAAGGTTGAAAAGCGCCTTCACATCATTAGTCCTAAGGAATTTGAGAAAGCAGCAGCCCAAGAATCCATAATCATTGTGTTAGTGTCCAAAGAAGTTGTTCCTGATTTTCAAGTAGATTTCCCGAAGGAAGTTCGTCAAGTTCTGGAAGAATTTAAGGATCTATTTCCTGAGGACCTTCCTGATGAGCTTCCTCCTATGCGTGATATTCAGCAAGCCATAGACTTGGTTCCAGGGGCGACTCTCCCGAACTTGCCTCATTATAGACTCAATCCGATTGAACATGCTGAATTGAAACGGCAAGTTGATGAACTATTCCGAAAAGGGTTCATCCGAGAAAGTCTTAGCCCGTGTGCGGTGCCCGCGCTTCTAACGCCCAAAAAAGACGGCACTTGGAGAATGTGTGTGGATAGCAGGGCAATCAATAAGATAACGATTAAATATCGATTTCCAATACCACGATTGGATGACATGCTTGACATGATGGCAGGTGCTACTATCTTCTCCAAAATTGACCTTAAGAGTGGTTACCACCAAATCCGTATCCGCCCTGGTGATGAATGGAAAACAGCTTTCAAGACCAAAGATGGGTTATATGAGTGGCTAGTCATGCCCTTTGGGTTGACAAATGCACCTAGCACATTTATGCGAATTATGACCCAAGTATTAAGACCTTTTATGGGAAAATTTCTTGTAGTCTATTTTGATGATATCTTAATATATAGCAAAAACAAGGAACAACACCTGGAGCACCTACGTTTGGTCTGCAATTCCCTAAGAAAAGAGAGTCTATATGCAAACCTTAAGAAGTGTTCATTTATGACTGATCATGTAATCTTCTTAGGGTTTGTTGTGTCTTCTGAGGGTGTTTCAGCAGACCCACAGAAGGTCCAAGCTATTCTTGAATGGCCTGAACCCACTACATTATTTGAGGTGCGAAGCTTCCACGGCCTAGCTACCTTTTATAGGAGGTTCATTAAGAATTTTAGTACGATCACTGCACCGATTACGGATTGTATCCGAAAAGGTGAATTTCATTGGACCGTTGCGGCCTCAAGGGCATTCCAAGAGATCAAGACTAGAATGACTGAAGCTCCGGTAATGCGTCTTCCAGATTTTACTAAAGTTTTTGAAGTCTCTTGTGACGCATCTGGTCTAGGTATAGGTGGAGTCTTAAGCCAAGAAAGACATCCTATCGCATACTTCAGTGAGAAGTTGAATGATGCCAAACGAAAATATTCCACCTATGACAAAGAATTTTATGCAGTTGTACAAGCGCTGCGTCACTGGCGTCACCATTTATTACCTCAAGAGTTCGTATTATATTCCGATCATGAAGCTTTGAGGTACTTGAATTCTCAGAAACGATTGAGTTCACGACACGGAAAGTGGGCTGAATTTCTTCAAAAATACACCTTCGTGTTATGTCATAAAGCAGGAATTGACAACAAGGCAGCTGATGCCCTAAGCCGACGTGTCGCATTACTTTTGTCAGTAAGCATAAAGGTTACTGGATTTGATCGTATGATTGCCGATTATGCAACTTGTCCAGACTTCGCTGAGATCTATGCTAGTGTGTTAGAAAGTCACACCAGGGACAATAGTGACTACCTTGTGGTTGATGCTTTCCTGTTCCGAGGAAACAAGCTGTGTATCCCTCAAACATCCATTAGAGATTTTCTTATTTGGGAACTCCACGCGGGAGGAATAGCTGGCCATTTTGGTAGAAATAAGACCATTGATATGGTCGAACAAAGATCTTATTGGCCTAGTTTAAAACGGGATGTTGCAAAAATTGTTAGTCAGTGTCGTACTTGTCATCTATCCAAACAGCGCAAACAAAACACTGGCTTATATACACCCCTTCCTGTCCTAGATCGTCCTTGGCAGGATATTAGTATGGATTTCGTGCTAGGGTTGCCAAAGACTAGAAGTCAGCATGATTCCATTCTCGTGGTAGTGGATCGGTTCTCTAAAATGGCACATTTCCTGCCCACTTCCAAGACTTCTGACGCCTCCAAAGTTGCGAGGATCATCTTTGATGAGGTCGTTAGACTCCACGGGCTTCCAAAATCAATAGTGACTGATAGAGATGTCAAATTTGTTAGTTATTTTTGGAAGACCCTCTGGAATTTCATGGGTACAAAGCTTAAATATTCCACAGCCTATCACCCTCAGACAGATGGGCAAACTGAGGTGGTCAACCGCAGCTTAAGAAACCTTCTACGATGTTTAGTGGGTGAGCACCCGGGTAATTGGGATCTTCTCCTATCCACAGCTGAATTTGCCTACAATAGCTTTGTGAACAGGACCTCTGGTTTGAGTCCTTTCGAAATTGTCTTAGGCTATGTTCCGCGAAAACCTGTTGATCTTATCCCAGTAGCACCTAACAATAGAATCTCTGAGACCGCTGAGTCCTTTGCGCAACACATGCAAAATTTACATAAAGAGATTAATAAGAAAATTGAAATCAATAATGCGAGATATAAAATGGCCGTTGACTTACGTCGACGTTATCAAGAATTTCGAGTGGGTGATGATGTAATGATCATAATCAGACCTGAACGGTTTTCACCAGGAACCGTTAGGAAATTGCACGCCCGAAGTATGGATCCATACAAAATTCTGAAACGGGTTGGATCTAATGCATATGTGGTGGATATTCCAAGTGATTTTGGGATTAATCCAGTTTTTAATGTAGAAGACTTAGTTGCCTACCGAGGTCTGGCAACTATTCCTACCGACCCATTCAATGAGCCTGACACTGACCTCACATCCAACTTTGAGACCATATCTCCTGCTCCTGCCTTGCCTCCTGTACCTATTTCTCCACAGATCACAGACACAGTGGAACAGATTTTGAACGATCAGATTGTCAGTACACAGAATGATGGTTATCAGCGATATCTGGTCAGGTGGCATGGTCGACCTCCGTCAGATAATACTTGGATTAGCAGAGATGAGCTTCAACGACTTGCTTCAGACCTGTTGGAGCATTACCAGACATCCGTTTCACCAGAGGCGAACTCCTCTCAGCTGAGGGGAGTTGGTGGGGATACAGACCACCGTTTCCAGCATGTGTATAGGCGTCGCCGGCGTGTATAGCACTTTGGCTGCCCTAGTTTTATTTTCTTATGTATTTTTCGTTTATTTATTATGTATTTTCGTCCTTGTTAGTTGTTGACTTGTTATGACTGTATTTAGCTATGTTGTGGGGATCATGGGTAGTTATATGATGTTTTGTGGGAATCATGGGTAGTTACATAGGGGGGGCTATATATGAAACCCTCATGTCTATTGTTGTAGTCAAGATATTTTGGATTAAAAAAAAATCGTTGCTTTGACATCTGGTGGACTCCAGAACTCTCCTCTCCTCCTTTCCCTTTCTTATTTTCTCCTTTAAATCATCTGTCCCGCATCATTAAGCATCAATTAGAGAAACTTATATGCTGCTGACTAGTTGCTCATACACACTTTGTTCATCAGTCTCATATACAACACATAAAATATGAAGATATTTGAGGACTAGAAATTTGGTTGATAAATGGCAACAATTAGCCAGCTGCAGGGAAGCAAGAAATATAAAATTTAAGCAGAGAATTTCACTCCTTCGTCGTCTGCTGAAGTCCCCTTGAAGATTGCTGCTTTACCCTTCTGTTCCAGTAACCTCAGGGCACGCATCAGCACACCGCGATCAATCCCGGCAAGCTCTAGAAGCAAAGGAAGTAAATTGCATAGGAAAAAGTTGAGCGATAACCATTTCAGCAGAAGACAAATTATATGGTAACATTCGACAAGGTATAACCAGCTGGAATTCTTGAGGGATGCCAACTAGATTTAGATAAATGTAGAGTGACCAGAGAGTTACCAATAAGTGAATCCATAATAATCAAAACAGTCACTAAGCAAATAATTCTAGCAGGTGCATGCCATAAAAAGACCAAAAAAACATAAGTTCAACAATGTGCATAAATTACATCTAAAGGACAATCCAAGCATCGAGGGATTTGGGATTACCGGTCCCACGAGTTTCAATTCCTGATCGTATATCCTCAACAGTCATGACGCTGTCTTCAAATCCATTTTCTTTTACCTGATCAAATGCAGAAAGAAAACTGGAAATGATAAGCATATGCTGAACATCATTGTAAGGCATAGGAAATTGAATTAAAGTTAACTCACAAAGTTCAAAATATAAGCTGCCCAGTCTTGAATTCTTAGCCACAGAATAAGACATTTCGTGTGGCTTTTGTCCATCCATTCTGCATGACCTGCAAGAGTGTACAAGTTACGAAAAGCCATTTAGTTTCATTATGTTGTAATTATAATATGCTCTACCTTTTCTCAAACTATTTCACCAAACAAATGCACAATATATTTAACTTTCAAATAACAATCATGACAAACCTTCAGCAACCAGAGCATTTAGAAATACCTTTCTTGCCTCATGGCTGAGAGATCCTGCAAGCAGACCATGAAATTTCAGTTACACACTCATGCAAAAACTAAGAAACACCAGCAAATGACAGCTAGACAATCATATGTTTAATGCAGCATCTGACGCAAAAAAACTCAGCCGTTTCTCTCGCATACTAACAAGGCCCAACCAAAAAAATGTTTTAAAGAATCAATTTATCTCCCATAAATATTCCATGCTTCTGAACTGTTGATCTCAAATTACCAACACTCAGAAAAAATCATGTATTTACTTACTTTCAATGACTGGATTAGAAAATAGAGGGAAATCTTCTTCCAGTCCAATAACAAATATTTTTTGATTTCTACAGTAATCAAGTATTAGTTCCTTCCAGAGCTGCACTTGCTTCTCACGTGTTTCCTTTACTGGCTGCAAACTACAAGGACATATATAATGAAAGTTGCATGCATTAGGCCGGCTGCTGAAGTTGAAAAGGAACAAAATTCTCATGACAAGGACAACATCAACAATTGAACAAATATAAATAACATATAATGTTTCAGTAGTACAAAGGGCCAGCAATACCTACTTAAATTTGCATTAAACTAAAAAGTGGGAACTTATTTTCCTTAACATTGAGGAAGCTGCGGGGCAATTCTATCATATTAAAACAATCAATACATTTTTTATTAGGACTTGGTAATTTCCAGTAAAAACCCACCAACCTGCCCCAAATAGGAAGATCTGGTAGGGGTTTGCATACTCTGGTTGGGTTTAGGTTTTGCCGCCAAGGAATTGACAGGTTTAAGGGGTGGGTCTGGTTTAAAAATTTAAAGCAAGGTCCTGGGCTCCACATCCATTAGGCAATTAACTCAAATGGGGAAATACCCCGAAAATGAAGTCTAAAAGATCAAGAATATATACCGTATGACTATTATATATGTTACTAAACATATACTTTAAGCTACAAGCCTGATCCCACCTACCATCTGCTCTATGGAATAAAGAGTGCTTCATCGAAATTTAAGAACTATACAGCTAATACTTAGCTTGAAAACAACCATTCATGGTTTGGCGCCAAATTTTGGGCGATATGGAGCTTACCTTGTGGGAATAGAAACTTACCTTATTTGTTATCCAACCAAAGCTCAAGTACTAGAGGAGAAACCAAAGGTTTTGTTACACTGGAATAGCATCCAGACAAAGACAAAGATGCAAGATCTACTAATAGGTATTTATGGTGTACAAGTTATAAGGAAAAGAGCAAGAGCAGCACAAAATACCATAAAGATATCAGATAAGTTTAGAACAAGAAAAAGCTTGCTCAATAATAATTTGCGCAACTTTTGCTATGACAACTGACAACAGAATATAGGAATATATGGTAATATTATCTGATTCTGCTAAGGCAAAGTGGGTAATTTCTGCATTAAAGAGCAAAGATTTAAGATTGAGCATGGCGCTAATCTTTAAGAAAGTATTGAATGAAGAAACAGAGAAATGGGAAAAAAGAGAACACAGGCCAATTGATTCTAAGCCACAAGATCAAACTAGCAAGACAAACATGCCTACATCCAACAGCATGTGAATAATTTCAGGCCAAATAAGTAAGCCGGCATGGTAACACTTGCAAAAACTCACAGTAGAAAACTACAGCAAACTCATCTTTGATAATATATGAGTTGTAACTATAGCCAAATTTGGATGATTATCAGGACTTAATTCCAAAAGCTAAAGTTGTATAGATAAATTCTAAGATGGCCTAAATATAACACCATGCCTCAGGTTCAGACTTAGATTCTTATGCATGGTAATGAGGCCCTAGGTTTATATGCAGTAAATTAACCCACTAATGTCGTAAATTGAGCTATTATCTATTACTTACCAATAATTCATTTTTAGGTTTAGTGTAACCCTTATGGCAGTGTCCATTTATATACCATCCAGAAGAAACTTTGTAAAGAGACAAACAGAATTCAAGTTTTGAGAACTGATTCAATAAAAAGATGTTCATCTGTTGATTATTGATGTGCCAAGAAAGAAGAGAGGAAAAACATATCAGTTGGCTAGATCAAGATCATAAGAAAGAAAGATATTCATTCTTCTATCACGATTTAAAACACATTAGAAATTTCTTAAAAAGTTCCAAAAACAAGAGCTTTAGAAGGAGCCAGATTTAAAATGAAGAGGTTCAAAAGATTACGTGTAGTAGGGTGGATAATTGAAGAAGTGGGGCATCTTAAAGTCCCCTAATTTCTGCATCTTACCACTCTTTCACTTTCAAGCTCAGGATGTTCTACTTCACTTCTGCAATCAAAGCATTTACAAAATGTAACTTCCAAGAAGATTTGGTTATAGGATGGGAAAAAGAAAAGTTGCACCAAAGATTAAGAAAAAAGCATAAGAAATACATCAAAAAATGTAGAGAATAATTGACATATGCGACAATAAATGTTACAAAGTGAACGTGGTCCAAATTACTAAATTCAAGGATCCTGGTATCTTTTGAGAAGGTAAATAATACTATAAAAGTCATGATATTATAGCAATCAAAATTGGTGCTTTTTGAGAGATTTTAATTTTTTTTAACAATAAAAGCATACTTTCTTTTTACATAAAAATAGATATTATGTGTTCTACATTCTTTTATGACATACGCTATGTTTTTATTAGAGGTACTCCATTTGAATCTATAATACCAAAAATAGGTTGGGCTAATTAGTGTATAAAAGTAGTTTGTGAAGTGGACACAAGCTACATTCCCCATAAAAAGTCTCCAACATTAAGGCTTGAGACAAGGTAAAAGGAAGATTCATCAATCTCTTGAGAACAGAAAGGGGGGGGGGATCCCACAAAATTAATACACACAACTAAAACAAAACAAAGCACAACAAAGCGAAGAAAATTGGGAAAATGGAAGCTCAATCCATAAGAGTTACTGAGCTTGCGACAATCTTTCTTGCAAGTCGAAACGATGGGTGAAACCCTAGCACCAAGCCCCTTACTGATTTGAAAGGCCATAGGAGAGAGCTAGAGGCTTTGGCCTAAAAACCTAGACCAAGGGGTTCACAAGAGAACTACATGAAATATATATACAATCGCTTTGCGAACTTTATTCATGAAGCCTATTACTAGACTTAGGAGCTATTTGGACCCCTACAACTCAACCCATCTACATGTTGAGTTGCAACAATGGCCTGGCATGTGCATTTGGATGCCCGCAGCTTGACGGCTATAGGGCCGATGCAGCTTATGCCGAAAAAGCCTACAATTCATCCTTGAAGCCTACAAGTCATCTTTGCAGCCCTAATTATTGTGACACGAGTGGCAGAACTTCAGTTGCCTCGAGCATTCCCACTTCACTTCCACCCTAACTCATCTTTGCAGTCATCTTTGCTTGACGGCTCCACCCTCCCGTCCATTGCTCCCATTGCCTCTTTTTCTGCATCTCTTCCTACTCCTTCGCCCTCTCCTCCTCCACCGCGCTCACCACCTCCTCATCCACCTCCACATGCTTCCTTTCCCCAATCCTCCTTCAACCTCTCCGCAAGCTACTCCTATGTCTCCTCCTCCACCCCTTCCCCCCTCCACTGTCCCCCCCCTTGCACTTCCCTTGACTCTTCCCCCAACCCTCCTACTCCTTCCCCTCCTCCTTCATTGCCATCCTTGATGCTCCACCTCCTCCTTCCTTTCCCTGCCCCTCCTTCAACCTCTTTGCCCACCACTCCTTCCTCGCCTCCTCCTCCTCCTCCCCCTTTCCCCATCTATTACTCCTCCCGCCTCTTCCATCACCCCTCCCCTACTCTTTCCCCATCTCCTCCTTCACCACTACCAGCAGCCTTTCCACCTCCACTCCCCCTAGCCCCAGCTTCTCTACCCACCCCCTTCTTCTGTATCTCCATTGCTCCTCTCTCTCGTCCTCCAGCCCCTCCCCCTCAGTTTCCCCTCCCCTCCTTCAAACAATGGAGATTCAGCCTCGTATAACTCAACCGCATACAACTCAAGCTGCAGGGAACGTGAACTACAGTGCAACTTGCATTGAAAGGTTCCAAACAGACCTTATAACATGGTGCAATATATAGATGACATGGTCATTCTTTGTCCCTACATATCGACAAAGGATCTGCCACATTTATTTGAAGCAATATAGGGCCCAAAAGGTACGTGATGTAGAATATGGATGATGTTAGCTAGTTAGCCAAGTGAATAGGGAAAAAGTGTCATGATCATATCAAGCAAGTGGTACTGAGATCAAGGTTAAGAAGTAAAAAATGAGAAGGGGTTTTCCCAAAAAAAATCTTGGTGTGGAAAGCTATTTTTTGGATTTAGATAACCACTAGTACATACCCATCTACTACCTTTTGATAATGATTGCTTGTTGTACGACAAGAAGCAAATGCACAACTTATAGACCCTGGAGGAGTTGGGTTTGAGAAATCTAAGTTCGAGATGTTTTACATGGCTTTATAGAAAAAGTGATATTGGCGGTGAAAGTAAAAGACGAAAACCTCCAAAGGCATATTTTGCTCCTAAGTATAGCCTGCATAAAATAAATGGGATTTCAGCAATGTCAATTACAAGTTGGATTAAGCTATTTGGTAAGGAATTTGTATGGAGGTAAATATTAAGAGGATTACACATTTAATTGGTTAGTTGCACCTAAGAGGAGTGCTTTTAACCATTAGTTTAAATGAGGGGGCTGTTAGGATGTTGTAAGTTTTCCACACAAATGTTTCAGGACATTCTTCTCTCTTAAACGTATACTGTCACAAGTAGCATGTGTAATAAATTCAAAGCAGAGAAGTAGAGAATGACAATATGCTTCACAAATAACATAAGAGCTCATAAAGAATAACTTAAGCATAGTAGAATTCTTCAGATGTAGAGCGCGGCCTGTAAACAACATATGCGATACGGCATTTCCTAATTGAAATCAGCATCATGAAACCATTACATGGTTTTGGTTTTTCACATTCCAGTGAATTTAAGAACATTTGTCATATGATAAGACAAAAAAGCATAAAAGATACCAGATTTATGTGTAGAAAAAAGAATAACAGAACTAATTAAATACCAAATCCTTGGTAAAACAAGTAGAGATTTATATATTTGAGAATAAATCCATTGGATTTGGACATCGATGAGCCAACAAGCCGAAAAATCCTCGAAAATAAAATTGGGTTTTTTTTCTTCTGGTCTTGTGATGAAACCCTCCTCGAGGTCGCATGCAGGCACAGAGAAAGAAGGCCACCAGGGCGGGTGGGGGGAGGCTTACCTTGACGTCGCCGCGGCAGAAAGGTGGTGGAGTCTACGCAAGCCCGCCGGTGACTCGAGGCGCTGCGGCTGGCCGGTAGGCGGCTTGGATCGGGCCGACCGTGTCTAAAAGACGTAAGTTGATAGATAGACACCTATATTTTTACCGGTACACTCCTCTCGTTTCACAGTCCTGGATTAGAAGAACTTAATAAGGTGGGGCGTATTTTAAAAAAAGGTGAGTATCTGTACAAGTCGGCTGGTCCTCCCGACTTCTTCACAATATTTGAATAAAAATCCTCACCTAGGTGCCTCTTTAACATCTCTCCGGTGAGGTCCGATGGATCGATTCATGAGAGTCCAGATCGAATCGCCAGAAACCCTGGAAGAAAACGGAGCCGGCGGCGTGGAAGCGCCGGAGACCGTAGACGGCGGCGAAGAAGGGGCCGAAGGGAAGGAAGCGGCGGAGAATCCGACGCTGTTCATGGGAATGAAGGTCCGGAGAAGAGCCTCGATCCACAGGGATTGTAAGGGGGATTACATCGGCATCCCTTCCGATCCCTTTCTTTCCAAGATGTTGTCCAAGCAAGGTATTGTTCTGCTTCGGATCGGTAGAGATCTTCCCCCCTTCAAAAGAACTGTCATGTTTCTTGATTTCTGCTTCTAAATTTTGTTTCTAAAGATTTTGGTGATCAATTGATGGTAAAATTGCGTTATGGACCAGATTCCGCATGGATCCGTGTCAATGCACATAGTATGTGAAGAATCTTAATTTATGATAGGGTTCTGGCTTCACTAGTGGTGCTGGATTTGATATTGTCTATGTTATATAGTGCTATTTATGGTCTTTGATATCTGTTCTTATTGTTTGGGAGGGAAATTCGGGCTAAAGAGGTCAGTTTCCCTGGTTTTAGGTTTCGAGCTAATAGTCTTGGTACTCTGATGTGCAATGAGCTTGCTTGATTGGATTGTCGCAGTTTTGTGGACCTATGGTACTGAAATTAATCTGTAAGTGGCATGCAGTTCTATGGACCTTGTGATACTGCAATGGCCTCGTTTTAGGGAAGTTCCGGCACTTATGGTGCTCTTTCTTTTATCATGAGAAGGCATGCATTTTATTCTTCAAGAAATATCCTAGTAGAGCCAGAAGCTTCAGCAATTAGATTTTAAGAGTAGATTAATCAAACTTCTGCTAGGTAGGCAAGGATCATGAAACTTTGATGACAAATAGAAAAAAGCTCATTTTTTTGTGTTGATATGCAGATCTTAATACAATGTGGTTTACAAGGTCTTTAATGGCAAAGAATGAACCAGTTTCACAAGCACACCTTTTATATTTCTTGCTCTGAGGAAAAAAGGTCTTTTTACCTGTAGGTGGAAGCTGGCGGCAGTCGATGTGATTTTGGCAGGATATCAAATATGAAAACTTGAAGTTAAAGTTGTTGGTTTTGATCAGTGGATGAATACTTTGTAATATGAGCTAAACTATGTTCGTTTGTGAGCAATTTGTTTTAACATTTATGAGTTACTTCTTGTCAAATCTGTATATTTGCATGGAACTATTATCCTTATATTGAGATAATTATTTGACCTATGATGATGACTTAGAATCTCTCAAGTTTCTTCCATGTTCAGGGATCCAGTGACTCAGCTAACTCATGCTCATAACCATTCTCTTACATGAAAATGACTGATTTAGATCAGCATATCCCTTGACATTTTGTTTGCTACTGATAGATACTATTCATTTACTTCTGTCAGTGAACATCTTTATCTTCCATGATTGAGAAATTCTAAGTTGTTGTCTCAAATCCTGATGTGACATCTTACAAATTGTTTCAGCTCGTGATCACAGATGCCTTTAGTAATTTATTTGTTTATTTTTTCGTTGTGTCTTTTCTTTCTTGCAAATGTGCTGGGTGGATATTTGGGAAAGCAAGTAGCAAGGCAGTTATTGTCAGTTTTATATCACTCTTTATCTTTAAGTTTGAAATAATATTGGTTACTTTCTTGCCTTTATGAAAACGAATTATAGAAAATTATTGTATATGCTTGTGTCCTACAAGAAGCAAATAACCAAAGCAACTGTTTTTAATGGAGTGCACTTTGATGTCATCTGATTAAGCCTATTGTGAAAGTGCATTTCAATATCTTACATATAGCTGGGACAAGGGTTGATGGTCTGGGTTTTGTCAGTATCTGAAGAATATCAAAATAAGTTATCGCTGATATTTGATAGAGAAAAGCTTGCATCCTAAATGAAGATGTCAAAATTTCATAAAGCAACAATTGTTACTATGATCTCTTTCTGATGTTTCAACTTATCACTATTAGAGAAAAGGGGTTTAAACCTGGTGGAGAAGCAGATTAGTTATCTTCTGAAATTGACTGATGATCAGGAGCAAGCTTTTCTAAGGGAAACTCCATCTGTCTCAGACCAAGAATGTATTAAACTTATAAGATAACTTTCACTTAGCATGCATGTTTATGCTGCCTGGTAGTAACAGGCAGTGAATTGATTATCAGGGAGATAGGCGAGTATGTTGTAGTCCTCTGGTTGGCATTACCATCAGAAGCATACAATATCATCACTAATACCTGAAAATTTTCTCCACCATGCAGGTGACAACACAGTATTGTTTGCAGACACAGTTTTGAAGTTCACTGGATCAGGAAAGATGAAGAGACGCATATTGATAATTACAGATTTTGCTATCTATCTTGTTGATCCTGATGCTAATGTGTTAAAACGGCGGATAGCTCTTGCAGCTGTTGATAAGCTTTGCTTGAGTGAACTGAGTGATAATTTTCTTGCAATCATCATCCCGACTGAGTATGACTTAGTATTGGCCAGCACACGGAAAACAGAAATTGTTACTATGCTAGTTAAAGCTACCAGGAGCACATCTGAATATGAACTTGAGCTGTTTTGCTCCAACAGGTAAATGTGGCTAATGGCCTTAGTGCTTTTTCCCTTTCTTGCTTTTGGGATCACAATAAAAGCACCTAATTTGTCCTTTAGCAAGCATGTGTTTACCTTGTTACTTTGTCAACTTAAGAATCTCTTAAATTATCATTTAGATAGAGAACCTGAATAATCTCTGGCTTAATTTTTTCAGTTGAATTGCTTTATTAACTCAAAACTATTTTATCTTTATATGTCAACTCGTGTGATAATAAGACAGGAAAAGGTGCAGATCTACTGCCCTATCTCCAGCAGCAAAATTTAAAATTTCGATAGATGATCTGTGAGGGTGAGAGGACATACTGGAATTTATGCAAATCTCCATGTTGTTCAACCCTTGCACTATCACCGTCCAATTAGTCACTGCTTTTTGACTGCATATATGCAATCTTGCAAAAGAGCTAGCTCATTTGCTTCCTAACATCAATTCTTTGTTTGCTCTCATTGGACAAAGGAAAAAAAGCAAGTTCACTGCCTTATTGCAGCTCTGTTCGCACTCATTCACAAAAATTATATAAATGATCAGTAATAGTTTTCTGGAAATGTTACAACACTAGGAAAGACCAACTGGTTGAAATTCGAGCAATAGAGACACCTTATTGTAGTTCTTGTCTATGAAAAAGTTAAGGCCATATGCTTAGTTTTATGTTTAGTTAAACACAGAATAGCTGGGATATAGCCCATCTAATTTGTATTTTGTTGTTGTAAACATTGCATTTTATATCTCTACTGGACAAATTGACTGATATTTTAACTTATTGCATAGCTATTCAATTTCCTTCTCTTGTAATTTTATATCCTCATGAAGTTACTAAAACAAGGTGGTTTCTCTTGCACATAAATTGCTGGAAATTTATGCAGGTTTGAGTACCATGCTGCTGCTGACATGGTGAAAGAAGTTGAATTTGAGGAAGTAGATGGTAAGTGTCAGTTTTCCTTGCTTTAGTTACCGGTCATATGATGCTGGCCCTGCTGGCAGGATGCAGTTACATGCTGCACCTGTCCTTCAGTGTAAGCTCATTTTATGGGCAGGTTATCAGGCATCATACTTTTAAGCCTTTGTTGAATGATCTCAATCTACATTCATATGTAACTGTTTTCGAGAGATGCCTTTTCTTTTACCTCTAGCACATCAATGAGAAATTTATCATGGTGTGGATGTTGTGATTGGTTTCTGATAGATCATGAGTCCTGTCAGGGTCTGAACCGCTTTGATCTCTCTAGTTCTAAATACAGCTGCATTGTATTTTTATATTTTGGAGTAATCTCTGTATTTGTGGCTGTACCTCCCCACATCTACCCTTTCATGCATTTGGGTTCATAGATTGAAGTGTGCTTAATGTTTTCTATATCTTGTTGCAGGAGGTATTAGAACAAGGTTCACGAAGAAGGAAAGCAAATGAGATATTTGGGTATCTGGTTGGCATTATCGAAGTATACTTTGTAGAGCACAATCTCATTCATATTGAGAGGTGGTGATATTCACTGCTTCTTGAGTCTTTTTATTTTGCACAAAATATTATTTTTATTCTTTCGATACTTTTTTCTTCTCAGTGTTCTATCATTTATGTTAGGGCAATTTCTTCTCTCTAAAATTCAGGGCCTGGTGCTCGGTTAATGATATTGGGTGTATGTGCCATGTCATTTACATGTATCTATCACTTAACGGTCAGCACATCCGCTAATTGCATCTATTATTTGCACAAGAATGATGAAGAAGGCTCATCTTCCATTTCATCTGCTTTGACAATTTCATTTGTTATTTCAGCGAGGCGGCAATGCTTAACCTGTTTAAATCTATTTAATTTGATTCAACTTGTTGTGGATTGGGTTAGATTACATGTTTAATAAATTGGTGAGTTTCATATCTTGATTTTTAACTTGTTTAATAAATTAGTTTGGTGCATGTGTGTGCCAATAGTCCATTAGAACCTTGCAAAAGGAAGGTCCATCTGTTGTTGCTTATGGTCAATAGTCCATAACAACTTAGCGATATAGAATTTATAGCCCAAACTCTTTGAGATTGATGGACTCAAGTATTTGTCAAGATAATTGTAGCGGAAGTTTTGAATCTTATTCATGATGTATCTACTCATTAAAAAATAATACTTAGAAAGTTTGAAGAATTTTTATCTATGCATGACATGATTT
Organism: Phoenix dactylifera; assembly: GCF_051530095.1. Taxonomy (NCBI): domain Eukaryota; kingdom Viridiplantae; phylum Streptophyta; class Magnoliopsida; order Arecales; family Arecaceae; genus Phoenix; species Phoenix dactylifera. The sequence goes on along the minus strand of NC_143198.1, from coordinate 30,916,895 downwards.
AGGAGTTGAATTTATTATTTCGAAGATGTTGAGACTATAAAGTATACAGTCTTCTTATGGTATGCTGTATGTTACCGTACCAATCCAATACCGGTACGGATGGCTTACCGACTTTCAGTATGCAAAAAAATTTTGTACCATATCGATACTATAGTAGTGTGGCATCAGTATAGAGTCCGGTATCGGTACGGTGAACTTTGAGTCTTCTAAGTTTTACCATCAGCAGCTGCATTAGAGCTTATATCTGAGACTTTTTTTTTCTTTTTTAACCTCCAATCTCTAGCAAACTGCGAGCCAAAGGAGTGCTTTGCAATAGAGAATTGATTTATTGCTTTAGATCAATCTCTCTATTTCCCTCCCACTTCCCCCTCTTTTCTGGACAACAAGTCTGGGACTCTCTCTCTCTCTCTCTCTCTCTCTCTCTCTCTCTCTCTCTCTCTGTGTTCCCAAGTATGGTCAAAATTAATCAGGCCTAAGCCTGATAGCTTCGGGCATCGGGCTGAGCCTTGGGGTTTTTGAACCAAATGGGCTGCATGCATGATTGGGAGTGGGAGCCAAGAGTAGAAATGCCCAGCAGGGCAGCTATACAACACCCAACCCGCTCCACACAAATCAACCCCAATGGTTTCTGTTCCCCTTGATATGAACCTCGGTCCATTCCCTGTCGTTGAATCCTTCCAGACGTACGGCAAGCATCTCATGAAAAGGGTGTAGGGTTTACATCCACTCCCAATCCCCTCTTTCATCTTGCCCTTCTGCCCATGAGAGAGCGAGAGGGAGCAAGAACGCTTGTTTGCCAATCGTCAAGCTCCAAATCTTAGTCTCCAATCCGACCTCGGCCCCCTTGGCAAAAGTTCACACCCGTGGTGTGTGAGCCGCTATTGTATCAAAAAAAAAAAGAAAAAAAAAGTTTGACAAAGGCAAAGAAGCTGGAGGCTGCGGCGGCTTCGTCATTGTGGAGGATCAAGGCCGAGCAGGCTGCCCCATATTTGAATAGGTCTAAGTTACAGGTTGAGTCGGCCCTTTTGAGTTACATGGACCTGTTAGATACGTTGTCTTAGGTAAGGGAGAAGGAGCAGTCAGGCTGGGTTTGTCTTCGTAAGACAAAACAATATGCTTCATTTGAAGTTTTAGCATGGGTTTTCTTTCCAGAGAAAAAGGGAAAAACAAGAGTTCAACTTATGTACTTTACGCACTTTATTATAGATTTTTTGATATCCATAATCCGAATCACTGCCATGTTTCATCTTCATCATGCCAATGCCCACAGCTGGAAACCATCACAGATTATCATAGTCATCACACACTATTATAGCAACTCACTTCTCCCTCCTCGAGAAAAGAAAAGATGGACAATATTGATAGAATGATATCCTGCAATGACCATGGTAGCATCACCTCAAAACAACTATAATTTACATATAATAGCAGTAATTTAGCACAAATACTATTTGCATCCATAACAAAGCATAGCAACAAAAACCACAATAATTCTGATGATATACGTCTACTTAGAATCAGGGTTGAGGCAATTGCAACTGTGACAACATCCTAACCATGACTGCAACAGTTGACCGAGACAGATTCAGCACGTAGAAGTTAGCAGACTCCAGGTGAAGAATCGCAGGTTTAGAACGAGAAACATATAATCAAGTTTAGGAGCAACATAATCACCGGGCTCCTACCGTCATATTCTAAGAATCTATTATACAATCTACCTGTCCTTAGTTACAACATACAACGCTATAATAAGGATCAAGTAATTCCATTAAGCATAAACAAACAATGGAAGACATCATCCTAGCATGCGATGTTTTCATGCACTGCTATGTCATGAAAATTTCCTACATGTTAAAAATCTCCCGTAGAAATGCTGAACACGGTAAATAGTAATGCGCAAACAGGTGCAACTGTCTTCACCGGCCCCCAATGTGATCGAGATGATCGCTGCAATAGGTGGAAGGAACAGCGGAGAGCTCCAGCCGTCCTGTCCATTCCTCGCCTGGTTTTAAGGTAATTGGTTTTTCGATCACAGCACCATCTACGCAGAGCATATGTTTGTACTCCTCATCTCCAAAATCAACCAAGGTTTTGGATTTCTTCTCCCATGGATTCCAGACAACTATAGCAAAAAAGGCGGCAAAAAAATTTAATTAGCACATGAACCGAAAACATTTATAAACTAAAAGAACTCTTAAGATGCTTCTGTACAATCTCACATTGCTTCCCGCCACATTTTCATCTGTGGATGAAGCTAAATTATGCAGCACACCCTCTTAATTTATTGTACATCGAAAAACATCAAGCTGTAAGGACACCCTCACAAAAGTTATGGAATCAGAACTCTGGCCTCAAGAAGCTGGGTGCCAAAATTTAAGTACTCGCATGTAGTAAATGGCATTACAAATGGGCTAGCAGAGAACTACATCAAGTAAAAGCTACAAATTCAGCTTGCAGGAAAAGACTATAACATTCTCTATTAATACAAGAGAATTCCTTGATTGAATCCTGAGAAAGCTATAGCAGGCAGGAGTTTTGCATTGTTCTTTCTATGTTTTATATTTCGTAGATTGTCTGATACTTGTAAAGGATGCATCGTGCATGCTATATATTTAACAATGCAAGCATGAAAGTGAAGTAGAAACTTCAGTGAGTGCAACTTCTACATGTGCAAGCACATTTTATGTATATAGGGACCGCAAAAAGCACAGGCATGTTTCTGAAGTGCCTCTCTTATCAATTTATGTTTATTCCAAAAATATTATGCAATATTAAGTGCCTCTCTTAACATTTTTATATGCGCAGGACAAAAAGATTATCTGAAGTTGGAATATCAGGTAAGCTAATTGCATTTATGGAATAAAGAAATTCAGATGCATGATCGAAATTGATTTCTCCTGTTAGAACTTACAATCATATATCTGGCATTCCTTGGTTGACACCTCTATAAATTGCTTTCTATAAGAAATTCCCTAACCCAAAGTATTCATAGTTTTGTGTAGAAAAGATCTGAAATAGCACTACACAAATAGCAAGCACATGCAGACCAGCAATAGAAACGAATGTGCAGACTTTGGTAGGAAAGAGTATCTTACCAACATCTGGCAGCCCTTCCTTTCTTATAACAAAAGTCTGTTTCTTTTCATGGTCAAATACTGCAATTACATTTGGAGAACCAAGATAAGCACGATCAACCTGCAAATTAACGATAACTTGTTATCTTTGGTGGCCAAGACAAAAAACAAAGTTATATTTAATGTGTTTTAGCATTACAAGCATGTTGTATTAATGTATGTAACATAGACCCAACATGATGCTTCAACATCCTTCTTGTTTTTCTGTATAACTGCACATCTAGAATCATAAGAACCAGGATAATTCAAGGATGGAAAACTAAGTTCAGACAGCCAATATACTTATTCGAAGACTTAAAGATGCAAATTTTAGAGACCCACTGAGATTTAAATAAAGATAGGATCTAAGTACATTCTCTATTACTTTCTTGATTGGTTCAGTTCCTAAATCAGTTATAATGTAGTCTTTCTGCCTTCATCCTAGCATGCTACTTTCTTTCATGATAGTAGTCACAATCTGGAACATCCTAGTTATTTCAAACAATCAGCACTGAAATTCTTGCCTAAACATTTGGCATTCCATGTCTTCAAGATGTTATATGTTACTGGCAGATTCACAATGTTCTCAGTATCCCTAGTGAATTTCAGTTTGATAGATCATTTGTCCTGCAAATTATCAGAACAAAGATCAAGATTATCTGTTTCGATAAATCATTATACAGCACCAACCAGTCAGTCAAATACTGTAAGAACGGGAACGCACTCGTGCGCGTGTTGGGGGTACATTATCAGCAGAAAAATGCAATAAAAAACACGACAAATTAACTTTTATTACATTTAAATTGTCTGTTCATATTTTTGGCAAGCAAAAGGCATGCGCATCGTGTTTTCTAACTTTACAGAATGGTATATGGTGGGTATATAGCACATGGTGCAAACCTTGATTGAAGTTTTGTTGGAAAAGAGAGAAAAAAGGATTCTCAGCAACACCAATGACCAAAAAGGGTTTACCTCAGACTCAAATGTTATGGCATCTCCTTGTTCTGTAAAGCGCTCTCGTTGGCAAAGATTGTCCAGATAATCAAGTGTCTCCAAACCTTCTATCCTCACCTCACTGTGGATACAAGGTTCATGTAGACAACAAAGTGAGAATATCTCGGATTTACAAGTCTATAAAATATACCATTTGAGGCAATTTAGGAAAAACAGATGAATGATCAGACAGGTTGAACAAGGTTCTTCAACTCTGAAAAACAAAACAATTTCAACAGTATTTGATATGACAAAAGAAACCATGACCGTTACATAGTTCCAGGCATTGACAGCACATGAACTCAGATACAATCAAAATTTCTAGTCACCATAGATAGCATGAATAATTTTAACACTTGTTGCCTGGTCCTTTCTACCGCAATTTAAAATCTGTATTGCAAGATTTTATGCTAATTTGCACCAAAAACAAGAACCTATATTCTGACATCCAAGATTTGATATCATTGGACTTAATTACAAAAACATAGTCTTGCAATCAAAAAGGGATCCAACAGGCCATGTCACAGACCCACAGGAAATATTTTGTTGCTGACAAACAAATGAAAGGACAAAGAATGCAGAACCCAAAAGTTATGATTTTTTTCCACTTTTTCTGAGATACCATATATCAGATTTCTTTTAAAAAACATTGCTCTATTTGTATATAAAGCTTGGCTATAGAAATTTATACTGAAAGATTGAACTGATTCCCTCCTTTTACAAGTCAAGGTCAGAGAAGAAACTAGCTGCACTCAACATAGCAAGAAAATGTAACAAACTTTATCTCTGCACCTGACATAACAAGAAAAGATGATGAACTTTATATGTGTTAGATTCATTATGAACAATCAGATGTCAATCCTTATTGAAGGAGAAAAATTCACATCACAAACTCAAAGAGATGAGTAATGTTTTAAGTCTCGATATTGGGCCTTGAACTAGTGACTTAGCGATATGGTATAGTACAACTCCACATGGCATATTGTTCGAGCGACATAGCAATTGATACCATGTGTTGGTAAGGGGGGGTGTATGGAGCCCCATACCAGTGCTAGGTGCCATACTGGTACCGGTACCCTACCGAGTCAATATTGTACGCCCCATAAGTATGATACAGTACTTAAAATGCACCAGAGTTTATGGCAAAGGACATCATGCCACCTTTACAGTAAAAACAAAAAAAACAAAATTGCCCATTAAATGGAAAGTATGTTCATCTTCAATTTTCAATAAGGATGATACAGTCCCTATCTCTAACTTAACAAAATAAATATGCTATAATGATAAGAAAACATACCTGATGTCAGAAACAGATAAGTACGTGTGATAAGCAAATGAGAAGTTAAATGGCTTCGCATCAATATTTCTAATTCGTGATATCAACGTGAGGTCTCCATCCATTGCAAGAGATACTCTAAGGCGAAACTCAAAACTGAAATCCCAAATAATATTCATATATTATTTATATATATGCAAAATCATTGAATTAAAATAAAATAGAAACATGAAAGAATGATAAGGTAAAAGGCAAAAAAGAAATGGCAAAAATTAATTCACAGAAAATTGCAGAATAAATGGTCTCTGTCTGTTGTCCAACAGTTATGTCAAATGTAACGTATGACAAAGCAAATTACACGGGTCATCCAGCTGCACATAAGTAAGCATTTGCGCTGGCTTTCACCATGACAATGTACACTATGATTTATTTGCTGTCATCGCTATTATTGGCAGCAGCCTCTCCATCAGCTTGATACGAAAAAATCTTTAATAATCTTCATAAGGAACTTTATATGTATACTGTATTAACACTCCAGTCAATCATGTGCAACCTCCTTCACATGTTTGTCCCTCAAATCATGTAATTGTCTTGCTAGGATCCTGCCAAAGGGTCTACGAAGTTCAGTCAAGCAACAACAAGCTTTAATCACTTCGTTTCCCATCACCTTCAGGACTTGTCAGCATCCCTTTCTCCTTCTTTGCTAACTATATATTAGTGATTATCCAATTCCTTTTCATTCTGACAGGAGGCACCCTCAAGTCCTTGATACCAATATAAACAGGAACAAGACCTTCCTAGGCCTTAAGAGAACTTTGAGGACGTACTCCCTCAAAAGAATTACATAGCTGGTATGCTTCATCATTCTCATATGATCAAATTACATCTGCCAATGGCTTAAAATCCAGCAAAATGGCAGTACTCAGTAAGCTCAGTTTTGATGTTAGAAACCTATAACAGTTGAAGTGCTGTTCAGATTGCCAGTAATGATAAATGCTCAACGAGTGCTCTAAGCATGACAGACTCATCATCTTCATGTCCATTATGAATAGACCTTTTAAGCATGCTCCCACTATATAATATCCCAGAAAATATGTCCAGAATTCTATTTACACCTCAAATTCTTATCAATCCATGTATTCCTGGGAAAGAAATGTCCATCTGAGAAAACAATTCATTATAGTGGTAAAACTGTTTGATGTAATGATGTAGATTGTTTGTCATAGAAATACCAACTTAGCATGATTACTGGCAAAAGAAGATGTTCATTTAAAGTGTGCATGATGACTGCAGTAGTAGCAACACAATTTTAAACAGAAATTTAGTTATTAAAAAGTGGTTATTAATTTATCGATATTGCTACAAAGTTTAGTGGAATACGTCCAAGAGTTCTGTAAAAAAGTTCCATGATGACAACTATAATTAGTAGACTGCACTTTATTTTGTCCGATGAGAATTGAATCTTGTTCTTGATACTATCTACTTCCTATTGAGGTAAAGAATGATTCTCTCCCCTCATAAAGTCTAAAGCCATAGAGGCAAAATAGTTTAAAAAATGTGCCTATAAACATGCTTCAAACGTTAACATAATTGCAAACCTTTTAATTAGGTGTATATAATTAATATATCAACTAGCTTATCATTTCCACTGGAAAGTCCAAAATCAACCTATTCAAGTCAATTTTCCCAGCTGCTGATATGATCGAGTCACTTTTTAAGTTCTCATGTAAATAAAATATTTGAAACTTTATATCTAGAAACCATATTGATACATAAGTTCCATAAAGTGATTTAAAAGTATCAGCACTCGTTTTGAGATTTCATGACAGATGTTCTTCTGCAGAGGCACAATACTAATTCAAACAAGAGCAGGAAAATTTTGCCAAGTTTTAGATAGAAACATTTTATTGAGGCCATAGGTAAACAATACATGTCAATAATGCATAGGATAAGAAGGCTTGGAAGGGCTTCAATGCAACTAAACTATTATCTTCTCATATAAATCGATTGACACTTCATGTTCGATATATCGCTATTCCTGTCCTCGCCATATAAAATATTGTAAAATTTGTATACAAGTAAAGCCCCATACCAGTGTGGCCAGCACTTCAGATCATCTTCTGATGGTTTAAGCAGCAGATCAACAGAAATTTTGCCATGGCTATCATTGGGGTGTAAAGGTGGAGGATCATTGTCAATGCTCCATGTCTTGTTCCTTGCAAATCCATGTTGTTCCAGTGAACCACGGTTACCAAACTACAGAGTAAAAAGCAGAATTAGATGATTGACCAAACTGATATAGAAACCTATCAGAGTGATGGACACCACCTGCGGAAAGCATATAGGAATTCCTCCCCGCATTGCTTTTGGTGGCTTAAAGATCGCCTGAATTAAGAATTCAGCATAATGTTAGAGTGCATTGATACAATATTTCAAGCAGAAGTCTCCAGAACAATTGATGATGCTAGGCACAAACAGAAGATACCAGGCAACACAAAAACTTTAAACAAAAGTTTTCTTCTAAGGATGCATATTTTGTTTTTACATTTCGGGTAAAATGACAGGAAAGAATGGTCTGGTGGGAGTATATGAAATATAAGATACACAAGACATCCTAGTGGGGCAGAATTTCCAACAGCGACCCTGTGAGATGCAGCAGTCTTCAAAATAATGTACAGCTAAATGATAAATAACTGTATCGCGGACCTATCAGAAAAAAGAATCTACGCGATTTCAGAATGCTGGATGTCATCATCTCGTAAAGAGGTAAATTTGACGGTTATATAAAATTATCTTAAAATGCTGCGTCAATGGTGTTCGGTTGCCTATAAGCAGCCACTCTAAAAAATCTATAATAAATTAATAATGTGTCTCATAAATTGGCTTCCGGTCTGAGTTACAATATATTGCCAATACCATTACATCTAGCAATACACAAGCATATATGCTTGATATCATACTATAGTCATCGATATCTCCAATACCAGATGAAATCCAAGATCATATACAAGTCCCCTAAGTTAGCATGCTAGATCCTACTTTTGCTTCTTTATATTCTCTCGAATGAGCGCAAAAAATATTTATAGTCCATAATTTGCACACTGAAAGATTTACATAATTGCAGGATGCAGTGGCAGTGGCAATTGCAGTGATAGCGGCAACCCCAGTGCCACAAAGATCATGTGATTCTGAGCTAACAATATGAATTTGTTAGAGGTTTACAAACTCTGGCATACACAGCATCAAGTCAATCCGTACTGCATCTCAAATAATACCAAATTAACAACAGCCTTATTGACTCAGGGCTTAGTAGCAGCATATTTAACAGCCTTAACTAGAATCAATGGCACTTTTTATAAAAATCTTCTGCAAAATCAAAACAAAGCATACCATACGAATCCTTGGGTTTATTAACTTCACATCCATCATTAGATTGATTTTTCTCATTACCAACTGGATTCCAGAAAGGAAACATATAAAATTGGAAAATAACAAAGAAACAAAGAACCATAAAAGCAGACTTAACATGTCATAACCCTTCAAGCATTAATGGAAAGAAAAGGATTCTGCTAAATTCTTATAACCGCACCTTACTGCTAGTGAACAACAGCTCTTCACCCCGTTCATTTTTCCATGAAACAACCTGCCCTCCATGCAAACTAACCTGGATTGCTGACAGAAGCATTATCAAGATAAACCAGAGGGATGTTTTTAAACCAAAATAACTTTAACAGATTAAATGCAAATGTCTATATGTCAAAGCTCAAAGCTCAATAATATTAAGTAGTCAACAGGAACGCAAACCGCAAAAGGAAAAAACTGATGCATTAAAAAAGGGGAATAAAAAGATAGAAGGGAGAGAATCTCACTCGAGCAGAAGCTCCTCGCGGCGCTTTAAGCGTGACATGATCGATTCCATTCCAGTCCTTTGTACATTCAATCTCTGATCTCTGATCCCAAACAGTCACGGAATGACCCATGTTGGGAACGCAATGTGGAGTAACTCTGATCTTCTGCTCCCTCTCTCCGACAGAATCCCCAAAATCCATAAAACTACTCCACGAACACGCAAAAGAATAAGGCTCTACTGCTCAAGAAACTAGCATGCAACAGTCATTGTCACACAGTTGGGGATATGAACAGTTCCCAACACTTTTCTTGTGACTGGGAGCCTATATCTCGTGAGAGAGGACCCAGAGCCCCAATCTACTAATCCAACTTTTAGAATTTTTCAAACTCCACCAGATCCTCTCAACACCCACTCACTCAAGTATTTGCAAGAAAAAGTGGTGCAAAAGGCCTGCCATCAATCAGAGAGCTAGAAAGAAACATTGGATCCCCATTGCAGAACCAAAAGCACTACCTTTCAAAGCAAGCACTGAAAGAACCACACCGACCAATAGGCAAAAAGGAAAAAGACCTGATCCCAGTGCCCTCGCTATACTCTTGATATATATTTACTAAAATAGATGAAGCCCAAAGCTGGGATGCATGAGTCCTCAAAACCACAGATGTCTAAATCTAGCCGCAAATTGATGCTCAAAACCTAAAATGATGAACCCAAATCGGCAATAGATCAGTCCTCAAAATAGAGAAGTCTAAATCATATTGCATGCCTCTGCTTGATGCCTCAAAAAGTGCACAAAAACCATTTTTTTCCTCCAATAGTATACTTCAAAGTTCCATAAATTGGATATAACCCGAGTGCAAAGAAGAAACAAGACATGATTCTACTGGCATCCTAAGTTTTTGAAGTATTCTGAGAAAAAACTAGCAATCGATAACTGGTGGCGCGGCAGATTTCACCAGAGGCCTGACATCTGGATTTAGCACAGAGGACCAGGCTTCGTAAACCTTAGAGAGAACCTAAAAGACATCACAAATCTTACATCAAGGACAGTGGACTTGGAAAGAGAAGATCAATTTAGAGTCGTCAAAATTAAATTTTTCGGTCAAAATAATGAATCTGACACTGGCATAATCTGTCAGAAAGATCGAAAAGACATGTTTAAAACAGAAACTTTTTTCCAACGTCCAAAACTATGATACCTCAAGAAACGCCATAAAACCCCGGACTCTCCCCCGGATCGCCCAACCCAATGCTCACCAAGAACCCGATCTCAATGCCCGAGACAATTAAAAACTCGCAGCAGGCCGTGCTTCCACGAAAATTCTCCCCATCTCTCGCGCATTGCCATCAAAATACGACAACCCCGACGCCCGGAATCGCAGCCAGCGCTCCCGACCCAGATCCCCAGAACCCCACTCAAAAAATCCACGAATACAACCAAGACCAGCCGCTCTAAAGCCTCGCAAACTCCACTACGAGCCCACTCGCCCGCTTCCAGAACGAGCCCAGAATTCAGAGAGCATAAACGAAATCCGAGAGCGACGGCACGTGCATGACGGACGGAGAGAGAGATGATGATGGATTCAACAAAAGGATTTGCCCGAAGTTTCAAGAAAGTAAAGGGGGAGTTGAAGCAGAGAAGACGGGAGAGAGACTAGAAAGAGAAAAATATTAGAAGAGAGAAAAGGAGAACCAGTCAAAAAAAAGAGGGCTTTGTTTGTAAAAATTTGTCACCCTGCTCCTGTTTGGAAAAACGTGAAGGCCCTCTGGAACCAACGATCGAAGTCCAAAATATAGGGGCTCCCTCTTTCGATCTTCCACCGTTGACACTTCAAATATAGGGATGCATATATTTTCTTATGTCTTCGGATTATTTTGACCATTTTTGAAATATTTTTTTGATATAGCATTCGAGTCTCATTTCAGGTTAACAATTTGGCTAACATTTGTTAAGTTAAAATATTAAATAAAAATAAACTTCAACTTAAATTTTTTAACTATTAAGTATAAATATAATTACAAAAATTCTCAAGAAAATTTTTGTAATTTACTTTTTTTTTTTTGTCTCGCTACCAATATCATTTACGAGCATTATGACAAAATAAAAATCATCTGTTAGCTGAAGCTATAGGGAAAAAAATTAACATGTAAAAAGAGGTAATTTTCTTATTGAAATTTTCAAGCTGGCAAGTTATCTTAATTATTGTACCTTACAACTACGGGCTCGTTTGGTTCGCAGGAAAAGGAGGGGGGAAAGTGTGGTCAACGGGAAAATAATGAAATGCCTCTTGTTTGGTTGGAGTTTTCAAAGGAGAGAGATGGGAAAGTTATATTCCCATGGGAATATGATTCCCACATTTCATGGGAAAGTCTTTCCCATGAGAAACATGGGAAAGTTACTTTCCCATGAGGTGGAAATCACTCCTTTTTTATTTTTTCCCAAAAAGACCCTTCAGCATTAAAGAAGCATTAAAGAGGCATTAAAGACCTAATTTCTATTAAGGGCATAATAGGAATTATACATAACTTTTCTAGGAAAGTTGATGGTCAACCAAACATAAGCACTTTGGAAATTTGTCACTTTCCCATGGTTAACCAAACATGCCAAAAGTACTTTCCTAGGTATCCTCTTCCTAGGAATCTGATTCCCAGGAATCATATTCCTAGGAGGGAAAATACTTCCCGCGAACCAAACGAGCCCTACATCTAAGGATTTTTGACACCTAGGAATCATATTCCTAGGAGGGAAAATCTTGCTTTTATCGACACCTAGGCATTAAGGATTTTTGGACGACGTTTACCCTTCATTAATTGCTTACATGATTGTTTTACTTTAGAAAAAGAGATTCAGATGCTCATTCTTTGATATAAATGGATTATAACAAGGCTCTGGATAAAATCCAACAATTCACATAAATTGCACCTCTACCTACAGCGGTTGATGAGCTATCAGTTCTCGTCGCCAGTAACGTTTTTAACGAAACGTTAGCTATCATAGTGGCTTTTAAATATACTAAGCATTAAACAATAGTATCACTCGACAAAAATTGCTGTCTGCAAATTATTATTTTATAAGATTTAAGCCTCTATATAATTTTAAACTATTGGCATGAGATAATTTTATATATTGTAAGCAATGATGGAGAAAAAAAAATGCAACAACCAAACTATTATGTCAGTGAGTGTAGATTAGATCCATTACAAAGTGAGTGGTTAGTTTTCACTTCAGAACAGCATACTATATCTGATAGACTTTTAAATTCGAAAAACATCTCTCTCACATGCTTTGATATACCCTTTAAGATGTGATAAGAAGCACGAATATGGTAATGCATGGGGTATTATTCCCAAATGGAAACCAAATTTTTAGGTCCCAATGGACCTATCAAAGTGAAAGCTATTACAGAGTTAAAACGATCTATATGAAGAACCTGCCTAATCCAGGCCATGGTTAGTGGCAGCGTAGTGCTCCAGGTCAAGCATGTTTATAGAGAGACTAATGAGGTCGTAGATTGGATGGTCTCATATGTGGCCGATCACTTCAGAGGTGCCTTGTGGATTAGAGAGAGAGAGTCTACCTAGAGCGTTCCATAATTTGCTATTTTTTTAGATGTATCCGTACTATAATAATATGAATCATCTGTTTTAGTAAAAATAAAAAAGATCTGTAGGAAGGCTAGAACTTGGAAGAGGGACACCGGTGCACACCGCACCATCAGTGAGTAAAAATGGAATCTCTGACTTGTTTTATAATATTGAATAATAATAATAATAACTAGCTCTAGATCCGTGAGCTGCATGGGATTTAGTAGGCATACAAAGTTTGTGAATATGATTATATGGGTAAATTTTGATTGGGTTACAAAAGAATAACTTTTTATATCATAAATAATAAGTAGTGTAATTATGTTTATGTTTTTATGATTTGTTAAATATTGCATGTATCATTAAATAATGTTTGCATAGTCATGGACACGGCATAAATAATGTTGTATAGTAAATAATCATAGAGAAAATTTATAAATAGTAAATATATATGGATATTTACATGCTGCAGTGCTTGTTACGTGAATTTTGAAGAGGTAGAATTCTGCAACTTTTTTATATTCCACTTCCTTAAATATTTTTTTGCCGTCAATATCAAGAATATTTATTACTCTAAATAAATAAGCAATCTAAGTAGCGTGGAAAATTAAAAAGAAAAAATTGAAGAAGATGAAGACCTTCAGGCTTCTTATCAGTTTTTTAATCCACTGACTTGCCTTTTTTTATTTTTTATTTTGGATAACCTGCAATCTTTAATATACACTCGACAATTCTATATACAAAATTTAATTTTTTATATTATATTATATATAGATATTTTATTGCAGTTCGGAAGCAGGACGATCGAGGGAGCACGAGATAGCGTGAAACGGAAGCATGGGTACCGCAGGTGTCCTCATTCCTCACGTGAAGTGGCGCATGTTAGGGGCCCGTTGCACCCGCGGTGCATCTGTAGCCCGAATCGGGCGACTTGGCCCGTTTTGAATAGAGGTTTTTTTTATCCCGTAATGACAGACCTCCACAGCAAAAAACCCATTATTGGCCATTATAATATTTATAATTTTTATTAATTATCTCAAAAATAGTATTTTAAATTTTTATCATTAAATAATTGCCATTGTCGTGGATTTATGATAGCATCATGGCTGAAAAATAATAAGCCCTCCGACTCTGACAAGAAAATAATGGTATTATTTTGCCATTCACCTTTTTTTTCTTTTCTTTTTTTTAAGGACAGGTACCTTATATCTGACGAGTATGAATGCACCCAATAAAATTAAAAAATAGAAAATCTCAAAGTGCTCGGGGCAGCTCCCCATCGTCAGCCCATATAGTACTATCCGCATGATTGGCCATATAGGTGACCATTCACCATTCATTGAATTTAAAGTAATTATTTTTCAGACTGTATAATATTTTTCAAAAAATAATATAAAAATTGATTTACAAAATATTTTTTTATTTAAAAAAGTATAACTAAAAATAGCGATTATTATAGCAAACTATTATGGCATCAAATAATGCATCAAATAATGCAATTGTTATAACAGCCGTGACACTTTTATTTTAAGCCTTGTGTTGGATGATTCAGTACAGCCATGGAAAAGTTCTTAAAATAAAAAGAAACAAAAAATAATTTCACAACACATGACTACAATGGTACAAATATACAAGTATCACCTTTTAGAAATTGGTGTGGCATGTAAATTATTAGCACCGAGAAGATAATTTCACAACCTTCATTTTCTAACCATTGCAATTTATATCAGGCTTTGATAAATTTATATGACAAAATATTTTTATTAATTTGTGAGGTACAGAAGTGCATGGAGTTCCACTCATTCGCCGGCAAGTAGCACGTTTATTTTGCATTCGCAAAGTTTCACGAATATCCCCACAGAAGAATTTTGTGTGTGTTTGTGTGCGCGCGCGGGAGAGAGAACAAAATGAAAGCTAAAAAGTTTAGTTTGGTATTGCTTTTGTTTCTTTAATTTTGTTTTCAAAAATCCAAAAAGGGAAAAACAACTAGACGAAAGAACATAAATGATGAAATTGTTGTATTTCCAAAATTATTTATAATTTTTTAAGATTTTTGGCAGGAAACATTTTTTAAAAAAAATTGAAAAAAAGCAAGGAACAGTAAAAGTTTAACCAAATATTATCTTCAATATCTATCTCTAAGTGTCACACTAATTTATAAAAAAATAAAAATATGAAAACAAAAACGGCGCCAAAGAGCGCAAAAGAAGGGTGTCGCAAGTGTCAACCAACACCACCCACCAAGAAATCAAATTCCTGCAGTACGTTCATACCACCCTTGATAACAAAAGCCATCTCAAATAAATAACCCATCATAAAAAAATAAAAAAAACAATCTGGCACATACTAGGGTGAGAATGCTATCAGACCTAAGCATCGACACCAAATCATTTTACCAACTCAACCAATCGAACACACTATAAACAACAACAACAACAACAAAAAATTGCTTCGGGTGGCGTTTGTTCAAGTGCCACAGAAGCAAAACATGGCAATATTTGTCAGGTGTAAATGTGCAAACAAAATTTTCAGGGAACACCATCACTTAACATGGCAACACAGAGACACAAGTGAACCAGACCAGGCAGCCTACGTTTTCCGGAAAATCCAGCATTTTAAACAATACAAACTAAATACAGTACTGCCCGGTAATACCAAACGCAGCCAACCATTAAAGAACAGTAACAGGAAGAGTACATTTTTCTTAAAATATCCTAAAATATACAGATGTTTCTCTAATTATTATCCTCAGCAACATCCAGTTCTAAAATTTTCCAACACCATGAATGGATCATACAAGTCGCCTGGATCACATACATTTAGGACTATGTTTAATTTTTTTCCCCCAAGACGCAAGCCATCAGGCCCGCTAGTTACCTGAGTCTCGAGGTCACTCTCAAGTTGATCAGTTTCTTACCACTGCCTAACTTACTTGATACCTACCATAATGTTAATATCAGCAATATCTTTGGGCTTATAACTGGACCAGAACTGTGGATTAGTGAGATCAATTGCAGATTAGCTTGCAGCCAGAGCATCTGTCCTAGGTTTGGAGTCAAGAAGCTGGTGGAGCTTGCCACTAGAGTTCTCACAAGCCTCATCCTGCTGCTGTGCACTTGCACTAATCGAGCTTGAGTTCTCTATTATTGACAAGAAGTTCTCTGCAACAACAGACGGGACTCCCTCAGTCTCCATTTTAGCAGCAGACATCTCTTCTGCTTGGCTCGATTGTGAAGTCTTCAGTTTCTCCTGTAAACAAAAATATAAAACGAACAAACTTTTCAATCTCACGATGTAAAAATGAGCGGACAAGGGACCAAATTTACATTTTGAGTAATTGTAATGCATCCATTGATAATATATTTTAGATGTTGTTAATTTTTACCATATGTTGTGATGGATCTACATTCAAGCAACTGCTATTTCTAATACTTGCATATGATAACTCAAATTCCAAGTTCATGCATGTTTCCCATGTTAGTCATAAAGCATGATGAAAGTCTCTATTCTGAACTAGTCCTATAGAGAACCACAGTTCAATAAATCTGACAAAGGAGAAATCAGAAGGTACCATTAGGGTTGAATTTTCTAATCTGAGATTATCCGACTTCTCTGATAGCCGACTGATTTCAGATCTCAAAGCCATGTTCTCAGCACCCAGGGTCTCAACTTTCATAGCAAGTTCTTCAGTTTCAGCCTGGGCATAGTATGAAGATTTCAGAAAAGAAGAAAAGGAAGAAGATGAAGAAAAACGCGATCATAGAGGCAATTCAAGGAAGACAAGAAAACTCAGTGCTCAAGATTCTGCTCTAGAGTACCTGTTTCCTCAACCTTGACCTTCTAGCAGATTCCCTATTGGATTGCTTCCTCCTTTCACGTTTGAGTTCCCTCTCATCCTGGGGAAAATATACCATGAAAAAAGTAAGCCTAAAAGCTGAATCCAGAACAATAAAAACATGCTTGGAAAAAAAAAATTCATGCGACAGAAGAAGATTTAGATATAAAGTTCACCATAAAAGTTGC
Organism: Phoenix dactylifera; assembly: GCF_051530095.1. NCBI lineage: Eukaryota > Viridiplantae > Streptophyta > Magnoliopsida > Arecales > Arecaceae > Phoenix > Phoenix dactylifera. Next base: position 30,900,055 of record NC_143198.1, on the reverse strand, counting down.
TAAAGCCTCATGACTTAAGAAAATACTGAACACACTTCTACTGAAAACTGAACCTTCAACAGAACATTTTTTGACTATTAAATTTAAGGGTTCAACACAGAAATAGAGTGCTATCAAGGATGGATAAGCTTTCATTCAGGATGGAAGTCAGCAGGGAGCAAGCCTGGAATACCGGTCAATTAAGAAGCACAAAAGCAGTTGGAAGCCTATGAGAAACTTGTCTTTCAACAAGGAAGAAAGATGAGGCAACAGTTGGACATAAAGGTCTAGGAGCAAAGTGAAGAATATATCAAAAATCGTTGCAAGCGAGGCAGAGTAATTTCTGCAAAAAAGTATAAAGTAATAATCTGGGAACAATTGCAGAAACAAGAACCAAATAGTAGGGAAATAAACATTTGCAGAATGCACATGCTTGTATCCAGAGTTCGGAAGGTACTCCATTACGACCCAGTATCATAAGTGTCCCCCTAGCTCGAACTTTTCCGATACTAGCAACACTGAATTTCATTCCTGGTGGTGGACTAGATGAAGGCACAGTGCCTACCTTTCTTGAGATATCTGCAGTTGCAACAGTAACCCCCAGAGACATTTTTGAGGATGCACTTGTTTCCACACCATGAGCAGCATTGGTCTGTGGGTCAACCTTACCATCGCCTATAAAGATTCAACAAGGATACCTTTAGGCATGACTTCTATGGAATCCCACAAGCAAGATACACAATCCATGTTCTAAAGAAACGACTAGTATACAAGAAAATAATATAATTCGAAAGTTGATCGATCATTCTCATTAACAAACATAACCGCTGTTTCCCGGCCATATTGAGAATTAATCAACCAGCAGAACACATACAATTACAACCAAATATGTTAACTAAATAAGATCTTTGCAAACAAAAAATTACGCTTTAAGTTCTGCTCTCCGTGATGCATGATGATTGATGAAGGGTGGTGATGCCAAAAATACAGGACCTTACTGGTTTAATTTAGATAAAAGACATCCATGGCAGGCAAGAATGGCAATACCTGGGCCTCGTATATCTTTAGAGCTTTGCTTTCCTCGGGTTTTATTCCCCTAAAAAAGAACAAAACTGCTGAATAAATTTGCAGTAATGTACCTCCAGATGAAATTTTTAAAAAGTAAACTGATTCACCCAAAAATGAAAGTCAAAATGAATTACCCCTGCATTATTTCCATCACTTCCATCACTTAAGCCTTCCACACTATCATCTTCGCTGTGCAAGAAACAACCACCAAAACGTTCATTTTAGACTGGATTCGAACTAGCTTCATCAAGAAGCCAGAAGAAAAATCATCAAGTAGCAAGAAATCTTTAATGTGAACAAACCTTTGTGATGAACCATTCCTATCACCTCCTCTACTTTCAGCATCACCGTTGCCCGCTGACACAGCAAGCCCATCAAACCTTTTAAGCTTTTTCATTAGGCCTTTATCCTTATTGCTTGGTGACTTAGCAGGCATCTCCGTGCTTAAAGGAGTCGTCATCTGCACAATAGCAGTAACAATAAAAAGTAAAGCCAGTCCAAGAGAATGGTTAGCACAACTAGCAGAGTACAATAGTATATACAGTGTCTATAAGTAGTTGAGTTGCTAAAGCACCATAACAATAAATTTTATGTCATGCTTCCTAGGTAAAAAGCACCTACCACTACTGTTTCACTAATAGTGGGCGATGGTGTCATTCCTTGACATTGCATGTGAGATCCCTGGAAGCAAAACAAATCACTATGAATTAGAGCACTTCAACCCAAACCTATAGTTTTCCATTTTGTGCAGCCCTTTCTATATTTACCTACCAAAATGTATTTGCTATCCTAAATGCACAGGAAAAGAATCAGTTAAAATTATAACCGTCTCAGTGGATACAAGTTGCCAATAAAAGGAAACAACACAGAATATTTTCTCTACTCACAAGGGGCATCGGGGGATGAGAGTAAACCCCTGCAGGTGGATAGATTGCAGCATATGGCATCCCAAAAGGAGGCGGCATCAAAGGCTGCGACAGAAATATTGTCATTAGAGAATGAGTTTGCATGACAGTAAAATCAATGACTTGGTAACCATGTCAAACTACAGTCATATATATACTAGCAGACGCTGCTAGTACAAAGTATCACCCATGCCATTATATGCTGATGCCCTTCCATCTTGGCACTAGCACAATGCCGTGCCATGCCAATACTTGGCATGTACTATCATGAAGCCATGACACATGCCAATCAAGCACGACATGACATCTGTTAGTCCGTGCTCACATAAAAGGCACTTTAATCATTGGTGCCACTTTTATTTTGACAATCTACAGTGTCCTTGAAATGTTCGATGAGATTCCAATACTCAACCAACAAATATAGTAACCAAGAAAATGACAATTTTGGTAAATGATCAGTATTGATGCTATGCATGCATAATGGTTTGCCAATATAGAAATATAAGTTGCATATAGCGGCATCATGTCTGGTCTATCTGCAGTTCTATATGTATGTACACCATATATTTGTGTACTATTTCAGTGTTATATCAGACGTTCATGATCAAGGTTCGCCGTACCGGTACCGAACCCCGTACCGGGGCCGCACTAACATAGGCGTACCGAGTGTCGGTACGGTACGGTACGCGGTACGTCAAGCGTACCGACACCGGTACCCATCAGTACGGGTACGGTATGCCCAGTACCGACCGGTACCGATCGGTACAGCATACCATGTTCATGACACTTTTTAATTGTATGTAACTATGTATTGAATTGCTGCAAACCTCTAGGCTCCATTTAGAGGTTCTACCTTTAAATGATGCCAGTTCAAAAAACATGATCTGATCCTTTTTCCTTGTTTCCAGCTTTTCATATTAAGAACTGAGATTTTATCTTAGGAAGTGTTTGGTTGTTAAAAGGAGCAAACTCAAAGATGAAAGAGTATAAAATGATAGAAATGGGAAATAGATCGTAAACCTATAAAATGACAAGCATAGGAAAACCTAAAAGATTTAATTTGAAGTAAAAAGTTCCGGTTCCATAATTATATGGATTATGACTTCTAGTACACGAACAAATAGCTAATTTCTAATATGAAATTCCTAAACCTATATGGGCATGTAGGCCTAGACCAAGAATTAAAGTATTGTCGGCATGGGACAAGCCAGCTAGTGGCCGGCATGAACATGCCACATCATGTCATGTTCAAAACAAAGAAATTAAAAGAAGACTCTTTGGCTTGATACCAAGCAATAAAATGCATACTAACCATGCCAAATTGGCACAGTTTAATAGGACTCCAAGAGGCCTAGAACTCGATACCAACCCAATATTGGGTGTTGATACTAACCTGGCACTGTTCGCGCCAACAGATTGGCACTCAAATCCATGGTGAAGACCACCTTACATGTCCTACATCCTGCCCCTATTGATCATGGGCTCCCATGTATGAGATGCAAGACCCACATCAAGGAAGACTGTATGTGGTTTACACTAGGTCTATATGGCCTTTGCCTATGTATATATGTAGGTCTAGCAGCTCTCCTCTATAATACCATAACTTGCAATATCCCAAAAAGGTACCAAAATATATAATGATCTTGTTTGCTTAAGAAAAAAAAAATATGATGATCATATGTACATCCAAATGCCTTACAGCATGCATTGTGCATTCAGAAAATTGCCAATATTTATTTTTGCCTGTGTCAAAGCAAAATAATCACATATTGAGCTATTAATAATAGCTTTAGATAACTTATACATGATATCAACTCCTTTTTCTTCTTTTCTCAGTCTCCAAAGGCTGAAAATTCAAATTGATCTCTATCCAGCATCACCAATGCCAATGATTCTTTTTGTAGGATTGCTACTAGAGTTGATCTATTCCCCCATGTCCATCAAAAAAATTACTAATATCCAGCCAAAAATAGGGCATTTGTTTTGGTTTCAACTTATAATTTTAGAAATGTAGTCGGGTACTTGGATCGGCTAAAAGATAACCAGTTTCAAGATTTCAGGCATTATATGACTTTTCATTACATAAATCATTAACTAGCTCATGATACAAAATATTTTAAACATAAATGGGCATGTAAGCAACGACCAAGGATTTGTCACTGTCATGGGGCATGCTAGCTAGTGGCCAGCATTAAAATGTGTCGTGCAATGTCGAAAAGGAAATATTTGACTCGGCACTGAGCAATCCAACCATACAAAGTTACAAACCCATGCCAAATCAGCACACATAGATACTGAATAGCATGCCTTGTTTTCCCCACACTAAGCTACGGTCTAGTGTCGATAGTGGTAAAGCATAGTACTTGCTAGCTGGCATGGACTAGCATAGGTTAGTGATAAAAACTATGACAAATACCGAAGGTTCGTTGTACTGTACCGAATCAGAGGTACAGGCCATACCGTACCGTACCAATTCAGTGTCGGTATATGGTACAGAGGCATATCCAGTGTCAGTATATGGTACTGAAGCATACCGACACTCGGTACGCCGAACCAACCCCATATCGTACCATACTAAGAGTGTGGCACTGGTACGGAGCCCGATATTGAGGCAGCGTACCTTGCAAAAACCACTTATGCATTGGATATCCTATACCTAGTCATCCGTAAATCATGGGCCTTCATGTAAGAGATGCAAAGCTCATGTTAAGAGGTTGTTTGTAGTTCACAATAAGTATAGGCAGCCTTTGCCAATATACACATGTTAAGTCTAGTAGCCCTCTTATATAGTAATATAACCTTCAATTTCAAGAAAAAAGCCATGAGCTTGTCAGCAGAAAAAAGGATATTTGATCTTTTAGTGCATCCAAACACATTAAGTATGATTGCATAAATGGAAAATTGCTAATACTTTCTTCTTATTTGCATGAATCAAAGCAATATTAAGCTATTCATATTTACCAAAAAAATATTAAGCTATTCATGATAGCTTTAGACACCTAACACATGATATTAACTCTATTTTTCCCTTTCCTTCTTTTTTTTGTTTTCTTTTTTTTCCGGTCCAGCAAATAATAGCAGTTTGTTTTGGGTTTAACCCATAATATCAGAAATATAGTTGGATACTTGTGTCAGCTAAAGGACATCAATACATGGTTATTTGTTAGATCTCACGACTAATAATGAAATCAACTTTTCGACCGCTGGCTCGCTAGACCATCATATGTTTAATCCACTAGGAAAGGATTTTGCTAGGCGATCAATGCATCCAACAAAATATACCTAACTTGATATAGTAGAGGAGGCGATACCGGGCCTTTTTCCAGTGTTGATAGTATGGTCTGCTGTGCCGGTACCGGGCTCCGGATTGGTTGCCTGGCGGCATGGGTCGGTACGGGCTTGCGTCGTGTTGTGCTGGACCTGTAACAATAGAGTAGAAAAGGCGGGGGAGAGGGCGAACGGAGAGAGAGAAGAGGAGAGAGGGAGGGAGAGAAGGAGAGTGGCGGAGGCCGATGACCTAAAAAAAAGGCGGAGGAAGGCTCCGTAGCAGAAAAATAGGTCGGGTCCCCTGTTTCATTCCCCGGCCTGTTTTCCAGCCGCAAAGCCCAAAGAAGCGTCCTCCGCGCGGCTCGCTGTCCGGCCTCCATCTCCCTCTCTCTTCCTTCCTTTCCCTCTTCTTCCCTCCCCTGCTCGCTCTCTCTTTTCCTCTCTTTCCTTCTCCTTCTCCTTCTCCCCCTCCGACAACGATTTTCGTTCGAAAACCATTGCCGGAACCGTCCCAGTTCGCCGCTGGGACAGCTCGGTATGACCGTTCGATTCAGGACGATTCTACCGACCTTGGTCGATAGCCTTGCACAAACTCAGATCGAAATAATTTCAGACCAAAAGCAACAGCTAGCCGAAAACCTGAAACATTGTGGTCAAAACCCAACCCATTCAACCTCTCACTAACACAAGGTCAATAATGTATTCAAAGCAATCTAAGCGGTCAACGAATGAGTGTCGACATAGAGCCCCTAGATGAAGTGGCTGGAAGAGCCTTAGTGAGTACAGACATCGACTAAGAAACCATCCGACTTTCCAACTAAGGCATCACAAACCAGCATTAAGGTCTGGCCGTTATCTGAGATAAAACATCTTAGAAGTGCCTCCACCGCCGTCACTGCTTCCAACTCATTTGCTTGTCACTTTGTCTATGGAGGCTAAATTTAATTGGCATGAAGCAGGTATATTGCTATCATGCCTATCTCTATCAAGAAAGACCACATTAATGCTCTAAATGATCTAATAAGTTACTCTTATAATGCACTTCAAAAGGCAATTCTGAAACATTGCCTTATGCCAGGAACCAAAATTGCAACCTTTTATTATGTTTGTTAGCATAGCCATCTCACAATTATTTGCAGCATGAGGTGCTAATCAAAATATAGGCCACAAGGCTATTATAATTTTGTGCCTTAAGCCAAAGAAACCATTTGAAACATTTCATTATGTTTGTTTGCATAAGTGTTTCACAGTGACTTGCATCAGTTGGTGCCAAATCAAACTGTACATTATATGCATTTGGTTGGAAGATGCACATAATACGGCCATTCCTTCTCCTGGAACATGAAAGGCTTCCATGAAAGATGCATCACCACTATCCTGAAACCAAAAAAAAATACAATGCCATATGTCCTTCTAAAACACCAGCAAATGGAGTCACGACATTTTCCTCTCATATGGTTCATATGGCAATTTAAAGTTTTTTTTTTTTCCTACAAGAATTTCGCTGCAGCACTTATGCATTGCAAACGTGCTAGAAACCACAAAATTAGAAATTTCAGTACCTGAGGCCCCCACAAATATGGATTAGGTGCATGGCCAGGAGCAACTGAAGTGCTGAAAAATGGATGTGGCATGGCCACTCCTGGGCCATAATATGCCTGGAAAGAGAAGAAAAAAGCCTTTTTGGTTATGTCATTAAAATGGATTATTGAATAATTGGAGCGTTCGGGAGCAAAGGATTAAGCACTTGGTACTAATCAACCTGCATAGTCGTCCAGTCCGGGTACGGACAAATGGTTGGTTTCTCCTGCAAATGCAAATAAAGGAAAATAACGTGATCACTGCCTCATATCACAAAAACAATAAGATAGCAGAAATGGAGGTGTGCATGTTTGTCTAGTTTAGACAACATAGTATCAAGTGTTGCATCAAAATGATACTATAGATACTTGTTACGTGGTTTATTATCACAGTTCATATGATTCTATCATGAAATCATCACAAATATGTGCATATTATGTCAATCTAACATCAGTCGTCATCTGTCTATATAACAGTACCCAGCTTATGCTACAATGTCAAGATAGTTGAAACTTGTTATACCAACCATTTTGATGATGATTTGCTCTTATTTTCTTCCTGTGTTAACTTGCAGCCAGTTATTGTCACAAACTTCCAATATGGTATAGATTGTTTACTTAAATAATGCTTACAAGCAGCATAATGCATGCCTGGAAGAACATGTGTAAGATGTGCATGGAAGTCAGACATAGACTCCCTGATATTTCACAATCACATGTGAGGACAAGGATGGCCGAACCAACATGAACCTCCTGGTTCAGGGTGTACCGACCCGAATAGGTTGATTATCAGGACAGAACAGGCTCCTAATTTGGTTCGAGTTTGGTCTTTATATTACCCTCTGCCTGTCTCTCAGCCGTCTTGCTCGTCTCGCTCGCCTCTCTCGCTAAAGCTAGGATTTTGGCAGTGTCGCCGCCGCCAACAACAACAATGATGAAGGATTGGTACGCATCCTTTTCTCTATTTTTCTCCTCTCTCTCTCTCTCTTGTCCTCTCCTTTCAAGGAAGCCCTCCTCTCTCTCTCTCTCTCTCTCTCTCTCTCTCTCTCTCACCTCACTTGTCTCTCTTGCTAGACGCTATGTCTAGGGTTTCATCACCGCTGCCACTGCCGCCAATGATGTCAATGATGGACCTGTGTGCACATCCCTCTCTTAGTCTCTTGCTCATCCTCTCCATTCTCTCGGCTCTCTCTCTCGCTTGCCTCCCGCTCTCCGCTCTCTCACCCTCTCCGTTCAAGGAAACCCTCCGCTCTCTCCCCTCTCTCGCTTCCCCTAGTTCTAGTACTGCTCAGATTGCTATGGTACATACTAGTACCATACCGAACCAGTCACCAGTCGGTACAATGCCCAGTACTGGTTCAATGAACCTTAGGTAAGGAGATATAGCTTTCTAAGATATTAATATAATTTATTCTCACAAGACAGTCTATCTGTGTCTTAAAAGAATTTCTGCTAACCTGCATAGATGAAGATGCTTTGTCAGACTTTGGAGGAGTTCCAGCTTCATCATTCCCCATGAAGGTTGAATTATAGATCACCTGAACATGGTGTATAGGTATTAAAGAATAATTCTGTTGAAAGTAGGATATCTCTAAAGGTCTTGAATCTTAGGAAATCCCATAAATAAGGTGCAAAACAGCAGATTATGAACCAACAAACTATCAAAACCATATGCCAGTTTCCACATAAAGTCTTAACAAGCTCAGCTATCCAGATGACACTTAAACTTTAGCAAGATGTAGCTATCATCATATATCATCAAGATTTAAAAAATATATACACAAAGCTTCATAGGTGCAGGGAGTATACACAATGCTTAAACCACTGTATCACAGCTCAACGGAAAAATACACCAAGGAAATTCCACTTGGAAAGTCATTCAAGAATATATGATGCACCAGAGGAATATAATACTCTATACCAGTTTTTGCAATAGAGCACACCTAATTTCCTTTACCAAATAAATGATATTAAGCTGCACAATACTGTGCTAAATACATTCCACTGGGAGGCCATCATGTTCCTGACATTATGCAGGGGATATCATGTACTTGAGCACCAAGATCATGAAACAAAATAACTTTAGAGATATCGGCATGCTGTAGTGGAAAACAATTAAGGCCAGAAAACAAAATTGCCATATATACTAATATATGCCACCAAATAACTAAAACTTTTTACACAATGAACTATCATTGGTCTAGTCTATATAACACAGGACTACAACAAGTGCCAAAATTCCTCTGAATGTTTGACAGGTTATTTGAAACTTCGAAAATAATAAAGCTTGCTATATCCATCTATGGCCCTTGCTGTTTTTTGTTTTACCACCTTCTGCCAAAGGATTATAATGTAAAATATTCTTAAGCAAATTAATAATCACATTGCCTAGTGTTATTTTATCCCATAAAAACTGATTTTTGATGGGACTCAGAAAAGAATATTAGGTTAAGGAAATAACCAGAAGCAACTGCCACTGCATTGGTTTTGGCAACGCCTAGTTAATAATATCTCAAGGTTTTGGTGATCAAAATGATGAAAATGCGGCAAGATGCATCATAGACAGAATTAGAGAAAAGTGCTTAAGCATTAAGAGAGATTCCAGCTCACAATGTTCAAATTCTGAACTTCTGCCATAAATGACGCTGATTTGGCATCATACCCACAAAAAAAGGAAGGAAGAAGAAGTGAAAGTGCTAGAAACTAATTCCCTTCCATATGCAATTTTTTCAATCCTTGGATAAATGGTGCCTTGAAAAATCCCATCTTTCATATGATGAAAGAGGAGTTAAAATTAAGCCTGATGCAAGCATGTGTAACTTTTTCTTTGGTCAATGTGATTTCAGGAAAAAAGATATCCTAAACTCCAATTTTTCTCTAACCATTATTTTGGTACTTTTATATATATATATATATATATATATATATATACTGACATAATTAAGAGTCTTAATTATTTCATGAATTGTCAACCCCGTAGTACTAATGACACCCATGTCGATCACAATTCATGGTGGTTGTTTGAACACCTCAAGCAACTGCATGACTAAAAAGTAACAACCACCACAACTGGTAGGAGCGACAATTTCGTCTTCTACAGTCATTCCATTAAGCAAGCGAAGAATACAAGGTTTGATAAAGTAGCAGAGTATCTGAGTATCATACATGCTTCTGAGTTTCACCCAAACCAAATCCCAGGAAAAAGAGCGGGAAAAGGAGAAAAGGGAAAAAATAAGAGAAAGGGAGGAAATATCTGGTTAAGAAAAAACATAAACTAATATTTTTCTGTTCTAAACTAGACATGTCTTTCTCAAAAAGGACTAACAAAGAGACGTGAAACTAAATTTCTGAATTCTGATCCACATAGAAATTTTCCTTTTCCATAAAGTAATGTTCCCGGAACGTGATTTTAGATTATGAGAGGGGCAGATGTGCCATTTTATCATACAAAACAACAAATCGGGCGGTGAGACTTCATGGTTATAAACCTTCGAAGGTCATTAATCGCCTCCCAATGGTAATTTAGTAGGAGAAATGACAGTAATACCCCAAATCAAAGGGGAAAAGACAAACATCGATTTGGGAACCTAAAGCTCCCTACCGGTCCCGAACTAGGATTGAGTTTCACCGCGGCTTCAACAACGACTATCCTTGAAATTTCTTCTGTATGCGGTCACCATTTTTCTAATCTTCCTCTTTTTTTCACTCTTTTTTCCTCTTTTCTTTCCAAGAATCCTCTTTCCCATTTACCCCCACCTCTCTCTCCAACTCCTCTCTCCCTCTATTCCTCTCTTTCTACAAGCAGATAAAAATCATTTATTTCCCCAAAAACAAATTTGAGCAGAAAAGATTAAACTATTCGGATTGTCGCATCAGAAGACTAATCCAATCCCTTATTAATGTGATCATCAGAAGAAAATATGGGCAAAAAATTGGGAATCGCTACCATGCTAATGCCATCGCCCGAACAAAAATAATGAAAATTTCACAATCCAGTCCGACAACTACCAAAACATCAAAATTTCAAAGAACTCGAAACGATTTCGTCTTAAAAACCCAAAATCCACCATTTATAAAAGGAATTCGACGAACTAAACAAAAAAATCTCCACTTACCTGCAGATTCCAGCCACGAAATCCTTCGCCAAACCCTAAAATACACTAAATCGCCGCCCGTTCGTCGGGGACAAAAAGAAAAACTATTCGCAGAACTTGCGAGTTGGAGCAATCCCAAAGAAAACTTCACGAAGAGAACGAAAACCAAACACTTACCCAAACCCCAGCTTCTATTCTTGCGCCATTAATTCGAACGCACGCGGAACGGGAAAAGAAGAGAGAGGCCAGGAGTGGGGGGTGGGTTGAAGGCAAGGAAGAAGGCCAAGAAGCCTGGGGATGAAGCGGGAGCCGAGCCAATTGCCACGTCACAATACACGTGTCCATCAATTGGACCCCAGCATAAATCCTGTATGTCACATAATAAACGGACTCGAAACGGATCCCTGAGAAAGACCCAAGAGTCTAATTCCGTGGGTCCCACTGGAGTCGCGGGATAAAATTGTATGGGTTCTTTCCTGGGGGCAGTTTGGGTCGGAGCGGGGGGCGTGAGCTGTGGGCAGTGGAGTTGGTGGTGGTTGAGTTGGCCCGTCGGTTTGGGTGAAGGGGAAACAGTTCATGCGAATCGTCACCACAGTCGTACACGTTTCGATATCAGTAGCGATCTACGCGTGGAGGCGTCGCGGCGCTCGAGGGCCAGCTAATACCCCGTCATGCGGTTGACGTGGTCCGGCACCTCGGTGCCATGAGTCCCCAAAGTCGGAGCGACCAGTAACACGACGACCACGTGGCTCGACGCATGACCTCGCTTTTTTCTCATTAGACACTTATCATGATCTGGCACCGGGACCACCAAACCAACCTTGCGATTAGTTTAAATAGATTTGAATTCTCAGCATTAACTTAACTGTTTCCGAGCATCACATTTTTTGGAATATCGGCAATAAGCTTGAAGATAATATTGGTTTTTGAAATACTATCTACAAATTAGTGACATACAAAAAGCTAAGATATGAGTCATATATAGATCCTCAATCTACAATCTATATTTTTTATCTATATATATATACTTTATTTATATTGGAGCTGATTAAAAGTTGATTATAGTATTTATGATTAGATTTAAATGAATTCTTAACCTCAGCTGATTTCGAGCATCACATTTTTTGAAATATTGGCAGTAGGCTTGAAGATAATATTAGTCCTTGAAATACTATTTATAAATTAGTGACACTAGAAAAAGCTAATTTTTTTTTTTTTTACCTATATTTGAAATATGGAAGCTATACCTCGAGTTAGAATGCTTTGGTAGAAGATATTATGGCGCCCGTTGCCTGGCAAAACATTATTAGCTTAAAGAGGCATCTCCAGCAGCAAGCTACGTCCCTTGATATATATGTGGGTTCGAAGATGACTCTTCTGCGGGTGATCGACTGGATCCGGGGTGCGGATAGGTACGGTAATGGTCATCCGCTCATCCTAGAGACCTGAAGATTGGTTTAGAAGATGGGTAATTTTCAGGCAATACATGTGTACCGGGAGACGAACAGAGCAGCTGACTAGATCGCCTCCTACGTCGTACTCGTTCAGCACTCCGAGAAGTTTCTTTAGACATCTGTAGCTGATATTCCCACTTTTTTGTACCCTTTACTTTCTTTGGATTTGGTTCGATGTACTCAAGTTAGAGATATATGAATTGCCGTTTTCACAAAAAAAAAAAAGAAAAAAAAGAGAGGACTTAGAACATGGTTTTAATACTTTGTTCGGTGGCAACATCAACTTGGAATTATCTTCGGGAGCGGTTGTCCGCTGATCTTAATTTTGATTCCATTGATGCCTTACTACATGTTGGTGTCTCGTTCAAGCCCTGTCCATTGCCAATCAATTGTTTCATATTGTGTTGGCTCTTATGAAGATCAAGGAATCAAAGGCTGTTTCAAACTTGCATCTTGCTTCTTCGAGGCAGTTGGCTAATTTGGTGGTCAATCTGGCAATGGAATTCAATGAGGCATTGGGATACCTGAAGGTACAAAAGCACAGGTCCATGTGGTATCCCTTCCCCTGGTATAGTCAGAGTCAACTTCGATGGCTCCTTTCTATAGGGACAAGTTGGTGCCGACTTCTTGGTAAGAAACCATCTTGGTCAAGTCTTACCCGCCGACGCTCGTGTGTTTACTGCTGTTTCGGCACCATCATCCGAACTTCAGGCTGCATGGGAAGGATTAATGGCTGCGATTCACGAATTATACTGTACCGAGATCATTCTTGAAGGGGACTTTTCTATCGTCGTTGAATATATATCACAAATTAAGGCTACCGCAAGATTTTTATTTGTGACAATCAAGAATGTCATTCAAAATAGATAGCCGGAAGTTATATTTTGAATATTTAATCCTATATAAGTGTCTAAGATCTCCTTAGCTAACCGATGTGTGATTAAACACACACTCGTACAGATTTTCATATACTCCTTTCGTTTAAACCCTGATGTCCTCGTCAGGCTAGAAGTTCAAATCCATTCAAATCTAATCACAAGCACTACGATCGGCTTGTGGTTAGCCTTCATAAATTTGTGCTGCAATGTCTTTTTATCTGGTTTCTATTTATCTCTTAATTTTTCTGGCAAATTTTAAGGATCCTAAAATTTAGACTCTGATACTAATCTTAGCTATAGCATTCTGAAGTACATGTTCTGACCCCTCTATAGGCCGACTTGCCGTAAGATATGTAGACATGGACTTCAACGAAGAAACTCAATTTTTCATTTGGATTTTGCTTGTCTGATTCACGATGATGCTATAGGTTGTAAACGTATATTCGCTCAATGTAATTACCTTCTTAATTTGCTCTTGGGCACAAATATTGATAATAAGTTCTATAGTGGGGAGCCGAAAGGCGGGGAATCAAATTTCATGGCCATCCTCGTTCCGATTTTTTCATAGGATGCATGCATTGTGTTCCAATTTTTGGGAGAGCATCTCGTCAGGGTTTATGCAACAATCCAAGACTTCACCCAAAATGGCTAGTCGGAAGGTATTATTTCAGTTCTTTGATCTTGTTTAAGTACTCAAGATATACCCAGCGAATAACCGATGTGGGACTAAACACACATTCGCACGGATCCTCACATACTCCTTTCATTCAAGCCCTAACGTCTCGGTCAAACTAAGAGTTCAAATCCATTCAAATCTAATCACAAATACCACGATCGGCTCGTAATCAGCCCTAATGGATTTGTACTGCAGTATCCCCTAGTCCACATAGATTATGGGTTGGATCCACTCTTATATCATTTGTAACAACGTAGGACCTCACCCAAAATAGCTTGGTAAATGTTACAAAAATAACCTTCACCAAGCCTGCAAGTACGTGTATCTGCAGTATTTGATATATTGAATCCTATCGAAGTATGTTTGCTTGTTAGTTAGCTTCGTCACTTAGCGTAATAACTAGAAGCCATTCTTCCTGTGCAATTAGACACTTATAAAACAATTGATCAAGGATCAAGATCAAGAATTACATCATCTTTTTTGGTATATCAAGAGCTGCATCACCGTCAACCTTTTGCTTGATATCGCAGTATATTTTTAGACATTATTAATGTACATTTTAATTTTCCAAGTAATATGTCTGATGTCCCTTGATCCTGATTAGTAAACTTTTTGCATCGATGCTCAAGAAGAGAGTCCTAATATCACCATCTTGCCACCTTATCATTATCGGCCCTAACTCGGCAATTTTGCTACAATCACTAGAACTTATGCTCCTCGTCGCCTTTCTTTATGCTCTAGTTTTTTTCTGGTCATCTTGATGCTTTTGTTGTTGTATTTGATCGTGAAAAAAATGGCTTACGAGAAATGTGTGATTCGTGTAATTGCATCTCACTGATGAATTATTTGCATTTCTTGACATCTGTTACAATCTTGCTCATTGAATTGTTCTCGTATGAGAGTATCCTTTGGTTACAACTAATATTTAGTTGGAAGAATGTAATAGTGATTAATTTATTGTTCTGGTCGGAAAGAAAAAAGAATTTTTTCAGCTCGCTCAATTTGATTTTTTTTTAAAAATAAAAAATTACAAAAGTAGGACTTACATATCTTTTTTTTCATTGATCCTAAAAGTTGAAATACATAGTCATATTTATAAAGGTAAGATCCGCTCTTACACAATTAGGATCGGATTTCTCTTCTAGTTCTAATAAGATTCACTATCCTAAAATAGACATAACTAATATAAAAAAAAAAATCAAAAAAGCTAAAATTCTACAAGATGGATCTCGACTTCTATACTAACTTTGCCTCTTATCGCTCCGTCTATACAAGATAGTATACAAGTCGGAGATCCATCTTGTAGAATTTTAGATTAAAAGATACGTCTGGTCAAAAAATTTTCAGAAAAAAAGAAATCGATTTGACCAACCCGTAACAAAACCCAAACGATGAAATTTGGGCCCGCTTGATAGGGAAGCATAGCTTCTTTGGGAGGGCATCACATCGTAGACCTTAAAATATTATTCGATTTTTTTTAAAAAAAATATCTCAATCCGACCTCATATAATGAAGTTTTAGCCTCTAAAATTTTAGCTTGCGATTTGAATGTAGTGGATCTTACTTCTTAACTCCGTCGGTTCCAATCCGTAATAAACAAAATGGCCTACATCTAGGGGTGGCAATCGGGTCGGGTCGGATCATAAACGGGTCGGGTCACATGCAGGTCGGATCAGAAAATCATAAATCTGAATCCGACCTATTTATTAAACAAGTCAGAAATTACAACCTGAACCTGACCTGTTTATTAAACAGATAATCCAACCCAACCCGTTTAACCTGTTTAATAAACAGGTAACCTGTTTATCCAACTTGACCCGATCTGTTTAACCTGTTTGCCCAACCTGACCTGTTTAACCTGTTTAGACCTGTTTAACCTGTTTGCCCAACCTGACCTGTTTAACCTGTCCAACCCGACCTATTTAAATCTGTTTAGACCCGTTTAACCTGTTTAACCTATTTAACCCGTTTAACCTGTTTAGACCTGTATAACCTGCCAACAGTTAAACGGGTTAAACGGTTTAAACGGGTCAGACATCTAAAACCCGTATCCGACCCAATTAATAAACAGGTTAAACTGGTCGACCTGTTTACGACCCGAACTTGTTTAGGCCAAACCCAAACCTGTTTATGGCGGGTCGAACACGGGTCGGGTTGGCGGGTCGGGTCATATTTTGCCACCCCTACCTACATCCTTACTCAAATATTTTTTTTATATTTTCTAATGAGATTTGTTCCCTCCCACGCCACCCTCTTGATTTGAAATTAATAAAATTCAAAATTGATACTTAAATATAATTTTAATCTCAAGTTTATTATATCGTTCTAAATCCATCCCAATATCGATCTAGATTCCGAAAAATCTCAATTCTGTCCCACTTTTTGCTCCAGATAAACCAAGGCATATCTTGATCGAGATTTGGCCTATCTGTTTTTTTTTTTTCGCACTTCGCTTGGTCTCTAATGAGACTTCGAAAACCCCATCGGAAGGCCGCACCTGACCCCACACCGAAGCCAATGGTCCATCATCACGCTCCGAACCAACGGTTGAGATCTCTTCACAACCTACAGCGGTATCAGGCGACTTGGCGTCCTCCACACCGAACCGGCAGCCTCCAGGCCGGTGGGGCCCACGAGAGGAGCACCACCCTTGCCTTCAAACCATATGGGCACCGCCGCGAGGGTTCGAAGATCCCGGGTCAGCTCACCTCACACTTTAAAACTTTTCCCCAGCGGCAGGCTTGGAAAGAGAAGTGAGTGGTGTACGATGCCCACAGATCCTCAACTTTTCTTTCTTTTTTATTTTTTTATTTTTTTATTTTATTTTATTTTATTTTATTTTAGTTTTCACATTCTCGCAAGTTTAATTCTATTTAAATTTAATCATAAGCATCACGATTGGCTAACCGAAAGGTATTTTTTTAGGCTGCTTAATCTTGTATAGGTATTCAAAATCTTTTCGACAAATAACCAATGTGGGACTAAACATACACCTGCACCCGTCCTCACAATTAGCCTTTAACGAAGTAAGCAAAAAGACAAAAAATATCCATTATTCAGAGAGGTCAGATTGTAGTTTCCATGCGATCTCAAAGCATTTTGTCCTCTACCGTGTCATTTATCGAGCTACATAGATCTCAAAGCGCCCAATCCTCTCTCATTCTCCAATATCACAAATGTCAGATCACTCCATTCTCTCCCATCTATTCGCTTGCATAGATCTCAAAACGACCTATACTTGATTATTCATCCGCCTGCATAGATCTCAAACCATCTATCCTCTATCATCCATTTGCCTGCATACATCTTAATGTTCCATTTTCTATCATGCATCCATCTATACAGATCTCAAAGCACTCCATTCTTCATCATCCATCCACCTATACAAAACTTAAAGCACTCTATGCTCTATCATGCATCTACTTATGCAAATCTCAAAGCATCCAATCCTCTATCATTTATCTACTTGCATAGTTCTTAATGCACCCTTCTTTTATCATCTATCCACTAGCACAAATCTCAAAGCATCATCATCCTATATCAAGCATCCACTTGCATAGATCTCGAAGCATTCTATCCTCTATTATCCATCCATTTACACATATCCTATATCAAGCATCCACTTGCTAGATCTCATAGCACTCCATCAGTGTATCATCTATCCACCAGCACAACTCTCAAAGCATCCTCATCCTCTATCAAGCATCCACCTGCATAAATCTCAAAGTATTCTATTCTCTATTATCCATCTACCTGTATGTATCTCAAAGTATTCTATCCTTTGTCATCCATCTACATGCATAGATCTAATAGCACTCCATCTATGTATCATCCATCCGTCTGCACAGATCTCAAAACACTCCATTCTCTATCATCCATCTATCTACATAAATCGCGAAGCACTCCATTCTCTATCATTCATTTATTTGCATAGATCTTAAAACACTTTATCTTTTATGCCTCATGTATAGTTCTCAAAGTACTTTATCATTTATCCGCCCTCATAGATCTTAAAGTGCTCCGGCTACATGATTATTCTTTCTCTTCCTTTCAATTCATGGCAAAATAAGAGTCCTTTTTTAAATTAGTAGGAAAGAAAATTATGAAATTTTATAAAATTAGTGATCCGTGACTCTTATATGTAATAATATTTTGAAATAGAGATAGATGCTCGGCAGAAAAATTTAAAGTTTTAGTAGCTAATTGGTAATATTTTAACATCTGGGATAAAAGTATAAATGGTCCAAGACCAAGTAGTTAGAGAGGTGGTTTTGTCACTTTTCCAAAATCATCTCTCCTGGCCCTCCTCTCGAATGACGTGGCAGTTCATGTGAAAACATTAAAAGTCGGACGTACGCTTGTCTCCAGTTAGAGGCCTGTGTACGGCTGTTTGCTGTTTGGGAGAAGAGATAGTAAGAAGAACCACTTCCGACAAGATGACGTGGCGGAGGCGAGGGAATGTGGGGCCCGGCAGACGTGGTCGAGAAGGAAAGATGTGGGCTTTTTGTCGATTAGGGATCCCGTTTCGTCAGCGTCAACCGACGATGCCGTGGATTTTTCCTACTGGTCAAAGTTTGCCGGCCAGGTCTCCGGGGGGCATATAACCGCCCTGGAATTTGTGTCGTAACTACGAGAATGCCCCTGCCCGAACTCGATGTGATACACCCCTACAGGTCCCTGAAAATGTTAGCAGCGAACGGGATTAAAACTTAATTCTATAAATTATAATAGATGGAAATAAAAATAGCATCCAGTCAATCTCAAAATTGATGATATATAGCGAGGCGAAATTATACTCTACATCACATGCACCATGCCAATTATGCATCTTGTTTTCTATGGGCCTCATTCATTATGCACTCGTTCTGAATTGTTGTTTGCTCATCTTATCACGATTTGTTCTTGTAATGCACTATCGGCATGGTGCAGGATACAATTTCTCTATAGCAAGACCACGGTCTGATGTTTGGTTGCTATTTTTAAACTTTCCTTAGAACTGTGGTGATTAGTGATTACCCCATTCTAATGCTAGTTACCCAAATAGATTACTGCAGAATATGCAGAATCACTGCATCCATTATCTCCAGCCCTAACCCTGATGATTGTTATGATTGGCCTTGCATTCGTATCAACCACAATGCCTTATTTCTGAGATTATTTGAAGAGCATGTCCATCGACATCGCCATCGCCATCCTTGACATGGTTTTTACCTGAGGATTGCATCAACAGTGCATGGAATCTGCTTAAAATCTTTCTAATAATTCTAATGAAGATAGATGACAAGCTTGTTTTCATTGCATGTTATATTTTGCCATTGTATATTCTTAATACACTACCACATCTTAAGGACAGATTGGGCTC
Source organism: Phoenix dactylifera (assembly GCF_051530095.1). Lineage (NCBI taxonomy): Eukaryota > Viridiplantae > Streptophyta > Magnoliopsida > Arecales > Arecaceae > Phoenix > Phoenix dactylifera. Next base: position 30,880,792 of record NC_143198.1, on the reverse strand, counting down.
CAATCAGTATCTTAAGCACATTTTGTTGCATCAACGGCCATTCAAGAAGATAATGTGTGCTGGATGCGGGGAGATATTCTGCCATCTAAACTTAATGGGTTGGTAATGGCAGATGCTGCTTATGGATTGGGTTTTGCAAGAGTTTATAAGTCTGAGTGTTCTCTCTTTCAATGTACCAAAAAAAAAAAACACCGCCATATCTTTTTACGGTATGCGTCATCTGAAATTATGAGGATCCCGGAGAATTTGTTGTGATTTGGACATGAATCTAAATTGAATTCGAAATAGGACGACCATGTTATGTATATATATTCTCATCAAGTTAGGTTCAACTGCATGCAATAGAATGATATGGATATGCGCAAGGTTTTATGAGCTTAATATTTGCTTTTCTTCAAAGGGTTCAACAGGGGATCCAGTAATGGACAAATATGTTGCCTCAGTGCTTGGTAAAGGTACGAAACCATCTCCAAATTCCATTGTCAAAATAGAGATTATAGTTAAAGAACTTGTAGCAATTATAATTAGCCATCCATTTGAATCAGTCAGCCCAGTGCCGCTTGTGTAACAATAAATACAATTTGTTTTCATTTTCACTGTCTAAGTCTTAACTGTTGTTAGCTCTTTTGCTCAAACAATTATAAATAGTTGATATGGATTAAATTGTTAATCATTTATCCAATATGCTTTGCTGCACGTTGGGACTGCATAATCAGGATATGTTATCCCTCCTACAAACTTATCTTCTTGGCATCCCTCTTTTGCCTCAAATTTTTCACCTCCCTTCCTCCACCACCTGAATTTTTTGGATGTATCCATACTAGGAAGGTATGACAAATCTGATTTACCAACAAAAAAAAAAATGCATAGGATTAGAATCTTAATAGCAGAAAACTTTTACCTAGGGTAACATATCTGCCCAAAATCACATCTGCTTCCTAGGATCTTCCTTCAAATATTTAGGAAATTTGAAGTGGCTTGTGCAAATGCGTATGAAACGTTTTTGTCCTCATATACGGGCATCAATGGGCACGCACTTAGCTCACGCATCCAACGAGCTGTTTGTATGCAATCATAAAGGTCGGCTATTGTTGTTATTGCACTAAAATGGTGTCAACTGGTGTCTCGTTCACTAGATATTTCAAAGCATGACAAGACGTATATTATTATTATTTTTTAGGCACAGACTAATCAACTTGGGAAAGGAGCCTTGAGAATATCCCCAACACCGCCTAACCATCCAGTATCCATAAATGACTACAGATTGAACCTTGCAAACAGAATGATCTGCTTCAATGTTCTTTGGATTCAGGTTCAGCTTATACCAAAATTCTGACCAATATCCATCCCGATGTCACCCCTATCAGTTGCCAAAATCACCATCCTTGGCATTTATTTTGTTTTTATCACCGTGCCTATTGCTGCCACCAATCAGGTTAAAAAAGGGGAAAGATGGCATCTGACAGCAGTGCTGGCAAAGGGGGTTTTGCAAATTCTGAAACAATCCTAGTGATTTCGGGAACACTAATAGTAAGAACCACCCACACAACTAAAATAAATGCACCTTAAGAATCAAGTCTTGTAACTCGATTTTCTAATGACAAATTTTTTAAAACTTCAATCTGAACTTGCATAAAAAATGATTTTCATCTAGTCCTTTCAATTGCCTGACGTAAAATTGATTCCTCAACAAAAGAATGTTGCGCTAACAATAAATGACAATCATATATATATATATAAAACAGTGGGAAACCTGTCAATTCTCTCAATTCCAGAAGAATCTCCATATTGCATCCTGTTATCGGGCCACCAGCTCTTCTTCGACACAAGATGTCATCTTTCTAGTAAAGTCAATCTAGATGACGAGGATTTCCCGTCAGAGACTTGTTGCCCATTGCTTTCAACTAGTGATGCAGACCGGATGCTCAGACCCGAGGGCCCTCGGCATGATTTGTAAACTTCTCTACCGTAAACACATCGTCACAGAGCTGCACATATGGCTCCTGAAAAGTGGAGTGTCACAAACTCCATCAATGGGTGAGAATGCCTTGCTACTGAAGGCAGCAGAAAGTGAAAGCTAAAGCATTAGTTGGGACATGAAAGTCATGACACATATATGTTGAAATATGTATGGTAAGAGGTCCCCAAGATATGTAAAACCAAGCCCAAGACTAGCACATATAAGTTTACAAGGAAATTAAATCCACAATAACGACATTATCAAATTATTAGTGATTTGCAGGGTAAGAGAGTAACCTGAGGACCATGATGAGCAGCAAAATTTTCCTTCATTGACATGCTTCACATGAAGCCCAATCATCCATGAACCAGCACTAACATCATCATGGGCATATGTACGAAGAATATATCTTTTGCTCAAAACACAAGAAATGGTCATATTAGTAATACATTAACTTTTCATCTACAGAATATGATCTCATGTAATGCTTTCCCAATTATTCATTGAGTGAAACAGAAGCTAGAAAGTGGCAAAATCTACTCACCTATTTATGGAAATAAACTGTGCTAAAGCTCTGGATATGACAAAAATTTCACCAGAAGCATGACGAAAATATCTGTTAAATGAGGGAGGAAAAACAACAAGACATGAGCTCAGGGGGCTATCAGAATCCATATATGGAATGCAAAAAACTGCATTATTGAGTACAACTTCATGGTTCATTTCTGCCAATCTACGTTGGAATGGGTAAGGTTGAGATCAAATTTGCATAAATGAGATCTAGTGACTTAAGAACCAGAATTTATTTCAATAAGTCGGAAACATTTATTAATAAGGAGGAAGTTGTATGAAAATAAGGTCCTCAAAGAAATCATGGAGTAACATCAAACGGTATTGTTATGGAAAAAGGAAGACAACAAGCAAAAAAGAAGATATCAAGGGAGAGAAATATATACGCATAATAGCTTTAAAAATTGATATATGCTTCTTTTCAGTTTTACACTTAGTAGCAGACTAGCAGGAATCATCTACCTAAGATAGCACACCTGCTTCAGAAACTTACAGAATCTCAGACCTTCGCTGCCTCCTGATTCTGGCATCCAAGATTTAACTTTTGATGATATGTTAAAATCAACTCGCTTAATTCCCTCTCCCCCTCCTTGAGAAATAAAATAGAGATGCTACTGCCTGGATTTGAACCTTACCTCTCCCATGCGGAGAGGGGTGTCAAATGGCTTAGATAAGCCTTGTTGGCAATTCGACCAGAATCATGTTCCAACTAATTTGTACCTTTGACAATGAGCTGCAAAGAACTCCAGGAGACCTTCACTCACAACAATCACCAAACTACTTGAAGTGGTTTTCACCATCTAGTATGCATTTTACGAGCATGAATAATTGTTTTTTTAAGAAAAGAAATTGCTAAATGATGTGATATATAGGGGGTGTAGATTTTTCTTTGGGTTTGCTTCAAGTCATAAAGACCTGGATGAACCAACTATATATGGCTGATGTCTTGTAGCTCATATAAGAACCGAAAACCACAGGCCAGTGGTTTCTAGAACAAATCTTTAGGTAAAAAATTCAATTCCACAAATGAAGATCGATGAAGGCCCACTAAAACTTCGCATATCAAGCCTGTTCCTAGGCCCTTAATGGCCATGAATTTAAAACAGAAGCTTAAAAATTACCAGAAAAATGAAAAATCCTGCCAACCAAGTTTGGGCCTAGTTTGTCTAATACCTGATATATTGACACCATTAACAATGTCAAAAAAACATGTGAGTGTATCTCTTCTCTTCATAGTATTCAACCAAAGTATCAAATAAAATACCAAAATTCAAATAACTCTTGAGCGAACTTTCCCTATTATTTTTTTTCATGTTCCTGCCGACCAAGGTTGGGCCTAGTTTGACTACAAGCCAGCCTGACACATTTATATACCATTAACATTGTCAAAAAAAACATTGTGTGGATCTCTTCTCTTCATACTATTCAACCAAAGTATCAAATAAAACACCAAAAATTATATAACTCTTGAGTGAACTTTCCCTATTATTGTCATGTTCCAAATGTTCACTGGAAATTGTCCTATCGCTCCTTCAATTCTTTTTTATTGTTTAACCACTTTGTCTCCTCTAACAAGATCAGCACTGAAAAAATCACAAATAATTAACATTCTTCTTCAGTTACCTGACATGATGTCATTCAAATGCAGCAGGTAAGAGTTACTCTATAATGACACCCTGATGCCCCTAAACTAGCATTGATCCAAGATATTACAATATACTCATCATGAACATCATACTTCCTCAAAAAGGAAAAAAATACAGAAATGGAGATAAGACAATCAACATCATAAATCTGAGAAACCTACTAACGGCTACCTGTGGTAAGCATTACAGATGTAATGTGACCCATTTCTGTCTACAAGTCTATGCTTTTCAGCAGTTTCATTCTAGGCGATATGCAATTCGGGCTGTATTTTCTGTAAGTTGCATGCAACCAAGCCAGAAGTAAATGGTCACAGTGAGCCAAAAAATTAAAAGAAAAATCATCTAGTAATATTTTCGAAAATCCATACACTGCCATAAGGTTGTGGAGGGTTCAAATTATGATAGAAAACCCCTTCTTAAAGTTTCTGTGTTGAAGTAAAAACCAAGCTAGGAGCAATTACCAAATTAATCAAGATAACTAAACCAGCAAAAGATCATCAAAGAAGATGCTCAACACTTGCAAATTATCCCAAAGATGCTAATGATTATTTAAAAAATAAACAGAAAGTGAAATATCACTCACGATTTTCCATCGCCAAATTTCCACCAGTCTGGTTCATACCATTTATGGTTCCTACATCAGCATTTGATAAATATTAAAAAAACAAAAAAAAACTTCCTTTTAATAGTCATAATGAAGAAAAAGTACCAAAGACTCAAAAATTTAACTACTCACGACCGAGAGAAAACTTCGCCAGATTTCATGCACCCAATGTAAACACGGGGCTTATCCAAGTGAGTTGCAAGCATTGCTCCCAAAGCATCTAGAAAGAAAAAAGTGTTATTCAGATATGTTCTAAAATATATCAGGATGCGCATATGCCTATACTTGCATTCCTATAGTGCGCCATAAATTGATGAAAACAGTACATGATATTAATATGCTAAAAAGCTACTTTAAGCATGTCTATCGTTATCAGCACAAAGTCTGTCAATATTATGATCATCAGGGAACACTTGGAAAATAATTTATAGCACATATATATGCACAAGTTTCTATATCACCTTAGAACTCAACCAAGATAGACTAATTTATTACTTTATTAATATCCACATAAGGTGTTAACTTTTCATGATTTTATTACAACACATGGCAATTTTGATCTTGGTATGAGGTTCCTCAAACAGAAGAAAATTAGCTGCACAGCAAGTAAATTTAAGGTTCGACCTAATTTTCAGTAATTATAGACATGATATATGTTGGCATCAGTTAGATGAACTGAAATATTATCACAGAGTATTGACATAAACCATAATGCCAGTGTAAGTCATGTAGCACTTGTTAAGATCAGTTCTTACCAATGTTTACATAAACGTCATCCTTAACCTTAGCATAGAACTCAGCATCCCAGGCGTTTGCAGCATGAGCGAAAAACAGCTTTGTCTTTTTTGGACATTCTTCTGATGTTTCAATATGATTATCCTGTTGGAAATTAAAGTATAAGCCAGTTTGAACCATCCAGAGAAATCGACATAAGTATATCATAGTGGATTTGTGGAAAATTTTCACTAAATAATCTCTTCTTTAAACGAACAACTTTCTAGCCCACAGCCTTCTCCAACTTGTCAAACAAATAACCACAACATAAACTGAAGCTCAACCAACTACATCATATTACATATGTCTTCAGACCACAGATTCAAGGTGTGTCTAGTAAGAATGGATAAAAGCAAAAGGTGACAAATGATTTGATTTCTTGACAAGTTCAAGGGCTTAAAAGGATTATCACAAAGTTATGATACACAGAGTAAGAAATGGGAAAACAAGAAAAGAAAATAGTTAACAATAAGGAGATCCAGTAAACAAAACCATGTGAAAAGAATAGCTCCTATTAAATAAGAAAATGGAAGATCAAAGAATTCCTGCTACAATTATTTGGATAAACAACACACTGCAGTCACCATAAGATCCATTTGCAAGCATGTGGCCACAAATAGACCATCACCCTTTTGCGATAATGATGTGCTTCTCTAGCGTTGTCTATCTGCTAAACACTATCATGTCTCATCATCTATTTATTGAAGCTGCTAAATTATCCTCCACAACCCTGATTGACAGTACTGTCCATCTCTTTGCGTGTCTCAAAGCAGATAGCCCAACCACTCAACAATCACTGATTTCTTTGATATTAGCATGCACCACACCAGTTGGTTAATTAGTATGTTTGATGGTTGCATTTTGTATTTTCAACTTTAATAAACAATAAAAATATTCAGACCTAAGGCTCTCAGGAGTCCATCAAGTAAGTTATTGGTGAATAGTCTGTGTTTCTGTCAAAATTAATTTCAAGGATGGCTTGGAAGTAATTGGATTGTGTTTGAGCTTGTGCTGGTTATTAAAATAGTGAACTTGAGCCTCACTTGATCTGCTTGAACTTGGATTCTATACAACTGAGTTACTCTAGAAAAATAGCTTGGTTCAATATTCATAATAGATATGTCCTTATTGTTGGTTTTGTTCTCCCATAAAAAACAATCACTATAAAAAATTTTACAGGCTTAAAAAACAGAAGTTATATTATAGTTTAAAGAGGTGTAGCTCTGCACACAATAAACTGTTCTAATTCATTTATAGGACTGTTAGCACAAATATGAGGATGATAATAAAATCTCTTTCCCACAGAAGTAGTAAAGAGATGGCATAATATAATTCTCATGGCATATCTTCATGTTTTTTGTTGTCTCCGTCAATCTAGAGATCTTGGTTTTGTACCAAAAAAAAAAAAAAAATCTAGAGATCTCGGTCAAAACATCCTCATGCTGAACGCCATTTAATTCCATTGAAAAGGACAGATGATACAAAGAAAAATTTATACAGGTAAATTGCAAGCAGCTTGAAGGAACAAACAAACAAATAAGAATATGCAAGAAAAGAATAATAATCAAAGAAATTGTGAAGGAAGTGTCAAAAGATCAAACAAACATACAAGAATCAAGAAGTCCTTGGTATGCCTATTTTCATCATCAATTGCCCTGTCAAAACTGTCTCCTCTATTTGCACTGCAAGTCAGCACGAATCCATCAGAAAAAAGATTCCCATAGGACCTTTCTAATGTGTTATTTCAGGCCATAAAATAAGACCTTCTTCCTATCACAAATCGTATGAGGACACCTTTCTCTTCTTTCAACCTTTTCAATGCTGGACCTGTACAAAGTCAAAAGATCATGCATGGCACATGATTTGGCAAAATAGCTAACTTTTAGCAATCATACATTGGTTTAGCATTTAAAAAGCTCTTAATGCTTCTCGAAATCTGTGGGTCATATCAAATTATATATTTCAATATATAGTACCGAAATCAATATATTTTACATACAAATCAAACAACAAATAGTTTTTCAATAGTAATACAATGTGTGGAAGTGATTATGCTCTTTCCTGTTAACTGGATTAACCCAAGAATGTCAACAAAACCTCAAGAGGCTGACAGCAAATTGGCAGTAAGCAGTAAATTACTGCTCGATCTGTTTGCGGGACTTTCTCTTGACGGGCCAAGGCTGGAGGTGGTGGTAGTTGTAACATGCAAGTTATTATATCCACATCAGAGCACCACAACATGAATGCAGCAACAACTAGAAATGTATGGATGAGAGAAAAATTTGAATTTACAGAGGTATGAGCATAAACTTTTTTTATATGTGGGAAAACGGCATCAAATACGACATGTGATCCAAAATACAGTTTAGTTCGACATAGACCTCCCATGTTCTCGTAGTTCAGCTCACGAAAAATGACTACCAAACAATATCATAGCGCACAAAGGTGATTTATCACATTACTAATATAAATGGATTCACAGTAAAACAATAATAGATTTCCACACAACTAACCCAACTCTTGAATCAAGCAGAGTCTTTTTATAATAATTATTTTTAAATATAGGTAACGCAAAGAATTCTATTTATTTCATAGAGAATCTCAACATGATAGGGGCAAGCACCATACCAGTTCGAAGCCACGACCTTCGGATCGCATCCCTATTGTTCTTGTGCCCAAATTCTGTGATGATTCCTATAACAACCATCAGCCTTTTCCTAGTAGTAGTTCCATTTGTCTTGAAAGAGTAACTCCCAACAAAGCCTTCATGCCTTGCCGCAGCCAGCTCCATCTCAAGCGCAGCTAATCTCTTATGTTGGTACCTGAATTAGAATATCTACAGTTAAGCCCTATGTAGAAATTTCAAAAGATTCAGCTCTGATCTCATTCAACCAGAAAATTCGCATATAAACGCGAATTACCTGCATTCTACTACCTTCAGCGTATCATCAACTGATATAGCGGACTGCCCCTGAAACAGAACCAAGAAGCTCACATCTCTTCAAAGTTCTTACACACCAGCAAGAAAAACAACAGCCCAAGCTCGAAAGTTGACTTCAATGATACTTGAACGACACGCTTTTTTTAGGAGACAAGATGTAAAAATTTACAATTTAAACAATTCGCGTGAAAAAAGAGCATCGAGAACTGGATAACATACCCAAAGTTAGAAATTTGCTTCGATCACTCGTAAGATCATACCGTTGTACAAGAATCCATGGAAAAAATCAAAATTCAATCCCAACTTGCGTCAAGAAGAGCATCAAGAATCTAATATACTCCCCGAAACCCCAATCGGATCGAAAGCAGAAAGAGACACGAACACAAAAATCTCAAGAAAAATCAAAAAGAATACCTGTCCGGTCCTCCGATCGAGCTCTTTGATGAGATAAACCCTATTTTCCGCATCCTGCCATAGACTAATACCAAGAAAGAAAAAGCTTCAACATTGCGCTTAAATTAGAATAACTGCCAGTAGTTCATGAAACACAGGCTCGCAATTCGAATTCTAGCGATCGAGAACAGAAAAACAAAAAAAATCCATTCAACCGTAAAGGAAGAAGAATATAGATGAACGGAGGGAGACAGGAGTCTCACCGCCCGGCGACGTAGAAGGAGGCCATGGTGGCAAACATTGCGAGCATCACCGAGGAGATCCGAGAACGGAGCACCAACCCCGGCAGGCGGTGGCTCGATCCTCGACTCTGCATCTTTTCTTCCTCCCTCCCTCGATCGAAGCGAAGACCCAACAATCCTCACAACATTCCCCCCCGATTCTGAGATTAGATCTAATGGAGACCGAGAGAGAGAGAGAGAGAGAGAGAGAGAGGTTAGTCGACGGAAAAGAACGACGTCTTAACCGATCTCGGCGTCGAACACAGGGAATGCAAGATTCATAGAGGGGGCAGAGGAGAAATCGACTTATTTGAATGTATAGGGCTCGTTTGGTTAGCGGAAAAAAAAAAATTGTGGTCAACGAAGAGAGATTAAAGAAAGGAGATTGAAAAATTATTTTCCTATGAAAATATAAAATTATTTTTTTATGAGCCAAAAATTATTTCATTTTTATTTTTTTTAAAAAAAACTTTTCAGCATTAAAATCCTAATTTTTATTAAAAGTATAATAAAAATTACATATAACTTTTCTAGAAAAGTGGATGGTCAATCAAACATAATAAGCACTCTGAAAATCTGCCACTTTTTTATTATCAACCAAACATGCCAAAAGTACTTTTCCACACATCCTCTTTCTAGAAATCTAATTTTCAGAAATTATATTCCTAGAAGGAAAAGGAATTGGAGTTAGGGTTGACTTATTAAGCATTTAAGCCCCATGTGATTTTGCCAGAAGAGATTGCATGTTATAACTGCCTGTATCTTGTACCATAAAAAAAATGTTTGTATTTTTTTACCAAATGGGAGAATTAGAGTCAAAGTTTAGTATGGTACAGCCAGTCAAAATAGTTTAAGCTTGACATGGATGCGCTTCGCCTTTTCCCTTCCTCGAAAAAAAAGAGAGAAAAAAGTTTAGTTTAGGTTGCATCTAAAAGAATAATTGATCTTCTTTCATGATATTGATCATTGGATAGTATCCCGCACAACTCCCAAAACATTCTGAATATTTCACTCATCTACTTGCATAGATCTCGAAGCAGCTGTTGCACGATCCAATAATTAATTTGTGCGAAAAAAAGATGAATTCTTTCTTCGTGCAAAAATTACAACCCCTATCCTTGTCGGAGAGAATGTAATTTTGCACTCTCATATGTTACCTGTTTCTTTTGGAATGTGTATCTTGGGGCTTAATAGAGGGCATTCATTAGCCATTAGAAACTCTGCGTTGCTTTTAGCTAGCTGAGCCAATCCAGGCCGATGCATATGATGCCAATATGGGTTTGATGAGGGTTTAAAACCATTCGTAATGATATATATTTGGTCCAAAATGGAAGTACTCGAAAGGTCATAGCTAAGAGTTCCAAGGTGATTGTCCACCAGTCAACTTAAAGCTCCTTACGTTCCTTGGATGTTGAAACTTTCACGTCACTTTAAACTATGAGAAATTGATATCCTTACAATGCTGACGAAAGGTTGAAATCCATACAGGTGACAAACACATTTGCTTTCTGGCCAACAATACCAAAAGATTTAAAAACCATGCTATAGTTTGTAAGTTTATAAATTTTCTAGCTTCAGTATTTGTACTACATTTGATGTATCCATTTTATCTAAATCTTTGCAAAACTTTTCATCATTCTCAACTTTGATATCAGTATTGTATGAAGGTCTTGAATAAGCTGATTTGGAATACATAGTTGCAACAAGTTGAGCGTTGGGGATCTGGATGCAAGTTGGCCAACATATTGATAAGTATTTGTACCACAGCTTGTGATCTGGTGGATTGACGGCTGCGATCATCACGAACAGCATCTTTGTTGTTTCTCTCCAAACAGCAACTCTCCAGCCCAACTGCTATTCAGTGATTGCGTTGCACTACAGATGTTGGTGAGGATGAGTCCCATAATTCTTGCATCTCAGGTACAGAGTTTCATGGCTCAATTGGACTCAATTGTGTCTAATGCCGTGATGCCGCCGAAGTTGGCTCCAGTGTTGGGTCTAAATTTTGTGCCCAGTTGCATGGGCTATATTGGCAAAAATTTGTTGTCATCTGGGATGTTTCAGATGAGTTACAGAAACTAGAGCCACAGACTGGTGAGAGAACCTATGAAACAAATGCCGAAAGCCCGGGGTTCATGGATGATTCCTATATACCTAAGAACAGATTCACGAGGTCATGAATTGGGCCATTTGGTTCACGGGAAAAGTAGGCGGAAGTAGAGTCAATGAGAAAAATGAAGAGATGCCTCGTGTTAAGTTGGAGTTTTCGAAAAAAAGAGATAATTCCTATAAAAATAAGATTTTCACATTTTATAGAAAAAAAAGAAAAAAAACATGTAGAATTTGGAAAAATCCAATTCCAACCAGCTGAAAATTAAGATAATTTTTTTTTAAAAAAAAATATTCTTAAGCTTTTAGATGGAATATATAAGGTCTTTTTCTTTATTAAAAACATAACATGTATTTTATAAAAAAATTTTAAAAAAGTAAATGCTCAACCAAACAAAAGTTACTACAAAAAAATGTCAATTTTTCATAGTCAACCAAACATGCAAAAACCATTTTTTCATATATCAACTTTTTAGAAAAAAAATATTTCAGAAAGAAATTTTTTTTTCTACAAACCAATTGAGTCCTGATATGCCTCAATCTATAAAGCTCGCGCATTGCAGATTCGCCATCATATCATACAAGGACTTGTGTGCTAGTGTTCAAGGCCTTTTAACTTTGGACAACAATGATTTTCAAGCAAAGTCAGTTGTAGCTATGTCCCTTGACTTACTGACTCGTTTGGGTGAGGCCTGTGGACCTCATTTTTATCTCACCAGTCACCAGATTGGCAGTAGCAAGATTAACCATTCTAAAATAATTCTTACTGCCCAAGAATGTTAACTCCTGTAGTCCTGTCAAAGTGGTCGACATCTCAATAGGTGTAAACTTTCAAAGTTAGTACGCACCCGTGCCTGAATGAATGACAAATTGTGCTTCCCCTTGCCTAACTGATGCCCACAAGTTGACTTTTCCACCCATTGGCAATTTGGCATGATTTCATATGGATTAACTGCTATCATTTAATGTACCGGAAAAGAAAAAAAAAATGTTATCATTTAAACTCCACTCCGTGATCCAGAAAGATCAAACAAAACAAAAATTTAAATGCTATCCGGCAAATACAATTGTAAGTGACAAAAATAGCAACTTATGATAATGATATGATGCTTAGAAATATCTAATTTACATACTAACACCATGCTTATATTAGAATTTTATCAAAAAATAACAACGTTAATTGAAACAAAAATAACTACAATATAGATTGCTACAGTAGTGGCCATGTGGGTTAAGTTCATAAGTCGAGCTTTTCTTAATCAAGAATTTTCACATTTTGTCAAGCCTCCTTGGGTTCATATTTGTTATCAGTATAAGTATATTAAGGATTTCTTCTATGTGCTATATCACGTTTTCATAAGCTAACTCTGTAGATACACTCATCAATTGTCACTAGAAACCTTCTTTATGCATGGATAAACATTTATTGCTATCAGAAGTTGCACACCAATTTGAGCTTTCTCAAAAATGTTTAATCCTATTTCCGATCTTTTAAAGACCTAATTTTTTCTGCTGGCGATAATGAATTCATGTATCTGAGTATCTCCATCACAAAAATTGGGCGACTTCAGTATGAAAATTATAAGACAGTTTGCTTCTCTTAATTTTTTATCAAAACAGGGTCTTAATTGATACATTGCTGTGATCAATTAGGTAAAATTTTTCATCTCATGGGAAGCTCTTCCTTTTCTGTCTGAGAAATTGGTGGAGTATAATTGCCCACAGAAACTACTGAAAACTGAGGGATCTCTGTTTGGGGACCTTGTCAAGGTGTATTGATCCTATACTTCAAATGCAGAAATCCAGTCTACAAATCTTCAGTGAAGCTGTTAAATTTCCAGTTCCCACTGTTGATGACATCCAACCCCAGATTCCATGAGAAAAAAGGAGGTGCCACAAATACGGTAAAGCTGCATCTTTTCTAGTTGTTTGAAATCAAACCACTCTCTCCATCCAGATCAGATGATCAAGCGACTGCCTGCACCACGGACATGAAGTGGGATAGGAATACTGATATGGCATTTCTCTTGCTTGTGTATTTATAAGGCTTGCTCAGGATTTTGTGGTAACCCATGCTGTGTAATATTTCATACCACCCTGATGTTTTCTCGAAAATTGCTGGCTGGGTGTGCATGTACACAAGACTTTCTGCATTGTTTTGTTCTTCTGCACTTGCATACATTGATTTGGTTCTTTCAGATTGCCGGCAGGTAGCTCTTCTTATGAATTGACTGGGGTAGAGCTCAGCTCTCCAATGCCTAGAATTTCCAATAAAACAGGAAGTGTGTCTCATGAGCCTTTTTCCTTTTCAAACTGAGCTGGGTGTCTTATTTTCTGATCCAAGTGGTGATACCAGGGATCTGCCCCATCTTCAGATGCAGTTCATGTACCATGCATGCCAAATGTGATGTTCCTAAGCACAGTAGCAAAGTCCTAAGTGCAGTAACTAAAGGACAAGGCATCGACTCCTGTAAATATCAACAATCCAGTCATCCAACTGTATGGTTTCAGGTAGAACTAACAAATTATGCTGTTTGCAAGCTGTCAGGCATCCACAACCCTTCATTTTATCCATGGTTATGAGGATTCTGTGACAGACCTCTGACCTGCTAAAAATCCTTTTTGAATATTTCCAACTAAATTTTCAGGTGGAAACCATGTTGATGGTGAAATGCCATCAATACGAAATTATTTAATTCTACACAATTAGATGGGGACCAAACTTGACCCAGCAAATGTGCATCAGGCATTATTTGAGAAATGTACATAACTGCATTTTATAATGAGGATTTCACTTTCCAGGGGGGAAAAAAAGAAGAGGATTTGGATTGAATGCTTGGTGTACATTGTGAAACTATTTCGAAACTAACTACTATTGAAGTATATAGAAGTTCTCCTGAGAGGACATATACATAGAACAAATATATATAAGTTTTTCTGAGAGGACATACACATAGAAGTAGGAACATACACTCCAAAACAGCCCAAAATCATGATGAATTCAAGTCCTTGCTTGACATGCAAGGAGATCCGCACATACATCAATGACCCTGTGGAAAGATTTCTGCGAAGAAAGTGATCTTAGCAATTATAAAGCATATTATATGTACATACACATATACATACACATACATACAAATACATACACACACACACATACACAGCACATTGATACTTTAGAAGAAAGCAATCAAATAAAAAAAAGAAAAAGAATCACTAGTTCAGAGGTAAAGTCCTTTCTTCTATGATCCCCAAAAGGATATAAAATGACATCTACAGATTCGAAAAGATTATTCTTGTGCCTACCATCTTGTTTTCATGGTCCACCAAGTATTGCATTCTCAATGTCCTCTCTACTCAATGCATAGCTAAATCTCCTCTCCACATCCTTCTCAAGATCTCCAGGTCCACTCTTCAGGTACCTGTGATGTCCACTCAATGCATCAGACAATGATTCCATCACAACAGTCTCGAGAGTCAGGTTAAATTGAAGTCAATGTATGCTATTGCAATTGAAAAATCTAACAAAAAAAAAAGAATTATCTGGCCGGATCAAAACATGCTCTGACATTACAAACCGACTACAATAAAAATTTTCAATGCCACGAACCAAAAGGAACAATATATCGTCAACTCACATAATATTTCGGTCAAGCATATTTTCTCTATAGCTTTGACTTGACACACATGATGTTCAAACATTTAAAATTAGCAGAGACGCATTCAACAGAATTTGCAAATATCTTAGAGAAAAGTAGCATTCCTTTCATTTTGATTGTGAAGGACATGGCACTCCACAGTGAGCTCTTGAAGAGTCTTGGTTCAATTACCAGATACATTCTAGTTCACGGCTGCAAAGAATAAGTTTGCCTACATTTATATGTTAACAGAACAGTTCAGAAACAGCATGAATTAAGACTAACACATAAAAGACAATATCTCCAGTGCCCTTGAATTGCCAAAGTGTCCTGGCAGCAACAACCGTCCTCCTCTTCAGTACAGGATGCAGGTCTACAGAGATCTCAAGCTAGATAATTCATTCAAGTAGGAGATATCTAAATAAACCTAGAAATCAACACCAGTTAATAAAGTTGTCAATTATTGTACAGCAACCCACAAGCTTCATAAAAAACAACCCATTTCTAAAAATGTCCATCCTAGTTACATTACACACTGTCATCTTTTTTCTGAAACTAATGCTATGTGCCCAACACCTTAAGTTAGCAAAAAATAGGACCCAAATTAAATTGTCTCACAAAATTCTCTGAGGTGACTACTCTTGTCAGCACATGAGGTGCACAAGACAATTCCTGAGCATATTTCAGCCACCTCCCCCTAATTTGCTGGCTATGTCTTCACCTCTCTTTCTGTCTTTCATCCATGTAACAGACTGAAGGCAGCAAACATAAAATACAGGTTACCTCATGTGCATCAATTTCACTTGTGGTCTGTAACCATACATAGTTCCACTAAACCAGAAGAGATCGAGATATACACATGTCAAATGATGAAAACATATAACAGTCACAAACTATAACAAAATCTACAGGTTACCTCATGTACATCCATTTCAATTGTCGTCATGTATCCATATATTGTTCCACTAAACCAGAAGAGATCAAGAAATACATATGCTAAATGATGAAAAGATATAACAATCACAAACAACAACTTTCAAATTATAAAAATCACATCATTCACATGAAATTGTATCCATGCCGGAATTGAATCAAAAGTAAACATCTTTTTAAGCAAACCAACACAAACTTTCCATCTCAAACTGCTAAAATCGATCAGAACTCGATAAATACTACTACAATTCAAACCACCAAATAACAAATGACACTATTATGTTACAGCCATAAACAACTTCTGACATATAAGACCTCATCTTCTAAAAGTTGTACATTACAGATCTCATTCACATGCACATGTATCTATGCGCCAACCAAATCAAAAGTAATCATTTTTTTCAGCAAATCAACACAAAATTTCCATCTTTAACAATCTCAAACGTCAAAAATCATTAAGAACTCGCCAATTACTAAAGATTCAACACCATAAGAATTCAAATCACCAAACAACAAACATCACTAGCTTAAATTCAAGGAAAGGAATCCTTTTTACGGGACCTTATGTAGAGATCGGTGACATCGAGGGAGAGTTGGGCATGCCAGTTGTCCTTCTCCACGAACCACACCGCCCGGTCCTCGCGGCTCTGGTAGAACCCTAAATTCTTCAGCCACGCCTCTATACAGGGGAGGCTGTGGGAGTAGAGCGGCTTCTTCCTGTCCGGGAGCTTCCTGAGCCACTCCTCCTCGGTGGGGGAGAGCTCCGCCGAGGCTTTCGAGGAGACTAGGATTCCTCTCTTCCTCCTCCTAAGGGAGAGACCTAGAGTTTGGGGACGAAAAGGGTATTTCGAGAAAGGGGGCGAGCAGAAGGCGAGAAGCCGATCGGGAGTCGCGGGGAGGGAGGGACGCAAAGAGGTAAAGAGGCAAGCGCTTGCGACGGAATTCGGCGTCGAAATTGCCGGCATTTTTGATACCTTTTTTTCTCCAGTTACTTGGGGCAAGAGCTGAACAAGTAGCGGCCGGGAGGAAGCCCTCTTCGCAAAGGGGATGATATCGAGAATATTTGCAGTTCAGTTTCTTCAAGCACAGATGAATACTTGCACCTGCTGAAATAGTCACGCCACATGTTACTCCTATCCCTAATCAACTATAATTTCTGAAGTTATATAAAAAGAACTATGTTTTTTTCTTTTTGTTGCATGACTATGTTTTTCAACATTTCTACTTTCCTAACAATCATTACCATAATTTTTCTTAGATTTTCTTTTTGGGTACATACTTAGATATTTAAATCCGGCTGAAGTTCCATTAAAAAAGATTTTGATATTGTTCGATTTTGAGAAGGACTCTAAGAAAAAAAAAACTCTATTTAAATCTGGATTTTCATGATTCTATAAATAAAAAGGATGTTTCGCTCCTTGTAAAATTAAAATTCATATTGGTTTGCTGGTTGTGGCAAAGTTTAACTTTCTCTATATTAAAAACATGATATCTTCTATTATATATAAACGATTATTTCTCAACCTTTCAATTTATAAAATAATTTTGATTAGATTTTAAAATTTAAATCATGCTAATTTTCTATTAAAAAAATCTTTGATATAGCTAAACTTTAAGGAGTTGTCCAAAGAGAACTCTTATTAATTTGGGATTTTATACACCATAGAATCTGCATATCCTCCAAAGTCCAAATTTACAGTGTTTTATTTATTAATTAAAATTTCAAAATATTTAACTTAAAAAATAATATATCAAATAAATATCAAACGATTTTATTGAAAAGGTATGTTTTATGCTCAAAATAGTTTAAAATTTATTCTATATCTAAAATCTTTAGTAGTAGACATACACATAACTATATGCATTATAACTATTATCTATTGAAATAATAAGGCCATAAGTTATGGCTATAATTTTTAAAATATTTTTTATTGATGTCATTTTTGTTCATAAAACAAAGAAGACTAGCATAAATTATTGGTTTAAACTAGGAATAGCTTATCATAGATTCTTGTTGGAGTAGTTTCGTGAGATATCTCTAACGAGATTTTTTTTTGTAATAATTATACCTAGCATGAATACGCTAGATCAGCATAACTCCGATGATTATATGGTTTGACAAGCATTATTATAAACCTCATATCTATTTTGTTTTTGAGTCACATGGTAATCATAGATAGTGTCAATACTAATCTTTATCAAAATTAAAGATAAGTCAAGCCTAATTTTGAGTTTTTGTTTTTTCAAAAAAAAAAAACGAGAGAGATTTGTAAGACCCTTATCTAATTTAATAAAGCAGTAGAATTTGTGATGGTATAGGTGGGACTCGAACTTCACTAATCTAATTAATTGGCACCTCTGATCTTGAGCTTTAGTTAGAAAACCGGAAAGAAGCCAAATTTGAGTAGGCCAAGCTTAATCAAGTCCAATCCAATTGCTTTGCAAATTTGTATATTGTGTACTCATAATTCGTGTAATTGCTGAGGTCAATGTGACGGGCCAGTTTGCTGTTAGGAACCGAAAAGCAAATCCCAGAGTGAACAATGCTGTCGTCCGGCCCGGAGGTAGAAAGTGGATAAGATTACGATCCGCTGTTCCGTTCGCTACTACTTTTTTTACGGATGACCGCAAAAGATGAAGGCCGGCCCAGGACCAGGGAGAGCAACTCCTCCCCTGTTTCGGTACCCACGCCGCCAGTTAACGGCTTAGTCGAACCTCTACCTTTTCCAAATAAGAGACTAACGGACTTCGACATTCTAATGACGGACGTTATGTAAAACGGTGTTCTCGACTGAAACACCGGTCGGCTACGAAACCATCCCGTCCGGAAGCTCCAAACCCGTCTCCCAGTTCTTAGGCCATTAAAACCCTCAACCCTCGATTAAAAGCCGCACCCACAGAGACGATTTCCTCGGTGGATCCGGCGGCGATTAGCTTCGATCTTCGCGACTTCTGGTACGTTCATTCTTCGATCCTCTCTTGGTACAGTTCCGTTCTATTAGATGTTTCGATCATGTGAAATTAGTTCAAAAAAATGAATGAGAATCTCAGGACTTGTGAAGAGTCGTGAAGAGATTGGGGACTCGGAGGAAAACATCATCGCAGTAGAGGTATAGGAGATCAAGTATTCAAAGTGTTCTCCTTGGATGAGGGACCTTCTGATTTAGTACTTCGATCTGATGCCTGATTTGCGCGTAGTTTCTCCGTTCTAGATTTAGCGCTCGACAGGAGGAATACCGCGGGGATTTTGGAAGAAAATGAATGCGTTCAAAAAAGAGAGAAAATAAAAGCAAGAAATAGAACAATCAGTTGCATCAGCCTGGTATGAGATTTTGTTCAGAACAACTGCAACTTGGAATTCCTTCATGATATATAGAACCGCCATTTGCATCGGGACTATCTAGTCATGAGAATAACATTATCAAGTGATGTAATTTTAGATACATCCTGTTGGAAATTGTTCTGGTTTCTGTTGAATACTCTGATAAAGTATTCGTTTTGGCAAGTAACAGTAACATCTTAAAGAAACTTACCAAGATCTACCTTCATTCTGGCAACACCCTTTCCAGAGAAACCTTCTTTTCATTAGATACAATTCTGTTCTATTTAGTGGGTTGTGATTTGAAGACATGGAGAATTAATAGGTGAAGAAGTTCTTCTGATTAACAATGCAATTTGTGGTTCATTTTTTGACATAGATCACAATCAACAGAAGATTTTCTTGCAGTTATTGATCGAGTAAAGTCTGTTCCTGGTATTTCTTTCTTTACTTCTTTTGTAACTCAATGTTTAATTATCTAATAATATCTGTTTCTATTATTTCTTTCTTTTACTTCTTTTGTAACTCAATGTTTAATTGTTTAATTATATAGTCATGGATCACTTCGTTCAATTCATTGTTCAATAGGGGAATCTTGATTTGAATGGAGATGATTGTCGTGACAGTAGTTGTACTTATTGTACTCGGAGCTCTTTTTATCATCCCAAGATCAAAAAATAATGGTAGCATTACTCACATCCTTAATCTTTGAGCAATGTATGCTACAATCATGTCATTTATCCACCTTATTCTATCCATGTAGGTAAAACTAAAGGAACTCGTCCAAGTGGGACGTCAAAGGTACATTATTTGAACGTACAATTACCGGTTTGTTGGATATTTATGTTTTATTATTTCTTTTGCTTGAGATACACTTTGCTAGAAATGTTGAACAACTTCAGTACTTAGAAGAATGTCTAGTTTGTAATTTCAAAAACAATTAAGACTTACAGTGTGATATATATTACTAAAATTTAACTAGTTCTCTAATGGCAGCTATACAATTAGAAATTTTCTTTAATTTCCTCTCTGTCCAAACTTTATCTGCATTCATTAACTGAGTTTCTTTTCTGTGAAAGCAGGACTGTCTATCATTTTGGCATGTTTTTTCTTAATTTGATGGATTTGTAAATTATGATCTTCATGTATCTTCTATAACCTGTGCAGACAGGCCAGAGAAAAGGAAAAATTGAATCCCTATAACCACATTTTGAGAGCATAAATCAGTGATTAAGAAGATTCATGAGATATGCTAGTAAAACCTTTAGCAATGACAGAATACAACGGAAGGAATGGAAGCAGGAAGTAACTGAGTGAATTTAGTTCCCAATTTCCCACTCATGCAATTGATGTGTCTGATCCAGTCTGCTAGGCACTTGGATGATGTGTCAGCATTGAATGGGATTTGATTCTTTAAGACTGTTCTCAATCTTCTATCCTGCTATGATCATGTCAAAGCTTAATCCCTGCAATAAATGCAAGTGCATGCCTGTTAAGCCAATCCAAGTTGTCCCATTCTGTTCAAGTTTTGATGGCCATGCCATATGGAAAACATAAAAAAGGTTAGGTCTAAAGTATCCAAACCATGGGAATGGGGGCCTGTAAATATACCAACCTGTCCAGTTGCCAAGTAGTTATGCTGCTATTCTGCCTTTGCACCATTGGTTAGGCATGTTATAATATCTATTGTTTTCCATATCTAACTTTTGACAATTGTATCTCTTCAAATTTTATTCTCAATTTGTCAGCTAAATTTATTTGTGAGCAATATAAAAATCTAAACAATGAGGGCTTTCAATCTTCGAACAACGTGCCAGTTCCACATGGCATTTATGACACAAAATATATGAAGGCATTGATACTTTATTCGGATCATTGTGCACTAGATTGATACATCTCGTACACAGGAAAAGGGAAGCTTTTCTTGTACATCCTTTTCTTTTGCATGTGTGTGCTGATTGTATAATGTAGTACTCATCCAGTTACAAATTAGAATTTGCCTGTTATTTAGTTCATGAGCAATTCTTTTCTTGATGTTTTGTTGCTTAGACATTGAAAACTTACACAAAGGAAGAGGTCTGTCTGCATAATAAGAGAGATGATTGTTGGATCATTATCAAAGGAAAGGTTCTATAACGTATTTCTTATCCATACTATTTTTCTTGAGTTTTGTGATAGGAAAATACTCTGCTTCATGAAGCAATATTTTGCTCTTTGTGTAGGTCTATGATGTCACTCCATATGTGGAGGAACATCCAGGTGGTGATGCTATACTAAACAATGCTGGAGGTGATTCAACCGAGGGATTTTACGGGTCTGTACATGTTATAGGAACTTACAGCCATAGTTTTGCTTTGTTTATAAAAAAAGAAACTTTTAATTGTAAATTAACTTTTGATTAATGGCACTTTGCAGCATGATCTTCTTTCCTGCTTTCTTTGCTTGCATTTTATCATGGAAAAATTTCTTTGCTCCAATTCTGATAATGGAAATCTAGAAAATTTTAACAATTTGATCATATCATACTTACGAACTTTCATCAATATATCTGTTACATCTATTACTTGCTCTGTATTTCCATTCGTTTGTCTCCAGCCAGCAGCTGACCTGTGCCAAGTCCCACCTGTATTTTTGTCTCAATTCATCTGAATAGTAGGATAAATGCTGAGTATGTTGACCGGGCCGGATAAAAACATGAGTGCTGAGTTCAATTTTTGATCAGATGTCATCAAGCTGTTCACTCTTTGCCTCAGTTTAACATTTTCAAAACTCAGGACTTTCCCTTCTCTATTAATTTGATTGTCTTAAAAGAGAGGGCTTTGTAAGATTTGGATTATATTTTGCTTCACAATCCATCATGGAACATGCTTGGCTATTGATATATAGAAAATAGCTTTGGATCTAAAGCAGGCTTTTTCTGTTAATTAGCAACCCATAATCTCATTTATAATTTGTCATGGAGATAATTTAGTTATAGCTGAATGGTTGGGAAATCACTTTTTCATGGGATCTGATTGACCCATGCTACTGCTCTAGATGGCAAGAAACTTAACACTACCTTAATTTTATTTTATTTTGTCATTACATGTCAATACATTACTTGTTTCTAGAAAATTTCATATGATCCACCCTCTCTCTTTCTCTCTCTCTCACAAACACACAATGCACATGTGCACCTCATGCACCTCCCTTTCCCTCTCTAAAAGACTAATCATGCAATGCTTAAGACTTTTTACATATTCTGTGTTTCCACTTGTTTCCCTGTAAATTTTCACTCTGGTGCTCCTGGGCTTTTAATTTTCTCTTTGCTGGTTCCACAGGCCACAACATGCTACTCGTGTGTTTGACATGGTTGATGAGTTCTGTATTGGGGACTTGAAGCCCTGAAGTTGAAGTAATCTGAACTCTAAAATTTTGCTTAGAAATTCAACAAGCGCTGTAACAAATGCCTTTGAAAGTATTGCAGTCGTAGAGTTTCTAATCTAGTTTAGCTAGCAGATAGACAATGCTATGTTCTCTGTAGTACTAATATGTGCTTTATAGAATTATGGTGACCTGTGGGAAGGCAGTTCTTCAATATACCTATTTTGCTGATTTGAGCAACTTTGTCGTCATTGTTGGTTACCATTTCAAAAGATCTGTTGAGAATTAACAACTTACTTGCAATTTTCGTGCTAACTTAAAAGTCTTGCCAAGGAAAACTGTTGAACTTTGTTCAGGTCTTTTACTTTTCTTTATATATCACTTTATTTTTTTAACAAAATAGGATCCTTCTGTTCTGATTTTAGAAAGATGACAGAGTGAAAACAGATAGAATTTTAGAATACAAAGGAGAATGGCAAGATGCAAGAAAGTTTGGAACAACTCATTGGCAACAAATGTTATGGATACAATTGCTTTTGACTGAAGGAGATAAAAGATGTTTCGAGCAAAGATTTAAAAGATGTCTATGCAGCAGTTGTGTAGAGAAGTAGTTTGAAATTTACATACATATTTTCTTTTGATTATGAAGCCTCCTCATTTTTTTTTCTTGCCATGTGTTGGATTTATCATGACATTAATGGTCACTGTTTTACTAATATTTCTTGGACTGAATTTATTTTATAGTTCTAAGATGTTGAATTCCACAAAAGGTTAAGATTCTGCCAGCCCATCTACTGTTGAGCAATCATTTCTGGAACATGATTATGTCAAAAGAGGAATATAATATGCATTCTTGGATTTCTTTATCCCTATTTGATCTAGTTGGCTAGTAATGATCCAAGTCCTGCATCTACTTAAGTTCCCTGGCAACTGCATGTTAAATTAGTGTACATGATGCCTTATAGGGTTGAAGGGACATCTAATTCCCCATCAACAATGCATTATGAAATATATCTAGTAAATTTTTGAAACCATATTATGATTGGCTGAAAGTTTTTTTGTTTTCAATAGATATATATGATTGGCAGAAAGTTGAAATTAATTCTCCTTTTCCTGTTCCTAACTTGAACATCCCCATAACAATCAAACGCACCAAAACCAACCCTACAACTCCACCAGCAAATGCTGCCCCTCAAATCCACCACTTATCTTTTCCTTGTTTCATCGCCAAAGGATGGTCTGACTCCAATTGCTACCCCTCGAATCTTGCACTCTTTTGTCGTGGAATTCAACCCTTTTGGCAATGCAGCTCTCGGAGCTTTTATCGGATGCATCATAAGCTGAGCTCCATGTCTTGGGCCATCAGGGAAACCTTTTCATGGGCCCGTAGATATGCCCAGCTGGCTGGCTACAAGTCAAAGGTGGGTCGAATGGCGCAAACGGGTTGGGCTCTGTGAAGGCAGGCTCAATCCCGGTGCACTAAATTCGTCCGAATTGCACAAATGGTGCCATGGCATGGGCTACGATGTGCAATTGACCATGATCAAAGTGATAGAATTGTTCTAGAGGGGAATTCAATCACTATGATTTCATGGATCAAATGGCATGACTCTTCAATGCAATTTTACCCAATCACATTTCTCCTTGGAAATGGAACATTAAAGGAATATTCAAGATGATTTTCTACTCATGCACACACACACACACAAATTACAAAAAAAAAAAAAAATCTAATTGATAGCTAGTTTTATTAATGGTATCTTCAATGTTCAAAATTCCACTTCCTAGCAGGAGTTCATCTAGAATATAGCACGAGCAATGCGCATGCCACTTAAGAAACAGAAATAAAGAAAGGGGGGAAGGAGAGAAGAGAAAGGAGTCAAACTCCCATGTCTGAGTGAAGTTGCTACACGGGAGTCTGAATTATACTAGTAGAGATCTTGCAGAACAACTGTGTGCTTAGTGGTCAAGTTTCTTTTTTTTTTTTTTTTTTTGGGTACATCGGCAGCTTATATCCGACGGGTGTAGATACAGCCATTAAAATCAGAAAAACTGGAGTTTCTATAGCTGCTGTTTCACTTCTCATATAATTTTAACTGATATACTTCCAATATTTTTTTTATAGCAACTAGATAGTTGAATTCAAAAAGTTACATGTCCTCATTAACCATTCCTTTACGTGTACCCGGAATCTCTATTGAGACTTGATAGGAAGGGGAATAACCACGAACTACGTGTGCAAGTTAGATCAGGACATATAGATATAAATAATGGGAATACGACAGATGCAAGGCTGTTCTTAATCATGCAGAATTAAACTCTCTAAACTAGTATCAGAACTGAGTCGGTTGTACTTGGATCGTAAGTCCCAAAAAGTCTAAAACTTTCACATGCAAAGACTCGACCGATTTTATTCTCTGATTTTGTGCTTTAAATATTATCTCGTATAGACTGTAAAGCTAATGACAACAGACTTATTTTAGACTATAGGATATCGTGAGTCATTTTAATATACGATATTAAATCAGAAGAATGGTACTTAGGAAGTAGGCTTTGGGTATTTCGTAGCTGGTCCATTCAAAAGAATATATTTCCTATCAGGATGCTCGAGTTAGGTGCTAAACTGCGTTGAAAAGCAGCAAAAGTGCTCGAGTCCCACGATGCAACCAATCGAGATCATACGATTGTCTGAAAAAATTGTAGGTGGACAAAGGAGATAGGTCGGCCAGCGGCCTAGTTTGAGTTGCTTGGCTTTGTAGGATTTGTAGGTGTGTTTATAGAGTCACAAAATTTGTGAGAAGAGCCTCAAGGTGTATTTGATTCGTGACTGCAATGAAAATTATAATAGAATTTAAATATTTGAAAAACACTCAGAATTATGTTTCAGCAGATTGGAATATTTTCATTCATTCTTGAAATCAAAATAAAAATAAAACTTCTTCCAACTAGACAGCTAAAATTGGAGTCGCTCATTATCCTTTCCATTCCAGATCTCAACTTGCTCAAAAAAATAAAAAAAAACCCAAAATATCAATTATTTTCTTGTCTTTGTTTTCCGTTATTTCTTTTCTAACTTTTATCTTTCTAACTAAATCAAAGCCAAACAAGCGCACGCATATTGCCTTCCATTGTCATCTATTTAGGAAGCAATCTAGTAATACTCCTTAATTTGGTAAACATACACTTTTATTGGTTCTAAGGCAAAATCTATTCCATAAACCTAATTTTAACTGTCAACTTACATTTAGTCATTTATACAATTAGTACTTCATCTTCATATGTGATTAATTTTTTTCTTTCATACAATTAAATCTATAAATAGAAGATCGCATTCATTCCAACAAACAAACTTGAATTTCCTCCACAATAAGAAGAAGATACATCAATTTAAATAAACCTATCAATAAAATTACGAATAGCAATAACTCTCCCAACATCCACCATGTCCTTTCGTCCATTCCCCATTCCAAGCACAAGTAATTACTGTACTTAATACCTGGCACTTCCATAGCCAGCCATCTCAATATTCTCCCCTTTTTTATAATATTTGTTTTGCCACAGAGATGGCATGTGAGCGTATGGAAGGAATTATGGGCAAACTCAATGTGACGTGACAGTAATAATAATTAAAAAGGCCAGAGTGGGAGGGAGACCAAACCAGCTGTAGTTTAAGGCACGAGTGATGCTCTTTTTATGGGACGGCCAACCTCCCATGCAACTCAGCTGCTCCGGAACCGGACATCAGCTTGCATCGGAACTCGCGTACGACCCCAGTCCACCACCTTTTGATTCGCCTCCCCACTTTTTAGCTTTGTTTCCTATTTTTCTAAGTGCGAACTATTTCCAACGCCCTCGCATCTTGTATTTTTTTTATTAAAGCAATCACTTATATCAATATACTTATATTTTACCATGTATTCATATTAGAAAAGGTGCCTTTGGTTGTTGATGCCCCCCCTGAGGAGAGTAGAGGCTCATGTATTGAGGTCTAGAAAATCCCTATAACATATTATTCTATAATCAAATTTAATTTATTGAATATAATCTGGTTGTCTTCATAATTGACTCATCGTCGTGATTAATATAAACAACAAAATGACTGATTGATAATAATAAGACTTGAAATCATTTTTTTTTTTTTAGAACAAGAACGGAAAAAAATTGATGAAGATTGGAAAGAAAGCGATGTCAAACTAATATCACTTAATATAAAGTGTTTTTACCCACTTAACTAGTTTGCATACTCTAATTAAAGAAAATTGTAATATCTCAATCATTTTTTAGAGCCATTTTGTTGGAGGTAATATAGTATAAAAAAATAAATTGCATTTCAGATTACTATATCTAGAACAAAAAGTGGATAAGAAATATGGTAAAATAAATATTAGATTTTATATTTATTTTTTTGAGAGAGAAGATAAAGCAAATACCATTAGGAGAAGGATATTTGTTTTCCCATATGGGATTACCGAATGGAGGTAATCTAAAAATATCATTTATTGACGAAAATATCCTCACTTATATTATATTAATAATATTACATAATTAATATCAGTTATATTAATATATAATATATTTATTTAATAAATATTAATTTTTAAATAAATAAAAAATAATAAAATATTTAATAATTACAATAAATCTATCATAGGATTTAGTAATGTTTAATATATTTATTTATATACCAAAATATACTAAAATTTATTTATAATATGAAATATATTTTTAAATATACGTATAATTAATTTAAAAATATTTATTAACTCATATAAATATATTTTAATATTCGAAATAGCCAATATTAACGACATTTATGCAAGCGGGCTATAAATGACCAACAAATAAATTGAGAAAAAATATTATTATCTAACTATTTATTCAAAAGTAATATTAAAAATTTAGAAGTATTCCATATAAGATTACCTCCGACCAAATATAGTAATTATTTTCAGATGCTATTTTTCACCGACAAAATATGGTAAAATTTATTTTCACCCACAATCTTTTTTTCAGATTATTAATTTCAAAGAATCGCCCATAATCTGACATACTCCAACCAAACCAACCCTCAGTTTAAATCTAGAACATACTATTATGAGCTAAATCTGTCGAAAAATACATACCTAGTATTTGCTTAAAAAAAAATCATACCTAATAGATACGTAAAATTGCTATTGGGATAAATCCACCCCATATATCTAAATTTAATAATACAGCTAATAGTTCCGTACAGTAGACCAAGTAATACCATTCATGTACCCAGTCGTCCTTGGCATTATTGATCTAAAATATTGGAGAAGAATAGCCGGGAGAATCTAAATAAAGAACCAATTCTTTTACAGGTAAGCAGGGTTCAAAGTTCAAACTGTAATAAAACCATTCTCTTGTCCCCTCAAAAGACGGATCGAAGCTGGAGGCAAACACGAGGGTTAAGAAGCCACTCCCTTTCATGACAGATGCACTCCCCTTGCTCAGAGAGAGGCCTCAAGGAGGGGTGCAACCATCTGAAAAGGGAAGCCTACGTATCAATTCCTTCCCGGACTTGGGACTCTTAAGAGCTTTCAAAAGGTAACATTGTGAAAGGATTGATAGGACGTAGTACAAAATGGGCTAATGCGAAGCCATTTTCCTTTGAAAAGACCGTTTGCAGCGAGGCAGAGAGAATCCCATCTCATCTCCCATAAGACATGACGCTGTCTAATGGAAATTGACGGCTAGACCAAGTTGTTGCAGTAAACTAATTTTGGGAACTAGTTGGAACCAAAATTGGGATCTAAGTGTTGTCTCCCGAAATTTGGAAAATCCAAATGTATTTTTTCCTGATTTGTTGGAGATAATTAAGAATTATTTCTAGAAAATATGGTGGAGATATCATTATCAAAGTTAGAATCCTATTTATTCATGCTTAACTAGTCTAGCTTATCCATCATGAATGTCTATGTACAATATTATGATGGTATGATATACATATTATATATTGGACCCATGCAATTATGATTCTAGCATGGTAACACTGACGATCGTGATCGAGAGGCCAGCTTCTTCTATTTAGCCCTGAATTAGAAAGGATTCAAACTTAAATAAAGAAAGCCTCGACTGATTGCGACCGATGAGCAAAATTACTATTAGACTTATCTTTCGAGATAAATAAATTATTAAATTGAGGATATAACTATGAATGCAATTATTCAAAAGAAGCTAGTTCAAAATGAGCCGGAGAGAGCCCGTTAGTTTTATATTAGAATGTGGCATCCACAATGCATATAATTGGCAGTTCGGATAATTATGATCTCTCGACTGGATTAATATTTTATAAATTTATAATATATAATTTTCTTGTTTCTCTATCTCAAAACTAGTTGATGGTTGTATTTATAAAATAAATTATGATGGTCATAGAGAACATGGATTTTATTCATGGCATGATCGAGTTTTTCATTATTGATTGTAGGATAGGGTATGTTATATTTTATTGCATTTTGAGCCCGAAAAAAAGAAAAAAAAAATTGAGGATGGAAGAGAGTGATCGTTGTACTAGTAGTCTACCACTCAAACCATTACTTCTTTACAAGAGGAAATAAAAAAAGCACTATCATGTAAGATCGTGATTGTCATCTTTCTAGCTAATGCTTCCTATACTTTGCCTAGATTTATAATTTTTGACCTTCCCCGTAACTCAAAAATATTTTTGATCTCATGTAAATTTACATGAGATTCAATTGTGTCACCATAAACACGTGGTTCCCTGCATATTATTGGAAGTTAAATTTTTTGTCCAATATATTTCATTTTCATTAAAACAATATTTTGTGCAATATTCCTATACATTATTGTACTGTTTATACATATTTCAGTCTTTTGGAATCTGGCGTCCTTATCAAGCTAAATGTTCAAATCCATTCAAATTTAATCACAAGCATTATGATTGACTTTTCATAAATATGTGCTACAGTATCTCCCAGTCCACGTAGCCGGGTTCGCTCCGATATTATTTGTAACAACAGGATTTTACTCAGAATAGCTAGCCAGAAGGTATTATTTGGATTTCTTGATCCTATATAAAAATCTAAAATATCATCGATAAATAATCGATGTGGGACTAAATACATATTCGTACAGTTCTCATATTCTTATCACATGATACACCAATATATGGTTTCTACGTTTATGGTAAAATAAGCGCCACTAGAAGATTTGATTGTCTGAATGATCAACAGCATATTTTACTTTTATTGCAGGCCGGAATAAAGTAAAAAAGGGTAGCATTGCTCTAAGTGACATAATAAATTACTTAAGCGATGTGCATTTCTTTCGAACTTGCTGCAAACTTAATGACCGCTGCATTAGGCATTTAAAAAAACACCTAAAAGCCTTGTTCTCAAATATTATTCAAACTACTTCGAACTGAAAAGAGTACTGCTATGGTAACTCAGAAAAATCACTCAAAAAAGTCATGATGCCAATTCGAAGGGAGCAATGATAATACTCTACCCAAGCTGAGTGAATTTTTTTTGAGTTAAAACGTTTTCCAACTGAAAAATGCCTCAAATATATTCTTATCCCGAGGTCACTGGTTTAATTACTCCTAATCCCCAAATGAAAAATAAGGCCAACATAGCCTTCCTTTGAGACAATGAGAGTGTAATTTGTGCAAAAATGATTTGTGAAAACATTAATTGGTGAAGCATGCTTATTATCCACTAAGAATTATATAAACAGTCATAAAATTTGAAATTGTCTTTCCTCAGACAACTTCAATCATATAACTTATAGAACATCAAATCTTTATTAATTCTCTTTCAAGTCCTACAAATCTTTGATGCCATCCATTTTATTTGCTTTTTATAGTGATCTCATTCGGTGAAGTGCATGATTTGGTGATGTGATGATATTTTTTGGTTCGTCACAGATCGATGCAAGTCTTTTTAGCTTGCACTATTCGTGGTTCAGAACAATATAACGTACATGTAATATAAATAAATCCATGTAGGTCACAAGCCAAAATAACAGTGGCAAGTTCTTCTGTATGACCTGATGCCCATTTTAACGACCCACTCAAAGATTGATATTCAAGTGAAAAAGATACACTTTCTATCTCCATCCTACTTCTTGCCATAGAATTAGTAGAGGCATTACGAGTATATTAATTTAAAGTCAAAAAATTCAGAATACGAAGGGATACTGACAAAAGAATGGAGCAAGGGGTATGTGAAGTGTTGCTTGGAAGAAAGAACGTGAACAGTTGCGTGATTATTTCTTTTTCCAAAGAAAACCCCATTTCCACTTGTTCGGTACCGGTCCAAGTATAATTAATATTTTATATATACTCGGTACTATATGATGTGATGTCAGCCTTTCTCCTAGTTATTTAAGGTCATTCTTCTATGCTTTGATCCATGGGGTTCTCGGTGAGGCTCTCAAAGGGATCACCTCCTTACCTCTCCCGTCCTTCTTTCTTAAATCTTATTCCCTGTGAATGGTTGCTGTGTATATGATAATGAAGACGATTTCTTGTCTCTCTTATGCTTACTCTCATCACTCCTGAGGCATGGGGTCTATTTCCTCTTCCCCTTCGTCCTTCCTCTCCTCTGCACATGCCAAGAAATATTGGTTTTTAGGTCACAGAATCATTGGTCTAAAGCCAACAAAACTGGATGGCTTAATTTTTCGTTTATTCTATAACTTTTAAAGGCTAAAAGCATGCGGTTCTTTGTTTTTAAATCTTCCCATGCATGCTTAGCTTAACTTTTAAATATAGATGATTTGGATTTTATTTCATCTTCTTTATATGATTTTTTTTTGGCGAGTTTTTTGGTTCATGAGAGTTGAGATGGGATAGGCTAAAGAGAGCTTTCTTCAGTCCACTCATGGGTGGCCGTAGGGTTGAATTAGCTGCCGACTCATTCATCCAACTACCAAGAAGGGGTTTGCTTGGTAATTGAGTGAATGATGCGGGAGATAAAATCATATCCTATGCTGCCTATGCTTGGACTGAAGGGAGCTCCCTTCTCTACAAGCCCATGCATAACTATGAAAGGTTTTAGTTATATATGTTTATTTTTTGATTCAGAAAAAGACTTTGCCTATTCTTCGATTACTTTCTTTCTTGTGTTTCTTTTGACTTTTCTGACCGGAACAAATCAGGCTACTTTTATCTTCTTCTGTTTATATGCAACATGGAGTTTTAATTCAATCCTATCTATTAGTTTGTGTGAATAAATTTCCAAGTTTTCGCTGTACATGCACATCATACGACCTTCTCATCAAAAATTAACAAAAGTGGCTTCCATGATTCCCGCTGCTGAGCACATATGCTTATTGTAACAAAAAGTAGTGTTGGAGAAATGATTCAATATCCTCTATGAGTCTAATCCCACATTAGTGTTGCATTTGGCTTTTTGAAAGGGTCACACCTAACATAGATCAAACGGTAAGCTTTATGCTTAAACTTGTTTGCATGCTATTCGGATAACGTATTCCATCTTGGTTATAATTATATAGTTGTGTTTATCTTTTCGTAAGCACTGTATTAATAACTTGAAAGGTGTCCTGTTGTGAATCTTTTTTTGTGAATCTTTCATCAGAATTCTTTTAGCAGTCTGATTTCAGATTTTCGCATTGAAACCGTCATTTTCAATTTAATGCACCCGACATCATATAAACAGATCAAAGAAAGGCTTTCATTCTGGAATTTTATTTTTATATATACATAGTATGTTTTGTGATCTATCTAGTTTTTAGCCCATTGCGGTTGTAGATATGCAGAAATTTCTGTTTGTTAATTACTAGCAGCCTATCACCTTGTATTGTCTCATCGAAGTTTAGATCGAGAAAGCTAACAAACAGATGGCTTTGTTGATGCCATGCAAATGGGTGCGTGCTCCGGGTAATATCATATGCTGCCGCTTGAAATTTGGATATATGTAGTATAAACTGGTGTTTTGCAATAAAACACTGATGAAGTTTTCCAAGCAATCTTTATTATTTATTTTTTTTGTTGGGGAAAAAGAGCAATCTTCTTCACAAAATAGAAGAGATGGGGAGGGGATGTTTAGTCTCTAAAAAGGTTTTTCCTTCGTAGAGTCGATTGCCAGATACTTTGTTACTTTTTGTAAAGAAGCAGTGAACATGTATTTTGAGTACCTCAGATATCTGCCTGGCTTTGCAGATACTCAGTCTTGAACAGTATCCTCTTTGGAGGAGGCTCCTTTGGTGCTACAAGTTCCAAAAACATCTCTGCTCAAACCTACAAGACTGGTCAAGCTAATAACACGCATCTTTCCACAGAAAAAGGGTTTACTCGGCTTAGACTATATACGCTATTTTTACTGTTTTGTGAACCTATATACTTCTGCTTTTGTTGCTACCATTTCTTCTGACAAAACTATTTTAACGAGGAAGAAAAGATGATTACAGGCTTCAGCTTTACTTTGTGCTCATGGTACTCCTAGCTTGTGTTCATTTTCATATGAAATGAAATGAATTGATGGGCGACCCATCCTCTCAAAAAAGATTACTTGTAATATTATTCCTTTTGCTAATGTAGCTCTAGTTTAGTGTCTGATTGAAATTGTTGTATGCTACTCTTCTTTGTTATTCATTTACTTGTCTTGAGAAAGCCGGAACATGGATTGGCCCCCCCGGGGGGGATTCTCTCCGTCTGCATCTCTGTATTTATAATTTAAAAAGATCTTAAGGTCCACAAAAAGCATGAACACTTCATCTGTTCGTGTTAATTTTGTGTCTGATAATCATCTGATGCCATGCTTGTCTGTAGGTGCTGGATCACGTTATTTAAGGTTGTTTGGTTAATTACTTTGGTGCTTATGCAGCTTCAAATTTCTCAATGCAGCACTGGGAATGACTTATCTTGCAATGATTGTCCGTGAGAATCTGTAAGATTTATCAACATTGATGTTTTATGACATCTCACGCAATGCAGACGGTGAAAGAGTTGTGGTCGCTGAATTTAACGAATTTGTTAATTCCTTGGTAGGAGATGTGATCTGGGCTAGCATCTGCATCGCCGTTGTATGCTCTCTCTCTCTCTGGCTGTTAATTTGAGGCATTTTGTGTCATATACATTCTATAGGGATCTAATATCTCATATCAATTCTATAGTGATCTAATATCTATAGTCATCACTTAGTATCTATACTAAGTACGTAATACTTGTTCTTGTTGGACAATGCGTTAAGCAGTACAGGAGTTGGTCGTTGTTTTCGTTGGATCTATACTAAACTGCTTAAAATTCTTTCTTCTAGCCATATGTAATTCTCAACAACGGTCTTCCAAACAAAAATTGATCAGATATCTAGCCATTATCACATTGGAAAAATTTTCGCGCTGGCCACCATATGCAGCGTCTATTTTGGTGGCTTGAAGCAGTTCAATGCATAATCTGCATTGAAGCCACTGAAGGAAGAATTAAAAGTCCAGCTGCATAAATAAATTCATGGGTCATATATGTGCAAGTCATCATCTGTTTTTTTATCGTCCATTTTGCTTCATTTGCTGGAGATGTAATCAGTCATGGTATGGAATTCATATATCCCTGAAACGGGATAAAGTATTCATAAAGAACTTGCTCTCTTTTTTTCCAACCTTGTTTTTATCATTTTTGGGGACCAGGAAGGGTGGAAGTCCGGCATAGATCTAGCACAGCTAGGATTCCAGCTTATCTTTTCCAACTTTTTCAGTTATGGAGCTATGGTTAATCCCTTTTGAATGGGCAGCTTAGAATCAATGTCTTCAGAGTTTTTTTGCTCAAATAAATGTCTTCTTGGTTAAGAAAGCAGCTTAAAGAACTGAGAAGTCGAAGTTCCTTTCTCTTTAACTCTACTCCATCTCTTTTCCTCTCATCTCTTCCTTTACCATTTATCTTTTTGTAGTTTTCAGTATCCAAACTCAAGCAAAGGGATTAACCGATGGCCGTCTAAGAAAGTAATAAAGCGTCATCCATACGCAAAATCTATGCTGCATCCAAGTAAGGGCCAAGATAACCATAGACCTCCTCCGAGTCAACTTGGGTGCGTAAGGGCCAGGCCCTGTGCATGAGTCAAAACCCTAACCCTAATTTGTTTCTCCCGCGTGCCAGCTGAAGCCCAGTTCGTCTCCCATCTCTGAGAGTGGGAAGAATCCCTCTGAACCGGCTGTCTAATTCCATGACGTGGCCTTTCTGGTGGGCTTGCCCCCACACGAGATCAGTAGGGCTCTTCCCCAAGCTATGCTCTCTTCCCATCAGAATTCCTGCTTTCCATAACCCAGCGTCTCCTTCTATCTTTGCCTTTACCTCAGTCTACCTTCTCCCAAGAATCCCTCTCAGTGCCCTAATGGGCTCACGTATGGCTTGACAAGGGGTGCCCAAAAGGCTGTGATGCCACTGTTAGTCTCTTGCGGATCTTGCCATGACCGCTGCGGGTTGATAACTTGATATGTTTCCATTTTACCAGGTCCGGAGGCTTTCGGAAAGGTGGTGTTCATGCGCGCGCGCTTTCGCCATAGAGGTAGCCTTCGTTAATGGGAGGGAAAGGATAACAGTAAAAAAAGGTAAAAAGGTTAAGGGAAATCGTAGCTTTATTAGTATGCTTCTGCTGCTTCAGTTACCAGCATCTTGAGTTTATGAACTGCAGCTCACAACACATGGCCAGGATCCAGTTTTAATTAGGGCTCGTTTGGTTCGCGGGAAAAGAAGGGGGGAAAGTGTGGTCAACGGGAAAGTAATGAGATGTCTCTTGTTTGGTTGGAGTTTTCAAAGGAGAGAGAAGGGAAAGTTGTATTCCCATGGGAATGTGATTCCCACATTTCATGGGAAAGTCTTTCCCATGAGAAACATGGAAAAGTTACTTTCCCATGAGGCGGGAATCACTCCATTTTTACTTTTTCCCAAAAAGTCCCTTCAGCATTAAAGAAGCATTAAAGAAGCATTAAAAATCTAATTTTTATTAAGGGCATAATAGGAATTATATATAACTTTCCTAGGAAAGTGAATGGCCAACCAAACATAATCACCTTGGAAATTTGTCACTTTCCCATGGTCAACCAAACATGCCAAAAGTATTTTCCTAGGCATTCTCTTCCTAGGAATTTGTTTCCCAGGAATCATATTCCTAGGAAGGAAAATGCTTCCCGCGAACCAAACGAGCCCTTAGTTATAGTGGAAAAAGGCGTATGGCAAGGTAGAATTCGACAAAAAATCGGATATAAAATTGATGAACAAAATATGCATATAGGCAAGGTAGAATGTAGATGTTGAATTTGTCGAAATAAAAATTTAGAGTGCGCCGAACTTTCTTCGTAGCAAAATAGGTCATAACACAATCAAAATCAATGTTCAAAAGCCTAGGATGATCCTCTAACTCTCTAAGGCAGGCGCAGGATGGCAAATTTCTTTAGGCAGACTAAGAGGATCCGTCTGTGTTCAGCAAGTTCAAAGAATTGCATCCTGTATTTTCTTTTTTCTTTTTCTCAAAAACTTGGGTGAAAACTAAATTTACAGACAGTTGCTTGGTTCCGTTGGTGGCGCATACCAGATTTAACTTTGAATCTTAAAAACCTCAGAACAATTTCTTGATGGATTCAGACGTAGCTAAAAAGCATCTAAAATCTATCAACTTCTCCCAAAGTCTGTTTGACTGAACCTTGTGATTTCTAATGGACCTCTAATAAAAGTTCTCTTTCCTGGTTGAACCAATTCGAACTACTGAACTGCAAAATTCTCATTTCACACTAAACTGAGTCATAAGAATCCCTGATCAACTTTATTAAAAATCATTTAGGGATCATCACTAAACTTCAAATAGATAAAACAGTGTGTGACCCAAGGACCTTGAATTCACTCTTATATCTCCTTTTTTTAAAAAAAAAACATTTTCTTTTCGAAGTCACCTTTGATTTCCTTCTCCTCAAAAAAAGAGAGAGGAAAATAGAGTCACTTTCGGTAGCTTGAGATATGTAACCAAGTAATCTTTGGACCTAGATTAAAACAAACATATAACTCCAGCCACACATACATCTAGATTCTCCCCACTGCCTGGGCTGTTAACGGGCCGGACCTATTCTCAACCCAAACCCATCCCACAGTAGATCATAAGCAATGATGAGCGTCTCTGATCTACCTCCCGAATTTTGATGTGCCCTTTGGAAACAGCTATGGCAGCTTCTTCTCTGCTTCGCTGACTCTTCTCTTTTTCTCTATAATTGTATCTCATGGAACATTCTTCTTGATCAATAAAACGGGGGAAGTTTCTTACTTCCTCCATTCCACATCAAAAAAGATAATAAGCAATGATGGTCACCAGCTGAGGGGCAGAAACAAACGACCGGTTCTTCTAATCTAGAAATTAACATGTAGATTTCATTGGTTCATCATATTGCTCAAAACCAACACAAGGTCTCATGCTTTCACAGCCAAGAAAAACAAGTTCTGCGAGGTCAAGGAAATTTTCTGTGAAAACTCGAGCTAGCTACAATAAGGTAGAATCATTTTAGAAGGAAAATAAGAGAGGTATGCAGAAGAAATGTGTTTGCTTACAAACTAAGAGCAAAACCAACCAAACTGACATATTATGAGAAGAAGCTCAGTAATAAAAGTAACCAAGGAAGTCAAAATTGAAGTTAAAGAACTTTAACAACATTCTGTTTTGCAGCGTATCTGGGTATAGAAAATTCTCCGGCCAACTGCAAGACATGGATCCTAGCAGTGCCTTCAAGCCCAGAAACACAACTCTCTTGCTCCATATTTAAGGTATAGATACCATATTGTTGTGAAGCGCTTACAATCAAAATCATCTAGCGAAAGAAAGCGCCTGTGCTTAAATTTTAATCTAGATTTATAATACTTATGAGCCCTTTTTTTTTGGTACCTGACATACCAGGAAGAGAAAGTAATTCTAACTATGGTTTGTGAAGCAGAGAAACAATGCTCAAAGAATGCGCATCTAAATTCTTGAGGGTTATTCTGGTCGCTTAATGATATATGCTCTATCTAAATTTTTGATACATGTCCACATTTGATGACACCTCTCAATCTCATTCATTACTGCTTCCCACCCTCCCGTGTATCCTCTCTCCTCTCTTTGCTCCTCTGCTCTGGGTCCTTCTCGTGGTCTTGTCTCTGATGTCATCATGGCTTCTTTGCTCCTCCCTGACCAAGATCTTGAAAGATCTAGCCAAATGGAGGCCCTTAACCCTTGCCGACCTCCAGCAGTGCTACTCTTTTATGGTCTGGCAACTTCCTTGCCCCTACTCTCTCCTTGTCTTGGCTTTGGTGCCTGAGAATTAGTTAGGTTTTGGTTCTAGGCTCTAACCCGAATTGCCTGAGCGAGGCAACCAAGAATAAGGGCTCTGTGCTTGGTTACAGGCAGGGTGTCAGCTTTGTGGTCGATCTCGTAGCTTTGAGGTGAGGTCTAACCACCATGATGAAAAAATATTTTTAAAGAAATTCCCTTTTGTTGTGTCTTCCATCACAGTGTATGTTTGATTGGCTAAATTCCACGCCCAGAAGTTTATCGAGATGTGAATATGTATGATGCCGCAGCGTATGTATCTATTCTTTAATACAGGAGTATGATCATGATTTACTTGTAATCATGCTTCTGTATTTTGATGGGATCCGGTATGCTAGTGCCAGTATGATCGCACCCTAATCATACTTCTATATTCACCTCTTCTTTACTTGTCTTTATATTTTGATGCAGCGTCATTTTTGCCAAATGGTATGTTTTTTTCCCCCCTGTTTTACCGAGACTTTCTTGGAGTTGAAACCTGTTACAAAAGCTTTAAAAATTGAAGTTAGCTTTCAGTTATAAGAGTACAATCTCAGAATCTTGCTTTAAGGGTAGGGAAGAAGAAAGAATAATGAGTTCAATGTAATCAAGTGCAGGTACTTCCTACTATTTGTTCTCTGTTACTTATTCGAGGATATATGCTTGTAGCCTTGAACATGATAGCAACATCAATCAAATATTGGAGACCACAAATAAGAGATTGTCTTCGAGGGACTCGGCATGGGGTGCTGCAGATCAGCCATTTGCATGTCCATGCAGCAGGGGCTCTCTCAGGGTTGGAGTGTTCAACACATCCAAGAACAGGAATAAGAGGTTTTACTCTTGCTGGGGAAGGAAGGCAACTTCTTCATTCGAAAAAAAAAAAGAAATCTACATAATCTACCGATCACCAATTTGGTTTTTGTCATTTCAGGATGATCGTTGCAATTTTTTTGCATGGTTCTGCGTAGTCAACTTTCAGCAATATCAACTCAGTAGGATGAAGTTGAAAGTGAAGCAAGAGATGATGAGATTGGGCTGATACATGCATGAGTGGTGCCACCCTCCCAATAATCCAACAAAGAAACGAAGAAATTTTTTGCCAGCTCTGGGACAAATGCAAAGAGACAACCTGACTTAATGAAAAGAAGCCAAGCACAGTTCAAACATAATATAACCATGATCGAGGAGAATCCTGAATAGAGTGGACAAGGGACAATGGCCTGAGCCACCAGCTGACATCTCCTGATCAGCAGTCGGAAGTTGTGGAGGACCCCAACATGCAGTTTATTCGAGCGTCCAGAATTGGCCTCAGCTGTTGCCGTCCTCCCACCAAATCTCTGAGAGAAGGCTGCAACAAGGGGTCGCTACCCAAGAGCCCCTCTTCTTTTTCTGTAGGAAAAAGCATCCAAAGATAAAAGAATATTATGTGCACCTTATACCACTTTTGAAAGAATAGGAGACTTCAGGCCTTTTCTGGGTTCTAGTAACCAAAGATTCTCCTTCTCTCACTGTTAGCCATTTTAGAGAGATTTTAGGTTAGACTTTCAAATAGCTTCCACCATCTGAGAACAAACAGATAGGACTTGGATGTCTCAAGTTCTTCAGTACAAATAAATGAGATAGATCCTGGATGCCCACCTCGCACCATAAATTGGTAGGGGAGTCATTAGATTTACATGATTGAATGCATACAATGAGATATGAGGAGAAATTAATGCATACAGAGTTAGCTACTAGCTATTGCACATCATGGCATCGGCTGAAGCTTTATGGATGGCCTGTGCAAATCATTTGTAAAGCAGTGGGAGATTTATCAACCTTCAAAGACTGAACAATGGGCAGTTTTGTAACGAAGAACTCAATTGATTCTTATGTTTGCAAGGCTTCTTAAATCTTAATTGATTCAAAGAGGATTAAATAACTCCTAAGACTCAGATAATAAATTGGGCATGCAATTTGCAAAACAAACCTGGGTTGAACGTCTGTACATTGAACAGAAAATGAGATATGAATGTGCATAAGGATATATCAAAGAAAAAAAGGAATTTTAGCCTGCAGCTGACTAAACGAATGGCTAAATTTAACATCCGCCCTAAGTGCATCAATGTGCCTCTAAAACCACATTTTCTTAAAGATACTACGTAAAAGAACAAGGATTTTGACAATGTTTGAGAATTGATGCTCCTCAATTATACAATGAAGGCAACAAGCAACTACTGAAAATTTCTGCTTATTTTGGTGGCATTCATAACAGGTATCCCAAATGCATTTCATTCATTGCAAAAGAGAGAAACCACCACAAGCAAGTTTCTAGTATGTAGAACATATACGAGAGTCAAATATTAAAAATTAAAAATTGAGCAAACCATCACAAAAAAAGAAAATTAAAGATGGATACCAACGACATTTAGAACATATATGAGAGTCAAATACTGATATTCATGAGTGCAAATGATATTCATGAGTGAAATAAAATTATTAAAAATTAAGCAAAACAGGAAAAATGTAAAATAACTTCTCAAAAAATGATGCAGAAATCATCACAGTAAAATGGAAGTCAGCCCTCTTGCCATTATATAGATCAACTGTGCCAACAGACATCTCAAACTGTTTTGTCCACAGATATATAAAAGAAAAGGACAAGGGTCACCAGCGGCACTTTCAGAAATGATTTCCCCTATATCAAAAGCAATTTCTATAAGCTCCAAGCCCCACAAAAACTTTCAAAATGACCCCCAAAACAGAAAAAACTATTTATAAATCCTTGTGATGCCATCAAATCCACCGCAGAAGAAAACAATTCAACAGGCCACTTCAAGCCTCGGTTCAAAGCAGAAACCAGTGAAAAGCTGAAGAGGAAATCTTTTGGTAACAGGACACCTGACCGACCATTTCCACTGCTTCTGGCTCATGTCAAAAACAAGCAAAGCGGTGGCTCCATAACTCTGTATGTATATCAGATCCTCAGTGCCGCTGCTTGCAAAAACATCATCAAACTCGCCGAATCCTTGGAAAAATCTGTGAGGCATTCGAGTGACCTCTCGCCAACCTTCCTTGTAAAGCTCCCAGATGCCGATTCCCCTGATGATATCCGGCCTGTCATACTTTGCAATCCCACCAACCATGACCAGCCTCTCTTTGAGGTTCATCATCCGGCCACAGGTGAGGGAGCAAGGCACTGGTATTAACGTGCGCATCAGAGAAGTGTGAGAAGATCGAGCTGAGAGATCATACATGATCAGGCCATGGCGGCGTTCAGCAGTTCCTAAAACAGCAGTAGAGTGAATCATGCAGTACAAAACTCCATTGCAAATCACACTCTCGTCACCTCCCCTCCATCCTGTGAAAACCTCCGTAATGGATGTAACCCATGATCTATTCCCTGACTCATATATGTGGATGGAGAATTCCCACTGGAGGAAATCACCAGGCACCTGCTTAGATTTTGCCACGACAATAGTGTAATCATGAGACTTCCTGTCCACGGATATGGCAAGGGTACTATAGTCGGGGAATTTTACACCAGGAGGTTCCAATAGCATCTTCCAGTCTGTTGTAATTGGGTTGCAAACAAAAATACGACTCCTGCTGTCATTGTCCATGGAACAAACTAATCCGCAGGATGAAGAGATAAACCAGTTACTTTTCTCAATGCAAGGAAGATTGAAGCTATACCACTTCCGAAGTATTGGGTCATAAGCATAACCAGCAGGTGCCTCGCTATAGGTAAACATGTAGTACCATGGCTTCTGAGGCAACTTGTTGGCCCATAGAAACCTCCTTGAGTGGATGATATCATACCATCTTTTGCACACCGATGCAGCCCTGATGATGCTTGCAATGGGTAAAAAGGATAGGATTCTTTCTAAGATATCATCTGGAAGAATGCTATCCAAGCAAACCACGAATGCTTCGCCTCCGTTGTTGCTGCCAGAGACTGGTTCGAGTTCAGCAACCTCACTTCCAAAGTGGCTAATAGGATGAGGCTCCCAAGATGACTCACCCTCCATGAGGCTAATGATACCATTCAACAAATGCCAAAACAAAACCTGAAAGGATCATTAAAGAGAGAGAAGGGAGGAGAGCAGGGAAATATAAAGGATCAGATTCAAAACTATAGTAAAAGTCCCAAAACATGAATCCAATTCCAAGCACGAACTATTCTTGACCAGGAAAAAAAAAAACAAGAAGAAGAAAGGAAGGGGAAAAACTTTAAAGAAAAAAGCCCCTGTAAAATAGAATCCTGCGGATCTTCAAGCATTATACAGATAACTACGCAATAAAAGATAAGTTCTTGAACACCAGGAAAGTACAAGTATATTGGTTCATAACTTACAGCAGGAAATACCACCACGACTGCATTGGAATTAAAAAAGAGAGAGAGAAAGAAAGAGGACACATGCAAGTATTCGCATCACTGCACCGAATAAAAGATAAGTTCTTGAACACCAGGAAAGTACAAGTATATTGGTTCATAAATTACAGCAGGAAATACAACCAAGACTGCATTGGAATAAAAAAAAAGAGAGGACATATGCAAGCATTCCCATCACTGCACCGAATCCTATCAAAAATTTTCATCCATTCACTAGAAAGAAACGGGGAAAAGATATAAACGAGGAGCTAGCAACAAACAAAGCCATTTCAGCAAAAAGATTAGATGTACATATCAACTAGCATGCTATAATCTAACATACTAAATAAAAGGCATAGTGATAAACCTCAATCTTCCGATTGGACTGAATCTGTTCAGATAGATCAATATTATTATAACTGCATCATAAAAGAATCCCCATAATTAAATACTAACAATTTCGAGCAACTGTTTTATATAAGTAATCTCCATATAGAGAATTTGCGTACTCCAAAAATGAAACCCTAGATTATGTTCTCTCCCAGGTACCTCAGCAAGAGACTTGCCATCATCCATATCTCCATCCATCATTTAACCTCAAACACTAGAAAAAAAACGAAATCAGATTTTTTTTTTTTTGAAAAAAAAGAGACTCGAAAAACAAACGGCATAGATCAAACAAGAACAGGGGAAACGAAAAGCAAACAGAAAAAGTAAACAATGGCAAAAAGAGGAAAAAAAAAAGGGGCGGGGTGTTTTCCCATACCTTAGAAGTGATGGATACTAAAAAGAGAGGCGCACCAAAATCGGATCTTGTTGGTTCCTCTCGTTCCAAGATCTCCACCTTTCGCTCGTTCCGGGGATCTTTCCGCCTATTTCTATCCAAAAAAAAATCGTGATTTCCCGGAGGAATGGCGGGTAGAGGTCTTAGATAAGAGCCACGAAGGCCTCTTTTATCCGCATCTCACCATCTGGCGACCGAGGGAGAAGGGAAAACAGCGGGAGGCGATACGGGCTCGAGCCGTATCTATCCGAAGGCTTCGGAATCGGCGGTCGGAAACGACGACGAGGGGGCCCGAGATGGGGTCTTGCGTCGGGATCGAGACCGAGAGGTTGCGACGGATTTGCGACAGACAGAGCAGTGGTTCCGGCTCCAGCAAGAAAACAAAACGACAGGCAGAGTACCAAGTGGGAAAGGTGGTTTCTTTAGGGCTGTTTTTTTTTTTTTTTTTTTGTGGTTTTGGAAGAGCAGATAGGGGAGGAGCCTGAAAGAGCGATAGGAGAGAGAAGAGAAGAGAGGCAAGTTGGGGAGAGAGATGGTCCATGTAATGCTCCCAAGAGTATATATATGTGTGGGTCTGTTTGGTCTCTCTAGAAAGAAAG
Source organism: Phoenix dactylifera (assembly GCF_051530095.1). Lineage (NCBI taxonomy): Eukaryota > Viridiplantae > Streptophyta > Magnoliopsida > Arecales > Arecaceae > Phoenix > Phoenix dactylifera. Next base: position 30,837,255 of record NC_143198.1, on the reverse strand, counting down.
GTGGCCACCTTTATCGCCTTCTGTAGTTCCTTGGGGTCTCTTCTTTATGGGTTTTGCCCTCTGTTTTTGCCCACAGTAATCCCTTCCCTTTCAAATGTTCTTGTTCTACAGTTGATGGCTTGATGCCCAATATATTTTGGGGAGAGAGAAATATCCAGTCCAGCTTAGCTACCAGCCTACCCTTCCAATGGGGTTGGAGGGTGGTGGACCATTCTATATCCATGTCAGGTAATGTTGCAGGGTGATATATATATATATATATATATATATATATAAAATAGTTTCTTTAATATCGAAAGAGATTTATATGGCATTTGCAGCGTCAGACTGTTAATCCTCTATTAACAATGATGGAAAAATTTGGTGCCAGCACTGTGCCATGGAGCAGTGAAATTTTATGCTATAAAGCTAAGTAACTAACTGATAACTTTTTCAGTGTTGTTCTTCTAATTAACAAACTGTACAATTTAGGATATTTAGGGTTCGGCAAGAGATTGCATCTCTTTTGAGGCGAGACATATCTACTAGGAGACGAAGGATTGGATGGCTTTTTTATGATTCATCACTTCAGAAGGATGTAGATGCCAAAAGCTTTTTGGAATCCATTATTTTCTAATTTTTTAGGTGGAGTGGTGTGAAACATCCGTCTTTGCAACAAAAAAAAAAAAAAGTTGGAGGAGGCAGTCCATGACATACTAAAAAGCTAAGTAATTAACAGAGAGCTTTCTGGTTGTTTCATAATATCGGGAGGTTTAAATATCTCTAGTAGCATCAAGCTGTTTGCTCTCTGTTAATAATAGCCGAATATGTTCGTGCCAGACTACTGCTATAGTATACTGTTGAAATTTCATATTAAGAAGTTAAATAACTAAGAAACCAGGGATTTGTAGGACTCACTCCATGTCCTGCTTATTATTCTTCACCTACGAGAATTTGTGCATGAGCGTATTTGTTCATGAAGGGATATATTTTAGCAACTTGAATGAAGAAACTTGGCAAGAGATCATGGTACGCAGTCCAACGTGTGAATGCATGGAAATTAAGACTAGGAGCTTTTTCTAAAAAGGAAGACTAATAGCTATGTTAATCATCAAAAATAGAGGACACTTGACAAGAGAGCATGGACCGACCTCAGACGTGTGCATTTATGAAAAGTCCAAACTCAGAAATCTATAGGCAGTGTTATTTTATTCATCAACAAAAGTTTTACCATGCATATACTCTTCTTCTATAACAAGGTGAAAGGTTGACAGAGGAATATGATGTGGTTTTTCTGCATCAAGAAACAGGGTCATCTTTGAGGGGTTGGAGCCTTCAAATTGCCTCTAATTAGAGAAGAACAAAAGTGAAGAACTAGCAATTTTATTGATAATCAGAAGTATCAAAAAATAATGGCATATTTGTAAATCTTAGAGCTTACATCCTCCTCAAAAAAAGGCACAAATAATTGATAACAATTCATAATTTTCACTCCTACCAAAGCTAATAACATGTTCCATATCAAGCCATGTACCCAATAAACAAAGTCTTAGTATGACTTATTTCTAGCCAAACAAAGTAGCCAGAATAAAAAAGTAAAAACAGGAAATGAAAAAAAAAGGAATCCAATCCCTAAAAGGACTCCTGTCTGTATCAGAATATGGGTACACCAACCAGTTGACTCAGAGCACTGCACTAGTGTGCTCTTTTTTTTTTTATCAAAAAAGGAGGAAATCCAACCCACTTTCATTAAGAAGATAATGCTTAAAGCCTATGGTTATGTGCCTCGATGAATATACCTTTTGATTGGATTTAATAAAGTTTGACCCCCAAGAATAGCATCAGAAGCATTGTGCTGAGGAGAACTCGTGAAGGATAGTGGCAGCACCACTAAGCCACACCCCTTCTTTACAGCCCAGACCATCGCCCTTCTCAGGCTTCTTGCTTCGCTTGCAATAGTTTATCAACTCGGTGCATGTCCTCTCTGGCTTTTGTCTTTCCTTCGGACAGCAGCCAATTGGACACTGGATGGAAATCAATTACAGAGACCGAGAACTTTCAGTTTTCTCGAGTCCAGGCTAGACTCCAACATCGCTGCAACAATGGCTTCCAACAACTAAAGCCACTCGAGGCAATTTCTAAGGCTCTTAAGATTAAGCGTGCAAGAGACTTGAAAGCTTCTGAGAAGAGCAACAGACGAGAAAGTTCCATAGGGGAAAAGATCCATTTCATGAGTGGAATCATATATAAATTACGACGGTGGACGAATGGTACCGGAGGAAGACACGTAAATTATTGGAGCACGGAGCTGGTCGCCCACAAAATGATACGTAGAATGATAGAATCAAAGTCGACTTCCATAACATGTCATTGTCCATAACCAAGAACGCAAGGAGCAGCAGCAGAAGCAACTTGAAGTGAGATAACGTGGATCGCAATTGGCCGGATGAGATATATATTAAGTTAGATGCCAAAAGGTTAATAAAGGGTGGGGAGGATGGTGGAGGGTCGCCCTCGCCATTATTGCTTTCACTCCTCTGCAAGTGCATGCAATATCCAATCAGCCCAGTAGCGAAGAATGAGCGGAGTTCCATCATTCCATGTCAGCTGAATTGTTCCATTGTGGCCAACTTTAAATGTGATGGGGTGGCCATCCGTATGTTGCTTTGTTTTTGTATGTAAGAAGACATTATGTGCACATGATGGGAAAGGAAGCTTGTGACATCAGCCACATATTCTAAGCTTATGAAATGGAAACATTTCAGATATTTTTATTGAGAACAATCTGTTTGAGAGTCAAGACCATAGAAGTTGTCCTGTAGATGGGGAGCTTTGGGTAATGTTAGAAGATTATTTTTATCATGTCTGGCTCCTAAAAGAAGAGGCCAGCTTCAATGAAGAAAAAAACAAGAAAGAAAATAAAAAGAGGCGAGCTGGTTTTCCGTATGATCACAGAAGTGGCTCTACTGTCAGTGCCTGGCGACGCCTTAGAAACCCAGCTAAGGGCTAAGAAAAGGCGGACCACACCCATAGATTTGAAGAATATGTAGCTCCAAAGTCCAAAGTAATGTGATGCAGCAAGGACTGGGAGCAGGTTGGGTAGGTAGAGAGATCATCACAGTTCTTTTTTTACAGCATTTCAATCGTTTTTGGAGGCTAACATTCTGACAACTGTCATAAAAAACTCGCTACCCGTGGGGAATTAAATGCAATTGTCTTGTAGCTTTTTAAGGGGAAATTTATTAGAGTTTTAATTTTTGTTAGTGCAAACAATGTTGAGAACAGGTGTGGCGAAAATGATGAGCCAAAAGAAGAAGGGATACCTCTTTAAAAAGAAGAGGAGGGGGGAGGAGGAGATAAATTATATGTTAAGGTAATCTTATCATGTAATTATCTTCTTCGGATTATGTATTTTTGGAGATTATTGGAGAGAAATTAAGTGGTTTGCTAATTTTTTTTTGAACTCTGAAAAAAAACAAGCGAACCCTATGAGTTGCAGGATACCACATCCACTGTTCTTGTCAAGAAATTAATAGTATATAGCTTTAAAAATTCATCAAATGCAAGTGGATATATATATATATATATATATATATATATATATATATATATATATATATATATATATATATATATATATATGTATGTATGTATGTATGTATGTGTGTGTAAGTTACGGAATAGAAGTAACACTCAAAATTATTTTTCAAGAAAGAAAAGAAGAAAAGGCTATACATAAATCATGCGGTAAAATTCAACATGGTAATCAAAAACTATATAAATGGGAGGGATCTCACTTCACTTCTTGTGCAGAAGCCTAATATATAATATATCACCATTCACATTATACTATAAAGCAAAAAATATTATTTCAGAACTTTTGTCGAAACACAAATAATATCCCATTACCACTGTGCCCATCTATGATATTAAAACCGAGTATATTAAATACAACTAAAATTCAAGATACTCCAGTTGCACCATTCCACATGTCGAAAAAATAAAGCGAATGCAATATTTGTAGCTATTTAGTTAGGGACATTCTTTTAAATAATAGGAAGGGAATTCTTTTCCCATTCATTGTTACTATAGTTGTACAACCTTCTATAGTGTTTAAAGATGACAAATCACATAGTAGAGATGGAAGATCACATTAATATAGTAAATATAATTTATCTTACTATACATTCTTTGCTGAAGGAGAGGCTTTTGTAACTGGATCATCCATCGTAACTGTACTCCCTTCATTCTTTTTCTTGTCAAACATGATTAAAAAAATTTTCATGGGTCTCTATTTCCAGGCCCGAAGCACAGCCCATGGATCCAACACCTGAGGCCAATTTTGGGCCGGGCCGACCCATTGACAGCCAGCGACCGGGTTTGCGAGCACACACTGTTCCAGTACATGTAAGAGAAGTTCTTATGCGATCGGCTCGTAACACTAAAGTTAGAGCCACTTCGTACACAATAATTCCATCCATTCTATGTGTTTAAAAATGCTGAATAGACCCTGCTCCATCACGAAGTAGAGATGCAAAGTTGGTAGGCTTGGGCCAAGGATTTTCTAAAACTTTTTGTTAGGTAGAGACTCATGACCAAAGCCAGACAATACAAGAGACGGTTCGTCGGTCGGCTCTTTTAAGTTCCCATGAAAATGATGGCAAAGTTACACACCATTCATTATCTGTCATATGTCTGGGTGTTACATATAAGTCTCCTTGGAACTGATGGTACAAAAGATTGTCCTCATATGTGTTTCACAAATATGCATGCTCATCCTCTTGCCCCGCAAAAAGCAAATATGCACACCGGAAGCATAAAAAGAGAGGAAGAAAGATAGCAGTTTTAAGTGTAATGCGTGACCCCATTAATGCCGTGTCTAATCACTAATCTCTTTTCCTTAAACTATTGTTCTTGGATGGCCACCTCTCTGTTTAGATTAATTTAAGTTTTTATCTTCTATCGCAAAAAAAATATATAACTATTAGGGCTGCAAAGGTTGGGTTAGATCAGGGCATGCTGAACCTGATTCAACTTGGTTTCATATTCCAATCTATTTACACCACATCCTTACTCAAGGTAAGGATGAGGGGCGCATGCTCGCTCAGCTTTGTGGTAATGTTGGAATATGATAGGTATAATAGATTTCAGGTGAATATCCAAGTGAAAGATAAAGCTAAGTAACAGACAGTATATAGAAATTCGCTAAGTTGGCATGGAGATATCATGCTATAGGCCGAATAGAAAAAAACTGTTAGGATAAACTATAGAACAGGCCAAATGGATGCATGACGAGTCAAGGCTGATTGAGCCTACTTACCATTCTGGCAGATGAGAAGGTCAGAACATCATAATAACAACATGGGTAGCGGAGGATAGTTGGTGCCAGTCACCAAAACTATCAAGAAAGTAAATGTTGGACGTTAGCTACCATCATCAAAATGGACAATTATAGATATTTGTTTGCTGGTATAAATAAGTGAATTATATTTTAGAAGAGGATACCTCTCGACACATCAATAAATCTAATTTATCTTTAATTATTTTTTATTTTATCTTTAATTTACCTTACTTTTAGATTACTAGTAGAACTTTACCTTAAGAGTGGCAGTAATAGTAAAAAATTTTCAATCATAGCTCAGCTACACCTTATCCAACCCTATCCATCACAGACGGTGTGGCGATAACAAAAGTCCTTAAAGGTCAAGATACCTGAATCTATGCTATTTGAATTAACTTTCTTCGAGCATCCTCTTCTGGGCTAACCTAACGCCAGTGGCATGTTCTTACATATATCTAGCCTAGATAATGGGCTTATATATCCTTTGCCTGCCAGCATACTTTTCCAACATGCTCGTCTCCCTACCGGATTTAGCTCATAAACTGATTAAGTCAGGTCGGATCAAGTCCATAGAAAGGATTACAGACTAAATGAGTTATTCTGATCAGGCCGGGATCAAGTTTTACTTGAACACAACATGAGATATTCAAGTTCAAAATAGAATCAAGTCAATTTTACAGCTTGAGTCAAGCATCTACCTATTCTTTTATAACTAAGATATAAATTATAATCAAATATAAGTTATTAAAAATTAAATAAGACAAAAAAACTAGCTTGAACTTAAATTTTCATTTAAGAATTTTTTATTTCATCCAAGTAATTGATTGTTCTTAAATTTACCAGCTAAGATTTTTTATTGCATATATTGATGTATTTAGCATGTTCTAAATAGAAATCTACCAAAACAAACAACAAAATATAAATGTTTAAGTATAATTAAGCAAAATTAAACTTAAAGAGATATATTTATTGACATGAAAAAAGAGGAATTAGTTTAACTAAGAGCTTATTTAATAAGTTAGGAAAGCTATTTAAAGTGAACTAGAACAAGTTTATATGATACGGATTTTTGGATCTTGTCATATCGGATTTGGTTCGACAAGCTTATAATTTGCCGACCCAACTTAAAGCCACAACTAGCGAAGTGATACATGACTCAAACCCGACCGCAGGCCAAATTTTAGCTCGCTTAATTCACATATCTTCATATACAAATTAGGGTCAAGACATGGGTCGGCTAAACCCCTTTGCAACCCTAGAACTACAATTAGATCGTGAGGCAGTTTCTATTCATCACTCATAGTTTCTATTCCGAATTCCAATCCCAAATTCAATCATCCCAAAACCTCAAAACTTCTTAACACTAAGATTTACATAAATATATCATCCAATGTGTTGTCTCTTATGTCCACAAAATCACCAATAGAATTGGCAAATTTAAAGAATAACCAATGAGTTCATAACAAAAGCAAGCAAAAACAAACTAAACGAATAAAACGGAGAGAGACGAATCAACAGCGGCGGTGGCTCAGAGATCAGGACAGTCCATCATCGACCAGGGCTCTCCTCGGTCGAGGAGAGCTGCAAGATCTGATCAGATGGGCTCCGATGGATCCGCCTCGGGAACCCCAGGAAGCAGGGCCCGCACGGCACCACCCTACCGTCCGATATCTCCTCAGCCTCAACCCCGCCGTCTGACGATATCGTCTCTCCGTTCCACTGCTTAAGCGCCGGATCCTTCCCGGCGGCGGGGTCGTCCCTCGGCGCCGCCGCCTGGCGGCGCCTGATCTTGGAACCCTTCTCGCCCATGAGGGAGAGGTAGCTAACAGCGGGGCAGGCGCCCAGGACCTCGGCGGCGACGAGGGGGACGCGGCGGAGGAGCATGGCGCCTACATTGAGTACGCCGTGGAGGCGGCCGGAGGGGCGGCGGATGCCAACGGCGTCGAAGACGGGGCAGCCGTCGCGGCGGGAGAGCAGGCGGAGGTTGCCGACGAGGAGGCGGACGGTTCCGAGAAGGGAGTCGGGGAGGATCCAGCCGGCGGTAGCATATATCTCGACGGAGACGGCGGACGAGGAGTCGTCGGCGAGGAAGCCGGCGGGGACGTGGAAGATGAACTTGTCGTTCCAGGTAGGATTCTCGCCGCCGGTGCGGTCGACGCGGGTGCGGAGCTTGAAGGCGGGATCCACCCAGGCGACGGCGTAGGCCTGGGCGCGGCGAAATCCGGCAGGCGGCTTCAGTCCCTGGGCGCATATAAGGTTGATCTCCAGGAAGTGGTAGTCCATGCCGACGCTCGCGCCGGAGGCCGCCGCGATCGGCGGCGTTCGCTCGATTGGGTTTCAAGAAGGGAAGGGATTTCAGGAAAGGGGAGAGAAGAGGAGGAGGAGGCGAGGATGCCTTTATTTCTTGCTAAGCGCGGTGTGATTGGAGAGGGGTTTAGGAGGCGGTAGGGGTTTAAAAAGCGGCGACCGGGCGTGCTCCAGCTGTATGTGATAGCGGTTACTTGGACGCAGCTAAGAGTCCTTGGGGGATCCAACTTGCATCCTTCACGCGAAAAAGAAGGATTCACCTTCCTTCGAGCCAATCCACCGTTGGATCATTAACTGTTCGCTTTGGGAGCTGTGTACGAGTTAAAATATTAGCCCGGCCCACTAAGGATGCAAGTTGGGTCGAGAAGCATGTGGGTTGGGCCAACGCCGGTTGCCTCTATATTCGTGTCTCACACTAAATGATGGCAAGAGAACGTAAATGAAAGCAAAACCTGTTTTATTTAGGTTTTGAGTTTAGAGGAAAAAAATATGGCCAATGTGCTGCTTGTAACTATTCAAAGTGGGAACTCCATATAATGTATGTTAAACTGGCCGGATTGTCCGCTAATTGATTTTGAAGTGAGAAAATTAAAAGAAATATCAAATAACTTAGTAGAATGTATAAATCATCCTTTCTATCGAGATAATTTTGTTACCAACTTGATGTTGTGTCATTGCGAAGTCTTCAGATTATTTTGCTTGATGCCATCTAGAAACTAGGACAATTAGATGAGATCTTGATAACAAAATTCTAATATACAGGAAAGTTTAACCCTAAACGGTCAGGTAAGGCTTTGAATGACAGCTACTGCATGCAGAAATTACAGGAGAGCATATGATGTCTCATTAAGGTTGTCTAGGAGAGTTGTTTGTCGTCGCATCATTGCTCACACAATTTGTAGAACTAGATAAAAAGTTTTGATTTCTAGCCACTAAATTCTAATTAAAAACAATTCCTGCAAATAACCTTTTGTTAAAAGGTAACAAGCATAATAAGCTCTTTCCTCCATAAAAGTATGTTAAGCTCTAGCTTTAGGATAACTAGCACAAGCTCACAACAAGTTTCTTGAGTAGGAAATTTGCATTGTCAATAGGATCTATACTTGAGATTTGCATCACAATGAGAGTTCATAGATTAGGAAATTTGCATTGCCAATGAGATTTATACTTGAGAATGAGGAGATGATGATAGATGGTGATGGTGGTGGTGATTGATGACTCATCATTTGTTCTTGGCCATACAATCTCTAAAGGTGTGCCAGGTGCTCCTTTTCTTGTCTTCATTGGTGATGCTCTATCTATCACAATTTTTCCACTCTTAGCTAGCTCGAATCCTTCCCGAGCTCGAGCTACTTACAAGTGATTTGAATTGGCCGGATGGCCATGTCTGCTGTTGGACTTTATGATGTTGCTGCTTGGATCGATCCTCCTAGCCCTCCCCATTGATCTATCTGGTTCAGGCCATTCCTCCCTCATCTCGCTCTTCTGTCATCCTTTGTGGGGTTGCATTTGTCTTGTTTTGTACATTCCTTGTGTGGCCCATCTTGTCATCTGCGAGGATTCATGCGGATGTGTGTTTAGTCCAATATTGGTTATTTGCTAGATAAATTTTGGGTACTTATACAAGATCAAATAATCTAAATAATACTTTTTGGCTAGGTTTTTTGGATGAAGTTTTGGATTGTTACAAATAGTATCTGAACATACTTGAACTATTATCTATGTGGAATTGGGGACACCGCAACATGGGTATATGTAAGGTGATCACAAGCTGATCATGGTGTTTTGTAATTGGATTTGCATAGTATTTATGATTGGATTTGAATAGATGTGGATCCTTAACTTGACGAGAATACTGGGGCTTAAATGGAAAGGGTATGTGATGACCCGTGCAGGCATGTGTTTAGTTTCACATGAGTTATTTACTGAGTACATCTTGGGTAGTTATACAGACAAATATGTAATATAGCCCAAATCCAACCTCGAGGCCGATGCATGACACTAAAGAGAAAGAGGACCTTATTTTAGTTGGACAAATCTTTATGGGTTGAATTGGATAAGGATGACCATGGGTTATTTTTCATCAGGCTTGGGACTTCGAAGTTGAACACCGGTGGGCGAGGACTCCATGTCTAGAAAAAGGGGCGACATATCAAGTACGTAAGGTCCTTTTTTTTTCTGATTCATTACCCGGATTTATTCTTCTTCATTCTTCAAAATCCTCTTTACTAACTTAAGCATTAGAGAGTCCTACCATTGGACAACTCTAATGGCCTTTGTTCTTTCTTCCTTCTGCATGAAATTAGTGCTCTTTAAGACTTTGGATCGAGTTTTGATAGCAAGATCTTGCATATTTTGTGCTTTCATTGAGGGTCTCTTTGCAGGTGCAATAGTGGAAAAGTTTCCTCTTCAAGTTGCCATGGATAAAGGTGCAGTAATAACTATTATATATCACCGGCTTTCACTGATAATGTAAGGATCTATGGGTGTATTTTTAGTTCCATTTTGGCTATGCACTAGACAAATTTTGAATATTTATATAGGATCAAGAAACTCAAATAACATCCATAGTTTTTTTTTTTGGATAAGGCCTTAAATTGCTATTGAATTATCATAACCTATGTGGATTAGAAGATACTTTACCACAAGCTTATTTAAGTTGACCATGGGCTAGCCATGGTGTATATGATTATATTTGTAGCATTTGTGATCGGATTTGCATTGATTTAGGCCTCTAGTCTGACGAGAATACCCAGGCTCAAAAGAGTATGTATATGAGAAACTCATATGAGTATGTGTTTAGTCCCATATACTGGTTGTAGGACCAAAAAATTTAAACAAACCCAAATAACACTTTCTATTTAGAAGTTTTGGAGCGACATGTTATAAGTTCAAAACACGGTGGCAGAGGCAAAGTTGGAAGAACACAGGAGATGCCACGGCCAATTTAAAACTGACAAGCCGTGGCCTGATTATTTTTTCTCCTTAAAACTGACAAGCCGTGCCTTGATTTTTTTTTTTTTCCGTTAAAACTTTGTTATTTTGTCAAATACGGTTGCTAAAACTTCGTTTTCAAAACATCTCTCTTTTCTTAAACAACGAATGTACCATATTGACGCATTCTTGGAATCAATCCAGCTGGTCATAGAACAGGCCAAATTGTAGGCGGCGTTTGATGCGTGGAAGCTAACTTTTGGTGACTAGGAGGATTAGACCGGTCCATTAGAATACAACTTTGTTGCTAGTCTATCAACACATACAGATTGGCTCGTGGTCAGCCTCCGCTCTGATACTATTTGTAACAACAGAGAACCACACTTAAAATAGCTAGTTGGAAGGTATTATTTGAATTACTTAGTCATGCATAAATACCTATGTTGCGGGATTTTCACCCCGACAACAGCATAGTCCCAAACCGAGCCGCGCAGGGAAAGCGAATGCGTTCCCACCGAGGTATTGTCCGCTCTGGACCCTGTGGGCACGGAGCTCGCACGGGGTGCGCACCCACCTGCGGGCGCGGAGCTCGCATAGGGGGCTTGGGCGTCCCTCACGGTTTTGTCCCCAAAAGGCGCCTCGGCGAGAAGAGGTTATTGAGCCCCCCATTTAACGCACAGACCTTTCCGCTGAACGGTCAATGTGGGACTAAATTCGGTGCACCCCCCCCCCCCAAACAACCTAATATCTATCTAGCGAATAACCGATGTGAAACTAAACGCTTTCCACCCATAACGGGGTAATCAGCATAACATGATTAATCTAGAGTACCACATTTATTAGTCTAATTGTGCAAATATAAGTTATATTTGTATATGCATTCATCATACTATCAATGACAAGTATACATGATCAAAATATAATAATACGAAAACTATCATAAAAATTATTGCATTTTACTTATTTTGATCATTAGCATTCATATATTTATATGAAAAAAATATCTATAATCATGCATGCCAGTGCACAAGGATTCTTACTGGGCCGTAAAACTCACATCTCTTGTTGCATATTTTTTTATAGTCATAGGAAGTTTAGATTTTGGATGGGTTGGTGTGAAGTTCGAACAATAGTCATTAGCTAGTTAGCTAGTTTATTTTCTAATGTCAATAAACAGTTAAAATTTTGTATTTGAATATTTGAATTACTTGATTATGATGGACTTAGTAGTTGGATCCTTTTGTCTATAATCTATTGATTTAAATTTATAAAGTTCATTGAAAAAGTATCCATCTATAGATCTTGTATGAACTTTAGGGCACCGTTTTAATGTTCGTGCGACCATAATACGTAATCAACCCAGATGACGGCTTAGGAGTTATATACTTTATCTCCAACTCACTACAAAAAACAAAAATTTTCGATGCTTTTTAATGTATATATTGATTCTTACACGCGTTCGTATTATTATTGCTCATGCCTTCTAGGGTGTATTGGATCTAAATTTAAAAGAAAATAATAAAAAAAAAAGTTAGTGCTTGCGTGAATGTCGCTGTGGAATTCTGGATCCAAATTCTGGCAGGAAGGTGTGGCTTTGCTTCAACTCTCAAGATTCGGCAGCACGATGTCGCTTCCTGTGGAATGAAAGCCCGAATTCCACGTTTTAAGCACTCCCACTGCGACGTTTTCCACGTCAAAGGTCCGCGTAGGCGACCGCTTCTAGATGGCGAAGAGGTTGCAGGTTCAATGGGTGGCTTCTTTTGCGTCCCATTACATTAAAAATAATAATAATAGTAATAATAATAATAAAAGCTGGCCGTCAAGCTGGCTTTTTGGAAAAAGAGAAGATAATGTTGTCGCGTACTTGATGACTCACTTGTTCCAAGCTCATGGTTATCCATTTTTTTAACCATTTCTTATCCGTTCAAGTTTATTTGATGTTCAATAATAAAGTAGGGGGACCCTGCCAAACCCTTGTTGCTTTGTCTTCAGGTTATACCTTGCCCACTTCGTGCTTGTATTACTTGGTCTCCCTGACTAATTGGCTTATACAGGACCAAATCGGGCCAGGCTGCTACAAGGATGCGAGTTTAACCAGTGACAAATTGATAATGATAATTCAAGGACACAAGTTTAACCAGTGACAGTTGGAAAAGGCTCTCACAAGGACACAAGGTTAATCCGTGACAAATTGATAATGATAGTTCGAGAACACAAGTTTAACTAGCGCGCGACATGAACACAAGTTTAACCAGTAACAAATTGATAATGATAACTCAAGTTTCTAGTTGTTCTTATTCTTATTGGTCTAGGTTGCTACAAGGACACAAGTTTAACCAGTAAACTTGATAGTGATATTTCGAGGACACAAGTTTAACTAGTGACAAATTGATAATGATAATTCAAGTTGCTGTTACAGGGATACAAGTTTAACTAGTGACAAATTGATAGACACAAGTTTAACCAGTGACAAGGACACAAGCTTAACTAGTGACAAATTGATAACACAAGTTTAGCGACCAACAATTGGTGCAGGCTGTTACGAGAACACAAGTTTAGCTGGTGACAAATTGATGATGATAATTCAAGGACACAAGTTTAACTAATCATGACAAATTGATAATGACAACTCAACTTTCTGGTTGTTCTTGTTCTTGTTCTTCGTCATCTTTATCAAGTTTAACCTCTTTCTTTCACACAGGATTAACGTGACAAATTGATACTGACGTTTGTGCATGGTTCTCCTCCTCCTCAAAAGTAGGCTCTTTTTCTTGTTTTGAAAAGGAGAAGTTCCGCCTATTGAGCGGCCTATATGATAGCATTTCAATTTCGTTAGACTTGTTAAAATATAAGTACAGAGAGCCATCAACGATACTTTGAAAGAATTTGATGCCATGCTCGGTCATACATGGCTATGAATTTTCTTACTTCGCTCCATGAGAATTGCATCGACTCGCAGGTTCATGTTGGTAGCAGCGAAATCTTTTTTCTTGCAGTCTTGCCATGCTGTAGCGGCCTCATCTTAGGGGACTGGGGTGATGCAAATAGAGCCTCCTAAATAATTAAGTTTAGAATTTTTTGCATACATATGCTTCTAAATATTCAACTTTGTATGAATATCGTTTCAAAACCCTTATTTTACATGCATATCAGGCCTTTAAAAAACTAGTGGTTTAAAATTAGAAATAACTAAAATATTCTTAATAGATAGACATGTAAAAAAAAATATTTATAAGGATATATATATATATATAAATAATTACTATTTGAAGATATTCATATAATTTCACATATTTAGGAGTGTTTACATAAAAAAATATTTTTATTTTTATCTATTTCAACTTATTTTAATACTTGGATTTTAGTTTAATGCCTGCTATTCAATATTTTCTGTAAAAATATTACTCAAAAAATATTAATTCGACAATTAGATAATAAAAAGAATTATGAAAATTCTTTCACTAATCATGTCAGCTAAATTGCTATGTTAACGATATTTATACAAAAATAATATTTTGTAAGGGCATGCATGTAAATAAAAATCTAAAAAGGTATGCATGCAAATTCAAATATTTATGAGAGTATTTATGCAACAATCATTTTTTTTTGCATTTATACTCTTCTAAATTGTAAAATTGCATGAATACTCTTCAAAATTACTATTTACATATATACCTTTATCAGTATTTTTTTTGCATTTTTACCTATTAAGATTATTTTCGTCATTTCAATTTTCAACCAGTAATTTTTTTAATAGTGCTAAATAACATAGGTATATATGCAAGAAAAAAGAAAAAAAAAATAGTATGCACACAAAATAAGTATTTTATAAAATATACATATAAATAATATTTTTAAAAAGATATATTTATATAAATTTTAATATTTAAGAGGATATGTATGTAAAAATTTTTGCTGATGCATGCATGCCATCTTACCCGCCGATTCCGGGTCAATGAAGCTTTAGTCTTCCAAGTCTATCCGAACGGGGGAGGAAAAGAACCAATTCACACCACCCCTCACCCGTTATAAGAGGCACGAGCTCTCTCCCATTCCCTCAACCCAGGGAGAAGAGAAGCCCCATTAGCTTTCCTCTCCTCTTACATAGTTACATTCACCATGGCCACCAACCTCCTCCTCCCCCTCCTCCTCCTCGCCCTAGTCGCCGGCTCCCATGCAGGCAGCATCGCTGTCTACTGGGGCCAGAACGGCAACGAGGGCACCCTCGCCGACACCTGCGCCTCCGGCCTCTACTCCTACGTCAACCTCGCCTTCCTCACCACATTCGGCAACGGCCAGACCCCCGTCCTCAACCTCGCAGGCCACTGCGACCCCTCCGCCGGCACCTGCACCAGCCTCACCTCCGACATCCAGTCCTGCCAGTCCCAGGGCGTCAAGGTGTTCCTTTCCCTCGGCGGCGCCTCCGGAAGCTACTCCCTCTCCTCCACCGACGACGCCCAGAACGTCGCCCAGTACCTCTGGGACAACTTCCTTGGCGGCAGCTCCTCCTCTCGTCCCCTCGGAGCCGCCGTCCTCGACGGCATCGACTTCGACATCGAGGCAACCAACGGAGACTTCTTCGACACCCTTGCACAGGCTCTGTCGCAGTTCAGCAGCCAGGGAAACAAGGTCTACCTCACGGCGGCGCCGCAGTGCCCGTACCCCGACGCGCACCTCAACACGGCGCTGCAGACCGGACTTTTCGACTATGTCTGGATCCAATTCTACAACAACCCACCGTGCCAGTACTCGGGGAGCATCGACAATTTGGTCAGTGCGTGGAACACCTGGATATCGAGCGTGACGGCGACCAGCTTTTTCTTGGGCTTGCCGGCGTCGCCCGATGCGGCCCCGAGTGGTGGCTACATTCCTCCCGACGTGCTGATTTCTCAGGTTCTGCCGGCAATTCAGGGGCCAAAGTATGGTGGGATAATGATCTGGAGCCGGTACTACGATGTGCTGAACAACTACAGTGCCACCGTGAAGAATAGCGTTTGAATTGCGTCCCATACATATATACAAGGAGGTCTATACTTATGGTCATGTTTACTAAAATAATGACAAGCAGGTTGCTTGCCAAGAAAGATCCAATCTGAAATCAATTAAATATGTTTTGGAAATAAAGAAGTGATATGGATTCCTCTTTTTACTAAAAGAATTAAGTGACCCTTTCTTGAAAAAGAAAATAAACAAATAAATAAAGTCAAATGTACGTGATGCGAGTCGCATGGATGCTTGTTTGTTCACCCACTTTGACCGGACAAAGTCTCACCAGTTAACTACAGCTCTTTTATTAGTTCGACGCGAACAATCCTCGTGGATAACTTCCAAAGCAGTCGATACTTTTGTGCAGCGTTCTAGATACATGTAATTTCCTCATATAAATTACTTATATTGGAATATTATAAGATATTCTTGAAATCCAATTTGTTCGAATGTGAAATTTTCCAAATAAACACCATTGACTGATCTAGGAAGGGGAAGTAACGGCTTCCCATTTCCAAACATGCTGAACGATTTTAAGCTTTCACTTCCCAAGTTTGCTTAAGATTGATAATTCCATAGATCGTTGAACGTTCCGACTTTGTTATATGGAAAAACTTTCTTAAAGAGAATTGGATGTTTGGGACAGTCCTAACCCTATATTTAGAATGAATCTTTCATCCATCCTTCTGTATATTTGGGAAAACATGGAAGGATAGATGAATATAATTTTCTAATCTATTTGGTATAGAGAGAGTGAAAAGGACAATGCATAATATTTGAATAACATTCTTACCCAATTATTCTTTGATAAAAAAATATTGCTATTAATTTATAATACTTATTTATACTAAAGAAATAGAGTAATATATAATTTTATAATCTTTATAATTTATTATCATATAAATAATATACAAATATTTAATTTGATTTCGTACATAATTTTATTAATTAATTATATATGAATTAATTAATTAATATATATTACTATATTGATAACTAATTAATTTATAATTTAATTCATATAATTAATTAATTCTATATACTAAAAATACTAAATAAAAATATAAAAAATAGATATTTCTAATTTTTAATTTAGAATTATGGAGTACTAAAATTAAAATAATTAGTAATAAAATTTAATAGCATAGGGTTAATAAAAAAAGGTGGGGCATGGGTTTCTTGTCCAATTTTATCAATATAGAAATCTGCTCTCCATCTATATATCCTTCGTTGCATTCTTTTTCTATCTGTTCTTTCTAAGAATTTTTTTGGTCCATCTTTTCTATCGTGATCCCATCAAACAGAAGCAAGAAATAAGCCACCAATCCTTATTTCACTGCAAAGAAAAGGTAGACTAAGTCTACGTCTTTTCCTAGAGATGAGCCGACGGCCCCAGGCCAGGAAATTGCTGGGAACTCAGCCCAGTTGCTGTTCGATCAAACTTCTGCCATGAATTGTGACCAAGCATTTTCACTCAAAAGACGTGTCTTATGTTTTAAGAGTTCGGCACGGCGGGTCAGGCAATTGCTTGTGCTCAGTTATGCCTGACCGAGTTTGCACCTGAAATAGTTAGTAGCCTCACGCCCATGAGCTTGAGTCCTTTGCACGGCAAGCCCGGTTAGGATGACGAGCTTGATCTAGTGCGACTTGTTCAAATCTCTTGTTGTTGGAAAACTATGGGAAAGGGAAAGGGATAAATTCAAAAAGATTCTAGACAGACGGATTCCTACGTTACTTCAATTGTCTTAGGTCCAAAATCATATCGCTTCTATCTTTGAGGAATTTTTTCATGGGAGCCTTCATAAGTAAGATACTGTTTGAGTGAATCAAGACAAGTACTTCTAAGACTAGAGTATAGCAGGGTTTACTGTCTTCGCGAATGAGTTCCAAGCTTTTTGAAAAGAGTTCGAGCTTGGCTAAAGACTCTTGAAACATCTATTGGATGTTTGTCTTCCGGTTGATGATGAACTTGTTGTCTTCTTAGGCGTAGGTGTAGGTGCTCTTCTCTTATTCGTATAATAATATCATGCATCGTCCAGGGGTGAAGCTTGGCTTGTTTTATACCACTTAAGAAGGTGAACTTTTGATCAGCCAAGACGTATTGCGTCAAGGCATGCGGTAATACTTCTCCATCCACAGCGCGACGAGGTTTGCACGTTGGAATAATATCATATGGTTTTAATGGTGGAACGAGAATACGTTGTTTGGGTAATGGCCCATGAAGACGACCCATGTATATGGCATCAACCAAGTCTACATATTCTATATCCATGAGTGCTTGAATAGTATATCTCATCAAGAAATATCTTTCTGTAACAAGAATAGGTAGCCTTTTTCGCTTAATGACTATTACATTTTCTTACTTAAGTAATGAATATTTTTTATGATCAATTGTAGGTTCTTTCTATTGGTTTCTTGTTAAATATTTAATTCCAAATTCTGAAGTTTTAAGAATAGTCCCATATCCAATATAAAAATAAACAAAGATCTATTTAAATATAAATTCTTATCCTAGATATGAGTGGATAAAGCTTAGTTTTTATTTCTCTCTCCTTTGCTTGCATTTTCACAAAAAATGCATCTGATTCCATGGATCATGTGAAGGAATAAAGATGTCTAAGGACCCGGTGAGTGTGTCGCGGCATCTGGATTTGGTTGGTTTAAATTCAACCTAAATTTTCCTTTATTAGAGTGCTCTTTGAGGAGTCTCTTTTATTAGAGTGTATTTCAAGGAAAACAAGAAGCAATTCATTGTTTTTGGAAATAGGCAACAAACAACTAGAGCAAATTCTACTTTAAAGAGAATGCTCTTCTATAGCGTATATTGAACTAAGTAATATCCATAATTACTTAATTTGTTTGTTTTCTCTATATGTATAGAAAGCTATTTATTAAACAATGAAGACTAAAAAAACAATAATAAATTAAGTGATTTCCAAATCTAAAGATTTTTTTGAATGGTTGGGCTGAAAATTTAATAAAATTGGTGAGTTGGGTTGGTGCAACCAGCAAAATTATAAGATTAAAGATTGGGCTGGGCCTATATTTATAACTACCCAAGAGTAGTTTTGGATTCGACCGGTCAGGATTTTATGGATCAAAAAAAGAAAATAACTATGCTTCACTAGTTCTCAATAAAAAAGATATGATATCCTTGTGCTGCCTGACGGATTGCGGGAACATGTTGAATAGTGCGGAGTGAGGTGCCTCCAATTTATCTCAGGAACAAAAAGTGGTGTCAAGAGGATAAGGAACGCTGAGGTTAATATTGAATGAGAGGGTTATCAGCACCCATCAGAGCATCACTCAGTTTGCTGGGTCATTATGAGCAGTGATTTAACATCGTATGCGAGATATGTTCTGCAGGCTAGCTATATCATTTTGGAGGAGGACTTAGTCTCGTTGATTGATCGTGTTGGACCCAATAGTCTTCAATTTTCTTTGCTTTGTATATCTTTTTTTTAGTGATGTAGTTGATTGTGCTCACGAGGAAACAGTTCCAAAGGCACCAAAATAAATAAATAAACAAGACGGTAAATCAGGTGAAAACACCGAATCCAATCCCATGCTGACGTGGCGACAACCCCAACGCTTCCGTCGCTTGGCGCGGCTCCGTCTCCACGAGGCTTCAGGTCGCGTGCAGTCCACGTCACACGAATTTCTCTCCTACCGCGTCCGAATATTGTGGGCGACACCCATTCGAAGGAAAGTACCAAAGCGGAGATGTCGCCGATTTTGGCGTCTCGAAATGATGTTCTATAATCACCCTCCGACCCTAAAAGTGACGCGTCCGTTCTCAGGTAAAGAGCTCCTTGCACGCCACGTGCCCATTTCACTTTCCTTCCCACTTCTCGTTCATAGTGAACTTGGTCGCACCTCATATTTAACATTATCCATCGTCGAAGATCACAATTACTTTAATGTCACGATGTGTTCATCCTAACGGCTTCACTTTTTTGGAGGTCTCTCCCATGGTGTCATACTTAATTCCTAGCTATATCCAATGCAACTTTTTAACAAACATTTTTCTTGTTTTTAAATAATGAAATGCAACAAATGTTTGTTAGTTGTATAGTAACAATTGATGAAGAAAAGAGAGCGTGGGAAGGATATCCACATCACCGGAACTACGCGGCTATTGCTCAAACGACTAACTTTGTTAGGTAAGGAAGAAAGAAAGAGAAGACAATGAAAGGCTGAAGGGCCCACAAGTTCTTCACTGCTTGCAGCACTCGGGGGAAAAGAAGGATCGCAATGGAATATGCTAATATTCTTTCCACCTGCCGCTACTCGCGCTTTTTGCTTTCCGTCTGTGCTTGTTGGGGTGGCGAATAGGGCTGTTAACGAGCCGAGCCGAGCCCGAGCCTCCGCAGGCTCGGCTCGGCTCGTTTCACCAACTCCTCGGCTCGGGCTCGGGCGGCACAGCTCGGGCTCGGGCTTGGGCTCGTGAAGCTCGTTTGCCCGAGCCCGAGCCCGAGCGGCGAGCCCGAGCCTGCCCCATCCCCATCCCGGTCCCTATCTCCGTCGACCGTCGGAGAGAAGAACGAGCAGCTGCCAGCCGAGCTCGGTTCCGGCGGTTCGTCGGAGAAGAATGAAGGAAGGAAAGAAGGAAAAGAAGAAGAAGAGAAGAAAGAAGAATGAAGGAAGGACTCACCTCGTCGCGTGCGGCGGCGGCCGGCTTCGGCCGCGAGCACCGCCGGCACGGGCGCCGGCCGCAGGCACGGCCGAGGACGCCACGGGCGCCGCGGGCTCGGCCGCGGGCGTCGCCGGCCGCGGCCCGACCCTCCCGTGCGAGGGACTCCTCACGTGGCATTAGCATTCGCGTCGCCGGCCGCGGCCCGACCCTCCTCTGTCGCAGTCTCGCCGCCGTCGCCGGTGGAGGAGTCGGCAAAGAGGGAAAAGAGAAAGGGAGAAACGGAGAAGAAAGAGGGGGAGGAACAACCCTATCCAGAAGAGGGGAAAAGAGAGAGGGAGAAACGGAGAAGAAAGAGGGGAAAAGAGAGAGGGAGAAACGGAGAAGGAAGAGGGGAAAAGAGAGAAGGAGAAACGGAGAAGAAAGGAGGGGAGGGACGCCCGGAGGGGAGGGGAGGGACACCCGGAAGAGGGGAGGGGAGCCTGGGAGGGACACCCGGACGCTTCTGGAGAAACCCAGAAGAAAGGAGAAGAAAAAAAAAAAGAAAGAGGAGGTGGCCGGTGGGACTATGGGAGGGAAGGTAACGGATTGGGTTTGGGTTAACGGGCTAAGTCCGAACCCAAACCAATCCAATTCGATTTTGGAGCCCTCTTTTGGGCTCGTGTGGGCTCGCGAGCTGCTCGGGCTCGAGCTCGGGCTCGGGCTCAGATTTAAACGGGCCTCATTTTGGGCTCGGGCTCGTTTGACTAACGAGCCGAGCTCGAGTCGGGCTTTTATCGAGCCGGGCCCGAGCCGAACCCGAGCAGCTCGGCCCGTTGACAGCCCTAGTGGCGAACTGGAGACGCGTGTGTGTTTTTTTTCCCATCATTGATTGTATTAAGCTATATTATATTGGGTGATATGAAGGAATCTTTCTTGCCGGGTAAAAGAAACGAAGTGATATATATATATATGTATATATATATATGTATATATGTATATATATATATATATATGTATATATATATGTATATGTATATGTATGTATATATGTATATATATATATGTATATATATATATATGTATATATATATATATATATATGTATATATATATATATGTATATATATATATATATATGTATATATATATATATATATATATATGTATGTATACAGTTTTCCATCCAAGAATATAGTATATGCCTCTAAATCACATGGCATTTGGTATTGTTATATGCTGTGAGTACATATTCATAAAGATACTGCAGTTACCTTCTTATCTCTAAAGCATATGCTAATATGCCATGCATGTCTCTATCATAGAAAGATAGATGCGGGTTGTGGGGTGGGGGCGTGTACCACCCGCTGCTCAGGGACATTCAGACTATGATCAGTGGTGGAACGGCCTTGCAGGCAAAACACATATGTATGATATATCTGCTTCGGTAAAAAAAAAAAAAAGAGTAGGTAGAGTAGGAGGTTCCTTTTTACCGAGAGAAGAAGGTGTGCTTCTTTGATTACATCATGCTTGTTTTAACTTAATATGATATAGATAAATAAATTGATTTTTTTCTTTTTTTGTTAAGGGGGCATTTCATAAATTGATCCTTATATATATATATATATATATATATGGAGTGCTTGATTGCATTTTATTAGATGGCTAGTTCTATAATTATTTCAGACTATGAGGAACATGTTGAACCCTGATTAGAATTATACAAGTGATTTAAATACTTTAATGAAACTAGCCGTTAATCTTCCTTTCTTTTAATGAAAAATCGGTACCATATTCCATATGGGCTTCTTGCAGAATTAACCTGTTCTTAAGTGAGTTTATTGATAAGCATCTATTAATGCAACAAGGATTTCTTTTTCTGATAGGATGAGAAATGTACTTTCTAATAACAATAACTTTTAAATTAAATAATTTGTTATAATGAATGCGAGTGTTTTAAGATAATAGATGGTTTTCTTTTTGTAGGTTGCAAATGGTATGTTGTCGGAAATTCTGTTGAAGTATTAATGCAATATATAACTCTATCAAAAGAATTATGCCGATATAAGTAAAAGCAGCTATAGTTTTATATTGTATCATCTCCTCCCTCAAAGTTAGTTCCTCCTGCATAATTTTTGGATAAGGTTCTTCCCTAGGTTACTGTAAAGATTTTTTTATTGAGAAAGTTAAGTTTCAAAATGAGTGAAAAATAACCAAGAAAAGCAAAAAAAAGGTCCCTAACTAGCACCATATACTCTGGTACATAGCTTCATAACACTGCCCCATTAAATGGTTTGATTTTTACAATTCTAGAAATACAGAGTTTAGGTCCTCTTCCTTTTTTGATTATTCAAAAACTAAGGTAGATATCCTATTTCGAACGGAACTAGCTTTCTAAAAATGAACAAAACTAGTAGAAATAAACATGAAAAAGGTAAAATTCTATAAGATATAGATCTCAATTTATATATCAACTTTATCTGCTGTCACTGTACTTAATTCTTCATAGATTGAAAGATATGTTTGCTCAAAGTCTTTTCCGAAAAAAATTTTTTTAATTTGATTTTAAAGTCCAAACGATGGAATTTAGATCGAATTGCTAGTTGTGCAGTCTCCTTTAGAGTAGGTGCCACATCGTAGATCTCTAAAAATTATCTAATTTTTTCTTTAAAAAAATTATCTTAATCGGCATTATATGACTAAAATATAGTTTTCGGAAGTTGGTGCGTGATTCAACTTCCAATATGATAAATATTTTTTTCCCGGAACATACAATGTGGCACTTGGGGTTTGGCCTTCAGCTTCATTCAAGGGCCATCGTCAAACAGCTTGTCCAAAGTCCACCACTTATGGCGACGGTTTGACCATTCGCCTCTGTTCTGAGGCGCCCGTAGATTTTATTTCTCTGTGTACCAAACGTACGAACTTAATCTTAACTATAAAATAAATAAAGAGTAATTAAGTTTTTTTTTCCTCCTTCTACCGTTGAAACAGACATTTCATACATCATGGATACGAGTACACCCAATAAAATCAGCAAACAAAAGGTTCCGTAATGCAACAAGCATCTCACCCTCTCCAACCCATAGGATACTTCCTGAGTAGCTCGCTACATATGCCGCTATCCAGTCCGCCGCCTCGTTAGCCTCACGATATACATGCATAATCTAAAATACAATGCCCTTTCTCACTATCAACTAAATATCACGAAGTAGAAGATGAACACTTTCATCCCTGCTCATGCTCCGTCGGACCCACCGATCATCCCCCATCCCTGCAAGTATGTCGTGGTTTAAGGTAGTGTGATATTGTTATAAAAATATGAAATCGTTTTTGTTTGTTTCTTATACTTAAATAGAGAATAACGATAACCACTTCGAGTCTTGGTGAGTGGATGCGGAGAGCGGGTTTCACAGGTGAGTTAGTGGTTGGTAGAGCATTATAGTACACTTTGCATTTTAAACACTTATTATCTTGTACTAATGATTCAACTATTTTTTATAATTTTTTATAGGTTATACTAACTGTTATGTTGTTTCATTGCTAATATGGTAGCACTGAGTTCCACGAAGCTATGCCCGAGAAATAAAGGGGAAGGATGAAATGCAATAGTTATTGTCAAATTTTATCTAATTCAAACACACACACACACACACAGATAGTATCCGTACATGATTTCGCAATCTTATTACTCAATCATCTTTTTCGAGGCTAAAAGAATCACCATGTGATATCATATAAAATAATAAAAAGATCGTAACCACAACTGTTAAGCCTTATTTCAGTAAATTTTTTTTTCTAACAATTTTGTTAGAACATTGTGAAGTTAGTATCCATTCTTACCAATGGAAATAAAATTTTCCAAAATAATTATAATTTTTTTAATATATCTATCCTTATAAATATTTGAAATTATGTGAATACTCTTATAAATTTAATATATCTATCTTTCTTTGTATGAAAATATACTCCTAACTCAATAAAAGTAGAAGGGTAAAAGAAAACAATTTATGGTATGCATGAAAATACTAAATTTACGAGGATATATACATAAAAAGAAATAATTTATGATGGTATACATATAAATAGTAAATTTATAAAGATATACATTCAATTTCAGATATTTATGGAGGTATACATGAAAAAAATATAATTTATAAGGATATACACATAAATAATAAATATACGATGATATACATATAATTTCATATGTTAGGCCAAACATTATTACAGCATAGTTCCAAGAAGAGCACCATGCAGGATGCATCCAGATACTTCACCATTTGAACTCTCCTAGTATAGGAATGTTGTCTTTTATCGCATTACACCTTTCCAGTGGAATGATTTCCATGTAATTAGTTGCCCTCGTCACCTGTATAATAATTTTCATCTCACACAATCCGTTCTCATATTACTTGATTCCTCATCCTTGAGTAATTTTAATTATAAGCCTGCTGGATATACCATGAGGGCAATTTACCGTAGTCTTTTCTCGAAGCTTTGCCGATGTGTAATAAATGTTATCTATACATGCACACTGAGTTTGGCATCGACATTTAGTGTTGCACTTTTTATATCAAAGATTGAAAATTTTCATAAAAAGATGGGACGACACAATTTATCTCACGATATGCACAGTGTTTTTATATGTATTAAATGAACAATGAGCTTCTCAAGCATGTGCCTATTGAGCACCACTAAAAATAGTAATTAGCATAACGTTTTAATCCATGTTAAGACTAAGGTGGCAAGTGTCTCCCGTGCAACAGACAGAACTTTTGAGTTTATACGAGGGTCGTTGCGCCGCCCACGATCTTTGCAGCAGATAGGCACGACCGAATGATCGGTAGCCATTCAAACTCTTCGTGGAGTTGAGGAGTTCATATGCTTGCGGAGTCGGCCATAACTTCACGGACTTATCTCTTTAAAAAAAGACAAAGCAGAAGGTTGTGATCATGATCTTCTATTCTAATTTTTTTATTTGGCATTGGACTGAAGTCAGCTGAAACTGCGGACTTTAATCCAAGATGCCCCTTTCATTATCAGCCATCAAAGCTGACAAAGCTTGACATATACCCGAGGGTGGGGGGCAACAAAGAGGGTGAGGATAAGCAGAGATCAACGAGTAAGCGAGGATTCGAGGCGCCAAGAAATAAAAATAGAAGAACGGCGAAAAAGAAATGGAAGAAACGGTGGGGTCGGCGCCAGTGACGCGCGGGCCCCACAGGCGGCGCACCACGGACGGTGACGAGCCGCTGCCGACGTGGTACCTGACATTAGGGACAACGTGTCGTGGCCTCGCGCTCCTCTCGCCCGATCGTATCGCCACGGCCGGGCCCCGCCGACACACCGTGATGAAGCACTACAAGGCCCCAACTTTGCTACTAAAAATGTCGTTGCTATCGCGGCTGATATTTTTTGATTGTAATCAGACAAAGCCCCATAAAAAGACCAGTGTGATTAGGTCACGTGGACAAGTGACATGTTGGTTATATGGTTGGGCTTCGTAGGACCGAACCGGGGGAAAAGCCGCGGGCTACAACGGACCGCTCATCCTAACGTGCGCGTCACCACCCCTCCCCCCCCCCCCCCCCCCCCGCGACTCCCGAGCTTGATCTTTGGGTGGTTCTATATACACCCCCCCTATTGCTCAGGACACCCCCCAAAAATTAAAAAAAAATTAAATACTCTCTACACCCCCCCCATTTGCTAAGGACACCCCTAAAAAATTAAAAATTCCTAAATTACCCCCCACCCTCCCCACCCCCTCACCTAAATTGCTCTCTACACCCTCCAAACCCCCCCCCCCACCCCGCTCTTCCCCTCCAAAACATCTCGCCAACGCCCAAAACCCCCCGTTCCCCCTTCTCCCTCTCGTCGCCGGCATTCTTCCGATCTCCGACCACCTCGCCGGCTTCTCCCGGAACCACCTCGCCGGCTTCTCCCGAAATTTTTTTTTTTCACGGTTCGTGCTCCGTTCGGCACTGGATCGCCGAACAAAAGGCTTCTGTTCGGCTGAACAGTGCCGGACAGAAGCCTTTTGTTCGGCGATCCAGTGCCGAACGGAGCACGAACCGTGAAAAAAAAAAATTTCGGGAGAAGCCGGCGAGGTGGTTCCGGGAGAAACCGGCGAGGTGGTCGGAGATCGGGAGAATGCCGGCGACGAGAGGGAGAAGGGGGAACGGGGGAGGAGGGGTTTAAGGGGGGTTTGAGGGGTGTTTTTTTTTTTCTTTTCAAAACGAAACGGAGGGGGGGGGGGGGGGGGGGGGGGGGGTATGAGAAAATTTCAAGGGCAATATGGTAATTACACTAAAGGTTAGTTTGGGTTTTTTTTTTTTTGGTTTTTGGGGGGTGTCCTGAGCAATAGGGGGGGTGTATATAGAACTACCCTTGATCTTTTTATGTTTTTTTTCGTGGTCCCTTCTGCCCCCCAACTCCATTCTCCCGCTTGCGCTCCCTCCTCCTCTCGCTATTTTCCCTCCCCTCTCTCTCTTTTTTTGTCTTTTTTTTTTCTTCCTTTTTTGGGTCCTCGTCCTCCTCCTCCTGGATCGCCTCCTTCCCTCTTCGCTC
Organism: Phoenix dactylifera; assembly: GCF_051530095.1. Classification (NCBI taxonomy): domain Eukaryota; kingdom Viridiplantae; phylum Streptophyta; class Magnoliopsida; order Arecales; family Arecaceae; genus Phoenix; species Phoenix dactylifera. The sequence continues at coordinate 30,810,526 of NC_143198.1, read as the reverse complement.
ACTGCTGCACTCTCGTTCCCTCCACCGCCCCAAAACCCTAGCTCTCATCGCTCGCTTGGGATCTCGGCTTGCTGGAGTTCCTGAACTCGTTGCGCGTCGGGGCCTGCGATTCGAGGTGCGCGTCTTCGTGGCGTGTGGAATTATTGCTTTTACTCTTTAATGTGTTTTTATCGAAGATTTTACACGGTTCTGCTACTCCTGCGAAGAAATCTGTTTTCCATCGCATGTTTCTTTTTTCGATGAATTACTTGTTTTTGAGGAAAAAAATCTGATTTTTGCCCATTTTTCTTGAAAATTGATTTTTTTTGTTAATGGAATTCTCGGTAGCCGCTGGGGTTTTGATGCGAGAAGTCATTTAAGTTTGGATTTTTTTTTTCTTTATTCTTGATAGGTCATAACCCAATTCCTTTCAACATTTCGCTACTGTTCTCCTTTCCTTTATGATTCAAATATCAGAATTTGTTTAGTTTTTGTTTTTCGTCCAAAAGTGGAAGAATTTTGGTAAACAATTAATCTGGTTTTTGTACTGCTGTCTTTTGTTTTCCACTGTGCATACGTTTTTTGATACGGTTCATCTCCTTTTGCTTCTGAAATATAAGTTTTTGATTCATACTTTTCTTATTTTTCTATCTCTGAGTTTGCCCTTTGAAGAGAGTTTCCGAGGTGGCCTGTATGGCCGTTAATCTTATTGTGATTCAAAAGGGGAAGGTAGTAATATACATGGATTCGTCAACCTGGACGGTGTTTTGGTTTATATGGATGATATCTATGAAGTTAATAGGATCCAGCTAAGCTGTTCATTGCTTCATTGTAATTTGGTTTCATGAGCTAAATGATTTTAATGCACTGCCATTACTCATTCACTTGTTTTCTCCAGCAGTATAAATATCCTGCCTGTGATTCTGTATCCTTTCAACACAACCCTTGCACAGCAACAGAGCATCCCGAGGTCTGGGTGGCTTCCTCCATTTGATTCACACCTTGGTGCGTTCTGTTACACTAATCTCTTAACATGCTTATCTTTACACTAGTCTGTTAATGTGCTTCTCTTTTTCTTACTAGATTTATCCGATACGCTTAATGAGATTCGATTTTGTTTCAAAATTCTCACAATCATCCTGTAGTGATCTCTATGTTGGTTTGCCTCTCTTTCTTGTTTCTTCTTATTATTCTTCATTTTTTAAGGCATGGGTTCTGGATCGGGTTTGTCTTTGTTGCATTATTTTTTATTTTTGGCTTTTCCTAATGTTTTGTATGGGTTTTGAATTTTTGTATTTGAATGACTCGCTGGTTTCTGTTACATTTTTTTGTTAGTGGGATACTTTGTCTTTTTTATGTTAATCATTTTGAGGTTTGAATCAGTTGACACGAGTCTTATTTCTTTTTATTCATCTTAGAACACTGCAGTGTGTATGGTTTTGATAGCTCTATCACAACCGTGGTTCGAATGCTTCATTATCATCTATCTTTTTGTTGCTTGAGTATCATGGACCTGTGTTTTTTGATCTGTGGTGTTCTCTCTCGGTACTTTTGGTAATTGTGCATGTTGATAGTTGATCTTATTGAGTAGGTATATTGGTATATCAATTATCAAAAATTTCTATCAACTTTGTAAAAGACACTACAAATCGTACCCAGAAAAAGGGTGGACTTATGACCTCTTTTCTCAAAAAACAAAAACAAAAGAAAAGTAAATGCAATGTGGGTTCTACTTTGATTTCAGTGAAAAGTATGAACAATTCAAACCTTAAAGCGTGAAATTTTAGGGAGAAGTGGCACCAGGGTAAATCCTTAAAACTTTCAGTAGTCGTGTGATTCTTTTCAATCTTTTAGATTATGATTCTGTTTCCTTGTTAAGTGGACAGACACTCCATTAAATTTTCTAGATCTTATTGCAATTACTTTAGGTATTGTACTTCACAGTTCTTTCCCAATTTTATTAAACTAAGATTATATATTTTTCATCATGGATCCATATTCGCTTCCATATAATGCTAATTGTTCTACTTGCTAGATTATGCCTTTTTGATCATGTCGCAATTCCCTCCCACACCTCTTTTATCAAAAACCTTTTTTTGTCTTTTTTTCATTTGTTTCTTTTGTTGCAACATAGTTGGTGCTGTCTGTCTTATGTGATTTAAAATTTTCAATATGATTTAGAAAGCCAAGGGCATATAATATAAGTTAGAAACAAACAAAGCTGAAAGCATAGTTTTAACTCTTGGTTGATGCTCTGGCTTTTGGCTGGAATTGATGAAACAAGTGTTTGTTTTGGAGGTCGCTTCTAAAATATCATCAATTTTTTTCCCTTATCAAGCTGCTTAACATGTGCCTTCATGCATGCTTTTGCATTTTCTTTCCATGTTCCCTTGTATGATGATTGCAAACTCCAAAATGTCAGATGGCAAAGGGGTGTTGTAAGAGCATCAACTTTTATCCAATAATATGATAACTCCTTCCTTTCATCCTAATAATCCATAAACATCCTCTAAGCTGATGATTCTCAAGGATAATTGACATTATTTTTTATGCCATCAAAATCTGAAAATTGATGAGTATTTTGTAAAAATCTTGCAACAAAACATGTTATATTTCTGCCAAGGAGAAAGGAAATCTTAATGCTGGAGGAGTCTTCTTTGAACTTAAGGACAATACTTCTGAAGAGTTGAACTTGATGTCCACCAGAGTAGTGCATTTTGATATGGTTAGATCTGCAATGTGTCAATTACCGTTTAAATGGTGTATCTGGTTGTTTGTCTTTTCTAGAAGTGCTATTTTAGAGACTTATGTTAAATTTGAATTTTTGGAGATTGAAAGTTCTAAGTTTAATTAAGGCGCAGATTATTTCCAGGTTTATGCATTATGCTTGTTGGCATTTATAAACTTTTGTAATTTATTTGTTTTACAAGTCCTCTAGAGAAATCTACCATCCGGATCAAAAGTCTGAGGATCTTGAGTTGGTAGAAGTCTATATAAACTTTCAAGACAAGTAGCAGTCTCAGACATTGGATCTTTAATGGAATTTCAGATTTCAGTCGATTTGCATTTCCAACTCTTCTTTTTTTTCCTTGTTCTTTTTCCCTCCTCTTCTTTAATTTCTTTTCTATAGTCTTGGTACATCATATCTTAGCCTTATATTGGATTTTGCAAGGATTACTTAGTAGTTAAGTTTCTGTTTTAGTTTTACCCCTATGCTCTCAGAGCATAATCAAATTATTTCCTAGTGGCATTTACTGCTTGATCTGCCTTTATTATTTTCCATATTCTCAGGTTGATTAAGATATTCGCATACTTTGCCCACAATGTTTATTATATCCATACCTTTTATTAACCATTCTAGTTTATAGGCATAATTAATGGTCGGTGATACTGCTTGCAGTTTGATGATGGTCTTAGAATTAGTGGAACATAGTGTAGCACAAAGTGTAAAGTACTGGTACAGCTACCCATACAGGTAGCTTACTTTTATGGTATGATATGGACCCTGGACACATGATATGCCTGCTGGTGCCAGCATAAGATAACCGAGATGTCGTATTATGTGTCCGTACTGTATGGTGTTGTGGGCGTAACATTGTCGATACTTACCTATATAACATAGTATGACTGGTATGGGCCGGTATGCATTGGCACTTCAATCCATGGTGTAATTTCTGTATAATGAAGTTAATGCAAATTTTGAAGATTTATGTCTTTAAGTTATTGCCATCACACCGTTGAAGATATTCCATTACTAACCATCGTAATTTTTGTTTCATTTGTGAAGCTTTTGAAATATACAAATTATTGTTCTACTTTTGTGAAACTGGAAATATTCATGCTGTTTGATGAAATTAAAGGGGGTCTCTGTAGCTCGTATTAGCGAACCCATTTAATTTGGTTTTTAGCTGTCCTTTTTTTAAAAAATGTTTGCGAATGGTGTCCAATGCAAATAATCCTTGTGATATATTATTATTTTGTTGTTTCTTGTTCTGTATATCAAGTGTCAATGTATTTGACTTCTTCTATTGCAACTTGAAGTGATACCATTTTAGACATTTTGGTTAAAATCTAGTTTGATTTTGTTGTAACTGATAATTCTGATTCTTGCATTATTAAATTTTAGGATGTGTTCCGGTTTTTGATAAGAACTGCTGGCTCTTAATCTATTTTGCCTAGAAGGAGGGGTTTATATTTCCTCGCATAAAGGCCTGTATGCAAGTTTATGTTAGTTTATTTGGTAATCTTAGTTGTTTTCTATTGCACAACGTACCACATATTTAGGTAACCTGTGCCAATCATTGGCCAGCATGGTAAATACCTGTACTATACCATTTTTAGGTGTGGCACTGGGATGCATGACATGCAACCAAATGCATGGGCATGGTTTGTGCTGCAGGCTTACGTTATCTTTAGGTTTAATTTTAGTTTAGAGTTTAGACCATTGTAACCTCTTTTTAAGTGCGTTAAGAGTTGTTTTCTGGAAAAAAAGAAGAAACATTGGACAAAAGTAATCTACAAGATCCCAGCTCTGTTAATTATGGCATCTATGCAAGTTAATTGTTTTCCAACATGTGCATCACATAATTTAATATTTGATGCAAGACATCCATTTTTTTTCATGAACAACAAAACAAAACTGAAATACCAACTAGTAACTTGTACTGGGAGTAATACAATGAATGTACTGCAAATAAAGCAAGTTTACCACCAAAAGTTTCTAAGACTAGTAATACCATATCTAGACTACTAACACACTGGTGTACCAAATGAACAAGTTTAATTCATATGAAACTTTGAGCAATATCCATAAATCATTTAACAGATAATGATACATCATATGAGTATAATGTTTTCGTAGGAACATACCAGATGTACAACTACTCAATCTACTACTACTTTTTCTTCATGACATTGATATTCTATTATTGTTTCCATTTTGTTTTTAATCACATTAACAACATATACACATTAATGAATCCATATATCTGCTTGGATTTTGATGTATAAGCTTATGACAACCATGACCTAGTTTCATACATGTATAACTTAAAAAAGATTCATGACACACACTAATCGCACAAATAAAATTTGTGTGAAATAAGTGAGACTAATAATAGAGTGATGTTTCTACATCATGGACGTGTCTGATTCCTAGATTGAGCCTTCAAAACCTCAAATGAAGAGGCTTTAATTTTCAAAAGAGACCAAAATAAGCTGAAGTGGTTAAGCATAAAGAGGCTGCTTCACATTAGTCTGATACATATTGCACCACAAAATTTACACCATTTGCATTGTTTCATTCTAATTGACGGGCTACATATTGTACGAATAATACCAATACATACTGACATGACATTCCTAGATACTGGTCCACATGGCAGTGAAGCTATGTGCTGACTACAGAAATTTTGATTTATGTTGGAATATACCTCTTAAAGAAATTCAGTTGTTGGCATGAATCTTAAAAAGTGGCTTTACTTTCTCATAATAGAGAATGTTCTTTTCCTTTTACTTCAGTTTAGTTAGTTTTACTGCTACTGCTATCATTATCATTATTATTGCTGTCAAAGCACTCCAGGATTTAGTTGTACTATGAAATGGCAGGTGTAAGCAATGCCATAACTTGAGCGTGCTAACCAGTACTGTTGTTATCATTGCTGTTGTTCCTCTAGACCCCTGAATTTAGTTATACTTTAAAATGGTAGTTTTTTTTTGGAATAATTTATAAATATTGCAGGATTTCTATGTATTAAATTAATAAGCAAGCGTAGGTTGAGATAAGACTTGAAAGGTTTGATGGTGGGCAAGAATGCTTTTCTTTTCTCTCTGTGATATATTTTTCTTTTTCGGTTACATTCAGGGTTATTACTGAGCTAATGCATGCCCAAGGATTGATTGACCTTGATTTTATTTATGCTGCTAATTTGTCCTCCACTTGTTTGTTCTGCAGCAGGACTTCTTGGCTTCTCTGCTCTTGTTGATGATGATATCAGTGGCTGCGAATCATCATATATTGTAGCCTAACTTCAACAGCAAGTGCCAACCACATCGTGTTTCGTTTTCTGAAATGGATCGTCGTGATACATCAGGATTTGTTAGCGGAGGTGGCAAGCATCCCTTCAGATATTTCTAGCTTAGTTAAATATTGTTAGGCATCAGTCCCGGCAGTCACTCTAACTGGTTCTTCTCAATTAATATCTGGTTGACATAAGAGGTCTTCTGCTTGTAATAGTAATGAATGACAGCATTCCTAAACCAGGATTTGCTGCCAACCTCCTCTCTTTACATGCTTTTGGCTCTTGGAACAAAGTTCGATCTGGAGCTGAATCTTGCATGGATGTTACATTACGGCTTGATTCCCCTGGTACCTCCAGTCTGTATAGTTCCGACACTGAAGGGACAAAGAGGAAGCGGAGTGATATCAATGGATTAGAGGGTCCTGAGCACCCTTTACTTGCACTTGGTTTAGGGCGGTCACCGAGTTCCTCGGACATTAGCAAGGTTAGCTCAACAACTGCTTGCAACATGTCTTCAGCGAAGGAAACTGATGAGGAATCATCAGCAGATGTGGCTTTGAATTTGCAGCTTCATCTTGGCAATGAGAATATGCCCAGCCCTAAGAAATCCTCTGTTGCTACTCCTAAGGTATCGGGAACTGGGGCGGTGTATGATCTCCAGCTAAGTCTATCAACTGGCCCATCTGAATCTATTATCACTGGTATCACCCCAGTCTCAAATCAACTTCGGAGCAGCTTGGACACATCAGTAGTGATCAATCAAGTGCCACCAGTTGATGAAGGATCAGCATCATCTTGCTGGGTATTAGGAAGTTATATGGCACCGTCCTTACATACTTTAGAGCCAAGTAGCAGCTTTCCTTCCAAACAAAAGATTCATGCTCAAGCTGATCCAGTTGCAGTTGTCCCAGACCTCACATCAACCATTATACAAACAGTGAACAGCCCAGTTGCCTGTACTTCCGGGGCTACTCATCCGCAGCAATGCTACGCTACCACAAAAGCTTGTCAGTTCCAGGGATGTGGGAAACGAGCGAGAGGTGCTTCTGGATTATGCATAGCCCATGGTGGGGGACGAAGATGCCAGACACCTGGCTGTCACAAGGGAGCCGAGGGCAGGACCATCTTTTGCAAGGCCCATGGAGGTGGTCGGCGATGCCAATACCTTGGCTGCACAAAGAGCGCCGAAGGCCGCACTGATTATTGCATTGCCCATGGTGGCGGTCGGCGCTGCAGCCATGAGGGCTGCACCCGAGCTGCTAGGGGAAAATCTGGTTTATGCATCAGACATGGCGGCGGCAAGAGGTGTCAGAGGGAGAATTGCACAAGGAGTGCAGAAGGTTACTCTGGCCTCTGCATCTCCCATGGAGGTGGAAAGCGCTGTCAATTTTCAGGATGTTCGAAGGGCGCACAAGGGAGCACAATGTTCTGTAAGGCACATGGTGGTGGAAAGAGGTGCACATTTTTGGGGTGCACCAAAGGCGCCGAAGGGAGCACTCCTTTCTGTAAGGGACATGGTGGAGGGAAGCGCTGCTCATTTCAGGGTGGAGGTGTGTGTCCAAAAAGCGTGCATGGTGGAACCCAGTTTTGTGTTGCCCATGGTGGCGGGAAGAGATGTGCAGTTCCTGGGTGCACAAAGAGTGCCAGAGGGCGAACAGATTCCTGTGTTCGGCATGGTGGAGGCAAGCGATGCAAGCTTGAAGGGTGCGGGAAGAGCGCGCAGGGGAGCACTGAATTCTGCAAGGCGCATGGAGGAGGCAAGCGCTGCTCATGGGGCCATGTATGTGACAGGTTCGCTAGGGGCAAGATTGGTCTCTGCGCTGCAGATACCGCCCTTGTGCAAGACCATTGTGTTCATGGTGGGAGCACACTGGGATCTTCGGTTACTCACTGCCCAACACTGGTTAAGACTCAGAAAATGAAAGATATCACAGCTGAAGGAGATGTATTCTTTCAAAAAGGAGATGCATACTCAAGGATGGGCAAGGATGGAGAAAGTTTTGTAGGCTGGAGTGGTTCTGATATGAAAAATATTATGCCCCATCTGATCCCTTGCCAGTCTGGGTCAGGGTCGCTTCCAGAAGGAAGGGTGCGGGGAGGGAGTCTAATGGCGATGCTGGCTGGCGGCACAGGCCTCCGAAGCAACTGCACAAGCCAATTGGTTGGTGGCACCTCCGAGCAGGGTGTGTCGCATCCCAGGATGCACAGGTGGGTATAATGGCAAAGCATGCTTTCCTGTATTGTTTCTTGTATGAGGTTTTGATCTTAGTTCTGGCAGTGTGTGGTCGGCCTGGGTAATATTTGTTCAAAGTGACTCTGCTGCCTGGGATGGAGGAAGTCATTACTTCACATTCATGAATTGTACGTGCTTGAACTTTGATGTGATCCTAAGGCCCTCTCATGCAAAAAATAAAGGGAAAGTTAGGGGAGGAAAACTCCTAGTGTAGACTTGCTAGTTTTTCTTTCTTTCTTTCTTTCTTTTCCCCAGTTACTGTAAAAATGGATCTTATGCGTATGGATGTTTAACTTTGTCTGCTTCATGTTGAGAACATCTTACTTTCAGTGCTGTGTATCATATATGGAGTAGAGCTAGATAGTTATGATTCTTATTTATTTAAAGTGGTTGTTTTCAGTGCTGTGTATATGTTTTAAAGTGGTTGTTTTCAGTGCTGTGTATATGTGTGTGTGTATTTTCAATGCTGTATGTATGTTGATGTTTTCCGTGCTGTGTGCTGTGTATGTGCGCTCGTGTTGTGTGCATGTGTGCGCGTGGGTGTGTGTGATAAGTTTGATATGTGTATGTTCATGATATGTTGGTATATGTTTGGTGTGTGTATGTATGATATGTTTGATATATGTGTGTCAAATGTTTGATATATGTTGTTCAGTTTGTGTGTTTGATACCTGTTTCAAATGTGAAAAGCTCTAAACTAGGTAAGTCTGGCTCCTTAGCCAGACATGTTGTTCAGTTTGCACAAAGATTACAGCATTAAACCTTCAGCAGGAGGATTTTTTGAACCTGATGACGAGATGGCCTGTTAATTTTCTCCAGCAAATATGGTTCTTTACTTCTTTAGCGAATTCCAAATCCTTGTGTGTTATATTTTGATAACTTAATTTTCTTTTATGCATCCCGCATGAACAAACATAGTATCTTGCTGTTCCAGCTAGTTTAGTATGAGACCAGCAGCATTTCTTGCACTCTAGATCAAGAAAACATATCATTATGTTATGCTGAAGTAGCTGCTGTTTCCTGTCATGACTGGCATGCTTCTCTTATATTTGCTGTTCCAGACCTCCTTAATTTTTGCAAAAGAACTGTCTTTTTTTTACCTGAAATTATGTAGTATTCCCATGAGAGGAGCAAAAAAGTCTTCTTGGTCATCTTAGGAATGGTTGGCTAAAGAACAAACGGACGACATCAAGTATCACATAACCCCCTTCTACTTGGCTGAAGACCTTTATAATCCATTGCAGCTTACCACAGCAACCATAAGACGTTGCTATCTTCTGTTGGTTCAGGTTGAGTTTTGGAATGCCTCTAATATATGATATCCTGGTTTGATCTATTCTATTTTCTTGAGTACTTCTAAATGGTGAAGTCAAGGTTGGAGAGGTGTGTCCATCCTTAATTCATTCTCCTGCTTGTTCTAATGCATCATCTTATGGAAGTCCCTTATTGCAGTCTCATAGATCCCCTCTAATTAAGTAGTCATCAGTGCAGAAAGGAAAATTAGAAAATTAATAGCATTTATATTCATATGCACGTCTGAAATGATCACTCAAAATGAAAGCTGAAAATTGTCCACCCAATCAAAAAATCTGCAACAGATTCTAATGTAAATTGAACACGCTAATGTGGAAGAAACTGCCTTCGCACTGGGGTAACACTGGGGCATCACCTAGAGTTTTTGCAGTTTCTTGCTTAAGATATTGCTGATGGAAGCTTATAGTTCGTCACACTAGGCCTTCCTAACCTGGATGCTGTGTGTGGACTGGGACCTCCAGATGGGTCGCCTGCCACTCTGAACGAGAGCTACCTCTTCTCCTTCCTTTATCATACCTTGCTTCTGAATTGCATACAATTCAAGACATATCAGAAATTTGCAAGACTTGGATGCATAAAAAATAAAGATATTCTCTGCATAAGAAAAAGATAAACCAAGATCTGAAGAAGGAAATGGAAGAAAACCAGCTGCAGATACCTGCAAGTAAGATAAGGCATCGGCTAATGACTTCTCTGCATCATCTGAAAATTGCATACTTATGGAGCAAACGCCTTGGTACAGGGACAATCGCTGTCTCACTCTCTCCCTGAAATAGCCACCCATTGAGATTGGTCATTTGATTGACAAATTTGCATTAGTTGCTCACAGAACTAATACAATTGATTAGATTCATGACTTTCAGAAAGATGACAAAAATATAACTAGATGAGTAATGCTGCATTCTCATTTCCTATAAACAGTAGAATTCGCAACTATGAATTTAAATACTAAAGGTGCAGGACGCACTCATCTGTAAAGGCAAATATGGTCCCAGAAGGCCGAAAGTGGCTAAGTAGGATAGCCATGAATCCGGTCCTGGTGAAGACTACAATTGAGGTGCCAAGAGTATTTGACATCATTGTTGCATGATATGCAAACATTTCACTCATGTGATTCTACACAAGGCAAAAGCTCGGTTAAAGTCAAGGCCTAATCTAGATAAATGAATTGAAAACAGTAAAGAAACATAATAGAGAAGATGGTGAACTTGTAACCTTGAAAGCCTGTCCAAGATTAGCTGGTGTTTCTCCTCCGACCATAGTTGCTTCAGTCCTCAAAGCCACTGTATGCATCACCTTTACAGCTTTTAGTGGGTTTCTGCATGAGCATGAGCGCCATATAAGTAGCTGCTGATGAACATATTATAGCAACAACAAACTAGATGGTGAAAATCAATTTAATGATTCCTATAATTTTAACCTGCAAGCCTCAACCCATTTTATGCAGGATTGAATTGAGAAATAAATCAACTTAGATATTGAAAAATACTTTTTAGTTACATGAGAGTGCAGAAAGACTTTAAAGAGATTTCCCTGTTCTTGTAATGGTTATATGCAACAAACTATGATATGTAAGGCAATGAAATTAAAAATTGAACCAAGTGACTATGATAGAGAAATTTTTGCAGAACCATGTACACATCAGGCACAATCTGGAAAACCAGAGATTTTATTTAAATAGCATTATTGATGCTTTAGCTTATATCTCTGAAGCTGAGGAAGATTAACTAGGATTCAGAAAACAGCAGCCTCCAAAATGGACGATGCAGAATGCATGCAACAAGACAAGAAAGTGCGGAAATCAGTTAAAGTGTGTACACAAACCTCATAAATATTAGCTCAACATAAAATTTTATGAAAGAAACTAATGATATTCAATATAAAAGCATGATACACTTCATAGTTTTAATCAACTAAAGAATGTTCAAGTTAGAAAATGGTAGCAAGGGCAAGCTAAAGAGATCAGAGAAATTTGTTAGCTAAGTACTTGTATTAATCTTTATACTTTGTAAATGCCATGTACTGTTATCCATACTTAACAGAGACAGCTTAGCATTAAAAAGGAAAAAAAAGAGAGAAGGAAACCTCATACTTTCCATGAGCAGTTTCTCCAGAGAGCATTACTGCATCTGCACCCTCACGAACTGCAATGGCAATGTCTGAGACCTCTGCACGGGTGGGTGTAGGATGAACAATCATGCTTTCTAGCATGTTTGTTGCTACAATTACAGCTTTCCCCATACTCCTACACAGTCTAATTATTTCTTCCTGCAAAAAGAATTTGAAAGTTTCGTGTTAACATGGTCATGTATTATCAGATAATTTAGGTATCAACCCTAGAATTGATAAACGAAGTGTAAGTGTAAACAGAGATAGTGATGCTGCCATCTGCTATCATACTAAATGATGCGCTTCAACTATGAGGGGATTGGACCCCAAGAGATGTCATGGATAACAACATTTGGAAGATCGGATTGTCAGTTTGTTAGACAAGTCTGAAATACTAAAACATGCTATCTTTTGTAAAAGAGGAAAATGCTTTTAATGCATGGATGAATTTGTCTACTTGTTATGCATATACAATTATATGGATGAGAACAAAGCAGCAAGATCAGTCACTTGGACAGCAATTCCCTCCAACCCCCCCCCCCCCCCCCCCCCCCCTGCTGAAAAAAAAATCCACAACTACCTATATAGTATATAGAGAGAAATCTTGGTTCTCAATCTAGGCAATTTTTTCCTCCTCTTTCAAAAATGCTTGAATTGCTTGCTCTAAATGAATTTTATTAAAAAAAGTGGAGGTGAATTACTCATTACCATAATGTAGTTTGTCATCCAAGACTGCACTGTGACAATTTTTCGAAGTAAAATTGAGATATATTTTGAAGTACCAGTAGCACTTATTAAATGTAATCATAATTTTGTCAGTATTGATCAAATAATCTTGTCCCCCACCAAAAAAAAAAAAAAAAATTCACTGCCCCCATGATTTGTCATTTTATAGCTTTAGTGAGAAGCAATAAGCAATAGTTGGTGATCTATTAAAGAGAGAACTTTGTATGTTGAGCAAGTGCTTTGTTGATTTAAATTCTACTAAATGACAGATATAGATATTGCTTTTCTTGCTTAACTTGAGCAACTAATATAAGGGAAAACTATTCTATTAAGAAAACAATTATGCCAAAATAGACTGCCTATATAGTAATTTTTGTATATTTAAAAAAAGATTAAATATTCATTATAAGGACAATTGATTTTTTAATTTTGACCAAGACATCGCTTTTGCATTTCTGAATATCCACTGGAATTTTCTTTGGCATGCAAACCAATACATCGCTCAATCTTTTGCACAGTGACCAATTCAAACAATTAAGAAAGCACATAAATTGAGAATGCTGATGGACGATGGACAACAAATACCTGCAGCAGTGGAACCTCCTCAATAGGGAGTTCAGCTCCAAGATCACCTCTGGCTACCATAGCCTACAAAAGATTGTGAAAAACGAAAGTAAGAATAACACCAGAGTTTCCATCATGTAAAAAAAAAACAAAATACACAATATTTATGAATATGTCAAAGTTAAGAAAAGCAACCTGTGGAAAGGAACATTTGAATGCGCATGACATAATTAAACGTGCAAGTTAAGCTATGCACATACTGTGAGACTTTACAAATACACGATGACAGAATACAAAAAGAATGTGTTTTCTTTCTTAATACCAGCTTCCCTTGTATGTACACAGGTTTGCAGCATCCTATTTTATATCCCACATTGTTAGATTGTCTTTCCTTGAAAAATGGTTGGGTAGTATGATTCTCTTTTTATCTTTGTCAATGCTTTCACATGTTCTCTAAGAATTTTTATGCAAGGTGCTAAGCATGGTGTTAACTCTTTGTGCAACAATACTCCCAAAAAATTTTAAGCCTAATTTGGTTTCCCTTTATTCTTTTTCTAAATGTATCATAGGACCATGGACATAGGGAACTGTCATCTTGGATTAGAAACTTTCAGCATTCACCACGTTTTAGGCCCCCAAATTTGTTCTATGAGAGCTGCATTCAATTACCAGGGTACACATACATTTTTTTTTTTTTTTTTTTGGGGGGGGGGGGGGGGGGGTGTTGTTGGCTCATGTATTAAGGAGGAAGGGCATGAATGTAAAAGATACTTTCACTGTTGAATGCCACAGAGGACTAGAGAAGACCGGTGAATCATGAAAAATGATGGGACATGAATTTAATGGTTGGTTGTCCTTATCAGTAGAAAGGTGGTGACTAAAAGTGGCAAGCAACCTAAGATATATGGAAAAAAAATACTAGTTTCTAGGTCTTTGTAAGCCATGTGGAGTGTAGACAATATACTCTCCTCTAAGAATTCTATATTCTAAGCACCAGGATTGTAATCTATTAGGAGCATACAGCTTTTCGTGTGTATCAACTTCCAAACTCTTGCTCTTGCTGTTGTACATTATCAAAGTCTAGAACTACATTTTTCACCCATTGTAATTGTTTGCATGCTTAAGAGCGCTACCATGCAATCCTCTACCGAACTCCAAGATAGTATCTAACCAACACATATCCTTTTTCCTGCCATACATAAAGCAACCTGATCTCCAATCATAATCAAAAATGTCACTTAAGTACTGGTGTCCACTCCTACTTTCCACAAGGAATCTGAATTTGTTGCTTTGATCATTCGAAGTTGGCATAAATAATGCTTCATGGTCAAGAGCTTACAATTCCAAGTTATGGAGGCTGGCACAATAGACTGTGGCCATCCACCAAAACTAGGACCTCTTTATGTATGGATGGGAGTTATTGGATGTATCAAAGACCAGGCATTAATAATGTTAAGCGGACCTATCACCAAAAAAAAAAAAACACACACACACACACACACATCACATTCAGAGTATTTGAAGAGATATGCCAAATCAGCAAGCATTGTTTGTTTGCAGCATCCAGAAAGAGATTTTCCACGCTAATGGTTGCTAATTTTAGAACTCAAACAGCGTAATGTGAGTCACCACATTCAAATGCTTACCCCATCGGATGCAGTAATTATAGAATGCAGATTTGGAACAGAATCTGCACTTTCAATTTTCACAATCACATGTATATCAGCACCACAGCCTGGAAAAAAGAAACGAAAAGAAAACAAAGTATCATGCTTAGCTGCCATTTTGAACCACAATGTGGAGAGTCATGTTAGTTTAGACATAAGAAATCCTATTTGAGCAATTACTTTGGAGATAATCCTTCAATTCATGGACAACTTTTGCATCTTTGACAAATGAAACTGCATAAAAATCAACTTTGTTTTCCACTCCAAATTTTATATCATCCCAGTCCTTATCTGCAAGAGATATGGAAGGAAAGTCAAATGGACCAATAGAGCAGCAAGTGTCTATTTGGATAAAAAGCTTTGGTATGATAGTAAAACCTAAAAAGCTTGCATATAATAGTAAACCCCAATATATAGAAAAGGAAAATATAGTTATATCAGGAGAAGGATATAACCTGATTCATAAATTTCTCACCAGTAATTGATGGCAGGTTCGCACTCTTTCCTCGGACATTTAAATGCCGCCTGGACTTAAGTTCACCTCCATCAACAACTTCACATTTCACAGAATCTTCAGTCTTTGACTTGACCATTAAGGACATCATTCCTCCTGAAGGATGAAAAGGGATGTAACTAGTACTCAATTATCAAACCAACAAAACTCAAAGCTAATAAAAAGATCTTCAATTTATGAAGAAGTGCTTGGAATTAATTCTTGTGTCCATCCTTCCAGTTAGGAAGACCTTCATTTTCAGCTACCCAAGGACATTTCACAAGAAACCAATACTAGCGTTCCAGAGATAAGTACAAGTAAAACAACGAGTAACAGGTTAGTTGTGGTGTGGAACTAAATTATTAAACTTTACTCAACAGACCTTATTTCAACTATATGGTTGGCTTTCAGAACCGTTCTCTTCAGATACTTCCCAGTTAGATGTCAAATGCTCCATTAACATCAGCTTGTTAAACTTGTTTTACATGAGTTCCACCTGTGTAATTATAGGTATCCCCACCTATATTATGAATGCTATACTAAAGTTGCTAGCCTTGTCATATGAAAGTTCTCAGATATTATTGCACATAAAAAGTACATCAACAGTCTGGAAAGCATGTGTATCTTTGGTGCTCCAATAAACAGAGTGTTCTAATTAAAAGGACATTCGGTAATGAGTTCAGAATTTAATCTTTCGATAATAATTTCTATCTGCATATCATGATAACTTCCAATATATTCCAAATGAAACATTAAGTTTCATCCATTTATGTGCTATGAAATGGAGACGCATTATGATCTTCACAAATTCGATATAGATAGGGATCTGCACCTCATCTTTGTTTAGTGTCTTTGTTTTTTAAGCACTCTGGCATATAGACTTCCTCTTACCATAAAAATGATAAAAATCAGCCTAGGCCTATATATATGGATGGTTATGTACGTACATCTCTTATATTTTTATCTATTAATGACTGCATGGCAATGTAATCAATTTAACATACCATCCACAAGAAGCATATCTCCAACTTCTACATCATTGACAAAGTCATCGTAGTTTACACTGACACATGTCTCTGTGCCAACTCCTCTTGTTATCGTGAAAGTGAACTCCTGACCACTAGTTAATGAAATTGGCTGCGGCAAGTCACCGCTCCTAACCTCTGGGCCCTGAAGGATAAGATATGATGAGAGAAGAAAAATCATATTTGAAACATTGATGGGTATTATAAAAAAGAAATGTGGAACTAACTCTTTCATGCATTCATTCTTGGAATTATCATCGTTATGAGTCAAGTGAGAACATATAAATACCACCATAGTTATATTATTAGCCCCCATTTGAATGCATGGACACATGAACACTAAAACATGAAAATAAGAGGGTATTACCCTCATAGAGCATATCTTAGGATTTTACTAGGGACCCAAATTGCCCATCTCATCAATCTCAACAAATTCAAGAATTGTGAAAGAAGCTGGATAACTGTTTGGAGCTCATCTAGAAAAAAAAATCGAGAGCACAGTTTCTCTTCTTTTTTGCAAAATACTACGAACCAAATAAGTACTCATCCTTCAGGAAAGCACAGTATGAGAAGTACCCTAGTAATCTTGAACCGATGGTAGTGTGATTTCCGAACATGAGATCAGCTCCCCCATGTGGCAAACTAGAAATTCTACAAAGGAAAGATCAAGCTTACCTTGGTATCAAGCATGATTGCAATCACATTGTCTTTTGATTGAGTATTGTACTCTTTCACCAGATCAATGACCTTCTGATGGGATGCATGATCTCCATGAGACATGTTCAGCCGAGCGACATTCATGCCGGCCTCAGCAAGCTTCCATATCATCTCCCTTGTGTTGGTGGATGGGCCGATAGTGCAGATTATCTTTGTCTTGCGCCTCGCGTTCGGCTTGGACCATACTCCTTGCGATACCTCTCCTAACTGTTGAATGCTCTTCAGGTGCTGATATTTTGCTTCTTCCTAATAACCAACAATCACCATTATTCCTAATTATCTCGGAATCACTAAAATCAACAATAATAACAGGTTTCTTAATAAGGAAGCATATTTCCATTAAATTTTTCAGCAAGCAGATTGGTCAGATCAATGATTAAATTAGCCATACTCAAGTGAAATTTTCAAATTTTAAGCAGAAAATAGTTAATCAGAGAACACTGAGAACAGTGAATTTCACATCCATCAGAATGGAAGAATTATAAATAATAACAATTAAAAAAATTGTACCGAACTGGAGAAATCTAACAGATGAGAAAGAGGGCAGGCGAAAAAATCGCAGCTTTTAAGTAAAAAAGAAAAATGTTTAGTCAAAACTATTTAGAGAAAAAAAAAATCTAAACTTGTTGCAAGAAAGAACCGCAAGAAAAGAGAAGAGAACGAATCACCTCCGGGACATCCTCGGGAGTGACAGGAAGAACAATCGCCTCGTCCCGAGGCACCCGGCTCGCCACGGCAACAACTGGCGAACAGCAAGAACTGCCCTTGGTGCTCCTCCGCTCCTTTCCTTGGAAGAATCTCGCCGGGAGCTTCGAGGGCTTGATCTTATCGAGAGAGGGGCTATTCCGGGCCCCAGATCCGGAGCTGGAGCAGAAGAGGGCAGAACCTTGGACGGATCGAGTGGCTACCACCTGTGCCATGGCCACCAACTCCGAGAGAAGAACAGAAGGGTACAAGAAGAGAAGGAGAAGAGAGGGAGAGCTTTGGAGGCGTCAAGGCACGAGGTGGAGCTTTGGCTTTTGAGTACCTCTCTCTCTCTCTCTCTCTCTCTCTCTCTCTCGTTGGAGAGATCGCCGTCGAATTAGAGCTGGGATTTAAAGAAGGGGGCGAGGCTTCGGTCGTATCGAAAACCGAACGCCCCCTTCTCTCTCTCTCTCTCTCTCTCTCTCTCATCTGCGTCTCCGTCAGTTAACCTATTCAAAAATAATGACTCCATAATTACAGATATATCCCTAACATTCGAACGTTATTACGCCACTAATGTTTACGGTGTGCCGCCGGTCCCGTAGACAGCTCCACGTGGACACCGTGAAGTTTCGAACTTTCAAAAGGGTTGCCCGGCGCCGGTGATATCCACGAAAGGGGTACTGGAGAATATCCGAAGGACCGCCGGATCAGTGGATCAGACTAGTTGGTCCTGGGGAACAAGGTGATGGTGGAGCCCACCTAGAATCCAGAGCGGACGGTTCAAGATGGTTAGATCAGGACGGTTACGTTCCACTGTTTGGACGGTAGAGGGGAACTTTGGGCGGATCCAAAGCGTGATCAACGCCGTGCGGACAGATCGCCAGCCATGGGAATTTATTTAACGCATCCATGCGGTGGGGCCAAATCTTGTTAACGCTTAGTTTGCCACGCGTCACTCAAGCTTCGTGTTTCACGCCATGAACTCACCGGACGTGTCTCAAGTCACAAAGTCCTTGTTCCATGCAGCATGCAGAGAACCTCCCGCGTCGTGTTTGGACCTGATACCGTGTTCTCTTATCCTGCGTGGCAGCCCGCTTATTCGAATATAGCCGTTGTGTAGGAATCTTGTGTGCATGTCACGGATACAATTATTTTTTTTATAAAAGATAGATAATATGGAATGAAGTAGAGCAAATTTTGCAAAGAGGTATGGTTTATACATGTAAAATAGAGGTATGGCATCCAAATAATGTTGCAGATTTTGTTTAATGCCAGTGCCCTCTTGTCCTATGATTGATGCTAGTTTATAGCGCCGATCGGTGTGCGAGCAGTTTATATTTATATATGTGAACAATATCATATCGGCAATTCTGCCTTTGATTCTGATAATAAACTAATATTCTGTTTATTGTATGTCCCATGCATTAAATGTCACAGTCTCCTGTTCTTCTGAGAGAGTCTCGTGTACAGGTTGTTGGAGAGGTTTTGGTGTTGACATAATCGCTTTAGTAAATATTATGAATTTGTCTTATTAATTCATTGTAAGACAGCCTCAGTGCTTAAGCATTGTTCATCATTGTTATCAAGCATCTATAAATTCTCTCAGGTTGAGAATTTTTAACATCCTAAGATATGGTTTGTAACTGTTGCCTTATTTGGCTGGAAACTAGGAATTTCATGTAGAAGAGTTTTTTATGTGCAGGTTGTTGGAGATAACTTCTGAAGATTCTCTCATGTCGATTATGGAGGAGGAAGAGATAAAAAGAAGGAACTTGAGGGCCAAGGAACTTTGAACGCCATTCACAATTTAGTGGACCATTTACTTGCCTTCGTGGTATGAATTTTGGCCAACTGCGAGAAGGCAAGCGGGAATTATTTGCATTCGAGCCAAGCAACTGATGTTTAGCTGTCTTTGTTGTTGTTGTTGGTGTTCTTGTTGATATTACTCTTGTTATTCTTTATTGCTGTTAGGATGGCTCTGAGAGGCAATCAATTAATCTTCTGCATGCCCTCGGGAAATGGCTTGCTAAAAGTTCATAAGGTTCAGTGTGGGCCATTAGAAAGAACTTCATGGGATCATGGAAGCCTTTCTTTGCCAAAGGACAATAATTTGGACTCGTTATACAATTTCCCATTCAGTTTCTGTCAGGAGGCTGCAATGGTAGGTTTATTGAAGTAAATATTTTGCACTTCTTGGTCTTAGTTGCTCTGACCTACAGCTAATCAGTTTTGATGCAGTCCATTCTTGAAGATATCAAGAAGGAGCACAATCTTCGGAATGCTGATGCCATTACATTTTTTCAGGTTGCTTATTTTGTTTTAGCTTTGAATACCAGAAGGCCCGAAGTTCAAAGGCGAGAATAGAACTGAGGGTTTGAATTATGTCCTAAACTGCTGCATGTACTTGTTGCTTCAGACAAGTTTCGAGCAGAATTAGGTTATAACTACTTGTTGTGCTTAATGCTCCTTGTAGAGTTGTTAAATTAACTTGGATTTTCCATTAAAATTATACTCTTTAGAGAACTGCGACATCTTTTGTCACTATTCTCATCTCAATAAATGCTTGCTATTTATTAAGGACTTATAAAAGACTCTACACTTTGGGGGAGATTTTAATGCAAATTGCATTAGAGGAGGAAAAGAAGCATATAAATGTGGAATAATTTTTTTAGTTTACACTTTTCAGATGTTTGGTTGGTCTCTTTGTTTCAGTCATGATCTTGTTGGCCAAGGAGCACCCCGTAACATTTTGCTGCTGTGTTTTGTGTGTGTGTGTGTGTGTGTGTGAGAGAGAGAGAGAGAGAGGGTGTGTGGTATTCTGTTATATGAGGTCTAGAAAGTACTGACTTATTAACTTGTGTTTGAGTCTGCGTAGGAATGGGCATTGCTATGCAACAAGATATGATGGTATTTTTCCCCCCATTTATATGCTGAATCTAGTTAACAAATTGAGGATTTCTGCACTCTTCCAATACGTGAAGTCTTATTGAAAGTAACGACATCTTCAAAGAGCCTAGGTGATGCCTTACAGGTGTCGATGTTGGTGAAGGATGTTAATATTCTTGCTTCAGAACCTATGACAGCTGATTATGAGATTCCCGTGGTAGTTTATCTCATTTCGCTGTATCCATCATTAACTTTTCGAAAGCTTGCCTTAATCTCATTTCACTGTATCCATCATTAAGTTTTCAAAAACTTACCTTTATGGTCCATGTCCATCAACACTAAGAGTGTCTTTATCCGTAAAATCTTTATCCACAGTCACAATATTGAGGTTGACAATTAGCATGATAAAGCTGATTGTTTTGTCCTTCGGACGAGCTCTTATTCATCCATTTGTTTTATCTTTTTTTTCGATGTTATTTCCTAACAAGCAGAAGCCCTATTTATCTTTAACATGAACCTTAAGCTTTTAACTTTTTGAAACTTTATCCACCCTAAATCCTATCCCACCACTTGTATTTTTAATATAAACCCTAATCAAACTATTCATAGGCCTGTGCAGGAAGTGTGTGTTTTCTTGGACCAGCTAATTCTAATTTCAGTATAATAGACCAGTTTAAGAGGGTATAATGGTGTTTCGCCCCAGAGTTTATTAAGAAAGGACAGTCTTCTGGTCTACATTTACTGGGCAATATTTTTTTATCTTGCCAATGTCAGTTAAAAGACATCACTGATTTGCTATCTGTATCCTGATATCGGGAGCTCATTTCTTGTTTCCATGGTGGTTCGGCCGTGTACATGTGAAAAATTAGTGAATGTTAGTGAGATTTTCTAATGTTGTGAAAGAGGAGTCAATGAGAAAGCTGGTTCATTCAGTCTAACACTGATACAGCCATACTTATGTTAATATGTACATATATAGAACTTTTATTTATTTTTACATAGCATGTTCAAGTTGCAAATACCGGGCGCATGCGTACAGACACGTCCTCTACATGCGAGAGGTGGTGAAGCTAGACCGTGCCCACATCCGCCGGCGGTGGCCTTTTAACTCGCGAGAATTGGCGGGAACTGGAACTCTGTAGCTTTAGGCAATGAAAGCTTGCATAACCTCTGGCCCACAAGGAACAATCGAACAAACTAGGGAGATGGAGAAAATGGCTGTAAAGTATCAGTCAAATTTCAATCCCAAGATGTCGTGATCGTGCACTTACGTGTGGGAGAAGAGAACTATTTTTAGGCAGCAATCAAGATGGCCGTACCTGGTGTAGCTGTTTAGGAATTATGCCTACTTCTGTCAGCAACCCTTAGAAGATGCATGAGATGCTCGGTCGGTCCACGGCATGCCATGGTGATCTTTACACCGCAAGCTCATGAGACCAATAAAAGGAATAGGGGGCTGTCCAGGGGCCTTAGCATTAGTATGTCTCTTTTTTTTTTCTTTTTTTTTTTCTTTTTTTTTTTTTGAGTAGGCTGTTCAAATCAGTACCTAATAAAATCGTCTACAGCATACCTTCCATGCCTCCCGTGTGGTTGGCCACATAAGAGCATTAGTATGTCTTCAATGCTAGCAGACTAAACTGGAGTCTTTTCAGGAGAGGATTTTGTCGGATAAATCTTTGGACGATGGGATTTCTGAACACATCACAGCGGGATGAGCATCTCAAAGGCACAATCTGAGCTAGAAGTAGGGTGGAATAACTTCAGCAAGAAACAGTCCTAGTTCCTGCAGGCTTGGTGAAAGAATATTGTTATTACATTCAATGTCAGGAAATTCCCCAGTTGACTTGCCGTCACTCCGGGCATCTGGGATGCTACCTGGGAGAAAAGTAATAACACACTAGTGTAACCGCTAATCCGTCCCTACAGGTCCTAAAGAGACTTCAAGCATTATTTGCAAAAGAGACCCCTGCAGACTGGTTACAAATAACTGTACTGAATAAGCAAAAGGTCAAAAAAATCCAAGAGCCTCGCATGAACCCTATTTTGAAGAACAGAGAAGTTCTCCATTTGGGACAGCGAACCAAGTTCCCAAGGTCTGATTCATGTTTTCTTTTTTTTTGTTCTCCCTCTACCAGCACAGTAACAATGGAGTGGTAAGGAATGATATAATTACATCTTTAATTGCCATTGGATTTGCTCCAAGACTCAGCAATAAGAATACAATGCTGCAAAAACTAAAAACAAAATGAAAAAGAGTACAAATCTAATCACATTTGTGCACCCTGCAATAACTAGGTAGGGGGAAAACAAAAAATAGGAAAATGGGGAAAAAAGAATCATTAAAAGATTTGTATGGTAAATAATGATCAAAGAGTTCTCGTTGTGTTCAAATCACCAGTCTCCTCGCGTGGTGGCTTTATGTACTTTCCAAGGGTTTTTTGGTGTGCTCGCTTCCGTATTCTTCGAATCTTATCTATACTCCGCTGTTTCCTTCTTTCCTTCTGCTGCTGGCGCAAGTTTCGCTCCCTCTCATACATACCCTGCCAAAAGACTTCACCAGTTGAAGGCCACAGCCATCTCCGATCAGGGTGATCGGAATCTGATTCCTCTGCCAAATCCTCATCCATGCTCTTCAAGGTGGCATATGAGAACCATCTGATCCACATATGACCCCTCCGGTTCTTCAGCTTGTGTTGTTCATGCATTGCTCCAGTCTCAGGGTTCACAAATACCATCCGCCGTGCACTGTGGTATGCCCATACATTCACCAGAAGCTCTAGCACACGAGAATAGCAGTGGCGGTCCTGTAGCATACGGTAATGATATAATGAATTAAAGCTCCCTGACCTTTTGCTAAAACAAGTCATAACTTTACGCCAGGGGCGGCCCAATACATTTGGGGGCCTAAGGCGAATCCAATGAATGAGGCCTCTTTTTTTTTAATAATAAATTTTTGTAATAAGTATAAAATATTTAAAAAAATGATATGAAAATAGATAGCTATCAAGTACGCTATTTCAACAAAGATACATGAATCTAACAAAGATGGGCAAGAAACCTTTTTAATTTAATATTATTTTTGAATGGAAGTACAGAAAAGTAATTATTCTAAAGAAGGGCCATGAAACTGATTAAATAACTGAGATAATGCTTGGCAATATTGTTTATCATGTCAAGCAAGAGCAGAATAGGAAAAAGTCATCCCATGGCACTTCATGGTCAAGGTAAAGAAAAGAATTTGTCCAGAAAGAAACCTCTCTATAAGAGAACGTAGGGGCATTATGGGAAATTGACTCCATCTAATTAATAAAAGTCCCATCCCACCATCTCCCCTTCAAGTAAGTACCCAAGCAGCAACCGCAACATCACAGCACAGCAGCCATTCAACCCCCTCCCTCCTCTCTCGACCACCCAAGAGGGGAGAAGAAACCGAGAGGAGAAAATTAAAAGAATCTCCACCCTCCAAGAAGTCCATTTCCAATCCCCCTTCTTCCTGATGGCCCAGCTGGATCAGGAGTAATGTGAGGGAAGGAAAACCAAGACCAAAACCAAACAAGAGAAGGGATGAAAGATAAGAGTGGCTTCAGGCGTGTATCAAGCCAACCAAATTCCTCCTCTCTCTCTCTCTCCATCCAAAACAAAACTACCGTCCCCAACTTCCTAAATTTCCCCTCTGCAGGCCAGGAAACTCTCCACCTCCCTTCCATCAAGGGGGAAGACTCGTAGCCAGCTCCTATTCCCATTTTATATGGGGCCTTTGCTTCCTTTTGGTCACGGTCAGACCCAAGAAACTTCTCTCTCTCTCTCTCTCTCTCTCTCTCTCTCTCTCCACCTCCCAGGGGCCTTAGGCGACCGCCTCGGTCGCCTAAGGCTCGGGCCGGCACTGATTTACGCGTACGGCTTTATGTACAAGAAGCTAATGATCCACTATTCCTATCAGCTCAACTTGAATGACAATATTGGGAAACTGTATTTACATACAGGAGGATTTTCTACATAACACCAACATGATCACTTTGCACCAGATTTCTTTAGGTGTGTTTCCATCAACATAGATTTTGGATTTTTTTCTTATTTATTAGAAGTGGAGCCAACTACCTAGTTACAGGATAAAAGATCCAGCCTTTTGAAACAATTATAGATAACAAAACATCTCTTAAAGAACAATAAATTTTGCATTAAAAATAGCGTTAACAGCAAGTCAAAGATGCAATGGTTGTCTGCAGCAATGAAGATGCTCTCAAAGTACCAATGAGAGGACCGGTAACTTGATAAAAAAATTCATTAGCTCTTTATCAAAACATCTCAAGATTCTCATAAAAAAAATTTAGTAGCATTACCACTAGAGAATTGTTCAATCGATATTTAAGGGATAATGCTCTAACACATACACACACAAAAGTTAAAAACATAAAAAGCTATCATAAGGAATCATTACCTTAGATACACTCAAATAACAATGCCCGCTTTGATGGTGCTCATCGTACATCTGTGCATCCAATGCGTCTACAAACATTCTGGAAAATAACCAGCAAGAGTTCAAGCCAAGTGGCAATAGCTAGCAACTTGAAAATAAATATCCTTACTTTGCACATCATATATCATGGCCTGACTAATCTACACAATCAGCTATTATTTCTAACTCCTTAATGAAATCTAGTAGAAATTAATTTGATATTTGTTAGTCGAAATAGATTGACTGCAAGTACAAAGAAAATGATGCCACTACCAATCAATCTCTTTAGGAAGATATATAAAAGATATCCATCCTCCAAGTAGCAGTTTGACAAATGAATATATTAAAAAAGAAATGTCCAAAACTGGTTTGGCATTTTTGGGTTTTTACAGGGAAAAATTAATATTTTAATATAAGGAACTCTCACTCATGACTACCATAGAATTTTTTTTCAGCCACAGAAGCAGTTTAAAAAATACATAATTTTCCCCATGTGCCAACAGCTGCATATAATAGATATCTCTATACTGCATTAGCAAAAATATGGACCATTGTACAAATAGTTTAAACTATTCAAGAAAGCACCGCAAGGACTTCATAATGTTTTGCCCATAAGAGAATGTTCTGCCAGTTGTTTCACACTGATAACAAAAGACAAATGACTCCACTTTATTCAATTATCATGGCTCGTGATACTTTGTCCATTTTCCTTTCCAATCAAATAGACTACAAGGGTAGCAATGGGCGTAAAATGGAATGACACACAAAATATTATATCTTCTTAGATAAAAGTTGATCATTCAGACCGGCATAATCAAATTGTTAAGCTTTACTAAATCAGCTATAGATGGTCAATGAGCAACTAAACTTTAATTCATTTTCCTTCCCACTTCAAAAAAATAAAAAAAGAAAGGCAAGTTACCAGCTAAAAGAAGAGATTCATTGGAAGGCAAAGAAGAATATGATATAAGTACAATCAATTTATAAATGCATTCATTAAAAATGGAAGTATATTAGTGAATCTGTGGAAGAAGCAACTCAATTTCTGCAATTCTTGTCTAAAGTAGCGTAAAAATACTTGAACACCAAATTATGTACCTTGAGAACATGACGAACTCAAGAAAAGACCTTGTTGGTAAGGCCCAGCTATACATAACAGACCAAGAATCTCCATCATCAGGCATTTGTGGCAATGCGTTCAAATCATGCTGTGCACCATACATCCTCCGAAGAGCCTCAGAAACAGCAAATCTATAACGAGTCAAAGAAGTGGAGAAAAAAGCACCTGATTAGTCTTTAAAAATGTCTTAGTATCATGCATTTAATTAGTTTTAAAGCAAGCATAGTAAAAGATGCATGCTTAGCTTACGATTAATCATCATGATGGAAAACCCTGATGCTATTGAGTACAGCTGCATGTTTAAAGTTTTAGATAATATTGGTAATTAGGCTGCAATGTAGCCTAAGATCATCGCAAACACAGATCAAAAATACTAAGGGTTAAGGTTGATAACCAGTAAATAGTAATCAAGCTACAATAAGAAAGGCTTCATAAAGACACTCATGAATGGTCAAGGGTGTCAAGTAGTGCAGTTGAAAAGGTCATCGCAGGTTGGTAGCAAGGACCTGGGTTTGAGTCCTGCCCTCACCCCGATGGTGTCAGGGATTTTTCCAGCCTAATTTTTGAAAAGAAATGAACAGTCAGAATGCAGCCTATCAGTTATGCTTATGCTTATGATATTCAGATTGCAAGGATGATTTAACACAAGTGAAGAGAACATGTCAATTAATAGTTGAAATGTGTATCCTAAAATGAAATACCGACACATGCTGAGGTTTCTAACTTTTGAGTAACCATTTGATATGCATCATGCTACTACAACAACAGACTCGCTGTTCATATTGACAGATCACTTATCAACTTTTCAGTATCTACCAATGACAGGGATATGCCAATTCATCCACCTTATTACATCGAACATTGATGAAGATGTCTTGCACAGTGACATTAGCAAGTGATAATCTATCTCCTCCGTCTTTTTGCATACATTGTTTGAAGCAGGTGTCTTGAAGGTGATATTGCCCAGAATGTTCTAAACTGCTAACTTTCCCTTTCCCTTTGCTATTCTGAATTGGCATGTAGGTTTTTCTTTATGCTGAGACTCAACAAGAAACTACTGTTTATCACATCACCTATTTAATGGATTTATGCTGACCTATGGATGCTTGTGACAATGTCACCTGTTTCTGTTCTTACTTGATTAAGTGGAAAGATTTTCAACATGGATAAATCTCCTGATATTGAACCCCACCCACTTCATTATTCAGAGTAGCATTAACAAAAAATTACACTACATAGAGACTAAGATGAGATGTTTTTGACCAACAGTGGAAAGAAGAGGTGTATAAGAAATGGTATACAATAATCCTGAGCATTTTGGTAATAAGAACATAAGAAAACAGTATATGACCTGCAGTTTCCTGCATTTATGGCATCACAAAATGTCCAAAAATCTACTTGTAGTGGATTTCTCGGATCCTTGTCCATTCGAACCCAAAAGTAAAGAGTATCCCCATGCCTCTTGTCTTCAATGGCTTCTACAAGTGCAGTTTCAGCTTTCTTAGATAAGCAAGCCTGTCATTAGAAAAACCAGATAGCAGAATGAAAACCATGCAGTTACACGGCAAAAAGACTAGTGATTATACAAGTCCAACTATTATTTCAGTCATGATTCTTGCCCATACCATAGCATAATCTAACCAATTAAGTTAATTGGTTAAGACTAAGTATTTGACCAAGAGTCTGAGGCCTGATGTTTCCATGAAATGGTTCCGCATAAACAAAATCATGGATTTAAATGCAGGTTGGCAAGTCAAAACATGGCATAATACATAACATGCCAGTGCCTTACCAACATGCAGCATTGACATGGTACCAGCAACATGCCAGAACTTCGCATGCTCTTGTACCAGTGCATGCCAAGCACTTGCATGGTCAGCACAGAACACCACTGGTATGTGATACTTCAATTCTAGAACAGAATAATATCCACATGGACAGGTGATGAGTAGCAACTTAAACACAGATTTTATTTGAGAGATACAGGAAATATATACAATAAAGAAATAAGAATTAAATCAAGCCAAAACTCAAATTGTGGCTCAAGCTAAATGACATAAAAATTGGATTCATTAGCTCATGTAGTTCTTTAGTATTGCTATGAGCCAGGGACTTCTTTACATTTTGGTTAAACTTTAAAGAATATATATATCAATGGCATACTCATATATAAATTTTATCTCCTTTGATCAAAAAAGTTAAAATTGAGCAACCATTGGCAAAGAGAAAATAAAAGATCAAAGTGTCACAGAAAAAGGAAGATACAAGGTGCAGATATAACTGAATGGCAGGCAAAGACAAACAACCCAACATAAATGATTTTAGAACTTACAGCCATCAAAGCATATACACGCATGTGTCAATTCTTAATCTTTTCTTAAGCAACATGAACCCAAAATGAAAGATATATTCATGAAGAGGACTCATAACATTGTGGTAACAGAGTAAAAAGGGTAATATTATCTATAGCAACATAAATCATTAGTAAGCTTTAATCATTAAGTCTAATCCCATTTGTCGAGGATTAGCTTCAAAACATGAAGTTGGAGAATGTTTCACAGCAGGCTCTCAACATGATGTCAGCCCTCTGAATTAGTACAGAATTTATTGCTATGACAACTTTTCATAATAGAGGGGATTATGAAACCTAGAAGGCTAGTGGAGGTAAAAGGATCTAACCTTGCAATTCTAAGTCAGTTCAAAGGGTGTTAAGATGCCTGACATGCTACACAATAATAGCATGGCGAGTGCATCAGATTTTACACATAAAAACCAATGCAAGCACCCTTGGTAGCATGTTATTCTGACATTTTAACACTGCTTAAGAATAAGGTACTTGCATTATCAAAAAAATCAATTATGTGCCACATGTGAGAGTTTCTACTCCCATCATCTATGATAAAGAAAGTAAGTGAAGCAGCATGGAGCTAGAAATCAAGCACCTGCAGTCAGTGTAACTTGGATAAGATGAGAGTGCAAAACTAAGAATACACCCATATCCTCAGCTGCAAAAATTTGGCCTAGGTCATTTGACCATAGGTCAAGTTGCAGCAATTTGGCCACTTGTTGAAGCTGGATATGCAGACCAAACAGTCAAAATAGCAAGACTAGGAACTGCTCCAGTTACATGCAATAACAACATTAGGAGGACCACAATTGCAGTAATAGGACCCTCAGTCCAAAAAAAAATTATCACATATCCCAAGTGGCTAGGCTGAATCATGCTCTAGATAGAATAGTTCTTAAATTAAACTGAATATTTTTCTGTTTCACTACTTTGCTTCTTGCTAAGGACTAAAGCTAATACAGTCTGAACACATTATAGCCTTTTGTAATTACTACTTAGAATGCTAGATGGCTTTTTATATCTACAACTTCTGTACAACACAACCAAAATTCCAAACTATTTTAGTGAGGGAAAAGCAACAGATGATTCTACTAAAAAAAAGCAAAGAGTGATAAAAGAACTGGAGAAACATGCATTATGATTTAAACATTAAGTACAGAACTTTAGTTAAACAAATATATATATTACATTAGTACATACCTTCCTTGCAGATGCTCTCCAAGACTGGAATCCAATCCAAGCATTCTTGTGTATACGATCAATCCGGTTAGCTAAAGCAAAGAAGGCTCCATATTCACCAAGTACATCTCGGTAGTACACATTGCTGAGAAGTGGAAGACGGGAAGAAGCATCTATATCATCAGCTCCAGGTCTTCGGCCTTTGGAGGACTACAATTAACAAGTTTTCATGATTAGATGGAGGAATGACAG
Source organism: Phoenix dactylifera (assembly GCF_051530095.1). Lineage (NCBI taxonomy): Eukaryota > Viridiplantae > Streptophyta > Magnoliopsida > Arecales > Arecaceae > Phoenix > Phoenix dactylifera. The sequence continues at coordinate 30,780,752 of NC_143198.1, read as the reverse complement.
TTTTTCCATTACAAAGCTAAGAAGAAAATCATAAGATCAATAAATTACAGAAAAGTGCATAGCATAAACCAAATTGTTGGCTGTATTCCTGCAGATGCAATTATATGGGAGCTGAAATTTTAACAAATGTGTTAAAGAATAAGTACTAAAATAATCAAGGTGCTCATTACATAGTAAACAGATTTTGTATGATCTACCTTGCTACAAATTTTCATACTATCTCGACTTCCTGTATATTTATTCAGTTCAAATAACTTCAGAAGGCTGATGTGTAAGTAATTTATGAATTACTATAGAAAAATACATTATCCATTACAGATGTGTCATTCATTTTTTCTTGCGGCTCAAACAATTTCAGAAGGCTGATGTGCAAGTAATTTATGAAGTACTACGGAAAAAATTTATCATACATTACAGATACCACATCCTAGCTTGGGTTGAAACCAAAATGTAATCCTTGGATACATCATGATGGTTAAATAAACCTGAAGTATTCAACCATTTGGATTTCTGTGCACATTGTTTTCTATTCATTATTTATGAGATACATACCACATGGCATTGTAATTGTAGTTTGCTCTTTAAAGTGTAATTTCCATCTTGCTTCTTGTCCAAAATTTCTACTATATCCTTGAAGCGAGGTTTTGATGCCAAAATCAATTATCTAATACGAAATACTTACAAGACCAATTCCACGATAGAGTGAGGTATGATGCAGAAAAGGCCAAGTTCCTTCCCCAAAATAAGGTTCATATATACATAGGGGCTGCCCTGTCCGCTCAAGCTCCCTATCATCCCTCTCATGCAATTCATTCCTTGTCCTGTCGGCCCTTTTGACATTCCGGTACACTTCCTCCCATGTTCCATGAGGCTGGCCACTCCTGTCCTTCAACTGCATCAAGTTTCAACAGAATATCCTCTGAGAAACAGGTGGTTAAAAAGTCCATGTAAACTGTCAATAACAAACTAGCGAAGATGTATTGACCCACACTGGTTACCTCTTCTTCTTCTAATCTCCTTCTGAAACTAGCCATCTCGATTCTTTTTTCTTCCTCCCAAGCTATTGAGGAGAATGCTTCATCAACCATCAAGGTAGTATTAGCTGAGCTTTCCATTTGACTATGATTCCATTGCTCTTCAAGCTTGTCTAATAATATATAGCTTCTGAAACTTCTATTTAAATTTTTTGTGTCTGCAACATTTTTGAACAGATGCCACTGCCATTCTTCTTTCAGTCTTAAAGGGATCTCTTCAGCAGCCTTGGGAGATGCAATTTCTGATGAAAATTTGAGAATATTTTCTAGTAAAAATGCATAGCCTTGGATACTTTCAGAAGCCATCAGGTTTCTGGCATGAACTTTGCCAATTGATGCAATTTTCCGGGCAGATAGAGACAATTTTCCATTTGAAACTGCTTGAAGTACAATCTCGGTTAGCATGCCAATATTCTCCTTTGGAAAAAGATACCCATTTACCCTATCATCAACCTAAGTCATTAACTGGTGAGTCAGTAGTTTTCCAGTAAGATGTAATAATAAGCAAGCAGAATATTCAGAAGAAAATCAGTACTCAATAACGTACATATCTTCTAATCATGCCCAGATCAGGAGCAATAACCAGTTTTCCAAGATTCATAGCTTGCATTAGCACTTTAGGAAAGGACTGCTCCTCAAGAAATGAACCATATATTACAAGGTCTGCTATTCCAAGAAAACTGTTCATGTCTTCATCAAAAACAACATGCTCCACAATGCCTCTTGGATAACCAACTTCTAAAGCAATGGTCTACATCAATCCATACAATGTCAAAATTGAGTAAAAAATGAGAAATGGACAGATCATTGCTTGCAAAAATTTAAGGCACAAGCATCATTTTTCAAAACAGTACCCTTCAAAAATAAGAAATAAGAAAAAGAAAAAACTGATTATGTTGAGAAAGATAAAACACCTCTAGAGCCATCTTGTATGCGCTAGTTGAATTCCCAGTCAAAATGCCAACTTTTAGTGGAGAATGAGAAGTGTTTTCAGATGGAAACTCTTTGAGCAGTGGTGCCAATGCTTGCAACATGAGTGCCTGCTCTAGCCACATACCACTGTATGTAAATTGACTGCCTATAATAGCAATAAGAAGATCCTCTGATTCATAACCCATATTAACTCTTAAATCATGGTCACTGTGGCTAGCAAAAAATCTATCTGCTCCCCATGCTTCAGCAGGAGAACCCGGAATAACAAAGTAGTTACCCGAATCAAATCCTGAATACATCATCTGGAAGCATGAATAATATCATAAACATTAGAATATAGATCAAGCACAGTTTCAATTCAAATTCTTGCCTCCACAAAAATGAGCAAAATTAAAAGCCCAACATACAGCTTTGGCATATGGAAAAATATATTACCGCCAATAAATAGGTTGGAAACACTACAACAGTAGCTCTACTAAGAACTTGTTTCCAGTCATTTATAAGCTGAACCTGGCCATTTGTTGCATATTGACTAAGACGAAGAGCTAGGGACCTTTCATGTATAGTCCATATGATGGGTATAGATTTGAAAGGCTCCTGCAAAAGACTGTAAACCAGAATAAATTTTCTACTTCAAGGTCAGATCAGCAGCAGTACAATGATTTTGTTAGAAATACTTATATCACCCAATTATCTTATTAAAGGACATGTTCCCTTGCTGCTTTCAGATCATCCAGTGCATATATTATGAAGCATTCAATTGGACAATTAGACATAAACAAGTAAATGAATAAAAATATGTGTGTGCATTTATGTACATATCACATACAAACTTGCACAAGCTGGATCAAGTAGTTGACTTAAAAACATTCGAGTCCATCTATCTTGAACCTCTGCCTATGCCGACACCTGAAATTTGACTTATACAAACAAGAAATTGGTCAACAAAGAGAATTTGTAGATCAGTTCATGTTACTTGAGGAACATCTACATCCAGTACGTCTATTCTTAATAATTATACCAGTAACTAACAAGACATACCCAAACCTTTTGGAGTGAAAATCATAAATTAGAATTTACTAACTATTCCAACCAAAGAGGCATATCCTCTAAATGTACGAGCTACTTCAAAGTTTTTACATGTTATACCATGAATTCAGCTGGCACCTCTCTTTCATTCCATCACAAACGAATACAAATCCCTCGGGTTTTTTCAGGTATAGTTTGCTTTTGTTACATGACACTATATTGCTTTTCCTACTACTGTCCGAAGCTTGCTTAAGTTCTTAGAATCAATAGGGATACTCTTAAGGCTGTGTCTGAAGCTTATCCTTTGTTCTGTTTTGTAATTAGAGCTAATAAATAAACCAATCTAAGATATCATCCAGGCCATTATGAAATAAACTTTTTCAAGAATCCTCCAGTTTATGTTATTACATAGCCAATCCAGAATTTTTCACTCTTCCCTGTTTAATTGGTTTCTACCCTCAGTTTCCTACCATTGGCAAGAATCTACCCAAAGAGGACAGAAGGCAAGGTGTACTAACTTCTAGACCACAGGGCAAGAGTAACCAAATACAAAATGTACTAACATATTTTTTTTTGAACCAATCATAAATATTCCTTTACTTTTGTGGAGTCATCAAAATTGAGTAACTATTCTCTTTAGCTAAGTTTAGAACTATCAAAGCAGGTCTCTTAAATTCTGCTAACTTCATGAATGTACTCTTTTTTTTTGAGGCAGCTTTGTAAAGTAAACAAGAATTCATTTTATTTCAAAGCATATCCCTAAGTTTTATGGAATCAAGTAGATAAGAAGGGTTGACAAGTTTCACATTCAGGGGGTCAATGGATGCCTGAATTATTATTTATAGCGAAGAACTATGTATGTGTACTGGAAACCAGAAGAAGGTGCAAATATTAATGCAAGACCGCATTCCTAAATCAATCGTCTGAGATACATATTACTTTTGTGCTATAGTTGCAAGAATACATACAGAAAAGGAAAATAATTGGAGTGTCATCAAAATGCAATTAATTGTTATAACAATGATGGTCCAACGATGAAAAGCAAGACTATTTGCAATATAAGTCATCTGAAAATTGTCTGTAATATATTCACATCCCAGCACTTGTGCACATGTGTGCATAGACGCAAACACAAGCATGCAAACAGGAAAGAAAAACAATGCGTAATGCAACTAATTGTCAATAAACTATGACAGTCCAAGGATGAAAAGCGACTGTTTGCAATGTAAGTAATCAAAAAAATAATCACAACATCTTCACACACACATGCGTGCACATATATCATGCTGGTACAATCTTACTTGAAGCTGATGCCAGCTACATACAGACACAACATCAAAAGCAGAAGAGTGTTTATTGAGGCACTAAAGAGTAAAAGTGACATCTGAAGGTTCCAGATATATTTACCATGAAAGTACAGGCTTTGCCTCAAGAGAACTCACAAGAATGCCATTATAGCTGCACACAGCATTTATAAGTGAAAAGGAAAAAGATCAGGAAACAATTATTTAGTAAGATGAAATTCAGACATAGTTTAGGTGAAAAGAAACATATCATTAGCTAAATAAGAATGGGATTATAATAAAAGCTACACTTAAGCTCAAGAATAACAGTAGACAGCAATTCATTTTGGGAAGTTCTCAATCAAATGCGTAGCTTACTCAAGCCAATCAACAGCAATCTCTGCTTTTGTACTGATTGGCAGAAAATAAACGTGTATTCTTACAGCTCTCCAAGCAGCAAGAGCAGGGCCTTCTTCAAATGAAAAAACCTGCATTATACATAAAATGACACATACATGATGTGAGAACAACGACAATCAGTCAGAAGTCATGAGATAAATTTTTAGTCAATAAACTGATAGCAATTATATTGAGAGAATCCTGCTACCCAGATTAATACATACATGCATATCTATGATATTTTACAAAGAATTTGGTAAATAGTGTCCATTAGGAAAACCAGAGGTTAGTAACTTAAGGATAGGACAAAGAAATTTCATAGAAAAATACATATCTAACACTCTCAACAAGCACAAGAAATAACAACACATTATATCCTCAATTTGTCCAGTAAAATTCCTCTAATTAAATAAGAAAGCAGATATTCTCATAAATAGCATTCAAAAAAGCAATAATTCCAAATAGAAAACTGAATAATGAAGCATGTCATAATTGGTAAAAGGTTTCTATTTGAATTTTAAATTAAATTCAGGCATTCATCTGTTCCTGATACAGAAGGTGATACAATTCACCTAGAGAATGTATATAATACAAGTAAAAAAAACCTTTGTGTTTTTATTTCAGTTGTGGGGAAGATTGTTAATTTAGGTATTAGAAACAAAAAGTTTGATTTTGTTCTCCTCCCATAAGGGATTCAAGCATTGAACAAGTTAGTTTTTCAGACACTCACATAACTCTGCTTTATTCCATTATAATTCTAAGCTATGTGATGTCTGATGCTAGCATTTGTTAGCAACATGAATCAAACACTACGTTCGATCTTTATTTGATCTTCAATCTAGCTATTTTATTTTTGAAGATAATGTGACCTGGTATTTTCGCTCTGCTTGCTAGCAAGAATCAAGCAAGGGGTTGCCTGAGATTAGACAAGGGTTCAAACTGAACCCACTGAATAATGCCCAACAAACAGCTCAAGAAACAGCCAGAGGGTTCATTAACCAAGAGATCAGCCATGACTCTTGTTGTACATTACCTTTGTAACACAGTTGTAATAGAAATATGATGTATAGTTGCAGTCTGGCCCATCTAGAAATGAACAACAAAAGTGCCTTATATCTCCATGAGAATTCTAATTTTTCCACCAAATTCTATTGCTTTATTCCTTTTATGGTATCAAAGCTCAAATCTCTACCTTATACTTCCTTCCTTAGGTCCTGTCTAGTGACCATTCTACTCTTATATCCTGGCCCTTGAGTTCATTTCAGATCTCCATAGCAGCACAATGATCATTCCATCCATTCCCACTTCAATAGCCTCACTCCTGTTGCAGCAGTTAAGCTTGATAAGAAGAACTTTCTTATTTGAAAAAATCAAATGATACAGATCTAGAACTCTCAAGATATGCTAAAGTTTGTGATGGATCATTCCCACCATTAGAGGAGAAGATTGAAGCCAAACAAAAAAAATACACTCAACTTGCAAACATGCTAAAATATGGCAGCAAACAGATCCATAGCTTCTCAACTGGTTGTATGCAACTATGATGGAACCAATGTGGCCAAAAATCATGAATCTTCAAGCATCAGAGGAAGTCTTTGACACTAAAGCATATATTAATGTCCCATTTTGCAGTCCCCTCCTAATATCCGAAGATCCTAATGCAAACGATGAAGAAAACATGTTATATTGACCATGTTGAACAAATCAAGCTTGTAGTGGATCGACTTTTAGCAATCCAGAGAGCGTTACATTATGTTGATCTGGTGAGGCAGTCTATTCACCAAATGAATATGAATCATTTGATTCTGAAAGCATCATGAAGCTTTATCCTTTAATTGAAATGTTATTTCATCAAGAAGTCGAGTGCATGCACCCTAAGATCAATATGCCAGGCCAATCAGCTTTTGTTTCAACACAAGGTCAAGGTCTGGTTCCCATTGAAGAAAGAATAGATCTAATTATAAAGGCTCGCAGATTCTAATGATTGTGATCAAGACCACCATACTCATCCACGATGCTTTACTTGAGGAAATTATTCAAAGTTCTTCCAATTGACATCCTGATATTTCAGCGAAACCAGAATCAAATAGGCAGCATATTCTTTAGGGACAATGCTAATATGTGGAAGGGGGGGATCATATTTTGCTTACTTCTAGTGCTGATAAAGTCTGCCAGATAATGTCGCAAATGATTTTTCCTCTTGCTCCATTAATACACCCATCAACTAAATCTCTTTGTTGATTTTTGTCCTTGAGCCAGTCACTGATTCATGGGCATTGTTATTGCCAAATTATGAAAGCATTTGGCATGTCTTCCTCCTTCAATCAACCACACAATTATGGATTTTCCCTCCTAATCAACTCCCCCCTTTGGAGTCACTTCCCATGTTCTAACTTAGGATGAAAATTATCTCCGTTCTTCTCAACCCTTGAAGAGGTCTAAAATTGTCTCTCTTTGTCGTTTAAAGAATGGGTCTCTTCTATATTTTTTATTTATTTCTCTAACATCTTCAAAGACATTGTTTCCAACAACAAATAATTCTTTTAGAACATTGTTTTCTCAACAAGATGATCGTCGGGCCCCGGTCCACCATATTTCTCACACCATCGCCTAATTTAGTTTGCAAGTTTTGTCACTGTAAGATTCACAATCCTCCCCAATACAGTGCAGCAGGACACATCTTCATGGAATGGACAAGTCCAGGTGCAACTGTTACTCAACCAAAAGCAACAATCCTATCAATCTCAGAGATTGCCACATTTCACCACAAAATAGTTAGGTGAAGTATGTCCTCCCTCAGTGTGTCACGCATCCCTGGATTTATTGCTCCACTTGTAGCACCTAATAAAAATAATTGCTTTTTGTATCTTCCATGGAAAGAGAATATTCTTACTCCACCAAAAGCAAAAACTCTATCAATCTTTGATACTGCCACCTTGTACAAAGATTATATCAAGTAAGCTATATTACCCTCATGGTGTTTTGGCATGCCTGAATTACTGCTACACTCACAACACCTAGTGAAAGCTAATTGTTTCATGTGTTTTTCATAGAAAGAGCATTGAACAACACAATACTACAAGAAATGCTCAAGCCAACTGGACTTGGATTGCAACATGTGCTTTTTTTCTTACAAGTTGAAGCCAACTTTGATGAGTTAACAACGGTAGAAAAGGATAAGATAGTTCCTGTTGTTTTTTTCAATATTGGATGTTAAACATTCAGAATATGGTTGCATAGATCATAATGATCTTCATGATAAGGAAGGAAAAGGACAGATACAACATTGCATGGTCCCCTCAAGTTTCAGTAAAATTGCTCCGGTAAAACTTCCCAACAGTGTCTTACACTTTACAAAAGATGCAACATCATGCAAGAATAATCTTGATATAAGCAATCACTCCACTGCAAACCACTTTGAGCAATAAGTATTTCCACCAAATTAAAAAGAAAAACAAAAAGAAAAGATCGAGTTAATTAAACCAAGCTATTAAAATGTCAAAAATTAAAATGATAAAAATAAATTATATACTACATCCAACTTGATTGTCCTAAAGACTATCTATTCCAAAGAAATATTCAACTTTCAAACGTGGTATAATTTCCTTATGCACCACCCAATAGAACCCCAGAAAATCTTTTTCCGACACATACCTCAATATCATAGCCAATCTCCTTCAAAGCAGCAGCAATGCTGACCATCTGCAACTGCATGGCATCCGACGACAGATCCGGAACCACCTGCAAGCGAAGTTCCCACACCAATCACATCAAACAACACAAAACTCTCACAAAGAAAGAACCATCGCAAAAACCAAGACCCACCATCGCCAGCCGCGGCTTTAGAAGCCCGACCTGCTTTACCGGCCTCCCCAAAGCCATCAATGACAAATTCGCCTCCTTCCTCTCCTTCTCGAACCTCTCCAGCAGCTTCGACGGCACGAACCTGATCCCCTCCCCAAAATCCAACTCATCGATCCTTTCCAGCACCCCTCCATCCCCCTCCCCCGAACCCATATTCAAACCCAAACCCCCCGATTTCTCCATCACAGAACCGGGCAAGAACGCCTGGAAGAGAATGACAACAAAGAAGAACGCGGCCATGGTGCAAATCCATTGCAGGTAGTCGACCTTCTCGAAGAGGAGGAACCGAGCTAGCCTGGATCTCGGCCGGTGGAAGAAGGACCGCACGCCGGCCGAGGGCGACGACCGGAGCAGCGGCGCCCTCTTCTGCAAAACCCCCGTCTCCAGCGAACCCATCTACGCGGCCACCACCACTACCACCATGCTAGCTCCGATTGAACGAGTCTTGTTCGATTTATTGATCCCTTCTCGCTTCGCAGCGAGGGTTTCAAAGTTCGGCCGCAGCGGCCGCCATTGAAGAAGGGAGAGAAGGCTTTGAGTGGAGTAAGAGAGAAAGAAGACTACAGCGAGCGAGCGAGCGACCGAGAGAGAGAGAGAGCCGGGGTGGGATCGGGGAACACTGGAGACTAGGGAGGATCGACGCGAGACAGCGGAAGAACCGTGTGACAGCGGATGTACGTGAGTACTTTGGACCGTCGATCAAGGGTTTGCCTGGCCTGTGATTAGGATTTAGGTGACAGCTGCTACGGACAGACAGGGAGAGGAGAAAGAGGGGGGGGGGAGAGAGAAATCTTTAGACAGAGAGACGGTAAAGTAGGCCTACATATCGGGATGAGATCTCGTGGTATTCCGGGAATGCCCCTATATGGGGCCATTTTGGTCATTTTGTTGGGATCGGCACATGGAATGTCCGGCCCAGGGAACGGGCGCTTCGACTTTACGGCCGGCGTTTCACTTGGAGAGAGATCCGGTTCTCCGTTCCGGAAACGCATGGGGACTGAAATTTTTCTTTTTCTTTCTTAACAACGCCACCTCAAACATACTGGAACATGGATACAACCAACAAAATCAAAAATGAGCAAATAACACAGACTGGGATATAGATGCACGATTTCCCCAAATAAATCCTCCTGAGTAGTGGGTTGCAAATGAGGTCACCCAGTCAGCCGCTGCTCGCCTCTCTATAGACATGTGTGGACCAAGAAAAACCATTCCCGTCTAAAAGGCTGCAAAAATCACGTAGCAGCAAACTCGAACTCACATCGAGATTTCGGCTCAGATCCACTCTATCACCATGGCCGACTCACCCTCAAGTATAATGTGGTTTGTTCCCAATACCTGCCTCGCATAGATGACTCCCTCTCATGCAGCTTTGAGCTTAACACAGACCACAGATGCGTCAAAGATTCGCCGGCCTCCCGCAATCAGTCTGGCCTCGTAGTCCTTAATGATGAAGCTAATACCTCCAGTACATTTTCCCTCACCAACACTGCCGTCAAAATTTATCTTGAGAAAATTAGAGGATGGGAGCTCCCAGAAGACTTGTACGGTTCTGGACGCTATAGGAGCGAAGGGGACTCCAGATTCTCCGATCATCCCAAAGGGTGATGGGGTGGCGGTGCAGGAGATCTCCTCCATATGAAGAATGGCCCTGTTCGCAACCGACCTCGGATGTACTCTGCTATTGTTAAAGATCCGGATATTTTCATCTAGCCAGCAGTAGTAGCGAGGGCTGAATAACGACGTTCCCGTGGCAACCCCTGTAATATTTGTTTGCCCAAAATGCCCTTGGGGGGCGGTGGGTGGTTTTGCTCGTCGCCTAAGAAGATTAAAGATGTACTCGCATTATTGCATGTAAGTGCAGCCAATCAGAGCCGTCGAAGCAGTCAGCCAGTAAAATTAAGGACGCGATGGATATAAGTACAAAAAAGAGATGCAGTATTTAATGTACACATGAAATAATTAATCATAAACAAAGCTGATCATAAGCCGTACCTGATGCCTTTTTTTTTTTTAATTAAGGGAACAGCCCTATTTAAAATGTTGATATAATCTTTTTTTTTAAAGGGAACAGCCCTATTTAACTCATAGCAGCGGTCTCAATGATAATGGTCCAGAGCATCCATTTAAAATATATTACTTTCAACAAAATAAAATTTAGCAAGTTTATTAGCATGGCCTATTCTCCCTCCAATATCTTAACCTTTTAAATAGTCAACGGTGCAATCAAATCTAGATCTAAAATGTGTATTGCCTTGCTAGTCATTTAATTTTTTTACTAGAGAATACCAGAGCCAATTCATGACAAAGACATCAAAAAATTAGATAAGAAAGGTTATTATGCTCCCACATTCTCTGATAAAAAAAAAAAAACTATATGAATTTATTAATTTAAACCGGTTAATATAAATATTTTTAAAAAATTTATTTCGATATTTTTTCTCATATCTATTTTCTTTTAAAACAAATCATATAAATCTCTTTTTACATCCTGTCGGTCTTCCACTACATCCCCCCCCCCCCCCCCCCCCCCCTTTTCTCATATCTATTTTCTTTTAAAACAAATCATATAAATCTCTTTTTACATCCTGTCGGTCTTCCACTACATCCCCCCCCCCCCCCCCCCCCCCCTCCCTTTATCCAATATAAGTCCAATTCTATCTATAAAAATTTCAAAATATTGTTAACCTGCTAAATCAGCTAATATATTAAACACATCCTTAAATAAAATAATTGTTATTTTTGAAGAAAAAAAATCATCCGAAGCAAATTATTTTAAAAAATATATTTTTTTTTTTATCATCCTCCCCAAGTGGGATGAGTCAACCTTCTGCCTCGCCCTGCCATAATAATTTTAGGGTTCTCGTTGGAAAAAGACACAACCGCGCCATTCTCCCATAAATGCTTCACGCCTGCACGCGCCCTACGTTCTCTCTCTTGATGGCCGGATGGAAAAAGAACACCATGTGGCTTGGTGCGGACTTCTTCTCCATCCTTTTCAATTCGGCCCTCGACGTGCCGTCCTCTATTAAAAAATTGAAGACGTAACTAACCGGGACCCAAATAGAAAATGAGGACCGCGACGGGAATATCCAGGTGACCCGATTTGGCAACATCAGCGTCCCGAAGGCGGGACAAAACAAACCGGAATAGCGTGTCCGTGGTTGATGGAATTGGAATTGGCCCAGAGTCTGTGGATTTAGTTGGACTCAATTACTCGTGTTCATTGATGTCCGACAAGGAGGCACGGACTACGGTGGATTTGGACCAACATATCCAAATCCCCAAATGTAGCTTTCGATTAGAGAATAAAAAGGTGACAATAACCGGTCAATTCCAATTTGGCAGAGGATAATTATTGGGCTTGTTCAGAAAGTATGGGAGACCATGTCATGGGGGACTGAATTGACCCGTTACCTACCACTTGAGCGGCCAAGCTAACATCAACTTCGGCACCATTGCCCATGCTACGTGTAAATGCATTGCGGTACATGTATCACAAGGAGATGATGTTGTCTAGGTCCACCATCAATTCCGGTTTAAACCACAACTGTCCACGTTACATGACCATAGTCTTGAAACGAAACTAAAAATTTCTGGTAGATAAGGAGCTAGACCTCACCGTCAGAGGAGGCTGGCGAACCGAACGTGTGCCGATTTGCTCGAACGGGGAACCAACGACCAAAGAGGTCTCTAAAGTTACCGGTAGTTTGGACGAGCCAAAAAAGACAGAAAGGAAAGGGGTTGGTCCCAGAGGAATTGGTTGAAGGGAGGGGTAAAAAACAAAAAGTAAGGCAGGGAATTGGTGTAGGAGATTGGCGTTATTAACGTCTTGTTTGAATTTTTTATAAGGATGTCTTAGTTTTTTTTTTTATTCTTCTTTTACTGTTTTGGCAGAGTTGGGATCATGGCTTGGCCCTGCAACGTTGGGTTTTGCAATCTCTTATTAAATCATATAACTGCCATGGTCTCTCATCACTCATCAGTTGTTCTCATTTACAGCTATCAGAGATCCGTTGACGAGCGCCATGACGACCGCCACCTCTTTAAAGCGCGATTCCTGGTGGCCGAACCACTGCACTGCTAAGTGCTAACGATTTACAAAGAAAAGTAACGCGCAAGTTAGGAATCAGGAGCTGAAGGCATCTCCACTATCACCTACCTTTTCTTTTTGAGGAAATATAATTGCCTGCTTGAATGGCATCCTTTTGTTCATTTGGTGAAACAGCAAAAATAGACATGAACATGATGCTCTATTTAAAGAGGATCTTTGGCACCTCCTCTAGAGACATGGAAAGAAAGAGAGGAAGAGAATGAGAGATGTCCTCTTTGAGAAGGCGTAAGAGACAGCTTTTTTATGTAGCTCATTATTTTAATATTTTTTTCTTTTTTATATTTTTTTTTCGGTATTTTTTTCTGCTATTTTTTTTTTGTTGTTTACTCTGAATCTTAGACAGGTGTGGTAGATCTACTTAGAATAAAGTACCATTCTACAAAGCTATGAAAGTACAAATCCAAAGTTGAAATAATTGAGGACTTATTGATGCAGCTGGCACTACATGAATAGCTAAGAGCATGAAAGCTCGCAGGCTCTCCATGTTTCAAGCAAAAGGCTCTGGTTGTCCAGACAAACTATCTTTAAAAGATGGCGTCGCATCTCAAGCCTCTCACAATATCAACGATGCATAAATGTCCCTTCTGTTGTGTTCACAAGAACACCATGATCAGACTTTAGTCTATGCGCCCCAAGCGCACCTCACAACACTGTGATCAGATTTGCAATAGTTGCATTTCATGACATTTATTTTTACTATTGAAAAGGTAGGCATGAAGATGTCTTTTCTTTCCTTTTTTTTTCATTTGAGGGGAGCATGGAGATGTCTAATCAAGTTTTATTAAGGTAACGAAAATTGGACCTCAAAGAGAAAGAGACAAAACTATACAAGTCTGGATGAGAAGATCGGGAAAAAACCCCGCTCCTCACGCTCCAAAACTCCAGCAACGAGATTACCTCAATCATGTATCTTAATTCTGAGCTACCATTTTCAAGTCAGATGCCTTCAGTTAAACTTATATATCTTTCTGCTAAATTTAACGCTAAACTTCTGGCCGCGGTTGGCCCTATCTTTGTTCGTGCTCCGAATAAATGTCAGAGAGAGAGAGAGAGAGAGAGAGAGAGAGAGAGGAGATAAAGTGATTTTAGAAATTTATGGACCCTATACGTGTCATATGAAAAGAGAAATATCACATATATTTGTATGTGCTCTTACACGTGCGCACATAATTAAACAACCGAAACTCACGTACATTAAGGCATGCCTCATCTTAGTTATTGCTGTTCCAAGTCATGCAAAGGGTGGTGCAGCGTCCACCGACACCTAACTTAAAAACAGCACCGCACACTCAATAGGGAAGCAAGGTGGGGCCCCTCGCTAATGCCCACCTTGGTGCCGTCTCAATTTCCCAGGATGGTATATCGTTTTGCGATTCGAGGGCCTACCCGACGTCGTCGTATTTTCCCTTCCCACACCGCGAGCGAGCGGTACGTGGAAAGCGATTTTGTTTGGAATATTTGAGAATATGCTTCGGCCACCTTCCGTGATCATAAAATGCCTCCGCACACGCAAGAGTTGGGAGGTAATTCTTTTGGTGGCCTCGACATCTCAGGTTACCCAGGTGTAATTAAAGATTGGAAAAGAACGGGCCTTTCAAGGTTTGAAGAGAAAGAAGCTAGCAGTCTAAATGTGATAGCCAGTATGTAAGGAGTGGAGAAGTAATTCAAAAATTATGAACACAGCGGATTGGTTCAGATGTGCTTCAAGAGCGCTTTGCAATCAGCAAATGCCACCATGATGGATGGCATCAGTGTCGTGCCCATGTAACATGGAGCGAGCCTAACAGATATATATGTTTAACCAGAGCACCAAAATAGAAGGAAATAGTGTGATTGATAATAGATGAGTTGCTGAAGAATTGATTGAAGTTGGGATCATTGTGATCCAAAGGACGGAAGCAGCCCCAGGAGCAACAGTTCGAGTTTGTCTTCAAACCCCAATGGTCCCAAAGAAAGAAAACGTGGTGTCGTTGAAAAATGAAGGGGACAGACTCGAACAAATGTCCCACGGCCGGTGAAAAAAATGAACAGCGAACTCCATTAGATACTTTTTCTGGTCACGGTAATAGCTGAAGGGACAAAGTACATAGCTACCAGCTAGATCTGATTTACCAAAATTGGAGCAATCTCACCTACAGGCGAAGAAAAGTAAGAACCTGATGCCACGACTGAGATGGCTTGAACATAATAAGTGAACATGTGAACCTGTTTCCAGCTTATGAAAGATAGCGGTGAAGGCCTAATGTGCATTACCTAAAATACTATGCAAATGTGTTAGCTTGGCAGTATACTCGTAGGTAAAGGACAACAAGATGGACAAAGAAAAACTCAGCTCACAAGTTAGCCCCCCCAAAATCGCCCTTGGCTAACCAAAGGTTGAAAGAAACGTATGATTAGCACCAGTCAAGGCTGAAGTGGTGAAAACTGAAGAGAAAGGTGGGATCAGTATTTTCATGTAAGTTAATTTGACCACACCGGAGTTCCCTTCCCTCTGTCATATAGATCATACAGTCCACTTCAATCACAGCAGGTCCAGCTCCTTTTGCGCCCAAGCAGCTTGCCATTCCCATTAATATAGACTTGGGGTAACTTTTTTCAGTAAAGAAACGGAAGGAGAGGAGGGGGGTACTGCAGAGCGAGCTTTCCTTACTACTTGTTATCTACAGATAATAGATTCTATTGAAAGTTCATAGGAGTAATATGGATCCACAATATTTCTGAACACAGAAACAGTTATCACATATCTCTAGTTTTCAGTTCTTCCTTGTTACTTTAACCATCATATTACAAATCATGAGCAAGTTTGCTGAGATGAGATATGCAGATGAACAGCACAAACCTATGGAGATGAGCAAGCTGATCAGCTCAAAAAAATATCTCCAGTTAGGTTAGACTACTTTTTTCCAAGAGTCTCAAAATGTTACTCCGAACACGGAGACCAAAACTGGAAATGAAAGCGAGAACTATAAGTGTGGGATGATGAGCGTTAAGTGCCAAAGAACTCCTCGGGGACATGAAATTTCAACCCCACTGCCTGAAATTAAATAAACCCAGAAATAAAGGAATTAAGTGTCAGGAGCATGTAACACAAATATCGGATGCATTATCTCATCACAATAAAACAATGCAAATAATTTCTCCCAAAAGGAAAAGAGAAGCACAGAACACAGGAGAACCAAACAATCAGGGGTGCAGGGACTTTGATAACTCATGTTGCATCTTGACATACACACCAGGAGCAACAGGCCATTATCATCAAAAAAAATTTCCATCTGTCACATGTCAAGGATGCTAATAGACTGCAATTTTACATCCTTCTGGAATACCAAGTCATTGAACTTGGAACTGAAGGCAAGAAATTGAATAATCTCAATTAATACAGTAACAACACATTTGTTTCATCAATTGTTTTGCTCGGGTAATTCATCAATTGTTTCAGCTCGAGTGAAAATGCTTTATGTCGAAATGCTTTTGTCTATGTTAGATTCTCCGGTCGAAATACGGGAAAACCCCATTAAATTTTCGATGGAAACGGAGTTTTGCGAATTCTCCCCGGAACTGGAAGATCATTTCGAGATCTTCGAGCATATTCGCCTTCAACGATTCATATACACTAAGACAAAAGTCTTATCCATTTGTAGATGGAACTTCGACAGCAGCTAGGTCTAGAGGGAAGTTGTGAGCATTACGTTCATGCATTACTTCCATAAGTCGATCGTGCACCTGTCGTGTGACCCGTTGGTCCTAAGCAATGTCTTTCGCGAAGCAAGGGGGATTATTCAGAGCAGGCTCAATGGACAACGGGGATGGAATAGCTGTTGGATGCGCTACGGAATGAATCGAGGAACTGAGGACATTTCCAATACCGAAAAAATCGGCATTTTGCACCTTCTAACATCTCGAGACGATAATTTGCTCGTCACGTTCCTTCGCTGCTCTTTCCTGGATTCTTCGTCGATTCCTCTTCCCCACCTTTTCAAAGATCTCTTTAATGAAAGCATTTTCCTCCTTCAGAATCTTCAATTCCAATTTTAGAATAGAGCTTTCTTGACCACCGAAGTCCCCGATCATGCTTGTTAGGGTTGAATGCGCCAGGTTTCAGATTCAAGCAGCTCGTTGCTACAGGATCAGTCAAGCTAAGCGAAGAGAGAAAAGCGGCAGTCCTTCCAATCAAGCACATCAACAGATGCCGCTTCCCATATCGGGTAAAAATGCAAACCGATAGCTGCAGAAGTAGGAGGACCCTCAAAAGGATCCAACCAAAAGCATCAGACAGGTACGGCCAGGTAAGGCATGAGTCGGAAGAAATTTCCTTCCATCGTAGAATTCTTCGCAGCAAGAACGCAATAGAGGACTTTTTAGGTTTTCATAGATGCGAATCCGCAGCAACCAACCCATATGTCTTTCGTCTTCTTTCATCTAGCTATTGCTCAAGCTAAAGCAGCCAATCGTCGAACAATCTGATCTAACATCTAACTGAAAAAGTTCCTATCCGCTGCTATGGACAGAATGCATCTGACATTGGTCATTTTAGCAATCGGAGAAAACGTTTCATCATAGTCTACCCATTGTCCCTTGGCTACCAGACGCGCTTTGAACCTACAAATGGTCTTCCACAGATGTAAGGAATAAATAACTAATTGACTCTAAAGAAAAGTTTAAGACAATAAGTACTAGGCTCAGGGTGAAGGCATAGGAAGGCTGAGGTACTAGAGGCAGATATTTGGCTGAAGGTGCTTGCTCGCTGCATGGGCATGTGATGTTAGTTTACAAGAGTTGAAGCACAAAGGATGCGTAGTTTGTTGGCCAAGGTGGCTATTGGCCAGGGTGGCCGCGATGCAGAAAAATGCTATCAATTGAGGCATTTGGTTTTGAGATGCAATGAGGCACTATATGGCTCAAATGTCAGCTACAAAGGGTGTCGAGGTACCAGAGTCTCAAACGCGAGGCAGGCCATTGGAATAGCTTTGTGATGGCACTATAGACTCGAGGTGAAGACAAAAGGGCAGTTAGGTCAAATTGAGTATTGGAAGAGATAGCATGAACAGTGGTTCTGCAGAGGTAGATTGTTGGGAGCTTGGAGCGAAGTCTGCTATGTCAAGAGACTTAAGCAAATTGTGAAATGGCCTTGATCAGATATCAGGGTCTCATTGGTAGCATTTGTGGATCTGCATTGGTATAGGATGATCTGGAGAAATGGGGGTGACTCGTTCATACTTGGGATTGACACAGTGTCGTAGGAATGGAAGGCATGGTGCTGTGCAGAAAAGGTCAGAACTCATGTTGAGGGCCACTCCTAGATCTAGATGGTCAAGAGTTAAGCTTGGATGCATTCCAAGAAGTGTCATTTTTGCGTTGCTGGAAGTGGATCTTAGCCACAAGTCGAAGTCTTGCAAGGTGCATATTCAAGTTTGGCCGCTCTTAGATCATAGGGGTCAAGATTTAAGCCTTGATGATAAGTCTAAAAAGTGCCGCTCCGCTCAGTTTTTGATGGAATTTGAAGGTTAGAGGACTGAGGATGCATTGGCACAAGCAATGGCCGTTGTTAGATTAAGGCAATCGGGAGTCAAGTGTTGGAAGAGTTCTAGAAATGCCACAAAGTTTTCAGTTGAAGTTGATGGTTGAAAGACTGCGAAAGGTCGAAAGACACAATGGCCGCTCTCAAATTAGGGCAATTGAGAGTTTGAGGAGTGCCATGTAGTTTTGGGTCAAAGGATTGCAGTGAAGAGACAACAATAGAGGCCAAAGTCAAAATATGGAGCAGTTTGGAGTTCCGTGGAAGAGTCAATGTGGTATGGATGATGGAATCTCAATGGTGGAGAGAAGATCAAGGACACCACGGCCGTAAGGCTCTGGCATGAGGAATTGTGATTGCAAAGTATGCAGTGGAGTTTTAGTTGTGGCAACCGACATGCAGTAGTGCTTGTTGGGTGTCGACGAGAATGTTAGTAATTGTGGGGGCACATTGTCACGGTCATGACTGCAACCTCTTTGCAGGGGGCGCCGGCATGGGTGTAACATGGTGCGGCGGAGGATCTTGCATGTGTCAAAAGATGCAATGCTCCTCGATACTATAGAACCCCCAGGGTCACCATCCAGTGGACGTCTTGCTGGGGTATTGCAGGGAGCAACGGATAGGTGTGGCACAGCATGTCCATGGCATGATATCGAGGGACTCAAGAAGCTTGATATTTGTCATGGCGGTAGATTGTCAGATATATGTGCGGATTCCTCATGGATTGAGGAGGGGCACAGCACTTTGGATGCGTTTCCGACTCCCTCAGGCTCGTAGGACACAGGTCCGTTGAAGCCCTCCTCAGTAAAGCATAGGTGTGTATTCTTCATATTCTGTACAAGGGATTCTAATTCCTTTTAGCTGTTCTTTTCTAAATATAAAATCTATTCTTCATTCACCTCACCTTAAGAACCAAACACAGTTTAGGAGTCTTTGAAATATTTGGAACACAGATGAAGTAAAACTCTCCACTTTTCTTTCTCTAACATCATTCCTCCCCTTATGAAAGGATGCCTACATGAAATAAATTCCAAATGTGCAATCCAACGAAAATCTTTGGGGCCTTCACTTGTCTTGGGTGTAACATAGAGAACGACAAATAATTATTTGTTTAACATGGAATGACAATCTTGGGGCCACTTTCTTAGCTTGATAGACCTTCACTGGGCACTTTGATACTCAGTTAAGTGTTTTGCAAACATTGGCTTTAGGATGTTTAGAAAGACGATACAAAATATGATGCTGATAGAGGTTTTACAGCCTCAGATATGTTTGGGACATTTTAAGCAAATTGAGATAGTTTGAACAAAATGACTGACAGCTTCATCCAATACAGACAAAATTAAGAATTTAAGATAAGCAGCCTGCTATTTTTTTCTTTTTCTTTTTGATGCTTTTAATTTTCTTTCAAGAAAAAATGATCAAGATTTGGTTAATGCATAGTTTTAACCAACCAAGCTTTTTAACTTTGACATGAATCAATAAGGTATCTGGATCTGAAACATTAGCCTCAATAAAATACCCAATGCAAGAATGTTTATACAAGTTTCTACTTGTCGTAAGTTTGGGATCAAAGAAGGGTGTCTCGTATGTTTACGCATATGCAATGATGTACAGATATGCGATCATTAGATGCTAGAGGAAAAACTGCATCTTTTACCCTTTCTAAAAAGTGAGAGAAACTGGATTTCGATCATAAGTTTGGGATCAAAGAAGGGTGTCTCGTATGTTCATGCATATGCAATGATGTAAAGATTTGCGATCACAAGATGCTAGAGGAAAAAATGCATCTTTTCTCCTTTCTAAAAAGTGAGAGAAACTGGAATTCGAAACACTAAAGCTCCCTACACAATTTTGTTGGTGAAGAATATATTAACTTATTTTTTTCATGTATTCTTAAAAACTTTAGTACTCAAGGTGAATGAGGAACTGGATGAGGACAACATGGATAATTTAGTTGATAATCCTATTGGAGATAAGAATCTAGACACAGACAAGTGTGTGTATATGTAGCGTTTAAATCATTGTCAATGCTGACTGAACATTTGTTTGCTTCATTAGAAGCCATTTTAAATCTTATTCTGTTACTTAGTATCAAATACTGATAAGGCATATGCTAACTTAGCTATTTAATGTTATTCAGTTGCCTATAACTCATGGAGTTAATTGCATTTTAACTTGGCCATTTAATTCAGCTGGTTAGAGTTCATCAGATAAGCAAACAGATTTAGTAAGGCAACAACAATGGAACCAGAATATTTGAAATTAAAATAAAAGGAAAAGAACTCTTATTTTACCTGGGCAAATTTAATATCAGCATCACTGTGATCATTGACTCTCCCAGCTGCATCACCGACATAGAAGGATCTGCAGATAAAGAAAGGCACTAGTAAAATATTCTTTTCATCTTATACACGTACAACCAAACAGCTGAAGGAATTATTCATAAATGACGATGGAAAAATATGAATCCTGAAAGCTCTTATAAAACATAATATATTGTTACTACAATTTTCTTTCAATTGAAGCATTTAGTCATTTTAGATAGTATTATATGTACGTCAGTTCAATTTATGGTGCTTTTGTGGGGTTAAGAGTGTGAAATGACTGTCTGTTTTAGAGTGGCCAATAATTGCAGTTTGCAAACTTTCAATGAAGGGCTAGCCATGCAAATGTGGTTGGCTTAATGGATCATACCATCAAGGTGTGATCCATTAAAGTTCGAGAATCTTTCACAGCCAGCTATCAAAATTAAAGCTAAACAAGATCTGAAACTTTCTGTAAGGGAGGCCTCGCATAAAACCTAAAAGGCTACATAGCTGGCACAGATATCTATCTTAACGGATAAGAAGTTTACAGCATGGGACCATGGAGAAGCCCTCTGAGGTGAGTTCAGATGAAAATGCAAAATGAGCAAGCTTTGATATAAAATACTGAATCCATCTATTGGCACAAGTTGTGGCCAAAGAGCTAACATAAACAGAACCGCCCAAGAAGAGTAAGCAAAACTACAATTCTAACTCCCTGTATTATCAGATTGCACATGACCTCCAAAGAAAATTAAGAAAAGAATAGTTTCAGATTAACGAATTATGTTGTGTTGAATGATAGGAGAGAAGAATAACTGATCCATGTCAATCGCAATGCCAGAGTTGAAGTGTTCTTCCATTAGCCTCCACATTCCAGGTTTTGGTTTGCGAAAGGGATCTTCAGTTCGATCCTTGCTTGTCCCTAGCCCGCAAGCTATAAAAACCTGCACAGAAATGAAGTTCAAGTATGCTAAAGATTTCAGCAGCAGTATAGATGCGTGAGAGAGAGAGAGAGAGAGAGAGAGAGAGAGAGATGATTTATGAGGTAACAAAAAAATTTGCAAAACTTTGAATTTAAACTAAACATAAAAATAGAGGTCAAGGATATATTATGGGAAAAACAAGAATTCCAAGAAAAAATTTATCCAGTGTACCTGAATTGGGACTTTAACATGCTTGATAAAGTTGTCAAGTCTCCCTATTTTGGAATCCACAGCTTGTTGTCGTTTGTTCTTCCAGCGCTCAATGTTTGATTCATTGGTAAAGATAACCTAATGATGAAGAATATATGTCAATAAGACACCTTCTTTTCAAAATCTTAATAGAAAAGGATGGATAAAGAACACATAAACCACAAGCAGGTTCCCAAAATCAAGGCACCCTGAGTGCCTGCCTCTCAGAAATTTACAGGTGGCTGAAATACAAATTTTTTTTTTTTTTGCAAAAAGAATGTGAATACTTTATGGAGCAACATGAACATTATCTACCAACCAGCTTGTAGCCAGTGTTATACAGTCCTTGCAGCTTCTCAGGAACCGATGGATACATCAGAGACCAAGCATCTGGACCAATTCTGCACCTTAGGCAATGTTAGGTCTAAATTCTTAATCTATGGTTAAATCTTTAGATCACAAAACCTGGCTGCATCAGAGAATTATCAAGGATTGTAGCATACAAAATTGATTACGATCAGATTTTATTAGTCAATTAGTATCTCCTCCACATCTAGTTTTAAACCATTCTCATGTTTTCCATGAGTCACTAAAATGAGGATACACTGCTTTCATAACGAGAGAAGTAATATATGCCATAAACGGTGTTAAGTTAGCTGTCATTTTCTTTCAAATATATGGCTTCTATTCAGATGCCTGTATATTTTCAATACAGACCAGTATCAACAAGATGTACCAGTCATGCAGTCATCTAATTTTATACTTACTAAAAAATACATGCATTAGGAGAAAACTTATGAGAAAATATGGCAATAATGCTGGTTGCAATATGGTTAAGCTCTCAGAAAACCAGATGCACACGTCATCCTGACAAACTTATGATAACTTCCTTCAACCTTATCCACTTAAACCCAAGAAACAAAGTAAAACAAGCAATTCTACTTTTTCCTCAGCCTAAACTGATTTGTCAAATATATGCATTCAGAACAAAATGAATAGATGAACAGCAGAAGATCAATGTCAAAATATGACTATTCTAGATACCTATTTCACCATGAGTTAAGCAGAGATTTGCAAAATGATTTTTCTTGAAACACTTGAGGATATTCTCCATCTTATTAGGGGAGTTGATAAACTAGCACAAATGTGCCTAATCCTTTCTAATTAAATTCTCCCAACAAGGTTCAAAGGGAAGTGCTCTGAATGGAGGACTGAAACGTTTTTGCACCACTGCAAGAGCACACCTTCAAATGGACTGTAACCAAATTTGAATTTCTCAAGCAATCATTTTTAATGGAGGCATTCTCTCTAGTTGTTTCTGTTCCTGGAAATAAATAACAGTCCATCACTTCTTACATTGCAAATTCAAAAGCAAATTTGAAGGACCACTCAAAAAAACTAAAAACATATTTTTCAAACAATTTTTACCTTGAGACTTCAGACCTTTCATTATTTTTCAGCATTTAGCATGGAAACCTTGCTTACCGGTCCATCTATGGATAGTGAGAGGAATAGATGAATTTGAGTATTTCAAAAATAGGTATATGCTATTCTTAATATTAAGGGTCTGTTTGGCTTTTCCTACAAGATTGGGCTGAAAATCCCTTAGAATTCGTGGAGTAGGCCATCCATTTAAGCATAGCCTTGTACAACTAAAACTCCACCCAACCCAAATCCCATGGGAAGAAAAAAAGACCTCCATAAGTCTTTTTTTTTCTTCCTGCAGACTAAAGGCTAACATCTGGATTGGGTTTGGACAGGTTCTTAGAAAATGAAAGCTAGATTAGATAGGCCAACAGACCCAATTCCTGCATGATTTTTAGCCCAATCCTGTAGGAATATCCAAACAAGCCCTAAATGTTGGAATTGAGATGATGATTTCCTCTTGGATTAAGACATTAGAAGAGCTCAAGGATGTTTCCTTTGGTTGAGTTCGAAGATGTCTTCATATCTTTATTCACAAAGGAAATGGAAGATAATTTAAGCATGGATCATTAGTGGATATAAACGGCAATGCAAAGTGAACAACATTAAAACTCTGTTAAGATTTGGTTTAAGTTGGAATCTATGAATGGCAAGCTATGCATAAGAATGACTACTTTTGCAGCTCTGTTGAAGGTGTGTTAGCATGTCTTCTCAGGGAAAAAAAAAGAGGGAAAAGAAAAGAAATGAAGGTGCATTAACTTCAATGCTCCCAAAGAAAGATAAGACTTTACCTTGTACCTAGGACTCAAATAAGCAAGTTCAAGTCATAAACATTGCCAAATTCTATAGAAAAACAGAGGCCCTAATGTATTATTTCTGAATTCACTTGGTAAATTTCTGAAAACATGGAAATACAACACTACAACATTATCACATTTGTGTTCAATGCAAAGGCTTCAATATATTTGTAAAATGCTAATGCAATTATGACAATAACAAATCAACAGACCATCAGCTCAAACATCAATTCTTAAGTTAAACATCATACCGTTTCACAGATGTATTCACAAGACATCCATCGAAATCAAATGCAGCAATTTTTTCAGAATCATGAAGACCTTCTTCCTAGTCACATACAGGAACCAAAAACACAAATGATATTATATCTTGTTAAAAATCCCAGGCTATTAGTTTCAGTGGAAGGATGAAAAACTATTAAGGAAAATCAATTGATAACATCTATTGCTGAAAAATAATTTGAGACTACTTTTAATAGAAGGCCATAACTAAGGCAGTGATGAGTATTAAAAACAAGCATCATAAAAACAAGTCGTCTTTGGCTTTTGGATTTGGTACAACAACATTCCCGAGCCTATGTTTACACAACCTTCCCTTTGTTACTCTTATGAATGGGCCCGCTTAGTGAAAGAAGTGCTAAGCAGCGATTGGGAGCCGGAAGTCGAAGGGCGAAGACAAAAGCTACAGAGGCACGGCAACATGTTGAATTCTATTAAATACCACACAACCACCAAACCAACAAGCGGAGGTCTGAGCGGCAACATGGAACGCCGGGAGAATAGCGTGGACACGCCACGTTCTCCATCATCCACTATGGGCGAGACTGGTATAAGGTTGAGTTTACGTGCGAGGAGGACTTGCTTTATGTGCTGTAGAACCGACCTTGGTTTATCAAGGGCCAGATTTTTTCCCTCCGAAGGGGGACCCCGGCCAGAGCTCGAGTAACAAGTGTTCTTGTATGGGTTAGGCTTCCCCCTTCAGATGTGGGATGCAAGAATCTTGGCTGAGCTAGTTTCTGTGGTAGGTCAGTTTGTTAAAGTGGATCATGCTTCCTTGGAGGGGACACATTGTGTCTTCGCTCGGGCCTGTATGCAGCTGGATCTCTCTCGTCCCTTAAAGAGGTGCCTTGAACTGGAATGGGTGCCTAACCCATTCTTCTCTTCCTCAGGGGCTAGGAGCACGAGACCTTAGCCCTGGGTGCCTGGAACAAACTAGCTCCCTCAGGGAAAGCGAACTAACTTCCACCTGTTGACTATATATTGCCTTCTGCCGATGGCAACTTCAGTAGATTGTTACACTCGTGCTTGGGAAAAGACCGACCTATGAAAATTTCCATCTTTCCTTGAGGACGCGAAGACCCCAACTAGGCTTGTTGATGAAAAATGGAATGGTATAAAATGAAATTATAGCAAACTCTATATAAAGGAAAGCAAACTATATATATATATATATATATATATATATGATGGAATAATTCAACCCACAAAAATTGTGATTCATTGTGAAGTAACATGATATTGATAAAGAAATTCTAGCATTGAAATGAGAATGTATACTATTTAAGATCTATAGAAAATAAAATACAAGTCATTCAGTTCTAACTAAAACTAATAATTATCTGAAAAAAAACTAAATTTTATATTTTAGCCAATTAATTAATGTACATAGTTGATGAGATTTGACAAAGTTAGCTCAGGTAAGATATAACTATAGGACAGGATACTGTTAGATATCTAATTGTAAAGTTAAAATAGATAAAGATCAACGTTCATATAAGAAATGTATGATAATTATGCCATCTAAATTAAAACATGAACATGCAGAAATTGGAATTGTGTTACCTGACATCATCCTTGGAAGTCAGAAGAGTTTATTAGTTGTTGCATATTATAGATTATCAGTTATTTCCATGAGATCAACTTCGAACCTCAAAAGATAATTACACAATAGAGGTTATTCGTTTATAAAGTATTGGACAATAGAGTTACTAATCCACCAGGATTTTAAATTGACTATTTATTGAACTGGTATCCCCTACGGAAAACAAACAAAGAAAGAGAACAAAAAATGTTGAGGCGTTGAACAACTAAATGATACAGAATTTATCAACAGTATATGGACACAACGAGTATCAAGACGGAAATTCCTGAATAGGCATCCACAAGATAAAAAGAAACGAAAATCACCCATCTGTCCATCATAAGTATATAAAAAAGCACATGTATATTCCAAGACATAAGAAGCATGAAAACACATATCATGCTTGTCTTCCCTTAACCGAGTGTTGGATCACCAATAACTGGCCACTTAAGGAATGATACCTTCTCTTATGAGTGCATCATATTTAGCTTAACATGTATCAACCATTCTTTCACCAAATCTAATTACCTTCCATGTCCAAGATGTCCAAGATGGTCAGACGCCATGTTATTATCATCTATCAAGACTAAATTGCCTCTTGCTGTACAGTACCAGATTGCCTATACATATGGTCTGGTAGTAGAATAATAAAATTTCAATGGACAGGCATAGTACATAATGCCAACTTTTACGAGCACCTATTGAATAAACAGAGAGAATAAAATGATAAATCTTCCACACAACTGGCAGAGTAAAAGAATATGATTCCAAGAACTAGAAGAGAGAGTTTTTTCTTAAATTTATTCCAAGTGAAAGCAGATCTGGTCCTCATGATCTCCTTTGGAAGTCAAGACATCTAAATACTCCTAAGATGTATACAAATGTATAAAATGAGATATATGATCCCACCAAGGTACGTCATCTTGGTACAAGTTCCCGTACCGGTGCCACCCTGTTATTATGTCGATACGCCCATTACGAGAGCCGGTTCATCATACCGAGTATCAGTATGCCTCTTGTACCGCATACCAGTTCGATACTAGTACAGTATGGCACACCCCGTACCGCCCAGTTCGGTATGGTATAGCATACCGTGATCCCCACATGTATAAAATAATTTTCTGTGCCAGTATATCATAACCAATCACAAATCACAAAGAAAAGTGATTGTGTAATATATAAACATATATATAAGCTTAAATGATGTGACCGCACTATCAAATGAGGAATTATCAAACACCCACACATGAGATAACCATCCACCCAAACCCAACTCACTCACTTTCACAAGATTAAATCATCCATCTTTTCGCTATTTTAACATGATAATCACAGCCATTCATCTTCACTATTTTTATACATGAAAACAATTATCCACCCAAACCAACTTTTCTTTCATAAGAGAACACATTCATCTGCAAATTACAATATCAACGTACCTGTCTGCACAACTTTCCCTTGTGGAATAGAGAGATCCACCCAACTTCCCCCCATGAGACACTCTCGTGTGTATACCATCTAGTTTCAATAGTTAGTATAGTTGTATATTCGATATTGTTTTATAGTAAACTACAACCTCTAGTCCTCTATCCAAACAGATATAACAAATCCATAATCAATTCTGCATCACAAGGAGGTAAACAATGATATTCTAAGGGTTGCCTCTGATGATGCATCCATAACCAACATCCTTGTATCAACCATCAGTTGTTCACAGGTCTCTCTTTGTTTTTCTTCCTGATAGTGCAATCTTTTCCAAATCCCTCCTCACAAATCTTATCTAGGTATTTTACATCTTCCTGTCTTTTCTGACCCATCCAAACATTCGTACCTTAGTTTTTGTGGCAATGTTTATTACAAAAGTTGATTAAATGTACTTCTTGAACCTCATACATTATACATGGTCAAACAATTAGCAAGCTGGTTGATGACAAAATGAAATCACATTAACAATGATAATCCTTAACTTTAAAATAATCTTACTCGCTCACGAAAAATGAGCGTCTTGAAGGTCTTCCATTTTGGTGAAAGGGTGGCATCCTGGACCAAAAAACAAAACATAAATCACCAGGCAGATTGATGCATCAAAGGAAAAGTTGTCAAAAAAAAAATCATTATAGTTAGAAAATGCATGCATACAAACAATAACAAGTTATCTTCCTATAATATTTCAAGTAAAAGAGATGCATATGCATTACTAGTATGCTTAAAGAAAGGGGGGAACACCTTGTATTGATCTTTGATATCAGATGCAGAAAAGGCCATCTTGAAGTCATCCCTTTTGCCATCTACAGGCAACTGACAAAAAACATATGGATGAAATGATTTGTTTACATCAGTAATAACTCCAAAAAAGATTTTACATCAGTAACATGAAAATAAAAGGTATGTGCAATGTCAAAGCCACAGGAATAGCAAGAATATAATTAATACTCACCAGGTGGCTGTAAAGGCCAGTCATTTATGACCAACCTATCCAACCAATGAAGGGCCATTGTGTGCTAGACCTAGATTTATAAATAAACTCAGTTTTATATGTGGACAAGCAAAATCTCTAATATCCTTTTTATTACAAGGAAGAAGAAGAAGAACTTGTACCGATAACAGTTGCTTGCCTTTTTTTAATGGTTGTACCATTTCTGCTATGATTTTAATTATCATGTATTCCTTAACAAATTATGAGTTTCTATTAGTCGAGTAGTTGTTCCCTTATATATAACTTTTAACGGTTCACAATATCATAAGAAGAAAAAAGACAAGAAAGAGGTAATACATATAACACTTTGACAAACAATTATTATATATAAGCCCCATGTCTCGCACATGCATACACTCATCCACCCAACAAAGCAATCTGCATGCAATAATATATTTACTTAAGTTGACATCTGAAAATATAAGTTATCTTACTAATCCAGTTAAAGACATAAGAATGTGTAACTTTGGCTCCTCTAAACTCTTTTCTATAATTTCATTATGCCCAGCTTGACCTGTACTACAAGTCTATAAGAAAAAGGATAAGTGGATGACAGCAAAAAAAAAATAATCAAAGACCGTATAAGCACCATCTAGCTATATTCTAGTTCAACAGTAGAACATGCTGACCTCTGGTTTCTTCAAATCCTCTTCCTCTAACTCTTCAATTGCACTGCCATCTCTTTTACTAACCTAAAATAAAGGAAACAACAGAAATAAGTTAAATTAGCATTATATAGCACATACTTTAATGGGCAGCTTGCGGTGGTAGACTTCACCATGCTTCTGCTCTCCATGTCACCAGACTCATGACACTGTAATCTAAAAATGCTAGTAGAAGACAACAAAATCATAAACATATCATAGAAATAAAATGACAAATAACTGAAGCACGAGAATATAAGAGTTTGCATAGTTCAGCTGTATGCCTACATCCATGGGGCAAGAGCTCTGTCAAAATTGAGTTAAATCAGAAAGGATAACCAGGTATGAGCTAGAAGTTACAAGCTATATTCCCTAAACACCGACACAGATATTTACCCAAATTCATGACACCTTCGCGACATGATACGACCAATAAATAGGATGACCTAACTAAGGCATTAATCTGAGATGGAAAGAAACATTTTTTATTTTATTTCTTTAAAATCAAAGAAAAAACTCATCTTCACTATGGCACGTAAGAGAACAAGGCTATCAAATACATTAATGTACAAGAAGGCCTCCTTTTGTTTCTTCAAACATAAAAGCCCACATGTTTTTATGGAAAATCATCTATAAGGCACATCATGTACCTTCTCCTACTTTGTTTTCTCTGATCTGTTGGTAAAGATCCTCCTTTCCATCTCTATAGGAGGTCCCCGTTGCTATTAATCTAAAAGATGTTCTTAACAGTAAAAACAGTTTTCATTTTCCTCAGAAGGTGATGCTTCACAATCAAAGATATCAGAATTTTTATTTTTTAGTGAAATTGACGAATACCAACATATTCTATGTAATACAAGGAGATGGTGAAAATTAGAAGTAGAAAACAACAGAAATCATACCTCCATGGCAGTCTGGCTGGATGATGCAGCAGCCTCTAGCTTCCTTAATGCATCTTGGTCACAATTCTGAGCCCTCCAGCACATATATCGTAAGAAAAATATAGCATAACAAAATTACATGGATATCAAAGAAAAGTAATTTTAAATCAATCAATAACGAGAGAGGGATTGCCCGACCTTTAAAGAAGAAAACCCAGTTATCTCCTCCGCAGCAATATGCAGGTGGGACTGAGTCGGAAAGCAGTCTATGTGATACCATTTCACGAGGTCAAAGCCTCGAGGGTTTTTTCTTAAAGAGCCCAGCCTCAGAGAACCTGCAGCTATTGCCTTCCTGCAGTTTTTGCATGAAGATCGGTTGGATTTGGCATACTCCGCAACTACTTTATGGGGGACCACTGGAGAATTCTTTTCAGTGGACTCTTCATCCCCACCTTCATCTGTGTTTGAGAGCTAAAAAAGGAAAGGATAGCAGCAACAACATCAAGACCAAAACAGCATCTGACTAGTTATTCTATTTCAACAGGAAAGTATGTCAACCTTTTGTTGCTTTGAACCCTTTTCCTCAAACTCTTCGGCTGCATCCCCATCTGTTTTACCAATCTAAAATAAAGAAATAATAAAATTAAGCTAAATTAGCCAAATATATCACATGAATTTAATCAACAACAAGCCACACCTTCAGAGACTTCTCTACGCTTCTATCAGTCTCCACTTTACCATGCTACTGACACTTACAATGCTGTACAAAAGCAACAATAGAAAAAGACTCTGCAAGAAGACAACCACTTACGTGGTTCAGCAATATACCTACATCAATGGAGTAACATCTTTGTTTTCTCCAGTTGAATTGGAGAAAAAAACAGGGTACAAGATATAAGTTGGGCCACAATATCTAACATTTGACATGGAGAAGATGGCCACTTCAGACTTGATAGAACCCATGGACACTGCAACTGGATTCATCATCAAACCAAATGATGACCACCAATATTTTGATTTTTTTTCAATTTTCAAGAACGAAATTCTCTTCCATGGCTTTTGGAAATTGTTGTACAAAAAGACCTCCTCATAACAATCCATACTTTTTTTTGTTGAAATCACTAAGCGGCACCATGTGCCTTCTCCTATGATCTTTACTCTGATCCGTTGGTACAGATCCTCCTTTCTTTAAACTTAACAATTAAACAAATAATAGGTCTCTGCTGCTGTTAATCAGACAGGTGCAAGAGACCGACTTCTTTCATCAGACCAGTTTTATTCTCGCTTGAAAAACAAAGCTTCACGATTGAAGAGACTAAAATTATCACGACTCAACAAGATCTAAGCATCCCCAAATATTTCTTTCATTCAGAAAATACAATGAAAGGAGTAACACTTAAAATAGAAAAGAAAAATTCAAACCTCATTAACAGTTTGTTCGGATGATGCCGTAGCCTCTAGCTTCCTTTTTTTTTGCTGAAAAGCCTCTAGCTTCCTTAATGCATCCTGATCAAAACTCTGAACTCCCCAGGAAATAATCATAAAGAAAATATTGTAGAAAAACTACATGGACATCAAGAAATAAGTCTTTCTTTAGCCAGTCAAGAAAGGAACAGGGATCGCTCAAACCTTCAAAGAAGAAAACCCCAGTATCTCCTCCGCGGCAGCAAGCGGATGATCCCGAGTCGGAAAGCAATCCAAATGATACCATTTCTTGAGGTCAAACCCCCGAGGGTCCTTGCTCGACGAGCCTACCCTCAGAGAACCCGCGGCGATGGCCTTCCCGCAGTTCTTGCAAGAAGAGCGGCCGGACTTCGCGTACTCCGCGACCACCTTGGGCGGCGGCGCCATTGGAGAGAGCGAGGCGAAGGCTAGAGGAGGTAGGCGAGCGCGAGCGCTGGCCGCGAGGAAGGGGAGGGTCGAGATTTTAGGGCTTTTGACAAGAATGGAGAGGTAGGGGAGGAGCACGAGCATGGGGAGAGGGAAGCGGTTGCTAGGGTTTTATAGCCATATATCCGCCGGGGGGAGCGGTGGAACGGTTAATGGAATACAATTTCACGCCATTCTCCGGTTCTTGGATGCTTTAGGCAAGGAAGAGAGAAGGGCGGGAATGGCGACGTCAAGGTCTTGAGCGGTGTCAGGGAGGGCATGGGAGAAGGCTTGGGCGCTTTCATCATTTCATAGCGAAAATCCTTGATGCCAATCATTATAGAAAGACGGCAATACACTTGCCGGCTTCAGATGCCATGTAGCGGGAAAGATCAGAAAACGTGGAGCACGATCAAGGAGGCCCATAATCTTACTAAACTTAAATAAATTCTAAATAATCTCGTAGATAATTTTTTTAGCTCCCTGATTTATTAATTTACTAATCTTGTTAATTAGAAAATCTGTACATCAAAAAATATTTGTCAACTCCCTATTGATTTTTTTCATAAAAAAAAAAGAAGGCAATTGGTGTTTCAAACTTAAAAATTAGTAGACTGTGGCTATCTCAACTTATCAATGTTCAAAATTGTAGAAAGGGACAAATCCAGATTTAAATTTCTCGGCAGCTATCACTTTTCTCTGGGACACAATGAGGTATTATGTTTTGCTTCACTTAGTAGTCCATGAAATAAAACAGCTAATGCAGCAATAGAGTTGTGAATAGGTTAGTTGTTTTCATAATCCTTTAGATGCATAAGATTGTTGGGATGTATTAAGATTTTCTCTAGCAGATGGATATATACTATAGTTAATATCTCAAATTAATTACAATGAATATCAATTCCCTTAATGAGCAAGGTCCCCAAACCAGTTCTATACATATTTTTTTAAAAAAATAAAAGGAATGTTCTCACATATAACCTCCCTTGGATACAAATATTGCATGTCTCTAATGTAAAACATCTCAGCAATGATTGAAGCAGGTGTCGAAGCTCCAATAGACCTTGTGATCCTCCTTTTTTTTTTATTTCTTTTAGGAGTGGGGGGAATAATTCAACCATTAGCATCCATACGAAGAATACCAAAAAGCTCAGGTGGGGCTGACTAGGCTAACTCCCAAGAGATTGCCCTGAAGTGATTAGTCATAAAAAAAAACTTACGTATAAACATGAATAGCCTCAAAGAAGCTCAACGATGTGATCATCCTCCTCCTCGTATCCTCCAAAATGGGATGAGAGACATTAGGATCGGAGGTTAAACAACCAGCAGGTAAGCATTGGGATATAACAAGTTTTTTTTTTCTTTTTCTTTTTTTTTATGGTTTAAGAAAATGGGAGCAAGTTCTCCATTGTCAAGTAAGTCCGAGTGGCGTCAGCCTGAGCCTACCATATGACAAGGCCCGCTCTTTAGTTTCACAGCGAGGGACAGAAGGTGAAGGACCAGCTCTGCTGAAACAGAGAAGAATAAAATAAAGGTACTCACGACCCTTCCATTTTTCCTTGTTATTGTGGAATATAAACGAAAAGGAAACATTCTTGTCATCTTAGTTCAGCTCATCCAACCTGCAGACATATCAGAATTTGTAAGAAATTTGGAGCCAGATCATGGATTTGTGAGCTTTCCAATGAAGTTGCAACGATATACTCTACAGATAATAGTCATAGTTTTTTTTTTATGATGAGAATCATTAGGTTTTTATGAAAAGAATAGTGAAAATATTTGAGAGAAAAAAGAATGGTGCAGATGAAGTAGGTAATATGCTGATAGGCATATTGTCCAGTGGCATTGCAGTTTTAGACCAGCTAACATAGCGAATGACATTAGTTTCACAAACATGCAAGAGTTTGCTTGGATCACCGCCATCTAGCTCGATAAAGTACTAGTGATTCCCATTAAACAACGGTAGATGAGATCCAACTTCCACTCTGGCACTCCAAAAGCCCATCGGGGATTCTAATGGGCTGGGCTTGGTCCGAACATACGTACAAAATTTCCAACGGCCCTAAGGCCCGAACAACATTAAAGTTCACCCTCGAACGAGGCCTTTTAAATAATGTAGTTCGATTCTTGTGAATGGAACCAGTTAATGCGATTTTATTGCGCATGGGTCCAAAGTTGACATGAGGGAGCAAC
Source organism: Phoenix dactylifera (assembly GCF_051530095.1). NCBI lineage: Eukaryota > Viridiplantae > Streptophyta > Magnoliopsida > Arecales > Arecaceae > Phoenix > Phoenix dactylifera. The sequence continues at coordinate 30,746,954 of NC_143198.1, read as the reverse complement.
CGGATTTTAACGACCAGTGTTTTTGATGGACTAGAAAATATTTTTTTGACTGTCTAAAAATATTTTGGACAATATAATAGTATTTAGTGAAAAAATTGAAAAGCTATTTTAGCGCGCTGAGAAACTATTTTAGATTTATAATTCTTTTTAAGACCAAGATACCCATAATAAAATTATATAATTACACTTAGTGTCTCTTTATATTTTTTTCAAAAATTAATCTCTAAAAATATTACATTAATAAAATATTAATATATAATCATAATAATGATAATCTTTTATATCAAAATATTGTATTATATTATAAATACAATATTATATTATATAATATCAAATTATGTTATTATATTATATTATAATAATTTTATATTATATCATATATTTATATATTAATATATATTATATTTTACTATATTATGTAATATTTTTTATGGCCATTGTACTAATTTTTTTAAATTTATTTATTAAATATATATTAAAATTTTTAAATATTTTTAAAATAATAAATATTTTTTATAAAAAAAGCTCTGCTTCCCTGAAAGCTCGCTCGCCAAACAACATAGTAGCATGTGCTTCAGACGACCTCCATCTTCCTGGAGGGTGATTCGGCCACAATGATCGGCTGGGTCCGACGAGGCATGAGCAGAGATGGAGATGTTTATCCTCTGCTCTGTGATATGTGGTTGATGGTGAGGGAGGGCATTACATTTCAGGCTATGCATGTATATCGTGAGACTAACAGGGCAGCAGACTAGATGGCGCATATATAGCGAACCACTCAGGAGGTATCCTGTGAGTTGGGAAGGGTGAGATGCCTGTTGCATTAGGAGATCTTTTATTTGCTGATTCTATTGGGCGCGAGCACATGGTAGCTCTCCAAAATAGGAACCAGGCCGCCGTGAACCACAACAATAAAGACCTACTTGGCCAGAACAGTCGCGGCCACATCGCAGGCACTCCGACCGCAGGAACTCCATCCACATGGCACGTGGAACAAGGCAATCGATCGGACCGCTGTCATTAAGACGCGATACCTCGGCTCGCGCGAGGCGTGTAACCTAATGAAAAGGGAGCCTCCACTACCCTTTCCTCGCCGTTTTCTCGCCCCTCTCCTCGACACTGCTGCGCTGACTTCCGTGTCCTGAAAGTCTCCCAGAGATCTTCACACCACCACCCCGGAAACCGACCCCCGAAGACGACCGGATGGGAAACCGCGGCTCCCGGCCCTTCTCCTCCAACCGCCCCGATGACTCCGGCCGCGGCGGATCCGACCGCCCTCCCCCTACCACTCCCCCTCCCCGAACCCACCATACCGCCGCCTCCGCCGGCGGCGACGGGCCTAAACCCGTCTGGCCCCGCCCGGCAGCGTCCATCCCCCGCCCTCTCACTCCCAAGGTCGGTCGCGTCCTTGGCCGCCCCATGGAGGACGTCCGGGCTTTCTACACCTTTGGCCGCGAGCTCGGCCGCGGCCAGTTCGGCGTCACCTACCTGGTGACTCGCAAGGAGACCGGCGAGCGCCTTGCCTGCAAGTCCATCGCCACGAGGAAGTTGATCCACCGCGACGACATCGAGGACGTCCGGCGGGAGGTCCAGATCATGCACCACCTCACTGGCCACCGGAACATCGTCGAGCTCAAGGCGGCGTACGAGGACCGGCACTCCGTGAATTTGGTGATGGAGCTCTGCGAGGGCGGGGAGCTCTTTGACAGGATCATCGCCAAGGGCCACTACTCGGAGCGAGCAGCCGCCGCGCTCTGCCGCGAGATCGGGACCGTCGTCCACATCTGCCACTCCATGGGGGTGATGCATCGGGATCTTAAGCCGGAGAACTTCTTGTTCTTGAACAAGGGGGAGGATTCGCCGCTCAAGGCCACCGATTTCGGGCTCTCCGTCTTCTTTAAGTCCGGTAAAGATGCCTTCTTTAATCTGCTTATGAGTTGGAAAAGCACGAGAGCATATGGATTCTATTTATAAATTACAAAATAAGCAATAATTAATGCTTAGATTTAATCGCAGATTGATAAAAAAATGTAGTCTTTTTGACTTTTGAGCATGATCGGTACCAAGATCAAGGCAGTCAGTGTGATTTCAATCACCTTTCTACTTAAGTTTATCTTTCTTTTTTTTTGACGAAATATTTAAGTTTGTTTTCCATAAATTGGATATTACCTCTTTCAATGTACTCCTCAAGTTTTCTCTCTTTTTTTTGGGCGGGAAAAAAAACAGGAGGTGAACCAGTTCTTTGAGCACTAGATAAGATTGGTTAATGCGGGACAAATTACAAGTTGGATTAACCACAAGTTGATAAAAATGCAGTCTTTTTTTAACATAATGGATAACATGTTCAAGGCAGTAATTCTTTTCCTTCGGCAAATAGCATACATCAGAGAGCACCATTGCTGGAAGGCCAATAACAATGGATGAAATTATTTTTAACTTTAGGATATGCACGGTGTTTTCATTGCAAGAAGTTCCACATTCAACCCAAAAACTCGAATAGAGCAAGTTATCATTGCTTTCAGTTGTGGAATGGAGAAAGCTTGTCAGATAGCAGATTTAGATAAATAGTCACCAACGGATTATTATTTTCTTTTTCATGTGCCTATGGTTGAATATAAAGTCTTTTAGGTTCTGTTTTTGAACTTGAGGCAAAGCTCGCAGGAGGTATTTGAGCATGTCAGAAGCCACTTCTTCAGTCCTTATAACTATGGGAAGAAGAAGAAAAATAAGGTTAACGTTTCTTAGATAATTGCAATCTGAGGCCTGTACTGTTGGAAAGAGCATGGAATTAAATTTTCAACTTATCAGCAATGGCTGATGTTAGAGTCTAGTTGAGGGAGAAAGATCAAATGTCAAGCAACCATCACATCAGAAAATCAAACATGAACCTGAAATACATAAGGTGAGAGATGCTAATTTTTGGTATTTAAAGCAGGAATGATGTTTGTTTCACTTTGAGCTTCATTTTTTGCTTATCAAATATTAATCTCAATCACTTTGAGGGCAAGAAAACTTATGATCCTTCTGTTCTGAGATCTGATGGTGAGATCTGCTTGGCATCTAGTTCTTCATTGTTGTATCAAGGTCTTGTCCAAAAATCTTGTTACTCAAAGAGAGAGCTGAATAAAAGATTTCATAATCCATGGATTGCATTTCAAATTTGCTGTCCAGAAATATAGTTTGTGCTTTGTAAGTAAATGCATTTCTCCCAATTTTTGTAGATTCCTACCTAGTCTATCGGAATCTCCAGGCATTAATCCATGGTTGTGTGAGCTTAAGTCGTGTAGCTAGTGAAGTTAATTTTCCTTTCTACTCGGTATCTATTTCCTGATAGGCTCCTTTTGCATCCAAGGTAATATTGTATCAACTAGGAATGTGACACTAGTTTTTAGAAAGCTGATGTTAAAAACTTGTAGAAAGTTCCCAAATGTTGATGATAAAGCTTGCATTCAAAGGTCGCTTTGTCATTATCCAAAGAAAAATAATTCTTATTAGAAAATTGTGTTGAGCATTAGCTATATCCGAACACTTCCTCTTTAAGATGTTTGGAAGCAAGGTTTTAAATCCCGTTGGACGGAGGTGTCCCTATTTCTCCATGGAATGGGATGCCCCACTGTCCTGCCTCGTTTTGGCGATAGTCCCAGTCGAGAGTCTCGTAAGAAATCCTCTGTCTCTCTCCCCTTCTTCTTTCCTTTCCTTTCCTTTCTTTTTCTTTCTTTCTTACCTTTCTTTCTTCTTTCCTCCCTTTTTCCTTACCTTTCTTTCTTTCCTTTTTCTTCTTCTTTCTTTTTCTTATCCCTTCTTTTGCTTCTTTCTTTCCTTTTTCTTCATCTTTCTCTGTCCGTCCTTCCTTCTTCTTTCATTCATTCATTTTCTTCTCCCTTCCTTTCTTTCTTTTCTTTTTCTTTTTCTTTCCTTTCACTTTTCCTTTTCTTCATCTTTTCTTCCTTTCTATCTTTCCTTTTTTTTCCTCTTCTTTCCCCATATAGATGAGTTTCGAAGGCCTGGTCCCATTTTCTCACAGAAACAGGACAGGACAACCGGGACATCCTCTGTCCTGCCGGGACTTAAAACCTTATCTAGGAGTGTTGACAGTTTTGGACACTTGGACAGGACATGACATGAAATAGCTGGACACTGCACTTTGACTTGTCCGGCTGACATCAGCAAAAAGTATCCAACAATTGACATTTGTTTGGGAGAGTCATGTAGGAGCCTCCTAGTTTTAAGTGTTGGGTACTTTTTGAGTGCCATAAAGGTTTTCTGGACATTTCAAGTGACTGCACATGCTGTTTTTAAGAACTAAGATGTTCAAAACCTTTAAAATTTTCAAGACTGAAGGATTATTTTCTTTCTAGTATTCTATTCCTTATGCTCATAAATTTTCATTTTTTCCATTATATAAACTTGAAGTTGTGAAGCATTGAGGTAAATGCATGGGAGAGCATTTCTATTATTGTGACATATGTCAACTATTTTCCACCTGGCTACATTGAACTTACGAGCTTTTGAGGGTTCTAACTGTGCTAACAGTAATCTGGCTGTTGCAGGAGAAGTATTCAAAGATCTTGTTGGGAGTGCATATTATGTAGCTCCTGAAGTATTGCGGCAGAATTATGGACCAGAGGCTGATATTTGGAGTGCTGGAGTGATACTATACATTCTTCTCTCTGGTGTTCCTCCTTTTTGGGCAGGTCCGTACATTATATTCACAAACAATTTTAGATGTACCTATTGTAACTTAAGGAAATCTGGATCAAGAAGTTCTTCTTTTTTTCCCATTTTCACAGAGAATGAACAGGGCATATTTGATGCTGTTTTACGTGGGCATATTGATTTCTCATCTGATCCTTGGCCTTCTATATCTAGTGGTGCAAAGGAACTAGTCAAGAAGATGCTAAGGCAAGATCCGAATGAACGGCTCACTGCAGGTCAAATCCTGAGTAAGTATTAAAATTTTAAGCATACTTACAAGTCCAGCTTCAAGGCATAAAGCTTTTAACTCCATGTGCATCGACATAAATTACACATCAGCACTGGCTGAATGCAGCTTTTCTGTTTTATGTAAATTGGAGAATTACTTTTGGTGCATTGACTGCTACTGCATTTCCTTTTTCTTCCATTAGTTATTTTCAGGAAATTTTAATTTATTATCATAACATATAAAGATGATGACAGTATCACATCGATTATATTTAGCAAAATCTATTTAGAGTTCTGATCCCAAGAAACATTTCTGTGTTGGTTTCTCAGCAGAAATTATTCGAATTCACAGGTTAGATTTTTTATTGATAACTAATATAATTGCCATATCTTTTTAGAGAACTTGGCGGCTTTAAATTCTAAAGTTTCTCCAATCTGTGTGCAGTATGCTGTTCATGAGCATTTCCAGTATTACTCCTATATAAGATCTCCCTGTCTAATTTGCAAGATGTTCTGGAGTCATATTTAATTGGAAATCAAAAACTAAGAATGAAATCATATAACTATGTTGATGACAAAATGAATTCCTGCTATGTAACTTCCTAGTATTTGTTTTTCCCCTATTCTTTGATATTTCAGTTAACTCAGTTTGGCAATTAACTATATAATTGTAGATCATCCATGGATCAGAGAAGATGGGGAAGCCTCTGATAAACCACTTGACATCACAGTTTTAACTAGAATGAAACAGTTCAGGGCCATGAACAAGCTCAAGAAAGTAGCCTTGAAGGTGATTGATTGCATCTAGGTTGCTACATTATCTATTTGGATGCATTCATTCCAATATAATTAGCCTCTGATAAACCACTTGACATCACTGTTATATTGCATTCTTGCTCAGGTAATCGCAGAAAACCTGTCAGAGGAAGAAATTATGGGTTTAAAAGAAATGTTCAGATCTATGGACACTGATAACAGTGGGACAATTACTTTTGAAGAACTAAAAGCTGGTCTACCCAAACTTGGTACCAAGATTTCTGAATCTGAAGTTAGGCAGCTGATGGAAGCGGTATGGTTTCTAGTCTTTCTCCTTCAGGATCATTTGAAGCTTTTTATGCTTTCTCTATAGTGTTTTCCCACCTATCTTCTTTTGCATAGAATCTATATATTTAGATGGATAAACTGGCAATTCTCTTGAACTTCAAGGTGAAATCAGTTCCAATAGAATTTACTTTCTTGACTAGAACTTTATCAAGCTTATAGAGAGAGTTCTAGCTAGCACATCATATCATATCGGGCACATTTGGGTCTCTCCTCCAATAACATTTATTAACTAAAATGGGTTGAAATACGATGTTCTTATGTTGTAACTCATTTTGTTAAGTTAGATTCTTTGCCATCTATTGAAAAAGCAAATGCAACTCTGATAGCTACATTTAGCGGAAGGTTTCAGTCTTCTACATCACTTGTCCAAAAAAAGGAATGGCCCAATGCACGAGAGTCCAACCATTACGGGTCCATGGGGGTTTGATATATGCAGTTTAACCCCTGCATCCATAGAGGTTGTTTCCATATTTCAAACCCGTGACCTCCAAGTCACTGTAGAGCAACCTTACTGTTGTGTCGAGGGTCACCCTCTTATACATCAATATTCAACATACAAAGTATTGTGTTTGCATTCTTAAGCCTTAAGAATGTTGGTTCTCTAGAGTTATATTTTTGGAAAGACATGCATAGCTTACTTGCATGAAATGATTTTTATGAAAGGCATGGATTTTTATCCTGTTGCCTACGGACCCTAATTTATGTTAGGACATGCTTATTGGTTTCAATGATGTCTTCACTTTTTGTTGGAAAATGGTGTGGCTGTAATCAACATAACTGCTTGGTTTTCTTGACAGGCTGATGTGGATGGAAATGGGGCCATTGATTATATTGAATTTATAACAGCTACAATGCACATGAATAGAGTGGAAAAGGAAGACCATTTGTATAAGGCATTTGAATATTTTGATAAAGACAAGAGCGGGTAACCTTTAAGTGTTGAATGTTATTAACTATTAAATATTAAATTAATTTACTAAGCATTCGTCTACACTTTTTTTTTGCACAGGTACATCACAGTGGAGGAACTTGAGCAAGCTCTTAGGAAGTACAATATGGGTGATGATAAAACAATAAAAGAGATCATTGCAGAAGTAGATACAGATCATGTAGGCCTGCTATCACTTGTTTTTTCTTCTTCCATATTTAAGATAAGATCTAAGTTCCGGTTAATACATGATTTCACATATGCTGAGAAAATTCCTCAAATATTCTGAGTTGTTCCAATTTACTTGACAGAGCTGCCGTTTGTTATTGTAGAGTTCTGATGAAAATAGTCGGGAAATAGTGACTCTTATTAACTACCCATAATACTTCAATTTATAATTATCACTTATAGAAATTTATGATACTAGAATGAAATAATAAAGGGGAAAAATGATTAGCTTGTCATATAAGGAAATTATCCCTCAGCTCCCACTTTCCACCTGCTGGTAGTCAACCCACCAATCATAGGTGGCACATTGAACCAGAGTGAGTGACCAAACACTTAACACACAAGCTTGGTTCCTGAATTTGTGATGTCAGTCAATTCCCATATCTCTTGCTTTGAGATGCTGATCTCTTGATGAGCTCTGATCTCTGCTAGTCTGTGTTCATGAAACTCAATGGACTGAATGAAATCAAAGCTACCGCATATATTGTCTTTTACCAGTCCAATGTACAAGGAACCTGGGTTTATCAAAATAGCCTTTTTCTGACTCCATTCAGTCTTTGTGAGGCTGTGTTGGTGCGAGTTGAATGCAAAATAAATATATGGTTCTTTATTTTAGCATTATTTCATCTTTTTGGCTCGCAATTAGGATCTATATATCGCCTGACTTGTTGGTAAGGGAGAACATTATAAAGCCCACTCAAATTAGTGAAAAGGAGATACCATAGTGAGAAAAAAAACAAATATGGGGAAAAACAGAGGAGAGGCCAACCAGCAAAGGTTCCACTCTCTATACATAGGCTGCCTTGATCCATGTGGATGTACTTGTATGAATGAAGTCCTTAATTCTCTGCATCCAATTTTTATGCAAAGAAGATTTATATTTTTATTCATTCTATGTCGCCAGCAAATTGCATATAAGAAAAAGGCACCACACTTTTTGTTTTTTGATAAGGCTGCACACATTTTATTGAAGTACCTATCTAGTCATTCATCACCACCTTTCATGTGCCGATGTTGTTAGTTGTCAATGGCTATTTTTTTGAAAGGTACTTGATGTAGTAAATTGCCGGCAGTGATGCATTTTCCTATTATTGTCTGGTTTGGTTATATGGGTGGTATTGTGGGGCCCTAAGTTCAGTTGAGATTTTGGGACAGCAAAACAAATGATTTGGATTAGTTTCTGTAAATGTAGAGGATGCACTTGCAATGTTCAGGTGAAGCAGAAGGTACTTCCTTCATGAACCCTTACTATTTCCTCTACTTTTCAATTTTAGAACATGAATATTGCCCATCCTGAGGTACATTCCTTGTTTTGTTTGGTCTGCTGTAATAAGCTTCAGCTTGTGAACATTTGAAATTGAGAGAACTTAAATTTAGTTGATGCATCTTTTCCATAATGGGTCTCTGAAACAGCTAAACGTTTATCTGTCAATGCTACTACTTCAGTAGATCTAGTACTTGAAGAGTATGTTTGGTTCACCTCAGTCCCTCCCAACTGGTCAAACTTTTCACAGGTATTGGCAGCAGAAGCTGGTAAAATTATGATAGATTCTGTATTTTAATCTCAAAAGTTGTATTAAAATCTATAACCATAGACAGCAACAAATTGAGACATCTCTTCCTCATTCAGTTGGCTGGAGAATTTCTTTGTTTTTTTTCAAAAAAAAAAGAGGGGTTCTTTAGGGCTTAAATTGCTAATGTCCCTCCCTCCCTCCCTGTCTCTGAGAAAGGGGATTTCCATGTTATGGCTTTTGCAAAGGATGGGTTATTCCAGCAAAGTACATGGTAATGCTTGCTAAATTTTTTTTTTTGTAGTTTTTGGATTTTGAATCTGTTGTTGTTGTTGATGATGATGATGATATGCACACAGCTCTTTGCCTTTCGCTGGATACTTCTGTTTATTTGACTTCTTCCAAGTAATCGTTTCCAGCTCATGTTGCAGGATGGAAAAATTAACTATGAGGAGTTTGCGGCCATGATGAGGAAAGACAGCCCAGCGATAGTTCCAAACCGGCGCTTTAAATGAGAGTTGCCTTGTTCATGGCCCAGATTAAGCAAGTCGGAGGTTTGATTCTCTAACTCCTGCACAAAAGGAACACAACCGAAACTCTTGATTCATTTCCAGGGATGGATTTAAGTAATGGCTGCAATTTCTGGGTGTTTAGCCTCCTGTAAATCAAGCAGTCCAAACACAAGACACTAATTCCAGCATTTTGTGTGATTTTTACTGATGCCTTGTTGATTTTGGTGCTTTGCTATAACCCTCTTCATGTGTAACTGTGATTGAAGGTCATTACCCTATTTTCTTGTTTTATCTTCTTTGAACAGACTGGTTCTGCTTGCACCTTTATGGGAGAAATTGGTTCTTCTTTTGGCCTTTTCTCAGAACTGTTTCAATCGGTCTAGAATTTGTCATCCGTGGAGGGCTTAGGAATAAGCTACCGACTTTTATGGTGGGAATCCAGCTACATTTTTTTTTTAAATTTTGGAAGCTGCATACATTTTAACATCACCAAGGGCCTATATGGTATTGCATTTATTTTCTGTTTTTGTTTTCTAAAATCAAAGAAGAAAGTGAACTAAACTGAACAACATTTTGGATGGAACTTTTTTGCTTTCTGAAATTGTTCGTCAAATCTTTGGAGATTTTGGAATCAAAGATCTATTTTTTTAAAAAAAGAGAAAAAACAAAAGTAAAGAATTACAAAAGTTTTGTGCATATGCTATCTTCAACATCAATCTCCATGATATTTCACTAATTAGTAAAGAAACAAAAATATCAAAGATGCTAAACAGGCTCTTTCGAGGCTAAAAGTACACTGACTGCGAAGAATGGAACTAAATAGTAACTCCAATGAAAATACTATCCCCCTGCCAAATAAGAAACATCGGGACATACAAAAAATAAAAATTCGCCAAAAGCATACCTAAAAATAAAACTAAATTTATCTGGGTAGCTGCCCTGGGTGCAGAGCCTTATACCGATCTTTTGTTAATTAAATCACCCCTAGGGACTTTCTTCTTGCTGCCCTGGGTGCCCTGCGAAGAATGAAAATACTACCCCTAGGGACTTTCTTCTTGCTGCAGAGGTTACTGAACTGCAGCTTCAAAATCCTTCAACATAAATTCACCAAGAGGCCTCTAATACACCATATCACCTGCAACATAGCCTTCAAATAAAACTAAATCTATAAAACTAGTCATGCAAGATTTATGTCCACGAATATAAATACTTGAGAATTCCGTTACATATCTTGGCTGTTTCGGACATCTTGACAGAGTGACCTGTGCTTCTCCAAAATAAAGAGAGATTGAAATGCTACACAAGAGATACTCCTAACCTTCGCAACACCTCTTCAACTAGGTCATGCCGCAAAAGACAGACATGTAATAGTGACAAAGAAGTCACACAACTATAACCAATTAATAGATAAATCCATCCAGCAACCACAGAATATTGCAGAGATTACAAGCACTTACTACACCGCTTAGGACTATGTGCAAGAAAACAGAGACGGGGGAATCTAGCAGATCAAATTTGTCGACTTGTGAAGAAAACCATCATGTGATGGAAGCCTTTCTTGGCTTTAAGGATTTGTTTTTGGCAAAAAATGCTGACAGCATGCTCTTACTGCGAACAGGAGGCCGGTAAATTTGAAGCCGTCCAGGATTGTCAAAGGATCTGAATGCGGTTAAAGGTTTTGAAGGCTCCAAAGAATCCTGACAGGAAATGAAACGGCAGCTTATTAGATGCAGGCATAGCTTGCCACCATAGGGAGCTTATCTCCAGTAGAAACATAGATTTTGTTATGTAATTACAGAAGTAATAACAAGTAAATTGGTAGCAGCCTCTTTTATTTCCTTCTTTTATATAAGAAAAATTCACATTTCATCACTTTTAAGTAGGTCACCAGGTCAATCACACAAGCATGGGCACGTGAACTTTATACTGATACAATACATGAGAGGAGTTACAGAAAGCAAAAAAGGAAGTTACTTTGAGAAAACCATTAATTTCATGCATAGAAGTTTCTGATATGTGAAACACTTGCAGATCAAAAACATAGCTTATGAAATTAAATCTCAAGTTAATTTATTTTCTTGTATTATTTCAGTGAAAGACGAGAAAATGTGATATTATCCAACTTTAACCAATTACGTTTTAAGAGACATGAAATGTCAAAGCCAAAGAATTTCTGCGGCAGTTCGTCACATTTCCTTTTCTCATGATAAATTTCTTCGGTGATGTTTATAGGAAATTCTCTATGCATTTAAATTTATATTTTGTAACAATTTTTTAGGACAAAGATGTGGAGCATCTGGTTCATTTGCTCCAAGGTCAAGTGAAAGGGAGGTAATACTAAGATTACATGGATGGAAACTATGGGAAAGTGTTTCACTTGTCAAGCAGTGATAAAATGAATGGGGCCTTGAGTGAAAATGATTGGCAGAAAGGGTTCGAAATCCCAAGCAATTGAGAGCGAGCAATGTTCCCAGTGGCCACACTGATTTTCTTCTGATGCATTTGAACATTTGTAGATAACATGCAAAATAAATTCCCTCAATAATGGATCTCCAAAAGGAAATTTATAACAGTGATTAAATTTTTTACCCTAATGCCAAACGAGCGCAAAGCCATACTAGAAGTGGGATTTCCACCGGCTGACTGAAGATGAGTTGATAAGGGCATTGGTGCAGCAGTGTCTTGTTTATCTGAAATTTACACATTCACAGTGATTCATTTATGACCTACAAATACAGAAATTAACTCCAAAGCTATGGAGCTATCAAGACATAGTATAAGAAGAAAGGAAGCAACATATTGAGTTGAAAGCTCCAGAATGGATGATACCAAGAAAATGGAAGGCTTCAGAAGTTATCTTAGGAGCTATAATATCTCCAATGCTGCAACCAGAAAAAAGAAATGCTTTTAGCTCAAAGATAAGAAAGGACAATTTATTTGTGGTTTCTATATTCCTATGAAATCAGTATGAACAGGGGTGAGAGGATAATAGAAAAGCGTGCTGAAGCTTGCCATGATGCTGCATGAGGTGTTCCATCCGATGCGGAGTTGGTTTCGGAGGCTAGATGCCAGGAAAGGGTTTTTGATGCAGGGGTTCCTTTAAGCCATTCAACATGATATTTACCATGAATATGCAAATATATGAACAGAGATAATAGAAGTAATTGAATAAGCATCAAATGCAGAAACTAAGCACCTGGAGGATGAGGACGAGGTTGTGGTTGGACATGATTTAGATTCGCATCTTTGTGTAGCTGTGAACTACTTTGCACCTGTCTACTAACAGAATCTAGCTTGGGAATTCAAATGAAAAGTTAAAAATACACTGCTTCTCATCATTCCTTCAAAAAAAGATAATATCAGTTGTTAGTCATACTTGGTAGAATGTAATGTTTGTGATGTCTTGGATTATTTGTCACCATTCGCTGCTGCCTAAGACCCTCTTTGTCAGTGTATGTTTCGCAAGTCAGAATTTGCTGAAAACAAGACAATAGCATTAGTTTCTAACCAAAATGTTTTGAAAGAAAGTTCATGCTATCATGTTACTCTTGCCTGGTTCAGACATGAAATCTTTAGCTCCAGAGTTGAAATATCCAATGTTTGTTGTTCAAACAGGTCTGTCAACTTGTAAGCAACAGTACCAAGGTGATCTACAGCATTGACGAGGGCTCGAACAGCATAATCTTTCAGATTATCCAGTACCCTGATAAAAATAATGTAGTTCCGTTTTCACAACAAAGCAGGCGAACTGTGCATTTGGAAATCTAAATATTTAACACAAAATCAATAGATAATTACTGTGGCACCACCACCGTAATTTAGACAATCATGCAAACATTTTATGGATGTGAAAATTCTGAATTTTGCAGAAAAACTCTAGAATCCAAAGAAGTGCATCGTTTCTGTTCAATCATAAAAATTCAAGAGTACCTGTGATTGTCAACCATATTTAGATTTATGTTTTGCACATTACTGGGTCACTTTGCTTGTATGTTACAAATAAAATAAAAAGAGTAACATTCTTACAGACGACTGAGGTTATGCTAGCTCAAGAGAACTCCGATGACTTATAAATTTTGCTGCAGATCAGGATGCTATCTTAATTCAAGAGAAATAATATGCAACCAGAAGTAAGAGGCTTGATTAATGCAGTGCTCAGTGATCCAGAGGCAGTAAAATTCTATTTTGCATGAATACATTTATTAGCTGCATGTACTGGTAAGACATAAACCCTTAATATTCTCAAATTTACATTGTGGGAATCTGAACTTGCACCCTTAGGACTACTTCATACCAAAATTTACAAATTTATGTTATGGAGCCAAAAAAAAGTTTGATTTCTTAATTAATTCAATCAATCAACACTAAGCACTTTCTAGCATTTAAAAAAATCAAGGGTCATAAGCACGAATTTAAGTAACAGTGCATACTCTACAGTGTCGTGTAATACATACCCTGCCTGATGACCAAACAAATCATTCCATATCTAGGGGGAAATATAACTGTGTCAACCCACAGTGAGTATCATGTTAACCAAAATGTACAGGCTAATATGCTTTGGTGCACTATAGTACTTTGTTATGCATATTGATCTGATCCATACTTATTAGATTCAAACCTTCTTAACATGTTTCCCTCCTTTATAAGATTTTTATAGCAAGTTTTTTTTATAAAAGAAAAAAAATGTCAACATGTAGTTTGGAGCTTTACTAGCCGGAATCTTATGGTGATGCACCTGCTTTGGAATTTTTCCGGAACCTCGAACCTGCACCCACTTTCTAAGTGCTTCTTATACTAAAAGCATTTCTAAAGTATCCTCTTCCCTACACCTGCCCCTGCTCCCAAGTTTGGGAACTAAGATTTGGAGTTGTTATATGGAGTATGATGTTTTCATTGACATTTATTGGAAATAAAAATGCCTAATTTAGTATACACTAAGTATGATGTGTCTATTAAAATCAAAAATTAATTTGACTCTATCTAATCAACATTATAAGACAGCCAAAAAGTTCAACTTAAGAAAATTGAGCATAAGCCTGTCTTTTTTCAAGTATTTCTCCACAAGGCTGCAAATTTTTGTGCTTATAGATGCTAGGTGCAGTTTTATTCACTTATTAAGTTAGTACGGATTATTTTATAGGAAACTTAAGTTAGTATAGTTAACGCTTTCTAAGAGACATATATCTAAGGAGGACTAATTTATGTAAGTGCCATGTACCAAACTTAAAACCATGCATACTACACCATTTTCCTTATTACAAAACTTTCTTCACAATATTTCGCATCGAATCGTAGCTTTGAAATACTATGAGAAGGAGCAGTAAAATTTAAACTTTAAGAATAAGCCTACATGCTTGAGGAGATCTTGACTAGAAAAAATCACTTTAAGTGGGACAATGTTGATGGAAGGCGTTTGCTGCAGACTTCAAGGGGAAAATCATGACTCATACATTAAATCCCAAAAGCTCATGAATCTTCATTAGCAAGTTTCTTATCTAGCAAGTAGTCGTCCTACATCCTTTCTAGAGATGTCTTTATGCCATCATAACTGGCTTCTGATTTTGCATAAAATGACTGATACTCAAATCCCATCCTAAATTGCATTTGTAGGCTGGTCTCTGGGATTATATTAATGCAAGTGGAGGGAGAGATGGAGCTTAATAGGATATAGAAGATAAAGAAAGACAACATGTTTGATTACACTATACAAATCAATTTTACCATCGGATCCAATCTAAAAATTGACGCTCAATCTTGAGATGGTGCATTGCATCATCTTTGTTCAATTGCATGCTGATCATAATGTCATTCAAATAGAAAAACGTGATGGTATTTTGATGAACAGCAAGCACATGTCACTAATGGTAAACTTGGTAAACATTCTTCCATTCCTGGAACTAGAAGAAGGACTTAATATTTATGATTCATCCATGAAATAAATATATATCTTGATTCTCAGGAAGGTATACAGATAAAGCATCAATACGAAGGATTTAGAAGGAAACTCATGGAAGAATAAATCTTACATCTGTTTCTGTTCATTGTGAAGGTAAGACTTTTCACAATACTCAGCAGCAGAGTAAAGCTGAGGCCTCAAGTTCTTCAGTTCCTGCACCCAGTCAATAACAACAGCACATGTTGCTCAAATTATATATACAAAATTATAGAAGACGATAACATTAATATTTTTCAAGAGTGGTTAACACATTAAAAAAAGATAATCTTTTCGAGAGAAAAGAAAAATAAAAGATATCATACGTAAAAAGAAAAAAAAAAAGCCCGAAGAAACAATAAAAGATATCATAAAAAATTTACGTACACAACCCCGGCTCTTTTTCACAACAAACTCCATTCAAAAGAAAACCAATAGATAACCCATCCATGACCGTGTAAAGACCAAGATTCCAAGGCCGCCTCTTACCCTGCTTTAACTTGTCCAATTTAAGAGCCAACGAGGAGTCGGAGATCACTGGGGATGCGAAAAGAAAAGTAACAAAAGGGCCAGAAATTGATATTCCAATTGAATCACAGAAAAATCAAGCCCTAAGCTTGAAGAGAGACGGTCACAAGGAGGGATTCATCATACAAAGAAAACCAAGAAAGACAATGAAACCAAACCAAGAAAGACAAGGAAACCAAACCAGTAAGAAAGGGGGAGCAGATCCGACCCAAAGAACACGATCAGATCTGGGCCTAAAAAACCAGAAATCAGATAGGACTTCGGAGGAGAAGGAAGGCACCTGCAAGGCCTTGACGAAGCTCTTGCTCCTCTCCATGGATACCTCATCGAAGGTCATGGCCGGGTTCTCGGCCCGCCATTGCTGCATTCTTTGTTCCCCCCCTCCTCGACCCTCCGCTACCAAACGCGCGATCCGGCGAACTCGAGACGACGAAGGAAAAGACGGTAAGAAGAACAGGCTAGGTCGAGTTCGTCAAAGTTTGGATTCTTTTTCTTGTTTTGGGAAAATGGGAAGAAAATTTTTAAAAGAAGAAAAGGGAGTGTGAGAAACAGAGACAGGAAGGGAGCCAAGCCGAAGCGATACCGGGACAAGCGGGGAACCGAGATTAAAATCTTTTGGGGCCCAAATCCCACGACCAAAACGGATCCACTGCCAACGTGTGGCAACGTAGTTGGTCCTTACGGCACCGACCGATGAACTTCCACCAATCATCACGTGCCATATGGCTTCGTTATATTTTTCACTCATGGTTGAGCCTCGTGATTCGAAAGATCAATGGAGAGGCCGAGAGGCGATGGCGATGGTCGTGAGGTGGAAGTGGGGTTGGTGCCGCTTGATGAGGCGTTGATGGGTTGGTGGACCAAACGGCGTACGGTCGGGACCGACGAGCTGGCGAGCGGCTCGGCGCCGCAAACGGCATGGGGGGCTTGCATTCCGGTGTATATCACGGCACAAAGATACGAAATTGGTTCTATTGGCCAATGGCATTGCGTCCTCGTTGGATGGTATCTAATTCCGAGTGCATGTCACGGCACAACGACACGAAATTGGTTGGTGCATTGCATGGTTATGCAGTAGCATCATCATCATTGAATTCGGGCATTCACAAGAAGTTTGCATCGAAAATGACATGCTATATTGCTTCTTCTAAAGATATCGATATGCTTGGATGCTACGTCTCATAAAGAGCAACTTAGACATCAAAGCATAAAGAAATACTCATTTGGAGCATACATTATTGAATTACGGTAGCTCTTAATTTAAATAAGACAACTTGATAGATATCCGTTATGAGAAGACTAGATGGATGGGTACACCGCTGAGGACGACATAAGAAACATGTCCTTCAGCATCACAAGACCATGTTGGCTATTGGTCAATGAAGAAATAAATTAATTTTGCCAGTAAAAGTTGTGAGAGGCATATTGAGATAGCGCCGAGCGAACTTGAGATGGGTGCTTATTCTTGGATGCAACTCGCAAAGTATCTAATATATAAATCAAGACAAGACGAGGGGCAACAGGTGTTAGACTCATAGATCTCAATATACCTGCATGTGAAATTTACATATAAGTCAATACTGCAATTCATATACAAGCTTGGGATTCGTAGAAGTTGTAAATATTTTATCAAATGTCACACATAACTAGTATAGTTCTTCCTGTTTTTAGTGGAAGATGCACCAAACCAGAAGAGTTACATTGAAGATCGCACAACTTTCGGGTCCGGCTAGCGCTACTTTACCCCGCGGGTAGGTAAACCACGCATTCATGGAGCTATAAATAATAGGATAAAGCTCCACCAAATCCACCTCCTTTAGGTGGGGTTAGTTTGCCCCCTACAGGACTCTCTGGGCCCCACAATGAGGAGCCAATCGGATAGAGCTGCTTCCTTACCTAATCAAGCTTCTCTAAATCATCTGTTTGATGCTTCCCCCATCATTTTGCCCCACTCTCATTTAAAAAGCTTCCATTCTAACTTTTCTCTTTGCAAAATATTCGGTTCCCAGAAAAGAAAGAAAAGGAAGAAAAATATCATCAGCAAAAAAAAAAAAAAATTCTTATATTTGATTGAAAATTTTAAAAAATGGATTGGAAAATACTTTTTTTAGATATAAATTTTTCACATTTTATAAAAGAGAAGATCCTGTATACGCTATAGACCGAAAATTATGATGATTTTTTTACTAAAAATATTCTTAAACCATCATAATATTCATAATAGCTATTTTTAATAATTATTTTTAAAACTATTAAAAATATATATTAAAAACCACCATAACATAAAAGAAGAATTTAATTATTAAAAATTATAAGAACTCTAAAAATTCAACCCAATAAATATTTTAAAATATATATGAAAAAATTAAATTTAAAATAACTGTTAAAAATTATACCTGCGACGTTCTATAACTATTTTATACAACTTTATTAAGGGCATAGTATGTGTTTTGCTCAATCAAGTATTAACCATTCTATAAAATATTTTTTTTTATGATCAGCTAAATATATAAAAATTAATTTTTAAAATATTATATATCTCGGCGTAGCTTTCTCGAAAAAATTATTTCAGTGGGATAAAATTCGCGGCGAACCAAATTCCGAGGCATTGCACTCCAGCGAATGGCTGTCGGTTGGGTGGGGCCCAGGCGAAGGGATCGCCATCACTCCAGCGCAGCAGCAAGTGGTCCCCACTCTCTTTTACGGATGGGATTGGCCAATCATGTGGGGTCCCGGAGACTGTCGCCGCCACCCGCGCTCGAGCACTACTTTTATGACTCCATCACGAGGTGGCTGATCCTTTTCTTGCTTGGCCTAAAGCCCAAGGGAGAACCTTGGCTCCAAGTTTGTGGGTTATAGCTTTCACGGGGGCATTGGTTCTCTTTTGCTTGCCTTCAAAGATAAATTTTCGTGTAAGGCACAGCAAAGTTGTTGCTTTACATCGTCCAAAGGAAAATTAATGGCGGACCATGCTCTAGGTATAAAGAATCTTGGAATTCTCCTATGTCTCAAATTTAGAAGTCAGAATTGAGTAGAGGATGCTAGTTAGACTTCAAGTTAATTAGGTCCGAAGAATAGCAAGATTTCTTCGAAGAAAAAGATAAAATAGCAAAAGGAAAGAAAATAATACGGAATTGGTGTTTTTAAAAGAAGAAAAGGAGAAAAAAAAGTATGGTCGATGAAAAAACGAAAAAATGGTTCTTGTTTAGTTGGTGTTTTAAAAGAATAGAGATAAGGAAGTAGCATTTCTATGAAAATAATATTTTTATATTTCATAAAAAAGAAAAAGCTGTAGTGGAAATGAGAAAGGTATCCTTAAGCCATTAAAATTCATTAATAAAGTCTTTTCCTTTGTTATGGATATAATAGGTATTTTATACAATTTTTTCAGAAAAATAAACGCTTATCAAAGCATAAGCCACTTTAGAATGTATCACTTTTACATGATCAACCAAATATGCCAAAATTATTTTTTAAAATATTATATTTCGAAAAAAAATTTCAAAAAAAAAATTCAGTAAGAAAATTTTTTTTCTGTGAACCAAATAAGTTCTAAATGTCAACTCTAGCTACCCTTGCCACCATCATCATCATTCACCATTGTTTCTTTTTTTACCACTGTGGATCACGTCCTACATAGTATAATGGTTGTATCCGTGAAGAGATTTTGGCGGTGGCCGCGGTCTTTCTTAAATTTCTATATGTTTCGGTGGCAATTACATCTCATTTCATTACCCCGTAGATAGAATATCTTCACGACAAGCTAATCGTTGCTTTCGGCACGGCCTGGGGATTTGGATTGGAATTCTTTTGTCCAAATGCCTCGCGGCCGGCCTGCCCTTTTAGTATGGAAAGCTCACCCTTGAAGGCCTTCAGCTTTATATCTTATTTATGTCTTTCACCGACATTTGAAACATATGCCACAAGCGTGCAATACTCTTTGCGGCGATACTTGTCAAGGAAAGCTCTCTCACGAGGGAGAACACTGGGCGGCCTGGTCCAGGTCGGTGGTGATCTCGGGCTGATCTCGGGCTTTTCCTGATGTGCCCTATGTCATTCAAGCCCATACTGCTATAAGTTGGGCTTGAGCTGGCTCCGAAGTAGTAGGCCTAGGTCAGATTTCTGATTTCAGCCCAAACATAATCCAAACATAGTAATCTATTTGGTTGCTGAAGTAAAATAACATCTTGCTTTTATTTTTATTTTTTTAAAAAAGAAGAGACTGCATGAGTACTTTTATATTTCCATATATGAAATTTCAGGGTCTATGTTACATCATTTATGTTTATTAAGGCTGCAAATGGATCGGGTCGACCCGAGACCTGACCTGGCCCGACCCACGTAGGCTCGATCCGAATTGTAGGACCTGCGGGTCCGGGTTGGATCCTAAAATTGAACCCGAATCATTTTATGGGTCGGATCTGGGTTTACCGAACGGATCCGACCCGACCCGAATAGATCCGAAGAGAGAAAGAGAGAGGAGGAAAAAGCAAAAAAGAGTTTTTTTTTTCTTTTTTTTGTGTGGGTCGTGGCATTATTGGTCCGTCAGGATCTTCTCTCCATCTATTTCACTGTTGATACCTCTGGTATCTCGGTAGCTGGCTTTTTTTTTTTTTCTTTTCTGTTTTTTTGTTTCTGTTTTTTTAACTTTTGCCGGGAGGAAGTGTGGGAACACTTAACTGAATATGGGTCATGTGCCAGTTTTCTGCAATGGAATTGGATTTTGGAAGAAGGTCTGGGATTTTTTTAGTCCTTGTGAGAGGGGAGCTGGGAGACACCAAGTTCCGTCCAATCAGTCATATGGACAAAAAATAGTGTGATATGAAATTTGGCTTGTAGACCGACTTACTTAGGAAGTCAGGGGTCATCTGTCCTAACTCGAGGTCAATTGCAAGTCTTTAAGTCATGGGTCACCCAGCACCTCATAATTATGATATGACCAAATTAGATTTGTCCAAATTCTTTCCCAAAAGTATAAAAAAAATGGATCCGATTTGAACCCAACTCGAACCCGGATCCAATCCGGCCCGACCCGATCCGATCCGATCTTCAACCGGATCGGATCTGAAACCAAAATTAGGATCCAAACAAAAAATCGGATCAGATCGGGGTCACCCAGGATCCGATCCGACCCGATCCATTTGCACTCTGATGTTTATGTTGCATGTGGGCTGATCCAAGCCCAAGCTGAGTTAGTGCTATATAACATATTTGAAGCCTAAGTTGGACTTGGCCCAACAAATACTTGGTCATCTCTAATGTGGGCTCCTTCCAGCCGGTCATGGGTGAATAGCACTCCATACATACATACATGCATACGTATATTGATAGAAAGATTCAAGACTAATGCAAAGGCTTTCTACCTTTTTTTCTCTCTCTCTTTGCTTGTCCATACAGCATTTTAGAGTAAAGATATTAACGGAAGCTCAATTTCGAGCTGGAGTGCAACACTATTTGTAAATCAAAGCATGATTCTTCCTCTAATATCATATCCAACCTTCTAGCACACTTGACATGCAAATTTTATAAGCTTTATAACTTGTCTAATAATAAACCAGAAAGAAAAAGGTAGCGAATCTAGATGGTTTAATCAGTGCAGTAAAGACCTGATAGGGAATGATTTAGTATTTTTCAATGGTTTAAATAAAGTCCAATATTTAAAGAATGAAAAAGAAATTAAAGCAGGTGTAGAGATCAACATATTTCTGTTGAATGAAAAGCAATATAAATATAAGGAATGACAACAAATACAGCATTAAAAGAGGAAGACAGAAGATCAACTCATCAGAATCAAACAAGACTTCATTTTTCTGCTGGATCAATTTAAGCCTAAAGACTCAACTAAATCAATTTGACTGGATAAATCTAAACCTCCCCAAGAAGATCTAGCCATCTAGAGCTAATAAAGGAGCATCATGGTCATTAGATAGATCCACGTCACTTGATGGAGGCATATTTGTACTTACTCATCATACCATGCTATTTCTTTAGTCACCCTTCCTATCATCATTCCCATTCACATTCCTCAACCTCCAAACATTGGAATTGTAGCTCCATGGAGCCCTTACGACAGCAGCTCTCCATTGACAGCTTCTCCTATAACTGGTTGCTCAGCATGAAACCTTCTATCAACTCTCTCGATGATGGCCTTCGCTTCTCTCTGGACACCCCGCAGGATGCTGGTTCCTTCATCGAAATGGACCCCAAGTTGATCTCAATGCGTCCGAAGGCCGACTTCATCGACTTCGACTTCAGTCTCCCTAGCTCGCAATCTCCGGTCCTCGTTCGCGCTGACCAGATCTTCTCCAGTGGCCTGCTTCTGCCCCTTCACCTCATCAACCCGGCCACCAAGAAGCGAACTCGCCTCCAACTCCTCTACGAACTCTCTCGACAGACTCATCCAAGTCATTGCTCTCTGGGAGCAACCGGTTCGGTTCTCGCTACTTCTACACTGTCCCAGGTAGTCCTATTTCTCTGAATTCTTCATCACTTTTTAGTCCAGTGCAAGGAGCGCCCACGTCACCATGCTGGAGCTCATCCAAGGACAACCTCTCGAGAGGCAACGATAGCAAGGTACATTTCTTGGGGGGCAGCTGCACGAAGTCTTCCAATAAGTTCTTCCAAAGGTACTTGAGTTTCCTGATGCCTATGCACAAGAAGTTCAAGGGCTTGAAACCGATCAGGAGGGCGGCAGGCTCTCAAGTCAGCTCTACGAGGTGCTGCATGGAATCGATCGGAGAATCCCCGAGGACTAGTGATGCTTTATCGAGCTCGAGTGTTGTCATGGCAGGAGAACATTCGATGTGGGAACTGAGAATGTTATCCATGATGCCATCTCCATTGCAAAATTCGATTCGCGAGTCCTTGGGACGGGTACCTTATTCTCATCAAAAAATAAAAAAGAAGAGAGAGACTGGTAGCTTGATGAGATGCGCTTAGAAGTTGTAGTACAATGCTGGTTTAATTACTTTTATTATAGATGATATTTATGGCTTTTTTTTGTTATGAAATTTGGCTCCTGTTCTGCTAAGGACAGAAAAGAAAAATTTCTAGTGGTGCATATGTTTCTTGCCTTTGCTTATTATAATGTGGATTCCAAGGGTTCTGTAGATGATGACCTATAGAGGGAACAAAACAAATTGTTTTTATTCTCAAAAAAAATTCTAGCGACAGCTACAGCTCTCTCTCTCTGCGCTTAGCAATTAATACTTGTGAATGGACCTTCAGACGAGATTCCCATACAAAATTCTAATTTCTCTCTATTGATAGGCCAGAGCTCATAGAGGGCCTTAAGATCTATTAACTGGTTATCAAAGCATCCATGGGATGCTCAATCTAGCGAGTTACATTTAAGCCTAACACTGTATAGAGTGGAAGTCCTGGTCATGAAATTCTAACCAACAGTTATGAGACTAGATGCTAGGACAGATAGAACGAATGGATTAATATCATTTACAAAATCAGGAAGAATTTATAGCTATACTGTTCTGGTTTGTTGTAGCTGATGATTCACTCACATTTACAATTCTGTCATTTTATGATCATTCATGAATTGTATCTAACAAACTCTCATCTCGGTTGAATTTTCTTGTTTATCTCAATCTACAGTGATGATTAATATCCCTCAAAATGCCAGTTACATACTATGGGCTGACAGTCCAGTTTGCTGGTATTGAGATCAGGTTGTCCTTGTTTATATGGACTTGAGAGGATTGTCCTTTATTCTCATATGCATAATGTTCATGGGTTTGGCCCTAGGATTTGAAATGTCCTTCCAGTCTTCAACAATGCAAAGAGACCTGGAAACGAGGAGTACATGATTGTTGCTTTAGCTATCATTGACTTTAAACTAATAACCAAAAAAGCAATCCTGTTGTCTGATGCCGTTCCTGGTTGGGCTTGCGACAGACAATAAGTCAATAACCAAAAAAGAGAGAATGACACACTACCTACCAATTCAAAGGAGAAACACAAACTAGTTCACGTTGTCCAGGAAGAAACATTTCAAAGATGCGATTTTCTTGGGAAATGACTCTGGGCTCTGATTATCATCAATGAAGAAAAATGTACAAAGATATTTTGCTAATAATTAATAATGAAGAGATTTTACAAGAAAAAAATCCACTATTTTGATTTTTGCAAAAACAAGATCATTTTTTAAACAATTTGTGCCCTTGTGCGAAGAAAACAATATATACCTTACTGGATTCTTATGCCCCTACCTTCAAATGCATGCATATGTTTTGGTCATCGATGCACTTATTTGCAATGGAAAGCAGTCATGAGTGCAGAGTTATAGTAGTCTAATAAATTCCAAAATGGATCACCCCAACCCCAACAAAGAAAGGCCTACTTTGCCCAAACAAAAAAAAAAAGAGAGTAATTTTTCTTTCATAATTCCATACTAAGAAGATGGAATTGATAAGTGATTACAAGAGGAACGGGTGTCGGTGGACGGTGAAAGAGACGAAACTACATGTAAGGTCTGAATAAGCCTGGGATATCCTAATATGAATCAAGATGTGTGGTCTCATTGACCGTTGCCCATGTTCTCAATTCAATCTCTGGCGTTGATTGTGAATCGCACTGGAGCCTTCCAGCCGGTTCATTTTCATCTGAAAATGATGAGAACATTCATTGGGAGGCTTGACATTAGGTCCACAACTAGAGGCTGGTAGGAGATGTGGCTCAAGTTGAGAACATATGGTTCTCATGGAAGGGGGTGGGAAAAGGGGAGCAAAGAAAATAAAAGATGTGTTTCTATTCTTCACCAGTTTGTTATCTTCTAGCCAGTATACCTGGCATTGCTCAAGCACCTCTTCATATTTTGTGTCTTACCATTGAGAATGAGTGGCTTCCTTGTGTTGCAGTGTTGGGTTTTGACCCACATGACCACATCGTGGTCAGTTACAATCCCGTGAGAAGTGGACGCATTATCCTTGATGGTAGGATAACATAACGGGTCTCACCCTCTGCCTAGTAAGTGAACACAGAAAAAGGACTCCATCGCCTGGGTGTTCGAACAGGGGCCAAGAGGGAGATACGAACAAAGATTTGATCATCCAGAAAGAAAGGAAGCTTTAAGCAATCAGTCTATCAATGGATCCAGGTATGCTTTGCTTCTTAAAGTTTGGTTCTATTATGATCCTCTATAAAGATGTTTTTACATGTGGTATCAGAGCCTGGTTCATCCTAGAACCAGATCACAGTAAATGGTAAAACCCCTATTTTGACAGTCCCATGGATAGTCTCCACGGCCGCAGGGATGGATCATCCCAATGTTGGATCTAGCCGGCCATGGCACCGAGAGCCGACACGGGATCCAGCGTCGACTCTCGGCCATGGCTTCCATCCCAGGGCCGGATTCATGGATTTGAGAAACAACCAAAAAAAAAAAAAAAAAGGAAGAATCACCCTGCTGACGCCGGATCTGGCCGGCATATGCCGCCGTGAGCCATCAGAAGATCCGGCGTAGCCGCCGGCCATGGTCTCCCTCCCACTCCATAAAAAAAAAAAAAAGGGAGACGGGTCGGAAGATAAAACTCACCGGATGATCGCCGTCGGTCGGCGTATTCCTGCGGGTGACGCCGTCGGGCGGCGTTTCGTCCGGCGTCGGGCCCATTTCGGTGGCGCCGTCGGGCGGCACTTCGTCCGGCGGCATGATCGCCTCCCGCTGCTCCTAAGAGCCGACGGGTTGGGTTCGGCGGAACCCCAACCCGCCGGCGTTGCCTGCTGGCGTGCGACCGCCGGTGGGCTCGCCATCGGGCGGCGAGTCCACCGGAGGGAAGCGGCGCGCTCACCGCCCCGGCGACCGGAGGCTGGCGGGCTGGGTTCGGCGGAACCCTAGCCCGCCGCTAAAAGAGGAGGAAGACGGGTCGGGATCGACCCGTCTTCAGTTCTTTTAAAAAAAAAAAAAAAATAATAATAATTTATTCATAACGGGTTTTGGGCATGAGTTTCGACCCGAACCCGGAATAGATAACCCGTCTGGGGCATAACAGGCATAATGGGTTCGGGTTTTTGGGTTTCGATCCAAAACCCGAGTTCGTTTAGTCAATTGATGGGAAAATTTTCAGTTAAGCCCTTATGAAACATTTTATTGTTTCATACAGCCCTCCCGGGGATGATAAAAGAATGAAATGTTTCTGTTTAAGTCCCTGTGAAACATACCAATTATACTGAAGTCTTAGAGGGCTGTTACAAGTTGAAAATGTTTCTATTAAGTCCCTATAAAATATTTTATTTATTGTGAAGTCCTTAGAGGGCTGTTAAAGGATGAAATTGTTTCTGTTAAGCCCCTGTGAAACATTTTATTTATGCTGACATCCTTCTAGGGCTATAAGAAACAAAATATTTTAATTTAGTCCCTGTAAAGCATATCACTTGTTTAGAGGTCCTCAAAATATGTTAATTTAGTCCCTATAAAATATATTATTTATGCAGAGGTCCTTGTAGGGTAATGTGATAAAAATTTTGTCATTTATTTTACATTTTAGCATACTTGATAGCATGATATGACACATGTACTGATTGTGTAGATTAGTAAAATATTAAATATATGTTTTATTTTAATTTGTCATATTATGAATTGTCAATTATGTGCAATGTCATTATTTTAATTTGATGTCTATATTATGAAATAGTTTGGTAGTTGCCAAAGTAACCCAACTAGAATGTTTAATAGACATCAAGTCATCAAATACTCTAATCCCATGTATTAAGATAATGACTTTGCAAATTATGACTTACAGTTTTTCAATCATGAGATATTATGGATTGGCCCAAAGGTGCACCACTTTCAAATGATTGATTTGCTGAGTTAGGATAATTAATGAGTATCCTTGATTTAATAGGTTTTGGATGCTCAAAGGCAACAGACCTATTTGAATTTTGGACCTATATCATTAATTATTCCTAGGTGAATTGGGAATCACCATAATAGTAATTTAGTATTTCATGATTACTACCCAAAGGTGTATTATGGTAATACTATTTATGTTATTCATCATTATTGCTAACTCAAAGTGTTAATGTTGTAAGCATTTTCTTATTGTTAATTTTCTTATTGCAGTATCTATTCCTATTTCGCTTCATTCGCAAGCTTCATCTGTTACGATCTTTAATGGAACTAATTTCTCAGAGTGGAATGAACAAGTCCAGTTTCACCTAGGTATTCTGGATCTTGATTTAGCACTCCGATCTGAGAAACCGGCTGACATTACTGATTTGAGCAGCTCGGAAGAAAGGTCTTTTTATGAGACTTGGGAAAGATCGAACAGATTGAGCATTATGTTTATGCGGATGAGTATAGCGAATAATATCAAGTCAACGCTTCCTGAATGTGACAGTGCTCAAGCATTATTGAAAACTGTGGAAGAACGTTTCCGATCTGCTGATAAGTCTCTGGCTGGGACATTAATGGCTAAACTAACCACCATGAAATTTGATGGTACTTGTGGGATGCATGAGCATATCCTTGAAATGACAAATATAGCAGCTAAACTGAAGGCTCTAGGGATGGATGTGAATGAATCCTTTTTGGTTCAATTTATTTTGAACTCCTTGCCTCCTCAATTTGGATCATTTCAAATTCACTATAACACTATTAAGGATAAGTGGAATGTGAATGAATTGACCAGTATGCTTGTTCAAGAGGAGACAAGACTTAAGCAACAAGGATATCATTCTGTCAATCTTGTAAGTCATGGAGCCAGGAAGAAATGGAAGAAGCCAAGAAAGGGCATGAAGAGTGGACCATCCAAGGGTAAAGAGCCTCATCATGATACCGAGGTTCATAAGAAGAAACAAAACAAAGATAGATGCCATTTCTGCAAAAAATTGGGACACTATCAGAAGGACTGCCATAAACGCAAGGCATGGTTTGAAAAGAAAGGTAAGCCTTTGGCTTATGTATGTTTTGAATCAAACCTTACTGAAGTTCCTTCTAATACTTGGTGGTTTGACTCAGGTTCTAATGTTCATGTTTCTAATACGATGCAGGGATTCCTTACAACCCAGATGCAAGATCCAAATGAAAGTTTTATCTTTTTGGGGAATGGGGTTAGAGTTCCTGTAACAGCTGTTGGAACCTATCGTTTGCTTTTAAATACTGGTTGTCATTTAGATTTGCTTCAGACTCTTTATGTTCCTTCTATTTCTAGAAATTTAATTTCTGTTTCTAAACTTGATATTGAAGGATATTTCTTTAAAATTGGAAATGCTAGTTTGCGTCTTTTCAAAGACAATGTCTTTCTTGGTTCTGGTGTTTTGTGTGATGGATTATATAAAGTAAATCTTGATAATCATTTTGCTGAAACTCTTATGACCTTGCATCATAATGTTGGAATTAAACGAAACCTGATAAATGAAAAATCTTCTAACTTGTGGCATAAAAGATTGGGTCATATATCCAAAGAAAGATTAGAGAGATTAGTAAAGGATGAGATTTTGTCAAACTTAGACTTTACTGATCTCGGTATGTGTGTAGACTGCATTAAGGGAAAGCAAACCAAACACACAAAGAAAGTTGCCACAAGAAGTGAAGAACTTCTTGAAATTATCCATACAGACATTTGTGGGCCTTTTGACTCCCCATCATTTGGTGGAGAGAAGTATTTTATCACCTTTATTGATGATTTTTCACGTTATGGTTATGTCTATTTGTTGCATGAAAAATCTCAGGCAGTGGATGTCCTAGAGGTATACATTACTGAGGTTGAAAGACAATTAGATAGAAAGGTGAAAATTGTCAGGTCTGATAGAGGTGGTGAATATTATGGTAGGTATGATGAAACAGGACAACACCCTGACCCATTTGCTAAACTCTTAGAAAAGCATGGCATACGTGCTCAATACACTATGCCGGGAACGCCACAGCAGAATGGAGTAGCTGAAAGGCGTAATCG
The DNA here is from genome assembly GCF_051530095.1 of Phoenix dactylifera. Lineage (NCBI taxonomy): Eukaryota > Viridiplantae > Streptophyta > Magnoliopsida > Arecales > Arecaceae > Phoenix > Phoenix dactylifera. Next base: position 30,718,383 of record NC_143198.1, on the reverse strand, counting down.
TACTCTTATGGATATGGTTAGGAGTATGTTAAGTAATTTTCCTTTACCCATGTCGTTGTGGATGGAAGCCCTTAAGACCGCTGTATACATATTAAACCGGGTTCCTAGTAAGGCAGTTCCAAAAACTCCTTTTGAGCTATGGACAGGAAGGAAACCGAGTTTAAGACACCTGCATGTTTGGGGTTGTCCGGCGGAGGCCAGAATTTATAATCCACATGAAAAGAAATTGGATTTTAGAACGATTAGTGGATACTTTATAGGTTATCCCGAAAAATCCAAAGGGTATAGGATTTACTGTCCTAACCATAGTACAAGAATTATAGAGACCGGTAATGTCAAATTCATTGAGAATGGTGAAACCAGTGGGAGTGATAAACCACAAAATGTGAAAATTCAAGAAGTTAGGGTGCAAGTCCCTTTACCCATGACTTCTAAGAAAATTGTTGTTCCTACAGTTGTCACACAGTTTAATAACAATGAACAACAAATTAATGATCAAATACTCCATAATGAAGTTATCACCACTGAACAAGTTGTAGAAGAACCACAAGGGATGACATTAAGGAGATCTCAAAGAGAAAGGAGATCTGCCATTCCGAATGATTATATGGTTTATCTACAAGAATTTGATTTTGATATAGGGACAAGAAAAGATCCGGTTTCTTTTAAACAAGCCATAGAAAGTATTGATTCTATTAAATGGATTGATGCCATGAAAGATGAGTTGAAATCAATGGATCAGAATGAAGTCTGGGATGTCGTTGATTTGCCCGAAGGTTGTAAGACAGTTGGGTGTAAGTGGGTCTTTAAGACCAAGCTCGACTCAAAGGGTAATGTTGAACGACATAAAGCCAGACTGGTGGCCAAAGGTTTCACTCAGAAAGGAGGCATTGATTATAAAGAGACCTTTTCTCCTGTATCTAAAAAGGACTCATTTAGAATTATTATGGCTTTGGTTGCACATTATGATTTAGAGTTGCACCAAATGGATGTAAAAACTGCTTTTCTGAATGGGAGTTTAGATGAAGAAGTCTATATGGACCAGCCCGAAGGTTTTCCATTAAAGGAAAAAGAACACATGGTTTGCAAATTAAAGAAGTCAATATATGGTCTTAAACAAGCTTCCCGACAATGGTATCGCAAGTTCAATGATACCATCATTTCCTTCGGTTTTAAGGAAAACACTGTTGATCGGTGTATATACCTGAAGGTCAGTGGGAGCAAGTTTATCTTTTTGGTCCTATATGTTGATGACATATTGCTTGCCAGTAGTGATCTTGGCTTATTGTATGAAACTAAGGTTTTTCTCTCAAAGAACTTTGAAATGAAAGATATGAATGAGGCAACCTACGTGATAGGCATTGAAATATTTCGTGATCGATCACGTGGATTGTTAGGGTTGTCTCAAAAGGCATATATAGACAGAGTTCTAGAGAGATTTGGTATGGAGAATTGTTCAGCCAGTGTTGTTCCAATTCAGAAAGGGGATAAATTTAGTCTCATGCAATGCCCACAGAATGAATTGGAACGTAAGTAGATGGAAAATATACCTTATGCTTCTGCAGTTGGTAGCTTGATGTACGCTCAGACCTGTACCAGACCGGACATCAGTTTTGCAGTTGGAATGCTAGGAAGATACCAAAGTAATCCAGGGATGGATCACTGGAAAGCTGCAAAGAAGGTGATGAGATACTTGCAAGGAACAAAGAATTACATGCTTACATATAGAAAGTCAGATAGCCTTGAGGTGATTGGCTATTCGGATTCAGACTTTGCTGGATGTGTGGATAGTAGAAAGTCAACGTTTGGCTATTTGTTCCTATTAGCTGGAGGAGCAATCTCATGGAAAAGTGCCAAACAGACAAGCACTGCTTCGTCCACCATGGAAGCAGAATTTGTGGCATGCTTTGAGGCCACGGTTCATAGTTTGTGGCTGCGTAACTTTATCTCGGGACTTGGGGTTGTCGACTCTATTGCCAGGCCGCTGAGAATCTTTTGTGACAATACTGCAGCCGTCCATTTCTCCAGAAACGACAAATATTCTAATGGTGCCAAGCACATTGAGCTTAAATATTTTGTTGTCAAGGAGGAAGTTCAGAAACAAAATGTGTCTATAGAAAATATGAGGACAGAGCTCATGATTGCAGATCCTTTAACAAAAGGTTTACAACCGAAGACTTTTAAAGAGCATGTTGAAAGAATGGGTCTTAGTTGTAATCCATGATATTAGTTGAGGATTGTATTATGTTTATTTCTTTGACACTTAGATATAATTGATTATGTTTCTGTTTTTCCTGTTCTTCAAATATATGTACATGTATGGGTTTGAATGTATGATTACAGGAATTGTCTTTGACAAAGACATAATGTTTGACCATTAAAGATACTTCTCATTTATGGACTATGGTTAAATAATTTGCTAGTGTTGTGGTACTTGGAAGGAACTGTGTCATTATATTGATGTGGAACCGCCTTGACTCGCATTAGTAAGTTGTTTAATTATGGTATTATGATGACCCAAGTGACTATATATGGATTAGAATGATGCGCGCCTAATGTTTATATCATTTCTAACTAAAGTATGGTCATATGGGTCAAGTGGGAGAATGTTGGGTTTTGACCCACATGACCACATCGTGGTCAGTTACAATCCCGTGAGAAGTGGACGCATTATCCTTGATGGTAGGATAACATAACGGGTCTCACCCTCTGCCTAGTAAGTGAACACAGAAAAAGGACTCCATCGCCTGGGTGTTCGAACAGGGGCCAAGAGGGAGATACGAACAAAGATTTGATCATCCAGAAAGAAAGGAAGCTTTAAGCAATCAGTCTATCAATGGATCCAGGTATGCTTTGCTTCTTAAAGTTTGGTTCTATTATGATCCTCTATAAAGATGTTTTTACATGCAGAACTGAGAGCCCATGTTTTGCTCTTCCTGTTGGGAATTCAGACCTCAGCATCACACCTGGAAGCAGCAGATAGTTATGAGTATTCAACTATCATCCATGTTCTGCAAAGAAAAAAAAAAGATACTGTGTCATAATATTATGATATTCAGAGAGTCATCTAGATTTGCAATTCGGGATATACTTGAAACATTAAGAACGACGATCCATGTCTAAAACATTCCTCGCAGAAGTTTTAAGAATGCTCTAAAAGATATATGTTATCTTTACAGTATAATTCTAGAGTTGTTGATTGATCATATCGGATCAAGTTGAAAAGGTAATGATATGGTGGTTGCACAGCATGTTGACATCCTGCCGATGCAAATAAGAAGTCACTAAAATATCATTAACAGATTATGCATATCAACAGATCATGAGTCTGCTTCTAGCTAACTGGATGTTGCTTATATTCTGTATGCGAGTCATCTTTTGCTTTATGAGTTACAGAGGGGTAGGGGTTGTATCTTTCGCTTGAAAGAATGATTCACCCACCTTTGCGTGAATCTGCCAATGGATCGCACAAACGTCGCTTTGAGAGCTGTGTGGGTTGCGATGAGACGGACGACATCTCAAAAGAAGATCAATCATTCTTTCGTGTGAAATATACAACCCGAACCTGTTAGAGGGTGCTATAAAGGAATTAAGCCTTTATTGGAACAAACCAGCAAGAAGAACTCATATAACCTTAGGCTGTCGTAATGTATAACTATTCCTACCAAAACGATAAGAGGAATATGTTATACCATACCAGGTGCCTTGTTGCAATGTCCAAGCATACCTGTTAGCCACGTCAAACAGCATGATACCAACACCATAATTGACGTTGTTAGATTTCCTCTCATGTCTACTGAAACCATTCATGAAGGCATCAAACAAACGTAAGATTGCACCATTAAATTCATGATGCAAAGACAATATGAGCCTTTTTTTGGATGAATTAACTCCTATGGAATGAACTGGAAATACTGAGAAATTAAACTAAAGAAGAAATAAAGAACAAATACATGTAATTTTGTTGATGATATATCATGTACTTAACCAACACAGCCTGAATGAAGTTTGATGGTAATTTTTTTGTTGATGGAAAATTGTGTCTGATGGTTAAACTCTTCAATAGCAAACAACTGAACTCCCACCAACCAATATGGTAGGAAAAGTAATTCATACAGTTTTCCAATAGACTTGTAGATTGACTAATTTTTAAACTCATACAATGAATGCTGCTGATTGCAAGACTTATTTGAACCAATGAACAGCATGCATATCTTCTATTAACAAATTCTATTCCGTACAGAATGCTTATGATACTGTCTTCATCTCTAAATTATCTACGCTGTGGTGAAGCTAACAAAATAGCAGACAATGTTCTTGGGATCCGTAGTTCACTCGCCGCAGATGAAGATTTGACTGTAACATAGTGCACCAAAAGGGTAAATAGGCCAAAAAATTCAAAGCTCGAGCTCTGGACTGTTTTTTGGAAGAGAGCCTTCTGTTTCTTTCATGTCTGAGTTTGCTGATCTCAGATGTGCGAGCTTCTTACTGAACTTTAGTCTTTTCTGTGTGATAGCAATAGAGACGTCATTTGGGAAGAGGTCATGGAGGATGAAAGCATGGATAATGGTGGATACGAGCAGAGCTGTTACTGTGAAGGTAGCGATTGCGGAGAGTCCAACAGAAAATGACCGAGTTAATATATTTGTCACTGCGACTGAGTAACTAATGGTAGCAACTGAAGCGCTAGTCATTGGAAAAGTGTATGCCCACCATGCCAGTGAAAACCTATTGAAACAAAATAATGTAAGAAACCATAAATAAGAGGATAGAAAGCAGTAAATAACCAAAGCAAATTCTTGAGAGAGAGAGAGACCTGAAACCTCGGAAAAAGTTAATTCGCACAGCCTGCAAATACACAAGAAAATAAGTTAGATGACAATCTTCTAAGAAGTCCCTACTGATAATTCGGACCGATGCATAGATTTATTGGCTTTCCCATGTTTGGACCGGTGGAACCAAAGCATAAAGCACTATCTGCTGCATAATTCTCAAGCCATGGTCTGGAATCATGGTTAAAGACTCTGCAGACTCGGATTTGAAGAGCATCATTTGAATCTTTTACAAACTGATTCTGATCTCGATAGAAGGAATAATGTAATGGTCCTTCCCTATTAAGCCTTCTAAAGCAAATGAACCAACATATTTAAAGGAAAATATTAATGCACTAACTTGCATGAGTCGCTAAGGATTCAACAGAGAGACTCTTACCAGAGAGGCATAGAGGAACATGGCAATAAAGTAAGCTATCCTTGGTCCGTAATCAAAGTCACCACGAATCTTTGCCCATGCCACGCAAGCAACACTGGGTGCTGCTACAAATAAGAAAAAAACTGGGTGAAGCTCCCTTGGGAGGGTTTCAGTAGTAGGAAGCCTCTGGTACAGAGTTACAAACAGTACTGTATAGTGAGCCAATCCAACAGCAAAGAAGAAGATAGGTCCTTCTTTAAGTCCCATAGATGCGCCAAGCAATGCGCCCACAAAGTTGCCCACGATCGATAAATGGTTTGATGGATTTGCCACCTTTGAGAGCCTTCTTTGGCCCCCGGACATCCATTGGCCATAAATTTTGAGCTCAAGGCAAAATATTGGAGCCATAAGGACATACCAGAGAGCAGCATGAAGGTTTACTGCAACTGATGGTGGCACACCAAGTGCCAAGAAAAGGCCCGCTATCCAGGGAGCAAAGAAGAAGTTGATACGGACCGGATGGTAGTACTCTCGTCGAACCGCTTCAAAGTAAAAGATGATTTTCAGAGAGTAAATGAGGGATACAGTGCCTATCACTGCAAGTGATATACACCAAAGCACGAGATTCACTGTCAAGTTCACATGTAGAAAACTCATGGATGGAGATGTAGCTAAGGTCTTCCAGAGGATAGCTTGGCTGCTTACACCAAGGCACATACCAAAGGCAGATATTGGGAAGCGAAGAAGAAAAGGCCACTTCTGGTCCTCAGGAAGAACTGATACCTCTGATGCCTGCAGGGCATGGCACAAGTTAATTATGACTAATGTTGCTGAAATAAATAAAAGAACAACCAGAAGCAAGGACTCTTGGGGAAAAGAAGAACTCATTCATTGCTATTCAACCTTAAGAAACAGGGGGTTGCTTGAGAGGAAGAAAAAGCACTAGGAAGCCATTGAGAAGTGATTGACGTATGCTTATTGCAAGACTGACATCAAACAGCTGTATATCCGAGAATATTATCTTATACAAAATAAAACCTGCATATATCACTTTCTTTTTAATGTTTAGATTCACAAAATGAACTGAGGGATGGTCTTTTATATTCTGTTAATGATGAAAAGGCGGCACTGATGGACAGAAACTTTAATAGAGAAGCAATAGTAACAGCTAGAATATGGTGTGTCCGGGAGGTTGCATAGTAATGCATACCCTTAAAGTGTCTAATTCAGGCCCTTCTAAGGCATCGAAGTAGCGTTCTACTGCTGGCACAGCCTCGATTTCCATAATATCTGACTCATTAGCCTCCACATCTGGTTCCTGCAGCTTTCCACGTAAGTTGGATAACTGCCTTTCCAGTCTTCCAGACCATGTTTTGAAAGAATCAAAGTGTTTGTCCCTCGAACTATAGCTTCTTGGCAACCTTTGCTGATCCTCGAATGGACCGTTAAATTTTCCCACTGCAGCTGTCTTGTCATATGAACTTCCCGCTGGTATGGACTTAGAATGGAACATCCCCAGTTTTGCTGGTCCTGAGTTGCTAGTTGTAGAGTCTGAAGGTTGATTTGGTTGTTCATCAATGGCAGCCGATCCAACATTATCCCCAAATAAAAGTTTTATAGCTTCTCCAATACTTATTCCAGGAGCAGAAGCAGGCAAGCTGATAGAGATCGAATTTGACTGATGGCACTGATTTGCTTGAGCTGGCAAATGCAGCGGAGGTAATTTGATCGCGTTGGCCTGATTAGGTATTTTAGGAGTTTCCGATCCCTGAATTGAAGCCACTGTGAGTTTGATGGGCCAAAACATAAACTTGATAATTAGTAAAAAGTTGGGGAGAGGAACTAACCCGGTTCCTTCTCTCCATCCTCTTCTCCAAAACAAATGACAAGTTAAATAACACAAGCACAAACTATTATAAATAGGCACAACAACACTGGAGTTCATATTTTATAACTATGGATTTGCACAAGCATGTACAATTACAATTAAATAGGCATAAAGGCAAACGCCAACTTTGGGATATACCTTTGGGTAGAAACAGAATAACAGTACAGAGAGACAGTGTCAAGCTTAGCATCAGAAAGTTATTTTGGTGATGTGAAGTCGTGAAGACATGTGCAACTAACAATGTGGATCGATATTAAGTATTAGCGGCTTAGCAAATTGTCAGAAAGAATTCATTGAGATGTCATAGAAATTTAGACAGAAAACATGGGAGAGAACAATTAGAAGAATATGGAGACTTATGCGACTGCTCGCTGAAAGAAAATAACCTACTTTTTCAACAGCTGCATCTTCTTGAGGATAGGGAAGGGTAACCGACTGAGTTCCAGTGCACTCAACACTTTCAAAACCAGCAATTGTCTTGGATGCATCACACGTTAGAATATATGGAAGTTCTTCAGGGAACCCTTGCTTTGTTGAAAGCTCGACTTGGAGATCTTTGTTTTCCATTGGATATGATAATTCCTACACCACACACACAAACAAAGTTAAGGCATTGAAACATTTTTTTCATCCGGGCATCATCCATTTCTTCCAATTTATACGAAGCTTGTCCTCACCTGTCTCCAAAACCAAAACTTCCCGTGCTAGCCGAAGAATTTTAGGTCCATTACCTACCTAGCTCGAGTATGGTTAACAACCTGATTGGGTCTCTACAAACCTTGTTCTCCACTGGTTATATCCCTGAACCAACGACCATCACCAACTCCAAAATATTATTTTTACAAAAACCATAGACAAATCAAAACAACAACTACAACAACATTTATTATATTCTGATCTACCAGAAACAGAGAGACCTTACTACAAACACAACACATGCCATTAACTAAATACCTGAAATGGTTTCCTTTACGAGCATATGAAGACACGAATAAAATTATATCATCTCTCTGTTTTGTTCGGGCAGCTGACAGAAGTACAATGAAGGCAACGATAACCAGCGAACACAAGAGAGCGTTCGATCCACTCCGCAGCAACGTAAGAGAAGAAGAAACGGAACACCGCGACTGTTTGACTGTCGTCGGTATCGTCTTACTCTTCCCCCAATGCGGAAGGATGGACGGCGCCGCCGCCTGTCTTCCAACCCGTCGCCATTGCTCTCCGCTTTCATGGAGAAGCGGAGAGCTTTTTATTTGTTTCCGAACTTCAACCGGGAGCAAGGATAAGGTAAGGGGAAGAGACAGGAGCGAAGCTTTAGGCCTAGCTCAAGCTCGGTCGGTGCACCATGTAAACAAATTGACTTCATGCCGGCAATCACGACCATTAATTTATTGCTCTCACTGCATGCGTCGGCGTCGCATGCATGCTACCAATCACGACCATTAATTTTTATAATAATGCATCAAAATACGTGCTTGATAAATGAGGCTTATAAAAATTGGCGGTCATTATTGGTTGCATGGGCAGATGGTGCATCTAGGCAACAATTTCTCTCTGTACGTACTTTATTTTGAACATGCGTATATAATTTGAAGGTGTCGACTTATTTTGCTTTTTGTCTTTTGGTTTCTGAGATAACTATTTCTCCCTGAATGAATTATAATCTGCAGATATTCTCTTATCAAAATAAATATTTTTGAAGTTAAACTATAATATTAACTTTTTTTTATTAATTATATTATTATACCTGTTACGGGGGAAATAAGCCGCCATGCCCCACGTGACCGGCACGCGCGCCCAGGAAGACTACGGCTGCCCTTTGATCCAGCAATCCGACCCCGAGTCGGACATCCTCGGCTCCGCAGCCCGACCCCGAGTCGGCTGCCCTTTGATCCAGCGCTCCGACCCCGAGTCGGACGTCCTCGGCTCCGCAGCCCGACCCCGAGTCGGCTGCCCTTTGATCCAGCAATCCGACCCCAAGTCGGATATCCTCGGCTCCGCAGCCCGACCCCGAGTCGGCTGCCCCTTGATCCAGCGCTCCGACCCCGAGTCGGAGATCTCTTGATAACGACAGGCTATTCCCCAGAGGCACGCCGCGGCCTCCTGCTCCACTACTCCCTGCAACGGCTGTATCCGATGCTGCTCCACGATCTCCTGCATCAGCCGTACAAAGCGGAGCCCCACTATGCCCTGACGTGGCCGTACCCGGTGCTGCTCCACGACGCCCTGTAACGGCCATGTCAGTGGCCACACCATCGTGCCCCACGATAACGAACCCCCCTGAGAGACCCCCCAGCCAGGTATATATGCGGCTGGGGGGAGAAAGGGGGGGGGGTGAGCAATATCTCCCAGAGCACTCTCTTACTTGCGATTATCACCTCTCCTCCTCCTCCAATCTCCTCTGACTTGACCGTCGGAGGGCCATCACCACCCTGGTGGTGGTGCAAGGCTTGTTTGCAGGTTTCTTGGCGGAAGGTGGAGCGCAACCAACACCAACCAAGACAACTCAGACGGAACCCCGTTCACACCGCAGTGCCAATCGTTCTCGGTTTGGACCACCAGCAACAGTTGGCGCTAGAGGAAGGGCCGAATCTTAGAACGATCGTAATGGCACGGCGAGGTGGTCGTGGAGCTTCCAATGCTTCCGGTCGCGGAGCCTCTCGTGCCTCCGGCCGAGAGGCTGCTGCGTCCCCAACGCACTCTCAGCAGCACTCCACCGCCCCTTCTCCCATTCAGACGGTCGAAGCTGCTCAGTTCGACCAGCTAGCCCAGCAGGTTCGCACCCTCGCGGAGGCAGTGCAGAATCTGCAGGGTGTGATCTCTCGGGTGCCGCAACGGGCTCAGGAGCCGCTGCCCCCCGAGCACTCGCCTCTTCCTCACAACCCGCGCTCCTTCCTCTCCCATGGAGAGGAGCGCCGGCGCGAGGAGGATTCTCGAGTGCGGTCCATTCTGCCATGACCTTCTCATCGGAGCTGTGCGGGGTACGAGAGGCGGACCCGGGCGCGTTCTCAGACACCCCAGTCCTCGAGGGGCCCGCACTCCAGTCGGTCCCCCTCGCGCCGCTCCTTGTCCCCCACCCACCGGTCGCGCTCCCTGGACCGGCGGGTGGACGATCTCCACAGACAACTCCAGGTCCTGAAGGGCCACTCCAAAGATCCCTTCGCTGACTTGGAGATCTCCTCCCAGCCGGCGCTTGCCTCGAGGATCCTGCGGACCCCGAACCCGCCGGGGTTCAAAATGCCGGCGATCGAACCCTACGACGGGGCGGCGGACCCGCGGGACCACGTGGAGAGTTTCAGGACTCTTATGCTCCTCCATGGAGCATCGGATCCGCTCCTCTGCAAGGCCTTCCCGGCGACCCTCCGTGGCCCGGCAAGGGCATGGTTCGCCGGCCTGGAGGCTAACTCCATCCAGTCCTTCGACCAGTTCACCCGCTTCTTCATCAGCCATTTCGCCGTCAGTAGCAGGCGGCGACTGGTCTCCGACTCCCTCTTTGATGTCCGGCAAAACGAGGGAGAAAGCCTGCGGGATTATCTCACCCGCTTCAACAAGGCTACACTGGAGGTCCGGAACCTGAGCCAGGAAGTGGCTCTCTCAGCCCTGAAGCGTGGCTTCCGGAAGGGCAGACTCACCTTCTCCCTGGACAAACGCCTGCCGCGGAGCTTCCCGGAGCTGTTATCTCGGGCAAACCAGTATGCAGACGCCGAGGAGGCAGCCTCCCACCGGAACAAGGAGGCCGCCGAGGTCCCTCTAAAGCCCGGGAAGAAAAGGCGAAAAGAGGCACCCCAGAGGAGGAGCCCGACGCCTCAACGCCGGCGCAGAAGCCCGTCACCAGCAAGGAACCACGGCGCCACACGCCCTCGTTCTCCGCACCGACGCTTCAACCGGTACACCCCACTCCTGGCCCCCCGGGCCCAGATCCTCATGGAGGTCAAGGGGCGGGAGGACCTCCCGGTCCCGAGGCAGATGAAGAAGATCCCTGGGAGGAGGCCTTCTCGGGCGTACTGTGAGTACCACCGAGACCACGGCCACAATACCGAAGACTGCTTCCAGCTTCGGGACGAGATCGAGGCTCTCATTCGCCGAGGGTGTCTCGGTCGATATGTAAACGACCGACGTCCCCCGGCAGACCCGCGTCCGGCCGACCCGGCCCCTCAGGAGCCTCGGGAGCAGAATCGACCCGTTGCGGGAGTGATCCACACCATCACTGGGGGCTGCTCTCGGCCCGTGAGGAACGCAGGGGGCTCGGCGGAAGCATCAGGAGTGGCCATCGCGAAGAGGCAGCGGGTCGGAAATGTAATCGCTTTTTGTGATGAAGATGTAAAGGGGGTTCAGACTCCCCACGATGACGCCATGGTGATCTCTCTCACTATGGCGAACTATGATGTAAGGCGTGTTCTTGTGGATAGTGGAAGCTCAGCTGATATTTTGTATTACGAGGCCTTCCAAAAGATGAGCTTGTCCCGACAATTGTTGCACAAAACATCCACCCCCCTCATAGGATTCACTGGAGACGCTATCTCGGCCGAAGGTGTCATTGAGCTGCCTGTGACTGCGGGCGTTGCACCCGCAGAAGCCACGGTGCGACTCGGGTTCTTGGTCGTCCGTGTCCCCTCGGCCTACAACGCTATCCTCGGACGACCCGGACTGAACGCCCTTCGCGCGGTGGTTTCTACCTACCATTTGCTCATGCGGTTCCCCACGGCGGCCGGGATTGGAGAGGTCCGAGGTGACCAACCAACCGCACGGCAGTGTTTCCTAGCAACTCTCAAAGGGAAGAAGCCCATGGAGGCCCTAAGCGTCGAGTCCCTTGACGCCAGAGACGAAGTGGCCTTGCGGCACGGGGAGCTGGCCGAGGGCGTAATCGAAGTTCCCCTCGAAGAAGGCCGCCCGGACCGCACGGTCCGGGTCGGTGCCAACCTCGACTTGGAAGCTCGGCTCCGGTTAGTGGAATTCCTCCGAGCCAATGCTGATGTGTTTGCCTGGTCGGCGGCCGATGTACCTGGGATCGACCCGGAGGTCATTTCTCACGCCCTCAACGTCGACCCGACCCACCGACCAGTAAAGCAAAAGAAGAGACACTGTGCCCCGGATCGGATCCGGGTGGTCGACCAGGAGGTAGACAAACTCTTGGAGGCAGGTTTCATAAGGGAAGTGAGCTACCCCGAGTGGCTGGCAAACGTCGTACTTGTCCGGAAGGCGAGCGGGGAGTGGAGGATGTGCGTCGACTACACCGACCTGAACAAGGCGTGCCCCAAGGATAGCTTTCCGCTTCCGCGAATAGACCAACTGGTCGACGCGACTTCCGGATATCAGCTGCTGTCTTTCATGGACGCCTTCTCCGGCTACAACCAAATAATGATGGCTCCACAGGACGAGGAGAAAACGGCCTTCATAACAGACAGGGGGCTGTACTGTTACAAGGTAATGCCCTTCGGTCTGAAGAACGCTGGCGCTACTTACCAGCGCCTCGTCAATAAAATCTTCAAGGAGCAGATCGGCCGGAACATGGAGGTGTACGTGGACGATATGCTGGTAAAGAGCCGCCATGCGGATCAGCACATTGCGGATCTGGAGGAGACCTTCGCCACCTTGCGGAAGTTTCGTATGAAGCTAAACCCAGCGAAGTGCGCCTTTGGTGCTTCGGCCGGGAGGTTCCTCGGCTTCATTGTCAACCAGCGGGGGATCGAGGCCAACCCGGACAAAATCAAGGCCATCCAAGATATGTCCCCTCCGACCAAAGTGAAGGAGGTTCAGGAGCTCGCTGGGAGGGTCGCCGCGCTCGGACGATTTGTGGCAAAATCGGCCGAACGCTGCCAACCGTTCTTCAAGGTGTTGAAGCGCCCGAAAGACTTCCTCTGGACGGCTGAATGTCAAGTGGCGTTCGACCAGCTCAAGGAGTACATGGCGTCTCCTCCCCTGCTGTCCAAGCCGCAAGAGGGGGAGATGCTCTACCTTTACCTGGCGGTCTCCCCAACCGCAGTCAGCGCAGTACTGGTTCGGGAAGAGGCAAAACTTCAGAAGCCCGTATACTACACCAGCCGAGTCCTCCGGGATGCCGAGACGCGGTACACGAAGGCTGAAAAGATCGCCTTCGCGCTGCTGACTGCGACCAGGAGGCTTCGCCCCTATTTCCAGGCTCATTCTGTCACCCTTTTGACCGATCAACCACTGCGGCAGATCCTCAGCAATCCTGAGAATGCGGGACGGCTGGTGAAGTGGGCAGTAGAACTTGGTGAGTTCGACATCCGCTACCAGCCCCGGCCCGCCATCAAGGCCCAGGTGCTCGCGGACTTTCTCGCTGAGTGCACTGTGCAGGAGGCGGAACCTAGGCCGCCGGAAACACCCAGCCTCGATCTCCCGATCTGGACGCTCCACATTGACGGGTCGTCGAACCCTGAAGGTGGAGGGGCTGGGCTGGTCCTTACCAATCCCGATGGAGTGATAGCCGAGTATGCCTTGAGGTTCGGATTTCCAGTGACCAACAATGAGGCGGAGTACGAGGCCCTAGTCACGGGACTCAAACTCGCCAAGGAGCTCGGCATCCGGCGTCTGAAGGTCTTCACCGACTCCCAGCTGGTGGTCGGGCAGGTTCGAGGGGAGTTGGAGGCACGGAGCCCGACCATGCAGAGCTACGTCCGGAAGGTGCAAGCACTCATTCCCGACCTCGGCAGTATTGACATTCAGCAGGTCCCAAGGAGCGAAAATGCTAGGGCCGACAGGTTGTCCCGCTTGGTGGGCGCTGAGGCACACAACTTGTCAAGGGCGATATACCTGGAGACCCTAGATGCCCCGAGCATCGGCGAGGCTGAAGCGGTAATGGCAATTGATCCGGAACCATCTTGGATGGACCCGCTGGTAGCTTACCTCGCCGAAGGGATCCTCCCCGAAGATGAAGATCAAGCTCGGCGACTTGTTATGAAGTCCGCCCACTACGTACTCTACGAAGGGAGGCTGTATCGGACCTCGTTCACCGCCCCCCTCTTAAGGTGCCTCCGCCCTTCGGAAGCGGCTTACGCCCTCAGCGAAGTCCACAAAGGCATCTGCGGATCGCACCTGGGGGCTAGGTCCCTGGCACATAAGATCATGAGGCAAGGCTACTATTGGCCGACCTTATTGGAAGACTCAAAGGATCACGTACGGAAATGCGACGCCTGCCAGCGCCACGCCAACATCCAGAGAGTCCCCTCTGTTCCCTTGGCGCCAATCACCGCCCCCTGGCCCTTTGCACAGTGGGGAATGGATATCCTCGGACCATTCCCCATCGCTTCGGCCCAGCGGAAATTTTTGATTGTCGCCATCGACTACTTCACCAAGTGGGTGGAGGCAGAGCCACTGGCCACCATCACGGAGGCGCAAGTCCGGAAGTTCGTAAAGAAGAACATCATTGTCCGATTTGGGGTACCTCGGGTCCTCATCTCGGATAACGGTCGACAGTTTGATAACAAGCATTTTCGAGACTTCTGCGAGGAGTTCGGGATCGAACATCGGTTCACGTCCGTGTCGCATCCCCAAACCAACGGCGAGGCCGAGGTCACAAATCGGACAATCCTCCAAGGTATCAAAGCGCGGATCGGACGGACGGGGCAAGCTTGGGTCGAGGAACTCGAGAATGTCCTTTGGGCGTATCGGACCACGCATCGGACTCCTACCAGGGAGACGCCTTTCAGCCTAACCTATGGCACGGAAGCCGTTGTCCCCGTAGAGCTCGGACTTCCCTCACCTCGGGTAGCCGCACACCGACCCGAGGCCAACTCGGAGCAACTCCGAGGGAACCTGGATCTCTTGGAAGAAGCAAGGGAAATGGCGCAGGTTCGGATGGCAATGTATCAGCGGAGGGTGGCCCGATATTACAACTCCAAAGTCCGACCGAAGCTTTTCAGAATTGGAGATCTGGTGCTGAGGCGAGCTAAGGCATCTCAACCTACGGAAGGTGGGAAGCTAGCGCCGAATTGGGAAGGCCCGTATAAAGTTCGTTGGGTAAACCGACCTGGCTCCTACCAGTTGGAAGCCCTAGATGGCCGAGAAATTCCAAGGGGCTGGAATTCCGCTAACCTGCGGATGTATTACCAGTAGAACAACAAGGCCAGAAAGACAATTTGAAAAGGTGCAACACTTTTCATTTCAATAATTTCTGGTTACAATGGCGTGCTCGTGTGATTACAAGGAATTCCCAGAGGGGAATTAGGGAGTAAAGAAAGCAAAGAAGAGGTGGAGAATCCGTGGAGCTGAGGACCGAGGATCCCAAACCCTCAACCCAAAGCAGCTGCAATCCCACCGGAAGTGGGTGCTTCTAACCGGAGGCGCCATCCAGCACCTCACCAAAAAGACGAGGAGCCGCCGCAGAAGAAGCTCCCGCTGCCCCCAGGGGAACGCCGCCTCCAAAGGATATTCCCATCCTCCCCAGTGGTAGGAAAGAGAAGGAATTCGAGGGGGAAGAGCATATGGAGGCGCGGTCCCGGACTGAGCGTCTGGTGCAGAGCTCAATCGGGAGGCTGAACTTCAAGGAGGGGAGATGTGATCCCGGATGAAACGCCTAGAGCGGAGTTCCGCCGGGAAGACCCTCCTTGTTGATCCCAGATGAAACGGCTAGTTGGCTGAAGTCGCAAGGGGAGCGCCTCCCCTTTCCTTCAACAGGAGTCTCTCAGTCATATGCCAAGGAGGAGGTCCGCGATCCATGGCAACCTGAACAGCTCCGGCTTGGCAAACTCCATCGTACCTGCACCTGTATTTATAGCCAAACTGCGGCCCCCTGGTCGTTCCGATGCGGGTGGCTCCAATAAATGCAGGCGCATTGAAACCGGAGCCGTTCCGGCTCCCGAGGCGTATCTCCCCGCGATTTCCTAAGCGTCATTCTCCTTAAACCGCATTCTTTGTGCAGGACAATCCGGGTGTCATGTACCCCTAGGTCCACATATCTCCGCTCGCGCCCGGGCCGTATCCTCCTCGAAGAACCCGCGTATCGCGGCCGCTCAACTAACACTCCTCGCAAGCAGCAGCTGGCGATCCGATTTCCCAGGTAACGCATTAATTAGCGTTTAATGCCCTTCTCGTGTTCCCCCAGGCAACGCTTAGAGAAAAGGAGAAACATGATCGCGGCTGGCCACGGAGAAACCCCGTCGGGCAGCGAGCGACAAGCGCACGACCAGCGAGCAGAATTTCCCGAGGCTCGGCCCTCGGATGCTTGGCTAGCCCGATGATCATCCCGGGAGCAGACTAGCCGGAAGCCCCGACCGGTCGCCTCGGCTTGCGCCAGCCTTGGCCGACCAACGAGTGGAATGTCCCGAGGCTCGGCCCTCGGATGCCAGGCTAACCCGATGATCATCCCGGGAGCAGACTAGCCTGAAGCCCCGACCGGTCGCCTCGGCTTGCGCCAGCCTTGGCCGACCAACGAGCGGAATGTCCCGAGGCTCGGCCCTCGGATGCCAGGCTAACCCGATGATCATCCCGGGAGCAGACTAGCCTGAAGCCCCGACCGGTCGCCTCGGCTTGCGCCAGCCTTGGCCGACCAACAAGCGGAATGTCCCGAGGCTCGGCCCTCGGATGCCAGGCTAACCCGATGATCATCCCGGGAGCAGACTAGCCTGAAGCCCCGACCGGTCGCCTCGGCTTGCGCCAGCCTTGGCCGACCAACGAGCGGAATGTCCCGAGGCTCGGCCCTCGGATGCCAGGCTAACCCGACGATCATTCCGGGAGCAGACTAGCCTGAAGCCCCGACCGGTCGCCTCGGCTCGCGCCAGCCTTGGCCGACCAACGAGTGGAATTTCCTGAGGCTTGACAACCCTCGGATGCCAGGCTAACCCGACGATCATCCCGGGAGCAGACTAGCCTGAAGCCCCGACCGGTCGCCTCGGCTTGCGCCAGCCTTGGCCGACCAACGAGCGGAATTTTCTGAGGCTTGACGGCCCTCGGATGCCTGGCTAGCCCGATGATCATCCCGGGAGCAGACTAGCCGGAAGCCCCGACCGGTCGCCTCGGCTTGCGCCAGCCTTGGCCGACCAACGAGTGGAAGGTCCCGAGGCTCGGCCCTCGGATGCCAGGCTAACCCGATGACCATCCCGGGAGCAGACTAGCCTGAAGCCCCGACCAGTTGCCTCGGCATGCGCCAGCCTTGGTCGACCAACGAGTGGAATTTCCTGAGGCCTAACCCTCGGATGCCCGGCTTAGCGCCGGAAGAATTTCCTGAGGCCTAACCCTCGGATGCCTGGCTTAGCGCCGGAAGAATTTCCTGAGGCCTAACCCTCGGATGCCTGGCTTAGCGCCGGAAGAGTTTCCTGAGGCCTAACCCTCGGATGCCTGGCTTAGCGCCGGAAGAGTTTTCTGAGGCCTAACCCTCGGATGCCTGGCTTAGCGCCGGAAGAATTTCCTGAGGCCTAACCCTCGGATGCCTGGCTTAGCGCCGGAAGAATTTCCTGAGGCCTAACCCTCGGATGCCTGGCTTAGCGCCGGAAGAGTTTCCTGAGGCCTAACCCTCGGATGTCTGGCTTAGCGCCGGAAGAATTTCCTGAGGCCTAACCCTCGGATGCCTGGCTTAGCGCCGGAAGAATTTCCTGAGGCCTAACCCTCGGATGCCTGGCTTAGCGCCGGAAGAATTTCCTGGGGCCTAACCCTCGGATGCCTGGCTTAGCGCCGGAAGAATTTCCTGAGGCCTAACCCTCGGATGCCTGGCTTAGCGCCGGAAGAGTTTCCTGAGGCCTAACCCTCGGATGCCTGGCTTAGCGCCGGAAGAATTTCCTGGGGCCTAACCCTCGGATGCCTCGCTTAGCGCCGGAAGAATTTCCTGAGGCCTAACCCTCGGATGCCTGGCTTAGCGCCGGAAGAATTTCCTGAGGCCTAACCCTCGGATGCCTGGCTTAGCGCCGGAAGAATTTTCCGAGGCCTAACCCTCGGATGCCTGGCTTAGCGCCGGAAGAATTTCCTGAGGCCCAACCCTCGGATGCCTGGCTTAGCGCCGGAAGAGTTTCCTGAGGCCTAACCCTCGGATGCCTGGCTTAGCGCCGGAAGAATTTCCCGAGGCCTAACCCTCGGATGCCTGGCTTAGCGCCGGAAGAATTTCCTGAGGCCCAACCTTCGGATGCCTGGCTTAGCGCCGGAAGAGTTTCCTGAGGCCTAACCCTCGGATGCCTGGCCTAGCGCCGGAAGAATTTCGGGAGCCAGGAGTCAGCAAGACGCTACCGAGAGTTAAAAGAAAAAGAAGGACGAAGGCGAGATGAAGAAACATTCAACTTGCATTAATTTTCATTGTTTCAGGGCCGAGGCCCATACAATTTGGCAAAACGCCGGTATACAAAAAAAAAGAAGACAACGAAAGGTACAAGAGGTCAGCTTGGAGGAACTCCCGGGTCGGGAACGTCGGGCTCGTCCGCAGGAGGTAGGGAAGCAGCAGGAGAACCAACAGGCAATGGCGCCGGAGAGGAGTCGAGAAGGGAGATCTCGCTCAGGTCAACTTCGGGGTACTTAGCCGACACCCTTGCCAGGCCCTCCTCGAAGCCTAAGACAAAGGCTTCGGCCCCCGCGTCCGACGCGTCACGGACAAACTCGTCGGACTGACGATAGGTCTGTACTGCCTCCGACATATCATGAGCGAACTCGGCGGACTGGCGATAAGCCTCTACCGCCTGACGCCCGATTTCCGCACTCCTCTCGGCCAGCGCCGCCTCTGCCCGCTCCATAATCTGGGCTTTCGCCTCCAAGACCTTCGCCACAATCCGGCCTTCCGCCTCGGTGGAGACCCTCAGCAGCTCAGCCCGAGCCTCCTTGTGCTTCGCTTCGGCAGCAATGCGAGCAGCCTCAGCCTCCGTCAGGCGCGAATGAAGCTCCTGATCGCTCGCACGGGACTTCTCCAAGGCCGACTCCAATTCGCCCAGCTTAGCTTCAAGAGACCGGGTTCGGTTGCGGGCGTTGTCGGCTGACCGCTGGGCCTTCTCCCACCTCTCCCGGTAGTCGGCAGCCTTCCGGGACTGCTTCTCGGCCCGCTCATCCGCCTTCTTGACCTCGCCCTCGAGACCCGAGGCAACCTTGAGCTGCTCCTGAGCCTCCAACAGTTGCTTCTCGAGGGCAGCAAAGCCGAGTGCCCGCTCTTCGGCCTCCCGGAACCTCGCCTCGAAGTCCCCGGTCGTCCTGCCTGCCACAGCCTGGCCTCCCTTTTCCACTGCTTTCAGCCGGTCCTCGGCCTTCGCCAGAAGCCCCGCCTGTTCCTTGTAGCACTCCTCCAGACGGATCATGTACTGGGCGAGCTAAGAAATAGGAAAAATAAGGGAGTCAGGCGGAGAACAACAGAGCCAATAAATGGTGAAAAGCGGCCAGAAGAACACTCACCGACATGAGACAGACACAGCTGGCAGCCCCAACGTCAGAGACCTCCAACTCCCGGACCCGCCGACGGTCCTTCTCCAGCAGCACTGTTTCGATGAGATTTCGGGCACCATCGGTAGTGAAGGCAGACCCCGATTTCTCCCCAGAGCCGGACGGTGGTTCTGCAGCCTTACCCCTATCCATCGCCTGGGGAAGAGTCCGGCCGATCGCGCTCGGGGCGGGGGTCACCCCAGGAATTGATAGGGTCCCGCTCGGTCGGGGCCTCGGCGCGTCCCTCCTCGAGTCATCAGGAGCCGACCGAGTCGAAGGCCGGGTCGGGGACCGATCACGTCCGACCCGTCCGTCTCGGGCAGGCTCGGATGATACCTCCGGAGTAGCGGCAATCTTACCACCGGAGGGCTGATACAGCGTCAGCTGCCGGTCCGTGCCCACGACGTCTCCCTGATCGGTGGGCCCGGACTCGTCGGTCGGCGTCGGAGGCACCTCCTTACGGGACTTCTTCGCCGGTGGGGCCCCGCTCGGAAGAGCTCGTTTCCTCCTCTGGGCTGCTTCCAGCAGGGACGCCCTACCAACAGCCTTTGTCTTCACCGACCGCATGACGTCGTCGATCTCTGCAAAAAGGACGGGATAGTCGGAGACGGAGAAACCAAAGGAAAGAACGGGACGAAAGAAGGGAAAAAGTCAAGAAAGAATCGGTGGCGGACTCACGGTCGGTGGGGACCGAGCTCAGACCGACATTCACCAAAGTATCCTCGGAAATAAGGCGGGCCACCGGAGGGAGCTGGCCCTCGGCAACCAACCCCTTCAAGGCGGCCAAGCCATCGGACTCCTCCCTTGACAGTCTCGATAGGCCGATCGGAGACTTCATCGGGGTCTCCCAGGTCGCCCTGATTTCCCAAGAGGGATCTGCATCAACAAAAAAGAAGCGCTCCTTCCATTTGTGAACGGAGGTAGGAGCCTCCTTGACAAGGCCGCATCCTCGCCGCGCTGCGAAGCACCACCACCCTTTGTCCTGGGGGTGGCCGCTCAGGCTGTAGAACTCCCAAAAAACATTCAGGGTGGCGGGGATCTCGTGCATACGGCAGAGAACCTGGAAGACCGTCAGGGCCCGCCACGAGTTCGGCACCAGTTGCGTCGGTGCCACTCTTAAACCCCGTAGCACCTGCATGACCAAGTCCGAAGGGGGAAAGCGGAACCCGGCCTGGAGAATGCCCTCATTGATGGCGATCTTCCCTGGAGGAGGATGGGACATCCTCTCCTCAGGCCCCGGGAGCGTGGCGTTGCAGGCCTCGGGAAGGTGGTACCGAGCCACGAGTCTGTCTAAGTCTGTGGCGACCAACTCCGACTTAATTTGGTCTGCTCTCACTTCGCCCATTCCTAATGGCCAATAAACCTACGGTCAGGACGGGGACAGGAAGGGGGGAAAGACCGGAGCGACTGGAGTACACTAGTATAAGAGGGGAAAGTATGGAGAGCCCTAAGTAGAAGAATGGGGAAAACTCACCGGAAAAGAGGTAAGAACGGCTCCGAGAGCGCCAAAGGAGAAACAAGTGAACAGTCCGACGGCAGCAACAGCTGCGCAAAGGGGAAACTTGAAAATATCTGTAAAGAAGAAGACGGACGGGGAAAGGCCCCCGATTAAATAGGCGGAAAGGCAAGTGACGCCTCGATGACGCCAGAGGATGCCTGGCTGCCGAAGGGTCGCTCGCGCCCCAAAGGCGAATCGACACCATTAAGGAAGGATGTCCGCCGAAATCCTCAGACTGCCAGGTCAGCAATAACCGCCATACGCCATAAAAAGGGCGGGGAGCTCGAAGCGCGCGCGCCTCTCCGAGGAACGACGGCAATCCCGAAACATCACTCCCTTCACCTGTTCCCCTTCTGGTTCCAGGCTCGGAAGTGGGGGGCTACTGTTACGGGGGAAATAAGCCGCCATGCCCCACGTGACCGGCACGCGCGCCCAGGAAGACTACGGCTGCCCTTTGATCCAGCAATCCGACCCCGAGTCGGACATCCTCGGCTCCGCAGCCCGACCCCGAGTCGGCTGCCCTTTGATCCAGCGCTCCGACCCCGAGTCGGACGTCCTCGGCTCCGCAGCCCGACCCCGAGTCGGCTGCCCTTTGATCCAGCAATCCGACCCCGAGTCGGATATCCTCGGCTCCGCAGCCCGACCCCGAGTCGGCTGCCCCTTGATCCAGCGCTCCGACCCCGAGTCGGAGATCTCTTGATAACGACAGGCTATTCCCCAGAGGCACGCCGCGGCCTCCTGCTCCACTACTCCCTGCAACGGCTGTATCCGATGCTGCTCCACGATCTCCTGCATCAGCCGTACAAAGCGGAGCCCCACTATGCCCTGACGTGGCCGTACCCGGTGCTGCTCCACGACGCCCTGTAACGGCCATGTCAGTGGCCACACCATCGTACCCCACGATAACGAACCCCCCTGAGAGACCCCCCAGCCAGGTATATATGCGGCTGGGGGGAGAAAGGGGGGGTGAGCAATATCTCCCAGAGCACTCTCTTACTTGCGATTATCACCTCTCCTCCTCCTCCAATCTCCTCTGACTTGACCGTCGGAGGGCCATCACCACCCTGGTGGTGGTGCAAGGCTTGTTTGCAGGTTTCTTGGCGGAAGGTGGAGCGCAACCAACACCAACCAAGACAACTCAGACGGAACCCCGTTCACACCGCAGTGCCAATCGTTCTCGGTTTGGACCACCAGCAACAATACCTATAAAAGCAAACGTATACTGTACGTACCTTCCTACTGAATAAATTCAATCTCCTTAAATAAATATAAAAATAATTTTATTTATTTATACTTTAGCTTAAATGAGAAGCATAAGCATATATACCATTAGTTCTGCTCGGTTAAGCTTTTTTTTTCCCTTTAAATTTCCTCAAACACCAGCAATTAACGCAGGAACAGCTCCTTCAGCTTTTTTTTTTCGCTTTGAAAAAAAGGGGGGGGGGGGGGGGGGCAAAAATGGCCGGGTGTAATATAATTAAAGGCCAGGAGAATGTTTGATGCGGGCAAAAATGCCCGTGTGTTGGGCACCTCGGCTGATTTTACTCATACCCTCCCCACCCATGGACCCGGCTCGGTTATTCCTCTGGGCTTCGGCACGAATACCACGTGTGAGTACGTCACACCTGGCACCACCGAAGCTACCAGCAGAGCTATACGCCCTTCCAGACCTCGTGTCCGAGTAGAGAGCATCCGGTCTCCACAATTTAATCGACGCCTGTGCATTTCGAACTTAGAACTACTTGGTTAGAAGTAAGACCACGCTCCCATTGGGCTACCATCTCAGTGGCACAGCTCCTTCAGCTTTTAGGGCTATAAAATTTAAAGAAAAAGATCTTTGGCCTGGGAATAACTCTGACTAAATGCTAGAATTTTTTCAAGCAGAACTTGATGACTGGTCCTATGTGGACCAGACTCTAATAAAAAAAAAATCTCACTGACCAATTTATTTTTTTTTGGTCAAATTGGTATTTTATATAGCTCTAAAATGGGTACAGTCAGCTAAGTCAAAAAAAAAAATGATGTAAGAAAAAAGGAACATCAGCAGCTCTAGTTCGAATAAACTCTCCAAAGTGCCGAGCAATAAAGGAGGTAATTCAATCTGCAGCTCTATTTATCTTCCGAAATACATGTGCTACATGGAATGACTTTACCTTCTTAACCTCCAATCCATCAAGTACTTTTTTTTTTTTTATTTTTTAATCTCCTACGCCAGCATACACGTCTGATCTGGTGATGGATGGAGAAGGGATGGATTGGAAATTAAAAAACCAGTCCACATCCTCTTATTCGTCCACATGGTTCCACAGAAGAACTGCATATTAAAAAGATCTTTTTTGCTACTTCCTCGTCCATTATTTTATTATTATATATTATTGTCGTGGATTCATTAATTGAACCAGCATGGTCGACCACGGTGAAATTTGACAAATAATAGTGACGTTACCAATAACCTAACACTTTCACTAAGCTTAGAACCAATATTTGACACATTAGTATCCCCAAAAACCAGAGAAACAACAAGCTTATTCCCTGCCAGCCTCACAAGATCTTGGCCGGAGCAAAGAAAAGCGCGAGTCCACTGGTATCAGACACTGTCCATCCCTAATTTGCATGGCTTTCGACGCAGAAGGAGAGCCAACATACGTTCGCCAGTAGGATACCCCATTCCAGCTTTTGCTTGGATATCCTTGGCTCCTAAACCCTAATACAGCCCTGCGGATGGATAATAAATCCAATCCGCCACGGCGTGCGGGATCGTTTAGTCTTGTATCAGTTGTGTGCAAAAAAAAACTCAAGCATGACCAAGAACCAAAATTTAATGATGTCTTCAGATTGTTTTATTGGATGAGATCCTGACTGTTATAATAGTATCAAAGAGAATCTAGTTTATGACTCATATGAACTAAAAGACACTACAAAATGGAGCTGATTTGGAATTGATCATGAATGGATCATGGCATTTATAATTTAATTTTGATTGGATTTAGATTTTACTTTGGTGAAAACGTCAAGGTCTTAGCCAAAAGATTGCGTGAGGACACATGTGGCTATGTATTTAGTCTCTGGTGAATTATGCGTTGGAGAGATCTTGAGTGCTTATATAGACTATATGTTGGTACTCATATAGATCAAGAAGCCTAAAAAAGAATTCAATTTATGACTCATATGGATTAAGAGACGCTACAAAATGGAGCCAGTTTGGAATCGATAATGAATGGATCATAGTATTTATTATTGAATTTGATTGGATTTAGATCCTTACTTTAGTGAAAAAGTCAAGACTTAAGCAAGAGAATGCATGAGAACATATGCGGACATATATTTAGTCTTACATGGATTATGCATTAGAGAGTTCTTGAGTATTTATATAGATTATTTGGGCACTTATATGGGCCAAAAAGCCTAAATAATACATTCCAGCAAATCTATTTAGAGGAGATCATAGATTGTTATAAACCGCGATGTAAAAATATGAAGCCTCATTCCAAGTACAATCAAAATATACTTATTCCGAGATCAATGAAAGATATCTATGAATATTTTCGAGCTACAGAGATGTAATTCTTACCCTTTCGAAGGAGAACTGGTTCCTTCTGGAATATCCAACGCTATATACTCGGTGGTCAGAGCTATCCTTGAGGCAAGATAAGGCCACGAGGGTTTGTTATTCCCGGGTTTCTCAGTGTTTCTCACGAACGAGGAGCAGGTGCTGAGGAGAAACCATGCACAATAATGGACGAGGTTTGAACCACCCCTTCACTCTTGAGACACAACCTACGTGCTCTTCCATGTGTTGCATTTATAGGCAGCTGAGAAAAATTCAAGCATAACGGGTACTGCCAATCGGACTGCGACAAATGGAACTCCCTTTGCGACACCACTGACGCATCTATTTACTATTTGTCAAGGCTTAACCTTGAAAAACCTAACAAGTAGGACCCATTGGGTGTTAGCAAGTCAAAGAATGCCACATCAGTACAACTACATATGAAATCACATGTTCCAGAGTTCAACAAACATTTTCCTTGATAAGTTGGGAGCATGCATGCCCTGTGTTTACTCTCTTTCAATCTCCATCAACATGATAGTTTAGTTAGCGTAAAGCTACGATCATCTTGCAAGCTTTTGATTAAATCCACAGAGAACGATGCTTTTTTCTCTTTTTTTTAATGAAGATGGAGAGCAATGTTTTGAAGGGGACATCGATCGATCCTTGCTTGCGAGCGCCCACAAAAGTCAAATGCAATAGGTAAATTGGCTTGAAGTGTATATATATATATATATATATATATATATATATATGTTACTTTCAAATGAGATATAGTGTATATACGTACATTTAGCAGTTCCTCTTTTAGAGAGAATACTACTTAATCTTCAAGTAAGAGATGAGCATTCATTTTTATCCTTATATTCCCAGAGGTGGAAAGCCAATGCTGACCGTCTGACTACATCAAAGCAGTAGTTTTGGTAGAAGGCAGCTCATAGAGCACTGTGTCATACCACCTCCGGCAACACCTAATCTTTCACACCATTTTTCCAGTCTAACATGCCGGTAGGCATAGATGACAACGACAACTGGATGTGAATGAATTGAGAAGTCATGCACATGCATTAAATACTTATCTTGGGTCGTTCATATTTTTCAATCTTTGCAATTTGTATAGATATTTATTCAGAAAGAAAAATTAAAGTTAGTAACCATCTTTCATTAGGAAAATGAAGGAAGAGATACGTATTTAAGAGATACAAGGAAGAACGGGATTACTAATGTTAATGTCGTTGCACCAACAGTAATTATTTCCTTTTATTCTATCTCGTCTTTTAGAATTACCTCGAGGTTGAGCGTCAAAACTTCTCACTGGCTATGATGATGCATTGCACCGCCATCCATGGAAATCCTTTGGTTCTCTAAAGAGTTGTTTATTGACTTCACAAATTGATTTAGGAAGAGTACAAGATGATATAAGCATGGAGCTGAAAATGATGGCATCCGTGCTTGATTTGGCTGGCACCAGTTCTATTGCAAATTGGCTGGCTATCATCTATCATGTCTTTGCACTCAAATGAAGAACACTTCCATGTTGTATATTGGAGAACTACATTTACAAATATTGCAGTTTCAGCATGACATAACGGTCCTATTATGTCTTTACACCATAAGCGGAATATACCTGAAAATGAAAAATATATAGATATTCTTTTTTCTTCTAGATATAAACTAAGCGCACGGGCAAACCACAACCGTGAAACAATACTCAAGCTGCAAGCAGGGATCACTTTTATGGAACTAAATTCTACATAAATATATATCTATGCCTTCAAAGTTCCAGGACATATATGAATTAATTTTGCAAAAAGGTGGCATCTTGTCGTTGGCTTTAGCAGACATCTTCGATCAGATGCAGGTTGTAGAACCATTACGCCACCTTAAACAAGATTACTTATAAAATAATATGTTAGAACTATCAAAATAATAATAATAATATGTTAGAGGACCCCACCTAACTTAAAGACAGGACCGAGGCTGGTGCCAAATTTCTGGTCCCCAAACTATAACTATAGCCATGCACGAAACATGGTCCTCGATTCCAAGCATCAACAGTAAATGACGAGAGAGAGTATCACAAGGACTTCGTAAAAGACTCCTAAATGATGCATGAAAAATGAGGAAAACGCTCACAGTACTAGGTTGGAAAAACAAACGAAGAAGCTGTAGAAGAAGTCGCGACGATAACAACAATATATTAAAGACTCCAAACGCCAATTCACGCATACCATTTGACTTTATAAACTAAAGTTGTCCGAGGGCTGCTACCAGAAATCCAGTCCCATTTGAAACACCGTAATGGGGTAAAGAAAGAATTAAGAAGTAAAAACACGACGATGAAAGATTGAAGAACTTGAAAGTGAAGCTATTGGATGAAATTTAGAATGTCAAAGCTAGCTCGTGTGCAGGATATATTTTGATGCAACACGCAAGCCACCGGAAGACATTTAATATATGGATGCGACACGCAAGCTTCGGCTTGCAGGACTGATGCCAGTTGGACTTGGTAGACTCCGCCACGAATCGAGAAGACTTAAAGGCACCCTATTTGCCAAGGAAACAAGATATACGTGCCAAATTTGGTCCAAGATGCGTCGCAAAATGTTTGACGAGATGGCTAACAAGGAGGCGAGAGGAAGAAGAGGAGGAGATGAGACCAGCGAAGAGCATTCACACGATATCAGCTGGGATGGGACCCAAGAGTACCGTGGGGTTTTCTAGCCAACCGGAGGGTGAAGAGATGAAGTGGGGCAGGGTCCGTATGACGCCCAACCCACCGGCCGAAGTGGGCGGGGCCGGCTTTTCGGTCATATACCACGGGCGGCCCAAGTGGTTGGTGTGGGTCGTGTGGGATGACCGGCCTACTTGCTTCCCTAAGCGTCTCTTTTTTTTTTCTCCTACTCTAATATAGGTGTAGCCAGCAGAATCAAGAGCTACAATCTGGCACAAATGTGAGAGCACCCTGATATGGCCAACGGACTTTTTCGAGTACTGCGCAATATAGGATGTGATCCAGTTTGCGGCTCTATTCACCTTCCGATATACATACACTACCTGAAAGGCGTTATAGTTTTGCTAGATGGATGTTGCATAGCAAGGAACTTCCATCCGCCCTCCACCTCTTCTTTCATATCTAGTCGATCACTATGATCGAATCTTCCTCAAAGATGATGCGCTTAGCCCGCCCTCCATCTCGCTCTGGGCAGCAGAGCTTATTTAGATGGATAAAGGGATGGAGCCTGAGTTAGTAGGTGAGATTGGGTCCGAAAACACGTAAAAGATGCTGCCATTTCTCTAGCAGATCCGCAATGTAGGTATAAGCACCTAACTCCTCTTAAATATTTGGTTTTATGTTATATTTTCCAATGTTTTTTTGGTGCCAGCAAAGATGTTTGTCGGTGACAAGACTAGATGAGCAGCTAGGAGAGATCGTCCAATAATGTTTCTTTCAAGGAATCTGAAAAATGCGTGCTTTTTTTTTTGTGTAGCCGTATTTGCTACTTTTATAAATATTTTTTTTAATATATAGGCTCCAGTTAGGTTCGTATATCTTTCGGACACTGTTGAGAGCATTATTAGGATAACGCCACAATATAGTAAGAACTAGTATATGCATATGCGCAGATTCATTTTTTTTTATCTTTTTCAAATTATTCTTGAAATACAATCAATGGTATAATTAATTATATTTAAACGATTATGCGGGTTAGTCAAAAGCATCGTTATGCTATTACAATATTGTAAGAGTTATTACTTGCGGGCTATAGTATAGATCATATTAAATTTCGAGATCAACGTTATACTGATTAGTCCAAGATTTATTTACTTGTCTAGAGGTGAAAGTACAATCACGAATTAAGGATGGCAATGCTTAACCATTGAACTTGATTAATTTGATTCCACCTATTATAGATCAGATTAGGTTATTTATTTAATAAATGAATGGATTTGTGATGTGTTTAATAAAAAGGACGGATTCCGATTGACGATTTTTTTATTTACACTATTTTCGGCATGATCTATATCCGATTATGTCATGGCTCAAACCCAGTAAGTGAGTCCAGAATGCGACATGCCCGCACACTCCCTAGGGTTGAGCCCTAGAAAATATATTAGGCCTAAAAATTTAATACAATCTCAATATCCGTAATAAAAAATGATTTCAATTTATAACGAACAACAAAACTGGTCCAATTATAAAATTTAATCATCCAACCAATATTAGTGTTGCTCTATCTAATCATCCCCTCTACTTATGATCTCAACCATAGTTAAATACTATGCAACCTGCAAATCTAAAAAAAAGAAAGAAAAAAGGGTTGTGAGCTTTATAGCTCGATAAGCATTTCCGAACCGCTACACCACAAGTAATGAGAAAATAATACCAGATAAATGAATATCGTATCAATACTCAAAAAGCTCATAAATGATATGCATATAAGTTCTCATTATTATCTTTTAAAAGAAACATACATATATATATATATATATATATATATATATATATATATATATATATATATATATATATCAAATGTAACCAATTGTTCAACAATAATTTCTTATGTCATGTTACCTGTTACTTATTAACTTGATTTTTAGATTTTTATATCAATTTTTTTTTTGGCTTTAGACTATCCGACATACGTTATAATCCATGATGGCTTTATAACCCAACTCAAGGCTGATATCACATGTAAGCCCGTGGTGGCTTTATAACCTAGCTCAAGGCTGTACCACATGTAAGCTCATGGTAGCTTTATGACCCAGCTCGAGGTTGATACTACGCGTAAACCTATGGTAGCTTTCCATGTGTCAATGAAGTTAGTCTAAACCATATCTTATCCGTCTGATTTGCCTATTAGTCTTGTTAAATTAATTATCACATATACAATAATTTTTCTCAAATTCATGATATTTTTGTTCATATAATTATGTTCTCAACACCTGACGAGCATGATGACCACATAAAGATATTTGTATTGGAAATCATATAAAATCATATTGTCACATGCCAAACCAATACAAATCTCACGGTGCAAATCCGGCAATACAAACAAATAAACAAATATATATATGGTGATTCAAGTACAAGAATTCTTAAGAATTCTTACCTTTATCGAAGACTGACTAACACAATGATCACTGACCCGTTTCAGGATCAACGAGCTGAGGTGCAGAGTACCTTGATTAAAACTTTTTTGTGCAGATAACTCTTCATCTACAGAATCAAACTCGATTATCAAAAAAAATCAAACAATGGACTAGTAATCTAGACCACCTACCGACGTCTACCAGGAGTCCATCACCAGGTCCCCCAAGACCCTATTACGATCTACCCGGGTCAACTAGAGAGAGAGACATCAAGAGAGAGAAAAAAGAGAAAGAAGGAAGAGAGAGAAGCTAGAGAGAGAAAATAGATAGAGGAGAGAGAAATAGAAAAGAGGGAAGAGGAGAGAGAATTTCTCTCTCCTCTCTTCACGAAGGTCCGACCCTTTCTCTCTTCCACCTTGCAAGTCCAAGGGGGTGGCGGCTATGGTGGCCCTCCCCTCACTCAATGGTAACCACGGCAGCTGCAGCCCCGGCCAACCAGCGACCGACTACGGCAAAATAGGGAGGATGAAGGCTAAAATAGGGGTACCCTATTTCTGATGAAATTTTTCGCGATTGCCAGCTAAAAACAAGGTGAATCGAAGACTAAGATGATAGAGAAGAAGGAGAAGAAGTGAAGGACCCTCACTTGGGTTCGACAAAGCGTCCCAGCAGCTCTCCGGTGATGAATTGAGGAAGAAGGATCCAAAAGAGAGCTCGAAATTGTGGTGATTTCTCTCCTAATTTTTGATGGATTATCAAAAGAGGAGGATAGAATCCTCAAATAGGCAAAAATCCTTGTTCGGTCAGGTTGGGCCTCGCTTATTTGGTCCGGCACACAAGCCCACAAGCTGAGCTAATCGGGGTCGGGCTGGGCCTGGCCACTCCAGGCCGACCCACGAGCCCAAAAATCTGGATTGTTACAGATCAGATCGAATCCGATTGCCACCTCTACTCCTAATAACTCTACTCTATCTTATTTAAATATCCCCTATATGCAATACTTTTCTCTCTTATTAATGATAACGATTTTCTTATTTTTATAATAACATATTATTTTACTAGAATTTAATAAAATCTTAGAGTAATCTAATGACCCATGTGAGATATTGGTACTAATTTAAAGTATTTTTCATTAATACCAGCATATATTAAGCAAATATGATTATTAGTAATGCCATTAATTTTTACATTAATTTAGCAATACTAATGAAAGTTCATAATTTGATCTGGTTTGATAATATTATATTATTATATTTTTATAAAAAATTATTCTAAATAAGAGCTCTACTTATCATAGCTCTATTAATGCCGTTATTAAAGCCGTCCACATACAACCAAAGCTTTCATTTTATTATATTAATTTAATAATACAATAATTTGAATTAGTAAATCACTTCACAACTGTGCTATTTTTTCACTCTCCACTACCTGCTATATTGCACGAGTCTAGTTTAAATAAGCAATCAATAGAACCCTAGGCTTTGTGATCTGAGAGTTCACTCCTCAGACTCTGGCCATTTAGGCGTATAGACTGCGGAAGAGTTCCCAAACATCAGCAGTCATCGTAGAAGAACTATTTAAAACCGTCAGTCTTCTGTTTGTCACCGTTTGCTCCCCTTCTCCACCCTTTTGTTTTATGAAGAAACTTTTCCACCCTCTTGAGTCGAACGGTACTCTAACTTAACCATCGGTTCCACGGTTCCCTTCGTGCGTGCGCAGCCTCTTTGACAAACTTGGTGGCAGAAGCTGACCGAAGGCTAGAAGATGATACTTTGTAGCTGGGAATTTCAGGACGGCAACACAATCAAAGGCAGTTTGGACTGAATATCTAGAGAAATTTCAGGTAAAGAAGAAACGTTGAACTAATTGCTGATTCCGCTTGGTGACAAATCATTTCCTCAATTAACACAGCGAAGTCTGCATGTTAAGTTGAATTCTTCAAAAATTATTCTTCGAAAATAAAAGACAATGACTTGGGCAGGTTCGCACCGGTGCTAATGTGCCGGATCCTATCAGAAATTTTTGAAGTAAGAAATTCCTAGGTTTTCTAAAATTCTAGACCAAAATCCAAGTAGCAACTCAAAAGGAGAATATTCTAAAAATAGAAACTTACCAGCGTAGAGGAAGGCAGGCTGAGATCCGCAACCGAGGAGGCCATCGACCGGAAAAGGATGGTTGGCCGGATCTTCAAAGAGCATCGCGGATTGGTGGTGAGTAAGGGCATCAAGGAGGAGGATAAGGGGGAGGAAGTTAGCAAGGGAGAAAGAGGCGCCGGTGAGGGGGAGGAGGAGAAGGAGACCTGCGTGGACGGGCGGAAGCAGAACTCGGCGGGTTGGTCGGTTGATTTGGGCACCGAAGAAGAAAGGGAGTTGAAATGGGGATGATGGAGGCTGGGTCGGAGAGATTTGAGGATTTATGGAACTCGACGATGTTTATAAGCGTTGTCTGTCCTTAGGCTTCTGACGACGCTTATAAGCATCGTCTTATTTAGTTTATTCTCAAATTAAGACGGCGTTTATAAGTGTCGTCTTAATATTAGTTAGTATAAGACGCCGCTTATAAGCGTTGTCTGCTCCTAGGTTTCCGACGACGCTTATAAGCGTCGTCTTAGTTTTATTTCTAATATTGGTTTCCGACGATGCTTATAAGCGTCGTTTTAGTTAGTTTATTTCTGAATTAAGACGACACATATTAATATTGGCTTCCAACGACGCTTCTAGGCCTCATCTTAGTTTTATTTCCGACGACGCTTACCAAAAAGCGTCGGAAGATCTGTTCGGAGAAATTTTATTCTACTTCCGACGCTTTGAAGCATCGTAATATACTGACGCTACTTAAAAGTGTCGGCAAATTTTGGCGCGGTGACTAAATTACCGACGCTTCTTCCTAGCATCGGCAGATCATAGTTGGGGAAGCCTATTTTTTTTTGTAATGAAGCTTTTGTGCTACACCCCTTTTCTTTCTTCTCAAGAATATTTTTTTTTACTATATATATATATATATATATAATGACAATGATTCCTACCAAGCGTAGTCTTATGGTTGGAAAGAGTTCATGAATTTGAAACCCGAACGTATTGCACATATATTGACTTTTTTTATGAAACTCATACAACAAACATAACAACATGCCGTATGCAACACTTGAACCAAGAGAACCGCATGAACAATTTTGTACAGAGTGCCTTCTTTTCTGGCGCAATCTTCGTCTCCTAATTATCAATGGATGCTATCATGAACAAAATTGCATACTGTAACCTTTCCTCATTTACGGAGGAACGGGATCCCACCATGACATATCGCACAAATGGTATAAAGATGACACGACGCTCATGATTGTGGAGTGTTTCTTGAGACAGAAGCTTCAATGTCTTTCATGTCTGAGCTCACAAATCTCAGTAGTCTCAGCTTCTTTGCAAACTTCGATCTCTTCTGGGTGATGGCAATCGAGACGTCATTTGGGAACAAGTCGTGGAGGACAAAAGCATGAATGATGGTGGTGACGAGCAAAGCTGTTACTGCGAAGGTAGAGATTGCGGAGAGTCCGACAGAAAGTATCTGAGTAAACACATTTGTTACATCCATGGAGTATTTAATGGTTGCGATGGAAGCACCAGTCATTGGGAAAGTATATGCCCACCATGCTAGCGAGAACCTATTGAAATTATAATGGAAACGTAAGGAGCCATAGACAACAGGATGGCGGCCAAAACAAACAAGAGAAAGCATAACGAATGAAAGATATTGATACCTGAAGCCTCGGAAAAAATTAATCCGCACAGCCTGCAAATACACAGGAAAATGCGCAAATGAGTTAGATGACCAGCTTGAAGAAGTAAAAATCCGCACTGATAAATTGAATAAATGAACAGATTCGCTGATGCAATGGTACTCAGTTCCTATTGCAAATCTGTAATCTAATGCAACCAAGGAACTTCTAATAATGAACAAATTAGAGCAAAATGTTTTTTATAGTGCACCAACTTGGATTAGTTGCTGAAGTTTGGAAAAGAGCAGACTTACGAGAGAGACATAGAGGAACAAAGCAATGAAGTAAGCCATCTTTGACCCGTAATTAAAGTCCCCACAAATCTGCGCCCATGCCATGCAAGCAACACTGGGTGCGGCTACGAACAAGAAGAATACTGGATGAAGATCCCTTGGGAGAGCTTCATTTGTAGGAAGCCTCTGGTATAGAGTTACAAATAGTACGATATAGTGAGCTAACCCAACGGCAAAGAAGAAGATAGGTCCTTCTTTAAGTCCCATAGTCGCGCCGAGCAATGCGCCCACAAAGTTGCCCACGATCGCTAAATGGTTTGATGGATTTGCCACCTTTGAGAGCCTTCTTTGGCCCCCGGACATCCATTGGCCATAAATTTTGATCTCAAGGCAAAAGATTGGAGCCATAAGGACGTACCAGAGAGCAGCATGAAGGTTTGCTGCAACGGATGGGGGAACACCGAGTGCCAAGAAAAGGCATGCTATCCAGGGAGCAAAGAAGAAGTTGATGCGTATTGGATGGTAGTACTCTCGTCGAACGGTTTCAAAGTAGAAGATAATTTTTAGAGAGTAAATGAGGGACACAGCGCCCATCAGTGCGAGCGAGATACACCAAAGGACGAGATTCACAGTCAAGCTCACATGTAGAAAACTCACGGATGGAGATGTAGCCAAGGTCTTCCAGAGGATAGCTTGGCTGCTTACACCAAGGCACATACCAAAGGCAGATATTGGGAAGCGAAGAAGAAAAGGCCACTTCTCGTCTTCAGGAAGTGCTGACAGCTCTGATGCCTGCAGATAATGGCACAAGTTATATAATTATGAGTAACGTTGCTGAAATGGATGAAATAAAGCATGGCATGTTGTATATATAAGGTTTATTTGCATTGCGGTGCTATATAATCAAGAACTCTTGGGGAAAAGAAGAACTCGTTCGTTGCTATTCGACCTTAAAAAACAAGGGATTGCTTGAGAGGAAGAAAAGAGCATAAGGAAGCCATTGAGAAGGGTCATGAAACAGCTGTATATCTGAGGATATTATCTTATACAAAATCAAATCCGCATGTATCACCTTCTTTTTAATGTTTAGATGGGCAAAATAAACTAGGTGATCGTCTTTTATATTCTGTTTATGACGAAAAGGTGGCACTGATGGACAAAAACTTGAACAGAGAAGCAATAGTAACAGCAAGAATATGGTGTGTCCAGAAGGTTGCATACCCTTAAAGTGTCTAATTCGGGCCCTTCTAAGGCATCGAAGTAGCGTTCTACCGCTGGCACAGCCTCGATTTCCTTAATATCTGAATCATTAGCCTCCACATCTGGTTCCTGCGGCTTTCCACGTAAGTTGGATAGCTGCCTTTCGAGTTTTCCAGACCATGTCTTGAAAGAATCGAAGCGTTTGTCCCGCGAACTATAGCTTCTTGGCATCCTTTGCTGATCCTCGAATGGACCGTTAACTTTTCCCGCGGCAGCTGCCTTGCCGTATGAACTTCCCGCTGGTATGGACCGAGAATGAAACTTCCCCAGTTTTGCTGGCCTTGAGTTGCTAGTATTTGAGTCAGAAGGTTGATTTGGTTCTTCATCAATGGCAGCTGATTCAGCTTTATCCCCGATCACAACTTTTATAGCTTGTCCGATACTTACTCCAGAAGGAGAAGCAGGCAAGCTGATAGAGATCGAATTTGACTGACGGCACTGATTTGCTCGAATGACCGAATGCAGCGGAGGTAATTTGTTCGCATTGGCTTGGCTACGTATTTTAGGAGTTTCTGATCCCTGAATTGAAGCAACTGTGAGTTCGATGGGCCAAAACATAAACAGAAAGAATTCGCAGAAATGCTGTATGAATTTAGACATAAAGCATGTGAGAGAAAAATTAGAAGAATATGGAGACAATATAACACAAATTGTGGATGTTACCATCGCTGATAATATAACCTGTGAATCATTCATAAAATTATCGGTATCATCTTCTATAAATTTAAAACAGAGTTTCCCCTGTTGAAGTAAGTGTCACGAATGCATTCAGGGGTTGGTCAATTTTTCAGACAATCTCATGACTATGTGGATCAACTACATGAAAATCTCAAAATTTAATCAACGGAAAGACAGCAAAAGATATATAACTTACTTTGCCAGGCATTGGGTCGCCTTGGGAAGTGACAGCAGCAGCCAGCGGAGATGGACAAGTCAACCCACTGCCGCACTCAGAACTTTCAAAACAAGCCATGGTTTTGGATATGGCACGCTTTGAAGGAGATGGGAGTTCTTCAGGGGAACATCGCCTCGTTGAAAGATGGACATGGAGATCCTTGCTCTCCATTGGATACGACAGTACCTAAATCACGCAAGGAATAATCAGAGTTACGCGACTTGGCTTCCACAAGAAGGTGATTATAGTAAATTACAAACAAAAACAAATACATGGGGCATGAAACTAACAAAAAAGCAAACAAGATCATGCACAGTGACTTGAGTTAATCAAAATTAAAGTATTTGATTTATAGAAAGAAACGACAAACAACAGAGCATATCAACTGCTTTCAAAAGTGTAAGTTGAATTGATGCTCCATAATTATTATGAACACAGGGAACCGAGAGGAAACCAACAAGCTTACAGATGGATCATCAACTAACGAATATAAATTTCAACCATGAACTCAGGCTAGGTTGGACATGGCACAACACATGCTACTCCAGCGCTGTACATGCAGTGGCACGGCATCGGCTGCATGCCAAGCATGGATACAACTGGCATGGCATGATACATAACGTGTCAATGCCCGATTGGCTCATGATACTTCAATAATTGGTTCTACGTATCAGAACCTAACGAATCAAACCTGAAGAAAGAGAGGAGCCTAATGACGAAGGTAAAGAAGACAACTACCCGATTACCTGAAGTGGGCGCGCAACCCTCTTCCTCTTATGCCAAACACCCCTTTCCTCAAACTTAAATACCTCTTCTGCTATGACGAACACCCCTTTCCTCAAACTTAATTAAATACCTCTTCTGCTATGACAAACACCCCTTTCCTCAGACTTATATAGAAACAACGCGACGACTGGAAGGTGCTCTTTTGCTACGACCAGTGGTCGAATTTGGAAGGAGAAAAGGAGCGAAGAAAAAGAGTTAAAGCTCACTTTATGGTATTTGAAGGGCAGTCACCCATTCACAAAGCCGCCGGACTTCAACCCGTCGCTTTCTTTAGATTCTAGTCGCCGGTAGCCAGCCGGAAGAGTTAGAAGTTCTTTAATTAGGACAAAGGGTGAGAAAGTTGCGCGGAGGAGAGACCCGCAGTTGTGGAATGGAACTTTGGCTGGTCTAGAACTTGGAATTTAGAAGGGGAGCCGCAGGGCCAACGGTGAAGATAACTTTGTCCAACTCTCAGACACCGCGACGGATGGACGTAGGACAGCACACGAACGGAGAAGATCTCCGATCAAGATCCGGGGAAAGGAAATAGAGGTGATGGAAATGGCAGCTTAATTAACAACTGAAAAATGAGAAAAGAGCCGTACATCTCCATCCTGCGCGAATGCCGACGCATGAGGATGACCGGCTACACTCGTTTGTCTCTTTGATTGTAAGGAACAAGAGACGCAAACGGAGGCTGGTAGGAGTGGAGTGTGGAGATGAAGCACTCCAAAATCCAAATCCCATGCATGGATAATATAATGGCTAACCACTTAATCTACTATTGAGAGAAAGAAGTCCAGCTAATTAGCACGACAGCACCAATTCTTACTCTTTGGAAGGAGAACTGGTTCTACTTCTCAAATCTCCGAAACTATATTCTCAAAGATCAGCAACTCTGCAAAAAAAAAAGTGGGGACTGAAGGCTTCTTGATTCTGGTTTTTCTTTTTAATAGCTCCAGGCACCAACAGCAGTGAGAGATAGAGAGAGAGGCCCAGGCGAGCACATACACACAAGAAGCACTCAGGGCGCTTTCGCTTGTGCATATATAGGCGGACAAGGTGGCAGTGCTTCCAAGAAGCTGAAGTAACCGGTCCAGAGGATGGCGAATATCAAAATAAAAATTAAAAAAAAGAGCACTCGACGAGTTACGCGGTTGGTACGGTGTATTCCCATTTCTCCCTTTGAATTGGCATTTGATTAACCTGAGCGATCATTCTGAGCGTTTTTTCCGAGCTTCCGTAGCATTGTTCTATATATGAATGTGGGTGCCCTTACCTGGACTCCACGTTGTGTGTCCCCTTGCACCTGTGTACGGAGATGTTCCTCTATTTGTCAGGCCTTACGCGGTGCGACCGGACTGGTAGGCCGGACTGCATCCAGAAGCATGCCTAAATTCTTAACAAATCACGGTGTCCATGATCGGCCACAATAAATCAGTAAGTTCGCTGGTCCAGATCGATTTTAATACTATTTGTAACAACTCAAAACTTCATTTTAAAAATTATTAAAAATATATTATTTGAATTTTTTAATTCTATATAAGTATCTAAGATCTATCAAATAAATGATCAATTTAGGACTAAAATTAATATTAAAATCCTCAAAATTTTATTTTAAAAATTAATATTATAATTAAATAACCAAGCAGGAGAAATTATTAGATGGATCCATAGAAACAAAGAGCAACTAATGCCACGGTGAGGTACATGGAAATGAGGTTCAATTTATGATTCCTTAAACTTGTAAATAAAAATTTTATCCTGCACTTCATTGTCATTCATGTAATTCCATATTGTGATTTGCTCTCATCACATGCGCATTCCATGTGATGGTGTGCATTGATTTCATAATCACATCCACATGTTTTACATGAGTCGAGATGGGATGCTTCGTGGAGTTCTTGCAAATTTGCTAGAACTCGCAAACTAAACCATGAACATCGGAGAAAAAAAATTGCTTTATCTTGTGTACTATTAAAAAAATATTACCCATCTATAGATGCTAGCTATGATAAATACTGATTTGCAAAATTTATTTTTGAGCAAATTGTATGGGAATATATGGTTTGCAATCTTGCTTCAAGCATGTCAAGTATCAGATATATAGCACTCACTATCCACCTACCTCTATGGTTGAAAGCATGGTTGATTTATTAAATTATCAAAATAATTTTTTTTAAAAAAATTATTTTGGTTTTCTCATGAGTCAAAGCTCGAATTTAGATGGAAGTGTGAGGCGACTAGCAGCGCACCACACACGTGTTTCTACCTTAATACAGATAGCGCTGAAAATGGATCAACTATTGATATATCTATATTTATATTTATATTTTTTAATAAATATAAATATAGATATAGATATTAAATGGATATCAAAATTAATATCCATATTTGTTCTAAATGGATACATATACAATTCGAATATTAAGTGTATCTATATTTTTTTATCTGAATATGAATATAAATCGGATACCTTTTTTCAGATATTAATCAAATTTGAGCAAAATTTAAGAATAAAAATGGGCAATAAAGATATGATCATTAAAAAAAAGATTCAATTAAAACAAATATAATTTTAACAAATATTTATCAATAATAAAAACTAATAATTTTATAAAGAATATACTACCTAAAGTTGATTGTTATTGAAGTAGACGGAATCTATGGCGCCTCCAAAGCATCTCATGGTTGTCGCTGGTCGCAATCACTAGGTAGAAACTAAGAAATGGACATAATCTTCAAAACCCTAGTTGCTTGAAGATGATGAAGAGGGAAAAAAGACGAAACAGACGAATAAGAGGTTTGAGCCTTTCGGGCATGCGAGGTGATTCGAATAATTTTATTCGAATCAGGTATTCCATATTCGGGTTACTATCTTAAGTGATGGTTATCCGATATTTAGGTTTCTTTTAGTTTAGATTTGGTTAATTACTTAATTGATTCCTTAATTTAATTTAATTTAAACTTAATATTTTTATTTATTCTTATTATATGGACATTAGGATGCATCTACATCTGTATTCGTGTCTAAGAGTTTTTTAAACTGGCTATTCAAATACGTATTTAGACCGGATTGAAAAAAAATATATATATCCGTTTCTAATCCGAATCGAATACGAAAATAGGCATAACCTGACGACTCACTTTCTGCTTTAAAGCCGGTGGCCGCTGGGGCCCTCCATTGTCTCCATAACTTGAAATAGACAAGCAACACTGTATAAAGGCATCGCGGCATCAGCCATACGTATATCCTTAAGATACTGACAAATTTATAGTTACTATATTTATTTTTAATTCGTGCAACGTTAATGCTCGACCAACCACATGCTTTTTAAGCAAGCAGGACAATGATGGAGTCATTTAAATGGGACTCATGTACCAACAAACATAAGAAAGGAATTAATATTATTTGATTTAGTTGGCACATCTAGACTGGGGCCCATCATAAATGTTTGTGGCCCACTCTATGACTTATCCGGTGTAGTCGCTATCTGATTTACCGGATGCTTGGATGGTGCTGATGTGACGTACTCATAGGTGAATTTTCTATAAATAGTAAAGGATATGAGTAAAATTTTTCTATCCACATCGAATATTCTCTAGCGAAGGAAAGTCTAGTGGAGGTTGCAACGCGGGTGAGATTCCCGTGTAGAGAACCTCACCCCCTCTTCCCTTTTGTTTACCAAAAAAAATAAATAAAAAAATAATAAAAAAAAATGCCAGACTTGCAGTCACCTATGCCCATGACTGCAATACGTGACACACGTTGTAATAGCCCACGATAGCAGGAGGGTTCCGTTTCCTTCAAAAAGTTTTAAATTCTTCCAAAATAATTATTAAAAATATAAAAAAATAAAATATTGTATTTTTATATGTAAATTAATAATGCAGCGGATTGAATGCTATCTTATATGACCAACCATATAAAATCTATATTATAAATTTTCTGACAGATCTTTCTAATCAATTTTCTAATATTTTATTTTTAAATTTTTTAAAGATATATCCATACTCAATTGATATAAGTCATCTAATTTACTAAAAACAAAACGAAAAAAAACAAAACAATCGTTTAGGAGTTCAAACTAAGATCGATTCATATATATCGTCTGACCATAGAATCTCTAAGGAGTTTAGGCTGCTTCTTTCCTATCACAGTTGCCATGGTAAAAAAAAAGACTAATTAAATTGAATAATGTGAAAGCATGACCATAGAAACGTCAAAGATAGCATGAGCTCTAGCATACAAATATGATACGCAATAATAAACTATAGAGGTATGGTTTAAATTTTTTTTAGAAAGGATGAAGTGTCTCATTCTCTCATCTGTTCATATATAAGGAAAATATACAAGAAATACCACTACCAAATCAAACAATTGACTAACATAAAAATTCTTTCTGAGAAAATCTGATCAAAACTACTTACCAAGCTTTCTTAGAGAAAGAAGATCAGAGGAGGGAAGACATAAGAGTTCCAGGAGTTGAAGGAGGAGAGAAAGATTTGGGTCCTGGGCCAAGGCCGAGGGGTTGTATAAGAAGGTAAAGAGGGAGAAAGTGGGGAAGGGTCGACCCAATTACCAAAGCAAGGTAGGTAGGTGCGGGTTGAGTCGGATGACCGATTCTATTAGTGGGTTGCCATTTAAGGGTGTACCGAATTTAGGATCTAAATCCAAACGCACATTTCTCTTTCTTGCTTTTCTTTTGAAAGCAATCTCGGATCTGCAACGATTCCTAGAATATTTGACATAATTTGTGCTACCTTTTTCTTTAGAACGTGTTCCAATTAGGTCTCACGCTTCTTATGTCACCTTTCAGAGTATTATTTACGATAAGATCTTGATGCTTTAATAATTGTTGTGGCTCAAAGTATGACAGTGATTTATGTTGGTGTAAAGCTAAAGCGTTATTTATTTATTCATAACTACGGCAATTCCGTTTTAATAATCTAAAGCTTGAGAATTTTACTGGTACATCATGGAAGCCTAGGCAATTTACACTCTTATCTAAGTATGATGGATCTATTCAATGTCAAATATGTGTGAACCTGCAATTCGCTGATGTAAAAAGTAACCAATACCAAAGATATTCTTTATTTTTCTTTGTATTTTGCTACTATCGCTGTATTCAAAGTATCAAGTCATTGCTTAGAGTCTAGCATAGCAAGTATGAAATATATAATGATCAATTCTATTATAGTTTAGTATGCTATCACACTACCATATTTTTATAAATCCAGTGATTCACTTATCTTCTCGATGAGGAAAAAAAGAAAGAAGAGATCATCAAAGCTTAAACAGATCCATTATAACCGACATTTTGATAACTCGCCAAAAATCTAACAAGCTATAAAATGCTAATATTAAAATATTAATGATCACTCCAAGAGAAATGAGCAACAATATTGGATCATGAAGGAAAGTTAGAAAGAAAGAGTTCACCGCTATTTTGATGAAGTACTTAGCGATACGTAATAGTGTAACCGAGTAGATGGGCTTCGGTGGGAAAGCGCTGTGGCCTCTCCGGCCTCTTTATTTCCCCCCGTCCGCAGTCTGACGACGACCGAGGTGAAGTGACGCCCACGTGAGCTGGAAGACTGCATCCTTCTGTAATTTGACCTCATCAGTCATGTGCGACGACTGGCGACCACGTTTGTCCACATCACATATATACATCTTCTCCTTTCGTTTTTCCCTTTTATTTCGTTGAATTTTACGTCATCGTCCTTCGAATTGTTAATGTTGCACGCTTTGTCCTTCCCACATGAGCCGCACGCATCCATGCATACCAGAATCCGCGTTATTGCTCTTTCTTCCTTTCTTTTCTTTTCTTTTCTCTTCTCTTCTTTTTTTTCTTCTAAAAACGAAAATATTATACATAATATATACAAATACAATCAAAAAAAAATAAAAAACAAAATATTAAAGAAAATTCTGAGCAACTCTGTCTCTCCTACCCATAGATGGTCTCCTGAGTGATTGGCAATAAAGGAGGCGATCTAGTCCGCCGCCTCATTCGCTTCCCTAAACACATGCCTCACCTAAACAACCATCCCATCACACCCTATGGCTCGGATATCTCTCACCAATGGGTGGTAATCGCCTACACTGCCTGAAGCCTGTGATAGCCATCCAATGACTGTCGCGGAGTCGCCCTCCAGGAGAACATCTCTAGCCTGCAATGCATGACGCACATACCTCAAACCTGCTCAGGCTGCTCTCAGCTCCGCCCCTAGCACCGATATATTAAAAAGCTGGGAATCTCCAGCAGCAATCATCCTAGAGTCCGGACCCTTGACAACGAAGCCCGCACCTCCTCTCTCACCCCCCTACAAGATAAAATCATCGAAATTAACCTTGAGGAAACTCGGAGATGGAGGCTACCAAATGAAAAACACTATACGGGGCGCTCTACAAGCAGATGTAGAGCCCCAGGTGTCCTTGCAAGACGTTATTACTATTCAACTCACGAAAACTGTTAAAGAAAGGAGTTGGGAAACTATAGAAATGATCCACAGGTTTGATGCAGCCTCGATTTCAGGAATCGGGATCCTTTTGCACATTCTCAAAAACATACAGCTGCTTTCAACATGTATGCGCTGTGTTTACTACTAAATATGTTCTATTTGATTTGCCGTCTATTTTTTAGATGGATGACGTGATAGCTACATGAAGCTGTGCAGTATTCTGTGGTGAAAAATGTATACCACATAGCGCCGAGTCTGAGACTTTAAAGCTGTATGCTGGTACCCAACCAAGGGTCTCAAAAAGAATCTCCATGACAATGCTCACTAAAAACGTGGAACCTAATCATAGAGGAAAGAGAAATTCCGAGCAAAACCCATTCACCTCCGGCCATGATCTGCATGTTCACGGAACAAGAATCTTGGTACATGTGGCATCACATATAAGCATATGTACAAAAAAATATAGAATTACTATCTTCGTGATCAAGCAAAATCATCATAAGCAGTACTATTAATTAGATCAAAGTATGTATATTATATCAACGATTGCTGCTTCCTGGCATGCAGTTGACAACTGACCTACCGGTCATCGCCGCGTATACTGTTTTTCTTCCTCCTCATGCTCCTTCAAAAAAATACTAAAACGAAATAAGATGGTATAAGTTGCAATAATGTAATTATTTAGACTATAAAAATAAATTTTAACAAAACACCAGGCCTTGCTTCTACGAGAGATCAACTTTGGCATGCGCAGCTGGGACCATGCGTCAGGGATTTCATCATCTCTCCAAGGAAAATTCTGCAAACGATGAAGTAAGCCAGCAGAGACTTTGACTGCAACTGCTCGCGATCGGGGAACGCTTCACGATTCTGCCAGAAAACTTTGAAACCGGAAACAAGCGAGCAACATTGGTCATTGCATTGGTCTGAAATAATCCCATGCACTTGTCTTTGGGCTCAACTGGTCAAAAAAATATAATAGACGTGATGACCTTGCCATCTTAGAGTTCACTCCACTTTAGACTCCAGTCGTAAAAGCGTGTAGACCGTGGTAGAGTTGCTGCATATGCATCGGAAGCTATCAGCTTGAAAGGAACGACGTTCTTTTCCTGGAACCGCATGCAGTCATATATTTCGCGGCCAAATCAAAGGCATGATGCACGCAGGAGCGTCCGGTCAAAGATTGGATGGCTACTGTTGGTGAAGGGGAGAGATTGGCCATGGAATAGCATTGGCTGGTCTCCCCGTTTCGGAGTCCGCACCCAAGAACGTGTCGTGCCTGCATGGGATGCCTGAAGAGTTCCAAGGTTGGTGGTGATTCACAATGCTGTACGTGCTCGCTCCTGGAGAAAAGTCTAGTATTATATATATATATATATAACTCCCCTCCAGAAGAAGGGCCGGTCCCTTCTTGCCCATCGAAAATCGAAAATCCGTCCATTTTCCGATGCTGTTGCTCGACTTTCTCCGCCACTTTTTTACTTTGTAGTAAGCTTTTTTGTACAGTTTTTTTTTCCTGAATTAATAAAGTTTCTGATGCTTGATGGTTTCTAATTAGTAGGCTTCGCCTTCATTTACATCAATATATATATATATATATATATATATATATATATATATATATATATATATATATATATATATATATATATATATATATGCTTCTTCTTGTTTGCCGAAAGTACTGAAAAAAATTGGGCTGTATCTTTCATGCGAAAGAAGAATTTATCTTTCTTCATGCGAATCCACGATTGGATCGTGCAACCACCGTTTCAAGATCTATGT
The DNA here is from genome assembly GCF_051530095.1 of Phoenix dactylifera. NCBI lineage: Eukaryota > Viridiplantae > Streptophyta > Magnoliopsida > Arecales > Arecaceae > Phoenix > Phoenix dactylifera. The sequence continues at coordinate 30,673,640 of NC_143198.1, read as the reverse complement.
AGATGGATGAATAAAGTTTGGATTGCTTTCAAATGGGTGCGGGGTGCAATTCAACTTTGGATGTTACCAAAGGAAATCAAACATTCTTTAGTGCAAAAGATACAACCCAGACGCTTTCACGTTGTTTGGAAATTCTCCACCAAGTTTAAAGTGGCGCGCGCACGCGAACACAAAAAAAAATGTGAAGTAAATCGAGGCAGCTTTGTCCTTGCGAAGCCACGAAAGAATGCATAAAGCCATATATGATGGCCGTAAGTCATTGGAGAATTCCATGGTGGAAGAGAGAGAGATTGAAGGGAGGAGAAGTCGGCGATTGGGTTGAGCCCGACAATTAGGCTTCTCGGCGGGCCGAAGGACCATTCGGCCCATGTAGGTTCCAGCTTCCCTTTGGGCTTTGCTATTTTATGTGGACGTGACAAGAAGCACGTATTGCTTAACAATAAATGCCCAGTGGGCCTGGACAATGGCTTGGATATGGCTTGGGACATGCCCTGTATCCATGAAATGGAACCAATTCTCCCATCGCGTATAAGTACTTACTAGGTATAGAATAGATCTACTTCTCTTTGTTTACTGGAAAGGTTTTTGCTTATCGTGGACCTGATTTTAATTATTTTCAGTTGGTTTATCGGGTCAAATTTAATTAAAAGTTTTAGATATAGTTTTGCTTGGAATAGTTCCATTAAGTTCCAGCAAGATTAAGAGAACTTGGTCAAAGTGTGAAGAAGGATTTTTATTAATACTTTTGGATAAAAATTTGAAAAGTTTTAGATATAGTTTTTTTCAAGGATGTAATAAGATATTAATTATTGTAGGGGGCATGTGTCATAATATAATCTTTTCTTATTTTTTAATGATTAATTATTATAGTTATTCTATTAATAGAAAATCTTGTTGAGGTGAATTTACTTGTCATGGCTATCTAATGGAAACCTGGTCGGAAAGAAGTCAAGGAATATTCAAAATATCTCACGTTTATTAAGAATTTGATTACAGATATTAAAATCATATATCTTGGTTGGGCTTCTACAGCTGCTGATGAAACGATTGCTCATTTCATGCATTTCATGTATGCGTAATTACTTTTTAATTTCAAGTTCTCGATTAAATGAATGAATACAGAAGCCATTTTTTCTCTTTTTTTAAAAGAAACCTTACTTTGTCAAGGATGTAGAATTTGGTGGCAGTTTAATCAATTAATTAAACCGTAAATGGATCCATTAGTGTTGAGTTTATACGTATATAACTAATAAAGTCTACAATGATAGCATTACCGCGTAATGAATCCTCTTCATCTCCCCATATAGCTCACACAAGTATTCTGCTAGATCATTTGAACTGATGCACTAGCACATTACTATTGGGCATGATCCAGGTGTTCAAATATAGGCTGCATGGATGCCCAAAAAACACATTTCTTTTTCTACCATATTTTTAAATTTTAAGAAAGGTGATGAGTCATAAAGGGAATTCCGTTTGTGAAAGCCACAAACCTTTAAACTGTAATTTAATAACATGTTCATGCTCCCTACATCATGCTGATGTGTTAGACTAAGTCTACCTAATAATTTCTCCAAATTAGCACTCTTAAAGTATTCTTCTTTTCTACAAGATAGTGTTACAGATCGGTATTGATGTGGTTTCCAGTGACTCCTGTGAATTGGATCAAGTGGTGTTGGATAGCATTATTCTTCTCTACTGTGGCCCTTGGGCTGGCCACGTTGGGCCAGCCCATTGGCCCAACTGTGTTTATCCGTTCTTGATTCTTTTCAACCTCAAGATTCCGTTGTTTAATGTTACATTGATTGACGTTAAGATATTAATTGCATCATGAGGGCCTTGGGAAAGTAGGCGTTCTTGATTCTCTGATTCCTTTATTTAATGCCAGGGTATTCCATTTTAGCTTTATTTTGAGAAAAAAAAATTGATTTTCAGGTTTAATGGGTTTTCTTTTGATCATGTTCACAAATCACAATCTTCTTTTTAAAATACAATCTTTATTTGTATTCTGCCGTTCTTCTCATAATTTTCTTTTTCTAATTTATCTTGAATAAGAAACTCTGTTCCTGTGGCTCAAACTTGGGTCGGGTGCTTCAAATTAAACTTTTTTCTGATTGAGTGAATACACTCATCCTCCATGTCTTCTTCAGAAGAGTGGAGCTGGCAATAATTGGAATACTAAATACAAGTCATGCGCTCTCGACCCATATCTGCCTTCTCTTTGCATTTATTTATTCATGTTTTTGTCAGAATGAGACCGGAATTTTGTACATCGTGGATAACAGATGGATCTTAAAGGTGATTAGTGAATCATAGTAAAATGGTAGCTTTGTTGCTTTGATGATAAGGATCATTCTTGCTTTTAAATAGGATGCCCGTGATCCATGGAAATTGCACATTTTATAATCTGATTCAAGCTTTCTTTATTTGTTTTCAAAAATATTTTTTTTTTTTTGTTCTTTTTCATATGGACTTTGTTTCTATTGCTATAGTCTTGCTAATTTGATAGAAGTGGTTTTGATGGAAATTTATTTGAGGATGACTCATATTACCTAACCTATTGGACATTTATACAGTCCTCAAAGTGGAGATTTTGTGTAATGTCACTTCTCTTTCATTTTCCCAACCTTTCTACTTTTCTTTTCCCTGTCTTTTATCTTTTGCTACGCTTTCTTCTGCCTCTTTTCTACTTGCATTTTGTTATAAGATAAGCAGTGCAGACCAATTTTCCTTGCCTTACTATAGTTTTGTAATTTTGATGTGGTCTAAGTTAGTTAATTTAGCTAGATCTATTTTCCTTTTACCGACAGAAATCATACAAGGCAAATTGCCACTTGGCAACGATATCGTTTATTTATGCCAACAAAATAAGTAATTTGGATAGAGTGAGAGGCAGCTTCCTTAAATTTGGAATCTAAGAACGCTTTTTGTACACATAGTAGTTAAAACTTTCAAACAACTGGTGCACTCATAACTAATATCCATTGCCCCATTAGCTCCTGGTTTAGTAAATTTTCTGTTGCCAATCCACATATGACAGCACAAATTGGTTATACTAAATAGTTGGCATGAGAGATTGGTGAATTTTGACCAAGTTTTCTTTTCAAGAAAAAGGAAAGAAAACAAAAGAAAAAATTGTGAAAAAAGCGACCTATTTCGAGCATTGTGAAAGCTGCCTTGAAGCTTGTTTACTGAATTTTAATTTCAGCAGCGGAAAAAGCTATGTCAAAAGCAAAGGCACACGTTCATATGGTCTAAACTTGTTCTTTTTTTCTTGACTGGCTTGGTCAACTAAGTATTGGTCACGATATGCCCCATTAGCTGACATATGATGATATGAGCTCATATTGAATGCACCCAATGATGTCACTAGACAACCCTTTTTTTTCCTTCACTTTAATGCTTATCGTGTTGTGGGGGGAAGTCACTAACCAGGTCCTGTGGTCAGTCTCATTTGTTATATTATTTATGTCAGATCTCACAATTGAACTTCATTATAAGGAAAGATAAATGGCTAAATGCATCAATTATACAATCACATGCATGATGATCCGTTTATTATTTTTTTTCACTCTTATATAATTGGAACAGGTGATTGCTTAATTAAGAATTATACCGAAAAAAGGAAAAAGGAATTGATGTAACTGAGTATTGAAAATCGAAGGAACCCTTGATGGCATGAAAGGTTAAAGCTCAGAGTCATGTGGCATGGCAAGAAAACAGGAGTAGTCATGAGATGACTTGGATGAAAGTTGAAACTTCACTTGATTCAGAATCAGGATAGTGAAAGAATGAATAAGAATTTAAAATGTTGACCTGAAAAGATGAGATGAGTCTAAGGTTTAGAAATTGACCCATAAAGATGGCTGAAGCTTGCTGATATGATATACTCGTATTCAAATTTTTTTTTCCTCAAATATCAATTCTTTAGTCAACTATTGATTTTTTAGTTGAATAGAATCTTCTATATTTCCTCTAGCGTACAAAAAAAAATTGCATTTGAGTTTTGGCTTCTGTCTCTCTCTCTCTCTCTCACACACACACACTCACTCACTCTAGTCTTATCAACGGAGGAACAGGATCCCACCATGACAAATGGTATAAAGATGACACGACGCTCATGATTGTGGAGTGCTTCTTGAGACAGAAGCTTCAATGTCTTTCATGTCTGAGCTCACAAATCTCAGAAGTGCCAGCTTCCTCGTAAACTTCGATTTCTTCTGGGTGATGGCAATCGAGACGTCATTCGGGAATAAGTCGTGGAGGACAAAAGCATGAATGATGGTGGTGACGAGCAAAGCTGTTACTGCGAAGGTAGAGATTGCGGAGAGTCCGACAGAAAGTATCTTAGTAAGCACATTTGTTACATCCATGGAGTATTTAATGGTTGCGATGGAAACACCAGTCATTGGGAAAGTATATGCCCACCATGCTAGCGAGAACCTATTGAAATAATGGAAACGTAAGGAGCCATAGACAACAGGATGGCGGCCTAAACAGACAAGAGAAAGCATAAGGAATGAAAGATATTGATACCTGAAGCCTCGGAAAAAATTAATCCGCACAGCCTGCAAATACACAGGAAAATGCGCAAATGAGTTAGATGACCAGCTTGAAGAAGTAAAAATCCGCACAGATAAATTGAATAAATGAACAGATTTGCTGATGCAATGGTCATTTCCTATTGCAAATCTGTAATCTAATGCAACCAAGGAACTTCTAATAATGAACAAATCAGAGCAAAATGTTTTTTATAATACACCAACTTGGATTAGTCGCTGAAGTTTGGAAAAGAGCAGACTTACAAGAGAGACGTAGAGGAACAAAGCAATGAAGTAAGCCATCTTTGCCCCGTAATTAAATTCCCCACAAATCTTTTCCCATGCCAGGCAAGCAACAGTGGGTGCTGCTACGAACAAGAAGAATACTGGATGAAGATCCCTTGGGAGAGCTGCATTTGAAGGAAGCCTCTGGTATAGAGTTACGAATAGTACGACATAGTGAGCTAACCCAACGGCAAAGAAGAAGAGAGGTCCTTCTTTAAGTCCCATAGTCGCGCCGAGCAATGCGCCCACAAAGTTGCCCAAGATCGCTAAATGGTTTGATGGATTTGCCACCATTGAGAGCCTTCTTGGTCCCCCGGACATCCATTCGCCATAAATTTTGAGCTCAAGGCAAAGGATTGGAGCCATGAGGACATACCAGAGAGCAGCATGAAGGTGTACTGCAATTGATGGCGGCACACCGAGTGCCAAGACAATGCCTGCTATCCAGGGAGCAAAGAAGAAGTTGATGCGGACTGGATGGTAGTACTCTCGTCGAACGGTTTCAAAGTAGAAGATTATTTTTAGAGAGTAAATGAGGGACACAGCTCCCATCAGTGCGAGCGAGATACACCAAAGGACGAGATTCACTGTCAAGCTCACATGTAGAAAGCTCATGGATGGAGATGTAGCTAAGGTCTTCCAGAGGATAGCTTGGCTGCTTACACCAAGGCACATACCAAAGGCAGATATTGGGAAGCGAAGAAGAAAAGGCCACTTCTCGTCTTCAGGAAGTGCTGACAGCTCTGATGCCTGCAGAATATGGCACAAGTTCCATAATTATGAGTAACGTTGCTGAAATGGATGAAATAGAGCATGGCATGCATGTTGTGTATAAGGTCTACTTGTACTGCGGTGCTATATAATCAAGAACTCTTGGGGAAAAGAAGAACTCGTTCGTTGCTATTCGACCTTAAAAAACAAGGGATTGCTTGAGAGGAAGAAAAGAGCATAAGGAAGCCATTGAGAAGGGTCATGAAACAGCTGTATATCTGAGGATATTATCTTATACAAAATCAAATCCGCATGTATCACCTTCTTTTTAATGTTTAGATGGGCAAAATAAACTTGGTGATCGTCTTTTATATTCTGTTAATGACGAAAAGGTGGCACTGATGGACAAAAACTTGAACAGAGAAGCAATAGTAACAGCAAGAATATGGTGTGTCCAGAAGGTTGCATACCCTTAAAGTGTCTAATTCGGGCCCTTCTAAGGCATCGAAGTAGCGTTCTACTTCCGGCACAGCCTCGATTTCCTCAATATCTGAATCATTAGCCTCCACATCTGGTTCCTGCGGCTTTCCACGAAAGTTGGATAGCTGCCTTTCGAGTTTTCCAGACCATGTCTTGAAAGAATCGAAGCGTTTGTCCCTCGAACTATAGCTTCTTGGCATCCTTTGATGATCCTCGAATGGACCGTTAACTTTTCCCGCGGCAGCTGCCTTGCCATATGAACTTCCCGCTGGTATGGACCGAGAATAAAACTTCCCCAGTTTTGCTGGCCTTGAGTTGCTAGTACTCGAGTCATAAGGTTGATTTGGTTCTTCCTCAATGGCAGCTGAGCCAGCTTTATCCCCGATCACAACTTTTATAGCTTGTCCGGTACTTATTCCAGAAGGAGAAGCAGGCAAGCCGATAGAGATCGAATTTGACTGGTGGCACTGATTTGCTCGAATGGCCGAATGCAGCGGAGGTAATTTGATCGCATTGGCCTGGCTACGTATTTTAGGAGTTTCTGATCCCTGAATTGAAGCAACTGTGAGTTTGATGGGCCAAAACGTAAACAGAAAGAATTCGTAGAAATGCTGTATGAATTTAGACAAAAAGCATGCGAGAGAAAAATTAGAAGAAGATGGAGACATTATAACACAATTGTGGATGTTACCATCGCTCATAATATAACCTGTGAATCATTCATAAAATTATCGGTATCATCTTCTATAAATTTAAAACAGAGTCTCCCCTGTTGAAGTAGGTGTCATGAATGCATTCAGGGGTTGGTCAATTTTTCAGACAATCTCATGACTATGTGGATCACCTACATGAAAATCTCAAAATTTCATCAACGGAAACACAGCAAAAGATATATAACTTACCTTGCCAGCCATTGGGTCGCCTTGGGAAGTGACAGCAGCAGCCAGCGGAGATGGACAAGTCAACCCACTGCCGCACTCAGAACTTTCAAAACAAGCAATGGTTTTGGATATGGCACACTTTGAAGGAGATGGGAGTTCTTCAGGGGAACATCGCCTCGTTGAAAGATGGACATGGAGATCCTTGCTCTCCATTGGATACGACAGTACCTAAATCACGCAAGGAATAATCAGAGTTACGCGACTTGGCTTCCACAAGAAGGTGATTATAGTAAATTACAAACAAAAACAAATACATGGGGCATGAAACTAACAAAAAAGCAAACAAGATCATGCACAGTGACTTGAGTTAATCAAAATTAAAGTATTTGATTTATAGAAAGAAACGACAAACAACAGAGCATATCAACTGCTTTCAAAAGTGTAAGCTGAATTGATGCTCCAAAATTATTATGAACACAGGGAACCGAGAGGAAACCAACAAGCTTACAGATAGATCATCAACTAACGAATGTAAATTTCAACCATGAACTCAGGCTAGGTTGGACATGGCACAACACATGCTACTCCAGCGCTGTACATGCATTGGCACGGCATCGGCTGCAAGCCAAGCATGGATACAACTGGCATGGCATGATACATAACGTGTCGATGCCCGATTGGCTCATGATACTTCAATAATTGGTTCTACGTACCAGAAACTAACGAATCAAACCTGAAGAAACAGAGGAGCCTAATGACGAAGGTAAAGAAGACAACTACCCGATTACCTGAAGTGGGTGCGCAACCCTCTTCCTCTTATGACAAACACCCCTTTCCTCAAACTTAAATACCTCTTCTGCTATGACAAACACCCCTTTCCTCAAACTTAAATACCTCTTCTGCTATGACAAACGCCCCTTTCCTCAAACTTAAATACCTCTTCTGCTATGACAAACACCCCTTTCCTCAAACTTAATTAAATACCTCTTCTGCTATGACAACCATCCCTTTCCTCAGACTTATATAGGAAACAACGCGACGACTGGAAGGTGCTCTTTTTCTACGACCAGTGGTCGAATTTGGAAGGAGAAAATGAGAGAAGAAAAAGAAAGGAGTTGGGAAACTATCTCAAGACTTTGCGCGGAAAAATGCATGCCACACAGCGTCTGACTTTGAAGCTGTATGCTGGTACCCAGCCAAGGGTTGAAAAAAAATGTCAACAATGCTTACTAAAAACATGGAACCACGTCATAGAGGAAAGAGAAATTCCTCTGCGACCACTGGTCGAATTTGGCATGCAGCCAAATTGACAACTACTCACCTTATTCTAATATAGGTATAGTCGACTGAATCAAAAGCAAGAGCCTGGCATAACGGTGCTAGAAGGACCCCCTGATGAGTACAAAAGATCTCTCCAAAATGCTGCGCCATATAGGTAGCCACCCAATCGGCAGCTCGGTTTGCCTCCTGGTAGGCATGCACAACCTGAAAGGTTGCTACATCCTCCCAATATCTGCCAAATATCATGAAGTAAAGGGCTCGCATCCTCCCTCCACTTCTTCTCTCGGATCCAGTCTATTACAGTGATTGAGTCTCCCTCCAGGATGATGCGCTCCACCCCCAGCCGCTGCTTCGCGAAAGCGAGACCCTCCCAAGTTGCCCAGAGCTCCACTCCTGCAGCTGACAGCCCGACGATGCGTCGGCCTCCTGCAGCAATCAACTGCGAGTCATGACCCCTAATCACAAAGCCTACCCCTGCTCCACTCCTTCAGTGGAAACACTCCCATCGAAATTCACATTGAGATGGCCAGGAGGTGAGGACATCCAAGAAACAAAGAAGAACCCGGGCGTTATATCAGTAGTGTGAGTGTCCCAGATATCTCCAACCATCCCAGATGAAGTCGACGTAGTGGCCCGAGTGAGCTCGGCAGCCTGAACAGTGGCTCTCTCCACTACAGTGCTCAGTTTAGCCCACCGGTCTTCGAAGACACGGACATTCCTATCCAACCAAATGTGATACGCCACGTAGGCGCAGGTGATCCCCTACTCCATAGTCCTCAAGCTCTACATCGCCTTCGTCATCTAGAGTAAAAGATCATCGGCTGATCGAGTGGTCTGTGGCAAGGTACATACAGTCCTGCTCCAAATATGTGCTACTTTAGGGCATTCTAGTAGAACATGGCTGATGAACTTCTCCATCTTCGAGCACCACTCACAGCACAAAGTGATTCTGTCACCTCTCTCCGCCAGCACGTTCTCCTTCATAAAAGTACTAAAATGAAATAAGAAGATATAAGTTATAATAATGTTATTATTTAGACAATAAAATTAAATTTTAGCAAAACACCAGCCCTTCTTCCACGTTCTTTTCCTGGAACCGCAGTCATACATTTCGCGGCCAAATCAAAGGCATGATTGCACCCCGGACCACGCAGGATCCGTCCGGTCAAAGATTGGACGGCTACTGTAGGTGAAGGGGAGAGTTGGACCATGGAATGGCATTGGTTGGTCTCCCCTCGGAGTTCGCACCCACGAACGTGTCGTGCCTGCATGGGATGCCTGAAGAGTTCCAAGGTTGGTGGTGATTCACACTGCTGTACGTGCTCGATCCGGAGAAAAGTTTAGTATTATATATATATAACTCCCTTCCAGAAGAAGGGCCGGTCCCTTCTTGCCCATAGAAAAGATTTGGCGTTTCCAGCCAAATCTAGCGAAAATCCGTCCATTTTTGCTGCCGTTGCTCGACTTCCTCCACCGCTTTTTCACTTTGTAGCAAGCTTTTTTGTACAGTTTTTCTTTCCTTAACTAATAAACTTTCTGATGCTTGATGGTTTCTAATTAGTAACCTCCGCCTTCGTCTCTACCAAAAAAAAAAAAAAAAAAAAAATCTCTTCTTGTTTGCTGAGTGCAAAAGAAATTTATTTTTCTTCGTACGAACCCACCGTTGGATTGTACAATGATCATTTCAAAATACGTGCAGATGGATAAATAAAATTTAATTTGTTTTCAGATGCGTGCGTGGTGCAATCTAACTATCGACGTTGCCAATACAACCTAAACCTTTGACATTGTTTGGAAATTCTCCACCAAGTTTAAAGTGGCGCGCGCACGCGTGCACACACACAAAAAAAAAAAGTAAATTATATCGAGACAACTTTGTTCTTGCTGAGCCACCAAAGAATGTGTAAAGCCACATATGATTGGCTGTAAGTCATCGGAGAATTCCATGGTGGAAGAAAGAGAGATTGAATGGAGGAGAAGCCGGTGATTGGGTTGACCCCGAGAATTAGGGTTGAAGGACCATTAGGCCCACGTAGATTCCACCTTCCTTTTGGGCTTTGCTAGTTTGTTTGAACGTGACAAGGAGCACGTATTGCTTAACAATCAATGCCCAGTGGGCCTGGACAATGGCTTGGGACACGTCCCGTATCCATCATTGTCTCCTCGATTCCAAACCCTTAAAAAAGTCAGAAAATTTCAATATTTTTTGTATAATTACAATGCAAATTACTATGTGTAGGATTCATGTGTCCGTAACATTCTTATCGCCACCATGAACAGTCTGTTCTCTATATTATTACATCTGCACATGTCAAATATTGATATATTTGTATTGGAAGGTTTAAGATAGAATAAATAAAGAAAAATTTTAACGAATCGAGCATTGGATTGTTCGAATTATAAACAAGTATTTATGTATTCATTCCTCATGAAATGGAGCCAATTCACCCATTGGGTATAAGTACTTACCAGCTATAGAATAGATCTACTTCTCTTTGTTTACTTGAAAGGTTTTCGCTTATCATGGACCTGATTTCAATTATTTTTAGTTTGTTTATCGGGTCAAATTTAATCAAAATTTTTATATATAGTTTTTTGCTTGGACTAGTCCCATTAAGTTCCAGCAAGATTAAGAGAACTTGGACAAAGTGTGGAGAAGGATTTTTATTAATACTTTTGAATAAAAAATTGAAAAGTTTTAGATATAGTTTTTTTCAAGGAGGTAATAAGATATTAATTATTGTGGGGGACATGTGTCATAATATAATCTTTCGTATTTTTTAATGATTAATTATTGTAGTTATTCTATTAATAGAAAATCTTAAGTTGAGGTGAATTTACATGTCATGGCTATCTAATGGAAACCCGGTCGGAAAGAAGTCAAGGAATATTTAAAATATCTCATGTTTATTGAGATTCTGATTAAATATATAAAAATCATATATCGTGTTTGGGCTTCTACAGTTGCTGATGAAATGATTGCTCGCTTCATGTATTTCATGTATGCCTCATTATTTTTTCATTTCAAGTTCTCGATTAAATGAATGAATACAGAACCCATTTTTTCTGTTTTTTTTTTTTTTAAAAAAACCCTACTTTGTCAAGGATGTAGAATTTGGTGGCAGTTTAATCAATTAATTGAACCCGTAAATGGATCCATTAGTGTTGAGTTTATACGTATATAACTAATAAAGTCTACAATGATAGCATTACCACGTAATGAATCCTCTTCATCTCCCCATATAGCTCCCATTTCCAAGTATTCTGCTAGATCATTTGAACTGGTGCACTAGCACATTACTATTGGGCAGGATCCAGGTGTTCAAATATAGGCTGCATGGGTGCCCAAAAAAACATTTCCTTTTCTACTATATTTTTAAATTTTAAGAAAGGTGATGAGTCATAAAGGGAATTCGGTTTGTGAAAGCCACAAACCTTTAAACTGTAATTTAATAACATGTTCAAGCTCCCTACATCATGCTGATGTGTTAGACTAAGTCTACCTAATAATTTCTCCAAATTAGCACTCTTAAAGTATTCTTCTTTTCTACAAGATAGTGTTACAGATCGGTATTGATGAGGTTTCCAGTGACTCCAATACCCTAAAGCACATCAACCCTGTGCATTGGATCAAGTGGTGTTAAGCAGCATTATTCTTTCCAAAATGGTTTTTCCTGTCTTTTTTTTTATGGTATAGCCAAATTGTGCATTCAAAACAGAAACGGAAATTTAGTATATTTTCAGCTTTGTAGCTTTATTTGCTTTTGAATTTGGTCTGAATTTTGTAAGTAAAAAAAAAATTATAGAAAAGATACAAGCTAGGCTGTGGGGCATTGGAATTCAATTGGGAATTCAATCTTAAGCTTGGACTGCTAAGAAAAGAAGTTAGAAGCATTGGTACATGATGATGAATACCGGCATTTGAGCCGAACATGTTAAAAATCCTATTGCAAATATTGCATGGATAACAAAGTTGATAAAATTTTGTTCTCACCTAGGCATTCCAAAAACAATTTTGTTGATTTTTCTCATAAAAATGCGTACTCAAGTTTAGGGATATAGAAAGGTAATTTAAGTTTGTAGAATTTTTATTGGTTGGTAATGATATTTCAAAGTCTAGATCACATTAGCTAAGTTTGATCAAGTTAATCTAAAGTTGGCTAATATATTTGTCCTATGCAATTTGAGAAGTCCTTAAGAACAACTCATCAAAAGGCGCTATTTTTTTGTTTTGTCGACCATCCTCTGTCATAATTCCATCCAAATGCCTGTGCTAGCTACTTTAATTTTTGATAAAATATCATTCAAACATTGAAAATTAATAAAACATTTACAATAAACTCTCACTTTTTTGATATAATATTAACATTAAAAAAGAATAGAGCACTTACACAAAACCAGCACTTTTTTGATATGATATTTCTTCTAGCTGCAACAATAATAGACCTCATTGCGCACCTTTTGCATGAGATGCTTGATACCGAAACCAGTTTCCAAGTCCAAACACATATTAGCATTGTCATTAAGTACATCACCATCCATATGTCTATAATGAGAAAGTCCTAAAAGCCCAAGACATTTAATAAAATATATATCATTACTAGGTAGATAATTTTATGTAGTTGGTCTTCGGTCTTCCTCATAGCTCCTTATTCTTTATTAAAGCATGTGCAAAGCACATACCAAACTATAGTAACAATTCTGCATATAAGATGTTCTCTAGCAAACTGAATCAGAATCCAATGAATTCGCATCTTGATCGAACAAGCCATCTTGCCTAGTAATGCAAGATTACTTACAATCAACATCATTAATAGGGAAAGGATTCCAGTCGTCATCAATTAGATCTGCCACTAATCAAACAATAAGCACAGGTCCAAGGAGGCCAGAAGCCTTTACATTTCAATCTAAAAACAAAGATGGCAAAGTTCTTTGAATCTCCATAGCTTTAGCTGCTGGCCACTCCTTTTGAATATATGGTACATGGAATGAGAAAACAAGGCGAAAGTAACTCATAAAAAGTAGGTGCACCAGAAGTTTTAGTGGTAACGCGTGTATCGCATTATCTTGCTGTCATTTTACAAGACAGAAGGTCGCTTCCTTGGGAGGGAGGCAAGTAATGCAAACATGAGAGCTCATTGGAACTCCAAAGCATCTTTCCATTGATGTGAGAGTCCGGAGTTTTGGGGCATGGCGTTCCCACCCTTACTTGAAGAAAAGTTTAACAGAAGCTAGGCACATAGGATAAGGTGTGTGGTACCTAAAAATGTTCCACCAAATATGTCATATATAAGTATATAGTGGCCAAAACATTTGGAAAATATCCTTCAAACGAAGGAGCAGCGTGTCTTCCACGTAGAAATAGCTAGGCTTTTGATGGTGGCTGTAATGTGGCTCGATTTTGCATGCGAGGAACCATTGCACCCATGTAGTTTACTTGTTTTATGAGTAATATATACGTCCACGTTCATGCCAAAACGTAGGAACCAATGGGCAAGAGAGATTATAGGATTGGCTCTTTCTAATGCATTGATTAAGAAAGCCTACGGTGTTGGTGGTGTGGCAGCAGTTCCGCCCGTGGTTTCCGCCCTAGGAATTGAAGAGTTGTATCCTTCGCATGAAAGAATGATTTTTTTTCTTCTTTTTGTTTGTGATGTGCGCTGTAGGATCGCACAATAGCCACTATGAGATTTGTACAGATAGATAAAAAAAATAAAATGCTTTGAAATCCGTGCAAAATATGATTCAACGATTGATGTCGCAAAAGAAGACCGATCATTTTTTTCGCACAAAAGATATAACCAGCACACGCTGCTCAACAACAGATGGTGATACGTTGGCAGCCAGCGGCCGACAATTTTTTAAATGGAGAATGAGTAGTTAGCGGACAAAATGCCATTCTTAATCATCATCGGACTAAAACAACTAAAGTTGTTTTAAGATTTTTTATATATAGGAACATGGATTGAGCTTCAATGTAGCATAAGCATACCTACTCTAGTAGGAGTCAAATTAATAAACTCGTGTTGCTGTTGACAGTTTTTATTATAAGCTAGGGTACCCGCACACTTTATCTCACAAGTGTAATCTAATTAAACTCTCTTTTTCACACAACTTCCAATATTGCTCAAAGCAATATGCCTCTAGATTTTTTCCCCCTGCTTTTAAAGCAAAAGAGGGATACAGCATCTCCATTCTACTTTGCTCCTAATTCTACTTTGTTGATTTTACTACAGCAATTATCTGCTTATCGATTGGTTAATTAGCAAGCTTGGAACGGTTTGCAAAAGCTTGCTTGTATTTTCTTAGGCTTCTATTTCACTATTATGTTTTCTTCCTTCGTCAAAAGCAGGTTGTAAAGAATTTTTTTCTTTATTACTTTATTGTCTTATCAGCTGCTTTATTCTTTTCCTGTTGCATTTTATAATTAATGCATCCTTTGGCCTGCGGGTATGTTTGCACCACTCAACCGATAAGATTCTGGATCCAGAAGAAAGTTTGCTTTAGTTATATTTTAATGATGACATTGAGTTGTCCAACTATTATATATTATTATATTTTGTAGCATTATTTCTTAAACAACTAACAAACATTATTGTTGGGTCGGCAAAAAAAAAAAAAAAAAGAAAAAAAATAAAAAATATATAATATGTACATGGTACCTATGTTTATGGACTGAAACATTGCAAAAATTTTACTATAGGTAATTAGAGATTACAAAATATAAGAATTGCTTACAAATTTTGGATTCTAATATATTCAATCATTAGAGCATTCATTTGCTCTTTTTTTTAATTACAGTATATAAATATAAGTTGATTTAAATCCGAATAAATATTCTAAAATATTCATATTAGAGAAGTCCATCTCTGTTTATTCAACTAACTAATTATGCATCCAAACAAAATAAGTATAGCCAACAGAGCATCATGTTCTACTCACTTTTCTTCTTTCGCTCGCTCCATACTAATTTTTTTTTTTTTGAATTTTATAGGCTCAAGATATACTTAATAATTATTGTTGAAATTAAGTAGGAATTCATCAACTTCTAATTCCAACAATAATTGTTTAAACTGTGATCGGGTTTCATGTTAAATCAAAAAATTAGTAAGGCAGTAGCGTGCTCTCTGTTTTCTCTTACCTTTTTTTTCCTTTTTTGGTAGAATCTCTGTTCTCCTCTTTGCAAGCAGCCAAGAAAAAGAAAAAAAAAAGCCTCCCGGACTCGGAAAAGAAGGGGATCCACGGCGGCGCCCCCACTGGATTTCAGTTACGGCCTGTGGACCCAGTTGATGCGTTACAGCTGTCAAGTTTGTGAGGGACCACTTCTGGCCCCCGGTGTCCGGCCCGGTCTCGCTGACTCAGCTTTCAGGACCAGCCGGCGGCTTCCGACGTGGCCGCCGCCAATAGCTGCAGCGAGTGCCCGACACGCGTAAAAGTTGCTGGAACCTACCACATGTAAAGGCTGCAGCACCTACGTAAAGGCTTCGCACATGCAAAAAGTAATATTAAAAAAATTGTTACGGCCTCCGAACTTATCTTAATTAAACCACGTGCTACTGACTTCCGTTACATCTAACGTGGCTCTTTTCAATAACGTTTAAAATAGTAGCCGTTACATGTAATGATTTGAAATGCCAAATTATCATGCCAAGTAAAAAAATTAATTGAAATTTGATAAATAGTAACAAGTAGCCAAGTAACATTGCATTTGGTGAGCATAGTTAGGTTTAACAATTATTTCTTATTTTGAACGTATACTGTCCAATATCAACTAGTATATTCTAAATTACCAAGTTATTATTTCCCTTTACTTCAATAGAGCAAGATAAGTAACCGATGCTTCCTACCTAAGCTTTCCTCCATATAGCACTATATATATATATATATATATATATATATATATATATATATATATATATATATATATATATATATATATATATATATATATATATATTATTAAAACATATCTCAATTAGTTTAGATTTCTATAAAAATAAAAGAAGCGTATTAAAAGTAAAAGCACAGTTAAAATAAAAATGCATGAAAGGGTTTTGTATTTTTTTCCCTACAAACATATGTTTATTAAGATTTGCCTAACGTTGTATGGAAAATATATGATTTATCCATCACACTAAATATAAAAATGAAAAAGAAATAAACAACATGCATAAATAATTTTTTTGTAGAAATCAAGATAGCATTGTTGATTAACGTGATTCCTACTATTTTTTATCAACAATGGTGCATAAATGCTATATATACTGTCTTATAAGATGCATGTATCTCAATATAATCATGTAATTTTAAGTAATCTAGTTACATCAAAGATATATATGATTTCCAGGGTTATTCTGCATGGATTTCACTAATTTATTGCGCGTATATTTTAGAACAGTCAAGGGCATTTATAGTTAAAACAAGCTTCTACTGAATCTCTTAAAAATGTCACAACCTTATTTTGGATACTTTGGTGGATTGCACATATAATACGCAGTAAAGACACCAAGTATTATGACATAATTGGCGATCTAAATGTAGAGAATACAATTTTCCTACTTGCGCTCTAGCAAACTTCATTAGAAAATGCTAAGAATATTCTCCAGAAGATTGTTGAGGTGATTCTTTGTTATCCTAATCGCAACTTTATTAGTTTATTTCATTCCCTCCATTTTTTTATCTCAGTGGACATAATTATAGTTATTTGGTGATACTTGAATAATATATAAGAGAATATTCATGCAAAAAAAAATTAATATGTAGCATGTATTAGAAAAAGACAACATGTTGCAAAAAGAGGTATAATGGAGAAATTTTGATGAACAAAGATTAAAGCATTTGATATCAAACCCAAAAGAAGTATCTTCACCAAAGTCTAACTCATCTTAGCCACTACTCCATCATTATGCTATATTTAATCCTGTTCAATGTAAATAATTAACAAATAAAAAATAATATTAGAAAACAAAATTAGTAAAGTATGTATGAGATAAGGAATTTTTTTTGGAACGCTCTTTTTATCCATAGAAAGAGTTGCTTGGATCTATGTCAACTCTATACTCCACTACCCTCCATGCCGTATGCACTAATTTCATATAGCATTGCTCATTAGAGAGCACAGGATGTTTTGATTTATGAAAAAAAAGAAGAAAAGAAATCTAATACCTAACTACCTAATCCATAACATCGGTTAAAGTTCAGAGCTCCAATCAAGCCTCGGGAGCAAACGTAGCCAGAGAACGCAGGCATTTTAGTGACAAGTGATGACGTGCCATGCCTTGCCCGCTTTCCCATCTCATGTGGCGTCGGCATGTCGAGGGTAAAATCAGATTTTAAAAAAGAAACGCACCAATCATCTGTTGTCACGTTGGAGAGATTTTGCGGGGTAAACTACTGGGGCTTCATAGCATGACCCGGATCCGATACCTCAGGCTCTTCGGGCCAGCTTCAAAAACACGTCAAAATTCGCAGAGGATACGTCAATTCCAGGCCGCCCGGACGACACCGTCCCGGTCCCCGTTAAATCAAGAGAATGGGGCAAAGGAAGGAAACGGAAAGAAAGAAACGGCGGCTACCGATCCCCACCTCTCTTTCCGCTTCCCGCGTTAAGTCCTTTTTCCGACCGCCAACGCGCGCCTCCCTTTCCGGCTATTTTCTAGAACTCGGATTCCGCAAGAGCCGCATCTATAAATAGAGCACCCCGGATCGCCCACCACCGTAAGAAAAGACCTCCGAGAAAAAGAAAGGAAAACCCGTCGCATTTCTCGCTTTCGCTTTCTTTGCCGGTTCCCAGAAGTTGAAATCCGTCGGAAACTCGACGAGGAGATTGGTTCTTGGTCGGATCTTTGTATGTTAGAGCGTGGAGAGGGGAGGAGGAGTCCCGGTGAAACGGCGATTTTTCTCCACAGATATCGGAGTTCCGGAGGGAGGAGGAGATGGACCAGAAGCATATACTCATGTCGGCCGTGGGGCTGGGGCTCGGCGTCGGGGTGGGACTTGGGCTGGTCTCCGGGCAGACGGTCGGAAAATTGGTGGCGCCG
The DNA here is from genome assembly GCF_051530095.1 of Phoenix dactylifera. Taxonomy (NCBI): domain Eukaryota; kingdom Viridiplantae; phylum Streptophyta; class Magnoliopsida; order Arecales; family Arecaceae; genus Phoenix; species Phoenix dactylifera. The sequence continues at coordinate 30,655,421 of NC_143198.1, read as the reverse complement.
GCGAACTCCTCGGCCGGCGTGACGGCGGAGAACATCGAGAAGGAGCTAATGAGGCAGGTCCTGGACGGGAGGGACAGCACAGTTACCTTCGATGAGTTCCCTTATTACCTCAGGTGAAATTTTCCTTTTTTTTAAAAAAAAGCTTTTTTAGTTATTTTTCAGCCGTTCTTGATTCTTTTGCACTTCAAGATTCCGTTATTCTGATGGTACATTAATTGGCGTTAAGATATTAATTGCATCGCGAGGGCCTTCGAAAGGGAAAACGTTCTTGATTCCCCGATTCCTCTATTTAATTCAAGGGTTTTCGATTTAGCTATATTTTAGCCGTTCTTGATTCTTTTCAACCTCAAGATTCCGTTGTTTGATGTTACATTGATTGACGTTAAGATATTAATTGCATCACGAGGGCCTTGGGAAAGGAGGCGTTCTTGATTCTCTGATTCCTTTATTTAATGCCACAGTATTCCATTTTAGCTTTATTTTGAGAAAAAAATGGGATTTTTAGGTTTAATGGGTTTTCTTCTGATCATGTTCACAAATCACAATCTTCTTTTTAAAATACAATCTTTATTTGTATTCTGCCGTTCTTCTCATGATTTTTTTTCTTTTTTCTAATTTATCTTGAATAGGAAACTCTGTTCCTGCGGCTCAAACTTGGGTCGGGTGCTTGTAATTAACATATTTTCTGATTGAGTGAGTACACTCATCCTCCATGTCTTCTTTTAGAAGAGTGGCGCTGGCAATAATTGGAATACTAAATACAAGTCATGCGTTCTCGACCCATATCTGCCTTCACTTTGCATTTATTTATTTATGTTTTTATCAGAATTAGACTGGAATTTTGTACATATATATGGTCTTCGTAGCCTCTTTACTGTAAGGTGGATCGATGAATATGGTGTGGATCATGCTGGGGGTCTGACAGTAGTATGACAGCTGATAGTAAATTTAATAATGGATAACAGATGGATCTTAAAGGTGATTAGTGAATCATAGTAAAATGGTAGCTTTGTGGCTTTGATGATAAGGATAATTCTTGCTCTTGAATAGGATGCCCGTGATCCATGGAAATTGCACATTTTATAATCTGATTCAAGCTTTCTTTATTTGTTTTCAAAAATATATTTTTTTTTGTTCTTTTCATATGGACTTTGTTTTTATTGTTATAATCTTGCTAATTTGATAGAAGTGGTTTTGATGGAAATTTATTTGAAGATGACTCATATTACCTAACCTATTGGATTTTTATATAGTCTTCAAAGTGGAGTTTTTGTGTAATGTCACTTCTCTCTCATTTTCCCAACCTTTCTGCTTTTCTCTTCCCCGTCTTTTATCTTTTGCTACACTTTCTTCCGCCTCTTTTCTACTTACATTTTGTTATAAGATAAACAGTGCAGACCAATTTTCCTTGTCTTACTATAGTTTTGTCATTTTGATGTGGTCTAAGTTAGTTAATTTAGCTATAGCTTTTACTGACAGAAATCATACAAGGCAAGTTGCCACTTGGCAAATGATATCGTTTATTTATGCCAATAAAATAAGTAATTTGTATAGAGTGAGAGGCAGCCTCCTCTAGCGGCAATTGAATTTGGAAACTAAGAACACTTTTTGTACACATAGTAGTTAAAACTTTCAAACAACTGATGCACTAATAACTAATATCTATTGCCCCATAAGCTCCTGGTTAGTAATTTTTCTGCTGCCAATCCACATATGACAGCACAAATTGGTTATACTGAATAGTTGGCATGAGAGAAATTGGTGAATTTTGACCAAGTTTTCTTTTCGAGAAAAAGGAAAGAAAACAACAAAAAAAATTGAGAAAAAAGTGACCTATTTCGAGCATTGTGAAAGCTGCCTTAAAGCTTATTTACTGAAAAAGCTACTGGCTAGAAATAGGCCTTAAACCTATTTCTAGCCAGTAGCAACTCAAGAACACGTTTAAACTAGATGAACGTGTGAGCAGAAAAAGCTATGTCAAAAGCAAAGGCACACGTTCATCTAGTTTAAACGTGTTCTTGAGTTGCTACTGGCTAACCCTAATGACAGTGATTCTCTTTTCTTGACTGGCTTGGTTAACTAAGTATTGGTCACGATATGCCCCATTAGCTGACATATGAGCTCATATTAAATGCACTCAATGATGTCACTAGACAACCCTTTTTTTACCTTCACTTTAATGCTTATCTGTTGTGGGGGGGGAGTCATTAACCAGGTCCTGTGGTCGGTCTCATTTCTTATATTATTTATGTCATATCTCACAATTTAACTTCATTATATGGAAAGATAAATGGCTAAATGCGTCAATTATACAATCACATGCATGATGATCCGTTTATTATTTTTTTCACTCTTATATAATTGGAACAGGTGATTGCTTAAGAATCATACCCCCAAAAAAAAAAAGGAATTGATGTAACTGAGTATTGAAAATTGAAGGAACCCTTGATGACATGAAAGATTAAAGCTCAGAGTCATGTGGCATGGCTAGAAAACAGGAGTAGACATGAGATGACTTGGATGAAAGTTGAAACTTCACTTGATTCAGAATCAGGATAATGAAAGAATGAATAAGAATTTAAAATGTTGACCTGAAAAGATGAGATGAGTCTAAGGTCTAGAAATTAACCCATAAAGATGGGCTGAAGCTTGCTGATATGATATACTCGTATTCAATATTCTTTCCCTCAAATATCAATTCTTAGTTAACTACTGATTTTTTAGTTGAATAGAATCTTCTATATTTCCTCTAGGGTACAAAAAAAATTCATTTGAGTTTTTGCTTCTCTCTCTCTCTCACGCACTCACTCTTACTCTCACACTTGCCTGCTTTTTTTTTTTAACCCAGTATGGGACAAGTTTTTTTTGTAACATCGATGTAGAAATTGGAACTTGTAATATTTCACAGTTATACTATTAATTATTTAAGATTAGATTATGTGATGCAGCTTTCTCTTATTCTTTATTTGCTTTTTGATACTAAAAGTACTTGAATCAACTAGCATTAGGTGATGATTTGTGTGACAGAATTTCACCAATGCCTTTTCTTAAAAAAAAAATTTTAAACCCAAGAATTAATGGATTTTCCAGTCATTTGATATATCTAATCTCACCTGATTTAGATTGTGAGCCTTAACTTTCTGGTCATATGACATTACTTTTGATTATGTCTTCCATCTGCCAGAGGTTTTAATGATATTGTATATATATAGTGTAATGCTTCTGTTTTGTTTATTCTGATGGCTTAGCCTTCATGATGTTGATGTCAGTGAACAGACCCGAGCTATACTAACAAGTGCAGCCTATGTTCACCTGAAGCAAGTGGACTTGTCAAAGTACACCCGAAACCTTTCTCCTGCAAGTCGAGCCATTTTGCTCTCAGGCCCTGCAGGTACTTTATATGCAATATATTCATATTTGGTTAGATTTGAAGTATTTGAAATATATTTATAGGCTTGGACTAATTCAAGAGATCTTTGTTTGAAGAGCTTTACCAACAAATGCTTGCCAAGGCACTGGCCCATTACTTTGAGGCCAAATTGTTGTTGCTAGATGTGACTGACTTCTCACTCAAGGTCAGTGGATACAGTCATAGTTTTCTTTGTTTCTACATATTTATGATTTTGATTTATCATTGGGCAATTGGTTACAGATTCAGAGCAAATATGGCAGTTCCAATAAAGATTCTGTAAGAATTCTAAACTTACACAGACAATGTATAGTCTTTTTTTTTTTGATGAATAGGGCACAGACAACTTATAGTCAAGTAGATTTACTTTATTATCTGGAGTAAAATTTAGGAACTAAAAAATATTTTATCACTCTACGATTATTTAATTTCTTTTTTACCCCCTTTCTTTATAAAGACATGAAGACATGTGCTGATATTGTTCTTATATGTTATCTTCATGCAAGTAGTGCATATGCACACATACATGCATATACATACATATACATTTTCTAGTCATTGGTACAGTTCTACAATTATAATGAAATTTTACTCTGCTGTAGAATCATTCATTTTTACATGTAGAATCAAGCTTTTCTTGGAGAGGTTACTTAAATCTCATTATGATATATCCTCACAAGGTGCATTTATTTTTCTGCAGTTTTTTAGAAGATCTGTATCTGAGGCAACTTTGGAGAGAATTTCTAGTTTACTTGGATCTGTTTCAATCCTTCTGCAGAGGGAGGAACCTAAAGGTATTAATGTAGGAATATTTACTTCATGCTCCAAGGACCCTATATACATGAGTTTGTGTTGTTTTTATATTGTTGAGTGAATGCTTTTTGTTCTTCTTCTTTCTCATGATATGATACATCTTCTTCAGGCTGATAATTCTTCTGTCATTATATATTTACTTGAATGAATGCATGGATAGCTCGATTGCATCATAAATATATGATTCAAGAAAAGCTCCAATGCTAGCCATATCTGTGTACTCTAAACTTTTGGCCAAAGAACCCAAGGAGGAAGACAAATTAGTTTTTTTTTTTGCTATTTCTTGGTCTGATTATAGAGATACTGAGATCAGATGGATTTATTTTTCTTGTATTCAAGAAATATCGGAGATAATAGTTTACACTTTACACCATTTCTTGTGGGCCAATGAGTTTAAAAGATTGCAGACCAACAGATAAGCCAGTGGGCTCGGTACAAACCTAGTGAAGGGAAAACCGCTAATATGCGAAGTGCCTTTGCAGGGGGTGTGACGTTGTTGGTAAAAGTTGCTCATGAAGCATGTCAAGTGCATAAGCATAGATTTATCTGAAAGATATGTCTGTAAAAAATATTAACATATCTTAGCGTCGTAGATGACTGACTAGTTGTTATAGGAATTGTTGCTGCCAAAACCCGATTTGGTGCTCGGAAGGCTACTGATGGATCTGCTCTCCGGAAAGAGGAGCCATGCTTGCTATCCTACAGATAGGGAGAGAAATAGAACTCGAAGGCCGTTGGAGCTAATCCAGAAGGGGCCCCCGGAGGGCTTAAGTCAGACTGGGCTCTAGAGAAAAGCAAGGGGAAAGGAGGAGACCAGAAAAATGGAGAGAGAGTAGAATGTATGTATTGTTTTTTTGTGTGATGCGTATGCGGTATCTTTGGGCCTCCTTTTATAGATGAAGAGGCCATTTTCTACTGGAGTTGGGCTCTAGAGTCCATAGCTGGGTGGAGAGCTATTTGAACTTTCCTTATCTAGATCAGCTCATGAATCCAAGTTTGGCTGAAACTAGTCCCTATCTGTGCTACCTATCATCTCCCGATTGGCTGATCTTATTTTGGGCCACATCAGGAATAATATTTGTGCCAAGTGGAGAAGTAAATTAATATTTTTTTGTTATTTCGTTTCTCTACCTCTATAAATTGTTTATATTTTATTTCATTTAAGATCCTTAGGGTTGAGTAATTATGTGGGTGTGATAAATAGTCTGGTAGTTTGCACTTCCATGTGTTGGTGAACTGAAATAATGTTGTAAAGGATTTGGAGATGGAAAGGGCGAATTGGTAGCTTGGTCATTAGAAAGCTTAGTGGGATCCATGATGGTGCTTTTTGGTAAACATATAAGTGAAATGGTAGGATTTAGTTAATAGGTAAGAGATAGAAGAAAGGAAAGAAGATGCTACACTGAATATTCAAATCATGCATCATATGTTACAAACTTAAGATACGCAGAGAAATTGATTAAACTAACTCCTCTCCCATCCCGTGTATCACAGAATTCTGTAAGCAGGTGCACAGATGCCTATTATGCTTCATTTTGTAATTGATCCTTCCTCTTTATAAATAATGTCTCTATTGCCAACTCTTTCTTTAATGAAATAACTACCATCTTTTATGTGTTTGGCCATATCATGCTGAACCAATTTATGAGCTACACTGGTTGTAGATTCATTACAACTTTTTTGGACCCCATGCTTGATACCTAGCTTGCAAAGCAGAATCTTTAAACATATAACTAACATGCACTATCAGGGAGTCGTCTAGAAAGAGGCACAAACATTATTGTGCACATAAACAAAACGGTTGCATAAACAGCTCTATATTAGTTTTGCCCATGAGACATTTATTTATCAGATCCCTTTTTCCTTTTGCATCATCATCATCCTCATCATCATTGATGTAATGTGAGAATTTAGACCTTTTATGGTTTCTGCACATTTCATCGAAAGAAAAGAAAATCTAAAGTATCTAATATTCAGACATTTTAGGGATTTATCTCTATTTTTTACACATTTCTTTTATTTTCTCCCATAAATATTCACAAAAAACTTTCTAACAGATTTTATCTAGGAAATTAAGTATTTGCCTAGATCATCAGAGATATTTAAGTTCTTATGTGTTTCTGTCACTTATCACACCAGTGGTCAGTTGAACTAATCACCTTTATTTCATTTGTCATCATATCTAGCTGAAGGATTTATTGTGATTTATAATTTGTTTCATCCATAATGTATTTATTTTTCATATATTTTCTTGTCAGATTATGATTTTCTCTCAATGTTTTGCCTTCTTTTTGTTAATTCTAACTCATAGGAGTTATTGCAGGATCATTGCGTAGGCAAAGCAGCAGTTTAGAGTTAAGGCCAAGGTATAAAGTTTGATACTTGCTGAATTATTGGTAACATCCAACATGGATAATTCTTTTACCATTTTTTACTTATATGTTCCTTTTTTATTTTCAGGGCATCAGATAGCAATAGCAGCATGCCTGGGCTTCGTAAAAATGCATCAGTCTCAGCTGATATGAATGGCCTTACATCACAATGTGCTCCTGTAAATCCAGGTTACTGCACTTAGTATTTGTAGGACCATCAAAATATAATATGTTTCTGACTGTTAGAATGAATGCACAACCAATTTACATACTAGAGACAATATTATTTTTAGGTTTTCTGATCATATCAGAAAACTTTTAAATTGTCAACATTGCCTCCAAATCTTTGAAATTTGGATCAATTTGTGAATTACTCATTGCTAATGATCACTTATAATTTATTTTAACAACTCATCAGCATGGGATAAGTATATCTGTCTATATAAAAGTGCGGACAAGATTAACTATGTTTCTCATTGTTTGATCATCATTTTTGTTTGTGAAATTACTTCTTCAGATGTCTTGTTTTTCTTTCTTAGCTGCAGATTCGAAGACAGACATTTCTTGCAATAGAACAAAGTTTTCCTTTATAAAAAAATGATGCCTGGTTGCCAACCAACCCTGGTCTTTTCAACCCTATATTCTTCACCGTTTGTTATGCATCTTCAGAAAAAAATGAATAAAAGATAAATTAGTTGGTCTATTTAAGAGTTAAGGGTGTCCATATTTTTTTTTGAGAAGGGACAACTTATCTTCAAAGCAAACCTGAAAAAAGGTATTGCAATTTGCAACTTTTGACTAGACTTTTTAGCTTCGCTCCCTGAGATTACTTTTGATTTATGATATTAGAATGTTTTCTTTGTGGCATCCTGAAGAATTGGATTCACCTGCATGTTACTCTTTTAGTTTACAGGGAAAATTGGAGAAAATGAATTATTATAATTGGTTTTCTTATTTTTGATACTCCTCTTCTTTGCAATGTCATAGTTTCTTCTATCAGTAGGGCTAGCATGTGCCTCCCTCATTTCTTGGGGCCTCAAACTGCCACATAAGATCCATATTATAGCTTATACATGATTTGTCTGTCCTTTTTTCAGTGCACCTTCCTAATTTTCATCAGCATCAACAGCCTTTAGCCTTGGACATGAAAGCATGTGCTTTTCAGTTTTCACCTTGCCTTCATGAATCACTTATTGACCACACCACCAATATCATCAGATAGTAAATTCTGATCTTGAAAGAAACATGGCACTGCTTTTTGATGGAGTGATTGGGTCATTCTCCCGCAGGATTGTAGGAATATGAGTGATTGTAGGAATATGAGTGTTGCATAAATTACAAAACGTAATCACGACAACTAACACGATATGGAAGGTATTCTTCAATGTTCGTAGGCCTAGCTGATCTTCTCCCCTCTGGAATTCTTGTCTCTGTCTAATCATTCAAGTTAACACATGCATGTTGCCAATAACTTGTGCAAGTAGTTTAAGGATATCATCATGCTGCCACATAAGTTGTTGCTTCACTTGGCTATTGTCAACCAACTCAACCTTCTTATATCAAATTGATGCAGGATAGCACGGAGAAAATATCTCTTTGGTTTGATGGATGATTATGTATTGCAATAAAAATTATGTAACAGCTGCTGAGATTCACAACTTGATTTGTTTTCAGGTTTTAGTTGACGCATGAGGATGGTTTTCTTACGGACATTTTAGTGTGGATATCTTGGAGAACTGCAGGGGATCCATGGTTTGGATGAAGTGTTGATGAGGATCTTTGATCAATCAAGCCAATTTAGTTTAAACATGAATTATGGAGGTGGACAAAGGGCAAGCTAAATATAAGAATATGTAATGATGATATCAAGGAGTTGGGAATTAAGCTTTAGGTGATGATTTTAATAGTCTAATTTAAGGAAACGGGGGGCTTGAAGTATCAAATTAGTTAGAAAAGGATAACTTTACTAGTAACCACCAATAAGTATATGGGGGAATCCTCATCTAAATATTGATAAATCATCACTTCAATGAATAAAGTCATCACCATGGAAGTCTCTCAAGTTTTATTTCAAATTAAGTCAATGGCACATGGGGAAGGTAACCTTCTTATATTTATTTACTGGGTTCCTTGTGGATCTAGGACATATAAAGAAAAAAGAAATTCTACCAAGGGGGCAAGTAACTGGTCCTGTTAACACTCACAAGGGAGTTGACTAGTTAGCCCCTTAAGCGCCTTGTTAACACAAGAAATAAAGGCTCGAGCAGCCCTATCCAAAAGAGATTTACTAAGCAATCTTAGAAATGGCCATATGGATTAACCTTAAAATTATATGTATTTAAATAAAAAAAAAACCTAAAGCAACCTTAGACATGTGATGCTAGTCAAATGATATAGAAACCAAGATAGGCCAATAGGATTTTCTAAAGTAACATACTGTTCTTTTAGCAATTGACTTTGAGTTGTGGCTGTTACTGCTGGGAAGATGCAAGATATGATGACCTCTGAAAGGTAAACATGATTTTCTTTTTTGGGTGGTGGTGGGGGTTGGGGGTGGGGGGGGAGGGGAGGGTTGATCTTCTTCTGAGTTCATTATCTTCGATTTTGGTATTGGCCCACGGCCCCAGCTTACAATTTTGTGTTGAGGAGGAGATGGACACTATAATATGTCACCGTCATCAAATTGTTGAACAAGTATTATTTGGAAAGAACATTAATTAATACTCAAGAGATGGTTGTTATGGCTATAAATGACACACTACCTGCGTAATCTTTTATTTGTAACTGTTTCGTTGGCCATGTGTTTGGAATGCATGATATTTAGAATTCATTTGAAAATTGTATCTTTTGATCAGTTTCTTATGGATTGACTAATTTCTCAGCTCCTCTCAAACGCACCAGCAGCTGGTCTTTTGGTGACAAGGTTCTTCTACAATCACTTTACAAGGTATTTCTTTTACTCTATCCTGTTACTTTCTATGGTCTTATCTTTCCTTATTCTGAAAACATTTTGTGGCATGACTATTTTGATTGCTCCATTTTTTGAATCTTCGGGGTTTTGTTAATTTTGATATTGCCTAGCTCTTGGAAGGATTCTGATCTTGAGATCACTGTGCAGGTCTTAGCTTCAGTGTCAAAAAGTAATCCCATTGTCCTATATGTAAGGGATGTTGAGAATCTTGTGTACAGATCACAAAGAATATATTCTTTATTTCAGAAAATGCTGAAAAACCTTTCAGGACCGGTGTTGATACTTGGTTCAAGATTGTTGGAATCTGATAGTGATTATAGAGATGTGGATGGAAGGGTCAGTAGCCTGTTCCCTTACAATATAGAGATTAAGCCTCCAGAAGATGAGACTCATTTGGTTAGCTGGAAATCTCAGCTAGAGGAAGACATGAAAATGATACAAATTCAGGATAATAGAAACCACATTACAGAGGTGCTTGCGGCAAATGATCTTGCGTGCGATGATTTGGGCTGTATCTGCCTGGCAGATACAATGGTTCTCAGTAATTACATAGAGGAAATTGTCGTGTCAGCTGTTTCTTACCATTTGATGAATAACAAGGAGCCTGAATACAGAAATGGAAAGCTTGTCATTTCTTCGAAGAGGTCAGTTGGTATATAGTGAATTTCTGGTTTGTTTTCTATTGGCCTTCCCCCCCTCTTTTTCTCTTATTGCATGTTTCATATAACAGTTTGTCCCATGGATTAAGTATATTCCAAGAAAGTAGGCTTTCTGGTGAGGACACTATAAAGCTGGAGGCAAATGTTGAGTCAGGGAAGGTATGCATGGTCTTTATGATCGGCTTGTAAAATGTGAACAGTATAGTGCTCTGCTTAGCTGAAAGATGATATTATACTTATATCGTGCTTGTTTGTTAGGAAGCTGTAAATGAAGATGGTGCAGCTGCAGCTGTGGAAAAAGCTGAGAAAATGGCACCAGGGGTGAAAGATTCTGAGGGTTCATCTCTACCACCAAAAGCACCTGTAAGTTTTCTTCTTTCTTGCTTTCTTTTGTGATAGTCTGATGTATACAAGATTAAACGTTTTTCTGTTATGCATGTAAGAATAATTTATGGACTACCTTTTATATTAGGCAGAATTCTGTTAAATATTAGTTTATTTTCAATTTCATAGATAATGTAACAGGGCAGCTTGGATTCAACAGACTAGAGTATCCCCCCGCTGTCCATCTATTCCTTAACACTTGAGAAAAGAATCTAGATAAAGAAGTCAAAGGAAGGATTTAAGGTTAAGAAGATGAGTTCCATCTTTCACATATTCTCAGGAAGAAACGAAATTTGAATGCAATGCTTTATTCATTCTTTCTGCATAAATATGTGAATTTTGGAGTTGTTGTTTTGCTAATTGTAATCAATGGTATGAAAGACTGAGAGTGAACCTTTTGTGCTGTCCTATTTTTGATTGAGGTCCTCAAAGGTAACCCCCATGTCCCCTTCATTTAGAAAATGGTTGTTAGATTCTGCCAAACTTAATTAACTCCATTTTTTTTTGTTTTTTCTCCTAGCAGGAAGTTTCTCCAGACAATGAATTTGAAAAGCGGATCAGACCAGAGGTCATCCCAGCGAATGAAATTGGGGTGACGTTTAATGACATAGGTGCCCTTGATGAAATCAAAGAATCTCTTCAGGAACTAGTGATGCTTCCCCTTCGACGTCCTGACCTCTTTAATGGAGGCCTTCTGAAGCCTTGCAGAGGAATACTGCTGTTTGGGCCACCTGGAACTGGGAAGACAATGCTAGCCAAGGCCATAGCAAATGAAGCTGGAGCAAGTTTCATCAATGTTTCAATGTCCACTATCACGTCAAAGTGGTTCGGGGAAGATGAAAAGAATGTCAGAGCTTTGTTTACACTGGCTGCTAAGGTTGCCCCTACAATCATTTTCGTGGACGAGGTTGATAGCATGCTTGGGCAGCGAACTAGGGTGGGAGAACATGAGGCAATGCGGAAGATCAAGAACGAGTTCATGACCCACTGGGATGGGCTCTTAACAAAGTCTGGGGAGAGAATCCTTGTTCTAGCAGCGACAAACAGACCATTTGATCTCGATGAAGCAATTATTAGGAGGTTTGAGCGCAGGTTTGTTTGGTTGTATATCTTATGAGAATAATGTTTGGTTTTATATTTGCATCATGCCTTGCACAAGAGCTTGATATAGTTGCTTAGTTATGAAAACATGCCTTTTTCCCAACTCTGATTTCCTATATCGGACAGAATCATGGTTGGACTACCATCAGTGGAGAGCAGGGAGTTAATTGTAAGGAAACTTTTGTCAAAAGAAAAGGTTGAAGAAGGACTTGACTACAAGGAGCTTGCGACCATGACAGAAGGATACAGTGGTAGCGATCTTAAGGTTTGTATGTTTCTTGTGGCATTTAGCATCACGGAGTGCTTAGTGATTAACTTGAGGCAATTGTTGAGCAGAACCTATGTGTGACGGCAGCATACCGCCCTGTTAGAGAGCTAATTCAGAGAGAGAGGCTTAAGGAACTGGTAAGACTTAACAGCTTCTGTATTAATATTTTCTAGAATCCAGTGTGTCAATTTTGAAATATTGCTGACCAAGCAAATTTGCCAGATAATTCTGTTCGAATAAGATTTTTTTTTTTTCTTTCTGTGTGGATGTTTTCCTCCTGTTCTTTGAAAAAATTGTGGCTTGCTAGTTTGAGGTTCTCCAGATAAGCACATCAGTCATCACATATGTCTATCTGCCCACTTTTTCTAGAATGCCATTGAGGATGAAATTTCGTTTCACTTTAAACTCAATCCTGTTCTCAAAAATATTTCAGGCTCCAGGCTACATCCAACCTATTTGCTTGTTCTGTTTTCCTCCTTTTGAGAACCAAGGAGGAACAAAAAATATCATTTTTAAGCATAGTTCATTTATCAAGGTGTTTACTAAACTTTATTCTAAAGTTTGCTCTTGAGCCATTAAGAGGATTTTTTATATTAATTTTAAAAAGCCTAATTCTACTAAAAATCTTCATTTCTTTAAATATTTACTAAATTTTATACTGAAGTCCCATAGGCCACTTCTCTGATACTGATTCCTGTTTATGACATGTGAGGCCCAGATGAATTGCTGTGAACTCATGTATTATGGTTATTCGTTCGTCTCAGGAGAAGCAGAAAGCTGAGGAAGTAGAGAGTTCAGCAGAGCGTTCAGAAAATAGGGAAGAGGATGGCGAGCAAGCAATTACCCTCAGACCATTAAACATGGAAGACTTGAGGCAGGCAAAGAATCAGGTGAGTTTATTTTTTCTAGTGGCTCCATGTGCAAAAGACATGTCCACAATCCACATTGACATGAACATATAGATACATATATGTACATGCACACACTGATACACACATATATGTGCATGCATGCATGCATGCGCATACACATATCTGGGCATGCACATGCTCTCTCTGCATGTGCGTATGCCCTCTGCCCTCATTGGTTGTGGCCTGACAACATTCTGGACAAGCTTTTGCGGAGTTTTGGTCATGAGTTGGAGTTCCATAAGCTGGACCAGTGTCTTTCAATGCCCATGCTGCAACAAAACCTGCATTCTGATGAGGAATGCTAACTGATTGAGACGCTTGTCCTCACTCCAAATATACACTGTTTGAATCTGGATATGCTACAATGCATGACCGGACTCCTAGATTTATGGAATAACTTTGAGGTTAAACATTATAACTTTGCATTCTCATACTTTCCTGACAGATTAAAGAGCCGTTCATGACCATTTTAGTGTGCAAATCTGTCCCATCTGTGATCCATATCTCTCTTTCTTTGTATCAACTATGCTATTCTGCACTCTCTATCTTTTCACCTTGTCTGATGATATTTCTATATGCATATATATATTCAAATAAGACAATATATTTTCTCATTGATTAATTAAGAAGAGAGTCAGGTATTACTTTGATGGCCAGTAAACATGCCTATGTATTTGCCAAATTTTCTAATGCAGGTTGCTGCTAGTTTTGCCGCTGAGGGTTCTGTGATGAGTGAACTAAAGCAATGGAATGATTTACATGGGGAAGGTGGCTCGAGAAAGAAGCAACAGTTATCTTACTTCCTATAAAGCATACATGTATATACAAACCAGTGGAAACAAGATTCGCCCCTAAATATCACCAATCGATGATGTTCAAAGGGACCATGAAGTTGCTGGTTGGCTTCCAGCATTGGCGAGCATTTCAGTAGTGGTGGGGCTTGCAGATAGAAAACTGGTATAATGTTGCATGGCTATATGTCAGAGGTAATTTATACCCATTTAGGATGTACTATTTTTCCAAAATGATATATTATCTGGTATGCGCGTATATAGTTGTTATTTGTTGTATTGTTTTGTTGCTTCAATTGAGACCATGCACCACGAACTCTCAAATTATATAGCGCGGCTCTTTCGTTAATTCAATAAGTCGGGGGAAGCTATCGCTTCCTCTGTTACACATAATGCGCGGCTGATCTTCCGAAGCTTTTCGCAGAAGCGTATTAAGCATTGGAGAAATATCCACCTTGCAGCCAAATTTAAAAGTATCGTACCAAAAAATACCAAATCAAAAAGAGTAGAAAGGCCAGCTAATAACTTGATTAAGAGAGGTGAGAGACTGGGGCGAAACCAAGACGATATTTTGGACACAAGAAACGGTGCACCGTAGAATCCCATTACCAGTAGGGCAGGTCTTGATTGTTGGATCGATCTCAAGAAAACTATAAGCATGTGCTTGAAGCAACTTGGTGATTATGTTGAATTTACTAATTATGAGTATCTTTCATTATTCCTTTTCTACTCTTAACTTCTTGCTCATTTTCCACTATTCCATAATAATTTTGTTCTACAACCATTCATGAAATGAAATGGAGCAGAGGCATTTTCAGTTCCATTTCCTAAATAGCTGAACATCCCGACACTTCAACTTTTTTGTCCTTAATCTACTTCTGATTTTAATACAAATCATGCACTAAACTGCTACATCAAATCTTTTTCTATCTAATCCAAATTCATGCAACAACTTCTTCAAAACAAAAAAAAAAAAAAAAACACTAAACGCAAAGTCCTGGATTTCATCTTTTACAAAAACTAGAAAATCTTTTCAAAGATAATTCCGTCTATGCAAAATTGCAAATCAAACTTCGAACAATCTTTCGGATCTTATCAACTTAAAATTTGAACAAACTTCGGTTCAAAAGCTAAATGCTTCATCACTTGGGGATTATTTTTTCAACACCTCGCCTTTGAAACGGCCGAGTTTCCTCTCCGAAGGGTTTGATATGAGCGTTAGAGAGGTCTCAACTCTGGAGATCCACACCCCTCTGCTTGGCCTTCGCCTTTCCTAATTTACTCTAATATTTCTTTGCCCAATCTCTAACTGTGTGAAAACAAAATCCCATAACATATGGGATTGAAGGGCCGAACCCTAAAAATACTTCAAAGTTCGGCGATCTGAGATCGCTTTCTTTTTTTTCTCGGCAAACTTGGATAAGATTGCACCATTCCAAAGCGATCCCTCCATATGCCCTTCATTCTAGATATTGAAATCAGATAAAAGTAAAAAAGAATAAGAAAGAAATGGCAGATTGGATGCTCGGTGAATACGGACTGGATAAAAAGATATCATATTGCCCGATCCAACCCCGAATCCGGCAATCTGGGTAGAGATTATTTCCTCCTCATCGCATCCCGAAAATGACGGCCACCGTGGTGTTTGCCATTGCAATGATCAGTGAAGTTAGGGCACATGCAGGCTTTTATACTAAATGTTATTTCTTCAAACTAAATCAAGCACACTTGGACATTGGAGGCATTTCAAATAAATATAACAGCTATACAAGTCATAATGAGTATTATTTTATAAGATCCACAGTCAAAGTCAATCAAGACGTGAGATCTTACAAAAATGAATAATCTTCATTCTCATATTACTCAAAAAAAAATTTCTTCTCTCATCAAAAAAAAAAATTCTTTTGGCAGTCAGGCACGAAGAATTTGGGCGAACCACATATATTCCTCATCCACCTCACGCTTTTTAACACGTTTTCTCCTCGCAGCCCTCGTTTAGAAGGAACCTTCTCCCGGACTATATGTGTAGCCAAGTGGACACATGTTGCCGTCGCTACCGCTCAACCCGCCACGTTTAATTGAGTTTTCATCATCTCGCAACTGCAACCTTCCGTGTCCGTAAAGGCGGTAAACCGTTCTCGTCCGAGCCAACCCCTCCCCCTCCCCGACCGGAGCCACCAATCTCTTATTTCTAATTTCCTACGGGAAATCATCATCGATATCCATTTTTTTTTCCAAGAAGAGAAAAAAAAAAGAAACAAATAAACGCTTCTCCTCCCGGAATTACTCCCCCGTAAAAACCTTTGCGCCGCCGGCGTTCCCTCCTCCAGATCTACCGACCTCTCTTCGTTCTTTGTCGGGACCGCATTCTTGCCCTAGATTTCGTCTTCTTGATCTTGGATTGGAAGGGGTTCTGGGATCCGAGAGGGACCGGAGGATGATGCGGAATTCGATCGCGGCGTACAAGGAGAGCCTCTCCCGGATCGCCAGCGAGGTGCTGGACGACGAGGAAGAGCTCGAGGTCCCCCAACCTCGAGGGGCAGTGGGGGAGGATTCGCCGGCTTCCGTTCGCCGGTTTTCCCGCCGGCGATCCGCCAGGTTTACGTCCCCAGCCGGTTCGCCGGTCGCCTATCGAACCGATTCGGAGCCCCACGACGAGGTACGATGACCGATTTCGGGAAATTTTATAAGAATTGTTCCGTTATTAGGTTGCTTTAGATTCCAGTTTTGGGGAATTCTTGCTGTCCGTGGAATTATAGATCTTTATAACCAATTTGGGATAAAAAAGGGCGGACAATCTATTGCTGATTTCCGCATAAGAAGTCATGCTTTGATATTTTGGAGCTGGCATTATCTATTCAAGTAGTTCAGCTTCAGGATCTCAACTTTGGTTTGAAAGCTTTAACAAACGAACCTGCTCTGAAAGTTCGGTAATTAGTAGCCACATCTACATTAGCGCATTCTGATCTTTCAATTAGTCTTAAACTTAGTATCCGGCATGAGAAACGATATGGTATTGACGTTAATTCTTCTTTTTTTTCGGGTACCCCCCCCCCCCCCCCCCCAAAAAAAAAAGTCCTTAGCTCTTGTATATGCATGATTGTTTTCAATGTTTGAAAACTGAGGATGATACAATATGGTTATGTACGATGATTTCTCAAAATACAGAAAGGTGGCTCTAAGGTTCAAATTGATAAAATTAGTAATATAAGCTCTTCCGAGCAATATGGTTTGAAATATAACATCAATAATACTTGGGACAAAGGCTTCTTCGTGCACAAGGTACTATTTGGGAGTCTTTTGGGGAGTGAGGGTTGTAACTTGTAACTGATGACAAAGTCTTGAGTTGCACTTTTCTGTAGCCCTTTGGAGTCCAAGCCTGACTAGAAAGATCTGGGTTTTCAGGAAATTTTTGTGTAGTTTATTCCTGTACTCTCTACTTTGAAGTTGGGGTAATCAACTTGTGTCTTGCTTCATGCGCGCAAGATAAAATGTTTGTAAAGCGCTTATTTGTGTAGAAGAGGCTAGTTTGCTATTGGCGTGATTTGTGATGTTATCTGAATCATTCACTCTAGATTTATCAGCCAAAATCAATTGTACACATGGATATTGGCATGTCACTAGGGCACTTGTTTTTAAAAAATAAATTCTTAAATATTAGAAAGATTTGATACCTAGACACTTTTCACACTTGTTACAAGCACCTGAGTTAATGTAGCAAAGGTGTGTTTGTTACAGTGGGGAACTAGTAGTCATGCCTCTATTTAGTTTCCATGACAAAAAATGGCATGCAACTCCAAGAGTTCTTTTGAAATCGCGATATGGTGCTCTTGATAATTTGCAAAAACTTTCAGCTGTAACTGAGGTTGGAATTTCCTACTTGTAGATTAGTCTTAAGGAGGGCAGAATTCTTCATGTTAAGATTTTTCTTTTCCCACCTCCCAAGTGTAATATAATTGAGAAGGTTGATATTATGTTGATTTTACTCATATGGTCCAGTGTGTTGCGTATCATGTATGTTGATAATTAATCATCAAGAAGTAGCACCTTGGATCCTCAACTAGCTGGGATTATCTTTTTCTGATTAGTGGGATTCATTGACTTATATATTGGTAGTATGGATGGCTTTCTCCAATAAGAGACTGATGAAAAATCATTATCCTTTTGTCCTTATACTATGATGGATGGTTACAAATGATGAATCAGGTAAGCTGGCTGGCTGGATAGATGTTTACATGATGAGTGCATTGAGCAACATATTGATATAGTAATATTAACAAATCATGTTTTGTTTACTATTGTGCTTTGTATTAACAATCCTTCACTGTACCTGTGTGAAACTTGGGGTGATTTTTGCAAGGGACTAAAGATATTCTGACGGAGGATTGTTAATAAGAAATCTAAGCGCATTTCTGTTAATATAGAAATTAAAAAAAATTATTTTATTTGAAAATTAGATAAATTTATTTTTATGTGGATTGTAGGATTAGAATTTTATGAGGACTTCAGTATTTTATTTTTATGTGGATTCTAATTAGAATTTTGGGTTGTCTATATAAACCCATTATTGTGTTAATTGGGAATATAGTTTGCATTATTCAGATTTGAGAGTACGGAATCTTAACTTACCCTCTTCCTCTGTCTTCTTCTCCTCGTTCCTCCTCTCTTCTCCTTCTTCTTCTTCTTCTTCTTCTTCTTCTCCTTCTCCTCTCTCTCCTTCTTCTTCTGCCCCATGTTAATTTGGTACCAAAGCTTATTTTGTTCGGCGTCAATTTGGTATCAGAGCAAACTTCGATCTACCACCACTGCCATAACATCTCCATTGCACCATCACCGCAATCCCAGCCAACCATAAGCACCACCTTCCTAGGTCCATCGCCACCACCGCGGTTGTGCTCGCCTCATCGCACCAAAACACACACACACACACACACACACACACAGAGAGAGAGAGAGAGAGAGAGGAAAACAACAAGAAGAAGCTCACCCCCTTTCCTCTTGCTGATCACCTTTTCTTTTCTCTCATAAGATGTGAGATTTCTCCCTTCTCTTCTCTCCTCATCTTCTCTCTTCGTCTTCTTCTGTCCTGCATCATATTCCCTCTAATTTCTGTTTCATTTACTCTAGGATTGGTTGATAAGATCATGCTGGTTTTTTTTTAACTGCATATTAATTTTATATTTAGCAATAGATTGCTATGTGTAATGATGAATGGCATGTGATAGTGATAACACTATTCCTTTCATTGTAGATAGCAAAATATAAAGCAGATATCCAGAAGCTTCAAGCATCTGAAAATGAAATTAAGGCACTTTCATTTAATTATGCTGTAATTGCACATTATGCTTCTTTTCTTCTCTGACCACAAGTTACCTCTTTTCTTAATATATGTCTCTTTTTCAGATTCTTTCATCTTTTGTATCTGGATTTGCATAATTTGGTCCTGTCAGTTGTCTGCACACACTTTGTATCTGGATTTCTTTTATCTCTTTATTTTTGATGCATGTCTTTGTAGCATATAATAGCTTGACGGTTTCTTTTTGTTAGCTACTTAGCTTTTTATTTCAAAGGCTTGAGGAAAATTGGTTTTTCAGTTCCTTATATCTTTTGGAAATTAATGTGTCTGTGTGGTTATTATAAATTTTTGCACATTTTATAGCATATAATAGATTTGATGGCTTCTTATGGTCAGTTTTCTAATTTGAGGGATACAGAAAATTTGATTTTTTTTTTTAATTCTTGATATCTGTTGGAATTATACATTCTATACTGATTATTGTAATTTTCTCGAGAGTTCCTCTAATATTTTGGGATTAAGTTTATTATACCGAGTTCAAATGTCGCTACTTCTTATTTATCATGGAAGATCTTTCTATCAGCTCCCTTCTGTCTGGCATATTTTTTCTTCACTAAGGGACGTACCTTATTTTAACAATCATTTCCAAAATTTTCACTTCAGCCATTATCTTTTTTGATCGGAGTTCTTTAGTCAAAATACAAAATGAGACGCAGTGATGTCTACAGCTTGACACAATAAATGTTAATTTTAGCTTTAAGCATGTGTTACTTTTCATTTATCTTGTCATATGTGACAGGAGCAACTTTCCAAACTATGTGAGGAAAATGGTTTATTAAGGAGAAATATGGAGACAAAAAATGCTCTTGGACATACATTAAAAGACGAGAGCCTTAAGACATTATCAAATTGCTCTAATGTGCTGAAGGTAATCTTTCCATGTATCACGTTTTATAGCACCTGATGATTCAGTTCGGAAGATTTAGTAGACTAAATGATAGGTTGGACTGGTCAATAACTAAATAAGACTTACTAAGAATGCTTATTTGTGCCTCTACTCTCAATTAGTCAGTAGTACTTAATCTGTGAATGCATGCAGCCTGTTAGAATTTTGAATGCCTTTTGCTTCGATATTTAATCTTGTCAGTACTCATTACGAAGTAAGCTGGTAGATCAAACTCTCTTCTTCAACTCAGATTATTTTTTCATAATTTCTGGAGCTGTAGATCTACTTTTTATAATCCTCTGTTTGGTTGAATATAAGGATTCCTTTGCTTCACACTTTATAGTAGGTGCTTGCACGTGTACATTTTGAAGTTTGTTGCAACAACCAAATCAACCTCCATTCTTCATAGATAGTCTTCTCTGGAAGTGGTCAAGAAATAAGTCTTCTCTGGAAGTGGTCAAGAAACCTTAATGACTTGTTTCAAGATAGGTTGATGACCTTTGTACAGGGAAAAGTAGCAAAAAGAATTCATAGAGTGAATTCCATTTGTCTTGATAACACTTCTTTGTTCTTTTCATAGTCATGATCTAATTTGCATGCAGCGAGAAGGTCATGCAAGTGAATAATGTGCATGTTCAAGTATGTGTATGTATGTCTCCACTAGTGGTTGAATTGCACAGATATAAGTTGTAAACTTGCCTGACTAGACACCATATCAGAAAAACCTTCCCACGACAACTCTCTCTCTCTCTCTCTCAAATTTCCTTTGGCAAGTTGTGCTTCTCTACTGTCTCTTGTTTTCTTTGTTGGCCTGCAACTGTCACTCAGATGGCTGCAGCCATCATATTCACATTGTGATGGAATCACCATTCTCCTATGTTTACAACATTCATTTATTTTCAATTTATGATCATTCAGTTGTTACATGAAGATGCATTTAATTGCCACTGCTATGCTAATGGTGCAGCTTTTAGTCTTTGAGATCGTTGTAGAAAATTTTAGCCTATCATCACCTTCATTTAGGCCATGATTGCTTATTCGGCTTGAGATCTTTGCAGAGCACAGTTGACAAATCACCCATCAGACAACAGCGACATAAAGCTCAAGAAAATTTTCATTCTCCTGAAAACCATGCAACAAAAGATGATGCCTCCAAACAGGATGGATACTGCAATGGGGCTATGCAACCAAATCAACTTGATGCAATGCAACAAACGAGGGAGCTGAAATTTGCAAATTCACAGGGCAATAGGAAGGTACTAACCACATCATTTCTTTCTTAACTCTCACCTACTACTGTATGCTATTCAATAATGCTAACTGGCTATAGCTTATCTTCTAATGGATGTATAGAAACATTTTATGATAGGAAGTTTGCTACGAATGGTTGATATTTATTTGATTTTTTGACAAGATAATATCTGTTTAATATTTTCTTGATGCATGTATACTTCATGTACTTCAGTTCTAGTATATAATGAATTTACATGGATTTAGGAAATTGATCATTTTTGTAGGATCACCCAGATTTGCTTGAAGAAAACAGATCATTGGCAGCAATACAGGCTAGTCTTGACTCTGAAATTAAACAACTAAGATCACAAGTTGACAGTGAGCGTGAGAATGCAACAATCATGAAGCAGAAGTTACGAGGTATTGTCTTGGGATAGTTTGTGCGCATAATTCCTTCATTATTTAATCTTGTTTCTGATATTTTATGTTATTCAGAGGAGCATCGGCTGAATGAATCTTCTTTGAGGGAACTCCATGATTTAAAAATGGACAAGGAGAAGGTAAGTTCTAGTTTGAACTTCCAGTAAGAAGTTTGAGCATTATATGTATTGTCTTTTTGTCTTTTGCCATTATTTGTTTTACTCTGTCCGACATAACTTAAAGGTTGTTGTGCAATTCATTATGTCCTCTATGCTCATTGCGCAGATTCAACACAGTTCCCAGCTAATTTGTTGGCAAGGATTTCTGATATATATTTATGACAACTTTATTATTCCTCTGGCATCTTAATGTTGAATTTCTTAGTCTCCTTTGCATGAAAGTAGACAGCTCTGTGGTTACCAAGGTTTGACTATGATTGACTACTTTTTCTTTGAGATGAAAAAAACTCTCAAGGTTCCTAGAATATGTAAGGACCAGTGAAGTAAATGAAGCCAGACTTCAACTTCATCAGCTCATGCTTTAAAAGACATTTAAAGATGAGAGTTTAATTAGCAGGTGCAGAGGTAGACTATTTTATCACTGTGCATTTGGCTTGAGGGACAATTTTCTGCTCCTGAAGGCTGGTGTATCTTGATAGGAAGATTAATATATTTTTAATGATTGAGAGCTTTTCAATTGTAGTTCTGCATGGTGTGAACTCCCTTCTTGGTCAAA
Organism: Phoenix dactylifera; assembly: GCF_051530095.1. Taxonomy (NCBI): domain Eukaryota; kingdom Viridiplantae; phylum Streptophyta; class Magnoliopsida; order Arecales; family Arecaceae; genus Phoenix; species Phoenix dactylifera. Next base: position 30,633,112 of record NC_143198.1, on the reverse strand, counting down.
TTAATTCCTTTGTATCCTGAACCATGTGCTTTTGCCATCCTGAAACCTGAATTCAAGTAAGAAAAGTGGAATTATTTTCTCAAGTTCCATTTAATATTTCTTAAGGTTACTTCTATATTAGAAATAAGAGTGAGAAATACATGCAGCTTCTTCCTCTTGCTGCTATGTACCCCTTGTGCCCCTTGAACTCGTTTATAGAAGTTGTCTTATTTTTTCGTATATGCTTCCTTTCCATTTTGCCATCCTTTCTCATTTCTTTTATTTGCTTTCTAGGTATCTTTGTTGCGTGATTTCCAGATCTTGGAAGCGCTTTTGGATATGTAAGTGAGAAACAAGTCATATAAATGCACATGATTAAGTTAGCTGCATTTTATTTTAGACAAGTGAGGACACGAGCACATAGAGAACCATTAAATCAGCTTTCCACAAGCAGCTTTCCTGGAGATATGTATTTTTGCGACAATATGTTTCTCCTCCTTATTTCCTTACGAATAAGAAAACATGTTCCTGGTGTTGGACCCAACAGCAAATCCTTGACGTTAAACAGCAAGGCAGATCCCACCTATATAGCATCAACTTTATGGACTTTTATACATCCATAAAGTTTTAAAATTTTTAAAACTCTCCTGTGAGTTGATTTTAGATTCTTAGCAAAGCAACTTTTGGCCAAGAAAGGGCCTTGCCTTAAAACATAGAGGACTGTTTAGAAAGGCATACTAGTTGTTTGTCACACTGGATAGAAAATTGGATATTGATGTCAGGTTTGCAATAATTGTATCCAGTCTGGACTATATAACTTGAAAGGTAATACAATTTCGTGAGCAGGTGCTACACAACTTACCTGCTTGCAGATGCTGCCTTAAATTTTGCCATTTACTCTGAGTTTTCTTCTGCCATCTGTTCATCTATTATGCCTTGTATGCTTTGTTGCACCTTAATTTTTTCCCTTGCTTTGGAGGTTTGCTAATTATTAGTAATCTGATGGTTTCTGAGCTCCCTTGCTTCTGAAACTTTCTTCCTTTGGATCATTTCTATTGAGAGTCCTTATCTTTTTTAACTTGCTAATGAAATAATGAATGTTTCCACACTAATAAATCTTGGCACTATTTGGTATGCATCAGCTTGAACAGACTGCACTCTTCCATTATATTGTTACATACATGTGTTGCATTACCAATTGGCTCCATCAATCTGTTGACTAAAATTTCTTGCAATATATTATTACCAAAATCATAAGCCACTAATTTTTGGCATGTGTAATGCATGTGAAATACAATCAGTTAAATGCACTATCCTCTTTATTGTGCTTCTTTCTTGTCCCTCACTCTATATTCATCACATTTTAGAGACAAATGGGCTGAATGTGAGCACAACAATGAAGAAAGGTTTTTTATTAATCAACGCATTTGCGAGCATGGGAATAAAGATGAGTGGTTGGATGATTCACCCCTATTTTTGAACCTCTCTAATGCATCCCTCTTGTATTATAACCATTCCCTAATGGTGGTGAGCATAAAAAGATATCCAATTCAACTCAACTTAACTAAGCCTTAATTCCAAACTAGTTAGGGTTGGCTACATGAATCATTTTGTTCTGTTCCACTCTGTGTAGGTCTTTAGGGCCATACTTTTTGAAAGATATAGAGATATCAAGTCTTTTCATACTATTTATCTTATGTGATTTTTGGTCTACCTTACCCATCTTTCCTTTTACATGTATTAAATCACTCCTTCGCACTGGTGCATTCCTCAGCTACGCTATATATGTTCAAACTATCTAAGTTGTCCTTCTCTTAGTTTGTCCTTAATTGGTGCTATTTTGATATTTTTATGAATGAGTTCTTTTCTTATTCCATCTTTCTTGTATCCACATTATCCATTTCAATATTCTTATTTCAGCTACATTCATCATGTGCATATGTTTATAACTGTCCAACGTTCTGTACCATAAAGCTTAGGTAGTTGTATGGTTGTCCGATAAAATTTGCTTGTCAACTTGGCAGGTATCTTACAATCACATAATATCCCAATTGTATTTCTCCATTTTATGCAACCTGCTTTAATTCTATGGATAACATCCTCTTTAATCTCCCCTTATGAATGATCGATCCTAAATACTGAAAATGATTACTTTTAGAGAGTTCATGATTCTCAATTTTCACTCTTTCTTCATCTTTATTTCTAATTTTACTAAACTACATTTTGTGTATTCCGTCCTAGTCTTAATGTAAAATCCTTAGATGATAATGCACTTCTCTATGATTCCAACTTATGATCGACCCTGACCTTAGTTTCATGCACTAAGACTATAGCATTTGCAAAAAGTATGCACCAAAGAATATCATCCTGAATATGCCTAATAACCTAATTTATAACTAGTTTAAAAAGAAAAAAACTTAGAGCAGATCTTTGGTGTAAACCTATTGTGATTAGAATATCCCTACTATAATCACTAGTAGTTCTCACACAAGTAATTGCTCACGTTAAGATATCTAATAAAAACTTCTTTCTTTGGTAACACCCATCATAAAACTTCTTTAGGAACTCTATCATATGCGTTCTCCAAATCAATAAAAACTATATTAAAATCTTGTCTCTTCTCTCTTTATTTCTCTATTAACCTTTGAAGTAGAAAAATAGCTTCCATAGTTGACCTTCCGGATATAAAAGCAAATTGTCTGATTGATATATTTGTCACGCATTAGTTTGTGCTCAATTTCCCTTTTCCAAAGTTTTATAGTGTGGCTTATAAGTTTAATATTACAACAGCTAGTAGACTTTTGAATAATATATTCATGGTATGCCGTATCAGCCTGAACTGAGCGATACAGAGTATACCGTACCGGTTCGATACCAGTACCATACTGTACCGTACTGATATTGTGGTAGTGTGGCACTGGTACAGGGTCCGATGCCAAGACCATGAACCTTGATTACATTTATTCTTATAATTTGGTACTATAATGTTGTTTTCTATTCATCAAGCATCTTTTTGGTTTTTAAAATCTTATAAACAAATATGTCAACTAAGTTATTCCCACGTCACCTAAACGCTTAAAATCTTACTAGGGATTCCATTAGATTTAACTGTTTTTCCTATTTTTATCTCTCTTCATAGCCTCCTTTATCTTCATATACTCTGATTCTACGTGTATATTTAACATTTCTATGATTCTATCCTTAATGGGACTAGTTCATCTTTAATGTATTTAACCTAAGTCAAGTCTCTAGTTTTCCTATCTCATAGTCTTGCAATCTTATAGATATCTTTCTCCCCATCCTTAAGTTTCCTTGCGATATAACTTTTCATGTGCTTTAAATTTAGCCTCTTGTAACATCATCTTAACTTCTTTCCTAGCCACCTTGTAGCTTTTATACGTTTCTCTGTTCCTACATTTAGGTAGTCTTCTATGGCACACTCTTTTAGTCTTAACCATTATAAAAGACATACATGAAAGATGCATTTTACTGAGCATGTAAAGATACCATTATAAAAGAAAGGTCTCTTGTATATATATGCAAATACATGTATTTCTGAGTATTTGGGTGAATGTATATCTTATGCTTTTAGAAATGCGAGATCTAATAACATATTTGCTCAATTCTAGTATCTTTTTTCTGGAACATGTTGGTTTTCTTATTTTTCTCTCTATGAAATGATGGTCCTTGTACTTAATTGGCAGATTTCGATTGAGATGAAAGAGTTGCACAAGGAATTGAATGAGAAGATATCAGAATTAAGACAACTGCAAGCAGAGTTGAGCAGGAGGGATGGCAGAGAAGAGTCAAATAAATATCTGGAGACTTTGAAAGATACGATCAGGACTTTAGGGAAGGAAAATGCAAAATTGAAGGTTGATGCACATAAACTTCTTTAGTGTAACGTGCTTCAGGTTGTATGGTTGTGCTTTTATACATCTTTTATTTACTAGTACTCTTGGATCAGTTTTTTCATGTTTCACATGACCTAGTCGATAGCAATGATCTGAATACCTTTTACTGAATGCATGAATGCTTCCAATTTCTTTGTTTAACTGATATCTTTGTGTAGGTAGAGAAGAATGAACTTGAAGCAAATCTGCAACTTTGCATGAAGAGTGCATCTGAAAAAAATGATGCTGATGATCTGAACTCTCAGAATAGGAAGTCAAGTACCTCGCATGAGGTAGTCCTTATCTATCCTTTTTGGTGGTTTTTGTGGGTTAATGAGTGAGAACTAGTAGCCATAATTTTGCGATGATCTAAATATTACTCATGCATGATGTCAGACAGTTCAACATGTTAGAAATATCTTTATAGAAAATCATCAATATTTGTCCCAACTTTCTGCAGCTAATGTGATGGCATGACAACAATGTGGTGTTTGACCATGTCAATTCTACTTTTGTCATTCATCGCTACCTGGGGTCATATATGATGTCATTGTGGGGCTGCTGACAATGTGCTTTCATGTTCTTGTGTTTCCTCACATTCCTTTTAGATACTTTTAATATCTGAGCCCAAATACTTAATATAGACTGCCATTGATCTTGTTGGGGAAGATAATGATAAAATCTCAGCTCTCTACCTGTACAATTTAGTGCTTTACCACTTTAAGCTTCTTCTAATATTGAAGTTCCCAACTTTATTCTTTGTTTTCACTACAATACATCCTTAATAATGCTACCTTTCTGTCCCCTCCCTCTCCGCCGCTTACATTATATGATAACTGACAATTTTATCTGTATTACTGTATTATAAATTTATTTCATAGGTCCTTAATGGCCTTGCAGTGATTTTCAGATCACCATCAAAATCATTTCACTGTGTCATTCACCTCCTTATTTCTTTTGACCTTTTTATCTACTTGTTTATGTAAGTGGGGGTAGCTGTATCATGTTATGGATCACATATATCTCTACTTATAAGGAAACATTGCATATCACAATAGGAAATCTGATATTCTGTTCTTATCATAGTGATACACAATTGAAGGAAGAGGATACTCAAGACTAATATATTTTTGCTTGTAATGTTGAAGGTGACAGAAGAGATGGCTCTGTCAATAAAGAAGCTAGAGGGAACATTGAAAGACACTTGTAAAGAACGAGACAAAGCATTGCAAGAATTGGGCCGGCTCAAACAGCACTTATTAGGGAAGGTAATTGTTTCCTTGAACCATTCTGCTTAAAAATTTACATTATCTAGCCGACTATCTGGTCGCTTATGACTATTAAGGTCATCGTCGAAAAACTCTATATAATAGTTCACCACAATGCTCTTTTAATTATTGTCATATATCTGTACAGATATTTGAAAATATGTACTGGGAATTTGATGATTCTTATTTCTCAGACTGACTGCACATGGATGTTTGAAATAAATGGGCAAAATTTCTGTTCATTGATGTGATTGTTGAGTATGAATATGTTGAGTTCTCTGGAAATGTCTGTATCAGATAAATGCCCCTTCAAAAGGTGTGCATATTAACTTATCTAAACTTCAGCTATTTTGTTTTTTTTTGTTTTTTTGATAAGTATATTTTGTATCTTTAATCCGGGCCATCGGTATTACTTTATTGTATGTCAGAATAAATCATTTTGATTCAGATTGTTTATGTCTCAAAATGTATTTGATAATAGTGATGGTATTGTAGCCTTGAGTTGCAGTGCATCACATCAGACAATTTTGCTTTTTCCATCATGTAGAAACATATTACAAGAAATGTTAAGATATGTAATGGTCATCCTGCTACCTGAATTCTTCTCACTCATTTTGGGACTTATTATTAGAATTGCTCTTTTGCAAAGAGGCTTTATAAGACCAAGTGCTAAACGTTTCTCTAGACAGTTTTCTTTGTAATCAACAGTTAGTTTTTATTGTTTTATGCACTTATCTATCTTGTTTGAAGCTTCTATTTATACAGATTGAATTTTAATGCATCTGTTAGTTTGATACTGCCTAAGCTGATGCCTAGAGGAATATGGTTGTACACTTGAGTGAGGGAGTGAGAGAGAGTAAATAAACAAGAAAATAAAAATACATGCTGCAGTTAAAACAACTATGGTATTTTCTAGGAGCTTGAAGATTCAGATAGGATGGATGAGGACAGCAAAATCATTGAGGAACTTCGGGCAAATTGTGAATATCAAAGAGCTCACATACTGCAGCTGGAGAAGGCTTTAAAGCAGGAAAGAGCAAAGAAAGAGGAGATCGAACAGATCAAAAGTGATGAACTTCACAAATCAAATGAAATAATTAATGATCTGAAGCAAAAACTTGCAAACTGTATGAGCACAGTTCAATCAAAAGATCTTGAACTGCTGAATCTTCAAACTGCTCTTGGCCAGTACTATGCTGAAAGTGAAGCCAATGTAAGTGTTACATTTTTCTATCTCATGCTTCACAGAGGTTTCAGGTTGGATTTTACATACCTTGAACATTATAGTGTAATTTCTGTCAATGCGAAAGCAATCATTTATTAGGACCTCGTTTATTGATGGTTGGTTTTGTCTGGACATCCATTAATAGGAGCGGTTAGGAAGAGATTTGGCTATGACAAGAGAAGAATCAACTAAACTTTCTGAGTTTTTAAAGGTAAGATTCATTTCAACCCTCCTTCCATATATTTTAGACAAGTCATTGGTTAACTTCTGAACTCATATTTATTTTTTCTCTTTATAAATGAAAGGCACAATCTGTTCTTATAGATCCATATTATCCCATTCCTCAGACAAGTTGAGTAGGTTTTCAGTTATAACATGTAATTCATGTAGTTAAGTGCTTCAGTATGTTTTCCACCTCTACATGTACTATAATAGCCAAACTTGCAGATGGGAGGCACCTCAATGTTTAAGGATACATACATGCATACATACATACACACACATATACATGCACGCATGCGCACATACATATGGTGCAGCTCTAACAGTTCGCTTTTTCTTTTCCATGTCTAAGATTCATATGGCGCAGCTCAAACTTATAATTCAAACCTTTCTCGAGATAAGAAGTTCTCAAGATTTGAAATTATAACAATTTCTATTTAAGTTAGTGTCATGTCTGGGTAAACTGCAACTCTGAGATTCAAAGCTGTGATACAGATTCTAAAATGAGATCCTATATTGATGCTATCCTCTTATCTTAATATATGCACGAATATGAACCTTAAGAATGTACTATTATCTCATTGACTTTGGTTGGTTACTTGATTCTTGCTCAGAAAATGATTTATCAAAGGGCAAACGACCATGATTTGGAATTTGGAAAGCATGTTTAATTTTCTTTTGATTACTTCTGTTCAAGCTTTCTTTGATTTACCAATTCAAACTTAAAAGCCTTCATTCTTATTGTGTTACTAACACAGATATTTACCTTGTTGAGCCCTTACTATGTACATAATACATAAGCATCTATTTCATGAATGATGTTTTAAGGTACATGATATAGGCAAACATGGCAGTTATGATATTGTTAGTGCATTATTCATTTTCACTCTGTATATGTTGATTAGGCGTGGGGACCCTTAACACGTCTTGGTAGTCATCATGGATGCATGTGTCACATATAAGTCTGGAATCGGGTCAGGCCATGCCGCATCCTTGTCTAAGCCTGGCTTGGAATTTTTTTAGGACTTTGGGATGGGCTGAAGCCTGAAAAAAAATTTCCATGTTAGGTTGGAGCTCGACCCGAGCCCGATTAGAAGGTGCAACTTGAATTGAGCCCAAGTGGCTCGAGTCAAGCCCGACATGGTGGATGACGCGCAGTTGAGGGCCTAGGTGTGGCAGATAATGGTGGCGACATGGTTGTCTGAGCAGCTAAGAATGTTGTCGAGGCGTAGGCAAAGTGGAGCTGGTCAATAGGATTGTCGAGCCGGTCACTGGAGGGGAACTTCTGGTGAGAAGTGATTGTGGAGGGCGAAGAAGTCTCCTGGCGAGGAGGCCCATACCTTAAATATGTTATGGAGGTCTATGTGGTTCAACATTCTATAATTGATTGCCTCCTCTTGCTGATCATAGTCTGAACCTCAAGCTCCCTGCCTCCTCCATTTTCTTGGTTCTCACACCTCAATCTCACTTCCTCCAGGCCCTCGAAAACCCTAAAACCGGGGGAAGAGATCTTTTTGCCCGAAACCCCAAAACCAGAATAAGGCATCCATGGCAGAGGTGAGGATGGTGCTAATCAAGCAAGTGGAGCAATCGAAGAGATGAGGGCGAGGATGGCATGGTTGTCTGAGAGAATCTTGGTCAGATTCCACTAGATTGGGGGAGAAGATGGGAATGAAGAGGTTTGGGTCAAGCTGTTGAGGGTGCGACAAGCGATGCTGCCAAAGGCTATGATGGAGGGTTAGGAGGCTATGATGGATTTTACATACCTTGAACATTATCGTGCTAGCATAGGGTTGACTAGAATCCATGGTGCTTCTTAGGGCCTAGGCGTCATTGTGGATAACTATTCTAGGTAGGAACTTTTCATTGTTGATTACTTTGCCAAGAGCAAGATCTGTACTGGTTGCTAGTGAAGCTGTTTCAAGGAGACTGAGACCATGGGCACTTGGTAGCTGATATAATACTGGATTTTTCTTGCTTTATGTCATTGGCATGGACAAGATTTGCAGTTTTGCAATCTCCTGGCCTAGGACCTCAAAAATCAGAAATTCAACTGGTGATGATGTATAACCACTCATGGATAGAAAGCTTGATGTAGATGGTGTTTGCTGGATTATTGGCTTTGAGTTGTCACTTCTCTTTGTCAAAGGAGGTTTAATTCGTTGCAAGGGACTTAAAGTGAGGGATAACTGTTTTGTTCCTTTTTTCCCTTCTTAATTCACCCCTGATCAACTTTATGAAGTTGCTTCATGTAAGGTTTGGAGAATCTCATTTGAAGGAACTTTTGGGACTGTCTATTTGCCAGTATGTCATTTGGAATATTTCTACATAATCTGGTGCAGTCATTAGAGCTGGCTCATGTCCATCCTGGAGCTAGCTTTATGATATCAAGGCATTTCATTGTCACCGTGAAATATAATCCGTTGTATGATGGCTTATTTTGTGTATCTCTCAAATAAAAATTTGTTATTGATGAATATGACCTTTTTAGTCTGAGCACCCAATATGTAAAGTTCAGCTAGTTCTTGTGTATATTATTGGCTTTCCTGGATGGCATGAACTATGGCATGGGATCTTTCATCCCTGGATTATGCAAAGCTGTGATATGCATTATTTTTACATTGCAGTCTGTTATCTTCGAAAGCTTCATGTTATTTTCCTCGTCAAAATTCCTTCAATGCTGTTTTTGCTATTCATGCACTAATGTTATTGATGTGGTATGCTTTTTTAATCCCTCTGTCTTCTAGGTTGCAAACCAAGGGCTGGAAATGTCAAATAGAGAAAAAGAAGAGATGGCTGCTAAACTTACGCAAGCTGAGAGGATGTTATCAGAATCCAAGCACTCCATACAGAAGCTTGAGGAGGACAATTCAAAATTACGCCGTGCACTTGAACAAAGTATGACAAGACTAAATAGGATGTCACTGGATTCAGATAACTGTGTTGACAGGTAACTTCTTTGGCCTTGCTTTCTAGTCATTTACAGTCATTTTTGTGAACAAGTTGCTGGTATACTCCTCCAGTAAGTTGGTTGAAATGATTGGTCTTCATTTGATGGGTCTAGCTTCATACTTTTGTTGACTGACAAAGTTATTGGCAATTTCGAGTTTGTAATTCCCAGCTCCTCTAACATGGATTGATTGGGCCAACCCCAATGAGCAGGTTCTCTTCATATTGTATTGGAAGGGTATGCAGGCAGGAGAGCTTGAATGTTGGTATTTGGGAGAAAGAGGATCAAATGTTCTTTTGTTTTCATATGCGCAAGATCCTGATACCTGCACCCCCTCCCCCTCCCCCCCACCTCCCCTCACCACCCTCCCCCTCCCCCCCCCCCCCCCCCCCCCCCCCCCCCCCCCCCAAGGCCCCCCATGTAATATAATAGGCAATAGAAACCACCTTATTTAGATTTGGAGATTTGAATTATATAGTATTTACAATATGCAGTCCAGTGCCTTCAAATGTATTAGTAATAATGTTTCATATGGTATTTCATTTGCCATATAGGTCAAGTCCATCTGGTGGGATGCTCATTCCATTGCTGGGGTAGATTGTTATTGTTTCAACGCATCTGTACAACATTTGCCTAACTAGTAAGTAGAATATGTCGTATCTAAAAGGGTTTCCTTCACCTCTCGCCAACCTGCCTGCCAAACTATTAAAAATGAATAAGCAACACTCTTTTTGGTAACCTGTTTTGTTTATATTCTGAGCACTCTTCGGAGGTCTTTTAATTAATCCAAACAGTGGCATGAAGAAAAGCACCTTTAACCACCATCCTATGGAGTAAAGTTTTCTAATTCTTGTGCTTCGAATTTATTAGAAATTTATATATGGAGCTGGTTATTCCAGATCCTAATTTCACCATGTAACTTAGAATTTATTGCTCATTCCATATTGGGTTTAGAGGAGGCGGCCAATTGTCATCATTTTTTTTTCTTTTAATCTCTATAATCAATATATGCACTATTGCTCTATACAAGCCTTTGCTTTGAAAGGAGAGTTCAGTTTTGCATCCCTACCTGCCCTTGTTTCATTCATTCTTGACTTTTAGAAGTTAGATCCAAGCTTCCTGGCAATTAGATTTTTCTTCTGATCCAGCTACACAATTGCCTGATCTATTTGGATGAATATATTTTTTAATGAAATTAATGGATCATTGAAATTGTTATTCTGTGGATAAGCTTGCATGTCTTGATCAATGTGGTGTTGGATCTTCTCTCATGTTCATGTTAGACTATGTAGGATATTTCCTTGTTTAAGACTTTATTCAAATGTCTTACTGTGATGTATTTATTTTCTTATCTGGATGGATATAATTTTGCTGAATTCAGTGGGACTTACATTCTTGTAATGCATAGTCTCCATTATTGCAATTGTCATTCTGCAAATAAGCCAACATATCTACACAAACGTGGTGCTGGATTATCCGTCATGATTAAATTTTAGATTATGACTGTAGGATATTTTCTTATTTTAGAATTCCTTCAACTGTCTCTGCAGCATATTTATTTTCTTTTCTCTAGGGCAAATTGAGCAACAAAACTCAAAAAATGGTGGATGTTGATGTTTCTGGCAGGCGCATTGTGATCAAATTGCTAGTGACATATTTTCAGAGGAATCACAGCAAAGAGGTAATTAATTCTCCAATTGAGCAGATAATTTATACTAGTTGGATCTATGCACCTTCCAAAGACGGCCACGACTGATTTTGTGAAATTTCGAGATTACCAGGTTCTGGATCTTATGGTTCGCATGCTGGGTTTTTCTGAGGAAGAGAAGCAAAGAATAGGTTTTGCTCAACATTCTGCAGGTAAAGGTGTTGTTCGAGGTGTCCTGGGTCTACCAGTACGCCTTGTTGGAGGCATCTTCGGAGGAAGCTCACCTGATACATCCTCTCATATACCTTCTGAAAACCAGGTTAGTCTTTATTTCACATCTTTGAACCCTTATTTTTCATGTCTCCCATCCTCTTCTACTCTTAACAGAAGGGATTTTCATTTGATTATATTTAAAGCCTAGTGGCAGTTCCAGACTTCCATACATCGGCTTTTGCAAAGTCGTTATATTGTCTTGGAGGGGTTGAAATGGGTTAGGTCTGCTGGTATTCTGAGCAACCTACGTATACTGTTGGGCATCATTACTACCATCAGTCTGCATGGTTGAGAGTTTGGCATGACACTAAAATAAATACCATGCTTGTACTTGCATGCCATAGGATTGAATCAAGTGGATTAACAACTTAAGTTATGTGAAGAATATCTAGGCTGTTTAGTATAAGTAAAACCCAAGAATCATGGTACTCTGCAGCATGAAATTGCTGTATTATCAATATATCAGCTGGCAGTTTAGATTCTGCAGTAGTTGGTTGTAGTTGCACTTTTGGTCCATGGTACTGTCTGTGAAAAAAAAAAAGACTTATGTAAGACTTATGTATCATGCGTCAGTAAGCATGTTGGCACATTGGGTCCAAGTGCTTGTTAATTTGCAGATATTGGGGCTACTGAGATCCAAGGTCTGCTAGTCCTTAGTAGGGTGTAAGTGATACCCGAAAACTTGATAAACTGACCTGATTATTTTGTAATAATTAGGTATGGATCCAAATTAAGTTTTCAGTAACCTTATTGGATCGAAGTTGGATTGTATATATAGGATCAGATTTTTTTATCTGATCAAAAACTTGCATGTACCTATCTTCGAATCTGAAAATCCGAAAATCTGATAAACCAACTACATATATATACGCATATGTAGTATATGTAAATATAAAAATATAATGAGAAGCGGGTACATGACTTGTCTTAATTCTTTTTCTTCATGTTTGGATTTACATCTCATGTATTGCTCTCCTTAAGTCTTGCTCACTGTTATTTCAGTTCCAAAATCCCAATTGACGCTCAGATTTTGATTATATTTCAATCGAACTAAACATTAAAGAAATTTAAATTTGTTTTCAAAAGTGATTGGATTTTTTCAAAACTAATCATTTGCTTCCCATGTCATCTCCCTCTCTCGCCAGTCTGCCACAAATTTACTATATATGGAGTATATTTAGATGGGAGTGCTTTCAATTCTGGAAATTGTTAACCCCTGACTAATTGACTCAATAAAATCCATGTGCTAAATTGAACCTCAAAAAACTCGAATCCAAACTCGAATCTGATTACTAATTAAGTTTAAATACAAGTTTGGAACTTGCTTATTTTGATGGATTCGAACTCGAAGTCGAACTTGGGTTTTCTCATCTGAGTTCGGATGCGGATGCAGCATGGATCCGATCTGAATCCGACACTTCTATGGCCCTAGACCTTAGTAGGGGTTGTAATTGGATATGGGTTGGGTCAGATGCGAGTTGGATCAAACATCTGTCAACTTGAGCACGTTCCATTTATAAATGGGTCAAAAATCTAGATCCGAACTTGACCTTTTTATTAAACAAGTAATTCGACCCGACATGCATAACCGATATGATAAACAGGTTGAATCAGGTTAATGGGTCGAGCGAGTCTTAAATGGATTAAATGGGTTAAATTGGTCCGGTTAAATGGGTTTTAAATGGATTATGTGGGTTTTAAATGGATTAAACAAGTTAAATAGGTTGGGTCATGATTTGAACCCAACTATTGAACAGGTCAAAACAAGAGATCAGGAATCCAATTCTTAACTCAACCTGTTTAATAAACGAGTCTGAGCTGGTTGACCCATTTATGACTCGAATCCATTAATGCTACATGTGATCCAGCTTAAAGCAGGTTGGGTTGGTGGGTTAGGTGGTAAATTGCCATCTCTAGACCTTAGAAAACAGCAGACCAACCGTGGCCTTTATTGAACTTGTGGAGAAGATGAACAGTGTTGCTTGAGTTTTTGTGGTGCATGCATGTGTTTGTGCACGCAACTATGCATGCCTGTACGGAAACTTATGTAGAGATAGAGATGAAACTTTCTTATAGTTGTAAATCTATCATTTCAGGATTAATTAATTTTTAAAATTTCCTTGATCTTCTCATTATTGTCTTGTTTGCCAGTCATTTGCAGATATGTGGGTTGATTTTCTTCTCAAAGAATCTGAAGAAAGAGAGAGGAGGGAATCTTCAGAAGCAGAACAGAAGCACAATCTCTACAATGATGCAATCAAACACTGAGCATGGAACAAAGTTGCCAAGTACTAGTACTGCTTCTAGTTTTCCAACTGCACTGATAACTAGACCACCTCCAAAACAAAATCAGCTCTTTGAACCTTCGGATGCTGAATTTGCAACAATTCCTCTTACGTCCTCATTCTATCCATCGGAAAGGAGTTCATTTTCAAGGTTGCCCCAAGATACCGTCATTCGAAATGCACAATGGAGGTAAGAGCTAATGTAGGTATGGTCATCTAAAACTTGTTGAGGTAAATATCCCATTTGTTCATATGAAAATCAGTGTATTCAAATTTTGATTGCATTCTTTTAATATGTAAAAGAGAGTGGAGTGCCTTCCACTAGTTATGATCAAAAAGCATTGTTCCCTCTGTCTAGTGTCCAAATTCTTTTAATATGTAAAAGAGAGTGGAGCTTTCTTTAATATGTAAAGAAAGGTTTGCCATTTTTGTTGTTAAGCATGGTTAACATACACGTTGCACCTGATTTGACTCGAACACCAGTGAACATGCATAACATCAGAAAACACAAGAATGCATGCAAACAAGCTGTTAGAGTAGTGCAAGCTAATGATCGGCAGGTTATAACATAATTAACATACCATCGAGAACTGATACCCAAATCGAAAGAAAATAAAAGAAAAAAATCCAAACACAAGCATGGCTCTAGAGGTGGTCACTCCAGTACAAAAACAAAGTATATTTCAAGGGATCTAAAACATCAAACTAAATAATGATTTTTAATCTTCTTATCATCATTAAAGAGAACAAAAAATCAGTCTAATATCTGATCCGCAAAGAATCCTTCTGACAGTTTGATGGATGTTTGCGAAAGCCAAAACAAGTATCGCAACGTTGAGTTGCCATGAGCATATGGCTGCCAATTATTCATCTCACCGGACTTCTGTTGAGAGCCTGAGAACAATCCATGAAGTACTACCAAACCAGCAGGCAGAAACACGCACTGGCATGAAATTACATTACAAAAGAGAGTTTCATTCGCGAATATAGAGATTTTACAACAAAAAGGCCATGAAAATAAAACAGACATATATGACCAAGGAGCGCCAAATTACGGCATAACCTGTCAATTAGGTATAAAACGTTTCCTCATGAATTATAACCAGAACATGTAATAATCTCTAATAACTGTTCCAGAAGTCGACTGCAAAATGAAAAGCAATCTGTTTTTTTTTTAACTCACTAAAAAATGAAAACATTTCCGTTTCCTTGACAACAAAAATCCGGTAGGTATGAAAGAAGTGATGATATCGCTACACAGTTACTATAAAAATGTCGCAACGTGCAAGCGGATTTTTCCGCTCATGTTCCTAGAGTCTAAGAACAGCATAACTGCAACAGCTCTCTAACCAAAACATTTAGTAGTAGGTAAAAAAATTACCTAAGCTGGCCAATCATCCAAAGGCACATAAAAGGATCTCAAGCCAACAAAATGAAACTCCAGCCATGTCCACGGTCAGCAAGAAAATTACATTGCATGACAACCCTAAAGCAGCATATGACAACGGATCATCCAAGAAAGTAGGACACCATAACTTTACAGCCCTCCCTCCACTCAAAAGCACTCTTCTTATCAGGAGCTCTTAAATTATGGCAAAAATATTTCGGGAACAATGAATTCCAATTGTGCTAAGATTTTACAAAAAGTATCCTCATGATAATTCCTGGATTGCCTCACAAGAAGTGCTGGATAAAATATATGCCATCAGCAACCAAAAAAATTAAGCAACGCAACACAACCAAAGGTTTATCCAAACAGCATGTTGTAAAGGATTTCTTTCTTATCTTGCAGGAGAAGCTCAAATATTTCGACATTATTATGAGTGACAATCCCCCCCATCGCAAATTTTGCTTAACCCCAATTAACTATTAATCCTTTACCCAGCATTTCTAGCCATACAAAAGAAACCTTAGATGATGTGGCTAATCTTGTCAAAAATAAATTGGTAAAAACCTTGCTCGGTACTTCTTAATTCATTCACCCTACCAGTTGGTTTCTGCATGTCCAACAAGTAAGGTCTCACATGTTGCCCTATTGAATCAAGAATCTAGTTCCCCAATATTCCTACAGAAGCATTCCACCGTCTCTGTGCATAATGGCATATAGAAGTAAAACAAAACAATCATCCCCTTTTTTAAACCTGAACATCTTCTAAAAAGCTTCCTGTTGATGTTCACATTCAACTCATCTAGTAAAACTACATTCAACTCATCTAGCAAGAGACCCGGTATTACCTTGATTCCATACTCATCTTTAACATAATTCTGACAACTATTGAAAGAGTTCTTCAATAACACCCGCCATTGTCATTTTCAAGATTCCATATTTCTCAAAAAATTATTTTCCAATAAAATAGTTCTGACAGATCAGACACACCAGAATGAGATCTTCAAGAAGATTAAATGCATATATATAGACTTTAATTGGAAACAAGCAATGTGAGATATTCCTAGATTACCTTAATCACTCAATTTACCGTGGCTTAAAAGTAATCATGTTGAACTTCAAATTGTATACCAATTCAGTGCTCTCAGCTACCTCTTTCAAAACAAAAGAGAATTTTTAAAAACTCTTCAAGGTTGCAAATAAAAAACTAAAAACAATATAAAAAGGACATCAGTAGAAGAAAATTAGTGTGTATATCCTAGTACATGATAAATAAATAGTACATAATTTTATCTAAAATAAATTTCCCTAAGACCAGAGACCATAAAAGCACAACAAACCAATTTACACTTATCTTCAAAATGCTATCTGGATCCCCAATGACTCCAAGATTAGGTAACAAGTATAGAAGACACGTTGCAGCAAACCCTTAAATAAATAGATAACTGAAACATGAGAAGAAGCACGAACCCTGGACTCATATTGTAAAACATGTTTACACTCATTCAAGCTCTGGGACTGAGACCACTTCTTGCATCACTATAAATCCTACTTGGAGACATCTAAGGGCACTACAGGACACAGATGAAACACAAAGGGAACATCAACTAATCATAGCATATAAATGGTGCAGTCAAATCACCAGCAGAAATGGCATACAGTAGGATGCTCACATTAGGTAAAATCGTGCAAACATATTTACGATCCATATCATAAATACTCAGCATCAAAGAGAAAGTTCAGAGAAAAATGAGTAAACAGTCACGTGAACACTGGAAAATCCATAGATAGACACTAACAGTCAGAACCTACTGGTGCTTCTTTTTCAAAGGCCCCCTTGGAATCTTGCTCAAACACTTGGCATTAAACGTTGCATAATTCTTCTTGACTTTTGTCATCGCCTTCTCTGCAAATGAGTCAACTTTGTCCTCATACTTCTCGTAGAGAACGGGTAGCGTGTGCAGCGTAACAAATGCTGCTTCCGCGAAAAACACCAGACAAGAATGTTAGACCAAAACAAATAAATAAGAGAATAGAAAGTTAAATGACAGACCAAAACATCATGTTGTTACCTATGTAAAACAAAGTCAAGAAATTACAGCAACTCCCAACGATGGAAAGGACCCACAAACCTGCAATCACCTGGAAAACCAATATACCAAACAGTATAACACCCATTGAAATACTCCAAGATCCACTAACATTTTAAAGAAAGACCGAGCAACATACCATGAGGAACTTCTTCACATCGCGTCCTGATGCAATGTCCCTTAGAACAGCAAAACCCCTGTTGATCTCATATCTCAGCGAAAGCGCAAAACTCACAGCCACATCTTCAGGGATGCTCACCTCAGGAATGCGAGGTGGAGACCTGCAATCAATAGCACAAAAAATTCAGTATCCCGACTAAAAAATTAATCTCCAGGCTAAAAGATTAATCTTTGGGCCACCATATGCAATGGAAAAAATAGCTTAAGAGCTCACTTGTTGATGAAGGTGGTCGCATTGGACCAGAGGAACAAGATCGCCAGCGATAGAATGAGGCAGTGGCAGACAAGAGCAAGCAAGTGGTATTCCATCAAGTCGAACAAGACCCAGATGGCCGTGGCCCCACCAAGCACACCGGCAGAGATCTTCTTGTTCCTCCATAGGAAAATATCAGCAGCTGCATAGATGGTGGAGCAAAAACTCGTTGAGAACAAATATTTTCATAAGCCAAACTATACCCGATCAGCGGCTCAACCACCATATGTACGATCAAAATATAATAAGAACAATAAGACTCCATGCCTCAATTAGCGACCAGGGGAAAAAATGCTATAAAAAAAACCCTAAGATTTGCTACAATTAAATATATGATTTATGTAAGTACTGTGTTCGTCCCTTCGACCGACAAGGATTTCATCGATCGAATTCTCTCAAGTTGGCAGTGAATATATTTTTATCTGCAAATCATTAGACATGCATTCATAAATCAACAAGGCAGCTACCCAACGTCCAGATTAGGGTTTCTTAAAGGAATATTCTCGCATCATCTACCATCAATGGAAATCAATGACCAGTATCTTAAAATCAAATTAGGGTTTCGTTCAGAACGTTATAAAGTAGTCGAAAGCTAAACGTACTTTGCTTTTTTGAGTAAAACGACGCAAACCCTAACTAACCAAGCCTCCCTCGAACTTAAAAAAAAAAAAAAGGACGTAAAAGCTTTTGGATTAATTCAACTAAAACTAATCAAATGAAAAGATATCAATAGCTAATGAGCCCCCAGATCTCAGCCCGAATCATCTCAAATAGATCAAAACTCACACGATTCGCTTCAAACCGATCTTTTTAAAAATAAAAAAAATAGCAAGAAATTATCTAAAAGCAACTAGCATCGGATTAAAAAAAATCTTAAAAAAAATTAGAAACGGAGAAAAGTCGGATATTTCGTACGCTTTCCGCCGCCCAAGACAGTGTGGACGGGCTTCTCCCTGCCGAAGAGGCGGCATATCTTGGACTTGACAGACGAGGAGGACGGCTTCGATTTCTCGTTGTCCGAGTCCGAGGATGATGAGTCACCGTGGTGGAACTCCTCCACTTTCTTCTCCATCACCGACTCCCCGACCGATTCCTCCTTGTTCTCCGCCATCGCCTCCGATATCCCGACACAGCCACAAACTTCGTCGCACCTCTCTCTCTCTCTCTCTCTCTCTCTCTCTCTCTAGTCTCTCGGCAGTCGGCAGCTAAGCTAACCTTCCCCTCGCCGTGGGCAAACGTGGGGTATGTTAAAGGATCGCACCTGGTATGGCCGACCCCGAACGTCGGTTCGTGCGGCTAAAAATCCAGGCCTCGCGGCTCCGAGCGAGCCTTGGGTGACGGACCCGGGGTCCGAAGGCCGAGATAACCCGACACGCGGACGGTCGTCGAATCTGACGGCGGGTCCTGAAGGGGCTTTCGCAGCCGGACGTCACGTCCGGTTACTTTTTGGACGGCGTTGTCCGCACGATATACGGTGGACGGCGAATGCTGACGCTGACCGCCCTATAATGCGGCAGGTCATGGACGCACCTCATCCGCAATCCAGTCTCAAACTATAGGTCATGACCGCCCCATAGTTCCTTGCACATTTCTGCTTTCCGACACGTGGCAGATTGTAGAGCTACAAGGTTTTCTCTTCGACGGAAGAGCTACATAACCTTAAATGCTAAGAAAAAGAGCATCCGATGCAATTTAATGTATGTATATAATATTTTTCATAGTCTGACATTATCAGATGAGAACTGAAAACCGCGGATGCGTTGTCCACTATGTTGCTTCCTCGTCAAGTATATATCTTCTAGAGAAAAAAATAATAAATTACTCGAATAATTTAAAAGAATATATATTTTTACACTCTATGATGATGTTTTAGAATAAATGAAATCAACACGATGATCTCAAATCGCCGATAATTTTTATTTTATTTAAAGTATCTAATACTTGATGATCTGAAATCACTACATTTGATCAAAGATCTCCAAAAAACTACGAATAATTCATTTGGTATTCCATAAGAATCTAAAATTATTAATCATATAATACCAAAACTATCCCATGTTAGTATATTTATGAAAATTAGCTTAAGAAAACATCCTGTAGTAAAATCTCTCAGTCATGGTTGGTATGGAAGCCAATACACTTGAACAATTCTGGTATTCCTCTTTTTTTTTAATGAAAAAAGGGTGCAGTGGTGGTATTTCTTATCAAGGGAAAGATGCATAACCTTATGATGCACCTTTTGACAGCTTCGGGTGCCTAAGAAAAAGTTAGGCAGGATTACCTGGAGTTGAGAGGTGAAGTTCGTAAAGGCCAAAAAGTTGGTCTGCTAAAGATCTAAAATACAAGAACAGGGAAAGCAGGGACAAAAAGTAACAAATGAGCATTAAAGAGAAGATAATAATTCGGCAGCTAGATTATGATCTAGTAACCTGTACTTTAGGTAGAATTTCATGAGACTCCTATCAAAAGTCTTGCTACGCTTGAAGAATTTCAGAAGAAAAATTGGTGCTTCAAATTCCCACTAAATTGTCCCAAAAGAACTATAGTTGAGCTTAAACACCTTTTTCTTTCAACATGACCTTGGAAAACTAAAATTTCCATATCTAGCGAACATCAATCATATTACAAGAAGCACAAAAATTTGGTCTCATATTTTGAAATGGTTTTAGTATTCCATAATGCCCCTATTCATAATAAAGATATAGTAGATATTCAAATATTATGCCTTAGGAGTATAAAAATATCGATTTCTGCATCAAAATGCTAATGTTATTTCGCTAGGAAATTAAATGGTACAGACAAAGAGTAGTTATTTTGACCACAAAAACCCAAAACTAGAAAAATAGTTCAATATACATCAATATGTCCTCAGCACAAATTCCTTAAGATCGGAGAGGTTAGGCCAAGGGTTATGGCAATTAGCAACTAGGTCTGTCATTTGTGATAAGGTCAAGCCCAGGGTAATGCGCACAACTTCAAGCTTATTTGATCGAGTCCCAACAAATAACTTGGCATAGCTAATTCCTTAATGCAGGTCCAATCCCCTTGTCAAATTTTTAAGTAAGACAGGGTTTAGGCTCATTATTGGTCAACTAGGGACGCAACCCATTTATAAAATCAAACACCTCAGGCTTCACTTCTGGTCCTGAAACAAAAGACAAGCCAATAGACAAAACCAGGAAAGTCTTTGGTCGGCCAGAATTCCTTTGAAAGATTTATGACAACCATGTGCCTGACAGTTGACCACTGTTACTAAGTGACTCTTGCATGATAAATGACCAGAAACATGCTGAACAACGAACCACTGTTTTCCATGATTCAATATGCAGCAAAAGCATGCAAACCGAGTGTAACTTGATGCAAGGTGAACAATTGAACTCTCGACCCTCTGATCTGATAAATAGATTTTGCTACAATTCCATGTTAGGTTTAGGAAAGCAAACAGCCTAAACTTCAATTTTGAGTGACCTCAAAAAGAGTTTACACTATAACCATGCTAAAATAGATTGGTCCAATTCAAAGACCTGATTCTCCATCAACAAAAAGCATGGTATAAGAGTACATTTGAAAAGAGGTGCCCCAGTGATATGATTCCCAGGAATGGGACTTATTCAGCAAAAAAAAAAATGCAGAAAAGAAAGCGGTCTGTAACTTTAAAGTCAAAAATATACCAGAAAAATTATGAAGATCCAAGTAGTAGATGGCAGAGGCAATAGGATTAATTGCACTAATGGCTGTAACCTGCCAGTGTGGAGTGCTAGCTGCCTGATCCTATCCATGTATAGTGCCCTCAGTTGCTGAACAAAAACATAAACTATATGATTCGTTATGTGCTGAGGCAGGGATATGATTCGAGCTGATCTGGGCAAAAAAATGCTCAAGGAATAGTTGATTGGAATGGTTTTTGAGTTGTTCTAGAATGATCTATAACATATATCCAGATAAGTGGATGTTGTTATTCAGGAGCAAGGAGGTTAAAGATTGTCTAGTATAAAATTGGAATTTAACCCTTCTCCCTGATAAATAAATTTACCTTCTCAACAGTTTCAATCTTTTTTAGTTTGTCTCTTTGTATCTTGATTGAGAGACCTATATACATAAAACCATTCTGTCAGTTGCTGCAAGTGACTAAAAGACCCTACATAAGTCATGTGCTGCCTCCTAAAAGATGCACAACTGACAACAACCACCCAAATGTTTTTATCTGAAACATCAGTGGAAAAACAGGAAAGGTACAATTCGACCTGTGGAGAATAATTTAACTAGCAGATTCCTGTTGGTACTAACATGGAGGTTTGATTTCCATCTATCGGAGAAAAACTCAGGGCTTTGAGAGCCGAATTTACTCCAGAGTTAACAGTGATGGAAACCAATATATCTCGAAGAAATTTTCTAGAATTTATAATCTTAACGTGAGGTATCTTGATCGAAGTTTATCAGTTCAGCAAAAGAAATGGAAATCAAGATCCTTAAAAAAATAAAGAAAGGGAATCAAAGAACAAACAGAGATCGATTCTGACCTTGTGCTCTGGATCACTAACTTCCGAGCTTCTTCACCCCTGTGACCGTAAACAAACCACTATGAAAATAATGACGCCGTCTCCTCTGATCGACGGGAAATCGCCCGACTGCCGATGCTCGAGATCCACCCCCTGGCTTGGAAGTTTGTGCGGAGAGAAGATATCGAAAGTGAAAAAGGGCAAATACCCATCGGTTTGAAGATTGTTCGCAGAGGATATATCCAATGAAAAACTCAGGGCTTTTGCCTGCATGTGATCAGAAGAAAATCACTGGTGCTCGAAAAACTGCCACTTGAGTGACAGAAACTACATTAACGGCTAGATAAGAATAGCAAAGCAAAATAAATCTCGTCAATGAAAGATTGAGGCAAGAATGCATGAGAGCCTGCTGCCTGCCTAAACCAAAATATCTAGGTTGAGCTTAGGAATTTTGCCAGATTGTCTATTCATTTTTGACACAGAAAACCACAAAATACAAACCCTCTAAGCACGTTGAACCAACAAATATACATCTAACATTCTATATGATTTCAAATTTAATGGCTAACACTGAAACTTTGCAAGCAAGACCAGATATTTTTCCAGCAGTTTGGTTGAATTAGAGATGTTAAGCAATAGGTGGTAAAGGTAAAATTTTATAAGGGACTAAGAAAACTTCCTAGCATATGAATTGACACATGATAGAGTTTCGAAAATTGCCTCAAGATGAAAAAGTCCAGGGTGTCCCAACAGCAGAAATACAGAAATCCAGAAAATCAAGAAAAAGCAGGCTGATCGTTGCAAAGACATTAGCATATCACTTCCTACCAAATATCCAAAAGACAAAACAAATGGTTGTTAACTCCTCGACCAAGAGAGTAATTTTGGACAAAAAGGAGGTGAACAATAGTATGCCGAAAAGTAAATTACGAATGATCTATTTGTAAAAGAAACATAACTAAAACAAAATGCCATCATCTTTCATCCACACCCTTATTATCCAAGCACAATTATATTCATAGAAGTGTTTCAATAGTTTATTGCAGCATTTCTTATGAAATGGTCAACAATCATACGGCAAATTAATGCCCCGCCGATTGGCATGTTGCACTGTCAAATAAATATTTGTGAATATATAGTATGCATAGCTCAACAACTTGAAAATCCTCTGCAACTTAGCATTATAGATGACTTTCATAATACCATCATCACAACTCATCTCCAAGCAGTCAAACGCATACTTTGGTTTCTTAAAAGTAACTTCGAGTCTCTGCAGTTTCCGATGCTTATCCTCTAATGATAACTGTGAGGACCTTTGCAGGCATGTGTTTAGTCCTACATTGGCTATGTACTGGGTAGATCTTGGGTACTTATGTAGCGCTAAGGAACCTAAATAACACCTTTCGACTAGTCTTTTTGGTAGAGGTTCTGAATTGTTGCTAATGATATCAAAACAGACTCGGCCCATGGTCCATATGGACTAGGAAACACTGCAGCATGAGCATGTTGAGGCTAACTATAAATCGATCATGGTGCTTGTGATTATATTTGAATGAATATGAACCCTTAGCCTAGCGAGAATACTCGAGCTTCAAAGCGGGGGAGTATGTAAGAACCATGCGGGCGTGTGTTTCGTCCCACATCGGCTATGCAATGGATAAATTTTGGGTACTTATACAGAGCCAAAGAACTCAAATAACACCTTCCAGCTAGTCTTTTTGGGTGAGGTCCTGGGTTGTTGTAATAACCCTAGTGCTACATATATGGCTAGGTTTCGTGCTCGCACTAAGCATATTGAAGTTGATTATCATATACTCCGAGATTTGGTCGCAAATGAACAGCTTAAGGTTACATTTGTTCACTCTACTTCACAATTGGCTCGCCAAAGGTCTGCCAAGAGATCCATTTCTATCGAGCCAAACTGTTGGTTTGCACCACCAACAGTCTGCAGGGAAGTAATAGAATGAACATGGATGGAGCCAGGGAGCTGAGGGAGGCCATGCCTCTCTATTGGTCTATTTTCTGCTTCTGTTTCCGTTTGTATTTATCTGTCCTGATCACCGAAGCCACCGCCCAGATACAATTAGAATTTGAGAGGAGAATTTACTCCAGAGTTAACAATGATGGAAACCAATATATCTCTAGATTTTATAATCTTAACGTGAGGAATCTTGATTGGAGTTTATCAGTTCAGCAAAAGAAATGGAAATCAAGATCCTCAAAAAAAAAAAAGAAAAAAGAAAGGGAAATCAAAGAACAAACAGAGATCGAATCTGACCTTGTGCTCTGGATCGCCAACTTCCGAGCTTCTTCACCCCTGTGACCGGAAACAAACCACTGTGAAAACAATGACGCCGTCTCCTCCGATCGACGGGAAATCGCCCGACTGCCGATGCTCGAGATCCACCCCCCGGCTTGGAGAGAAGATATCAAGAGTGAGGAAGGGCAAATACCCATCGGTTTGGAGATTATTCTTGGAGGATATATCCAATAGAAGGCGAATATGCTGGCGGAGATGCTCCCAAAGATTCGCTGCGCCTGACGCAAGCCCGCGCTCCGCAACCTCGCTCTAGTCTCTTCGACGCCCGCGCCATTGTCTCTCGTGGGAGACGGATTAAAAGGGGCTATTTAGGTGGAGCTGGATTAATTTTTAGTATCCGTATATATAACTTTTGATTTTGATAACCATTTTATATTTTACTCTGATCTTATACAAATTTACACATAATTATATATAAAATAGATGTAAGCAATTATGTGCAAAACATTGGACCGCGTGTGCAAGTATAGAGCATCAAGGGCTCAACATAAAATGATGGTTAAATAAAGACCGAATGCTAATTAATTCATAAAGTAGAAAACTATATGTGCTTGCCCTATTAAATTTTTCAATACCAGTTGGCACATGGATGATAAGTGATGGTTAAAGTAGACTCATCTATACCATAAAAGCCACTATGCCTAATTATACTTTTGTATGCTTCACATTTCATGAAATGAAAAAAATAATGCAGCTAAAGATCCGGTTGGTACTAGAGTCAACATCTATTTTTTAAAAATAAATTTTAGTTTTTAATATTTATTTTTACTAGTCATATCTATTTCAGAAGTATATCTTCTTTTAGTATTATCCGTGAGCAGTAAGTTAATGCATATTATTTGAGAAAAGAACCAGTTTACGCCTAGTTCACATTTTATTATGACCCAAACCATTTCTAGACTAAATCAATAACAGCCATGCTTTTCCCGTAATTGAGCTCGAGGCAAAAGGTGGTAGGCATGAGCATGCGCAATGAACTCCATGGCCCCAAACCAGAGTGCGCCTGCATGGAGTTATAATTTTGATGAGTTATTATTTCTATGCGAACGGAGCAAAGACATGTCTACTTGTCATTACCCTACTTTGACCCTTTTTTTTTTGTTGTGCTAAAGCGGATGGATCATACCTAATAAGTACGGATGCACCCAATAAAATCAAAAAACAAAGTACTTCTGAGTGTCAGGGATAACTCTCCATCTCCAGCCTACATGATACTACCGAAGACCCTACTTTGACCTTCAATGGACTTAGAAGACATCAGCCGTTTGCTCTCTAATGTGAAAGAAAGGTCTGTTGGTATTCACCCCCCCCCCCCCTCCCTTTTGATACAAGAGCTGCTCACCCTACTTTGATGTAGGTGCAACCAACCAAATCAAGAGCAAGAACCTGGCAAAGCGGTGCAGGAGGGATCTCTCTGGAATGCTGAGCCGCATAGGTAGCAATCCAATCTGCGGCGCGGTTTGCCTCCCGGTATGAAATCGCCTAGTTTGCCGCTTTATAAAGAAATTGCAATTTACTCACGTGCGAGGTGTGTTTATTACTTCCCTTGCTACATGGTTCTGCATGGTAGGTTCGTCGTATGACGCCGAGAGTTCTTAGATTTTGTAATTTGGGATGTTAATTTTATCTTTGCTTGCACCATGTACCGCACTGAAAAATATATGATCAAGTTTGCAGGATGCATAAGATTGCTCATTTCCAAGATAGATGACGTGATGGCTATCTACAGTGATATAAGATAGAGGATCCAAACTTGTGCACTTGCTCGGTGCTTTCTGACACTGAATTTAAAATGCTAAAGCCCATAATGCACTCCTATTGGTAAACATTGTGCACCTCTCCTTATGAGACTAGCTATGAGATTATCTTGTTAAAATAGTAAATCTTAAACTAATTATTAAATTAAAATTTTATGGCTTCCATTTGTTTAATGTCGTCTTGCTGCCTTTGGCCATTGTTTTATAGCCTGAAGCATGACCATTATTACAACAACAATTGTTAGCTACAAAGACAACCGAAAAAACACACTTAAATCGAGCCGAGCTGTCAACTAGAACCATTAAAGATTCTCCACTTCCTATACTTTCTATATTCAATTTTTCAGTGCACCCGTGCTGGATCTCAACTACCAACTGGGCGTTTCCTAGTCCTCTATTTGTACACATTACGCGTGCTCTGCAACTAGCAAACCAGTTCTTGGCTCCCATTACCCTTTGCATTGCTAGTGCTTCACGCACCATATATTCCTGTACTGAGAGCTGCAATAAAGAGTTGCTCATTAATATATATATATATATATATATATATATATATATATATATATATTTGGTGTCTCTGTGAATTCCTTTTTTGATCCAAGTTAAGCTTGTGGTAAGTGGGCACGAAAGACTCGAATTACCACTGAGCAAGCCACACAAGGTAATTATAAATTGCACTAGCAAAATAATACGTACTTCGCAGTGAAACATGAAAAATATGAAAAACGGCAAAGATCATTCATTTTGATCACTTCTTAGATTACCAAATTCATGTGGAACTTGATGATTAATTGAACGATATCCAGAGCTCTAATTGGCATCATCTCTCCCCCCAGTACCGCATTAATCAGTAATCACTCAAAACAGATGATCCGTAGCAGCGTTCATGAAATATAACAGACTAAAACTAGAACTAGAATAGGCATACACCAACTGAAAGGTGGAATCAAAAAAAGTTTCCTAAGAAAGGCTCTAAAACAATCCAAGTTACACTAATTCGCCAGCCTGATAGATAAGAATAACATCAGATAAACACGACAACCAATCCTACCCCAGGTTTGTAACAAGACTACTAGGATGTTTGATTTGCCATCCAGCCAGCAAACTAATTGGTGTAATTCTTGACGGCCGCGTGGGGCTCCGCGGCCTTGGCGGCGGGGGTGGGCTCGACGGCCGGGGACGGCGGCACCGGCTTCCCCAAAAGCTCCTCGGGAATATCCGGTATCCCCTCGAGATAAAAAGTATAGAATACCTTAAACGGGAATACGATCTGATGGAGCTTAACCTTCCCGTAAACCCCAGTGAAAACCCCCGACCCGCCCGTGATGCTCAAGTACGTGTCCTCGTAGGTCAGATACGCCCCCTGGACCGATATGTGGCCGTAGTCTCCGAAATAGAAGCTATATATCGCCTCGTATCGGTCCCCGTTACGTTCCGGGACGTGCTGGATCAGGATGCAGATCCCTGCCGTTATCCCCAGCCTCTTCTCCAAAGTGCCGTGGTAAACCTGGAACCAAAGGGAGGAATTTTTAGTTAGTATTAATTAGGTGGTTCATGTGATAGGGATAAAAGGTGGATAAACTTGCCTTGTTGCTGAAGGGTACGAGATCGCCGAGGGAATTGTGTTCCTTCTGGCTCAGGCGGAGGTAGGCCGGGCTGCTGCGGTCCCTCTCGTTGATTTCGTACACGTACATCTCCTGAACCTTAGCTGAGGATTATTAGAAAAAGAAGTTAGTACTAGTGGCCAAGCAAAAAAGAGAATTGAATTACACATTATGGAATAGGGTGGGAATAGAGGAGCACTTGGTCGCGAATAGGAAGACGTGTCCTTCTTGTTAGAGAAGAGGGAGGCGGTGATGCTGTGACGGCGGGGGATAGCGGCTACTTTGGGGGGTTTGTTAGGGTTTGGAATAGAGAAGTGGAAAGGTTTTAGAGATCGGGCTTGCGGGAGAGGAGAGAGGGTTTTGCCTGAGCTTGGGATGCTGAGGGAGATAGAAGGAACTCCGAGGGAGGCCATGGAGGATGGGAGGGCGCTGATTCCAGGGTGGAAGACGAAAGAGCGAGAGAGGTCTTTTATAAAAGCTGAGGTGAGGTCAGAGCAACGCGTGGCGCACGTAGAAAAGATCTGGAATAAGCGGTGTGGAATTGTGGAATCTAGCGTCGGAGTGCGGAGGGACCGGGCTAAAAAAAATGATCCACCGATGGATTGTGTGATAGTTCCTTCGGGGTGGATGGATGGATGAAGGCAAGTTCAGAGTGCTTTGTGATGTGTACAGAGTCATGTGTTTTTTCCATCAGGCCACTTATGCTTACAAAGAAGCTAACAGTGTGGCTGACTGAATGACATCCTTCGTAACTCATCACTTCGAAGGTTTCACTTGAGATAATCGATCCTTGGTTCCATTATCTTTGTATGCTCTTATCCTTTTCGATCTTATAGGCTACATCCACATTCATTATGTTTGAGCCGTCGTTGTACCAAAAAAAAAAAATACAATTTAAGTCGGACCCGAGTAGAGATGGATAAGGCCGTGGGGGCTTGGACGAGGGGAGCGCATGAGTTAAACATGCGCCCTATGTGATCTGTGGGATAGAATATTCCTCGCTTTTGGACTTTTGAGTCCCTTGGTTGGTGGTTCAATGTCATGTGATATCAACTTTATACCATGCTATTTCGAAATGAACGCATGATAGATAAAGTCAATAGAAAACGAGATGCATGATTAGTGTGCAACAACCCTCATACAGTGTATATGGCGTATGATATAATTTTTCTACTTTATCAGCTTCATGACCGTGTTATTATCGTTTATAATAATTTCAAATGCATCCATGCCAAAGAAATAACTAGGCCAACTTGTTCCGACAATGGGAATACGCACCGTCACACCGATCTATTTGAATGTTGTTTTGGATCTGTTTGCCATATGCTTTCTAAATATTTTTTTGGGTCATTGGCTCCAACCTTTCTGTTTCAAGAACGAATTCAGTAATTTTGAAACAGGTGAAACCTCCTTTTCTTAAAACAAGCCTCTCATATTTAATGAAAGATTTTAAGTTTGCTACATTATTCATCAAAACATTGAGTTCGAAATAAATGGAGAGCAAATTCTTGGTGTATGCACAAAGTTGTGCGTTTATGCTGAAATAAGATAGTGAAGTCCTCACAATTTGTGATGCTTCCTCCATTTTAATTTTGAGTCTCCTGGCTTAAAAGTTAGAGCTAGGAGTAGGCTTCGAATTGAAGTAGGATTATTGAATATAACTATCAAGCTCAAGATTTGTTGATGAATGATGTTGATCAAAAAAAAATTTACTGTAAGCTGATATATTTATTGTCGAACATATTTTGATTAGTGGTACAGGAACGAGACTGCTGATATTAACAGAGCTGTTTTTGAGGGGAACAGAGCAGCTATAAATTATTTTTTTCCTATTAACAAATTTTCCTTTTAAAAGATAAACTTTTGTTTCATATTCCTGAAAAAATGCCTTTAGTAACTTGCAGACTCATATTTGCCGTCCCAGTTCCTTTGGATCCGTCCTTCAACTCTCCTTTCCTCTCCCTCAGAGTTGTCCCTCCTGCCATGGGAAGCAAGGAGTTTTGATTCTTTCATTCTCTCAAGTTAGCCATTTGCATTTCTATATATCCGTAACATCTTGCTATTTTTTCTTTCAGTTATTTTTTTTTATCTGAATGTACCAAAAAGAAAAAAGAATGATCGTTTTCTTGTCCTTATATGTTTTTTTTTTTTGACTTTGATTTCTTGTCGTTGTATACATGGTTTGCCCTTTCTTTTCTTCATCCATGTATTTTCTAATTGATTCTTAACCTTCTTTAATAAAAATACCATTTCTTAATATGTCTTATGGATTCAATCTTAACCTAACTAATAAAACAAATTTTTGAGGTTAAACCCAGATTAACCTAGTATTTCTTTTTATTTTCTTAGTCTATTGTTAGGGTTAATAAATACAATTGTATTTTTTAGTTTCTACAAGTATGTTAGTACGAAAATCAATCAACATAATTTAATAAAACTATGTTAACGTTAAACCAAGATTAACCCAGTATTTATTTCTTATGTATTTTTTCCTAACCACTTATTAGGTTAATTAGTTATTTTTATTTCTTATTACTACGACTGTATTATTAAGGAAATCAATTAACCTAGTTCATTAAAATAACATTTCTCTGTATATTTTATTGACTAATTTCTAACTTATTTAATAAAAATATATCAAGGTTAGATTAAGATTAAATTAATATTTCTTTTTTTTCGTATTTTTCCTGGTCTTTTGGGGGTTAACAAATATTCATTTATGTCTTAGATTTTTATGACTATATTTAGTAAGGAAATCATTGCATTTTTTCCTAATTCTATTAGGATTCATTTTCTATTTAACGAGAAACCTATTTTAATTACCTGAATTAATACTTAATGCTTTGGTTGATCTCAAATTCTCAATATGAGTTCGAATGGGAAGTCTCTAGCGGTTCCTATGACTATTTTCTAACCAGCCAATACAACATTCCTTTCTCAAAAAAAAGAGAGGCTAATACAAAACTCCGTTCTCTGAAGAGCTTAGAAGTTAGATCCATTTAAGACTCTTTAGGAAAGTTTCTAAAGTTCAGATTATAATAAATCTGAAACTATTTGTTGGTACTTGAACCCAACAAATAAGTAGAAAAAATGGGAAGCAGAAGGCTACGCTTGGATGAAGCTTTACTGAATGCGTTGGAAGGCATGTATAGAGTGAAAACATGTGGTTGGTTGATCATGAAGAGCGAAGGGCCCCAATTGAGAGGTCAAGAGTTCTATTTAGGCTCTTATATGGTTAGTAATAATGAAAAGCTAACATCATATGCAGAGGGGTTATTACTTGGTGCAGTGATGGAACGCTTGGCTCACAAACGTGATACCCTTATGTTCGAACTCCTAAGGCAGCCACTTTATGCAAAAGAAAGGGCCAAAGGTTAGGTCCACGTTGGCTTAAAATGTAAAGATCAGTGTGGATGTATATTTAGTCCCATATTAGTTATTCGCTGGAAAAATTTTGGGTATTTATATAGGACTAAAAAATCTAAAAAATATCTTTTAGCTAGTCTTTTTGGATGGATCCTGAGTTGTTACAAATAGTAACAGAGCGGATCTGACTTATAGCTTATATGGACTAGGAGATATTACGGTATGGATTTATGGAGACCGACCACCAGCCAATCGTGATGCTTATGATTAGATTTGAATGGATTTGGATTCTTAGCATGATGAAGACGTCAGAGATTAAATGGAAGAAATGTGTAAGGATCCGTACGGGTGTGTGGTTAGTTCCAAAAAAAAATATTTTTTGGCTAACTTTTTTGAGTAAAATCTTGAGTTGTTACATAGAATGTTCAATTTTCACACATTTGTATGTTTCACTTTGAATTTTTTCTACACAATCGTATGTTTCACTTTGAACCAGAGTGACCTGGAAATGTTAAAGATGGCATTGCAAGGTCTGTGGCAAAGGGTCTGAAAGGAGAACTGGCCAAAGAGAAGGGAACACGAGTAGTGAGGGAAGAGCTGATTATAATGCAAACGCAAGGCCCTAGTCACCACCAGACCTCATAACCCAGCCAGAAACAGCAATTTCATGATGGATTGGTTGATGAAATGGGAGCCCATTTTCGTACGAGATTTTGAAGCGTTCGCTCCGTGATTTAAAGAATGTTTTATCCTTTGTTATTTTAATGATTCTCAATAGTTATCCAAGGTAAAATTATTAATTGGGACGGCATGCGTGCCCTCTTCTCAGAAACTTTGGAACACGCAACATATTAACGAAGGATTAAGGGGGCTTCGTCCTTACATCGTTCACAAAGGACACTATTTGCAGAATTAATTTCATGTACCTTTTAAGTGTAACACATAATGATCCATAGTTGACTATCTTATAGATCGACTTAGCCTTATCATTATCAGACTAAATACAAACATACATGTTATTCTACCTTTTCAACAAGTTGAAACGGATAGTGTGAAAAACCCAACATGCCAAGTCCAGTGAAGGGAGTTATGCAATGGTGTAAATGAGCTGTTTCCTGATGTAGGATATATGCATTTAATTATGTCTCTGTTAGGTACTGCGAGGGGTTTGAGCCATTAAAGCCCGGGTGGCTTTGTTGCTTCAGTCCAACTTCGCATTGTTTGCAATCACTTATGCAGCGGTCTTCTGTTTCAGGCGTTCTGGCGTAATGTAAAAGATATGATCATACTTGGGAGTGATGATGGAAGCTCACCCACATTTTTGTTTTGTAGGTGAGAGTTGAAACGTACGTCTCATTTTACTCCATGGTTCCCTGTGATTCACATCACAAATCCCTCCATCGGCACTGATGTGGCTTGGATTTGTCAGGCTTGTTACCGATCAGACCAGCCAATCGGACTGACCGTCCTATGATGATGATCAAACTAGCCAACCAGCATCAATAGGCTCCATGGCCCAGATTCAAAACTATTAAAAAAGATTGAAGCACGAAACCCTAAGTATTCATGAGCCACATTGCAGGACGATTGCAACTTCTCTGCACATTGAGCAGCTACTGACTTATTGCACATCTGGGCAATTATTGCACACCCAACAGTTATTGTGTACCCCCTCTTTTTGGGCAAATGATTCCATGCTCACTCTCCTATATATGTAAATAGATTCCAGGAGATCTCTAGCTATGTTTTTTTCTCTTACTTTGCTCCCCAAAACTCGTTGTGATTTAGATATCCGAGGATTTCTTGCTGGATCAAGTTCGACAACCTTCAGTATTTTCTCTCTAATTTGCATAGAGGTAGGAAAAGAACTCAGTTGTCTGAGCTGAATCCTTTACGGCCAAAATCCTTACGCCACTCTGTGCTCGTATGATAAACATTAGTTTGGACGACGACAGAAAAAACCAGAAGCATCCATTTGCAGCAGCTGCGAAAGCTCGGGTGGGAGCATAGATTAAACCTTATGGAGCTAATTGCCATTATTGATTTGTAATTTAAGTGCCACTTTTGTCGATTAAGGATTATTGCCCAACTGTGATATTGAGGTTGCAAGGACCCGCGTGGATGTGTATTTACTTTCACATCGGTTATTCGCTTGATAGATCTTAGATAATCATATATGATCAAGGAGACTAAATAATATCTTTCGGCTAGCCATTTTGGGTGAGGTTTTGGGTTGTTAGAAATGGTATCAGAATGGACCTAGCTTATAACCTATGTAGACTAGGAGACACTGCAGCA
Organism: Phoenix dactylifera; assembly: GCF_051530095.1. Lineage (NCBI taxonomy): Eukaryota > Viridiplantae > Streptophyta > Magnoliopsida > Arecales > Arecaceae > Phoenix > Phoenix dactylifera. The sequence continues at coordinate 30,599,615 of NC_143198.1, read as the reverse complement.
CAGATCCATTGGAACTGACCACGGGTCGGTTGTGGTGCTTGTGATTAGATTTGAATGGATTTGAACCCGAAAAGTCTAGGTTTAAACAGAGAGAATATGCGAGGATCCATGCGGATATGTATTTAGTCCCACATCGACTATTCACTAGGTAGATCTTGGGTACTTATATAGAATCAAGAAACCCAAATAATACTTTCTGGCAAGCCATTTTGGGTGAGGTCTTGGGTTGTTAAAAAAGTCGTGTTTGATGTCTCCGCATGTCAAGATCAAGCAATGGAAAGATTTTTTTTGTTACCTTAGATTTTTTGTTCCACTGTTTGTTAAGGACTTGTTCGGTTCGCAGGAAGAAGAAGAGAAAAAGTCTGGTCAACGAGAATTTAGAGAAATGCCTCATTGTTTGATTGAAGTTTTCAAAAAAAAAAAAGAAATGAGAGAGTAGTCTTCCCATGAGAATAATATTCCCGCGTTTTAAAGAAAAATCCATATATGACATAGAAAAGTCCAATTCCCACGTAAGTGGGATATTTTTTTTAAAAAAAATATTCTTAAACTTTTAGATAGAATGGAGTAAAGTCTTTGTCTGTAATAAGGGTATAATAGATATTTTATATAACTTTTTCAGATTAATAGATACTCAACTAAATATTAGTCATTCTGAAATGTGTCATTTTTTCGTGATCAATCAAACATATAAAAATCATCTTTCCAAATATTATATACCCACGCACCAGCTTCCCTAAAAAAATATTTTAGTGAAAAACATTCATTGCACAAACCAAACGAGTTTTAAATTCCTTTTCCACTGCAGTGTAGTTACTCATAGATATTTTAGGTCTCCGGCGACAGAAACGACTCAATACATTTGGGGGCCTAAGGCAAACTCACTAATGAGAGCCTTTTTTTTCTTTCCGTTTTGTTTATTATGCCTTCTCTATAGTAGGCTAGCCTAAGGCAAACTCACTAAGGAGGCCTTTTTTCTTTTCGTTTTGTCTTTGAAGCGTTTCCTACGGTGGGCCTTCTTTGGGTCGAGGCCTTAGGCGACCGCCTCAGTCGCCTAAGGATTGAGCCGGCCCTGTCCGAGAACAAGGGGTTAATCTAACAAAAAAGCACACTTTATCCCTTTCTATATCAATTACTAAGCCAAATAAAAAGTTTTTGAAAATTTGAACAGCAACCTTTTGTGTAATCTAACATTCTGTCTCGCCTAACTAGATCTAACTAGATTAAGATAATTCTACGGATACCATGGAATAGCACATTCAACTCCATTTTGCTATCTCATGAATGAATGACGAGAATTTGCCATGAAAAATAACATGCATAAAGCCATCCTGCGGGAGACTCAACCTTGGAAGCAACTCGAATCATGGAATAAGGACCCAATTTGAATTTTGGGCACCGAGTTGATGTTTTAAGGCCCCAACTCAAGCAAATCCCCAGTCCAAACTCCCATTCCACTATCTCTATGCTCACTTTTGGAAATCTAAGGTGACATGAATTTGTTATACCACTTAGACTTAAATTGTAGACCTTGTTCTTATGGTATTAGTGTGAGAATCCATGCGGACGTATGTTTAGTTCCACATCAGCTATGCACTAGATAGATCTTGATATTTTTATAGAGTCAAGAAATCCAAATAATATCTTTTAGCAAGTTTTTTTGGATAAGATTTTGGATTGTGGCAAATAATATTATAGTGAACTCAGCCTATGACCTAGATGAACCGAAGAGCACAACAACATAGGTTCTTCTTAGCTAAACCCAACCAAATCTCAGCCTTTGATGGGTGGGTCCATCCCACGACCCACCCTAGTATGGACCTGTTCTCCAAATTCATTTTGGTTTAGTCCTACCGAACCCACTTACCCCTCTGCTTTCGTATGGTCCAATCTATCAAACTTCCAAGTGAGTTGGTGGCCTGAACTTTCCTTTCTCTCTCCCGAGACATAAGTGTCAGCCTGTCGGACCTCGGCAAGCAGCAAACTGGTTTTGATCAAGATGATAAGCTAGGAATGGTTGTTGCAGAAGGGAAGCACACAGCAAAGTGTCCTCCAAAACTAATCGTATCAATTTTGAGCTCTCCCGAAAGGTAATGCCTTGTCTTTGACCGAAAAAAGGCTCACCCAGTTGAAAACATCATGATCAATGTCTTTGGCCTATTACCCAGTGATAGAAAACTATTCTGCTTCACACTTCTCAGTCAAATAATAGCAGAGAAGGCTACAGAAGCGTTCCGGGACTGGGGCTGGAGCTGTGGCATCTGCATCCCGAATGCTCTACTTTTTAGGGGGTCCAGAGCTAACATTTGAGTAAATGATAGAACTTATCAGTCGTCCATCAAGATATTGAGTTCAAGTAAAACAAGGGAGCATATCCTTTAGTTTTTATTTGGGAGGGACCATTGGAACTCTTTCATGGTTTTCTCACCGAAATGATCCTGGGGGCGTTCAGATTGGCGCAGAAGCTGGTCCAAGTCTACGGTCCACCCAATATGATGAGTAAGAAAGGGTACGGTCGGAATGGACCCCTGAGCCCGTGAACGCGGAAAAGCCGCTCACGTTACTCGAGTTTCTGGCCTCGGCACCGGGTCTTTGAGAGGGCCTAATATTAGGGAATCGCAGTGTCAGCGCGGATCAAAGTATTTATGATGTCACGACTCACAACGAAGCGAGGAGAGAATAAAAAAAAATTATCTTCTGATCATTTCAATAATTTATTTCGGGGTAGTTATATGATGACTATCATTTTTAGTGATTAAAGCTCATGACTTTTTCTATCTTGAAAAGAAGCATCATTCGCTTATCCTGGTTATGAACTTTTTTTTCTTTTTTTTGGCCAAATGCGCAAGCAGGCTCTTCATTTTAAAATTAGCTTTAAATTTAATTTTTGAAGCGTAATGCAGTTTTTTCAGAATAAGTATGAGTTTCAGAGTATGGGACACGACCGTTTGGATTGTGATATCGTCGTAATAGCATCAAGGATGCGGCCCCTCTCAAATTCATAGCTATCCAAACATTAAAAGAGCTCCTCTCATTGTACATCCTATTAAATTCAGAGACATCTAGATGATCTCATAAAGATGTGTGGTTATGTGTATGCGCCAAAACATTGCTCGAATATTCTGCCTACTTGGTAAAGCTATATTTTGCTATAGATGGCAATTGGTTCAGATCAAGCAAGATACAGATGGGTCGGATAAAAAATTTATTAAGTCTAACCCGATATATTTATTAAACATATCAAAAATCCATATCAGAACCTAACCACTTTATTAATAAGTAATTTAGTATGATCTACAATGGGATGGAATAAGTTAAACGGTTGAGCATTATCATCCTTACCTTCTACCGTAGCTCCCATCTAAATCGGGGTATAAAATTCATAAAAATCAAAAAGGCATGGAACTATAGAAGTTTAGGTTAGCTCATGCTTAGTCTTCAGATATAAAGAATATTTCATGTTTGAATGCTCTCCTATCATTTTTACCCCCTAAATCAATCTTCAAAACCAATAAGACCCAGAGAAACAATATTCAGACTGGCGCCCAATAGGCTTGGACTCGTGCCATTCTGACATACGACCCTTCACCTCCATAGAAACTAACTCTAATTTCTATTAGTTTCATAATAATTTTAACTTTTGTTTGAATCAACAACCCATATCCTGCAATCAGATGACAATCACCTGATGCTCCTTTAGTTTACACCATCCCTCGTCCTTCTCATTCATCACACAAAGCCGAAGGCTTCGCCATCCACGCTCCCTTTCCCGGCAAAAGACGCCTTTGGCCCGCTTTTGCGAAGCTTCTCCGCACCCCCGCCCCACGCCCTCAAAACCCTTTCACCTTTGCCGCTTTACTCGAGCGCCATTGCACATCACAAGCTCGCTCAAAATCCAAAAGACTTTGTTTTGCGGCCCAATCCAACTTCTCTCAAATCCACCGTCCAACCTCCCGAATGTTGTAAAAAAGGATGGCTGATCGTTGATTATTCATAAAATTTGTTGTATATATTGTCTCATAGGATGTCATTTTATTATTACGGCTGCTGACACGGTCAGGGGACCCACTTTTTCTTCTCCAATTAAATCATTGAACGGGACTTGTGAGTCGCGAGCTCGCCTTTTCCTTTATGCTTCTTTTAAACCCCCGTCCCTGGGGAGAGGGAGAGCACGAGTAGCTCTCCCGACCATGGAACTCATCAGCTTGCTAAAAAACTGGAAGGGAGGTGGCGGGACGCTGTCTTCGGCCGCTGGAGCTCCGACCCACGCCACCACCACAGTCGCCGCCTCCGTCCTCCGCTCCTCTTCCGAGTCGGACGACGACGACGACGACGGCGAGACGGAGGAGGATGGCTCCTTCATCGATCTCGAGTTCAACGTTCCTGTCGAAGAAGAGGTGGGAGGAGAGAAAGACTACAAAGACTACTCCACTTCGGAATCTGAGTCAGAGGAGGACGAGAAAGAGGTTGATTTCGCGATGCGATCCAACGAAAGCTATAAACGCGGCAGCTTTCAGCCCGATCGCAGTCTCTCCTTCTTCCCCTCTGACGATCTCTTCTTCAAGGGGCGAGTTCTTCCTCTGGAGCCCTCTTGTCTGGCCTTCGCCCCCTCCGAGCCCGACTCCAAGCCCCAATTTGGTGGTTCCCTCCTTCGCTCCGCCACCAAGCTCCGAATCTTCGCGTTCGGGCTCAAGAAGACGAAATCCTCGCCGGCGGAGCTCAATGTCGCTTCTCCGGCACCGATGGAGGCGTCACGGAAGCAGCACCAGAGGAAGCTCTTTATCAAATTCAAGGCGGAGGAGGTGCCGATCGTGTCGCTATTCACGCGTGATAACAGCTCCAGGAGCTCCGGCAGCAGTCGATCGTCGAAATTCCACGCCGCCGACGGCTCGCTGGCCTCGGAGGAGAAGAGATTCTCCAAGGACGTGGTTCAAAAGTACCTAAACAAGATCAAACCGCTCTACGTTAGGGTGTCGAAACGTTACGGCGAGAAGCTCCGGTTCTCCGGATCCCTGAGCTCCGTTGGCAGCAGAAAGGTGAGCTCCGCCAAGACTGATGGAGGAGAGAGGGGGTCGGTGGCGGTAGGCGCTTGTCGGGATCAGAAGCGGCAAGCTGGAAATACTCCGGCGGGGTTTATGGTGGTCGCTAGGCACCTGAGGAAGAGCCGCTCGGCCTCGTCGGCGATGGCCGCAGTCCGCTCACCGCCGCCTCCGCGGCGGCGGGACGACTCGCTACTCGAGCAGCAAGACGGGATTCAGAGCGCCATCGCCCACTGTAAACGCTCGTTTAATGCCGAGAAAGGTATGGATTCGACTCCGATCACGCCGGCCGGTCCCGGTCACCGCTGCTAATGTCTTATATGTTTCCTCTGACCCTTTTTTTTTTAAAAAAAAAATTTGTTACAGGGACCGAGTTGCCGTTGGTCCGGTCGAGGAGCGATCCGGGGGACGGGAGATCACTGGAAGGCTTGGGCAACGGCGTTTGACTCCCACTTTCCGTTCGAATTTTTGGTAGAACGGAGGAGGAAAAAGGAAAAGGAAAACGAAAAATAGAAATGTTCGCTCTTTTATGTTTGTCTTTGGAGTAGAAGCGTGGCAAAAGATCTCTTTTTATCCCCTGTGAAGTAGTTGTATCTTTTTCTTTTTTTCTTTTTTGCCTTTTTTGCGCTTTCCATATGAAAAGAGCAGGCTACGAGACTCGTTATTAGATCCATTGTAACTTTGTCAAGGAGCTGTTTTCTTCTTCTCTTTTTCCCTCCTCCCTACCCCGCCCCTTCTCTCTCCCCCCAGTTCTCTTTTTCTCAACTAGTTTGCCAGATGCGTCCGCCATTAGGCTGAAGTGGAGCAAGGGAAGTCACGTTATGATATGATGGTGAGATGGATTCGGACAAGCTCTCTTCTCTCTCCTTTTCTAATAAGAAGACAAAGATCTAAATGATTCTTGGAAACACAGTCTTGTCCTTTTGATTGTCTTATTTAAGGCCGCACCTGGCCTTGCTCCCTACCCCCACTTCCCTTCTCTCTCTCTGCGTGCGAAGTGTTCGGTTTTAGGTCGTCGGGAACAAGAAATCCCTCTGTTTTTAACTTGTGCGGGGCGAAAAGAAACGAAGGGAAGGGTGGTAGACCACCAAAAAGTTAAAGCAGAGAACTTTCCTCTCTCTCTCGCACACCCACCCTTCTTTTCCCGAAAGAAAACCTCTGCACCTTTATCTCTATATGACCTTTTTCGGCCTTCTCTCTCTTGACTCGCTCGCTCACACACTCGCTGTGCAGCCAAGCTCTTGCAGAGCCCGTTTTAGAGTCGCACCGTGTATGGTCTATATTGGTAACGGAGAGCCAGTCGTGTCTGGGCCCCTTGGTTTTCTATTTTAAATCTGCGGTCAGAGGTAGCGCGAATCTGACCCTCTCCTTTAAGAGCCGCTTGTCGGGTTACCGTACGCTCGCGTGAGATCCTCCGTGAATAAAGGTGCTGCCTTTGCTCTCTACTATGGATTCTGGTCGATCTAATGATGTTTTTGGCTCAGAGCAACGGTTGAGATGACTCCTATCTTTGGTGGGTTATTTACGGTACCAACAATTGCTTTGCCGCCGGGTTAAAGTTTATTACGTTAATTAGAATGTCATAATCTATTGCTCCCTAATATAGAAACTTTCCGAGGAAGTAGCGTTCGTGGATGACTTGGAGCTCTCTCTCTCTCTCTCCAAATGGATATCACGGTGATCGATCAAAACATTCGTCATTTTGGAAAGATCTATTGATGATTTTGGGACCGAACAAGCACTGTATTTGTATTGCATGGCCATTCTTATGTTGTTTTGAATTCTATATAACTATGGAGTTGTGATGGTGTCAATTTTTGGAGAAACTGAAGTGTTTCTCTAAAGTCTGCAAAGGAATGATGCATTATTTGAAACTTGAGCCAAAATACACATGCCTACAGCAGTTTTTTCTTCACTTTTTTTAGTGAAAATAGGCCTTATCCAATATTGCTTGAAGCAATATCCCTTCAAGCTGCTGTCTAAAAGGCTCAACGTCCTCGTTTTGGTTTTTATCTACTTCGCTGCAATTCTTTCCTATCTCAAAGGCCCAACTTAACTTCATCCTTAAACAACACTTTTATTTTCAATGGATCATACTAAACTTCTTTTGTACCTCATGGTAAGTGTTAAAATATTTGCCAAAAAAAAAGAGAGAGAAAAAAAGATTTTAATTTTTTATTCTATCATATTCATTACATATCAGGAGTTATATATACTAGTATACAGACCCTGTACAAAAAAAAAAAATATTACTGGCTAATATAAGTTGTTACATGATTCCTAAAATCATTCTAATAAGATCATGCTTGTTGCTAGAAATTGGACCCGGGGGCCGCCGCGAAACCAGGGGGAGGAGCTCCGCTGCCGGAACGGCGGACGGCGGTGCGCCGGCTGGCTGCGTCCTCCTGTGGAGTGGGCGTCTGTCCTGCAAAAAAGCCGGTGGCCGGGCTTTCCGGCGCCGGCCCTCCGATGCCTAAGTCAGAGGAGGCTAATATGTGGAGAGAGCAAAGAAGAGAAAATGTTCTGTTCTTTCGTGTCTGTGCTGTTTACTTGTTTTTCATCCTTTCCCTTTTTCCCCCCAGGCTTCCTTTTATAGAAGGATATTATGTTACCTGGGAGGTGACAGGGGAATTTGTCCTCTTTTGTGATAATTGGGCACGATTTGGCCCATTAATGGTGTAGTGGAGAATAAGGCCGAATCAGGCCGGAGTCAGGGAGTTGTCGCGGTTGATCAGACCAGTTGGAGTGGTTGAACCGTCGGCCGTAGTGGGCCTGGAGTTCGTAGATGGTAAGTGCATTTATTACCGAGTGAACCGGCGGTCAGGGAGAGCCATACGCTTTGATGGTTCAGTGATCCGGAGATCGTCTTGAGCCGTGTTCATTAAATGACTGAGTGCATCGGAGACTTGAGGGGGTCTCATGCATTAATGATAGGTCGTGCCAAATACCTGCGGAGATCTTGTGCCTTGACGGCTCAGAGATGGTGGCAGGTTGCAGTGGAGTTGTGTATTTAGCCGTCAGATCCTTTAAAAGGCTAGGCGGAGATTGAGTATTTGGTTAAGGCATCGGCTCGGCAGGGGTGCCGAGCCGAGCTGGTCGCCCAGCGGGGCGCCCTGTGGCGGGGTCGCTTCTAGTTAGTATTTTCTGGTCGGCGCTCTCTGGTCGGCTCTTTCTAGCCGAGCGTCCCTACTTGGCGCTTTGGTTGGGCCTCTTCTGATCGGCGCTCTCTAGCCGAGCACCTTTCTGGTCGGCGCCCTTTGGTCGAGCGCCTCTGTGGCAGTATGACTTGGGTTTTTCCCCCCGACTTCCGAGTTCCAGCTGGCTACCAGCTTGAGCGCGGGAAGTAGTTTTAGTTGGGTCATTACGGATTCTGAAAATTTTAAATAATTGCGCAATTCGAATTATCGGGCGCTTCGAGGTGCCTTTAATAGGCGGCGTCTCTTCTTTTCCGAAATGCCTTATTATTAGGACGCCTTCTCCGAAGCGTCCTCGCGTCGTGGGCTCATGATGGGGCCGCACGATCCGATGGGGCGCTTCGGTGTTCGAAGCATTAGCCTGAATTAAATACGGCGTTCCGTCTTTTGGGCCGACATGTGTCGTAATCTAAACGGGATGCAGCGTTTTTCTCGCCGATCCGGGCCGTTTGGGAAGGTCTATATAAACTCTCCCCTGGCCTTCCGTCCTCTTCTTATTGTCTTCTTCCTCCAGCTTTTTCAGTCCGAAGTTTTCTTTCTCCGGCGTTTTCCACAGGTCCCCTTTTCCCTCTTAATCTCTCTCTTCCCCATAATGGGTTCTATTCCAAGCGAAGTCGAGTCCACCATGAGCGTCCTGGAGGTCGAGATGACCGAAGAGTGGTTTTTTCCTCTTCAAGGGTTCCGTTTGGAACCCGCCAGGCGGGGGGATCGGGTAACCGATCCTCCGGTAGGCCGGATTGGAGTGTATCTAGAATCATTCTGGGCCGGCCTACGATTTCCTCTCCATGGCTTTGTGAATGAGTTGCTAACGGTATACCAGCTGGTTCCGGCGCAACTCGCTCCGAATGCCTGGAGAACAGTGATCGGTTTCCTGTCGCTGTGCTTACTGCACGGGATTCCGACCTCTGTTAATGTTTTCCGGCGGCTTTTCATCTTGAAGTCGAATCCGGGAGACGGAGAGTGGCTCTATATCGCCCTTCGGGCGGGTCGACCGCTCTTCCATGGTGCCCCTTCGTCTATTCATGACTGGAAGAAGAAATTCTTCTTCCTAGGTTCTGAACGGTCGTGGGGGTACGACCCTAGGTGGAGACCGACCCAGCTTAGGTCTATCAACAAGCCCCCCCGGCTTTCTCCACGTGAGCAGGGGATCGTCGACACCATTCGCAGCCTCGGGGACGGCATTTTACTGAACGGCCTCATAAGTGAGGACGCTCTAGTGAACGTGGGCTTGAGCTCGGCGCGTCCCCACGGTAAGAATAGCAGCAAGGTGTCTTTTTCGTTTTATTGTTGTTCTAATGTTCTAATCCTGCTCGCCCTTGCAGATATCGCAAAGATGGTGACCAAGAGCGAGGTCCTCTACGCCCGTTTCCAGAAGAGGGCAGCCGAGCTCTCGGGCGAGCCCACCGAGCCGAGGAAGAAAGTGAAAATCTCGACGACCTCGGCGCCCCCGGCGACAGCAGTGGCCGAGGCGAGCGCTTCTCGCCCCGCGCACTCCGACGCTGGTCGGAGGGAGGGCGCGAATTCCAGGGGCACGGGCTCCCGGGGAGCTTCGGTGGTGCTCCCATGCCCAGTGCCCTTGGCGCAAATTCCTGGTCGGCAGGATGCCCCAGTTGCCGACCAGGGGAGGAGTTCTGCGGGTCTAGCGCTTGCGCGCCCCGCTTTAGTCATGCGGCAGTCAGATCGGCCGCCTGTCCGACCCCAGCCCTCTAGCTCCGAGCCGGGGAGCAGTCAGGGAGCCTCGGGGTCGGCTCCGCCCAGGCCAGCCGCTGCTGACCTTCCGGGCCCATCAGGCTCGGGGGAGCGGGTGCCTCTCGCACCCGTCTGGTCGGTATTCGAGGGCGATTCAGCCCTCGATAACCCTCGAGTGGCGCGCGAAGTATTTCGGGTCGCGCTGCTTCCGGCCGACCAGGCCAAGATACGGTCCATGAGCTACAATGCTTTCATGGACGCTACTCTCTGCAACGCCGTCCGGGTAAGTTGGTTTTTTCGTCTATGTAATTTATGAAATTTTTTACTCATAATTCCTTAACGTTTCTCACGTCTCTTTTACAGCACTTGCACGAGACGGAAACGCTGATGCACGTCGTTCAAGACTACCGGGAGCGGGCCCGGAAGTATCAGCGTGGGTACGAGGAGGCCGAGGCGAGATGTCAGGCCTCCGAGGCCGAGCGCCAGGTACTCCAAGCGAGGGTGGGAGCGGCCGAAGACGAGGTTCGAGCTTTGACCGCCGAGCTCGACGAGGAAAAAGGCGCGCACACGCTGGCGAGGTCTGAAGTGCGCGCCGTGGAAGCTCGTCTGGCTGAGGCCGAGCTGGCGCTGGCCTCCAGCGAGCAGGAGGTGGGGAATGCCCGCCTCAGACACTTGGAGCTCGAGCGGGAAATAAGGAACCTCGAGCGGAAAGCCGCATACCATGAGGCTCGGGAGCTCGAGGCTCGGGAGCAAGCCCAAAACGCGGTGAAGCTCTTCCGTGAGTCAGAGGAGTTCCGCGATCTCCTGGAAGAGGAGGGCGTGAATGGGCTGATCCAAGGCTTCAGGGATTTCCGCAACCAACTGCGGCGGCTCATTCCGGATTTCGACGTGAACCTGCTCAAGCCGGGAGCAGGGGTCGAAAATGAGGCAGAGGCTTCGGGGGCCGACCAGGGAGGTCTGGCCGAGTCGGCCGAGGCCGTTCCCGAAGTCATCGAGGCTGCCTGCGAGGCTGCTCCCGTCACTGCCGAGGCCACCGAAGAGGAGGCCCCGATTGCAGAGCCGGCCGCCCCCGAAGCTACCGAAGCCGAAGCTGCCGAGCCTGAGTCTTAGTGTAATTTTTTGTTGTTTTGTTAAGTCGGGATGGTCCCCACACTTGTAAGGGCCGAGCCCGAGCTTTGTACTTAGCCTACGGGCTTTTTGAAATGAGTATGTTTTTGGCAACTCGTAAATGTCTGTTGTAGACTTGAAGTTTCTCTGCTCGGATCTATTTTAGGTTCCAAGAGTATGGGCTCTATGGCCTCAACTTCGTCCGCCACAGGACTTGCGTTTAGGCTCGGCTTGCCGAGCTCCATTGCTCGGTCTTTCGACCAAGGGTATAGCAGTGCTTACATCTAAGGTGTTAGGGCTCGGGGAATCTTTCCGAGCCTAGCCCAGAAGTCGGCAAAGCCCTAGGACGGTCACTAGGACTTAAACTTTTTAGCAAAGTTAGTGAACCTTGAGTCCGAGCCTTGAGTTGCCGGGGCAGACCGGATTCTTTCCCAACGAATGGGTTGAATGCTTGTCAGCTTGCGACGGGGATTCACTGAGCTTAGTATAAACTGAGCTTGCTGGTATCGTGAGCATTTTTACGTCGAGGCGACTGAAGACGCTCTGCTCGGAGTCCGCTCCTTGAGGACGTCCGCAGAGAGAAATCCAAGAATAAAATAATGTAAAGACATTAAATAAATGGGTACCTGGTACCGTGAGCGTTTTTACGCCGAGGCGACTGAGGACGCTCCTCTGCTCAGAGTCCGCTTTTTGAGGATGTTGGCAGAGAGAAATCCAAGAATAGGTAAGATAATGTAGAAACATTAAATAAATGGGTACCTGGTACCGTGAGCGTTCTTACGCCGAGGCGACTGAGGACGCTCCTCTGCTCGGAGTCCGCTTTTTGAGGACGTTGGCAGAGAGAAATCCAAGAATAGATAAGATAATGTAGAAACATTAAATAAATGGGTACCTGGTACCGTGAGCGTTTTTACGCCGAGGCGACTGAGGACGCTCCTCTGCTCAGAGTCCGCTTTTTGAGGATGTTGGCAGAGAGAAATCCAAGAATAGATAAGATAATGTAGAAACATTAAATAAATGGGTACCTGGTACCGTGAGCGTTCTTACGCCGAGGCGACTGAGGACGCTCCTCTGCTCGGAGTCTGCTTTTTGAGGACGTTGGCAGAGAGAAATCCAAGAATAGATAAGATAATGTAGAAACATTAAATAAATGGGTACCTGGTACCGTGAGCGTTCTTACGCCGAGGCGACTGAGGACGCTCCTCTGTTCGGAGTCCGCTTTTTGAGGACGTTGGCAGAGAGAAATCCAGCGATGGAGAACGAGCCGAGCTCGTTGGCTGAAGTCGGTGGAGAACGAGCCGAGCTCGTTGGCTGAAGTCGGTGGAGAACGCATCCCAACGTATCGGGGCATCCCGACGTATCGGGGCATCTCGACGTCTCGAGGCATCCCGGCCGTGGTCGGGGTAGGAGAACGAGCCGAGCTCGTTGGCCGATGGAGAACGAGCCGAGCTCGTCGGTTGAAGTCGATCGAGAACGAGCCGAGCTCGTTTGGTCAGTGAAGACCGCATCTCGACGTCTCGAGGCATCCCGACGTATCGGGGCATCTCGACGTCTCGAGGCATCCCGGCCGTGGTCGGGGTAGGAGAACGAGCCGAGCTCGTTGGCCGATGGAGAACGAGCTGAGCTCGTCGGTTGAAGTCGATGGAGAACGAGCCGAGCTCGTTTGGTCAGTGAAGACCGCATCTCGACGTCTCGAGGCATCCCGACGTATCGGGGCATCTCGACGTCTCGAGGCATCCCGGCCGTGGTCGGGGTAGGAGAACGAGCCGAGCTCGTTGGCCGATGGAGAACGAGCCGAGCTCGTCGGTTGAAGTCGATGGAGAACGAGCCGAGCTCGTTTGGTCAGTGAAGACCGCATCTCGACGTCTCGAGGCATCCGAACGTATCGGGGCATCCCGACGTCTCGGGGCATCCCGAAGTATCGGGGCATCCCGACGTCTCGGGGCATCCTGACCGTGGTCAGGGTAGGAGAACGAGCCAAGCTCGTTGGTCGATGGAGAACGAGCCGAGCTCGTTGGTCGATGGAGAGCGCATCCCGACGTCTCGGGGCATCCCGACGTATCGGGGCATCCCGACGTATCGGGGCATCCCAATATATTGGGGCATCCTGACGTCTCAGGATAGGAGAACGAGCCGAGCTCGTTGGCCGATGGAGAACGAGCCGAGCTCATTGGTCGATGGAGAACGAGCCGAGCTCGTTGGTTGATGGAGAACGCATCGCGAGCTCGTTGGTTGATGGAGAAAGCATCGCGAGCTCACGAACATCTTCAGGGAGTCCACGTAGGTACTCCATCATCCCGAGACATCGGGGCATCCCAACCGTGGTCAGGGGAGGAGAGTAAACCTGGTACCATGAGATAATCAGGAGAATTGGTGAGCTTGAAATAAGTACGCAGACCATCATAAAATGAAATTCATAAAATGAAATTCATAGTTGAATAATGGGGGACCCCTTGGGGTTCTACTAGTGGTACGCGCGGAGATTTTCAGAGCTCCAGCTTCGTGGAATGGGAGTCCCGTCTAGGGACTCTAGCTTATAAGTTCCGGGTCGGCGGATGCGCGTGACTCGGTAAGGTCCTTCCCAGTTCGAGGCCAGCTTCCCTTACTCAGTTGGTCGGGAGGCTTCAGCTCTTCTGAGGACAAGGTCCCCTGGTCTGAAAGATTTGACTTTGACCCTGGCGTTGTAGTACTGAGCTGTCTTTTGCTGGTACCTCGCCATGCGAACTCGGGCGGCCTCCCTTGTTTCCTCGATTAGGTCAAGGTTGCTTCTGAGCTGCGAGGAGTTGGAGCTGGCATCGTGATACTCGACTCTCGGAGAAGGAAGCCCGATCTCCAGCGGGATGACAGCCTCCGTCCCATATGTCAAGTTGAAGGGAGTCTCGCCAGTGGGGACACGGAACGTGGTCCGGTAAGCCCACAGGACATTGTATAGGTCTTCGATCCATTGTCCTTTGGATTTGTCGAGCCTGGCTTTGAGCCCCTGCAAAATAGTACGATTTGTTACCTCGGTTTCTCCGTTCGTCTGAGGGTGCGCGACCGAGGTGAAGCGATGGTCAATGCCGAGCTCGGAGCAGAATTCTCGGAAGTGAATATTGTCAAACTGCCGACCGTTGTCAGAGATGAGGATGCGGGGAAGCCCGAATCTGCAAATTATGGACTTCCATACAAAATTCCGCATCTTCTGCTCGGTGATCCGGGCAAGAGGCTCGGCTTCCACCCACTTTGTGAAATAGTCGATGGAAACGACCAGGAACTTCCTTTGCCCGGTAGCCAATGGAAATGGCCCCAGAATATCAATTCCCCACTGGGCAAAAGGCCAAGGGGAGCTGATTGAAGTTAAGGGAGCCGAGTGTCGGCGTTGAACATTGGCGTTTCTCTGGCACCGGTCACATCTTCGGACGAGGTCCACAGCGTCCTTCTGGAGTGTCGGCCAATAGTATCCTTGGCGCAGAATTTTATGGGCCAATGCTCGCCCTCCCAGATGGTTTCCACAAATCCCTTCGTGGACTTCGCACAGGGCATAATCAGCCTCCGTTGGGCGAAGGCATCTGAGGAGGGGAGAGGTGAAGGACCTCCGATAGAGCTTTCTCTCGTGCAGTATGTACCGGGTGGCGGAGCGCTTTATTCGGCGAGCCTCTTGTTCATTACTGGGGAGGACTTCATTTTGCAGATAGCTGATGAGCTCGTCCATCCAGCTTGGCTCGAACTCAATGCAGAGGGCCTGCTCGGGCTCCTCGGTACTGGGTTTTTGAAGATACTCCAGTGCTGCCGCTTTGGGGAGCTCGCTCATGCGGGAGGACGCCAGCTTTGATAGCTGGTCGGCTCTGAGATTCTCCGACCTGGCGACATGTTGAATGTGAAAAGATTCCAAGGTCGCGGTGAGATCCCGTACCTTCTGAAGATACTTTTGCATGGTCGGGTCTCTGGCTTCGAAGTCGCCCATGATTTGATTGACGACGAGCTGAGAATCACTGAAGGCCTTCAAGTCCTTCACTCCTAGCTCTTTGGCTAGCTTGAGCCCGGCGACAAGCGCTTCGTACTCCGCCATGTTATTGGAAGCAGGAAACTCGAGGCGCAAGGCTTGCTCAGCGACCACCCCCTCCGGACTGGTGAGGATAAGTCCCGCTCCGCTACCCCCCGAGTTTGAAGAGCCATCGACATGCAGAGTCCACGTCAAACTCGGGGTCTGCTCCATTGGTGGCTCAGGTTCGGGCTCGACCTCATCCGGTATGGTGCACTCGACTATAAAGTCTGCGAGCGCTTGTGCTTTGATCGCCGGTCTGGGTCGGTACTCGAGGTCGAATTCTCCGAGCTCGATGGCCCATTTAGTGATTCGACCTGCGCGGTCTGATCTCTGCAGGATCTGTTTGACCGGCTGGTCGGTCAGCACGGCCATTGTATGAGCTTGGAAGTAGGGTCGGAGCCTCCGAGCTGAGATGACCAAAGCATAGACAGTCTTCTCGAGCTTGGAGTATCGGGTCTCGGCATCCCTCAAGACCCGGCTGGTGTAATATACTGGCTTTTGGAGTTTGCCCTCTTCTCGGACCAGGACCGAGCTTACTGCTACGGGAGAGACAGCTAGGTACAGGTAAAGGAGTTCACCCTGTTGAGGCTTTGTGAGCAGGGGAGGGGAAGCCAGGAGGTGCTTGAGCTCTTCAAAAGACTGCTGGCACTCATCCGACCATAGAAAGTCCTTCGGCCTCTTGAGGGCTGTAAAGAATGGAAGGCAGCGCTCGGCCAAGCGGGAGATGAATCTTCCTAGGGCTGCAACTCGGCCTGTGAGCCGTTGTACCTCCTTGACCGTTCTGGGAGGTGTCATCTCTTGGAGGGCTCGGATCTTTTCAGGGTTTGCCTCGATTCCCCGTTGCGTAATGATGAAGCCAAGGAATTTGCCGGAGGTGACTCCGAATGCGCACTTGGCTGGGTTGAGCTTCATCTGGTACTTTCGGAGTGTGGAGAATGCTTCATTGAGGTCGGCTATATGGTCTTGCGCCACCTTGCTTTGTACCAGCATGTCATCAACATAGACCTCCATGTTTCGGCCTATTTGGTCTTTGAAGATCCGGCTGACCAGCCTTTGATAAGTTGCCCCGGCATTTTTTAAGCCGAATGGCATCACTTTGTAGCAGTAGGTTCCCCCGTCGGTGATGAAGGCTGTTTTTTCCTCGTCTTCTGGCGCCATGTGGATTTGGTTGTATCCGGAAAAGGCATCCATGAATGCCAGCAGCTCATGGCCCGAGGTGGAGTCCACGAGCTGGTCGATGCTGGGGAGTGGGAAGCTGTCCTTTGGGCAGGCTTTATTCAGGTCGGTGTAGTCCACGCACATACGCCACTTCCCGCTGGCTTTCTTGACGAGGACCACATTGGCGAGCCACTCCGGGTAGGATATCTCCCGGATGAAGCCAGCTTCAAGGAGCTTGCTGACCTCCTCGGCTGCTGCTCGCTGTCGTTCAGGGGCGGTGCCTCGCTTCTTTTGTCGCACGGGCTTGCAAGTTGGCTTTACTTGGAGCCGGTGGACCATGATCTCTGGATCTATCCCCGGCATGTCCGCGGACGACCATGCGAAGACGTCCATGTTATCTCGTAGGAAGTTGATGAGGCGACCCCTCTCATGCTCATTGAGGCCAGAGCCGACCTGCACGGTTAGCTCAGGAAAGTTCTTACGTAAAGGAACTTGAATTAATAACTCACCAGGCTCCACCCGCTTTTTCTGAGGGTTGACCCGTGCCTCCATAGTCTTAGTTGAGGGCCGGTCGGCTGCTGGGACAGGCGCCTCGGCGGGTTGTTTTGCCTTGTGGGTCGCCAAGTAGCACTGCCTTGCCACCATTTGGTCCCCTCGAACTTCGCCGACTCCCTGGCTGGTGGGGAATCGCATGAGCAGGTGGCGGGTCGAGACCACTGCTCGGAGGGCGTTGAGACCTGGCCTTCCGAGGATGGCGTTGTAGACCGAGGGCAAGCGTATCACGAGGAAGCTCATCCCCATGGTACTTTCACGGGGGGCGAGCCCGGCTGTGACCAGAAGGTCGACCTCGCCCTCCACTGGGACTGAATCCCCAGTAAATCCAACCAACGGAGCGTTCATCCTCCGTAGCTGCTCTTTTGTCATCCCCATTTTACAATAGGCACTAAAATACAAAACATTCGCCGAGCTTCCATTATCAATCAAGATGCGTTTTACATCAAATTTATTTATGATCATGGAGATGACCACGGCATCATCATGGGGAGTTTCGACTCCCTCCAGGTCATCATCTGAGAAGGAGATGGCTTCTGAGGCGCGCAGGCGCTTCGAGGAGGTTCCTTCTCCTGAAGCTTCTCCAGCCGAGGCCCCACTTCAGATGGTGTTGATGATGCCGGCGATGGGCCTATTGGCATTTGAACCTTCAGGCTGTGCGGCTCCTTCGGCTGGCATCTTCTCTTCACGCCGGCCTTGCACGAACCGATCGAGCACCCCTCGACGGATGAGTGCTTCGATCTCGTTTCGGAGTTGATAACAATCCTCGGTATCATGGCCGTGATCCCGGTGGAAACGGCAATACTTCCGGGGATCACGCCGGGTTCTGGAATCTTGTTTCGGAGGTGGGAGCCGGATGCAATCCCGGCTCTCAATCTCCATGAGGATTTCAGCCCGAGGAGCATTGAGGGGAGTGTAGTTTCCATACCTCCCTTCGGGTGCGCGGGCCCGCAGTGGGAATCTCGGGCGGAGTGGTGACCTCTGCTGAGGCGGTCCCCGCAACCGGGGTGGACTCTTCAGACTGGGCGGGTTCTTAGCTCGTCGCGGAGACGGGCTTCTGGGCTGGCCGCGCTCCTCGCGGCGTCTCTTCTGTTTCTTGGGGTTCTGCTCGGTCCCGCCCCGCCGAACAGCCACGGCTTCCTCAGCCTTGGCGTACTTCCGCGCCCGAGCGAACATTTCGGTGAGGTCTGCAGGGAAATTCTTCTCGATCGAGAAGAGGAACCTGTAAGACCGGGCTCCAGTCTTTAGCGCCGACATGGCGATTGACTGGTCAAGCTCCCGGACCTCCCATGTTGCGGCGGTAAACCGGTCCAAGTATTCCCTGAAGGACTCTCCCTCCTTTTGCTTAATATCAAGGAGGGAGTCGGATGTCCGTCGCTGGGGCTGGCTGGCGGCAAAGTTGCCGGCAAATTGTCTTCCGAGCTGCTCAAAAGAAGAGACAGTACTCGGCTTCAGCCCGGTAAACCACAGCCGGGCTGGTCCTCGGAGTGTCGCTGGGAAAGCCTTGCACATCATGGCCTCCGAGGCTCCTTGTAGGGCCATTAAGACCCGATAACTTTCCAGGTGGTCAAGGGGATCAGCCTTGCCGTTGTAAGGCTCCACCTGGGGCATCTTGAACCGTAGTGGAACCGGTTCATCTTCAATCTCCGGGGAGAAGGGCGACTTCGTGGTGAACTCGAAGTCGCCATCGCGTCCCGATTTCCTCCCGTGGAGTGCCTGGATTTGGCGCTCCAGTTTCTCGACCTTCCTGTCGAGTTCATCATTCTGGAGGATCGCTGCAGCGGTTCGTTCGGGTGCAAGTTGCCCTGGAACCGACTCAGCTTCTGAAGGTTGTGGCCAGCCTCTATGGCCTCTGGCTGGGTGCTCTCTCCAGAGGGAGGCCTGAACTTGAGAGTCCTGACCTCGAAGGGGAAGTCCGCTTGTAGGGGGCTCCGGTTGGACTGGAGCCGGAGGAAGCGGCGCCGTTGGGATGCCCCTGGGTTGCAAGCTTTGGACAGCGGTAGCCAAGGCTTGCACCTGTTGTACCAGGGCATCAAACTGCTCCGGTCGAACTTGAGGAGTTGATTCGGCCGGAGGCGGCGAGTTTCGGACAGAATGTTCGGGACTAGACGGAGGACGTCGGGAGGCATTGGAAGCCTCTTTACTTCTTAGTTTCATGGCAGCAACTCGGGCCCTTCCTCTAGCGCCAACTGTTGCTGGAAATTGGACCCGGGGGCCGCCGCGAAACCAGGGGGAGGAGCTCTGCTGCCGGAACGGCGGACGGCGGTGCGCCGGCTGGCTGCGTCCTCCTGTGGAGTGGACGTCTGTCCTGCAAAAAAGTCGGTGGCCGGGCTTTCCGGCGCCGGCCCTCCGATGCCTAAGTCAGAGGGGGCTAATATGTGGAGAGAGCAAAGAAGAGAAAATGTTCTGTTCTTTCGTGTCTGTGCTGTTTACTTGTTTTTCATCCTTTCCCTTTTTCTCCCCAGGCTTCCTTTTATAGAAGGATATTATGTTACCTAGGAGGTGACAGGGGAATTTGTCCTCTTTTGTGATAATTGATCACGATTTGGCCCATTAATGGTGTAGTGGAGAATAAGGCTGAATCAGGCCGGAGTCAGGGAGTTGTCGCGGTTGATCAGACCAGTTGGAGTGGTTGAACCGTCGGCCGTAGTGGGCCTGGGGTTCGTAGATGGTAAGTGCATTTATTACCGAGTGAACCGGCGGTCAGGGAGAGCCATACGCTTTGATGGTTCAGTGATCCGGAGATCGTCTTGAGCCGTGTTCATTAAATGACTGAGTGCATCGGAGACTTGAGGGGGTCTCATGCATTAATGATAGGTCGTGCCAAATACCTGCGGAGATCTTGTGCCTTGACGGCTCAGAGATGGTGGCAGGTTGCAGTGGAGTTGTGTATTTAGCCGTCAGATCCTTTAAAAGGCTAGGCGGAGATTGAGTATTTGGTTAAGGCATCGGCTCGGCAGGGGTGCCGAGCCGAGCTGGTCGCCCGGCGGGGCGCCCTGTGGCGGGGTCGCTTCTAGTTAGTATTTTCTGGTCGGCGCTCTCTGGTCGGCTCTTTCTAGCCGAGCGTCCCTACTTGGCGCTTTGGTTGGGCCTCTTCTGATCGGCGCTCTCTAGCCGAGCACCTTTCTGGTCGGCGCCCTTTGGTCGAGCGCCTCCGTGGCATATGACTTGGGTTTTTCCCCCCAACAATGCTAACAAAGAAAAAACATAATATAAATCGATACAAAACTATGCTAATAAAAAAAAATATTATGAGCTGGTACAGATTATTATGTGATCCTTAAAATTATTTTAATAGTAAATATTGACATATTCAACATCCATCTAATATTCTTAGGAGCCAATACCATACTTCGATTTGCTATTCAGATTTTACTATTGATATTCTTTTGGCAGAATATATGCACATTAGTTGATGGTCGCTTTCTAGTTGGTGACCCGCAGCTCTATGTCAGATTTCAAAATAATTGCATGTCATAAATACATTTATTTGTTCTTTCCTTGGAGAGTTAGAGCGGAAACTCTACACTCTGGTGGAAAGGCTTTGAGAGACATTTTGAGGTGTTCAAAAGATGGCCGTGGCCAGGTGCAATAATACAGTACAGTACACAGGGAAACAGGAAGTTGCTGAGCTGATTGGACTCAAATGGCTGAGCCATGGGTCCCTGCATTCTTAATCTTTATGGCCGTGACCAGCACTATGAAAACGTGGCAGACTGTATGCTAAATTGTCGATGACGGATCAAGTTGGTAGGGATCAGCTCATAAGTCAAAAAGAGTCGCGTGCAATATGACTGGAAATGGACCTAACTACTACCTAAATAAGAGGATATGGATCCAAGGCTCAGCTCATTTAAAAGGAGTAAATCCACGGGAGCCTTCCAATGAGGATCTAGCGCTTGCACATGTAACATGGACATAGAAGATGTTATCCGATTTGCGTGGTATGGTGAAGGTTCATGAATGGATCCATTCCTCAATATTAGAAGGAAAATTATGGATGACAAGGCTATATAGATAGTAAAGAATTAAATTTAAATTGGTTTGCTCAAATTTACATTGGTTTAGTCACAAGATTTTCAATTCAAAGTCAAGATTTAAATTCAGAGTGAAATCCATCGAGAGCTTCTCTATTACATAAATGACGGACATATATAGTGATTATGCAATCGTTATTTTTATTTTTATTGCTTGAAAACTATCAAAAAATGCAGGCTATTTCGTAGCTCTACAATTTCAAATCAATGTAGGTATGGCAACTATCTTCCGAAAGGAGGTGGATCTGAAGGCTGCGCATCCACCCCCGAGTGGTCTTAGTTGTCTGGAAGGCGACCTGGGGTTGTCTACTCACCAAAGGAGTGTTAGCACGGCGGGAGGTGGACATCTTTCCGGGTTGCTGGGCCTGTCAGGAGGCGGAGGAGACTATCCACCATATCATTTTTGGCTATTAGCAGGCTGCTATGATCTAGGAGTGCATCCTGGCCTCAACGGAGCTGCGTCCGGGATGGATATCGACAGAGGACTTCCTGACCTTCCTGCTTGAGTCCTCTAAACGACGTAGACTTCTGGAGCAAGGGACTCGGGTGGCCTATTTAGCTTGCTATTGCTAGCTAGATAGAAATGCTCGAATATTTGAGGACCGAGATGCGCACCCGAGAGCGGTGGTGGACAGGGTCTTACTTCATGCGGCGGAGGTCCTTGATACAACTGCTTCATCTTTTCTTAGGTTGCCTAGAAAAATCTGGGGCTCTTATTCCGCTCTAACAGCATCCAGGTTTATGCTTGTCTTCTGGGAGCCCCCATCCCCTAATTTTCTCAAGATAAATGTCGACGATAGTGTTAAGGAGAATAGTTGTTGCGGCATCGATTTTGTTATCAGGAATCCACAGGCCAGACTTGTGGCAGCCGGAGGACAGCGGATCTTCAATTAGTCTGTCGCCGGTGCCGAGATCAGAGCTGCTTGGGAAGGTGTCTCCTATGCGAGACGGATGCTGAGGGTGGACCGTATCATTTTCGAGAGGGACTCCACGATAGTGATCAAGGGGATCCAGGGTCTCGGGAGTGCTATCAGGGAGATGGGATTGCTCCATGACATTTATCGTCTCTTAGGCGAATGCGGCGCCTCTCGATCTACCCATGGATCAAACCGCCTCTTGGTGGAAAGACCAAATCCAAATCAGACTTAGTAATACTAACTTAATTGCGTATGTTGATGGTATAACAACTTGACCCTGATAACCATTCCATCAACAAATCATACAACCCAAGTTCCCAACAATAATTCTTGTCCTAGAGAAAAACCGATCGATCAGTTTGTCGAAGCATGCATTAATGCCACCCTAAACGAGTCTTTCGCATCCAATCTACTAGGATTGGCTTCCTCCAAGGAGGCCCTGGACTCACTTGAATTGCTCTTTCCAACAAAGTCAGCGGCCGGAAAATCCCATCTGGAAAAGAGAACTTCAAAACCTTATCAAGGGAAGCTAGTCCATCTGGAAAATTAATCCCATCGGTGCGGCCGGGGCCTAATCTCGACGTAACAATCAACTCGACACCTCCCGCCTCATCGCCTTGCTCCACTGTCGTTAGGTTTAGGCTCACCCCAAAGAACTCTGACACCAAGGAAGAGAAGAAGAAGGGACCGGAAAAAGGAGGGAGAGAAGAACGAAAGGGGGAGGGGGGGCGGCTTCTCAGCCACAGTAAGTTCCGAGAATCCCAAAGGGAGAACGGCGGCGAGGGCTGGAGGGAAGGATGCAATCCGACAGTCTTTCTCTTTGAAGTGGGTTGGATTCACCTTCTAGATTTTAGAGAACTGAGCAATTTTTCATCACAACCAGGCACCAGCTCGCATCAATAGAATCCTAATCTCTAAGTTTTTCATTGGGAAAATTCTTGCAATGTCACAATCGATACTTGCAATTGCTCGAACGCAATCGCATAACCAAAATATAATTATATGCACAAATCTCCAATAACAACATCGATGAGGCAAAAAAGGAAAAAGAAAAAAGAGTATTTAGATATCAATCAAGCATGGATCCCATTCCCCTCTTCGATACTTCCTCTCTTCCTTCACTCGACGTTGGCCGCACAGACCGTGTTCGTGATCTCCTGCGACAGGGCAGACACCTCCAAGTTCATGCTGCAGTTCATCCTCACATCTATGTGCCGTTTGTAAATCCCTAGCACGTCCACCCTCCCATTTAAATCTGTGTAGCTCGTCAGGCTCAGCTCACTGCCCGTGATCAGGCTCATCGTCCCGTTCGTCCGCAGCAGCACCTGGTCGACGAGCACGTCCACCGTCACGTTCATGCGCACCGTCCGGTGGGCCGAAACCTTGCCGTTCGGCGCGTACGCCACCCCGACGGTCTGTCCATGGTAGTAGAATTCGGTGGTGCTGTTGTCGAACTTGAACGACGCCACGTTCGGGTTCTTTATCGAGATGTCGGCGGTGAGCGTCGCGTTCAGCGACCCGGGGTCGTTCCCCGAAAAAATACCCGAGTCGAAGCCACTCAGGCTGATGGAGTTCATGGTGAGGGTCGGGTCTTTGACCTTGAACACGGTGAGGGACAGAATGAGGATGACGATGCCGAGGATGACGACGGTGAGGCCGCAGCAGCCGCAGCACCAGAGGGCGCAACGCCGCTTGCGGAGATAACGGACCGGTCGCCACCCGGTGGCGCCGCCTTCTTCATCGCTGTTGATTGGGTTGACGGTGGGGGATGGCGCCGTGAAGGGCTTCACCTGATCATTTTCCGCCATAGTTTTGGTATCCATCTACGAGGAGGAAGGGGTGGGAGGTTAGGTGGTGGCGACGAGGCTTCAACGAACTTTTTTCCTTGGTTGGTCGCCTTCTTCAATATTTGGCTAATGCCTGCCCTTGGAATAATTAATATGAACGGAGCCAGGGGTGGGCGGCGTTTTGAAGTCTCTGCAGAGGAGTTCACGCGTTCGATTGTTTTGGAATTTCGAGTATCCGTGTTTGATTGTTGACCGGAGAATTAACCAAGACCGCGACAATTTTGTTCAATTATATGCTACCAATTTTGAATGAATGAAAATTCAACTTTGGAGATGTGATTCAGAAGGAGACACCGACCGAACTAATTGCTGATTGCATGTTACTCACGCTGAAATTGGATCGGATTATATTCAACTGTATTCATTTTTACATATGATTCGGATACTGCTTTGTTGATACAAATCTAGCTATTAAGTTCAAAAATCTTCTGAACAATGATATGGATCTGGATACATTCATTTTTTCTGAATTTGAATCGGGATATTTGAATAACAGAGCCACCAATAGTGAACCTCCTAACCTGGATCCTAGGCACTCTATAGTCCCAACTCCTATTCAAAGTCCGAATAAGAGTTGATATTAACATGAAATCACGTGATATGATAATGTTAATATTTTTTGCCACTTTTTAAATTAAAAATAGTTAAATTATCTTTAATAAATTTTGATCATTTTTATTGAATTTTTTAAATATATACCCATTTAGGTATGCGTAATTGCATAAATATCCTTGCAAAGTTTCTATTTGCATGTATATCTTTATAAAGTTTTCTTTTTGCGCATCTACTCGTAAAGGTATTTCAGTCATTTTAATTTTAAATTATTTATTTTTAGCGGCATTAGATGGTATGAGTATATATATATATATATATATATAAAGAAAAGTGTACATACAAAATAAGTATTTTTTTTAGAGGGTATGCCCTTTCTAAAATTATATGAATATATAATTTTTAGAGCATATGAATATTTTTTTTAGAGCTCGGAAACTTGTCATGTCAACAACCTTTGCCATGACACTGTCGGAAAGAGAGGACATGAGAGTGCTCAAGTGGACTCGATCTTATTGGAAGTACAATTGAAAGGATGGATTGAGTGTATGGGTAGAGGGTAAGGAAGATTTTAAGCAAATCCAAATTTCTTAAATATAAAATTTAATTTTGATATCTATTTAATATCCGCATCTATATCTCATATTTGTTGAAAAATATGAATTCAAATATAAATATACCAATATCCGAACTATTTTGAGCGCAACGAGAGGAATCATGAAAGGTCATACAATCCTCCATATAATTATTTTTGTAAAATTTAATTCCATAAATGTTGTACTAGTCTTTAACCCTTTATTGATATATTACAGCAGATATTTTTATAAGCAGAGAGAACAAGTGAAGATTAGAGAGTTCAATCAACTACTGTGTGATAAAATACGAAACACCCTCAGAAAAGATGTGGACTCCAACATCATAGACTGGAACAACATCCACTTGAGAATGTTGGGTTATAATATACTAAAACATGGTATTGATCCTTTCTCTAGCAAAAGCAAATGGGTAAAGCTTCTTCTTAGTCTGCTTTAAATTTTTTCAGAGTAGACAATCCTGTAACGTATGACTCGGGCGTTGCCACTGGGAACGAGTCTCCACTTGACTGAGCTGCGGCAGTCAAGAGTATAAATGAATCGCTCTGGTCAACTGTGCCAGATTTTTTTTTTTTTTTAAGGATGCTGCTAGCTTGTTGCCGATTGATTTGATTAAAATAGTAGCTAGATAAAGCTCGAAGAAAACAAAAGTGGGGCAGCGAGGAAAGAATGCAGGCAGGTTCCCCTCTCTGCTTGACTTCTCCCAAAGAACAGAAACAGCGTTCTAAAACAATATCAATACTGGTCAAAAACCAAGCTTTTGCATTCAGCGTACTTTGTCAAAAATGTTCTACTTGTTCCGTGGAATCAACTGGGAGGGACTCCGTGTCGTTGGGTTTGACGCAAAGCAGACGTCGATGAGAACTTTAAGATGTGGCCACACAAATCAACCATTCATCCAAAGTTTGCAAAAATTTAGTGTAATATAATTTGGAGCTTATCTTCAACCGTTCTGTTGGCAAGTCCAGCACCGGTCATTACACGTCTGTGTAGAAGAGATCCTGGATAGGCTGGTTTCTTTCAAACAGCTTCCAAAAGTCTAACGCCATTAATTGCCATCATAGTAACTTGATTGTTGGGTGCCAACTAACGTGATGGTTATTCTTCTGGAAGAGAGGAGAGGATGTGATGCGTGTGGACTTTATTAATATTTTTTGGTGCAAAGACTTTATTAATATCGGTATTATAAGATTGCCTGTGCCATTTCTGTCATCCTGTGGCAGTACAATGTTGGTAAATGTTGGTACGTAGGATTGCATGCGCAAATGCTGGTAAGTTAGTACTGAAACGTAAAAGATTTCCAGTCTATTACCCTACGGCAGTACAATTTGTCATTATTATGACGGAAGATTTTTCTCTCTCCCTTTTTTTTAAAGAAAAAGTTTATGATGCTGATTGTAATTTGTCACTTGTTTTCATGTCTCCGTTTTTGGGGATGAGGTTGCTAGGTCAGCTAGTGGGCTTTGAATTATATCTAGGCTTGCTTACTTAGGTTCCCATTAATCAAGTAGATCCACAGCCTGGATATCCATCTAATATATCCATCCATCACATGTATATATCTTAAGTCTCTATGGAAAGGCCTCTTGAGTGAAGGTAGTTTTGTGGCTTGGTAGGAGAGCGTATTTGGTGGATATCATTGCGTTGGACGAAAGAATGGAAAAAAAAGGAAGAGATTTGAGGTGCAATTTCTGACCTACTAGACCATTCAATTTGACCCACAAACGACATACTTATAGTTGATTTGGATTTGCCATAAATAGATTTAGATTATAAATAGGTCAATTCATCTAAATATATTTATTAAATAGATTTTGTTCATATTTAAATTTTAGACCCGCTTAATCCGTTTTGATATATTTAATAATTAATTCGGATCATGATCCAACCTGTTAACCTACTTAAAATATGTTTAATCGGTTTGAAACCTGCTTATTCTATTTCTGGCCTATTCAATCTAGCATGCTTAATCTATTTAAATCCATTTAATCTGTTAAAAATTTAACTTATTCATCTATTTCATTTAACCAATTTAATAAATAGTTCGAATTTAGATTTAAAATTTTAACTTAATTAATAAATAGGCTAAATTTAGATTGATTAATTTTAGGTCAGAATTCGCCCCGTATACGACTCAGGCCCAATCCCCAAGGTCTTAAATAACAGCTGGACCACGGTACCTGCAGCATGCTTGGCTTAAATGCAGCGTTTTTACCCTATATGCTTCCTTTTCTTTACTGTAATCATTTTCTAAGATGTGGCTGTGCTAAAGATAGTTAAATATTCGGCTGGCAGCTTACATTGGTTAAATATTTATCTACCATGTGTACAAGATTGGAAAGTATCTCATTCATGCGTGCTAAATTGAAAGACCTCTATTACGGACCTTAAAAAAGAGGGTAAAAAAGGTGCTGCGAGTCCACCTTGTACAAGTTTTCCAAATCCTAAGAGGGGTATGGGAGGATTAAAAGCCTCCAATAATGCATATGGAGATGGAGGATGTGGATGAAAAATGCCGCCCATGAGCAGCAATTCGTATTAATTTTTTTTTTCTTGAAAGAGAAGCATTATTGGATATTGTTCAGAAATTAAATATGAAGAAAACCAGAGGGCTTGGAATGCGTTGTTTCCATATGGCTTTTCCATCCGATCATCTTGCCCTTCTATCTTGCAGAAAGGTGGCCTCACGGAAACCCTTCGCTCGTGCATGAACTGCAGATATGATACCACAAATGGAGAGAATCATGGCTGGCGCTTTGTGGTCCACCTCGTGTATGCGATCGACGTGGCGAGCCTTGGAAACCCTGGTGGGTGGAAGAAAACGTAAATATATCAGATGGTTGCGATTCTCCATCAAAGGCTCCCCTCATATTTGTGCCAGATTGTAGCTCTTGATTCTGCTGGCTACACCTACATTAGAGTAGGATGACTGATGAGCAGCCATTGCACTAAAAAAAAAATCTCTCCACCGGTTTTCAGTTTCTTTGTGAAGCCACGAGACCATCTAAGTTCATATATTGCCAAAAGACCAAAACACCCTCATGTTTCCGATCAAGGCTTAATATTTCGGGGGCATGTGCATCGTTCCAACTGAGTCAATCTGGGATGAATGCAAGAGGAGCAAAGAAACCGGCTAGCTTTCTAGAGAAACAAAGAAAGCTCTAATTCTCATATGATGACTAAAATACCCTTGAATCTCCATCGTATTTACATGCAGACCATCGACATTTTTAGCTTAGGAATAATAAAAAACATATTGGTATATCAAATTCCATCAATTTAACATTTTTGATACTCGAAATTATTCATTTTGATGGAAATTGGGTGCAGATTATCTCCTTGATTCCTTCCCCCATTTTCTATGTTGTCATGAGGAATTAGTTTTACCGATAGTGACTATTTAATTTGAAATTCTATATTTATTCTAAAATCTAGGTTGTGGTTGGATGCAGCTATTATTTTGATGATGACCATTTAATTTGAAAAGAATGTCTCATGGTAAAAGCTTTTTGAGAACCGATGGGTTTTGCTAAGGTGTACGGATCAATATAATTTTAGATGCTTGCATGCTGTGCTTATCAGTAATATAAATATATCTATATATTGAGTCTGTACAATATAAGTTTTCATAATACTTATAATTATGAAGGATCACTTATAATTATTCATAATTATAAATCTCATCTATACATTGGATAATTCATCTAACATATTGGATAACATCTAAAGTAAATATTACAATCATGAAACCATAAAATATAACTTGATAAGGTAATATATGTAGTAAGAGAATATTTATGGACCAAATCAAATAACAGAACAATATGGTAGCTATAAACAAACATGAAATTGAAAAAATAACACAAGAGAGAGGAGGAAAAAAAACAAACATAGAATGATGAACAAATACGTCAAAAGGTAATTTAATTAGGTAATACTTTATAAATTTAAAGATGAAGCACTACATAAATTAAACAACATATTAATAAAAGTGATACTTACTTTAATCTTCAACAAAGAGGAGGCAAAAAGTAGAAACAAGAGCCTAAGAATATTCATATACATAAAATTTGGAATAGAAAATTTTTAATTTTAATTAGAAAAATAAAGGAGAGCAAATTTTTGTTTATTAAAAATTCATCCAATTAGTACAATTCAAAAAATGCCCTGTAAGTACTATCGTATCCCTTGTTCATATGTAAATTTTTTCCCTCGTTCTATTAACATCAAAATATAAACTGATTTTATAGGAACTAACCAACCAATTTTTTTCTTTGAAAATATGTAAAGTGCATGTAACATATTTTTTTTTTGAAATGTCTTAAATAAACATATCAACTGTAGGCATATCTTACATCAAGTGTATTACAAATTAAAAAACCAGTTTAAAAAAAAATATACCCCGAGCATCGCACAGGTTATAAGCTAGTGTGTCACTAAATTCGTTGATATATGCATCGCAATGTGAAAAATTACTATAGTTATTGCAAAACTTCTACCTTTTGCGTAATGCACATGGTTGATGCGTTACTAAATATATTGCTGCAATAAACCTATGCGTTACTAAATTTATTGCAAAATGACTTGTCATAATGTGAAAATTATACCCTGTGTCTAA
This sequence comes from Phoenix dactylifera, assembly GCF_051530095.1. Classification (NCBI taxonomy): domain Eukaryota; kingdom Viridiplantae; phylum Streptophyta; class Magnoliopsida; order Arecales; family Arecaceae; genus Phoenix; species Phoenix dactylifera. Next base: position 30,570,288 of record NC_143198.1, on the reverse strand, counting down.
TATGCATGTGTTTATGCGTTACTAAATTTATAGTAACATAGATCCCTATACGTTACTAAATATATTGGAATATGATCCCTATATCACTCATTGCTATAGCCTGACCTAAACCAAGATATTGCTATATATCACTGCCCATCTATAAACCGGAGGGCTAGAAGGGTGGACTTATCCTAGGAAACACAATGTTAGGAGGTTGTTTCTAGGTCAAGTTTGTGCGTCGACTCCGTCTCCTTCTCAAAGATTGCAGACATGGATGATGCTAGCCTGTCTCTCTTCCCATGTTTGGGCGGCGAGAGCAGCAGCATGCGACTCCATGCTGTTCCTTACTGAGAACCAGGGTTCGATCCTATGCTTGGAGGGGGCGAAGGAGGTTCTCATGGCACGGAGATGAGCTCACACCCGTGTCAGTGGCCGGTGAGCAACTGATGGAAGAGAGACAAGAGTGAGGAGTTGCTGGCTGATGCCATCTCTGACTCGAACCCTTGAAACTCCCTTCCCTCTCCACCAGACTCTTTGTGAGCTCATTTCATTGTTGACAATGAGTGAACCACCGCCCTTGCAGAAGTAAGGCTCCTCGCTGAAGGGCCATCCAGGGTTCATATGGCATGCTGCAAGCCACAAATGCAAACAAGTCTTGCCCACTTCCTGGTGGCAGTGATGCTAGTGGTGGAGGCCATGATGAACGGTGCTCCTGGTGGTTGACGAGTTGGTGGTGGTGCGAAGGCCACTGGGTAAAAGAAGCGGCCCTATGTATATGCATGTGGTGGAACATGCATTGTGCATGCCATGCATCTATGATGGTAAGCACAGGAGCAGCCTAATGTATTTGAAGACCTAAGGCCGTTTTGTCTTTGTTGAGGCCTTTTATATATGCAGTAGGTCGGCTTAAGAGGAACTCACAGAGAGGCTTTATTCCCTTCCATTTGGTCTTTGCGGCCTTTTCTGCAGTAGGCCTTCTTTGGGCCGGGGCCTTAGGCGACCATCTTAATCGCCTAAGGATTAGGCCGGCCCTATAAGCACCAAGTGAACGTGATTGCTTAGGCTCAGGTAGCTCATTAGAACATGAGCACAGATCGAGTACTGCAGCGTTGAGCGAGCCTCCTATTGGCGAGCCTGCAGGTTGCTGGAGATCACCCTTCATGCCTCCATGACAAGCTTCAGACCGCAACATCCGTCGGTGGCGTGGCGGCAGTGTGCATGGTTCTTGTCGGAGTGGGTCATGAGCACTATCAACTTCTTGCACTGCCTCTCAATCAAGCTTGGATCGGTGAAGGGGTTGAAGTCGGCAGCGAGAACCCAACCCAACAGCCTTCTCCAACGCAGCAATCACCGGCATGCAGGATTTCACCGTTACCATGCAGGCTTGCCGGGTCTACTTGGTGGAATGAATTAATACGAGGAAGCTATTTAGCTTCCACCACCCTGTTCTTGCTGCCAATAGTACTGTTCTCCCTCCCTCATCCAAATAATTAGGCTACCATGAAAGCATTGGCACCAAAAGTAAGCAACAATTAATGGAGGAACCCCTCTGCCATAGCCCACGATCATAGAGAAGGTGCCTAAAATTAATGCATTCCAGAATATCTTTAGTGTACACTCGTTTTATAATCATGTATTGCTTTGTTTTAAATTTCATTTGAACGTTGGCTTTTCGATTTCCTGATGAATATGAAACTTACCATTTCCCACTATTGATGGAATAAGCATATCCTGAAATGCATTTCAATAATTTGGATCCATATGAAAGATTTATATTTACTTATCTCGACAAAAAGAAAGAGACAAGTCCACATTTTGCCCATCTTGAGCTTGGGAATTGCCGGTACCAGCCAGTACAATTTTGATTGTACAACAAAAGAGCCGTTAAAAATATTGGGGTATTATTCAGACAGCGGTGGTTGAGGCCATTCAGTGCTTCTTCTCCCAGGCGGTGATGCCAGGGGATTGGAAGGCTACCTTCATCACGCTCATTCCGAAGCGTCAGGAGGCGGCCGAGCCCTGTCACTTCAGACCCATTAGCCTGTGCACTACCTTGTATAAGGTAGTGGCCAGAATTATGGTTCGGAGGATGAAGCCCCTTCTGCCTGGCATCATCAGTCAGGAGCAGGGGGCGTTTATAGCTGGCAGAAACATTTCCCATAGGGCTCGTTTGGTTCGCGGGAAAAGAAGGGGGAAAAGTGTGGTCAACGGAAAAGTAATGAGATGCCTCTTGTTTGGTTGGAGTTTTCAAAGGAGAGAGAAGGGAAAGTTGTATTCCCATGGGAATGTGATTCCCATATTTCATGGGAAAGTCTTTCCCATGAGAAACATGGGAAAGTTACTTTCCCATGAGACGGGAATCACTCCATTTTTACTTTTTCCCAAAACGTCCCTTCAGCATTAAAGAAGCATTAAAGAGGCATTAAAAAACTAATTTTTATTAAGGGCATAATAGGAATTATATATAACTTTCCTAGGAAAGTGGATTGCCAACCAAACATAAGCACCTTGGAAATTTGTCACTTTCCCATGGTCAACCAAACATGCCAAAAGTACTTTCCTAGGCATCCTCTTCCTAGGAATTTGTTTCCCAGGAATCATATTCCTAGGAAGGAAAATGCTTCCCGCGAACCAAACGAGCCCATAATGTTCTGTTGGCTCAGGAGATGATGTGGGACCTTCAGCGAGCATCGAAGCGACATAGCCTGATGGCTATTAAGCTGGATATGGAGAGAGCTTATGACAGGATCAGATGGAGATTTCTTCAGCAGACACTGGAGGCGTACGGATACCATAGGCAGTGGATCGACTGGGTGCTGGGGTGTGTCAGGGGGCCAAAGTTTTCGATTTTGGTCAATGGCACACCTTCTCCTTTCTTTGAGTCTACTATGGGGCTGCGTCAGGGATGCCCTTTATCTCCTTACTTGTTTATTCTTTGTGCTGATATTTTGTCTCGTGATTTGCAGAGGGTGTGTGCCCGTAGGGAGTTGGAGGCCTATGTTCCCGCCCCGGGGGCTAGTCCTCTTTCCCACTTACTCTTCGCTGACGATTGTCTTCTTTTGGCCAGGGCGCGGGTTTCTGATGCACGGGTCCTTCGTAGGGTGGTAGCAGACTACTGTATGGCGTCGGGCCAGAGAGTCAACTTCCAAAAGTCAGCTGTCCGCTTCAGTCCGAGTACGGAGAGCAGGGTCAGACAGAAGATTCGTGGGATTTTGCAGATTCCTGAGCAGGAGGAGACATTGACCTACCTGGGAGTTCCCATCACAGGCCGCAGATTACGAGTGGCAGAGTGTTCCAGCCTGGTGCAGCGGGTGGAGAGCAGGTTGGAGGGATGGAGAGCAGTTTTCCTATCTATGATGGGGAGACTGACTTTGATCAGATCAGTGTTGGGATCCATGCCAGTTTATCTCATGGCCAACACTGTGGTTCCGAAGACGACCTTACTGAGGATTGAGCGACTGTTGCGGTGCTTCCTGTGGGGGTCACATGGCGGAGGCCGCGGGGTGCATCTGGTAGCCTGGGAGCACGTATGCCGGCCTACCAGCGAGGGCGGTCTCGGGGTGCAGTCCCTGCTGGAGCGTCGCGAGGCCTTCATTGCTCGGCATGCAGCTCGGTTCCTGCTAGAGCCACACGGGCTGTGGAGTCAGGTGATGGCCGCCAGATATGGACGTGACGGCTCAGAGGTGGCATGGAGTGGGCGGCGAGTCTCCTTCATGTGGCGTGAGATTAGGAGGTATGTGCCGACGGTGTCGGCAAATACCAGGTGGATAGTAGGCGATGGGCGGAGTATTGATGTGACTGCGGACCCATGGGTGGACACTGTCCCACTGAGGTGCTGGCCGACCATGATTGATACTGCGGCGGCGGAGGGACTGCGGGTTTTTGATCTTCTGGCCCCAGGAGAGTCAGCATGGGATGATGCCCGGTTACGTCAGCTGTTCGGGGTACATCTAGCTGAGAGGTTCCGGTCTCTTCCGGTGCCAGGCTATGGGGGGCCTGATGTTAGGGTTTGGGGCACCTCCTGCCGATCCAGGGTCCGACTGGGAGATCTCGACGGTGTTATCCAGCAGGAGCATGAGCCAGGGCCGGACTACACTTGGATCTGGAGGTCAGGGCTTCACCCGAGGGCTGCACTTTTCCTATGGAAGGTGGCGTGGGACCGTCTCCCGACGAGAGCAGCGCTGAGTAGGCGAGGATGTGAGATCCCTGCGGAGTGCGGGACATGCAGTGTGGAGGAGTCGGTCGACCACGTGCTTTTCCAGTGTTCGTGGGCGAGGTCGGCATGGCAGTGGGCAGGGTTCCCGCAGGAGGTCTGGCATGGGAGGCCTCAGTTTTTACAGACGATGCAGCAGTGGTTGGTCTGCCCTCGGACATGTCAGGAGGCTATTCGAGCGACTTGCACAGCACATCAGATCTGGCTGGCAAGGAACGCTCGTACCCTCGGTGAGCGCAGGGTGTCACCGAGGTTCGTGGTGGAGCTAGCGCGCGTACAGGCATTGGAGATCAGATCCTCTTCAGATGGACCTCTGATAGCTCGGGACACCTGTGGTTCTCTTTCTGCTTCGGCAGCTTCTCAGATGGTGTTTTTCACCTGGGAACCCCCACCCCCGAGTTTCCTCAAGGTCAATTTCGATGGATCGGTTTTGGATGGAGGTGCGCGAGGCGGTGCGGGCTTTGTGATACGGGACCTGCACTCCAGAGTCGTGGCAGCAGGGGGCTGTCAGTTGTTCGGCACGTCGGTCCCCGGGGCTGAGTTACGAGCTGCCTGGGCCGGTCTTCGTTATGCGAGGCAGGCTTTGCAGGCTGACTCGATTGTTTTGGAGGGCGACTCAGCCACAGTCATCAGTTGGATTCAGAAGGGGCTGAGGGGTGAGGGCTCAGACCACCCCCTGGTTCGGGACATAGGGATGATGTGTGGGGTTGGGGTGGCCATTCAGGCGAAGCATGTATTTCGAGAAGCCAATGGGGCAGCCGACTGGGTGGCTGCCTTCGCGGCTCATCATTCAGGATATACCTTGTGGGTGGGAGAGGGGGAGCTGCCTCTGGCTCTCCGTGAGATTGTATTTTTTGACTTTATTGGGTGTATTCGTACACGTTTTGTATGAAAACCCGCTTTTAGCAAAAAAAAAAAAAAAAGAGCCGTTAAAATTATAACAACTACAGCACATGGTTTATGTAATCTAGTCTTGTCCAACATTTTGCTACCAAAATTGATGCTTGTGAGTTGATTCATCCCCTTAAAAGAGCTCAACAATATTGATGCATGAACCTCTAACTTTCCTGGACAAATTTGAGTCATTCTGCATGTCGTCACTTTTATATTCAAGTAATTAGAGTACTAGAACTAATAGAAACATGCGTTGGGTGGATACAACTTAATTTTTGGCAATGGTAGTTTAAGAATAGAATAAGACTGAACTACATTGCAAAGATTTAAGAATAGAATACTAAGTCATTGAGCAAATACTGCGCATAAAAGTTTGAACAAAAGGTGTGTCATTTACCACCCTAACTTGACCCAAACTATATATTGAGGTTGGATCTACGGGTGGGTAAAATATCCCATTGTCATCAAATAAAAAACCCTGATTACTGTCTAATACTTGCCCAGTTGCCCTATTATTTTTAGGCCGCAAATGGATATGAAGTATTGAGTTATATGCGAGATTTTTAAAAGCCAAGATCTTGATGATATTGGCAGGAGGACAAGAAGATGGAGATGAATCAGAATCTGGGTTTATCTTGGTAATGGAAGGTAAAAATTTTTTTGGAAGGAGCAAGAACTCGGAGGATATCTAGGACTGAGGTATTAAAATCTTGTCCGATATCTAGGACAATAATGTAGAGATACTCCACTAATATCTTGGGACTGATATACCAAGGTTTTGGACGATATTTTAGAACAAGGACATCATAATCTCCATCCATATCTTAGGAATCAAGACATCAAAATCTCTCCTGATATCTCCGGTTTCAGATATCGATATCTTGACCGAAATCTTATAACTGAGATATGGAAATTTCGGTTCCAAATCTCCACTGATATCTCAGGTTTCAGATATCGAGATCTCGACCGAAATCCAATAACTGATATATGGAAATTTCGGTTGGTATCTTACGACTGGTATAGCATAACTCGGCCAATAATGTAGATCCGATATCAATAATTATATCCAAATAATGATCTTAAAGAGAAAAAAAACTAAACCTGTCCTGAAAACACCATTTCTAGGTGCTTGGTAAGGACTGTCCGTGTCTCCATCATCATCATGCGAGAAGCGGCAGCCATGGATGCTGCCTGTCTCCCTGTCCTTTATGTTCGGGCGTTGATAGCAACAACTACTGTAATTCCATCACGGGTCGTTCCCATTCGCTCCTTCTCTGAAAGGAAATCTATCTCGAGGAGGAAGAACGATGGTGAGACCTCCCATACCGTAGAAATCTAGATTGGATTCTTGTGGAGGAAAGCATTGCCGAGGCCAATTCTAGTTAACTAAATAATGAACATCAGAAATCTTCCATATGGCGCAAAAACGAATGGTACTATTCTTAACGGGGGAAGAGAACAAATGTATATAAAATAAATGCCATATTAAATGTTTCTCCAACTGCAAATATGTCACGAGACTGTACCATCCACATGAAAGTTGAAACTGAATTTTCCAAATACACCTAGGTATTGGCTGGGTGAGGACATGGCCCTAACATGAAATCAAAAAATTGTTAGGCTGAACATAGCCTGATATACCCAGGGATTTATTTGGTTGAACGATTTTGGGCTATGCAGGCTTGGATATGTGGCAAATTTTGATGCATGAAGTACGACTCTGCGACAGTCATTGGATGGATCCAGTAGGTGTTCGAGGAGGGGGGGTCGGAGATTACCACCCGCTACTGAAAGATATTCGAGCCATGGTTTCTGATGGGTTGGTGCTTCAGGCGAAGCACGTGTTTAGAGAGGCCAATGGGGCCGTAAATTGGGTGGTCTCTTTTGTTGCCAACCATTCGGGGGACCATCTCTAGGTAGAGGAGGCGGAGTTGCCCCGTGCACTCCGTGATGTACTGTCTTTTGATTTTCTTGGCTGTATCCGTATACGTTATGTATGATACTCTCGTTTTCAGCAAAAAAAAAAAAAAAAAGAAGAAGAAGAAGAAAGTACGATGCCTTGGTGAATGCGGGCTGTGTCCGCCTTGTCCAGCCGTCAAAGGCCCAAGAAATCTAACAAAACTTCTTTCATAGTTTTCCTTTCTAGGCTGGGCCAGGCTGAAGCCACTTCTCCACCGACGGACCAAATGACTATCTTGGAGCCTATTTGGGACATTCAGCAGAATTGAGCTAGATTTCCTATAGAGCAAGATTAAGGCTTGGAAATTGCAAGGGTAATTAAAGTAAACCAAATATTTTCAAAAAACTCATCAAATTAAACTGCCACTAATTATCATAATAAGAAATATGAAGCTATTTTTAAAATTTTAAAAAATCCTAGATCGCTTAGGTTCCTTCTGATCAGAACCTTTTCATTAAGGCTTGGTCATATGAATTAACTAGTAGATAACAGAAATTTTCAAAATGGAGCAGAAACTAGAAGTAAAGTACAAGAAGCTGAACGGGGCTCTCTCTCTCACACACAAACTAAGGGTGTGGGACCCGGGTTTTATTACCTGGACCGGGATAGAACATAGCATCAGCCTGCTGAGCCTAACAAATCTTGGCCTTTGTTTGAAGCCCAAGCTTGCTTCTTGTGCGAGCCCTACCCCTGTCTGCTTTAAGGCCACGTATCGAACCTTGTAATGGGAGGGGTGGGAGGAAATCTGAGCTTGAAGGGCCAAAGGGTTAAGCTCAGCACGAAATTTTATTGGGTCAAGAATTTTAAGAGCAGCCCAGACAACAATGCTTGCCTCGCTTTGCCTCTTGACCAGGCTTCAAGGTGACGCGGCCCATGTTTAAGTCTAGTTCCAAAGCAGAAGGAAATGTCCTTATCGTGCACTAATTATTTGCATGGGCTGGTGCTGCCTTCCCAGTCAAATTTGCCGACTTGGTTGCTTTCAGGTTGTTCACCTAGTCATATGGGCCTATTCGTTGGCAGACCTTTAATGATGCAGACCTCTCACCTTCTATTGGCCGTGGGATATGAACGCCATACTTGCCACAAGCCTGCTTGTCGGTGAACAACTCTCTCTCCAAGTTCCTTCTCTTCTCAGTGATTGAAGGAAGTGCAAATTTTGTTTCCCTAGCTTGTTAAAGCGTAATCCCTGTTCTGCTAATCAAATTAGAAAACAATACAGAAATACAGTTCTGCCAAACCTATCAAGAACCCATGTTGATGCCTTTGATTCCCTCAAGAAATTAACAACAATACTCAAGCACTCTGCACAGCTGCACAAATGCACATAATATGAACCGGTCCAACTATTTCTTTACACTTAAAGACGTGCTCCAATCATCCCTATAAGCTGCGTACTCAAACATTATTCTAACAATCTCATATTGTCGACCTTTTCTTCTGGTCACAGCAAAACATATATATCTCCAGGGTCACCAACAAAGACCCAGTCCCCTCAGCCACCAAATAACTAAGTGCTTCATTGCAGTTTGACCCCTCTCTTGTTCCCAATAGCTAATCTCAATCGGAATATACAGCTTGCTTTATAATTCGTACTTGCCTCCTAGTCTACCAAACTCGAACGAACGAGGATAAGCTGCTCTCTCCATCCAGCTGTTCTACCGCCCACACCTTCTAGAAGGAGGCCCCCTTGCGGGCCCCACGGACGTCCTGGTCCAACCCGATGCCGCTCGCTTTCCAACCCACTTCCGGAGGTAGGCCAATAAGGATATGCCACGTTACTGCACAAAGTCAAACACCGGCTGGTAGTAGCTGTCCCCCACCGGTCGACTGGTTCCACGTGGCCACGTAGAAGTCGCCGTTTCTCCGCCTTGTGTCGTGCGGGCCCACGCAACGCACTCACCAACCCCCAGTGGTAGTGGTTGGCCCTCCTTTTTTTTCCCCTTCTTTTTTTTCTTTTTTCCTTTCTCCTTGTGGCTTATAGGTATACTTTTGTGTCTCCTTCTGTTCGCTATCCTTCTTAGAAAAAAGAATAAAAAGCTTTACATTATTTTACTCCAACGTATGTCTTAAGTATATATGTACGTGGTACTAGAAGTGCTCCTTGTGAAAATCGAATCTGGTGGTGCCTTTCTGGTTGAACTCAAAGCACAACTTGTTCAGTTCTTGAGCCAAGACCGGTGCCCCACAGTAGAATACCCCTGCAGCACACCATCAATCAAATAAGTAAACAAGCTTAAGGCTGTGGAAATAAAAAGTAATCATCAACCTATTATTGTAAGAATTCCCGTTTGAAGTTGATAATTTAGACTGACCTATCTTGGCATAAGGGTGTTTGGAACAAATTCTTGAGAAGACCTTCTTCCAGTTAGGCCTTGCAAAATGTGTTCTAACCTGTAAACAAAGCCAAAAAGGATTAGAAGATTGGCGTCGGCCGAGTCCAATGGCTTTCTAGCTACCATATGTGAATAGGACTTGTGTAACTCAAGGAGGAATAGGATTTTACTCTTGTTCCAGATACTATGTCAACACCATTCTTAGCATGGTTGAGTGCTTGGACCATGGTGATGAGTGCCGATCGAGCATCTCCTTCCTCGTACACGCTTGTGAGGTAGTTGTGCATGTCAATTATGCCCTAGTGATTACTCAACATAGTCAGCATGGAAGTTTTCGAGCATCTCGTATCTATTGCGGAATTAGAATACTGGTAGATTGAGCTGTTTTACCCTTTGATCTAACTCGGCAACCTCATTCATGACGCCTTTAAACCAATCGAAGGAGCCTTGCTCGCGAGTCACCCAATAGAAGTATGCATTGGTGGTCTTGAGAGTCCACTTCGGTCGCGATGCCTTGAGAATTGTGCCCAGATCGACCCGTCCGTTCTGATCCGGGGGAGGGAAGTAATCCGAGATAGAATCCTAGAAGCAGGTGAGAAGTTAATGGATACCTTCATCAGCAGAAAAAGCTTCAAGAAAACATGAGCTAGACAGAGGAATGGAAAACAAGTATTCAGAACTGAAGGGAAATCAGCACCATGGGAAACTATAGAGTATAAGATGGATAACGAGGTCCACCCTGAAAGCTAAGTGATCCTAAGAAATTACCTAGATCTAATGCTACAAGAAGGAAGTACTCACTGCTTGCTCCTCCATTTTTACAATGTTGTTAAGCAAATCCTTCAATATACTAATGAAAGGCGTCGCCCCAATTCCAAGTCCGACAAGTAGCAGGACATCATACTTCTTGTAGTCCTGAGCGGAAGCACCGTAAGGTCCATCTATCAAGAGCTTCGGTAGGCTGCAATCAGGAGCACCAGTCATGATAATCGCCATATACAAAAAAAAAAGAAGCAATAGAAAACAGAGACACAATCCTTTTGTTTGGTTCTAGTTAATTACTTGTTACATTAATGAGCCTCTTACATTGTACCAAGGAAAAAAAGAAGCCTCTTATATATATCAGTTCTAGTAATGTAGCAAAAGTTCAGGCAAATCAAGTTGTGATATTTCGTGTGATGAAAAGAATGGATAAAACAACTATCTTGATATTTCACCAAGTTCAATGCATACCTTTTCTTGGTGGTCTCATCTGCTCTGAGGAGGCCACTCTTTCCAGCCACTGGAGGTTCACAAGCCTCTGAGAAGACTCGCTTGAGCTCTCGTGTCCAATCACCTAGTTGTCTAATGTGGATGCTGAGGTAAACGTCCCCAGGAGCTGAAGTTATTGAGAAAGGGTGCCTGGACACAAACCGGAGCTGAAAATTATAAATCGCCAGTATTGAACATGTCATGTTCAAACAAGCAATATTAGAAGACAGACGAAAAAAAATGATCTAAATATGAAATACTTTGGCCACATTCACCCAGGCCAATTAAATAGTTCATCACAGTGTGAAGGGACTAGTATAGTTGTAAGATCTCTTCTTTGGGAAAACGGTGACATATGTCACCACCATGTCATGAAGGCACGAAATGATGAAAACAGAAGCAAGCAGGGTATTAGCACAGACATAAATTTGCCGGAAACTTAGAATATAGAACAGAGTTTCTCGTGTCAGCATGGACATTAGTTTGGCAGAAACTTAGGATGTAGAGAGGCGTACTGGAATTTACCATTCAAAGGGCGAGACCGCTGGGCATTGGACAAACATATACTGCCCACTCTTGTAGCGGAATGCTGGAGGCTTGGACATTTGCAAGGTCAGAACATTACCCGGATATATAGCAACCTGAGTGCAGAAGAATTCAGCGTATAATTTTGTGGCTAAATTCAATTGTTGGCACTTGAAATCATTTGGCAGCCTATCAAGTTTACCTTCAGGAGTCTGACCGAGTAATAGCCGGATCTGAAGGTCCTTAAAGTCCTCTCCCCGGCATACAGAAGAACAGGAACGGCAAGGTACATCCATGTCTGCAATGCTAAAAAGGATCAGATCAGCAGTGCAATCATTTGAAAATTATAATCTAGAAAAGAAAGAGTAAGTACTTGAAATCGGCTAACTAAGCTTCTAGTATTTCAGAAAGTTGGGAGCTAAGTGGATAACATGTTACCGTTTTCCGGTACCAATGGTGGACGAGGTAGAGGAATTGTCCATGGATGACGAGAAGCACGTAGACAATGATGAACAGATGGTGGGAGTACCAGAAAGCATTGAAGCCGGTTAGCCTGTCGAAGGGCTTTGGGAGCTTGACCAGGCTCCGGCGGAACCAGCGGGTGGCGAGGGTGAAGGCCACCAGCATGCAGAGAACCATTAGGATTCCTGTCACGCCCTCGGGGCCTCGGACCAGATCCATGTAGCTTGGCTTGGGGTCGCCAAAATCACGCTTCAAGCCTTCGTACGTCTCTTCTGAGCTTGACATCAGACGCGGGAAGTCGCAGCTGAGGTGGTTCCCGGCGTGGAGTATAACCCCAACTACGATTGCTGCCGCTATGGTCTGCATCACAAAATAATCAACAGGTTTAAGAAAGTATTTTAAGATAAATACAGGATTTATAATTGCTTAACAATACTAATCAAAGTGAAAATAGTATGCAGCGCCAGATGTCAGACAAATCCAACATATTTTCTATGAGTATTTTCGTAGACGGTATTACACCTTGCCATGTTAGCGGCAAGAGATCCGTTTTCTACCTATGCAATTTTGTATGGACGTCATTTAAAGATGGATGGCTATCAATAAAGATGTGCTGCATGCGACACATAAAGCTGTCATGTTTGATAGTCGTTCTTTTTCTTTTGACGCTGGCTATCGAGTGATATCGATACAAGCATTTTGCATGACAGAAACTTCAATTCATCGAATTGGGAGTGGGTAAGGCAAATTAGCCTCTCTTTCTCGATGAAGAGCTAGCTGGTCCCACCACAGGCAAATTAAGCACCTTAATTGAGCTGCTAGGTAACCTTAATAGTGATAGTATTCCCCAGCCACCTGGCCAGCCTTTGGTGTCCACTACAAGCAGGTGGCAAGCAACCATGTACCAGGGAAGGTGTTGCGTGCCTATGTGGATAATGTGGTACCAGCTGATCAGAACCAACTTCACTTCACTAAATTATCACTGTCGGACCAACTGTCTCCCATGCGAACGAGCAAGTTACGCAACGCTCGATCGGTCGCTAGCTTGCCATTGATGTGGCACTTGAAAGAGCCCACCTGACGTGATAGCAATAGCGAGAGAGCACTAACCTTGTGGAAGTTGATGTTGTCGTCGAATGGAAGGATACGGGAAAGCCGGGTGGAGCGAAGCAAAGTGATGGAATTCCGGCACACGGGAAGGAGAATGAGAGCCATATTGAACTTTAGCGTCTCGGCAGCACCTTTAGCCGTGGTGAGGCAGTACCCCATCACCTCGAACGCATACCTGTTCCGATACTGAATAAACTTCCAGGTGAACAGCCCTACCATCACTCCAATCCAAAGTGCCATCACCCACAATCTCTTCCAATTCTCCTCCAAGTAGTATCCCACCTTAGTGCTCAGCTTCCTGATGGGCCCTCTCTTCCTCAGCCCTGCTAGGTTTTGGCTCAATGCCTGGCTCGTGTAGCTCAGTGCCTGGCTGTAGTTTAGGTACGTGTCCTTCTGAAGCAGCAAGGTTTCCAGTTGCCATAGCTGCCAAAAAACCAATCACATTTCTCCAAATTTTAGTCCAGAGAACAATGATCACAGTTGTTGTTACTATTATAGCACAAATCATCGTTCCATATTTTGCTGCTAATAACTTTTTCGAGCTTATTTAGCAAGGGAGTATGTATTATGGAACATTTGGTTTTCAAAGTTAAAAGGAACTTTGATCATTGCTTATATTATAATACAAATTACTGTTCCACCTGAAGTGGTTTCCTGTCTAGTGTTTGTAACACTCTTCTTTGTGAAGCAAACCACCTCGAGTGGTGGGGTACAGGATAGAGCATGACGGGACATGGAGGAGGTAAAGGGGAGCCATAATCAACAGCCGTTCAACCACTACGATGGGTGATTAATAGGGACGGGTGGGAAAAGTTAAACGGAACCAGGTGATTGTTATGAGACAATGGAAGAGGTTTAGGTAGGAAAGCTGCATCGCGCCGCCTGCATGTGTAAAGTTACTAAGCCAGTCTAAGTAGTAGCCTTGAAGGCGCTTAGATTGGTATATAATTTTCGATGGATGCCAAGTTGCCACACGACAAGGACACTTCAGGACTTTTGGGAATATGGTCACAAGTTGCCAAGCTAGAAATGAGCTCATGAAACCACGAGGGCATTCTAGGAATGATATTTTATTGGCGAAGGTTCACAATTGGGCCCTTTAGCACTAAATAAAACAGTTCTAGCTACTGGATTGTTTTCACTTAGAAATTAAAAAGTCATCAGGGTAAAGAGGAAGAAAAAGCAAGCTCGGAGCACAATTAAATGTAGCTCACACTGGTATGGTTCATCCTTGTCTTCCCGATATGGAGAATTATCTAAATCAATGCAAGCCAATAGCGCACGAGCAGGGACAAGTTATTTGACCTTAAACTATGCGTGATTTGAAATCTATTAGGTACTAATTGGACGTGCATAGATAGATACTTCCATCCTAATTTTGGAAGAGGTAAACTAGAATTCTAATTTGACCGACAGAGCACCAGCATGCTTATGGGCACAACATAGACTGTTATGCGTAGAAGGCTTTGGACTCGTTAATTCACACACACACACACACACACACACACACACACACAAAAAAAAACTTTTGAAGCGTAGACTAGTTACTTTTTTAAAATAATCCTTGGTATAAGAGCATATAATTAAAATCATTTAAAAAGGCCTAGGAATTTGTAGCTGCACCAGTAGTCCAATGAGAGAGAGAGAGAGAGAGAGAGAGAGAGTGGAATTTTATGTATCCAAACCTCGATATAACCGAGTCTTTCAGGATCCAGTTCTTCCATGATTAGAGCTGCGTATTCCTCCGCCTGTTCTTTGAGTCTCGCCAGCTTGTTTGCAGAGGCACTCAGCATAATTATCTGCGACGAATGATATCGTTAATTAAAAATATTTCAGTATGCATACGACCGCGAAACCTATCAACTTTCTAATAATTTTATCGAGGAATATTATTAAACTTCAAACTCTTGACTACATTGACCGAAACACCCCTTACCTACTGCTTAATTAGACAAGTCACTTACCATCCTAAGGGCACAATAGTAATCACACATAATAATCATCACTTCTTCATGCCATAACGTCCATTCAGGGATCACGATTCAACTTTTCTTGGATAGAAATAAATCTAACTAATGATATCAAAGGGGTCGGGAAAAAAAAAAAAACAACATGAACATTTCTCACGGAGATCAGCGGGTAGGAGTCGTTGGTTCTGCTGGCTATGGCTAATGGCTTCGTTCACCAACTCCGATTTCATAATTATATTTTAGCCGAGCAATGATGCAACTAATTCCTAACTCGGTAAATCCATTCCATTAAATTAATCACAGAGTTTTCTCCCCAGAAGTTGACGGCTCTATTTTACTAACTTAAATTTCTGTTATGATAAAATAATACTTTCCCTTCCAGTTTTGATCTCACGTACCTCTTTAACTTCCGCCTCTGCAATTCGTCCGTCTTCGTTCTTGTCCACCCTGTAACCATAGAAATTAAAAACACTATTCAGATCGATACCAAAATGGATAGCTTCATCTTTAAGCTCTTAACGCCGTATTCTAGTTTCTTAATCTTCATGATCAAAAGTTCTGCGATCGTTGTACATGTCAAAGAAGATTTGGAGACGAGAATCGAAGCTCTGATCAGTGATCTGCGACCAAAACTCGTAGAGCTCCTCTTTGCTTATCTTCTCTGCTTTCATTCTCCTCCTCCGGCTCAATGCATCGAATAATTCTAATGCGAACTCCTTCGAATCCTTCATTCCTTCACAATTAAATGAAAATAATCAACTAAGAGCAACAAAATATGTGTAAAAAAGAAAACTTAATAGATCTCTTTTCAAAAAGAATATCAATGGAAACCTATGCATTGGGCGAAGTCGGAACGGGAGAGATAGCCGTCGCGGGCGAGCTTGTGGAAGTTGCTCTGCACCTCGTTCCACCCATCCACGCCATTCGCCTTGCTGATGAATCTGAGACCTCGGAGCGCCTTCTGCGTCCCGGACCGCGTCCGGTGCAGCTGCGCCGTCTGCCGCCGCTTCGCCCGGGCCGCGAGGGCCGAGTCCAGCGCCCCCGACGCCTCCGCGGAGGACGACGCCCCGCCCGCCCGGTTCCCGTGCCCGTGGCTCCACGAGAACCGCTTCAGCTCCGCCTTGAGTTCGTGCGAGAGCTGCCGCGCCTTGGCCACCGCCTCCGCCTTCAGCTCCTGCGAGAACTGGCGAAGGCGGCCGTGCGACGAGCTCCGGGCCATCGACGGCGACCTCGACGATGCCGACATCGGCGTCGCCTCCGCCGAGTCCCGGTCGGCGTGCGGCACGGCCGAGGCGGGCTCGACGCTGCGAAGGATGATGGTGTCATCGTCCTGGAGGTCAAGCGTCACCTCGACGAACTCCTCGGCGCCATCGGTCATGCTCCCCGGCGACGATCCGGCGCTGAGGACCTTCCCTCCGGGCACGGTGTCCGACGCCCACCGGCGCTCGTGCCTGCTCATGATCTCAATCGATAATGGAACAATTATTAGTACGATCCAGAAGTACGTTTCTTTGTTTGTTTTTTTTCCCCGGTGGGGAAAGAGAAGGGGTGATGGACCGAGGAGTAGAGGGGCTGGGGGTTGTGCTGGGGCGGCGAGATCAAAGGAGTAAATATAAGGGAGCGGCGTTCGGGAACGCGGTTGGAATCCCTGGGAAAAGACGTTTCCGCGTCTCCACAGGGGCGAATGCCAGAAGGAGCAGCGCGAGAGGGCTAGCCCTCCACTGGGAATTCCACAGACATAAAGCGAGGAAATAAATCAAAAGATGAGGCAAAAGGAAAGTGACAATATTAGATTACTGTCGGGATTTTAAGAAGGGAAAAAGAGGAGACTCCGTCCGACCCGCCTTCAAAACGTTCATATATACCGAACTATTCCTCGGAATCCCTTCGCGGCGGGGTGATTCGCCGCGTGGTGGCGGAAGTGGTAGGATCCGGTGAGAGGAGTCGGACTAGGAGGGGGGCCTTTAATTAATGGTGTAACGACCGGATCTTACATATATACACACGCACATATAGTTTCTTTTTTAAATGTACAGCGATAGTAAATTATTGAATGTAGGTGGTTATTGTTTGAAATATTCGTAGATGATGGACGTGTGTGGAGGTGTAGAAGGTGGAGAACGGGAAGACGAGAAGCGGCATGGGAAGCACCGAGTCAACTTGCAACGAAGAGAAACCTCTTGGCCGTGGATCTCTGAAATCTGAACGCGCGCGGGGGTGGTCCAGATGTGAGAGACTAGGGCATCGAGGTTGGTATTTACACTTGTTTTCTGGGATTTCGTACCCTTCTTTCTTTTGACTCTTTCCCTAAGGCGCTAGCTAAGAGAGATATGGACTTGAGGAGTGAAAATTGCTGAAGAGGAGTGTATATAGCCAGCTTTGAAATTCGTACAGAGAGAAATTTGTTGCTGTCTTCTTCGGTCATTGATCGGGTTAGTGATTGGTGGGAAACAGGAAGCGTTGCGGCGGGAAGTCGGGTTGTGTGTCTCGCATTCGTCGCAATGGCAGCTTTGAGATTTGCACAAAATGCAATCCAACAGTTGATGTCGCAAAAGAAAACCAATCATCATGTCGTGAGTCAGGGCTCGATTAAGGATGTGGTAATAGAAGACCCAACGGCCAACGAAGTCAAGTGCAGGTAAGTCTGCGTTACAGTGGAAACGCTGTGCTTCTGTGTACCCGAAGCGAAAGCCATTCACAGGAGACCACTGCCGACTACGGCTGCAAACGCTACGGTAGTATTAAAGGGGCAGACAGGCTTTTGACTTGATGAATGAGTTGTGATTGCAATTGAACATCTAATGGGAGTGTATGATTTGAATCTGTTTCCGTACCATATATAAGTACATACGAAAGCAGGGATGGATTTTTTTTTTTTTACAGTCCTCTCTGACTTAAACATCGGAGAGTCTTCACCGGATCCCTCCGCCAAAAGCTTTTTGCTGCGTTATAGCAGAAGCTCCTCCTCTTCAGTTCGCGGTCATCCCCGAGGTCTGTTTTCCAGCAACAAATTTAGTTCATGGGGTCCATTAGATTTGATCCAAGATCTGGTCATGCAATTAGCAGGCGTTGGCAAATCCATAGTATCGAGGTTACTTGCAAGAGTTGGTATTCTCTCCTGTTCAAGGTTGGATGAGCTGAGCCCATCTTGCGCCTTTTCATTTGTGCATTGCAAAATAGTAGGTGACAGAATAGGGCTGGGATGTAGATGTTGCGACCTCTAATCATCCACTGCTCTGCAAATAATGATGGAAATTAAGGATCCAAAGAGCCAATAAGCAAATCGATCGGTCTGTGAACAAAGGAGGTAGGATTAAAGAAGATATAAAAAATTTCATATATAAATAAAAGAAAATGTTTAAGAAATTATATAACAATTGCTTTTTCTATTTTTATACATATAAAGGCATGGCATCGTCACATCCATGAATATATGACCATGAAAGATACTAGCTAGAAGAAAGGCTTTTCCAAGTCACATTATAAGCCAATAATGGTAGTGCAAGGGAGGTTTTTTTTATGGCAATAATTTATTTATTAAACGCAATATTTTGAAATATGAATTCAATGTAAATATTCTTTTGGGAAAAAAATATAGGCATAAATGTTTTGTGTATAATATGCCTTTGAGCAACTGTCTTCAATGAATTATGCAAGGCACAGCAAGAAGATGGCCGAATTAGTCCAAGGCATGAAGAATATTTGGAATTTTAAATTTATGATTGCTTGTCAACAAGTACAAAAAGATGGATCATGGTGTAGACTTCTAAAGCCTTTAAATTTATATTCCTTTATAGATTATAAAAGCAAAAAAAGACTACATCTAATCATCTCCAACCACAAAATCTAAAATAGAAAGTTGGATGGAACCATATATTTAAAATGGTTAAACAACCTATATATAAAGCCAGGCCAAACATTGACTAAAGAATATCATTCATAAACCAAAGTCTTAATTTGTAGACTGACTCTTGAGAACAATTACAAATTATATCGTCAACAAACTATTACAACTTTACAGGGATGCTCTTCCTATTTACTTCCAAAAAAAAAAAAAACCTTTACAAGGATATTCTCTCTTAACAAAGCATTTAATTGTAACAACCTCGCAAAGCATTATCCCTACTTCGATTGTTCTATTGAAGTGGATTCCAGCCATGAATCAGCCTTAGATTGGAAGTGGATGGTCATCCTTTGGCCAATCACAGTATTAGGACATAGTAACAAGGAATGTGTTCCTTTCCTATATTAGATTTGATTGACACCTACTCTTCTTAGTTCTCCCCATTAACGATTTAATTATGCTAGTATTTAATATAAGTTCAAGATATATTGTACAGTATTGGGATCGTAAACTGTGGGCGAGGAATGGGTCTTCAAAACAGGAGGCTAAAGTGCAGTTAGAAATCAGTGGATGGTTTTAAGAAATCTTTGGCATGAGGCCACCTCAACGGCACCCAATGCAGACTGGCATAGTAAACGAAATCTTCTTGAGTCTCAGAGAAGGATTTATCATTTATGTAATGCATAATCTCTATCAATTTTTCTTTTTTGTCACTAAGTTCAACAAGTATGACATTTTGCATTTGATTAAGAAGGCCCAATTCACTCATTTGATGTTAAAAAAAATAAATCTAGATTTAGTGTTAACATAACTTTTCAAACTGGAAATGTTTGTTAATATTTACTTGCATAGGTCCAAAAGCAGTACCTAGTTTCAATCCTTTGTACGGGAAGTCGCTTCTAACAGTTAATCAATTAAATCTTCTTGGGTTAAAATCATAGCTAGGAATATTTCTTTTTTATTTTTCAAAAAGAACATCGTAACTAGGGATATATTTTTCCTATCGGAAGCTTATAATAGTTAATCAATTAAACCTTCTTCGGTACCTTTATGATATGCATTACCCCAAATCGGAAACTTCTTCGGCATTCTTCAGCTCTTATATTTTTATATTTTTGTGCTAATTTTTTCGTTTTGTTAAGATGGGCCGTTCAGAAAATGGAAAAGATTAACCCCTCTTCAACGCCTATTTTTTCTTTTTATAGCCAAATCTCTATTCCACTTTATTCTTAAATAAAAAAAATTGCTAATTAATTTGTTCCGGCTTTCTCATAAGTATGTTTATATATGGAGAGGGAGAGAGAGATGTGGGATAGGCTACATTTGAGTTGGATTTCTACTCAGATCTAGTAAAATATATATGTTGGACAATTGGGATCTCACATCCAATGATCTGAATCATTGGATGTGATCTACTAGTTGTAAAATACTTATACACAAAAAATATGTGATTCGAAGATCTATAACCTATGTATCAAATGATAAAAAAATTAGACAGTCTAAATAACATCAAATTATATATATTGTTTCAATTACTTATGGCTGACAATCTCCCAATCACATAATTTTTGGAATATTAGTAATTTAAGGGTAATAGGTCATATCCGATAGCTTAGATCATTGATGTGGGACTCTCATCAACCAATCTAGATCTGGCTGAATTTGACAGGATATCCATTTATGTGCAGCCAAGTCTAGCTCTATATGTATATGCATATACATATATATGTACGTGTATATAGATATATGGATGGATGGATAAATAGATAGATAGATAGTGGCCGATGGATGCTAGATTTAATGTCTAGAATATCAAGACGATTTTAAGCTTGAATGCTTATTTAACTTTTGAATTCATTAATTATTAATTTAGATTTGAGTCAATAAAGACTTGATTTGTAACTCAAAAATTTAGCTTGATTTCAAGTTAAGTTCAAATCAAACTTAAAATAATGATTTATAAAATAAACTTGATCTTAACTTTCTGGCTCAAAATCAATCTCAAGCAAAACTTGATCACGCCCAGGCACCATATCAGTTTCCTCTCGGCTACACCCTTACGTGCACATACAACGGCCAAGTGCATCTTCGAGCCCATCTTTCTGTTTTTTTTTTTTTTAAATTTATCATACAACGTGTATGAATACATCCAATAAAATCAGAAAATAGAAACTCACAGAATGTCTGAAACAACTTCTCTTCTTCTGACCATAAGATATATCCTGGATGGTTAGCTCCGTAGGCAGCCACCAGTCAAACCATACCGTTCTTCGTATACGCGCTATTTTAACATTATTTTCTTGGGTGTACTTGCTGGAAATTGGGACGTGTGTTGTTGTTATTGGAGCACTGTATGTGGTAACGAAGCATCTCTCAGCATGTGATATTATTGTCTTGATACGGTTTATGTGGCCACGAAAACAACACTTGTTAGCCACATCTGACAGAATTTATGCGTGTCTGTTTCATATATATTCAATTATTAAATTAGCCGAACAAGTTCTCGGTCATCGCAACCAACTTTTTGGATGCCTTGAGATAAAACCAAAGAAACAAGATTCATCCTGCAATCCTCGTAATCTGAATAGACAAAATAATCACCATGCAGTCCGTAAACTTTAGGAGCATGTTTGGTTGGAAAAAATTAGAACAGAGAAAAATTAGACTCTACAATAAAAATATTCCGATCCCAAAAAAAAATAAAAATATTTTAATCCTTCAAAATTTAATTTTTTTTAATATTCAAATTTTATTCTGATCCCGATCCAATTACAAACAAAATACAATCTGGAGATATGACCATCCTGATTCCAACCCATTTCAATTTCGTTCATGAAACAAACATAACTTTGGATTGCATGTGACTATAGAATTTAAGAAAATAAAGAACCTAAAGTTTTGCGATTTAAAAAAAAAAATATAGCATTAATGATTAAGAATAATTTCATCTATTTGATCGAAATATATGGTTCCATGTGCTACTTGTTAATGGGCAGATCTGAATGGCTCAAATTCACAAATATAAATAAAATAAAATTAGGCAAAAGGGGGCAGATATACCAAAATTTAAGTGGAAAACTCTTTCTTTATGGAGGTAAAAAACCATAGGGCAACTCCAAATAAAATATATTGTAAATAAACTAGTGATTATATATACCCAAAAACCTGAGGCATATATTATATGGAGATAAATATAAAGGTTTCCTCACTAGATGTCTCAATAAATATATCTCAAAATTGCTTATCCGCTTCTCGGGGTAATCAACAACAGTAAAATCAGACAAAGATGAAGGTTAAATTACTTCTGGTGCGGTTGCTAAGAAAACAATGGCCAATAGTCAAACAAACTCAAAGAAAAATTCAGACAAAAGTGTTGTGCTTAGAGTATAAACCAAATCTTAGAACTATAAAGAGAAGAAGAATCCCAAAAAAATAAAACTCCCACACAAACAGGAGAGCAATTAGAATTCTAAAAGAACAGAAGAGCTTTTTTACAGCCAAAAATAGCTTCCTTCATAACCAAACTTTCTTCTCTCTCTTTTTTATTTTATTTTTTTTTTTTTGATTGCACGACCTCATATGGGCTGAGGGATGATGAATTTAGTGAAATATGAGAAGGAAAAGCCCGTTGTAAGAGTGATCATATTTAATATGTTTAAATCGAAATTTCTTTCTATAGATTCAAAACTAGCTTTAGGAATATTAATAAACATGGCTGTCAAGATGGAAATAGAAAATGCCTCAAATGCTTACATGGACTCCATCCGACATTTCCTGCTTGCGGGAGCTTTTTTAATATGTTGCTTTAAGATTTGTTCTTCTTTCTTTCCTAGATATTTTATATATCCCTGTATTTTGCTCTTCATATTCGTGATGAAGCAGGTGGAACTTTTGTTCCTCCTTTTCTGAAAAAGAAAGAAGACAGCGCAATCTATCATAAAGCATGAAGCATGCATCTATTTTTGGCGTTTCTTTACCTATATAAACTTCTAGCAGTTCTGTAAATTGGCTTGCTAAAGAGGAATTATGGCATCATTGGAAGGATTAGAGTTAAGAACCAATTCCCATAACTTTTTCAAGAAAAAAAAATCCATTCCATAAGTGCCACAATTAATGTGAGGAGCATCAAAAATTGCCCTAGTTCAATGCATGAGGAGAATGGTCCTAGTAGCTTTTAGCATAAAAAAGAAATGAAATCACATTCAAACCATACTTCAATTAGCTTTCCTTTCAACAGTAGAAAGGCCTCTTCAATTATGCATCTATAGATCACTCAAACTGAAGATTGATGACAAATTAATCTCTAAAATGTCAGAAATATATATCCCTTCTGTGTGTTCCTTTGCCACAAGGAGCCACACATTTGGAAAAAATAGCATAAGAGGAACAAGGAAGTCCTCAGAAGACTAATTGTATGTCTGCCCCTACAAGTCAATCTTATCTATGTCTTGGTCTAGGAGGTGTCCAATTGGTGATTTTTGTTTTTTAAAAAAAAAAACTGGCTTAAATCTCCTGCCGACCAAATAGATAACTTCCCCTTCAAGGTTCTGCAAGTGAACCAAACCCCTCTTGGAAAATAATAATGCTCTGACAAGCATCATCCACCAACCACCCAAATAATCCAAGTCCATGTTTGAAAAAACCCTAAAATACAGTTAATATGGCCTATCAATGTGCAAAGCATGTAGATCACTTGTCTTATGATTTCTATTTCTCATCGGCTTCGTACGGTAGATACGCATGTAACTGGATTAGAGAAACCATACTATTCACAATTTGTTGAGAAGTTAACAAACGATCGATATGATATAAACATGCATGTTGTTTAGCAAATGATTTGATATAATATGACAAGAAACCATGTTGAGAAGCTACCTTAGAATATAATATTATCTTTATTTTTTAATTATCCATTGGCATGTTTGTCTTCTAGGAGACACAATGGGAGGACTTTGTATCCATTGACATCTTTAAGATTAGAAATCGAATTAGACTTAACACACATTCCTTAATCGCTTGGCAACATGTTAAATAATTTGCTTTCTTTCTTTCTTTCTTTTGTTTCCTTATCGTGAGAGTAGGTGTTGAATAAGATCTTCTCATGCAGCATCAAGCAAAGCGACTCGACGCTGGTCAGTTGTGAACCAGAATGAGTTGGAACTCAAGATTTCAACCTACTTTTTTAAAGTCTGCAACAGGCCAGCCTCAACAGCTGCCTTTTGAATATATTGAATTGGACAAATGATGGGTGTCTGAATACGCTGCTCTTATTTTTTTTCTTGCAGAAAGATCTTCTTTGCCTAGATTGTTTGATGATGAGAGCTGTACTTAAGGTCTCTAACGGTGGCTAGGATTAATTACCAGTGGAAAAGATCATCAGAATTTAAATGGGCTGAAGGTGACTGGAACCTAAATGAATGGTCTGTCAACTGGGATTTTGACAGGAGATGTTCGCTTCTCCATATAAACTTAACATATCGCAATGAGATGTTTGCTTCTCCGTATAAACATAGTATGATATAGCAATAAGAAGTTTCCATGCATTAAAATCGCGCCTTTAGAACTTCATTGGTTAAATTTATTGAAGTTTAATTCGTTGCCCCTCGACGTATTCAGAGCTTAAAGTTGACACGCTGAGGGTGTCCATTCGTAACGTACTGACAATTATGATTACTTGATGTCCATTCATATAAATACTGATAATTATTACTGTTGATATTAATGCTAATAAACTAAATGATGTTAGTCCGCTGGATCTAAGCTAATTGGGGGTTGGATGGTGGAACAAGCTGCCCAAGTCCCGGGATTTGACAAATCAAAGCAAAGTCTGACCCTTATTTTCTGGTCTGACGTCGTGCTAGTCGTTGGCCAAGGGAAGAGAATCAAATTAAAGCTTGAAAGTTATGGATGGGAAAAGGTTAGATGACCTTTCTTTTAGAGAAAGGAAAAAGGATGCCAAGCGATCGATGTATCAAGGCTAAATACTTGCTTGTATTTTTTATTAACATTAATATGAACAACTTAAGTTTTATGTTCTGATCTGTTCAATATCATTGATTGAAGGAAATCCAAACTCATTATAGAATGTATTGCAACCTACACCAACATATGAGTTAGAAACCTTGGAAACAATGCACTATTATACAAATCTACATCCCTTTGAAGTTAGACAAGACCTGATGAAATGTAGAGCCAAAAGAAAAAAAGAAGAAGAAAAAGAAAAAACTAGAGCAGATTTGAACAATAGCAGTTCAAAGTGGAAAAGAAAGAACAGTGTGCACTGTTTATTTGTACATGTTGCATGGTGGGACCTATAAGATTTCCAGATATTATCGAGTGATTCAAACCAGTTCTGCTCTGTTTCATGAGACTGACCAAATTGGAATTGTCGAAGGTCATTCCTCCCTATCCTTTATACTAACCATGGGCCAACGTAGGCGTTACGGCCCATTCCAGACGGCCGGCACCTACACAGCATAGAGAAAATGTGGGCCCAATATTGGGATAGTCCTATTAATTCCGTCATGGTGCAGTTATGGGAGGACGCTGCCAGTTCAAGAGATGGTGGCAGAAACAATGTGTGAACGTGAGAGGATTCGCTACGTTGCTCTTCAGGAGTCATGCACAAATCTTATTTGACATCACAGCACCCATCCCAAGCCTCCAGCTAAAAGTAGAGTCATATATATCTTTGAAAAGTTTGGCCCGTGATTTGGCTTTCCGATGAGACAAATCAACGCTGGGCAAAGTAGTCCGCATCGAGTCTGAAAATCCTTCTAAATTATTTACTTTGTTGCTCGAAAATAAAGAAGATGAGTAGCATAGAGCATTGTTTTAAATTGGTGACTTAACTTGAGTCTTGCATCACTTATTTAATCGAAAACAGCTCAAAAGTTTGGTGAGTTTGTGGATGAATTGGTGATCTTCTGACCCAGCCAAATATCCAAAAGACTATCCTTTTTCAAGTGTTTTCACCTCTAAATTATACAACTAGTGTCAAGCACATGCAGTTAAACGTTATCATTTGAATTTTCTTTGCTGGAACTCTTAGTGAAGTCATTGAGTAGCAACTAGCAAAAGATAATAAATAAATGTTTTAAGTATCAAGTGGTAAAATAACATGCAGTACTAATAGGTAAACACTCGCGTTCTATAATTTCAAGTCTTAAAGCTGCAATCCTGTAGGGGAATCCGACAACATAGATCCTCTAAAACTCTGCAACAAACTAGATCGCAGACGAGATGACCCACACGCTTGTAACAACATGGAAGAGAAGAGGGGAAGGCCAAACGGTTCCTATTGACCAGCGACCGAGTACTATAGAAGTGGGTATGGATCGGAGTAGGTAAAGCCTGCACCCTCTAGAAAGAAAGGACCTGATGACACGCACCAACGTATGGTTGCAACGACCAAAAACGGAGTCAAACATCTCTCTCTCTCTCTCTCTTTCTGGGGTATCTTTGGACGAGCAAATGATGACAAAACCGAAACAGTAATAGTCTTGGATCAACCCCTCTCAGCTGTACAAATTCTAGGAAAAGAATACCAACTTGCAATTTGATTTAGAGATCTGAGAACTTTGGTCGAAGCTCGACGTGTTCTGCCAAGACACTCTCGTTGACGCCAAAATGTATACGTCGGCCCATGCAGGCTTGCTAATGGGAGATCATAAAATGGGTCCCATTTCACCTAGGAAACAGCATTAATGCTAGCTGCTAAGGCGCGCAGGAGGTGTTAATTATGTGGCTCCCAGTGCATGGGAACGCTTAATTCCATGTTTGTGACGCCAAGGTGGCCTACCACGATACCAGCCCCTCAGGCACGTCAAGAAACTCTCCTTTTGGAAAAGGGAGACTGGAAAGGTGGTGGTCCATCTTGGCCCCCGTCATTGCTATCTTATGGTGTCATTTTCTACGTTTGGTAGGTTTTGTTGAGATCGAATGCGATGAACTTGATGTCAAAAGTCTTTTTAAAAACCGTGCATCGATCTAGTTTCGCCACACTTTCTACGGTCACGAGGTATTCCCAACTGTTGACAAGATGCGATTAAGCGTAGGCATGCTCTCTTTCTCGTGGTTGGACCAAAGAAAACGCTCATAGATTATCGATGATGGCGAGATCGCTTAG
This sequence comes from Phoenix dactylifera, assembly GCF_051530095.1. Lineage (NCBI taxonomy): Eukaryota > Viridiplantae > Streptophyta > Magnoliopsida > Arecales > Arecaceae > Phoenix > Phoenix dactylifera. The sequence goes on along the minus strand of NC_143198.1, from coordinate 30,543,616 downwards.
AATACAAATTCTTCTACAACTTACCATCCTCGAAATTGCAAGTAAGACGAATGTATACATATATTCTCGATTTTTGTTCTCTCTCCATAATTCAGAATAATGGAGAACAAGACTGCGGGATGATTTATGGCGGAGAAGTACTTTTCTTTGAAGAAAAAAATGATGCAAACTCCATATTCCATAGGTAAAGGATATGTCTTTGTTCTAGAACGCTACCAAAGTGGCGAAAAGTCTTGGGAGGTGACATCAAAGGAACTTTGTCTCTTCATCTTTAGGTTGATCCCCCTCTATGGTCAGAGGTATTAGGTGAATAAATCCCCCTCCTCTCCTATTATATATTTAGTTAGGCAGATTATTAAAAGAAAAAAAAAAAAGAAAAGACTGTAACGCTCGAGAGAAGGCATATCCATGAGAGGACAGCAGGTGGGGCTACTGGCCACCTTTTTCTGTCACACGCCCATGGAATGGCGTCTCTTTTGTTTCCTTTCCATCTCATCGAGCCAAGGAGAGAGAGGGGCGGCTTGGCTTTTCACCTCGTTCCTTGGTCCTGCCGTTTGGTATGCCCGCCGGCCAAGCAACATTAACGTGCATGGCTAGGGCTCTTTCACTTAATCTCACAGTCTACGGACAATCTTTCTCAATCATCTCTCACTCTCTCTAAGAGAGAGATGATCGTACTATTAATCTTACGTGCATGGCGGGCTTTCAATAGTATTTATTAGGTCGCTGAATTGGAAAAACATATTTCCAACATGGCCTGCGTAGTAGAATGTTATGGGGATTAATTATTGCATGCAAATCACACGGGACCATACCACCACTTAAACAATTGTGCTTTAATTAGTGCACCATGCTCCTTGGTAAAACAACTTGGATTCGTGTGCTGCCAGCCAAATCCAAAAAGGAATCTCGTTTCCTACTCAAGCAAGAGTTCTCCTGAACTTCTATAAATTAGGCTCTAAATAACTGAGCTATGAAGAGACGTGCAGGACAAGAGAGGAGAGATGGGAGACTTAGATGGAAGGTGGAAATTTTAAATCAAAGATTCCCCAAAATGGTCATTATGATAAATTACTAAGTCCATTGGTTCTCTTTGTCTTTTTACAGAAGAGGAGCAAATGCTACTAAAAGAAAAGTTTTTATAATATTCATGAATTAATTTACTTATAGCTACTTACCAAATTCATCCCAGCTTAAAAAATAAATAAAAATCTATCCAAAACTAGTTCGCCAATGATATTTTCAAATATCACTACAATAAAAATGATTATTAACGATATTTTTAAGTGCCACCATAACTGCAAATTTCTTTGGTGGCATTTTTTATGGTATTTTCTTATATACCGTCCTAAGATGGTGTTGGTAATATATTGTTGGCATTTCAAAAACAAATCAATAAAAATTTCTATTTTAGTGGCATATGTAAGTAACGCTAAAACCAAGCTACAATTTGTATTATATCAAAGTACATAAGAGCAATTTATTTAACTTATTAACATATATTCATGGAGTTAAACAATTATTGGATGTACATTTTAATATTTCATATTTTAATCATAATTTTTATTTTTTTAAAAAAAATAAAAATAAATTTACTTGTTTTACTCTTATGATATTTTCAAAGTTTTATTGTTAAAAATATTTAAAAATTTACTTTTAAGTGTCATCGTATTCATATAGTAATTTTTTGCAAGCCCAACAATATAATTGATAGCCTCGATGTTATCATACCCAAGTTCTATATAAAAATTAATAATTTAAGTTTTAGAAGCAGTCTTCCAAAATCTCACAAATTATGTATTATTTACTGGCATATTAGTTCAAAGCCATAATAGTAGTTCCAGTTTCCAACACTTTAAATTATATGTTGTAGAATACAAATTTATAAGGACATTTACAATAAAGTACCACTACTAAGAAAATATTTATTGGAAAATAGCAGAATTTATACTATAATGCAGCCAAAAAATATTTTTAACGGCGTACGTATAATATGAAATGCCATAAGCAATTTGCGGCCAAAAGTTATTTTTATTGTAGTGTATATTTTGTACAATACTTTTGCTTTCTCTATAAGCATATTTATGCATCAGGATATATATATTTTTTTAACCATCATTTTCCATTTCTTATCAAGGGATATCAGAACATATCTCTCTTCGATTCATGTTCAATAGCCCAGTTATAAAGTTTACAACTGTTTGAGATACATATGGATAGATATACAACAACTGTACAAGTTGCAATATTTAAAGTCAAAAGGTGATATAATCTGTTGAAGAGATGAGCCACCGAGATGTTCTGAGATCCTGTAACATTTCTTGCATTGGTATTGCTTCTCGCGCCGGCTTTCCTAAATGGCAACTATGATATGAAAGACATGCTTGAGTATGTTGATTGGATTGTTTCTATGAAATCCCATGAACTGAGTTCATTTGCATTGTCTGCTTGTATATATATTTTTATGCTTGTCAAAAGATACTTTTGCATGGTTTTCGTTGATGGTGAAATGTTGACACTTGATCTTTTCTGATGGAAAAGTTTGACACTTGATCCACCTCCGGAAGATGCATGGACTCAAGAGGCTTCCTGTTCATGCATGATGGATAGACAAACGATGCCTTCTCTCAAAGAGAATTATAACTATTGGAGCCTCTCCAAGTGTTTAGTCTAGGTAATTATACTACTCCATCCCTTTCTCCGAAAAGGGGAAAAATCCAATAACTATTTCAAGGGTGGGTTTGGTGATGATGAACCTTTAATATTAAATCAAGGTAATAGGAAATGATTAAGGAGAAAGATGAGGTAGCAGATGAAAAAGACCAGCAAGCAACCACGCAAAGGTTATTGTCTGTTTTTTTTTTTTCTAATGATATGCAAAGGTTACTGTCAAACCTATCGAGTAAACAATTATAAGAGAGAGACGTTGCTTCTCTTAAGAGAAGAGGGTACCTATTCCTCTAGAGTCTAGAATCAATAGAGAACATCCATTTATTAAAATTATTTAACAATAAAAATATATATAATATTGATAGTCTCTAATTTATGCATCAACTATTTATAAAATTGAACGGCTAAAATAAAGTGAAACCATGTTTTGTTATGATTTAAATATTAAAATCTATTAATTTTCAGTCAATATATATTTTAACATATGTAGATCATGACTAATAAGATGGATTCTTAATTTAAATATTTTATTATATACCTTAATGCACTAGCACAATGAAAACTATTTTTATGCCCATATGATGCATAGGTTAGAGACCACGATCCATCGTACCAATACCGGTCAGCGTACCGGTGGCAGCCCGGACCGGTACGGTACCGGTCTGGTATGGACCCGTATTAGTTCCAGATTCTACGCTAATCCAACGTCGATCCATGCTGATCCCATACCGGTATATATCGATTCCGTACTGATCTGTACCAGTCCGTACCGGTCCCATACCGGTTCTCCAACGATAAGCTACCGGTACCGGGTTCCATGCTAATCCGGTACCGATTCCAAGCCAGACCGGTACGGCAAACCATGTTAGCGACTATTAAAAATATATGATATTGGATTTCTAGGTATTTTTAGTTATATCTATTAATATGGATCTTTTATTTATGTACCTTGTTATTAAGTTGGACTCGAGAGCAATAAATACTTTCACCTATCGGTAGGAGTATAGCCTATCCCTAATTATTACTTATTAATTATGTTTCATAATTCCTCATTAGATTGTTAGATCCGGCCAGCCTATGCAGCTACACATAAACCAACCTAGCTGATTACTTAATTAAGAAAACACATGACAAAAAAGCTATGAAATCAAAAGTTAGATTAGGAAAAATTATCTTTTGTTCGGTCAAGAAAAGCCTTGTGGAAAAGAAAAGGGGAAAAAATAACATTTTTCTTAGAGGAAAGGGGAAAGAAGATTTGACCTTCCCAGTTGATTAGCAAATTGAAAACATAGTGAGAAGAAGGAAAGTTGTTTCTACAAGAAAGACAGCTCCTCCATCAAGGATCAACAAAATGTGCCTTTTAGCGTACAAGTGGCTGAATTCTTAGAAGGCATAATATTATTGCTCTAGTGCTAGTTCTGGAAGATTCACTTGAGGCCCGAGCCGATTTGGGGCATGCTGCATGAAATCTTTTGATTGCAAAGCAAAATTGCTCAAATACCTCCCAAGGTTTGAAGCAGAAGAAATTATTTCCTATACCATACATGCCACCAATCACAGCTGCTCGCTTTTATAGCGATGCACCGAGGCGCATGCTTAAAGAATGGAATCAATAAAAATGAGCGGCTGCCACTAATGGCAAGCACAGCTATATGATGCATGCAGTGTAGAGAATAATTTCTCATGAAGCGGCTAGTTTGGGCCGTAGACTAGGCAACTGCTAATCGAGTTTTATGAGTCCGGTAATCATGAACATAGCTATCATTCACAAAGCCAAACGGATTTCCAAAAAGCTAAATGGATCTCCAAACTCTAGACCAAGTCTGAAGATCCTCAGGAGTGAAGATGGGTAGACTGACTCCACACAATGAAAGAATTCGAGTGAGAAGTCCCAGATTAGAACGTGATTAGAACTGAAAAAAAAGCCCTTCTTTACGATCACATCAAAGCCACCAACTGGACTTATATGAAAAGCAATAATTCACAACTGTTTACCAAAGCCCTCTCTAATCTTATGTAACATTAAATTTGGATTACTAATGTACCGAACAAGAGTATTTCACCCTGGAAAAACAAAAAGCGTGCTTGTGGAAAACCAAGTGCCTCCTACCTTTTGCCCTAAACTATCATTCATCAAAAAACCTGCCAACGCAAAGTACCAAGCAGCCTTTCTACAAACAAAAAACTCGCATTGCTCCAACCCTTCTTCCGATTAACCGTAAACCAAATGATCAGATAACAAAGACCATGCAATTAATTGCAAGCAAGCAAGAGAACCAAGCAAATTCTTCATCATCATATGATAGCATTAGTGACTTTATAGCATACATACTTCCAATATACCATGAAATCTAATACACATGCATTTAACCTTGCTAGAGAACGACAAAGGCATGAGAAGTGCCCGTGAAATGTTTGATCGACCCAAACAAGCTCTTCGAAGCACCAAAATGCCTTAACCTATAGATGCCCGAGATAACTGTTTCAGGGATCCTCCACTCTATAGTTGCATAGCTCCGAGAACTAAGCTTTGAAGGCCTTGACCACTTGAAACGCAGACACAAATCATCATCATCATAGGCAGGAAACCAAGTGTTGCTACCATCTAAGATCTCCACAAGAGCAAATGTACCATCAGTTAGGAGGTCATTCCTAGGGCAAGCAGACCAAAAAGTGGCTGTCACCATGTCGCCAGGCTTGAATGTAGAATTCTCAGGAACATCAGCACTGACATCCCCAAACTTCACACCAATGGGAGTTGTATCCACTACAACTCCAGGGAGCAAGCTGATTTGCTTGTCCAAGAGATCTGGAGGTTGTGGGCCTGGTTGGACATTTTGACCACTGACAAGTGCAGAAGCAAGCTTCTTGAATTCCTGAATGTAGGCACTCAATGTATGTGGGCCATATAATGTTGATGCTCCCTGACAAGAACCATGTGTTTCTTAAAGCATGTCAGAGATCTCAAAGCAAACAATTTAAAATCAGGACCTTGCAACATGCTTCCTGAGATCAGAAGGCAACATATAACCTAATGGAATTTATCCTAAAGCTGGTGGGTGATAGAATCACGTCACTATCGACAAAGAAAAAACATTGTCTTAGGTATTAGAAATGTAGTTGATAAGGTCGTAAACATGCTACATGGCATTGAGGGAATGATGTGTGAATGTACAGTATCATTGACAAAAAGGGACACATTTGAAATGATATCTCTATGAAGATGTTTGTTTATGATGGGGCCTCAAAAATAACTTTATTGATAGATCCAAATAACAGCTGTAAATTTTAATTTCTTGACCATAGTTGCTATGATGACCCTTTCATGAAACCCCAAATAGGGTTCAGAATTAGCAATATTTTAGATAATTCAATAGTAAACATAAGATTAATGTAGGGAATTCAAAATTGATGGGGTTAAGCATCAGCAATGAATATGCCATATAACAAGGAAACAGGCTTCAAGGGAATAACTCTATGTATGCATATAAAAGAAAAGATTTGTAATAGCCAATTAAAGTTTGCATGCATGCATGTATAAACTAATACACACACATGTATGTATGCATGTATGTGTGTATAAAAGATAAAGGAATATAACACACATGTATGTATACCTCACCAATTAATGCCTTTTGATATCTCCATTTCAAGCCAAACTAGTGGGAAGATATGGCTAGCAACATGCTTCCCAATATATCTGAACATATACTCCTATCATGTATTGACAGAATCTAAGCTGGCAACTTTACATTTTATGGGTCCACAAAGATTTGGTGCTTGGATATTGGAACGAACAAGGCACATTAATTTGGATGTAAGAAATTATTAGCAATAAACAGTTGATTCATAGAAGACCTAAAATTTTTTGTAAAATCAGTATGATGGACCAAAACTACAAACCTCATATCTTTGGATCTGGTATTCTTCAAAGGTGGTCACGTATTGAGAGTATGTGTTCGACAATCCAGCAATAACCATGTGAATATTGCTACCAAATTCACCGGTGCCACCACTGGTAAGTAGTGTTTGCACAGCATCTCGGAGACGCCTCCCAGCCATTGTTGTGAATTCTTTAAAGAGAGACAGTGTAAGAAAATTAAGAGCCATTGTAGAAATCAACCCGATTAAGGACTATGGAGCAAAAGAACAATAAATTGAAGAGACTATCTAACAAAAAGACGTGAAGAATTTACAGGAAGGAACAAAAATTTATTTTGCTCAATAAATATGTAAAATGTTCTGCATCCAGCATCTTGATATTAGTGCACTGCAAGAAAAAAAAAAGGAGCAATCACATATACCTCCAGGTACACACAGGATGACCACTTGTCCTATTTGGATTATCTGGATTGGAAGTATAGAAGGCTGAAGGGGGCAAATGAAAAAGTGATCAGACATGCAACAGAAAAAGAGAGCTACTTATTCTACAAGCAGCACAAAAGGCAAGCTATTGCGAGATAAATGCATAGTGCAACCATTCAAAAAAAAATGTGAACGCACTAAAACACAGTCAGAGATCCCAATTTTGAGAAGAGCACGTGAAAGTGCATGTAGTTCACCACTTTGATGCATCAGGGTAACCATTAAAATAAAAATCATCAAGCATCACTAATCCACTCTAAGATGCTTTTTCATAGTTATTAAACCTGAACAGATCGGCCTGTTGGACGAAAAATAGGTGAACCAGCCCCCAGTCTGGTCCGGTATCTTAATAGGGCTGGAAATGCAAATAAGCTGGTAAGAACCAGATTGAACCAGCCGGTTTTCAAAAAATCGGTGACCCTGGCAGTTTTAAACTAGTGAACTGGCCTCCTATCCAGTCCGGTTTCTTGATAGGACTGGAAATGCAAGTAACCAGGTAAGAACCAGATCGAACCAGCCGGTTTTAGAGAAAACCAGTGACTCAGGTGGTTTAAATAGAAGTTTAATTGGGTTATTTGAAATAGTGTCCAATTGGAGGTTCGAATCACTTACCACCTGTAAGGTTAAGAACCTCTCAACCATTGATACAGCGGTTAAGTTATGATAACTTATTAAGTTCTGAAAATTATATCTATGCTATTTAAAAGGAGTTATTTGCTTGGTATTTCAATAATCAATCTTTAAAAAAAGAAAAAATAATTCTTTTTACCTCTAGCACAAAATCAAAAAAGATATAGAAAAGATATAGTTCATTTTATTTATTTGGATATCTAAAATTTTAACCTTTAAAAAACAGAAATATTAATAAATTCTGCATATTTTCCAACATTATTTATAACTTTTCTTTTTTTTAAAAAAAAATAAATGAATCATGATTTTTTCTATTTATGCTGAAATTAAAGATAGTGTAGAATGTAATAAATCAATGTGATTTGGAAGAGTATTATTTAAAGTAGGAAATTTATCAATAGTTACTGATATTTTTCTCGTATTGCATCTATTTTTTGACATTTTAATTTTTTTAATTTTTATTATAACCCAGTCTGGCTGATTGACTTGGCGGTCGAACCAGTGACCCAGTGACCTCGCCGTTTGGCTAGGTCGATCTCCAGTACAAATTTAATAACTCCGGTTTTACTTAAAAATTCATTTTAGTAGGATGAATTTATAATCATGTACAACTCATTAAAATAAATGCACGAGACAAGGATGGAAAAGAGTCTACCTATCAAATGATAATTCATTAAAGTCATCTCCTACTGTATGCCTATATAAATCATGCAGTTTCTAGATAATCAGAAGCACAGGAACAACTAGGAACAGTATTTCAGCAATTTAATCCACCAGTTTGTGCCTCAGGAATGATTGCAGTTTCTCATATCAACCCTTGCTTTCTTCCTCTTTTGTCTTCTAGACTCTTTCCAAGTTCCAGGGAACCTAAGAAGGGAGCTCCTGGGTTCATGGGCAAGCCTCTTCTTTCCTTTCAAGTGTTAGGTGGGTACAAGAAATATATGTCTAAGACACTACTCACCGCCCAATCATATGGCTGCTTCATGTCACCAGTATCAAGTAAAATAGGCTTTGGCTTCTGACATTCAATTTGCTCCTTAGTTGGTGTTTTCAATAAGTTCCTCACTAATTTCCAGAAAAGATTACCCTGAAACAGCATCAAGACAGACAACAGTTGAATACTCAATTAGTACTCTCCATGAAAAGATGAGGACAAAATGCTATAACCAACCTCATCATCCCCTTGCTTGAAATCAAATGCTCCAGGGCCATCAGTGGTTCCTGCAGCAAAAGAAAACCCCATCGCTGCTGGGCATGTTTTGACCACTTCCTGACCTCCCCCACTCGAAGGAAGGTTAACCTCAAGCTGTGAGAAATCTAAGTAAGTGTGGCGATACTCAACCTTCCCCTTTACTTGCTCAGATGCTGTGTTGAAGAGATCCATAGCTTTGATGAATTGCCTTTCACCGATAATGCGCGTGCTTTCAAACTCATCTGGGTATCTGGCACATAAACCAGATCATTCAAGATTGTAGCAATAATTTATCATATAATCTAGAAAAAAATACTAAGCAATTACATTAATAGTACCCTGGGCCACGGCCATAGCAGAGTTCATTCTTCCCATTGCAGGTACTGTGGTTGAAATCACAAGGGAGTCCAGTGTCTATGCAGAATGTTCCAAGCACATTGGGACTAACATCTCCACAATTTGATTGACAAAAGGCAGATACAAATTTTGGTTTGCTACCCTGACCACTCCGGACACGCTGTCCGACACTCAAAGAACTTGCTAATCGCCTTCCACCTGATGCCTGGAAGGAGGATGCTAGCTGCTGTAACTCATTCACTGCAATAAATGCAAAATAATAAATAAAAATTTACATCAAGAATTTTGTGGAATAACCCCCTACCTAAAATTTTGCCACCAATATATAACATGAGGTTGGATAATAAATGGCTAGAAGAGCAGAATCATTTTCAGACATACAGTTCTCATGTGGCTGAGGAATTATGCTTGAGACTCTTCGCTTTAGTTTGCTACCAACCCCAAAAGCATCGTGGTATATGCTGTTGATTCCTTTAGGGAAACCCTTTTGTCCAGCCCAGTCCTCCATGAAACGTGCAGCAGCACCTTTGTTGTCTCCACTTATCAAGGAGTTGGTGCGACTCATGGAAGTTCCATGAGTTGCAAACCAGTTAAAACTTCCAACTGGACCATATTCATCATCTACAAACTTCAGCAGAGTCATTTCTTTATCAACATCATACTTGTACTGGTTGCGCTCTGAAGCAGGATTGTTTAGGTAGGCACTAGGACTGCGATTGGCACCAGCATCCAGGAGCTCTCCTGAAAATCGAAAGATCCAATTCCATAACAAAGGATCATGTAACTATCGAAACTAATTACAAGTACAGAATAACGAAAAATATGAGATTTTTCAGCAAAAAAACTATAGCTATAGGGACATGGTGTCGACACATTTCACCAAATAACTAACTAAAATAATACCATGGACTTCAAGACAGCTATACATCTGATAATATCTCTAGTTAGATTTGTAGGTTGGATAAATTATAAGGGAAAAAAAAACAAATCAGTACCTTTTCAGTTGACAAATCTTAGGGGCACTAGGCTAACAAAACAGAGCAGAAACTGAACTAATAAATAATGCTCACACACTAAGATAAATGAAATTGCACAATATGTTATGTGGTGCATATTTTATTTTATCACATTATTCCAACAAGATAGCCAAAAATAGACAATACAAGCACTTAGATGTACGATTATAAAGGAATATCTTACTCTCTTTACCATCAAAATTTTTTCGTATCTAACATTAGTCAACAAGCCTATGTTACTAGTACACACTCCAACATTAACTTTACTGGATGCAGGTATATGAAATGTTTGAACGATAGTGATAAAAATGATGATTATAATGACGAGAGCAATAACCACCACAGCAACCTGCACAAAGAAACCTGCAGTAATTGATAAAAGCTTTAATACAATATTCTTTAATTGTCAGACAATGAAAGTTTTTATAGACAAAGAGGCCATACAAATAACCTCTTTGTGCTTTATAAGTTGATGGTTTCAACCCTCAGACTTGTTATACCGCTCTAACCATCTTTACACAACACTCACACAAACACATGCTAAAATTATATGCTTAACTCAAAATTGACTATGCAAAAGAAAACCTGTTGTTTAAAATACATGACATCAGTTGTTTTAAATAAATGACATCAACTAGAGAGATGACAGTATCCAACCAGACAGAATAAACAAATAAGGAAAATAGTCCATTTTACAATTTGCAATGCAGAATGCCTCCCCATACTTTACCTTTATTCACAAAGATATTTCCAGGTCGGAGGTTTTCATGAGCTTGTACAATGCTTTTCTCAATGCCATCAACAATGACATCAAATGATTGCCTTACAAATCCAAGAGATGTTACAATATACACAATATATTGAAGATAACCCCCAGGTCCAGCATGAGTATGAATGCCACTGATGACAACATTTTGTTCATTATAAATGCCTCCATACCTGCCAAAATGAAAGATAATAAGATCCACCAGTCTGCAAGACCATTTAAAGTAACAAAGTAATATCTCTGTGAAACTGAAAAAAACAAGCTGAATGTTTGGATATATAAGTTGTGAAGAGAAATCGAAATCCATCCATCCATACATTCATACACACATCAGCAAAAGACAATGCAATTTATAAATCATGTGTTCCCAAGTTAAGGCATTGCCTTCCCAAAGTACTTTTCTATGGGAACTTGTATTAGAAATAACGAAAGGCGTATATGGTGGTCCCATGAACAAGAGTTACAACCAAAAACATATCATCCCATAATATAATAATAGAAGGACCTAGCCAACAAAGAATAGGAAGGAACTCATAGACTATGTCCAAAAGGATCATTACATGAAAATATCACTTTGTGAGGCTTGTGACGACTTATATGACTTTACCAACCTGAAACTATTGTCTTCTTTTGAGGAAAAATAACAAAAAACCACAAAGATTTATGATATGGTGATGCCAAGAGACTAATCAGCAAACTTCAAATAAAGAAATAACATCAACCTAGTAGTATAAACTATATGAACATAAATAGCTTGTATTTTCTGTGAGGAATTATAACATTCTGAACTATCCATGAAGGGCAGCTCACTATTGCTGGATCAGGACAAATCATATGTACGCAACCTTATCCCCCTATGCATGGAGAGGCTATTTCCGTATTTCAAACCTATGACCTCCAAGTCACAATGTAACAACTTACCATTGCGCCAAGGCTCAACCTTTCTGAACTATCCATGAAAGTTCCATAATCTATACTAGCCCAAGATGCGAATCGTGCATTACTTAATAAATTGCTAGCACTTAGTTTTGGTGAACAAAGTAACAAATCCACAATCAACTATTTGTTTGAATGTTCAGAATGCAAAGCTAGCAATGCACAATATGCATATAGTGATACCCGGGAGCTTTTATACAGTGTAGAATCCCATGGATAGTTCCATTCTAAACTAGAGCAAGGTTCATGTAGCAATAAATAACAGTTTTTTATCCCATTTACTTGGAACCAAAACCATGAATCATTCTTCATCAAACATTCCAATTAATTTTTTTTCTAAGAATTCTTTTTATTCATATTCTTTTAGGACTTCTCCACTTCTTTTCTGGCCCGTCTGCACGAAACTGGGCCATCTTATAAGGAGTCCACTAACTTTCATTGGACATGTACCAAGTACCAACATTTAAGTTGGTGCCTCATCACCTACTCATCAACCAGTGCAACCCCTAAGCTTCCTCATACATACTCATTTGTGACCCCATTTGTCTTGAGTTTTGCAAATTTATGCAGCATTTTTAGCTCTGTTATGTTTACTTAATGTGCATAGACCCTCATTAGTGCCTGACTCATAATGCAAGGTTTAGATAATCTAACTTAAGAGCAGTATCATTGGGTAGTTGAATAGGACTTAAGAATAACAGCATAGGAAAGTTTTATGACTTATCGTCACCTCGACTTTAGTCTTTCAATCACTTTGATGGTGACAAGTTGAGATGCCATGCAAGCGTCAAGATTCACAAACACCACACGGTTCCCCCCAGGCTCAGCAACAATGAAAGAGCGGGCCTGTAGCCTGAAATGAATTCCAGATGCAATCTGCTCGGCATTAGCATACCCCATCATGTTGACATCAGCTGCAGGTCCTGTTATGTCATAGCTCCCAAGCCCGATCAAGTATGTTGAATCCGAGAGAGTTTCTCTGCAGTTATGAAAAAAGAGTACTAGCAGAAGCCAAAACCAAATGCTTGCAAATGCAGTGTGAGCATGGCTGTAGGAAAGAAGAAATAGCCCCATTCGTACTGACAAAAAGACCCCTCCGATTAACTCAGATGTGCCATATCATATTTAGCTGCTGGAGAGTAAGGAGGAAAGAAAAGCCAATTAGCACATAGCTTAAGAGGAGAAAATATCTAAAAACTACTTAAATTAAAACCAAAAAAATGCATCTGTAGACTTGTGCAAATTATGATGACAGAAAGACTATAACATGTCATTTCTCAAATCATAGGAACTGCATATCATTGATAGTTGCCTTTGAACTCTCAAATAATTAAGTAAACCAGAAGGAGCTGCCTCATATTCTAGCATCAAGTAGGCATTTGGCTTCCCATATTTATTACTAGTCAATCAGTTGCAAGTGCTGGCACTGACAAGAAGGCTGCCAACCTAAATACAACATAGGACTGCTACATGTGGAACGGACCACCAGTTATACATCACTTAAAGAGTGCCGAGCTTAAGAAAAACCTAAATCAGTTTAAGCCAGTTCATGTGCAGCATAAAGAAATGAACATGTTCTATTCATGTAGCCTGTACAGCTAAATCTGTCAAATGAGATCAAGAAGAAAGCAAACTCTTTCAGAAATATCCATGGACAATTTTTGAATTGTACTCAATTTTTTGCTCTGCAGGATCCATGAAACCATGTATGATCACTCCACAACCTCTCAATCTTCTACTTTATAACCACCATCCCATAATACAATTCCAACTTTTCAGACAACAAAGACACTAGATGCAGTATATGTTATAGGTTTTTAGGTATAATAAAATGAAATAACGTCTTGAAAAGGCCTCAGTTGAGAATACTTTACATATCTGCTCAAGTTAGAAAGTAGAAAAGCGAATGATAAAGACCTCTTTAAGAAAATGAACTGCAAAAAAGAATTCAAATCAAACTCGAGATTTATGGTGACACAGTACTACCGATTTACAGCTAGACATATAACATCATCAGTATTCCTAAGAGTATTTACAGTATGGATCAAGAAAGTTTTAACACCCATATGTCCAACAATACCTATTGGAAAGTCCATAATTAACCGAACTATTAAACCCTAATATTACTTCTCGAGGAAATTATATTGATAACCTGCATCCAGTTGTGCTCATTATGATCTAATACAGCCCATAGACTCCCAACATGTCCAATTACATAATACCTAAAGAATGAGGTAACTAGACAAATTCAGCTCAAATCTTCAAGTGATGTATCAATGGCTACTTGATGCATAATTTTTCATCCAGACGTCTCACATAATCACATATCTAATAACGAATTAATGGTGAAATATACCTAAAATCTGAATGCAAATTTTATATAAATCTGAATTTCTTGGAAGCATGGTACAAAGCTCGCGCATGGAACCAACATTTGCCCGTCAAATTCTATGAACAAATGGGTTCCAATCGGACGCATATACATACATATAACAAGTACCAGAATATAGTTCGGATTTACGGGTAGTAAAAAGATTGAGAGGAGAACCCTCCGGCCAAAATCGGAAGGCATCAGGAAAGCTCACCAGAGCGAAGGCCCCGCCCCCTCGCACTGCAAGAGAAAACACTTGCAACTCGAAGACAACCCTTTATTACAACTCCAACGCTTCCACTTCTATATACAGACGACCGTCCCCCAAGATGGAAACCGGATGGGCTTCTCGCTTACGAGACGAGGATCGTCGGATCCCGTATCTATGCTGCTATTAAAAAAAAAAAACCGAAACCCCAATCAGGCTTGAAGCCGTCACATCAATTTCTCACTAAAGAAAACGAGTAAATCATCTATATACCTATACGGATGACGGTGTCGGGATAAGCCGGTGGAAGCGCCGAGGCCCCGTGGGGAGTGAGACGAGAACGGAGAGCCTGAGGTATTGTTTCCTCTGATGGATAGAGAATAATCTGTCTTCTTCAAAACGCCAGCGGCGTGAGGTGGTTGGGCACCTCGAAGAAGAGAAGTGTGGCGTAGACTCGACGAAACTTAAACCGACAGAGGGTGTAGGGGTAGAAACGCGGATGAAGCCACGAGGGCCCAAATATTAGGCCCGAGCCCCAACTCGGCCAGGCCGAGCTCAGGGCCGCCGGCCGGCGAGTCGGTCGGTTGGTGAGATAAGCCGCGGTCCACCTACGGGTGTCGGCCCACCTGATTATTGCTTTATTTTCACCATCTTTCCTCCTTTTTTACAGTGACTTGTGTCTGCCTATTATGGAGATTTGTCCATGTTCACGGGCATGACTTGTAAAAGAACTCCAATTTGATATTTAGGTTAGGTCTGGCAAGAATTTATTAGACAAGCAGTTGTTACAGGTAAGGTTTAAATGGACACAAATGGCAGAACTGTAAAGTTTAGAATAGTGGATTACAGAAAAATAATAATTTTTTTCCTGTGATTTATAGCGCGACAAGAATATGATTGCAATATATTTCATCTACTTTTTGGATGCCTGATCGGTAAGTAGTTTGAAAGAGATGAGATCTGTGGAGAATTTGTTTTGATTTCTGAAGAAACATCTACATGGGTGCCATTTTTTTCCCTTTCTAAATTTATTACATCGAGTTTCCTTTATAATTAGTTTACGTGTGGCAGAACGATACAAATTTGGAGATGGAAGTGCGAACATATCCAAGCATATCAACATATTTTGGATTTTTCAATGGGATCCATGTCCGGCGGACACGGCAAGCTAATGGATGAATCCAGAAATGAATATCACAATCTGGGGTCATCAGCAAACACAGGAGAATGGGGATAGCTCCCCCAACAGACTAATAAACAGACACCACTAAAGACCTATAATGAGCATCTTCAATGCGGCCTCGATGATAGTAACATTCCGAAAAATATGCTGCCTACGAAGACAATAGAAACAAATAATGTTCGGCTCTTCAAAACAAAAAGTTTCTTCTCTCGCAACCTAGAATGGTGTTGAAGGATGCGATCAAACATGTGTTCATGTATCAAAAATAGGAGATTTGATCCAACTCAGCCAGTTAGAACCCTCATTAAAAATGGAAACCGTTAATGAGAGAATCGGTTGACAAAATGCACTATCACGTGTCAATAGATCATATTGTAAGTCTGCATTATATTTGGAAGAACCAACTTGCTGTTGCTGTGACTATAACTTATCCCGAGCATGAATGCAGGCTCCCAGCCTATCATTCATAGGATGTTGTCTACTGATGATTATACAAAGCCAAATAGGACTCATTTGAATCGCAGAAAAAAATTTTCCTCATCAAAATATTTTTTTAAAAAATCTAATTGCTGGAAAAATAATTTTAACATATTTAATTAACTATAAAAAAAGTAGCTTATGTTTGATTAAGCATCTACTTTTTAGAGAAAGCTATATAAAATATATAATATATTTTTAATAAAGAGAAAAATCTTATTTATGAATTTTAATGGCTCAAAAAATAGTTTTGAAAAAAAAAACATCCCAAATCTTAATCGATAGAAAAATAACTTTTTCATGTTAATTTTTTTTCTTTTTTTTTGAAGCATTAAAATCTCATTTTCATAGAAATATTTTTTTATTTTTTAAAAAATTCCAACTAAATAAAAAATTATTATTTATTTTGTTGACCATACTTTTTTTCCTAACCAAACAAGTCCTGTGAAGCCATGAAATTTAGATTTTAAAGTTCAGCTACATTTCTGAAGTTCACTTATGGAACTGAAGAAAGACCAACATACCCAATTACATTTAGTCAAGCACAGCTGGAAAAATAACTGTATCCCAACTTCATGTTCAACCAAGCAGTGATTGCAAATACATGTCATCCCTACATGGAACACTAAAATAAAAGAAAAGAAACATCAGATAGTACCTTTCCAACCATTTATCGCCATTTTAATAAACCAATTGTCTTGACAATGTAATAATTCTTGCAGTGCATGTCACTTTCACAATAAAGCTATCCTGTAAAATAGGAAGGTTTTCTGCATAATAATCAAAAAAAAAAGTTTAAAAAAATCAATTTCCATCCCTATTCGCTTCATAGAAATAATTGTGTCCAAAAGAGACCGTGCAGTCAGACCCAATCAACGCCCAGAACTCGAAAGATGCCTGGAGATACAGAAAAATGGATGAGAGTATTCCCATGTAACTTTGTTGTTTCCAGTACTTTCCACTGTCTATAGTTAGAAGGAACCAAAATTAACGCATCCCAAAAGCTTGCTCCGCTTGGATGCTCAGATCTCCTGGTTGTTTGATTAAATTGCCATACTTCCAGTTAGCCTGATGTACAAGGGAACCATGGACATTAATACCAGCAGGAATCAACACAAATGTTGATCAGTAGAGGCAGCTGATAGCCTGGCAGACACCTGTTGGGTTGGTTGAGCTGCATAGTGTCTTAGGGCAGCTGAGTAAGCTTCACCTGTTAAGCTTCCTCTCATCCGTCCCATTGGCTGCCAGTTCCGCTCAGATGGTGATTCTGCAAAACTATCAAAGCCTGCCACTGCCTCTAGCCCTCCATACGTGTTTTGCAATTGCTCATTGCTTGCCCGTCTGAAACCACCAGCAGTTGCTTGGAAGGATAATCCTGATCTGGATGTACATGGAAGAGCTAACCCTGAATGTGGCCTTATGTGCACTGCATGATGGGCATCTAATAGATGATTCGATCCATTTGACAAGCTCCCCGATGATGCAACAGTAGCATTTAGTGATGCTTGACACCCTTGCATAGAAGGGATGCATGAAGATTGTGGAAGGATATCGGTAGAATGGCTCATGGATTGATGTGTCCTCAGACTTCGTAGCTGATGATGGGAATTCTGAATGTCTGATAAAGGCTGCAATGGAGCTCTATAAGCACCCAATCTTGTCTGCTGGTCCACCAAGGTTCTCAAGCCGAGTTGGTCAAGTGCTGGAAGTCCAACCACCTGTTGAAACGCTAGATTCAGAATATTGCGATGTTCTTCACAATCTTGAATCAATGTAAATGACCACAAAGAGCAAAATCAGCTAGAGAAGCATATTTTTTAAAATGTGAAGGCAACTGATGGATAAGGCCATTTAAAGTCGCAAAAATCAAATCAAACAAATCTTATTTATGGTACAGAAATAGAGGTTTTCAACCATTTATGAGACTCAAATGGATTTACCATTGTTACAATTCATAATACAGTAACCTTTAATGAGTTGAATAAGCAACGCTAGTTTCATATTTGCTGACCACAACATTAGTTTCAGTGCAAGAGGAACAACAGAGCTCATGCAAATAAGAAAAAGGCAAAAAGCAGCAACAATTGAATAAGCAATATACCCATAAGAAACCTAGTCCATGCTATTCAGCAGTTGTTACAAAAAGACATGCAGCATTCATGCAACGTTCTCATACGATCCCTTCACGCATTTAGCACAAATAGGATGGGGGTCAATATGACCGCTGCCAAAAACATGTTCTAGTACACATCAGAATGGAGGAGAGATACCTAAAACCATCACAAACATACAGCACCATCAACTTGAGCTTTATCAGCATTGTACGACATAAAACATGGAAATTGACAATATAAACAGAGGCACTGATAATCCTAGTCACCTTCAATCCATATCAATTCACATAATATATGCCTTCTATGAAACTATAGATTGCAACCTTCATGAGTCAAACATTATCGTTCGGTTACTCATAGGCTGACGGAAAGTCAAGCCTTCAATCCTGCTATTCAAAACCCAGGCAGTTAAGTAGACAGTCTCTGTAATAGTTGAATCTAGAGAAAGCAATATTAGATATTCAACTTTAAAAAACTCTAATGGCAAATCATATGAAACCAATTGCTTTGATTAAAAACTAGAACAAGAAAGAGGCAAAAAGAAGAACAGAGAAAACAAATAATATTATAAAATAAATTGCACTTCGCCTTCTTTTGCTTCAATCTGTCTCACAGCTTTGCCTATACGACCATCACAGTAAGAAAAGTACCTCTTACATTCTTTCAACCAATAATTATATGCACCTATTGTTTTGTTTCTCATTGATGTATCATATTCTACATCTCTGTGTATATATATATATAGTTCACTTTTCACGCTGGAATGGAAATTAGTATGATGGCAAGGCATGTGTATATATATATTTCAAACTGGAGTGGAAATTCATATGATGGCGAGGCAAAAGAAGTGAAAAGCTATAGTGAGATAAGGAATTGATCAGCCCCGCTTTCAAGGACGAGGCCTAGGATTAATGCTGATTTAAATAGATACAAATGATTGCTGTTTACATACCTATCTCAACACTTTATAACATCATATGAAAAAAATCATGTAATAATTTGTCTCATATTGTTGCATACAAATTTATATATTGACAGTACAACGCTTTTATTTGAGTTTTTTTCACGTTGCTGCACTTCAAAAAATATGCTAGGCTAAGTACCTCAAAAATTCTTTTGGTCTACCTAAAATATGTATAATCAAGTTTATTTGGCATACATGTGATGAAAAATAGAATGGTGCATCATACATAATAAGAGGGGGTTTTATCTTTTCTTTTATTTTCTTTTTGATGACAAAAATGATGTGATCATTTTATAGTCAAAAGAGGTAGCTTTGCCAAGAAGATCGATTTCCAGATGAAGCATCATAGAAATAAAAAAGAATGATCAACATACAAATTGGGTAAGATTAAAGAAAAGGGTGATCATCGGAATGCTATTAGAAAAGTGGACACATAAAAATGAATATCTTGATGAGACTACTAATTAGAGAAGGCCACCGAGCTTAATTAAGAGCAGACTCAATAGTAGGATTTTGCACCCCCTATGAACCAGATAATCCTGACATTCCTGGTGAAAGACTCCCTCATTATTGACTTTATACGTTATAATTAAACATTCTGTAGATTATAACCAGCAAGTGAGTTTAAGCTCTGAAATTAAGGCAACTATGAAGTAACTCAAGCAACTCATAATAATCAAAGATACCAAATGCACGTTCCTGTAAGTTTGATTCGAAAGGAGTTTGACCTGTGTAATTGAGTGCAATTGCTGTGATGGGGAAAGTACATCCAAAGTCCTTGAAACTTGCTGAACTTGGAAGTCATTGCTCATTGCACTGAATCCATTTGGGATGGCCCTTACTGAAGGAATTGTACCAAGCACAGAGGAGGGATTGCTACTGGTTGTGATGTTGAAAGGGACTACATTCGTTTGTCTCCTTTGAGTTGAGCCGGTTACCTGTGATCGCATTGGCAGGGCTGGAACTGTTATGGGGGTTCTCGTGACAGTTCCAGGTATTAGTGGCCTCGCAGTCACAGTGCCCATAGCAGAATTTCCAAAATGCAACTCTTGAGCGTGCATTTTATCCTGCCTAACCTGAGATATGCTCGGAAGAGTTGGTTGGAAGAACTCGTGACGGGCAGCAAGCTCTTGATTAAGTGCAGGAGAAACTGCATCTGTAATAACAGGATTCAGCACAAAATTTGGGACCAGAGAAGCCAAGGTTCCGTCAATACGAGAATCAAGCAGAGCAGTGGAAATTGTTGATCCATTAAAAGTAGAAGTTGATGACCAATTCCTGAGCCAGGTATCATTCCCCATCTGATCAGTAGTAGCTTGAGTTGTTACAGCTATGCAGCTGCCAAGTGGTGATGCAGAACTTTCAGAAACAGGAAAAATGGGAACATCCTTAAAAGGTTTTGTATCCTCAATCTCACCAACCCACTTTAATGAGCCATTCAAAATATCACTCTCACCATTATCTTCAATAGTCAAATCAACGACATTTGTCAGTGTGTTTGAAAATCTATTAGATTCACATCCAAAGTTACCATCTTCCTGTACTGCAATTGTCCCATCAGGCAGTTGATTTGTACTTCTATTACAATCAGCAACCGCTTTCCAGGATCCGTCAGCAAAAATAATAACATCAGCAGTATCTTCTCCTGTCTTGCTCAGTATCTGGAAAAAGAAAAATGTGATGCATCATCGATTATGGAATCCATAATCATTGAATAGTTGAAGCACGTACCTTGCCCATATTTTGATCAATACATAAGTCAATGTAGCTAGCAGGCTGGTTACAGCAAGGGCAACGCCATAATGGCCTCCTTGAATTCACCTCCACAAAGTTCTCATAGTCAAAACACTGCAACAATATTCATGGAGCCAAGAGATTGATGGAGAGAGACAAGAGGGGGCAGGGGGAGAGTATTTCAATATCTAAGCATTTGATAAACAATGAGATTTAACCTGATGATGTTTGCATAGATGTCCCTTAACTGGAGTCTTTATACGCTTTAAGCTGTTCATAGCATTATATAGATTTAGCCAAAATCATTGAAGTACAAGCCAAATCTCTTGAAATGTGTTAAATTTACAAAGAATACAATTTACAGGGAAATGCTACCCATAAATGTTCCAGCTGACCAATGCACGATCATACTCTGAATTTATAGTGTAAGGATTACAATAAATTTATACTTGAAAGCTGAGGCTTATTCAAGAGACATGGTTGATTTCCCATCTTGATAATGTGATGAAAATAAGCCTTATAAAGCTATCAGGTAGTCTTTACCTTTTTCTAAAATTAAGTCCAGCTTTGTACACATTTTTAACATAAAATGTGTGAGAAAGGTAGGCATATGCTCCATGAAAAACCATTGCTGCCGGTACCGAATTGGTTAAAAAGATAGACAGACATGCAGAACTTCTATATGTATGATGGTCTTGAGAAAGTAGACAGATTTTTTTTTCAATTAAGAAATGGTGCCATGGCCTAAGAAATAACTCATAAATCCTGTGTATGGTCAGTATTTGACAAGCTATTTTCTTGTGCATACAAGATGCTTTGATACTGGCATCCTGGTAGTGCAATATGTATGACATGAGAGCCTTTGTACATGAAGATTGTGTGAAACTCTGAAGGAAGGGGCATTGATAAATATATTCCCCTTTTTCAAAAATGTACTCAGCACTGACCCATCTCTCCATGAACATGATGTATGGAGAAAGAGTCATAGGACAAGATCACTCATTTAGAATAGAAAACGCATCATCACAACTTGATCTTAAAATCATACATGCTCCTGCCCAATGCTAGTCCACATAATGGTACAAGGTACCACATTATCTAGTTTGTTATGGAAACTACAATCACGGCGTTCAACAAGATCCATGAGCATTTATAGTAACACAAGTCAAACTATGAACCAGTTATTAGAAACAAAAACTAAATAATGAAATATAGATGCC
Organism: Phoenix dactylifera; assembly: GCF_051530095.1. Classification (NCBI taxonomy): domain Eukaryota; kingdom Viridiplantae; phylum Streptophyta; class Magnoliopsida; order Arecales; family Arecaceae; genus Phoenix; species Phoenix dactylifera. Next base: position 30,521,413 of record NC_143198.1, on the reverse strand, counting down.
TTTCCTAGTACATGATACAAAGGAAATGTATTACAACCTCCAATATAGCTAAAGATTTTTGCACTAACACAATATGAACTACCATATATTGGAAGGACATGGATGCAATAACAGAACATGTAAGTAGTACATTAATATCTTCTTTCTAGTCATGCCCCCAAACTTTCTTTTAGAAATGTATTATATTATAAAATTTCCTTCCATTGTAGCCAGTCTCATTTGTTAGTTCTATGTTTGTAGGTGTCAAACATGCTTTGATGTTAAAATAGTATATCATGTGATCGAATATATCAAGAAAACCCTAGATCAAAAGTTAACGGTTTTGCATCATATTTGTTTGTATTTTTTTACAGGCTTGTGCATCTTTCCATGTCAATTGCATATTAATACTCAATTTACAAGGACAACCCAAACATATCAAGTAGAAAGAACTAAATTGTAAGAGAAAGCTTTGCATTACACCCTAGCCTAATGCGAACCCAATTCTCAAGTATGAGCAACAAAAGTGTTTACATATTCTTTTCCTTGTATCGTATTTAAAATATCATGTTAATTAAATATATTTATCGATATAAAATGCTAGCCATACTTGACCTTCAGGTCAACGAAAAGGATGGTTCATTCCTCAACCAAAATATCTGGGATCATAAGTTGTACATAAACTAGCTAAGCCGAACTTGTCCAGCTCAGCTCATGTAGAGGCATACCTAGCATCTCCTTAGCTTCTCTTTATCCCATTAACAGTGCCCAGTCAATATAGCATGACATGACACATGCAGCATATGAAATACAATATACCAACTAATAAGTTTGCCTTAGCATAATATTTTAAGTGGCAGACACTTATAAACAGTGGACTAATCGAACTCAAATATCTACTAATATCACAGTAGTGAAATGAACTACAATTCTATATACCAAAATAGAAAGCTCACAAATATACCTTATTGGACAATTAAGTGATACTCTTGACGGCCCCTCAATTATCTCAGAATCTAAATCAAACTCAAAGGTTAGATGTTAGTCAACTTCAGAGAGAGAACAAATGCAAAACAAAATGTCTAGTAAATAGCTATTCCACATTTGTTCATTGGGCATGTAAAATCTACTGGCACTATCCACTTTCAAGAAAAATAATAGCAGGAGAAACAAGATGTATGCATATGCCAGACGAGAATAAATGATAACTTTGAGCAGGTGCTATACACAAAAACAAGCACTACAAGATTTTAATTGCTTGGTCTGTAAGAAAAGATATTTTTAATCCAGAGAACATGTTAGTTAACCAGCATCATTACAAATACACTAGCAAACTGATAATCAAGAAGTCAGATAAACACAAAATATTAAATCTGGTTCTCATTTATCATTACTCAATGCTCATCTCCTCACCCGCATGTTCATGATATTGACAATCTAAAGTTGCTCTCAGGAATTGAAGACATCATTAAGGTTAAAAACATACAACTATTAGAACTTCAGAGACAAGGAGATGCACCAAAACTTACAAGCAGAAAAACTCTATTTAAAAAGAAAAAAAAAACATTTAGCACAATAATTGGTCTACCATTTATCGGTGCTGTTTAAAATGATATTCCTGGAAAGACCTAACTTAGAGGTGTTTGATCTTCATACCTATCATTTTATGCAGAACAGTATGAATGCTAAAGAACTTTTATTTTTTTCTCAATTCCATATATAATATTAGAAAACAAGTCATTTTGAACTTGTGAGTTACGGATTCAGCTTCCTTCTTGTTACAGTATTTTACTTTTTGAGACCTATGGCAACACAATCAATATGAGACAACAAGAGATGGCGATAGGTTGCTCAAGAAGATGACTGACAGGGTATCATTACCTCTTGAATTGTGCTCGTGCTTTCACCCTGTTGACAAGATAAAGCAAGGAAAGACTAAACACTTTACATGACATGAAATAGGAAATTCTGCAAAGGACAATGTATTAGAACATGAGGTAGTCATGGAGGTTTTGTAACAATTGGGAGACACAAAGGGAAACAATGTAGGGGAAATTACACTAAATCCACTAATTAAACAATAAACCTAATGTTTGCTTGAGGTTCTTATGAAGGGGAAACCATATACGAGTTGCAAATACTTGGTTTTGCAGAGGCACCAGTCTTTGCAAAATGTCAACAACCATCATCATCTCTTTCCATAGGCCAACACAAAAGCCAAAGCACTTGTTTCTGGCCAAAAATCCCAGAAAGTCTCATCATGTCGCCTGGTAGCACAATGTCAGCAAAGTCTGATTCTGCCTATTTTTGGACCTTTTTTTTTAAGGGGGGTTTCAAAAATGATGATATAAAGAGGTGGCTTTACCAGATGTGATGAGACTTCCTAATTACTAGCATTTAAGGTGACACAATGGACCATAGGGAATAGGGGCATCTGGACCAATAGGGTGCACAATATCAAAATCAACTTTTTTCAACAAAAAAAAGGACTTATATATAAGAAGATGGTTTTAAGTCAAGACAACAATATAATATTTAATGTCTCCAGAAAAGAATTTTAATTAGGACTCTATAACATATTAGTCCTGCACATCTAAACTCCACCATACAAATTCTTTCTCAAAACATCACAATTAACATAATCAAGATTTGATATTGCAACAACTCAAGTTGCCCAAAATTCTTCTAAATACATAAAGCGAACTCTAACTCAGGATGATGACTTCTAGCACAAGACTATTAAGCATTAACTATTCTACAATATACCCAAGTAGTCTCAAAAGGTATATTTGCAATGGATATGCTCATAGAATTCCACAAATTATCTTAGTTTGTCTACTTTTAAATTCTCTTAGTTACGTAAAGCAAACTCTAACTCAGGATGACGACTTCTAGCATAAGACTATTAACTATTCTACAATATAGCCAACAAATCTCAAAAGGTATGTTTGCAACGGATATGACCCATAGAATTCCACAATTTATCTTAGTTTGTCTACTTTTAAATTCTCTCCTCATTAAATTTCATCTATAAATCCAAATACATAGTAGATCTTGTCTTCATGTAGTAATTATTATTATAAAGTACTCTAGATATCAGCAATCAGTTGCTCTTGGATGATTTAAACCTGATCCTTTTTAGGTCATCCAACCCAAATTGATACCGGTGCCCGTGCATGTAATGCCTTTTTGCCAATTGTTGAAGTATTGATGTCGGTGCCCATACAGGCACCTTGTGGATACAATACAGGCATGTGCAATACCAATATGACATCAACATATGGTACACCTCCTGATGCTGGCACAACAAAATAGACATGAAATAGCACGTGCCAATACAGTACATCTGTGGGGTATACTAGTAGGGCAAGCCAGTACCAGTACCAGTACCTCACTGGTAGGAAAAAGGGAACCAGTTAGCACCAATACTTGAATCTTTACTTCTTGCTTTAGAACTCTCGTGGTTTTTATGAATTTTTTTTTAATCTGAAACTTGCACATATTGTTCATACATTCTCATCTTATGATCGATACCTTTATACACTCCCCTCCCCACGCTAAACACACCACAAAATGATAAAAGGAAAATAACAGCTAAAAATGAATAAAAATAAAAAGAAATGAAATAAGGCAAAATGTTGGTTTTACCCACGACAAATGGAACTTTATTTAGCAAGCCTTTGTAGGTAAATCTCTAAGGAAACATATACATGGTGTATATGTATATATATTCTTGGGTTCTAGATGATATTATAAAAGCACTAAAATCAAGGTTAGGTGACTGCTATAGTTTTACAGGCTTTAACCACAACATCACCAAGTCATGATTATTAATTTAACATAACTCGGAACTAGAAAATGCTAAATCATCTCTACTAAGCACAAAACAGTTATAAAAACATGGCTTCAGAAATTAATTGGACTGGTCAAAAGAAATTTAAAAAAAATTAAGGTGCTCAAGATGTTGGAAAGGCAAATATTTAATAAACTCGTGAGCAAAATAAAAAAATAAGAAAAGATTTTCTATTTCCTACCTATTAGTAATCAACAAAAAATAAATGTCTACATCAATTTTTAAGCAATTACCTATTTAGGGACCAAGGCTGAAACTCGCTTACCTGGATCAAGAGCCGAAATGACTGGTTGAACAAAATCTTTAAGCATTGGAGCAATAGAAGTTATGTTGCTCATGAAGGCTATAGCTATGATACAGTTACCTGGAATTTGAGTGACATATTAAAGGTCAAATATGACCAAAGAAATCCATCTAGTGCCCTTTAACCACAACTTCTGTAGCTAAAAATGGGTGCATCTATATACCGCTAAAATATCCAACCGCCTGGATAAGATTTGTTCCATATTTAAGCATTTTGGTAATATCTGTTGGAAGTTGAGGCCCGTGGTCCTAGTGAATAAAAAATTTCAGCATGATTTCTCTGCTGGATCATTCAAAAAGCATGATAAAACATGATATGAAAAAAGCAGTTCCGAAAAAAATGTAGGAGAAAGATACAAACCAGAGAAACATCAATTCTCCTCTCTACTCCTTTTCCATTTACCAAAAAACTGCAGCAAGACACATTATTATTCCTAAAGAGCTTTAGTTTTTCCAAATTTCAGGAATATGAACAACACATACCTTACTTGTGGAGGGCTTATGATGCAAGATGATATTTCTAAATTATGTGTCTGAGCTACAAACAGCCGCTGCAAAAATAACACAAAGTAAATCTATTTGATTCCATGTAGAGTATTTCTGAAATTCAGTAACAGCTAACAGCAAAGTGGGAACATATTCTCTATATTCATAATGAAGATGTTCTCAATGCATCTAAAATATGTTTTAATACCACTAAGCCTGCCAAAAAAAATTTATGGAGCAAAACAAGTTAGAAGCATATTTCCTACTCAACTACAGGCATCATTAAATGGATTTAGATACTTCTGAAGCCATGACAAAGCATGCAAATAAATCCTTGTTCTTTTGGGGGCAATACATGGTTTGAACCCAGGACCTCTTGAAGGGCAAGCCTTAAGGAGTGAGGTATCAACAAACTATGTCACCAGTTGTTGGCAATCAATCCATAATTTGACATGCTATCCATGGCATTCAAAAGTCAATCACATAGCATGGAAGAAGGCTTTGAAGCAAAACATCATGCTCAGTCACTTTCAATCTAAAATGTCAAGATCCACAACATTGGAAAGCAACAAGATAGCATCCAATCAAACCACAATAAATTGACAAGATAATATGGTAGCGATCCAATACCACTACAATGCAGCTTGCGAATCATTGTAGCAAAAACAATTAAGTAAAGGGACTTCAACTTAGTATCAACTAAACAAATATTTGAATCCGCATTATAGGACTTGGTTGCACCGCTCTTCGCTCCTGAATGAAGGGCTGCCATTAGAAGTAGAACTTGATCTGCTTGCAACAACCCACTGCTCATTCTCACCACCCGACGCTTCAACGGCCACCGAGGCATCAAGATTGCTTCCACAAAAGATGGAAGTTGCGAGTTTGACCATAGTATACAACAATGTATGTTGCACCATTCCAAACCAAGCAGTTCGTCGAAGATTCTGCCAACCAAAATGGAACGCCAATGGAACCGGTTTGAATTGGACCAAATTGACCTGAACCAACCAATTCCTCCCTATTCCGAACGGTTCTAACCCAAATCCCCCAGTCCTTTAAAGTAATTCCTAGATTAATTAGGCGATTAGTGTTTAATATGGGCTGAAAAATACCAGAGGCTACATTAGCCATAATTAAAATCTAATTTTCAATATTTTATTTAAATTAAATATTATTTTTAATAAAATATTATTAATTTAAAAATTCATGACATTTCAGTAGCATATAAAGATATTTCAGATTTTTTTGGAGCATGTATCATATTTTCTTGATAGTTATGCAATTATACTTTTTTGAAAAATTAATATAAATAATATTAATAAAAGGAAAACTTGTGAAAATTTAGAATTATATAAATATAGTTTAGATGTGATCTTTTGAGACAACTAGCACACTTTTAGAAATTTTTGAAAATTTCAAAATTTTGAGTAATTTTAAATTAAAATTAATTAACCCATGAAAATTCATGGATAACTCGTAGATGCATAGTGATAATTTATGCAACTTTTTTCTAGGGTTGATAACAAGTGGATTTAAAAATTTGGAGATTACACGGTCGGTAGTAGAGCCGAAAAGCAAAAACGGTAAGAAATAGGATATCGAATGGTAGCACGACAAGATATTAATTATTGGAAGTGCAAGTGGTACTTCTCCGAGTGGTGGGGTCACAAGATTGAAGTAGTACCTAGCTGGTGGATATCTCGATGTTATAACCTCCCAAAAATGTGCCCAAAAGGTCTGTCAGCTTTTTAAGCAGGCTCTTCAAAACTTCAAAAAGGGAAAGAGAGATTATAGAAAAAAAAAGACAAGTTAGATAGAAAGGCAGCAAGACACGTAACATGTATTACATTAATCACACCATTCTTTAGGCATGTAACATAAAAAATCAAAGTATATTATATTTAAACATCATTAATGAACTCATAGAATCCTATGTTCCACTAAAAACTAAAAACCTTGAAAACAAAAAATATTTTTTTTTGGTTATCCGAACGGTTCGATATGGTACGCACAGTACCGGTACCGTACCGACTTCTTCCTATCTGTATGTAATCTAGTACTGAAACTGTGAACCTTTTGTTCAACCCCCATAAGACAAGGATATACTCAGCCGAGAAGTTTCAAAGTGCCTAAGAAAGATTTAGGAGAAACTAAACTAACCGAGGTGCATTAAATAAATCTATATTAGAAATTCCAAAGAAACTAATTACTATTATGCTGACCTGGGCAATATTGCAAGGAAAGGAAGGTATTGGAACAACCTACTTTCCCCAAAAACCACAAAAAGGAAAAGAGGAACTAGCTTAATATACAAAAACTAAGCTAACCCATGCTAATGCAAAAAAAAAAAAGCAAAACCAAGAAGTGCAAAGGAGAGAAAAGAAGAACCCCCCCCCTCTTCTCCCTTCATGACGCATTAAATCCCAGGCCAATCTCCTATGAGCCCTGTTGAGTCCTCTGCACCCTCCAGGAAGCTAAAAGGTTTGGAAATTACAACCTCCTTCAATTCAGGAAAGCCTTGATCTCTAGAAGTGTGCTCTTGCAATAAAGCTTGGATCTGCTTCTTTGAGATTTTTGGGTGATTCCTTAGCAATCTCTAGATCCCTCCAACCTTTTGAGAGCAAGGAGTTCATATAGGACCTTTGGGGCAAGACTAGAGATTGTGCATCCAATGTGGGACAAAAAGAATTAGTGAAAAATTACCTAAAACTCATCAAAATCGAGTGAAAATTCGAATAATGAGTTGGACATGAAGTTGAGGTAAGGAGCCTTTTTGACTGTAGAACCATCACCATTGGAAGCTAATGCACACCAACTAGTCAAGTGTTGGTAGACAACCAATGGTCAGAATCCAACGTCAGTTGACCCCTTCAAGAAACATGGTGACCACTAATGGTTTCCATGTAGCACCAGTAGGGTACAGATAACAAGAATCTAACATTAATAAGATACTGACAGTGATGTTGCACTATTGATAGAATCCAATAAGGCCTAGAGCACCGTTTCCTTGTAAAATCAAAAGCTATGCATGGTATAAAGAATGTCTCGAGGCTAGACCTCTATTATTGGAGCATGGAGATCTAAGGCACCGTTGTTGTGGACACTTGGGTCTTTCTCATAGGATGTCAAAAGCTGGGTGACTACACATGTCAAGTACTTAAATTAGACCTTCTAAAACTAGTAAAGAATAATGTACGGATGGATGATTGCATGAAATGAAAGAGATTTAGCTTCCAATGAAACTAAGTTTTGTTTAAACTTTAAACTAAACTGCCCATTTTTCCATACAATGACCCAACTGAATTAAATGGAGCAAATGCTTTCACAATCATATATATAACCATAAATAAATCGGCTCTAAAGAAAATTGCTTACTATCCTTTCTTCTGGGGATATATTCTTTTCAATCTGAAAATCAGCCATCAAAATGTCATAACCAGGCTACAAAACAGACACAACGATGAGTTAATACTTGAACTGCTGAAGTTCAGGTTGTTTCTAGGATTTCTAAAACAATATATAGCAGAAAATAAAAAATAAAAAAAAAGCAACTTCAGAAGACAGGATTAAAATGCAAGTATAAATTTTGTCCAAGCAACTATGATTGGTATAAAGGGTCGATATCAAGTTGACAGAAAATTACAAAATCTTCCTCATTCCATTATGAATCATTTTCTAAGAGTGATGCTTCATAGTTGAACCTGTCTTTTTAGAATTGCATTTAGTATTGTTGTCATAATGGAACCGAGATATGGATATGCAATGAGAGCTCATAACCTTAGCAAGAAATAACTACACTGCCACTACAAAGAGCCTTCCCCCACAATACCATGCCTCTCTAGTTCCACTTCCACTGGAGAGTCATGCCCCTTCCATATTTCAATTTTACCCACATCTCTTGTTTCTTTTCCAATTTTTCCTTTTTGGTCCATAAACATGCTCACTTTTCTCCTCAACTCTAAGGACAGAGCATCTAATTAAATCATAATACAAGCCCACCATTTACTGTATGAAACTCACAACAGTAGAAGTACAAAGTTCACAACAATCCACGGAATCATGTGTCATGCTATTCAGTATTTAAAATCTTATGCATCCGTCCAAAAACCCAACCCTAAATCTAATTCCCTCATATAATGTAGACATTGACTAAAGATCTTCCAAAGTCCAAACAACCTTAAGAAGATTAAAGGATACAAAAATATGGAGCTTTTTTTATGAACATAAACCTAACAACCTATCTTGCAGTGATTGAAAAAAAAGAAGGGGGAAAACCCTTTTGCATCTTGGTCATAAACCAACACAAGGCAAAGCACGGCAACAAATAATTTATTTTGCAATGCCCATATCTATAATACAAGTGCTGGCCATATTTCCACATCCAAAGAACAATAGAAAAATTATTTTACAGAATTGTTGATAACCAAAAATTTGAGTCTTCAGCTTATGGTATACAAAAATAAAGCCTTTTTAGCTATCGACATTTGGATACACCATTTTTTTGTATCTATAAACACACATACACTCTATATACATACACACACACATGTATGTATGTATATATGGGGGCATACCGTACCATAACGTACACACACAAGGTACGCCGTACTGGCCTGAACCAAGCGGTATGGGGGCGTACCGTACCATACTGGTTCGGTACCAGTATCTGGTACAGGTGGCGTATTGATACTCAATATACCAAAAAAAGCATGTATCGTACTGCACTGATACCGTGCTAGTGTGGCACCGATACGGGGTGCGGTACCGAGATGGCAAACCTTGCACACACACACACATACATACATATATATATATACACACACACACACATATATATGTAATACAATTGTTACATGACAAGTGGGTTTTTTTTATCGGATAACTACGTCCCCAACCCCAAGGTCTTTTTCCCAATAGCACTCCTATTGATTTCGGCTTTACTAAATGAATAAATCAGCTTCATTCAAACCCAAATTATGATTAGTGTTTACTGTTGCAGAATAAACCAATTGTAGAATTGGACAAGATGTTCGATAAGGCATGAGTTCCATACATTCTTTTTTCATAATCCCCTACACGGGGAAAGAATTTTTTTTTCTTCTTTTTACTCTATAAATAAGAGCCGCCCAACCATGTTGATTAAATGTTTGAGTACTCAAAGCCTCTCGTGAATCTGGATATAGATTATATATATATATATAATCTATATATTATATGCATAAAAAAATACAGGAAGGGTAAGGTATGTTTTCTCATAAACTACTTATTTTTATCAAAATACTCTGATATCAGATAACTATCCCAGATAACCATGTTGATAGATGTAAGATCAAGATCATGTTTCCAATATTATGAGCTGTAGCTTCAAGATTTATGCACAAGAGAAAGATATGAAATAGCTAATATAAATAATTTAAGAAGGAAAAAGATTAAACCTTTGCTTCCAAAGAAACGATGACACGGCATAACTTCAACTGGGGATAAAACCTACAAATATGATCAAGAATGATAAATCTGTAATAGCTAATAAGAAAAATCATCAATAATTCAAAAGGGTGTAAGAAATCAGAGGGTGACAAGCATGCTAGAGCAGTTTTGCAATTTAAAACAAAACAACCTCAGTTCATATTGTTATCTCCCTTCTCTTCCAATACATAACCCTGGCAATGACATTATATGAGCCAGTGGATTCTTTTCTCTTCCACTAAATTTCATAGGAATCAATCCTAGAAAAGAAAAGGATCAAGGCCCAAACCAACGAGCATAGAAACACTCCACTAAGATGAATGTGGAAACTCCTATGCAGTATAATAAAAAACTTTTATTTCTTCTTTCAATAGCTTCGGTCAAAAACTAAAAAATACATGTTATAGCACATCTCACACGCTTTTAGACATGAAAGACGGTATTCTTTCCCAAAAGCTATAAAACACAGAGGACATCATCTTTCAAACAGAAAGAAGCTTAGCTCCCATCAAATCACAGATTCTAGATTCACGACATTACAGCATTCTAAACAAACAAATGAAAAATGAAATAACATGGAAATGGAAAACAAAATAAATTCACATTCTCCAAAGAAGAATTATGACTACCATATACAATTAGTAGTGTATCAACTAGTATTAGGTCAATATATGAGACAATATGACCTAAAGTACAAGAGGTATATGTGTAAAGGTGGCAATTTCTGACCCTACCCAAACCAACCCATCAGGTTCCTGAGTCGGGTATGGATCAGCCAATTCCAACCTGCCAGCGGGTCAGTCAGGTTTAGGTCAGGGCCTCCAACCCATTAAATCATAGCGAGGAGATTATATAATATATAGTTTTTTAAATTACTATATTGATTTTCATATATTTTAGAAAATTATAATATACTAATTTATGAGCCATTGGACCATTTGTCAGATGGCTTAGAACGAAAAGGAGAGATGAGTTGTAGTACAACTAGTCCAAAAAGTATGAAAAATAGCCTAATCATTTAATATAAAGGCCAAAACTAAAGGGGCTTGGGCCTTAAACAGGTCAGCAGTCTGGTTGCAGGTCGGCTGCGGTTTGGGTTAAGGTCAGGCATTCCTGACCTGCTAGCAGGTCAGGTCAGGCCCTACAGGCATGATTGCCACCCCAGTATATGTGGCAGTTAGTCACCTAGGCCCTTAAATTTAGCATCAAAATACACAAATCAAACACGTAAGACATGACACTTGGGTAAGGCTCCCTAAGATAAAAAAAATTGAATGATGAAACAATTCACTTTACCTGCACCCAACACCTCTCCTTTTTCATGTAACCTAGTTTAAAGTAAATGCAAGAACCATAAATGTCAGTACATACAACATATATTTTGACTTAGAATCATCATGCCTTAAGTACCATTTCGATGCTATACTCCATGTACTATAAAAAGTGTTTGCACCACTAAACTATAAAGAGTAAAGATTTTTATGCCAGTATCAATGTTTGTCTCGGCGTCTAAAAAAGATAGCAGCATAACAATTAGAGTCAAAGCAATTCAGTAACATGGGAGAATAAACATGAATAGAGAGGCAATGAGGAACAGATTTCTATAGTTGAAAGGTATTGAGTCACTTCATGTAAGCTCTCTATTCTCCTATTCATCAATCAACAGTTTCAAATGGCTGAAAACTCCACTTTTTTTCAGCTTAAAATGATAGCCCTATCATCCAATTAGCTCAGTCCAGATGTTTGTTGGACCAAAGGTGTTGGAAACAAGATTTAAAGCTGGTGATGGTGGGCAAGCCTGTTGGCAACCAGCAGAGCATGTGCCATATATATCAGACAACATCATGCCCAGACCAAAGAAAAAAACATTTAAAAAATAAGTTTAAACTACAAATAGAAGGTTAAATGGTAGGTGTCATGCCAACCGTGCCATGTGCCTCTACTGGTTTGCTATGCACTGGCTGGTAGAGACCGGCAGAGCCAACACCTAAATTCTTTGTTCAAAAAAGTTCTCTTTTCAAGTCAGTGTCTTGGACAAAGACCTCTCTTCTGTAATTCATTGTTGACAACATTTAACTAGAATAAGAAAAGGAATGACAAAGTGATATTTGACAATAATTGCTCCTCATCCTTTGGAGTTCTACCCAAAGTTACCTCCAGTGGTTTTGTGAGGCATCATATGTAATGCCGTAATCTCACCACTCACAGGCACATCCAGCCCACCAACTTCCCCAAAAGAATAACGAGTGATCTGAAAATCTCACCCTACAATATTATATTCACATCCAAAGACATGTCAACACTAGAGAAAATCTCCAATGTGCATCACTTCTGTGAATTCAGCAATAAAAAGAAATACCAATAGAAGTCGCAGTAAACCCATGATTACCTTAAAATCATCTCCCAGGATGATTTTGTGGACCTCCATTTCTACTTTAAATTTCCTAATAGTTAACGAAGCAGCATTTGAAGCAGTGCCAAGTTGGCACTGCCAACACTAGAACACTAGTTATATTATCTCCAATGTGCATCACTTCTGTGAATTCAGCAGTAAAAAGAAACATCAATGGAAGTTGCAGTAATCCATAATATGAAAGCTGAGGTTCTCATTGCCTGCTCATATAGGCCAAATATCAACTTCCTGTGATGATATGAATGTTAAGGTTCTTATTCCAAATTTACAACATTTTGCATTATTTTAGTCCCCTAGAATGGTTGGGAAGAAGTTCCAGTAAATCCATAACATGAAAGTAACAGTTCTTATTGCTTGCTCAGATGAACAAGTTGCAGTAGCAGTAAATCCATGATCTGAAAGTCAAGGTTCTTAGATGTGCTTGCTCAGATGAAGAACTAGTAATCTATGATATTAAAGTTAAGGTTCTTATCGCTTGCTCAGGTAGGCCAAACATCAACTTTCTGTGACGATATGAAAGAAGAAAATCTTATTCCAAATTTAGCACATTTTTCATTACTTTAATCTCCTAGAATGGTTGTAAAAGAAGAAAATCTACATGTCCTATTTGGTTTGGTGAGACCTCCAGCAATAAGCAGATGGTAAAGTAAATCAATCAACCTCGATAATGGCCTTCATGCAGACTGAACAGAGCAGATCTCTAACAGGATGGAGGCAGTTCATGAACCAAAATTCAAGTATATACAAATTATTGTCATGAAGAAGAGAACACGTGGAATCTTATCTTAAACAAAGACAAAGTGTCACTGGCCAGTGATCCATGAAGATCAGAAGATACAGAATTCCCTCTTTTTGGAGGATAGCACCCAAAAGAATGGTAAACTACATGTATACAAGGGAAGATGGGAAGACAGCTAGACATGCAAGGAGGATGTGAAGACACATGATTGATTTGTCATGCATGATATGGTGAATGTAGGTCTCAGGTCCTACATCACCTAAACTTCACAAGGTTATTTTAATCATTTTAGTTTGAAAACAATTATTGAACAAGAAAAGTCATTAATTTAGCAATTGTTATGTGGATTTAGCATACCATACTCTATTCCCATTGTCTTCTAATATATTCTTTCAACCCCATCACGTGGTGATGGCCACATCCCCCTAAAGATATCAAAAAGAGGTGAAGCAGAATTTTTACATAATGTCAAAATCTTTGCATTAATGTTTTTGATATGCTTAATTGCTGGACTGCTGAGTGTGGCAAAAACAATGATTTCAGAAGCATACGACTTTCCCTCGTATTTTAAGTGGAAGGACTTATGGCGAGTAACGTTTTAAATTTTAAGCCATGGGTGCTATGGGAAATTTTTAAAGAATAAACATGTGGAGGAGATGAAATCAGCATGATGCATTCGGCAAATTTGCTATTTTACCCTGGTAAGAACCACAAATGTATGACTGTTGAATCTAACTCTCTGACCAAATATTGCTATTCAAGAGGAGAGAAATGTCAAAAAAAAGAAAGAAATTATGACAGTCAATAATCAAGATCAAAGAAGGTTTTAAGAATACATGAATATCAATCAAGAGAAGAAACACTACCAAAAAGAACATAATGGTTATTATGACCACAAAATTTTCAATTCACAAAACATAAAATTCACCAAAAAAACTAAATCCATCTCACAAAAATGTTCATAGAGATTAATAAAGATACCTAGACATGACTTTTGAAATAGTATCTAACGCATTGCTCGCTTCCTCGGTAATGCTTGTACAAAAGCTGCTATATAACTATGCAAAAAAAAAACCTGTATTCGTAAAGATTGCCATTAAATGGCCAAAGTAAATAAACAAGATAGAGGTTGCTACAATTTGATGTATACAAACAAATTTTCAGACCTCATTTGTCATGCTAAGAAGTTCATCGGCATCTGCAATTTGAAACCATCCATTCTTACAAGCATTCTATAAAACAAACATCATATCCAGCAGTTAACAAAACTTTGCACTCACCAAAAGAAAGATAATTATGTAGTATAGAAGACTGTTACATCACACTTCTGAGATCAAACAAAGGACTACAAAAACAATAAAGAATAAAATGCCGGAAAGAATAAACTAAGATGGATATACAACTCTTTCAAAGTGAACCAACTGCTTGAAGCCCTTGGGATTTTAACCACATACACTGAAAACAATTTCTACCGAGGACATGACAAACATCTAACTGAATGAATGTGTAATACAGAAGTAGAAAAGGAACCACAAACAGAATTTGTAAATTACATGTCACATTTAGTTAAACTGTGAGAAACTTGGTTTCCAGCCCTTCAAGGCAGCAAGCATTGACAGTTGCAGATTAGCACAACTACAATTGGACGAATTAAAATCAAATTTAGATTTCTTTAAAAAAGCTTCAAATAGTTAAGCAAAGATCCATCACAGGAAGAAGCCTATGACCAAACATCACCAATTTGCAAGGTTAGATAGTATTACATGCCAAACTTTGGTATACTTGAAAGATTTCGCTGTGGTGTTTGGTCCTTTAAGGTACCTTTTCTTGGTTCATTTCCAACTAATGCAAAACAACAGCAAATAAATGACAAAACTAGTTTCCATTTTTTGACAGCCATGACAAAGAATAACAAAGATTCTTCCTGAAGGTGGCACATCCATTCCTTTAATCAGTAGGCATAGCAAATAAAAAAGAAAAAATTAAATTGTTTTCCTGCAGCAAGTCAAAAGTGAAGAAAGACTGTGCTGGCTCCTTAAACAGTTAAAAGCTCACCAGCGAATACCAACAATATTCTCATGAAAAGCTAGGCCTGCATAGATAAATGTAAATAAAGATGAACATGGAGATATATCCTCCACTATCCTTACCTCTGTCACAACTCACAACCAAACATAATAAATTGCTAACTAAAAAAAAATATTACACTGGGAATATTAATGGTTTAACACTATATAGACCCCACAGCAAATTCATAATGATACTAGATGTGCAATTATCAAATGAGTTCATTTTTATTCAATACTTGTCCACCTTTTTAACAACATACGACAGGTTCTCATCGCACAAATAACATGCATAAGAAAGTAGTCTACAAGCTTTGACATGGATGGTCCATTACGCAAAAATAAGTACGCAATTAACGGACAATATGCAGATATATAGAATTGTTTTGGCAGAAACTAGACATGTTGTTCATCTGAGATCAGCCTGTGTTTCCTCCAAATAAACAAGACCTCACCGAAATTTGCATACAAGTTCTCAAGCAAGTCAAAACCCAACCTTTTTAAACTAATTCATCTGAAAAGGATTCACCTAAAAAACTAAAGCAACAAGATTCCCCTCTGATATGTGATTGAACAACTATATCCCGTTAAGCATAGCAGATTTCTCAACCAGAATATACTTCTTCAATCTTCCCTCGCATGATTTCCTCAATCATGGTTGCAACTCGAGCAGGTTGAATCAGGTTAACGGCAAACCCTAAACCAACCCTGCCTCTATACCTCCCAATCTAGTGTGATAATGGGTTGGGATTTCTCTAACCCAACCCAACCCTTCCCCATCTTAAGCAAAATTCAGTTTGGGTCAGGTTAGTCAACTCAGATCAAGTTGAGCCATATTAATCAGTCAAGTTGAATAAGAAAATTAAGATAAGGAAAATATTTACGACCAGTTATGATTTATGGCACAGAATGTTACAATTAGAAACAACATGTGCACAAGATAAGTATCGCTAAAGTGAGAATGTTGAGATCGATATGTAGTAATGAAGAAATAAAGCCATTCATAAAAAGGTAAAGGTAGAACCAATTAAGGACAAATTGAAAGAAGGACAACTTCGATAGTTTGGGCATATACAACGTAGACAGACGGTTACCCTGATACAAAGGAGTGATTTGCTACAAAATAGAGGTAGATCAAAATCACATGAGATGAAGTAGCAAAGAAGGACCTAATATCGGTATATATTCAGAAAGTATGGCCCCTCAATAGAATGGAATGGAAGAAAAGGATTCATGGTAGCCGACCCTAACTAATTTGGGATTAGGTTGAGTTGAGCTGAATTGTTAGACCAACAGTTGTTGGATTGAGATCTCATTCACCAATATAATGACACACTCAAATATAATTTAATAAGGCTAAGGATATAATTATATGAAACATTCAAGTAACTTGTACAAAACGTAAATATGAATTTGAAACATATTTGTATATGAACTAGTCATTAACTTATATATGGGTTGGGTTCAGTTGGATCAGGGAGGGTTGGGTTTGGGTTAGATTATGGTTGGGTTCTAGTTGGGTTGAAGGTTAACCTAAATCCAACACAACCTAGGGTCTATTGGGATTTTAGAGCCCAAGCCCAACACAAATTTCTAAAACCTTAACCCGACTGACCCAATGAGTAGGTTGGGTGGACAGGCTCAGATTGAGCCCAACCCAAGTTGCACCCATATGAAATATGTCCAATTGCCTTTACTTTCTAATTGGTTTTCCAATTTTCTTTTATCTATTTTGGGGGATTTAAGTTATTTATGAGTTCTTAACAAGTCCAATTCATGACTAATCTAGGTCATTCTAGAACTAACACTCAGCAAACCAAGTTTTCACATCATGTTTAGTAATGTCTTTTTCTTTTTCTTCTTTTTTCTGAGGAAATTCGTGCTTCACACTGTGATACCAAATTAGCATTTATTTAGACTTGCTTAAACAAAAGAAAATAAGAGAAAATTTTAAAGAATTTTCCAGGGAAAACAACTCTACAAACAAATGTTTTATGATTTACTTATTACCACAAATCAAGGAAAGCCGTACCGGTCCGTACCGGCCGGTACGGGCCGGTACGAACCGGTCCGGTGCTTGACCGGTACCGGAGAGCGATGAAAACCGGTATATCCGGTTTTCATCTGTGTACCGGCCGGTACGGGTGGTTTTTTTTTTTTTTTTACGAAACCACAGCTTCGCGCTGTGGTTTCAAAAACCACGCGCCGCGCGTGGTTTTAGGGAGAAGTGGCCCACGGGGCCACTTCTTTCAATTTTTTTTTTTTTTTCGGGGAACCACAGCGAGGCGCTGTGGTTCCCAAAACCACCGCGGCGCGTGGTTTCAAAAACCACGCGCCGCGCGTGGTTTTGTGAAGGAAGTGGCCAACCGGCCACTTCTTTCAATGAAAAAAAAAAAATAAAAAATTGCTGTGGCCGACAGGCCACAGCTTTCTCCCTTTTTTTAATAGGAAAAGGAGTGGCCGGAGGCCACTCCTTCCCATTAAAAACCAAGAAGCGGCCGACCGGCCACTTCTTTCCGTACGAATTTAACATTACTAAGCTGGAATTTTCTGTTAATCTGGGATTAACTTAAGCCTCTCGTTCGGTTATAAAAACCGAACGAGGCTCACTTCTTTCCCAAACAATTTGAGGTTGAGACTTGAGAGGTTCTAGTTAAGGTGCGGAGACGGAAAGATTTGAGAGATAGCGAGGAGGAGGTCCTGCCCAAAAAATCCAGCGGAGACTATTTAAGGTGCGGTTTTTTTATCCTATATTATTTCATTAATTTTGTTAATAATTTATTTAAAAAAAATAGTTTATAAATTACTTAAATAATAAGATAATGCAAAAATTTACTTTATTAGCTTAATTTTTTGATAAGTTGTCCTTTTATGATAGAAATGGGTTCTATTTAAGGTGCGGAGACGGAAAGATTTGAGAGATAGCGAGGAGGAGGTCCTGCCCAAAAAATCCAGCGGAGACTATTTAAGGTGCGGTTTTTTTATCCTATATTATTTCATTAATTTTGTTAATAATTTATTTAAAAAAAATAGTTTATAAATTACTTAAATAATAAGATAATGCAAAAATTTACTTTATTAGCTTAATTTTTTGATAAGTTGTCCTTTTATGATAGAAATGGGTTCTATTTAAGGTGCGGAGACGGAAAGATTTGAGAGATAGCGAGGAGGAGGTCCTGCCCAAAAAATCCAGCGGAGACTATTTAAGGTGCGGTTTTTTTATCCTATATTACTTCATTAATTTTGTTAATAATTTATTTAAAAAAAATAGTTTATAAATTACTTAAATAATAAGATAATGCAAAAATTTACTTTATTAGCTTAATTTTTTGATAAGTTGTCCTTTTATGATAGAAATGGAGCCATCAAGAAAAACGAACCCTGCAAAGCGTGATATTGGCTGGTCTTATGGGCGAAGACTTGGAAGTGAGGGGCAACGACACCAGTTTCAATGCAAGTTTTGCGACAAGGTTTTCAAGGGAGGAGGGGTAACCAGGTTGAAGCAACACTTAGCCGGAAATTCCGGTGAGGTTGCTACGTGCCGAAATTGTCCTAACGAGATTCGTGTGCTGATGAGGCAGAATCTTGCTGAGGCCAAAGAAGCGAAGGAGGTGGCTTCCAAGAAGAGGGCGGAGGTCGATCGCCAAGCGGCAGAGCCACCTTCCTATCACTCTAGGGAGCCAGAGGAGGTCGAGGATCTAGATGAGGAGGAGGCAGATATTCAGGCGGCCATGCATGCAAGCCTGGATGATCAGTGGCAGCAGGAGGAGGTGGCCAGGCATAGAGCTCGATTTGGGCCCTCTGCATACGAGTCGGGCGGCGGTTCTCGAAGCACTAGACAAGATCCAGAGTTCTTGAGGACAACTTCAGTAAGGGAGGGCGTCGGCAAAGAACGTGGCCGGATTGCATCTATGCTGGGTGGTTTTGGTAGCCGAAAGAAGTCATCTAGAGGAGTTGCAGAAGGAGCGACAATTCATGATGTAGATCCGCATGCTCTCCCCAGTAGAGATTCAAGGCAGCAGAGGGTAGACACAATGTGGATGAAGGATAAGAAGAAAACTATGTGGCGAGCTATTGGATCCTGGTTTCACTTCAGCCACATCCCAGCGAATGTGGCAGACAATACATACTACAGGTCTGCCATTGCCGCCATACAAGCTGCCGGTCCCGGTGTAGCTCCTCCAGGCCCGAAGGATATATACGGTGAGCTTCTTGACAACAATAAGGAGGAGCTGGAGAATTGGATTGACTCCTACAAGAGCAAGTGGCCCATATATGGACTAACCATCATGTGCGATGGTTGGACCGGTCCGACCAGGCGGAGCATCATCAACTTTCTGACATACTGTGATGCTAAGACCTTCTTCCACAAGTCGATTGATGCTTCGGCTTCTGTGCACAACACCTCGTACATGCTGAAACTTATGGAGGATGTGATTGATCTGGTAGGAGAGGAGAATGTCGTGCAGGTCGTCACTGATAATGGGCCGCAATATAAGGCTGCCGGGCAAGTCTTGATGGAGCGGCGGCCACATATTTTCTGGACCCCATGTGCTGCACATTGTATCGATCTTATGTTGATGGACATTGGAAAGATCCGTAGGGTGCAACAAACGGTGGAGACAGCCCAACGCATTACGAGGTATATTTATAACCATAACTGGGTTCTTTCATTGATGAGAAAGTATGCAGGGGGAGAGATTCTGAGACCAGGAGTCACACGGTTTGCTACCAACTTCATCGCACTTGATAGCATACTCGAGAAGAGAGGAGCCTTACGTCAGATGTTTGCCAGTCCGGAGTGGTATGATAGTAGATATTCTTATGCCGGCTCTGAAGGGAGCAAGATAGAAGACTTGGTGACGAGACAACCATTCTGGCAGCGGGCTACTACAATAGTCAAGGCTATCAAACCATTATATGAAGTGCTGCGGGCCGTAGATAGCGAGATCTACCCCCAGATGGGATTTTTGTATCACATGATGGTCAAGGCAAAGGATCAGATTATGGAGGCAGATCCAGCACATGGCCGGTCATACATCAACATCATTGAGCAACGGTGGGGAGCGCAAATGGGTACGGAATTACATCTAGCAGGTAAACTAAGATATAATTATAGTGACAATTATAGTGATGGATATAATTATATAATTATGCTAAGATAGTCTCGTATATGTGCAGCATACTACCTAAACCCCCGGTTTCAGTACAGCATAGATGGAATTGGTATGGATGAAACACTTCTGGATGCTTTGCGTAATGTGATTTACAAGATGGAGGCAGATCCAGAAAAAGCGGCCCTATGTCTTGAAGAGGTAATTATGATTTAGTAATTACTAGCATGTGTAAGTATATCAGCATCTTCAATTATTAACATGGTTTTCTTATGCTTATTTTTCACAGAGCAAATTATTTAGAGAGGGCAGCTACAGTTTTGGCCAACGAGCGGCTGTCGTCAGCAAACACAATATGAATCCAGGTACGTGACACATCAGCAAAACATTCACCTGGTGTTACTTAGTTACTATTATGGAACTATCATATATGTAATCTTCATAAATATTTTTGCAGCTGAATGGTGGGTGCATTTTGGCGGATCCGCGAGAAATCTAAAGCGGATAGCTATCCGGATCCTCTCCCAAACAGTCTCCTCTAGTGGATGTGAGCGCAATTGGTCCACCTTCGCCCTTATCCACAGCAAACAAAGAAACCGTTTGACGCAAAAGCGCCTCAACGACCTTGTTTATGTGCATTACAATTTGCGGTTGAGGCTAAAGTGCATCCAGGAGGAAGTGGAGCTCAAGTATACAGATCCGATTTACGGGTCCTTCACCGCTGATGACGATGATCCACTACTCGGCTGGCTTGTAGGCCAGCAGCAGGAGCCCGAGCTTGACGAGCCAGGATCGCCTCCACGACCAGCTACCTTCATAGCCACCGAAGCTGGGGTCGATCCAGAGCAATGGGCTGAGCGCAATATTCCACGCACTCCCAGAGCTGATCAGCCGCAGGCACAGGGGAGCCAGACAGAGAGGGCCAGGAAAGGAAAACAAAGAATCCCAATGGAGAGTGTCGAGGAAGAGACTTGGACTAGTAGCGATGAAGGTTCTGGTGGTGATGGATCTTCTAGCCATGGAGGGAGCGGAGGACAGTATGGTACTCATGAGACACAGCCGGAGGGTGGTCTTTATTTCACCGGTGAGTCCCAATTTATGGGTGCTACACAGGATACGGACCACGGTCGACCACCTGATAGAGATCGTGAGGATATTATTGGATATAGAAGACAGGCTCCTCGAGGTCGTTCAGGAAGACAGGATACGACTGCAGATCCGAGGACATACGGATACGGATTCTATTATCCACAGCCTCAGCCTGACGAATACGGATATGGTGCATTGGATTTTGCTTCCGCCATATTTGGATGGGCCCCTACACAATCAGAGGACACCTCTCAGAGCCAGAGCGTGAGCGAGAGATCCGACAGTTCTTATAACCTGGCGCGTGTTCCTTCTGATTGGGTTGATTTGCCTCCTCCTGATTATACTTATGATCCAGATATCTACGAGAGCCATCGGCACTCGTCCCGATTTTAGATATCCTAGAGTACTTTAAATGTATGTAAATGATTGTATCTTAATTCGAAGATATTTTATGTGTATGATTTTATCATTTCGAACGGGAGGAAAACGTAACATGCAATCATGCATCATATATGTTTCAAATTTCAACCCTAAATTTAAATATGAAAATATCAAAAATCATGAAAAAAGTAATAAAAAAACATCAATTTTCATTTAATTTAAGATCCAACAGAGACAACATTTAAAAAAAAAAAAAAAGTCTGACTCGTGGAGCCCGGCCGGTACCGTACCGGTCCGGCCGGCGACCGGTACGCCGGACCGGACCGGTACCGCGGACCTTGCCACAAATAATATTGAAAGAAACAAGATCAATTGACCCAGATATATGTGTTCTGCTCGCATAAATATAGCCCTTATAGTTTGTATTCACACATAACTTCAAGCATTAGATCTAAGATATCCTCAAATCTCTCAGTCTCTTGTTATAACTATTATACATCTTTCACTACCTTTTCTATTAAACTCACAGATATTAAATCTTTTATAACCTTTAATCATCCTCCTCAGACATTTTTTATTCAGTCATTCACTAACATAAGACTTCTAAGTTGTTACAAAGCATTTAGATTCTACAATTTCATACCAGACAGCATGACTCACTCCAAATTTTCTGCATGAGCAACTCCATGCAAATTGACCACACTGTAGCAATAGATCATGTATCTGCACCTGCCCAGTAGTAGTGCTGGAAATAGTTTTTTTCTTAAATATGGATGTCTTTAGAACACAAATACTGAAAAAACAATTACAAAAGAAAGATGCGATACAGGCACAAGTCACATGGGGGAAAGATAAAAGCATGAAAAGAAAAAAATTGAATTTGTGAATAGCCAATGATTGGTATTTGCATGCCTCTGTTTCTACAAAGACATAAAACCAAAGTTGCCTGTGTAGCAAGACATACCTTGACAGAAATCATTAGCACCATAATAGCTGATCGAAGTGAACTGTTGTTTCTATGCTGGTAGACCTTGGATAGAAATAGAATGATATAGCAAAAAGAATCAGCACAAACACTACAAATGAAGTATATAGAATGATATATTTGTGATAGGTTTTCTACAGAACCAAAAACATATCAAAATATGATAAATTTCAAGAATTTCAAGTAACTCACTCTTATATATTCATTTATTAAGAATCACAAGCTTAAACTGAGATCATTTACTTCCATCAAAGATAAAATGATTTGGGTCTACCCCTTAAGAAATTCCCTTTCTGACAATCTAACATACTCAGTAACATGTTTTCAACTCATCTCGGAAAAAAAATAGAATTACAAAGGATGTCTAACATCTCTACTAGTAAGGCAAAAGGGTTCGGGGTGTGTGTGTGTGTGTGGGTGTGTGTGTGTGTGTGTGAGAGAGAGAGAGAGAGAGAGAGAGAGAGAGAGAGAAATTGGCCAGATGAGCTTACTGAAATGCATTCTGTTTTTAGTAAGAAAGATCAGGCAGAACCTAATTGCTTTCATACTAAAATTCATTCATCAGGGAAAAGAAAATCCAATTCAATCAAATAAGAGCTCAATAACGAGGGAATTTGCTTAGAAATATCCTTTTGTTCTGTTTAGCATTACCTGAATTAAAATTGCTGGCAAAAAATTAAAGAGTTCTTATGTATCCTTAATGCAGCCAAAAAAAAAAACAGAGATTTCTTGGACTGGAGATGGTTAGTAGGTCATCATTCTCATTGCATATAAATTAAAGAAAAAGGGGAAATCATGAAAATATTATTCTTAAACTTATGAGTAAAAGATATAATACCATATCTTTCAAGTTTTGGCCTCTCAAACTTGCCATATAGCAGAGTTCAAGAGAGATAGAGACGCCATATCCATCTTATACATGATCCTCCAGTACATTCCTAGTTTTATAGGCGTCCTTGACTTGAGTACCCGTAAGGAAAAAGATACTAAAAACAATATAGTTAATAATGATGACATGCATACGACTAAAAAGTTAGATGTAAGAATGTAAGAACGTAAAATTGATGCATCAAAGATTTTTGTCCACTTCTAGAAGAAAAGGATAAAAGCCAAAAAGAAAAAGAAATGGCTACACTTAATGTTATAAATCATCTTAGGCAAACTCTTGTCAATCTTGTGAAAGAAAAAAATAGCACTCTCATAAGAAGGGACAGCATACTAATAAATCCCAACAAGTTTTAAGAAAAGAATGGAAATAAACTCTTCGCTAATGGAAAGAATACCTCTTTTACAAGTGAAGGTAAACGATGAGCCACCGCAGGAATATTGTTCTTGGTTAGTGCATAGTCAATACCTCTGCATTTGTAAAAAATGAGCACGACTCATTCCCCAACCGTGAGGGAAGAAAAAAAAACTCACCAGACAACGATATAAACAAACGATTTGTAAGTTTGCAGCCCTCATGCACATGAAGCAAATCATCTCGATCTTTCATATAAAAATATCATGGAAATTAACGAAGGAACAAACAATACAAAGCATTTCCATTTCCCCCCAAGAAATTATATTATAATAGTATCAAAGAAAAAAAAGGTAACCTAGCTATGAATTTTTTAACAAGAAAAAATCCAAGAACAAAGACCAACATATTCCTCCCATCCAAGAACGTTGGAAACAACCATGCATCAACCCTAGATTCTACAGCGACAAGAATCCCGAGAAAAACCTCCACAACCAGGATAAAATCCCGAAAACGGACGAAACGACGCATTCAAGAAGAATCGGAGTTCAAGAACGAGTTAGAGTAGGATGAGTTCCGACACCTGGCGACAAAGAAACAGCACTGGAAGAAGTCTTTGGAGCCAATGCCGCTCTTCAGGACCAACACGAGACGCTCGACGGCGAGTTGGAGAAGGAAGGAGTTGGCCGCGGCCGCGGACACGCCTCCTCGGTGCGGAGCGGCGGCCGCTGCGGAAAGATTGGTGGTCACTGCCTCCATGGCCACCGGTCGCTGGGGAGGAAGTAGCGGCGGACGAATCCCACTACCCATCCTCTCTCTCTCTATCTCTCTCCCCCTGCCCCCACGTCGACTTGTTTACCCCCACTCCCCCTCCCTCTATCCCTTCTCGCCGGTCTAGTGGGCTTCTCTCTTATATATAATAATAATAATATAGAGTTCGAGAAAAACGTCGGGAATGGACGGGAGAGTCGGTGGGGGAACTTTCTTTTTCGGGGAAGATATGGCGACGCGGCCCCACTCCTGCACGCCTCTTCGTCGCCCGAGCCTGCGAGCGTGGGTACCGTTTGGTGCACGCCAGTTGGGCTTATAGCTAGAGAGAACTCTGGTGTCGCGGTAAATGATGCATCAAGATCTAGCACAGCCGCTGGATTGGCTTATATCCACGTGGCATAATCTGAATATATCTGCGAAAGCAGACACCGGAGGTCTCGAATACCATGGTTCTATATACACCCCCCCTATTGCTCAGGACACCCCCCAAAAATTAAAAAAAAATTAAATACTCTCTACACCCCCCCATTTGCTAAGGACACCCCTAAAAAATTAAAAATTCCTAAATTACCCCCCACCCTCCCCACCCCCTCACCTAAATTGCTCTCTACACCCCCCAAACCCCCCCCCCCACCCCGCTCTTCCCCTCCAAAACACCCGCCGGCTTCTCCCTTCCGCCCAAAAAACCTCGCCTCAAGCACCTCGCCGGCGGCCAAACCCCCTCCGTCTCCCTTTGAACTGTTCCGCCCAAAGCACCTCGCCAACGCCCAAAACCCCCCCGTTCCCCCTTCTCCCTCTCGTCGCCGGCATTCTCCCGATCTCCGACCACCTCGCCGGCTTCTCCCGGAACCACCTCCCCGGCCATCTCCCGAGCAATGAGCACCTCGCCGGCGCCTCCACGACCACCTCGAGGTAGCTCCCCCCCCCCGCCTCCCCAAATCGTTCGGCACTGGTTCTTTGAACCAGTGCCTTCGGTTCGGCCCCATGGGGCCGACCCGCTGCAATTGGGTCGGCCCCAAAATACATTGGTTCGGCCCCATGGGGCCGACCCAATGTATCTTGGTCCCCATGGGGCCGAATCCAAATTTTTTTTTTTTTTCTGTTGCTAGACTAAGGATTATTTTTATTCCCAAATTTTAGCCTAGATCACGTCCTTAGGGTGAATTGGATACCCAACATCAAGGACAAGTTTTTCATTACTAGATTAGATAGTAATTTGAGAAGTAGGGATAATTTAGAATCATTATCATATAGCATTAACATGGTGCATCCAAATATGATGATCTTGTTACCTTCATCGATGTCATTCTTGATCTTGGAATGATTATCTCATATCAAATGCTCTATCAAATAATAAAACCAGTATACTCGATTACGAATATCAAATAATTCGCTTGTGTAATCCAGTACAAATTCTGATCCAATTATACTCGATTCGGTTGTAGCATAGCCCTACATATAAAATAATTTATCACCAAGAATTAATGAATCAGAGGATCTGTTCGGCACAAAATTCAGCACGGCACGCGATTTGGCACCAGAAGCCTTCTGTTCGGCTGCACAGTGCCGAACAGAAGGCTTCTGTTCGGCACTGTTCAGCCGAACAGAAGCCTTCTGTTCGGCTGCACAGAGCCAGACAGAACCCTTCTGTTCGGCTGCACAGTGCCGGACAGAAGCCTTCTGTTCGGCACTGTGCAGCCGAACAGAAGGCTTCTGTTCGGTTGAGGGTTGTCGAACAGAAGGCTTCTGTTCGGCACTGTTCAGCCGAACAGAAGCCTTTTGTTCGGCGATCCAGTGCCGAACGGAGCACGAACCGTGAAAAAAAAAAATTTCGAAACAAGGTGGAACACGTACCTTTGCGGCCGATTCTTCGTCCCAAATCACTAGTTGCTTGTCCATGCTTCGAATGGGGCTTAAATCTCCTTCAAAGATCGCCTAAACGATGTAAATGGATCGAGGGGTTTAAGGGGGGTTTGAGGGGTGTTTTTTTTTTTCTTTTCAAAACGAAACGGAGGAGGAGGAAGGGGGGTGTACTGAGAAAATTTCAAGGGCAATATGGTAATTACACTAAAGGTTAGTTTGGGTATTTTTTTTTTGGTTTTTGGGGGGTGTCCTTAGCAATAGGGGGGTGTATATAGAACTACCCTGGTTTCCGCCACCGACATTGCGTTGTATTTACTATTTTGCCCCTCTCTTCTTGGTCCCTTCCGAGTAGTGGTCAGGTCTCGTCACCGCCCAGCAAGCATAGTGACAAACTCCAAGAGCCGAGCTAACCGATGAGTAGACCCAGTTTGGGGAGCGGTTAGTAGTAGAGCTTTTAAAAGTAGAGCTGTTAGAAGTAGAGCTGTCTGAAGCAGAGCATTTATAAAAAAATATTTGCTGTTTGGTAACTATATTTCTAAAGTGCTGTGGCACTTTAACATGTATTTGGTAAACAAACTGAGAAATTACTTTTGTGTGACAAAATAACCATAAAGGATATTACCAGTATTATACAACTGAGCATAATAAAATATAATATGTATTAATACATAAATATATGATATAATATAATATTAATGTAATGTAATGTAATATTATTATAATATAGCACTATAACATTATGTATTATAGAATAATAATTTAATATAATATTAAATTATTTAACATAACATATCAATGTATTATGATATAATATAATATAATATTATATAGTATAATATAATAATAAATATATAAAAATATTATAATTATTAGTGTAAATTAATTTTTCATCCTTCTAATGACCATTTATCTCTCTAACAAATTTTCTAGCTAAGTGATAAAATTGGTTAAATAATTACTAATATTTTTATTTATTTATTTATTTAGATCAGATTATTTACCACTCACTCATTATTTTCTTTTTATTTATTTTATTTAGTTATTTATTTATTTATTTATTATTTTATTTTATTGAAATATAGAAGGGTCGCCAGTCATGGGTGGTGACTGGCATGGTGGCTACCACCGTGGGCAGCCACGAGTTCCCAAAACAAAAAGAAAGAAAAAAAAAAGAGGACGAAGGAACAGAGGCGGCGGCGTTGAGAGGAAGAAGAAGATAGAGAGGGAGAGGATGGGTGAGAGAGGAAGAAGTGGGATGAGGGTTTTGGGAAAAAAGATGAGATTTAAATGGGGTATTTTGGTCCAAAAAATAGCTTCTCAACAAAGCTGAAAACAACATTTTCGGAAAGCTCCAAATTGAAGCTTCTTCCCAAAAAACTGTTTTTAACTTCCCGCAAAAGCTGAAACAGCTTTCCGAAAATTTTATCATACACCATTTTTTATCTAAAAGTATTTTTTGAGAGTCAGAAAGTGCTTTTTGGTCCTCCAAAAGCTTTCCAAATGGGGCCTAGATCTCGGTTGGATCAGCTGGTCCACCCGTCGCACGAGAGACTAAAACGCTGATAGAAAGACCTGACATTTAGGCGGGACGCGCAATCACACGGCTGTGATGATGAGCAGGAAGAGTTACGTGGTCACCATTTGAGATTACGAGTTCCAATTATATGCTTTTATAGGGTCACACGTTACACGGCTCGGAGAAGAGGACGGCAAAGGGGTCAGAAGGAACTGGGACGTGGGACTCAGAATGGTAGGTATGCAATAAAGTAATTTTGGCCTTTTTCAGGACCTAAAAATGGCAGTCTCTGATCACTCCATTCCAGTGTCAGACTCAAAACACGGGAGACCGAGTTTGAGTAATTCAGGGGAACAATATATCCATCTTCAAGGAAACATAGATGCATATGATCTTCGCGTAGATTGAAATTCATTTATTATTTAAAAACCTTTCATTTTTATTTATTTAAACTAATAAATATAAATTATATGTATATATGTATATATTATAAAATTTTAGAAAATTGTTAGCATGTTAGCTTTATGCTTGTTTTGTGTGCTTTACCAAGTTACAGTATTAATATATATATATATATATATATATATATATATATATATATATATATATATATATATATATATATAATTGATAAATTTTATAATATATTTTTAAACTCTCCACCTTAAAATATATGCAAACCATATTCAAAATTTCTATAAAAAAAATAGTAAAAACTTGTAACATGCAGACATGACACAGCGAAATGATGCAATTTAGAATGACTAATGGCCGTTACAATAGCTCACCAATCCATAACACCAATTGGACTAATGTAAGTTTTGAATGAAATTGATACAAAATCATGAATGTAATTTAAAAATAAAAAGAATAATAAAAAAATTACATAGATGTTGTGCAAGTTTATCAATATTTTAGCATTATAATCAAGTTATATCATTAGTTTTCTATTTGATATATTTGTTATTGATCAATTTTATAAACTAGCTATCACATTAAGTATATTTTTGAACTCTCTCCTTCGTAAACACAGCCAAAACTCAGCATAAAAAGTTTACAAATTTGTGTACCTTTCTCAATAATCAACATGTCAACATAGGAAAAAAAAAATGAAAAAAATACATGAAAGAGCAAGCTAGATGTAATATTGTCCAAATTTTAAAAAACTACATGGAATCTACAAAAAATTTAAATGATGCTAAATTTGTAAAATGAAAAAGATGATATATTTTTCTTGAATTTTTTTGATAAGTATGTGACTTTTCATTAAGCATCTAAAAACTTAAAGTAGTTAATTAAATATTTTTGATAACAGATGTCTTTCTAATTTCTATGATTCTTTCCACAAAATCACCAATACTTTCTCCATCTCAATCACTAGCCTCACTGCAAGGCATTCATTCTTCTTTTGTCACCATACTAAAAGTCCATTTCTGTCGAGCACTAATTATAAACTCGAAACTATTTTGTAATATAATTCAAATAATTAATATCAGAAAATATAGCCTGTTATAATTTGAGAAAACTAGTTATTTAGCAATACTTTTTCAATGACTTTGGTTTGTTCAAAGATAACACGATGAATGTGGTATCATTATAGCCTCGATATCATAGGTAAAGAGAGATGATTATCTCTATACCTATTAAATAGAAAAGAGAGAGAAAATTCTAGCCATCTCCAAAATTTATAAAAAAGAGAAAGAAAACCGAAGAAAAATTGAATCTTTTTGGAAGTTGTGGGAAAAAAGAAAAAAAAATCTTATATTTTAGTCCACCAAAAAAATTACTTCTTAATAAATTTAGGAAGTTCTATAAAAAAAATATTTTGTTCCATGGTCATGTAAAAAAAATATTCATCACTAATATTTTCTTCATATGACTCTTCATAATCCAAAATAAATTTCATGTAAAACGAAAAAATTTGTTCAAAAAGAAAAAAAATTGCAATCCCGAATAAATTTTGTTCCTCCTAGGACTCTTCATAATAATTTGTTTAAATAAGTTCAAATTTGAATTTAAGTATCCTCCACATTTCGTTTCTCATATTAAAAAAATAAATCCAAAATAATTTTGCATAAAAAAGGAAAAATTCGCTCAAAAAATGCTCAAAAAGGAAAAAAATACCATGCGCATGAAAAAATCCTAAGTAGTGTAAAAAAAGAAATTTTATTTTCAAATAGGAACGTTAAAAAAGAAAAAAAACAAAATTTAATTTAAATTTGATATAAAAAACAAAAAATATGTTCAAAAATACAAAAACATTTTACAATCCAAATTAATTTTCGTTCTTCATAGGACTCCTAATATTAATAAATAAATGTTATGTAAAAAAAAAAAATACCGTAACAGAAATAAAAAGGTTCGTTAAAAAAGCAACATCCAAAAAGAAAATCATTCCATAAAATTCAAAACAAATTCATGAAAAAAATATTTCACTCGTAATAAAAAGAAAAATATCCAAAAATAATTATTATTAAAAAAAGAAAAATAAAATTCATTCAAAAAGAAAAAAACATTTCATTTTTTTCTTCCTAGGACTCTTTATAATAATTAATAAATTTCATGTAAAACATGTTTAAAAACGAAAAACAAACGGTGCATATGAAATAAATCCTAAGTCTTGTACAAAAAGAAAAAAATCATTAAAAAGAAATAATCAAAAAGAAAAAATTCACAATAAATTTTGTGTAAAAAAAGGAAAAAAAATTAAAAAAGCAACAATAAACAAAGAAAAAAATCTAAAAATTTAGAATATATTTAAATTTTCATTATCTTCCTATGTGTGCCCATGGAGTCGGTATCACCTTTAACAAGAAAGGAATTCAATTATATTGGACCCGATCTTATCCATCTCTCCATCAAAAGAATTTTGACAACTTTCTTTCCTTTCTTATCGCCCCAAAGACCTTTCCATAAGTAACAATCTCCATAGAATTTATAATTCGTCAATACGAATATCCAAATTAGAACCCAACGACGTGCCCAAAAATCAAAATTTGCCGTTTTGATATCGAACTCTGTACCGGTGTCGCACTAACATATTATCGGTACGGTATGGTATGCGGTTTTTTGTCGTATCGAGTATCGATATACTACTGGTATGATATCAGTATCGAACTGTTATGGTATGGTATGTCTAGTACCGTTCTGCAGTACCCTGCCAAGAACTAATCCTTAGGGTTGTGCTATTTTAAAGTCTAAACACAAATTTAATCAATAAAACCAGTTATGGCTCCCTGATTCAGCACCGACCTTCTCGGGATCGGCGCCGCTTCCAGCCCAACCACGTGGCGCCCAAATTGGGCGCCGGAGGATGCGGCTCGCGGACCGACCCGGACCAGGTTCTCCCCCTCAAATAAAAGGCCATGTCCTCCCCCATCTCTCCTCCCTCCTTTCCTCCGCTTCTCCCATCTTCATAGCAGAGACTGAAATCATGGCGAGCCTCATCGACAAGGCGAAGGAGTTCGTTGCAGACAAGATTGCCAACATCCCGAAGCCGGAAGCCGCGCTGACCGACGTCTCGGTCAAGAGCTTTAACCGGAGCTCCGCCACGTTCCACAGCGAGGTCACCGTCACCAACCCCTACAGCAAGGCCCTCCCCGTCTGCGAGATCTCTTACACGCTCAAGAGCGCCGGCAGGTTGGTCATGCATGCGCATTTCTAATTACTTTTTTCCTTCCATGCAGTCATATAGATAAGAATGAGGCAATGACCATAAAGTTTTAAAAGAAATAAAGATAGTTTCTCCTCCCATGTAGTTTTATGGATGACAATGAAGTAATACTAAAATTTTAGAGAGAATAAGATCTTGATATGAGAAGTTCTTCTCCTTCACCAGCCTAGAAACTACAATGATTGTTAGATATGCGAAGTGGAGATCTAAACCACAACCTGTGAGAAACATGTAAAGAAAAAACTAGTTTTCTTAGAACACAAGCGATGGTTTTGATGGTGGATGGCTATAGGGTGGTGGTGTCGGGCACAATACCGGACCCAGGGTGGATCAAGGCGGCAGGAGAGGTGACAAAGTTGGAGGTTCCATTGAAGGTGCCATATGACTTCCTGATAAGCTTGTTGAAGGACATCGGTCGGGACTGGGACATCGACTACGAGCTCGAGGTAGGGCTCACCATTGATCTCCCCATCGTCGGCAACCTCACCCTTCCACTCTCGACCAAGGGGGAGATGAAGCTTCCGACCCTCTCTGATATCTTTTAGTGAGTGGAGTCTTCTTAGTGGCTCTGCTTCAGTTCATGGATTAATGAGAGGTTTTTTAAGATCTGAGGTTTCCCCAGTTGAAAAAATTACTTTGTTTTCTTCTCTGAATGCTTATAGAGCAATGCATGGCATGTGGCCGGCCCCATCCATATTTTAAATTTCTGCTCTTATTAGTTGAATGTTTATCATATAAAAGCTTATTAACAGGAGTACTGTTATGTTTAACTTGACTGTCATATTTGATTCTAGATGTTAGAACCTCCTAGGAAAATCACTTCCCACAAACGTTATATATGCATGCATGTATGTATATTAGCAAGGGATACGTGTTTAAACTAATAAAAAGTTTAAGAGGTTGGAGGTAAGAGACATAAAACATTCATATTGGAGAAAAGTATCGATGCTTTTATTTCTTTTTAAATTTTGAAAGGAATGGATTGAGGATGTGCATGCGAGGTGAGTAGATTTTTTTTTTATTTTTAAAAAAAGAGTCCAACTAGTTTGGCCTGTCTCGAAGAAATCTTACAGATTCGAGAGACAAATTGAGCTTTTTTCCCTTATAATCAATAGTTATTTCCATTCACGAGGTTTTTGTCCTTTGAAAAGAGCAATAATAGTAATAATAATAAATATCATATATAATGTAAAAACTCAATCAAATAAAATATTCAAAATATTTTGATTTTTTATTATTTTATATATTTGAAATATTTGAAAATATATATTTATTTGGTCGTGCAGCTTATATATCTAGTTTTCATCCCTTTTTTTCACTTATTTTCTAGAAACTAAGGATATCTTGATCTCAAAATTTGGCAAATAAAATCTAGAATAGCAGTTCCTTTTTTATTTAATAAAATAATACTAATTTTAATGTATCTTAATTTTTGGTATACTATTATTTAAGATTTTAAATTCCAAAATTTTAAATTCCAACAGGACAGAGGCATCCCAGCAATCCTATTTCATCGGGACGAGGCTGGGACTCCAAAAGCTATCCGAAAAAAAGAAGGTCAAAGAGATAAAGAAAAAAAAAAAGTGAATAAAAAAAAGAGTAAAAGAAATAAAGGAGAAAAAGAAAAGAAGGAACAAAGGAAAAAAAAGAGAGGGATAAAAAGGGAATGAAAAGAAATAAAGGCAGAAGAAAAAGAAAGGATGTCTATGATATGGATCGGAGCATCCTTATAGGGAAACCGGAATATCTCCATTTTACGAGACTTAAAACTTTATTTTTTATTATTTGATATATTTTCAACAATAATAGTATAGGGTCTCAGCGTGTTAACCCAAAAAAAAAAAAAAAAAAAAAAAAAGAGCACTATGCCACGTGGCACGTATTTAGAGAGGCCAACGAAACCGCTGACGAGATGGCTTCCTTTATTATCAACCACTCGAGGGACTATTTTTGAGTAGGGGAAACAGAGTTGCCCTATGCTCTCCATGATGAACTATTTTTTGATTTTTTTGGCTATATCCATACACATTATATATGATACTACTATTTTTAGAAAAAAAAAAAATCAGGACACACTCATCTAGCCAGTTTTATGTGCTTTAAGAGCAATGCGAAGGGCGCGAGGAGACGGATACAGCTCGTAAAAATAAGCACGACACAAGCATATTTGAATGCTGATTTGCCGAGCGAGCTCCAATACGAGCTTGAGGCATTTTGTGCACCGACCGACTCAGAGCATCACTAAACGAAGAGGAACTTGTATGCTTAGACGGACTCCTCAAAGCATTTTCCAGTATGCATGCAAAAGGCCTATACTTTCTGGGTCTACCTCATTGAATGGGGACTCCCACCACACCCATGGAGGTGTGGCCAAAAAGCTTGGAGGAAACAGAGTTCGAACATGAAGATCTGCCTCTGAGAGGGACAAGGCTCACAAGCCAAACATAGAGATTAACATTCTGCAAGGTGGTAAACATTGCAAGAAATCCTTGTGTCTCTAGAGTGGATCAGATTTCTGACTTCCCATGTCTTATAGTGAGAATCAGATTTCTGATGTCCACCATTCCTCACTGACGACTTGGCAGGGCTCTTCTCTGATGAAGCAAGCTGGGAATGACCTGCATGAAGACCAGAAAAGCCACATGCTGGGCATCAGTCGCATATGCAGGCCATCAGCTGTAATAACATGCATCCAAGTGAATTAAACAACATTAGATCCTGTTCAGAAAATCAGTTCCAAAACAAGTGAATTGAATAACCCCATTACATGCTCTGCACAAAATTATTCCAGAATGGATGGAAAGACGGGTGGCCTCAAGGCTTCCGGGTGCTTGCAAAAGGTAACCAAAAGGAGCTGGCTCATGAAGGCTATGCTGCGTATATAGTGTTTCTTTTTGTGGTGCCATCTGGATTCTTTTAATTCCTTTCTGGCTGTACAAGTAATTTAAATTGTTGAGATCATTGCTTGTCAAATTGCAGTCATTCAGAGCCATCGCCGTCTAGGTCCATATCCCATAGACCATGGAAAAAGGTGTGATGCTATGAGCGCATCCCACAATATCAGAAACCAAAGTGCCCAATTGGTGTAATCTAGAGCACATCTGGTGCAAACAATGAAATTATATACACCATACAATTTGATGATAACATTAAACAACCTTTAATTTTCACACTTTCAAGCCAGAAGTTTGGCTAGTTGCCAAAAAAGGCCTCTGCCTCTTTAATTGAAACAAGGTGCATTTTTGTCTCTTATAGGGGGGCAAAGCACTAAATTCTCCACTGTGTGTAGGAATTCCAAAGAGCTGAATATGGTCTCCTGCATCTTCCAAAAACATACATCTACAAGAGCTAGCATGCCTCATCTCCTAACCTTTTCCACCCTGACAAAAGCACATACTAAAGCATTAGCTTGAGCTCGACTACAGTTGATTTGATATAATATTTAATCAAGTTCAACTGGAGCTTATCCACTTGAGCAGGATATGAAAATGAAAATGGAGATGGAACAAAAAGCAATGATGCTAGACTGAAATGATTAATCCTACTTATGGCATGGAATACATTACAGGCGTATAATTATTCATATATGAATAGGATTATCCTTAATAAATGGACAGAAAGCAAAAAATGCCAATTGGTGTACTGATTTTTTTTTTCATATTTTTAAAATGCTAATTGGTGAAATTAACCTTGCTAAGACACTGTAAAGGTCAACAATGATATTTCTTAACTAAATAGCTAGATACCGTCAAAACCCTAGAAGCCAAAAGCGAAAGCTGGAGCAGATTTGGGCACAATGGCAGGGAAGCATCATTCCAAAAAATTGAAGAAGTGGGGGCATCTAAAAAACAAAGAAACTTTAATAATTAGAACTAATGCGTATGAGATTATCAAGAAAAACAAATAAAAACTTCTGATTTGGTACCTTTACACAAAGTGAATATTTGGTAGAAATTTATTGGAAGGGCAAAAAAAAAAAAAAAGAGAAATATCTACAATCAGTTTTCACAAAGATCTGGAAATCATCATTAACCAATTCATTGAATGGATAAATTCATTAAAACCAGATAACCAAAAAAAAGAGGTGAGGCTGATCAAATTGTATGATAAAGCACTGAGCAATAATGAAGCATAAATCCCAAAAGATATCCATATGGAGTGCAAACAACAAAACTACCTTAATAGTTTGAAGAAAAAATACAGCACCATGTGCACATTTTATTTGGCAATTCTATTTTAACGAAACAATTTTGTATTGATAAACAATATTAAAAAAATAGGTGAGTATTGGTAATAGTAATAATTTACAGAGAGGACAAAAGAATGAAAATCTGTCACATAAACCCAAAAAGATATATATACAATGGATCAAAGCGACATACTGCATGCAGGAGGTTTGTCTAACAACATTGTCCTAGGAAGAGGTATTTCAACAAAGAATTAGCCTTTCTAAGCACATGGGATATTGGAGTAATTAAAGATACGACTCAGTTTTCAAGACATCTAATTTCCTTTTGCCAAGCAAGTTCCCTGATCCGTGCACTAGCCATGATGAATAATTTCAAAAGGAAAAGTCAAATATGTTCTCAAGGTAGGTTCTTAAGACTCCATTTGACATCTTCACTCCAAAATGGCTAAAAGTTGGGATTCTCACAAATGTGCCATTCCACATGTTTCAAGAGGAAATAAAAAATTCAAACAGTTATATTATCCTCTTCAACAATGTTTAGCCGTCCTTTTTCTTATTCTTCTTTCTCCTCCTCCTCTCTGATTCTCCTGCAACTTCTCCTTCTTCCTCAGATATGATTTCCTGACAAATCTTGTTTTTTTCCTTGATTAATCCCAAGGTCATATCATCAGCATCCGTTACACCCAGAGCTCCTACAAAACCCTATGCAGCCATAACTCACATTCACTATATGAATTTCACTAAGATGATATAAAATGAATTTTTATATGTCTGAACTAAAAATGTTAGATTTTAATCTTCCTCGTGTTTTAAAATTTCCAACCCCGTGAAACAATCAGGTTCACGGACCTTCCTCCGAATTCAAACCTATTTTAAATCAAGGCCTTCAAATCCACTGGAACCAGATATGACTAAATGGAGCTTTCTATCATAGCTTGCTCCCTCCTAGAGAAAAGTCTAAATTTTGTTCCTTTCAGTCACCGCCAAAGACATTATCATCAATTGGGAGCTCAAAAGATAATAAACCTGTTAACTAACAGAAGATATCTTCTTCCATTGAGAGGCATCTCCTAGTGAAGCCAATTTTCTCTTTAAATCCTCAATTATCAAGTCTCAAAAATGACCATAAAAGGGGAAAGCTTTTTCCCCTCCAAAAAGAAAATTGTTCCATTTCTCCACTTCCCTCATCATCACTAGAAGTATTTGGAAAAGAGATAAGTACAAAATGCTAGTTGATAGAAGTGAGTCTTGTCCATGGAGATCTTCCATCATAGAGCCCGATTCCCTGAACAATCTCTCAGCTTTCAGATCCCAGACAGAATTGAGAGGACAATCCAATAACGATGGCCAAAGATAAAAAAGATGTTGTCATCAATCAAGAATAACAGTGCTTACTAATTCTCATTCTAATAAAGCAAAAATAACTACAGTGTTTTTTAATTCTCCTTCCTAATTCATACAAATCACCAACATATGAGCAACTGTTGCTCTAAAATTTCATCCAAAGTAACAGTAGGTAAGATGCAATATATGCCCAGAATATGCCTAGAATTCTTAACGGCAATGCACATCAAAAAGATGGCTCTTAACCGATTTCTTAGAAACAAGATCATCATTGGCAGATGAAATATAGGAGGTAGAACACTACTAGTCGCATCAGAAGCCAAAATCATGTGCCTAGAATTTTAGTTATCAACAAAAATTTTGCCATATTTCTCCTCTATAAGTATAAGAAAAAGAGCTGATCATTTAGCCACCAAGAATTAACAATTGTAAAACACTGTCCAAAATCTTTCATGAGAATGTCATCCGCAAACTCAATATTGGAGACAGAAGGGAACCAATAGAAGCTACTGTGACAAGAATAAAATTCTTCAGTATCAACAGTATTTTGCAACATGTCCGCAACAACTTTTAAGAAATAGAGTAAAAGTTGATCAATTGGACCTAGCATCTATCATTGTTGAAGCCTTAGAAGAACCATGTTTGATATATAAAATTGTGGCATAATGTTACAAGGTTTTAACTTTTAAGTGCCAGTCTGTCTCATCCATGCTGTGTCATTCCATGCTGGTTCCACAATGGGCACAACTCTGCATCACACTACATATTGTAGGGTATTGACCTGTGCCATCCCGTATTGACCTATGCCAGTTCAGTACAGGTACATAACAGCTCAATCTCACTTGCTATTTTCACCGTGGCACTTGTTGAGCCAACCACTGACCAGCATTCCCTGTGCCAGTGGCAGTTAATCCTTGCACAATATTGCAAGAGTAGATTCACTCTGGACATTGCCTATTATAAAAGCACATAAGTTATTTATTCAAATTTTAACTGAAAATTAGAACATCAAGTTTGAAGATGGCAATGTTGAACAATACCTCATGAAAGTCACTGCTGGAAGCATTTGCATATAAATGTAGAAGGAACAACTGGATTCTCATGTATGAAAATAATTTCATTAGATTAAGAATTTCATGAAGAGAAAATTAGTTTCCTGGCACTAATATTCTCATACATCAACATCATATCTTTGTTCAAAAGAAATACTGTAAACTAGTCAAACCACTAGATCAAGAGATTCAAACACCATTGGCAATCTTTTGGCATGTTACACATCAAGTTACTGTCTTAGGTAAAAGGACCTGTCATCTGATACTGAAAACCAAATTTTTCTATATGGATGCATGCCACCAAAAATCTACATAATAAGGAATTCTAGTATCTATTGTTTAACAACATCAGCAACAATAGCATGTATGGCACTCCACAGACAAACTTCAGCCCAGTTTAAATATTCCGTAGTATAGCTGATGGCTGAGAAACTAATTTTAGATAAAAAGGAAATTTGTGATAATATAAGAAGAAAGAAGCCCTTATACAATGATTTTATGAATGAATTTGGCATGATCTGTGAGTGGAAACCTCCCTTCCTCACTGTAGTTCTCAGGATATTGTTAAGAATAGAACAAATATCATCGATATCTGAAAATAACAAGTTTCATCTTGCATAACGCAACAAATAACATAGTTGGACTAGTTCATAGCAATTGAACCATACCCATCTCATGAGAGTTCTGAAACAGCAGAAGACAGTACAAACTTAAAAACAATTTTTGGGTCACCAGAACTACAAAACCATGTTCAGATGCACTATACATTATAATTTATTCCATAAGGCAGCTTGTAGTGCAAGGATTTACTTACCTTTCTTGGAGGAGTCCCTGGTTTCAATATGTTGTTTCCAAATCCAAATCTTCCTTTCTTATCTAATGGTTTCAAGATCTGGAAAGAACAAGTCAAAGTATCATCTACACTCATCATGGCACCAGCATTGTCAAACTCCCCGCAATAATTTGGTGCAGAAAATATAGTCACCAGCTGGCGTTTTGCGAAAAACTCATAACCATCTTCCACAACCTGTTCAAACCTAAATTATCAAGCCAGATGCTCTAATATATATATACATATTAGCTTCAGCATGAAAAGGCCAACTTGGGATGAAATCATTCTCATGAGAGATAATAAGTTAGACCAGCTGCCAATTTAAGTTTTTTGACATGGTGAAGGATATAAACAGAATATGATTCCACTAGCCAATAAATACATGCTCCACCCTAAGGCAAAGGATAAAGAAACAAATAGTTTACTGAAATTAAGATTATTCTAATGAATATATAACAATTGGTCTAAATGTTTACTGGATCAACAAAAGAACTATATCAGCTGATCGGAGTTGAATTAATTATGTTTACCTGGTGAGCTCGACAGATGAGGTCCAAGTCTTGCTTCTGAAGTAACTCAGAGACTCTGTCAGGCCCAAAAGTATAGGAGACACCTCTATCATTTTCACCCCAGCCTTCAATATCTTTGTCGGGGTCAGCCCATAACAGATCACAAAGGAGGCCTTGGTCTGGTACATCCACTGGTCGAGCAATATTTCGGATCTGATCCAAGTTTTTCAAGTCAGGCGACAATCCCCCATGCATGCAGAGTATCTTCTCATCAATAAGGGCAGCCACTGGAAGGCAGTTGAAACAATCGGTAAAAACTTTCCATAGCCGAACATTAAACCTCCTCTTGCACTCATCATAAAACCCATAGATACGATTAATGGAAGCACACTCATGGTTGCCCCTCAGAAGAAAGAAGTTTTCTCTGTACTTTATCTTATATGCAAGGAGGAGACATATGGTCTCTATGCTCTGTTTGCCACGATCAACATAATCCCCAAGAAATAGATAGTTTGCCGCTGGTGGAAACCCGCCATACTCAAACAGCCGGAGAAGATCAGAATACTGACCATGGATATCTCCTGCCAATTAAGAAGTTAGGAGTGGCTATTTTAATTAGAAGACAAGCAGTACATAAAAGCTTATACATATACACAGAAAAACATGTGCACCCAGATGCATGCACATGCAAGTGTCACTCATGATTTGCCATATCAACCAGTACCGCCATGTAACAGGCCTCTCATACCATACTGGTAAGATACTCGTATGGTACTGGGTTTGATATGGTGCAAGGGCCGAACTGGCCTATACACCTTTCAGTTCTGCCTAGTTTCATGATGTATTGACCCGTACTACCCAA
This sequence comes from Phoenix dactylifera, assembly GCF_051530095.1. Taxonomy (NCBI): domain Eukaryota; kingdom Viridiplantae; phylum Streptophyta; class Magnoliopsida; order Arecales; family Arecaceae; genus Phoenix; species Phoenix dactylifera. Next base: position 30,480,685 of record NC_143198.1, on the reverse strand, counting down.
TTTCAGGTGGCAACATATTTGAGTGTGAAAAAAGAGTCTCTCAACTCTACATTGGTACAAGCGATATACTATATTATATGGGACATACTATACCATACTAGTAATGTATGGATACAATCCCCAATACTAGGATAGCAAAACTTGACGCTGCTAGTGTGCCCCCTGCTAAGGTGCTTGCAGTATTTTAGATCTTAATGCCTCAAGTAGCAAGCACAAAAATGTTTGTGTCAACTCTACATTGGTATTGGGGATATACCATATCATATAGGACATACTATACCATACCAGTAATGTATGGATACGATCCCCGATGCTGGTATAGCAAAACTTGACGTCGCTAGCGTCCCCCCTGCTAAGGTGCTTACAGTATTTTATATCTTAATGCCTCAAGTAGCAAGCACAAAAATGATTGTGTGTTAATAGGACCCAATTCTCACTTGTTTCTGGTATATACTACTATTTCGATAACCTACTGAAGCAAGGATAACTCAGTAAAATCCAACTGCAAAAACATTATTCAGAACAAATAACCAGACACTATCAGTTGCCTAACAATATCATTTTTAAAAGTAGAGCTGAGTGATTATGATTTACGATCACAGAAAGATATTATCCCTGAACCCTAATTTGAACCTCATATATTACAATAAAACACAAGGGAAAGCTTAGATAATACTACAGCATCAACAACCCATGCATCATCCTCAGAGAATTGTGTGGCAAACAATTATTCTAATATGCACGGAAAAGATGGGCCTGCTTATTCCTTCTTTTCATGCATATGATTACAAACTAAAAGAAGCTCAAGATCTTAAGCTGGTAAACACTGAAGGAAAACTGTACAAAAAACTACACACATTAACCTCTCAGCACCTGAAGATCATTTGTAGCCCCGGTGACAAAGGTGCTTTTGCTTTAAACCTGTTGACTACATATAAGTTACATTTCATAAATTTCTATATAGTTATGAGATCCAAGACATTTTGATGCCCATACAGTAGCATCTGCATATGTTAAATCATCACCATCGAACTGTAAAGATGCTTATTTAAGAGCTTCACACCATTGCAGTAGCTCCACATTGCACTGAATTGCTCAAGAAGCATCTTTCAGAAATCAAGGGAAGAACAAGTTCATGTAGTTGCTGACGAGGTTTCCACTTCTGATGACAGGCACCTCCAAGATTCAGTAAGCATTACAAAACAGAATGAAGTTCATGGGAAAAAAACAAAACAAAACAAAACAAAAGTGTCCCTGTAAACCTATTTCATGGCTTCAGTCACCAAAGACCATAGGTGTTGAGAGGCAGGTATTGAGAGGCATTGCATACAGACACAGGAGGACACATAATGGTCAAGTCACTAGCAATTAGTGAACAAACTTTACCCGAACTTTCTTTCCTAATTGTTCTCTTCAGAATCTCCTAGCATGAGAACAGTAGTTATAGTGTTGATCTTGTTGCATGTTTTCCAGACATTCCAGCAACTTGAAAGGACTTGATTTGCTCAAATCATCACTCAAGGTTCAAATGAAGTGTAATTTTTCTTTCATAAAAAAGTAGTGCCTAAATTTGTTAGTACATAAATGTGTGTAGTACATCACATAGCTTATACAATGCAAGTTATTTGAATGATAACTGAGAGAAGAAATAGAACTTAAGCTTGGAAAAAAAACACAAAAAAGAAGGAATTTAGGAGCTCACTGGATGCCTCCATTTAAAACTTTGTTCCATATTAAAAACATAATGAGAGAATTGATCAAACAGATTTATGTAAGAGAAGGAGGGAAAATATCTCATTTAGGAGAAGAAGGAGATGAAGAAGAAGATATGACTTCGGAGAAGATTGTTTGCTTAACAAGTCTAGAATTACAAAAAGATGAATCATGTAAAACCCCAGAATTGATGAAGACCTAAACCCTAGGATAATGTATCTTGGCCTTAAACTCAATCTATAACTAAGTTAAAGTTAGAATTAAGGATATTATGTCACAGGCATGGTCTCCATGACATTGAGAAAATTAGTCCCTAGGTGTTTCACTGAACATATGGGACGTCCGCTCTTGCTATCATTTCAGAGCAACCAGGTTGATATGATGTCCGCACATGTTACATGACAGGAAAATTCCAATCCTAGACATGGAATCAATAAATGAAGAAAATGAAGGTCAAAACTCCCTGATGTGTGCACGCACGCGCGCACACACAATAAGTATCGGAAAGAGACTTGAAATAGGCATAGCGCCCAGACTCGGAGAAAATGGCCATGCTAACCCTCAACCCCTTCATGAACTGCACTGGAAAGAGTTGTCTGCCAATATCATGAAACAAAGTTGTCTAAAGATGAATTAAGATATCCTGAAAAAGATTCCAATGAGGTAGGCAAATCAAGAGCACGTTTGTCTGTTTGAAGTCATTCAGCCAGCAAAGAAAAACTCTCCTAAGAAAGAAAAGGAAATTTGATTCTCCTCCACCTAAAAATCAATATTTAAACAAGAGATCTAGAAAAGGCTAAAATTTCTCTTCCAAAGACCCCCATACAATGGCAGTGGGAACACTACTCAAGAAACCTTAAGCCTATTATGCCCCAGATCAGGGACCCGAGTAAAAGCAAGGAACTACTTTAACTATTGGATATTTGGATTTGTCGGACGAAGGGAAGAGAAACAGCAAGAAAACAGTTTTTTTGAAAGAAAAAAAAAAAAAACTTTGGAGTAACTCTTTCCTTTCCCTCAATTACTTGATCGTACAAGGGTAGTGTATAAACCCTAAAGAAAATACCGGCCTATCACAAGCACAACCAAGACAAAAGCTAAGTAAATTTTGGAGCCGATAGCTACGCCAAACAACTAGAAGGGTCAAAAATCCATCTTTTCACATCAAAGTGTTCCCACCAAAATTTCGATCCACTATGAACGGCAGACTAACGGGATACCCGTGCTACAGGCAGGCACTGCGATGAAGCAAAAAGCAACACCAAAGATTTTTTTTTTCTTTTTTTGATGTAACGGAGGGTTTCACCACCCAGTTACCCCAGAGAAGTAGAAAGGTGCTAAAAGATCATCTTTTTCAGAATCGAAACCCATATTCTAATCAAGATTTCAAATTTATTACCGCAAATCTTGATCGGCGCCTCGAGCTCCAAAAGATTAGGCTGGCTGAGGAAGATTTCCTTGGATGCGACGCAGAGCTGCCGGATCTCCGCCTCGGTCAGCTGCACCGTCTTCGTCGCCCCTCTCCCGGTCTTCGCCGCAAGAAGCCGCGCTATGATATCATCCAACAAACCCTCATCCATCGGGGGCATACTGAACCCTCCTTCCCTATTTCTCTCCCACCCCTCCTCCTCCTCCTCCTCCTCCCAGAATCCTAAACCCCGGACTCCACAGCGGCTCGTCGATCGATCCAAGGCGAGCGGGGTAAAGCACGAGGACTTCGCGGCGGCCAAGAAAGGGAGGAGACTTCACCAAAAAGAGAAAGGGATGAGATAGTGGGGGAGAATCAGTTTTTCTTTAATATATGTATAAAATGTCGCCCGTGTACTCGCGGGCATTAATGGTCGGCTTGCCGTCGTGGAAGAGGAAGATCTTTAAAAAAACGAAAAAAAGACAAGGAGGAGGGGAATGGGATCCGACCGTTGATGTCGACAGGTGGAGCTTTGGATTTGGATCACGATGATATATATCTCTGTCGTTATCTAGTGGGCCTCCTCTCCCTGTCTGCGGCGTGTGAACGGGGCGGCGGGGGTCCAAAACTGGAAAGAGAGGAGCGGACGCCAGCCGGGTGAGTGGAGACAACTTGACTTTCTTTTAAAAGCAGATTAATTAAATAAATCTATCCATGGCTATCAAAAAATAAAAAAATCTAACAACTCATGAAAAATATCTTCCACAAATCGACGGCAAAATATATCCTCTTCTCTGTAGGTATATTTAACCTCATAAGAATAAAAAATTATTTTTATTTTTAAAATTATTGAAGAATAAATATTGATATATAAAATTTTTGATCTAGAAATCCGTTTAATTATTGTCCAGGAGTCACCTTCTAAAATAGGAAAGTTTTTAAAATTTTTATTACATATAATATATCTTCCCATGCAGCATATAATTTTATTATTAAAATTATAATATTAAATAATCTAACACATTCTGCCACCGCGTGAAATAATCTGATGTCTGGTCCGATTTTTGGGGTCATTAGCTTTTTGACTTTCTCGTGACATTATGATAATTGATAGGATGGAAAGAACGGATCCGAAGTAGCTTGAAAAAAGACGTTCGAATTTTGGGACTATAGCTTTTTGACTTTCCCTTGCCATTATGATAGAATGGATAGAACGGATCCGCAATAGTTTGAAAAAAAGAAGAAGTTGGATGGTTGCGATCACGACGATTATTTTGATGAATTTTTTACTGCTCCATGCTTCCACTCAATCCTTCTAGTGAAATGGCCTACTAGCCATTGGACATTCTAAGCGTGTTCTACTGATCAATGCAGTTATTGATACATTAGTTGTTGTCACCATGATTTTATTCGTATTAGTAATTGGCTTATGACATAGAGTGCCCAAATCCTATCTCGTTTAAATTCAAAAAATCGTAGTCTCATAAATTTGTGCTTATCCATCATTGTGCACAACTTGGCTCTGATACTATATTGAGAAGAAATAATGAAGAAAAATAATTGTATTTCTTTCTAGTTTTACAATGTACAGGAGCAGCCTTTATATAAACTAGAAAGCTGACGAAATTTGATAAGACCGACTAAATTTGGTACAATCAATCAATCATATGATTTTAACACCGCATCATAAATAAGTTTGCCTCCTCCAGCTCTAAAAAATCATAGATCATTATAGGTTCATATGATGATAGCGATTAAGTGTAACACTTTATAACAAATCAGTAGCACGAGGTGCGTATCACATGGTAGCACTGATGGGAGGATGTGGTTGAGTAAAGCCAATGCTATAATGATATGTGAGATGTAAGGATGTGGCTTATTTGAATTAGGTGGCCAATAATCAAGTCTGCATCAACCATGCAAGAGTTGTAAGAGGTCTTTGCCTAAATCATTCAATATCTGATCATATTTGTTCTTTGCATCGATGCGAACATCTTGATTTGAGCTTCGAGCATAAGGTGCTTCATATCAATATCAGTCGCATGCGTGATTCTATCAACTTTCTCCAGCACGTAGAGGTAAAGGAATATGTCCATCGTTTAATAATGCTCGGTCCTCCCCGTTCCCCAAACGTATCTATATTGTTTCACAAGTGGGGGCCACGCCGGCAGGGAGAGCGAGTGAGATCGTTAAATACCGGCACACGTCACAACATGCGCAAATAAAACCTTTCTACGTTGAAACCTTCCCCGTGGTCGTCCTCGACATGCATTTTATTAATGGGCTCCTTTTTGAAAAGACTAAGGCTGGCCAAACCTAGGTCGTACAAGATTTCCAATATCAACAAAAAAAAATATTCTTTAACTGTACTATTTTAGCCCGGAGTTCTTGAAATATTTATTTTGCGTAGGTTCCATGAAAGAGTGATTCATCTCCTCTCGTGCCATGGATCGTAGATTGTGCTTTGCATAGATCTCCGAGCATTTAGAATTTTTTCATTTATCCGTCTACATAGATCTCGAAGCGACTATTGTGTAATCTAAAAGTGAATTCACCAAAAGGAAGATGAGTACACCCCAATCCTATATCATACTTTATAGATCATGAAAATTTAATAAAAATAAAAAGTTTAAACTTCTCTTTTTAAATTTTTTATTATTTATCATGCTATTCGATAGATTCGAGTTTTCCGGATTGAAAAAAAAGATGTCTTGCAAAGTTTTAAGACATGCAATGGTCACATAAGTGGTTACTTGTATGAGAAATACTAATAGTAATAATATTAGTAAGTTTTCCATCACAATAGGTTTATAGCATGGATTTACTCTAACATTTTACATTGGTTATAAATAAGCTTACTAGGCACATAATAACGATATTCCTTGATGCATTCTACTTTTACGTGATATAATTTTAGGGGATAAAACTAAAGATGAAGCTTAGCTTAAGTTGGAATTATGGAAGCTTGTATTAAAACAATGAGTTTTACATTATATTAGATAGAGATTGAATATATACAATATCGTTTTAGTAAAATTAGAAATATAAATAAAGATCGATTAAAAATAGAGAATTGTGAAGTTCTTTAGAGTGATCATTTTTGGAATTTAGGATCAGTTATTCATAGAGGAAGATTAGAAAAGATGTCATCTATAAGATTAGAGGAGATTGGATAATGGGGAAGTACAACTAAGATATAATGCGATCGCAGATATTGGCCAAGTTGAAGAAAAAAAATTATAGGATGGTCATATGACCGATTATATTTTATGGTACAAAACATTGGATAGAAAATAACACACACACACATATATATAAGATGAGTACGGTTGAAATAAAACTATTGAGATGAATGCTTGGCAACGTAAGTACGTAACAAAAGATGGAATAAGAAATGAACCAATTTCTAAAAAGATAGATGTAGCATTAATTAAGGACAGAGAAGGATGACTCAAATGATTTGGATATATATAATATAGGCGGATGATATTATTGGTATGAATGAGTAATTTGATAGATGTAGAAAGAAAGGAAAGTAGAAGTAGAAAAAAATTCATATGGGTTGAAGTAGTAAAAAAACCTTGATATGCTGCATGTTTTAAAAAGTATGATCCTAAATAGAGCCGAATGGAGGAAAATGATTCACATATAGCTGACTCGAAAAACTTAATTGACTTGAATTGAGGTGTGATGGTCAGATGAGTCATTTTGTAATGCTTGTTTAGAGAAGTTGGATGGAAGGGCCAGTCAGCAAAAATGTGAAATGACGGACCCTTTCAGATTTTTTACAGAAAGGGACTTCGAGCATAACTCGAGCAAAATTGAAAAAGTGTTGGCGTGTCGCTCTTTTTAATGCACGTGCATGGCATGTGTAAAATATTGGGAGGAAAGTCAAGGTCTATAAAAATATTCGTATTCAATGATTGATGCCTGTTTTATAATATGATTTGGGAGACCACAACAAGAATTAGTCATCAAGCAATAATTTATATGGACACAATTGATGCTGCAAAATTCAAATGTAAGCTCGAGAAGAACAAATAAATCTTTGAGATTTTCCAAATGTGAATTTAGAATGAATAACTCAAAAATAGATTACAATGATATGCTGGTTTAATCACTTTTTTTTTTTTGTACATTAGCAGCTCACACACAACGGATACTAGTACATCCCGAAGCATCAATCAGTAAAAAAAAAATTACAGGAGAATAAAAAGTTATGCTGCGATAAAGGCATGCACTGCCCCTTCCTTCAAGCTAGGCCGAGAGGGTAATAAAAACAACATGAATGACTTGTAGGTTGCTATAAACGTATGAAACTTTTAAGGTGCTATAAACAATCTTCTTACTAGGTGGAGGGAGGATTGGTGCAACTCACAATTTTGTTACAATGGATCTGTTGATTGTGGATGGCCAATTCAATGATCATGAGTACGCAAAACTTTTCATCTCCACTATAGGAGTGCCCTAAAGCATGTTCTGCCATGAATAAGCAAATAGTTTAGATCCTCTATGATTGATTCTTTAAATATTTGGAGACCTTGTGCTTGTTCATTGCCATTGAGATAACTGACAGAGATTAGGTGCCTACTATCTTTGGTTGCTCGATTTAGCAAAACATGTAAGACAAGGGCCGTCTGTTGAACTAGGGTTTCAAGTTTAAGTCTTTCGAAACAAACCCAATAAGCTGGCCAGTAACTCCTATAATACACCATATGTTGATGACTGGTTTTGTCTTTTGGGAAGTTTAATTACTACATTATAGTTGTATGTTTAGAATTTCTTTACCATATGGCAATCTGAAGATTTGCATGCTTGCGTAGATGGAAATTAATCCACTTATTCTATATTAACTTATTCCAGGATACCCGTTTTTTTATATATATATTTTTAAGGTTGGGTGTATGAAATGTCGAGTCTAGGCCCAGTTATCAGGGATCCATTTCGGAGCTAAATCCGAAAGCTTTCAAAAATCGGATCTCCTTAACGGGTTATCGGTACGAGTAACAGCCCCAGTTGCACTCCCGCGAGCTTCTCATTCCGACAAACACCCGTGCGGCCTGTCCACACTTTCCCCTATACTTCGTCCAAGCCCAAAACTAGGATCAGGGCCGGGGTTTCACCCATATCTCTGGTGATCTCCGACCCTACTTCGATGGCCGCAAACCTACTCCGATGAATCCCCCCCGAGAGCTCGAAACCCCGGTTCTCGCCGCATCCGCCGCCGAAGACCGGATGGACGGCCTCGGATTCTGGAACTTCATGGTGGCGGGGTCGATCGCCGGCATGGTGGAGCACATGGCGATGTTCCCGGTGGACACCCTCAAGACCCGGATGCAGATGCTCGCCGCCTCCTCCCCCCACCACGCCCTCGTAGGCCGGTTCCTCGCCGCCATCGTCCGCTCCGAGGGGCCCTCTGGCCTCTACCGCGGTATCGCCGCCATGGGCCTCGGCGCCGGCCCGGCCCACGCCGTCTACTTCGCCGTCTACGAGGTCTGCAAGGACCGTTTTGGTGGCAACCGGCCCGACGGCCGCCACCACCCCCTTATCCACGCCATCTCTGGCGTCCTCGCCACCACCGCCAGCGACGCTGTCCTCACCCCCATGGACGTCGTCAAGCAGCGCCTCCAGCTCCGCCGGAGCCCCTACGGTGGGGTGAGGGATTGCGTATTTCGGATGCTTAGAGAGGAAGGGCTGGGGGCGTTCTACGCCTCCTATCGGACCACCGTCATCATGAATGCCCCGTTCACCGCGGTGCATTTCGCGACCTATGAGGCGGTCAAGAAGGCACTCAATGGGATCACGCCGGAGAACTTGAACGAGGAGCAGCTCTTGGTTCATGTGACTGCGGGAGGGGCCGCCGGAGCTTTGGCCGGAGCCGTCACGACTCCATTAGACGTCGTGAAGACAAGGCTACAGTGCCAGGTATGGTCGTTGTCCTGTATTCTTCGTTCTCTCCCCTGTATTAATATGTGAATGATAGAAAATTTGCAGTTTTGGTTGCGGAAACGGGGCGAATGAAGCTTGATAATTATCAAGAAGTTTTAGACTATAGATGGAAATACACAACAATTCTGGAAGATCCTTGAATGGTATCACTGATGTCGGTATTTCTTTTTTGTTGCTGCATTAATAGAAGCAATGCACGAGGGAACAAAACTAGTGTTCTAGTGTTTGCTCTGACAGTGCATGTAATATTTTAGGGTGATGAGATCGCTAGCTCTTTTGGTGGAATTTGTTGGACTGGGTGTGCTTGTGAGTAGTGAAAAAGAATAGGATATTACACATGATGTCTAAGAAAAGAAAAAAATTGATGTCAAAAACAGTCGGGACTGAAGAACACATTACCTCAGTATGCACATTTTGCTGTGTTTTGTTAAGAGAGGATAATGAAAGGATGTGGAGGATTCTTGTCAAAATTAAACAAAAGTCTCATACTGCTTATCACAATCAAATTCAGTTAGGTGACTGGATTTAACTTTGGGTACAGCTTCTAGAATAGAGAACTGTCCCATTTGTCTCTCGAGGATGTAGTTGGTGTGGTGGTCTCCCTCTTAAAGCAAGGGTTGGGTGATATCTATATGCTGATAGTGCACTTACAATTTAAAGAACAGATCTTTTATTTTTTCTTTAGAATGCGAGGATTCAAAATTTCAAATTTTACTCATCAAGGTATACCAGATTTTCAACAGAATAAGAATCTAATTTTTTGCAAGATATAAATATGACATTTCATGAACTGGAGTTTTCTTTTTCTAAAGGGTATGGCGATGCACACGTGCTTGCATGCCTACCTGCCTTTCAAATTATCTATCTAATGGAATAGCAACGTTTATCCCACTTTAAAGATTCTCAATATATTACTTTGATTTTGTGGGAGAAGCTTATCAAATTCTCAAGGACATTGATTTAATGTCTTAAGGGCATCTTATAAGGATTCTGGTCATTGGAGTACTAAAAGGTTCAAATCTTGATATTTGATCGAACTTTAGACAACATTTTTTTTTTTTTTTAAATTTTGTCTTTCCAAAATGAAAAATCTTGGATGGATCACAAGTTGAATCAACAGAGTTTGGCCGACTACAAGTCTTATGGAAGTCCTCCATGAATTGGTGTAGAAGCCCTGAGAAATTTTGAGTTTCTGCAACAAATGGGCCTTTCGTTAAACATGTAGAGCTTGTTGTCGTATACAGAGGCATACTATCTCTTATGCAGTTTAAAGTCAAGCACTGAGCATTGCTCTAGATTTTTCTAGATGAGGAGATTCACGAAGTAGTGGGACAAGAGGAAAGATTTAGTGTAGGGTCTAAATTTTTTCTCAAGACAAAATTACAGGCCAAAGGACAAAATTCAAGCACAACCCTGTATCCCAAATTAGTGTATTAAATGTGGGTAACGCCTGTGCATTTAGCTTTTCAAAAGATCCTTTTGATTTGATCAATCTTTTATTGACAAAGAACAATTAATGAATAAATATAACAGCAAGAACCTTGTTACCATCATATTTTAGATGTGTCTTGGCTCTACCTTTACAACTAGATCGGTGTGGAATGCAAACCATCAAAGAAGGCCAGCTAGGAGGTATCTTGTCACATATTTGCTAAACATTGTTTGTGGGTAGATTGAGATTGCAGATGCATATGCTAATGCACTTAGAAACTTTATCTCCAAGTAGCTGTACCAGCTTGTTTCTAGATCCATATGACAAGAGAAAAGGAGGCTGATGATGCACATCTTGCAGCTGATTTTGTGGTCAAAGTGGCAAAGTTTGATTGCCTCTAGGTGTGAAAGTATTGAAGACACGAATATATGGTTTATATCAGCCCATGTTATAATTGCATTTTTGTATGATGAATCAAGTTTTGGGTGGTGCATAGTTGCTGCTTGCTTGTATGGGAAGTATTTGAGTTCAGGTAGTTCTAAAAGCACTCTATTTTTCTATAGGTATGTGTGCACGCGCACGTTTTGCGCGTGCGCACATGCCTACTTGCTGCTTGCTTGTCTTTATATCTAGTTCTGTCTCCATCTGTATGTTTATGTATATGTGTTTAAGTATTGTTTGTTGTGTTTATGTGCTTAAACTGTATATCAGTACAATTTTTGTCCAAGATAAAACCTTGATGAGATTAGATATCTTGAGAACATTTCTTCTGTATGTTGTGAATTGTTGTAGGACAAACATACAGTGATGCCTTGAAGAGGAAAAAAGCAAGATGAATATGGTATACTGTGGATTAAAATATTAGGTAGTTAAGAGAGCATATGCAACATAAGCTATTATGGGCATGCCGAGGAGATATCTCTTATCAAAGGCTTGCCGGACCAGTACTAGAGTTTGTATCGGCCGGTGACCGGTCCGATACGGTATTGGTACATATGGTACCCAACCGGGGTGTATCGAATCAGGGAGAGGGAGATGGGGAGAGAGAGAGAGAAGGAGAGGGAAGAAGAGAGAGAAGAGGGAGGGAGGAGAGGGGTCTTATGGAGAGTGGGAAGAGGGAGGATAGGGAGGAAGAGAGAGAGAGGGGGAGGGAGGGGTGGGAGAGAGAGGGGGGATATGGAGAGAGGGAGGGGGTTTGTGGAGAGGGGAAGAGGGAGAAGGAGAAGGAGGGAGAGAGAGAGGGAGGGAGGGGGCTTACCGAGAAGGGGAAGAGGGAGGAGAGGGAGGAAGAGAGAGAGGGAGGGGAGAGAGAGAAAGAGAAAGAAGGACTTATTTCGGTGTTAGTCAATGTCGGTCGACATCGAAGAGGGGAGAGAGAATGAGAGCGAGCAAGAAGTGAGCAGGCGAGCGAGAGAGAAGAGAGAGAAAGCACTTTTTTGAACCTTCGATTGAACACAGGGGGAGGGCATGGTTTATAAACCGAACCGACCCACCGAACTGTTCCAATTTAGCGGTGGCTCAGTTTAGTACGGGATGAATCGCCTCGTTCGGGTCGGTTTGGAAAACGGTACTTTTATCCACGTTGAAAGGTCAGAAAAGAGTAGACTTGAAGAGAACTTGGATGAATACATAATAGTGATTGTCTCCGAAAGACTTTGCATTGGATAGAAACCAACGACGAGATGAGAATGTAAATAAGATGGGCTTGTATCTCCTGTTAGTGGGTTTCATCTTTTCTAGTTCCGTTTGGGGGAGGGATGCATCATCTTGCAGTGGCACTGGGAAATGGTCTGGTACTTGGAGGTTTGTAAGCAATGCTCTTAAACAATTGTTTAACTTTTGAGTGGTATTCTGGCACTATCTAAATTACCTTTTTTATGCCAAAAACCTAAAGAACTTAAAAGCTACTGTAGATAGCTTAATAAGAATTGTTTTTCAGATGAGACTATAATCATCCTCTGCCTGCTTTGATTTTTTTCAGCCAGTTATCTTTAGTACTGAAGGTTTTTAGCTTGTACATACATGACAAAGAGCCTGGTTATCTTCTATATTATTAGCCTTTTGTTTCCCATCCATGCAGACATGCATGTCATCTCAATAAGTAATTCTATGGTGCTCATGTTACAATTCTATTGCTATGTGGCATAAGGAGATTAGTGTAATTCACTGAAGTTGTTGCCAAACACTGGAAGTTGGTTGACTACAAAATTGCTAGATCAGCATTTGTGGGTCTTATGAACTTCTCATGTGCGCATAATGGGTGCCTTGAAGCATTTTGCCACCTCTGTTATCTAACTAATTCTGTCCCAATTTCCTGTATGTCATGCTTAATCATGTATGCTTTTGCAATTCTACTTTATTTTCTTCTTGCTGGGAAAGGACACAATGTTTTCCAAGACGTAAGTTATGATGTTCTTCGGGGTAATCCATTGTTAACAACTGTTTCATAATTAACTTTTGAAATCTCCAAGGTTGTTCCCTTCTAGCTCCTTTCAAATCTTAGTAATGATGTCAACACATTTATGCTTGAATGAGGCGTCATCTGAAGCATATAAGCTGCTTGGGGTGCAGTATTTTATGCTCGTGGGTAATTTGTTGAGATGTTTCGTATTCATAGGCTCTCCTCATGACAAGTTTCTCATAGTTATCCTACGTGTCTCTCTGCAGGGTGTTTGCGGTGCTGATACATTTAGCAGTAGCTCAATTATAATGGCTATTAAGAAAATAGTAGCCAAAGATGGACCTCGAGCTTTAATACAAGGTCTGAAGCCCAGAGTTCTATTCCATGCTCCAGCTGCTGCCATTTGTTGGTCCACATATGAAGCCATGAAAAGTTTCCTCGAGCGTTGTTCTCATGTGACATCTCTACCCTGATGCAGAATAGTTGCCTGCCGGTCGTCCCAGCTATCCAATAATTTTTTTGGTTGCTCCTGGTAGACCACCAGCTGTGACAGTTCAGTTTTGTTGGAACTGGGAGATGTTGAAATTCACAAAGCTTAAATTTATCAGCTTTTTGGTGCACCACGAAGGCTCTTGCCTGATTATTTTTTTTTTAATCTTGAAGTCTAATTATTTATATATATTTCATTTAATGTGATGAACACAAAGGGTCCAATGCATTTAGTTGCAAGAAGTCCAGTTTCCCTCATCAGCTGTGCCTGAATCTTAAGAGTTAAAAGCTTGATGGTTTGACTGAAAACCTGGAGAACAAATGCGTTGAACAAAGGCCATGTATGAGCCTCTGCTAGCAACATTCTTGAACAAAGGTCAAAATTTCATCTTTCAATGCTGATGACTGGAAAACTGTTTTCTAAGACTGCTAAGCCTCAGCAGCCGTGTATGCCCTCTGAGGAAGTAAGTAGGGCTTAATTTAAACACGGCTGTCACCGGATACAGATGGCTTACGTGCGAAGCCTCTGATGGATCACCTCTAGTATCAGTCTACATGTTGGTACAGCGAGAACATCACAAGATAAGAGCAGCCATGTGGCAAGTATTAGTAGGAAATGCCGCCAAGTTGTTGGCCAAATCTTTTTAAGCATGCATACCGGAAGGCACTCCATGACCTAGTCCGGGAAGCGGATAAGACCAGAGGTGCATAGCAGACTTATCCTATCCTATCCCTGGTATAAGCGACAAACACCGCATTTTGGAGCTGGAACCGCTGATCCACACCGTTCGGTCAAATCGGGACACCCGGAGATCGATGGTTCTCTAGAGTCTCCAAAACTTTGCCATCCCCTCTTTTTTGTTCCCTTAATTGATGCAAATATTTATTTATTTTAGAGAGGGGGGGATGAAAATCCCACTTGTATTATAACCATCCAAGTAATTTTAAGATACGGTACCCAAGGCTCGAACCACCAAGCAAAGAGCTGTGACCATTCCGAACAGCCCCCAACTCGTAAAATAACCTTTCATCAACAAAACAGAAAAGACAAAGGTGCAAGTCTTTTAACCGGAATAATAACCGGCACATGAAAATAACTAATTTCTAACTACATATTTTATATCATCCTTTCCTTATCCCATTCATTCTGGTATTAACTGCGCCTGTGAGGGATAACAAGTTAACCGGAATAGGATTTTGCTTCCAAAAAGTGCTTTCATGGTACACCATACAATTTCACCGGACATTAAGCTTGAACAAAACATCGAGACTCGGGCTTACTGTTTTAATTATAAAAAATAGACTCCATATGAAGAAACAGAACTAACGCATGCATTATAGAGAATACCGAGTCTCAAGTCGATGCATACGACCGACTAAGAAAAAACCCTACACCCAAACAGAGAACCTAGCATCTAAGTGCCAACTTGATATTTCAAGATACCCGAAATGCAATCCTAAGGTGACATCAATCAACGCAAGAAAACCAAGTCTAACATCAGGCCCTCCTTTTATGGCAGTAGACCTTGCAGAAGATTGAAAGAAATTCCACTTCATGATGAAAATATTTTAGTGACTAAAAGGCTTGAAATTCCCAGCTACGAGTAATAATTTTACCACTTTCCAGACAAACCGTCACAACTTAGGAACAGACAATACACCACAAAACCCAAGGATACAATAGACTACAGCATGTCCAATAAATAACTGCAGAAACAAAAACCATTCCGTCCTCGAATAGAAAATTGGATTGCACAAATTGAACTGCCCACAACATTGGAATAGAAAATGATGTCAGTACTCCCATTTCTTCAGTTCCATACCATCAGGCGGGCTCCCCTCCACCTTCTTTGAGCCCACTTCTTTCCAATTTGTTGACAACACCGTTCCATTTGATTCCACCTATATCAAGTTACAGAACCACATCAGGCAACCAAATGAAGCAAACTTGAGTGTGTTTTCAAAATAACCGGGCTATTCCTGAACAAAATCCTACAACAGCCTAGTCTTTAAAAAAAAGCCAGATTTTTTTCCACAAAGTAGTTAAAAAGATCCATCTGCAACTCAGATTCTCTTAAAGAACGAAAATTATAATCATTAATGATGACTTGCTTTGGAAAAAAAAAACTCCACTACTCTGGTTTAAAAAAGAACTTGCTACTCTGGTTTTCCAGTAGAATAAAAGCATCAATATTCTGCCAAAAGGAACCAGTTGAGGTCCCCTAACAGAAAAAATACCAAAGTTATTTATCCAAAAAAATGCTGCAGTCAAGTTTGGAGTACAGGCATGAGTCATCTTACAAAAGATTTAGTCATGGCTCGTCTCATGTCTTCATCTGCATCTCGGTAAATATCATGGAACATTTTGTTCAACGCTGCGTCACCATCTAGCTTCTCTTCTTTCTCCTATGATGTTACGTCACAACAAGAGATCATGCAAAAATAATGTTAGTTTTAACAAAGCAAGAGAGGAGATAGAGGAGGTGGAAGATTAGTTTACCTCTTTTTTCACTTGGGCTTCCAGCTTGTCCCAATCTTTGTTGGATTTTGAAGAGGGGTAAGAGGGCCTCTGGGACTTCACAGCTGCAGAACCAAAAGACCGGTTCGATCATCATCAATTCCTAGAAAACTAAAGATCACTCATAATGCTCTAACTACATTATTATTAATTCTGTTCACTTTTGAATTACACGCCCACAAAGACGACTACCATTTTAGATGTAACACAAAACCAATCAACTTCAAACAAGATGAGTGAGGAAAGGACAACAGAAAGTGCAGAAGCAAAGAAAATCTTACAGATCATTGATTACATCATTCGTTTATGATGATAGAGGCTACACAAACAAAGTTGCAGTGAAAAGCAATACTGAGCTTGTTCGACAATCTCTATAGATTAATATACTAGAGATCATGTGACAATTATTTTCCATAAACAGTATCGCTTTTGAAGCTGAAATTACAAATAGATCTGAGCATCATTCGGGCCAGGCCAAAGGCCAACAATTTGCAGCCAAATCCCAGCCCAACAACATTGTCAAAGAGTAGGTGGGGCAAAGAGCTTTGTGTGTCCTTTTGTAGCATGAAGATACATACATACATACATACATACATACATATACATACATATACATAGATATATACATAGATATACATACATATACATAGATATATACATAGATATACATACATATACATAGATATATACATAGATATACATACATATACATAGATATATACATAGATATACATACATATACGTAGATATATACATAGATATACATACATATACATACATATACATACATATATACATAGATATACATACATATACATACATAGATACATAGCTATACATACATACATATACATAGATATACATATACATACATACATGCATACATCCATCTCTTCTCCATCCATGTATGTAGAGAGAGAGAGAGAGAGAGAGAGAGAGAGAGAGAGAGAGAGAGTGGATGATGAAGGGGAAAGGGTAGAGAAGAGATGGATGGAGAAGAATAGTGCCGGACGTGAAAGGCAAGGTGGTGGAAAGTTAACCCTGCAATCGGATTAGGGTCAACAAAATTTTAATAAATTAATTAAAAGAAGTTTGGGTCTAGCCCTTTTTAGTGTTGGCTGGGCTCAGCCCGAATCTTAATCGGGCCTATAGATCTGAGTCTGACCCGATAAGCCAAAACTATTTGCCCAAGCCAGCCCAAAATCAGCCTAGGAGGGTCAGGCCTAAAATGACCAGATTTGATTACATGATTAATTGTCACACCCAAACCTCTAGTGAAGGTGGAATTCGATCCCAGGTCATTTGGTACAATTTTCAGAAATTTTACTAGCTTCGTAAGTTGGCACCTTCCATTGCTCTAATTACAAAATATCGAATCTGGAAGCAAATAGAAAAACAAACCACTATCTAATCTTGGAAAAAATAAGGAAAAGCTAAATGAAATCCCACACACCCCCCGCCCCTCCCCGCCCTGCCCGCCCATGAAAAAAAGAAAAGAGCTAAAGAAAAAGGGAAGAGAAAAAAAATTGATGTGTCTATCTGAAACAGGTATCTTTGCAGACCAGCAATGACAGATACTTTGCTTTGCTTGGATAAGTGGTGAAGAAAGGTCATCAAACTAAACCTGAATAGTTGGACAAAGCTCGCAGATTATGGTTATAATATATTGTAAAATTATCAGAAGGGGCACTAAAAAGAGCAAAGGTTCAGAATTTTAATGAACTCTATCAAACAAATTTGCAATGTACACAAAAATTACCTCTTTTCTTTCTTTGCATATTATCCACCGAGACCGCCTAGACTCATGAGGTCCTGCTTCAGGCCTAGGAACCTAGGTGGTCCCTATGTGAGCTAATTATTAACATGTATCTAAATGGTCCACTTTCCCTAAGTTGCGTGGGTTTCATTTGTTTTAAAATTTTGCACCACCCTATAATAAATTAGAAGCGATCATCTCATTTTGGGACTTTGGAATTGCATTTTATTTGGTTTTTGGTTTTCCATCCTCAGTTTTTTCAATTGGAAATGATGTCCCTTACAACCTACAGTTTTTATCAGAAGATATATTGGTTTTAGGCTCCACCTGCACCTGAGTATGCTCATGGCCATTAATATGATGAACAACAACAACTAAGTCTTGTACCATCATATGCACTTTTCTTCCTCCCCCTCATTGCTATTCTCACCTTCTTCACCCTACTATTATCTTCCTCCTTTCTACCTGACTCTTTTCTTCATCTGTTTCCATGATGGATTGGTCACTGCAGTTATAATGCAAATCAAAATCACAGAGGGGTAGAAGGAAAGATGAAAATGGTGTGAAGAATTGAAGAGTGCATATTGGCAGAAGACAATTTCTTTTTCTTCCTCTTTTTTACCTTTTTTTGGCGTGGGAGGAGGGGCAGGAAATGGGAGGGAGAGGGGTTGATGAGTGCTCTGCATACTGAGAAGAATAAGAGGGATGCTAAGAATGTGTTTCACAGTGATAGAGACTCAGATCAAGAGAAACCCCACAAAACATGGAATCAAGATAAAAACATGTTGCAAGGCAGTTCCAATTAGTGCATGTGGCGAATCTTCAACCAGCACACACATATCCTGTCACCAATCCATATTGGCCCAAGTCTTCAAGCTACATTGCCCTTCTTGACCATGCATATGTAATTCCGTGCCGCTAGAAATATTCTAAGAAGGTAAAATGAAAACTTGCTAGCTTATAGGGATGATATGGTAAATTATTTCCAGTAAGGCCTTGTATTGTTCATGAATAAACCAGCACAGACGTATGCTCTCACTGATCCATATTGGCCCAAGAAGCATGCTAAGAAGGTGACATGAAAAGTTGCCAGCATATAGGGACGATATGGTGAAGTAGGTTATACAATAAACCTCAAAAACAAGTGAAAATTCATTTCCAGTAAGGCCCTGTGTAGTTCATGAATAACTTGGAAAAGACCAGAATAAAGACTACTTAGCCAGCTTTATGCAGCCAAACGACTTTTTTGGCACTCAAAACAAGAATAGGAAAGAGTATTTTTGAGATTTCAGAAAAGTTGAAGCACTTTTAGGTTCTTGTTCTACCATAACCTAGTCAAAAATATTTGGCCATTTTCACTGAAAAGTTTCTCTCAATTGAAGAGGAGTAAATAGCCTAGCTTATTCATCTATTCAAATATCTCACACAAACTTATGTGGGAAGACAGGGTTTAAAGCATTAGGCATGCATAAGGTGCAAGAGAAAGCATTAACGTGACCTTCGCTATCACATATTTCACATTTATTTAGCTTTTTTTTTCATTATACTAGGTTGATGAAATATCTAATCATTGTTGGGAATTTTTTGAATCCAATAAACAGAACAACAACAAGAAGATTCATGTACAATGGTCATGCAAAAGCCAATGAAGACAATAGAACAGCCATGGGAAAAAAGCAAGTGCAGAGACACACCAACAAACAAACAAGCCCTTCTATAAAGCCACAAATGAGCATTAGAATCAGTAGCTCGAGGTCAACAAAAACAGTCTCATTGCATGACTGAAAGACATTGAAACAGTGCAGACATAAGATTAAGATTATTAGGAACAAGACATATGAAGACAAAATCAGACAAGAGATAGAAATAATGAGTCGCTACCTGCAGATGCATTGATCTTTTGTGGAAGGGCTTTCACTTTACTAAATTCCAAGGATGTCCATATGATGGCTTCAGCTTTAAAAAGACGGATTTCAATTTTTGAAGACAAGACTTGATATTTGCATTTTTCAGGTATAATCTGGTTGTCAGAGAATCAATTGAGAGGAGGGGGAAAGAAAGGAATTAGCCACAAGAACTTATGCCAAACGGTATCAATTCTCAACTAGCTGCCTGAATTAGACATAAGAACAAACAACACTACCACTGAATCACTTCAAGACAAGTTGGATAACTAAAATTAATAAGACGTGCACTGCATGCTATAGGAATAAATGAAACAAGTTCAAGCATTGCTTGAACCAAACACAAATAGAGCAGGGGTTGGTACAAAGAAAAGCTAGAGCACACAGGAAAACAAGACAATATATATCCTTTAATACCTAAAAATATAATATATATGCATGCTAAAACACATCTTGTGCCCCCGAGTTATTTTTACATGATTATCTAATATTTTGATGTCTACAGCAAACATAGCATTGGTGCTCAAGTTTTAGAAGGTGAGCATACAAATCTTGGGGACATATATATATATATATATATATATATATGCATTTCTACATTGACATTCATTTTAAATTGCCAAGTAAAGCCAAAGCTCAAGTTTGGACATTTTTACTACCTAGAGCCCCTTTTGTTAAAAGAAAATCCTTCACAACATCATGTATGTTGACCTCTCATTGGAATTATAGATTTTATGGAAAAGAAAGTACCCACTTCTTTTATTGATGAACAGCAACAGGCTGCTTGTTTGAAAGGGGAACATGCTAATGAATTTCTCCCCTTTCTAAACCAGATAACAGTGAAAGTAGAATGGCCTTTAGTATTATTCATAAATTTTTGCTACAGTGAAAATATAACAGAAGCGGCTAACTTATATCACCTCAGGCAATAAGATGTAAATAAGTTTGCATGGAATTAATACAAATATTTTTTTTTTCTTTTTATTTTGAGACTAGGAGGGGCTCCTCCCCACTTTATACCCCAAACTCACCCCATCTCTTGAGGGCCGATGCCAACCCGAATCAAACACCTGCTCTCTTGCCCAAGTGGCAAGGTGGTACCATCCGAACAAACAATTAGTGGTGGAATAGCTAATAATCATTGTACAAAAGTGTATTTTGAATGATGCTGGAAGCAGTATAGCTAAAGGCTCGTTAGAAAGAGGAAACAAACCAAGAATGTACTCCTTATGGGCGCACAATACAATATACAAGATTTAAGCATACCTTTCCAAATAGACGTGGTTGAAAATGGTAGGCTTCTTCACCAGGGATATCGATGGACACTCAACTGAAAAGAAAACAATATGCATAAAATAATTGTATAGAATCATATAAAATGAAAGAAAGGAGGTAAAAAAAAGAGAAGTTGGGAAGATCAACGAACTAAAAAAAAGACAGACTATTTGTTCACCAAAGTCAACAGTCACGCATTTAGCTAGGATGCCCTTCGCGAAAATGGTCAGAACCAATTCTGTAGAAGTATTGTAGAAGTCATGTCTGCATTAAAATGCAATCTTATATTAACTCAAACTTGAAAGTAGAAAGCATGCTCTATAAGCATGTGCATTAGTAAGAGAGGAATCCAAGCATATTCCATATGTAATGCACCCATTATATTCCATATCTAACCACCCCTTTATTTGGACAATCACATTGGATGTCACCCAGCCCAAAACCACTTTCTGCTTCCAGCTACCCCACTTCCTCCGCTCTATATCTTCACTGTTGTTGCTTCCTCCACCCACCACTCCACCATCTCATCCTACCATGCGCCCTTCTGTTAGGAAATGATGGAAGAGAATAGGAGAGCAGTTGTAAGGCTGGGTATGATATTGGATTAGATGAAAGGAAAGTGCAGCTAGCTTGATTGTAGGGGAGGGATTTTCTTGCAAGAGGCAAAGGGAGGGATGCTACGGGAGGATTTCCTTGCAAGAGGAAAAGGGAATCCAATCAAATTCCATATGTAATGCACCCCATAATATTCCATGGCCAACCATCTCTTATTTTGGCCAATCACATTGGATGTCACCCCCACCCAAAACCACCTTTCTGCTTCCAGCCACTCCCCTTCCACCACCCTATATTGCCACCCAGCCATCCCATCCTACCATGGACCCCAGCCACCAGTTGGGAAAAGATGGAAGAGAATAGAAGTAGAATAGAAGTGGCAGGGGTGGAAGAACATGGGAAGGATGGGGCAAAAGATGCATAGTATGAGGATAGAGTTAACCACAGATGAACCAAAGGAAGAACTTCTAACCAGATTTTTAATTGAATTTTTTAAGAAGCATTTTAGCTTTTCTGTGTTCTATGCAGTCGTGTGGCATAATATTCATGTGGCCACAGCCCCAGAGCTATGCATGATGGGCTACATAATCATTTACCATTAATAACTTCAATACCTATATTTTGGTTTGCTCGGCTCAACTACAGTGGACTGATAGGATGTATCATGATTGGGCCCAACATCCTCTGAAGGAGTAACTGCACTAGGTGGAGTCTCATGTATCGCTTTTTCAGGCAGGTTGTGAGTCTCCTCTGCAATAACACAAACATAATTTACAAGTCTTAAATAAAGACCCTATGCTAAACCATCACTTAGGAAAGTAAAAGAATATTTGGCCCCATTATGTATGCAAAGTGATAGTCATGTTTTTAAAGGAATTCAACTAGTATTAGACAACTTAACAGTTTAGTTGTAAGAATCTCATTTTTTTGTCAGCAGAGGCCACTAGGTCTAAATATCATATACTCCTCTCTGTACGGATCTCAAAAAATGAAGCCAGATAACAACATCCCTGAGTACAACCTACGAATAGCATAGCAAGTCCATGCCCTATCTAATCCTCAATGCTTGACCTCAATTAACCTGCCTTGAATCAAGACCAATTTAATCAATTTTGATGTGCCAAATAATAAAGTCAGCTTTCTAGATCTTATTTCAGGTTTTAATGGTTTAAAAAAAATCAGAAAAGAAGAAGAATCTAGATTTAAGTAGAATCTGAATGGATAGACTTCTTTTCTCAAACAAGTCCATCTGACTTGACTCCTAAGATGTGAAGGGGGGAAAATCCTGTCTCCCCTTCAACTAGGCAATAAAATATGTAGGCAATTAGCTAGACTGTTAATTGATAAACAAACTGCAGCAGTGTTAATAATAGAATATACCAAAAAACATGCTAGATTTGCTAAATTATTTGATAAAAAAGAGTGGCCCAGTGACGAGGCTTCCACCATTTTGCAGGGTCTAGGAAGGGCCAGATGCATGCAACCTTAGTGGAGAGGCTGTTTCCATGTTCCAAACCCATGCTTATTGCTACGCCAAGGCTCATTCTCTTTTGCTAATTTATTTGATACAGGATAATAATAGGGAACAAGTCCATCCAATTGACTCCTAAGAAGAAAAGTGGGGGTTGGGGCCAGAGGTCCTGTCTCCCCTTCAACTAGGAAATGAAAATAAAAAGGGCATTAGCTAGGCTGTTAATTGATAACCAAACTGCAGCGGCATTGATATTAGAGTATACCAAAAGACACGCCAGACTTGTGAATTTATTTGATACAGGATAAAAGTAGAACACCACATGTATTTTTCAGCATGCATCATATAGATGTGCTGTTTCTGCGTAAAGCAGAGCAGTTAATGTGTTAGGTCTGGTCGAATCAGCTCAACCAAAATTTCTTGTAAAGGTTGAGTCAGGTCATACCTAGGGCTAATGAAATTTATTTTCTGAGACTCAAGCCCATACCCAGAGGCCCAAACTGAGGGCAGGTCAGATTTAAAATGTAGAAGACAAGCATGAAACTATCATGACCTGGACCTCTCAGAACCTGTTGAGATTCTAATAGTATGCGCCATTTTTATGCAAAGTGCGCATATAAATGATGAACATGTTTCAACAGTTTGCTGTGTCAGATCAATGATGATCCATGAAGTTGGCATGTCCTAAATCTGGTTCTCCTCTGTTTACAAATTTTAGCCAAAATAATGGTGATGACAATAACAGCAGATAAGCATGGAGATTTGCAAAATAAAAAACCTAGGAGAAAGTCAAGCTAATGCTCAACATGGAACTTCAATCCTAGTTTGAGAAAAGAAGAAGAAGGGTGTGGAGAAAGGCTTATTTGACAAAGAAAAAGAGATGTGGTCATTTACAGAATTACAGCTCTCTTGATTTTAGTATTATCATATTTAAAAACATCATTGATTACTTATGCTTTCTAGTAGGACTTCCGAACATCCTTGAGTCCGGAATTTTAAATACTAAACAATACCAAGCTATACCAGACATACCATACCATACCGCTAGGGAACCAATGCCCCCTTGTATCGAGTGCTGATACCAAGGAATGTACCATACTAACCAATACTAAGTGGCTACTAGTATATATGCCAAAACTGGTACTTCAAAACTTGCTTTAAGTCATTCAAGCAATATCACTAATATTCGAAATCTAGGAATGTCTCATTCAAAAAATAGTGCTTGAAATTTGCTCAAAATCTAATATCACATTCAACCGAAGTCATGAATTTGAAATTAAATTAATAAGTAATATCGTATTGTGATATGCTTATGGTACCTCTGTATATAGGCACCACCATACTTTACATTATAAATATATGCATGTCTGTATACCGATGTGTGCATGTATACAAAATAAAAGAGATGTGTGTGTATACATCTGACCCTGTTTCTGTGTGTGTGTGTATCTACATGTATATATGTTTCTCTATATGTACATATATCCATATATTAAAAAGTATGTATGTACACACACACAAAAACATGTATGTCTGTGTATCATGCCTCATTTACACCCAAAAGAAAAAACAACCATAAGTACATATAAGCCTGACATAACCTATGTAGCTCTGTATGTCCTGAGCATAACCCAAAAGGTTGAAAGGTCTGCTTGCATGTGGAGTTTCCTAGGTTTGAGTCCTCAAATAATACATGATTTCCCCAAAGGCATACAGAACAGAAAGGAAAGAAACCTATGTGGTCCTATCTGCATAAGTTTGGAGGAGTTTGACACTGAGAAAGGGCCAGCTGACTGAAACCCATAGCCAAAAGGGTGGCTATCTTCCACAAGTTGCATCATAAAAATGTAAAGAGGATTGGATTTAATTGCAAGACTTTTTCCTCATCATAACCTTGTGGGTGTAAGGAGAAATAATTGTTGTTGCTCATCACGGGAAAAGAGGGGGTCATCAAATTAAAACAAAGAAAAGACCTGCCATTAGCTCATTGCATTCCTTAATAAGTTGTACGAATCTTGAATCCCCAGGTGCTAAAGAGGAGCCTGCTTCAAGAGCTGCCTTTGCAGTCTGATGCTCTTCGAGTTTAATACAAGCAGTTCTGTTGATAAAAATAAACATACACCATCAAATTTTGAGGAAGGGCGATATTAACAGGCATCTGACAAGTCTGAAATATGCAACCAGCCCATGACATGAACAGCTTGTGCCAGAAAAACGATGGTAACATTCGTGCATGAGGCTGAACCAACATAATGTATAATATATCATAACTGCATCATCTACATAAAATATGAGGTGGAAAATGGGAGTGACTCCTTGAAACTTAAATGCTTTCCTGAAGGAACAAGATACACAGCAAAGTTGACAACAAGTGATGAGCATACTCCGAGAGAACTTTACTAACCCCTTCCGCAAGTAAGCTTTAGACAGCGAAGGATCCAACTCAATTGCTCTGTTTGCATCAGCAACAGCCTCTGCACCCAAATTTTTTTAAAAAAAAAGTTGACGTTAACAAGCTATCTATTTATACCATGTAAAAGAATGTTGATTGTTGAAGCAAACCAGAGATGGCCAGCTTCTGCATATTATTAAAGGGAACAAAAGAAGCATCATAAAACAGCATTTTAAACTACAAAATGCTCAGAAACAAGTTGAACATCGAAACTTTTACATCTTAAAACTAATATACTTGAAACATCCATCAATAGATTGTTGAATAAAAACCATGCAACAATGTTCTTGCTTCACATTTCTTCACTCAATCACCTAGTTAACTTGCATAATTTGGTATACAAGTAAGATTATACTCCCGCACCATGTGAGAAGTTATTCTCCTTAACCTCATTTAATTAGTCATCCAGGAAAAACTTTAACTGCGGACATTGAACGAGACTGTCAGAGGTACCTCCATATACTTTTTTGAGCTTGCATAGCCCAGGACTGTCAGGAAGTACCATGATATACGACTGTAAACTCGTATAGCCTAGGCTGAGCATCATAGTTGGAGTTCACAGAGTGGCAGTACGAATAGAGTTGCTGTAATCATGAGGTTAGGTTTCACAACTCAGAATGACTCAAGCTCAAAACCCAAAGTCATCAAATTACTGAAGCTGACCATAATAATTGCATGACAATAATGTTATTGCACACCACCTAAAAAATAGTAGTTTCACGTATTCTGTAAAAATTATTGTGATTTCTTTTTTGTTTTTGAAATGTCCAAGTTGAAGGAGAAAGCTTATTCTGATCAGGGATCACTCAGAGGTCCTGACCAGGATAATTCCTGATCACTACCAAAACTCTGCACTTAAAGACTAATGCCCTTAGAATCATTCCTTTTGTCTTCTCTCAAAAGGAGAGGAGAGAACAGATCAAATAATCACTCTACAAATTGAAGCTTTGACCTGCACACGATGAAGAGAAAGTTCGCTCAATTTCTAGGAAAAAAGAATAAAATTGATAGAAGGTTTCTCACTAAACAGTCAACCACTAAAGAACCGAACAAATAAAAATCAAATCATATAAATCCCTTGATCTTCAAATACAAAATTTCACGTCTCTCTTCTAGTCATCTAGCAAACAGCAAGATCAATCCTATAATATGTATCTGACCATGCACTTCTTCAAGAAGAGAAAGGATACCAATCAACAGAAGGAAGAAACACAAACCAGTATCTATCCTCACAACTCCACTTCGATCTGATCCAGCTGGCTTTAGCAATTCACGTACCGCGACAAGAATACCAGAAAAAGGCACAAGAAAAATAGAACAAGAAACTAGGAAACCAAGAAAAGATCACTTCAGCACAGTCCACATAAAGATCAGCATTCTTAAGGGAGCAGTTTCATCTATCATCAAATATTTTTCTCAGCACAATCTTAAAATTTAGAAAGAAGATGAAGAAGAGATCATCAACACACTGCTGATGCTATAGACAAACTATTCCGGCCACGAAAAAGAAGGAGACGATCAAGAAATAAAAACAGAAACCATCGCACAAATTCATCGAATATACAAAGAAAGCAACAACAAGAATTTCACAAGAAACGGATCATAAGAAGACGAAAACCTCGAAATGATCACCGAGAAGTCGAAAATTCCCGAGAGCAATGTAGCAAGACCTGAAATTTTCTTTTTCTTACCGGCGAAGTTCTTGAGCTTGATGTTGGCCTGAGCACGGTCGGCGTAGAGATCGGCGTTCTTGGGATCCAACTCCAGAGCCCGCGAGTAGAGATCAAGGGCGACCTCGAACTCGTCTTCGAAGAAGGCTTCCTTCGCCCTCTTCTCAAGATCTGATGCCAT
Source organism: Phoenix dactylifera (assembly GCF_051530095.1). Lineage (NCBI taxonomy): Eukaryota > Viridiplantae > Streptophyta > Magnoliopsida > Arecales > Arecaceae > Phoenix > Phoenix dactylifera. Next base: position 30,453,511 of record NC_143198.1, on the reverse strand, counting down.
GGGAGACGGGAACTGCGAGCGAGAGCGAAAGAGACGAGGAGAAGGACTGAGGAAGAGAAGCGAATAGCACCGCCAAAGGGCGAGGCGGAGGAGAATTAACGAAAGGGCGGAGTTTAAAGGAGCGAGAGGGGGAAGGAAGAAGGAGGTATTAGTTTATACGGACCTTCTAGTTTCTGGAGGCTTCCGTGAAACGACCGAGATCTTGGGAAGACTGGACTCCGGACTCTTGAGTTCAGATTCCGCCACCGGTGGGCGAACCACAACGCCGGCGGAGCTGCCTCGGGAGCTCCGGGAGATTTTGTTTTCCGATTTTATTGGGTGTATCCATATGTTGCATAGATGCCCGGTTTAGCAGCAGAGAAAAAAAAAAAAAAAAAAAAAAAAAAAAAAAAAAAAAAAAAAAAAAAAAAAAAAAAAAAAAAAAAAAGGCGGCCGGCGAGACTACTTATAGACCCGGCCTCTTCGTGGTACAATGGGTCCGTAGCTAGGCTAATCTAATCCTAATCTGGTACGCTCGCCAAGTCTGTTGTTGCAAGAAACGAATTTTGTTTGTTTTGTTTTTTTTTTTTGGTACTTCGCAAACTTACACAATAGATGCGGGTGCAACCCATAAAGCCAGAAAAAAAATAAAATAGATAGAAGACCGAACAAATTTTGGTCCTCAGAGATGAAAATCTAGAGTGTTCGAATTATAATGGAGCGTAGACTTGACTCCACCCTCTGGCTTGAGAGAAGACCTAGTCAACAATATATAATTTAAAAAGGTTTTGGAAAATGAATCAATGGATGGATAAGTATTGGCTTAGTCTATCAACAAAATAAAAAAATGTGGATCAGAATTTTTCTATGTTTTCCAATGATGATGATGCGATGCTCGTCAACATCAGCAGTTATTATTGATGATTGGTGAGTAATATAAGCATGTTATTTTGCTATTGGTGAATATAAAGGTATGAAAAGATGATAAATTGTGCATCACCAATCATTAGGAACTTGGTTACTCTTGCCAACCTAAAAGAGATTCTATATATAGCTTTTACCTTTAAAAAAAAAAATAATTGAGAGAGAAGAAAGGGATCAGTCCTAATTCATCACAATCATGGAATAGCTTTTGCTTTTTTTAATTTGGTTCCTATAGTCTTTTCTTCTTTTAATACATAAGAAGTGGTAAGCCTCAAAATAAATATCTCAAAACTGTAAAACTATAGGCATCTGCATTTAAAATATAAGACAATGTAGGATGTGGGCGTACTTTTGAGTTCTTGAAGCATTCAAGGTCTCCAATCCACTGCTTGGTTTCTAAATGATATATAACAAACTTCCTACGATACGAATTTGTGAAAACAATCTACCAATTGGGAATGGAAATAACTGCTAGTTATTATACAACTTAACAAGGAGTGTCATTCTTGTGAAAAGCCGTATGTTAATTGTATAATGTTTAGGCCTATCAAAAACTGAAAACGTATCCAAGCTGTTCCACCTTGATTATAAATAACATGTGGATGCAGAACATATGAATAAGAAATTTTGTGTTTACTTGTTATTCTTAGAATGAATTGTGAGCTCTCCTGGCACGCATCAATCTGCACCCATGCGTGCACCAAATGGCGAATTCCATCTAAAGCAGAATTTTTCAAATCAGCCCCAACTCGACAGAGTCAAGCTCTTCTCAGCAGGAGAGAATTGATGTAGGAGCATGAGCCCAAGCCTGTGAATGGAGATTGTGGAATTAACTAAAGAAAGAGTGCTAGAGAAGAAGAGATGGTCCCCAAAGGGCTTTATTTTTTTAATCCCACGAGGATCAAGCCCCACAACCTCTAAGACGCCTCTCTTAGGTACCATATTTTCTTCTCCAGCTCCATAGCCAGTCCAACTAATTCTAATGGAATTTCTCCCAAACAGGTCTTTTAGTCTATATTCACGAGTTAAAGTTTAACTAATTCTTGTTTTGAATGTCATTAATTTTAGTTTCTATTATTTTGAATATGATGCCTAAAGCTCAACGCCTCTCGTAAAAGCTACTCAAAGATTTTCGAAAGTTGGTGTTAGGTTGAGATGATGCCGTAAAAAGAAACAAAGATATCATAACTTATTTTACCCATATAAAAGTATGAATATATGAATCAAATAAAAAGTTTTTTGTTTAAAATAATGGTTGTAGCTCTTGCTGGATCACTACCTATAGTATGTCTATACCTAGATCTCAATCACATGCATGAGCTTCACATTTAATTGATAAGTTTGTTTACTAATTCATCATTTGCATTCGAAAGCAACAACTTGCTTTTGAAAATTTTCATATATATATATATATATGGTCAAATCTTCAAAATATTTGGCTATGTCCACTGTGTGCAAAAGTTTCGTATTAGAATTGTTGCTAATATAAAATTGAGAGTTGATCACAAGTCTTTTTGATAGTTAATTGATCTAACAGTGACTCATAAAAACCAATTAAATATGAAATAAGGATTCTTAATCAAGACAAATTAATTTTCAATGCGCTCCTTAAAGGGACGCATCAGGCTGGAGCGTTCACATTTCCTTTATCTAATGAAGCTCCCAACATTGTTATTACTCTCATATAAAGTATTATCCTTGAAAGTTTTATATCCATAATTATAAACTCATAGAAGGACTATAAGTCCCATCTAGAACTATGGGCTCGTTTGGTTCACGGGAAGCATTTTCTCTCCTGGGAATATGATTTCTGGAAAACAAATTCCTAGAAAAAGGATGCCTAGGAAAGCACTTTTGGCATATTTGTTGATCATGAGAAAGTAACAAATTTCCAAAGTGCTTATGTTTGGTTGGCCATCCACTTTCGTAGAAAAGTTATGTATAATTTCTATTATGCCCTTAATAAAAATTAGATCTTTAATGCCTCTTTAATGCTGAAGGGCTTTTTGGGGAAAAAGTAAAAATGAAGTGATTTCCGCCTCATGGGAAAGTAACTTTTCCATGTTTCTCATGGGAAAGACTTTTCCATGAAATGTGGGAATCATATTCTCATGGGAATACAACTTTCCTATCTCTCTTCTTTGAAAACTCCAACCAAACAAGAGGTATCTCATTACTTTTCCATTGACCACACTTTCCCCCCTTCTTTTCCCGCGAACCAAACGAGCCCTATAGTTTGAGATCCTGGCCTGTTTCTCAAGCATGTATGTTCTTCGCTACAAACCATTAATTGGAGCATCATTAATGTCCAATAAAAGAAGAAAAATGAAACAACATAACAAAAATAAGGTGCATCATGGTAATGCAAGCGTTAATAAAGAAGTATTTTTTTTCCTTCTTCATTTAACAAGTTTATAAACTGTAAGTTTGAGTTGTCTTTATACATCTTATGCAATAGAACGAGTACAATTTGTCAAGATGGGCAGCCTTTTCCTTTACCCAACTTAATGAAAGCATTTCTAAAACCGAGAGAGGAATTGAATCTGCTTGAGAAGAGGGCTCAAAGCTTCCATTAGTTTCTCGCAAGGGTGATTGTGTACTCCCTCATATGTAGTGACAACAACGCTTGTATCCTTGGATAGACGTTGAACTTGCTTTTTCACATTGCATGTGTGGTGAGTGCAACGGTAATAGCTCCTTCATCCACAAAATGACACAATAACAAGATCCGAAGATAAGAACAAAGATATAAATATGCTAGAGTCATATAGAAAGGTAATGATAAAAAATAATAAAAATTGCACAAATAGAAATAATCGAACATACATGTATGTATTTGTGCATATATCATAATCATAATCATCTAGCCTTTTCCTAATTATTTGGGATTGATTTTGTGAATTCTCATTTGTCAAATATTTCTAAGATTATCTTTGATACTATTCCAAGTTTCCCTATAGATATAAGCTTTTTGCTAATACATGGAATGCAAGCAAATCTGGCATCCTTTTTTCCCTTTTTATTAACATATTTTCTTAAAATTATGCCAAAATATTCATGCACTTCTCTACTAAACCGATTGGCCTCAATGCTAACCCCTTTTTTTTCTTAAATAACTGAAGTTTCTTTTAAAATATCTTAAGCAAATTCAGTATCATGTAGCTTAACTTGCAACATTTATGCATTTGGTTGGGCTGGCTATCTAACATGTCCTAATTCGCGAGTGTACATATAGCAATTGAATTCCACCTTGAACTTGGACATGCATTATTTCGTCCAAGTTGCCATGAATTTTACTGTTGTGGATATTACTGAGTATGAATAATCTACAGCAGCATCTCTATAAAATTCTAACAAAATTGGGAACATTGAGGTTTGTAATTTGAGGTCGTGCGAAATAAACTCCTAGCTGTCACTTAATTCAAACAGGTTAATTTGGAGATTTAATAGAGATAGCGATACTGACTGAGCTAATTTTGTTGTTTTTATAGCAATAAACCATGACCCCTCAGTGTATATTTTGAACGTTGTGCATGAAATTAAGGAGATAATATTCAATCTATATATTGCTCTGAGAACAACAAAAATAACCCTGATAATTTCACAACCCGATCAGAAGGAAATAAATGGCTGTTAATGCCATACCTATATTATGCTATTTTCTCTCTTTACCTTAAGTTCCCAACTTGGAAACCTTGGGTGAGCCCTGGGAGACGGTTTGTATGACCTCTCCTAAATGTATTTTATATATAAAGATCATGGAACTTGTGACTACACCTCCCATTTCTCCAATCTCGGGTATTCTCGGCTACTCGTTATCATTCATTACACTATTCAGGGGTATCAACAATAGCAGACAAATGTACGCTGCATTCTTATTATTTATTCCCACAACTACTTCGGTCTGCTTCTATTATCCATCATATTTACAAGACCTTTTTCCATCATATCCCTTAATTATTAGCATCTGTCTTTTAGACTAATTCTCGTTTACACTGGTGAAGAAAAGAATTATAGACCGAGTTTGAACAGACCTGGGATAAGTGCTGTTCTTCACCGCCTTCTGGCCATACTTCCTCCATCGATAACCATCATCAAGGATATCATTGGGACTCCTGGTCTGGAAGGCAAACCTCGGCCTGCTTACCTTCTTTGCCCTTCCAGTACCCTTTCCCTTCTCCTTGACGCCACCACCGCCAGTTGCATCGGCTTCGCCTTCGCCTGGCCTCCCCACAGCCTGTAACAATCCTGCCGGCATCGGCTGCTGCAGCCCTATCGGGCTCGGTAAGAACAGTGAAGCCCAGTCAATGGCTGGTGGTGCCCCTCCACAGCTCAGTGAGGAAGACTCTTGCTGCTGCTGCTGCTGCTGCAGGTTGGAGAGAGCAGGAGGGTAGTACTGAGACAAGCCTGGTGCAAGTGGCGGTGAGAAGCAAGGGAATTGAGGCACGGGTGGTGCGTCTCCGTCCAAGGGTTCCATTGGACTCGTACCAGTTCGACCACCAAAGGATATAGCTAGGGAGCCCTGCAGGACTTAAAGGGAGGAAGGAAAGATGGAGAGATGAGGGAAAGTTTTGTTCCTGTGGAGATTAGATGTACTGGTGAGAATAGGTCGGGAAGCGTCAAACTGTAATAGCCAAGATAATAGAAGCACACGTGCTAGAGAGAACCAACAATATCCAACTACTTTTCTTTCAGTTCAACTGCCCTGCCCGTCCCCTAGCCATTTGAAATCTTGAATGGAGCTTGTCGATCACTTAACCATGGTTGGCACTGGCTCTTTTCTATTTATGGAAATGACTGAAGAGCAGAATGATATTTCTCTATGCTTGCATGCATGCAGGCAGGCAGGCACATACACGGCCAACTTCCAAGCTATAGAGGCCTATATATATATATATATATATATATATATATATATATATATATATATATATATATATATATATATATATATATATATATTAATCATAATGATCGTTGTCTAATGTTATTACAATAAACACAATTTATATGAAACGTCTTTAATTTGTTAGATGGAAAGAGTTTTTTTTGTTAAGAAATTAGTTAAACAGGAAAGCTGGAAAAGTGGACCGGGCTAAATGATTTGAATATGTTCCTCTTCTTCTTTATTCTTGTGACGAAAGGGAGTGAGTTAACCATAAGATTGCTCATGAGAGGCTTGACTTTGAAGGAACGAGACATGATTGAGCGCCAGGACATCTACTTTCTACGGTTAAAAGGGAAAATTAAAAGGAGCACGCAAGTAGTAGCTGGGCTTTAGCCCTTTAAAGAGGGTATAATTAAAGAAAGTGTCTGCTTAGAAGCATAATGTATTCGGGAGAGAACATTAAGTGGAACATGACATGGATTACGTGTCGTTAACCTAAAGTTATCGCCCTCGCCACGAAATCTAAGTCAGGTAAGAAATGCTTGGAAGGCGTTAATCCGAATTAGAGGCTCTTAAATAGCATGACTGTGGGCAACCACGGAAACCAACTTTTGGATACCAATTAGTTGGGAGGGTGATGCGGATAAGATGGCGACTTTCCAGCCCCCAGAAGTTGCCAGTAGCCACAGCCCTTTTCTATGGGCTGTTTGAAAACATTCCAATGACCATTACCATATGCCCCCCCCCCCCCCCCCCCCCTCTATATGCAAACTCTTGAGAGTGTGATTCCTTCCGGATCACTTATGCCTACTAGAAGGTGAACAATGCTGTTGACTGGGTTGCTTCTTACGCCGCTCATCACTTCGGAGGTTTTTTGTGAGATAACCATATTTACACTTTTTTTAAAAAAATTTTGTTGGTTGTATCCATCATTATACTATAAAAAACACTCGAGGACCCTACTTCATCAGCGCCTCCACTGCACCCCCCCCCCCCCCCAGCGGCCGCCGCCACCGCCCTTGATAATTTTCTGGTGTCCATAATCTCTTTCTGGATGAATGCTCTCCTCCACATCTTGAAAAGTAATTTGCACAGGCCATACTGCATAGCAGGGAAAGAATCCTAAACTTGAAGGAGGAGCGCTTCCGAATCCGAATGCCCAAAAGACCTACTGGTCGGCCACTGCTGCCTACGATCAGTATAACCGCTCCTCAACCACCATATGCAGTCGCTCCTGCGGGTTTCATTTCCCCGGATGAGGCAAAAGCGTCGGTTACCTTACAAACATCCGCACAAAAAAAAAAAAAAAAAAAAAAAGACTCATCAGAACACTTCGAGGCCTAAGCAGGAGTCTACTTCACTGACTCAATTTTTTGGCCTCTATGTGACATTTCAGGAATTCACTAGCCAACAAAATATCCGAAGTGGTCTTTCGCTTGGTTGAATTAACTTTGAATACCCAGTTAAAGACGGCCGAATACGCCTTACAAAATTCTTGCAAACTGACGAGCACCAGAAGATATATATATATATATATATGTTCATGACCAGAATAGAGCTCTCCTCGTGAATCAAACCTGCTTTTAACTTGTCTACTTGTGCGGCTCACAAGGGAGTGGCATGATTCAAAGAGGGCTGTTGGATTTGATCCATGGCCATTCTATCTGGAGTTTTATAGAACAATATTGCTATAGGCTTATCTTCAAGAATTCATGGAATTCCCGGTATGAAAGAAATTTTATTGTCAAAAAAAAAGCAATTGTTAAAGTCATCAACATGACTGTCTTTATATAGACAACTGAAATATTTGAGATGGGGCCCTCTCCAGACCTTGAACCAAAAGGGCCAACATATCAATCAGGACAACGTGTGTACTGCACAAGATGTGTGAGGACCATGCCAATGTGTATTTAATCTCACATCTAAGAGATTTTGGATACTTAAATGAGGCTAAAAAAATCAAAATAATACTTATACTTGGCTAATCTTTTGGTACGAGATCCTAGATCATCACAAATAGTATCAAAGTGGACTTGATTCAAAGCCTATATAGATTAAGTGATACTATAACACGAGCACTTTTAGGGCTATCCGTGAGCCATTTGTGCTATGTGATTGTATTCTAGATGGACCTTAAATCTAATAAGGATATGAAGGCTTAAACAAGGAGATTATATGAGAACCTATATGAAACATGTGTTTAATCGCAGTAGTTGAGTGCTAGGACGATCTTGGATAATTATATATGATCAAAAAATCTAAATAATACTTTGTTGGTTAACTTTTTGAGTGAGGTCCTTAAATAATATCTTCTTAGTTAACTTTTTTTGAGTGAGGCCCTAAGATTTTACATGTTGGCTATAACTAAAGAAGCCTACATGATTTAATAATGCAGTTCGCACTTCTGTGCATTGTATGGGATATTTGTAATTACAAATCTCACATAATACACACTGTAGTGAGTGAAAGACTGAGTATCCCTAGAACAACCTCAACTTGAAAAGGATCCAAATTTGATAATTGCTAAACTAATCAAGACATCAATGGAGCACTTGTCAACTTAAAGCATATTATTAAGACCCTTTAAGTTATTAAAAAAAAATCATTGGAATTTCTTTTATTGGATTTAAATTTAATATTAATATAGTGTTAGAATTTGGAATCCAATTTTAACAATCATAATGAAATGAAAAGATTTTTGAATTTAGAGTCGGTTTCGAAATAAGCACTTATGCACATAAAACAAGAATATTTTTTTTAAAAAAATATATAATAGGTATTAATTCTAGTATTGCATCATGGTGCTATAGGCAATTCACAGGAATCAACAAGATAAATTACATCTCCTAAATACAAGCCATCTGGTCATGTAATAGGCTACACAAATATTGGTACGTACTGTAAGGGGACAAATGCAATGCAATGCAAATTAATAAGCTATTGTAACGTTACACGGTGGTTTTTAAGTTACGCTCAAATGTATAATATGTGGTGAAATTTAAGATTTATGTTCGACCTATACATAATACAACTAAGAAGTTCAACAATACATTAAAAAAAAAAATTGATCATGAAGCCAAATAGGCATCTCGATGTACCCCATGGCCATCCTTCGCATTCACGCGCGCCTCTGCCAATATATATCTACCCATAAACAAATGGATTTGTAGTTTTTGTGTAAGAAGGGTAGTGGTAAATGCAATAGAAGAAACTACATACGTATGGGTCCACGCTTCAGGCTTCCGTGGTTTCACGCAATTTATAGTTGGTGATCTACTCCACTAAATAACCAATCTGTCCATAAATAAGTGTCAGTTAACAAGCACAAACGATATCCTTTTGCCATGTTGTGCGAAAAGATTGGCACAACTCACATACTCAAATCATTTAATTACAAAATTGCTCTATTTGATAAACTTTTTTTGTGTGTACGACGGACATCCTGAAGTATTTTTCTTAGTGCAATATTCCCAATCGCAAATATTTTTGTACACCTACCTCTCTCTCTCTCTCTCTATCTATCTATCTATCTCAATCTCAGTGAATATTAATGCCAATTAAGGACCGCCGTTTTATATAAAACAACACTGCAACTTGAGCACTTTTCCATACTGATGCCATGCAACAAAGAGAGGAGTTCAATGTTTTAATCAGTTGTAGTGTGTTACAACGCAAGCTGCATGCAAAATGCCGAGATGGAAAGGGTCCATCAAATCCTTATTCTGTGGTTCGTACAACTTGGGCACCGTAGATTGGCACCTTGGATTTCACTATCGGTGCAACTTTTACGCCTGTTAAGTGCTCCTCGAGAGCCAACATGCAAGTTACAGCCGAAGTAGAGCAAAAGCACCACCATACTTTCTCAGAAATAGCGAATCTCAGTGACGTCAAATGGCCTACAAAATGGGCCCTAGCTATATCTCATGCCGATTGGCACAAGTTATAAGCTTATTTGGTTATTTGCTTTATACCATGAAACGTATGTCATATTGCCATGCTTATAAGGGGAAGTCGAGGCATTCATCCAACCAGGCGGCCACTTTGGTTGCAACTTCTTATCCCAGCCATAGAACTATGGCGGTTTCCTCGCTCTCTTTACAACAATCTCAGGCACAAACTGATACACGAAAAGTTCATTCCACAAAACTACCTAACAGCTCGTTCTTCTCCTTTTAGTTTTTATAACAGCCTTTTATTTTCTTTATGTCAGCAATTACTCAACTTGCACCATTCCAAGGCCTATGTTGTTCGGTATATACTTCTCCAACTAAGAGATCATTGCTTTTTAGGAGGGAAGCAGGCAAAGGTGGCATGGGTCGGAGGGTGCAAAGAGTGAAATGGAGAAACAGAAGGTATGGGTGGTCTGTCATCCTACTTGTAGTCTGTTATGTTGGGTGTAGATAGTGTTTAAACACTCATATATATCTTTGCTTTATGATCACTATATATACAGGTCTCCGTAAGAATAAAATCATAGCAAGAGAGATAGTACTATAGCAGTAGCTAGAACTAGAGACAATGGCCTGGAAGGAGAATGGTTCGGCTGTTGCGTTATGCCTATGGGCACTGGTATTTGGTTTAGCTATAGGGAGTGCAGTAGATGAGGGTGGTGAGGGCAGGGTCCTTTGTGATGGGTCTTACAACTACACCGATGCCCTAGCGAAGGCCATTCTGTTCTTCGAAGGGCAGCGCTCTGGAAAGCTGCCTGCCGACCAGCGAGTTGAATGGAGGGCCCACTCAGCTCTCACAGATGGCCAGATAGACAATGTAATCCTAGTAGCGTATTGTGCATACTGAAAACAATCCAAAATTAGCTTCGCATTCATCTTTTTACTTCTCTTTTTCTCTAGCTCCGTTTTTCAGTACACTCCAACATATAGTTCTTAAAAGCATGGAGAATATGTTGCATGCAGCTTTAGGCAGCAGCATAACCTAGCCGAGGGCTATTAGACACCATACCAATCAAGTCTTATTACATAACGAATAGGATCTATAGAAATGAGATGATGTGATTGGCATAGTGCATGCGGTATAGGATACGGCTTCTCAAAAAAGAGAGAGTCGGGATAAGATAAAATATAACCATCTGGTAAACTTATAATGATTTGGACTCTAACAAAACCTAATAATGTGAGTTTAAACATATAAAAGATGGTGCAGAATACTTCTTGTTTTTGAGAAAGCAAAATATAACCAACCGTTTTGTTCCTCTCTTCAGGTGGATCTCACCGGCGGCTACTATGATGCTGGAGACAACATCAAGTTTGGCTGGCCCATGTCATTTAGCGTCGCCCTGTTGAGCTGGGCCGCCACCGAGTACGAGGCACAGATTTCTGCAGTTGGCCAGCTTGACCACCTGCACTCGGCCATCAGATGGGGAGCCGACTTCATACTGAAAGCTCACACTTCGCCAACCACACTCTATACTCAGGTCGATCTCCTTGCCTTTGGAAACATCAAAAAACTAAAGATGCATCCATTGCAACCATTAAGCAGCAAGATCGAATGCTTCTTTTGGCAATTGGCAGGTAGGTGATGGATCGGACCACTCCTGCTGGGAGCGTCCAGAAGACATGGATACGCCTCGTAATCTCTTCAAGATCACTGAAAGTTCACCAGGCACAGAGGTGGCTGCAGATGCTGCAGCAGCCCTCGCCTCTGCTTACATGGTATTGAAGAGTGTCGACCCCGACTATGCAGCAAAACTTTTGGAGGAAGCAAAAGCAGTAAGTGATGAAGAAAATCTCAGATGGTTGCACTCTCTTCCTTGATCCATTTGGCCAGGATCGATGCATCTGACTTGATTTCTTCTTTACATAGAAACCATTCTTTTGAGAAAGAACAAAATTATCTTCTCTCTCATGATGCGCTTATTAGTGATGTTTTGATCAGCTTTTCGAATTTGCCGATAAGTATAGAGGGTCATACCAAGCCTCTTGTCCGTTCTATTGCTCCTTCTCCAGCTACCAGGCAAGACTTCGACTCTCATTGATCAGCTATAACTTTGTCTCAAGAGTAATCGTAACAGTTCTATTTACTCTGTATATAGGATGAGCTTCTATGGGGTGCTACTTGGCTCTACAAAGCAACTAAAGACGTCCAATTTCTGACATTTGTATCAAATAATCAGAACTGGAGTGGTGTTGTTCCTGAATTCAGCTGGGACAACAAATTCGTTGGAGCACAAGCATTGCTAACAAAAGTATCCATAGACAACCTTCTATAACATTTCTAAGAGATGGTCTCTGTTGCACATAACGATCACATCCCTCCAAAAATTTCTAATGTGATTTCTTCCTTCAGGAATATTTGGCAGGGAAGAAAGATTTAGCTATATACAAGACCCATGCTGATGGATTTGTATGTTCGTTGATGCCAGGAAGTGGCACTGTGAAAATCCAAACCACACCCGGTACCGAATATTTCTTCTTAAGCAAGAGTAGATTTCAGACATCGCCCATGCTTCTCTCTTCGTACGCTACACAAGAATGCAACTCTCCTTTGGATCCTGAGTATCTTAATCTTACAGCATATTGTTTGTAATGCCATTTCCAGGAGGGCTTCTGTTCACACGGGACACTGTTAACTTGCAATACGTGACGAGTGCTGTTATGGTGCTGTTTTACTACTCAAATACCCTAGATTCAGCTGGGATTAGCGAAGTCCAGTGCAGCTCAGCTAATTTTTCCACTGCTCAAATCAGAGCATTTGTTAAATCACAGGCAAACATCATAGTTTTGGTTAATCAGTACTGCTCGGGCATCGAATTAGTTCTTGATTAACAAATTTTTAGTACAATTTCTTTCAGGTGGATTACATACTAGGCAAGAATCCACTTGGCTACTCATACATGGTGGGGTTCGGCACCAAGTACCCGAGGCGTATACACCACCGAGGTGCATCCATACCGTCCGTCCAAGTTCATCCAGCAAAGGTGGCCTGCGGCGAAGGCTTCGCAGATTATTTTAACACCGACAACCCTAATGCCAACATTCACGTCGGAGCAATCGTCGGTGGTCCTAATTCCGGCGATGAGTTTGGTGATGTTAGATCAGAATCTATACACTCAGAGCCCACCACCTACATGAATGCAGCCTTTGTGGGTGCCTCAGCACCTCTGCTCGATGAAAAATGTGGCTTGCAGCTACCACTGGATGATGGAGGCTTTATGGCATCAGCTTCCTAGTTCAGCAGATGATTATGATAGTTCATGGTGCGATGTCATATTAGTAAAAATATCATTTATGGAGATTGTAATAAACCTTCGTGGCTTTGTTATAGCTCAGAAAAATAAACACTTTCTGGCATTCTTAAAACTCAGGCCTAGTTGTCTGGTTCCAATTCTGTGCTATTTGTTTCATCAGGGTGGATGCTGAATGTTTAGATAAATGATGCTAATGTAATGGGATTCGATGAGATTTGCATGAACCCAAAAATGTTTTCTTGAAATCAAATTTTCAGTTCTTCCAGCAAGGGGATATGGGCGGACAAAATAAACAAATTATAGACACTGTTTAAGCATTAGTTTTAGAATAGTAAAGGAGAATCTTTATCAAATAAAATAAGGGGCCTGTGTTAAACTTTTTTTTTTTTAATATCACTACAAGAAGTTCTACACAATATCCATGTTTCCTATCTTAAGCAGTGAGTACTGTGGGAAATTGTGTGCATCTTTCAGTGCTTAGTTCTCCTTCCCTCCTTCCTCCCCTTCACTTCTTTCCCTTTTTGTTGAGGGGCGGGTTTAACTCTTTTGAGAGTCAATCAGCTAACTGATTGAAACTACTTCAATGTAGATTGGAAACCAAAGTAGCTCACTGATTCCTTTTTCTTTGAAGAAATCAATAATAAAAGTTGGACTGTGAAGTTCATTGGAAAATGAGAAAGCCGAGAACAAATATTTTAGAAAATATTCAGAGGCAAAAACAGGAGAATTTTATGTGCTGTGCAAATATCCACTACATAAGGAAGCAACATGGAATTTGCAATATCTAAAATATCTTACCATTAGAGGGACAGTGGCACATTTATAGTGTACATTAGAAGTTGGCATGTTGAGCATTAGCAATCCCAATGATATGATTGCTCTGGACCTTGTTCTCAAATGGAGGACTAATGGAAGCAGCTTAACATAAGAACAAGAATACATTTGAAGAAAAATACCTCTACCTAAAAGCTTGCTCCTCTGCGTATGTCAAAAGTACGAGTCTACTTGAATGAAAACTTCCACACCTCCCGGACGTTGGATGAACCATCAGCAACTTCAGCAAGCAAACAAGCTTCCATGATGCCTAATGAAAGTGGCCCCGAGTAATAAATTTAGACTTGATGGAGCCATGAAGAAGAATAGATGTTGATCCAAATGTAAAAATATGCATGAATCCCCATCACAGAGCCATGAAGAAGAATAGATGTTGAAATGTAAAAATATGCATGAATCCCCATCACATAGCATGCATGCAATAAACCCAGTAAGGAAAGTTGATGCATTGAACGAATTTACATTCTAAATGCACAAGCATTTCTCTAGAAGTCATGAGTAATGATGAATGCTTCCTGGTAGGATACATAGTTAGGTATGCAATCTAAAGGTAAATATGGTGAAATATCTCTGTCAACGTATAGCAATGCGGGCTTTCAACACAGGGTGGAAAAAAAAGGATTGAGAGCATGAAAGATGATATTGGTGAGGAATAGTACCACACTGGATAGGTTAAGAGGACCCTGAAGGTGCTTATATACTCATGGGCCACCCACCTACTGGCTTAAGCTTAGGTTGGACTAACAAATATTCTCCAAGATGTAGTTTTTCAATAAAACAAAGAAGAGCATATCTTACCATCTTCTTTGACCAAATGTAGAAACTGTCTAGTACCCCCACCTACTCCAAAATAATGCTTCTTTCCTGCCATGTAGATTACTCCAGAAGGATGGTGCAAACACTGTAACATATATTCTTAATCTCAATGATTACCAACATATAACAAAGGGAGAAGAACTATATGCCAGTGGTAAACAGCAACAATTCATGTTAAGGGCACTTGCCTTCTTGATAAGCCCATAAAGACTATGGAGGGAGGATAATGCATACACAGTTTCTGCCATCAATATGATATCATAGCCATCACATCCCTTTTGCTCTGGATCATCTGTTGCTTTTTGTTGGTCCATATTAAATCCACAGTGCAGCAGCTGGTGGATTTCACTCCAATCACCAGCAAAAAATCGTACATCAGGGGAGATACTCATATCCGTCTTGTTTGTAATCAGAAAATGTTGTTGAGACAATTTTTTCATGAGGTTGACTTTTACGTTTGGTATCGTCAGATGCTTGAGGACCTCAGCATTAAAGTCTTGGAAATGTATAACAGCTGCACCCTGATGAATAAAGGAACACATGAATCAAAAAATTGAAAATAAAGTCCAAAGTAAACTAATCAGAAACAGTAGAAATCATACTTCAAGACCTGTAAAGATCCCAGGAAGACCGTGACCACATCCAAGCTGAAAATAAGACAGAAAAGCAACTATTGTCAGTAGCAATCAGGGCAACTTCAGAGCTGACTGCCAACATCTCAAGACAAAAATATGAGGGTCACTATTTTCATATGCAGAATGGAACATGATAGGAAACTTATTATTCCAGCACTCATTAAAACAAAACATATTGATTAAAAAGAAAAATGGGCGAGCAAGGCCTTGTTCATGGAAAACTTTCAATAAGAAAAAACAACATGAGAATCCTCCATCCTACACATAAAAATCGATTCTCATTTAAGCAACTTTAGCCCATAATCAAAAAAAAAATTGCAGTTTTACATAGTTTTCCTTGCAATTGGAACTTGGAAGCACACTTAAACTACTGTCACATGCTTGGAAATATGCACACTGATTTCCCCCACAGGCTGTGGGGCTGAAGCCAACAAATCTTGCATCAGTTAGGCAAAATGATTGCATTGCCTGACTGCACAAAAAAGCTTGAACCATTGTCCTGGAAGGCAATTCTACACTTTGCGAACATATGTTTCATAATTCATGTCATTGTGAAGATCATCAATAGTTCCAGCTGCATATACTGGAATTAATACTGCAAATTAAACAGTCTATGGGCAGGCAACCAACTATCCTTTCCCATATATTTGGTTTGTTTATTGTTTACGAACTGGAAATGTTCTTAAGAATTTGCATAGATAAGCAAATTATTCCAATTCATGCTGGATGGATTGCCCATCAAGGAGGATTTCCATGTTTTCTCCTCAAACAATGGAAAACTATTGTTACTTGCAAAAGACATTGCTACACACTTTTGAGAATAGGTTGTTATATAGACATAAAAATGATCAATTGATTTGATGGAATATACTAGAAGGAATTGCTTATATTAAGCATTTTAGGGATAGGAAAACAAATAATCCTCAGCTAACAACTTTGACTTTCTTGTTTTCCAGAATTCAAAAGGTTATGTATTGTAGATACAACAGGCATGCAATTTGGTGCAGCTTCATTGGTTACTACTGCTCACAAATATACTGCATGAACTACAGCTAAGCCAGCTTATATCATGCTTTGCTCCATGTCAACACAATGCATCGACAAGAAAAATTCATCCATTATGTAAGGAAGCTATCACCAAATCGCCTACCTGGCTACCTTGATATACAGTTTTTCCATTATAACTGCCCCTCTTGTACCTTTATACTTGATTGCCAATATATGAACACTAATTGCACATTTGTAGAAAACTGAAAACATAGCATCATGATACATTATCAAGCAGTGATGTCATTATCACCTAGAAAGAAGTTGCATACATGCATATTGTTGCTAGTAAAGGTGTACAAGGTGTTACTTTTTAATATCTACATCTTGCTCAATAAGATAACTTAATGAGACCATGAAAACTTATACAAGCTCCTGGGAACTTGTAAGTTGTTCATATCTATTTTTTGGTAAAATAGATATCTTCAATAACATGTTTAAACTAACTTGTCTCTTGTTCCTTTTCCCCATTAAATCATCTGGTAATATTATCATATACATACTGCTACATATGCTCAAATCTATGCTCTATCACTAAGGAAATCCTCAAAACTTATTATTGTGATTGTCAAATATAGAAACTTGACTTTCAAATCCACAAAATTCCATTCTAATACAATGTTTTAATCCATTAACTAGACATTTGTGACTATATGGTATTTTTTCTGACATGATGCAGTTAGGAAGAAAATTTCATTCCACGCTCATGCCTTATCATGGAAACAAGAAAACCTAATTGCTAATTATCCAAGTATAATGCAAACAAAAATCCATTTCAAAACCATTTCCCGTGAAGTTCACGACCTGAGAGCACAAAATACCACCTGAGACCAAGCAGCGCACCTCTAATACTCGCTTTCCTTTAAACATTAACCGACCTTCTCGGACCTCAGAACAGAGGGTCTTGACCAGATCAACCGACCCTTCCCACAGCTTCAATCCTCCTAATCTCATAAATGATGTAAACAATTTTGTAAAAATATGCTTAAATTAATGTGCTAAAGACCAAAAGTTATTAGCAAACAAGAAGAAAGCAGCAAATAATAAAGATTTCACCTTCGTATTTTCCCGCGAGCAAATCCGAATTGACCACCCCAAAAACATCGAAAGTACTTACTCTTCCCTAAAAATGAAAACCCAAAGAGTGCTAAGCTACAGAGCTCCTTCTTTTCCTTCGAATTAATATATAAATCAGATACCTTGAGAAGTGTAAGCTCGTCGTTAATAACAATGGGTTCTGCATTTGATTTCACTGTCGATGATTCCTGTGAGCAGGACACGATTCAGGGGAATTGGAAAATAAAGAACTGGTTTTTATGAACAAAAATTACTCATCCATAGCGGAAAAACCGAATGGGCAAGGAAAACAGGAACGGAATTACCTCAGATAGGAGCACTTCTACGCAAGGAGGAGGGGGAGGAAGAGGCTTCTCCGGAGAACCAAAGAGCCCAAACCCCAGGCCCTGCAGGTTGGGATTCGAGAAGGAGAATAGAGGGTACGTCTCCTGAGCCAGGAATTGGACGAACAAAGACATGATCAACGAAAGATTTGGGAAAAGGAAGCAGGATGAAGAGATAAGAAGATGGATACCTTGGGCTTCGAAGAACTGTTCTCCTCCTCCGCCATGGACGGCCTCAGACTGAGAGCAGAGGAACAGATGACGGATGAGAATGGACCGGAGGCGGCGAGCGGCGAGCGGCGGAGGAGGTGCGCCGGCGCTGGAGGCTAGAGGGAGGGAGGAAAGATCCGAAAGGAGGAGCTCGGCTAGGGTTTAAGAACTCGGCCACGGACCAACGAATCGGGTGGGGTAGTTTGGGGGAGGGAGGAAGAGAGACTTGAGGGACTTAACTGTAGTATCTATAACTTGTAAGGACTTCGATGCAATATTCTCTTGCATCATGTTTCGACTAGTCCCAGCATTCGAACTACATTTATAAAAATTCAAGATGCTTAAAATGCGACAATGTCAACATGTAAGGACGTCGACGCAATATCTTTCTAGCTCAGGTTTAAATTAGTCCCGGCAGCTGATAGGGGTGTGCATGGATTGGATCTGGTCAGTTTAGAGCTAAACCCAAAACTGAATCGATTTAAATCGATTTTCTAAAACCGAAATCGTGATGGAGCTAACCATCTATAAAAATTAGAGTTGATCTTAAAAGTTTGCTTTGATCCGGTTCGGCTTATTTGATTGGTATTCAATAGGTTGGACTAAATGGGCTGGGTTGAGTTTAAATATGCAAAATTTCCATTATACATAGAGTTGATATTCAATGAATTAAAATAAATTAATTATACTTAGTTTAAACATATAAATTCTATTTTATAAAAAAAAATATAAAAAAATAAAATTAAAATTTATATGTAGAGATATTTATGGGTTGGGTTGGTTTGAATTGATTTTTCAAAAACTCAAACTAAAATCAAATCAAATTTTTTTGAGTTTAAAACTTTTTCAAACCAAAACTAATTTTAAAAAATTAATATAAGCTGAACCAAAAAGTCCGGTTTAGCAGCTGGCATGACGGGACTAGTTCACTTCCAAAAACTTAAACTAAATTGTGATAATAGCAATTTATTTGGATTTCCATGCAACGTTCCCTTGTGTGGGTTTTAACTTGTCCTAGCACGAAGCTCTCCTGGACTAGTTCAGACCTCAAAAAAAGAAAGTTAATACAAATAATTTTCTAATTTGAATTTGATTTCGGATATTTTTATCTTTATAGTGTTTGGCATTTTCTGTGTCCGAGCCCGGCCCACGATCAGCTTGACGTCCAAGGTATTGAATCGGTGGTAAACCAGGCCATTCTTGAAGAACCAGGCCCACGATCAGCTTGACGTCCAAGGTATTGATCGAACTGAGAGCGCCGCTTCACTCCGCCGCCATCCCCTCCCTCCTATCAGTTTCAAACCCACCTCATGTCGACCGGGCGGAGAGTGATAAAGAACCAGTCTTTAACGGTGCTCTTGCGCCGCCTCTCACCCTCCCGCCATGCCTCCGCCGCCGCCGCCGCCGCCGCAAGCGCAGCCCCCGCGACGGCTGGCGACGGCGGCCGCAGCGGCCACCACGGCGAGGATCACTGCCTACGCTCCCTCGCTGCCTCCCAGACGGCCTCCGACGCCCTCCTCGCCTTCCGCTCCCTCGACCCTTCCCTCCGCCGCACCCCCCTCTGCAACGACCTCCTCCGCTCCCTCCTCCGCTCCGGCGAACCCGGCCACCGAGCCGAAGCCTTGGCCCTCCTCCGCCACATGCTCCGTCCGGATTCCACTTGCCGACCCGACCGCATCACCTGTTCGATATTATTCTCCAATCTCTCCAAACGAAGCCAGCCGGTGGAGGACGAATCTCTTCACTTCGTTGTCCAGATGGCCGTGATGGGAATTTTTCGATCCGATGCCTTCCGATTCACAGAACTAGTCAACAAGCTCTGCTACGGCGGCGGCACAGCCAGGGCTTGGGATTTTGTTCGCGCTGTGAAGGACGCCGGTGGTGCCATCGAGACCCCGGTGTGCAATGCTCTCCTGGCCGGCCTCGCCAGAGACCGGGAATTCCAAAAGATGAATCTACTCTTCTCCGAGATGAAGGATATGGGCGTTCGCCCCAATGTTGTCACTTTTGGGATCCTTATCAATCATCTGGTCAAGTCCCGCCGCGTGGATGAGGCACTGCAGGTGCTCGACGTAATGACAAGGCCTGACTCGGAGGTGAGCCCCGATACGGTCACCTTCAACACCATCATCGATGGGCTCTGCAAGGTCGGCAGGCCGGATGATGCGATGGCACTGCTTGACCGGATGAGCATCCGACATGGGTGTAGCGCCAATACTGTCACGTATAATAGCCTTATTGATGGTCTCTGCAAGGCCGGCGAGATGGACATGGCACATGAATTGGTGGCCCGAATGGAGCGAGAAGGCGTTCCTCCCAGTGTGGTCACGCTGAACACTCTTGTGTCTGGGATGTGCCGGCATGGCAGGCTTGGCAGTGCCCTTGACTTCTTTCGACAGAAGCGTCACACTTGGGCCGATGTCAGAGGCAATGCCGTCACTTATAGCACTCTGATTAGTGCTTTCCTCCATTCAAACAATGTGGGCAAAGCCATGGATTTGTTTGATGAGATGGTTAGCGAAGGACATTCTCCAGATTCGGTTGTATATTTTACGCTGATATCTGGATTGAGCCAGGTTGGCAGGTTGGAGGATGCATGCTCTGTCGCATCATCCATGAAAAAGAATGGCTTCCAACTTGATACCAAAAGCTACAATATTTTGATTAGTGGGTTCTGTAAGAAGAAGAAGCTAGATAAGGCGCGTGAGGTGCTCCGGGAAATGCAGGAGGCTGGACTTAGACCTGATGTCTTCACTTACAACACCTTGATTGCCGCTTCATGCAAAGCCGGGGATTTTCCAACTGTGGGTCAGTTGTTGAACAAGATGGTCAATGATGGCTGCAAGCCCTCCGTGGTCACTTACGGCGCCCTAATCCATGGTTACTGTAAGGCTGGCAATCTTGATGAGGCCTCGAAGATTTTTCAGAACATGGATGCTGCTGGAGTGCCCCCAAACACTGTGATATACAACAGTCTTATTGATTCTCTCTGCAAGGATAGGAAGATTGATATTGCAATTTCTCTTATGGATGAGATGCAAAAGAAAGGCGTACCTCCTGATGTTATAACGTATAATGCCATGTTTAAGGGTCTTCGTGACAGGAATATGTCGGATGAAGCCTTTCAGCTGATGGATCGAATGAGACAAGAAGGATGCAATCCTGATTACGTAACTATGGATATTCTTACAGAATGGTTATCAGCTATAGGTGAGATGGAGAGGCTGAGACGTTTTGTGAATGGGAAGGGGGTTGATATCTCACAAAAATAGTCTTGACCAGAAGCGGTCCTCCACTTTTATAGAGCATAGGTACTTTGGAGGTTGTTTTCATTGAACTGAGCTCATCTGTCATGGAAAACAGAGAAACAATTTCTACCATGGATGAGCATGTGTGTGAGGGAGAGAGATGCTATGGAGTATGTCTATTATGTTAAGCTCCCACTGGTCGCAGATGGGCTTAAGAGCATAACTGGTTTTCGTTTTTGTATCTAAGGGTTGTCTGTTTTTATGGTTGACCACAAGTATCTGCAGCTGAGGCCACCTGCCGGCTGCAGAGGCTACCTGAAATCTTATGATTTCATCTTTAGCAGATACAGTGTCCAAGTTCCACATGGTGGACGAGAAATTTGGATACTCAAATTTCAGCATTTTTTCTTGGTATGAGGTCCCCTGGCCTGTAAGTGATTTCAGGTGTGTTCCATTTTGGGGAGATAAGCTTTTGCAATGCCAGTTCAGTTATGTTACATATTGCATGGGATACTGGCCTATGGTAATTGCCGTCTGAAAGAGTACCATGACCTCAGTTTCTCTTCCGGATCTGTTAGAATCTCCAAGGAAGGAACCATGGGGCAGATGTAGAGGTTGAAGTCTCATTAACTATGTGATTCTTATCCGATCTCTTTCACTTTATGGTAAGTCAGACCCACATGGTACAGAAGCAACTGGATTAATGTTCTCTGGATGTTGCTTCAGTTGTGCTGAAGGAAGAATGCTCCTTGGTGCAGAGACAAAGAATAACTTATCAGGCTTTCACTGAAATATGTTGTTGACTTGTACTGTAACAAAACTATGTTGCTTGCTTGTGGAGTAGATTAAGATTTGAAACTAAAGTATATTGCTTTTTTCCTAGAATTTTCATATTATCTTTACCAATTGTGTATATACTGTCAAGTGCTATTTGTGCTAGCGAATACCAGGAATTTAAGTTGCCTGCTGATGATTTAATGATAGTCCTAGATGTATCTTCTTTGAGATTGGTTGCATGAGGGTATTGCATAGGAAGTGTAAGCAAACTCCTTTGATTGCAGTTTAGTACCTTTCAGGTGCAGGGGCACTGAACAACTGGAGTATTTCGTGGAACATCTGCTTAACTTTTAACTGAGGCATCAAGCATCATGTATAGAGCCACCGTGGTGGTAGTGGAGCGCAATACAAACTGTGCCTTCGCTGTGTTAGAATCTGAAATGTCTAGTATCTTGCAAACTTTTTGCTGCTGTCATTTCACTTTATATAAAGTATACGTTAGCTAATCATGGCAGGCGATGTTGCATTATGTTTCAATGGTTAGAGACCTATTAATTTTGTAAGGCTCCAGCTTAGTCTATTCATGAGATCTTTCGATGGTGGTATCAGAAATCTAGGTTTGAATTCCATCTTCATTGTGACTTGGGCAAGTCATGGGGGTTGGCAGTGGGCTAACCTTGTGCCATGGCTCGTTATCTAATGGGCCTTTTTCTCTCTGAAAACAAGAAGAAAGAACGGCCCATTAAACTCTTAAGATAAACCTGAAATTTTTTTCCCTCCTTTTTTTTAAAAAAAAATGGATGATTCATACAATGCAGGTCTAATACGAATACATCCAATAAGATAAAAAAAACAGCAAGTTCCGAATTGCTCTAGGCAACTTTTCTTTTTCCAACCCACGGGGTGCTCTTGAAATGACCGACGACGTACGAAACCATCGAGTCTGCGACACTGTTTGCCTTTCTGAACATATGTTTGGCTTGAAAAATCATATCGCCGCTCGTCATGGCCCGAATATTCTGCCACAAAAAAAGGACCACTCTACTTGTTACTCGAAGTAGACATCAGCAAGTCAAATAAACCTAGAATCTAGGTTTTGCTCTTGTGGCCATGAGCTACACCTTGCTCCTGGAATGAACCAGATCTTAGGAGACCGTGTCGTGCCGTTTAATAACGTGGAGGACCATCAGTGTTTCTCCTGAAAATAGGAACGCTGTTCCTCCGAGAACAACCTGAGAATAGCAGCAAGCATAGTGTTAACAATTAAAATACCAGTCATGCAAGTCCAAATGGCACAATACAGTGCTATAATGTAACATCCCACGTCATGCGAGCTATTCCTCTAGTTAGATGCCAGTGCTTACAGACCATATGCTTATATGCCAAAATAAATGGATCAAATCCAGCATGATCAGATCAAACCAATAAGGCACAAATCATTATTTTGGTCATCTCCGCGTCTCACAAGGTGGGGAATAAAGCCATGCAGCTAACGGAGCACTTATTCAACTAATTATGGAGTGATTTGTTCGTTTCGGGGATAACCGGATAAGCAAAATGCTGCCTCGCGTTTGCCAAAAGCCTCCGTACAATCAAAACCAGTCATCCCGGTGAGATCCGTACCCATCCGTAAAAGCAACGGCTGCACGTCTTTCAGACAGCGGCCAGCCTTGTGCCACGTGGGTTGTCAGCTCCACTTCCACGGCGTCAGAAACCACCGCCACCTTCTGGTCCTTTGACCGGCGGAGGACGCACCGAACCCGCTCGAGCCACCTCCTTCCTTCCAGATTCGGCTCGTGCGTGAAACCAGCCACTGTTTGGATCGTGCCAGGATTTCTCATCCGCGGATGAGTCATGGTCGATAGTTCTATTTTCCAGCGGAGAGTTTGTATGACCATAAAAAGAATATTCTTTGTATATCTACAAGCCTGCATCAACCAGCCAAGCTCTCTCGCGGCTAGATTATGACAACTGGATATGGAAAAAATCTAATAAAAGAGTGACAGAATCGCACAATGGATTCACAAGAAGAGCTGCTATCTATACAAGAAGTCCCTTTCTTTCATCTTCTTCTCTCCAAGTCCGTTCTTGCAAATTATGGGATTATGTAGATCATTCTTTTCAAAGTGGACATGGACCTGTCCAGAAATACCAGATTATTGAGTGGAGCTTGCGATCCTTTATAATTTAGTACTGCTATATAATCCGTCAGATTGGTAAGCAACTAAAAGTTTAGCCATCTATTATGGAGCAATCCATTATTTAGTAGCATAAAATGATTTTATCATGCGAGGTGAAGAAGGATTTTAGAGAGAAAGAGACTCAGACGCACTATTATTGTCTATTATGAAATACTTATTAGGGATGCACTAGCCAAGACTCAGAGAATTAAATTTAGGCTTTTTGTGACAAATCTCAATTCATTAGCAGTAAACATTCAACAGTGTATATATGACTCATCTTTTGATATATACGGCATAAATATTGCAAGGAAGAAATATTGGTGGAAGTGGAGATAAGATTACACCGGGTCACCTTTGACTTTTGAAAAATACCTAGCCTTACATTGTAGCCAGACTTTTGAGGTATTAAATAATAGGAGAACATCACAAGATATTGAGTTATTGTTGACACTCCCTTCTTTTTGTCTTGCTGCTACTCCCATTAGATATCTTTCTCCAGTCTCCACACATCAAAAAGTCAAAAATATACAGATAGAATCAGCATTATAAATTTGACAAAATATTAAATCTTTTCTACCACTGGACTTTAACATGCGGTTCCCTAACTATTATCATTTAATTTTTACTCTTGCACACATTTATATTTTTTTTGCATATTTTTTTTTTTATTTTTCCGCACAGTTATACTCTTTAGTTATGTTATCCTTGGACGGGTATACATACTTAAAGAAAAAGTAGGCACAGCCGCTAGGAATTCGAAATTAAAGAAATTTTAGAATTTAGGATGCTAGTGGAAGTTTCAAACAGGACCAAAAGTTATAATCCGGCCAATGAAAGGACCGGCTATTAAGTACACCAAACAGAAATGGACGGCTCAGATGCTCTAGTTTCAGCCTCATATGTCAACTCCCACCAGCTGCGGCTGCTGCGTTGCTGGAGGCCAGCCAGGTGGCGAAGAAATACTCCGCGAGGCCACCTCCGTCGGCGTAGAAGCCCGAGAGGGCCGGCAACTTGGCGGCGCCGACGTCCGTGCCCTCCACCAGCCCCTCCACCCCCAAGAAGACCACGTCCTCCTCTCGCGCCATCTCGATGTCTCCCACCGTCAACATCTCCTCCACTTCCTCCTCCTCCTCCTCCTCCATGTCCTTCCACTGCCGGAGGAGCTCGTCCTTCACGGACGACGACGCGGGGATGGAGGGTGTCATCCGGTCGCTAACGGAGGCGGACGGAGAGGTGGAGACAAGCGACGAGGGAGGGGGCAGCTTCTGGCGGGTGCAGCCGGCGAGGGAGTTGCGGTGGGTAGGGAGGGGGTGGTTGTGCTCGGCTGTGTAGGTAACGACGAGCATCGCCGGGTCACTCTGGCTCTTCTCCACCTGCTTCCTCGCCAAGCACCCTTTCGAGCTGCTGCACCTGTAATATCCCCTGTTCTCCCTCCAAGTTAGAATCTTTAAGACTAATGAGAAAAAACAAACGGAAGAGAAGAAGCGGAGTTATATAGTCTATACCGGGGATAGGGAGAGCCTTTTATAGGTTTCTGGCCGTATTTACGCCAAGCCCACAGGTCACAAGGGAGGCCGTCGGCGGGGACATGGCAAACCACCCTCTTCTGCTGGTTCTTCCTGTTTCTTATTTCTCAGATACATTAGATTTAGATAAAAGATTTCTCCTTTGTTATTTGCTTAAAGAGAAGACACAGTGTGGAGAGAGGAAAGATTTACCTTTTTTTGGAACGAGGGGTGTCAGTTACTGGCCGTTGAGGCAGCCTCGGCTGTTGTTGGGAAGGACTACTAAGCTGGGGGGAGAGCAGGGATGGTTGCTGCCGTAATGGTTGCTGATGGGGTTTGAGGAAGAAGGGCTTGCAGAGCTCCTCCAACTCATGGAAAGAGGTTTCTGTGTCCATGATGTCTGGAAAGTCAAAAAGAATGTCCTTTCCTCCATCTACCTGCTCCTCCTTTAGGACAAGAGGGGGGAAGGAAGAGAAGGGATCTGTTGATGGTCTTGTCAAACAGCATCCCCTTACTACTGCCTGTAGATCCCAGTTGTCGACGTCCATGGATTTGGATTGCTGAACGACTTGTTGGGACTTCAATGCAGCTTTATTTGGGCATTAGAGAGGGAAGCCTGGGACTTCACTGAAGGCTGGAGCGAAGGGAAGAGGAAAGCTTGGGATGGAGTTTTTAGCATAAAGAGAGGAGCGGGGTGTGGGAATTTATATAAATGGGTTTGGTGGCTGTCACGGCGGTGCAAGATGTGAGCGGTGATGGATCTCCAAAATCCAAAACCGCTATCCCATGACTGAAACGCCGCTTTTTCTACGCAACCTGACTTTGTGAAAATGTCAGAGGAGTGAGAAAATGTTTTTTTTTTCGTTTTTCCTTCGCTATCTCTCTCTTTTTTTTTAAAAAAAAAAACAGAGTCGTTTACGACCTCACAATCCACGCGCACCCCCTCGTTCGTGCACCGCCAATTAATAAAAAACAAACTAAATCCCTTTCTGTCTCTCTAGAACATGTACTGCCGGAGAGGTTTGCACAGTTATGAAAAAAAAAAAAAAAGAAGCTTCCTTTAGATATGTAACTAAACACTTATTAATATCAAAAGGATAAATCTACAGTATTTATATCACAAGCTTCTGAAATATGTCATAAAATCTATACTAGCAATGTAATACTAACTTTTACCATGCACGAGACCGTGTTTCACCGCCCGCAACCTCCATCATCTTTCCTACTTTACCCACACGATCAAAGATTTGAGTCCTTTATTTATTTATATAAAATCTTTAGCAAAAAATAAGATGAAAACTATTTTAATATTCATATAGATTTTATTTTAAATAAATATAGAAATAAAAATAAACTGCGCCGCAGGGCCACAGCGAGGGACGTCGGGGCTGGGAAGGACCGCGCGATGCCGTCGGCCGATACGTGCCCGTGAACGGACGACTCGGGAGCGGAAGTGGTGGGGGACCGGGACCCGAATGCTGATTTGATTGGGTGCACCGAGTCCAAATCATAAAAAAGGTCCAGCAAAAACGAACAGGTCAAGGTCTGTTTCGCGTGACAGGACATATATATGTTTATATAAATTGGATACTGGATAGGATCAAATCAAAATACTCGTCGATCCATCGCATCAAAACGCAATCCAAAAGGGGATTTCCTCAACATATTCGTCAGCCAAAACAGGGTGATGAACAAAAGCAAAAAAAAAAAACAGGGTGATGAAACGGGGCGTGGGAGTCGTACTGAAACCCGCGTCTGGAGTTTTGGGGGTGGGGGACCGGCCCTGTTTGACGAATCCTTCCACGAGGGCGACGGGGAGAGCAGGCGCGAGGGGTGATGCAGCCAGCGCGGGCGCGTCCGCTACGGCACCGCGGCGCGTGCGCATGTCGTCTTGGTCGAACCTGGAAGACATTATTTTAATAGTATGGGCCAAGCTATTCTGTTGTTCTGTTGCTCGAGAGGATGATAACATGGGGCTAGCTTCTTATTATTCTCTTTGGATTATTCTGTCCAGGTACAAATGACCACCCCTGGATGGATTTAATCAAGGAACTGCATTTAGAGCATGGGATGCAACAGAGTATATAAAAAGCAGCTGTGAGCTTCAAACCATATTTGAAGGAGTTGTTGGCAGTAGAGTTTTCAGAAGTAGAGCTTTTGGAAGTAGAGTTTTTATAAAATGTTATTTGTTGTTCGATAGCTATATTTCTAAAGTGTTGTGATACTTTAACATATGTTTGGTAAACAAACTGAAGAAATACTTTTCGTAGGACAAAATGACCATAAAGTATAATATATAGTATTATACAAGAGAGCATAATAAAATATAATATTGTTTACTATAGCATAATAATTTAATATAATATTAAATTATTTAACATAACATATATGATATAATGTAATATATATATAGTATAATATAATAATAAAGATATAAAATATTATAATTATTAGTATAAATTATTTTTTTCTTAATATAACATAATATTAAATTATTTAATATAACATATTAATGTATTATGATATAATGTAACATAATATTATATTTATAGTATAATACAATAATAAAGGTATAAAATATTATAATTATTCGTGTAAATTAACTTTTTACCCTCCTGATGACCATTTATCTCTGTAATAAATTTTCTAGCAGATTTTCAGGATTATAAAGGGACATTTTGTATAATTGTTATATATTATCACAGGTATTTTGGGCAAAAAAATAACTTTCCGACCGGATCTAAAAGTGCTTTTTCGAAAAGCTCCAAAATAGAGCTTCCTCCAAAAAACTATTTTTAGCTTTTTAGAAAAGCTAAAACAGCTTCCTGAAATTTTTACCAAACACTCCTATTTTATCTAAAAGTTCTTTTTGGCCCTTCAAAAGCTCCCCTAAACAAGGCTAAGTAGGTTCTTATATGGCATCTTAGAGAACCAAATGCGGCATCACATGCCAACCGATGATTTGTATTTTCTATCTCTTTCCAGTCTTGTTACCTTTTCAGTTCTAAAAGGTTGATAGGATACCAGTTCAAATCTTTGCCGACTTAGGACGCCGCCTATATATTGGCCTAATCTAATTATTATAGAAATATCAATTTGAGTCTAAATCAATTTACTCTATTATAAATATTTATTGTAATATCAAAAGAAAAAGGGCAATTGAGTACCCAGAGATCAGATGTATTAATAGCTAAAATTTGTGTAATAATCTTGCACTTTATAATCTTTATTTTTTTTATCGTAAAGCTTTTATATTATCTTTGTCTGTGGATATAGGTCAATAGATCGAAGTGTATAAATATTATTCTTCCTAACTATCGCAACATTTCTTGCGTGATGAACCTAAACTACAATTTCTGCCGAAGGCCTTCTGCGCTTGTAGAATGGATAAAAAAAGTCATGTTACATGGATAACAAGGCTTTCTGGTGACAGCTACCTAACGCTAGTCCTCAATAGTGGCAAACCACAACAATTCTCTACGTGTTAGTCGTGATCACCACTGATTCAGCGCCAACCTCCTTTTAGGTCTTATCCATGAGAAGGGAATGGGGGATGCCCACTCCCACCCAGGACCCACCATGAGCTCTCTTGGTCATAGCACGATCTTAATGGTCCTTAAGCGGGGATCCATCTAGATTACGTTTGATGCACCACTCCTTCTCAACGTGATCTCAAACAAATCTTTATCCAATCCATCCTTCCATCAAATGTGCACCTCACCACTTGCCCTTATAGTGGGTTCTAGCTTTCTTGGAAAAGGGTGTGCTTCCACAGTTGGGCGACTGTAGGAGGCCCACCTCTCTTTCAGGCCATTTAGGAGTTCGACCCCACCGCCGTGTCAGCCCAGCAGCCTCCGGATCCTTCAGGAATAAATCAGTTGAAAATTTCTTTTATTGTTGTGCTGATAGCAACGTAAGAGGGCCCTGGGCCAGCGTCACGGTAGGCGATCTCTCATGTATTCTCCAATGGTAGTATGAGTCTGGGCCAGACTGCATCTAGATCTGGCGCTTGAAACTCCACCCGAGAGTAGCCCTGTTTCTCTGGAAGTTAGTCTGAGACTGTCTTCCGATGAGAGTAGTACTTAGTGGACGAGGACTGAGAATTCCCCCGGTATATAAGAATTATGGTGTGGACAAAACAGTAGACCATGCCTTGTTTTAGTGCACATGGGCTAGGGCAACTTGGCGATTGGCAGCAATCCCGCTGGAGGTTCGGGGCTGAAGGGACCAGTTTTTACAAGCCATGCGCCGACGTTCGGAGTCCCCACTGCTTCGCCAGGAGGCGGCCCAAGCGATTTGTACGTTTTACCATATTTGGCTGGCTAGGAACGTTCGTACCTTTGGCGAATGCAGTATGTCACCGAAACTTGTAGTGGAGAGTGCCCGTGTGCAAGCGGCGGAGCTTAGTCATATCATACCTATTCACACGGAGATTCAGGTCGAGAGCCCAGAAAGATAACCGAGCCGGGCAACAGGTGGGAAGGATATGAGTAAAAACGGCCGGCGTGCTACGGGTGGGAAGGATATGAGTAAAAACTCAGAGCATCTTTGTTGGTTTCCAAGGATATACATCAGTCTATCCGTGTATGCTCTTAAATATTTCTGTGTTGCACAATGTAGTGGCCTTTAATACGTTAAGCATACCTTGCAATTTGACCATGAGATCACATGAGTTATCGGAACCAAAAGCATTGAGGGCTCGTTTGGTTCGCGGGAAGCATTTTCCTTCCTAGGAATATGATTCCTGGGAAACAAATTCCTAGGAAGAGGATGCCTAAGAAAGTACTTTTGGCATGTTTGGTTGACCATGGGAAAGTGACAAATTTCCAAAGTGCTTATGTTTGGTTGGCCATCCACTTTCCTAGGAAAGTTATATATAATTCCTATTATGCCCTTAATAAAAATTAGGTTTTTAATGCCTCTTTAATGCTTCTTTAATGCTGAAGGGACTTTTTGGAAAAAAGTAAAAATGGAGTGATTCCCGCCTCATGGGAAAGTAACTTTCCCATGTTTCTCATGGGAAAGACTTTCCCATGAAATGTGGGAATCACATTCCCATGGGAATATAACTTTCCCTCCTCTCTCCTTTGAAAACTCCAACCAAACAAGAGGCATCTCATTACTTTTCCGTTGACCACACTTTCCTCCCTTCTTTTCCCGCGAACCAAACGAGCCCTGAGTGATGCATCTGCCAGCGAGTAGCGCAGCTGCCCAGACTTCACGTATTCTTTCTCCTGGTATGCGCAGCCTCTGAATTTGAAGCTAGTACGGGCAACGCCGTCTTTTTTTTTTTTTTTACATAAATACTTTCTAAAAATTTAAATTTGCACGGATACCTACTTAAAATTTATATTTACTTCTATATTATTGTAAAATACTTTTTTTGCATAAACACTTCTAATACAACGATTCTTCTAACACCATTAATAAAAACTATATTTATTTCAATTAAAAATAAAATAAAATTTTAAAATTATTTGTTGTGTCCTCCATTACGATTGTCTTATAATTTTTTTTTCCGCATATCTACCTATTAAGAATATTTTAGTTATTTAAATTTAAAACTGTTAAATTTTTTTGGTACACCAGTAGCTCACGTCAATCTAGCATGAGTGCTATCCTTAGTATCAAGAGAAATAAAATGACATAAAGGTAGGAGGCAACATCAATCTCAGTCTATAAAACATCTCCTAAATGATGGGCCACAAAAGAGGCAACCCAATCTGCAGCCTTGTTCGCCTCTCGGAACATATGGGCAATCTGAATCTTGCGGCAACTGGAAACCAACCTCTAGATGCCCTGAGTATGGGGTGGCCGACACCAATTGCTAATTTTTTAACGGCGTTAGATTGCATGGGTACAAATGCAAAAATAAAGATAAAAAATGGGTAGAATAGTTTTAATGAGGGTATTCATGCAAATATCAATTTTGGAATGGTATTCATGTAAAATTCGATATTGAGGAGGGTATTTATATAAAAAAAACCCCTAATTTTAATATTAACAAAGCCCATCCCGGTCTTTGGGCCGCTTAGAGGCTTGGGCTTTGGTTGGATCGGACCGGGCTAAACATCGACCGGAGCCTAGCCTGACATCGTTCAGGTCCAAATCTAACTTGAACTTTGGTGGGCCGGAGCATGGGCCCACTTCTAACTCTACCGGTGGCTCTGGGAAGTCCACGAGAACTTTATGCTTTGAATTCTGATCCATGGACTTGGATCCCCTTCAGGAAGCTCCGCCCGGACAGCACGATGCCGCCGTCCGATCTTCCCCCGACCTCACTATTGCCGTCCGCCTTCACCCCGGCGGCCTCGCCCGCACTCTCCGTCGCGGTCTCCGTCCCCAGCCGCCGGATCTGGAACCCCTCCGCCACCATGTTCTAACAAATCTGCTGGCCATTAGATTGATATCAAACGGCTGATACTGCAACCTGGCAGACAAAAATAAAGCCACGGCCAAAACCCTTTCCTTGCTCCTTCCCTCCCCCTTTCAGTTCTCGAATGGCGAAGGCGATGGAAGAGAAGCCGAGTCGTCTTCTGGTGCTCTACGCCTCCCAGACCGGCAACGCCATGGACGCAGCGGAGCGCGTCGGGAGGGAGGCCGAGCGCGGCGGCTGCCCTTCCGTCACCGTCCTCTCCATGGACCGCTTCGACGCCGTTAGATTTCACTCTGCCCCCTCTTATTCTTTTATTTATCCGTTTAACTGAAATTAGAGACAAACAAACGCTAGTTTTATTAGCAATTACAAAATCGAGTCAAAATTTTTCCCCAATTTTCGATGCAATTATTACAGTTTTTCTTCTTTTCTTTTCTTTCTTTTTTTTTTAAATTCTTGCAGAGTCGTTTACGGGATGAGAAGACGGTGATTTTTGTCGTGTCGACTACTGGTCAGGGTGATGCACCGGATTCCATGAAGGTTGGTCTTCATTTATTTATTGTGAATTGTTTCATTTGTTGGCTGTGACTGGATTTGCTTTTTCTAGGTGTTCTGGAGGTCTCTTTTGCAGAGAAATCTCAGCAATAGGTGGCTGGAAGGTCTTCACTACGCGGTTTTTGGACTGGGTGACTCCGGATACCAGAAATACAACGTAATCACTACTAATCTTTTAACACATTATTGTTGAATTTTTGAAGCCCATCATTTTTAGTTGCATCATGAATCATTTGCTTCAGTTTTGCTTTACACAGACATGTTAAACATTGTGCGTGGCTCGCTATTCAAGCTGAATGATGAATATTTGCATGAATAGCCACGTAAAATCATGCTTAACTATCTGTGTCAAGTCACTAATCGCTAGGAAACGTTTACAGTGGAAGAAACTGTTATTTTTGACTGTTAAGTCTTTTCCTCTTTTACACCACCATTACGTGAAAAATACCTCGACATAGTGCACTTCATGATTAGTGCATGCTCCATGTTGGTCTGCTGTTCTTGCCTTGATTTTTCTCTTTGCCATTTTGTTGGTGCAACACAATCTTGCATCATACTCTTATTGTGGCTGCCAGTTTTATGGTTGTAGAAATCTCTTTTTTGAACATGTCTTCTTTATTTGTTTGTGTATATACATGATGTATACAATTTCGTAACAATTATATTAACAATTTTATCTGTTGACTTTGAGCTTGTGATATATTTAGTTGACTTGTCAGTATTGGATCAAGATGAACTTTTATTCTCTTAGTCAGCCCAGAAAGCACATTGCATATGTTATTATCTTTTAATTTTTAAATGGATATCTGTTAAAGTTACAGGGGATTGGGTTATAAAGTGATTAAGGAATAAAGAAAGGACAAGGCAAGAAGAATAGCTCGAGTAT
This sequence comes from Phoenix dactylifera, assembly GCF_051530095.1. Lineage (NCBI taxonomy): Eukaryota > Viridiplantae > Streptophyta > Magnoliopsida > Arecales > Arecaceae > Phoenix > Phoenix dactylifera. Next base: position 30,420,044 of record NC_143198.1, on the reverse strand, counting down.
GGAATGGTGGTTGTTCACTATTGATCTGGTTGTAACGCTCCCATCATGCCTTTGTTCCTTACATTGAAGAGACTGAGGGATTAATTGATGACTATTAAGGCAGGATCATAACTTTCAGATTTCAGCTTCATACAAGAGCAAGCAAAGCTTGACCCTCCAGCAAAATATTTTTGAAATAATCCTAGGCTATATATTCAATGCTATCGCATCCATTCTTGACATGGGTTTGTAGTAAGCCATTTTCAAATACCTTTTTAACCAATTTATAACCTGTATCCGATGAAGTAGGCCTTATTCTGTATATATTATGTCAGCAAATTACAAAACTGCTTGATTGTCTCTTAAATTTGTTAGATAAACTTGTATTTTTTTTTTTTGGCTGCAGTTTACTGCAAAGAAGCTGGATAAAAGGCTTGCTGATCTTGGGGCAAAATCAATAATTGAAAAAGGTTTGGGAGATGACCAGCACCCTTCAGGGTATATCTCTAGTTTACACTCTCTCATGGTGTATTTTATGCTGTTCTGCAGTGTGTTATTTCAGATATATGATTCATGTTCAATGTCCATTATTCAGTCTTCTTTTGATATTTTGTGAGTGCATCTTTATTGGATAAACTTTTTTTTAATGGTGCAAGATATCTGTACATCAGTAAGTTAGTGTTGTTGATTGTTTCATCTGAGTTGGTTGAAAACACTGCGGAGTACTACATAAGCACGTCAAAATGACTCCTGGAATGCATTCTCTATAGATATGAAGGTGCTTTTGACCCTTGGCTGTCATCTCTGTGGAACATGCTGAATCAAATGAACCCAACAATCTTACCAAGAGTTTCAGATATTTCGAATTCTCATATGAAAACTTTGGATCCTTCGAAATTTCAAGTTATATATCATAATGCTGATGAGGTAGAAGCACATATGTCAACCATCTCAGGTATTTTCTTTCTAAAACTGTTATTATTTTGGCTGTAGAATTAGTTGAAGAGTTTGTCAAAATGTGACTCTTGTATGTGTTAGATTCGAAGAGTACCGAGAAGATGATTGAGAGTGCTCGTTCCATGTCTCCAGCATTCTGCTTCTGTGATGATAATAAGCCACATTACTTCTTGCGGATGGTATGAATTACCTAATTGATCATTTTTTTTCTTTAATATGGATGCAGTTTATTTTTATCTAATGCAAATAGTATCTTCTATTACTATTAGGCGTATATGCAAAGTAACAAATTTAGCTACAGCAGATCCCTTTCCCTCTTTGATATGCTATCAAACTATGTATGCTCTTTCTTGAAAGATATTAAACCATAGACAGAAGTTCATAATCATCAAGCCTTATCTCAACTTTGTGATGCCTTTTTATGTATTTTTTAACAAACTTTGTGAATTTGTCACATAATGAATACATGTGCAGTTGCTGTGGTCTGTTTTGGATCCTTTGCTACAACTTCCATTCAAGTTGTTGTAGTAGTATTCCTCTCTGTTCACCTTTCAACACAAATCTGAGACTCGCACCTTGCTGATGTCTCTTAGATCATTGTGCCCTGATCTAGGAGGATCACTTGAAACACAATGGATCAACTGGACCTACCTGGATCTGTTTGGAGTACGTTTGGTTGCATGATTAGGCATATTCAACTTTTTGGTAGCTGTTTAGAACTCTGAGCTGGCTTATCCCCCAGTATATGATGTTCAAATGAGGTGTTCCAAGAGTCAGCCTATGGGCTCAATGAGCGTTACTTAGTTCTCTTGAGCTTCAGTTTCAACATTATTTGAGTTTGTCTGCTGCTGTGATTGTGTTCAAACCACACTTACTAGATAGAGTTTGGCAGGTTGTATTTTTTCATTCCATAAGGAAGTCTGAAATGTTGCAACATGCAAACTTGATGCAGATATCATCATGTCGATGCAGCCATTCTCTAGAATCTGTGCGACTTAGCGCACATGTGAACCAAAGTTGACGTTGAATATTTTGTATCATTTTAGATGGTAGGAATCTATCTGAATGGCTCGCACAAGTATTTTTGAACCGAGACATAATCAAAAAATTTACACTTTAGGAACACTCAAAGTCTCAAACTGTCTGCTTTTATGCATGCATACATGCATGCGTGCATGTATACGTATACATAAAAAGTTTTATTACGAATAAACATAGATGCTATTAATATATAGAAGGAAGAGAGCACAAAATTGTGGGGTTAGGTGCTAGTTTTTCATATACTTACATGGTCATGCTTCTTTTTTTATTTTTAAAAAATACATGATTATACATTTGAAAGAAGTTTTCCTGGTAAATATTTTTTTAAAAAAGCTTATATCATTTTAAGGGAAAAAACTACAAATGAAGTCATATTGCCCCCTCCATTTGTGTATCTAGCAACATTTTTACTTCTTAGTATGTCTACTTTTATGATTGTTGTATCTATTATGTAAGTTCTGTTTCTAATATATGGAACTGCTTGTGAATAATTTGATAGATAACAAATCAACGTTTGACCAAAGTGGACTATGATAGAGATGTGCGTCATTTTGAGTTTGAAGCTTTATCACTTGTAAGTTTACTTGTACCATCCTGATTGAATGGGTTGTTTGTTTTGAGACTGTAGTATACTATATAAAATTGACCCTCCCATGCACAATCCAGGTCTAAGTTTTTCTTTTATATATTTCTGGATAAATATAGATCTGGCTATTGACACTTTTCTTAGGGTATGGACTATCAAGTTGGTGATATTGCAGAGATTCTTCCAAGTCCAGATCCTATTGCTGTTGATGCATTCATACAACGTTGTAACCTGAATCCAGACTGTTACATCACAGTATGTGATATTTTTTTTCTCAGTCAGTTAAAATTTTCATATTGCATCATACACTGAGGTGTGTTTTACCATCATAGGTTCATATTACATGCTAGACATTTCTATCCATCAGGAAAGAATAAAGTTTGTTGGCTCTCACAATATTAACATCCAACTTGCAGTAGTATTTGTTCTCTCATGTGTTAAGCGTATCTTATAGTCTAACATTGTGACTTGTGTCTCATCTTTTCAGTTTGTTGTCTTTATGATAAAAATCTAAGGATATAAATTGAATGATTACCATTTGTTTTGCTTTTTTACATATTCATGTAAATGTATAGAAGATTAACAACTTCTTAATCTTTCAGGTCCAACCCAGAGATAATGAGAAACAATCTATTGATTCACATGTTAAAAGCCTGACGCATCCTGTCAAATTAAAAGACTTCGTGGCACTGACCATGGATGTTGCATCAGCTTCCCCTCGACGGTATTTCTTTGAGGCAAGATAGTTGTATGTTAAGTACTTACATCTTATTTTGAAAACTGCAGTCAACTCTAAAACATGCAGCTCTTCATCAGAAATGCATAAAAATTGTCTTTTCTTGTCCATTTGTTAGTCTGTATGCAATGAATGCGAAACTGTCTAACTTAAAAATCAAGAAAACATTGCAGTCTAAGAAATATTTTGCACAAATTTAGTTATATTGTAATCCAATATAATTTTAAATAGTTACTGAAAAGATTTTACTGAAGAAGCCGTAGTTTCTTTTCTGATGTCATGCTAAGTTTATTAGAACTTTGTGAATCAAATAGGCAAGTAGCAGAATAGAAGTTGAAGAGAAAGCGGAAGGAATATAGTTTATATTTTTGACTAATTTTTGTTTATTGCATGTAGCGCCCTATGGACTAGTCAACTATGAAATTCTATATAAGACTGTTCCGAGGTTTGCTTAAGATTAAGTTCTGCATAAATTAGACTTCAAAACATATTTAGGATTTTAGATTGTGGATATGAGCATGGATTATGGATCTTACTTGATCCAGATCCATATTCGAATCAAATTCAGATATGGTTTTAGATTCAGACATGCTTACAAATAAGAACAATAAACATCAAGATTTGTTCCATCTTTTAGGTTCTGATTTTTAATCACGATGCTTGTTTCAAATAATTCTCCCCTCGTCCATCCATGTCTTCTTAGGTCATTCCCAATTTCCTAACGTTTGCCATTTTTCACTCAGCTAGCGATCATTGTTCAGGGTTCGCTTCTTGGGGATAGATTAAGGGGTTTTTGTCCTTGTCTCACTTTGGCTTTCCTGTTGAACCTGTTCGTTGCAATTTTTAGGGTTTGTTCGGTGGGTGGAGACAAAGGTGTCTCCTCATGCCGGCTCTCTACAATCAGCATACGTTCAATCAGGTGGTATCTCAAATTCAAAAGGCTTAGTAAGGGGAGGGTCAAGCCAATGAGCCATGGACTCCAACTGGAGGAGGATTGGAGGTGGTGGCCTCAAGATATTATCAAGAGATGGAGAATCAGGAGGATTGAATTGAAAAATATGATGTTACACTCAGTCAAGCTTCACCAGGACCTCTTAAATACATTACATAATCTTGCATTTTGAGTATCAGTTTTACGTCATTTCATGTAAAAGCACGACGAATTTAGTTTCTTATGTTGCAATTGACAGATTTTGAGCGGGTGTCAGCTTTGACATTCGGTTAGCTTTGTATGTGATTTCAAAGGACTCCCCATAGTTCAGAAGCCAAGGGTTAAGTGTCCAATAATTGCTTTTAGGTGCAGCTAATACCAGGCCCCAAATTGTATGTACACAGTGGGAAGAACATTGTCTTCTAAGCACTGGAGAATATTCTCTAAGTTACTCGTAGCCAAAGAGGATGTCAGTTTTAAGAAACAATTCAAAGTTTTCTTGGTTGTGCATGCACTCCTCTATATAGGTTTTCAAGTATTGGTGCATATACAGCGCAATCTGTACCTCTATATCTTTGAGGTTATGTATTACCCAGCATTGGTCAGTGTTGCAATGCATCCTAGGTAGTGAGAAGTATGTTGTGATGCAAAATGATACATACTCATGCATGTTGCTAAAGTCCATTCCTATTAAACCTGAACTTCAGTAAGTTAAGTTATTGAAACTTGTTTTTCTAAGCAACCTATCTATTGTTTGTTTATGGCTTGTAGTATGTTTAACCGTATTGGTTGTTCGTGATTTTTATCAAAGTGACATTTCAGATCAGAGAGGAATCCATAATTGCAAAGCTATCATATTCATTATTATGAGAGTTATTCCAAAGAGATGTTAATAGATACAGAATTCTGAGCCTTATCCCAAGTTGATGGAACAGGGCTTTTCTCCTTATCCCATGAGAGGCTCTTTTTTTTTCTTAAGAATGCGAGTATTAAGTATAAAATTAATCATAACATTGCCTTACTATCTATTGGGCCCTTTTGTCATACTTGTAAGAATGATTTCATGACCTGGTCATATTTTATCAGTTAATATTGCCATTAAATGTACATGCATTTCAGGTCATGAGCTTTTATGCAATGGCAGAACACGAAAAGGAAAGGCTTCAATATTTTGCTTCTCCTGAAGGGAGGGATGATCTATATCAGTATAATCAGAAGGAACGAAGAACTGTTTTGGAGGTAGGCAACTTTGTAATTTCAGCCGTGCTTATTTTGATTCTACGTAGCTGTCTGATTTCAAGGAGACAGTTCTGCTGTTTCTGTTGAAGAATTTAGTTAAGCATGAAGAGTGTTATATTACAACAAGGGGCTGTATATTGCTTTCACTGTTTGTCGTAGCTCATCAAGTTCTTACAAATGGCTAGCCCTGTGTTGCAGGTACTAGAGGATTTTCCATCTGTGCAGATGCCATTTGAATGGTTGGTGCAGCTGGTTCCTCCACTAAAAACCAGAGCATTTTCCATCTCTTCTTCTCCTTCAGCTCATCCGAACCAAGTACACTTAACTGTGAGCATTGTATCATGGATTACTCCTTTCAAAAGGAAGCGACGTGGCCTCTGCTCGTCATGGCTAGCTGCACTTGATCCATATGAAAGTAAAGGTACATGCCCGTAGATATTGTAGAGAAATTGCTATCACACAGGATTCTGAATGAATTGCTAAAATTTCACAAATTTCAAACAGGAGTTTATATTCCTGCTTGGATCCATCGAGGTGCCCTTCCTTCCCCTCCTCCATCTCTTCCTCTCATTCTCATTGGACCAGGAACGGGTTGTGCACCTTTCCATGCATTTGTGGAGGAACGGGCAATGCAAAATGTGACTGTGTCAACATCTCCAGTCATCTTCTTCTTTGGTTGTAGGAATCAGGAAAATGATTTTCTATACAATAATTTCTGGTTATCTCATGCACAAGATCATGGGGTGCTGTCGAAGGAGAAGGGTGGAGGGTTCTTTGTTGCCTTCTCTAGAGATCAGCCCCAAAAGGTCTATGTGCAGCATAAGATGAAGGAAGAGAGAACAAGGATATGGAGTTTGTTGAGTGCTGGAGCTGCCATATACATTGCAGGGTCTTCCGTAAATATGCCAGCCAATGTGACATCAACCCTGGAAGAGATTATTTCAGAAGAAAGTGGGATTTCAAAGGAATCAGCTGCAAGATGGCTCAGACAACTAGAGAAGGCTGGTAGGTTCCATATCGAGGCATGGTCATGATCATGGATAGACTTTTGGTATTGATTCTGGAGAAAAAGACTTGGAGGAAGTGCGGTTGTAGTATAGAATTAGGGTTCATTAATTTATCGACACTAGTCAGGGAAAATTCGGACTACAGCTACAAAGTATCTTGTATTGCAAAGATCGTTTTCTCCTGTAGCTTACTGCCTTCTCTAACACAACATCATGGAATAAAGCCACTGGCTCTTTGGTGAAAATGTCAAAGGAACATGTTCTTTAAATTGATAAGGGATCTGATGCCTTTTAAGTTTTTGTCGTAAATTTTGCTATCACCAAAAACGAAAGGTAAAGTTGTGTCATACTTAACATCAGTCATGAAAAAATGTTATTCGGTAATTAAATCAATGCTTTGTAGTCTATATCTTCTGTTTGATGGGAGTCGGCGCTTATTTCTTTAAAACTCTTAACAGTTTTCTAATCCAACAGGATTTTTTCTTCAAAAAACTTCCAAATTTTTAATGTGAAGTTGCATAAATGAGATCGACTGGATCCTAGTTATATAATGCTATTTTACCTCTCCTCAGTGTCATACTATTTATTGAACCCAACTTTATATATTAATACCAGAGTTCAAACTTTTCCTACAAGTTGAATCTTCTGTTTTGTTGTTAAAAGGAGGCATATGAAGAAGATAAGTGAGAAGGGGAACTGCATTTTTTTAAGATTACAAATAACAGATAGAATTGTCCTGCAGGTGTAACAAGATGAGTATTATATGTTGTTCTTTCATGCGATATCAGTGATAAAAAATTATCCACTTGATTGCTATCATCTCCTGTCTTACTATATTTCTCCCATTACTTGGCCTCCGTCCTGCGGAGCCGCGTCCCACGTGCCAATACAAAACTATAGTGTGAACGCTTGGACGATACTTGGTCAACAACGTGTTCCTCGTTGAGATCTTCTTTGGGACCTACCAAAGTATCCCGCATCTACGGCGTCCCGTTCGCCGGCTTCTTTTCCGACTCCGCTTTCTCGCCGTTCTGGATCTCTCCCAAAGTTTTCGGAACCCCCTTGTCGGCTCCCGTAACCAGCCCCAGATTCCTCAGCACCGCCAGCGTCGGCTCCTCGCGGTTCATCGTATAGAAGTGCAACTCCCTCATCCCTTTCTCCAAGATTTGCCGGCACATCTCCGTCGCCAGCTCCACACCGTACGCCGCCAGCGCCGCCTCGTCCCCCTTCTTGGCCTCCACCGCCGCCCTCACATCCGCCGGCACCTTCGTCTTGCACGTCTCCGTCATCCTCTGGAAGTTCCGGTACGTCGCGATCGGAAGGATTCCTGGCACGATCGGGCAATCGATCCCGACCCGCCGGCAATCCCCCACGAATTTGAGAAAAATATCGACATCGAAGAAGAGCTGCGTCACGATCAAATCCGCCCCGGCTTCCACCTTCTTCTTGAGGTACTCCAGATCGCTCTCGTATCCCTCCACTGTCGCGACCTCGCTCCCGTCCGAGATCTTGTCCGGGTGCGCCTCTGGGGATCGAGAGAGGGAGAGTTCGGGGATCGTCCTTGGATATGAGAGAAGATCAAGAAATGGATGGCGGGTGATTAGAGAGAGAGAGAGAGAGAAGGGAACGAACCTGGATACCCGGCGACGGCGATGCCGAAGTAGTCCCCGTGCTTGGATCGGATGTGCTCGACCAGATCGAGGGCGCAGGCGGGCCCGCTGGGGGCGGCCTCGTCCGCGGAGACGGCGGCATCGGGGGAACCTTGAGGAGGATCGCCGCGAAGGGCCAGGACGTTCTGGACGCCGGCGGCGCGGACGGCGGAGATGGCGTGGTCGATGCGGTCGAGGGGCATGCCTAGGCACGTGAGGTGCATCATGGTCTCGGCACCGACCTCGCGCTGCATCCGGCCGGCGAGGGCGAGTGTGGAGTCGGCGTCGCGGGGGCGCCACGTGATGTCGCAGAAGGCCGCGCCGTGGGCGGCCATGCGGGCAACCTTGGCCACGAAGGCGTCGGAGGCGCGTGCGCGGTCCTCCAGCTTGCCGGAGAGCTTCGGAGTGAAGAACTCGAAGGAGAAGACGACGGGGCCGTCGTGGTCGCCGGCGATCTTATCGATAACCTTCATCGCTGGTGGAGGGAAGGAGGGAAACTCGAGGCGAAGAGGAGAAGCCTTCGCCTTTTATTAACGACGACGATAATGGAAGGAGCGGCCGCGGACGTCCATGGAAGTGGGAATATTTGGCTTTTACTAATTTAGCCTTGCAATTGGAGTTGTGGTAGTTGGAGGGAAAAATATGAAGGGAAAAATAAAGAAAAATGAATACCTTACAACTGGGTATATATAAAGAAAAAAGAAAATAAAAAGAATATGGCTAGATATCAACCGCGGCTAATTGTTTAGGTCATCCATCCGACATAGAACTTAGGAATTGGTGTATTGTATATTAAAAAAAGAAACATGTTAGGAGTCATTGCTCAATTTACCAATCCGATACGGCAACTAGAAATTGTTGCAGTGTGTGCACATACGAACTTAGGGCACTGTACTTAAATGCCATATTTGCTTCGCTGAATTTTGAAATGGAGTGGAGATTCCAACTTTAATCGTGTTCTCATATCTAGTATAAGTGTGTATATATTTTTTTTCCAGTAAAAAGAATATCTGTATCGATAGTAGGTATTATGGTGGGAGCGAGCAATTGTCGCCAATAGGAGCAGCTGCACTGCAACAAAAGCAGTGATAGAAATAGTAATCATGAAGAAAAGAAAAATAGAGAAGAGTATGCAAGGACTGATGTTGCTGGATTAGAGTTAAATTATGGAACTTGATATTGCTAGGGTTAATTGGATTTGCATGCTTCACTCAATCAGGAATTGCATGCTTCTCAGTTTTCACGAGCATCATGCCGTTTGTTTGTTTGGGGAAAACCAAATTGGGCCTGGCACATATCAAACAGACCTCTCAGCCGACATCCTGCAAGGTTAAAAAAAAAAGGGGCTGCTGGTCTTCTCTATCAGCGATTGAGGCATGACCAAGTCTAAACCACTCATGGCTAAAAATATTTCGAGTTTTAATTTGGAATCGTAACAGGATCTCTCATCATTTTGTATCTTAACAGCTGCTAAACCCAGACGTGGCTTGACACCATAGGCCTTCGCAAAGCCTACTAGTCCCTATCCCTGCATTGTACAAAAACAACTTCATTTCATAATTCTTCAATTTCAAAAGCAATCTCGATCAGAAGATTTAAAATATTTTTATAATAATCTTAATCAGATTTCTCTCTTAAAAAATTTACAACATGCCAGACTTCTATGAAAAAAGAGATTCCGACATTGCTTGACATTGGAAATAACAAACTGATTTAGTTAAAAAAAATTATGTAAGAAAAATTGAATGGAAAAGGAAAAAAAATAGGTATAGAATATTAAAAATAATAATTATAAGTTAAAATATTTTTTTAGAAAAACTTGTAAATTAAAACCATTGATCAGATTTTCGTATTTTTGGAATTTAAATTTAACTAAGTTATTTTATATCCAAAATATTTAGCAGCCATGTCTATATGTAAATTATAACTAAGTCTAACAAGCCCCAAGCCCAGCCCAGAGCCGGCCCAGCCCATGCTGCAGTGTGTGAACGAACCGTCCGTGGTGGGCCAACACTCAGAAGAACTCCGTCGGATCCTACCGCGACCGACCAGGACCCACCCCTCCAATGAACCTGGCCGAGAACACGCGACCGGCGACTCCGTGCTTTACTCTCCTCCCTCGTCCCGAGCGCTTCCCGTCCCCCCGGTCCACCTACCCCTTTCAAACTTTTGAAATCTCACACCCATTTCTTATATGCGTTAGAATTCCATTATTTAATAAGCTTTAATCGATCGCTGCTGGTGTGATTACTTTTCCTTAGTTTTATTTTAAATCAAATCTCCCCCAACGACCGTCTCGCCTTTAATTTAAAATCTCGGACGCGTTGCGATTTCGAGAAGGGGACGGTTCTTTGTCTTCTTCTTCTACCCACCGTTCGGCCGGCCGGCAATCTCATCGCGACCGATCGGAACGAAAAGGACGGAACGATGAGCGGCGCAGCGGTCGGTGGGAGGCAGATACCGCCGCGATCTGGCCACCACCAGCGGCAATTCTCGTCCGACCACTTCCTCCTCGACTCCGCCGGCGCCGGTGCCGGCGGTGGTGCCGGCGGCAAGTGGCTCGGGTCTTCCGGCCTCAACCACCCCTATTCCTCCAGCCTCCCTCCTTCCCAGCAGGTATTCCGGTCTATCGCCGTCTGTCCCTCGAGATCTACTCGAAATCAATGGCTTCTTCTTGGCATTTGAGATCAAATCTTGATCGATTTCGATTGGATTGGCATGTAGGTTGAGTACTCGAGGGCGGCGCGGGGCGTGAACAGAGGCGCGGGAGGGGAGCTCTTCTTGTCGGTTGAGTCCCCGGCGCGAGCATTGGGCTCGTGGTCTTCGAGCCAGAGGAGGAATGGGGATGATACCGTGTCGACCGGCCAGCTGAGCCCTGGGATCTTGGATCTCCACTCCCTAGACACTGAGCTCCTCCCTGAAGTAAATCCGCTCTCTATTTGTTTTCGTATCTCCATCCTGATGGTTCTTAAGTTTAAAAGTTCCCAAATCATATATTTTAAATGCTACATTTCATATCTTGAAATTATACCTTATACAGTTTGCCCATTAATTTGTTCAAGTTTTGGCAAGATAAAATTTTGTTGTGTTTTTTTGCTTATTTTGTTTACCAATGTGGGCAGATTCCACTTCCTGTACTGTATGATGGTGTTCAACCATTAGGATATGCTCAAGGTAGAGGCTTTGATGATTTGGATCCAAGCTTTTTTACTAGCAAACAGATGAGCAAGGCAGATATCAATCCCTTGAAAAGTTTCTCAGTTGACAAAGAGAAGCTGGCTTCTGCTGCCAAGATCAAAGTAGTGGTATGATGTCTGCGAAATTATTACTGCTTGCCTTCAAATGGCTTATAGTATGTTTGGTCAGAAGGATATGATCATAACCTCTTAAAATTAATCTAACATCTGTAATTAGTAGTGTTCTTCATGAGTTTGGCTGTAGTGCATATTTGTGACATTAGACTGTGTTCTGTTGTCACAAGAGATAGATGCAATCTCATGCTCATGTTCTATACCCTGGCTAAAAAAGTTATCCTTTTTTTTTTTAATGTGGTAAGGAAGCCCTCTAATAGTCCGGATCTCTGAATGCAGGTGCGCAAGAGGCCACTTAACAAAAAAGAAATAGCAAAGAAAGAGGAAGACATCATCACAATAGAACGAAGCTCCAATTCTCTTACTGTACATGAGACTAAACTGAAGGTGAGTGTCTTTTGGGTTGTTCCAATTCTATCCTGTTAAAGTCTTCTGATTGCTACCTTATCGAACCTTGAAAGCTTCAATTATTGATTCCTTGGTTATTTTTTTGATGCAACCTGTTTGGTTAATAGAAACATGTCCGAAGTGATGATGGGTATTTTTTTCTCGCCAAGCTGTTTCTGGACTGTAATGTAGGCATTTCAGCTTGTGAAACTATTGTTTTCTAGGACTTATAGAAAAAATTATCTTCAGAACCATGCTTTAAAGTGTGAACCTTCAAGTGAAGCTGATCTGAAGGGGTCACGCATGTTTGTGAGCATGCTAGTCACAAACCAATGACCATATTCCAGGAATTGTTTGCCCTTAACTTTTTCAGAGTGAATGGACCAATCTGAGCAATGCTTCAAAATTGACAAAATTTCAAGGAAAAAACCCCAATCTTCATTTATCTGCATTTAGGCAAACATTTAGGAGAACCCCTATCCTAGCCCCTGGTCACCTGTAAGAGGATGAAAAAAACCCATGGGCACCACAATAACCTGAAAATCATTTGATTTATGTTCACCAAATGCACTTGAACAGTCGGAATATGTGCAACAAAATTAAACGTCTTAGACATCAGAACGCGCCAAAGGTGTTGATGTTAATTGATATCGGTCAACATTCATGTAACAGAAAACCCACATGCCCTCAAGAATTGAAAATATGGATTCAAGAGGATCTGTTGATGAAACTTTCCCCAGATTTACGTATATGAAGGTCCTTCTGCATAATCAGGGCATATTAAAATTTTATGTCTCAGATAAAATCTGTTAAAACTTAATTCTGCACTATAAAATCATGATCTGATTAGTCACTATTGCAAAAATCATGAATCAGATAATCCATGGATCTTCATTAAGTGATCTTGCAGCGCATCTCAATGATCTTTAGTTACAAAACTTTATTTTTTCACCAGATGAAAGTTCACATCCAAAAGCCAGTAAAATACTTAAAGCAAATGTTCTATAGACCTAAAGGACTTGGCAGCAGCTATGACAATGCAGTGAGGTTTCTCATTTTTAACTTCATTTGCCTCCTGCACGAGACAAAATTGCTATCAATGTATTTGCTTATCATGATTCATTCCCCAATGAAATTGAAAAGTTCAAATATTTTGACTAAATTATTTATATCTGTCACCAGTAGTTGTATTTTCTTTACCCATAATTGGATGAATTATTCAAGAACTGTTAGAAACATATCTGAGTAAAAAAATTTCTCTTGATTAAATCCCATGCCTGTTCCATTAACATAATTCCCAACCTGTTAGAAACTTAAGCTGAAATTTTAATAGAAAATCCCCAAAACACTTGTCAACAAAAGAGTGCATGCAACTCTATTGCTGTACACTCTGTCCATCGCCTTTTAGATGCCCATTACTTTTCAACCAGGAATGGGAGTTTCTTTTGTCACTAATCTCCTTTCATGGACAACAGAGGGGTTTACAAGATCTCAAAAACGAGGAAAATTAAAATACATTGATTGCTTCAAGATCAGCAATCTAGAAGAGGGAAGCCACTCATTGTAAACTATGATTGCTGTCATCGTTTCTTATCCTACACTCCTTATAAGCAATAGTTGTCCATGAACTCTTGTCCAGTACCTCAATTTTTGCCCCAGATCTAAGAAACATCATCTTTGCCACCTGGAGAGAATTTTCCTCTTTCTTTTTTTTGATTCATATTTTTTTAGTTATACTGTACAGTGTATGCTGTTCACCTCTTATCTTTTGTCTTCCTGCAGGTTGACCTAACGGAGTATGTTGAGAAACATGAATTTGTATTTGATGCTGTGTTGGATGAGGATGTTTCGAATGATGAAGTAAGTGCAAGATGCTGATGCAAAATTTTCTTGAGGAATATTCTCTATACCAATATTTGATTTTTGTTTGGTCTTCTAGGTTTATCAGGAGACAGTGGAGCCAGTTGTCCCTGCAATTTTTCAGCGTACCAAGGCAACTTGTTTTGCCTATGGACAAACAGGCAAGTGATTGTTTCGTATATTCATATGGAGAGTTCAACAGACTTCAATTTGCTTTTGAAAAACCCACACTGTAACATTTTTTCATATTACTTCTAGTAGCATTTTCGGTATTGCAATGCTTAACATTTTTGAAAGATTTGTGGCATTCTGTTTGCTGTTTTGATTCTCTTATAGATGGAAAAATTGTCGCTTGATGTTTAGAAAACCTTTTTCACAAACATTGATCGTATTTATCGTGTATTTTATGCGCAATTCATGAATTGACTTCTATTTTCTCCAAGTCAAAGGCCATCCTATGTACTCCTTTTCTTACCTTTTATGACCATTTCTTATGCTTTGTACACATTAATTTTTTTTTGTGATATTCCGAATCTGCAGCACTTTTCTGATACTTTGTTTTGTGCTACCTGCAATTTCTCATAATTTCTGAAGCAGTTGCTGTTATGCTATGGGAACATCATAATCAGTCTATTGTGGCAGCTTATGCCTATATGCGCTGAGATGGTTGAAGCCGCATTAATGGTCTAAGATATTAATGAACTCTGGTTTGTTGTGCTCTACATGACTTATTTGGTCTAGGTTTCGTTAATTACTTCCTGAAATCCTTTTACTCTATGATCAAAAGTCAATTTTGCCAGTAGTTTGCTTTTGTAACAATAAACTCAAATGTCTTAACATATAGCACTCTTGATTTATGTCCTTTAGGCACTTGTTTGGTGTTCTCTTGATGAGGTCAATAGGTGGATACCCATAGTCTAAATCATTTTGATACCTGGATTTATGCAATCTTTTGCATGTAGATTGTATTATAGCTACATTTTATGGAGCAAGTGCAGTTTCGTTTTATCAGATTATATATTTCTAAATGCATGCCTTTTTTTATTTAGTGCCACTTTTGACTGTTTTAGATTATGTTGCTTTCGCCATCTTGGTTCCAAGTTAACTTATAAAAGCTTCTATTGTTTTGTCCTTATTTTTATTAGGTAGCGGAAAGACATATACAATGCAACCACTCCCCCTTAGAGCATCACAAGATATTCTGAGACTCATGCACCATACATACTGCAATCAAGGTTTCCAGTTGTTTGTGAGTTTCTTTGAGATATATGGTGGGAAACTCTTTGATCTTCTAAATGACAGGAGGTTTGTCAAAATTGTTTTTACTTTAGTTCTGGATTTTTTTTTTTGTGTGTGTGTGTGTGTTGACTCTTGAATTTGGCTTTTGCAGAAAGCTTTGCATGAGAGAGGATGGTAAACAGAAAGTTTGCATTGTGGGTTTACAAGAGTATAGAGTTTCCAATGTGGATGCTATCAGGGAGTTAATCGAAAAAGGAAATGCAACCAGGAGTACAGGTATTACTGGTGCGAATGAAGAATCTTCACGATCTCATGCCATTCTTCAGCTTGCTATCAAAAAGTCAGTTGATGGTAGTGAATCAAAGCCACCTCGAATTGTTGGCAAACTATCCTTCATCGACCTTGCCGGCAGTGAGCGTGGTGCAGATACCACTGATAATGATAAGCAGACAAGGTAATAATTTCATGAACTTCTTCACCATAATTGTGGCAGTGTAAGCTCTCTGTTCTAAGAAGTCAGTCCCAAAAATACAATGCAGAATTGAAGGTGCGGAGATCAACAAAAGTTTGCTTGCACTAAAGGAATGTATTAGAGCACTTGACAATGATCAAGTTCATATTCCTTTCAGAGGTAGTAAATTGACGGAAGTTCTGAGGGACTCCTTTGTTGGAGACTCACGCACTGTTATGATTTCATGCATTTCTCCAAGTTCTGGCTCATGTGAACACACTCTTAACACATTGAGATATGCTGATAGGTAACCTATTTGGTTTTATACTCATATACATAAGAAATCACATATTCTTTGTTTTATTTACAGAAAAGAGGCTTTATGTTTTTTACTAGGGTGAAGAGCCTCTCAAAGGGCAGCAACCCCAAGAAGGATCTTCCATCAGCAATTTTAAGAGAGTCGACTGCTTTGCCCCTATCTTCAATTTTGCAGCCTGTCTCCACCCTTGAGGGCAGCAACGATGATAGTGCCAATGAAAAAAACAAATTTGGCATATCCAAACAATCTAGAAGAGAAACATCTCCACCTTTTAATATGGACCATGTCCCGAGCAAGAGGGAGGAGGTGCATGTGGCTTCGTTAAATGGTGAATATTTCAAGGAGCAAAGAAGCAAGGGTTCAACAACGGCGGAGGAGTTTGATCTATCCGCAATGGCATGTGAGCAGGGAAAAACTTCATGGAGGAAAGGAAAAGCAGAGATCTACTCAGTTTCATCTTTGGAAGATAGAGTGAATAGAGTTAACACACCACCTCAAAAATGGAAGGACGTGGCTGATGATGACGAAGATGATGAACTGAATGCTCTATTGCAGGTAGGAACTGGTTCAACACGGATATTTCCTTTTCTATGCATGGACATCCCATTTGACTCATGATGATTGGTGAATGTTAGGAAGAGGAAGATCTGGTGGTTGCACATCGGAAACAAGTGGAGGAGACTATTGATATTGTTAGGGAGGCAAGTGTGTTTTATTATATAGACCAGTAAAAGAAAACTGCATCACATAACTTCATTCTTTTTTCCTTTTTTTTGGTCCATTCATTCTTTCGTTTTACAGGAGATGAACCTGTTGGTTAAAGCAGATGAACCTGGTAGCAAGTTGGATGATTACATATCCAAATTGAACGCTCTCCTCTCACAGAAGGCTGCTGGAATTGTAAATCTGCAGGCTCGTCTGGCTCAGTTTCAGAGGCATTTGAATGAGTACAATGTTCTGGTTTCTTCTCCAGGACCATGATTCTTAGTCTTCAGGCTCCCAGCAGAATTGGCCATAATTGAAGTATATCAGGTATAAGATAAATGGTGCTAAATCAGCCTCCATTGGACCAGGCAGTGGCAACGGCATGGGTGGCTTGTTGGTTTCCATGGCAGGCAGTTGCACTGGAGAAGCTATGACTGGCACTCAAATATCTATAGGTATTTTATTGGTAGATCTGTTGCCTTTGACATTTTCATGTGCTGCTGATTTTTTTTTTTTGTTGATATAAAAGCTTGTCTTATTTTCATTTTCCCCCCTCAATATATCTATATTGCTTTGTGAGGCACTCATGCTTTTAGCAACAAACACTATTTGTAAATGTTTTCGTAGATATATTGATATCTACTTGAAATAAGTACATCATGATATTCTAGGCTAATTACTTTGGAGTATTGGGTGCTTCTATTCTATAAAATTCTAATCATCTATTTTGTACAGTTCCATTCCTATTGTCTTACTAGGTTATCATTGAGGACATTCTCATACTTCCTGATTCCTAGTGAGGAGGATCAGGAAGTCAGCCACACCAACACCTTTGTGCATACTCTCAATACCCGGGGAAAAAACTAGTTCCTCTAATGTTGCCATTCTTGTGATCCGTCCAGTTGCTGTCCTTGGCCTGTTAATGATTCGCCTTGGCAAATCGGGTGAAGGAGACAACAATGGCTTTCCAAGCGCCCTGTTAATTCCGTCGCCTATCCTATCTAAAATGGCAAGTATTGGGGATGCATTCAAGTGGGCTGTCCCTTTATACTTGCATTTTATTAAATCTTTCTTGTTAGACTGGATCTTACTTGAATGAACTTGCCTTTTCTTATCTTGTTCCATCGGAAGGATTTGATATGGGCGATTAGAATTTTCTGAGCTCTTAGTCACGATTTCTGTGCTCCGTAGGGTGATCATGTTAGAGACTTCGTAAGGTAATAGGAATGTACAGTGCGCTGCCGCCCTACCAGTGTAATATTTGTTAGAGCTTTAATTATAAATAAATAAATTTTAAAAACAAAACTAACATTATTCTCCTAAATTTTAGTTGGTTCGAGAGCTTTAAAACCTCTTTCTTTTTTTAGTTCCTAATTGGATATGTAAAAGCAAGCCCTCTTACTTAAATAGAAACCTCATCGCCCAAATTGGGCTTTGAGGGACGTGGGTTAATGACCATATGCTCGGCTCGGCCCAGCCAGCTGTGCCCGTGCTTGTGCCATGCATGTTGTAGGGCAAAGACCAGAAGGTCACCGGGATAGAGCCTACAAATAGGCTTTGGGTCCAACATACTGCTGCTTCTACTATTAATCTACTTTCTTCTTCAACTTTTTCTTCTTCTTTTTTTTTTGAGCTACTGAAAAAGTCATTTGGGTCAAGCATCCTAATAGCCGTGCTCGTTAGAAGAAAATTGGGCTGAGCTGGATTGTTGTATCTTGAGGATAAAATCACTACAGATCTGTATATAGGAGGTGAATCATGTTCTTAGAATAGTGTTCTCACATGCTCCTATTTAGACAAGCTTACCATTCATCTAATTTTCAAAAGTTTTCTAATTATAGATTCTAATTGACTTCATCTATTCATTATAATATAACAATTTCCAGGCCAATACCACCGACAATATTGATGTGGAATCATACCTTTCATGGTCACAAGACACTCGGGGTGATTTCTAGATCATCCCTAATCCACTAAAGAGAGAAACATAAGGTGACACTTGACACTTTTCTTATTTATTTTTTAGTTTAATATGTTATTGTTCCTCTTCCTGATTAGTATTTATTTAAGATTATTAGAACAAAAATTATTTGGGGCGGGCATCATAGTACATCATATGGGGCGGAACTCTTTTTTTGCCATGTTTCCTCTTACGCGCATCATAAAGAGGAGATCTGAAAGTCAAATAGAGATATAACTTTTCTATTAACGAACTCCATGGATTCTATAACTTAAAAATAAAAAAAATTATATGCCAATAGAGACCATGAGTGAAGAAAGATCGTCGCATTCTTTCTTTCTCATGTAGTGATACAATCGACTTCTTGGTACATACTGTAAGTTTTTTAAATACACACTTAGTAACAATCCAATACATACCTCTAGATAAATCGATACATCGTGTCCAGAATATGGTGTTCATCAGTACATAGTATATAGCTAGTTGATGCACACATAGCAATATAGTTATCCAATATTCCACTACATATATTCAAATAAATCGATACACAGTTTCTAGAATATAATGCTCGTCAGTGCTCACTACATGACAAAGTGAAATACACTTATCAGCTTTCTGATACATATTGTAAGCTTTCTGATGCACACCTAGCAGCAACTCAATACATACCTTTACGTAAATCGATACTTAGTTTTTAGAACTTGGTATTCACTAGTACACACTGCACAGTTAGGTGATATACATCTAGCAGAACGAAGAGAGAAAAGGACTTGGAAGGAGAAGAAAGATCTCATGGATGTAAGAGATAGCTTAATGAGAAAGAGAATAGATGGAAAGGCTTGATGAGGAGAAAAAAGGATGTGGCTGGTCTTTCTTCATGGATGGTCTCTTTTGGCACATGCAATTTTTTTTTCTTTTTTCTTTTTTTATTTTTTGAAGTTAGGAAACTAATCGACTCTTTTAATAGGAATTCTTTTATCCCTGTTTGATTTTTGAATTTTCACTTTAAGATAGGTGCAAAGGAAACATGACAAAAAAAGAATCTCACCCTATATTTTCTTCTATAGTGCCCACCCCATATGATATTTGTTTAGATTATTAGTTCCTTTTTCTTTAGCTGTCTCTTTGACGTATGCGCTAGGTCTCCCAGCCCTGCATCAAATACATTTATTGGAAAAAAAAAATTCTTAAAATCTTAAATGGTCAGAGTTTGCATAATTAATATGGAGGGAGAATAGAGATTGTTGCAATCCAGGATGCTGGTAGATGTCACGATCTAAAAAACATAAGATGTTTGATTCCTTGTAAACGATGCAATTCATATGCAGAATATTTAATGTACAAGCTTGGAGAGTGTCAGAATAGGCGTTATGGGCCTCCTTGGATGCCCATAATGATATGTTCTGGTTACCGCCAAATAAACAGCGGCAGTTGAGGAGAGGATAGACGCAGGAAAATAATGAGTCCGAGGAACCCAAAGCGAGCGAGTTAACTCAGTTTTCTTGTCTTGAAGACATTATTTGGCGTTTTACCGAGAAAGAAAACATTATTTGGTGATTATTCCTCGGTCATGTTTTCATTTACTTACGGTTCTTGATGTGTAATCATACACACTTACGCTTATTTCAGGCACTGAAACAAAACGTGTCATCAAGAATTAATTTCTTAGCAAATTAAATCTTGATAATTAAATGACAAATTTTCAGTGATTCATCTCAAGGGTTTAATTGGATTACTGGATTCTTTTTTGAGATTAGAAAATGCTAATCTCCACCTTTTCCATCCTACATCCATCCAACTTATTGCGGGCTAACTTCAACCAGAATTGAACCCCCCATCTCCTTGTCAAGTGGCAAGGGAGGATGCTACGCAAGCAAAGCATTGTCCTTCGTAGGATGACCCAATCGGGCTGGGCTACAAGTGCTCTAACAAAGCGACCATGCAGCGGTCTTTGAAATTTCCATCCAAATAGAGCCTTCAATGTTAGACGCAGCTGGGATTTGAGCCACTAACCTTAGCCAACAAAAAATGAAGTAATGAGATGGAATCATCTCATCCATGTAATAGGTGGTTGCAGGGCTGGGGCATAGTTTGTATACTACCCAAGTAGCATGGTTTGATGATGTTACCCCCATATAAATGTTTCCTACTGAACACAACATTGCTTAAATTTAGACAACAAATTAATGGTTGTTACCCTATAATTTATGCAATACGTGTCACTCGTTGGAGCCGTCACGGTTCAAAATTAATGTCTTATACTATGAACATCATAATAGTGCCACCTAGACCTAGGTAGTAAAACTTCACTCACTCATCAAGATGTTACCACCCTTGATTCATTAGCTTGGTTGGTTGCATTGAGAATGGAACGTAATTTTTTTCATCTTTTCCTGTCTCTCTTCTTGTACCATTTGCACAACAATGCTGATGAGTGTATCTGAGAAGCCCTTCTCTACAAATATGATCTGAGGTGCATGACAACAAAATAACAATTATTTACCAAAAATATGAGGGCTTGTTAATTCGCTATCATTGCTGTTTTTACGCTTTTGTTTTTGCACAAAATAGTAAACTACAACAAGGAGATTAACGTTCAAGATAGGATGTGCACAATACTCTTCTCTTTTAATTTCTTGTTTTTTGTTTTCACTCTTATTTTAAAAGCGGCAAATATTTGTTTTGAAAAACTCTAAAAATTCACAACAACAAAAAAAAAGTTTCATCAAACAAGTTGCTCGATCTAGTTTGTTTTTCTTCTTTACCTGCCATTATTTTTCTAACCGTATTGTTTTATGCTTCCTACAGCTTTTTTTTTTATAATTTTTTTTCTTGTCGTGATCATGTCTCTTTCACCAGCGTTTTGCATTCACTTCACCTATGGAAACTGGTATCCATATTCTCATAACTTCAACCCTATCCGGAAAGGAGGAGGATAACTCTCACCTCAACTCCAAGCAAATGCAGAGGCATACATATAAAAGTATATATAAAGCTGATCTCAGATGCTCTTATTATTATTATTATTATTACTATATAACATATCAAGATGACATATATATCATCATGATAAGCCCCCATAGCGGCTAATAGACTAAGGCGGCCCTTTCATACAATATACACTACCATGCAAGTAACGCAACACAAGCATAAAAATAAAATCCAACGGTGTAGGCTAAGAGATGCCATGGAGCCCTCCATAAAGGATGAAGCAGTGGGTGAAGTCATTCATGGAGAGCTCCATTAATGAGTGGAGCGGTCGTTTCTCTAGCTGCTACGGCTCCACACCACATGGTCTTGTGGCAAGAAGTGACACACAGGCACCGTCCCGGGCTTCACCTTGAGCACCTGGAACGCCAGGTGCTTAGGGTTCCACGCCTTGGTGTCGGTGTGGCAGACCGCCACCGCCTCCACCTGCGTCCCGTCCTTCCCCACCATCTCCACCGTGTATGCTCTCGTCGCCGTCGTCGCATGGCAGTAGAACACGGCATATGCATAGTTTTCCGGGTGGCACGCCACCAGCTCCGTCCCCGCCATCCTCCGCACACCGGATGCCCTTATCGTGTACGGCTGCGCCGGCGTTCCCTCCTTTTCCACCTCAGTCGAAATGGCCTTGACGTCGTGCGTTCCAAGGCTCGACGTGCTGAACTCCACCATGGACTCCAGAGAGGTGGCGCAGTGCTTCTTCTCGCCGCCCACCGCCGGCTGCTCGCACTCATTAAGCGTCTTCTTCATCGCCTCGGCTTCAACGGAGTCGGATTCTATCGAAAATCGATCGAGTATCGCCGGGAGCTTGGATGAAGAGAAGGGGATGGAGTCGGCCTCTTGGCGGGGGAGGAAGGTGGCGCCGGAGGTGGTTTCGGTGAAGTGGAGGTTCATCTTGGCGCCGGGGCGGAGGTCCTTCTCCAAGAAGAAAAGGGCGACGTTGGGGTCGTCATGGAGCTGGGTTTCGGTGGCGGCATAGTTGTAGTCGAAGGGCGAGTTTCCAGGCTTCACGTTGACCACCACCGGCTTCTTCTTCGGGTAACGAGTGTTTACCCTGACTCCACCGTGTCCCACACCGACGCTGGTGCCACCGGGCTTCCCCCTTCCGCCGCCGACATAAACGCCAACGCCGCCCCGGTTAACGCCAACGGTGGTGCCGCCGGGCTTTCCCTTCCCTGCGTTCACATTAACACCTCCCTTCCCTACGTTGACAGAGGTTCCCGCCTTCTCGTCAGCAAACACATCTATAATTTCCAGGGAGGATGACCGTCAGTATTACATAAAAAAAAGGAACAGCTCTGAGAGAGAGAGAGAGAGAGAGAGACCAGGGCTCAGGAGATCGCTGATGGCTTTCGGCATGGGAGTGTTGGGGAGAACTGAGTGCCAGTAGAGCTGGGGAGATGAGGCTGCATGGCCCCCTGCTGCTGCGAGCTGGAAAAGAACATGGTTTCTCTGTTAGAAAGATAGGTAGATTAATTCAACAAGGGTTTGGTTTAGCTTACCAAGAGGAAGGAAAGGAGAAGTAGGGAGCGATCCATGCGGATGATAGACAGGCCAGAGAAGAAACAGCGAAGAAAAAAAAGACAGCAACCCCACAAAATCAATGAGTGGAAGAAAAGAAAAAGAAGTGCGGGTATTTATAAAAGGGAGGTGGCCAGGGCCGGATATGGAGAAAGACTCTGCACTCGTACTGTAGACTGAGAGGAGCGGCTTATGGGTCTCAATTCACCACCTAGAAGAAGGACGAAATTAATAACGGCGATTCAACCACCATCCCCGTCTCACGCCATTGAATTAATGAATGCCGTTGGCAGGTGGCACCGGTGTTTGGTGGCTGGGAAGCGTTGCGCTAGACGCCTGCGGCATCATCTAATGCTTGCATGTCAAGAGAGATCTGAAGGGCCCATGATTCTCATTTCTGTACACCGGCGGGCCCTTACGGATTGATGGAGTGGGAAGTGATGGAGACCAACCAGCTCAAGGTCAAAAATGGGCACCCACCTTTGCCTTCCGTGGCTGTCAAGTCTTGAGTCCACGTTGCATCACCTTAAATGCAAGCTAGAGGAGCACGTCGTTTCTAGTAGCTAAGCTGGGAAGTAGGATTAATCTCTCTCATTAAGAAGAAGTTACACCCGAACTTACCATTAAGAGGCTGCTGTACTTCTTGTGTTTAAGCTGTCAAGTTAAGTAGCAGCAAAGAAGAAGGATACATGGCATGACCATTCATGTATCGGATGAGATCGAGTGGAGGTGCGTAGCTACTTGAAATGTGCTGGAGTCTAAAAATTTTCTGCAATTGCAGCAGAATTCTAGCGAATTCGTACCTATAATACTGTATGATAGACTTCGGGAAACGATAATTGTAGATAAATTTGTTATTTTCCATTTAAAACCAGTTTCATTTGCAATGAACCTTCAAGGTAAATTGCATGCATGACCAATAAAGTCTTTAACACCAACCAACTACAGTAATCTGTCTCATGTAAGTTTAGATCTCTTCCACTTGTTCGGCCATCTCCTCTCCTATCGTTTGATGAAGAAGGCAATATCTCTCCTTTTCAAGGGAGAAAGAGAAAATTAGTTTCTGAGTTTAGTTGGGAGCACAGAAATCTTCTGGTTTCTACTGGCTATTCCACATGACAAATCCATTAATGGAGGCGCGGGCCCGCAGCTTCATGAGCCTAATGATGTGTGGAGCCTGAGCAGGCCACCTCTACTATGCTTGAATCCGATCCATATAGAGACGTATTGGGCAAAAGAACGTGAAATATAATTGATAAAATCCGAAACAACACGCACGTGAGTGATAAACGTGCAAGGCTCGATCATCTCCTTTTTGCGCTCTGGTTTTCATTTACTTCTGCAGTTTTAAATCACAATCACTAAACCATGCAACCCCGAAGTCGTTTCTGGTTGGATGTCTTCAAGTGACATTAATTATTCCTAAAAAGTTTTCGGTGCCCATCTACTTTCCGTCTCTTTCTGACCATTCTCTTCCAAGCCAGCAAGCGAAGCGAATTGCATCAGCTGCGTCGCTGGGTACCCACCTGACCCAAGGCTGATAACTTCGCGATCGAGCCTTTTACAACAGTGGTTGTTGTAATGGCAATTCTTGGCCGTCATAATGGGAAGTTATTTGAACACAAAGTTGTCTGATTATGTCCTATTTGTATAACAAATCTTATTTTAAAACTGACATAGAGAATCAGAGATTTAAATTCGAGTTATACTATCTTAATGAGACGGATGGTGAAGAGATATTGGGCTAATTCGCCTAGCCATATATATCCCGATAGTGAACTGATTTGAATGGAATCAATTTGTAATGTTGATCGCTTTAATATGAAATGATAAGCGGGTTAGAAATCATATGTCCGATATGTGCCTAATCTATTAGATTTCCATGTCATTTGCCTTCTTAAACCTGGACAGGATGTTCTCATATTATTCTACGGAAGCGTGGGTGGGGGAGGCCATAGATACCCTCTGAAAATAAATATCTATGTTTGGTTGGCTATTTGGAACAAGACTTAGATTAAGATGTCACCTTTTCTCCATTGACGGTGTAGCCTTGTAGGGATGTTTCCTTTTAAGAGAGATGAAGAGAGGGAGAGAAAGAACGACTAGGACGTTATCAATTTGAATCCATACTAATATACTATGCAAATCGACAAACGAAGGCTCTGTTTGGAATTACCGTCGATTCCCAGCTTTTGACTTTTATTTCCAGAAACACAATGAGGACCAGACTGGCCTTTGGTAACATAGTTTTTATTTTTCATTTTCTTTTGAAAATTCTTTCTCATTATGTAGAAATTATAGAAACTAAAACAAAAAAAATTCAATTTCTTTTTTTTTTCTTTTTAAAATCAAAATCATTCATGGTCACCACTGCTACTACATCTATTGCCACTTTTTTCTTCACTTTCTTCCTCATTAATGCTAGCTATCAGCTGCCGGCATTACTAGCCACTGATACTAGTAACTTACCCCATCATCACTGCTATCACCATTGACTAGTACTATCAACAATTATCTTTAATTGTCTGCCACCATCACCGACTGCTACTACAACCAAGTACAATCTAAGCATCTATCAAACAATTTTTAATTTTTGATTTTTTATAAATAAAAATTGATTTTAATTTTTTATGAAATTTTAAAATCGACAGTGATGCCAGATGCAACTTGAATTACTGTCAATCAAATAATTTCTAATTCACTATAAAATAACCATTATAAAATAATAATTATGGTTATTATTTAAATTCAAATAGTATACTATATCATGGGACCTCAAAACTATTTTTTTTAACACCACTCGTGTCAGCCACCTGTCTAAGGATGTCAATAAGATGGATTCCATACGTTGGTGAAAAAATCAACATCGAACTTAAAATCCACCACCACTCCCCAAATTTGAAATTGAACCCAATGGTTTTTGAAATCAAAAACTATAACTTCCATAAAAATAAGTAAAATTAAAACCAAAACCAAAAAACCAAAAATTATTTTTTTATTTATTTCAAAATTTTTATAAGTAAATAATAAAGATAAAAGATATCATCCATAATTTCTATAATATAATTCATGTCAACTCACCTAATAAATATATCCAAAAATAATGTGTGGTCTACAATTATCATCAAGTGAAATAGGGGATGGTTCTCCAAATTATTTCATAAAGTTTCTAATTTAACTTCATATTGGATATAAATGCATTAAGGGTATTAACCATTGCGTATTTTCGATTTTGCTTCTGTTTTTAGATTTGGTTTTAGGCAGGAGAATTCACCAAATCTGAGATTGAATCTAAAATCAAATAATTTTTAATTTTTAAGGCTATCACCGAAACTATCTCTATTTAATTTTAGATAAATTTATACTGTTTGACTCAGGATGGATAAAATATTTAGACATCTGTAACCATTGCTATTCCTAAACTAGAGTGCGGGCTACCGAATTAGCACTCTGATTGTGGCTTGAATTATAGGACAAATCCTTTGCCACCTGGTACTGTAGTCTAAGCAGTGCTTCTGTTGGGCCCATGCACGCCCAAGTTTTTTTTTTTTTTTTTTTTTTTTTTGTGCTGAAAGCGAAAGTATCATACATAATGTGTATGGATACAACTAAGTAAATCAAAAAACAGTATATCACGGAGTGCACTGGGCAACTCCACCTCTCCACCTAGAGGTGGTCTCCCAAGTGGTCGGCAACAAAGCGACATTTGTTCATTTCATCAAGGCAAAAAAAAAAAAAAAGTGACATTTGTACATGAAATGCTGGGTTTTGAACTGAACAGGCCGCCAACTAGGCCTGGAGTCGTTCGTCTGGGTCATACTTACGGCCCGGCCCACAGGCTTTGTCCATGGGAGACAAGTCCGAATTTATGGCCCCAAGGCTACCAAATTGACGCGAGAATTAGAATTTAAGTAGGGTTTGGATACCGGTAGGGTCGCTAAGACATCTCAACGAGAATTAGAATTGTTGTCTCAATAAAGAGAATTTAAGTTCCCGGTCACCGAAACTATTTCATGGAAACCTGGCACTCTGAGCCAAAGTTAGTTTACAGGATTTTGTTGGGCCCTCTGAACCCTAATGAACAGGTTAGGTTTCTCTTGGTTTGGATCTAGCCACTCTACTTCTAAGGCTGATGAATTTTTTTATTTTTTGTAGATCATTGCACTTCGTTGCCGGCCGGCCGACGGAAAGAATGTTTCATCTCTAAATTTCTTTTGGTTTGCACCTCCCCTATCCATCATCCTCCTAGATTTCGCATATCCCTATCCAACATCCATAATGCTCCATGTATAACGGCAGCAATATGTATTTTGTAGAAATGTAATACAATAGAAACATATTGCATAGACTACTAGTCCTAATATAACACATAAATCTCATGTAAAGAAATTAGAGAAGCGTTCACTTCTAGTCTTGTCCAAGAACATTCTAATAGGACTTTTCTTTTCTCTTTTTCAAAGCAAAACGGTGAGAAAGGCCTCCAAACATTTCATTACATATGAATTGGGTGGGAAAGTAAGGAAGAAGGAAGCATCAAAGAAAAGAAATAAGCAGAGACAAAAAGAGGGGGGGGGGGGGATGAATTATTAGGTTTAAGCAGAGAAATTTCTCTGTCCAAGATTTCTGTGCTGCAAAACCAATTCTCTTAGGTGAATTATTGTCGATCAGGAGGTGGGAATGAATCACACTTTGCTATCATCACGGGTGCTAACTCCCAGCGGTCGACTGATATGACTCCTCGATACTAAGAAGGAAGAGTACTTTGACTTTGTTTTAGAAGATAATCTACCGGAGCAGAGGAACGGCTCTTGCCGAAGGCATGGAAGTTTGGATCTCCTACGTAACTACGTTCCAAGAGAAGGAGCCACACCGCCATCATCACCGCCATTCAGTAAAATCTGGGCAAGAATCCCGTCTTTGACCAAGTTTTTCAGAAACTTTTGCTGAAGCTGAAAAGTTTCAGTAGTCCTTCCTCGACTCTTTCTGTTTTTTCAACTCTGTTTTTTGGATGGTGGTTATTTTTCTTTTCCTGTTATTGACTGAGATCTTGTAATAGGCCAATTTGAATTGCCCCCCAAGGGAGCCAGCCATCAAACTGTTTACATATTCTCCTCTTCTCTCATTCATCAATAAAGTTTACGTCAAAAAAAAAGGAAGAAAGAAAAAACGACTTTGAGATGTCACATAATAACGAACGTCAGGCTTTGATTAATTATCATGTTCAAACTGACCCAAACAACAATGTCGCTTGCTATGCCTAGTTTCTTACAGACTTCTAGTTCTAGCTTTGAGAAAAGCCCACGCCCTCGAGCATGGGCACCATCTGTAGCTTGTGGTGTTCCAGTCAGCAAGAATGGCCTGCTCGCTTATTTGGTCCACTATGCTTAGATCATTTTGAGCACAGAACAGTAGAGATGCAGAGGTGGGACCTCTTTTTCCGGTCTTTTTTTTCAGAAAAGTTTGAAGAGCAGGGTTCTGCGAGATGCAAAAGAAACGCCAGGAGTGGAAGTCAGACACTCATAAGATTAAAGTAGTTGCAGAAAACATCTTTTTTCTTCTTCTTTCAATCTAGATATTTATATCCAAAACTTAATCGGCCATCAATCAGCTGTGGTAAATGGTCAAAAATATTGGACTCGCGTTTAGCCATGTTTGGCCATTGTTACTCATACAAAATATCACATTTGGACGGTTTTCCAATAAAATTAACTCTGTAAAGGAAGTTATGAGGATGTAGGACGATCATTGTAAGAATAACCACCCAAAAGGAGTCACTTATGCAGCAAGAAATAACCTCCAAAGAGGAGTCTTTGCTGAATTTGCACGCACTCTTGTATCAATTAATGTATGGCTGTTTACATGCAATTTTACTTACTGACATGGCTGTGCATGGTGGTTATGAAGAGAAAATGATCAATATTAGTTTGGAACTTAGCGCTTTGCACTACGGCCACGTCTGAACGCGCTTGTGATAAATTTTATACGACTTTTTGCTGAGGTAATGGATTGGCCAATTTCCACGCAGCCTAAACCACGGGGCATTGTGATGGGACCTCATTTCGAACGGCCGAAACAAAGCACGCGGCTTCCGTCTCTTGAACTTAAATCCATCCATATCTGGATTACTTTCATGCATTTAAGAACAAAGTTTGAAATGCAGGGATGGTTGTAAAGAGTTATCTGGATATGGTCAAATAGGCCACTACCTATACTCATCATGCATTTAACTCAAAGCAGAATAGGACTGGTTGAGTCTCAGAACGGGTTGAACGCATCTGATCGAATAAAGTTCTAATTTTTTTAATATACAAATTAATTTTATTTAACCTCAAAAGAATTTGCGAGGAGTTATATATATCAAATTAGATTATAGGTTGATTTTACCGTGACCAGTCTTCGTCATGGATCCATTATAATTTGGGTAAAACCTGACCAAGTTGCCACCCCTATCTGAATATCGTCACCATCGAATATGTCAGTAGCGGGCGAAGTCGTGGTTGGTTAACCATCTCCTTTTGAATCCCTCTTGAAAAAACCGGAGAAAAAAAAGTCTGATGCGTCACTAACCGAATCTACACTGCTGTTAAGTTAGTTGATTAGCCTCGTTATGTCCAGTTTTATATTGTATCGTGTAATCGAACGCACCATTTTAATTCCTGATAGCACTAATTTTTAAGTTGCGCTGCATCAGTCGCGCTAAATTTCCGAGCACTGGCGACGTTACGGTGGCGAGAAGTGACGTGACATATCGCAAGGATCCGGAAGCTCAAACGCCTCCCAATTAGTCCTAATATAAGCCACTCTCTCCCACGACTGCTTCACGCTTTTGTGCCCTTCCGAAGCCAAGGTGAGGATCCCCTCACCGCCTTGCTTTCTCCACTTCTCGGGCGGCTTGTAACACGAAAAGATACATCGGCCTCTCCTCTCTCTCTCTCTCTAATCGGCCACTCTTTAGTACTATCACATCTCATACTCCTAGCTACATATTAATCAGACTCTCTCTCTCTAATCGGCCACTGTTTAGCACTATCACATCTCACAGTCTTAGCTCCCAAGAAAGAGAGAGAGAGAGAGAGAGAGAGCCAGGCGTGATAGGTTGACTACAGCGACACCATTAGTGAGTCGTGGCTACCATATAAGTCAGAGAGAGAGAGAGAGAGAGAGACCTTATACCTTATCCTGTAGTTTAACTTTCCATTGGGCGTGGGAATGGAAGAGAAGAGCAGCTGCGGTAAAATAGGGTATCAAATCCAGGTGGCGCCCTTCGTGGCGAAGACGTACCAGATGGTGAACGACCCCAGGACCGACGCCTGGATCCGGTGGGGAAACGGGAACAACAGCTTCCTCGTTCTCGACCCCGCCGACTTCTCCCACCTCCTCCTCCCCTCTTACTTCAAGCACAGCAACTTCTCCAGCTTCGTCCGCCAGCTCAACACCTACGTCGGTTCTCCTCCTCTCTCCTCATTAGCCAGCATCCAGTATATGTCTTTCTCTATTCCTGATCTCATGTTTCTCTTCTCTTTCTTTGGCTTGGGTTCAGGGTTTCAAGAAGGTGGATCCGGATAGATGGGAGTTTGCTCATGAATCGTTTCTCCGAGGGCAGACGCACCTATTGCCCTGCATCGTTCGGCGAAAGAAGAGGAACGAGGGCGGCAGCAGCAGCAGCAGCAGCGATAAGAAGGAAGGCATCGAAGGTGAGGAGGAAGAGGAGAGCTTATTTAAAGAGCTCGGGAGGTTAAGACAGGAGCAAAGGGCGCTAGACGAGGAGCTGCAACGGATGAACAAGAGACTTCAAGCCACCGAAAGGCGGCCACAGCAGATGATGTCCTTCCTTGTTAAAGTGGCCGAGGACCCCGACTTCCTTCCTCGGCTTATACTTTCGAAGAAGCAGCAGCTGGCACCGGAGAAGAAGCGGCGACTTGTCGCACCCTCGACACCTCCTTCTTTCTCTCCTCCTCCTCCTCCTCCTCCTTCCCTCCTCATGGCAAGCGCTGTCTCACCACCTTTAGATATCGACTCGGCAGCAGAACAAACGAACTTTTCCACTTTGGGGCATCAAGCTGGGCCTTTAACACTAGAAGCAGAGAGATTGCTACTAATGGCTTCCAGTACTTTGGTTGATACTGGCTGTGATGGTGGAGTTGGTGTTGACAATTCAATTTCATATACGAACGTCCGTGATTCCGATACCGTTATTTCGGGGAACCACATGCGATTTCTACCGGAGTTTGGTGTGGCCGAGACGAGCTCGACAACCCAAAAAGCAGTACCGTTCCCGTTCTCTTTACTCGGCCACGGATTCGTCTAGCCTCGATCACTGTGCTCAGGCAATGAGAATTTAGATTGTAAGAATTATCTTATGCTTTGTCTTCCTCCCGCCTCTCAGGGGGAAAGATATTGTTTAGCTTTCTAGATATTTTGTGCTATTTCGTCACATTAATTTTTGTGCCTTTCTAATCTTTCTCATAACAAGTGTCAACAAATCACTCGTTGCAGCACGTCATCATACACAGAGCAGTGGAGTTTTGGGAAGAAGGATGCTCTTTCTTTCTTTCTTTTCTTTTCTTTTTTTTTTTCCCTCTCCCCTTTTCCTAGCGATAGTGGCTACTTTTCGTCACAGCCGTTCGATATTTCGGGCTGGTTTTTATAAATACCGAAGGTGAGCGTAAGCGAAATGGAAAGGCCACCGCCTGAGGAAAGAAAACCAAGAGATAAGGGAGCACGGGATTCCGAAACTTCTCTTTCAGTTGAAGTGAAAGGTTGAGGCGGTTGTGGGCGACGGCATTAGCTGTCACCACGTGGCGAGCTTTTACTGGTTGAACTGTTCCTGGATCGCGCTGGGTCGATGCAAAGGGTTGTGCTCCATGCGACCATGCCTTCATGGCCGTATCCGTGTGGTGGAGTCGGCGGATCTCCTTTGTAATAGATATTGCGGCTATCTTTCTTGTCTCTTTTTCTTAGGAACCAAGCTGGTCCGGGGGGACGAAAGAAAAAATAATCACAATAATAAAACAATGTGCTTGTCGACGATGGTAAAGTAAATAAAGGCGCAGTTTTTGAAGGAAAAAAAAATGGCAAGCATAAAGGGGGGGCTCGGAATCCAGATCAACATGATTGATGGGAAATATATTGGTTTTTAATTGGAAATGGCAGATGCTGATTCGAGGACGCATGTCACATACGTGGTTGCTTGTCTTCCCTGGGGACCGACACCAACAATGATGCTTGAAGGGAAGCCCCTGACATGGGGCTGACGTGCAAGAAAACCGATGTCCCGGGCTTTTTAATAAGTCCCATGCTGTAAGCGGATCGTAGATGTTTTCTCCATTTACAGGTGTGTGCACTTTGGATTTTGATGTCAATTTATAGATTAACTTCGCGTATCCTCGGATTGTTATAGCTTCATGTGAAAGCTTGTTCGATTCTAGTCAAGGATGCCTCGTTTATGCTACATTGCGAGGGTCTAATAATCTATTTGGCTTAGAAATTATGCAAACATGAAATTCTTGAAAGATGTGGTTCTAGAGGGGTTCGAATCTGTTTTCATAGTCTAGTCAGCTGCTGCTGCTATCGCTTTTCTTTTTTAGTAGAGAGTTTGCGGCTCATTTTCTTAAAGTAGTCCCACTGCTTGCAGATGATTTCATAAGCCTTTTCATCGAAGAACTTGGCAATGGCGTGCCCGTACCCGAACAACCAAGCCACCTGCGCTTGAATTTACTGACCAGACTTAGTTTTTCGGGGGATATAGACCTCCCATTCTCCTTCACTTTCCTCCATGCATTGTACTTCCATCCAAAGAAACTAGCTTCAACCCTTCATTCTGTCATCCTTGCTGCGGAGACTGAGACATATCCACTGTGACCCTCCGATTTGGAGGAAAACGGAATGCATAAAGGGCTCGTGTTAGCTCATGTGCTAGAGCAACTCCCAAA
The DNA here is from genome assembly GCF_051530095.1 of Phoenix dactylifera. Classification (NCBI taxonomy): domain Eukaryota; kingdom Viridiplantae; phylum Streptophyta; class Magnoliopsida; order Arecales; family Arecaceae; genus Phoenix; species Phoenix dactylifera. The sequence goes on along the minus strand of NC_143198.1, from coordinate 30,387,249 downwards.
TATCATACAATAAACAAGGTTGGCAAATTCAAATGGAAGTAAAGGATTCAAATTATGAAGTTATGCTAGTTAATCACATACCTAAGCATTTGCACAGTCTGGGTTTTATGGACAATCTACTTTTAATATAGAAGACCATAAAGCATTATGCGGTTTGTTTTCTTAAAATTCTAATGACTCTCATCAGTGACACTGTGTGCTTTGTATGATGTTTAAAAGTTGACCATTTTTTGGACTTCAAGTTTAAAACTCTATTTACTCGTCAAAACAAAAAAAGTTGAACACTTTATTTAAGTTTTTTTTTTTTTTAAAATGAAGCTCCGTATCTTACTTACCCCTCCTCATCATGCGAGGGACACCAGTATTTTGCCTCGTAAGTTTCTTTTCCATCATGCCTTTACAGGTATAATAACATCATAATATCTTTCAAACCTGACCTACCATATTCATCATCCAGAACAAAGTTTTCCCTTAGGAAGATTAGTAATAAGATGTGGTGCTAACTCAAAAAAATTAATTAGCTAACTCAAAAGTCTCTCTTAATCCTTATTTACATGAGTATATATATACTAGGCAAGAGAAACTCTGATTGTGCAAATCAACAAAATTTTGATATAATTTTAATTGGCTTGGGCTGGATCCGTCAAGCTCCTGGTAATTGACATGGCCATGTTAAGGGCTTGGCACTCATACCGCGCCCATTCTAAGAAGTTTGATCATGCCTGACCCATTGAAAAAAATCTCTCCGATTACATGAGTAATCCGTGACCGACCAATGCACTAAAGCTGATCATGGGTCAGGCTTGAGCATCAAAAATACCAAATTTTACGTAGATCAAGCCCGAATGCCGATTAAAAATGAATAGAGTTTAGGCTTGGTGCCCTGAACACAGCAACAGTGGTAAAACAAGTAGCCCTCTACCAACAAGCTGCTTCACCAGCTCACAGCATATGAACCCGTGACAGTGAAGTGATTCACTTCATGGTGATACTATAGAATTTCGAAGTAACAAATGGCACAGAGTCTGAAGGATATTTCTCTCTTTATGGTGGGTGCAATTAGAAAGTTTCATTGGCCTCCAAGAAGCTTGGAAATTCCACACCAAGCGTGGCCATTTCCAACCCAGAACCTTGCGTCTTGTCTGCACCACTAAACGTGAGATGCGGAGTCCCCTTTATTCATGTGCTTGCCTGCGGGTCTTGCTCCTGTCCACATGCATGCATGGGAACGTGACCTCCTTTCTGGGGCTTGCTTGGGTCTCAGCTGAAGATACCGTTTTTCCGCCCTCGGTCGATGCACCATGCATTGGCCATTTGGGAATGACAATGTGCTTAAAAGCTTGCGCAGGCGAACTTTGCTTCTGCCATCTCCCTACGGCCCTTCTTTCAAAGGCAACGGGATATTATTTTTTTTTTAGTAAAATAAAAGTATCATACATAACGTGTACGAATACAGCCAAAAATATCAAAAAGGAGCACAACACGGAGAGCCGTAGGCAGCTCCATCTCACCCTCCCATAGGTAGTCTCTCGAATGGTTAGCAACAAAAGATGCTATCCAGTCCGCCGTCCTATTGGCCTCTCGAAACACGTGCTTCGCCTGAAGCACCAATCCATCATAAACCATAGCCCAGATATCTCTCAAAAGCGGGTGGTAGTTGCCGACTCCACCCGAAACCTGCAGAATCTACCCAATCACCGTCGCCGAGTCACCCTCCAGAAGGACGTCTCTCTTCTGCAAGACATGCCGAACATAATCACTACAACAAAATCTTGTTTTAACGACTCTTTCTTGCCGACGCTTTATCCAAGCGTCGGCGATTTTCCGACTCCCGCCCAAATATGCCGACGCTTTTAAAAAGCGTCGGCCATAGACGACGCTAATTAGCGTCGTCGTATACTCTCTCCTACGACGACGCTTATAAGCGTCGGCAGAAGTAAAATTGGCATCAAAACCTAGCGGCCGTTCCCCTCCTCTTCATTCTGCATCCCGATCAAGGCTAGCCCCTCCTCCCTCCTCTCCGACGACGAGCGGCCGACCCTTGTCGTCTCCGGTGCCGAGCGGCGTCCGACGGCAAGCTCCTCTCCTCCTCCCTCCTCTCTGACGACGAGCGGCCGATCCTTGTCCACTCCGGCGTCGAGCAACGTCCGACGGCGAGCTCCTCTCCTCCTCCCTCCTCTCCGACGACGAGCGGCCGATCCTTGTCCACTCCGGCGCCGAGCGACGTCCGACGGCGAGCTCCTCTCCTCCTCCCTCCTCTCCGGCATTTAATAGCAGGTGAGTTTTTTCCCCAACCCTCTCCGGCATTTCAAACCCTCTTCTTTTATTTGTTGATCTGGTTCTTGCTGTAAGGCAATCGACATCTCGTTTTATTGACTAATAAATAATAGGGTTCTTGGAGATTTTAGAAATGACTCAATGAGCAACAAGGGATTTTCTTAGGAAGAGTATCTACAACCTTCTGTGGGTTTATAAAGCCAAACTTGTTAAGAAAAAAATTTGGGCATGTTGGTACCTCTGGCAAATATTTGTGATATGAAGATTGTATTGCAAGAAGTTAGGCGCATCATTTGATCTTTATTTTGTCGTTCTCATGTATCGATTAGATAAGGCAGTTAAGTCATGATGTATGTTTTTGCGCTGCTTGTTCATTAGATATATTCAACATAGTGATTTCAGGAACATAATTAAGCTGCTGGGTTAGGGGTTGGGGGGTTCGGGATGATTACTTCTTAATTGCATACATTCGTACTCTTCTGCCTTTTAGTATTCAAGGGTTTTGCATACAGCAAGTTCCCCCTAAGAATGACTGGCTAATAGCTTTACTTGGTAATAAAATCAGTAGTCTTAAGGATCAACAAGCAATATCAGCAACTAAAATTGCAAGCTCTTTGGAAGAAAATAATAGATACATAAGCATTTCGATCTGTTTACAGAGAAAGGGCAAAATCTAGAACAATCATCTGAAAGCATGGCTGTAGTCATGGAAATAGAAATTCTTGTAGATGAAGTGAGACAGCCACCTGGATGCGAGGAAGCACAGTACCGCTGCTGAGACAACAGCAGTCCTGGTGATGGTCGACATCAAACCCTGCTTGGAAGCTGCAACAATTCCAATGGAGGCTATTGAAATAACTTGCAGAAAAATATTAGGAGCTGACTCTGTCCGATACTGCAATGCGCAAATCGGACATATTAGGAGTGGAGGGTGCGTCTGTGAAAGAAGTTCTGTTTTCTGCAAAGAATAGTAGGTTTTTGAGAAGATACCATAATTCTGTGCTTATGGGTGAGGACTTGGTTTGGCCTGTGCATGGATTGAACGATTGTCTCTCAAATAGAGTTTGTTTTTGAAAAACAGTAGCTACTGATGGCTTTTTGGTGAATGTCTTTATTATGTTGGGGGTGGAACTTTTCAGAAACTAATTTTTGGTATTGAGAAGACTATAATGCTTTGAGAGATGGATCAATGAGCTGTTGGATCAGTTATATACTTCTTGAGACAACAAAACTCCTGCTCTTAAGTGATGTGGTAAAATCATGATATGTTGGTTAAAGACTAGGAGGATGATCAATCAGGTAATTAAAAGGAGGATATATTTATTCAAGTAATTTGTAGTTTTTTTAATAAAAATCAGCATTTCTTTTTGTGCCTCTGATTTTCTGCTTTATTTACATTCGCAATCTTTTCAAACAAACTTGTAAGTTTTGGCCATGAATCGCTTTCATATCTTGGCTTTCTGATTGGCATCGGAATTAAAATGTGGATCATCACTTATAGTCATGCTCTATCTCAAATGATACTCATCTGATCATTCAGTTACTTCATTTTATAAGACATGATAGCACAAACATTACTTTCCTAGTGCTTAGATAAAACCTCTATTGAAATAATTTCAATGCCATATTCCCCCATGTCTGAACATTGTCTTGTATCTCATGTGTAAGTTCAGCAAGTATTTCCCTACGTTCAAACAAAGGAGTTAACAGTCACTTCACTAGAGATCCTCAGCATGATGTGAAAGGAAAGGAAAGCAACACAAAGCCATGAAGTATTAATAAGACATTTAAGGGGTTAACAGTCAGATGGTTGATGCAGGATATGCACCCAAAGAAGTTAATTTGCATTATGAATAAAAGAAGAGCTAATCAGTAGCATATATTAAGTTTCTGAATAGAACAGGATTTACCTCATTAAATTTGAGAATGTGACAGAGAGCAGATGAAACAGTTTATTCTGCAAGATACATCAATTATCAGGGATCCTCAATGCGGTCGCTACTATATGGTGCAAAAAGTATGATTTTTCAGTTGCTTCTCCATGCAAGGTGAACTGCCTTTTGGTCTCACTTACTGAGGTAAAAACTCCAGCATTTAACATGTGGCATAATCATCATGAGGTAATAACAGAGAATGACTGTCTTTCTCTGTACAGGTTGATATATTGCTTCTTTTTGTGCATACTAGGTAACAACATGCCGCGAAGAAAACGATTCAAAGATGTTGAGTTTCAATACACGTCTGTGGGATCTTCTTCCGATCAGTCCCTACAGTCTCAGCAGCACGAGTCCCATTTTCAGCATGAGTCTCACTCTCAGCACGAGTCTCAATCTGAGCATGTGCCACCTGCTGATTGTCCAGACATGGATGACGTGAACATCCAGGGTAATTTGATTTACATTTTATATATTAATTTTTTTTACAATCTAATTATATTAAATCATTTGCCTTTAATGTTTTATTTAATGGATGGATATTTTATTTTATTTTTATAGATGGACTAGGAAGAGTGAGGAGGACACGAGGACCCACTCGAGCACGGGACGTGTGGAGCCTACGCGAGGATGAGAAGATTGTGGTGCATTGCAATGAACTGGGGCAGCCTATCAAGAGGGCTGCAAGCATTTTATCGACTTTTCTAGGATCGGTTGCGCGGAAGGGTCAGTTGTGTCCGCTCAATTATACGAAATGGAATGAAATGCTTCCTTCGTATAATGTTGAGCTTCTTAAAGTTATTGAGGTAAAGAATTGAATTTGCTTACTATCACAATTTTATTTTTTGATTTAACATTGTTATAACATTCTTTAATTACTTTGATGTAGAAAAAGTTTTTGCTCCCTAAAGAGAGTCATGATTGGGTGTTGAAGTCCGTCAACCGCAAGTGGAAAGAATATAGGGCCAAGTTAAAGGCGGACTGGAAGCACGATGGTATGACAGAAGAGGAGGTAGCCCGTGTTTGTCCTCCTGATGTAATCCCTCATCAGTGGAGGGAGCTTGTCCACTATTGGTTTTCCGAGAAAGCTCAGGTTGTGTATATTTTTTTCAATACCTTATATTGTATCTACTAATAATTTAGATTACAAATTTATATTGTTTATTCCTTTTTTGGGAAGACATATTCCAATATTGGTAGAGCTGCACGAGCCTCTCAAACTGTTCCTCATACTTCAGGCTCGATGAGTTATGCTCGACGTAAAGCTGAATTCGTAAGTTTTTTTGAAACTCTTTGAAACTATTTTAAATTGTTCTATCATATAGCATGTATTATGATAACTAGTTTGCCAATATATCTTTTGTTGTAGATGGATGATAATGGGAGGGAGCCTGGTAAGGTGGAGTTTTATAAGATGACTCACACCCACCGAGATGGCAGTTTTGTTCGGGAGGAGTCAAGAGATATAGTCGTATGTATTCATCTTTGAATCTTTCAACGATATTTTTATTAGTTCTATTATTGGCATACATTAATATGACTTTTTCTTTTGAGAGATATAGGACAGGGCAACAACTCTTATTTCAGAGCGCGTCGAGGAGTCATCATCATCCGACGCGACCAGTCATGTCGAAGCTCAGGTGCTCGCTGAATTATTGGGCCCAGAGCGTTATGGTAGAGTGAGGGGTTATGGCGTTGGGGTTACCCCTACTCAGTTGTCTGCAGTAGGCATGTATACTAGAAATGCTGGAGAAGGCAGTAGCAATGCAGAAGTTAGTAGACTTCGGGCAACAATTGAAGATATGAAGGATCGCCATCAAGCAGAGTTGGCGGAGCTGAAGCAGAACCAACAAACTTTGCAGTCTCAGCTTGAGCATATTTCATCTATGTTACAGCGATTTCTCCCTCCTCAGGTAAATAACTATATGTATTTGATGACTTTACATAATCATCACTTATTTTGCATGAGTTAATAATTTTCATATTTCTAACTTCTAAAGTTTCTCTTCTTTTTTTTTGTAGATTCCTGATACTTCAACAGCTCATAGAGATGATGATGGTGCTGAATCCGGTCCCTGATACTTTTTAGACTGTTATTTAAGGAGTTTTATATGTATCTTTCTTATATTTTTCAAAGAACATTGTAATTCTAAATTTATTAATCATATATGACAAGATGAATATTTTGAATGATTTGAATATTTGTGTTGATGTAAATGTAATGCAGGTTCATATTGGCGTAAATGTTGATTTATAATATGCATGTGTTTTATTAATAATTTTTTTAAAAAAAAATCCCACTCCTGACGCTTTAAAGCGTCGTTAAAAACTAAATTTGGCCTGTAAGAAAGACTTTCACCGACGCTTATAAGCGTCGGCCAAAAAACAACAACTATACCACCATGCAAGGTTGTAGTCTATGCCGACGCTAATTCGCGTCGGCAAAAGATCTACACCGACGCTTTCCTAAGCGTCGGTAAATACCCGGTTTTGCCGACGCTTTCCTTGCGCGTCGGCAAAAATCTTTCCCACTCAGGTATCATCGACCCGTCTACGACGCTTGCTTTTGCGTAGGCGGGGTTTTTGCCGACGCTAATAAGCGTCGGTAAAGGCCAATAAAAGCGCCGGTAAAAGTCACTATTCCTGTAGTGAATACAGACCAGACCAGACAGCTCTCAGCTCTACCCCTGTCATCGATATATCAGACAAGTAGCAGCCCCCAGCCGCAATCACCCTGAAATCGGAGCATATGACCAAGAAGCCTGCCCCGCCACACCTACCACCCTGCAGGACGCATCTGTCGAAGTTAACTTTGAGGAAACTCGGGAGTAGGGGCTCCCAGGTGAAAAACACCAACCGGGATGCTCCGCGAGTAGAAAATCATGCAGGAAATCATCAATGTCCGCATGCATGTCGCGATCGTTCGACACCGTACATCAAGTGGATTCAGATCCTCACCAATTCATCTTTCTGTCACATCCTTCTGGTTTAATGACCCACCCATGTTCATCCAGTGATCAGAGATGGAGAATGCATATATATGGTGAGGTCTGTTTTTGTACATTGTTGTTCGATCACTGTCTGCTGATTGGCTTGACTCACTTGAATAGGTGATGAGTGAAGAGAATTCAAATAATTCCACTATATGAGATTTCTGACAAGTTAAGGAACCGGTCTAAGTGGATGTGACCCTTCATGTAGTAGGTCACTAGCTGATGATTGCTTAACATCTCCGGAGACAAAAGCGGCAGTGTAAACAGTTGTTCTACTTTCCCTCAATTTCCTTAATCCATGAGAGACCTTTCCTCATTGATCGCTACATGCATGCATTTGAATCGACAAGGCTTGTAAACATGTTGAGCTAAACGGAGTATTTGAACTTTTCGGATTAAGCTTGGAGAATACCTTGTTGCTGTTCGAGCTTGGCTTGTTCGACAAGCCGTGCAAAACTAGTTCAGCTAAATTCATTGTAATCTATATTGAGCCGAAGCTCAGTTTTTCCCCTTGAAGTCCTCAAAATATTCGCGAGCTACTCAAATCATTCATAGCCTATCAAGAACAGGGCAAACCTCCGCTTGCCACGATAAATTGGTCAGCCTGGCCGGCACGCTGCAGGCCTTTTGACTTCAGCCACCATATATCAACGAAAAATTTCTATATGAGAGAAAGATGCGGGCTAGTGTTTGTTCAATGGCGCAATGACCGCTTCGAGGTCTATCGGGGCGGATGAAAGAAAAAGTTTGGAGTTTTTTTAAATCTATGTATTGCATGATCCAATAGTTGATGTTGTGAAGAAAGATAAATCATTCTTTCGTGCAAAAGATACAACCTGAATCCAATGCCCGATTCAAATACAAGGGCAGCTCACGACATGTAAGACTTGTAACAACTCAAGACCTCATCCAAAATGGCTAGCCGAAAGGTATTATTTGGATTTTTTGATCCTATATAAGTATCCAAGATCTACCCAGTGAATAACCGATGTGAGACTAAACACACGTCCATGCGGGTCCTCGCATACTCTCTCTATTCAAGCCCCGACGTCCTCATCAGACTACGGGTTCAAATTCATTCAAATCTATTCACAAATACCACAATCGGTTCGTGGTCAGCCCCAATGGATCTGTATTGCAGTGTCCCTTAGTCCATATAGGTTAAGGGCCAGATCTGCTCTGATACTATTCGTAACAATCCAGGACCTCACCCAAAATGGCTAACTGGAAGGCATTATTTGGATTTTTTGAGCCTGTCATCAAGTAAAAAAGTTTCTAAAGTATCTCATGTATCATTATTCTTATAAATGATGAAGCATGCAAATTATGTGCAAATAGAGAGATGGTAAAGCATGTCGAGAGAGAAGAACAGAGATTCAGCAAAGACAATACAGAGTTATTGTATCAAAAAAAAAAAAATGATGATAAGAGCTACACTAATGGTAAACAAAGAGGAGAAAATCCCTGATATAAAATTTCTCAATACCATGAGCACTCGAAGATCTCGAAATACAATTATATTCTTGAAGACTATAAGATAGCCAGATAGGCGAAAACTATACGTATAGAAAACCTTAAAAATTTGAGAAATTATATCTTGTTGTGCATCACAATAATTAATTATCTCGGCATAATTTTTGTGAGCTCCATGCACTTGTCTTGATGATTGGTGTGGTGCATGTAACCAATATGGTTGTGCAGCACATCAATTACTCGTTTTATTTATACGCCCTCCATACGCTCATCTTAGTGGCGAACATGGTAGTATATTATTTTTTTTTAAAAAAAAAAATCTTGCCGGGGACTTCATCCCCGAATCCCAAATGGGCCGGCAGCAAGCCGTCATGCATGGTGCACGTGTCCTGTCCTCAGGTCTCCGGTCCGTGAAGGCTGCTATCCGCTACGTGGGCCTATGGTGCCCCTATCCCTCATAGTGGGCCATAGCCCCCGAACCGAAGCACAGAGCAGCCCTTTAAACATCTGACCCATTAAATACATGACACCGTAGTTAATTAAGTCTAAGCATGCATTAGTTCTTAGTAGTATTTTGAACGAGGAGCACGTAATCAAATAGAGCCCCTCTGTAGACTAATTAGTTGGATCATCGGTTAATGTAGGTGATGCTCAATTTACAATGAACGTGTAGATGATAACTACATCCGACGTGCCCAATTAACTCATCTCTCACTACTATTTAATTTTACGGATCTCCAATATTATTATAGTTGGCACTCACACATTGACATACATCTATGCATGTGGCGTCCTTCAATTAGGATGCATTATCAAGATGTAATCGTTGTATTCCAATGATATCGGGAAAGCTCCACTGCGTTTCTCTCTTTTGACTGTTACCATGTAATGGAATCATGAATGGCATCCATTGGTCACTCAAAACATATATAACTCAGTTTAACCAACCTTCATCAAGTCCTGGTACTCGGTTGCATGAGCTCATCAGCCCTGGACGGCACTCCTTTTCTATGACACGGATGGGCAAGGGCAATTGATACCAGCGGTATACGTAGCCTCAAAAAAAAAAATCATCATATCAATATAACATAAGCAGAGAAGGAGAAAAAAAGGATCCAATCTTGGTGCTTCTCATCTTAGTCATTCACACCTAACCTATGTAGTATACATCACCTCTCAACAGTCGAGCAACAGTGAATATAATAACCTAAACACGATCTATGTCAGTCAACCCCATCAGGAAAATGGAAATAAAATACGAAGATACACAAATACTACCGAAACGCCTTGTTCTTCACCAAGCTATACCATTTGGGTGGAGATAGGAACTTGACCAGTAGTCTCTGCCACTCTAATTAAGAGTCGTTCTAGCCTCTTGATGTCATGCTTAAGCGATGCTTGTAACTCAGAAGGTCTATGGTGGTTGTTTTGCCTCGGCCTTCCAGCACTGTTCGATGTCATGAGCTATCCTCCTCGCATCCATGGATGCCCCCATCAACCCCCGCCTCGTGAACCCTACCGCATAGAGGCCTTGCTTCCCCTTCCAACCATTTGGGAATGGTTTCCTTGGTAGCCCGTCTTTCTCTGAGAAGAACTCCCTCTCCTGCCAAACCAAGCCAAACTCTTTAGCCTAATACATCCTTTTTGGAGCCAACCATGGCGGTTTGGTCATGTAACTAATCGAACCTTTAACACCCACGGCTATTCTAGAAATGATTCAATATACTGTGACCCAAAGAGGTGATCAAGTGGACAATTTATACTAGTTTGCGAGCATCGTGCATCAATCGTACACTGACGAATGATGTAACAACAGCAAACGTATATAGTGATATGTTGTTATACCTTCAGCCAAGAGGGTACGTTGCTTTTGTAGCCGGTGGCGAGGACGATAGCGTCGAAGTCCTCCAATCTCCCATCCACGAATTCTGCTCCGCGTCCTGTCAATCTCTTTATCGCAGGGCGAACCTGCAATTCATGACAAACAAGTCCTTTGCAATTCAGAACTGATGTCGATGTTGCGATCGATCGATCGATCGATAGGCAAGTCATGATCTGTCATGTACAATGGACCTTGACATCACCAGACTTGATCTTAGCTAGCGTCCCGACGTCGAGTACTGGGGTCTTGCCGGAGAGTGACTTGAGCTCGAGGGGGCCGAGGCGGGGCCGCCTGAGGCCAAACCGGGCGGTGTCACCGAGCATGAGCCTGGAAGCGAGCAGCAAAAAGGAGTCCACCGTCCGCATGGGGAGCCACTTCAGAAGCCACATGGAGAGACCAAAAGTGGACCAGCCCAGCATCTCCCTGGGCAAAATGTGGACCTGCCAATTATAATCATAGAGGGTGGAAAGGGTTACAAAAGGAGTAAGGGATTGAGCCCAAACACGAAGATAGTAAGGTTGCACTGATCGTCTTATCAGAAGCGATGTCTTTCATACTGCAACTTGGATGCAGCCTATTTATTCCCTCATCTCCAACACAGGATATTGTAGTGCTAAACCAAATATTTAATCATATATATAAGTGGGACGATTAAAGATGGCAGGAAAGCTAGGTTCCCAGATATATTTTTCGATGTCATTTTTGAAGTGACAGAGTATGCTTTGCTCGTGGTGATGCCGTGAGGGGGACCCATGCTAAGGTGCAAATATTTGGCAATCCTGAGTACAGCTTTGTGGACTAGCTTTGAGAGAAAACAAATCATAAGAAGAGAAAGGAACCCAGAAAAGAAATGGTCAGGAAGCGAGGGGGAAGAGAAGGATGTCGGCATCTCTTCCGCGTGCGGATGAATCCCGAGAAAGGGAGAGCGTGGCCGAACAGCGACCGGTGCATGGAGCATAGACTAGGGGCAGGAAAGAGCATTTCCATGTGCCAAAGTCCCTTGTTTACTTAAAAGTGATTTTTATGAAGTGGATTAAATATAAGGTGGAAGTGCCAGTGTCCAAGACACGAGCCTTTAGTTGCTCACTTTCGGTGTTACTAGTGATGATTAGTACCATAACGCTAATCACAGGAATATATAGCCACTAAAAAGAATAGGAATCGCAGCACTTAAAAGATTTTAGTAGTTGTAGCTCAAGGTGTCTTTAGATCAAGAATACACTTTTTTTTTTTGGATGAAAAGATCAAGAATACACTCGCATGTACATGAAAAATAGTCCTAGCTAGGGGAAATTCCTCATCTCGTACTTATAAAGAAGGATAAGGCTGAACATGACTTGATACGACTAAGTTATGCAAATGATTAGCAGATAGACAGCAAGGAAAAGATGGAGAAGAAAATGATGACACACCGAATCTCTTGCGACAATATAAGGGAGAGCGTTGTGGTTGCAGAGGTCCAAGCAGACTTCCATGCCGGAATTGCCGCATCCAACCACAAGGACCTTCTTCCCCTCGAACATGTCACCCCTCTTATATAAGCTTGTGTGCATGATGGTGCCATTGAAGTCCTCCATGCCGTCGATGTCAGGCACCACAGCCTCCGCATTCTCCCCGGTGGCCGCGACCAGCCACCGAGTTACATACTCCTCCACTCCTTCCTCCTCAGCTCCCCTGGTTCTCACCCTCCACAGTCTAATTCTCTCATCATACTCAGCGCTGACCACCATACGATCAAACACAGGTCGGATGTCGAACCGGCTCGCGTAGGCCTCGAGGTAGGCCACGAACTGTTCCTTGGTGGGGTATGTGGGGAAATACGAAGGGAATGCCATGAGAGGCAGCTCGCAGTACTGCTTCGGGAGGTGGAGGTGGAGGCGATCGTAGGTCTTGAGCTGCCACAGAGAGGCGATGCAGTGAGACCTCTCGAGGACCACGCTCGGGACTCCCTTCTCTTTGAGGCATGCAGCCACAGCGAGTCCCGACGGTCCTGCACCTACGATGACGGGCCCCGGGACCCAAACGCACCTCTCAGCCTTGCAAACGGCGGCAGCTTTCATATCCTTACAGTAACGATCACTCGGATGATGATGGCGGAAGAGATGGAAGGACGGATCATGAACTCTTTTACCTTCTATCTCCCCCCAACTGCCCATGAGGTTACAGTAACAAGATATCTATGCAGGGGAACCAAGAGCTTAAATATCGAGAACAGCCATGACCTAGCTGCAAAGGCTGTCTTTCTTGTTATTCGGACTTGCTGGCTTTGTTTGTTGGCTAAGAAGCTGGTGATTAGAGAGGAGATACTGGCTCGCTCTGTGCTTCTTCCTTCCTCCCGTGGACTCTGGAATTTTCTTCCTTCCTGATGCCAAAGCGGATGAGAGCAGGAGAGAAGATTTAGTAGTATTGTCCGCCTAGGTTGTCCTTGCTTGTTTTGGCGGAGGAGAGGCAGGGAAGCGAAGGGCAGAACGGGATGGAAGAGGAGCGAAGGGGATCAGTGGGGTGGGGTCATATATACCATATTGCTCTTGGTTCACTCCTTACACGTACGAGTGGTCGTTGTACATATAAGTGGGATGAGGTAATTAATATTAACTAGCTTTGGGCAAGCGTATAGCCATATATTAGGCGAAGTGGAGAGAGAAGGAATAGATCAAGTGCATGGGTGACTACGACGTCAATTCAGATAAGTAGGAGCAATATTGCACCTCTTGCACATGTGCAGCATTGAAGAGATCACAGCGGACGAAACAAAATGTCATGTGTTGTTGTGATGTGCGCTTCTGGTTCCAGGGAGGAGGTTGATCAATAAAAAATCGCTTAAGTACGAGTTCGGAGCATCATTTGAATTTATAGATAACCATCTATCAGATATCTCTATTTTATTTGATCTAAGGCTTACGTCTATAAAAAATGATATGATACAAATTTTGTGTAATTAATTTAAAGTTTCTGCTTATAGCATGACCATCTAGTGGAAGTTTATATATCCGTGGAAATTCACATGCATGCTTTAGCTTTAGTTGCTATCTATCTCAAGTAATAAGTGGAAATCATGATAAGTTCTATAGAATGCGAGCATGTTACCGGTAAAATTGGGGTGTATCCCCTTCTACATTATAAAGTATGCAAATATTTTAGTATTAGACTAGCAGCATACTGCATTGTAGCAGTTCGTTGTGCTAAGAATAAAAAAGGATATATTTTCTTTCTGTAACAACACAGAACTTCATCCAAAATGGCTAGCTTAGGCTCCTTTATATTGTATAAATACTCAAGAGCTACTTAGCGAGCCGTGGTCAGTTCCAATGAAACCGTGCTGCAGTGTTCCTACTATACATAGATTATGGGTTGAGTCCACTCTAATACCATTTATCATAATTTAGGACCTCACTCAAAAAGCTAGTCGAAGGTATTTTTTTCAGTTCTTTATTCCTATATAAATACCCAAAATCTCCTCAGGAAATAACCGATGTGGGACTAAACAGAAGCCTGCACGGGTTCTCACACTTTCCATGTGTTATACCAAATAATTTATATTGAAGAACTTGAATTATAAAGGTTTAGTTCTTTATTCACTGTTTTTCTAGACGGAAGTTGAAGTTTTGCTACTTGGGATGGTCTTTTATGTGTGTATACTAAGGTAAATTAACTAGCGATAAATAATTCAAAGAAAATAGTATGCCATACTAGGAATTCTAAATAATTGTTCATAGGACTAAATCCTGCGTAGGAGGAATGCTGCAACAACAATACTACATAGAAATAGTTCTCAAAACCACATTCTATGTAAGTTTGATAATACCTTATGTTTACAATGTCGAAAGAACGAAACAATATGTAGAATGTTGCCCTAGAAACAAATAATGTGAGGAGAATTAATTAATACATGAAAATGCATCACCTCCGCCGTTACTATTTACTACCTTTTAGCACTTCTTAAAACTATTTGAAACTCTTTTTAACTGCTAACATGCATCATCGGAATAATGAGCAGTTAAGTAGGGGGAAAAATCAGATTTAGGCTTGACTTTGGTACGCATTTGCCAAAGAGAATCTCATGCAGGACGATAGTGTATGCTATACGAATTCAGAATCTCATGCAAGAGAAGTGAGAATCAAATGAGATATTCTCACGCAAGAGAATCTTGGTTGACATCAAAAAGCTAGCCATGTCAAGTCCCATGCATGTTTGAATGGTGGTCTTCTTAGGATTTCTTTTCGTTTGGTAAGAATAACAGCGTATAAGGTGCCACCAACTGTTCCAAACAATAAAAAGAGAGCAGAATTAACAATGACAAACATTTTGGAGAACCCCACTTTGGATTTCCATTCGGAACCTCCTCCAAACAGAAAACCGGTGCAATTATTAATACACAATCCTGTTTGTAAAATGCTGGAAATTAAATGCTTATTTTTTAACAAAGAAAAAAAAATCCTACAGCAATGAGAGATATGGCATTCCTCATCTTTCATTACATGATTTACATCCTCCAAGCCATCTAGTATAAAAAAAAAAGGGCAAAAAAAAAAAATTTCTATAATATAATGGCTGACAACTTCCTGCAAATGGCACCAAAAGAAATTATGCGACAACAAAGGCATTTGATGCATCACTGGGTAATTAATCCAACTCCGTTTGATGAGTACCAAATGCACAGCTGCTTGAGCTGATTCTGCTGCAACAAATTTTGCTCGCTCTCTATTATTCAATAAGCAATATAAGATATTGATTTTATTATTACAGAAAAGATGGTATGATCTCAAGATTTCCTCGATCAGAAATATAACTTAATTCGACTGTCGGCGGTGCATAAACAGCCTTTGCAAAGATCGCATAATAAAACTATTAAAAGAATAACTAGCTGGGAGGAAACGAGGTATAGCCTGTGGGGATTAAAGGGTTGTTTCATAGAAGAAGATAGTGAAATGAGGAAAAAGTAGTGATTAAAGTAGTTAAAAATTTTATCAGAATATGGAATCCATATGGCAGCTGAAAAGTTTTAGGTAAAAGGAGAGGGACCATGGCCTTCTGAGACTGGGACTCGCCTTAAAGAACCCATAAAACACGAAATTAATGCTGACATGCACAAAATCCAAACAATGGGCAATAGTTCATCACTAGGCAACCAAATGATTGCTACTCCCCACCTAGTTAACAACATTTTCCTTGCCATGGTCAGCATGTGAACGCCTCAATCTCTACATGTTCTCAAAATTTTAAACTGACATTTTAAATGAAACCTTGGATGATGCTTGGACATTAACTATTGGCACCAAGCAAATGCAAACAAGCCTTCTCCCATTATTATGGGTACAGGAAAGAAGAAAATCAAAAGCTTGGACCCTTCTATGAAAGCTTAACTATTACAAAGTTAGAAGCAAATAATTCATCATGCAGCTCCTACATTTCCAAAAGTACATGGAGCTAGAAAGGTTTGGGTTGTTACTTTCGCTGAAAGAATGACTCGTTTTTTTGCGACATCAATCGTTGGATCGCACAATGACCACTTCGAGATCTGCACAGACGGAAGGAAGAAAGAGGATCGACCATTCACTCACACAAAAGATACATCCTGAACCCACCCGAGCTAGAGCAACCTCAGTCCATGTATAAAATAGCACACGGGATGATCATTGTCATGCATAGATGACTGTCTGATATATGACTCATAAAATAAAACGATGAATATTGGCATTCATTGAAACCATTAATTTGGTGTCAGCTTTAGGAACCTTCTTCACCTATTCCTATATACTGCATCTGTTATCTTGCCTTGGATGTCTTGTTTCAACTTTGAAACAACTAAGAAAAAGATCAGTAATTCTGTTTGCCACTAATTGTGATTGGAACTAACTTATTCTATATGTCATTAGGTACAGAGGAACCTTCATGGGGACTAGTTCGCTGTATTTGACGGTAAGTTAAGGATCAGTTTATTCTAACAGGAATGTTCAAATGGGACAAAGATCCACCCTACTTTGAGCAGCAAGTACGCTGGCCACGTTAATCAAGATTGCAATGGCATGTTTAATATTCTCAAAAAAATGTAATGCCATGAAACATGGAAAGTTCGGGCTGGCTAGATGCAGGTTATGCATCGTTACAAAATGTGAGAACATTACATGCTATTATGTTAATTATTCTCGAGCAAGCAACCGTACGTACTGCTGGCATCATATTCAAATTAGGTAGATCATTAGAATATAAACTTAGCCATTAGTAAAGGTGAAAGAGTGAAGCATCTTAAGTGGAAACCAATAAAATTAAGCAGCACTAAACTTTCAAAAGGATCTTTTTGGTACTAATGCTAGATGAGTATGCTGTGTAGTTTCCAATATTTAATATATATATTTATATCTATAATAATCAATTAATAATGCCCCCTTTAAAAAGCCGAAGAACCTATCTTCTCATAAAACTATGTAGTGGATATCTTTATTAAGAAGTCACAGGAGCTAGAATTCAAGGCTTTATTGTGCTTTTTTTTTTTAATCATAAAGCAAATTCTTCGTATAATATTCTTGGGAATTACTGCCCATCTCGATCGGGCTACGTTACCATGTTTGACTTAGAAAAATTTATTTTAACGTTAAAGAACGGATTACCAGCATTGAAAGCTCGAAAGCACAAAGAGACAGGTGGGGAACTTTTTCCTGTGCGCCAACCCTTCTCCAAAGAAATAGAGCATATATTTGTTCGAACCTCAACTGAACCACTTTTCCTATACATTATTTCTCCAAGTTTTTCCTCTCTGGACTGCCATCCTTTCCCTCTGGACTTCCTGATACAAATGTCTCGATCGTAGTGTACACGTAATATGCCGTTCTGCATGATGTAGCTCCCATTTGAGTTTTCTTTTTTTCTTCTTCTTTTTTTTATGAAGGGAGAGGCAAAGCCACCCAGTCTTTATTAAAAAAGAAAAATTTATAAAAACTATTTATAAAAGATTTGCAAAAAAATATATAAAAGAACAATAAAATTTTTTTACAAAAGATAGTGGCCTATAACTAGACTTGTTAAACTATTCAACAAGTTGAACAAGCTCCCATTTGAGTATCAAAACAAACTATGAGACAGATCTAAATTAAGGTGGACGTACATCCTCATAGCCTTCTTTGTAGCCCTAACACCCTGCGTCATTGTTCGCATGCAGCATCCAATTTTCTCAAAATTAGAAGATAATGCCGACAGTGATAATTAGATACACAATTTTGAATGATCAAAACATCATGGATTATAAGGACATTAGATATCAAAATAATTCCCATGTACATCTTCTATTACAACCCTAGCCATGAATTATAACATCCAGTTGTTATATATTTTAAACAAATAGCATATGCAAGGCAGCAAGTTCAGTGCCGAGATGCTAGATTCAACTGAAGCAGTTTTTGTGTTAAATCTCATGCAAACAAGTATAAACACAAGTATTTTGGTAATCAATTAATCATCATGATCTAATTGCTTTATGAATAAAATCTTTGGATTTAAGTACTGTTACATGAAATAACTGCAGATTGGAGTTTGTCCTGGTCGTTACATCTCACCTCTAAGCAAGTGAAGATGTTGGATTTAATTCTTGTATAGTGCATCATCAAAATCTGGAACTAAGCAATCATAGCACAGGCAGATTTCTCTTCCAGTCTCTGGGGATAAAAGAATTACTTCGTCTGGTATTTGGTTAAACTACCTCATCCTTCTTCTTCTTCCTCATCAACTGGTCCTTTCCTTTATCTTGTTAACATAATTTTCTAAACAATCTCAACAATTTGCCTCACTTGAAATTGCTCGAGCTTGCAAATTTAAAAACCCTTTATAGCTTGCAAATCTCTGGTATTGCATGTATGAGTACATTTTACTTCTGCTATTTAATTTCTCTATGCGCATTATGTATTGCATGCTATTCTTTAAAAATACAAAAATAAAATATAAAGCTAGTACTTAAATAATTCCATACAACTTAATCCCCCCCTTTGTAGGCTTTACATGGAGAAGTTCGTCCTCACATCAAATGCAATGATTGTTCATTACTCAAAAAGGTTGGAAACTAACTTTTTTTAACTTTGGAATAACAAAATCACTCCAAAGTCTACATCATTCTGTCATGGGTGATACATCAATTCAAGAACACCATGAACTAATAAATAAGACCGCCTCATCCCTATCAAGGCTGAAGTTAATAGGCCTTAGGAATATACTTTCCGTCACTTCCTCCACTTCTCCTGAATCTTTTGCAAGGAAATTAATAGCAGGCCCCAGAAGTCATTTGTGCCGTATTATCTATCATTTTAAAGAGTGATTGGTGGGTCATGGAATCAACTAAACTGTGATTTGTTGCTGCATGCTTTCAGGTCCCCCATTCTTTTCAGGATGCCCAGATTCAGAGAAACTTGGTATTACTAAAAGCAGAAAGTTGTCCCTTGTCCTCATTCCAGGAGGACACAAGCTAAGCAAATGACAAAAAAGCTCCTGCTGCAATCTTGATGTAAGCTGTCGGGAGAGATTACAATCTATAGAGTTTGGCAACTCACACTATTTGTATAGCTTTAGGGATTGAGTAGATAAAAAATTCAACGGTGGGAGGGGACCAACTCCACCGTAATCTGGAAGCAAGAAATATTAAGATTCATACAAGGAACCATTAGTGGCAGAAAGTGGAGTACAGATTCAATTGCCAAAGCATCAATGCGCGGATAAAGCGCCGGCTTAGCGTGCGTGCCAAAAGTTCTGCATGCATAGAAATCCCTCCTCTATGGGCCCGAGTGACGAGGGAGTCTGATTCCAACTTTATGACGCCTACTTGATTGCTTCCCTGGCTGTCCACCAAAAAGAGGGGAAAATATATACTTCTACAATTGGAAAGAGCATCGAAGATGAGGGTCGCAGTTAGTGGACTGAGAATCAGACCGGAAACAATGAAAAGAAAAAACTTTTTTTATTAAAAGAATAATCATACTACTTATTACACAAGCAGGGGCGCCTAAAGTTAGTTTTAGATTTAAAGATTAATGAATCCCCGAGAATATGATAAATAATGGCAATGTTAAGATAGAGGTTGCATGAAATGATAAGTGGAGAAGTTTGCAGGAAAATGGCATTCCAAAATAATTATAATGTTAAGATAGAGGTTGCATGTAATGATAAGTGGAGAAGTTTGTAGAAAAATGGCATTCCACGAGTAAAAAAGGTTCAATGAATAAGGGATATTCAGGACATGATCGGGGTGGAATGCCTTGCAAGCAAAGTACATATATCATGAGGTCATCGGAGTAGTAGACTAGGTAGCCTCGTATGTGGCTAACCATTATGTAGAGACTCTATGGCTAGAAAAGAGA
This sequence comes from Phoenix dactylifera, assembly GCF_051530095.1. NCBI lineage: Eukaryota > Viridiplantae > Streptophyta > Magnoliopsida > Arecales > Arecaceae > Phoenix > Phoenix dactylifera. The sequence goes on along the minus strand of NC_143198.1, from coordinate 30,367,351 downwards.
AAATTATCTGGTGCACTCTGGAACTTGTTATTTTTTGATTTTTTTGGATGTATTCGTACCAACATGTATGAGGCATCCGCTTCAGCCATTTTTTTTTTTTTTGATTTACAGTAGAATAATAATATTTTGTGATTTTTGCATGCCGATTGAAAATGAATATAAGATAACTGTGATTCTAAATATTAATGAAAGTGCAACTTTCATTCTCATCCTAATTTCTTCTTTTAGTAAATTAACAACCTTTTCAAAAAACTCTCAACTGTAGAGTCCTAATTTTTGAATTAAGCACGATGAATGATGGCAAGCAGGGGTTCTGAATTTCAATGTGATGTGGGACCAAGATAGGGAGTCTATAGGTTGGCAATCCCTAGAACACGAAGCCATTGACCTCGACGCAGAATAAGGAGACTTTGGTGAAGTCAACCTTATTACAAAAGCTTACCGCAAACAAGCATTGTAGCACTAATCTAGGGTTATCTTTACAGAACCTACTAAATGATTGGTTCCATGGAAGGCTACTCCCACAAAACTAAAGTCAATTCGAGCCACCGTCACCATTCCATCCACATTTTCTTTAGTAACATCATTTTCTCATGATACTTGAAAGCAGTATGGGGCACCTTGTATGGAAGAAAATGACAATCTTTTATTGACAATCACTTGAGTTGATCAATTTTTCAACAATGCTTTATGGAAAAAGCTCATCCTTATAATCTTCATTAACTGCTCAAATCGAATCATAAAATATAAATGACATGATGTTTCATGCCAAATATGAAAATTCTTGCAACCATTGGAGCTTGTACAAAGGTCAGCTAATAATGCTCTACCAGCAACCATTAGAGCTAGAGTCATTTGAAGCATTAACATAGATCAATTATTTCCCATTTTACATGTTGTATAATTTGTGAGAAACTACAATTTACTGTCCTTGTTACAGCCCAAATGAATGAGTTCGCCTCAGTTTGCCTATTTCTTTGTTATTTCCTGGTTTATTTGTTTTCTAGCCATTCATATAATGAAAAGATTTTAATCATTGATTTAATCATGAAACCATTTTCTTTTATTTGACAAGTTAATCATTCTCAAATTTTCTTATTTTTAAGTGCCTCCTATTGCGCAATATGTGGTCCTTTAGCTGCTGCCATAACACCTCAGCAGCCTCTCAGAACGGTCGGCAATGGACGCCATCAGAGAAATTGGGTCATGAGTGCCTGCGGAAATGACTATAGCTTTGTTTTGACTGGGCCCATCACTTAGGCCCACAAGCATGACTTGGCCCCAATCTGGTTGTCCTGAGTCATGATTTTGAGCCTATATCCAAAACATTAAGCAACCAAATAACCTAGGATGGGGTTTATGGATAATTTTTAAGAGCCCCTTAGTCGTTCAGGTCCGAATCAGGTCAAATCAAAGTTTAAATCCAATTCAAGATTTTTTTAAGAGAACTAATTTATTATGTATTTTGAAAGGCAATTAATAGTGAAATGGATAATGAGTGAAGGGTAAAAAAAAGATAAAAAAAGATAAAAGATAAAAAATAAAAAAGTATTACCATGGATTTCTATTATTAATGTTGTTGACAAGAACATAAGAACATGGCTTAACCTCGACTAAACTTCAACCTACAAATATATAGAATAATAATGTAAAAAAAAAAAAAAAATTGATTGAATTCTTAGTTAGAATGTTATGTTTCATATCATTTTTGATCAGTAGAGTGTTATGTTTCAAAGAGTGATAACATATTTTCCTTCACAAAACATAAAGTAATAATATATTTGGTAGTATATTAAATGTTTTTGTTTCTATATTTATAGATCATGAATTAGAGTTTGATTTTCTAGTTTTTTGAACTATTAGAATAAGTTCAACTTTAGTCAAGCGAGAATAAGAGGCAATTCATGCGGACCTCTTAGTAGTTCAAAAATGTGCCGCGGGAGCACGGGCATTCATAACATGCTCGGGCAGCTCGACTGCACATTCTTCGAGCCTGTTTGGGTTGGATTGGATTTCCCTAACCCGAATTTTACAACAGGAGAAGGCCTCTTGGCTCTTGGACTTGGGTTGTGTTGAGGAAAAAAATGGACCACCCCACAAATACAATTAAAGCACCCAAATTCGACAGCAAGCTGAGCTCATGCAGGCCGAGCCGAGCTCAGAAGACCGAGCCGAGCTCATGCAAGCCGAGCTCATGCAGGCCGAGCCGAGCTCAGAAGACCGAGCCGAGAAGGCTGAGCTGAGTTCCGAAGACCGAGTCGAGCTCATGCAGGTCGAGTTCAGAAGGCCGAGCTCGTGTAGACTGAGCTCATGCAGTCCGAGCCGAGCTCGTGCAGGTCGAGCTCATGCAGTCCGAGCCGAGCTCGTGCAGGTCGAGCTCAGAAGGCTGCCGAGCACAAAAGGCCAAGCACAGAAGGCCGAACTGACCTCAGAAGGCCGACCTCGTCGTCCACATGCTGCAGCCATGCGCTGCAGCAGGCTCATCGCACCATGCTTTACTTACCGGCCACGCCACGACATATTAATCAGGGATCATACCCTGTTACGACTGTCAACGCCTCACCATTCCCAAGAATGGACTGCACTGCGCACCACAAGCATGCTCTGGCTGCGCGCCATCTCTTTCCATGATGGGAACGGGCCATCCACGGCAACTCATTACTTCACACGCCCACATCCAATCGTGACGATAACCTTTTAATTCGCCCAGTCACATCACAGGTAACCTTGCCACTCCTATAAAAGGAGGGCTTCTTCCTCCCAAGGGAGGGCTTCGGATTTCTACATACAGTCCATCTCCTTCTCCAAAATTAAGCCCTCCTCTGATTTAAGCATCAAAGGGCCGATGCCGGAAACCCCGGCCACCGGTTTCTTGCAGGTCCTCCGAAGGACACAGCCCGCCGACGTACCGCCACCCACCACTCTCGCCGAAGCTCCTCCTCGTCGGTCTGCGGCCACCCCCGGGTCCAAATTTCCAGCAACAGGTTGGATTTGGCAAGCCTTTGAAAACCATTGGTCAATCGTACTAACATATCTGATTGCTACATAAATACCTAAATAGGACTTTAAAATTAGCAATTTTTTTTGGGACTGCAAGTCTATGCACCACGCCAATCATCTCGTTTTCATGCGGGAGGCCAATCACCGATACAAACATATGATGAATAGAGCTCGCAGAAAGCATATGAGGCGATTGATGTGGCGCACAAGCATATGGCACACATGGTGAAAGTTAGGGTGAGGTTTTTCTTTTCTCCCTTCTTTTGGTTGAATCTAATGAGCTATATGGGTAATGGAAAGAGTGTTCTATATGGGTGCAAGGTGCTACCTCCTCTCTTTTTTTTCTTTTTTTTTCTTTTTTTTTTTTTGGAGCTCTGCGTGATACTAAGCAATTATGGTGACAATAGCCCAAACTAGCCGCATCAACTCCTACCGGGCCGGAACTGAAGCATGGATAAGGTTCCCTACATGATTGGGGCGTACCAGACTGATGTTTTAGGCTCATGGGTTCGCCTGAGTCAAAAGATTGATCAGTTTGAATAATTGGATTGGGTGTGTGTGTGTGTGTATTCCCATCTCCTAACAGATGTGTTGATCATGACTATTATAGATCTAGCGTTAGATAAATCAACTCGAACTAGGGCAACTTATTCTCACACAATCAAGATGGAACTATGCTCTTGTCGACAAAATTGGTAGTAGAATTGATATTGTCACATTCTCGCATAATTATTAATTTTCTCGATAGAAAAAAATAGCTTGATGCTTTTGCAAATCCAGGCCCAATTTTAACCAAGATTGGACTGCATCGGGTTGGGTTTGGATTATGCTTGACTCGGCCTACCCGAATGAACTAGCGGCAAAGTTCTCAAAATTGGATCAGACCAACCAGTTAGATTGGAAAACTGATTTAGGACTACATTTAAATTATTGAATCAAATCAATATATAACCCACCAGACCAATTGGGTATTGCTCGACCTTGGTGTTTTAGAGCGACATGGAACTCCTGTTTGAACACATCCATAATACTGCCAGTTGACCCTGTACTTTGATTTGTGAATAGCAACCTAACCATCGTTATTCATGGAGTTGACATGTCCTAAACAATTCAGTTCATTGATTAGGTTTGACTCTAAACACATGAGCCAAGAGAAAATCGTGTCCGTGGTATCATGCTTGCACCAGTCTAAACTTGATTGCACACGCGATCAAAGCAAAGAAAAAAAAAATCAAAGTCTTGTGACCGCCAGCAATGGCTTTACTTTGTTTTTCAAAAAAAAGAAAATCCTAAATTGCCTCCTTTGTTGTACATTATTTAGAAGATTTTATCTAAATCGACCACATATTTGCGCCAGAGTCTCTTCGTAGCTATTTATTCTCTGATTTTATTTACCGCATTCATATCCGACGAATATGAGATGTTGTTGTATTAAAAAAAAAAAGAGTTATAAAGTAGTTCACCCAGAAAGGGATACGACTTTATATAATTAAACAGCTTCGCTCCTACTTCACATTTATTTCCACTTCTATTTTTTGTATTTTAATTTTGACACTTAGTTCTAGCATCATTTTTTTTCACCCAAAAAATATTTTTGTCCTTTTATATATCAACCATGTTTTTGTAAAATCGGCATTTGTCTACGGGAAAAAAAACATCATTTTGTAGACTACTAAAGGTGAAAAGGCTTATTATAGAAAGATAATCATTAATGACCATCAAACAAAGGACAGATGCTAAATTTTTTTAAAATATTTATTATTTTCAAAATCAAAGCCTAATTATCAAACTACTCAAAAGCATGATATTTTTTATTCTTTAAAGAAATCATAAATTTACTAGTTATGTGCACATCCCACTAGACTCACTAAATAGCCAATTTTCTTAAATGGTGATGGCTTCCATTGCCTGATATTTTCATCATTTGAATTTTGAACATGATTTAGCTTGCAAATACTTAACTACTGATAAATCCAAATCTCAAAATCATTTTTTTTCCTAACGTTTCACATGCTCGATGCACAGGATATATGTCGCCGCTCTGATTCAAACAATGTATGGCATCTACAAACTAACCTATTGTTACAATACATTCGGTCAAGAAAGTATATCATATATGCAATCAAAGCTACACATATAAGGATGCAAGGAAACAAAGTGGTAGATTAGGCAGTCAAGACTCAAGCACTTAAAAGGGAAATTCGACACCAACAACCAATCTTCAGTCCCAATTGCTTTGGCTAAAATTTGTCGAATGATGTGCATACGGTAACATACTCAACTCTTAAATGTTTTGCATGATACTGTTGTCCCAATTGGCTATTTTATTGGTCTCTCGAAATACATGCTGCGTCCAAATAGCCATCCTCTCGCAAACCATGGCCCTGATGTTGTTCAGCAGTGGGTGATAATCACTGTCCCCCTTCTCTCCAAAATCTATTGGATCCATCCTCACAAAACCGTCCTTAGGAGGATCTCCCTCGCAGCACAATAAGCGGCACATAACACAGTCCCTGGAAACTTTAAATTTTTCTTTAAAAATAATAAAAAGTATAGCAGTTGCATGTGCCACAGCTGTTTGTCCCGGAAACCCCTCCCAAAGCCACGGGCGCTGACCATGGGATCGGAAATGCCTCCGGTGAAGACAAGTATTAAGACCAGAATCATGGCGTATTATGATCGTTTTGTGCGGAAAATTCAAGCAGACTGCAACAAAAATCGCTTTAATTTATTGAAATGCACGACGCCGAGCCATTTAACAAGTCCCGGATTCCCAATTGATCTCAGGGAACCCGGACTCCTCTCTTCTCTAACCGGCGTTTCCACAAGGGTCCAACGCTACAACCTCTTCCTTCCTTTCTGCCATTAAACGACACAATGCAAAACAGAACTTAAAGCTTGCGAGGACTCTCTCTCCATCTTCCTCTTCTCAGAGAGATCGCCTATCACTGTTATTTTTCTTGATCTATAGCACAAAGTTCACGATTAATAGCGGAGGAACAATGATATATTTCAGAGCAAAACACTAGAACTTGAAACATAGAATTACAGTTAGAAAGCAATGCTATTAGGACGAGAACAAAAACATTGTGATAACATGGCAAATGGAAGAGATCATAACTCGCCGAAGATGGCTTCCCATATGCCGGCGAAGGCCTCGAGGATGACCGCATGATGGGAAGGTGGATTCAGGGAGAGGAAGGAGTGGAGGAGCTGCTCCAATTCCTCGGGTTCACTCATCTGCGTCTCTATGATCATCTCCAACATCGAACTCCGGAAATCCTCGTATGGATTGCTCGATCGTTTCACCACCGCAGACACGCTCCGAGCCACCGCCGCCGCCATCTCCTCCTCCTCCTCCCCGCTCGCGTCTTTTCTCGGCGGTCGCCTGGTGGACTTCTTGTTCTTGGTCTTCTTCTTGGATGAAGCACGGTGGTAGAAGTCCGACGAGTCGGAAGAGAAGCTCTTGGACGAGAAAAGGGTCCGCGTCTCTTTCTCTTCTTCCTCCTCCTCCTCCCCTTCTTCACCGCTGAAGAAGCCATATTCATAGTTGGAGCCGCTCGAAGAGAAGCTGCTAAATCCATAACCATTGGAAAGCAGCGTCTTTTTCTCGGTTGCAAACTTGTCCTTCTTCTTAGCCATTGCCTTCTTCCTCTCTTTGGAGTGGGAGTAGTAGTGATCATTGGAGGGAGAAGAAGGCGACGCAGGAGGGCACTTCCTCCCCTCCCCTGCTCCAGTTTCGTAGACAACTCCAGTTTCCGTAACTCTCCTCTCCTTCTTCTGATTCCTCTTCCCCTGCTCTGTAGTCAGGGGAAGGTTCGGGCTGGGGGCACGAACGGACCTGCGGCTGCTGCAATCAATGGAGACCTGCACGACGGGAGCCATGCGATGCGGGAGATGGTCGAGCTTGCCTCGATGGTGGACATGGCGGTTGCTGGCGGGGAAGACGGGCTCGTGAGAGATTTTATCAGAGAAGTTTATTATACCGGTGGTCGTGCAGGAGGAGCTGAGAAGCATCTGAGCTATTCGATGCTTCAACCGATGGCCGATGTTGCTGCTCTTGTCCATGGATCCTTCTGATCTCCCTTGCTTTCTCTCTCACCGTTTTTTTCCTCTTTCTTTCTTGTGAAAAACAGCATGGTTACTTCTTGAAGGGGGAAGCAGAGGAAGGTATCCATAAAGCGAATCTTTTCGCTGTTAGGACGGTGCCTGTCGCTAGAGGGAACAAGAAGCGCATTTGGTACGGGCACGACACGATTAGGTCGGTCATGACTCGCCTATCCGTAAAATTTTGACAGGACCAAACCTAGGGAATAAAATGTCGTTAATCAAAAGGAAGCATGTTGGGCTGCTCTCAGATCCTGCAGCGCATCCTTCGAGGGTTAAAAAGATCCGTGGCTACAATAGTTTAAGGGTTCTCCTTTTAGTTCTAAAATAAAAATGTTACGTTGTAAACAGTTTTGCAACTGGATAATTACTTGCTTCGGCATTTACTACAGTCATTCTTTTTTTTTTTTGTACGAATTGTTATTCCTATCATAAAGGTTAATAACATCATTATAACAGTAAATTGATTATTAAATATTGATTTTCAAGGAGCCTGAATAGTTGGAACAGTTGAAAAATATGAATTAGAAAAAAAAATTGTATTTCTGCCCGTCCATTACAATATACAGGAGTAATCTTTATATAGTACTAGAAGGCCGGCAAAGTTTAGTACAACCGACTAAATTTGGCATAATCAATCGAGATGAAGTTTAATAAGATCAACTAATTTTGGCACAATAAATGAATCAATCAATAAATTCTAACAGCAACAATAAAAAGGTGCGCTCACTTGAAATCCTTGTTTACTTTCCCTTTTGTCAATTACTGCACATCCTTGCTTGTGTGATGCTAGGTGTAACGAGAGAGAACGAAAAAAAAGAAGAAGAAGAAGTAAATGGTAGTAAGAGAGAGCACATGTACCTTTTCTTTCTCATGTTTTTTCTTTTAATCTTGTTGAGGGATAATTACTTGCTTCAGCCTTTACTACAGTCATTTTTTTTGTACGAATTGTTATTCCTATTATAAAGGTTAATAACACCATTATAACAGTTAATTAAGTATTAAATATTGATTTTCAAGAAGCTTAAATAATTGGAATAGTTGAAAAATATGAATTAGAGAAGAGAATTGTATACTAAAAGACCGATAAAGTTTGGTAAGGCCGATTAAGTTTGACATAATTAATCACAAATCAATCAAGGTGAAGTTTGGTAAGGTCGACTAAGTTTGACAAAATCAATCAATCAAATAATCAATTTTAACAGCAACAATAAAAAAGTGCGTTGACTTGAAATCCTCGTCTGCTCTTCCTTGCTTGTCTATGATGCTAAGTATAACGAGAGAACAAAAAAAAAAAAAAGAGTAAATGGCAGTAAGAGAGAGCACATGTACCTTTTCTTTCCCATGTTTTTTCTTTTAATCTTGTTGAGGGATTAGAGAGCACAATCTCTTCTGCCTTGTACGTCTCATGTTGCCGTGTACTTTTCCTGTTCAATGGCTTTTAACTGTGAGAGCGCAGACAAAGATGAGATCTTGGGAACCAGATCCAGTGGATTTTGAATTGTTTAAATGCAAAGAGATAATGTAGCGAGTGGTTACTTGGCTGTTCCACTAGATCCGGTCCCTCCGAAAGGCAGGAGCAGTGCATCCGTAGCCAAAGGCCGAAGAGGAGGCGATGAGTGAAAAAGAAAGAAAAAAAGAAAAATGTTGACACTCGTTTCTCTAGTTACAAATCACCTTATCCACCCAAAAGCTTTCAAAGGTTTGCAAACACCTCCTGAAACGGGCCTCAGTTGCTGCCCCTCACAGCCAAGCGCAAGGGACAAATTCCTTGCCTCATCCCTCCTTCCACTTCTCACAGGCAACTTGTCTTGTTATGGATGTGAAAGTACTCTTCCTTCAGTCTTATTTTAACCGTGGTTATAATGTACTTGCGAATCTTATAGGTGAGATGGCCGGGAGGTCTGGGAGTTTATGAAGAGGTGGGAAGCTCCCTTTGTTGTTTTGGCGTGGTTTGGCTTCTTACGTCGCAAGGCATAATTGTGTACACTGGTACCTCGTGATCCTTCTCATGCTAATCCTCTGGGTAGCTTCTTGTCTGCGTCTCGCTACTCTATATTCATCTGCATGTGCGAAGCAAATGGACCTTTTTAATATTGCAATACATGGACTAAACAAAGTTAGTGACAGCGATGCGTATAATGCAATACTTCTTCTTTTCGGTTTCCCAGACCGACATGAGTTTCTTTTTTCTTCTGCAAGAAGTTGTAGGCCATTTCTTTGATTATATTTCCTTAGGTACTGATGCGGGGTTTGCACCCCGGCACCAGCCCGCACACCGGCCGAGCAGGAAAAGCGACTGCGTCCCTCCCGAGATATTGTCTGCTCTGGGCAGGCCCCGTGGGCGCGGAGCTTGCACGGGGTGCGCACCCACCTGCAGGCGCGGAGCTCGTACAGGGGGCTTGGGCGACCCTCACGGTTTTGTCCTATAAAAAGCGCATCGTTTTAACGAGAGAGTGCTGGAGCAGCTCAGCTCGGTAGAGCAAGGTATTGTCCGCTCTGGGGATCGGGGATCGTCAACCGCTCCCGGGGGTCCACCCTCTGGTGGCGCCCCGGGTGGAACCACCCTTCCCACCCCGCACGGTTTTGTCCTTCCCCGGAGGGCCGCGCAGGTACTATCACAGGGAAGGCGCCTCGTGAGGAAAGGTTTTAGGCCTCCTCATTATAAAGCACAGACCTTTCTGCTGATCAGCCGATGTGGGACTAAACTGGGAACCCCATCCCACAACAGGTACATTTTTCTTTCGCGAGAATGGCTTTCAATTTCATCCATTGATTATGATACATTCGCTTTATCAGCCGTCGTTGTAGCTGCCAAGACGAGCAATCATCAATATACGAATGGGCATACCTATGTTCCTAAGATGTAGGTTTATATAGAGTGAGGGTCGACCCCTACAGCCAAATAAGACAGAAATGCGCCTTAGCACCTTAATTGCCCGCTAACAGCTCGCATATTACATATATTCTGCGAGTTAATCATATAAGTCATGCAGTAATTGCTCCACACGTGCGACCAACTGTAACCGTACCATAACATACCCCCAAAATATATTGAGCCATAATTGTCATTTTAATGAATTTTAACCGTCTTAAATATATTTTGATTTGAAGACATGTGGCTCGTTGCTGTTATTTGTCCATATAGGTTGGCAGTTCAGGTCGGCACGGTACATCATTCGATGCTAAGGTCAGTACCTTGATGTTGGTAACAGTCACAAGCCGACGAATCTTCGCGCCATCGGTTGCTAAAATAAAAAAGAAGTGTTATGGAATGTTGCAAGTGCCCAAAAAAAAAAAGCATCAAAATGAACACTTCAAACATTAAATCGTGGATGAAAAAGAATACGTGGCCCTCGTGATCGCACTCGTCCGGGCCCTATCGCTTCCGAACCAGGGACTGCGTATGATGCGATTATGACTCGTCGTTGTTGGGTTGGATTAGTCTCAATCGGTGTTCCTTGAAGCTGATCCGTGGTTTTGGGACCCAGACGGTAGTCTCATTGTTGTCTACATCCGGTTCGGGCTGTCTAAGTTCTTCGTACAGGTTCAGCGAATCCCGCTAAATCCTGCGGGGCGTCCCCCTTCTTCTCCCCTCGCGCCTTCAAGCGATTGCGTGGAAATCTCGGGCCCTAAATGTCTCCTGCTACTTAAGGCACACCAAATGTTTGATCGTATGCCTCAAAGACAACAGGAATATTAGATTACGGTAAAATATTGCAGGAGAATGACCGCAATTAGCATCACAAGCCTTCCTCCTCACCTCAAATTTTGGCGTCACGCGGGTAAGAATGCACGCGACTCTCTCAGAATTCTCACCATCTATTAAACTCGTGCTTCAAGTTTCCACAAAGATAATGCATGCTATTTCCATGATTATTCTATTTTCATCGTGTGTTCGTCGTGTCTTCTGGAGTCTGTTGATAACAAACTTGTAGCTGCCTCCTCTCCCGGAGGTGCTTCTTGAAGAGCCCCTTCCGCAGCAGAGGCACCCCGAGCCGGAGACGGACGTAATGGTGGTGGAGGTGGCCGCCGTCCTGCCACCGCTCCGCAGCCGGCGGAGTGTCCGCTCCCTCCCCGGCGGTGCTCCCCGGGTTCTCGCACGGCGACCCGGTCATAGAGCCGGCGTTGCTCCAGCTGTTGACTCGCTGGTGGTGGGTGAAGCCATGGCCGCTGCGGTTGTTATTGCCGCCGTGGTGGCGCTGTTGATATCCCATTACAAAGAGAGAGATCTAGGTTAGTGTTTTAGTTTTCTTCTTTTAGGAGATGGGAACACTGTGGGTGGCCATTAATGTTGCCAAAGAAAGAAAAAATCTGGCCTTGTAGAAAGAGGGTGAAGAGCAGCTAATCCTGCCATTCTAAATATTTTTTTTTTAAAAAATAAAAGCTCAGGAAGATGAATAAAGTTTGTTTATTGTGGTTGTATAACGTACATTGATATTAAGGAACTTGGAGATAAATGTATTGTTCCTCCCTTTCATCTTCTGCTTCAATATGTCTCAACATCTTCACCTGACACATATGTAGGAGTTCAAAAAGTAGGGGAGGTTAAGGTGTTTGGTCAGGTTATGAATTATGATTAAGTTTTGGTGAGTAATGGCTATTTATAAATCAATCCTAAGAGAGCACTTTCTCTGTCTCAATTTTTCTGAATTTTCGTTGCTTCCTAGATCAATGCCTGACTATAACTTGTTTATTGTCTCCGAATTTTCATAGCTTAAACTTGAGAAGGGAGTTGAGCTTATTGTACTTTTCGTCTCTTCTTTCTTAGAAGCTGTATATATATATATATTTATATATATATATATATAGAGAGAGAGAGAGAGAGAGAGAGAGAGTGCTGGTTTTGTGATATAATATAATACAAAATGTGTATATGTATATATGTCCATCTGTATATATGTACATATGTACATATGTATGTATGTGTGTGTGATGCATATGTATACACACACTCACATACATACATACATGTAATGTAATAGAATGTGGTGTAATATAATGTAATGTACTGAAATGTGGTGTAGTGTAATGCAACGTAATGTAGTGTACTGTCCTGTACTGTCCTGTAGTGTAATGTAATGTAACTATTGATGTTCCTTTTGTTATTTTTCTCGCATGTGCTTAAATATACATCATCTGCCTTGTACTGTAGTGAATGTAATGTAACTATTGATTTTTCTCGCATGTGCTTAAATATACATCATCTGCCTTTTCTAATAACCCTCTTATATCGGGATAGAACAATTGGACTCTTTGTCAAAAAGCCCTCCATACGTGAAGACAATTAGAGCTGCTTTTGTACCTCATCCTGTGAAATGCTCATCAGCTGCAAAGAGCTGCAACAAAAATCCTATAGTTAAAATGTGCGGTGTAACTTCTGCTAAAGATGCAGAAATGGCTGCTCAGGCTGGTGCAAACCTTATTGGCATGATTCTTTGTCCGGGATCAAAACGTTCTGTTTCATTATTTGTGGCTAAAGAAATCTCAAAAGCTGCACGCGCTTGTGGGGCAGAGCCTGTTGGAGTTTTTGTAGATGATGATGCAAACACAATACTACGGACTTCTGATGCATGCAACCTTGAATTTGTGCAAGTATTAATCATTTATCCTTTCAACTTTCTCCTTTTTCTTAACACTGTACCTGTTGTTGATCTTAACTACATCACCATATGGAACTCTTTTACTTATTATTGTAGAAGTTTCTCGCAGCTCCATGGTGATGGTTCTCGTTCTGCACTCCCAATGCTTTTGCAAGAGAATCGGATTATATATGTTCTCCATGCTGATGAAAATGGAAACATACTCAATCATGTTCCTGATAAAGAATCTTCCATGATCGATTGGCTTTTGGTGGATAGCGCAAAGGGTGGCAGGTTAAAGACCTCTATCTTAGTTCCATTTCTCATGCTTTGATTATTGTATTTGCATATTCCTGATCCAGTTTCAGGTAGTAGTATGCCTTGATATGCTTCTCTCAAATCACTCAAACCTTTGCGATGCATTCATTCAGAAGCTATGCTGTTTGCCATTCAATACCTTGTTTGTCATGAGCCCTCAAGGCAAGCAACTAAATGTTGTCTGTAGCGTAGGCATGTAAAAGAAGTCTGGGTACCACTTTGAATTTTGGTGATTCGATTTGTTTCCTTTCTACCTTGGAGATTTTTGATGTGTAGCCAGTATATATTCTTTCAGTACCAAAACTCGGTTAACTTGTAAAATGTCATAGGCTTCGTGGTTTTGTAGTGATATTAGGTCATACATGATAATTCAACTTTTTAAACCAATGTGTTCCCATCACTGTCTTCTTTAAGAGAGTCCTGTGCAAATCCTATTCTTTTTCTCCTTTTTTTTTTCATTCCAAGGGATAGATTTGCTGTGATTGTGAGACAAAAATCAGTTTTTTAAAGATTTTGTTGTTTTTATACAGTGGTAAAGGATTCAACTGGCAGAAATTTCAAATGCCATCTATAAGAAGCAAATACGGGTGGTTGCTTGCTGGAGGCCTCCATGCTGACAATGTTTGTGAAGCTGCTGCTATGCTTCGACCAGAAGGGGTTGATGTCAGCAGTGGCATCTGTGCCTCGGATGGAATTCAGAAGGACCCGGTGAAGATATCTTCTTTTATGAATAAAGTGAGGTCGTTAAGTTATTGATCAGAATCCGGCTGCATGCTTTTATAACTGCGTCTGAACACGCGTCAGCTTCTTGGCTGCATAAACTGGCTCCAACCATAAACTGCATCTTATCAAGGTGTAACTCTACAAGTTTTAGACTTTTTTTTTTTAATGAATAAGTTGATGCTTTTATCTTGTTAAGGTGTAAGCCTACATATTGCATGCTGGTATGATTTATTTCCTGATTTATAACTATATTTTGAAAGTTCATGTGATTATCTTGTGCTGAATTTTAGATTCTCTTTAGCATATGACAATCAAATCAGGCCACTGCCAGAGTTTAAATCATGTATCAATAAGAATGGCTTCCCGTCCAACTATCTTTAAAGTTCAATGTCCAGACTTTGCATTAGGATTTTGCAGGTTGGTGACCTCTCTTTGTTGCTACTTAAGTTATTCTTGACTCGTTATCTTGAGATGTTTGTGACTCTTTTGTGCCTTCACATACATAGTTCAGGTTGCACTTGAGGGGCCATTTATTTATTCAAGCCGATCTTGACTTACTATCTTGAGATGCTTTAGCTTGTTTATACCTTTACAAGCATGGTCCGACTTGTGTGCGAAGGAGGGGAAGGCGTTAAGAACTTATATAGACTATCGATCTCTAACTACTTAAGCTTTTAGAAACTAGTGGTTAATTATCAATGTGTTCTTTCTTATTATGATAACAATAATGAATGCACCCATCCAACCATATCCAACCTAGCTAGCTTCATGCAACCCATAAGTGGATGGATTGGCTTGTGCTCTAACCTACTTCAGCTTGACTTGTGATATCGAAAGATATATTCAAGCATGAGTCAAACTTAACTACGAACACTTAAATGTACCAGAAAAAACTACGAGCATATGCGCTTGGTTTATTTCCAGGATGATGTCAAATTGAACTTGTGCTTTTAGTTATTTTTTCGAGGGAAAAGTAGGGGGAATTCATGCACGCTATGATTATATATGTCTCGCCATTTGGAGATGCATCATCCAAGATTTGAATGCAAAATCGTTGTTCGCCAAGCACCAAGTAGACCTCCGAGCCCTAATTTATGGTGCTTTACTTATATCTGTGAGTAAAATATTCAAGCATGGCTCGTATGTGAGCCTAACCTAAGACATAGCTTGATATGGGCTTATTTCTTAGTCAAGTCAAGTGAGCTCGAATAAATTCTGCTACCAATTCAATCTTGGCCAGGGAGACCTTTGTATTAAGACAGAAGAATTTTATAGAAGCTTGCCTCTGAACCTAGTGATCTCAAGCAAACTCGTAACCCAACCAAGCCCAACCCATTCACGTACAGCTTGTGTGATGATTCATTTGCAGCCGTTAACGGGCAGATGTAATAGTGATCGTAGGTATAAATCTTTTTCGGGTGTATAAGACCTACATCGATGGTTGCCGAGTGCCGACTTGGCGTCCCCGGGAAATAAAACGCTCGATATCGGAGGCCTTGGCTAGGGTTTAATCCGCGGCGGAGCAGACCCGATGGTAAGACCCGTTCTCTCACTCGTCGCCGTTCTCTTCTTCTTGTATTGCTTCGAAACCATAACTTCGCCCGTCCATGGTGGCGGCGCCGCCGATCGCAGGGTAAGGGAACGGGGAGCTTCGGGAAGCGGAGGAACAAGACCCACACCCTCTGCGTCCGCTGCGGGCGCCGGAGCTTCCACCTTCAGAAGAGCCGATGTGCCGCCTGCGGCTACCCGTCCGCCCGGATCCGCAAATGTACAACCCTCCTCGCAAACTTTCTCTCTCTCTGTTCTTGTGGTCTTTTCTGGGGTTTTGATCTTTCTTTGTTGTAGATAACTGGAGCGTGAAGGCGATCCGGAGGAAGACGACCGGGACTGGGAGGATGAGGTACCTCCGCCACGTCCCTCGCCGCTTCAAGACCAATTTCCGTGAAGGTACTCATCGGGATCCCTCTCTTATTCAAAGACACGATTTGTTGATTCTTTTTTTTTTGTTGAAAATGGTTCTTGATTTAGGTACTCAAGCGGCCCCGAGGAAAAAGGCGGCGGACTCTGCATCCTTCTAATGCATTAAAAGGGGGGAACTTTACATGCACAATTTTGTGATTTCCCGTTATTTAGCTGAACTTTTGCCACTATTTTTGCTTTTCTTTTTAATGAGAATGTGAGTGTGGCTTCGATCTTGTCTGATTAGATACTTATTGAATGAAGCTAGGATTTTTCTTTTTGTTTCTACATTAAGAGTTATATTGTGACTTGGTTGTGGATATTGATAGCAAATTCAAATTTCTTAGAAAAGCTACAGGCTATGAAAATCATTGTCTGGCTTATGTTTCTTGGAGGCTGCTCATGTTGGATGAATTATTCAGAGCGTTTGATGATGCCTTTTTGACACGTAACTTTATAACTGTTCGACAAAGGAGATTTAGATAAAGTAGATTGTTCCATAATTTTTTTTAAATCGTCCTGGTCTTGTGGATGAGAAATTTCTTGTTAAGTTTGATTTTATTAGATGTAAATTGGCGATACAAGTTTGATTTAATATTCTTTCTTTTTTTTCTTTTCAATTTTGTCATGTCCCATGCTGGTAAATGCCTAGGTAATACATTTTGAATACATTGCTTGTCTGATTTTGGGTTTCTGATTTTAATGATATAGAAGATGTTGCTTATGGGATGGAGAGGACATAGACATGAGGAACCACTCTATAATGTTTTTATTTTATTCATTTTTGTTCGTTTGGTGTAGATGGGCCAAAAAGCCCCTTAAAGGTAAGTATTCACCTTATGATTATCATAAAGCCTGAATACTAAACTCTAAATCCATTGTGATTTGCTGGAATAATAAGCCACAAAAGAAATCTAGAAATTATTAAGTGAGTAGGGGAAATAAGAGATGTAGATTAAACTTTAGGTGTGCGAAGAGCAAGGGTAACCAAACCTTGGTAAATCATGGTGATGCCAATGGATAATTGAAATTATTGAAGTAGGACTGGACCATTAGACAACTGAAGGAGAATGTCGTTGAAAAGGATAATTGTGCTTGGAGAAACTATCAGTTGGACTATGGAAAATAACAAAATTTGATATGACACTAGAAATTTTGAAATCTATTTATAATTATAAGGGTGATGTATCAACTATTATGGAAATTTATTCTCATGTTTATGATGTTATAGGAGGATGATAAAAGAAAATGATGGTTAGAAATATCTGATTGAATTGGGCTAAGTTGAGGAAGGAATTAGATGCTTTTGGATCAATCTATATTTTGAAGAATAGCTTCATAGAAGTTGGGTAATTAAAGAAGGTCCAGGAATATGGGTGATAGATATGTGTACATCGAGGAGGATTTAATGTAACACAGAAAGGTTAGGATGAGGATTGAATATATAGGACCAAGTGTAAGAATTGCGCTAATTGATAAGATAATATCGCTGTTTTCCAACAATGATGTCAGGAGTCCTAATAAACAAAGGGTCTTTGATACTAAGGGCCTAGGGTCTGGAAAGAGTGGAGTACATCAGATTATTTGGATTAAAATTGTGAAGTAGATTATGCAATAGCTTGCAATTTTCAGTCACTGCATCCTATTTTAGGATTGAATGCTTTATTATCTCTAGATTACTAAGGAAAGGCTTGTTCCTTATTGTAGCTTGTCATTTTATCCATTATTATAGATGCAGGAAAAATCAATCTTCAATATGAGGATTTTTGGTTGTTAGTTTGCATGTGTTATAGCATTTGTTGATCTTATTTCATATTTATGAGGGTTAACACGGAGGTGAGTTTTTAGTTCAAATTGACGAGGGAAGTCTCACATGATGGCTTTTCAAAAATCCAGATCAACGAAATGCATAGCATGTAGTTTTAGAACGGATATGTTTTTTTTAACTAAATATGCAATTAAAATGGAGGACAAGATATATTTTATGCATTGCATCATATAATATATCTAGAGTCGCGTATCTAGAGTGCTATGAGATTGTTGAGCGCCTCGTAAACTTCTGATCGGTGATGCAACTCATTTGGCGTGAACTGATTTATCATATAATGAGGGACTCCCCCCCTCTTTTTTATCCGAGTGCAAAGGTTTTGGTTATATACTTTAGATCCTGGCCTTGGCTTTGATAGCTTGTAGTGGTTGAATCAAGGTTCGCCGTACCGGTACCGAACCCCGTACCGGTGCCGCACTAGTATAGGCGTACCGATTGTCGGTACGGTACCGTACGCTCGGTACCGACCGTACCGACATTGGTGTACCGATACCGGTACCCATCGGTACGGGTACGGTACGCTCGGTACCGACCGGTACCGACCGGTACAGCGAACCTTGGGTTGAATTATATAGAGGCTGAAAACCAAAATTTCCTTCAATTTGGGCCCTTAGGATTTTATGTCAAGATTGTCCACTCAGCCATTTAATGCTGTTTGATTTGGCTTTTGAGTTAAAAAAAGCAGGTAAAGGGTTTTCCATTTCACCTTTTTCTCCCCCCCCCTCCTCATTCGACACACACTAAATGGGATTAATAATCACACTCCTATTTTTGGCTGGTCATTGTGGTCATTGTGCATGTAATGGGTGATGACCCATGTTCTAAGGCTTGGTGGCGTTATCTATCTCAAGATCAACCCAAGTAACTTATTCTGAGGATTTTTTGGGTGTGGATCCTGGGTTTCGATGCTTCGGACCAAGCCAGCTGTTTTGGCTCCGAAAATCTTGAAGTGACGTGTGGATATTCGATCGTCTATTCCCATGATGCCAAGCACGTGTCCCGGAGATGTTGGAAGCAGGTGGTCTTGCCATGGACGGCGGGCATAATTGCATGCAGACCATAAGAACATGGGGCATGTGTAATAATACTAATAATAGTAACGATACTAAAAATAGTAATATTATTAAAAATAGTAATGGTATGAAAAATAGTAATAGT
Source organism: Phoenix dactylifera (assembly GCF_051530095.1). Classification (NCBI taxonomy): domain Eukaryota; kingdom Viridiplantae; phylum Streptophyta; class Magnoliopsida; order Arecales; family Arecaceae; genus Phoenix; species Phoenix dactylifera. The sequence goes on along the minus strand of NC_143198.1, from coordinate 30,348,676 downwards.
ACTAAAAATAGTAATAATAGTAATAATAGCAATAAAACCAAAATAGTACCAATACTAAAAATAGTAACAATACCAATGACAATAATGATCCTAATAATAATAATAATAGTGATAGTCCTAATAATAGTAATAATACAAATAATAGTAATAGTACTAATAATAGTAATACTCCTAATATTATTACAAATAATAGTAATAGTCCTAAACATAGTAATAGTACTAAAAATAGTAATAACATACTATTTTTAGTGCTATTACTAATAATAATAATAGTACTAATAATAGCAATAGTGATAATAATAGCAATAGTGCTAAAAATAGCAATATAGCAAAATTGCTAAAAATAGCAATATAGCAAAATTGCTAAAAATAGAAATATAACAAAATTGCTAAAAATAGCAATATAGCAATATTGCTAAAATAGCATTTTTGCTAAAAAAATAGCAATATTACTAAAAATAGTTTTTTTAGTAATATTACTAAAAATAGTAATAGTAACAATACTAATGATAGGAATGATACCAAAAATAGCAATGGTACCAAAAATGGTATTGGTTCCAATAATAGTAATGGTGCCAATAATAGTAATAGTGCTACTAGTACTAATAATAGTAATAATACTAATAATATTTATATATATGTGCGTGTCTATATATATATGTGTGTGTGTGTGTGTCTATATATATATATATAAAACAAGTAAGGAGTTTTCCATTTCACCTTTTTCTTATGACCGGCGATGCAGCTCATTTGGCGTGGATTGATTTATCATGTAATGAGGGACTTATCTCATTATATGATAATGACTTACCTCGAAGGCATGTTATGGTTTGCACAACAATATTCTGACACGATGGAAATCATGTAACAATAGCGGATGCCTAGTGCAACATTCATAGTCTATTTGTCACAATTCTTTGTTTTTTTTGTGGACGGAAAAGAAGGCTGAAGCCACTTAACTTCTATTGTGGTGGAAGAAAGAATTACAGAGAAGATAACAGGAGAACTAAAAGGAGGGATTGGGGGGAGACTATTCCTAATACAGCTTTCTTTGGTAAAATGAAGAAGTTTTTATCACAGAGAATGGACCCATCTGTAAAAAGATTTAATACAATACTCAAGACATGAATTGCTAGTAGGGGAAAATAAGCATGTTTCTCTCTTTCCAACATGTCCACATTAGCGCAGCACATAACTGATCAAAAGTTTCATGTATGGATCTTGCAATTCTTTATATCTGCAAAAAAGTGTTTGATCTACGATTTATGTCAAATTTGAAGTCAGTGTATACTTTTCTATTCGAAGTAGTATTTTGATGTAAAGGTTTAGAACAATATGTTATAATCTAGAGCTATTTCTTGGTAGATCTGTTGGAATGTAATTACTGTAATTCCGATATTCATCTATATTACATCATCCCCTAGATGACTATAGACTTAGCTCTTACGTCTTTTGTCAACTAGCAGAGCTTACAGGTGTAAATGATAGCAGGTACTGCAACAACTTCTTGTCTTCGACTGAACTGGGCTACATGATTATGAAGAGGCGATTATGAATGGCACTAAGAATGGTAATTAGATATGGGTTAGAAGGACCTTACGAGTAACACTAAGTGAGCAGAAAGGCAGGCAAGCCTTAATTGTTTTGTCCTTTTGTGAAATGGGCTAGAAATAGTCCTAATGAGGACAAATTTTTGACTTCCAAGTTAAAGGGTTTGAACAGGGTAATAGAAACCAAGAGAGGCTCAGATAGGAGGATTAGACCCTGTATGGGAGCCAGTGTAGGTAGGTCTGCAATGACTGGCACCAAGTAGATGGGACAATGGCCTTTTGGATTTTCTTCCTCCCTATTTGGTTTCAAATTTCTTTATATGCTCCAGATGGATGTCCGCACCGACCAGCGGATCCAATATGTTGTAGAAATAGTATTTGCTGACTACGTTCTTCTCACAGTATCTGAACATGGTGAATGTCATCCTTATGATTTACTTAAATGTCAGTAGCTGAAGAAAATGATGATCATATACTTTTTGCATATTGGATTGTCAGCATTAATAATATCGAATAGTTTAAGGTTATCTTATTGCATACTAGATTTCAAGATGCTCACCTTGCAGGTTTTTACAGTTAATAAATGACAAATGAAGAGTAATGTCCAGATATGCCCAGTTGTCCACTAAGAGGGAGATTTCATGCTGTACGGTTGGAAAAGGCATATATGATTATGGATTTTGGGATTTAGATTGTTGAAAGAAATGGTTATGAAAGATAAGTCATAAATGTTGTAGAAATGTGAGATGGGGAACATTGCATCTGAAGCGAGCATGAAATGTTTTTATCAGGAGGTGCATTATGTTGAAGAGCTATGTTCGAATTGATGTTGGTTGAATTTATTATTAGGGAAAAGTGGGTTTTGTATTTGTTTTACCATTTTTGCATGGTTCACCAAGGAGCTCTATAGTCATCTATTGGAATGGTGCTTAAGTAGTTGGGCAATCTTGATTAAGTAGAAGCAAGGACTGTTATATGTCTTCGTGTTTCATGTAACTTTTGGATCACTGAGTAGTAGATATAGAACATGGCTATTGTGGTGGCTTGCATTATTATCCCTGTAAAAACGGCTACACCAGTTTGATGGCTAAATTCGCCTCTCCCATGTGCATGACAAACAACATCAGGCTGTTGTTTATGAGCAATTCAAGCAGCTAGGGATTTGGGTTGAGATACAATCACGTTCCTTCCATCCATGTGAATATGGGGGATTGGGCGATGTAGTATTTTGGTACTCAAAAGAAGTTTGCTTGGGCGTCGGTAATTATTTTTCTGTATCCGCTAATAATTCTGAATTTTAGAAGATCTTAACAATGTGAAAGAAAATCTCTGATGATCTTGGTAGTATTGAGCGTGATAATGAGCAATTATAATTATGTATCTGAAATTCCTACATAAAACTGTAAACAATGTTTTAAAAATTAGCAGTAGCGGCTGCTGCCATGGCAGTGCCCTAATCAAATGGAGAGTGGGGAACAAAGCTGCAACGCTATGCCACCAAAGCTCCAACGCTGGAGATCCCCCACCAGAACTCTCACAGACAAACAAGCAGTAAATGTTAGCTTGCATGTAAGAAATGGTGTTTTGGAGAAACTTGACCTCCACTCCACCTAGGATCTATATAAAGAATAACAACTTTGGGTAGCTTGGTCTAACAAAGCCCTCGGATGGAGGATGACTGGATTTCGAATTCAAGGAGCTCTTACATGAAAGCGATGGATCTGTAGGCATAAGGCAGTCAAAAGGGGACAAATACTCACCCGGACGGTGCTTATAGCTCAGGGTTCTCTGCGAGCTGACTTCCCAAAGCTGCACAAATACTCGTGGTTGAGACACTAGTTTGGCTCTTGGCACATCATGTTGGTCATGATATCCTGTATCTAAATGCATGGAATATTTGACCTCAAGACTCTGATGCTACTGTATGAATTTATGAATTTTAAATTTATTTATGACTTCCATGCTTGATCTAGGACATCTATCCACCATTCCGATCTTTGTATTGAAACCTGGGTATAAACAGCCCTGCCACAACGCCAACGAACTTAGAATACACGCATAACGTGACGACTACATCATTGATTCACCAAAAAAGCCCAGTCTGGTATAAACAGATATACAAAACTGACAATTATCTCATTAAGATGCCTCGATACAATATTTCTCTGATTACAAAAAATCAAGTATAGAAAATCTTGGGGGGGGGGGGGGAGGGGAAAAAAGAATCAACTGTACAAGTGGTATGAGAAGAAAATATTGTAGCTTTCCATGGATAAAGACATACGACATGTTTATCCAATTGCAAAGAAACACGTTCGGACAGGCTAATGGGAGACCAAGCAAATCCCACAACAGATGGATATACTTCAAAGTCTTCAACCGATGGCACAAAAGCAACAACCCCATCTAGCCAGATTTTTGTAGTGGCAATGTTTTCTGGGTGAAGTAAATCTACCTCGCCCATGACCAGCCAGTGCAAGCAAAACCACATTCAGCAAGCTGGAATTATGAATCATAGTTTGATGCGAGCAGGTTCATCTATTGTCTTCAACTACTCTGAACTGCTCTTTTTCTTCGTGGCATTGCCTTACAAGATCATCAAGCTCAGGGAATGCAGATAAAAGAAGTAGCTCCAGAAGCTCAAATGCCAGCTGCTTCAGACAAACAGAGGACTGTACAGCAAAACATCAAATCAAACGGCTACAAACATGTCATTAAGCATCTCACAAACAAAGCATACTTTTCAAGAGTTTATGGCTGGTTAGCATTAGCTTTCGAGTTGGTGACAATTGCCACCAAGCCCTAAATTGGGCAACAAAATTCGTGAGAACAGTCAACCACAGCATGGATGAAGTAACATAGTTCCAAATATTATTAATCAAGTCGCAATTTGTTACCCAATAATGTTATAATCAAGGAACTCTAGTTTTTCAAAAAAAATTACCTGAAGGAAGAAATATATATCTTGAGCACAGCGCTCATACTCTTTTCGACCAACAATACTAACAAGAGCAACTGGTGCCTTGTCTGCACAAAATACAATGATAATATTAAATACTATGAAGATTAGATGGGAAACAATTCTGTTTACTGCATCAGGACCAGCAATTGTGAGAAAGTTTTAAGATAATCAAAATTTTTTCTGAGAACATATAAAATAATCGATATAATGATTGCATATTGCATTTTGACTGCATTCTATAAGAAGGATTCAGCTTGTCGAATATTTAAGATATCAGTTTTTCCAATTGTAAGCCATTGTTCTAGCAACAGTAACAAGTATTTCTCCACGGTATCCTCTTCAAGACTAGCATTTTTTTTCTCTGTTTATATTGTCCCACATTATACTAGTCACGTCAATTTATATAGCTATTAGCAGCATTTCGACATAATGACCTTTCATATGGAAAATGTCTCACATTCCAGTAGTATTACCGCCGAAACTCATAAAAGTGCATATAAAAAAATCTTTGTAGAACTCCATAGCAATTATCATCGTAAAAGTAAACCATTTCGTGTATACTAGAACTTAGAAGGAAAGCACACATTCGCAAAAAATGTCCAGGCTCTTTCAGTAAATGAATTTTCCAAAGATAAAACAAGAAGCATAACAAAGAGCATTTCTTGATATATTTGTGCAGTGACATAAGAACTTGAATCAGTTGAAGATCTATACGATCAATGCGAATTGGACATGTACAGAGAAACATAACCTCATTGATAACCTTAAGTGATAGACCTTGGCAACCTCAATAAATCCAGTTTCTAATATTACAGTTATGACGGGATCGGTTTTATGGGATAGGTATAAATCAAAAATTACAAGCCAACCTGACATGCAAACAGTTATTTGATAATGGAACGAGATGGCAAGACAAATGATAAGAGGCCTGTTATATTAATGAAAAGTAGATGTAAATACATCATTCCAGCAACTACAAAGAATATCATCCTCTAATTCATATTAAATCAGTCTCGAAAGTACAACCCTTTTGATATGCCTCAACACAAGAATTTAATTCTTTTCTTATTCTTCATCAAGAAAAAGGAGCCAAAGCAATATTTGTCAATAAAATGCAATAATCATTCAGAAGAATGAGTGGAAACACTGTCTCACCAATTATTAACTCATGGACAAATTTTGCACGACGAGCAGCTTCTAACTGTTGTTCAGAGGCGAGCAAGTTCTCTTTTATGCTATCTTTCTGAGATCCCGGTGAAGAAACTGGGGTGGGGCGTTTGTGTTTAGGATGTTTAGTTATGAAGATTCCATCAGGCCAGAGTATCTATTCCAGTAAAAGAAATCAAGCCACTATATTTAGCATAAAGTAAAAGAAGGAACAAATATATTAGCACATTCAAAATATATATAGTGGCTGATGACAAGCTTTAACTCAAATTAATTGAATACCATGTTTGTGTAAACTTAAAAGCAGATATGGAACAAACAGATTACAATACGTTATAATTCCAGCAATTGGGACATTCAATCATTATAATGATTATAAGCAACATGAACAGATACTTTAACTATAATATGTGCTACAAATTGTTTTACAGCATTGGATCTATGAATAGAATAGCAAATGGTTCCAGAGTTTACTTGTTCAACACGATTGATTGCAGAAGCAATTACTGCTCCCCTCCTGAGAAGCTGGATTTTCTCAATAAGCCAATCATCAAAAGCATCTCCCATTCCCAACTGTAATAACTGTTTTGCTACCCAAAATGTCTGACGCCTATGTTAGAGAGAGAGAGGATATCACTACCATTTTAAAATGGTTCATGTAGGATGCCATGAAAAACAAACTTATGTATTCTACTAACCATACAACTACACGTACCTGATCCAGCCTCCATCTTGAAGCTGAAAGATGACATCTACCAAATTCAATATGGGAACACTCAAATTTGGGGGCACCCACTGAATTAAAAGGAAAGGCATCATTAGTTCTATAGGGAAACTGTATATATAATAGAAACTTCACAGGATCCACAAGAAATATAATTTAGCATGAATATGAAAAGAAAAATGCACAAAAATAGAAGTTAGAAAATAGGCATGAGTCTTTATGTTGCAATTATATGGAAAATCATATAACCTACTTGAGTGGAAATAGATGAGTCTCCAGCAGCTTCAACAACTTCAGATGCCCCTTGCAGACTATCAGCTTCTGTTACTGCGACTTTCTTGGGCACATCAGATTTGCCAGAACAGGAGGCATTCTTCTGATGCCTGTTATCTGAATCACTCCCTGAACTATCCTGATACAGATTATTGCCTTTTTTGCTAGCACTAAATCCTGAACTTTGCTCCATGTTTCCCTTCTTCAATCGCGAACTATCTGATTCATTGTAGGTCTTATCCATCTGTGCAGCATCTTCTTTACTCCCATTACTTGAAATTTTTCCCTTACTATAAAACTGATCATTCACATCTTCGATTGAGCTGCCAACCTTTGCACTCTTCTCATATGCCTTATCATCTAGGTTAACTGCAAAACATATGGGAGCCAAGGGTTTAATTTAGTGAGAAAAGTTTTTTCCTAGGGTACCAAAAAGAAGATATGGATAAACAATGTGGTCCACATTTAAAGAATAAATGACCACCTGACAGTGTTTGGATAATAGAGAGGGAATCGGAGAACACGTATGTCTGCACTATACAGTAAATGTATTAGTAATTTCTTCTACCAAAAGGAAGTGAACAGATAGTCGTGGAAAAGAGAAGGATGACATTTGCATGAGACAAGGTACCAACCTGCGAATCAACACTGAGGAAATCCCAGACCTCTATAGACCCTGATATTGTCGGAAGCTGAAGAAGCTTCTGGGGAACAGAAAAAGATAGAAGTATTACTGAAATATTAGCAGCAATGTCCTAGCAAAATTATAAATGGGCCGAGAAGGAAAAAAAAAAATGTTCATAAGTTGGAGCGGAGTCATGAGCCATTGTTCTTGGATACATGCAGAAGGGACATGCAATGTAGTCAGGAGAGAAGATTCCATCTTTTCTTAACAAAGAAAAAGATTCCATTCATGCCAACAGCTTGGAACATGAGTCACCTCAACCACACCGACAAGTCTTCTAGGTTGTGGGAAGTTCTAACAACTATGATCTAGCAGTACCTTGTAAGTAAAATGCCATAAAGTTGCCAGCCACCCCCTCAACAAAAAACAAAGGTGGGGGAAAGCAAAGCATAGCAACATTATCTTATGGTCATGTGTATAGCTTGAATTAGTTTCCATATTTCTTGCTATTAACAAAGTATAACAGAAAATGAATATATCACCTTCAAATATATGTCAAGCAATCTACATCTTTCTTGGACAACAGGCACCTCTAGTCCTGATGATAGAAAATGTTTGCGTGGCAAGCTAAGATTATACTCAGGGAACTCTTTGAGGCGCCGATGTAGTTCCTCAAAATGGCGAAACCTAATAAAAGAAACTACACATCACAATCTATCAGAAAGAACAATATTTCTCATATAAATCAAGCAATGAAAACATGAAAGTCCTGTATACTGAGTTAGAACTCAAATTACATGATTATCAGAAGCGCATTGTAGTAAAATAATCTACAGGCTTGTCTGTATACCTTCTTTTGATAGACCAGCTATTGTTATTTGCATCAGTCACAGCAATAGAATAGACAGCAAATGCTCCTGAACCACTCTTCACAAAATTGGCCCCCAATACCTGTTTCAGAAAATCAGCCTAGATACATTAGTATCAGTATACCCACATTGAGAATTGAAGCACATCCCATGCAAACACAGGGTGGGGGCTCTGTCAGAGACTACCTCACATCTTAACTTCAGAAATGAATCTGCCAAGACATAATTTTCAGGATACTTCAGAGAATGACATGATCCAGATGTTGAAATGGATGATGCAGATGAAGAAGCAACAGATCCACTGTAAATTCTACCCAAGATCTCCACCTCCGGTTCATCACTCAATTCCTCTCCTTTTGAATCTTTATTAGATGCGTTTAGGATATCTTTGCCATCTCCCAACAAAAAAGATGTCCGTTCAACTTCCTGCCAGATTGGAGCCTTCTGATTTCTTGACCTTAACCTTTTTCTTCCTGATGAAGTCCTTGACGTCCTCGGATAGCAGACATGACCTTTACCACTCTTCTTTGCTTCACGGAATTCAGAAGTTTCAAGAGGATGTCTTATGTGTGAAACAGCAGCATTTCTTTTATTTTTGCTCTCCCAGACTCTGGTTCCAGGAGAATCAAGACCTGTCACATTATTGTTTTCATCATCTTCAGTCGGATAAGAGCTCTCCGTTTCTAGTTCGTCCTCTTCCTCATCAAAGTTTTCCGTCATTTCTTGCTTTGATGGTATCTGATGATAATTTGAACCATCACAATTATCACTCTGGATATGCAAGCTTTCTACCCGACACTGATCCTCATGTTGGAAGGAAGCAGTGATTCTCTTAGACATATCAGTATTTGGTGTTTTATAGGTATTGGATGGCACAGCAGAATGATGTAAAGTATTGGTAATCCCTAGAGATGCATTTTGTGCAACTTGTTTTGCAACCTGATTTGTAGCTTCCTTCTTTCTGTAATTTCGTCCTTTTGACCACATATTCTCAAAATGTTCTGGTGCAAGAGCTTGAGTCTTTCTACGGGAAATAATATCCAACATCCGTGCCCATTCGCTTCCAGAGTTAGCAGCCGCAATTTTCTTGCCATCATTATTTCTGGATTCTGAAGGAACAGTACTATTTGAATTTAATTTCTGGGTATCTGTAGACATGTAATTTGGTCTGAGATAATTGCCTATAGCTACACTTTTTGCATCTCGAATGCCTAATGAATTAGAACAAGAATTATTTGGATTCTTACGAAAATGCATCCCATTAGCATTTCTTTTAGTCTCTTCATCTAGATTGGCTTTGGGATGGTCATGCCTAAACTGCACAAGTTCAACCCCAACACTCGAGTGATCCAGGAATCCAGAAAATTGATCAGCTGACAGTGTTGGAGACACATTTGGCTTGACTAGGGGTGCCGCTTCTGCTGATAGTGTAACTCCTTTATTAGGCTTGTTCCCATAAGAGAGAACCAAAGCTTCAATCTTTTCATTGATAAGCCTGAGATGCAAATTGAAATTTGAAGCCACAAACTAACAACAGATAAATGCAGCAGAACATCAAGAAAGTAATACAAACTGAAAAACAAGTGACTACCTCGGGTTAGCTAAGTTCAAAATTGGCCTAATAACTGTACAAGCAAGAAGCTCTCTGACTGTATGTCGAAAGAAAGAGCATTGTAGGTCTTCAGGCTTGAAAACTAAAGACATGAGACCATTCATCAAATACTGCAAAACCTGGGACATTTGAATGAGAAATGAATCAGAAGTAATTTTATGGATTGACTTAAAAAAGTATATTTGGTGGTATTAGTTAATCTTCTTTTGAATGAAAAATTAATTCATAAACCAAAAATAGGGCACACAAGGGGGTGGGGATGTGGTGGGGGGGGGGGGGGGGGGGGGGTGTTGGGGGTGTGTGCGGCGAGGAGTTGTAACAAAGAACTTGGTGAGACAAAGAGGGTAACAAAGAACTAAACAGCTAAAAAGAACAAATGGTGGAAAAGATTCAAGAAATTCCTAAAATCCAAAAATGACATTTAAAACCTACTAGAACCAAAGAAAAATGGACATATTCACAAGAGACTTTAATAGGCTAAGAAATTCAAGGTGATCGTTAGAAGTCATGAAGGCAAGAGGAAGTTGAACAAGGACTCCAACTCATATTGAAGCAAAAGAAAAGTATAATAAGCCCAAAAGCCACATAAAAAAATTCAGAAAAAATGAAGTGATATTTTAGATTAAACCATAGGATCCATTTAGGGCGTGTTTAGATGATTGGGTTGAAAATCCTTTAGGATTCATTGGTTGGGCTAGTACAACCAGCAAGATTATAGAATTTAGGGTAGGTTGGACCTATATTCATAAATACTCAGGAACAGCTTTTGAATGGCCAACTCGAATCCCATAGGAAAAAAAAAAAGACCTCGGCCCACTCCAAAGATATTCCTCGGTATTTATGAATATAGGCATACCAGCCTGTAATCCTATGATCTTGCTGGTTGTATTGGTCCAGCCCATGAATCCTATAGGATTTTCAGCCCAATCATCTAAACAGGCCCTTAAAGAGATTTTGGTGGTCTATCATAAAAATCAAATTTCAATGACTTCAATTTGAACTTTGACAAACAATGCTATTAACAGGTAATGGACCGAGCTCTTTGGAATGAACATAAGAAAACCTGTGGAACTATAACGAACATAAGAAAGAGCTGGAACTATTCAGAGTAAAAAGATGAGGTTGGTTAGAACCAACATCCTAGAAATGGTTAGAGCTCCTGTTATGCCGATAGAGAACAGGGTGACGAACCCACAAGTTCAACCTTGTTAAACTTATGATGTGAAAGTCTCGAACCAACCTTCTCTAATTTATATAATTTCGCATTCTGAAAGGCCATAAGAAATCAAATGAACATGTATGCATGCAACCAATATCTCCAACTAGAACTATCTCAAACCACTAATATTTGCAAAACCATAATCATTTCGCTTTTAAGATGAATACAATAAGTCATACAAATAATTTTTGAGTAGTATGATAACAGTTAAAGCAGAGAAAAAAATGAGAAAAACTTCCAAATAGTGCGATAAATAAGAAAAGTAAATATAAACCAAATATGACTCTTTTTCCCTTTTTTTTCGGAGGGGAGGGGGGAGAGTGGTGGTGGTGTTGGTTAAGCCACTAAACATATATGGGCAAGAATAAAAAGAAGCATCTGATTGTCATTTAATGAATCTCGTGAAAGCACAGACCCACAATGATATAATAAAATCATGAAATATAAAGTAGGATAGTTTTGATAATAACAAATGTCACATTCATGCAGCAGTAAATTGAATATATGAATAAAGTTGGCGATACATATATGCATGCTAGCTTGCATATTTATATATATATATATATATATAGAGAGAGAGAGAGAGAGAAACAGATATACATATACATAACATACAAAGGTTGTATGTTCAGGAGTAGCAACAACCTTGTGCTCAGCTTCAACAGAAAATAGAGCGGGATGCAACTTGTTATCTGCCAACAGGACTTGTTTCAGTTGTGTATCTTGGTGATCCATGGGGAGCTTTAAAAATTCCTGCTTCCCAATCTTCGCCTGGCAAAGACGGTAAAGCTCCAAGTGATTGCAAATGAGGCTAATAACATCCCTGCAATAAATCATACAGCTTTCATAAAAGAAAGAGAATATTTCCAGAGATATCATTATCAAATATAATATATAAGGGAATCTAAAAATTCAAAACCTGGTAAGAAGATTGATAAGATTTATATCTCTTGCACGACTTGATATTTCTCCTAGGGCACCGTTAATAATTTTGACCAAGTCTTCTGGCCCATCCCTGTCAGGCGTTATACGGCAGTACCAGAGATCTGTCACCCACTCAGAGACTAGGTGTCTTGAAAATTGATCAATTGCTTCCTCGGCAGCAGGAGAATTCACCTTTGTTCTCCAATCTGTCTTTTCAGGTGGAAACTTGAGAAGTTCAACAGATCTCTTCCGAGTAGATGGGTCAACCAATAATTGTTTGTTAGATGTTGTGGTCCTTCTTCGAACATCGAGATCAAGTGATATGTAACGAAAAAACATTATCAAGGCAGCAGCAGCAGGCAAGTTAACCCAAACCGAGGAGCTCGTCACTGATAAGTGATTATGTTCACAGTTAGATAATATATGGCTCATAAGCAAGGAAAAAGAAGAACAAATTGAAATTGCAGTGCATATTTCTACAGATAAGTGTGGCTTTGTGCTTTATAGACCCTCAAAATATTGCATTTGTGTTCACAAGAGGAAAATATGTGGATGATTTTAGCACTTTTAATGCAAAAAAGAAAGAAGTAAAAAGTCATTTTTTGGAACTAATAATAAATTTTAAAATAAAAAAAGTAGCAGGATACCATATGTGACATCCACAGAAGAAGAAAGTATGCAACAGTTTATCTTATAATATATTCATTTCTTTAGGAAGGAGTTATCAGAACAACGTTATTTCAAATTAAATTATTTACACAACTTTCTATTCTTATGCATTTTTTAAAAAAAAATCAAGATTGAAAATAATACATGACAGATTACAGAGAAATGGTCATCCGAAAAACAATAACAAGGGACGGAATTGAATGTAATTAGCACCAAAATAAGTTAAACAGAAATCAAATGTCCACAATATGGCAGAACTTTTTTGTACACAACGTGATGTGGTCATGGATGTAAATCATGCTGCTAATGATAGTGAAGGAAAACTTTGGCATGGAATGGGAGCAGATGGGATTGGTTGAGGTGATCAAGATATTTCATGCTCATACAAAAACATGCTAGGGGCTTAAGGAAGGTTATACGCCTTGAACTAGACAACCGGGCATCACAGGATCTCTGAGTGGATAAGATAAAGGGCAAGGAATGGTATCAGACACCCCATTTTTTTTTTTTGCACGAGATTCAAGGGATTCTTGCAACTTTATTGAGATACAACTTTGCTCTTTGCTTTCATGCAATATTATTTTCTTCAAAAATTGTATTTGCTTATTTTGGCTCTTGTACTAGAAGAAAGAGGGAATGGTAAAAATAGACCATATGGCTCCATCAAATGCTTGCACTCTTCAGCACAGGTATATGCTCCTACCTATAATGTTGTACGAGATTAAAATCAAATGAATGGTGGATGCAGGCATTTAAGATCGCAGTCATGCCCCTTCTGCCATGATAGCCTCAAGAGAGTAAACTCAGGTGATTTATGGGTATTTACCAATAGCAGTGATATTGTTGACATTGCGACAATATCAAGAGAGAATATGAGGCACCTTTTCATGTATGTAGATCAGTTGCCTCGGGTTATCCCAGATTCTGTTTTAGATGCCTATGATTCTCATGTGAAGTGACCTGCTTGGCAGTCTTATGGCTCCTTGTTATAGACAGCTGATTGATTTATCCCCATTAATGAGAATTGCTAAGTTGGAAAATAGAAGGATGGCTGTGCTATGACAGAAACAGAACTATATAAGAAACAAATAAAAATAGCTTCCACTTTTTAAAAGATTTCATCCTTCACATAGGGAATGATATTAACTTGTCAAAGTGTCTCTTGACTGCAAGAAAACTATGTGACTATGTCACAGTGTAATAGAGAAATCTTAAAGAGTGCCACAGAGCATGGTAATATCCAGGTGTGGTAGGCACTGGCCTGACAAAGAAAAATTCCAAATTTTAATCATCATGGGCAGCAAACCTATACCTAGGTCCAACACAACATCCATTGGTTCCTAAATTCCCATCAAGGGCCAACACATGGTATCCAGGCAAGGTCGCCCAAAATAGAAAGCAGACAAAATTCACGAGCTTTTAAGAATTTCACCCTATTGGTGTACTTTTGCTGCATATCCATGCAAACTGCTACAATTATAAGTTTATAATATAATGGAATAATACTTCTTCTTTCTTTGCACAATAATGGCTAGTTTTTAGCTATAAATGGAGCATGCATTCAAGCTTACAGTGTTCCATTTTTCTGAGGAAAAGCCAAAAGATTCATAAAAAGCTGGATGTATAGAGAACAAGAAGGCTAACGTGCCCTCAACAAAAGACTGCAGGAATGAGGATGATTGGTGACTCTAGAAACAAGGAAAGCAAATAAACAGTAATGGTGGTAGGAACAACAACAAAAAAAACAAATTCAAGAACAATTAGCCCATGAGATAATGAGTGTAGACTGATCCAGCATTTTGAAGGGGAGAGAGGCTTGGATGAAATCATACATAGCTATATCAGATCAGAGTTGCTGTTGGTTAAGTTTAACCGTAATCATGGACACACCATAAGGAAGAACCTGAATCAGTTGTTTAAAATGGCCCACTACATGAAGACTTTGTTGTTTGGTCGAGGAAAAAGTTTGAGGTGCTTGGAGTTCATAGAGAGCATAATGGTGGATCAGCTTATTATTTTTCATGTTTAATCCATATGGGAATTTTAGGTGACATGCAACTTTGTACATCACTACATTCCATGCGACTTGGAGTTGGTCATGTGAGTTTTAATTAAACAAGCCATGCTTCGAGTAGAAAATCGTCTTAAAAAATATAATTTACTTTCCAGAATTATGTTTGCAAAGTTTTAGTTTAATTATTATCTGGGCTTAGTTGTTAATGTCTTGACAATGTACTGAATATATTTTAGTTCATAAATCCAAAATAGATAAATTTTAAAAATGGTTCCTCTTTCGCTAATCTCTGATCATGATGACTTTCATGCTTACTGATAACTCCAGACTCCAACTCTAGGTGAAAGCTCCAAGATCCCATATGCAGTAAAGACTCCATTATACATATCCCTCTGCTAGTTAATGTGCACGTTTCTCTATTTTTCTGCATTGCTTCTTGCAACTTCGATGGAAATTTCTACAATCTTTTCTCCAGAGTTTACTAGATACTTTAGTTGCTAAAATCAGCTGAGAGATCAACCCAAGATAAGCTTTCCCATCATCTAAAACCTTCTTAATGCCAAATCTACCTTACTTTAGTCCCTTGTAACCAAGTAAGAACTGATTCAGCTTTAATAACATGTAATGTCAAAATCAAGATAATTCTCAACCTAGTCTTCTCTTTCCCATCATATACTAACAATATTATGCCCTTAATCCCAAATGCACATTACACGATACCCTGCCTCGAATTATATCTTTATCACTGTGTAAAGATAATACCATTTAATTTGCAATAGATGAGTCTGGAAACAGTATTGAACTAATTCAGTGGCACTGGATACTCTTGGAATAATTCATCTGATAATGTTGCAACTAGAGTAATAATTCCAAGAAAGACTGCTCAAGTGAAATTCATTTAAGTAAATAAAACAAAGGAAGCTACTTTAAAAAAAATAATAGTAAAGTAAAAGAAAAAAAAAGAACCAATTTTTGTATTTTACAGCCAACTCCTAGTCACAGAATAAAAACTATGAAGAAGATAGTCGAATCTAAACAGTTCATCCCGAATCAGCGATAAATCACCGCCATCCAGAACCAGACCTTTGTTACCTGAATCTATCGATCTGTATACAAACCTCGAGAAAGAATCATAAGAAAACCGAATTTCCCCACATGGGCTGTATTCCGAGAAGCAACACCAATAAAAACGCAAGAAAACCAACCAAAAAGCCGAAAGCAAGCATCAAGCACAATAAACTGGGTAAGGGACTAACAAGACATAAGATAGGAGAGGCCGAAGACGCATATGAGGAGCAGCACGATGCGCTTCTTGGCCTCCTCCGCCAAGTCACGCACGGTCTTCCGTCCCGTACTCATCTCCGGCGCCCCCTTCCCCCCTCCGATTCGATCAAATCCCCACCAAATCGCAGCCGGAGGCGATCAAAAGCTTCGATCAAACCCCACAAACGAGCTATCAATCGTCTCCTCTTCCTCTCCCATCAAGAACTGGGGAGGCGATGGAATCGAACCCCGAGAAGAGGACGGAGGTGATCGGATTCAGGAGTTGCAATGACTTCAAGAAACGAGAGGAGACGAAGTCCCAACTGCTGGTATTTCTCTCGCTTCGGCAGCCTTCCCCTCTCCCCTTCCTTCCTCCCCGTTTTGTGCGGTCGTGGGAGCCAAATGACGAAACAGTCCTTGATCGAATCCCGAATTACGCCCCTTTTTCCAAAAGAGTTTCTTGATTTTCTTCTTCGTAAAGGAAGTGCCGGACGCCGAAAGCAGACCAAGCATTGTGACTCGAAACGTTGGTCGATTTCATTCACCCCTAAAAGAGAGAGTTGAAAAGGATGGTTGTTGCGTGGGTGCCGAAGGAATTGGTCGGCTGTCAAGTGGTTGGTCGGCTCTAACATTCAACAACCGCCGGCCCGAGCTGTACCCTATACCCTATCACGTTTTTTCTTCGCGCGAGTTTGTGTCGTATGCTATACAATGTATAGCTGAGTTCATCTTGTCCTTTAAAACTTGTGATCCTCAGGTGTGGCCGAGGGGATAACAGTCGACCAAATAAATAATTAAAATTTATAATAGAGTTTGTAAATAATATGCTGAGTTGCGCAGGACTTTTACTTGTTGGATGAGCACCCAGAGCACAGCAATGCATATGAGAAAATAGATGGATATTGTGATGATCTCCAAAACTTATTTGTTTTTTTTTTTCTTAAATTACTTTTACTTTTTTTTTATAAATAAAAGATTGTTAAATTGATCAATCTCGGAGGAAAAAAAAAAACAATGTGCTTTAGATATGTTTTTGATAAATCATGACATACAACTCAGCCGATACACTCTCATTTTTGTTTCTTTACCTAAAGATGGTATGCCAGACCAATAAAATTGTATTTTCTGGAGATGTATACAGAGGAAAATTATCTCTTTTCGTGTTCTTTAAATCTTTGACATATCCTCGCTTTTTAGCTTCTTGAGTAGATGTCCTTGATGATTTTCAATCAAGCCCTTCATTTGTGATTATATGGACTGATCTCTGGTCTTAGTATGTCGTGCACCTATATCATGTAAGCCTGTGAATATATGTATATATATAAAATAAATCCACTTCTTGTAACACCCACATGCTCTTCATTGACATGCAACTAAAATCTCTATAATTCACATGCATTGACAAGTAGCATGTATACGTGTTTTGTCAAATATAATTATCTCGAGTATCATTGGATGATTTTAAGTGTTGAAAGAAGAATCATATGATGAGCACTATAATATTGCATATAAATCAAAGAGAGACAAATTATTTATCTTGCCATGGCAAGTGCGAGAGGACATAGATGCAGCATGTAAATCAAATATTCTTACATGATGCAGATCCAGCATGTTGATACATGAATTGGTACATGCAAACTAAGAAATATACATTCTCAAATATAAAAGTAAGTATGAAAAACAATCATTGCCTCTCTTCTAGTGATCTATAACATAGGGCAAGGAAAGAAATTCTGATGGTAATCGGACTCATCCCAAAATGCACAAGTAACTTCTAATTTACAATTCAACATTCTGAGTGCATAGAAAATAGATAGGTGGTCTTCGATGCAAACGAGCTTCTCTGGATGTCTAAAAACCATATAAGCTCAAGAACAGTTTGATTGCACGGACATGCCCTAGGAGGAAGAAAGAAGAGAAAAATGATAAATTTGCAAACTAGTATAGCAAGGACAATAAAAACAAATAGCAAGAACAAAGATGCTATGGTAGTAATGGAGCTTTGTGTTTGACTGGAAAGGTGATAAGGAGTAGAACAAGGTATTCACATATAAAATGCCTAAATTATTTTATAATAAAACAAGCATTATATAAATTATTTGTGAATAATAACTACATCCAACATATCATAAACAATTATTTTGCATCATAATAAACAATTATTTATAGTGAACATACTAGTACTAATAGAATCCAAAAATCATAATAGAGGTTGCACAAACACATATAATGAAGCTAGAATGGAAAAATGCCATTATCAATAAATATATATTTTTTATTTTTATTTTGGTGCAGTCTATTCCGAGATGCATAGTTTGGGCATGGGAGGGTTAACCAAGCAACGGCCTTTCTTGAAATGAAACCTAAAACCTAGCCAAGAGAAACTGAGCCGTTTTAATCTTCTATTAACTACAGTACCGGACAAGTAAACGGTGAAATACCTCCGTGGTGGGAGAACCATCAAAACCAGGCCGGAATCTCCCTTCCCCTTCCTCTTTCTCATCCGAGATCCGCCATGGCGCCTCCCCTCCCGTCGCAGCGATCGCCGTCGCCGTCCCAGCCCTCCGGGTAAGTCCCCTCCCCGTCTCCCCAAAACCCTAACCCTCTCCCCTTCTCCCTCTATAATCCCCTTCTTCCTCCACAGGAGGAGTGAGGTCTCCGATCTGAAGCTGCAGCTGCGGCAGCTCGCCGGCAGCCGCGCCCCCGGCGCCGACGACTCGAAGCGCGACCTCTTCAAGCGGGTGATCTCCTACATGACAGTGGGAATCGACGTCTCCTCCGCTTTCAGCGAGATGGTGATGTGCTCCGCCACCTCCGACATCGTCCTCAAGAAGATGTGCTACCTCTATGTCGGCAACTACGCCCGCTGCAACCCCGACCTCGCCCTCCTCACCATTAACTTCCTCCAGAAGGACTGCCGGGACGAGGACCCCATGATCCGCGGCCTCGCCCTCCGCAGTCTCTGCTCCCTCCGCGTCCCGAATCTTGTCGAGTACCTCGTCGCCCCTCTCGCCGCCGGCCTTAAGGATGGCAGCCCCTACGTCCGCACGGTCGCCGCCATGGGTGTTCTCAAGCTCTACCACATTTCTGCCGCCACCTGCTTCGACTCCGATTTCCCTGCCACGCTCAAGAGCCTCATGCTGTCCGATCCTGATGCCCAGGTGCGGATCTTCGACCTACGCTTAGATCTGCACCGATTACCGAGTTAATATCAGATCCTGATGAGCAGTTTAACAGATGAAAGATCTGATTTTGATTCACTTTCCAGTCTAATGGCAATTTGAAATTTATTTCGTTGTGTTTCGGTTGGCAGGTGGTTGCAAATTGTCTACACGCTTTACAGGAGATATGGAATCTGGAAGCTAACAACCCAGAGGAAGCATCCAGGGAAAGAGAAGCTCTGCTGAGCAAGCTGGTGATCTTTTATCTCCTAAATAGGTGAGATCTTGATATGTTTATCTTGCCGATTATTTCATGTTCCTGAACATTCTTGGAGAACAATTCAAAGTTTTGTACTTTCTGTGGCTTCCATCTCGCGTGGAATTGCTTAGCAAATGTGTAGATGCAGAAATGGTTTTGAAATTGTTTCTTTTTATACCAGGGCTGCTAAAAGCCTAAAACATTCAAGTTCGTCATTCTTAGCTTCTGTAGGTCAACATATAAGGAGTGGTACTTTAGTAGGAGCTGTCCTGTCTCTGCTGTGTGCTGAACAGGATGGAGAAGTCAAAGACATGCAACCAAAACAATTTCAATCAGAGCTTGTATTTGGCTTGCAGATATTCGCTATACTCATGTTTTGATTATCTTTGTAAAGAGTATATGTATATTTATAATGTTGAGCAGGAGGTTATCACCTTATTTCTTTTGTGAGAAAACAATAATATCACATGGCTCTAAAGCTGTTCCATTTGCTATATTTATCGATATGATGTCTGGACATCTAAATATTATGATTGCACACCTAATATTTTTTTTGTAAATGGTATCATTTTTACGAATCATCATACCTGTTGTGACTGAAAGCTAAGATAGTTATGTCTCTTTCCATGTTTTATTTATTTCAACTCTGAACACAAAGTTCCTCTCTCTCCCTCTCCCTCTCTAAATCCATGAATCATTCTTCTGCCCATTTGCTGGAGCATTATCTAATTATAATCTACAAAATTTACAGGATCAAGGAATTCAATGAATGGGCACAATGCCTTGTACTTGAGATAGTATCCAAGTATATACCTGCAGATAGCAATGAGATATTTGACATAATGAATCTTCTCGAGGATAGACTTCAGCATGCAAATGGAGCTGTTGTTTTAGCTACAATCAAGGTCTTTCTGCATTTGACAATGTCTATGACTGATGTTCATCAGCAGGTGCCCATCAAAGCAGCTCTTATTCATTTTGCTGTTCAAATTGATTTACTGCAATGTTTTTCCTTCTGTAATCTGCTTAAATTGATTTTATTATATTCTATTACTGTAAAATGGATATTGTATTATAAGCTTCTAAATGCCTGTATTTCTGTATGGTTTCTGTCTTAGGTTTATGAACGCATTAAAGCACCTTTACTCACTTTAGTTGGCTCAGGAAGTTCAGAACAATCATATGCAGTACTAAGCCACCTGCATTTGTTGGTTATGCGTGCTCCAATGTTGTTTTCCACAGACTACAAACATTTTTATTGCCAGTTCAGTGAACCGTCATATGTGAAGAAACTAAAACTTGAGATGCTGACTGCCATTGCTAATGAGAGCAATACCTACGAGATTGGTATAAGAACTAATTTCTTCCCCACACCTTTCAAATGCTTAAACTTGCAATATTTTCTGCATCCTTGTGAATTTTTGATATGCAGTTTTCTATTTAACAATACATTCATTTGTTGACTATTGTCTTGATTAAATCCATGCCCAGTGACCGAGTTGTGCGAATATGCTGGAAATGTTGATGTGCCCATTGCAAGAGAGTCAATTCGGGCAGTCGGAAAGATAGCATTGCAGCAGTATGATGTGAATGCAATTGTTGACAGGCTGCTCCAGTTTCTTGAGATGGAGAAGGATTATGTGACTGCTGAAACTCTGGCAAGTATCTTCAGCAGAGCACATTAAGCTTCTGTTGTGTAAATGGCTGTTGAAATTCATATTTTTATAATCTAAATGATGTGAATTGTTATGACTTCTTTGGCATACCTGCAAAATTTATTTACAGGTACTGGTGAAAGATCTTCTGAGAAAATATCCTCAGTGGAGTCATGACTGCATTGCAGTTGTTGGGAATATCAGCAGCAAGAATGTTCAAGAGCCAAAAGCCAAAGCAGCTCACATATGGATGCTGGGAGAATATTCCCAGGACATGCTTGATGCTCCTTACATTCTGGAAAGTCTCGTTGAAAATTGGGATGATGAACATGCACCAGAGGTATTAAATTTTTTTAATTACAGAGACTGTTTGTAGAGTAAATTGTGGATAATACTTCCAAGACCTAGCTACATTTTCTATTGTTTCCTTCCAAAACTTTTATTTCTGAGGACATCTTCTTGGAACAAGGGGCCAAAGGCTCTCTCTCTGTCTCTCATGCTCACTTGCTTGCTCTATATAACCAGTGATATAAGCGAGGTCTTTAAGATGGCATTCTTGTAAGAAAGAGCTTTGTAAACTATGATTAGGGATTAGCTGTTGATAGGAACACTGTCGTTTGTGAACAGTAAAGAGATCCTTTTGCCTATTGTTTTCCTTTCAATGTTATGAGTGGTTTAAGACAGAAACTATGATATTCGTCAAGCCTTTGCATTTGTCTGTCAGCTCTGGTGGATTGCTTCTTAAGAGGGCTGTCCAATCAGTTGGAGGGTGGTGTGTGCTTGTAAAGGTGAAGACTTTGCTCGCAATGTTGCACATGGATACGGGGTAGTGGTGGCCATTGGGTGACTTGGAGTCTGTAGAAGGTTAAGACAGGTTCTTGTAGAGGTGTATGTGTGGGTTTGTCCTTATAAAGGGTATTTGGTTTAGGGTGGTTCGTACTAGATTTGATTCTGGGACTACTCTTGGTTTGGAGAGGAATTGCTTCAACTGTTATGTGAGGTTAGTCCCTTCAATTCTTCGGTCATAGGAGCATGTGGTCTTTGTCCTTACAATGGTTTCAAAAGATTTGTTTCTTCTTTGTGTCAAGGTTCTCATTAATTTTCTTTGGACTCTTCACATTTCTGAAGCCTCATATACACTTCCAGATGACTCTGGTTTGCTTTGCTGGTGGCTTAAGTAATGTTATTATGCGGGGGATGCAATTGGTTTGTTGTTGCTCACTCTGCTATCTTCATAATGAGACTGGGGAATCACCTTTTCCTATTCTGCCCCTGTGGTTGAAGATGTTTTTCTGAATTTCTTTGAGGTTCAACCTACATGTATTATGGTATGAAATTATGCTTGCACAAAACTTGTTATTTTGCCTTTGAGAAAGTCATTGTGGGTCAGTCAGCTACATGATACTGATTGACACGGTAATTTCTGAGTCATTGCCAATTCATTGCTGGTAATCACTGATAATCACCTCATGTGATTATACCTGAGTAGTGTTGTAGATGACATATATTAGATGAAACTTGAATCAGTTTTCTCTGAGCTAACATGGAGGTGAATTCTTCATAAATGTTGTGCACATCTGAATGCTCAATAATTTGTACTTTTCAGCCATATGTAGGTTTCTATAATGACCAGACCTTACCATATTATTTAGTGATTCCTGTTGCTTTTACTTTGTTATCTTGTTGCTGCCTGTATGATGTGAGCCAAAAGTAGACTTGCGATCATGAGTGAATTGATACTCTTAGATCTTCTTTCTCAACTTAACAAGCAGTCATGTGGCTTACATTCAACCCGCTATGCATTCTTTCTTTTGCAGAAAATTATTATTTCAATCTCTATTTTCCGTCCATGCATATTGCATATGTACACATGTTTTGGATTAGATGTGCAGTTATGCATCAAGGTCATTTAATGCACTGGATATCTTCTTGTATAGGTTCGCTTGCATCTTCTCACAGCAGTAATGAAATGTTTCTTTAGAAGACCACCGGAGACACAAAAGGCCTTGGGAGCTGCTTTGGCTGCTGGTCTAGCTGATTCCCATCAGGTACTGCTTTGTTCTTATATTATGTCCCAGAAGCTGGAATAGATATCCAACTGAAGCTTTTTTAGGTTATGAAAGAATTTTTCCGGGTCTTCTATTAAATTGATAGCTCATTGCAGGATGTTCATGATCGAGCCTTATTCTACTACAGGCTTTTGCAATATGATGTATCAGTAGCAGAACGTGTTGTAAACCCTCCTAAGCAAGCTGTTTCGGTCTTTGCTGATACACAGAGCAGTGAAATTAAAGACCGCATATTTGATGAGTTTAACACTCTATCAGTTGTGTACCAGAAGGTAACTCGGTTTCTTTAATGCTCTATACTGTTTTAATTTTATTTTTCCTTGGCTTGCTTCTTTCAAGGACTACATTGAAAAAACAATTACAGTTTGAACATAATAAGGCACGGCAATTCATTGTTATTATTTAGAAATTTGTTTTCTTTCGGTGGTTAATGATTGCTCGTGTTTTCATGCTACAATGCAAATGCTAAAGATAGATAGCATACATTTTATAGATTGTCTAACTACATTACAATGGAAAAAACTTAGATAGGAAAAAAGGTCAGTTTCATGCTCAAACAGATGCAGGTGGCAAAGTCATCGCGCCTATTTATAATTCTAATTAGATGCTATCTGGTTTCTGCTATATGCTGTTCTGTTTCAAAGAAAAATATCCATTTATTACTTTTCGATACAAAATGTTTTCATTGATGACTCTGATGCCTAGTTCTGAAAATTCTTGCTCATAGGGTTATAAATATTTTTATTCTCATAGACTTATGTTTACTTAATTGTCTGAAAATTTTGATATATGAGGTACTTGTAAACAGTTGGTGGAAACTTGATGACGACACCTTTCACTTAAGATCATTAGATCCCAACTCCAGTTTGGCTGACAGGCACATAGACACATCCATAATTCATGTATATCTCAATTGTGCTTGCTAAGCTTGTGTTTTAGTTACTCCATGTAGACTATCTTCAGTTGTTAATCCATATTCTTGGACTGTCTTACTTCTGTTATGAGTAGTATTAACCATCAACTGTTGTTGAAATCAGTTAGTTATCATTGCTATTGAAAATACATTTTCTATTTGTGTTGAAAAGCTTATTGTAGGTCATCTTTGTGGTTTTGATTGAAATTTCTTATATACGTTGCATTTCTATTTAAACGCTTAGCAAAATTGCATTATAGGCTGTTAAATGTTTGCCAACTATACTGCAAACTGATGCACATTTTCTGTCATGTTTATAGCAACTATATCATTTGAAACTGTTCTTAGATGCAATATCTTTGCAGGCATCTGCTTAATTATCAAAGATGTGAGATGCCCAGATGTAATTGTGCTACTTTGCTTTATTTTAAGTGGTTGTTTGACATTACCGCTGTAAACTAGTGTTTTCATCATTAAGAGCATCATCAATGCAGACAACAGGCCTTCTAATGAGAATGTAAATTTATGGCTGGACATACAAATCAAGTGCCCCTTTTATTGTTGACATCGGGATGTTGACTTGATCATGTATGTGTTGCTAAGTAAAATGGGGAAACATTGTGTCATTGGTTAGAGCCATAGACATCTCTCGGCATCATAAATAATGGTGGTAGCTATCATTTTGAGGCTCTACCGGGAAAAAATTTTATGTCGGGGCATGGATTGTTTTCTTTACTAGTTTGGTTTATATGTTTTGCAAGCAATTTCACACTTGAAACTATTGCACCTGTTACACTGATGAGCTAGCATGCTGGG
This sequence comes from Phoenix dactylifera, assembly GCF_051530095.1. Lineage (NCBI taxonomy): Eukaryota > Viridiplantae > Streptophyta > Magnoliopsida > Arecales > Arecaceae > Phoenix > Phoenix dactylifera. The sequence goes on along the minus strand of NC_143198.1, from coordinate 30,323,932 downwards.
GTTGTTGGGATGTCCTAGCAACTTTTTCAAAATTGGCATGCCAGGCTGTCAAATTTTTGACTATGAACCGACCGGCAGGAGCAGTTTAGCTGAATAACAGCATGCAGTCCCTAGAATTTTGGGATACTGGAAATGATTTTGTAAGATGGTTATGGTATCCCCTGTGTGGAGCTGTATAACTTCTCCACAATTTGCTGTTTTATCCAGCTCAGCATATATTTGATGACTTATCCAGCTCAAACATTCCAGGTCATTTGAGTCTAAAACTGGATGTTTGCTTGTCTTGTTTGAGCAAGCCCAGAAATGCCTTCTTTCTTGTCTGCGCAGGAAGAATATGCCCATCAGGTCCAGATAAATGTCAGATCTTCTTCTGTACACCTTTGTAACGCTTGGTGCTATTCAGGAGGCTCTAATCCTTGTGCGCTAGTTATAAGAGGAAATGAAGGTTTCATAGCTGTTTCTAATGATATTACATATTGTATTGGCTAACTTCATCTGATATATCTTGTCATTGACCTTTTGCTGGTTCAATTACGGTCATAACTTCGCTTAAATCTCATGATCCTAGGCTTGGACGAAACTTGCAAGCTTCATTTCTAAAGATTAGCTGTCTTGTAAAGCTTTAAAAATTTCTTGTGTCTGTTGGTCTCATTAGATTGACACCCTATTATGTTTATCCAGAATATGTTTCTTTAAACAAATTTAAACAACTACTACTAAGTTTCTAATTGATGTATATAAAATTGCAGCCCTCTTACATGTTTACGGATAAGGAGCATCGGGGACCATTTGAGTTTTCAGAAGAACTTGGAAACTTGTCCTTGGGAGCAGAATCTGCAGATAATGCCGTGCCAGCTCAAAGATATGAAGAGAACGATCTTTTATTAAGCACATCAGAAAAAGAAGAAAATGGAGGTCCACCCAATAACGGCTCTCCTGTCTCAGCATACAGTGCTCCTTCTGACTATTATGGTTCTTCGGTATCTGTTAATTCACAGACCCAACCTGAGACAGCAATTTCAATCCCTGGCTTGTCGGCATATACTTCACCAGCAACCTTAGCCATTGATGACCTTCTTGGTTTGGGTGTTCCTTCTGCCCCTGCACCTCCAACCTTGAAGCTTAATCCAAAAGCAGTTTTAGATCCTGGTACTTTCCAGAGGAAATGGGGCCAACTAGCAATATCCTTGTCACAGGTTTGCTTCCTTTAATAATTTAAGAACCATGCCCCTATTAATCATGTTTTATATTGACAATTTCTTGTAAAGGTCTATAGATACTCTTTTGCGTAGTGCAATATTAGAAACATGACCAAATTATTTTTACTGATTATGTTCTCTTCCATGTCACTCGGCTAGGATGCTTTGTCTTTGTATCTATTTTAGAGGTAAGCAGAAGATGCTGGGTAGGGGATCTTGATCCCTTCCATGCTTGTTATTGTGAATCTATTCAGATATGTTATGGACAAGATCCTTAATCTCGACACTGGGTACCGTACTGGTATTTATTCGGTCCAGTATGGTACGGTACACATCTGTGCCGAAATAGCCCTCTTACCTATTTTCTCGATTTTTATTTTGGTACGGATCGGTATGCACATCGGTACAGGTCGGTACACTTCGGTATGGGGCTTGTACTGACTTGAAGGTGTGTTTCGTATTGGTTTTCTCTCAGTATGGTACGGTATGCCTTGTACTTGGCGGTATGGGGCGGTATGGTAGACCTTGGTTATGGGTGTTGTCTTCACCACTCCCTAATTAAAAGAAAATTAAAAATAATAAGGGTTACGGAGGGCTTGTATGATTCTTAAATATGTGCTTTTGTAAACTGACATTGTATCAACAAGGCGTAATCCTTGTTGTGGTTGGTGTTATTAACTTCATCATTTTGTTTCCTAGCAAAAAGCTACTTGATCCTATTAAACCCAGTCATCCCTCGCAGAGATATTTAAAATTTCTTTTCTCATGATGTCTGTCCTAGTATACTTTTTCTCTCTCATTTATATAGTTGTATGTGAACCACATCAAATTGTAATGCTCCTCCTCTCTTGGCAGCTTTAGTTTTTTGTTGCAACTTGCATTCAACCAAATTATTTGAATTAGTTTTGTGATTTCCAATGTTGTTTCAATCCTGGGTGAAATAATATTACAGATGGAATGGTGGTAAATATTGTTCCAAATTTGACAAAATGAATCCTCATATATATTAAAAGAGAGAAGCATGTACATGTGCATGCATGGCTGTGTGTGAACCTGGTCATTTTTGACCTGCTACTTATGGTGGTTCTTACGATATATGTATATGCTTTTCTTTGCACACCATGTTTGGATTGCAGAATACATTCTGTTATCAGAGACTTTGTCTCTTTCTTGCCATTCCAAAATTTTTGATAATGGTAAGTAAAATGCATAAAATTGTATGAAACTGACTGACAGGGAGCGTTTGTTAACATTGAAATGCACTCTTAAGTTTTGTGACAATTTTACATCTTTGTTTTGTCTTGCATCATGATTACCCACAGCACTTCACTGCCTATAAGTTTACATTAGCCATGTGCGTCTCCCAGTTTTTTGCAGATCCTATTTCAATCTATTGAACTCATGCTTCTTTCTACTGGGCCCATGGAACACTTGCCTAATCAGAGTATGTAAGAGTGGCAACATGGATCTAATATTAAAATTCAATAAATTTCAGCTTACATAAGTTATTCATCAGCGATCCCCTACATTTTGTGAATGCACATATGATTTCCTAGAAATTTTTATGAAACATGAAATTGTGGTAAAACTGAGATGGATACTTCAGATGAAGAAACTCAGAGGCTATACTAATTAAGGAACTCACTCAAATTGTCTTGCCCATTAGGTAATTCGTATACTATAGAATTCATCAGTCATCAGTCACATAAATCTTTTTTACTATCTTTTAGCATTAAGTCAGAAGGGTCAAAAACCTCAGTATGTGTGCAAGGGTCAGGATTGACATCCATGGATTATTCTTAGAAACTCGAGCAAGTATCCAAGGAACATAACTGTCATCTTCTTAAAAACCTAAAAGAAAACTGATAGATAAATGCAAGTCTGGGTGACAATTTTATGGTAGATACTAATGTTTCTCTTTTGAAACCCAAAATCTGATTAGCTATCAAACTTGGAAGAACGTATGACATGTTTGAACATAAATACTTTCATTTCAATTAATGCGAATCTCAGCCTTGTTGCAAGCTTTTGTCAAGTTATGGTCCCCAGTTCCACCAACACCCCCCCCCCCCTCTCTCTCTCTCTTCTCTCTGGGGTTCTTTTCGAGTGACAACCTTGATGTCAGCATAATACGACTCAAGCCAACAACCACCTTGGTCCCTTTGACTGACCCACATATTGCACTCAACCTTATTGCTTTAGTTGTGCCTACATGCATTGCGTATGCACCTAACCTGGCTCGTGAACCATGTCTTGATTGCACACACAGTGATCTGGTGCCAAACCAACTAACAATGGGTGGTTATCTCAATATTCTTGTGATGAGATCTGAAATAGTTGCATTTACTTTGCAGGAATGCTCCATGAGTCCTCAAGGAATTGCAGCCTTGACAGCACCTCAGGCCCTCATCCGACATATGCAAGGCCACTCTATCCAATGCATCGCCTCAGGTGGTCAATCACCGAATTTTAAGTTCTTCTTCTTTGCTCAAAAGCTAGATGGATTGTCAGCTTTCTTCCTTGTGGAGTGTATTATCAACTCATCATCAGGAAAAACACAGATAAAAGTGAAGGCTGATGATGGAAGTGCATCAGAGGCATTCTCCGCAATGTTCCAATCAGCTTTGTCAAAATTTGGGGCACCCTGACTAAATTTTGTATTATTTTGTTCTCTCTCTCTCTCTCTCTCTCTCTCTCTCTCTCTCTCTCTCTCTCTCTCTCTGTCTGTCTGCTGTTTTTGCTGGTTTAGTAAATTATACGGTGTTAATGAGAAACTAGTTATCTTGTATGGAGTGGTCTGAAATCTGAGTAACCTCATAAGCATTCGGGGTTTAGGACAGAATGTGGAACTTTTAAAATTCTCATGGTGAGTGCATTTTTTAAATCAATAACATAAATAGGCTTGGCGTTTTTAATGGTCACTGAGAGATCAATAAAGTTGTGTAGGCTTAGGGATATGAACAGCAACAGTCTGTACATTGAACCCCTCTGAACATGTCTTTAATAGAGGTTCACTGATGGTGAGCATGCAGGCATTACTGCAGTTTATGTAATTTTGCTGACTGAGAATGTTCAGGACAAATTTATTGCCCATAACAAGAAGATATACGTGTGAACAGATGTTTTATGTGAAATGCTTATGTTTATAGAACTTATACATTGACAGGTCATAAGTCATGATTATTGATTGCAACATTGGTTTTGAGAAAGGCTGTAAGAAATGTCACACAATAGCACCATTGTTCTGTTATAATGGAGTCCTAGTGAAACTGTTGTTGACTGTAAACGCTCAGTTAGGGTTCTTCCCTCCACCCAACCCCACCCTATGGAATTGTTTTAGTTTTTAACAATGACAGGTATAAAGGTGTTATTTGCCGTTATAACAAAAATAATGGTCAAATAATGGAAAAACAATGCTATGAATGGCCCAAATCGCTGTTGACATGTTTATCAATTGAGTGAAAAAGAATTAAGTTTTCCAGTTGGTGCTGAATATTGAATTAATTTGGTAAACTGGTAGATGACAGCAGCCGTCTGATATTAAAATATAATACCCTTTGAAAGTGTCATAATGGCTGTTATTTTATACCATGCATTGGTTGAAACTGAATTTCGAATGCTTGATGAAACGGAGAGCGAACAAATCTTTGTAGTTTGGCAGCTACGAAGCATAACAAGAAATGCAAAGAATGATATCCCAAAATTGCTCAGTGGAATCGTGCACATAGACGGGCAAATATTGCAGCAGAGTGGATAACTAGCAGATATTAACAAATAGCAACAATGATCACTTTTGGTACAGGTATCAGTCGCTGTACATGATGTAATGAACCTCTTAATGTTGGTGTAACTTATTTAAGCTTTTGGATAATGAATTTAGTGCCTGCATCAGAAGTGCTGTTTAGGGTACGAGACTCCGGCTATCGCAGAGTCTGAAAAGGATCAAAATTTATACAAATATATTGATACTAGAACAGTATAAATTATCTACTTTAGTAAAAAAAAAATTTGTGATCTTCAGGTCAAAACAGAGCAATGTATTACCGTCGTGTCGAGGCTCACCCTTTAATTCATGCCTGCATGGAATCAAAAAAGTTGACACCGATAGAAATTGCATTCTGTTTTTAAGGTGCTTTTAGAGTCCAGTATCTATGTGGTATAACTAGCGGTTAAAACAAAATGCTGCAATGCAAAGTTTGTTAAAATCAACATGTAACCTCTAGCCATTTGAAATCTCATAACTCAGCAGTTCTCAGTCCAGCAGATGCAAGGATCAGTGGAATTAGGATGTTGGAGACAAAATAAAGGGTGATCCTGAGTTCATTTGATGCTTAAAGTATCAATTATTTGTTATAATGGTCATCTGATGGAAGGAATGACTTCAAGCTTAATGGTGCTAGCTAGCGCCTCATTAATTCGGTTTTCTTGCATTAGCTTGCATTTGCTGATTTTAGGTTAATGATGCAATGATTCAATTATGTGCAAAGCAACTAAGCTAGCTACCTCAGTAGCAGGATTTTTACTGAGAAAATGCTACCACCTGCCTCCTTCCTAATCATCATCCATTGGAAAGTGTAGGTTCTCAAAAAAACTTGCATACAGAACTTGATCATTTTCTCTTAATTTGTATCACCTGGACTCATACAGTTATAATTGTGAACAGGAAATATGCTTGTAGCTCTCATCTTAATCTACTGTTAAGAAAATGTGCTCTTCTCCTCTGCCATTCTCCCTCTCCCCCTCCCTCCTCCATCCTTTTATTAAAAAAAGAGAGGAGATTTTGAACAGAAGATATGGCTAGCAAAGTCAATTTGGCATAAGACCACTGGACGCATGTTCAAAAACTCTGAACCAGCTGAAGAAACAAAAAAAAAAATTAAACAGCATATAAAAGCACTCCATTCAAACCACCTGTACCAGCTCTTAAAGAGTAAGTTATTTTGACCAAGTTATAGAAGATTCAAGTCTTTCTGGCTTTTTAATCAATTATGATGAACATAAGAAAGCCTTTGCATCTGGAAATCTATGGAATATCATTGATTCCAGGGAAAGTCGCTTCCTAGCCATCTTTTAAATCTTCCACTGTGATGGTAATCAACTTTTCTCTATCCATCCGGTTGCAATCAAGGCCATTCATGAACAGAGCATCTAGCGAGCCCGCATTATTTGCCTCTCCCTTGTGACAGTCTGGGCAATACAAATGGGATGCAACTTGCATCCATACACAAAGTCCTTGTCTTGACTTGGCATCTTTGCTTATAAACTTCTCGCAATAAGTGATCTTGAGTAGGTCGAATGTGGAAACAAAAAGCTTTTAGATCAGTGCATATCTCATGGCCTCTCACTTAAAAAAAAAGGCCAAAGTGCAATCCGGTATCATCAGTCATGTATGCATTGCGATGGGATTAGCTCAAGTGTGACTTTCCTGATTGCTTTTTTAAAACATAAACCAGATCCTACACCGCCAATTTTCTTACAAAGCTGGTTCATATTAAGAGAGAGATGACGAAATGTAGGTCTAGATCCAAGTTTTTCTCCTTTCACAGGATGATATCCTGAGAAATGATACAAGTTGATGGCAAGTAGAAACCTGAGCATCAAATTACTGCGCTAATTTATGCATATTTTACAGAACATCTTTGTCGTCAATCAGGATAATGTTGCTCCTAAAATTTTTCAACAGGACCAGAAAGCAGCCAGGATGCCAAATTCTTGCATTGCAAGCTTGCAAGTCTCAACACGCAGCAGGAATACTTTTCTCCAGCGATCATGGAATTGTTACCAAAACTAATCACACTTTATCACACATAAGCTGATTGGTCAGCTTGCAGAGAGACCTCGTTTTCACACCCCACATCATAAATAGCCAGATCATTTTCAGGAAAACAATTGATAAGAAAAAGACCACAGAGAGAGGATGAGTAACAATAGTACCCTCAGAATTCAAGCCAAAAAACTGATAAGCTCTTCCATCCTTTCTCATCCTCCCCTTTTGTGTCATAGTAGGTTGTAAAATTAAATTTTAGAAACAAGGAGATGGTAATGAAAAGATTCAGAACTTTTTTTTCCCTTTCAGGTTTCATTGAAGTTCTTATAGATACTAACTTAACAGAAGGATTCTTGCTGCTTAAAAATCATAAGGGAAAATGTATAAAAGAGCTTTGGAACCACATTCGTGAAAGATAATAATAGAGAAGCAACTAGGCAAGGATCAAATTGCGAGAGAAGGTTGATTTATCTTTTTAAGGTGTAAAAGCGGAAATATATAACAGATAAGCATTCTTTCTTTAAGTTCATATTAAGTACACAGCATCTAATTTCAATTCGGGCATGAGGAAAATCACTCATAGCTAACTTTTCAAGTTTTTCATACTCCAAATATGAATTTATTTAAAATCTTTTCTTAGTACCTGACACAGCACATAAACAGCATTTTGTTGCATTTTGGCACAAATTTAGGACTTTTTCTGGGCAAACTGGTTTGGTTTTAGTAGCAAATTATTAGAAATATGGAACATGGATGGCAAACAACAAACATTGGTAGGAAGCAGTAGTCTAATACTTTTTTCTTCATGCCTGGTTTATGAAGATAATTCTTTGGTTGCTCTCTTCCTTATGCCAGAGATCAGGTGAGACGAAGTATGAATCCCAAACATAAGTTTACCGTGCATAAAGCCAGCCCATCAATCAATCAGATAAAGGGAGAGGCTGTTGACAAAAGGCAAAGCAAAGTGTATAGAGAGACTACAAACATTTTCAATCCAGGTGCAGGTGATTTTAATCATGGTCTCATGTCAAACAGAAAACACAGAACCTGATGAATGCCTAAGTTAAGCATGTTTTACCGTCTGACTAGAAACATGTTTGCTCATACTGTAATCCACAGAAAGAAAAGAAGCCATAATTTCAAAAACAAGAAGAATATTAAAAGAAGTATAGTAACATACAGAACCATAACTTATAGAAGAGAGAGGTATTCCCCTCATAAATAAGAACAATACTGAAAAGAAATCATGAATAGGACCAGCCCATTTACACTGAAGTCACCATTCTAAACTTATCAGTTTTTACCCATACCCTAATCCAAGAAGATCATACTAGCATGATTTTTCACAAGGCAGGGAGGGATATGCCATCTTTGAATGCTTAATTACCATAAGGTATGGAGCGAATTGCTGGAACATGACAAAATGACTGGTACCAGGAGAGTGATGCCGTGATGATTAGCAAGTAAACCAACAAGAGCAAAATCAATTGGATCCATGTTTCTACCTTTTGCTTGACTAAAGTTGGTGGGCATACAAAGAATGCACCTCATATAAGTCATCAAATTGTTCAAACAAAAAAAAAATCAGAGAAGGTAAGCACTCTAGTACAGAGGTACCCAGCATCATGACCCAATTCAAACTCTAGCAGTCTTCAATATCGTCAGCCTCTGGCTAAAACAATTAATATTCTAACATACATATAGGTATATCTCAGTTTCATTTGTTGCGCCCAAAACACCTCTCACAATGAAAATTAAATCAGATTGTTTATGTATTGGCTAAAACTGACACAAATCAGTTGAAATCAGCCAACTGACTATTACATTTGTCTTGTCTAATACTTTTTTAGAAGCATTTGTATTTTCTAATTCATCTAAACATTTTCAATTCAATAAATAATAATTAAGCCATATATCCACGGATCCCCACATCAACAAAACCAGAAGAAGAAAACAGTAAAAATCATATAACAAAATGCCCAGTCACGGACTGGTAGAATTTTATTTCAACAAAAAAAAATCAACCATAAAAAAAGAATCTTCAAAGAAACATATAAATGTTTTCTATAAGCGAAACATCCCATTCTAATATTTTAACTGCAATACCAACAAAATCATACTTCCAAACAAGCTGCACATTATCATTACGGATTACAGATAGGAAAAAATTCTAATTTCAACTAAGGTACAGTATGAATACTAGCTATTTACTCCATTAAAAAGATGAATTATATCATTAAGACAAGAAGCAAAGCCCTGAAATTTCCAGTATTTCCCAGAGTCGATAAAAACTATCTAAAACAAACGACATAGAAAGACAGTCTTTCGGATCAAAATTATTCAAGATAAGAGTTAGACCTAGCATTACCAACTATCTCCGACTAATCTACTCCAACCTACGAATAATCCCGATGTTCCCAGCGATCCGATATGGGAATTGGAGGGCTTTGTAGGGTTCAGACGGGGCTGAGGAGCTGGGAGAACTGGGGCTTGGGCTCGGAGTTCATGCCGATAATGATGATGAGGGGGATGAAGCCGTAGTGGGTGATCACCTTCGCCTTCTTCATCGTCCAGGTGCTCCACTCCTTCACGCACGTCCCCGTCCATCGCCCCTCAGGGCCCCTCGATCCCCTCGCAGCCTTGCCCTTCCCCTTCGAAGAAACCCTAGACGCCATGGATGACCAAAACCCTCTCTCCTCGATCAGCCCTTCTGCCAAAAACCCTAGTGGCATCCGAGAGTTCCGGGGCTCGTGTTTTAGGAATCGGCCAGGTTATCAGCACCGCCCCGTAAGCTTACTACCCACACTAACGTGGAAGTTGCTCATGAGACCATCCGATTAAGGTTACACTTAACACAGAGTCGGCTTTTGCCGACTTTATTTTTTAATTTTCTATTGACTTAACCCCTTTTTCAGTTTTCACACATGTCATAGAGTCGGCATCCTCCGCCGACTTTTATTTTTTCATTTTTATTTAATTAAATCGATAAATAACTTAACTAGTCTACTGTTCTTGCAATGCTAAAAGTTACGAGCACCATTTGATAGGCTTATTGACCTAACCCCTCTTTGGATAGAGAAGATCTGATAATCTCAAACCACTTCAACTGTCAAGTCAATTCATCGGTTCATGCTTTATTATTCATGCATAGATATATTAATTATTAATTATTTATACATAAAAAATAAAATTTTAAATATATAAAATTGTAAAAAAATTAAAATATGCAATAATGTATACATGCTTTATGAAACATATTTTAGGTTGTTTATAGGATATGTTTTGAAAAATAAGTTTTACAAAGGGACAAGCCTTCTCAAATTTTCATTGTTGTACATAAAATTAAAATTTATGGTATCATCTTAAAAATATTTAATTATTCATGAATAAATCATAATCTTTAAAACTCTTGAGATTTTTTCTTTTCTACATCTCTCATAAGGTAAATTTAAATTTTTTAGGCAATAACAATGTTCGATAAAATACAATGAAACTATTGTTCCTTTGGCTGGGATTTTTTTTTTTTTTTTTGATAAATGGAATGAACTAAGCCATTCTAATATATATATATATATATATATATTCCTGCCGGGCTATCCGAGTCGGGTTTTGGCATTGCCTAGGTCCGTTACGGCAATATAAAGAAGTCAACTCAACTTGATCTCTCATACCGAGCTCACGAAGGCTCTCGGCACAGCGGAGCGGCGGCGAGGAGGAGGAAAAGTCGGGAGGAGGAGAAGGATGGGGGGCGGGATGGAGGTGAACAAGAACAGGTGAATCGAGGAGTGGAACGCCGGGAGGGAAAACCTGGAATTCAACTTCCGCTGGACCCGCCGCAACCTCGCCATCGTCGGCATCTTCGGCGTCGCCGTCCCCATCCTCATCTACAAGGGCATCGTCAACGAATTCGTACTATACCCGATCTCTTTCCTCCCCTTTTTTTTTCTTCTAGCCCTAATTTTTCCGAAAACCTCTTAGTTTTTTGTTGATTGAAACCCTAACCCCAATTTTTTCAGTTCTGATGGATCAGAATAAAATCCACTTCCCCATTTGAGTGATTAGCTTCTTTTTCTTGTTTTTAATTGATGCTATTTGACTTTAATGGCAGCACATGCAAGATGAGGATGCTGGAAGGCCGCTGAGGAAATTCCTCTGAGGAATATGAAAATGGGTTCTGCTTTCTTCTTTCTTTAATAATGGAAAATATCGTGTTGTTGACGAATTGGCTTTTCGGAATGCTCAGAGAAGCGTGATAGCCTACTGCTACTATATTTTCTTGTAATTTCTATTCAAATACTGTTGATAATGATGGTATGTTTTCAGATCGAATCAATTTTTCTCTTTTCCAAACCCCTGTAGATCTTTTGTGTCCACTTAATGGGTGTGGTATGAAAAGTTTGAGTGTTAGGTCTGACATTTGGGCGTTTCCACACAGAAGCAATTAGGTTGTAACTAGGGAGTCAGGTGGAGAGCTGTAGCCTAGATTGGTGGAGTAGGATACGCAGGTGGATTGGCATTGCAGGGCATGTCGTGGAGTTGAGTGAATGGATTTTGCTACGTGGAAACTCTTGGGAAGATCTTGGCTGGTGGAACATATTGTGTTATGTGTTAGGAGGAACATGGAAATTTGATATTATTTCAGAGTTTTTAAACGTGATTGCTCTTTTTAACTTGATAGCTGAATTTTAATGAGGATCCTGTGGTATCAATTGTAGATCCAATTGGACACAGAAGAAAGTGTGGGTTTAAAGTCATTCAGAAATCACAAGTTGCAAGGCATGTTGCATCTGAATCATAATAACCTTAGTAGGCAGTGCAATGCAATTGTGATGTTTCTAGGTGCGTCAACATCTTCACAAGAGTGAATGGGATGGATGTCAATGTAAAGAGTGATTTTATAGAGTGGATGATGGACAAGCATCATTATGTAATGCCAGAGACATGCAACATTGTGTAACATTTTGGAGAAGCATCACTTTGAATAAATCCAGAATTGTCTGTGATGGATTGATAGCAACAAAAAGGGATTTTACTGATTCATCGGAATATCCAGCTGTTTTGGTAGAAGAGCATCACTAGAACATGTCCCAACTATGACATAAACAAAATGATGATCTTGAAGCTTCATGAGTCGCAGCGAGAAATCTTGAAAACATGCAAGAAATATGCAAGGTTGGTCTAGTTCAGGAATACTAGCCATCTCAACATCCTTTTGGAGCAACTAGTTGATGCATGAGGTCTTTATTCATCAATGACATGATGGCTTCTTGAGAAGCTTGCATATCCAAAGGTCAATCATGCACATCAACATCAATTGACATGAGTGACTCGTTATTTTTTGGACTGGTCATAACATGCTGCATGATTAGGCCTCATGTTGAACTCATAAGGATTCAAAGGTTGGAACCGTAAAATTTGACGCGCAGCTAAAGGATTTTAAGACAAGCATTGCAACAGCAGTGGTTGATTTGACCAATAGTTGAAAAGGGGCATAGTATTTTTGTTGTTTTTAAACAATAAAGATCTTGCTTCTAGTTAAGTTGCTGTATTTCAAGGAGCAGTTTAGGATTCATCAGGTGATATGGAGACGATTCTTTTTCTATGTATTTGAGATTTTTCATTTTTTTAAATAGTGGATCAAATATATAACTTTGGTCTCCCTTTAAATTGACTTAACCAGTTCTTGGAAATCCGTTTTTGAATTTTATTATACATCTTACCAGTTCTAGGAAACCCTTTTTGAATCTTTTTATTCATTTTACCAGTTCTATGAAAACCTTATTTCGTTGAAATTGCCAGTTTTATGCCCTTAGATTTTTATTTAGTAGTGATGATTGATGAGGCTTTAGTTTTCATGCCGAAAAAAGCGAGGATTAGTTTGATCAGCTGAGTTATAGTTTATGATGTGAAGTTCGCATGTAGTTCATTGAGGTGCTGATGGGTGTTAATTTGGCTGAAAGAAATGGAGCATGCTGGTGGTAGAGGAAAGGCTAAGGCTAATTTGCTACACACTATACTTTTTGATGGGTTACCTTTGATGTCTGGATGAACTTTTACCCTGAAGTGGCTATATTAGGTTATTAGTGTTGAAATCCCGTCTCACCATATGCAGATTGTGAATTTAGAGCTTCAACATGGGATTGTGAATTTAGAGGTTCAACACCGTTTATCATGAAGATTATGTTCATTTGGAGGATCCATACATACATACATACATACGTATAAAGCAGTTTGCAGATGAGGTAGCGGATTAGTTTGCAACATACATACATATATGAAGCAGTTTGCAGATGAGGTAGCGGATTAAGTTTGCAAGCAGGTGAATATGTATATGATGACTTCTAATAATTTAAATGTACGACCTAGAATATTTTATTTTTTCCCAACCAGTATAACTCTTTAGTGTAACAGACATAAGCATTCGAGGAGCTATTCACTGCAAGATATAATGAAAACCTGTACATACTCAAATATACCATCCTATGGCAAATCCCTTATGCTATGTATACATATGTGGAGCAACCCTTCATTGACTTGGATAACCTTGAGAATCCTCTTAAAATTTGTGCTTACTCGCTATACTTGCCATTATCTCTTTTTTTTGTAAAAAAAAATGTCTTATTGATGGTTTTACTGATGAACATGTTGTAGCTAAGGATTAAACTCTATTGTGCTTTTATTGATGGTTTTTTGGTGGATGAATGCTTGATATCTTGATGATTTCTTGTAAGTAATTACTATCTGGTTTATGGTCTGGTGTGTGTGTTTAGATATGAGGTAATGGAATCGTTGAAATTGTAGTTGTCTGGTTTCAGCCATCGGTGACAGACTTCATACTAATTCGAAATTTAGGGTCCATTTTGAAATTTCATTGTTTCTTTCTTGGCAGTCGATGCCCAAAAGCTTACACAATTTAGTCAAGCTTTTATCAACTTTCTGTGATTATTTTGTCTGCTCTTCCTGGCTAATGCTAGTTCCAACTTCAGATAAAAAAGGTGGATGTTGACGTTAGGTTGATAACCAGTCAAAAAGAGCATATCAAACTATGACATAGGTTCCAGATTTGACATTGCCAGGACATTTACAAGATTATATCAGAAGTTATCCTAAATAGGAATGTTTTTGTCATAAGAGGATCAATAAAGCAACCAAGAATAAGAATAGTTCGGGATTCTTATGGTTATTTATCCCTAGATAATGTCAGTTTCTCTAATTCATCAAGCATACGCTAGCTATGATCTCTTATCTCTACGGCAATTCTGAAACCCTTGATTACATCAAATTTTTGTTGAAATTTGATGGTTAGCAGCTTTAATCTTTGTTTCATAGAAATTTTATGCATCAGTGTTTTGTCAAGATTTCATGTGTTCAGAAAGCTGACTATTTAGGATATACTGTGGTAAAAGTTTGATCCCTCCCCACTCCTTGCATTTCTCCATTGGATTAAGGTTTGTCTTGACGCATCCTTGTTAACATTCTTCCCTTCATCTCTTGCAACGTTCTCTGCCTCCATATCTGACTTTGCCCTAAAAAATTAAGATGTGAAATAGCCTAGTTCTATCTGGTGTTGCAGAATATCCCAAGAAGAGGTTCCCAGGATATGCGTCACTTAGTATTGTGTATGCAACAACGCATCGTCGAAATGAAAATGTCGGGATGTTCCCTTGTCATTCCATCTAATTAAATTTCTTGATTATGTTATAAATGAAATCAGATACTTATTACTCCTGTGAAAGTAAAGAAGGGACCGACAAGATCTGGGAGATGTTTTTCTTTTGCAGTCATATTGTGGCAGCCACAAGCATTCATGGGATTGGAGACAGGAAAATGTTCCTCCTTTTGGATTTGTCTAGTCCCTCCTTTTAGTCCACTGATCTATAGAAATGTTTTTTTTTTTTTGGTAGAATTTGCAATTTCTTTAAACTTCTGTCATTCATTGCAGCTTTTCCTCATCTGGCCTTGCAAGATGAAGCCATGCTGTGTACGTCCATTTTTTCCTGTACAAATTACAGATCAATCATATTTTCTAGATTTCAGGTTTCTAAACGCATCCAAGTTAATATTAACCAGGTTATGTTCGGTACTCTCATGGGAATCTACGTTCTGGAAAACTTTATTTTACTGCAATTGGCTGAGAAGATTACATTCTTTTGAGCCGTTAGAATTATGTCACGCCGTATAAAAGGCTGGGAGAACCATGCTTGATCTGATTTCTTGATTGGAGCCTATGTGTTTGTGTAAATATTATTTTCAACATGTCATACAATTGTGAAAATATAAAGCTTTCGAGAAGCATCAAAAGCAAAGTGGGACCACTGTACTCTTCTTTTATTCCCATGAATGCTACGTTGGCATCTCTGTAGAGAACATGTTTCCAGCGTTGCTGATTGGAAGCATACGTGAGCATTGTTGAAGATCCAGACCGCGTATATAAACCCAAAATCTGTCACCCATGATTGGACAAAAAACTTCAGTTATTGAATTTTGACGATAGTTTAATGTTTGATCAAAACCAAGTCCGACAATGAAAAATTTTGTCAAGAAGCGCATGCTGCCTTCCATTTATTAAATTATTACCTGCTACGTGTGATTTATGTGTGTTGATTTAATCACGGATTTAGAACTATGGTTAAATATATATGTCTGTTCTGTTTTTACGAGCTGCAATTAGTTTTTTAAATAAATTTTAATTTGAAAAACATATCTTTTCTGTTTCCCACCACTGTAAAGGATTTTTTAAATGTATCCTTTTTCTACTACATCGAGTTAGCCCTAACGAAGTCTTGACTAGGCTTTGGAGAATGGCACTTTTAAATCAAGATCATGCTTCTTGTGAATACGGTGCTCCAGCTAGTAAATGTGGTCGGAATCCTTCCTTATCAAGCAGTGGAGACGCATTCAGGGTATGTCTGGTTGGAAGGAGTTGAATTTTAGAATGGGAATGAGAATGTATCTTCAATTTTAGCTGTTGGAAGGAATTTTATTTCCATTCTAATTTCAAAGAAAAATGAAAATTGTCCTAATTTCCGAAAACGAACTATTTCCTAATATTCAAATTTCATTCCTAAACTAAAGGTATCGAGGAATATGGACATTCCGATTTCTATTTTAATTCATTTTGATTCCGATCGCGAACCAAGCAGGTGCTACATAGAAACAATTGAACTGAAGAAAGACAACCAAGGCTTCAGTAGTGGACCATAGAACTTCATCAAGGATTTATTATATAGTCCTTTTCTTCAATGTTCTTTTTTCTTTTGGTTTATATTGGCTGCATGTTGTCCAAGGCAGTTCTGAGTTGTCTAGGCACCAGGAGAAGCGGGACATGGGTTGCATATGATTGACGAGGCATGTAGACGTTTTCAACCTAGCTTAATTCTCATTTTTTATGCGGCTCTAATTCTGGGTCCCCACCTTCCAATAGGGATGTATTCCGATATATGCATTATTCATGAAAAGGATTTTTGATGTCGCCAAATGCTTCACATTTGTGCAAATAAAGTCTTGTCTAGATGATTAAACTGAACTTAGACATGCTGGAATTAGGAAGTGTATTTTAAAGCTCAATTATATTCTTTTATTTATTTTTTAATCAGGCAAGAGTCATCTAGAGTGCAGAAAAGCGGTTTCCTGACTTGTTCATTCCCAAGTATAGGCAAATCATTGCAACATTCAAAGACGCTCTTTCTATTCAATGATGATAGTCATAATCGTTATAACTGATAACATATCAACTGAAAATTTTTACGCAAGCCAGAACTAAGAGATGGACTAACTAGCCTGTTGAACAAATTCACATTATTTGTTTCGGAACTTTCTCCTCTGATGTACCAAAAAAAAAAAAAAATCACATTGTAAAGACGATCTTATGAAATAAGAAAAGAAAATGAGAAAAACATGCATTACTCATGCTTACACTTGCATAATTTTGCCATTAAATGATGCTACATGCAAGAGAAAGCTGTCATCCCATCATCCCATAACCCAACCGATATTTGATAGAATCCTCAACTAATATCTCAAAGACCATATCCTGTTGCATGCTTCGAGCTGCCTTCATCAATTTCTTTCTAAAAGTTTATCTCACATAAGCTGTTATTACCATCATGATCAAATAAATCAAGAGAAGAGTAAAAGTAGAGCGTACAACCACAGAACTAAAAAGGCCAGACAAACAAGGGAATCCGAGGCCACTTTGTCTCTGGTTTCTACTCTACAGCTAATACCACCTGGCTTGACCAAACTTCCGTTTTCTCGGGAAATGCCGTTAGTCTCTCTTATCCAATGCGGAATGCAGACAGCCTTTCTCTCTCTGTGTCAGACTAAGGTAGTAGTTTAATACCTGCAAGTAGGTTTAAGTGAATTCCAGCTACAAAGACCTTTTTCTAGAGCTTGGATTGATTTAAGTTGACCAAAGTCTTACAAATCAAACTACATTTGGAAACTCCTTTTATAGTAAAGTTTTTTCTAATGATCGAAAGACACTGCATGCACAACCATGTTAGTATATCCTATCATTTGCGGAAATGTTACAGCAATTGGTAGAGCAAAATAAAGACATAACTAACCCTACTTTAACATAATAAAAAATTATAATTATAATTCTTATTTACAGATAAATAAGCATAAGATTTATTTTACCAAAATGTATAATATAATAGCAAGCGCCGCAGTTAAATTCACATGTAACCTTAGCTACATATATTTTCCAACTAAGTTATTCAAACACTATCTAAGTAGCTTAGCACGTAGGAACCTTTGAGAAGCTTTAAAGATCCTAAGAGGGAGTATTTTATCTCTCGACCCTGATGGCCATGCTCATGCTAGGTTAGTATGAACTGCATACAAGATAAATAAACAAATAAATAAAGCCCCAAAGACCCGGCTTTACCCACGAATTGATCAATGCCGTGTTCAAGATAGATGGCCTTTGGCTAAGACCCTACCTCTGTCCTCGAGGAGGTAATTTTGACTGAAAAACGGTGGTAGTTTGGGAGACCGAAATATACGACCATTCGGTCTGACAGTTTCTTTCTTTGTTTCCATCTAATATATTCTTTTGATTCCAAATTTCCATCTAATATACGGCGCGGCGATCTCGCGAATTCGTTTCGGGCAATATTCCAAGGCTTTTTATAGTGTGGTGGGAGTTGAAACCCTAGATCGCCAAGGGCTCCACGGCCGGATCCGTCTTCGGCGATTCCGAAAACCCTAATCTCCATGGCATCCCGCAGGAGAATGCTTCTCAAAGTCATCATCCTCGGTGATAGCGGGTTAGTGTTCATTTCTTTCTTCCTATTCGATTATATCTTCGATGCTAAATCTCGAACTCTATGGCTTCTTTTCTTTGTCTGCTAAAAATCATTTCTTGATTCATGATTCTGGTTTCTTGTAATCGTCGATAGGGTTGGAAAGACGTCTCTGATGAATCAGTATCCTTGAACCGCCATGAAGTTTGCTACCTTAATTAATTTGAAAATTCTTTTATTTGGTTTATGTACGGAGGCTATCTTTAGTTTTAGATATGTCGGGTCTGACCTTTAACGATGGCAATTAGATATGTGAACAAAAAGTTCAGTAACCAGTATAAAGCGACAATTGGAGCTGATTTCTTGACCAAAGAAGTCCAGTTTGAGGATAGGCTCTTCACATTACAGGTAACTCTTGATCTCTGAAGACTTTTTTTTTTGTTTCAGGTAACAATATTCATTCACTTCAGATATGGTCGTGGTGTTAGTTTAAGGTTGGTTCAGGATATTTAAACCGGAACTTATGTTGCATCTCTGGATTTTTTAGCATAAATCACTTTTAGATGTGTGGAAGGGTTATCCTCATAAATTAGGGGGATGCGTTATAGTGGTGCTTTAGATGTTGCTCTATTGATGTGATCGGGATATTGGATATTTCTATACAAAAAGCAACCCACATATCTTGGAACAATTTCGGTGCTGCTGATTCAGTTCTGGAGAATCATAAATTATCACCTGGCTTAGCAATACAGTTTAGATACTTTATGAGTCTGTTGTGATTCTTGTACTTTTGATTGGATCCATAGCTTATCACATTTGATGACATCAGCAAGCAATACTTGCAGTGTCATCACAGCTTAAGAAAGAGTATACCATTCATTAAGCTTATAGAAATGCACATATTTTGTAGCATCTAAGTTGCCATAGAAATTAGGTTAGGACTTTATTGGTGGTCAAAATGTTTTGCCTGTTGGCTTCCAAAGTTTATATATATCCATTTGAGCCCAAATTCTGTGCCTTTACTAATTTATTAGTCAAGAATGTATGATGCGAATCTCCTTTGAAAATTGATTTCCTTCATTATGTCAAGTTGATATTTGTTTTGTGAATCTGTTTATGATACTTGTTATTTCTAGTACGAAGGGGTCTTGTCAATGAAAACGTCCAATTTTAGATGGATTCTGGTATATGTTTTAACTAGAAAGCTCTTATTTGCTATCATTGTAATTTAGTATGAAACCAAAAGCCAGTTTACCGTGATTATGCAAACATTTATCTACCCCTGGTAATTGTTGGAGAAGAATTTTGGGCTTAGTTACCAACCTGAGTATTATGGCCGGAGGATGTCAAGTTGGTTCCTACCTGGCCTCCTTGACAGCTTGGTGCCTCCCTCGGGAATTATGCAGGCAGTGCAAGTCATTAAGGAATTTAATGATATGCACCACAGGAAAGGAAAACATTGGTGCAAGAGCAGAAAGAAAGAGAAGGCTTTACTGTAATTTTGTTATCTTGTGGTCCTTTAGGTTTCTTAATGTTCAAAGATGTTGATTGCTATTTCAGGCGGTACTAGATGGATGGAGGAACCTAAGTTGCTTGGATATTTACCCTAAGCAAAGAATGCTAATGAGATTTATTTAGATATGAATTTTAATTTTACACCTCTAGCATTTCTGTCCATGGTTTTCTTATAACTCAATCTTCTTTTTCTTTGTTGATTACTGGAACTTCTTTAAGCCTGACATTCACGTTGGAATATAATGTTGGTATATCCAATATCTCTATAATTAGAAAACTTTTTGTATCTGGTTGGAACATCTGAAACACTAGTGATTCATTTATAAGGGGTAGAAAACCATAAATGGAAGAAGAAAAAAACAAGAAGAGGAAGAAGTGGAGAACATGGGGAATCAAAGGCACATCAGTTAGATCATAATTTTTGAAGCATTAATGTACAATAACGTTTGCTATGCCGATACCGGGCCTCATACTGGTTGCCCGGCGGCATAGGTCGGTACGACCCCGCGCTATGCCATGTCGGCCCTATAAGCCAATCATTTGATGGGTTTCTCTTTGTAATCCTCCAAATCATGTACTTTGACACTCGATATATATCAATAAAGGCATTGTGTTTCATCATTTGTTGCTTATCTATTTTATTATTGGATGATGAACCCCATAAATTAGGACATTGGTTTTAGGGTTATGATGAGATCATACCAGTGAGACCTAAAATCCTAAAATCCTAATTTAGAATATTTTCAGTCAAATTGGTATATTGAGTCGGGGATCAATATTACCGGAAAGACTGGCACATCTTATGTATGCTCAATGTAGAGGGTGATTGATCTCACAATCACTTGTGTGAGACACTAATACAAAGATGTGGGTGCTCATTAGAGGAATGAGTTCACTGAAATGACCAGCCATGAGAACATCTTATGGATTCTTACTTAATTATCAAAAGATGGTTCTCATAGTGGGAGTTGTGCAAGTGATCCTTAGACCTGAGATCACCATGGTACCTTGTGCACTTGAAGCTATGTTTTGGTTTACCCTCATTCACGACATTGCGTTGTGTACGGGGTATTCTGGATATGGTGGATTTTGTACGAAGGTTGTGAGTAGGTCAACAAGGAATCAGTCACTTCTAGTAAGAGAAGGTAACATCCTACTTACTCTAATCTTATGATGATTCAAGAAGCCTTTGATCAAAGCAAAATGAATATTAGAAAGAGTTTCTAATGTTTCATTGTTTGAATTATCATATAAAAGATTGAGAGAGACATGAATAAGTGATTGAGTTTAATATTGATCCATACTCGAGCACTTATTCAGGATGTAGTATGACTGAGGGATTGAATTGCACAGTAACTTTCCACTGAAGGGTATGTTTGGATTTGTCCAATACATTCCTCATCTTCCGGGTAGACATGATACGTTGCTAGACGTCAATCATGTCTTGTGGGTTGATCGGATCAAAGAGTTTGATTAGATCAAAGCATCAGAAAGGTTCTGATTGCTAAGTCAGGTTTAGCACTAAATTGAACCTAAATTGGATTAGAGGTATTCTAATCAGGTTAGGTCAACTTGCACCTGCACCTACTGCTGGCTAAGATAAGGAACCCAATGGGTCACACACAAGGGAATTGATCAAGGGTCTAATTGGATTAGATCATGTTTGCAAGATGAACATGCTAGCACGTGTTGCAAACCCTAGCTCCTGATTCAAATTAAATTCGAATATGATTCTTAGATTAGGTTGATCTAATATGATTAGATCATGACCTAATATGGGTTAGCCAAGAGTTGAAACCCATTTGGCTTTAATTAGACCTGATTTGATTAGGTTTAATGTTTTCTTTAAGTTGGTTAAACCCAATTGGATTGGGTTTGATAGGGCCTTCACTTCTGGACCATTGGATCGCTTCCTGGATGAAGGATCTGGTCCACTGGTTGGCGCCTTCATCTGGACCATTGGATGGCTTCCTGGATGAAGGATCTGGTCCACTGGTTAGCGCCTGAATCTGGACCACTGGATGGCTCTCTGGATGAAAGATCTGGACCGTTGCTCAGCGCCTGAATCTGGACCACTGGATGGCTCTCTGGATGAAAGATCTGGACCGTTGCTCAGCGCCTGAATCTGGACCATCGGTGATGGCATCTTGCTTCTGGACCATTGGATGGCACCCTGGATGATGATGCCCTGATCTGGACCATTAGATGGCGCCTAGATCTGGACCATTGGCTTTGGTTCACTGCATTTGGGCCCTTGGATCATCAGGATTTAAGAGGGAGATGTGAGAAAGAAGTTGATACACCCTTCTCCTTAGCACCCCATCATGATGGGATGCATCTCTTGGCACATGCCTCGTCATGATGAGGTGTGTGGATGGGATGCATCCCTTTATGATGCATCCCTCCATCTCTTATAAATAAGGAGGTGCCTTGGGGTTCTAAAGATCATCCAAGAAAAAGCCTCTCCTTCTCTCTCCCTTATCCCTTCTTTCTTACAAGCCTCTCTCTTTTGTCCTAACCCAAGACAAGAGGGTCTTCTTTAGGACAAAAAGGCTAGTGAATGTTTTAGAGGTAGAAAGGAAGAAGGAAGTGAAGGAAAATCAGCCAATTAAATCCTTTGGAAGGATTGAACAATTAGAATCAAGTTTTGGTGGAGCTAGAGTCTTGAACTCATTCCTGTGTGGATCAACATCGGAGGGTGAACATTTGGGCACCTTAGGACATCTTCAGATATATTGGATATAGCGTGATAGGTATTCTTCTATACCAAGATTATATTTTCTACATTATTTGGTTATACTATTAAGGCGATCTTGGCTTATTAGGGTTTCATATAATGGGTTTTATAAGAAAATTTTATAATCCCGTATCTTCCGCTGCGCCCTAGGGCACTGGGAAACCCTAACAGGTACGACCCCGCGCTATGCCATGTCGGCCCAATATCGACATAGTAGAAGCGAGGGAGAGGGAGAACGGGAGAGAGGACGGCCTCTCTTTTTCTTCCTCTCCCTCTTCCTCCCTTCCCCACTCTCTCTCTCTCTCTCTCTCTCTCTCTCTCTCTCTCTCTCTCTTTTTCTCTTTTTCCTTCTCCTTCTCTCTCTCTGGCAACAGGGTCTTGGTTTAAATGATGGAACCATATTGGTTCGCTGCTAGTACGGCCCCGGATGCCCTGAACCGGGCGGTTCGGGACGGTTCCGCCGACCGTGATGTACAAGGCTTGTTTCTAGATGCATGACTAGTTTGTTGTTATTGGAGAGTTGCTTTATATGCATGTGCATGTATTCGCACGCTTGCATATATCAGTATATGCATGTAAGTATCTAAAATGCAGTTGGATAAATGATTAATTTTTGAATGAGTTCAATTTTTTCAGCATCTGATCTTAGGAATTTTTACAGTAGATCAAATCCATGAATTTATGGTTTATGAGTTCCTAGATTTATTTTTCAAACAAACAAATAATAAGAGAAAAGAAACAAGGAAGAATGAAAAATATCTTCATTTCTTCATAAACTGTCTGAACATCTGGTGAATATCTCCACTTAGTAAAGTATGAATTCTTTTTAAGAATTTCTGTGTAAGAAAGTAGAGAAGGTTGTATCAATTGGACAGTTATGACTAAAAGAATTTGGAAAAATAATAGAGGAGAGAACCAGAGATGCTTGATCTTCTTAATTTTGAAATATGATTTATCTCACTAAATGTGGGTGAAACTGTTTGTTAAAAACTCACTCTCTCAGGCTTCTTCTCATTATTGAGTGGACCACCACAGCCATAATACATCTTCATATATTGATCGACTAATATCTAAAGTAGAGAAAGTGGATTCTTACATTTTACTTGATAATCCAATTCCTCATGGCTTTTCTTTTTCTTTGCCTTAATCATCCTTACAAACCATATAACTGTCACTCACTTATATTTTGTCCGTCTTTCAAGTTTCCCACCGCTTTGGAGGTGAAGTTTTAGTATCTTTTAAATTTTCGATGAATGAGTGGCAAGTTTTTCTGGTAAGTAAAGGATAAGATATAAATGTTGTTGGATTGGTAGGCATTTTGTCCATCCATGGAAGCTTTTTGCTAGAAGATTGAAGGACACTTGGATGGTTGTCAAGTGGTTCCAGAGCAGTTCCAGAACTTCTATTAGTAGAATAATTATTAGAAAATGGTCATTAGATGCAAGTATTATATGGGGAGGATTAAGTTCGCAGTTAATTCAACTTTTGGATGTTTTTGAATATATGGAAGGATGCAATGAGGAATAGAAGAATCCTTGCATTGAGTTTGCATTTCAAGGTGGGTACTAGATACCTTATTTTAACTAGACTGGTGAAAAGGCATGCATCTTTTGCCTTTATTTTCCACAGTTTGTTATTTGATTCTTCCAGTCCTGAAAGTCTGACTCAGGTGTGAAGGATGTTTAAGAGTTGTAGTGCCCTATTTTAAGAATTTTCCTTTTTGAGGTACTAAAAGAGGTTGTTCAACTATTGCACAAGCTTTCTTTTGTCAAGATATCTTTAGGACAATGGTTCTATTAAATTTTGGAAATCAAAAACCTAGAATCTCTCTTCTCTCTAATAGATACTAACGGGTTATGTTCAGGGACTTAAGTGTAACAGGAAAAAAGAGGTACAAAATTTTTAAAGTTCCAGAAAAGATGGAAATCTCTAGCTAAGTGGTAATTTTTAGGGGAGTCTCAACAATTAATCTTGCTAAAAAGGAATAAATGTGGCAAAAAGAAGCATTCCCTTTGTTCGGTGACCTACTTTTCATTGTCAGCATTGGTTAGGTTTGCAACCAACCCGACCTGACCAGAGTCAGAGCAAGTAATAGGCTGCTTGGGCTTAGGCTCATTTTATGGAAGACTTGTTCGGGCTTGACTCAAGCTCGAGCTGAGCTTAAAGGAAACTGTTCAGGCTCAGTTTGGATAAGGCTTGGGCCAAGCTTCTTAATAAGTAGCTGGAATTGTTTGCAGCCCCAACATTGGTGGAAATTACTAACAAAGAAAATGGGAGGATCTTTTAAAGGTATTACCTAGAGGGAAAGCATCTTTTTAATATTTTTTTCCTTTCACTCTTATATTTCTAGAACGGCAAATGAGGCTGTTATGATCTTGTGGCCGTTTCTTTTGGCTTAAAGTTTGTAACAGTCCTTTCTTGCTTTTTTGCCTTTCCCTACTCTGGATATTCGTTTCTTTTTTGTACCATTCTCATGCTAGTGAATTTTTTCTTATTTTTGTTCCATTATATTGATTCCTTCGATTGCTTTTTCAGAACATTTTTCTTTGTAAGTGCTTAGCCTGATTAAGCATGAAACTATTTTGATATATTGGGTAGTAAATCTGTCAAAGAAAAAACAAATCATTTTAAAGAAAGGCTTATATGAAAAGACTAGAGAGTTATAGCTAATAGTGTATTAAGGTCTTAGTTACATCAGACGTCAGATTTATCATTGCATACTCCCCTTTAGAGTCAGTTGCTGGGTTGCTTTGGTTACCTGAAGTGGTAGTTATTTGTGGAGAAATGGATTTGAACAACAAACAATAAATAGTCACTGAAGAAATGAGGTTGTAGATTGCTTTACTTTATGTCAGTCAAAAGATTGGAATACATTTCTAATATTTTTCCTTTTCCTGGGTCGTTATTCTTGACCAGGGTTGTCAAATGAAGAAGCTGTTCATGAGCAGCTTGTGTTTGGCCGAGTTTTCTGCTTAAAATTGGTTTCCTCAATTACCAAATATGCTAATCACATAATAGGACAATGAATTCACAAAAAAAAAAGCCAAATATTGGCAGGCCTATCTTGCTTGTGCTGAGTTCATTATAGCTCGAATTACAGATACCTAATACATTTTGTAAGTAATATAAGATAAAATTTAGTGGCTGAATCTGGGAGAGACTTAAGTGGTCCAAACCACATTCTCTTCATTCTCAAACTCTCCATAGTGGTGCCGTCTTATAGTCCTTTTCTCTCAAAGAGTCCAACCTTCACCATTACCTCCTCCTCCTGGCAATCATCTATTCAATTTCAATCTCCAGCCTTGATTACATGTCCTCAGCTTTGCCTTGTTCCTCTTTATCTTCATGATTGTGCCTTCATTGTTGATTATCTTCTTCTCTTATCTGTTCGTTAACATTAGTGGCCTCCTTTTGCCTGACCTCATAGGCCTTGAATGTTCTTACATTAGGTTGGGGTTTTCTAGTTGCAAGATTGGGGAGTGAGGTAGGAGATGGGTAACTTGCAGGGGAAACCCTAGACGAGTCAAACCTAAGCTAGCCAGGCCCGAGATGGGAATAAAGTGAGTGAACTTCAACCTGGTTCTTCTCAGCTCATTTGGAAATCAGAACAGAGCTTGAGCTGGCCTCAGCTTACTTGCATTCAGCTTATTTAAACCCCTGTTCTTCACATTGGTTTCCCAAATCTGATGTGGTGTTGCTTGTACAAATCAGTTAGTGGATGGGACTGTCTTAAAATGTTTCTTGAAGAAAGTGTTTCTCGGCCAGCAATTCAGTATTCTGGTGGTGATTGAAAGAATACATGTATGTTATTAGCGGATTTTGCTTTTATCGATCCAATCTTGTCCATATTCCAATCAAGACGTGCACTCCTTTTCTTATCATTGAGCTTTACATGTCATACTATCAAATTATTTACCATATTTGTTTCTTGGTATTTTGTTTTATGCTCAGTGGTTTGAGAAAGCAGAATATCTTCCTATTGATTTTTGGTGACTGTATACACTGGTATATCTATTGCCAGATTTGGGACACAGCAGGACAGGAAAGGTTTCAAAGTCTTGGTGTGGCATTCTACCGTGGTGCAGATTGCTGTGTTCTTGTGTATGATGTCAATGTCATGAAATCATTTGATAACCTGAACAATTGGCGAGAAGAATTTCTTATTCAGGTGATAAATCCTTCCTAATTCTGAACCAAGCTTTTGCACAAGTTAAGAACTTGCAACTGAAGTTCTAGTTTTGTGGTTTAATTTTAGGCTAGCCCATCCGACCCTGAAAACTTCCCATTTGTAGTGCTGGGAAATAAGATAGATGTGGATGGTGGCAACAGCAGAGTGGTAATATGATCTGTCTTTTCTTTGTTTATCCAAGATTACCGGGAAGCACATGTTTCTGTTGCTTTGTCTCTTTCTGCAGGTGACATATTTATCTGGCAATTTCCTTCGTTTTGTGGTTTAGGTCTCAGAGAAGAAGGCAAGAGCATGGTGTGCTTCAAAGGGGAACATTCCCTACTTTGAAACATCTGCTAAAGAAGGATTCAATGTGGAAGCTGCTTTTCAGTGTATAGCCAAGAATGCCCTCAAGAATGAACCAGAAGAAGAAATGTGGGTCCTAAAGCTTTACTGCTAACAAATAAATTTCTATATGATAATTTCTTTGAACATTGAGATAGTTTTATTTTAACAGAAAGAAAAAATCAATGAAATATATTGAGGAGGTTAGTAGTCGACCATATTAATAGTTATTGGCATAAAGGGAAAAAGTGTGTTTTGGTGTTTGGTAGGGTTACTTTGGGGGTCTTCGTATGTCCCTTTTTTCTGAAGGCTAGCATCCTAGGACCTCTAACCAAGTCACTGGAATTGCTTCCTCGTGTGTGCTGGTCATTTAGTTGGAAGGGCGGTACCCTGCAATTCCGCTCATATATGGAATTTTTTATCAATTTAATGGTGATTTATGGTTATCCCAGTTTTGTAAGCATTGCTAGTTTCCGACCTTTCTGATCTTTATTTTCTCCCACCATTCTAACACTGCTTTGATATCCAGTTAGAGAGGCAATGCATTGGCATGCTATCCTCGTAGCTGTCTTTTATACCATTTGAGGAGTTTCCAGATGCTCCTGTTTATTGTTTTACACTATACAAACCAAAATATAGACTTAACATTAAATATTTATAGACACATATATGTATGAATGCGTGTGTGTATGTATGTATACATATTATTTTTGTATATATGTGTATATCTGTGTGTGTTTGTCTGTATTGAAGTAATTATATATATATGTATATTCGTACAGCAGTAATTATATATATTGAAAAAGTTAAAGGAACCAGAAAACTATATGTGCACTTCTGCGGCTATGGCCAATGGTTGAGAAATGGTTTGCTAAGACATTTCATCAGCTGGTCGCTTAATTGTCTTTACTCAATAAACCTCCTTTCATTGTTTTTGCATTGTTTTTTTTTTCTCTGTGTCTTTTTGTTTAAAGATCAAACTGACGCTGTCTTTCTATTGATGAAGATACCTTCCGGACACTATTGACATGGCTGGGGGCAGTCGGCAACAAAGATCATCAGGTTGTGAATGCTAGACGAAGACAGGCAGCTTTAGTTTTCTCCCCCATTTGTTATGCAGCTGCAATAAATACTGGAAAGTTTATTTACTGCACTTTGTATTTTATATCATGTGCCAAAGACAAGAAATTTGGTGCTAGCTGTTCTGTGGAGGTTTTCCTTTTTTTTTCGGATGTTGCATTCCAACCGTGTAAAAGATTTGCTTGTCCTTGGATAATGACTCGAAACTTTGTGGTCTATCTTGTTTTCACTGTATAGTTGGTCCGGATATTTTGGGAATTCGAAGATGATTCTTTCATGTGGATGATGTCTTATTGTTACCATGATAGACAATCATTTGAATCATCCCACGGCGAGGATGTGACAGAGGATGATGAGGTTAGAATTTGATTTATTCCTGGAGGATTGAGGTTGCTTTTATTGCTGTGTGGGGAAGCAGCCTCCCTTTCAAAAAGGCAAGCATTGATCAGCGAAGATCTGCAGATTGGTAGGTGTTAATCATTGTTGCCCTCTTCCGTTGGGAGGCTGTGCTTGGTTGAGGAATGAGGAAGAATAAAAGGTTTTTAGCTCAGTTATTCCACCTTTTTTGCGCTAAAAAATTCATTTGAGCATATGGAATTACTTTTTGTAGAAGATATTTCATAAAAATTGATCCATTATAAATGTTCTATTTTTTTCTGTTGCAATCCATTTAATCCTATTAATTGAGAAATAATTATTTCTTATGGGATGGTGGAATAACTCTATTTTCTCTTTAAGAATACTGCATTTAATGTAACTATTCCGGATTTTTATCACTTTAATAAGTGCAACCTAGATATGTTGGAGACTACAACAAAAAGTTGAATCTAGAGCCTCCTCTCGAGTGGAGGGATGACCACCATTCCAGTGCCCAATTTGTAAGAATTAGATCATATAGACAGTTGGGTTAATTATGTGAACTCTCCATCCTTTTTCCAGCCAGAAAACTGCATGCAGAAGAACTCTTCAAGCCTTTCCATCATTCAGATTAATTCTTAAAACAGTTAGAAGTTTATATGCTGTTATGTTTTTGTGGTGATCGTTTGGCCAAGATTTACCTATTTTTAAGGCAAATCCAAGCCTTGCACCTGATTTCTAACCGCTTGCCAGAAATGCATAAGAGATGATCATACGCGAGTTTCGTTCAGCTTCCCATCTATGGAGAGAGGGTGCATTAATAAAAGCAACAAGGACCGCAAGTTTGGCTCCGTTTGAGAGAAATATTGGGTAAAATTTAATATGTATATAATATTATTATAATACAGTAATATAATATTATATAGTATAGTATAATAATTTAATATAATATTAAATTATTTAATATGACATATGTAATATAATATTATATTTATAGTATAATAAAATAATAAAGATATAAAATATTATAATTATTAGTGTAAATTAATTTTTCATAATATAATAAATTTATAGCTACGTGATAAAATTGATTAAATAGTTATTAAAGGAACATTTTGTGCAATTGTTATATTTTATTATAAATATTTTGGTAGAAAAAAATGGCTTTCTGATCGGACTTAAAAGTATTGTTTCGAAAAGCTCCAAAATGAAATTTTTTCCAAAAAATTATTTTTAACTTTTTTTTAAAACTAAAACAATTTTTAAAAATTTTTACTAAATATTTTTATTTTATTTAAAAATATTTTTGAAGAGATTGAAATTTCCTTTTTGTCCTCTAAAATTTTCTACCATCCAAAGCGTGCCATATGCACCACAATTGGGTTATCAAATCAAGCTCTCAACTTGCATGGACGACAAACACGTGGCCTGCGGTAGGAAGCTCGTTTCGCGAAACTTCTTTCGGGTACCTTGAGCGCAACATAAGCAACCGGCCGGCAAGAAACCTGAAGTTGGGGTTGTTCCGAGTGAATGATGGAAGGGGACCTTGGAGGGGTGCTCGGCGGTGCGGCGATCCGCCCTCCGAGACTCGAGGACGCGGGACTGGAGGACTGCGCCCTTCCTCCCGAATCCATCATGGAAGCCTTCTCCCGCGCCGCCATCTCCCTCAGGTCCCGGATCTCCAACGCCGCCGCAACACAAGAACAAAAAGAAGAAAAGAGCGACGACGGCGCTTGCGTCCAAGACCCCGGCCCGAGCAACGGCCAGATCCCGGACGCCCTTCTTGGCGGTGGCACCGCCGAAGCCACCCCATCGCATCCCTCCTGCGGGGGCGGTGGCGGCGTCGAAGATGAGGAGGAGCGAGGGAAAGGCGGTCAAGATAAAGTAGTAGTTGTCGGTGGTGATGGAGTAGGCGATTTGGCCTCCGATCGGCTTGTGGTTGTGGGTGGGGAGGAAACGGAGGTGGGAGGGAAGAGATCTTGTGTTGAGGGTATCGAGGAGGGAGTCGTTGGAGGGGAGAAGAAGAGGGAGCATGACGAAGAACAAGAAGAAGCGGAGGAAGGGGATGGCGATAGACCCATTCTGATCGAAGCTCTCATCTGAGACGGAGGGGGAAAAAAAACAGAGGTGAAATGCCCTTCTCCTGTTCTCGGTTGCACCAAATTTCATAAAATGTTCGTTGTACTACTGAAGGTTGTGCAGATTTTACTAATTAATCTCTGAATCTCGTGAAGTGCATTAGGCTTTCTTTCTACATGTTGTTGTTAAAACGTAAGGATTGGACTCGAATCATTTTGTGCTTTCTATAAATGGCTACTCTTAACGTATTTACCTGGGAAAGAAAATTAGGGGTGTGTGATTTTGAAGGCAAGGTGCGAAGATGATTGGACTAGATTTCTAAGGAAATTTTTGAGACTGGATTTTTTTGGTAATTTTTCAGATAGGTTATATTTATGGCCAAAAGTATTTGAAAGCAGTTTTTTCTTTTGGTTTTATATGAGTTAAGACTGGCACTGAGATTGATAGCAAATTTTCTCTTCTATCTTTTAATTGCGATTCTGAACTTTTGTATATTGTATCTGAAACCCGTATGATTTTCCAAACTGATACTTTTTATTCCTTTCTTTGATTGCTCTGTTAGAGATGCTAAACAACTGCAGCTTTGTATTAGAGGTACTGTATATTATGCTTATGAAGAATAAGTTATAGGATTCTTGTCTGCAGATCATCACCAACTTTCTGACTTCCTTCACACCACCAAGCACTTTCGCAGATGGTACATTCGATTCTGGTTCGTATCAGCTCCCTGTAGGTGGGGTGGGTATGAGGTAGAGAGGTGGGGATTAGCCTCTCGAAATCTCTAATAGCAAAGGCTTTCTTCACTTCTCTGCGACCCTGCTGCCCTCCCTGCTGCAGCTGATTGGTTACTTTGTGCAACATCATTTTCACCGTTCATAGGATTAGTGCTTTTGATACCATAAATCACAACACTCGCTTGTTATGCAATCCCATTTCTAACAATTTTCTTTTCGTCCTAAAATTCATTTTTTGATTCTTCTGTGGGTCTCTAGATAAATTATTCAAAACTGTTCTAGGTGTAAATTATCATTTTGTATGCCTAGAAATGATGTTACTTTCCATAATCATCAAGATGCCAGAACTCTATAGGGAACACTGTCAACTTTCTCTTAAGTTCAACAAAATGAGGATACTAAACCATACCTTGTTCTTCGCTTCTTGTGTTAGTCTTCCGAAAAATGTACCTAGCACCAATTAGATGGTCTGAAGGCAGAATTTGAGGAGCAACACCTGTACGCCTGAGGTTGTTGATGTTCAAGCTGTCTTCTATTCTTTTGCTGCTGTTCCAGGGGCTGCCCACATCTATCAGTTTATCTATATTAATGATACTTGTTGGTGAAGGTTGCAGCTCATATATACTAGAATGTGGCATGTACAATGCACATGTTGTTTTTTAATTAAAAATAAAACTTATATAAATAAATAAATAGTAAATACATGCTAAAAGGAGGAAATGAATCTTTGATCTTTTATTTTGTTTATTAATAAAAATTATATAAATAAATAATAAATAAATTCGAAGAAGGAATCTTTGATCTCATGGTTAAACTTAAAGGAAAGATGTGAGAAGGAAAAAGGCAGTAGGAAAATGAGGATGGTTAGACATGTCTTGCACATGGAGATATGGAGGGAGTTTGTGTTATATAGTTGATTAAAAGCACTGAAGAACAATATATGAAACACAGGGAAGATCAATGATATCTATCGGTTCCTGTTGGTCCAGAATGAAAGCTATCCCTACTAACAGCAACTATACGTCATGTCATAGTTTTGCTACTCTCTACAGCTGTATGATAACTTCATATGGAAGTTACAGGATAGGAAAGAAGCAATAAGAAAGACATTCTTTCTCATGTATGTCATTTGTTCATAAATTCATTAACTGAAAAGGAGATCTGATATCTGATCTCAGGTGCTCTAGATGTGTGAACTTTTTTGTCAATTGTCATGGAAGGAGTACAATCTGAAAACCTAGGAGTTTGAAAGTTGAAACAACTGCAGCAAAGCTGTTAGATGCAACCCAAGGATTTGCCTTGAACCTTGCATGTTACTCTTTATTTTGTTTGTGACTTATTGCTTTACTCCTTTAGCTATTGTTTGAGGACGATGCACTGCCTACCAACACTCTGAATGAATTACTATTGTTTGTGGTTTTTCATTGACATGAAAATAGATAGTGAAGAGAATTTATGATTTGGAAATTTACTGCTTTTCATAAATATTAAGAAAGAAAGAGGGTTTACTTGTTAACTTTCAAATTTTCCACAACTTCACACTGTAAGTCAAGGTAAAGTTAAATTAGGGATGTCTATGACTGGGTGTGACTATATAGTGTCTCTTCAGGTTAAAATTTATATTGCCTCATGTTTGGTCAGTCAGGTTGATCTGTTAAAAATTGAAAAAGAAAAATCTAGTAGTGACTTACCTAATTAAAAATATTTCATCAGTAGATATGTTACTGTTTAAACACACTGTAAATAAGTCACGTGCATGTGATGTGTATCATGCAGGTATAGCATAACCTTGCCAAGATCAAAAAAGGAGCATGCATGCTCTACTACTGTTTGCCATCTTGACTCTTGAGTTTCACCAAGATATACTTGAAAACACTTCGAGAGAACTATTTTCTTCAAAAGAAACCATCTTACATGAGAAAATAAGGTCATTCTCCATTTCCAGTTAATGTGAATTAATGGTTTATTTGAAGACAAAAGGATATAAAAAAAAAAAAAGAAATGGGAAGGTGGTTGTTATACACAGGAAAAAAGAACTTTCTACCGTGCTAAATTTCCCATCTCTCATTCCTTTCATACAGATCTTAGGTGCTGTGACAATGGTATAGCGACAAATGATCGTCTTAGAGCTGCCTTACTTCAGCAGGCTTTAGCATTTCTGTTGCATTTGGTTAATTTTGGGCTACAAAATGGGTAGTCCTGCACCAGGAAGAACTGATATGTGGGTCTCCTAAAGAATTTCTTATGAGTGGCATATCTCTAACATTTGTCTTGTCATTCTATCCATGAACAACATACTAAGACATCTAAACATGACTTAATTTGCTAGTTGTCCAAATTTGCATGAGTTAGCACTGTTCTGTTCTAGTGAGCTTTGTTAGCACAATTTACTAATGATAAGATGCAAGTAAAGTGCAGTCTGCCACAATTTTAGTCACTTGCATAAGATCTAAGTCATGAGGCCTGCAAAAGAATCCTAGCGCTTCTGATAGATCTAAGTCATGATCAATCACAGAAAGGAGATATTTAGAAATATGAGAACAAATGAACCGATGATACATATTTTCCCCCATGACATCAATCTAGAGTTTGGAGATTCATAATGCATGCATACGCAGGCAAAACTGTCCTTCAAAATAAATAATAAAAAAAGGAGTGCAAAACAAAAGGGAGATATCATGCCACAAGCAACAAGCCAACACTGCAGCCAAGTCAATGATTCATCCGGGGATTTTGGTACGCTTTGTTCCATTTTTGTGTTTGTCAGAACATGTTCTTATGAGTACCGCGTGCATATTTTCCCCTCTAAATTTAACTTTTGACAGAAAAAACTTCTGGTTTCTTCATGCCAACATGATATGATTATTTCTTTCTAACATATTTTCCTGATTAATAATTATACATCAGGGGCCAGTTTAAGGCAAATGATAACTGCCTCAAAGATGATTAACAGTGTTACTACTAGTGGCTTCAGTGAATCCAGCAAGGCTCTTTATGAGTGTGAACAGCATATATAGCAGACAGCATCTGTATTTTAAATTATTAAAATCACAGAGGCAGTGAGAGGTGAGGCTTGACCCATGGAGAACCTGACTGGGAGAAGGTAAATTATTTGGACAGGGCATTCTTTTTTGTGGAGAGAACCCAATTCCTTTGGTAGGTTTAGAGGTGCAAATAGGTTGGGTCGCGTCACGACTGTGCTTCCGATCTAACTCAATTTTTTGTTCCAGTCTTAATTTTGAATCCAAACCCAACTCAATAGAAGATCGGATTGGATTGGGTCGGGCCTATTTTTGACCAAACGGATCATTCGGATCAGATTGGGTCCATATATAATCTCGATTCAATCCAAAAATTTGGATTCGGTTCGAATTAACCCATCCATGCCTTCAGAACTTGTTTGTACCTTGCGGGCTGCAGCCTATGGGTCTAAATAATTTTACAGATTCGGGACAAGTCGTAGGATTGAAAATTCAAAATTACTAAAATTTTAAATGGGTCGGGTCTGAATTCAATAAATCCAGATCCAATCCAGAAAATAGAACGGGTCTAATTTTAGGATCCAGCCCGGCTCAGCAGGTCTTTCAAAATGAATTGAGTCGGGTCTAAGCGGATCGCATCATGGGTCTACCTAACCCATTTGCGGCCTTCGGTAGGTTCTCTCTCTAGGTTGGTTAGGTTGGTGGGGGTGAGCGCGGTGGGGTATGTAGATGGGGACTTCAGCACATTTCTAATACCATCCTGCATCCCTTAAATGGTGAGGTATCCTTTAGATGATTATAATAATTGTCACATAACATTCATTAATTAAAATATTATTATAAATTCGAAATTCCATACCAATTCAACCGATATTAGTGAGTTATCTTGTCTAAATAAAACAAAGCATTGTTTAACTGTTATTATTCACTATTCTTCATTGTAATGACTGATGACAGTCATGAATGTGCACAATTGTATCATAGTCGGTGGCTTGGCAAAAAATGATCATTTTGTTTTACAAAACTGAAAAGTGGTTTGGTAGAGGGACCTCTGAAATAATGAGATAGCTTTCTTATCAAAAAATTAAAAAAAAAATAAAAGCCGTGGCAATATGGATCTCCATAACTTTCGAATATCAAATGTTTTATTTCCACGACTAGAGAAATTCTACCTTTAACTTGATGATCTGATATCTCCAACTACGTGCTCAAGAATTTTTATCACCTACAGATAAAATACTAAGTTGATATCTTCTGTTGTGACTCGTGAGGTAAACCGATGTGAAGTACAACACATGCAAGCAATGCCACAATAACATGAATTACGTTTTGGAGTCATTTTTTTAAAGTTCCATAGTCATTACTTTATCATTCCCTTCGTGTGGGAATGCTGATGACTAACGAGATAATTTTAACTTCTTCGAAGCAGAGCTCAGTGGTATTTCTGGGGAGAAGGAAGAAAGTTCAAAGTACAGGTAGAATGATTATGTAATTTCCCCCCTCATAGTGATATGCTTGCATGATTTAGTATGCTGGTAGTTTATCTTACAGGCAAGCAGCCTTGGTAAATAAAGGAGAAACAAATCAAAGGGAATTCCAAACTACAAAGAAAATGAATGATACTATCTGCTTACATAAATAAACTGGTACTTTATCTTACAAGCAAGCAGCCGTAGAAAAAGGAGAAACAACTCAAAGAGAATTAAATGATGCAACCTACCCTTGATGCGACATGGTACGCCTACCTGACAATTTGTTTCTAATGTTGATAGAGCACCTAATTTAATAGACTGGTAGATCAAACTTGTACTTCCACAGACAACACTAAAATAAGCAAAAAAGGGAAAAAAAATCAACAATTATGTTTGCACTTATTTGAAGTTTTGAATCAAGATTGGGATATGCACTAATTGGATCTGCAAATAATTCGGTGGAGCATCATATATTTTCCCATCCATCTTGCTATACATTTTTTTGTTAATTTCTTATTTCTTTTCAATATCTTCTCCCATGTGCTGTGCCCAAGGTTTCAATAGTAATAGTGTCTTGTTATAGAAGAGCTTCAAGAAGTATAAGAGCCATCACTCACCTCAAAAATATTATTTTAAATTTCATAGCATCAAAATGATCATTGTTATAACAGTTGTCATGTGTTATGCTGAAAAATAACGAATCAGACCACCAAGGTGGTAGCGCGGTTGGAACGAGGCTAAGATTTTACGGAAGTGACTCAGGTTCGAAATGCATAAGCGTCGATTAAATGTGGAGACTGAATGCCCCCTTCTGGTTTGTCCGGTAGAGTCCCCATTTGGTCCGCCGGTACGGAGGTGGTGCTGGGATGACGTACTCACACGTGGAGCAACCCACGGATCGGAAAGGGTACGCGAAAACTTGCGATCTGCATCGAACATTCTCTAGTGGAAGGAGGTCCAGTGGGGGCTGCTACGCGGGTAGGTTCATCCCTCCCCCCTCCTATTTTTTATATAAAAAAAATAACGAATCACTAACAAAAAGAATAAAATTAAATTTCTATTATTGTCCATTTGATAAAAGAATATCCATTTTTATAACTACATACTCTTTTAGAGAAAAAAATTGATTAAAAATAATTCCTATCAAAATATATATATGTGAAAAACGGCCTTTTTATATGATGGAATGCTAAATAATGTATTATTGAATGACCATTATCTTTTTATTCCTATTAATGTTATTATATTTGACAATATTAGAGAGGAGTCCGAAAGTGCTATAACGGCAATTATTTTAAACTTCGGCAGGGGGTTTTATGCAACTTTCTTTCGTGGATTCGAAAACAAGGCTATAAGAAGGGGGTGAAGTTTGGGTACTCCGATAGACCATCATAATACCACATACAAATGACAGCGATTTATCAATAGTTTAATGTCGTTTTTGTCCAGTATTTGTACAGTGGTAGTATCATCAAATCGTGCTGCCTGGTTTGCATATAATCCACGTCCTCTGTTCACTATCATGGCATCAGTTTATTGGTCCACGTATACCACACGTTCGAAAAAGTTTGCGGGCCCCGCTTTATTCAAACCGTACATTCCTCCCTTCCGACGCCAACGTTCTCAGGGGTGGTTCTATATACACCCCCCCTATTGCTCAGGACACCCCCCAAAAATTAAAAAAAAATTAAATACTCTCTACACCCCCCCATTTGCTAAGGACACCCCTAAAAAATTAAAAATTCCTAAATCACCCCCCACCCTTCCCACCCCCTCACCTAAATTGCTCTCTACACCCCCAAACCCCCCCCACCCCGCTCTTCCCCTCCAAAACACCCGCCGGCGGAGGAGGAGGGGGGAGGCGGAGGAGGAGGACGGGGAGGCGGGGGGAGGCGGAGGGGGAGGTGGGGGATGGGGAGGAGGAGGAAGGAGGACGGGGAGGTGGGGGAAGAGGAGTGAGAGGAGGTGGCGGAGGAGGAGGGGGGAGGCGAAGGAGGAGGACGGGGAGGTGGAGGGGGAGGACGGGGAGGTGGAGGGGAGGAGGGGGGGAGGTGGGGGATGGGGAGGAGGAGGAAGGAGGACGGGGAGGTGGGGGATGGGGAGGAGGAGGAAGCGGGCGCAGGGGGGAGGGGGGGAGGAAGACGAGGCGGAGGAGGAGGAGGAGGAGGCGGACGGGGAGGTGGGGGATGGGGAGGAGGAGGAGGAGTGTAATAATCCCAAATTTTTTTTTTATATATAAAAAGGGATAGAATAGTCCTTTAAAATTGATATAAGGGGTAAAATTGGAAGGAATCAAAAGTTAATGGCATAACGGTAGATATGTTGAAGTGTTAGGGGCAAAATGGGAATTTAATAATATTAAACAAAGGGTGAATAGTGTTTTGATGTGATTTAATTGGAGGGTTTGAGCTGGTGAAACCGAGAGAAAGAGGGAGGGGGTTCTCAGGCGTGAAACAGAGGAAAGAAAGAAAGAAAAAGAGAAGAAGAAGAAGAAGAAAGAAGAAGAGGAAGGGGATTCAAGGAGGAAAGGGATCCCGGTTGCACTTCCAGCTGAAGGGAAAAACGTAGATCTCCTTCCCCTCTACGCAAGGACCTCGATTTCCAAAAAGAAAAAGGTAAATATCCATCCCTATCTAGTCTTTTGATGACATTAGGCTATACAAAGGGTGGATATAGTCTAGAGGGGTCGGATAAGGGTTGTAGAGGTGGTTAAAAGAAGAAGAATCGGATTTTAACAAATTTTTCCGGCACTACGAAAAAACTGTGTCGAAGTCCCAACTTCGGCGAATTATTTAGGGGTCAAACGGCCTCCGATGATGATGCATGTTATCTCTTTGGAATCCTCTATGAGTGTAGAATGTTAGGTAAAAATTTCATCAAATTTGGAGTCCTGAAAGTGGATCAAAACCGGGATGAAGTAAACCACTGTCAGTTCGGGTTACTGTTTATCCGGGTGGAAAATAAGGGATTTCATGCCATAATAGGGTATTAAGCCTAGATTAGGCTAAGGGAGACCTTGTACTCGTGCAAGGGAGTCCCTAATACACATAAATGATGAGTTAATTAATAGAAAAAGAAAAGAAGAAAGAAAAGAAAAGATTTAGGGAACAGGGGAGTTGAATCAATTAAAGTTCCCTATATTATAATTGGCACGTAGATTATAGCCCTTGATACAAAACTAAATATATTGTAAATGCATGTATCAGTTGGGCAAGAAGCTAGGGAACAAGAGGAAGAAGTTCCCCACTGCCAGCTGTAGATTTTTGGAGGCGTATCAGGGCTGTGCCAGATTGACAGGTGAGTGGGAGTCATGTACTTTGCACCATGAGCATCCTTAATTCATTTTCATGAATGTCGCCAGGTGTGAATTGATTCCACCTGAGCCTATTGATTAATTGTTGTTGTATATTCCTCTATATTTTGATTCTCCATGCTTGATTATTCTGTACATGCATTTGAGGGAACATTGAGAGGAATTACGAGGGGTTGATGAGTAATCAAATTGATTCCGAATTGTGAAATGATTTCTTTTGTAAATTGATTTCATTTCCTCTATTTTAAAGACTTGTGAGTCGTAGCTTGATTATACTCCTTTATGAGTAATGAAATTGGATCTGAATTGTGAAATGATTTCTTTTGTAAATTGATTTCATTTCCTCTATTTCAAAGACTTGTACAGCCCTTCTCATGGTATATTGAGTTGCATTGTACTCCCGTGATTCCTCACTCCCAACCCTGATGTTAGTTTATGATTGGGTCATGATCGAGTGAGTGGTAATCTTGATTATACTCCTTTTTAGTAGAGTATTGGGAGGGTGCATTATGGCATTTATGCATGGCTTGGCAGTATCTGCAGGACACCTATAGTCGATGGGGGTTGAACATCGGCCTTTGTGCACATAGTAGCCTTCTGGGTGGGCGGAGCCCAGTCCCTTCCTAGGGGGGGACACGGCCCTAGGCGTAGGATCGGCCGGTCCTACGACTTATATTCTGCTTGCCGCCGGGCATAGTAAGACCCCGCGAGGTGCAGTATGGCTTTCCGCGGATGTAGAATTCCCGCGAGGTGCCGTTTAGTATGTAGATGTGAGATGGATTTCTGTTCTGGATACTGGCCAGCATTTACATGATCAGTGTGGTATCTTATCCTGCATATGCATGTGACAGTAGGGAGTTGTTGCTGGTTCGCCTGGGGCGTAAAACCCACCTCCCGATAGCTGTCTAGCATTTACATTATCGATATGGTGTCTTATCCTGCATATGCATGTGACAGTGGGGAGTTGTTGCTGGTTCGCCTGGGGCGTAAAACCCACCTCCCGACAGCTGTCTAGTGATGATTTACATATTGGTGTGGTGTCATATTCGATATATGCATATGGCAGTAGGGAGTTGTTGCTGGTTCGCCTGGGGCGTAAAACCCACCTCCCGATAGCTGTCTAGTGATGATTTCAGCATATTGACACCTGATTTGTATGTTCCAGCATTATGATCTGTTGAGCATATTCATGAGTAGCATATATGTTTACTTGATTATTCCATATATGCTTCAGATGAGTTGATATTGATTGTGGTGATATTGATGATTTACTCCATATTCTCTATGTTGAGATCATGTTCATCTTGTTATTGATCTTGAGATTTCATCTCGAGCCATGATTATATTCTGTCTCATGTGCATAGTACTCTCTACTCCACTCACTGAGTATTTATATACTCACTCCCCAGTTTTGTGTTTTTGATTGCAGGGCAGGTATTGTATAGAGAAGAGCAGGGTTAGAGATTGCCTGCTAGCTGTGCCGCTCCATAGTGTAGCATAGTATAATGTAGATAGAGGTTTATCCCCTTTTGGTGTATTATAAACCTTCTGTTGTATTTAGTGTATAGTTACAGTCATAGATCCTGTTGTGGATATGGGTTTGACCATGGATGAAATGGGAACCAGATTTTTATATAGATAAGTTATATGCCTGAGATGATGTATTGATATATATTGTCCAGGTTCATTATGTGACAGATTATGTGATTGCTGCTCTGACAGGTAGCATTGTTGTATGTAATGAGATAATCCTGACAGGTCACCATAGGAAAGGTGATCATTTTGTGCATGTATCATGCCAAAATTTTCAAGATTTATTGATGATTGATAGGTAGTAGGGTTCTACGCGGTGGCTGGTGGCCTTATGCCTACCCGCACCCTAGGACCGTCGCGGCGGCCCGCCGAGAACGGGGCGGGGGTCGTGACAGAGGTGGTATCAGAGCAAAGGTTAAGAAGAGTCCTGTCAGAGCAATAGGATGAGTCAGGATTAAGTATAGGATTATACTATGGAGCATAGAATTTTTTTTTTTATGCTATTTGCTGGGTCATTTACAATTTAGTAAAGCATTTTATGACTCAGTATGTAGATATATAAAGAATACCTCCAAGGAGAGGATCTGCTCGTCTTGGAAGGAGGATGGAGCCAGATTTAGCATTGGATTCGGGTCCCAAAAAGAAAAATTTCTTCTTGCTGATAGACGGAGGGTTGATGATCAAGGAGATGTAGGAAGTAGAGATGCATTGATGGAACAGTTACTGGCGGAGAATCAGGCTCTGAGGGAGCAGATTGCTCGGGGGAAATCTTCTGCCCCGTCAGTAGTATCCATTCCACCTCCTGTACCTGTGCCAAGAAGTTTGGCCAGGCGAGCTCTAGATGATGAGGGAATTACTGTACAGAAATTTCTGAGGCTCAGAACCCCAGAGTTTAAGGGGGAAGAAGGTGAAGATCCTCAGAGATTCCTGGAGGAGACTGAAAAGATGATACGGAGACTGCCCTGTTCTGATGCAAGGGCAATGAACTTGTAGGGCTCACAATGAAAAAAGATGCCTGGGGCTGGTACCAGAGACAAGTGGAGGACAAATTGTACAGTAGGAATCCTCCAACCTGGGAAGAGTTCAGGCAAGCAGTGATGGATGAGTTTTTGTCTCCGGTTGAGAGGCAGAATCGGGCTCTTCAGTTTGAGAGGCTGAAGCAGATGCCCGGAATGAGCGTATCTGAGTACGCTCGTGAGTTCACTAGATTGGGGAAGTATGCTCCTTACATCATCCCCACTGAAGCTGCCAGGATAGAAAGATTCAGGCGGGGTCTGATTTCCCCGCTTTATAATGCAGTACTGGCAGTAGAGGTCCCCACCTTATCTAGGCTGATTGATAAAGCAAAACAGTGGGAGACCAGAAACAAAGAGGAAAGAGCTGAAAGAGAACAGAGGAAAATGAGTATGGGGAAAGGGCAAAGCAGTAGAGATAGATCTGAGGGAGTAGATCTCTCGGAGGGCCCGATGGAGCAGTCTGTACGCTTAGCTCCACCTGTCCCACGTAAGAGGAAATGGAGGAAAAGAGGTCAATCACAAGATACTTTTCTACCATCAGTACCTCGTCCTCCAGTCACTATGGCCAGAACTGAATCTAGGTTCCAATCATGGCCAGTATGTGGCATATGTGGGAAGCAGCACCCTGGCAGATGCAGAATGGGTCAGGGAGTGTGCTACAGATGTGGACAGCCGGGTCATTTTGTCAGAGAATGCCCGCAGGGTGCCACCCAGCAGTTTGTGCCTTTGGCATCCTACTCTTCTGTGCAGATGGACAGGCCTAGTAGTAGGGAGCCTGTAGGCAGAGGCAGAGGTCAAGCACAAACATCACAGCAGAGTGCTGGACCATCTCAACTGTCAGCTCCAGTAGGCAAAGGGCAAGGAAGGGTGTTCACGGTAAATCCACAGGAGGCACAGGCATCGAATGCAGCTGTGACAGGTATGCTCCTCATTGATAAGATTAAAGCTAGAGTGTTATTTGATTCTGGAGCTACCCATTCATTTGTGTTCCCTTATTTTGCTAAGAAGTTAGCTAAGGATAAGATATTAATGCATATTCCCTTAGCTATTAGTACACCTGTAGGGGATAGTATAGAAGCGAAGTATGTATATCCTACCTATGTGGTAGAGATAGAAGGTAAAACACTCCCAATTTATTTGATTCCCAATACCACACCGAGCAGAATATGAAGAGCAGATACACTCACCCCTTTGAGTAATCAGATAATTTACTCTTTTAAATTCGAGGACGAATTTTATATAAGGAGGGGAGGATGTAATAACCCCAAATTTTTTTTTTATATATAAAAAGGGATAGAATAGTCCTTTAAAATTGATATAAGGGGTAAAATTGGAAGGAATCAAAAGTTAATGGCATAACGGTAGATATGTTGAAGTGTTAGGGGCAAAATGGGAATTTAATAATATTAAACAAAGGGTGAATAGTGTTTTGATGTGATTTAATTGGAGGGTTTGAGCTGGTGAAACCGAGAGAAAGAGGGAGGGGGTTCTCAGGCGTGAAACAGAGGAAAGAAAGAAAGAAAAAGAGAAGAAGAAGAAGAAGAAAGAAGAAGAGGAAGGGGATTCAAGGAGGAAAGGGATCCCGGTTGCA
This sequence comes from Phoenix dactylifera, assembly GCF_051530095.1. Taxonomy (NCBI): domain Eukaryota; kingdom Viridiplantae; phylum Streptophyta; class Magnoliopsida; order Arecales; family Arecaceae; genus Phoenix; species Phoenix dactylifera. Next base: position 30,280,796 of record NC_143198.1, on the reverse strand, counting down.
CTTCCAGCTGAAGGGAAAAACGTAGATCTCCTTCCCCTCTACGCAAGGACCTCGATTTCCAAAAAGAAAAAGGTAAATATCCATCCCTATCTAGTCTTTTGATGACATTAGGCTATACAAAGGGTGGATATAGTCTAGAGGGGTCGGATAAGGGTTGTAGAGGTGGTTAAAAGAAGAAGAATCGGATTTTAACAAATTTTTCCGGCACTACGAAAAAACTGTGTCGAAGTCCCAACTTCGGCGAATTATTTAGGGGGTCAAACGGCCTCCGATGATGATGCATGTTATCTCTTTGGAATCCTCTATGAGTGTAGAATGTTAGGTAAAAATTTCATCAAATTTGGAGTCCTGAAAGTGGATCAAAACCGGGATGAAGTAAACCACTGTCAGTTCGGATTACTGTTTATCCGGGTGGAAAATAAGGGATTTCATGCCATAATAGGGTATTAAGCCTAGATTAGGCTAAGGGAGACCTTGTACTCGTGCAAGGGAGTCCCTAATACACATAAATGATGAGTTAATTAATAGAAAAAGAAAAGAAGAAAGAAAAGAAAAGATTTAGGGAACAGGGGAGTTGAATCAATTAAAGTTCCCTATATTATAATTGGCACGTAGATTATAGCCCTTGATACAAAACTAAATATATTGTAAATGCATGTATCAGTTGGGCAAGAAGCTAGGGAACAAGAGGAAGAAGTTCCCCACTGCCAGCTGTAGATTTTTGGAGGCGTATCAGGGCTGTGCCAGATTGACAGGTGAGTGGGAGTCATGTACTTTGCACCATGAGCATCCTTAATTCATTTTCATGAATGTCGCCAGGTGTGAATTGATTCCACCTGAGCCTATTGATTAATTGTTGTTGTATATTCCTCTATATTTTGATTCTCCATGCTTGATTATTCTGTACATGCATTTGAGGGAACATTGAGAGGAATTACGAGGGGTTGATGAGTAATCAAATTGATTCCGAATTGTGAAATGATTTCTTTTGTAAATTGATTTCATTTCCTCTATTTTAAAGACTTGTGAGTCGTAGCTTGATTATACTCCTTTATGAGTAATGAAATTGGATCTGAATTGTGAAATGATTTCTTTTGTAAATTGATTTCATTTCCTCTATTTCAAAGACTTGTACAGCCCTTCTCATGGTATATTGAGTTGCATTGTACTCCCGTGATTCCTCACTCCCAACCCTGATGTTAGTTTATGATTGGGTCATGATCGAGTGAGTGGTAATCTTGATTATACTCCTTTTTAGTAGAGTATTGGGAGGGTGCATTATGGCATTTATGCATGGCTTGGCAGTATCTGCAGGACACCTATAGTCGATGGGGGTTGAACATCGGCCTTTGTGCACATAGTAGCCTTCTGGGTGGGCGGAGCCCAGTCCCTTCCTAGGGGGGACACGGCCCTAGGCGTAGGATCGGCCGGTCCTACGACTTATATTCTGCTTGCCGCCGGGCATAGTAAGACCCCGCGAGGTGCAGTATGGCTTTCCGCGGATGTAGAATTCCCGCGAGGTGCCGTTTAGTATGTAGATGTGAGATGGATTTCTGTTCTGGATACTGGCCAGCATTTACATGATCAGTGTGGTATCTTATCCTGCATATGCATGTGACAGTAGGGAGTTGTTGCTGGTTCGCCTGGGGCGTAAAACCCACCTCCCGATAGCTGTCTAGCATTTACATTATCGATATGGTGTCTTATCCTGCATATGCATGTGACAGTGGGGAGTTGTTGCTGGTTCGCCTGGGGCGTAAAACCCACCTCCCGACAGCTGTCTAGTGATGATTTACATATTGGTGTGGTGTCATATTCGATATATGCATATGGCAGTAGGGAGTTGTTGCTGGTTCGCCTGGGGCGTAAAACCCACCTCCCGATAGCTGTCTAGTGATGATTTCAGCATATTGACACCTGATTTGTATGTTCCAGCATTATGATCTGTTGAGCATATTCATGAGTAGCATATATGTTTACTTGATTATTCCATATATGCTTCAGATGAGTTGATATTGATTGTGGTGATATTGATGATTTACTCCATATTCTCTATGTTGAGATCATGTTCATCTTGTTATTGATCTTGAGATTTCATCTCGAGCCATGATTATATTCTGTCTCATGTGCATAGTACTCTCTACTCCACTCACTGAGTATTTATATACTCACTCCCCAGTTTTGTGTTTTTGATTGCAGGGCAGGTATTGTATAGAGAAGAGCAGGGTTAGAGATTGCCTGCTAGCTGTGCCGCTCCATAGTGTAGCATAGTATAATGTAGATAGAGGTTTATCCCCTTTTGGTGTATTATAAACCTTCTGTTGTATTTAGTGTATAGTTACAGTCATAGATCCTGTTGTGGATATGGGTTTGACCATGGATGAAATGGGAACCAGATTTTTATATAGATAAGTTATATGCCTGAGATGATGTATTGATATATATTGTCCAGGTTCATTATGTGACAGATTATGTGATTGCTGCTCTGACAGGTAGCATTGTTGTATGTAATGAGATAATCCTGACAGGTCACCATAGGAAAGGTGATCATTTTGTGCATGTATCATGCCAAAATTTTCAAGATTTATTGATGATTGATAGGTAGTAGGGTTCTACGCGGTGGCTGGTGGCCTTATGCCTACCCGCACCCTAGGACCGTCGCGGCGGCCCGCCGGGAACGGGGCGGGGGTCGTGACAAGGAGGGGGAGGGGTGATGGGGGAGGCGGGGAATCAGGAGGGGTAGGAGGGGGGAGGCGGAGGAGGAGGACGGGGAGGTGGAGGGGGAGGACGGGGAGGTGGAGGGGAGGTGGGGGATGGGGAGGAGGAGGAAGGAGGACGGGGAGGTGGGGGATGGGGAGGAGGAGGAAGCGGGCGCAGGGGGGAGGGGGGGAGGAAGACGAGGCGGAGGAGGAGGAGGAGGAGGCGGAGGAGGAGGAGGAGGAGGAGGAGGAGGAGGGGGAGGGGTGATGGGGGAGGCGGGGAATCAGGAGGGGTAGGAGGGGGGAGGCGGAGGAGGAGGACGGGGAGGTGGGGGATGGGGAGGAGGAGGAAGCGGGCGCAGGGGGGAGGGGGGGAGGAAGAGGAGGAGGAGGGGTGATGAGGGAGGCGGAGGAGGAGGAGGAGGAGGCGGCAGTGAGGAGGAGGGGGAGGAGGAGGAGGCGGCAGTGAGGAGGAAGGGGGGGTGTACTGAGAAAATTTTAAGGGCAATATGGTAATTACACTAAAGGTTAGTTTGGGTATTTTTTTTTTTGGTTTTTGGGAGGTGTCCTGAGCAATAGGGGGGGTGTATATAGAACCACCCCGTTCTCAGCGGGCCCCAACGCAAATCGTCCCGTCATTCCATGAAAATTACCGTCCTACCACCTGGCACGTTCTCAACAACGAAGGGCGGGATTAATGATAAAAAAATTTAATTCAATTAATTCATCACTGCTTCCAGTCAAGAAAGAAGAGACATTTTAGTGACAACTTATTTGTGTATGAAAGCAAATATAATCTCGATATCGTGCTGGATTAGCAGGCTGGATTACTCTTTGAATATAATCTCAAGTACAGTTTTTTTTTTAATTTTGCTGTACTGAAAAAAGTTTGAATTGGTTCAGTATAGTTTGATATGTAGTTTGATGCTACATTCTATTTTTTTATAAAATATACTCTTATTTATAAAAAAAATTTATAAGAATTCTCATATTCGACATGATGCTATACTACTTATATCGTACTATATCAACATAACAAATTTTTAAAATGGCTATATACAGTCTCGTAGCATTACTTTTTAAAGATCTAAATGATTTCATTGACACAACAAATAAGTTTTAATATTAAGTAAACTATATATGTAAAACAAAATTTTCCGTTGTATTTCTAGCAAATTCATTTCATCAAAAAAATAAATTGCAAATTATACATTTTTTTTTGTTAAAACTATCCATCTAATTTGCTACAAGCAAACAAATATATAAGTATTTTTATCAATCATAGCATCAAAATTTGGATACCACTCTTCTAATCAAATATTATATATATGTTAAGCAAATTTTGACCAAAAAGTTACATCCAATCTTTCAGAAAATCATAATCTTTCATATACTTAATCTACGAATATAAAGTTATGTTTAGTTTCAGTTAGGTTTATTTGGACTAACCCATAGCACTTGAGTCCTATGGAAGAAAAAAAATCAACATCAAATTAAGTAGAAAATCCGTTCTTATTTGATTATCTAAGCATACCTTATGAGAACTCGTGCGAGTACGTATTTAGTTTCATATCGGTTATTCGTTAAAAAAATCTTAGATATCTAGACATGATTAAAAAACTCGAAAAATACTTTTCGACTAGCATTTTTAGATAAGGTGCAGGGGCGGCCCAAAACATTTGGGGGCCTAAGGCGAACTCACTAGGAGAGGCCTTTTTTTTTTAATGATGAAAAATTTTAATAAGTATAAAATACTTTAAAATTTTCATACCCACATTCATATTTTCTATTAGACATTTTAATCTAAAAATAATATTATCAAACAAAGCAATTAAAAAAACACCACAAACAGATTAAAATATAAAAAAGTTGAAAATGATAAAATTTGATTGTGTCAAAAAAAACAAACTCAGGTCCCGATAAGTAGTGCCGAACTTGACGGGGAGAAGAGGCCGAATAGTGCCGAACTCGACGGCGAGAAGAGGCCGAACCGCCGAAGCCACAACCAACCTACAATTGGACAAAAAAAAAATCAATTGTAGTGTCTCTAACTTGACTAAATCAAAATCAATTGGATCAAAAAATTAATCAGTTGGCCATTTATTTCCTTAGCTTTTTTCATTATTGTATAACATTAAATGCAATAAGCCAATAACAACAACTCAGAGAAAAACTCCATGAGATAAGCCATGTAAATAGTCAAGAATCCTTTGGCAAATAAAATAACAAATACCATGTAACAGGGGCGGCCCAAAACATTTAACTCCATGTGAAATAGACTCAATAGTCATTAGTGATTAGTCAATAGATAGGCTCACCACTGCGGCACTGCCTGGGAATTGGGATGCTAACGGAGGACGGTGGTCCGTGGATTTTGAAGCGGAGCCGACGAGGCCGGAGCCACGGAGCGGTGGAGCCCGAAGGTCGGAGGAGCCGAGGACGGCGAGGAGGAGAGCTGGAGAGGAGATCCGGACTCCAGAGTCCGGAGCAGGGGCGGTCGAGCCTCAAGCCGTCGACGGGTTCTTGCTTTCTTGGAGCCGGAGGAGGAGCCGAGGAGGATGGTGGGCCAGTGGCCTTTAGAAGTTTAGAGGCTAGAGCGGAGCCGAGGAGCAGGAGGCCGGAGCCCGGAGCCGGAGGCTGGAGGTCGGAGGAGCCGAGGACGGCGAGCAGAGCTGGAGAGGAGATCCGGATTCCAGAGTCCGGAGCAGGGGTGGTCGAGCCTCAAGCCGTCGACGGGTTCTTGCCTTCTTGGAGCCGGAGGAGGAGCCGAGGAGGACAGGGTCCTTTTGAAGTTTAGAGGCTAGAGCGGAGCCGAGGAGCCGGAGGCCGGAGCCCGGAGCCGGAGGCCGGAGGCTAGAGGTCGGAGGAGCCGAGGACGGCGAAGTGAAGTGAAGAAGCACTGGGGGGAGAGCCGGAGAGGAGAACTAAAGAAGCCGAGACTGCCGAGAAGGTTCAGCCGTTCAGCAAAAAAAAAAAGCACCGATGGAGAAGGGGGGAGAGAAGAGGGGAGCCGGGGAGGAAATGCCCGTTGCCTGTCTCATCTGTCGTAGGTCGTAGCCATGCCCGTCGCCCAGGCCGTAGCCTGTCTCAGATGTCTGTCGTCGGGGAGATAGGGACGCACTGTAGCGGCGTAGCCGTCGCCCATCACCCTTCTAGCTTTCGGATGGGAAAGCTCAAAGCTGTGCGGCCGTGCAGGCAAAAAAAAAAAAAACTCTCCACGAGTCCATGGGCAGAATGGGGCCTTCCATGAGCCGGGGGCCTTAGGCGACCGCCTCAGTCGCAGTCGCCTAAGGCCCGAGCCGGCCCTGATAAGGTGCTACATTGTTATAAATAGTATCATAGCAGACCCACTCATAGCCTATGCAGACTAGAAAATATTGCAGTATGGGTTTATTGAATTTGTCCACGAACTGATTATGGTACTTATGATTAGATTTGAATAAATTTGGATGCTTAGTCTAACGAGGACGTCATAGTTTAAATGGGGAGTAGCGTGTGTTTAGTCTCAATTGATTATTTACTGGAGAGATCTTGGATGCTTATATAAAATTAAAGAACCTAAAAAATATTTTCTAACTAGTTATTTTGGGGAGGTTCTTGGTTGTTATACTAAACCATACCACTTATTAAATAATTCCATCCCTTAGACTATAAACAGAAATCTCGAATATCTTAAGTCAGGGAAATTTCCGTAAACAAAATTTCATACCGAGAGTCCCGCTTCTACGTTCGTTGAACTGCTCTACGGTCATGCCCCAGGACCCGACGGGAGCGGACGGAGAGCTCGACCGTTACGGGGCGATTGGCTCCCTTCGATTCCTTTCGGACATCCCGCGCCTTTCTAAATTTAGACCGGTTTCATCTCGCTCCGAGGGTTCCGCAGGAGTCATCTCCTTTCTTCCCCGTTTCTTCAGAGGAACCTGTTTTTTTTCGTTTTACCTTTTTCGGTGGGTTTATAGGTTTTCCGGCCGGATTCCGCTCGAGTTCTGGTTCAAGGCGAACAGGATCGCCGGAAATCTGGTAAAGATAAGATTTTTAGGCGTTTAGGATAGTAGGGGAAGATTAAAGGTGGGATCTTTGGGTGGGAGATGGGTGGAAGATGGAGAAGGTTGGGAACGTGGGTTGTGGGTGCTCTCGGCTTCTTCTTGGCATCAGCGGTGGTATCGGCAGAGCGGGGCCTCAAGATTGGTGGTTTATTAGACGATGTTAGTGCCGATGGGGAGACGTTTGTGTTTAGTTATCTTCTCAAGGCGCTGGGTTTCTTGTGGCAGGCCGACGGATCTTATTATCACCACGTTTGGCCGGTAATTCCTTTCAAGCTTGTTCTTCTATGTTTATTTTTTTTCCTGTTTATTCTGGAGTAAATGGATTAGGGATTTTAGCTGTTATTGATGGGATTATATTGTGTTTGGTTATAGCCAATGGAATTCGGATGGCGACTTGTGATAGGTTCGTTGATTGGGTTCTTCGGAGCGGCTTTCGGGAGTGTTGGAGGTGTTGGTGGGGGTGGAATTTTTGTTCCCATGCTTACACTTATTGTTGGGTTTGATCCAAAGTCATCAACAGCATTGTCAAAATGTAGGAATTTCTTTCTGTTATGTTATTTCTAACCAAGGGAATGCTGTTCATGAACTCTTCTCTGGTTTTCCTTTTCTTTCTTTCTGTTTCCTCTTTTATTTATGAAAAGTTGCTTATTTCCCTTTTTATTTGAATGAAGATCTGCTATCTTAAATTCTTATTTAATCCTAGTCTCGGTAGTAACGCTGCATGACATCCTATTATCTATTGCCAATATAGGTTTATTTTTTGTAAAATTCATTTTTTTTTGTTACAAGAGAACTTGAGTATTGTGGGAAGGTTACACTTGGATTGAATGCCAGTTTATAGTTTATTTCTCATACTATTTTCAATCATTCAGTATAATTTTATCAGCCTACAGTTTGTTGGATTGGCTGCTCAAAAGAAGCATCATTCTGTTTAGCTTGTTTGCTTGAATTTGCTTTCTAAGGTCAGGTTTCTTTCTTCCCCCCATTCATGGAGACCATTTAAAGTGGGTAATTTCTTATCATCCTCTATGTTTGTTTTAGCATGATATTCTGACTGATATTTGGAGTAGAAGATTTTTTTTAAAAAAAAAATAATTCTTCCATAAAAATTTAGATCTTAGTGCTCTTTGACCAGGTATGATCATGGGCGCGGCTGGGTCAACTGTCTACTACAATCTTAAGCTGAGGCATCCAACTTTGGATGCACCAATCATCGATTATGACTTAGCTTTGCTTATTCAGCCAATGCTTATGCTTGGGATCAGTATAGGTGTCATTTTTAATGTGATATTTCCTGACTGGATGGTTACGATTCTCCTAATTGTCCTATTCTTAGGTAATCGGTTATCTGATATGTGCGATCATTGTGATTTTGTTAATGGGAGCACCCTTTATATATGCTGATGGAATTTTACAGGCACATCAACCAAGGCATTTATGAAGGGGGTTGAGTCATGGAAGAAAGAGACAGTGATGAAGAAGGTATCTCTCCTACAATCACCTTCCTTTTAGCTTCTTCTATCCTCTTCGTTTAATAATAATCCATCTGTTTCTTCTTTTCTTGTTCTAGGAGGCTGCTAAACGCTCTCAGCCCAGCAGTAAGCATGGGAGGAATATGTAATACCCTGCTTTTGTTTATGTTTTAGAAACGAGTATTTCATCGCTCTCTCATTTTATCCAGGTGGTGGGAATCAAGAAGAAGAATATAAACCTCTTGCTACCGGTCCAAGCAATGATGGAGAGGTTGCTGTGACTGCAGAACTAGAGGTAAATTAGTAGCACAGATTGCTTTGCCCCTCCTAGTTGTTGGACTTAATACAGACTATAATCAGTAACCAGCACAGGTACCAGTTCTTCAGAATGTTTGCTGGAAGGAGCTTGGCCTTCTTGTCTTTGTATGGATATCATTCCTCATATTACAGATCACAAAGGTGAGTAATTGGTGAATAAGTTTTTAGTGATCTAAAATAGCAAGATTTTTTTTGATTGGTATTGGCTGTACACTTGCAGAACTATACAGCAATATGTTCCATATGGTTTTGGGTTTTGAACTTGCTGCAGGTACCATGCCTTGCTTCCTGTCATGTGTTTAAGGGTCTAGATAGTTCTAGTCTTTCAAATGGCTTTATGAATATGAAATTTATCATCCTGTCTTTTTGCAGATCCCTGTCTCCATGGCAGTAACTTTATACGAAGCAATTAGTTTATACAACGGAAAAAGAGTGATTGCATCCAACGGGCATGAAGGGACAAACTGGAAAGTCCATCAGTTATTTATATACTGTTCATTAGGTGTCCTTGCTGGTATAGTTGGGGGACTGCTTGGACTAGGAGGAGGCTTTATTTTAGGTCCACTCTTTTTGGAGCTTGGCATCCCTCCACAGGTTTGTATTTTGTCTTCGCTTACTTTCATAGAACTGCCAGATTATCATATATGTCAATTTTTCAGTTCATTTGAATTTTTATCTCGAGTGACCATTTTGCATATTGTACTGATCTTACCCATTATTGTGTACCTTATTCTTTTGGTATGTATATTTCTTGTTTAAGCAATCAAACTTATGTTTGCTACGTTCTGATTAATGGATCTTTTGTACTATGTCTTCCTTGCCTTGCATTTGAATACATATCTCCTGCTGTTATAATTAGCTCATGGTATCGTTGTTGTAGAAGGTCTGAAATTTGAAGAGGTAGTGTTGGAGTGAATCCACAATCTCATTAAGGAACTAACCCAAATTAATGTTAGAAAGGATCCATGCGCTGTGGACACTTAGTGGTGCCAATATATAAACTTGCTAAAACACAATTCATATGTGTTCATACAAAGAACAATAAAATACATGTATATGGTATAAAAAACGTACAAGGTTGTGCATTGCTTTTCAAAACTCACGTAGATCCTAGACCAACAGCTTACCACAAGAAATGGATCTCACACAATATGTGTTCAATCTGGCTTCAGGAGAGGGGGAACAGAAACAATTTAGTTTAGTAAGGAAGGCATGAATAAGATTGAAAAGAAGTTACTGAGAATGCAAGTTCTATAGATCATGTGAAATTATGGTCAAAGAGCTTGACTACTGACAACAGTTTGCGAACAGTCGCATGTGCTAAAGCTCTCTATGGACAGGCCTCGAGGTAATCTGGTTGGTCAGTGTGCTAGTTGATAGAGTACTAGTAAGAGCTAATAGGATCCTGTATAAAGGCATTTGCAAGCAATGAAGGTGTTCAGATATCCAACACTGCAGGTGAACTTTGGTTTCTTCAGAAAGTCATTACTCATTAGCAATATTGCGGATCACTAGCCAGCATTTAATATGGTGATATGGGTAAGTGAAATTTTGATATGGTATCAAGAAGATCTAAACAGAGCCTGATCAAATAATGATGCAAATGCATGCAGAATTGCTGATCATCCTATATACAATGGTACACGTGCCTTCCAGCTTCCACTGAAAATTTTTTAGGAGATTGGAGTATTTCCCTTCTGGTGAGATAAAATTGCTGAACAAGTTGATTAGAAATACAGAAAATAAACTGATGAAGTCAACTGACAGCAAGGTAGATGGATAAGTGATGCGGGATGAATGCGAGGGATTTAAACATAAGGATTATCAGTAAGTTATGTTGATTAACTAGCCTAATAGCAGCAGGAAATTCAGTCACATATGGGATAAGAAAACATTAACATGAGCATAGTAATTTCAAGACTAGTTACCCGCATGTACTAATTCATTTAGGACTTAGAAGAATGGACCGTTGTGGTTGAGAAACCACTTGATTAGGACACTTCCTTCAATAAATCAGACCTAGAGTTGAGGTTTACCAAACATTGAACTTCTGGATTTTTTTTGGAGGAGGATCCTTGATCTCACTCTTGAAGGTTGATGATTGGATGACCAAGCTTCATCTTCCGTTGCAACAGGGCCCTTTTGCTATTGGTTTGGAAGGATAATTGACCCAATGACATGGAGTACTTTAAGGACCTGCAAAGAAACAGGGATTAGAACTTTGGCGTGAGAGGGGAATGGAAATCACAAAAGAAAAAGGAGGCGAGAGGAGGTAGGGCAATGGTGGATGTGGTTGTAGCTTTAGGGCCTCACGCCCAACTTGGAACAAGGGCCTCACGCCCAACCTTCTCTCAAGGTGACAAAGCAAAATTGCTAAGGAAGAAAGAAACTCTTTTTATTCATTCATCAACTGAAATTACAAGATATCATGAGGAGGTATTTATAGACTTTCCTCATGATTTGAAATTTAAACACATAATGAATGGCGCTCCACATTTGAAGGCTTGGTTGCTAGAGAAAAGAAAAGAAAGTTGGCCGGCTTTAAGGGGGAGGATTTGAAAAGTTGTTGGCTCCCATTTGAAATTTTCTTGCATTTAAATTGTGGCCGACCTCTTGGACTTTGAATTTGGGTGACGTGTCAACTTGTATGAGGTGGCATGGTGATTGGTTCTTCTGATGAGGTGGCATGACGTTGCATTGGTTTCTTTGATGAGATGATGTGGTCGGCTCCTTATGCTTGACTTCATCCTGGTTGGCGTGCTTCCATTGGTTGGAGTGGTGGTGAGGTGGCCAGCTGATGTTGATGTGGATGCCGAGGTGGTGCTCCAAGGGTGTGCAAAGGTGGTGGTAGAAACATGCAACATGTCCTGACTTGGCTTGCTTTCTGACTTATTGAGGCTTGCTTTCTGACTTATTGAATTTATTTACAGGACTCGATCAAAGCCACAGTGACCTTGAGTTAATTGATTGGAGTCTTTTCTGGATTCTGGTGCCCGCACCAATAAGTGAGGTGTGGAGCAACGTTCAAAGCCACATGCCAATGTTGCAAGATATGTAGGTTGTAAGCGATGGAACCATTAATAGATTTCCTATGGTTAGACAGGCAGTTAGGTCTTTTTATGCTTTAAGAAAGCAAGTGTTGGCGCAAGCATAACCGTGAGAAGTTAATATACAAGAAGCAATCAGTCCTGAAGATGTGGATCTCAATGCAGCATAAATATGGTATGAATGTTCACCAAGAGTTATGACTACGATGAGTAAATAACACTACGTAAATACCAGGCAGTAACAGGCATTTTGTTTCAAACTGAGGCCATCGAGTCACCTCAAAAAACTAAGGCCATTAAGTATGAAGACCAAAGTATAAGTATGTGCCTTTAGAAAAGATGGACCCGTTAAGCAAGGGAAAAGCATGAAAAAAAATAAAGGTTTTGTGGAAAGGTAAATGGCTTAACAGTAATTCTTTCTTCATGGGGTTGGAGATCCCAGATTTTTCAATGAGGTGGTTATCCAGCTAATAGATTTCCACAGATTTCGTAAGGTCTAGATTCTAGGCTTCAATTATGGGATAGAATTCATAAAATCACATTAGCTTAATAAGCTATCATGCTCAGTTTTCAAGGCTTACAACCTTCATGGAATGATGTTAATGTGAAGAAAGGTTTAGAGTCATTTTATATGTGTTTTGGTTAAATCATCAGACTTGATAAAGATCAGTTTTTCCTTGGAGAAGCTGAATGAAGAATTAGAAAGTAGAAGTCCAGAGAGGGAGAGGATTTTGATCAAATCATACAGGGACAGGGCTGACATGTAATCTTTTCTGTTTCCAAATTTTAATTGAATAAGGAAAGCAGGTGGGCATGCATGGGGAGTAACTAGTTAATAGTTGTTACACGAGAATTAAAGCAAAAGAGGATAATGACATAGAAGGGAAGATTTCCCAGGATTGCAAAAAGACAAATGGATAAGCAGGTGTGGGGAGAGGGAACATCTAATGTTTTCTTGACATACCATGTTGACATATACATCTTCAACAGAGTTCAGTTAAAAAGACCTTTAACACTGTCATATCAAGCGGAGCAAGAAGTTTGTTTTTTTATGTTTGGATGTTCAATGTATGTTTGTAAACTTTATAAATTGGCCTAAATCAGGCATTAGGATGTGCTTGCTGTATGCACATCCTATTGAAGTCGTTACACTGTATAATATGAGAATTTTAAGCTGTTTCTAGATGTAGATATTTTGATTTCTTTATCTCATGTATTTCAATGAAATTTTATGCAGGTCTCAAGTGCAACAGCAACCTTTGCTATGACATTCTCCTCATCCATGTCCGTTGTAGAATACTACCTCCTAAATCGTTTTCCTGTCCCATACGGTACTACAACCCGCTTTCCATTCTCTAGCACAAATAGAATAAAAAAGTAAATTACCTTTGGCTTGTGACTAATTGCCAAATTGATTGAGCAATTGGAACACATCTTAGGTCAAACAAGGTTTGTGAACTCCTTCCTCTAATTCTCGTGCCAGTTATTGATGTGTTAGGCTGATCGTTGTTGATTTGGCAGCTCTCTACTTTGTCACGATGGCAGCAGTGGCTGCCTATGTGGGCCAAAATGTGGTGAGAAGACTAATCATTCTGATGGGGAGGGCATCACTTATCATCTTCATATTGGCTTTCACAATCTTCATCAGTGCAATCTCATTAGGTAAATGACAAACAGACGATTGACTCCTTTTCCAACTGCAATTGTTTTAAAGTTAAGATATCAAGGAATAATGATAAAGGATTCTACTCTCTTCTGGCTGCTTCTGTTCTCTAGTTTTCTTATGTGCCCTGCACCTCTTAATGCTTTCTACAGGTGGAGTTGGAATTTCAAACATAATCAGAAAAATCAAGCATCATGAGTACATGGGATTTGAGAACCTCTGCAGATACCAAGCCTAGGAACAAGAAGGGAAAGGTTTATGTTGAGTTTGATTGACTTTGTTTCATTATGTCCGAGCTCTCAATTCCTTTCTTCAGGAAGGGCCCCAAGATGTGGTCCATTTAGTTCCATACTAACTACCATCAGGATCTTTTTTTTGGCTTTTTAAAATGAAAAGAAAATTTTTGTTATATTTATTCCAAGACATCATATTTTGTCTTTCCTATGCTCAGGGGTTAAGCTGCCTGTCATCAAGATTGTTTATTTTGTGCCTTCTTAACCAAGTTGCTGATTTATGAAACTTGGAATCGGCTCTGCTATCACCTTGTGTATAGAACCTGGAGTTAAAATTCTCAGCATGGACCAAAGGTCATATGCCACGCTGGAGAGGGGTGTGTGTATTATATACGTACATACATACATACATATATACACACACACACATACATACAAACATGTATGTATGTATATATATGTGTGTGTGTGTGCATGTGTGCGTGTGCGTTTTTCTTCCCCCAACTAATGAAGAAATCTTGGCAGAATTGCCACATATAAAATTTAGCACCAACAAAGAAATACCCCACTTGTTTCTCGAGAAGAGATGGGAAACATTCTCAACTCTAGACACTCAAAGATTCTTTTTCAAACCTACTCCTATTTTGAGTCAAGAGATAGATAAATACACACATCCCATTGCATTGATAGAGGTAGAACTAATAGACACATCCTATTCTTTTTCAAGAATTTTTTTTCTATAGATCTGCCATTTCTTGAGTATATGTGTGTGTGTATATGTGTATAAAGGAACATGACCCTTCGCAACTTGCGAACATATATACATATCATCTACAGTCACATGGCCCTGCACATCTTGACTGTATACGAAACCAAACTAATTCGGATCTCTCTTAAGGCGAAGAGTCCAAGTCAAGCTTAATGCAAGTCTAAGCTTAATTTAAGTGCAAGCCAGTCTCACTGAAACAAGTTTAGGCTTGGTTCAAGAAAGAACTTGTCTAACATCCCATAGAGCCTGCCAAGCTCATCCAATAACATCCCCTGTAGAACTACTCTCGCCATGAACAATCTTAAAGGTTCAGCCATGCAAATGTCTTATCTGTATCTCATTTTGCATTATCCAAATGTTAAAACATTCCCTGAAGAAGTCACTTTGACTGCCTCTTTCAAATTATAGATAGCAACAAAGTGCAATTGGACCCCAGAAGTGGTTGCAAGAGAGAGAAAATGATATTAAGAGAAATGGAATATTGTACTTCAATTCAGATTAATTATGTAGAACAATGAGTCATGTCAGAAATAATTCAGACAAATTGACACACTTTCTAATGGTACAAGGATAATCAAATAAACCTTCATTCCTAAGTCACAGGAGTGATAAATGCACAACAGGATTACAAACAAGGCATTAATTAGATAAAGAAACAGGCATGCTCGGATGAAATCAGAAACATGGCACGTTTTCTGTTGTCATGATCAAGTTGCATGTGGAGTAGATGGATGCTGCTGCAGCCCTCACTGCATACTCCTGCTCATGAGCCTCGGATTTTTTCAATTTACTGAGAACAGAAAAGCAGTCAATCAATACAGTATCATCATATTGAATGACATGAACAGCAATTGCATAAGTTTAATACATGTCAATTACAATAGAAATGAAGCATGATTCTCCTTAAAATAGCTTAAAAACATGACTGATCTTTTATCTTCTTTCTGAGGATATTTATAATGCTAAAGCATCCAAAAAAAATTCTGGCTCAGCAATAATTATTTGCTTTATTCAAGTAAGTGGCTTCCTCTTTAATAATGCTCTCACATTTAAAGAAGATATTCATAAAAAACATCCAACATGTAGAGCTACGACAATATAATCTGCACAATTTTTAAAGCAGGATATCTGAAATGGAATCAAGATTCTTGTAGTTAAAAACTATGAAATCCTGACAAACCTGGAATCCTCTGATGAACCAAATTTTGATAAGCCTTCCACACAAACATAATTCAGGCCTTTCTGACAATGCAGTTGCATTTCTTGGACTTGTTTCAACCAGTTCTCCTGAAAACAACCATATTTGTCCATTTATTGCAGAAAAAGGCAACATCTTAAATAAGTCAATCAACCTATGATTCATTGATACTCCATATGAATCGCATTACATGATCTGCTTGCTTTAACGTATTTATTTGGGACCACCATACAAGTCCTGCTCCAAACATAGTGCCATATATATCAAAGAGCATTCACTTCCTTACTTCAGAGAAATATGGCAATCAGCTCTTCAAACCAATATCCTCAGTGTCCAAACGTTAGGGCTATGCTAGCAGCACCACTGTTAGAATTTATTATTATCGATGGAAACTAAGAAGGAAACCACACGGTTCTTTTTTGAAAAAAAAAGGTTATCGGTAAAGAACTTAAAATTAAATCAAAATAGATATGTTATACTACAAAATAGATGCTAATAAATACATAATAAGATAACACTTCAATGATGATATTAAAATCACTAATTATCTAAGAGTCAAACTATAAAATCTTAACAAAATACTCACCAAATGTTTTCCCTCCTCGTACAGTGCTTTATCCATCTGACTGAAAAGAGATCTCCATCGTGCAACATGCATCTCTTGGGAAGGTTTCTTTAAACATTGAGCCTCAGAGGAATGCACAAACGAGGGATCATTTTCTTGGCTAAATGAGAATTCTGTTGATAATAGGTAAGGTAATTCTGTTTGGATAACATTCCTTACTCTCCTCCTGCTGCGCCTCAATGCTTCATGCATGAACAGACTCTCAATTACAAAATACGAGCATATTAAACTATATTCAAAAACTTATTCTTCAAGTTTAACAAAAGATTACCAGCAAGACGCCCTTTGATGTCCTGCTGAAGTAGGTCCAGCCACTGAGAAGAAACAGTAGCAGCTGTAAATGAAAAAAATGTCAAATTAGTTCATCTGCAATTTTTAACACATTTTACATATCTTCCCTTTCACACGAGGTTTCTGGAAGAATTTGATCAACTATATAAAAGGCCAAATTCTCCAATAATTTGTGATGATATCAGCAATCAAACATATACAAACTCAAAAGAGGATATCACATACTTGTTTAGAATTACCTTTGAGTGATAAAGAGGTAATGTTATCTTGGTTTGCAGAGTGATAGTCAGTTGATGCACCACTAGCATTTTCTGATGTCTCTGTTATAGCTGATGAGAGTTTCAGGGTAAGTGCATCATTATCATCTTTTGTGCTGAACTGAGTTGTAGAAATTTCACAACGAAACTTGTCTTCAGCCATATGCATGTCCACACCTCGATCCAAGCTGGAAGGAACGGATAGTTTATTTAATGACAGATTCAACTGATTGGTTGCTGAACCATGGGCATAGTTATACGGTTTCCTTCTATCATTGGTGTCATTACTTTCGCTACCCATTTGATCAGTGAATCTGTTTTGTGTTTGACCATCAAGCTTCTCGGACCGCACTATAGCCTCTATTATGGAATGAACCTGTTTGCTATTTCTGACATGATTAATGATCCCAGGGTTCAGTCCAGAAAGAAGTCCACTTGGAGCAGCAATTTTTGTGAACCGGTTAGCCTGTTCTCTCCTTGCAAACTCAGCCTTTCTTCTGAATTCATCTTTTCTCTTTCTAGGCTGGCAGGCACGTTGCTTGGGCATTGGTATGCCTCCATGTGATGATGATAGGAAGCCATTCTGTTTCATTTCCTTCCATATTCTCAAAGGTTCACTCTCCTCCACTGGGCCAGTAGTGCTTCCACTCTCAGAGGCATCTACAGATTTAACCTGTCCCAACTTTTTGTAGGGATAAAAGGGATTCTGTTCCACCATACTTGAAACCTCTATAGCATTAAGATCCACACCAATGCCCACAGAATTCAACTTATTGTGTTCACGCTCTTCATCTACTTTGGCAGGGAAACATGATCCACTAGTTTCCTTAGTGCATTCTGATACCGTGATGCATCCCACATTTGCTGAGGAGTTTGTAGTGCCAACCTGACCCAAGCTCAAATACGCTGCATCCTGTCCAAGAGAACCTTTGCCTGCAGTCCCTGGTACAAGTTTATCTGAAAGCATAGATGCATTTGCCTCTGTAATTTGAGATACTTCCTCTTCTTTACTTTGATTTCTAAGTCCCTCAGTTTCTTTCATGTTAGAGGATTTCATATTACAGGTTCCAATTCCTGGAATATAGACTTAGCGGTCAGGCACAGGTTTCGAAACAGATGAAATCAACAAGACAAATGTAAGAACAAAAGAAGAAATATGATTTCTTTGCATCATCAGCAGATATCAATCTTTACACAAACTATGTTGAGACTACCAAATCAATGAAGAAAAAAAGTTATGAAGCCTTATTATATAAATTTTAGTTTAGCATATTCCCTTAAGAATGTGAGGGCTTACAGTCAAAATACAATGAATCCAAAATTATGGTGAAGTGGTCTAAACAATTAGAAGCAAATGAATTTTGCAGTAAGGTATAGCATAAACATATGATGAGACTTACAAACAGGTAGATGGTGAAAGCAGGCAGTCAGCTGCAGGAATTTGTATGGTGTCTCAAGTGTACACATGAAGTGAATAGCACATAATAAATACTATTTCAAAAGTAACAGAATTTATAATCTAAATTAGGTACATAAAACTTATTTTTCTCCTTGAATTCAAAAGCTGAGGTAAAGATTATCTGAATTCCATAAGTATTTTGCACTATACGGTATGCTGCTCACTTGCTCAGTCACATGATTAGCTTTGATAAGTTGTCACCATGCTAGAAAATGCAAACTTGTTGGATTACTTTACAGGACAAATGGGATATTGTGTCAATGATCTGCATTATTCATGAATTGTTTACACGTAGGTTATTGCTTTACAGGATTAGGCTTTCCCTTTTCAAACAACAAACTTATCATCCTCCTCAAACACCATCTATCCTTAGATTTCCAAATTATTCCACTTCCTTGATGCACCTATACCACCATCCCAAGTCCTCATGTATCCAAACTCCAAGGCTGCGTTTGGTTTGGAATAAAAAAAACTGGTATAGTAGAAGCTGTGCGTATGCCAATTTTTTTGGCTCCACATTTGAATAGCAAGAGAACTTTATGAAATAATTTTTGAATGATGACTTCTTTTTCACAAAAAATAAAGTGAAAAACAGGCATATAAGGTGCCTTTATGCCGAGGAATGGCTTATGACAGCTCTTCCTTGGAATTATTGTACCTATCATAAGCAAGTTTGAACAGCATAACTATTCCTCGGTTATACCTTCTTCCCAAATGTTGTCTGCCAGGCATAAAGCTTATTCCAATATGCCTATTTTATGTCTGAACCAAATGGAACCCTAATCTCAAATTATCTATCAATGACACCACCAACCTTATCACCCCACTAGAAGCCCCATGATCATATCATCCTCCACCTTGTCATCCTCAACATGGCTACTCTTTCATTTACTTGTTCGTTTATTTTGAGAGTGAGGACCGGAGGAAAAGCTAGCTGAAATCTGGTGAGGGTGGTCCATAAGAAACTAAGAGATACCATGTAAACTATTTCTTTTAACCCCCCATAGTAACACCAAATTATGAAAATGTACAATAGACAACACTGGAACCTAGCAAAAAACATGAGAGATTTACTGCATTTCCAAACCATGACAAGAAGAAAAAAGAATATTTGTTAGAAATAAGGGAGGGCATGCCCATTGCCCATCCCGAGTGCTAACTGCATTATGTAGTTATCTAACTCCCTCTTGAAAAGAATAACACCTTGTTAAAAAAACAAGACATCAAATACGTGAGAATCAATCTTCTTTTCCCCTTCCATCCTTATCTGCCATCATTGAACCTGAGCGACTCTTGGGCTGTGAGAGAAAATCTCTATTTCAATAGTAAATGGATTTCCAGCTGCGAAATCATCCCATTCAACCATCAAAGTAAAAGAGCACGACAAGGATCACAAGGAGAAGCCTAGAGCACGTAACTCTAGCCAAAGAAAGATCCTAGAAACATTGATCACATGCTTTCATAAGGTATGTTATTGATTAAATTTTTCAATAACCATTTGATTTCCATCAATATTAAAAGAAATAACGAAAGTAAGAGATGCCCAAAGTTATCCAAGCCTATTCATCCAAGAGATCAAAAACCATATCCGAATCAGCCAGATTATCCATTCAAGGCTGCAAGAACTAAAGCAGGTAACGTTAATATAAAACAAGAAAGCATAAATTTTATAGCTACTGAAACATCATAAGATCCTTATAAATTGAATTCCTCTGATAAAGCCACTCAAAATTTGATCCGCATTCATGAGCCTTTCATAAATGGAGATCCGTACGGAGCACCAAGAATGACAAACCAATATCAAAATTAAAACTTTGTCACGGTTTTTCGAACAGAATCCAGCCATGAATAATTCCTGTCATCAGTTGTCCACAAACCCACCATAGAAAGACAACAGCCTCAGTTTATACATCAAAACGAATCTTTTGACCCACCGAATTCGCCAGAGAATTCCAACAAACCCCTATCATATAACAGCAATAGAGAGAGAGAGAGAGAGAATGGCAGCGGGGAAGGAGAGGGAGACAGCGGGTCAATACGAGAGAATGTGTGGAGACCTAGGGTTCTGGCGGGGGTAGAGAGCGAAAGAGATCAAGAAAGCAGGAGCGAGGGAGGGGTAGGACGCCATACCTTCGTCGGACGCGATTCGCCGGAGCAGAAGACGAGGGAGGGATCGGGAGATCAGGATCGGAGAGAAAGAAAGACGAGGGAGGGATCGGGTTGGGGGCGGGCGGAAGAGAGAGCGACGCATGCAACTTGGCGTGCGCACGCGCCGAGCGCTTGGGTTTCAAATTTTCAAAAACCACGACAGCACGGCGAAATCTTTCGATCCGAAACTCGCAATTGTCCGAGGGCAGGGGGTTCAAATGACTCATAACGGTTTTGGAGGTTACCGTTAGAAACTCTTATCATTACCACGTGCATATACCCATTTGGTTCATTTAAAAGAAACAACAATATAATTATTAATACTTTATATACGGTTAATAGACAATAGTAACACTCATTCGATCTCTCCATTACTTCGCTCTTCAACTATGAAATTTTCACTGGTCGCCTTAACCAGGACATGTTGATCCCAAAGTTTTGATCATTTATTGTAAAATTTTAATTGGGTATCCTAACCATTTAAGCGATGTTTTGCACAGGCAATAATATTATTATCTCCAGAGGAATAAGAACTCAATTAATGATATCAACCTTGGACGGGTACACCTAAGATATGGTATACAAAAAAAATATTTCGAAACAAATATATCGATGTGACAAAGCTTTATATAATTATTGTTATTTAACCATCATCATCTTATAAAAGTCATCATATAACAACCATTCAATTGATGTTTTCCATATTTATCAGATTAAAATAATTTTTAAAAACTCAAATTCTTATATTAGTTAAAGATATTAGTTTGGAAATGATGATATTTCCAGCAATTGTTATTTTTTATCATTTTTTCTGCAATTTCTCATTATAATGACTAATAACATTGGTAGTGATTTATTATGTTTTTATAACCAGAAAACTCCATAAAGAGCTAAAGTGAGCAAAGATTTTTTTTTTTTTTTGGTATATCGACTGCTCACACTGCTCCCGCATGAGCACAGCAAGCTATATTACTAGCAAAAAGGCTACATAAAGCAGAAAGATCAGAGAACTGTTGGGTTTAGAGAAATTCTCCAGAATGATGAGCAGCGAATGAGGCGATTCAATCAGCAGCTTGATTTGCCTTCCAAAGGACATGCCTGACTTGGATAGCACGGCACTCCCGCATCATTCATCGTGTGTCGCTTAGAAGCAGGTACTCTGCCTCCTCCCACCCCTCCTCCTGTAAGCACTTAATCAACGAGGCTGAGTCCTCCTTCAGAATGATTAAGCCAGCTTAGCACATTTCTCGTATAGGAAAACTCCTCTCATGCTGCCCTGAGCTCCGCCCCAAATGCCGAAGCTTCGAAGGAACAACATCCCCCGGCAGCAATCAGCCTGTAGCTGTGGTCTCTGATCACAAATGCTGCTCCAGCACTATCACCACCAGCAGGCAGGCTCCCATCGAAATTCACCTTAAGATGGCCAGAGGGTGGGGGCTCCTAAGAAACAAGAACAAACTTAGGCGCTGTGGCAGCAAAAAGGGGTCCCATGTATCCCTAACCGTCGTAGATAAATCAGACCCAACAGTCTCAATCACCTCCACTACCTAATGGAGAGCCCGTTCTACAACAGACCTCACGAGTGCCCTCCTGTCCTCGAAGACTCTGGCATTTCTGTCCAGCCAAATGTAATGAGCCAAGTAGACAGCAGCAATACGCAACCCTACAATGCTCGGGGACAATATGACAGACCTCACCTACCATAGAGAGTTCCCCATCGCAACACCGGACCCCAATAGGGGAAACGATGCCCTCCTCCAAACCTGAGCTGCCTATGGGCATTGAAACAAAACATAACTGACAGTCTCCACCGAATCCTGGCAGTCCACATACATCGGGGAAATCTTGACTCCCCTCCTCGCCAGCATGCTCCAAGTCGCCAGGTAGTCCCAAACCACTTCTAGATGAGTAATGCTACTCGGAGGTGAACCCACATCCTCCAGATCCAGCTACCATCGCATTGTCTAGCCACTTCACCCCCCATCACTGTCTATATGTCAGCCGAATACACCCGACCCAGTCACCGCCCACACCTGTCTATCCAATACACCCTAAGATATCAGGATGACAAGTACCCTCTCAACTAATTGCGCCCAAAACCCTCTCTAATCAAGACCTCATCCCACCGGCCCTCCAGGATAGTTAGGTCACTGAATTTGAGCTCGTCAGCCTCACCGAGTCGACCATCTTCGGCATCCAGCAAAGCAGTAGCTTCGCCACCCATTTATCCTCCAGAACATCAATAGACTATCCATCACCAATCATCCACCTGATCGCCGGTAGCACTGACGGGGAGGAGGAACAAATCTCCCACCAAATGAAGGAACAGTGACGCCAGGCCTGGAGCTCCACCCCCGTCGAGTGGGCACCATACTTAGCCCTCAATAAGGCACTCATAGACTATCCGGCTCCAGAATAAATCTAGTGGCGCGTTGCGCAGCTATAACCTCCCGCCTCGCTAACAGTGACTGAACCCCCAAACCACTCTGTCTAAGCAGCTGACAAACTACCTCCGACGCCACCAGGTGAAGGCTTCTCTTGTGCTCTTATCTACTCCACACAAAGTCCCTGAACAACTGCTCTAGAGGCCTCAATAGAGACAGCAGCACCGGTGTGTTCGCCAGCAAGTGCACTGGTATCGAGCTCAATACCGTCCACACTAGGGTGATACGCCCCATCATAGAGAGAGTGTCCACCTGCCATCCCTCCAGTTTGCGTCTGATACTCAGCTCGACCTTGGAGCAATCACTACGCCGAAGACGCCGGCCAGTGATACGAACCCCAAGATATCTCATCATGCCCTCCTGCTTGCCTATGCCCAGGATCTCTTTAATGGATGACTTGATCTGCGGTTGGATCTTTGGACTAAAACAAATAGCAGACTTGGCTCTGTAACACACGGTTGGATCTCTTTAATGAACTCACACACCCTATAACCTAGCCAATCCACTACTCGTGGAAACCAAAGCTCACCAATAAACTGCGCAGAAAGTCCCAACTCATCCCATTATAAGCTCTCTCTCCATGTCTAGCTTGATGCTCATCAAGCTCCTCCGACTCAGAGCTCTCTGAAGATTGAACATGGACCCCTAGCCAATAAAAATATTGTCTGTGATGCTTCGCCCTACCACAAGGGCACCCTGCTCCGAACTGATGAGTCTAGGTAGAATGACATGCAGTCTGACGAAAAAAACTTTTGCCGTAGCTTTGTATTAGGTAGTGCAAAAGCTAATCAATCGGTAGTAACACGGCTCCGTGGCGTCCAACCTCTTTAGAATCATAGTAACAAATGTCCTCTTGCAATCTGCTAGTAGGATTGCCGAACTGAAAAACTGCCTTGTATAGGTAAAAAGATTATTTCTGGAGTGGATTTTTTTTTCAAACTTTGAACTTTATGTTGTTTTCTAATTATTGATTTAACTTGGGTATGAAGATTATATTCCATCCAATATGTTGTTGCCAATTAGGATGTGAAATACTAATTGTGAAGTTTCTCTAATTTTATGACAAAACATTTAAAAATTTAAATAAAAAACTCAATTTAAAAATTAATAATATTGGAAACAATGTCTAAGTTTCTATGAATAAAGAAAACATTTGTTATCAACAATTTTTCTAAATCATGGAAAGTTTATGCACGTTCTCTTAGAAATTAAAAATACATATTAGGTTCCCTTGGGTTGCATTTCTAGAAATTGAGAATGAATTTACTTTTTCTTTCAATCAATGATATTCATTATAAGCTGCTAAATTCTTTCATGTACACAATAATCACTAAAGAGATCTTGAACTAGAACTTGAGTAATTTTATATGATTTGTCCTCAAATTCCTATATCAAGATTTTCTTTGCGAACTAATAAATTGCTTATTTTTATTGCAAATATATAACGCTAAACGAACTTTCCTTCTTCAAAAGTGTTATTGCTCGAATAAAATAAATATAAAACAAATCTCCTAAGATTTGTTTTCCTTCACAAGTCTTAACTCGCTAGTCCATACCAAAGCTCTAATAAAAACTATATTATATCTCAGGAAATTTACAAATGTACATGTGACGCTTATTTATGTATCTAATAACATAAAATCACAATAATTTAATATAAAATGAAACATATTGTTCTATATATGCTTGTATTCACATCAAAATAATTTAATTTTATTCATATAAAAACATTCTGGATTGACAATTAACGTCCAATTCATTAGTAATGGGAAATAGGCTTAGATTGCACTTAATTCATAAGAAAAAAAAAAGATAATATCATAACATTTGTTATGCCCATCCTCCATTTTGCTATCAATAATTGTAATTAGCCTACAAAAGTTCATTGATACATCATCTTGAAGTTCCAAAGAGTTTCATAGTGGCATTACAACTTTTTGCTAGCCTCGAATTATGTTTGATAAAATCTTGAGAACTTGAAGTATGATTTTTTTTTTTTTTGCTAGACCAAGTGGTTCATACAACACATGTGCATGCACCCAATAAAATCAGAAAATAGAAGAATATCAGCTCTCAAGGTAGCTCCCTATCTCTCATCCACAAGATGCTAACCGAAGAATGAATAATTTTCAGTTTGAAATTTTACATCATTTTTAGTTCGAGTCAGATCAAGTCATGAGTAATTCCAACTTAATCCAATTTCTTATTCAGATATTAGACCCATATCCAACCCAATAAAAGATCAGATCAGATCAATGAGTACAATTTTTAACCCAACGGATCATTCAGATCAAGACAGATCAATATATAACCCAATTACCCAAGCCAAACAAAAAAAATTCAAGTACAGGAATGGTCTAGATTGGGTCCAAATTTCTGCTCTCTCTTTAAACTGTTTCCTCTTCTTTAAGTTAAGAATAGAACCCCAAGATGACTTGCCATTCTTACCGTGCATCTTCCTCATTCAGATTACAATGGATGCTTCAATCCACTTTTTTGAGGTCAAGAAAAATTAATTTCTGTTAGCGCCGGACACAGCAACTTGTTTACACCAACAATTATCCAAAACATAACATAACAATTATTCAGAAACCAATGGAGCAAGAAGACATTTAGCCAAGATCAAGAGGAAACATAATAATGCCCGTAGTGCACAATTCAGTCTACAAGAATAATCAACCTAAATCGGCGCCTCTTAAAATCTTCAATAATTTAACAAAAATATAATAACATGGTCAATTCTGGAGCCAAATCTGAGCATCAAACTAGCAGAGAAAAAAAGCAATTAAGACTGAAATGGGAAATACTGCATAATTTATAAGAACAAAAAATCTGCATCCATGTTTCTCCAATCCCTAACTGATAAAATGGCACATACTCAATCATAGAAAATTTCATAAATAGATAGATTAAAAATCATCGATAGGGGGCAAAATGGATAAGAAATCAAATTTGGTGCGTTAAAGGAGTTAGAATTTCGACAACAATGTTAAGGTCGTCAGCTAGGAGCGAAAGACGTTCAAAGTAATCATAATCTACTAAGAGATTATCATTTGAACTATGCAACTGGTCATCAAGCGACCTTATCAATCATCAATTAATCGAAGCCCCCTCCCCACTTGTTTAACCCCAAAACCCTAGATCCAAAATATATTTAAAAAAAGATTTAAAAAGATGGAAGCCTCAGAAGGAAGGCAGTAGTAGGTTTGTAATCATAGAAAATTCAGACAATAAGTTCCACAATCTTCATCACAGACTCCATCAAGAGTAAATAATTAAAAAAAAATACGAACTATTGTCATTTTAAAAGAAAATTTGAGGAAATAACGATCGATCTTGGCAGCAAAAGTGGCCTCATAGAGAAGATTAGATTTCGTCGACACGGATCGATTCAGACATATGCTTGTCATTAAAGTTCTTTAATCATCGGCCCCAACAAAAAAACTAACAACAAAATCAAAACAAAAATCCAAAAATAAAACACTTATCGGAACCATAACCCTACGACAGACTGGGGGGAAGGCGATGGGACTCAGAATATGGGTGGTGATATATCAGGATGGTCGGCAAGGCAACTCGCCGTTACGACGAACGAGACCTAAAACCAGTTCATCGTCATCGTCCCCATGTCCTCATCCCCAAATCGATATAAGAACGGGAAAAGGGAAGAAACCCTAAACTCACGGCGCCAAGCCCACGACATCACCGCGGAGAACAGACGGAAGACCACTCGAAGAAAGAAAGACCCCATGAGAATGGCCGCATCAAGGTCTGATGGCATCTATTTATAGAGGTTTTGAGGGTTAGGGTTTCTACGTTTCCTCATGGTTTTGTTAGGGGCTGCATCCTCACCGTCAATTTTGTGGAATCCACTGCTGGTCGTTCGTGCGCAGGTTCTTGCGTGAATGGACCGGGCCTGGATTCGCAGCCTGTGAGCGCGTTGTTTCCAGAAAACCGACGCCCAATCGAGTTTAGATTGCGCTGCCCTGCCCGATTGGGCTGAAACCGGATGCAAAATTTTATATAAATTTTAATATAGATATAAATTAGATAATTAAATTTTATGATCATAAAATCAAAAATATTATAGTAAATTAAATTAATATTATGTTAATATGATTATTTATTTTTTTAAAAGTTAGTAAGGGTTAAAAATCAAATACTCGAATATGGATCATATGGTTATATATATATATATATATATATATATATATATATATATATATATATATATATTTGATGGATATGAATACAGATACAAATATTAGTTAAATGCTCAAATTTTCATTCATATCCAGATAGATTTGAATACGAAAATAGTTCTGATGGATATTTTTATTCCACTTTTATCCCTACTATTTGGGCTTCTTTTACAAAAAAAAATAAAGAGGTTTTATAGACTCGTCCCTGAATTTTATATTTATATCTTAAAATTTATCTTTTTCTATTTATATAAAAATTAAAATTATTTGCCTATATATAACATCCACTATTTTCACGGTGTGGACCAAGGTTAAAACTAGATAAGGTTATAGAAGGATAATATTGTGCTAAATTTAATAGCGAATGAGGATCAAAGCACGATCTCTTTTTGCTCATGTCGCTCAATATTCATGGGGGACTTGATTGCTAATAACCACTGATAAAAGGGTATGGGTTAAGAAGTTGGCTAAATGCGAGGACTAAGCACTAAAATATCTAAAAGATGAATTTAACATCTTTAGAAGAATAAATACAAAATATTTCATTATCATCTAGTTAACTTAACCTTAGGGATGTATAAGTTCCAAGGCTTTAGGAATTAAAATACAAATAAAACAAATATGGGAATTAATATACAAAGATGAAAGTTCTCAAGAATTAATGTAAAAAAAAAAAAAAACCCTATTCATAGAGTTATTTTTCTAGGAGTTATTTATATTTTTTTTAAAAAAATAGTTTATATAGATGAATAGCGAAAATAACAAATAGTAGCTAATATTTAAAAGATAATAACACATGCAACGGAGTAATGCTTCACAATACCCTTCATTTCCCTGCTCTTTACACAGGTCCCTCGCAGCCATCAAAAATTGGTGTAGTGCACAAGGATTACATAGGTGGGATTAGAGCAGGAATGGGAGTGGGTGCGTCGATTTAATGTAACGAGAGTGTTTATAATTGTAAAACAATTATTCTAATGCTAAAACGGTCATCATCTAAAACCTTCATTGAAGCAATGGATTTGAATGCATGCTAGCAACAAAGAAGAGAGATCTGATAATAAGAGATAGGAGCAGATCTTATGTGATTGTGATTTTTTTTTCAAGATGTTTTTGGTGAGGTTTTTAATATTTCACGTTTTTTCTTGAGGTTATAAATCATGCAAGTAGATGAAGAGTTAAAATGCATTTTTCAATTTTCCACTGTTGTTTTTCACTTATTACATTTTTTTTAACTCACGGCCTGTTTTGTTTGCTGTAAGTGGGCCTCGCAGGTTCCCACTACATTGAGGTGGTTTCGACTGTCTCGAAGCTGAAGCCACTTCGGGCCTTTTCTACCTTTTATTGGACCGGGTTGGAATGCAATTCAGTTTCACTTATAACCAATCAAACACGAGAAATGGGCCCTCGCCCGAGCTGAGTTATCGGATTCATGTTTTCTTAAGCTTAGGAGCCGTTCGGTTTGCAGGAAGCTCCCCACTGGAATATGTTTTTTAGAAAGTTGACGGCCGAAAAAATAGTTTTTGTATATTTGATTAATCATAAAAAAATAATACATTCTAAAGCTTTTGTTTGGTTGAACATCTACTCTCCTAAAAAAATTATATAAAATATCTATTATGCCCTTAATAAATAGAAACATGATACCCCATTCTATCTAAAAACTTCAGATACTTTTGGAGCAAAAAATTTAACCCAATTTTAGCCCATAGAAATTGAACTTTCTTATGTCCTATATGGATTTTTTTTTTCATAAAATATGAGAACCTTATTTATATGAAAAAGGCTATTTTTCATCTCGCTTTTTTGAAAACTCTAAGCAAACATGAGTCACTTTTGTAATTTTTCTTTTTTTTGTTGACCGCACTTTTCCCCTCCTCTCCCCATAAACCAAAGGAGTCTTCAGTCTTTTCAACCTTAACTTGGGCAAGGCTAGAGTTTCAGTTTAGTTTCACTTTGCGCCAACCAAATACCTGAAGTAGGATTCCCTCGCCTGAACTAAATCTGAACGCCTAATTATGGGAAGATAAACAGGCCCTAAGCTTAGTAATATCCTTAACAACCCTCTAAACACACTACATGATGTGACTGACCACTATTTTGAGTTAATATTCTTTTACGCATAGTCTTTTTATTTACAGAGGCAACATTTAGTCAGTCAGCATATTTACGTTTCATATAAATTCGCCATCCTTTTCTGCGATCCACAATTTATACTAGTAAAGTCCACAGCTCCATGACCATCTGCCTCGCCTCTCCTTTCTCTCTCAAGTAAGAGCTGATTATGACCTCCAACATTTCTAAGATGTTCGGAGTAATATACTTTTCAAACAACAAAAGTCACCACCTAGACAATTCGTAGATATAGTATATCTCTCTAACTCAATAATTTAAAGGGAAAGAAAATTTCTCGCAAAAAAAAGGAGGAGGATTGGAAACTTCGTTATGCAGCACATCTTTTATCTAGAAAGGTAAGAACTAGATCAATCCATGATGGGGAAGGAAACCATCATTTGCTTTACTAATACTTACCTATGGATGACACCTGGCTTCCTAAGTGGTTGGAATACCTGAAGATAGACTCAAAATGGATGCTTATGCTGCAAACTCACAGATGACCAGAAATGTATATATATATTTGATCAAGGATATATAAAAGCTAAAACTGGTATGTTAGAATAAAATCCTCTCAATAAGCTCAACAACCACATGCAATATGGCAGCTAAATTATAATAGGGGATTCTTTGAGGCACAAAGAACGCGAGTAAGTAATGCGCAGACATTTCCCATCCACTTACCTACTATTTCCACAATAATTCAAAAAAGAGGAGTATGATACATGCTAGCAGAATCTTGCTGGAAGATTAATGAACTTTAGGACTTGCAAATCCTGAAACCAAGATGAAGGAACTAACATGACCTCTCTGATAGCTCCAGCAAGGGAATGTTGGAACCTGATGCTTCTGTTTCAGCTGCTGCTAGCTATAGTTCTATCCACATGTATTGTATGTGGATCCAGTGTTGCGAGAATTTGGGGCATTGACATGCCCACAGAGACAACAATCTCTGCAATCAAAACACGAATTGAAGAATGTCACTATAATGACCAATATTCTATCTCACCCCATGATTGCAGTTTATTAAAAGCAATATGAAGAAGGCGCATCAAACAACAAAAGGAAGACAACATCTCACCGATTCCTTCACGAACAGATAAATTTGGTCTGATAACGTCCCTAGAATTAACCAGAAATACATCACCAATGTAGAGATGGTTGGTTGGAACATAGACACAGCAGAGCTCCTCTTCCCCGGAGTAACTCTGTTATGGAAAAGTAATAAGAGGACCCAGGATTTGAAGTACAGATTTTATGTACAGCAATCACAGATCAATCATCGGACAAGTAAACAATAGTCGGAGAGGGGGAGGGGGGGAGGGAGAGAGATATAAAAAGAAGGATAACGAAAATTCCGCATGCATGTGCATGTATGCAACTGTTGTAGTAATGAAAAATGACAGCTTGACCAAACTACAAATACTTGCCCCATGCATGATAAAACCAGTTTACTAGTCAGGTTGCTCGACACAGGTGATAACCATGAGCATAACTCTCTGTACACATAGCATCTACTTTGGGTCAGCTTGATGAATCCTTCCACTATTTATTCATATAAATAGTACCAATCCATCACAGACACAAGTTTATAATTTTTTTCCTTAACTTCCATCTAGGTCTCGTTAGGCTTTACCCACTTCTTTCCTGCCCCCTCCCCACAAGGTCAAGGTCCTTCAAAGCTTAGCCTGCTCTTTCCTACAAACTGATATACCAGTGTGTCTGTTAAACTTCATTTATTTTGGTTAGGATTCCTACAACCCAAAAGACCCATCAATCCTTCCACCAGTGTTCTTTCCTAGCCTGCTCTTTCCTACAATCCTTCTTACTCATTGATACTTTAGAAAACAAAGCTGAGAACTATGCACAAAAACCCGATTATCTTGACTCCATCGTTAGAGACTGGGTTTGGATCTGAATTGAACCTTGGATCAGGTTTGAATGTGGCCCAATCCAAATTTATAACCGAAGCAATAAAGAATTATATACACACAAACATATATGACTTGTGTATTATTTATACATATATATATGTGTGTGTGTGTGTGTGTATGTATGTATAATATGAGCTAGACTTGGCTACATTAGAGTGGATGTCCACTCAGATCCGGTCAGGTCTAAATTAGATGATGGGGTCCTATATCGATGGTCCGAGCCGTTGGATGTGATCTACTACATCTAAATTGCTTGCATACAAAAATTCACGTGATTTGGAGAACCCTAGCTTATACATCAAGTGGACAAAAAATTGAACACTCTAAATAAAATTAAATTATGTGTTTTTTGAACACTTGATGCATAGGCTAGGGGTTTCCAAATCACATGGTTTTTGATGTGTAAGCATTTAGAGATAGTAGATCATATCCAACGGCTCGGATCATCGATGTGGGGCCTTTGTTGTCCAATGAAGATCTGATAGAATCTGAGTGAAGATCCACTCAAATGTAGTCAAGTCCAGCTCATATAATATTGCATACTTAGCATACATAATTATTAGTAAAACCATCGATTAAATTTGGTAGGAAATATTAAAATCAAGATATTAAAATCCTATATTAGAAATTGGCATGTGCAGTCCATGTGAAGAGAAAGCGGGGCTAGCTGTCATCATCCATTTGATTTTTTTTCCTTTTCTTTCTGTAACTTGATAAATATACTCCTATTTTTAAGAGTTGCACTTCTCCTTTTCCCTCCTTGTAGTAAATGAAATAGGGAACATTTTAATAAAGATGGGGGGTAACCATGAAAGTGAGAAAATTCGGCTCGTGCAAGGTGCGTGTGTGTGTGTGTGTGTGAGAGAGAGAGGGAGAGGGAGAGGGAAAGAGAGTGGAAAGGAAGCATGAGTAAAAATGCGGAAGCCTTTTCATCACCACAAAGGTCCATGCACTCTCACATGCTAGGAATGTGCATCAAGAAGCTTGCACTGGCCTCACATGACAAGACTGGAGGCTTTTGCATTATGTATAAGAAGCTTCATATAATTTAGGCAACATTATAAGCTCCTATTAGGTATAAGTTATCTAGAATCATGAGAAAGCACAGTGTATCCACCTTAGCCCTTAGTTTCCTTTTGCTATTTTCCCTGAGATAATAATAAAATTATGTAAATGATCATGAACGCCTCCAAGAAAAAGAATATTTTCACATAGGTGTGCACTCTCCCAAGCACATACCAGGGGGTGCATGACTTTCATGATGCCAATGACATAATACGGTCTGCATCTACTGTTTAAGAATATCGCCATGGAGTTCTTAATCCATCCATGTTTCTAGAACCGCTCAGGCCTTTTTTTGTTTCAAGTTTAAAAATGATGTGACTATGCATGCACTCAACATATTTCCTTGCGATAAAAAGTACCAGAGATGCAACATAACTTAAATCAGTGCATGCAACAAACACTTAAATCCACACTAAAGTGCACAAACATGCACCAGAAAGCATGTGTGATTACATAAGTACATTACACTAGTAACACTTCAAGATGGTATAAGATTAATGACCTGAAGAACAACGGTCGAGGTGATGAATGCAAATGCATATTCACCCAGTCGAGGATGCCTTATAATTGCAACTTCCTTGAAGGCTTGCATGTTCTGATCTGTAACTAGATAACATTAGTAATTACATGACAAAATCTACCAAGGGGAGTGAAACTCGATAAAATTTACCGGGTGATATAGCAGCACTGATTTGCTTCGATGCATTGTAGATATGGCGAACAAACGGCATGCGCTTGATAAACCATTCACCAAGGCTAAGGATGGATGACCCTAGCCACGATGACATGAACACTCCAACCAAGAAGATGAATGTTATTGAAGTTATGAAACCAAGCCCTGGAAAGGAATAATCCTGTTAATTTTCAATCTAGGAATCTAGAAAAATAGGGATAATGAACAAAATGAACTAGAAAACATATACAGCAATAAAGCATAAAACTGGTGAGCACTTTCTTTGTTATCTTAGTGTTTAGTGCTGTGATCTTAGATTTTGTTCCAAAATCGGTAAAAACCTGTAGTGCACAAGAAAGGAATTGATGCATGTGGGTGTTGCATGGGTGTGTTCTATGTGATTGCACATGTACATGGTTGTGTGCATACTTGCACCCATCTACCCCCATGTGCAAACACAAGCACAAGTGCACATGAAGAAACAGGGCCACAAGGGTGCTGCCTGGGTGTCTATTCAGTGAATATGCAAGTGGGCATCGCTGTGTACATATACCCATTCACCCGCATGCACAAAAAGAAAGCACAAGTGCACATGCAAAAAGAGGGCTATAAAACAAAACAAGAAGGGTAGATGCTAAGACAGTGACAGCAATTTATTAATAATTACAGGTTCATGGGGACTTCAATATTATGATCATAAATGATCCATGCAAAATAAATCATGCTAGCATTTAAACTGACCATTGCTAGAAGGATTAAATATGAAGACCATGCTGGCTCCTCACATGTATTTCTAAAATGTCACTTAACCCCAAGTACAATGATATAGAAAGACCATATGCATACCAAATATGTTGATTCCAAGCTGAGCATAGAGTGGAGAGAAAAATCCATCAACAAAATGAATGAACCACCAGGTGATATAGAAGGTTATTGCTATAGGAAACAGGATAACACTGCAAAATACAGAAAAATAAGCAATTTAGGTTAGAAACTGACGTCAGTTCTCTCAAATGCAGTAGAAGGATCAAACTCATACAGATCATACAGATCCATACCATTTAAGGATATGCAATACAAGACATGAATGCCATTTTAAAGGTTCCACTTAATATAACAAATACCATATCATATATTGAATAGAGGCTTCCAAATGCAGTTTCATCCAACTTGCGCATGTGCTTTTGAAAGCCTAAAAATACAGTCAAATATAACCAGAATCTTCTTTATAATTAAACCATTGTAACTGATTGCCTCCTCAGGTAAATATATTAGCCATCAAATTGAATTTATTATTTATTTAAAGTATATTATTTATCATATATGCGCAGAATATGTAACTAAAGTCAGCATCATAGAACCTTAATCATATAGTTGCACCAAAGAATGTATGCATGCAATTTAAGGCATATAAAAAGCCATCATCTAACACCTAGTTCAATAACATAAATCAAAACAAAAAAAAAAAAATCAGAGATAACCATCAGCACAACTGCATCAACAACTAAGGTGATTATTCAGTAGTATCATCCGGTAGACAAGTGGTACCACAAATGGACAATCTCTTTGATGAAGACTTTCAGGGTATCAGCTTTGGTATTTTATATCAACATATCATCCACAAGATTTTATTGGTCCAATTAAATATTAGTCTTTGGGCGGCAGCCGCCAGGGCATTGCTAGGGCTTGGGTGGCCTGTCTAGGTTGCTCACACCTTGGGTTGGTATGAAGTCGCTCGTTGACCCCAAAAAAGGTGCAAAGCCAGACATGCTAATCAGTCAGGCAGTTGGGCAGCTTGGAAACCCGCGAAGGTGACCTGTTGCTTATAATACCTATGTCGTTTGCCTACACCAGCTCTTCATTCTCCTAGGACAATGGTGGTGATCGATGAAGTAATGATGCTGCAAAAATAGAGGATCTCTTTTTTCCCCCTTTATCCTCATCCCACTTTCTTTTTCTTTTCACCGATGCAGATGTCGCCATGGGTAGTCTTAAGAACTTCTACACTAGCTGTGTGCAGTGGTTGCTCCTACTGCAAACATCGCCTATGTGAGGGATGCTATTATAGCTTCTGACATGCAGGGGTCCGCTATTGCAACAGCTGGTGTGGGTATGAGCATCCTTGTATTTGAGGTTGCCCTGACCTCTATGCGCCTCCCAAGGCCTCCACCATGAACATATGGCCTGAGAAAATCTTTGGCCGCTCGTGTAGCACCTAGAGTCTAAAAAATTAATGGTAATAAAGATTTGCATGATCTTAGTTGTAACAAAATCCCAACTTGGATATGCCTATTTATGCTACTAGTCATGCTCCAATTAGATAGTTTCGACTTTTGTTGTACTTTTGTACTCAATACTTATCAAATGATTTAATCTAAATCAGTTTCAATATGACTGATTTACATATCCACTCGATTCAATAGTTCAATTATTATTTTTGTCAATTTCTGCCCTTGCCTAAACATGTTTCTAATATTCCCTTTTCCTTTTTTTTCCTCATTTTTTTCAATTCTTTTTTGGGTTTTGCTATGATGCTCTTTTGATATTCTTTGCTCAGCTCATTCATAAATATTGGTCGTCCATTTTGGAAAGTTGGAAATATCATTTTGAACATTATCCAGTTGCAATAGAGAATAGTCATGGAGGGGCTGAGGGACAGAATAGGGTCAAAGAATACGAAGGTCATGGAGTTGTGGTGAAGTCCTAGTGACAGTTAGTAGTCATGAATCTATTGTGCAGTGTATAGAGAGAGGGCAGTGGCACCTGCAGCAGATAAACGTTAAAGGAGGTGGTGAAATCTAGCATTGTTGATGGCGCAATAGTGGCAATGGAAGGTCTAATGAAATGGAGAAGAGACAGCAAGGTGCAAGATGGCTTGGATGTTGGAGGCTGTCAAGGTGTACGGTTTCTCCTGGATGAGGGTGGTAGAGAGGATGGTGTAGGCATAACATTTGAAGAGGAGCAGGTGCAGATGAGTCCAAGGAAGAAATTGCAAGAGGGCTAGGTCCAGATGTCATCAACAACGGAGACCAAGCGGATCGGAATGGTGCAATGATCTATATGATGATGGACTGGTACTCGACAATTGGTTAGGCCGACGAGGATGGACATGGTCGAGGTGAGGAAATGATGGAGAGAACTAAATCGCAAAACACTGAAGAGAGAGGGAGGCAGCGGTGATGTGTTGATGATGTCAATCCATTGGCGAATGGCAGAGGGGATGTCAGCCATCACCCCTCTCCTCCATGGATGCACGAACCAATTTCCTACACAAGCAGGTTGCTGGCAAATGGCAATTCACATTGCCAAGGTGTGATAGCAGCCGGATCATGGTGAGAGGAGATGATAACAACAGGTGATGAAGCTGAGGATGGGAGATCAAAGAGAGGAGCAGAGAAGGGGGGAGAGAGAGAGAGAGGCATTGGAGGGCGGCAGAGGGGTCACCCCCAACAATAGGACCAAGGAATTAGGGGAAGAAGAAAAAACATGAAGGAAAGGTTGGACATGGAACATGGTTTTCTATATTAA
Organism: Phoenix dactylifera; assembly: GCF_051530095.1. Classification (NCBI taxonomy): domain Eukaryota; kingdom Viridiplantae; phylum Streptophyta; class Magnoliopsida; order Arecales; family Arecaceae; genus Phoenix; species Phoenix dactylifera. Next base: position 30,244,610 of record NC_143198.1, on the reverse strand, counting down.
TTACAACTAACTGGCCGGTACCTCGGATTACCTAATCAGAAATCCAAGCTGTCCATTTATAGATGGATGACATAGACTGTGTTCTTGAAAATATGAAAAGGAGTACCATGCACAGCCCTTTCTTTTTATATCCTTAATGTGTTCTTGTCTTTAGATTAGAACAAACAAGGACTAACCAGTTCTTCTATTTTGTGATAAACAAAAAGTGAAGACAGAAGGAAAGCCAACTATGCAGTGCTTTAAACACTTAGGAAGGCACAAGAAGCATCAATAATTAGATGGGATCCAGATTATTCTTAGTTTATGAAACTTGTGAAAAATGTACCATATTATTATGGTTTTATTTTGAGCAACACATGGTATAGAGGTTTAGAAGTTGACAAGACTAGAGAAGATCAATCTTATTCGACTATGTGTAATTCTGATGATGGATACTAGTTGACAAGGAAGCCATTAACGCATGCAAAAGGTAGCAAAGCAGGAAGTAAGAAGGAGGAGGTTGAAGGGTGGCACTATAGAAGTTTCCTGCACTACTTGGACTTAGACCACAAAAAACTAGGAACAAAGCTAGGTGATATAATACGAAAACATAGTCTATGATATTTCAGCTGACACCAGCTAAGTTGGTGAATAGAGAAGACAAATAACGATGAACAGGAAAAAGCTTACCATCCTGTCATGAACTTTTTCGAAGCCCAACTACGGAAAACTTTATAAAATGCCTGCATAGTAGAAAAGGCATATCAATTAACCAATATGAAGCCTTTATAAAAAGAACATTAACAACCACAAAGTATGAACAAATTTTCACAACTTATATCTTGGGAAAAAAAAACTTGCAATAAGCAAAGTTGGTACTATAGTCAGCGGAACCATCCTGAACCGCCCGGTTTGGGGCGTTCCGAGCTGTACTGGCGGCGGACCAAGACGGTTCCGGCAACAAAACTGAGACCCTGTCACTGGAGGGGGAGAAGGAGAAGGGGGGAGAGAGAGAGAGAGGGAGGGAGGGAGAGGGGAGATGAAAGAGGAGAGAGGCTGGCCGGCGAAGGCTGGGGAGCCTCCGCACGGAGGAGGATCGGATGCCTCGGCAGCTCCCCAGCCTCCGCCTTCTCCACGCGGAGGCTCCCCGACCCTCCGTCGGCCTCTCTCTTCCTTTCTCTCTCTCTCTCTCTCCCTCCTCCGCTCTCTCTCACTATTTTTCTCTCCCGTTCTCCCTCTCCCCTGTCTCTACTGTGTCGATACAGAGCCGGCACGGCACGGGGCAATATCAACCTATATCCATACTAGGTACCAGTAGCGTACCGTCCGGTTTGGGCCGGTACGGCATACCATGCCGCTATATATCAATTTGCAATATTGAACAATATAGATTATGTAATAAACTGATAAAAAAAAAGATATCTATATGAAAGGATGTATTCCATTATCAGCTACTTCTATTCTCAGCTATATGAGGTACCTCAAACCAGAATAAAATATGTTAAACTACAGCAACAATGAAGATTAAAAAACAATCTTAAAGTTAAGGTGTTATAAATTGTATATCAATTACTTGAAGGATCAAATCATGAAGCAGTTTTTCCAAAGAATTATAAACTACAGTTATCTCCAAAACGTAATGATGAACATGTTTAAGATAAGATGGATCTTATCAGTTATAAAAAACAAGGTGGTACAAGCAAAGGATGCAAAAAGGCAATGCCGACCAAGGGAGAAAAGGCCTAAAATTACAAGCTATCATAAGTCATAAAGTTGTACAGTTTGTGCTCAAAAAATGACACATACTCATGTAAAAGGATTGGAGCCAGAAAATTATGAGACATATAAATTCAACAAAATTGATAAAGAGTTGATACTGACAAAATTGCAGTAGCAAAACCATATAAAGTACTTGATAAAGAGTTAATACTGACAAAATTAAAGTAGTCAAGGATGGTGACGTGACATAGTGGGGAAAGCACTAGGAAGAGAAGGGTGGAAGTGACATTTAAATTAGGTGTAACAAGTCCCAGAGAAAAGATTGTTTGATAAAGGCATGAGCAATGATATAGTGTGATGACTGTCATAACTAAACTTACATGGAGATCCTATGATTTTGGGACAGTGTAAAAGCATTCTTAAATCTTGAGTTGAGAGATGAAAGACGATATATTATGTTGATTTAAAGCAATGAAAACACCTTTCACAACATCTGCAACTCTTAGGTCATGGGAACCATGCATCCTCCCCCTCCAAAAATATAAGCAAGAATTCACAAAATGCAGGGACATGAAGAATTCTTGAAGGTAGGTACCTGTCTGCATAAGCTTCAATTTCATAACCAGCAAAGTTTAACGTCCCACCACACAGAATCTAGGGTAACATGCCCCTCCCTTTCCTGAATTTGCCTAGGCTGGGATTCAATTACCAATTTGCAAATTCTTGTGCCATCTTAAGAACAAATTGTAAAATTATATAAACTTAGGGCTAAATAGTGCAATGTAGCAAACAGATGATGGCACTAAATATCTCTAAGTTTAACATGGGGATGCCACTAAATTTGGCCCAATGTCTACAAGCAAAGGCATGGGATTTGTTGTGGGAATGTAACTGAGCCACTTAAAACTTTGAGAGGAGAGTGAAATTGAGAGGTGACAATAATGTTGATTGCAACGGCAAAGAAACGCGCAATCTTTTAGGCGTCAGAACCTCATAAATGCATCACATGATCCATGAGATAAATTTACAGTTGGAGGCAAAGGTCAAACGGAACGAATCAACACACATCATAATTTTTCACTCATGCAGCTTCCACTCCGAAACGATTTTTGGTTTTCAGATGTAAAAAGGAACTTCCTTCTTCTGCTTAATTGCCACTTTTTATGAACCAAAATTTCCCCGGCCAAGGAAATTAAGACTTTTAAAGAGTCTAAAATTGAGTCTAATTTGTATTTATTGAATAGAAAAACGAAGTTAGTCATGAATGAAGAGGGGCTTCCAGGGGTTCAGAAGAACCCTAATAAGCAAGAGATTTACCAATTTGAAATCCACAAAATTACATGCAAAGGGTGACCAAATTAACCTCTTTTGTTTTTGAAAACAAGCAAAAGCATGTCGAATTCCCAAGTAATGAGACCCAAGCAAATCGATCAAAGAGACAATAAGACCTGGTGCTGACCTCTCTACCAGACTGGTGGTGGTGGGAGGAGGAGGCCGAGGAGGACGAAGGATTGCGGTCGGAGTCGTCGCCGGCGTCGCCCACGGGGATAAGCAGCTCCCGATCTCTCTCCCTGCTCGCCATCGGAATTGACGACTTGTCGTCGCCCATCACGCGTTCGTCTTTTTGCTCCCTCTCTTATCTAAGATTTTCTTGGTTTTCCTTTAAAAAATATTGACGGAGAGATCTAAGAGAAACGGCGAGATGTCTTACTTCTCTGGTCCTTCTTCTTTGTCGAAGACCCGGAAGGAAGACCGACTGAAAGAAGCTTCCGCACTGATAAACAAAGGGGCAAGGGCAAACAAGGGAGCGCTGGATATGAGGATCGTTTTCAAAATCTATCTCCACGTGGCAAGATTATATTGGTTTAGGCGCTGGAAACAAGGGTTATTGCGTCACGGGCGTTCCGAAGCGGCAGCATGACGCGTGATGGGTCCACAACGCCTATCGGATTCTATCTTGGTTTCCTTTCAGTATCCGTTGGATCCACATATGGCATCGTGTGATTACTTTGGCATACACACATGGTATCGTGTCGAGAGAGAAAGAGGGAGAGAGAGGGAAGAGAGCTAAAAAAGTAGAGAGGATAAAAAAAACTCAATCTGGAATTCTGGGTTCGGTCACAGGTTTGGGTCTAAGCCTGATCGTAGGCCTAGTTCGGGTCAACCATAAGAAAAAAAAGTATAAATCTAGCTATAATATAGGCCCAATCCGAGGATTTTTTTTTTCTAGAAAATAATAAAAATCTAAGAGTTGAAGAACCAAAAAAAAAAAAAAAGAAGAGGAAGAAAGATAGAAGGAAAAAAGAGAGGGAGGAACTGAAATGACGGGGATCCGACAGCTGATCACGATGGAGCCGGTAGCAGAGGTGGCCTCGGCGATGGTGGCCATGGCCAGAAATGACGGCATCCGCCAAGGACAATGGCGGTCCGAGAATAGGCTGATAGAAGATTGGAGTTGGATTAGGAGCTCGGTTTAGATGAAAATGAAAAAGGAGAAGGAAGGAAGGAAGCTCACCGTAGTGTGGCAAAGGCGGTGGATCTTGGTCGAGGATAGCTGATTCCGGCATTTTTGTGGCGGCGATGTTCAAATCAAGAGAAAGAAAAGACAAATAGGGTAGTCGGATAAACTAGAGAGAAAGAGAAGATTTTGGGCAGCGGTGGTCGATCACGGTGGCACAGCAACTGCCAAAGACTAGAGAGAAGTAAGGAGAAGGCTCGATGATGGATCAAGTAGAGGGGAAGGAGGGACTTATAGAGGGTTTTAGATGGAGTTAGTTTGGTGGTCGTTGCACTTGCTTGTGATCATAGCAGCAGTTGTGCGTGAACCAACGATTGGCGGCCATTCAAACAGCACGCGGAGTCGTCACCAACCATGACTCTGCGACCATCTTCAATGTAGAAGAGGATTCGCACCAAAGAAGGTGAATCATTCTTTTGTGCGAAAGATACAATCTTGTCCCTAGAATAACAAGTTTAGATTAAGAGGCAACTGAATTTTTTCTAAAATATAAGGATAATTGAGTTTTTTTTATTTTCTTCCACAGTTAAAATTGCTGCAAATTACTCTCAAGATGGAATAGGACAGATAGAGTCTAGGGCTAAAATGAGGACGGGACAGATTAGGTTGGATAAAACTATACTATTTTTTTCATACAAATTATTTTATTTTTTTACCAGAGAAAAATATATGTGAAGAGTTATATCTCCTGGGACCAGAGATGATGCGGAGTAAATTACCATCCCTAAACAGAGATTATAAATAAAAAGTCAACCCTCTTAAGTCGGAATCCAACAAACACCCCAAGCTGCATCTCAAGCAATTTTAATTGGTACAATGATGGTCATTTATCAAATCCACCCTTCTTTTGCACCATTCATGTTAAATACCAGTACATTACAAACGCCCTCAATTACAAGTTCATCAAGAATTTGTAACAGAAAAGATTCCTCTATGCTCCTAGACACGCTTTGTGAAAGAGCTGCTCTTGGTTAGGTAGCAGCAGTCACAAACAAGGAGGATGTAAACATATAAAATGTAGACATTAGACCGAATCAAACTGATATTTAACTATAGAAATCACATTAGAAAACAAATATATATCATTAACAGGAGATAATATGACAGCAAATAACGTTTTGCGTCCCTCGTTTAGAGATATCGGCGTTATCCACACTTTGGGCTTGCCCAAGCATTTCCCATCCAACAAAAATCAACAAGGTTCGGAACGTTCGGACCAGACTAACTTCATATTTTTATTACGTCACTTTGCCACTCAATCGGGTGGTTCCCCCAAACACAAGACAGCATCCATCAGCTGCAAGCTCCGGTCCGCCGGATTTCAGAGCTTCGCGGCGACGGTCTTCGGCTTCTCCTCGTCGCCCTCTTCTGCCAGCCCCACCGCCCTACAGAGCTCCGGGAACGCCGCCATCCGGATCGATGCGTAAATGCTTCCGTTCCATTTCCTCGCCGCCAGCTCCTCCCCCATCCTCACCGCCACCTCCACCGTCTCGGCAGCGCCGCCGTGCACCCTATCGATGATCCCCTTCTCCTTCGCGTCCGCCGCCGGGATCTTCGCCGCCCGCAGCACCACGTCCCGCAGCGCCCTCGGATCCGCGATCTTAGCCCGCATTAGCGCCATGAAGTAAGGGGGGAACGGCAGGCCGATGTCGAGCTCGCTCATATATAAAAACCCACGATCGCCCCTCATCGCGACGTAATCGTGGCAGATCGCCAGCATAAACCCGGCGGCGGCGGCGTGACCGGTCACGGCGGCGATCGTCGGCATCGGGAGGGACATCAGGTCCGCTACGATCGGTCTGAAGACGGCGACAAGGGAGCTGAGCCGCTCGCGGGCGGCGGAGCGGGATCCGGCGGAGTTGGCCCAGGCGAGGTCGAAGCCGTTGGAGAAGAACCGGCCCTCGGCGGCGGTGACGAAGGCGTAGCCGCCGGGGCCGGCGGCCGACTCGGCGCGGACCCGGGCGAGGGCCGATCGGACGGCGGCGATGAGATCGTGACCGAGACGATGCTCGCCGTCGCCGGTGAGGGTGAGGACAAAGACGCGGCCGCGCTTCTCGAGGGAGCACATCGTTTTTGGAATCGTTTCCGTGTGCGGCAGTGGGTAAAGCTGATGGATACTGCAGCATTCGGGATATGGTCTTTACGGGAGCGAGATCTGCCGTCCATGTTGGCGAGCGATCGCGTCCGGTTGTTTGTTGGCGTCACGCCAAGAGGAGAAATCGACGGGCGCGAATGACGCATTGGAGGTCGCAAGTAATTGAACGGATCCGCTGCAAGTTGAATTGGAGGATTGGTTTTAGTGTGACTTGAATACATTGCCACGTAGATCAGATATGTTATCGGGTGGGTGCTGAGTCAAGTCACGTTGCGACACGTACTAATCTCCGTGGGCGAGCACGGTTGGTGAGTCCAAGGCGAGCGAGGTAACCCCGTCAAAACACTCCATTTGATTTACGAACTTTTAATTATTTTTATTCGTGACCATATGCTATGGATAGACTTGGGGTTTCTGGTACTCGTATTTGGATAATTGCATGAAATATTTTGCTGAAAAATTCCTAAAGCGGTGTCATGTTATCTTACGTAGACTTGATCTTGGCTTTTCCCTCTGAAAAGCAATCTATTCTCTTCATGAGATCACGGGGTGTTTATTTTCTTTCACGACCTGAATATTTGGATTAAACAATTAATTTAACTTTGTATGATGAAGGCGAAAGAAATGCACTTGTATTAAGAAAAATTGAAAATTCAAGATGCAAGGTCCGTTATCTTGTTGCATAACCCTTATTGTTTTTTTTCTAAAAGATAGAACAATCATCCAATATAAGAAAAACTATTCTATATCCTCCTTCTCACTTAAATGTAATTTCAACTTTTTATATGAGGTAAACAGTTTTAGTAGCATAGTTAATTTAACTGGATGCAAATATAAATTTTACAGACTATTGTATGCAACTATAATAAATGTAAAACTTAATAGAATTTTCATAATTCACTCATTTAATCTAATTGTAATGGTGATGATGATTGTGGTGGTATTGTAAAAGTAGTAATAGAGACCATGACTGACAAGATGCTATGGCAGAGACGATAGGGGTGACAATAGTAAAAACGACATTAGCGGCAGTGGTAACAATAATAGAGTTAGCATTGGTGGTGATTGTAAAATAGATTAGTTTCTTGATAAAAAAATCTCTATTTTAATTTTTAAAAAATATTTTTTAAAATAATAAAAAAATAAAAATAATAGCACCAAATATATTTTGTAGCCTTGATTTTTGTAATTTTATTTTTTTAAAAAAAATTAAGAAATAGAAGTCATGTTAAAAAAGTTCTAAGTTTTCTATATACATGCGCAGGAAGCTGGCAAAATTTGTGTGCATGAAGCAGCAGAAAGAATCTATTTGCATGCATCACGAACCCAAACTAATGGAAAGAACATATCGAATATAGCTGATGCCTAACCATGAAGCAAAATGAAATGTGATTCACGCAGTGCAGTGTAGATCGGCCGTCGGACGTCCATCATGCTAGCTTTATGTTGTTCCAACGTGGATTCTTGCCTTGATATTAGAACCATCGCATCCCTCCTTGGCTTCTAGATCCCACCCACATCATCATTAGATATTAGAACCGTGCTCATTGGCCGACCCAACATCGATCACATCGATCGTACCCCACCAACCTCTTCCATAGAAACCCATTCTTCTTCCCGTAATGTTCAATGTATACATACCTAGCTATTTAACCCTTGCAAAAGTTTTATTCCCCCGTCAACTTCCCATTCCAAGCCCCAGGCCCCCAAGCATTTCCCTTCCACATCCACTCACCTCTCTATTCTAGCCGAGCAAACCTACTCCCCCTTCCACTCTCTTTAAAATATCAGAATAATAAATCATTCCTTCCTTTAAATATAATTTATTCCGCACTTTTTTTTTTTTTTGTTGCTTATTAGACAAAAAGGAAGGGGAGAGGATGGGAGAAGCCCACCCCCGCATAGCAGCCCTCACTGGACCCCTACCCCGCTAGAAAAATGTTATGCGGGCAAAACTAGCTGTGTGTTGGGCACGCCAGTCCGGCTACCCTTCTGGGCTCCGACACGAATTCTCTATGTGAGTACGTTATTCTTGGCATCACCAAGGCTATCAGCAGACCAATAAGCCCTTCCACCTTATGTGACCGAGCGGAGAATATTTGGTCTTCTCATTTAATCGACGTCCGCACGTTTCGAACTCGGATCTCAAGAATGAAAGTAAAGGCCCAGTTCCACGGAGCTACCATCTCAGTGGCTTCCCCGCATCCTTTTCGGTTCCTTCTTTACCTGCTACCAGTAGTCACCCTGTCAAAATTTCCCTTCTTCCAAATTAGAACCTAACGGCCAATCCTTGCAACCCTGAAATTCCGTGATGTCGCTTAATCTTGCTAAAACTCCCGTCAAAACTTCCATTAAAGCCGCCTCCGCTTTATTGCTCCTCAATCTTTTGCCCGCGGCGTTACCGCTAATCGGATAAACGAGCTCCGAAGCGGACAGCGCTTTGTCTTTACCCGGACCGAAACGTTAAATGCGAAGCGAGAAAGAAATCGTCGCGATACGAATGTGGGCGAGATACGATGACGGAGAGCGAGCCACGCGGCGGAGCGGAGACCAGCGGGGAGCCACCTCATCCTCCGCGGGGGACGACGCCGGCGAACCCTGCGGCTACGCCGCCCGAGGCCGCCATCGCCGTTGTCGTCACGGCGAGCTCTGCCGAGACCGAGGCTTGTGGAGGGGGGAAGGTGGCGTATGAGCGTCGACCGGCGGAGGGGAACGGGGAGGCGGCGGATGTTCCGGCGTCGCAGGCGGGCGCGTGTGTGGTCATCGAAGTGGGGCGCAGCAGCGGAGGGGCGGACGACGACGAGGATGTGGAAGCGGAAGAGGTGTGTAGGATCTGTCATTTGAGTCCGGATCGGGCGGAGGATGGCTCGGAGCTGACCCAGCTTGGGTGCGGGTGCAAGGGTGAGCTCGGGATCGCTCACCGGCACTGCGCCGAGGCGTGGTTTAAGCTCAAGGGTAACAGGTATTGCTGATTAAGTTTCTTATCTAATCCCTTAGATTTCTCAGATTTCTTAGTTGTTTAATGCTGGAATGTTGATTGCTGGGGTCTATGCTTGACTTAATTTACCGATTTGATCTCTTCAACGTCGGGTTTTCTGTGTTTAAGCTCGATCTGAAGGGGTTTGTAGTGATTTCTACAAGAACCAATTTAAGGAGGTTTGCTGATGTTTACGAGGAGTGAAATAAATTGAAACCCTAGATTCATGTTAAAGTTGATAGCTTGTCGTTTTGGAGGCGTGGGCGCCTTAGCTATCAAAGTCTTAACTTTCTTTCTTAAGGTCCTGCCAAGCCTTTCATCTTTTTCGTTTCAACTAATCCATTCTCTGTCCGTCTCTCTGCTATAACCTTGTCAAAGCATCTGTTTTATTCTTCTATAAGGCGTCATTTTTTAATACCTTATTGACTTTCTAACTTATTAGTCTATCGTGTTATACACGCACGATTAGTAGCCATAAAGAAACATGCCCAACAAATACATAAGGATAAAGTTAGACTGCGGTCAACAGAATTACTTTGTTTTCTTCCAGATTGGAAGCTCTGGATTTAATTGCAGAACTATCTAACCCAAAAAAGAGAGGAAAAAATTGAATAAGAATTACATGTGACAAAATCACAGCTATGTTCCTTGCAGAACATACTCATATATAATCTTGCAAATGATTGCACGAAGCAAGAGCCAGAAGCTAGAATTATTCTAATTACAAGAACAAGGAAACATATATTTTGTTAGTGTCAGCTAAGTAAACTATGCCGACAGGTTGGAAGGAATGATTTATTAATCAAGGGGTTGGAATGTAATTTCTTGATTGATATAAATTATAAGCATTCCTCATCTAGAAGTTATTTTCATTCCTTTTTTTTTCGGAAAAAAAGATGATGGAAGCTCTACAGGAGGTAAGGCATTTATATGCCAATGAAATCTCTATAGTAGTGTCCATGATTGTTGATCAGACTCTGATGCATTTGAGCCTTAAGTTTCTAACTCTCACATGTGCTTATTTTGATGCTTAAGTTCCCGTCGCATATGATATTTTTGATATTTGCCTATTAAACAAAATCATCATGGCATGTTTGAACTGTTTAAGCCATTTTTGTCTTTCCTTTATTTATAATATGAGCTTTCACAAGCCTATTTCATCCATCAGTTGCAGCTAATGGTCTAATTATGAGTTACCATTTAGCTGCATTTCATACAGTTCCCCTCACCCCTTCACTTGTTTGGACGTATTTCAGTCCCATATCTTTGTGCTTACTTGCATAACACTAGTTTATCACCAACTTCTTTTGTAGTCTAATTGATTTGTACTTTATCTACACGAAATACACCATGGACTCCCCTCTCCCCTCAACTCTATCTCGATCACTATGAAAATCAAGGTTTTAAATTCTTTGGGAACACGGTGTCTCAGTTTCTCCTTGGAGTAGGATGTCCTGCTGTCCCATCCTGTTCCGACGGCAGTCTCCATCGAGTATCCCTATGATACCATCAGTCTATCTCCCCTTCTTCTTTCTTTTTTTATTTCTTTCATTTCTTCCTTCTTCCTTCCTTTCTATCTTTTTCTTATTTCTTCCTTCCTTCCTTTTCTTTTACTTCTTCTTTCCTTTCTTTTTTCGTTCTTTTCTTTCTTTCCATTTCTTTTCCCTTCTTTCCTTTCTTTCTTTTCCTTTTTTCTTCTTACCTTCCATTTTTTTCCTTTCCTCCTTCTTTCCTTCCTTTTTTATTTCCTCTTTCTTTCTTCTTTCCTCATGTGGATGGGTCTTGGACTGCTGCCACCATTCCAATTCCCGTTTTCTCACAGGAACAAGACAAGACAGCCAGGATGCTCCTCATCTTGCCGAGATTTAGAAAAAAAGGGCATCTTGCAGGGATTTATAATTGTAATAAAAATGTTTAAGTTTTAGGCTGATAGTAATTATGACATTATCCATGCAGCAGCCTGAATTGTACCAAGTAATTTACATCGCGAATAAAGAGTATACCCTTTTAAACTTATAAAACTAGAAATGATTCACTAAAGATTGGGTAGGTGCAATGGCTTACTGTTGGCATTTTGCATGAAAACATAGGCATATAACAGTGCTTGATGTTTGACACTTTTTCATTCAAAAAATTGACGACGTTCTTTTTGAATCAGTGAGTAAGTGTGATTTCATTCTTTCCTGCAAATGAATTACACCAGCTAAAATGTCGGTGCCGCATTAGGTGATTGTGTTAGGAAGAAATTGTAGATTTGTGAAAGTGATGTGCCTACTGTCTAGTCCTACTAAACTTATGAATGTTTGAATGGTTGTTTAATGATTGTATCGATTCCTTAACAGCTAATGTATGTGCTTGATTTTCTATAGTTGATCATGCCTTGGCTTGCTATTAAGTGAAATGCTGTCTTCGAATCTTCATATTTGCATTTGGAATTATATTGCAAGTGATGTAGGAAAGCGAAACTACAGATTAGCTTTTCAACTTATTTGGTGTACTATCTAGGCGTCAAGGTTGTCATTTATCTAGATAATTTTGTAATGCTATATGATGTGCCTAAAGAGAAAGCAGGGGCCAAAATGCACCTTGCAAGACACAAGATTTTGTTAGTTATATTTTAGAATGGTGAAGATTGGATTTCTACTCTAGCAGGATAAACTTTTCGTGGGTATTAAGGATGCCTTTTTTTGTTGGCTTGCTATTTCATACTTGCTAGCGGCTTTCAATAAATTATGTTGGCTTCTCTGTAAGCCTTCTCTACCCTTTGTCTAATCCAAGTTAGGGTTTTGACATGAAGTTCTGGAATACTGGCATGAGGAGGAACCTACCATTCAGTGCTATTGATGTTGTTGTCATCATCATTATTATCATATGTTTGGATCATATCACGATAATGTGCAAAAACTAAAAAAAGTGATTCTTTGGAGAAGTATCGAGGAAGAATGGTATAACAAATGTTTTAAGATGTATGGGGGAGTGATTTTGAGCGCAAAGAATGGAGAGATTTGCAGTCTTGCGGTTATACTTCTATTTTATCTTTTGAATATTCTCCTGCCTCTTATAGAGGACAAATAGTTCAAAATTTCCAACTACTTATTTAAACAAAAAAAATTAGTCTGAACATGTTGATCAGTAGCTTCTGCTAATGGGTAGCATTACTCGTATCTTGAAATTAATCTTATATTAGGTGGTCTTCAGTAGTTCGTATAACCATATTTACAAGGAGAACCATGATAGAGAGGGCTTGTCTGATGTGCTTGAAGGTCCTTTATGGGTTACAAGTTTGCAAGTTTGTCTGAAATGTTGTCGAATATACAATTAACATGATGTAAAGAGATTTTACGATTTTAAAGACATTGCATAGTTGATTAGCCACTGCTAAGCATGGTAACCTGCATATGAAGGCATTGGGTATTTATTAAATTTTATTAAAGATCCATCCCCTGATGGCATAGTGAACATTGTTTTGTCATTCATTTATGCCAAAGGCCATATTTTCCATCAGAATGAGTTTCAGTACATTGCTACCCAACCTCCACACTTTTGTTCTAGGTTTCTCAAATTTCTGCTGCACCCATCTCAGACCTTTCACCCAGAAACATGCCCCTTAGTAGGAGGTACTCTCTGAATTGGTTGCCTCTGACTGAATCATCTCAGCCAGCCAATTTATCTCCGCAGATATTGTACATATTCTTGTATGCAACTTTATTAAGATGATCATTGTATAGATAAGAATGTTCCAATGTTTAGGGCTAAAAACAGGGCCTAACTGTGTCGAAATTGACTAGAAATAGCTGTTAGAGCTGCATCAAGCTGGGTTTAGATGGTTACGTGGTGGGCAATTGACTAATATGGATCTTGGCAAAAATCTGATATTAGGCTTTCATACAGTGGAGGATCAGATTTCTGTTGAATGGTCAGGAACATGAAAGGATGACTTAAAGGAAAAGAAAAGGAACAAAAAGGAAGTTCTGCTAAAGGATCCAACTTAGCAAAACTTATAGACGAAGCCAACCTAGATAGTTGACGTAATGAGGTAAGTCTTGTCGGTTAACATTTTTAGCCCTCACATTGAGCTTTGCCTAGTTTTTTTGGCTGAACTTCTACTTCATGTGTCAGTTTCAACCCATCCTATACTTAATCGTGGCCTTATCATGTAGGCGTTGTCTCATTGGTACTGGATCACCTTATGGATCCATAGCGCGATGCATTGAGGTTTGAGCACTCTTACTACCATCAATCCAACATCTGCCTTTTGTTAATTGGTTCCAAATTCCTGATTGAGATGACTTTTGGAAAGAGACTAATATGGTAAGTAAACTTAAAGATTGACTGCTGAGAGGGAGACCTGTTTTTCGCATGACTTAGGATCCAGCATGGACGCAACTCGTTAAGATTATCTTGTGTGTAAAGAATTGAGGTGAACAGTGAAAAGGCCAGCTGTGGTAATAGGATAAATGAGCCAATCTTTTGAAGAGAGGAGTATAATCCGGAGAGCCAGATTGAAAATCCACCCAGATTTTAGCACATCTTAAGATGTTTAGCTTGTTTTTGTTGATCAAACTTTTTATTGTATCCTGTCTGAGTATCTTGTAAGTAAATGCTGACCATATCTCAGATGGCATTAAATTGAATGAATTTGCTTTTGATTATGATGCAGGTACTGTGAAATCTGTGGTACAATTGCTAAAAACATCACCGGCGAGGAAGACAGCAGATTCTTGGAGGTGTGGCATGACAGGAGGGCGTTGAGCAACATAGACTCTGAGAGGAGTGGTTGTTGGAGGCGTCAACCCTTCTGTAATTTCTTAATGGCTTGCCTGGTAATAGCATTCATACTTCCATGGTTTTTACGTGTAAATATGTTCTGACATGGTGCCTGCTCCACTATACCTTGGTCACGGAGAATCAGTAAGTTGACGGTATCTCATCCTTGCCTTTCAGAGGGTGGAAAGATGGTTGGGGTAATATATACAAGTCATTAGCGAAATTGTTTTGTTACTTGGCTTATATGCAGGGCCTTTGGAGCGCCTGCACTTCAAAATCTCTTTGGCTTTAGCATTCAGTTGCACGAGGGCAGGCAAATTGGACATATCCACTCAATTTTTTGTTCTTTCGTATTTTGGAGATTTTAGAGTAACAGACTTGTATACATGCAGATTGTCTTTGGTTTCCTGGTTGTCCCCTTTTTGGATACAAGTGATCTACATGACATTTAAATTTGAGTAAATATTGAGAAAGCAGGTCTTTTGATTGCTTATGCTTAATATCCTTTTTTTATTAAATTTTAAATATCTTCGCATCGAGATGATCTATAAGGAGTTCTTTTTCTGGGGCAGAACTCAGACTAATCCATGAACATGACAGCAGAAAGAAAAAGGAGACCATTATAGAGCACAGGTGTGGGTCACACATTGTGTTATGTCTTGAGTTTACATGCCAGAGCCGAAAAAAAGGCATTTTTATTGGAGTGGGGTAAGCGAAGTGAGTGGATCTCGGCGCAATGAGCTGACCTTATAATTGAACATCAAAAAGTATTATGTGATTAGGTCTATGGAGATTGTTGCCTCCTTTAAAGAGCTCGCACCGATAGTAAATAATTCTCTTCTAGCTGAATTTCCTCTGTCCTGATTACTGTTATACATATTATTCCCGGCTGGATTTCTTGTGCACGGATTACTGTGTTACATATTATTCCCTATAGTAGCTCTTATTTAACACCATATTGATAATCTTTTTTCTTAAGATAAAAATCTCTACTGCATTAATTCTGTAAATTATGGTACAAATTCCATAGCCTGGCTTCTGTATATTGTGTCCTGCGATGTGTATGCATGCGAGCATCCAAACAGCAATTCCAAGTTGCAGCAATGAATCCCCCCCCCCCCCCTCTTGAAGGACATGGACATTGCGCCATTCCGGTCCCTTTTCCGCTTTGCTTCTCACCTCCTTTAAAGCTTGTAGGACGTATTGGGTTTGAAGTTATTAATTTGCCGTCCTTCTTAAGTTTTGGATGTTATTCAATATAGAGTTTTTTTTATAAATATATTTTTTTAAATATCAAATTTTACATAAATATTTTTTTAAAATTAATATTTGTATATACATTCTCGTAAAATATTTTTACTATTGTATATTTTTTTATTTTTATTTTTGCATATGTATCCGCACCATCTAACGTTGTTAAAAAATTTAAAGATTTCAAATTAAAATGGCTAAAATATTTTTAATAGATAGGTATGTAAAAAGAAATATTTATAAGACGATCGTGATAGTGAAAAAAAACAGTATTTTATGAGGATAAGAAAATAAATATAATTTTTAAGGAGGTATTTATGTAAATTTGAATTTGAGAAGGATGTTTATGTAAAAAATTGTTAAATGTAATCCATTAAAAAAAATTAAGGGAGATATTCAGAAGCCAGAGTCGCCGCAAGGGTGCCGTCAGAGTTGCCGCCTTCGAAAGCACGGCTTCATGGATACCGACTGAAATCATATGAAAATAACGCACTACCGGAAAAAATGGGGTCGGAGGCCTAATCGTCCTCCTTGGACGACCTTTAGAAAGCGACGTCGGAGGCCTAATCTCCCCCGAAGACTACGCCCCCAACAAAATCCCTAACCCCTTCCAACCCAGCCGCCCCTCCTGCTCGTCGAACCTGGAGACGGCGGCGCCGGCCGTCGGGAAGGTGACTAGCTTGTGAAGGGCCCTTGTGAAGGCCGCCGGCGCCTTCTCGTCGAATAATCGCGATTCCCAGAAGAGGGTCTCTTCTTTGTTCGAAAGGAAAGGCCCTAGCTTCCCTTTTTGTAGTGACGGTAAGTTACTCTGCAGCCCAAGTTTCCAGTTGCTGCTCCAGGCACCCGCGGTAGGCAGAAAGACGGACGTTCTGTGACGTTGGATATGGAGGAAGCTTCAAAGGAGAAACCGGTGGGGGACCAGTACAGGTCTTATTTAGTGGGAGAAGAAGGAGATGACACCCACTGGAGGCTTGGATCTCCTCCAACGTATGATCTTGTCAACAAGCTCTTCGAAGAAGGAAGGACGAAGGTAAAACGCCCATCAAATCTATTATTATCGATTGTTCTTACTCTCAAGCTCTCTCTTTTGATCGGACTATACCTTTTTTTTGTAGGTCTGGCCAAAAGGGTCGCTGGAAGAGAAGGTACAGAACGCGATCAAAACGTGGGAGATGGAGTTCTCTCATAAGACCCGGCTAGAAGACTTCAAGACCATCAACCGGGAGAAGTTCAAATTCATTGTGAATGGAAGGCAGGCGTTATCAGCCGAGGAGACGTTGAAGCTGGGGAGTTACAACGCGTTGCTGCAGAATTCCCAGCCGGAGGAGGACTTGGAGAGCTTTGAGTCATCGCACGAGTTGTTCCGGACAGCGTTCCCTCGCGGGTTCGCGTGGGAGGTGCTGCATGTGTACTCGGGCCCTCCGGTGATCGTGCTCAAGTTCAGGCACTGGGGATACATGGAAGGGCCTTACAAAGGTCATGCACCAACCGGGGAAAAGGTTGAGTTCTATGGAATGGCTATCCTCAAGGTATCCTGTTTATCCTGTCTTATCCTTGGCTGTTTTTGATCTCTTTAAAGGTTGAGTAAAGGTATCCTGCTTATCCTGTCTTTTCCTTGGCTGTTTTTGATCTCTTTGACTAATTTTGTCTGGTTGCATATTATAAGTGGACCGGTGGAAAGTTTACGTACTTTTCTGCACCTCAAATCATAATTGTTTTTGATCTCTGGAACTAATTTTCTTTGGTTCTATGCAACTGGACTACCTGTGGGTATTGTATTTGTAACTTTTTTTGAGCACCTCTTCCGTCTTAAGTGCAGATTCGCATTGTTGCTTTTTGATTTTTTTTTTTTTTAAAAAAAAAGCAACTCTTAACACTAGACCAAGCTTCATGTTGGCTTGGTTGGTGGCCAAGACCAAGATATTTTGAGGTTTTCTGCAAGGAATCCTGGCCAAAATTGGCGTGATGGTGGGACTCGGATTAGATCTTTGTACCAGTCCTCAAAAGACTTTGTCAAGGATATTAGTTGGCACTTTTGAAATCTTAACTTGTTTTGATGACTGGAAAGAATTTTTTTTGAAATTTCAAAATTTTTGAGGACCTCGTGGGATGTTTTAGAACCAAAATACTGAATATTAGGTCAACAGCCTTTTAAATACTAACTTTAAGATCACAATCATTAAAAATATAATAGAAATTAATAAAATACTAGTGTAATCTAATGGCCTGTGGGATATAAGCAAGGTGCAATACTAATGAAAAATATTTTTCATTTGTATCAGCATATATTAAGCAAATATAGCTATTAATAATATCATTAGTTTCTGTATCAATTTACTAGTGCTAACAAAAAAAAATTATTTAGTATGGTTTAATAAGATAATAAGTTTCTTATCAATAATATAATATTGTTATATTTTGATAAAGAATCATACTAAATAATAGCCCTCCTTATTATCAAGAATAAAGAGTTTTATTAATAGCATTATTAATATAGCTATCCACATGGTGAATGGAGAGCTTTATGCAAGCAGAGCCTCCATTTTAGTATATATTAGTATAGCCTATATATTAAAATATATAAATTTATATTGACCAAGATAATAAGGGTTGAGATTTTCTTTGTGTTTTATTGATGAGATCTACCTTAACCCCCAAGAGAAAATTGAGATCTAGGCCATGATGCTAGTCTTGGCTATAAACCTGCTTGTTTTATAGCCAAAGATTATTGATAACTAGCTGGACATCGATGCCACTGCTTCTAAGCTCTTTTATAAAGCATGAATTACGAAGATACTAGCCAATAACTATTAGAATAGGATGGCACCTACCATTCTTTGATAAATCTACATGCTATATTTGCTTATTTAGCATCATGGATATGCTTTCGATGCTTCCCAATTGACCTTTAGTTTTATTTTCTAATATTATTTTATGATAATCCTAATGGCATTTTTAAGGAATGGCTCATTCAGTAATCTAGACTTTGTATAATCTAATATTACAGAAACCATTCCATGTTCTGGTGAAGAGCTTTGCTAATGATATGAGTTGCTCATGTGTAGCTTGGGTTGAGCTTCCTTTGCGCATAGACCAATTAGAAATTAAGCTAAACTTAAATAGTTTTTGTAGCTTGGTTCGATTATTATCCGAGCCTAGCTTGAACATAAAATAGCGGCATGGTTCAAAGAAAAGCCTGGGTCAACTGGGCAAAAGCTCAGTTTCGAGCTTATAGGATCCGAATTGAATAACTGAAGCCAAGCCTAGCTTGAGTTGGAGCTGAGTTTAAGCAATCTAGATTGCCAAGCCAACCTCAAATAGCCTGTACTCAGCTCAGCTCCGCTTGCCTGGTTAGCATAGCTGATCATGAGCCCGAGCCTCGAGCCTAAACTATATTGATTTTTTGTTTGGTTTTGGCTGGATTTATTTAAAATTCAATTATTTACTATGCTCTAGTTGGGTCCATAGTCACCTTTTGGTGGTTAGGTTAATTTGTTGGTACCTTTCCTTTTGTCTATGGAAAGACTTGTATTCAGTCCTATTAGTGCTAGATTTGCGATCGTTGCCGGAAGCGTTTGTGGCTTGGAGCGGACACTTGCGAGGCTCGGGCTGCTACCCATCAAAGGCCATGCCATCTCCACGCAGCCAAAACAATCCCTACCTCTCCCAGTTTCTTTCCGCCTAACATCTCTCCTAGAACGAAGACAAAAATATCTCATATGAAATCCATAACAGACCTAGATTTCTAGGATTAGATTTCTTGTTTTTTGCTTAGTTTAGGGGATCATCTTATACAGAAACAGGACATGACAAAGGCACAAGGGCTACATGGTGAACTCTTAGAAACTCTCAGAATAGCAACAATGATACTATTCTCAAATTACATTCTTTACGAGTTCTCAAAATGCTTATTATGGGAGTTGTGGTGGTGAAAGTTTCAGTTTCGATGCCACCAATCCAGAATATTATTATCCTCAATTTGAAAGAGTTGGTTTTCTTCTTGGAAGATTTGCATTTTTTACATCATTCTTACATTATCCAAAACAGTCGTCCCTCGAAAGAAATATTTCAATCAGTGTTGTTCTATTTCAATTTCTTGCATTGTATTATGTTATTGCTCCAATCATAAACTGTTCAGGTAGATGAGCATTTGAGGGCAGAAGAGCTGGAGATCTACTATGATCCAGCAGAATTGATTGGAGGCTTTCTCAAGGGTCCATTGCTTTCCCCAAGTGAACACCTCCAAGTAGCAGCCACCTCTGGAGAGGTTGCCGCGACTGGTTCTTCTAGCGGTGCTGCAACCTCTCGAGCATGCCCATATTTCAAGGGGTAATAAGGGCTCAATGTGCAGCCTCCAATAAAGTGGAGCCTTCTCATATGGTTATGCATATGAATCGTATAAAATATTTGTGAGCGTATGTATATGTATGTATGTATGTATGTACCTATTGAACATTTGCTTTAAAATGTCCTATTGAACTTATCATATTGTTGTATTATTGTTATTGTTGTGATCCTCTATATTTCTCTCTCTCTATCTCTCTAAAAAATTTTTAAAAATGAAAAATTAGGTATTGAAAAATCCTCATTGCTCCAGGATACAAAATAAGGAATTAAAATATTTTAATGGATATAAAAGAAATTATTTTTTTTTTCTTTTTCTGTAAAAGAAATTAAAGAATTGGATTGCTTTATCTTCTAACATTCAATTTACTTTAAATCTTTTTCTATGTTCCTGTTATCTTTATATAAAAGATAGGACACATCTTTTACTTCCTCTCTACCTTCTTATATTATCTAGTAAAGAGATACCATGTACAACGTCGTTGTGAGCAACTGGTTTCCTCTTCAGTGCCTTGCGCTGAATTAGTTGCATCCTGAGCAGGTTTTGGCAACGCTATTCCACGCTTTAGGGAGCAGCAAATTTTCTTACAAGGGGATTCATTTACGCTGGTCTTCTGGATTAACTCTATTTCTTCATGTATGGAGAAAATGAATCCTTTACTGCTGGATATTCTTCGGCGGAAGCGAGTTATTCTTCTCTTTCAGGCAGGCCATGCACTCAGAGAAGGAAATCAAGCAGCCGACTGCTTTTAGCCGGACTCTTGGACCTTAATTCGTTCAGATTTGGGCTGTATCTTGCCAGTGAATACGCTTAGTGTACAGTTTTTTTTTTTTTTGGGGTAAAAGATAGGAGGGGAAGGGGAGAGGCAGAATTTCACTCGCGTAGCAGCCCTCACTGGATCCTCCTTCCACCAGAAAATATTCGATGTGGGTCGTAAGTTTCCGCGTGCCCTTTTCAATCCGTAGGAAATTTCACTGGGCCATCCACGTGTGAGTACGTTATTCCAGCACCATTTCAGTACTAATAGAAGAAAAGCATATCCATACAGAATCATCTGGACGTGTGGCATCAGTTTAAGAGTTTCGGCAAATCCCCCTCTATATTACAAAAAATGAAAAAAAAAGAGAAGGTAAAATGATACCCTATGGAGTATGAGTCACAGTTA
This sequence comes from Phoenix dactylifera, assembly GCF_051530095.1. Lineage (NCBI taxonomy): Eukaryota > Viridiplantae > Streptophyta > Magnoliopsida > Arecales > Arecaceae > Phoenix > Phoenix dactylifera. The sequence goes on along the minus strand of NC_143198.1, from coordinate 30,223,794 downwards.
GAATCATACGTAATAAGTTTTATTTTTTCTTTCCTTTTCACAAGCTGACAGGTGTACATTTCTAATGAGCACAGAATATACTAAAAAATAAAGAGGAGTTATGGGTGTGCGGGAGGGGAGAGCACCCAAGGCCACAACTCACAAGCAACGCATGGGGCCGGAAACCATCAATTTTGTTGGCTGCAACATGTTCTATTACCAAAATAATGAGGAGTAAAGTAAGCAAATGCTTTGTGTAGTTTTTTTATTAGTAATGTAGCTGGTTATGCGCATCGGTATTAGTGTGGACAGTTGATGTATTAAAAAAAATAAGTTTTTTTGAAAATCAATAGCAGATTTTAGAGAGAGAGAGAGAGAGGTGGATCGAAGAAATGAATAAATGGATAAAGAAATAAACCATATTGATCGAACCTTTCAATCAAAAAAGAAAAAAATTACTTGCATTTGAAAATGTATCTTTTAGTTGTTCTTGCCTCGTAGCTAGTTAGTATTTTTAGTGGGAGGGACTTCGTCTGTCCTGATATCGTACGTTACCTTTGCTTCATAGCGGACCTCAATCCTTTTCCCAGCGTAAAGGAGCCGAGTACTATTTTTCTGGCTGACAGGAGCTCTATTAAATAAAGGCAACGAACCAAGAGAGCCGGGACTAATTAATCACTGCAATATTAGGTTGACATGGGTGCTCATTCTGATTGACGCTGTGACACTGGAAACTGTTTCATGAGAGAAGGTGAAATAAAGGGAACTAACGTTCTCTTTTTTATCTCTTTTCTATTTTTTCCGCAACCTATTTCACTTAGGAAATATTAACCGTGGATAACTTTAACAAGTGATTAGTTGATTTAGAGATTAGTTACCAATAGATAAACCTTTTACGTTATTCAGCATCGAAATAGCAGCTGATATAGCCGACTAAACTAAGAACCAAGGCATGGTTTGAGGGGACATTCTTATCAACCTTGTCATACCATTAATGGATCTTGTCTTTGGCATCAACAACCTAGAAAATATACATGTCGCTGCATTTCCAATTCATACACCAACCACTTTATATAAATATTTCTCAAAATTTTCAAAGCAAATCCAAGAAAAGATCATGATATTATGCCCTATTCACTATGTTGGACTTTTTCACGAACTGGAAAGCAAACACAGTTCACGTCCAACTCGAACCTTCAGCGGAGAACGAGCACCCGCTTGTCATGTAGCCTGCACTACCCAACAACCTGAGTCACTAGAGAAAAGATCTATTTCTTTCTCTTGGTGAGCCCCAACCTGCAGCTAAAACAGATGGACAAAGATTGCATCTTTCACACGAAAGACCGATTTTCTTTTCTTCGCACGAATCTATTCTTACATCGTACAATAATTATTTTAAAATTTATGTAAATGATGAATGAGAAAATTTAAAGTACATTGAGGTTCATGCATGATATGATTCAACCGCTAACATGGCGAAGAAGACCTTTCATTATTTGCACGAAAGTGGATCACACGTGGCAGTGACTCTTAACAGATGAGCCTCAACAACATCAAGATGCTCCGCTATTATTTCAAATCCTTCAATAACTATATTATTAATTAAACATTCCTCAGATTAAACTTTAAACCTCTCCTAGCCATCCCTTTCGAGGTCACTGCTGCTCGCCCGTTGGTACCGCCTTTTTATCCCAATCCATAACGACACCGACCCCCACAACCCCCAAGCCGACACCCTCCCGACACCTTTATTAACCACACGGCTGTAATCCGCTGACCAAATGGACCCACCAAAGGCTAATTCTAATCAAACGGCCGTCCTTCGCTTCCCTTGCCCTTGCTGCAATCCCGAACAGTAACGTAACGCATCGTGTTTTCGTAACGCCGGGTCCTTCACGTACGCCAAGAATTACAATACCCTTTCTCTCTCTCTCTCTCTCCCCCCTCACCCTCTCTTTACACTGTTCTCTGTTCTCTGTTCTCTGTTCTCATTCTCCACTCTCCACTCTCACCTCAAGAGAATCTCTCTCTCAGAGACTGAGCGAGTGAGTCATGGATCTCAAAGTCCCACCTTTCCTTGTCATCTTGATACCCCTTCTATTATCCTACATTGGGACCGGCGGCGACGCCGCCCACTCCACCGCCTCCTCCCCCTCGCCGAGCCCGAGACCCTCACCGGTCGCCCGGGGCCCCGCCCCTCCGGTGACCGGCGGCGGGAGGTCGACTCTGGACCCTAGGCAGCTGACGGCCCTCCAGTCGATCGGCCTCTCCACCACCCGGGACCCCTGCGCCCTCCCCTCGCCCCACGACAACGCCACCGCCTGCGACAGCGCGTCCCCCTTCCGCCACCTCGTCTCCCTCCGCCTCGCCAACTGCTCCCCGGACGTCGACCTCTCCCCCACCGCCCTCAGCGCCCTCTACACCCTCCGCTCCCTCTCCCTCCTCCGCTGCCCCATCCCCGCCCCCCGCCGACTCCCCGCCTCCCTCGCCTCCTCCCTCCGCTCCTTCTCCTGCGTCTCCTCCCTCCGCCGCCTCAACGGCGTCATGCTTTCCCGCCTCGAGAACCTCACCGACCTCGTCGTCGTCGACGTTCCCGTCTCCGCATCCGGCCCCGCCGTCGTCCTTTCCCAGATGCACCACCTCCGCTCCCTCACGATCTCCCGCGCCAACCTCTCCGGCCGCCTCCCCCACCACTGGCACACCCTCGACCTCGTCCACCTCGATCTCTCCTCCAACTCCCTCAAAGGCTCCATCCCCAGCACCATCTCCGTCCTCGGCTACCTCCAGACCCTCAATCTCAGCTCCAATGCCCTCACCGGCACCCTCCCCGACTCGATCGGCGACCTCATCTTCCTCAAAAACGCTACTTTTTCGCAGAACTCGCTCTCCGGCCCGATCCCGAACTCAATCTCCCAGCTTTCGAACCTCACCCACCTAGATCTGAGCTCGAACCAGCTCAATGGCAGCATCCCGAGGTTCTTGTCCGAGATGAAGGAGCTAAAGTTCCTAAATTTGGAGAACAACAGCTTCCAGGGAGCAATCCCCTTCAATGCCACCTCCATTAAAAGGCTTGAGTTCTTCAAGGTGGGCGGTAACAGCAATCTCTGCTACAATCACACCCTGCTTTCTTCTAAGATGAAGCTCGGGATCGCACCCTGCGACAAATACGGCCTGCCGGTGTCGCCGCCACCCGACAAGTCCTCTAAGTCGGACTCGGACTACTCCGACGACGATGGCGAAGATGATGACAATGAGAATGAAAAGAAGAGAAGCGGAGGTCACCATGGGCCGAGCAAGCTTGTTCTTGGGGTGGCGATCGGGCTGTCGTGCTTGGTCTTCTTGGTGATCTTCCTGGTTTGCCTCTCCAGGATGTGCGGATGAGAATTAGAGGATTGAGCGGAGGAAGAAGAACTGTAATGGCTTTAAAGTTTTTTTTTTTTTTTCTTTTTCCGGTGAATTAGAGTTGGGTTGATGGTTTTAGAGCTATTCTTTGTTACTTTGTTTTCTTCTGTTATGGGTTTTGTAGCCGTCGTGTGAATCGAGATGAGTATAATAGCGTTTACACAGGTGATAGAGAAGCATCTGGTCTCTGTAATCCTCATCTTTCCCACAATTAAATTCATTATTATGGATGTTAATTTATGGAATGCTGGTTAACTTAAAGCAGTGAACTGGTTAACTTAAATCCCACCAAAAACAAACAACGGAGACTGCTTATAAGTTGACAATCCAATAGGTGGCATCTTTGCAATGGAACTGTCGTTTTTCTACGTTTTATCATTTTATTCTTTGATTGTGTGCTTGCAGTTGTCTTACGGATTTGCATCAGACCAACTTCACCCACCATTTCTCTCTCTTTCTCCTTCAGTATGTTTCTCACTGAAGTGTCAGTTTTGGGAAGTTCTCACTTCCTGGTTTTGATGGGAATGGATTACGTTTGACCCAGATATAATGGCCAGATATCGCTATTCTTTTATGAATGCAGTCAAGTAGATATATATATATTGATTTTGATGGATGACATGTATTTGTTTAAATTGTAAAAATAACTAATAATTTATAGTTTATCAGACACATGTTACTCATCCTAACCATTTCATTTCAAAATAAATATAGAAATATGCAGAGAATAGTCTGCCCAAGTAATATATATATCTAGCGACAATAAATTGTCTTGAGTTCCTATAAAAATTATAAGGTACTGATTTCGTGGCCGCGCCATTCAAGCGGTGGCGTTGACAGACACGAGCAAGATGGCATAAGACGCTGACTGACCACGACAAGGATGGTGGAGGCTGCTTAAGTCAAGATTCTGAGAATGTCTAATTTACGCTGGTCGAGTCCAAATGAACACGACTCTTGACTAGGCCAGGCAAGAGGAGAGTATTTATGACACGTGAGAGGCCACAGGGTTCGCCATGAGTTTTAGACCTCTGCCTGTTTTAACATCCGAGGGATGAAAACCAAAAAGATGAAACATTCTTGTGCCAAATGAATTTTGGGCACCATAAAAAGCAGCAGAATGTTTATAAATACTTTATCGGTAAGAGTAGGATCATGCTGCCTCCCTCCTAAGGTCGTACCGGACAATGAAGTGAGAAATTTTCTTTCCTGCTTTAAGAAGACGTAAAAGTGAAATCTTTTAGTGCGAGCAATCATGAAATTTGGATCCAAGAACTGCTGCACGTCACTTCACCATCTTGCAGGGGCATTACAGAGCTGGGGAATGTTGGCTCCACTCCAATCTATGCGACAACTACATGCAAATAGAGTTCTAGAATATGAAGTGGACCTCTGATATCTAAACGAGCTGATCTTGGCATTGACTTAAATCTGAAGTAACGCGAACAAATGCGTGGAATTCCTGATTTCACAAACGAGGTGATACCTCAGGCAATAAAGGATGTTTGATCCTCAAGGAGAGAAATATACGTGCTGGACTTTAGATAATACGAGTTTTCTCAACAGAAGCTTAATATCTTTGAACCAGCATTTATATATCTTGAAACCTAAAAAATACATCACATACAGTTTTTCGGTGCAGGTTTCTCACAAAAACTCACCAGAACTCTTGCACTATATAAAGATTAAGTTCATCTCCACATACCAATCAGATTTTTTTTTTTCTTTTTTGGTTCCTGCTAACTTATTGGAACCCATTCTGAGAGCTCCCCTGACACAAAAAAGACATCAAATTTCATATCCACCTTGATGAGCTCAACAATCGATGGAAATGCAGCCTTCGGATGTGGAACTATCTGAGCTGGTCAGGAATGGATCAATCTTCACCCAGAGAAGGGAGAAAACTGACGCCAGTAGCACTGACCACAGCACAACAATAGTAGGGGTGCGATTCTGCTTCCCCATGAGACCCTTGAGGAAAGGATAAAGATGTAGTATCACCCATAAAGCAAAGAATACTTTCCCAAAAAGAGGCCCCCAAGATTCATATCCACTGTTCAAGGCATCTGAAAATCCTGCAACGACGCCCACAATATTCAGAATGAGAAGGGTCGTTGGAGGAATTAAGAGTGTCGTCCACTTGAACACATAGAGCTCGCCAAACTCAGCATCATCTGAAGCTTTTGCTGTTACGGTGAAATTGGTGTCAAGGCCTGCCATCATCTTTAGAAATCCCTGAAAGACTGCAAAGAGATGTGCAGAGACACCTCCAATCACCCAGAACTGTTCATTACGCCACCAGTCTTCAATGCCCACACCACTCCACCGAAGCTCCAGAATGCTCGTCAAAATGATGGAGATGAAGAGCCCAAGGAACCAGACACTTGCAATGTTGGAAAGCTGCAGTGATCAAGAAAGGAAGCAGGAAACACTAACAGCAACTCAATAAAACGGGAATGACTTTATTACCAAGAGTAAAGTATCTGTTGGAACAATAATAAGATAGGAAAGGACAGCTCATTACCGTTGGAATGATAAACTTCCCAGTAAGCAAGCAAATGGCAGGTAAAGAGCAGTAAGCAATGAGAGGGAGGGATGTGAACGGATAGACGATGGTATTTATATAAGCCAATCTTTGAAGCCATTTGAGACGGCCACCCCCATATCCATACCAAAGTGGGCAGTGCCGGCTAAGGAAGATCTCAACAGAACCAAGAGCCCAGCGAAGAACCTGGTGAAGACGATCAGAGAGGTTGATGGGTGCCGATCCTTTGAAAGCAGGTCTCAATGGCATGCAGTAGATTGATCTCCATCCACGGCAATGCATCTTAAATCCTGACAGGATATCTTCTGTGACAGATCCATATATCCAACCAATCTGAAGAAAAGCAGGACAACACTGTCGCATGTCAGATATCAAGAGAGTAGCTTATATTCTGATATAAATAAAGAACACCAAATAGTCTGGCAATGAACCTTAACCTCAGTAGCACCATGAACAAAGGTAGGATTTATCAAAGTTGTAGAGCATATAACCAGATGTAGATTTAATTAATAATAGACTTTACAAATCAAAATGGAAAGATAATTAGTTGTTCTGGCTTATATATAGCCATTCTACTTTGAGATGCTTTGTTCATATCAGTATAGAGCTGTAGATCAAAATCTTGGGAAATTACTTCTTGTGAATAATCATAAATAAAAAATTGAGACTTGAAATTAAAAGATCCGATAAACAAATGCTACTGAATTTGTATGAAAATCTTAGTGGATTTATATGAAAATTTATGAAATTTCACTGGAAAAAAGGTAGATGTACGCTTCAAGGTTTAACCAAGTAACTTGTGAGCAAAGTTGGCTTAAAAGATGGTTCAATGAATGTCAGAAATCAGAATCTAGATTTGGAAATTGTAGGTCATTCCCACATATTGAGCTCAGTCAATATAGCCAAGTTTCTTGTCAGCTTGACAGATATGAACCAATTTTTTTTTCTCCTCCAGAAAAGACATTGCCATTTATATAGAGGACCACCACTTTGTAACTCACCTAGTATCAAAAATGACTAAAAAGAAAAGAAAGAAAGAAAGGACAAAAATGGAAAGATCTCCCATTGCACAGGTTCAATCTGAGACTGAAAGCTATAGATGCCAATTACTCAGATGTCCAATGTTGCCTTGTTAATGGCATATGAGATTCTGAAATTGATAGCTCACTCCAGCATTGTAATGTGATCGAGTTTTAAGAAAACAAAAAAAAGAAGAAGAATTAGATGCACACCCTAAAGTTTGGAAACATGAATGTTGAGACAGGTTTTTTGTGAAACTTGAATTTTGCAAATCTAAACATGTAGTAAATGTCGAGCAAAAGACCAGCCAGATGTCCCCACCAAAGCACATAATCAACCTTTATAAATCCTAGAACTAAACTCAACATCCAGAATACGCTGAACCACTGTCTCCTTATTTGTTCATGATGGTGTACAAATATATCAAAGACTAAATTCCAAGTCTTCAAAAATTCTTTAGTCAAATAGTCGATATAACTTTCGAAAATAAACCAAACAAAAGGTCAAAATAACTTTTGAAAATAAGCCAAACAAAAACAAGACATATTTCCTCACTTAAATGAGTTTTCTTTATTAAGCATGTAACCAATACAAAAGGCAGCACAGGGCTCACCTCCTTTCCCCATTCAGTTTTCTCCTCATATCCACAGCTAATGACATGAATTGCTTCTTTTATCAGTGTTGATGGATTTGCAGACTCAGCCACTCCCCCATTCTCCATTAAAGTTGATTCGATGAACACTGAAGAAAGCCCAAAAGTCTTCTCAAAGCTCATCTGGGAGATCAATAAAGACCTCTCATATTCATCATAATCTGCATTAAGTAACCCGAGATTAATAATAAACAATGCAAGCAATTCAAATTTCCAAAATGAGATTATCTGAACTATACTCACTATCAATTTCTCTTAGATTAAATATGGCAGCATTGAGATCCTCCCTTCTAGAGTCTCGATAAACTTCAGTTTGATCTTTGGGAGCTTTCTTAGAGCGGCGGCAGCAGCAGCACCATGAACAACATGAAGACTTTGGAAGGGCTGGTAAAGATGGTGGTCCATACCCATAAAGTGCCTGCCGATTAAAAACACAACCAGTTCCCACATAAACTGGTCCTTGGATGCCATCAAGGCCTTTCATGTTAATCTGCATATGGTAGAAATGCCCTCAGTAATAAAAAAAGGATAAGAAAATGTATAACACAGGGAATTAATTTCTTGAGCTTACATCAAAAAAGACAATGTTCCGATTGGCATATCGATCGCTGCGATCAATACCATCAAATCTCTGAGGAAACTGAACATAACAGACATCCCTCCCAACTTGTGGATCCATCATGAAACACATTGCCTCACGAACTGCTTTGCTGTTATTGACATAGTGATCACAATCAAGGTTAAGAATGTATGGAGCATTTGTCAGGATTGCTGATACCCGAACCTGTATGATTTAATACTTGGTAAATTACAAGTACGAGTATAGAAATAAAAGAACTATAAAGAGTTTCACATTTCAACAATGACAACATATACCAGCGCATTCATGGCACCGGCCTTTTTATGATGCTGGTATCCAGGTCTCTTCTCTCTTGAAACATAGACAAGCCGAGGAAGAACATTTCCTTCTATGTCAGGAACACCACTATCTCCAAGAAAAACCTACAAAATATGCTGGATTAAAAACAAAATCCTGGATGCAAGTTTCAGTCTATTTTCCCTGATTATAAACATTATGGTTCTAGACAGCGACCAGCAAGTGCTGTAAGTGGCAAAAAGTTTGTAATATCTTCCTAAATATCAGCAGCCAAATAATCGAACGAGAATATAAGTTGTCAATCAAATAGCATAAATAAAATCACAAGAAAGGTAAATGAAAATGCATGGTTAGATATCTACAGCCATTTCCTGCTCAGTTGTTCACTATGATCCCTAAGGGAGCAACTTATGAACTCGTATATAGACTTGTCATTATTTGGGATAAACTGAAAAGAAACAAGAAAAGAAAGTGATGAACCTGAATCATGCCAGGGTGGTCACGTGGATTATTCCCTGGCCATGATGTTCCGTCTTGCATAACCCATCCTTCTTCTGGTGTCTTCTGAGCCTTAGCAACTAAAGCATTTATCCTCACCTTGTACTCTTCATAATCTCTCTGCGACAAAATGAAACCACTACTAATCTGTTACCTTCATTTTTACATTTTTGTCATATATTTTACTGCAACCTTTCCAGGACCACATCTGAATAGCCTAACTATGAGAAAACAAAGTAACGATTGATAAAGCAAAAGAGATTGAGAAATTTAGATAAAGTCTTAGCTTCCACTCAACTACTCACTTTCATAGCTCTACGCTCCTTGACAAAAGATGGCTGTACTTTATCCTTCAAGTAGTCAATTTTTTGTGAAAAGTAGAACTCAGGTGCCCGTGGTTCAATTGAATACTTTTTACAAAATGGGATCCACTTTCTTGCAAACTCTGCCGTTTCTGCAAGAGTCTCAAAGGTGAGCATAGCAGAACCATCATCAGATACATAGCAAGAGACTTTGTCAACAGGATAGTCCACCGCAAGAATTGATAGCACAGTGTTTGCAGTAATCAGTGGGGGTTCTTTTAAGGGATCCACCGTACTAACAAAGAAGTCCACAGCAGCAAGCCCATTGTCTTCACCATTATTTTCATATCTAAAAGTAGAGAATTAAGTCAAAATTATTGCATTTAGACAATTACTGTGTTTCTAGAGTTCTGTTTCACATCCAGCTACCACATAATCAATTTCAATAACTAAAAAACTTATGAATACTTAGATTCAAATATTTAAGCATAGCCAACAGAGTAAACCAAAAAACATGCTGCATAGCCACCCACAAGCAAAAAGGAGGAAGAGAATAAGAAATACGAAACCAGATGTAGGATAATGACTAGGGTGCCCAGTTTTCTGGAGGACGCAAAACCTTATGTACTTTAAACTAGCTTAAAAACATTTTACAAGAAACAAGTTTCGCGTAGCATGCTTTGAAACATATAAGAAATTGGCAGCCTAAAGCATGCTGATGAAAATTCAGTTATAGCAAGAATAAGAATGGACCCACATGCCACAGGACTGTACAGACACTTTATTGATGGACTGGTATCTAAATTTTTAAAAGCAGTTTATATCTTCAGAATCTAAAATATCAGAAGGAAACATAATGTGAATAAAAAAAATACTAAGATGCAAAGGCCATCCTCATGAATTACTTGCTTCTTTTTTCTAGAGATAAATTGGTTGCTTCAATATCTTCTTTTTTTATTCTTGTTTCTGAGAAAACTCTTTGATTTTAGTTAAGATATTTAGTTAATATACACGATAAGGTAAATTAAATTGGTTAGAAATCTATTTTCTTTTAGTTTTGCCTGGAGCACCAACAGGAAATACAGATTGGTAAATGTGCTCTATGTGTCAATTGCTACTAGATTTTTCTCACACGTGCGATGTTATGGGACCAACTGACTAAAGCATCATAATACAGCAGAACCCACCTTGGACTGCCTATGCACCCTGGCCTTTACAATAAAATGACAGGTATGCAACTAGTTCCGATTGAAAATCATGGATGCATAGGATTTGAAAAGAGAATGATGATGAGGAATATCTTCATAACTCACTTCACAATTGTGGGTGCATGGTGGTGAATGATGATTAATAACTTGGTAGGTATTTGAAAATATTATTCAAAATTTAGCATCATTCATATATATTCTTTCTGTTCTCATGTCAAACTACGATTCTGAAACATAATTGTTTAGAGTAACATCAAATAATCACAATATGCCAAGATTATTTATCCTCAATAGTCACTGCACAAGTGATATGATCTATACCAACTACATGCACAAATGGAAAACAAAACATGAATACTATGTGCATACAAAGGTGTGTTCATTATTGTGTAAATGTCAATTTATTATTAATTCAATTATTTTCTAATTTTTGCTAAAAAATATTTTTCCTTATTTTTTAAAACTCAATTACGGTGAATGATTGCTCTCAGCTTAAAGTGTTTGACTACTTGGTTTGCTGAAACAAAAATTCAACATTAAAACCTAAACCTTAAATAAGGTTTGGAACATTTCAGCCATATCATAACCAGCCTCAAAAAACAGTAAGTTCTTTAGGCAGCTTTCTGAAATAAGAGAACGTCATCGTTCGTGACATACTTGTCTTAGTCATCCTATTACTGTATTTAAGTGATTTCCATATTTTCAGCAGTTTCAGATGCATACCTTGCAGACAGCCTGTCAATATATGTCTCTCTATCGATAGGCAACCACTTAGGAAATTGATCCAAGACCCAAGAGAATGCAAACCAAATCTCACATATGACTGACGTTAGCCAAAGACCATAAGCACTGTCAACAGGATTGGTTATTCTATAATGGAAGAAGAGCCCAAGAACTATCAGTCTCATTATAATCACAGCCCTGTAAGGTGTAAGCTTATTACGCGAAATTGGAACGACGTTTGAAAGTGGCTGCCAGGCTTCTAAAGATCTGCAGAAAGACGCCAATTAGGGTGATCAATGTGGTGCTTTTGAATAATGAATAACCCTTTAAATAAGAAATAATCCTTCAATTCATTGAAGAAAGCATGCTTTGCTTAAAACAATTCATTTAATTTTCTTTATGCTCATTGTGTCCTTACTCATTCTCTTCCATATGCTGCTCCACTGGAATTTGAGTTTTTCCATCCTTCTTTGAAGATTTCTTCTCTTTCTTCTTCTCCTTCCAACTCTCTACTCTGTTCTTCCATATTGGATTCCCAGATTCCCCATTTGTCTCTTTGAATAATACAACATGAAGCCAAGTTTTATCAGGACTATAATTATTACTAAAGAAGCTAACTAACAACTCAACATGATAGTCAAAGATGAAAATACCTACCACTTTCAACCATAGAGAGGCTGCTCAAGTTTCTGGCATGACCTCCTTCATCCTGTAAAAGTTAAAGGGCATAGCAAGATCTTATCAAAGTTCCTAACAAATTAAATATGATGGTTGGAATGGCATAATGATGTCTCAAGAAATAAACCAAACTATTTTTCAAAAAAATGCCTTTGTCAGACAAAATGTTAAAAGCATGCTTAATGATCAGTCCACCTCATAATCTTCGAGATGAGATGCCAGTGTCGATCTTGCACCTTGATCCTCATAATTGACATCCGCTTTTTCTGAAGATTTCATGTACCATTATTAATACATCGAAAAAGAATCATAAAATTTTGTTCACAGAGAGTATCATCCAGTTAGAACTACAAAATCTGTTCTACCAAGATCTAACTATAAAATGAAAAAGTTAATTGCAAAACAAAGTCTTTTTTATTGAGGCGTAACAAAATTAATGAAGACAGGAAAAGCTACCCAAAAAAAGGGTTCATTTGTAAGTCTTGAAGGAATCAAGAATGATATATATTTAGATAACCAAAAGATGGGGGGAAGTGACTGTTATCTGTTCGTTATAATGCCAACAACTAATGTATAATGTATTCGACCAACCAAGAACACAGTTTCTACAAATTCTACGCAAAAGGCTTGTTTTTTTTCTTTTTTTTTTCCCGCTAAACAAATAAGAACACCTGAAACATCTCTCAAACTCAAGCAACCATCAATCCACCGCTTCAGCCAAAGCCAAATGCCTAACATCACAAAGAGACGAAATATCTCAAGCAAAGTCGCAAAGATCAAGCAACATACCCAAGGCGGCGTGGACGTAAGGCTCCCCGCACCTGAGGCAGCTCTGACGCCCCTCTTTGATCTCACGGTCGAGACAGGGCCGGCATAGTGGGTAGTTGCAACCATGGCAAGCGACGAAGACCTCGCCACTGGACGAAGAGCCCACGGGCTCGCCGCAGGCGTTGCAGAGGGGAACGCCGGACTCCATCATCCTCGTCCTCGTACTCCTCCTCCTCCCGCTGCTGTTGGTGGTAGTGGGAGATCCCAACCCTAGCCCTAAGGGAAGGCATCTTGGGGTCAGGGGTCTTTGTAGAGGGGGAGGGGGAGGAGGAGGAGGATTCGGGGGGTTGAGGGGTCGGCGTCGGCAGGTAGAAGGAAAGAATGGAAGCAAAGGCTGTTTTCTTCACGGTGGGAGGTCGATTCGTGATCATCCTCTCTGATGAGCTACGCTGAGCTGAAATCTTGGTCTGGTGATGATTTATTTCTTGTTATTATCACGCGGGAGCTCTGCTCACAGAGAGAGATTGCGGGTTTTGGAAGGGAGGCGAGTTTCGGAAGATGACGGAGGTGGGTGGGATTCGTGGGGTCCGGGCGACGGCTTCTTGGGATTACCCAACCAACGTTTTTCTTCGGCGGGACGGCGGAGTGGGATATAGTTACTCGCGGAGCAGCATCAAGGCATCTAACAGTATGTCCTGATGTAAATTTCTCTGCAATTATTTATTTATAATTGGGGAACTCCGGCTGAGCAAGATTCGCAAATGTTTCCAAAATTCGAAAACAAAAGCACGGAGGACAGATATTTTACACCGTCTGTTGGGTTGTTGGAATGCTTATTCTCTGCCCTGGAAATGCATTAGGTTTGCAAATAACGCAATTATTGTATCTAAGCTGATATAATATGTCTTAGAACTAGCCACAGCCAGCGTGGAAAACCAACCAATAGGAGGCTGTCATAAAGCCACCAACTGACTAATAAAAGCCCGCCACATGGCCAGTCTCAAAGGCGCACGGAGATTTCTTTGAATTTGAAACTCTTCTTTTAATTGGCAACGACTCGACCACCATTGCGCACGTTTTCATAATCGCATGACGAACGACTGAGATGGTGAGATGAGATGTACGGACAAAATGCGTAGGCACAATCTTTAAGACGGTTGATTCATGTCCTCGATTTCTCCGAGGATGGGTTTAAACTCTCATTTTATATAAATTACTTTTGCAAAATCCTTCACATAAGTGCTCTTACATCCTTTTTCTTACGCTGCTACTCTGCCGCTTTCACAATATATGCGCTGTTTTCTTGAGCATAGCGCTAAAGCCACCATCCGAATGCCCTACTTTCCTCGAAGACATATAGCAACTTCCAAGCCGACCTTCCGACCGAGACAACAAATCTATTGATCTCTCTAACAACCTTGTTAGCTCGGTGTCTGGTTCGAGCTCAATCTCAATGGTATAATATTGATGATTGCAATCATGTGAAAGGAAATATTGATAATTATCGTCTCTACTAATTAATATAAATCTTGCTTTCGGCTAATGCACTTATTTTAATTTTCACTCCCATATAATAGTTAAACTAGTTAACATATATTGTGTGTATTCACAATTGATATTTGATAGGCAACTATTGCTTGATAATTTCTTTTACATTAGTAGAGATTAGAATGCACACTCTGACCTTTTTTTGTCAATAATATTGTCAAAACTACTGTTGATGATTCATCTTTTTGGCACAAAATAATTATAGCAATAACACTCTACGAGTAAAGATTTTAATATAGAATCAATTTTGAAAAAAATAGACATCAATATACTTACTTATAAAATTATTTAAAATCTATTTTATTAGTGTAAATAACTTTAAGTTTTGCTTTGAACAACAAATTACTCTCCATTTAGCTCTTGTAGGATTATGACTCTTGTTATGCAAAAACCTTGGAACTCCCAACTTAAGGAGATTGTTTCCTTGAGTAACTTCTACTTTGAAGAGATTGTTTCCTTCGGTGACTTCTATTTAGAGTCCATTTACTAGAATCCTTTTTTCCTGAAAATTTTAGATTGATATAATTTTTTAATACAGGAATCCAGTAGGGTTATTACGAGAGTTGAAAAGTTCGGAAAATTAGATCACTTTTGTACAAATATTAAAATGAATGAAAGCTGGAAGGTGAGGGATGGAGGACCCTCAATTGCTACTAAAACCACAAGCAGAGTCAGCTAGAGGTGCCTACCCTTCAATGCTCCTCTAAATTCATGCATCCAGCTATCCAAAGAAATTTAATAGGACTTGTCTAATCCAGCTATTACAAGATTTTCTTCCATTCTTTCTTTCTTTCTTTCTTCTTCTTATTCTTTCTTTTTCTTTTTGAGCGCAAAGCCAAACAAGAGTTTGGATGCAGAATTTTCTTTCCAAATTGCTGGCTCAATGAACCATTCTCCTAAGATATGAGTCTGAAATATCTAAAGTACTTGATGTAAGAGGATGCCAGAACCCCTTGTGGTGCTGTCTCAATGTGCATATCCTTTGTTGTGAGCCTATATATATCATGCAAAAAAATTATATTACCAAAGTTTCTTACAAGCAGGTGTTCGGCTGAGTTGCTATGAGCTCAGACGAATAGAGTCAATAAGCCCCTCGATGCACCTTGCCAACTTCCACTAAATTAATGAAACAGCCATACTTGCCAATGTGATCACGATGGACCTGCGGAGTATGATCGTCCGCATGATATCTAGTTTGGAAGTCTACAGCCACCATGTCCATCAATAATTATGTATTGTTTTATCTTATTTTAGAACAACTGTAAATGAATTATTCCTGAGCAGCGAAATCGGAAGTAATTAAGAGAGGTGATGCAGGGCAATCAACAGCTGCAAGTTTGTAACCACAAACAGGCACAGGACATCCAGAAAAAATATGGTTCACTCTATTGAGAAGCGCTGAAATTCCAGAAGTAAAACTAGGGCCACCCAAGAAAAACGTTCCTCAAAACATTAAGCATCCTTGGATAGCAATATACTCTGGCATCGTTGCCTCTCCTGTCGCCTATATAGCTTCTATGTGCAACATGGGTAGGAGAAAACGGAATGAAACTGCTTGATTGAATCCCTGCATATTATTTGCAAGAGAGAAAGGGTAGCAGTTATTCTGATGGAGCAAAATTTTGAGTCCCTACTAATTAACTTCCAATAGCATGAAAGATCCATCTTTCCACAAACTTCAATCACACACACACACACACAGAGGACCGCTTTCCGTTAGCTGCAGATCCCTGAACTAAGCTGAATCAGGACCTTGGATTCACATAACAGTAGTACAAAGACATGGATTATCTTTGGAGATAATATAAGTTTAAAAAGGAAAACAGGAACTTTGAAAATCGAATCCAACAAACAGAATTTCTAAGAGAATTAAGAAACCCCATGGCATTAAGTATGATTAATAGCTAACTTGAATGTGTTCATTTCTCAACAACAACAATAACAACAACGGCACAAACAAAAAAATGGAAAAGTTGACTGTCCTTTCTTCAAGCTAGTTTGACAATCATCTTCTGTATCATGAGTTCAAATTTATACATTATGTTTTTGCGGCTCAGGCATTAACTTCTTATCATAACGAGAAGGCAAGACACTAGGCATAACAAAGAAAAACACCTAAAGCAAATGTTCATAATTTCTTTGACTTAAGCGTTCTCTGATGACACAACTAACTAAAAACAAAAAGAAGACATCTTTCTTTGTGAGGTATAAGCTTCAGTAATACTTTAATGATAAAAACATATGAGCTAAAAATAAGAATCATTCTACGTAACTAGAACATCATTTTACATAAGATAGTTTGTAATAACAAAATCAATATGTTATGATCTATAGCAGAATACTGACACAGATCTTTCACTTCTGTGTCAGTTAAGAATATCGCTGAAAATTCATATCAGACAGTTTCTATCATGAGCTTTCAGTTATAGATATAATAGTCTGTAGTAATGCAATAATATGACTCAGATTTTGACCTTGCACCTATGTCAGAAAGAAAAGATGAGAAAAAAAAAAGGACATTCAGAAAGAAAAGATGAGAAGAATGCTCCCTTCACTTTAGTAATGTACAATACCATCATCAAGATCTTCAGAAGAAAATAGGAGAAAAAAAGAGCCTAATAGATGATATCAAAGCAAAGCTTAGCTTCCAATTTCCAAGCCTATGATATTATATATAATCAACATCAAAGCATTCAGCTGGTGCAAGTCAATTAAACAAGAATTCTACTAACATAGCATAGTCAACATCAAGATCTTCAGCAAGAAAGGAAGAAAAAAAAAAAGAGCCTAAGAAACAAAATCAAAACAGAGCTGAACCTCTCATGTCTATGATATTATGCACAATCAACTCCAAAGCATTCAGCTTGTGGGGTTGCACAAATCATTATCAATTGCCACTAAAATGTTCCACATGAATAAGGTCTCATATCATGTTGCCACCTTAAGCAAATTATGAACACAACTACTAAAAGAAAAAGGAGGCATTAGATTGCTAATAATATATGAGGAATCATACCAGATCAAACATCAACTTGCACAACCATAAAAAGACAGAAGCCCAAGCTTATGCATCTACAAAAGTAAGTATATTTACAGCCACCCATAGCATCCATGTCATATAACTAATTCCTTGGTCATGCTAGTTGTACCACATTCTATATTTGTCTTTGATCTATGAAATTGGGCACAAAGATGGTGACCAAGAAAGTGAGAAAACACATGCAAGAGTCTGAAATAGCAATTACCATACCATCCAACATTTTGTAGGAAAAAGCTGACCAGCAGTTCAAACTTTGGTTGTGAAATTGTGGACCTGCTTCTCAAAGTCGTACTAGAATTTGCATAAAATTACAGGACAAAATCACATGATTATAGCATTCCAAGCATTGCAAATATATGCTAGTGTAACTTACATTAAAACTTAATTGAAACCATTAGAAAAAAATTATGATTTAGGAGGTCTAACACAGCACATAGGAGCAGACTTTATGATTACTTGTTTTTCCTTGAATGCATTAAATGCTAGACTAACTGCTGCAGCTAAGGTTTTATCATTTCCTCCGAAGCTGATCAGAAATCAGAAGGGGTGGGAGATGCTAATTTTTTTTAAAAAAAAGGGAACCCCACAGTCTTGTAGCCCTGGGGCCATGACCAACACATGCAGGTATCTACAAGTTGATAGCTTTAGAATCAAGTTATCTTATAATAATAACAAAAAAGCAGAGGGAAGGGTCCGTGGTGCAGGCCATCAATGTGTACAACATCAAAATCCTTAAGTTTACAACAATATAACCCCAAAGCTCTCACCCATGGAAAACATTTGATTCCAATTGTATCTAAAGCAATTAATCAATGGATAGAAGATTCAAAGGAATGGGTCAAACCAACAGACCACATTGCTAAAGTGGTCCTTATATAGACTGCCGGTTTGTTGCGCAACTATAGGTCGCCTCGACAAATGACATCTCATATTGATCATTCATGGTTCTAAACAAGAAAGCAACACTATGATCAATCCACTGGATTACCTACCAAGGCAAATGTTATCTGTTCTACTCATCATAAACACTACAACATAATGTCAGACAGTACACTTGATCCCATGCTACAGTTATATCTCTCAAGGTCCTGCAAACTTAACGGTTACATGTTATTCAGCTCACAGCATCCAAGCACCTCCCTCTCAAACACAATCATAGTTAACTACTCAATTTCTCAACTAATACAAACTCTACATGCTGTCTTCTCCTTCCCTTCAGCCTTAATATCAAAATGACAAATGGGAGGATTACGATGGTTCTCGTTATATGTACCAAAAACCCACAAAAGAAGAAGAAGAAGAAGAATGGGAACCAAAACCATACAAACAAGCATTCAAGGGATAACCAGCTTCTTTCCAGCATAGATGGTGTTTCCCATGATTCCATTTGCTTCCTTGATCGCATCAATCGAAACCTAAAACCCACCATATGGCCACCATAAGATTTGTTCTACATGTAAAATAAAGTAGAAAATGATGTTTAATTTTTCCCTCAAGAGAAAAAGAACCCTACCTCGTACTTTCTGGACAGATCCCAAAGAGTATCCCCTTTCTCAATCTTTATTATCCGAGCTGAAGACGACCCACTTCCGAATCCCTCCTCAACCATGGGCTAACATAGAGAGAGAGAGAGAGAGAAAAAAAACATCTTAAACCAATGAAATTAAGTAAACGGGCTTATCCCTACCACTTCGAGTGAAGACTGGAGACATTACCTTGGAGAAGTCCTGGAAGGGGGTTTGAGGCCGCTGGGGTTGGCCGGATTTGGAGAGGAGGGATTTGACGATGCTGACGGCGATGCCGGAGAAGACGACGAAGCCCACAGCCTTCGCCACAGTCGCGTCCTGCGACCCGCCTTTCCCGCCGGCCACGTCGTCGCGGCCGCCGTTGACGGGGGCGGAGGAGGACTTGGGAGCCGAGGAGGGCATTTCGCGGTCCCCGTCTTGGTCGCTCCCGTTTGTTTCTTGTCCCAACGAGCTATAATAATCACGCTGTCCCAACTCCGAAGGCTAGCCTACTGGGTCATGACTCATAACCCAGAACTACGGATCTGGGTCGTGTCAGCCCGGAAAGAGCTAGCCAGGCCCATGAACTTGTCAGCCCACCTGGGCTCTGGGCTGCTAATGTTACCTGTCCGGGCTTTTTTTTTTTTTTTATTTTTGGTGCTAAAATCGATGGTTCTTATATATCTTACACGGATACATCCAATAAAATCAAAAAAAAAAATTTCAAAATATTCTAGGCAGCTCCTCATCTCCAACCGATATGGTGCCTCAGGAGTGATTGTCCACGTAAGAAGTTGTTTAATCCGCTGTCATGTTTGCCTTCCTAAATACGCCTCATACTCTCCAGCTTTGGATTCATCTCCTGTGAACAGTCCCATACGAAATACCAAGAAGCATAGTTTCTGGCCAGTTGCGTCCACTCCCAGGGAAAGGGAGGATTGAGGCTCTGAGAGTGCCATGTAAGCAGACGTCAAGAGTCAAGAATAACAAGCTCCTCCCACGAAAATTCATGATGGGTCCAGAAATTTGGACCCCAATTTTCTCCTCCTCAATATATGCACGCATAAGTCATTGCTATCACAATGAAGGGATCCGGAGCTTCACCTCTATCCGCACCCTCGTTCCCCTCAAAAGGTTCCGCCTGATGCTTTCTGGTTATGAGAGAAGGTCGAACTTCTCTTAACCTCACCCGCAGTACTCATACCAGGACCTCCTTAAAAATCGCGCCGTGAGGCATGGGAAAATAGAAGGGAAAACTACTATACCGCCAGGCCCTCACGGTGGGAGAGAACGAGAGGCGGAGGAAGAGAAGGAATTGGGATCGCATCGGATTTTTTTCTCTTTCCCCTTCTCGAAATTGCTGATGGCCCAATTGCTCTCGCCGCTTTGTGCGGACTCGCTCGTCAAATTCCAGAGCCCTTCGCCGTCGTTCCTCTGCTTCGGAAACCGGCGGCGGAGCTTAGCGCAGACTGCCCACCACCGCCGCCGCCGCCGCTGCTTCAGGAGGCGGAGAAGAGATGTCAGGATCACCGCCGTAGCAGGTGATTCGTTCTCGGAAGATGATATAGCGGATGACTATTACGCCGTTCTTGGACTGGTAATTTAACTCTCAACAATTTTATTTAGTACCTTCTTTATATATATATATATAAAGAACCTTTGCTTTTCCAACAGTAATTTGCTGTCTGGTTAACCTTTTCGTGAATTCGAATGTTGTGTCATGTTTAGTTTTAGCTGAGAAGTGTTTGCTGCTTTAATGTTAGCAACGTTTGGTAATACTAAACCTGATACAAATCAAGGTTCGTCGGAGAAATGGCAATGGAAGCGGAATGAGAATATTAAAAATTATGGTTTGTAAATTTAGGATTGGAAAAAGAGCTGTACCGTACGCGAAATGCTCAACGAGGAGTGGTTCGTCTACCGAATGATTTAGGAAAGTTTATAAATCTCTGAATTCCTGTTACATGTCAATGCTTTTGTGTAGGTTTGAGTTAGATCTGACTTAGGAGAATCTGCGCTTCTAAATTTAGGACATAGGAGAGAAGGTTTGGGACAGTACTTTTGAATAGGATTAGTGATCTCAAGTACTGATCTTTTTTTTTTTTTACGTGAATACGGTTATAAATGTTTGAAATTACATGTTCACACTCATAATTTCACTATTTATGCATATACTATTATAAATTATTTCTTGTCACACTTATATCTTCGACGTCACAGTTTGGTTGATGATGTCGGTGTAACTAGAATTTGATTAAAATATATATATTTTTTGCATGTATATTTTTATAAATTATTTCCTTTTGTATGTTTATCCTTATTGAGTTAATAGTATTTCAACCATTTCAATTTTAAGCAGCTCGTTTTTTCATGCTGTTAGATGGTATCTTGACACAAGGTAGATGTGCAAAGGAAAATAATTTATAAGAGTATACACAGATTGTAAATTTGCGAGGGTATATATATGCAATTTTAGATATTTATAAAGGTATACATACAAAAATTTCAAGTCCTTTTGTTATGTTTTTGAGCAATTGTAGTTTCTTAAATTGGCCGTCCATGAACAGTAAAGTTTTTACTGTGATTAACTTGCTTAAGAGGAAGTGGAAAGGGAGCTTAAGATTGTTTTTTAGTAAATTGCGCTTTAAGTTTTTCTTTGGGATTAATTATGGGCCTAGTGTAGAGTTATACCTTTTCATTAAATGGAGGTTAAAAAGGATTTGCATGGTGACTGACATTGCTTGGGACTTAGTGACAACAGCATGCTTTTGGGAAGATTAGGGGTAGAAATCAAGTTGATTTCAGAAAAAAATATTAAGATAGGGTAGCATCTACAAGTTTTTTTTTCAAACAAATCTATATTGAAATTCAAGTTAAAAATATATTTTGCCTGTGTATACTGTTTAATTTAAGCTATAATGACACTAAATAAGAATATGAACAATTTAATTATTAAAATTATAAACATCAATTGCTAATTGCTATGCAGCATGACCTGTGAAGAAGAAATTAGGGAAAGTTATGTGGAACTAATTTATTTTTTTTTCTGTTATTTTTAGCCCAGATATGGGGTTTCTCTGGTAGCAATAAATCTCTCATACATGTAATAAATCTGCAATTTTCTTCTAATTACATGAAAATAAAGATTTATCATAAAAAATTAATTTCGTGGCTGAATGCTATGTAGCAAATTGAAATTAGTGGCCTATAAAACATGAGTGCGCATATTTGTGACCATTTTATTGATAATTACTATTCACTGTTTTAGTAGAAGTAAAATGATAAAATTATTTCATCTGAGAGTGTCTTAAACAAGTTTTCTGCTTATGTTCATTCAGTTTTAGCTACATACTGAATGTTATTTGTGAAATTTCAAATATAGTTTTATTATGTTTATTCACTTGGATACCATATATTTGTAAGATACAGAATTACTGGAATAATAGATGAATCTATACCTCTGGTTTTAGTACGTTGTGGTCCTGATACAGTGTATAAACATTTATGCATGCCAGCTGCCAGATGCCACTCCTCAGCAGATAAAGAAAGCTTACTACAATTGCATGAAAGCATGCCATCCAGACTTGAGTGGAAATGATTCAGAGATCACAAACTTTTGTATGTTCATCAATGAAGTTTATACGGTGGGTTAATTGACTTGAAACTTAAAAACAGGCTGTTTAAAATCAATCTGTCCTGAACTTTTTAATTCAGTAAGCTAACATGGATCAGGGAAGAGCAGGTGCTTAGTGATCCTGTGCAGCGTATGGTATATGATGAAATTCATGGGTATGCATTGACCGCTATCAACCCTTTCTTGGATGACACTGCCCCAAAGGATCATGCATTTGTTGATGAGTTTAGTTGCATAGGTATGGGTGATCTCAACCCCTGCTTTAAATTCTTAATGTTAAAGCAGTTTTGTAGCAGAAATATTTCTTTCTTCTCTTTGTTAACCAGCTTCTTGATATTTTTGTTGTAACCTAGAGTGATTTTCTTTCTATCATTGGAGAGCATCAAAATGTGATACATATGTACATACATACATACGTACATACATAAATCTTATTTTCGATGCACACAATAAGACAATGAACACTTTACCTGTCGAGCAAGAGTGAATTTTGGCAATCAACTTTATCAATCTGCTATAGATTGGTACCCATCAATAACCTTTGTTTCTTCTTGGTCAAATAGGATGTAAAAATTGTGCCAATGTGGCCCCAGATACATTTTGGATTGAAGAGGACTTTGGACGAGCGAGAGTCTGCAGCCAATCTGGTGATCCTGAGTTGGTTCAACAAGCAATTGATAGTTGGTTAGTGGTAGAGGAGAATAGCTAAAACTTTTTGTTCTTTCAGTGTTCACGTGAAAACTTGGTAGAGTTCTATAATCTCATATTAGAAACAATAATCTTTAAGTGTTGATATTGAGAGCTTCAAATTATCTTGCCACTCCTAAAGAAGTGCAAGTTTGTTGTTACACAACTTATTTTTTTACGAACTCATTCATGGTTTTATTGCCCAACTTAATCCATGTTAATGCACTTTGAGATGCGCTGTTTACAATGCATGATGACACTTGAAAACTTATGCTAGCTGATTGCGACATGCTCAATTAAATTTAGCTTTACCTGGGAAAATAAGAATATCATTATCTTTAACAAAATTTTAGGTGATAGGCTTTTTTATTAGTTCTTTGGGAATCAAAAACCATGATTGTTCTTCTTGAAACATAGCTTTTATGCTCTGTAATGTCATGGAAATTAAATTGAAGACAAGTTTATGTTTTTAGAATCTTTGAATCTCATTCAGGAAATGAAATCTACTCAACCATGCTCTGTTTTCATATATTAAGTTCTAATTCTTGTATAAACACAGGACATGAAAAATGATGCCAAGGTGCAATGCACTTTTTAAGTGATGACATGAGCTTCGGACTTTTACAGTTTAATATATTCTTTTATAGAAACCATCATCCTATTATATATTAAGAACTTAATTTTATCCCATATCTGAGGGAATTTCTGAATATATGATATGATGAAAAGATAGTTAAATTCCTGATTATTTAGTTTTGGAAAGCTTTTTTTTTTTGGGATTATTCTACCCTTTATGCCATGAGGCCCATGAAAGCTTTTACCTTTACATTTTGAGGTACAATTTTCATCTAAGTCATGCCCTACATTGAATAGTTAAAGATTTCAGGATAATTCTTTTTTTATCTCTGTATTATGCTTCAAAATTATTCCATGACTCTTGTCCTGTTCATTTGCTTAATAAACATCCTCAGGTCTAAACTAATTAATTCATAATAAACAATATTTTTCACTTATTCGTAGTTATTTAATATTTTATTGTTAGTAGATATTTTATAATATTATATTTGATCATTTGTGTCAATAATATGTTCCAGCCCAGTTGATTGCATTCATTGGACTTCTGCTGCCCAAATTTCTCTCCTTGAAGATGAAATGCGCAGAATGGAGAGAGTGAATGTAAGATAAATTTCTATGTTTCACTGTCTTCTTCCCCAAATGTATATTCCTGATATTGTCTCTAATGCTAGATCATCATGATTTTCATAAGTTTCGAACAGAAAATATTTTCACAATCTGAGGATAAACTTGACCTGATTATTGTACTAATTGTACCTACTAAGTTGCACAAAACCCTCGATCATCCAAAATGGGATTCCGCAAGTGATTGACGCATCTTAGGTATTATTATCTGTGGTTTTCGTCATGATATAGAGTATGAAGCTAGGCATGATAGTTAGTTCAGTGATAATCCATCATGCAGTTTAAAGGAAAGCGAGACTACCAAACCTTAAGAAACATTGATTAAGATGTCTTGCTTAAATTATAGATTTAGCTTAAACTTTCAAACTTAGCAGGTGAAAAGGATATTTGACTTATCTAGACATGAACAGAATCACAAATGATTGATGCATCTTAGGTATTATTATCTGTGGTTTTTGTCATGATATAGAGTATGAAGCTAGGCATGATAATTAGTTCAATGATAATCCATCATGTAGTTTCAAGGAAAGCGAGACTACCAAACCTTAAGAAACATTGATTAAGATGTCTTGCTTAAATTATAGATTTAGCTTAAACTTTCAAACTTAGCAGGTGAAAAGGATAAATTATAGTTTAATCCATCATGGGTGCATAGACAATAACCCAAAGAATATCAGCCCTAACCAAACAACCGGAAGACTAACATTGGCTATTTGAGTCATTGGATGTGATCTACTCTTTCCAAATTGCTTAGTTTCAAAAAATCATATGATTTGGACATTCCTAGCCTGTACATCATTTATGCATTCGGTGGTCAAAAAATGGATAGTTTAAATAACACGAACGAAGCATATTTCTGACTACTGGATGCATATGTCAGGGATCTCCAAATCACGTGATTTTTTAACAGTAAATAGTTTAGAGATAGTAGATGGCTCGTATCATCAGTGTCGTTCCCTTGGTCATCTGGTCAGGAGTGATCTTAACTGGACTGTTTTTGGATTCTCGCATATTAGTTATATATTTATATACATATATATGTATATATATTCATATATAGAAATGTACATACATACATACATACTTGCATGTGTGTATACATCTTTGCATTATTTGATGACAGGTTGATAGAAATATTAGCATGAACAATCATATCATATATTAAAATTATGAGCTATTATGCGAGACATTCTTCTTAGTCAGGAGTCTGAGATCTGTAAGCATTTTCTTTATGAATTAAGCATGAAAGACACAAAGAAACAAAGCAAATCATTTTTTTTCAGTTGATAAGGGCCCAGTTATATTTGCTGTTGTTTCTTTACATGCTAGAGTAATACATTTTCTTTAACTTTGGTAGCTGATTAAGATGCACATGCCCATATATGTTAAACATAGGCAGTACAATTTTGGAATGCCAATCTGGATAGAATTTCTTCTGAGAGCAATAATAGTCCTTTAGTTGTATAGTTTTTAATAGGAAGGTATCATAAAAACCATTGAAATGTGCATGAGCTGTTAGAGTTACAGATATTGTCGAGGTTCCAACTAACCTTTATTTTGTCCTTTTGTACATCTTTGCAAGATGGAACTGAGCCAAAAGTTGTCTTATTGCAAATTAATTGTTTGAATTTATTTCAAGTCTGTCTTCTTTACCAATAGGACATATTGACACATATTAACATCTTTATAAATTTGGGTTGTCATTTCAACAGGTTGGGCTAATGCTTGCAGGAATGGGAGGTTCATCCATTGATGTCTTTAGAATGGTAATAATTATATCTGTTAAGTTTACTTTGAGTCATCCACCAATGCAGTATTGATTTTATCCATGCAAATGATTGTTACTAGACTTCTGAACAAGTTAAGTTCTAATATCAGTTGTTAATTTTTAAGAGCTCATTGACTTTCAGAAAGTACTGGATTATGATCTAGGATCATGCTTCAATCAGTTTCATGCACCTAATAATATTTTATATTTACAACCAGAAGAAATTACCATAAACATAAGGCCCTAACTGGCCTTGTTCATTTTATTTGGTTAGGAATTTTGCCTTTTCTTCACCATTCTTATTTGTTAGGCAAAATTCTTTTTGATGCCTTCGTCGGTGAAAATCTCATCAAATCCTTTTTGGCAACTTTTTTCCTGCTTTTCATTATGTTATTGCCTTTTTTTTTAACCCTTACGCATATCTCAATTGGTTCTTCGATCATCTTAACCATTTTTTTCCTGTCTAAGTTCCATGTGCCTCCTCTAAGGTACTCAGTTCTAGCTCTGCCCTTCCTTGTATCACTTCATGTCATCTTCAAATTCTCTATTTTAAAACACTCATATGTATGTCACCTCTTTATTTGATCAACATGAGACTCCTGCAACACTGTTGGCTTTGTCGCATCAACTTCTGTTAAGGAGTGATTTCCATGATTTGTCTATCCACATGGACATACATCTCTACCTGTTTAGCTCATCAAATGGTGATGGGATACATGATCTAATTGTTTGCACCAGAAAACTGAATGTTCAGCAATTTGTTCACCACTTTCATCATCATCATGAGGGTGGGCTGCCATATGGTCAAGTGCAAAAAGACTGGTGGTCGAAGCAACTACACATGTATGAAGGAATCAATAGTAAACAGCCAGGAGTTGGAACCCTGGTGTGCAACATATGAAAGAAAGCCCAACAAACAACAATTAGATTTGGTACTGAATAAGATAGTTATAAGAAAATACTCATTAAGGACTCAAGGTGAAGTGGTGCATGCGATGATATTGAATTTCCATTTAAAATGGAAGGCATGTTTTAAAAAGCCCTAACGAGCTACAAATGAGCTGATTATGACCCCAACATGTCAGTTTTGGGTGTTTGCCATTTGAAGAAGTTGCAGTGGCTGGAATATATTTTGGGTCACTGTTCAATATAAAAAAAGGATTGGGGATAGAAGACACTAGTGCTAGACTTAAGATCTGATGCTGTATTAGAATCTAGACCAGACTCCCCTGATTTTGTCAAACTTTGACCATTTCTGTGGTAGTATCTGCCAAAATTTTTTGGAATCATGTGATAGTTCTGAGCTATCAATGTAGGTAGAACCAATGTCATTTGAATGTTTGCAAAGCCATCACAGAGGGCCAATAACAACAATCCATTTCTCTGATGCTATATTAATTGGGCTGCAACAGTTGGAAAGTTTAATGCAAATGTATCTGCTAATCAGGGGCCAATAGCTTAACATACATATTTAGACCATCTTTTGCCACTCAAATATAACATTCTCATATCTATATGAACCTATGGTGCATTGCTTGCACAAAATAGCTATGTTCACTCCATCCAATATAGACATGCACAGCAGGTCTCCTTTTCTTTATCTTTTTGATTTTGAATTGCAATTTAATAAACATGTTTTTGTAGGTTATGCAGATTATGGATAAATTTATCCAGTGATTTCTTATTGCATTTTTTTTGAAGTCCTGACCATCTTTTTTTACATGCATGTGCTAGGCAAGTTCACGGTGGCAGAAGCGGCAAACAAAAATCCTGGTATTACCACCAGTTCCCTAAGACCTGATCTACACATCAACCCAAATTGTTATCTAAATTACTTACATCCAGGCCCACAATTTCTATGTTTATTGCTTTTCTTTTTTGTCATATGTTGCAATCTCTATCCTTTCACATTCCTATTACTTAATATATTTTCAGTTGTATCATATCTGCCTTCAAAATGATCAGTTCAATTGTTTATTGTGCTTGATTGTTGTGAACTATTTCTAAGAAAAGGCTGGACGATTAATAATTCTGTGTCAAATGCCAAATTTATGGTGCTTTGTGTCAATAAAATTTCTTTTTGTGTGTGTGTGCGCGCGCGTGCATGAATGTGTTTGTGTGAAGAATTTGGTGTGTAGGGAAGCATCAACAATTGTTAGCATATACTAATATCTTTTCAGGGTTGATTTATTTGTCTCATTTGGTAGTAAATCTGGAGCTTATTGGTTGAATAAGGCCCCAGTTTCTCTTCTTCATCTTCTTTGAATCTTAGCTTCTAATATCATTTGCTTGTCATTGCTAATCTTCAGGATTTCATGGTCTGTTTACACATTTTGTGGTAGCAATGGATTCAATGTTTGCATTTCAACATAACGTGGGCATATTTTTCAGATCTTGTTTATGCATTACGTTGGACTTCTCCTTTCTTACGCAGGAAAAAGCTAAGTTGCGAATGATGAAACAAAAGGACTCTGATAAAAGTGGGGCTTGGAGTGATCTTTGGGGAAAGCCAAAAAGTTACCAAAATAGAGGTACTCTTGATAAAAGAAGAAAAATTTCGTTGATAAAAGAAAAACATATAATGAGAAAGAATTGGTATGCTTCTTTTGTAGCACTCTTTTGCTAGGTCTTTGTGCTTATATGCTGTTCTTGTTCTTAAAATTGCAGAAAAAATAATTTTATTGGTGGTGCTAGTCTAGGACAACTCTCATCATGTGAGCTAACTACGTCCCAATATTTAGTGGAATGTCACATATCTCTAACTGATAAATTCATGCCTGCACTATAGATAATCAAAACTCTGAAAATGAATTGTGTTGTAGGAGCATGCGTGGTTTTTGATTTTCACAATTCTAGTCCTCATTGAATACTCTCCTAAGCAGCTTGGAACCCCGTAAAAAATCTACTTTCTTTGTGCGAATTATTTATCTTGAAGCTTCCTGCTTTTAGCATGCACATAACAGTAATGCTATTCAAGCAACATTTTTGGCCCTTAGAAAGACTAGCTCTCTTGTCAGCTGTTGCTGGATGTCTGCTTAACAGGAGAGCTGAAGGCAATGTCTATTGTACGTTTCATCTTGGTGACCATTGATACTTGAAATGCTGGGAGCTTTTAGGGTGGTCCTTGATGTTTCCTAGCTGTTAGCCTATATGAATTCTTCCATTTGCATCAGTATACAAGGATCTTGGAAGTATGATGGTGTTCTTAAAGATTCTTCTATATTGTACCCTAGGCCCATATGAATTTTGGTTGTTAATGCCTGCTGTCTTTGTCTGTTAAATTTAACATGATCATTGCAACACACTAATCAAATCAATCTCTTTTTTATATATGCTTAAGACACCTTGTTAGTGTTAATGGAATACAATTGCAATCTCAAGAACTCAACAATTTTGTCCATATAGTTACCTGCAAGAACAACAGTCCAAGAGTTGGAAAAATAGCTTTTCTTTTTTCTTTAGTTGGTTCAAAGATAATTTTCTTTTCTATTTTTCTATTTAAGGTTCATGTGGCATGTACTAAATTTGATTCTTCGCTGTCTCTAAGCATACAAGCACAAAGAAGTCATTTGCCGGTGTGATCGATCGTTGCTCATCAGAATTTCATTTTACTTGGAAAACAAAAAACAATATAAATTCTAATAGAAAAATATGCTGCTGCATTTCATTCCTAGTACATTAATTTGGCAATGGTCTTGTTAACAGAGGAGGAAGCAAAGGAGAGAGCTAAGACAGCTGCAGCAGCATCCAGAAGGTGGAGAGAATATTCAAGGAGGGGCGCAGATAGACCTCCCACCTTCAAACTTCCAGAGGCAATTTCTAACAAGGAATGAGATCCTTTGCCATTGGGTTTCTCCTAAATCACTTGTTCCATGCATATCTAATTATTTGTATAGAGGTTTTTATAAATCAATCTCTCTCGCTTTCTGCTTGCATAATATTCTGAATGTTGGAGAGGACTCCTTGCAGATCATTCTCCTCACTTTCACATGTAGTAAGTGAAAATTCCTCTCTCTCTCTCCCTCCCTCCCTCCCTCCCTCCCTCCTAATATTGATGTAATGAAAAAATAAAAAAGTACTTTTTAAAATATTGCAGCATCTTTTTTGTTTTTCTTAATTGCCTAAATGAATTTGTTTAGGCACCTTGTGCCTAATCCTTCCCACAAAACAAAAAATAAAGTAAAATAAAGATAAAGATAAAGATTGCAGCATCTAAGATGAGGTCTTTGTGCTGTCATTCTGTATTGCATCTAAGCTTGAGAACTCGCTTATGAATTGGCAAAAGGCATTCCTTTATATTATCACGGTTTCACCCTATGAATGAAAAGAGAGGGAAGCAATAACATCGGCAAACCAGCGAGAGGGACGGCAGGGACGGCTAATAAAAACAACAATGATGGATCAATATCTAGATTGAATGTAACAAACTGGAACGAATCTATTAAAGATTTCTACCCGGATAGAGAAAGAAAATGCTGGATGGCAGTAAGTAGCATTCCAGACCCAGTTATCTGACGGTGCATGCAACAGCATGAGCCCATGATTTAAGGTGCTCCTTCATGGCCAAACCATCACTCAGTGGGGGCATATTGTGACAACGAAATGGCTGCCTCAGCCCATACGACCTCGCCATTCTTTGCTGCTTCCAAGATGTATAGAATGGTCTTCTACCATCTGGCCCCAATTCGCCAAAGCTCAAACCCAAAACCGTGAACTCCTCCTTAAACCTGTGTAATTTCTTCATACCCTGTTCTCGGTTGCTCTTTTTCTTCCTCTGCTCCATGAAGGACTCTTTCGGATATTTGGATGCTTCATGATTCTCTGGTTTTGTTGCTTGCTCGCCCGATCCTGCGCCTTTCCCTACAGCTTGGACACAGATGTCTGGAGATTTAAGTTGGTGGGACTGAAGGATTTGAGTAGTTGGTCCCGGTTGTTTTGGCTTTCGAGGGTCACTGGGATGAGAGTCATGGGTATTCTTTGCATTGATGCAAGTAATGGGAGAAGATGGTGAGAGGATATTGGAGAAGAACCAGAGGGAGCCTAGGCTTTCTAAGATGATCTCATCATCCATGAGATCGTGTACAAAGGTGAGGCAACGAATCCGAAGGGAGACAGAGATGGAGCATAAGCTGGAGTAAAGCTCAAAAGGAAGAAGAATAGAAATCGGCCATTTTTGAATTTGGAATGACGAGATGCCATGCTTTAATTCGAGGTGGCAACGGTCCTGTGAGCACGTGATTCCACCTCACAAGGTCCACATCTTTTAAGGAGCAAGCAAGATATAGCCCAAAAAAATCAAGATGGGCCCCCGCCACCAGCCTGCTGATTGCTGGAAACACTTGTGCAGCGGATCACAGACTCGCATGTCTGGAAAAAATTGGAGGTACTGTGGTTTATTTTATTTTATTTTATTTTATTTGAATTTATCTCTACAAACTGTGGTGGGTCCGTCACTTGAGAACGCATGACGAGTTGACAACTCAACATGCAGTCTCGTCCTAGTTGGCAGGCAACAATTTGTTGCACCATTCTTGTGAATAAAAGATTGGGAAAATGAAATGTCTCACTTTTTGGGGAGAAGATACCTGTAAGTCCCTAGTTGTCGACAAGGAATAATCTCCCTCATGGAATGCTAGAAATATGTCTTTTTAAGGTCAATCTTAAGTCTTAATGACTACATTCCTCTAAATGTGATAAACATGTCTCGGATGTCGAGTCTCACCTCCGGTCAGCTTGGACGCTCGAATTGTCTATTCATCAGATAACTTCGGATCTAAAATGGTACTCATCCCACGGAGATCAAATAACAATTATCAGGCTAGTTGAGAGGTTTGGATTGTATCTTTCATATAAAAAAACGATTGATCTTCTTTTATGACGTTAATTATTGGATTGTGTCTTGCATAGATCTAAAGCACTCCGAATACTTTCACTCATCCATGTGCACTGATCTCAAAGCGATAAATGGACAATCGAATGGTAGATTTGCATGAAGAAAAAAAGGTACAATGGATTTTAGAACCTTTGTCCCTAGTTTACACCAGCTGAGTGATGCTTTCAAACTCTCTCACTTGCTTTTAGAACTATAATTTTGAAACAATGGATTTCATCAAAAAGTGGTTATTCTTGTCCGTAAAATTAAGAGCATTGAGAGCTCTAAGCTGTCGTTGTTCACAAAATGTTCCACCACTCTGATAACCTCTTCCAACTCTCAACCATTGGAGAAATGTACCATGCATAAGTTAAGCAACATCGCAACATCCCCATAGCAGTAAGTTTAATATATTTCTCCCCTTTTTTTTACACTATAAGATTGCTAGCTAGATTTGTTATAATATTTGAAGAGTTAATATTACTTCAATTAGCTAATGATATATAGTTCTAAAAAGAAGGTACTAAAAGAAAATCAAATTTCCTAGATTTTTAATTTTAGTATTCGCCCCTTGCAAATTTAATTTCTATAATAAATACCTTCTTTACTTTCTTATTGAAGAATATCAGGACATTGAAATTTGTATTTTTTTTTTCAGATTCATTTTAAGATCATTCCTTATCTATAATAAAATTTCCTTATTTCCTCATGGAATAGCCTTAATTTGGATCTGTTCCACGGCCAGGTGATGTGCTTCACACAGTTGCATGTATAACCAAGCCAAGGTAAGTAAATCCAAAAATAAAATCATATGCATTCTTCTCTCTCTCTCTCTCTCTCTCTCTCTCTCTCTCTCTATCTCTCTCTCTGTCATTCACTCACACATACACCTACACATGTTGAATGATCTGGCCCGAGCCCAGCCATGAATGCAAGGCATGTTGTAAATTTCTCTCCTGTAACATATTTGATTCAAATGGATTAGGGCAAAAGTATATAAGCACCACATAAGTTCTTAGCCCATCCGACGTGAGATTATTATTCTTCAACAGTTTAAGATTCAAACAATGTTTATTTTGGAAACTTTTAGTGCTTGCTTGTAGAAACTCAAATAAAACTAAACAAACCTGATCGACTTACATGAATGGCACGACGACGACGACGACGACGAGAGCTTGAGCAGGTGAATTGCCGGGCAAATCTTCTTTGGCAGTAGGCACACTCCTTGGCACTCCGGTGTACTGGAGTGGCCGACTGCCAAGGAAGAATTTGCCCTGTAATCCAACTGCACATTTGTGTGCTCTGCTGGCTCGATGGCCACACAGAAGGTGCATCACTCCTGTTCTGTTGGGTATTTATGGACCTCTACTGTGGGCGCAGGCCATTTGCGCGTCCATTGCCCGCTGCAATGGGCAACGGCATATCCGGGCGGACATCCTTGATCTAGATTTCTTCATGTTATCTGTTTTCTTCTTCTTCTTTTCTTTGAGAAAAGAGAATATTGTCTCTGCAACAAACACTTGAGAGAATGACGGGGGATAAAATCTTCGACACATATAGGTCTAACCACGCAATTTTATTCTCTAACTTTTTCGCGAGCTCAAAGGCATGCAGTGGGGGACCCATTTGATCTTCCAATGGAAGCATGCCACGTCGATCTTATCCCGCGAAAAGTGACTCGGTCTATGATATGAGACTGGTGCATGCTCTCCTCTTGTGCCCTATTAATGGAAGATTCCCACGCATGTTCTCTTCTTGTCATTTTAGTTGAGCGTATGAGGGAATGAAACTTTTTTGATTCCTTTCCTGCGGAAGCTCGGCTTCGCCATTTACGTGCATGTATTATTATACCCGACAAGCGTCGGCACGTACATACTGAGGTCGTAAATGAAAGAATAAACGACTTGAAAGAATTTCATGACCATGATGAATGGACCCCTACAGATCGGTGGACTCACTCTGTCGAGCCCAATATGCATCATTAACTTATTTTTTTTAATAATTTAAGTTTTGGGGGTCAATTAACTAGTTAACATGATTTCGGTTGATCACTAACCTGATAATTGTTTTATTTTAAGGAACAATAACAATAGTTTGATTTCTCCTCGAAACAACTACAATAGTTTGATGCAATAAGTTGTGGACAAAGGTTATAAGACAAACACATGAACTCCTGCATTTTTGTTTTTCGTACTTGATGCATTTTACTCTTATATTGTCTCCTCGGCTCGCCAGAGTCTTATGTTTAAGGTTGGATATTTAAAGACAGTCATGGCTGTCTGATCCCTGAATATCAAATAACAACAATACTATAACTGACTTCCACCATCGATCGTTTTACAATCTATTATCTAAGACATGTTAAAGAATCGAATGCTATTCCTAGAATTAAACCTCTCCTGTCACAACTTGCGAGTACTTGGGTCCATATATTTGCTTCAGTTCTCCGACACTGGAGAAATATCTCATAACAAAATTAAACCGGACTATAGAGTAGGAGAGTGAGCGATCTAGTTTTAGCCCTGACAAAAAGCTTATGAGACCTCGTCTATGAGCTTAGTTTTTGCATGTTGGCAGCCCTAGAAAACCTGGATGGCCAAAGGCAGCAGGCTCTTGCCTTCACACGAGCATATCGCGTGCTTAGCACTAGAAGCAATTAGAACTATAACGATGGCAAGCGAGAGCATATCGGGAAGGGAAGATCCAGGGGTATGTTCCTCACATGCTGAATTCTGATGCACAAAGTTAGGGTCATGGTTGTCAAAACATGGATGGAAAGGTGATTCCTTTGTGCTCACAAGCTTGGGTCTACTTATAAAGTATTCTTACGTACTGCTACCAGTCAACTCTATGGAGGATCGAGTATAAGGAATATAATTCGTAAAAATACATCTGAGATTTTGTTGGAAAATTTGGCTATGCCTAGCTACCCGATGATGCCGTGACCATGGATAAAACGTTATCTGGTCAGATGGAAGGTTGTAAATGAAATGGATGCTCGCATGCATGGCTAATGGCAGGCCGCAGGCCATGTAGTTTATTGGCTACGCCAATTCCAGAATTTCACAGTGATGTATAATTACTACATTTATTCCAGTAAAATTATTAGGACATTCCTTGACAAGTGGAGAATCTAAATAATATTTCTGAAACTCTCTGACGGTGATCACCTTCCGAGCTTCTTTTTTTTTTTGCTTTATTGATCCCCACCTTGCCAGGAGTGTCAATGGTCTGGGTCAAACAAATAGGCCTAGGAATTAACAAGTCTGGTCAAACCCAAACCCAGGCCAACTCTGGTTCCTGTCAGTTAGAGCAGACTCACAATTTAGCCTAATCCATTGTTGTCAAATGTTTGCCATTAACCCTGGGGCCAACTAGCCCAAACACCTTAATGCCCCAATAACTATATGGAGATACCTGAGCCTGAGCAAGAGGCATAAAACAAAGTAGACAGAAGAAAGTTGAGGAAGCCCGTTGAAGACGGGAGAAAAGGTAACTGCTTTTGGAAGAGTTGGCAGAGAATTTTGGACCATCCCGAAAAAAAAGAGTAAAGATAAAAGGCTCGAAGCAAAGGAAGCTCCTAAGAATAGTTCCAACTTCCAAGCATATGCTGAAGATATCCCGATTTATTTGTGGCTCGCAGTCTCTATAAAAGCTTGCATCGCCGGTGATCTAGATGGCGTCGAGCCTCGCTGAAGAAGATGAGCAGAGGCACATGTGAGGTCTATGAATAACAGGGTGGTTCTCCTTTGGCACGAGTACGACTGTACGAGGCATGGCGAAGATTGCCTGCTGCTGCTATTCTTGCCAAAGGAGAATTGCCCTGCCATTCGCCCACACACTCTATCTAAGAGTGCATGTAGCAGCGTCGACCAAGTAAGTATGGTTCATTTATTTGTTTGTTTACTTATTTCGTTATCCATATGTATGTATGTATCCATATTTATGCTTATGAAAGATAGAATGGACCGAATAGAACGGAAGCCGTTGAAAGTGGAGCTATTTTCCATCAAGCTTGTGGAATCTCTCTTTCCTTATCAAAATTTAAACTAATGTAAGATGATTTTGCTCTGAACCAGAGGGACATTTTTTTTCATATTTCTCTTCCTGGGAAAGCGCTGCAAGTAAATAACAGGGTGCTGCCTAACCTAGTCTCAACTAACAAGACAAGATGATCATGCTACGGCGGACCCATATCTTACGGGCTGGGGAGTTAGAATGCGACTAAAACTCCGCGCCCCTCCTCAACTAGGAAGAATCCTCGAATGTCCATTACCATCTTAGCGGTCGGCCGCTATGCCAAATATCATGCTTTCCGAGCCCCCCGATACTATGCCATGCCGGCAACTCGTGCGACGAGCTTGTAGCTAAGTTTTCATCCTATCTTTGCTCAAATCCTGTTTGCGGAGTTGTGCATATTAGGCCTTCTTAATTCTTCTATGGACAGATTGTAACTCTTTGGTTGCTTTTAGCTTTGCTCCTCCTCGTACCCAAAAACGCGCACACAAAAAAACAAAAACAAAAAAAATAACAAGGTCTAGACCATCATCCTAGACTAGGATCAGCAATGGGCCGGCATTAGTCCAACAGGACCATCTTGCCATTACGTTTGTTAAGTGGTCTCGCTCTAGTGTAATTAATGGGTTAAAAGAAGCCAAGAGTGATTGCCTTTGACTGTGGATTACACAGGTAGATTTCTGAGTAGAAAAAGGGAAAAGAGATATGAATTTGACTCTTGCCCACGAATTTCAACCAGTTGCATTGATGCCATGAAGAATTTATAGGTTACAACCACCTGTAAATTTTCAAGTGTCAGTGAGTTGAAATAAATCTCAGAGGGCAGCATGCCTAAACTTGCTTCTTGCGTTGAAAACTAGTTAATTTCTTTCCCAGATGATTGGATCCTAACTTAAACAATTAAGATTCTTGGGCCTGATTGCAAGGTTGATCCCAGGACTTATATATAAAAAACACCTATTACATGGTTTGATCAGCCAACTTGGCCCAGTCCATTTACCGTTGGGTCAATATGACATCCAATCCTCTGTAGTTCGACATTGAACCACAGTGGTCCTATCCACATTCAACGGCGACAGCTTATGATTGAATAAGCCCATGATGCACTGTCCTGTTTACACATGGGGCCGCCCTAATAATGAGCTTGCGTGCATCACACGAATGGCACGTAATTAGGTATCAGACTTTTTGATAGAAAATTATTGAAGAATGAGAGACTCTTCAATCTTACGATGTAAAACTTATGATAGTGCTGTAGACTGGTTGGCGTCAGATACTTTGAATCGCAAAGATCTACTTTTAATAATATTTCTTTTGAATTATTAGATATTTTATTTTCTGATGTCTATGGATATAGTTATATTCTAGATTGGTTTAATAAATCCGGCTAGTAATATTATAAACATTTTGTTTTATGATGTCCAGGCTCGTCGTCACCTACTCCTTCGACCACAACCGCCCCTGGCCCCTCCCCAAGAACCACCACCAGCACCCCAAGCCTCCTCCGCCGGCAGCGGCGCCGCCCGTCAAGGACCCGTCGCCGACCCGCCCGAGCCCACCGGAATCGGAGGAGAGCCGTCCCTCATGATCCACGACGAGTTCCGGTGGTTCTCCAACCTAGGATCCCCGTCCTCCGCCTCGCCCCCGGAGGCCGCGGAGGATCTGCTTTATGGCTCGATCTTCGCCGGCGCGGCGTTGGGGCTCCCGGAGGACTGCGGCGGCAAAGAGATAGGGGATGGCGAGGAGGATGGGATGTTCGCCGGGCTCGGGGAGCTGCCGGAGTGCGCGGTGGTGTTCCGGCGAGAGGGGTCGCGGCTGGCGCCGGCCTCGTGGTGGGGGAGTACCGGATGAGGCGGCGGCGTTCGAGGTGGGGGAGATTTGATGACGGCGGGGCTTGCGCCGTACGATTATGTTCTATTTTTTCGCTCGATATTTTCATGCAATATATAGTTTCTTTTTTTATTTTTCGTTTCCTTCTCTTCTTTTCTTTACATGCATGGGAGGGTGCTTCGCGTGCTGCCATTGATGGGCGAAAAGCTTTGACCATTTGTGTCGTCTCGACTTTTTCGCGCGTAGGCCGAAAGCATTTTCCAAAACGCTATCGCCGACTTGAATTGTTACGTTGCTTCAGGAGGTAATTAGCTTTATTTCAATAAGAAAAATGCTGTGTTCTCGGGGATCCTAATTATTTTTCAGGAACCAGCTAGGGCAAAAATGATGATGTCAGTAACCTTCGAGGAAATAAATGCATGTCGCTTCCATAATTCAAAGATCTCATTATCATACCTACCGATAAGAAACCATGCAAACATTCATTGGGTTACTCTTCTATGATATTCCATGTATCACTGTC
Source organism: Phoenix dactylifera (assembly GCF_051530095.1). Classification (NCBI taxonomy): domain Eukaryota; kingdom Viridiplantae; phylum Streptophyta; class Magnoliopsida; order Arecales; family Arecaceae; genus Phoenix; species Phoenix dactylifera. The sequence goes on along the minus strand of NC_143198.1, from coordinate 30,185,518 downwards.
CTTGGCTCAAAATTACATAATATTTCAAAAATCCTAAAAAGAGAAAGTTTCCAAACTTTAACATATTGACACTATTTTGCGTTCCTTGTTCATGATAGTCATTTGCAACTTACATCATAAATGAATAATGAAAAGCGTGCTAGCCAGAGATTGAATCCATCAATAATAAAAATCATTGTAATACTCAAGCAATTTTGGAGCATAAAGAGTTAACATAAATGCTCATTATAGAACATACCGTGAATCAAATAAGCATTTACATAGTACCATGATGAATAAAGAGTGCATATATATACATAGAGTATATCACATCGTGAAATAATAGTATATGTTTTTTGAACTTGATGCATAGATTAGGTATCTTCAAATCATATGATTTTTGGTATATAAGTAGCTTAGAAATATGAATCATATTCAGTAACTTAGATTATCAATGTATAATCCTCATCACTTATTCGAAAGAAGTATAACCCATATAAAAAGTATACACTACATAATTTGAACCTGACCTATAATACATAATATATTGCAATATTCTAAACCAGTTCCTTCTAGCTCTATTTTTTTCTTTTTAAGACCCTTTCCATGGTGTCAGAAATGCCAAAAAAACTAATGCACCCCCCAGATTCAAGATTGTACGTCATTTGAGCATCAAACCATCTTCTTGTTAAACTTCTTAATTTTCTTTTATTCTGTTTGACATTTTTAATAAAATAATTTTGCGGAGTGTGAGTTGCTTCACATAGCTCTCTAGCATTACATGATAAACACCATGTTCAGAGGATCCAACACAATTTTTTCTTTAATACTTGAAGAACTTTAGCCAAAAGGGAAAGATGAGCCTAGCAATGGCCAAGGGTCTTTCCTGTCACGCCCCGGATCCGGCTCCGTGACACGGCCGTGCTATTGCCGACTACTACCCGCAATAGCACGCAGCCTCGTACATGGTCAACAGGTAGTCAAAAGCAGTGTAACTTGTATATATATCAAAAGAAAGTATTACAACCCATTGGTTCGTATAGAGTACAGAGCTTCTACATAGTTTATATACACAAAAGTTTATTTATATCATCTCCAAAAATAAAGAAGCCCTGTTGCAAAAGAAAAATGCTTCTGGCAGCTGTCACTGGTGGTGATCTAAAAAAACGTAAATGAACAGGCATGAGCTACACGGCTCAGTAAGTAATCCTGCATAATCTTGTCGAATCGACTTAAAAATACTAACCATGCTTATCAGGATTTGAAAAGCTGACATGTATGCTACTAAATCAATCATCATAATAAAATATCCATGCTGAGTAAATAAAACAGTATCCTACGATATCAAGAAATCAAGTAATATGCACATGTAGGAAAAATCGTGCCACCGGCATTGCCGTGGTCAGGCTCTTAAATGCTACTGCGAAGTCTTTCTTGGCCACTGGCGGGACCGGCTCAGTTATTAGGCGGCCACTGGCGGGGCTGGCTCAGTCATTCTCGGCCACTGGCAAGGCCGGCTCAGTTACATTAGGTCAGTAGCTCTTAAGAGTTCATAAATAATGCTCCGTATAGGTAGTACCTCATAGATGCTACGGCGAATTCATTAATGGTCACTGGCGGGGCCTGCTCAGTTATTAGTCGGCCACTGGCGGGGCTGGCTCAGTCATTATCGGCCACTGGCAAGGCCGGCTCAGTTGCATTCGGCCCGTAGCATCAAGAACCCTTAGGTACCCCTTGCAAGATGTGCAAACAACTAGAGGCAATTCATCATCATGCTTTATGCTCATGCTAATAAAAATTATGACATACCATTCCATTCACCTTACATGCATTATGAAATCTACATAAGCATGATTTATGCATAATCACCAATTATATGGCTAACACATGCCACTCATACACATGATTCATAATCCATATCTTAGGATATAATGTAATCTACTTATTTCGTAGGCACAATGGAAATCATAAAGCACATATAATCATAACTTGTATAACTAAAGCATGCCATATACATTCACCATTCACAGCTTATAATTTAGGGTACATGACCTATAATACAAGTATAACGGGTTAAATTTCATGCATGATCCATAAAAGATTAGGACAGGCTACTTACATACACGATTCACAACAAGATTAAAACAAGTTACTTACAGTAATTTGCCTTTCTCCTAGGTCTCCTGCGTCCTGGTGACGAGTCCTAAGTCACCTACAATCATGTCATAATAACAATATGTTATTTCCTTTTCTACCTGAAATTTAGCCCAAGCCTAATTCCTTTGTATTGGGGTCTTGGCTGAGCTCATAAGTCTTAATTGGCCTTCCGATTGGCCACTAAGCTTAATTCCCAGCTTAAATTGGGTTTAATTTTGGTTAAATTTATAGTCTGGCTTGTCCAGACTTAGCCCAATTTGATTGGGCTCGGGTTTAGTCAAATTTGGCTAAACCCTTTCCCTTTTTCTTTTTCTTTTTCTTTTTCTTTTTCTTTTTTTTTTCTTTTTCTTTTTCTTTGGGCTTAACGGGTTGCGGATTCGGATTCGGATCCGACCCGCGAACCCGTTATCAGGTTTTCTTCCCCCCTTCCAGAGGCTTCCGCCTCTTCATCTCCCGCTCTCCTCTCTCTCCTCTCTTTTCTCCTTCGTCTCCACCGGACCCATGCCTCCGGCCGGCCCTCCGGCTCCCCTTCTTCTCCTCCGGCCAGATCTGTGGCCTTCCCCCTCTCGGTCACTCCCTCTCTTTCCCTCTCTCTCTCTCCCTCTTCTCTCCTTCGTCTCTACCGAAGCCCATGCTTCCGGCCCTCTCCTCCGGCTCCCCTTCTTCTCCTCCGGCCAGATCTGTGGCCTTCCCCCTCTCGGTCACTCCCTCTCTTTCCCTCTCTGTCTTTTTTTTTTTTTTTCTTTCTTCTTTGTTTTCGCCGAACCCTAGCTTCCGACCCTTCGCCCCCCCACCGGAACCCACTGTCTCCTCCCCTTCTTCTCCCGCAGGCGACCGGGGAGACGAGGCTCCCCTCCGATCCACTGACCGAGGCGGAGCTTCCCCCCGGAGCACCGGCGGAAGAAAGGCCGGCCCCCCCCCCTTCCTCTTCTCCGAAGCGATGCCGGAGAAGAGGAGGGGTGCCGGGAAGTAAGGTCGCGGCTGGATCTCCTCCGGGAGATCTCCCCCTGCTCCGACCACGGTGAGGTAAGGCCGGGGTCCAAGGATGAAGCCTCTTCGGTCCGGTGAGTTCATTCCCTTTCTTCTTCTTCTTTTTTTTTTTTTTTTTTTTTTCTTGGTTCTTCCTTCCGGCACCACCACCTCTTGCCGGAGAAGAGGTGGCGGTCCGGCCGGGGCTGGTGGCCTTGTGGCCACCTCTGTTGCCGGCTCGGCCAGATCCGGCGGCCCGGGGCTGCCCCCCGAGCCCTAGGGTAGCCGCAGCCGAGGCTGCGGTGCCCTGCAGGCGGCTCGGTCCGAGTGGTCATCGGGCCTGGCCTTGGACCGCGGCCGTTCTCAGGCCGGTCCGGGGTCTATGGGTCCGGCCCGTGACTCTTCTCCCTTCTGCCGGTCTCCTCCTCTCTGTCCCATAGTTGAAACAGAGGGGAGAATACCCCACAGAGGGTTTCTCCACTCCCTAAAATTTTATTAAAAGGGGTCCATACCTGGTTTTAGTCGGTTTCAGTCGGGCAGTGCCTCCTCTCGGGTAGTCCCCCCTTCCTCAGAGCTTCAGGGCTCCTTGGCCTTAGGCTCCAGGGCTTCGGCTCTCTCTCTCTTTCTCTCGTTCGGTGTTTAGGGGGGTCTGTGATTTGGGGTTGCCGGCAGAGGCTTAAATATTTGTTTAGAGGATGAAACCCCCCTCTGAGAGGTCCCATCCTCTCCTTTCCTCCATACTTCGGGACTGGCCGCCGCCCCCCTGTCTCCGGCGCGCCGGCATCGGCTGCCAGCAGGGGATGCGGTAACCCCTCCCTGTCGGTCTTATCCCTTCGTTTTTTTTTTTTTTTTTTTTTAACATTATAACAACACTGCCCACAGTGAAATTTGGGCCCAAACCCTTAACTGGGCCCATTTCTTATTGGGCCTAGTAGGTTGTGGGCCCGGACATTACATTTCCAATTCATGAGTGATGGCATTGCTCCATTCTTTTTACCACGTCCATGCACATTAGAGGGGTATTACAAAAAAAAACTTCGGACTACATGCACGATCCTCATCCACAGTCAGTATTGAGTTTGATTCACAAGTACCTGTTGCTTTTATACTGATCTCAGTTCCAAATTAATCATTTGTCACATGAATTAAGCAAAGACCCCTGTCACCCTAATTTAATGCAGGTCAGATTCATTCCTCCCTCTCTAGAATTAATGCCTCCATGCCATCCATCGCTCCGTGATTTGTTTTTTTTTAATTTTTTTTGAATGCATCAGTACCAGAACTATATAATCATCCGTTTTAGCAGCAAACAAAAAAAAAATGGCTTCACTGAAAACAGTGAAAAGCTACCACTGTAGCAATTTTGTCTACTAAACGAATAATTATTCAAGCATAGATATATCTGCTTCAACGATGGAGCCAGCTTTAAGAGGGCTAGAATCGCGGGGACAGGAGCCACCATATGGAAAGCACGTAAAGGAAAGCACCAACTCGGATTATTTTTATGGAGAAGCTGAGCCTTGACCACTCCACATTGGCCGTCCCAATACTGAAGTTGGATCGTCGATCCGAGTTGTAAGGCTGTCGCTTGGCTGGGAGGGACTTCTCTAAGCTTATTTTACAAGTGCCATGATAGTGTTTGTTCTTTATATTCCAACATGAAAAATAATAGAACAGTGGTTGTACTAAACATTGAAAAAATGAACGAGAAAACAAGGTTAAATCACTAGTGATACATATGAGTAACCATGAGATGTTATGCCGGCCTGACTCCGATTAACTTTATGAAACACGGTAGCCCACCATAAAATAAGTCTTGTAATTAACATAACGATATCCAATTTTTCCATATTATGAAAGCCTTACATTGCTCGTAGCGTCGCCAGGCAACCTTCAATCAATGGGATGTATGATGAACAAGGGGAACATGGATATGGCTATCTTTCCAAGCTTTCTATAATCAGGTTGAAAAAAAAGAAGAAAAAAAGCATTAATCTTCTTCTCGGGACCTTGCCTGATCTATTTCTTGGCACATATAAATAACGATGGTAATTAGGTGGCATGTTTTTCTCGCTCAACATGCATTCATGTATATGGTTAAACTCTCAAATTGAAGCTGGCCTTATCATTTTAGTATTAACTCTAGCGCTCATGGTTTCCACTCGTTGTGAAAGTTTAACTGTACTTCTCATGACCATTTGAAGAAATTGCAACCATCGATATTTTCTCACACACTACATTGCACGTCCTTAATAAAAACATAGCCACTATATTTTCTTTTATACGCACAACCAAGTAGCCCACGACAATATTTTCTAAAGCCTGGCTCGTCCGAACAGAGTAGACTGACAACGTGGGTCAAGTCTTTGCTCACCTTCTGGAAATTGAATCTCACGCACCATCTTGGAAACACACAAACTCAAACTCTGGAAAGTGCTTACTTCTCATGCCTCCTTTCTCTATCTCTCTGCCCCTCTTCTATACATGACTCATTTAATTCGCAAAAAAAAAAATCACTAAATTATTTTTCCTGTAAGTTATATCTAGATATATGATATTTAAAAAAGTAATTTTTATATATTTAGTTGACCATAAAAAGATGACATATTTTAAAATAACTTATATTTTAGTTGAGCATCCACTTTTTTGGTAAAGTTACATAAAAGACATATTATGCTATTAATAAACGGAAAGACTTTATCTCATTCTACCTAAAATTTTAGGTATACTTTTGGGAAAAAAAAGTTATGCCAATTCCTAGCAGGTGGGAATTGGAGTTTCACTTGTTCCACATAGATTTTTCTTTTTTATGAGAATCTTATTTTTATGAAAAAACTTTTTTTTTTTTTTGCTTTTGAAAATTCCGACCAACCAAATATGGGGTATTCCTTCATTTTCTTGTTGACTCCACTTCTACTCTTTCTTTTCCATTGAACCAAATGAGTCTAAATGAATTCTCTGACATTGGAAATTGCCGCATCAAGTTCCAGACAAATTTCATAGATCTTAAAGTACTCCGAACTCTTTTCTTCATCCATGTGCAGTGATCTCAGAAGCAAAAAATGGACAATCGAATGGTGGATTCGCATGAAAAAAAAGGTACAATGAATTTTAGAACCTTTGTCCCTAGTTCAGACCGGCTGAGTGATGCTCCCAAACTCTCTCACTTGCTTTTAGAATTCCTATAATTTTGAAATAATGAATTTCATCAAAAAATAGTTTTCTTTGTTCGTAAATTTGAGAGTATCGAGAGATCTAAGCCATCGTTCACAAAATGGCCCACCACTCTGATAGCCTCTTCCAATTCTTAGCCATAGGAGAAATATACCATACATAAGTTAAGTGACATCGCAACTTCCCCTTAGTGCTGTAAGTTTAATATATCTCTCCTTTTTTATAAAGAAATTTGCATTTTCCACTCTAAGATTGCTAGCTAGATTTGTTCTAATATTTTAGGAGTTAATATTACTTCATTTAGCTAATGATGTATGGTTCTAAAAAGAAGGTGCTGAAAGAAAATCAAATTTCCTAGGTTTTTAATTTTAGTATCCGCCTCTTGCAAATTTAATTTCTATAACAAATAGCTTCTCTACTTTTTTATAGAAGAATATCACGACATTGATATTTGTATTTTTTTTCAGTTTCATTTTAATATTATCCCTTATCAATAATAAAATTTTCCTATTTTCTGGTGGAATAACCTTTGGATCTGTTCCTCTCTCTCTCTCTCTCTCTCATTCACTCGCACATACAACCTACACATTTTGAATGATCTGACCCGAGCCCAGCCATGAATGCAAGGCATGTTGCAAATTTCTCTCCCGTAACATATTTGATTCAAATGGATTAGGGCAAAAGTATATAAGCACCAGTTCTTAGCCTATCCGATGTGAGACTATTATTTTTCAACAGTTTAAGATTCAAACAATGTTTATTTTGAAAATTTTTTGTGCCTGCTTATAAAAACTCAAATAAAACTAAACAAACCTGATCAGCTTACATGAATGGCATAGATGATAATGATGATGATGATGATAATAATGCAGGTGAATTGCCGGACAAATCTCCTTTGGCAGTAGGCACACTCCTCGGCACTCCGGTGTACTGGAGTGGCCGACTGCCAAGGGAGTATTTGCCCTGTAATCCAACTGCACATTTGTGTGCTCTGCTGGCTCGATGGCCACACAGAAGGTGCATCACTCCTATTGGGTATTTATGGACCTCTACTGTGGGCACAGGCCATTTGCGCGTCCATTGCCCGCTGCAATGGGCAACGGCATATCCGGGCGGACATCCTTGATCTAGATTTCTTCTTCTTATCTTTTTTCCTTCTTCTCGTTTTCTTTGAGAAAAGAGAATATTGTCTCTGCAACAAACACTTGAGAGAATGACAGACGAAGAAACGTGAATGAGAAAAGTAGGGGATAAAATCTTCGACACATATAGGTCTAACCACGCAATTTTATTCTCAAATTTGTCGCGAGCTCAAAGGCATGCAGTGAGGGACCCATTTGACCTTCCAATGGAAGCATGCCACGTCGATCTAATCCTGCGAAAAGTCACTCGGTCCATGATTTGAGACTCTGGTGCATGCTCTGCTCTCGTGCCCTGTTAATGGAAGATTCCCACGCATGTTCTCTTCTTGTCATTTTAGATGAGCGTACGAGGGAAGGAAACTTGTTTGATTCATTTCCTGCGGAAGCTCGGCTTCGCCAATTACGTGCATGTATTTTATACCCGACAAGCGTCGGCACGTACATACTGAGGTCGTAAATACAAGAATAAACGACCATGACCAAAGGTTGTGAGTTGTGGACAAAGGTTATAAGACAAACACATGAACTCCTGCATTTTTGTTTTTCGTACTTGATGCATTTTACTCTTATATTGTCTCCTCGGCTCGCCAGAGTCTTATGTTTAAGGTTGGATATTTAAAGACAGTCATGGCTGTCTGATCCCCGAATATCAAATAACTATACAACAATACTATAACTGCAACTTCCACCATCGATCGCCTTACAATTTATTATCTAAGACACGTTAAAGAATCGAATGCTATTCCTAGAATTAAACCTCTCCTGTCAGAACTTGCGAGTACTTGGGTCCATATATGTGCTTCAGTTCTACGACACTGGAGAAATATCTCATAACAAAATTAAACCGGACTACAGAGTAGGAGAGTGAGCGATCTAGTTTTAGCCCTGACAAAAAGCTCATGAGACCTCGTCTATTAGCTTAGTTTTTGCATGTCGGCAGCCCTAGAAAGCCTGGATGGCCGAAGGCAGCAGGCTCATGCCTTCTCACGAGCATATCATGTGCTAAGTACAAGAAGCAACTAGAACTATAACGATGGCAAGCAAGAGCATGTCGGGAAGGGAATATCCAGGGGTATGTTCCTCACATGCTGAATTCTGATGCACAAAGTTAGGGTCATGGCTGTCAAAACGTGGACGGAAAGGTGATTCCTTTGTGCTCACAAGCTTGGGTCTACTTATAAAGTGTTCTTACGTACTGCTACGAGTCGACTCCATGGAGGATCGAGTATAAGAAATATAATTTGTTAAAATACATCTGAGATTTTGTTGGAGAATTTGGTTATGCCTACCTGATGATGACATGACCATGGATAAAACGTTATCTGGTCAGATGGAAGGTTGTAAATGAAATGGATGCTCGCATGCATGGCTAATGGCAGGCCATGTAGTTTGTTTGCTACACCAATTCCAGAATTTCACAGTGATGTATAATTACTCCATTTATTCCAGTAAAATTATTAGGACATTCCTTGACAAGTGGAGAATCTAATAATATTTCTGAAACTCTTTGACAATGATCACCTTCCGAGCATTTTTTTTTTTTTTTTAATTTATTGATCCCCACCTTGCTAGGAGTGTCAATGGGCTGGGTCAAACAAATAGGCGTAGGAACAAGTCTGGTCTGGGACCAAACAATGTCAAGCCCAAACGCAGACCAGCTCTGGTTCCTCGTCAGTTGGACCAGACTCAAAATTTAGCCTAATCCATTAATTGTTGTCAAATGCCCCTTGGTTAGACCATTAACCCTGGGGCCAACTAGCCCAAACACCTTAATGCCCCTGTAAATATATGGAGATACCTGAGCCTGAGCAAGAGGCATAAAACAAAGTAGACAGAAGAAAGTTGAAGAGGGAGGAAGCCCGTTGAAGACGGGAAAAAAGGTAACTGCTTTTGGAAGAGTTGGCAGAGAATTTTGGACCATCCCCCCAAAAAAAGAGTAAAGATAAAAGGCTCGAAGCAAGGGAAGCTCCTCGGAATAGTTCCAACTTCCAGGCATATGCTGAAGATATCCCGATTTATTTGTGGCTCGCACTCTCTATAAAAGCTTGTATCGCCGGTGATCTACATGGCGTCGAGCCTCGCTGAAGAAGATGAGCAGAGGCACATGTGAGGTCTATGAATAACAGGGTGATTCTCCTTTGGCACGAGTCCGAGGCATGGCGAAGATTGCCTGCTGCTGCTATTCTTGCCAAAGGAGAATTGCCCTGCCATTCGCCCACACACTATATCTAAGAGTGCGTGTAGCAGCGCCGACCAAGTAAGAATAGTTCATTTATTTGTTTGTTTACTTATTTCGTTATCTATATTGTATGTATGTATCCAAATTTATGCTTATGAAAGATAGAATGGAGTAAATAGGATGGAAGCCATTGAAAGTGGAGCTATTTTCCATCAAGCTTGTGGAATCTGTCTTTCCTTATCAAAATTTAACTAAAGTAAGATGATTTTGCTCTGAGCCAGAGGGACATTTTTTTCATATTTCTCTTCCTGTGGAAGGGCTGCAAGCAAATAACAAGGTGTTGCCTTGTGTCTCAACCTCGTCTCAAACTAACAAGACAAGATGATCCGTGCCACGACGGACCATGTCTTACGGGCCTGGGGGAGTCGGAAATGCAACTAAAGCTTTGCGCCCCTTCTCAACCAAGAGGAATTCTCGAGTATCCATTGCTATTTTGGCGGTCGAACCTGTGGCTAAGTTTTCATCCTATGTTTGCTCAAATTTTTAGGGCTGATGCTTGCGGAGTTGTGCATATTAGGCCTTCTTAATTTCTTCTATGGACAGAAACTCTTTGGTTACTTTTAGCTTCTGCTCTTCTTTGTACCCAAAAACACACAAAAAAAACAAAACTTAACAAGGTCTAGAGTCTAGACCATCATCCTAGACTAGGATCAGCAATGCGCTGGCCTAAGTCCAACAAGACCGTCCTACAATTAATTTTTGGAAGTGGTCTCGCTCTACTGTAATTAATGGGTTAAAAAGAAGCCGAGGGTAATTGCTTTTGACTGGATTTACATGACCCTCTATCCTGGCACAGGTAGATTTCTGAGTAGAAAAAGGGAAAAGAGATATGAATTTGACTCTTGCCCATGAATTTCACCCAGCTGCATTGATGCCATAAAGAAGTTATAGGTTCCAGCCATCTGCAAATTTTCAAGTGTCTGTGAGTTGAAATAAAGCTCAGAAGCTAGCATGCCTAAACTTGCTTCTTGCGTTCAAGACTAGTTATTTTCTTCCCCAGAAGATTGGATCCTAACTTAAAAAATTAATATTCTTGGCCCCGATTGCAAGGTTGATCCCACGACCTAAATATGATAAACACCTATTACAGGGTCAATCAATCAAGTTGGCCCAGTCCATTTACGTTGGGTCAAGATAACATCCACAGTGGTCTTATCCACAATCAACGGCGACAGCTTATGGTTGAATAAGCCCATGATGCACTGTCCTGTTTACACATGGGGCCACCCTAATAATGAGCTTTCGTGCATCACGCGAATGGCAGGTAATTAGGTATCGGACTTTTTAATAGAAAATTATTGAAGAATGAGAGACTCTTCAATCTTACGAAGTGAAACATATCTACAGATAAGCTAATAGTGCTGTAGACTAGCTGGCGTCATATGCTGTTAATCACGTAGGATTTACTTTGCAGACAGCTGTGATAGATATCCTTTCTTAATTATTAGATATTTTATTTTCAGATGTCCATGGATATATATAGTTATTCTAGATTGGTTTAATAAATCCGCCCCAGTTGGGGAAGATCCCAACTCATGTCGACATTTTGCATAGTAATAGGCATCCAAGTTCAAAAAGATTGCCCTATCTTGCAAGATATTGAAGCTATACAAGAAGGCTAAACAATTTTCGTCCTCTCTCCATCTTGAATTAACTGGCTTCCAGCGTGACATATGTTGACCTCCTGGATGCAAGCTATAGTTGATGGCGAATTCAGCATCACTTGATATTCCAATCAAGTTTGTAAGCTTCAATACGGGTGGTCCCTCCTTGATCATTTGGAATGACTATTAGACTAGGAATGAATAGTTAGGTAGCTAGCTTTCGTTTGGGAGTATTTGCTGTGATTTATGGAGCATGAAGTGCAAGTTAGCATCAGTTTCGAGCAACAGTATCGATCTAGCTGCACTCTACAGCCGTGCGAACTACTAACCTTCACTCTTTCTTGCCACCGAAGTCATTTAGGCAAAGAGTCCATCTACTAGCTTGTCTCGACCAACAACCCCATCTAGCTTCTAATGCCTACTGATATTTTTCATTGATGCCATCGGGCCGAGCACAAATCCTCTATCGTGCACGAAGATGAACAACCAGCAAACAAGATAATGTTATTTGTAATATCCTAGCTAACCATTGCCCATCCATACTATAACAATCTAAAATTTCATCCAAAAATACTAGTCGAAAGATATTATTTGGATTGCTTAATCCTGTCTAAATACCTAAGATGTATATAGTGAATAACCGATATGGAACTAAACACACACTCACACGGATCCTCACACACATGCACCACTCGGTTCACCAATCAACTATGGCATTCAAGATCTATAGCCCAACATTTTTGTCTCTTCAGCAAATGAAATGCAACATTTAAATCTTGGGAGTCGATTGTTTACATTGCTCTTGCATGATTTCTTCTAAAAAGACCGGCGGCACTCCGCAATTTGTATTTTTTTTTCAAAAAACAAAATCTTGACTCAATATAATATATTAACATCTACTGTCCTTTCAATTTTGGAAGCAAAAAAAAAAACAAGTTGATTTCCCTATTTTGGAGATAACCAGATCACGTGCTCTCTCACTGCATCTCAAGATACCTTCTCGTTTACTTCTAAAACACGTCTCTCTGCAACATATCCAGTGCTTTCAGCTTAGGTTTCAATTTAAATATACTTGAGACGTATCAACAATTTTACATGCACCAAAACCTTGTAGATTGAATGGATATCAGCATGCAGATCTCCTGATTTGGGTTCTTCGAGTCGCTTCATAATCTAGACCGAGCCGATCACTCGGATCTCCAAACGCCCAACGACAAACCACACATAGTCTCTAGTAAATCACGAGAGACGTATCAGAGGGGCTACGGAGATAGCCGTTGGGTGGGACTGGGTCGCCTCGTTCAATCAAAATGAAGGGCCGGACAAGGACGCCCGAATGGAGTCCATCCAAGGCGTCGCCCTCACCGTGACCAGCCATTGCATTAGTTTAACCAGCATGGGCCCCGGCTGAAGTCGATGGAACGCTAGTTTTCCTCCGTCGCGTGGCCTTGGCCAAGGAGTAAGTACTACCAAGAAAACTCCTCGCACGGCAGTACAAGGCCCCACCACAATGCCAATGCCTCCGCCACTTAAACTCAAGTCTCCTTGTCCCACTGGAGACAGCTATTCCTAATGGAAACAGCTATCGCTGCCGTTATCCCCGCCCGCATAACTCGGCAATCGACTTATAAAAATGGTGTCAAGGGAGGCCAGAGAACCTCCCGATTTTTATAAATGGAGGTGCCGCGTCGCTGTGAACAGGAAGGCATGTGGAAACTTCCACTCTTTGAATTAAGAAACAAGAGCTTTGACAAATTAAGAGAGAGAGATTAAAGAATTTTCTAATTGGCAATAAGTTAATAAGTGAGGCAGAATATATATATATAAGAATATAAAAACAAGAGAATGGAGTCATGCTGCCATGACTCTGTGCAACTTCTGTGTAACTTTTGTATAGGATAATTCGAATGATTGATTGGTCTGGCTTTAATTTCCTCGAAGCCGCGTGCTCTCTCTCTGTATGTAGACCCGCTTCTAGATCTCAATGGAGGCATGCAGTGGTAACTTGCAACACTAACGGTCGCCTTTATATCTCCATGCCCGGTACGGGCTACTGTTTTTTTGTTACCAGGCTATCAGTTACGCTGGGATACGAGCCTGGATCCATGGGGTCCTACTTGAACCTCGAAGTCAGATCCATGAATACCACCATCTAAGAATCTAGTACAACTCCACTCCCCGGTTAAAAGCAACTGATGGAATTGTTAATCCTCAACTCCAGCTTAGGGTATTACTCAGAGAAGGAGCTAGCACTTGCTGTAGCAATCTGAGAGAGACGGAGAGAATGAGAAGGTTACAATATATAGAGAGCATGTGCCGGATACCACCTTGTTTTTCCAATAAACTATGTTTTCTCTGCTAACAAATCCAAATGGGAAATGGGGAATGGATGGAGGAGGGGTCGCTCTCACATCTTTCAATAGTTTAGTTGAAACGTTTCCTCCCACATCCTTCTCTCCTTCCCTCAGCCCTCTGGACCCCTCGCGAGTGTCCAAAACCCCGTGTATAAAATTCACCCAAACGTCATTGTTTAATATATACAGTACTCCATGGATGGATGCGAACAATGACCATTAGAACAGCCACCATATAGCCCCCCCCTCAAAGCCGGCCTTGTGCAACCCTATTCCGCTATTCCTCTCTCTCGTTCTCCTCCCTCCCTCGTATAGGCTTTCCTTCTTTTGGTTGGTGCAGCTTTTTTCCTCTTTTTTCATATACGGAGGGACCAAGGGATAGCGATTAATCTCGGTCTCGCGGGGAACAACGACCATGGACGGCCGGTGCAGCGCCGAGTCACGTAATTCCGAGCCCGAGGAGGTTGGAATAGCGCCCGAGAATAACTCCCCGAGCCCGCCCGGCGACCCAAAAGCGGCCCGATCCCTCTCTTCCTCCCATAAGAGAAGGTGCGTCCGTCGTTCCGCCGGAACTCTTTTAGATTTTAATTTCCCTTCTATTTGGTTTAAATTATTTATTTGTGTTAATTTATATTTTTTTAAATAAATATCGACAGCAGCCGGCGGTCGGTCCAGAAACGAGTGGTGTCTGTGCCCATCTCCGGCGACAGCGGATCGCGGCCCAAAGGCGGCGCCGGCGGGGAGGGAGTTCCACCGACGGACTCCTGGGCCTGGAGGAAGTACGGCCAGAAGCCGATCAAGGGCTCCCCTTACCCGAGGTTAGTTCCATCCCCGCACTATCACGCGCCGGGATCTTGGCGCACGGTAGCCCAGTAGGCGTACTCTCTAATGCTATAAATTGGACGCAGGGGGTACTATAGGTGCAGCAGCTCCAAGGGTTGTCCGGCGAGGAAGCAGGTGGAAAGGAGCCGGGTGGACCCTGCCATGCTCGTCGTCACCTACTCCTTCGACCACAACCACCCCTGGCCCCTCCCCAAGAACCACCACCAGCACCCCAAGCCTCCTCAGCCGGCAGCGGAGCCTCCCGTCGAGGATCCGTCCCCGATCCGCCTGAGCCCGCCGGAATCGGCCGATCTGGACCAAAAGTTCTCTGATCTGATCGGAGAAGAGCCGTCCCTCATGATCCACGACGAGTTCCGGTGGTTCTCCAACCTAGGATCCCCGTCCTCCGCCTCGCCCCCGGCGGCCGCGGAGGATCTGCTTTATGGCTCGATCTTCGCCGGCACGGCGTTGGGGCTCCCGGAGGATTGCGGTGGCAAAGAGATAGCGGATGGCGAGGAGGATGGGATGTTCGCCGGGCTCGGGGAGCTGCCGGAGTGCGCGGTGGTGTTCCGGCGAGAGGGGTCGCGGCTGGCGCCGGCCTCGTGGTGCGGGAGTACCGGATGACGCGGCGGCGATCGAGCTGGGGGAGATTTGATGACGGCGTGGCGTGCGCCGTACGATTATGTTCTATTTTTTATCTCGATATTTTCACGTAATATATAGTTTCTTTTTTTATTTTCCGTTTCCTTCTCTTCTTTTCCTTACATGCATGGGAGGGTGCTTCGTGTGCTGCCATTGATGGGCGAATAGCTTTGACCAAGTCTGTCACGTGCCTCGACTTTTCCGCACGTAGGCCGAAAGCATTAAAACGCTAACGCCGACTTGAATTGTTACGTTGCTTCAGGAGGTAATTAGCTTTATTTCAATGAGTAAAATGCCATGTTCTCAGAGATCCTAATTATTTTTCGGGAACCAGCTAGGGCAAAAATGATGATGTCAGTAACTTTTGAGGAAATAAATGCATGTCGCTCCAATAATTCAAAGATCTCATCATCATACCTACCTATAAGAAACCATGCAAACATTCATTGGGGTTACTCTTCTATTATATTCCATGTATTATTGTCCTTGGCTCAAAATTACATAATATTTCAAAAATCCAAAAAAGAGAAAGATTAGAAACTTTAACATTTTGTCGATATTTTACATTCCTTGTTCATGATAATCATTTGCAACTTGCATAGAAATGATTAATGAAAAGCGTGCTAGCCCAGAGATTGAATCCATCAACAACAAAAAAATTATTGTACCACTCAAGCAATTTTGGAGCATAGAGAGTTAAAAGTAAATGCTCGTTATTGAATCAAATAAGCATTTACATAGTACCATGATGACTAAAAAGTGCATATATATAAATATATATATATATATATATATATATAGAGAGAGAGAGAGAGAGAGAGAGAGATTTTATCATATCATGAATTAAATAGTGTATGTTTTTTGAATTTGATGTATAAATTAGGTGCCTTCAAATTATATGATTTTTGGTATATAAGTAGTTCAGAAATATAAAATGATATCCAACAATGTACGATCCTCATCACTTATTTAAAAAAAAGTATAACCCATATAAAAGTATACAATACGCAATTTGAATCTGACCTATGATATATAATATATTGCAATATCCTAAACTAGTTCCCTTCTAGCTTTATTTTTTTTCTTTTTAAGACCCTTTCCAGGGTGTCAGAAATGCGGAAAAGCCTCTTGCACCCCCCCAGATTCAAGATTGCACATCATTTGAGCATCAAATCATTTTCTTGTTAAACTTCTTTTCTTTTATTTTGTTCGAGATTTCTAATAAGATAATTTTGCGGGGTGTGAGTTGCTTCATATAGCTCTCTAGCATTACATAAACACTATGTTCAGAGGATCCAACACAATTTTCCCCTTACTACCTGAAGAACCTTTAGCCAAAAGGGAAAGGTGAGCCTAGCAATGGCCAAGGGCCTTTCCAATTCATGAGAGATGGCATTGCTCCATTCTTTTCACCCCGTCCATCCACATAAGAGGGGTATAAAAACTTCAAACTACACGATCCACATCCACAGTCAGTATTGAGTTTGATCCACAAGTACCTGCTTCTTTTATACTGATCTCAGTTCCAAATTAATCATTTGTCACATGAATTAAGGATAGACCCTGTTGGGGGGGGGGGGGGGGGGGGGGGCTTGAATTTAGTCTAGAGCGGAAAGGTTCCGTGCCTTATAATGAGGAGGGCGAAGCCTTTTCCTCACGAGGGCCCTTTTGTGGGACAAAACCGTGAGGGCAATCCCCCCGTCAGCGCTGGACGCGCGGGCCGGAAACGTCTCCCTCCGTCAGCGCTGGACGCGCGGACCGGAGCGCCCAAAGCGGACAATACCTCGTGGGGGACGCGGTCTCTTTCTGCTCGGCTCGGTTGGGACTAAGGCTGTTGCCGGGGTGAAAATCCCGCAACAGACCTTCCCGCTGGGGGGGCTGTGTTGTGGGATGGGGTTCCCAGTTTAGTCCCACATCGAATAATCAGCGGAAAGGTCTGTGCCTTAAATGGGGGGTGCAAACACCTCTTCTCACCGAGGGCCCTTTTGTAGGACAAAACCGTGAGGGTAGGGGTAGTACCTCCGCGGACCCCCGCGCCGGCAGGGCTCGGGACTGTCATTGGGCCACGGCCCTGGGCGACCTCCCGCAGACCCGAAGCGGCAATCCCAGAGCGGACAATACCTCGGGGAGGACGCGGATGCTTTCCCTGCTCGTCCGGTGTGCGGGCTGGTGTCGGGGTTCCGACCCCGCAACAGATGGCGCTAGAGGAAGGGCCAGCCTCCTCTCTCCATTGACTACCCTCCAGGACTGTGGGGGCCCGTTGGGGTAAAACCTGGCCGGAACCTTCCCGCTGGGGGGGCTATGTTGTGGGGGGGGAGGGGGCCTTGAATTTAGTCCCACATCGGCTAGAGCGGAAAGGTTCCGTGCCTTATAATGAGGAGGGCGAAGCCTTTTCCTCACGAGGGCCCTTTTGTGGGACAAAACCGTGAAGGCAATCCCCCCGTCAGCGCTGGACGCGCGGGCCGGAAACGTCTCCCTCCGTCAGCGCTGGACGCGCGGACCGGAGCGCCCAAAGCGGACAATACCTCGTGGGGGACGCGGTCTCTTTCTGCTCGGCTCGGTTGGGACTAAGGCTGTTGCCGGGGTGAAAATCCCGCAACAGACCCCAATCACCCTAATTTAATGCAGGTTAGATTCATTCCTCCCTCTCTAGAATTAATGCATCCATGCCATCCATCGCACGTGAATAAGAAAGGTGCCACCACCAGCGTCATCGAAGGCTAGCTTCACTGAAAACAGTAAAAAGCTTCCACGGTAGCAATTATGTTTACTAAACGAATAATTATTCAAGCATACATATATCTGCTTCAATAATGGAGCCAACTTTAATGGAGCCACTATATTTTTTTTTGGTACATCAGAAGCTCGCACTAGTCTCATGTGAGCATTGTCATCTGAATTAAAGGACAAAATACCTCATAAACTTTTCTTTCGAAGCCCGAAGCCTCATTGGTTGATCCAGCTCCTGCTGCTCTGTCAAATGTCGTCACGTCAATCACGCTTATTCTTTATAAGAGTATGCCCATCCATTAAAATCTTAGGCAATCCTTTTTCGGTGAGGAGAAGAATTCTGAAAAAAAATGTGTAAAGAAACAAATATAAAATGGGTTCAGAGATTTTTTTCAAAATGATGAGTGGCAAAGAAGACAGTAACTACTGTATAGAAAGCATGTAAAACAAAACACCAAGGATTATTTTTATAGAGAAGCTTCGGCCACTCCACATGGCCGTCACAATACTAAAGCTGGTTCGTCGATCTGAGTTGTCACTTGGCTGGGAGGGACTTCTCTAAGCTTATTTTACATGTGCCATGATAGTGTTTGTTTTTATATTCCAACATGAAAAATAATAGAACAGTGGTTGTATGATGCATTTAGAAAATGAACGAGAAAACAAGGTTAAATCACTAGTGATACATATGAGTAACCATGAGAATAATGAGATGCTATGTTGATGGGAGGCAAAATGGATCGTCTTGTGGAGTCAGCCAATTCCAGCCGAGTAGGTCTTAGAGTCGAACAGGCTAGACCTTGGTCCCACCAAGAGTCAGGCTGACCTCGGATCCCGCCAATAGCCGAGCCGACCTCAAACCCCGCCGAAGGCCGAGTCGACCTTGGCCAGAGGCCAGGCCGACCTCAAAACCCGCCAAAGGCCAAACTGACCTCGGCCAGAGGCTAGGCCGACCTCCGCCCAAGGCCGAGCCGACCTTGATCCCATCAAAGATCCTACGGATTCCATGCTCAGGCGGCCGAGCGGCCAGATCGTGCCACGTGGCAGACTTAGAAGCTTCCTCAGCAGATCTTTCTGGATCGTTGTGTTAAAGGCGAGTCATTATGACGGCTGCCTCAGGAGGGTAGGGCATTGATGACTAATCCCTCGCATAACACCAGGTAACGTCTCGCAAGTGCGCACGCAACGCATTAAAGAGCTGCCTCGACTACTTCCGCTTTGAACAATCTGGTGGACCCCCAGAACAAATCCGGAAAGATATCTCCCAAATTCTCCACCGGTAGGATTGATCTCCGTATTGTACGCCGCCTCCAATTGATGGCTAGCTGATCACGAATCGATCCGAAATTTCAAGTAATGGCCGAGACACTCACCCTATAAAAAAGGGTAGGAAAAGGCCTTCGGTAAGCCATAATAAATTATTTTAAGCTATAAGATAAGGCACCCAGAAACCTCTCCAAAAGCCTGACTAATTTAGCCATCGGAGGACCTTCGTCGGAATCTCCGGCCAAGGCTTTGTGCAGGTAACCCGGAGTGCAGGAGGTGACCCTCTTTCTCCATCCCGGCCGGTGTCTCCTCGGCTTCTTCCGGCGTGGTCACCTTCAGGCCAGATTTCAACCACAACATATGCCTGACTCTAATTAACTTTATAAAACACAATAGCCCACCATAAAATAAGTCTTGCAATATAACGATATCCAATTTTTTCACATCTACCATCCCTATTATGAAAGTCGCCAGGCAACCTTCGATCAATGGGAGGTATGATGTATAAGGTGAATCTGGATATGGCTATCTTTCCAAGCTTCCTATAATCAGGTTGAAAAAAACAGGGAAAAAAAGTATTAATCTTCTTCTCGGGACCTTGCCTGATATTACTATAATTATTGAGGACACCAAGCCCTTGTATTTCAATTGCCGATATATTTCTTTGCATATTTAAACAAAGATGGTAATGCGATTTATGTAGATGGCTGTACTCTCAAATTGAAGCTGGCCTTATCACATTTGAGCAATAATTCTAGCGCTCAAGGTTTCCACTCCATGTGAAAGTTTAACTGTACTTCTCAAGACCTTTTGAAGAAATTGCAACCATCCATATTTTCTCACACTACATTGCACATGTCCTTAATAAAAACATAGCCACCAAATTTCCTTTTATATGCACCACAAAGTAGCCCACGACAATTTCAGACAAACAAACTCGGAAAGTACTTACAGCTCAGCCCACTTTTCTCCATCTCCCTACCTTTCTCTTTTAATATGAGGACTTATTTGGTTTGCATAAAAAAGATTTCCTCACTACTGAAATATTTTTTTTATGAGCTGATGCCTAGATGTATAATATTTAGAAAAATAATTTTTATATATTTGGTTAACTATAAAAAAATGATATATTTCAAAGTAACTTATGTCTAGTTGAGTATCTGCTTTCTTGGTAAAGTTGCATAAAATACATGTTATACTCTTAATAAACGGAAAAACTTTATCCCATTCCATCTAAAAGCTTAGATATACTTTTGAAAAAAAAAATACATCAATTCCCAGTAGGTAAGAATTGGAGTTTTAAATGTCCCACATAGGTTTTTTTTCATAAAATATGGAAATCTTATTTTCATGGCAAAGCTAGTTTTCTACCTCTCTTTTTTGAAAATTCCAACCAATCAAACATGAGGTATATCTCCATTTTCTCATTAGCTCTACTTTCCTCTCCTTTTCCATCGAACCAAATGAGTCTATAAAAGAAATCCCTGACATTGGAAATTGCCGCATCAAGTTCTACAAAATTCTCCTCAAATCCCTGGAAGTTTTGAGCCAACAAGCTCCAGGATAAAAGCAAACCGAGAGAACGACGGACGGAAAAGGACAAAGAAAACGAGCCATGCTCCATGCCATCCAGGTAATCTTCCGTCGTATTTCTCGTCTCTAGAACAATTGAATTTTCGTTGACTTCTAAACGAAGCTAAGGTTTCACATCTCACATTTTGATTCCTTTGAATAATGCTTCCATCTTAAGTCAGCCATTCAAGGGTAATCCTAAGAATGGATATCTGAAATCCCATCGCTAAGTGTTTGCTTGCCCGGTTTCAAATTATTAAGATTCCAGCCCGAGATTTCCTCCAGCTTCTATCCACACTAATAAACAAACATATTATCAGATTGCAAAATCTCTAATGACACCATTAATCAGGGAGACTTCTTATATATACTCAAAGGAACCTCAGGCAATCGTACCCTTGCTCTCATCCGCTTCAGTCTTGCTAAATTTATCATCCATCCACCTCAAAGATCTCATCTCTACAACCGTCGTTTGTAATTCTAGTTATTGCCTTCCCATCCACATGTCACTTGATTTTCCTCTTAATCCTAGGATGACAAAATTTAGCCTACTTTACGGACATTTCCTCCTATAGGTTCTCATTCCCGTTTCCATTAATTTAATTGGTAAATTTAATCACAGCGTGCTCTTTCTGCCAAGTGAAACCTGTTAAATATGTAACTGGTCAATAAAATTGTCCACTTCATGAGTTCCATACTTTTTCATATCTTTTAATCTTATGATGAATGAAAAGAAAATTGGTCATGGAGACAGTAAGCAACTTGTTTTGCTTTAACATTGGTGCCTAGAATTTTACCTACTCTATGCAACAAGCATGCACAAGCTCATCCTTAATGTAGACTGTTTTAAATTCTTAACGTAAAATCTCTGCACCTCTGACCATTGCAATTTGCCAGGAGAAGCAGTGAATCTTAAAATATATTTCTTCACGATTTAAGAATCCAAGTATTAAATGTAAGAAAATCTTGATGTATTCAATTTCAAGCACTTGAGTCCCACAAAATGGTGGTCTAAAATCCACCATGAGAAATGTTGAGCAGAATACTTAGCATGGGCGAAATGAAGAAATTAAATGTTGTGCAGCATCACCTTTGCTAGCCAGAGCAGCAGCCAGATTTCTTCAGCGCAGAAACATCATCTTTCACATCTATTCTCTCTCCTTTACTGGGGAAAGCAGATGTTGCATCATCACCTGCCTCGACTGCTTTCTTGCATACAATTTGATAAATCTGAGTCAGAACATCTGCAAAAGCATTATCCACATTTGTTGATTCTAGTGCTGATGTCTCCATGAAAAAGAGTGATTCCCTCTCAGCAAAAGCCTTTCCATCTTCAGTGGAAACAGCAACAAGATGGCGGAGGTCGGACTTGTTACCAACGAGCATGACAACCACACTGGGATCTGTGTGGTCCCTCAACTCCTTCAGCCAACGTTCAACACTCTCAAATGTAGAACGCCGAGTAACATCATAGACGAGTAGTGCACCCACAGCTCCTCGGTAGTAAGCACTAGTGATGGCACGGTACCTGCACTTACACGATGGAACCACATTATAAACATGTCTTCGACCAGAGATGCACTAATGCAGACTTGATATGAAGTCCAACCTGTGATTGTAACAGATGCTTGCATAAATATAATTAGTAAAAATTGCCGTGCCTATCCTTGTGGTCACTTGTTATTTGATTCATATGCATGTATGCAAAACCTTTGCTTAAAGGCACATGATAGCCTTGACAGGAGTTGAATATGCAAATATATTAACTCACTAACCTATAGAGTGTGATTCATTATCTGATATATTGAGATATAGAATAACCTGATTTGATATATTAAGATATAGAATAACTTGATCTTGAAAGCTTGGTTAATTAGTCACATCAATTTTCAGTAGCAAGATTGCAACCCTACAGGTTCTGACAAATATTAATATATGAAAGCACTGCGCCATCACCAAGTTGATTGGTACAAACAATTAACATTATCAGAACATCCCATTCCTTTTCAATTGTAGAAAGGAGGCAGACAGCACCGATCATCATATTCAAAAATCATCAAGTGCATCTAGAGGGAACGGCAGAGGTACATTATCTCCCATTTAACTTCTTTGAAGTGTGGATAGAGATTATTAGTGGATACCCAGTCAATGTTGGTGCTTACAAACAATGAATATTAATTTTAGCAAAAGATCACCGCTTGGGCAAATAAGTTAGCTGGTTAATATATTCTGATAGTACAATGCAAAGGATAAGGCCAATAGGGCACGATATTTGTATCCACGAGCACATTCATTCAATCATGATAAAGAGAGTAAAGGCTCCTGACAGCAGGAGGTTAATATTGTTGCCAGGGAACAACCTAGGCCTTGTTTGGTTCCCCCATAAGTTTATCTGGGACATTTGAATAAATGAATAAGTACTCATTCCGTTGTAACCTTAAAAAAAAATATTCAACCAAGACAACCGAATAGTTTTTGCTGGCTCGAAGAGGAAGAAGTACCTAAAAAGTGCTTTCCATCTTCTGAAATCGTAAAAATGCTCTTCCTTCTTCCTGCTTATACTAGGATGCTAGAAAAGTTGTTTGGCTTTCTAAAACTGGATGATTGACATTGAAATTTATTAGGCAGGATCTTAAAGAAGGGTTTTCTCTCAAACAATGGAACAGAGGTAGGCAGAGAGGAGGTTCAGCTACTCTGCTGGTATAAAACATTGTCTTGCCCAAACATAATCCTAATTGCAATAATCCACAGACTCTAGATGACTGAAAGTTATACTGTAAATAGTATATTTTAATAATTCGAAGCACTAAATCTGTTGAAATGTCTTAAGGAATGAGATGAGGACAGATCATCAGATTTCTTCTTAGGATTATAAGATCTCCTAAGATAAGGAGCATGGGTTCCTAAACCTCGGCCCAGCCTGGAGTCCACAAATTGTAGATAACCTGATTAAAATCCAATTCAAACCTAGCCCCCCAAAACCTACAGCCGATCTCTATTGAATCACAACCGCAGCTTAGGGAGTCTATTTTAGAACCTCATCAACCTCCCTCCATAAGGCTTATTTGGACCTCATCTGCCATCAAGCATGTTCATAGAAACTTCAGAGACCTAGAACTTAAAAACAGCCACTAAACTTGACCACCTTATACCGAGTCCCAAAACTAACCCATCTAAAGTCAGATTTCTAAATTCACCCCTCCCATAGTACTGTACCCCCCACCCATCCAAAAACAAAAAGTAACTAAATAAATAAGATGAACCCCCTAGGTGTGTTCCTTACAAATTTGATAAGGGAACAAATTAAGCCCCATTAGGGCCTAGAGGGTATGGAGATTGCATGATATGCATATGCTGATACAACAAAAATAGAAAAAGAAAAGATTCAATACAGATAGGATGCGACAATGATTAAATTATATCTCATACATATATAGGAAAATCTGTAAAACATAATGATATATTATAGTTCAAATTCCAAAAAATCACATCAACATCCATAAATTCCATCATTTAGCAATTATTTGAATCCATGGACAAAATACATATCCATATAACAATGCCAGTATCACAACCCTAAAATTAACTATCTATACTGTCCTTCACTTTTTTTTGCTTAGACGGGCGTATCACACCATTTTGGTGTGAATACATCTAAGAAGATCAGAAAACAAAGTATCCCTAAACGCTCTAGGCACCTAAGCCTCAGAAGTCCATGGTACTCCGCTGGAGTGATCAGCCATAAACGAGGCCATCTAGTCCGCAACCTCGTTTGCTTCTCGGTAAACGTGTCTCACCTCAAAGAAGATACATCCTCTTGCCAAGCAACATATGTCCTGAATTAGGGGATGCGAGCCCGCCTCTCTAACTTAACTCTGGATCTAGTCAATCACTGTCGTTGGGTCACCCTTTATCAAGATGGCGTCAGCCCTCAAAGTACGCCGCGCATATCTAAAGCCAGCCCAAGTGTCTCGCATCTCCACACCCGGTATAAAGCAGGTGAAGATCGGGCACCCGCCCACAGCTAGCAGTCTGGAGTCTAGGCTACTGATGATAAAGCCCGTTCCTCCCCTCGTGCCCCCATTCAACACACATCCGTTAAAGTGCATCTTGAGAAAACTCGAGGGTGAGGGCTTCTAGATGATAAACACCATCTAAAATGCTACATAAGCAGAGGTAGAGTCCCAGGTGCCCCGAGCTATCAAGAATTCTTCTAGAGGACCGAGGTGGATGATCTCCGGAGCCTACGCCCGAGCCCTCTCCAATACGGTCCGCGATGGTTGGCTTCTCTTCCCAAAAATTCAGGTATTCCTAGCCAACCAAATGTGCTAAGCAACATAAACCACCAAAACGCCTCCGAGCCTGAGATGTGGTCTACCCAGCCGACCCCTTAAGTACTGGAGGAAGGAGTACCCAAGGGTCGTCGAATGCACCCCTAGAGGGATGTCAGTCAGCCCCCAAACTCGATCTGTTCTGGTATTCAAGTTTCGTAGGTGCATCCAAGATATATCCAGAGCCTTCTTTGTCCTAGCTATATCTTACAAGTATAAGTATCCAATGCATTGAACTATCTATATCAGCCTCACAAACTTATACCCACACCTATAAAGATTTACATTAGATAAGGATCGGCGCTAACTCTGAATCAGAAGAATCAGAGGTGTAACCAGGGAATGAATATAGTGGACCTAAATTCCACTTTAAGGACCAAGTAAAAAACACACTTTCAACCTATCATATTCTCACTTGACACCTGCGCACATGGTTCATTTGGTGTTTGATTGTTCCTAAAACACACTATACTGAGCAGCAAGATCATATCTACCTACACACAATTGCTCACCTTAAAAAAAAAAGTGAGACCTTGGAATCCAACCACACGTGTTTTCTACCCTCCACATAAGGGCCTATAGTAACTTGATACATCCTAAAATTTTGCCTCTCCTCCATTAGCCAATTGGATGTCTCATCTTTGTTTCATGCACAAATCTAAACACTTCCAAAATTCTGCATTTGCCCCTATTCCTTAAGATTTTTTTCAAGCCCTAAACTATTCACACCATAGATTTAAAAGAAAGCATTAGGATTCGATTCAAAGTCTACATCTACCCTTGATACCTGGCTACTCCCTCCATTTCAATCAAATGGTTCATACCAGGTCAACTATCAAAAATCCCTCAAATATCAATCCAAGTGCTCTATTTAGTTTAATCACTTTTATCAAAGCATTATTTAAAGAGAAAGAGGGGTTGCTCTATTTTGGGAACATTCCCACATTCTAGAAACCTAACCTAAGGAGTCACCTCCATCTCCCACCTTCTACCTTTACAAAACCTTAACTCTAACCCTAACTAATGAAACTATTGCAAACCCTTAGACCATATTAACATTCTCCAAGAAAACCATGTCTATGGTCATCACATCCACCAAGCCCTCAATGCCTAGCTTTTCAGTCTTTTTGGAGGTAAGACCTTGCCCCAGGCACAAAGATCCTCTGTCAAGCACTTCCATGTGAAGCTAAGGCCCTATGGAGGTTTTAGCATCTTATAAATCTTTCATGTAGGTATGGTCATAGATCATATATCTTCATGTCAGCGAGCCTCAGTCTCTAAAATGTGGTTCGAGGTGGTATTCCTTCCCCAACCATAACCATAGAACTCCCATGACATGCTTTTAGCACAGGACATGGAGTCTCACCCCTCATTCTCTAGTATGCATGCCACCATTTGTCCACTTATAGGTGATAGTTTACACAAGAGTTCGTTGCATACAGTCTGCTAATTGTTATGTCATGATCATTGGATTGTGAAAGACTTCATAAAGCAGTACAAGGGGATGTCACCTCTGTCTGTGTGTATTTGAGTGTATATCTGCACATCAAGAAATGTTGAACCGAGCTGTACCGGATGGTTCAGCCCGAACCAAGCCGTACCGGTCTTCGACCGGGTCGGTTCGGCAATGAAAAACGGTTTCGACCCCAGCCAGCCGAAACCGGCTAAAATTTGACAGAATCGGACGGTTCCTTCCAGTTCGGTCTGGTCCGAACCGGTACCGGTTCGATGCTCATTACTGCACGCAAAATAAAACTAGAATGCTTTTGAAAATATTTAGCCTCATATACTTCCGGTGCACAATCAGTGATAGATCTTTTAAAATGACATTCATCCCATCGGTCATAGTCTACATTGTACAGCTTTCCTAGAAACCAAAAACAAATAAATATTGGTAGTCTTTCACCTATAAGATATTTTCCAGCAATTTTTCTCAAAGTAAAAAAAAATAAAATAAACCATGATAGCAATCCATCTTGTGGACTGATATCATTGGCTTACTTGACCCAATGCAAGGCCCAACAGACCTAGCAGAACAGCATTTAAGCTCAATTTTGACATTAACTAGTTGATACAGAATTCACCTCCACTAAAAAATGCTCATTTTGAGATCCGGTGCTGTTATCACACGACACCACCATTCAATTGTCCATAGTCTCGTTGGCAAGGACCTTTTATTTTCAATAATATGTCAGCCTATTGTTCGTAAGAGGACTGACTTCAATGGACATCAATCAACTACTTCATGTTGGAGCTAATATTAAGAACCAACTGAGACAGCATCGCATGGCGACTACATCGCATCAAGTTCTTTGAGGACCAAATATATGAAACCTCACTATGGAAGATCCCAGCCCCCGAGTTACCAAGCAATGTAACTTTCCCCCTCAATCGACAAAGTTTCAATTCTAATCCAAATTCTCAGGCAACGGACACACGGTGCCTCCAACCCAGTAATAGCCTATTTTGGTCACCCAGGTTATACTAGATCATAACAATATGACATAAAACCCCAAAACAATACGGGGAAAATCACCTCACCATTCTCCCTTCCTGGCATCACAGCAATGCAAATCTCGCAAATCATTAATATATAACACCAAGGATTGGGACCTAGCAGATCACTCTTCTCCACCTAATATAAATCCAAGAAATCGGCAGATCATGCAAATTTTTGGTGGCATCTAATGCCCATTCCGAGTCCTATAAAGATCGGAGATCCCAGATCTCAGAACCCTTCTTAACCCCTCGTCCAACTCAAAACAAGAAACCAGACCAAGGAGGCAAAGCAGAAAAGAAAGAAACAAGGAAGACGGGCCATTGGAAGTAGACAAAAGGAGGAGGTACCTCTCCTGGCCGGCGGTGTCCCAAATCTGAGCCTTGATCACCTTGCTGTCCACGGTCAAGCTCCTGGTGGCGAACTCCACCCCGATGGTCGACTTGGACTCCAGGCTGAACTCATTCCTCGTGAACCTCGACAGCAAATTCGACTTCCCCACCCCGGAGTCCCCGATCAGCACCACCTTGAACAGGTAATCGTAATCGTCCTCCGATCTGTACGCCTCCGCCATCTCCTTCGCCAAAACAGGGCAAAGAAAAAACGCTACCAAGCGCCGCGCTTGGATCTCTCGGCGCCGCGCGTCTGTGCCGCTGCGTGTCGGAACGCTCTCTCTTTTCTTTTTAAATTAATGGGAGATCGGCTCCTTTTTTTTTTCTTTTCAAATTAATGGGACCTCGGCTCGGGTGGTGGGCTGGATTCGATATTATTAGGTGGGACGCTGCGTCCGCCAGGGTGGCCGTGGGCACAGCCAATCACAACCGCTGGTTTTTACCTAAAGAAGCGTGCTTTGACGAATGGAATCGATCGGAACCAGCGGTCGGTGTCGTTTTATGGTCGGTTGGTGTGACAGGTGATGACAATGGAAGGATAGGTGTCAAGGGCGACATTCCAACGGTGGAAAGCACGCAGATCTTTCTCTTCCGTGCTTGATTGCGAAGGGGACAACGCGTTATTAGGCAACTGAAAAGGGAGCCCGTTTTAATCCCATTGGTTGTTCTTTTCATGCGTCTTATAGCACGAAAATAAAAGAAAAATACTGTGTGTATATGTTGAATGTACTTCCACAAAATGTAATCAGATTTTTCAAACTAATCGCATGAACTTATAACAATAGCTTCAACTAGTTATTTACTTTCTTTTAAAAATCTTATTTTTGAAATAGGTACAAAATTCAAACCTGGATTGGTGCGTGAAATTCTTGTATTAATAGCATTGGCTAACTGTATTATATGAGATCGGTACCATATTAGTCGATTTATGAGAGGGAGTTGGGCATGAATATAAACATAAATAGACATGAATCTAAGAGTTTTGTCAATATATCAGAGAGAGTTGGAGCATTCTGCCCAGTGCCGCTTTTGGAAGGAAGCGAAGTGCATTTGGTCTGCGCTTGAAAATTACATGGTAAAAACAAAACTTGGAACCACTTTTAGACAGGTCTGATTTGCTCTCATAAGCAATGCTGAGTTAGGTCTAATTTGGCTAAAATCAAAGTCAAGATTAGATGAGCCACTTTTGGACGTTATCCCATGTAAGCTAGCAAGGGATATGGCTAAAACGATCATCTTTTTTGAATTTTATGTAGAAACTTCAGAACTGGTTTCCCACTAATTTAAATGTTAAAGTCTTATCGGCCTGGTCCATATCAAGTGAAACAAATCATTACTATTCCGATATTTTAGAACTTAAAAACCTGATAGCTTCGTAGCCAACTTGCAATCTAACAAAATGTTGTGCTACAGACGGGCTATCATTTAAGATCTAGAAATTTGAATGAATTCAAATTAGATGCAGCCTCGATCTTAGATTCCATCCATGCTCTCAAAAAACAACCAATATATAGTGGTTCCAAAGCACATCTATTTCATTAAAAGCTTCCGTGGAGACATCTGTAATTTTGTACCGTGCTTAGGATCGTTTGGCTTCAGGTTTCATTCGGCTAAATTGAAGGAGAGGGGAGAGAGAGCTGCGAAGATTAAATAGCTTATGCAGACGTGACCTGACGTAGAAGAGAGAAAAACACTTCCAATGACATAGCATGTCATAATGATGTCTAAGGGGTAATGATTTACCTCGTGCTCAGACCACATCACTTTTCCTTGGACATCCCAGACATGGGTAAGCACTGGACTTATAAAATTCAGGCATTACCAGAGGGACAAAGGAACTTATGAGAGATAATGCAATGGGTGGGAACCCTTATAGAGCCCACCAAATTCCTCATTTATACATAATGATGCATTCCTTGTCCCTCCCATCATCTCAAATAGGACTTTCCATCATTTCAATCTGTAAATTGCTCCATTGGTAACAATTAAAGAGTTATAACCAAATTAATGCAATTCTCAGGATGAAATGCACTTGAATCAGCCACCAACAGAACGGGATACATTAACACGCAAGTTTTTGATGGGCAGGCAAACGATTACCATCAAAGTATATAAGGGGCCAAGCCCCACTTGATTGCAGGTTTTGATGTCATAATTATACAAATTCTGTACATCTTCACATGTAATCAGTAGTCAACTAACAGGTATAAGAAATCTCATAATAACTAATTACACCAAAAGAAAAACACGTGATTTAAAATTTAACCAATTTGCATACGACCTCCAAAATCCTACGCTTAAAATACATGAATGAGAAATTTAGTTCCAATGGCACAAGGATACTTTTGGGGAGACATTTTTGCTCCCGGTTGTTCATTTTAATTGTAATTCAAGATAAGGATGAGCTTGTATGGTAAGTCAACCTTTTGGCACGGCACTGAAGGGTGCTCTGGTAGATGAATGGTAGGATTCCAGAGCCACCAGCATGCATGAGGTTGCATGTGTGATAACTGAGAAGTCAATACAGTGTGCGAACTATGAGTGTGCCATCTAAGCTCGCAGTCCAAGCTGACAGATTTGTGTGAGTCTAGGAAGAACCACTTATCACCCTGTCTGCAACATTAAAATAACATGGATGCATGGGGGTTCATTTGCCAGAGAAAGAAGAAACTTGACTGACAAAACAAGCATGCTTTAGCCATCAATCTTGCAATAAAATCCAGTCTTCAACTTAGGTAATTTAGCTTCTCAAACATATGGTGGAGGGTACTTCGTACCAATAGCTTATCCTAACTCCCAGGATGTTGTTTTGAGGAACCACGGCCTTTGTGAGAGATTATTAAGTCGTGGGAAGAGCAGGCGCTGATGGAACTATTC
The DNA here is from genome assembly GCF_051530095.1 of Phoenix dactylifera. Classification (NCBI taxonomy): domain Eukaryota; kingdom Viridiplantae; phylum Streptophyta; class Magnoliopsida; order Arecales; family Arecaceae; genus Phoenix; species Phoenix dactylifera. The sequence continues at coordinate 30,154,771 of NC_143198.1, read as the reverse complement.
AGAAGGTGGTCGCACATCACGGAAATTGAAGCAGCTGACCAGGATAAAAATGGTGTCACTTGATGGGAGGATTTCAGAACTTAGTGGGAGATTATGACAGATTTTGTATTTGATCCTTGTATCAAACCCCCCCCCTCCCCTCCTTCCCATGATTAGATCAACAGGTTTACTCAGTGAGAGGTGTAATTTATTTTCCCAACTCTTCTCATTTTCATTCTGTATCTTTTGAAGATGGCAAGGCTCAAACTTCTCTCATCACATGCTTGAATTAATAAGTGCAGTGAACAGGGAGAGGTGGCGAGGATGGTAAATGGCTAGTTTTATATCCTCTCTTACTTGAAAGAGGTTTTTTGCGAGCTTGGCGAGTTAATTATTGTGATGCAGTTCTGCATGATATATTTTAGTAATATTAGGCTATTTTTGACACTGGAGCCATCCACAATAGCAGCCTAAACTTTGTTCTTTTCTAGATCTAATTCTTTCTCACGAATATCTGATTTGCATCCTGATTTTTTAAATAAATAGAATTAGAATTCTCAACAATATGGATATGACTGATATCCAATTTGTAACCAAACTTATTTTGAACTAATACAGATACAGCTAATATCAAGTTTGTACATATTAGTTTAGAGCAAATTGAAATACAAATTTTAGTTTCAGAATGATACTTTTACTTGTATCAGCTGAATAAAAGTGGATATGGATATGAATATGGATATACTAATGTCCTATATATGTCTGATCCGCTCCCCTATGTAGGTCTAACCGAAGATATTTGCTTCAAGCTCAAGACGGCTTTAAGCCTACTTTGTGTAGTTCTTGACTTAATCTAAGGCCTCAAGGCCTTGGTTGTGCATAATTTGTTGGCAATCATAGTTGTAGGTGCTATTATAGAAGATGGGGTTGGAAGAGGATTTTTGTTCATTCTATGCTTACACATGTTTGCCTGTGAAAAAAAAGGCTTGAGAACTAGAATTCTCGACAAATTTTAAAAGTCCTTGTAACAAGTTTTGCCTTCTTTTCTCAAATTCATTGAATAGTTTATTTTCCTCAATATTACACATTCGATAGCTACAATAAAAATAAAAAATCAGATATATTTTAGGGCAATGAGGAGTTCAGGGGGGGAACGAAAATGAAGCAATGTCCCTCTCTAATTAGAATAGAGAGTCTACAAACAATTATTGGAAGTGCAACTGAATATAACTATTGCACAAATTATTTCCAAATGTAAAGGTAGACATTCAAGACAAATTAGTGAAGATTACTTGAAAAAACTGATAGCAAAGTGCAATGAGCATGCAATGTAAATAAAAAATAAATTTTCAAAATCTTCCTTTAAAAGTAATGCTACAAGATCTTACCAGTTAAGAACTGTTGCATATGATGCCAAAAAATCAAGTTTCTTCATCATGAAAATCAACATCATCAATGATAACGTACTTTGCAGCTACATTGGGAAGGGGAGGATTTGTATCTTCAGTTTTGCTAGGCCAACTCTTTTTCAGCTTTTGATATCTAAGATGGTCAGCAGAAGTATAGATTTATTATTATTCAGGTTTGAGACAGCAGTAATGTTTTCTAAATATATCAGATGACTACTGGTCATTTTTAGTATCTTAAATGATAGCATATAGAAATTTTATAAATTGTGATATCTAAGTGCTAAAGTAATGTTTTAACAGATCTAATGGAGTCAAAAAAAAGGTCATAAACTCATAGTTATCGTTGATATATAGACTAGAGAGTGTCCATTAGTAAAGCAATATGGTAAATTAACACTTGAAAGACCAAGCAACTATAAGAAAATTACATCTTTCAGAAAACAGGAGATATGTTCACTTACTTGTACCAGTTGAATAAACTAACCCCAACCATTATCGTGAGGAGTCCAATTCCCTTTAGCAAGGTAAATTGATCATGAAAATATAGAACTGCAACCTGACATACCGTGCACGCGTTACTAATATATAAACCAAACTACAAACTGACTTATTTTAACATACAGATATTATCATACCTATATTACCTTGGCTACATATTCATCAATAAGAAAAACTACAGAAGAACTCACAGAATATAACCCAATATTAAAGCAAGACAGCAAGTGGAAAATGAGCAGAACTAATGGTCGTAAGTTACAATAGATTGTGATGATGGATGGAAAGCAGATGCAATATTACCAACATCATTTGCTATCTGAATCTCAGGAATTATAAGTTGACTTGTTAAATTTGAGAAAATCTCTTTCATCCAAAAACTGAAAAAGGATGTGTTTATTAGTGTAAAGGCAGGGACTATGGATAAAGACTGTTGTCCAAGACAGGCTATCTTAAGGATTTGTTTTCCATAGTTCCAAGTGATGGCTCAAGATGTTCCTGTGATAGATATAATGTATTTTTACAGGTTAATCATGCTTTGGTTAGCAGATGAAAAATACAAGCTAAAGCACTAAAACATGGTATATTACTAAGTGTAAAGGATGATATACAATAATGACATGAATCATATTCTACTGATGAAATGATCAAAAAAGTTAATGCATAACTAGCAAGATGCCTAATCTTCACGTGTCTCAACAGATAAATCAGATAGAAAAGAGAGAAACCAGAATGTGATTGTAGAGCATAAAGGTAGCTTCAACATGTAGAGCAGAATTACATTATATGAATTGCTAAGGAGCATAAAGTAAAAAGTCAAGTCATACCAAAATTGTGACAGCTTCTTTAACAATGCCAGCTATTGTTATTGTTACTGCACTGGTTGCCGAAACAAGAAAATATTCAGTTAAAACCTGCAATAAGATTAAGGTCACTGCTTTTGAGTGCATGCAGCCAAAAAGATTATTACAGGCATTAATGTCTGACAAAAGCCCCTAAAGCCAGTACCTAAACAACTTTCAAAGATAATGGAGTTCAATACATAACTTACCATGAAAAATGCCAAGAAACCTCCCAAAAGCAGTAACAGGCAACTCAATATTACATGCTTTGAACTATCAAAGTATTTATTTGTCCTGAAGCTATGCCACGGATCCATAATAAGAGATAGGATCGCTGTAGCTACTGCCATCACAGGGGTAACATAGCTCATCAGAGCAATTGGATCCTTTAGACCTACGTAACACCAAATATAAGTCTTTCATTACTGTTATGAAGATCATCAAAGTTACAACCAATGGAACAAATTCTATATTGCATTTTACTCGAGCTCTATTATAGCCAAAGTAAATAAGAATCTAAGACAACTTGTCTCAGTGCACCCCCATCTGATCATGTGGTGGTGTCCATGGGGCAGTGTTTGCCCACATTAGTTCGTCAATAACAACCCCTTCTGTAATCTAAACTATAGGTCTCCTAGTGTAAGAAAACATGATAGATTGCTTACCATAGGCCTCTTTCTTCATGTTAAGTTGGAAGCCACATGCACCAATAATGAAGTGTCAATAGTTAGATAGGGAAGAAGAAGAAAATAAAATATATTGTTATAAATACAATGTATATCTAAGTACATGATCTATTTTTCCATTAACTAATATTCACGACAGAAATCTTCAAGCAGAAAAAAGTGAATAAAAAGTATGGACTGACAGCCAAACCTGCAAAAGAATCTGAGTCATGCACCAGCGAAAGCCTGACATAACAGCAGCAAGCATAACAAAAACAAATCCCCAGATATTGAACTCTGTCTCCTTGGCAACTAATAGAAAATGGATTAGTCCACACGATATTGTATTAGGAGTGGAAAATATTAAACATTGAAATTATGAAAAAAAAGAAACAAGGTATGCAATTCAAGAAAAAAGATCGCAAATACCAATCAAGTAGAAAAAAAATATGTCCGTGTGTTCTCAGATGTCATATTACAGGCACAATAACAGCACTCTGAGAAGCATGTTGGGGTGGGGGGATCCAAATAATTTTATGCTTGGTTTTCAAAACTGAATAGAATAAAAGTGATTAACATGAAAGATGAGAAATTAAAGAGATGGAGGGAACTGTACTCGTATGGGAGGAAGTGAGAGACAAATGGAGGCTAAGACAGCTTCTGTATTAAATGATGATACCTGGAAGCTTCCTTATTTTCAATAGCCTTTAAGTGGCAGTTTTTTGTTCTTCAGATTTAGAAGTTTGGAAGTTCAATTATAGAGGTAAGGATTCTAACAGCCAAAATGTCGATTAGAAGTAATTTTTATATCATTTCTCTCGTAACTTTATCTAACTAATGACATTTGAAATGAAAGTAAATATGGAGAACGCCATATGTAATTTTATTAATATACAGATAGCATGGATGCAATTAATGAAACAACATACCTGTTAGTAGAACTCCTATGGAAATGATAAGGATGATACCTAGAAGCTTAATACTGGGACTCTCCAACCTTTTACAATGGAAGAGGAAAATATGTTATAAAGCTTATGTATTACAGGGGGGAAATAAAAAAGCCTATTAAAGATGACAAGGCCCATGGCTCATCATTTCTGAACATGCATAGCCTCACTAGTTACTTGTAATATATTAGAGCAAGCACAATGTAACAAATAATTGCAATTTTTTTGGAAAAAAATATTTAATAAATCTATCCTAAATTAAAAAAGACAGCAAAGACACATAATAACTCCAGATAATGTTTGCAGAAATATTGTCTCCAAATTTGACCTTAGCTAGTTATCAGATAAGCCGGATAAAGCAGGTATATCGGTACAATCTATCAATGAAAATTGATGGAAGGTGAAAATAGAAAGGAAGAAAGAAGAATATGGTGGAATATTTAATGAAAAGAACACGTACATGTTGACTTAAGGAATTAATCAAACACAGTAGAACGCTGATGAAAAAATACCAATATTGAACCATAGAAATCAAACATGAAATATTTCTTGTAAGATATTTGAGGCGTTCTTGCTGATGGACATAAAACATATTATAAGTCCAAGTTATCTCTGACGTTAATGACCTAAATGGATCAATCATAATAATGGAGAAATCAAAATCTTTTGATGATTTATAAAAGGTTTATGCCTTGAACTTTTAGGCCATTGTTCCATCATTTCCGATTACTTGGAGGATAAAACAAGCTTCTAAGAAATGCTAGAGCAGACCAGATACGGAGTATTTGCATTATCCTATGGAACTCATCAGTTTAGGTCAAAACTTGCCTAAATGCAAATGCAAACAGAAGGAGAAATATTGGGGCCGCAGACTTGCACTGCAAAAGAGGAGACATAGGTTCAGAAAGGCAGAAAATAAACAAGAAGATTTAGACACCAAAACCCCATATTTATATATATGAGAAATAAAGTATTGGAAATTAAAAAACATTCTTTCCATCGAACATGAAACTCACCATTGTAGCAAATGTCACAGATATGAAAACAAGAGAAATATTGCTCAGGTTTACATCCAATGCAGTTCCAATAGCAGTTGGCACAACTGCAAAGAGAAGAATCCATGTGTTTTTCATTACCAGTTAGAAAGTTCAGAAAACAGATAATATTGATGCACCAATGAACTGCCTATTTTTGGCTTCAAAGATCAAAATTTATATGTTGCAGTAAGCATAACCCATTTGTAGATGGAATTAAATCTCATATGTGTATGATGCCTCTTGAACCATACATGGCACATGAACTTAAAACTGAAATTAACGCATGAATTTCATGCCCCATAATCGAGTCCAGGAATGTCCCACCCAATAAAGAAGCAAAAAAGTTGCTTTCAAGATGATAGCAAACAAGTGAAAGAGTATATTGGAATAAAAATTCAACCAAGCAATAGATTACAATCCTATCTGATGGGGCTACATCCATGATGGTATAAACTCAAGGCCAAATAGCATACGCAGAAGTCTGACAACAAGAAAGAAAGAAAATTTTTCGGACAATATTGAACTTCCAATTGGCCATCCTCAATTGCCGTTATCTGATAACATGGAACTGCATTGCATACTATAGGTTCTTTTCATTATCCCAAAAATCTCAACAAATATAAAGATCCAAATTGCACAGGAAAATAAGCTGACAGAGCATGGATAAGAGTCCATGAATCCCTATATAAATGCATCACCAAGCCATGCAGAGCATCAAGGCAAAACCAGATAATGGATTTGGTAGTCAATTTTGGTGCAATATATCAAAATCTAGATATTTTTCTTTCCAAGGTTCCAACATGTTACTGTAAACTTAGTGAGCACGAGATCATTGCTTCTTGGTAAATCAGCTGGTTCATAATCTTCCTTCCCTCATCGACCAAGTTTTTTCGGTAAAACCAATAGCATGTATAATCAAAAAGAACAAATCAAGGGCAATCAAGTTACCTCTGATGAAGTAATCCCTCCATGTCATCGCAGGGCCTCTGCTTTCAGAACCCCGGGACTGGAAATATAAAATAGCCTTGGACAAAACAGCTTGCATTGTGAAGTGAACGGTATTCATCAATAGTGGAGCCGGGAACTTCCCCATATGTTCCCCAAGCAATGTCTTATTATACCTAAACCCAGAGGAAAAGGTGACTAATTATTGCAATCATTCAAACTAGATATAAGAAAACTAGATAATTTAGCAAGATCGAAACACCCACAGCGTCAAACAGGTACTGAAGGTGTACCAAACCAGTATACAAAACAAAGCCTTGATGATATTGGCTGCAGAGAGGGGGCTCTGCGCAGAGACTTGTAGTGTTTCCAGCTTCGTTCTTGAATCGGTAGCATGGATCCCATTCTCGATATCGAAAGGAGAGTAATTCATCCCGTTTCCATTCGCCCCGGTATGAGCCGATCTGCTTTGATTCATGCTTTGCTGCCCGCCTCTTTGGAGCAGTGGCTGGTCAGAATCTTCTGCGATGGTGGACTCGGAAGATCCATCGATCGCGTCCTCTTTGCACCACCGCGAGAAGGACGGCTCCCTCCGGAGCACCGGCCTGTCGTTTTTGCTCGCAACCTCATCGCTCTTGGTTTCCGCCGCCGCTGTTGTCTCCCCTTCTTCTTCTTCTTCTTCTTCTTCTCCCATACCTTTCGCTGGTCCTAATTTGCTTTCTCCCATCAAATTCCCCTCTTATTCTGAACTCTAGGACATCATTCTTGCCTTAAAAACCTCCTCCCAAGAACCATCTTTTGGTTGAATCTAACTTCGACAAAAACGGATTCAAGAAAGAGATCGGGAAGGATGAGATCAGATCTCTGCCGCTAAGGTGGTTAAAATTTGGGAGAAAAGGGAGGTGTAGATTGGGTGAGGGGAATGAGAAAGTTGAGGGAGTTCGGATCTGAGATTCTTTCTTCTTTTTTCCGCTTCTTTTGGCGCTGGTGGTGTCGGCGTGGTGGCGTTCTCACGTTCTTAGGCCGTGGTGAGTCAACGAGAGGGCTGCGACTCGGTGCTGCGGAAGACGACAATTCAGCGATACATTCGGAGGGACGGAAGCGTATCTACCGGTCCGCGGTTTCGTCGATTCATTCCCCTTCTGTGCTCTGATGTTCCGCTGCCCCATTCCGGGAATGGAACTGCCAGGTCTGCGCCTGATAGAGAAGATACTTAGACCGGAGTAGGCTAGAAATGAAACTTGAATCTAGGGTCCATCCGGGTTGTTGCAATTGATGGTGCACTGCAGCCATCTATCTCGCCAAAAATCGAATTTTCTATCCGAGATAAGCCACCGACAATACAAACAATGATTTGTTATCCCATATAAACCATATTTAACTTATACCTAGAGACTGAGACAACTCCTCGGACTCGTTTGGTCCGCGGGAAAAGAAAGGAAGAAAGTTTGGTCAACGAAAAAATAGTTAGATGCCTCTTGTTTGGTTAGAGTTTTCAGAGAAGAGAGATGGAAAAGTTATATTTTCATGAAAATATGATTCTCATGTATCATGAGAAAGTCTTTCCCATGTTTCATGAGAAACTCTTTCCCATGAGAAACATAAAAAAGTTACTCTTTCGTGAGCTGGAAATCACTTCATTTTTATTTTTTTTCCAAAAAAGCCCTTCAGCATTTAAAGAGACATTAAAGACCTAATTTTTATTAAGGGTATAATAGGAATTACACATAACTTTTTTAGAAAAGTGGATGGTCAACCAAACATAAGTACTCTGAAAATCTGTCACTTTTTCATTGTCAACTAAGCATGCCAAAAGTACCTTTCCAGACATCCTCTTTTTAAAAATATGTTTCCTAGAAAAGAAAATGCTTTCCACGAACCAAACGAGCCCCTCATGTTTCTTGATTACCATACTAACTTGGGCATCGAAGAGTTCCTGCCGGATATGTTCCGGCTAGAGGATTTCTTTACTTTGTAATATTTCAAGTCGGAGTGCTGTCATCTGATGAGAATCTTGGCTGCAACAATTGAGCGCCACTCGTCTTCTCTAATTCCGACCAAAATAATCAACCATCGAGCTCTCTAGCATCATCGCGCTTCTCGTCGTGGTACCTAGAGTCACTGAGTTGGCAACAGATTAAAACCACCTCCTTTATCACTACAATTTGGGGACAAGTTTCGATAAAGTCATCCTAAGCATATCCGAGCTGATCCTTTTATTAAAAATGGTTAGGATACCCATGAAATGCACATATCAATTTATTGAATCCACAAATATTGATTTGGCAACTACTCCATCAACCTCATTGGTAACAAAATCTATGAATTGCACCAATTTTTCCTCATCGCCGATAAAAAAATTTGTTTATTTGCATTGTGGGACCCGCATGCAATTGCTCAATTTTTATCAAAACGAGCATTATCTGTGTTCTTTTATCATACTTAAATAATTAAGCAATGTATTCTGGTTCCAAATAAATCATAACCTCATCACATATTTATCATGAAAGTAGAAAAAAAAAGTAGTTGAACCGTCCCGGAGAATCTATAGCTTAACGGTCCCAGCGTGATGGAGGAATACCTTACAAAGAAGCTACAAAGTTGACTTATAATTGCGATGCTACCTACCATCCATCGTATGGAGATCAGAGGAGAGAGAAAGAGAGAAAATCAGAAGAAAGAAAAGGAACTATGGAGGTTAGTTACCGGCAGAAAAAGTCGCTCTTGTCATCATTACAGTCGCAGATGAATTCTTTAAACTTGCAAAGGCCGTGACCGCAGCCGATGACGCCGCCAGACTCGTCGAGGTAGAGGATCTCGTCAGTCCACTTAGGGGGGAGAAGAAAGTGAGGGGTTTAGAATTAAATTTATATATTGATAAAATTATCTCTTATTAATTTTTTTGACAAAAATTCTATCACTGCTTCCATTTTTTTTTATATGTATTCACTATTTTTTAGTTAACTATTTATATAAAGTGTATTAACTATTTAAATTAAATTATAAGTTAACTAGTTATTTATATAATTAATGCATTTAAATAAATTACTTTATATATAATTAACTTATAAATTATTTATATAATTAAATTAAAATTAAAATTTTTATAATTTTTATATAATTATAAATTATAAATATTATAAATTTATATATTGTCCTATTTTTTTAATACAAATAAGTATTATAAATTGATAATAATAATATTTTTTATAAAAAAATAATTAATAAAAATATTATACAAACATCATTCATTATTCCTTTTATTCTTTCTATACCAAAGAGGGAATGGAATCATTTTTCTCCATCGTCCAATATTTTACCAAAGGATACTTGATCCATCCTTTCTTCCGCATCCATTCTCCTTCAACCCATCTTTCGTATCAAACAAAGGATAAAAAATGATCTACCCGCCATCTAGTAATGGAAGGAGATATATTCTACCGGTAGGAGCTGAGGCCACCGTAAGGAGGAGATATTCGACACGACAATACGGCGTGCATCACGTGGCCGTGATGTCGTCAATTACAACTGTGGGTGCATCAAGATAAACGTGCGATGAATGACTCATAAGAACGAGCGGCTGTGATCGTGCACTCATCTTGCGGACACCGCTTGGCGCGCTCCTCCTGTGAGATTGGAGGCTTCTTGTCGCTCCGCCCCCTCGGTTCTCTTCCTTTCCCCAAATGGATGCTCTTGGGAAGGGGGAATTGTTCTGGTGGAATTTTTCTCCGAGAGGCCACCGACATCGCTCCAGGAGAAAACCCAAATCCTCCTCCTCGGAATCCGTCAACGTCCAAGGGCGTGGGTGGTCCCTCGCCGACTTCCCTCTCAAACAGGCCGCGGTCGCCGCCTCACTCGTCCTCACCGGCGACACTGTCGCCCAGGTGAGGGACCGATGGGTCGCCCATCGCCGCGGCAAGCCGGATTCAGAGAACAAGGCAAGTCCCACCACTTTTCCCCATCCTATAAATAGATTCTTGGAAGCCGGAAAACCCTCGTCCTTTCGCAGGATAATCTTACAAATATATGAATCTATATCGTGGAGTGCGCATTTGTATCTTTTCTGTTGACATCAAGCAGTGAGAAATTGTGGTTAAAAAAAAAAATGGCATTCATTAGAGATCTAGAAGCTAGACATCTTGATAGTGGCATATCATCAGTAATCTGGTGTTCTTAGCAGCTGTTTTCTTGCTGGAAAGTCTTTCTTGAATGTGGTTGTTGTGCCTTGAATTGTACAGGACCCTCAGGACCCCGTCTTTAATCGCAGTTCGCATTGTAACATGTCCATTTTTTATTCTTTTCTTTCATTTCAAAGAATGCTATGTCAACTACTAGCTGCTTCGCACATGAATGATTCATGAATGGAATTGGTTGTTCGCAGCGGGTGAGGTTGAAATCTCTCCCTTTGTCTAGCAATATTTGAAGCTGGCACAAGGATGACAAGTTTTAGAGAGCTGCTAAATGTAATGTAGTTTCTTGTGCTGCTATCTTAGTGATATAACCTTGAATTCAAATTGAACGGTATGATTTTTCTTTTTAGTCCAAATGGATGGCACGTAAATCATTAGGGCTTCGCTGAAGAGATTAAGAATATTGCACTGACTATGATCCCTTGTGAAGATGACTTCCGGTTGTTCTTTTATTGTTGTTGCTAGTTATAGTGGTCGTTCTTTTTAGTGAAGAAACATGGGTGGCAGAATTCCAGGTAATGGATCTTTTACTGTTTCAATGAAATCTCACCCTAGCCTTCACACCTTTCCCTTAGCCTGGTGTCATGCTATTTCGTAAGTGGATTTAACAATCCACATGCCTGGTTTGGACATTTCCATCATTTTGTTCTTGGTATCCACTTTAATTAAATTCATTATGGTTATGCTCTCTTCTTCCAATGGCCTCTTCTATCATCGTTCTTCTGTGCTTTGTAGTGTTGTTCATAATTCGTCCTGTGTCTCCAATTGAGCATTCTTGTCCTTTGTTAGTAAGAGATGAAGTAAAATGGGCCTCCTCGCTTGATTTAATGTTCTATCCTGTAATTGAGGTTTTGTGTTGGAATAGAGGTGACCTTTGCTCGATCGAGTTTGCATGATTGTCCAGTAATAAAATAACTAATATTTTGATATATAACATGTTTCACATCATCAAGAGCTAGCCCTTCCATAAGCACACTCTGATTTATAAGTAGATGGGTGGTCATTTATAAAAAAGGGGTTTATATACTATTGTGTTGAGCACTTTACTTGTGCTTGATGCTTTTGCTAACTGACTGGTTGTTATCATATTGTCTGATATCTTAAATGGGTCCCTTTCTTTACTACTTCTTATTTATTGTGAATGTGTACAACAATTTAAGATCCATCATCACTCTGTTGTTAGCCATATATTATCTTGGTTCCAAATATCCAGTCTACTGATCAATTTGTAGTTTTGTACACACTATATCAAAGTACCACGCTATATTTTATTATATGTGGCAAACTTTTGGTCTTTGATCCACTGTATGTTGAAGAGTTGTGTTAAAGTTATGAACTGCACATTGCCATGCTCTACGGACTGTACAAGAGAGGTTGTTTGGCCTATTATAATTGAATATGTTTGACCATTATCCACGGAAGTTGGGTTATAACATTCTTACATCCATAAAAAAAATTGCTTAAGCCTACCTCTCAAAAAAGAAATTCCCAATATTCATTTTTTTTTTTATGTTGATTGTCTGATCTCTCATTAGTACGGTATGCACTCATATTTTCCAAGCTGAAATATTGGCTTCTATCTTGCAAACCAGAATTTCTAGTAAGTTTTCTTGGATTATAATCGTTAGATTCATATGAATCCCGTTTATAGTATAACATCTTATTAGTAATTACTGTATTGTGTTTGGAGTCATGTCTGAATATTGTCAATATATTTTCTTCATAGGGCATCACATCAGTGCTCCTGTCACATGATTGGCTTCGTGCACTACGCATGGCTTCCTATGGGTTTCTTCTTTATGGTCCAGGCTCTTATGCATGGTATCAATTCCTTGATCATTGTATGCCAAAGCAAACACTTGTAAACCTATCGCTTAAGGTAATGTATTTTGAGCTTTAGTATTGAACATGTAATGGCATTATGTAGGGCTTCCTTTGTCACTTTATTGGAAACATAAAGAGTTGTTGATTCAGCTGATCTTCATTTTTTCCCCTTCAGGTTTTACTAAACCAGATTGTACTTGGTCCATGTGTTATTGCTGTTGTTTTTGCATGGAATAATTTTTGGTTAGGGAAATTATCGCAGCTACCTTCAAAGTATCAAAAGGATGCTCTTCCTACACTTCTCTACGGTGAGGAGCTTCTATATCTATATTTTTTTGATGGCTGGATAAGTCAGAAATAATTCACTGACCTTTTGTGTTCAATTTGTCCTTATGCAGGCTTTAGGTTTTGGATTCCTGTTTCAATACTTAATTTTGGGTAATCTTTCGACCCTTTGAACTTGAAATATTGCTTCACCATAATGGTAGTGATAATATGAAGTAATCTAAAACCAACTAACTGATATTTCAGTCAGTTGGATCCTTTGCTATGTCAAAACTTTGGATCCTTATTTACGTCAAAACTAAGGAAAAATTATCTGACTTATTATTTGCTTTTTGCTGTAACAATACCATGCAGAAACTTGAAGTAGTTTTTTGGGATTAACACATGCCAGAATACCACCTATAATATTTGTTTATATGTATCTTGATGACAGACATATAATCTCATACCGGTATCCCTAATGTTTAAGAATTATTGAACAAACAAAATAAGGACATGTATTAAACATTCTACTTACGGAACTGCGTTCTTTTTGTCATTTTGTAATCACCAACTATTAGAACCATGTAATGATGGTGCAGGTAGACTACACTTGCATGTATATGGTTTGGCGATCTTTTGCATTTTATTTTGGATTTCATATTAAAGTATGTGAGACCTGTTCTGTTTGTCTGTTCGCATATAGATCACTACCTGAGCATGCCTATTCAGGTGACCTAGAAATTCAGTTCTTCTGATACCTGTTCGTGCAGTCAGTCAGGGCAAGTTAGCACATCATAGTCATGCTGGTCGCCCTAGAAGTTGAACTATGTATTTTCATTGAATTTGACGGTTGCTTATATGAAAGTTCATGTGGCAATTGGGATAAGTTCACATATTTGTCTTGTTGACATTTCAACTAGTGGATCCCATTTGTAAAGGAAAAAAAAAAACACATTTCTCATAAATTGCGAGGCAGACAAGGGTATGTGGTTAGATTTTTTTTTTTAATGGATTCACTTGATTCCATCCTGTTTTTGTTGGTTAATACTAGTTTCCTACTAGTTAGGGTTTTCAGCAATGCCCGTGCCTATATTTCTTATTGAAATATTTTTACTTTTGAGATATGATCATTGGCTAAGAGGATACAAAAGTCACACTGTCTGCCAATTATCACGAGGAAGTTTTGCTTGTTTAATCAGTGGTGCAGAACATGTTGATGAAATTAGATGAGGGGAAGAAAAGACCTCTAACAGCTGATTGGTTTGGACCATGGTATGCCATACCGGTAGGTACATATACTGTACTATACCAATACTGAACCAATATGTGATACAGAGTGTACCGAGTGTTGGCACAAACTGACTTTGTGCCGGGCATACCGACACTATATCAAGATGTTACCGGTACGGGGTTCGGTACCGAGATGACAAATTTTGGCTTGGGTAATGCTTTATCGAGAGAAGTGATAAATGACATTCCACCAACTCCAGCTTAAGACTAAGATTGAGTATTATAAATTTATTGGTCAATAGAAAGTTAACATTATAATACTTGGAAGATGCTTTGAACTGTCAGGAGTCCTTTTTATATAGAGGATTTCTCAAGTAACAATAACCACGTCACCTAGATTAGTTATTTTTATGATGTTTTAAATATACGTTTTGCCTGAATAAAATGTCCCTGTGCTAGTTTCTCAATGTGAATATATAGCTGCAGAGATCATGTAATACCCCACATCGGCCTACAGTCACCCAGATCCTCCTAAGAAGGCTGAAATGGTATTTGGTTTTGGTGGGAAACTGAGGGATGCCTTGTGTTCTGGTTTCCCAAACTATTGCAGTGCTGGAATTCTGTTGAAGAAATGGAGGCTGCAAAAAAGTTTATGTTCTTCATAGTAACCATCTTAACTATATCTGTAATGGAGCCCAGACTGATATAACTTAGATAGCATTGCTGTTGCTAACCAGCAATTCGCTGCTTTGCATGTGAAACATTCCTCAAATGAAAAGTCCATAGGTTTCATACTTTTTTTTCTTAAACTCATTACTCTATAGTGGATCAGATGGAAATTGTTCTTTCTCTTGAATGCCATCTTGGTGCTGATACTTCATGTTTTCAGGGTGGTCCCTCTAGCTGCTCGTGTTGCATTCATGTCCTCCTGCTCCATTTTCTGGAACTTTTACTTGTCAACAACTATGAGCAGATAAATTGTTAGAGCTTGCTTGGCAAAACCTGGAGGTTCTCTCTCCCTTAAAAATGTGGGGGTAATGGCTTCAGTTTCACTTATTCTTGCCACTGCAGGTGTCTGTTTCCTTGATCACATTTGATTTGGAGGTGTGGAATATAGTTATCCGGAGTTTGTGAACAGGAGAACTTAGAAATTGTTTATTTGGAAGAAATTATTATAAGTTGTTGAGACTTGAATATTCTTTCCAGATTCTTTTCTGGCCTATATTGTGGATAGAAGGAATTTCGATTTTCAAGTTGTTCGCAGATTAAAATGTTTTGCTGCAACAACAGCCTTATGATCAAAGTCTACTTTTAGATTATTGTAATCTTGTAGATTAAAAATGTGGTGGCTTTCTCTGTTCTTATTCTGCAATTCGTGATGGCTTGCTCTTTTCTTATCAGCTTCTACCTTTTAAATTGCATGGTTATGTGCACAGACTTTAATTTGGATGATGAGAGTCTGATGCCGAATGCGGCTTCCGCATGGCTCTTTGTTTATCAAATTATAGGTTATTCCTTTCCTTAAAAATATTGGATATGTTAGAGAAAGTAAACAGGGAAGATACAAGCAGCGGGTCATCATTCCTTGCTAGAAAAATAAATGTCGGGATACTGCCCTATTTTTATCCTGAATTTGTGCTCAGGCTTCATGCTTCTCTCTTCAATCTCAATTTTAATCAAATTATTATATACATTTAGGATTTGATATTACTCTAGAAAAATTTTTCTTTTCTGCATGGCTGTTGACTGGACAAGTAGGATGCAAGTGGCCTTGGTTGGGCGTGGACGCAGGACTGCAGTGTATCCTGATGAGATTGATCAAATGAAACCTGATAGGTACACAAAAACTATCCAAATCTTCGGTGCAAAAAAAAGAAAATGTTTTCATCTCGGCCACATTGGTTTTGGATATAAATGGCTCTTAACTTAGTAAACTGAATTAACCAACCCCAAGGTCTTAATTGGCTCAATTTGATTCATAATATGCATTTCTTACGAAATTATCAGAGTTGGATCTGGAATTGAAACCTATAACGGCGCAAATATCAACTAAATCTTGATCCATCTTTATATTCCGGTTGCCATGCAACCCATGCAAGTCCAAGGGGACAGTTCACCCGGCATGTAGGTGGAGGTCATCTGCCCACAAAATCACAGAGCTCATCCCTAGATTCTGGAGTTGCATGACTGTGAGCCCAAACCGGGCCCATACTAGGATAAGCGAGAATCCTTGTCTTCTTCTCCTTTTTTTTTCCTTTCTTCTTCCTCTCCTTATATATATATATATATATATATATATATATATATATTGGCCCTCTTTTTTGGCTTCCATTCTGAAACTTTTTCCCACAATTCGATTTCCCACTAACTCAATCCTTGGTCGGTCCTTCGATAAGGTTACAGAGCATCCACCAGCTGGAGGATTCTCCTTCTGCGTGCTCATCACTTAGCAAAAGTAGATTCTCGTACATCCAGAAATTAAGGATAAAACGGAGGGCATAAAACTGAAGTTTTCCTCTCCATTGCCAGGAACTGGGTTCCAACTTCCAAGCTCCAACAGCAGTTGAAGGATGAGTTCTAAGAGCTTCGCCTTCACCACCCCAGGGAATTCAAGAGCTTGGGATGAGTATGAATCATGCTCTCCAGATTATGACTCGTACTGGAGCCGGCAGAGACCGGTAAGCTCATTGTCTATAACTTTTGATTATCAGCACCAAAGAACTCTAACATGTACCCATTTTTTTCTTTTTTTGGGCACGCATGTATCCATCTTTTGTTCATTAACGTTTCCAGGGAGATCAAGGTAGGAGCACGCACGCTCCGTGGAGATTATTCGAGGAAAGAGTGAGGAGTGGACCCTATGGCTTCACCCGGTATGGACTATGGATTTCTACCACAAAATTACCATGTACAGTGTTATATATGGTATTCTTTGTTTAAGCTTTGTTCACATGATTCTATTCTTCCATTGAAATCCAAAATTTTGAACTTAAAATCGTGATCTTTTAGATGCCGTTTGCTTGTCGAAAATATAAGTTAAAGAACGGAACGAGTATGAGAAGAAAAATAAAATAAAATTTAAAAAAAAGGAGAAGAAACCCGTTTTTATCAAATTAATTCTAATCAAAGCAGCAATTTCCAATCTTCTTTCACGACTTTTTTTGGTTTTGTAATGATATACATATTCTTCAATGCACCAGCCAGTATTACAAAAATATGATTAATTTACAGCATCAAAACAGATATATATGGAACCATGAAAATTATCATAATTAATTTAGCTGCACATCAAAACCTTTACACTCGAGCAATCTTGATCAGCTTCCCATCACAACCCTACTCCCCGGCACGCGTCCTCGCCGGCGACGTCGAGGACAGGGTGAACCCCAGGCTCCGGCAGTTCGTTCGGGATGCCCCGCCGCAGATCCGGCGTGAGTGGCATCTGGGGCCGGAGGACCGCGGCCTAAGCACCAAGGAGTCGTCGAAGAAAGCTCCGAAGAAGAAGCTGGGGAAGCATGTGTACCATCCCACGCGAAGGGCACGGGAAGGCGATCGGAAGGATGAAGGTGAGAGGTGCACGATTTGCTTGGACGCCTTCGTGCCCAACGAGCACGTAATGATGACTCCATGCAACCATATGTTCCATCCTGAGTGCTTGGTTCCATGGGTGAAGGGCCACGGCAACTGTCCGGTCTGCAGGCATGCGCTCTCCGAGAGAGAGGAGACTACTGGGTCATCGTCCCGCAGCAGCAGCAGCAGCAACAACCACCATGGGAACAACTTGGCTGGGGAACTGAGCTTGCTAATAAGGGCCATGGAAGAGGCTTTCAACTGGGTTGGCCGCTCGCGAGATGATGATTCGTGTCATTAATACATATATGCACATCTATTGGTGTTTTTCGTTGTCTAAATCCTATGCAGGCATCAAATAAAGTGGCGATGCTCCTCATCCTATGAACTTAATTAATTTAATGTATTGTCGCGACGGTGATAATTATTATGGTGTTGTGCTTCCAAACAAGAACTCGAATCCCATCTTGGATGGCCAGAAGTGCCTGAGAATTATGACTATAGTAGCATATGGTGCGAACCCCATCAATTGGTGAAAAATCTTGTGCCTCGGTGGGAGTACCCCCCAAAGCTAAGTATGCACAAGCTTATTGATGTGCAGAAGCTTAAGACTCCCTTGTTAGCCAGACTGAACTAAGAAGACTATATTGCCGCGCTCTAAATCAAGAGCGTAATAAGTGTCGCACATTTGTATGGTAAACCATACAAGCATGCAAAACTACATATCATATCAAAATAATAATAAAATTTAAAAATTTATTTAATCAATAATTTATTTAAATTAATCTTATAATAGTTCTAATGTGACATTAGTCAACGTGTGCTTAGCCACGGACTGAACGCAGAAGGCTATATGGCTAGCACTACCATTCGCTATTCGTTGCAACTGCTCCCTTACCATAGCACTTGTGTATGCCGTTCAATTGGGTGGCTGGAATTATGTCCGAGTCAAGCCAGGACCAATTTAGGCATCAGTCTGGGAACTTGGTAAGTTGGTCCAAGACTGTCGGCATTCGTCAGGCCAGAGCAAGTTCAACTTAATTGCGTCTGCCTCATATTTAGCCAAAATTTTAGTGCCCCACCCTTCCAGGAGCTGCCTAAGGATCACCTTTTTTTTGGTGAGGAAGAGAAAGAAAGAAGAATTTGATTGGATCGATCAGGAACATGTGATGTGTGACTTCAGTTGCTATGACAGAAAATGCGAGCAAGCACCCTCTTTTTTGTATATGACGTTATGTACAATGTGATTTAAATTAACATAACAAAGGTGCTATACCTTGCCAAATTCGTGAAGTCTTTTTTTTTCCTTTCTTTTTTGTTGGAAAAAAAAACAAATTGGCGAAGTCTTTGATAGCCATATCAAATGAACTAGGACTTAATTCACCAGAATTCTAGAGATTAGGGGTATTTAGAAGAAGGTTGCCCCAATTGTATAGCCTGTTGTTTATGAGCTCTTTTTATCAAAAAAAAAAGAGAGAGGAAAAAACCCTAAGATATTCAGGTTCATAACCATGAATTCTAATGCACAACATGTTGTAGCACTTATGAAGCTCTGTCAATTTAGTATTGTACAGAAGAAAACGATCTTATAGAAGTTGATATGATTGAGTCAAACTGTTCATAGCAACACAACTTTCGAATATATGACATCTCATGGAATACCTTTCATTGTCACATTTTGAAGCTTCCTCCCAGAACTTGATTTCATATTCGCAGAAATCTTTAATAAAGATATGGAGCATCCACCGGTATTGAAGGAGAATACTCCTTTTTACGTGCCTCAATTAGTGGTCATTGGAAAGTGGAAAAGAAAAGCATATTCTTGTCGTCCCACAAAAGATAAAAACGAGAGCGTAGAACTAAAGCACTCACTTCCATATTGCCAGGGAAACCGCAGCTGAAGGATGACCACCTCAAGAAATTGGAGAGCTGGAAATGATGACGAAACCTCCTCTCCTGATCGCGATCGACGCTGGAACAGGAACTGCACCGTCTCCTGGCCTCTATACCCTCGGCGGGTAGGTTTACTCTCCATAATCTATCATTAGCACCAAAGATTTCTAACATCCCTCTGCCTTCTTTGATGAACATTGATTCCAGGATGAAGATAGGAGTTTGTATGCTCCTTGGAGATTGTTCGAGGAAAGAGTGAGGACTGGTCCCTATGCCTTAACGCGGTATGCACCATATTTATATATATACACACCCCATGACCGCAGTTATGGTGCTTTTCACCTTTAAGCTCTGTTTCAAGGTTTTAAATTTGAAAAACAGGAAAAACACACACTAAAAGTTGATAGCAATAAAGAGAGTTTATAAGAAGGATCTCCTTAATTAATCTATGATACCTCATATATAGCTACGAGTCTACGACCAAGTAAAAGTTATATACATACAGTTAATGAAATATGATGATTTAAATATCCATCTGACCCGCAAGCAATTTCCATCAGCTTTCCATTACAACCTCATTCGCCGAGACGGATCCTTATTATTCGTGGCGACGACGAGGATAGGGTGAACCCGAGGCTCCGACAATTCATACAAGACTCCCCGCCGCGGATCCGTGGGGAGTGGCATCTGGGGCCGGCCTCGGAGCCGGAGGACCCCGGCCTGAGCGAGGAGGAGTTCAAGAAAGCCATGAAAAAGATGAGGAGGCATATATATAACCCTCCCTACCCAAGGCGGAGGGCATGGAGGCGAGGCCTTTTCAGCAGCAGAAATAGCAATTTAGCTGCGAACGAAGAGGATGAGGACAAGGATGAAGGGAAGCATTGCACCATTTGCTTGGAGACCTTCGTACCCAAGGAGCAAGTGATGATGACTCCATGCAACCATATGTTCCATAATGACTGCTTGGTTCCATGGGTGAAGGGCCACGGCAAGTGTCCGGTCTGCAGGCACGTTTTCTGTGAGAGGAGGGAGACGGCGTTAGTACGCAGCGGCGGCACCAATAACAATTACTACGGCGGCGTAAATCATGGATACAGCAACGTAGGCCGCGCGGGTGGCGACGACGATTTGGCTGCGGACTTCATCTGGCTGTTGAGGGCGATGGAGGAGGCTCTCAATTGGATAACCTACTCGGTCCCCGATTCATATCGTTAGATGAGACGGGCTTTCGTTTGTAAACATCGATCTTTCTCTACTTTGTAGCCTAAATCCTACTTGGGCATACAATAAAGTAGTGGTGGCCGCCCCTTATGGTGGTTAATTTCATGTATGGGCATGTATCATCCTGAGCCTCACAATGAAAAAAGGTAAAGAGAAAAAAAAATAAAAATAATACAAACACTACCTTAGAGAAATCTTTGTGCTTCACAAAAAAGCAGATTATCTCTTGTAATGGAGCAAAAGAGTGCAAACGTTACCAAAGAAAGCTTTCACAGAGATTACCAACCCCTGCTGCACCTGACCCGCTATCCTCTACAACAGACGAAAGCAATTCGTGTTAAATTGGCTTCTGTTGATATTTTTTAAAAAGAAATTACAATGAAAACGGAAAAGGATAGCACACTTGCATGCAGTGTTGAAGAATGAAAAGGCACAGGGACGACACCAGGTGGGACTTCTGGTTTAACTAGCACATATATGAGACTTTAGGACAAAACATAGTGGAATCTAGAAGATAGTGGAAAGGAGCGAGAGAGAGAGAGAGAGAAAAAAAAGGATCAAGAACTAAAAAATCTTATAGGATAAACGATTTGATATACACTAGGAAGAGAACAATCACAACTATTATCTTGCTAAAGGGCGCGGTCGGTGCAAATACTAAAAAATAATAATAACATGAAGCTATACAACTATTAAGTAAAAAGACTGATGTGTGTTGAATTGATTAGGCCTGTGGACCGAGGATCAGCTTATGCCTCGCCTCTCTAATCCCGCTGTTGGACAACTCGTCATTGGTATTCCATAGGATTCCCCATTTCATTTTAGGAATAGACTTTGTTCCTCAATCTAGAATAATCAAAATTTAATGGAAATCTATTGAAAAAAAAAAGAACAATAAGGAGTTTTAAAACCAGTAGAACCTGAGAGAGCACATCAAAATTGTTTCATGGAAACTAATATCGAAGGATGAGGCTTTAATAGAAGGTCGATGAGATGCTCGTGTTATGATATCTTCCTTGGCTCATCTCATTGTAGATTGCAAATGGATGACAAACTATATGCATATGACAGATAAACATGAAACACCAAATTACCAAAAGGCCAACATAAGGTAACTAGCTCATAACAATGATATATTTACATCGTTTAGATAAAGCATACGAAGAAAACAAAATATTAATGAACCACCAAACTGAAACATTATTCATGTATTTTGCACCTGTCATCAACACCATGCAGGCTTATGAGGATCTGAATCACCACTGCTTTATCCTAACTTCCTCCTATTTGGATTCTCCGTCCGAAACATAAACTCCAAAATGAAGCATGACTCGTGTACTACAAGCACCACTCCAAATATTCTCTCATTTTGAGATACTCGAACCGGAACATAAATTT
Organism: Phoenix dactylifera; assembly: GCF_051530095.1. Classification (NCBI taxonomy): domain Eukaryota; kingdom Viridiplantae; phylum Streptophyta; class Magnoliopsida; order Arecales; family Arecaceae; genus Phoenix; species Phoenix dactylifera. The sequence goes on along the minus strand of NC_143198.1, from coordinate 30,132,859 downwards.
ATGGCCTGCTGATTCTCATTTTGATAAAGCTTCGAAGATCAACAGTGTTGGAAGGTGGGCTGTCAATTGATCTGACAAGCTTGAGCTCAGATGACATTAAGCTTGAATCATGCTCGGCCGTAAAAGGATCAAAATATGCCATAGTTTAAACAATCATTGGATCTAATCCTGTCTGGATGCTCCCTCGATGGAGATTCAGATTGAAATTAATTTTGATGGAAATCTAGACTGACTACCGTAAACAGCATAGAAGCAAGAGTTTGTCATTAAGCACTTCGAGGTAGGCAGATCCATGCCTGACACTGTAACTTGTATGTTGAGTATATTGCAGGTAGAGAACTAAGAGAAGCTCATGTTGAGTATGTTGCAGGTAAAGAACTCAGAGAAGCTCATGTTGAAGGGGGTAAGGATGACCTTGGGTTCAGTAAGCATCAAGTTTGATGGAAAATTTTCCCCATAATACGTAGATTGAGATAACGGGGGAAGGCTCAGTAATGAGTTGATTCACATTGCTCAGCTATCAATTTGATGCTGAGGGAAGCAGCCAAACAGATACTAGCAATCATACATAGGCAAGGAAATTCCCTGCAGATTCGATGGCAACCAAGGGGCTGAAAACCCAGGGAAACATACTCTGAAATAAGAATTTCATGATGAACCTGGCAATTTGGTGTTAAACAGATATATATACAGCTTACACGAGGGCTGCATCAGTTCATTTCTCATATTAAATACATTCCAATAGGGATACCTTAACATGTGGAGACAGAACTATAGGAACATAAATATTGTGAGGGCCAAAACACTATAGATCACATGCATGTAAAAATTTGAATAGGTTTGGAGTTCTTAACAGAACTTGGCCTAGGGATTCCTACACCAAAATGGAAGACTTTGCCAAAGCTCTAACCTGAAAGAACTTACATGAGCTTGAGGTGTTCAGCTCAGAATATATTGTGACACCTTCTTATAAAGCATGAAAAAATTTAAGAGGTATGCATCAGCGAGTTATTTTATATAGTCTCGATTCAGGTTGAGCTCAAGCAGAAAACATCAGATACGGACTTTCCTTCGCCAATTTCTTCCCAAAATGATAAAAATAAGAGATATATTTGCAAACTTTAACATAAAAGAATATGGATTGCATTTTTCATTCTTTCACTTTTTGACGAATGTACAAAATTTCCTAAAATGACTGACATAACAAAGTCAAAAAAGAGAACTAAGTAATACATGTAAGACAACTGCAGCAATGCAGATATGTCTTATACATCATTGACACTAATTGGATATGAATGGGGAATTTACCTTGGAGATCTGGCACGAAGGCATCTTCCACATGTAACAAGCTTTAACAAAGAGCGTGGTCTCCGTGTCCTGACTCTTAGATTTGAGAGCTGAGGAGACAGCTTATAAAGTGAATAGCAGGCTCATCATGAAAAGGGGAATACACACATAGACATGCACATGCACACACATATTACAACTAGATCACATAACGAAAACTGCAACTTTTTTTTTGCATCCCTCACAAAAGGAATCTTTTAGAATTAACTTGCCTAATGATCAATAATACAAATGAATAATTATTCTTTCTATATTAGTTACTTGCACAAAGATATCAATTTGTCAACCATGGTAAAAACACATACACACATATATTACAACTAAACTACATAATGAAAACTACAGCAACCTCTTATTTTCCGCGCAAAAAAGAATCTTTTAGAATTAATTTGCCTAAAGATCAAAAATATAAATGGATAATTATTCTTTCTACATTACTTACTTGCTCAAAGATATTAATTTATGTCAAGGACCATGGCAAGGTCCGCTGTACCGGTATCGGTCGGCGTACCGGTGGTGGCCCGGACCGGTCCGAACCGGTCCCATACCGGTCCCGTACCGGTCCGAACCGGTCCCGTACCGGTCCGAACCGGTTTTTCAACAATAAACTACCAGTACCAGATTCCACGCTGATCCGGTACTGATCCCAGGCCGGACCGGTGCGTACCAGCCCGTAACGGCCGGTACGGACCGGTACGACAAACCATGGACCATGGTAACCATATCAGACACCACATATTCATGTGAAGCACTGATATTCCAGGACAGTGGATTCTCTGTTACCAGGGTGGTGTTATCCGAAAGAAAAAGGCGCATACAACATCATCTTTGCTAGAGAATCTACACTCACATTTCAGTATCTGTCAAAATAAGTTGGAAAAGCCTTAATTATATAATTAGCTAGTTTCCTTCTTTATTAGGCGTGGAAAGATGCAGAACCATCGATGCCTATAATTTAACAAAAGAAAAAGAACAAGAGTTTCTCATGATCTTAGATAATGACAAAACATCAAGCCCAATTTAAACCAGGCATCCAGCAATTTAATGAAAATATCGACTTCTTGGTCAGGAAAGCTAGACTGCAGCTTATAATAGCAGGTGTGATCCGATGTTGTTTAAAACATTAACAGTAACAAGAAAGTAAGTTGTTGTTGTTGTTTATAATAAGCTAATCAGCCTGTGTTGATTATTAAAAAAATTAAATTCTAGGGAAGGCTATTACTATGCACACAAAAATGCAATAAATGATATTTCAGTGCAATACCTTTGCTTGAGTTATCCTGGAAGCTTTCCAGCAGAGTAAGCTTCGTGATCTGGGCTCCAGTCTCCTGTATAATTAGGGTAGCTATCAATACAACCAAACAAGCTTATTTCTTAAAGCATAGTTGAGGTAATAAATTCACATAAGGCTTCACACTCATAATGGAAATCTATAATATATTGTTCAGTAAACGTGTGGGCTGCATTCCTTCAAGTGCATGACATACTAGCATAGTTCCAAGTATAATATAAAAGCGCACCAAAAATTTTCACATAGAAGGATCAAACTCATGTTACAATTTAAATTCTTCCACTATTTGTTATGGAATGAATATTTACAAACATGATTAAATGTTGTCTACTATTTACTATTTTATAGAATGTTTGATTCTATGCATGTATTATTCACATAAGAGTGAGCATGTACTAACTCCTTATGTCATCAACTTGCTATTGGACATTTAATTTCGATTTAGCATGGCAGTATTCCAAAAAAAAAATCAACATCTTTCACTTTATTATAATTATGAGAGCCAATCCTACTCCTAGTCCAGTGGTTTCCACACTTGAAGAAAAAGTTTAGGGCATATTGCTCAAATTATTGGCCCAGTACTGGATTTTATCTTTACCCAGGCAAGATACCTAATATTTATAATGTTTTAGTACTTGCAGACTGGGTGGCATTCAAGATCACACTGAACATCAAACTGAAAAGAAGCCTGGTCAGTTAGGGATGCAAAGCAATCAAGCTGTTCATGAACAGTTTGGACACAGCTCAATATATTCTATTTCAGCTTCCCTCACCTTCAACCCACCCATTAGAAGCTATCAAACACCAATATTTAAATGCACATAATGAGTCATTCCTCTCCTATGTTCTAAGTATAGGGAGAAGTTCTGGTAAAAAACAAGAGGAAAAGACACAGGCAGACTGGAAAAACACCACGGTTCCGAAGTAATGAATTGTATAAGGATTATGGGATGCTTGATGTGACAATCAGACTGAATGATACTAAGGCAAAAGAACAGAAAAGAACAATGCTGAACCTCAAGCAGATTAGGTAAGATTTGATTAAAGATCGGATCTGAGTGTGACAATGTGGAGGAAGGTGTTAAGTTTTAGTGCCTCTCAAACATGTGCTTCAATCAAAGTCGAGGACTCGAGGCCCAGGAGTGAGAAATATGCAGCCTCATAAGTGGCTTTTTCTAGGTATAAGATAGAATTTTGTAATCTAAGCTGGATTTGATGGGTTGTACTAAACTTTATGTAGTTTTAAAAAGTTGGAGCTATAGTTTAAGTGAATGCTATGTGAGTATTCATTATGACGCCTCAATAATACTAAATAATCAATATTTTCAAAGAATGACAAATGAAAATGATATGTGATTTTTGAAATTAAAACTTTTGATCTTTTTTTACTATATAACTTCCAATTATGTATGTCTTGGTTTATTTAATGAGTCCAAATAATGTAAAATTAACTATAACTAAATACTCACTTACAATTAGCCTTTCGGCTGTGTGGTGGTAATGGATCAGGCCAGGTCAGATTTGACTTAACTCAAAAAACCCTTAACCTGGAACTCACATATTTATAATCAGTTGAAGAGAAAAATATCCATGCCCAACCCATTTGATTTATATGGACTGTACGAAACCTGCCAGCCCAATTACTGTTTTACTTGTCGGTTATATATGTTAAAACATGAAACAAGACCATCAAGAGGGAATGAGGTTCGGGAATCCAAATAATGTTTTTACCAAATTCAATACAAGTCAAAGGTAGATTTCTGACAGCTAAGCAGTCTCTCAAATGCAATGTTCTTTAAGAAATTTAAAATAAATAAACAGGAATTAAAAGGACCCATTCATGTCTAATAATATTAATATCAAATTCAGGACAACATTATCAGTAGTTCTTTTTTTCCCCGAATAGAACAATTTGTTTGAGAGGATATCTGCATTTCCATGCAACAATTTCCAAGTTTCTTAATGAGCAAGATCCTTATCATATCTTAACTCCAAACATAGTGAAAGTCTGATAACATTTTCAGCACAAAGTAGATATTTCTGATTTCCTTAGTGCTTTCTTATCCAACCATGAAATATTAATACAGAAGCTTTTAAAGCAAATTTGGTTTCCAATCCAAAAACAGATGCATATGGTAATTGTTCTTAATTTTTTCCTACAAATAACAAAACAACAAACGGAGCAATCAGAAGATACCATAAATAAGAACTGCAATTCCAATACTTACAGGTTCTCTTGTTCAAGCTTTTCAGCAATTGATATTGCTTTGCGTCTAGACCACCCACCTCGCTGGGAACAACCTTCAGCCTGTTGAATGACATGTGCAAGGGATACTTTTCCTCTAACCAAGCTTTGTCTCCGATATTGTTCTTCACTTTGCCTACTTTTTGATAGAGGATTCAAGTTAGCTTGGTGCTGAGAAGATGAAGGTTCTTGAACCCATACACCTTCAAGTGCCTTTTCTGTAGGTCCTATAGTGTTATTGGTTAATTCAATGTTCCCATGCTCTAGAGGAGAAGCTCCTGTTTCAATTATTTCACCTTCAGCCATTACATGGGGATCGGTGTGCAACCATCTACCTTGTCTAGAGCCTATCCCTTTAATACCATTTTCTTTTGGAAGCCTTCTTGTAAGTTTTTCAGACCCTGAATCAAGTGACCTCTGATTGGTGATTGACTGCCTCTTCATCATCTGAGAAGAACCATTCTCAGGAGCAGGCAAAATATGTTGATTTTGGACGTCTGAGTTCCCATCTTTCCTAGATTCACATCTGATTTCAAGTATTACGGCAGAAGAAAGTACAGATTCAAATGCTTGTAAAATCTGTCCTCTGAACTTCTCAGCTTTGGATTTGCTTCCGTCTGAGCTGAACAACAATTGCACAGTAGGGGCTGCCACTGGGAAAGCAGTAACATCAATAATTCAATTTTAAGCCATTAAGAGTGGATTTTTTTTCAAAGTAACTCAACATTCTTCATTTGGAACCAAGGTTGCCATTGCAAGATATATTCAAGAATGCTCATGGAGAGGCAGGAAGGACCACAAGCATTATGCGAGAAAAGATAACATAAAGCAAGGAAAATTTCAAGCTAATAAAATCCATTTTAAAATGTTTCTACAGATGGCAGACCTTTTAAATAACAACAATAATGGAAAATATTTCAGGATGTGTAGACTAGCTGCAATTCTCTTCTTTCAAATTATAATATCATAAACAAGTTCTATTTTTTTCTCCTTTTGGCAGAAAGGCCCAATAGGAAATGGACTACACAACCGGGGGGAAAACCCTCCCACAAATACCATTATCCCCCCAAAAACATGGTGAAGGTGGGATTTGAACCCAGGTCTATGATACAACCATCAGGAGACTTTTCCAGCTCGATAAGCTGGCAATTTCAAACAAGTTTTACAATTTACTAAGAACAAAGACACAACTTCCGTGGAGGACAAGAAAGGAAATGGGGACTGAACAGATCAAATAACCTTAGCATGCAAGAAACTTTTCATAAACTATTGAAATATCAAGCCTCATACCAATTATTTCACGTCAAATTTACAAATTCTTCTTTGTTGTTCATTTCTTTTTACAGGCTATCTCTCCTGCCAGCAGCCTTCTCAAATTATTTTCACAATTTTAAAAAACAGCTAGCATACAATATTCAAAGAGCATTTAGACAATTTAACTACATGTATTATTTCTTTTCATGGAAATTGGACATGATAAGGACAAAGGCAGGCTACAAAAGCAACGTGGATTTAAAATCTTAACAGCATCTAGGCTGACTGACTTCAGCCTTCCTTCTGGATAGAAAAATTGCCTCGGCATATCTGTTTCAATATTTTCACGTTATTTTCCAAAATTTTGTTCTAACTATATCCAAAGAACATATTGACTTATATCAGACTGTGATGTTTCCTGCTGTAGAACATACTAAGGTTAAATACAGGATATATGAACTTGCATGAATTTAAGAACTTACCAGTACCTAGGCTGACTGAAATTAGCCTTCCATCTTGATACAAAAATTGCCTAAGCATGTTTGATTGAACATTCTCAAGTACTGCTCGCCAGATCTTATCATTATCCTTGTTGGTTTTGCCATAATTATATTCTTCACCTGCTTTAGTAGCTCCACTGGACAGCATAAGACTGCGTGAAGTTTGCTCACCATGTCCTGTTCCACTGAGGTGATTACGAATCACCTTATTATTACCATGCACTGCATCGCTAACAACTCTGTAGCCATGATTTCCTGTTCCATTTCCTCTTGACAAGTCCCTGTCACAAATACGCATCTCATCCTGCTCATTAGTAAAATTCCTAGGTTTACCTCTGTCACAGTAGTTGTTTAGGACCAACGGGCTGTGGTTGAGACTAGTGTCTGCAGAAGAACTTGGCAGCATATATTGTTGATCTGGAGCAAGTTGAAGCAGAGCAGCTGTCAGCCAAGTCAATTTGTCATTTGACACCCTCAGCTGTTTTTCAGCTTCAGATAGCGTTTTCAAAGCCTGGCGCAATTTTTCCATATCTTCCTTGGATACTAAAACAATCAAAATGTGAGATACAAATAAGTTGGGCAAAGCCTAGAAAATTACGAGACAATTCTAGTAGCATAGTAGCATATTTCAGAAATATGCTGTACTCACGTATATCGTGATTTACTTCCAACAAAGTTAAGCAGAAGATGAAACTCAATAATAGATAAAAAAAAAAAAATAACCTAGTACTTGTAATGATTTTGAAATATAAATGTTGAAGCAAAAAGAATTTTAACTCACAGGTGAGTTGGCGAAAAAACTTTCTGCGTAGTCTTTCTCGTGTAAATATGTAGCTACCGGCAAGGATATCAGTAATAACTGTAGCAAGTTGTGACATTAATGCCAGCGGCTCCACTCCAGTTTCCATTATCTCTCTTAAGGTCTTCACAGTGTTCACGGTGTCTGCAGATAATGCCAAATCAAGCAGATCCACCAATTTTTCATCAGACACCAAACCAACCTGGGAAATGAGCAAATAACAATGAGAATTGTTTATGTCAGATAGTGCAAATCTGAACTGACTTCTAGAAGTTAAGATTTTACTACAGCAGACTAATGCATTAAATTCCTTCATTACCAGTTAAAGTGATCTATACCCAGCTCTGATGCCTAATCTACAGAATCCTAGTGTCCAAATGTGCCACAAAGAGCCAGTGGTTACTTCATCACTCCCCTAACTCCAGCAGCAGTTAAAATTATGAAGATTGAGTACCCAAAATTCCCATGTGGGTGTGTCACCACTATATACATGAATTATGCATCCTTAAAAACAGTAGGATTGAAAATTAATCTTTAGAACTGCATATGACACAACATATGATTGCTAAGCTATAGATGGTGTCTTATTTTCACAATAACCGCATTTGCAGCTGGAATTCAAAATGCAATTGCAAAACTGTCCTTAGTTCCAAATCTCTGTTTCCTCATCATTCAAAATCAGCCAAATATGATTCTCTTTGAACTTTTGAAAATTTAAATATTGATTTATTTAAGTCTCTTGAAATTTTAGTGAGAGGCATGTTCAAGTTCAATGAAATCTATTTTGAGTTTAGAAATGCAGATGATGAAAAATTCCAGACCAGTTCCAGAAATATACTAATTAAACATTTAAATTGTGAAATTCAATCAAGAAAATTGAGAAAATAGGAATAGCAAATAACTTACAAGCTCCTGAACAAGAGAAAGAGAAATTCTTTGTCCAAGCAAACTCAGCTGATCAAGGGTCATCTCAGCATCTCTTAAGGATCCATCTGATCGCGATGCTATGAGTTTCAAGGCATCCTTGTCAATTTCTAAGCCTTCACTGGTTGAAATCCACTGCAAGGTAGAGATGATATCGGAGTCTTTCAGTTTTGGAAAAAAGAACTTCTGGCATCTGGATATGATTATATGAGGCAAATGGTCAAGATTCGATCTGACAAGGATAAAAACCACGTGCCTGGGTGCTCGGTCAATGATCCTTGAGATGACATTCCATGAATTAGGGGGCAAGGTATCACAGTCATCAACAATGAACACTCTATACTGAGATGACAATGGTGATAGCATCACATTGTCAAGGACATCCACAATGCTCTCAAAGTTGAAGTTACCAACTGGCCCCACTTCCAGCACATTTCGACTCTTACCTAAATTATGTGAGATGCAGGAAGCACAGGCATCACAAGGTTTTGGATGCTCCATGGATTGGCAATTCAAAGCTTTCGCAAATACACGAGCACAAGATGTCTTCCCTGTCCCATGAGGTCCATAGAAGACATAAATTAACCCAACTTTTTTTCTTAAAACAGCATTTGAAAGAGCCTGCACAACCAAGTTTTGACCGACGAGATCTTTGAAGGTTCTTGGCATGTATTTCTGGGTCAGGCTTCGATGCCTGCCATGGCGGCACCCTCTAAATTTTTGCTGATTACCTGACCGTGCTTCAGATGCAAGGTCAGAGTCTTCATGTCTTAGGCTGTGATTAGAAAAAATTCCAAGTTCTCCTGAATAATCCTGTGTCAAATAAGGATTGACATCACTATCCCGAGATCCTGATGCCTCAACTAGTAATAATTGCGCCTCTGAATCAGAGCTTGTTGATGAACTTAAATGATCAGGTGCAATTTGAGGCATATTTGAAGTATTCCCTCGTCTTTGTCCAACAGGGCCTTCAGCTTTTCTCAGCCTTGAATCAGATAGCCCACAGGACAAACTCCTTCCTGCCATATCTAGAAACGTTCTACCTCTATAATGAATCCTTGACCAATTCCATGGAATCCCACATACATGTCTTGGCGCCCGAGCAAATTCTAGCTCAGCATCCTCTTCTGGTCCTTCCCCTGTGTAGCCCTTCTGGTGCATGGATACTTGAGCTAGCGATTGAGCGCCGGAAGACATATTATTTTGAGTTCCCATGCTTCTCGAATTAGTAGAACCACGAGCTTTTCTCATGCCTCTGAACCTACGCCTCTTCCCGCTTTTCAACCCATTACAGTGGTCATAACTGCTTGCTTCTGGCTCCTCATGGATTATCTCTTCACCCGTGTGGATCCTATTTCGGCTTAAGTGAGGAGGATTCCTCCTCTCATTGTCTGTATGACCTGCAACCTCCTCCAACTGTTCCGAAAGAGTCATGAGACGAGCAGCACGCCCATGGGCAACCCTCTGGGAAATCCTTTTGTCCTTTGCCTCCACCTTCTGTGGCAAGTCCAGAGGAGGATTCTCGCTTCCATGTGAAATATCGCTCTTCCGACTCTTTCTGCTGTGCTCTTCCCCTTTACTTATTTCAGCATCCATATCTCCTCCTGCAATGTTGTGGCCGCTGCTTGAATCTGCAGCAGCAACTTTTGATGTTGCAACACCTGCAGCCAGCGGTGAGCTTGCAGACAACCGTCCAGCCTCCCTTCGCCCATCAGCACCTATAGATCTTCTTCCACTCTGCACTGCACCATCCTTTGCCGGTCTCTTAGTGTAGCTTGCAAAAGTGGAAGGGGAAAACCATGACGGAGGACTGGTGGAGGGATCTCTAAGCGATCTTGACTTCTGAAGAACAATGAGATCCCTCATAAGGGATCTCTCGGCTGGGTTGGGGCTGTGGTGGTGCATGTGGTTCTTCAAGTGGATGCAATTGGTCAGATGAACGTGGTAGCGGAGATGATCACTAATGGCGCCATACTCATCCTTGAGATGATTACTGATAGCACTGCTGTCATCTTTAAGAAAATTGCCGCGTACCGCCCTGGTCATGACCAAAACCTAATCGGGTCTTCAAGCAGCAATAACAGAAACAAATCACCCGAAGAAAGGCATAAATTGCTGTTTCAAGCCTCCAAATTGCCATCTTTTGCCTCGATAAAGACAATGCCAAACCAAGGTATGCATTTCATCTCATTCTATTCCACCAATGCCCACGAAATCAAATCCCACATGCCTCACCCCCTTTCAGAAAAGACACGATATGACACGGCATTAATTCAATCCCTGACTTCTTAAACTTGAAACAGGCACCAAAAAACAATTTAAACTCAAAAAGTTCAATAAAAACCAGATATCATCATAAAGACTCTGGAAGAACTCAAGCTCCATCAAAAGAAAAGCCAACGAGAAAAAAGTAAAAAGAAAACTTCTTTTTTTTTTTCATATGGCCAAAAGATTCAACAAAGAAAAAAAAACCAAGAAACAAACTCGCTTGAAGACGAAATCGAGGGCACCCTGAAGAGCTACTCAAAATACCACTAAACCAGAAGTATCGGATCCAAAATCCGATTATCCTGCAAAATAAACCCCGGAAAAGATCTCAAAATCGCAACTCTGCATCCGCTTCCTGTTCCAAGAATTGAAACCTAAAACCTCCATCGTTTCGGATAACTCGAAAGCCAAGAAGCATCAAAACCGAGAGAGGAAGAGACTCATGCAAGAACAAGAGCAGAGCCACTCACCAGAAAAGATAAATCGCATGCTTCGCACCCTCCGCCCACCAAGCGGACCTCGATCCCTCGGCCGCTCTATCCTTCTCTCTTTCGAAGCTCCATATGATGTCGCTGGACGATTTCCTCCATTGATAGATGGATATCTTGAGAGAGAACGGGAAGTGGGGTAACTGGGGTTCCCGTGCCCGGTGTACTTGCAGGCGGCCCTTTCGCCCGGGGGGCGTACCATTGCCCCAGAATAGGGTTTTTAGTAGGTTTCACTAATATATTTCTCCGTTAATCATTTCCTTATGAAATACATATACATCTCCGAGGTTTTAAGGAGCAATCTGGCCGTCCGATCGATGCGGCCTTCTGTTTGATTTGATGTCCTTGCGCCGTACTGGAGACTTTTGTGTGCTTTGGACGGTCCTGATTGAAGGGGATCTTTTGGGATTTGGAGAATATATTAATTCTAGGCAAGATTAGGAGTAATTAAGGGGGGAGGAGTTGCTGTCGCAATCATTGGAAGCAGCATCGCCACGAGGGATAACGACAACGAGGGTGGCGTGACGCACGTGCTTCGGTCCGGAGGCTGCCGGTATGGGGGGAACACGTGGCTGGTAGGAAGGGTACTTTTGGTAATTTATGTCAAGAAGATTGATTAGGAGCCGTCGGATCAATGATTGACCGTTGGATGGGAGGGAGGGGAGGGGAGAGTGTGAGAAGGGGAACAAAAATTTTATACGTTATTGTCATACGGTTAATTCGTGGTGGGTGTTAGGGAAGAAGGGACCCACACATCCGACCTATAACGGTCAAAAACGATGAGTTGGAAAAGGATGTGACGGGCCCTGAAGATGTCGACACGACGGGACCACACGTATCAATAATGGAATGGATGGATTTCATGGGGATATTGTAAATATCCGTACTGAAAATAAGAAGCTTGGATATATCTTAGGGTTTGATGCTTTGGAAGATGAGTTTTAATTTTCAGTTACCAAGCTGGAGCAATTATTTTTTGAAAAAAAAAATACGCATGAAGGATTAAACAATTAATTTTTAAAATTTTATTTTTTTTAAATATTGTTCCTGTAGAGAAAAAATAAAAAAAAAAAAGTATATATCAAATGTGTAACACTAACAACAATTGTGTGGTACATAATGGATTACAATAGCAACTTGTCTAAGAATTTTTCTGTTTTTTTCTTATTAGAAAGTATTCAAATATATTAAAAAAATAGCTCGATTATTTTGCGAAAGATGCAAAAATATGCTTATGTTAAGAATAAAGTATTTATGAAAAAAGAAGCGACTTCCCGTGGAGACAATAGAAAAGCATGAAGAAAATGTGTTTCCTTAATTTGCAGCTATTTTGTTTGGATATTTTTTGAAAACTCAAAGTAAACCCGCCAATAAAATTACTGAATTACTTGTTCAATTTTATAGACACTTGTACAATTTTATATGCACTTGTACTGTGTTTCACACTCGAACTAGTATATTTTCTGCATTTTCCATAAACTAAACCATTAGGATAACTTTTAATGGCAAACTCAAAACTACAAAGTTAAGTTATTTTAAGTAGGAGTAACAATTGAGTTTGGATCGGATCAAAATCTATCAATTTAAAAATATAATATATTTATTAAATAAATAATATATATATATATATATTTAAATTTAAATATTTTATCAAATAAGTGATCTAACTCTATCTTTAAGCAGCCCTAATTTCAAGGCTTTTAGCATGTGGGAACCTAAACTCATCCTTTGGCACGTCACGTGTCCCCCCCCCCCAGCATGCTTTCTTCCATTATTTAACGCTTTGATGGCAGGGATTTGCGTGGTCGGGTGCGTGCTTAGTCTCGTAAAACGCATTAAAAGCAACGGAATCAAGTACTTCCGGGCCTGGTTCCCACGGTGTGGCTGCGAAATCGAGGGAACGGGTGCCCGCCGTCCTCTTCGGCTCCAAATTCGAAAGAAGGCCAAGTCAATGCTTCAAGTTTCGAATCCATTCTTTAATCATGGCTGTTCCTTCTTTTCTGCTCATTACTGCCACAACCAGTGAATTGTTCTTTAATCGCCACTGTCCAAACTCATCGCCTCAGGAACTTAGCCTGGTGAGTGTGAATGGTTCCCCGAGCTAGGATCTTCCATTAGCTACACTCTTCTCAAGCAAGAGGAATGGCGTGGGCTTATTAAATCATTGCTGTTTTAAACTATTTTAATGTCGTCTCAAGCATTCTTGATGGTACTTTAAGATTTAGACTCTACTGATAGAGCATTTTTACTCTCGGCTTTTAATTTGGAGGATCATTTTATATTTTAATTCTTGACATGCATGTAAAACAAGCATAATGGCGTAAGGAAACCGGCTTAATTGTGTGTAAGAACAAGGCCAAACTATGTGTAAAAGATTAATAAATATAAAATGATCAACTATGGAAGTGTTAAACTGGGTTATAGCATTCCCTTTTAACTTTCTTGTAGTCATATCTTGAGGGGAGACCAGGCTAGCAAATTCCACAAAGCGTAAAAGATAGGAAGCAGCTAAGGAGAGGTGTATGTACTTACATTATCTCTTTCTTTTTTGTCGGATTTGGGAATGATGGGGGCTTAGATTTTGTTCGCATTTTAAAGGACCGAAGACGGCAAAGGTAGATGCTGCGACACCAACTACTGCTAATTATACACAGATTATGGAAAGAAATCCATGGGGAAGATGTGCAAAGAAATATGAATGGCTGGCCTATTTCACCCGTCCTATCTGGATGTATGTGCCATAGGCAGAATATTCTGCCCCAATTTTATATCTTTATTGCTTAATCAACAAGCTCTTGTACCCAGAAAAAAGGAAGCCCTAATTCTACTAAGGCCTCTAGGCAATGGGTCGGGTAAGTGCAGACCGACTCCTGCACACCGTCTCCTGACTCAATGTTAAAGTCCAGTGATCAGTGATCACGTAGCTTGACCTTGAAAAATGCATCAAGTCAAATATGTTATGCTGATGGATACACTAGAGAATAAATCAGAATTCGAAGTTATAGTTTTGCAGTAACAAAATCACTAATTACTAAAAACCCTTTTTCTTCACAGGGCATGTATTATTCCATCAACAATCTGAAGAATGGGGAACATTACTTGCCTGGATACTGGGTTTCCATGATTCAGAGAATCATCAGATCATGGTGGAAGAGCAATCATAAGACTCAGCTCAAAATTGTCACTATTTAGAAAACTGAAGCCATTGCTACCATGGTGTCTCTTGGGAATGTAACCACAAGTCCAAAGGTCATGCAAAAAGTTTAATCGACAAAAACTATTTCTGGCAGTTATTTTGGTAATTGATCCATACTTGCCTTGATCATACTCCGGGAATGCCTTCAAAAGGCCAGAACAACAATGCAATTCATTTAGAAACTTCAGATCCCATTAACGCTTGGCATCTTTGAAGGATATACTTGCAGAAATGCCGATTTATATAAAGAATATATTGCGCTTGAGTTCTATCTATCAGATCGCTCCATCCATTCTGAGCTCTGTCTTCCATGGGCAGAAAGAATAATTTTTCAACAGCTGCATCCTTTTAGCATGTACACATAAGCCAGAAAGCACATCTTTTCAAAAATAGATGAATGGACCGCTACACGAGGTACGCTTGTATTCTGTTGATTATCAAGTGAGCTCCAGCTACAGATAGAAGCTTGAGATGAAAATGGTTCAAGTTTGAAGTTCTGAGCAGAAGCTCAAACTGGACTTTCAGTAAAGATACGAGGAGGGTGAGTCATTTACATGATTTACAATGATGACTTATTCATGCTTGAGAACCCCACTTCGGTCAACTATCCCGAATCAAATTTGTCGGCCCGCTTAAAACATACTTGGGCAATTCATATTTAGCACCTGCAATAAGGCTATTGTTAAAAGACAGTTCCACAAATATGATCCGATATGTAAAGAGAAAAACAGAGACAACACATTTTTACCTCTTTCATCATAACAAAGAGTCATGTCAGCATTTGAAACAATTATACCAGCACTGTCCACTATTGCTTGTGCAAGGGTTAAATCAGCTTCTGCTGCAGCTCGGAGTGCATCCCAAATCTCTGACATAGCCAAATAATTTATATAAATAACATACAATCCTTAATGTTCTAGATATTTCAGAAGCAACCATTGGTGAAGTAGGTTTCGATGTGGCTCTCTCTCTCTCTCTCTCTCTCTCTCTCTCTCTCTCTCTCTTTGTGTGTGTGTGTGGGTGTGTGTGCGCACATAAAAGAATGACAACGTGAGTAGAGCTGGCATGATGTTTTTCGTTGAAACTTGTTTTAATAATGATTTCAAAACTTGGAACAGATGGACCTGTTAAACCTCGTTAGGTGCAATTAATTCTAGGAATGCATCAACTAATCCTGGAAGATGTACAAAGGACACATGGTGTTTTTGAACCATCTCAAAGTCTATACAGGAATGCATGATTGTTTTTTATTTTCTGGCAGCCTGCAAACTCTGTAAACAACTTGAAAAGGTGCCTTAGAGAATAAGCATTTTATTATTGAGAATGTCTTCTCTGTAGACAATACCACACTATTATTAGGAAAATGAAACACTAACTGGGAAAATAAATAGTAACACTATCCCTCATACATCTTAGCACTTTGCTGAAAGGGAACTTGCACACTGTAAGGGTTCCTTTTTCTTAATCAATTTGATCTCTGTTTTTCTTAAAAAGATCAGCATTAGGAAGGAAGTACCTAAGTTGCTATAAATCTTTCCATAAGAAAAGTTTAGGGGTCATTAAATTGAAAGGGATGTAGCCCCTATCTTAAAAAAGTCAAATGAAGGTAATAAGAGGAAAAGTAGAGACAGGATACAAATGAGCACGGGAGCTTGGTGCATCAGCAAGACAACTGAGGTACAGTGAAGAAAATTTTTTGTCTGGTTCCTATCCTTTATCTGGTTTCTTGTAGGTGGCTATGTTGGGCACTAAAAACACGTAGACAGTTGACCCCCAACAGGGACCAACTGTACTGGTAGCACTGCTCACCTCAATTTCAATAGGAAATAAGTCAAACTGGATGGAAATCCAAGTTCATGACTGTGTGATCATAGCAAAAAGGGCGTGTTGACAATATTCTTTCAATTAGATTTTTTTTAAAGCAGATTAAGTACACTTTAGACTTTCAGTCTGACAAGATACACATGACACTCCCACTTGTAATTACTAGAAACTGTTAGAAGTGCCAATGTGTTACTTTGACAAGTTCTCTTTTTAATAAAAGAAGTGTTATTCTGTAAAATTTGCAATCCAAATGTCAAATGGATGTATTGAAGAATATGGTTCATTCACCAGTTTATGTTTTGGGATCAAGAATGGATCAGGAAGATTTACATGGTGGCCATTTAACTAGACTCAATTTAATTATCTTTTTTTTTTTTTTTGGGGGGGGTGGGGGGGGGGGGGGGGGGCAGCAATAATTCTCGATGGTCATTTCCCTATCAGATTAATTGCACCTTCTGTAATACTGACTCCTATGGGCTTCTGGCAATTTATTTTTAAATTAATGTTGATAGAACAACAAAATTTTAAGAAAAAGACAGAAATTACTTGCCTGCATTACAAGTTTGATTTTGTTGCATAGAAGTGCATGTGCAAGTAGAGGAATTTCAAGATTAATGCTGAATTGCTTAGAAAGAAAAAGGACCACTATTTTAAGGTAAGAAAGCAAAAAAAAAACCTTCTGAAGGTTGAATATAAGAAAGTAATTTACAAAGAACGTGAGATGGAATCCTCATCTGTCTTAAAGAAGCAATATGTTCTTTCACTATGCAACTTAAATGGTTATGTTGTTCCATACAGATGTGTCAATTTCCACGTCAAGAAGAAAAAAAACTGGATGTGGTCCATTTTCCATATGCCCTCTGTAATTGTTGGTCAAGCTAAAGTAAGAGCATGGAATAGGTTTATGGATTTAAAACATTAGAAGATTCCTAGCAAAAAAAAACATTAGAAGATGGACATAGTTTCTCTCATTAAGAGCACAACTTAAATTTGGAATTTATTCCCCTTGTTATATTAAGCACCAGTTGAAAATATAGTTATCCAATGACCTTTCATGTACTTAAGATAGTTTCTGATAACAAAACAGACATTCCGACCAGTAGGTTGTCTGGCTGCACAAAGCAGCTTACATTCAATCTGGGGAGAGACTATATGGACTAGATTCAACTTGTATGGTGCTTTGACCCTTAGTTATTATTTTTCCTCAAACATTTTTCATCTTTATGGAGCACAGAATCCCCATTGTAATACTTGGTTGCCTCTAATCAGTTCACCTTACAACTAAACAAGCTATGGCATAAAACTATAACAAGGTCCAGTTAAATGGATATGAAATTCATATTTCTGACTATACATGCATCCACATTCACTGTGATGATAAAATCTGATAGACAGAAAAGAATTTAACTGCTCAGCAAGTGCACCAATGAAAGTCCTGGACAAGTCACACAGCTTGATGTTTCACCATAACAAAGAAGAAGTGAACAGGCATGCCAACTTAAAAATGTCAACAAGATGCAATGAATATGGAAATAATGACATTTTTAAATATCATTTGCACTTAGCATGCATTCTTCTCATTTAATAAAAAAATTACCTTTAATAGTGAAAGGAAAATGAACAGACGACAAAGCTCTTGTTAAATTACCTTTTTGAATATGTGACTTTTCAGAATATATGATGACTTGAAAACCCTCATTCTCAATGATTTAATGACAGAACCCAATCTCAAACTCTTTTGCTCTTTTGTGATTCTAAGGCCAACAATGGGAAACTGGATACTAGAGCAAAAGTTTTCAATGCATGTGAGTGCAGTTTTGCTTTAGTCATCAACAATATAGGTGGTGCTAAATTCTCAGAAAACTCAGGTGGTAATAACAAATAACAAAGATAAGTCAACTTCAACGGAATGAGCACCTTTCTGGCCACCGTAATGAGGGGCTGTATCCCAAAATTCATCACGCATCTGTATAAGCTGAGTCCTGGTTATTGGTTGAGTATGCTTCCACGGTTTTGGCTTTTGGAGTTTTCTGGTAGTATTCTCTGCAAGCATTAAAGCTCACCAGATCAAAAACTTGAACCAACTCTTAGTATAAAAGGCAAAGTTGCAGGGGTAATAACGAGTCAAGCTGTATGTTACTTGAACATAAACTGAAAATAATGATACTAAACTAGGAAGTACAAGGTATAAATGTAGGAGTAAATTGCAACTGCAAATGAACTCATATAAAATGTACCAAAAAAAAAAAAGATTGCATACGAGAACAAGATTTCAAAATTATGAAGCAAGATAAAATGGATGCATTGTATAGCTCATTCTACCAATTAACAAAAGAATGTGGAACAATAGAAACTGACCTTCATTGTCTAACACGAAATGTGGCTAATTGAAGTAGGATGTTAAAGAAAAGATACATCGCCATTCATATGACTTGCACTAAAAAGTCAAGCCATCAGTGTAATCAAAAGTCATATAACCACTCAAGGCTTACAAGACTTTCATGAGGTGTAGTTCAGAGTTATATGCACCATTCAAAAGTTTCAAATTACGTCAAATTGTTCCATTAAACAGTTTTATACATGCTACAGCAAACTTAAATATCAATAAGGCTTCGACAAATTGAAAACTTTCATTTGCTATGACCAAAAATAAGCTAGTTTTTTTCATTTTAGAGAAAATGAACACTGGTACAAGACGCTAATACAGAATATATACTAAACACCTTAACTTCAACCCTTCCAATTCAAGAGAACCTGACAATCCCTGTTGGATGTAAAATTTGGATCTGCTTATTTCTTCTAGGGACATGATTTTTTTAATCCTTAATTTAAATGGAGTAATAAATTCAAGCAGTTTGAAAAATTATATACATACATACATACATACATCTCTCTCTCTCTCTCTCTCTATATATATATATATAT
The DNA here is from genome assembly GCF_051530095.1 of Phoenix dactylifera. Taxonomy (NCBI): domain Eukaryota; kingdom Viridiplantae; phylum Streptophyta; class Magnoliopsida; order Arecales; family Arecaceae; genus Phoenix; species Phoenix dactylifera. The sequence goes on along the minus strand of NC_143198.1, from coordinate 30,113,798 downwards.
ACATATATCAAAGTTCAGAGGGAAGCTACTTTGTATAAAGGACAAGATACAAATAATAAATTATTAAATGATGACTTATTCATTTGAAAGTTGTATTATAAGTAACAGGGGCATAACACTAAATACGGTTGTCTCTACTTCCAGGTTTTTTTTTCCATCATTCTCTTGAGTAATTTGAAGTCTTTCAGTAATTTCATGATCAAGACTTTCCTAACCAAATTGCTGCACAACATCATTTTAGATACGGTTTTGTTACAGTCCATTTTTATAATTTTTAATAGATAGAATCATAGAAGAGTAGATCCCAACCATTGGTTAATGCGAGGTATTATAGAAAACTTACAAATGTACCAACTGCCAACCAGTTTTTCCTTGCCTTTATTTTTTTATCTCTAATTCAAGCAACATTCCTGCTCAAGGATCCCCTTAACACCTCCACCTCCGCCCACTCCACGTCATCCAATGCAGACTTCCAGCAAGACATTGCTCACTGCCTTGTCATATACAGGGGCCCTCACCTCCTCCCCAGCCTCTTCTTCGCCCTTGAACCCAACCATCTCCAGGGAGCCCTCTCCCATCCATAACACCTCCTTCCCCACTATCGGCACCCTCACTCCACCACAGATGACATCAATAACTGCTCTCCATATCAGTCATTGCATTGCAAGAGTAAGAAGAAGGTAAAACGAGAGAGAGAGAGAGAGAGGGAACAAGTCAAAAGAAGGCACGGCTTTAAGCTTAATCACAATGAAAGCAGATAAACTGACATGTGTCACTAGTTACCCAGTCACGCGTCTTAATCTATCCATTTTCAAATGAATGGATAGGATCACGTACCTGTATGAAAGGTCAAACACACCATACCATTTACCTTTTAGATACTATGCTTAACTATGAAATAACATTGTCTATACTAAACATTAAATGCATAAAATTTTGGATCTAGTTCTATATCATCAATTGAGTAGGGTAAATAGCCATTTATAATCTAAGACCTCTATGTGGATGTTTAAATGTCTAAACAAATGGTCACTTAAAATTTAAATAGGTAAAAATAAAAAATTACACACCACAAAGCCATTTAACTAGCCACAATAACTGCATAGCCATTTAAGTAGCCACTGAATACCATATAAATTAGCTAAAAAAGCTCCTTTATGACTGTTGTGAGTCATCAACTAAATAGCAAAAATTATAATCTCATCCACCAAGCGGCAGATGATTCAAGGATGCTGGTAAGCATATATGCACTTTTATGTCATCTCAAATACTTTATGTTGAACTTACGTCATCATTTGTCAGTACTGAGGCCCACCTTATGCTACCAAACCCCCAAATTAATTCTTTACATATTAGAGCCCAATTGTTTTAATGAAAAATGCTAAAAAGATAATAAAAACCATACATGTGAATTAGATGAAATACTAACTATTGATGCAACAAATCCTCAACCAAATAAAAAAATAGTAATCTCATCCACCAGCTAGCAGATGATTCGGGAATGCCAGTAAGCTAAATGCACTTTTATGTCATGTCAAATTCCTTATGTTAAATTTACATCACTGATTGACAGTACCAAGGCCCAGCTTACACTACCAAACCCCAAAATTAGTTCTTTACATAATAGAGAAAAAAAAACCCAGCAACCAAAAAAAGCATAAATGTGAATTAGCTCAAAATTTGACTGTTGATGTAATAAATCACCAACCAAATAAGAAAAAATAGTAATATCATCCACCAGCTGGCAGATGATTCTGAATACTGGCAAGCATGTACGCACTTTCATGCCACATCAAATTCTTTATGTTGAACTTACATCAACCATTGTCGGTATCAAAGCCAATTTATGTTACCAAACCCCCGAATTAATTCTTTACATATTAGAACCCAGTTATTTTTGAACAAAAAAACTAACAAGATAAGATATGTTTACAAGATACTAAATGCTGTAAATGTTAATTAGCTGAAAATTTTCACCATTGACTTCGTGAATCATCAACTGGATCACAAAAACAGTAATCCCATCCACCAGCTGGCAGATGATTCAGGGATGCCGGTAAGCATATAACACACTTTTGTGCCACGTTAAATGCTCAAAATCGGACTTACATCATTCGTTGTTGGTATCAAGGCCCAAGTCACGATACCAAACCCCCAATTTTTTTTAACATATTAGAACCCAGTTTTTTTCAGGAAAAAATGCTACAAGATGATAAATGTTTACATGGTGCAAGTTCCAAGCTGTTCCTTCACAATCTATACACCACAGGCATATCATAACCGACAATTGTTGAACAAACTCGACTTTGGATACATCGATCTGAACTGATCCAGTTTTCAAAACACCTGGATCCATATGAACCATTTAAACAAGGGCTATAGTAGCAATAAAGAGAGCACAGCGACTACCATCCACCAATCTATAACCTGGAATTAAGAAATCCAGTTATGATCATCAAGAAACAAGAGCAAGACCAAAACAGAAAGGTTTTGGATAATGAATATAACACGACATCTCAAGAAAATTATACAATTTGAGTACACGCGACGGGCGTGCGCCAAAAAACCCATCCCAGATGAGGGAAATACCTGGAGAAATCGAAACCTAGGGGGAGATGGGGAGAAGAAAGAGTTCACCTTCGTCTTTGCTCTGGGTGGATCCAGCGCAGCCCATCGCAATCGCTTCCCTTGTGTCGTCTGTCCTCCGGATCGTGAGGGAGGGGGATCAGACCATCGCCTTCTCGCCGGCCCCGGCGAAGGGAGGAGGAGGAAGAGCGAGCTCGAGGGCTCCGATGTCCGGTCAGGGATCTCGAAGAGAGGGCTCGGAATTCGGTGGGGTTTGGATGGATGCGGGTGGCGGAGGGAGCGCAATTCCGGGAGCTCTCCGGTGGGAAGGTCCAAAGTGGTACTCGTTGGACTGTCTGAGGTGCGGTTTCGGGTTCTGTTGGCTTATGTATTAATTATTTCTTTGGGGTTCTCCTGGATGCTTCCTTTCTTGGGCTAGGGCAAAATTTTGGCCTTTTCCCACTCCCCGCTTCCTCTCGGTACCAGTAGCGGGTACCACCTTATTCTTACATTCTCAGTAAGCTGTTCACAAAAACTAGATCGTCTCCTTCACTTCTCACCACTCTTAAACAAATTTTTAGACTCCAGATATACCTATTCCTCCATTATTATGGGGCATTTTGACCTTTAATTTGGTACACAATCCTCATGCAAAATTAGCGTGAGCTGCCGGTATAAAAAATATATATATTTTTTCAATATATTTATATAAATTAATGGCAGCAAGGTATTATTTCTGCAGGGAATCTTTAAATACTTTTTTAATTATATTTAAATATTCAAATTTTATGTCATTTGTAATTTTTTTGGATTTTTATTAAGATCTTAAGGAATGTAAAAAAAATTATGCGGCATTTCAAGTTCTCTCTTTATCTAATAAATACTTTAAGCATCTTATGTCTGTGGTTTGAAGATCACTTGTATGCTCGTATTGAAGTATAAAAGAGCGTTAATGAGATCCAATTATGAAGCTCTTAGGGGCAACCAGCTCGACTTTTTGGCATCTCATACTCCAATTTGTTTGGTACAAAGAGAATAACCCCATCAAAATAACATTAAGTTAAAATAATATGAAAAAAAATGTCAAAGATGTTGTAAGAGATCCAATAAACAAACTCTATTTAAATTAATTATATTTATATTTTATAAATACTTATTCTTCTTGTAAAGGAGCAACCAGCTAACCGCACCACGTACTTCTAAATTTTTTTTCAATATACCTATTTTTTTGGTGCATGGCCATCTCATTCATCAAGTATACAATTAAACTTTAGTTGGCGAGCCTTATCGAAACAGAATAACCTCCAAATCGGATTCTAAGATCAAGTAGTGATTCGAGATATTAAATATCTATTAAAATTAGAATGACAAACAGTGCAAGAGGTCATTTGATTGCCTTACATTGTATAAAATTTCAAATATAGAAGGGGAAGATGGCTTGAAGCTTTTAATTAGCATGGAAGTCCAAAAAAGGTCAAATTTTGGAGGCCGTAGATCAGCTGCACCTTCAATCCTTAGCTTCAAGTATGTTGGGTGCCTTCTCCCCTAGCATTATTAAAAAGTATTTTCGATGGATCCTTCTTGAACAATCAAAGAGCTGCCAGATATATTATTCGGGACCATTAAGATAGATTCATTTTAGTTTTACTGCAATTCTATTCTAATGGCCAAACTTAGGGCTGCTTGGAAGGGCCTTTCTATCGTTGTGATGAAGTTGAATTATAGTAAGGCTATTTTGGAAGGAGACTCGTGCACAGTGATTGATTGGATAACAAGCCGGTATTTTAGATCAGTAGTCAACCCTCTCTTAAAGAATATGCCTGTTAGCCTCGTCGATGAACTGGATCGTGGTGGAACATAATTATCAAGAAGGCAATTTTGCAGCAGATTGGCTTGCAGCTGCATTCAAAATTTCGATTTACACTCCTTAAATTCTTTGCCTACTAAATTTGCTATGTTGCAGCAGAGAGATGGGATGCCCTGGGTACCATGTAGGGCTCTTGATCTTTTTATTTTTTGCATACTGTATAGTTTTGTTCTTCCTTCTGTTGTTTTTCCGCCTCTATGTAATCACAGTCATCAAAGAGAGAGATTTTAGCCATCTTTTATTCAAATGGGCATTTGTCCTGAATATCAATCTGAGAAGGGGCATGAAAATTGACACTATCCTGCTCTAATAGCGATTCCGGCTTTATATCCACCTCGAAATTCTTTTTTTTTTCTTTTTTTTTTTTTTGCTGCTAAGATGGGTAGATCATACTTGACGAGTACGGATACATCCAATAAAATCAAAAAACAGAATACCTCGGAGTGCCCTGGATAATTTTCCATCACCAGCTCACAGGGTACTAGCGGAGTGATTGGCTACATAAGCAGTCACACAATCCGCAGCCCCATTAGCTTTACGAAAAACATGCTTAGCCTAAAAGGCTCCTCCGTCCTCCACCATTGCCTAGACATCTCGGAGACCATTACCCCTTGAGCCCCTTCGGATCCAACTGATAACAATCGTTGAGTCTTCCTCCAGAATGATGGAGTTGGTCCGTAAAACATATCGGACGTGATGAAGACCTGCCAAGCGGCACGCAGCCCCGTACCTTGAAATTCTTTGAGAAGGACTATTTCAAACACAATATTCTTGGACACATATTGTATTCTGCATCCGACCACCTCTTTAGTGTTTAAATCATGGGCCATTAAATAAATTGCTGCCAAAGGCCATGATTTCCGTTGTGTCCAGTGACACACAATTGGCCATGCAGTCACATCAACAGTACTAAATAAGCAATTTCATTTCTTGTAAGTTTGCTAGATTGTATAACTTAAATCACGTAAGAGGTTATGTTTGTAGTCTAATTGTTTCCTAAAAATGTGAGATTATGTAACTAGAGATACTCTAAGTTGGCTGATTATAGTGACTTGTAGTATGACCAAAATAGCCATAGGACGAGTCATTAATGGCACTTACATTATACCAACCTAAACATTTTGTCGTATATGTAACAACAACAAATAGTTATTGTTATCGTAGCGACAAACAATAACAATGCTTGATGCTTGTATTTGAGAAGGAAAGTAAGCAAAACTCATCAAAATTTCATTGAGATCATGAAATCCAATGAACACAGAATCTGAACTCAATCTCTTATATGAACATCAAGTGACTTTAATAACTTTGGTTAGACGGAACGCTTAAAAGAAACAATAGTTGAATTACATCATATACATTTTGCTGAACTGCCAATGAAGCTACTTTATCAAAATTACCTATATAACCGACCGAACCATAGCTATGATAATCATAGACACAATGTCAATTATATAGATAAATAGACAAAATGTCTGTAACAGAAGGAATTGAAGTTCCCACCACTGGCTCTTTGCACGACCCACGCTTTTGCCTCCGGCAATCGGTCACTCTTTTTTTTTTCTTTTTGGGATATGCCGAATATCTCTACGTTCAAAAAAATCAGAAAAAAAAATCACGTAGAGAGAGTGGAATAGACAAGTAGCTATGACAAAATCATCCATCAGAGTACTGCACAGCAGATAAAGTGACACAATTAACTGCCTTATTCGTCTCCCGATAAGTATGAATGATTTGGAAGGCCACATAGTCCTTAAAAAAATTGAAGCTTGTCTTGGGACAGTGGGTACTTATCACCTACCCTGGCATGGCCTTAGATTCACCCAATCACAATCACCTAGTTTCCTTCCAAGTGAATACGCTCCGCCCCTAAGTTAACTCGTGCATGGGTGATCTTTTCTCAAGCATGTCTGAGCTCGGCTCTAGAAACATTAGTGTCATAAAATCGACATCCCTCACTGCAATCAGTTTGGAATTAACGTCTCTATTCACAAATCAACACCTCCTCGTCCCCTATCTTCATGCACACTACCACCGATGTTCACTTTGAAAAAGCTCAAAAATGAGGTTCTTAAGAGATGAAAATCTACCGAGTTACTTAAAGAGCTAAATGAAGGCTCCAAATGTCTCTAGCAATTTTAGACCCTTCAACAGTTTGAGCCTGAACGAACTTATCTGTATGAAGAAGTGCACTATTAGTGGGAGCTTTCAAGCTCTGTTTTTATCCTTCAAAAGTTCTAGTATTTTTATTCAGCCAAATATGGTAAATAATATAGGCGCTCTTGGCTCCAGCGATAGGTCTGCTGATGCCCTTCAGTTGAACCAATTTTCGGCACTTCCACGCGGCTGCCCTTTCCCCTGCCAAAAAATTAAAAAAAGAAGAAAAAAATATTAAGGGCCCAACCAGGGGTTAATCCCATGTGGCACGAGAGAGCTGGTGAAGACACGTCATCGGCATGTGGGGTTGGGGTACAGTTAACCAATTATGCTACGACACGTAGATATGAACAGATGGTGGTAAGGGTTGCGCCTCAAAGCAATTTTCAGTTACAATAGCTGCCGCTGCCGTGGGCGGCGAGAACATTCGCCACGCCACGTCAGCTGTCCTTGGCCCCCTCTCCGCGTCACGTTTCTTCTCTGCTCTCCATTACCCAAATCCAAACCCTTAACCCTCTTCTCCCCCCTTTCTCCCGCCTTAATCTGCTACCGTCTCTCCCATTTCCCTGCTAAACCCCACCCCGGTTCACAGCGAAGAATCTAGAGTTTCCCTCGTTATTCGCCACCATGAATATTTTCCGGCTGGCCGGCGACATGACCCATCTCTTCAGCGTCCTCGTCCTCCTCCTCAAGATCTACGCCACCAAATCTTGCTCAGGTTCTAGGGTTTTCCTTTCCGAACTCGAAATCTGCCGATTTTTCCTATTTTTTCTCTGATTTGTTGCGGTTTTTTTTTTTTAATCTGGAGGTAGGGATCTCGCTTAAGACGCAGGAGCTGTACGCTTTGGTGTTCTTGACTCGGTACTTGGATCTGCTCACGGATTTCATCTCGGTGTACAACTCTGTGATGAAGGTTGTGTTCATCTCGACCTCGATTGCCATCGTGTGGTGCATGAAGTACCATCCCCTGATGCGGCGGACTTATGACAAGGATCAGGACACCTTCCGGCACTACATTCTTGTCGGCGGGAGCTTTATCGTGGCGCTGTTCTTCCATGATCGATTCACATTTCGAGAGGTAGTTCTATTTCTTCTTTTCTCCGCGGATTCTGTTTCCAATGAACTATGCGGAATACTTATTTATTGCAATAATTGCCTGATTAGGGTTTTCTATTGTGTAGATATTGTTACTTTATCATATTTCTTAGTGTTGAAAAGCTAGATATTCTTTCAATAATAATAACAAATTAGTCACCCTGATTTTCTTGGCTAGTTTTCTGTCTTCTTGGTCATTGGGATTGTCATTTCTCTGGATTATATGATTTTATCCTGGGTTATTAGGACTAGAATAGTTTTATTTTGATTTTATCTTACGATCGTCTAGCCTGAGCCAGTAAAGCTTACTGATGATGACAATGTTGATTGAGTGGAAATGTAGGCATATCTATTTTTGAAGAAATTCAATGTGAATCAGCTTTTTGAGTATCTCATATTTTTGAAGAGAAATCTGTCAAAGGTTCTGGAAAAGTGGGTTCACTAATATGGGAAGATAGCAGTCAAGAAGAAAATATATTGAGAGCTCAATTTTTAGGAATTTGGATTGGTTAAGTAAGCAAATTCTTAGAGGTGGTAATGTGATGGAGGTTCTCAGAAGGAGATAAATAACCCTTTATTTTTTTCCTTTCATCACTGTGAATATTGAGAGGAATAGGAATCAAGTGTAGGTTAGTATTCCAACACGAAAAACACTGGTAAGAGCTGATAACATGCATGCGAAATGGCATGAAAAATGTTACATGTATATGATTTAACAAAGAATGTGAGGTGAATCCAGCTTTCCTTCATTGCCCCTTGTTCTGACCTTGCGGTGTCACTTTTCCTTCATGCTAGTTTTTTTTTAAAAATTTTTTCGAGAGGGGTGGGTTTCAATATATCTTCTTCCTCGTAAGCTTTCATAATGTGCTGGGAGAAAGAATATATAAAATTCCATTTATCATCATGTCTCACCTACTTGCTTGTTTGGATCCTTGTCCTACAATGTGTGGTTGTTTACTGTATGTACATGTCAGTGTTTTGTACTTTCATATTGCAATTGGTAAATCTAATGGTATGGATTTTAATGTTTGGGGTGGACCTGCTTCCAGAATTGTGATCCCTTGGTCACAATCAATAGGCTACGCTATATGATAATCAATAATCGAATGATTGCATCAAAAAGAGAGATGCAATTATAAGCCCCTCCTGATATGATCGTGATTGTGGTTATCTGCTCGACAATGCTGCAGATGAACCTAATTCATTGCATGGATTTCACATTAAACAGAACCCACTTTGTCAGCATTACAAGAAAATCAGCTAGTTGTCTGGCTGTGATCTGCACAAATGGATTTCTGTTATTCTGTAATAGTCATTAGATTGTAACCCATATCTGTTCAGCATGCTGTTGTGCAGATTAGTTACATGTTTTGAAAAATAGTGTCAACTGGACCATGGCAGCCATAAAAATGTGCAGCATGTATGGATGACAAAAAAGAAAAAAAGAGCAACAATATAAAGGGAAAAATTGGAATGCAAAGCTATAAATTGTACAAGATATGTTCATAGTTTAGCTTCCATTCAGTCAACAGCACAAACTTTATGGAGTTAAGGAAAGGAGGATGACAAATTAGCAGTGCAGGGTTGTTTTTGACTTGGTTGCATAAGAGTTAGCTAATTGGCTCTCACATTATCATGCTTTAGGTGCCTAAAAATCATGGGCTTCGGGTAATGGTCATTATTAAAAATATCTGTAGACAGCACAATCTGCTTCTAGCCGTTAGAATCTCCTTTTCTCATTGCTGATAATGCTTCACCATTAAACATTACCTTGCTCGTTGCTGGAAAGAATGCTTCACTGTTTCTTTTTTTGAGGCCTTGGGTTCGGGTAAGGCCAGAAGAGCAATGACCTATCTCTTTGGTTCAAAATTTGTTTTCATAAGTCAACAGTTTGCTTTTTTTGGTTATGTTTTAGGAACTTGTAACCAGATTTTAAAAGCCTATGCCTATCATAATTTGCTGGTTTTCTTAATAATTGAATGTTTTGTATTTGTAATATCATTTAAACTCTATAAAAGTTTAGGCCCTAGAATGAAAAGCTACTTATTTTTTGATGCCATAAAAGCTTCTGCAGTTTTGTGGTTCTTTAACTTGGAAAATTGTCAGTTCCATGGTGCATGTATTTTTCAATTTGCAGGTGTTCTGGGCATTCTCCATATACTTAGAGGCAGTGGCAATCCTTCCTCAGCTAGTTTTGCTGCAGAGAAGCAGAAATGTGGATAATTTGACTGGACAATATGTTTTCTTTCTTGGGTATGTTTCTAACATGCATGCTTTCTTTCTTTGATTAATAACTTGTTCCTGTTTTCTTGTAAGCCTCTTGTTTGTACTTTTTTTTTTTAATTAAAAAAAAAGAAACTTCAAAATGATATTGATGTAAATGTAACAGCTTATAAAATCCTGAAAATAATGATACATTGGTGACGTGCACATTAATATGGTATCATTCTGTTTGGGAATCTGCAAAAAGGTTAATGTCAACATTTTTTTATGAATGAATTGTCTGCAAGCAAAAGTTGAAGATCAATGTCAATTATAACTTTTCTATCATCATAGTTGGGTGCCTGAAGTGCATGGTTTTGTAATGGGCTTATGATATAATACTTTCATTTAAAAATGCATGCTTTATAATTGCCTGTCTAACTCATAATGGTCCTTGGCGTCTGTTGTACTTACGATATGTTGAAATGAAGTCGCACAGCATCCGAATGTAACTGATTTTTTTAAAGATCTTCAAAAATTCTATTATTTTTCCTTTTATATATATATATATATATATATATATATATATATATATATATATATATATATATATATATATATATATATATTACAGCAGTAGGGGATTACCCCACCCAGCCCACCTGGGTGTAGGCGAGATTGCTGGTAAATGGATGTAAGGGTTCCCCAATTTATTTCTGGTACATGGGCCCAACAAAGTTACATTCCGAAGCAACTGGATCTAAGTCAGTTTTGAAATTATTCTACTTTACATTCTTTTGTTTAGTCATGCATGACCTTATATATATAATATATGTATATTACAGGGGTGTGTTTGGCATTGAAGCAACCTTATATTATATTTACTTAAGCATCTATTTCAGTGTGTCTATAATCTCAATTTCTAGCCTGCAATTACTCCCACCTCTTTATCATAAACTGTTGTAAGAACTCCAAAACATGAAATACAACTTATTTCTCCGCTGTATTATATTTCCTAATTTATATATTCTAAACCCTAGCTTTGCAAGTTTTCTTCTATTTTTTCACAAGCTCCCGTCTTACATCCTTTTAAATTACACTTACTAGTTCTTGGCTTCTTTCCTTAAGACAAGCTTCTCAACCAATTTCATTATATTTCATGCTGAACTGAATATACTGGTCGCTTATTTCTTTAAGTCATCATCTTTTGCTTTCTAGTGCCATGCTCTACCTGTGCATGCTTATTTCTAACACAAAAATGAAATCAAGAATTAGTTTTCTAAGTGCAACAAGTTCCAAATGAAAAACATCTTACTGTGACCATTGACAAGTCTAACCAGTAAAATGGAAAGAAAATGTAACTGTTTATCCAATTTTCATATTAGAAATAGAAGCTATCACTTTTTTCTGTCTCTCTCTCCAAGGCAAGCTTGTTGGTGCAAATAGCCTGCAATTGCATTTAAAGAATATCTTATTTTTGCATTAACTTTTAATGGTTAAAATATGAAGGCGTGCCTGTATGCCATCATTACTTTAGAAAACAAATAAGGTTATATGGTAGCACCCTTTAACCTGCATTTGTTTCCAATGTAAAAGGAGCAATTGTAAAATTATTGCTGATATTTTGGATTAGATGTTATAGATAATTAATTTTCACATTATGTTGTTTCAATTGATGATCTCACAAAGCAATATGGATTAAACATATGTATCTATGATGCGAGGAGGCCTTGGTAATGAAAAGGGGCTTGGCTTTTGTGTCATAGTACGGAGGGCTGGATCTCACATAACATGTTAAAAATCAAGGGAAATGGTTTAACTTGGATGACTGTGTCAGTGAATGTGGCCAAGTGTCAACTGGACATGGCGAAAATAAAGATTTTTTCTGTGTCCCCATGTTGACATGACATGCATGACACTTGGGGAGATGCCATGGACATGACTCTCTATTTTGCTCTACCGCATGGGGCGAAAAAATAAAAGATAACTGAGAGAGAGCATGAAGGAGTGGGAGGGAGGGGGAGAGTGGAGGTGAGGCTACGGCTCCATTACCTATTTTATCTTCCTCCTCCAAGGCTTCTTCCATGATTTATGATAGTCTCAATCTTAAAATTTTTTGGGGCGGTTGGGCCAACCATCGAGCAATCAGTGAAGCTAGGTTTCATGGGGTTTGGGGTAAGCTATCATTTCTAGGAGTTTTGGGGTAAGGGAGGATTGCACTACGGTTTGGGAATTAGATAGCGAGAGAGAGAATGAGGGAAAAAGGCGACGGGTTTAGACAGGTGAGATATTGTGATTGAATGGGTAGAGGCACCCCAGACCTTATCTCCATGGTGGGGTCTCTGCCACCAAGTCACATGGTTGAACAGATTAAATAAGTGTTATACTGGCATGGGCTTAAATGAAGTTAAAGCCCAAACCTGGTAATTTATCTATAGCCCAAACATTGTGAAGCCCAATAAATAACTAAATGATTAAGATATTCCAAATAAATTCACATGCATGCATATAATTATTAGCTGTGTCCTCATGTCCAATTTTTTTGAGATTGACTTAGGACAGTTGGACACTTGACACCCATGTCCTGTGTCCAGGTAACATTGATGTGGGCCGGTTCAGCATTCTTTGCTATGACTAGATCTTGGGATGTCTTGAAAAATTCATTGATTGATGTAAATATCCACAATCATTTTAGTGGAAAATAAAAATCAACCTGCCTCTTCTACCCTTTCTCTATTTCCAAGCTTTTCTTGGGTTATGATATAATTTGGGGTTTTGGGGAGAGAATATTTTGAAATAGACCTACCTAAATGAGATAAATAATCTTAAATTTATACCACAGTCATGTGATAACACGATCATTTGTAGTTGTGTACTACTATGATGTATGATGCTATAAGCTGACATGGAATATGGCTCCTGTTCAGCATGGTGCATGCTATGTATTGTACATAGGGGTGGAAATGAGCCGAGCAGAGTCGAGTATCAGGCTTCTCTTCTTGGCCCGTGATATCATAACAGCCACTTGAGCTTGGCTTGAGCTTGAGCCAAGCTTCACATAAAGCACTCAAGTTTGGCTTGGCTAAGCTCTGAGCTGAGCTTTAGCGAGCCAAGCCGAGCTTTTACATTGTTTTCGAAAGATCTGGTGTTCATGCTCAGCTTGTTTATGGAGCTGAGCTCTAAACGAGTAATTAGAGAGCCGGCTCATTTTTTAGTTGAGCTGAGCTCAAATGAGTAATTAGCTGACTCATTTTTCAGCTGAGCTGAGCTCAAATGAGTAATTAGAGGGCTGAGCTCCGGCTGCTCATGAGCAGCTTGGTTATTTGCAGCTCTAATTGTACAACATGGTATGATATAAGATCAGCATTTCAATCCTCGACCAGAACTATAAATCTTTTCGATCTTAAGCAGTACTCTTGAATTTAGCTTCTAGATCTCCTCTCTTATATCATGCTATGCTATTTATGGAGAAATCAAAACAATACTTCAATTAGATGAAGCAACCCACTGGAAATATCTATTAGGATTCTAGTACCGAATGCACTTCCTGTTTAAGATGGGAACCATCAAATCAACCTAAGCTTTTGCAAGACAAAATGACTGTGAAATCTGGGTTCCGTAGCTTCATCCCTTTATAGACAAAATGATTGGCCTGATTCGTCCTCACTACAGGGATTGCAAAGTCAACCATGAAAAATAACCGCCATGGAAATTAACCTTCAAAGCCTCACCTACCTTGAACAGCGTAATGAGCCACAATAGTCTTAATAACTTTTCTCAACAGCTGCAAGAAGTACATAAAAAATTGCCGATATTGGTGATGATGACAGCATATATTGATCAGTACAAGTATCTCATTTTAAGTTCCTCAGCTGTTCATGTGGGGTTGATACATCCATCATTTCAATTGAACAATTGGTTGATGCTCATTTCAATGGTTACTAGTACAAGATCATGTCAGCACTAATAGCTTCCTTGCAAATTAGCATACAATCTATATGATACAGATTTTTTCATGACCATGAAGTTGCACAAACTTTATTTTCTGAAAATTGATGTGATCATGTAAGAAGCCACAACCAGGTGCAGATTGAAATGGAGGAATTTTTTCCTCAACAAGTCTATACAGTTTAAGCTTATACTGGTCGGCGATACTTGTGAGTCTAGAATCACTGATATTCCCAATTTTAATACTTGGCAGAATAATGGCTTTGTAGTCATTGTATTGTTACAGCACTTTTGAGTGTATACATTAGCTTCATATACGACGTCCAATATATTTTGTAGACTCATTTATGCTTTCCATCCATTTGGAAAATGGCTTTATCGATCTTGGCATTGTAAAGAGTTTCTTTCTGGTATGAAGCTTTTTTTTTTTCATTTCTATGTGCATTTTAATTTACAACCATTGGCTCTTTACCTTTCCTAGGCTTTTTATGATTTATAGGCTGGTCTTTTTCCGTGCTTGAATTGGACTTTTGAAATTTGGTTTAATATGCATTGTGCTAAAATATCCAACCCCATTTTGATGAAAATGGGCTGGAATGCACCATATGCTTTGTAAACATCTCCTTTGTTAGAATAGCATTTGGATTCCCAAAGAAGGATTCGTAGCGTAGCTAGGAACCTGGGAAACTGCTTGATGGTTATGGTTATAATTTTATGCTGCACCTGCAGGTGATCACAACTTTTCTATCCTCTCCATATGTCTCACACATAATTAAGATGGTTTAGCAGACATACCCTGTACATTAGTTATACTTAGGAATAGTTGTTCTGTTTGCACTTATAGATTTCTCCTCTCTGAGCAGCTGGATGCCAGCATAATATTACAGAAATTCATCCTTATCCACTCAATTTTATACATCTTGCAGACTCATTCATCTGTTTGTTAGATTGGCTAATCACGTTTCTTTGTTCATCAGGGCTTACCGTGCATTTTACCTCCTCAACTGGATATATCGTTATTTCAGAGAGGATCACTACAGTCATTGGATACGTAAGTTACTAAGATAAGAGAATTTGATGTAAACTTTAATATAACAAATTTTCCCTGAACTTTTTGTTATTTTCCAGCTTGGATCGCCGGTCTTGTTCAGACAGCTCTCTATGCTGATTTCTTCTACTACTACTTTGTAAGGTAAGAACCCGACAAACACCAATATGCAGTGCTTTGGATGTAGGTCTCATCAAACAGTCATTAATTTGTGTTGGTTGATGCTTACAGTTGGAAAAATAATGCAAAGCTTCAGCTCCCTGCTTGAGCTACTTCCTGTGCATATCATATTCTGCATGCTGCTGCACGCTCGGTAATCCTAAATCTGTTGGACTACTAAGTGAGTTCTAAGCTGAATGATGTGGTCAAATATGGAAGAGAAATTTGTGGGAAGAAGTTATGACCCCGTTCCCCATTAGTGCACGAATACTCAATGCCATTGGGGATTATAGGCGTTTTAGTTACGATAGCTTTTTTTTCTTGCTCTTTGTTCTTATATGTGAAAGCTAACGATTTACTAATTTCAAGGAGAGAGTGCCAATCTGTATGTAATCAGAATATAAATGTGGTCATTTACAAGTAACAAAGCTTTTGTTCTAGTCGGGAGGAATCCTCGGGAATGCATGGCATTGGGATTGCTATTTATCATTTTCAGCAATTTCTCCCCTTGTGCAAATATATAATGATTATTCAGAAGCCAGTATGTTTTTGGAATTCATCTCGGAGCCTTCATATTAGAAGAAAACTTATGCATTATTTGAATGGAAAAAAATTGATGCGGTAAAAAGCAGAAAAAAAAGGAAGAGGGGTAGCAATTTGACTAGTATTTCAAAGAGTTCTTCTCAATCCTTGTTTTTTCTGCTTAAATTTTTTTTTTTTTTTTTACTAAAGCGGATGATTCATGTTTGAGAAGTACGGATGCACCCAATAAAATCAGAAACAAAATATTTCGGAGTGCCCGCTATTTAGTTTGCAGTCTCATTAGGTTTAGTTTTTAAAATACGTGCCTGACCAAAAAGACTCTTTTATCTCTTGCTCAGATATTTTTGAGTGATGGGTGGTCACGGCCTCAGGAAGTGTAATGAACGGTCTATATATTGTGCACTGAATGCTAAAACTGTGCAAGTGGTAGGCGAAGGCGAAGGCATCAAGGTGAAGCTATCGGGAAGCATTACGTATGAGCATGGTTGTCGCTCAGAATTAAATTAAAGCATAATCTCTTGTTTCCAGTAAATTGAGTGGGTTTATGTCAATTTTTTGGGCGAAATGATATTGACAAGTGGTTAGCGGCTGCCAAAATAAGATGGGTTAAAGCGAAAGGTCCGTTAGGTGGTTTACCAATAGCAGCATGACATGTCAGCATGGAACGCTTGTTGCCGTCTGTGGTGGTGAAGCAAGGTCCAATATATATATATTTTTGTAGTGCTTTAGTATGTGTGTAATCATTAAGGATACATGGTTTAATTTATAAGCATATTACATAGAAATGTTATAGTTTATGAAAGAGCAAAAATTCTCCCTTTCATCAATGGATCCTAAAGACCATCTAATGGAGTCCATGTTATGATCGTTAACTCAAAATATTAGTGGGAAGTGGCTCTCTTTCTCCTCTCCTCTTTGAAGTTGCTCTCTGACTCTTGTCATCTCTCTCCGGAGGATCGTGCCTTATTTCCTCCAAACCCCGAGAAGAGTTAAAAGAAAAACAATCCACTCTCTCTATCCCATTTTCTCGTCTCTTCTCTCCAGTTGTGGCGAGATGCTATGTTTCCACCATCGGGCAAAGTCGTGGTACAAGATTAGCCTCATCATCGGCCAGAGGCCTGCTTTCTCTTGACTGCCAATTTAATGTACTGGATTTTCAATTTTCCCCGGTACTTTGGCAACTCGAGCAAGTAAAATTTTTCAGTGCAAAAAAAATTAAATACTATTAGTATAGAAGACATAAAAGAATTAGAACAAAGTTTGTAAGAATAAATGCAGGTCATATTTAATAAATGTGACTGTAGTAGCAAAACGCATAATACTACCAACAAATAAAATATAGATGGATAATCTATCCACCTGAAAACTGAATTACGGAATTAAATTGCTAAGCGCTGGATTAAAGAAAATTATCGATCCGGCCAGTTGAATTACTGTGTTTTCAAACAGTGCCATAGAATTGGTGGAATGAGTTCATTCGTGACTTCAGAATCGAATCATCTTCTTCTTGTATGTTGTTTTGCTTTCTTTACAAGAAAAAAAAAAACTGAAATAAAATACTGGAGTCCTGATACTAAGCACATGCATCACATGATTCGTGCATCCAAAGCAAATGTTAGTTTTTCTTATTTTTTTTTTTATTGAAAAAAGCTAATGATACTTTGCCTGTTAACTTTCTGTTCACTCCATCAAGGAAAAAACCAAGGGCTCGGGAACAAATGACATATAACTGAAGAGTGTACGAAATGGATGGACAGCTAAAGGACATTCTAGTATATTTTTTCCATCCTGTGAAAGAAAGCGCAAGCCTTGACATGCTTGAAACGTTTTTCGTTGCGGAGTTTTGGTAAAATAGGTTAGCTAAGAAACCCAAAACAAAAGAATCTTGGAAACTTCTTGTTTAATTTTTTTTTTTATTAAACTGATCATATAGAATTTGGCAGGTCATAAAATCTGAAAATCGAGTTTTATGAGAATCGATCAATCCTCCTCATTTTCATAACACCTATTTAACCAGAAATTATTTGTTTTAATATACTTCATGGCCACCCAATTAACCAAACTGCAGCCTTGCTCTTTTCGTTTTTGTTTTTGCGTTTTTTTTTGGGAAAATATGATGCAATCTCTGACAAACATCCTGTCATCCGTTGTTGGTGGCAAGCCTTATCCTCAAATAAAGCTCATGCAGTACTTTTCCTGTTTCGATTTATCAGATTACTATTCCAAGTTCAATCGAAGTTGAAAAAGTGATCCCGCTAAGATTCTTAACACTGTTTCCTGAGTTCATTTCCTACACCAAGGACTATGCAATGAATAAATAAACTAAACAGCAACGGGCAAACCACTAATAAATTCAATGTTTACGACCCACTACCTTCTGCTTTGAGCTAGATGTTGAAAGTTCATTTGGTAGCATTAATTATGCACCTTAGACTCTGATCAAAATGCCGCATTCAGAGCATTATTCGTCTGTCATCAAACTTTGTACAAAATAATTATCAAGAGTTTCTGGCTGAATCATGATTGGAGAGACTCGGATCACCTTAACTTCACATGCACCTAAATTTATGGTAAAATCCTGGTTTTTTTATTTAGCCAGGTAGATTATCTGTGTACAGATGGTTTCTAGGTCGATTTCTTCTTCATTTACATTGGTTCAATTACCTGGAGTGTGATCAACGCTTGCTTCTGGTTTCAGCCAAGCTGTGCGTCATAGCCTGCTCCAAAAACTCGACGCCAACCTTAATTGCAAATAGCCCCCTGCATGCATGCGATGCAGCAATACTTCAGGTAGCTTATATAGAGACTGGGTGAAAGTTCTCAGCCATTATTTTTGTAAGCTATAGCAGGCTCAAGTTATAGCAGATCATTCTTAACAACTGGAAAGGTCGTCCTTAGGAACCAGTAGGTTTGCCCGTCATGAATCTGGCAGACGAACGAATATATCAACTACTACTTAAGGCCTCGTTGACAAGAAGAAAGCAATGATGTTGCCATGAAGGCTAAAAACGTGTTCCATGACGGGAATTATGATGGCATATCAAAGAAACAGTTGTTAGGGATCTCAAACAGCATTCCAAGCTTGCCTTTGAATCTTGCACGCAAAAGTTGAATTATATTTGCATCTAATCCACAGTCTTACCTGCTTTGCTTACAGCAAGCATAGATCAGCCATTGGGTGGGTGACCTAAAAGAGGTGATGAGGGCGAGATCAGTGAAGTCCACATGTTTGAAAAGATCTGCTTATACTTGAAATTTGAGCACATTGCTGAGTAGAAAAGTATATATAGATCATAGAAAAACATTATTAGCTCTGCATGATATGATTCCAGCATATTGAAGTGTGATTGTAAAAAGGCTTTTAAGCAAACTATTTATAATGAATTTTAACACATAATATTATTTTGAAATGAGAATAACGCAACCATATTTCATAATATATGTGCGGTTTTCTGCCATTAATTAATTATCAAATTGTTGTCTTTCATGATTTCTCAAATGCCACGCACGCGTTGCATCATTGAGTAATTATGATCAATGTTGGTGGTTATAAATCGCAGAAAGGCCAATTAAGTTGGATTTTTATATTCTGGTTTCGACTCATAGCAATGTGGAGCATATTCTTGCCGTTGGTCCAATATTTTTTATATGACTTATAGAGGAATCAGGTTGCTCTATCTGAATCTATCATGTATTTCAAGGAGTTAAAAGAGTGACATCATTGATTGTCCGAGGCTGATCTTAAATTTCTTAATCAAGATAACTAATAAATATGAAATTGTGCACACACATGTTTCTTTAATTAGTTGAATGTTACGTCTGATAGGGTCAAGATTCAATTAATTATTCTTTTTTTTGGGTTAATTATTAGTTTTTTCTTTTCTGGGAGACTTTGTTAATGGGAGTCCCCACAGCATTTGTTTTGCAGCATCTAGAAGGCGACAAAGAAGAGTATAATGATGTTCCTGTTCTTTTACTTCATTAGCGTTCAAACCACATCTCTTTTTAAAATATCTTGGATGTAGATGGCGAGGTGCACAAAGGTTGTTTTCTCCAAAACATCCTGTCAATGGTGAAAATGAGGTGCCGAGAGTGCCTCATCTTTTGGATTAAGCTTAGGTTGATAGGACAGATACTCGGTAGGATATCGCAAATTTGAAGAAAATAGATTAAACATGAGCGAGCCAATACTTAACATACGTAAACTTTAATAAGATAGCTAAGACTTCCGGGTTATGATCAACATCCAATCATCATCCTATCAAGGAACCGACGTGGCTTGGAGAGAGCCTCTGGACGTATATCAACGGTTCTTTAACACAAGGGCACAGAGCAGCTTTCTAATTTGTCATTATTGAAACTGTAAATCTAACTTGGAAAATATTTTCTTTCCCTCCCCTCCTTTCCTCTCAAGTTGACAGTTTCTAACAGCAGTCCAAGAACAGCGAGATATGTACATGAAGAAAATGGATTGAATTGTATGTTAGGAGTTAGCATTCAACCGGTTAATCTGATGACACTCCGGATCTTCCTCCATCGCACAAGTTCCACGGCAGAAGAAACGAGATTTGGTAGCACCTACCTCTTAGATTGGTTCCCACTGGAGCAAGCGTCAGAACTGACCTTGGAAGCTCCTAGTAGTAGCTGACTCAAGCCTGAAACTTGCTCCAGGCGCCTCACCGTTCGGGAAAAAAAAAAAAAAAAAAAAACTATGAGTCGGTTTATGAACATGGTTACTTGCATAAGCTACCTCCTAAGAAGCCTGACCAAATGCAATCTGCTGCATCTCAATTGCTCCGAGCAACGATTGCTTCATACCTCCAGCTCCGAGAACCATCAAAAAAATTTTACTTCTACCTGGAATTTGGTTGAGGAGGAAGAAAAAAAAAAATCGAGGAAGCGGAGCGGGAACGTGTCCTCAATTGGATGTATCATCTGTCGTATCTGTAGATGATGGGGAGGGCTGCTTGGTTCTCCACTCGGTGGAGGGGGAGGAGGACTGAGAGGCTTCTGCGAGTGCCCCGAGCATGTTTATGACGTCAACAGTGTCGTCCACATAATATTTGGCTCTGCTTGGCTTCTGCCCGACCGTGCAAGCAAACAGTGATGTGCTTGGGGAAACCAGGTTCCTTGTCATTGCACCATCAATGCCTTCAAACATGTCCTCATCCGACCTGTCATCGCCAACGCACAACACAAAGTCTGCCCGCCTCCCATTCTCGACCATTGATGACAGGACCTTCTCTGCCACCGAGCCCTTGCTAACTCCCTACAAAACAACACCAACATAACAAGAGATGATACTAACCAGGTTGAGTTTGACAGCAATTACAGGACTTATACATATGGACCATATGACTAGCTTGGGATTATCATACGGTGCAAGGAACGAGAATTCAACCACTAGTCATGAGATCACTCTTAATGGTCGGTAGATTGACTAGAACCGGAATGTGTGTTCTGGAGTTGTGCATGGGGGCTGGGGGAGACGAACAATGATATAGGAAAACGCACCTGAGGTTTCACTTCAACAATGAATTGGCCGCTTTTCACCGAGACTGGCTCATTTGCAAGCACACTCTCGAGATGGCCGAGCATTTCCTTTGCCTGAGCCGATCCGAAGCCCAGATCAGCATCTTGGTGGTGCCAAACCAAAGCACTTTCTTTCGCTTCGATGCTGGATCCATCAGTGGATTCAGTATAGAGCTCCATCACTGGCCGCGCTACGTGCATCCATCCAAAGTCGGAAATCTGACAACAGATTTCCCATTCCTGATCTGGAGTCCACCTGCAAACGTTGATGCAAAGCAGGGGTTATTATATCATTTTTCCTCATTACTCAAGTTTCCTTCCTTCTTCTTTTTTCTTTTCTTTTTTTTTTTTGTCCTATCGATCCAGAGCATTTCGGCCGAAGCTAAGTGACCAAAAAGCAGCAAGTAACAAAATTACTCTCCACAGCCTATTTCTAAAAGATATCCTAACATCATTTACAAATGCAAGAGAATGCCTCCATGATCTCCCTTCAATATTTTTTTAAAATTATTTTCTTTATTTTATCAAAATTTACAGATTTTGACATCATGGCATCTTGCAACAGGCTTTTCTCTTGTTATCACCTCACAATCACCTTGAGTTTTTCTAACTTGACATCTTAATGCATAGCAGTGCAAATGGAAGAATCTAAAAAACAAACAAAATAAAACTGATTTTCCAATATTTAGAGGTATCCTACCATGAATCCTAATTTAGGAGAACGCCAAGATCTATTCAACTAATAATACAATGCTACACAAGGCAGCCATTTTTCAGTAGGAGCAAGATTCAGCCATCTATTTTCCCTGCTGGTAAATCATATGAAAGAGTGAAATAAAAACCAAAATTCAAGCAGTCAAGGAGGAGCAGCATATATACCTCATGAAGTAGCCATGTTCTGCAGCAATCCCAAGCTTCTCACATGGTGAGAACCACTTCCCTAGACTATCCCTCTCCCTCCCGCTGACAATGAAAACTTTGTTCTTCTTATCAGCGCAGAGAGAATTTATGATCCTGATAACTTCGGCACTTGGGGTTTTGTTAATTGATGTCTGAGGCACCACCGTCCCATCGTAGTCCAGCAATATAACCCTATTCTTCGCCACCACATAGGCCATAACAATGGCATCCACATCAAGCTTCCTGAAATTAGGATCCACGGCCATCACTCTGAATCCAAATCCGAAGCCCATCCCCCAATATCTCTTATTGGAATGGTCCTTGCAGGTCCTCTCCATGTCCTGCAAGAAGCTCCTCGACCAATAGGCCACATCATGAGTCCTAACATACCTGTAGTGCTTCTCATGCCGCAGCCGCTTGTCTGCACCAGAAAGAGAGATTGCCTCAACCATCGCCTCTGCTGTCGAATCTATGTCCCATGGGTTGACCCGGATCGCGCCGCTCAATGATGGGGAGCATCCAATGAACTCCGAGACTACCAGCATGCTCGTTCTAGGGCCGTCGGCTTCCGAACCGGGTTCAGAGCCAGCAATCCCCTGCCTGCAGACAATGTACTCGTAGGGAGTTAGATTCATCCCATCTCTCACTGCAGTGACCACAACACACTCCGCGATAGTGTAGAAGGCGACCCTCTCGACAAGGGGCACAAGGCGGTCAACGAACACGACCGGTCTGTACTCGGCATCCCCAAACTCCTCATTGATCCGCGAGCAGCTCTCCTGTATCTCAGCCCGGATCTCCTCAAGGTCCCGTCCTCTTCCCCTGGCGGGGTTAGCAATCTGGACCAGAACCGCCCTTCCCTGCCATTTGGGATGCAGCCGGAGCATGTTCTCGAATGCAAGCAGCTTGAGGTTGATCCCCTTGAAAATGTCCATGTCATCGACGCCGAGGAGCACCGTCTTTCCCTCAAATTGCTGGCGGAGCTCGTTTACCCTCCAATCCTTATCGGGAAGCTGGAGCACGGACTGTAGCTGGCCCATGTGAACACCGACCGGCATGATCTTGATCCCAACAGTGCGGCCGAAGTAATCAAGCGCGAGATACCCGCGCTTCGACTGGTACTCGAGACCCAGCATTCGGCCGCAGCAGGAGAGGAAGTGGCGGGCGTAGTCGAAGGTGTGGAAGCCGATGAGGTCGCAGTTGAGCAGCGACCTGAGAATTTCCTCCCGGACGGGGAGCATCCGGTAGATCTCCGACGATGGGAATGGGCTGTGCAAGAAGAACCCCATTCTCAGCCGATTAAACTTTCGCCGGAGGAAAGTCGGCACCACCATCAGATGATAGTCATGAATCCATATATAATCATCCTCCGGGTTCAAAACCTCCATCACCTTCTCTGAGAATAGCTTGTTGGCAGCAACATAGGACTTCCAGAGGGATCGGTCGAAGCGGCCGCCGTGGTCCGCAGACAAGGGGAGCATGTAATGGAAGAGCGGCCACAGCTGCCGCTTGCAGAAGCCGTGGTAGAACTTCTCGAGCAGGTCGGGAGGAAGGAAGGTGGGGACGCACTTGAAGCGCTCGAGGAGGGCCTGGGCGACGTCGTCCTGCTCGTCGCCCTCCACGTCGACGCGGAGGGAGCCGACGTAGTAAACCTCCATATCCTCCGGAAACCCGTCTTTGAGCTGGAGGAGGAGCGAGTCCTCGTCCAACGAGAAGCTCCACCCGCACCCGTCCGGCCGCCGATAGGCCCGGACGGGCAACTGGTTCGCCACGATGATGATACGGTCCTGGGCAAGAGAGGAGGCCGCGTCGGAGGAGCCGCTGCCGGCGGACTCCTCGTCATCCAGCTCGGAGCGGGGCCACGGCGCCGTCCTGATCATCCTGGGCATCTGCTTCCGCCTACTGCCGACGCTCAGCGCCGGGAAGTTCCCGGACGCCAGATCCAGGAGATTCGTGTACGACCCTGACATCATTCCTCGCCGTCTCGATCAAACAGCGCCTGCGCTCCCCAAGAACACCAGATCAAAACCCAAGAACACCACCCAAACCCCAAGAATCGATCCCCATCAAACCTTACCCCCTTGATCTCATCGCATCAAATGCTACGATACTCATATAGATCCGCGAATCGGATTACATAAAGATTCCAAGGCGAAAAAAATGATTGAAGGAACAGAGATTTAAAGAAAGAATCATACCTCGATCGAAATGGTAGTGGATTTATGCCGAATTGAAAGGGAATTTCTTTTAACTCTTTTCTTGATTCTTTTCTTCAATTCTTTTTCTTTGCAGCCATAGAGAGAGAGAGAGAGAGAGAGAGAGAGAGAGAGAGAGCGCGAGCGAGCGAGAACGAGGGAAGCGAAATAAATGAGAGAAAATCTATAGGTTTGGCGGCCTCCACTTCTGGCTAGCTGTAAATAAGAAAGAAGAAAAATAAATAAAGATCTATAAATAGGGCGATGAATGGGATGGATTTATTTTCCCTCAAAATTTCATTATTTTCTATTTTATTATTAGAAGGGCCAGAAAAGGATAAAAAAAAGAAAAAGAGAAAAAAAGGAGAGAAATGGGATATGCGAGCTAGTGTAGTTGGAGCGGAGGGTAGCGGAGAAACCGGATAAGGTCGGCCAGCCGACTCCCCCTCTGATCCCAGCTGGAATCACGCGACTCTTTTCTGTGTTATATCGTATCTCGCCCATTCATTTCCGAATCGACGGTCCCAGATGAACCCCGAGACCAGCTGGATGCTGTACCAGCGGAGCCCGCTGGCGTGTGTGTGGGGCCACGCATGACGCCGGCGACATGCGAGGTGGTGGCGTCACGAGTGACGTGCTTGTCATGGCTCCGTCCCTGTTTTAATTGAAAAACCCCGTAGGACTGGGTGCCTTTGTGGGTGTCATCGGGGGTGCGCTACTTGTGTCCTTTTCATACTTTGGCCGGTCCTAATTGAATACCGTTCAAAACGGCGACACCAAAATTACTTGTTTATCCCCATTTGCTATGCCTCCCAACTCCCCATGAGATGCCGTTGTCATATAGGCGTACCTACCGACCTAGCGGGAAAAATGAGCGTCGCCTTACTGTCGTGCCCTGGAGACGCGGATTGACACACCGTCTATTTGTCTGCACCTTTGCGTCCAGAGGGCGTAGCACAGTAACTAATTACACCTTTTCGCTCCTTTCTGTTTTCTATACAACTCGAGGAGTTTGGTGGTGATGGGGATGGACGGCTTGGATTTTGTGAGGTCGGGACGTGGAAACCCGGACTGAAATAGAAATTTCTTGGCGATACATAAACAAAACGAAGGCGAGGGCAGGGGCCCTCGCTTTCCCTCCATAGGAGACAGTTGACCTGATGAAGGCAAGGGCCGCCAGATTTTTTTTTTTTTTTTTTAGAGAAAAAAAATATTTGGATAAAGTTTGTATGGATGTGTGCACTTCCGGAAGTTCACGCACGTGTGGAATATATGCCCCCAGAGTTGGGTGGGGCGGTGGCCCCCCGGTGGGAAGTGGTCGAAGTTTCACAAACCGGACGAAGTTCCATCGGAAGTCCCGTACCGACGCAGCGAGTCCGTACCGGAAAACGTATTAACCGGATCCGTCTAAAAGGAGCGCCTTCTTCGCGACTCCGAGCCAGAGGTTAGCCAATAGTTGCTCGCCACGTAAGCATTTCGCGTGAGTATAACCACGTGGCAGATTCTAGGTGGGAAAGATGGGAGGGTACAAGCATGTCCAACGGAGCGAATAACTGGGGAGGTGGGGAGGGACGGTCAGCGGCCAGCTGTAAACGTATACGGATACAAATCTCGAGGCGCGGAGGAGACTTTCCTCGCGCCGGCCCCGCGGGGGTCAATTACCCCTGGCGGTATGTGGTCCATCGAATGGACGGGTGGGATTGATGGATCAAGGGGTAAAATGGGAAGGATGCAGGTGAGGACGGTAGGGGGAGGGACAGGATAACGTCGGCCGCGTAGGATATTCTTGCCGTACAAGGCCCACGTGGAATTACGCGGACCGGCGCTGGTACAGCTGGGCGAAAGGAACGGAACGGAGTGCAGGAGTCCACCTAACTGCGACCGGTCAATGAGGTGGAGGACGGAACGGGACGGGGCGGTGGGAGAAGAGGCACCCGTTATCATCCGGGTCTTTATCAAACTTGGTCTCCGCAGCGGCACGGCGGTGTGGAACACGTGATTGGATGTAACGCACGGATTCCTACGGTATTGTGGGTTACAATTCAACGCACAGGTTACTGTAGCAATGGACCAAAGTCATGAAGAACATTGGTGTTGGTGAACCTAATTACTCTGGGGGCAACTGTTATAGTTGTCGTGGATTTAATCAACAACCAACGAAAACTTCAGCTTGATCACAATCCATCAATGATTGAATGCAAATAAGGAAGATAAAGGATGATTACATAAGCCAACCCATAGATGATTAAGTGCCACAGAACAAATCCAAATATGTGATTCATTAGTTCTAATGGCCTGGACCTACCTGGCCCACCTAAAGTCCTAACGTGGGCCCAACCCGGATTGGGCTTGGACCCAGCCGAGTCCAGCACCCAAGCCAACCTTCTCTCCTCTGCACTTCCTCCACGAGACCGCCGGCCCCGCAGCCCATCCCGAGTGTTTCTTCGCGTGCGTCCCCCTCCTTCGCACTCTTCTTCACCTTCCCAGACGCCGCCGCTGCCGCCGCCGCCTCCGTTCCGCCGCCATCCGGTGGCCATCCCGCTGTCCTCCTCCTCCTTCCTCTTCATATCTCTCTCGCTCTCTTCTTGCTCTATTCCTCGACGGCCCCTTCTCCTCACTTCTCTCTTTCTCCCTTGTCCTCCCATTTTTCTACCACTCTTCATCTATTGGGAAGATAACCTCTCTCTTTGCCTGTCTCTCTCCCAACTTATTGAAGAATTTCCTGTTCTACAACCAACCCTAGAGCTTGTCTCGTGCAGGGAGAACACCGGCATATGGGACAAAGAAGATTAATTTCCTAATCTTGTGGTAGTTGCCCCTATCTAAAATTAAAATTTGATCTTGTGGCATTCGATGTAGAAATGAATGGGCACTATCTTAAAGTTTGAGTTAGGGGTGGCAATCGGATTAGGTCGGACATAAACGGATCGGGTTATATGCAGGTCGGGTCAAAAAATCATAAACCTGAATCTGACCTGTTTATTAAACAGAATTACAACCTGAATCTGTCATATTTAATAAACAGGTAAGCCGAGCCGACCCGTTTAACCTGTTTAATAAACAGGTAACCGGTTTGCCCAACTCGATCCGACCTGTTTAACTTGTTTAGCCTATAAAGACATAATTCGAAAGCCATCTTAGCTGAATCTACCGAAATTAACATAAAACCAATTCTAAAGACGAAAATAGATGATCAAAACCTCCAAGAGTTTTAATTAATCCGATAGAATGAGGTTCACATCTAAATGATCATAAAACTAGACACCAAGATCGCTATTGGACACAAAAGTTTAAAAAAAAAAGACACTAGATAAGAAATCAAGAAACCAGCACAACCGCACTAGAAAACCTTCTCTCGAAACCAGATGAAAAAAGAATCAAATAAATCACCATCGAGCACCAGAATCAAACTAGAAATCAAGAACCATAAGAATGGGGAAGTTACCCTAAAGAAACACCAAAATTGGGCATGAAATGAAGGATTATATATCAAGAATACAAAGAAGAAGCAAGAAGAAACGAAGTGGGGGTGGATCGCTTGCCTTGGAGTCTCCGGCTACCGGCACCGCCGTGCCCCTTGGTCGTCGTTCTCGTCCTCATGCATTGGAAGATCCGGAGGCCGTCAGGGGACCACTAAAAACTAGTGCCTCCATCACCCAAGACTAAAAGTTCCTTGAGTCTGTCAGTCATGCCATCATCGGCTTTGGCGGCTCCATCTAGCAAGGCACCACTGAGATGATCTCTCAAAACAAAGAAGCCCTCTTCTTCACCATTCCACTAGTTGGTCGAGAGAGCCCAAGGCTAGACTCGAAACTTGGAAGCTCGAGTAAGTATCGGGATTGGCCCTGATATTTTTGTTATACCTTGGGCTAAGCCCAGCCCGAATTCGACCCGACCTGCCCAATGAGCCGGTCTACATGCATGTAACATGGAGCTTGATTTCTCTCGCATTAAGTAATGGAAAGTAAAATTCTACATGATAAGAGCAAAAAAATACTCAAATCATTTAAGCATGATGCATGAATCACATGTAGGGGTATCCATGGTCTGGTCGAGTCGGTCTATGGGTAGGATTGAAACCAAACTAAATTGAATCAATCTCTTAAAACCAAAACCAATCTGATAATTTACAAAAGCTAATGAAACCAAATTGGGAATTCGGTTCGGTTTATAGGGTTGAGACCATGGGCTAGAAATTATTCAAAAACTATGTATTTTTGGATGGAGACTCTAGTGCACATCCAAATTTTGAGGAGATAGGCAAGGAAATTATTAAAAAGTTGAAGAGATTATCTCTTGCAACAAAGGCATAAGGATATATTCTATAGTCAGCATTGGAAGAAGAAGACTGAAAAAATATTTGACGAGTCTTAGCTTTGGTGAGAGTAGGATGAGGCGATGGGCAAAAAAGGTAGGGTTCACTCTGGTGAAGATGTTGGTGAGAGGCTGGAGTAGGAGGGAGCCGAGGGGTGAAGACGATAGTGAGGATTTGATGAGCCTTGGCTTCAATAAGAGAAGGGGCGAAGGGCAGAAAAGGGGTTTCAAGATTCGCTTTATTAGGGATATCGAAG
Organism: Phoenix dactylifera; assembly: GCF_051530095.1. NCBI lineage: Eukaryota > Viridiplantae > Streptophyta > Magnoliopsida > Arecales > Arecaceae > Phoenix > Phoenix dactylifera. Next base: position 30,085,016 of record NC_143198.1, on the reverse strand, counting down.
AGGGTTGGAGGAGGAGTGAGATGAGGGGTGAGAATGCTAGTGTGGAATTGGCAAGCCTTGGGTCTAGTGAGAGAAGGAAGGGATGAAGGGCAGAAAAGGATTTTAGGTTCACTTCAGCAAAGATGCTATTAAGGGGCCAGAGGAAGAGGAAGAGCAATGACGTTGAGCCTCAACTATGGTAGGCCAAGAAAAGTGCAATATGAAAGGATTAGGATTCGCTATGGTCAAGGAAGGAGGAGTGAAGGCGAAAGTAGAACTACAAAAAAGAGTTAGGGATTAGGTTGATCTGCTGAATAAAGTATATATAAGTCGAATTAGGTCAGTTGAGTCGGTTTTTTACAAATTCAAATAGAAATTGCACCGACTATTCGGTTTGAAAAATTTTGAAACCAGAATTCAACAGGTTATGGAAAAAAATTAATTTAAACCAAACCAAAATAACTAATTCATATTGAGTTCATGGATTAGTCAGTTTTTTGCACACCCGTAATCACATGCATGAACTACTTTTGTCATATGCTTCTTCATTCATGATTATTTGTACACTCGCTTAGCTTCCTAAATTATACATATCTAAATTGAGTCTTGATCATGTTGACAAGAAGTAAGGTTTGTTAGTCTCCAGGACCTATAATTTATAGTTCGTCAAGGACCTTATGAGTCCTACCGGCATGGAGAGAAAATAAAAATTTGATAAGGAAACGTTACAAGGATCAAATTATAGGTAACTGACAGCGAAGCAAGCTATGATCTAATATTTGCACCCTCGGTCCAAAAGAAGGATGTTTTAGGTTCAAATTTCAGGATTTGTGTTTACCCTAGTATCGGACATGGATCACTCTATTAAGCAGATCTAATATCCGTTAATCTCGGCGTGGAGCCACTTAGAAAACCTAACCAATTTCAAGTTATTTTCTAAAAGATAAAATAGGCCAAATACTTCTTTGAAGCAACACAACCAAAAATGCCCGAGGAAAGAGCCAAGAAACATGACATGCTGCACCTATTTTCCAATCAATAAAAGGGTTTAATCCGTTGTTTTCAGATGTTAGCCAAGGTCTCTCTCTGTTCCCATCTTTTAAAAGGTTGGAAGGAGAAAGGATGGCATCATTCGGATATTAGATGAAAAAGAGAGATGTGGCCTTCCATTCAAGTGGAATGTGGATATTAGAAACAAGAAAGCTACAGACCACGCAAAATAAGCCCCTCAAATTAAGACAAAGAAGATAGAGATGGAGAGATTGTAGATAGAGATATGTGGAACCGTGGATGTCTTGAGCGGACCAATCTGCTAGGTTTCAGGATATCTTGGGGGGACATTAGGATCTAAATTTGTGGATAGCAAGGAATCAACTTTGACTTGGACTGCTGCAGCATTATTGTGCTGCAAGTGGATTGGGTGGAGATTTATCCCGGAGGAACTTCGTATCTGAACTCAGATTTGAAAATGTGGAGCTGTGGGTCAGGATTGGATGCCAAATCTAAAATGATTTGGAAGAATCCAGCAACATGGACCCTGCTAACCCTACTTGAATAGCCCCTACTTGTGACAGCACCACTTAATATATAGTTTTCTCTTTTGAGGCTCACTGGAAACTTTGCCATCTTGGAGTTTGGAGGTGCCTCATAAAAATGGAGGCTCTACCCACCAAAAAGAGGAAGTTGGACTTTAAAAATCTTAGATTGTGTTTTTGCGCTATGCTTAAAATAGCATAAACGTCTAATAATCAAAATAGATGTCGGTAGCTTGGATTCTAATATGGTTAAAAGAATCTATACGTTGCAAAATTATTTGAGAAAGCCTTTTCCATGAGATAAAAATTTGGAAACCTACTTGCTGGGGATAAAACTTCCACACAGTGTGACAGCAAGATTACAGATGATTCCGAGTCAATTGCACTCGAACCTGGGAGAAGTGAAAGCGGTGGATTTGATCAAAGCATAGGTGCCGAGTTTGGAGCCTTCCTAATGAAAGATTGGTCCATTAACCTGTAGAGATACCTATCATCAATGGATGCAAAACAATGATAGAAGCCATTGATAGTGAATGGAGTTACTTCTCAAAATTAAACAACTCTTAGATGTTCATCGAATTACCTCTTGGATGTAAAATTATTGGATGATATGATAACTCAATAATCGATCCATTGATTTCATTGAAATAATATTCAAACAAGACAATTAAATTGAAAGCACATGCTATGACCCCAGTGTAAGACTCAAAAAGGAGTGACAAAGAGAATGTCCCGTATTGGAATATCTCTAAATAATTGGAAAAAAAATTGAGACATCTAGCTAATTGCACCGGACCCGACATGTATCATGCAAGAAGATGACTTAGTAGATATACTAGTCAACCTAATCAATGCCACTGCAGTGCGCTGATTAATCTTGAGATATATAAAAGAAATCATGAAATATGATTTACTTTTCATTGGATTGTCAGTGTTGCTAGAAGGGTATAGCGACGGAACTAGGTATCTGACAGTGATAAAACAATTGTCACGCCCCGAACCCGAACTTAGGCTCGGGACGCGCCAGACGCCGCACACCCGCACGGCGGACCGCACGGGCGTGCAAGGCTGAATAATCAGACACTCAAGTCACAACATCAGATCACAATATCAATACTAAAAATCTATCATTTATGATAATCAAATCAATAATTCAATTTCAAATGTCTCAAATAAAGTTGGTAACATTTATTTACAAGATCAATTACTTATGACAAAATGAATCTAAATCTATCTATGTCCAATGTCATAAGTCCTCTCCTCCCGAATCCCCCATCAATCATCTCCTGCAATTATGTCAAAAACAGGTATGAGCTACAACAGCTCAGTAGGTAACAACATGCATAAAGTCACGATAACATGTATTAAAGCATATGCAATATAACTACAGGTCATGTGCACAAATAAATATGATGATCCGCAAACCAATCCGATACTCAAGTAATATATATATATATACCATCTTAGTCTATCATATCACGCATAACATAATCCACATATCTACCGCATGACTACGGCCACATCACCCAGTGGCATGGTCACACCGAAGTGTCAACACTCTGCTCCAAATGGAGCCCTGCACCGCAGTGCTGCACCCCAGGGTGCCCCAATCTCTGCTCCTCAGAGCATGCTCCGCAGAGCCAAAACACCCCATAGTGCCGGAACTAGCTCCTCATACAAGTCGACAGGGCCAACGTTTCCACCCCATTGGCGGGAATCCTAGACAATAGTCACGCGGTCTCCAAAATCACATCCACAAATTCCAACAATCAAACTTAATATAAACATAAGTTTTCAAAACCAATATATATGCATAATAGATTTTTAGATGATTGATTTACAGTCAAAAACATGCTTCTAAATGATAATACTGCCAAGAATATAAAACATATCAATATGCTGGAAATAATCACACATATGCATATTACATGTAAATCATACTTTAAGCAAGGTTACCTACCTGGGTTCGCTTAAAAATCCCTGCCACTGATATCACGAACCCCTGATTAAAACACAAACATTAATTATTTAATTAACTAAGAAACATAATTTAAACTATTCCCAATCCCTTAAATTTCTAAGTTCATGGATCTAAGAATGGGCCCCTAAGATCAAACATAGACCCTAAAATCAGGATCCTTTAAACCCAAGTCAATTGTGGCCCAAACAGATTAGGCCCAATTGAACCAAACCGGATAACAGGTCCGGATCAGATTTCGGGCCCAACCCAAACCAGCCCACAGTTCCAATTTGGCCCGACTCAGCCCAACACAGACCCCCAACCCAACCCAGACCAGATCTGATCAGACCATAACAAAACCCATTCACTTAAACTCAGACCCAACCCAATTCAAGAAATGGGTGGAACCGGTTCACGGTCTGATCCACACTACCCAACTCAAGTTCAGGCTAAATCCCATGGTTCAATCGGATCAGGGTCTGTTTGTGTCTGGTTTGAGACCCAAACAGGCAACGGAAATCAAAGCAAGGTATACACCCAGGAAGAAGAAAGAAGAAAAGAAGAAGAAGAAGAAGAAGAAGAAGAGGGGGGGGGGGTGTGCCTGGTGGTTCCGGTCGGCCCTCGGCGGTCGACCGTGGTCCTCGGCGGCGGCGCTCGGCCAGCCGCCGCCGGCCACTCTGCTGTCACAGGCGGCGGAAGGAGATGAAGAGAAGAAGGAGAGGAGAAGGAGAGGAAGAAAAGGAGGAAAGAGAGGGAGACCGGGGCTGGAAGCCCGGCCCCCGTTCACCCATCTCCGGCCGAACTCGTTTCGGCCGGATTGACCCCGGCCGGCCGCCGTCGGCCGGTCGATCTAAAAAATGTCTTTCCGAAATAGGGCATGAAATTGATTAACATAACCTTATTCTTTCCCCTCTTAAATCCATAAAACAGTAAATGGGTAGTCTTTCTCACCTCCGGCCGTCGACGAGTGGCTTCTCCGGCGGCGATGGCGGCTCCGGCGACGCCTACGGCTCCGGCGATCCTTTGACAAAGAGGGAAAACGAAGAGGAAGGGATGGGAAAGGGATGGGGCTCGGATGAGGCTCTCAGAGGAGAGAAAGGGCGAGAGAGAGAGAGAGAGAGGGAGAGAGGGATAGAGAGGGAGAGGGAAGAGGGGGCTTGCGGAGATCTCGCTGGCCGTTCGGCCGGCGTGGTCTTCGTGGGCAAACCATGATGACCCAACTGAAGTCGGCACTCCTTGCCGACTTCAGTTCGGATCTTCACACTCTAACCAACTAAAAAGAAATTTCGTCCTCGAAATTAAAAACATACCTCAATCCGAGAACAAGGCTGGATACTTCTCTCTCATCTCCTCCTCCAGCTCCCAAGTAGCTTCTCTCTTACTGTGATTGCTCCACTGCACCTTTACATAAGGAATCGTGCGCCTCCTCAAAACTTGGTCCTTCCTATTTACCACACGTAGTAAGTTCTTTTGATCTCCTTCAAAAGAATTCCAAACTCCCAACCTTGGATTAAAATGCCATAATTATATCCCAAAGAAATTAATTTCTCTTGATTCTACATAGAGATCATAATTGGCTTAATAGAAATAGGAGAAATCTTTAGTATCAAATCCTCTTAATATTCTATAATCATTTTTTTTTCTTTTCTTTCTCCCACATCATTCCAACAAATAAGAGATCCATGTTAAAACATTCCAAGTCTAAGACCAACCAAGGAATCATCAATCGTAAATGCTAAATTTAACATGCCCAAGATTCTCCCAAAAGTTGTCAACAATAGAAGATCCACTGGTGAAAATTACATAGCTACCTTTAGATCATCCATAGAATCAACAACATTCTCCTGAAACTAACTCAAGTATTTCATCATAATGCCTTTTAGATCAAATATTAATGATCTTAACCAGTTTCAAAATAAGTCAAACCACCAGACTTCCGCTGCACACTCTGATTTAATTCATTTAATTCTCTAAAGTCGCAAATGATTTCTGACTAAAGTATCACTTTGCATTAAGACTAAAAAAAACTCCAAATTTCAAATTTCCAAGTAGAACTAGAGCAAAACCTCTAGATCTTTTTGTCCTCAATTTATATAGAGTATACTTACCATAACTAACCCCCAATCCTTTAGTCAAGTTTAAGGTCACTACGTGATCTCCACAACCTTCTTAGAATCCAAAATATCTAGGTTTAATTTAAAGGGGTAATTCTTGTATTCCCTTAGCAATTTAATCAGCAAATCTACATTGATTTTCCTTCCAACAGAATTTACTTCAAATTCAATGGATTAGAACTGTTGAGCCAATATCACTATGAGTAGGAATTAACCCTATCAACCTCCAAATTCTTTTTCACCAAAATTCTTAATGTCTATGATCAATGCTACACATAATAACTCACATAAGCATCTCAAAATCGAAATTTCTACTCAATTTTGTATTTTACAATGACAAAAATTTCTAGTTAGATCATAAACCGAGACTTGAGTTCAAATTAACACATCCAATAGTCTCCAACAATTATAAGAAAAATTCAGTAGCCCAATCTGAATATACAAATTCAAGTAATTAGAATTCTCCACCAATTTGCTTACTAGCCCTAAAAATTTAACCCACCAATAGAAATACATCTATTTAAAATATCCAAACATGTCAATACCAAATATAATTTCATATACAGATTTAACCTCGAAGAACAATCTGCTTTAATATTATGAAAAATCGTTCTTAGCTCACTCCAATGCTATAATAGATCCATGCACAAACTCTACTCTAATAATTACCAACAAAACCAAAAGTACTATTACATCTGCACCCATATCATGTTTGAACTTTCAGATCACTTACACAACATCTAAACATGATATAACTAATATGCCAAGGCTAACCTTCCTATACATGCCTTAGGTCTACCCTCTCTTATCATAATCAAAGACAATTTATACTTTCCTTCCACACTCATCGAAAACCAAATCCGATGCATACATTTTATCACAATGCCCAGTGATCTCACACCTTAAGCACTGAATTTAATTATCATGTCCCAAATGATCATAACCTTAAGCTATGATATATTTCTGTCACGATCCCTAGTGATCTTAAACATATGCTCAGATTCCAACTGGTCACATTTTTCAATAAGCTTAAACCTCAAACTTTAATGCCACTAAGGCCACAGTCCCTAGTGGTCTTAAACCTTAGATTATAATATCATTCTTGTTACAATCTCAAGTGATTATAAACCAAATCTCTGATAGTTTTTCTATCATAATTCTCCACTGATACTCACCTGAACATAAACCCTAGGATACCTTAACCTTAAGCTCTGATACCAATATATCTGTCACGCCCCGAACCCGAACTTAGGCCCGGGACGCGCCAGACGCCGCACACCCGCACGGCGGACCGCACGGGCGTGCAAGGCTGAATAATCAGATACTCAAGTCACAACATCAGATCACAATATCAATACTAAAAATCTATCATTTATGATAATCAAATCAATAATTCAATTTCAAATGTCTCAAATAAAGTTGGTAACATTTATTTACAAGATCAATTACTTATGACAAAATGAATCTAAATCTATCTATGTCCAATGTCATAAGTCCTCTCCTCCCGAATCCCCCATCAATCATCTCCTGCAATTATGTCAAAAACAGGTATGAGCTGCAACAGCTCAGTAGGTAACAACATGCATAAAGTCACGATAACATGTATTAAAGCATATGCAATATAACTACAGGTCATGTGCACAAATAAATATGATGATCCGCAAACCAATCCGATACTCAAGTAATATATATATATATATACCATCTTAGTCTATCATATCACGCATAACATAATCCACATATCTACCGCATGACTACGGCCACATCATCCAGTGGCATGGTCACACCGAAGTGTCAACACTCTGCTCCAAATGGAGCCCTGCACCGCAGTGCTGCACCCCAGGGTGCCCCAATCTCTGCTCCTCAGAGCATGCTCCGCAGAGCCAAAACACCCCATAGTGCCGGAACTAGCTCCTCATACAAGTCGACAGGGCCAGCGTTTCCACCCCATTGGCGGGAATCCTAGACAATAGTCACGCGGTCTCCAAAATCACATCCACAAATTCCAACAATCAAACTTAATATAAACATAAGTTTTCAAAACCAATATATATGCATAATAGATTTTCAGATGATTGATTTACAGTCAAAAACATGCTTCTAAATGATAATACTGCCAAGAATATAAAACATATCAATATGCTGGAAATAATCACACATATGCATAGTACATGTAAATCATACTTTAAGCAAGGTTACCTACCTGGGTTCGCTTAAAAATCCCTGCCACTGATATCACGAACCCCTGATTAAAACACAAACATTAATTATTTAATTAACTAAGAAACATAATTTAAACTATTCCCAATCCCTTAAATTTCTAAGTTCATGGATCTAAGAATGGGCCCCTAAGATCAAACATAGACCCTAAAATCAGGATCCTTTAAACCCAAGTCAATTGTGGCCCAAACAGATTAGGCCCAATTGAACCAAACCGGATAACAGGTCCGGATCAGATTTCGGGCCCAACCCAAACCAGCCCACAGTTCCAATTTGGCCCGACTCAGCCCAACACAGACCCCCAACCCAACCCAGACCAGATCTGATCAGACCATAACAAAACCCATTCACTTAAACTCAGACCCAACCCAATTCAAGAAATGGGTGGAACCGGTTCACGGTCTGATCCACACTACCCAACTCAAGTTCAGGCTAAATCCCATGGTTCAATCGGATCAGGGTCTGTTTGTGTCTGGTTTGAGACCCAAACAGGCAACGGAAATCAAAGCAAGGTATACACCCAGGAAGAAGAAAGAAGAAAAGAAGAAGAAGAAGAAGAAGAAGAAGAAGAAGAGGGGGGGGGGTGTGCCTGGTGGTTCCGGTCGGCCCTCGGCGGTCGACCGTGGTCCTCGGCGGCGGCGCTCGGCCAGCCGCCGCCGGCCACTCTGCTGTCACAGGCGGCGGAAGGAGATGAAGAGAAGAAGGAGAGGAGAAGGAGAGGAAGAAAAGGAGGAAAGAGAGGGAGACCGGGGCTGGAAGCCCGGCCCCCGTTCACCCATCTCCGGCCGAACTCGTTTCGGCCGGATTGACCCCGGCCGGCCGCTGTCGGCCGGTCGATCTAAAAAATGTCTTTCCGAAACAGGGCATGAAATTGATTAACATAACCTTATTCTTTCCCCTCTTAAATCCATAAAACAGTAAATGGGTAGTCTTTCTCACCTCCGGCCGTCGACGAGTGGCTTCTCCGGCGGCGATGGCGGCTCCGGCGACGCCTACGGCTCCGGCGATCCTTTGACAAAGAGGGAAAACGAAGAGGAAGGGATGGGAAAGGGATGGGGCTCGGATGAGGCTCTCAGAGGAGAGAAAGGGCGAGAGAGAGAGAGAGAGGGAGAGAGGGATAGAGAGGGAGAGGGAAGAGGGGGCTTGCGGAGATCTCGCTGGCCGTTCGGCCGGCGTGGTCTTCGTGGGCAAACCACGATGACCCAACTGAAGTCGGCACTCCTTGCCGACTTCAGTTCGGGTCTTCACAACAATGACCACAAGTGGATATATTTTCACTATAGGTGCAATGGATGGCACTTTGGAGGCCATTCAAACAAACCTTGATATCACGATTCACCTATGGAAGGTAGAGCTAATAGCTCTAAGGAAAGCCTCAAAAGAAGCTTAGTGGCTTGGGAGTTTCTTTGATGAACAAGTTAATACCAGATATCTGGACATATTATGAAAGCAAATCTACAATCTTAAGGGTTAAAATCAAGTATCTCTGATGTGAAAACCTCAAGTTTTATAAGGTTGAGATAAAAATAGTAAGAAAACAGTTCGAGAAAGCCTTGATCTTTCTAAAGTTTATCAAATCTGAGAACTTTCCTAACAATTTCGAGTCCTTGAAATATGGAGAGGGATGGAGACAAAGCCCAATGAATTTTATTTTACTAGCCGCTACTAAACTTCACACATCGAGGCCCATCACCGGCGCGGCAACGTAAAGATAAACGAAAAGAGTATATGACATTTAGATTTTCTACTATCATCGCAGGATAAAATGTTGATTACGATAGAGAGCATATTGGTTATCCTAACATCAGGGTAATCCGACCCCCTTGATTTTGGTCTTATCTAAGGCAAATGACTTTGGTATGGACCGACGTGCTACTCTGGTCGGTTTGATGCAAAAATAATACCCAAGGTCATTGCATGAATGGCATTAGCGACGATTGCACCAGTATAATAGTTAATACACGATCCGCGTGGTCATCGCTAAGTATTAATCGTGGGGAGCCGTTATTATGCGGTTAATCTACGATTAGCCGTTATCATACAATTGTGGTATGTTACTGTCTGATAAATCAGGTAACGGACCCTACACGCATCTTATATATAGGGATGACTCAGAGACCCTTAGGTAAGAAATCTTACACTCCTCTATATTTTTTTTCTCTCTTCCACTATTGCTCTAGATCTCTGACTTAAATACCGGAAAGTCTTCCGCCGAAAAATTTTCAATAAGTAGACTTCTTTGCAGGTCAATCCTATCTTCTACCTCAATTCTATCCGATTACAGCGCACTTCAGTTCCGGCTGACCTCGACACACTTCAAGCGGAGACCAACCTCAATCCATATTCTAGCAATAATAGATTACTTGGTCAGGCGATAACAAGTGGTTTACATGTACAACTATTTGGCTATCTCCTGATAAATGGAATGAAAGGTAATGGAAGGATAAATAATTAGCTCCTCAAAATGCATTTTGCACAATAAGTCACCTTCTCAAAAATACTTATCATCATTTTAAATTTGTTGGATGAATGTCCAAACTTTTGAAACAAGTTGCCCGCCCGTCTTTGGCCTTTTTTTTTTCTTTTCTCAAAAATAGATATGCTAAGCCTTGCATTTAAACTTTATAAAATGCAAACTCCAAATTCAATCAACCACTACCTGATCTGAGCCTGCTGCCTGCCCAGAACAAAACATTCCGGAGCCCAAAAAATTTGGTTGCTAAAGGCAATGTACAAGAAAATCCTAAAAGACAGAAGTGGATGGCGGGGAATTTAATTCAAACGAGCAGAAGAGCAAAAGCAAACACGCTACCCTTTTCCTCCGCTCTTCTTTTTCTTTCTCCCTTTTTTTTTCTTCTTCTTCGATGCTCGCGAGATGTACGACCTTGTCTGTACGGTAGAAGCCGGAGCATGCATAAAAAAGTAAAAGTTCGGTACTCTAGTCGGCATCGAACACGCCGGTTTTTTTCGAAAATCCAAGCACAAAAGGATGGCATAAGGCCAGTCAGTTCTCGCTTGCTCGTCGAATCTCACTTCCTCCGAACCGCCGCTTCCCCTGCTTTTCCCACCATCGTTCTCCTTTCAAATTCTATGAGTCTTTAGGCTCTTCCGAGGGAGAGATGAAATGGGGAAGGAAGCAAGTCAAGCAGCAGCGAGAAGAGAAGATCAACTCCAGCTTCAGCTTTTCCATTTCCAACGTCCTTCCGCTATCCTGGTTTTCGAAGCTAAGGAATTTGACTTCCAAGCCCAAAACCCCGCCATCCGAGTCCAAGCGAAGCACCGGACCTCTCTCCTTTCCGCCGCCGCCGCCTTCTCCTCGCCACTCCTCCGACTCCGACCACCTCTCCTTCTCCCCCGCCGTCCTCGACCTCCTTATCGCCCGATTCCCTGCCTCCTTCCATGACGCCGACAACGCCCCCCGCCGGCGATTCATTGGGGAGGATGACGGCCTTCTCGCCCAAGGCAGGACGATTTACCGGCGAGGAATCGCCAGATCCGCCCGGCATAACTCGGTGGGCCAGCGCCAGTCTAGGCCGCCGCCTTCGTTCTCCGACCCCCGATCGGAATTCCACGTCACCGAATCGCAGCCGCTAGGCCACCTGATCCCCTTCTCGAGGAGGTCGTCCCAGCGATGGTCCCGGAAGCTCGAGCCCGCCTCAGAGGGCGAGAAGTCCGAGAGCGATCCAGCGCGGGTGCGCCGGCGCCGGCGGCGGCGCCGGCGGCGGAGGAGGAGCAAGGCGGTAAGAGAAGGTGACGGAGCTTCGGGGGAAACGGAGGGGCTTCCGGCGCTGAGGACGAAGCCTTCTCTGGCCAGTGATCCTTATCGGATGGCGGGGAATCGTGGCGACGGAGAGGCGCGAAAGTCGTTCAGCGGAAGGATCCGGCCCAAGGTTAGGGTTTGTTCCCCGCGGCCGTCGGCGGCATCGAGGGTGGAGGTGGGAAGGATCAAAGCGGCAACGGCGCGGAGGAGGGTGGAGGCGGAGGAGAAAACGGGGTTGGAGGGCTTCGCGGTCGTGAAGTGCTCGTGCGATCCGCAGAAGGATTTTAGGGAATCGATGGTGGAGATGATATGGGAGAAGGGGATCGGACGGCCGGAGGAGCTCGAGAGCCTGCTGGCGTGCTACCTGTCGCTCAACTCGGACGAGCACCATGACGTTATAGTAAAAGTTTTCCGGCAAGTCTGGTTCGACCTCAACCCGGAGCGGTTCAGCTCGCACCGGTTCGACGACTAACCGCTGGTTCTTGGTTAGGCTAATTTAATATGTATCACTGGCTCGTTCAGTTTCTTGATCTACTTTAGCTTCTCTCTGTTTGCGATAACATAAGAAAGATGAAGGGGTCCAGTTTTCAGTAGGAGAGTGGACTTAATCAGGCACCGTGAAAAGAAAAGATGGTTGGGTGGACCCCCTTATAAAAATGTTAGTATAGAAAATGGTGGTGACAGCATAAAGTCTCGGATTGCTACGAAGCCTGCTAATGCACTGGTCCGCCATCGAAGGGTCATTTGCAGTACGATATGGCTTTCCCTCTCAGTTTAAAACTTGAGATAAGCATAACTTGAATTTATATTAGCGACGCTAGATATGCGCATTGCATTCCCTTTGTCAAGCATGAATTTGATTAACTAACAAAATACTGATTCTGGTCATTGTTGAATTAATTATATGTTCCAATATAGTAGCCACTAGACAAGTACAATACAGTTAATAAACAACAAAACAGAGATATAAATAATAGTTTTATTAAATAACATTTAGAAATAAAATAATCCGAAAAATCGTAAAGGAAAATAATAAAAATTAAATAAATATATAACATAAAATGATAAAGATATATATTCAAATCTTCAGGAGGAGGTCATCTCAGTTTTCATTTTAAGTCTACTAAGACATCAGCAAGGAAATATGAAAACTAAGCGTAGCAGGATTTTCCGACAGCCAAAAAGATCTCCGTGGGCAAATTAAAAAGGAATCCGTCTTCACCTGCAAATCTAATACCATAGGCTAAGTGTTCAGGCTTATCACAGATTTTTGAGGACAGCATCCAACCTTCTTTTCATGAAATGATCATGATACATTAACAGGGCTAAGCAGGCGCACACAGCATTTTCCCATCTTCAAGTTAATCTGAGTGATTATCTAACACCATCTCATCAACGACCATTATGCAGCCTCCAATACCAATAAAACTTGGATCATCTTTAGCCAATAGTTGCATCCCACAGTTTAATACAATAATAGATTACTTTTATGAATTCTCGGATTGAATTGAAATAGAGACATGAAGAAAGTAGAATTACAGAATGGACTTGACAAATCAACTGATCTTAAAAAGTTGCACATTCTTTCCATCTTCAACATAAAGTCTGCATATTAATGTCCGTTGGACCATTATGTACTTGATACTTACAACAATGATTTGGTTGCATCATATAACACAGTTGAAATATATATATATGTGCTTATAGCAATGTGGTGCCACCAATCAGGACATGAGCATTGGAATGGACGTTATCATCGAGAGACCCATCCCTGAGATGATTATGTGAAGATGTAAACTTCATCATACCCTTTTCTGTAATAACAAGAGAAACTACATCAGCCTGAAAATTGAGAAACTGATGAAAGTAAATTACAATCTTACCCAGCTTTCCCGCCATAAGTGGGGCTGTAATTGTAAATGAGATTGTCCAGCACCTTTCTAGCAGAAGGTCTATTTGAGGATTTGCGAGCCTCACTGCGCCATAAGAAAACATGTAGTTTAGAAGTATGCTTTCCTTTTTATTTCCTTAAAAAGTAACTACCATGGAATTGGTTGCAATATATAATCCAGATTGATTTGGTAGTTCTATGTGGTCATGGAGTGAAATTCAGATGTTATGAATAGAATGAAAGACATGAAGATCCCAGACTAATTTCTTTTTCTCTCTCTGCTTGAGAAATATGGTGGGAATGCCACCTCCAAGGGTTCAAACCTGGGACCTCTCCCAGTGCACGCACTAAAGAGAGGGATGCCAGCCAGTGGAATCGTATCCTATCGGCAATCACAGACTAATTTCACCACATTTCTACTTATATCAAGATTTTCGAAGAACTGTAATAATTGACGGACTCTAGCAACATATTCGATCATTGTTTTAGTAAAAATATTGAAGAAAAAAGTTGGAGAAAAGCTTTTAATTATAATTCATCTAGTTCTGTTTTAACAATAAATGATATGGCATCATCTCTCTCTCTCTCTCTCTCTCTCTCTCTCTCTCTCTCTCTCTGTGCTGAAGTTAATGCTGACTAAAAATTTCTTACGGAGAGAAATTTAGCAATGGAAAACAGCATATAGGACTACGTTCATTTTAAACTGTGGTAGTAATCACGCACGTGTTTCCCATTGCTCCTTTCTGTACCTAAGTACACTTACCAATAACAAGCTTAAAGGCTCTCTTAAAAAACTTCAGTAAAGCCTCTGTAACTCTTTGTTAAAAATAACTTAAGGGGGGCGTCCCAATCCTCCTTTTCTGTCAAAAAAAAAAAAAAAAACTGTGGTAGTAATATAGTTAGACATGGTAACATACTAATGGACACTATCATATCTTGGGAAGTCAGGTTTCATGGTAAACTTGAAATTAGTAAAGCAGGCCGCATCCTGACTTCAGAAAAGCACTCCTAGTGCTTGTTTCAATTGACATAGACTCTAATTGTAAGTGCCAAGATCTTGATGCCTTGAGGATAAGATACATTACTAACAAATTTGTAGCTACCAATCACTGGAGAGTGGAGATTTTTTTAACCATATTTTATCATTTTGTTTTGTATAAGATCCCTTTTACAAAAGAATAAGTACTGCTTAGTTTGGAAGGAAAATTTATTTAAGAATCCTATCATTGTTATTGTCCAAGTATTTTTCCTATCAAATATAGGGTAAGCTAAAGAACAGAACTCTGGGTTGAGAAGACTCCATGGAAAGATAAGTCCATTCTATGACCAGATATCAAGATGATGTCAACCCTCTAGAAATTGATTCCAAATTCCTATCCAAGGAAATTGCAGAGATCTAAGTTATTACTCATGGCTTAGGCTCACGAAATCCAAAGTTCCCCTAGACTTAGAGTCTGAGCAAAGGGGGAAGATGATAACTATTTTGTCTCCAAAGCATTAATATGCCAAAGAGCAAAAGAAATAGAGCAGTGTCAGCCATTCATGTGTCATCCTTTTTCTTTATCCTAACAACCACTATTATAAAGGGCACATAGTACTAAGCCGGTGAAATTAAAATGTGAAGTATCGGCATACTGCATAACACTGGAAAGCACCAAAAATCAAAATTGACATGAAAATAGATCAGGTCCATCATAACCTGATGAAATAGTTGGCTATGTGTTGAGTTACTCGAATTGCATCTTCACTGTGCGGAATCATTGGCAATCCCCACTCAAAAGCATTTTTCTGCAGTAAACAAAGTAAACTTTTTAAATTGAGCTCTGTTCTGAATATTATTAAGCAACTGACAGGACAAAAAAATCAAAGAACAGCAGAACTAATAGATAAATTTAGAAGATGCAACTGAACTGTCTTTGTAAGGGTCTCAAGCTAAAACTCTATAAAGCTTCTGAGTTAGTTAAATAAGATGATCAGGTCTCTTGTAACTCATATCTTTTTTGATTCCTCAAATTATTAAATGCTGGTTTTATACTATATTTTCTGACCCAAAACAAAAAAAAATGTATGTATCTACACATATACATAGAGAGAGAGAAGAGAGAAAGATGGACTATGCTCCTCTTGAGGGAAGAGGATATAGACTCCCCTCAAGTCCATCAATAGTAGGGCATCCAAATTAAATATTCACGCAGTTAATCATGAGCTATACCACCAAAAATACCAAAACACCAAAAAATCATATGTTTTGGTGGTCTTTAACCTATGCATCAAGTGGGTGCAAAAATGAATGGTTAAAATAATATAAGACCATATTTTTCTATGTCTATTGATTTTCAATCTAATGTGTTTTAACATGCGTAAATCATGATTAATAAGGTAGTTTCTTAATTTAAATGCTTTATCATATATTTTAGCATACTAGCATAATAAGAATCATCCATTTTTATGTCCACATGATGCATATATTAGATATCACGAAAAACATGTAATTTTTTATTTCTAGACATTTTTAATGATATAAATCATGATTAATAGTGTGGCTTTTTTTAGCCTATGCATCAAGAAGGCGCAAAAAATGAATAGTTAAAATGAATTGAGACCATGTTTTGCTATGATCTAAGCATTTAAATCTATTGATTTTCAATCTAACATATTTTAACATGTATAAATCATGATAAATAAGGTAGATTCTTAACTTAAATGCTTTATCATATATTTTAGCATACTAGCATGATAAAAATTATTTATTTTGTGTCCATATGATGCATATGATTTTTGATTTCTAGATATTTGCAGTGATATAAATCATGATTAATAGTATGGATTTTCAATTTGGATGCTCCATTATTGATTTTGGAATCCAGAAGAGTTGATATACTCTCCTCTTGGAAGAGGAAAGTCCATCTTATATATGTAAAAAGAAGTTATTTGGAAAAATTATGAAAACCTCAGAGCAAACAAAAGTGCTGACCAGATCAATCTCACAGAAAGGTCTGATAAACTATCTTTTGCAGATACATCAATTCTATATATTCAAGCCCATCATTTTTGTGCATCTGTTATTTGCGATACCACTTTTGATCCATCTCTACCTCTCGGTGTTTAGGTTTGGTTAAATACAAGTATACAACTAGAATGGATTCATGTTATGCAGTTAAATACAGCTAAAAATAATATATATACAAAACATGTCTTGAGATGTCTCAGTTGACAGTTACATTTACTAGGGTCCCAAGCCTAGTTCAGTCGGCATGCTGCAGAGAAGCATGGAAAGTGGTCATAAATTGGCAAACTTGCAAGATCTGCCAAAGAAAAAGAAACCTACAATCCATGTTTTCAGTCAAATAATTCATACATACTCAACCATGCTACTATCATCACAGCAGTGGCAATTGAGGATGTAACGAAGAACCTGTCTTCAAAATGTAGCATTTTGGATTGCAGTGCTGAAAATTGAGCCCATCCACAACCTGCGGTTTCATCCTTCAATAGGATTGGCCAACATATTGCTGTGACCAGGACTTGACCGGAAAACACTGATGAGTTTGCAAGATGAATTTGTTGTTGACATTTTTTCCAAAATGCTTTTAGTTGTATAAGAGGTAAGAATCACAGATGCATTTTAAGAATAGAAACCTCAAGGACATTACTTCTAAGAAACTCGATCTGGTTTCCAATTAAAGATGGAAGACCTTGCTAGAACGAAAAATTCTGATGTTAACGGAAGAATCTTTTAGATGCTCTAGATTTGCCCTAGCATCATCATAGTAAAAGTGATACCCTTTCCCATGAAGGAAGACAGTAATGCAGATAGGCATGTGGAAGAAGGCACCTCCATCCCAGCTTCCACATGGAGTTCTAGAGTTTGAATCC
Organism: Phoenix dactylifera; assembly: GCF_051530095.1. Classification (NCBI taxonomy): domain Eukaryota; kingdom Viridiplantae; phylum Streptophyta; class Magnoliopsida; order Arecales; family Arecaceae; genus Phoenix; species Phoenix dactylifera. The sequence continues at coordinate 30,067,681 of NC_143198.1, read as the reverse complement.
TCTCCAAATAACCCACAAAATGAATCATGGAGATTTAGCTGACAGTACAAAACAGGGTCAGATAAGCACCCTAGTAAGGCAATTGTGAAAGAATGCTGGATAGACAGCTAGGCAATTATTTTCTTCTAAATTCTAATGGGGGATGATGGATTTATGCAAAGTAAATTACTTCTGAGCCCTGCTCTTATCTGATAGCCCATATCTATTTTCTCAAATAGATGCTAGACATTAATGGTAAAGGAGCTATGAGTCAAGAATTGAGAGCATCAATCTTCTTCAAGATGCTAGAATACTAGCAAATATGAGTTCTGAAAATCAACTCAGATGCATGTTACTATCAGGGCTTGTTGCAGATGTTATAGACGATATATACACTTGAGTCCTTAACATTATAAAGAAATGTTTTATAACCCCAATTATCAAGATCAAGGCCAGTGCTGGACTATAAACCTTTCCTTCGACAAAATGGTTCAAACTTCAAAACACTCTGAGTGAACCAATGGCTGATCACTAATCTACAGTGAAATCCATAACAAACTACAAGAAATATGAAAAGAATTAACTTCAACAATATCGACTCTATGTAAGCTGCTTGTTAATATGAAGTATAATTGTGGTGATTGAAGCATACCTCCGGATGCCACTGGAAGCCGGTTACAGGATAGTTGTATGCTTGAGCAGTTGAGACGTAGACCTGACGTAAAGCAAAAAAAAAGAGGTCAGCCTAAAAAAGGTAATTTTAGAAGCAATAGCTAACTTCTAAGTTGAAAATTGAATATGAAAAAACAAGAAAGAGACTGTCATTATTCTTGTACCTCACCATTTGCATCAGTACTTGTGGTCAATATCCTGAAAAAACTTGATAGTGCATCATTCTCTTGCAAACTTTTGGGAGATATACCAAACTATCCATAGTGTCAATAGTTTGATAAATAAAGATTAGGCTGCAGTTATAAAAAAAAACTTCTAATACTAATAAAGGAATCAAGATTTTGTCTAATTAGTCACAATATGAGTGTGGTTCTTAAAACATATATACTTCTGCCAGTCTCCAACAAACTGTCAGAAGTTATACAGAGCTTGAAACAACATTCTATGTTCATCTACAAGATGCAAGGAAATTATAGTATTTCAATAAAACCATTTCAAGGACTAATATGCTACAAAAAGTAATATGATGTATTCATCCTACAAGAAGTAGCAAACAGTATGCTATTATGTTGAACTAGTTAGCAATATCATCTCCATGCTAAAAAATCATCATTATAAATAATAATCTGCAAGGTTTCACAAGCAGGAGGAATTTTTGTACAATGTTCATACATACGTTATCATATATCCTTTGCAGATTAGAAACAATTTGTAATAAGCTTATCATCAAGATCGAGAAGTCATCCTATATGCATGAAAATCTCAATATCCTAGCAAATTAAGTAAACAAAATTATTAATAAGAATTTGATAAACCAGAAGTAAAGAAAAGGAGCTACATCAATTTCAACATTATCCAACAACAATTTTACTCGCAACTCCATACCAATACATAAGTATAACCATCAACACTAAAATTGAGGTCGGCTTTATGAATTATTGTTCACTAATACTTCCTGTTAAGGCCAACCTCTAATATAACCTTAAACTTTTCTAAATTCCTTGATTCCATACAACCTTTTTCTTGTTAAAGGGAAAAAAGATTGACACTTGACCCACATTCACAAATCAAAAAGAGCCTACAAAAAGCAGGCTAGGTAATGACAGAATTAATTTCTATTTTCTTAATCATCCACCAAACAACCACCCTCCATGCTTATTTTGCAAACATTTTGAATAAAAGTAACACAAATTAGTTAAAATATTTTAATTTATCTGTAGATAACAGCATATACTAAAGAATCCCATAACCCATCCTCCAAGAAATTTATTTTATTATACACAGTCTAATTTCAGTACTTTCTAAGTTTCTATTACCTTCCCTTTTCTTCTAAACTTGAGAGATGGTCCTAAGTACTAACATAGCAATCCATTTTATGTATACCCAGACTCAAAGATCAAAGTATTCACAGGACAGACTATGACATAGAACTATTTCAATTGTCAGCAAATATTTTGAATTACTGCATGAAAGTTTTTAGCATACAATCATTACCATACCAGCAAAGTAGAATAACAGTAGATAATACTGGATTAGAGAAAAGCTGATGAGCTTACCAACATACATCAGTCTCGCATCGTAATCAGTAGGCTCATTGTTATGGTAAGCCATATCATTTACACAAATTACTCCAAAGGTCAAATAGAATGTATAAGAAAACAAAGAAATACAAAACAACCACAGTAAATTTCAGCCAAGCTGCAAGATTTTAACATTGTCTCTAAGACAAAATAGTCTAAACATAAATGAGGCAGTGATTTTTAAAAGCATCAGTAAAATGAAGAATAAAGAAGAGTATAATTTGCTTAGCATAGAGTTTTCCCACTGTATTTCTGATGAGACTGGATATATCAAAATCAAAAGACATAAGATGTCCACAGATAAGAAAGAAAAATGGACAGGAAGCTTCATTACTAAGAAGCAAAGTTATTTAGACAAAATAATAAAAGCAAAAACCAAGTATAACACCTTCACCGTATATAAACTAACAGACGAAAAATGAATAAGTTATGAAGAGACATAGTTTTATTCCAAAAACATAAAGAGCAAAAAAAAAATTAAATATATGGTTTTATTTAACTTACCATATGATTTTGCATGGCAAGACAATCTGTACTTAATTTCTTCAGTAATTCAGAAGGAAATCTGCACAATCAGAGATACATTATCATGCCGATAATGGTGGTCAAATGGTCAATACATTAATTTATTGAACTAAGGACTGTATAAGACATATTAAGAGCAGAATTTCCTGATTTATCTGCTTAAATATCATATGTGCCCCCAAAATTAATCAAATTCATTTTTTGGTATTTACTTTTGTCACTGTTGTTGCACTAAGCTTCCAATAATCATTTACCTTCCCAGGAAACTAAGTGTTATCTATACATTGTCTTCTAATAGCTAAGGGTTGTGACTAAAACAGTGTTAATAAAAATCATGAAATTGCTTCAAAGAAAGTGTCAATAAATGTTTTGACATGCATAAACAGGTATAGAGCAAGTTCAAGATTTGGAACATAAAATGTTGAAAAAAGTCATTCTTGATTCAGTTGTCTATATAATGTAAAAATCTTGAGGTGAAATTTTGGACAATATGGCAAAACATAGTCCAACACCAGTAACTTATTATGTCATAGCATGATTTCATTCAAACATTAGAATTAGTCCTTAGATGCATTAAATCTATCTCTGTATTTCTGGTTTGTAAATTTACACGATCTAACAGTAGATTTAGGCGATGGTGATTTAAAATGAGGTCTGCAATCCAAGTTAGTCAATGGTACCAACAGTACAACCATGATCAAACTGTGTAGCAGTTAATAGTACATGTGACACGAACAAATACAAATGGGACATCAAAGATTCCAGAACAGTAGATTATTTATAGATTTTAGTAGCTAAATCCTTCTAACACCAAATCCTTGCCATCTCACCAGCTTCCCAATGTCTGCAACCCCATCTTTAGTTGAGTATCAATTAGTGCAACCATATTCTGTACATGTTAAGTATCGATTAGTCCAAGCATATTCAGAACACTGTGTATGTACTGTGTGGTTAGTTGATGGAAGTGACATTAAAGACAGCTCTGAATAGTAACACTTGGTGAATGAGGATTTACAAAGCCAAATTCAAATACCTGGGATGAGATCAGATGGTTACGGTTATGGTTATGGAAGTGGTTATGGTTATATAATGATTCATTATTTCTTCAGTTATTGATTCCTGTATTTGTTGAAGAATATGGAAAACCATCAGTTTGCCAACATGAAAACCGAGCTCACAGATAAGTAGATTTCTTTATGTAATAGAGATTTTGTTTTATTGCATACTTGCTATAATGGTAGACTGGTTTTTCTTTAAAAATGTCACTGGCGTCGAAAATAGTTTGCATGTTTGTGCATGTGAAGACATTTGTTTTTAACTAAACTGTAGAAAGTTCTATGTGCATATATACAAATGTAACTATGAGTTGCTGAACTTTGTTTATGTGCATGACAGAATGTAGCATCTAATTTAAACTATGATGCTTTGGCATTACGAAATTATGAACTTTTTACTTATTCAAAGCACTAAAATACTCCAAAAACAGAAGCATAAAATGTAGCAGTTACCTTTCAAAAACAGATCCTTGCATATTTACATGATCGGGGAACTCGAGAGTAGATGCTTGATCTTCTCCACTAAACCTCTCACAAAAATTATTGTCCTATAATCATTAACAGCAGAGCAACATTAATCAAAGAGCAAAAATGTCAGAAGGGGAAAGGATGAATACAAACAAATTCACTAGGTCAATGATGCACATAAGCTGTTAGCATCACATAAGGCATCAGGATGTCATGATAGTATAATGTGTTTCTGGTGTCTAGGCTTATATGAATTATAAAACATCAAGATGTTATTTGAAAAGAACTTCTTTCAAAATTGCAAACAAATACTTTTGGCCTCTATTATCAAAATAATGCTAAGAAATTTTCTAAATATTAAAAACTAATAAATTGCTCCTATAAATTGTAAAAATCCAATAATATTAGAGAACAACAGTCAAAGCTTCAAATATTCCTAACTACCCAAATTAGTAAGTTCGAATTAATTTGATATTTTACGGAATTTTGTTCAAATTTTAGTTTGCAATTAAAATCATGATATAACGGATACACAAATATATTAAAAATTTTCACAGGTACACACATGAGATTTCCTGAAACTTAGAAACACTATCTAATGCTTAAATACAGCACTCTCCAATTCCTGCAGATATTAATGTGTATCATTCACATACCATAGATCCCATCAATAAGAATCATAATTATGATTGCAAAATTCATTGATTAAATTAATCATGTCCTGACTTTAGGGCATCTTTTGAAAAGGTTATTTTAAGGCAAGGCACTAAAAGAACGTATAAGGCTCATGAAAAGACTATGATGGCATGCGCATATTGTATCTGTCTTTGCACAGTGCTGTTTTGGAGATTCAAAAGCTGAACTTTGATAATGGGGAGACCATCTAGTTCACAAAGATACTACATTACATAGACACGCATTGATTTATTTGCTTCAAAATTTTTGCTGATTGAAGATACCCAGTAACAGGTCCTTATATACCAAATTTTCAAACAACACATTTATGTTTTGGAGATTCAAAAGCTGAACTTTGGTAACGGGAGGACCATCTATTTCACACCTAAAGCACTATAAGGATATAAAGACACAAAAATACTACATTAACATAGACTCTCATTCATTTATTTGCTTCAAAATTTGTGCTCATTTTACAAATTCAACAGCTGATCCTTAAATGCCAAATTTTCCAACAACAAATTCACATTTAAATCTGGTTTTCACCACATGATTTTTTTTCTAGCTTTTGCAGATACGCAATTTATATAAAACAAACAGAACGAAGGTTACATCTTAATACCTCACCTAACGCCTTGAGCATTATCAATTTTTGTGGAGACTACTCAGATTTTCATGTAAGTCGAGCATAAAGTTTATAATTTATATACATGATAAAAACAAAACAGTGAAGAATTACATAAAAGGTTTTTAAGGAAGAATTTTATTTCAGAAAATATGGGAAGATCAATAAATGGAGAAAGGCTTAAACTATTGGGAAAAATGAGAGGAGCCACAGCTTTTGAATGCAGATAAGTTCTTTGACTCTAAATAAGGATACTACAGCAAACCTAACTACAATTATTGTAATTACACAAGTCAGTTTAGTTGTATGCTAGCATACACTTATTAAAGAAAATAATGAATTTAAGAAAAAGGAAATGCAGAGAAGGCTTACTAAGTATTTATAAATGGAATTAAAGTGTTTATAGAAAAAGGAGGGAATAGATATAATCTAGCTATTCTGATAATATGAACAGGTATTAAATTAAAGAGCATGGCCAGATTTACCTTAAAACATAGACTTTCTTAACCCATTTTTGACCAATTGGTCCGTCTATATAAACTTAAATTCAGGGAAACCAGTAAGATTTCTGAGAGGAAAGAAAAAGTGATGGAAATGAATGTACTTGCATATATCATGTAGTGGGCTAGTGATAAAACAACACAACCAGCAGTCACTTCCATATGAGGTTTCCATATTATGTATCATCAAGGTAAATGACTAGAATAATAATAATGTAACTAAATAAGCTATCTTCATCAAGGCCCCAAAAACTGCTAGAAAACTTGCATGGTAATTCATATATAAGATATAGAGATTATGGCCACAGATCTGAAATTGATCTTGCATTACCGTTTTACAATGACCCAACTGTAACAGATCTTCAACAAATAGACAAACAGAATAATTATGCAGGGATGAACCAATTAGGTTGCACACAGAAACAATATCAATTGTCCGTTGCAGCCAACTTTCAACATTAAGGGCTCAAAGACCAGTGGTAAAAGAAAAGAAAACTCAGTGATTCAAGTAGATTGCTTTATAGAGCAGCACAGCAAAAACTGAGGTGAGATCACTATAAATAGAAGTTATAAAAACATTAGTCCGCTAAAATTTCATAGCCTGCCTTTTGAAAGAACCAAATTATACAGATATCGCTTGATAACCAATATTTAATGAGCATAGGTGCTTTCATATCGTATCTTCTAAACCATAACAGTGATTAATGCAGGACTACAAACTGGATTATCAGAAAAGTTTTGAGTGCAAATGGCGAGAAAAAATACAGTGCTTGAATTAAACTGCAATTACGTTACTAAGAAAACTATTAAATTGCAGAAGGGAAACGTTGCAAAGGAACATCTTGATTCATAATAAAGGAATATCGCCTATTCCAGATGATACAAAAAAAAAAAGAAGCTAAACTCTAAACCATAGTACATAGGTTTGTGAGAGTTATGTTTGAAAGCTCAAAGAAAAGTGAGATATTACCTTGGTGATGATCATGCTTATAAGCTCAAAGCCTAAACAAATCCCAAACAAGGGAAAATGATCCCCTGCATCATTTCTGTCCAAAGTTATCTGGAAAAGCAGAGGAACAAAAGAGAGAAGATGATGGCAATGTACAGTACAAAGGATACGTAAAAGGTTAGCAGGTACGATATGGACACCCATCTCACCTCAATTATATCAATTACTACTATATTTTCTATATATTGTTACGAATAAAATTATATTCATGAAGAAAGACATACAAAACAAAATAAACAGAACTGCTAGGGAAAGTTGAATATTTTTTCAAGAATGAAAAATGTTATGGGCCCATTACTCAAATATTTAGTCGGGTCAGTATCCAGTAACTTAGCTTCTTGGTACACATGTTTTACCAAGTGCAAGAATATAATCAAATATCAGAGATTATAAACGTGCACAATTATGCATCCACATGTAATAGCAAAGTTATATGGGAAGGGTATCTATTAAACCAAAATGTTATAAATTTAGCTAATGCACCTGAAAAATTTTCTTCACAGTCTCAAAATATAAACCTCTTTTACACCATCCACCTGTAAACAGCACACCATTCACCAAGCTCAGCTTCTGCAACAAATAAAAATAGTATATCAGAATGTCATGATTCATTTGTAACAAGTATACAGCAATGTAGTATAAGTGCCGACTCTTGGTGCAGTTTGTTGGAAGTGTATATTAACTTGTTTCTCTGCAACTAATAATGTTTTCCTTGTTTTCTCATGAATGTCCTCGTTTCACGAATTGCATATGCCAAAAACTAGCCTCCATAGTTGACCTACATGCCGGGATAAACCTAGTCTGATTCTTTAAAATTGCTGTGATTTTCTTAAACTTTGTTCTATCACTCTGTCCAATAATGTCAAAATGTTTAGTGTTTCAGATATTATTCAATCTAACACCATCTTAATTTCTTACCAATGGATATCGCAACTCTCTTGCAATCATTTAATACTTCTTTTCGTCAATATTGCCATAATCTCAGGGGTGCAGAGATTGAAAAATCAATATACACAATCCATTAAAATATCTATATAAAGAATATGTATCGTTATATATGCAACAGGGTCGTATGTTCAAAATGTATCTGATGAACTCCATATACAATACAATAAACTACTATATTATCCTTCTTCAACACCCCCTCAAACTCAAGTTAATCACACTTCAAGAGTTCATCAGAAGAAAAAAAAGCAAACCAATACCGTCAAAGTAGATCCACAAAAAAGACAGCATATCTAATGAAAAAGCTGAGGTGCAGAGCATGTGGAATGAGTTGATAGACTGATGTTATGCCAGATAATGCATGATATTGACTTGGGTTTGGGGCATGAGCACATCGAAGCAGCAAAACTATCAGCACGGCATGACATAAGTTCAAAAGCATGCGAAGATGTGTGAACTTGTCATGTAAGATGCAGATCATAAATATCCTTTCTTCTGAGGATGGTAGAGACGGCCGTTGATTGCAAGAAATGGCAAGTAAAAGGGATAACAGAAAAAGAGATAAAAGAAAAAAGATCCGCAGTCAACAAAATCCAATGATGATCTTAGGTCTTGTAGTAGCTAGAAAAGGAAGAAACACAAGAAAATGTCCTCTGGTTACAAGTCACCAGCTGAGAAAAGCATCCATTGAATCTTTATTTTCCAGCTGAGTGACCAGAGATCCCAAACCATTAGTCACACTGCTAAATTCTCACGACAGTCGGTTTTCACCAGCAATGCAAACCGATAGACCAACAGTCCTCAAAGCAAGATGCTACCATACATATGGACACATGAATACAATTAACCCTTATATAAGTCAATAATACTTGCAATGAGAACATCGCAGAGCAGTAAAGCAAGAAACTAAGAAATATCCCACGTATAAAAGAAAAGAAAAGTAAAGTAAAAAACGACACCCACTGGATGCTTATTTGAGAAAAGAATCATTAAAGAAAGGGAAGAATCCAAGAAGCCCGGAAGAATCCAAGAAGCCCCCGAAAACCAAGCTCATTAGACTATGTTCAAACCCTAGATAAACTAATAAACCAGCAAGCATTAGTGTGTGCATCAATAACATCGAAAGAAGAATTTGGCAGGAATCAAGAAATTCCCAACTTACAAAAATAGAAGAAGGTAATTTTTTTAAAAAAAGGAATCGAAAAGGAGGAAGAAGGCTTACATCCAAGATGACCTCCCAGGGTTCGTTGTAGATAAGGGGGATGATCCGAGCGCCGGCGGACTCGACGAACTTGACATAGGAGGCGGGGATGTTGGAGGCGTTGGTCGCGTTGCTGAGCCTTCCGGATGCACCGTCACCGGGGTGGGTGACGATTCCGATCACAGGCCGGTAGTAGAGCGAGGGATCCGGCGACGGGCAGCTGGACTCCGCCGCCGTCGCCCCAAAGACCCCGTTCCCTCCTCTCGGAAGAAGGATTTCCTGGCCCAAAACCCCCGAGAAAGACAAGAAAGGGATCCACCAGAGCTTCCAAATAGCCCCGCGACAGACCATCTGGAAGCCGAGAGCAGTCCGGGAGTCTTGGAACCCACAGAGGGCGGAACTGATTCGATATATAGAAAAGATTTTCACTCATACAGAAAATAATAAAATTGTAAAAAAAAAAATTTAGTCCTCTAATCTTAAAAAAAAAAGGGGGGTGATTCTCGATCACCCGTCTTGCAACTTTATTTAAATAATAAATATATATTTTAATTTAGAAAAGAGTTTTTTACCCCTTTTCTTCGCCCTCTCTCTCGTCTTCCCCAACACCCTGTTCTCTTTTTCGTTCGATTCTTTCTATCCACCTCCATGCCTTCGGCGTCAGCCTCGCCATCCCCAATCGCCATCGGCGACTTCCCCAACACCCTCGCCCTCGCCCTCGCCGAGGAGAATTACCAATTTACCGACTTTAGTCATTGAGAAAATGTATGCAAATAAGTGGGAACATAAGTAGGTGATGCACCTTAACTTCTTCTTTTCTTTTCTTTTTTTTTCTTTTTTTTTTCCTTAAGTGAAAAGGGAAGAAGGGGTAGAAGAGAACCTTACCCGCGTAGCAACCCCTACTGGGCCCCCTCCCTCGCTGGAAAGTGTTCAATGAGGGTAGAACATTTTTTACTCATATTCTTCCCACCCATGGCAGAGCCCTACCAGCGTTGCAGTATTATCTCCGTGTGAGTACATCATACCAGCACTATCTAAATAATGACAAATCAGATAGCGTTTCCACCAGACAAATCAGACGAGGACATCCGATCCCTATATTTAATTGACACCCGTGCACCTTACCTTACCCACTAATAATGATTGTACAGGCAAGTTTTTTTTTATATTATACTTTGTTTTTATGAAGAGTACAAGTAATTTTACTCGCGGCAGGATGGGTGCCGCCTCGAAACATCCGAACTATAGATAGTGTTAATGCCTCCTTTTAGGCCAAAAATATTTATAGAAAGACTAATGTGGCGTAGATTGAGTGACTCCGTATGTAGCCCGCACACCGAGACTTACTAATCTTGGATCTTCTAAAATGTATCCATATTAGAATGCTATCATAAAAGTAATGTTAGCAATTGGGCTGGATATAAGGCAGCCCCAACCCAGAGCTTAAGTGGCCCAAAAGGTCCAACTGCTGAGTAGGTTGATATCGAACGGCTATCAAACTACTCCGCTTCAGTCGAGGTGTGGCGGAGGTGTGGCGACAGTCGATGTCTTCCACAACTGCTCCCAACAAGTCATTATGATCATATCACGACCCGACGCCGCTCCATGGGTACTGTGTGGTGTGTATGCTAGCACGGACCACCGAGCCAGGAGAGTCCTCTGGCAGGAGATCACCAACCTGACCGCCCAGGGCATTCCGGCGGTAGCAATTGGTGATTTCAACTGTATCCAGAGTGAGGATGAGAAGCGGGGGGGCGCGGCTTTTACGGATCGAGTGGATAGGAGAGAGTTTCGGGACTTTGTGTTGCGGAACGGCCTGGTAGACTTGGGGTTCACCGGACCACAGTTTACCTGGTGCAATAATCAGCTGGGCAGTGCTAGGGTTTGGGAGCGATTAGACAGGGCCCTTGCGACCCCTGATTGGATCCTCCGATTCCCTACAGGCCGGGTTTGCCACTTGCCTCGGATAGCCTCGGACCATTGCCCATTGCTGCTATCCACATCATCCGGTTCTACGCATCGCAGCCCCTTCCGCTTTGAGAAGGTTTGGCTGTCGTACCCCCAGTCTTGGGATGTTGTCCGCGACGCGTGGCGGGTCCCGGTGCATGGCGATGCCATGCAACGGGTCTCACGCAAACTTGAGCTGACTAAACGGCGCCTTCGCCGGTGGAATCGTGAGGTTGTGGGCAATATCTTTCGGCGATTAGAGGGGGTTGAGACTTCGATCGCTGAGTTGCAGAGGAAGGAGGACTTGGGAGGCGTGCTTCCGGAGGGTGACATGGCTGACCTCCGGGGACTCCTTGCGACTCACCACTCGCTACTACGGCAGCATGAGATTTTCTGGCGACAGAAATCTCGGGTGCAGTGGGTAAGCGAAGGTGATCGTAACACTAGGTTTTTTCATCGGTCGACGATTATTCGGAGACAGAGGAGCATGATCCACTCCTTGCGAGCTGGGTCTGGACACCGCGTGGAGGGGGAGCCTGCCATCCGGCAGGTCTTGCTCGACTTTTTTCGCTCCAGGTGGACGGAGGGTGAGGCGGCCAGTGATGGGGACCCCCCTCCTCTGACGGTGGATGTGGGTATTGGTGATTCTGAGAGCATACTCCTGACCCGGCCAGTGTCGGCACAGGAGGTACAGGAGGCAGTATGGGCTTTGGCCGCAGACAAGGCCCCGGCACCTGATGGTTTTCCCCCGTTTTTCTTTCGGCGGTATTGGGGCATTATCCGACTAGCGGTGGTGGAGGCTATCCAGTGCTTTTTTGCCCAGGCAGCTATGCCTGAGGACTGGAAGGCCACTTTCATCACGCTAATACCTAAATGCCAAAATGCGGCCGAACCTTGTCACTTTAGGCCCATTAGTTTGTGCACAACCCTATATAAGGTTGTTGCAAGAATTATGGTAGGCAGAATGAAGCCCCTCCTGTCTGGTATCATTAGCCAGGAGCAGGGGGCCTTTGTGGCTGGCAGAAATATTTCTCATAATATTATGCTGGCCCAGGAAATGATGTGGGATCTCCGACGCGCATCGAAGCGACACAGTCTGATGGCAGTCAAGCTGGATATGGAACGGGCTTACGACAGGATCAGATGGAGCTTTCTTCAGCAGGCGTTGGAGGCTTATGGCTTCCCCAGGCAGTGGATCGACTGGGTTATGGGGTGTGTTCGGGGGCCAAAGTTCTCTATCTTGGTCAACGGCACACCTTCACCTTACTTTGAGTCCTCCATAGGGCTACGGCAGGGATGTCCCTTATCCCCTTACTTGTTTATTATTTGTGCTGACATCTTATCTCGGTCTTTGCAGAGAGTGTGCGCCAGCCGGGAGTTGGAGGCCTATACCCCAGCCACGGGGGCTCGCCCTATCACACATTTACTTTTTGCTGACGACTGTCTTCTCTTGGCCAGGGCACGGACTACAGAGGCTCGGGTCCTTCGCAGGGTGGTGGCGGCATACTGCGCGGCGTCCGGACAGAGAGTGAACTTCTCCAAATCTACCATCTCATTCAGCCCCAGCACAGAGAGCGGAGTCAGACAGGAGATCAGAGGGATCCTCCAGATACCGGAGCAGGAGGGGATGCTTACCTACCTAGGGGTGCCTATCACTGGCCGGAGACTGCGGGTGGCAGAGTGCTCCGGGTTGGTGCAGCGAGTTCAGAGCAGACTGGAGGGATGGAGGGCGTCCTCATTATCCATGATGGGGAGAGTGACACTGGTCAGGGCAGTGCTGGGATCTCTACCGGTTTACCTCATGGCCAACACAGTGGTTCCCAAGACGATCCTGTTAAGGATCGAGCGCCTTCTTAGGGACTTCCTGTGGGGGTCATACGGTGGAGGTCACGGAGTGCACCTGGTTGCCTGGGAGCAGGTTTGCCGCCCCACTAGTGAGGGCGGTCTGGGAGTACAGTCCCTTATTGAGAGGCGCGAGGCCTTCATTGCCCGGCATGCGGCTCGGTTCATCTTAGAGCCGCACGGCCTCTGGAGTCAGGTGATGGCAGCGAGATATGGCCGAGGGGCTTCAGGGATGGCACAGCGGGGTCGCCGAGCATCTTTCATGTGGCGTGAGATCGGGAGGCACCTGCCGACAGTATCAGCACATATCAGGGTTCTGATTGGTGACGGCCGGAGTATTGAGGTGGCTAGCGACTCATGGGTGGACTCCTTGGCCCTGAGCCGCTGGCCAACTATGTTTGACACAGAGGCAGTTGAGGGATTACGGGTGTGCGATCTCTTTGTACCAGGAGGGGCAGTATGGGATGAGGCCAGACTCAGGCCATTGTTCGGGGTACACCTAGCTGCGAGGATCCGATCCCTTCCATTACCAGGATGTGGGGGGCCGGACGTCAGGGTGTGGGGCACCTCGAGCCAGGCCAGTGTCAGGTTGAGAGACATCACGCGAGCCATGCAGTCAGGTCATGAGCCGGGGCCGGACTGTACCTGGATTTGGAGGTCCGGACTTCATCCGAGGGTTGCTCTCTTTCTATGGAAGGTGTTCTGGAACCGACTTCCTACGAGAGCAGAGCTGAGCAGGCGAGGTTGGGGGGTCCCTGCTGAGTGCGGGACGTGCGGCGTTGAGGAGTCAGCGGACCATGTGCTCTTCCAGTGTACATGGGCGCGGACGACATGGCAGTGGGCTGGGATCCCGCAGGGGGCCCGGAGTGAGCGGCTACAGTTTCTCAGGGTGACACGGCAGTGGTTAGCCAGTTCACGGACCCGTGAGGAGGGCATTAGAGCTACTTGCACAGCGCTTCAGATCTGGCTGGCAAGGAATGCCCGCACTCTCGGTGAGCGCAGGGTGTCACCGAGGTTTGTGGCAGAGCTTGCTAGAGCACAGGCCTTGGAGATCAGACCCGCCCTTTCTACAGATAGACCTTTGACAGCTCGGGACACCTGGGGTTCCCCCACTGCCTCGGCAGCTTCCCAGTTGGTGTATTTCACCTGGGAGCCCCCACCCCTGAGCTTCCTCAAGGTCAACTTCGATGGGTCGGTTCTGGATGGCGGCACGCGGGGCGGTGCTGGCTTTGTCATACGGGGCCCACACTCCAGGGTAGTGGCCGCAGGTGGGTGTCAGTTGTTTGATACATCGGTGCCAGGAGCAGAGTTGCACGCCGCCTGGGCAGGCCTTCGACATGCGAGGGCAGTACTGCGAGCCAGCTCGATTATTTTGGAGGGGGACTCGGCCACTGTTGTCCGATGGATTCAGAGGGGATTGGGGGGTGAGACCATAGACCACCCCCTGATTCGCGATATTGTGATGATGAGTCAGGGAGGGGCCATTTTGGCCAAACATGTATTCAGGAAGGCCAATGGGGCAGCCGATTGGGTGGCTGGCCATGTGGCCCACCACTCGGGGTATGCCCTCTGGGCAGGGGAGGCGGAGTTGCCATTGGCACTCCGTGAGGTCTTGTATTTTGACTTTATTGGGTGTATTCGTACCCGCACTGTATGAAGCACCCGTTTTCAGCAAAAAAACTACTCCGCTTCACAACCACACATGGCTTTGATCCATTGCCTATGCGATACGCGCCGGATTTCAAATGCGGCACGGGATTCTGGATGTTGGATTAATGCGAGACCCACGGGACCAGGCAATGGCTAAGGTAACTTGATACTTGGCACCATTCCTTTCCTGCCAGAGAATTAAACCCAAATTATTAGTTTTTAATCGGGTCATACGTTCTTTTGGATTTACAATAAAAAAAAAAGAAGTAATATTTGAATTGTTGCGGGGAGATATACTGATAAAAAAACGTCAGGAAAATTGCATGCTCCTTCTTCTTGTTTATTTGTCTGACGATTTGGGGAGTTACTGTTGTGGCTTCCATGCGTCAGTTTGAGCCTTACTTGATCAATGTATTAAAGCATTTGTGGCTTTTGTCTACGCAATTGGAATTCTTTAAGATGGAAGCCCTGTGTCAGTTTGTCACATTTCAGGGAAATTCTTTTATTACGACGCCATATTGCATGCAATGTTTATATGAAGTCAGCCAGAATCAATTTGGAGGTTTGCGACATCATTAAATTTATTTCAAATAGATAGAGATCAGTTAATTCCATCAATTTAGGATTTTAAGGCCGGTAAGGTGCAGGTAGATGCCCTGCATAGTTTGATCCAGCTCAAGCACGAATGCATGGTTCTCATGCCCGTGTCATATATAAATAGTCCGCTACGCCAAAAGATAAATAAATAATTTTTTTTTGCATGAATATCTTTCTAAATATCGAATTTCGTATGAATATTCTTTCAAAATTGATATTTGCATGTATACCCTTATAAAACACTGTTATTATATAAAATATCATAATCTAACAATTATTCTAACATCGTTAAAAAAATTATATTTATATGTATAAAAAATAAAATAAGGGAAAAAAAAAAAGGAAATGGAATTCAAGATTTCTCCACAATGTCAATAAATTCCAACCTTCTCACAAGTACTGGAGAGGGATCAAGTTCATTGTTTCATTATTTCAGTACAGCACATATTGCCCCGAAGAACCCCACACAAATAATTGCAACATAAAGATCATGAGAAGACGGCAGAAATAAGGCATTTTGGTGAATGGTCCTATCATACTAGTCAAGGTAGCATTGGATGGTACGGACTAAATAACATCTATCATCATACCCAAACCCGATCACTTAAGGGAGTGGAAGGAAGTGCAACCATCGAAGTCACCAACCCTTTCGACACTACTTTTTCTTGGCTACCCGATGACTAGATTTTCTGACGATGATGGCCTAACTTTCGAAATTGAGAGCTAGTAGTCCTCTGGGAATTCCCCTACCTTGGCTCTGAGGGTGGGACAGATGAAGAGAGAGCTTTCAATTAAAGCATCGATGGTTCCCTTTAGGTTTCCTAACTATAAAGAGGACTTCAACAACTGGGTAGCATCTATAACAAGGATCAACAGGGAAACCAAAGAAGAGTGATGTGTAAATAGAAACAGAAAACGTTCTCGGAACGGGACTTTCCACTGACCACTTCCTTTGCAGGCCATTGTCAAAAAAATAAACATTGCAGTCTGCAACATTTGCAAAATCCTACCTCACCAAAAAAAAGAAAAATAAAGATGTGAATTGGCCAAAATAAATACATGTAGCTTTACCTATATGTGATTGAAGAAATTCGCACCTCAACCCAAGGAAGTTTTATGGTAACCTTAGTTTCCAGAAAATTTTTCTTTCCAAAGACCCCCTCAAATTCCTCTCCAGTAAAACCCAATGAAGTTTTATGGTCGCCTATATCTCTGCTCAAAGTTCAAATCTGCAACCTTTCCAAACTTCTCTCCCAACTTGAAATGCTGCTTCTGATAAAATAGTGAATCTCCCTCTATAGGCCTTGCATAACCACCCATCGACATCTTTTGGAACTCTACTTTTTCTCATACTGCAATCAAGATCATTTGAGGTGACTGGTTCTGGTCTTCTATTCAAGACATAGTTTCACCGAACTGTTATTATGCAGCCCCATCAGCATTATCCCTCAATCTTTTTTTTTTTTGATTTTCTAAATTTTTCTACCATCATCTTAGGCATTTTTTTAAGGAATACATCACAATAGGCAACTTGAAATTAAAAATATATTAAAAAAAGATTCCCGAGGCTGGACTTAAATAAGAGTAAGTAATGGACAAAGGATAGACATGTCCTCTTATATGTTTCACTTTGATGCATGTCTCGTGTGACACACCAATTTAAGGGCTTCTGCATGTAGTGTCATCTTATGTACAGTCATCAATGAGGAGTTCATCTTTTCGGGGGAAAACATTAGAACTTCATGAGTATCCAAAGGAAAATTTTGGTTCAGTTGACACCATCAATGCCAGACATTGCAAGTAAAAAAAAATCAGAAACAGAGGATCATAACATCTTTAATATAATAGAACAATAAATTCGTATACTAAATAACTTCTGTACATCTTCATATATTCAAAGGAAGTGTCTTTGTTTCAGGTGTTTTAGGATGTGATGTCCTATAACATGGCACCTTTTTTTACTTGGCACTCATGCCTATCGAGCATTACAAAGAAACTGTTATAAAGAGCTAATAATGCAACCCTCTATTGTGACATTTTATTGGGTTCTAATCGAAGGGAAGCATCAACTAGTGAATACCTAATAAGGAAAAAGAAAAAGGGTGAGAGTCTATTAAGCACACTTTATCAAGCTAGTCATACGGGAACTTTTCGCAGAATTATATTTGAGCCCACAATCCTACTCTCAGCAAGATCCACTTGATACCCAAACCTAACTTGAAACATGTATACACAACATAATAAGCCCAAAAAAATGTTTCATCATATATAAACATCGAAACTTGTTCCAACTATTGGGGCGGTCATTATGAATTCTCATTCACCAACCATTCTAGTTAAAGGCCACCTCTGATATTCTTGCAAGTTTGTTCCAAATCCTTTACTGAAAGTTCCATCCATGCCACCTTAGGTTTTCTCTTTTTCTTCCTACATCATTTATTAAATATTAGCCAACATTGGAGTCTCAAAATCTTCATTATACATGTCCATACCATCTCATTTGACTCTCCACGTTGTTCGTAATTGAGTAGACATCATCAACATATGGATCACAGGAGATGGTGCAAGAACTTCAATAAATGAAATCCCTTTAATCCACCAAAAATATTCCTTGTTGGACATTAACTATTACATGACTCCTCTACGGCTATATCCCAATGTAGACACCTATTAGCGTCCCATCTCCAAAGGCCTCAAAACACATCTCTAAAACAAACCAACTGTCAACCTTATTTTATGATTATTGTAGCCCATTCTGGTTCTTAAGTTTCCTGAGACTTTGAACCAGCTAATTAAACAATCCTATACTTATCGACTAGAGAAAGAGCACCCCATCTTACCATCAAATAACTAACAACTTCAAGAAAAAAAAGGGGAAAGAAAAAACAACTCCCAATCTTCATTTGTGATGAAGTGTCATTTTCATTGACATCTAAATAGGCTTTGAAACATCCATAGCATATTTACTTTTCCCTGTCATTTTCTTAAAACTCCCATCCAAACTACTTAGTGGCTTCATGAAGGACCAACATAGATCATCATAGACCTTTCATCAATTACTGCAATCAGACAATGTCATAATCTTAGATATATAAGTCATCCACCGACCCATAAATCTCCATACCTAAAGTTAATATCTAAACTCTTGATCAAATTTGAAGAATTATTATAACATGATAACAAGCTATATGAGCCCCTTTGAATCGCCCCATCTTAAACCTTATCTACATCCCTAGAAGGAAAAAAAAGAGAGTAATTATTTATTTAGCATAAAGCATTGGACACCTTTAAAAGAAACTAAATCTTTACGGAGTTGCAAGACAATAGAAAATACTGTTGTTACTTGTGGTGGTGGTCTCATTAACCAAGACAGAATCCAATCAATCCAAAATCTTCATTAAACTTCAAGGGGAGTTGATCAAAATTTGGTCGAATTTTATTGTTACGTACTCAAAATCACAAAGAAGAAGGCTCCATTGCTCTTTAGAACTCATAAAACATGTACCGGAGAAGGGCCAATGGTCCAAAGATGCGCCTAAAGAAAATCTTCTAGATTTTATCATGAGGGATTGCATGCAAATGGAGCAAAGGAAGCCAGGTGCAGTCCTTCACTTCAGTTTGAATCAGAGACACGGCCAGAGGAACAAGAAATATCCTTATCCTTTCTACAAAGGATTACACATCATGGGCTGTGAAGAAATCTTTAAACAGCAAACAGAATGATCAAAACATCAGATTCTACTAGTCCAATAGCATCGAGCATTAGTGAATTTGTACGGACTAACTATTGCAGTTATCATACGTGCAGATTGCAAATATCCGACCACTAATGCAGTTTCACAAAATATAGTAGCACAATTATTATCTTACAATTAATGTATGTTTCCATCAAAGTTTAGTATAATTACAGCACAAAACAGTTCAATTCAATTAGTGCATCACATGGGCAACATAATAGATGATTTTTGAATAAAAATTGTAATGGAACTATAGTAGCTACTAAGAATAGATACCGATAAACAAAAATGTTCCATTTCAATTACTGATCCATGAAAATCTTGATATTCACGGCTTTATATGCCAATGACTTGATAGACTTTATACTCTACACATTTCTGAAATTATGACAATACAAAGTAACAGCTTTACTTGACAAAAGTACACCCTTGGGACAGGAAGAAAAAATCCATTTTTTTCTGCTGTGAAAGTGAAAATAAAGATGGTCATCAAATCAGTGGCATTTGAGTTGAATTCAGGCTTCTTATGAGCAAACCAACACACAGTCCAAGTTAAGAAAGGCCAGATTACAGATCTTGAGCTAAATGGGCATGTTGATCACGGAACATAAAAAAGTAACATTAAGTTGAGCCTGAAATTATATTTGGCCCCACCGAGCTTGCCCAAGTTGCAAATATTTTCCTAATTTCTCCATGCATATCCAAGTTCCTATATTGAGATCTTTGGCATTAATTATGCATGAATATTGAATTTCTATTAGTTTCTTTATCATTTTACCTAATATTGTGCGACATATGAGCTTCCGCTAATATGTCAGTTCTAGCCTTCAGAGGTTCAAAACACATTCACCACAATGCTTTGGGTGCCTATTAATGACACCTTCGGTTGTTAACATATATTTCATCTTCAGTACACGAATATTGTAGTAGTTTGAATTAACATGAAACATGCAAGAAAATAACTAGAATGTTTTCCCCTTCTTTTTGGGTGATAAGCTACAGGAGGTAAACTAAAATCTAGCTTAATGCTTACTGTCACTAACACCACAATGAATCTACAAATTCATGAAATAGCATAACAGTAAATCAACAAATTAGCTTGGTACTAGTGATGCAAGCAAGAGAGATACAAACTGAACATGGAACATCTTTATCTTACATAAATATAACCAGTCATACCTCAATGCCAAGTTGCAAAAGCTACCACCAAAACTTTCAAATCTAAAACAAAAGAACTATCATCAGGTTGTCTCAGCTGAAGTGAGATGCCCCATCTTTTCTGCAAGGTGGTCGACATTCTTCCTGCTCCACCAAATATTTCCCCTCTCTCCCATCTTTCCTTCAGATCTCCTGTCATCTGTATTCCGTCTTTCTGATTGGACCTCCTGGGTGTCAGAGGAACCGGGAGTCTCTGTAAGAAATTGTTCCCAGAATACATCATTTACACCAGTAGGTACAGTAGAAGCTGCAGCCCCAGCAGCTCTCTCCCTTGATGAATCAACCTCAGGAGCAGCAGGCTCTGAATTCACATCTATCTCAGAAACTTTAATCCTTGTATCTGTTTGAATCTCTGTTAAGGGTAGAGCTGGGCTTTCTGCATAACTCGTAGATTCTGTCAGCTCTGGAGACGAATGCATATCTCCCAAACAAGGTGAAGAAGGGTGCAATTTAGGTGATGGTGAGCGCAAGTTCACCTCAGTGTCCTCTGATGATGCATTCATCTCTGTAAGAACCGCACCAGATGGCAGAGAATGTAAAGCACAGTCATAATACACATCTTCACCAGAAGCTTGACTTACACCTCTGAAAAAATTCTCCAACGAATTCAAGGATGATTCCATCTTCTCAAATGGCTCTATGTCCACCGCATGCATAGATCTCATGTTTGATTCCTCTCTGCTCTTACTCTGAGATATAACACAATTCTCTTCCATATTAGCATCCTCGTAGAAGTAACTGGTTTTCGGCAGTCTCCTCTTCTTGCTGAGAAATTCTGATTGCTGTACAAAGTCAGAGAGGAATCCACGTCTCTGTACGATTTGGGTCAAGAAGGCCAGCAAATTTCTTTGGCGGTGCTCCATATCATGTAATCTCTCCTCTAAAGTTTGCATTTTCTGCTCCATTCCATGCTGTAGCTGAGTGTGCTTCTGAAGCTCTGATATAAGCATTAGCTTATCATGCTTGAGCCTCTCAATTTCCTCCTCAAGCTCATGTCTTTCTGTGTCTGCTAATGGCCCTGAGCTGCCTTGGTGGTGCAGAGAATGGCTGTGTATTGGCTTGCGTCTATGAATATTTCTCAAGAGATGTCTCTGTCCCCTTGCAAAATCCTCATTTGCAAATTCCCACTGGTCGGGATCTATTTTTCTAAAACCCTGGAAAGGGACAGAATAAATATGTATTCATGCCAAGAAGTATATAGCAGCAACCATACAATGCTGACATGCAAGCCAAAATATAAACTGAAGGCATAAAGGGCATTTACACAGGTCTTGTTCAGGTTTGCTGATATTGTATCGGAAATTAAAAGTCATTATTAGCACCATTTGCATATATCAGTGTATATACTAGTTGTCAAGACCATTTGGTAGCTCAGATATGACAAACTTATGTGTTCGAACAGATTTTGAATGGCTAATGAACTTGTCTATTTCCCTTTTGTTATTCTTTTTTAACTTCTTATACCATATTTGCTCAAAAGAACTTCTTAATTCTTACACTTTATTTTTGCCCTCACTTTGTCATAATCGTTAAAAAATGTTTCTGGTTTATGCTTCAGTTCATTAACATGTTCTTCCAGTTCTTTTCTCAGCTTTTCATGATGTTATTCACATATTCATGCCAGTAATATAACTCTATTAAATGCCATCTTTTCTACTTATGGAGTCCTAGTCTTTGTTACTCGTTCTTATTTGCACATTTAACAAGTTCAAAGGGCAGAACAAGGGCTAAAATAATTCCTATCAAGATAAACTCCCAATGGGTGAGTTTCCTTCATCCAAGGTTTTCAAAACATGAGATCTCAGCCACCTAGATAGATGGACGACACCATGATGAGCGAGATTTAGATTTGCCTCCACCAGAATGATGGCAAGAACCAAGATGTTTTGAGAATTCAGCCATATATCAGAAGCATATTATCAATATATTGGCCAATATAGCAATTCAAAATATTGATTAACTAATGTTCCAGGATTTTCTTTTAATATTTAATAATTCAAAAAAAACATATTTAAGGTTGAAAAAACTCAGCCATCATATCAATACCCAATATCTTGAATTACATCAGTTTCTTTTGGTTGAGATATCATGAATATGCCCTATCTATGGGTTCCCAGCACCAATAAAAACCAAAGTTTTGACTGAGATCTTGCCTCCTTGGACCAGTGTGAGTCAGCACATTACTAATTTACATAAACGGGGAAAATTGAGAGATGTCATCAAACGCTTCCATTCTGCTTCCATTATTATGCATTGTATGTGAGTAAATTAATAGGCCATCAGTGGAAAAATTTTCGATCTCATTGTATGTGAGTAAATCGAGAGATATAAAGTTGGTTGATGTCATGTAGCTATCGATCAAATACAGCCTCCTCCTAAATCACTTGCATGCATTGCATATGCCATATTATACTTATACACTAAATACTAAGAACCAAATTTCAATGAAATTTTGGAAAACATTCTGCCATATAAGCTGAATAAAACCATTACTTATAACCAATTCAAAGTTCCTTCTCCCCCCATCGGAGAGGTGGGAAGAGTACAATATCTCCTTAAAAAAGCAAATTAACTCATATTCTTGGATAGGATTACCAATGGGTAACTCATATTTGAGTAGGACACCCATATATTGGTAGACGTCTACCCTGAAATGACATCCAGTTCAAATATCACCAATAAAAAGGGTTTCCTTAGAGAGACAGCAAAAACCATTTAAGTAATTAGATAAACAGACAATCTGCAACAAGCAAGGAAAAAGAAAAAGACTCGAGATAAATTAATAAATACCATCGAAAAGATGAGGTCTTTCTTTTTTCCGATCACTTTCACTTACATAAGTATTAAGCTGCCTGACGAAGCTGGAGAAGTTGTTGTGCTTGAAGTACTTGGGCAGTAAATCCCTTGCGAACTCCGGCGGGTTCCACACGATGAAGCTGGTATTGCCGGGGCTCCACGACACAATGGAATTCGTCGACGGGTCATCCACCATGTCATACGTCTTCGTGAGGAAAGGCGCCGGGGAATTCGATCCCGATCCACCCTGCGACCCCTCCATCCTATCAATCAATCCAATCCAATCCAATCCAACAACTCTCTCACGCACGGACTCAATTCCCTCCGCTCATCCCACCTTCCTCAAAACAGCCTCTCCATCTGCGACCTCGATTGATCCCAAAGAGAAACCCAGATCGGTGAGCGCCGCACTCGTAGAATTTACACGTAGAATTGGGATGGGATTTGAGCTGACCGCGTGATATCAAGATCAAAACCCTAAAAAATCCTAGATTTCTCGTGGATTCAATCTGGAATTACGCACGAGGCGCGCACAGTACGGAGAAGCGGGGAGAATTTGGGGAAAAAGAAAAATTGGAGAATAGGGGTAAAAGGCGATATTTTACGTACGTATCGGAGACGCGGGCCGGAAGCGGAAGCTATGGACTTTTTCGGTAAATTTGATGCGCGGAGAGCATACGGTATTGCTAGACTTTGCAGAATTTTCTAGAAGAAGGGAGAAGGAGGCATATGACGGGAATTGGGAAATCACCTGCTTCCACGTGGAAACATCGAGTCACGTCCTTACCTATCCATCGTTGATATTTCCCTATCAGTGCCGTGTCTCAGTGTCTATGGATGTGATGTTATTTGCTGAGAGTGGCTATGATCAGATCTGTTAAGCTAATTTGTGAGCTATCTATTTTAAATAAATTTAGATTTAACATAAATAAATTAAGATAATAAATAGATTAATTTTTTAAAATTATTTATTAAATGGATTAGTTCAGATTTAGTCATCTGATCTATTTAATCTATTTTGATTTATTTAGTAATTAAATTAGGTTGTAATCAGATCTATTTAACCTGTGTAAAATCTATTTAAATTTTGTTTAATATGTCTAGAACTTGTTTAACCAGTTTCTGATATGTTTAATCGGATCCATTTAATCTGGGTAATTTACTTAAATTCATTTAATCCGTTAAAAATTTGTTTAATCCGACTTGATCTATTCAATAAATGGATTATGTGGATTGGATCAGATTACCTGTTCAATAAACATGATGGATTAAGATCTAAAATTTTGATGAGTCTAATAAACAGACAAATTCGAATTAATGAATTTTTGACCCCACCCAATCCAACCAAATTGTCACCCTTAATTGCTAGTTGGGTTTTTTGTTATTTTATTATTTCTTATTTTTACAGGGTGCTTGGGTAGTTAGGAGAGGTGGAATTCCTGGGGAATCATACTTGGTGTTTTTTTTTTACCTTCAGCTTACTATGGTTTTGTTACTTTGTACATGCTATTTCTTTACTACGATAAAAATCGAAGGGATCCAACTTAGAACACTATTTTTGTTACAAAGAAATCAACACGTGTTATATGAATAGTTACATAGGAAGCTAGGTCCTACTAATTTGCTCAGTTTGTTTATCGAGACTATAAGTAACCGTACGAGAGTCTATAAGTGAAATATGTAACCCGAGAGTCGGAGGAAACGAAGTTGGAATGCAGAATGGGAAAGACAGAAAGGAGTATAACAGCTAGTGAAAGAATAGATAGAAGCACCAAGCATTAAGTGAAATGAGGAGGAGAAGATCAAACCTGGATGATGGTTTAAGGAGTGGAATGCATCCTCTTAAGCAGTCTGATCAAATCAGCTTGTGAATGTATCTGTGCCGGTCTGGGCTATGTTAGCTTCATTATCAGAGGCCCGAATTCTAGAGTGGTGGTTGCTAATGATTGTCAGATCTTTGACACCTCGATTTCGAAGGCTGAGCTGAGAGTGGCATGGGCCGGTCTGGGCCATGATTGGTGCGTGTTGCAGACTAGAGCAGTTATGCTTAAGAACGATTCGAATACGGTAGTTGGCTGGATCCAGGGTGGCACAGGCAGCATAGGAGGTTGCCATCCTTTGCTTCGGACATCCGGGTCATGATTAGTAGCGTCATAGCATTCCAGGCCAACACACATGTTCAAAGAGGCTAACGAAGGCGCGGACGGGGTGCTTCGTATGTGGCTAATCACTCCAGAGGTGCTTTATGAGTTGGGAAGAGAGAATTGCCTAGAACACTTCATAATTTGCTGTTTTCTGACTTTTTTTATGTGTCTAGAATTATATGAACCATCCGATTTAGCCGGAAAAAAAGAAAAAAAAACATGTATCCTTAATGTCTTCAATTAGTTGATGTACCATCTTGATTTTTGCCTAATTTTTTGCAACTCCAGAGAGATCTTTATAGTAGGAGAGAACCTTCCAATCATTTTGCAGTAAAATTCAGTAAAATTCTTTCCAAAGCAACCGAGGCAGCTGATGAGTGTTTGTTTAGAAAGATGCTCCAATCATTCTATTATTTAACACTTGCCAGATGTCATGAAGATATATAGCTTTCATGTTTTGCACTCAAAATTAAACAAACATAGACAAAGTTTACTTCCTTCGGTTCTCGTTTCTCACGACCAGGTGAATAATAGAGTGAAAAATAGAAGTATTATTATTTATGTTTAGTTTTATACGATATTTTTATGTATAAGAGTATTTTGAAAACAAATAATAGAGAATTGCAGCTACAATAGCAAGCGACGCTTACCCACTTTGGTTGCAGTGAATAAAAGAAACCTTCTCATTCCCTCTTGTGCATCCTTTTTCTTCTCCTAATGCAACCATCTTAGTGGAATTCACTTGAATCCACCATGCCACCTCCACCAAGTGGCAATCAAGACTTTTTAGTGTAAATTTAATGCTGAAGATATTATAAACTAATGACCAACCCCTCGTTTCAATTCCACTCCTTACCTTGTGCCATATATTAGAAAGAGATGAGCATGGAGGAAGAAAAATAACAATAAACGGACTGTATGTAGTCGTAAGGCTAGTCTCTGTTCACATTCTTTGTTGATAAATACCTGGACAAAAGGCAAGAGTTCATTGGTCGATTTCTTTGATTCAGTCGTATCCACCACGCGTCTGGACTTTGCAGAGGCGAGGTATAAATTCCCATTAAAGAATATTTTATCTTTATATGTAACCACTGACCTTTTTTTGCTTTTTGTTTAACCAAAGACACGATGGATTTTTTTTTCTGTGCTTTGACTACTTCAAAACATTAACGGGACCACTACACTGAAATAGATGCAGCCGGGCTTGAGAATTCCAACTTTCTTAGGATTTCATTGGACGATGGAGCTCTTTTATAAAATTTATGGATTGAACTTGCACGACCGACATAAGGTGGGTTAGGTGTATCCATATTCATAAATATGTAAAAGTGATTTGAATACAGGTCTAATTCTGTTTGTAGTTTTATAATTATTTTGATTATACTTATGATACAGATGCGTAAAGGAGTTGAAGACTTGAAGGGACAAAAAGAAATTTTATTAATGACGATTTTTGACACAGATGCCCAAGAAGAGTCATTTTCAATGGAAAAAGCTAAAAAAAAAAAAATTGATAATTTATTTTTAATATATTCCTAAGCAAAGATAAATTTTGGAATCTCTTTCCCTTTTTTTTCCAAGTTTAAGATGCTTTTCCTCATATTTTTTGTTGTGGTCTTTTTTTTTATGGTGTTTTTGTTTCTCCTCATATTTAAGATTATTGATTGTAATTGCTTGAAAAGCATTCCAAAATATTATGTTTTCAGATAATTTAATTTCAAGTTTGAATGAATTAAGTATTAAGCCTTTGGCTTGATGAGTTTCTGCTTTTGAGTGCTCTGTATTTCTAGGGGTTTCTTTGGGTGGTGAGTATGTTTTTGCTTTATATCTTAGAAAAATTGTCTTGAGTGATGATTACTAGAACTTTGTATTTCTAAGATGAATTCCTTTGGATGGTGAGTTTTCTTTTTTATCAAACTCTATATTGCTTTCTAAGGCATTGCTCTAGAGCTTATGCTGCCTTATTATGTGGCGGACCCATTATTTTTAGAGCTCATGTGGCCGTGTGGCCGACTCAAGTAATAGATTATGAGTCATGACAATCATACTATTTCCCTTGAACTGATTAACCGTTGCACTGGACCATCATCCTGGTCCCCTTTGTGCCTCCACGGGTGCGGCATATCTTATTTCTAGTGCCGTAACCTTTTTATGTCCCTGTGTTCAATGGAACCTCTCGTAGTCACACAGTGCTTGAAAGTGCTGGATTTTGGTTTCCCCTTGTTTGACATATTGAATCGCCATTGACGTGGTGTCACTGAAAGCGGCAGCGCTTGTGGGTGCCCAGGGAACCAAAGATGGGATCCAAATAATCTAACCTTTATTTGAAAACTTTGGCTTGTTATCATGGAATTATTCCCAAACGTCATGTTTTATATCATCCTTGATAACAAAGTCATCCTGGCTTGAGTGGGTTGTTGATGCGGTGGAATGCACATACTTTCCAACATGCTAATAATTTTTTTAAGAGTCTCTTTAATATTTCTATAGGATCAGACCGAGCATCTTAGAAAAATAGAACTTTTTGGTCCACCTATTTTACATTTTTTTTAAGAACATATCCAAGCACAACTCAGATCTTAGTTTTTAGCTGCATGCTTAAAAATAGATGGCTCAATTCGGAAAGAATTTTTTGCATAAGTATCCTCGTAAATATCGGATTTTGCATCAATATCCTTCCAAAATTAATATTTGCATGTATATCCTCGTAAAACACTTGTTTTGCCATTTTACCATTTTTTTTATTTTTATTTTTGCATATGTACCCATTCTATCTAACGATATTAAAAAATTAACGGTTTCAAATTAAAATGACTAAAATACCCTTAATGAGTGGATATGCAAATAGATCGTGATTCCGATAGCAAGAAAATAAGACAGGAACAATAGAGTAATTTTAAAATTTTATTTTAGTTTTAATTAATATAAATATGATTTTTGTTAATACCGTTAGAACAATCGTTATATTACGAGCATTTGTACAATAACAGAGTTTTATGAAGGTATACATGTAAATATCTATTTTGGAAGGATATTCATGCAAAATCCGATATTTAGAAGGGTATCCATGCAAAAAATTCATCCGGAAATCCTACAAAATTTTCAGTCTAATTCTACAAAAATATCCAAACAAGCCCTAACAATATTTTAATTCAGGATAAGAATAGATGACTTTTTACATGAATCATCTTTCTTTCGTACCGGTGGAGGAAGTGGAAATTTAAAGGAACGAATAAAAAGGCGCGACAACTGCAAATCAAATATTGTATCTGGACTCAAAAAGGTAATTTCTGTGTGGCCAAATCAAAAAGGAATAGCTGAAAATATGATCAATTTTTGGTTTAAACTAGGTATGTAGCCCAAATGGGAACCCAAGTGCAAGTGTGCAAATCATATAATAACCATATGCACAATTTGCCCCGCCATTTTTATATCAGAAAAAAATAAAAATCCCTCTTTTTTTTTTCTTTCCCAAAGATTGAGGAACTACGAAAGTTCTGTAGCAAAACCCAGAATCTCAAGGAAGGTAGCTTTCCAATTAGACCACAGCGTTACTACGGGGCCCAGCCATTGCAAAGACGGGTCCAAGAAGGGAACTCCTACGGCTTCCTCGAAGTTGGGCTCCAAATGTAGCTCATCTAATTTAACTTTATTCAGCAAGTTGAAGACAATGATATTTACGGAGAACCTTACTTCGAGGTCATCAATTTTATAACGGTCTAATGTTTCTTCCTCTCCAACACTCCGTAGACTTTGGTTCTAGACATCCTTTAGATTTCGTCAGCTGACTCCTCATGCTGTTCAAGAACGTTTAGACTATTGCTCCATCCATCTAGAATTACGACTTTTGCATGCTAGTGTTGTGTTTTTCAAATAATCGATTGTGGCCGGCTATTTCTTGCAACTTGCAAGATCCCTCAGTTTGTGAAATAAAAGGGATCAATTTTACACCCTTTTTTTTGTTTCTTCTTCATTTAACCTTTACAGCGGTTTTAAGGAGAAATTATATCTTATACTATATGCACCATGTCAAGCACTGCATCTTCTTTCTATAGGTTTCATTCATCAAGCGCTCATCTCAGTGATTGGCCCATAAAAAAGACATGATAATTGGCATAGGGCACGATCACGTGGTGCATACGATGTATGGTATTTCCATCGGTTTTGAGCGCTTGAAGGCTGCCAAAGGAGGGCACCATTTTTCAAGGCAAATGATCACTTCATTCTTCGAGCGTGCACAAAAACCCTTGAATAGAATTCCATGAGACAGCCATGACATGAGAGAGAGGGGGAGAGAGAGAGAGAGAGTAGAATTATTCATGAAAAACAAGGAGTTTATTTATTTTGAACAGATTTTTCTTTGTTAGTAGATAGAAAAGAAGTAGCTAGATGTTGAGATTGTAGAAACACGTGTTGTGATTGCATCATGTCATTTAGCTAAACATTGTTAGTTACAGCTGGGAATGGTGATTTAAATTTGTCCATAAATTGTGACTAGGCCAATGTAATCCTACTTTGTCGTATATGTGTTGGATTGTCTGGAAATATGCATATATGTAACAATTATGCTAATTCAAGCATTCAAATTAACGAAGCGATAGACTATCTTTGCACATATTGATCGGGCTAGCAAGATCTTGGTTAATATGCGTTGGATTGTCTGGAAATATGCATATATGTAACAATTATGCTAATTCAAGCATTCAAATTAACGAAGCGATTGACTATCTTTGCACATATTGATCGGGCTAGCAAGATCTTGGTTAATCATCATTATCATCATTGTCTGGACAATATAAACTGGACAATAAAACCTTCTCTTAGGTCCTTGGGAGTTAAATTCCTCTTCAATTTTTCTGAAGTCTCTAGAATGTTCAGACTTCAATCCATAGGAGAGTTAATGAACTTACAATTTGCATGAAATTCAAGCTATGCCTGAAGCCAGTTTGTAAAGATGGATAGAATCACAGAAGGTGCGAGAATAATATTATCCTCTATAGCTATATTTCAATATCATATTTGGTAGGCTAGGAAGGGATGAGCATTTGAGAGCGCAGGCCAAAGCCCTATTTTTACCTTAATGCCTACAAGGCTATTAGAGGGGCTATGATAGCTTGATTTCTATCTCCATGAATTCGACGCTATCTCATGTGATTTATCTCACTTGGGTACTTTTATCTCTAAACTATCTGAAAATCAATTTTGATGGCAATGCGATGAATGATGAATGTTGGTGCATATATTGGTGCAGGTTTATGACTCATAGTTTCAATTTCACCCTAGCAGCTGAAGGGCGGTACTCACCTTTATAACATTACCATTCTACCAGTGGAGCTGAGAGAAGCGACTCATATTATGGTCAGTTGGATGGTCAGACCAGGTTCCATCAGAGCAGAGCTCGTCCTCTTCTTGTGAATATGTAGAAGATTATAGGCTTTCAACTACATAAAGAGCTGGCTCCAGTTCTCACATAAAGTGGAGAGGATATAAACTGTAAAATTGCCAAACAAAATATTAAAGAACAGAAGTACAATTGCGTCAGGTCAGGTCAGGTCAGGTGCTCCCTCCCGCAATCCCAGGCTTCGCCCAACTCGGCCTCGAACCATAGTTGGAAGTTAAACTATGGTTCTCTTGAAGGTATTGACGCATCTTTTAAACTGTCCTTGTTTGCTCATTCTCCTTGGTTTCAGTCCCACTGATGTCAGCTCATAATCCCTTAGCCTGCCTTTCTTGTAACAATGCATAAAGTTACTGAATTCTTGCTTCCAGGCGTTGGAGCAAGGCTACAATATCAGCGTGGTGTTGGCTTAAACTACTAATTATTATGTTCTCGGCTCTTGACTTTGCTTTTGGCTACGTAACACGCACATTTTTTTTTCGAAGAACATGCCAAGGAACATGGATGCTTTATTTTTCTAGCGCAGGTATTATTATAAGAAAAGATGCTGATGCATTGCTCCTTTTTTTTATCCTAATGAGCCAATTGGCAAGGGAGATCAAATGGAATGCTGAGAAAGGTGGTGCAGAGGGGATCTGGAGCAGTTTGGAGCTTGTGATTTTTTTTTTCATGGAAGGAACCGTGAGAGTATAAGATTTGGAGATCATGGTGGCAACAGTAGTGTAGACATCCGGCCAGTGGTGCCCACTGGGTTGGTGAGGACATGGTTTTCTGCCAGTAGACTTGCTGTCCCCCCTTTCTCTGCCATATTCTGGCCATTAAAAATGGCGAGGTGATTCCTCGAAACTGCACTCCGTTCATTGAACTTTGGCTCAGTTAAACCTCCAATCAAACATTCCTGGCATCTATGATTTGCAGTAAAGTAACTGCACTAAAACTTGAGCCTAAGCAGCAGATTCATGTTTAGAATTTGATGTCATCATCTTGATATTTTGTCGTCTTTTCCATTGTTTTTTGTTCATCGAGAAAGGAGAGAACGGATGCGTTTTTCACAAGAAGAAATTCTGTGGGATAATCTCGATGTACTAGTTGGAAGAGCATGCATGCGTGGAAAAGAAAGAAAGTTGACCAATTAGCCATTGAAGAGGAGAGAGGCTACCTGAGGTGCTACTTGTCTATCTAATAATACTCGCGAAATCTTTCTCTCCTTAAGCTGAACTTAGGGCCGGCTGTCCCTGGGATTAGATTCAACTTTAGTGGAAGAGATGGTTAAAAAATTAACGCCGCCTGAGCTTGACTGCGGATAGAGCTGGAAATAGACTCGATTCAACTTCAGGCTAGGCCCAAAAGAGTTTAAACTGGGTTTGAACTTAAATTTAGAGACCATTTATTTTTTGAGCTAAGCTCGGGTATGTCACTAGCCTAACCCGAGCCTGGTCCGAGCTCGAGCCCGAACAAAATCTGAAACAAAACCCAAATTTAGGGTTGAATCAATTTGTTTTTATATGTTGTTATTTAGAAATAATAATGAGAAAGTAAAGGACAAATTTTGGCGCTCCTTTAGAGATCAACTGGTGGAAAGGATCTTGGCCGTGTTGATCCCTAGGCAAGGTATCCCAGATAGGAAGATGTGGAGGTTGACCACCAGAACAAAGGTTAAAGCTAGCGATCTTTGTGATTTTTACAGAGCTGTGCCTACTAGGTTGATTAATGGAGGCTGGATCTGAAAGCTTTGCGTTCACCCTTATATTGTTTTCTTTCTTTGGAAGGTGGCATGAGGCTATCTTTCGATCAGAAGTATTTTGTGTAGCAGAGGACTGAGGCTCCCTCTCTCCTATGTAGGCTGTTCAGGCGAGGAGTCTATGGCTCATGTGTTGTTCCATTGCTCGAGGATGGCTCATGTGTGGAGGTGCTCTGGGATCAACTTGAGATTTCTGCAGTAGACGACCCCAATTGAAGCCTTCTTAGCCTTCTTAAAGAGCATTACAAGGAGGACAACCATGGTCCCTCTAGGTGTCAGGGCAGCCTACATTTCCTACCATTTTTAGCTTGATAGGAACACCCGAGAGTTCGAGAATAGAAAGCAGCATCCAAGACATGTGGTGGACAAAACCCTTCTTCATGCGGCCAAGATTATCTAGTCTTTCTCTACTAGTAAACCTGGGATAGCAAGGGACATATGGGACACCCGTTGGATTTCTTTAGTGACTCTGACGATCCTCGTCTTCTGAGAATCCTCATCTCCGAGCTTTCTCAAGATCAATTTCGGTGGAAGCGTGTCTAACAACGGACATAAGATCATAGCGAAATTCGTGATCAGGAATTCCGACTCGAGACTGGTGGCAACTGGGGATATATATATCTCTTGAAAAGCATAAAGGTTTTTTGCTAGCGAGTGCACATCTTTTACGGCATATAATTCGATTATTGAATTCCCATCTTTGTAGACATGGGATTTAGAATTTTTGTGTTAGAAAATTTAAAAATAGGGTTTATAAATTTGAAGAAAATAATTTTATAATAAACAACACCGTTTTCCTAAACTGCGATATCTAAGAAATATCTGCTACTTAAATAGTTTGAAGCAACAATTATTTTATTGGAGACTATATTTGATGGAGAAACTATTAAATAGATCAGATTTGGTGGATTTATCCAATAGTCACTTGCCACATTACTTTATTCAAATTATTTAAGATCCTACTTCCAATAATTTCTCATACGTGATGACTCGATCTTTGTCCGTCTCTTTGATGACTCGGCTCGAAGCCTAATTAAAAATAATTAAAATTTAGGCCCAAAGTTCGGCCTACGATCAGTTCTAGTCAAGAGACCTGCAACGTTAATGGACTCCGAGGAGGAGGAAAAAAAAAACCAAAGGTTTAACAAACCGTCGCATGCTAATACTGGTCGCGGGTCATGGAGGCATGTACCGAGAAACGCCAAAGACGGGCTCGGCCTTTCCCTCTACTCGTGCCTTTTAACTGTGAATATGGTTGCTATGGCCGCTGACGTCATCATCTTCGGCAAATTTTATTATGTAAATGAATTTTATTTTTATTATAAACATTCATATTTTTTTATTTCTTATTATTATATTATTATTAGATAATTATTATATTATTATTAGATAATCGAATATATAAAATTAAGATAGGTGCTATTTTCTCGCAACCCTTTGGATGCCTATGCGCATCCTAAGACCATTTGATTCGAATTTTTTTAAAATAATTTTTTAAAAAAATTGATATCTCAACATATAATATTAAAATAATTATTTTACATATTTAGTTGATTAAAAAATAATATATTTTGAAATAAAATATATATTTTTATAAAAAATGGATAAAATAGTTATTATGTTCTTAATAGAGAAAAAAATTACTCTATTCTACCTAAAAACTTAAAAATAATTTTAAAAAAATATCTTTTATATTTTAGATTTTTAAATAAAATATAAAAATTTTATTTTCATAAAAAATATTTTTCTTTTTTTGAATATTATATTTAAATATAAGGTATTTTTTTTTTTCGTTGATAAACCTTCTGGTAGCAGCGCCCAAAAACCTGTACCAGCTGCGCGCCACGTGACGAGCGCACGCGGAAGCGGAAGACTACCGCAGGAAAACGACGAGCGGCGTGGGAGCCCACGTTTTCGGAAGCGAGTCAGGCGATCCGTTCAAAATGCGGACGCCCGCTTCCGATCTGACGGCTCGTATTCTCCCAGCTCTCCTGATAGTCCAATCGTGGCAATCCCTTAATTATAGCATATCTAATTTATTGACTACTGTTGTTATCATTACTTGTTGTTATTCTTATATAAAAATATTATTATTATAATATCTTGTGCCTCGTGGGTGGCGGGCAGATCGAGCGGCATTTGACTCCGCGGCTCGCGCGTGGGTGTGGTCCCCACCACCAGCGAACCCCTGCCGCGTGATCGCGACGGGCGGACCCGAACGCCTCCCCTTCAATCCAGTCTGCTGACCGGCGCCCGCACGTGCGGCCACTGGCCTTCAACGTGACCCACCATCACGTGGAGCTTGAACGAGGTCTTAGATGGGGACCGTTCCGTTCCCACCGCTGCGTCCCCTACAATGTCTTTCTGTTCTCCCTGGCTATACGAGCGCCCTCATAGAGATTCTTAAGCGGTAATTCAGATCCACCGTACCGTCCGCGAGAATTTTACTGTTGGGGTCGCGCGTCGCGGGGTATTTGTACCGATCAGCCGTACACGTGCGCCTGCTTGGGTGGTCCGCTGTCTGCGGGCCCCACTGCTCGGGTTCTTTTTTTTTCCGTGTGCAAAGGCCCACTGGCTGTGTTCGGGAGCCGTTTCTCGCGGCAGCGCGACACGTGGAACGGCGTCCTTCCCGGGCCTGTATCGTCAGATCCATTTCTCCTCTCTTTTTCCTCTTTCTGCGCGCACGGCTCCACTCGGCTCGACTAAAGTTGGCGTCATTCTCACCGTCTGATGATGGAGGTAAGCCTGATCTAACGGCTAATCCATTCGGGCTGACTGAGCCGAGGCTAAGGTTTTCAACACTCATTGTTTCTGAGTCATCCCTTTCTTTCTCTGGGCTCTACTTGCCATCATCTGCAGCTGATTTGACCAGTCTCCGCTTCGAGTTTCAACCCAGTCTCCGTTCCCTCTCTCTCTCTCTCTCTCTGTCTGAGCCAAAGGCTCTCAGAGACTGAGATGCGATCAGAGATGGAAATTGTCGCTATCGCCTCGGTTTCTAATAACGAGCCTTCAATGATGGCATCGGCTCGTGCCAGACGGCTCCAAGCCTTGTTAAATCGTTTCCTATTTTATCCCTCTCCTCTGGTCTCCCGTTCACACGAATCACGCCACCAGTGGCGTTCTCGTATTTTTGTTAAAGGTTATGGGTATCTATCGAATACTCATGCCTTAAATGGCCCACTCCCCTCGATAGAACCCCAGCCGCGGTCCTTCTCGGATTTCCCTAGTTTTCAGCAAAATCGGCCGGGCAGTCGGCCATCGCCGGCGACGTCAACAGGCCGGAAATCGAAACCTTTCTCGGCTTCCGATCTATTCCACCAGATCTCCTCCGTTTCTCCTTTCTCTATTCTCTGTCGCTTTAGATCCACCAGTTTTCCGGCGGTTTTCTGCAGGTGATCGCCGTGAAACTGGATGTTTAGCTCCAGATCGGGCGTCTCCTCGGCGAATTTTTCCTCCATTTGAGTCTGATCCTGTTTCTCTGCAATAATCGGGTGGTATTCCAGGCCCTGATGCGATTTTCCGGGCAATAGCGGTTTCTGGATCACCGGAGAAGGGTTTCGTTTGATCTGCTTTGATCCCTTTGGCTTGATTAAGAGGGAGGGAGGGAGAGAGAGAGATGCCTTCTGGAGCAAGGCTACCGACGTGGAGGGAGAGGGAGAACAACAAGAGGAGGGAGCGACGGCGGCGGGCGATCGCAGCGAAGATCTATACGGGGCTCCGGGCGTACGGCGACTTCAAGCTCCCGAAGCACTGCGACAACAACGAGGTCCTCAAGGCCCTCTGCAACGAGGCTGGCTGGACCGTCGAAGAAGACGGCACAACTTACCGGACGGTGACCACACTCCTCTACCCTCCTCTTCTGTCATTTTCCCCCTCTCCGCATTCTCGCTACTTCCCCGATGGAAAAAAAATTAATTAAATATTAAAAAAAGGCACAGGATAGCTGCACCAATTAGCGGATGCTATTGTGTGCCGGCGAGGTGACGGCTGAGAGGCGCCGTGCGCGCTTCCGGCCCGCCGGCGTGCTTGTCGGCCATGTTGCTAACATGCGCCATGCCTGTGGCTATTCTAAAATGCGCTGCTCTCGTGGAAGTTACTTAATTTTTTTTATCTTTTTCTTTCGTCTGATATGGACGGCTAGGATTGCTCGATTCCGCTGCGAAGACGGTCGGTGCACGTTAGACTATTTTTATCCTAGAAAATTTGCCCTTCTTCCGGAATATATTGAATAATTCTGGAGCGTCGTTTGGGCGGACGATCTTGCCTTTGCGATGGGCTAGAAATCCCATCATGAAATCTCGTTCGTCCATTTCACACCATAGGCGGAATTGTCAGATAACCGTAATAACGAAAGATACCTCCTCCTGTCTCAGCGTCACGCAACCCACGCGTCCCGATAGGCAGCATTCACGACGCCGTGTCCGGTTCCCATTGTTTGATCTGAGGAAAATGACCCTCCATTCCATCACCTCCCCGCAAAATCCACGCCTCGCGCGCGCGCGAAAGACAGATGGTTGGTCTTTAATTAGGACTTCAAGCTCTCTCGCACCACTTTCCTTTATAATTTGACCGTCATCTTTAAAGGTTGCGTTAGGTAACGTAACTTGGAACGTGGATGGGGAGTGGCATATGGCACACACTATGTATGGAAGTGTAACATGGTGGGGAAAAGATGGGATTTTGGGACCAGAGTGATGTTGCTGTTACTGAGCTGGGGTGGTGGGTCTTCCGGTCCATTTCTGAAAATTAACATCTCTAGGGCCTGTCTTCCTTTACTTTTCTGCCTTCTGTGGAATTTAACCCAATTGAGGCATCAAGTGGGTTATATGACAATGATTGGAGAATCCAATTGCTGAGGCAGAGAAAGGTTTTTGCTGAGGGTTAGGTATATCGGCAACAACCTTTGAAACTCTGCAATTTCTTTTAGGACATATAGAAGGAATGCGAAAAGGCATCACCAAATGCATGTTTGGTGGAGTGAACATAGACAGTTCGATGTATTTGTAATTTAATGTGTGTCTGCTAGTTTACATACTAGCGCATTATGGCTTTTGTTCAACTAATAGTTGGGATTGATGTGGAATCATGAAGCTATAAACTCTAGTAACCTGTTGATGTCATAAAACACTTCGCTGGAAGAAATATGTTTTTGGGGAAAACTTGGGATTCTAAGTAACTTAAAATTTCCCAGCCAACTCCATGCTTCATGCCTGCTTAGACATAGATTCTAACTCAAAGTTATAGTTTTATGATTTGCGCACTTGCCAAACCCAATTAATGAAACTCTGATCCCTTAGCCTCTTATTGGTGCCTCCGGGAGGCATCCATGTCAGTTGTTTGCTTTTCTTCATTCATTTTTTCTAGCTTGGTAGTGGATATAACGAGAATATCAAAATTGTGACCCTAAAAAGAGCTGATTTGTGAAAGACAAAACTATTTTTCGTCAACAACAAAAACTCGCATAACCCGTTTTTTACCCATTTTTTTCCTCATAATTTCTCGACCATTCCTCCCATTCATGGCATGGTTATATATCCCAGTGGTTGGGCTTTGGGATTGTATTACTGGGCGGTGCCAAATAGCCGTTGAAAGAGCTAACTCGTCATACCTGCCTTGTATGTTCTTTTGATATTTCAGGGATCCAAGCCGGCTGCACGCGTGGATGCTGCTGCAGGGGGCTCAGCTTCACCAAGCCCGTGCACATCTTATCAGCCAAGCCCACGCGCATCCCATAACCCTAGCCCACCCTCGTCCTCCTTCCCAAGCCCATCCTCCTCTTACGTCACCCATGCCCATAACGCTAACCAAGGAGCGGATGGCACTTCCCTCATCCCTTGGCTCAAGAACCTCTCCTCAGCCTCCTCCACATCCTCCTTGAATCCCCCCAGCCACCACCATTTCTACATGCATGCAGGCTCCATCAGTGCCCCTGTGACTCCTCCGCTAAGTTCTCCAACTGCTCGATCACCTCGCGTTAAGACCGATTGGGATGACCCTGCATCCCAGCCTCGTTGGGCTGGTTCCCAGTACACTTTCCTACCATCCTCCACCCCACCGAGCCCTGGCCGTCAGGTTATCCCTGATCCTGCGTGGCTCGCAGGGCTCCGCCTCCCTTCTGGGGGCCCCTCCTCGCCCACCTACACCCTTGTTTCATCGAACCCATTTGGCTTCTTCTGTAAGGAGGCATCGGCTGGTGCAGGATCTTCCAGAATGTGGACTCCGGGACAGAGTGGGACGTGCTCTCCTGTGCCTGGTGGACATGCAGGTGTTCGGGTGTCCGATGGCATTTCGGATGAGTTTGCATTCGGGAGCAGCAGCAATGGCAATCTTCAATCAAATGGGTTGGTGAAGCCATGGGAGGGAGAAAGGATCCATGAGGAATGCGGATCAGACGAGCTGGAACTTACCCTTGGAAGCTCCAGGACCAGGTCTGAAGCTTGACGAGCATTCATGAGTATTAACTTCTCTTTCTCCTGTTTCTGTTGATGTGTCGTTAGTTGAGAGAGATGGAGAGGGTTCAAGATACCATCAGTGGTCTTCTGTCTCCAGCCTCCATCCGCTTTCAGGAGATTGATGTAGGCTCATTCTGCTTTGAAACATTAAGACTGAGTTATGTCCTGGAGAGTGGATGGTAGAAGGAAAGGCAAAATGAGAAATATCTGAGAAAATTGAGGGGATTAGGAACAAGGTGTTGTGTGTTCCTGTTAATTTTTTTTTTTGGATGTTTTGCCATTATATTTTAGATTACATGGATTTATTTTTATCCTTTTTTTTTTGCACTAGTTGCCATATATCATTTCATGCAGAGCTTTAGTTGCTTTGCGCTTCATCCCCTACAAAGTTGTACCGAGCTGTGGTGGTGTCATCTTGTTGAATTGTCAGTTACAAACAATTTGTTCTCTGTGGCAAGGATCATCCCCCAACATTGAGTTAATTTCTTTCCAAAGTTGCTCCTTAGGATGGCTTTTTTTTTTCTTTTTTCTGTGCTGCTTATGAAGGATAGATGGGGGATTGCCGGGGAATAGTTTTTGCTCTTCTTTTTTAATGAGGTAATGCTGATAGTGTTACTGATTGGATGGCGCCATACATAGCTAGTCATACAGGACTTCATCTTTTGATATCTTTTTTCTCTTCTTTTACTGCTATTTTATTTTCTGATTCACGGGAATGTTGTTTTTCAGACAAGTATAAATAAATTCTGACAGATGGGCAATTTAAATCTTCAGACGTCGATTATAACAAATGTTATAATGTTTCTTTTTTTTTTTATTGATGGTATCCCTTTAATGAATTCTATGTTTCTCTGCTCCCAGAGTAAGCTTTAATAGAGAAGATGGGGTCGAAGCCTAAATAAGATGCCTTATAAAGCCTAGCCAAGCAACTTATACATGTGATCTTCAATCGCAACCATTTTGCATTTTAGCGTCCTCGTTTTTGTGGCCGGTCATTACACTCCATCAGCTAAAATAACTCCGACACAATCTCCAGTTTCAGCTAAAATAAGAGAATCACTTATTCAGAGTTCAGAGGTACGAAATGTTTCCGCGTCTGGCTCAGCTACGACTACATATAGTTCTCCTTTCAAAAATCATACGAAAAACCTGATGTTCAACCATGTCTCAGATCCGTACGCCAAGTGATTGAGGAATTTCCCCAAAGATCATCTCAGCTACTTTCAGATTGAGGAGTTTCCGCCATTATCCTTGATGTGGATACATCATTCACACAGCAAACAGGGAGGAGATTTAACATAAAAGAAGCAGATTGAAAACAAGCGTAGCATAAATTGAAATGCAAAGCAACAGTGCAGTATACAAAATATGCAAGTCGATCCATCGGAAGCGTTCTGCCGATTCCCAAACGTGTCCTTCTACAAATGAATTACTTCTTTTAAAATTATTAGCTGTACAATAATTTACACACTAGAAACTGTAGACGGGACCAAGAGAATCTGGGCTCAGATGGACCGATCTTAAAGGCAACACTTTTTTTTTTCTTCTTTTTTTTTTTTTTTGTGTAAGTGTACAAATGACCCAACTCTGTAGAAATAACCCAAACTGGTTATTTATCTAGTTTCTGGAATAGATCGGATAAGGCATGATAAAGAACAGAAGCAGCAGGCGGCTTAGGCAATGAACCTAGAAGAATATCAGCTGCCTTGATTGACGAACCATAGAATCGGCAATTTTCTGCGGTGCGGGTTGTCACCATACTTCCTTCGAGTGAGCATCCTACAAATGCACCTGCAAAACATACTAATTTAATACAATTGATCGAAAGCTACAAAGCCAATTTCTTGCATATGGTACTGCACAACACTTTTTGAGTCAGTGGTTTACAAGTTGCATCTCAAAGATTGTTGCAATTTCTAATTTTATACTATGTCTTCCTTTTTATGTTTGACTTTTCCTACATGCTGGAGAGAGCTGGAGGATCCCTGATTGCAAAATTTTAAACAGCAAAGACAATATTGCAGTTTCAGGACTCCCGATCTAGCTTCTGATCTCACGGCGAGCCAATCTCGATCCCAAAGTTGCTTTAGACAAGATTCCACAGCCAGTGGAAGATGGAAACATCTTGCCTGAGATCATATAGTTTGCCAGAAAAAGGAAATATAATTGCTACATACTTCAGTATGAGGAGAAGCAGGCGTATGCATTGAATGTTGACCCAAGAAAGAAGACTTCCTCAAAGATCGAGAGGTTCTTCAAGACATTTTGGTGGCTTACAAAAAGAGTGGTCACGCAAACGATAAAGCAGTTGATATCATGCTAATTCATGAGCTCTTAGTGGATACAAACATTAAATTTATTTTCTTGGAAAAAAAGGCTGGTTTAGTGAGACAACAAAAAATGAACAGGATTATCATTTCCCATGTGTCATGTACCATGCCAATTGCTTTCCATGGCACGACATCTCAATAACCCAATTTGGACAGGATCAGATATCATTGATGAGCTTGAGTCGAGTCACATAAGAACATGTTCATGCATGAGCAATGAATGGATGCCCATGAAATACGCTTTTGCATGTACTGTAACTATTGTTACTCCAGAACCAACCGCTATGTCCATTCAGAGACAGTTTCAAACAGAAGGATCTAGGGATATAGCAGGTTATATCAGTAGCTAGTGGCGATGATGGTGCCAGCTGATAACAGGTTGAAAGTGCGTGCATAATGAGGGAAAGGGGTGGAAGATGGGAGCAGCAATGAAAAGTGAAGGACCATAGTGTGAGGCAACTAGAGAACAGAGATGAGATTAGGTGAAATTTTAGGGTGTCGATGAGATGGTTTTTCAATATGAAGGATCTTTGAGTACATCCTATATCGCCTAAATGACCACAAAGCTTTTGCTCATCACATAACCATTTTCCTTTTATAAACAGTGACAGTGAAGCCCTTCAGACAATACATGTGATACTTAAGGACTATTATGGCTTACTCTTTGATTTTTGTTTTTATATTAAACTGCTATAAGGCAATATGGGCAAAACTCCTACATGGGACTATTGTTTTGTCATTGAAGTCTGTCAATTTTTTGCTTTGACACTGGTTATTCGTAACATTAATACTATGGCTTACTGATGAAGCAACCTTAATGGGAAAGGAAATCAAGGGGAAATCAGGGTGGGCAGTAATTAAACCAGGGAGGGAGTGGAAGAGAAGGAGAGAGAAACTTTCAGGGAAAGTGCCA
This sequence comes from Phoenix dactylifera, assembly GCF_051530095.1. Lineage (NCBI taxonomy): Eukaryota > Viridiplantae > Streptophyta > Magnoliopsida > Arecales > Arecaceae > Phoenix > Phoenix dactylifera. The sequence continues at coordinate 30,025,682 of NC_143198.1, read as the reverse complement.
GAGAAAGGGAAGGGAGGGGTGGTGACACGGCCTTATGGAAGTGGGATTGGAAAGAGGAATTTTTCCTCCTTTTCTCTTTTCCAAGAAGGAAGAAAAAAAAGGAGAGACTTTTCTTCCCTGGCCAGGGTCTTTCTCTCTTTTGGCTTAGTGTACATAGATAGATGAAGTTCAGATATCCAAATATAGTAAAAATTGACCAATAATGTCCAGTGAAACGCATTTCTGGTGTCAACCGACTTTTGTTTTTCTTGTCGTGTTACTTGCCATCCTCACCATTACTTCACATCTCACATCGGATAGGCGGAACAAATATGCATCGCTCAGGTGTTATCACCATTGCAATCCCATATTTCTTGCCTAAATCCTCCCAACAACTTCAACTGTCAGACTTCATCTTAATTTCTATATATTCGGCACCCTTTTTTTAGTGTGCTCCGAAAAATAATTCACCAGTTTCTAAGATACCACTATAACATTAACTAAAATTACTTTCCATTTCTGATTAGAAATTATGCATATTTCTAAGATATCACCCCATGGCTAATCTGCAATACCCAAAGTGCAGCTATTTGCAACCATTAACAAAGAGCAATAGACATAAACCTGAGCTGTTGTGCCCTTTCATAGAGTATTCTTCTGAAATGCACACTAATGAATTAATGGTAGTAAATTTTTTCTTCAATTATGACAAGAAAATATAGTGTTGAGAATAAAATTACCTTTGCTGCAACTGTACGTGTAACAAGCAGCACAACCACCATCACCAGCATGTAAATTGGCCTCAACTGCTCGTCCAACAATGCCAGCAGCTGCACTAAGAGCAGCACCAACTGATACATGTGCACTCCCACTAAAGGTCTTAACAGCATCTTCCGTCCTCAGCACAATTATAAAATCAGTTAACTCCCCACCAACCTGTAGAAACAATTTAAAAGAACAAGCATGGTTTAAATATGATTTCTGCCCCATATAATGTGTCACAAGTGGGTTTCACATAAGAACAAAGATTAAAATACCTGAGCTCCCCATCCAACACCTAATGAAGAAATGGCACATGGAGGAGACCATGAATCATCTTCCCTACGAGCAATGACCAATCCAGTCCCAATATTGTAAGTTACCATTACTCCAACCCTTACAACCGTAAGTATTGCAAGACCTTTTGCTCCTCTCATAATAGCTTTGGGAATGGACTTCTCGGGTCTCAACGAACCCACCTGAGGAATAATATTCAACATTCTGTGAACCACGACAAAGCCAGTAGGGATGAAAGTGCAGTAGATAATATCCGTCCAAATCTATTTCATACGCGAATCTATCTAGACACAAACTTGGATATCCAACTGATATCCATATCTATATTCATCAAATAAAAACAAATATAGATATAGATAGATAATTATCCGATCCATATCCAAATACTCGGTTTTGTTTGTAATGCTATTTAATCTTTTAGATAGTACTCGTGAACATTTAAGGCAAATAATTGACCATATTAACATGTTACTAAGTTAATTTACCTTATGTTCGATGATATTTTTGATTTTATAGTCACAAAGTTTAACTATCCAACTAATAATTCATATTTATATCCATACTTTCAAAATATGGATATGACTTTTTGCATCCGATTAACACCCATATCTACATCCATATTCGCTAAATATAAATATATATGGATATGAATATTCTGATACATGATCTATATTAGATGCATTTTAAGCCCTAAAAGCCAGATAACATCAATAACTGTTAGGCTCTCTTTGGGTCCCATTGCCCTTATGCATAGGAGTTCTCTCATGTGATAGGAAGGATTGATGAGAGGAAGAAGTTCTAGAGGTTGGGAAAAGCCGCTGATCCTACAATCTCCAACTTTTGGGGATATTCAAATCCACGTAAAATATTGATCTATGGTACTCCTAAAATCTACTATTTTCAGCTAGACAGCTTCCCTTGATCTAATAAAATTTTCCTTTTCTGACCACCTCTTCATGCTCCTTTCAAACCATTTGCATGCTATTACTCTGATGAGGAAAATCAACATCCAGACAAGGCACTAATCTTCATCATATTGCATAGAAAGGTTACACAAATTCTACCCTTCAAAAAACTTCTAAAAGAGCTAGAAGAGGTAAGAAGATCATGTTATGGTAGAAAATAGTGGATGCAGAAGCAATACATTATTTTCATTCAAAGTCAATACTATGATCAAAGACAAGTCAACAAATTCACTTGCACATAGAAAAACAAAGGAAATATTAAGACTATACCACAATGGCCCCATTAGAAAGATGGTGCCTTGGTCACTGAACCCAAAAGTGTCAAAAAGATTAAAAAAAAAAACCCATCTCAATGATTATATTATGTTTTGCAGCTAAAGGTGTGTAGCAACTAAGCAGGTAACTGAGAAATTCTGTGGGAGTAAACAGGTACCTGAGAATTTCTGTGGGAGTAAAAAGATATCCTTCTAAACAATAATTATCATACAACAATAAACAACATAAGGAGATTTCAGACCCATCATGGAGCTTGACCACCTTTGTTAAGCACTGGCAGACACTGTAAATTTTTTCCTGAAGCTTTCCAAATTTACAAGTTGAGCAGTTTTACTAAAAAAATTTATGGATCTATCAACGTAAATTCAGCTCAATTGCAGCAAAGGCAAGATTAATGTGGAATTTATAAAAAAGCAACTTCTAAGCACATATGACATCAATCAGATATAACAATTCAAGAAAATGCAGTTACCTTGTTGTAACTACGAATAATGTTTGCTGTTTTATAAATCTCATACTCCATTGTCTGTCCCCATGGGAAGTTCAACCATGACCTTAATGTGCTAAGATCTGTCAGATCGTGTGTTGGCAACTGAGAGGCACGACTAACTTGATCCATCAAATAAGGCCGAACAGACTCAAGCCGCACACAGCACACATCGCAGACCCTCTGTGGGTCCACAGCTCGAAATTTTGAAGGCAACAAGCTCCTGCCTTTTGAACACTCATTACAGAATATTCCACCACAAAACCGGCAGTGGTGCCGAGAGCACATGATTGGATGAAAACGGACATTGCAAAGCATGCAAGCAGATGCTGCACTATCAGGCAACCATTTGGGTGGCTCTGCACCAAGAATTTTCTTTGCATTCCCATAATTAGCCTCTGTGAGGATATGTGCCATCTCCTTCCAAGCTTGCCCAAGGATGTCGGTCGAAATCCAAGACGTCCTGCAATACTGAATCTCACCTGAACGAAGGGCCTTCATTTTGCCTCTGGCAGCAAGTACAATCTCCTAGACCACATCCCACATGGTCATCTCCTTCTCTTCTACAGCAAAGTGGTCCCAACTAATATCACCCTCAGGGAAGTATGCCCCATTGGAACAGAACCCCCTATTCCACTCCTCATGATCAATCACTGACATGGGGGGGACCGAAACAGGTATCCAAATGCCAGTCTCTTCATAGAGAGGTGAGTCATAGTAAAAGTATTTTCCCAACTTCCGATCTCCAGAAACTTGAGGAGCTGAGTCTGTATTGCATTGGGGGGCCTGAGCCTTTTTTTGACTTGAGGAGTCATTGATCCTTTGAGCAAAGCTGTTGCTGTTCTCCTCATCCAAATCAGAGACCTAATACCAAGTTCCAATGGTTATGATAACAATCAAGTCTTTGTGACCTAGTCAGGATTCAAAGGACTGGAGATACCAGTAAGGAACTTAGATTAAGAAAGCATTGAATTCAGCTACAGAAAAATCATCCGCACAATCAATGTGATGCTGAAGATATATATCGAAAAAAATCACAAATTTTAAGGGGTGATATCCACAGACTACAGAGAAAAAATTCGAAAGAAAGATCAAGTGAACCTTATCATTTTATTCAATCCCAATTTCAAGCAAATATTGATCTTTTTTAATGAAATAAGCCTAATTTCCGGGAAAAGGGGATCCTTTTTACGATCAAAGCCTAATTTCCACGGTTAGGGAAAAAATCAAAAAGGTCAACCCGAGATCCTAAGCTTCCACGTTAAAGCCGAAGGGGAAACGAAATCAAAGGAAAGCGCAGGGACGGAGAGACATATACGGAAGGGAATCACCTCCACCTGGGGACAACAAGGGGAATCCTCCTGGGCGAGAGGAGCAGAAACCCTAGCTTCAGCCATCGATGGTGAGGAAACCGAGAGCTCGGAATCCGCCGCGGGTTCCGACGTCTGGGATTATTGGGCTTCGATCTCTGGGTATAGCTTGCTCGCCTCCACCATTGATTAGGTCAAGGAGAATCGGCCAAGAAGGAAGGAAGAAAGCGAGATTTGAGGGAGAGAACGAGTTCGGCAGACCTCCAGCCGCTATCCGGCTCTCCTTCCAACGGGAAAGCGGTGGCTTTGGATATCGAAAAAGGATCGCGACGAAACCGGTTGATTAAAAAAAACGATGTCACATTAACAATATATGGCGCTCTTATGAAATGCGACATGTTGCAATCATTAGGTGACCTTCTAATGTTTCGCATATTGATATTATTATATATCAATATTATATATCATATTAATATTATATATTATATTTATTATGTATATATATTTATTATAATATATTATTAATTATATTATTGTTATATTATTATTCAATGATAATTTTAATTATAGTAGAAATATATTATTGCACTTTATATTTATATAATCAAAATATCTAATATATTACTTCTATTTATCTTATTTTTTAATCCAAATAATTATTAGTATGAAAAATAATATATTATAACTATAAATAAAAATATTAGTTCCATAATAATAATTAATATAACTTTTAGAATTAATAATTTGTAAGACTAATAAATATATTTTTATAAAATATATTAATATGTTATTATAATATATTTTATATAATTAATAAATATATTTTTATGCAATATATTAGAAATAGTTTGAGTGAACTTGAATTTTTTATAAAATAACAAATAGATTAGTTATGAATATTTAAATTTTTTTACTTACTGAAATATAAGATAGATGATTTTAAATTATCAGAATTATATTACTTTGAAATAAAAATAATCAGCGGGCTAAAGTCGTATTCCTTATCACATTTCGATAAACAAACGCCAATCTTTCTCTCGTTCATCCCTCGTCAGTCCATACTCCATATAAATTAGGAGTTGCGGCAAGCGGCAGCTGAGAATAACGGAGCAACCGGTTCCACCGTCACGCCCCCAGTCTTATTGGCGAGATCACTCTCTAGCCTTAGACTTCCGGCCGATCTCCGACCCCTCTTGTCTGCTCCCCTTCCTCTCTCCACTTCTTCTCTCCTCTCTTTCGTTCCATCTTCCCCACCAAAACCCTAGCATCCCCGTCGATCGACCGAGAAACCCTAGCCCCGGCGGCCGCCATCGATGTCCGTGGAGAGATCCCTGGAAGCGTGGGAGGAGGTCCAGCGCCATGGCCAGGACCTCGCGGACCGCCTCGCCCAGGGCCTTACCGGCCTGATCCAATCCCACATGAGCCCCCCCGGCTTCTCCTGGCCCTCCCCCCTGAAGAAGCCGTTCGACCTCGACCTCCCCGCGTTCCACGTCTCCGGCCAGCCCGATCTCGCCGCCGGCGGCGTCTCCGCCTTCCTCGACATCGGAAGTCGTCTCGGCCAGGCTGGGGCGGAGTTCGGCGCCTGCCTGAACGGTGTCGTGCAGCAGTTCTTCCGCCAGCTGCCGGTGCCATTCCGTCAGGACGAGGGCGGGGCGGTTGCGGCCGTTCTGCCGGCAGCTGAGAGGCGCGCTGGTGGTGGGAACGTGCTGGGACTGGCGGTGGAGCAGTTTGGCGATCGGGGTTTCTCAGAGGCGGCGGCCGCTGGTAGCTCGGATGAATGGGGTGATGAAGAGGGGTTGGGATTTGATGTTAAAGCATCGGGGCATCTGAAAAGGCCGCGGGTAAAATTGTCGTTTATTTAAATAATTATTCTCAATCTCGCAGTATTCATAAGCTATTTTTGTTTACTGTTTTTTTCTCCGATGAATCTTTTTTCTCTCAATGAAACACCATGTCTTCTCAAGTATATTAAAGGAACCTATAATGACTTCATATGTGGTGGGTGATTGCTCTTTGATACCATTCCCCAAAGGCATGATGAAAAAGAGAGTATCTAAACGCAATCCTTTTTATTGTAAAAGAATTGTAACACATGGCGGTGCATTTGTATGACATTCAGATTGGATTTCCCAGGTGTCTCAGAAGACTAAATTGCAACAATTTAGGATTAAGTACCTACTAAAGATCCAAGAGCATGATAAAATGTCCAAGGCGATTGCTTTAGATTCCTCTAATCAGTATTCATGAGCCAAAGGCTGTGAAAACTATATTCTCGGTCTCTCTGTGTAAATGATGCCACAGATTGTTCCATACGTTTGCTTGGAGAGCAAGTTTGGGATAAGGAAGCCTCATTTTTGGATTTGTAGAAGCAAAGGAAAGTGTGGATAAGAAGGAGGTCAATCTTGTGCTTCGTTCTTAGCATTATTTTTGAGATGCAGAATTTTATTTTATTTTTTTATCACATTTCCTGTGGAATTCCTCTCACCTCCAAAGTTCAAGCTCTTCTATATTTCAACGGATGTGGCAAGCACTATTTTTTTTCATATTTGGGCAAGCTGCAGCGTCGTCAACTGTTGTCTGTGTCACGTATAATATAACTTGTCCTATTGTTCATCCAGAATGAAAACCATGTCAAAATGCAGTATGTGTTTTTAGGATACTGCTCGTTAGCTGATTTGATTGTTCTTGCTGTTGTTCGTATGCATTAATTCTATGCATTAGTTACTATGCTATGAACTTGTTGTACTGCTTATGTGTTACCAATGATATATTTACAAATTATTTGAATATAAATATCTCTTTTGCAGTTTGCAGCTTGCATCTGAAGGTGAATAATGTTTTCATTAATGCTTGTTTAGCATAGAATTATTCATAGATACTTCATGATATAGAACCTATTACCAGCTTTAGTTTTGATGTATAATATTGTCAAATGCAGGGGATCATTAATATCACATCAACTTATGACACTAGAACTCATGACGTGGAAAGTTCCTTGGTTGCAAGGGGAGACCTGTGGAGAGTAGAGGCATCGCATGGTGGTTCAACCTCAGGAAATGAGAGTTCACCTCTTTTCCTCATTCAGCTGGGACCTGTACTGTTTGTTCGGGATACAACACTTCTTTTACCAGTTCATTTATCAAAGCAACACTTGCTTTGGTATGGTTATGATCGGAAGGTAAATCCATTTCTTTACTTCCTACTTAAATAGTTATGTAAATAATGACATAATTGGGTGTGAACCTCTTTATTTTTAGTTTACCTTCAAGAGAAGTGGCTTATAAGCAAGTAAATAGCAAGAGTTTCTATTGACTGTACATAAAATTCTGCTTCTGACTTGTTTGATGAATTTTAATTGACTGACTAATGACTGCATTGCAATATCTATAGCCTCATAACTCTTGTCTTATTTCATCAATTGAATCATTTTTTTATTCATAATCTTTATTTTAATATATGCTAGATGTGTTATAGTATTTGGCAATAAAGAGGGATTATGCATTGAAACATTGATTTTAGATGAACACAGACGTACAGGAAAGACAGATGAAACATTTGGGAGGTATGGCTTAGTATGAGGCAGTATGGGGCTTGTGCTGACTCGAAGTTGAGTTTTATATTAGTTTCCTTTCGGTACGGTATGATACACTCCATACTGAGCAGTACGACATACCATGAGCTCAAGCTTCTGTCATAATAGAGGAGGGGCATACAGGAATAGCTTTGACAACGAGTGTCCTCCCTAAAGCATCATGAGCCACAACATCAATGCCAGCAACCCTATCAAAAGACAAGATTGATCTGTCAATATTCAGTTTGATGTAGTACTTAATTGGGGCTTGCCATCGAACCAAATTCCATAGTTATCTAGGGCAACTAGGGAATTGGATTCTAATAATTAGAAGCCAGAGCTCGAGCTCTTCAGGCATGGAGAGACGGCTTTTGCTTAATATTACAAACACAACAGGTTTTCTAATTTTCCAGAATTGCCAAATGTTATTAGCAAACAAGGCCATGCCCAATTTAGGATAGGGAAGCCATTCCAAAAGGAAGGCTAGGCTCAAGCCAGTTACCATCATAATCTGACAAAAGGTCTGCGAGCTCCCACTTCAGTCATTCGTAGAGCGGTTGCCAAGTTTGTTTAGTCTTCTTGCATTGGAAAAACCAAATGGTTGACACATAAGGCATAAAGGAGAGGAATTTAAATACAAGGTATCGGGCTAAGAATTGGTAAGAAGCTTGTCCCAAGCTTCCAAATAAAATACTTTACCCTCGAGAGACTTGAAGTTTCCAAATTTGATTTGTTCCCTGCCAAATTAATAGACGATGCACCACTATGCTGAGAAGACAAATTGGTGTAGATTTGCTTAGCAAGCTTTTGACCAGCCCTGGCATCTTTCCATGCATTCACCGAATTTGAAATGGAGATAGATATAGACCTAACCTGTCCACGTGTATATTAGCAGTCTTACCAAACTTCCCGACCATGCAGTGTTTCCAAACATCGCCATATCTTTTCAAGTTGCAGCTGAGATTGATACAATCAACAATTCAGCACTAACTAAAGCTCTACACTATCAGAAACAGTAGCAGAGATTAATAGAAACAAGCAGACACATTCAATGGGCTATAGTCACTACATTGGCATAAATTTTCGGGTCTTCTTCTTCCCTTTATCATCCTGATATTGCAGAATCTTTTTCATAATTAATCCATTATGATAATCTGTCCATAATTTGATCGTTCCTGCATTCCTTGCAGGTTTCTTCCCCTACTTTATCAAATTCTTGCAGGGCTACAGATTTTGTTCACTGCTTATTTTCTTGTTTAACTATGACCTAGTCCAGTATGCATTTTATCTATTTATGTTTTTATATCTCATAGTTGCATTCTCATTTTAATCTACAAGAACAGTTTCTCTTTCTTAAGTATGCGTCTCTTTTATTCACCAATCAAATTGAAGGCTCGTAAGTTTTGATGACAGCTATTCCATGGGTACCATTGTTTTTACTTGCTGACGCAATGGTTTTGTCTTTAGAATGGAATGCATTCCCTCTGTCCAGCATTATGGTCAAAACATAGAAGATGGTTGCTGATGTCAATGATCTGTCTCAACCCTCCTGCTTGCGTAAGTCTACATAAGTTTTTCCCCAATCTATTTTTGTTTATAATCTGTATCATGGTGCTCCTCCTAGGGATATGAATAAAATTTCATAAATGAATTGTTTTTCTAGCTGGCCCAAAAAATATGGGCAGATGTTTCTTGGCTACTTTAATCATTAATTATATTTTTCTTTCCTTAGTCTTAAAGCCCTGTCAAGTAACTTTGGCAAATGGCATTGCTGATGATGCAATGCCTCTTGTTTTTGGGGAGATGCTTACTCACACAACCATGCTAAATCAAAAAGTACAATGCAATATGAAGTAGTAAACTTATTATGCCACATGATATTTGACAAAACTTATCTTTGGCTATTCTTTCTGTGAAATAATCACATTACCTGGACAACTATATTCTATGCATAATCAGTACAAATCCTTTCAATTGAGCATTCTGGTTACATTTTTTTTCTGTATACTTATTTTTTAAATGCTCATTTTCTGAATGTGTTATCATAGTTCTTTTAAGATGCCAGAAGTACCAGACATACTACCCCTTTCTCTGGGACAGTGGAGTATATATTTGTTAGCTTTTCATATGTTCAGTCTTTTGGATCAACGGTTATAATTTCTTTTGCAAAAGCTGAATTTTCTCTAATCATGAAGTTGTTGACCGGTGTTTTCCCCCCTCCAGTCATTCATGGACTTGCAATTCCCAAATGGGCAGCTTACTTACGTGGCTGGTGAAGGGTTGACTTCTACTGCTTTCTTGCCTATATTTGGCGGCTTGCTTCAAGCTCAAGGTCGATATCCAGGAGAAACAAGAATTAGCTTCTCTTTCAAGGTTAGCCATTAGATTTAGGAAGAGTGTAGCCAAATCAATGAAGACAGACTTGACAGTGGTGAGACACCATAAATTGGACATGCTGCATAAACGGACAGGAAATTGTTTTATGTTATCATACCTGACTGCTTCCATATCTTAGCTGTTAATTTCGACAAAGCATGCAAACGAACTAGATATTAAGTAGATTCTATGTAATTTTTCAATGGTCTTTGTTATAGTTGTATTTTCCGTGTTTTGGGTGATAGTTTCCTTCACTGGTTTTTTTGTATCATGCTGCTGTAGTGTCTTCACTTTTATTATGTCCTTGTTATATCTCCTTATAGTGATACATATACCTGACAACTTTGTTAATATCTTCCTTTTAGAATAAAAAAGGAACACGGATTACCCCAATGGTGCAGTTGCCTGATAAGTCTTTTTCAGTAGGGGTTGCACAAGCCATTGCATGGAAAAGATCTGGTCTCATGCTACGACCAAGCATCCAATTCAGGTAAATGATAGTTGGTTTCTTTCCTCAATCCCATGTTCTGCTAATTAGAGCATATGATGTAATATTGATGCTTCATTATTTCTTTTTCCCCTAATCCCATCATCATTCAGCCCCTTGGGATAAGGGTAGTTTGTCTAAGTTGTTTGGAATGAAAAGAATGAAATGAAGGATATATTGTTGAGATAGCTTTTAGATATGCTCTGGAAGGATAAAAATGTGCTTCCAGTTTGGTTGGGTTTATTATACACCAAGTATTGTCCCACATTTCATGTCCAGTCAAATGTACAAGTTTGATGCATTTTAAGCAGCTTATCGATTTGATGATGCTACCTTTTGTTGAGATGCTGATTCATTTTTCTGGTTTTCAGGACTTAATAATTTCTCCATCTGTCTCTGTAACTTATAATTTCAATGCTAAGATCTCTTTTGTTTTTATGATACGCTTATTGACAAAAAAAATGATATTACTGCTTTCTATAATCTTCTTGTGAAGAGTAATGCCTTAGCAACGCCTTGCCAAATGAGTATATTCTATAAATGAACTTCAAAGTTTCTTTCTTTTCTGTATAGAGCAGAGAGAAGTTGGGGGGCCAGGGGGAGGGGGGGGGGGGCATCTGAGTTCTGGACAAATTTGCTTTTCATAAAATGCTGAACAAATCTGATAAACTTATTCTGACATAGATTGATCATGGTCCAGAGCTTGTGAGGATGGATTGTTTGATGACATTTTATATCATTGTAATTTGCTGGAGGAAAACTGAGGCATTTAATGGTAAATTATATATTGTAGGTCCTGGTTTACATAAATCATGTGGCTGACTCTTTATTTGATTGGTCGCTAATTTACTACCCTGACTTCCAGCTGTTGAAGCTTGTTTTCTTTTCTTTTCCCCTTTTCAATTAGCATATGCCCCACTTTTGGTGGAAGCAATCCTGGGATTCGTGCAGAGCTCATCCATTCAATCAAGGAGGAACTCAATCTGATTTATGGATGTTCTTGCACAGAGCATCCTTCTGCTTTTGCCTCCTTATCTGTAAGTTAATTGTTCCTGGACTGGCAGCATGGTGCTGTCCTTGTTGAACTCTTTGTATTATAATACAGTTCTTTTTTCAATCATGGTTGGAAGATGTTTGAAGTTTCGTAGATATTGACGCATGTCTTTGTGTGGCAGCTGGGGAGATCCAAGTGGAATGGGCATGTCGGGAGCTCGGGAATAGTTGTCAGAGTGGAGACTCCTCTCAGCAATATTGGCAGGCCATCTTTGTTGGTTCAGTTAAACAGTGGATTCGAGTTTTGATTCTTCAGACAAATGTACATATTAGTGGACATATCATCAAGCATTGACATCCATATCTGTGAATATACTGATACACCCAAATGTTTGATCAGGAAATCAAATACTTTTTTTCTTCTTGCCACATAATCACTTTGCTGAGAAATTTACCTGTTGAAGATTCCAAAGTGTTCAGACATCTCTTCCAGGTCATCTTGGTTGCTGAGGCATCATCCAGATCTGAGAAGTCATCCAGTTTAAAGGTCGAGAACACCCAAATTAACCTCAGAAGAAAGTTTGAATACATAGTCGACAGGAAAATCATGATGCAATTGGAACTCTGAGAACTCAGAATGTAACAGAACATCTATATTTCCCAGTATGGTTACTCGGTTTGGTCGCAATTTTTTTTTCCTTTCCAATCCCTGTATCAGTTGCCTCTGTCAGTCAGTTCTATGATGGATTATTCTTCCAAACAGATCATTTCTAGTATATAGCGCGCCAAAAGTGGGAAGGATTGATGCTTAGATTATTCGTAACTATAATGCAACAGATTCAAGCTCAAGCAAATTTGTTTCCCTGGAAAGTTGTAAACACAACTCAGCTGATGATGTTTAGACTGGACTGATTTAATTCTTGTGTACTAAACTATTTGTTAGTTTGTATAAAGTAGAAATCAGAGTTAATTTACTGAAGAAATCACTTAAGCAGGGAACCATCTGCTCCTGAATATCTGTTTCCGGTTCTACTGTAGAATTGGCTAAATTGTTTTTGAAGGATTTGAAGATGACCTGACAGGCATGTTTTCCAGAGTTGTTTAATAGTTCCAAGTGGTTACTTGGCTGTGAACTTTGTTTCCATGTGCCCACATCTCTGTTATTTCTTGAGCAAATCTCACGTAAGGCGACTACACACACTTATTCCTATAATAAATTGTGACTTTTTTACGCCCAGGTCCCCTGCTTGATGAGTGCTTAGACATTGAATAACATATGTTTGTGAATGTTTATATACTTAGTGAAAGAAGATCAGGTCTTTCAGGTATTTCTTGATTTCTTGATAGGATATGTTGCACCAAATATGTATATGATGTTCTTTCCATCTAATTTTTATCTAAACTCTGTATTCTGTGAGGGGCAAACAAACTAATCATCAGCAAGCTGCTGCTAGCCCGTATGGACAGGGGGGAGGGAAGTGGCAAAGTTTTTCCTGATCAGAATACATTGAGATATACGCCAGTGGCAGTTTAGGTTCATGTATTTTCGGATTCATTTTGTGCACTTTCAAAGCTACCTTAATGTTTTTCATTTTGTCATGGATGATAACATGGGATGACTCATGTTTATAGCCAGTTTCAGGAAGTACGTATAGCCTTTGATTCTCTGCTGTGTTAGAAGGACCAGACCTCAACTGCTCAGTTTCAAAGCGATCAAAGTTGGAGATCATGCGCCCATAGGTGGGTTGAAAGGTCCTTGAGTGTCGGCCACCACTGCTACGTATTTTGGTATTTTCATGCCAGGTTAATTCATGCTGGATGAATCAAAACAAGGTAAGAAGTATATAGCCCTATTGAGGTGAAGGCATGACTCCCCAACCCTTTGATACTACAAGAGAAAGGAAAAAATTCATTCCCATAAAAAAAAAGGGAAAAAATGCATTAAACCCCCACAAAGAAAGCCTCAAAGGAGTTAACCCCTCCTTTTCTGCTTTTAAATTTTATAGTGCTTTGTTTTTTACATTTAATTTTCGTACAGCTAACATTCTATGTTTACTCCCTTGTGCATATATATATATATATATATTCACTATATATATTTGATCATACCATGCAAATTATAAGAAGTTCAGTTAATAATACAAAATAACAGCCAACATAGTGGCAAAACTTCATAAAATATTTTTTTAAAAATCACTCCCATGGATGTGCAAAGTTTTGCTCACAAGAAAATCATAAAAATAAAGGAAACAACCGAGCTGCTCGTCCACACGGTCCGACCGCGTTTTTTTTTTTTGCTTTGAAAAAGGGGAAGGGGGGAGGAATGTTGGATGCGGGCAGAAATAACCGTGTGTTGGGCACCTCGGCCGGTTTTACTCATATCCTCCCCATTCATGGGCCCGGCTCGGTTATCCCTCTGGGCTTCGGCACAAATACCACGTGTGAGCACGTCACACCTAGCACCACCGAGGCTACTAGCAGAGCGATACCTCCTTCGAAACCACTTGGTTGGAAGTAAGGCCACGCTCCTATTGTGCTACCACCTCAGTGACCAATCGGTTTTGGATGGTAAAGAAAAAATAGATAATCTCCAAGCTGACTCGTATTCCTTGATGACAGGTAGGTGCTTCCATGCCTCCTGATTCCCTTGTACTTCTTGTCGTCGTATTCGTGTCTCCGATCTACCTTGCTTTTCCCTTGGTTATGTTTGTACTTTGATTTCTAAATTTCGACATTTGCTCGATCTTTTGTGATTTCTATATGCCACATCTAATGGTTTTATAAAGTATGATGCTGTATATGTCACTACCAGTCTAATTTCTATTTACCCGTTGCCGCAGCTATAAACCCTCTACTGACATTACTTCATCTAATAAAAGTCGTAGTATTAAATTAGAGGCCAACAAGCTTAAGGATGTTTCATCAAAAAAAAAAAAAAAAAGAGTTTGTAAATTTGTTGTCTATATTACCTCTTGATTCTTGAATTGTGAGTTTTGAATCCAGTGTAGTTGATAAAAAAGACTTCATCAGACGTTCCTTCCTCTGTCGTTGAGGCACATCCAGATACACACGACTGATCCTGAATTTTTGCAAATTTTTCCTTTTGTCTGCTTTACGGTGTGGTTCTGCGTTGCAACTTTCATTCTAAGGTGGTTTGGTCATATAACCTAATCAAACCCCCACACCAAAAGCATATTTTTATTTAGAAAGCATACTTTGGACCTGTAGACTCCAATTGGGCAAGCTGCTGCATATCTGTTAGCTGGATGTCATAATCCATTGATAAAAAAAAAATGGCATGTAGGTTTATGAGCCTCAACCGGTCCTCCAACTAATATGTTGGTTTCTGGACTGTAAGCTCGCAACAAATGGTATCAAAGCCAGATCCAATACGCATCACGGAGAAAACCTTGCTGGTTGCTATTAATGATCAATAAATCTCTCTCTTAATTCCCTTTCACTTTAATCATTCTCTTCATTTTTCCACTATGCCGTTCACACTCAATTCATCATTTTCTGCCACACCCACCGCCGGTCCTTTGGCAGTTGTTGAATCTCACTTCCCCGAGACGCATCTACCTACAAAATCCATCGAACCTTGAATCCTAACCGATGTTAAATTGAGTTCTGAGCCTCTTGGTGGTTCTGTCCATCCTAAAGATTTTTAAAAATATACACAATAATAGTTTATATATTTATTTCCAGGAAAATAGTATGAAAAACTTTTATTTTCTTAAGATTATCTTACTACTTCAGTAGTGATGTACCTAAGAGAACACACACACACAGAGATAGATAGAGAGAGAGAGAGAGAGAGCCAAACAAGACCAAGCATTCACTTGGTTCTTAAATACAATAGACATAGATGAAAAGCATGGCGCATGTCTGCATGATCTATTCTCAAAACTGACTACAAAATGAGTTACTTCGCATATACATCTGTTTGCTCATGTCAGGAAGGTGGCTGCCTGTAATTTTTATCAGAACATTCGAACTAAGAAATGGAGATGTTATCTAATCCCCAACCTTTCAACCACAAGCTACTCTGTATGATCTGAAAGAAGCTTGCTTGTTGAGGAATGTGAAGGGCTTCCTTTACTACTTTGGGCAGATATTGAGGAATCAATCCATGGTCCATCCGCTGAGATGCTGTGTGATTGGCTCGCATTGGACATTTTCTCAAAGGACTTAAACCTCAAATCCTCAGTTTTGGAGATCGAGCGCATCACTTCAGGGACCCTCACAGGAGTTTTCCCATCTAGCATGCTCACCACAGTGGACATTGTGGGCCTGAGAGTGGGAGATGGATTGGTGCATACAAGAGCGAGATTCAGCATCTGCAATGCCTCTTCCTTGGAGTAGTTTGAGCCAAGGTTTGTGTCGACCAGTTCGAGCAGACTTCCCTGCTCTTGTAAAACATAGGCCTGCAGACCATGTAGATGCAGATGCAGATGTAATAATGGAAACCAGAATATGAAGTAGATGATTCAAGAAGGAAAACTCATGTAAATCAAACTTGATTTTCATAAGTCTAGTTCCTATTTAATTAACTTTTCCTGAGGATTAGCAAAGTTATGAAAATAAGTAATTGGCTCTAGCAAGAAAATTCTGGCATATAATATGCCACATGCTTGTTCAAGACATAAGGGAACTCTGCGTGTGTGCACGCATGTTTTATAAGCGCACATATAATTGTACGCACATGTAGACGTGCAAGCACACATGTAAACGAATAAATGCACACACAGAGTTAGTATATTACACACTTGCATACATATGCACACACATCTATATATGTTCATACATGCATTTATGTATGCATTTCACACACACACATATAGGCATATGTTTTTGCCACCTTTTAGTTGGTTACTATCATAGATAATGGCAGAATGCTTCACTAAAAGAGTATGTCAATTAAAATTCATGATTATATGAGATCCATTAATTCTCACTTACCCAATCGAGAAGATAAACAAAGTCCTCCTTAGGTCTATAATTAGTGTTGCTCATTCCACTGACAATCTCCAATGTGACAACTCCAAAGCTGTAGACATCAGCTTTATCTGTCAAGTAACCCCTCATTGCATATTCGGGAGCCATATATCCTCTGCACGAGTAAGTATCATTTTCGTAAATATACAAAGCAGTACATATGTGCTAAAACCAGCCAAAGGATATGAAGATCTCTAGGGATGAATGGGTAAGATATTGTTATCAAGATCATCTTTCAATAATAAATTATCAGAGGATTTCCTAATGTATTGTTTAAGAGCTATCATCAGGCAAAGTTAGTTAGGAAAAAATAAATAAATTATCTTTCTAGATAGACAAGAAGATTAGCCTGGAATGTTGTTAGCATGCATGAGAAAAACACATGATTAATAGTCTGCATGGTGGGTAAGAGAATTTGTACTAATTTTTTTTTGGCGTTGCATATTTGTTCAGTCATCAACTGCTGCATAAATATCCTAACACTACAAGTTCACACTCTTCTTTCTGAATCTTATAGCATCTTAGATTATTTTCAACACTCTAATTTAATGTGTTGTTCCAGAATCTTGATGGACTTCCTTATTTTTCATCGCATGTTCAATAAATTCGAGCGATACATATCTAAAGAAAAATTTTACTTCGTCGAAGCAATAATTTCTACTTACATAGTTCCAGCTATCCTGGTGCTGATGTGGGTGTTCTCTTCTTCATCAAGTCTAGCCAAACCAAAGTCGGATATTTTGGCATCGAGGTCTTTGTCAAGCAGAATATTTGTACCCTTGATGTCTCGGTGAACAATCTTTATCCTTGACTCCTCATGCAGGAATGCCAAACCTCTTGCTATTCCTAGACAAATCTTACGCCTTGTTCGCCAGTCCAATTTCAGCCGGTGTTCTTGAGGACCTGTAAACAGCACATTTTTTCATCCTTTAAGGAACAAACAATTGTTCAGAGCAAGGACAAATGGAGAATGAAGAATGTCATTGAGTGTGTAATTTTGAAACAGATATTTAGTACAAGGAAATACTGACCAAATAGAGCACGAGCAAGACTATTATTTTCCATGTATTCATATATTAGCAATAATTGATTTCCTTCCATACAACACCCATAAAGCTTAACAAGATTTGGGTGCTGCAAGGCAGATATCATGCCTATCTCATTAATGAATTCACGGTTCCCTTGTTTAGACTTGGAAGAAAGCTGCTTCACAGCAATTTCAGAACCATCTGGCAGCACCCCCTGACACATGCAAATTGTACGAGGATCAAAGATCTACCTAAGGATAAATCTAGGACTTTATACATAGAAATGCTACTGAAACTGAGAAAAAATATAACCAGTTGAACCAAGAGCAAACAATAAAAGGCTTAAAAAAAAAACTGTGTTATTGTGTACCCTGTAAACTGAACCGAAGCCGCCTTCACCTATCTTATTTTCAGGATCGAAATTTTTGGTTGCTGTTTTAATCTGTTTTAAAGTGAAGTAACCGGTCTGCAACTCTAATCCTCGGAGTTCTGCATGCATAAAAATTATTATATACTACATGAATGAATGATGAATAACTTTCAAAAACATTCCATGAAAAGTCATGAAAAAACGGACAAAATTTACCATATTAGCATTACATATGTTTTACATGAAATTTGGGGCAAACATATTCATCAGCCCTAGCAGATAATAAGATATCATAATCATCTCTGTGGTGCATATGCCAATTAATAGTGGTAGTGCAAGTTGGTAATGTCACAAGGACATTCAACCAATTGCCCATGGAATCTTTGAAACTGTTCCTGACTTTTTGGTGTATTCAAGCATTAAATTTTTCAGTATATGGTACATGGTATTTTCAAAAAGATAGGTCATCTTTGAAAAAATCAACCTCCATTTTTCCTAAACAGAGTTCAGTGAAACAATCACTCATACCACTGTTTTCAGTTTTTTTCCTTCTGATGCAAATCCATAGTAATGTTATGATCAGCATGATTACAACGCAAGAAGCAGCGACAATGCCGAAGATAGATCCTACAGATAACTTGCTTTCACCGGTATCAGGCTTGAAATCTACAAAGTCAACATTCTTAGACATCATCATTATATGAATAATTCATCAAGGAAAGAAGAACGATGCTTTGAAGACTGACTTGGTGTTACTGAAATGGCTGAAATAAGAGGTCCATATACACCTCTCTGTGGAATGGCATTTGTGCCTTTGCCAAGCCACTGAAAGTGAATTTCTAAAGTTCCATCTACAGAGGCATTAAAAACCTTGATTATTTTCTTTCCAGTCCCCCTTGCTTCTTTTGCAATATTAAAGTCTTGCAAAACCTTCTGACCCTGCATAAATTTATAGTTTTTTTCATGAAAGAAGTATTATTTTTATGCACTGTTTATTAATAGCCATAGGTACATAAAAGAGCTCCATACAAAAAGTCGAGCGAAATAAAATATGTATACATAGGTACACATTTATGTGCACATGCATGTACAATTCAACGATGCAAGATTAAAAGCAGTCGCTGCCTCCCAAAAACAAAAAAAAAAAGACAGACTTAGCTATTTCATACTCCACCTACTAGCAACAAATTAGCATATAATTAAAGCTTACAGAAAAAATATTAGAAATTAAAATAAATAAATCTTAATCTTGTCATAATAGGACATAAATAAAACTTAAGAAATGTAACATTGAAAGCAGTCAATGGCACAGATAAAACATGAGAAATGTGATGAATTGATGTAACGTTTGCGATGCTGAAAACACTCGCCTGAATTGATACATCAAAGAAGCGCTCTCCAACACTAAAGTATGTTTGGTCATCTGTGAACATAATCTCAGCAAAGTGAAGTTTCACTGTATATTGCCCCTTTTGTAAGCAGAGACCATAATATTTAAGGGACAGAGGGTTAAGCCGGGCAGTCATGTACAACTCTGGATCTGTCATGTTCAACATTGATGCGTTTCTAGCAATGTATTGTGCATCCCCATTTCCTACGAAGTCTCCCGTACTGCTGTAAGCCCATTTTCGGCTTTCAGACTCCACGGATCTCGATGCACCTTGCGGAGAGGTATCATCTTCATATTCATTGCCATCAACAGTCACATGACTACCACCACAATTTATAAACAAGTTGTAGTCTGCAAAATATAGTCAATCAACAATATGATTTTTTTAAACTATAAATAGCATATCCTCATGATATGAGATATAAGCTTCAAAACATCCACAAAGTGGAAACTCTTTTTCAGATACTTACTTTTAGCTTTTCCAGAACAAGGGAGGTTCCTCCTTAAACATGATGCTATCCTATAAGATAAAATTAAAAAAACAGCAAGTTTTGAAGCTAAAATTGAATTGATAAGAATTGGCAGTAATTTAAGAAAGAAGCGACAAAGCTATGAGAAGCTTACGAGTTAATATTCGTTGATGAAAAACTAGAAACCAGGTTCCTGCAAGTTCAAAAAACAATCATAATAAAATCAAACAAATCATCAACCAAAACGAATAGATCATCATCATCATCATCATCAGAGAGAGAGAGAGAGAGAGAGAGAGAGAGAGTATCAAATGTGAAAATTCTTACACATTCCCTAGCCAACAATTAGCTGGTGGAGATTCTGTAAAAGAGTTGTAAGAAACATCCCTGCAATATTGAAAGTCTTAAAATGGTGGAGCTGAATTTATGGTGAAAAAATAATAGCTCCTCACAACAGCATGACAGACAGCTGAAGAAGTTTTAAGTGAACAAACATACAAGTTTTTTCGGCTGTTCAAGATCCAAACAGGTATTGCTCCATCTAGCTTGTTACTAGTAAGGTACCTGCAAGAGGCACAAGATTGAGAACATAAAAGTTAAGGGATAGGAAGCTTGGCAAAAACTTAGCAGATAAAGCAATAATTGATCGTGAGAACATGTCCATGTACATCTAGTTTTCTTACATGTAATCTATTGACTTTGCTAATCCATCAAAGCTTCCTGGAATTGGACCTGTCAAGCTGTTAAAGCTTAAATCTCTGCAAGAGAATACAAGTATAACCAATAAGTAGGCAAACTTTGCCTTCGTGCTAAGTACTTGTATGGTTAGTCTCTCTTTTAGGTAATCTGCTTATATGGTTAATTTCTAAGTAGAAGATTCTGTGAATGGAAAAAAAAAATAAAAAATGAAATTCACTGCAAGCATTTAATGAAGCTAAAAAGCCATCAACAGAGTCCTCTGAACAAACTTACAAGACTTTAAGCTTGGACATATCTCCAATAAAAACGGGAAGTTGACCAGAAATTGACAGGTTTCTCAATACCCTGCATCATTCCACCAACCAATATGCACTCAGTAAGGAAACAGACCGCACTGATGGATGGATGGGTGTATGGAGGTGTGAGTCGTTTGATTTCTTTGAAGCTTACAATTCCTTCATGTTTTTCATGTTTTGCAATGGAGGGAACTTCCCATCTCCTCCTTTAAGGTCAGACACCCTCCTGCAATCGCAGCCAAGCTAATTAATTCACACTGGAAACCTTTAAACGAATATATACAAACAACCGAACAATTAATATAGGTCTTACAGCTCAGTTATAGATTTCAGTGTGCTAAAAATGGAAGGGAATGGCCCCTCCATTGATGTTCCTTGCATGTCTCTGTGGAACAAATTGCTCAAAGGTTCAAATTACTAATTCATGATGTTCAGACTGCAAGCTTAGGAAGCATACACAAGTAGTAGTGTTGGTAACGGTACTCACAGCCGTTGGAGATTCGTCCAATTCCCAATGAAGCTAGGTATTTTCCCTGTGATTGGATTTCCATCGATCCTACTGCGAATAGGAGCCAAAAAAATTCATCTATATCAATTTATGGTTGTAGAGTAACATATTTTTAAAAAAAAGTTGTACGTAACGGTCATCTTTTGACATAATGGTAATTATAGCCGTTAAAGTAAGTATGAATGGAACCATCAGTGCTGGTTTTATAGTTAACACGTCGAAAAAATAATTTAGACATACAAATCCTCCAGGTTCTTGAGCTTGCCAAGCGAGTCCTGCAAGTCCCCACTTAAGTTATTAGCAGAGAGATGCCTGCAAGGGAACAACCAAAGAATGATCATAAATAAATAGTAGATTGAATTTTATTAACGAAAAAATTATATATATTAAGTTTTTAAGACTGTTAGCAGATGAGAAAGAGGGTCTTACAAGCGACTTAAGCTGGCCAGGTTACCAAGGGCTGCAGGGATCGGACCTTGCAACTGGTTATCTTCCAAAGTCCTACGTCACGCCAAAAATTATACAAGATTTTTTCAGAAAAAGATGAAAAGGGTGAAGAAGGAGGAAATTGAGATTGATGGTGGAAAGTACAGGTTTTGGAGGGTTCTGATGCCTCCAAGCTCCTTAGGGATCCTCCCAGAGACCCTGTTTCCCAAAACAGCCCTGAAAACAAATTCATTTGCAGTTACTCCACTGATTTTTTTTATATTCTTCATTTGCTTTGCAAAGACCATTTTCAGGAGGAAAAACAGAGGAGAGAGACACTACAAGTGTGCGAGCGGAAGAGAAGCCCATGTTTTGGGAATGGATCCATTTAGATAGTTCCTTGAAAGATCTCTGTTACACAAGCAAAATGACAGCATAAATTTGATGCAGCGTTCCAGTTTTACTATTATGGTGAGACTTACAATACGCTTAGGAAACTGAGGTTGGCAAACTCCTCCGGAAGATATCCTGTCAGGTTCTGACTCTTGAGAAGGCTACAGTCCACAATAATATAAGCTTGTGAGCAATAAAATAGAGTTAATGCTATAGAGAGAGAGAGAGAGAGATGCCATGTTCCATAAGTTGGGATGTATGCAATGAGACATACATGCTGGTTACGTGACAGACACCCGAGGTGGCGTTGCAGTCACAGGTGAGGTTGCTGGCGACGTCTTTGTTGCTTGTAGGATCCTGCCACGCTGCATCCCCGCTGCAGGGGTCCACCGAGAAGTTCCAATCCTTTCTCAGCTTGGAGGCGATCACCTTCAGCGCTTCAACTGCGATCCATCGTACCATTTCATGCATCATCTCTCTTTATTTTGACAACTTTCACAGCAAGTATCAACAATGGCGGAATGCTCAGCAATAAATCTAATAGTAAAACAATATCCCGCTGAAGTGCAGGTGGGTTGGCTTGCCATGGAGTTTAGCATTTAGCTCATCTGGAAGTCATTATTTTATTTGTATCTATTGCACTGGGCCCACCAAGGGCAGATCAAGTGAAGCTTGCTAGAATTCGTGTGCACTACTGTAGTGTGATGTTCATCAAGTTGGACGTTTGGATTAGAGTGCTCTGTCCTATCTCAGAGTATACTGGTTAACATATTATACTAATTTCTAGAATTCCACAAGCCTAAAGTCAGAAAAATAGAAAGATGTTTTGGGAAAACAAAAACATCCCATAAAAAAGGTTACTGATCAGATGTGTCCAAAGTTTGCTATCATATTTATCCCTCTGTTTGCCAACTTGTACGTTTGCCAACTTGTACGTGGCTTCCAGCAGCCTGAGAGAGTGTCTCTTTTGCAAGGCGGATACTTTACACAGGCTATATTTTTTGATATTTTTTGACCATATTTTCACCTATTATGTGAGCTGCTGTTTAAAAAAAAAAAAAAAAAAAAAAAAAAAAAAAAAAAAAAACATCAGCAGTGTCACCGTCTTGCAAGTGATGTGTGTTATTCTAGGAGTATTCCAATGAAATGATGTGAATGCAGGAAAATGGTTTTCGAAAGAAGGATAGTGTGTTGAAGACAGACGTATTAATATTTACCTAGATCTTTTATATATAGAGGGGGTCATGCCCTTTGCTAATGACATCAACTTAATAAAAATTAAAAGTTCAACGTAATTTATCCATGACATAAGTTTACAAGACTTGTGAGAGTGCACTTTACGGATAAATTGCAACGTGTTATACATGCAATGGCCCATTGGCCCCTGATAGGGGAGGGATATTCGTTTGCATTGGTGATCGTACCCAGCTGTCTGATCCACAAAGGAAAGAGACAGAGAAGGAGGAATAAAAAACCAATCAAAGACGAAGGAGATTATTGGAGATGTCAGGATAAGATTAGAAAGTGGTGAGCCAATTTTTTTTTATTTTATAGGAAATACTTTGGAGACTTTGGATAGATAGCTAGGGAGTCAATTTGGCGAACAAGACGGCCATTCTTGCCACAGTGGTTAGTTGTCAGCTTGGTCCCACCATTACAGCCGTCCAATATGGACTGGACCCAGATATTCCACATCGACATTTAATTTTAGTGGCTATCGAGACCGATCTCTACCCACCAAAAAAAAGAAGAAGAAAAAGACCGATCTCTTTCCCCAGAGGAAAAAGTTGAAAAAAAAATTATAAAAAGAGAAATAAATAAATAAAAATTGTAAGATTATTGGAGTACCCAAGCATTTTCTAAAAATATATATATAATAATTTTTT
This sequence comes from Phoenix dactylifera, assembly GCF_051530095.1. Lineage (NCBI taxonomy): Eukaryota > Viridiplantae > Streptophyta > Magnoliopsida > Arecales > Arecaceae > Phoenix > Phoenix dactylifera. The sequence goes on along the minus strand of NC_143198.1, from coordinate 30,001,721 downwards.
CTCTGAAAAGATATGCAACCCACTAATTGGGATCATGATCAAGTTAAACGAGCCTAACAAGGGTTAGATGAGAGTGAAAGAAAAAAAAGAGAAAAAGAGATGAAAATAGCAGCTTGTAGGCACTTTAATCTCCAATTCATCTCTAGCTTTCAGGACTTATAAGAAATCAAGAGTAAAAGTGTTAAAATCACTGCTTGTTTTAAATGAACTCAGCATCACGTTAAAATCACTACTTATTTCAAAAGTTGATAGAATAAAATAGATTTATTTATGTATTTTATTTTATTTTATTTACAGAAAGCAGGATGCGGATGACCAACGGAGACTAACGACTACTGCTTGAAATTAGGATTATGAGCTGTGGTCTGATGTCACTTCTTGTTTCAACTTAAAAACGATTTTATTAGCGATGATTTTGACAAAAGACTAACTGAAATATAGATGAAAGATTCCCAAAAAAAAAAAAAGGTCAAGGCTACTTCACTTTGAACTCAAGATTAAATGGAAGGAAGGAAAGAGAAAAAGAAGTACCTTCTTCTTTGGCCAATTTCTTGGCTCCGCATCTTAGGTCACCAAAGCAGCTAAAAACCAGCAGCACCGAGAACAAGATAGTAAGAGAAAAACGACGCAAAGGAGCAGAGAAATGCTTCACCTCTACTTCTCTTCCCATTGCTCTCATCTATTCCTCCTTGTCACCCTAGCTTTTTTCTTTCCTTCCTCTCCTTCTCTTTTAATTTGCTTCTTTTGGTAGCTCACACAAAGGCCTCTGGATAGATGAACGCCCAGAGGAAGACGAGGCCTGTGGGGAAATCATGTACACAGATAAATAGACTGGAGAAGGAGACAAACAAAGAAGGCCCACTGATAGTTGGCGTACTTTTTTTTAAAATATTTCCTTAATTACTTACGTTGAAAGAGAGGCTACATTTGGTGTGCCGAAGTGATGGGCTCTGCAAGTTGACTGGTCGTTCGTCAGACTGCCGCTGGCCATGCCTTTCCCACCGGTTTCCTCCGACGGTACCCGTGCTCTGTTCACTACTTAGATTTTAATATATCATTAATTCAAGATGACAAGAATGCTGCTTCGTTTGGCAGAATTTCTGGGTACAGTAGTTTCCAGTTTGCTTGCAACGTTGAGCTGGAAAAAGGTCAGTGATTTGAACCCGACTGGTACAATGTTCGCTTATTTTAGGAGCAAGGGGTTTGTTCACTGTTATCAAATTGACCCTACGGTCAATGAGTTGGTTTAGAATACCAAGATTATTTGACTCAAATTATTGTGCTACTGTTTCCTTGCACACGTATTCTTCTGTTGTTGTTTTTTTTTTTTTAAAGTTAACCTCACATCATTAACTTTTATCTTCATCACAAACACAGTTAACCTTACCTATAACCCTTTTAAGTTACTTTATGAAAAAAGAAATACATGGTTAACCCCACACACACACACACACACACACATATATTAAAAAAAGAACTATTTAGTCCCAGAAAATAAGAGCCTAGCTCATTGCATAAATATGATATACATAGAAAAAATTAAATTAAAGCACGACACATCTTTGCAAGTGATCGAATATGGATCTCTCCTAAGGAATCCAAGTGAACAAATAACCCCGGTGGATCAGGCACTTCTATGTTCTCCTAAACACACTCCATGTTGCCTGAAATCTATTAGGGCCCTTTGGCACGTAAGACTATTTATAAACTCCACAAACTGTTGTTCGGTGCCAGCTTTTACTCGCCTTCATGCGTCTGAACCGGCCGGGTTGCTAAACGTGGGAAGCGATTAATATGGCTTGCCTGCACGAGGCTAAAAATGGGCGTGCCGGCAGCTGGATTTTATCATGCAATGCGCACCACCCGGATCCTCACGAGCCGTGCCATCATCTCCCAGGTTTGCATGTGAGCTGAGGTCACTCGGGACTTTCACAAGACACCCTATGGCCATCCTACAAGGGCTTTTTTATATACTTGGACTCTTTTCATGCTCCATCCATGCTTGATTCATTAACCCAACATATCTTACTATTTTATACTCACTGGAACTTGGACCCAACTCAGTCAATGGAGTGGAAGACTGTGAGTCAAAATTAAAACCCAATTAGGTTTGTGGTTAAGATCTGGAGTTCGGGTTCTTCTGTACTTCCATAACTTGCAGCCAAATCATCGATCTCGAAGACGAGCAGCTTCGAGACACCGTCAGTGCGATACACAATGCGACGTCGCAATGATAAAGAAGAATCGGTTCGACCCCGAGGTACAGAATTCTGCAGTGTAAAAGTTGCACCATAAAAAATTCTGATTTCTAGATTTGATGGTACTAGACCCGATTCAACCTAATGATGCCCCAAACAAAAATGTTGCCACTTCATGTAAGTTGTTGAACCTTCCATGTCTTGCATGATAAACTGCATGCTGGGTGAGGGTCTTGGGTTTTCGCTCCTATTTTCTTTGCTTTAAACTTCTTTCTCCTTTTGTTGTAATGCTCTATGAGAATGTTCATGCTCTTCCACATCACCTCATGCTGCCATGCAATGCACACAATGCATGGCCACGTCCATTTATAGAAGTTGCACATAAAAAGCATGCATAGGTGATAATATTTTTCTTTTCATCACGTAGATTAGATGACACAAAGATTGACTACTTCAAATTGAGTACGTCGAGGTCCTAATGAAGCAACTATTGATTTGCTAACTCCATGGCAGCAATCAAACTAGAAATCTCCATGATCCAGCTTGATCAACTCCCCAAACCCACTCACGCGGATCGAAGACCTTCATTACTGATTTAAATCATGCATATTGACTTTATAGATAAGATTTTTTTTTTTACACATAATTTGCTCCATTTTTATGAGAAAGTTGCGCAAAAAATAAGCTGCACGCACTTCTAAACAGCTCTCGTTTCTTCATTAAATTTAACTCTTAAACTTTTCAATCATCTAAATAAATTCCTAGGGTTCACCAAAATCTCCATCTTCACATAAATAAGTTTCTCAAGAAATAAAAATCTAATAGTTTGCTTTATATCAACCTGCGGATTAACTCATCCTAGTACTAGCCCACTTGAATCATTGGAACTTCAAGGTAATTGAGTTTTTTAAAAAAATGAAATAAACAAATAAATAAATGTTAGATAAGAAATAATAGTAGATAACTTCTTTGGTACATAGATCTGTATCTCGCATGCGGAGCTGGTCGATGATAAGAATCATGTCCCTCTCATTTTACATCAAAAAAGATATAGATGCAATTGATTGAGTGATGACATTTTTGTTTTTGTGGACTAGAAAAAAAGAGACATCCTAATCCTATTCAGCCTGGCTCTACTATATACTTAAAACTAAATATCATAGATGAGGGGGGTGGGGGTGGGGGGGTCAAATTTCTGGTTTATCTTCCACTGATAAAATCCTATACAACCTGGCTCTACTATATACCGATTTAGTTAACTAAACGGCTGTAAAATTAAGAGATACCCAATCCAAGCCCCGGAGATCTGCAACAATTAATTATTATCTAGAGGCTATAATGGGACCTTCAAAATAATATTATAATCTATATTAAATATTTTAAACATACATATATATATATATATATATATATATATATATATATAATTTTTAGTTCATGACAGCTACCGAGTTTATTTGACCATTTAAAGTCAGGAGTTAAGAGAGCTCACATCAGTTTATTGATCTACTTTATTGCTAATAATGAATTTAGGGATATTTTACACAAGTTTTTCTTTTCAGTCGCCGGTGAACATGGATTCCAACTACCTTATTTTGCGAGGTGTGAGGAATTTATATATGCATTTATGTTTGTACGTGTGTATGACCTCTATTTGCCGCAAATTCTTTTTGAAAGCTATTTGTTATGGATTCTAAAAGGCACAAATTTAATGTTTCATATTTGAAAGAGACCATCTTCGTAAGAACGTGAAGGACGTTCATGGCCCAGCAAATTATTGGCCACACCCTGAATGCCATGCAAGTTTAGTCCGGCTCACAAATAGTCATGTATTATTAGGTTAGCGATTACATTTTCACAAGGACATAGCATCACTTTTTATATTTTCTAAAGACTAATAAGTGGAGCTCTTGAGTCATCCATGGCCATCCTTTTGCAATGCTCATATTGAATGCAGATGTTCAGGGTTTTTCATCCATCTAAGGGTCTATTTGGATAATCTTGTACAATCTAACAAGAACACAGGCTAGGCGAGCCATGGATATTCACAGAAATTTTTTAAGAATGGGCAGATCCGAATCCTATAGGAAGAGGTCCAGTCGGTATGGGTTAGCCAGACCTTATATTCTTTAATACCAGATATAATCCATGTACATAGTTTAGAAGATATGTTCTAGATGAGCCGGATCTAATTTATGTGAGATTTTCAGTCTAATAGGAATATCTAAAGAAACTTTAGGGAGGCAAACCAAGACAACTAATTGGTTGGCTAATAGAGGACCGATGAGCGGTGGTCTGAACTTTAATGTGACTTCAGTGATGGCCTAGTTTGAGAGACAGAGGCAGTAACCACTAACCAGCTGCTTGGACTTCGAGAGAGAGTGAATAAAACACAACACAGGCTTTAAGATTGCAAGTTGGGAACTATATATTTAAACATATTGCTGAATATTTTTGTGAGACTCTTACTTCTGTGACTCAGCATGCGACTCATAATTTCTAGCAAATAAAGTAATCGTGGATCTAGCGGTGGTTCCAGTCTCAAAGGAATGGTACGGGAAAAAATATATTTTTGATGTCGATATGACAAAAATGAGGATTTATTTTTTATATACATGACAAAAATATGTTTGTTGTCTCGAAATAATCTAGGTTAGAACAAATAGTTCAGTCTCAATTCGTTGGCGTTCCGCTGCGCTTGAAATTTCTGAACGCCGCAGTGTCTAAGAAAGCTAGCAATCTAGTATAAAAACATTTGTTTTTTGGAAAAAACAAAGTTAGCAGTCTAGTGTGTGCTAATTTCAATGCATGAAATCTGCCGCACTTAAAAAAAAAAAAAAATTAAAAGGGGTGTCTTTTGCATAATAGACGCCATATTATGTGCAAGTAAATCAAAGGGACAGCTTATATCATGCTTAATTTTTGGAGGGTGTAAAGTAAAGCCTATTTCTTAATATTATTAAATTGTACATAAACAGGCATTTTTCTCAATCTTGTGACCTGCAACATTTTGGATGACAAAAACCCAAATCGTTTTATCAATTATGCCACCATTAACTATCGCTGTAGATTATTATTATTATTATTATTATTTTGATTGAATAGGAGGCTGTGCCATCCTTTGTTTTATTAAATAATAATTATGTATGCGCGTACTACTTCATCAGCTATATAATGCTAGCGGAATCCATAGATATCGAGAGATGATGTAAGAATCTAGGTAAGGAACTAAGGATTAAAAAAAAACTAATCTCTAACTCTTAAAAAATAATCGAAGACACAAGTTTGTGGATTCATAACTTTAACTATCTCATTCTTTTTGAGTATCGTGCTTTACTATTTTTTTCTTTTGCATGTCATGAAAATCGTAAATTTTTCTCAGCTGCTCCTGTATTGCAAATCTCCACGAACTTTTTTTATTTTGCTGCGTAAGTCTAAAAACACGTCCAATCTTGAAAAAGAGATATTGCGTTTTTTTTTTTTTTTTTGGTAAAACGGCTACTCATTTCATATAAATCTAACGTGAGTACAACCAGCCATATCACGAGAAAGTAAAAGATACAAAGGATGAGGGGCATCTGAAGCCTCCGTCCAGAGAAAATCTCCAGAGTGCCGAGCAACAAAGGAGGCGACCCAGTCAGCGGACCTGTTCGCCTCCCTAAACACGTGACCAATCTGACAATCACCCATCAGCTGGATCATCCTGCGGGTCTCTCGGATGAGAGGGTGACCATCCCCAAACCGATCCGCCCCTCGGAGCCAGTCAATGACCACGGATGAGTCTCCCTCGAGGTAGACCCGCTCCACCCCCAAAACCTGCCATACATAAGATATGCCCTCCCACGCAGCCCGTAGCTCTGCACCGACCACAGTAAGACCTGGCGCCCGCCTACCACCTGCTGCTATCATCCTGCCCAGATGGTCCCTGATCACAAACCCAACACCTCCAGTCACACCATCCAGAGACCGACTCCCGTCGAAGTTTACTTTGAGATAGCCAAGGGGTGGGGGTACCCAAGAAACATGGGCAAACCGGGGCGAGATATTGCGTTTTGAGTTACAAGTTTTGGAGATATAGGGATCAAGCTTCAAATTCAAAAACTCCTTTATTTCTCCTTTTCTATTGGCACCGCCGCAGAGGAGAAGGGATCGCCGACAATGGCTATTCCCACTCTGACTCCCGCGTTATTTGAAAACATCCATGCGGTGCGAACAGTTGACGTTGAAATCCCGCAGGCAAGTTGTCTTTGCTTGGTTGGATTTATGGTATGTAGGCATAAATGCTAGTTGACTTGACATTGCCGACAGGATTGGTATTTTCCTACACGGGATTTTGACGGCATAAGAGAGTCCGCAGGATATTTTCTGAAGAAAAAGAGGCCATAATATACATGCAGTAGTTTGGAACATAGATTGAATTGAGGTTCACTTAAATTCATGAGAAACAATCCTTGTTTCAGAAAATTTTCCCCAAAATTTATACCATCAAGATCACAGCATGGATTCGGCAATGATATGGAGAAAACGTTCTAATTGGGCGCTAGATTGTTACATAACTGGATACTGAAATTTTATGCCAAAAGCCTAGCAGAACAAATCTCAAAGTGGAGCTTTATTGCATATTTATTCCTTATGTTACTAAATTTTTTTTTTAGATATACAGATGGACAAATATGGCAAAGAGAGCATATTATCAACTAAAATGAAATGAACATGAACAAGATTGAAGCTTGGTTAACAATCATTCTACTTTAATCATGCAACAATGGTGGATGGACAAAATGTGCCTCAGATTAGCCATGTTATTTATAAATAATCCATCTTAAGAGAGCAATTTAATATGTAAGGCAAATGCCTATTCACTAATAAGTGCTAGCAATCAAGGAAAATACTCCAGCTCACTACTAGTAGCGAGCGCCATTGCAATTAACTAGTGTTTTCTCATGTATCACATTCCCATGCATGCAAGCTCGGACGCTATTTAAAGATAGGATATATAGGATGCATGGATGCCCAACACCAGTGGTGAGCCATGTTTTTTTTTTTTTTTTTGGCAGTCGGTATGTGAGAAACTAGGAGCAACTATTTTACCCTCCTGTAACTTCAACAGTATTCTTCTTCGCTGTTATCGATCAAAAGGTATTTGTGACTCTCATTGTTTGCATGTCAAGGATAGTTAAGTTATTTTTAAATTATACCCTGCATCATCTTGCAGGTTTATTCATCAATTTCTTAATGGCAGGACAAGTCAGAGCCCTTTGGCAATTGCTTTAGGTCATGACAAAATGAGTGAGATCGACTTCATATAAAAGTAAAAAAAATTGCTTTAGGTAATGACCTGGGGAATTCTCAAGACAAACTTCAATGGTCGATAAGCAAAACCGGATCTATAGACAAACTTCTTGTGAAGCTAATGAATCATTGACATTTTGTGCTCGTGCCGTCCTGATACGATGGAAAGACGTGATACTGCTCTTTTATCTACTAGTTATTATTTAATATTCATTTCGGTTCTTTTTCTCAAAAAAAAAAAGCACCTTCATCTTCGTCATATTTAATCATTCATCTGGCAATGCATCAGGCCTACTTCTAGTTGGATTTTTCGGATAAAAGTTATATAATTTGATCAAGTTCGCAAAGAATAATTCGTGGAATTTCGTATCTGTATTCCGGGAGCGCATCCTTGTCCCAAGATTTAAATTGGCATTCCACACTTCCACCACACCTTCTATCTTCTTTGATCTAGTTTTTTTTTTTTTTTCTGAAAAATCCGTCATTTCGTATTAGGCTTTATTTTGGAGTGTATTTTTAGCCGTCAGTATATTTTGTTGTGTATTTTTATCCGTCAGTATATCAGCGTGGCATCAGTTTTGTCCGCAAAACTCATAGTTTAGGATCATTTATTACTAGCTTGGCTTTTTCTTTAAAAGAAAACTATGGGTCCTCTAACTCTCCATCGTGATATAATTTAGTGTAATGTGTACTTCAATGGGCCATGGGCTTTGAATGAAATGGTTCATCATCCTCGCCGGAAAAGGAGCCCAAAGGGGAACGTTTTCTTTTCACCAGTTGGAAAAAAATAATTACTTAGGATTTTAAGTCAAAAGTAAAGTTTGACCCAAATTATAGCTAAATTCGGGAAAAATAAAAAAGCCGATAAGCCAGTCTCATAGCCTATTTCCGCTTCGAGGAGACAAGATCTCCAGCCAGTGTGAAAGTCTTCATGGGTTATGACGAGCAACCTGGAGTCACCGAACTAGTCAAGAAATACTCATCAACCTATAGAATGATACTCACACCCTTTGGGGTATAATTACGGAGGTGCAACGAATCAACCATCTTGATGACATTATCGAGTAGAACTATCTATATTTATATTTATTTTATTTGATGAATATAAATACAGAAATAAATATTAGTCGAATACAAAATTTTATATAAATATTTATTTTAAATGAATATAGATACAAATCGGATGATAGAAGTATGGATATAATACAATATAAGTCAGATAATTAAGTTTTATAACTATAGAATCAAAAATATTTCTAAATGGATGATAAATCAAGTTAATAGATATAGTTATTTATTTTTCTTAAAAGTTTATAAGTGCTATATAAAATTAAATAAAGCTATAAATGGAATTAGATATTCGAATGGATAGTTATCTATTTATATCAATATTCATTTTTTATGGATATAAATATAAATACAGATATTAGTCGAATCCTCAAATTTTTATCCATATTTGGATTGTTTTGAAAATAGATCTGAATGAATATTATCTGATCTACTTTTACCTCTTTCACCCAGATATTTTCTACTGAAGATAAATTTATGTTAAGTTAGAAACAGAAAAACAAATTTATGTTCAAAATTAGAATTTCAAATTTCAAATTTTAGCTTGGACTGTATTTAGATTCAGGATTGGATGATACATATATTACATCGGTCATACGAATAGCAAACATAAAATCTTTTCTACCTCTATTATTTTTTAAATATAATATAATTTAAAATTTAAAATTAAAATTCAAAACTTGAATCTAGATTCTAGATTTGTCTGCAATATTTTCCACGGTTAACCCACAACTTCTCAATGGTATAATTATGCACGCATTAATGAATTAGCTACCTTAATAGTGACAACCAAATATTTTCTACAATTTGTCTACGAACCTTCTCAGGAGAGTGACGAAGACATAATAGAGGCAACTAGATATTTTCTGCAATTTGTCTCCAATATTATTATACCTCTATCATTTTCTAATATATAATATGATTTAAAATTTAAAATTTGAATCTAGAATCTAGATTTGTTTGCAATATTTTCCACAGTTAACCCACAACTCCTCAGTAGAATAATTATGCATGCATTAATAAATCAACCACCTTGATAGTGGCAACTAGATCTTTTATGCAATTTGTCTACGAACTTCTCAGGAGAGTGACAGAGGCATAATAGAGGCAACTAGATATTTTCTGCAATTTGTCTCCAATATTGTTATGCCTCTATTATTTTTTAAATATAATATAATTTAAAATTCAAAATTTGAATTAAGATTCTAGATGTCTCCAATATTTTCCACAGTTAACCCACGACTTCTCAATGATATAATTATGCATGCATTAATGAATCTGAATCAACCACCTTGATAGTGGCAATTAACTAGATGTTTTTTGTAATTTGTCTCCGAACCTTCTCAAGGGAGTGACAGAGAGATAATAGAAGCAACCAGATATTTTCTGCAATTTGTTTCTAATAATAGTATACCTCTATAATTTTCTAAATATAATATAATTTAAAACTCAAAATTTGAATCTAGATTATAGATTTGCGGTCAACCCATAATTTCTCAATGGCATAATTATGTACGTATTAATGAATCCACCACCTTAATAGTCGCAAGTCTAGAACCTTCTCAGTAGAGTAACAGAGACATGTTATCTCTACATTTAGGCATTTATATTGATCAATTCTCAAAACAAAGAACCGAGATAAGCAAAAAAGAGTCATATTGTCTCTACATTTAGGCGTTTATATTAAACTAGGCTCCTTGTAATTCGTATGAGAACATCCGTATTAAGTGATGGGGGGGCAGTTGTTCCCCATCAACATCTCAACACTGAGGTCTGCTGAGTTTGTTCTCCGTCCCCACTTTGGGCAGACGCTGAGGTATCAACCCTTGGTCCATCGAATCAAAATGCTCATTGATTGGGTCTCATTGGAGATTTTCTCAAAGGACTTGGATCTTAAATCCTCAGTCTCGTAGATTGTGCTCCAAAAATGGGACAGAGATAGGTGTTTTCCCATCTGCAATGGGCATTGTTGGCCTGAGAAGTGCCAATTTTTGTATCAGTAAAGCCTGCAATCTAAGCTTACCATCTTTTTAACTTGGCAAAGTTGTCAAGAAAAAGCTGACACTAGAACTAAAAGCATGCATAAATATATCAATATATCAAACATCAAAATTAAAATATGCATCCTATGCACGGGATGGTCCCTTGGCAACAACTTAGGTTCAGAGAAAATTTATACCTCTGGTCAAGAGCAACCATCAAATACCTGGTGGCGATCAGGATAATTTCTGTTTTTCCAATGCCTATTTTCCAGATAACGATTGGAAACATCAAATATTTGGAGTGGAGAACACCTGCAATGTTTCACTTTATTTAATGATGCATTATGAAGAGAAATGCCTTCAAACCGAACTACCAGTAGCAATTGAGTTAAATTGATAGTGCACATTAACATTATCAGGAGGCAAGATAGAGAATCTTTTACGACTCGCAGAATGAAAATGATGATCGTATACCTCTCAACTCTGACTGGGATTTTTTTTTCAGAAAAAAAATCCTAAAGTCCATAACGTGAATAATCCACCGCTCATATCCAGAGAGCACCATTAAATCTACTCTGTCACTTGTATTCTCTTGTCCCTCATAGGAAGAGGGATAGGCTTTTGGGCCTCATGTGGGTGATCCGGGCCTTTGTATACTTTGAGGTGTGTGAATAGAGTTCTTCCCAGCTGCACAAAGCAGAAGACAAGTTCTGGTTAAAGCGCCAAGAAGATTGTCGTTCAACTTCTTGTCAAGTTGAACTTTCTCACAATCTTACTGATTAAGAAAAAAAGACACTAGTGTCATTTGAATAGATAATAAGTTGATGAGAAAGTGCCTTCAAAATGGCGTAACCATAAGTTGCGCATCTTAAAAAGAAATGCCTTCAAAATGCAATGAATATTGGAAATTTGAAAAGTTGATTGGACCAATGATTCATTTAACAGGAAGCTGTCTGCCTGGAAATTAGTGTAGAGATGCTCTAATGTTGCAGACAATACACATGATTGGCCTCCCACAAGATATAATAAAAGAGCATCAAAAATAATTTTTGGAAGTAAACAAGTATCCTATTAGATCCTTGCTAGCTATCAAGTACAATGTATGTCATTCTAACACTGCCATGATGCCATCAGTTTTCCTTGGAGAACAAAACAATGTTATGCAGACAAATACACATTTCACATAACATGGTGCATGACACAAACAATTTATAATGACTTTCTAATTATTCAGGAAATTAACTCTAGTCAATTAACCATAAAAAGGAACCAATACACTTTATGCCAACAGATGGAAAAGCAATATTTAGGAATCGAATCTGCATTTAATGCAATATCATGAATCAGATTCCCAAAAACCTCCACTGTCTTTTTATCTTCATAGCAGGAAAAGCTTTTTGGTACAACATTGAACTTCTGACATATCAGCAGTCCTATTTTAAGTGAGCACCGAATGTAGAATCCAGTAGTGAGGTATTGTCCAGCTTCTGAAAATTTCAATGAAATCCTTTCACAATGTAGTTTCACAAGAAATAGCAGTTTCTTATGATTAATTACAAACTGTCAAATCAAAAAAAATATGTCTTGCAGGTTGAGTTTTCACGAGATAATCTGGGTACATGACAGTCAGCAGGCAAAGAGAACCCAGACTAAATACTAGTTGATGCATAATACATACCACAATCACATAGGCCCCCATGTCCACACTAGGAGTATAGGTTGCAAGATTCTTCCCTCTGATATGTATTGCAGTAGTTGATGCCAGTCTGCCAAGAATTTTGTCTGTTGCATCAACTACATACCATGTCTTTTCTGTGGTTATGTAATCGGCAGCCTTAGGATGCCATGTTTTGTTCCAAATGTCCTGAATATCGGTGCATACATGTTGTGTCAGATGCGAAGTAACCAAAAACTTGAGGAACAAGTTTTACCACAAAGATGGGGATTTTAAACAGAAAGAGCTTTCATGATTTCCATAGGTAGAAGACATACCTTCAGAATTCCTCATGCTTAAAAAACAAACATACAAAATAAGGCTATAACATAAAGATAAGGAAAAGAAAAGTTGCCTACAACAAATAAGGTTTGGCTTCTACAATAATTGTTTTATTTTTTTTTTCTTAGACAGGCATTTTACACTGGTGTGAATGCATCCAACACGATCAAAAAACAATATGTCCTTAAAAGCTCTAGGCACTTGGGCCTCAGAAGTCTAGGGTACTCCGCCAGAGATCAGCCACAAAGAGCAATAATTGTTTTCAATTCACACAAAAGCAGTTAGACATATTTTAGTAAGACAACCCTAAAGATTGATGGAAGAGATGCCCACTCCAAAGGTGTGGGTTTTACTTTCACAATTTTGATTCACAGAAAACTTGCTACAGACCAAAAGAAAAGGATAAAACGTCAAGATAGGTGTTGACTTTGAGGAAATGGGGAGACAATAGAGCAGAGAAAAATTAACCAGTGATAACCAAAAAGATGTCAAACCAAAGTAACGACTCCATAGAAAACCTAGAGTTCTGCACATTAGAACCAGGATATAACATAATATACAGGTAATTCACCATTACATGACACATCAGGGAAATACAAGCATCACATGATATTGCACAAAGTAACCACTTAAAATGACCAAAAATTGAATTACATAATAATAAAAGAAAAGATCTCAGAGAATCTGAACATTAATAAAAGTTAAACATTTCCAGAACAAAAAGAATCAGAAAATAACTTAGAAAATTAGGAAATCAAACTCTTGCAATTAAAAGGTTAAAATATGTTTAGGGGTAACCTCCAATGTCGTTACAAGCATTTCTATAGACTTTCTCATGGCTTTCATCCATGTTATCTAAGGACTTCCCCTATTAATATAAGCCATTCTATATATACACACGAACCTCTCCTAATGGTAGCTTCCTCAATCTGTGTGTCACATGTCCATACCATGTCAGAGACCGTGCGCTCAATCATCGCCACTCCTATATTACGAAAATCTTCGAGAAGACAATAACCACGGAAGAAGGCAAAGAGCTAAGAAGGATGTGATTACAGGGCCATTTATCTCGGACTCGTCGTACATCCACCGCTGCTCCCTGGGGACGATTGCTACCTTGTTCTCTTGACAGAGGACCTGGAGAGAGGCAAGCGATTCGACTCGAGGGTTTGGCGACGGCGAGGACAACGTTAGAGGGACCAAGAAAGGGGGTTTTGGGGAGGGCGTAGGCCGTGGGAGAGGAAAGCGGGGGACTGCCCTGAGATCGGACGGCCGAGAGGAAAGCGGACGTCGGAATCGCCGCCGCCATTTTCTCTTTCTCCGGCTGGCGGATGAGAATGCCATGCCGCGGTTTGGCTAGATCTCCCTCTTCTTTTAATTTGTTTTCGGCGATCTAACGGACAGCAAGAGAAGGAGAGAGTGGACAGCCCTGCTGACCGCCATGGGTTTCGGATTCTTGGTGAGATTATCTGCTAATCTTGGTTTCACCTGGAAGCCGCTCCCGCTCGTCGTCGTCGTCCAACAGCCCGACCCAAGACTCTTCAACTTGGACCCGGCATAGGATGTTTTGGAGGGTACTGGCCGGGTGACCTGGGTCAAGTTTTTTTGGGTCAAGTTTGTATCTCGTCACACGTTTGACAAATTCTCCAATGTAATATTTCGATCCAAGAAACCCATTCGATAGTTAACAAGACAACCAGATCATCCACTAAATGCACCCAAGTTGTTTAATATTTTTCTCTTCCCTCTATATATAATATGCTTAATTTTGTATAGCCATCAAAAACATATCAATCACTCAATATCCGGAACAACTTTCAGTTTAGTTTAGAGAATTTGAATAAAAGTCCTGCATGCATGCATATGTACATAGTTATCCTCACATACTTTCTCTGTTCTAATGAATGTGTTGCGGTGTCCTTTAGACTACGTAGATTATAGGCTAGATTCGCGTTCTGATACGAGTAAAAAAAAATAATTTGGATTTTTTGATTCCATAAAAGTATTCAAGATCAACTTAATGAATAATAGATCTTAGACTAAACACATACTCATACGAATTTTTATATATGCAAATATGCATATGGTAATGTGTGTGTATGGCTGTATGCTATGTATGTGCACGCATGTTGCTTATAAAAAAAAGAAAAAAAGAAAACTCATTAAAAAGAAAAAAAAGAGGAATATATATATAAAAAAATCTACCAATTTCCAATCACGCACTGCCGTAGCGTGCTAAAAACAAAAGACTAGTTGGACCGGAAGTGGTCCGGGCCAGATGGAGGACGGTCTAGACCCCCGATCTGGTCACGTTTAATCGAACCCGGGACCGGTGGAATCTTGCGATCCCCTCCCCTATATATATCACCTGGAGGGCGACGGTGGGGCTCTTGCTTCGCCGCCGGTGCGTGAACCGCTTTCCCCTGTCGTCGTTGTCACCGGCTGATATCTCTAGGGTAAGGCTTCGAGTTCTTTCCTCCTCTCTTTTCCGGTGTTCTTTCATCGTATTCTTTCCCATCTTATGTCTCCTTTCTAGGGTTTCTTTGAGCAGGATGGATTCTTGACCATCGGCTAACCTAGGGATTTCTTTTTAAAAAAATTAAAAGATTTTCTGAGTCTTGAGTTTTTTCTCGTAATTTCTGTTGATAATTCTGCACTATAATCTAAATCTAGGGTTTGCAAAGAACGCTTTTAAGATTCTTTCCAGATTCATTAGTTAATCCTTTTCTAGCTTGAGTTGTCCACACTTTGAATTGGTGCCACTGAATTCATATTTCTGTCTTGGTAGGTTTGGATACAATCGTGTCATTCTTCACTGGTTTCTGATTTTCTTAAATAAAAATATTTGGTGATATTTTTTTTTTTCTACAATTCGAGCTTCGCTCGCAAGGGAAATGCAAAAAGTTTCTTGAAAAGAGAAATACCGATGTTTTGGGGAACAGTACGAGGAGGAGAGCTTATTGTGTACTATGTAATGCAAGGAATTCATTTTAATGTTGCCTCCTTATTCCATATTAGCTGATCTTCTAAACATCCACCTTGGTTTCTAGAGTTGGATTGGTAATTGCAGCTTTGTTGAAATTTCTGGTTGTCAAGTGGCTTACTGAAACTACAGAAACCAATCTGCCAATTACTAAACCAAATTGCAATGATTGTTCGTTGATATGTTGACATCCTAACGAACTGAGATAGGGCATGTGGTTATGTAGAATAATATCTTAGATCATCTTGTTGTCAGATCTTGGTAAAGAGATTGCACCTGTCTTGATATTTCCCAGTGATCCCTTCCTGTGAAACATTTTGCGATGACTGGGCAATAGGATTGGGATTTTTTGATCCATCTTCTGCAAATATGATTTTTTTTTTTTTTTTTGGAAACATTTAGCTTCATTCTTATCTCGTAGCTCTCTGATGCTTTTCCCCTATATTTTTTTAGCTGAGCTAACATTCCTTCGATCATTCAATGAAAAATCCTGATACAATTGATATTGCCTGTCAAATGTTTTCATCTGGGAATCCATATCATGGATTTTGAGACCTTAGTTGCCGGAATCGGGAGTTAGTGTTGGAGCAAATGTGGGTGCAGGTGCAGAGAGGTGGATGTTTTAGAAAAACTTCTAGTAAGGAAGTACTTAGGAAGCGCGAGCAGGTTTGAGGTGCTGGAAGATTCCGAAGCGGGAGTGTTATCCTAGGTAGAAGATGCTGGAGACTAAGTTTCAGACCTTAGCAAACAGCAGATAAAACTTGGTATGGCTTTTCTCGGGATGCTTAGATCTTAAGTTTGAGTGCAAAAAGTAAAAAAGAAAAAACATTGTAAGTTTGCATTGTTGAGTTGAGCTGTCCATGGGAAAGGAATTGGACCCATTTATGGTCCAATATTTGAATTATAACAAGAGGGAAAAAAATCTATCTACAATTTCTTAATCAAGCTGCTGCAAGGTTGTTATTATTCTAAACATAGCTCCATTAAAAAACCATAAAAAAATGACTTGACATCTGTCTATTCAAGTAAAATATGAATTTATTATATGTTCTTCTTTACCATGTAGACATGTAATTTTCAACTAAATTCCTTAGCAGCACAAAGTGGCCAAAATTCACTTGAGAGTGCCATTAATTTTTTGCTACTCGGCGACTGAGGAATCCAATTAAGGATACTACCAGTCTTCTAAGAAAAGGGGGGAAAAACTGGTTGGCCATACTACCAATTTAGGATTCCGAAGTGTCCGTTTCCTTTATGTTTTGTTCCATACTTAGATTCAAAATAAATCAAGCATGACATGATTATAAACTAAACATGCCTGATTTTGTTCTTATCAAATCATTTCATTAAAATATTTATAAACTTCTTCAAAATTGTAACAATCTCCTGTTTCTGATACGGTCATTATGCTATTTGATTCCTATGCCACTATATAAGTTGTCATAATAATTATTGCTATATTAGCAGGGAAAAAAGGTAATAAATAATGATTTTCTACAACTAATTAGTACATATACTGCTGAGTCTTTATTTATGAGATGCCGGGCTTCCCTGCATACCTACACCAGCTACTCTGTCTTGTAGTTATATGTATATACTGTTATTGTTTGCATGTCTTATTATACAAATTTTCCCTGGTCAGATTAAGGCTACAAACACAAAAAAACCTTCTCATCCTTGTGTGGCTCATTATCAAATGAAATATTTTTTAACATGGCAATTACTTGGTCTAAGAATTAACCATTCACATTAAAGAAATTACATTTTTTACCATTGATGCAAATGAAGTGAACACATTCTTTGATGTAATAAAGAAGCCCTGTACCTGTGGGATAGTTGAATGGTCCTTATGTAGATAACTCACATGGTTTTAGAGAATTCTTATTTCAAACAATGACCTACTATATGGACCAGATGATTTCAATGCTTTGTAGTTTTTCTAGTTCTTTTCCCCCTCTTCAAATTTGATGATATTAGCAGCTTTCAGCTAATTTCCAAGTTAATGCTTGGTTGAACGAATGAAAGTCGTGGTCCTGGTTGGATGGATGTCAGACTGGTAACTCCAGTTTGCTCATGTTATTCTTACACAAGCTTCAATTCTGACCCAATCACAAAGAACGAAAATTTTTCTGGGACTTGTTCATCCTGTACTCATACTTCATTAAATTTTAAAAATAACCTGTCAAGGTAGTTAGATTGTAATTAGCTTCTTTATATTCAATAATATTTATGGAAGTGTATCTCATTGATTCTTTAAATTTTTGGTATCTTCTTTCTTTCCTTTTATTTATTTATTAATTTTTGAAATCTTGCTTAAATGCATAATAAGAATTTAGCCTATTTGTCATTGCTAATCATTATACTTTCTGGAATTAACTAGTTGAGCTTTAATTACAGATTCATGGGGAATTACTGATTACTTACTGATTAATTACTAATTGAGCTTTAAAACTGATTCAGTTGAAAGATTGAAGCTGAATCATGGGGAAGAGGAAGTCAAGGGCGAAGCCACCTCCAAAGAAGCGAATGGATAAGCTTGATACTGTATTTTGTTGCCCTTTCTGCAACCATGGAAGCAGTGTTGAGTGTCGCATGTATGTGTAATCATCTTTGATCCATGTGATGGGCTAGAGTACACTTGAATATTTGGAATATCATCCTTGTTTACTAATTAATCTACTGTCATTAATCTGTAAGACATATCTGATAGTCACCAAGTCTAGTTAGGTGTAGGGGTGGCAATTTACTCTGGCCTATCAGATACCCGACCCGATCCAACTCTAATGGGGCGGGTTTTACCCGAAAACGTAAAACGTACCCCCCCCCCCCCCAAAAAAAAAAAGAAGAAAAAAACCCCGATCCGGATATATATAACTCTTCACAATTTCCTTCCTGGAGGCAAAATAATAATAATAATTTGTATGCAAAAACAAAAATTTTTGTAGCTTTACTCAACCCAATCAGTCCAGCCCACCCCATCCAACTCTACCCACCCTGCCCCACTCTGCCCCACCTCAAGGCAAATATGGGATGGGTACGGGTAATGGCCTACCCGACCCATTGCCATCCGTCGTTAGGTGTACTAATTTTTCCCTCCTTTTGTTATAGCTGTAAGCTTTTCCCTAGCAAGTATGATTGACTAGGTGTTAGAGCCATATTCAAGAAGCAGAATTGTTTATTGGCTCTCATGTATAGACATATCCAAGCATCCAACAGTTGAAGAAGCACAGGAATTCTCCTACAATCTACAATAGTATCACTCTTTCACCTTCTTTATTGATTTCTTTTCTTGCAGTACCTTTTAGTTTTCATATAGTATCTCAAAATAGTCAGGACACATGATTGTTATTAGTTCTTTACATGGTATATTTTTATGACGTGTTGTCAGTTGCTTATAGATCTCATTTATATTTTAATTGCAATCACACCTAGAAACCATTTTATTTTTCAGTGACATGAAGAATTTGATTGGTGAAGCCACGTGCAGGATTTGCCAAGAAAATTTCAGCACCACTATCACTGGTATGTTCATAACTAGTGGCTGGGAGCTTGTTATAAACAGAGGTTAATGAGGTTCAGGCTTTTGAGTTTGCACCGACAATCAATTTCATGGTGCTACTATTTCTAAGTATCAGCAGAAGCTATATATGCTTTTAGTTGTTGTGAATAACTGGCTTATAATTTTCATTAGATCCTGTATCTTCTTTTTTGTTAAACATGAAAATTTAGTGCATTTTCAATTGTAAGCTCTAATACTAGCCTTATCTGGGCTCTCGTATGTGGTAGGGCTCATGCGTTCTCAGCTATTAGATGTGAATAGTTTGTAGTTTGTCTTTGTCCATTTTAGGCTCTAAATATCCTATACGGAGACCGTCTTCTAAAATATCAGCCCCCCACCAGCCCCTCAAAAAAAAAAAAAAAAGAGTCTAAGCGTTCGGCCAAATTCCATATGAGTTTTGAATTGGACTCTAGCTGGGGAATCCTTTGTCCAGCTTGACTATAGGTTTATGGGGTGGTTCAGATCGAGGTCCAAGGCATATTAGGGGCAGGTTGATCTACCAATGGACTGATATCATCTAAAAGTCATGATTTTTGGTGGATCATCTTACTTTCTATAAAAATTGTCCATATTCTCTAAAATATGTAAGATGACCTGGGTGCAGTTCGAGCAGGAAAGGAGATGCTCTTAACTGGTACTAGTCCAGGTCCATTCCGATGTTGATGTTGGCCTCTGATCCGTAGGTCTGGCCTTCTATGCCCTACCCACAGTCTGGACTCCAGATCTAGCTGAGGCTTGAATGGATCTGGCTCCATCAATAATCTTAGTTATTGGAGGTGACTAAAAAAATTATATAATGGGACAGAAAACATTGATATCATAGATTATGAGATTCACATGGTTCACATCTAACCTTAATTTTGTCAATTTTTCTAGTACAAGTCTCAATTGATTCTCAGGAATATGTTGACTGACCTCTTTTTTTTTCCTTTGCAGCGCTGACGGAGCCTATAGACATGTAAGTAGGATTATTGTGCGCATATTGTATGCAGATTCTTATTCGGTCCTATTTAAAAATATGCCAGCACAAGTTCTGATACCAGTTCATGTGTTTCAGATACAGTGAATGGATAGATGAATGTGAACGGGTGAACAACCTTGAAGATGATGCTACCTAAGCATCTAGTTTATGGGTGGGTCCGTATGAGCGTTCTGCAGAAAGATATGAATGTAACCATTATACCTAATGATAGACCGTAATGGTATATCCGACATCTGTATTTGAAACTGAATAGAGCTATCAGTTATATATATATATATATATATGCTTATGTTGTAAAGAGTTGCAGAGCATGCTGGATTGGATGGATACTCTCCAAGTCCTTGGCTTATTCGTGTGAGAGAATACAGCATGAAAAGGTACTAATGATGCTGTGTTTACATTTAAGTGATTCTCCCAAATCACTTGTGACCAGCCAATTTCTGGAATGGACTCTTCTTAACCGAAAAATCTCAGAGCATGGAGATAATTGGCCTCCGAGCTGAAGTTTGGGTGTTAGCAGTGTTTGTGGTGAAGCAGGAACTAGTTTTTGTCGTTCTTCTTCGCAGCGAATATAGAAACATCCTATAACAACAATTAAGTGCAAAACAAATAATTTTTTCGTATTCTTAAACGAGGGGAAGAAATTCCACCAAAATTGTTAGCACCCTAACTGAGAAGAAAATCCCAACAGGCAAGCGCAAAACATTAATTGCTACCACCACATATAGTAATCGTATTTTCCATCAACTGGTCTTTAATAATATCAAATTTAACTATATCATTGCACAAAAGCTTCCCTGCCGTTTTGGTTCCTCCAATTCAATTGTTTCTAGCCTTGAGAGAGACCGGATTTTGTGGTTTATTCAGGGACGGCAAAGTAGTTCTTTCTCAATCTATCATATTCTAAATGGCGGTCAGGATCAGCGGCTGATGGGGCAGGTTCTCGTAATTTCCCAAAACAAGAAGCCCCCGTGGTGGAGATCAACGTCAGAAAGCTGGGGGAGGAGGAGGAATTCACAATTTAGGTTAAACCGGTTGAAATTGTTGATCCAATTTGACCTCGACTCCTCCGGGAGTATACACTTTTTTATGATATATTAGTTTTCCCTTTTGACGGAAGTAATGATGTTAACATTGAGTTTGCGTGCCAGCAGACGGCAGATGGACGGCTACAGAGACGCGATATGAAGAAAGCTAAAGTATCACGAGCTCCGTTTGATCGATAGACCGGTCAACTCCTAATCGCCCTTTAGAAAACGCGTCTTTTTTATTACAATCAATCGCGTTGGTCAAAAAGCCCCCCACCGGAGATCTCTCCATCCCCTTCTGTGTCTTGTCTCCCTTGCAAGCCCCGTCGAATCGAAAGAAGAAGGCGAGAACAAAACACAACCCCTTCCTTCCCCTGCCCTCCGCTCTTCGATTCCAACGATATTATTAAGAGTATTAATAACGAGAGATGCGGAGATTCCCGCTCCCGCCGGAGAGATGAGATGAGATGAGAACAAGCCCTTCCTGTCCCCATCACTCCTTCTGCTCCCATGGAGAGGCCGCGGCCGCCGCCGGCGAGCTCCAACGCTCTGATCGCCACGCTCTCCAACGCCGTCCAGGCCCTAGGCCGGGGCTTCGATGTTACATCCGACACCCGCCTCCTCTACTGCAAGGGCGCCCCCGGCTCCCGGCTCGTACTGGTCGACGAGGGGCGCACCAGGGACTTCGTGATCTCCGATGACAGCGGCGTCGTCCTCCCCGATGTCTCCTTGGATATTGATATCTTTAGAGAGCAGAGCCTGCGGGAGACCACGCCGGCGTTTAGCTTTCAGCAAGTAAGTCAAATTAATTCGATTTCTCGGTTTCTTTTTTTGCCGATCTGGGTTTGTCTGGACTCGAAGTTATGAGATCGGGTGTGCGTTCTGTCGTGGAGGGATGCTGATGGGTTTTGGTTGCTTTGCTTGGTTGCTTCTGGTCATTTTTCAATTGACTTTCGGCGGTATTTTGTTTTTTATCAGACCGAGCTAGTCTCAAATTTTAATCCTTTTCTCCTTTATTTTCTTTAAATTATCATGGTAATCTTGGGATATCTGAGCCTTCTTGTTTATGGAGGCACAGTTGTCAAGCTGTTATTTCCTTCCTTCCCTTCTGCCATCACCCCACAGACATAGATTTTAGTTGTTATTGCTTTGGCTTTATTATTGTAAATTACGGCATGTCCTGTAATTGTGATCCTTCCGTGAGTTTGGTCTCCATATAGGGTGAATGAAGAATGCTCGACATGCGGGTGATGTCTTAGAATTGGAAGGAGCATATGTTTAGCGGTGGCACTGTTATGAATATAACGACAAGTATGAGAATTCTTTTGAAGAAATATAAGTTTGACATCACAACTAGAAGATGGTCAAAATTATATCCGTCTGGCTGTAAAGATGACATTGTGCTTTAAAAGCCTTAACCTTTACAGGGTGTCAGGATAATTTCCCTGCAGAAATCCAGGTCATCATGGAAGGTTGAGCTTCTGAAGAGAGGTTGCAAGATGAATGCGGAGTTGCAGTTTGCTTTGTGCTATAGACCACCAAAATTATAGTGCATGGATTTATAGCACTACAGACATCCTGATTGCCTTCAATGGACTGTGTCGTCCTGGGCAAAGGATAGACCTGTCTTTAGAAGTTCTAAAGTTCCAGATTGGTGCTTGACCAATGCCTAGAAAGCGTGCTTGTTACAATACATGGCAGAAGTTAAAAACATGTTTTAGAATGTCTGGCTCATCACATCAAGGAAATGTTAGTGAACAGCAATTAAGCTTTTGCTGAAGAGATTGTATCACAGGTTCAAAACATAGTACTGAATGATAATCAAAGTCTCCAGTGGCCATTGATAAATATTGATGATACATTGTTTGATTGAACTAATGGTTCAGACTATGACAATCTCTTTTGGAAGGGTAATTTTTATACGATTCGAGCAATAGGATTTGTCACCTTGTAGAATGATCTGTTGCTCTTCAGAAGTTAAATTTTATAACATTTTTATCACCACTCATGGCATTGTTGGAATGACTAGTTTCTGCGTTAATCGTTACAATTTCTGCTTCATCAGTTGGATGAGAGTTTATTAGGTGCTTGATAAATATTGTTGTTTTGGTATGCAGTTGTAAAGATGGTGGTTCAAGTGGGGGTGATTATATGGCCGCATTAACATAAGAGGCATGTTTCAGAAATGATCATGAAGAAGGAGAAAAACATAAAAGAGAGTACTTGGATAATCATAACAAGTTCACTTGAGGCTTGACCTACTTTAGTTTTGATGTGTTTCCTACTTAGTAGGCCAGATTTTGGTCAAGAATAGTAGGTATCATGGATCCGAACCAATTTGAGATGTATGATAGTTAGATATACGCAGTGTGCAGCACAAGCTGCTATGGGATCTAATTATCTTAATTTTAAGTAGGTACATTGAACCATTCCAGGGTGCTTCCCTGCCTTGCATTGATGGGCTGGATAATAATTTGAGTTATTCAGTGCTGTACTGTGGATGTGGACCCTAGCGCACCTTTATATAACTAGTTCTAGACGATCCTGGATTGGATGAGTTGAACTTTAGAGTAAGGCACTGCAAACTCCGTCCTTTTGTTTCGAAAAAATTGCAAGAAACTTTCTGAAGTACTCCTCTTAATGACTACAGGAGTTCAATATTACAACCTAGCACTTTATCTTAAAGATACTGGTTGTTTACCTCTAGTAATTATTTGAAATATTTGCTAGATAATTTGGAGAAATATGGAGGATTATTGTATCCGACATATATAAATAAACCATCGCATGAAAATCAAAGTGATTATGAATCTATAACTGCTTATGCTTTTATATCATGTTTTTTTCAATTATCATTAAATATCTTTAATATCCTTAAGTTTTTATTAGTTGCTTGATCCAATTTGGATTCCTTATATCTTCAGGCTGAAGGGCCTTTTTTAAAGTTGTACAGGGCAGAAGTGGGAACAAGTCAAATGATTTGCATCAGATTCCTATTCCAATGGCTACAAACCTGAGCCAAACCGAACCAAAACCACTAGCACTAGTGACATTTGATTGACACTTGATCTATTTCCATTGGTTGGTCAAATTTTGTGGGTTGATCTGGTCTGTTTGAGCAAAATGTTATAGTTCATGTTGTTGATCATAGCTTTTGTCAATTTTTTGTCAATTTGTATCTTTGTAGTGCTGGAAGATATAAATGCCTCAAGATTAAGCTGATATTCTTAAACCATTAGAATGTGTCAGCGGTTCCAAAATACCAAATTAATTTGAAAATCAAAGTTTAGAAGAATTGTGATTTGCAGAATGACTCAAATTGGATGTTTTGATTTATTCAAGATCAACAATATTTTTTAGCCAACATAAAATTGAGATTCTAACTAGACACCTATTGAACCAGACTTTAGCATAACAATTTACTACCTAATCGGCACTTCAAGTTTTTTTAAAAAGATACCGAGGAGCTGAACCAAATTTTAGCATAATAGAGAGCTCATGCTAGACATCCAGAGAAATAGGAACCAAGGGTAGTTCCCGGGTTTTTCCTCTGGGGGGCCAACAACATGCATTATAACTTGAAACAAAGAATATAATATAGACAAAAAGGTGCCTTAAAATTATCAAAGTTGCGCTGGACATTCTTTCCTTAAATCTTTTACTTATAAACAAATGGATTGACTGATTGAGATTTGGGTTCATTTTAGATTCCAAGTTAAAGTTAGTTCTAAGTATCACATTTAGTTATATTTGAGATCCATACTGAATCCAAGTTGTATGACTGTATGTCCAAAATATACTACATCATGATTAATGATATAAATCATGCAATGTAACCTATTAATTTAAATGTATATAGATTAATCGTATTATGTATATTTGTACAAGAGTTATAGGAAGACCAAAGCAAAACAAGGACTCCATATATTATGATATGAATTTTTTATAGGATGTAAGAAATAAGTTTGAACTTAAATATGTCCAATCAAGATTGAATATAGGAAAAGGTTATACATAATCAATTGATAGCATATGAACAAATAAAGAGTCTTTTAGAACCTTATCAAGAACGATGATAATAGGTAGTTAAACCATTACCTCAAAATATTCAGCCAATAACCACCTGTTCTATTATCATTTCAGATAACTTTCTTCTGAACTCTACTCGACCAATCCTAATTAACCAGTCCGTCCTTCAATTAATATTAATATTAATTTACTATTATTTTAAAACAGCAACACAAGGGGGGAACTCATCGTATGGGTCACACTTTTTGATAAACCATCGAAGCTAGGTCCGCAATCTCAATACTAAGTACCATACCAATACCTTAACATTTCAACACAGTACGATTGGCACGGTACGGTATGCACTCTGTACCAAAATAGCTCTTGAATCATTTTTTTTTAATTTTTTATCTCGGTATGTTTTGGTATGGTACATACTTTTGCATGTCTAGGTACGGAGTGATACACCTCAGTATGGGGAGGTTTGGGTCTGTACCGATCCAAACTTGAGTTTTGTGTTGATTCCCACCCGGTATATAGCATGTTATGCCCCATACTGAGCAGTAGAGGGCACTACGGCTGGCCATGCATCGAAGTTTGAAGCGAAGGATGGCCTTGTCTCAATGCTATTAGAGTTAATGAAGATTTTCATATGATGTTTGTTATCGTATGACATTGGCAAGCTCCCACATAACAGTTTGAGATCTGAGCAACATCTTTTCTGTGTATGTTCTTTTGGGGGAGGGATTGTTACTCTTACCTCTCGACCCCCCTCCCTCCCCAAAAATGGTGTGATGTAAGGTACTTGTAGTGTTTCTTAACATAGGAAAGGAAAGGACCTTGTGTTTCTAACCGTAAAGAGGCTGAGGACATTCTGTTTCTAACTGTAAATATGCTGAGGAGCACATTGGATAGCCAGATCAAAGAAGGTTTTTCACAAGAAGAATACCATGCTCACCCAGTTTACCAAATAGGAAGTTCATATCAGTTTAAAACTGAAGATCTTGTTGGTTTCACAAATTTTGAGGATAAAGAAGCGTACTCTCACATGCACAAATTATAGGAGGGAAATTTATGGTGGGAAATTGAGAAGTTATCTTCCTGCAACCAGTCTTTCACACCTTTATCATGCATTTGGGGGGCCATGCGCTAGTTATAGATGGAAAATATTTTACTGGGGTGGCAGGGCATAGCCTCCACCAGGGCTCCCTCTGGATCTTCCCTTGATAGGAACTGTGAGGATTACTCAATTGATAATGCCTTTTTTGGCAGATATTCCAGTAGAGTTTGTTGATAAATATTGAATGTAGGCACTTTAGAATTTTAATCTTTGTAGACCTTTAAGTATAACTCCTCAAAGATAATGGAACATATCTTGAATAATATGACCTTGTGCTGGATTAAACTGGAAAGTATATTATGTTTCAAAGAAACCTGTATAGGTGAGAAGGATACATTTGTCTACTATTTAATTTGCATTTAACTATAAACACCATAAATATGTGTGTTTATAGTATTAACTTTTGCCTGTTGTTTTTTGCAGTTTAGTCAAATGAAAAACTAATATTTGTTTCATATACTACCCAGGTTTCCTTTAACATTTACACAACATAGTAACATACGATATCACTATCTATTTAATAATATATTTTTTGCATTATATTGAATACAATTATCATGTGTGATCAATCACTGCATCTCATGTATCTATTTTGCATGTGACATACTTCTTGATATTCAAACACTAATTGCGGTGGTTTCTATCTGTCCTCAGATGGCTGAATATTTTAATAAGAAGTCAGGGTTATCCGAGAATATACCTCTTGGCAGTTTCAATTCCATGTTCAGTTTTACTGGCTCTGGGAAAATTGATGCTGCAGCAACAAAAGCCCTTGCAATGGATGGTTATTTTATACCTCTATATAAAGTTATACTTATGAATGCCGAATTGGTGTTGCGAGAAGATGTCAGGCTTGCTGTTCCACGGAGGTGGGATCCATCATCTTTGGCTAGGTTAGTAGGTAATAAACTTGTCGCACTTGTGTTTAGCTATTATGACCATATTTTAGTCTTGGAAATAGAATCTCCATATTGGGAATATTTCTAGATCTTTTAGGGCTCGTTTGGTTTGCAGGAAAAGAAGGGGGGAAAGTGTGATCAACGGGAAAGTAATGAGATGCCTCTTGTTTGGTTGGAGTTTTCAAAGGAGAGAGATGGAAAGTCTTTCCCATGAGAAACATGGGAAAGTTACTTTTCCATGAGATGGGAATCACTCCTTTTTTATTTTTTCCCAAAAAGACCCTTCAGCATTAAAGAAGCATTAAAGAGGCATTAAAAACCTAATTTTTATTAAGGGCATAATAGAAATTATACATAACTTTCCTAGGAAAGTGGATGGTCAACCAAACATAAGCATTTTGGAAATTTGTCACTTTCCCATGGTCAACCAAACATACCAAAAGTACTTTTCTAGGTATCCTCTTCCTAGGAATCTGATTTCCAGGAATCATATTCTTAGGAGGGAAAATACTTCCCGCGAACCAAACGAACCCTTAGTGTTCCATGCTACTGGTCACAGCCTTGTAGTCATGGAAAATCTCTGCTTATATCTTAAGAGAAGACATTAAATCTATCAGTTGAGTTCTTTCTTAATTAGTTCTCTGTCTATGTCTCTCTCTCTCTCTCTCTTCTCAGTCATCAAGTTACTCTTCCCTATTCTTTTTTCAGCTTTATCGAGAATTTTGGTACCCACATTGTTACATCTGTGACTATTGGAGGTAAAGATGAAATATATATTAAGCAGCACCATTCATCTCAATTGTCAGCATCTGACATTGAAAAGTATGTGAAAGACATTGGAGACCAAAGATTTTTAAACTTGGAAAACCAGTCAAGTGCTGCTCTCTTTAATTACAAGGACCAGGTCAGTGTCTTTTGTTACTTCAGATGCATAAGTCATAACGTATTACATGAGAAATTTGTGTCATACAATGTTAATATCCACTCAAATGCACAGATTGCAGATCCATCTCTTCTTAACAACCGCGACATGCAGTCATATCTATCAAGTGTTCCACATCTAAGCGGAAAGGAGGTAACTATATATATATATTTCTAATATTCCAATTTATCCCCTCCATGTTACTTTGTCATATTAGCTATCGCAATGGAATTGTGTAAAGACTTATGATTACTTTTATTCATCTATAGATGATTCAGAAATTTAAGAATTCATCTAATTATCTTCAGCTATATATTGGTTGAAAGTGTTTTTTGGGTATTTTCATTTGTGATAGTTATATATTTCTCATTTTACATGTTACACACGAGTGTAGCTGATTCATTTGATCTTAAGCAGCCTCATTTGCTTACACACTTCGCGATACAAAAGACCTTAACCCTTATGGTTACTTTTTAGGTCTTCCTATTTGATTTAAAATACCTTGTTGATTTAATTTATACTATCTAATTTATATTATTTCATACTACTTCTGTGCCCAATTATCCTTGAGCCTTGTCTCATAACAAGATTTCCAGCTTACTGTTATGGAGTTGAATTTCAGTTTCATCATCAGCTTTGAAAGTTTTTTTTTTCTTTTGGATCACTGTTTCATAGACTAGTATTGTTTATGTTGCATGTGCTTAATTAGTTTGTTGCTGCACCACAGCCAATTCCCTTTTTTTTCGCTTAACAATTTCTATGATTGCCTTTTGTGCCATTCTTCCTTTTGTCCTTTCCATGATAATCTTGGTTTCATCATTATCTCTAATCAAGTGGTGATCAAGCTAATTATTTCATCTGTCAGCAATCTTTTAGTATCTTTGGTGTGTCCAGTTGGTGACATTTGGCTTTTGCACATCTAGGGCTGTAAACAAATTAGACTGTACATGAACAGCTTGCGCTCAGCTCTATAATAGGTTTATTTGAGCTAGTTCAATTAGAAAACATGCAAGCTCAAACTTCATTTAACCCAGTTTGTCGATTAGCTAAGCCTGAAGAGTCCAGAATTGCAAAAATCAGTAGAAGCTCCAGCTCAGCTCAATAAGGGGCTCGCTCAAGATTGTTCAAATAGGAAACGAACAAATCTTGATTATTTGTGGTTAAGCTTTGCTTGACCTTGGTTTGAGTTCAAACACCCTTATCATATGACAAGCCAAGTGAGGCCTGAGCAACCTAAAGCTTAGCTTCGCTTGTTTGCAGTGCTACAGATATCTTAGTCCTGGCCGGTCAGGCTTAGGATGCCTTTTTGCTGAACCAATGGATCGCTGGATTGGATCGGGTTGGCTGTTTAAAATTTTCAGGTTGGGTTTGGTTTGACCGCGATCTGACCCGAACCTGACTAGTTTACAGGCCTAACTGCACATGTTTGGGCATATGCTTTGTTTGCTCATGTGATTGCCCAAACAGGGTTGTGGTGATCTTCTCTAGCTATTTGAGAAGTTGTTTCACAAAGAATGATATTGATGTTAAAAAATTCTTCGGTGTTTTTTGCTGCTGCTTTGCTTTGCTTAAGTGCTTTACTTCTTCTGCAGGATGTTACAGTAATCTTTAGAAGAAGAGGTGGCGATGATCTAGTTCAAAATCATGCTGAGTGGAAGAACACTGTTCCTTCAGCACCAGATGTTATTAAAATGACCTTTATACCCATTGTTTCTCTTTTAAATGGACTGCCTGGAATCCAGTATTTGTCTCATGCAATTGATCTATATTTGGAGTGTAAGAATTCTTATATTTCTGGTTCCTCATTGACGTGTTCTTTTTCATGCATTGCTGGATTATCTAGCAAGCCTGTTCATTTTTGCATCAATAGCTGGAGCATTAGGTGGCATGATGCATTTATACTTGTGTTATCATTTTTTTCAGATAAGCCTCCTATAGAGGAGCTGCAGTATTTCCTGGAGTTTCAAATACAGCGAGTTTGGGCTCCAGCACCATCTAGTATTCCTGGTCACCAGAGAAAGGAACCTGTATGCCCATCGCTTCAGTTTAGCTTGATGGGCCCCAAGCTTTATATCAGCTCAGAGCAGGTACAAAGTATTCTTACTGCAGAATTTCTTAATATAGGTTCTGCATGATTCATCTGTATCATTTGCAGATAGTTACCATTACTGTAGCTAATTCCAACAACAGTCTTCTTGTAGCTTAGGATTGTCCTTCATCATCCTTCTGAATCTATGCTTACATATATTCATAATTCAGCTTATGAAAAACAACTATTTTCACAAAGTAGCTTTTTCTCCAAAGAAAAGATTTATAGTAGATATGTGTACCAAATATCAACTTCTTTCGCAATGAATAAGAAGGAACTCAAATTCACGATATATAACACACAACAAATAACTCATTCTTATAAATTTATGCTTTTTTATCATCTGGCAAATCATTAGCACTAGACCAGATATGATACGAATTAAGAGACTTCCTATTTGCTTGTAGGACAAGACCTTTAAAATGAAATATTTCCCTACACATCCAACATCGACATCCCCAGTTTGTGATGTTCTTCGCGGCAGTTCCAATTTATGATGAATAGCTAGTTCCAAAAATACCCATCCTTCTAGGTGTGTGACGCAATTGCTTCATTATATATTTTTGTAGAAGGCGGAAGGGGCCAAGATGAATTTTCTTATCAATTAGCAGGCCTCTTGGTACTTAATGGACTTGTATTCATGAGATTCAATTAAAGGAGGCTCTCAACTGAAATTTTTCCCAAACCATAGAATGTCCAAATCCACTTATTTCTGAAGAGGTAAGAGACACAGATGTAACAGGTCTACATCACTCAATGTCTTGATCTAATGGTTCCCTTCTGAATTCAGTTTTTCATCACTTCCTCACCAACATTTTCTTTCTTTGAGGAAGTCCTCACAACATTTTCACTAGCAATAATTGTTTTTTCAAATGTCGCTGCTATTCACAATTTTGGAAATTGGTCTTTCAATGTTTACCAACCAGTCAAATAACCAAGCTAGAAGGAAAACATTTTTGCCTTTAATAACCATGAATCTACAACCATAAAACATTCTTTTCTTGATATGGCAACCTCTCTAAAGAGGAATTTGAGGTAACATTAATTGCTTTTCTAATGTCTTGCTTCCTTCACCTGTATTTCTTTAACAAATCTTTTCCAGTATCTGTTAGGTTCTCCAGATTCCATGGTCACTTGCAAAGGAGACCCCTTTTGCAAAAAACCCCTATAGGTTTCTGGATCACCTCCTAACTATTTGGGATCAACTTCATGAATCTTGAGGGTATAATTATTTAGAAGGATACTGTTGACATCTGTAAGAATAACCTGGAGGGAGCAACTCAACTCTCTCTTTCAAACAAGCTACATCTTTATGAGCAGATATGCTCAGGTCCTATTGGCCTGTCAGTCAGTGTCCCCAAGCCATGTCAGGTGGGTGTACTAAATTTGGAGTGGAAGAGACACGGTCCTGTATAATGTGGCTTGTGGATCAGACTATTTACTGATGGAGGGCTGACATCTCAGCTCGCGGTTATATTTTTCTTGAAGGAGACTGCTGAGCTGCTGTCTCAAACAGGACCAGCTTCTTGGTAATACTGCAATCTGCTTAAGAATTTGATGTGCAAAATTTGTCCCAGTCACTGTTCAGATAGGAAAATATAAATATCCAATTGTACAGGACTCCCCAAATTCAACTATGCTATGCTTGGCATGGGGTGTACCAGTGGATTGGAAATCATGGAAAGCTTGATTTGAGGATCTTGACAGTTTATAATGTTCTCTGCATGAGGTTGATGGTCTCTTAGGGATTTTTTTACTCCCAACATCTTGCTTATTTTGGGGATCTTATCAAGCCCGTTTAAGTTGGAATTACATGCCTAGAAGCTAACTTAATTTGGAAATTGGATGCAGATATCTGTTGGTCGGAAACCAGTCACTGGCCTCAGGCTGTGTCTAGAAGGAAGCAAGCAGAACCGACTAGCCATCCATTTACAGCACCTTGCTTCCCTTCCAAAGATTCTCCTACCCCACTGGGACTCTCATGTGGCAATTGGGCCACCAAAATGGCAAGGCCCTGAAGAACAGGACAGCCGCTGGTTCGAACCAATCAAGTGGAAGAACTTTGCCCATGTCAGCACTGCACCAATAGAGAACACTGAAACAAACATTGGGGACCTTTCTGGTGTCTGCATTGTGACAGGGGCTCAGTTGGGGGTGTGGGATTTTGGGGCCAAGAGTGTCCTACACCTCAAACTATTATTCTCCAGAGTTCCTGGGTGTACCATAAGGAGATCAGTGTGGGATCACAGTCCATCCAAGACTCTCGCGCCATGTCTAGATGATGCATCATCTTCAAGCGACAAGTCTGGTCAGATCAGTAAACTTGCAAAGATAGTTGACATGACAGAGATGTCAAAGGGGCCAGAAGATACGCCGGGCCACTGGCTGGTTACGGGAGCAAAGTTGGGGATCGAGAAGGGGAGGATTGTTGCACGTGTAAAGTATTCCTTGTTAAACTACTGAATCTGGTGTTGTTTGTTTGTTTCCATGTTCACCATGCTATGACTCATTCTTTCCGAACTAGCTATCGTTCTTTTGTTCTTGCTGTAGATCTGGATGTTGATGTTATTTATCAGAGGGCATCTCCTCTGGGTTTTGTTTATTTTTTTGTTTCTGTTATAGATTAAAAGTTTTCAGTTGATGTATACTGTTATCTTTGAATAATATATTTTGAGGCTTAAAGTTGTAAGGCAGCGGCCTATTCATGCAGACTTAAATGAACAAATTTTTTTAACATCATGATACAAGCTGGGATTTGACAATTCCAGTAGTTACAAGCCATCAAGATTTTGGCAGGAAATTGTGCAACTGTTAGCTTTCTATGTACCTGAATGTATCAAAAAGTCTATATTATATTGGCAACTTGTAATTCTGTGCAAGTGTATGTTTTTCTTCACCCCCTAAATCCAATGTCTTTAAGATACAAGTCAAACTGCTTGTACAAACAAATTGGTATCATCCTAGGATTGAACAATCCTTGTTTCTTGAGTCAAATAGTGATGTAAATGACCTGAGCCTGGTCTGCTCATGCCAAATTTTACACTTGGGCATGCTTGCTCCCTAGCCTAACCATCTATAAAACCAGGCCCTAATAAGCCTACAACCGATCCCAAAATAATTTAAACTCAGGTCTCAATAGGGCTCAATTCTTAGTTGTCAGGAACAGTTTTTCTAAAGAAAGGAACCATTTTTCTTTATGGGGACATGAACATACATTTAAGTGCCCGTCCGCTACCTTTATACAACAAACTTCTCTTTTGCTTAAATGTTTCATATGATCTCCATACACCTATATTTTTAATCTGCTGAATATATAGGGATCTTCACAGACTTTTGTTGTACATATGTCTGGTTCATACTTTGATGATTGAAACAAAAAAAAAAATGTTATGCCTCGTCAACTTTTATATGTTTTTAGCTTTATAAACCACTTCTGCTGACAATACTCGACTCGGATCCAAACAAATAGAGTGACACTCACCTAGGACCTTAGACATGATCCTTGTATTCCAATCCTGTCGACGTGGAAAAGCCAAATGTTCTCCTATGGCCAGGGTTGTCGAACGTAGAGCTCACCCAGAACTCTTCGACAATATCCTTGGTTTTGACCTTCTTGCACCCCACTTGCACTAAGTCATTCCATTAAATGAATCTTGACCAGAACCCAAGGAAATCAGAGAAGATAGATGTTACAAATTAAGGATAGAGAGGGAGAGGTGAAACAGTGAACAAAGACTGGTTTCAATCTCTGGTAAGGTCCCACTACTTCTCTCAGACGCGCAGAGATGGTTTAATGACCTATTTCACTGTAGACTGGCTCTCTTCTCTGGACATTTTTGGGCCAGCAAATGGTCAACTTGACACTGAGTGGTGCAAGCCATACGTCGGAATAACTTCCTTCAAATTACAATGGTCAAGAATGTTAAGGCTAAAAATGGATGATTACAGTGACGAGCTTGGGCCTAATCTAGCTCTGGCATTTGCTGCGGCAAAAGAGCATTCATTCCATATTATGGTAAAGGAAAATATATGGTGGATGCACAAATCTATGGGCTATGGCAAAACTGATGTGGCGTTACTTTCTTCATGCACGTAACACCAACTGGCCCCTCAAGAATTGTTGCGGTAAAGTTGCCTTTGTGACCCTTCTTTGGCTGTCTTCTATTTGTCTTTCTCGATTCTTTGTTTGATGAGGATTCCATACAAAACATGGTCTAAGTGCACGTAAAACAAATAAATTATATAAAAAATACATATAATCGTGCATAAAATAGGCATAAATATGCATAATATAAGTCACAAGTGTGTATAATTATGCCTCAGAAGCTCAGAGTGAAGATAAATGGAACATGGTCAGGGATTGAGTTGCAGTCAAAATAAGGGCCTTGAAGGAGGCTTACCTGCTGCCTCACTGATTAGATGACATGTAAGTTGTCTCATGGATCAATCCCATTATTGTATATTTCTATTTTGCATTCACTGCTTAATCGAAGGGCGCAACTTTTTTTGACCTTTCTAATGTCGTGTTCTGCGTCTGAACTTTGAAGACGAATGCATGCATGTCGCATAAGCCTTAAATATTTGGTCTTAAGCAACTATCATATATAGTAGGTGAAGCAGAGTACGTAGTTCTGTGGGGTTCATGTGTTGCCACCATTGCCTTCTCTGGTTTCAACTGACATGGCACAAACATCTTACCCTGCATCCAGCTCTACTGAAGAGTAGAGACATTAACATGGAAAGCTTTTCTTTTGATAGATTGTATTGGACTCCGAGGCCCCGTTTACATCTAAATTTGTCCCAGGTGGACTGATAAAAACCGTGAGATACATGAGAAGAATGGGTATTGTTTTAGACAAGAATGTTACAGCCATGCCCATGCTTGGGAAGTTTCATATCATTGATGAATGTTTATGGCTTCTTAATTAGGCTGACACAGCTGCATTCCATATTAGATGGAAGTCTCCCAGTTCCCTAACTTACTTTAGGCTAAACATACTCGTAATTTGTAGGCACATATGCATGATTTCTATTTGACATCCAAACCTGTCACAAGGTGCTGATAGGACAATGGCCTCAAGCACAGGCTTTTAGGCTTGTTATAGCTTTTAACATAAAGGTTATTCATGTTACAAATTGCAGGCTCCCTGCTGCGAATTGGATACATTAAAAGATGTCGCATGGGATTAATAATCTAGTACAGATCTAGTACCGGGATATCAAATAAGCTCTCGAGTAAACTTCACGCTAATGAGTTGATTCGCTGATTGCCCTAAAAGGTGTTTCAAGCTATATGATGATATTATCTGCTTCATATCATTTTCTCCTAATTATTTGTTAAAAAAAAGCAAAGAAAAGTTTGATCAACCTATTAATTAATTGCAAATAATGCTGAGTTTGAAAGTTTGGTTAATTAGTTTGTAACTTATTTTTGAATGAAGTTGTCACGACCCGAACCTAGCACTTGGGTCCTGCCACGCGATACGACCGCACACTTTTTAGGACAGTATTTTAGTAAATATGCTAGGCCTGAAAATTTACCACAACTTTAAAATCATTGCACAATAATGTTCTCAATTCATAATTAGGGATGTAAATAGGTCGGGTCGGATTGGATCCTGAGTGATCTCGATCTGATCTGATTTTTGATTCGGGTCCTAATTTTGGATCCAGATCCGATCTAGTTCGGATCGGGTCCGAATGGGATCGTGTTCGGAATCGAATCGGATCCATTTTTTGTACTTTTGAAAAAGAATTTAGGTAAATCTAATTTGGTCATATCATAATTATGAGGTGCTGGGTGACCCACGACTTGAAAGACTTGCAATTGACCTCGAGTCAGAACAGATGACCCGTGACAGACTAACTAAGTCGGTCTACAAGCGAAATTTCATATCACCCTATTTTTTATCTATATGACTGATTGGACGGAACTTGGTGTCTCCCAGCTCCCCTCTCACAAGGGCAAAAAAAATCCCTGACCTTCTTCCAAAATCCAACTCCATTGCAGAAAACTGGCACATGACCTATCAGTTCAGCGTTCCCTCACTTTCTCCCTTCAAAAGTTAAAAGAAATAAAAACCGAAAAACAGAAAGAAAAAAAAAAAACCAGCTACTGAGACACCAGACCAGAGGTATCACAGTGTAATAGATCGAGAGAGAATCCTGACGGGCCGAGGTTGCATTGGATTCCGTGAACCTATGCCTGTTGCTATCCTTCCTACTCTCTTAGAATTTTTTCCCCGATCTTCTTCTCTCTCTCTTCGGGTCCAATCGGATTGGATATAAACTCAAATCCGACCCAAAAAATAATTTGGATCCAATTTTTGGACCCGATCCGGACCCGCGGGTCCAAAAATTCGGATCGGATCTACGCGGGTCGGGTTGGGTCGGGTCACGGATCGATCCGACCCATTTGCAGCCTTATTCATAATGAACGACAAAACTGATCCATTAAAGAATTTAATCATCCAACAGGTATCAGTGATACTTTATCTATTCATTTTTTTCGCTTATGATCTCAACTATAGCTAAGTATTACGCAACCTACAACTCTAAAAAAGAAAAAAAAAAAGAAGAGAGGAAAACTATCTCTTTCCTCCCTTCATCATGAATAGCCCACCCCTTCCTCTTCCTCCTTGCAAATCCAATGGGTGGGGCAGCCATGGTGGCTCGCCCCCCCACCCGATGGCGGCCACAGCGGCCGCAACCTCAACCAACCGGCGGTCCACGGCCGCAGAACAGGGGCGATGAAGATCGAAATAGAGGTATCCTATTTCGGATGAAATTTTCGGCGATTCGCCGGTTCAAACCCAAGCTGAAGCCTACTCAAACACTACGAAAGAAAGCGGAACAAGATGAGGAACATTTACCTCGGTCCAGAGAGGTTCCGACGGCCCTTTCCGACGACGAATCGAGGAGGAGATTCGGAGAAGAAGAGCTTGAAATCATAGTGATTCTCGGCGATTGGGGTGGAGAAAATGAAAAGAGGAGAAGAGGAGTTACATAGGAAAGATCTCAAAGTTCGAATCGAACTCAGATTGCTCTCGGAGAGTTGCCGACTCTATCGAAATTGAGGAGAAAGAAGACTCCCAGCCTGGGTCTTCTTTCTGGATCCCCTCACGTGCTATGCATAAGCCGAGTTGGGCCAATATCATGTTATCACAGTTTTTATCACGGCTGATACCTCAACCAACATCATATGCTCATTTATATTTATGTCGGCCAATATAAACTGATGTAGCTCGATATCGACTTATGATATCAAAATAATTCCTAATCTATCTTTAAAATTTTTGAAATATCATTCTAATTATTTATTATTTAAATTAATTACTGAATATGATAGTTAATACACGTTTATTATAATAATTGAGATTTTGTAAACCTTGATTTTTACAGCAGTGGCTGAAATTTCAAAAATCCTAGGTCCTGGATTTCTTTCTCATCCAACATGAACTAAGATCTTGGTTCATCTCAGCATCATCGACCTTCTGAGATGGCTGAGATCTCCGTAATTAACAATCCTGGCATCCACTTACAGAAAATTTAGAAAGATATATCTCATAAACGATCTAGGCTGACAAGATTATATTCATTTGAAAATACCAAAGTCAATAGAGAATTGTAGAATTCTAGATAGGCACACGATTCATCATTATCTAAAATATAAGGAAAAGTTGACGGACAAAAGAGAGATGTTTATACATCAAATCATCTTACTGCTGAGTGCTGCATTGCTCCACTCAGATGACAATTTGAGACAGGCATCAACAATATCATAATTTTTCCTTTCCATGCGAAACAATAGGCCGAATCGATCTATACACCTTTTACATTGCAAACAAAAGTACATGAAAATATAGCGAGCGTGTATTAGAAGGTAGGGTTTGTATGTCAGTTTTTTTTCAAGGTGGACAACGTACAGAAAGGCAGGCAATTTTCTATCCAAGGTCTTTGTTGCTATCGACTGAAGGGAGCTTCATGTATGGAGTCGGAATATATATTAGAGATCAGGTGGAGAAATTACTTCTCTTGACTGTGATCTATACTGTAACTCCACCAAGTGTGCTTAAATATAAACCAAACCTCCTGCACCTGAACTAATGTTACAACTTCAACAGTCGTCACCAATTTCTTGCTTGATCATTGCTTTCCAGGGTCGGTCCACTCCAAAAAGAATGGATTGAGTCTTTTCTAGGATCATACATATTTCTATTTGGACTAATCTTATGTGGTTCCATGCATTTGAGCCAGGTTTGGAATCATTCCCTTGCTTGCATTCATGCAACATCCAGGGTTCAGGGGTTCTTTAATTTGAATACTTTACTCTTCGCAGCCTGCAACAATGACAGGTCTTTGTCAGGACCATTTGGCACCAAGTTGTAAGCAGTCTAAAATTTGGAGTTAAGATGGCAGCCACTATAATACAGTATTTTATTTTTTTTTGAGACAAATAGCAGAGATTTGAGCATCGTGAAAAGTATTGAAACTATTTTTTATTTAAGGAAAAGAGTATTTAAGTCATGATAGTGAACTAGTTGTCAGTCTGATTAATATAATCTTCATCAACTGAATAGACCAAATAGTTACTACGCTTGTTGGCTGTTGCACTAAATAGTTGATGTGGCATACTATTTTCATCAGCATGACATCAATTATACCAGAAGTAGTCAATAAAAATAAATAAAGGACTGAGAAGAGTGAAGAGTCATTAATGACTGTAGGCTTGGCAGAGAAACCTTTCACAACGGAAAATAAATCAAAATTTTATGGGTTTATGAATTTTTCTCTCTCTCGTGGTTAAGATCTCTGATAGCTCTAAACTTCGTTCTTTCCATATCTTTCAGATACTTTCCTGTTTGGGTCCATCATTTTCCATTTGCTCAGATCCTAGAATATTTATCACATAGTTTAAAGGCCAACAGCCAAAAGCATCTAAATGACACCAGTTCCAGAGGATTACTCTTCACCAGTTCTTGTTGTCTTCCTCTTGGTGTTGTCAAATTATTGTCTCCTGTAATCCACCAGAAAGAAAAACTATGATTTAGTTTCATTGCAACTTTCCTCGTGGCGGACTTGCGTAACGTTACCGCAGCTTGAATTGCGGATCCAATGGTTGCCGTCCTTTTTTAAATATATAAAAAAAGAAATAAAAGAGGGAGAAGAATGGTTCGGTATATAGAAACCGAGATTGTGGGGACCGGGGAATAGTTTTGCATGGTATGGGAGAACGGTGGAAGTCGAGAACGTATTCGAAAGGTCCAATGCACGTAAAAACATTCTAATCGTAAGCTCTCATGTTGTCGGAGTCTCTCTGTATGAGTTAGCTTAATTAGTTGTGTTGGAGGAAAATATAATAAGAGGACGAAACTAATCGGACTGAGGCACGGGAATCTCACTTTCTTTAAGAAGATTCAAGCCCTCTGCGATTGGCAAAGACTAGATCCCGGTGCACCATAAAATACTATAGCTTGTCTCCTCCAGGATACAACAGTTTGATGACCGTCATATGGCAATGACAACTCTGCACGATAGTCAAGCCCAAGGCTCTACCAAAGAACATCCTTCTTTGCCAAGAACTCTCTCAAAATATTTTGGGGTAATTAATCACCGGTACATTTATTGACCGGTCTCTAATGTTTAATCTCTGTTGACTGGTTGTTTAACAATCAATCTAGCCATATTTCAATACTTTATTATGAGACAGAAACACCCCCTAAGAATATTTTAATTCCTATTGCTTTATCTTCCATCCCACCGAAGAAGAGAAAGAAAAAAGGGGGTCGGGCCCGCCACGGCTGGCGCCGACCATGGCTCAACCCCTCCCGAGCCTCCTACTGCGGCCACGCTGTCAGAAATACCCTCGCCCCAGCCTCCTCCCGCGGCCGCGCTGCCGAGAATGTCCCTACCCCTACCCGACGGTGGGGAGGTGCCGAAGAAGAGGAAGAAGGGCGGCCGCGGCATCCTGTGGCCGTCACCGGCCACGACCCGCCCTCCTTCCGTGTTCGCCGCGGCCCGACCCCTTTCCGGTGCTGACGGCCTCACAGGAGGAAAAGAATTCTTTGCGGGACATCTGCGGCTGCCGCGGCCACAGCCGCCGCCGCCGGCGGCCCGACCCCCTCCCGTGGTCCTTTCCTGTGTCTGCCACGGCCCAGCCTCCTTCTGACGCCGGCGACATTGCCGGAGGGGAAGAAAGAAGGAAAAAAAAAAGAAAGAAAGGAAAGAAAAAGAAGAAAAGAAAGAAAGAAAGGAAAAATAAATAAAAAAAAAGAAGAAAAAAAAGAAAAGAAAAAAAGAAGAGAAGGAAAGAAAAAGAAGAAAAGAAAAAAAAGAAGAAAAAAGGAAAGAAAAAGAAAAAAAAAGGAAAGAAAAAGGAAGAAAAGGAAAGAGAAAGAAGAGAAGGAAAGGACAAGAAAAAAAGAAAAGAGAAAAAGGAGAAGAAAAAGGAAAGAAAAAGAACAGATGGAAAAAAAAAGAAGAAAAAGTTAAAAAAAAAAGAAGAATATTTTTATGAGTAAAATGAAATGATATTGTATATATTTGGAATGGAGGGAGAGAAGGGTTTATATAAAAAGTTTGTAATAAAAACATAAATGTATTTAGAAATCCTATAAAAGTAACTTTTCCACCAAATAGACATTGATTCCCATTTTTCAAAAATGATTCATAAATTATTTTCATTTATTTCCCATGAATCCTCCATCTCCCCAAATACAAGAACCTTTCATCTTCTCAAATATATAAACCTTTCATCTCCCCAGATGCATGAACCATTCATACGTGAT
Source organism: Phoenix dactylifera (assembly GCF_051530095.1). Lineage (NCBI taxonomy): Eukaryota > Viridiplantae > Streptophyta > Magnoliopsida > Arecales > Arecaceae > Phoenix > Phoenix dactylifera. The sequence continues at coordinate 29,960,808 of NC_143198.1, read as the reverse complement.
TAAATGCGTAAACCTCATAAATGAAATAAATATTAAATTTAATATTAAAATGCACCAATAAGTTGGATACAGAAAATCTTATATATATGAGATCCTTTAACACGCACCTTGACAACCTCTCCTCTTCTTCTCCAAAGCACCATGGTACTCTCTCTCTCTCTCTCTCTCTCTCTCTCTCTCTCTCTCTCTCTTTGCGTGTGTGTGAGCGCTCGTGTGAGCAATCTTTACTTTGTTCTGTTTATGATACCCAGTTCTTTGGTTCTCTCGCAGGAGAAGTGGGAAGTCAAGAATGCGAGGTCCTCCGACTCCACTCTCAAAACCATGTCTACGGTACTCCCTCTCCTCTTTGGATTTGGTTGGTAATTTCTCTTATTGATCCTGTGCTTAATTCTTTGTGGGCCTATAGGAGAAGACAGGAGATCAAGTATTGGTGGAAGGGAAGGTGGATTGGAGAGGAAAGCCAGTCAGAAAAGGAGAACATGGGGGAGTCGGCTCATCCTTGCTCATACTGGGTATTTAAAACTGATACTTTTTAACACCCTAGCAACTTATGCACACAAGTAAGACCAAATTGAGATCGAATGATCGATATACCGTTAATGCATGCATGCTATATATCATAATAAGGCCGTATGCCATGCAAATTAATGCTAACTTCACAAGCATACACTAGAACGACATAGCCTCTTCTTCTTCTTTTTTTTTTATTTTTTTTATTTTTACATAACACATTTTTTTGCATCTTTGTTGTGCATTACTTGGTCTCTAATGCCCCATTTGTTCGCAGCCGCCTTCATGTTTGAGAGCGTGGCCACCCTCGCACTAGCAGCCAATCTCATTACCTACTTCACGGAAGTCATGCATTTGGATATAGCCGTTGCTTCCAATGCTCTAACCAACTACATGGGCACCAGCTACATCGTCTCAGTTGCTATAGCAGTCTTTGCAGATATATTTATTGGAAGATACAAATCTGTTATCATATCAGCCAGTATTGAGCTCGTGGTACTTCACCTACAAACTTGACAGCTTTTTTCTTTTTACTTATAATCAACAAATCATCTTTACCAAACCAACTATTTCATACTTCAAGAACAATTCATGAATCGTACGTCCACCGTATAGACATAAAACTTTAGTGATATATAATCTTGAACAATTTTAAATATTTAACGTTATGCTTGCTATACATCCATGCATTTGAAAGTATTGAATTGTCTTAAAAAAACCAATTACTCTATATATCTACGATTCAATATTGTTAATTAATGATCACTTGTTGTCTTCTAATCTCTTCATTTTTTCAGGGACTTCTGTTGTTAACTCTGCAAGCTCACTTCCCAAGCCTCAAGCCACCTCTCTGCAACCTCTTCGACCCTACCGGCCATTGTCTGAAAGTTGATGGTGCTAATGCTGTGCTCCTGTTCATCTCTCTATACCTTGTAGCCATTGGGTCGGCTGGGATCAAGGCCAGCCTGCCAGTTCACTGCGCCGATCAATTCGACGAGAAGGACCCTCAAGAGGCCCGTCAAATGTCGAGCTTCTTCAACTGGCTCTTGCTGAGCATCTGTCTCGGAGGGGCCATCAGCTTGACCTTGGTGGTCTGGGTTCAGAACGAGAAAGGGTGGGACCGGGGATTTGGGATTTCTACAGTTGCCTTGCTGTCAGCACTGGTAGTCTTCTTTGCTGGTGTCCCAAAGTATCGGATAGCCATCATTCAAGGAACTAATGCACTTCTCGAAATTATTCAGGTTTGCAACTTCTCCAAATCACCCTCTTCAATTTTTTTCTGCCATAGGCTGTAAGATAGTTAAATAAATGAATCAGTGAGAACGATGTCCAGCAAAACTTGCCTCTATGAGACTATGACCATGTTATGTTAGGGAATAAGTCGAGTATTTTGCTTTGGCCATTGCTCTTCATTTAGACGTCCGAGCCCTGACCGAGTCTATATTCTTCAGGTTTACGTGGCAGCGTTCAGGAACAGGAATCTTGACCTCCCTGAAGATCCTTCGGAGCTTTATGAAATCGATGGAACGAAAGAGTCGCTTGAAGAAGTAGAATTCCTGCCTCACAGAGATAAATTCAGGTCGTTTTTTTGAAAAAAAAGAATTCTGTCCATAATCTCCTTCTTATGAATTGCACCACCATCTTTCTTGATGAATCGAACTCATCTGGAACAGGATAAGAAGATTCATTCCTATCAATAATTTACATTATTATATATCAGAATTTATTTTGATTGACAGAAGTTTTTCGGTAAAATATATGATTCGGACTCTTCAAAAGATTAAAAAAGTAAATAATTTCATATTATATAGAGCCTTTTGAGAATTTTCACATTATAATTTTATATAGCATGATGCTGCAAGTGTGGCTCAGCTTGCAGCAGTTCATGATTCTATATGCATTGGAAAATTAGGTAACTACGGTTCTTCAATTTCCTTTCTGATGGAAAAACATCAAGAAACGTTGACAGAGTATACAGTAACAAGTGCTAAGTAATTCTTCCTTCAGGGTGCTACTGTTTTAGCACTCCAAGAATTTTTATCACTTGCAAGAACCCTCCCTCCTCCAATCACACGACATAAGCTAGTTGCTTGAAAATTCTACGCAGGTTCTTGGATAAAGCGGCAATCCGAACTTCCACCACCATTAATCGCAGCTCTTCACCCAGCCCATGGAAGCTATGCCGAGTCACCCAGGTGGAGAACGCCAAGACCATCCTTGGGATGATCCCCATCTTCTGCAGCGCCATCATCATGAGCACCTGCCTGGCTCAGCTCCAGACCTTCTCCATCCAGCAGGGCTCCACCATGGACACCCGCGTCACCAGCAAATTCCACATCCCCCCTGCGAGCCTCCCCATCATCCCCCTCACCTTCATGATCATCATGATCCCAGTCTACGACCGCCTCTTCGTTCCCTTCGCCCGGAGGATCACCGGGCACACCACCGGCATCACCCACTTCCAACGCATCGGTGTCGGGCTCGTGCTTTCATGCATATCCATGGCCACGGCCGCAGTCGTCGAGGTGAAGCGCAAGAATGCCGCAAAGAGCCATGGGATGCTCGACGCCCTCCCCGTGCTGCAGCCGCTGCCGATCAGCGTCTTCTGGCTCTCCTTCCAGTACTTCATTTTCGGCATTGCCGACATGTTTACTTCCGTCGGACTGCTCGAGTTCTTCTACTCGGAGGCACCCATGGCTTTGAAGTCGATTTCAACCTCCTTCCTTTGGTGTTCGATGTCGCTTGGGTACTTTCTGAGCACCATATTGGTTGAACTGGTGAACGCCGCCACCAAAAATCGCACAAAGAGCAGAGGGTGGCTGGCTGGAAATAATCTCAACAGGAATCATGTGAACCTCTTCTATTGGTTGCTCTGCATCCTTAGCTTCATCAACTTCTTGAACTACTTGTTTTGGGCCAAGTGGTACAAGTACAGGCCACAGGTTCCCCGTGACACGGCCGAGAATGGGAAGGTGGAAGCACTGTAATACCTTTTGGTTTGATATTTCTCTGTTTTCAGTTGCTCCTTTTCTTATTGAGAAAGACTAATTTGCTCATTATTATGGTGTTGTTTTGTGGATTGGTCGTCAGTTGTTTTAGGATGTTTTATTTGTTTCCGTTGCTAATGCTCTAGCTAATTTGCTCATTATTAAAAACACATCACATTTTTGATGTACAATCCCCCTGATACATAAATCTGAAAGTACTTGGGGACAAAGTACACATTTGATTAGAAAAACAATAAAATTTTAAATTATATTACATACAAATACAAATATTTATTTAAATAAAAAGTTATTTTGAATTTTGAAATTTAGATATTCAAAATTTACCCATCTTGCCTACCTTGTCTAAAATCAAACATTGATGGATAGCAGTAGAGCGGAGAGAGCGAGAAATTTTTCTTTTAAATATCCGGAATCCATAGTTTGGCTTCAAAAAATATTATAAAATACAGTGTAGCGCGAGATCGATTTTGAAATTATTAGCAAACTTCTCTAAAAAAAAAGTTCCTTCTTTTTATCAAGTAGAATTATCTAAGTTCTTTCAGCAAAAAAAATATTCAAATTATTTTCACAATCTTTGCTTATTAAGATGTACTTGCTTTGCTTAAATTTTCATTTTTTCAGTAGATGGTATGCCCGGTTTGATTTAAGAAAATCTTTCCAAATGTCATTGATTCTAGAGATTGCATATTGACTGCAGAAAAGATTTCTACTTCTTAATGTCTAGAATGATGGAATCATATCATTGATTTTGAAAATTCCAAATTAATTTGTAATCATCCCAAATTAAAAAAATAAATTTATTGTAACAAAGATGGAGTAGGGGTAGAAATGGGTTGGCCCGAAGCCCATCAGATTGGGCCGGACTTCGGGCTAGAACTGAAAAAGTTCAAACCAAGCTTGGCCTTAAATATAGAGCCCATTTATTTTTTTAGACCAGGTTCAGATATGTCACTGGCATGACCTAGCCCTGGCCGAGCCCGAGCTCAAACAACGCCCGAAGCACAGACCGAATTTAGGCCCAAATCAATTTGTTTTTGTACATTGTTATTTAGAGAAAAATAATGAGGAACTAAAGAATAAATTAAAATGAGTTTAGCTAAAAACAATATATTATTTGTTTGTATTATAGAAGAGAGTCTAAGTTTTAACTAGCTTATTTTTTATAAAGTAATATTATAAAATATTAAACTTTAATTGGGTTCAGGTTGGATCTATTTTTGGGCCACATGGCTAATTCGGGTTGGCCCCTCGAGGCAGGTTAGAATCAAAATTATTAGACCCAAAAATATTTAATATATAAATATAGGAAAAACACCATTGAGATAATTTAGATATCCTATAAAAAAAATATAGAATATTTTGATTAAAAAATAATAAGTAAATTAAAAAAAGTACTTTCAGATCGAGAGCGGAGGAAGTGCAAGGGTCTGGGGGGGAAAAAGAAAAAAAAAATCCACGGCTAGCAAGTGCCTCTCGAATCCAAGCCCGCATCATAACGCACCGGATCATCCATTTTGTGAATCTCAAAACGCTACGGACGGCTGTTCGGCGTCGACGCGCAAAAAATTCTACCCTAGGCTGAACTAAAGAGGGTGTCCCCGCCGTCGCACCTTCTCCTCTCTCTCTCTCCCTCTCCGTCCCGTCTTCTCGTTGCTCGCCTCTCCTCTCGTCTCTGTTGCGCCTCTCATCGCGTTCCATCAGCCAACGATCGAGAGCTCTTGACAATCCATTCTTGGATTTCCTTGTGCTCCTGTTCTCATCTTGGGTAATAGATCTTGGATTATTAATTTCATCTGGCTCCCAATTAGCTTTGTGGCTACGTATGGGGTTTAGGTTACATGAACTATTCTGTTACAAATGCTGTAGATTCTCCTGGTCAAGGTAAGTATCCAAGCTTGATAACGCCTTTTCTTTTTTTTCCCAACGTTTCTTTTTCCCAAATTGAGAAAAGAAATGTGGAAGACATCTAGGATGTGAGGACTTCGGTTTTGTTTTCTAAGTTCATGGTTCAAACGATTTGCCAAATGATGTTTTGGGACATTGCGCAAGGGCTTTGAGCACTGCATGGTGTCGTGAGATGCAATGAAAACAATCATGATCATCCCTTCTGATGGCAGTTCTTTTTATTTAAAATGTTGCTGAGTGGTACATTTTAATTTATATTATTCTTTTTATTTTTTGTCTGCTGGATTTCCTTTTTTTTATATAAAAAAAAAAATCTCTCATCGTTTTGCTCTTGCAAATGCCCCATGAGAAGAATCTTAAGAGTTGCCAAATGATGCCGCGATGTTACGTAAGGGCTTTGAGCATTGCATGGTATTGTGTGATGCAATGCGATAATATCATGGCCATCCCTCCTAATGGTATTTTACCAAGAGTTATTTACCTTTAGCTTAGTTGATTTCTCTAGACCCCTCCTCTGCTTCTGCGTCAATTTCTTTGTGCAGCATTATACAGCCTCAGGAATGGATATACATCACTGTGATTTTGTTTTTTCCTTTATTTTTGGTGGATCTGAGATAATGTCTTATAAAACCTTATAGATAATGTCTATTACTTGAGTTCATCAAGGTCTGTTCACTATTTGTACTCTGTTCTGGTTTCTGTTTTGTATATTCCTGTAAGTGGTCCAGCGCAGAACAAGACCCATTACCTTGCGCAACGGTAATGAGTTAAAAGTACACACTGTTTCTCTGCCACACTGACCACGGAGCTTTATTTAATTCTGTCATGACCTCTGATTGCTCCTTAATCAGTTCTCATGACAAAAAGAGCTCTTGTTTTCAGCTTCTTTCATTACAGTATCTATTTATGCAAAGAATGGGAGCATTCTGGAATTACATCAGGCTCAAATCCTGTCTTGAAGTTTATGTTCCAACTTGCTTTGTGGTTCCATGATCAAGTTAACCAGTACATTGCTGCTTGCCTATAGTAATCTTGTTCTGATTTTCCCCTGATGGAACCTGGAATATGCGGTGGCCCATGCACAGCTATTGCTTCTGCTCTATAAACTTTGCTTAGATCAATTTTGATTTGTTCTTAATCCTAGTTCCTTTAACTTCACCTTCCATATCCTTGCAAGAAACATTTGATTAATAAACGGTTGCAAGTATCGGATCCAGTGCTGCAAAGGCATTTCATCACAAGTGTAGCTTCTTGTAAGCTCTCAGACCTTCCTGCACTTACCTATGCAAAACCTGCCTTGCCCAATGCTGCTCCCTTGAGTGCAGGTCAGTTTTCTACTAACTAGTTACTTACCCATTTTCATTCCTAGATTAAAGGGTAAGGTCATTCAGCATTTTTTCAGGATCCACCAATGCTGATACACAGAGTGAGTGTACTTGCCAAAGTTTCTCATGAATACTCTAATAATCATGCTTAAGTTTCTTTTTTTGATGGAAAACTGAATAATAGCAGTGATTTTATTCAGTTGTCTGCTAACAATTTGTTAATTTCTTTTGCATGCCCGGTTAGATGATCAAAAAAACTGAAATACCTACGGTATGCTTCAGGATGTCGAGAAGAGAATTAGGGGGAAAATAAGACTTCAACCCTCCCTTGCTGCAGCGGCACAAAAATTTCGCTGACTATTAAAATATAAACGAATAGGTGGAGATATTTATGTGTTACATTTGCACATTCATTATATGGATCTAAAGCATGCCGTGCTTGCTGTCATGGTTCTACAATCATAGCTGGAATTCATCAGTCAGGCAATTTGATCCGTGATGTTGTTGGCTATATATTTGCATGTAACTTTTCTTTAATGAAATTATTTGCAGCTAACTCTTGAACTCAAGCCAGTGTACAATCGGCAGGAAGTTTTGGATGTGTGGTTTTGTCTGCAGTTTAAGCATGATATGGCTTTCCAAGGATGATAACTTTGAATCAAGCATTGCACTGAAGATTGCTGAAAAATGGCTACTGACTGGCTGCCCATGGGTGCTCCTATTCCTTGTGCGCCTGGCAGCTCAACGGTGGCGCCCGTCTGCCCGTCGAGTGCGCCCGCCCCCATGATGTCAACCCAAGGGGTGAAGCTGGGCTCAGCGAGGCTAGACATCGTCGAGAGCCAGGACAAGAAGTACCAAGATATCGACCGAGAAGCTCAAGGAATCGAGGGTAGAGATCAAGGAGCCCGAGTGGATCAACTACTGGAAGCCGCACGGGAAGGAGTTTGCACTGAGACGGGCATGAAGCGCCGGACTCCTTTTCGGCTTTGTTTGGAGTGTGATGCGGCGGGCATAGTAATAGGTTTTTTTGTAGATGAAGTTGTAGGCAGGCTGTGTTATGTAGTTGATGCTGGGTATAAATGAAAGAACCATATAGCTTTTGGGTAATTTGATAAAACAGTGTCCTTGAAGCATATTGGCACATGTTGTAATATTTATCTAGTTCCTTTGGGCAATGATCTATGGTTATATAGCTGTTGGGGAACTTTCACTTACTGAATTCAAAAAAAATCTGTAAAAATAGAAACAATAATTGGGTAGGCGTACCATGTAAGGTACTGTCTTAAAAACGATTATTTTTCTGGCATGCATAATATGTTTTTGTTTTCTAAAAGACTGTCTTTTCTCACTCCTTGCTCATACATCATAAATCTCTACTAATTCTTCTTTAGTTGACCTGTCTATCAGCTGCTGGAACCTTATATGCGAGTCTTCTATCGAAACTTGATTTCAAAACTACAATTTAGATACCATAAGGTATTGAGAATTTCAGCCTCATAAAATCAATTTTAGTAATTGGAGGAAAAAATGAAAAAAAAAAAAGTCTCCCAGATGATGGTATGTTCCTCTGCAGCATTTTTGACTTCTATCGCCCTGCCATTTTCCATTCATGACTTTGAAAGAATAGCCTGCTACTTATTAGTGCATTTTCTGCAGAATGTTAACCATGTTAAGACATTATTTATGCCATTGGTGATCATGTTGGAACAGTTATTGGCACAACTCAGACATGGCCCTATGGGAACCCAGCCAATGGTTAACTTAAATGAAACCCTTAAGATGGCAAAGAAAAAGATTCTCACTATCACTAGCAGTTGGCGTTAATTAAGTATCATGAAAACTATGTTAATTCGTGAAATAATACTACTAACATCCTATGCACTTATCAACGATATCAGAAAGGAGTGTTCAAACATAAAAGGTCAATTCGGATGAAGCAGCAAGGATATAGAACAAATAAGATCATTCCGAGAACATCAGGCCACACCATGAGACAGCAGTTTGAGTTTGCAAGGAGTTACATGAAACATACTAAACTGAAGATGTTGATTCTGATGTGGTCCAAAGGAGTTCAGTTCAAAATTTGAAGCAGAACAGTTTATCAAATATGCAATACTGCTATTATGAGGACATACTATGTCGGCAGACTTTCAGGCAAATAAACTTTCAAAACTGGAGCCTCTCTTGATATTTCAATTGTATCGCCATTCTGAATTGAATAAAATATATGCGAACCATCAACATATATCACACCTTCTTGAGAGTACCAGGCAACACACATCCGCTCATCAGGCCTAATTAAGCGATGCATCAATGGAGGGTCCGCAGCTCTAGATGAAATGGGCTCTCTGACCATATACTGAAGGTCTTGAGTATAAATTGGCATGGGAAAACCTCCAGCTGAAAGCATGGCAGCTGTGGATCCTGCAGCAGTGGAGACCCTGAGACCACTTGATCGGCAGTTGACCAAATTAGAGTCCTTTATGCTGTTGCTCCTGACTCTGAATTAAGCATGAGAAAGATCTTATCATTACAATATAATCTCCAAACAAAGGTTTGCTGGTGTTAGAAAGATGTCGCACCGAAATGAGAACCGAGATACTGTTGCTGGACAAGGATGTGCAACAAGAATATCATTCAGAGCAAATGTTGGCAACGGATTACCATTTAAGTTTACTGATATCCTTGTGAGTTCAGAAGGGTGTTTATGACCTTCGAGAATTTCATCCAATACCTGGAAAAGCTCTACAGATCAAAAAGAGGAGAAAAATGTGGCAAGCAATAAAATAACAGAGTCCTCTATGTCATATAGATGAGTTTTTCTTGGGTTATTGGTTTCAAGTGACAATACAAAAATAATGTATCAAACAACATCCCAAATAGACCCCTTCCAACCACATGGAGTTTACCTGCTCAAAGTTTTTTGCAGTTCCAGCACAGAGATAGCCTGTGCTTCTTCTTGCATCAAACTCATTACTGAACTTGTCAACCTGCAATAGACGGAAGAAACCAACCATATATATCTTAAAGAAAAACTATCGCCATAAACAGATGTCTCCATTACAGAATAAGATGTGGAATTGTAGACTAACTCAAAACAAACTGATAGAAGACCAACATAATTGGTGGAAACTATCATGATTTATCCCATATTACGATTGAACCCATTAAGATTTTATATATACCATCCTGTTACACAACCTCTTCAACTTGTGTAGGGTCTGAGTTGACTCCTAGAACTGGAATTGAGTCATCCAAAAAGTGACTGGCCTGTAGCAAAGTGCCATCCCCACCAACAGTGACCACGAGATCCACATGATGAATTTGATGGGACAATTTGTTACGCATCACAAGCTCCCAATCAAGAGACTTACGTCGCAAAACATCCTGACAAAAGTTGATTGTGTCCTTATGAACCCTACATCTGTCATCCAAATAGCTTAATATCTGCACAAGGACCAAGAGAATAGAGAAGCAATGGGAGTTGCAATGAATTTAAATATGATGGCAAAGCTAGAAAACATATTTAGTAAGCTAAAATGCATAACTGCATCAAATATGAAATAAAAAACAAGTGCAATGCACGCCATATCCATGATCACAATGTTACTCTAGTCAAAGGCCATCCGATATGATACTATCAGATGTACATTTAAAGGGGATGCACTCTGATGCCATCCAACCTAAAACATTTAATCATTATAAATATGTAAATGCATCAAATATGCCATCATATGGTAAATCCTTTTTTTTCGGAAGTAGTATATGATATAACATGTAGCTTACATATGCTATTGTAGATACAAGAGCATTTTAGAATTTGAACCATGCTGTACACACCTGCAGATTCTTGCATGCAGAAAAGTAAAGTGTATGGAAGCATAACTCCAATAGCTGTTGGATGTAGGCCACGTCAATATAGAGAGAGGGGTCACATCTGGAACTTATCTAGAAAAGATTCTAATTGAGTGAGTTTGATCTAAGAGCTGTACCAATTTCCCTTCCATTACAACTCAAGTTCATCCTTCCGCTTTTTCTCTCAGAAGTTTCTGAATCTTAACTCTAGTACAAAGACATTTTACTTGATATTGTCAACGTGGCCAGGCAGTCACAAGTGATGAGAACTATTAACATCCTAAGACAGGTGGTGCAAAGGCAGACTAAACAGTCTCCGAGAATCCCAGGCAAGAGAAAATTGAGGGGAAAAAGAAGGAGAGGGAGGAGAAGGAGAAGGAGATCAGAATAAGAAAAGGATCTAGGAGAGAGAATAAAAAGGATAAGGAGAGGAGGAAAAAGAGATGGAAGTGAAAGAAAAAAGAAAGGAAAATGAAAAAAAATCCCAAAGAACAAGTCTTGTCCATCAATTTCATACTTGATACTCAAAATGATATATTAAGATGTAAATATTTTGAAATAATACAAAATTAATAGCTATCATTAAGCATATAATAACCATAACATATAAGCAGTATACCGTCCATCCGATCAACCTGATATCCACTTGATCAATCCTTTTTCACCTTCCACTCGTAATAATTAATAGTACATATAATATGCACATTATTATTGACAATAAAGACTTAATTAATATATCTTAATGTGATTTAATATATGTCTACAAAGTTTTAATGAATACCTATTATTTCTTATGCAAGCATCTAGCAGGGTCACCTTGACAACAACAGTTGTCGATAAGGTGCTTGAAAACTTGAAGGGCATGAGAAGAAGTCATGCAAACTTAATGTTACAACAAAGCTAATTGAATGATTATTTATATTAGAGGAAGGTCTTGCTGAGGGCACAAAATAGAGATCGAAGGTCAGCATATTTGAAAAATATGCATGTTCAATAAAGGAAGGCTGAGACCATCCCTTGCAAGGGGTTGGCCTACAGTGAGTCTGAAGAGATAGTGTTAAATAACAAAAGGTGTGAACAATGGCATTAAGAGGTAATCATGAAGCAACCTCCCCACTATGCAATGCACTAAAGCAGAATTTACCCTAGAATGTAGGCTTTTCAGCAAAACTATCTTACAAGTGATTCAAAGTAAAGGGAAAAAAACCAAGCAACAGATCAAATCTCTCTAGCTTTACAATGATGTTTGCACGAAGATTTTACCTCGCCAAAAGATGCAATGTGATGCTGTTGCCACAAACAGGAAGAGATTTCAACTAAATCTCGATCTAGCATCACATGGAAAGATTTAACAAAGGATGATATAGCTCATCCCGATAAATTTTGAGCACTGGGAAAGCAGCAGTCATTAAGGACAAAAACACAAGCAATAAAGCAAGATCAAGATTATATATATTACTCTAATACTGAAAAACGTAGCTTCTCCAAGCACTACTCGTTGCTTTTCTACAGTATAAACGACAACCTTAAATGATGTAATTTTTGCTGAACTGGTATTGCTTCTTCATAAATTAAAACCAGAGCAAACCTTTTCGCTGCCAAGAAAAGAAGGCCTTAAGCAGAGCGGGAGTTGTCCTAACAATTAACAAGGCCACAATTTAAACATGCCGAAAACAAGCAACTTGGGCATTTCAGGACAAAACCTTTTCCTCCATTGACTAATCAATGCCTTAGTTTGTCCTAAAGAAGATGACTTGGAAAGTTTAGACATCAGTTACATTGCTGACAGTCCCATCAACAGCTTAATGTACAGATTGGCTTTTCCACCAGGACAATCTGCTCCTTGCTTGGTCTAAATGTATGTGCAATGTACATAAAACCACCAAGAAAAAAATATATAATGCAAGATCACACAACATTGAAAAGTATCAAACAATTAGCAGATATTTAATACAGCACAGGACTAGTAGAAGATGGATGTCATCCATATATAAGTTGCATTAGCTGCACAAACTCTGCATCAATTCATTACAACAAACACTTTTTCATCCTGAACAACTAAAGGAAGCGAGCATGAGATGTCCAACCTGGATATTTTGCTAGCAGATAATTTCGTAGATTCAAAAATCCATTGCACCTTAAAAATCCTAATTTTAAGGTAATCCTAATTTTCATCCATGTTTTAAAGCAATAAATTAAAAATGAATGAAAATACAGAAAATGTGATTTTTTTAAAAAAATCAAACACGTACTTTGATATATAAAATAGAGCAGGAGAAACTAAGAATCTCCGGAGAGCACATCAAGGTTTGGAGAGATAGCATTTGTGAAATAGTTCATACATCGGGTAAACACCAAACTTTAGGCATGTGTTATTCAACAAGAATAATACTTCCTGTTCCCCAGCACACATCCGGAATGAGCATCAAACCAGATATTAATCTAAGCTGTTCGGGAAAAAATGGCATGCTCAAAGCTTATTGTGCTCGTAACCTTCCATGTTGTCGCAAACATCTTATTTCTCACCCATTTCACCGTTTTCATTGTTATTTCATAGTTGTCACATTCATACCCACATCTACTGATCATCCATGGCCGAAACATTTTTAAAATTGTCAGGCATAGCTTCGAAAACATCTCCAATTGCGTGTATATTAACAAATATTCGTAGTTGCATCCACCTTAAAAATCCACCATTCTATGAACAACAGTGCTACACTTTTTCTGATACTTCTTTGTAGTAACAAAATCCATTCAACTTAACAGTAAATAGAAGAAATAAGAAATACGTCAGAGGGTATTCTTGTGTTGATTAATGGCGGAAAGCAAAAAAGAATAAAAAGGAGTGATCGTTTACCACCCACCAAAGCCTATTTCCATGGACAAAGAAGAAAAGGAACTCGTCTGAGGTCTTACCTTGGGGTTGACGGCGCACGGGAGAGGGGAGGGGAGGCGGGCGTTGGCCCTGGGGCTGGCTCTCGAGGGGTAAACGTCGAAGGGCTTCAACAGCAGCAGGACCCGCCGCCTCGACATGGGATAGGGGTACACTTCCGCCTTTCCGCTTCCTGGAGAAATTCGGAGCCTGAGAATTTCTCGCCGCAGGAGAGGAGTTTCCTAGTGAAGAAATAGAAGGGCTCGATTAGGCCCAGACGGAATTAACGGGCTCAAACTCAAAGCTGGTCATGGGCCGGACCTAGAGCATAAAAAATATTAAATTTTAAATAGGCCCGCCTAAAGCTTGAATAATGAATATAGTTTAGGCTCGAGTCTCGGCCTATTACCAAATCTACATCACAATGAAGCAAATTTTGATTAACCTAACCAGCAAGCAGCCCATTGAACTTAGCATACTGCAAGACCGGGCATGGATTAGCACCACCACCATGAGGTGGCCCCATCCCAATTTCCCTTCCACTTTTTTTTAAAAAAAAGTCTAGTGCATGAGCTCTCACCATTGCAACTTGCAAGATCTCAGAAAAATAGTCACCATTACAACTCGTAAAATTTGATAAGAGTCAAATACACAATTTTATCCCTACATGTGGAGAGACCGTTTTCATTTTTCGGACCTGTAACATCCAAATCATAGTAAAGTAACTTTGCGTTGTATTATACCTCATCCTCTTCCGTGTATGAAAAACTGATGAACATAAATATGAGCCACATCTAGGTTAATATTGAGAATGTGAGATTGTTGGCATAATGTCGGTTGCCCAAGGAATAAAGCTGAGCTATATGAAATGAGTAACCGCTTTTACCAAAAAAAAAAAAAAAAAAAGGAATAAAGCTGAGGACAGTGTTCTCCCCGCTGCCAAGGTCATATCCCAAACCATCTTTAAATTGATGGGTAGTAGAAACAAGGAGGTGCCACCTCGAAGAGACACCCTTTTAACTGAAAAGAGACCAAAAGATCTAATTGACCAAACTTATAATGAAGCAATCGAACCCAGAGCTTATCAGTACTTAGCAAAAAGAGCATGCTTAGTTTTCCTAAGATCTCTGCATACTTCTATTGGAAGAGTCAGAACGTCCCATTTAACATAATGCAAGTGCTTATAGGTATCGTTGTCTCCAAGAAAATTCCTTGCGATCTTTGCTACATCATCCAAGATAGAATCAAGCACCAAAAAAACAAGCCAACCGATAATTTGGAATAGCATTGAGGATGCCATTGGAATAGTATTGAGGAATAGTTTCTTGCCCACCATTCTAGCATTGACCTTGTCAAAAATAAAATGCTGGCGAGAAGAAAGAAATCGTGACAATCAAAACATCCAAGTAAACAGGTAAGGATCCTCATGCAAATTCAAGCCTATAGTGAGCCATCGAGTGGGAAAATAGACACAAGATTTATTATCAAAAACGTTAAAAACATCAACCAAGACAATAAGAGAGACTTTAGCAACAAACATCACATTACAGCATACATAATCATAAGTATTGCCGTTGGCCTTTTTCCAACTACTTAAGATTGATTTTATGGATCTTTATTAGCCGGGTATTCCCACTTAGAACCATCTTTGATACTATTTTAAGTTTCTCCACATCCCTTTTCACAACCTCCATCCATTTCACTTCAGGTCTTCCTCTCATTTTCTTATCATCTTCAAGGCAAACCAAAGTACGTCTTCTTACCATAACCTTGTCAAATCTTCATTGTGCATATCTACACCATATCAATCAATTTTTTATTATTTTATCCTTAATTTATACAACTCTTGCAGCTCCACTAGTATTTTTTTTTCTTATTTTATTCTTTATATTTTGGCATATATTTATTTTAATATTTTCATTTTTGCCATACTTTACCTATTTTCATATATTTTCTTTATTGCCCAAAACTCTGAGCCATACAATATGGCAGATCTTACTATTATTTTATGTTTTTTTTAAAAAAATCTCCAAAATATTTGCCCATCACGTAATATATATTCTAGATGCGCCTATTCACTTCATTCAAATAGCTCTAATTTTATTACATATATCTTCACTAATGCCTTCATCATTTTATAAAATATACCCTAGGTAACAAAAATAATCACTCTGTGATGTCTTTTGGTCATCAAATTTAATTGTTATCAAAATTTCATTTTTATGCTCACTGAATTTATAATCCACGTACTATGTCTCTCCTCTACTAATTTTATTCTCCAATATTTTCCTCCTTAAAATCCCCTAGATGAATAATTCCATTACAAGAATAAGTGAACAATCAATCTTGCTACTTCATAAGTTATGAAAAGTTTATGGAACCCACAGATATTGATGCATCAACTTCATAATCAAATTGATCCCTATATATGGCAACAAATCCCGCAAGTAGAGAATAGTTTATGTAGAGAACTGGAATTGTTACAAAAAGTAGCACACTGTTCTAAAAAAAAAGGAAATGGCTAGAGTTGTTACACTAAAGGAACGCATCGATAAATAAATTTGCTGCATCCATGTTATATGTTGAGCATACTTCATTTCTTCGACGAAATTTTAGATGAACCTGAAACACTTGCACATGGAAGTTGCATCAATCCCTCTTGCTTAGGGGTGGCAATCGGGTCGGGTCAGGCATAAACGGGTCGGGTCAGATATAGGTCGGGTCAGAAAATCATAGACCTGAACCCGACCTGTTTATTAAACAGGTCAGGAATTACAACCTGAACCCGACCTGTTTATTAAACAGATAACCCGACCCGACCCGTTTAACCTGTTTAATAAACTGCCCAACCCATCCCCACCTATCCGACCCGACCCGACCCGTTTAACAATTGTGCTCGGGACTCGGCAGCTTGAAAAATTTCAACAGAGGAGTCTCGGAGGACGGCCCGTTGTCGGAGGAGATGGGAGAGGCGAGATGGGTCCTATGCTTCATCGATCGGAGGAGATGGGTCCTCTGCTTCACCGCTTCAGTAGACCTCCGGCCGCCGCGGCTCCTCCTTCGCCGCCGGCGGTCTCCGATCGTTCGGCAACGGCGGCATCTGGATCGGAGTCTCGGAGGATGGCCCGTCAGAGGAGGAGATGGGAGAGGCGAGATGGTCCTCTGCTTCACCGCTTCGGTAGACCTCCGGCTGCCGCGACTCCTCCTTCGCTGCCGGCGGGCTTCGATCGGTTTGGCAACGGCGGCATCTGGATCGCGGCTCCGGCTCCGAACCCGAAGCCCCCACGGAGATCGCGCCCCGGGAACCCAGACGCCATGGCTTTGCAAAGATCACGGACCAAGGGATGATCCGGATCCTTGGAGGAGATCTAGAGTTAGGGTTTCATACCTCACAAAGATCCGGATCCTTGGAGGAGATCTAGAGTTAGGATCCCGGCGAAGGGGGTCCGGCCGTAGAGAAGCTCGTAGAGGAGGACGCGGCGCTGCCTAATTGGGACTGTGGGAGCGGCCGGTGGTGACCTTGTGGGCGACGTACTCGTAGCTGCCGACGAAGGAGCAAGACCGGACGGCGACCGGCTCGGCGACGAATCGGTGGGAGGGGAGGGAGGAGGCCGGCTTGCAGGGGCGAAAGAGGAGGTCGAGGAGGCAGGACGGGTCATCGGCGCCGTCGGAGGGGTCGGAGGCGACGGGCTCGAGGGTGGGGGAGAAGGTGGACTAGAGGGAGAGCCGGAGAGGTTGAACCAAAAAAAAAAAAAGGGCAGCGGTGCCCAGGTGAACTTGGAGAGAAAGTTTTAAACGGGTGACGGCCTGACCTATCTTTGTGGGCTGTGGGCTGTGGCCCTTATCCAACCTGACCCATATATTAAACAGGTTATTAAACGGGTTATACAGGTTAAACGGGTCAGACATCTTAAACCTGTATCCGACCCAATTAATAAACGGGTTAAACGGGTCAACCTGTTTATGACCCGAACCTGTTTAGGCCAAACCCAAACCTGTTTATGGCGGGTCGAACACGGGTCGGGTTGGCGGGTCGGGTAATATTTTGCCACCCCTACTCTTGCTACATAGCACATGGAAGCTCAATAACATTACTTAGGAAACTAATATACGGTAATGCCCGAAGCGGTTCTAAGCAAGGTTCACCGTACCGGTATCGGTAGGCATACCGATCGCCTATCGGACCGGTATGATTTCGGTTTGTACCGATTTAAACTGGCACCGAACCGGAACACTCTTTCCCACCGGAGCTAGGAAAGAAGAAGAGAACAAGAGAGCGAGCGGAGGAGGGATGGAAGGAGGAGAGGAAAGGCCGCCAGCACCCCCCCTTCCATCGAGCTCCGCTGGCCTCTCTCGGCCTCCGCCGGCTCCCCGCGGCCCTCCGCAGGCGGCGGAGGCCTCTCCTCCTTTCCTCTCTTTCCCGCTCTCTCTCTTCTTTTCTTCGTATTTTCCGGCTCTAGCTAGATTCGGCTCATACCGGTTTTCACGGCTCCGGCGTATCAATTACAAGCCAGACCAGTCCGATATAGTGCGAACCGATCGGGACGGGCCGGTTCGTCAAACTTTGGTTCTAAGGATGCACACCATGCACCCAACCCGTATCCAAGGGACCGATACGCTCATTGTCGACACCTGCTTCCGGGGCTAAGTGTCAGCTCAAAGGCTTGCCATTTTCGTTTTCATCAGTCATGGCGCTAATGAAGCCTAAAGGCATCTGAATCGAAAAAGCACGACAGTTTGGAAGGGAAAACTACGCGCAGTAGACGCGCTCGATAAAATGCCACAACCATTTCGCGTCATGCTACAGGCCCAACCTAAGCACCAAAGTTTTTATTCTCTTCACAGCTGTCACGCCACCTTTATACTGATCTCCGCCACACACAAAAAAAAACCCCTCACCTCAGCGGGGAAAAAAAAAGTCCGATTCGATCTCTGCCGAGCGAAACCCTTCGCCTCGCCGTCGTCGTCGAAGAAGTTGGAGGAGGCGGACACATCAACCATCTCGCGGACGTCCGATTCGTCCCACTCGCCCTCCTGCAGCACTGAGCTAATCCAGTCCAGGTTGGTCTCGACCCAGTCCGGCAGCCTCGGCAGCCCAATCTTGACGAACCACTCCGGATCAAGGCTGCCGTCTGATATGAGAAGGTGGAGGAGGAGTTGCGACGGCGGCGGTCGGAGGAGGCAGCGTTATTCTAGAACTCGATTCAGCCAGAGGTCTTGCCGGCGACGCAGTCAAGCCTTTGGCGGGTGCACGGCGGGGGCTCGCCAGGTGAATGGATGGAGGCGGAGGGAAGTGGAAGGCCTTTTTTGGCTGAGGTGGCCAGCTCTATCCACGTGTCAGGTATTATAGTATCAGTTAAAGGACATAATTTGTACAAGGACGGGTCTCTACGTCTATTTTTTTTTTTTTTGAACCGGCAAATGCTTCGGGCCAAAAAGCAGCTGCCGCCGGGGGAGGGGTGGATCGTCTCCCAGGGCAGACCTAGCCTACCATATATAATTAGATAAAAATGCCCGTCTCTTCGAGTGGATCATTTCTGAGGGCAGTGGTGGACAGAGCCTTTCGTCAGTCAGCTAAGATCACTGTGGCAACTACGGTGAGTTCCTTTGGGATAGCCAGAGATATTTAGGACATCCATTCCGCTATTTTAGCGCCCAAATTTATCTTGTTTTCTTGGGTGCCCTCATTCCTTGGTCATCTCAAAGTGAACTTCGATGGCAGCAGGTCGGCGGATAGAGTATATGAAGAAGTTGGATTTGTGATCAAAGACCATCAGAGTACACTAGTAGGGGCAGGAGGTTGGTGCACTCCCGGGGTGACGGCTATTGAGGTGGAGCTTCAAGCAGTATGGGAGAGCATCTTCTATACGAGGAGAGTACTGAATGCAGACAAGATATACCTGAAGGGGGACTGCTCTACGGTGATCGATTGAATACGGAGAGTGGACCGATACGAGGACGGCCACCCACTGATTCATGAGACTCGCAAACTGGATAGAGGTTTGGCTTTTTTCCAGACAGCGCATGTGTATCGGGAGGCGAATAGAGTCGCGGATTGGGTCGCTTCCTACGTAGCTTGTCACTCTGGAGAGCTCTTTTGGACTAGTATCACAGAGGTTCCCCTTTCTTATATCATTTGGTTGCTTCTAACCTGGCAGGTTGTTAGTGTATGGACAATTTTAATGCCCTTTTTTTAAAATAAAAATAAAAAAAAAATCGGGCCGCCAAAGCCTAAAGTCATGTATATCCGGCGGGTCCCACCGGCCAGTCGCAGTCGCACAGGTCATGCCTACGAAACTTCCAACCCACGCTTCCTTCAAAGTTTCGCCCTTCCTTCCCCGTGCCATCTCTTGAATGATACGGTTCTATTTCGCTTTCAAGATCCAACTGTCGCCAGTGAAGACTGAAGCGCCATTTCGTTTTGCCCCTTATTACTTTATTATTAGTTTATTAATCCCTTCGCGTCTCAAATTTCTGAAGTCCGAACTCCGCCCGGCCGTTTTACCCTCCTTCTCCATTCCTCTCCGAAAAAAAAGAAAACCCGGGCTTAGAATAAAAGAACCCTTATCAACCCTCTTCCCCTTCTAGGGTTTAAGGCTCCAATCCCCAGCGCTCCGGATTCGAAACCCTTCCAGGGCAGAAGCTTTGGGCATGGAGTCCAAGTCCACGGGGCGCTTCACCTTGGGAAAGCAGTCCTCCCTCGCGCCGGAGCGCGACGGGGAGCCGGGGGCTGTCGACGGGCTGGATGTCCCGGAGGAGATCGAATCCGGCATCCGCCTCATGTTCCTCGCCAACGAGGGTGACGTGGCCGGGATCCGGGAACTCCAGGCGTCAGGGGTCGACGTGAACTTTAGGGACATCGATAGGCGGACGGCGCTCCACGTCGCCGCATGCCAGGGGCTTTCCGATGTTGTTCAATTGCTGCTTGAGAACGGCGCTAAGGTGGACCCGGAAGATCGGTGGGGCAGTACGGTATTCGTGCTTCACTTCTTTCTTTTATCGTTGCGGTTTCTTAAGGTTTCCGTTTTCTTTCCACTTTCTCTCCAATTCCTGATGAGTTGGTGGAGAGCTGGGTTTTAGATTGTTTTCTTTGTGGCCTTTAAATCGTTTTCTTTAAAGATGTACGGAAAAATCGCTGTCTTTTAAGAAGCGCAATTAAAAAAGAATGATATTGATGGTTTTGAACTCTGTTTCTGGGTCTTGATTTGCGATAGAAATATTATAAAAAGCAGGTTTGTTGGGAGTGCGGAAAAATGATTTTCCAGCAGTCATCAAAGCGGTCAAATCATGGTTTAGAGATTCGTCTGAAAAAATATATTTGATTTCTTGGAGGTTCAATTTGTCGATTTGAAACGGGATGTGAAATGGGTATGATACAATTGTGATTTGCACAAAATCATAATCAATTATATTGGTTCTTATTAAGGGTAGATTTTAGGTTTTTTTTTTGCGCTCCCTAGTTTTATATAAATTGTTTGATGAGTTGTGAGTATAACAATCTAGGATCTCACCCAAAATGGCTAGCTAGAAGGTATTATTTCGGTTCCTTGATATTGTACAGATATTCCAGATCTACCCAGCGAATAACCGATATGGGATTAAACATATGCTCGCATAGGTCCTCATATGTGCTCTCCATTTAAGCTCTAGCGAAGCCAGACTGAAGGTTCAAATTTATTCAAATCTAGTCACAAGCACCACGATTGGCTCGTAGTCAGCCTCTATAAATCCGTGTTGTAGTGTCCCCTAGTCTACATAGATCATGAGCTAGGTCCACTCTAATACCATTTGTAACCTCATCCAAAAAGGCTAGTCGAAAGATATTATTTGGGTTCTTTGATCCTATATAAGTATCCAAGGTCTACCCAGCAAAGAACCGATGTGAGACTAAACACACGTCCTCACGAGTCCTATCATACTTTCCTATGCAAGTTCTGACATTCTCGTCAGGTTAAGAGTTCAAATCCATTCAAATCTAATCATAAACACCACGATCGGCCTGTGGTTAACCTCCATGAACCTGTGCTACACTGTCCTATAGTCCATAAAGGCTATAGGCCGAGTCCACTCCGATACCATTTGTCACAAGCTACAATCTCATCCAAAATGGCTAGCTAGAAGATATTATTTAGGTTTCTTGATCCTGTACAAGTACCTAAGATCTACCCAGCGAATAATTGATGTGGGACTAAACACATGCTTGCACAGGTCCTCACATGTTCCCTCCGTTTAAGTCCTGGCAACCTCGCCAGACTAACAGTTCAAATTCATTTAAATCTAGTCACAAGCACCACGATCAGCTCGTAATCAGCCTCCATGAACTCGTGTTGCAATGTTCCCTAGTCCATATAGGTCATAAGCCAGGCCCGCTTTGATACCATAAAATGTCATGCCCCAGATCCGAAGTATGATATGGCCGTGCTATTGTAAGGTATTTCCCACAATAACACGAAACCCACAATAAAAAAAATTCATCAAAAAATCATAGAATAATAAAATTAGTCTAATTCCATCTGTAGGCATCTTTTCCTTTCCTTTCTCTTTGCAGCACATAAACTGACACAAACTGTTTTCTTCTGATTAGTGCAACACACATGGATCAATTAAACTCAGTTTAGGCAGATTTTTTTAACTATTGTTTCATCAACAGCCACTTGCAGATGCAATACACTACAAAAATCATGAAGTGATCAAGCTATTGGAAAAGCATGGCGCTAAGCTTCCGGTGTGTATTTCAGGCTTTGTCAATTTGTTTGGCTTGGATGAGATGATCGGGCAATTGGATATTGTTCGTTTTTCATGAACTATTATATTACTTATTTTTTTCGTCTTAAATTTATATAGATTGCTCCAATGCACGTTAAGAATTACCGGGAAGTTCCAGAATATGAGATAGACCCCAGTGAACTTGATTTCACAAACAGTGTCGATATAACTAAGGTAAACTTCCCTTGCTTTTTCCATGACTATCTTTTTGTCCTGATCTTGTTTGATTTTTTTTATAGTATTTTTTTCTTTGCTTTTCTGGTAATGTTTCAATCAATGGTTGAACTAGATTAGCAGTAAACATTGTTTTTTTCTTTTTTTTTGGTGGGATGAAGTAGGCATTGCTATTGTATAAAATTAACAGTTAATTTTTGACTCCTTGCTTGTGTTCTTTTTTGCAACTTTACATTGGAATTCAATTTTGCCTTCTAGCATATTCTATCTCATTGCGCAATCACTCATGTGTATATGTTTGTATATTGGGTGCATATCTTCCCAGGTATTTGCACCAAGCATTTTTAAATTTTTCACATTGGTGCAGGATCCTGATATGGACTACTGAGATAGACACATGTATACATAAATCAATTAATTATTCTTCTAAAAATAAACAATATAAGTGAGAAAAAAGAAAAAGACTTCTAGGATAGCAGTGCCGTATTATGTCATTAATAAGGCTGCTAGAAAGATATCAAAATCTACTTTTCCAAAAATCTAGTGAAAATCAATAGTTTCATTTTGGTTGAGATCTTGGTTTATATCAGTATCAGATTTCCCTTGATTTGAATATATCAAAAATTGGCCTCTATTATCTTAGAAGATGTAAATTGACAAGCCATGCGATATCAGTTGATATGATATCGATCAAGGTTCATTGTCTCGATACCGGATCCTGTACTAGTACCAT
Organism: Phoenix dactylifera; assembly: GCF_051530095.1. Classification (NCBI taxonomy): domain Eukaryota; kingdom Viridiplantae; phylum Streptophyta; class Magnoliopsida; order Arecales; family Arecaceae; genus Phoenix; species Phoenix dactylifera. Next base: position 29,937,660 of record NC_143198.1, on the reverse strand, counting down.
CGTATTACAGTGTCAGTTTGCGGTATGGTATGAGACAACGAGACGTACCAAGTATTGGTACGGTACGAGACTGCATACCAGTTCAGTAGCAGTACAATATGGTTTGCTCGGTATGGTACAGTACTGACCGCTACGGTAAATCTCGATATTGATAAATTGACTAACATTTTGCTATCAACTTTTACTTCCTTAAATGGATATTTTAATTAACAAGCCCCAAAATCAATGCCTTAAAATAATTGCTACATATCGGCCAAGGTTTTGGTTTCTCGGTCCTAAATAGTGGCTAAGATCTTGGAAAAAATCATGGATCTTTCCAAATTTCTCCACTTTGCATCTCGGTCGATGTAAACCGAGATTTCAACATCATCTTGGTCTCAGTTGGTGAAAATTAAGGCAATGGTAGAAAGTAGCCTTTTTTCCCCACAAATATTAGGTAGCATTATTAAAGCGATAACTTTAGTGTAATGTAGGGGGCATTGGAATTGAATATTTTAGAAAATATTTGAGCTTGAATATAAGGTGCGTTTTTAACTTTTAGTTATAGTTACCAATTCAATTATAAAACAACTTATCTTACCTTTCTAGAATTAATAAAAAAATATTTTACTATTCAACATAAGTCGGTATCTATACAGGGCACATCATATCTATTGTTTTTTTGTATTTGCCTCTAGTGACCAGTAATCTTCAGTTATTGGAACCAATTTTGTCATCAAATTTTGTTTTCCTTGTAATGGACTATTTCAATCGATTTGTTGATGTGTGATAGAAGATACTTGATTTTGTTGATGTGCCAAAAAAGTCTACATTAATAAATTGAGATACAAAGGGCCATTGCTTGGTGCAGTGGTAACAGGCTTGAGCTGACAAGTGCAATGGTATGTATTCAAGTCCTATGCAGTCATTTTGTGCAAAAATTGCTAAAGGGCAGGTCTTTCCCTGTCCACCCCTCTTAGGACCTAGATTGCCGGGATTTAATTGGGTTATGGAAATAATTTTATGAGACATGAGTGGCCTATCCGTTGAGGCTATATGGAGAAAAATTATCAAAGGTCAGGTTTGAATTTAGAAAATGAGTAGCCACATGTTACGTGCACCCAACAACATCCTCAGAATGAGCTCAATGCTGGTTTGGTAGTGAACTGCCAATAGCAAAATTCACATTTTGGCTCGAAAAAAACACCCCAACCTCATGAATTGCATGAAATGACCCAGATTGCATCCAATCTAGGGTATGCATGATGGCCTTTGAATTTTGTATTGATTGATACAAAGCCAAAATAGGGTGGTCTGCATCATGTTATTATGTAGGTCAGGACAATAATTAGTTATTCAATACTCTCAACTCTTCTCACTTTTCCAAATTGACCACCCCTACTCCATCTGTTCACTCTCCTTTAATCCTGTTATTTAGGGGTAATGGATCTGGTCAAGCCTGTATTTGATGTTCCCTAGAATGCAATCTTGGTTTTGAAAAACCGAGATTGCCTTGGGTGAGTGACCAAGATCAAGATGAATGGAGATCTTGGTTTATCTTGACTGATATGGAAATTAGGAAAATTTGGAAAGAGCCAAGATTTTCTGATTTCTCTGTCAACATTTTAGGACTGAGGTATCGAAATCTTGGCTGATATAGCAAATCCAACATCGGCAACTATGTTGAAGCATTGATTTTGAAATCAATACCAACTATGCTGAAGCATTGATTTTGATATTAATTATTGAAAAAAACATGTTTGGAGAGGTAAAAAGGTGACTGAAATATATTGGCTGATATGTTTATGTTAATATTAGTTGAGATCTTGAAATTTATCAGTTTATATTGGCTGAGATGGTACAGGCTGAGATTTCCTAAATATCATATCAAGGCATACCGGTACCAATACTAACTAAGATCTTGGATGAGATGAAAACCGTGAGTGCAATCCAAATCAGTTCATGCAGAGGATTTGGCTGAATCTAAATTTTGGAGCTAGGACAGAGCTTTCAAATTGTTTTAGGCCCAATTTGGCAAAACTTTTGGGGTGCCAGAAAGCCCTTTTTTGCCCTCTAACAACACTTTCGGATGGTATAATGATGTTTGGTAAAAAAACATGGAAGCTAATTTGCTTTAATAAAATTTTTGTAGTGGCCAAAATACCTACGAACAAATCTCATAATTACCTCCATAATATCATATCATATCACTTCATATTATATTATTATAGTATAAATATATTTATTATATTATATTATTACATTATATTATTATAATAATATAATAATACATTACTATATTATAGTATATGATATCATATCATATTGTTATACTATAAATATAATATTGTATTACATTACAATATTATATCACATTATATTACACTATAATAATATGATATTGTGGAATAATATTTTAATATATAATAATATGTAATATTATATCAATACATTGTATTATACTCTACTGTATAATACCATATAGTGTTCTTTATTGTTATTTTATCATACCAAGAGCACTTTCTTAGTTTGGCTACCAAACATAAGTTAAAGTTTTACAATACTTTAAAAATATAGTTACCAAATAGCAAACAACTTATTGTAAAAGCTCTACTTCTCAGAAGCTCTATGTAATATCCCAGGATCTCACCCAAAAAGGCTAGCCGGAAGGTGTTAATTGGGTTCTTTGATCATATATAAGTATCTAAAATCTACCCAACGAGTAACCGATGTAGGACTAAACACACGCCCGCACGGGTCCTCACATACTCTTTCCGTTTAAGCCCTGACGTCTTTGTCAGGCTAAGCGTTCAAATCTATTCAAATCTAATCAAAAGCACTACGATCGGCTCATAATCAACCCCAATGGATCCGTGTTACAGTGTTCCTAGTCCACATGGATTATGAACCGGGTCCGCTCTGATACCATTTGTAATAATTTATGACTTCACCCAAAAGGCTAGCTGGAAGGTATTATTTGGGTTCCTTGATCCTGTATAAGTACCCAAAATCTATTCAGCGAATGACCGATGTAGGACTAAACACACGCCCGCACGGTCCTCACACTCTACTTCTCAGAAGCTCTACTTCCAAAAATTCTATTTTCAAAAGCTCCAAAAGCTCTACTACTAAAGGCAATCTCAAACTGAGCCTTAATGATTTGAACAAGTGAAGTCTCATCTAGCTAAAACGGGTGCTGTTTTACCTATACCCGATCTGGCTCCAGGATATGTAGCTCCAAATTGCGATCTAAATCATATCCAAATTGGGTTGCTCTAATAAGTAATAATACGGTTCTAATAAGGAATAATACAGTGAATTGAACATCTTATAGCCTCTAAACTAATAACTTGATATCGCCTTATTAGTTTCACGAGATCTGTTGTTTGTGCAAAGAGAAATGTTTTAGCGGCATAATCTTGTGACAACCAAAAAATCTCATTATAAAAAATTTGCATGGTTGATGATAAGTTCTTTTATTGTTGGCAAGTATTTTTTCAGTTGAAAACAGGACAATTGGAGGGCTACACTTCCAGAGTTAAGACAGTTATGTAACTTTTTCTGTGAGATTTCTGTGTTATGCTAGCAATACTGAATTGCAAAATTTGTTTATTGAGCTTTGATTCCTTTAATTTTAGATTAAAAATCTCATTGTTGCATTATATATTCTCTTTAGTTTTGTTGGTTTAAAAGGATGTGATATTTGTATACTTTCTGAATCCTGTGCTTAGGGTTTTCCTAATTTACCATACAAGAGATTTTTTTCGCAACCAAACAATGATGATGCAGCCAATCGCTGAGGACCTGTTTCCTAGTTACTGAACTGTTTGCAATAACAATTGTTGAAATGTTGATATTAGATGTTTCTTTATTAAGTTTCTTTATTATATGAATTTGGTTTCTTCGTTTTTTTCAGGGAACATTTCGTGTAGCAACATGGCGTGGAATTCAAGTCGCAGTTAAAAAGCTTGACGAAGATGTAATTACTGACGAGGATAAAATGTTGGTTGGTCCTACACTGTCTACATATTTTGATGCTTGCTTCTTATCAACATATCTACTTGCCATCTATTTTTCCTTTTCATCCTGTACCATTTTCCATCTGACATCGTTAACCTATCTATGAATTTTGCAGAAGAGCATTTAGGGATGAGCTTGCATTGCTTCAGCAAATACGGCATCCAAATGTAGTCCAGTTTCTGGGTGCCGTCACTCAAAGTAGTCCTATGATGATAGTCACAGAATATTTGCCCAAGGTGGTTGCTAAATCTCTGAATGTCATTCTGCTTGGATAATGAAAATTACTCAACTTTGTCCTTGTTAAACTTAAGTAGCTTAAAATATTATTTCTTTCTATGTGAAGCTTTTTTCTGTATAATTATCAATATCTGCCTATTTAGCAGTCTTACCTATGACTTTTTAAATGTTATTAAGAAGACCAATTTTTAGTCTGATTGATGATGCTATAGCTACAATACCCTTTGCTTTCAATATGAAGTTATAAATTATAACTTCGTGCCCTATCAGGCAATCAGCATTGTATCCCTTGTATATATTTCTTAGTTGGGGTTATTAGAGGGGATATTCTTTTGTTCATACTGGAAACAAATATAAGGTTCCCCTTTTTTTTGACAGGACATTTGCATTCTTCATCTTAGAGATATTGTCGGTATGCTTATATTTATGCACATAAGTTGGGTATTTAGATTTTTTTTCTGCTAGAAGTGTTGTTGTGGCAATTAGATCTATGATCTTGTTCTAGTAATGATTTATGAGTTGAGAGGAGGACTGCTTTGGAGGGCTCTATAAATTATTTTAGCCAAAAGGACTACATGGAATGCGTTATGAGGAGGATTACAAATGTTACCTTGTTAAAATGGATCCCAAGCAGTACATCAGAGTTCCCTTACATTTTCTTGGACCTGCTATCTAGATACATGGGCAGATTAAAAAAGACTGTTCCAATATGTGACTGGGGTGATTGCTGTGGAGTTACACTTTATTAACATTGTGCATCATTTCCCTACTGCTTAGGTGCCATTTTGCTTCTTTCAGTGTCCATCTTAATTTGCTCATGGTCCTTCTCGCGACGGTCAGATATATGTCTTCTATATATCATCTCCAAACTTCGACTGCTTCATGTGTTATTAGGGTCATAACCCCTCCTAATGGCTTTGTATTGTCGAACATCCAGCTGGTGCAAATTGCAACTTAGCATGTATGTCGACTTTAACCACTTATATCTTGGCAGCTACATGACCTCCTTGACCTTCCTTTTGCCTTTCAAGGGATATACAATGAGTTGTGATTGATTCTGGTGGCAAACTCTAGGTATGGATATCTACTTAGAATCTGCAGGGAGGTATTGAATATTCTCTTTATCTGTACATGCGATTTATATGCTTTTTTTATTATGTAATTTATTTTATACATGTCATGTTTACTTAGATATTGTATCTGAACCTCTTTGTGCAGTGACATGCTTATTGGGTATTCTCTTTTAGCATATACAAGTGGCTGCAGGCACTAATGTGATGCTGCATCTACTCCAACATTTGCTTTTCAAGTTTGAAGAACAATTTAACAGTTGATGGCATCCACAAAATTTGCATTAATGATGGGAAATTTCATTGATAATTTTCTTATCTTTCTTGGTTTTCATATTAATTATATGGTTATCTATATCTTTGTTATACGCATCTATGACTTTGTAAAGACCTTATCTCTATAAAATGGGTAACATATTTTAATATTTAGGTCTCTCTGGAATTCGTTACAAAATGCTTCATTTCTTTTCCAAAAATGCAACTCCTTTATCTTTCTGTTGTAGAAGTAATGGTTTTTGCCATATATGGTCCATTATCACAATTACCTGTTTTCCTGAAATGGTGATAGCGTTTGGGAAGGAGAGTGTTTTTGTTATCTATATTTTATGTGCATGACCTTGTGATGGTGTCATCTTGGTGGAATGAGTAATGCTTTCTGTTATCTATATTTCCCACCTTTTCCTTTTTTCATTGTGTGCGCACGCGCACATGTGTGCATGTGTGGGCACACACATGCTTGCATGCGTGTTCATGTGACCTTGTTGTTCCAATTCTGTGAGTCTAGTGCTGGTTGGACATCAAGGGCAACTGAAAGATAAGAATTGTTGGAAGGGGTTGTGCAGAAATGACCATAGTGATTTAGTGTTTGTGGCATTAATCATCACTGAAATAGAAAGGCTGGGGGCTGTTTCTCCACAGAAAAATTTCAACACGCATCATTCATGTAAATAGCATGTAAATGTGTGACAAATTTATGGAGAAGGGTAAGTAGGGCCTGCACAAGAAGGGGATGGAATTTCATCAATGTGTCTGTATGCTTAAAATTTCTAATGTGTGTGCATAACTGTAAATCTGTAGATTCGATATCATATCCATTAACTAGTTTGGCTTACTTTTTCTCTAGTTAATTCTTTCTGGGTTCCAGGGTGATCTTTGCTACTTTTTGAAACGAAAGGGAGCTTTAAAGCCAGCATTGGCAGTTCTATTTGCACTTGATATTGCAAGGTTTGTTGACTTTCTCTGTTTTTGTGTTTTGTGCTTCTCAATTAGATACATTGAGAAATATTTTCTAAAAAATGCTCTTTAATTCTGTAACTCATATTAATTTTTTTTACACTTATTAGATTTCATTTACTCTTGAGCGTTTCATGCTTGTTCTAATTTGTGCTCTAAAAATATGCTAGAGGAATGAATTACTTGCATGAGCATAAACCAGAAGCCATCATTCATCGTGATCTTGAGCCTTCGTAAGTGATTACATGTATCATGTTTTTTATATTTTCACTTCTCTTCTTCCTATAAGAGCTAAATTTTTCTTGTGGGATAGTCTGAATAGTCTGAATCTGTTTGAACATGATTTGCCTATTATAAGATAACAGAAATATCTTGCGGGATGATTCCGGGCATTTGAAAGTTGCAGACTTTGGCGTCAGCAAGTTGTTAAAAGTGGCAAAAACTGTTAGAGAGGACAGACCATTGACATGTCAAGACACTGCATGTAAGTGTAGCTGATACCTGTTCTAGCTTTATTTTTATTTTTTTCTACTTCAAATTGCTTTTTGTTGCATTGTCATTGATTTGCACTATTTACGTTTGGAGCTTACAGTATAGATGGACAGAGTTTTGCATTTTAGTAATCCTTCTTCTCCAACTTCAGGGATGTTGCCCAAGGTGACAATCCAAGAGGGGGGGGGGGGGTGAATTGGTTTCTTTTAAACTTTTGGTGCTTTTAAAACTTTCGTAATTAAGTGAAGTGGATGCTTTCTTAGGTTATTTGTGTGAGTTAACTAATGCAAGAATAAAAGATAAAGCAAGAGAGAATGAAAGCACAAGCACAATCCAAACACAACAATGTATAGTGGTTCGGTGCTCTCCTTAGCACCTACGTCCACTCCCCAAGCGTACCCTTGGGATTTCACTATAATCTCGCGGATTACAGTTGGATTGTTTTCCGGGCTCACAATCCAAAAACCTTGTTGGTTTTACGGGCTCACCAACGAACCTTTACAACTATGGTTTTCCGGGTTCACCAAAAACCTTGTTGGTTTTGCGGGCTCACCAACGAACCTATACAACTTTGGTTTTCCGGGTTTACCAAAAACCTTTGTTGGTTTTGCGGGCTTACCAACGAACCTTTACAAAGTGTTTAAGCAAATGAAAAGAAAAGATTTAAACTCCTAAATGAGCATATAAAACAATATGAACAATAAAGAAGAGTTAGAAAGAAATTATCGCTTTGAAGTCGCTTTGCTCTTCTTTTTCAAGGAAGCTTCACTCTTCAAGGGGGGAAGGAGCTCTTGATGCCTCTTTGAATGTGCTCAATCCCTTTCTTTGATTCTTGAATGAAGCTCTTGATGAAGGAGATTAGGGCTCTTTGGTTTTCTTGTGTATTCTTTGATTTCCCACTCAAAAGTTGTTTCCTCTGATGAATAGTGCCCCTTTAAATAGTTTTCAACCTTCCTTGGACAAGCCCCATTCGTCAGATTTGAAAAACTAGCCGTTACATACCTTGGGAAGGACAGAAAGTACATCTGCAGAACTAGCCGTTACTGTTTAGCCCGTGTTTGGGTCGGCTCAACCTGTCCTTGGGTCGACCCAACTTTGCCTTGGGTCGACTCAACCATTTCTTGGGTCGACCCTCTCAGTAACCACAGAAACCTCAATTTCAGCCTTTCTTCCCATGGGTCGACCCAACCATTCTTTGGGTCGACTCAAAGTTCACTTGGGTCGACTCAACCATTTCTTGGGTCGACCCTCTCAGTAATTCCAGAGAACCGTTTTCTGTCTGTCTTTCTGTCTTGCCCTTTGGGTCGACCCTCTCAGAGTTTGGGTCGACTCAAGCTTGGGTCGACTCAACCACTGTGTGGGTCGACCCTCTCAGTGAATCCAGTGAGCATTCTTCCTTTGCGTTTTGAGGTTCTTTGGAGGTTGGGTCGACTCATGCTTACCTTGGGTCGACCCAACTCACTGTTCATTTGTGCTGTTTTTGCAGGAGTGTGCCAGATGATTCCTAGATGTGCCGGGGTCGACCCAATCAACCTATGGGTCGACTCAATCCACACTTTGCTGCATTCTCAAGGTTAGATTCATCCAAATGAACAAGACCATATATATATTTTCAATTAAACAAATGTACTGAGAGTAATGAACTTATAAATGAAGTATCAATTTAACTTATAGCATGCTCTAGATAATTACTTGTTAATCATCAAAATAACACTATCATCCTCAATCTCCCCCTTTTTGATGATTACAAAATAAAGAGTATAAGCCTATTGATACTTGTCTTTAAAATTAGTTTATAAAAGGGATTGAATTTCAGAATTTCAGCTTTTCATATATACTTGTGAAATCTCCCCCTATATTATTCAAAATTTGCCAATGTGACTTTTTGAATGGCTCTCCCTTTCATTTATAATTCATTAGCAATGAAACTTCAAAAATTTGAGATAAAATATGAGTTTCAGCTTATGTATCGGGGTGAGAGAGGAGCGTGCCAAATTTTGAATTTATATGTGCCAAATTCTGAATTATGATAGAAATTTTTTGATTTGATGGTTTTCATTGTTACAAATTGCTCCCCCTTAGATATATAAGCTTTCTTATATGATTTTCAATTTGTTTGCCCATTTATTTCTCTTTTCTTTTCATAACTTCTTTACTCACTCTTTCTCACAGAATTAATATTCTTTTCTTTAAACACTATCTTTGCTTCTCCCAAAATCAATACTCTTTCTTAACTTGTCAAATGAAATACTCTTTCTTTTCTCGAAGTGAATACTCTATCTTTTCTTCTCCCCCTTTATATACTCTTTTCTTCTCGTTTCCTTTATATACTCTTTCCTTCTCTTCTCCACTCTTTCCTTCTCTTCTCCTTTATATACTCTTTCCTTTATATACTCTTTCCTTCTCTTCTCCCCCTTTTTGTTATCATCAAAAACATATATATGGGAAAAGATGCAATAAAGAATAAACTTCAGACTTCATTGATCAAAATAGGAACATTTTCATACATTAATGCCCAAAATAAAGATAAGTACAATGTTCCTCAATCAAGATTTAAAGATATAAGGGAAAAGCAAGATACATATGAGAACTAGATTTCTAGCCTAGGCTCTAAACATAGATACTAAGATCAGCCTAGGGAGAATCTAATGGCTGGGATCTAGTCCTCATCCTCCTAGCATACGTGGCGAGGGGAGGTCGAGCCTGGTGAGACTGAGTCTGGCGTGGAGCACGTCGAGCTGGATGACTCTGTGCCGATATCTCTGACTCAGCAGCCTGTGGCACAGATGGTCCATGTGTCTCCCTCTCTCTCTGGAGTGCTCCAATCTGCTGCCTCAGATCACTGATATCAGCAGACATGACATCCAACCGGGCGTCTAATCGGCTCGTGAGCCCGTCAGTAATAGTCCTCGCCTGGGCTGTCATGAGCTCTGTCATCCTGCTCCAGAAGTCATCCGTATCTGTCGGAGGAGCAGATGACGATGGTCCAGCCTCTGAGGGTGCAGTAGGATGATCCATAGGCTCCTCATCCTCATCCTCTGGTGCCTCTCCCTCTGGTGCCTCACCCTGAATGCCTGCACCGGTGTGAATCCACTGCCCGTTTACTTTCGCATATCCCATGCGTATGAGTGTCCGTGCAGTGTACGTGTCTGTGGGATGCAGATTCTTGAATGCCTCCTCCTCGAGAGGTAACCCATGCTGACGGAAGATCAATGTAAGTATCATACCATAAGGTAGTGATACCCTGTTGTTGCATATTACCTTCCTCATCTGCCTCAATATCATGGCCGGAAGATTTAGGGGAATCCCCCGAATTATACACTCCATAACTGCAAGATCTCGCTCTGAGATGAGATCGAATATCCCGGTCTTTGGAAATAAAATCCTATTGATCATGTTGAGCAATAATCTCATTTCGGCGGAAAGAGAACTAGCTATTACCTTCTGAGAGAAGTCGAAGTTCTCATTTTCCATGATCAATCGTAAGGCTCCCATTTTGTCTTCTGGCCTCTCCGGAGTAGCTCCTGTGCAGGGTAGGCGTAGTAGCTCACTCAAGCTCTCCTCGGATACACGGATCCGAAACCCTCTAACATCTGAAATAAGCCCTCCCATACCAGTCTTGAGGAAGGCGTAGAACTCTTGGACCAACCCGGGGTAAACCACCACATCAAGGGAGCAAAGATACTCCCAACCTTGTCTTTGGATCCATTCCCAAATCCTAAATCCTTCTTGGTTGAAAAACTCCGAATGGATCCTTCTTCCGGTAGTAACCGGCCTCCCCGCAAATCTTGCAAGGATCACTGAGGGGGAAGGAGGAGGAGGGACCTCCGCACGTGCCTCACGTCGTGGAGACACGGGAGAAGGCTCGGTAGGGCGCCTTTCCTCTTGTTGGACTCGGGTCACTCTTCCGGATCTCTTGGCTACGGCTCGTTTGGGTCCCATTTCTCCAAGATCTTTAGGAAATCTACTGTTTGGAAGAGTTTAGTGGAGATTGGAGAGTGGGGACTAGGCTTTTCGGAAGAAGACAAAGGGCAAACAGTGCCCTAGATGAGCTTTTGGGCCCCCTTATAACAGTGGGGTCCCGACGTTGGGTCGACTCAAGAATTTTCTTGGGTCGACTCAACGTTGGGTCGACCCAAGTGCAGAAATTTGTTTTCTCTCCCTTTTTGCTTCTAAAAGGTTTTCCTTGCTTCCAATCCTTATAAGCTCTTTATGGAACAATGATACATGAGTAAGAAATCTATAGATAACAAGTTTGACTCATGTTTCATGGGATTTTTGAAGTTAGAGGAATGTATCATGAGACTACTAGCTCCCTCTCATATTTATTCAATAAAAGGATCACATATACCTAATTCCCTCCTGAGCATACAGAATCTATCTTCACTCAATGGTTTTGTAAATATGTCGGCCAATTGTTTTTCTGTGCATATATGCTCAATACATATATTTCCATTTTGCACATGATCCCTAATGAAATGGTACCTTATTTCTATGTGTTTGGCCTTAGAGTGCTGAACTGGATTTTTAGTGAGATTGATAGCACTAGTATTATCACATTTAATAGGAATATTATCTAGTTTAACTCCATAGTCCTCTAATTGTTGCTTGAGCCATAATACTTGGGCACAACAACTACCAGCAGCTATGTATTCAGCTTCAGCTGTGGATAGTGCCACTGAATTCTGCTTTTTACTAAACCATGATACTAAATTGCTTCCTAAGAATTGACATGTGCCACTTGTGCTCTTTCTATCTAATTTGCATCCGGCAAAATCTGCATCTGAGTATGCAAGCAAATCTAGACATGAGTCTCTCGAGTACCATAATCCAATGGTGGTAGTTCCTCTTAAATATCTAAGGATTCTCTTAACTGCACATAAATGTGACTCCTTAGGATCCGATTGGTATCTAGCACATATCCCTACACTGAATACAATGTCGGGTCTACTAGCAGTAAGATAGAGCAAGGATCCAATTAGTCCTCTATAAAGCTTAATATCAACACTTTTTCTTTTTTCATCTTTGTCTAGCTTACTAGTAGGATTCATTGGAGTGCCAATTTTCTTATGATTTTCATTCCCAAACTTCTTCAGTATTTCCTTTGTATACTTAGTTTGATGAATGAAAATGCCTTCTTTGGTTTGTTTGATTTGTAATCCTAAAAAGAAACTTAGTTCTCCCATCAAACTCATCTCAAATTCTCCATGCATTAAATCAGCAAATTCTTTGCATAGAGTATCATTAGTGGCACCAAAGATTATGTCATCTACATATATTTGTACCACTAATAGATTTTTGTCCTTTCTTTTGATAAATAAAGTTTTATCTACATTTCCTCTACAAAAATCATTTTCAAGCAGAAATTTACTTAGTCGATCATACCATGCCCTAGGTGCTTGCTTTAATCCATATAATGCCTTATGTAGTTTAAACACATGATTTGGCAATTCATGATTTTCAAATCCTGGAGGTTGTTCTACATATACTTTCTCCTCAATAATACCATTTAAGAATGCACTCTTCACATCCATTTGATATAATTTAAAATCCATAAAACATGCAAATGCTAGAAGTAATCTAATAGCTTCTAATCTAGCTACAGGAGCAAATGTCTCATCATAATCTATTCCTTCTTCCTGATTGTATCCTTTAGCTACGAGTCTGGCCTTATTTCTTATAACTACTCCATTTTCATCTAGTTTATTTCTAAATACCCATTTTGTTCCAATTACTGAATTATGCTTTGGTCTTTCAGTTAATGTCCATACATTACTTCTTTTAAATTGATTTAATTCCTCTTGCATGGCATTTATCCAGTTAGTATCTTTTTCAGCTTCTTCATAAGTTTTAGGTTCTAATTGTGAAACGAAAGCAAGATAATCATTTAAATTTCTAAGAGAGGATCGAGTTCTTACCCCTTGAGATGGATCACCAATAATTAAGTCTTTAGGATGTCCATGTGCATACCTCCATTCTTTTGACACGTCTTGGGGTTGTGGTGGCACGCAATCATCTCCCTTATCTTGATTTGGTACGTCATCAATTTTTAACTTCTCAAAATCGATAATTCCTGTATCATCATCAATAGAGTTTTCTTTCCTAGCAGACTCACTATCAGACTCATCAAATATAATATTGACCGTCTCTTCCACTACTAAGGTTCTTTTGTTGAATACTCTGTATGCCTTGCTAGATGTGGAGTATCCTAAGAAGATACCTTCATCTGACTTGGCATCAAATTTACTTAAGTCCTCCTTGCCGTTATTTAAGATAAAACATCTACATCCAAACACTTTAAAATATTTTGCAGTGGGTTTCTTATTCTTCCAAAGTTCATAAGGAGTTTTCTTAGTTATAGGTCGTATTAAAACTCGATTTAGAATATGGCAAGAAGTGTTTATAGCTTCAGCCCAAAAGTACTTTGGAAGATTTGACTCGCACAACATTGTGCGTGCCATTTCTGCCAATGTCCTATTTTTCCTTTCAACAACCCCATTTTGTTGAGGCGTTCTAGGTGCTGAAAATTGATGTGATATTCCATTTTTAGTGCAAAATTCCTCGAAGTGTTGATTTTCAAATTCCGTGCCATGATCACTTCGAATTGCTACCAATGTGAGTTTCTTTTCATTTATGATTTTATTGTATAGTTTCAAAAATTCTGAAAATGCTTCATTCTTATGTGCCAAAAATGAAACCCATGTATACCTTGAAAAATCATCAACAATGACTAGTCCATATTTCTTTCCTCCTAGACTTGTAGTTCTAGTAGGTCCAAATAAGTCCATATGTATGAGTTCAAATGGTCTAGTTGTTGATACTACATTTTTCGATTTAAAAGATGATCTAGTTTGTTTTCCTAATGAACATGGTCCACATATTTTGTCCTTTTCAAAAATCAATTTTGGCACATCCTTTATTAATTCCTTTTTAACTAGTTTTGATATTAATTCCATACTAGCATGTCCTAGTCTTCGATGCCAAAGCCAACTAGTTTCATTCTTCTTTTCTTCATTAGTAATTAAGCATAAACCATTTTTCTTGCCTAATTCATGAAGATCTACTAAGTAAATATTTCTTTGCCTTTGTCCTACAAGTACAATGCTATTATCTTTAGGATTTGTGATTATACATACAGATGCTTCAAATGTAACTTTAAATCCTTTATCACAAAATTGACTTATACTAAGAAGATTATGTTTCAAACCTTTAACTAACAAAACATTTTCTATAAAAACAGATGGAGCAATGAAAATTTTACCCTTTCCAATGATATACCCTTTACCATTGTCTCCATAGGTTACTACTCCACCTTTCTTTGGTTCCAAGGTGACAAATTGATCTTCGTCACCGGTCATGTGTCTTGAACAGCCGCTATCTAGATACCAACGTTTTTCAACTTTATCAGCTGCAAGACACACCTGCAATCAAAATCAAGATGAAACTTTAGGTACCCAAACTAAGTTGGGTCCTTTAGGGTTAGTACTCCATGTTCCTTTTGGAACCCAAACTTTCTTGAATTTAATCTTTTGATTATTACTTGATTTGTTTTGACTAGACTTTCTAAAGTTACATTCATATGCTCTATGTCCTATCTTATTGCAACAATAACAAGTAACATTTTCATTTTTAGCTTTTACAAAGATATTCTTTAAGAATTTTTGTTTTGTATTTGTTCTATAACCTAAACCAGCCTTATTATATACAGCTCTTTGACTATCAAGTATCATATTCAATTTGGTAGAACTAAGAGTAAATTTATCTACCAAGGATTTATACTTTTCAGCATCTTCTTTTAACTTAATATTTTCAGCAATTAGATTCTTGGTTTCATTTTCAAGTTTCCTACTTAACGTTTCATAGTTATTAGATAGTTTTATTTTATCTTTAATGAGAGATTGATTTTCTTCTTTTAGAGCTTTATTTTTATTAATTACTTTCTTATGTTCTTCCATGAGTTCTAAAAATGCATCATGTAATTCATCAACAGTAAAATCACAGTCAAGTTCAGAATCTACCTCATCGTCATTGGCCATATGACATATTTGGGCCGTGTCTTGATGATCTTCATCCTCTGAACTTGATTCCTCACTTTCACTCCAATCAGCCATAAAATTCTTCTTTTTCAATTTTCTTGCCATCCACTTCAAATCTGGGCAATCTATCTTATAATGCCCGGGTTTGTTACACTCATAGCAAATGGGGGTTTCTTTCTCCTTTTCTTTGTTCTTACCCTTTTCTTTGTCCTTACCCTTCTCTTTGCTTGAGTTACCTTTAGAGAAGGGCTTCTTTTTATGGAATCTATTCTTACCTCTCATGAATTTTCTGAATTTCCTCCCAAGAACTGCCATCCCTTCTTCATCAATATCTTCATCATCATCTGAATCTTCTGATTCAGATTGTTGTCTAGGGGTGGTAGTCTTTAGGGCTATAGGCTTTCTTCTCTTGACCTCATCTTCAGAATTTTGCCTCATAGTCAACTCATGGGTCATGAGTGATCCTAGAAGCTCCTCTAGCTGCAGTGTGTTGAGGTCCTTTGCTTCTTGTATGGCGGTTACCTTGGCCTCCCAATTTCTTGGTAGAGACCTGAGAATTTTTCGCATCAAATCAGAATTAGAATAAGATTTTCCTAAACTTTTAAGCCCATTTATAATATCAGTAAAACGAGTAAACATATCAGTTATGGACTCGGTAGAATCCATTTTAAACAATTCATACTTATGTACTAATATGTTTATCTTTGATTCCTTGACTTGATTGGTCCCTTCATGTGTGACCTCAAGTCTATCCCAAATTTCTTTGGCAGTGGAGCAAGTGGATATTCTATTGAATTCATTTACATCTAAAGAGCAATAAAGTATATTTATGGCTTTTGCATTTAACTGTGCTAGTCTTCTATCATTTTCATTCCAATCCATTTCTGGTTTGGGTATGATAGTGCCTTCTATATTGAGTGTGGGTGTGTGAGGTCCTCTAGTGATTATTTGCCATAGTTCATAATCTGAAGCTTGAATGAATATCCTCATTCTAGCTTTCCAATATGCATAGTTTGTGCCATTAAATAGAGGTGGTCTATTCGTGGATTGCCCCTCACTCATTGCACCTCCCATTTGGGTTGCCATGATCTTTAACTCTTGATTGTTAGATCAATGAGCACTATTGGAGCACCTTGCTCTGATACCACTTGTTGCCCAAGGTGACAATCCAAGAGGGGGGGGTGAATTGGTTTCTTTTAAACTTTTGGTGCTTTTAAAACTTTCGTAATTAAGTGAGGTGGATGCTTTCTTAGGTTATTTGTGTGAGTTAACTAATGCAAGAATAAAAAGCAAGAGAGAATGAAAGCACAAGCACAATCCAAACACAACAATGTATAGTGGTTCGGTGCTCTCCTTAGCACCTACGTCCACTCCCCAAGCGTACCCTTGGGATTTCACTATAATCTCGCGGATTACAGTTGGATTGTTTTCCGGGCTCACAATCCAAAAACCTTGTTGGTTTTACGGGCTCACCAACGAACCTTTACAACTATGGTTTTCCGGGTTCACCAAAAACCTTGTTGATTTTGTGGGCTCACCAACGAACCTATACAACTTTGGTTTTCCGGGTTTACCAAAAACCTTTGTTGGTTTTGCGGGCTTACCAACGAACCTTTACAAAGTGTTTAAGCAAATGAAAAGAAAAGATTTAAACTCCTAAATGAGCATATAAAACAATATGAACAATAAAGAAGAGTTAGAAAGAAATTATCGCTTTGAAGTCGCTTTGCTCTTCTTTTTCAAAGAAGCTTCACTCTTCAAGGGGGGAAGGAGCTCTTGATGCCTCTTTGAATGTGCTCAATCCCTTTCTTTGATTCTTGAATGAAGCTCTTGATGAAGGAGATTAGGGCTCTTTGGTTTTCTTGTGTATTCTTTGATTTTCCACTCAAAAGTTGTTTCCTCTGATGAATAGTGCCCCTTTAAATAGTTTTCAACCTTCCTTGGACAAGCCCCATTCGTCAGATTTGAAAAACTAGCCGTTACATACCTTGGGAAGGACAGAAAGTACATCTGCAGAACTAGCCGTTACTGTTTAGCCCGTGTTTGGGTCGGCTCAACCTGTCCTTGGGTCGACCCAACTTTGCCTTGGGTCGACTCAACCATTTCTTGGGTCGACCCTCTCAGTAACCACAGAAACCTCAATTTCAGCCTTTCTTCCCATGGGTCGACCCAACCATTCTTTGGGTCGACTCAACCATTTCTTGGGTCGACCCTCTCAGTAATTCCAGAGAACCGTTTTCTGTCTGTCTTTCTGTCTTGCCCTTTGGGTCGACCCTCTCAGAGTTTGGGTCGACTCAAGCTTGGGTCGACTCAACCACTGTGTGGGTCGACCCTCTCAGTGAATCCAGTGAGCATTCTTCCTTTGCGTTTTGAGGTTCTTTGGAGGTTGGGTCGACTCATGCTTACCTTGGGTCGACCCAACTCACTGTTCATTTGTGCTGTTTTTGCAGAAGTGTGCCAGATGATTCCTAGATGTGCCGGGGTCGACCCAATCAACCTATGGGTCGACTCAATCCACACTTTGCTGCATTCTCAAGGTTAGATTCATCCAAATGAACAAGACCATATATATATTTTCAATTAAACAAATGTACTGAGAGTAATGAACTTATAAATGAAGTATCAATTTAACTTATAGCATGCTCTAGATAATTACTTGTTAATCATCAAAATAACACTATCATCCTCAAGGGATAAACCTGAATTTTTCGCAACATGCATAAATTAATCAGCCTTGTCAGCTTTTATTTGTTCATCCTATGAAGTGTTATGTAAAATGAAACAGAAGCATGGAAGAGAGAAAACTTTATAAACTGAAAGAGGTATTCTTTGTACATATACCTAGAAGATGTTAGTGCCATCTTTAGACTAATATTCATAATCCATGAGTATGTGTCACTATATGTTTAGTTCATGAGCAGAACTTCATGTGGAAGAGAAGACAAACATGAAAGATGAATGAATCTAGGAGTTGAAATCTCTAGGATGAAAATTCTCTGGGAGATTGTGATAGCACATTGTTTGAATCTTGATTCCAGAAAGTTTTGCTTAATCAGTCAGTTGAGCTGGCTAACTTAACTCATTCTATGGTGTGCGTTGTGCAGACTAGATTATTTAGGCAGAACATCTTAGCTTTTTCTTGATGGTGATATTTGCGAGGAATGTTGTTGAAGAATACCTACATAAATTTTTGGAGCAAGTTTCTGATTTGTTTTTTTAAAATTTCTACTAGATAAATAGTTGCATGAAGTTCTTGTCACACTTCTGCATAACTGGGTTCACCAGTTAAATGCTGTTTAATTGCACCCTTTGTAATATTTTTCTAAATGCGCAGGCTTTGTTTATCATTGCTCTTTTTTAATGAACAGGCAGGTATATGGCTCCAGAGGTCTTTCAGAATGAAGAATACGATACGAAAGTGGATGTCTTTTCATTTTCTTTGATTCTACAGGAGGTAAAATTGCAGTCTAGAAACATATAAGCATGCTATTCTTAAATACATGTATGAAAAATATTTTCTACTAACTAGTAGCAGCTCAACGATTTCATGGATTTTGCAAACAATCTTATCTATGAACTATTCCATCTCTTATGCTTGAACAGTATGTGGGGGTTGAAATTTGTATGAATTGAGATCAATGTTTGAATTATCACGGTAGGGGGGAGTGTGTATGGATCACGCACCATAACAGTAGTATGTACTGCAGTCCAACCCTGTATCTACTCATTTTGCTGATATGACACGGCACATCATGCATTATGTATGGTAGACACCTCGGTATGTGGTGGTATGTACTGCAGTATGGTCAGATTGTGAAAACCTTGATTGTGATTAGTCTTGATATTTGATTCCAATTTAATATATTGCTTGTTTGAACTATACTGATTTTGCTAACATGGCGAGCTGGTTTGCCATCTTTTCTCTTGTTTATGGTATCATATGGGGTTTGTCTATATTGTATTTCCTGCTTTTTTGTGCTAATCTATAATTGGTTCAGTTGAAACTATCTTTTATGTAATCTACTATATAATCATCATCATTTTGAAAACCTTTGTGAACCATGAAATGAATTTCATGAAATTAGTGCTCCAGTTGGAGTAGGGTATTGTCCCTTTTAGGTTTTTTCACTTTCTGCAGTCACAGTTCTGACATGCTAGATGTTATGAAGAACAAAAATAAATATTTTTGTGCAGAACAATGGAGTTATTTATGTCGTTGTGGAGCAAGGACTAAACCATCTAGGGTCTTAGTTTTAGTGATCATTCACTCTTTTCTGTTATAAGTTGGTTTCTGTGCTTTTATTCAAGCTATTTTGTTTTGAAATGTTGTGGCCATACAATTTTGAAGTTCTGTTTTTCTTTGTTTTCGCTCTTGTATGTGTGTGCATACAGGTTGGGCCAACCCCACATGCTAATAGGCCTGACTGGGACCAGGTAAATGAATGTGCTGGGTCAAGTATCTCCAAAACCAGACCCACTTAATTTTGTGGTCTATTCTGTGGATTGTGTAGAACTTAATCTGTCCAGGAATGGACATGACTTGATGTTAGATGTGACATAGCAGGCCTCTGGGGTTTTAACTCGACCTGAGCTGAGAACTGAACTTAGACCTGATTAGTGTATATGTTTGCTCCTCAGGGTAATCCTAGGTTGGAAAATGCATGCCCATGCAGTAGGAATCACTATGAATTCACACCAAAACAGCTATCCTTTTATCGAAGTCCTTGCCTTATTTCCCATGCCGGTGTTAGCCACCCTTCGTAGGAACCTTCATTTTCTCATCTTGGCAAATTGAAAATGTAAAAGGTGGGAGGTGAAACCTTGTCTAGATATTGACGTAATTTCCATGAAGCCCAGCTGGGTTTACAATCACAATATCTATTAAACTTCATTGCAGAGAATATCTGATCTTGCTTTGTTGCATCCTGGTTTCATTCTCAGACTTGAAGGTAAATCAATATTCTTATAATCCTGTACAGCTACTTGAGTCCTGTTATTTGTCATGAATCCATTTTTTTATCACTAAATTGTAAGCCTCCTTTTTATCTCCCATTGTCATAGTGCATTGTTTTTGTTTTTTTTTTTGTCATTGTGGTCAATTTGAGGGTGGTTTCTGGTGTTGCAAAAATTGTCATATTTGTTTGCTTCTTATGGCTGCATATCCTCTTCAGTTTGTCTCATTTGTCTTGTTTTTTTAATCTTTTATTTCTTTTATCTTATACAAAATCATCTTCAAAGGCTGGTAATGCTTTGTTGATTTTGACAGAATTTGCTATTTTTGAACAGATTAATTTTAGATATTAAGTACTTGAAAAGCGTAAGTTATTATAAACCATAAATGACTAATTTATGTTACAAGTAATTATATAGTTCAGCATGTTGGAATGCAGATTCATATAAGCTGCTTTACATAATGAAGTTGCTATATTGCACACTACTTACTAATATAGGTAGCTAAAAAAATGCCACTTTTCTAGTTTAATTAGTGGTTGATGTAAATGAATATAGTTGAAATGTAATGTTTAGCTTGAACAAACTTGCCGGTTTTGAATTTGATCGATATGATTGATCAATGGTAAATTATAAATAATTTCATGTTCCATTTAAGGGGGCTTAAAGCTGGTCGGTTCTTTTAAGACAACCTCTTGCCTGGGTATGCGCCAACCTATCCAGGACATGCCATGCTTGGCTCCACACTGTGCTGATTTGAGCCTGACTATTGCAAAAGGGTGAGACTTTTGGGGCTGCCAGAGGCATGCTACTTGGCTAGTGTATGGGGCTGGTTGAGACCACACACATGGGAGGGCTGGTCTCCCAACTAGTGTGGCAGTGGTGGGGGGTGGTGGAGAGTAGCACAAGAGGTGAGGATCAGAGGAGAGGAGAGAAGGTCAGGAAAGGGATGGGAAGGGAGAATCTTGGTGGTTGGGGTTCATTTTATGATGAATATATTAAAATATATATCAGGTGTGATTTATAATAGGACGTGGGCCTCCATCAGGGCTTCATCAAGCCAAGGGCAGCCTAACTCAATTCTGAAACTACCTTGGCCTGAAAATTCTGAGTCTGGTCCATTACTTGCTTTGATATGCTATGTATCGTAGTTGCTTAAAAAGTGGATTTGCATTTGTATGCTCGAAATGCCAGATTCTCATTTATGAAATTGCTTGTGGCAGCTGCCACTTGATATGTTGTCAATAATTTATCTGCATGTTTGCATGCTTGAGAAGAAGAATGTGAGGATTAGCTTTTCTCTAATATTTCAAACGCTTTTTATTGATATTAACAGATGATTGAAGGGTGCTCTCCATTTGCCCGTATACAAGACAATGAAGTCCCAAAAGCATATGCTTCTAAAGAACGACCACCTTTTAGAGCTTCACCTAAACTGTATGCACATGGGCTAAAAGAGTAAGTCTTTCACTGGTGTTAATGTCCTCTCATATGGGCAGATTTAATATGTTCTGTCATCTGACTCCTCTCTCTTTGCCATGTTGGGTATTTAAATCATTCAGCATCCTCTAGTTTATGCATCTTTCTTAAAAACCTGAACATCTTTCCCATTTGATGAAGGATATGGGAAATATTGTTGTCTGTAATTGGAGTGTGGAGAAGATGTTTCTCATCTACTTGTATGACATTTCTTTTAAAAAGTTTTAAAAATTAAAAAAAATAAGGGCATCCAAATGTATGAGGCTCCCACCACTGTACAGATTGGAGAGGGTTGCATAGCCTTACACTTGCACAAGAAGAGACTGTTTCCATGTTTCAAACTTTGACATCTAGATCAAAGTGGAGCAACCTTACCTTTGCACCAAAGCTCGTTCTATCTTTTAAAATGTTATACTGCTGTATTATTGGAGTGGAATTAGTAGATGTTTCTGATGTTGTTGTAAAACTATGGTACATTCTTTTCATGGTTCATTTTTTATACTCAGATGTCTCCTATTCCTGCTTCTTTATCCATTCATTCAAATGATTGCCCACTAAAAAGTTCTTGAAGCATAATTTTTTGAGTTCTTGTCATAAGTAATTATAAAAAGATTGAATGCTTTTAAAAAAAGCATGCCAACTTTTGCTATTTTCATTTTTTTGTTAGAAACTCTGAATCTTAGAGATCATATTGTGTAGGTTAATTGAGCAATGCTGGAGTGAGAACCCTGCTGACAGACCGACATTCAGAGAGATAATTGGTCGGTTAACCATTATTCAGGCCCACATTGCTCATAAGAGGCGTTGGAAGGTATGTTTCTTAAATTCGTACTCTGCCTGACACTTTTTTGAGAATGAAGTTTCCACCTTCATTCCAAGTGGTTTTAAATGTATATATTTTCTAATGTAGTTGTTGCATAAAGTATCATAGAAAAGGCCTATTGTTCTTTTCAAACTTTAAGCAAACCACTATCAGCTAGGATGCGTTGCAGTAAACTGTGTAATAGATAATATGTTAACTGGAAAGAAATGTAATACAAGGAGGCACTAAAAGTTGATGGGTATTTTCCAGTTCTATGTTAAAATTGCCAAATCAACAAATAAATTGGGTCGAACATTGTATCCTTCTCTTGTCCACATGTTTACTTAATTAGTAAAGGTCAATCCTATCCAAGTGCTATTGCCCGTGTGCTTTTCTCAGGAGAGTTTCAGTATGTTCAGGCCTCAAGTGATGAAGTTACTGCCCTACTTTTAACACAGATGGATCATGTGTCATTATCTCTACCCCTTAAATACTAAATTAACATGAATTAGAACTAGATAATTTGCACGCAGCAGAAAGCCATTTATTTTTGGAGCATGTTATGAAAAGGTAATGTTCATCAGTAAGCATTTTATTTCAGTTTGTTTAAGTATTTTAGATTGTCTGGATGATGATCAACATGTGGATTTTGTTTTGAAGCATTGCATAAGTTATGGCTTCCTAGTTTGTTATTTGATGGTCTGTAAATATTTTTGCTAAAGACACACAAAGATATGATTATTAATGAAATCACTTATATTTTATTACTAGATTTACAAGCAGCAAATAATATCCTGTTAGCAAAATCTAATTCCGACTCCTAAGATATCCTGATATCATGTCCAGTATTGACATACTGAATTGGTTAAAAACAGCAAACTTAAAACCAATACTGTACTTTGATACTTTGTCAAGTACCATAGGTCATTGTTTTCCATATCCTTTGTGGAGGATATTACCCAAATTTACTGATTTTGATGGGAGAGTGTTTTAGCAGAGCGTTGCATTGATGTAGCTTTCTTATGAGTATCAATCAGACATTTTTGTTGGCCTACAAGTGAGAGCCCCTAATTACAGCCTTTATGTTTCTGATGACATTTCTTGGACTGTAGCTGTGGCACCACATAATTCATTGCAGTAAATTTTAACATAAAACTCTGATGCTTCGTATTTTCATATACTTCTGTTCGCCAGGTGAGACCCTTGAAATGCTTTCAGAACCTAGAGGCCATGTTTAAGAAAGATCACTCTAACCCGAGCAGCCGCCGCTCTCGCTCATCTCGTTCTTCTGATTTCGTCTAGCAGGAGTGTTATATGGTCACTGTGAAAGTTGATTGTCCATATGGTTGCTTGATCTAAGTGATCCAATATAGGGCAGAGAAACATACAGTCTTAGTTTTTTATTAACCAATCATGTGCCATGATGGTATCTCTTGCTCAAGGTTTTGAGTGTTGATTGTGAGTGGATGCTTATATTTGATTAAGGTGATTCACCTGTACCGGTACCTTTACATTTGGTTTCCTTTACTGTCAGATGAACGTCTATTTTGTTACAAAATGAACAATGAACAGCATGTGGCCCATGACTTTGTGTACGAGAACCTCATGATGCTTTCTGGTTCTGAAATGTCAAAATAGTCATGGTAGTGTCAACCAAAATGGCTCCATGGCTGGTTGTTTTTACTGGATTTAAGTGGTGGGATTGATCAGATTTTACTCTCTGCATGGATAGCAAACTTTGACATCGCAATTATGTTTCTTGGCCGTATGAGAGTTTGTTGAATGCCATATTGTTGCATTATCATTGCACTGGTAATTGAGGTCTCCTGCATAAGGGGGTCTCTGTCTGTGTTTACAGCGGTAGCAGGGCCATGATGACCTGGATCTATGTAGAGTGTATATAGACAACTAAATCAAAATTTAATAGGCTAATACGATATGGGCTGATGTTGAAATCCTAGCTCTGTTAAACGGCTTTGAGTTCAGATTCTCCTGATCTTATTGGCTTCGGAATCGAAGGATCAGTTTTAAATTTATGGCTTTGTTTCAGATATAATTCTTGTGACATTTTTATCCTTCAATTGGCTAATTGCAAATAATGGAATTCTTATATTAGTGTCACTTTTTGGTTCTTTTGAGTTTAGTAGCTTATCTAATAACAATGTATGCCCATTAAGTTTTTTTTTTTTTAATGTTATCAAAATTTCCATTTTTTAAGCAAAAGAAAACTAGGAATTCAAATATAGTATCCTGCCTCCGCTCAGAAATTAGCGATGAAGGCAATAGTAAGTGAATGTACCCAAAAAAAAAAAGAGGCAATAGTAAATGCTGAGAACTGATAGAAGACTTGCGCATGTTATAATATTTATCAGCAGCTAGATTGATTGACCTTGTAATATACCTGAACTTGATATCACCAATGTACATCGATATTAGCATATTTCATGAATATCATTTACGTCTGTTAGGACTTCTGGAGGACTCAAATCTCAAGCAGTCTAATTTAATTAGTGAAGATAGAATCAGCAGAAAGCCTTTCTTTTATTTCTAATGGCAAGAGGCATCAGGCGATTCAGCGCAATCCCCCTTCTGAAAAGAAAGAGAGAAGAAAAAGAAAAGGAAGATCAGTTGGCAAGTGACATCAGGAAGGAGGTGAATATATTAACTCTGCAAACCATCATCCACAAGCTGAGTTCAGAGAGGACCATCATTGCCTCCAAGATGCCGACGCTTTTCATGGACCACCTCGCACGTATTAAGATGATATTTCTCCTTTGGTGGTGGTTGCGGTGATGATGACCTGTCGGCAAGGACATCAAAATACCACGAAAGTGACAATAGTGAATTGAAGAGTGGGGTATGCACCTTGAATGAATGGTGGTTGAAAGGGTTAGCTGCTATGGCATGCATCTTGAGTGATGGTTGGAAGCACTTGCTTCTACTATAATGCCGCGCCACTTTTAGTTGTGGAGTTAATGTTTTTATATCTTGATCGAGGTGTACTTGCACTCTTAGGTGGCACTTGGAGACTCAAATATAATCATCAAAAATGATCTTAAATTATTGGTGTTTCTTTTTTTTGGAGAGTAATCTGATCTCCGATAATTTAAAATCACCACATTTTGCATACCATATTCTAGTGATTAAAGATTTTAAGGTATACATGAGTAATTTATTTAGTATTTTATAAAAATTCAAAATCATTGACCATATAATACTAAAACTACTTTTGATATATTTTTTAAAATTATAATTTATTAATTTTATAAAATATATGATAATAAAATATTAATATATTTATTAGTATATTAAACTCCTCCATCCACACCTCCTTTTCTTACCCAACCCATGCAATGTTTGCCAAATGATCTGCAGCTTGATTTGCCTCTTGAGAACATGAAGGCAAGGAAATCTATAAGGTCGAACATAACTTTTTGAGTTTCCTCATGATAGGATATTGTGAAGATTCCCGCCCGTTTATCCCGGTGACCACTATTTTAAGTCCCCATCCATAATGATTCTATTTTATTTGTCATCTTTTAATATTGCAAAGTTTGAAGTCCCTATGCTCTTATACAGTGTCTTGTAAGGAAATAAAACAAGCGTAGCAAATAGCTTTTCAAAAACAGCTATAATTAAGAAATACTATTTTGATCAAAATCGCCAATGCCAAATATAACTATTCCAAAAAAAATAAATTATAGAATGAACTATTCCTGTAAGACTAATTATTCCAACTCCAGTTTTTCTTATTCCAGAACCAACGTCCGCCATAATGAAACATTGTCCGGTGTGCAACGAATTGCAAAATTCAAGGTCGGACATGTACCGTTCCTTTACGAACCAAATTAATTCTACCTGGATATAATGATTAATGACAGCTGGCACTGGCAGATTCCTACTCTATCTGTTCCTACTTAAGGCCAGACAAACGGGCATAGTCCACTCTTTTGGATCGATCTAATCGATCCATCTATCATTATTCTATCCGGAGCAAAAGCATGAGCTTCACGACGCAAAGAGAACAAGGGAGGGGAAAAGAGTTACAAGAACCTCGGGTTACAAACCACTACGAATAAATCTAAATCCTATCCCCTCCAAACTAGAATTCTCGGCAAAGATAGCCGAAGATTTTTTTAAAAAAATTATACTCTACATTATATACACCAATATAATTAAATTATAGAGATAAGTATATGTATGATGAATAAGAGGAATCGTTGTCATGCATGCGATCTAGGTATAATTTTTTTCTTAAGATTTTTTTGGCCAATTTGGAATTTAGCTTTCCGTCCTCGTGTGAGGGCGATGTAGACTTTTTTGGACCAATCTCTTCGCCATGTACGGCTGAGATTACCCCACCTTCATTTAGTGTCGGCAAAAGAGAGGGAGAAAACTTGAACACCACCTCGGTGTCATCGAGATGGAAGTCAATACACCTGGCTGAAAATGGGTACTTTCTGACTCATGAAACCTTATTTCTCTCCGCACATCCTTTCATAATAGTGATGCCCGTGGCCCCACCGACTCGCCTTTCCGAATGTCGCTTCACCAACTTATATCTCATCTAATAAATTAAACCATTAAAAACAAACATTAATACGCGTTTAATGTGAAATCTCCTCCTATTAATTTTTTTGCTAATGATATTAATGAACACTGTTATCTTTTTACGCTAATTCCTTTAGAAATTTAACATTTACATTGTATTGGAAAGACTTTATTTTTAAATATACTTTTAGAGTATTAATATAAAGAGATAATAAAGTTATTTTTATATTTAAATAATTATTTATTGATAGCATGAGTAGGGCTGCAAACGGATCGGGTCGGATCACGTCCCGAGTCACCCCAATCCGACCCGATTTTTTGTTCATGTCCTAATTTTGGACCTAAACCCAATTCGGTTGAAAATCGGATCGGATCGGATCGAATCGGATTCATGCCTACAAATTTTGACCCGACGAGTCATTCGGGTCGAGTCGGATTCGGATCGAGTTTGGATCTATGTATTTTTATATTCAAAGTTCCATTATATAATAGTAAATAACATTGAGCAATTATTGTCCTAATTCTTTTTGAAAAAGAAAATAGATATTTTACTATATAAGCTATATTCACATGTTCAAATCCAACATTCTCTAAATTCAACAAGTCGGTCCCAAGAGCATCTAAAAAAAAATCTGACCAAAAAAAAATTAATCGGGTCGGGTTTGGATCCGGGTCGAGATTTGGTGAGCCTGACTCGGCTTCGCCGGTCCTAAAATTTAGATAGGATCGGGTCGGGTCACGAGTCGACCCAACCCATTTGCAGCATTCCTGTGACCCGACCCATTTGCAGCATGAGGAGGCGCCCATTTATGGTAAAAGAAAACAAAATTACTTGGGATCATATTCATAAAAAGCCAATCCATTTATGGTACGAGATCTGCTGCCCAATCACGTGTCGAGGGGCAGAGGCGGGACCCATGGCGGGAGAACCTATTTACCTCACCCCAGGTGGCAATGTTTCAAATCAAAGTCCTGTTCCTCCGTCCGACCCAGTGGAGTGTAAACGACATTGGATCTCGTCCGTAGAATGGCTGATTTCCCCACCGTCCCATGCCATTACCTGCCATCTGCCATGACGATGATTTTGATGCCATGACATTCCATCATGACTATCATCACCATCATCGAGAGTGGAAGCAGCATGATTCGTGGAAGTTTATGGGTTATTTATTATTTATATTTTACGATATATATATATATATATATATATATATATTGTAATCACAGGTCGCTATCCGCATTAGTAAGATGGAGAGAGAGGGCAGGAATACCGAGGAGGAGAGCGGGAAAATGTAACGGAGATGACGGAAAAAGGCAAGCGGTTGCGGGTTTTATCCCTATTTTCTTCCTCCTCTATTATTCTGTCCTTCTGACCTTCTTCCCCACTACCATGTTCCCTACTCTTAATTCGAGAGGGGAATAACATTATCCCCGTCTTGTTCTCCTTCTACCGTTCCTCTCTCTTGCTCATCTCTTCGAGGCCGAAGCGATGGCGGTGGCGTTGGAAAGCTTCTCGATTCGGTAATAGTATGTGAATTCTCGACTTCTTCCTTGCTTTCTCGTTCTTGGATCTCATGTTTGTTTCCGCTCCTTTTGTTTTAGAGACTATGCGGCGAAGATGAGGAGCGTGGACTCGGGCAAATGCTGGCCATTCGGTGGGGATGGGGATGGGACGAGAGAGGGAGAGATGGGGAGGCCGCTGCCACCGATCTCGTCCCGGAAGTTCCGATGGTGGTTCGACGAGCTCGAGGCGGAGCGTTCGGTTGGAGTGAAGCCCGATGGCGCCGCCGAGGAGCTCCAGTTGGAGAGAGCCCGGGCGCCGGCGGAGGAGGGGAGCAGGCAGATGAGGACGCCGGTGAAGGCGAAGCAAAGGGCGCCCAAGAAGAGGTCCATCGTGGAGCTGTTTGCGGTGTCTCCGCAGATCGAGGCCGCTGAAGACGAGACTGACGACGGCGATGAAGAGGAAGGAAAAGGAGGAGCCGTCGAAGATAGAGAACGAGAAAAGGAAGTCGGAGGCGAAGAGAGTTCGGGAGGGGGAGATCGAGGCGGCGGTACGGATGTGAGTGTTTCTTCGCCGAGGGAAAGAAAAGAGAGGGTGAAGGAAATCGAGAAAACGAGGGAGAATTCATGGATAAAATATAAGAGCAAGAAGAAGAAGAAATCAAATGCCGAGACATGTGCTGCAAAAAAGGTATGCGCCCAATTCTTATTCAGACGTGTTTATTCTCTTTCTTCTTTCTCTGAAGAAACCAAAGGGTAGATTTGTTTTATTTCAAGCAAAAGGGGAAAAAAAAACTAGTTATGCGTTTATTTCTTTTTTTCTTTCTGCTGCTGTTAGTCATGACTCAACTACGTACAGTAATTTCTTTAGAATGCTTTTATCTGAAGATTATTGATGGGGAACTGTGAACGGAATGTTGTAAGTTTATTGGGAGTTAAATAGGAGAAACTAAATTGTGAATCAGAGAAGATTCTGGAGAGGATTAGATGGAGTCTTCAACTTTACTATAATAGATGGTTCCATCAAAAAAAAGAAAAGAAAAAAAAAAGAGAACTTTAGATCGTAGGTGTAAGCAATTGATCACGAGATCGTACATGATGTCATTGTTTGGGATGATCTTTTGAATGCGGCTTGTGCTTCAGTGGCCCTATCAACCTATATTTCATGGGTAAAAAAAAAAAATTATCCAAGGACGCTTTGATGTGATTCCGGTTGGGGCTTTTGTTCGCTGAGTGATGAGATTTTAGATAAGATGTCACTGCTTGTGAGAATTTATTTTCTCCTTGATGCACATGTTACTTCGTTGTTGTGGATCGAAAATTTGATGATGAGCATGCTAAGCTGTCATTCATCATTGTTTTCCTGACTTTAATCTTCTACCTAGAAGAGTAGAATGGAAGGATTTTGAGCTCCATTTTCGCTTCGTTTTTTTTTTTTTGACCGCCATTGAGGTGTCCTTTTAACATTTATGCCTTTTTAAATAATAATTTACAAATTTACTTGCACTTTGATTTTATCTCCTTCTCATTTCCTTCAGCTTTGATTTCTAGTAGAGTTTGTGATGATCACTTGTAGTTTTATACAATTATGAAATGCCCATCACTTGGACTATATGTTTTTGGTGATCAATGGAGGCATTTGTGAAGATGCATTCATTTTACTTACCTTTGCTAGGGATGGACATGAAGTTAATAATCATTACTTTTCTCTCGATGCATTTTTGTTGGGGCGAAACTTTGAAATATCACATGCTGGAATTTTAAGACAATGGATGCAAAATCTTATAATAAATCTAAATAATCACAAATAAATAAGTAATCAAGAATAAATAAATAGAAATAAATTGAATAGAAAAATGTAGCTATGGAGACACGTGGATAGCTTTGTCCTTAAAGGTAGATTTTGTCTTTTTTCGGAATTAATGACTCAGCACGAAGGATCCCAACATGTTTATTAGTCAGAGATTGACTATAGTAGCAGTGTTGTAAGGATGCACTTCCAATTCCAAAGGCTTGATTGAATTGCTTTTGATTGCCCTTTACCTCAAGATTGAAGATCTGGTGGTATGTTGCAGAAAAATGAAAGAGAAAAATAGAGAGCTCTTTTGCAAAGAAGAGAAGAGAGAAACAGAAACAGAAAGGACTTTTCAGAAAAGAAATAAAGAGAGATATGTTTGAAATGAGAAGGGAAGAGACATATTTATTGAAAAGGTTTTATGATAGTCTAGTCAACGAAAATGGCCATTCAATCCAACAATAGCGACCATTCAGAATATACAATGGTAATAGTCCTTATGGACATAGGCATATAACAGCTAGATTCTAGATAGATAAGAATACGAGAATTTTGAGGTGTTTTGAAACACCTAAAACAAGAATATCCAACATCACGTCCATAATATTATGGAAATAGAAATTTAAAAAGAAAACAATTGGGTCAGATTCTCAATTGATGAATGCCACGAATGCATCATTTCATTTAAGTGATTAATCATCACATTTTGATGCTTAAAGTCCACCACCATTTCCATATATTTACTATAATTTACTATGTTGTCTTTTTGATCAAAGACCTAATTGACGAGAACTAATCCTCATTATCAAGTTTTTTGATGTAAAATCCTCATTATCAAGTTAAACTGATAGATAATAAATCTGAAAAGTACCATCTTGCATCATACAATTTATTAGTTTTTAAGAAGTTGACATGCTTTGTGCAATTATCGCTAAATTTGGACACTATGTAATTAACTTGAAGGAAATAATTAACTAGTTCTAATGATAAATTGACCGATCTGAATTCTAAAATTACATCTGTGCTTGTGCTGCAAGGTACGCAGAATGCAATAAAAAAAAACCCTTTCATATTCCTAACATTTATCTTTTACTCCATTCTCGTTGCTTGCTGTCAAGAGGTTGCAACTATTAAAAAGAAAGCATACTTATTCTCGGCTCAATGGAGTATATGCTATATGTAATCTAAAAGCTAGATATATTTCATTCTAACTATACATATTTTTGACATTTATTTGATAATAAAAATGATTTTTATTATATATTCTCGAATAAATAGCTTGAATAATTAGTCTGCTAATTTGAACTTTTTATGCTACATGTTGGCATATTCTCATTAATTCTTATTATGCGCATAGAATATCTATCATATATAATTTTATTTTACTAGTCATATTAGTTTTAAGGTTGCATCAAGTTAGGCTCCTGTACTGAGTTTGATCTGGTCCAATTTGGATCAAGGATTGTCTGAGTTGTGTGAACAATTGCCATCAAATATCCTCTAGCCAATATATATATTTCAGAAAATTTTTGTAAAATACCAATATCAAATTCTTCTATTATATCTTTTTAAAGAATTGATATATTTAACTTATTTTCTAAAATTTTAAATTTTTCAGTCTTTACATTTGTCAAACAAAAATCTAACCCACAAAATTGGTTGGTTGATTAAGCCTATCTAGCTCGTATTAATTCAATACATCTGGTCTAGTATGCATGTCTAAGGTTTACATATAAATATGTTAGTTTTATATGCCTGATTCTTATCTATAAGCATTTTATATAATGTGCTTACATATATATATATATATATATATATATATATATATGGAGAACTATTAAGACATAGACATGCTTATGTCAATATAGATCGTTGAACACTAAAAGGATTAGGCATGGTCTTGATTTGAAATTGTTTGGCTCTGAATCAAGCAGATCAATCTGGGCTAAATGAAAGGCATTATTTGTTTGGATTAAGCCACTAAATGGTAAATGGAAGCTATTTTTCTATTTCCGTAATTAATTAAATATTTGAAGGCTTTTTAGGTTAACTTTTTTATTATGTAAATGGGATAAATAGCTCACTAAGTCAAAAAAATGCCTAGAAGAATTGGCAAGTATGGTTAAATATTTTGGTTTCACTTTAACTTGTTATTTTGATCAAAGACCCAAATGGGCCTCTTACGTCATAATTAATAGATCCAGAAAGGACCAAAACAATTTAACTTTAATACATCCATAATTATATATCTGGTGCTTAATATGCATTATAGATTGCTCATATTTGATAATAGATGAGGTGTGCATATAGAATATGTATATATGATTATGGTATTATATGCATTCTTACATGCAAACTATGTGCATTGAAAACACAAAAATGAGAGCTGTAAATGCTAAGGTTGCATTGAATTGGTCTGGGTCACTGAATATGGTTAGAGTTAGATTATTCCTCCTAGATTATGCTCCCCCTTGCTTGATCAGGAGAGTTGAGGTTCATACTGAAACAAATCATGATATTTATTTTTGAACTAAATTGATATTTTTGACTTAATTTTCACCCCACACATAGTAGGCCGTGCTTCATGCTAATTATTAACTATATATGTTACTTATCATTTGTTGCACTAAACAAAAATCGCATTGGACGACTTTCACGTATTGTGTATGTTCTCAACATCACTAAAATCTCCCAGCTAGAGTACTAATTGAATCATTGGAATGGATATTTTTTAAACTATCCCTAGTTCCTTACGATGGTGGTAATTATGGTGTTACAGGCCGTGAACTAATCAAAGCTTAGCTCGGTATTTAGGAAAGCCATGCAATTAATGGTTAAAAATAACAACAAAATATACTGAAGAGAAAGTGACAACATATTTAAGAACAAAATATACTGAAGGGCCATTTTCTTCTACAAGCATCTCCGTGTTTATTTGTTCCCCTCTCCCCTCATTTCTCTCTCTGACTCTCTCACTTTATATCGTTGCCCCCTTGATCCTCTCTTCTCAACCCTATTTTTGCTTCATTTTTAAGGTAAACAATTAACAAATGAAATCATACTTGTGTTGGCAGGGTGAATATGGGTTAAGTCTTTTCAACACAATTATAGATGGGCGGGGCTTGGGTTAAAAGGGTTTTTATAGACCAGACCTGAGCTTGACCTAATCTGAATCCAACCTGACCCAACCCATTGCCACCCCTTGTCCTAGAGCTGTCCTAGAGCAGTACTATATGCTTTGTTTGTTTTCCTTGTTTGCTCTTATTATTCATATCATCATCATTTTTTTAAAGAATTTTCATTTCTAGGCCCATTTGTAATGACAGTTTCTATATTCCTACAACTATTTTCAAGTCCATGCATGTCCATTGCAGAATGTCTCTCAATGTATGAGATGGATTTTGTTCACTAATATGCATTGAAATATTGTGTTGTCAACAAAACTGAGGAGTGGCTCCTTGAACAGTCACACCTGATGGATAAGACATCATATTATTGGTGTATGGATAAAACCAGAAGAAGATTTAATAGCACAAAAACTAAATATACCAATATTTTCTTGTATAGACTGTAGTTTTAAGGGAAAAGGTTTACACATAGAGATATTTATTAAAAGAATAGCTAATAGTCTTCATAGGGGGGACAATTTCGTTGACAGTTGACACATTAATCCACATATGCCAACAATTTTGACTTCTTATCCGTGTGACTGGAAGGGAAAATGGAGCCAAAAATTTATGATGAAGAAATGATGCCTACGGTGCCGGCATAGGCCTTCATACTAAGGGGATATAAACTCAAGAATGTTATTTTCTTTCTTAGTATATACTAAATCAGTCCACCCCACCCCCATGCGAGATGACTCAATCAAATATACTGCACTGGGGAGGTTGCAATTGAAAGTTTGTAATTTAACAATAAAGGTATCGTTTGTTTGGATCAGAAGCGGTAAAGTTTGCAGACTATAATGAGCTGACATGATGCCAAATAGAATGGGACACGATATTGTGAAAAGATGGTCATGAAATGCACGTCAAGAATCATGGTATATTCATTACTATTCTATAAGCTTAAAAGAAGCAGGGGAAAGCTTTGAACAAAAAGACTTATACCAATTGAATAATATTGTTACTGATTACATTCTTGTTAGGGAGAAAAGAAAACTGACTTGATTCACATTGCTTGATTGCATCATTCTCCTTAAAGAGAGAAGAATACTGGCTTCTTTTGTTTCCTAACTGAAGAGTATGGCTGCCTCTTCTGTCCCAGGGGAAAAATTATAGGCTCAAAGCATCATATTCACGTGATATTTCTCAGTTACTTCATGATTCAGTGAGTAAGAAGAGGTTCAGAAAGGCTCTGACTCTGAGGGATGCTGCTGATGTCAGAAAGAACAAACCATCAACGGTGAAAAGTTTACTGAAGAAGCAAAATCGCAAATTAATCCAAAATTCCAAGTTGCTTTTCAAAAACCAGGAGGAGGTAGCAAAGGTCCTGCAAGTTCATGGCATCCTCAAGGATCGCTCAAAAGCCTCTTCCATCAAAAAGTCAAGTCTGATTGTTGATACACAAGGTGGAAATTCTTTTAAGCCTTCTCGTGTGTCAGAAAAGCATGTCACATTTTCTGGCAAGGATGACATACTTGGACACGACAAGAGCGTTTCTCCCATGGAGCTGCCTCAATTGCAAAGCCTTTGCAAAATATTTTCAGATGTCTTGGCTGCATCATCAGCTACGGGTGATTTAAGCAAAGGTGATAAACTTCCATCTCCTAGTAAGGGATCTCACATGGTGAATGAATGTGAGAAAGATGCTGCGACAGGTGGTGCAGAGGGAACAGCCGGGTGTGACAAGGCACAGTTGAGTGATGCTCACAGTCGTGCTGTCCCCCACGAGTTTATTATTCCCAATAACAGGATCTATCCCGGTAGAGATATATCCTCCTTGGATGAAGCTGTGGACTTAAATAGTGTAATACAGAGCTCCAGCAATTCGAATTGTTTACACTTTGGCACCTCAGTTTTTTCTGCTAGTCACCTGCATTCAGGCGATCAACAAGTTCTGAATTCTTATGGTAAAGAAGGGTCAAGTTCTGGTGAAGGAATTCGTTCAGATGGAAGAATTTTTAGGATATCTGATTCTGGAAGAAGTCTGTCTACTCCCATTGAAAGTAGTGGCTCAAGATCTGAAGCAATGAGTTCGCTAACCGTAGCCAGGAATCTAATTTCACAGCCTTCGAGAACCTGCTCAGTAATGAGCATGGAAGCAAATGAGAGGCAACCGCATTTAGCACTAGGGCCCAGGGTTGATGTTGATAGATGTGTTTCAGAGATTCAACCTATGTGCCGTCTCACTCGTCAAGATTTGAGTAGAAGCATATGCACTTCAGTTGGATCAAAAAGATCTGGGGAAACAGGGCTGATAATGTCAGATCAGATGTCCACCTTCAGGGACAAGTATAGTGATGAGAATTTCATCGGCCTGCCTCTTAATTCACAGGGAGAACTCATTAAGTTGCATTCCAGTGGTAGGTTTGGTCTTAGGGATTTATTTAAGGAGCAAACCACAGTCCTGGGTTCCTGCCGTAGCTTCCCAATTTGTAATCTCGTTGAGCCAAGAAGTACATTGAATCATATAAATATGACAGGAAAGTTTCCTGCTGCATCATGGTACATGAAAGATGGGTTAAGATCGTACCCGGAACAGTGTGACAATCCTGCTAGCGTGCCTGTAACTTCTGGGCTAGGTATTATGCAGTTGCATGGTTTTGAAAGGATGGAAGTTCAAAACCATGTATCAATGAGGGACAAAGATCAACATTTCCATCATGGACCAAGTTCGACGAAAGTTTCTTGCTATGGGTGCAGAGAATCTAGTTGCGAAGCTTGTAGTTGGAATAACAGGGAAAATTTTCAAGCAGAGGGGAATTTGGACCATGGGGTTCAGCCTGCTAACCAACCAACAATGCGTTTGATGGGTAAAAACGTTGCAGTCGGCAGAAGAAGTGAAGAATCCAGTTTTGATTATGGAGAGATTTGGACAGACAAGGAAATCGTAACTGAAAACAGCCCCTCTGTTGGACTGTCTGATACATCACTTCCAAGGCAATGGCTTCAACAGGGGTGCTTCAAACAGCCCGTCTCTGAGGCATCAAGATTTATACAAACAATAGGGACTTCATCAAGCATTTATTGCAGTCCAGAACTTGAACCAAGATTTGATCATATGCATCTTGATTGCCCAGAGCAGTGGATATCAAGAATTGGCCTTCCATCCACCATCGGAGATTATGCCTCCAAGCTGAATCCTTCTAGCCATCCACCTCCTTCTCAGACAATGCTGAATAAGACACTCAACCCTACAGTAAATTCTGTAACCCATCCTCAAAATATTCAGCATATGCTGCTAATGTCTACACATCGCAAGCATAGCCAGAGCTTTTCTTTTAGTACTTCATCAACTTCCCATCCTGCATTTTTAAATCAGAATTGTGGGAATTTTGTTGAATCATCATCAGCTCAATCTTCGCTTTGCTGTCCGCAGTGGCTGCTAAATGCAGGACAGCATAAGAAGAGCAACAAATTTCCTTTTCCCTTTTGTTCCGATCCTATTGCTCTTTGTCACCCCTGCACAACATCTGGAAGTAAGCTCCCTCTGCTTCCTTCTACGTATCCCACATGCATTGTATCTTCTCCTGCTTATAATACCAGCTCTTTGCACACCTGTGGCTCTGCTTCATTAGTTCATTCTTCATTTATCCCATCCTATCCAGCAAGCAAATCCACTTTTCCAGGCAATTCAAACTTTAGAAACAAGATTAAAGATAGGGATGGAACAAAATGCAATCTTATGAATCTCAAAAGTCTGGATCGGCCTGACAGAAGTAACAAAAGGCCTGCAGCTAAAGTTGATGGATTCATGAGACCAGCGAAAAAGCCTCATTTAAGAATACAAGACAGCTCTGTTCCAGCAGGCCCAAGGAGAGAACAGTTGAATGATTGTTCATCAGATGATGCAAGATCAGCAGAAATGTCGGCTTTGGCTAATAAAATCATTGATGCTGGTCGTCCGGTAATGGGAAACGAAAAAAATGGGTTAACAATTTCTTCTGGCTCTAGTTCTTTAAACCATTCTGTTGGGACAACAGCAGGACCTGTCAAATTGAGTTCAGGAGCAAAGCATATACTAAAGCCCAGTCAAAATATGGATAAGGATAATTCTAGACTAATTCATTCAACCATACCTTTTGCAGTTGGGACTAGTTCTTGTACAGCTCCAGTTGCTCAGAAATCAACAATGATTTACAGGTTCTAGCGGGCATGCACAACCTAGAATGGATGGTTTAAGCAATGATTTCTTCTGTAGCTTATCTTCCACTTAAATGGCTTCCTGTCAAGTGAATACTTCTGATTTCAGTGATGGTTCCTTTTTGATTTTAACGAGGTGAAATCGGTTTCTGGTCTGGAAGGAAAGCATTACATGGTCGCAGCTCTATAAAAGCAAGTGTATACAATGTTACATTATTTAACTGCTTATCTTTGGGTTTTCCAAAGCTTCTGCTGCTGCAACAATTTGAACCTCAAGCTGTGATCGGGTTATTTAGATTTTCTTCCTAGAATTCAATCTCCCTGTTTTGAATCTGATATAATAGTATGTTATGTCTTGGCATTCGTATCTTCTTTTTAAAGTCTTGATATTTTTTTTGTCTGAGAGTACAATGCCAGCTTATTTTGTATTTATTTTATTCACTGCTCATGCTATATTTATTCAAGTATGGAACTTACAAAGTCATGATTTTTTCTTTTTCCTCTGTCACTCCAAGTGCATTATTGGTTTCTTTTCTTTCTTTTTTTTATGTTTATTATGTGTATGTTGTTTAACCATGAAATCATTCCACGCAAATACCAAGCATGAGCTTATTCATGTTATCCACATGATAAACATTGTATATTGCCTTATTTATATATCTGTTTTGTTGCTTATATCACTTGAGGGGTGGTTTTAAGCAATTATTTCATGTTTGATTTATAACCATTATTTGCTATAAATAATTTTAGTTTTGTAAATCAACTTCATTTTTTTTCCTAAATATTCCCTATAGATTGTCATCCTCATTTTTTTGTTGATGACATGATCTTAACCTATATGTCCAACTAACTGCACATCGTTAAGTGTTTCTTCAATATAATCTAAGACATAAAGGTACTTAGCCCTTAGATTATTCTATATGCCTCAACATCTGCTCTCTTATCTTTCCTTTGTCTTTGATTGGTATAAGGATCTTCAACATTATACTGTACATGATGTCACACCCAAAACCAAGAGCGCGTAACAAACACAGCATGCCTCCAATGCAAACCAAACATACATGCAAGGCTACTGATCATTTCATGATAATTTTAAACCAATAATAAGATAACCTTGATGCTCAAAAAATTAAATCTACCAAATGCTCAAAGCAATTTAGTGTGCTGCCCAAGTCCCA
Organism: Phoenix dactylifera; assembly: GCF_051530095.1. Lineage (NCBI taxonomy): Eukaryota > Viridiplantae > Streptophyta > Magnoliopsida > Arecales > Arecaceae > Phoenix > Phoenix dactylifera. Next base: position 29,899,031 of record NC_143198.1, on the reverse strand, counting down.
CAGCAAACCATAGATCAGAATTTGCAACAAAAAAAAAAGAATAATAAGTTACATTAACTTGATAAGCAACATAACACTTCAGATCAGGTCAGAGCATAACATTAGATAACAAATCAAATACAATAATATATTCTTGACTAGGCTAAATTTCATTCTTATCAAATACTAAAGAATACTACTCTTTTTTTTTTCAAAAGTATACTGTTCATAAACAAATATTAAATTTAACATTTGGCCATAGCCACATAACCCAGTGGCATGGGTCAATGAACAGGTGATAGATAACAAGTAATAATGCCAAAATATCATTATTCTTGCCACCGATGGTAGAGTATTGAAACTAGTTTCTTAGATTATAAATCCACAGGGCGGTAGACTAAATTAGATCATAGCCCAACTGAATATATAAATATAAACATATTTTCATAGATTACCTAGTCAAATATTCCAAAACAAGATATGCAATCAAAATAGCTCTTTTTTAGAAGTATAAAAACACATTTAATTCTTGTATCGTTTTCAAAAATAAGATGTAACATGCTTGACTATTTAATTAAAATAGATGAAGAAATCAGCAAAACTACTTTATGAAGCAATATAAACTATAATTTTTTAAATATATTAGAAAATATGGTATGAAGCGTTAAGTCACTCACTTCGCACATACCAAAAAAAAAAAAACTTAAATAAATCTAATCAGAGATTTTTTTGAAACCTAATAATACAAAACCATATGTAACGAATCAGCAGCACTGTAATATTTTAAAATTTTGAAGATCTTAATTTCTAAATTAATTAAAGCCCCAACACTAAGCTTGCCACATTTTTCTCCCCGGAGAAGAAGAGGTGACGGTGAGTGAGAAGGGAAAGAAACGCGTGTAACAAAGGCTAAAACTCGGTTCCCTAACAGCAGACCATCCAGAGTTCGCCATGCCCGGCCGCCTGTAGAGAGGAAGACATGAATACGTTCCAAGGATGAGAGAAGATGGTTGTCCATCGGGACCAACAAGGGAGCGATTCACAGTAGAAAGAGAGAGAGAGACATGGGTGAAGAGAAGGAGGAAAACAAGAAGAGATGAGAGTCGGTGGAAGAGAGGGACCTCTCACCTCATAATACCCAAACACACACGGACACGGAGAGAGGAAGATAGAAGAGAAAGAAGCACAACGTCACGACTCTAGAAACAGAAGAACAAGAGAGAGCGAGAGAGGGACGGCGGAATAAGGGGATGAGGCGGTGGAAGGAGAAACACAGCACGAGAGGGCTAGAGGCAGTCGAGCGGGGTGAGGCGCGGCGTGGATCGCGTGCGGTAAAAATAAAAGAACAGGGCGCGGTTCTGCTTCCTCGGCGCGCGTCCCTTTTTCTCTTCTTTTCTTTTCTTTTCTCTTCTTTCTTTTTTTTTTTTTTTTAACCACCTGTGGCTTATACTAATCTCGTATGAACATTACCTACTGAATCAAAGAACAAAATACTCCATGGTAGTAGAGAGATAGGTACACACCAGATCTAGAGAATATCTCTAGAATGATTAGCAGCAAAGAAAGCGATCCAGTCAGCAGATCTCTTCGCCTCTCGAAACACATGCACAACCTGAAAGACGTCACACTTCTGCGGTAACCGTTGGATGTCCTCTAAAAGCGGATGGTCAGTATCCCCCGACCCCTTCTGTAGAATCTACTCAACCATATGTACTGAGACTCCCTGCAGAATGATACATCGGGCCTCAAGAACTCACCTCGTATAGGAAACACTCTCCCATATGGCCCTCAGAACAAAAGACTCGAAGGTGCTCCACCCTTCCACCACAATCAACCTGGACTCATGATCTCTAATTATAAAGGCAACACCCGTGCCTCCTCCGCTAGTGGAAAACAAGGGATTGAAGGAAATGAGATAAGGCCGTTTGCGGTTCCATTAGCGTACAAAACATGAGGAAAACGCCCCTGTTCTCGGGTGGGTAAGGGCACGCCCGCCGGGCGACCCAATGAAGGCATGATACCTAGAGACCCATATTTGGTTTTTGACCTACAACTAGAGACCCATGCTGGTTCGCAAGAGGCATAATGCTAGCTATTCCCCAGCTTGCTCATGGTGAAATGAATCTCATTGCACGTTTTGATTATATGGCACTATGGACTTTGAATGACAGTCATGAGTATTAACTTAAACTTTAGTTGTCTGACTGTTAAAAGCCTAGCATTCTCTTCCATACAAATCTTGGTTGTTGCAAGTTGCATATTCGCAAATTTAATTAATACCATGATATAACAAACAAGCTGTCGTTAATTTGAGTTGAAGGAATGGTTTTTGACAATTGCCATTATAAAGTTACAAGATTTGCTATGGTGATTCTGGGAAAATGCGACATTAAAAACATATAAGCAAAATAACCATCAAAACAGTGGCAGACCAAAACATATAGTGATGATTTATTGATGTTCTAATAGTGATTTGAATGCAAAATATTTCAAGCAACCTGAAGGGGAGAAACTCAAAACATCATTACCTTGGGCTTGGTGTAATACGCTGTTATAAACCACAATAGCAACTAATGGAGACATTAATTATATATAACACAAGAATTAGTAGTCAAAAAAAAAGAGAATTTTGGTCTCTCTTTTTCTCTATTGGTGAGCGCCCATTATGCTGTACGTATCATGACAGAGTTGCTGAACCAATTTTCGAATAGATAAAAATATATGTTATTTCACGAGGATTAATATTGAACTCAAGCAGCTCGGAGCAAGGTTTGCAGTTACAATGGAGCTCTACTGAAGTCGTCACTGTTATAATAGTTACAACAGCTAGCCGTTATTTATCTCAAAACAGTCAAAAACATTTATACCGTGCTGTTATAATAACTTTTTTCCTATATTGAAATAATTGCTATTGAAATGGCTGTTATAATATATGCTTATTCAAATCTTGGTGCAAGGGTAACGGGAAAGTCTCATATAAAATAACCACGAGTACTCAAGATGATATAACCCTCCTTATGGCTTGGATTCCATCTACACATCTCACTCATCAAATTAAGCAGCCCAGCCATGCAAGTATGACATACAAAGTCCAAAGGGAATCGCATTTCACTTGGTAAAGTCTAAACTCCAAACCATCACATTAAAAAGATTTGATGGTATCGCTTCCCATGATTCTTGCGCGTTTTCCATTCCATACGTAGAAACTGCCGTTACTGCATGCACTAAACCAATGGTAACACTAAATTTGAGGGCGAGAGTAGATATAATATAGTATGGAGCGAGTGCTGGGACGGGCAAAGCATGAAAGCGAGGGAAAAGGAGGGGCGTAGGAAGACTGAATTTTGAACAACATCAAATATCTTAAATTGACCTCGATAAAATTTAGTCAACCTAGATCTCACCCACCTCAACCAAATTATTGAGGTGACAACTGTAAATTATGCTCATTGCTCATCAAATACCTTTGGCCCGAAAAAAAAAAAGAAGAAAAAAAAAAGGAAACAACGATGTTAAATATTACAAGCGGCAAAACACTAGTTTAGGTTGATCTTAGGTTGGATAGCTGCCTGTAGTTAGTATCTTCTATTTGACCTACCTCCCACCCAAACCTTGTTAGGAATTAAAAACTAGACGACATAACTTTGTTCGTACCCGGATCTGAGACAGGATGTTTGCTCAAAAGACATTTTCATGTCAGACAAACGGGTCAAACAGAATATTGCCACTGTTCTTGAGAGAACCCTTTCAGAAAATGTACAATTTGTCAGAGATGGCTGCTTCCCATACTCATTCATGCTCGTTACATGATGAGGCATATATACCCTAAGGGGGTCATTTTTCTTCTTCGCACTTATAACCCTAATTTCAGGTTTGCTGAGCCCATTGTACCTAGAAATAGATAAATAGATAGATAGATAGATATATATATATAGAGAGAGAGAGAGAGCAAACCAGGGGGTGACGAAGAATGTACTGATGAAACGAGGTTTATGGTTGAATTGTCTGTTGGAAAAGAAAATCTTTATTGTTGTCGCAAAAAGAAAAAATGGCAGGGTACCATTCTTGTGCTTTTGCAATGAATGGAATCTAGACTTTGTAAGAAAATCAAGAACACATGTACGTAAATCATCACATACATATATTCATATGCAACGGAATAATAAATAAATAAATATTTTTTACTGACTTCCACCCATGCTGTTCAAGCATGAAGTTGTCATACCAAAAAGAGAAAAGAGACTCCACAAGAGAGAGGAGATCCGGATCTTCTAACCTATGCAGGACTTGAATGCCTTAGATGATGGATCCACAAGCTTATTCATACTGCTAGGTTAGGGACCTGTATCCTTATCCATAAGGTTTATAAAGTTTATCTATAACAGTTTCCATCCATCACGGAAACCATGATAAACTTTTTATTTGATTGGATTTAAATCACTATTTAAATGAGGTTTATCTTTGATACGTGCTAACAGACTTGCCACCTGAAACATTACATTCCGTTATGTTCTGCCGTACGCCATCAACACATATGCCAAGTTGATGGAGAAAGCATCGTGGTCTTTTGATCCTTCTCTTCCTTTCGAACTACTGTATCTCTCCTTTCTTGACAAGGGAGGAAAGAAGACTTCGAACAATACTCGTAAGAATGCTTTACTTGTTTCATCCCCCCAGCACATCCCTTTAAAAAAGCCACCAATCTCTCTCTAGGATCCTAGTTCTCAACCTCTCAAGATTTCCTTCTCACCTTGTTCGTGGAGTGCAGAAGGGTCAAAATTCATGGGATTTCTAGGAACCATCGCCTGGTTTCGCAATACACTTATTGGGTAAGCACACAGTTCACAAAATAAACCATGAACATCCAACAGAACTATTGATGCAAATAACATACAGTAGCTAAATGCTGATATCAACTATGAACTTTGATAACCAAAGCAGTTTCCCCGCTTTCCTTGGAGAGAAGCTAGGCAAGAACTATCATTGGTATATGAGGTTCCAATAGTTCCAGAGAATCCAGATCGATTAAATAAACATAATTCAAGATTAATATGCCTACCACCTTAGATGATTCTCTTTATTGTTATATTTTTATAATGCAGCGGTCAGCCAGATTTTTTGCATTTTTTGAAGCTACATTCCATTTCTCTTATGTTGTTTGATCAGATTTATCTTTTACATACAAAAATCTAGAATCTACTTGTTTATTTTTACTTTTATTGCTCTTTTGTATTTTTCTTTCTTACAAATTCTTTGTAAATAGTTTCTGTAAACTCTACTTTTCTAATAAAGACCGGGTGGCTTTGCCTCCCTCTTTATCAAAAAAAAATGCATGTTTATTTTTGCATTGAAGCTGACGGTTCATTTGTGTGCTTCAAATCAGCCCAGGCGTGATGCTGCTGTATCCTCTGTAAGCTTTCGATCGATGACCCCAGCATTTGTAAGAAATCGTTTTTAAAGATGTAGCAGTTATCACGTTTATAAACTCTTACCCAATATGGTGATCAGATACGCATCAATGCGTGCAATTGAGAGCCCTTCTCCGCTAGATGACCAACAATGGCTGACATATTGGATGCTGTATTCGTTAATCACCCTTTTTGAACTCTCCTGCTGGAAAGTTCTCCAATGGTAATTTGATATATATACTATTCTTCATCCTGCAGTCAGTTATTTCACAAATTGAAGAAGAAAGGCATGAAATCATTTGGTTTACGTAACCATCATGATAACAGGTTTCCGCTTTGGCCTTATATGAAGCTTGTATTCTGCTTGTGGCTGGTGCTACCAATCTTCAATGGAGCTGCCTACATCTATGAAAATTGTGTGAGGAGGTATGTCAAGATCGGGAATTTTGTGGGATCGAGGTACCCAGAAGAACAGAAGAGAGTGCTGCAGATGTTGAGCCTTGATGCTAGAAAATCGGTGGAGCGATACATTGAGAAATATGGACCAGAAGGTTTCGACAGGGTCGTCCAAGCGGTAAGCAGGAGATCCCTAGTGTGCAATGGAGTTCAACCTGAAAGCATCAGAGACAAGCTTTTTCTTGTTGCTGCGTTTGTGCTGTTCTCATTTTGTTTTGATTCTCTCGAGCACACGTTGTTCGTTGCTATATCATGGCATTTCTAATTAAATTTCAAATGCTGCAGGCCAGCAAGGAGGCCAAGAAACGCTGATGATAGAGAAGGATGCTCTCCCACTTCAACGTTCCTTTGTCAGCATAAGAGAATACCGTTATGTATGGTGAAGCTATGATAGTGTGACAAAATTATAGGGTGTCAAAACAACCAGTTGTAATGAAATACGGCTAGTTTAAGAATCTGTAAATAAGATCTGAGGTTGTGATTGTGCATTAAGAATGCGTCGATCAGGTTGTTTATTTTCGATATATCGATAAAGATTTAAAAAGAAAATCAAGCAACTATCTTTCCAGATGTTCAAGCATATAATTAACTTCCTTGGCAGTTTCTGAAAAGTCCTAATGCAGCACTTGATGATTGCTTATTCTGCCGTCGGTTTCTCAAGTGACTTTCCTTTCAGGAACGGTAGCCGGCCTACTCTTAATTGCAGCAAAAGTTGTTGTAATTCGAACCACATGCAATTCATGGTCATCTTTGATATAAAAATTTATGTTTAGACGTCGTGGAAGAAATACTCACGTAGGTGTTGAGTTGACGGACAAAGCTGGAGAAGTTTCTATGCATAAAGTGGAAGGGAAGAAGGAAACTTGAGAAGGCGAAGAGGTCGACGACCACAAAGCTGCTGTTCTCCTTCCCCCATGCAATGACGGAGTCCGTCATCGGGTCATCAACCATCCGGTAAGTCTTCACCACAAACGGGGCTGGTCCACCGGCACTACCACGGCTTCTATATATAGATATATTGCTGTTCGCGTCTTCCATATAGTTGATTGAATACGAGAAAGAGAGCAAGGGAATGAAGTCAATGAACACCCTCTCACGAATCTTTTGTTTAATTTTTTTTTTTTTTTTGGTTTTTTTTTTTTTTTGATGCAACCCAGTACTCTCGAATCTCTCCATGTTAAATATGGTATATGCTTGGTGGGGTTTGAAGTTGGCCTCCGGGAAGCATCTCGGTACAAGTTGGATTCGATGGCGAACAGCAACGAAGGAATGCTGCCGAAAGAACATATGCACGCATATCTTCCATGACGATACGTCCAACAGTTCTCTTGCACGTAAAGGGAGAGACAGAGAAGTAAAAAATAAAAAGGTGATGATACTGTAAGTTTATGATTGGAATACGTACGTGTCTTGCTCGCCAAGGTGATGATACTGTAAGCATTTCCTTTTTTTTAATGTGTGATTGATGACCGGGAGTTTATAAATTACTGTTGTTTTCCCAACCCGGAAAAAAAGGAGAGGAGGCAAGTTTCACCTACTTTATTATAGGGATGATACAGATAATTGGGCTCAAAATATAATGATTTAATTTTTTAGATGGAGTTAGTTTCCAATATATATCAAGTTTTTATGGTATTGGAGTTCCCTATTTCTCATTGAAATTATCTATAAAATGGAATCAAACTCTCTATAATAGAAGACTCAACTTCAAACGAATGCACGCAGTCAACATATGGGCCTATGTAGCCATCAATTTGCCAGATGCACTTATGGTAGGCTAAGTGTATGTGAGCGACCAAATATTTAGTCTCCCAACTAAAACATTCGTACACAGCCATGGGCATGAACCAAATGGCATCAAGAACTCTAAGACCGTTGCCTCTGCCAAATATAATTATGGCAGACTAATTCTAAGCGATCAAATTGAGATTTAGTCCCCCAACTAAATAACATTTTCACGCCCATGTACAGATGAGCCTTGTAAAGAGATGTTAGACCCCAAGCTTCTGCATTGCCTTTTCCAGGTTCCTCCAAGCAGTGTGATGTGCAATCAATTGTGTTGACCCTGCAAAGTATTTCCTCAATCTCTGAGGGGTTCCATAGCTCCTCATCACGTTCTCCACAGAGTTCGATAACCCTCCGTCCCTCCCAACGTACAAACCCTATCCGTTCATGAAAAGTCGGTATACTGCGCTTCTTAATTCTTACGCGGTGCCCGACTAAACTCAGGAGCGGCCTAATATATTTGGGGGTCTAAAGCGAACTCAGTAAGAAGGATCTTTTTCCTTTCTGTTTTGTCTTTAAGACATTTCCTGCAGTGGGCCGGCCTAAGGCAAACTACTAAGAGAGGCATTTTTTCTTTATATTTTGTCTTTAAAATCTTTCCTACGGTGAGCCTTCTTTAGGCCGAGGTCTTAAGCAACCGCCTCAGTCGCCTAAGAATGAGGCCGGCCCTGACTAAATCCATATAAAATCGGCAATCCCGCAAAACTTCGTGTTCGAGTTTAGCTGATCCCATATAGAGTAGTGATAATTTTATGCGAGATAACAAGCAGTCGATTGCCGACTTGATGTTTGACCGCATAACAGCTCTTATGCGGGCTCCGACTTGACCAGTATAAAGTCGGCACCTGCGATGCTGGCTTCTATATTTGACACATGACATTTTTTTTATTTATAGAGAAGAGACATTAAGATTTCCATAAATCAGTACTTCAAGCAAGTCTGCATATAATAAATTTTCCAACTCATTAGAATCGCCCCCCAGTGTTTAAAAAAAATGTTGACCCGTGCCAATAACCCTTAGCAGCTAACTAGTTGGGCACTTTATTACCCTCTCTAAAAATGTTTATACGAGGCTTCGAAAACAAAAGAAAGAAGCAGGAAGACAATTTCAAAGAGGGCAGGCAGGTAGAGAACCCAATCTTTCATGATAAGGGTCAACCAAGCCATCACCTTGACGTGCATGGTCCCAATCCTCAGACTAAATTTGAGCAAGGTGACGAATATCCATGGGGTAGGCATCAGATGAGGACTCGGCGCTGTAAGATCTTTTGCCAATAATTATGTTGGCTGCTTCACTCGGATGGAAGGCATCCCAGAAAAGATACTCGTTTCTATTTGGGCACGGAGTTTGGTATGGGAGACACGTAATCTGGCCATTGTTCTTTCCCACCCCACAGCATCCCCTATTTGTAACTGTTAGACCTGAAGAAAAAAAAATAAAAATCATAAATATATTTTTGGTAAATCGGTCTTATTAAACCAATCTAGAATAAATACAACCGGTAGAGTACATCTAGTGTGATTAGCGGCTACTCTATATTTCTATAAGTATGATAAATTGATCTAATAACAACAATTTATAAATAGTTATAAAGAGAGGCATGGGTAATTGGAATGGATTACCATGTTTCGAAGGGTTTCTCCAGATATCCTCAAATATCCCGTAGGCATTTATGTAGGTGAAATTTGCCTGGTTTAAGGTGTTGAATTGATCCACCAAAGCTATCAGCTTCCTGTTAAATATTTGGATTCCGCTGTTGATCCTATGAACACAGGTTTGGCCATTCGGGCTATTCTGAGCCAATTCATTTGGGCTGCACCCAATTTGACCCACTCCCATCAAGACCACCTTCCTAGCTCCATAATTGTACAAAGTCTGCAGAGAAAGCATAAATAGTGTACTAATGTCAGCCTGAATGTTCTGAAGTTTTGGAAGTCGATATTATATTTTAATGCAATTATCCATGATATAGAGCTACTACGGGAGATAATTAACAATGAATCAATGATATACTAACCCTTATCTGCTGAGAATACTGTTCAATGAGCACGTCGGCGTATTGTTCTGGAGTGTATTGGCTGCTGGAGGAGTAGAAGGCAGGCATGAAGTAGTTGTTGAGGTAGTCATTGCTGCCCATACCAACAGAGAAGATGCATTTGCTAAGGTAATTAGCAGCAGAGTCTTCATCACCTAATATGCTCACTACCTCTTGGACCGCTGCCTGATAGTTCTGCAGTTGCCCGCTGAAGCTAATTCGATCACCCTATAGACACGATGGCAGCCAAAATATCATCGGCAGGTGAATTTGTATATAGATGATTAGAAATAAGCAGTAAGAGAATGCTGGAATTGGTCACCCATCAAGTTCTCAGGTTTGGAAAACCATTGACCTCAGAATTTACCAAGACTGAAGGCCTATATATACTTGTCCATTTCTGTTTGTTGATGTGGTTAACCGTGGTTTTTTAACTTTGCCTCCTCTTTGCATGTTACTGTTGGGAATGAAGCATGTTGGTTCCACTCGAAAAAAAGTAGATTCAAAAAAAAAAAACTCAGAAAGTGGGGAAGGGAAGGGTAGTTATCAAGATTTTGGGTTGAGGGATGAAATTTATGGGAATTCAAGTAAGCAAAGCCTCTCTCTTCTTATTAAAGTTAGATCTAAATTCTCTTTGCTTTGTAATGTATATACCTACGTGAAAAAGCATCGGTAGATTTATTTTCGACGCTTTCTATAGCGTCGGTTATGCTTCCGTTGAATATTCCCGACGTTTATATATGTCGGCTAATTCAAGGCTTCCGGTGACGCTTGCAAAAAAATGCCGAAAAAATCGTGAGTTCCATTGCCGGGGCTTTTAATCATCATTATTTTTCGACGTTAATAAAAAGTGTCAGCAAATATTGGCGCGGTACATAACTTGCCGATACTTTTTTCTAGTGTCGGCAAATAACAATCAGGATTTACTTTTATTCCAGTAGTGCTCTATCTTATTCTCTTGTTAGAAGGATATATAGGGGAGCCCACAAAGAGCACGCGTACCAATTGTTGCCCGGTTTCCTCCCTTATTCCGGCAGCTGCAGATGCAAAATTTACGCCGGTGAGGAGTGCTCGGCCTCTTGCAGCAGCATAAGGTGGGATGAAGTCTTCAAAGCCCAGCAGTTGAGCTGCACATGCATCAAACAACGTGTTATCAAACATAGTCACCATGACAGAAGAAAACATAGTCATCAATGCATGGCATCAACCACTATAAACTATGTAGCATGGCTTAGATAGACTTCACTTGAGCCCGTTTGATAGTCTGGCCTTTCAGAAGCGGTTCAACCCTGGCTGCAAATAGGTTGTGAAGTGACAAAACTTAGTGCACTCATATGCTCTCATTTATTAGAGTTAGTGTGGAACGTCTGGCTGCATGGAAGCAGTGGTTCTCTTGCTTCCCATTTCCTTTCTAACAGGGTACAGTAGTGTGACCCATTTGGCAAGACATGACCCTCGGCAAGTAAATTGAACTCAACAAGTCAATTAGACTACATAGGGTAGCTCATAAGATAGAGATTCCTTTTCAAGGAGACAATTAGCTAGCTGCACCCTTTTTTTCCAAGACGGTTAGGCTGGATGCTTAATCCTTCTTCTATTAAGCGAATGAAAGGCGCTGATTGCACCCTTTCAATCCGCGGATTTTGTTTTGCTGTGCGAAAGAGATACTTTCACATAATCTTTTATGACATCGCATCCTTAAAGAAGTCATGGGAATTAATTCTTTTTCAAAAAAAAAAAATCTCTCTAAAATATGAAAACAAAATTTGTAGGATGATTAATTGTCAATTTCGTTCGAAGATAAAGAGTATTTTTGATCCAGATATCCAAGCGTGGTCACAAACTTGGATACGAGTTCGCACCTCATAAAGACACACCTTGGCTCTTGGATGCAAGAAGTGAAATCCAGTGACCCCTATAGAAGGGATCGTGGCTACATCCAGCCTTTTTTTAGGTGAGGTACTCAGTCATTACGTGCGCTGTCCTGTAGCTACGTTTTAGACCAACAGGCAGCTATTAATAAGTTCCCGGAAGATGCCAATAAATTATAGAGCACCACACTCGTAAGCCAGCTAAAGTGGTACGATTCTTTTGTTAAAGATGAAAGGAATGAAGACTGAGAAGAGGAGAAAGTTCAGGAGAAGAAAGGGGAAGAGCTTGGGAAGAAACAAAAGAAAAAGAAAACTAAAGTTGTACGATTAAGATGCTAAGCAGTTAGCTCAACCCAACAAAGTATATATAAGATATTAGCCGCGCACTAAGGTAAATTTTAGCTCAGATCTGGCAGTCACTGAGGACATCGTCTAAATTTAATTGATCTAAAAAAGCAGTTGGAATGTGACCTTCAGATTTGAACCTGAAATCTAGTTCTAGCACGGGCACTAAGGTAAAGAGTAGTATTAGCAAGATTTTCTTGTCTTTGAAAGCCTACGTCCCAAGAAGGCCTGCTAAAACAAGCCTCAGTTCATAGAATATCCGAGTCATATCGGCAGATTCTATTTGACGAACAAAACAAAGAGGCAAATAAAGAAATGAAGGCCTTACCGATGACATCGACGGTGGTCAAGCCATTGCCGAACCTTCCGGTTGGGCCGCCGGCGAAGTCAATGCCGTAGGGCATGTAGTCGGCCCGTGCCAACGAGGCGATGTCGTTGTTGTTGCCATTATCCACAAGCGAATCCCCAAAGATAAAATAGCATGGGACTTGAGGGTCCGGCCGGACCGACCCCATCAACCAGCTTGAAGCCAATAGCATCAACCACCAAACCCACAGCATTCCCCTTAGCTCACCGTGAGCCATTTGGAGGAGGAGGAGGAGGAGAAGAAAACAGGGATGAAGGTGGAATAAGAGAGGAACGAAGGGGAGATTAAAATAAACTATAGGGAGAATATATATATCTATATCTACATATATGTATATATAGGGAAGAGAAAAGGGTCAGGACTGGACTGACAGGATTAGGTTTTTGGTTAGAAGAGGGACGGTTGGGTTGGGGTTGGTCTTGGCATTTAATGCTTCCCGGACTTAAACGGTGGGTCATGTGGAACTGAGCCGAGGAGTGAAGGCCGAGACTTGGGGAAACTACGTGGCCCTTATGAGAGTGCTAGTACGTCCGTATTTGTATATGCCTTCGCCATTTTATTTGATGTATACCAGACGGATGTTTGGTTTGTAGAAGCTGCATGGTTTAATATGGATATTTTCAATGTGGCATATTTTCTCTAGTTATTCACTTTATATTTCTTCTCTCTCATATTCTCTTGTACAACATTATTGTAAATTTTTAATACTTTTATAGTAGATGGGGGGAAGTTCCTCACTTCCTCTGCTTTCCATTATAAAAAAAAGTCAAAAAACAGTGCCTGTAACTGTTGAAAGCTCGAACGTTTGTGCGCTACGATAATAGAGTTTTTAAGGGGTGAAAACCTGGTAAATTATACAGAAGACATGGTAAGATGAGGTCCATTAGGATCAATAGGGGCAGAAGGCTGGAAGTTTATGCATTCTATGTTTCTTGAATTCAAAGAGGGCATGCTGTGATCCAAAGAGGCTAAAAGCGTGATTGATCAGTGATGGGACGGATGCTACCGACGGCAGAAACCATGGTAATAAATTCATATGCGGCCCATTTAATCGAACCTCGGATTTCCTAATAATGCAGAGGGGGTGATATTTCATATTAGGCCTACCAATGATCCCAATAGTCCTACCAAGTTAAATGATCGCAAGGGAAAAAAAAGGTTGAATGATCGCAAGGGAGGGAAAAAAAAATGCAAGCGTAGGAGGCTTGACGTAGCCCAACATTTTAACACCAATAGGGCCTGAGTAGCAAAGAGGGGCAAGCAAACAGGTATTTGGTGTGAATAATATCATAGTTTAGAATCATGAATAATATTATCTATTATAGTATATATGATATTGGATCATAACTATCACATATTGCATGCACAATCTTAATATATTAGCTTAAATCAATCTCTAAAAATCATAAAATCTAATTGTCATATTCAAATTTAGTATTTGTGTCATATCATAAGATTTTGCTGTTATATTATACTATATCTGATCTCTTATATCTTTTCCATACTCATAAAATTTTATTGTTGTATTTTACAGTATATGGGGGCTCAACTTGTATATAAACCACATCAATGCATAAATAGTACAAGTAATTTCAAATAATATTTTCAATACAAATTTTTTGGTGAAGAATTCTTGATGCTATTTTATGATTTCTCCTTGCTAGAGTTCTTTTGTGTGTGGGGGTGCATGCATGCCTGTTGCTACAGACAATTGGTGCCAAAGTATAAAAAGAACCGACGAATGCAAAACCATTTCATACTTGAGTTCTTGAGAAATTCTTCCAATAACTACGGTTATGTCTGAGAATTCATCGACAAAAGAATCTAACACAACCATGGACACAAAAGATGATGTACAAAGCCACAAACAGTCTAACTGCTGGTTCAGCATCTTCTTTATTCAATGAAAAAGAGCTAAATATCTACGCACGAATCATACGTGACTTCCTCAATAAATACGGCAGCTAAGTCCATCCGGGAACCTAACCCACCACCATTTGTCCAACCTTTAAGAGGCCATCGAACCATCATCAATGCCGAGTCTGCAAAACAATATAAGCAGGATTCTTCCTTGATTTAGTGAAATAAAAGGCTAACCATTTGCTGCTCTTCTAGACCAAACGATGTGGAAAGCCCAAAACAGTAGATTCTTACACCAAGAGGGACCCCCGGGCTGAGAAAGTTACATCGTTGCTGGCTAGAAACAGGAGGTATTAATTAGTTTCCTACAAGTGAACAGTTGATAGAGCTCTTGGCTGTGAGCAGAGAGAGGGGAGATAAAGTAAGCCATTTAACTCGATAGGACCTTTGGCATGACTTGGTGACGTGCAGAAATTAATTGCAGCCATTACAAGCATCACAATACACACCTACTAAGAAAATGACATCTGATATCGGGAAGAACGTGGGGAGGTGAGATGCAAGCTGGGTGTTTGTACGTAGAGCTGCAACTACTCAACTACCGGTTCCCAATTAGCAAAAGGTTCAAAAAGAAAAACTAAGATAGAAGGTGTGCAATCCTTGTGGCTTATTATCAAGAAGGTGACTCTTACCATCAAGCTATTCTTTCTTACTCAATGCCAACAGAGTCGGAAGTTAATTAAATTACATGGATCTAAAGAGACCTGATATGGTGGAACCTAGTCATTACCAGCTTATTTGTCTATGCACGACTGTCTATAAGATTATTGCTAAAATCATGGTAAAGAGAAGGGGGCCTCTTATGCTAGATTGATTGCAATTAAATTATATATGGAATGGGCTTACGATCATGTGTAGTGGGATTTCCTTACCCGAGCTCTTCAAATTGCCGAATTTCATGATACCTGGATTAATTGGGTGCTTATATACGTTAAAGAATCGTCAATGGAACACCGACTATATCCTTCATATTTACTATTGGGCTACGCTAAGGTTGTCCTCTCTTATTATTTATATATATCTTTTATCTCAGATGTTACACAAAGCATTGGGAGAGAGGAGGTTTATCGCCTATCTTTTCTTTGGGATTCTCTTTCTTCTACTTCTTTTTTGTTTAGAGTAGAGAAGGCTTAAGGCTATAGCTGATCATAGCTGAGCTTGAGCATAGTAAATATCAAATTTTAAATAACCCTGACCACGATCAGCTCTATTTATGGCCTATCAACCAACCACCATTGCTCTTATTTCTTATCTGTTATTTGCTGGCAACTGCATTCTTCGAGCAAAGGCGTCCATTGACAATGCAGAGGCGTTTCAATGAGATTGTTCTCAGCTACTAGCCTACTACTGTGCTTCTAGACAGAATGAATATCTAAAAATCAGTTGTTAATTATTTCAGCTCGAGAATTAAAGCCAATCTCAGGCAGCAACTCAAAAGCACCAACGTGAATCCAACTATATTTGGCAGTATTTAGGAGTTCTAAATATGAAGATAATTTACATTATGGTGCAGGGTGGTCCTCAATGCCTAGAGTCGAGGAACCTGCACCGTGTGGGACCCCTAGGAGGGGAGTAGAAGGGAGGATGAGATAGAAGGGATAGATTTTTGAAGAAGCAGGGTTTCAGAAGTTGCTATCGATGGGATGAATCGGTCTCCTTCCTCCGTGTTTTAGGTCGGTTTAAACAAGTTTCCAGTCTCAGTTACGACAAGCAGCTGGAGAAAGGCTGGTCGTCGGTTTCCCATTGTTTAGTGCGACGATCAACTTCGAGATGCGCGATATGTATTTGTCTACGTAGCAAGATGTCCGGTTTTGCGGCAAGTATAGACTTTGTTGAAAGACTTTGCATGGGGTGGTGGCTTCCCGTCTGTAGACTCGGCTATTTCGTTCCTTCCATAGACACCGGTGGGCAACTGGAACTAAACAGTCCCATGTTGTGCTCACGCTTTTGCATCTAATATATATGTTCTCCTCCAAGTTATCCATAGCTCTTCGACTGAATCGGTGAGCGGAGGGAGGATCTGTTGCCGGACCAAGCAGGCGAAACAAGATGGTAAGGAAGAGGTGGTCTATGGTTTCTTCTTCATTGCCACAGATGAGGCAGGCCGGCGCGGCGCACTCCAGTTCCTTGGTTTTCCGTGGTGAGAATTTTGTCATGGAAGGTCATGTCTACCGAGAAGCAAACTCTGCAGCCGATAGATTTATTCTCCTCCTTGGGAGCTTAGAAATTACGAGGATTCTTATGGATGTCTTAAATCCCGCAATTATCTGGGACATTCGGTTTACCAGAGACGAAAACAAAGAAGAAGAAAAAGACAAAGAAAAGAAAATATACACGTCTGGGCCACAACAGAAGGCCCATCACTTCTACACGCTGTGGGTTCAACGATCATAGGCTCGTTATCGGCCTCATTCGCTCATTAAAGCCCGATCACCAAACTTGGTCCAAACATTCCCAAACCAATGTAGGATCCCATGGATATGCGACAAAGATGAAGAATAGATCCTATTTTGTAAAATATGTTGCAGATTGCTAGCTAGCCTAATAAATGCCTCGTCGCACTTCTACTGTAAAAGGTTGATGAATTTGGTTGTGACAGAGCAATTACAAATTTTCAAATAGGTTGGACTCCATGATCTTGCCTCATGGACGCCTGTACTTTATTAGAGAATCCTGCCTTCATGAAAGAGAGAGAGAGAGAGAGAAAGAGAGAGAGAGAGAATAAAAAATGGTGGAACCATATTGATTGTGCCTTCATTAAGGTTGGAGTTGGAGTTGCAGCTAATTACCCAAAACATAGGAATTATAGATACAAATATAAACATGCCCTGCAATGTAGCTATTCTTTTCAGACCCTGACAGATCTGCGGTCCAGCCAAGCACAGAATCTAGACCTGGTCCGCTACTTACAGACTGTTCTCAGGAACAGCCAGGCCCACACTTTTTGTGGCCCATAATGCACAGTGACGTTAGGGAGCAGGTGTGAGAATCCCGATGGTCCCCCCAAATCAATCATCATTTAATGAATCCAGATCATATTGTCCGAAAGACTATAGGAAGGAATAACACTCCAAGATAGCACTCGGCGGCAGCGTAAGGAAAACGGGAATAGTGAAAGTTATGCCACGAGGAATAGCTATACCCAATGTTTATACCAGGTTCTATTTGGTTATTAGAATAAACTGATTTTTTTTCTGAAATGGCAAAACTACCCTTACGATATATCTTATACAATAATATTAAAAATTTAAAGATAATATCAAATTAAAATATGATATCATATATTATATTATATTATATTATCAAAGTAAATACATTGTATAGTTATATTCTAATGCTACGTTAATAAAAAATATAATTATATTATAATATTATGTTACAATAGCATAGCATTTTACTATATTAATAGGTGAACATATCATACTATAACAACTAAATATTATTTGTATATTATATTACTCCAGAAATATATAATTTTTATAATAATATTGATATTTCTATGTTAGTAAAATATTATGCTTTTCAGAAGGTAGAAGATATATTAATGTGTGAAGCTGTTATGATCTGTATCCCTTGGACGAAATGGTTGCGTTCCTCCCACTTGCAGTTTGGTCACTTGGGTGGATGCGTGCCCCTTTGCTTTAGGGGGAAAAAAGGGCCAAATGACGCAGCTTTTCCTTTTGGCAACTTGGGGAGCGGCTGATTCGGGATCTTTTCCACAGGTCCGGACGAGAATGGCTGATCTTTTAAGGGATGGATAGCTCCAAGGGCCGTAAGAAAAAGACTACATCAATAGATACAGGTTCATGTCGTGTCCGTCACTCATGTCCTGAGATGGATCTCCACTCAAAGCGACCGTACCATCAAGGGATCGCGATCCTCCTTTTGTCAACTTTGGCCCCTAAGTTTTGCTCAATGAAAATAGAGATTGTTGGGCTCCATGATGTGTGAATCTATCTCAAATATCTATTGCTTGCTTAGTTAATTATGGCTCCTAAGTATTGATTAATGAAAACTGAGTAATCTAAGATGTGTTTTGAGGTATATGACCCTACATGTAAATTCATTGATATGATGCATCTCTACTCATATAGGCCTAGCAGCTAATCCATTTGCCAGAGTAGAGTGCCTAGCTTTTGTTTGGTATCTCAAATTTCTCTTGCTTTTACAGTTAAAAGTGATCTTTAATCTATCTCTAAGATAACTTTGTTGGGTGTACTTTAACAGTGTGTGGATGTAGAACAAGCGGGGGATAACAGCCACTATCCCCGACTTATCCTACCAAACACTCCTTTTACATCTCCAATATAGAGTATGCTGCGGAGGATATTCCTTTATCCCGCGATATAAATTCCGCCCATAGGCTCGGGTGGATTTAGAACATAAAATTGGAAGAAATATTATGCTATCCAATTAGGTATGGGAGGTTCAAAATGAACTTCTCACTTCACCTTATCCTTGTCGTCTTCCTTTCTTCCAATCTCTCCTTCTTGTTTAGCTGTTTGGGTCTCTTCCATAGATCATCGTCTGCTGCACCCTATTTTTTCTCACTCATCTAAAAAAATATTTTCTAAAAGGGGTAATTAATGCCTCACCTTCAAAAAAAAAATTCTGTATAACAAAAAGTCATCATAACTAAAATCTTCAGTCCAACAACTTCACTAAGTTTAATTCATGATCCTTGGGAGCCTATTATTTTTTAAAAAATACTGAAAATACCCCCACCCTTACTGATCTCCCATTCCCACCGAAGAAGAGGAAGAAAAGAGGGGTCGGTCGCAACGGCCAGCTGCGGCCGCCACCGACCATAGCCCGAACCCCTCTCGAGCCCCCTGCCGCACCGCCGGGAATGCGGCTACCCCCACGGTGGGGAGGTGCTAAAGAAGAAGAGGGCGCCCTTCCGCGTCTCGTGGCCGGCGGCTGCCTCGGCCCAGCCCCTTTCCGGCACCGCCGGCCTCGTGGGAGGAGAAGAGTTCTCCGCTGGCCAGCCGCGGCCCTATTCTGTTGCCGCCTCTTCTTTCCTTCTGGCGTCGCTGGCCTCGTGGGAGGAGAAAAAAGAAGAAGAAAGAAGAAAAAATAAAAGAAAAGAAAAAAGAAGAAGAAAATAAAAGAAAAAAAAGGAAATATATATATATATATATGAACGAATAAATAAAATAAATGAATAAGATAATAAATAAAAATGTTGTGATAAAATAAATAAATAAATAAATAAAGCCACTACGGCCGCGGTCGGCCACGGCTGGCCTCACATGAGGAGAAAATAGAAAAAAAAATAAATAAAAATATATATATATATATATATATATGAATGAATGAATAAATAAATAAATAAATAAGATAATAAATAAATAAATAAATAATGAGTGAGTGGCAAGTAATCTAATCTTTATGATATTAATAGGTACAGTGAATTTATCATCATTGCAATTAGTTAAGTAAAATTGGAACTCAATTAGGTACATGCTATATGAATTGAATTATAAGTTTACTTAACTAATTATAATGGTGACAAATCCACTGTATCTATCAATATTATAAAGATCAGACTATTTACCATTTACTCATTATTTTTATTTATTGATTTATTTATTTATTATTTTATTTCATTGAAATATATTTATTTATTATCTTAATTATTTATTTATTTGTTCATTCATATATATATATATATGCATTTATTTATTTTTTCCTTTTTTTTATTTTCACGGGCCAGTGGGGGCAGAAGGGGGCCGGGCCGTGGCGGCCGCAGGAGGAAGCCCAACGCAACAGCTTTATTTTTTTCTTTCCTTTTCTTTTTTTTTCTCTTTTTCGTTTCTTTTTTCTTCTCTTCTTCCCTTCTCCTTCTTTCTTCTTTCTTCTGTTTTCTTCTCCTCCCGCGAGGCCGACGACGCCGGAAGAAAAGAAGAGGCGGTCACAGAATAGGGCCGCGGGAGGGGGCCCGAAAGGCGGCTGGACGCAGCCGGCGGTGGCTGCGGCCGGCCAGCAGAGAACACTTCTCCTCTTGTGAGGTGGGCGGCAGCCGCAGGGGACGTGGGAGGGGGCCGGGCTGCGGCCGTCGCCGGCCGAGAGAGGGCGCCCCTTCTTCTTCCTCTTTTTTGGCACCTCCCCACCGTGGGGGCGGGGGCATTCTCGGGGATGCAGGGCCGTGGCGGCCGTGGGAGGGGGCTCGGGAGGCGGCCAGGCCGTGGCCACAGCTGGCTGTTTCGATCAACCCCTTTTTTCTTCCTCTTCTTCGGTGGAAATAAAAAATTAATAGGGGCGGAAGCATTTCCGTCTCATAATGAAATATTGAAATATAACTAGACCGGTCCTGCCAACAGAATTAAAAATTAGTGTTTTGTCAAAAAAAAAAAAAGGATTAGTAATTATTTTTTCTTCTAAAAAACATTTCTGCCACTTCATCTGAATAAAAAAAGAAGGCTGACAAGAATATAAAAATAGAATATTTATTTTTTAAAAAAATAAAAAATAAAAATTAAATTTTCATACGGAGCACAGAACGAGTTTTCAAAATCCAGAGCAGATTCAACGAGGACGGCTATACAATTAATAATGTGTTCGGGATGTCAGATTCTCCCCTCAACGCACAGGTGTTCTCCGAAACACTCCACCAAGCACGGCCGGTGACGAGCACGCTTGTCTCCTACCAAAACATTTTGGATTCTAAGCTCGATGGCGGCAGCATTACCCATTTGTACCTGCCGAAATTTGGACCACCGCTTTGCCATAGGCCACACGGCCCCACTGACGACGTCATCTGCACCTACGTACGTACCACTTTACGCTTTGGCTAAAACTCTTTCTTTGCAGGTCCAAACATTATTAAACGTTTTACATATTCCATCTGAAGGGTCGAGCTTTTTCCTGCTACGAACAGCGGCACAGACCCACAGCCTTTATTAAAAAAAACAAAGAAAGTTGAGTGGGATTCCATCAAATGCAACAGTGGCATCTTCGTCACATAATAGAAGCATTTTGTAATTTTGTATGCACTATATATGATAGAGAATGACACGGCTATGTTCCAACTATTTATTTATACATGCATGACGATAGTAAAGTTACAGGCTTGCATGGGTGTCGTCCAAAGGGAGAATCTAATACCAACTTTGCGCCTTAAGCCCTAACAATAGTAATTTATGCACACAGAGCGTGGCACCATCGTAGTGCCAAAACTATGGACCAGGCCTACATTACAAAAAATGGTCTTTTCTGGCGCTTTTTGCATCTTTTACCGACATTTATAAGCGTCAGTTAAGATCCGACCGACGCTACACAAAGTGTCGCTGAAGCGTCGGCGATATCCGAGTGGAAAAAGTTTTTCCCGACGCTTTTGAAAAGCATTGTAAAAGGTCGATTTGTAGCGACGCTTAGAAGCGTCGCTAAAAACCTCGAAGCCGACGCTTATAAGCGTCGGCGTTAGCCTTAATTTTTTTAAAAAAATTATTTTCTATCGGAGGCCTTGGTGTCCCCGATGGTTGTTGGCTTAAGCTTCAGGGTGGACCGCCAAAGGTCTTCGGAGGTCTTGGTGTCCCCAAAGGTTTGACGACAAAGGATCCGACCGTTTTATGGAAATCCTACAAATCAAATCAAGATCGATCCAGCAAAACCCACGATTGAAGAGCCAGCCTGATTCTAATTACTGAGAGTTGCAAATACCTTGGTGTAGTAGTTGCATCCCTTGTCCCCGATGGTGACCAGGAGAAGCTTCAGGGTGGGCCGCCAGAGCTTCATGGCAACCTCATCTTCCACGGAGGCCTCGCCAGTCAGGAACTCCAGCTTGGCGTCCCAGATGCTCATGATCTGTTCTCTAGCCTCCATGGGCGACGGCCAAAGGGGCAGCCAGAGATTGGGGTTGTAGGAGAGCAGAGCACCAGCTTCCTTGGCTACCTTCATCATCCTCAGATGCGCCGATCTGCAGGGCTTCACAATCAAGAAAATGAAAAACAAAAAACCATTAACAATTAAAATGAAACTTTGGATGCCAAAAAGAACTAAAAAAAACATCAGAACATACTCCTCTCTCACGATCTCCTTCTCCAGCCGTCTCCGAGCCCTTTGAACGTTCCTCGGAGCCTGATCCAATTTCTCCTCTGCCACGTGCCACAGCCTGGGCCTCCGATGAGGGGAGGGTGAGAGGAGGAGTTCTTGGAGGGAGATGGGGCTGCAAAGGTGGATGGAGAGGTGAGGGGGAGATGAAACTTACGAGATGGACGGAGGCCTTAAAACTTACGAACCTAGCCTCCATCTGCCTGCATCCATGGCCGCTCATCTCGTCGAACCACGGCCACCGTCGTCCTCGAAGCTCGGAGGGGGAGGGGGATCTCAAGCTCGGTGGGGGGTTTGGGGGGAGAGGGGTAGCCAAGTTGGATCGGAGAGTAAGGAGGGAGAGATGATGGTGGCAAGAGAGAGAGATGGGTCAGGGTTTGTTCTCCGCGTGCGAGAGAGAGAGAGAGAGAGAGAGAGAGAGAGAGAGAGAGAGAGAGAGAGGGGGGGGGGGGGAGGTAGGGGATCGGGGAGGAAAAAGGAGGGATCCGCACGCTTTTGCCCTTTTTCCCTCCGACGACGCTTCAAAGCATCGTCTTATTTAAATCTCACCCGACGCTATACAAAAGCGTCGTCCAATTTCAACCCTGCTTCAAAATTGGCCGACGCTTTTTGTTAGCGCCAGTGGGAAAGAGTCGGCAAAAGCCTAATCTCTTGTAGTGCTAGGTCGTCGCTACCTGCAAATGCCCTGCGTCTGTCATGAAAAAGAATCCAAAGGTGGGTCATGAATCTTAGCTATCATATCTGAAAATGTGGACAAGCCATGGGAGCCAGCGACAAGTGCAGATAGCCATAGTGCACACCACCTTATATTGCATGCTGAAGCATCCAGCAATCTTATGGGAATCGATGCAGTTGTCCCACATAATAGATGATAGGATATCGGATTATGCATGTATAAGCTATGACCTAAATCGTATATGATAGGGCCAAAATGAATCATCCAGCTCGCTACAGTATGGCCACCCAATTTTAGCTAAAATAAACTCCGACGATGGTTGAGCTAGGCCTCGGTCTTGTTAAGAGTCACTTCGAGCTCGAACTTTATCCAGGGCTCAGTCAACCTTGGACGGGTCTCTCCGCTGCTACAGCATACGCCGACCTTCTCTGATGCTCATAGCAAAGCGCCCCTCGTGGGACGAAGCTGTGAGGAGAAAATTGCCGTGCACAAGCCGCGCACAATATTAAGCACGTGCATGCTCCCCCAAAGCGGATAGTACCTTACTCTCCACCGAGCTGCTCCAGTACTCTTTATAGACAACGCGCCCCGGCCGAACTCAGGGTACCTCTATATTCACCGACGCACACCAACCGAGCTCGAGGTGCTTTATCCAATAACGTGCCTCGACCCTCGAGCTCGGGGCACTCTATCGAGCACATATTGGGATTGGGGATGCTGAGCCAGCCTCAACGCTCATCAAGTCGACCTCGCCAAGTATATGATGCGACCTTTCAACAAGCTCGGCCTCACCCACAGCCGCATTTACGAGTGTGCTCACGCCCACCTATGTGGCTGTACATCGCAGCACCTCCGCGCCATGCTTTACCTGCTGGCCAACGACAATGAAGGACAACGCCATGCTACTCCAGCCATTCCCTACTACGACTGTCAACGCCTTACCATTCACAAGAACGGACTGCACTACGTGCCACAAGCAAGCCCTAGCTACGTACCATCTGGCTTAAAGCTATTCCATCTCATGATGAGAACAAGTCATACCTCCGCCACCTGAGCACCTCTACAGAGGCTATAAATAATCCCATCACGTAACGCCTGTGGGGACTTTTGGGAAATCCATCCTAAATCCACTTTTCTAACTTGATCGTCGGATGGCCCTCACCGGAACCACCGGTGAGGCTTCGTGCAGGTACACCGTCGCGCGGGAGGTGGCTCGCCTTCTTCCTCGACATTCCGGCAGCTTTCTCGACTCCTCCGGCATGGTCACCCTTAGGCCAAATTTGAACCACAACAGTATATATGATGCACGAATGGAAAGCCTGTGTCCCTTCGCGCGCGCGCGCGTGTGTGTGCATGCCACGTGCCAGTGTGCAGCTGCATGCAGGTGATTGGGATCAAGTAAACAATGAGCCATGAGACATGGGAGGAGCTTTCAGGACTACCTGCACAGCTGCACTGAGGCTGCCAACTTTGGGTTGGAGTTAAAAGAGGACGAGGAGTAATTGGGTGGAATGGTGGATGATTGGACTCCCATGGGCGACATGTCAAAGCATGTTTTGTTGGTTGTGTGGCTTTCATGCTAGCCTAGCTGGTGGCTGATAATTTACCCCTGTACCTTTTTTTTTTTTGAGAGTGAGAGAGAGAGAGAAGGCCTCCTGTACTTCTTCCTTACTAGTTACTACAGTCGGACATTCTCTTGCTCTCTCATTTGCTTGCTTGTTATTCCTTCATACTTCGACAAACATAGGAAAATGCCATAATGTGAAACTTTATTTTTGCGATGAACAATGTAAAAAATTATGAAAGCTCTCATTATGATAGGATGCATCATGGACTCACAGTCCCCAATTGTTACAGCGCAATGTTTCTTTACCAAAAATAAGAAGGCGGGCCACCAAGGTGGTAGCCTAGTGGTACTGGGCAGCAATTCTAACCACAAGGTCCCAAGTTCGAATCGCTGCGGCGACGATTAAATTGTGGACCGGAGCTTACTACTTTGGCCACTGCTTGGACTTGTGGTGTAGGACCGCTCTTGAACCGCTAGTAGCCGAGGTGGTGCCGGGTGTGACGTACTCACACGTGAGACTCGAGCCAGAGCTCAGAGGAGTAGCTGAGCCGGGCCCACGGGTGGGGAGGGTATGAGTAAAACCGGTCGGGGTGCTCAACACACGGCCATTTCTGCCCGCATCGAACATTCTCCTGGCGGGGCGGGGGCCCAGTTGGGGGCTGCTACGCGGGGGTGGGCTTGTCCCTTCCTCCCCCCTACCCCTTTTCTTTAGCAAAAAAAAAAAAAAAAAAAAAAAGAAGGCGGAGGATTTTGAGAAAAGCTGAGACATTTGGAGCAAGCACGGCAATTCCAAAACATGTATTCCCCTTTTAGTGGAAAGGCAAATGCTAAGTGTCACGCATCCAATTAGTATATATATGTTTATCTAGTAGTCTTTTTTCCTTTTTGATGAAAGATATATTCATGTACTAGTCAAAGAGTTGAATTAATACAAGTGCGCCCGATCGATGGCTGCAAAATAAAGCATTCCCAGTCCACTACAGAAATTGGAGACGATTGCATCAAAAGGCTAATTATTCTATTGCCCCTCAAAGTTGCCTTGCAATCAACATCTCTTGAAACCTTGTTACTTATATGTGGTTAGCATTATGTAAATCCTAGCACTATAATCATGCTCAAAAAAAGCCTAGCATTATGATATTAAGCGAATCCAAATCAAATATATAACAAAAAATCTTTGGCATGATTTTCAATTTATATCGCATATTGATGTTTAATAATCTATTTGAGGGGACAAAGCTGAAGCTTTTACTAAGGCAATTAATCAAGAAAGCACCTAGATATTCTGACCCAGAACCTTTTTGCAACGTATTTATGGGATAAAGCCTTGGGGCATCAGAGCCTTCTTGACACAGCAGACAGCACTAAAGCTTCAACTTTGCATCTTTTTTTGTAAATAAAATTCTACAAGGAAATCCTTAAAGCCTCTTGCTTACAGGATAATACAAATACCATGGGAGTCTAACCACGTTCGTATTAACTTAGCTACCAAGGAAAGGATTCTAATATTTGAAACTGGAAAGGCACCTTCATAACACTAGCAACATGTGAGAATCTGACACGGGCGAGCGGGGTATTGGTTGGATCAGATCTACTAGCTCAATGGTGGATTAGTCCAGCCGCAAACCAACAAGTACAAACATGGAGAAAAAAAATATTCACTACTGTTAGGTTTCAAAGAAGAAAAAAAATTCCTCAGGATCCCCTTCCGAAGCAATATCAGAGAAGATTAGATCTAGCAGAATGTAGATCGAACCGAACGTGATAGCTAAATAAGCTTCATAGTGCATCTCCCAAGGTGTTGCTAAACTATCGTTGTTGTTATAACTCCACCAATGTGCAATGTTGGGCAAAAGTGGTGCCATAGTGGTCTAGAAGAGTTATGTTTGGGAGTTAGGAGCATCCTAATTATCATGATCATATGTATATTGCATGATAGTTGCTCTTAAGTGGTTTCGCATGGTTTCATACAACACATTATTCCACGTATCACACTGGACTACTCATCATTTACAATTATCGTGGAATATATTGACAACTGTGATTTGTACATTGGACCTCCACTTCAACCCTCAATTGAAAGGGATCCAAGCTCCATAATTGGACATAGCAAAGATGTTGATGTCCTTCTCTAGTTAACATGATTGTTAAAGCACTCGAATGGCATTAAAATTTCAAGGGCCCTCAATACAGCTGTAGAGCATCTTAGAGGTTAGCAACAGGCCTTGGATGCTAGCTAAGATGCTAGCCAGAGCAGGTCAAAAAAAGAGGGCCCATGGTTAAAAGCAGTCAATATCATATAAAAGGAATATCATGAAGATACCCTTACGTAGTTGTTCTCGCACACAAATATGTATGCAATATTAGCTGTGAGCTAGATAAGTCAAAAAATGTATGATTGAAAAAAAAGGGGTCTAGTTGGCAAAAGCCAAGAGGAAGATATATATATATATATATATATATATATATATATATATATATATATATATCCATCTTTTCTAACTCTTTCAAAGTAAATTAGTACCAACGCTTAACCATGCAATCCATATAGTGCAGTGATGATTGTCGTCTGAGAGGAACCTCTTGGCATGGTCTAGAATTTGAGTATGATGATGCAACAAATGTGCTAAGGAAATATAAAGATCGCCTGCAAGAAAAATAGTCATCTTTAGCTTTTCCACATAGTTTATCGATGTATGGAGCACTTTTTTGCCTCCTTAAACTAGTGATCATCAAGTTCAGATCCTTTCCAATTCAAGGTTAAATTGGAGAGCTTCAATTTTAAATCACCTGCTGCTTATATATTGTGGTATGGCCAATGAACGAACTAAAAGCTAGCATCCATGCATCAAGGAACCGCTCAATTAATTAGTGATGGTTTTGTAATGCACAGATTGTGAGTAATTTAGAATTGGACCTGCCCAATTCTCCAATTCAACCTTGAACTAGAGGGGATCCCCTCTATTTTTGACAGAAGCAAGAGTTCCCTATTATAATTATTGAACGTACAACTTTGAGATGTGCGCCAGTTTCATTGGTAATTTGATTATAAGAGTTAGCATGTTCCTGTCCTTCTTGCAAACCTCCCATTAAGTCTAAACCTTTTTAATTTTAATACCTCTCCAGCCAATATTATTAGTATAATCAATGTTCTTACACTTTTCCCCTAAAAATATTTTTTCAACACGTTGACACTGTAGACATATCAATTCCTCGTTATAAAAAATTTAGACCTCCCGTCACCTTAATTGTCAGGAGCCAGAGATGTAGATTGAGTCAGGCGGTCACACTATGTATTGCTCAAGTCATATAAACAGAGTAACGTGAATCTTGTAACAGTTTTCCTTGGGAAAAGTAGGCATGAGCCATGTACTTGAAATATTTTATTGAAGTTTGACAGTTTTCTAAAATAGTTTACATGTGTAAGGAACACATGCATTCACAAAAATATATTGCTAGCGGAAAGATATGCCAATAACCATGTTTGCTCCAAAAAATTATTAGTTGGACCATGTCCACTACCGATCAGTTCAACCATAAAGCAACGAGTGTAATAGTAATTTTTCTTTTCTCTTTTTTTTTTTATGTGTAACAGCAATACAAGGATCTAGTCCAACCAGTAATTTCTGATTTGCTCTTGTAGTGCTTGCTTTGACTTTCAAATGCATTGTTAGGTCTTGTGTGACCCACAATCAAAGAACTTTCATGTCCTAATTTAGCTTAAGCGAGTCATATTTTCCGGATGTGTTACTTTCGAGGTTAATCAGTAATCAGATTTTCTTTGTTTACATGCTTCCTCTGAGCTGTAAAGTGACATCGACGTTTCCCACCTTTCAACTAATGGGAGATTAAGGCTCTTTCAGTATCGCTGTAACTCTCACCTACTGTTCACAGCTGATGTACATTGTTTCTGATTTCTAATAAATGATGGGTGCTTATTTTGACCTCCCTTTCATCAAAAAAAAAAGAAAAGAAAAGTGAGCACAAGGACCATCCATGACACAAAGCAATAGATGAAATCTTTTAGAATCTTTACTGTGGGAAAATTTACAGCTTCGTTGTGTGTATACATCTTCCATAGACCTCTACGTATGATCAAAAAAAGCTCCCAAAAATTACTTCTACGTACTAAAAAAGAAAAGAAATGGGATGGTTCGAAGGGATGTGGAAGGTCATGATCCACTACTTCGAAACAGTAAGAAGAAAGGAATATATAATCATGCATGCATGCTGCCGTTTTCGTTCGGTATCAAATTCCCAGCTTTTTCTTCTCATCTTCCATCTCACTTCCTTCAATATGGATCTGTGTCCTAATCAACTAAGCATCTCTTTCTCTCACGCTCGATCTTAATCTTTAAGGCTTACGCATGGCAAAGAGGGGATAAGAAGCACACTTGGAAAGAAGATACTTGCCCGCATCCTTATCTTCGACATGGTAGACGCCAATAAATATTTCTTATCGTGAAGAGCATTGATAATGGAAGGAGAGCGTTTGTTTCTTTTGTGGTCACTTTTAGATCATCTTACTCCCCCTTTTCATCACTATTTCAGTATTTTGGCATGGAAAGGAGTTCAAATTCTACAACACCTTTTTGTCATGGATTGGGCAGCGAGAGCAAGTGTTCACTCATGTGATACAAGGGGAAGACTTTGTCTCTGCAAGTGTGGCCAGCGAACTTAGTAGCGATAACACATTATCCTCAAAATATTATTTGAGTTGATTTAACATAATTATGCAGCATGTAGAGTTGGATCAATTGCGACCTACTTAGCAATTGAGTGATGATTTGTGACACGGTTGGAGTAAACAAGAGTGCTTCTATTAATTCATGATTGGGTTTGACTGTGATCATTCTATTGTTATAATGCCGATTTCATTCTTTTCTGATCCATTGCTTGATCTCATCAAATCTGCAAGTGCCTCCATCCTTCACACACACACACACACATATAGTACACACACTTATTTCGACATACTTATTTCTACATTTCAGTACAGCAACTTCCAAATTTATTCCCTACCCTGTCTTTATAATTTTGATTTTTGAATGGTTTACCAAAATTGATAATAATATTTTAGAATAACTTAACCACGCTGTATACAGATCTTTCCTGTTTCACAATTTATTTATCTGTTTACTACTTTAAACTGTTTTCTCCTTTAGAGAAATTCATATAGAGCGAATAAAATTTGTATTATTCAACTCAAATTAAACACGAATTATTGCATTATCTATAAAACAATAATGTTTTCTTTAAATGTAAATATTCATTTTTTTACTCTAAACCATGCCGTATCCAAGGAACAATTTCTCAAGCATATCTACAAAGGTCTTCTGTTTCCAAAACTAAATCTGTTTTCTGATGATAAAGCAGCAAGAATCTCGTGTTATTGTCAGTCTCTTAAGGAGGCTTAAGATATCCAAGAATTTCTTTTTATATATATTGTTGGGGAGAAAAATGGACCACCCTACAAATACAATCAGAGCACCCGATTCCGATGACATGCACGGCCCCGGCAAGCATGATCTCGACATGCACGACCCCGGCAAGCATTATCTCGACATGCACGACCTCAGCATGCATGAGCTCAGAAGGCTGCCGAGCTCCGCAGGCCGAGCATAGAAGGATGCCGAGCATAGAAGGCCAAACACAGAAGGCTGCCGAGCTCCGCAGACCGACCTTGTCGTCCACATGCTACGGCCATGCCCTACAGCAGCTTCATCGCACCATGCTTTATTTGCCGGGCACGCCACGACATATCAACCAGGGACCATACCCTGCTACGACTGTCAACGCCTCATCGTTCCCAAGAATAGACTGCACTACGCGCCACAAGCAAGCTCTGGTTGTACGACATCTCCTTCTATGATGGAAACGGGTCATACCTCCGCCACCTGGACTCAATCTCACTCAATCTTATCCAGTCACTCACGGCAACTCATTAATTCACACGATCACGCCCAATCATGACGGTAACCCATTAATTTGTCCAATCACATCACAGATAACCCTGGCACCCCTCCTATAAAAAGAGGAACTTCTTTCTCTCAAGGGGGGATTTTCTTGACTTCCAACTTTTGATTTGTATATACAAACTCTCTCTTTCTCCACAAAAGCCCTCTCTGACTTAAGCATCGGAGGGCTGGCGTCGGAAACTCCGGTCACCGGCTTCTTGCAGGTTCTCCGAAGAATGCAGCCTGCCGACGTACCACCCATCGGAGCTCCTCCTTCTTAGCCAGTGGTCGCCTCCGGATCCAGTTTTCAGCAACACATATATTTGCTATTTATACTATTCTTGCATGGGCACAATCAGCTATACCACCAGCAAAAAAAACTATATACAAAAAGCCCAAGATTGAAACCGGTCCCAACCATCTAAAACATCTCAACAACAATTGCCACGAGCATCTCGTGTCCTTGCACTGCCGAAGCATTGAATGACGGTATTATTTTTTTCTTTTTTGTTAGGAAATGATGGTATTCTCGGCCGAGAAAATGCTGGGCCGGATGATCATCTACTATTTGATGATCTGATACAGTGTCCGATCAGGGGTATGATTGAGAAATGCATGTTTGTACGGAAGATGTATACATCCTCGCATTTTCATGCATCGCTTTTTTTGATTGGACCGCTGATGCTGTAACGATCAAATGGTTGGACGAGACAGTCTTTATATGTTCACCAAAAGCTTTTTTTATGCCACGTGTCAGAAAAAAAAAGAAAAAAAAAGGTTAGTGTAACTTCCGTGCAGTAGAGATGATTGGAAAGTTTTGGGAAGCAGTTGACAGAGATGATCCTGATCCTAACTGTCTTTGCCCGAGAGGGACCGGATAGACTAGTCTGGATGTCGATAGGGCGATCACAGGTGCGAGCCAGAGATATTTACATGTTGTTGAGCCGAGAACCAGCCCAGCGGATAGAGTGAGGATGGATTTGAAGGATGCGGATTCACCCGCATATGACATTCTTCATCTGGAAGGTGGAATGGGACTGCCTACCGACGAAGAGCTTGCTAGTACGACGAGAGGTGAGGATTACTCAGTGTTGTAAGGAGTGTACGGAGACCGAGGAAACAATTGATCATTTTATTCTGCAGTATCCCAGAGCTAGAGGGATTTGGAGCCGATCACCTTCTTTGTTGCCCCATTCAGTCGAGTCGTCACAGGATTTGATTCATTGCCTGGGAGTCTTCATGCGGAGGCCCAGCACTGTTGAGGCCGGGATTCGGTGGGCATATTTGGCTCATTCTATTTGGTTGGACAGGAATGCTGGCCTCTTTGAGGGCAGGCGGTTACCCCCGCGGATGGTAGTGGACAGAGCCATGCTTCATGCGAGGGAGGTTACTACAACTGCCATTAGGTTCTCTTCTGAGATGGCCAGGGATACCTGGAATATTCTTTTCGCTGTCACATCACCCAGGTTCACCCTAGTTTCTTGGGTACCCCCATCCCTTGGTCATCTCAAAGTGAACTTCGATGGTAGTATGTCGGTGGATGGGGTGTCAGAAGGAATTGACTTTGTCATCAGAGACCATCTGGATAGGTTGATAGCAGCTGGTGGCCGTCGCACGCCGGAACTTACTGCAGTCGGGGCGGAGCTGCGGGCAGCCTGGAAGGGGATATCCCATGCGAGGCGGGTACTTCGTGCTGAGCATATATGCCTTGAGGGAGACTCTTCTGTGGTGATCGATTGGATTCGAAGAGTGGACAGATACGGTGATGGTCATCCTCTCATCCGTGAGATTTGGAGACTGGCTCAGAAGCCGAGCGATTTTCAGATTTTACATGTCTTTCGGGAGGCGAACAGTGCAACAGACTAGGTTGCTTCATTTGTTGCCCGGCACTCCGGAGAGAGCACATGGATATCTGTAGGAGATATTTCTCTTACTTTATACTTTTTACTTTCTTTTAATATGGTTGGATATACTTAAGTTAGAGTTATATGAAATGCCGTTTTAAAAAAAGGGAGGAGGAAGAAGAAAAAAAAGTGGAGGAGAAGGAGGAGAGAGATGATGAGAAGGTGACCCGATATTAAATCATGCAATAAGTGGGTCCAGAGAGTTCTTTTATGTGCATCCACGCGTGCCCCCAAGCATTTTACGTGATAGAATTAGCTTTGACTTCCAGTCACGTCCCGGGGGCCGGGGATAAATATTCACCGTTCGAATCGCAAGGCCCAGGATTGCGCTTCCCGGCCGGCCTCTCTCAAAAGCTCACGTTGTTCCCCCGACGCCCCTGGGTTAAGTGGGTGGTGGGTCCCCGCGAACCCATTCCCCTGCTAGCCGACTCTAATATCCACAGACGAGAATGGCGTCTTGCAGACTGCAAACAAAACTTCTAATTAGGCCCTTTTTTTTATCGTTTGTAATTTTAGAGAGATTTTTTGGATCCACTTTATATCTATTTTTTTACTTCTGCCGTGTATTTTGTTTTTTTGACTTTGAAGTACAGTGCAAAAGACTAGAGAATTTTTTACGGTGTATTTTATTTTTTAACTTTGAAGGACAATGTATGAGAGAGAGAGAGAGAGAGAATCCGGTCTCTATCCTACAACTTTTGCCTCTTACGGCTCCTCTCCCCTGTTTTCCAAACGTATATCCCTTGTTCCATTTCGGGCCGTTTAATGTTTGGAGTACAGCTAATAATCAATCATTATTGGCACCTTTATACCATTCTCCCACCTATACCAGGTAACCATCATATCCCACCTTCGATACCATATCCTATAATCCAAATTATATTGGTGTTATCCCATCATGATGGACACTAACAAAATCGTTTAAACGATGTAACAATTGCAAGGGCTGCTATGGGTTCCATCAGTATCGCCCAATGTAAGAACATGGTTCTGAATATGATAATTTATCTTTGGAAGAAAAATCGATAAAAGAATAAATTTTTGAAAAATATTATTTTGCTTAGAAGAACAGCGCAAGGAGAAAATAATGAATGTTATTTTTATTATTATATACAGCCCCTAAGAAGTTAGATAGTGGCGGTTATTTACATTCATGTATTATAATCGGCGCGTGGCGGGCTTCTGCATGCGTCGCTGAGTTATACGAAGGACTCGGGGTGGATGGAGATCCTCGGGTCTCGCTATCGCCGCTCCGCTGGACGGATAGCGATCGGCGGTGCTATCCCAGCCCCCTCTCTATCCTCTCTTTCTCATCCTCTACTTCCGTCTCTTTATCCCCCTAAAACCCGCGTCCAAACCCTCCCGGAATAGACCCTCCCACTCCGTCCCCACCACGACGTATCGCGATCCAAATCCAGGTGATCCGCTTTCTTTCTTTCTTTCGTTCTTTCGTTCTTTCTTTCTCCCTTTCTTTCCGAGGCTTCTTATTCAAGCCCTAATCTTGGTTTCTGGTTCTACTTTTCCCTTTTACCGCGTTTCTTGCAGTAATTTTTTCGATGCCGGTGGGAGGCGCCACCACTTTCTTTGTTTTTTTTGCCGCTGCTTTCTCGCGTCATCATATTTTTTATGCACATTTTTATAATGTCGTTGGTGGGGGGATGATTTGGGTTCTTGGTTCGATCTGCGAATCGCCATTGATTTGTGTGATAAACAACAAAAATAACAAAGAAAGAGAGGGACCACCGGCGCCTGTCCCTCCCGGCCCCCCACCCCCCACCCCACTGGCCTCTCCCTCTACCCTCTATTTAGTCTTTCTTCCTCTCGTTTCTTTTTTTTTATGAGGCCCACGCAAGAACGAGTTGCTTGCTCCTTCAGTAGAGTCCAAAAGAGATCTTGGTAATAACTGTAGCACCACTACGGCGAGGACTGAGAGTGATGAGAGCACGAAAGCGCACCTTTCTTTAACCCAGGCTCAGTTGGAGACGATGCCTTCTTCTTATTCCTCTTCTTCTTGGATTTTGTTGTTTTCTTGGTGATTTGTTTTTATTCTTTGTGGCGTGCCAGCCAGCTGATGGTCCGGGGCGCTGTTCGAATGCGGGAGAGCGGCGCCGGCGGTAGTTAAGCCGGTGTATGAAACTGGCCTCCAGGCCGCCGGCCGAGCACATGCCGGGGAACAAGTACAACAGCCGCAACCCGACCAGGGTCGAGCGGCTGCTGCGGGAGCGGGAGCAGAGGAAGTCCAACCGGGCCTTCCAACAGAACGATGGCGGCAGCAGTCATGGCGGCGGTGGCGATGATGATGATGATGATGGAGGGAGCTGCGGGAGGGAGCCTGGAGTGTCGGAGAGGGAGGCCAGGGGTGCCAGGGGGCTGAATTGCGAATGCCGCACCATCCCCAATGGGGAGGCAGGCCTGACGGCCGGCAAGATGTCGGGGAATCGGTGCAAGAGGTCTAATGGGAAGGCGATGAAGCAGAGGCTGCTGGTTGTGGCTAATAGGCTGCCGGTCTCGGCGGTCAGGCAGGGCGAGGACTCATGGGCGCTGGAGATCAGTGCTGGTGGGCTGGTCAGTGCTCTTCTTGGTAAGTGGCTTCCTCTGAAGGTTAAGTTCATACCTGTCCATGTTTTTTTTATTGATCATTGCTAGTCATAAAATGGTTTATACATGGAGTGGAGTATGTAAGTTGTTTTCAATTTTTGAGATTATACTTAAGATTCCATGACAGAGAAGTAGTCCATGATATATGTAGAATTCATGCATGACAGGAACAAGAATGTCTCAATTGTAACTCGGTATTCTGGATAGAAAGATGAATGTTGGCGAGGAAAAAAAGAATGCTTATGCTTGTTAATTTCTTTATTATCGCAGGTGTGAAAGATGTTGATGCTAAATGGATTGGATGGGCTGGTGTAAATGTGCCAGATGAAGTGGGACAGAGGGCACTTACAAAGGCTTTGGCTGAGAAGGTCCTTTAAATTGTATTTATTTATTTATCTCTGGAGGCGTCTCTATTTCATAGCTTGATAAAATAGCGTTGCCTGGTAGACTTCTTAGGAATTTTTTTGTCAGTGTATGCTTTTGCCTTTTGAAATGCCTTCTGGAATGCTTTTATTTTGTTTGAAACAGAGATGCATTCCAGTATTTCTTGATGAAGAGATAGTACATCAGTACTATAATGGCTACTGCAACAATGTCTTGTGGCCACTCTTTCACTACCTCGGGCTTCCACAAGAAGATCGGCTTGCAACAACTCGCAGCTTCCAGTCCCAGTTTGATGCATACAAAAGGGCAAACCAGATGTTTGCTGATGTTGTGAACCAGCACTATCAAGAGGGGGATGTTGTTTGGTGCCATGATTACCATTTAATGTTCCTTCCTAAATACCTCAAGGAGTACAACAGCAACATGAAAGTTGGTTGGTTTCTTCACACACCATTCCCATCTTCAGAAATTCACAGGACCCTACCATCTCGTTCAGAGCTGTTGAGATCTGTTCTTGCAGCTGATCTAGTAGGGTGAGCAAATTTATTCGTTTGATACTTTAGATAGTGTGTTTTTTGCACATGGCTTGACACTCCATCAAATTGCATTCCATTGTAACAATCAATTTTTCGGCCACATGACACACTTGTTGGAAGAATCTGTATGTTTGTGAAATTAAATGTGGACAACAAAGACAGATGCACACATGCACTCCTCTTTCCCTCTTACGAACATATGGTGTGGTCATATGGAAATTATATGGTTTATTTGGCCTTAATATGACGTGTGACTGAGTGGATTGAGCACCGTTAATGGTGTTTCATGGAGTTATGGTCTGCTCTGCTGAACTCGTGCGCTATACAGTGGCTTTGTTTTCTCATTTTCATTTGATCTGGCAATGCTTTTTGATAGTATCTTCTTTGTTCGCAATACCATATTGTAACGTTATATATCTTTTTCAATTATAATGATGGTTATTTGAGTTTTGAAAAACTGTGCCTATCAAACACGTTCAATAAAGGATGTTGGAATAAGATAATTTTACCTGTCCCTTTGTATTTCTTTTTACTGAGATATATGGTTGACATTTGTATATCATTGTAGATTCCTAGGAAAAACTAATTATATGCTGAATCTTTGCAGCCAATTACGTTATCCATGACAATCAAGCATTTTCATATGTTCAAAGTTCTATCAGATGGCATATTGATTAAACACATTTCTAGAGAAGATATTGGGGAATTAAAATGCAAAAGACATGCATTTGAAGAGATGAGCAATATTGAAATTCAAAAGTTGACAAAGAAAAGTGGTGGTAAAGGAAAAACATTGCATAATAGACTCAAGAACATATAATCTAGAAGCAGAAAAGCTATCAAGGCTACATATTCAAGTTATGAACATCTATAAGGAGGGAATAATGTAAAACCATCTAGCTTTAGGCTAAGATTATGACGGGCCTTTAGAAGAATATGGGTTGGGCAGGCCAACAGACCCAATTCTTGTAGGAAATCCAGCCCAATCTTGCTGGATTTCCCAAAAAGGCCCTTAGTGATGAAGATATTCCATTCCCATTGCTTCTCATTTTTAGCTACAATTATAATACTCTATCGGGGTGTGTATGAAGATAGAAGAAAATTTAGTCAGTTTAGTTGGATGAGTGCCTTCTTCGGAGTTGCAGCTTTAGACTTGGGGGACTAAAATTTATCCAGCTTTTTTTGGAACTTGCAGAGATTTACGATGGAGATGGAGCTGACTTCCCTTACATAACTGCTGTAACTTACAAGTGTGGTCCTTTGTATTGGGGCTGAGAGTTGCAGGTCAACCAGACAATTGGATCTAGTACATGGAGATCTGATGGGGCTGTGTTTGATCTTAGAAGGATGTCTCAATAATATCATAAAGAGGGTTTTGGTAGCTGAATAGGTTAAAGAGAGATGATAGAGGTTTAATCTGTTATTTGTGCTTGGGGTTTTTTGTGTTAAAAATGCTAGTTTAGCTGTCAAATGTCCTTAATTTTCCCCAATGTAATGCTTGATCTAGCTTGGTACCTTGCAGCTATACTATTGCCTGACTTCAGGTTGTAGGTTCTTAAAGGGAAAAGAAAAAGCTTGGGCAAAAAAAAAAAGGTATTAGTGAATGGAACTCAAAAGACTATAAAGATCTCTATCACTTTGAAGGAATTTGTAGAAAAAGACAAGATGAAAAGGGACAACAAATTTTGTAGGCTGTTTAAGCAATTTGTTTAACCATTTGAACTTTGTTTGATCATATTAAGGGGACAGCCATCTAGGGACACCTAGCTTTATCAGCCTACATTAGAAAAAAGAATCTTGGGCTAAAAGGCTAAAATGACAATTTCTTGTACTCTTTGACATTTTTTATTCTTGTTCCGGTAATTTGGTATGCTTAGTCTTCTCTAGCTTGACAACTCTCAATTTCAATAGTTTCTTCCCTTTGCTTTCATTGACTAGCCTTTCATATCTTATCTGTAACCTCTTAAATTTATTCATTTGTATTTATGTGTTAAAAATTGTTGCATTATTCTTTACCCCTTTGCATCCCATGCATTAACCTTGTGTACCTTTACCTTCATTCTGCTGAATAAGTTTTTTTTAATAAATTTTTTGGCATAATATTTACAATGATTTAGTGTCTCTTTGAGGGATGGCAAGCTAGAGCCACCAAAACAATTGCAGGATGCCTTCGTTAGCCCTCGTTGACTTGTTTGTTTTCATTGATTTGTTTGTTTTCGTTTGTTTTCTTTGTGTTGTGCTCATATTTTTTCATTCATTCTTTTAAATAAAATCTTCTTTAATGATAAACCGCCATATCCGCTGATTTGTTTTCATGACTTTAACAACTATATTCATCAGTTTCATTATGTATTTTGATGTCAATAATTATACATCTTTGGCTTGATCCTCATGGCCTTATCTGCATTAGTTGGTTTCAGTTGCATTTCTGTGGTACAATTCCATAGCAGCCAAGCATGACTAATGACATTGCATGGGAAGTTCATGCCTTTGTTCCATAGTTGAAGTCTATTGATGTTTTGGGGTGCGCATCGGGACTGCTTTACATTCCTATGTCATTGTCTTCCTGGCTTTCATGCCAGCACTTTGTTAAATGTTTTTCCACAATGGATGCTAGCTATGCCATTTCCACACTAATATTATATAAATAGTTGTGCATAGTATTTAATCTAATATCTATGACAAAGTTTGATATATTTCCTGTTTTGTTCGATGAATGATATATTTCCTGTTTGCTGCAAATTTCTGCTCATTGCAGTTGATTCATTTGTCTCATAACATTATATAATTGCTTGCTGGGCAAACTTCCACATGTCTCATAGTTGATTGTTGCTTCATTTGTATTTGTTTGAGGGTTGAAACAGAATTTATTATTCTTTTAATCTTGAGTATCTATTGTTTATATCTAAGTTTACTATCTAGGAATGCTCTTTATGTTTTATTGACCAGAGCTATGTTTTTGTCATGAAAAACTTCTTTCTCCTTGAATGATTATATTTACTAAGTTGATAGTCCAGTTTTCACACGTATGATTATGCAAGGCACTTTGTTAGTGCTTGCACCCGTATTCTTGGACTAGAGGGCACACCAGAAGGGGTGGAAGATCAAGGAAGGCTGACTCGAGTGGCAGCGGTATACTTTTGAATTGTTACATTCATTATTTAGTTTGGTACTTTAAAAAGTAACCCTTGGCATAAGTTACCTTTGGCTTTACACGTGAAGTTTCAACAACCATGTTTAGTGTATTAATACTTCCAAAAATGATCCTTTGCTTCAATTAGTGTTGTTGCACTGATCTTTGATCTGGAAATTTCAGTTTCCTATTGGGATAGATTCTGACCGGTTTAAACGAGCACTCGAGCTTCCAGCAGTCAAGGAACACATCAATGAATTGACTCAGAGATTTGCTGGCCGGAAGGTAGGAAGCATAATCATCTGGCATGAGTTCCTTATTTTTGACTAATTCATAATTAATCATAAATTTGGTAGGTGCTGATAAGTATTTTGCATAACTAATAACTATAGCCTAGAGAGTTTATTTGAAACTAGAGAGGTTGCTTGCTTTGTTGGTAACAGCGAACCACCGGCATTCTATAAAATATTTAATATTACATGTATGAACATCACATTAATTAATATTATCATGATCTATATACCATATTCCACTTTTATGTTTGCATGCTTTAAGAGATTATTCACAAGCTGCCAAATGAATTTCCAGTAATTACTTGAACAGATAGGTTGGCCTTTCACATTACTTGTTTGATTGCTGTTCATATTTAAGTATCCAGGTTTCTTGAACCGGTACTGTGTGCTAGATTGGTCTGGGTTGGTACGGTGTGGTACCGTGCCAGTGTCGGTCGATGAGAACAGGAGGAGAAAGGCATCAGAATGGCCTTTCCTTTCTATTTTAGCCCTTGATAGGCCTAGAACCAGCATGAACTGGTCTGAACCAAGGTGAACCAAGTGGAAAAGGGCGGTCCTGCTCAGTTTGGACTAGTTCTTGGCTTGCCCAAACCTAAGCCAAGAACTATGCTGCACCACTTTGATCCATTACGCCTGAATCAGGCAATTCGGGATGGTTTTGCCTTCCTTGAAAGTATGCTGTAACAGGACTGTATAGTGTTCTAAAAGTTTTAGTGCAGTCCCTTCACTAGTTGGGAACATTTGTTTAAAAACATTTTATATTAATCTATAATTCTTGAAGTTAGTCGTTTGCCTGGACTTTTTTTTTCTCTATGTTAGAGAATAATGGAAGTGATTCAAGCAGTACTCTACCTGATGGTCAGAAATATTAGGCTGGAGTCTCTGATTCTTTGTTATCTTTTTGATTCTAAAATCTCTTTGGTACAATATTTGCTAGAATACTGCAATCTTTCAGATTTAATTATGTAGTCATCATTATCGCTTCAATATTTGTGATATGAGAACCTGGCATTTTTTGGTGAATCTTCTGCACAACTGTCGGCTTGCTTATGCATATTGAATGCTCAAAAAAAGAAACGTCTCTCTGCTGGTTTTGCTTGTGTAAATGTCAGCGTGTGGCAAAGCCAAATGGGGAAGTTGCATGAGGAGAAATGTGAAGCACTTAGAGATAAAAACCTTTTTCCAGAGAAAAATCTCTCTTCTTATAGTGTTATATAATTTAAAATGGGAGTGTATTTGTCAATTCACATAGATAAAAATAAGGAAAATCTGATGCCAAAAGAAAACCAATTTAAGCATCGGGATCACAAAAGACTTCCAGATACTCAAGTCATTCATTGCACCCCTCCTCTGAGGAGGTTTAGGGTTTGAACATTGGGAGGTATTTCCCCAAGTGGTTTGACCTGGGTAATTCTTGCATCATTTCTTTGAAATGATTGGTATGCCTCTGCTGTTATTCTCTAATCTGAAACATGTACTTTTCGATGGGGTCAAAATAATTAATTAATCACTCTTCCACTTGATTCAAACATTTGCATTACATATTATATATTATGGCCGTCCCTCATATACTCCTCATTGGACCAGTCGCATGCATTATGCATGCTATGCAATTCACACAAATACATGTCAAATATGGTCCTAAAGCCAAACATTTATTGTTTGATGAGTCATATACTCGTATCCATCCATCAGGTAGTCCTTCCTCTTAAATCAATTGTTCATTATATGATCTGGTAGTAAGTCGCTAATTATCTTTTCTTGTCTCTGTCTGTATTTTTGATTTTGTTTTGTTTCATCTATAAAGTTTTATCTTTTGGCTTCTTGAAAACTTCATTGTGGTACTAAATAAACGACTGGGATTTATGAATATAGTATCCTTCTATTTTGTTTTAGAATTTTCTCTTATACATCTGCTGTACCTGTGTGGAATTAATAGATCTTATGTCCTTATCTCATCAATAATCCTTGTTCAACAACCTTCAGAATTATGCTTTCCATCTACTTATAGTCACACTATTCTTTATGATGGCTTTGCCATCTTATTCTTTGCGCATCCTCATTTGAATTTATCATGTTGTGAAAGTAGTAATATGACCGTGACGATCTAATATATCTATCTGGGCTGCTTTCTTTTGTACATCCATGAAATAAACTAATCATGCTATTTTTGACAATCAAATAACATGTATGAAGTCCTTTTGATCTATTAATGTGCTTGTCTGTTGCATTAGTTTTTATATTACTCTGTGCTCTTCTATTTTTGTGATGTGGCTTTAATGCATATTCCTATGTTCAAGCATCCAATATTTTCCTAACTTCATTGAAGCTGCAGATGATTTGACGTTTTCTTTTCTTTTGGAAGATGAATACAATGGCTTTTATGAAGCTTTATATATTGAAAAAAACTCTGTGACCTCAAATTTCATGTAAGACTTCCGAGTTCCGATATTTATCTTGATCATGATACTAAAAGTTGCTGTAAATATGAATGCTTGGCAAATGAGGATCCATAAAGCTAAACCCGAATAGTCAGGTTAAGGTTGGCCTGAATGGATATTGCTATGGTTACATTGCTCTAATTTTCATCCTGTATGTGTATGTATAAATATATATGTGTACATATAAATATATATGTGTACAGGTATGTATTTATCCCTTTAGAATTTTAATGGCGATTACTGTTCAAGTTGTTTATTTCTTTTCAACTTGAGTGGTGGATTTGTGTACCTTTTGATTGTTAGGCCATAGACGTTTATTTCATATTTAGTATTATTGCTTGTTATTTTTGCATCATTGTTACTTATTTGATTTAAATATGATAGGTAATGCTGGGTGTTGATCGTCTTGACATGATTAAAGGGATTCCACAAAAGATTTTGGCCTTTGAAAAGTTTCTTGAGGAAAATCCAACATGGCGTGATAAAGTAGTGTTGCTGCAAATTGCTGTGCCAACGAGAACTGATGTTCCTGAGTGTATGCATCGTCTTTATACGTAGTTTGTGCATCTTTAGTTATAGCCTTTTTTTGATAAATGACATTTAGACCGTTTTAGTTTTTTTTCTTAGTGTTGCAATTTTTCTATCAATTTATAGCTATTTACAATTAGAAAAAAATAACAAATGTATAACAAAATTTTAAATACTTACATAAGCCGCAAATCGCCTCAATGAAATTTGACAATAAATTAATTACAAATCGAATAGATATATAGAATCTACATATGCAAATAATGTTTCAACTTTCCTGTTATGGTTGTTCAATAGTAATTAAATCCTACCAATCAGTGGATTATGAAAGATTGTTAAATTATTTCAAGTCATGGCATCTCGTTCTCTCTCTCTCTCTCTCTATATATATATATATATATATATATATAATTGTTTTCATTTATTCTTGTTATGTGTTACTAATTATTTTTGAATTTGTAGAAACTCCCCTCCACCCCCCCTGCAAAAAGAGAGAATCTAGATATATGCTGGACTCATTGTCT
This sequence comes from Phoenix dactylifera, assembly GCF_051530095.1. Lineage (NCBI taxonomy): Eukaryota > Viridiplantae > Streptophyta > Magnoliopsida > Arecales > Arecaceae > Phoenix > Phoenix dactylifera. The sequence goes on along the minus strand of NC_143198.1, from coordinate 29,856,271 downwards.
ATATATTTTATTTTTAGTATCTTCTAAGTCTTATGCTACTTGTACACTGAATTTTAATTTGTATATATAAGTATCAATCTGTACTGGGCAGTACGAGGCATGCCATATTGATCGGGTATGGTGGCTGGTATGATATGGGGGCTAGGTGGGCCCCTATATTGGTACATGGTATAGGTGCTGTGCTGACTCCAGTACTGTACCATATCAGTACACAGGTGTGCTGTCTCGTACTGGTTAGGTGCCTATATGGGCCCCATATGGAGACTTAAAAGTTTAAACTTAAAACCATGGTTGATGGTTGCAAAGTTAAGTTGCAATTACGCTTGAGTTGCTTTTCATGTTCTGCATGGTGTTTTTAAGCTTATGCTTCCCTTGATCATTTTGTATAATCTTGTTTTTCTCTTGTATATGATTGTGAAAAAAATTGTTAGTTGCATTATTTCCACGTCCATCTAAGTGAAATGCAGAGATACTTACTGAGCCCTGAATTTCTTCCATCAGATATCTTAGGACATTTTATAGGTTCCTGCAAATGAATGATAACAAAATGAAACCTCATTTCATTTCCTTCTTATATGGCATCAGTTTGTAAGGGTAATTGGGATAGAAAGTTTATGCTGAGATGAAAATGCACCTTTTTAACTTGCATAAATGGCAAAATCACCTTAAACATTTGATTGTTGCTAACTTTATGTTCTTTCTGCTGAACTGAACTTGCCATTGTCAAAATAATGTAGCTTTCTAGCGGACTGCATATTGATTGTTAATTATCTCGTTTCTGTTAACCAGATCAAAAGCTTACTAGCCAGGTTCATGAAATTGTTGGACGGATAAATGGCCGGTTTGGAACACTAACTGCTGTTCCTATACACCATCTGGTTTGTCCATAGCACTGTCCTTGTAGCTTTCATTGTCTTGAAACATTGAAGGCATCTTAATTTTTGTTTTGAGTGAATTGATATTAAATGGATCCAATCTCATCATTAAATTGAACTCTTATTTAAAGGTTTCTGCAGATCTGAGTTATATTTACTTTTAATGCAGTACAAACTGAACTACTGAAGCCTTCCATTTTTTATTTATTTATACGTGCGAATAGTTTGTTGCAGTTTCTTAATGCTATAGCTGAAGGCTTTAGATGTCGGTCTTTACCATTATTCCATTTTATTTCCAGAGAGGCTAAGATTTATTAATCTCTGATTGTGTTCATTGTTGGCAAGTTTCTTACTGTTTAGGCTGTTGAATTAGCAAAACCTAGCATGATGCATTGGTTCGGCGAATAAAGCAATGACAATCTAACAGAGTTGCTGGGAGAGGGTGATTGTTTGACGGTAAATCACTTGAAGTGGACATTTGGTTATTTAACAAACTGAATAGCAAAGGCTGATATGTTACAATTGATAAAGAATAGGCGACCATTTTTCTTACAAGAGTTTCATTTTAAAGAATTTAAATACTAGGCATATCCACCATGAAACACAGTTATCAAGATTTCTAGTTTAAAGAAGGGCGATCGTGTTTCTTATATGAGATCTCATTTTTGACATATCTAGCAAATGCATATAGAGATTCTACATGTGAAGAGGACATTCAATTATTTTTCTCTTTCTACTGATCAAGGTTCGCCAAATTGATATCGAAACTCATACCGATTGGCAACCAGTTCGGTATGGTACTAGTGTTGGTACCGTACTGACACGGTATAGTGTGGCATGCCTGTTCTGAACTGGCACGCCATATTTTTTTTCAATTTCTTTTAAGATTGAATGAATAGTAATCATTTTTTTCTTTTTTTGAGTGATTTTAAGTGTAATTTGATGTTTTTTGATATTTCTATCACCTTGGCACATCCTAAATAATGCTTCTTGATATTTTGGAGTGATTTTTCTGCATCACTGTGGCATTGCTCTGAAACAATACTACCTTGGAGAGGCAAAAATCTGGCAAATCTGTGTTAGCGCTAGGCCAAATTCAAATTGTAAAGAAAAAAGTCAGCGATCGTGGCTTTGTATGCTAGGAGAATCAATGTAAAATATCTTAAAATCAATTAGTAAGATACAAAACATAAAATAATACAATCAATTATATATATTTAAAGTACAACAAACATACCGACATCTAGAATCTCGTCGAGTGGCGATGTCTCTCGTAGATATCCGAATAATTAGTATAATCAGGAGGCACATCAGGCATCCTTCTAACCAAGCGACATTATAGTCTTGTGCGCTCATCCCATAAGATGCTGAAGTTGATTTCCATTATACAAAGATGGAGTTTCTAGCATTATAGTAAGATTATCAACTAAACAGATTTAAAGAAAAGAGTAGATTTGCATCTACTCTTTTCTTTAAATTGGAGCATAAATTCCATGAGGGCATAGCTTGAAACAAGCATAACTAATTGGGTGTTCTCCTTCTCAGTTGACTAATCCTGTGACCCAATACAAACTTCATGTCAACATTTTCACATAAATCTATATGATAGATTTTATCCTTCAGAGAAAATTATATATTGTCTACATATAGGGTGCATTTGGTTCATAATTAGAATTGGAATGGAAACAAGCACGGCGGCATTCTCGACGCGTTTGGCTTGTGATTGGAATTGGAGTGGGATTTGAATACTAGGGAAGAGTCAAGATTGGATTTTAGAGAATTGAGGCATTCCTATTCTCTTCTAGAATAATGGGTATGGGACTCCCCACAACCAAACGGCTAGAATAGGAGTCACTCATTCCTATATTTCCATTTTAGAGTCCAACTCCTCCTAACTAAACATGCCCATGATGAAACCTTGCCATGACTATGTCTTTTGTCCTATGTAGTGCTACCACCTTCTTATCTTCCCTTTCTAACTCATCAACTTTTCTCATGACATTCTCTCCCTCTAACTTTGATTGTGGGTCCTTCATTGCAACCATTTTCTAATTTCATGCATAATCTTCTATTATTTTTTAACTCTTTTAAATAGTTGCTGCCCTCATGCTATCAAGTTTCAAAGATTGATGCAACACTCTCATTTGAAATATGTGAGCCGACTTGGGGGTATTAGAACTTCCAAGCGTGACATCACTAAGATTTTCTTTTTATTATGGTCAAGCAATTCCATTCATCTACTCATGGTCCACCGTACCGCCTTGTACAGGACATACCATACCGTACTGGAAGAAAATCGGTACGAAACTCAATTTTGAGTCTGTATAAGTTCCATACTGCCTCATATCGAGCCGTACCACCCTGTACCGTGGTGTGCCGACCTTGACCAAGGCGTATCGAGGTGTATTGAGATGTGTACCAATCCATACCGAAGCGTAATGACCTATATCGAGGTGTTCCGAGATAAAAATTGAGAAAAATGATTAGAGAGCTATTTCATGTATAGAATGTGTACTGTATTGTACTGACGTACTTAACCAATAAGATACTAATATGGTACTTGGTATCGAGATGGCGAATCTTGCATCTACATGATGCTTTGGTTTGTAGGGAGGAGATTTTTCACATATAGTGAGGCCAAGATACCATGTTAAAATATTTATTGCTTTGAAGAACAGAAATTTGTCTCTCTAGTAAGAAAATAACTAGTGTTGAGTGCACCAACTCACTCAGTCTTTCCATTGGGAGTGGTAGCTAGGATCGAGGAATCTTGTGACAGTGATGTGCTAGCTTGCATTGTAACAACATGTGTGATGCTGTGCTAGTGCTCGACATGCACTGGCACCTCATTGTGCAAAACCTTTTCATGCGGCTGGTATCTAGACAGTGCTATGTGCTGGTAAGGCACTTGCATGATGTATATGTGCCATATTCACTATTTATACGAGCATCTTAACCCTTGCTGATAGGAAAGAATTGTTAAATGCAAAAAGAAATAAAAACCCTTAATGTCTCAATCAGCTCATTTTGAAACTTCAACGAAATGGTCTTTAGATTGCTCGTATGCAAATGCATGCAGTCAACTTGAGCATAATTGTTTGGGGTGGTTGTTCAGGTTTGTAATTTTTATTTTTGAGTACTTTGAGTTGTTCTTAATGCAGTTCAATTATTTGAAAGTAGTGTATGCTATTTTTGTGATTCATATTTATACTGTTAATGCATGTGCCTCATATAATAACTATTGGTGTTAATCTCTCTGTTTGTGTTTCTTTGTTTGTGAAGTATCATGTTTTCTTATGAAATGTTTTCTTTCTTACAGGATCGTTCCCTTGACTTTTACGCATTATGTGCTCTGTATGCTGTCACTGGTAATTATTCTTGCTCCTTAAAATTTGTGGCCCCCTTTCTTTTCTTGGTTTGCGTGTCTAATATTTCAATGAATTTGTAGGGTGGAAGATGAATTTAGCTTTCATGGATGAAAATTGACAATGGCCATGCATTAGGTGTCATCTTTGACGTCCACCCTATGATTATAAAAGAAATTTCTTTCCTTGAATATATTTTTTTAATTTCTATAATCTTAATTGCTATAGAGGGTAGTTAGCTTTAGCAATTTTTAGGTCTTATCACTGAAATGCAAGAAAGCATTTAAATATATTATGCAGATAATTATTGCAATCATAGCCCTGAAATTCTTAAAATGGAAACTTATCCAGAAGAATAAATTCCACCAAGTAGGATTGATGAAGAGAGATGGCTGATATCCCATCCTGTTATTTGCTTGGTATTAAGAGATCCTCTCAGATTCTTTAGGGTGTTGAAATCTTAGTTATGGTTTCTTGTGACGTGTCCATATATACATCCCCATATATATTTAAGATTTATGAATAATTGTTTCATAGTATCTCCTCAACTATGACTCCAACCAAGGTTTTAAGTGCTGGTCTATGTTGACCTGCACATACTGTGCCAGGCTACTGGCACCTCTGGTTGGGAAGTCACCTATTACTTTTTATAACATTTTCTAATTAGAAAAGGAGATTAAGTCATTTTTTTTATTTTTATATCGGCATGATGTTGGCATGTGTACTAGCATGATGCCATCCTGGCTATTGACACTTTTAAATCCTTGATTCTAACTGATAACTTATCCCCTCTTATTGTTTCATAAGAGGCTATTGCTCTTGCTTTTTACATGGCAACTTTTGAAGATGTGGATTCCTGTCGAAACATGTACCCACATGTCGATATCCAACTATAAGATCTTTGGCTGTTATTTTGAACTGGTGGGCCTTGATTCATTGGATCCTTCACCTGTAGATCTCTGATGATATGGTTTTCGGTTTGTAGTTTTTAAAGAACACTTCTCTAGTCACCAAACATCTGTTATGACTGGATTGCCATCTGTTTGATTTGCACTTGAGCGGGTCGACAACTAGGGTTGGGCAGACTATCCTTTTTTAAATATGCAAAATACTGGTACATATTCTGAGCATTTAAACTATCATCTTATAGATGCTGGTTTTAGACTTTTAACTTTGGGGACTCCTATCACATTTTAGTTTGTCCACAGGACCTGAGTAATCACTCAAAACTATGCTTTGCCATGAGTATCTTGAAGCTCTGATATCAAGTTCACTAGAAGGCTTGGGTATAGTAAATAAGAGCCGGTGGACTTAGTATTTGATGATGAGGTAAAATGGATGCTAGCATTCCTGAATTGAATGATTATCCACTTTATGAAAAATTTAGGGCATGCTTGGTATTGCTTTTGGTTTCTGTTTTGTTTTCGAAAACTGAAGAAGAAAAATGAAGTAGACTAAACGTTTATGGTGAACCCTTTTTTTTGTAAAATTGTTTGTCAAATTTTTAGAGCTTTGGGAAGTAAAGGTTTATTATTTTAAAAAAAGAGTGAAAATAGAAGCTAGGGATAGCAGATTTTGTGCAAATTCTATCTTTACCATCAATCTCCATGTGATATTTCACTAATCTGTAGAGAAACAAAAACATAAAGACAACAATGATGCCAAAGGCCCTTAGTGTGTAAAGGAAATTAAACTTTCCATCAATGGATATGTATGTCATCTCTTTAAAAATAATTTTCTGATGTTTAGGATAGACAATAATGTCATATCATTGTGGTCCTTGTAATGGTATCTGATGAAAAAAAGTCCAACGCTTTGTTTCTTGAAGTGATGCTATCTGGTTGGTTTTCAGAGACCTCTGGAAAAATAAGAAAAGGAAGCTAGGATTTCCGAGAAATATGCCTATATGTATTATTGTCATTTGAGAAATATGCTTATTTAATGGTTTAATTTGAAGGATCTCTAGGGGGAGAGGGAGAAGAAGGGGGAGAGGGAGAAAAGGGAGAGAAGGGAGAGGAAGGAGAGGGAGAAAGAGAGAGAGGGGAGAGAGAGAGACTCACTGGATCCATCAATGGAGAGTTTCGGGAGCTCCAGATCTGGCAATAGGAACCCTAAGAGAGCGAGTGAGGGAGAGACGGGGAGAGACTCATTGGATTCGTCTTCGAACGGGGACGAGGGTTTCAACTTTTGAACTAGGGAGAGAGAGATGCGTATTTAAGCTATTTTGAAGAGCAAACTATGCTGGTAACCGACTGGTCCGGTTCAGTAATGCCCTAATCCAGCTGGTTCAGCACGATTTGACTTTACTTGATAGAGAGGATATAGTGGAGAAGAAAGGGGAAAAGAGTGGAAAGGTGAAAGCACAAGTGCAAAGAAGAGAGGAAAATGAAGAGATTAGAAGGAACAATTTTTGGTAATTAAAAGTGGTCTTGAATAACAACAGGATGATGGTAAAAGCAAGAAAAGAGTCTTTTGCTGAACTTGGCCGAACTGCATAAGCTATATGGGAAGGATTTTTGCTGATTTTGAAGGATTTGTCAGTAGATCCATGCATAGGTTATATGTACACCAAATAAGAAGATTTGTTGGTGAAGATAATAGCAATGAAGTTGAATATTAGGAAAGAAGAAATTGGAAGAAAGAAGAAAAGGATTAAGGATTCAAAAAAATAGAACAAGTCTGCTGCCTGAACCTGTTCTATCTTTTTTCCCACAAGGGGAATTGGCCATTCATAAACAAACAATTTTTTCATTTTATTCCCTAACTTATTTCCCTAGCAATTGCATATGGTAGTCACCTGACGCTCAAATAGGCTCCAGTCACCTTTATGCATAATGTGGCTATCAGCCATGACACAGCCCACATTCACCCCATGTTAGACAAAATGGAAATCAGTACAACACTGTGAAAGTGTCCGTATCAATTCAGGACAGTGAACATATGGAGAAGTTTATCCAACTGAGTTGCAGCAATACTTGAGTTTCATAATGATGGTGAAATTTATAGATGACAATTTTGCTTCTATGTTACATATTGAAAGTAAAGCTCTGGTTCCATGCAATAAATTGATACTTGCATTTTATTTATTCATTCTAGGACAACATGGTTTTATCTTATGGATGCGTTATCACTTACACTCATGTCTTGTTGTAGACATCTTGGATTTCACCAATTAAATACATAACTTGATCAATTGGGTTACATCTTTCTAAAACATAATCAGTGTCCATTATTTGCTAATACAATTATTGAATATTTGTTTTATTTCGCTTCAACATCTGATATATAAACAAGCAGTCATTTTGCTTTAAATCTGCAAGTTGAAAGATCCTGTACTTCCCGGTACTAATCTGTAGAGAAAGTTTTCTAGATTGCTAGTTAATGTTTGTTCATAAGATAGATAAATTAGACAGCAATGATATATGGAGAAAGAAATCCAGTGAATACCAGTTATGGTAGGCCTCCTTTTTTGTATGTTGTATTGATAAGGAGTAATCATATGAAATGGGACCAAAATTCCTTTCCAATATGTCTTAATGCTTACAGCGGTTGTCATTTCTTGGACCATCTGACCATCCAACCATTAGAGAATAGAATGTCCGATTAGATTGGTTGCCTTTAACTGTTCACATCAGTTTTCTAGACATTAATGTTGCTAGTCATAGCTGTGTTTGGACTCTGGTTTGTGTTTCTGTCCTAGGGTGATGTTTTTGCTTAATGTCTGAATTGTAATTTTTTTACCCTTTATATGTTTTTATAGATGTGGCACTTGTAACATCATTGAGAGATGGGATGAATCTTGTAAGTTATGAGTTTGTGGCATGCCAGGGCGAAAAGAAAGGCGTTCTTGTATTAAGTGAAGTAAGTATCAACAACTTCATCCGGTTGCATTTGCCTAATTTTTCATTTCATAAATTGAATTAGTTTTCTTTTTTCCACCTAGTCACAATTTTCAAAGTGATGCACGAACACTACTTTAGATAGCAAGAGGCTTTGCCACAGTATGTTGAAAATGGCTGAACTGCTTGATTCACCCTGTACCAAACCGAACCATCACGAAATTGGCATGATTTAGCCAGTATTTTCGAGAAAGGCCACCAACCCCTCCAAACCAGCTGGTTTGGAGTAGAACTAGCTCGGTTCACACAAGTTTGAATCGGTTTGCCCCCCCCCCCCCCCCCCAAAATTAGAAAATAAGGTAAGGGCATACCAAAATTTTTGATTTTGGCATGATTTATGATATGTTGTAGATCTATAGATGATCTACATAATGAGACTAAATTCTTTAATGTTTATTAAATCTATAATTTTTTAAATTATATATATATATTTAGATTAAAAATAAAATAAATAAACTAAAATCCAAAACATGAACATAAAATTAGAATCTTCTTTAGGGGTATTGCACTCTATTCATCATCTAAATTTGGTGCCCATTTATTCAAGTTTGGATGATCTTGCGCATAGTGACCTAAGCTCAAATTTGAATAAAATTGAGAAATAAGTAGCCTTCGATGTATGCCCAAGGGCTGAGAAAATATATAGTATCCATAGTAGGGTTCTACAAGAATCTAAGCTTAAATTAATTTTTTGATATTTTTTTATTAAAAAATTATTTTTATTTTAAAAATTATTAAAAATATATAATCAATCCAAAAAATATGAAAAATTATTTCTACATATTAGATAATTCAGAAGCATTTTTCGAAGTAGAAAATATTTTTTGAATTTTTTATATTTTAAATTATTTTTAATTTAAAATTTATTTAAAATATATAAATAAAATAAAAAAATTCAAAATAGTACTAAGTATTAGATAATTTATAAGTATTTTTTGAAGTAAAAAAATATTTTTTATTATAACAAAATTTTACTATTTTTAATTAATTAATAAACTGACATGCTTAATAAACCTGCGGGAATGGATCCATTGAGGAAGAAGGATCTAGAACATGATATTGGTTAGGATCATGGGCAAATATTCTCGGGTTAGCACCATTGAAGGTATAACTGGTGCAATACATAGCTCAAGGAAGGAGGGGTAATCAGGTTGAAGCAACGCCTAGCTGGTGGTTATTCGACGTATTTATATGTCAGAAATGCCTATAAGAGGTCCAGTAGATGATGAGAAAGTACTTCGCTGATTTCAGTGCAGGAAAGGAGAGGATTTTCTACAAGGCGGTGGACCGCCAAACAGCGGAGCCACCTTTCTATCACTTTAAAGAGAGAAGACCTTCGCTCTAAATGATAAGGCATAGATCCAGGCTCCCATTTAGATGAGCCTAAATGATCAATGGCAGCAGAATGAGGTGGCCAGACGTAAGGCTCAATTTGGATCCTCATAGTGCAAATCGAGCTCTGGTTTTGCGACCGGCAGGGCAGATCTATAGTTCAAAGGGATCTCAGTTAGGAAGGCCATCAAAAGTGGCCGTATTGCGTTTATGTTGGAAGCTTTTGGTAGCAGGAAGAAGTTCTCTAGAAAGATTCCACCAGAATTCACCATCTATGATTGAGATCTACATGCCTGCCCCCAAAGAGTTTCGAAGCAGCAGAAGGTTAATACTTAATACTATGATGAAGGACAAGCAAAAATATATATGGTAAGCTATTGGATTCTAGTTCGACTTTAGCCACATCCTAGCAAATGCGACAACCAACATGTACAAGTTGCTGGTCTAGGTGTAAATTCTCTAGAATCGAAGGACATCTATGGCGAGCTTCTTGACAACAACAAGGAGCTACAGAAGTGATTGCTTCATACCAGAGCAAGTGGCCCACATATGGACTAATGATGATGTGTGATGGTTGGACTGGTCCTGCTAGACGAATCAACTTCTTGACATATTATGATATGAAGATTGTTTTCTAGAAGTCTGTTGATGCTTTCGATCATGTGCATAATGCCATGTGCATCCTTAGATTGATGGAGGAGATGATTGATTAGGTAGGAGAGGAGAACATTGTGCAGGTCATCACTAATAACGGGCCACCATATAAGGTCGTTGGAAAGACTTGATGGAGCGGTGACCATATATTGTTTGGATCTCATGTGATGCATATTGTATCGATCTCATGTTAATAGAGATTTGGAAGATTCATGGGCAGTAGAGAGTCGATTCCATTACCAGAGTTATTTATAACCACATATAGGTCCCATCGCTGATGAGGAGATACGTAGGCAAGGAGATCTTTAGACCAAGCATGACACTGTTTGCTATTAATTACATTGCACTTGATAGCCTCTTTAAAAGGAAAGTAAGCTTGCATCATATATTTGGTAGTATCGAGTGGCAAGAGAGCAGATTTGCGATAGTCGGCATTGAGGGGAGCCATATGGAGAACTTGGTAATGAGACAAATGTTCTAGCAGCGGGTCGAGAAGATAATGAAGGCTATCGAGCCATTATACGAAGTGCTTCGAGCTGTAGACAATGAGAGGTATCCCTAGATGGCTTCCTATATCATATGATGGAGAGGACAAAGAATCATATCAGAAAGACAGATTCGAAGCATGCTCAGGAGTACATCAACATTATTGAGCGGCGTTGGGACCACCGGATAGGTAGTGACTTGTATCTAATAGGTAAGCAAGAACATTAAAAATTTAATTATTCTTGTGTTTGTACAATTTTACTAAAATAATTACGAACTCTATCTACAGCTTACTACCTAAATCGAGGTTCCAATACACCATACCTCGGATTAATATGGACAAGAAACTTCTGGCTGTCTTGCATAATGTGATCTACAAGATGGAGCCTAATCCAAAAGTCACAGCTCTGTCTACAGGAGGTAAGTTAACTTAACTTGCATGTGTGAGTTAACTCGTATGCTCAATCGTTAATATATTATAACACATTTTTTCATAGACGACAATATTTAGGGAGAGCACTGACAGCTTTGGAGTCTTAGCAGTTTTCATAAGTTAAAAAAAAAATATGAATCTAAGTAGTTTTATAGTTACTAATATGATGCATATAATTTTTTTTAATGCTTTCGCAGCTAAATGGTGGATTCATTTTGGTTGTCGGTGAGAAATCTTAAGCAGCAGCTAGTCATCCAGATCCTCTCTCAAATGGTCTCCTCGAGTTGGCTTTAAATGCAATCGGTCTATCTTCGCCCTCACCCACAGTAAGCAGAGAAACTGTCTGACACAAAGACACCTCAACAACCTCGTATATATTGACTACAATCTGAGATTAAGGCTGAGGTGCATTTGGGAGGAATTAAAGCTGAAGTATACAAATCCGATCCACAATGCTTCTATTCAAGATGAGAATGATCCCATGATCGGATGGCTTGTGGGCCAACATGAGCTGGAGCTTGATGAGCCAAGATTGTTTCCACGATCATCCGGTTTTATAGCCAGCGAGGCTAAGATAGATGTAGAGCAATAATCAGATTGTAACATTCCATGCATATTTCCAACTGATCAGCTATGCCACAGGGGTCACCATCACATGACTATATGCCCAAGGCATTCTCCTAGAGATATGATCAAGAGTGCCTAGACGAGGCTACCATGCTACCTGATCGACTCAATTAGGAGGGCGACATCCATCCTTCCAGCATAGCCGAGTAAAGAGAGACATGAAGGGAAAGTAGGTAGCTGCTTAGTGTAGCCTAAAAGAAAAAAAAAGATAGTTGAAGCCCCGATGGAGAGTGGTGTTAGTTTACTTAAATTCAGAGACTAGGAAGAGCAGCGATGACAATTTTAGTAATCATGGACCTGGTGGCCATAAAGGGAGCGGATATGAGACCACCATGAGACATAGTTATAGGATGGCTCTCAATTTACTAGTGAGTTTTATTTTACGCATGCCACACAGGATAGGGATCATGGTGCATGAGCTGGTAGAGCCTGCAAGGATACGATTGTATACAAGAGACGGGCTTCTCGAAGTTGTTCAGGAGGATAAGATGCAGCTATAGATGATCTCGCACGTGGAGTAGGATCTATGGACGTATCAAGTTCCGAGTCATATGCCGTATCCTATTACTCATAGCCACAAACGGCCTATGAGCCATACGGATATGGATATGGTGCGTTTGAGACATCATCTTCCAAAGGCTATTATCAAACGCAACCTAGAGCACCTTACAGATCGGATTTTTCCGCCGACATATTCGAATGGGCTCTTCACAACCGTATTATTAGTCAGAGGATAGCTCTCAGAGCCAGAGTTTCAGTAAGAGATCCGAGACCAATTATAACTCAAAGTGTATACCTTATGGGATGAGCGTACAGGACTATGTTGTCGCTTGATTCGAGGGGTAGACTAATGTGCCTCTTGATTATGCTAATGATTCGGATATTTATCAGAGATATCACCATTCAACAAGAATCTAGATGTCGGTATGTATGTTGTACTTTAAATATATATAATTGATTTTATCATTGAATGTTCTGTATCTTACTAATTGATTTTAGAATATTTCATGTTGCATCTCCTAACATGCAAAGACAGGATCACTAGCTTTTTTCTTTAAATTTTTGTTTCGGTATGACGTTAACACAAAAGGCCGGGGGTAGCGAACCTGATAATGCATTTGTGCCAAGTTTTTGCCTCTCCAAAGTAGTATTGTTTCGAAGCAGTACCACAGTAATGGAGAAAAATCACTTCAAAATATCAAGAAGCATTATTTAGGATGTATCGGATGATAGAAACATTAAAAAACATCAACAAACATCAAATTATATTTAAAATCATTCAAAAAACCAAAAAAAAAAAATTGATTGCTTTTCATTAAAGTTTAAAAAATTGAAAAAAACAAAACGATGGCGTGCCGGTTCCGAACTGGCATCCCACTGTGTACCATGTGTTGGCACAACACTAAATCGGTATCATACCAAACCTGAAGCCAATTAGTACTGGTCCTAGTACTGGTTCGGTCAACCTTGGGCTTTCTTATTTTGTTCCATAGTGCTATGGAATTTTTTCTTATGCATGTATTTCTGTTTACATCTTGTAGTAACAGTGATCAGGAAGATTTGGTTCACCTTGAAGAATCTTATTCAAAATGATTGGATTATCTCTTTCAAGAGTTAATATGATGCCCTTTTACCCTAGGTTGAATTACATCTAGATTTATGCCATCATGCTTGGAAATTATCTGATGTTCTTTAAAAAATTCATCACATTTTAGTATTTTACTGTATGCAACACCTCAGATTTGTAGACTACAGCCACAGCCAGTTAATGCAACAATGACCTAGAGTCCTTAAGTTCAACTCGATATAATAGGTATTTTTTAATGGTCATAATTATACAATTATATGCATGCATATGTTTATTGTTTTAGCCTTGCTGTTAAAAGAAATTTTGGCTATCTTGAATTCATTGTGAGAAATAACATCTGTATGTCCCCCCCCCCCCCCCCCCCCCCCCCACACCCCCCCGACCACCACTTCTCCAAAACCAAGCCAATCCACACATCTTGGCCCATGTCAGTGAAAAATAAATCTATGTTAAATTGCTTAAGTTGTTGAAAGAAACTCCATAATGATAATATTCTAGTATGCATTTAGGATATCCGGTGGATAAACTGTAAAAGCTGGTGAAATTTTAACAAACACAGGAAATCTAGGAAATCTCTGCATGAAATTCTATAGTTTTGTTTTCTATCTCATTTTTGTGTTAAGTTTTGTTATCCAGCTTTGCATTACTATGGACAGATGATGAAAAATGTGATATGGAATGCAATAACCTGTGTTTTATTCATTCATCTTTAAAGTTCTGGTAACTCTTAGTTTTGTCGGTGCATGTGTCATGGATGTGTATATCAATGTTAGTATAATCATCTGTGCTCACTATTCTTGATGGATTATTAAGACTTAATATCATGATGTTCGCTATCTCGCTGGATAATCTTAATTTTCCTTCTTCTTCTGTGACCCTGTTTTCCATGTTCTCATTATTTCCTTTTGGCATCATTCTTGAAGTTATCTTAGGCCTTATGTTAGTCTGATATATAGTTTGCAGGGGCAGCTCAATCTCTAGGAGCTGGTGCCCTCCTTGTAAATCCATGGAACATCACGGAAGTTGCTGCCTCAATTGGCTATGCATTGAATATGCCTGCTGATGAGAGAGAAAAGCGACATAGACATAATTATGCACATGTGACTACACACACCGCCCAAGATTGGGCAGAAACTTTTGTAAGGCAAGGATCCAGTGATTTCTTAAATCATACTCTGCAATCTGGTCTTCTTGTAAGGACATTGCTCAATATGTGCCTATGATCAGATGAGTGCATTCTTTTTTATTGCTTGACATATCTAGAGGTAATTGCATAATGAAAAAGGTGGAAAATGATTGTTGTGTGTGGTGGTTGGTGTGCATCGGAGAGTGATCATATATTTTTTCTTCTGTTTGATAGCAATAGAAAACATCCATATTAGCTTGCCATTATGATATAATGATAACTTTCTATGCACTATTTGATGGTTCAGACTTGACTTTCTCACATTCTTGCATTGATCCACTGAAACTCAAGAAACAAAAATGAGACTACTTCTGGCATTTTCCACTCATTACCATTGAATGGGAGAGAAACCAGCATTATCCTAAATTTTATCACAATATGCTCTACTCCATCAAACGGTTCATACAATTAGCCTGAGCAATTTTCCCAAGACCTAAAAGTGTTACTTCTGGAGCAACATCTTCTTCCTGGTTTGAGTTGCTGATGGACACTTTAAAGAAGGATATGGAAAGCCAAATGCTATATCTGGATTTATTGAAATTTATCGTGGTCCAATCAGTTGATGTCGTGTGATTACAATCCAGATTTAGTGGTCCACTTGACACAGCTGCATAATTTTCCATTCGTGCTGTTTATAACTATTTTCTTAAAGTAAATATGCACGTTAGATCCTCCAACTTGATTTTTGCCCATCTTAACGAATTAAGTATTTTAAACATGCCCCAATCTTCTCACTATGGTACAAAAGAAGAAGTCAAAACACAGTAATTAACTTAAAGTTACATTATATTGGATGAAAGAAGGAAAATAAGATTCTAAGGCAAAGTTGTAAGAAATTTTTCATTTTCTAGATAAGAGTCTGTCTGGAGAAATATATGTGCATGCATATAATTATCAATAAACAAATGACAAAAAGCAACCTGAGCACAAAAATGCACATCCAATCTTGCATATTAGCTCATATCAGGTAGATTATTGTTGCTTACTACACATCCTACATAAGGTTTAACTAACATGTTTTGTCTAACATGGTATAGTATGAACTAAAACTATCATGTTAGCTTATGATAAACACGAACATCATCTCAACATTATATCTACCATATGTGTAGTGGGTGATATTTTTGTGAACCTACTGTTGATTGAAGTATATACTATAATACTTTGTTGATTTTGCATGACTTTTTTTTTAAGTCCTCCAAACTTCAATTTGCCTTTGACTCTGTTTTAGTAGATGAAAACTTTTTAATCTTCCTCATCCCTAAACTACCTTAGAAGGCTTCATCTGATCCACTCTTGACTTGTCTTCTGTTAGTTTGTCTTTAGTCTTTACTTTTTCTTTTTCAACTATATTTAGTTATTTAAATGTTGTTACAATATATTACAGCATAGTAGTTAACTAGTTATTAATATCGACTTGGATGGGCCATTGACCTTTTATATTGCAAAACATTAATTTGATCACTTGTAATGCTACCACAGGCTTTTATATGCTTTGTTGATTGATCTAGTGGTGATTTAACAAGTCCTTTGATGGAATTTTCTCTTCTATATTTTCTGCAGAACATGTATATATGTTTTTACAAATTCTATATTTGAACATACCTGTCTTGTGGTTCATTTTGAAATTGCTCTTACCATTTCACCATTCTCCTTCAGTGAACTAAATGATACAGTTGTTGAAGCTCAAATTAGAACAAGACAAGTTCCCCCTGTACTTCCTACCCAGATAGCAATTGGACGATATTTGCAGTCTAAGAATCGATTACTCATATTGGTACTCTCCTTCTAATGTTATATATTTTGTTTATTTGAATTGACAATTACTTCATGACCTGTATTTCCTTTCATTTTCATCCTTTTGTATGAAGGACACATAGAGATACTTTAGGTGTAATTATCAATTATTAAAATGTTTTGCCTGCTTTTGCTATGTTTCTTATTACATGCCTCTTTCTGTATAATCAAGCCTATAGAGAAGTAATGTCCTGGCACACACTAAAAAAAATGGAAAGTTAACTACTTTTCATACCAGCAGTAAAGTTCAAACTTTTATTTGCACTTTCCAACTATGTTGTAGATCGATTTTCACTGCCCATTATGGATAGCAAAACAATTGAATGATATAACCGAAATGTTCCATAGCACATCCATACCTTACGCATTTCAAGAAATGGTTATTTTCCCGAAAAAGTTATCTATACGTTATTATCATAATTGTCATTGTCAATGTTCACAGAGATGTAAACACTCTAGAACCTGTCAAGAAGAATGAGGAGTGATTATTTACTTTGATTAGTGTAGGTAGTAAACATGTGACACTCAAATAGAACACTACCTTTTCAAAATACTGACAGGTGCATTATTTAGGATACACTTAT
Source organism: Phoenix dactylifera (assembly GCF_051530095.1). Taxonomy (NCBI): domain Eukaryota; kingdom Viridiplantae; phylum Streptophyta; class Magnoliopsida; order Arecales; family Arecaceae; genus Phoenix; species Phoenix dactylifera. The sequence continues at coordinate 29,839,445 of NC_143198.1, read as the reverse complement.
AGTTGTTCCAAGGATTCCTATGCCGATACTGGTGACCGTATTGGTTACCCAACGGCATGGTTCGGTACACCCCCATGCCATTCCATGCCAGGCCCGTATCGACATAACAAAGAGGGGGAGGGAGGGAGATGGAGGAAGATTATTTTTAAGTCTTTCAAGTATTGAAGATCCCTTATTCTCTTAATCCATTTTGAAGGTGAGCAGTAGCAATTATGATGATTTTTGAGGCTAGTTGTTGGCACGACAAGATTGATGTGTAAAGAGCAGATTCATCAACTTTTTTTTTGATCTCTAGACAATTGATGACTAAAGAACTAATTGCAATCAGCACCTTTGCAGGTTTGAATGGCTAGACATGGCAAGTAGCAATGCATCTTGGTATTCAAGTTCTCCTTAATTTGTCCCAATAGCAAGGAAGGGTTGCTTTCTTGGTCTTTTACACAATGGTGCACAACATAGCTCGGTCTAGGGCTGGAAGTAGGCCTGAGCCTATCTAAAACCCACTTTGTTGGACCTTAGGTCACCCTTGGGCTGGGCCATGTGTTAATGATGAAGTCCTGAATTGAAATCAGGCTGCAAGCCAGATACATCATTTTCTGTTGAACTAGAGAAACTTTTCTCCCCTACCTCAATCTATCCCTGCTTAATCTTGTCTCAAATACAGATTTATGAATCATCATCTCTTCGCTGTCTATATCTTCCATATTCTCATCTTTTATCCTCATTTTATTCCCATTTCTCTCTCCTCTTGTCCCCTATCCTCTCATTATCCTCCTCTCATGTGTCCGCATGCTTTTGTTCTCTTCAATTACCATCACCTTGATGGGCTCCTTATTACCACTCCATGATACAAATACACATTTGCTTATGTGTGTTGCAGCATCATTGGTTGGTTGGTGTTTTAGCTAACCACTCTCTCATTTGTTGCAAGCCTTTGACCATACCTAGTTCCCAAATTCCATGAACCATGCTTTGAGTTTAAATTGATCGTGTAGATCTAAGCTAGGATCGGGTTTTGAGATATTTGTATGGGCTAGTTTTGGGTTGCCTCTAAGGAGCTCAAGCCAAACTTGCTCATGTCCAATTTGGGATTGTTCAATTTAAGGATGTCCTGGCCCATCCTTGGCCCATAATTGGTCCCAGCCTGTTGTCCCTATGGTCCAACAAAAAGTGCTTAACCTTGTTGCACACAATCATTAATCCAAGCATCTCTAGAAGATGAACGATAATGGATCATTCCCTAAGGAGTCAATGTATTTATAGATATGAAAAATTTTAAAAGATGGAGATTGAAGAAGCATATAACCATTTTTTACATCCCCCCACCCACATGTGCACCCCTTTGTAGTCCTTAATTTTTGTAGGATATGCAACCAGTTGTGAGAAGGTCGATCTGAATTTTGCAAGTCTGTGATGAAAAATCAAAAATCTTAGCTCAAACTCAGTAGGTGCTAATGTTTGGTTGAAAGTCTCCATTCTGTAGGTGCTTTTGCATGCCTTAAATTAAAAGAAAGATACAATGCTTTGTGCTAGGGCTGAGGAATTAGGGTTTCCTACTTCTACACGCACATAACAACTCTAACATTTACTTGTGGTGCTTCCCCAAGAACCAATACTAGATTTGTATCCATGCTTCAATTATATGCCATGTCTGTATTAAATACGTACTGATACCGATACTTCCCAGACATTTTTAGGATACATGTCAGCTACTTATTCAGTATCTGATATGTCTGATACTTTTAGGATGCATGTGAGATACTTGTTGGGTACTTATACATGTCAGATACTTTTATTGAGTATCCTATTTTTGAAAATTTGAGAAAGGTTTTGGATACTTTATAGATATTCAAATCACAGGGTATCTCCTAGATACGCCTAAGCTACTTCCTTGATGTCTCTTCCTTGAGGAAGAGAGCTTTAAATGAATGGCACACACATATGGGTTGGGTCTGGTTGCGATTGGGTCTGGTTGTGATTGGGTCGGTTTGAAACTTTGAATATATATTTACACATGGGTTGGGTCGGCTTGAATTAGTTCTCTGAAAACTCAAATCAAAACCAAACTGAATTTTTCGATTCAAGACTTTCACAAACTGACACCAAATTGAATTTAAAAAAAAATAATATAAACCGAACCGAAGAGACCGGTCTGGGTCGGGTTTGTGTTTGGCCGGTCTTTTTCACACCCCTACCTATGTTTGCATGGACTCCAGGATCAAATGCTGCATGTGTGTGGACTGCTTTTAGGCCAATCGACCTAGCTATTTGTGCAAGGGCCACAATCGCATTCCTTGTAGCCTTAAGCTGTCTAATTGATATTTCACTTGAAATTCCTTGCACCTAGTGGACCCTTTTATTGATTAGATGTGTGGACCATCCAACCTCATGTCAAGTATGCAAAGACTTCTTAGTCATGCTGCAAATATCTGGGAATGTAGTGAACTTTCCTGTACCAAGATTGAACTTTAGTATTGAAAATTATGAGCCTATACCAAAGGCATGTTGCATTCCATCCACATGTTCATTCCACAACTTATGTCAAGGTTGGACCATGGTTGATAATATTTGTGCCATTAGTGTATGTGCATGCTTTAGTTTGACTTAAACATGCATATCTACTAAAATACCATGAGCAAATTGCTTAAAGCACTTAAAAGCACCCCATTGTGCATTTTAACCCATGACTTGCCCAACACATGTACATGCTTTTCAAGCTTGGCGCGAGTTAAAATTGTTAATTTCGTGCATTCAAGAAGTTTGGTGCCATGGTCATGCCTTAAACAAATAAAGGTTCTATGAACACTGCCAGAATCATGTGCTAAAATTTGAGCACTTGCATAAGCTGTGGAAAAACCATTATAAATGTTTAATATGAGCTATGCTTCATCAGGATGATGCTCCCATAAGCATTATGATTGAATATAAGCTTTTCAATTTGGAAATATGATGGATCTTTACAAAAAATCTACTATGGACTGAAAGAAGGTTTTTTTTTATATAACAAGGGTGGTCAAACTATTATAAGATACATTAAGAACGGGAGGTATTTATCTTGAACTTGATGTGGAACATTTATTTCTGTTGAACAAGAAATGCTGTAGGACGAGGACTTAATGAAGAAATTAACTTGTAAGAAGTGGATAAGTGGTTAACTTGTGCCAACTCCATTAAAAAGGTAAATAAACAATACCCCATTAACATGTTTTTGATTATACTAACTGCATTTCTCTCCTAGGAAAAAACAAAAAAAAACCTTATCCCTTTTATTTGCCTTCCATCTTTGGCCTATGATGCTCATCCTTAAATTGTTTCGATCTTCTTTTTCAATTGTGATTATTACTCGCACAACACTTTAGATGAATGCCATCCTTTTTATTGTCCCTACTTTGATCCTATTAGAAATACCATTCTCTCTTTCCTTTTATTTGGTTAGATCCAGGTGAGCAAAAGCAATAATATGTCGGCAATCTATGCTACCTGTGCCACCATCTGATAACCATCTAGGTCTAGGTTGTATCGATGGGGTTTCAGATATTTCCTTGTCACCTCAGATGCTAGTCTTGGAAGCAAGGTTTGCTATACCGATGCATGGGTGTACAATACCTTATTGGTACAAAAGAAAGACTCGATGTAGGGGTTGTATCAATTCTTGGTATGCTAAACTAGCCACCATACTGGGCATACCGACACTGCACCAGCATTGTACAGGTATAGGGTCTGAAACTGAGATGGCGAGCCATGGTTGGAAGTATATATAGATTGAATGGTGAGAGAAATTGAAGTCATCTCTCGACTTTTAGTGTACATGTTAACAAGGTCGGAGAAATCAGTATCGGGCACCGTACCGGTTTTCCGCGGGATGACTCGGTGCGGGCCGTGCTGAGCCCGTACCGAGAGAGGGACCGTGGGAGAGAGGAGGAGAGATCGAGCAGGAGAGGGAGGGCCGGAGGAGGGTGGCGGATGCCGGCAGAGGTTGGAGGCCGGCGGAGGCTGCGTGAAGCGAGGCCGCAGCCGCTGCCCTTGTTTCGAATGAAATAGGGGCTAACCACAACCTTAAAAAGTTGTGTTTTCGTTGGCCTTCGTCGGACTTCGCCGGCATCCCACCTTCTCTCTCTCCATCCTCCACTAGCTCTCTCTTTTCTTCTCCTTCTTTGGCTTCGGCAACGGGTTCCATTTTCGTAGCCGGAACCGTACCGGTGAGCCACCGGTATGATTCTGGACGGCCGCAACCGCCCGGTTGGGGACAGTTCCGCTGACCTTGCATGCTAATAAACCTTTTTTTCTTGACTTTGAAATTTTGTTTCCTTTATTTGTAGTTCTTAAAGTTTCATTTTTCTTACTCAATTTCAATGCACTTAATTTCAAAGAACTATGATGGAAGTAGTCATTTCCCACTCTTATGTCGATAATAAATCATCTGGTTGCTATTTTCTCTTCCCTCCAAATTCTGAATTGAGGATATCAAGAGTGCTGATTATTAATTCTTCTTTACTTAGGTTCATAAATGATGTAAATCTGATTCTTTTTTCTGGTGGATGCGTATGCTGCCAAATTGTAGGGTTTCAATGCAACATTGACAGAACCAGTTGAATCTTTTGGAAGAAGAGGTGGCGACCAAATCAAAGAGATGGAACTTAAATTGCATCCAGATATGAAAGTACCTTTGACAATTCTTTGCAATGATAAGCAGACAACTGTTGTTGTTCTCAGTGGAAGCGACAGAAGTGTCCTAGATGATGTACAATTTCAGAAATTTGTTTGTGTTTTTATATTTTCCAACAGTTATCTTCGGGATAACATTTTTTGAGTTTTTTCCAGAACTTTGGAGAGTACAACATGTGGCTGGCAGCGGAAAATGGGATGTTTTTGCGCCTCACAGGTGGAGAATGGATGACAACAATGCCAGAGCATCTAAATATGGATTGGGTTGACAGTGTAAAGGTGTGTGTGCTGTTCAGGTTTTTGTTTCATTGGATATATCTTTGGTTGAACTAGATTTGTGATGCTAACTGAAATTTCCCAGCATGTTTTTGAGTATTTCACCGAGAGAACACCTAGGTCTCATTTTGAACATCGTGAGACCTCACTTGTATGGAATTATAAGTATGCAGGTGTGATTTTGATCTTTAGTAAAATGATTGTTATACTAGTGCATGGAATGTTTATGATTTCATACAACCTTTTCTTCTTGTTATCATTGCAGATGTTGAATTCGGAAGGCTTCAGGCAAGGGATATGCTGCAGCATTTGTGGACAGGCCCAATTTCTAATGCTGCTGTTGATGTTGTCCAAGGTAGCCGATCAGTTGAGGTTCGATCTGTTGGAGTTACAAAGGTATGTCAATATATGCATCCCTTTTGACAAAGTTACATCAGAATATTTTTTAAGTATAACAAGTAATGTTCCAGTAATTATTTTGTCTGCACTAGATCTACAGAGCACCTTGAATGTATGATGCACAGGAAATATATGTTTTCTACCTTGAATATGATGCATGGTAGTTTCTCTCTAATTATTTGCATGAATTTGTTGCACTCTGAGTAGAATATTTTTATGCACTGATATATAATAGAATCAATTCACAGCTATTGCTTACAAGAAGGCAAGTTCTAGTAATACCATCAAATTGGGGCATATAATGTGTTATTCGATTACTTGGGTTTGAGTCCTTGGGCATATAATGATAGAAGGCTTTGGTTGATTGGCGCAAAGGTGCCAGTTTGAGTCCTTGGGCAGCCACTTGTGCAAAAAAAAAAAGGCCGAAGGTTAGGTCTGTCTCTAGTGCCCCTCTAGGACCCTAGATTGCTGGTACCATTACTAGTTAATTTGTTATTTAAATGCCACTGTTTGAGAAGGAGAGGAAGTGGAACCATGCAATCTTATAGATTTAATGGATAGATATTGCTTCAGGAGACACAGCTATGTTTTCTTGTACTCTGGATCTCTATGATGTCCAACATCTTTGCTTGGTCCCTGTTTATTGTACTATTTAAACCATAAAACACAGCAGTCCTTCATTGTTTTCTATTACTAGTTCTAATGCATGTGCATTTCCATGATTATCCAATAAATATAGTTTCTAATATGTGGCCATGAAAAAAGGATTGGCTTCTATTTTAAATAAAAAGAAAGAGTTGGATAAATTGAATCTTTTTCTTTTTTGAAAAAATAGTATGAAATAGTACAATCTTGAAATTAAGAGCTAAAATTATCAGGTTCATGCTTATGTTATTTTTCGAAGTCGATTTGTAGTCCTTCTGAATTTTAGTTCAATATGAATCTGTCTGGTGGTGTTAGTCAAGTTAGCTTGATCTAGATGTGACCTGAGATATGTCTAAGTTTATGTTTTCAACTCATATTGCAATCACTCTCTTGACTACTCATTTTGGACTTAAACTTCTATTTGAGCACTTGCAAGGTCTAATTTTTTTCACTTAATGTGTTGGGTGGAATTATATTTGATCACTCCAATTGGGTTGAGTCCAATTCTGCAATTCCATGATCGATCCAGTTTTTTGGTTCGATCTCAGTTTTGTGCAAATACATAATCTTTATGTGCTTTAAATAGATATAGTAAAAGGTATATATTAAGGAATAAACAATTGACAGTAAACCATAAGTTTCAGAGTGTTACTGGATTGGTTACATGTTGATGTTGGGTTTATTAACATGCTTGCACTCAAATGCTCAAATTTATTACAAGTGTAGATCGAGAGCTCCGCGATATTTAAATTATCTTATAACTTTGAAGAAAATTTTCTATTCAACATTCAACTCAATAATGACTTAATTTCACCTCGTATTGATTTTGATTGCTCAATAATCTGCTGTAGAGAAGAAATACAGAGGAACTAAGGTTTAGTTGCCTATCCAAAAGGATTTTCTCTTTTAACACCGAAAAGAACATGGAAGAAACTGCCCTTTAGGCCGATCGTCAGAATTCCAATAAAACTAAGAATGTAAGAAAATCTAAATCATGTTTATATATAATTTTTCTAAAAAATGTGTAATATATATAATTAAGATGTGCTTTATACATTATAAATAAAAAAGGCACATTAAAATATACATAATAATAATAAAGAGGTTAAGAATCATATATGGGCAATATATTTGTGAAGCAATAGCTATGATAGAAGATGTGGATGAGAGCAAGGATCTGGATGGTATGGATGCAGGACCAAGGATTTAGGTGCCGCATATTGTGCCAGTGTCAGTAGGTGTGAAAGTGGGTTGGATAATATCTGTCCAGATTCGTTTCTGTATCCGAATCTATTCAAATATAGATATAAAATTGAGTATCTGACTACTATCCGTATCCATCAAAAAAATGGATATGAATATGGATAGACAACTATCCAATCCATATCCAAATATTTGATTCTATTTGTATTCCCAATTAATTTTATGTAGTAATTTTGAACTTTTAAGAAAAATAAATGACAACATTAACATGCTATTAACTTGATTTACCTTCCACTTAGTAATTTCTTTGATTTTATGGTTATAAAGTTCAATTATATATTTATATCCATATTTATATCCAAACTTTCAATATCCGATTTGTATCCATATCCGTTTAAATAAATATGGATATGAATTTTTGCACCTGACTAATATCCGTATCTATATTTGTATTCGTTAAACAAAACAAACATGGATATGGATATACTGATTACCCATCTGTATTCGATCCGGTTTTAGCCCTAAGTGTTGGCCATGGATTGGCATCATACATGCAATATTGTACCGTGCCAACACATGGCATGGACCGGCACACAATAGCATCAATGTATTGGTGTGCTTTTGGCATGTCTAGATATATTATATGATTATTTTGCTTTTTCATTTTAACATTCAATTCCAATTGTTGCTTTTCATGCACAATGAAAACAGTATTAAAAGCAATCTAATGCATTGAAGTATGTTATTGCATATCACATGAGATCATATATTCTTGTATTTTTGGGTGTACGCACTTCCTTTCATTTATTGTATACTTTTCTGTTATTGCAACTCGTCAGATCTTCCTCCTTAAGTTACAGTTGTGTTGATATTTGAGGATTGTATAGTCAAATCAGAATGAAATGGGTATTCTCTATAGGCCATAGACGTGGGGGTTTTGGATAGAAATGCAATAGTTCACAAATGGTTAAAGAGAGGTTTACATTCACCAGGAGGAGGAAAAGAAGGTCGTTATAGCCATTGGTGTTCGGGTTATAAGTGATTGGGGACAGCATTGAAGCACTGGGGGCAACTGAGGAGCAACTTGATCAAAGCTAGCCCAGGAGGGCACTTCACTATATATTATGTACATAGAGATCCAGTAGTTGAATGTCTCAAGAAATCAACTATTACAGGGCGACAGTGCAGTATATGCAGCTATCATAGCCCACTGATGCTGACGTAAGTTGCCTGTCACAAATTTACATAAGTTACAAGATAGAATCGCACAAAAAAGTATTTTTATCTGGACAAACATATTATGTATAAGACATAAATTCTACATGGACCATTACTTTATCATTTGCAAACAATTTGCAGAGCATTCTTGAAATTTTTTTAATTGTACCTTTCAGGCATGTTACTTCTATTTTAGCTGACCTTTTGTAATTCATGTTTGATCCTTCATGTTTGATACTTCTAAATTGATATTTGCTGAAGAGAAAATATTTGTCCTTGACAAATCATCCTGCAGTTTTTGTTGTGATGACCATGCCTATGCAAACAGTTTGCAAGGGATTTTTGCAATTTTTCAATTAGCCCTTTCAAGCATGTTTCTTCTATCTTAACTATTCATTCATCACCTTGATCCTTCAAGTGTCGTTTTAGGTTTGCTGAACAGCAATTATTTGTCCCTGGCAAATCATCCTGCAGTTTGTGTTGTGATGATAATGCTTAGGCGAATAGTGTTTTCCTTATGGATGAATCAGAAAGGATGAATTTAGTAAAATCCATTGCTTTGTTTAGGTATTGAAGATGAATTTAGGTTGTCATATTTGAGTCCAATGAGAATCGCTCTCTTTAGATTCAGTTAGGGACATTTGATTTAGGACTCTTAATATTTGTGGCAAGATAATGGGTAATTTTACACATGGGCAAGGGAGCAAACGAGCACATGCATGTTTGTGTGTGTGTGTGTGAAGAGGGAGAGGGAGGGGGAGAGAGAGAGAGAGAGAGATTTAATCCCAAATGCTATCAGTAGGAAATACATGATGGATCATCTAAATTGAACAGTGTTGAGATGAATAACAAGCAGTGCCACATTGTCAATCATGATCTAGACATCTTTAAAACACATTTGAACTTAAATTCAGCAACATTTGTATTTCCAAACCAAAAGTATGTTGCATTTGAAAGTTAGCAAATCTCTGGAGTGCATAGGTAAGGGATCTCTAAATCATTTGCTTTTTGAGTTTTGGAATTTAATATGCAGCTAAAATATCAGGGGAAAGATGTTCATATATTTTCCTTCAGAAGACTCATTGTTTTTAATCTCTGTTTTGTTGATGCAGGGTGCTGCAATTGATCGTATATTGGGAGAAATAGTTCATAGCAGAAGCATGGTCACACCAATTGATTATGTTTTGTGTATTGGTCATTTTCTTGGAAAGGTAATTCTTCTTATAATAAGTTGATTTTTGGTCATGGTAGTGTAGATGAAATTTTGCCTTTGTTAATTTGACTTTTAACGATGTAATTTTCTTGTTGTCAAGTTAGGAAAAAATAAAATAATAACATCATTTTTTCCTTAAAAACTTAAGAAAAAAAGAAATGGCATTACGTCCCTTGGTTTATAATCATGAAATCATAGATCATTTAATCCTCGTAGGAAGTAAACGTATTTTTTATTTATAACTTGCATAAACAATTGCTCAAGATCAATTAGTAGGTTTGATAAAAAGGGATGATTGAAATGAAAGTGAGCTTGCAACAATGCTAATAGCCTAATATACTTCTTCAATAATTCTTACTAAAAAAGGGCATCCTAATGCATGAGGCTCCCACCATCGCGAGGTCTGGGGAAGGTTAGACATATGTAGCCTTACCATAGCATGTGGAAAGGCTGTTTGTATGTTCAGAAAACCATGACACCTAGGTCCTAATAGAGCAACCTTACTATTGCACCAAGGGTCGCTCTCTCTTCAATAATTCTTTCTATTATACAAATTTCTGAGCCTGGAATTTCCAACTAACCCTGCCCATAGCCCAAGGTGAGCTTTGGGAAAACCCTGGAGCAATGGGCCTAAGGCTGGTCAGAAATTAGAGACCATATTTTACTTTTCACTAGCTCCTTAGGCTTCCTGCAATGCTTTTACAAGTTGAAAACGATCGCTTTGTTGCTTAAATACTGGATTTGGTGAATTCTTGGTTTACTTAAAGAATTGAGAAGCTAAACCTTTTCTGGTCATAATGGATAAAAAAAATAATATCACCTATTGTGCTTGACATAAACTTGATATTTTGAAAATTATATAGAAGGTTATGAATATGTGCCATGACAATTAGATTTTGACTAACTAGCTTTAACAAGGTCAAAACAGAAATTAGACTGTTTTTCCTGTTTTAGGTAAGATACTAAAAAAAAAAATTATTGTTGTTGTTATTGTTGTTTGTTGTTTCCGCTGCTTGTGATTCCTGTGTTGATAACATATCATCCTTGGCTGTGGCATTGCTCTCTCGCTAGACTATTAAAGACTAAATTCTTAGAAAGCCATAAAGGTTGTTGGAGATAAATTATTTCTACTATCAAAGCAAAATGTTTCAATTTCTTCAGCTTGGTATTAATTTTCAGATTTTCACACCTGCAGCTTTAAGTTTTGCTCATTGTTGTTCTAGTTTTTTAATGTCAAAATAGCATTTTTTCTGCTCGCAGCTCTAGTTTAAGGTTTGGTATAATTATTATTTATGTAATCTAGAGTCAGGTCATCCTTGTCTTTCTTCCTCATAAAATGCATTGGATGTATTTAGACATTTGCAGAAGTTTGCGTCTGATGAATGCGAAGCTATAGTGAACTAGGAACTAGCACGGTGGTTGCACCCCTCCAAATGGCGGAGATTCCGAGTTTGAAACTTGGAGGTGTTTTCCCAAGTATTAGGATGGGGGTAATTCTGCCAGGGATCATCCATGCCTCTCCCTCCAAAAAAAAAAAAGGGGAAAAATAAACTTCATATTTTACTCTGATAGTGCATATGATGCATGCTTCTTTGCAGTTAGAGCAGATGGCATTGGTTACAACTTTTCATTGTCAGTGTTGATTAATTCAATGATTATTAAAAAAATCAAATTAATCTTACATGTTACCATAATTGTTTATTCTAAATCATGACATTTTGTCTATTACCTTTGAGTTTTTATCTTTCACAAGCACTGTTGCCACAGCTGATTGTTCATGAAAGTTCTAACTTTTTTATTGATAATTAACTGGCTTGGTTAGTTACTGTCTTTTTTTATGGCTGCATATGGCTGTTCGGAAAAAAAAAAAAGAAAGTCAAAATACTGTTCTAAAAAACAAGAAGTCCAAATATTTTGTGATTTTATATGCTTTTAATATCACAAACAATTACTTTTTAAAACTAACTGCTTGGTTGGATTCAAAACTCTCTTAAATTAGGCATTTGAGATATCTTCTGCATAATATTTTCCATTTTGCCATTTCCCTCAATCATTAAATTTTTTAAACTTTCTTGACAACCAAACACCTAAAATAGTCTCCGGCTGCCAAATTAAAAGAAGTTTGAATCGAGAGGAGGATAGAATCATGATATTGAAATTTCAACCCTCGAAATACAGCCTTTATGACATCCAATGCCGACGAAAAATATTGTTTTCTTGCCATTGCTATTTGGTAACAGCATTAACGTGACAAGCACAAGCTTTCAGAATAATTTTCATTCACAGGATGCGGGTGCTGTGGTACAGGATGAGGACATCTATACCTTCTTTGAGCCAGAACTTCCATCCGAACCCGTAAATTCCTCAAGATCAAAATCAAATGATAGTAACAAGCAGTCAGATGACTGTAACAAGCCACCTCCTGACAAGAAGCTCACAGAGAAGCCATCAAACAGCTATAAGAACAGCTCAAGGACTTCAAGTCATAAGAATCAAAGGACTCTTCTCAGATCTGAAAGGAGAATGCCAACAAATCACAACACCTCAGTTGGATGGCGATCTCCTCAAGAGAGCATGTCATGGCGTGAGGGATCCTCGGTGCTTGATCTCAAGGGAGACAACTACTTCTCTTGTGCGGTTGGTCGGAAGCGGTCAAATGCAAGGTATCTGCTTAACTCATCTGATGATGTGGTCTACTTCGTCAAGGAGTTGGCAGATGCAGCTTGTCAAGGTGTCCACTCAATGTCTAATCCAAATCATGCTGGTTAGATGTCATCAAATTGGGCAGAGGTTAAAGCTGAAACATTTGGTAGAAGGAAATATTAATTCCTCCAGTCTTCCGAGGCAATTTCCTGTTCATCTACAGAGGCAGAGAGTATTTGAACTGTCTTACTGGGCTCAAAATGTTTGTTAAATCATGGAAAAAATTATACATGATCCTTCATTGGAAGTACTGCATAAAAGATCTTGTATAGAATAGTGCTGCATCTTATTGTGCCATGAAGACCTGCTGATGTAATTCTGAGTCCTGGGTATAGTATGCATGTGATGAAATGAAAGCTCAATTTGTGTATGCCTATTCTGCCAAAGTTGGTGGCTCAATCATGTGTTGTCGCCTTCAGAATGCAATCGATACTTGTGCACATGTACATGCCTAAGAGGAGCTTTCAGAACAAGGTGGTTTTTATAAAGGGAAGTTTATTTGAGCTTTAATAGGCCTATTGAATCTTATATCTAATAATTGCAATATTCGGGCTATACTATAGTGAGCTCCATGTTACTTGTATCATAGTGACGGACCTTGATCCAAGTTTTCATCACCAGGGGAAAATATTGTGTGATGAAATTGTTGGTGTTTGTTGTTTTCTTTCATGATCACTCAGACCAGATTATAGTCGTGTAAAGAAAATTGTAGAATACAACAGAAGTGAAGATAGGAACTGATACAGGGGTATTATTATTTTATGAAGATTTTGTACTAAAACTGGTTATGGTAACCATATTATTTATACTGTTTTGATTCTAATTGATGGCAGGCTGAATTGACTGGCAAAGATCGTATTGTCTGCCCTAATTCCTTGTGTGTTCAACAGGTTATGCGCATCCCATGATTGGGGCAATCAAAATGATGGTGAAGCTGGATACTGCAAATTCTTAAAACTTTCACAGGAGAGTCGTTCTGTATCAAAAATCAAGAGAATTCTTGGCCAGATAAGGTTAACTCTATTGATAATATTATGGTCCTACTTTCGGATTGTGTGAAATACTGCAAATGGGGTGCTTACTTTCTGAGTAAAATATTTTATTTTTGAGGACATTCTAAGTAAAATATTTGAACATCCTTGACATGATCTTATTCAACCTTTCATCTTTCAGGAGACCATATCATATTAGCCTGATTATTTGTACAATTGCATCGAGACACATCATATTAGCCTAATTACTTGTACAATTGCATAACTATGGCTAAGATTTATACTCAGTAATTTGGTATTCTTCTCAGTGCAAGAGACGATTGGCTTCGTGATTCTTCACATTTTGGATGGTCAACACTTGGCTCGTGGTGCCAACACAATTGATGCCACTGTGTTCGTATTTTGAGGTTTGTTCTCTTCCAGTGAAGGTGGTATTTTGGGGTTTATTTCTAGTCCATATAGTATTTTGAGTAATGTTCTAGGGAATTTTGAGGTTGTTTGTTAGACATTTTATGTATAGGGGCAAGGGTTTTAGTGACTACCGGTTTCCAGGTTGTTTGGTACCTCAATAAATTGGTAGGTGCTTGTCGAACTCTGTTTCATTGGATGGATTTCTGAAGGTGGGGGAATATAATATGGGGTATTTGGGTGGATAAAGCATAATCAAAACACCTAGGCAACTTAGAAATATTACAAAGTGTATAATATGAAATTTTGAAATTTTAGATGATAGTCCACTCTCTAAGACAAATTTGGTAATTTTTTCAAACGGCTGATGAAAATTTGCGGTCTAATCGAAGTTCCAATAGTGATAGCTTTTAACCATCCTTTTTCACAGTTAGATGTTTTTCTTTTCACGCGTATTGCAACTCTGAAGGTGCTCAAACTGAGATATCACAGCAATTCTTTGCAGGCATGGCATTATGCGGGCTAGTCATAAACATTAGGAAGATTCAAGCATCTTCTAGTCTTCCCTGTCCATTGGGAAGCTGTACTGAGTCTCTGCACGGACTGCAGGCATGACATGTTATTCTGCATTTCTACTCCTTTTTAATATTTTGATCCAGCGGTTCTGCTTCATTACACGAGATATTGTGAAGATTGTGAATCCCAGCCTATATAAACCCAAACTAGGCCTGATCCACTAGCCGGCTTGGAACGATCTGAAGGCCTGTTGAAGGTTCCGAGCAGGGCAGAGTCTTGCTCGAACATGAAGAGGACTCCTTCTCGGACTTTGCCGAAGGCTTGAAAATCCTAGTGTCCACTTTATATAAGGCCCTCCCAACATTCCTTCAAGCACCTACCACTGTCGTCTTCTTTCCCCTTCTTTCTTCTTGAGCGTCGTCTGCCTAAGATCACTGTGCTCGCCAGAATTGTTGCCCCAACACTCACCGGAGTTGAGGTAAGGCCTAGGTCTATCTTCTACTTCCCTCCCCGCTGTGATGGGACTACTTACTGGCTGAGAAAAGTTCATGAGATATACCGGCATGGACCCCAACACCGATCTGACCAGTGTTAATCTTCCCATTATAGATAGAGAGGACGCCCTCCATCCCTCCAACCTGCTCTGTACCCACTGCACCAGACCGGAGCACTCTGCCATCTGTAATCTGCGCCCAGTGATGGGTTATAGTAGCTTGGCATACGGCCCTCGTCAGTAGGTTACAATAGTTTGAAGTACGGTCCTCCCCAGTGAGGTACAGTAGCTTGCTATATGGCCCTCGCTATTAGATTGTAGCAGCTTAGCATACGACCCTGCCAACGGGTTATAATAGTTGGCATGATGTTGATTGCATATTTGTTACAGGTATAAGATGATTTTAGTGTTTAGTTTAAGAAAATTATATAAATTATGATATGGCAAAATGATAAATGATTTATGCATTTATAAAGTTAGCATGACATATGATTTTGTTGATACATTGGGAACCATATTTATGTAATTTGCATGAATTATACATGTGCAATAGCATGATTAATTTATGATTATATTGTTATTATAAAATATTTATTTTTTTATGATAGTTGTCTTCTTTAAATGATTTATTGATGCATGTAAAAACTTATACTTGATTCGGTAATATAGTGAAAGGTTTACTTACGGAGCTGTATAGTTTATATTTTTTTTTATTTTTCTTTTTTCAGATGAATAAAGTTACTAGGAATAAATAATGGTTCAGGCTTGGAGTTCACATTAGTAAGCTTGGCGATTTTGTAAAAAAAAAAAAAATAGTATTTTAATTGACTATGAATTTATAGTCGATGACTTTTAAAATTTTTTAGCTTATAGATTCTGGTATTTAAATTTAGATTTAGTCGCTCTGGATGTGTTTGATAGATGATGGAGTTGGATCATTGTGCTATACTTTATTTGTGATGGATTTGTGGGCTGATTACGATTGTGGGCTTCATCTTCTTGCAGGCCATATCTCTATGTAGCATGACCGTATTATGTCGCAAATTTTGGGCATGCCAGATTAAACTAACAGTGAACCCTGAGAGGTGTTTCCCAGGTATTTGACTCAGCTGATTCTAATTGGTGTGCGTACAGTTAATTCTGACAGTGAAAGTGCAATGGACGACTCTTGAAATTATCATGAAAAATCAAGATTGAATTCCACTTAACCATCCTAACGGATAACTGTTGAAATTATGTTGAAAATTTTGGATTGAATTCCGCTTAATTGTGCTTGTAAACGAAGCCTCTTTCATCCCCATCCAGCAAGCAGGACTTGCTAACGCTTTATTTTAACCATTTCTTCTGGTTGTATGTATACATGTATGTATGTAGGTATGTATTAAGATTTAAGAAACATAAAATAAATATATGGATGTTAAGGTATTGCCACGTCTTTGCCTACCATGATAGGCAGGTGTGGAGGGAAATGCACGTACCACCAGAGCCACATTCTCACATTTCCGTTGTCCTGCCGGCTATCTGAATAGTTTTGAGGCCTCGCGGTTCCCCCGGTTTGGGCTTCAGGGGCCATTTGTCGTCGGCCCCCAGGTGCAGCAACGCCTCGTACTTTTCTCGCCTCAATAATTTTGAGGCATCATATAACCTGTTTCCGCCGATCTTGGATACTTATATAGGATCAAGGAATTCAAATAATACCTTCCGACTAGCCATTTTGGGTGAGGTCCTGGGTTGTTACAAATGGTATCAGAGCCGACTTGGCCTATAGCCTATGTAGACTAGGGGACACTGCAGTACTACATAGGCTATGGGCCGGATCGGCTCTAATACCATTTGTAACAATCCAGAACTTCATCCAAAATGGCTAGCTGGAGGGTATTATTTGAGTTCCTTGATCTTGTATAAGTATCCAAGATCTATCCAGCGAATAACCGATGTGGGACTAAACACACGCTCGCACGGGTGCTCACAGTTTTCATTTTCATTCGAATCAAAAACTGTACAGACAGATGGAGGAGAAAAGTCTTACGAACGGATGAAGAGAGACTCGACGAGGTAGAAACAATGGGGGCAGGCAGACAGCCTCAACTCTTCACACGCGTTTTCCCAATTTTTTTTTATGTTTTTAAAGTTATAAGATAAATGGACAAAAATTAAAGCTCGCTCGTACGAATTTTTCTAATGCGCGTTTTAAAGGATTTTTGTTCATCCATTGGAATCAGACCAAGCTACTAATAAGAATCTGAGAACCGTCAGCAGATGTTCTTAGAAATCTCTAAAAGATGGCGTTCGAGTGGAAATTCGAGGCACACATGGACCAGTATCGTTACATAAAGGAATCTCGGCATGAGGGCTTGACGCGATTCACGATGGAATTATGTTGTAAAACGCCAAAACTCTCATTTCACGTGCCAACATCTTAGGCAGGAGTTCTCAGGCATCATCATTACTGTCCAACGCACCCATGCATCAGTAGGCGCATCAACTATTTTCCTCGGGTGTGATGTCGAACAAGGTGGCGTTCTCCTTGGTTACGGTCTCGGCCCAAGTTTTTTTTTTGATAATACGTGAGGCCCAAAAAAAAAAGCCACCCAAATTTTATTGAGAACAAGAGATGTACATCATAAAAAGACTACATACAATAAAAAAAAAAAGTAAAAAGTGATTAAGCTAAAAATTATAAAAACAACAATATAATAATTTCTAGGTATAATCCTCCAACACTTTCTAATTATACAGAACAGCCAATTGAACCAAATTTCATAACTAGAAGAATGAGTTTCTCCAATAATCTTTACTAAGAATTTATCAAAAGCACTCTCCATATGACACAAGTAGACCAAAAACTCAAGGATTCAAGCGCTTGGACTTATGTAATATTTATAGTGTAAGTGGGCCATTCTCTTTATCTCAAAAAGAATTTAAGAAAGAGGAACTACTAGCTAGCCAGTCCCATTAACATGCCTTATACAATACTTAGAAACCTGAAGTTCTGATTGCTAGGCAGAAGGACATGACCATATATTGGAATAAACCCCAAATCACTTCTTTCTAAAATTCTCAATGATAAAAAGTTTCCCTTTGCTTGACAAGGCAACGAATACTTCAGTTTTAAAAGTACCGAGTTACATACAAAATGTGTACACTCTAAATTCACTTTACGGTCGCTGTAGGCTGAGTTCCTCCCACGGGCTTATAGATTTGTAGATAATCACTTTTCCATGATGTTATGGTCAATTTATGAACAATTTTTTTTACTCAAAAAAAAGGTATATCTTCTTATGAGATCTGGCGCGTTAGTGTTGGTATGATCGCACCCAAAATCATATATCTTCTTCTCAGTTAATAAACTTAATTTGGTGGCTGGCTATATGGTCGGTTAACCACGTTAGCCTTCATTTACATCAAAAAAAAAATGATATCTCACAATTTATTATTAATTAATTGCAGCCAGGCCATTGTGAAATAAAAGATTTTATTGCCCATATAACACAAACCACACCCCTTCAAAGTCAGCCTTACGGATGGCCTATTGACATGATCGAGGCTATCGTTTTGATTGGTGCAGACTTAGCAAGATTAAGACAACATTAACAAAAGGACACAATGTTGGAGATTCCAAATACTTATCCATGCGGAATATTTTAGGGATCACCTCTCGTCTCATCTCACCGCACCGCGAGAAAGTCCAAAAATAGCAGTTGCTATCGGGATCGCTAACATGCCAGTTTTGTCAAAACTCAGACCAACAAACCCATCAAAAGCTCGAGAAAGCGTATTGATCATTCATCATCCCTCAATTTTGCTCACAAACCTACCCGGCCCCTGTCTCTATCTATATATAATTGCCGATATTTTTTGCAACCTGAGTTAGATTCTTATCCGCTGTTGGATTGGGCAATAAGGGATTGAGTACTTTATATTGGTGGATCAGACTGGGATACCGTCATTAACTAATACTTGGCCAAAGTATATATATATATATATATATATATATATATATATATATATATATATATATATATATATATATACAGCTTTTATAGCGGCCAAAACAGAAACCAAACTCCAGAGCCTTATACTAAATCCAGGTCAAACATATATTTAAAGAGGCTAATGGAGTTGCGGATTGAGTGGCTGCCTATGTGGCCAGCCATTCCGAGAATACCAAGTGAGCCGGATAAGGAGAGTTGTCTCGGACACTTCGTGATTTTTTGTTTTCAGACTCTATTGAATACATTCGTACACGTAATGTATAAAATATCTATTTTAGTATAATAAAAAAAAAAATCCTTACACTAAATGCTTTGTCCTCCTCGGTGCATCAGTCCTACAAGTTAAGCTTGCGGATAAGCTTTGACATAATTAGGTGGTCCCGAAGGAGTAAAGAAAAGCCAACCCCATACATATAGCTAGGCGATGGCGACCCCTCCCTTCTCTTCTCTACTCTTGCTTCTATCATTTGCTCTTCTCAATTGATGTTATTACAATATCTTATCTCGAAGAAGCCCCTTGCATGCAAACACGCGTCATCGCTTGGTTCGACGCAAATGAGCATGACCCCCACGGTTCTTCCATCTTACCTTACCGTCCTCCATTCCATGGTGGGTAGCTCTTTTCTTATTGGATGAGAACTCTCTTTTTGATGTTGTTTTTTTAGCTACTTAGTAGCACCTCATTATACCTTCCTTCTTACACATCTTATTCCCCTTCTCCTCATCTTTATTTAAGTAATCAATCAAACAAACGGCCAACTAATGGATCTATGTGCTCTAACCCATCTTAAGTGTCATGAGGGACGACTTATTTTATCGTGTAAAGATGCTGCCACCTACACTTCCAATTATTTTAAGGTCCTTTATAAATGTCCGTATAGGACATATGGGACACGTGGCCCGGCAAAATTGGTCCACACCACATGGAGGGCCAATGTCACGCATGCTTCTCCACCATAAGCATAAGGGCGTTTTATACGATAGCCGAAGCTGGCCCCAAGCGGCTATAAATTCCCCACCACCCCACGCGCCACCCCCTCTCTTCCAGTAGAGGCGGGAGCTCGACAAATAATTGGTGGTGCAATGGAAGAGCTTTACGAGGCGGACGTGATGTGGCCGGACAACTACGACCGTCCGATGGGTGCATCCAACGGCTATACGTCGCCCAAGAGGACGAGGGAGAGGGCGTCGTCCGCGGCGCCGGTGGAGATACCGAGGGCGCGGCGGAGGCAGGCGGGGGAGAGCTTGGGGGAGGAGGAGGGACCTGCGGAGCTGATCCCACCGCACGTTCTGGTGTCCCGCAGCAGGACGGTGGGCAAGGTGGCGTTCTCGGTGTGCTCAGGGCAGGGGCGGACGCTCAAGGGCCGGGATTTGAGCCACGTCCGCGACTCCGTCCTCCGGATGACAGGCTTCCTCGAGGGATAGAGCTCGCCGCGAGAGTCCAGACCGCAATGAGAGAGAGAGAGAGAGAGAGAGAGAGAGAGAGAGCGGGCCAACAAAAATAAGAGTGGAGAGCTCTATTTTCGGTGTGCAAACTAATTCAAGTACTGTATAGTAAAGTAAACCAAATTAATGGATAAAATATTCTTTTAAAAAAAAATGCTTCCCCTTTTTTTAAGTCAGAGCTTTTGCTTCTTCTTTTTTTAACGAAATGGAAGGGGAAGCAGCCCTCTCTAGCCTTTCTCGAGGAAAAGGGAATAATTCAAACCTTTATTTTCCGCGATATTTTACTATTTCTGATGACTCTGTGGTGTACATCCTGATTCCAAACATTTATCTACCATTCTGCAACACACTGGTAGTGGATGAGAACAAGATCATTCTGGTTTAAACTTGGACCGCGAACGATTCGAACTCTTTTAACTTGTTGTCACCCGTGATGGGCTTGCATTCCGGTAGAAAAGTTATCCTGGATATATATCATCGAGGTCTTTAGCTTTTGCAATGGAGGAAAGTTATATTTTTTTGTTTTTTTGATGAAAAAGGAGGCAAAGCCATCCGGCCCATTAGGAAAAGGAGTATTTGTGGAAACTAATTATAAAGAATTTACAAAAAATAAATAAATATAAATAATAAATTTTTTTTTTATAAAAGTAGGCTCATTGGTCGACTCAGCGGTAATTATTGATTGAATCTAGCAGAGTGTGGGTGGGGTGGGCGACAGCCACCTACTGCTCAGAGATATTCGGACGATGGTGAGTAGGAGATGGCTTTTCAGGCAAAGCATGTATTCCGTGAAGCTAACGGGGCAGTAGATTAGGTAGCCTTCTTTGTAGCTAAACATTCCGGAAAAACCTTTTAACCGGAAAAAAGAGAATTATCCGATGCACTTCGGAACTTATTATCTTTTGATCTTTTTGGATGTATTTGTACCTGTCGTGTATGATACATCCATTTTAGCAAAAAAAAATAAATAATTTTATAAGTGATTTAAAAAATCTTTATATTTTTATTGTGCAACTATATAAGTCCTGTATCTTGGTGTGCCAGTTTCTTCTTTAAAAAAGATAGAAGAGTTACAGGAAGTTATGGAGAAGGTTTATAGGGAGTTTGATGCATGGTTCTCTGCTTAGTGTTGTTTGAAAAGCCTTCCTCCGCCGAACTTCTGGTCGTGGAGACGGGCCGGTTGATAGGAAAACGTCGACATCGTGCCACTGAGAGCTCAGGTCCGGTAGGCCACAAAGCCAAATGGAGGATTTAACGTGTAGCAGTGTGGCATGTTTGTCTAGGTTTGGCGTTGGCGCTTGGTCCCAGTTTCTGACGCTGGTCCTAGTCGCTGTTCACTTTGCTTGCCTGATTGGGGGGGCAGAGAGATGGAGACATGGCCTCGAATAAATAAGGGAAGGACATGATACCAAGTTACCGCAGCTCTGAAGTCCCAAAAGCACTAAAATTTTGTGCTGAAAAGCAAATGAAAGGCTGCTGCGTTGGCCACTAATTGCATGAAACTTGGCATTATCTGGTGACTCCAACTGAGGTTGAACGAGAATATGGCAAAATCGTGTCATTTTGGCATTGCTTTGCAGCCTTGTTATAACTCAGAAGATTGTCGACCATGACGGACTAACTAACGTTTGCCGTTCAATGGGTCGTCATCAATTATTATTATTTGTAGGACAGGCTGCTGCTTAATCCATTACCATTGATGATCGAGAGAAATTTGGGTTGGGCTTTGCCAATTTGGTATGGATGATCAAGAAGATCAAATATTATAACTAAGCTGGATATCACAAACTCTTATTCATTCAAATGAGTAACAGGCAAGTAAATAAAGAATTATTATGGTATTATTCACCTATTCAATTATTTAGTATGAGGCCAATTAGGTGCAAAGTGCGAATATGCAAATGATGGGAACCTCATCAATTGTCATCTTGAGTAGATGCGTCCCCCTTGACTCTATAGTACGCCTTTTGTCCCATCAGAGTAATAGTTCTCAGAGGAGAGGACAAGACAAGCTAGCGAACGACAAAACAACATTGATGGACATGAACGATATTTCCATTTTGAACCATTATTCTAGATTAAAAAAAATTAATATCCTAATTCGAATTATTATCTTCCTTCCCTTACTGATTTTAATCTTGAAATATTGAACATGAATATCAATCTTAACTAATGTGAATTGGTGCTTGAGCAAGTGATCAGACTACTCTACCTATCCAACTAGGAATTCTGAGTTTGATTCTTGGAAGGTGCATTCCATAAATTCTAGACTTAATTTTTTTTTAATATGAATAGGTCTCCCTTTCTTTTGTCTTTTTGAAAGGAAAAAAAAACTAACCTATCCCCTTTTTCTCTATTTTTTAAGGAACCAATCGTTACTTTTTAGGAACTAATCAAGTTTACGTGTTAAGACTATTTGGGACAACCATGATCGCTTATGGAAGCTACATGTTGCTTTGATGTTATTATAGGTTAATCATAGAGGCTATTGTTGTAAAATAAAAAGATTTATGTAGTAGAAGAAAGAGTGATTGATATTCAATTTGAAATTAAGATTAGATAGAATGTCGCCAATTATGGCCACTTGCTAGGTTTGTGGTGTATTGCTAGTTCTTAAATCCTTGGATAATTTTTGACAAAAAAGGAATGTAATCAAAATTATTCGTGTGCCTTAAGCATTAAAATAGTTGATTTATTCAGCTACCTACGAGACGCCAAGACAAGGGAAGATGAAAAGGTAGAGTGTTAAATTGCATTTTACTTCCTCTAAAATATCGAACCAAAGGACAAAAATCACCTCTTTTGATTATTAACTGATTTCATGCAAGAATTGCATGTATAGCATCCATCATAAAATAACCACCGGCTTTCTGATATTATTAACATAGCAATAGAAATGGATGTAACAAACTATGGAGGGATGGAGGTCCCTATAAACTTCTACTATACTGATTAATTATGATGATTGAAGGATGGCAACTTTGTCCTCTTCAGCTACAGCTTCTGTTCATCATTTCATGTCTTCCAGCAGATTGTATTATATTATGCTACAGAGAAGGTACCGAACGTGGTATGCAAATTGATGGTGGAAAATCGGTTGTTTCTTGTGTCAAAGGCTTTCTCAAGTTTTCCTAAAATTTGGAGCTTGTGGCCATTCTAGATTCTGGTATTTTTTTTGTTAAAATCTTTGTGAAATTGCTTGGAACATTCTGGCAATAAATGCTTCTGTTTATTGGTTTGGATGAGGTTTTTTTCTTTACCGATCATCAGACACTTAGTTCGGAACTATTTAACCTCTTTTTCTTGTATCAGTTCCTCTTCTCTTGACAATATAACTCATCTATATTGTAAATATGATTAATCTTCAATAAAAGCCAGGTGGCTCCTTTCTGCCTCCCCTTTCCATCATCAAAATTATGCATTTGTGACTCTTGATTTGCAGCATAACACAGCATCTAATGTCGTTTCTACGAGAAGAAGAATGAAAGGAAATGCAAAGTTTTCAGCATGAACACATATCAAAAATAACTCGTCCAAAAAATGGATGAACTGAGCGGTGTTGATAGATGGGGACCTACGAACTTGTATTAAGCCGGATGGTTTCAGTGCCGGCATTCGCCCGTCTCCTCTCATCCGATGACTGTAGAAGGAAAACAACAAAAGCAGAGAGAATAATTCACAACCGATGATGCAAGAATCACATTTATGGGAAGGAGAAGTACTCCATCGCGTGCTCTCCATGCATCAACCGCGTCTTCCCTTCAAAATGAGTACTGCAGTCCCTATCTCACATTCAATCATTGCAAGCAAGGTCATTTTCCTTTAAAAGGGCTAAGAAGGGTTCCTGCATGTGGACCGTAGGTTCCTGTGGACCGTACGCTTCTACCTGAGCTAGAAGACGTCCAAGTGTGCGGTGTTGGGTTGCTGCAAAGCTGTGCCATGGAGTAAGCGTGCGTGCATACACCATGTCCTTCTGTGGTTGCTTGTTTTCTTATATTGCCATTGGGTGCATGTCGCTTGAGAAACGGGAAGGAGACTTCGAGGAGGCAATAGAGTTTGGAACACGAAAACAGTGAGCAGTTGGCACCTAACGAGATGGGCTCTGAAGACTGCTCCCGGCGTCCGAGATTCCTTTGGGCGGTGTCGGAAGGCTGAAGGGATCGCGGCCGGGGCAGGGGCCGTGGGGTGCGCCGACTCGGACGAGCCACTTGGTTGCCACACAAACATATTTTTAGTTCTCATTAGCCTCCTGAGTTCTTATGAATACTGCTGGACCTGCCAAATATCTTCAGTTCTCATTCTCACTTTGCTTAAAATAATTCTACTTGTTACCTTAAATAATGCTTTAAAATCTACTTAGAGATTGAGGGACTAGGTTTCTTTTTTTTTTATATAAAAAAAAAAGACCCTATCTTCGTAGTTTGAGTCACTCGTCAACTATGTTCTATGGTAACTACCAAACTATCATGCATGCTCCCCCACCACTTGTGTTGATAGCAAAGTGCAGCCCATGAATGAGCATGAAATAAAAATATATATATATAATTAAAGTATTTGTTACATGCTAATAAATAAAATATTTTGTTGATAACTATCGCCATCAGGATAACTGACACTTAGACCTCTAGCAGCGCTCCATCGGCTAAAGATCTAGGCTAGGTTAATTTGATAATAAAATATTTTGTTTATGCAAGGTTTTGTATAAAGAACTGAGAAACAAAGATCTAGGCTAGGTTTGATAATATTTGGATATATAAAGTGATAGTAATGGCTACATTCAACCTTCAATCCATTGCAAGAAGTTGCGGATGCATGCCTTCTTGTTATTCCAGTTTATTGGCTTTAGACAGAGTTAATTATAAGGTGACGTGGTAGGCATCTATATTTTTCTAAGATGATCGATCATTGTGTTATTCTGTTGTCAAACGATGCCTTAATAACGGATGGTGACAACTCTACCTTACTTAGAAGCCGAAAAGATGATTGTCCCTAAGATATCACGCATGGATTTGTAAATGAAAAGTTTGAACTAGGTGGCAGCAAAAGAAGATGCTCCCGCCTAAACAAAAATATGTGAAGCTGGAACTTGGAGTCCCATTTATGAAAAATTGAGACACAAATCTGTTGGCTACTTTAAATCCCCGAATAAGCTTAGGTTGCTAGGAAGTTAATAGATGTCCTCCCATTTGGAGGTTCACTTTGGATTGTTTTCTTGAAGGTATATATGTTGATTTAGCAAAAAGAAGGCATGCATGTTGAAATTAGTAAAGTTGAGTTTTCTTGTTGGAATAATCTAGATACATAATTAATCTAGACTCGATCATTAATATATTCATATATTTATCCATGGTTTCATCTTTCTATACTGTCCCTTCATATTTCTATGCATTCTTAATTACATGCAATTAGTGGGAATGCATGTACTAGAAGTCTTGAGTTGTGTTTGGAAACATAACCATAAGTTAATTGTTTTCCATCATTCTGTTGGGTTGCGTCAATTAATTGTTCTTTTTTATTCTTCTTTGGAGGTCTCTATGTGTAGCTTGGTTTTTCTCTTTTGCCCAAACATTTCTTCTTTTCCTCTTTTGCCCAAACATTTCTCCATAAGCTTTCCTGCCGGTCAATATCTTCAAATGCAAGTTTCTTAGCTGCATGATAGTATCCGATGCTCCCTTGCAAATGCCACCACCATATTAGTCCCATGGTTGCTTGATTCGAATGCATATAAGATAGAAAAGGTAGGGATTAGCCACTAAAATCTTTAAAAATAAATAAATAAATAAAATGATGAGAATATTTTGATACAGAAATGATAAATCTCGTTGCCAATTTTTTGATTAAAAAGTGGGCCAAACATGGTGTAGTTCGATATGCTTTTGACCTACAAATTGGTCGATCTGGTGCATATTCAGGGTTCCACAGGACCCATGCCTACTCCAAGCAATAAGACTCAAGTCGGTCTTCTGTTTTTTTTTTTTAACCCTTTTTCCTTCCAAACATCAATGGGCCCACTTTAACGATGTTTAAATGGAGAATTGAGATTGCTGGGCTATGGTCCAGCATACCACTCGGCGTGGACTATGAACAGCCCAATTACGCCATTTAAACCTCATCGTTGCAAGAAAACACGAAAAGATTAAAAAAAGACCACGCCCGGAGCGACTATATTGTGGAAACGTTAGCCTGTGGGAATCACCAAGAAGATTCCCTTCAAGCAACTCTTTAATCCTTTATTCCTTCATCAAATAAGCGGAGAAACAGCGACCATTCTTAGGAGCGAGGTGGGCCCAACCTAAGAGCTGGAACCCACGCAGCGTCGCCACGGTGCCGGATGCCACACTCAAATCCCTTCCTCAAATCCCTTCCTCAAATCCCTTCCTTCCACCGGATGACGCCATGTTTAGCTCGAAGTGTGCTCACGACGACTCCAAGGTGCCGACTCCCAACTCCCCGCCCCACCAGAACCTCTATAAACTCCCCTCCTCGTCCCCCATGCACCAAAGCCTCTTAGCCAAAGACCAATTAATGGAAGAGTTCCAGGAGGATGATGTTTTGTGGTCCGACGGCGAGCACCAGGACGACGACGACACGGTCTTGGAGAAGCAACCATCCACCCGGCAGCAAGCTCGACGGAAGGAGTCGGCTCCGGTCGACATCCCCCCCAAGGCCAGAGTTGGTGCAAGTCGTTCGTGGGCGCCGCGGTGCAGCTTCCACGATTCTGACAACAATAGCATGGATGGAGATTATGATGATGATGATGATGATTTCGGCAACAACAGCAGCGATGAGAGGATTCCACCTCACATCATCGTGGCCCGAAGAACATCGGACAAGATGGCGTTCTCGGTGTGCGTCGGCAAAGGCAGGACGCTCAAGGGACGGGATCTTTACCGAGTCAGGAACGCCATTCTCCGGATGACCGGGTTCCTCGAGAGATAACAATAGCATAAATCCAAAGAAATTACGGGAGAACTTTGTATTATAGTGATTAATTTTTCCTTGCTTATACTTATCGATATGTGGAACGGTTCAAGTCAGCATTCGTATTCGTTTATTATTATTATTATTATTATTACGATGTGTTTAGGAAGAATGTAGATGTAGAAGCGTGAGGAAATGTAACAGAGTTTTGAAACGGAATTAATGATGCGATCCTGTCATTATGGACTTACATATAAATATCTGATTGTGAGCGACGGATGAACCGCTTTTGGATGGTAATTAATTCCTTTGGAATAAATGCAGCGTAGAGAATCTTTGTATCTCATTTGAAGCGGCAACGAAGTTTTTCAAGCTGCACCATTTGAATTTTTGAGTTAATTTATTAGCTCTTGTCTCAATATGGTTTAAAATTGTAATCTTTTTATTGGCTATGGGAAGGCAAGGAATTAAGCAAGCAAATGCTTCCATTCAGCGAGTTTTCTGCGTAAATTAATTACTTTATTTCTGGTTTAATTAAGGTTCTATATGTCGATGGGAAGAAAGGGAAGGAAGCAATACAGTTGTGCTGCGAGAGCTTCCATTCAACGAGCTTTCTTTTACTTATAAACAAACTTGGCACGCGTACGTGAGAGATGGATTGACGGCATGAACGACTTCAAACTTACTGAATTACTCTCAGGTGTTGTGCCCTTGAAGGGAGGATTTCGTCTCAGGGGGAACACTAAAATCTAGTTACCATCGTTGCGTTGGCCTCTCAATTAATTATTTGCTGTTGGCTTCTGGACTCAAAACTTCAAACTCCTTGACTGGAATTGGTTTAAGGTGAAAACTAATCAGCCTAAACTAGGCAAAAAGTATTACACGTGCGTCAGCACCACGTGTGACCTCGAGGTTTTCCACGTCTGCATACAGTACGTCAACGGCCGGCCACAGCTCCATAAGCTCTAGTCTCGCCCATTATTATGAGATGGGAGTAATGTTTGTGGCCTAATACCTGGTGCTTATGCGACAAAGGAATAATAATAGCAGTAGCGGTGGTAATAATAAAAATAATTTATGAGAAAAAAAAAAGGGAAGAACTGATATATATATATATATATATATATATATATAGAACCAATCAATTTACTTTTAGATCATGACATGGATGGGCAACGTGGTTGGTTTGACAATCTTCCAAATGTAACTTATGAAGCTAATTAAATCTTTTCCTCTCTGGCTAGCAGAAGTAATTGACTTTGGATGGATTTTTTGGGGGGGACATAATTTGGTCAAATAGCATTTAGCATTAGCTTGATTAATTTATTTGGGCATATATATGATACATATGACCGACCTGCAGAATTATAATTTGGAGAGGAGCTCAACTGAAGCTAAGCAACTAAAGTCAGATGAAGATAAGTTGTTGCCACGAGGGAATGTCATAGAGATTGTGAATAACGTTACTCATTTACCTTTGATTTGAACGTTCAGGCCGCCAACTCAGCCCACAGTTATGAAACTGCACATAGGCAATTAATTATATGTGCATGCCATGCACGTGGACACATCATATATATGCGACCCACAGTTATCTTGCCGGAGAATTAATAAACCTAGTTTTTCCTAGGGAAAGATGCAAGCCAAAGCGTGACATTGGTGTTATCCACCTTAATTTCTTTCCCCCTTCCTTTGATTATATGAGTCTTACGTTTAGAGATATTGAACCCAAATTTTGAAAGATCATTGATATGGTTACTGAAAAAAATAAAAATAAAAAGTCATTGACATGCGGCCACCATAAATTCCACAAAGACTGACAAATGGAGGTGAAAAATGGTCCATGGGGAACAGATTGGGGTCGTATGTGCAAATCCACCGTTGGATCACCCGCCACACAGATCTTCCAAACTTCATCATTTTTCTTCAAGGGATCGGTGGGCGATCCAAAGAGTCGATTCGCATGAAGAAAGGTGAATCCTTCCGTATGAAAGATACAACCTCATCCAGTGGAAACATGGAATTGTTTGGAAAAATTTTCATTTTTGCCCTTCCAAATGAACCATAATTCCTTTGTTTCATGGGGGCGAACAATAAGAGTTACATTTTTCATAATATATTACACGAAATAAAATAGTTAAACTAATATTTCCACAAAAATAATAATGGGATCCATGTTCAAAAGCATAACTGCTAGTGGAATTTGGCCCAAGTGCAATTTAAACATGACAGGGCCAAATCTAATCTGACGAGGAATCCGAAGCACACTGAATCTGATTCTGAATATTTGATTTGGATTAAAACCTCAGTCATGAGGGTTGCCTGAAACCTTTAGTTGCGAAACTGTATCGGTTATATATTTCATTGAGCAAGTATATCACCTGATTGTTGGTGGCTTATGGGTATATTTTACAAGGTGCAAAGAAGCAGATAGGTACCATCTCTTTTGCATGGAATAAACCTTCTTTCGCATGAATCCTTCGTTGGATCATTAAGATTTCTATAAGCAAATCAATGCAGAAGTTTGGAGTGCTTTGGGATTTGTGCGGAGCATAATCCGATGGTCAACGTTCTGCCCAAAGAGAAATCATTATTTTGCACGAAAGATATAACCTGAACCTCAAAGAAGCAATGTCATGGCTACTTTGATTTGGTTGGTTTAGCAAGACCCTATAAAACCACCTCGTGAGAAAAGTTCGTCACCGGCGCGCGCACAAAAAAAGAAAAATGATAAAGAGCTTTGCTTCGGCACACTAATATTAGCGAACTTTCTTCCAAATGATTCCAAAGGGCAGCTAAGAGAGCATTAGTAGACCACGACATAAACATTGCTAATGTAATCTATTTGGAGTCGAGCTTTGCCCCTCCTATTGCACAAAAACTTTAGTAATGGTTTCACTTCTCTTCTACCTAACAATCCATTCTATCCTCTTCCATTTGAATACTTCGAGTAATGAATAATAAATAAATGCACATACCACTCGGGTGTATGATATTAAAAAATTTAGCTCATCCAAAGAGTCCAACTTGTATTAACCTCCCCATTTTTTTCTCAACAAACGAGAGGAAACCTCTCCTCCAATAAGCTGAGTGAATTCCGCATTACAATGTACAATTCCAAAGCTCCACATAGCCCTGAAAACGACCCCAGCCTTATCCTCAAGTTTGAAAAGATTGATTCTATTTGGCTTACGTGACTGGCGCTCCCAATTCTCTTCCTTCTAAAACAGTGTTTGGCACATCAAAAACTTAATATCATTCTTCGATCTCAGCAGAAGTTGTTGACGGGCTCCCAATACGGCCAAATATTCGAAGCCTCTTAACACCTTGATGTCAAAAACGAGGTACAACCAACCCCCAAGCAAGAAGTTACGACAGAGAAAGCCGTGTGGGGAAGTGCTTAAGGGCATGATGTTAACGAGCTCTTGCTTGGCTTAAACAACAGAAGAGACAAGTTTACTGTCAATCTCAATAGAGAGCTTAAAATATATTTAGCTAAGAGCAGTACTAACACATGCTTCATGTCTAGCTTTAGACAGAGGTATCAGTTCAATTCGTATGGCCAGTAGGTTGTCCTTCTCAATACAATAATGTAAAACAAAGTTCGCTATATTTCAGCGGTTGCACCCGGTTCTGTGTTCACACATCTTAGGAGGTGCTTTCTAAGTGTTTAAATTGGTCTTATCTCATTGTCTAATGAAACTTGGATCACTAAGCAGAGCACATCTGAATTTGGTCTTATAAATTGGTCATTGGTTGTTGTAAAGTTTGCAGCGCCAAGCAGCTTTATAGTGGCCCATATGGCTTCGATTGAATCAAGCTGTTTATGAAATCCTCAGACTCAGCTCACCAAGTGGCTCATACTAGCTCATTTGGTAAGAGAACAAGCAGAGGCCGGCCTACTTAAGCCAGGCCTCACCAGTAATTAGCTTACAGAAAAGGAAAAAGATGGTCTCGGGCTCAGCTAAACAATAGGACTAAAGCTTCAGCACCACCTTAACAGGATGATTGCATAAAGCCTGGTCCTTCTCAAACCTAGCAGTTTTATTTGGTCCAGCAGTATTTCAATTGGTGTTTGGATGACACTCTATTAAAAAATGATAGCATGCAGGTTATCAGATCCTTATGCAGAAATTTGACCAATATTTGATTGATTAAGATCTAGGAAAACAAAATAACGAAGCAATCTCACGATAAACCATCAAAACACAGATAACGATATTAGTTGATTACTAGGTTCTGTTTATGAATAGAAAGTTGATAATGTGTGACAGAGCTATCTAAGGTCTAGATGCAGTAACCGCACATCCCATCACTTTATGTTTTTCTTTTTCTTTTCTTTTTTGTTTGCCAGGACTCCCTTCAAACCCTTGCAATCAGAAGGGGGATTAGTGGCTTACATCATACTTCCTCTACCCAAGCTGAATACAAATTTGCACTGAAGGAAAAAAAAAAAAAAACTACATATGAAAATGTCATTCAATAACAATAGAATCTTAATATGAATCATCATTCGAGTACATGAATGAAAGGATTACCGTCGGTTGAGCATTTCCACCTCAAAATAGCTGAAGATCTTATAAAGGTGCATTGGGTATTCTCCTATATATACATATATATATAGATATATATCCATGAAGGGACCATCGGGTATTCTCCATCCTTATATATGACTTCGCTAAATTTCACTCATACAAGTAACCAGTATACAAAGCTAGCCTGAGCAAAGACTGAAGGATCTCCCTTCTTCCCTCTGCTAAAGTCTGCTAACTCTTGCCTACCAAAATGAAATTGAACTATCAACCATGTATGTTCTATGATATCAAATAAGCAAACCAAGGAGTAATTGAGATCAGAAAGAGATTCTTTCCTTCACTAGCCTGTTATATACCTTCACTCCACAACTCTACAGCGCCTTATGAACTCATTGGAGTGGTTGAAGTGGGCTCTCCACATTTCTCGTGGTGCTGGGTACCCAATCTCCAGCCACGGCTTCCGTGGTCCACTGAAATGAACAACAGCAGCAGATTCCAGAAGCTCAGGATCAGGCATTCTTGAACCCAATCCCGACAGATGCCAAGATGGTTCGATAGGGTGTACATGGCCATTGAAAGCTATTAAGGCTGGAGGGAGTGATCCCATATGGCACAGCACAAATCCGGACTCACGGTTCTGCATAGCAAAAAAATAAAAATAAAATAAAAAAGCTTGTACAAAGACTATCCTTAGCTATAGCAACTTCTTGAGGCAATAAAAACATATTGATGAAGATAAGAACTTGCATGTTTAAGCCAATGCTGATAGGCCGGTGTTATATTGGTCCATCGCCATGCTTGAAGATCATAAATGGTCATGCCACTCAACCATGCACATTGATCTCTCTTCGATACCAATGATAACGAAGATATCATAGGATTTGAGAAGTTTAGGTAGTCACTAAGTTTCTTCCCGATGCAATGGCTGTCCCCCCCTTCATCACTCTTTTGTGCACTAACTGCACCAACGACATTCCCATTGAGATTTAAATCCCACAAAGGGGTTAAGTCTCGCTGCACCACGACATCATCATCAAGGAGAATCACCCTTTCTAGCTTCGGAAACAGCTGGTTATCACAGTCACTAACAATCAGTTCTAATGTTGCAACGATTCAAATATCAGAAGTATGTATTGTGTATGAGATGGTTTTACCTCTGGGAGATGAATCCCCAGATAATTCAAGACCGAAAATGTGCTTGGTTTCAATGCATCAAGTCTTCTGAATTCTTCATCTGCTCTACTGATGTAATGATAGGCCGATGAACTCCGATGGATCTCTTCGACTGTCTCCATGACCATATCATCCACATCGGCAGGCCAATCGAGCTGATGAAGGCCTTTGACCTCCACGATTGCAGGAGGGACAGGGTTGAGGGCAAACCAAGCATGCATTGCAGCGTAGGTCTTCTTATCAGTAATGATGTGGAACACTATCTTCTCAGGATCAGCAGAACTTCTGACGGTGGAGGAGACAACAACAGCAGCTGCAAGTACATTGTCAGTTATAAGGGCAAAGTGAATGTAGGAGTCACTGGTCAGGCAGGAGGCATATTCAGGTGGTGGAAGTGAAGATCGGGCTACAGCATTCACTAGATACTCCTCTGTCAGCCTCAGGCTGAGGCAGTGCAAGCTCTTTGGAATCCCAATGGAAGCCAGGTGCCCATAGAACAATGCCTGGCGCCTTGCCAATTGGACTTTGTGATCCATCTTCATAAGCTGTTTGGAATATGTAGCTCATTAGATATACATACTGTTAAATATTAAGAATGAAAATAACTTATCAGATCAACTTAGAAAGCATTATTGAGGAAACCAAAACTAATGCATAGTTCAAGTTCAACAGCTTTAAGACACAAGATAAGCTTTTGCCTACTTGAATTATTCAGATTGGTTTACATCTCTCAAATTGACATAAAGACCTCAAGATATCGGTTAGGTATACAAAAACTAGACACAGTTCCATTGCTGATACTAATGACGGGAAAAGAAAAGGGTTACATTCTTCTTTCAACATGATCATTTCGTACAATAGCTGGCTCTTGGAAGGAGGGGGAAAATATACAGAGAATTTGCCAAAAGTTTAGCACAAACATATACGGAAAACTAAAACTTAAATAAATTGAAAATTGTAAAATAACTGAAGTATCCTATATTAATTCAAGTTAAAACAAGCACATAAGAGACAAGAACGATAAACAACAACAAAAAAGTCACCACCATCACCAACAACATATAGCAAAACTGATTTACAGACAATGTATTGAATTATCATGTATAATTCATGAATGAAACATAAATTCATGATAATTGTATGTTGTTCGGTCACTTTGATTATGCAAGAATAGCTCAAAAATTTGCCCATAATTCAGCGACAAATATTTCTATTTTAAATCTGCCTGCAATTTGCATACTGCCAGACTGGTTTTCAATTGTCTGGAAAATGCAGTGCAACAAAGATCGATCATCCTCCGACAACTTTCAAGATGATTTACAGCAAAATCATCGACGAGGTGAGGGTTTCAAGATTATTTGCACTAGGCCTAAGCCTGGAGTAACCACAATCACTATTTGATAAGCAAAGCCTGTCCGTGTGCACAAGAAAAAGAAGCCCGTAATACAAAGCTGGATTTCATCTGGTTCATGTCTGTAAAAGGTCATACTAGTTCATGATTTTTATGCAAGTTGTGTCTACGGAGCCCAGAAATGATGTTAAACAAATTGGACAAAAATCATAATATATGACTGAAATAAATTTTTGAACTACTCGTCAAGTCTGACACAATGCTCCCAACAAAATTAGGACTCACATAAAACATATATCGTTGCATGAGCTCTGATGGGCTGGTAAACAAAACCCATGTTCAAAGTTTCGGCTCAGGCCAACTCCAATGTGCCGTACTCCATCCAGCAGAACTCTACCCCCAAGGAGTCAACATGGAGACAAGATAGATTGATTGGGGGCAAATAATTTTCATGGTCCCCGTGTTTGCACTACCTGATGGAGCGAACCAACTAGTAGATTCATGCCACAATAATATCGCATGACCCAACTGCTGGGGGCTCAGCAGTGTCATCTGAGGCGAATTTAATCAAACTGGCAAAAACTCCAGTACAGAGTACAGTCTACTTGGTCATATAATTTAACTCCAGCACTCATAAGTTGATATGGACCATGCTGCCAGAGATGAGGTCCCGCTAGCTTTTGCCTAGAATAAATCCGAGAGAACCAACTCAAGATGTTCTCCATCCGACAGACACTGCAACCACTGGTTGTGTTGGATCGTAAGACATGGTCCTATGTTCAGAGAAACCGTATCTTCCATGTATAACTGACTTTGTACTAGTTAATTTAGTTTGTTTTACTTTATTTTGCTCAAAAAAAAAAAAAAAGCTCTTGGGTAATGGACTGTACCGAAAGGAAAATGGATTGGGACATGCCTAGTAGAACTTACATGGCAACTCATTTAACCATCTTTTAAAGTTAGTCATTTCTTGGATCCCAGGATTGTGGACCGATCATGATGATATCCACCCTAACTTGAAAGATTTGAAATGCATGATCTCCATGTTGAGATATTGTAAGGCAGCCTATATCTACAGTGTTACTGATTGGGTAGCTTCTTGTGCATAGAACCACATCGGCTCCATGATTTAGGAGTTCTCTTTGGTGAATATGATGTCACCATGTAACTAGTTTAGTGCAGTTTGTGGTGATGCCCTTGGTCATTTAACTTGCTTTCAAGTTTCCCTATAAAAAGTATAAAAAATTCTTCTAGTAGGGCCCACGCCAAAAACATGTTGCAGTGGTGAATGCTGCTCTCCTACCAAAGACTAGCAACCATCATAAAACAAGTTATGAAGGGGGCTGGTCCATCATTTCATAGGAGAATTCCTTCACAAAAACATTCAATGGTCAATGACCCAGCGTAGTGTAGCATGCAGGTCATCTTAATTACTAAGATGGGTGCAAGGATCTTTCGTCAAAAAATTGGTCAGGTGGAGCCAAAAGGGTATATATTTAATTAGAGGTTTGGATTAAGTGTTCGTCAAATAGCCAAACAAGAGAGTTTCAAGTGGAGAACGTACCATGGCCTTGGTCTTTAACACAAATGTTTTGACGTCAAGTTGATGATAGGACGAGGAAGAGCTCATTTCTGCTATCAAGTCCTCCAACGAATCCGGTGCAGCTTCCACCACCTTTCGATCTATATACCCTCCTCCTCCTGCCCCTTGCACGTAGACTCTTCTCAACTCCATCGCAAATTCCTGCTAACCACGGTGACTGTAAGCATCAGATGAAAGCCAAGGATGTAACAAGAACAAATCAAATAATTGAAAGTGAAGTATTTTATGTAGCAAAAAAAAAATGTGAGGTAGTTTTAGCAGTGAAAAAAATAAAAAGGAATATGTAATAACAACCTTTCCATATATATTAAGGAAAAAATTATCCCACCCACGAGATCAGAAATTTAAAGCCAGCATAAAAGAAAATTGAAGGAAGATATATACGCATATGTACCAGAAAAGGATTATAATGCTGCTACTTTTATTATTTCATTCTGTTTCTACAACATATTTAAAAAATAATCAACCAGATAAAAATAATATAATTCTTTAAGTTGCCAAGTGGCACGTAGATATCATGCCGTTTTATAAATGTTTTTTTTATACATCTACTCATTAAAAATATTTTGGTTATTTTTATTTGTAATCGTTAATTTTTTTAATAATATTAGATAGCATGGTACATATTGAAAAATAAAAATAAAAATAATAGAATAATAAATTAAGTATTTTATATAAGTATACATGCAAATATTAATTTTGGAAGGGCACTGCTGCAAAATTTAATATTTAGGTGGATATTTATGGTAAAAAACTCTAATTAAAAAAATAAATAAAACTCACCCACGGGGAAACTATACAGCCGTGGTAAAAAGTAATAATAACGATGAACTCACCCTCGATGCATCGCTTCCTCTGAGAAACCTTGGCCCAAACCTCCACCCCAAGCAACCTAATTTCAATTTAAAAAACAAGAATGAGTTGTTGCATAAACAATTTAACAAGTTATGGGATAAAATAATAATGAATAAATGAGATGGATCGCATACTGATGGGGTGGCAAATGGAAGCAGCGGCATCGAGGGCGAGAAAAGCTACTCTGATGAAGAGAAAAGGGAGCAAAATCCCTGCTATGAGAACACTGGGCAGAACGGAGCGGCAGGAGAACCGTCGATTGGATCCCTTAAACTTCATAACCTCCCAAGATCCCAAGCTCGATATCGTCACTCTCCGCTCCTCCGACCAGGAATAAAACTGCATTCCTCTTCTCGTTTCGATCTCTTCGTTTCCAATGACCCGTCTCCTGCTAATATAAACACGAATAGTTTCAAGAAAAGGAAACCAGGTCCGAACTTATTGGCGATCGAGATTTCCGCTTCTTCTTCCTCCCCCGCATTCCCTTGTCCAAAGCTGGAAAACGATAGGAAAAATACTAGATTAGATCTCGAAAGAATATGAGAAGAGAGAGGGGGGTTGAATTGAGTATTTATTAACCTTGGGATTAGAAAGTATAGTTAAGTGGGGAGAGTGGGAATGGGAAGAGAGAGGGGGCGACAGAAGCCGCGTTCAAAAGCCGCAGGGAGCCCACTTTTTTTTTGCTAAAAAATAAAAAAAAAAAAAAAAAAAAAATTGTGGAGAGAGCCTTCGACGCAAAAAGCACCAGGTTTCCAGATTGCCCCCTGAAATTTGGCAAAATTGTGGGCTTGTCCACCGACAAAATTGCGAAAATGACACCCAAACGCTCCTCCATGCTTGCAAGAATTTTTTTTACTAATATATATATATATATATAAAAAGCTGATGTGTCAGTATATAATACTTAAAAAAATAATATTTATATATTTAATTGATTATAAAAAAGTGGCATATTGTAAAATAGTTTATGTTTATTTAAGTATCTATTATTTATAGAAAAATTATATAAAATATATGTTATGCGTTAATTAAAAAAATTATTTTATTTTATCTAAAAGTTTAAAAATATTTTTTAAAAATTATCTTAATTTTTAGAAATTGAACTTTTTCATATCTAATATAAATTTTTCCTTTTCATAAAATGTGCGCTTATTCTTATAGAAAAACCATTTTTCACCTCTTCTTTAAAAACTCCAACTAAATATAAGGCATTTCTCTATTTTTTTGTTGACCATACTTTTCCTTCTCTCTTTTCGAGGAACAAAATGAGTTCTTAGATTAGCAGCCACCCACTATTATTGATGATACGAGGGTGAATCAAACTTGGAATTTAATCCTAAGATGGGAGGATGGCAACTTGAGGGAGGGGTAGGAAACACCTTGCTATATTTGTGGTTAAGATCTAAGGGTAATAGCTCAAGTCTCGATTCTGGAATTTATTTTTAACCTTTGGGTCTTGAGAGGGAGACCAAGTGGACAGCTTCTATTGCATCTTATCCCATCGTAAATGAATTATGGCTAATAATTGTCCATGGATTATTTGTCTCGATTGTGCTTGAAAGTTAAACTCAATCTCGCGAATTGCATCATTTCTTGGACTTGAATAAATGGAGAAATTTTCTGATTGTGGGAAGCTGTGCAAGTTACTAAGAAGATTTAAATGCTGAAAATGAAAAATGAACCATACAATTTTTGTTGCCTTGATATAATGGAATGTTAGCATTTAGTTATATTTTATAAAGAGTAATATTTTGACCTCCCGTTTTAAGGATATGAAAAATTCTCCTAATAGACATCATGAGTGAGATTTCCATACCTCACAAAATTTGATGCAGAGATAATTAACTATGAAGCTGCCAAGCTACAATTGATGGGCTCAAAGAAACTTTCATGTGCATGTAATCGATGCCCTAAAGAATTTTTTATACAAATTAATTTGCTTCAATATACAAAATAGTATTCATATTCTAAGGAGTTTTATTCTTTGTATGAGGTAATATTATTCTTTGTATTACAAAATTGTGACTTGACACAATAAGGACAATGAGGGTGCTAATTGGCTCGGTGAAGTCACTGATACTACAACCTAGATTTGAATCCTACTCTCACCCAATCTGAACTGGACATTTAACCCATCCAAGTTCTCAAGAAGTAAAAATGTAAGACCAAATGTTTGAATAACAAATAATTAAGCTGCTCAAGCAACAAAATATAGCCATCCAAGAATTCTTATAATGTCAATTGTACCAAAACTCCTTGCAAATCGACCAATTTTATTGTTCTAAATACTACTTTCTAGCTGTAAAATGCTGTATGATATTCTTTTAAAATTACATGGCATTATGTCATTCATTGCTGTAAGATCAAATTTGTTGCCTTCGCTTTCACAAGTTGCTTGTTCTCGTAATTGAAAGAAGTGTTTTAAAGGAGGTAACACCACCTTGCATCTGTCTATATTGATTTTAAAACCTAAAATGATCAAACAGCAAAGTTGCCATCAAACACTGCCATCCACCTTTGATCATTGAATCCTTTAGTAATATTTTGCCTAATTGTATGCCTTCATGCTTAGGATTTTCTTCCTCACTGCATAACTTATGTCTTGGCAATCAATCTTTATTCCCGGAAGAACAATTCTACAATAACTCATATCAAAACAAACAGCTCTATTTGCATCCTGTTTCAAAAGAAAGTATCACAAAACTGGTGGCCCTGAATGGCCCTGACTATGAAGCATGTGGCTTGTTTTTATCAATAGACATAGAATATTGCCTCAAATGATGTTATAACTTATAATATGGGTTCTCATGGCATAAAACTTTGTTTTACAGATCATAGTCAATAAACAGACAAAATCAAGTGGGTCGTCGTGTTTCTTCGTCTTGCATATAGCTGATTTGCCATTGGAGCATCAATGTATCATTGTGTCGAGCAATAATTTAATGAATATGCTCCATCCAATTAAGGAAGGATCTAGATATTATTGTGGCACCTATAAAGTCCAATCATACACATTTCCACCTAGTCAAGAGCAAATGCAATGCTGAAGCAACAATTAATCCTCACAAACGATTCCTTGCAAACTAGGGTTTACCCACAAAAATTTTTGCATTCAAGGGTGCCAACCACCTATGCACATAGCCATGCCCCATTTTTTCAACCAAAAAAAGAAAATGCCACAACCACTTCCAGCACCGAACCTATTTCGATTGGCTAAATACTGCAATGAGGATATATATTAGCCTCAATTGGAAACTTGTCATTGGGCAATGGTATTAAAGCTACATTTTCGACTTAAGGGGCAATGTGTAGCACTAAAATTGGACCCTATTTTGTCATCACATCAGTTTGTACTCATAGTAAGTGCACTAACCATCATATACACCATTCAGATCTCTTTATCTGGGTTCTAAATCAATATGTTCCGGGTCAGTGCTCGCCATCATTGGTACTTAATTAAACTTTCTTTTTGGTACAACGGCGCCTCACGCGACACATGCATGAATGCAGCCAATAAAGTCAAAAAAAAAAAAAAAAACAAGCTAGCGAAGTGAGTAAGAAACATCCGCTTGGTTCTTTCAGAGAAATCCTTGCCACAAAAGGGGCCATCCAGTCATGTGCACTTTTTCAAGGCAGTATGTTGTGCTTGGCCAGTAGTTTCGCTTTTAACTCCCCTGATGGCTTGGGAGAGTTAATGTTTCCTTACGTCTGCTACTGGCTGGTTGGGTTGCCTTTATGGTTTTCTACATCTCTCTGTCTTTTCCACTGCTCTGAATATGCTCGGCTCTCTTTTCCTTAGGAAAGCCAAGAGTATGTTCAAAGGGCAGACAGCTGTTCTTGCTCACCATTTGATTGCAGTAGGGGACCCTGCTATACCTCTTAAATCTGGCTGCACTTACCTGGGATACATGGCTGATTGCATAGGGTGACTGGGTGCTGTTTTGACACTAAGCAGTGCTGCTGATGTTACTTTTGTACAGGGTATTTTAATCTTGTAAATCACCCATGATGTATGGTCCTTGTCAGGTTGTGGATTTTAGTTGTATGAGTGGGTATAGCTTAGTTAGCTGGTTCTACTGCTGCAGGTATCTGTGCAACAGGATGCTGTAGTAGCTTTTCCTTGCCCAAATCTGAACCAGGGAGTTGACAGTGACCATGTTGTGTCTTAGCAATGAAAGTGGAGGAGTCGAATACTTTTTCTTTGTGAGGATCCGTGCAGGCATGTGTTTAGTCCCACATCGGTTATTCGTTGGATAGATCTTGGGTACTTATATATGATCAAGGAACCCAAATAATACCTTTCGGCTAGCCATTTTGGATGAGGTCCTGGGTTGTTACAAATGATATCAGAGCGGACCCGACCCATAACCTATGTGGACTAGGGGACACTGCAATATGGATCCATTAGGGCTGACCACGGGCCGATCGTAGTATTTATGATTAGTTTTGAATAGATATAAACCCTTAGCCTGACGAGGACGTCAGAACTTAAACGGAGGGAGTATGTGAGGACCCGTGCAGGCGTGTGTTTAGTCCCACATCAGTTATTCGCTAGGTAAAACGTGGTAGACAATGTATCTGCTAGTTGCCTATCCTCTTAATTAAAGGACAGCCTTCTTAGTGTTTTCTATCATATTCATAAAGGCATCGACAGTGATGTATGCTAAAGGAAAGATAAGACGCAATGGAGGAAAAGCAATACATGTGCAGTAGATTTGGAGCAATGGTTAACCCCTCAAAAATACCTTGAAAAATAGTGTTGGCATTCTCTAATCTCCAATTCTACCTATGAAACGGCTGATACCCTAACATGTTTCCCTTCACCTCAAAATCTAATTACTAAAGATCTAATCTATTTATATAAAGCTGTTCTTGCAAATTAACTGCCTTTTGATTTCCAGTTTTATCATTGAGAGCCAGCCAGCACATTAGCCCGTTACAATTTGCCAAATATGGCTTGTTGCGCTTTTTTTTTTTTTACTAAAGCGGGCGAGTCATATTATATGAATACGGACACATCCAATAAAATCAATAAATAATAGCACTTATTATCAAGATATTGAAATAAGTTTCATGCTTGTACATTGATCCCTTTAATAAAATAACAAGAAAAAAAAAATCAGAATATTTGAACTTCCGTACGCCCTTCAAGCAGTACATGCGTGAAATATTTACAAAACCTAAGAGACATTTTGTTGCTTAATATGTGGCTTCTAAATGAAATTTCTCCTTATGGGCTGCCTACCTAGTCTCATAGTCACATAATAAAGATCTTTTACATGAGCAATATGGTGTAAGATCTGAGAATTAGTTTCGAAAACTTAACTTTCTTTACGTAACAAGAGTTGGAATGTAAAGAAAATAACAATAGTCATCTTGTAAATTATACTTTTTTCAACTTTTTCATTGTTTGAGTGAAATCAATTTGATTATTTCTCTCATCCTTTTAGTTAGCATACCATGTGTATGTGACTGACTAGGGACCAGCTCTTAATTAGCAAAAAGACATACTTCGAGGTTGCTCCCTAGTCAATAAACACAATATTAACTACATTGTCATTAATAACCAGAAGGCATTGCTCTAACAAGGGTCCTACTCCTAGTTT
This sequence comes from Phoenix dactylifera, assembly GCF_051530095.1. Classification (NCBI taxonomy): domain Eukaryota; kingdom Viridiplantae; phylum Streptophyta; class Magnoliopsida; order Arecales; family Arecaceae; genus Phoenix; species Phoenix dactylifera. The sequence continues at coordinate 29,797,229 of NC_143198.1, read as the reverse complement.
TTAAATAAAATGTTTACCTACCACATCACATGTCAAGAATAAAGCCATGGATCCTTTGAGGTGGCTTCAAGCCTGTCAGCTTCATGGCGATGTGCTCTTTGTGAAGAGTAGGTGATGTCAGTGGAGGCCAGCTAGGAAAGATTGGCGTGCTTGTGATATGAGAGAGAGAAAGAGAGGTCTTCACCATTTAGAACACAGGTTTATCTTGTCTTTTACAAATTTGAAACTACTGCTGGAAGAAGCATTTCAGTCATGAATGGAGCTAATCCAATTGGGTTTGCACTCTTATCCCATAAATTAAATGTAACACCATTAGAACTACTGGATGGGACTCTTTTCAGTCTTTCAAGCCATCACTCCTGAATGAAATGTCAGTACTGCCGCTTGAAGATGAGCCATCTCATTTTGGCTTTTGTGATACTTCTTGTCAATTCCTAATCATTTGAGATATCTCAGCAAAATGTAACCAGGAATTTGGTTTCTAAGAATTTCCAAGTTGATTAGATCCATGAACACAGTGAACTTACGGAATTGTCCTATTACAGTCTAAATAATCGCAAACACATGATATTACGATGATCATATCACATCCATCAAAATTATATGAAACCTCGTCCTTGAGCACAAGCTACCGGCCCAATTGTTAAGCAATATCTTTAAAATTAAATCCATTATTTATTTTAATCTTTTGTTTGATACGAAGGATGGATGAGAAAAAAAATGGATGGATCTTTTATCAATTCTCTCATGTATTTGGTGAAATATGAAAAAATTGATGAGAATAATTTTTTCATCTATTTGGTACAAAAGAAATGAGAAAAAGCATTTTTTACTAAACTATCTTTTGGTAAAAATATATTATTAGTATCAATGTATAACAATTATCTATACCTAAGTAGGAGGATAATATATGAGCTTATAATATTTATAATTAGTAATTATAAAACATTATATATATATATATATATATATATATATATTTCATTATAATTTAATTTAATTTAATAAATATTTTTTATAAATTAATTATATATGCTTTAATTTATTTATATATTAATTATATAAATATTTAATTAATTTATAATTTAATTTAAATAGTTAAGTAATTTTATAAATAGTCTTAAAAATAGTAAATATTAATAAAAAATAAAAAAATGTTAGAGTTTTGTAAAAAAATAAATAAGATATAATTTTTATCAATGTAGGAACTTATTCTTGCTCCGCCCATCTTTGCATACTTTTAATTAAAAAAATAAATACATTAATGGATTAGGATGGATTTTTTTATTTATTATTTTTAAAAAAAAAATTGAGCTAAATGATGGACAAAGACCTTCCATCCTTTCAAATCTATCTCTCCACCCTAACCCAAACGCAATATCAGGATGGAGGGAACAAGTAATCAAATCAATCAGATGTAACCTCTAGAGCTTTTCTAGACTTACAAAAGGTTTCTGAATTTCGCTTTTTATGCTGACGGTGGCTAACGGACAAAAATAAACGAGTATGGAAGGTTTGAATAAAACGCCCACTTCTACAAGTTCTCTTGAAAATCCATTTAAAAGGTATATGGGAGGAAAATAGATTAAACCTTTTATCTGAGATGGAAACCACGATTTAATTCTAGATAAAATTGAAATTCTAAAACTCTTTAAAGCTTCCAGAGTTGTACCATGGTTTTGTGGGGCATGCTCAAAGAGCAAAGAGCTATCCCTGAGTTATTGAGAATAATTTTAACCTTCTACTGAAGGTAGAATAAATGCCAATGTTCGATTAGAGCTGACTAGAAGGGGGCCATGCAATCACCCTTCTTTTTCAAAACAACAACAAATATGCTATTTAAAAGTAAATCACAAGAACAAAATCTGGATAACAATATTAAGGTTTCGATTAAATATATTACCAACTTGGAATATATAGGCATAGTGCAATAAAACAGTATCAAGCAAACGAAAAGCTATTCCAGTTTAGTCCCATCAACAACTGCGACACAGGTGTTTTTGCTTCAGACTAGCATACGAATGCCTATGAGGCGAGTCCCAGAAATCATATCTTTTCAAAGAATTCTCCCACATCACAGACTAGCTAAAAAGGATGATAAGCAGGGGCCCTTCACATAAAATCAATAAGTTGCAGCTCAAAAAATGCCCAAAATTTCAGAATAAAACATTAATCTCAAATGTAAGTTGGACATTCAAATTCAATACCAAATCTTTGGATATTTGAACGCAATCTAGGTTGCTTCTCTATAGCCACCAGATGATTCTCTATAGCTATGATATATCACAAAATGATGGTAACGTATGCTACCCTTATCATCCACCTTGCTATTTGGCATGACCTAAACACCATAAATATTGCAATACTTAGTTGAGTATTCCAAGTGAAATCTTTTTTAGAGTGTGATTTCAAAGTGAACATTCTGTCAGTCTCATTTTAATTGGCCGAACACTATGGTTCTTTTGCAGGCCATACTAGTATTGTCTATCGACTTTAAACTGACCTTCAGTGTAGTAGAGCTTCATGTTTAAATTGTCAGAAGTGACATTGTAATTGCATAAACTGAATACTTTGCTCTAAAGCAAGAACAACTTTTGTTACCACAATATGTGAAAGATCGAAGTAACTGATTAGAACAACTACTCTAAGATGATTCAGCCATCAAAATAATCAGCAGTCGTCACTCCAGCTTGCAAACTTGTCATCACTGTTGCAATGTTAGATACTATGTTTAAGCTTGACACAGTCATCAAGCTTTCATGCATCAACATAGTTTCCCATAGTCACAGTAATTGAATGTTAAAAAAGCAACAGAGCATAAAATGAAATGGGTATGTTGATCCCCCATCAACCAGTAAGTTACATCAATGGCCAGTTATAACCATGCAAATAATAATCGATGCTACATTGCAGCCCTCCTGTGTTCATTCTCTTACACTCCAAAGGCAAAAAATCATCACCCCCGTGGTGTTCTGTAGCTCCGTAGGTGTAGTTAACAGAGCAGTCAGCCTATGAGACACTAAAGCTGTCTCACTTACCAAGTTAGCCTTTAATTTTGGCATGTTCAAGTTAGACTACCCTGCGTGAATGAGTATTACTTCCCAAGTTTTCTTATCTAATTCAACCTTGGCGGAACATGCATCGATGAGTGGCAAATTGATCTTCTAAATGTCTGGATGAAATACTTTCCAGTTCTATGAAATTACTGATGACAAGCAATCTATTATTTCTAAAATCATGATCCAATAAACCTATTTCAAATCTTTGTCAAATCTGCAAATGTTAAAAATGTTTATGAAAAATCAATGATCTGGCACAATGAGGAAGAAGCATGTCTGTAATTATTATTTTTTTCAAAGAAAGCAATGATTCTTAAACAGATTGACAGTCCTGGGCTAGTCTGCAGAAGTGGCCAACCGAACCAACATCCCACTTTTTCCTTATATACATATACATATATATATTGTTAAGAGATAGGGAGTGAAAGTTTCTATGGCTGTAATGCATAACAGTTGCATTTGGAGGTTTTGGTTCCAAAACCATGATCTTATCCTGTCCTAGCTTAAAATTCGTAGAATTTTGAAAGTTCAATATTTTAGGACTTGTCCACTTTGACATATACAAAAGACACAAAATTGGAAAAATTTGACATGACAAGGAAAGAAAAACAAAAATTTTCGAATTCTTTTTTTTTTCAAAGTAGAATTTCCTGTTCCGTTATTCCAGGGATTTAATTTTTTGTTCCATAAATAATTACCCAGTCTTAAAAAGCATAATGTGAAGTTATGAAATACGACTCATTGTAGTACATCAAAATGCACCCTCAATCATCCCTAAGCTAACCACTAGTAGCATAGGACATGAAATTTACTAACTTTAGAACAATTTAACGTCATGTAGGAATGGTCATTTATAAGAATCTATAGACGGCTCAAGAGCTACTTAAATATAGCATTTGGTCGGAGTATTTGCGAACAGATTAAACGTTAAACCTCAGAAACAACAACATATTAAGAGAAAGCAAAACATAACAATAATTTGCACTACGAGGTATTCATGCTTAATCAAAACTTGAATTAATTATCCCTTAAACTACACTATCCGCAACCATAAATTACACTTTCTTATTCTATGGTAAACCTAGTCTGAAAATTTTCCAACAAAGACATTTTTTCATGAAGTATGAGCAAACCCAGAGTAGAATAAATAAATAAGAAGACCAATCCCAAAATGTTTTATGAAATTTAATATTCTTCAGTCATCCCACCCTAAAATCCCTCCTAGGTATCTCTTGGAAAGTTCAAGTTCTTTCTAAATACATCAAACTTGGCTGGTCGCCCATTAAGTACAACGTCCTATCGACACAAGATGACCTCCATTCAACACGGTCACTCACCATACGGACAATATTAGTAAAATATAATACCCACCCCCAGCCCATTAATATCATACTTAATCTACCTATCCATATATTTGAACCTACTTTTTCCCATATAAGAAGGTACTTTAAAGGATAGATGCAACCCATAATAGATTGTACATGCAACAGAAGAATCTTTGCAACATCTACGACATTTGAATCTTAAACCAATAGGAGGATTCATTAACGGAATGTATGTCTTAAACAATAACAGGCTTCACAAGGAGAATCTAATAAATTATATGGCAGCTGAATTAGGAGAATTTAATAGGAGGATTCGTTAACGGAATGTATGTCTTAAACAATCCAAATTTAGATGACAAAATATTCACCTCATCATAAACAAGCCATAGCTGGGAACCGAAAGTGAAACAAGAATTTTGCTACAACCTACAAGAACTTAGGATGATAATCATACTATCATATGGTGGCTGCAGCTGCCAATCAAGGGATGAAGATTAAGGTCCTAATTTCTGATCATGAAATCTAGAGTAACTGAGAGCTTCAACTAGCTTCTCAATCAGCAAGGACCTTCCTGTTGGGTTCAAAAACATACTTGATAAGAGACTCCTTGATGGAGAGCAACTCGGGAAACTCACTCTTCAATTTTGAAGCGTCCATCTCATTGTTGCTTCGAGGTGCAACAATGACTTTGGCCTGCTCTTCCAGAGTAAAGTTGACCCATGCAAAACTAGGATCCATATATTTTTTGTACATCTCCAGGATCTCATTATGGCTTACAGCACCAGGATTAGTAAAGTTCCATATGCCCCTGCAATTTCTTTTGGCCATCTCAACTGATATGGGAAGAAGCTCATCTAAGATTGTCATGCTGTTCGGAATGTTCACCACTTTGCTGTAACGAGTTATTTTTGTAATGAAGTTGCGAGGATTGCTGAGGTCAGAAGATATTGGCATTCGAACTCTAAGAGTGCAGACATTTTCATATTCTTTCAAAAGCTCCTCAACCTGCATTTTGCAACAACATAATGAACATATCAGCTTTTAAGTTCTAGAGTTTTCATAATAGAGTAGGTAAAAAGACATTTTCGTTGACAGAAAGCAAGAAGTTACCATTGCCTTAGTCTTCGAATAGAAAGAGCCAGTAAAGTTTGGTTTATCTTCCTCCTTGAATCCAATACCCGATCCTTGAGGGTGTCCAGCATCATACTCGAATATACACCCAGTAGCATAATTCATCAATAACAAGCCATGCTCCCTGCAAACATCTGCTAGGGTCAAAGTGCCCACAACATTGGTGCGAATTGTCTCTGTCTTGTGAGATTCGCACCAGTCAACATTTGGTCTGCCAGTCACACCAGCAGCATTGAAAACATGAGTTGGCTTCACATTCTGAATATCCAGAATGAGCTGAGAGCGCTCTTCGAGACGTCCTCTTCCATACTCAAATGGTATCCCTTGCTTCTCGCAAATCTTTCCTAGAAGGCCTCCAATCCATCCAGTCCTGCCATATATCAAGAACTTCAAAGAATGCTTCCGAGGAGAGCCACTAATACCCTTTGAAACAGGAACCACCATCCTGCTCTGATTATTGGTAAACTGAGAAACCATGCCCTTCACCTCTTCGGACCCATCAATATATCTTTCAATCCCAGGCATCATCAGCATCCTTGGATGAGGCACAAGAGCACCAGACACATCCCCCCACCAACCAGGGTTGCTTGTGTACCACTCCATTGTCTTCTTCAGCCCTTCTTCCCAAGGGGTCCGCTCTGACCAACCCAAGTTCTTCAGTTTCTGATCATCCAAAAAGTACCTCTGGTCATTGAAGGGCCTGTTCTCTACAAACTTGATAACTGTATCTGGGTCCAGTGAGCAAAGTTTACAGACATCCATTGCTACATCAATCACTCTCCTCTCTTTCTTAGTCCCAATATTATAAACATGCCCAACCTCTCCTTTGTGAAGAATAACTTCAAAAGCCTCAGCAACATCCTCGCAATATAGATAGCTTCGAACATTAGAACCATCACCATGAATCGGAAGTGGCAGCCCTCTCATAGCCAAAAGGATAAATTTTGGAATGAGCTTCTCTGGAAATTGATTTGGCCCGTACACATTGTTTCCTCGGGTAGTTATCACTGGCAGACCATATGACCTTCCATAAGCCATAACAAGCATCTCCGCCCCAGCTTTTGTCGCTGAATATGGGTTTGTTGGAAGGAGCTGAGATGCCTCATGATTTCCAACCACAGCATCCTCATCGGTCTCTCCATAAACCTCATCAGTACTAACATGGATAAACCTCCTGATCTGACCAGTGACCTTGCAAGCCTCAAGGAGAACGTGGGTTCCATAGATATTATTCTTGGTGAACTCAAATGAGTTGCCAAAGGAATTGTCGACATGGGTCTGGGCGGCAAAATGCATGATGGTATCAATGGACTCAGTGATGAGGAGGTAGTTGACGAGGTCGACACTGCCAATGTCACCCTTGACGAACTTGAAATTGGGAGAGGAGCGGGATGGATTGAGGTTTTTAAGGTTCGAGCAGTAGTCGAGCTTGTCGAGAACCACAATCTTGTACTCAGGGTAGTTTCGGATGAGGCGGTTGGCGACATGCGATGCAATGAAGCCAGCTGCCCCAGTGATGAGGATGTTCTTGGGCTCATATGATGCCATCTGTCCTCTTTCCTTTTCCTATATCAATACTGCAAACCAAAAGAAAAAAAAAGAAAGCGAAATTGAAATTGTTTGTTTTGCAAGCGGATCAGCAATATCAAGAGGCACTATTACATTTGCAGCAAAGAAAAGGCAAAATTTTTAATAATAAGGAATGATGAAATAGTTAAATGGGTAAGAATAAGCCAGCAAACCCAGGATGCTTTTTTTCAGGAATTAAACAGTTCTTGAAGAGTATCTTCATATAGATCTAAGAATGCTTTAGTTAGCAAGGAATTTCTTCATCTTTTATCTTAATATAGAACTAAGAATATTGAAGGCAATGAGGGCACTTGAGTCCAGATCAACCCTCAATTGGTCTTCTTGTAATTTCTCAAGTAAGAGCAAGTACCAATTTTTATTATGCGTCTGGAATATGAAAAAAATGAGACCCCACTGATTAGATTGACCAACCACAAATATCTAATTGAGAAATCTTAGGGGAAACTCTCAGAGCATGAGCGCAGCATGGAAACAACATTGCCACACAACAGTCAGACTTCCATTCTTTACAACAGTAAGTAAATAGAAGGCAATGCGATCAGATCCGATTCCTTATTTCCTTTTTAGGACAAAGATTTCGTTCCTCCCATTCATACCAATCAGATCTGACCGAATTCAAGCCAAAGATCCCATCTCCTCAAACAAAAAGAGCCCTTTCAAAGAAAATATAGCAAGAAACCTCGCAAAAAGAGATCGAACGCTACAAAACCTTTCTTTCCTCCTCCCCTCGCCGGATCTAAAGGAGATGGAGGCGAGAATCCAAGCAGCCAGGTTAAAATTACTATTTTCTACCGAATTATCCGAAAATCTAAGAACAAAAAGACTCAAAAGCAGTAGAAGAATCACGGCAACATGAGATCTAATCTGAAAATTAATTGTCTAAATAAGGTCAAGAAAACCTAAAAATGGGGCATGAATCCGAGAGAAAGGAGCTCTTACGGGTGCGAGAAGAGATGGCCGGAGAAGACGGGTAGGATTTCTCCGGGGACAGGGGCCGATAAATGATGGGAATCCGAGGCGAGAGGGCGTAGGCGTAGCTGCGGAATCGAGTCCCGAGAGAGCGCGAACCAGACCCTTTCCTCCCTCTCCTTAGTTGGGGTTGAGGAGAGGAAGAGGAGAGAGGGGAAGGAATTTAAAGCGCAGGCTCGGCGACGCGGTGCCGGAAATTTCCACACGTGTATGTACGGCCACACGGGATGCTCTCAACGGTCTCTCTCCCTTGGGTCTCTCCTCCTTTTGTTTTTCTTTTTTATCCCCTTTTTTTTCTTCTTAATCAGCTATTTTATAATTTCAGATTTTATTAATCTAATCCAATTCTAGAATGACTTTTTTATGTTTTATGGACTACCTTTGGTGTCCAAAGTTACAACGAGTACCATAAGGTTTAATAGATATGGACTAAATATTGTATCCCATCTTTATGCCATATGTTGTATCTTGATTCAGTTGGTTGTATTCATGCTTGATTAACATAAGCAACTATTGTACCAAAAAAAATAAAAAATAGTTTATTCAAAAAATATTAATTTAATATTTTATAAATAAGAGAGATCTGTTATAAATTCGGTTATTTAAAAAAGAAATGAAGACCGCTGGATTAACTTCCTTTGCTTAATTAGTCTGACGATTTGTGAGTAGGAATACCTTCTATTTTGGTGGCGCAATTGCAGGAGGTCCTTGGTTTGTGGCTCATGCTTGGGGAAAATCCTAGGTTAAGGTTGGATTTGCCGCATCTAATCTCCGGAAATGGTGGGCTTAGATGGAGAGGATCTGACCGTATTTAGGGACACGCCCACGGATGGCACATGGCAGATGCTGCAACTCATTCTAAGAGTATGATTGCTTTCTTCTTTGGATTGGAACTTAGAAAGCACGTTGATTTGTAGCTGAATTAATTAATAAAGATAAAGTAACGGCTCTGGTTCGGAGGTACCAAGACACCAAACGCTAGCAGGTTGGAAACATGGACTGCTGCCCAACTTTCAATTCACTCCACACGCCAAAAAAAAAATGACAGTTTTTTTTTTCACGGAAAGGTAAGATCCAAAACTATTATGAAGTATTTTGCCTGTAAATTGGAGATTAAATTATTTGATTTGATGTAACAGATGTAAGGTTGTGTTCTGGATGTCAGCTAAAGTGCTTGAAGTGTACTCTCAGATTAGTATGTGGAAAAAACTCAAACAGGTTCATGGCAGATACGCGTTTTAGGTTGCCTTCGAAAACGGTTGGCTTGATGTGACATTCTAACATTGGAAGGAACGTGGAAAGACGGAGGGTAAACATCAAGCACACCTTCCAAGTCGTAGGCAAGGACACGGTCTTGACGCCAAACCAGGCACCAGGGCCGCACCGCCTCACGTAATGGAAATCCAATATTACTGGTCCATCCCCGTTCTTGCAGTGGTTCCGGTCAAATGTTTGGGTGGACCGTGGACACCATCCCTACTTCGCCCCTCCTCCCATAGTTCCTTTCTTTCTTTTTGTTCTTCTTCTTTTATCTTCTTTCATCCTTTCTTTTATTTTTTTTATTTTTTTTCTTTCTTTTTCTTTTTCTTCTTCTTTTATTTTATTTGAGATAAAGAAATAAAAAATAATTATATTTTATCTTCTCAAAAGAAAAAATTCATATTTTTATAGTGAGCCATTGTGGTGGAGGATCATGAAAATGGTGGTTAATCAAGACGTTGAAGCACATCTCGTACATGGTTAGCACTCGAAAAAAATCGAATTTTTAGCAACAAGATTGAATTTTGGAAGGTTATCGCTCACGTGGAATTTGGACTAAATTAGAAATAAAAAATAAATATAGAAAATCGATTGTCAACATTAGCCTATTATTTTCTCATAATATCTTTCATCAATTGATGGTTTGTTTCGTTTATTTCATTCTATTAAAAACAACAAAAAAGGCATAGTAGCAAAATCTATTTTACAAAAAAATTTGAAGAACAAATAGTTTTCAACGTACATGATATCTAATTTGGTTCATTTTCTTCTTGAACAGAAAATGAAAACATTACCAAACAAGCTCTTGGTTTTTCAATTCAGACTTAGATCAGATAGGTTCCAACAAAATCATAAAGACCTAGGTGAACTTGGAGCATCGTTTCCTCCCTTTTTCTTTTTTTTGTTTGAACAATTTATAAGATGATGAACGAAAAGATGCAAATGGTTAAAATCCATGTACACTGCTTCCCCTTTGATACCTTTCCCAACAAGTGTTATACGTATGCAACTGATTCAAGCGAGAACTTGGTGTAGCCAAATCAACCGGGGCAACTAGAGCCCTGTTTAGGATTGGCCGGAAGGCTATCTCTGTGCCTGCTGTATCCCTTAAATGTTTCCGGGCAGGGGATGGTTGGTTCAGCACAATGCTGACTTGAATCCGATTAATTGTCACTGTGAAGTGCTATTAAGGCGCATTGATTGTTCTGATTTGAGAACACTACACAGCAAGAAGTCCGTCCATTCCTCAAGGAACTGGATCTGGCCGCACTTCCGAGGCAACGTTAGACTGCCATGATTTGGCGAGGTTCTATTAAGAGGTCTATTTTATTCGGCATGGTTGATACTGACATTCAAGTGTGGTCTCCTTTCGCCGATTACATTCATGGTTTCCTACCTACCAACTAGGGCTGGAAATGAATGGAAATGGCCTCGAGTTAATCTCTGTTGGACCTTGAACGAACGAAATAGCTTTATGGGAAAAATTCACGCCACTTCATTGCAATCAGATCTGGTCTTGAAGGCATAACTCTGAACTTTGTACTAACAGCGGGTTGGGGCATCATCACCTTATTTGAGCTGCCTAAATTTGCATAGACTTGTTCTAAGCCTGATATCCGAAAATTAACCGAGTTCGGTCCACTGCAACATATGCTCATGTTTCATCTTTAATGCCATTTCCACTCCCCACAACATCGCACTACATTTGAAATTACGAAGCTTTGACACAAGACAACACACACAAAGAAGATCATCAGTCATACACACTACTCAAGCTCATTACACGAGACTACAGCGAAAACGCATGCACCATTGAAGGAAAATATCAGGAGGCGCTACTAATTGTGCTTGAGATGGCCCTCATTAGCCTTCTTGAAGAGCTGGGCTTGGGCTGCAGCAGCCTTGTTGGACGCTGCAGCAGCGGCAAAAGCGTCCGTCACTTGCTGCGTCGTCAGGGGAAACCTCCGGTTCACCATGGAGTTGAGAAGAGAAGCCGTCCCTTCGCGGAGGAGAGCTCCGAAGCCATCCTTGCGAGTGTTCGCCAGTGCCTCCGGTAAGCTCAGGTTCCTCCCAAACATCGAAGTAGATGGCAACCCGAAGAATTGGCCGACGGGGACCCAGTAACCAAAGAGGCCCCATATTGCTGCTGGGTGCGTCCTCCAGAAGCTGAATGCATGTAACGTAACGACTTAGATAGTAAAAAATTATAAAATATATAAATAAACCTATCTTATACTATTAGCTTAAGTTTTTGGGATAAGTGGTAATTTCAACATGGTATTAAAGTTTAACCCCATTATTAAAAAAAGAAATTACATATTGAGCTCATCTATTAAAAAAAAATTCGGCCTAGAGAAGAAGTGTAAAAAAAAATAAAATATATAAATAAATTTATCTCATCCTATTAGCCTTAAGTTTTTGGGGTGGGTGGTGATTTCAACGTAGGTGAAAGATTCAGAAGAATGTACCAAGCGCCTTGTGACCAAGTTCAGGCGACTTACTCGCATGTGCCAGTGAAGAATGGCGGGATATTTGGATTCGGAATAAACGGCGGCGCCGGAGGCGTGGGGCTCACCGGAGTAAATGGAGTTGGAGGGACGATAGGAACCAGGGGAGGGGAAGGAGGGGCGTCGACGATCGGTGCAGGCGGTGGATTGGAGTACCCACCACCAGATGGCGGATTGGAGTACCCACCACCAGATGGCGGATTGGAGTGGCCACCACCTCCATGGGATGGTGTTGGTGTTGGTGTTGGCGTCGGCGTCGGCGTCGGCGTCCCGCCGTGCGGCGGTGTTCCGCAAGAAGGAGTCCTGTGTGAGTCTGTAAGAATGTCAACCATGCTGTGTTATTACACTGTTAGCTAAAGCTATAGAGGATCAGAGGAAAGGAAGAAGAGTTTACGTCTGGGATGGCTCGGTGCATGTGGATCAGGAGAGTAGTAGTTCTTCTGGTCAGCAAACTTCTCGAGGCTCCTGCACACAACGGGTGTGACCACTTCATGAGAAACCAGCCCCATTAACAGGAAATACATGAGAAGGCCCTTCCCTTTCCTCCCACTCTCCATCGCGACCAACTCAAAGCCCACAAAGAGGGAGGAGCAAGAGAGAGGAATTAAAGGAGTCGAGTCGCTGTGAAGAGTGGCACGGGGAGTTGGTGTCCATAAATACACGGGAAAAGCGAGACTCGATTGATAGCACTGCATACTAGCATAAATATGGACGCAGATAGACTGTAAAAAGTTGGTTGACGTGGTGCAGGTGCATTTAAGGGACTTAATGCTTTGTAGCATAAGGGAGCTCATCTAAGTTTGGAAATTGACGCTTCTTGAAACCAGAAGGCAATGAAGTATTCTTTCAACTATATCTAGGCCCAACCTCGATGCATTGTCTTGATCGCCATCACATAGGATATGACACGGATAATACGTTAGAAGCTTGTCGTCTATTTATTTGTATAGTCCTGGATGGGGTGTTAATAAGTGCAGCTTGGAAGACTACTGTCGTCCCGAGTTTGGAGAACCCTTGCTCTAATGAGAACAGCTCATCCAAGCCTCATAACTATTTGGAATATGAGTTCACCTACCCATGTCACCTCGTGATCGGCACTTTTATTGTACTGCATTGTAGCTAGCCGCATCAATCTTCCAAAGCTAAAGGGCTAGGGTTTTAACTTGGGGAAGAAACTTTTAGACCTCCATGGTTTCTACCAACAAAGAAGAAAAAAAACTGATCATCCATTCAATTCGGCCGGGCTCCATAATACGAGTCGAACAAACTGATTTCATTACCGTCACTGCATATGCACTATTTAATTGCAAGTGCTTAGTAATTGTTGTTACTTCTTTTTAGATTATATGGTAAATTTAAAAGATTCACAGAAGTTTCTCTAGCTCTTCTAAGAATTCTCTCCAGCGATCTCCGTCATTAATTCTGGATTTTATTTGGAAGCTTCAGTTGCAATATATATATGCTACTCAATCTTGACAGACGCATGTTGTTTGTTTAAGATGGATGACCATGATTACAATTAAGTTTTTTCGTAATAGATTAGTTTATACACCTTTTGTACTAATTAATTGAGGCTGAATATTAGTCCATGTATCTACTAAAAATAAAGTGTATTTATAATAAAAAAATTCATGACAATGCCTTACGTTTATGGAGGGTTAAAGGAGTCTGCTTGTCGTAGTTCATCCATTTCTCTCAATAGAGTTCACAACCTGCACTCGTGTTTTCTTAAAGACTCCTTTCAATTTCATTAAATTATTATACAAACTCTATTTGTAGTCTAACACTTGTAATAAGCATTGAAAAAGGCGCATAGGATTCGAATGAGGGACCCATGCCTGACTAATGGATCTTGCTACGTGAACAACTTTTGCTGGTGAAATGAATATTAACAACTCTTCTTGCGCAGATGCAATTCTAGTATTGGGCATATAGTAAGAAAGATAACATCATCATTGCTTAAAAAATCGAAAATATCATTATATTTGTACTATATAAATCTAATGACATTGATAAACGTACATATTTTCGTTTCATACAATATCCCTCTTCAAAGAGCAAACCTGGAGGGCTTTCTTAAAAATAAATAAAAAAGAATGTAGACAATGGAAAAGAATGGCCAAGTCTCTCTCTCACCTAGTTATTGGGCGGAAAGAAGCCCCGGGTGGAATTTAAAACCTCTGAGCAGCCCACTGCCTTCTCTATCAAGTTACCAAGGTACGCCGTCCATATGAAATGTGTCACACTACTATAAAGTTTCTCAACCGAATTGAGCTATTCATAAGCTTTATGAGTCATGTGGCGTGTACAGCAGGTACTTGCATGCATGAGTTGGCAATTGCCTCAGTTATGATGGTGCCTTAATTAATACTCGGTCAATACACCCAGCCATTGTCATGTTGTCATAGAAGGCAATCATGGCAATATTGCTAAAAACAAGTTTGAACTCCTTCCAATATAGCATCTGATTCTTGGAAGATAATTATGATTGAAACAAATATGATTATCTTCCTATCATGGCTTCGATTACCTTCCTATCATTGCTGTAATTACTTTCATGTATTGTTATTATATCGTTCCATGTATATTGTCATTATATGATTTTCCATAGTTGTTAGATTTCTCCTTATTATTGAGATTTGATTCTTTGACAATTTATTTATAAACACAGCATTTCAAGGAAGATAATGAGAGATTACATATAATCATGTAATGACAATATATTAAAATCATATAACGACAATACAGGAAGGAAATTGTGGCTATGGCCATAATAGGAAGATAATCAAGTTTATTTCAACCATAGTTATCTTCCAAAATTAGAACGCCATATTTGGAACATGATCAAGCTTGTTTCTAGAAATATTGTCATTCGAAAGACGAACAGCAAATACTGCCATGATTGCCTTCTACGACAACTTGATCATGGCTAGGTATGTATTGATCGAGCATTCGGCACCATCACAACTGGGCTAGTACCTTGAAATCAAACCATATCCAACTATCCTTTTGCAATACTTACGTATACGCCATATCAGGATGACCCAATACATATATATATATATATATAACACCAGCTAAATGCCTCTAAATATGGGCCCTACAGTGTGAATAGGATGGCATGACTCATCTTAAGGAGTCACATATCCAACTTATTGATGTCTAAACCATAATAGATTTTGGATAAGATGAACAGGAAACTCTAATTGCAATTTTTGTCATGAATAAAAATGGTACCGGTCAAAAGTCTTTCAAATGTGTTTAGAATCAAAGCAACAATTTTTCTCGCATTTTGGAGAAGTTACGTGCTGAGGAATGCTATCACGGCTCATGAGCTCATCATAGTTTCATTTGCAAGTAATTTAATCATCATGAACGTTAGTCTGCACATAGAACCTATCTTGAAAGCCACGTGGCGCACGATAGATACTAGACAAAGCAGACCAACTTCACTCCTAGGAAAGCAAAGCAACAGCTTTGAACTCGTCTCAATCCCACCTTGTTGCAGTCTAGAGCACTGCTGAAGGGTTGAAAGAGGAAAATTTCGTAAGATTCATGAATTAAGTCATCCATTTAAGTATAACTATGGACCAACCAACTACCTTCCAGTCCAAATCTCATAGGTATAAATTTTTTTTCTTCCTGCAGCTTAAAGATTCAGGCACTTAAAAAATACAAGCAAAAGGACCAATAGGCTCAATTCTCTAGAATTTTTTAGCCTAATTATAGAAATATTTAAACAGTATCCAATCCACAAATTTATAAAATTTTTAGCTTAATTTTATGGAAATATCCAAATAAATTCTGAAAGAATCCAAATTATGAAAGAAAAGGTGACCTTCTGACTCAACAGCCCAACTTGGAACGGACGGGACAACTAAGTAAGAGGACGTACGCACGGACCGCAGGGCTGGGCCCATCGTCCAACTTAGATTCAAAATTCTCATGGCAGCCTTGATTTTTTCGTCAGCCTGGCTGCAAATTTTGGGTTCAGGATCAGGTTCTTTGAATGCAGTGGTTTAATTTGTTCAGGTTCACTGAAACGCTTGGATTGTGCGAATCATCTTTTTAGAGCCTTCTTAGGAGGGTAGATTTTGTTTCTTTTTTTTATTTTTGGTTTTTCTCCTTGAGTTGGGTCATAACTACATTAAAAAAAAAAAACATTCAGCTTCCAGTTTTTAGTGCCAGTCTTCATGCGTGTATGACACGTCAATGTCCATGTTTACTTTTTTTTTTTTATGAGCAACCGTGATTTAAGATTTACTAAGTTATTATGAGAACAAAGATCTTTTAAGAAGCTAGGGGAATCAAAGATTTGAGAAAGTTGGACAGAAAGCATTAACAGAAATATAAAAAGTTTTTATTTATTAGAATTGATTTTTGGGCTATATCGAGGATTTGAATACTGGATATTGTCTAAAGGCAAGCTCTCAGGGGAGCAGTGCCAACCAATTGTTGACTTTTGTATTGAAATTATAACTAAGAAACTATAAAGCATTGACAATCTAAAAAAGTATTACATCATAAGAGATCTTATTTCTTCTCATATATATCCTTATTGAGACTCTTGCTAAGAGATTATGTAGTATTGGGGTTTTTATAAATATATATTAAAGCATAAGTTTTTTTAACTAATATGATTTTGATGCAAGGGAAGTCATGGAATGTCCAAATGACATACAATGGATGAAGGCTTGATCTATGAATTTTTCAAAAATTGAAAAACTAATGACTTTGAGATTCTGGACAAATCTCCCTTCCAAAAAAAAAAATTCTTAAAAAAATTCTTTTGACTTTTGATACATCTACTTCACATATTTTGGTTGCTAATATGCATTTGAGATAGTTTGGGCAGCCCATACAACAAGATGACTTTGGTGACTAAGGGACGCTGGCATCTTTGAGAACATCTTCCACTAATTTCATTATAAATGTAATTTTCCTTTACTATCTCTATAACACACACTAACCGTTGCTCTTAATGAATAGATGTAAGTGTTTATCAAAAAATAAACAAATGTAAGTGTGCATAACCTAAAACAAAGGATATCATCATCCCATTCACTACAATCAATCTTGATTGCACTTGTATAAATCATATGTATTGCACATGCCAAGATCCAGCCAATATGACTTACATTAGGTTAATGTACCTAATACAAAGAAATCAACCATCATATGCTTGCCAGCTTTATTCTCCATTTTGGGAGACTAGGTCAGATTTCTTGTATCCAAAAGCCAAACGATGGCCCAAAGAAGTTAATTTAACACCAAGTGAAGGTGGATTTTAGTGTTGGTGACAACACAATCTTGTGGCAATTTGTCTGCCTTCAATTGATAGAGAGAAGCTAGAGCTAAAGTCGTATTTAGGTGGGCCCAACACACGTCAGCTCCTAATATTAGGACTACGAAACTAGGGCTAGAAAGAGGGTGGATTGTAGTGCAACAATAAGATTGCTTCATTATGATCTAAAGATTGTTGATTAGAAATATAGAAATAGTCTCTCTGTATATTGGGGTAAAGCTGCATACATTAAACCTTCTCCGTATAACAGGTGCATCACTAGTCTCCCTCCGAACTAAGAAGAGCTAGAGGCTACTCGTGGCCCAGCCTATCCTCAACTAACTCATGTTTTATGGCATAGGTGAAACACCACAGATTCCCTTCGCTCACTCTTGATGTAGGGTTCAGTTGATCATGGATACCATGGCTGACACTTGTGCTGAAATGGTTGGGCTGAAATGTTCAGTTGATCATTCTTTCATGAGATTTTTCATATGTTAAGAGCATACTGTAATGCCAATTTGTACAACTAATTCACCAGAGCCAAATGTGTGACACTTGAACTCCCTGTGCCAGACATTATATTCATGTGGCCATAATCCTCCAGCATCCCCAAACTGACAAACTTGGATCTAAATGTCAGTATGAACTTGGTTTCCAAAGTTCTGCAGAAATTTCAATCAATTTCCAAGAAAAAAAAAGAGCTTTCAATTCGTTTATCCAGAAAAGGCTTCCAAGTTGAAGCTAGATATTGGCGTGCGCAAAAGCTATAATTGCAATAGTATTATAGCTTAAACTATGACTCAGTATTCCAAACTCCGAACTCGTTTTTGACAAAAAAAAAAAAAAAACTCCGAACTCGTAGTCAGCCTTTTGGTTGTCAGCAACAGCAAATCACTCAGACTATTTCTAACTTATACGGCGTCTCAAAATTTTTAAGGATTTGAGTATGGATGTGATGATTCATCTATGGAAAAAATAATGCTAAAGATAAGTAGTATTTGTATTTAAGTAATATATTTTATTCCTTAACTTTCTATTCTATTTTTCAAAGTTCACACTGCAGCTCCAATCGGGTGACGATCCCCATCCTGTTGTGAATGCCAAATGGTGGTGACTTGGTCACCATTTTCTAACACAAAAAGAAAGAGCTAAATCGGTTGGAGCTCAATCTCAAACCTCCATTCAGAATTTAATCCGAAAATACTCGCCAAGGATGCATCGTTTTAACTTAATCTAAGTTTGATTTGTCTTCTAAAAAGAAAAAAAAAGTGTACAGCACTGATTAATCTTCAAAGAAATCAGGTTTCATATTGGGCCCAAGGGAATTTTAAGAAAAAAATAAAAAGAAATAAAAAAAAGGGAATGGCTAAATCCGGAGAATCCCAAGGAGAATCCAAAAGTTGAGTATATTTGCCTAAGAAAAAAACGCTACGGTTTACATGGAGACAAAAGATGATAATAAGAAAATTAGGAGAAATAAATTGCTAAAATAAAAGGGGACTCAGAAAGAACCTAGCGATGATTTGTTAAAGATTAATCATATGGCAAACCATATCATTGCAAACAAAATCGCATCATCATCGCCCCCTCCACACATACAAATTCCACTTGGATCAGAGCAAACTTTTATTATCCAGAGAAGATTAGTAAATATAAAAAAAACGGGAGAATAGTTTTAGAGAAGCTTGGAAGGTAGAGAAATATGAGTACCACAAAATCCATGGAGGCCGCTCGAGATGGGGAAGTCCAAGTCCCCGGCGTGTCAATTTAAAGAGTCAACCGATGGGAAAAACCCTAGAAGTTCAGATGAAACCCAAACCAGCGGTAGTGGGCTGTTGGGCTATTTCTCTTGGCACTTGGCAGGCCTTTTCGTTCGGTTGGTTATATGACTTTCTATTGGTCCAGCTTTGAACTCTGATCGTGGCGCATTACCACCATATCATTTCTTCACAACAAAACAATGGAAAGTTCTCGGGGCCACCACAATGAGAAATAAGGCTGAAATTAGACTAGATACTGATTGAATATCAGTATATCCATATCTACATTTATTTTATTTGATGAATATAAATATGGATATGCATATTATTCGGATACAAAAATTTATATCTATATTTGTTTCAAACAAATACGGCTGCATATCGGATACTGAAAATATGAATATAAATATGGATATAAATCCGATAGTTATACTTTATGACCATAGAATCAAAGATATTACTAAATGGATGGTAAATCACGTCAATAGCATGTTAATATGGTTATATATTTTTATTAAAAGTTTGTGTGTTATATAGAATTAAATAGGGTTGTAAATAAAATTGGATATTCGGATACAGATCGGGTAGTTGTCTATCCATATCTATATCCTTTTTTTTTTTGTATGGATATGAATACGAACATAGATATAGTTAGATGCTTAAATTTTTGTTCATATCTTAATAGAATTGAATATGAAAATGGATCTGGACGAATATGATCTTGTCCACTTTCACCCCCAATGAGAAATATCAATACGAGGCATGAGGGTAGACTTGCTAGTATTGGATGTATCATCATCATCAATGGCGACGGTATCATCGTTGCAGGATTTAAACAAGAATGGAATGTGGAATAACTAAAATGATGCTACAGGGTGGGCACATGAGCAATTCTCTTGCCATGTAGCAAGATAGGATTGGTACAACTTGCAGTATTTGTTGCCAAATATAAAATTTGATTAATTGTAGTGTTGCTAAATCAACAGTTCTGGCCTAATCAACTTTTTGAGTGTGCATAACGAGTGCCCTGCAGCATTTTCCTTTTTATTTTAAGCATTGGTAAATTATCATTTCACGTTAATTAGTGAATATGATAAATTTTTGATAGAATTTTGAAAGAATTTTGGAGGGGAAGGAAATGTAATACGTTGATCCAAGAATGCAGAAGTTTAATTTCTGGCTGTTTTATGATGTATATTATTGCCTGATTCATTTTTCCCAACCATTTAGATTAGAGAGTAGTGGTGAAAAGATCGAATGGCCCCGCACTAACTTATAATTTGGTTAAATGGAATGAGATTAAGCCCTTAAACCTCATCTGTTTTGATGATTCCGATGGAATTATTTTCTGATAACACAAATTTATCACAGAATCACATGACACATAAAAGAACTTCAAGGAAGGTCTTCCAACTTCTAGCGGAGGAAGCTAATCTTTGATCACAATGATGTTGCAGACACAAACACACACATGCAAAAAGAAAAAAGGGGAGAAAAAAAAAAAGAAGAACAAAAGTTAGACTCGTACTTCATTATTTAAGTTGCCTAGGGTTAAGTTTCTCCCATATGTATCCAGAGTTTTGTTAATGTTCGATGGAATTAACTCCATAAGTTGCTTTCGGTTTTTGTGAGCTTAATTTGCTGTAGAAAAAGAGAAATTTGGTTATTTTGGTTTGTTTCTCAAGTTGCTTTGAACTTGGATGAGACATTTGAGTCTGTGTTCTATTTCATTTTTGATGAAGCTGTTCATTGGGAGCGGGGTAAGCATATGGGTGTTTCAGAAACCACTGCAATTTTTCCAGTTGTTTCTATAACATTTTCTTTTTTCTATATATATATATATATATAAATTTCTGAAGTTTAGTGGTAGTTGATTGCCTACTCACAACTTGATTGCTAAGAAAGGAAGATGGTGATCCTTTCCTCTGTTTCCCATGCATCTCGTTAGATAAATGTTTCTCGTTAACACGTACCTGCAATCGAAGAACTAGGCAAGGATGACTACTGGTTTATAGTAAACCTCCAGCAGTCTGTTTCCATAATCCATCAGCTTGGTAAATATTCTTGGACAGAGATTTTGTGCTGGTTGCTTTGACAGCTTACCAAGCTAATTATTCCCTCCAGATGAAGTTGAGTTCTTGACTTCTGAGCTACTATCTGTTTGTGTAATGTTTCAACCACCACAAGCATCATGCTTGCTTGTCATTGTTTAAACTAAAGATAAAATGTCATTCACTCACTTGCCGTTTTATTCTTTTATAATTTTTATTCACAGGAATTGCAGCCAGGGTATTGGTTACTAATCTTTAGTGCATCAGGACAATGTTTTGAAGGAAGTTATCCTTCATCTTCCTTGCCATGCCGTTGCTCTGAACTTCAAATATCATTTTTTTGGGACCTAGGATTTTTGGCATCATTCATGACTTTCCCTGTTCTCAACTATTTTGCTTATTATCTTGGAGGACAACCCAGAACTTGGTCCATATGATTTTGACTTCCTCTGCCATTGTCAGCATCAACTTTCCAATTAGAGAATCACATTCTCCACTCTTTACTTCACCGGGACTGTAAGGTGTGGCTCCTGAGTGGGACATTCGATAGTGTTGATCGAAGTGGATTCCCAGTTGTGGGCTTTAGTGCCAGGATTCGAGAAATGGGTGTCTGGATTCGGGCAATGGATCATCCAATAGAAATGTTACAAGTGTTTTCTGTCGCCTTGCCGTCTTCTAGAAGATCCTGAAAAGCATCGGGCGCATATCATGGTTGTTTGACAGTCCTAGGTGCAACTTTGAGATCATGGGATTGAACCTGTTTTATTCATCATTAAAGTTGAAATCTTTGGCATAAAAGGCTTGAATGTCAGTTGACTGAAGTAATTAAAGGTGGCATGGATATTAGATTACTTGTCTATCTATACTTTCTCTTGTTACTTAATTTAAATGAGCAGTGGATAGCTCAGCTGACATTTTAATTGCAGCTTTCCAGTTGGGGGTTAAACTTGGTATAAACATTAAATGAGGTATTTTATGGCTGGTTGAGACTGAGCGTAGTTTTATATTAGGCTGAATTGTTTCATGCAATCTCATGCAGTTATAGACCTGATTTTATTTTTTGAAGATTTATGCAATCTCTGCTTTTGATTTCGAGTTAGATGTAAAAGTTAAATTTATTGATAACGAAGAGGATGAGGGATGGAATTATATTTGTGCGAAAGAAGTTGAACTATTTTTCCATTGTGGAGGTTGTTGAAGCTTTCTTTGATTTTGGAGTGTACAGGGCTCGCATGGGTCTTTCCAACTTGGCAATAGAGTTTGCTTGCCACAAACAGGCCTTTAACGTTGGATTCTCCCAATTGTCCATATTATATATATATTAACCAAAGGAAAGAGGGCATAAAGAAAAGACAGACACTGTTTCCACCATTTCTGAGCATTAAAACGCATTTCCTATTTGTCGGTCCAACTACGAGGACCATTTCTGAGCATTAAAGTCTTATCTACTGTTCGTATCTGTATAGCTCGCTAAATTTCTACTAGTTTTCTTTATATGTTACCAACTACCAGGACCATTCAAGCACTTAACCTCCAATGAAAAGTTAGAAACAACAAGAATATCATTGAGAGGAATTACAGAAACAGTGATCCTTTCAAAATGCCATCTTGACTGAGGTGAGCTTGAATTGATTTGATGAGGTTTCTAGTCCATTCTGAACCTAATATTTTGTCCACAGTAGCTCAGCTTTTGGTTTGGTAGGTTGTGCACTAATTGCCAAGGCTGGTGAGGGTTTAGTCAAAAAAGATTTGTAGACCGAGAATACAGCCTTGTGCAGCTAAGCAGCATTAACGCCCATTTCCACGGGTTAGGAATAATAATCGATTACCTCAAAAAGACCAAGAATACGGCCTTGTCCAACTAAGCATCATTAACACCATTTCCATGGGTTAGGAATACTAATCAATTGCCCCAAAAAAAGAAGGGAATCGTAATCAATAGGTGGAAGGACCGGAAACAAACGCATGGACCCAGGCTGATTCATCTTATCAAAGCTTTCCCAAGGTCACAAAGTTTGCTGGGATGTTGGGGTGGTCATCATTTGGTCAGAAAGTACTTATGTCTAAACGTAAAATACAGTGTTAAAAAATTTATAGAAGAAAAAAAAATAATTTTATTTTCCTATGGCATTCGGTATACCTCGGAGGTCATATATGCATGTATAAACTCTATATAAAGAAAACAAAAGGTTTACGTTAATAAAAGAAAATATTATGGATGATACAGATTGCTGCGTGATCCCTAAAGTTACTCTAACAAGATTATTTTAATAAAAAAATATATATTGATACAGAATCATGCTAATAAAAAAATATTTTTGGTGATGTAGCTTGTTACGTGATCTTTAAAATTACGCTAACATCCACCGTCAAACTAAATATGACACTGTAGATACCAACTTAAGTTTGGAAACTAGATCGCGAATGTACTTAGAAATTGACGCAGCAGATCAAAAGATAAAGTAGTAGCTCAGAAGTTGATATGATAGATTAGGAGCCAACATAGCAGCTCAAAAATTGACGTGATGGTAGATTAGAAGTTGACATGGCAGCTTAGAGGCTGAAGTAATAGACCAAAGGCTGATGTGGCAGCGTAGAGTTTGATATGGCGGATCAGGAGCTGCTATAGCGGCTCACAAGCTGATATAGTAGATCAGGAGTTGACGTAGCAACTCAAAAATCAGTATGGCAGACTCATATATCAAGCTGATGTGATAATACAAAATCTAATATGTCAGAATAGATGCTGATATAGTAGCTTAAAAACTGATGCGGCAGATCAAAGAGCTAATGCAGTAAACTGATATAATTAGCAATGCTGACGTAGCTAACTAATGCAGCAAGCTAATATGTCTGTTGTGGGAATAAAAGGTCTCGAATTTAATTCCACATCGACTGAATAGCGGAAAGATCTGTGCCTTAAATGGAGGGCTCGATCACTCTTCCCTCAGGAAGCGCCTTTTAAAAGAAAAAACCGTGAGGAAGGCTTCTGCTTGCTCCAAAGCGGACAATACCTTTTGTGGGGACGCAGTCTCCTTTTTCTGTTCCACTTCGGTGGGGGCTAAGGTCTAAGGTCGCGAGAACCCCGACCTCAACATTGGCGCGCCAGGTAGGGGCCCTTGATCTCGGCTCAAACCTTCTCGCTGGGGGAGCTGATGTTGTGGAAATAAAGGGTCTCGGACTTAGTCCCACATCGACCAAATAGCGGAAAGGTCGGTGCCTTAAAAAGAGGGCTCGATTATCCTTCCCTCAGGAGGTGCCTTTTAAAGGGCAAAATCGTGAGAAAGGCTTCTACCTATTCCAAAGCGGACAATACCTTCCGTGGGGACGCAGTCTCCTTTCCCTGTTCCAGTTCAGTGGGGGCTAAGGTCTGAGGTCAGGGAAACCCAGACCTCAACAATGTCCACTAACATAGCTGACTATGTAACTGATTAACTTGTTTGATAATATCGCAAATTGATGTGGCTGGCAAATATATTTGATGATATGGACTATTGTATCTGACTAGTAGCCAACGTGGCTCTCATATTGTAGTGATATGGCAAAACAGCTATTGCGACAAGCTTTGCGGATGGACAGACGATGATGTAACAGAATATCACAATCAATCAACGATAATGAGGCTGGATGACATGTCTTGTGTGTGCTAATGTAGTAGAATATTGTGTCGTTTATTATGGCTACTTTAGACGATGTGGCAGTAAGAAGATACATGGAAGATAATAGTTGCAGCAAGAACTGATGATTAGTTAAAAGAAAATCGAAGGTCAACAATCCTCACAGATGGAGGCACTATGGAAGAGGAACAAGAGACCTCGAACTGGATGGTGAAGGAGTCGGAGGCAGCAAATAAAATCAGAGATAGAAAGAAAGGAGCCAAGTGACGGTGAGGAGAGACGACCGAAGATCTGAAGCTAAGGATAAAAGTGGAGGAGAGAAGCTGCAGATCCATTAGAAAATAAGAGATATTCGGATGTTAATCTACTGAAAATAGAGGATATGAAGATCTACTAAGAAATATGGGATCTTCGAATGTTGATTCATTAGTAAATAGAGGATCTGCAGAAAATGGAGGATCTATGAATCTGCCAGAAAATAGAGGACCTTCGGGTGTTGATTTACCGAAAAACAAAGAATGATAAATTGACAATAGGGGTCATCAAAACTATTAAACATGGCAACAACGACTATAGCAAAAGCAGAATAGATGAGATTAGGTAATCGGTGGATCTGATCGCATGTTAAAATATTTGTAGAAGAAAAAGAAAATAGAAAAAGAGAGAGAAAAGTGATTTTATTTCTCTATTTTATCATATTCGGTACATCTCAAAGGTCGTATATACTTGTGTACATGCTCTATATAGGAAAAATAATATAGGATGATATAGCACCATGCTAAGAAAGAAAAATATTATGGGTGATATAGGTTGTTATGTGATCCTTAGAATCACTTTAACAAGATCATGCTAACAAAAAAAATAATATAGATTGATACAGGATCATGCTAATAAAAAAAGTATTGTGGATTGCAAGTTATTATGTGATCTCTAAAATTATACTAACAGAGAAATTGTTCTTTTAATAAAGATATTGCAAGAAAATTATCCTTTCATTATGTAATAGTCGAGAAGAATCCACGTTTTCTGTTCTCTTTACACGTTATAGAATCATGGTGGGAGTGTCAACAATCAGTTCCTATAAATATTGAAAGGAATTAACCATGTCAAACAGCTGAGGAGAAAATTCTGGAAAAAAAAAGTGAAGTATTTTTGTGCCCTATTGTCAGTACCAGGGGAAAGTATATTGATGGAAACCTGATAATATACTTTAATTTAACTTTGAGATCCAGTGGGAGACAATTTGACTTCTACGTCTTTGTTTTAAAATCTTTCAGTGAAAAAATATTTCAATCTATGTATTATTTTCAATTGCGTCTTCTATCTCCCATTTGTTTATTGATTGTGCATAGGAGTATCTTAAATTCTGTATGACAAGCAACTATCATTTTGGTTTTTTGAGTGAAGCGATGACAATGAATTGACAGCTTTCATTTTCTAAGTATTTCATAAATAGGAACATACTATTAAGAAAATAATTATAGATTTATCATTAAAACTATATGATCATGATTGATTGAGAGTTCCCCATATGTTGCTACCCATCTCTTACTAGAATAATTGCAGAAACAGATATTTTGATCATATTCTTAGATTAAGAAGATTTTGCAAACATAGAGATGGCAGGGGTTCTAAGACCACCACGATTCAATTCATGAAAATGAGTCAAAGGCCTCCTTATCAAGAATTGACAACATCAAACCAGCATGGCTGCCAACCACAAGTCTTACAAGTATGTTGGTTGGATTAACTTAAGATTTCAATAATGATCCTAGAAAGAAAATAAATATGTTATAATTTGTGCTGTTCTAAATAACAATCTGTTTTCTTTAGAAAAAAAAAATAGTGATTTTTCTAACAAGACTTTAATGTTTTGTGAAACGAGAAATAGGATTTGATGGTTTTTGGGAATGGGGATGAATTGTGGTGAGTCTGTACTCCTGAAACATATGGTTAGCTATTACTTTTGCACAATTGTACTAAATTATGTGTAAACTAACAAGGATAGGAAAGGCAACACTGTCCATCGCAAGAGCAAACGACAATTTCAGTGCATCACTTTAATCATGTAATAATTTATGAGTTTTTGATAGCTCTAAAACGCTTGTCTTATTTAATACCTCATAACTTTTTATAGATATCGAGTTTCCGCGTCCCTTCTTCGCAAACGAGCAAAAAAAAAAAAAAAGCCTGACGGATTCAATTCCTCATGACTTTTTCAAGCGTTTCATCAAGTCATAAATCATAAAAATCAAAGAATTTAACTACTTTTATCCTTGTGACCGTCCAAGCATCCTACTTGTGACTATCCAAGCATCCAAGGAGGGAGGGGCATTAAAGAAAAGGAATGGTAAGCATGAAAACTAAAAGCTCATTTGGTTGAGATATGTTCAATTACATGGTGATCTAGTAAACACCATATTCTAAAAACTACGTATCGATTGCCTGAAAGTATATATTAGATTGTTTGATTACTAATTTGCCAAATATGCATCACTTGGTCAAAGACTATGTACTAGTAAACACCATATTGTAGAAACAATATGTCGATTTACTTGGAGGTATGCATTAAATTGTTATTGGTAATGTATCAAAGAAACTTACAATATATATCAAAAAGCCAACGAATATGTATCACGTGACCATATACTATATACTAGTAAAATTCACATTCTAAAAATTGTATATCTATTTATTTAGAGGCGTATATTAAATTACTATATGACTTATTTGCTATGCATGTCTCGTTTGGTCATATATTGTGTACTCTTAAATACTATCTTCTGAAAACCGTATATCGATTTATCTGATATGTATTGAGTTGCTACTAGATATGAAGAAACCTACAATATCATAAAGTCGTCAAATATGGATTATTTAGCTATAGATTGTATAGTAGCGAACACCATGTACATAGATGGAGAGGGAAGGACAATTTGATGAGGAAGAAGAGATAAGAATGGACTGTCTTGTGAGCAGACACTTTATGTATTTCTTTTTTTTTTCTTTCAAGTTTTGAAATAGTAGGATTCTATTAGTAGGGAGTTTCATTTAATTTTGACTCTTTGATTTCTATTTTAAGATATGTACGATGGAATATATGGTTAAATAAAAAAAAAAAATTTCCTTTGCACATATGGAGGGATTCTTGTTCGAGGGAACACAGTCACTCCTTGCCTCGTCCTGGAATCGTTCTCAGCCCTCCATTGAATCTTCCTGAGCTGCCTATGCCTTGGCCCCTCTCAATTACTCTTCACTTGCTAAAAAAAAAGAAGCAAATAGGAGTGAGAAGGGAAAATAGGGGGATGGAGGTTTGTCTTTTGGATCTTACGTACCAACGACTTGGATTCACTTTCCTCTTGAAGCGTGTGTGGAGAGAGAAGGGAAAATAGGAGTTTAGTAATTGGATAATAATGAGAGGTGTCAGGTGTTTGAGAAAACAATAATGAGCAGCCTTACAACGTCGTTTGCCCCCCGGAGGGTGCGGACTTTGGTCCCCACCGACACTGGCACCTCCTCTTTTGCCCATCACTCCACGCAAAACTTTGGCATTAAATCACCCAACGTTGATGGGGAACTCTACTAATCAAACCCTCATTTATTATTGGTTAGAGTAAGATGGAGAGCCTAACCACCACCCAACTTAACATTTTAACATAACTAGGCTTTCAGAAAGTTTTAAATTGCTTAAGTGGCTATGCTGATAACTTAATGGATTGCCAGGTTTGCCCTTCAAAAGGCTGTAAAATTAAACATCTTAAAAGCCACTATAAAAAAATTATGGAAACCGAAGCAAAAGCATAAATAAGTTAGTTATTTTTTCTTGCCGAATTATTTTTTAAAAAAAACTAAAAAATAGTTTTGGCATGTATATTTGGTTGATCATAAAAAATTAATATATTTCAGAGTAGCTTATATTTAGTTGGGTATCTACTTTTGTGAAAAATTTGTACTAAGTATCTATTATATTCTTAATAGAGGAGAAGGCTTTATTTATGGGTTTTGATGGCTTAAGAATAGTTTTGGTAAAAAAAATTCTAATTTTTAGTCGATGAAAATGTACCTCTTTCATGTCCTCGTGAATTTTTTTTATGGAATACTAGCTCCTATCTCTCTCGTTTGAAAACTTTTTTTTTCTTGTTGACCATACTTCCTTCCTTCTTTTTCCGCGAACCAACCAAGTCTTTAGTGAGTGGGGGAGATATGCAACATCTGCTCTTGTTAAGAAATCCCACAAATGCTCGTAGATGCCATTCAAACTTTCCAAGTAGTGGTTGATCCATATTTTCCTGCAGCAATTTCTGGGCCTCGACGTGTGGTCCCTGCATTTGCAAATGAATTCAAGCGGATAAACGGAGAAATGTTTATCCAGTGACCATTGAATAGGATTAGAAGCTGTTTTTCTTTCTCCGTCCTTTACTTTCCACGGCTGCACCTTCTATTGAGCTACTCCGAAGACCTTCAAATTTTTCTCGGCGACCAAGTTTTCTGGCACTCATCAATTCCAGACTACAAAAAAAGCGTGCATTGGAGAGGGAGAGAGAGAGACCGTACACTACGGTTTCTCCTGACCGATCTTACCACTTCAACGACCATGATTAACTTGGGAACAACGCGTTGCGGCATAAAAAGGGCAGAGTGGGAATCCCAATCGAAGCTACGACACAATTACGACCAAAGGGGCCTGCGGCTCTGAAGTCAATGGCTCTCGGCCCTTTTGGAATCGGCATCGCGAGGGCAATTGGGCACCGATTCCATGCATTTCCAAAACAGCAATTTTCCGGGAAGGTATTGGGCATTTTCCTAGAACAAACCAAACAGATCCCAACACCACCAGGAGAGAGAAATAAAAGAGAGGAGAGATACCAATTCTTTTCATCTCATTAACCCTTCTTCCACACACAAACTATGCAGCTCTAACTCCTCTCTCTCTTCTCTTTATTTCTCCCCAGTATCACCACAACCCCAACTCCATCCTCCTCCTCTCTACCTTTCTTTCCTTTTTTTTGTTTTCCCCCAATTTTTAACAGTAGGATCAATGGAAAACCACAACCAAAATCCTCAGGAAAGAGAGCAGCTGTCATCCCACCCCACCTCCCCAAATTCTACCGCCAGCAGCAGCAGCACCAGCACCAGCAGCAAAGGAGTAGCGGCCGCAGGTGGAGCGACAATTGCGGCAGTACAGGTTGCATCGCCTCCAAATCTACAGCCTCCAACGCCGAAATCCATTCCGAGATCCATCGAATCCAACCCCTACCCCACCACCTTTATCCAGGCCGACACCTCCTCTTTCAAGCAGGTCGTACAGATGCTCACCGGCTCCGCCGAGACCGCCGCCAAGCACGCCGCCGCTAACCCCCCGCCACCCAAGAACCCGATCCCGCCCGCCGCCAAGGCCACCGGCCCCAAGAAACCGGTCTTCAAGCTCTACGAACGCCGCAGCAGCCTCAAGAATCTCAAAATGATCAGCCCGCTCATCCCCACCTTCCTCAGTTCCGCCCCCGCTTCCCCGGCCGGCGGCGCCTTCTCCCCCAGGAAGCAGCCGGAGATCCTCTCGCCGAGCATGCTGGATCTTCACTCGGCCCTGGTCCTCAGCCCGGTCACGCCGCTGATCCCGGATCCCTTCAACCGGTCGCCGCAGACGGACTCGTCGCTGTCGCCGGCGATGTCGGCCGAGGAGCGGGCGATCGCTGAGAAGGGGTTCTACTTGCACCCGTCGCCGAGGAACACGCCGAGGGACGCCGAGCCACCCCGGCTGCTGCCGCTCTTCCCTGTGACGTCGCCGCGAATCTCCTCCGCCTCAGCTTCCTCTGCTTGAGATTGCTGCATCCTTATCGAAAATATTATGACTACTTCGTCCAATTCGGATTTTATCTCTTCTTCTTCTTCTTCTTTTCCTCGGAGAGAGATGGCGCTGGCTACGGGAGGCCTCTGCTTCCATTGTATCCAATTTGAGTTACCTTTCTTCCTCTCTCTGATTCGCTCCTCCGGTATTCTCTCTGTGATACATACAGACCAACCCGCCAATATGAAATGAATGGTATCCGGAAGGGCAAAAGGTGGTGTTTTTTTCCCCTTTTCTCCTCTCCCTCTATCTCTTGTATCTTTCAATCTGGTTATAAGATTTTGTTTACCTATGGACTCGATGAGAAAATTTACTTTCTTATTCCTCCAAGCGTTCTTCCATGTTCATGCGCGCTAATTTACTAATTTCTTTGGGTAGCTTCACCATATTTTTCAGAGAGAAGAGAAGAGAAAAAAAAAAGAGATCTTATTGATTAGCAACCGTTAAATATTCTATCTTTGCCAACCTGAGAGCTGGTTTTATACGGGCAGCTCTGTGGATGGAGAAAAATTTAGGCATTGCTCCTCCCTAACCTTTCTCTGAAGAACATCATTAGAGGAAGACACTAGCTTTATTAACTTATAAAGTGATAGAAGAAGGCCACTTGGTGCCTGTCAGGAGCTGATTGGAAGGAGTGCCAAAGGAATCTTGTATCGTTCCGTCTCTTTCCTTCCCCTCCTATGTGAGAAAATGGGACGAGCCAGGTAGGGCACAGGCTTTCTTTGGGCTGGGTACGTCCTCTGGAGCCCAGTGGAGAGGAGCAGGGCTAGGGAAGCATAGGGAGAAATTTTCTTCAATTCGTTCCATGCGGCAGTAAAAGAATTTTCTAAAACTTGGAAATGGCTTGAGAATGCTGCTCTTCTGCGTGTGGAAATTTTAGAGGTGGCGTCATGGCTCGGTCAACTTGGTGAAGTGTGTGGTAATGGCAGGAGAATAGCTGAGGATGGCAAGCACTTGGCTCGTGCTCGGAGCCCATCATGTCCCCCTTATGAGGATGGCAAGCACTTGGCTTGGCTTCCTTTTAGCATTTGGGAAAGGTCTTTCTGGTTCGAGTTTGGTGGGACCATCCATCCATGCGAGAAATCAAACCATTTGAGTACTCCACTGCAGTCAAAAGACCGGACTGAGCTGGTTGAGGGTTGGATTGGTTTGCCTGAAATGAGCGTAATAAATTTGCACTTAATTGGACCGATCACTAGATGTCATGTCAGCAGGAATCGCATGGCTCCTGTACCTTCTTGCTCTGACTTCAGGCTCCCTTTAACATATTTCATGTGATTTCTATTTACAAGACGTCTTGATGTGGGATTGAGACGCAAGACTAGTTTGTTTGCTACGCAATCGTATATAAGCATCTCATAGCTGTCCATCTAGTCATTAACAAGGAGGTCCAACATGAAAGGGAGCTGGATCCTTTCCAAATTTTTATTTCTATTTAGTCCTATAAACTTGAATTATCTATTATTTTCAGACGGATCCCACTAATCAATAATTGATGATTGTTAAAGTAGGTTTTCGGTCTCTTTTTTTTTTCTTCTTTTATCTTTTTTTGATTAATGGAACCCATTTAAGCGAATTCTAACCCTAATATATGCAAGTTCTACACAGGATTTTTATTTTTCATCGAGAAATACGATGACCATGCCGTTATCTGAATCTTAGATTTTTTTCTGAGCAGAGAGATACGGACTAGTTAGCAATTAATTAATATGAAACTCATCATGAGAAAATTTTATAAAAGTATAATGACTATTTTGACAGACTCTTGTAAATTCTCAATTGGCTCGCCACATCAATCCTCCGTAAGACTAAGATTGCATCTTTTGCGTGAAAGAAGGATTCAACTATTTTCATAAATCAGCATTGAATCATGCAATAATCGCTTTGAAATTTATACAGATGGATAGATGAAAATTTTTAAAATATTTTAAGATCTATACAAGATACGATCTAATGATTAATGCTGTGGAAAAAAAAAATCAATCATTTTTTCGTGGCGAGACATGGCTAGAGCCACGAATTGGTCATTGGCCGGGCAGGTTACGGAAGGAGGCCCCTTGGACCAGGAATTTAAGAAATTGATGTGGAGCGGACCACAACCAAGTCTTTGCGTTGCAAGAAAACAAAGAGAAAACTTCGACCCAGTCTTTCACGTCAGGATCATTGACCCCTTGCCCAATTTCCCCTACACATTTCTAAGGTCTATTTATCTTGTAGCCAGCCCATCCCATCCCATCGCCAATGGCCAGAAAGTAAAAAAATGAACAGCCCTACTTGCAATCAAATTTCTAGTCCGTATTTGAAGAGGTCAATTCGATTGGCCTGACACAGTAATTTGTCCACTTTGTTCGATAGGGACCAGAGAGCAACTTGGTAGTGGGGCCCTCCTTTCCCATGCAAGGTGTGTGAGCGAGCGCGATCTTTGACATCTCCCATTTGAGAGGGCAGGGCAGGTGCCCCCGAGGCCTCGCCCCTCGCCAAGGCGTCCAACCGAAAGTAAATAAAGAGGGGCGGCGCCTTTAACACCCTCAATGCCCTTCCACTGTGCCCACTTACATAAACTTTTAAATGATGTTTGGTTACAGCATAAATCCTGAAATTTTATTTCAGCAAACTATTATTTATAGAATGTATGTGATTATAAACTACTTCATGTCCATTTGCAATAAGCGAACATTATTTATGAAATGGGCATAGATTTGAAATAGGCTATGCAGCCTATTTTTCAGATATAAACCATTTTGTAATATGCTTGTGCCCATTATTTATGCCTATTTCATGCTTTTAAAATATATTTTTGAAATTAATTTATATAAGAATATTTTATAATATTATTATCTATTATATCAAATATATAATATTTATTGCAATACTATCAAAAAAGATATCAGCATATTAATATTTAACATTAATATTATAATACAAAATATTACTTTATAATTTATAATATCACATATAATATTTGATATTATATTAAAATATAAATATTAATTATGTAAAATATACTATTATAACATATCATATATAAAGTGTTGATATTATATTCGAATATTAAAATTATAGAAGAAAATATAATTTAATAGATCAATGATATTTTTTATTTAAAAATACATATAATATAACTTAAAATTAGCTTATTTCAAAATGGCCAATAACAACCATTGTTTCCATTATAATGGTAGATGCCAGTCTAGAAAGGGCTTAAAATACTAGGAGTTATGGTCTTAATGAAACCTTTGATCAAAAGAAGGTTATGGGCTATGTTTCATCTTGCTAATTTTTCTCATTTCATTATGCAGGGTCCAGCATACAAAAATCACTAAATGTGATAATATGTTACCAACTTTTAAACTCACACCCTTTGACTGATATGATAAGATGTGGTTCAGACCATTCCATACAAAGAATTTGGCATGGCCAATTGTTGAAGTTTAAAACTCATCATCCATCATATTATTAACTCAAATAATTTTAAATGATGTATTTGTTGAAGGATGATACCGTATATATTCAATTAATTTTTAAACAACAATTCATATTATAATGAATTACTAATTACTTGGATAGCACATCAACACAAGAACAACTAATCTTCACTCCCATGTTATAATAACAATTCCCTTTACACAACCAGAAAGAAATAAAGGTGACCAAAAAAATAGAATGGAGACTTTACTCCACATGCCCCCTCAATTTTTAATTATTCTCTGGTCCGAATCCTCTCCTTATCTCCTCTACTTGACAAATGGTCAACCTTTGCTTGTGATGCCGACTTCCACTTTCCAGCCAATTTCCACTCGATCATTGGATGCTTTAGTTTGCCCACATTAGATGCTTTAATACGCAACACAGTGAGCTACATGGCTTTATGACCAAAAAGAAGTTGCACCTAGTTAGAAATAAGAAGCAAAGAGTGATGCCTTTTCCAACCATCACCATGTTTGCCTTATAATCCAAGTTAGAGTCTTCAGAGAGATGAGACTTGCATCATTTCACAGCACGGAAATGGTCCTAGTCTTTTGATCACAAGAAGAAAGGTTTAAGAAGGACAAAAGTTCGTCATGTGAATCCCTGATGGCCCATGGAACAAAAAATGATCGAAGGCAAACTGCTTCATGAGCAAATAGGAAGCCATAAGATCGAAAATGCAAGATTTGAGAAGTGGGTATATCTACATTTGCATTGATGGCTGCTTTATAGCTGCAGAGATTCTCATGAACAGAGTTAGCTTGTAGCCCATTATGTATTGGTCACAGACTCCACGGTCTATCTGAATGAACTCATTAAGATTAGTCAACAGAAACAAACTGCTGTTCCTTAGAAATATTCACTCATGTCCAAATCGAAGGCCATCCGGCTTTTAACGTGCACAAGTCTATCAGTGGGAGGAGAAAAAATCACAATTAAGTAATCATAAGCCATAGTTCTGTTTCTACGGATCTTCCTTGAGCAACCAACTGCTTCCTTCTGATAAACAAAGTCGCATTCATCAAATTTGACGCCTCCATAGGTACCAATTCAACTCAACTGCATATTTTCCTTCTCTAGTCATCGTGATATCCCCAATCTGCAACAAATAATCAAAAATGATGTATTTGTACAATTATAGAAGAAGTAAATGACCTCTTTTCATGGCATATAAGCTTTGCAATGATATGTTCTGGATTCTGGATATATTATTTCGGCATTCATTCAGAAAAATAGATGATTTAATGCGCCGAATTACAGGATAAAAATTCTCTAGTGCATGCACCAAAAAAGATCGTCGCATATAGCATAGATTTTAATGTGACAATCCAAGAGCCATATTGGGATGAAACTGAGCAAAATTACCATCCAAGGTGACACGATCTAAGCAGAATTATCATGGCAGATGCTTATTCTTATGTTATACTTAATTAACACAAATAATGGATGGCCCCTAGGTATCCGAGTCTTGGTCTAAGTTACTAAGCCAAGTTGTTATATCCTTGGTGCACCGGCTGCTCCTGCTTTTTATAAGGTAAACAAACTTATTTTATAATTTAATAGATTCAAATTAAAAATAACTAAAATATTCTTAATGGATAGATGTGCAAAAAAATATTTATAAGACGATCATGATGGAAAATAAAAAAATAATTTTAAAATTTTATTTTATTTTTAATTAAAATAAATTTTAATTAACGGTGTTAGAAGAATCGTATTTGTGCAAAAATAGTATTTTATAAGGGTACAGAAATAAATATAAATTTTAAAAAATATTCATGCAAATTTAAAAAAATTTAAAGAATATTAATATAAAAAATCTAAAATAAAAATAGAAAAAGGGCTCAAGCCTGAAGGCAAGGACATGGCCGGTTGATGTTGGGTTCGATATGATTAACAAGTACAAGTATGGCAATCGGCCCACGTCGCACCGGCCCGATTTCCACCACGCGATCGGAAAGTCTCGCGTCTCACACGCTACTCCGTGTCCAGCACGGCGGGCTCCAACTTGTTCCGTTAAAAAAACCAAACGCTTTGATTCGCTCCCAAATTTCCGTGCATAGCCAGCCGGGCACCGACTGGCCGATCACATCACCGTCTCGTGAATTAAATGCTTCAATCCTAAGCCCAAACCCCGATATTTTTACTACAATAAATAAATTCACAGCACTCCATGAGGTCGCTTTAATTTGACCGACCCGAACAGCCGAGAATCTAGCAAGTGGCTGCTATAAATGCTCTCTCTGGTGGCTCCAATTTTGGTCATTAGGGCTTGGAACTGGTGCTGGGAAGATGGCTTGGTTGAGGGGAATCCTGTTTGGGCTTCAGTTTCTGGTGCTTTTTCTGTGGTGTCTTCCTTCTCCTGCCAAGTGTGGTCCTGTGGGAAAATTATTTCCACCCTCGCCGTCACCATCGCCGGCACCCAAGCCCCTAAAGCCGACGTACAACGTCTCGGTAGAAGGTGTTGTCTACTGTAGATGCAAGCTCCCGGGCTATCTTAAGCCCAAGGATGCTTCGCCTCTTCCCGGTTTGTTCCGCCACCTTCTCTTCATGTTGCTGTCGAAAAACCTGTTATAAAAGCTCTATAATATATTAGTACATATTGGCCCTATATCCCTGGCTGGAAACTGTGCGAGTCTACTGGTACACAGCCCATATAACCCTATCATCTGTGCTAGCGAATTAATCCCATGCATTTGTCCTACTGTATAAAATTAACTCTCGCAAAAAGCACAGCATCTAAAGGCATTGCACCTGCATATCATTTGCATCTTTAGCCTTTCACAAGCCTTGCACGTATAGCTGGTCGATAAAAGTGTGAAGTGGCCGTCAAACAGAATATTGTCTCAGCGTTTTTCTCGGAGAGATTGTTTTAGAAAGATGCCAGTCCCATTGCTATTCTCCAAAACAAAGAAAAGCCATGCATTTGAGCTTAGACCTCGCAGGAACAAGGTGTCCCTCCTACGTCGACTGCTCGCTTAATGCACGCTGCTTACACCCTATAAATGGCCTCATGAGGCCACAGTATTCTTTTTTCCTAATCTTAAACAATCATCATCTCTTCGTTGTTGCAGGTGCACCGGTGAACTTAAAATGTGGCAAGCTATCTGTGAGCGGGAAGACGGATACCAGAGGCTACTTCTTGCTCGATGCTAAATTTCCTTTACTCGACGAAAAACTGATGAAGAGATATGTGGCCAAGTGGTGCAAGGTCTACGTGGTGTCGACGCCATTGCCGGCGTGCATCGTGCCGGAATTCCTTGGACCCAAAGGGAAGGGAGCTTCTGTATACTATGAGAGGAACTTGGTGGCCGGGTCCGGCTACGTGGCACTCTTCTCTGCAGGCTTCTTGGAGCTCGGCCCGGCTAGCTCTAAGATGTGTCACACTTGAAAGAGTGTTTAATATTATTGCTTTCCTGTTGATGATTTAGCAAGTGCCCTGGTTGGGAAAATAAAGCTGGCGCCTGAAAAGCTGGTTGTTGTAGGAACAAAAGTTTGGATTTCATTAACTTTCTGTTAGCTTTTGCTACATGTTGTTAGTGTTGGGATTAGATTTCCATAAATTTCATGCATGGTTAGTTTAACCTTCCACAGTTCCACTTGTCGGGTAGCAACCATATCCTATCATGTTAGTGGTACAAATATGAGAGCGACACATACAAATCGTATTCCAGTTTATTGTTTCTCCTCCCTTTAATCATACTGATTTGCTCCATCTCAGTTGGCTCGATCTCTTCTCTTTCTAATCAGAGCCATCCATCCCATGTCAATCAACTCTCTCTTTTGCCATCTTCGTCTCTCTCATATATATATTGCACATGTCAACATCTAGTATGAAACATAAATTTTCCTCTAGCCAATATTGATGATTGGACATAGCCAGCTAATTGGATCAACAAATAGAAAATAATTGGTGACTTAATTATTGAAAGAAAAGATAGAAAAATAATTGGAGACTGCATGTGATGGAGATTTCAGCTGCTTTATGAGCATCTATGGGATCCTTCTTGCTGCTTGCTGATGCGCTAAGATACTGTTCTTCTAAGTCTTCTTTCCCTTTAAACTATGAAAATATGTTTATGGAACCGCATCGAAGCAGCAGTTTCTTCTTCCTTTATGCTTGTAATTTTCTTTATTTGCTCCACTTATTCGATGGAAATTAATTATCTTATTGCACATCCTTCTCCTCCTCCATTTTTGAATAAAGTTGCTGACTGATGGTGGTTTCCTCCATCTTCAAAAAGAAGAAGAAGAAGGAGAAGAAGGAGAAAATATGAAGGCTTACTTAGCAAAAAAATAAAATAATTGAACACATAAAAATCATCTACATCAAATATGAGGGAACTCAGGCCTTCAATCAGAATTCTGTCTCCCGCAATTGATCAGCTGCAATAAAATAATAACAAAAACCTACAACATGTTCCGGCTTCCAATTTCCTCTCAAACAAAACAAAAGCCATGTCCCTGCCTTCAGCTGTTCGAGGGAAGCCATTCAAGAGTCTATCCTGCAAAAATAGGTACTATTTCACCGGATGCGTATGTATAGGATTCTGGCACTCTCCATGCACTCTGCCGCAATACAATCTTTGATGTCTTTCTTGGAAGACCATAGAAATCTGGGCCATTGAAGCTTGTAAATGCCTCTAGTTTGTCAAGTGCACCAGCCTAATCAAAATAACACCAAAAAAAAAAACTTTATTAAACAGATTTTGTAAGATTAACTTTGCAAGACAAAAATGTCTAAGAAAATTGTATCGATTCTGCTGATAATCCTTATCATCAACAGCACAGTTGCCAAGCTATGCAATCAATATCAGACAAATTATTCAACCTTTCATCTATCTATGCACTAAAAAGAACTAGAGACTGCATAGTAATTATCTTCATTATCTTTAATATTATGCATATGAGGATGAGAAAATAAATAAAAGTTGTAAAGGATCCAAACTAGGTAGATGAAGAGGAGACTTGTTTATAAATGGCTTTCCAGGTTAGCAAAAGGTCCATAATGTTGAACTATGCTGGATTACAGGAGCTTTCTAAACATGAATCATCAGTGAAACAATAACTCACAAATCTGAGACCAGAAAGATGGCAAGGCTTCCAATGTCTAGTTGTCTGTAATAGCATTTTGACCATGCTTGAGCCAGATGCCACCAAATGAGAATGTATTTCAGAGTTTCATCAAACAAAAAGTTTTGATACCTCTTCAAATACTTTGGCATAAAGTGACAGTGCAACAGGAGCATTGTATATGCCTTCACATCCACAGGGACATTCTTTTCACTAAAAAAAAACTTATATTTTTTGACACTTTTTAAAGCTTATACCAACACTTATAAGCATCGGTAATTTTGCCCCCAACGCATTTGAAAAACATTGGCAATAACGGAAGCTTTGCAGACGCTTTAAAGCATCGGCAATACTTATTCAGAGTTATTTATTTAAAAAAATATTTAAAAAGCCTAATTAATTTTTTTGGGGCCAAAAAAAACTAACTTAATTTTTTTTAAAAAATCCAATTTCCGTTCTCCAGTAAATTCTGCTTCTTCTAATAGCACAAGATAGATAACGAAAAAAAAAAATTAGAAAAGAAATAATACAAGAAGAACAATAGATGCCCCATTTATTGTTTTTTTTTTTTTTTACAAATTACAATAGGAAGCATGTGCCCAATTTAAATGATTTTTCTTTTACAATAGAAATAACAAAAGAAGCATATTTACAAATTACCGTAGAAATAACACATGAAGCATCTCTCAGCCGTTGTAGCTTCTTTCTACACAGCTTTTACAAGTGTAAGAGTTTTCTGCATAAATTAAATATTACAAAAATAGGTTGCACAGAAATTAATGCTCTAAAAAATCTACGCAGATTTTAAAGCTACAGTAATTTTCTACACAAATTTTAATCTGCAGAATTTTTTTTACTATTTTCAAAGATGCAAAAAATTCTGCAAAAATTTTAAATATGCAGAAAATTTTTTGTACAGTTTTTAAAGTTGCAAAAATCTATTTGCACAATTTTCAGAGCAATATAACTTTCTTAAAAGATTATTTTTTATGAAGAAAACAACCTTGTGACTAAAGTTAATGCTTTTAAATTTCTATACAATTAAACTAAATCTAATTTTATGCTATCAAATTAAATTTTGACAAACACACACACACACACACACACACACACATATATATATATATATATATCAATTTCTAGTACAATCAAGTTCACATTTTGAAAAACTATTGCCTAGAAATTGCTATATCATTATTTTATAAGAGAATAATTTACTAAAAGAAATTCTGAAGATTGAAAAGAGTTTGCTTGAATTGAGACGTGTGATATACAGTGTCTTAAGAACGTGATTTGCCCCCTACGTGCGGATTTGCAGCGATCTCATCTCCAAAGTACAACAACCTGGCTCAACCCGATCTTTTTCTAACGAGCACGACCGCTAGAGAGGCTTGATCCGACCGACTCGTTCAGTTGTTCCAAAAAAAAAGAAAAAATAGAAAGCAGAAAGTTGAAAATTAAAAGAACTCTATCGGTGAAGAAACTCTCGGAAGACAGAATGCCAATGAGAGAGATTGGATTGGATTACGATTAATCCCAGAGAAGTCTATTTATAGACTCTGAATATGATGATTCCGAAGATACATAATGTTTAAGAAACACCGTATTTTTTAGAAAGTCACCGTTCTCTTTCAAAGAGTCATAATTCTTCTGAAAGAAGCGTCTTACGAAAGAGTTTTTTACAACATTTAAAACAACTAAAGATTAGGGGATAAGAAAAATTTAAATTTTGCTGTTAATAATTAAAACTCCAACGTTTTTCTGGCATATAAGCTTTACAATGACATGTTCAGGGTTCTCGATATATTATTTCGGCATTCATTCAGGAAACTAAGTTGTTTAATGTGCCGAATTGCAAATGAGTGGTTGCAGGGCAAAAATTTTCTGTGCATGCACCAAAGAAGATTCTCTCCTGTAGCATGGATCTCAATGTGAAAATCCAAGAGCCATACTGGGACGGGACTAAGCAAAATTACCATGGAAGGTAACAGGATCTAAGCAGAATTACCATGGCAGATGTTAATTCCTATGTTATACATAATTAACACATATAATGGATGGCCCCTAGGTATCCGAGTCTTGGTCTAATTTACTAAGCCAACTTGTTATATCCTTGTTGCACCGGGTGCTCATGCTTTTTGTCGGATAAACTAGCTTATTTTATAACCTAAAAATAAAAATAAGGAAGAAGAGGCCTCAAGGCAAGCACATGGCCGGTTGCCGCAAGGCCCGCAACCGAGCCTGGTTGCACCGGGCCACGTCGCACCGGCCCGGAAAGTCTCACGTCTCGCACCCTAGTCCGTGTCCAGCGCGGCGGGCTCCAACTTATTCCGTTAATGGCCAGCCCGGCACCAACTGGCCGATACACATCCCTCTCTCTGGATCACCCTCTCGTGAATTAAATGCTCCAACCCTAAGCCCAAACCCATACTTTTACTACAATAAATAAATTCAGAGCACTCTATGACGCGGCTTTAATTTTATCGACCCGAGCGGCTGAGAACCTAGAACTGACTGCTATAAATGCTCGCTTTGTGGCTCCAATGTTGGTCATTAGGGCTTGGGAGCTGAGCTTAGGAACTCGTACTGGGAAGATGGCTTGGTTGAGGGGACTCCTATTTGGGCTTCAGTTTCTGGTTCTTTTTCTGGGCTCTCTTCCTTCTCCTGCCAAGTGTGGTCCTGTGGGAAAATTACTGCCACCCTCGCCGCCACCATTGCCGCCACCATCGCCGGCACGCAAGCCCCCAAAGCCGACGCACGACGTCTCGGTTGAAGGTGTTGTCTACTGTAGGTGCAAGCTCCCGGGCTATCTTAAGCCCAAGGATGCTTCGCCTCTTCCCGGTTTGTTCCACCACCTTCTCTTGATGTTGCTGTCTAGCTAAAAACCTGTTACAAGAGCTCTATAATATATATTACCACATATTGGCCATCCCAGCTGGCTGGAAACTCTGCGAGTCTACTGGTATGCAGCCCATATAACCCTGTGATCTATGCTAGCGAATCCCATGCATTTCTCCTACTGTATGTATAGCATTAACTCTCGCAAAAGCACAGCATCTAGTAGCATTGCACCTGCATATCATTTGCCTCTTTAGCCTTTCACAAGCCTTGCATGTGTAGCTGGTCGATAGAAGTGTGAAGTGGCCGTCAAACAGATTGTCCCAGCGTGTTCTCGGAGACGATTGGTTTAGAAAGATGCCAGTCCCATTGCTATCCTCCAAAACAAAGAATTAAAAGGCATGCATTTGAGCTTAGACCTCGCAGGAACAAGGTGTCCCTCCTACGTCGACTGCTCGATCGCTTATTGCACGCTTACACCCTATAAATGCCCCCATGAGGCCACAGTATTCTTTTTTTCTAATCTTTAACAATTTTCATCTCTTCGTTGTTGCAGGTGCGCTAGTTAACTTAAAATGTGGCAACCTATCTGCGAGCGGGAAGTCGGATGCCAGAGGCTACTTCTTGCTCCATGCCAAATTTCCTTTGCTCGACGAAAAACTAATGAAGAGATATGTGGCCAATTGGTGCAAGGTGTACGTGGTGTCGACGCCATTGCCGGCGTGCATCGTGCCGGAATTCCTTGGACCCAAAGGGAAGGGAGCTTCTGTATGCTATGAAAGGAAATTGGTGGCTAGGTCCGGCTACGCGGCAATTTTC
Organism: Phoenix dactylifera; assembly: GCF_051530095.1. Lineage (NCBI taxonomy): Eukaryota > Viridiplantae > Streptophyta > Magnoliopsida > Arecales > Arecaceae > Phoenix > Phoenix dactylifera. The sequence continues at coordinate 29,754,630 of NC_143198.1, read as the reverse complement.
TCTGCACGCTTCTCGGAGCTCGGCCCGGCTAGCTCTAAGATGTGTCACACTTGAAAGAGTGTTTATATATGTACCAAAAAAAAGAGAGTGTTTAATATTATTGCTTTCCTTTTGATGATTTAGCAGGTGTCCTGGTTGGGAAAATAAAGCTGGCGCCTTAGCTGGTTGTTGTAAAAGTTTGGATGTCATTTACTTTCTGTAAGCTTTGGCTACATGCTGTTGGTGTTGGGATTAGATTTCAATAAATTTCATGGTTAGCTTCTTGGTAATTTGGAGCTTCTCAATAGCACCATTACGGCATGCAGGACGATGAAGTAAGCAAGTTTGTAACACCTTCTCACCTCAATTCCATTAAAAAAAAAGAAAAGAAAAACAAAAGCGCCCCATCTATAACTCTTGAAGCCTTCCTCACTTGTTGATAGCACAGTAAAAGGAAGAAAAATATTATAAAAAGGAAACAACCCATTCTTCTTCGAAGAAAAGAAAAAAATACATTTAAAACTATATATATATATTTTCATATATAAAAGGAAATTCAATCGATTCCTTTCTCTTCTCTACTAAAATTTAAATTAAACTTCGGAATTTGGGATCACAAATCTTATTTCAGTTTATTGTTTCTCCTCCCTTTAATCATACTGATTTGCTCCATCTCAGTTGGCTCTCTTCTCTTTCTAATCAGAGCCATCCATCCCATGTCAATCAACTCTCTCTTTTGCCATCTTCGTCTATCTCATGAAACATAAAATTTTTCTCTAGCCAATATTGATGATTGGACATAGCTAGCTAATTGGACCAACAAATAGAAAAATAATTGCTGACCTTAATTATTGAAAGAAAAGAAAGAAAAATAATTGGAGACTATGATGGAGATTTCAGCAGCTTTATGAGCATCCATGGGATCCTTCTTGCTGCTTGCTGATGCACTAAGATACCGTTCTTTTAAGTCTTCTTTGCCTTTAAACTATGAAAACATGTTTATGGAACCGCATGGAAGCAGCAGTTTCCTCTTCCTTTAACCTTGTAATTTTCTTTATTTGCTCCTTCACTTATTCGTTGTAAATTCTCTTATTGTACATCCTTCTCCTCCTCCAAATTTGAATAATTTGGTGACTAATGGTGGTCTAGAGCAGGAGGAGGAGCAGGAGAAAATATGAAAGCTTACCTAGCAAAAAAAATTAAATAATCTAACTCATAAAAATCATCTACTTCAAAAATGAAGTGAACTCAGGCGCTCAATCAGAATTCTGTCTCCCACAATTGATCTGCTGCAATAAAAATAATAACAAAAACCTACAACATGTTCCGCCTTCCAATTTCCTCTCAAACAAAACAAAAGCCATGTCCCTGCCATCAGCTGTTCGAGGGAAGCCATTCAAGAGTCTGTCCTGCAAACATAGGTACTACTTCACCGGATGCGTATGTATAGGATTCTGGCACTCTCCACGCACTCTGCCGCAATACAATCTTTGATGCGTTTCTTGGAAGACCATAGAAGTCTGGGCCATTGAAGCTTGTAAATGCCTCTAGTTTGTCAAGTGCACCAGCCTAATCAAAATAACACCCAAAAAAATGTTCATCAAACAGATTTTGTAAGATTAACTTTGCAAGACAAAAATGTCTAAGAAAATTGTATCGATTCTGCTGATATCTTTATCATCAACAGCACAGTTGCCAAGCTATGCCATCAACATCAGTAAAACTATTCAACCTTTCATGTATCTACACACTAAAAAGAACTAGAGACTGCATAGTAATTATCTTCATTATCTTTAATACTATGCATATCAGGATGAGAAAATAAATAAAAGTTGTAAAGAATCCAAACTAGGTAGATGAAGAGAAGACTTGTTTATAAATGGCTTTGTAAGGCATTAAAAGGTCCATATTGTTGAACTCTGCAGGATTACAGGAGCTTTCTAAACATGAATCATCAATGAAACAATAACTCACAAATCTGAGACCAGAAAGATGGCAAGGCTTCCAATGTCTAGTTGTCTCTAATAGCATTTTGACCATGCTTGAGCCATATGCCACCAAATGAGAATGTATTTCAGAGTTTCATCAAACAAAAAGTTTTGATACCTCTTCAAATACTTTGGCATAAAGTGCCAGTGCAACAGGAGCATTGTATATGCCTGCACATCCACAGGCACATTCTTTTCTTCGTCTCTCATGGGGAGCACTGTCGGTCCCCAGAAAATATCGTATGCTTCCACTTGTAACAGCTGACACTATAGCTTGTCCTACAAAAACAATTTACAATATGTAAGCATTAAACTGAAATTTTTGAAATATTGAAAAAGGTAGGAAAGATAAGTTAATTTCCTTGAAATTACCAGAGAAATATAATAACATAAATTGTTTCATTCTCGCATTTCTTCATTGCAAAAGTTCAATAATGTTTACATTAGCAGTAATCACACACATTTAGATGAAAGCACGATAAAATAATGTCGAATTTCAGACTCCCATACCTATTTAAAATATCTATTTATTTTAGTCACATTTTTATTCATAATATAACCTGAATCTATATCATCACAAATGGAAAAGAAAAAAAACACAGATTTTGGACCATGGGATTCACATGACAGCAACAGTATTTTTTTAAGCTTTTCATACAAGTTGAGAAAAATAGATTTGTGATCATAAAAAAATATTCTAGATATCACTCTTATATTTTTTAAAATATTTTTCTCCTGCTGGGGAAGGGGTGGTGGTGGGGGCATGGGGGCGTTTGCACTTTGGAGATGAATAGAAAATTTTGGTAATAATCATTGTATTAGATCTTAGCAATAAGTTCTTGAAGTCCTTGCATACATATTAGAAACAAGAAAGACTGGATTAGCAAAGGGAACAATTGAACATACTATGAGTCTCTCTTTTCAATACTGGAAGGCAGTAATTGTGAGGCTGCAATCCACCTTGAAACAAAGAATTTCTATTGAGAATAAGATGCTGTGGTGTCACAGTTGCAGCAACTTGGCCTAAAGAATTACAATGTGTTAGTAAGAAACTGAGCCCTCAAAAGAAACAAAGAAAATGGAAAACGAAATTCTATAACAAAAGATACCTTCACTGCACGATTCAATAAACCTGACTGCATCCATAGTAGTAATATGTTCCATTACAACTTTGAGTCGTGGAAGCTTCTGGACCAGTGGTTCTAAAATTGTTTCAATAAACACTTTTTCTCGGTCAAATGTGTCAACATTTGGATCTGTAGCTTCCCCATGAACCTGTAAAATGAGTACACAAAGATAAAGCAGTTTCATTAGTACACTGCAGATGGTAACAAAGTAACCGATCAGAAGGAAAGAGACTGTGAAGTGCAGTAAGGACTCTAAAGATAAGAAATATAAAAATGTCCACTTGGAAACTGGATAAATGAAACCTTTATGGCAGAGCTTCATCAAACCCAACAAACAATTCTGGTAGGTAAAGATATATATGAAATGACAAACGCAGGAATTAGTTCTCTGAGGTACAATAATAATTCCAAGGGGCACTAATGATGAAGAAAAAAAGATCAGTCTTTCAACTTCTGCATACTCTAATCATTCAAGATGCAAGTTGTTCAAAAAATAAGTTTTATCTGACACTTATAATACAACCAGAAGTTTCATTAGTACATATCAACCAGAAGTTTTAATTATAAACTCTCGGAGCAAAATTTGATGATTTTTTAAAAGTTTGGTTCTGTTGTACATGGCTTAGAAACTGCAAATGCAACCTGGTTCTCATTCACAAATCAAAATGAAGGCATATCTCTGAATTTAGCACATAAAGTTCATCATCTCTTGGTGACATCTCAATTTAGTAAAAGTTAGTCCCTGCTAAAAATTGCAATACTCTCAAAAATGTTACAAAGTCTCTAATAGATAAATTGCACTGAATTCAGACGGATCTAAGATTTCCTAGAATTTTGCTGCAAATGGTCAAAACAATAACAGAAACAGGGGAAATTAAAATTCCAGCATCTATCCAAACAAAGAAAAAACATGCAATAAATGATTTTACATATATATGATGAGATTTAAGAAAACATTTGGCAAGATTTTGAAATATAAGTATCAAGTTTTTAAGTGCAACTTATCCAAGCATCACCTTCCATATTATATTTCTTGTGGTTTTCAACTCAAATTGAAATAGATCGGGGCATCTTGATATGTCCTCAATTGCAGCACAAAATGATAATACATGCATGTATTTTATATGTTAAGTATTATGAGCTTGAATTAAATGACTTTGTTTGAAAAGGGGTAATATCAAACAGTTCCAGTCAAAGTTGGATCACATATACTGAAATAGAGCAGGGTATAGCTGTTTCATTTTCCTAAATTTTTTTTTATGCTATTCGTGAACCCATTTTATTTGGTTCTGAAACATTTCGTTCCGGTATTGATAAAAGCATGCTTTGGAACCACATTTACAATAACCTTGTTTTTCAGCTACACATTTTGTATTAATGTTTTCAACATGCATTAATTCTTTCTGCATGACCCCCAGAATTGGTGTCTGTATGTCTGGATTTTACCTACCAGCAAAGGCATACTTTGCTCTACCATCTCCTCAAGGACAGGTAAACATTTCCCAAAAACATCTGTAACGCCATCTTGTGAATTGGTTGTTGCTCCAGCAGGGTACAGTTTTACAGCAAAAACCAGACCACTCCTTCCTAAAAATTGACATCAACATTGTCAAAAAGATGATACAAAAACTAACATAGCAAGATGGCGTAACAAAGTTGAAAGCAGAAAAACAAACCGATCCATCCTCGTTGGATAAGATTAGGAAGATTAAAAGATGCTAATTACAAAATTTACTGTATGTCACCATTACAAACCAGGTTACTGATTTGATTCAAAGATGCTGATTCTTCAAGCGGGGGAAATCTCAAAGATGCTAACCAGGATTAAATATGCTGCTCCATACTCTAGGCACGCAAAGGATCGTCAACATATAATTGTAGCAGGATCAAGTTCATGCAAAGGATAGAGCAATATTATCCACAGAACACTCATGGTGGTGTAAATGTTGTTCAATCTAGTTCATTTTTCTTCTAGGGTTTTCGAAAACAAATACAGAAATCATACAAAAAGAGTATTGTTAGTTTGACTCACTGGCAAGCTTGATCTCCTCCGGGCTCGTGTTATCAGTCAGGTAGAGAGTCATCAACGGATCGAAGCCACTGTTTGGGGGCAACGCCTTCAGTATAGATTCCCGGTAAGCCACAGCGGCGGCCGTGGTAATGATGGGAGGCTTCAAATTGGGCATCACAATTGCCCTTCCAAAATGGCCGGCACTGCACTCAATACAAACTGGTTCTTTAGGCGAAGAATAAGCATTACAGCTCCAGAGACTATTAATAAAATCAAGGAGGAGAAAATAGAAAGCCGAACCTATGAGGCACGACGGCTTGTAGGAGGTCGCCATCGCGAAGGTGGAGGTGCCAATCGTCGGGCCTCGTCAGAGTAAGCTCCATCTTCACTTCCTTTGATGTCAGTGGACAGGGTTTCCACGCAGCCGGGCGGAGGGGAAGGAGGTTTGGTTGGCGAGAGAGGGTCACGGAGGAGCCCGGTAGGCCTGTGAGGAATTGGATCGAACAGTAAGCGAGCATTGAACGGGCGATCGAGCTACAGAGAAGAACGGATGGGAAGATCGGAGAGGAGAATCTAGGGTCGGAGTCCCGACAACCGGACTCTACTTCGGTTTTCAGCCGGATGAATTCGGAACGGGTTGGAACGGGTTCGGGTTGTATCTTTTGCACAAAAGAATGATCGGTCTACTTTAGCGACTTGGTTGGCGCTCAGCACAGCTCTCAAAGCGCCACAAAATTAGGTCGAATAAATATTTTAGTATATTCTTGTTTATAGTTATTTTATTTGAAAATATAGATATAAATATGAGTATTAGTTGAAAACAAAATTTTATATTTATATTTATTTTAAACAGATATAGATATAAATCAGATATCAAAAATATAAATACAAATACGTATATAAATCGGATAAGTAAACTTTATAACTATAGAATTAAAGATATTACTAAGTGGATGATAAATTAAGTTAATAGTTTATTAATATGGTCATTTATTTTTTAAAAAAAAATTATGAGTGACATATAAAATTAAATAAGTTATAAATGGAATCAGATATTCGGATATGGATTAGATAGTTGAAATATTTGGCAAATTTTTTGATATCAGTTAGATGCTTAAATTTCTATTTATATCCGGATAAATCCGGATATACAAATAGATTCGAACGAATGTGATCCAATCCATTTTCACCTCTACCTTTGAGTCATACACTGCACAAATCTCGAGGTCACCATTGCGCAATCCAACGGTAGATGCGTGCAAGAAAAAGGTGCATCATTCCTTCGTGCGGAAGATGCAACCCCTATCCGAGAACGTGGCCAATTGCCTGCTGAAAGTGTGACTTGGTTTGGGCTCAACCTTAACCTAATCACACTATCATTTTATTGGGTCAAGTTGGGTTAGCATATTTGAGAATTAGCATGATATGTATTGATATGAGATTCTGATTTGCTCTCAATATTTCCTTAAATAGGTGATAAATTATTCACATATTGATTGTTTGGACTAAATTGTTCTTCGATAGAATGGTAGTCAATTAAATAGCTGCGTCCTACGCTGAAGGTGGGTCAAATTCTAGCAGGATTTGTCAAAATCTAATTTTGGGTTTTCCTTGGTGGAATTGATTAGGTCCATTTTCATTGAGTGTTTAATATGCAATAGCTTTATAATATCCTTCTGAAGTAATACTTTTATCTTTTTAATATGCCTATATTAGGAATTTCGTAACAACAAAAAATATCTCTAGTATTAAAACATATTTTTATGGATTGGGTCCCATGGTCTATATCCACCCCTACTATGTATTCTTTAATATGAGCCTCCAAAATCGTCTCTCACGTGGTCTTTTTGTGTATATATCTACTATCTATTTTTATATATGCATCTCTTGTAAAAAAATAATTGTTTTTATTATCGCATCCCTCCATATTCATCACTCTAAAGTAATCAAGAGAGGAAGAAGTTGATGAGATTAATGTGGTGAATATCAAATATCCTTCAAATAATTTTGATTAGTGAAGTTATAATTATCCATCAAATACGTTCTTCTCTCATATAAAGTGTGTATCATGTGTACTTTATCTTAGTTTCAATGGTGATGGATGTGTTTGTGCTTGTAATATCATCCATGTGAACAAAACAAAAGTAAGAATGGTTTTTGATCTATGCAAAAAGGGCACAAAAAGGTCAAAAAGAAGCCTAAAGAACTGTTGGTTTCAGATAAATTAAAAATTTTGCTTACCTCTTTCCACGAGGTTTTCTATTCCATCTGTGGATATGTTATCCCTATGAATTTCTTTTCCTGATTCGGGGCTCTGGGCCTTGGAGTCATAAACTCTATACTACTGGACTCCAAGTGGATTTGGCATCACAAAAATTCAGAAAGAACCGAAAAAACCTTGATCTTGTCGAAAACTGTTGGACTTGAATTCAAGCACAGCTCAGTTCTTGGATCCAATCTTGAGTTAAATAAATTCTAGCCAAATCCTCACGCCTGGCAACATTATCCACCTACATTTTTGCATCCCCAAGTCCGAGGATACTCTGATCAAAACCAGGTCCAACGTGACTGGCTTCATTCCGTTTGGTTTAGAGTTCACTCAAATTTTCTTTCATACTGGTCGCAAGCTGTTAGGTGCATCAAGGTTTTTTTTAGTAATTCTGAAATACTATGCCATGCATGTATGGATACTTTTATGAGAATTAAAAAAATAAGATATTCAAAAAATGAGTAAGAAGATCATTTTCGAAATTCTACAATACAATCTTAGTATAGTTGGTCACATAAGCCACTACCCAATCCGTAGTACCGTCATCTCAAATAAAATCAAGTTACACATAATTCTTTAACAATCAGTGCATCAAATCTTTGCTAGCAAGCGAAAGAGAGTTGCTAAACTTTCAAATAACTTTCGAGCAATTATTATTATTATTATTATTATTATTATTATTATTATTATTATTATTATTATACTGAATGTCTTGTCTTATCTTAGTGTAAATACAATTTGAGGAGTTTGAGAACAAAATGTCCCAAAGCTAACTAGGTAAAATAGACAAATTCTCCATAATATGTTGATGGAATGACTAGTCATATAAAAAGCCACTCAATCCGTAGTGTCATCTGTCTTCCTAAATATATGAGTTGCCTCGAAATCTACCAAGTCCTCCACCATCCCTAGATAAAAATGAAATCCTTCTGCTCTACAAAAAAAGCACACATGCCTCTAATCACAGATGCCATACCACCACAATTGCCTCCTTCTGCCATCAAAGTTGATCTTTAGGTAATGGGGGTGGGAGCTTCCAAGTGAGAAACTACCTTTGAGGAAGCGCATAACCATTTCCTATTTTTTCCTAATAGCCATCAAAATTGAAGCTACGTATATTGCTTACCATATTTGGCTGACTTGAAATGATTATAGAAGATAAAAATCTATCGCCCACTCAATCTCATGAGAGCTTTGATGCAAGCAATCAATTTTAACCTCAGTACCTACAGATGAAAGTAGATTGGATAATATTCATTTGAATCGGTTTTCGTATCCAAATTTATTTGGATATAAATAGAAATTCGAGTATCCAACTAATATCCATATTCGTATCCATATCCTTAAAAAAAAAAAGATATTGATTTAGGTAGACAACTATCCAATTATATTTATAACTTTATTTAATTTTTTTATAAAACTCATGAACTATTAAAAAAATAAATAATTATATTAGCCTACTATTAATTTAATTATTATCTTTTCAATAATAATTTTATTTTATGAGCATAAAATTTCATTATCTAAATTATAAAGTGAGTAGCCGTGCGTGCGCGCACCCGTGCGAAATCCCCGGCAGCATAGCTGACCGCCAGCCTCCCTCCCGCACCAAAACCAAAACAAACCGAAAGCAAACAAAAAAAAACCGCCCTGCTCCCATCCACCGCCCCATTTCTCGTCAAGAATAATATAAGATAATATAAATATCTCCGACTCCATCGTTCTTCGTTTACCATGGAAACGACCCCCTCGGGGTCTATTTTTCCATCACCACGCGCGTGCGTGAATCGAGAGTGACGCGATGAAATAGAAATAGTTTTGTAGGGCTGCTTGAACGAAGAATAGCAACTTTGTTTGTGTCAAGAATATTTGACAATAATTTTAAATAAATAAACATTTCTCATTTAAGCAAATGATGCATGATATGGAAGCTTCGGCTTTTGACCTGCATACCATTCATGACGAACTTGGCGGCGGTTTGAAAGTATTTGAGCCATTCTTTAGGTACATTATTTAATATATGACGACGACAAATACGTATCTGAAAGTTTGACGTATATGGCTCCAAAATGGACACTAAATTTTCACGGTCTTATATTAAAGCAAAATTAACTGATGTAATTATATAGTTTCAAAGTATTTGAGCCCTATTCTGTTCTGAATTCTCCAATTAAATGCTGGAGATACTAGGAGAGGTGTCTTAGAGAAAAAGGAAGGTGCTCTTTATCAACTCGCTGCAATTATTGTTACGAGATTACTAAAAGTAGTCCGTTGACTGGACCGTATTTTGTACGGTATAATATACGCCTCCAAATAGAGCAAGAGGAGGGACAAATCCGTACTCTCCATCCTCCAAATCTAAGAAAAGATCTCGTCTTTCTTCCACGTTTCGCAGGGCCGCCGGGAGGAGCCGCCTTGTCACGACCCCCGCCCCGTTCCCGGCGGGCCGCCGCGACGGTCCTAGGGTGCGGGTAGGCATAAGGCCACCAGCCACCGCGTAGAACCCTACTACCTATCAATCATCAATAGATCTTGAAAAATTTTGCATGATACATGCACAAAATGATCACTTTTCCTATAGTGACCTGTCAGGATTATCTCAATACATACAACACACTACCTGTCAGAGCAGCAATCACATAATCCGTCACATAATGAACCTGGACAATATATATCAATACATTATCTCAGGCATATAACTCATCTGTATAAAAATCTGGTTCCCATTCCATCCATGGTCAAACCCATATCCACAACAGGATCTATGACTGTAACTATGCACTATATACAATAGAAGGTTTATAATACACCAAAAGGTATAAACCTCTATTTACATTATACTATACTATACTATGGAGCGGCACAGCTAGCAGGCAATCTCTAACCCTGCTCTTCTCTATACAATACCTGCCCTGCAATCAAAAATACCAAACTGGGGAGTGAGTATATGAATACTCAGTGAGTGGAGTAGAGAGTACTATGCACATGAGACAGAATATAATCATGGCTCGAGATGAAATCTCAAGATCAATAACAACATGAACATGAACTCAACGTAGAGAATATAGAGTAAATCATCAATATCACCACAATCAATATCAACTCATCTGAAGCATATATGGAATAATCAAGTAAACATATATGCTACTCATGAATATGCTCAACAGACCATAATGCTGGAACATACAAATCAGGTGTCAATATGCTGAAATCATCACTAGACAGCTGTCGGGAGGTGGGTTTTACGCCCCAGGCGAACCAGCAACAACTCCCTACTGTCACATGCATATGCAGGATAAGACACCATACCGATAACATAAATGCTAGACAGCTATCGGGAGGTGGGTTTTACGCCCCAGGCGAACCAGCAACAACTCCCTACTGTCACATGCATATGCAGGATAAGACACCATACCGATAACATAAATGCTAGACAGCTATCGGGAGGTGGGTTTTACGCCCCAGGCGAACCAGCAACAACTCCCTACTGTCACATGCATATGCAGGATAAGACACCACACTGATCATATAAATGCTGGCCAGTATCCAGAACAGAAATCCATCTCACATCTACATACTAAACGGCACCTCGCGGGAATTCTACATCCGCGGAAAGCCATACTGCACCTCGCGGGGTCTTACTATGCCCGGCGGCAAGCAGAATATAAGTCGTAGGACCGGCCGATCCTACGCCTAGGGCCGTGTCCCCCCCTAGGAAGGGACTGGGCTCCGCCCACCCAGAAGGCTACTATGTGCACAAAGGCCGATGTTCAACCCCATCGACTATAGGTGTCCTGCAGATACTGCCAAGCCATGCATAAATGCCATAATGCACCCTCCCAATACTCTACTAAAAAGGAGTATGATCAAGACTACCACTCACTCGATCATGACCCAATCATAAACTAACATCAGGGTTAGGAGTGAGGGTCAAGGAAGTGCAATACAACTCAATATACCACTAAGAAGGCTCTACAAATCTTTGAAATGGAGGAAATGAAATCAATTTACAAAAGAAATCATTTCACAATTCGGAATCAATTTGATTACTCATCAACCTCTCGTAATTCCTCTCAATGTTCCCTCAAATGCATGTACAGAATAATCAAGCATGGAGAATCAAGATTATAGAGGAATCTACTACAATATCAGTCAATATGCACAAGTGGAATCAATTCACACTTGGCGATATTCATGAAAATGAATTAAGAATGCTCATGGTGCAAAGTACATGGCTCCCACTCACCTGTCAATCCGGCACAGCCCTGATACGCCTCCAAAAATCTACAGCAGGCAGTGGAGAACTTCTTCCTCTTGTTCCCTAGCTTCTTGCCCAACTGTGACATGCATTTACAATACATTTAGTCTTGTATCAAGGGCCATAATCTACGTGCCAATTATAATATAGGGAACTTTAATTGATTCAACTCCCCCGTTCCCTAAATCTTTTCTTTTCTTTCTCTTTTTCCTTTTCTATTAATTAACTCATCATTTATGTGTATTAGGGACTCCCTTGCATGAGTACAAGGTCCCTTTTTGCTTGATCTAGGCTTAATACCCTATTATAGCATGAAATCCCCTATTTTCCACCCGGATGAACAGTAACCCAAACTGACAGTGGGTTACTTCATCCCGGTTTTGATCCACTTTCAGGACTCCAAATTTGATGAAATTTTTACCTAACATTTTACACTCATAGAGGATTCCAAAGAGATAGCATGCATCATCATCGGAGGCCGTTTGGCCTCCTAAATAATTCGCCGAAGTTGGGACTTCGACACAGTTTTTCCGTAGTGCCGGAAGAATTTGTTAAAATCCGATTCTTCCTCTTTTAACCACCTCTACAACCCTTATCCGACCCCTCTAGACTATATCCACCCTTTGTATAGCCTAATGTCATCAAAAGACTAGATAGGGACGGATATTTACCTTTTTCTTTTTTTGAAATCGAGGTCCTTGCGTAGAGGGGAAGGAGATCTACACTTTTCCCTTCAGCTGGCAGCGCAACCGGAGCTTCCTTGCACCTCGAATCCCCTCCCTCTTTCTTCTTCTTCTTCTTCTTTTTCTTCTTCTTCTCTTTTTCCCTCTCTCTGTGTTTCCACGCCTGAGACCTCCTCTCCCTCTCTGTCTCAATTCCCTCTTCTCAGCCAACCCACCGCCAGACAACCCCCATTTAAGTCAAATCAAAGCACTATTCACCTTTGTTTAATATTATTAAATTCCCATTTTGCCCCTAACACTTCAACATATCTACAACTATGCCATTATTTTTTGATTCCTTCCAATTTTACCCCTTATATCAATTTTAAAGGACTATTCTATCCCTTTTTTATATAAAAAAAATATTTTGGGGTTATTACATCCTCCCCCCCTTATATAAAATTCGTCCTCGAATTTAAAAGAGTAAATTACCTGATTACTCGAAGGGGTGAGTGTATCTGCTCTTCATATTCTGCTCGGTGTGGTATTGGGAATCAAATAAATTAGGAGTGTTTTACCTTCTATCTCTACCACACAGGTAGGATAAACATACTTCGCTTTTATACTATCCCCTACATGTGTACTAATAGCTAAGGGAATATGCATTAATATCTTATCCTTAGCTAACTTTTTAGCAAAATAAGGGGACACAAATGAATGGGTAGCTCCAGAATCAAATAACACTCTAGCTTTAATCTTATCAATGAGGAGCATACCTGTCACAGTTGCATTCGATGCCTGTGCCTCTTGTGGATTTACCGTAAACACTCTTCCTTGCCCTCTGCCTGCTGGGGCTAATGGCTGAGATGGTCCGGCACTCTGCTATGATGCTGGTGTCTGACCTCTGCCTCTGCCTACAGGCCCCCTACTACTAGGCCTGTCCATCTGCACAGAAGGGTAGGATGTTAGAGGCACAAACTGCTGGGTGACACCCTGCGGGCATTCTCTGACAAAATGACCCGGCTGTCCACATCTGTAGCACACTCCCTGACCCATTCTGCATATGCCAGGGTGCTGCTTCCCACATATGCCACACACTGGCCATGATTGGAATTTGGATTCAGTTCTGGCCATAGTGACCGGAGGACGAGGTGCTAATGGTAGAGAAGCATCCTGTGACTGACCTCTTCTCCTCCACTTCCTCTTACGTGGGGCAGGTGGAGCTGAGCGTACAGACTGCTCCGTCGGGCCCTCCGGGAGACTTGCTCCCTCAGATCTACCTCGGCTGCTTTGCCCTTTTCCCTTACTCATTTTCCTCTGTTCTCTTTCAGCCCTTTCCTCTTTGTTTCTGATCTCCCACTGTTTTGCTTTATCAATCAGCCTAGACAAGGTGGGGACCTCTACTGCTAGTACTGCATTATAAAGCGGGGAAATCAGACCCCGCCTGAATCTTTCTATCCTGGCAGCTTCAGTGGGGATGATGTAAGAAGCATACTTCCCCAATCTAGTGAACTCACGAGCGTACTCAGATACGCTCATTCCGGGCATCTGCTTCAGCCTCTCAAACTGAAGAGCCCGATTCTGCCTCTCAGCTGGAGACAAAAACTCATCCATCACTGCTTGCCTAAACTCTTCCCAGGTTGGAGGATTCCTACTGTACAATCTGTCCTCCATATGCCTCTGGTACCAGTCCCAGGCATCTTCCTTCATTGTAAGCCCTACAAGTTCTATAGCTCTTGCATCAGAACAGGGCAGTCTCCGTATCATCTTTTCAGTCTCCTCCAGAAATCTCTGAGGATCTTCACCTTCTTCCCCCTTAAACTCCGGGGTTCTGAGCCTCAGAAATTCCTGTATAGTAATCCCCTCATCATCTAGAGCCCGCCTGGCCAAACTTCTTGGCACAGGTACAGGAGGTGGGATGGATACTACTGACGGGGCAGGAGATTTCCCCCGAGCAATCTGCTCCCTCAGAGCCTGATTCTCCGCCAGTAACTGTTCCATCAATGCATCTCTACTTCCTACCTCTCCTTGATCATCAACCCTCCGTCTATCAGCAGGAGGAGATTTTTCTCTTTGGGGCTCGACATGTGCGGAACCCGCATCCAATACTATATTTGGCTCCATCCTCTTTCCAGGACGAGCAGGTCCTCTCCTTGGAGGTATTCTTTATATCTCTCTAAAAAAGTCAAAAAGAGAGGATGGTCGTTACACACTGAGTCATGATATATTTTACTGAGTTGTAAATGACTCATAAAATAACATACAGAAAAATCCTATGCTCCATAGTATAATCCTATACTTAATCCTGACTCATCCTATTGCTCTGACAGGACTCTTCTTAACCTTTGCTCTGATACCACCTCTGTCACGACCCCCGCCCCGTTCCCGGCGGGCCGCCGCGACGGTCCTAGGGTGCGGGTAGGCATAAGGCCACCAGCCACCGCGTAGAACCCTACTACCTATCAATCATCAATAGATCTTGAAAAATTTTGCATGATACATGCACAAAATGATCACTTTTCCTATAGTGACCTGTCAGGATTATCTCAATACATACAACACACTACCTGTCAGAGCAGCAATCACATAATCCGTCACATAATGAACCTGGACAATATATATCAATACATTATCTCAGGCATATAACTCATCTGTATAAAAATCTGGTTCCCATTCCATCCATGGTCAAACCCATATCCACAACAGGATCTATGACTGTAACTATGCACTATATACAATAGAAGGTTTATAATACACCAAAAGGTATAAACCTCTATTTACATTATACTATACTATACTATGGAGCGGCACAGCTAGCAGGCAATCTCTAACCCTGCTCTTCTCTATACAATACCTGCCCTGCAATCAAAAATACCAAACTGGGGAGTGAGTATATGAATACTCAGTGAGTGGAGTAGAGAGTACTATGCACATGAGACAGAATATAATCATGGCTCGAGATGAAATCTCAAGATCAATAACAACATGAACATGAACTCAACGTAGAGAATATAGAGTAAATCATCAATATCACCACAATCAATATCAACTCATCTGAAGCATATATGGAATAATCAAGTAAACATATATGCTACTCATGAATATGCTCAACAGACCATAATGCTGGAACATACAAATCAGGTGTCAATATGCTGAAATCATCACTAGACAGCTGTCGGGAGGTGGGTTTTACGCCCCAGGCGAACCAGCAACAACTCCCTACTGTCACATGCATATGCAGGATAAGACACCATACCGATAACATAAATGCTAGACAGCTATCGGGAGGTGGGTTTTACGCCCCAGGCGAACCAGCAACAACTCCCTACTGTCACATGCATATGCAGGATAAGACACCATACCGATAACATAAATGCTAGACAGCTATCGGGAGGTGGGTTTTACGCCCCAGGCGAACCAGCAACAACTCCCTACTGTCACATGCATATGCAGGATAAGACACCACACTGATCATATAAATGCTGGCCAGTATCCAGAACAGAAATCCATCTCACATCTACATACTAAACGGCACCTCGCGGGAATTCTACATCCGCGGAAAGCCATACTGCACCTCGCGGGGTCTTACTATGCCCGGCGGCAAGCAGAATATAAGTCGTAGGACCGGCCGATCCTACGCCTAGGGCCGTGTCCCCCCCTAGGAAGGGACTGGGCTCCGCCCACCCAGAAGGCTACTATGTGCACAAAGGCCGATGTTCAACCCCATCGACTATAGGTGTCCTGCAGATACTGCCAAGCCATGCATAAATGCCATAATGCACCCTCCCAATACTCTACTAAAAAGGAGTATGATCAAGACTACCACTCACTCGATCATGACCCAATCATAAACTAACATCAGGGTTAGGAGTGAGGGTCAAGGAAGTGCAATACAACTCAATATACCACTAAGAAGGCTCTACAAATCTTTGAAATGGAGGAAATGAAATCAATTTACAAAAGAAATCATTTCACAATTCGGAATCAATTTGATTACTCATCAACCTCTCGTAATTCCTCTCAATGTTCCCTCAAATGCATGTACAGAATAATCAAGCATGGAGAATCAAGATTATAGAGGAATCTACTACAATATCAGTCAATATGCACAAGTGGAATCAATTCACACTTGGCGATATTCATGAAAATGAATTAAGAATGCTCATGGTGCAAAGTACATGGCTCCCACTCACCTGTCAATCCGGCACAGCCCTGATACGCCTCCAAAAATCTACAGCAGGCAGTGGAGAACTTCTTCCTCTTGTTCCCTAGCTTCTTGCCCAACTGTGACATGCATTTACAATACATTTAGTCTTGTATCAAGGGCCATAATCTACGTGCCAATTATAATATAGGGAACTTTAATTGATTCAACTCCCCCGTTCCCTAAATCTTTTCTTTTCTTTCTCTTTTTCCTTTTCTATTAATTAACTCATCATTTATGTGTATTAGGGACTCCCTTGCATGAGTACAAGGTCCCTTTTTGCTTGATCTAGGCTTAATACCCTATTATAGCATGAAATCCCCTATTTTCCACCCGGATGAACAGTAACCCAAACTGACAGTGGGTTACTTCATCCCGGTTTTGATCCACTTTCAGGACTCCAAATTTGATGAAATTTTTACCTAACATTTTACACTCATAGAGGATTCCAAAGAGATAGCATGCATCATCATCGGAGGCCGTTTGGCCTCCTAAATAATTCGCCGAAGTTGGGACTTCGACACAGTTTTTCCGTAGTGCCGGAAGAATTTGTTAAAATCCGATTCTTCCTCTTTTAACCACCTCTACAACCCTTATCCGACCCCTCTAGACTATATCCACCCTTTGTATAGCCTAATGTCATCAAAAGACTAGATAGGGACGGATATTTACCTTTTTCTTTTTTTGAAATCGAGGTCCTTGCGTAGAGGGGAAGGAGATCTACACTTTTCCCTTCAGCTGGCAGCGCAACCGGAGCTTCCTTGCACCTCGAATCCCCTCCCTCTTTCTTCTTCTTCTTCTTCTTTTTCTTCTTCTTCTCTTTTTCCCTCTCTCTGTGTTTCCACGCCTGAGACCTCCTCTCCCTCTCTGTCTCAATTCCCTCTTCTCAGCCAACCCACCGCCAGACAACCCCCATTTAAGTCAAATCAAAGCACTATTCACCTTTGTTTAATATTATTAAATTCCCATTTTGCCCCTAACACTTCAACATATCTACAACTATGCCATTATTTTTTGATTCCTTCCAATTTTACCCCTTATATCAATTTTAAAGGACTATTCTATCCCTTTTTTATATAAAAAAAATATTTTGGGGTTATTACACGCCTCTCTCTCTTTCTCTCTCTCTTTATGTCGCCGTCCCTTTTCTTCTTCTTTTGAATCCAGGTATCGCTTCATTCTGTCCCTCTCTTCTTTGGTTTGATAAAATTCCGGGCTTTTTTTTTTTCGATGGCGAGGAACCCGTGCCGGGACGCTAAAAAGGGTTCCTGTGTGGTGTTTTTTGCTACTTTTCTAGAAAAGGAGATATTTGAATCCGATTTCGATGTTAATGAGGTGAATAAGAAAACAGTGATGGTCTCATCGACCCGTTCGTTGAATGGGACCTGTGTTGCTTTTTTTTCCCCCCCTTTTCCTTCTATTAAAGTTGATTTTTTGATTTTTTGTTTGTAGGATTTATGGAGTAGTTTAATCGGATTGGGGAGGCCGACTGGAGCTCGGTAGGATTCGATGAGGATGGCAGTAGGGTTCAAGAAGCCTTGCTGCCGGGGTTTCCGTGATGGATTTGGAGGGATTCTGAGATCCATGCTCTGGTCGTCGAGGTTTCTTTGATTAAGATTCTCTTTAGATTGAAAAAATTGGGGTTGGAGTTTTGATCGTTCGTTGGTGGTATTGTTGAGTGAAATTGGAGAAAATGGAGGAAGAGTGCACTTCTTGGGTGAGGAGGGCAAAGTTTTCGCATACCGTTTATCACCGGTGGAATTCTTCGAGGTCGCCTTCGATTCGTGATTGTGACTTGGAATTGAATCCGAAGAGCTTGAATCTAGAGTCGAAAAATAGGAGTTCAAGTTTGGAATCGAAGCCGAAGAGCTCGAATCTGGGTTCATCTAGCCAGGCGATTCCATCGTCGGCTCGACTCTATTCTGGGAGGGGGCTCAAGCCAAAGGCGTCAATTTTAGAGTCTTCAAATGTGTCTTCGGTTCCGTTCTCTTTCCAACCCGACAATGATCCGGTTGTAAAAGCGAAAAGCTTGAATTCAGATCCTTCTGTGCTGTCTAAGGTACGATCGGATCGCAGCTTGGGCCCAAACACAAAGAAGACAAGTGTGGTGGCTCCTAGTTTGCCCTCAGTTCCATTATCTCTCCGACCAGATAGTAATCCCTCGAAGCTGCAGCCAGAGGGCTCAGGTTTAGACTCTTCTGATTTCTCTTTCTATCCTGACAGAGATTCTGGCCCGAATCCAAAGAGCTTGGAGTCTGGTAAGGTTTCTATATCTTATGGGAGGGCTATAACAGATTATGAGCCTCCTAAAACTAGCTTGTTTTCTGATGGTAGCAAACAGAACTCTAAATCCAAGCAGAGGTCACTATCTCCTCTTCCGACTACAATCCTTTCCAATGTCTTTAAAGAAGCTAAGTTGATTGGAAAGAGATTCTCCAGCCCACCACCTAGCAGGAAAAATTCTAATAAGACCCCTGAGAGTGGCAGGTTCGCTTCACCGTCACCTCCAAAAATGAGTGATTTTCTGCATTTGTCTTCAATTAGAGCCTCTGAGAACTTGAAGACTAGTTTGAGCTCTAACAGTTCAGGTTCAAACATGGTTTCTATCTCTTCTGGGAGGACCGAATTATATCCCGATTCTCACAATTCTAGTATGATTACTAATGATAGAAATTGGAACAAGCCCAAGCAGAGGTCAAAATCTCCTATTCCCACTACTGTCATTTCAAATGTCTTTAAAGAAGCTAGACACATGCGAAAGAGATTCTCTACCCCACCTCCTAGCCGGAAGAAATCCGATAAGTCCCATGAGCATCATGAGTTCGCTTCCCCATCACCTCCTAATCTGAGTCCTCTTCAGCATTTGTCTTCAGGTAAAACCTCTGAGAAGTTGAAGAGCAGGAATGACTCTTCTTGGGCAAGATATTTTGATTATGGAGGAGGGAGAGTCACTGCCTTGGAGACCACAGAGAAATGGACTGTTGATCTCTCCAAACTGTACGTCGGGCTTCGGTTTGCCTCTGGAGCTCATAGCAGGTTACACCGTGGTATTTATAAGGATCAGCCTGTTGCTGTGAAAATTATCAAGCAACCTAATGATGACGAAAATGGAGTGATGGCTGCACGACTGGAAAAGCAGTTTGCTAGAGAAGTCACGTTTCTGTCTCATCTCTATCACCGAAATGTGATCAAGGTACTTGTTATATTATCTTTAGTTCTTCTGACATTTTGTTGCGGCTTCTGATAACCTGAATAGTTTTTTGCATCAGCATGTTGAGAAGATACATGCAATATGACCTAGTTTGCTAGCACCTTGCTGTAGTTGTCCACTGAGTTTCAGGGATGTTCAACCAGTCCTGAACTTCATTTGAAATGTAAACTGGTGAATCCTTAATGAATTGATTGGACCTAGTCCAGATAAAAGATGTAAACTAGTGAAGTGGTGCCAACCAGCCTTAAGCTCAGCTGGGAGAGGTTGAGGGTTCAAACCCTGGTGGTGGTGTCCCCACCATACTTTTCTTTAAAAAATAAAAAGTGAAGTTGGGCTCCAGATAAACTTCTTGAGCCACGAGAGAGATTTCAGAGTATGATTCTTTATATTATATTTTTTATGGCTATCTACAGGAATTTTTGATGGGATTATGTGCATGAAAAGTATTTATTTTTATGCAGTGCTATCTGGACACTTCTAAATATAGGTTTTTTTTTTAAAGATCCCGTATCTGGTTCTTATGAACACTGGGACATTTGACATCTGTGTCACATTTCTAGGTGACATTGTCTTTATGTGCTCATAATTACTCAGATAAATATGCCCACAAGTTGCATTGTCATAAAACTTAGTTTCTTTTTTTATTCAAGACAGCTGATTGAGAGCATCTTATCTACTATAAAGTTTTCAGCTGAAAACTGAGCACCTTTTGATATGGAGTGAAAAGAAAATCTGATTGAAGGATTCTTCTTATTTTTTTCCCTATGGTAGAAAAGGGTTATGATGTGTAAAAAGAAAGAAAAAGAAAAGGATGAGGTTTAAAGCACTATATAGTGGTAAAGAAGGAGATGATCATCTTGTGGTTGAAGATGGCTCCCTCGATAAGATACCTTGTGGAAGATGGAGGGTGAGATCTTGGAATTTGGGTTGGCAGGTAGTGGATATCATAGAGTAATTTCTTTGGATGATTTTCATCTCTTTCATGTACGAGGCACTATTATTTCTAAGATCTAAAAGTAACTAGAACCTTTTAATGAGTGGGGCTCTTGACCTGATTAATATTCATCCTTTGTAATGTTATATGCTGTGTAGATTTTTTTTTTTTAGATGCTTAAATATTAAAAAAAACCTAACACAACTGTGAATTTTCTTAGTTATGCTTATATAGCGCCAAAAAAATCCGAAGTTTATGTTATGCATAGGGGTGGGGCAAGGATTTGGCACGTGGGGAGGGGGGCAGCTAAATATGTAACACTGCGAGATGGCATCCACTTTAAATAATAAAATATTTATCAACTAGAGAAGAAATTAAAGGAATTATCAAAGTTCTCTTTGTATTGTTTCAGGCAAAAGGAATCATCATGTTTAACAGGATTGAATTATTATCAATTGGCAAAATGTGTTTGTTTAACTTTTGCAGGAACAAAGTTTAGAATTACCTCTTAGTGCTGATAAATTTAGAGCCCAAACGCCAAGGCATCTAATGTATTAGCCCTACATCTCTACCACAATCAGCACTGGAAACAGATCGAATATGGAATGGATACTTGTTTCACTGGTGTTCTTATCAATAGAACATTATTTTGTTCTATGTTTTATGAATTCAAAATGAGTATGTGAACCTCTCCATTTTTTATTACTTTTTCTAAAACAAACAAATGATTATACATAAAACGACAAAGAAATAATTACATCCACTCAATCACCTAACTCTTTTAGTGAATCCTCACAATTCTTCTAGGTTACATACTTTAGCTTAAAAAACTGATGGTGAAGAATGCAATCCACCAAATTAAAGATATCACTATATGGAAAGAAAATCAAATAAAAGATGTTGATGTTGCTACTTATTTCTCTTTGAAGTTTATAAGAGTTATACGAGACTAAATAGGATTGTAAATGAAATCAATTATTCATGTACGGATTAATTATTTGTGTATTCGGATCTATTTCTGTTTTACTACGATGGATATAAATATGAATACAAATGTTAGATGGATGCTAAATTTTGGATACAGAAGCCAAATGGATATTTATCCGATCCATTTTCATCCCTAATCACAATCTAATAGCTCCAAGTCCCCTCCAGATATGAGATCCTTCTGATGGATAGAATTGATAGATCATCTTTGGAGTCTGACCCCTTGGGTTATATAGAGGGATTTGGATCACAAAGTCCTCCTTATCAAGTATGCTTCTCAACATAATAAACACAATCTAAATAGACCCAGCTGCTAGAATCATCCACTCACTCAGATATATCCCTTATCAATAACTGAGATGGATCCTGCCCTCTTATTAATATTTTATTTGTAGGCTGTTGATAATTACAATGCACTAGATAAAATAAAATTACCATCTAAATTTAATAAGGCCAACTGACATTTACTTATACCAATGAATTGTTCTACAAGTATTTTATAAGTATACAAAAAGATGATTGCCCTTCAAGTTGGTATAATTACTTTACAAATTACAATAGTTCAAACCCTACTATGCATACCAACCTTTTACCTCGCATAGGGTATAATAGGTAAAAGTACATTATTATGATTAAATAAAGAGTAAAGACATAAAAATTGCATGATTTATTAATATTATAGTAATAAAAATTTTAAAGTGTTACCAGATATTGTTGTTTCACAGATTCAGTCATAAAAGCCTTGGGGCTTTTTCTAAGTAGTAGACAAAGTAGACACAAAGTTTGGAATAGATTTTGAGCTCCACTAGACAAGATACCTTTTCAAGGGAGAAATTTAAAAATCTTATCTTTATAATGGCAAGCCAAATTCTTTTAAGAAATCAATGCCAAAATAAAGCCTATCACCATTTATGGAAGTCTTCGTTCAAATTTGCCTCTCTTTCTCTCTCTAAGAACTTTTCCAACTCCCTGCCTGTTTCTTCATCCTTAAACTATAAAAAGCAGCTTAATTTCCAAATTTTAAATCTAAGAATACCCCTGATTGGTTTTCTCTTGTAAAGGATTTAAAAGTTGCAAGACTTCTATAGAAGACGAGACTCCAAAAGCTCCTAAGAAAGATATCTTAGTGTATCTGGACTCTAGGAACTTTCAAAGAGGAGGAAGAGTAAATACTTCTCAACCATGAGACTAAGGTGAGGGATAATGCATTGAAACTTTATAAATTAGTTATCTTTAGAATTTAGATTTTAGTTTAATTATTCCAAATTTAAAATCTTTAGCAGTGCAATATAACTAGTATAAATTAAATATCTATAATCCATTGGCAACATGGCAAGAGGACAAAGCACTTCCCCACTTTTCAAAATAATAAATTATATTCTTTCCCTTTAAAACCTGCCTCAGCCCCAATCTTTCCTTATAAGACTTTTAGTTTCCATATAAGGATTGTGGGAAAGATAAATACAAGTTTCAAGGGGGAGCCATATGGGCACCGCCGAGGGGTCCCCCCCCAACAGCATGTTTGGTTTTCCTTCTATTTTATAAAAAGAGAAGCCAAAATCTAGGTTTTCTAGCTTCTTCTAAAAGCACGTCTGACTATTTCTTCTTATAGATGCACTTTTCAGATAATGTTATCAAACACTATTTTTTAAGAAAGTGCATTTTAGAAAGTGACTTTAAAAGCACTTTTTTAAGCAATACCATACATGAGTCTGAAAATTTCTCTAATGTGGCACACAATTGATCCCCTAAGTCTGAAAGTTCCTTCAATGTGTCCCCCAAAAGTTTTGAAGTAGAATATCAGGAAATAACTTGTATCATTGGAATTCCATTTTGTATGGTCTTTTAACAATCACCACTCTTCCACACCTTTAATCTTAGATTTTTGAGTTCCCACAATCAATGATATTTCTCATTCCAAGGCATCTTGTCTCTTTGGACTCTAAATAGCTATTCTCTAGAGATTTTTATTGTTTTGTTTGTTCTATTCTAAACAATATAAAAATTAGAAAATAATGATTATAGACCAGCAGCTCTTTTTCCATCCATGACAGCCCCTTAGCAGGGGCTTATCTTGTAGGACTCTAATTGGTATCTTTTTATTTTTTTTCCTTGACTTTTCAACCTGAATCTCTTAAAGGGACTATTATTATCTTAGTTGGTGATTGTTGGTTGAGATTATCTCCCTTGCTCATGGCTCATGGCCAAAACCTAACTCTCTCACAATTTGCCTTGTAAATGCCCCCAAGTTCTTTTGATAGAAATTATGGGCTTTGCTCAGAAAAATAGGAGCTTGTCCTTCACAGATTTTATGGACTATTATTTTGAGCAAGGTCCGCCATACCGACCGTATCGACGTACCGGTGAGCGCCGGTACTGGTACCGAACCGAATCGGTACTATACTGGTTTGGCTGGTTCGGGTCAAAAACTAAAAAAAATTTGGAGCCGGTACGTGCTGGTACGTACCGGTACGAGTCAGTATGGGTTGCGAATGGTCAGAACCGAAAAATGTAGCTGTACCGTATCGGTGCTGTCCGATACCAGCCCGTACCGACCGGTATGGCATACCATGATTTTGGGATTGAGGGTGGTGGGGTGAAGGGGGGGGGGGGGGGGGGGGGCTACTTACAATGTTAGTTAGATTGTAGCTGGGATTAATTTTGAAATTATAATATTTGGTTGGGAGCAGAGATACTTATGGAAAAGGAAAGACTTAACTGCATTACTTTGGTGATGGATGATAGTTGATGTATAAGGAAAAAGAAATTGGGGATCAACTTTGATGGTGAAGTGGCGGTAGGGCTAATATACGTAGCGATTCTTTTGAATTTTACATGGGAACAGAGAATATTTAGGGGGTGTAATTGTAGCCCCCGGTAATGTATCACAATCCTGCTTCCAAGACAGGGAATTAAATCATGTGTTGTGCCTTTCCCAGTCAAGAGCCAGCGCATCAGCATATTGTACCACACAACCACATTCTGTAATCACTTCTATCAAGGAACTAAGCAAAACAGCTATAGATACTACGATGCCAGGACAAACTTTTTTTTCTTCTCTACTTCTCATATACACTACTTATAGTTGCCTTTTTACTAAACAGTAGACATGTAAACACTTTTGTGACCTGAACATAATAAACGTAGCATTCTAAGATGCACTAGAAACATGTGCTGGTTGCTAACATATATGTTCTAACGGCGTTCTTTTAAAGAAATCTAACTCATAAACTAACTTAGATGACACTATATTGGACTTGAAAAGCAAAAATGAAGATAAAGCACTTATAGGATATCGAGAATGTTGGGAAGAGGAATACTATCAACTAAGCACTTAAAGTTTAATTGCGTATCTATGCAGTTTGCTTGCACCTTTCTATCTGTGCCAGCTCAATTGCTGCATATTGCAGTAATATGCTATGGTATGAGCTGATAAAAAATGATATATAGCTTTACAAGCTAGTACCAATGCCGACTGTGGCCTAGAATGTATCATATAACATGGTATAATGTGGATTAGCACAGACACTGCTGCAACATAGATGTGGTCTTGTGTCAGATTAGAAGGCCATTATTAGGTTATTGTCCTGGCACTCCGGGCTCTTGAGAGAGACGGATGGGATACATGCGTAACCTTTTGGCTTTTCTTATTTAAATATAAAGTGGTTGCCTGATGACTCGAATTCGCACCATTGCGCTTGTCGGCCCAAGCCTTTTACTATTCACTGAGCAAGCTTAATTGAAAAGACAAAGAATTATATTATAATACAATTACATATCATGATCTGTGTTATCTCCATCTGATTATTTCTGGTTCGATGCAGCTGGCAGGGGCATGTAAAAATCCACCAGTCTTTTGCATCATCACAGAGTATCTCTCGGGAGGCTCTTTAAGAGCGTTCTTGCACAAACTTGAGCACAAATCCCTTCCTTTACCAAAACTAATTGCAATTTCTTTAGATATTGCTCGGGGCATGGAGTATATTCACTCACAAGGGGTTATCCACCGTGATTTGAAACCCGAGAATATCCTATTTGATCAAGACTTCTGTGTAAAAATTGCTGATTTTGGAATAGCATGTGAAGAAGCATATTGCGATGCATTAGCAGAGGACCCTGGCACTTATCGCTGGATGGCGCCTGAGATGATCAAACACAAAGCTTATGGACGGAAAGTGGATGTTTACAGCTTTGGGTTACTGTTATGGGAGATGGTGACAGGTACTGTCCCTTATGAAGACATGACACCTATCCAGGCTGCTTTTGCTGTGGTTAATAAGGTATGCTTTTCTATTGTCGCAGATGTTCCTCTCTAAGATCTTTATCTGATATCTTTTTCTTGTTAAGCTAGAAATTTGTATTAGCCAATGCTAGACAATCTTGTCAATAGCAATAAACTTATCAAGGTAGCATTGTCTGACATCCAGCCATCACATTACCCAAAAACGTTTTCATGGCGTGCTTGCAAGCTGGTGTCAATATTTTGAACAACTCGCCTTTTTTCCAATTATATAGCTGGCTAGTGTGCTGCAAGGTAAATATTCTATATTGACTATCCAAACAGTACCTGCATATTCATGGTAGAATTATATAGCTAGCTAGTGTGCTGCAAGGTAAATATTCTATATTAACTATCCAAACACTACCTGCATTTTAATGTAAAATCCATTTATTAATATGTAGAGTAAGGTTTTTAAATCTCAATATATCAGTTATCTCGGTGAATGGATGAACTGAGATCTCGATTTATCTCAAGCAATATGGTAAGTGGAAAGATTTGGAGGGAACCAATATTTTTCAAGATCTCAACTGATATTTTCAGGTCGAGATATCAAAATCTTAGCCAATACGGTACATCTATGATCAAGAACTATATTTAAGCAAAATTTTAAGTTTATTAGTTAGCAAAGCCTATTTAATGAAACAAAAAATAAAAAAAATATCGGTCAATACGAATATGTTGTATTGGTCAATATCTTGGATTTTATCGGTTTATATCAATCAAGATAATAGGGTCGAGATTTTTATATACATTGTATCGAGGGGGTGCCCGATACTGATACTAGGAATAGAGCACCCCCCCCCCCCCCCCCCCCCCCCCCCCCCTCTTCTTTTGCAGGTCAATCTTTTCCAACTCTCTGACAACCAATCACAAAATTGATTACTTGGATGGACAGGATTATTGGGAGAAAACAATCCAAATTAAGATAGAGTTTTTGTTTAGTGGGAGTCTTAAGGTGCTAATTAAGGAGAGAGGGAGTGGCCTGGTAGGAGATGGCTGTGGTGATTAAGAGAGAGAATATTTTTTTTCTTCTTTTTTTGAGTGAGTTAGTTGATTACGATATTTGTGTCCTCTAGCTTAAGACTTCAACGGTGGCTTCCATTTCTAGTGTGATATAGTGGCTTCCTTTCTTACTACAACATTAATTGCTAATAAGATTTAAGTTATCCTATTAAATTTGTCTCTGAATATTATTTCTCTTTACATATATTGTACTTTGGTGGCATTGTATAATTAATCTTTTATATATTCTTTATATTAGGCAATTTAGCTTTAGATAGTAGGTAAACTATTGTTTGATTAAATTGTTCATTAAATGATTTGTTCTCTGTTAGAATACATGCATCTTATACTGGTAACAACCAAGATTGATGAAAGGCCTCATGTTTGTTTATGGAAAAAAAATTCCCTCATGTTCTTTCGAACATATAACATATTCAGACATAAGAATTATATTTTATAATAAATAATTTCTGTTGTAGTATCTTTTTTTATAATTCCAAGGAATATAAATCTATAATTTATTATATTCTTTTTGTAACAAATAAACTTTTATCGCATATTAATGATAATACACCCAGGAGGAAATTCTGGCTCGGTTTCTGACCGACAGAAACTGTGATCTTGGCCAAGGTCTCTGCTGCCATGAAAACCTTGACATAGAGATAATGGCATAAGAAGTGCTGACATCTGCTCCAAAAAAGAAAAGAGCATTGACCTTTCCATCAGTGTTTACAAATTGACCAAAATACAACATTACAGCCATTATTCTATTCTGCTACCACATTGAGTTCGAAAAAGCCATCTTTGTACATGAATTCATTCGCCTGCCATTTTTAGTACATAGTATTATGTTCTATATTGTTCATTCCTCAACATAAAACGTTTTTCGTCGACTGTTTAAAGGGAAAAGATTTGCAATGCCTTTTTATATTTTGATTACTACGGTCATCATTCTTCGATACAATGAAACAAGCTTTGCCATGATTGTGTATATATATATATATTTTAGTTATACTAAAAAGCAGAGATCATTGCTGGCATCTTGCTATGATGCCCTAACAACTAGAAATGCCCTTTTCAGAACCTGAGGCCTGTCATTCCTTCAGACTGCTCTGCACCTTTACAAGCATTAATTGAGCAATGTTGGGCTCTGCATCCAGAGAAGAGGCCCGAGTTTTGGCAGATAGTGAAGGTCTTAGAACAGTTTGAATCTGCTCTTGCTCGTGATGGAACCCTCAGCCAGCTTCAAAACTTGACCAGCCGGGATCACAAGAAGTGGTTGTTCCATTGGATCCAGAATCTCAGACCCTGGCATGTCAATGGTTCAGGGACCCCGCAGTCTAGACTGCTATAGCTTCTCGCTCTGAATCAACTAGTCTTGATGGATTTTCTGCCTTTGTAGTTATGATGTTTCATCTTACTCCAACTGAATAAAACTGCAGGCTATTTTCTGTAATTTTTTTAGTGAATAGCTGGTTCTCTTACTGTGAATAGATATTTCACTTCTTTGTCAAATGGACAGCTGTTTCTGCCTTTGCATTTGCATGAGAAAACAAGCCATCAGTGGTTTCAGATGCACAGCATGTCCATAATATTTTTGCAAGGCAACAGATTCTGGTTCATGTTAGTTTTCAATGTCTATGCCCTCGATTTTTTTAACCTCATTATTTGTATGATATGTCAAACAGTTCTTAGTTAAGTTTGCCGCACACTTCGGCATATGCTTTGCATGTCAGCAAGTAGACTATGATACTTTGTATGATAAATCAAAACCCACTTTTGTCCCCCTATACATAGGGTAGAAGTGTGGATCCAAGTATGTAATCTGCCTGACTTCTTTACATCTCCTTGTTAATTCTTTTTATTGTGTTATTAACTTGTGTATCATAGGAACAGTGATACCATATGACAAGCCCTGCATATATAGACTGGTTATTGACTACTAGTCTTTGAAGAATTACACGCTCCTGTCTTGTTCTTGAATCTTTGGAATACTCGAGTGGGATCTTCTTCTTTGAAGACTAGACTTGGGCAGCACCAGTTTGTTCCTATTGGGAGCCTTGTCATTTTCATTGGAAGGGAATGAGTGGCAACCTTTACTAGAGTCCAAAAATAGAAGACTCATTGGAAGGACTTG
The DNA here is from genome assembly GCF_051530095.1 of Phoenix dactylifera. Classification (NCBI taxonomy): domain Eukaryota; kingdom Viridiplantae; phylum Streptophyta; class Magnoliopsida; order Arecales; family Arecaceae; genus Phoenix; species Phoenix dactylifera. The sequence continues at coordinate 29,725,579 of NC_143198.1, read as the reverse complement.
GATGTCAAGATCTTCCTAACCTTCTTGTGGACGTGCAACGATCAGTGTGAGCCTTTTATCTCTGTCGATCAGCCACCATTGTAATCCATTGGAATCCAGGTATTGTCATGAATCCTTTTCTCCTCTCTTTTTCCCCCCCTTTTTTTCCTGCCTGCCTAACACTCTTACCCATATTGCCTGCTCAATTTTTGGAAATTTTATTTTTTGATTTCCATGGATATTTCTATACTCGACTGGTTTATCTGTTTTACTATGGGGTTACTTTATCCGGTTAAACTATTGAAGATGTAAACTGAAAAGACGGGGCTGATTGGCCCGAAGATTGGAATGACCCTAAATGAGCTCCTTGGCAGCATGAGTCTTTTTTTGATGAAATAGTTGGTGTGAGATGGAGAGAAATCTTCTATTTTCTGCATATTGTTGTCTTAAAATCGGCAGTAAAATTTAGAATGCTAAAGATAAGCTTCTACTTTGGAGTCAAAAACGAGTTAGTTTTTCTGATCAAAATCAGAATGTTGATAAGGTGATTTATTTGAGAATGTTGACAAGCTCTTATGCACTATGTTTTCCCATCTTGGGTGGCCTGTGGCCATCTTTTCTGCTTGTTTCTTTTTCCATATAATGTTTTCTTTTGACCTTCACGGCTCTATCTTTTTCAGCGTTTCCATCTCCCGTCAAAAGTTAGAATTCTAATCCTCTAGCTCAGACTATAAAAAAGCCATCACTTTCTATCCTCAGAGCATGTATATTCCGCAGGAATTGGTCACCTCTTGGCTCATTCATCTGTCTCGTTCCAGTTATTGAAAATTATGTTGCTTCAATAATATACTGAAATCTTTCACTCTAAGCATCCATGGATCATTCAATTGCCATGCTTTTAAGAACATGGTAGATTCAGAAAGGCTGTTTCTTGCTGCGATGGTAAGCTTCCTGCAGTTAAATCACTGTCTCGGAAACGGGACCAGTCCTCTCGGCCATTGCTTCAATCTTTGTTGGGCCTTCACTTTGCTAGCTAGTGATTTTGTAACGGACAAAGGGTCGTTGATTTTATTTCCAATGATGACAATGGGACTTGGCTCCACTGGTTGACACTTCTCCCCTCAGCCTATAGCCTTAGGTGGCACTGCAATCATGTTTATCAAAATAAAAAGAAAAAGAAAAAAATAAAGAGGGCGGACGAAGAGGGATACTTCATTCTCTGGTACCTGTTTGGAAGACTTCTAAGCAAATGATGGGCTCTGATCCTTGCCTTTCTACCAATAAAGTGGCCTGACTGCCACTTTCTACCAATAAAAATCTAGTAAGTGGCTAGAGCGATGGCAAAGAGGATGGGATCTAGTTGGCGACCACTGCTTCAGACTCAGGGGCAGAGAAACTAATGGGAGGAGGCTCACAACAGGATCGGGAAAAGAATTTGTTTTTTTAAAAGAGATTTTGCATTGTTACTTCTTTATCTTACAAATTATGTTCAGAAATAATTTTTAAACAACTTTCATAAATATTTAGTATTTGATATGCATAGAAGAAATACATATGACTTTTATGAACGCACTTAAAAGACAGGCAAGCGCACAAAAAGTAAAAAGCCAGAAAGAACTCTTTCTGGCTTCTCCTGAAATTTATTTTTACTTCTACTTATTTGAGTAGTATTTCTGCAATTATGTTAACAAAATATTTATTATTTTTCTTAGATTTTTTGAAGAATGACATTTTTTTTAAAGCAGCACAAACATGATCTGAAAATGCTAAAGGATGTGACAGCATTATTGCCCGCAGCTCTCTGAAAAAAATTGCTGGTTTTGTCATCTAAAGATGCTCAAAGGTGATATGATGACTCGAGTTCCGACAGGACAACCTGGGGGAGACTAAAATAAGATACCATTTTGAGTATTGAAATAGGACCCTCAGCAGCACATCTTGGAACTTCCCTTTTTCTAAGTGTTGGAATGGGACAGAATGGCAGTGTATCCTATTCCATAAAAAAATCGAGATAGTGCCGCCCATGAAATTTAAAACCTTGAATTTTGTTGTATGTATCAACAGGAACATCTGATGCCTATGTTCCAACCTCTAGATCAAGGAATACCCTATGAAGTTTCAGAACATAATCTAACAAAAAAAAAAAAAAGGTTTTCTTTGAAAGATTCTTGAATACCGTCTGTTAATATACGAATACATCTAACCTCTCATATAACGACTTTGCTTGCACTCAGTAGATGTGTAGGGTGGTTACTTCACTTTGAAAAGGAGAATTCTCAAAGATCCCAAAAATGATAAACATACATCTTTCGCCTCTAAAATATAGCATACATCTTTAAGAGATCAGAATCTCAGAGTGTCAGTTACATGTTAGATTTCGGCTGAGTGTATGACACGGTCATATACGGTCAGATGTATGAGACATACTCCCTTGCGAAGTCAAATGATGCTACTCTATCTAGAAATAGAATGGCAGCCTATAAGCAAGCAGATATCCAAGAGGTATTTCAGCTGGCTGCTGCAACATGAGATTGCCCGAGTTTCACAGTAACATCTTCTGCGGCGATGTGGAGCTAGCTCATTTCACTAAAAGCCATCAAATCTTCTGAGAGGAACAATAAGCTGCAGGAAATAACAAGTTAACTGTGTAATTAACATCTCATGCTCGCTGATGACCTGAAAAGAGTAAAGAAAAAGCCTCAAGCACTCAATTAAGAAGTGTAACTAAAACACAACTCAGATTTCTTTGAACTATAGTTCATTGATGACTTATCTACAGATATCCCAATTGCAGTAACTGAATCACTTTTCCCCCCTCTGAAATTTTACTGTTCTGCCAGAGTCTCTAATAAGTGACATCGAATCCTCTTTCTATACTCTGCTATCATGTAACATTTACCTTGTTACTCTGAGATCTTATTTACACTGCTTCGAAGCAAACCTCTCTGAGTAAACTACTCTTTCCATAAGCTTAGCTAGCCTGTCAGCCCCTGGTCCCGGCTTCAGCTGTGTCGGGTCCCCGGCTGCCGAGCACGGCGGACTTCCCTCACACCAACCACCAGGGACAAAGCTCCCGTTCTTCCGGCCTAGGAGATCTGCATCAATCTTATCCAGTACTGTGTCGTTTCTGCTGAACTTGCGGGCGAAGGGTGCGCTGCTGCCGATCATTTTAGGGACGTCGGCGAGGGAGAGGATGTGAGGATGCTGCTTTGGGGGCACATCCCATGAAATGTAGTGGAGGTCATGGTTCACGACGGTGTGCATGAACTCGGGCGTGTTGCAGATGACTGTGTGGAAATAGCCTTCAGGGGAGGAAACGAAATTGGTGTAGTACATGAGGACAGTTCTTGGCAGGTTGTCCCAGCCCCAGATACAGTACTCAACAAACTCCCGGGTCAGGGCCATCCATGCAGAGCCTGTTAGAATCACAACAACAGCAGCATTCAACTCCAAAGCATAAGTGATAGAATTCGATCTTTGTTCTTCTCAGCATAGAAGGGAATGCATTTGTTCAGATAAGTTTGAGCCCACTATGTGAGCAGGGAAGTGCTACATCAGAGCCTGTTAGAATCACAACAACAGCAGCATTCAACTCCAAAGCATAAGTGATAGAATTCGATCTTTGTTCTGCTCAGCATAGAAGGGAATGCATTTGTTCAGATAAGTTTGAGCCCACTATGTGAGCAGGTAAGTGCGACATCGTCGCACAGATTTCTCCTAGCCCTGAATTGTAGAATATTTCCCAATGAGATAGCTGCCATTTAGGAACTATGTAAGCGTAGCTAGAGATTTCTAAGCTCCCTTTGTTTCAAGAAAATCAAAGCAAATAGGAGCACAACGTAATGCATGCAATTATGATATGGAGAACTGATATCTAACTTGCCTCGTAAAGGCAATGAATATTTAACTAGCCAAAGAGGGGACAAGGTGAATCAGATTAAATTAACCGACATATTGAATTCTAGTTTTCTGGATCAGAATAAGTTCTTACGGAAGAATACAAATATCAACATGTTCGAATGAGTAAGAACTAAGAACCAGCAGAATTTTTACCTGTAAACAGCTTAAATGCAGTTGGTAGCTCTCTACTCTGAGTCGCCGAGAAGATATCCTTCTTCTGGGACATATAAAGCCCCGGGTCTATGATCAATGGCTTTGCCCTCTGCCCCCTGTAACACCACCGCCAAAACCAAATTCCACTGTCATGCCCCATGATTTCTATACTTGGAACTGCAGAATGGATACATCATGAAGCCTGAAAGATAGAATGATATCAACTTACGCCTTCCATCCCAATCGACTTGTATGGTCGACGAAATTCAAATTCCTGGGCAGCGATGAAAAAGTGTGGAGGATATCTACACCCACCCACAAACATCAAATCAATAAAGCTTCTTAACAAGACGATGGAAACAAGCACCAATTCAAATCAGAGGAGATCCGAAAGGCCTACACTCACCATCTTGCGTTACAAGAGGATAGTCGGAGGCGCTGAGGTTTATGAACCAGTCCCAGTCCTTGCTCTTCTTGAGAAGTATAGCACAAGCATGGAGAGTGTTGGCAACCATGGTCGGCCCTCGATATGTCACCATGTTAGCCTTAGTGATCACATGAACGTTACCGACCTCGCGGAGAAGCGTATCATTCGCCACCCGAGAAGCCAATTCCAGTCTCTCGGCAGCCGGCGATTCCAAGTCCAAGTGGACCACGTAGAGGTTCCGGGGGTGGTAGAGAGCCTGCAACGTCCTCCACAGGAGGTCCAGGTCGCCCTTGGATCCCGAGACCAAGTAGGCCAGCCGGGGAATCGTCGGGCCGGCAGGCGGCGGTGGGCGGTCGGCAAGCTTGGATTCCACGAAGGCGGATCTCGAGGTCATCGAATTCCCGTCTCGGGAGTTGGAGAAGATGCTGGGGAGGGAGCAGAGGTGGCCCATGTTGAAAGAGGCCACGACGAGAAAGATACAGACGGCGGTGCTCAAGGCCAACGGGCATAATGCCCATTTCTTCTCCATGGTTGGAAGCAGAGGAACTCTTGCCTTAATAAATTCCATCCTGTATACGTATAGAAGTATCCTGCCCCTTGAAGCAACTTAGGATGTATGGCTTCTAACTATATATATACTACAACTTCTGTCAAGAAAAGGAGATGGAATTAATTCAGGGAATCAGGATTCCTTGAAAAACTAAAACAAAGAAACAAAAGAGAGGCAACAACTGAAGATAGGGAGGAACAGAGAGGTGGCGATTTTGTGTAATTCTCGAAGGGGATACAAAAAAATAAGAATAAACGAATGAGGAGAAGAACACCAGATCCAAGAAAGAAACTGGAAACAGAGGGGTAAAGGTTTAGAACTTAGAATCTATAAATAAGAAGAAGAGCAACAACAGATACAAGAAAGACAGCAAGAACAAGGGTTTGAAGGCCAGATTACTTGAGGGAGAATACAACGAAGCAATAACAAGAACAACGGAGTCACCGTGACTTCCTTAAAGGATTCCGTTAAGGCAACTGGAGAACAACAAAGACGGTTATAATAATAACCTTTAAGAAACTAGTTAGAAACAGAAGAAGATCCAAACACACAAAAGAGAGAGAGAGAGAGAGAGAGAGAGAGAGAGAGAGAGAGAGAGAGAGGAAGGTGACAAGAAAAACATAAAAAACAAAAACAATGGGGACCAAAGGCTCCGGAGAAAATAAAGGATGGAGCCAAAATCGGAGGAAAGCAAGAGCTGAAAAAAATATCGTACATTGGGAAAGGCAAAGAGGGTTGAAGATAAGATAGAGAAACAGAGGAGGAAGTTATCGGCTTTCTCCGTCCATGTGAATTTATATCTATTTTTGTGTATTATTTATTATTCCCGCAGCTTCTTTCACCTTTCTTTCTTATAGTACACACGTTTTTCAGTCTTGTCTGTAACCACCAAAAAATGGCAATAGCGGGGAGAGGTGTATACGTAGAAAATGGGGGTGGAGTTAACTTGAGTTTCTGGTATATTGCGGTGAGCTAATAAAGCGGGAAACGGTTGTAGTTAATGGGCATTGAAGTCGCACTCAGTCTGGCCGAGACGGCAACCACGTCGCCGAACCCAATCCGCCTCTCACGTGGTTACGTAGCCACCTCTGCTTCTAAATATCAAATTTTACATTAATATCCTTCTAAAATTGATATTTGCATGTATACTCTTATAAAATTTTGTTATTGTACAAATGCCCGTAATATAATAGTTGTTCTAACGGTGTTAAGAAAAAACATATTTATTTTAATTAAAAATAAAATAAAATTTTAAAATTACGCTATTGCTCTTGTCTTCTTCTTCTATTGGGATTCCAATCTATGTCTACCCAGTAAGGATATTTTAGTCATTTTAATTTGAAACTGTTAATTTTTTAACGTCGTTAGATAACATAGGTACATATGCAAAAATAAAAATAAAAAAGGGTAGAATGATAAAACAAGTGTTTTATAAGGGTATACATGTAAATATTAATTTTGGAAGAGTATTCATGCAAAATCCGATATTTAGGAGGATATTCATGCAAATTTTTAATTTTTTAATTTTTTTATTTTTTTTTTGTCTGTCACAGTAGCCACCTCTTTCGCATTCCTTGATTTGATTCCACGCTTTCCATGTCCCCACGGTGACTCCGAGTTTTCGGGCGCGTCCTTTCCGCCCTGCATTTCCGTAGCTTTTCTTTGAACTTACATCCACGGTTGAAGGATTAAAATTCTACGGCATCGTAACGTTTAAGAGTAGCTAACTTTTGTCCAACTCCAATACGTCGTCTTCTTCCCCTTGTTCAGGTCTACTATTGCATCCCGTCCAATGACAATGTGAGCTCTCTTTTCCGCTTTGGGAATGGTTGCTGCCTGCGAACTCAGTGCGAAGGAAGGAAGAACAGTGCTACTGTGTTGCTGTGCTAGGATTTGAGACCAAGAACAAGAAAATGAGGCCGAATAGGACCAATAGCCATAAGCCATAAGCCATAGGATGATATGTTATACCAGTAACCAGGCTTAAGAGCTTTACAGCGATGGGATTTCTTTCCCACGTCTCGTGGTCTTGAAGTCTGAAGCAATTTTCCACAGGCCATAGCGAAGTAGGCAACTAGCTTTCAGCCTTTCATGTTTTCACAGTTTTGTAGCCCTGCGAACATCTTCTTTCTCACAGTATTGGCCAAGGGCATTCCTTTGGGCCGCCTCAGGCGACCGAGGCAGGCGACCGCCTCCGTCGCCTAAGAGTTGGGCCGCCCTGTCTTATAGCATAAAGAATTGTTTTTTCTTTTTATGTATATATCTTTATAAATATCTGTATATATATATATACCCTCATTAATTTACTATTTATGTCTATATTTTATAAATTATTATTTTTACATATAAACCATTATAAAGATATGATATATAAATTATTTTTTTAATATAAACCATTATAAGATATGACGTATATGCAAAAAAATGTAATTTATAAGGTTGTACATATAAAAACAAATAATTTATAAGAGTATACATGCAATTAGAAAATTTATGATATATAAATAGATATTTATAAGAGTATATATGCAAAATAAAGCAATTAATGAGGGTGTATATACAAATCGTAAATTTTTGAGATTATTCACATAATTTCAAATATTTAAAAAAGTATACATGCAACAAATTCTAGAGGAAAATAGAAGCTTTTTCTAATGGTGTGGTAAGTGGCCCAACCTCATGAAAAGTCCACGCCAATCTAACTTGTAATTTTGCTTGAAAGCGTTGCTCATCTTCATACCAAGAATAAGCAAACCTTAACCTTAGTTTGGTAGACATGATGTCATTATCAATTATTGACTTACAGCATTGAAGTTTGTCAGATAATCACTTTCAAGAATTTTTAGAGGCCGTTCGGAATAAACTATGAGGATTTTTGTGAACCATGATCATATATTTTTCACCCTGCAGTCTTTGATGTAATCACTAAGATACCTCCCCAACAAATCAGGTAGCACCTTCATGATTTCATATCATTTATTTGAGGGCAAGGTCATATATTTGATTTCTACAATCTTGTAGGGTGTACAGATTTTTTTTGATAATTTGAATGCTATACTTTGCATATTCTCCTAACCTGAACGTAGTTCTACCATAAAGTGCAGAAAAAAGTGTTCGAGATATTTGAGATATGATGAGTGATGGAGTGGCCTTTCAGACTAAATATATGTATCAAGAGGCCAATAGGGCAGCGGATTAGATGGCAGCATATGTGGCGTGTCACTCAGGAGTTAGGAGACACCTTGTGGGCCGAGAAGGGCGAATTGTATAGGGCACTGTGTGACTTAATTTTTGGGGTGTATTCATTCACGTAATATATGAAATACCCGTTTTTAGCCCCACCAAAAAAAAAACAAGAAGTAAATACATGAATCTTTAATGTCAACACCAAATGACATCCCACTTCAATGAAAACCATCCCTCAAAGTTTTCCTATATACTTCTAAGCTATGAGGCCCAAATCTGGTTCCAAGAGAGGACACTATATATCAAGAGAGGATTGGCGACATTGACGATGTGAAACGTCAACTTATGACAAGCAGGTCCCTGCGTAGGTACAGGGTTGCATCAAGGAACCACCTTCCTTCTGCAAATCCACTGTCAAATTATCCATAGGTTACTTTAAGATCTATATAAACAGATAAATGACGAAGTTCAAAGTGCTTAGAGATTTGTGCCATGGGCAATCAACGAATTCTTACAAAAAAAAAAAAAAAATGGTGAATCAGATATAACCCTCAAGCATCAAGTCTCTTGCAGCATGTCCATGAAGCTTTTTCTTGCTATTAAGCTTGGGCCTCAAAACATGCATATTATGTATTGATTAGCCATGTCTTGGTGATGTACGTGTACCCTAGAATTATGTTGCCGGATAGCTTAAGCTTTATTGACAATGGCCTAACTTGGATGACTTGACCACCTTCATTATAAAACAACATGTACCTAATTGAGAAGAAAAGAACCGAGCGATGACGCTCACATGTACCTTAAACACCTAATTACTGAGCTTGACACGTATTCGCCATTGATGGCCATTGGCAAGGCAAAAGTGAGCGTTTGAAAGCTTGACAGAGGGAGTATAATGGTAGGGGCCGTGCCATGCACGCCAAATGAGTGCTTCACACGCCAAAACTACGGGAAGGCCGCATAAGAGAAGTACCGAATCAACTAGCCATTGGCTTTTGCCTTTTGGTACGAGCATAATTATGTGGGCCATTCTTGGAGACGATTAAACCCATACCGTCAAACCCCCGAACGAAGTTTTCAAACACGCATCCAACTAAAATTTTGTTCGACGCCACATAAGGGGGATTAAAGGTATGAATGCGGATGTTGTGGTTGGAGGCCGCGCACTGGTTTGTGTGGTCTTCCACTATCTCCCACAAATATAAATCCAAGTCGTTCCAAGTCTTCTGCCCTGTCCGTACGCATTATGCTCGGCTCTGGTTCGGGTTGTATTAAAAAATAATCGATCTTCTTTTATGATGACCGTTGGATCACATTTTGCACTTATTTTAATGATCTCGAAGAGGCTGTTGTGCGATCCAATGGTTGATATTGCAGAAGAAGAAAAATTATTTCTTCGCACGAATGATACAATGCAACCTGCTTGGCTATGCACGTACTGTAAGGTAAGTATCATTTACCAAGTGATTTTTATTGGCTTACATCAAGCTCTAGAGCTGTTGCTGCTGAAAATGCCGCTATAGCATCTCAAAAAGAAAGAAAATGGATGAAGTGAACCGATCTCCTATTTATTTATAAGGTGTTTGACTAACTTATCTTTCACATCGAAGATGAAATTGTACAAAAAAAAAAAAAAGCCTTTTTAAAAATTATTATTTAGATTTTTTGATCTATCCAAAAAAAATTTTATGCGTAAGCGAAACCGACGGAAATTGCTCCTTTCAACTTTAATTTCTCCTGCTAAAGGGACTTTGTGCTCGGCCGTCACGTTGCAGGAAATATCTTTCTTGCTCAGGAAATCTTTTTGATGGAACTTGCTCAGGAAATCATGCAGTCTCTACGCAATCTTCCAGAACCAAACCCTTAATGACTGTAAAGGTCAATATGGAAAAAGCTTTTGATAGGATTAATTGGGATTTATGCTTGCTGTCCTTAATAACTTTCATTTCCATCCTAATTTTATTAAAGGGCTTAGGCATGTGTTTGTCATCCTTCTTTTGCTCTTCTCATCAATGGTTCACCCTTTTCTTGGTTTAAGCCTACGATGGGACTACGCCAAGAATGTCTGTTATCACTATTTTTATTCATTATGTGCTTTGACATGCTTTCAAGGTTGTTGCAGCTCTCCATTGAATATAAAGCTCGGGCCTATCAACCAGGCAGATGTGGCATTACCCTATCGCATATTTTTTTTTGTTGACGATTACTTGTTGTGGCTAAAGCTACAACTCGGGACACTTTATCGCGAAGCAATAATTGACTTTTATTGTGCTTTTTTTTTTTTTTTTGGTACTACGGTAGCTCATGTTAGCTTAATGTGAGTTCTACTTTCAGCATCAAGAGAAATAAGAGTACATAAAGAAAGAAGAGCAAGAATAGACGACAAATTCGTTTGTTTAAGTTTAGCCCTCTCACTCCATTCTCAACTAGACGACAAATTTGTTGACTTCTTCAAACTCCTCTAAAGAAAGGTGTATGGCTATATTTGGGCGTTCCAATTTCTGCTGCTGCACTTGGATCACCTGACTATGCATATTTGTTTGAAAAATTGGATAAGAGGATTGGCAGCCGGCAGTGAAAGACTCTCTTCTTTGCTCAACTTTGATCCAGTCGGTCCTTTCCTCGATTCCTATTTACTTTGTCCTCTGTAGACATTCCAATGGTAGTGTGCCGGCGCCTGGTGATGTAGGACATGCTGCTGAACCTGTTGCTGTTTTCGGAATTGCTGACTTGTCTACTTAACCGGAGGAACCAGCTGTTGAAACTCTGCTGGTGCGGGAGCGAAACAATGCAGCTGTGGGGAAAATAGGATTGATCTCATGTTCCCAAAGATGAATCCCACGGTTTACAAGTTTCTGAATGTTGGTTTAATCGAGTTCTAGTATGTTGAGAATTTCTGAATTGAGTCTATTTGGGAGTCTGAACTTGTTCTGAAATTCATGTCTGAGTTAAGTCAGATTAGGAGTCCGTTTTGATTAGAGCTTAGTTGATCATTGAGTCCTTTTTGTTAGGGATTTAGAATGAGTTCATGGCCCTATAAGAGGTGGGATGTACAGGGCCGCCGCTTGCTTCTTTTTGGCTCGGTTTTACTGTGAATGAAAATTCTGATGAAGCTCTATTTTTTGGATTCCGAAATTCTCCTGTTTTTATCTGTTGTGTGCTCCTGATTTTTGCAGTGGAACAGCAGGAGAAACTATCCTTCGCTTCCCTCATCACCTGGAAAGAGAGTTCCGTGCATTTCTTTGGGGGCACTCATCTGACAGCAAAGACTGTCATCTTTTATCTTGGGATCTCATTTTTTCTCCCTGGTCTAGCTATTCATTCTTTGCCTTCAAAACAACAAATTCTTTTAAGCAAATTCGCAGCTCATGTTGTGCTAAATCCGGACTCTTTGTGGGCTCAGATTTTGGTTGCAAAATACAAGTTTCACGGCACCTGGAGGAACTACCATCGGCCATCTAAATGCTCATCCATTTGGCATCGAATAATAGTAGTAGCTCAAGGCACTCAGCTGCAGTACAACTTTATTTCGAACCTCACAGATGGCACCTTAGTGTATTTTTTACAGGATCCATGGTACACTCTTCAGTCCCTCTTAACTCCTGGCCTACATTTATTAATATGGATACTCCTCTGCAGGGTAAGAAAGTGGCGGATTTCATCAATAATGCCCGCACCTGGAAGGAGGAGGAGTTAAGCTCTTATTTTCCCAGCTGATATATTGTCACGAATTCTGGCTATTCCGCTGGCCCAAGGTTCTTGGCCTGATCGATTTTCCTCTGCGACAGCCAGCCATTCCTTGTTCAGGTAATCTCTCTTCCTTCCGTTGGCTTTGAAGGCTGCCCATCCCAATGTCTGTTAAAACTCTTTTCCTGGAAATTGCTGTGGAAAAGACTACCCTGCAAGCAAATGTTGTATAGCCGAGGCATTATAAGGGATGATCGGTTTACTTTGTGACCTTTGCCCGGCTGAGGCAGAGGCTCATGTGCTCTTCCATTGTCCACTTGCTCGGCAATTTTGGAACTAGCTGGCCGGCCTTCTAAATAGCATTTACCCTTGCTCTTTGCTGGTATGGGATGCCATTATGTCTGATACCATGGTAGAGAGCAAATCCAACATCATTCTTGCTTATGCACTTGGTTTCGCTAAAGTGGCTGGCTGGTTCGCTCTTCAAAGATGACAGTTCTTTCTTTTTGTTTCTGTTTCGGCTTATACACAGTTAACAGATGGCTCTCTTCTTTGCTTTCTCATGAGTTTATTGGTTACAACTGACACCTGCAGTTCTGATCTGATAAGAAATTATGATTGTTATGGAAATCAAGAAATTATAGACTGTTTCAAGAGTCTATCTTGGTAAGACAGCTCTATAGTTATCTGTCAACTCATTCTTCTGGGCCTTCTCAAGTTTCTTTTGCATCGCATTTTAGGTACTGGGGTATTGCCTCTTCTTCTTCTAATCCTATCATCACTTTCTGTTGGATACCCCCTCGCCCTGGTGTTTTAAAAGTTTAACTTTGGTGGCTCTGTAATGGATGATAAGGCTGCAGTGGTCGGTTGATATCAGCAGCAGGCAAACTAGTTCCAAAAATCTCAGTATCTTATTCACACAGCCATACACACTTATAAAGCTTTGCAGGTGTGGGTTGAAGGAGATTCATCTACTGTTATCTCCTGGCTCAATTCACCTTATTCCAAAGTGCAGGTTAGCCCACTTTTGCAGGATATTTGGCAGTGGAAGTTTGTTGCTACAAATTTCCAAGCCTCCCATCTGTTTCGGCACCGCTCAGGCAATCAGTTCTCATGAGGTTTCGTACCAGGACCATCTCTCAGCCCCGGCAGGATTTCTCAACATTTTGTTGGCTGATACTTCCTCTGCTTCTCTCTTTGGGCCGTGGGTCTCCTCTGTATCAACAAAAAAGAAGAAGAAAAAGAAAGAGAGAATCACAATAAAATTCAGTTGGATATGGAACAAGAAAACAGCATCTCGGATTCACTTTTTTTCGCGGAAGGTGTAGGGAAAGTTGCCATGCAAAGACATTTGATTCAATAGCTGTGCAAAAAGTATCAGACTTGCTCTGGAGTCTAAGCAGGATACTGTCGAGAATAGCTTAATGGTCAATGCAGGGAATTGGGGTCTCCCTCAAATACCCATGCCATTCAAATTTAATAGGAGTAGGTCACTTCCTAATAAAACCAGGCCAAGTATTGTTCTAATCGAACCATTCATATAACCTCCTGCGCCGCTCATTAGCAATAGCATCTAAGGTTATTCCAACTCAAATGACTGAAGCAAGTGCAAATTGATCAAAGTTGGCTCCACACTGGATGAAGCGCTTTAACTCGGCCACTTTTATCATAGAACATCCTGCACATAACAAATTGCTTGCAGTAGCAGTATGAAATTGGCGAACTAGGAAGGTCGTATGAGTTAGTCCGAAATAAAGTCATAAGACTGTTTTGAGTCATCAAGATAGTAATATAACTCGATCGATATTAGTCGATACGATACTCAATAGGCAAGGGCCATTGCATAACACCCTCCCTCACTGAAACCAAGATTTAGTATCTCAGTTAAACCCCTTGAGATATGATATGGTCCATAGAAGCATGAGAAAAAAAAAATATTAACCCTACATTTTTACATTCGAAACAGCTACATCGGGCATGCATCTTATCTTACCCTAGCTACGCCGTCCTTCCTCGCTCATGATTCATTCCATGTGAACTTACTTCGGACTTTGCATAAAACTTGGGGTATTCTTGGATAAGATATCAACGTTGTTTCACCGGCTTCCTCAAAAAACAAAAAAAAAAAAAATGATATCAACGCTGTCGTTGACATGTACAATTCCCCCAAGAATGCCAAGCTTGGCCCAAGCTTGTCCAGATCGTTTGGACTAGGCCCATTGGGCTTGATGAAGCCTTAAAGTCAGCTGTCACCACTTGGCTTAATTTAACATGGATGCTTGCCTTGGTCATTACTCTTGGAATTGTACAACGTTGCTCTAGTGCTTGGTTTGGGCAACTCAAGAAGTCTGCCGACAGTTCTACTAATTTCCTTTTCTCAACCTATTTACAACTCTCAGGATAACAAGCATGCCGAAACTGTAAGCAGACGAGGCGACGAGAGAAGTCAAATGACTTCCACAGCAGTGCGGTGCAAGTCAAAGGTCAGCATGGAAGCTCTAAGCTTTGGTTGCCGGTCGGACGCCGCCGTTGGGAGGAACGGCGCCCCAGGGCCAGGGTCCATCCTCTCGGGTGTTCCGAGCCATTTAGACTGCATGTACTTGTGCTTCCTCCATGGCCCCAAGTGCATCTTGTTATCCTTCATGCACTTCTTCGCCGCCGAGCACATGATCTTGATCGCATTCTTTAGCTTCTCCGACTTGCCAACGAAGACCTCCGGAAGGCAGTTTACAAGCTGGTTGTATTCCTCGCTGGCTCTCGCCATCTCAAACTCCGCACGGAGGTTCAGCTCTATGACTACTCTAATTGGGTTCCTTCTGCCGTTCTTTGCCTCCATCACCACGTCTACGTAGCTGTGTTCCCCTGTGGACGTACAACCAATAATATGTCAAATACCGTCGCATCCGAAGTGCTACATATTCTGAATTGGCGAGACAACGTATCTGAAATGCACTAAGATAATAATATTCAAAGCTTGGACGCATACCCAAAAGCTCATTGCGAACTTATCAACTTTGTGCTTGTGATACTTTGATCACTATACACCCACTTAACTTTGTTACTTTGTATCGTGTAGTCATGGGGAAATGATACATGCGATGCTATATCGTCATAACATAATCTCCGAGACAGGTACGCATTCCAAATACCTAGCTAATGGAATATTTGCGAATTGCTCTCCGAGTAAGTCACTTTTTTGTGGAAACCTGGGTCTAATCCAACCCTGGCTAGTTAAAAATCTCCCTAACCTGTTTGTAAAGATTGTAACTTTGTCACTTTCTATCATGTGGTGGGGTAGCACAAACTTGATGTGAATGATCTGGACTTGTCATGATGATCCGAAAGAAGAGGAGAATATTCCCAATTACCTGAAGGGATATCCAGGGACCGACTCCACTTGGACTTGCAAAGGGCGCTGTTATATCCTGCTTCCCGGAGCCTTTCGGTGATGTGCCTTAGTGCACAATTCCGGCATCCCTTGGCCATTCGATTCGGGCAGATGCAGGCAAGTCCCATGGATTGCATCTTCTTCACGGCATCCTCTGTAGCCATCCGTACCTTGGCTTCCGCCAAGCTATCCCGAGACAAGGCCTCCTATTGCAATCCATTAGTACAACTATATCTAATTAGATCAGTATCCAAATCCAAAGATAATAAATAAAAGAAGAGAAAACAGAACAGCCCATAGCTTTTACATATGAAGGCTATAACAGTTAGCCTCTGTCTGTCAATTCCTGGCACCTTCCCTCTTTCTCTCTCTCTCTGTGTTGATATCTTGGTTGAGAAAATAAAATGACACGAAAGACTTGACCAAAAAATTGATAAATATGCAATAAAATTCTCTCTATAAATTATAGCAAGCAATCTCACCAACTCTAAATTGTTTTTGTTATAGCAATTATATGCTTAAATTCGGTAGATGTCTACATATATATTTATATATCCTCAAAAGATATCATGCATCTACATAAAAACACATTTAAGCAAACAAACAGCTGCATCGCTCTTGCATGAGAGGAGCTTTTTTGTTCACAATCTCAAAGGTTTTTTTGTCGAATCTATAAATAATTTATCGATCATTTCTTTCAAATAATTGATAATATTTTTATAAAAATCTAATATACAGATATACACACGGACATATACATATATATAAATTTTCTCTGCAAAATTTAAAGCGAAGAGGCATGGATCATCGAACTTACTTGGAGGAGCTGGTGTTGGGTCTTCCAGAAAGCCTTGTTTTCTCGAGCATTACTTTCCGAGCCATCTCCGCCATCCTCTTCATCGCTGCATTCACCATCACCCTCGAATGGGTCGCGGCCCAGTTCATTTCCTCCCCCTTCTTCAAAGAACCCCAACACCATTGCAGAAAGGCTCACTCCACCGTGTATCCACTCCCTCTCTCTCATGGCCACCTTTTCCTCCATTAACGCCCTTCTCCTGAAAAAGCTCTATAATAATAATATCTATATAACACCCACCCTCTCCTTCTCGGATCAAGTCCGACTCCGGGGCCGAGATGGATGAGTTTTTATACGAGGCGATAAGGAGGAACGGGGGCCCGAGGGACAACGTGGACGAACGGGCCGCCGCGAACATGCGGGTGACAGCTCAGGAGCCACGCGGCGGCGAAGAATTGCGTAGAAAAATACCCGGACTCGGTAGGGAATCGAGTCCGATAGTAGTTCGGATGAGGGTCTACGACAGCGCGGATCCACGTCGGTTACCGCGTCCGCTTCTCAATTATTAGCCATGGGCCCCACTCTCTATCATCACCCAGTTTTGTCGGACTCATCTCCTCACTCGCAGATATGCCTACGAGTCGCCAACTCCGTTCCCTGCATTGCTGGCATTTGACGTGGCAAGCGGACACACACTCTCGTGGAAGAAGAAATCATTGCGTGCATGGCCACGTTGGTGCACGCTAGGCGCGGCTGTGCAGGGAAACGTTTTGGTACCAAACTTGTGCCCTGTAGAATTATTGGAAATTATTTAAAGGATATTAAGGTGTTCTATGGAGATTTTTCTCTTTCTTCTTTTTTTTTTTTTTTTTTTTTTTGGCGGTGGTGGTCGTCATCTCCATCTTAGCGGTCAGGTCACTCGACGGTGAGACGAACCGAGGTCGTCCAAATCGATAGGTTGGCCATAGGAAGGAAGGCTGGATGGGACTTATAATATAGCCTTTTTAACTTTCTTTAATATTGAATACTATCTTGACCTTTTTGCCGCTGGATTAAACGGGCTCAGGCTATGGGTAGCTTGGGCGACGGAGCCACAATAACTAAGTTGGACCAGCACTGCCGAGGCAAGGAGCTGCTTCATTTTTGTTTCCGGAGGAGTACTTGATCTAGGGAGAGTTACTTGATTTGAAGATGTCAAACAGATTATGTGAATTTTTCTATGGAGCAAAGTTTTGAATTGAAAAATGATAAGTTGATCAGGTTCTAAGAACAAGATGCTACACGAGAAACAATCTAGGCTTTATTTTTGATATTTTAAAGATATAAGATTTTGCGTCACCAACTCTTTCAAAAATTATCTGAGCAAATTAAATGCCTAGATAAACAATTTTCAAGGCTCCATCATCAAACCTCCATGATGGATGCTACGACCAGATGACTGGAGTATAACCATGAGAATTTGTCTGCTTAGTATGCTTTGAGTTCAATAACATGATTGCTTGGTTGTCTCAAGAGTCTTCAAGTATTCAGTGTTTCTCAAATTTGGACGCTCAATACACCTCATCATAAGACAAGCTTTAGAATTCATGGTTCGCCAGCTTAGGATAGTAAAACTGGGACGCAGGACCAACGTTAGAAATCAACCTTTATCTGGAAGACCAAAAACAGTGGGCTGGCTTTTTTGATAGATGGAGATGATAAACCTACACCAAACAAATATGCATGGAAGGCGGGTGCTGATAGCATCCACCTTAAAAAAAAAAAAAAAAAAAAACAAATCGGATATGATGATTGAGTGGATCCGAGGATAACATTTCTGTGACGACGGGCACCTACTTCTTGAGACTTGTTCAAGAGCGTGATTTCTTTTGAGCTTCACATGGAAGCGAATAATATAGTGGAGGATCACACGACTGATGTAGATAAAGGCTGCATAAAAAAAACAAAAACAAATATGCATGGGATTAAAAATAAAAATCAATTAATATAAAAGCTGGAGATGGTGGTTCAAATCCTGAATGTTCGAAAAGTGGGCCTAGTTCGAACGGTGTACACCGTACACCGTGTCATCTTTATCCAAAGACATGGCCTGATGAGCTGGGCCCCCACCATGTCGGCTTGTAATCATATCTCTGCCTGTGAGGAAAATGGACCGCATTTGTTTTGGTGGGTCAGGGTCACCCGCCCACAGGAAGCCCACAGGAAGAGATAGGCACATCCAAGGAGTTGAATTTATCCGTTTGATCAGGATCAGACGGTAGGAAGAGCAGCAGAGAAAGCGATTCTTTTGTCGCTCTCTCTCGCCCATTAATTAGCCCACAGGTTTGGTGTCAGGTTTTGGCCCTTCGCGGAGGTACGTAGGCCAAGGTTCGGGTGGGTGGAACCGTCGAGAAGGGGCGTCTGAGCTCGTGAACAATTCCGCGGCGCCTGCACCCTGTTTTTTTCAGGGGGCCCACCGCACCACCCAGAGAGCAGCGCGGATTAGCTTAGCGATCTGTGTCTTATTTCGGTGTGGAAACCAGCCGATATACGCCTGGACTCAAGTGGAAGCTGAGTTACGGGCAGCTTGGGAGGGTGTGTCCTATGCGAGACGGGTGCTTGGCGCTAGGCGGGTGCACCTCGAGGGAGATTCCTCTATTGTGATCGACTGGATTCAAGGTGCGGACAGATATGGAGATGGACATCCTCTCATCAGGGAGACCCGCAGGTTGGCCCTAGAGATGGACGACTTCGAGGCAGTACATGTGTTCTGGGAGGCGAACAGTGTGGCAGACTGGGTCGCCTCTTACGTTGCACGTCACTCAGGGGACTTTTGTTGGACTTCCACGGCAGGGCTCCCGCCCCCATTGTATTTTTTGCTTTCTTCTGATATGGCAAGGTGTACTCACGTTAGAGTAATATGAAGTTGCCGTTTCCACCAAAAAAAAAAAAAAAAAAAAGGGCTTGTTTGGTCCGCAAAAAATTTTTTTTTCTAAAAATATAATTTTTAAAATTTAGGTTTTAAAAAAAATACCTGAAAAAATATTTTTGACATATTTGGTTGATCATAGAAAAATGACATATTTCCAGAATGCTTATTTTGATTGACCATCTACTTTTCTGAGAAAGTTATGTGTAATTCTTATTATACTCTTAATAAAAATTAGGTCTTTAATGCCTTTTTAATGTTGAAGGGCCTTTTTAGAAAAAAAATAAAAATAGAGTGATTTCTGGCTCATAGAAAAGTAACTTTCCCATATTTCTTATGGGAAAGACTTTCTCATGAAATATGTGAATCATATTTCTATGGAAATATAACTTTTTTGTCTCTCTCCTTTAAAAACTCCAACCAAACAAGAGGCATTTCATTACTTTTCCGTTGACCATACTTTCCCTCCTTCTTTTTCCGCGAACCAAACAAGCCCCTAATGTAGACACCCAAACTTCATTCGATTAAAGTATGCTCTTTATATTTTATATTATAATAATTTTAATAGTTATGATATCAAAATATTTTTTCTACTTATTGAGTTTATTTTTGTTTCAAGTGAGCAACCTAATTTCGAGTAAAATATTATGCGAATCTAAACATGGTGACGGGGGAGAGCCGAAGATTACATTCAATAATCTGACAAAGTCCAAGCACAAAATTTCGAGTACTCGAGTGATATAACTTAAGCAAGTGTTGCAAAAATGGACCGCAGCTTATTGGGTCCACCATTAATGGTTTAACATGAGAAATCATCCAACATTTTGGTGAAATGATTGATGAAACTCCCACTTGTTCTCCTCATATATATATATATATATATATATATATATATATATATATATATATATATATATATATATAAGGCTTTTAGACATATGTTTTGTGACACAGGAGTTAAATGCCAATATTGTATTTATTTTCCAATTTAAGAATCGTAATCTTAATAATAAAGTTTACAAGTTAAATTTATTTATTTATTTTTAATTACTGGCAGACAGGATAGTGGTGATCAAGTAAACCTTTCCAAGTTGCCGATCCACTTTACTTATGAAATCCCGATAATTCAAGTTGCTCATCTACTTGTGTTCATTACAATAAAGATAATCAAAGAACTCATATTCTAAACACTGGATAAGGATGTTGTTAGACCACCACATTTGAATTCTTCCAACTACATCAACGATTCAGCTACAAAGTCTTCTACAAAGTTTCCTGCACAGTTTTTCTTTACGTTGTAACAATAGCAACGTTATATAATATTGTATATATTAGATGACAAGTTGTAATCTCTACCTTCGTTGAAGACAATTTATGTAGCTCTATATATTCAAATGAACAGCTCTCGATTTGGTGAGTTGGCCAAACCAATTTTCCCATATCATTTTTCTTATAGATGTATGAGACGTTTTCAGCGCCGGGGTGGCATCCACTTCATGCATAGGTTTGCAACTTCTTGTTAAATTATCTTTATGTCATTTTAACATATAATGAGGCGACCTACAAACATATTTGATAATCTCCTTGTAAAGATCCTATTAAGTAATGTGCATGCTTATCCAATTGTTTTTAATGAATTAGGATTGAATTTGAAAAGAAATACGATCAATTAAAAACACATACATACAAACAAAAGATCGGGCAATTTGACCATATTTTATGATGATACTTAATCTACTTTGCCATTAATATATTTTCTTAGAAAAGTTTTTAAAAGATAAATAATAATTTTGATATTATGAGATCACATGCATTCATTCTTGCTGATTTTTTTTTTTTATTTTTTATCCATTGAGGATTAGGTAATAGACTACATAACAGAAAACCCACCACCAAGCATGCTCAACCCATCAAAGTCCGGTTAAGGAAAGAACTCAAACTTCTAGCATAAAGATCAAAGAAAAAATTACCAACTTGATAAACTATAACCATCTTTTGCCTACTTTCACAAACACATTATTGAGATGTAAGTTGAACAGAATGTTAAGGCTCGTTTGGATCGTAGGAAGCAGATTCCTAGAAAGAGAATGCCTAGAAAAATACTTTTGGCATATTTGGTTAACCATGGAAAAGTGATAGATTTTCAAAGTGTTTATGTTTGGTTGGCCATCTACTTTTCTAGGAAAGTTATGCATAATTCCTATTATACCCTTAATAAAAAATAGATCTTTAATGCCTCTTTAATGTTTAAGGATCTTTTTGAAAAAAAATAAAAATGAAGTAATTCCCGCCTCATGAAAAAGACTTTCCCATGAAATGTGTAAATCATATTCCTATGGAAATATAACTTTCCCGTCTCTCTCCTTTGAAAACTCCAACCAAACAAAAGACATCTTATTACTTTCCCGTTAACCACCCCCCCACCCCCCCCCCTCTTTTCCAGCGAACCAAACGAGCTCTTAAAGACATCCAGCAAGAAGGCCGGAATCGCATAACTTCCGACCGATCATAGATACAGCAGATGAGATATTCCCAACTTTGTTCTCTAACAACTTAAATCTTTGGGGTATAGATAAGTGCGAAACTTTGGTCGAAAAAGGATAACTTCTTTCATTCCCCAAAAGCAAACGAATTATGGCTATGTGCCATGTGATTCCCAAGCAGATGCCGTTCCTAATCAACTCGGGATCAAAAGTTTGCGAATATGCCAAAGATGGCATCAAGCACTACACTGTACAAGGTTTACTAAAGAAAAGGATATAGAGGCAGATGTACTTCACAGTCCAAGCTCCGCGACCACAGCTTTCCATGTCTTGCAGCAGGAAACCAGGCTTAGTTTAATTGATTAATTAACATAAACCCCATTCACCACCGATGGCAGTCGAATGGAAAGGTCATGCAAAGAAAAACAATGTAGTTTGGAGTAAAAAGGCCCCATTTGATGGACTAATGGTATATACCCCAAACCAGACCAATGATTTACACATATCATTTCCCTCCGTCTCTCTCTTTTTTTTCCTTAGCTTTATATGTTACATCTGCTATCAGCTTCCCCTATAATATCATTAAGGAACCACCAAATTGAAGAACTTCACAACAGATATCCATGCTTTTGAATTACTGATTACTTCTGCTGACCTGTGAACTTTCAGAGGATAAACATCATTGTGCTGACACAAGCATTTCCCCTGATATGCGATCCACTTGTAATTTTGGAGTCATACCATCTCCAAGAGTCTGATGTTCCCACTAGAATTTGCAGCAAGCAAGGTGGAAGAAGATTGACCACGCCAGCAGACGCACGAAATGAACTGCGATGCGTCATCAACCTCCTGGCCTGATATGGGGTCTGTCATACTGAATTTGTACGACAAGACTGGCATAGGAAAGGCTTTGTGATAGACAAAAACCTGATCGAAAACAGTAGAAAAGATGATCGATACAGGAAGGAAACACAAAGGAATGGGCACTGGGCAGTTAACTGTGAGAATCTGAGAATGTATATTTGATATCCAAAATGGTGCTCATATTTTCAGAAAAGTGTATAGACATAATTTCTCAATGTCAAAGCTACCAAATTCCTTAGTTATCGGAGCAGAAGCAGAGTGCAGACATACCCGAATAACACGCAAATTCAATGCGATAGCATAAGAAAATCATGAAATAT
This sequence comes from Phoenix dactylifera, assembly GCF_051530095.1. NCBI lineage: Eukaryota > Viridiplantae > Streptophyta > Magnoliopsida > Arecales > Arecaceae > Phoenix > Phoenix dactylifera. The sequence goes on along the minus strand of NC_143198.1, from coordinate 29,702,938 downwards.
GTCCCTTTCATATGGCAGAAATAAGGAATCTTCCAGCCAGGTTGTCTTTGAATGTTCTGTCTTCATAACTAGACTAAACTGTTTGTTTCCTAAAATGCCTTTGACAAATGGCAAAAAAACAAAACACCATTTCATCGTTTTGAAGCATGTTCAGACCTACAGGGAACCTTCTGTTACTGCCTTCAAGTTGTACTTGTATGACATTACTTGTGTATTCGTTAGCGATCATGCTGTTTCTTGAAATTTATTGGAAAAATAACTGAATTCAATTTTGCTTGGCTTGCCTGGTCATTCATGACAAGCAACATGGGCAATAAAGTCGCATCCATGCACGAAGGCCGTAAGATTGTACCACAGAAATTGGCAATTTTAAATCAAATGGCAACAACTTGAAACTGGTCAAGCAGAGAGAGAGAGAGAGAGAGAAAGAGAGGGACAAAAAAAGGGAAAAGAGATTGTAAGAAACATATGTTTGTTGATCACTGAGCCATTCAAGTAGCTTTTCTGCATTCATTCATATTTTTCTGCAAATTGTACATCACTTCTGGGGAAACACATATATTTCCCTCACTGTTGTTTTATTAGTTCTTACAACTCAAAATTGTCACTTCTCCCAGAATAGTTTTCTAGTCATTTTTTTATGATTTTCATCTCATTCAATCCAGTGATGAGCATATGTGTGAGCATAAAGCAGCCTACTGTCTTAATTGTTAAAGTCATATCTTATTCATCACATACTATAAAGGATCACTAACCTAAATATTGCACTGAATAGATTTTATTTAGAAATAATTTGACCATCCACTCGCACTAGGTAAATAGAGTGGAAACATAAAATGCATACCTCATTGGTTTCCGAGCCCGTAGCAATGTATCCATCAAATATAGATAGGCCAACAAAATTCTGGAACAGTAGAAAAAGAATCAAACGAATCAAAGAAAGAAAACAAATGTATTGCAAGAAGAATGCTTTAAAGACTGACAAAATAATTATATATTATTAAAAAGGGTGTTTTGCATACCACACTCGACATTTTGCCAATATTGGGTGTTAAACCTCCCCTTATCCCTATATGCAAATTGATCCAAAAAAGCTATACTTACTTGCAATATGCACCTTGAAATACAGTTCCATCAACAGACCCCAAAAAAGCCATTAATCTTTGCGTTAGTGGAGACTGTTGAGGGTTGAGACACCAAAATACTCTCCAAATTACTTTGGAGGGGAGTCTATCTAGGGTTCTTCTTCACATTAGCGGGTTCGGTTGTTAGCTCTCTCTTTGCTTCAAGGTGTTAGGGCTTCTTCCCCTCTTTCCCTCTACTTTTCTTCTCCCTTCTTTCCTTCTTGCTAGCATTTAGGTGGACAGAGAGAGGCCTCCTTTTGTTGCCGCTGCAACCGCCATATGGGAACTTTGATTACCCTAGGCTTGTAGATCAATTTGAGATAAGGGAAATGGGAAAATTGAAGTGTATTCATGTAAAGGAGCTACCTTTAGCTTTCATTCTGCTGCATTTGATGGATGATGAAAAGGCGAGGTCGGCACTAATCTAGTGGGGGAGTAAGGGAAGGTTAAGGCCATGAGCTGGGAGGCGCCACCCAATCTCTAGGATTTGGACCTAAGAAGCAGCTCTCAGCACTACTCCTCAACGATGGGGTCTATCTTTCAGCTGTCGATGCATACCATGGCAGTGATAGCGGTGTCATCAAGACCCGGTGAAGGAATTGGCAACTAGCATCGTTCATGCAATACCCCTCACCCGCAACACACACACACACACACAAACACCACTATGCCACCCAGGGAGTAACATAAATGCATGCCCTCTCCACCTCCACTCAAGCTTTAGCACTCAGCAACATCTGGATGGAATGGTCACCACCTTTGGGTTGATCTAAAGGGCATGGTCGGGTTTGGAGACACAGACCTGGGCAGCGAAGGCAGTGGGGTCACTAGGTAAGGAGAGATGGTCCTGGAGTTGGAAGTCATCCATGAGATCCCCATCGCTATAGAACAGCAACACCACTACCGGCTTGCTAAGGCTCACGAGCTCGTCTGGGCTCTAGATATCGTGCCTATGCCATTAATATTATTCACACCACTACTACTTGAGGAAATCAGAGGCAGAGCCCACAAGCTCTGATGGTGATGCCCACAAGTTGAGAGGAGTTTTGTCGGTCGAGGAGGTGAGAGAAGAAGGGGTGGGGGGGGGGGGGGGTGGAAGTTGAGTGGAGCCAGGTGAACCCTAAATACTAAACTAGGGGAACGGGAAACCCGTTCTCTAATTGAGTGAACCCTAAAATTTTTTTGAGTTTAACTGTTCGTGGTGGAGCTTGGTTGAGAATAACCAAAGGTAAAATCATCATTTACCATCTTTGGTTAACTAGGGTCCATGGTCCATAGAGGAGATGGCATGCTAACACTAAGAGTTTCCTGCAAATAAATATAGCTTTATCTGGGACAATTTGCAAATAGGGAAAAGGTTTAATACACAGCATTGGCAGAATCTTGGTACAATATGCCAAAAAACTCTACTAGAAAAATAAATAGGTACTACTTGCATATCAAAAGGTTTGACTTGAAAAAAGATGCGTGCAAGTAGTTCCACCAGGAAAAAAATACTATTGCGCACAAATCAAACAAATATCAGAAAATGCTGTGCATTCAATTTGGTGGTATTGAGACAAAAATGTCTTTCATTATATAGGATTTTGTACAGTCCAGGTGAAAAGAATGTTAAAAAAAAATGGTAAAGCAAGCAAAGCATGGTGAGTCAAAACTTCATGTATCAAACAAAGAAGCTAAACTAAAGCAAACTAAGTAAAACTTAAAAACAAGAAGAATAACTTCAAATTTTAACAATATAGTAGCAGTTGTTAGTTATGATTTTTTTTCCAATTTTTTTAACAGATGAGTTAGTAGCAGGAACATTAGCATAGGCCACAATCTAATTATATCAAAGGATATCAATATTAGTGACAGGGAAAAATGTTTAGACTGAAAAAGTAGCAATAGATTATCAAACAAAAACTTGAGAACTGGGGCGCTGCATGAATGTTCCCACTCACTTGAACTCAACCAACTATAGACACTTGTAAAAGTACACAACCCATTAGTTCTAGAAGGTGTCATTTAGAATAGAAACAATTTTTAGATTTTGTTTTGAGGGTTTGGCAGTCAATGGGGAAAACAACTTTGGAAGGATATCCGGTGGGGGGGAGAGAGGGGGATGGTGGCACTAGCAGTTGAATATTCAGATATAATTACTATTTCCTGGATGAGAATGCGGCAGTGGTTGATTGTTTCTTTGCATTCAAAATTGGAGTTATAATGATTGTTATATTAGAAAGGCCAGTATAATAATTTTGGCACTTTGTTTCTGCTATATACATTATATAATAACTTAATAACAGTCGTTAAACATGTGAACAATTGCTGCAACAACATAAGAGCAATTAAATCCCAATGTACTATTACCATTGTCAATAATTATCACAATAATCTTCTGTTAGATAAATTGTGTTATATTAATTATACTAACAATAAATAATAAACGTACATGATACTGTAGTAGGACTAATATGAGTTGTTATCTGTTGCTATAGCAGCTACTAACATACATTACAGCTGATCAATATTTTAATTGAAATTTTCTTTCAATATATTTTGGCATCAATTTTGTTTTATAACAACCATTATAATAGTGCATGATAGTTCTAGGCCACAACAGTTACATGCAAATGACGGTATCATTGACATCCTTTGATGGAGTTGTAATGCCACAAATGCAAGTGATGTTGCAAATCTGCATGCCTGCAATGCTAGTAGAGGATGAACATCTTGAAGATGCCATACAAGATGAGAAATGTTGCTCCATCTCATGCTAGGAGTCTTGAAATGATCGAAAACAACCAACGAAGATCAACTTACGCTGGTAACATTATGAAGAAACAAGATTTTGAAAATCCAAGGGCTCCTAATATAAATATGCTAAAATTTACTGTTAATGGGATAAAGGAGAGCATATCATTATATCAATGTTTACAGAGAGAAGATAATAAATTGTAGATAACCAAGTGATATTTTCAACGATCCTAGGATCCATGAAAATAAAACGTATTCATTGCATATAGCAAAACAGAGAGCTATGATATATCTAATTAAAGATCCAATCTTTAACAGGTCAGCATACCTTTACATTTATATGCCCTGTGAAGGTCTGAAGAGGGTTGTCCAGTATCCTCGATGTACTTGTAGACAAGTCCCAGAGCTTCAATGAGTTGTCAGTGGATGCAGATACAATATTTGATGCATGTAAATACTTCACATAGCTCACAGTCTTTGTGTGACCAACTAATGTATAAAATGGCATTCTCGTGTTGCGAAGATCATAGCAATAGATATTATGATCTGCTGAACCAATTGCTAGTGAGCATGCAGAATCAGGTTGGAACTGAACAGAGCACACATTTGCCTTTGTTCTGATGGTACCAATGCTTCCAACCTGCAATAACAATCATATGATTGAAATAACTTAGGTATGAGGTTACCATGATAATGTCAATTTGATGACCGTGATGCAAATAGTTAAAAGCTGACATACACCAAGTGCAAGAATAGAATTGCCTGATTGATATTCCACAGCTTCACTGCACCATCATCGCTTCCACTAGCCAACTTTGTTGGATCCACAAGTGAAAAGTCCACAGACCATACGCGCTTCTCATGCTCCCTCATTTCTCCAAACACTTGGCCTCTTGTAACATCCCAAACCTAACAAGACTTGGAGTTAGCATTATATAAAAGTCAATGAAAGACTAAGAGAATTTTAAACATAACGGACATCCTACCTGCACTATACCTTCAAAGTCACTTGAAGCTATCTGGTTCTTGATATAATTGTTCCAGCAAATACAACTAAGTTTTGACCTACTCACCATTTCAACTACAGGATAATGAATATCACGATCTTGATTTAGAATCATATCATATTCAAAGATTTTAATCTTCTTATTTACACCAGCAGCTGCAAAAAATTCTTTATCCCGATCAAAACCCAAGGAGCATACTAGATTTGAACAGCTTAAAATATCTCCTTGCTTTACTTCAGCCTTAACTTTCAATTTGCTGAACGACAGATACTTGCATAACCCCTCAAGAAATGGATTTATCCATTTGTTATTTCTTCCACCACTATGGCCCTCTTTAGAAGCAAAATCACCAACTGAACTTCCTTCAGTCCTAACAACTGATCCTCTTCCACTACTAGTAAGTGGATTAATTATGGGCTTGCTTGATGGCATCACCACCCTGCATCTTGTTGAGAAATAAGCTGCTTCCAATTTTTTGAAGTTCTTCATCAATCGAGAACTTTTTGACAGAAAATCTTCCTGAATCTGAGGGTGTATCTCTGATCTGGGAGCTGCATCAAGCATATTATTATGCTCCTTGTCATTTGAATTCTGAATTCCTGGTCTGAAGCGTTTTCTGGAACCAGAGCAGGATGAATACTCACCTATTGCAGGATAATGCAAAGGTTGGTCCACTTTATTTATAGCAGAATGCTCCTCTTTCTCTGGCTCTGCATAGGAGCCTCCTTTCTGCTTGAGAATTGACTGCTGGTTTAGAACCTCTTCTATGTCAGCAGAGAGAAAACAGATTGTATCATGCAATCTATCAGCAGCTTCCTGTTTTCTTTGCTGCAACTGCAAAAGAAATTCCAGGAGCAATTCTTGAACTTCTATCTCCTCTCTTAACTTAATTGCTGCTTCACGCTCTTCCAAACTATGTTTTGGTTGATTTAGAAACTCACTTTTTAATACCTCACTGCGATATAGCACACAAAACGAGTCATCCTTTAATCACTCTCATGGCCACTGAAGATTTTAAGAAGTGTGCACGATAGCTGTTCGCTCCATTCTTTAAACGAATAAATATAAAAAATTAAAAAAAAATCAGGCCTAAAGAAGCACTAATTAGCTAGAGATCTGACAGAGGATGTTCATCAAGCATGCATAAATAATGTAAAGTACACTTCTACCGAACCATATATTCCCCAAAAAACTGGAAGCGCTATTCCAAATATCAACCTTCAACCAAATTCAGTCACAATGGGCCGGAAGAAACAAGGGCATGGAAGCCAATTGCATGTCTGGTGGTGGAAGGGTTTATTAATTTATTCTTTAATAAAATTGTTGACCTGCAACATACTTAAAGTTCTGGTTTCAAAATAAAGGTGAATTTTCCCGCAAATGTTTCAGCTCTGCAATGAATTAAATCAACAGAGAAACTTGTCACAACACAATGGAAAGTCCATGACATGTATGTCCCAAGCTATGCATCATTTGTTTCTTGACTTGCAGCTGACAAAAGATGTAGCAGAAAGCAAGCGTGCAACTTAAAACATGCTGTGCCTGTTGCATCTGATGGAACGATGAAAATAAAGAGAAAAGTGCTATAACAATATGCATTGTCAATTATAAAATATTACTGGCGCCATAATAAACTAAATGAACTATAACAAGGAGCATATAGTATTGTCCCAATTGATATGAAGTTTGACTAATTACTATGTATTCTTGACTGGTAAAGGAGGTTGAGCAAAAAGTCTTGAAACTCAAGAGTGGCAAGGAATAGAAATGTGTTAGCCACCCTAAATGTACAACTGTAACACGGTATCCTAGCCTTTAAAATAGACACGTGCACATGCACTAGAAGGGCCCTGAGATGAAAAACAGTCACTGATTTATCAAGAACAAGCTCTGACAGCAAGATTACAGAATCACTAAGGAACGAAACATGACAGTTTAAAAAATAAATTAAAAAAAAAAGCAGTGCTTCTCTCTTCACCAAATCTTCTTTGAGATTTAGCTCACTTTTCTATTTTGTCTAAGGCAATGGAAATTGGAAATCAATATCCATACAACCATACAATTGGGCCATAGAAAAGCAATATTTAATTTATATTTGATGCCTTAATACACTAATAAGGTGTGCCATGTTTGAAAAAAAATCAGCAATCATATGTAATAAATCAGAAGCTCCTCTTGCCTTTGAAAACACAAGAACAAATATTCATGTTTAAAATCCCTGGTCATCATAGCAGGGGCATGTGAAAGCTCCTGCTATGATCATTAACCATTATTGTACTCAGCAATAGAATAACCATCAAGCACCAAACCTATAAAAACGATCAACCAAATTTATTCTCAATGAATGCAATTATTATGAAGTCTAACAAGCTGATCCTTACATAATTTCCGTTAATGATTATTCAAATCTTGGAAATGCAATGAATGAGACTGCAGATTGGCTAGCTATCATGGAAAACTATCTTGATGATATCTGCCGGGCAGTTCAACAATTGCCAGTTAGAAATTTCAGAGTCTTCTTCTCTTAACATTAGCAACAACCATAGACAGTCAATAAAATTGAGCTTTTTGATCAGGGTATTGTCACATTTGCATGCAATACTCGAATATTCAAGTTTGACCAGTAAGCATTGTCACTAGCACTTAAGCACTCAACAGTAAGGTCGTACTGGCCCAAATCGGATGATACAGAGCATACTGTACCATACTGGTTCAATACCGGTATCCGGTATGGGTGGTATACTGATACTCTGTACGCCAAAAAAAATTGTGTATCATACCGTATCGACACTGTGCTAGTGTGGTATCGGTACGGGATCCGGTACCGAGACGGTGAATCTTGCTCAACAGATTTTATAAACCCAGTACATCATAATGGCTCATGGTTAAAAATGATCATCAAATGATTAATTAACAAGATTGTGCCAGCATATAAGTCCTTGCAAATGTGTAAAATAGCACCACTTTGTATGATTGAATTTGTCACTGCTATATGCTACAGAATGCCTCTCTTGGTTAATAAGCATGCTATAAGACACATTACATGAATCATTTCTGCCAAGTCTAGTATCCTTCAAAACAACAAACCAAAATTATTTCTTAATAGTTTCTAACATTACTATAATAACCAAACAAAAAAGCTCGCTTCCATGCATTCTGTGACTTCCAAAAGGTATAAAAATAGAAAAGACAGAAGGTGATGAAGTCTAAAGTAAAATTTTGGTCAGAATGAAAAGGCAAAAGGCAAAAGAAAGAAATACAGAACGTAAAGGCAAAAATTTATGATATTGGAAATATAGATCTTCAAAGAAAAGAAGAAATATTGAAAATATAGAAAATTCCATGCTCTACCATACTGCCCCGTACCGTACTGACAAAAAAAGGGTATCAAACACACCTTCAAGTAGATACAAGCCCCGTACCGCTCCATACTGAGGCGTACCAACATGTACCGAGATAGACATTGAGAAAAATAGTTAGAGAGTTATTTCGGCACAGAGGTATATTGTACCATACCATACTGAATCGTATCAAACCGATAAAGTACCGATACGGTATCCGGTATCAAAATTGCGGATCTTGAAAAATTCTAATGTTATATGCTAGGGTAGAGAATTTCTTTATCGATACAAGCTGGCCGAATTTGAAGCGTTCTTTGATCCAATGGAGCAAGAACAAATACAGTTCAGGAAGTACAGCGATCAATAGTATGTGAGTGCAAAGTGAAAGAAGGTACATGTTCAAGGAAAGATACCACACAAGAAAGAGAGAAAATTTCATAGGCTTTTCACATCAATGAAGATGGCCCTACACATTACTGTAATCCAAAAAGCATCATTTTTCCAGGACCCTCAAGTTTCGTATTTTTCAAGAAGCTAGAATGATGCCTAGATGGAAGAAATTGTTTAGGAGGGTTGTGGGATATTAAACCAAACTTATTGAAGTATTGATTAAAGTCTTAATGCATCAGTGAAGTCAGTACTAGTAGAGTGTTCATCGATGTGCCTTTTGGTGTTTCCAAGTAGTGTCATTTAGAGTTCCATGGATCTATTTAAAGTGTTTCTTAGATATTGTAATGCATACATGTAGGCAAGCAAGAATGAATGATGAAATGAAAAAAATTAGTGTGTGTTATTCTCCATCTATCCTCTCTCATTTTCCAACTCCATATCTTAATAGAGTGATATTGGAGACCTCTATGCTTCCACTACCCCAACACAAATGAACACAAAAATTCTGGCCATTCATTTTCCATGCTTTGATGTCAAAGGCATAAAAGCATGCTTTATTCTAAGTAAAAGATGAATTGCATGAATAATTCTAATACAAAAAAAATGAGATTCATTTCCATTTCAAAGGAGCAAATGTCATCACCTGCTCCAAGATGTCATAAACTATTTATCTTGCAAAAAAGGAACACCTGCTGAAGTGTAAGAAAAATGAAATTTGAAACACAACCAAGCTTGGAGGTGTTTAACTGACCTCATCTTTGGTCGGCTTTCCGGCTGAGGGTGCAACAACCACAAGCAAAAAGAAGCTTCCTTTGGCCACTTGAGCAGCAGCTGAGGGGGAAGAACACGATGTCTCAAGTTGGACATGGTCCTAAGCTTGTCATCCAGTGAGTCGAACGTGCAAAACAGCTGATCAAAAGAAAATTAACAAATAATTAAACAACCAACTCACCTTGCAGGCTATCAAACCGAGAACAGCAGCAAGCAGAAGGCAAAACAAGCACTAAAAATAATAATAATAATAAGAAGAAGAAGAAGAATAAGAACAATAATAATAAAGACACACTAAGATTGGATCTTGACCTCAAATAGAATAACACCCAATCGGTAGATATCCGACGCGAATGTACTTGAACCGCCACTGGCTTCCTCCGGGCTTGTATACCAATGCAACTCCATGCGCAGTATCTGCTTCAAAGGAAATGCCTTTTTCTCCTCCCCCAAGACCTCCACCTCATCCACATACGCCGAGCCTGAGGGCAGACAGATGGCGTCCGACGGTCCCTCAGAGGCGGCGGCCTCGGGAGTCCCCTCTTGCTCTAAAGGCCGGTGTCGGCCACGAGGCCTATCGTCTGCGCCGCTGCCATCCTCGCAGGAATCGGAGCCGGAGGTGGAGCAGGAGGCAGACTCGATAAAGGAGACACGGTTGAAGGGCGATAGAACGAAGCAGGAGGGGCGGACGTTGCTGACGACGACGCCCTGCGAGTGGGCGAGGCTCACGGCCTCGACGATCTGCCGGAAGACATGGAGGCTCTCAAGGAGGTCCACCGGCCGGCCCCGACGGTCCAGCCACTCCCTCAGGCTCACCTCCACGCCCTCTTCCTCCTCCTCCTCCGCCGCCGCCGCGCCGGCCGGCCGAAAGCTCCCGTCCTCGGTGCAGGACAGCAGGCGGCCCAGCTCCTCCTCCTCCTCCTCCCTCGACTTGTCTCTCGGGCCAGCCGCCGGGCCCAAGCTGCCACTCGAGACGACGCAGGCGGCGGTATTGGGGGCCCTGGAAGTGGAGGACCTTTCCCAGCCCGACGCCTCCTCCGACCCCTCCATGCCCCCTATCCCATCCCCCCGAAACCCAGCCCACACGGCTCCAGAATGAAGAACCCAACCACCAAGATCGAACCTTTATTCTTCCACCACCAAAAACCTCTCCTCATTACCCCAAAATACCATCTTTCTCACAGAAAACCACTCGCCCAAAGCAACCCACCAGAAAGAAAGCTTCCACTTCACACCCAAAAACAAAAGTTACGACAACTACTCACCGATCAAGAAGAGACCACCGAAAGAGAGGAGAGAGAAACAAGAGGAGCGGTTGAGATGGGAGAAGGATAAGGATCTGCTGCTCCAACCTGGGAACGGAACCACACAATCCCAGCTTTAATTGCTCCCGTTTTCGACTTTTCCGCCCTCAATGCAGCTCCGCCTCACAAAATTCGCATTCCATATTTTGCACCCCGCACTAATACACGCGGCCCTTCTCTGTCCCTTGGTGCACGGTACGCGACTACTGGGAACACAGCCGGCCTGAGAAAACACCAAATACCACTACGGCAACCAGTTGCTTGACTCAAAGCTCTCACCTTTCTTTCCTACTTGGACCCAAGAAGCCATACTTCGCCACTAGAAAGCATGAAAAATGGCTATTTTCCTCAACCTGGAAAGGAGGTGAGGCCATTTGTAGCGACGTTGGTCATGACGCGAGAGAGGGCATTATTCTATGGTCTTTGTTTCGGAGCAGCAAGGGCCTAGGCTTTGCTTCGTTATCGTCGCCACCTCTCGCTCCTCTCTCGCGCGCGCTGTCGCTTTATAACAGAGGGCGTACGTGGCGGAAGGATATCCACTCAAGAGGAGCTCGGGGGCTTGGAGGACTTGTGGACCAGGTTTCCCGAAGGGGAATCCGTGGGGCAGAGCCGGACGCTTTGGGGCAGGTGACCATTTATTTTTACTTCTCTCGGGGGGAGAGAGAGAGAGAGAGAGAGAGCGGTGTTATACCAGAAGAGGAAACTGGGGGGGTTCCATGAGAGGCAACTTGGAGGAAAAGGAGTATTTTTTGTCTTCTTTTTCTACTCCTTGGTTAAAGGGAGATTGGAAGTAGCCGTTTCTGCCGGAAAATGAAAGAATTTTATGGTGAAGAACCTTTGGAATTTGGAGACGCTGGCCTCGATGTCGTCTGGAGTTACATGAGACGCCATTGGTGAGAAATATGTTAATAAGTGACGGAGGTCTTCGATGTTGTTCCGGTGTCGCTTCATGTCGTTGATCCTTGCATGCAATGGTTGTGGTTTTCTGAACCGGATCGAGCCACGTAAATTGTCACGTGCAAGGCCCACGTGCCAATCTATGTGTCAAGCAAGACCACGTGCCAATCTATTTTAAGTTTTGGTATTACATATTATATATATATATATATATATATATATATATATATATATATATATATATATATATATATATAATATGAACTATTCTAGCGGTTAGATGTGATTTAGTATCTTGAAACTACATACTATCAAATTACAAATTTGGAGATCCACCGCCTATAAGCTCAATAATCACAAATGGAAAAAACTTTGAAAGTATAAAACAAAACATATTTTTGACCAACAAACACATAAATTAGAAATCAAGTGTTTATACTAGAAAAGTACAATAATAAAAATGGTATAAACCAAATTTCTACTCTTGCGAATTGAATTGGATAAATAAATTTTATATTTGAATCTAAATGTGATCGTTTTGTTAAATATGGATTTATAGACCCTGCAAGATTCCATCTGCAGCCAACCTATTTAAACTTCTAAACAAAGCAAAATAGCACTGATATCACAAAACAACATGCACTAGAATAACTAGTATTATTATCACGATCGCATGCCTCTTCCATCTCAAATCATGCACAAATTCATACTAGACCACATATGAATTCTCTCTCTTTCTCCCTCTCTCTCTCTCTCTCATATATGCACGCGGGCACCAAATAGCCTAGGTTTTTTTGGTAATATTAAAAATTCTAAAATCTTAAAATTATTCTAAAAATTTTGAAAAGTTTTCAAAAATTTGTAGAATATATATAAAAAAAAAATACACTTATATCCCCAATATCTGATCCATTTATACATATACTATCTCTACTTTAAAAGTTTCAATTAAACATCTAATTTTTGCCGATGTTGTCCTTCCATCCATTTTATCTATAATATCTTTAATTGGAGATGTGAAAAGATATATTTATAATCTCATTCTAGAGGAGATGCTGCCTATAAAAACAAAAGCACCATAAAAGTTTTATGTTAGTATGTTCTTTGAGTTCCTCGCTTTTCTTGCTCTATTTTGTTAAAATTGAAAAAAAAACCCCCTATTTTGCAGCTAAATGATAATAGCGCATGAGGTTTGGGTACTCTTTGGAAGGTCATTTAACAATTTTAACGTTTAAAAGACTGATGCGTGTAGGTCCACTAGCATTATCTTCGTATTACCTCTTTGGTATACGAACCTCTTCGTATCATCTTCGTATTGAAAATGAGACAGGCCAACGAACCTCTTTGGTATTACCTGGTAACTATTAGTTATGTCGTAATATTTTTAGTAACCTACGACAAGCTTCAACGATTGCCTAGGTCGCAAGGAGAAAAGGATGGCATAGCCATTTTATATATATATATATATATATATATATATATATATATATATATATATATATATATATATATATATATATATATATATATATATCATTTTGTGATTATATCTATTGTGGAGGGGGAGGGGGAGGGGGCCTTGAATTTAATCTCACATCGGCTAGTAGCGGAATGGTTCTGTGCCTTAAATGGGGGGCGGAAATTCTTTCCTCTCGAGGGCCTTTTTGTGGGACAAAACCGTGAGGGCACCAGTCTTCCCCCATCTGCGCTAGACGCGTGGGCCGGAGCGCCCAAAGCGGACAATACATCGGGAGGAATGCAGTCCTCTTTCTCTGCTAGCTTAATGTGGGCTAACTGTTGCGTGAGGGTCCGGCCAAAGCGTCCGTCCCCGCAACAGATAGCGCTAGAGGAAGGGATCTTCCCGCTGGGGGGCTATGTTGTGAAGGGGAAGGGGGCCTTGAATTTAGTCCCACATCGGCTAGTAGCGGAAAGGTTCAGTGCCTTAAATGGAGGGTGGAAACCTTTCCTCTCGAGGGCCCTTTTGTGGGACAAAACCGTGAGGGCACCAGTCTCCTCCCGTCTGCGCTGAACGCGCGGGCTGGAGCGCCCAAAGCGGACAATACCTCGAGAGGAATGCAGTTATCTTTCTTTGCTAGCTTAATGTGGGCTAACTGTTGCGTGAGGCTCCGGCCAAAGCGTCCGTCCCCGCAACAATATTTATAGTGTGTGATGATATGTATAATGTAGACATAATAACAAATATCCAAACAATAATTATTTTTAATTGTCATTTTGTTGTAATGGTCTATAACAAAATATAGCTATTTTTTGTATTTTATTTATTTTTTGAACAAAATAGCATCATCAAATTCAATTCTTATCAATTTTCCTTAAAAACATTTGCGCCATTTTTTTTATTGAGTGAACATCGATTGAACAAGAATATTATCATTCTTTTGTTATCATTCACTATCTTTTACTACAACCCTAATTCCGACCCACATAGGGTAGAACGAAATCAACAGGCAACGACACTTTATTACGGTCAGTAACGGATTGACGGTTCCGGCGAGAGTCCAAATAAACACCGTCATTGAACGTTGCAACATTGTTATCAACCATCCTACGGCGACCGGCTATAGCCGGTCAAACACCATCCAACGCTAGCGTATCATCGCCGAACTGCCGCCGGTCGATGGAGTCGATATTCCATAAAGCGGGAGTGACGTTATAAAGTTCATAATCCAAACTAATCCTTCGTAAGCTGTAACTGACGACAATTAAAAGCGTAAATTTCCTCACCGCCTTCCTCCCGTCTCGCTTATATACAACTAATGCAAGAATTCCCGGTGTTCGACGCCGAAGCCCGGACTCGAAGACGGACAGATCGGCGAGTTCCGCGGAAACCCTAATCCCCAACCGTAACCTGGAAATCCACGGACGACGGCACGAACGCCCCCCAAGATCCCCTGCCCCTGATCGCTCCCGCTCGATCCCTCCTCCGAGTCCAAGAAATGATGCCCCCTGCTCTTTGAATTCAGTCTATTCGCGCAGTCCTTTGTACACCAGAGTTGGCCTTCTTGGTGTCCGAAGCGCATTAGCGAAGGCTGGATCTGCAAGAGGTTTGCTTTTTGGGGAAAAAAAAGCTATCTTGGTTCTTGATTAGAGGAGATTCTGCGGGGTTTGCATAGTTGTACGTGTTTCTTGGGCTTGGATCGCGGATTCCGATGAGTAGAACTGGTGGGGTTGTTCCAGCTGAATCTTGAATTCTGGCTGAAGTCGACCGGGGGATGAAGATATTCTCTTTTTGGTAGGTTTAGATCCGTGGCATTGGATGGAAAGGGCCGGATTGTAGGGTTTTGATTCGTTGTTCTTTTTCCTCTTTTTGGTTGGGGCGGGGGTTCTTTTGATCATTGTACATTGGATGAGACGGATTTGGAAGGGAGAGGGGAGATGAGAGGGAGGCCCGTGGTGCGGGAGGGACAATGACTGGAGGGTCGTTGGGTCTTCGATCCTCGGGGAGTTATGGATCATTGCAATCGCAGCTGCACAACGGTGCCACATTGCCGATTCAGTCAACATCTGGCTCCGTCTCCGTCCGCAAGCCGCCGAAGATGCTCCTCCAGAGCTCGAGAGAGAAGGAGAGGTTCCTGCCTTGGATCTGCAAGCTCGCCGGCAGGAGGAAGATTGGGATGCTGCTCTTGCTCGTCGCTTCAGCTGCAGTCGTTCTGTCGTTCATCCCTGCTATGAGTAAAGGTCTGACCTTTCTTTCGACTTCCGCCTCTCTTTAACCAATTTACTGATCTAAAAGTAGATGCTCGGTTCTTTGAATTAAGTACCGTATATCGCTGATACACATGTTGGGAGGGATTTTGTGTACGTATCTGTAAGTATAGATGTCGGCGCAAGTAGTGAATTCCTAATTTTTTTAATTTTCATGAAGTTCTGAGTTAGGTTTTGTCTGCTATTCCAATTTTTGAAAGTTTCACGTTATGGATCTTGGATGTTGATAGATCATGTTTTGATTTTTTATTGACTTCCTTGCTTGTTAGGTTATATTTTGCTCTTTCAAGGCTCCAGATGGTAAAGAATATAAGAACATAAATGTTCATCTTTTTTTTTTTTGGTTAAGGAGGATATACGTGTCGCAAAGTCGCCTTGGGGCTGGAGATGATGAAAATGATCATCTTCATTTATTGGTGTCAAACTTCAAAATTGTCTCCGGATAAGCTGCCAAGTGTGACTAGTTATATTCAAATGCCTGTTATCATCTTGAAAGAACTTCTGCCTATGTATTAGTCTGAACATTACTGCATCAAAGCTTAAGTGTTTAATCTTCTTCATTTCTTTTTGATAAGCTATGAATTATTCTGCTGGCAATTACCATAGTATGTAGTCTTGTCTGCTGTTGCCTATTTCAGATGAAGATGCATCAGAAGGTCCTCAGACTAACTTGGGCTCTTCATATCATGTCTGGGGTCTTGTAAGAACTGGTGGGACAGCATTGCGTAATTTCACACCTCCTTTCACTCCTGTAAAAGAGAACAAGACAGAGATAACAGCGATGCCAAACCAACAGTCTGCAAGTGGTGATAATGAAACCCAGCCTCCTGCTCCAGTTCTTCCTCCGAGAGCAATTTTTATACACCATCCTTGTGAAAATTTTTCCTTTTCTCCCCCACCAACTGATAGGAAGCGCACTGGCCCACGACGTAAGTTTGATTTGATTAAATATTAGATATCAAAATTTTAATTAATTTCTCCCTTATATAATTTTATCATGGAACTGAGGGTTTCATTATTTTTTCCTCTTTTTTCTGTAGCATGTCCTGTGTGCTATATCCCTATAGAGCAGGCCATGACCTTCATGCCAGCATTGCCATCAGTATCACCTGTCCTTAAGAACTTAACTTATGTTTCTGAAGAAAAGTTAACAGAGAATAAGACAAATGGAGGTTCTCTATTTGGAGGACATCCATCTCTGCAGCAGAGAAATGAATCTTTTGATATTAGAGAGTCAATGACTGTGCATTGTGGGTATGTTTAAGTCTAACTTGTTGCTTTGGTAACTTTTACTTTCAATAAGTGTATATAATTGGTTCAATGCTATTTTTTTAGCTGATGTCGGCATCTTAGTCAACATCTTTTGTTATTGTCAGATTTGTTGGAGGCAAGAAACCTGGTCAAGGGACTGGTTTTGACATAGATGATGCTGATCTTCTTGATATGGAGCAATGCCGTGGTGTCGTCGTAGCCTCTGCTATTTTTGGTATCTACACTGTAGTACCTGCTACAGCTGCTGTTTCTTTTTTCCTTTAGTTTTTTAACCTCTGGCTTTTCTTTATCCAACTAAATGGAATCTCTTTCTTTTATATGGTTGACCAGGAAATTATGATGTAATGCAACAACCAAGAAACATTAGCGAATATGCAAAGAGAAATGCATGCTTTTATATGTTTGTGGATAAGGAAACAGAAAACTACATAAAGAACACCACTAACCTGGACAGCATTTGGAGAGTTGGGTTATGGAGAGTGGTGGTAGTTCGAAACCTTCCTTATGTCGATGCAAGGCGTAATGGAAAGGTGCCCTTTTTCTTTTACTCTACATGAGTTGTTCTTAGATTTTAAACTATAAGTTGCAATGATCATCAGCCTACTTTTGGCGCAGTTTTAGTTCCCTAGAATTTGGGTGAGAAAGTTTGCTGATTTATTGATTGAAATTAATTGTGCAATACCAGATTTCATTTTGCAGTATTTTGAAAATGATTTTCCATAGTCTTATACAGGATTAGGGTTAAGTTGGCATTTTCTGTTCTAAGAGTTTTATATATCATATTTTAGTAAAATAATTAGGGCAAAAGTGAGAGAATGAAGTTGTAAAAGGTTCATGTGCCCTGGAAACTAAGAAACAAATATATAAGTGTTCTGAAGGGCCTAAATCTTAATCACAGGTAGTAAAAACACAAAATGGTAGAGAGCCTCATTTTCAAAGATACCATTAATGCCCAATGTTTATTTCTTTTAAGCACATCTTGATTGATATTTAAATATGTTTGAGAGAAACAGGCAACTCTTTAAGGTAGCCTACTAATAGTGTGCCTTGCCTTATCTATCCAAAAGTTCTGTAATGAGTTGGTCATCATCAAAAGTCCTGTATTGAAATCATGTAAGAGTTGGCTTGGTCCTTGTGACTGTAAAAGCAGCAAAATAAAAGGACTGAACAAAAATAAGGAAGAATTGCTGAAGAGAGACTTTTGCCGATTGGAAGAAACCTTAATGCCTCAAGAATGATAACATTGTTTTGTAAGTTTGTCACTATGAAAACATGAACATGCTATCTAAGCGAGATAGAGGAGATTGTGACGAGGCTAAAAAGACATATTGCGGCTTAGCTAGTTGGATTTTTTTTTCTTCACCATTTTATTTTGGTTCATTAAGTATTTTCTGCCTTATAAATATAACTCCTGAGGTGATATGGGCACAGAATTATAGTTTTGCTGATAGGTCATGATAGGTAGGGATCTGTCCATGATTTCATGTATTGCTATTATGTTCCTCTTATATGTTATGGTAATAGGGTATTTGGACATTGTTAAGGAAAAAGAAAAACAAATGGGCATAGTACTGAAGATGGCTATAAGTTCCTACACCTGCCCCCCTCGCTCTCTTTGAAAAAAAGGCTGTAAGTCTATCCTAATGGTTTAGATAATGGCTAACAACCTCAGTTAATTATTTTATGCCAGTGGAAGCTTCAAACATTATCCTAGGTAGTCAGGAATATTCATAAGATATGGATATCATGTCATTAATTTCTTTATCAATACCCCCTAGACACATAGCATTTTTCATGTAAAGTATAATTAATGTTTTTTTACAAACAATTAAATAAAAAAGCCGGATAGTTTTGACTTTAAAATTTAAGCCCCTTGTCTTTAACTTGAATTGCTTCTATATAGTGCTAATCTTTTGTAAGTTTGTGTGTTGGATATCATGAATTTGTGCAATAAACTTAGTTCTATGATTTGTTTTATCTAGTTTGAGGGAACACTATGTATTTATATTTAAATGCTGAAAATACATCTTGTTTACACTCAGAAGTAATTAAAAATAAACTTGATGCATCATATTTTTCTCAACAATGTGCTCCAAATGTATCATCTTGTAGTATATATACCATGCTGACCTCGGACTGGTTCAGGCATGGGGCATGGTACATGATAATATAATGCTTTTGGTTTGAGAATCGTTTGGCTTGGGCTAATTGAATGAAGGACAAGCCGATTTTAGGACAAATACAATCAATATACTGTCAATAGACCAGAAAAGCTAAACCTTTTCAAGAAAGAAAAACTGTGAGATAGTAGTAAAGCTGAGAATGTTGCAAAGTTTTCTACAGATGATGGTGATGCACACAAGATGAGTTTGGAAGAGAAGAGAATGAGTGGATAAATGGTAAAACTTGTTTGGGTGGACCAATGGTAAAGCCTGGACAGAGTTAGAGTAAGCACGCTAATCAAAACTCTGGTATTATCTGCTAGAGGATAATGCAGTAGAAAGCTAGTTGATATTGCCTTGTGTAATCATGATAGTATAAGGCAAGGGGTGCTCATAGTTGCCTGGTTGGATTGAGGAGGTGAACCCTATGAAAATTTGGATGGAGGTTGTCACTTAAAAATGCCTGCATTGATGACTGCATAGGAACATTTGGAGAGTAAAGTTTCATAAAGCCGATTTACAGGGACAGCATTAAACTTATTCATCGCTTTGTTCTGATTAGCATGCAAAAGATGAAGCATGTGTTATTGATTGACATAATAAAGTTAGATTCTGGATATATCGTCGCTTGCTTTTGCATTCTCACATTCCACTTTGCCTTTTCTGCTGTAATATCACTTTGATATATTTTCTGAGGACTAAGATTGTTCTTCTTGGAAGTTCTTATACTCAAATTTAGATTGGAAGACTATTAATGTGTTTAACATATGGTGAACATTTTCCCATTTAAAAATCTCAGTAAGGATCATGGCGTGTTCTTCCACCTTCATTTGTATATGTCAAATGACCCTATCTAATTTTTATTGTTATACAATTATGTGTTTTAACTTGGAGGAGAATTTATTAATTTTCTTCTGGATACACTTGTTATAAATGTTGTTTGCAGAAGGATTTTATTTTTTGCCCGCATATTTAGTTGGTAACAGGAAATCTCAATACTCAGCGACAAAGAAAGACAAACTCTGTTTAATGCTTAGAAGAGAAGCAAAGGCAAGTATTCAGTTTTGACAAGTCCTATAATGACTGTTTCAAGACACCACGAAGTGTTTCAATCAAGTCTATACATTAAATAGATTATACCAGGAGTTGGTGGATGATGATTTTAAATAGAGTATTCTAATTGATGCGAATTGAAAAAAGGTCTCGAACTAGCAAGTTTAAAAATAATTTAGATTGAACAATAGCAGAGCATATTGATTATGAGTATGAGCAAGCTTGGAAGTTCCTAAGAGTTGGAGCACCGAAAATGGGAGTTTCCTTGAAAGCTCCACAAGTTTAAAGAAATTAAAAAACCAATCCGTATCCCAGAAAGAAAAAACACTGAAAAGTTTTAAAGAGTCCTGGAAGCCCACAGGTGTTTTACAGTTTTAGCATCCTTGAGTCCATCAGCCATCTTTTTAATTTTTCCAGCCCTCAGAAATTCTCTGATCCCTGCGATCCAATGGAATAATTTAGTTTATCACCTCTCTATTATAAAGGCGATCTAGTGTTAGCAATGAAGTTCAATAGGCTTCCTAGGAGCTCCCAATTATTCTTTCAACCCTTGCACGTACCCAAGAAGTGAATATACATTTGATGAATGCTATCTCATCCCTCTAGGGAAACGAAAAACACTTATCAGTGTGGGATAAAGGCTATTCATTTAGTTAAAAAGATTTAGATAACTTTGATTGTTTTCTAGGGTTCTCATTCAAACATACAAGAAGTTCAGAATTTTTTTGAACTAGCATCAATAGTCATAATGTTGACTTCAATTTCTGGTTTTTATCTGATTTTCTATGACTTTGAGGGTGGCTTGCTGAGCCCAGACTCACCTTTCCATATACTATGCTGCAGCTGTATCTTTTGTTGAATGGTTCTACTTTTGAACTTTGGACCAGGTTTAGAACTTACACAGTTAGAAGTGTGGCAAAAATAAATCCAGTAATCAAAACTAGTAAAATGGATTTGACTGATTAAAGGGGTCTTAGAACTGCTTCATCTGCCCATCCCTTCTTTTCTGCTGCATATTGTTTGTTCTTGATATTCACAAAGATTATATCCCTAGGCTTTTTTTCTTCTCCTCCTTCTGCAGCAATCATCAATTTGCGGATGCCATGTGTTGCTTTAAAATCAAACACTTGGAAACTATGCTGTGTAGATTTTTTACGAGATAATCTTCTTTCAGCGGTTTGCTGTTTTCTTAATTCATGTTTTGCGTTTCTAAAGAAGTTATTTTGATGGTTTCTGACAATAAGACTTTTTGCAGGTTCCAAAACTACTGCTTCATAGACTTTTCCCTAATGCACGGTTTTCTCTTTGGATTGATGGAAAGCTCGAGCTTGTTGTGGATCCCTACCAAATTCTTGAGAGGTATAATTCATATTGAAGGCTTAGCTATTTATCCCCATATTTATCCATATATATACACAAATATAAATATAAATATAAATATAAAATATATATCTTAATGTAACATGAGCATATATATATGTATGTTCCTGCAAAACCAGCACAGCATTTGCGGATCTACAGGCATTAAATCCTGCCTATGCCAGTATAGGAAACCACTGCAACCACCTTTACGCCTACTACTTGAGCAGGCTCAGCCTAGGTGGTATACGCCGCCTAAGTGAATAGCTTGCTAGCTGTGATTAGATCGGTAATGGTAATTTTTTGATGTACGAACATTCGAAGCAGCTAGGTAAATGTGCAGAGAGTAAATGTGCCATAAGAATTTAAGGGACTAGGCAATCTGCCCATTGTACTTGAAACATTGCCTTCTTCATGTAAACTTCTTTAGGCACTATCCCAATACTGCAATTAGGTTTTTTTGCCAAAACACCTTTATAGGTGGAGTTTATCAACCTTCATGAAGGAGCACTCTTGTTGCAGTAGTCTTTAATGGAAATTACTCTAGCTTATAAGCTAAATCATCTTTTCTTCTTCTTCATTTTTTTTAATTACTTACGACCAAATTGGATCATGTTCTGGTAATTCATTTTGGTTTTTTTGTTGAGCTTTCTTGTGTTGGAAAATACGAGCCTTCTTACAAAATAGTGTATTATGCAACAAATTCTTTTCATTTTCTTTTTTGAGGTAAAACTTTCACTTGTAGTAGCAATCCTCAACTTTCTGTTCTACATTCTTAATTCTTCTCTTGATACAATCATCATCGCTTAAGCTAATATTGACACTATCAGTTTCTAAACATAGTACTTTGAATCCACTTAGGATGCTGCACCTGCCTTTTCTTGGATAGAATGCTACTCCTGCTTGGGGGTCTCATCTGCATTCTGAGGTTTCGAGGTCTTTTATTGATCTTGGATTTTTTTTTAGACCATACACTTCTATTGGGGCAAAGTAAAATGCAATAAGCAATGTGCTTGTTTTGTCATCTTTGAATCTATATGTATCACATTTCTAGAAACTTAAAATGTCCCTCATCTTAGCTTTTAGACTTATTAGGTATTCCTGGTTCTGGCTCCTACATTCCCCTCCCCCCTCCTCTCTTCTCTCTCTGTCTCTCTCTCTCTCTCTCACGCGCGCACACACACACACACAAATGTAGGCATGTGTGCCATATTCTGTTATGCCTTAGCCCGGCATGAAGCATAATAATTTTTTTAATATTAAAATTATAAAATCTTCCTGTTTTGAAGAATTAATAGAAACCAATAAATGATAATACAAAACATTTATTTTCACTGGTAAATTGACCTTTAGCTCCAAAAACTTTTATAGTGTCGTTAAAGGTTGGAAAGTGGAAAATATGAAATAGCAGAACTGTAGGAACTATAGATTTAGATCTCAATAATTTTTTAGAATCTGCACATGTAATATGTTTATTATTGAACACATTTCCGACCTCAGAATTTTCTGATCCATGATTCATTGGGATAAGGTCTGAGGTCTGCCCTTAGATAACAGCATTTGGAAGCATCTCAAATAGTTACGCTAGGAAGAATGAATTACATACAGAAGATATATGACTGTAGGTTTGCCAGTTCACAAAGTTAGTTCTTGGTATTTGAGTCCTGGATTTTCTCAGCAACTGGCTAATTCAGACTTTCCCTTTTGAAGATATCATCTTGGTACTTTGTTTGCTTAAAACTTAGAATGAAATTATTTTGTCATCTGTGTTTCTGTTGAAATTCACTTGCATTTGCTCTGTTCACCTAGGAGAAAAAGTATTACCACCAATTCTCTTGATAGGGTGTGCATGAGCATATTTATGTTACTAAATAGCATATATGACGATTTTGGACCCTTGTTTTGCAGCATTGAATTGTTTCCTGCTAAGTAGACACATGCACACCACATGCAGATGCACACTGACACTCACCTTCAGTTATGTACGTAGTACATATAAAAATGCATGCATGCATGCATATCTGCATGCGTGTGTGCTTGTCCATGTGTGGTTTTATCAGTTTTCTGCTGTTGGATGCCATTTCAATATGACAATGTGTTACCAATAATGCAAATTTCTTTAGAATTTCATTGTAAATATGAGTTGGTGGTACTTCCATATACTTAAGCTTAGTTGTGAACTTAGTACAGGAGACTTGGACGGACAGATCTTTGATGTAGTTGGGATATCATTCTTTGATAACTACTCATATAAAAATGTGCGATTTAACTCATTTATGTGCTAGCTTGGAAATGATGTTCAGTTCAGTATCAACAATTAGGCATCTCGACTAATGTCATTATCTTAACTTAACAAAAGTTTCTCTCTTATTTCTTTCAGATTTTTGTGGCGGAAGAATGCCACTTTTGCAATCTCCAGGCACTACAGACGGTTTGATGTTTTTGAGGAAGCAGAGGCAAATAAAGCTGCGGGAAAGTATGATAATGCCTCAATTGACTACCAAATTGAGTTTTATAAGAGGGAGGGTTTGACGCATTATTCCCCAGCTAAGCTTCCTGTTACAAGTGGTCAGTGCTGGATTTTGTTTTTTCTTCAATTCCTTTCCCCAGCAAATGCTGAAATTTTGTGCATGCAATTTCCGTCATCTGCAGATGTCCCTGAAGGCTGTGTGATCATCAGAGAACATATTCCTATCACCAATCTCTTCACCTGTCTGTGGTTTAATGAGGTTGATCGTTTTACCTCTAGAGATCAACTCAGTTTCAGTACTGTAAGGGACAAAATTATGTTTAGGGTAAACTGGAGTATCAGCATGTTTATGGACTGTGAAAGGCGCAACTTTGTTGTTCAGGTATTTCTTTCTTTATATGAGAATATGTCGTAGGATAATCACTAGAAGATGGTTTTCAAAAAATTCGAAAAGACATGTACTGTAAAGGACAAAATTGTGTCTAGAGCAAATGGAGCATCAAGATGTTTATGAACTGTGAAAGGTGTAACTTTGTTGTTCAGGTATTTTGTTCTTTACATGTCCATATTTCGTAGGATTGTCACTATAAGATGGTTTTCCAAAAAGTTGAAATATATTCTGTCATGTTCTTTTATGATCCTCAACATCGAGAGGTTTATGTGACTGTGTTGTCTATTAAATGCTATTCTGCACATGTGAAGTTGTACATATTATTCCACTTGCTCTCTGGAAAGCATGTTTAAAATTTTTCCACGTTACTATGTTTTCAATGGATTTGGTGGAAGTAAGGTAAATTCAGTCTAATACATTTCTCATGGATGTCATTGCAGGCATACCACAAAGACTTGCTAGAACAAAGGCTAGCTTCTTTAAGTCGTCAACCGGCCCCTGGGGTGATTCATGAATCACCTGGAAATTCAGTTCCACGTAATGTTCTGGATGGGCTTGCAAAAGCTCCTCCATCCAGGAAAGTGCCCATGAGGCGTGCGAGGGACAGGAGATCAGGTTCAAGGCGTCACGGTCTGAGAGCTGCCACAGTAAGAGAGAACTACTCAATCTAAGTTGTGTGAATTTTTTCACCGGGAGTTCCAACATTATTCATTTCAGGGACAGTATTTTGACGATTGCTTAATAGGCTCTATTCATGGAGTGCAAAAGGCTCTATTTTTTTGTCAAAAATTATTGATAGGCATTCATTTTGTTGTAAATAATTAATTTAAAATAAATTGCATTTGAGCTGCTAGTACTTCCCCCAAGAACCAATCTGCCTTCTGTGATTTGATAAAAGGGGAGAGCTTCTCTATGTCTTGTTGGTTTTTTCTATCACAATAATTAGGCAGGCAATCTTTTTTGGAGAACTAACCGAAGTTCAATATGAACAATGTTAGCATGCATACTGAACAGTCTTGTTTCCATTCCTTTGTTTGGTGATTGATGGGAAACTCAGATAAAAACTAGATAAAGATACTGTGAGAAAGTAAGGGCTAGTGAATTGGCTGAATCTTCCTCATTTTATGCCAGTTTCTCGCCAACTTTATTGCGCACAGAGTACTGAGTAGGATATGGCTGTTGTGGTCTTGAGTTCGATCTTCTTCTGCGGATGTTTCCCTCTACTCATCTTATTAGAAGGCATGGTTTTATTTAGCGAGGTGTCAAGCAGCCAAGCATTCACATATATAGTTACTAGGAACCTGTTTCCTACTCAAAGTAGGAGTTTCCTGGAAAATCGAACTAGGAAATCAAAGTGCGATTTTTTGAGAAACTTGTTGCGGTATTTGAATGCGGAAAAAAAAAGAGACATCTACAAATTAAGCTCCAAATGAATGAGCCATGAAGAGAAGGGCATGACAAGGAGGGGGTAGAGATGGGGAGACTAGGAGGAAAGGAGAAATCTAAATCTAAGATTCTCTTATGGTCCTGATGAAATGATTTCGATAAATTTTTTCCTTCGTATCACCCTGAGAAGTTGAACAGTCTTTGCTGTAACTAGGTTTCATGGTTGGTAGACACGAGTTAAAAATTGATCCCAAAAAGATAAGGGTATCAAAAATTGGCTTAGATCCAAGTTAGTGACTAAAGTGCGGAGTTTCATTGGAGCTAAAAATTGAACCAGAAAATTTACTAGTCATTTCTTAGTGATTGCAACACATTTATATGTTTGACCAAAAAAAAAAAGAGGAAATTTGAATGGTCGAAGAAATATGGAGACACTTTTCAGCTTCTGAACAGGCTGATCTGCAAAGCACTAATGCTAATATCACCCAATTTGTAGAGATATTTGGAAATCAAAGACGATGCATCAGGGTATGCATCGGGAGTAAATCCTTGTATCATATGGGAAATCATAGCATATCATTTGGTGATGTTCTAGGGTCGCTGTTATATTATCCAATCATATTACAAAGAACTGTACATCCTGCATCAGGTCATAAAGCATTGGCGACAAACTTGGCTAAGAAAAGAGACAATTTTGCACGCAGTCACACGCTGTTTCAGTTCTTTTGGCTCAAATATATGGTCGTCTTTGGGAAGTTAGAACGCTATGCTGTTTTCTCAGCTCTGATCCCTTTTCTCCAAAGAAAAGAGGGAAGAAGAATCAATGCACTGCCATTATTTGTTCCAAAGTGAGTAGTCTTAGAGCACTAGAGAAGCTGTTACTGGGGGCTCCTTCTGTGCTGCATATTTTATGTCATACTTATCTCGATAACTGGCTGTCTTATACTAGTCGTGGGACTTGAATGGTGAAAAGCTAGCAAACTAAGCTAGGCCAAAATATGCATAGATGATTAAAAACGCCAAATCCAAAATATACTAATAGCACTCCATTAATAGAACATAGGTAATAGAAATTAATACAGAGCTAGATAAGGAATCCAGATATTGGTTTCCTCCCAGCCTTACAACAACAACACACCATGACAGAAGCACATCCAAATTATTTAGTCCAACATACGCATACTACATGCATCCTTCTTTTATTTTGTCATTTGCTGTAGTACTCAGAGACGTCGCTCACTGGCCACAGTGACAATCCGCGCAAGCACAGGTAGGAGCGCACTTGCACTTGCCATCGGCTTCAGTAGCAGCTGGGGCATCGACAACATTGTCGAAGTAGCTGAAAGAAATGACATGGAAGAAACGTTATTTTAGGATCTGTGCGCATGAAGGATTAAAACTAAAGCTTCCTTCCATCAGTCTTTAAGCTCTAGTTTAGCCATTTTCTCAAAAAAAAGAGAGAGATAGCCATGCGAGTGTTTCATGGGTTGACCTGATCCTAACTTGAGCCCAAAAGTGTCATCATAGGATTTCGTGGCCTAAGCTATACACCTTTTACTTTCTCGGGAAGAATAGATAAGAACGTCAACGATCACAATTACTTGGGTCAAACAGTATAGAACCATTATTCTAACCCAAAACCTCCTACCATATGGACTGGTTCAACTATTAGGCTATAGTTTGATTTTTCTGATGTATTTACTTGAAGCAAAGAAAGATTTGTACCTCTTCTCAGTCTCAATGATCTCGATGCCATAGCCGTTTCCCTTCTTCCTGCAAATTTCAGCTCAGTTTCTTTATTAGTATGCTAAAACTAACAAGAAAAATCTATTTATCACATTTAACGATATGTTTCCCTTTGTTCTTCCACCAAATTTTGGTGTATATCATAAGAGTGGTTCAAATGCCCTGTTATTCCAGATAAAATCTCCACAAAAAAGAAGAAGGAAAGAACAAAAAAAGAAAAAAAAATCCAGCTAAACTGAGCCTAGCAAAATTTTGGATGTGAGAGAATTGGAACTCAGAAAAATTCTGGAATCGATAGATTCTAGTAAGTTTTCTGATAAAATGAAGTTGTAGGTTTAGAAATAATGGAATATAATGTAAAAGCTCCGCTTTCAATTCTCTTTATGCCACGATTTCTTGATTACTTTCTTTCTAATTCTATATATTTGCTCGAATTTTATACTATATATAATGAGAGAGTAAGAGAGGTAGAATCTTTTCTTTTTAATGTTGGATGATGATGGAATCTAATTCAAGTTCATGTATCAACATGAAATATATCACCAACTTGGTCAGGAGGCACCATATGCTATGATGCTAATATAACGTGTAACATAACCGAAACTGGGGTTCTAGGACAAGGTAATCATAATACGAGAACCCAAACGGAGCTACGATTAACACAAGCTTTCCCATGACTATTACTCTACATAACCTGACGCCTAAATGCATGAAAAATAACATTCGTACAGGAGACGGCTACTCACACACACTGGCTCTTGTCAGCACAGTCGCAGTTGCCGCAGGTCGACATGGTGGGGTATCGAAGCAAGCAACCAAAGGGAATGTTTGCAACTCGGATGGTTAATTTTTGCTCCCGCTATATGCTGTTGAGGGATGGCGGACTGGGTTGGCATTTATAGGCCTTCATGCGGCCATGGGAGGCTAGCTTTGTACGAGCCACACAACACGCTTCTCCTCTGTGCCGTGCACACGCCCGAAGAGAACAATCCGAAAGGAATCTCGATAATGGGACGTGGCTTCCTACAGACCTCTCAAGCCACATCTTCTTCTGCTTCTTCCAAATGAAAAAGATCATACGGCTGGCACACGCAAGCTCATACGTTCACATTCTGGGTGCAAGGCTCGTCAGGTCGTCCTCTTTGCGTGTCGCGACAGTGATGGAGATTGGGTTCAAAATTCTATGTGTGGAGATAGCACAATCAAGCAAATTGGATGGAAATCTGTTTTGCTCCCTTTTCTTGTTCCGTGGGTTTTAATTTTATTTTTGTGGAGAGAAGTCGCCTTACGATCTCGTAGTGGATATCGAGAAGCCAAGTTTTCATTGGAGCAGGCTCCTAGCCGGTTTTGTCGGTTTCTTTAGATCCTTTTCCGGCAAGAAAGCATCAATAGCTCGGCTCATATAATATTTAGCCTAATAATCAAAATCTCATACCTTACAAAATGTTTATGAAGTAGGCAGTTATTTATAATTTCTTGCAAAACTAACTTTTCCTTGACATGGACATTGGGTTCGAGCTGACTTAGCTAGCCATTGATTGTTATTGTCCATCTCTGAATGGTCGTTTTTGGGCAGCAACGCACGCCACGTTCTGTATCCACGACCATCCAATGGCACAAGGTGAATCAGCGGCTTTTCTGGATATCAAAATCCGGATGTTATAAGTCATCGGATATCGTCGGAAGCATATGAACATGGTTCATGATATGCCCCATTATTGCCCATGGTTGTAAGCTATTGCGACCTAAAATCACAGTCCCCCCTTGAAGGAAGTACTAACCCATGTGATGTAGCAGTATAATTTTTTATTTATCTATTAGTTGATCGATACCATTAAAGCAAAATAAAGAGTTCTCGCCGTCATGCACGGATATTGCTCGTCCTTGTCGATGATACCTTTTTTTTTTTTTTTTTTTTTGCTCAGGTGTCGCTGATACTTTCTCAAGCGGCTATAACCTCAACCTGTAGACTTTCTTTTTATCCTCCATCTTCACTGTGGACCGTGGACCATTCCAGCCACAGTTGCTTCCGATGAGCTTCTCGTCGTCTATATCATATCTCAGCGCATGTCTGATCAGACTCAATAAGAAACGAATTCCAGGACGGCTTGGACAGTTGGACTTATCTCTGAGTTTAGCTAGATCGACTAATTTTAGAGTTGTGGACCAGACATGTTATATCCAAGTCCCCAGAAAGATTGCCATAAGTAATAAAAGTGGTTGGTGATTAAGTTAATATAATAATATCCTTTTATTTTACATTATTTTTATAAAAAATAAGAAAAAATTTACAAGACCAAAAACCATATTTTATTTTAATAACATATAAAACTACAATAATATTCTATAAATATAATTTAATTAATATCCATATTGTCAATATCTAATTTAGATTTAAATTTATTTAAAATAAATATAGATCTAAATTTTAGCATCTAATGGATACAAATATATAATATCAAATCCATTCCTTCAACTCCACATATTATCAGTCCTGTGAAAAATATCACATGAACATGCAGCGTAAATATACAACTGTTTTTAGAAACCTTACAGGTTACTAAGCATAAAAAGGATAGTTTGTTTTACATTTTAAAATTTAAAATGTTAAAAGGTGACACCATATACAAAGACTACTTTTTTTTTTTCTTTTTTTTGTGCTGGAACGGGCATTTCAAACATCACCGGTATGAATATACCCAAGAAAATCATAAAGCAAAAGATCCCGAAGTGCTCCGAGCATCTCTCTCTCTCCATACCATAGGGTACCTCCTAAGTGGCTCGCTACATAAGCTGCCACCTAGTCGGCCGCCCCATTGGTCTCACGATATACATGCATAGCCTGAAATGTGACATCCTCTCTCCCTATCTCTCAAATATCGCAGAGCAGGGGATGATCTCCTCCATAACTGCTTGGGCCCTTTCGGACCCAGCTGATCACCGTGGCCAAATCTTCTTCTAATAAGACTGAACTCGCCTAAAGCACTCGCCGCACGTAGCACATACCCATCCAGGCCGCCCGCAGCTCTGCCCCAGGAACCGAGATATCAAAAATCTGATAGTCTTCCGCCGCTACCGCACAAGAACTCGGTCCCCTGATAATGAATCCAGCCCTACCTCTCCTACCTCCATCCAAGATTGAGCCATCAAAATTGATCTTGAGAAAACTCGAGGATGAGGGCTCCCAAGTAAAAAATACCGTACGTGGAGCTGCCGAAGCAGTATGGAAGCCCCCGATGTCCCGAGCTGTCAAAGGTCTATGAGCTGGATCCGTATGTATGATCTCTGCTGCCTGAGCCCGAGCCCTCTCCATCACGAACCTTGGTGACGGGCTGCCCTCGCCAAAAATCCGAGTGTTCCTGACCAACCATACCTAATAAGCTGTACAAAATGCTCGAATAGCCATGCATTGCATCTGAGGGATACTAGCCCATCGCCGAACCTCCTCCAAAAAAGAATCCCTCCGACTCCAAGCGTCCCCCGAGGCTACTCTTTGGTGCGAACCAATCTTGGAGGTTGCAAACAAATTGCATCTCATAACGTTGATAGGATTTGGAATCAAGTTAGGATTTTATTCTTAGATCCAATTTGGATTCCTATTTGTAATAAAATATTTAAGTCTAGAATAGATTCAAAGAACCTTAGCATTTTACCATCTCATACATGCTGAGAGAGCATAATGTGTATGCATGTAAGTATTATGAAGTTGTGTATTAGGCTGATCATACCCAAATTTGACCCAATAGGAACCAGATCTAGGATCCACACTTCACTATTTTCTGACTATGGCGCTGTGTTAGCCAGCCCTCGGTGCCGCCACCACCAACCATGCTTCCCAGAAGTTTCTTGTGCCAATTTCATATGAACTAAAATAAATAAAAGAAAAGAAAATATTATAAACATAAGAATCACTTTTATAATCTTCATTATTCCACCGATCTGTATTAAATTTATTTTAAAATGAAAAATCATTTCCAAATTCCTATGCCTCACAGAAGTTTCTTGTGCCAATTTCATATGAACTAAAATAAATAAAAGAAAAGAAAATATTATAAACATAAGAATCACTTTTATAATCTTCATTATTCCACCGGTCTGTATTAAATTTATTTTAAAATGAAAAATCATTTCCAAATTCCTGGGTTCCACCTCCACACAAGCTACACATTTTAATTGCTACAGAAGATTAACCCGGAACTCGCCACAATATTTCAAAATCAAAACTTCTGGGAACCAGGCAACATAAAGGGAGCCACAACACAAGGAGATTAGGATATATCAATATGTGAAACAAGTCCAGCTCATGTCCCAGATTCAAAATTCGATTAACTAATTCAGCCACCATATAAAAATTATATTGATATAATGACAATATCCATTGTAAAAGTATGTGACTCTCATAATAATAATACGAAAGAAAGCCTAATTTCAATTAATTTTATATTCCGAGTACATATCAGTGCTGCAAACTGTTTCTCTTGACCAAAAGAATATAAAATAAAATTTATCATCACAACAGTCAACACTCAAACATTATCAAAGATCATTTACTATAGTAGTTGGGCCTATTCAGCACAAAAAAAGGAAAGAAAGGAATGCAGGAAGGAAGGAAGAACCACCCTCGCTTATATTGTGAAAAAAACTGGAGAATAAGAAAATTATCAGAAAGTCAAAAACCTGAAACAAGAGGGAAAAAAAAAGAATCCACCAAAACAATACCTGCTTATGAGTAACATATAGAAATTCTCAAAGACGGATGGACACAATGTCACCCATGATATCATAGAAATGGTTTAGGCTAATCTTTTCTTTTCCAGAGTAAATAGCTTCTGCACTTCCTCCCATGGATCCTTGTGCAGCCATCTCCACAAGCATATACAACTTCTTCAGAGGCATCTGAAAACATCCCAAATAATGTAAGAACCAACTACAGCATCATCTAACATTCCAACAAAATGATGTTATTGTCAGCCTCTACCAATGTAACACTTTATCTACGCTAAGGTTCAGCAGGGGCGTTTCACTCAACAAGTGGACCATAATAGTTCAGAATCTACGGAACTAACTTTTCACTTTAATTGATTCAGACTTGGTGGCTTCATGTAAAGCAAAACCAACATGATCCAAAGGGAATCATGAGTGTTTCATATTACTCAACAACATTTCCCAAAAGCAAAATCTCATCCTTTATTATTGCGCATCTAATATAAATTAAATAGCAAACCGACATGAAATCTGATCACAGTTTCTTCTTTCTTGTAGTTCTCAGTCATGCGTTAATAGAAGGGCTGGAAGGAGAATAAGAGAAATAGAGCTTACATCATGCAGTGCTTCAGCTGCTAAATCAATATCATCTTCAGCAAATACATGGAGGCCTTGTAAAACCTGCAGAAAGGAGATTTCATGAGCTAGACTAACACAGCAAATTATGACCATGAATTTTAAAGACCTGCAATAATAATTGCACAGTTGCAAGATAATGTCAATCTAACAAAATATCTCAAGGTCCAATGATACATTTATAATGCTGCCAAGTTGCATAATATCAGAAGTCCATCTTGTGTATGCTATCTTAATTTATGCATGCAAAATCATATGCATTCCTGAAAATAAATTAACATGCATTTTGGTATAAACTTGTGAAAATACAAATAGTTCCCTGTAGCAAATCACCCTCCAAATCATGGAAAACAAAATCTCAAAGGTCATGGAAGCATAACCCTGGTAATCAAGCAAGCAACATTTGCAGAATAGTTATTCAAGTGTTTTTACTAGATGTAGGAATATTAGCTAGCATGAGATGTGGTGTTGCACTCGCCTATGATACAGTTCAGACTTCAACTAGGTTTCAGAGACAATGCAATAAACATGCGAATCTGGGGCCTCTTTCACATTGTTCTCTTCTTGTTTTTGTTTCCCTACAAATAAGTGAATTACCACTTGGAGATTGATATTGATGATTGTATTTGCAAGGAACTTCTGCCACTCTTTTTTTTTTCTTTTTTGAGAGAGAGAGAGAGAGAGAGAGAGAGAGAGAGAGTGTGTGAGAGAGAAAGAGAGGCCCACCTGCACCATAATTACCTAGATCCTAATCCTGGGAAACATGGCCTGCCGTACCGCCCCATACGGGATGTACCATACTGTACCGGTAGAAAACCGATATGTAACACACTTTCAAGTTGGTACAGGCCCCGCACCACCCGTACCGAGGCGTACTGTCTCATACTGAGGCGTACTAGTCTGTACCGAAGAGTACCAAGATAAAAATTGAGACAAATGGTTGGAGAGCTATTTCGACATAGAAGTGTACTGTACTATACCGTACTGAACTGATAAGATATCAATACAGTACCCGATACCAAGATTGCAGACTTGCTTGAAAATGTACCATCCAAGGCTTGAACCTAGAACCTCTCTGGTTGCTAAGGAGAGCAATATGACCACAGAGGCAAGCCATTCCTCGCTTTTATTTTTGTTTTTTTCTAAAAGCAATACTTTGTTGCAAAACACTCTACGGTTTCACAAACATTTTAAAAAACAAAAGGGCCTCATCTTGCATATTTGTCTAGTCTACTATTTTCTTCTTGGATTTTTGAAAACAAAAACAAAAAACAAAATCAATACCAAACAGGCCATTAGCGAACATGCATAATATCCTAATGACAGGTTAATTTTACTTCTTTCATTATATATCCACCAATCATTCCCTTCTTGTTTTCTACATAAATTTTCCTCCCATATTTCTTTACCTTTCTGGCATCTGCCTTGTCTAGAGTTGGAACATGGTATGTGACAGAGAAAGCATCACATATGCCAAGAGACTCCAGAAAGCCCACCTCACTTGTTGTTCCAATTACCAGCATGTTCTTACCCTGCAAAAGGACATGGCATATCCATAATGTCAAGACGATGCAGGTAGCCCTATTTATAGTTCACTGCATAAGAACAGTTAATGTTGGAAACAAAATAAAAGACCCGGCAACTTCTGGCCACGAAACCTTAATGAAAATTTGCATAAACTGTTAAACATCATGGCGCTGTGATGTTCGACATATGCATGTATAATAAGTAAAAGTTTTGGTATATTTAATATCATAATTTCTTCTCTTGATTTGCTAAGCTTTTGCAGAAAATGTTTCATAAGGAAAGCAAAAGGGAATGGAAGAAATAAGAACCTTCGGAGGAAGCCTTTTCAGAAGGACCAATAGTGTTTGTGAAATCAAATTCGAAAAGCGTGGCCCAATAGCAACATACTCCAACAACCTGAAGTATGGAATATGTGGAAATGTCAGGCATACACAATAACAACAGGAAATAGCATGGTGTAAATATGATGGCATTTAATTTTCACAGAAAATGAGAACTAGCCTAGAGGGCAAGGGCACTTTCTTACCAAGTTTAGAGGTGGGCCACGAATTATGTTTCATGCAAATTGCATTTTGCATACAAGTGAATACAAAGGGGCTGTCTATTCAATTCTCTCTAGTAGCTTTAGCAAATCTATAATAGTTACATTAGAAAGGACTGACCTTTCAATATCATCCAGAATTATGATGCTTAATTGAGATTTGTAAGCATCCTCAAATACCTACATCATAAAAGAATATGAGTCAGTTCTCGTATACAGGGGAAAAAAAATAAAAGATCAACTTAAGCTCGTTTACTTGCAAAAAAGTAAAAAGCTTTTCTAGATTTCCTTAAGCTTTAACATATAGATTCCCTATGCTCATGTGAACGGCCGGCCCGTAGATCTAAAAGGATCCATCCATAGGCCTGACCGGAAAGTTTGTCCACGAAAAAAAAAGTATAGGCTAATTCAAATATAAACAAACCTTAACAATCTGTGCACATTTACTGCTTTCACTGCGACCAATCATTGTTTCTGCTGAGATCTATAGTCGCAAAAATGTGTCATGTCACTAGAAGGAAGAAAACTTAGAAGAGTGGATGATCATTAGAAAAATGAGAAGATACTTACTATCTTAACATAGGGGAAATCACTGTCAATGCCAATTGTAGCTGCCATCGCTGTCTTACCACTGGCAACAGAAATACACATCAGATAACATACCCACTGCAATGAAGATAGGTGGAAAGAACAAGTATATGATAAGCTACCTGCCGCTTGGACCTTCTAGAAGGCAAGTAACAAGTGGGCTGCCCTTGCTTACTTTAACTTGCCCCACAAGAAGCATAGCTCTTTGATAAATGTGTTTGTGCCTCTCACCACAGTCAACCATACCATTAAGCCTGCATGCCGTTTATGGTTCAAAATATAATGTTATGCCATCCAAAAACAGGAGAGATATATATGCTTCTTGGAACCATGCATGAACATGAACTTTGAAATGATAGGGATCTCTCACAACTTGATACTGTGTTTTTTTGTGAAGCTAACTGAAGTTACTGAACAGACCTAACCAAGTCTAAGTTTGATAATTAGAAAGCACGATGAAACAGATGTTCCAGTTCAATGACATCAAACAATTATCTATGAAAATACCTTATAACTGTTTAGGCTGGTTGAGAAAAAAATGATCAATGATATTACATTTGGACCACGGAGCAAGCTTCATGCAACTAGTTTTGAAAGCAAAGCACATCACTTGAAACAAATAATATGTTTAGATCCATAACCTTGAAAAGTTTGTTGGAAACTAATTTAATTTACTTCCATGTCTTCAAAAAAAAAAAAAAAAGCTACAGACAACATATACATCCAGTTTGGATTGTGATGCAAAAGAAGAGTATCATTTAAGTGAATTTCAAAACACAATTTATTAATAGTAGGAACTTGACTGTACCTGCATCGTTCAAGATCATCTGTGGATGCACCAAAGGCAGGGACAATTTCTTGCAGAGCATGCAAAAAGTCATCCATTGTAACTTTTATACTCTCCTCATCTAAAGGTTTAGTAAGATCATCCATGCTTATTTGCCGATTCAAGGCAAATGAGACTGCACTTTTGACCACACCTTCCAGTTCAGCTCCACTGTAATTCTTTGTACGTGCAGCTGCATCAAGATATGAATAAGCACTTTAGCAATAACAAATCCCCATTATGTATAACCTCACATCCACAAAAATCTGATATATATTTAGTCATATATATGACTGTCCATAAGTTGAAAGCAAGTCATTTGCAAGGGCATGCCTTCTGTTTTTTCACAAAAGGTGTAGGATGGCGATTGCAATTAAATTTTTTTTAATTTCAGATAGAAAATACTGTGGAAAATGGATTGCAGTCAGTGTCAACATGTTTGAAACTCAAATTACCGCTAGCACATACACCTTCATTATGGCCACTCACTGAACCGAGAAAGGTAGCAGAGATACCAAAACAGCCACTACTCTACTCATCAAAAATACTATTGCTGCAGATATTGTCTCATAAGTCTACTATGATCATATGTGTGAAATATCAACAGCCACCTGCATCCTCTTTTAAAATCAACAAGAAGCTAATGAAGTGATTTACCACTGCAAAAACAAAAGCAAAAAAAAAAAAATTACCAGCTAGCATGCAAGCATCATGTAAAAAACTTAGTAGCAGGGAACTTCTACTTAGGGTGCATCCCCACTTTGGAATCTTCCCAGAAACTCAAACCTGGATCAATCACTACAAAGACAATTCTCAAAAACTCAGATGATCAAACCAAGAGAGAGGGCATCAGGTGTAAGTGGGGCATATTTCAAGTATTTGTCCTCAGAAAAAGGTGACGTTGGCATTCTTAGAAAGAAAAATAGAAAGAAGAGTTTCTTACATGGTCTGCCATACCGGTCCGTACCGGCCAGTACGTACCGGTCTGGCCTGAGACCGGTACCGTCAGCGTGGAATCCAGTACCGGTAGTTTATTGTTGAAGAACCGGTATGGGACCGGTTCGGACCAGTACGGGCCGCCACCGGTACGCCGACCGGTACCGGTACGGCGGAGCTTGGTTTCTTATGCCCATGTGACACTTGGAGAAGACGTTGGAGGTGAGACATTTTTCATACAAATGGCTGTTCATGCTCAGAAGTAGCAACTTAATCATGATTTGGTGGAAATCTAATATCTTGAAGAAATGCATGACATGCCAAGGGAAACTTTGCAATCTCATTACTGATGGTGGAATTACAAAAAATGTGGTCTCCAGTGACTTGGTTGAAAATCTGAACAAGAAGATAGAGTGAAAAGAACATCCACATCAGTCGGCGTGGCTTGGTGACCATAAATGTCTTACTTTTTCAAATGAGAATATTTATACCGAGAAGGTGCTATGTGATGTGGTTCCTATGTCAGCTGCACGTATTTTATTGGGGCGACTGAGGTTGTATTATCACAATGTTCAACACCTATATATTCATGTACAAAAGGCAGATTTTGACTCTCCAACCTACTCCATCAGTATTCAGTAGTGATTTTCAACAACCAAAAGCAATCAGGATTACCCATGAAAACAACACTTAGTCGAGGCAAAGACATATCGGGCCATGGAAGCCAAATTTAAGAATTTACACAAACTCAAGGACGAGCCTCTATTCATTGGATGCAAATTGGTGGAACAAAGAAGCCCATTTAAACCCACCAGTACCTTAGCTACCCTTCACAGGTATTATTTATGATACAGTAGCGCGAACAGTAAGTGCACCGGTTTTGGGGTAATCTGGTCATAGTTTTCTAGTCTTTTTTTATTGGTTAGGAGTCTTAGGTGCTGTCGAATTTGTAGGCCAGCTGGTGCTTGTCTAATAGGAGTGCTACTCAGTTGTTTAGAGTCAGCATTGCTACTCAGAGTAGAATTAGCGACTGGGCTTACACTTTAAAAGGGATTGTGGCTGGCTGTTTAGGCCAATCTTCTGAAAGTTTGTCCAGGAGTTACTACGATGCAAAACATTACTGTGAAAACACTCTCTTCAACCTGCCTTTCTCTCTGCCGTGCAAAACACTGCTGCTAAAATCTGAGATCATATCAGAAAATGTTTGTATCAGCAGCTGAAAGAATTGATACAAAAGTGCTCAAATTCAGATCTAACTTCAACCTTCGCTTGAATTACTGCTGCTCTAAAACTTGCAGCCACCTATCTTTAGAGAGGCTACATCAGGGGGTTATAAATTAGATGTGCAAAGTCTTTCCTTTCTTATTCTTGCATGGGCAGACTCCTTTCTCTTGATCTTCCATACGCATTCATCGCACGTGTCACAACACTAGTATATGTAAATGAGAAATGTTCCGTGTTTTTTTCTGGGCTCGTGTGCACACAGGGTTTTGGGCCACATGTGCAAAGGCTTTCCTTTATTATTTTTGCATGGGCACTCCCTTCTCTCGAATCTTCTGTGCAAATGCATCACATGTGCCAAAACACTAGTACATATAAATGAGAAACGTTCGGTGGATTTTTTTTAGCCAATGTTCAGTGGGGAAACATATCCACATGTGCAAAGTCTTTCCTTCTTTATTTTTGCATGGGTGGACTCCTTTCCCTCGAATCTTCTGTGCACATGCATTGCATGGGCCAAAGCACTAGTAGTGTAAATGAGAAATGATACAATGTTTCAACTTTTAATTTGATTTCCTACACTCCTAATAATTTGACAAAAAGTTGCCTCCATGAATAATCTCAAACAATCAAGTTAAGTGCCATGCTATAACATTTTTTATTAAAAAAAAAGTATCCCATAGTTATTACGTAAATTAGATATAATGCGAACCATATAAAAGTTATGGAAAAAGTACAATCACATACCAAGCTCTTGAAGGTTCACGTCTGCTGCAAGAAAAGAATTTTCTTTCATTTTATTTGTATGTATTTGAAGAATTTGCAAGCGACCATTTTCATCAGGGAGGTTAATCTCAACATGAACCTCCAGCCGTCCAGGTCTGCATGTGGAACACATCAAAAAATCACATTACAGAAAAAGTGTAAGCAACAAGAAAAGAGAAGGGAAACTATATGATAACAGAACTGGCAAATACTTTTCACACCTAATAAAAAGAATTAGATGCAACAAAATCTGAGCATTCATTATCAACACCAAGTACATGCAAAAAAAAGAGGCGCATACTAACTTCATCCACCTTTAACACATATATTAGAGTTTGTGTAACGATCAAATCCTGTTGCTGTCTGTGCAACAAAGAAACAGAATATAAACAATAAATTGGAACGTTTCCTAGAAATGTCCAAGCTTCTATTTTCATGGTCATCTATAGAATTTCTCTAGCTTTGATAAATATTTGTCACAATGTGACTTGTACATTTATGAATATAAATAATATGTACATACTACAGCATGAACCAATGTGGCTTATTTTGACCAAAACCACTTCTGAAAATAAAGAACCCTACCAGTGATGATTTATCATATTCCTCTAGGTAGTTAATTACAGATGTACTGGCAAGCTACTAAATTATATCCAGCAAAGGCAAGAAATTGACCTTAAGAGGGCTTCATCCAGCAGGTCCTTCCGATTGGTCATTCCAATAAGCAGCACATTATTTAAAGACTCAACACCATCTATCTAAAACATGGTAACTCGGTTAGTATTCAACAATGACTGATAATGGTAAAGTATAATACTTGGGAAAATTCACCTTTGTAAGGAGTTGATTAACTATACTATCATGTACTCCTGTACCATCCCTCGTTGACCCTCTAGACTGCAATTTCAAATGCAAAATATTAATAACAAATTCCAGATGCCTCAACAGCAACAAATGTCTTTACATAATTGAACATAATCATATCATCATGAGGAACTAATATACATTAGTACAATGTTTCAGAGGACATTTTATAAGAAGCAACACATTTTAACAAACCTTGGTACATGGGCAAGATTTTCATACTAAAAGAACTTCAGCCAACATTTTTGTAAGCTACAGATGAAGCTCTCACTAAGCCAATGTAATCTCTTTGCTCATTCAGCAAAACAAAAATCAATATATCTAAAACATCAACGAAATCCCTAAGTTGACTGAGTTAAATTTGACAACTCCTTTTCCAGCAGGGTCCACTTTGCTGGTCTCTAACTACCAAAAAATTGTGATTTATGAGATCTCCTTTTAAAATCTACTAGCAAGCTAATGCATTGATGAAGTATATTTATGTATGGAACTAAAGAGATTGGACAATAGTTTTTAGTTCTTGACAACCATAGACACTGTATGAGATTGGAAACCAAAATACCAATAAATAACATCCTCTGAGGGATGAAAAACCAGCCAACTGACAGATTGCATGGTGGAGAGAGGAAAATTAAGAGGAACAATAAATCCAAGCTGATTTAGTCATCCAATCCAATTGATTCGAAGATTCCTCATGACAAAATCTAGTACGCTACAATTACTTGAGGAAAAAATTAAATCAAACTACAGGTTTCCTATTTCAGTTGGTAGTGCATTGAGACACCCTCATTGCTTGATGCCCAGATGGATCAAGTCAGAACAGATCAGGATAGAACAAGGCGACAAGATGAGATCAGAACAGAATAAAGATGACATAATAGGACTCTGAACTGACTCCACTAGACTCAACTAGACCATACCCCATAGAAAAGGTTTTCAATGCATCAGAATACATTAGAACTTTATTGGCCGCTATCTTCAGATATGACTGCAGCAGTCCCCATCATCCACTTTAAGCTTACACAAGAACAAATCTGAATGCACACTAAGCAGATCCTGCTTTTAGCTGTTAGCAATCTCCAACATTTAAGATTGTGATTATTTGATAGCTTCCATGGTCGTTAGCGTTTTCTTATGATGTGTTCCCCAGTGTAGGGGCCCAACTTAACACCTCTGATTTTGTAATGAACCACACTTCCATTAGATCCATACCTAACAACCCTTAAACAGAACATATTTTTATTTCATACAATTGTAACATTCACACTCCCTCATTTAATAAATTAACTCTAATCAACGTATGATTTGCCTTCTCAATTTCACTATATCATCGTTTGGGCTTCTTCTGGTTTCATTCTTCCCAATCAAGAACCTAGTGTATCAACCAATGACCAAGCTATGCTGCAACCTCGTGGTATAAGTTCAGAGTAAATTGAAGTGTTCTGACAACCACTCTAAGAAAAAAAATTATATTTGTGACTGTAACATGAAACCACCTTGAAAGTCACTAAATGCTCTTTTCATTTTTGTATGCATTTGAGAGAGCTAACTCAAGTATTGCATCTCCCATCTGCACCATTTCTTATATTTTTTTTTCCACTTGTGTACCCTCTCACAGCCCTTATCTCTTTCCTAACATGATAATTCTACCTAAAATATCCATCTCCCCAGAATTTCTTCCATTAATTTGTCCATTGCCAAAGATCTGTCTTTCAGTCCCTTCATCCAATTCCCCTTATATTGTGTAGGCATTAATAGTGCATCGTTTACAACACCAGTTACATTCTCATCTTCCGTTTATCCTTCTTACAAGTGCAGCTCTGCCCCAGATAATCTTTACTCGTATCTACCGATTTAATATACATATTTAAGCAACAATATTTTATTTATGCATAGTACAATATCATCCATACCATGTAACCTCAATTCGTAAATCACTGTACTGACTATATAATTATCCAATACATATTTCAAGTGCGATGCATGACCCTGACCCTAGCATAGTATCATGCAGTCAAAATTACCCTTGTCCAGTTTTCCTCACCATCAGCGTTAAGTTGCAAACAGCACATATGTGAGAGCACTGAATCCAGTATCTATTAAGCACATTATTTAGGGTTGAATAACATGTCAAAATGGTTATTAATTGCATCTCAATACCATCAACAGCAGTATATTTGTAGCATCGAAACAATACCACTAGACAATAAGAACTGCAATTGAAGTACATATTGAATTACAACAGAATAATATGAATTACATTGAATCTTATCAATGATGCGATGCTCAACCCTTCACTACATGGAAAGCAGGAAATGCTTTGACAGAAAAGTGTCTACCTTACAAATAGCATCGATTTCATCAAAAATGATGACATGCAGGTCACTCTGATCACCTGATAATCAGCGGAAAGCATTAAATACTGGAAGCATAACATACATATAACACGTCATAGTATCTATGTACCTCGAGTCCTTTGGTCATTCTCAGCATCAGCAAATAAATCTCTCACATTTTTCTCCGTTTCTCCAACAAATTTGCTTAACACTTCAGGCCCATTAACAATCTAAAATGTTACAGAACAGGTCAGTAGTTAATTATAAGATACATGCTCTATTGACAGAGTTTGAAAGAATGCTTCAAAGTCTAAAAATAGAGTCAAACCTTGGGTTCCCTTCCATTCAATAATTTCCCAATCTGACGAGCCATAAGAGTTTTTCCAGTTCCAGGAGGGCCGTAAAGCAACATTCCCTTGACATGTTTAATACCCAATCTGCAGTGCATAATTATCAGATAAAGATCAAAATATTACACATGTATACTGTGCGAAAAAAATTGGAATATGAAATATGCTAGCATAGAATTCAAATAGGGCATACTTA
Organism: Phoenix dactylifera; assembly: GCF_051530095.1. Classification (NCBI taxonomy): domain Eukaryota; kingdom Viridiplantae; phylum Streptophyta; class Magnoliopsida; order Arecales; family Arecaceae; genus Phoenix; species Phoenix dactylifera. The sequence continues at coordinate 29,660,313 of NC_143198.1, read as the reverse complement.
TTAACAACATGAGGCGGAAAAACTCGAGATGCAAATGCTCTTCGAAAAATGTCGGTAAACTCAGCACTCAGTCCTCCTATCCCCAGTTTCTCAAGATTAAACTCTTTATGCCTGAAAATGTTGCTGCTGGTAGCTTCACGCTGATTGACAATCTGCATGCACAATCACCATATCAGATCTCCAGACTTTCATGAAACATAACTAATGTTTTTATTTAAGATCCTCAGAACTGCTAACTGCACAAAATGAACCATCGAGCTAATGATTGAGCAATTATAAATTAAAGGAACAGGAGGAAGAAATCAAAAAAGCACAGAAAGTAAGAACCTTAATGCCAGAGGCTGGAGAAGCTTCAAAAATAAAGTATGTATCATTGGATATCATTCCTCTCTCCATGGCTTTGGAATCTTCCTGGCCCTCTAGCATAGCCTGATTGACTGTAAAGATATAATTTGTTCCACAAAATTCAAATGACACTCTCTGGCCAGTTGTCATAACCTGCAACCGATATACAGTTCAGCACTAAACTGTAAATCTAATAACACTCAATCCAATTAATGACATTACACAGAACGAAACCAAATTTTAGTTATGCTCATGCTATTGTATTTTTATTTGAAACAGCCTGTAGAAATGTGGTGCACTCAAACTATGATTGAAAGATATAAGAAACAAAAAAGGAAAACACAGAGTGCTTAACTGATACCTTTGTAAACATTGTGTAAAACTAATATAGATTCTTTTTCCAAACAATATCAGATATATGTTTGTACAATAAATTGCAACAGAGTTGCAAAAGCCAAAAAAAATTGCCATGGCTTGTCACCTACATATCCTCCAAATTTAGAAAGTAAGGTTTAATGCCCACTACTTTGAGGCTCAGTGTGAAAAGGGTATTGGGATTTTACGAATAAATAGACTTTATACCGTGTAGGTTGAATTTGGTAGGCTTAGTGGGGACTCCGCCTTATTTTTGTTTGGGATTAAAGTTATAATCCCATGTCACAATTATGTATTGAAAAAGGTCAAAAATTTTCCACAATGGTCAAATTTTCCCTTGCAATACCATTATCCTTCATTTGTTCGTAATATAGATTATTTTGAAAAATAACTAAAATATTATTAAATTAATGAATGATGTTGATTATTATAACTAAAAAACTGTTTTAATCATACAATTTTTTTCGCTTCCAATGTTAGAACATTTTTTATATTTTAATATAATATTAACACAAATATATAAGAAAGATATAGTATCTTAATTTAATATAATATATTGATAATAACAGTATTAAAAACTTAAAATTATTTAACATCAATATATTAGTATGACGTCACTATTGGCATTGGTATTAATATAATATAATATTATATTATAATATAGTAATAATATCATATCATGTTATAATAAATATCAATATGATAATATTATAGCATAGTAATAAGTATTATAATAATATAAAAATAAATTGGTATATTATTACTATATTCAAGAAAGAAAACATTGAAGGTGGTTTGGTCATTTTCTAATTTCTCTCTGAGTTTTTCTCACATAAGCTGCTTAAAACGAAGTTCGAACTCCCCCCTGGAATGAATCCATCCCCAATATGTCTAGTTTGGCCAAACTGTTCGGTGATGGCATCAAGGGGTGGATAAAATGGACATTTGGGAATTATCCTATTTACCATCTGGACTTTAGAGATATCGGTATATCAATAATTTGATGAACAGATCTTGGTGAATTCACCATCAGACTGGCAAAACTTGGTAAATTCATACTCTAATGCTGTCAACATGAGAGATATCTTACAAGATGAGAAACCCAGCCACATTTTCCATAGATTACAGAAAACCTCAATTGCAGAATTGATTGTGAAAAAAGCTCCTTATGTATAAATAACAAAAACTAAGACCAAGTCGAAAGCATAAATTACAGAAATATGGAAAGAAACAAGACTTTGTGTATATTCATTAATCCAAACACAATGCAGATAAATACAACGGCTGTTAAGCAACATCAGCAAATAGGCCAAGCAACAGTGATTCATGTGAACAAGTATGAGTCTATGACCACATAATTTGACTGCTAGAACGTACAAGGCAAGGAAGGCAAAGGCATTGAAATTGGGGCACTAGTAATCATGGAGAAAATAGGGCTGTCTTACCTGGTCAATAAATCTTTTTCGAAGTTGTTGAGCAAGAACAACAGCATCTAACTGCAAAGCAATGAGTGTTCACACATAAGAATTCCAACTCTCAAGCACAAGTTACATTGATAACCTGAATTTCAAGAAAAAATCTTACTTGCTCGGTTCTATTAGTCTTTCCTTTAACAAAGTCCAACTCTAGTGTCAGCAGTGCTAGCTTAAAATTATCAGGAGGAACAAACCTAAAATGCAAATTCACCAAGTAACATTTAGGGATGAGATGAACAAATTGGATCAAACATTCAAGAATCGAAGATGTCAAACCTGCTAACACATATTGAGTCACCCGCAGAAACTTTTGTATGGCGACGTTGAATGGCATTCAAAGCAATATGACCATCTCGAATGCTTTCGTGAGCAGTGTGACTTCGTTAAGGATCCACCTCATAGTGGAATAATAGATACTTTAATTTAAAAAAAAAATCACTTGAATCAATAACAATAAGATAATCCAGATCGATCTTTGGATAAATAGAAGAATTGGAAGCGACATTAACATTATCACCATCCAATTCTTTGATCCTACACAACTCATTCTTGAATACGACTCAAAATTACCAAACCCTAGAATCAAGTTTTAATTCGGAAGAAAAGAGAATCGTCTTTTCACTTAAATTCATGAAAATGAATCATTTTCTTATCTCCCGTCAAGAAATTTCAAGAAAATGAAATACTACGATCCTAATCGACAATTCCAGCACCAAAATCAAATCTAAAAAGAAATCGATGGTTCCAGCAATCCGGCATTCAAATCAAATGGGTGGAGAGAGAAAAGAAAGAAACAGGGATCAAGAAAGGATATCGCAAGGTGAGAACGACGGAGTCTCCGACGAGGGCAAGGGCGACGCTGGATCCGGGGATGGAGAACTTCCGGATATCGCCAGCGGAGCAGTAGGCGAAGTTGGTGAGGGCTAGCTCCTGCTTCGGCGTGCTCACCACGACCATGGAGTTCGCCGTCGACGACGGCCCGAACCCAAATATCCCCGCCATAGGAGGCAGAAGGGGTAAATACGGATCGGGGCTAGGGTTTCCGAAGGGGAGAGAAGAAGGCACGAGGTCAGAGTCTCAAAGAGAGAGGGAGAAGGACTGGAAGAGGGGAGAGACGATTCCTTCGACCCGAAGAACAAACGGACGGAAAGAATTGTAATAAATATACCGCTTTTATAATAACCGACCTACGGCTTGCCCAATGAAAGCGGGTCGCATGAGATGGGGCCCACGTTTCAAGAGGATGGTGTAACCTCGGGAGTTATGTAAATGAGTGCCTTGAAGGAGATGTTGTTGTTAGGGCCAAACTTCAGGATGATCGCTGGGCAGCCAGTTGTTTGACACTTCGGTGCCGAAGGCGGAGTTGAGAGCGGTTAGCCAGACTTACATTATGTATGGTGTGCTTTGCAGAAAGAGAGATCCTTCTAGAGGATGGCTCTGCGACGGTCGTTAGGTGGATCTTGCAGGTTTTAGGAGGGTTGACGATAGCTACTCGCTACTGAGAGATATTTAGGCTATGGTTTATGATGTGATGGCTATTCAGACGAAGCATATGTTTAGAGAGGCTAATGGGGCTGCGGATTGAGTGGCATCTTTTGTCGCCAATCACTCAGGAGACCATCTGTGGGTGGAAGAGGCGGAGTTGCCAATTGTTCTCCGTAATGTATTGCTTTTTGATTTTCCTTGGTTGTATGAGGACATGTTATGCATGATTCCGTAAAAAAAAAAAAAATACTGTTGTTTTTGAAATTTTGACTTGTAAATTTTCTTTTCTTTTTTTTTTTTTTTTTTTTTTTTTGGGGGGGGGGGGGGGGCGGCCACGTGAATATTTGCATGGGTCTGATCCAATCATCAAATGGGCGCATGAAGTTGTTTGTAATGGCTCCATTCGAGGCCAGCCTATTGGCATTTCAAATTGAGTCAGCCCCCGTGCAAAAGAAGTGTGAAGAGGAGTCCAATTTTGGCTGAATGGTAATAGGATTCAAGAATTTCTACCACAATGAGAACTAATGAATGAAGCAAATTGAAATCCATCTGATAAATAATCACTCACACATGATTCTTATAAACACAGATCTTAGAATTCATTATGTGTGTCGACATTCTACATCTTATTCTCGCTACATAGCATAACCAAACCAACCGTCTTGAAGAGAGGGTGTTGAGGTCCATCCACATAAATTTTTGTTTTTGTGAAAGAGAAAAATGATGGATTGAGTTAAAATGCCAAATCACACAAATGAAGGTTTTGATGTCATTATGTCATTTTAATTTTTTTTGTTGCTTTGTTTATAAATAATAATCTTGAAATAAATCTTTTTAAAAAGTCATAGAGCTTAAGCCTTATGAAAGATGGGGAGTATGTTTGGACGGATGGCTTCTTTGTTTCAATAAATCTTTTGTACATGATTTGTCAAAATCGTACGAAATTCATCTTTTAGCATTATGATCTATCCGGAGAAGTTTTGATAAAAAGTATTGTAAGATCTACCTCATGCGTTATACGAAGTAGTATCCATGATGGGTTTCACATAAGATTCATCAACCTTTATATGTGATGTATGTGTGAACCCCAAAATGTTAAGTGAATGATTATGATTAAATCATTCGGTGTACACTTGCATCACATGTGTCATGATCAGCATGCTTATGTCTATCAGTTATTCATTTCATATATTCCTTTATGTTTATATGTTCCAAAAGTTTGCATTGACTCACCATTAAAATGTATCTAGAGGTTATCATATAGCAAGATCCTAATTACATGTACATTGGATCAACTTATTAGCATTCATCATTTAGAGACTTCAGCCTAGCACCAACACCCTAGCACAAAGATACACTTCTATTCAAACTTTTGCAATTGCAAGTCTAATTAGGAACTAACTTGAATCATTTTTTGTCTCCCCGAGTTAAACTTTTGAAATTGCAAGTCTAGCTAGAGACTCGCTATTCCAAATTATTTTTCTTATTATTTGTGCTCCAATTTGCTCTAATCCAACAAATTGGTTGGTTGATTATCTTCTTACATCACATATTTACCGAATTTCCTGCTCATCTTTGACTAGTGCTATAGGGTGCTGCTTAATCACACAAAAGCTTCTTGCGGCATGAGAGGTTTGATGTGATTCATAAGAAGAGATTTAGTGCAATATATACGTCACTGGTCGAAAAACGATATGCCAAGCTATCACAATATTAGAATATAAGATTTTAGTGCAAATCATTAGCGGATTCACAAATTTTCGCTTACAAGTCCCCTCTTAGAAAGCCAACAAAGCTGCAAATAGCCCCATGGAAGACATCATATGGAGAACTATTTGCTTTATTATTTTGAGCATAACGCCTCTAACTTTATAGGATATATTTAGGAGAGACTCTCTCTTCTTATCTACTTCAGTTTATCAAGTACAATCTCTGATCCTGCCTTAAAAATCCGTGACCCTAGGATAGCCATTTTAGATGAGCTATAAGCCTGATGGAGCCATGAATCGGCCTTATAGCCTGCCCATGTTACCATAAATCTTGTTGGCGTAGGTTTGATATGTAGGCCCAAATACATCATCACATGCACGGATCAATAAGCAACTGTGCCAAATCCATGTCCATATGAGGTTGAGTTAGTGGGCTCGCCTAGCCTCCCAAAATTGAACAACAAATCTATAGAGAAGAGGAAAGGAAAATATCAGTGCCATGTAGCCATGAATCAGAGTGTTTCTATTGAAATGAATCTAGTGGAATATTGTCAGTATACTTTAGATCATTTAGGCCCCAGTTAGCTTGAAAAAAGTCGGTTGATTAATCTGACAAAAGTTAGGACTGAGTTTGATATGGATCGCAGATGGGCAGAGGCTGCAACTAGCTATTATGAATATGTTCAATTTGTACTGAAACTCTAGCTTTCTGATGGCTAGCGTTCCTTGCTCTTTTCATGACATGTCATGTTGATGCTTTTGTAAATGCTAGTGTACTTGGAGAGAAGTTGGCAATTATTCTGAGAGGTGATCGGCAACATATATAAGGATACAAACTAGGTCCTGCTCACCTCAATCGGTATGCCGATTAGGGTGCATCAATGATCTCTACATGTACCAATGCACATGGGTGCAAGGAGTGAGGAACCAAGGACATTGTGATTTCATCTTCTCTCTCTTCCTTGCCTTATTAGATATCCATGCATGGGAACCTAGGTCTCGTTGATCATGTTCATGCGCGAATCCAATACATCATGAAGCTTTATTGGTTTCATTGCTAAACAGTCTATTTGCAACCTTTTGTTGACATGAAAGAGTAGTAGAAGATTGGGTATCAGCTTGTCTGTAAACGATATACAGTTACATAGCTACTTGGACTCAGTCCCAAGGCCCAAAAGTTTAAATTGGCCATCCTTTTCTTCTAACGGATAGTTGGGTCAGTCCAGCCACAGAGATCTTATGAGCATACTAGTTGGTGCCTTCAGTTAGGTATCTTACGAATGCCCGAAAAGAAAATTAGGTATCTTAGTATAATCACATATAATTTGTTTCAATTATATACTGCAATCAAGTGTAGCATAGCCAAATCCACATTATCCTATGAACATTTTTTCCGTCGGTCTCCATTATCCTTGTTCAACAATATCTTCTATTGAGATTGCTAAAACATGGGCACAGTATGTTGATCGGTTCACACTAAATACACAATGACAACGAGTGGTCCCGAGCAACAATTAAGATGGAACCCAACAGTCCAAAAGTACAATGTGACACCATGTTTTGACATTGGGCTGAGTAACGAGAGCACTCCAAGGCTCCCTCAGTACTCCTAAACCTCTCCAGCCTCAATGAAGTCAAGATTCAATGTCATATGCAAATGCTACAAACTCCAATAGATCTTGCAAGCATGCCGGCAATTAGCACCTTCAATCAAGTATCCTGTGATAATCACATGCACTATGCTATGCCTCATTTATATATTACATGATCCATTGAGCTCATTTCTTTTCCTGCGACGATCATAGACAGGACTAATGGTCCCTAAATACACTAGCATTGCAGCTCAGTAAGGCACAAATTACTTTCACAGAGGCAGGCTATTGCAATGCTGCTATTCCGAGATAGTACCAATAGTGTCGCTTCCCACACAATAGTGCGAGCCTTCACGGACATAGATCCAAGTGGTTGCACCAACGCTGTTTTAACGCTTGGACATCCCTTCTATCCCTTATCTCTCCGCGTCCACTTCCTCCTTCTCCCTAAAAGTCCCAGTTTGATCCACGAGAAAGAAAGCCTCCCCTCCTCATTGCTCTTCTTTTCTTCTCTAAGATCCATCTTCTTCTATTTAAAAAATCTGTTAGAATTACTCGCGGAGAGACAAGCAAATTCTATGCCCACGGTGGCCAAATTGACCGCTTTCCTACCCTATAATTTAAGGCTTCTTCAGATAATTGGGCTGAAAATTTTATTGAATTCATGGATTGAGCCAATACAACTAGTAAAATTCAAAGATTATATTCATAAATACCAAAAAATAACTTTGGAGTAGACTGGCCCGAATCTTATAGGGAGAAAAAAAACCATCTGAAGTTTTTCTTCTTCCTATAGAATTCGAACAACGGATGTTTTTTTTTCTCTCTTACAGAATTCGAGCGGCAGGTCTTTTGTAAATTTTTCTATGTAAACAACTCAGCATTTGTGCTTGGTTTTTTGCATGTTGTACTGTATGCTTGAAATAAGAACAAAAAAAGAAAAGTAGCACGTTTTTTGGGCGACATTCGACTTCGTATACAAGTTGAAATCGAAACTGGAAGCACCAGGCCAAAGGTTATGTTGGCCAGATAGACGATGACTCTTCGAGCCTGCTGCTAGAGTCGTGATAGTCATAAGAACACTACTTTCATCTATCATCCGATGATCTCATAAGGTTATCTTGTTAAAGCCAGAACGAGCTTGAAAGTCCCTGGCCCGCCAATGTATAGGAAGAACTCCTTTGCGTACCCGGCTAGTGCTTATAAAGGGCGCCAAACCAAATTTTATGCACCACATTTGCTGGTTTTAGTTTTGATGGCCATTTTACCAGTAGTGCTCCAGCAAAAATCTGATCAATTTATAGGATCTGTTAGAATATATAAAATATTATTTTTATATAAAAGATCAGGCATATTGGAATTTTTAAAAAAAAATAAATGGGGCTAGGGCATAGTCCCGCATCGGGTAAGAAAAGAGATCCTGCTTGATTTAGTAACTGCCCCGTTAATATCGCGCAAAACTTAGTTGTGGGAATGGAAAAGGCCAAAAAATGGGCGCCAAAAAATTTGTATTGTTATGCAGTAACAAAGCAGGGAGAATAAACAAACTATATCAGTCCCGGCTAGTTGTAAGTTGTAACCAAAAACAAACAATCAGTCCCGCGAGTATCACCGCCGAAGAATAAACAAATGCAATGAACACTCCCCCCCTATTCCAAGGGAAAATGAAGCCCATTTTTAATCCCCGTGGCCGCAGCACTTCCTCCACCCCAGAACACCTCCTCAAAGAACATGTCAGCGGCAGCTCCTCCTGCCCAAACCAGCATGAACCTCCTCCTGCACTCGAAACGGCCTTGCCACCTCCACCTCCTCCTGCCCAAACGATCCTCCTTGAAACGACTTTGCCACCAATACTCCAGATGCTCCTCTCTGGAGCAACCTTGGTGCTCACCGAATCCAAGTCCCACAAGCTGGCTTTCAAGTTGTACGCTCTAGCCAGCCTCATCAATTTCACCCTCATTATGGTTCTCATAGTCTATCTCATGCAACTTTTGATCAGCACCATGAAACCACTCACGAAGCGCATCATGTGGGTTACACTAGTGGTCTCATACTTCACCTTTGCCTTCGGGATTGGTCTCAACTTGATGGCTTGATCACCAAGTTCTACAATCGCTATGCACGTGGCGTCCCTTTTCAATAAATAAGAGCATATGATGTGCACTGTTATATCCTCCAGCATGCTCACATGGTGTTTTTTTCTATATTATTGTCCCTATGTCACCGCACCATTGTTTGTATTAGTTCTATTTTGAATTGATCACTATAGTCAAGCTTGTGTCTACTGTTATGTATCATGTAAAAGTTTTTATCCAATTTGCTCTTATATAGTTGCTTTGATTTGGGCATCATGGTGCAAAACGAAAAATATTATCAAGAATATATTTATTAAATAATTTGGTTCATTTTTTTTTGTCCTTCTTGGTAAATTCATTGAGATCATCAGTCAACTTTTGCAGATGATGTCAAACTTTTTTATTTGGAGGCTATATTAAATTTTTCTATTTATCTTTTGTTTGGATATTAAATTTTGATCAAATTATCAAATCAAAAGATTTGTTCTGTTCTTTTTGTGTCAAAAGTTTATTAAAGCATTTGCTGAGTTAAGTATCCAAAAAGGGGCCAAAACAACTTCTACCGGGTACCACAGGAAGGATTAATCCATGCTGTCTACGAAAATTCTAAGTTTATTGCAAGATTAAGAACTGGATAATTAAAAATTTTATCTTTCAATTTTTGGATTAAAATAATGAGTCTATTTTTGTGAAGGTCCGAATCATCTCTCCTCTCCATGATCAAATCCATATTTTTACTCGATCTTGGACTTCAATTTAGCTTTTAGTAGATCAACCGAGTAAAAAATTTTATTCGGCTTGAGCCAAAACCCCTTCACCGCCTAAATTCGTTAAAATTTTTTGCATGCGATTTTATGCTTTGATTTCAATTTTGTTGCATTAACCTCCAATTCAATTTCATGTTGTTTTGCTTTTGACGTGTTCGTTGGCCATAGGGTCATCGACGGGTCAGACAGGCCGCGCTCGTCGCTACAACCCCTTCTTCTGTGCTTTTGATTTGAACAAGAGAGGAAAAAGTGGGATGGGAGAACATTTGCGATTCTCAGTTATGGATAAAAACCCATCAAAAGAACCTACTATTGGAAATAGCAATCACTCAGACTCATACGCCAATAGATGTGCCTCCGGATGCTTCTCACCCGATCCAAAGAAATGCCCTCTTGATGACAAGATGGCCTCGCCTCTAATACACCAATATTGGGCCTCCCAGAACCCAATAAAAAGCTAGCAATCTGAGTAGGTCTTCAACCGCTCTTATGGTGTTTGGCGAGCGCACCGTTTTTCTCCCTTTATATTTGAAATAATATATAAAAAATTCTAAACCATTTGAAAATTTTCAAAGTTCTTCTAAATTTTAATTTAGTACAATCAGATCTTTGAACTTTTAAATTCATTCAATTCAGAACCAAGCTATGAATTCTGTCTAGCTGTCGTGAGAAAATTGTAACATGATGTTATATAAGTAATCATCCTCTTCTGCCATATAAGCTGGTCATATAACATTATGTAATAATTTTGTCACGACAGCCAAACAAAATTCATAGCTGAGATCCGAATTGAACAAATTTAAAAGTTTTATGACCTGATTGCACTAAGTTAATGTCCAAGAGACAATTGAAAACCTCATATAATTTATAATTTTTTGCATGAATATTCCTTTATTTTTTAAGATAACACAAAATGAATTTTAATGAAAAACCAAAAGTTCCAATCTCAGATTTTTTTTGCAACTAACAAATTTCTTTTTTTTCTTTATTTTTTTCTAAATTTCTCTGCTCTGATCTTTGTTCTCATACTGCCATTCAGAATATAAGTCAAATCAAATGGTAATTTATTTAGAGATATCCGATACAGAATAAAAGAATTTTAGTTTGAACCAGCTCAAACAATAATAGAAGCAGCAGGTCTGTTCAGACTCTCGGTCTTTGGAGGGGGTTCAGAATTTAGTGGGATATTTAGACCCTGTTGATCATTACCGTGTTCTTATGAGGGTGGGGGAACAACTGCAAGGAAGCTGATTTCTCACAATAGTAAAAACTCAACCCAAAATCTCTCTGAATGATAAAACAGGCCTCAGACTGCCTGAAGCCAAGCTCTGAAATGCCAACTTCCAATTGGTTTCCAAGCTTCAGTCTACAAATCCGCATGTAACAAAGCACGTAGAAACCCTGTAAGTATTCAGCAAGCATTCCTGAACTAAGAATGGTGAAGCTTTTACCTGTTGGCAACAATAAGCTCCAAGCCGTTTCACAAATGGAGAACAGCTCCCATCCAACATGATCGAGGTGTTCAAATGTCAGGAACTGCCTATTTGGCTTAAAAAGGAAAACCAAATCTCTAACGAGCTTATCATAACAACAAAAAGTACTATTGGGTTCTGATATCACAATGCATTCAGACACATAACGCATTTTCATCAGAGGTTGATATGCAGCAAGCACTCCTGACATGTGCACCTGAAACACCATGTTTGAATAAGCATATATCCTGTTCTTGGTAATTAAAATGCACTTACATACAGATTACATTTGGCTAGAAAGAAAGGAACAAAAAATCTTTCCTTTATTCCTTGTCTCAGTTCTCATTCTGGATCATCATTGATCTGTAACTACGGATCCCCAAGGTGATCGTCCATGCACACCTGCAATTTAAATGGAGAATGTGCTCCAAGTACATATAAGAACATACATCTTACAACGACAACCAAATGCATCGTACCAATCATTCAACAGCAAAGATACACAAAGATTATCGCATTCCTGACAATCTAATCAATATATCTATGGCGGGCATGCAGTATATAACCAGAAAAGCAATTTTACTATTATATACTATCATCGAATGTCATCTTACCAAGTGGAAGAAACTTTTCCATGAGACTGTTGAAACCAGCCTCCACAAAGCAATCATTGACACCTGAGGTTGTGCAGCTTGAACATCGAGTGACAGCAGTACCCAATATTTAAGAAAAAATGCCCGAGGGGTCCTATAAGATAGTTTCCAGAACTCAAAACACTTGCTAGGCTTTCATAAATATGAATAGACCAAAACAAAGGAAAGATAAATCAAGATTAGACTGGACAAAGGCTGGGGAAAAAAACAAGGTGGATGTTCACCTTCTTAGTCAGTATATAATAAACAGCTCCTTTATTAGCCAACCCTCCAGGTTAATGACTGCGGTAGTTATTATTATTTGAATTGTTATTAACTCGAGACCTTGTATCTAGGCTGATACAAGACGTAAGATAGCTTTAATAGCATTACCAATTGCCAGTTGGTATGAACAATGTACTTTAAGAATAGTACACGGTAACACATCTCAAGTGTCTTTAAGGTTATATCCTTTAAACCTTAAGTATGTTTCAACAAAGTACATATGAATAGCATGTGCCTACATTGCTTGATACTGCACTTAACAAGAATCTACTTCTAAATGATCTCCGGTAAACATGCGGTCAACTATCAACATCTCTATAGAGGGTACTTCGAAAAGCATTGATCAGACCAATTCATCTTGACATCAGCTAGACTCATGTCCAGCCTATACAAAGTTCTGTGTGACAAGCCCCAGGGATGCATGTTTAGCACTAAAATGCAAGTTATATAAAGTAATTGATTTGTATCGTTGTATTCATTGAACCTTGCATCATTTAAGACAAATTAATAAACCAAGTGAAATTGCTTGGCTGAACAAGTTTATGTCATTTTTTCAGATGCTTTTGATTAAACCAATTTCATGGTTTATGTTGTCATTAATATTGGAAATCATGTAGCTAATCTTATAATAGGTCTAGTGGAAGCATCTTAATGGATGATATTTGAATTTCCAAGCAAACTGAACCTAGTTTTCTTTCTATAGAGAGAGAGAGAGATTCCCTTTGTCAAAGTTGTTGTGACATTCATCTTTTTCCCTGACCAATATGATGCATATTGCATGTGACTGTTGGAAGGAAAACTAAGATTAAATGTCAGGGCATGTTAGCAGATGGAGTGACTGAATTCTGAGAAATATAATGCCACTAGAAAGCTAGCCTTTGAAGAGCAAGACATGGTATTTTGATAAGTAATTAAGGCAGAATATACGTTCAAGATAAAACATTGGCAAATTCAAGATTGCACGGCCATCCAAAAATGACAGCCTATGATGAGTATCCTCAACCTCTGTTGCATGACAGCAACTGTAAAGTCTCTGAGTCCCTCCCCACCCCATTCCGCCACAAAAAAAAAGCTGTGCTTAATTATGGGATAATTACTGCCAAGATATGCAACAAAGTCAAACATGTATAGAAGGTAAAGCCACCAGATGGACCTGCTGCTCCATCGTCATGGCCAGTTCCATGCGTAAGACAGATAGCAAATATTCTTGATCAGACAGATGGAATAGTAAATAGTATGACGTGCAACTAGTCAGAAACTATATGACCCTGGTTCATTTCTTTCTACTTTAAAAGAAAATTTCAGAAAAGATGCATCAGCTAATATGCATGACTGTCTTCTATTCTCCTGATGGACTTGAAAGAACTGAGGGACATAATCCTGGCAAAAAGAACTATTAAAAAGCTGTTATTCCAAGAAGAACTATGGAGGAGACAAAGACAGGTACCAATAAAATAAAATAACTTTCACAGGATAAAGTTTGGACGAGTAATAATTAGAGGGGACTGGGATATGCAAACCAGAAAACCAGAAAACATCAGCTTACACATACTGCTGGCAAAGTGAAGTCTTGACTAGAAACTGCATTGAAAGACCAATGATATAGAGCATGTCTTTACCAAGTAACTAGCGGATAGTCCCATAAAATAATTCAATATACGCCAAGTCAAACACAAGCCTGTTGGGCCTAGTTCAACTGCCATGTGGGACAGGACAAAACATCAGGTAATTCATGAAGCATTTTAAAATTACTGCTGTTCTTATGCAAATACCTAGTGGAAGTAGTAGAGCATATGAAATAGAGAATGTTAATGTTCAGTGCTCAGGATTATGTTTAAGGGTGTGCAGTAAATGATCCCACTATATTTAAGGGTACTCAAGATTATATAACATTTCACATAGCAGCCTCTTGTTGTTATTATCATCCTTTTTAATAGAACATTGGGTTTTATGAATCTATGCACTCAAGGATTTTAACCCAGCCAGAAGGCCAAAAGTTCTGGACCAAACATCCATCTCTTCCTACTGTTCTAGCATTAGTTTGAATTCAAAAAGGGCAGCGAGCCATGGCAACGTGCAAATATTGCTGGCTGTGCATTGCATGCAATAAGAGACTCGATTTGCTGAGAGAATTGGAATGTCTAACATATAATAATGCATAAACTCGAATGGAGAGTAGATTGAAACTATGTGCATGAGGCTCTAGCCACTATGAGGTTTGGAAGGGGGTTAGGTGTATGCAGCCTTATTCCCACATGCAGAGAAGTCATTTCCTTGTTTCAGACTCATCACCCAAGTTACAATAGAGTAACTATACTGTTGCGCCAAAAAGACCATGCACAAGGGACATACGTGAAATCTATTGTTTCTGCCCTATACATCTTTTTTCTTTTTTGTAACACTTATATGAAATGTATATGTATGAGTATTCATGTCATTACAAATACAAAGCTGTAAAGCAATGGGCTGCAAATTTGATGTTTTTCTTAGCCTATCCAAAGTGGGAAGACTCATTGGCCAAGTGTCAATCCAGCATGAAAAAAATTGTTCTAAAATGACTTTCTTTCGGGGGTAGACATATTTTCTTCCATTGTCTTCTGCCTCTACATAATTCTCAGAAAATAAAGAATCATACTGAACACATGCCGTACCTGTTTTACACCCTAGAAAATACTAAAACACTATACTGGTTATGCAATTTCCACCTTCAGACGCATCTAACTAACGATCCGAATATGAGTTTAAAAGATAATGTCAAATAATATCTCTTTACCTCAGTGACTCTTGAAAAAACAAGGTAATGAACGAAGACTTTGGGTACACCGTCCAGATATCCATCCATTCCGTTTATTATGCTAGAATCGTGAAACATAAGCGGTAGAAGACCAAAAAAAAAAAAAGAATTTTAAGGCATCTACAGTTTGCTTCTTTATTTCTCTTTGATTTACTCACAAATGACGAACATCAAAACCTACTCGCAACCAATCCAAAATTAAGGTTCTTCCCCTCTTTTTCGCCAGAATCACAGATTCAAGAATCAAGAACTGGTTACAAGTTCAGAGGCTTCTTTCTTTCGCTCTATTAATCGAAACCCTCGATCTTGATAACAGAGGGAAAGGGGAGAAGAAAGGAACCTGATGAGGAGGACGTCGTCGTCAGAAGAGGAGCGATCATCGTCGGCTTCTTTGATCTAAAGCTCAATCTCTCTGATCTGCTCCATCTGAAGCCTCTCACGCTCCAGAATCCCCTCAACGCTCTCCTCTTCCGTCGCTCTCCCCCGCTTCTACCGCGAGTGCCGAGGGACGGTGCTTTCGCCGCTCCCAGTTTGATATCTCCTGTTTCATTTTTTTCTCCCTTGGCTGGACGCGACGCGTGGGGGACCCTCTCTTACGGTGAAAATAGCAGGTTTTCGGATCTTAATCCGACCCGGTAAGATATTCCTTTTCCGCTCGAGTGAGAGAAATTTATCTCATAAAAAAATGTTGGATAAAAAATAGGTAAGGATGTCCATCATCCTGAAGGGTGATTCAGCCACCGACATCAGTTGGATCCGGGGAGTCCAAGGGGTGGCGGTAGTGACCATCCCTTGCTCCATGATATTTGGGCTAAGGCGAGGGATAGATGGGCCTTTCAGGCCAATCATATTTACCGTGAAGGTAATGGTGCTGCGGATTGGGTAGCTGCGTATGTAGCTTGTTACTCCGGAGGCACCTTGTGGATTGGTGATGGGGAGTTGCCCTTGGCGCTTCGAGGTATCTTATTTTTTGATTTTATTGGGTATATCCGTTCCCGTTAGGTATGATCCACCAGCATTAGCAATAATAATAATAATAATAATAATAATAATAATAATAATAATAATAATAGGTAAGGATGTATACCTGCCTGCCAGCAAATTTTACTTTGTTCGAGCCAAATTATTGGGCTGAATTTATTAATGTTTTGAACATCTTTCACTCAATCCCGCCAACTGATAAGAAGTCTGCTCCCAAGGAATGGCCCTTCCGAAACCCATACAAGATAAGTGTGTCCTCACCATAAATCCAAGTTTTGATACACTATTTTTGGTCAGATTATTGAATATTGTAGCCTTACCCTTCCTTCTATTTCTCTCTCTCTTACATCCACCATTGCAGGATTATAAGATTTTCAAGAAGCAATATTTTTTCACAACATCCGACGGTCTCCTAAGGAGTCATATCTTTCCAAGTCTAGCAAACATTTTTGGAAACTTGTGAAGCAAGATCTTCTCACATAAGAAAGAAAAAAAAAACTAAAAAGAAAGGATGGCCAAGGACAGTATTTTAGCAACTGAATTAGCTTTTTGAGGATGTTGAAATTTGAAGGATCATCAACCAATCGAGATCTCTTCAACTGTTCTTCAATAACATCAAGCTTCTTTGAAATTCTTGGGGTTTTTATTGCTAGATAACATAGATTCCACGTCAAAACAAGCCTTACATGTTAATTTGACTTGCGAAGAAACTAACTATTTTTTTCCTAGCTGGCTAAGCCACCAATAATTCACTTAACAGGTGCAATGCTGCCTTTTGGATATGACATATATTATTTTGTTTAGACCGTATTATTGCTATTTATTTTGTTCCGACAAAGTTACCATGTTTACACGCATGCAAGAAAACGACCTTAAAAAAGTGTTCGCATATGTTCTTATCAATAAAGCAATGAGAAGTGTGACGTGTCTGGTGCTTTTGATTAGAATAGTTTGTCAGTATTTAATAGTTTTGTGCAAAAAAGGCTCATACTTTTTTTTCTATCAGATATAATAATTATTGTGGTCAAAAGGATAAGCTCATGTGGCAATATGTTAAGAATCTCTCCGGCCTGATTCTAGAACACACCTTTGCATTTCTCGACATCAATATTTTATATTAATAGTAAAAGATTTGAAGTTGAGCAACCAAAGGGGATGTTTGTAACTCGGATGGTTTTGGTCACGCTATATGCTGCTGGGGGATGGCGGACTGGGTTGGCATTTATAATGGGACGTGGCTTCCTACAAACCTCTCAAGCCACATCTTCTTCTGCTTCTTCCAAATAAAAAAGATCATACGGCTGGCACACGCAAGCTCATACGTTCACATTCTGAGTGCATGGCTCGTCAGGTCGTCGTCCTTGTGTGTCGTGACAGTGATGGAGATTGGGTTCAAAATTCTATGCGTGGAGATAACCCAATCGAGCAAATTGGATGGAAATTTGTTTTGCTCCCTCCGTGGTTTTTTATTTTATTTTTGTCGAGAGAAGTCGCATTACGATCTCGTGGTGGAAACCGAAAAGCCAAGTTTTTCTCGACTTTGTTCATTGGAGCTGGCTCCTAGCCGGTTTTGTCGGTTTCTTTAGATCCTTTTCCAGCTAGAAAGCATCAATAGCTCGGCTCATATAATATTTAGCCTAATAATCAAAATGTTATCGCAACAAAATCTCACACACTAAAAAATGCTTATGAAGTTAGCAGTTTTATAATTTCATGCAAAACTAACTTTTCCTTGGCATGGGTCTATTCCAATCATCAAATGGGCGCATGAAGTTGTTTGTAATTGCTCCATTGGAGGCCAGCCTAGTGGCATTTCAAATTGAGTCAGCCCCCATGCAAAAAAGCGTGAAGAGGAGTCCAATTTTGGCTGAATGGTAATAGGATTCAAGAATTTCTACCACAATAAGAACTAATGGATGAAGCAAATTGAAATCCATCTTATAAATAATCACTTACATATGATTTTTATAAACACAGATCTTAGAATTCATTATGCGTGCCGACATTCTACATCTTATTCTCGCTACATAGCATGACCAAACCAACCGTCTTGAAGAGAGGGTGTTGAGGTCCAGCCACATAAATTTTTGTTTTTGTGAAAGAGAAAAATGATGGATTGAGTTAAAATGCCAAATCACACAAATGAAGGTTTTGATGTCATTATGTCATTTTAATTTTTTTTGTTGCTTTGTTTATAGGTAATAATCTTGAAATAAATCTTCTTAAAAAGTCCTAGAGCTTAAGCCTTATGAACGGTGGGGAGTGTGTTTGGACGGATGGCTTCTTTATTTCAATAAATCTTTTTGTACATGATTTGTCAAAATCGTACGAAATTCATCTCTTAGCATTATGATCTACCCGGAGAAGTTTTGATAAAAAGTATTGTAAGATCTACCTCATGCGTTATACAAAGTAGTATCCATGATGGGTTTCACATAAGATTCATCAACCTTTATATGTGATGTATGTGTGAACCCCAAAATGTTAAGTGAATGATTATGATTAAATCATTCGGTGTACACTTGCATCACATGTGTCATGATCAGCATGCTTATGTCTATCAGTTATTCATTTCATATATTCCTTTATGTTTATATGTTCCAAAAGTTTGCATTGACTCACCATTAAAATATATCTAGAGGTTATCATATAGCAAGATCCTAATTACATGTACATTGGATCAATTTATTAGCATTCATCATTTAGAGACTTCAGCCTAGCACCAACACCCTAGCACAAAGATACACTTCTATTCAAACTTTTGCAATTGCAAGTCTAATTAGAAACTAACTTAAATCATTTTTTTTTCTCTCCGAGTTAAACTTTTGAAATTGCAAGTCTAGCTAGAGACTCGCTATTCCAAATTATTTTTCTTATTATCTGTGCTCCAATCTGCTCTAATCCAACAAATTGGTTGGTTGATTATCTTCTTACATCACACATTTACCAAATTTCATGCTCATCTTTGACTAGTGCTATAGGGTGCTGCTTAATTACACAAAAGCTTCTCATGGCATGAGAGGTTTGATGTGATTTATAAGAAAAGATTTAGTGCAATATATACGTCGCTGGTCGAAAAACGATATTCCAAGCTATCACAACATCATAATAGAAGATTTTAGTGCAAATCATTAGCGGATTCACAAATTTTCGCTTGCAAGTCTCCTCTTAGCAAGCCAACAAAGCTGCAAATAGCCGCATGGAAGACATCATATGGAGAACTATTTGCTTTATTATTTTGAGCATAATGCCTCTAACTTATAGGATATATTTAGGAGAGACTCTCTCTTCTTATCTACTTCAATTTATCAAGTACAATCTCTGATCCTGCCTTAAAAATTTCTGACCCTAAGATAGCCATTTCAGATGAGCTATAAGTCTGATGGAGCCATGAATCGGCCTTATATACCTCAATTTATCAAGTACAATCTCTGATCCTGCCTTAAAAATTTCTGACCCTAAGATAGCCATTTCAGATGAGCTATAAGTCTGATGGAGCCATGAATCGGCCTTATAGCCTGCCCATGTTACCATAAATCTTGTTGGCGTAGGTTTGAGATGTGGGCCCAAATACATCATCACATGCACGGGTCAGTAAGCAACTATGCCAAATCCATGTCCATGTGAGGTTGAGCTTAGCGGGCTCGCCTAGCTTCCCAAAATTGAACAACAAATTTATAGAGGAGAGGAAAGGAAAATATCAGGGCCATGTAGCCTGAATCAGAGTGCTTCTGTTGAAATGAATCTAGTGGAATATTGTCAGTACACTTCAGATCATTTAGGCCCCAGTTAGCTTGAAAAAAGTCAATCGATTAATCTGACAAAAGTTAGGACTGAGTTTGATATGGATCGCAGATGGGCAGAGGCTGCAGCTGGCTAATATGAATATGTCCAATTTGTACTGAAACTCTAGCTTTCTGATGGCTAGTGTCCCTTGCTCTTTCCATGACATGTCATGTTGATGCTTTTGTAAATGCTAGTGTACTTGGAGAGAAGTTGGCAATTATTCTGAGAGGTAATTGGCAACATATTAAGGATACAAACTAGGTCCTGATCACCTCAATCGGTATGCCGATTAGGGTGCATCAATGATCTCTACATGTACCAATGCACATGGGTGCAAGGAGTGAGGAACCAAGGACATTGTGATTTCAACTTCTCTCTCTTCCTTGCCTTATTAGATATCCATGCATGGGAACCTAGGTCTTGTTAATCATGTTCATGCGCAAATCCGATACATCATGAAGTTTTATTGGCTTCATTGCTAAACAGTCTATTTGCAACCTTTGTTGACATGAAAGAGTAGTAGAAGATTGGGTATCAGCTTGTCTGTAAACGATATACAGTTACATAGCTACTCGGACTCAGTCCCAAGGCCCAAAAGTTTAAATTGGCCATCCTTTTCTTCTAACGGATAGTTGGGTCAGTCCAGCCACAGAGATCTTATAAGCATACTAGTTGGCGCCTTCAGTTAGGTATCTTACGAATGCCTGAAAAGAAAATTAGGTATCTTAGTATAATCACATATAATTTGTTTCAATTATATGCTGCAATCAAGTGTAGCATAGCCAAATCCACATTATCCTATGAACATTTTTTCCGTCGGTCTACATTATCCTTGTTCAACAATATCTTCTATTGAGATTGCTAAAACATGGGCACAGTATGTTGATCGGTTCACACTAAATACACAATGACAACGAGTGGTCCCGAGCAACAATTAAGATGGAAGCCAACAGTCCAAAAGTACAATGTAACACCATATTTTGACATTGGGCTGAGTAACGAGAGCACTCCAAGGCTCCCTCAGTACTCTTAAACCTCTCCAGCCTCAATGAAGTCAAGATTCAATGTCATATGCAAATGCTACAAACTCCAATAGATCTTGCAAGCATGCCGGCAATTAGCACCTTCAATCAAGTATCCTGTGATAATCACATGCACTATGCTATGCCTCATTTATATATTACATGATCCATTGAGCTCATTTCTTTTCCTGCGACGATTATAGACAGGACTAACGGTCCCTAAATACACTAGCATTGCAGCTCAGTAAGGCACAAATTACTTTCACAGAGGCAGGTTATTGCAATGCTACTATTCCCGGAGAGTGCCAATGGTGTCGTTTCCCACACAATAGTGCGAGCCTTCATGGACATAGATCCAAGTGGTTGCGCCAACACTGTTTTAATGCTTGGACATCCCTTCTATCCCTTATCTCTCCGCGTCCACTTCCTCCTGCTCCCTAAAAGTCCAAATTGACCGCGTTCCTACCCTGTAATTTAAGGCTTCTTCAGATAATTGGGCTGAAAATTTTATTAAATTCATGGATTGAGCCAATACAACTAGTAAAATTCAAAAATTATATTCATAAATACCAAAAAATAACTTTGGAGTAGATTGGCCAGAATCTTACAGGGAGAAAAAAGAATCATCTAAAGTTTTTCTTCTTTCTATAGAATTCGAACGGCAGATCTTTTTTTTTTCTTCTTATGGAATTTGAGCGGCAGGTCTTTTGTAAATTTTTCTATGTAAACAACTCAGCATTTGTGCTTGGTTTTTTGCATGTTGTACTGTATGCTTGAAATAAGAACAAAAAAAGAGAAGTAGCACGTTTTTGGGGCGACATTCAACTTCGTATACAAGTTGAAATAGAAACTGGAAGCACCTGGCCAAAGGTTATGTTAGCCAGATAGACGATGACTCTCGAGCCAGCTGCTAGAGCCGTGATGGTCATAAGAACACTACTTTCATCCATCATCCGATGATCTCATAAGGTTATTTTGTTAAAGCCAGAACGAGCTTGAAAGTCCCTGGTCCGCCAATGTATAGGAAGAACTCCTTTGCGTACCCAGCTAGTGCTTATAATGGGCGCCAAACCAAATTTTATGCACCATATTTGCTGGTTTTAGTTTTGATGGCCATTTTACCAGTAGTGCTCCAGCAAAAATCTGATCTATTTATAGGATCCGTTAGAATATATAAAATATTATTTTTATATAAAAGATCAGGCATATTGGAATTTTTTTAAAAAAAATAAATGGGGCTAGGTCATAGTCCCGCATCGGGTAAGAAAAGAGATCCTGCTTGATTTAGTAACTGCCCCGTTAATTTCGCGTGAAGAGTCGTTGTGGGAATGGAAAAGGCCACCACCAAAAATGGGCACCAAAAGGTTCGTATATTGTTATGGAATAACGAGGAAGCTTCGTGTTGTCATGCGGTAAAGGGAGAAAGGGAAACAAAAGGGAATAATTCACCAAAGAAAATAAACAAATGTTCACCTAAAAAAAGTTTAAGGACATTTGTTTATTCTTTGGGGATGGTTTTCCTTTTTCCTTGATTCCTCTTTTGAACATCGCCAAAGTATAAACAAATCCCAGAGTCGTGCACCAAAGAATAAACAAATGTTCAAGGACAATGAACACTCCCCTATCCCTCGGACAATTAAGCCCATTTAATCCCGGTGGCAGCAACACTTCCTCCACCCCAGAACACTTCCTCAACGAACATGTCAGCGGCAGCTCCTCCTGCCCAAACCAGCATGAACCTCCTCCCACCTCCTCCTGCACTCGAAACGGCCTTGACACCTCCACCTCTTCCTGCCCAAACCAGCATGAACCTCCTCCCACCTCCTCCTGCACTCGAAACCGCCTTGCCACCTCCACCTCTTCCTGCCCAAACCAGTGCGAACCTCCTCCCACCTCCTCCTGCCCAAACGATCCTCCTTGAAACGGCCTTGCCACCTCCACCTCCTCCTGCCCAGACGATCCTCCTTGAAATGGCCTTGCCACCAATACTCCAGATGTGCCTCTCTGGAGCAACCTTGGTGCCCGCCGAATCCAAGTCCCACAAGCTGGCTTTCAAGTTGTACGCTCTAGTCAGCCTCATCAATTTCACCCTCATTATGGTTCTCATAGTCCATCTCATGCAACTTTTGACTGGCACCATGAAACCACTCACGAAGCGCATCATGTGGGTTACACTGACGATCTCATACTTCACCTTTGCCCTTGGGACCGGTCTCAACTTGATGGCTTGATCACCAAGTTCTACAATCGCTATGCACGCGGTGTCCTTTTTCAATAAATAAGAGCATATGATGTGCACCGTTATATCCTCCAGCATGCTCTAGTGCCTGTTGTTATATATCATGTAAAAGTTTTTATTCAATTTGCTCTTATATAGCTACTTTGATTTGGGCATCATGATGCAAAACAAAAAATATTATAAAGAATATATTTATTAAATAATTTTGTTTATATTTTTCTTGTCCTTCTTGTTAGATCCATCGAGATCATCGGTCAACTTTTTTTGATAATATAAAAAAATTGTTCTTTTCCTTTTTGTGTCCGAAGTTTGTTAAAGCATTTGCTGGGTTAACCACCTAAAAAAGGGCCAAAACAACTTCTACTAGGTACTAGAGGAAAGATTAATCCATGGTGTCTACGAAAATTCTAATCTCATTGCAAGATTAAGAACTGGATAATTAAAAATTTTATCTTTTAATTTTTGGATTAAAACAATGAGTCTAATTTTGTGAAGGCCCAAATCCATATTTCTACTCGAACTTGGACTTCAATTTAGCTTTTGGTAGATCAACCGAGTAAAAAAGTTTATTCGGCTTGAGTCAAAACCCCTTCACCACCTAACTTCGTTAAAATCTTCTGTGTGCAATTTTATACTTTGATTTTAATTTTGGTGTATTAACCTCCAATTCAATTTCATGCTGTTCTGCCATGAATCTATGGGGTAAAAGGATAGAAACAGGTTTTGAAATTGATGGAAAAAACAAGAAGAAAAATTTCGATGTGTTTATCGCTAGCCATAGGGTCATCGACGGGTCAGATAGGCCGCCGCTCATCGCTACAACCCCTTCTTTTGCGCTTTTGATCCGAACAAGAGAGGAAAAAGTGGGATGGGAGAACATTTGCGATTCTTAGTTATGGCCAAAACCCCATCAAAAGAATCTGCTATTGAAAATAGCAATCACTCAAACTCATACGCCAATAGCTGTGCCTTCGGATGCTACTCACTCGATCCAAAGAAATGCCCTCAGGATGGCCTCGCCTCTAATACACCAATATTGGGCCTCTCATAAGCCGATAAAAGGCTAGCAATCAGAGTAGGTCTTCAACCGCTCTTATAGTGTTAGACAAGCGCATCCTTTTTCTCCTTTTATATTTGAAATAATATATAAAAATTCCAAACTATTTGAAAATTTTCAATTTTCTTCTAAATTCAATTCAGAACAATCAGATCATCGAACTTTTAAATTCGCTCAATTCAAAACCAGGCTATAAATTCTGTTTAGCTGTCGTGACGAAATTGTCACATAAGTAATCATCCTCCTCTACCATATAAGCTGGTCATATAACATTACATGATAATTTTATGACCGAATTGAACGAATTTAAAAATTTTATGACCTGATTGCAATAAAGCCCAAGAGAAAATTGAAAACCTCATATAATTTATAATTTTTTGCATGATTATTCCTTAAATTTTTTAAGGTAACACAAAATAAATTTTAATGAAAAAAATGAAAGTTCCAATCTCGATTTTTTTTGCAACTAAAAAATTCTTTTTTTTTTTCTTTATTTTTTTCTAAATTTCTCTACTATGATCTTTGTTCCCATACTGCCATTGAGAATATAAGTCAAATCAAATAGTAATTTATTTAGAGATATCCGGCACAGAATAAAAGCATTTTAGTTTGAATCAGCTCAAACAATAATAGAAGCAGCAGATCTGTTTTTGACTATGTTTATAGAGAGACTCTTCGTCTTGGAGGAGGTTCAGAATTTGGTGGGATATTTAGACCCTATTGATTGTTACCGTGTTCTTATGAGGGTGGGGGAACAACCGCAAGGAAGCTGATTTCTCAAAATATTAAAAACTCAACCCAAAATCTCTCTGAATGATAAAACAGGCCTCAGACTGCCCGAAGCCAAGCTCTGAAATGCCAACTTCCAATTGGTTTCCAAGCTTCAGTCTACAAATTCGCATGTAACAAAAGCACATAGAAACCCTGTAAGTATTCAGCAAGCATTCCTGAACTAAGAATGCCGAAACTCTTACCTGCCGTTTCACAAATGGAGAACAGTTCCCATCCAACATGATCGAGGTGTTCAAATGTCAGGAACTGCCTATTTGGCTTAAAAAAGGAAAACCAAATCTCTAACGAGCTTATCATAACAACAAAAAGTACTATTGGGTTCTGATATCACAATGCATTCAGACACATAACGCATTTTCATCAGAGGTTGATATGCAGCAAGCACTCCTGACATGCGCACCTGAAACACCATGCTTGAATAAGCATACATCCTGTTCTTGGTAATTAAAATGCACTTACATACAGATTACATTTGGCTAGAAAGTAAGGAACAAAAAATCTTTCCTTTATTCCTTGTTTCAGTTCTCATTATGGATCATCATTGATCTGTAACTACGGATCCCCAAGGTGATCATCCATGCACACCTGCAATTTAAATGGAGAATGTGTGCCAAGTACATATAAGAACATTCATCTTACAACGACAACCAAATGCATCGTACCAATCATTCAACAGCAAAGCTACACAAAGATTATCACATTCTTGACAATCTAATCAATATATCTATGGCAGGCATGCAGTATATAACCAGAAAAGCAATTTTACTATTATATACTATCATCGAATCTCCTCTTACCAAGTGGAAGAAACTTTTCCATGAGACTGTTGAAACCAGCCTCCACAAAGCAATCATTGACACCTGAGGTTGTGCAGCTTGAACATCGAGTGACAGCAGTACCCAATATTTAAGAAAAAATGCCCGAGGGGTCCTATAAGATAGTTTCCAGAACTCAAACACTTGCTAGGCTTTCATAAATATGAATAGACCAAAACGAAGGAAAGATAAATCAAGATTACGACTGGACAAAGGCAGGGGAAAAAAACAAGGTGGATGTTCACCTTCTTAGTCAGTATATAATAAACAGCTCCTTTATTAGCCAACCCTCCAGGTTAATGACTGCAGTAGTTATTATTATTTGAATTGTTATTAGCTCGAGACGTTGTAACTAGGCTGATACAAGATGTAAGATAGCTTTAATAGCATTACCAGTTGCCAGTTTGTATAAACAATGTACTTTAAGAATAGCACATGGTAACACATCTCAAGTGTCTTTATGGTTATATCCTTTAAACTTAAGTATGCTTCAACAAAGTACATATGCATAGCATGTGCCTACATTGCTTGATTCTGCACTTAACAAGAATCTACCTCTAAATGATCTCCGGTAAACATGCGGTCAACTATCAACATCTCTATAGAGGGTACTTCGAAAAGCATCGATCAGACCAATTCATCTTGACATCAGCTAGACTCATGTCCAGCCTATACAAAGTTCTGTGTGACAAGCCCCAGGGATGCATGTTTAGCACTAAAATGCAAGTTATATAAAGTAATTGATTTGTATCGTTGTATTCATTAAACCTTGCATCATTTAAGACAAATTAATAAACCAAGTGAAATTGCTTGGCTGAACAAGTTTATGTCATTTTTCAGATGCATTTGATTAAGCCCATTTCATGGTTTATGTTGTCATTAATATTGGAAATCATGCAGCTAATCTTATAATAGGTCCAGTGGAAGCATCTTAATGGATGATATTTGAATTTCCAAGTAAACTGAACCTAGTTTTCTTTCTATAGAGAGAGAGAGATTCCCTTTGTCAAAGTTGTTGTGACATTCACCTTTTTCCTTGACCAATATGATGGATATTGCATGTGACTGTTGGAAGGAAAACTATGATTAAATGTCAGGGCATGTTAGCAGATGGAGTGACTGAATTCTGAGAAATATAATGCCACTAGAAAGCTAGCCTTTGAAGAGCAAGACATGGTATTTTGATAAGTAATTAAGGCAGAATATACGTTCAAGATAAAACATTGGCAAATTCAAGATTGCACTGCCATCCAAAAATGACAGCCTATCATGAGTATCCTCAACCTCTGTTACGTGACAGCAACTGTAAAGTCTCTGAGTCCCTCCCCACCCCATTCCCCCGCAAAAAAATAAGGGAATTATTTGAGCTTAATTATGGGATAATTACTGCCAAGATATGCAACAAAGCCAAACATGTATAGAAGGTAAAGCCACCAGATGGACCTGCTGCTCCATCATCATGGCCAGTTCCATGCGTAAGACAGATAGCAAATATTCTTGATCAGACAGATGGAATAGTAAATAGTATGACGTGCAACTAGTCAGAAACTATATGACCCTGGTTCATTTCTTTCTACTTTAAAAGAAAATTTCAGAAAAGATGCATCAGCTAATATGCATGACTGTCTTCTATTCTCCTGATGGACTTGAAAGAATTGAGGGACATAATCCTGGCAAAAAGAACTATTAAAAAGCTGTTATTCTAGGAAGAATTATGGAGGAGACAAAGACAGGTACCAATAAAATAAAATAACTTTCACAGGATAAAGTTTGGACGAATAATAATTAGAGGGGACTGGGATATGCAAACCAGAAAACCAGAAAACATCAGCTTACACATACTGCTGGCAAAGTGAAGTCTTGACTAGAAACTGCATTGAATGACCAATGATACGGAGCATGTCTTGACCAAGTAACTAGGGGATAGTCCCATAAAATAATTCAATATACGCCAGGTCAAACACAAGCCTGTTGGGCCTAGTTCAACTGCCATGTGGGACAGGACAAAACATCAGGTAATTCATGAAGCATTTTAAAATTACTGCTGTTCTTATGCAAATACCTAGTGGAAGTAGTAGAGCATATGAAATAGAGAATGTTAATGTTCAGTGCTCAGGATTATGTTTAAGGGTGTGCAGTAAATGATCCAACTATATTTAAGGGTACTCAAGATTATATAACATTTCACGTAGCAGCCTCTTGTTGTTATTATCATCCTTTTTAATAGAACATTGGGTTTTATGAATGTATGCACTCAAGAATTTTAACCCAGCCAGAAGGCCAAGAGTTCTGGTCCAAACATCCATCTCTTCCTACTGTTCTAGCATTAGTTTGAATTCAAAAAGGGCAGCGAGCCATGGCAACGTGCAAATATTGCTGGCTGTGCATTGCATGCAATAAGAGACTCGATTTGCTGAGAGAATTGGAATGTCTAACATATAATAATGCATAAACTCGAATGGAGAGTAGATTGAAACTATGTGCATGAGGCTCTAGCCACTATGAGGTCTGGAAGGGGGTTAGGTGTAAGCAGCCTTATCCCCACATGCAGAGAGGTTGTTTCCTTGTTTCAAACTCATCACCCAAGTTACAATAGAGTAACCATACTGTTGCGCCAAAAAGACCATGCACAAGAGACATACGTGAAATCTATTGTTTCTGCCCTATACATCTTTTATCTTTTTTCTAACCCTTATATGAAATGTATATGTATGAGTATTCATGTCATTACAAATAAAAAGATGTGAAGCAATGGGCTGCAAATTTGATGTTTTTCTTAGCCTCTCCAAAGTGGGAAGACTCATGGGCCAAGTGTCAATCCAGCATGAAAAAAATTGTTCTAAAATGACTTTCTTTCGGGGTGTAGACATATTTTCTTCCATCGTCTTCTGCCTTTACATAATTCTCACAAAATAAAGACTAATACTAAACACATGCCTTACCTGTTTTACACCCTAGAAAATACTAAAACACTGTTGCTGGAAATTGGACCCGGGGGCCGCCGCGAAGCCGGGGAAGGAGGAGCTCCGCCGCGGGGAGGGCGGACGGCGGTGCGCCGGCCGGCTGCGTCCTCCTGTGCCCTCCTGGGGGGTGTGAGAGAGCGGAGAGGAGAGTGCGTCCTGTCCTGTCCCGTCCTGCAAAAAAGCCGGTGGCCGGGCTCCCCGGCGCCGGCCCTCCGATGCTTAAGTCAGAGGGGGCAAATATGTGGAGAGAGCAAGCCAGAGAGTGAAGTAGATGAAGAGGATATTGTGCTTAATTGTGTCTGTGCTGTTTACTTGTGTTTCGGTCTTAGTCCGGGCCTCCCCTTCTTTCCTCCCCGGGTCCCTTTTATAGAGGGATTTTATGTTGCCCGGGAGGTGACAGGGAGTTTGTTCTCTTTTGTAATAATTGGGCACGATTTGGCCCATTAATGGCGTAGTGGAAAATAAGGCCGACTCAGACCGGAACCAGGGAGTTGTCACGGTCGATCGGACCTGTTGGAGTGGTTGAACCGCCGGCCGTGGTAGGCCCGGGGTCCATGGATGGTAAGCGCATTTATTACCGAATGAACCGGCGGTCAGGGAGAGCCATACGCTTTGATGGTTCAGTGATCCGGAGATCGTCTTGAGCCGTGTTCATTAAATGACTGAGCGCATCGGAGACTTGAGGGGGTCTCATGCATTAATGGCAGGTCGTGCCAAATACCTGCGGAGATCTTATGCCTTGACGGCTTTGAGATAGCGGCAGGTTGTAGTGGAGTTGTCAAGTCCCTCAGGGGGTTAGGTAGGGGTTGAACATTTGGTCAAGGCAATCGGCTCGGCAGGGGTGCCGAGCCGAGCTGGTCGCCCAATGGGGCGCCCTGTGGCGGGGTCGCTTCTAATGCCTCTGGTCGGCGCCCTTTGATCGAGCGCCTCCTAGCCGAGCGCCTTTATTTCGCGCTCTTTCCTCTCTGGTCTGTGCCCTCCAATCGAGCGCTTTTCTGGTCGGCGTCCTCTGGTCGGCTCTTTCTAGCCGAGCATCCCTACTTGGTCGTGTTGGTTGGTCCGAGCGCCTCTTGGCGCTCCGGTCGGCACTCTTGGGCCGAGCATCTTTTCGGATCGGCGCTCTCTAGCCGAGCACCCCTCTGGTTGGTGCTCTCTGGTCGGCACTCTTTGGCCGAGCGCCTTTCCGGTCGGCGCTTTTTGGCCGAGCGCCTCCGTGGCGGTATGACTTGGGGTTTTTCCCCCAACACTACCCCCCGACTTCCGAGTTCCAGTTGGCTACCAGCTGGAGCGCGGGAAGTAGCTTCAATTGGGCCGTACGAATTCCGAAAATTTTAATTTATTGCGCATTTTGAATTATCGGACGCCTCGAGATGCCTTTAATAGGCGGCGTCTCTTCTTTCCCGAAAATCCTCATTATTGGGACACCTTTTGCGAGGCGTCCCCGCGCCGTGGGCTCATGATGGGGCCGCACGATCCGATGGGGCGCTTCGATGTTCGAAGCGTTAGCCCTAATTAAGTGCGTCGTTCTGTCTTTTGGACCGACACGTGTGGTCATCTCAACGGGGTGCGGCTTTTCTTTTTGCCGATCGGGGCCGTTGGGGAGGTTTATATAAACTCTCCCCTGGCCCTCTGTCCCATTCTTATCACCTTCTTCCAGCTTTTCTTCCTTCAGCCTTTCACGGTCCGAAGTTCTATTCTCCGGCGTCTTCCCCAGGTCGTCCTTTTTTCTTTCTTAATCCCTTTCTTCCCTTACAATGGGTTCTCTCCCCAGCGAGGTCGAGTCTACCATGAGCGTCCTGGAGGTCGAAATGACCGAAGAGTGGTTTTTCCCTCTTCACGGGTTCCGCTTGGAACCCGCCAGGCGTGGGGATCGGGTAACCGATCCTCCGGTAGGCCGGATTGGAGTGTACCTAGAGTCACTCTGGGCCGGTCTCCGATTTCCTCTTCACGGCTTCGTGAATGAGTTGCTGATGGTATGCCGGCTGGTTCCGGCGCAACTCGCTCCGAATGCCTGGAGGACAGTGATCGGTTTCCTGTCACTATGCTTACTGCAGGGGATTCCGACCTCTGTCAACGTTTTCCGGCGACTTTTTATCTTTAAGTCGAATCCGGGAGACGGAGAGTGGCTGTATATCGCCCTTCGGGCGGGTCGGCCACTTTTTCATGGTGCCCCCTCATCCATTCATGGCTGGAAGGAGAAATTCTTCCTTGGTTCTGCACAGTCCTGGGGGTTTGACCCCAGGTGGGGACCGGCTCAGCTCAAGTACATCAACAAACCCCCCAGACTTTCTCCACGTGAGCAGGGGATCCTCGACGCCATCCGCAGCCTCGGGGACGGCATCTTACTGAACGGCCTCATATGTGAGGACGCTTTGGTGAACGTGGGCTTGAGCTCGGCGCGTCCCCACGGTAAGAGTAATTACAAGGTGTATTTATTTCCTTACTGTTCTAATGTTCTAATCCTGTTCGCCTTTGCAGATATCGCAAAGATGGTGACTAAAAGCGAAGTCCTCTATGCTCGCTTCCAGAAGAGGGCCGCCGAGCTCTCGGGCGAGCCCACCGAGCCGAGGAAGAAACAGAAGGTCTCGGCGACCCCAGTGACCCCGGCGACAGCAGTGGCCGAGGCGGGTCCTTCTCGCCCCGCGCACTCCGAGGCGGGGCCTTCTCGCCCCGCGCACCCCGGTGCTGGTCAGAGGGAGGGCACGGATTTCAGGGGCTCGGGCTTCCGGGGAGCTTCAGCAGTGCTCCCATGCCCGGTGCCCCTGGCACAAGTTCCTGGTCGGCAGGACGCTCCAGTTGCCGACCAGGGGAGGAGTCCTGCGGGTTGCGCACTTGCGCGCCCCGCCTCAGTCGTGCGGCAGTCAGATCGGCCGCTTGTCCGACCCCAGCCCCCTAGCTCCGAGCCGGGGAGCAGTCAGGGAGCCTCGGGGTCGGCTCCGTCGAGGCCAGCCGATGCTGGCCTTCCGGGCCCATCAGGCTCGGGGGAGCGAGTGCCTCTTGCGCTCACCTGGTCGGTATTCGAGGGCGATTCAGCCCTCGAAAACCCTCGAGTGGCGCACGAAGTATTTCGGGTCGCGCTGCTCCCGGCCGACCGGGCCACGATACAGTCCATGAGCTACAATGCCTTCATGGACGCCACCCGCTGTAACGCCGTCCGGGTAAGTAAAATTTTTCATCTGTGTAATTTGTAAAAAATTTTTACTCGCAGCGCCTTATGTTTTTCTTTTCGTCTCTTTTACAGCACTTGCACGAGACGGAAATGCTGATGCACATAGTCCAAGACTACCGGGAGCGGGCCCGGAGGTGCCAGCGCGGTTACGAGGAGGCCCAGTCGAGGTACCTGGCCGCCGAGGTGAGGTACTAGGCCTCCGAGGCCGAACGTCAGGTGCTCCAAGAGAGAATTGGAGCATCCGAGGAAAGAATTCGAGCTCTGACCGCCGAGCTCAATGAAGAGAAGGGCGCGCACACACTAACAAGGTCCGAAGTGCGCGCCGTCGAGGCTCGTTTGGCCGCAGCCGAGCTGGCGTTGGCCTCCCGCGAGCAGGAGGTGGGGAACGCCCGCCTCCGACACTTAGAGCTCGAGCGGGAAATAAAAATCCTCGAGCGGAAGGCCGCATACCACGAGGCTCGGGAGCTCGAGGCTCGGGAGCAAGCCCAGAACGCGGTGAGGCTCTTCCGTGAGTCGGAGGAGTTTCACGACCTCCTAGCAGAGGAGGGCGTGAACGGGCTAATTCAGGGCTTCCGGGACTTCCGCAACCAACTGCGGCGGCTTCTCCCGGATTTCGATGTAAACCTGCTCCAACCGGGAGCAGGGGTCGAGAGGCCGGAGGCGGAGGCAGAAACTCCGGGGGCCGACCAGGGAGGCCCGGCCGAGGCGACCGAAGCCGCCCCTGAGGCTACTCCCATTGCTGCCGAGGCTACTGAGGCCCCGACTGCTGAGCCTGCCGCTCCCGATTCTGCCGAAGCCGAAGTGGTCGAACTCGAGCCTTGATGTAATTTTTGTTATTTTGTAAAGTCGGGATGGCCCCCCATACTTGTAAGGGCCGAACCCGAATTTTTGTACTCAGCCTATGGGCTTTTTGAAATGAATATACTTTTTTGGAAACTCGTCTGTTACAGTCCAAGTTTCCCTACTCGGATCCATTTTAGGTTCCAAGGATATGGGCTCTAGGGCCTCAGCTTTACCCGCCACAGGGTTTGGTTTTAGGTTTGGTTAGCCGAGCTCCATTGCTCGGTCCTTCGACCAGTGGTATAGCAACGCTTGTGCTTAAGGGATTTGGGCTCGGAGAGTCTTTCCGAGCCTAGCCCAGATTTCGACCAAGCCCTAAAGCAGTCACTGGGACTTAAACTTTTTAGCAAAGTTAGTAAACTTTGGGTCCGAGCCCCACATTGCCGGGGGGGGGGGGGTCGGATTCTTTTCCAATGAATGGGTTGAATACTCGTCAGCTCGTGACGGGGATTCACCGGGCTTAGTATAATTGTACTGGTGTCGTGAGCACCCCCTTCACCGAGGCGATTGAAAATGCTCCTCTGCTCGGTGTCCGTTCTTTGAGGACGTCGGCAGAGAGAAATCCAAAAGCAGAATAGATAACGTAAAAACATTAAATAAATGGGTACCTTGTACCGTGTGCGTCCTTGCGCCGAGGCGACTAAAGACGCTTCTCTGCTCGGACTCCGTTCTTTGGGGACGTCGGCAGAGAAATCCAAGAATAGAATAGACAATATAGAGACATTAACGCAGAAACATTAAGTAAATGGGTACCTTGTACCGTGTGCGTCCTGGCGCCGAGGCGACTGAAGACGCTTCTCTGCTCGGACTCCGTTTTTTGGGGACGTCGGCAGAGAAATCCAGCGATGGAGAACGAGCCGAGCTCATTGGTTGAAGCCGGTGGAGAACGAGCCGAGCTCGTCTTGGTCAGTGAAGACCGCATCCCAACGTATCGGGGCATCCCGAAGAATCGGGGCATCTCGACGTCTCGAGGCATCCCGGCCTAGGTCGGGGTAGGAGAACGAGCCGAGCTCGTTGGTCGATGGAGCACGAGCCGAGCTCGTCGGTGGAAGTCGATGGAGGACGAGCCGAGCTCGTCGGTCACTTAAGACCGTATCTCGACGTCTCGAGCCATCCCGACGGATCGGGGCATCCCGACATCTCGGGGCATCCTGACCGTGGTCAGGGTAGGAGAACGAGCCGAGCTCGTTGGCCGATGGAGCACGAGCCGAGCTCGTCGGTGGAAGTCGATGGAGGACGAGCCGAGCTCATCGGTCACTTAAGACCGTATCTCGACGTCTCGAGCCATCCCGACGTCTCGGGGCATCCCGACGTCTCGGGGCATCCTGACCGTGGCCAGGGTAGGAGAACGAGCCGAGCTCGTTGGCTGATGGAGCACGAGCCGAGCTCGTCGGTGGAAGTCGATGGAGAACGAGCCGAGCTCGTCTGGTCAGAGAGGACCGCAACTCATATCTCGACGTCTCGAGCTTTCCTATAGCCGGGGTATCCCGACGTCTCGGGGCATCCCGACGGATCGGGGCATCTCGACGTCTCGAGGCTTCCTGACCGTGGTCAGGGTAGGAGAACGAGCCGAGCTCGTCTGGTCAGAGAGGACCGCAACTCATAGTCGATGGAGCACGAGCCGAGCTCGTCGGTGGAAGTCGATGGAGAACGAGCCGAGCTCGTCTGGTCACTTAAGACCGCACCCCGACGTCTCGGGCCATCCCGACGGATCGGGGCATCCCGTTGTGGCAGGGCATCCCAATATATTGGGGCATCCTGACGTCTCAGGGCATCCCGAAGTTCGGGGCATCCCGACGTCTCGGGGCATCCTGACCGTGGTCAGGGTAGGAGAACGAGCCGAGCTCGTCTGGTCAGAGAGGACCGCAACTCATAGTCGATGGAGCACGAGCCGAGCTCGTCGGTGGAAGTCGATGGAGAACGAGCCGAGCTCGTCTGGTCACTTAAGACCGCACCCCGACGTCTCGGGCCATCCCGACGGATCGGGGCATCCCGTTGTGGCGGGGTATCCTGACCGTGGTCAGGATAGAAGAACGAGCCGAGCTCGTTGGTCGATGGAGAGCGCATCACGAACTCACGAACATCTTCAGGGAGTCCACGCAGGTACTCCATCATCCCGAGGCATCGGGGCATCCCAACCGTGGTCAGGGGAGGAGAAATAAACCTGGGATCATGAGATAACCAGGAAAATCGGTGAGCTTGAAATGAGTATGCAGACCATAAGTTTATTATGAAATGAAATTCATAGAATGAAATTCCATAGTTGAATAATGAGGGACCCCTTGGGGTTCTACTGGTGGTACACGCGGAGATTTTCAGAACTCCAGCTCCGCGGAATGGGAGTCCCATCTAGAGACTCCAATTTATAAGTTCCGGGTCGGCGGATGCGCGTGACTCGGTATGGTCCTTCCCAGTTTAGGGCCAGCTTCCCTTGCTCAGTTGGTCGGGAGGCTTCAGCTTTTCTGAGGACAAGGTCCCCTGGTCTGAAAGATTTGACTTTGACCCTGGCGTTGTAGTACTGAGCTGTCCTTTGCTGATACCTCGCCATACGAATTCGGGCGGCCTCCCTTGTTTTCTCGACTAAGTCAAGGTTACTTCTGAGCTGCAAAGAGTTGGAGCTGGCGTTGTGATGCTCGACTCTTGGAGAAGGAATCCCAATCTCCAGTGGGATGACAGCCTCCGTCCCGTATGTCAGGTTGAAGGGAGTCTCGCCGGTGGGGACGCGGAACGTGGTCCGGTAAGCCCACAGGACATTGTATAGGTCTTCGACCCATTGTCCTTTGGATTTGTCGAGCCTGGCTTTGAGACCCTGCAAAATAGTACGGTTTGTTACCTCGGTTTCTCCGTTCGTCTGAGGGTGCGCGACCGAGGTGAAGCGATGGTCAATGCCAAGCTCGGAGCAGAACTTCCTGAAGTGGATGTTGTCGAACTGGCGACCGTTGTCAGAGATAAGGATGCGGGAAAGTCCGAATCTGCAGATAATGGACTTCCAGACGAAATCCCGCATCTTCTGCTCGGTGATCCGGGCGAGGGGCTCAGCTTCCACCCACTTTGTGAAATAGTCGATGGAGACGACCAGGAACTTTCTTTGCCCGGTGGCCAGTGGAAATGGCCCGAGGATGTCAATTTCCCACTGGGCAAAAGGCCAAGGGGAGCTGATAGAAGTCAAAGGAGCCGAGGGCCGGCGCTGAACATTGGCGTTCCTTTGGCACCGGTCACATCTTTGGACGAAGCCCATAGCATCCTTCTGGAGTGTCGGCCAATAGTATCCTTGGCGTAGAATTTTGTGGGCCAATGCTCGCCCTCCCAAATGATTTCCACAAATTCCTTCATGGACTTCGCGCATGGCGTAATCAGCCTCCGTTGGGCGGAGGCATCTGAGGAGGGGAGATGTGAAAGATCTCCGATAGAGCCTTCCCTCATACAATATGTATCGGGTGGCGGAGCGCTTGATTCGGCGAGCCTCTCGTTCATCGATGGGGAGGACTTCGTCTTGCAGGTAGCTGGTGAATTCATCCATCCAGCTTGGCTCGAACTCAGTGCAGAGGGTCTGCTCGGGCTTGTCTGTGCTGGGCTTTTGGAGATATTCCAGTACTGCCTCTTTGGGAAGCTCGCTCATGCGAGAGAACGCTAGCTTTGATAGCTGGTCGGCCCTGAGATTCTCCGACCTGGCAACATGTTGAATGTGAAAAGAGTCCAAGGTCGAGGCGAGATCCCGTACCTTCTGAAGATATTTCTGCATGGTTGGGTCTCTGGCTTCGAAGTCGCCCATAATTTGGTTGACGACGAGCTGAGAATCACTGAAGGCTTTCAAGTCCTTCACTCCTAACTCCTTGGCTAGCTTGAGCCCGGCGACAAGCGCTTCGTACTCCGCCATATTATTGGAAGCGGAAAACTCGAGGCGCAAGGCTTGCTCGGCGACCACCCCCTCCGGGCTGGTGAGGATAAGTCCCGCTCCACTACCCCCCGAGTTTGAAGAGCCATCGACATGCAGAGTCCATGTCAAACTCGGGGTCGGCTCCGTTGGTGGCTCAGGCTCGGGCTCGGCCTCGTCCGATATGATGCATTCGACTATAAAGTCTGCGAGCGCTTGTGCTTTGATCGCCGGTCTGGGCCGGTACTCAATGTCGAATTCCCCGAGCTCAATGGCCCATTTGGTGATCCGACCCGCACGATCTGATCTCTGCAGGATCTGCTTGACCGGCTGGTCGGTCAGCACAGCCACTGTATGAGCTTGGAAGTAGGGTCGGAGCCTCCGAGCCGAGATGACCAAAGCATAGGCAGTCTTCTCAAGCTTGGAGTATCGGGTCTCGGCGTCCCTCAAGACCCGGCTGGTATAATATACTGGCTTTTGGAGTTTACCCTCCTCTCGGACCAAGACCGAGCTTACTGCTATAGGGGAGACAGCTAGATATAGATAAAGAAGCTCTCCCTGTTGAGGCTTTGTGAGCAGGGGAGGGGAAGCCAGTAGATGCTTGAGCTTCTCAAAAGATTGCTGGCACTCGTCCGACCACAAAAAGTTCTTCGGCTTCTTGAGGGTTGCAAAGAATGGAAGGCGGCGCTCGGCCGAGCGGGAGATGAATCTCCCGAGGGCTGCGACTCGGCCTGTGAGCCGTTGTACCTCTTTGACCGTCCTGGGAGGCGTCATCTCTTGGAGGGCTCGGATCTTCTCTGGATTGGCCTCAATTCCTCGTTGTGTAATGATGAAGCCGAGAAATTTGCTGGAGGTGACCCCGAATGCACATTTAGCTGGATTGAGCTTCATCTGGTACTTTCGGAGTGCGGAGAATGCTTCATTGAGGTCGGCTATGTGGTCTTGCGCCACCTTGCTTTTCACTAGCATGTCATCCACGTAGACCTCCATGTTCCGGCCTATCTGGTCTTTGAAGATTCGGCTGACCAGCCTTTGATAAGTTGCCCCGGCATTTTTCAAGCCGAATGGCATTACCTTGTAGCAGTAGGTTCCTCCGTCGGTGATGAAGGCTGTTTTTTCCTCATCTTCTGGCGCCATGCGGATCTGGTTGTATCTGGAAAAGGCGTCCATGAATGCCAGCAGCTCGTGACCCGAGGTGGAGTCCACGAGCTGGTCGATGCTGGGGAGTGGAAAGCTGTCCTTCGGGCAGGCTTTATTCAGGTCGGTGTAGTCCACGCACATACGCCACTTTCCGCTGGCTTTCTTGACGAGGACCACATTGGCGAGCCATTCCGGGTAGGATATCTCCCGGATGAAGCCGGCTTCAAGGAGCTTGCCGACCTCCTCGGCTGCTGCTCGTTGTCGTTCAGGGGCGGCGCCTCGCTTCTTTTGTCGCACGGGCTTGTAGGTCGGCTTCACCTGAAGCCGGTGGACCATGACCTCCGGATCTATCCCCGGCATGTCTACAGGCGACCATGCGAAGACATCCATATTGTCCCGTAGGAAGTTGACGAGGCGACTCCTCTCGTGTTCGCCAAGGCCAGAGCCGACCTGCACGGTTAGCTCGGGAAAGTTCTCTCGTAAGGGAACTTGAATTAACAACTCACCAGGCTTTACCCGCTCTTTCTGGGGGTTGACCCGTGCCTCCATAACTTCCGTTGAGGGCTGGTCAGTTGTTGGGGCAGGTACCTCGGCTGGTCGTTTTGCCTCGTGGGTCGCTAGGTAGCATCGCCTTGCCACCATTTGGTCCCCTCGAACTTCACCGATTTCCTGGCTGGTAGGGAATCGCATCAGCAGGTGGTGAGTCGAGACCACTGCTCGGAGGGCGTTGAGTCCTGGCCTTCCGAGGATGGCGTTGTAAACCGAGGGCAGGCGTATTACAAGGAAGCTCATACCCACGGTACTTTCACGAGGGGCGAGCCCGGCTGTGACCAGAAGGTCGATCTCGCCCTCTACTGGGACTGAATCCCCAGTGAATCCAACCAACGGAGCATTCATCCTCCGTAGTTGCTCTTTTGTCATCCCCATTTTACAATAAGCACCAAAATACAAAACATTCGCCGAGCTTCCATTATCAACCAGGATGCGTTTTACATCGAATTTATTTATGATCATGGAGATGACCACGGCATCATCATGGGGAGTTTCGACTCCCTCTAGATCATCATCTGAGAAGGAGACGGCTTCAGAGGTGCGCGGGCGCTTCGAGGAGGCTTCTTCCCCTGAGGCTTCCCCAGCCGAGGTCCCGCCTCGGATAGTGTTGATGACGCCGGCGATGGGCCTGTTGGCATTTGAACCTTCAGGCTGTGCTGCTCCTTCGGCGGGCTTCTTTCCTTCACGCCGGCCTTGCACAAACCGATCGAGCACCCCTCGGCGGATGAGTGCTTCGATCTCATTTCGGAGCTGGTAACACTCCTCGGTAACATGGCCGTGATCCCGGTGGAAACGGCAATACTTCCGGAGATCACGCCGGATTCTGGTGTCTGGCTTCGGAGGTGGGAGCCGGATGCAATCCCGACTCTCAATCTCCATGAGGATTTCAGCCCGAGGAGCGTTAAGGGATGTGTATTTTTCATACCTCTCCTCGGGTGCACGGGCCCGTAGTGGGAACCTTGGGCGGAGTGGTGACCTCTGCTGTGGCGGTCCCCTCAGTCGGGGTGGACTCTTCGGGCGGGGCGGATTCTTAGCTTGTCGCGGAGACGGGCTTCTGGGCTGGCCGCGCTCCTCGCGGTGTCTCTTCTTGGGGTTCTGCTCGGTCCCGCCCAGCCTAACTGCCATGGCCTCTTCCGTCTTGGCGTACTTCCGCGCCCGAGCGAACATTTCGGTGAGGTTCGAGGGGAAACTCTTCTCGATTGAGAAGAGGAACCTGTAAGACCGGGATCCAGTCTTTAGCGCTGACATGGCGATTGATTGGTCAAGCTCCCGGACCTCCCAGGTTGCGGCGGTAAACCGGTCCAAATACTCCCTGAAGGACTCTCCCTCCTTTTGCTTAATGTCTAGGAGGGAGTCGGACGTCCGTCGCTGGGGCTGGCTGGCGGCAAAGTTGCCGGCAAACTGTCTGCCGAGCTGCTCAAAGGAGGAGACAGTACTCGGCTTCAGCCCGGTAAACCACAGCCGGGCTGGCCCTCGGAGTGTCGCCGGAAAAGCCTTGCACATCATGGCCTCCGAGGCTCCTTGTAGGGCCATCAAGACCCGGTAGCTTTCCAGGTGGTCAAGGGGATCAGCCTTGCCGTTGTAGGGCTCCACCTGGGGCATCTTGAACCGTAGCGGAACCGGTTCATCTTCGATCTCCGGGGAGAAGGGTGACTTCGTAGTGAACTCGAAGTCGCCGTCACGTCCTGATTTTCTCCCGTGGAGTGCCTGGATTTGGCGCTCCAGCTTCTCGACCTTCTTGTCGAGTTCGTCATTCTGGAAGATCGCTGCAGCGGTTCGTTCGAGCGCAGGTTGCCCTGGAACCGACTCAGCTTCTGAAGGCTGTGGCCAGCCTCCGTAGCCCCTGGCTGGGTGCTCTCTCCATAGGGAGGCCTGGACTTGAGAGTCCTGACCTCGAAGGGGAAGTCCGCTTGTAGGGGGCTCCGGTTGAACTGGAGCCGGAGGAGGCGGTGCCGTTGGGATGCCCCTGGGCTGCAGGCTTTGGACAGCGGTAGCCAGGGCCTGCACCTGTTGCACCAGGGCATCAAACTGCTCCGGCCGAACTTGATGAACTGGCTCAGCCGGAGGTGGTGAGTTTCGGACGGAATGCTCAGGGCTGGGTGGAGGACGTCGAGAGGCGTTGGAAGCCCCTTTGCTTCTTAGCTTCATGGCAGCGAACTCGGGCCCTTCCTCTAGCGCCAACTGTTGCTGGAAATTGGACCCGGGGGCCGCCGCGAAGCCGGGGAAGGAGGAGCTCCGCCGCGGGGAGGGCGGACGGCGGTGCGCCGGCCGGCTGCGTCCTCCTGTGCCCTCCTGGGGGGTGTGAGAGAGCGGAGAGGAGAGTGCGTCCTGTCCTGTCCCGTCCTGCAAAAAAGCCGGTGGCCGGGCTCCCCGGCGCCGGCCCTCCAATGCTTAAGTCAGAGGGGGCAAATATGTGGAGAGAGCAAGCCAGAGAGTGAAGTAGATGAAGAGGATATTGTGCTTAATTGTGTCTGTGCTGTTTACTTGTGTTTCGGTCTTAGTCCGGGCCTCCCCTTCTTTCCTCCCCGGGTCCCTTTTATAGAGGGATTTTATGTTGCCCGGGAGGTGACAGGGAGTTTGTTCTCTTTTGTAATAATTGGGCACGATTTGGCCCATTAATGGCGTAGTGGAAAATAAGGCCGACTCAGACCGGAACCAGGGAGTTGTCACGGTCGATCGGACCTGTTGGAGTGGTTGAACCGCCGGCCGTGGTAGGCCCGGGGTCCATGGATGGTAAGCGCATTTATTACCGAATGAACCGGCGGTCAGGGAGAGCCATACGCTTTGATGGTTCAGTGATCCGGAGATCGTCTTGAGCCGTGTTCATTAAATGACTGAGCGCATCGGAGACTTGAGAGGGTCTCATGCATTAATGGCAGGTCGTGCCAAATACCTGCGGAGATCTTATGCCTTGACGGCTTGGAGATAGCGGCAGGTTGTAGTGGAGTTGTCAAGTCCCTCAGGGGGTTAGATAGGGGTTGAACATTTGGTCAAGGCAATCGG
The DNA here is from genome assembly GCF_051530095.1 of Phoenix dactylifera. Classification (NCBI taxonomy): domain Eukaryota; kingdom Viridiplantae; phylum Streptophyta; class Magnoliopsida; order Arecales; family Arecaceae; genus Phoenix; species Phoenix dactylifera. The sequence goes on along the minus strand of NC_143198.1, from coordinate 29,619,074 downwards.
CTCGGCAGGGGTGCCGAGCCGAGCTGGTCGCCCAACGGGGCGCCCTGTGGCGGGGTCGCTTCTAATGCCTCTGGTCGACGCCCTTTGATCGAGCGCCTCCTAGCCGAGCGCCTTTATTTCGCGCTCTTTCCTCTCTGGTCTGCGCCCTCCAATCGAGCGCTTTTCTGGTCGGCGTTCTCTGGTCGGCTCTTTCTAGCCGAGCATCCCTACTTGGTCGTGTTGGTTCGTCCGAGCGCCTCTTGGCGCTCCGGTCGGCACTCTTGGGCCGAGCATCTTTTCGGATCGGCGCTCTCTAGCCGAGCACCCCTCTGGTTGGTGCTCTCTGGTCGGCACTCTTTGGCCGAGCGCCTTTCCGGTCGGCGCTTTTTGGCCGAGCGCCTCCGTGGCGGTATGACTTGGGGTTTTTCCCCCAACAAACACTATACTGGTTATGGAATTTCCACCTTCAGACGCATCTAACTAACGATCCGAATATGAGTTTAAAAGATAATGTCAAATAATATCTCTTTACCTCTGTGACTCTTGAAAAAACAAGGTAATGAACGAAGACTTTGGGTACACCGTCCAGATATCCATCCATTCCGTTTATTATGCTAGAATCGTGAAACCTAAGCGGTAGAAGACCAAAAAAAAAAAAAGAATTTTAAAGCATCTACAGTTTGTGTTGCTGGAAATTGGACCCGGGGGCTGCCGCGAAGCCGGGGAAGGAGGAGCTCTGCTGCCGGAAGGGTGGTGGTCGGCGGCGCGCCGACTGGTGACGTCCTCCTGGAGGGGTGTAAGTCCTGCAAAAAGCCGGTGGCCGGGCTTCCCGGCGCCGGCCCTCCGATGCTTAAGTCAGAGGGGGGCAGATATGTGGAGAGAGCAAGGAAGAGAGTATCTGGAGAAGACAGCAGGAATATTTGGATAAGATGAAGAAGATGAAGAGGATGATGTCCTCCCTTGTGTCTGTGCTGTTTGCTTCTTTTTACCCGGTCCAGGAGGGTTCTGTCCCCGGCCCCCTCCTTTTTCCCCCAGGTTTCCTTTTATAGAAGAATTTTTGTTACCTGGGAGGTGACAGGAGGTTTGTCCTCTTTCGTAATAATTGGGCACGATTTGGCCCATTAATGGCGTAGTAGAGAACGGGACCGAATCGGACCGGAATCAGGGAGTTGTCACGGTCGATCGGACCTGTTGGAGTGGTTGAACCGCCGGCTGTGGTGGGCCTGGGGTCCGTAGATGGTAAGTGCATTTATTACCGAATGAACCGGCGGTCAGGAAGAGCCATACGCTCTGATGGTTCAGTGATCCGGAGATCGTCTTGGGCCGTGCTCATTAAATGACTGAGTGCATCGGAGACTTGAGGGAGTCTCATGCATTAATGGCAGGTCGTGCCGAATACCTGCGGAGATCTTATGCCTTGATGGTTGGGAGATAGTGGCAGGTTGTAGTAGAGTCGCGTGTATAGCCGCCAGGCCTTTCGAGAAAGTTAGGCGGGGAGGAGTATTAGTGAAGGCATCGGCTCGGCAAGGGTGCCGAGCCGAGCCGGTTGCCCATAGGGGTGCCCTGTGGCGGGGTTGCTTCGAGTACTCCTGGTCGGCGCCCTTTGGGCGAACACCTTCTAGCCGAGCGCCTCTATTTGGCGCTGTCTCTAGTCAGCGCTTTCTAGTTGAGCGCTTCTCTGGTCGGCGTCCGCTGGTCGGCTGTTCCTATCCGAGCATCTCTACTTGGTTATTTTGATTGGGCGCCTCTTGGCGCTCTCTCTGGTCGGCGCCCTTTAGTCGAGCGTCTTCTTGGTCGGCATTCTTTGGCCGAGCGCCTTTCCGGTCGGCGCTCTCTAGCCGAGCGCCTCCGTGGCGGTATGACTTGGAGTTTTTCCCCCAACACTACCCCCCGACTTCCGAGTTTCAGTTGGCTACCAGCTGGAGCGTGGGAAGTAGCTTTAGTTGGGGCATTACGGATTCCGAAAATTTTAATTTGTTGCGCGTTTTGAATTATCGAGCGCTTTGAGGTGCCTTTAATAGGCGGCGTCTCTCTTTTCCCGAAGAGTCTCATTATTGGGACACTTTTTGCGAAGCGTCCTCTCGTCGTGGGCTCATGATGGGGCCGGACGATCCGATGGGGCGCTTCGGCGTCCGAAGCGCTAGCCCTAATTAAATGCGTCGTTCTGTCTTTTGGACCGACACGCGTCGCCATCTAAACAGGATACAGCATTTTTCTCGCTGATCTGGGCCGTTGGGGAGGTCTATTTAAACTCTCCCCTGGCCCCTTGTCCTCTTTCTATTGCCTTCTGCTTCCAGCTTTCCTTCAGTCTTCCTCAGGCCGAAGTTCCTTCTCTCCGGCATTTCCCTCAGGTCCCTCTTCTTTTTGATTTCTTTTTCTCGCTTGCAATGGGTTCACTCCCTAGCGAAGTTGAGTCCACCATGAGCGTCCTGGAGGTCGAGATGACCGAAGAGTGGTTCTTCCCTCTTCACGGGTTCCGTTTGGAGCCCGCCAGGCGGAGGGACCGGATAACCGATCCTCCGGTAGGCCGGATTGGAGTGCATCTGGAATCGCTCTGGGCCGGCCTCCGATTTCCTCTTCACGGCTTCGTGAATGAGTTGCTAACGGTGTGCCAGTTGGTTCCGGCGCAACTCACTCCGAACGCCTGGAGGACGGTGGTCGGTTTTCTATCCCTGTGTTTACTGCAGGGGATTCCGACTTCTGTCAACGTCTTCCGGCGACTTTTTATTTTTAAGTCGAATCCGGGAGACGGAGAGTGGCTTTACATCGCCCTTCGGGCGGGTCGGCCACTCTTTCATGGTGCCCCCTCGTCCATTCATGGCTGGAAGGAGAAATTCTTCTTCCTTGGTTCTGCACAGTCCTGGGGGTTTGACCCCCGGTGGGGACCGGCTCAGCTCAAGTCCATCAACAAACCCCCCAGACTTTCTCCGCGTGAGCAGGGGATCTTCGACGCCATCCGCAGCCTCGGGGACGGCATCTTACTGAACGGCCTCATATGTGAGGACGCTTTGGTAAACGTGGGCTTGAGCTCGGCGCGTCCCCATGGTAAGAGTAATTTCAAGGTGTATTTATTTCCTTACTGTTCTAATGTTCTAATCCTTTTTGCCTTTGCAGATATCGCAAGGATGGTGACGAAAAGCGAAGTCCTCTACGCCCGCTTCCAAAAGAGGGCAGCCGAGCTCTCGGGCGAGCCCACCGAGCCGAGGAAGAAACAGAAGGTCTCGGCGACCTCAGCGCCCCCGGCGGCAGCGGTGGCCGAGGCGGGTCCTTCTCGCCCCGCTCACTCCGAGGCGGGCCCTTCTCAGCCCGCGCGCCACGAAGCTGGTCGGAGGGAGGGCGCGGATTCCGGGGGCTCGGGCTCCAGAGGAGCCTCGGTGGCGCCCCCATGCCCAGCGCCTTTAGCGCAGATTCCTGGTCGGCAGGACGCTTCAGTTGCCGACCAGGGGAGGAGTTCCGCGGGTCCCGTGCTTGCACGCCCCGCTATAGTTGTGCGGCGGTCAGATCGGCCGCTTGTGCGACCCCAGCCCCCTAGCTCCGAGCCGGGGAGCAGTCAGGGAGCCTCGGGGTCGGCTCCGCCTAGGCCAGTCGATGCTGGCCTCCCGGGCCCATCGGGCTCGGTGGAACGGGTGCCCCTTGCACCCACCTGGTCGGTGTTCGAGGGTGATTCAGCCCTCGAAAACCCTCGAGTAGCGCTTGAGATATTCCGGGTCGCGCTGCTCCCAGCCGACCGGGCCATGATGTAGTCCATGAGCTATAATGCTTTCATGGACTTCACCCGCTGCAACGCCGTCCGGGTAAGTAAAATTCTCCACCTGTGTAATCTGTATAGATTTTCTACTAGTGGCGCCTTATGTTTTTCTTTTCGTCTCTTTTACAGCATTTGCACGAGACGGAGATGCTGATGCACCTAGTACAAGAATACCGGGAGAAGGCCCGGAGGTGCCAGCGCGGGTATGACGAGGCCCAGACGAGGTACACGGCCACCGAGGTGAAGTACCAGGCCTCCGAAGCGAAGTACCAGGCCTCTGAGGCCGAACGACAGGTGCTCCAAGAAAAGGTCGGAGCATCCGAGGGAAGAATTCGAGCTCTTACTGCCGAGCTCGATGAGGAAAAGGGCGCGCATGCGTTGGCGAGGTCCGAGCTGCGCGCTGCTGAGGCTCGATTGGCCGAAGTCGAGCAGGCGCTGGCCTCCCGCGAGCAGGAGGTGGGGAATGCCCGCCTCCGACATTCGGAGCTCGAGCGGGAAATAAAAACCCTCGAGAAGAAGGCCACCTACCACGAGGCTCGGGAGCAAGCTCAGAGCGCGGTGGCGCTCTTTCGCGAGTCGAAGGAGTTCCGCGACCTCCTAGAAGAGGAGGGCGTGAATGGGCTGATCCAGGGCTTCCGGAATTTCCGCAATCAATTGCGGCGGCTCCTCCCGGATTTTGACGTGAACTTGCTCCAACCGGGAGCAGGGGTCGAAAGGCCGGATGCGGAGGCGGATGCTCCGGAGGCCGAGGCGACCGAAGCCGCCCCCGAGGCTACTCCCATCGCTGCCGAGGCCGAGGAGGTCCCGACTGCTGAGCCCGCCGCTCCCGACACTGCCGAAGCCGAAGTGGTCGGGCTCGGGCTTTAGAGTGTAATTTTATTTTGTTTTGTAAAGTCGGGATGGCCTCCCGTACTTGTAAGGGCCGAACTCGAATTTTGTACTTAGCCTACGGGCCTTTTTGAAATGAATATACATTTTTTTTTTCTGGAAACTCGTCTATCGTAGTCTAAGTTTCTCTGCTCGGATCCGTTTTAGGTTCCGAGGATATGGGCTCTAGGGCCTGAGCTTTACCCGCCATAGGGTTTGAGTTTAAGTTTGGCTTGCCGAGCTCCATTGCTTGGTCCTTCAACCAGTGGTATAGCAACGCTTGTACTTATACCAAGGATTTGGGCTCGGAGAGTCTTCCCGAGCTCAGTCCAGAATTCGACCGAGCCCTAAGGCGGTCTCTAGGACTTAAAATTTTTGCGAAGTTAGTGAACTTCGATCCTCGCGTTGCCGGGGCGGACCAGATTCGTTTCCAACGAATGGGTCGAATGCTCGTCAGCTCGTGACGGGAATTCACCGGACTTAGTATAATAATGTACTGGTGTCATGAGCACTCCTTTGCCGAGGCGATTGAAGACGCTCCTCTGCTCGGTGTCCGTTCTTTGAGGACATCGGCAGAGAAAAATCCAGGAACAGAATAGATAATGTAGAAACATTAAATAAATGGGTATCTTGTACCGTGTGCGTCCTTGCGCCTAGGCGACTGAAGACGCTTCTCTGCTCGGACTCCGTTCTTTGGAGACGTCGGCAGAGAAATCCAAAAATAGAATAGACAATATAGACATTAATGTAGAAACATTAAGCAAATGGGTACCTTGTACCGTGTGCGTCCTGGCGCCGAGGCGACTAAAGACGCTTTTCTGCTCGGACTCCGTTCTTTGGGGACGTCGGCAGAGAAATCCAAAAATAGAATAGACAATATAGATATTAATGTAGAAACATTAAGCAAATGGATACCTTGTACCGTGTGCGTCCTGGCGCCGAGGCGACTAAAGACGCTTCTCTACTCAGACTCCGTTCTTTGAGGATGTCGGCAGAGAAATCCAAAAATAAAATAGACAATATAGACATTAATGTAGAAACATTAAGCAAATGGGTATCTTGTACCGTGTGCGTCCTGGCGCCGAGGCGACTAAAGACGCTTCTCTGCTCGGACTCCATTCTTTGGGGATGTCGGCAGAGAAATCCAAGAATAGAATAGACAATATAGAAACATTAAATAAATGGGTACCTTGTACCGTGTGCGTCCTTGCGCCTAGGCGACTGAAGACGCTTCTCTGCTCGGACTCCGTTCTTTGGGGATGTCGGCAGAGAAATCCAAGAATAGAATAGACAATATAGACATTAATGTAGAAACATTAAGCAAATGGGTACCTTGTACTGTGTGCGTCCTGGCGCCGAGGCGACTAAAGACGCTTCTCTGCTCGGACTCCATTCTTTGGGGATGTCGGCAGAGAAATCCGGCGATGGAGAACGAGCCGAGCTCGTTGGCTGAAGCTGGTAGAGAACGAGCCGAGCTCGTTTGGCCAATAAAGACCACATCCCAACGTATCGGGGCATCCCGATGAACCGGGGAATCTCGACGTCTCGAGGCATCCCGGCCGAGGTCGGGGTAGGAGCACGAGCCGAGCTCGTCCGGTCAGAGCACCGCTACTCAATAGATGGAGCACGAGCCGAGCTCGTCCGGTCAGAGGACCGCTACTCAATAGATGGAGCACGAGCCGAGCTCGTCCGATCAGAGAGGACCGCTACTCAATAATCGATGGAGCACGAGCCGAGCTCGTCCGGTCAGAGAGGACCGCTACTCAATAATTGATGGAGCACGAGCCGAGCTCGTCCGGTCAGAGAGGACCGCTACTCAATAATTGATGGAGCACGAGCCGAGCTCGTCCGGTCAGAGAGGACCGCTACTCAGTAGTCGATGGAGCACGAGCCGAGCTCGTCCGGTCAGAGAGGACCGCTACTCAATAGTCGATGGAGCACGAGCCGAGCTCGTCCGGTCAGAGAAGACCGCTACTCAATAATCGATGGAGCACGAGCCGAGCTCGTCCGGTCAGAGAGGACCGCTACTCAGTAGATGGAGCACGAGCCGAGCTCGTCCGGTCAGAGAGGACCGCTACTCAATAGTCGATGGAGCACGAGCCGAGCTCGTCCGGTCAGAGAGGACCGCTACTCAATAATCGATGGAGCACGAGCCGAGCTCGTCCGGTCAGAGAGGACCGCTACTCAATAATCGATGGAGCACGAGCCGAGCTCGTCCGGTCAGAGAGGACCGCTACTCAGTAGATGGAGCACGAGCCGAGCTCGTCCGGTCAGAGAGGACCGCTACTCAATAGTCGATGGAGCACGAGCCGAGCTCGTCCGGTCAGAGAGGACCGCTACTCATAGTTGATGGAGCACGAGCCGAGCTCGTCCGGTCAGAGAGGACCGCTACTCATATCTCGACGTCTCGAGCTTCCCGGTAACCGGGGCATCCCGACGTCTCGGGGCATCCTGACCGTGGCCAGGTAGGAGAACGAGCCGAGCTCGTTGGTTGATGGAGAGCGCACCACGAACTCACGGACATCTTCAGGGAGTCCACGCAGGTACTCCATCATCCCGAGGCATCGGAGCATCCCAACCGTGGTCAGGAAAGAAGAATAAACCTGATGCCATGAGATAATCAGAAAAATTGGTGAGCTCGGAATAAGTTCGCAAACCATCAGTTTATTGTGAAATGAAATTCACAGAATGAAATTCAATGGTTGAATAATGAGGAACCCCTTAGGGCTCTACTGGTGGTACACGCGGAGATTTTCAGAGCTCCAGCTCCGCGGAATGGGAGTCCCATCTAGAGACTCCAATTGATAAGTTCCGGGTCGGCGAATGCGCGTGACTCGGTATGGTCCTTCCCAATTCGGGGCCAGCTTCCCTCGCTCAGTTGGTCGGGAGGTTTCAGCTCTTCTTAGGACAAGGTCCCCTGGTCTGAAAGATTTGACTTTGACCCTGGCGTTGTAGTACTGAGCTGTCTTTTGCTGGTACCTCGCCATACGCACTCGGGCGACCTCCCTTGTTTCCTCGATCAGGTCGAGGTTGCCTCTGAGCTGCGAAGAGTTGGAGCTGGCATCGTGGTGCTCGACTCTTGGAGAGGGGAGCCCAATCTCTAGTGGAATGACGGCCTCCGTCCCATATGTTAGGTTGAAGGGAGTCTCGCCGGTGGGGACGCGGAACGTAGTCCGGTAAGCCCACAGGACATTGTATAGGTCTTCGACCCATTGTCCTTTGGATTTGTCAAGCCTGGTTTTGAGACCCTGCAAAATAGTACGATTTGTTACCTCGGTTTCTCCGTTCGTTTGAGGGTGCGCGACCGAGGTGAAGCGATGGTCAATGCCAAGCTCGGAGCAGAACTCTCTAAAATAGATGTTGTCGAACTGGCGACCGTTGTCAGAGATAAGGATGCGGGGAAGCCCGAATCTGCAAATGATGGACTTCCAGACGAAATCCCGCATCTTCTGCTCGGTGATCCGGGCGAGGGGCTCGGCTTCTACCCACTTTGTGAAGTAGTCGATGGAGACGACCAGGAACTTCCTTTGCCCGGTGGCCAGTGGAAATGGCCCTAGAATGTCAATTCCCCACTGGGCAAAGGGCCAAGGGGAGCTGATAGAAGTCAAAGGAGCCGAGGGCCGGCGCTGAACATTGGCGTTCCTTTGGCACCGGTCGCATCTTTGGACGAAATCCATAGCATCCTTCTGGAGTGTCGGCCAATAATATCCTTGGCGCAGAATTTTATGGGCCAATGCTCGCCCTCCCAGATGGTTTCCACAAATCCCCTCGTGGACTTCGCGCAGGGCATAATTAGCTTCCGTTGGGCGAAGGCATCTGAGGAGGGGAGAGGTGAAGGATCTCCGATAGAGCTTTCCCTCGTATAGTATGTATCGGGTGGCGAGGCGCTTGATTCGGCGAGCCTCTCGTTCATCAGCGGGGAGGGTTTCGTCTTGCAGATAGCTGATGAGTTCATCCATCCAGCTTGGCTCGAGCTCGGTGCAGAGGGTCTGCTCGGGCTCGTCTGTGCTGGGCTTTTGGAGATATTCCAGTACTGCCTCTTTGGGAAGCTCGCTCATGCGAGAGGACGCCAGCTTTGATAGCTGGTCGGCCCTGAGATTCACCGACCTGGCAATATGTTGAATGTGGAAAGAGTCCAAGGTCGAGGCGAGATCCCGTACCTTCTGGAGATACTTCTGCATGGTCGGATCTCTGGCTTCGAAGTCGCCCACAATTTGGTTGACGACGAGCTGAGAATCACTGAAGGCCTTCAAGTCCTTCACTCCTAGCTCTTTGGCTAGCTTAAGCCTGGCGACGAGCGCTTCATACTCCGCCATGTTATTGGAAGCAGAAAACTCGAGGCGCAGGGCCTGCTCGGCGACCACCCCCTCCGGGCTGGTGAGAATAAATCCTGCTCCGCTACCCTCCGAGTTTGAAGAGCCATCGACATGTAGAGTCCATGTCAAACTCGGGGTCTGCTCCAGCGGTGGCTCAGGTTCAGGTTCGACCTCATCCGGTATGGTGCACTCGACTATAAAGTCTGCGAGTGCTTGTGCTTTGATCGCCGGTCTGGGCCGGTACTCGATGTCGAATTCCCCGAGCTCAATGGCCCATTTAGTGATCCGACCCGCACGATCTGATCTCTGCAGGATCTGCTTGACCGGCTGGTCAATCAGCACAGCCACTGTATGAGCTTGGAAGTAGGGTCGGAGCCTCCGAGCCGAGATGACCAAAGCATAGGCGGTCTTCTCAAGCTTGGAGTATCGGGTCTCAGCGTCCCTTAAGACCCGGCTGGTGTAATACACTGGTTTCTGAAGTTTCTCCTCCTCTCGGACCAGGACCGAGCTTACTGCTACAGGGGAGACAGCTAGATACAAGTAGAGGAGCTCACCCTGTTGAGGCTTCGTGAGCAGGGGAGGGGAAGCCAGCAGGTGCTTGAGCTCTTCAAAAGATTGCTGGCACTCGTCCGACCACAAAAAGTTCTTCGGCTTCTTGAGGGCTGCAAAGAATGGAAGGCAGCGCTCGGCCGAGCGGGAGATAAATCTCCCGAGGGCTGCCACTCGGCCCGTGAGCCGCTGTACCTCCTTGACCGTCCTGGGAGGCGTCATCCCTTGGAGGGCTCGGATCTTCTCTGGATTGGCCTCAATTCCTCGTTGTGTAATGATGAAGCCGAGGAATTTGCCGGAGGTGACCCCGAATGCACATTTAGCTGGGTTGAGCTTCATCTGGTACTTTCGGAGTGTGGAGAATGCTTCATTGAGGTCGGCTATGTGGTCTTGCGCCGCCTTGCTTTTCACCAGCATGTCATCCACGTAGACCTCCATGTTTCGGCCTATTTGGTCTTTGAAGATCCGGCTGACCAGCCTTTGATAAGTTGCCCCGGCATTTTTTAGACCGAACGGCATCACTTTGTAGCAGTAGGTTCTCCCGTCGGTGATGAAGGCTGTCTTTTCCTCATCTTCTGGCGCCATGCGGATCTGGTTGTATCCGGAAAAGGCGTCCATGAATGCCAGCAGCTCGTGACCCGAGGTGGAGTCCACGAGCTGGTCGATGCTGGGAAGTGGAAAGCTGTCCTTCGGGCAGGCTTTATTCAGGTCGGTGTAGTCCACGCACATACGCCACTTTCCGCTAGCTTTCTTGACGAGGACCACATTGGCGAGCCATACCGGGTAGGATATCTCCCGGATGAAGCCGGCTTCAAGGAGCTTGCCGACCTCCTCGGCTGCTGCTCGTTGTCGTTCAGGGGCGACGCCTCGCTTCTTTTGTCGCACGGGCTTGCAGGTCGGCTTCACCTGAAGCCGGTGGACCGTGACCTCCGGATCTATCCCCGGCATGTCTGCAGGCGACCATGCGAAGACATCCATATTGTCCCGTAGGAAGTTGACGAGGCGACTCCTCTCGTGTTCGCCAAGGCCAGAGCCGACCTGCACGGTTAGCTCGGGAAAGTTCTCTCATAAGGGAACTTGAATTAACAACTCACCAGGCTCTACCCGCTCTTTCTGGGGGTTGACCCGTGCCTCCATAACTTCAGTTAAGGGCTGGTCAGTCGTTGGGGCAGGCACCTCGGCTGGTCGTCTTGCCTCGTGGGTCGTTAGGTAGCATCGCCTTGCCACCATTTGGTCCCCTCGGACTTCACCGACTCCCTAGCTGGTGGGGAATCGCATCAGCAGGTGGTGAGTCGAGACCACTGCTCGGAGGGCGTTGAGTCCTGGCCTTCCGAGGATGGCGTTGTAAACCGAGGGCAGGCGTATTACAAGGAAGCTCATACCCACGGTACTTTCACGTGGGGCGAGCCCGGCTGTGACCAGAAGGTCGATCTCGCCCTCTACTGGAACTGAATCCCCAGTGAATCCAACTAGCGGAGCATTCATCCTCCGTAGCTGTTCTTTTGTCATCCCCATTTTACAATAAGCACCAAAATACAAAACATTCGCCGAGCTTCCATTATCAACCAGGATGCGTTTTACATCAAATTTATTTATGATCATGGAGATGACCATGGCATCATCATGGGGAGTTTCGACTCCCTCTAGATCGTTATCTGAGAAGGAGATGGCTTCAGAGGTGCGCGGGCGCTTCGAGGAGGCTTCTTCCCCTGAGGCTTCCCCAGCCGAGGTCCCGCCTCGGATAGTGTTGATGACGCCGGCGATGGGCCTGTTGGCATTTGAACCTTCAGGCTGTGCTGCTCCTTCGGCTGGCTTCTTCCCTTCACGCCGGCCTTGCACAAACCGATCGAGCACCCCTCGGCGAATGAGTGCTTCGATCTCATTTCGGAGCTGATAACAATCCTCGGTATCATGGCCGTGATCCCGGTGGAAACGGCAATACTTCCGGAGATCACGCCGGATTCTGGTGTCCGGCTTCGGAGGTGGGAGCCGGATGCAATCCCGACTCTCAATCTCCATGAGGATTTCAGCCCGAGGAGCATTGAGGGGAGTATACTTTTCATACCTCCCTTCGGGTGCACGGGCCTGCAGTGGAAACCTCGGGCGGAGTGGTGACCTCTGCTGTGGCGGTCCTCTCAACCGGGGTGGACTCTTCGGGCGGGGCGGATTCTTAGCTCGTCGCGGAGACGGGCTTCTGGGCTGGCCGCGCTCCTCGCGACGTCTCTTCTTGGGGTTTTGCTCGGTCCCGCCCCGCCTAACCGCCACGGCCTCTTCTGCCTTGGCATACTTCCGCGCCCGAGCGAACATCTTAGTGAGGTCCGCAGGGAAATTCTTCTCGATCGAGAAGAGGAATCTGTAGGACCGGGCTCCAGTCTTTAGTGCTGACATTGCGATGGACTGGTCAAGCTCCCGGACCTCCCATGTTGCGGCGGTGAATCGGTCCAAGTACTCTTTGAAGGATTCTCCCTCCTTTTGTTTAATGTCTAGGAGGGAGTCGGATGTCCGCCGCTGGGTTGGCTGGCAGCAAAGTTGCCAGCAAATTGTCTGCCAAGCTGCTCAAAGGAAGAGACAGTACTCGGCTTCAGCCCGGTAAACCAAAGCCGGGCTGGTCCTCGGAGTGTCGCCGGGAAAGCTTTGCACATCATGGCCTCCGAGGCTCCTTGTAGGGCCATTAAGACCCGGTAACTCTCCAGGTGGTCAAGGGGATCAGCCTTGCCGTTGTAGGGCTCCACCTGGGGCATCTTGAACCGTAGCGGAATCGGTTCATCTTCAATCTCCGGGGAGAAGGGCGACTTCGTAGTAAACTCAAAGTCGTCATCACGCCCTGATTTCCTGCCATGGAGTGCCTGGATTTGGCGCTCCAGCTTCTCGACCTTCTTGTCGAGTTCATCATTCTGGAGGATCGCTGCAGCGGTTCGTTCGAGCGCAGGTTGCCCTGGAACCGAATCAGCTTCTGAAGGCTGTGGCCAGCCTCCGTAGCCTCTGGCTGGGTGCTCTCTCCAGAGGGAGGCCTGGACTTGGGAGTCCTGACCTCGAAGGGGAAGTCCGCTTGTAGGAGGCTCCGGTTGAGCTGGAGCCGGAGGAGGCGGTGCCGTTGGGATGCCCTTGGGTTGCAAGCTTTGGACAGCGGTAGCCAAGGCTTGTACTTGTTGCACCAGGGCATCAAACTGCTCCGGCCGAACTTGAGGGGTTGACTCGGCCGGAGGTGGTGAGTTCCGGACGGAATGCTCAGGACTGGGTGGAGGACATCGAGAGGCGTTGGAAGCCCCTTTGCTTCTTAGCTTCATGGCAGCGAACTCGGGCCCTTCCTCTAGCGCCAACTGTTGCTGGAAATTGGACCCGGGGGCTGCCGCGAAGCCGGGGAAGGAGGAGCTCTGCTGCCGGAAGGGTGGTGGTCGGCGGCGCGCCGATTGGTGACGTCCTCCTGGAGGGGTGTAAGTCCTGCAAAAAGCCGGTGGCCGGGCTCCCCGGCGCCGGCCCTCCGATGCTTAAGTCAGAGGGGGGCAGATATGTGGAGAGAGCAAGGAAGAGAGTATCTGGAGAAGACAGCAGGAATATTTGGATAAGATGAAGAAGATGAAGAGGATGATGTCCTCCCTTGTGTCTGTGCTGTTTGCTTCTTTTTATCCGGTCCAGGAGGGTTCTGTCCCCGGCCCCCTCCTTTTCCCCCCAGGTTTCCTTTTATAGAAGGATTTTTGTTACCTGGGAGGTGACAGGAGGTTTGTCCTCTTTCGTAATAATTGGGCACGATTTGGCCCATTAATGGCGTAGTAGAGAACGGGACCGAATCGGACCGGAATCAGGGAGTTGTCACGGTCGATCGGACCTGTTGGAGTGGTTGAACCGCCGGCTGTGGTGGGCCTGGGGTCCGTAGATGGTAAGTGCATTTATTACCGAATGAACCGGCGGTCAGGGAGAGCCATACGCTCTGATGGTTCAGTGATCCGGAGATCGTCTTGGGCCGTGCTCATTAAATGACTGAGTGCATCGGAGACTTGAGGGAGTCTCATGCATTAATGGCAGGTCGTGCCGAATACCTGCGGAGATCTTATGCCTTGATGGCTGGGAGATAGTGGCAGGTTGTAGTAGAGTCGCGTGTATAGCCGCCAGGCCTTTCGAGAAAGTTAGGCGGGGAGGAGTATTAGTGAAGGCATCGGCTCGGCAAGGGTGCCGAGCCGAGCCGGTCGCCCATAGGGGCGCCCTGTGGCGGGGTTGCTTCGAATACTCCTGGTCGGCGCCCTTTGGGCGAACACCTTCTAGCCGAGCGCCTCTATTTGGCGCTATCTCTAGTCAGCGCTTTCTAGTTGAGCGCTTCTCTGGTCGGCGTCCGCTGGTCGGCTGTTCCTATCCGAGCATCTCTACTTGGTTATTTTGATTGGGCGCCTCTTGGCGCTCTCTCTGGTCGGCGCCCTTTAGTCGAGCGTCTTCTTGGTCGGCATTCTTTGGCCGAGCGCCTTTCCGGTCGGCGCTCTCTAGCCGAGCGCCTCCGTGGCGGTATGACTTGGGATTTTTCCCCCAACAGTTTGCTTCTTTATTTCTCTTTGATTTACTCACAAATGACGAACATCAAAACCTACTCGCAACCAATCCAAAATTAAGGTTCTTCCCCTCTTTTTCGCCAGAATCACAGATTCAAGAATCAAGAACTGGTTACAAGTTCAGAGGCTTCTTTCTTTCGCTCTATTAATCGACACCCTCGATCTTGATAACAGAGGGAAGGGGGAGAAGAAAGGAACCTGATGAGGAGGACGTCGTCGTCAGAAGAGGAGCGATCATCGTCGGCTTCTTTGATCTAAAGCTCAAGCTCTCTGATCCGCTCCATCTGAAGCCTCTCACGCTCCAGAATCCCCTCAACGCTCTCCTCTTCCGTCGCTCTCCCCCGCTTCTACCGCGAGTGCCGAGGGATCGGTGCTTTCGCCGCTCCCAGTTTGATATCTCCTGCTTCATTTTTTCTCCCTTGGCTGGACGCGACGCGCGGGGGTTATAACCCGAAAACCCTCTCTTACGGTGAAAATAGCAGGTTTTCGGATCTTAATCCGACCCGGTAAGATATTCCTTTTCCGCTCGAGTGAGAGAAATTTATCTCATAAAAAAATGTTGGATAAAAAATAGGTAAGGATGTCCATCATCCTGAAGGGTGATTCAGCCACCGACATCAGTTGGATCCGGGGAGTCCAAGGGGTGGCGGTAGTGACCATCCCTTGCTCCATGATATTTGGGCTAAGGCGAGGGATAGATGGGCCTTTCAGGCCAATCATATTTACCGTGAAGGTAATGGTGCTGCGGATTGGGTAGCTGCGTATGTAGCTTGTTACTCCGGAGGCACCTTGTGGATTGGTGATGGGGAGTTGCCCTTGGCGCTTCGAGGTATCTTATTTTTTGATTTTATTGGGTATATCCGTTCCCGTTAGGTATGATCCACCAGCATTAGCAATAATAATAATAATAATAATAATAATAATAATAATAATAATAATAATAGGTAAGGATGTATACCTGCCTGCCAGCAAATTTTACTTTGTTCGAGCCAAATTATTGGGCTGAATTTATTAATGTTTTGAACATCTTTCACTCAATCCCGCCAACTGATAAGAAGTCTGCTCCCAAGGAATGGCCCTTCCGAAACCCATACAAGATAAGTGTGTCCTCACCATAAATCCAAGTTTTGATACACTATTTTTGGTCAGATTATTGAATATTGTAGCCTTACCCTTCCTTCTATTTCTCTCTCTCTTACATCCACCATTGCAGGATTATAAGATTTTCAAGAAGCAATATTTTTTCACAACATCCGACGGTCTCCTAAGGAGTCATATCTTTCCAAGTCTAGCAAACATTTTTGGAAACTTGTGAAGCAAGATCTTCTCACATAAGAAAGAAAAAAAAAACTAAAAAGAAAGGATGGCCAAGGACAGTATTTTAGCAACTGAATTAGCTTTTTGAGGATGTTGAAATTTGAAGGATCATCAACCAATCGAGATCTCTTCAACTGTTCTTCAATAACATCAAGCTTCTTTGAAATTCTTGGGGTTTTTATTGCTAGATAACATAGATTCCACGTCAAAACAAGCCTTACATGTTAATTTGACTTGCGAAGAAACTAACTATTTTTTTCCTAGCTGGCTAAGCCACCAATAATTCACTTAACAGGTGCAATGCTGCCTTTTGGATATGACATATATTATTTTGTTTAGACCGTATTATTGCTATTTATTTTGTTCCGACAAAGTTACCATGTTTACACGCATGCAAGAAAACGACCTTAAAAAAGTGTTCGCATATGTTCTTATCAATAAAGCAATGAGAAGTGTGACGTGTCTGGTGCTTTTGATTAGAATAGTTTGTCAGTATTTAATAGTTTTGTGCAAAAAAGGCTCATACTTTTTTTCTATCAGATATAATAATTATTGTGGTCAAAAGGATAAGCTCATGTGGCAATATGTTAAGAATCTCTCCGGCCTGATTCTAGAACACACCTTTGCATTTCTCGACATCAATATTTTATATTAATAGTAAAAGATTTGAAGTTGAGCAACCAAAGGGGATGTTTGTAACTCGGATGGTTTTGGTCACGCTATATGCTGCTGGGGGATGGCGGACTGGGTTGGCATTTATAATGGGACGTGGCTTCCTACAAACCTCTCAAGCCACATCTTCTTCTGCTTCTTCCAAATAAAAAAGATCATACGGCTGGCACACGCAAGCTCATACGTTCACATTCTGAGTGCATGGCTCGTCAGGTCGTCGTCCTTGTGTGTCGTGACAGTGATGGAGATTGGGTTCAAAATTCTATGCGTGGAGATAACCCAATCGAGCAAATTGGATGGAAATTTGTTTTGCTCCCTCCGTGGTTTTTTATTTTATTTTTGTCGAGAGAAGTCGCATTACGATCTCGTGGTGGAAACCGAAAAGCCAAGTTTTTCTCGACTTTGTTCATTGGAGCTGGCTCCTAGCCGGTTTTGTCGGTTTCTTTAGATCCTTTTCCAGCTAGAAAGCATCAATAGCTCGGCTCATATAATATTTAGCCTAATAATCAAAATGTTATCGCAACAAAATCTCACACACTAAAAAATGCTTATGAAGTTAGCAGTTTTATAATTTCATGCAAAACTAACTTTTCCTTGGCATGGGTCTATTCCAATCATCAAATGGGCGCATGAAGTTGTTTGTAATTGCTCCATTGGAGGCCAGCCTAGTGGCATTTCAAATTGAGTCAGCCCCCATGCAAAAAAGCGTGAAGAGGAGTCCAATTTTGGCTGAATGGTAATAGGATTCAAGAATTTCTACCACAATAAGAACTAATGGATGAAGCAAATTGAAATCCATCTTATAAATAATCACTTACATATGATTTTTATAAACACAGATCTTAGAATTCATTATGCGTGCCGACATTCTACATCTTATTCTCGCTACATAGCATGACCAAACCAACCGTCTTGAAGAGAGGGTGTTGAGGTCCAGCCACATAAATTTTTGTTTTTGTGAAAGAGAAAAATGATGGATTGAGTTAAAATGCCAAATCACACAAATGAAGGTTTTGATGTCATTATGTCATTTTAATTTTTTTTGTTGCTTTGTTTATAGGTAATAATCTTGAAATAAATCTTCTTAAAAAGTCCTAGAGCTTAAGCCTTATGAACGGTGGGGAGTGTGTTTGGACGGATGGCTTCTTTATTTCAATAAATCTTTTTGTACATGATTTGTCAAAATCGTACGAAATTCATCTCTTAGCATTATGATCTACCCGGAGAAGTTTTGATAAAAAGTATTGTAAGATCTACCTCATGCGTTATACAAAGTAGTATCCATGATGGGTTTCACATAAGATTCATCAACCTTTATATGTGATGTATGTGTGAACCCCAAAATGTTAAGTGAATGATTATGATTAAATCATTCGGTGTACACTTGCATCACATGTGTCATGATCAGCATGCTTATGTCTATCAGTTATTCATTTCATATATTCCTTTATGTTTATATGTTCCAAAAGTTTGCATTGACTCACCATTAAAATATATCTAGAGGTTATCATATAGCAAGATCCTAATTACATGTACATTGGATCAATTTATTAGCATTCATCATTTAGAGACTTCAGCCTAGCACCAACACCCTAGCACAAAGATACACTTCTATTCAAACTTTTGCAATTGCAAGTCTAATTATGAACTCACTAACTTGAATCATTTTTTATCACTACGAGTTGAACTTTTGAAATTGCAAGTCCAGCTTGAGACTCGCTGTTCCAAATTATTTTTCTTATTATCCATGCTCCAATCTGCTCTAATCCAACAAATTGGTTGGTTGATTATCTTTTTACATTACACATTTACCGAATTTCATGCTCATCTTTGACTAGTGCTATAGGGTGCTGCTTAATCACACAAAAGCTTCTCGCACGTGGCATGAGAGATTTGATGTGATTCATAAGAAGAGATTTAGTGCAATATATACGTGACTGGTCGGAAAACGATATGCGAAGCTATCACAATATCCAAATAGAAGATTTTAGTGCAAATCATTAGCGGATTCACAAATTTTTGCTTGCAATTCTCCTCTTAGGAAGCCAACAAAGCTGCAAATAGCCCCATGGAAGACATCATATGGAGAACTATTTTTGCTTTATTGTTTGGAGCATAACGCCTCTAACTTTATAGGATGTATTTAGGAGAGACTCTCTCTTCTTATCTACTTCAGTTTATCAAGTACAATCTCTGATCCTGCTTTAACAATTTCTGACCCTAAGATAGCCATTCCAAATGAGCTATAAGTCGGATGGAGCCATGACTTGGCCTTATAGCTTGCCCATGTTACATAAATCTTGTCGGCCTAGGTTTGAGATGGAGTATTGTCATTATATTTTAGATCATTTAGGCCCCAATTAGCTTGAAAAAAGTTGGTCGATAAATCTGACAAAAGTTAGGACTGAGTTCGATATGGATCGCAGATGGGCGGGGGCTGCAGCTGGCTAATATGAATATGTGCAATTTGTGTTGAATCTCTAGCTTTCCGATGGCTAGTGTCCCTTGCTCTTTCCATGACATGTCATGTCGATGCTTTTGTAAATGCTAGTGTGCTTGGAGAGAAGTTGGCAATTATTCTGAGAGGTGCTCGGCAACATCTATAAGGATACAGACTAGGTCCTGCTCCCCTCAATTGGTATGCCGATTAGGGTGCATCAATGATCTCTACATGTACCAAAGCACATGGGTGCAAGGAGTGAGGAACCAAGGACATCATGATTTCATCTATCTTCTCCCTCTTCCCTGCCTTATTAGATATCCATGCATGGGAACCTAGGTCTTATTAATCATGTTCATGCGCAAATCTGATACATCATGAAGTTTTATTGGCTTCATTGCTAAACAGTCTATTTGCAACCTTTGTTGACATGAAAGAGTAGTAGAAGATTGGGTATCAGCTTGTCTGTAAACGATATACAGTTACATAGCTACTCGAACTCAGTCCCAAGGCCCAAAAGTTTAAATTGGCCATCCTTTTCTTCTAACGGATAGTTGGGTCAGTCCAGCCACAGAGATCTTATGAGCATACTAATTAGTGCCTTCAGTTAGGTATCTTACGAATGCCCGAAAAGAAAATTAGGTATCTTAGTATAATCACATATAATTTGTTTCAATTATATGCTGCAATCAAGTGTAGTATAACCAAATCCACATTATCCTATGAACATTTTTTTCCGTCGGTCTACATTATCCTCGTTCAACAATATCTTCTATTGAGATTGCTAAAATATGGGCACAGTATGTTGATCGGTTCACACTAAATACACAATGACAACGAGTGGTCCCGAGCAACAATTAAGATGGAAGCCAACAGTCCAAAAGTACAATGTGACACCATATTTTGACATGGGGCTGAGTAACGAGAGCACTCCAAGGCTCCCTCAGTACTCCCAAACCTCTAGCCTCAATGAAGTCAAGATCTAATGTCATGCAAATGCTACAAACTCCAATAGATCTTGCAAGCATGTCCGCAATTAGCACCTTCAACCAAGTATCCTGTGATAATCGCACGCACTATGCTATGCCTCATTTACATATTACACCGCAAGCGGTACGACCAGAACCACATGATCCAATGAGCTCATTTCTTTTCCTGCGATGATGATAGCCAGCACTATTGGTCCCTAAATACACTAGCATTGCAGCCCGGTAAGACACAAATTACTTTCACAGAGGCAGGCTATTGCAATGTTGCTATTCCCGGAGAGTACCAATAGTGTCGCTTCCCACAAAAATAGTGCGAGCCTTCATGGACGTATATCCAAGTGATTGCACCAACGCTGTTTTAACGCTTGGACATCCCTTCTATCTCCAGCTCTGGCAGTTTGCGAGGTCTCCAAAGGAAAAGGGATTCAAGATTGTCTCCCTCGTGCCGTGACGATAACGATCCCAAGGATAGGAAGGTATTGTTTGGATTTCTTAATCCTGTATAAGTACCCAAGATCCATCCAGTGAATAACCGCTGTAGGACTAAATACATGCCCACACGGGTCCTTACATACTCTTCCCGTTTAAGCCCTGACGTCCTCATCAGATTAAGGGTTCAAATCCATTCAAATCTAATCACAAATACCATAATTGACCCATGGTCAGCCTCAATAGACCCGTGCTGTAGTGTCTCCTAGTCGATATAGGCTATAAGCCTGGTCCGCTTTGATAACATTTATAACAATACATGACCTCATCCAAAAAGACTAGCCGGAAGGTATTATTTGGTTTGGGGACGATCATCCCCTCATCCGAGAGTCTCGCAGGATGACTCAGATGATGGTTGACTTTCAGGCGATACATGTATTCAGGGAGGCGAACCGAACAGCAGACTGGATCGCCTCCTTTGTCGCCCGGCATTCTGGTGATTTGCTTTGGACGTCTGTATCAGACGTCCCTCCACTGTTGTACTTTTTTACTTTTCTATGATCTAGAGGGCTGTACTCACGTTCGATCTATATGAGATGAGTAGCCGCTTTTACCAAAAAAAAAAAAGCAAGGAGAAGAAGAAGATCCTGCTTGATTTAGTATCTGCCCCGTTAATTTCGCTCGAAGAGTAGTTGTGGGAATGGAAAAAGGCCGCCACCAAAAATGGGCACCAGAAGGTTTGTACATCATTATGGTGTAACGAGGAAGCTTCGTGTTGTGTTATGCAGTAACAGAGCAGGGAGAATAAACAAACTATCAGTCCCAGCGTCATGAATGAATCCCAAAGAATAAAGTAAACAAAAATGTTCAAGAAAAACCATCACGTTCAAGGCCCCAAAGAGTAGACAAATGTTCAAGGCCCCAAAGAGTAGACAAATGTTCAAGGCCCCAAAAAACAAAAATGTTCAAGGAAAACCATCACGTTTAAGGCCCCAAAGAGTAGACAAATGTTCAAAGCCCCAAAAAATAAAAATGTTTAAGGAAAACCATCACGTTCAAGGCCCCAAAAAACAAAAATGTTAAGGAAAACCATCACGTTTAAGGCCCCAAAGAGTAGACAAATGTTCAAGGCCCCAAAAAACAAAAATGTACAAGGAAAACCATCACGTTCAAAGCCCCAAAAAATAAAAATGTTCAAGAAAAACCATCACGTTCAAGGCCCTAAAGAGTAGACAAATGTTCAAGGCCCCAAAAAACAAAAATGTTCAAGGAAAACCATCACGTTTAAGGCTCCAAAGAGTAGACAAATGTTCAAGGCCCCAAAAAACAAAAATGTTCAAGAAAAACCATCACGTTCAAGGCCCCAAAGAGTAGACAAATGTTCAAGGCCCCAAAAAACAAAAATGTTCAAGGAAAACCATCACGTTCAAGGCTCCAAAAAACAAAAATGGTCAAGAAAAACCATCACGTTCAAGGCCTCAAAAAACAAAAATGTTCAAGAAAAACCATCACGTTTAAGGCCCCAAAGAGTAGACAAATGTTCAAGGCCCCAAAAAACAAAAATGTTCAAGGAAAACCATCACGTTCAAGGCCCCAAAAAACAAAAATGTTCAAGGAAAACCATCACGTTCAAGGCCCCAAAAAACAAAAATGTTTAAGAAAAACCATCACGTTCAAGGCCACAAAGAGTAGACAAATGTTCAAGGCCCCAAAAAACAAAAATGTTCAAGGAAAACCATCACGTTCAAGGCCCCAAAAAACAAAAATGGTTAAGGAAAACCATCACGTTCAAGGCCTCAAAATACAAAAATGTTCAAGAAAAACTATCACGTTTAAGGCCCCAAAGAGTAGACAAATGTTCAAGGCCCCAAAAAACAAAAATGTTCAAGGAAAACCATCATGTTCAAGGCCCCAAAAAACAAAAATGTTCAAGAAAAACCATCACGTTCAAGGCCCCAAAGAGTAGACAAATGTTCAAGGCCCCAAAAAACAAAAATGTTCAAGGAAAACCATCACGTTCAAGGCCCCAAAAAACAAAAATGGTTAAGGAAAACCATCACGTTCAAGGCCTCAAAAAACAAAAATGTTCAAGAAAAACCATCACGTTTAAGGCCCCAAAGAGTAGACAAATGTTCAAGGCCCCAAAAAACAAAAATGTTCAAGGAAAACCATCACGTTCAAGGTCCCAAAAAACAAAAATGTTCAAGGAAAACTATCACGTTCAAGGCCCCAAAAAACAATAATGTTCAAGGAAAACCATCACGTTCAAGGCACCAAAGAGTAGACAAATGTTCAAAGCCCCAAAAAACAAAAATGTTCAAGGAAAACCATCACGTTCAAGGCCCCAAAGAGTAGACAAATGTTCAAGGCCCCAAAAAATAAAAATGTTCAAGAAAAACTATCATGTTTAAGAAAAACCATCACGTTCAAGGCCCCAAAGAATAAACAAATATTCCCGTCTCCCCTATCCTAGGGAAAATGAAGCTCATTAAATCCTGGTGGCAGCAACACTTCCTCCACCCCAGAACACTTCCTCAACAAACATGTCAGTGGCAGCTCCTCCTACCCAAACCAGCATGAACCTCCTCCCGCCTCCTCCTGCACTCCAAACGGCCTTGCCACCTCCACCTCCTCCTGCCCAAACCGGTATGAACCTCCTCCCACCTCCTCCTGCCCAGACAATCCTCCTTGAAATGACCTTGCCACCAATACTCCAGATGTGCCTCTCTGGAGCAACCTTAGTGCCTGCCGAATCCAAGTCCCACAAGCTGGCTTTCAAGTTGTACGCTCTAGCCAGCCTCATCAATTTCACCCTCGTTATGGTTCTCATAGTCCATCTCATGCAACTTTTGATCGGCACCATGAGACCACTCACGAAGCGCATCATGTGGGTTACACTGGCGGTCTCATACTTCACCTTTGCCTTTGGGACCGGTCTCAATTTGATGGCTTGATCACCAAGTTCTACAATCATTATGCACGTGGTGTCCCTTTTCAATAAATAAGAGCATATGATGTGCACCGTTATATCCTCCAGCATGCTCACGTGGTGTTTTTTTTGTTAGGAAAGATCCCTTCACTAGATGAAAACTTTCCTATCTTTGTGTGAGTAGAATGAGAATACCACAATAATTAATCAATGTAAGAACTACCAAAAAAATCAAACCACAAGAAAGCGACAAGAATTTTTAGGTGGAAAACCCTCCAATATGAGGGAAAAAAACCACCGGACCTAAGTCCACCACAAACCTCCACTATCAACAATAATGGGCTTACAAAGTATCTTCTCTAGGCTAAGCTAGAAGATCACATACATCAAGGATCTCTTCCTTGGATCACAAACAAAGAGTTTATATAAAAAGAGTTTAGGCTCCAATAATAAAATGAGAACAATCTCACTGAGTGTAGGTTTGCACAAGGTTCTTCTTCCTCTTGAGATGCCTTGAATAAGATCTTCACCTCCTCTTTGAGATGGATTCCACAAGTACTTCTCCCAAGACGGCTACCCTTTTTTTTTCTTCTCATCCACCCTCTAATAGAATAATAAACCCTAACCCCTCTTTTCCCTCTTTTTGTTTCCTTTTTTTTCTCTCTTTTTTTTCTTTATTTAAATTGATGGGTCCCACCTCACATAAGGTGGGACTCGACCAACAATTCTCCCCCTCCCACCTTATGTGAGAGGCTCCACCAAGCTTATCTTAAGCATACAAATATCATGCTTCTTCTTAGGCAAAATTTTAGTCATCATATCCGACCCATTCTCATCGGTATGGATTTTCTCTAGATGCAAAAGCTTTTCTTCCAACACATCCCGAATCCAATGATACCTCACATCAATATGCTTCGACCTTGAATGAAAGCTAGGATTCTTGCTAAGATGAATGACACTCTGATTATCACAATAGAGAGTATACTTTTCTTGTTTCAACCCAATTCTTGGAGGAATCTTTTCATCCACAATATTTCCTTACATGCCTCTGTCACCGTAATATATTCGGCCTCTGTAGTGGACAAAGCAACACATTTCTGTAATTTGGACTGCCATAAAACAGCTCCCCCTGCAAAAGTCATCATGTATCCCGATGTAGACTTTCGAGTATCAATATCACCAGCCATATCTGCATCCGTGAATCCTTCTAGCATAGTTTTTCCATTTCCAAAGCATAAGCAAGCTTTGGAAGTACCTCTAAGATATCTAAGTATCCATTTGACTGCATCCCAATGTTCTTTGCCAGGATTCGAGAGAAATCTGCTCACAACACCAACTGCATAAGCTATGTCTGGTCTTGTACACACCATGGCATACATCAAACTTCCTACTGCTGAAGCATAGGGAATCTTTTGCATCTCCTCTTTCTCCCTTTCGCTTGTAGGACTTTGCTTGTTTGTGAGTTTGAAATGATTTGCAAGTGGAGAGGAAATCGGTTTAGCTTTTTCCATATTAAACCGCTCAAGCATCCTTTCAATATACCTTTCTTGTGATAGCCAAAGCTTCTTGATCTTCCTATCACGAGAAATTCTCATGCCAAGCATTTGCTTTACGGGCCCCATATCTTTCATGGCAAAAACCATAACCCCTCTTTTCCCTCTTTTTGTTTCCTTTTTTTTTCTCTCTCTTTTTTTTCTTTATTTAAATTGATGGGTCCCACCTCACATAAGGTGGGACTCGGCCAATATTTTTCTATATTATTGTCCCTATGTCACCGCACCATTGTTTGTATTAGTTCTATTTTGAATTGATCACTATAGTCGAGCTTGTGTCTGCTATTATGTATCATGTAAAAGTTTTTATCCAATTTGCTCTTATATGGGTGCTTTGATTTGGGCATTATGGTGCAAAACGAAAAATATTATCAAGAATATGTTTATTAAATAATTTGGTTCATATTTTTCTTGTCCTTCTTGTTAGATCCATCGAGATCATCGGTCAACTTTTTTAGATAATGTGAAATTTTTTTATTTGGAGGCCATATTGAATTTTCCTACCTGTCTTTTGTTTGGATATTAAATTTTGATTAAATTATCAAATCAAAAAGATTTGTTCTCTTCTTTTGTGTCGGAAGTTTGTTAAAACATTTGTTGAGTTAAGTACCTAAAAGAGGGCCAAAACAACTTCTACTGGGTACCAAAGGAAGGATTAATCCATGGTGTCTACGAAAATTCTAATCTCATTGCAAGATTAAGAACTGGATAATTAAAAATTTTGTCTTTTAATTTTTGGATTAAAACAATGAGTCTAATTTTGAGAAGGCCTGAATCATCTCTCCTCTCTATGATCAAATCTATATTTCTACTCGATCTTGGACTTCAATTTAGCTTTTGGTAGATCAACCGAGTAAAAAAATTTATTCGGCTTGAGTCAAAACCCCTTCACCACCTAACTTTGTTAAAATCTTCTGCGTGCAATTTTATGCTTTGATTTTAATTTTGGTGCATTAACCTCCAATCCAATTTCATGCTGTTTTGCCATGAATCTGTGGGGTAAAAGGATAGAAACAGGTTTTGAAATTGATGGAAAAAACAAGAAGACAAATTTCGATGTGTTTATCACTGGCCATAGGGTCATCGACGGGTCAGACAGGCCGACGCTCGTCGCTACAACCCCTTCTTTTGCGCTTTTGATCGGAACAAGAGAGGAAAAAATGGGATGGGAGAACATTTGCGATTCTTAGTTATGGCCAAAACCCCATCAAAAGACCTGCTATTGGAAATAGCAATCACTCAAACTCATACGCCAATAGCTGTGCCTCCGGATGCTCCTCACCCAATCCAAAGAAATGCCCTCTTGATAATAGGATGGCCTCGCCTCTTATCCACCAATATTGGGCCTCTCATAAGCCAATAAAAAGGCTAGCAATCAGAGTAGGTCTCCAACCGCTCTTATAGTGTTTGACAAGCGCATCCTTTTTCTCCTTTTATATTTAAAATAATATATAAAAAATTCTAAACTATTTAAAAAATTTTAATTTTCTTCTAAATTCAATTCAGTACAATCAGATCATCGAACTTTTAAATTCGCTCAATTCAAAACTAAGCTATGAATTCTGTCTAGCTGCAGTGACGGAATTGTCACATGATGTTCTATAAGTAATTATCCTCTTCTACCATATAAGCTGGTCAGAATTCATAACCAAGATCCGAATTGAACGAATTTAAAAGTTCTATGACCTGATTGCACTAAGTTAAAGTTCAAGAGAAAATTGAAAACCTCAAATAATTTATAATTTTTTGCATGATTATTCCTCTATTTTTAAGGTAACACAAAATAAATTTTAATGAAAAAAACAAAAGTTCCAATCTCGATTTTTTTTGCAACTAAAAATTCTTTTTTTTTTCTTTATTTTTTTCTAAATTTCTCTGCTCTGATCTTTGTTCCCTATTCAGAATATAAGTCAAATCAAATAGTAATTTATTTAAAGATATCCGATACAGAATAAAAATATTTTAGTTTGAATCAGCTCAAACAATAATAAAAGCAGCAGGTCCATTTTTGACTATGTTTATAGAGAGACTCTTCGTCTTGGAGGGGGTTCGGAATTTGGTGAGATATTTAGACCCTATTGATCGTTACCGTGTTCTTATGAGGGTGGGGGAACAACAGCAAGGAAGCTGATTTCTCAAAATATTAAAAACTCAACCCAAAATCTCTCTGAATGATAAAACAGGCCTCAGACTGCCCGAAGCCAAGCTCTGAAATGCCAACTTCCAATTGATTTCCAAGGTTTAGTCTACAAATCCGCATGTAACAAAGCACATAGATACCTGTAAGCATTCAGAAAGAATTCCTGAACCTAAGAATGCTGAAACTTTCACCTGCTGGCATCAATAAGCTCCTAGCCGTTTCACAAATGGAGAACAGTTCCCATCCAACATGATCGAGGTGTTCAAATGTTAGGAACTGCCTATTTGGCTTAAAAAGGAAAACCAAATCTCTAACGAGCTTATCATTACAACAAAAAGTACTATTGGGTTCTGATATCACAATGCATTCAGACACATAACGCATTTTCATCAGAAGTTGATATGCAGCAAGCACTCCTGACATGTGCACCTAAAACACCATGCTTGAATAAGCATATATCCTGTTCTTGGTAATTAAAATGCACTTACATACAGATTACATTTGGCTAGAAAGAAAGGAACAAAAAAACTTTCCTTTATTCCTTGTTTCAGTTCTCATTATGGATCATCATTGATCTGTAACTACGGATCCCCCAGGTGATCGTCCATGCACACCTGCAATTTAAATGGAGAATGTGCCCCAACTACATATAAGAACATTCATCTTACAACGACAACCAAATGCATCGTACCACTCATTCAACAGCAAAGTCACACAAAGATTACCGCATTCCTGACAATCTAATCAATATATCTATGGCAGACATGCAGTATATAACCAGAAAAGCAATTTTACTATTATATACTATCATCAAATCTCCTCTTACCAAGTGGAAGAAACTTTTCCATGAGACTGTTGAAACCAGCCTCCACAAAGCAATCATTGACACCTGAGGTTGTGCAGCTTGAACATCGAGTGACAGCAGTACCCAATATTTAAGAAAAAATGCCCGAGGGGTCCTATAAGATAGTTTCCAGAACTCAAACACTTGCTATGCTTTCATAAATATGAATAGACCAAAACAAAGGAAAGATAAATCAAGATTACGACTGGAAAAAGGCTGGGGAAAAAAACAAGGTAGATGTTCACCTTCTTAGTCAGTATATAATAAACAGCTCTTTTATTAGCCAACCCTCCAGGTTAATGACTGGGGTAGTTATTATTATTTGAATTGTTATTAGCTCGAGACTTTGTATCTAGACTGATAAAGATGTAAGATAGCTTTAATAGCATTACCAATTGCCAGTTGGTATAAACAAAGTACTTTAAGAATAGTACACGGTAACACATCTAAAAATGTCTTTAAGGTTATATCCTTTAAACCTTAAGTATGTTTCAACAAAGTACATATGCATAGCATGTGCCTACATTGCTTGATACTGCACTTAACAAGAATCTACTTCTAAATGATCTCCGGTAAACATGCGGTCAACCATCAACATCTCCATAGAGGGTACTTCGAAAAGCATTGATCAGAGCAATTCATCTTGACATCAGCTAGACTCATGTCCAGCCTATACAAAGTTCTGTCTAACAAGCCCCAGGGATGAATGTTTAGCACTAAAATGCAAGTTATATAAAGTAATTGATTTGTATCGTTGTATTCATTAAACCTTGCATCATTTAAGACAAATTAATAAACCAAGTGAAATTGTTTGGCTGAACAAGTTTATGTCATTTTTTCAGATGCTTTTGATTAAGCCAATTTCATGGTTTATGTTGTCATTAATATTGGAAATTATGTAGCTGATCTTATAATAGGTCTAGTGGAAGCATCTTAATGGATGATATTTGAATTTCCAAGTAAACTGAACCTAGTTTTCTTTCTATAGAGAGAGAGAGATTCCCTTTGTCAAAGTTGTTGTGACATTCATCTTTTTCCTTGACCAATATGATGCATATTGCATGTGACTGTTGGAAGGAAAACTATGATTATGTGTCAGGGCATGTTAGCAGATGGAGTGACTGAATTCTGAGAAATATAATGCCACTAGAAAGCTAGCCTTTGACGAGCAAGACATGGTATTTTGATAAGTAATTAAGGCAGAATTTACGTTCAAGATAAAACATTGGCAAATTCAAGATTGCACTGCCATCCAAAAATGACAGCCTATCATGAGTATACTCAACCTCTGTTACGTGACAGCAACTGTAAAGTCTCTGAGTCCCTTCCCATCCCATCCCCCACAGAAAAAAAAAATATTTGAGCTTAATTATTGGATAATTACTGCCAAGATATGCGACAAAGCCAAACATGTATTGAAGGTAAAGCCACCAGATGGACCTGCTGCTCCATCGTCATAGCCAGTTCCATGCGTAAGACAGATAGCAAATATTCTTGATCAGACACAGATGGAATAATAAATAGTATGACGTGCAACTAGTCAGAAACTATATGACACTGGTTCATTTCTTTCTACTTTAAAACAAAATTTAAGAAAAGATGCATCAGCTAATATGCATGACTATCTTCTATTTCTCCTGATGGATTTGAAAGAATTGAGGGACATAATTCTGGCAAAAAGTACTATTAAAAAGCTGTTATACCAGGAAGAACTATGGAAGAGACAAAGACAGGTACCAATAAAATAAAATAACTATCCAAAACTTCACAGGATAAAGTTTGGACGAGTAATAATTAGAGTGGACTGGGACATGCAAACCAGAAAACCAGAAAACATCAGCTTACACATACTGCTGGCAAAGTGAAGTCTTGACTAGAAACTGCATTGAAAGACCAATGATACGGAGCATGTCTTTACCAAGTAACTAGGGGATAGTCCCATAAAATAATTCAATATACGCCAAGTCAAACACAAGCCTGTTGGGCCTAGTTCAACTGCCATGTGGGACAGGACAAAACATCAGGTAATTCATGAAGCATTTTAAAATTACTGCTGTTCTTATCCAAATACCTAGTGGAAGTAGTAGAGCATATGAAATAGAGAATGTTAATGTTCAGTGCTCGGGATTATGTTTAAGGGTGTGCAGTAAATGATCCCACTATATTTAAGGGTGCTCAAGATTATATAACATTTCACATAGCAGCCTCTTGTTGTTATTATCATCCTTTTTAATAGAACATTGGGTTTTATGAATGTATGCACTCAAGGATTTTAACCCAGCCAGAAGGCCAAGAGTTCTGGTCCAAACATCCATCTCTTCCTACCGTTCTAGCATTAGTTTGAATTCAAAAAGGGCAGCAAGCCATGGCAACGTGCAAATATTGCTGGCTGTGCACTGCATGCAAGAAGAGACTCAATTTTTTGAGAGAATTGGAATGTCTAACATATAATAAAGCATAAACTCGAATGGAGAGTAGATTGAAACTATGTATGTGCATGAGGCTCTAGCCACCATGACGTCTGGAAGGGGGTTAGGTGCATGGAGCCTTATCCTTGCATGCAGAGAAGTCATTTCCTTGTTTCAGACTCATCACCCAAGTTACAATAGAGTAACTATACTGTTGCGCCAAAAAGACCATGCACAAGAGACATACGTGAAATCTATTGTTTCTGCCCTATATATCTTTTTTCTTTTTTCTAACACTTATATGAAATGTATATGTAGGAGTATTCATGTGATTACAAATACAAAGCTGTAAAGCAATGGGCTGCAAATTTGATGTTTTTCTTAGCCTCTCCAAAGTGGGAAGACTCATTGGCCAAGTGTCAATCCAGCATGAAAAAAATTGTTCTAAAATGACTTTCTTTCGGGGTGTAGACATATTTTCTTCCATTGTCTTCTGCCTCTACATAATTCTCACAAAATAAAGACTCATACTGAACACATGCCGTACCTGTTTTACACCCTAGAAAATACTAAAACACTATACTGGTTATGCAATTTCCACCTTCAGACGCATCTAACTAACGATTCGAATATGAGTTTAAAAGATAATGTCAAATAATATCTCTTTACCTCAATGACTCTTGAAAAAACAAGGTAACGAACGAAGACTTTGGGTACACCGTCCAGATATCCATCCATTCCGTTTATTATGCTAGAATCGTGAAACCTAAGCGGTAGAAAACCAAAAAAAAAAAGAATTTTAAGACATCTACAGTTTGTTTCTTTATTTCTCTTTGATTTACTCACAAATGATGAACATCAAAACCTACTCGCAACCAATCCAAAATTAAGGTTCTTCCCCTCTTTTTCGCCAGAATCAAGAATCAAGAACTGGTTACAAGTTCAAAGGCTTCCTTCTTTCGCTCTATTAATCGAAACCCTCGATCTTGATAACAGAGGGAAAGGGGAGAAGAAAGGAACCTGACGAGGACGTCGTCGTCGTCGGAAGAGGAGCGATCATCGTCGGCTTCTTTGATCTAAAGCTCAAGCTCTCTGATCTGCTCCATCTGAAGCCTCTCACGCTCCAGAATCCCCTCGACGCTCTCCTCTTCCGTCGCTCTCCCACGCTTCTACCGCGAGTGCCGAGGGATCGGTGCTTTCGCCGCTCCCAGTTTCCAGTTTGATATCTCCTGTTTTATTTTTTCTCCTTTGGCTGGACGCGACGCGTGGGGGTTATAACCCGAAAACCCTCTCTTACGGTGAAAATAGCAGGTTTTCGGATCTTAATCCGACCCGGTAAGATGTTCTTTTTCCGCTCGAGTGAGAGAAATTTATCTCATGAAAAAATGTTGGATAAAAAATAGGTAAGGGTGTATACCTGCCTGCCAGCAAATTTTACTTTCTTCGGGCCAAATTATTGGGCTGAATTTATTAATGTTTTGAACACCGTTCACTCAATCCAGCCAACTGATAAGAAGTCTACTCCCAAGGAATGGCCCTTCCCAAACGCATACAAGATAAGTAAGATAAGTATGTCCTCACCATAAATCCAAGTTTTGATACACTCTTTTTGGTCGGATTATTGAATATTGTAGCCTTACCCTTCCTTCTATTTCTCTCTCTCTCTTACGTCCACCATTGCAAATTGAAATCCATCTGATAAATAATCACTTACATATGATTCTTATAAACACAGATCTTAGAATTCATTATGTGTGTCGACATTCTACGTCTTATTCTCGCTACATAGCATGACCAAACCAACCGTCTTGAAGAGAGGGTGTTGAGGTCCAGCTACATAAAGAATGCATCTTAATCTCCCCCTCTAATGCATGCGAGCATTAGAATTTCTTTGATCACAAGTTTTGTTTTTGTGAAAGACAAAAATGATGGATTGAGTTAAAATGCCAAATCACACAAAATGAAAGTGTTGATGTCATTATGTCTTTTTAATATTTTTTTGTTGTTTTGTTTATAGATAATAATCTTGAAATAAATCTTCTTAAAAAGTCCTAGAGCTTAAGCCTTATGAAAGATGGGGGAGTGTGTTTGGACAGATGGCTTCTTGGTTTCAATAAATCTTTTTGTACATGATTTGTCAAAATCGTACAAAATTCATCTCTTAGCATTACGATCTACCCGGAGAAGTTTTGATAAAAAGTATTGTATGATCTACCTCATGCGTAGTATCCATGATGGGTTTCACATAAGATTCATCAACCTTTACATGTGATGTATGTGTGAATCCCAAAATGTTAAGTGAATGATTATGATTAAATCATTCGGTGTACACTTGCATCACATGTGTCATGATCGGGGCGCTTATGTCTATCAGTTATTCATTTCATCTATTCCTTTATGTTTATATGTTCCAAAAGTTTGCATTGACTCACCATTAAAACGTATCTAGAGGTTATCATATAGCAAGATCCTAATTACATGTACATTGGATCAATTTATTAACATTCATCATTTAGAGCCTTAAGCCTAGCACCAACACCCTAGCACAAAGACACACTTCTATTCAAACTTTTGCAATTGCAAGTCTAATTAGAAACTCACTAACTTGAATCATTTTTTATCACTACGAGTTGAACTTTTGAAATTGCGAGTCCAGCTAGAGACTCGTTGCTCCAAATTATTTTTCTTATTATCCATGCTCCCATCTGCTCTAATCCAACAAATTGGTCGGTTGATTATCTTCTTACATCACACATTTACCGAATTTCATGCTCATCTTTGACTAGTGCTATAGGGTGCTGCCTAATCACACAAAAGCTTCTCGCATGTGGCATGAGAGGTTTGATGTGATTCATAAGAAGAGATTTAGTGCAATATATACGTGACTGATCGAAAAACGATATGCCAAGCTATCACAATATTAGAATAGAAGATTTAAGTGAAAATCATTAGCGAATTCACAAATTTTCGCTTGCAATTCTCCTCTTAGGAAGCCAACAAAGCTGCAAATAGCCCCATGGAAGACATCATATGGAGAACTATTTGCTTTATTATTTGGAGCATAACACCTCTAACTTTATAGAATATATTTAGGGGAGACTCTCGCTTCTTATCTACTTTAGTTTATCAAGTACAATCTCTAACCCTGTCTTAAAAATCCCTGACCCTAAGATAGCCATTTCAGATAAGCTATAAGTCTGATGGAGCCAGGAATCGGCCTTATAGCCTGCCTATGTTACCATAAATCTTGTTGGCCTAGGTTTGAGATGTGGGCCCAAATACATCATCACGGGTCCATAAGCAAGTGTGCCAAATCCATGTCCATGTGAGGTTGAGCTTAGTGGGCTCGCCTAGCTTCCCAAAATTGAACAACAAATTTATAGAGGAGAGGAAAGGAAAACATCAGTGCCATATAGCCATGAATCAGAGTGCTTCTGTTGAAATGAATCTAGTGGAATATTGTTAGTATACTTCAGATCATTTAGGCCCCAGTTAGCTTGAAAAAAGTCGGTCGATAAATCTGACATAAATTAGGACTGAGTTCGATATGGATTGCAGATGGGCGGGGGCTGCAGCTAGCTAATATGAATATGTGCAATTTGTGTTGAATCTCAAGCTTTCCGATGCCTAGTGTCCCTTGCTCTTTCCATGACATGTCATGTTGATGCTTTTGTAAATGCTAGTGTGCTTGGAGAGAAGTTGGCAATTATTCTGAGAGGTGCTCGGCAACATCTATAAGGATACAAACTAGGTCCTGCTCATCTGATCAATCAGTATGCCGATTAGGGTGCATCAATGATCTCTACATGTACCAATGCACATGGGTGCAAGGAGTGAGAAAACCAAGGACATCATGATTTCATCTTCTCCCTCTTTCCTGCCTTATTAGATATCCATGCATGGGAACCTAGGTCTCATTGATCATGTTCATGCGCGAATCCGATACATCATGAAGTTTTATTGGCTTCATTGCTAAACAGTCTATTTGCAACCTTTGTTGACATGAAAGACTAGTAGAAGATTGGGTATCAGCTTGTCGGCAAACGATATCCAGTTACATAGCTACTCGGACTCCGTCCAATGGCCCAAAAGTTTAAATTGGCCATTCTTTTCTTCTAACGGGCTAGACTACTAGAGCAGCCTTCTCATAGTAGTTGGGTCAGTCCAGCCACAAAGAGATCTTATGAGCATACTAGTTGGTGCCTTCAGTTAGGTATCTTACGAATGCCCAAAAAGAAAATTAGGTATCTTAGTATAATCACATATAATATGTCTCAATTATATACTGCAATCAAGTGTAGCATAGCCAAATACATATTATCCTAGGAACATTTTTTCCGTCGGTCTACATTATTCTTATTCAACAATATCTTCTATTGAGATTGCTAAAACATGGGCACAGTATGTTGTTCAGTTAACACTAAATACACCATGACAAAAAGTGGTCCCGAGCAACAATTAAGATGGAACCCAACAGTCCAAAAGTACAATGTGACACCATATTTTGACATGGGGCTGAGTAACGAGAGCACTCCAAGGCTCCCTCAGTACTCCCAAACCTCTAGCCTCAATGAAGTCAAGATTTAATGTCATGCAAATGCTACAAACCCCAATAGATCTTGCAAGCATGTCGGCAATTAGCACCTTCAATCAAGTATCCTGTGATAATCGCATGCACTATGCTATGCCTCATTTATATATTACACCGCAAGCGGTACGATCAGAACCACATGATCCAATGAGCTCATTTCTTTTCCTGCGACGATCCTAGCCAGGACTAATGGTCCCTAAATACACTAGCATTGCAACTCAGTAAGGCACAAATTACTTTCATAGAGGCAGGCTATTGCAATGCTGCTATTCCCGGGGAGGACCAATAGTATCGCTTCCCGCACAATAGTGCGAGCCTTCATGGACATAGATCCAAGTGATTGCACCAACGCTGTTTTAATGCTTGGGCATCCCTTCTATCTCCAGCTCTGGCAGTTTGCGAGGTCTCCAAAAGAAAAGGGATTCAAGATTGTCTCCCTTGTGCCGTAACGATAACGATCCCAAGGGCAGGAAGGTATTGTTTGGGTTTCTTAATCCTGTATAAGTACCCAAGATCTATTCAGCGAATAACCGATGTGAAATTAAATATACGCCCACACGGATCCTCACATACTCTTCCCGTTTAAGCCCTGATGTCCTCATCAGATTAAGGGTTCAAATCCATTCAAATCTAATCACAAATACTACGATCGGCCCATGGTCAACCTCAATAGACCCGTACTGCAGTGTCTCCTAGTCGACATAGGATATAAGCCTGGTCCGCTCTGATACCATTTATAACAATCTAGGACCTCATTCAAAAAGACTAGCCAGAAGATATTGTTTGGTTTCCTTAATCCTGTATAAGTATTTAAAATCTATTCAGCGAATAACTGATGTGAGACTAAATACATACTTGCACGGGTCCTCACATCATATGCAACCTTGCATATAGCCAATCACAATCGTTGGTCATATGATCGGGCTCCGAGAGACGTCTTTTATGCAAAGAGCCCTTCGAAACCAGCCCCGTTATGGGCAATATGTACGTTCATATGGTACACACAGTGCAGACAATAATTTCTTGTCTTAATTTAACTATCATCAATCGATCCATGCCACACTTGGCTGTTCCTCTTCGAACCAATGGTTAGCATGCAATGGTATCCTCTTCCTATTGACTAGATAAAGAGGTAATTTGCAGTGATCGACAACTCAATTGGAATTTGCGATGGTATTGTACTATTTGACAAAGGCACGATCGATATACCTCCATGGAGACTTTAAAGCTAGCAAGACCAGTACGTTGAATTGGGTAGACAAATCGCACTATTGCAATCAAGGGGTGGAGAGGTGGGGACTGCTCGATCGTAACCTCTGGTTTGCATCGTGTGTTGGAGTCCCAACAGGAACATGTGAAGGAGAACCATTGATGGTACCCCAGACAACTGACCTGTTAAATCTGGCCTCAGGACCTTTTGGAGGATCAAAATGAGGCCTCCAAATACTTTGTTCGAGGGGGGTATTTGCTTGCTTGATAAGGTGTAACAACTTGGTGAGTTGGACCAAAGAAAAAGTGCCCTTTCTACTCTTTCAATGTCTCCGAACAACTTTTGGTGCATGATTGAGCTAAGACGCAAAC
The DNA here is from genome assembly GCF_051530095.1 of Phoenix dactylifera. Classification (NCBI taxonomy): domain Eukaryota; kingdom Viridiplantae; phylum Streptophyta; class Magnoliopsida; order Arecales; family Arecaceae; genus Phoenix; species Phoenix dactylifera. The sequence goes on along the minus strand of NC_143198.1, from coordinate 29,583,184 downwards.
TTACCATCTTCCTGAGAGATCACCGTGGAGGACTAGTAGGGCTACTGAGGTTCTACTATGAAGTGGCTGAAAACACTGGCAGTGATGAAATCCTTAGGCATTAATGTCTGGAACCGTGGGAAACTTCACGATGATTGCATTCAGACCTTCTTGGCGCTCGCTGTTCTTTTACTCCAGTCTCTCTTCATCTACGAAGTTGAATGGGAATGGCAGCTTTACCACCCAAGCTCATCAAGAACCAGCGTTTGAGCCAAGCAAAACCACTGACCTTCGGGCATGGGTTTTGTTCATTTTTGGGACCCGTTGCAACGAGGAAGAAGACACCAATAACAGAGGAAACTCGTGCAAACACCTGGGGCTATAGATCAGCTGTTGCACCCTCCTTCAAAGAGACATCGTTTTGCATCCAAGTCATAGTAACTGTTTTCTCCAGTATTTCACATGGATTATTATTGGATATATTATATTATATATATATATGTGTGTGTGTGTGTGTGTGTTGGACAGGCCGTTCTACTCGATTGAGTTGGGAAGCGTGTAGCATAACATTAAAGTTATTTTGTGACTACAGAAAGTTGCTTCGGATTTCTCTTCATACTTAATGGGTTTTTGTGCCTGATATTTATAAAGAAGAAAATATGAATCTACACGATTACAATCGTACAATTCACAGATAAGCACAGACGGCTAGAATATTTTTTTTAAGATGTGCTATGATTGAGAATATTTCTTTTTAAATGTGCTATGGTTAAGCATTTTTCTTATTTACCGATCACCCATAGTATTTCTTTTTAGCATGTTTAAAAATTTGATTGCCGTTGGTTTTATTAGACATGTGCCGTTATTTAATAGGCGGGCTGAATTATCGGGCGAGATTTTAGAAACGATGAATTCCAACAATATCACTTAACATTTCATACAAATGATTGGCAGCGCTTCTATAACGAGGAGACATCAACGCTCGGTGCACAGCTGGTCGCTCTTGTTCTTAAATGAGCGAAGAATTACCCACAACGAATAGGAAGGAAGAAACGAGTAGAGAGAAAGAGAGTAGAGGACCAGAAGAATAAAGGTAAAAATGGCGAGAGGGAGCATTAAAGACAAGCGGACATGGTACAAGGGGGAGCCCCACTACGTGTACCAAAGGAATAGCGTCCGGCAAAGGGACCGAGCCCATCCCATCCCATCCCATCCCTCGCGGGAAAAATAGGGTGTTTGCGTCGCAGCTTGCAGCACTCCCGCTCCCCACTAAAACCCTCCCACGCCCCCACCCTTCATCCTCACTTCCTCTCTGGCCTCCCCCCTCCCCACATCAAGCCACTTTTTTCTTCTCTCTCCGCACACAGCATACGACGGAAAGGAGAAGAGAAGCTATCTTGTTCTTCCAATCGCGTGTTCCCACATAGCAACCTATCTCAACCTTTTTAGCACCTAGAGAATCCCATCTGCTGCGTGCCCTCTCCCTGCTTCTAATCCAAATGGCCGTTCCTCATCCACCCCCATACGTTTCCTCCGCCGCCCTTTGAACACGGATTCCCAGGAGATTACCGTTTTCAGCCGTTTCGGAATCGAACGCATCGAATGGCCTCCTCCGAAAGCGAAACCAGCTGCAGGAACTCAATGTCATGCTCATGGTCGTCGTCCAATTCCTCGCCGTCACCGTCTCCGAAGAAGAGAGGCTTGACGGGCGGCGGGGGGAAGCAGGCGCGGGACGGGAGCAGGCACCCGGTGTACCGCGGCGTGCGGATGCGGGCGTGGGGGAAGTGGGTATCGGAGATCCGGGAGCCCCGTAAGAAGTCGCGCATCTGGCTCGGGACCTTCCCGACGCCGGAGATGGCCGCGCGGGCCCACGACGTGGCGGCGCTCAGCGTGAAGGGCGCCGCCGCCGTCCTCAACTTCCCCGACCTCGCCGCCTCCCTCCCCCGCCCCGCCACCCTCTCCCCTCGCGACGTACAGGCTGCCGCCCGCGCCGCCGCGATGGACCTCCCTTCCGCCACCCACCCCACCCGTCCCGACGAGTCCTCCGACGAGCTGGGGGAGATCGTGGAGCTGCCGCGACTCGAGGAGGGCCTCTTCGACTCGGCCGAGTCGGGGGGCCGCGATTTCGTTCTCCACGACTCGCCGGACCCGTGGGCGTACTCGCCGCCGTGGATGGCGGGTGCCGACGAGTACGACCTCTTCTCCGACCACGCGTGGATGGCGGGTGGACCGCCGGAGGGAATTTTTCCCACCAGCCTCGAAGCTCTCTTGTGGGACCACTGAGAACCCAGAAAATATTTTCTTCTCTTCTTCTCTGTTTCCCATTCGCTTAATTTCTACTTAACCATGTGGGCGAAGACGAGAAAACTGCAACGTTTTGCTACTTGGGTGTTTCGTCAGCAGCAGCAACATTTACTCCCCTGAGATTGCTTTCCAGGATCAGCAGTCCTCAGGTCTGTGGATGAAAAGTCTCCTCTCCTGCTCTAAAATATTTTGATCCTGTTTGCATGTTCATGCATGGAATATTCACGATGAGATCGAGGGATGGACGATATTTGTTTGGAAATTCTTGATTTTATTTCTCGCTTGCTTAATTGCTTGTCCATCAAAATGGAACAATAATCTAATTCCTTCCACATGGTATATTTTGCGATCTTATGCTGCATTTAATTTGTAAAAATGAAAAAGAAACTGAATGCAAATTATAACAGAATGGGATGGAAGGCTGGGAATGGAAATCACGATTTCGATTCAATCATTCGGATAGGAATTGGAAAAAGAATACCAATTCATTTCTCACATTTAATTTAGCTAGTTAAACATTAGAATATAATCGATTTCTTATTGTTTTAATTATTTTTGTAATGTATTTTTATTTTATTATTAGTTTCTATTTTGTTATTTTTAATTTGTTTTCACTTTGCATTTTATTTTTTGATTTTATTTTTGTACATTTTTGTTATAATTTTTGCTCATGATATTATTCATATTAATTAATTTTATAATATTTATCCATTACATTTATATTTTTTGCATTTTATAATTCAATACTACTTGATAATTAATTTTTATATGTTATAATTTGTTATGCATTGAACAATTCTTATTTGTTAGAATGATAAATAGTAAAACTTAATTTAATAATTGATATGATATTGCAATACATGTTATTGAATTATTTTATTATTTCTTGATAGATAATATTTTCTAAGCAAGCATATTTATTCTTATTTTATATCATAATTAGAGATGATTAACTCATATCAAATATATTATTTCTTGCTATTTTATACCATAAAATATTATAAATAATTTTATTTTTGAAAATATAATTTATTTTTATTTTTATGAAAATGACCGTTCCTCCCATTTAAGAGTGGAAATACAATTTCTTCAATTGAAAGGACGACGATTACAAAGAAAATATGATTCCTATATTTGTTGTTATAGTGAGCGATCGAACAAATGAAAGCTTGAATTCTCATCCTGATGAACTCTTTTTTTGTTTTAGTGATTTTTCAATGATCATTACATCTCCCTTGGGTGCCAATTTTTTTTTTCTAGTATGATGAGAATAGCAAGCCCAGCAATGACGGATGAGATATTCTACGTATATGTGGGAGTTGTCAATTAGAGTAGCATAATGGAGGTAGGGTTTGCAATTTGTGGTCCAAGCCGTTAGTACGACCTGCAAACGATCTGCCTTAAGTAGGTTCGGATTTGGCGTAAATATATTTGAGTAATAAATGGGTCAACTTATCTCGATTTGTTTATTAAATTAAGTTGGGTTCAAATTTAGACCTTAACGGGTCATAATCCAACTATTAACCTGTTTAAAAGCTACTTAGCATATTTTTATCCTATTTAACCTGACTCCCTTAACCTTTTTAACCTATTTAAAATTATTTAATCCATTAAAAACTTAACCTAATAAAATATGGTTTGACTTATTTAATAAACAAGTTATGAGGATCAGATTGGGTTTCTTATTTAATTAACAAGTTAAGTTCAGATCTGAATTTTTGATACGTTTGATAAATACGTTGGGCTCGTACTGACGAATTTTTGATCTGATCCGCATCCAATCCTACCCATATCCAACCCGCCCGCCTAGATTGCTGCCCCATATCAAACCTGTCCACTATTTGCTTCTTGCCTCCACCCCCTATTGCTTTTTGTTAGTTTAAAAAACACTTTTGCTGGAACTTCTTGGAACCTTCGTTCGATTTATGACATTGTGCTAAATGTGCGATTACCCACCTTGCCGACCAAGCACATAAAGATACATAGTTTCTTGTATCGGCATCCATCCAGTAGGTGGAAGCAAATTAAGCATGTGAGTCACGCACATTGATTGTGACCCATTTTCTCTTTCTAGAGCACAGAAAATTTCAGAAAATTTGTCTTTAGTCATGAATCAAATAATTTTTTTAAAAAAAATGAAAGAAAACTAGTTGAAAATTTGATAGAAACTACAATAATTATGATGACTGACTTTTTCCTGGGAAAAATGGTGATGAATCAAGTTATGTTTTAGCCAGATGAACACTTCTTATGGGCTTTCATCGATGTCATATAAATGAAATTTTAAAAACTAGATGTCAAAATATGAGCACTTCTCACGGTCTTTCACCTCAACTACCAATCAATTTTCTTTTTTTATATATATAAAAATAATAAAAATCCTAGACCTTGGATGTTGAAGAAATATTATGACAAGTCTCTGTTCTGCTATTAAAGAATTTCTTTTATGGCTTGGGTGGACCAGACCTCTGTCCCGTCTCTCCAGCAATCTTTTTTACTCTCTGATTTTTTGGGCACCAGCCACACCTGTTGCGCGTGAGCCGCTGATGTACCAAAAAAAAAAAGAATTTCTTTTATGCCATGTCATATGAGGGAACTGCTACTTTATATGACAATTTTGCATTGAATTTTACTGATCTCATAAATCACACCAAATCTCTCGGCATGCGAAATGAAGAGATAGCAGGGATCGGCCCTGTGGCATTACTCCTGTTTAAAACCACCCATATTGTAAGAAATTTTCCAACAACTAATAACATAGTAAGTCCAAATGGCCCCCACAATTTAGATTGTGGAATCTATCGTGGTTGTAGGAGCCTCAGCCTCTAAATTCAACATTTTCTTGTCTAATGGCTGTTTAACATTCATTATCTGTGCTATATTTCCTATCATATTTAGTAATGCACGAGCGTTCTAGTTGGCTTGATTCCATGAGTTTGTGCGTAAAAATTATTCCTAGGACTCTTAGCTCTTTTATAAAGCAACAAAAAGAAGAGGTCATTGCTTTTGTGAAACCTACGCCTCTGACGATTTTTCGCACTTGCTAGTCTCTAGCCATTACTACATAGATGGAATATGGTTGAGTGGCAGAACGAACACGGGTTTCATATTTTGCATCAAATTTTATATGCTTAGGATAAATAATAGCAATGTCTTGGTGATACCAATTCTAGCTAGAGAATAGAAAAGCCTAGTTCCTAACACATGCATCCGAGTTTTTGAGCAGGAACTTTGCCCTCTCTCTTCTTTTTTTTTTTGGGATGAAGGGGGAGGCGGCCTTTATTAGAAACGAGGAGGGCAGTAAAGGATTTACAAGAAAGAAAGACACAAAAGAGTAATAAATTTTTTTTACAAAAGATAGTGGTCCATAAGTAGACTTGTTAAACTATTCAGCGATTTAAAGGATCTCTTTATCTTTAATGTGCAACTATATACGCTCTGTATTTTGACGAGAGTTAGCCTTTTTCTAAATAAGATAAATCAATATCTCTCTACGTGTGATGCCAATATTACGAGGTTATTCTAAAGTTTGAGATAAGAATCTAGTAGCTTTTCTGAATGCAAATGCTTTCGGTTGAAAAAGATTGATAAAATTTTCTGCAGAAGATAATAGATAAAATTTGATTTCTTTGTCATCTATTTATAGTCGAGAAGGTGTCATCTTGAAATGATTGTATTCGTTCCTACCGGATGTCGCACCTGAGAAGAGAAATACCATGATGTTTGCACGGACGAATAGAGATGTTCTTGTGGGGTGGCAGATTGAGTAGTTCTGTTGAATTTTCTATGCCCATGTCACATATGTGGCAGCCTCGTCTAAAGGGAGATTCTTTTTTTTTTAGTAAATTGACTACTCACATTGCTCTAGTATGAGCATAGCCAGCTACATCACTAACAAAATTACTACATGAGGCAGAAAGAGAAGTTTGCTGGGTCCAAATAAAATTTTTGAAATGATGAGCAGCAAATTTTCAAAGAGAGATTCTTAAAAGTGTGCCATGATGCGCGTGGCTTTCTATCTTGTATCACGTCAAAAAGATAAGATGGCTATTTCCATTATTTTCCTGTTGCTTCAAAAATGGAAGGACGGCCACGACATCTTCCTCTATCACCTTGACATCATATTTGTTTTCTAGCTCTGCTTTCCTCTCGGCCTCTAGAACCGATTCGATGTCCTATATTTTTATGCCTTCAGTAAACCTATGCTGTAAATATCCTCTTTATCAAAAAAATTTAGTGGCTAATGGAGGTTGGCCTCCGTTGCCTCTATTTACATTAAAAAAAAAAATCCAAAATCTTTGGTTGCTAAGCAAAATTATGTTACCGCTAAGAAGCAAATTCTAGATATAATTGCATTTAGATGTTAATAGAACCACAAGTCTAATGAGCTCCATAAAGCACGCCTACATCCCGGATCCAACAACATAAACCAATGTAATTTATTAGGCTGTTGAGTTCTTCGTTTTACCCATGGGGCGGACAGCCTTTAGTATTTTATGAAATTGCATAGAATGACTAAAAGAGACTGTGTATGTATATGTGTGTGTGTGTATATATATATGTATATATATATATATATATATATATATATATATATATATATATATATATATATATATATATATATATATATATATATATATATATATATGTATATATATATGTATGTATATATATATGTATGTATATATGTATATATATATATATATATATATATATATATATGTGTGTGTGTGTGTGTATGCATGTATATGTATGTATTGATGTACTATATATGTATGTACGTATTATGCATATTATGCAGATGCAAAATATAAATTCAAGAAAGTGGGACACGTATGTAATGACAGTAACAAAGCTGAGGGACATACTTGTTTATTAGAAATAAAAAAAGAAAAAAATACATTGAGATCGAGATAATAATGAAAAGCATACAGAACTTTCGGAAAGTAGAAAAAGAAAGGTTACCACAAGAGCAGGGTTTGGTTTGATCAGGAAATTCAAATTAAATATGGAGGGTTTGGTTTGTATTTGAGTTGATCTGTATTCATTTCCATATCTTATGAAATGAAATAACAGAGAAACCCATCTTCTTCTTTTGAAAAAGAAAGAAAGAAAGAAAGAAAGAATGAAAGAAGAAGAGAGAATCAATACAGGTCCATAAACGCAAATCCTTTTTAAACTTTCCTCTATTATCAAAGGTTCATCTACTCCTTGAACAACGCACTGTTCTAACATTCCTCGACGCTGATTCAGAAGATACTCCTTTCACCTCAAAGATACATGAGTTAATTTCTTTTTTTTTGTAAAAAAAAAAAAGTGGCAGTCACAAAAGGTGGCAGTCACAAACTGCAGTAACTCTTAATTACTTTGCTTTGCAGCTCTTTGTTCAAAGTTAACCAAACGCTTGTTGTGAATGGGCAGTTTAAGAAAGGATGTTCTGCTTATAGAGAATCCTCTATAAGCAGAAGTCTATGGTCTTCTGTGTGTCCAAAGTGATTGACCTACGCTGTTATGGCCGGTGGGCCGAGGGTGAGCACCTAAAACTGGTTCAAAACATCAACACAATATTTCTTTTTTAACTCTTACTAACATTTTGCTCGGGTATGCCGTGAAATTTGCATGAGAATGTTCCTTGGAATATTTGATGGTTTGATGCACCACTATGAGACAGAGATTCTTCAAATCACTTATAAGATTGTTCAACTTGTTGAATTGTTTAACAGATTTACTTACAGATCATAATCTTTTGTAAAAAAAATTTATTACTTTTTTATATTTTTCTTTCTTGTAAATTCTTTATAAATAGTTTCTGTAAAATTTATTTTTCTAATAAAGGCCAGGTCGCTTTGCCTCCCTCGGCAAATCAAGAATTTGGTTGCTGGTGCCCATCTCCATCTCCATCAGCATGTAAGGACATGATCTTGAGTTATTTTCCTGTAAGGAGATTCCTCAATTATTCTGCTTTCATAGCTATAAGGGAGTCAAGTCATCGCAAGCCAGCAATGCAGGTATTGCTCATAGGCATCATATTAGAACAAATCATTACTGGCAAAATGGAAGGTGGTTCAACACCACATGTCTATGCTTATTTAAAGAATGTAGGCTATGATTATTCTCTCTTTCCTTCAACAACACCAATTCTTCAGCTCGAATCAGAACAGCATTACAAGGAATTTTCCCAAACTTAATTAACAATTTTCAGATACATTTATTTTGTTTGATTTTATTCACCTTAAAAAAGGTGCCTAGACACCAATAGTTTTAATGATACAAAGAACAAGACAATACGCTTGCTTTGTTATTACCACCATCATTTAGCGATGGCTTTAAATGTAGTTTACTTGCTCATTGAAATGAGTCGATGACATGCCTCCATTTGAGCATTGCTAGATCTATAAATGCTAGCTATCCATGTTTATGATCCTATATACCAATGTGGTCAGGTGTGATTGTACGCAAGAAATAGAGCACTGTAGTAATTAGTGCAACACAAGGATAAATTGCCCCATACATGTAGTCACACCGGTACTTAATTTAAAGGCATCGATATAAGTTTTTTTTTTTTTTTTTTGGGCCGAGCAACTAATGCAAGAGTTATTTGGGTTATAGAATCTTCCTATTGTGATTGCAAACATGCATGTTGTCTATTTTTGAAGGTCTAGTCTACTTATCAGAAAAGTCTAGGTAGATTTCTTCAGATCATCTGTCATTGAGATCGCTCTCCATGGATTAGAATAGTCGATTATTAATATGTTGAAAGCGAATTGCCGCGAGTCATTTTATTATCTGCTATACTTGTGGTTATCAGGCTAATGTTGACTAAGGAGCCTACTCCAAAAGCCTATGGATTCTCTTCCACCGGCAGTTCAAACATTCGGACCCCACAACCTTTGTGGCTTCAATCATTACACGTAAACGTTCTAAGCTCAAATAATTGAACAATACAAGACGAAACTTCTATTATCTCTCTCTCTCTCTCTCTCTCCCTCTCTCTCTCTCTCTCTCTCTCTCTCTCACACACACACACACACACACAACATAAAAAAGTGGAATTTCTTTTTGATGTAAAAGGCAGCAAAAGGGCCATCCGGCTTTTATTGAAGATTAATTATATTTATAGTAAAGTTGAGTTAATCATATTTACAATAGAAATGAGTTATATTGTCAAGAAAGAAGAGAAACAGGTGCGAGAAAAAAAAGCTAAATAGCTCCAGACCAAACGTCTGATAATCAAGAAAGAAAATGTTGATACTCGTAAGAAGAAGTATTGGAGAAAAGAATCTTATCTATACCAACAAGGAAGAGCATTCATTGTAAATACTAAGCCATTTTATAAAAAATTTTAGGCCAATGTTATCCTACCATACCAATTTTTTTTTTTTTTTGGGATAAAAAGAGCTAGATGTATTCTGCTGATATGAGAAGGTTGTACTTTTTTTTAAACATCCCAGTGAGACTTTAAATGAGAATCTCAAGACACAACCCACGCACCCTCTGTGGAGCCGATTTCACTCTCCCATGCATGTACGAGAAATCAAATCTCTGGCCCCTATTACAGCTGTTTCTGAGCAAGAAGGCGTACCCACCACCATCATTTCTTTGTTCTCGCAATAACAATAATACTTCTTTATTTTTTTTCTAGCTATCTTTTTCATTGTTTAACAAAAGGTTTTTACATGATAGTGAAAGTACGTGTGCAAATATACTCAGTATTTATTCTCCTTCTTCCATGCGACCACGCTTGCGAAGAGGCTAATCAACTGGAATGGGATCTAACAAAGATTTCTACTCTTTTGCATCGATTTTTTGATGTTCACTTTCTTGTTTATACTGATATATATAGTATTTTATTTTTAAAAATATAAATTATTTTATACTTATAATATATATATATATATATATGTATGTATATGTGTTTTACGGAGCATGAATTTGGAGTAATTTGATTGGGTATCATGGTAGACCCATTGCAAGGAGGCAACAACTTTGGGTCCGATCAGGAATCCATATCCTTCTATAGATAATTATGATGATGGTTCAGGCAGTGGGCCCAAAAGCCACCCATCATCATCCAAAGATTCCATTCACAGGCCATATGATATGAGGGTCGACTGTCACATTGAAGGAAAGTTGCATCACAACCCTAAGCCATAGCTTTTAAGTCAAATATGATTGTGTCCATGAATTATTTGTGATTGGTGACATTATCCAACAAATTGGTTTTCCGGCAACATTATCAATATATTTTTGTTAGAGAACAAGCTGGCATGACATAGAGCTAGTAATGATGATTTCTCCTACCAATAAACTAAAAACTAATGATGATTCAGTCTAATCTTGCGACCATTTTAATAGAAAGCAAAACTTAGACCAATCGACTTATCTCAGAATCATATCTGTGCAGTACATGATATAATATTACAATTATATTTAACCAAGATCTACTTTCAAACTTATTATTCTTCATAACATTTAGATTTATAAATCGATGTGACTTAAACTCCATTCTTCGCTCAAGAGAAATTTGCCCTTTTGAATATGTGTATTTTTTTTCTATTTATCACGCCATATTTTATTCATACAAATTTCAAAATTTAGAAAAAAAATAAAATTTTTTAATTTCAAAAAATTATTCTGAAAATACCTTTTCTGCATACATTGATAGATTTCGTAGAAATTATGGATGACTAAGTCATGAACTACTAATGAAAACCATATATTTACAAGAAATCTTTATTATCATACCACAATTACCATGACCCACTCATGGTCTCATTTTATCCGTAATTCATTTTAATTTATTTCTTATAGAGAAGAGAAAGAAAAGCCCACAAAGCAAAAAATAACAATAAATTTATTAATTAGTTTAATAAATCCAATATCCCTGTCAATCAACTCTCTGTGATGTTATGCAGAACTTACTAGTTCTCTATATAATGCAAAATACCTATAAAACTTAGATTATTAAATATATCAACTTTCCAGACAACAAATCTTCTCGAGTGCAATTCCAACAACAGAAAATGTAGTCGAAAGCAGACTAAAGTGGCACCACCATCTTTCTATATTTGTGAGAATCCGTATGGGTGTGTGTTTAGTCCCCCATTGATTATTTGCTGAAAAGATTTTAGATACTTATACAAGGTTAAGGAACTCAAAAAAATACCATCCTGGTAACCATTTTGTGCGAGATCCTGAGTTGTTACAAATGATATCAAAGTAAACTCGGTCCATAGTTTATGTGGAATGGGAAACACTGCAACATGGGTTCACGAAGGCTTACAACAGGCCTATCATGGTGCTTGTAATTAGATTTGAATAGATTTGAATTCTTAGTCTGACGAAAACATCAGGGCTTGAACGGGAAAGTATGAGAATCCGTAAGGGCATGTGTTTAGCCCTACATCGGTTATTCATTGGGAAGATTTTGGATAAAAAATACTTTTTTTTCTAGCCATTTCGGATGGGTTGTTACACTATCTAAATCACCAAACAAAATTTTTGTCATAATAATTAGATTATTAAAGGAAAAGTTTGACGGTCAAGACTCAATTATTAGTGATGGCCAGTTTTTTTCTGTCTTTTTCTCTCTCTTTTTTATCCAAGGACCACCGAGCATTGAACGGTGGATAGATTATTCCCAGGAGTAAAAGGTTACAACAGTCAACACGATATTTAATTTCCATGTTGACACTTTTGAGTAGAATCTCTCGAAAAATGAGGCATTACAACTCGAGATTTTTTTCCCCCGTAAATTTGCCGCATATCTGCTAGAAAACAAGATATCGGATATTTGGGTCCGACATATTTAAGTAGGCGTGCGTGAGATGGACGTCGGCTGTAGCGCTCCTACAAACTACAATAGTTTTGGGCCATAATGTGGTCCAAGACCACCTCGAAAACATTCGGGTCAAGAACCAGTCCTAAATTGGACCTTAAACTTCCATGCCAGGGCCACATGAAACATGATGGCGTCTAATCTATAGAGTCCCAAGGAGTTATTGGAGATCTGGTGACATCACAAGTATAAGTATCACCAACCACTCTGTATAGATTTGCCATCAGTCCATGGACAAAAGCGTCTCGATCAGTGTATCTTTCTTTGGATCTCTAGTAGCAAACTACGGATCTGGTCGTTAATAAAGCCTCCGACAAGTATATCTGACTCTCGAGGGAAGCTTGGTAGGTCTATTTAAATGAGAGGGGTCCAATCAAAGTATCTAACCTCGTTCCCACCAAGCAAAAGGTTCTCTTTTTAGATTTGCCATTCCAACTTTGATTTTATAGATTAGACATCTTTTGCATATTGTCGAATATGCTTATCAACTGAAAATTCAAACCGAACTTTTTAATTACCAAAAAAATGGTTTTTTTTTTGAGAATTACGATTGCTTGAATCCAATCAAAAATCAAGGTGAGAGCGAGATTAAAAGCCCATGAAACCTTCATTATAGCTCAGTTTGATGGAGGAACTAAACTCAACGTGGAACAACAAATTCAAAAACATAATTGTTATATTCTTGGGTTTTGAGATGTTTTTGCAAAAAGGTATTGTTTAAAACAACTCATGGAAGTCAAACAATTTCACTAATTTTATCAAGTGCTGCATAAGAAAGTAATCAACAATTTCACTAATTGCATTTGGTGAACAAGTTAACCATAAATCCATCAATTGCATTGTAACCATCCATGCCAACTGAAAGGACCATTGAGCATATGTGTCTAATCCTACATTAGTTATCATCATGTAGATCTTAAATACTTACTTTGGACCAAGCAATCTAAATAATACTCTCTGACTAGTATTTTTAGATGAGATCATGAGTCATTACAAATAGCATCAGAGCAGGCTGAGTTTATGGCTTATATGGATGGGGGACACTATAACACTGGTTCTTTTGAAGCTGACTATGGGTTGATTATAGTATTTACAGTCGTCCATTTCTCTTAATTTTAAGGAAATGCCTACAAGATCTCACACATGAGATTCAAATGGAAGAATTGCACAAGGATATGCATTTTTTTAAAATAACAAGGAGGAAATGCTTACATTTAACGATGACTTTAATTCAAAAAAAAATATTTTGTACGAACTTTTATTTACTTGCATCCACCAAAAGCTAGCATGAGCTTTCAAGATCTTACACCACTGGCACGAGGGTCATGGTCATGTAGGAGGTGATGCTACAAATATGGTGGAGCCCAAATGTTTCCTCGGGGGGGGGGGGGACACCTAGATCTTTAAGCCTACTAAAATTTAAATAATTTTATAGTAATTGTACCCAACCTGTATTTTGATGGTGACACGATGTCTATCTAATCATGCCAATGTTCTAAAAATTTATTATTTTATTTTTAAAAATTATTATCTAAATTATTATCTATCCACCCCCACCGGTCTTGTATGATTATATGCTATAAATTTACATAAGTTTGAAAATTAACTACAAAAATTTACATGTACATTAATTTAAATTAAATGATTTTAAGAAGATATGGATTGGATCCATCTAATAATAATTTCGTGAGGGAGAATACGAATGGTGATGGTTTGTGGACGAACATGCACCTTAAAAGAAAAAACATTTTCCTATACGGGATGGAGAAGAACCTCAAGTTTGCTGAGGTGCTCTCAGTTTGTCCAACCATAAAGGTTTCGTTTTAGATTTTCTCTGATGAGTCATGAATCATTCTCATGTATTGGGGAGCAGTTTGCCATAGAATTATCCTGCAATATAATACATGAATGACTGATCCAACTCAATCATAGGTTGCTTCCTCAAATATAAAAGACGGTGCATGACCTAGAAGCGGACGTCCCGGGCCGGCTAAAGAATGAAGGACCTTCTTTTGTGACATCCACCGTCAGATCGTTACAATCTAAAAGCACTCTGAACTCTCTGATTTATCCATTTGCATAGAGCTTAAAGCAACCATTAGGCGGTCCAACGGTGGATTCGTGCGAAGAAAGATGAACCCTTCTTTCGTGCAAGAGATACAACTCTAAGACGGGAAGGATCCGAACTCAATTTTTTTTTTTTTTTTTTTTATAACGACGGCTCACACATCATTATTAGTATAAATGCAGCCAATAAAATCTAAATGGGAGATGGAAAGAGATGTCCGAGCCACAAATCTAGAAAGCCATGTCGACGTACACGTTTTTTAAGGCTTGCAGGCCCAAGATTCCACTTTTGCGAACTTTTCAAGATTTGCGGCTTTGAAACGTTGGCGGCACCCCCGGTGGGGCTAAATAAGTTTGTATTGGCATGAGCACCCCTATGAATCATAAACTTTAGTAATAATTAAACATTAAATCAACGTTTTAAATTATAAAATTATTTTGTTGTGCTCTATTGCTTGGTATGATTATATATATATATATATATATATATATATATATATATATTAGCCAAGATCTTGGTACCTTTCAGCACTACAAAATTCACCAGCCTTCTATTTTGGTTAAGTTGGAAATCAAGATCTTAGAGCGAGGGATTCATCAGGAGGCTAAGATGTTAGGATTTAGAAATCTTTGACTAAACTAATCAAAATTCTTCGAATCATTAAATAGTTTTTTTTTTTTTTAAGTTGTTGGTAGGGAGGGTAGGAAAGAGCCATCCGAACTTTTTTATCGATGAAATCATAAAACGGTGAATGGTACCTGTTGATGAAATCTGTGGCACGTGGCTCTTGAGAATTATGTGGCTAGCGAAGTTTTTTTGGTTTTAACATTTCTTTCCATCTTTATTTCATGAAAATATCCTGAATTCAGAAAGAATCACCAGTCTATGTTCTCTTCTAGTAGAAGTGCGATCTTTCTTCTAAGGGATAAAAAAGATGTCGTAAAAAAAATTTGAGAACAGGAATAAGCACAACATTTCTACAAGTATTAACCTTTCTCTCTCTATAATTTAGTTATCCTAAAAGGGACTTTAATGTATGAATCCTTCTTTACCGAAGCAATCGTGAATGTTGTGCAAAGTACAACGGCGACGTGAAAGTCAATCCGCGTGGGTAGCGTACAGCGTAAGTCTGATGCAGAACAAGTGCTGCCATGACTGTGGACTGTCAGGGCTGTCGGTTGTTGGGACTGTCAATCCTTGTCGACACATGCTGATTGTTCTCCTCGGCTGGTCAGTTCCTCGGTTGGAGCCGAAGTCATTCACCTTGGTTTATGTCCGAGATTAAGGAGGTCGGTCTGACATAAGATCAAGGTGTCATGTATTTCCTCGATCAATAATTATAGCATTAATTTTATTGCCTTATATCCATGAAATTTGTGTTATAGGTAATAGAAAAATTGTTGTATTTGTTGTTTAACATAAAAAAAATTATATAGCTAATCATTAACTAGATGGAAGGCACTATTTTGTTTCATCTACAAAAATTCTAGGTTCTAAATATTTTTTTATATATATAAGAGAAAAGCATTGATTGGAATAGGATAGAAAAGGATTAATAAATCACACCCCAAAATAAAATGCTATGTGGGCATACAACTTGGCGTTGAAAATCTATAATGCAGGTTGGTGAACGGTCCTACTTTCTAAACTACGAATAGGAATCAAACTGATTTTCTCATAGATCTTGTGGTATCACGTTTTGTCATGCATCTCAATGATGCTCATCGCATCAAGCAAAGTCATGCATATTGCTATCAAGCAAGCATCAAGAGGCTTTTTTTTTGTCCGGAGGCAAGAAAAGAAAAAGAAGATCGGTACTTCAAATTCTCATGATTCTCTAAGCATGGGCGGTTTTAAGAGGTAGTGGAAACTAAATTGAATGGTAACTTAGCTTAGTAGCCATACATTCTTGATCCCATCAATAAAACTCAGTAGATTCAAATGAATTTGAGGCTTCATAATGGAATTCTAGAACAGCAAAAGGTGTGCGCAAATCACGACACCTTTTTATACATAACGAAATCGTACATTCTACGTGTTTGTTTTTTATTTTATTTATTTATTTTTTTTTGCTTTGACGGATTCTTCATACAATGCGTGTACGAATACATCCAATAAAATCAAAAAAAACACAAACTCGCGGAGTGCCCGTGGCAGCTCCTCCTCTCCTGACCATAGGGTGCACCCTGAGTGGTGAGCCGCGTAGGCAGCCACCCAGTCGGCTGCCCCGTTGGCCTCTTTAAATATATGCTTGGCTTGGAAGGCCACCCCATTTTTCATCATCATCCCTATATTCTGGATCAGAGGGTGGTCCGTGCTCGCGCTCCTCGGACCCGCCTGAATCCATCTGATCACCATGGCGGAGTCGCCCTCCAAGACAACAGAACTGGCCTGCAACACCTGCTGCGCATGTTGAAGATCCGCCCAAAAAGTCTGCAAATCCACCCTGGGCACCGACGTGTCGTACAACTGGCAGTCGCCGCTGTCACTACCCTGGAATGCGGGTCCCATATAACAAAGCCTGCACCCCCCCTCGCGCACCTCCATCCATCACCGATCCGTCAAAATTGACCTTGAGAAAGCTCAGAGGTGGGGGCTCCTAGGTGAAGAACACCGTCTGAGGAGCTTCCTAAGTAGAGAGGGAACCCTAGGTGTCTTGAGCTATCAAAGGTCCATCTAAAGAAAGGGT
Organism: Phoenix dactylifera; assembly: GCF_051530095.1. Taxonomy (NCBI): domain Eukaryota; kingdom Viridiplantae; phylum Streptophyta; class Magnoliopsida; order Arecales; family Arecaceae; genus Phoenix; species Phoenix dactylifera. The sequence continues at coordinate 29,566,303 of NC_143198.1, read as the reverse complement.
GGGTCTGATCTCCATCGTCTGCACTCGAGCGTACTCCACAACAAACCTCGGTGACATCCTGTGCTCTCCAAACATATGAGCGTTCCTTGCCAGCCAGATCTGATGCACTGTGCAAGTCGCTCTAATGGCCTCCTGACGTGTCAACAGACTGTCCAACCACTGTCGTATCATCTGTAGAAACTGCAACCTCCCACTCTAAGACTCCTGCGGAATCACTGCCCACTGTCATGCCAACCTCACCCATGTGCACTGGAATAGTATGTGGTCCACCGTCTTCTCAGCACCGCACGTATTTCAACAAGGCATCGACATTAGATAGCGACCACACAACTATGATCTTTGCAAGATTAGCATGCGACAAAAAAGAAGTCAACATGATAAAAAGAGAACCATGACAAGCAAAAAGAAGTCTCCTCTCTCAGTTTCACACCTACAAGCAATCAGCCACGTGGCGCTATAGGCCAGCTTGACTATTCTGAAGGATGACTCGACCATGATGATCAGTTGGATCCAGAAGGGTCCGAGGGATGTCAGCTCAAACTACTTTTGCTTCAGGATATCTGAATGATGACGAGGGATGGTGGGGTTTTTCAGGCCAAATATGTTTTTAGAGAGGCCAATGAGGTTGCAGATTGAGTAGCCGCTTATGTGGCTAACCATTCTGAGAGCACCTTATGGGTAGAAGAGGGAGAGTTGCCTCGGGCAATTTTCGTGATCATTTGTTTTCTGATTTTATTGAATATATTCATACACGTATTGTAAAAAAAATCTGCCAAAACAAAAATAAATAAATAAAAATAATGGCTGCGTGGCAACAAAACTTACAAGAGATGTCAGCTGCCGGTAACAGGGGAATAAATTAATTATGCCTTTTGAAGACAAAAACAAATATAAAAATAGCCATGAGCAAATCTAATAAGACGAGCATTCCCTGTAAACAGGAAATGGTCACTCGGACCTTATCTTGCAAGAAGCCTTGAGAGAGTATCTTGTTCTCTACCGAGACTAAACTGGATGCTGCAAGTTGAAGAGCCAAATACGTTTCTCTTAATTAATGTCTCGATGGAGATGTGATGAGAAAGTGTAGGCCTCCGCCTTATAAAATATCCTAAGGTCTAATCCCTTGGAGCAATCTCAGAGAATAGAGAAAATTTAGATAGAACTTTTGAAGATGCATAATCCTATTGCATTATGACACTACTTTCTTGACCGGCTATACAACATTATAGTTCTCGTCGGAGATGAAGAAACCAAGCAATATATTGCAGACAAATATGGATATGTGAATCACTAAGATACCCTAAGATGCCTTTGTTGCAGAATTAAGACATCCAAGGTATTTCGAAACTTCTTTGATCACATACCATCTGAAAGGAAGAAATAAAACATTTGTCAGTGCAAAAGTAAAAAAAAAAAAAGGCACTGAAGGAAAAAAAACAACAGCTATAGCCCCAACTGTCCCATTATTGATCACATTGCTATTCAAAGAAAACAAAACAAATTTGCAACAGCCTCCAATCTCTTGTATATGTTTTTTGGCATTGCAGAAGGAATAGAAACCTTGACCATTTCAGGATCGAGATTCTCCTCCTAATGATAAGCAGGATCAATAACAAATAAAACAGATTTATTAAAAAAGAACTTTTAAAAAAGACTAGAATCAAGTTATTTAAATCTAAGTGGGAGACCAAAAAATTATAAATCTAGTCACTTTCAACTCCTTTTAAAACACAATTAACATCAGGTGCTAGACAGATCATAACAAAAGTAAATCCAAATGATCAGTCCAAATGCGGAATTTTGGAGTTGGGGCACTGTCTATAAGTAGGTGACACAGTATCTTAAGCTTGTATTGTTGAAAGAGGGAAGAGAAAGAAGCGTTGGGCAAAGAAGATCTGGTTAAGTTCATTATTAAAACACATCTATATCATCAAACATCTTTGTCAGAATATCTAATTAAAAAAGAGGGAACAGGAGGCAATGTTGCGCAATGTAGATTTACTTAAATTTGTCACTAAAACACATCTTTGTCCGCAAACATCTCTGTCAAATTAACTATTGACAACAAAGCTGCAATCGAAGATGTGGAAATAATGTGTTGTTTAAGGAGATGTCATTTGCAAAGGGGTAGAAGAAAGTTCCAATTTTTATATGAAGTTTGGTGGAACAGGATCATATCTTTATCCTGCAAGAGTTGCAAATCATTGCACCGTCTTAATCACCTAAAATAAGGCTATAAAACAGAGAGGTAACCGTGGAGCGTTGCCATTGAAGAGGGCAAGGAAACTATTATAATCACCTGAAAAAAGGCTACAAAACATACAGAGAACTGTTTAGCATCGATATCTGATATGGAAATCCTCAGACTCTTCAAAGCATAAGTAATGATATATTATTAGGGGCTCAAAACTCATGATTTCTTGAATCTTTGTGTGGGGCATGCAACGCATTATTCAAACCCCTTCCATTGAAAGGCTTAACAGAGGACTTCTTTCCCTAAGAACAACATCATCCATACTAATGTTTCCCCAAGAAACTTCTTGGATGTAAACATGTTAACCACCTAAACCTTCAAATAGGTGAACCACAACAACCAACAGCCCTAGGAGATTTCTGTATGCAAAGTGTTTCCAATTTCATTATTTTAATGAAATGAGTGTTGGCTTGCAACCCTTTTGCTCAAAAAAAAAAAGTATGCAGGGGAGAATCCTAGCAATCAAGTCATTAGCAAGCATTAGATAATCAAATTAGTCAATAACCCCTAATTATTTAAAATAAACTAACGAAGACTTTATAACCATAGAGCTGATTAACTCTTCAAACTTTGGAATGCAAGGTGGATTGTCCGGCCTCCAATATATCAACAGTGTTTAAGGGAATAACCAAAAATAGAAAAGCACAAGTGGAAAATGGCATGAGGAGGTATATTGGCATTGAGTCAGCTATAAAAGCATCTATGAAAATTTGAAGTTAGAACATTGACCATATGGATTATGAGCAAATAATTGATTGATTAGAGTTAGCGCAATCAAATAGTACAATGCGAAGGATGGCCATAGAACTCCATGAGTTATTAGAATCCTCTCAGAGCTCTAATTGAACCATACTTTGGAGAAATACAGAAAAATGTTATTGATGTAAGGAGAGAATATTTTGCCGAGTAATGAAAAATGTGCTCTCGGACATGAAAAAAAAAGGTCTGGATAATTAAGTAAACCATACTTTGGAGCAATAAAGAAAACTGTTACTGATGTGAAGTGAGAATCTCTTGCAGTGTGATGAAAAATACTCCCTGGGACGGCGGAAAATATCTGGTTAACAAGTAGTCATTCCAAGCCAAATTCTTGCTCAGCGGCGGTCTTGGAAGTCGGCACCAATGGGAACTTGACGCGGGAGAGGGAGACAAACCGCTGGAATCTCGCCGCAGCCGGGGCCTAGCAGTTGAAAGTTGCATGCGGTTCCCGTATTGGCTATTCCATCGCATCACGACGGCCAAGGCATCGCGCCGTATCGCGGATAGCGGATCCGAACGAAAGCGACCCCGGGAGCGTTGGCCAGCCCCGGGATACCGTATGCCGAACAGCATATCTTACGAAGCGCTGCACCCAGTATTCCAAGAAGACAGCAGAAATAAAGCCCAGAGCAAACTTGAACACAAATTTAGATAAAGCCTGCAAGGCGAACCTGGTAGATTAACATGTTTCATACCAAATTATGATACTTGTTCTTGAATTTGCTTCAAGATTCCAATATATCCTATAGCAAAATTCAAAGTTTCACATCTCTGAGGTGATGTATTCTTCAATTGCATGTATTTTCAATCAATACTTCACTTCTGTCGGTTAGCAGAGCTTCTGAAGAGCAGAATTTGCCTAATTACACTGACATAACAAGTTCATTATCTAGATACCATCATTACAACACCAGTCCCTTGTGGCTGTAGAACCGGATATCCGATTATCAGCTATGAACTAGTCTCATGTTGGTGCCCTAGACCCAACAGGGCATCCATCGGCAAGGACATATAGCCTCTGTTATCTCTACAGAGCTAAGGAATATAGAAATTATCTAATAAATCAACATATTTCTAGACATTGGAGATTCTTCATCAATTCAAGGAACACCATATTGCATTCCTATGATTCATGCCAGAGAATCTATAAATTGCTGCTATATATACCAGAATAGCATCTTTAGCCAAACACCTTCAAGATTATTCACTGAGGAGTCATAATTCAATAAGATTTAACTTTGTGATTACTCACCATAAATTGGTGTTCCCCGATCGGTTGGCTGAAAGCCTGCTATGAACTCTATAGTGCAAGTCAACTGCTATCCTGGGTTAAAATAGAAATCCCCGGTAATTTTCATGGCATCTGTATTACCCGGCAAGTCTCTCAATCACAGGAAGGTTGGGCTCCAATATCTTGCACTTTGATTCATCCTGGTTTCTCCACACAAAGATAGACTCTTCCACAACAGATATCACTGACACAGCAAACAAACCACCTGGATGGCATCACTGAGGAAAAATTCCATCTCTGACCCAAAAAAAATGTAATTCCACTTGTCCATAAACAACCAGGTGAATTACCTGCAGTTAAATCTGAACTGTAGAATAACTCGAATCCAATCCACTTCTGGAGCCATCTATCTGCAGAAAGTAGCACAAACTTGGCTTTTCACTTCTTGAATTCAAATCTAAGGCTAGCCCGTCCTCAATACGTTGCTGTGGTCATACATAACATGTTTGGCGCAAGACACTTGAAATCATATGCTGCAGTAACCCACCTACTTTTTAGTAGTCTCACTTTGTGAAAAATTGTATTACAGACATTGTAAAACTTTCAATCCATGATACAAATTACGATTTGTTACCGTTCTCCATTTGTACCTCCTCCAAAAGGATGGAGGCATGCTGAAAGTATGCAGATCAAGGCAACATTTGATACTTCTTCATTTTTGTTGTGTCATAACATCAACCATTGGAGAACTCGAGTAACTTAAAAAAATCATCCTCCCACCAAACTTGATCGATGCTCCTTAATTCTTGGCCAATTTATACAAGAACACTTATCAGTATCAACAAAGTTTTATGTATTCATAAATTTACATCGTATCTTTGGCCCAAAACTTCTATTAGATCTTTATGGCAAGTCCTATTCCTCTTTTTATTTGTGTAGCAGATGCAGACCAGTACAACAGCAAGACTGAAGGCATTACACACTTTCAGTTGATATACGGTAAGTTGCACATTTTTTCCAAGACCTGTTTCTTATTTAGCAATTCACTACTGCACGTTAGATAGCAGGGCAAAACCTTGATACTCATGTCTTATAAACATATCTGGATTTATCAAAATAACCTTCTGAACTTTCATTAATTATAGATACAAATTTGTAGTCCAAGACATGGCACGGGCAAATGCAGAAGTCATCCAAATTACAGCCATCATGATTGTTCTTAGGGACTGGAACCATAAAAAATAAATTGCTTATAAAGATAATAATTTACCTTAATTTTTTCAAACAACGTGCTCATTGCAGCAAGTTACGGTGAATAGTTGTCGATCCCTGTTTTAATTGAATTTGGTACCAGATATTGGTTGGAATCAAATTACCTGGAACCCAGGTTGCTTAGGAAAGGAGAGATTCACTGTTGACCCCAGTCCAACAGTCAGGACTTCTCACATCATGGATCTCATATTACCGGGCCATCTGCTCAGCACACACCAGTACAGATGAATCGGACAGAGAGAATTTCAGCAAACAGCCATGAAAACAGATGGCATGGCATATCAGTCTCAGATCATCGCCGGGATCTCGTAATACCAGCTGATGTGAGTATAGAAGAGGCAGGAGTTGGTCATTAATCCACATGAGCCTCTATTGTAAGAAGGAATAAACACAGTCAGGTTAGTCAACAGGGATTCAATGAGCAGAAATATATTATATGACAGCTCCTTTCTAAGATAACAACAGGTCTAGAAGGCAACTGAAAAAGGAAAATGGTAGGTGGGTGCATGCCTTATTTTTATTTTCAATGGTAAAATTCATGAGCAGGTTTTTTATTCGTCATGCAGAAATCAGCAGATGAATCTACTGGGGCCTAAGTCTTGGGAGGATTACATTGCAAAATTAAATGGTATCACAAAGATTACAAGTCATAAAATTCTGACAAAATAAGCCAATGTTCAAAAAGAATCTTAACAAAACACAATGTAGCTTTGTTTTAACTTAGAATGTGAACAAGCAATCAATCAATAGAGGGAAAAGGGTCTGCCTGAGAAATTTAAAGCATGCAAACCCTAGAAAAATCCATTTTGAATTTATGAAACGACTACCACTAAAGGAAGATATGATCTAACCAAACATTTGCATGGACCGGAAAGTTAGAAATCATGAATAATTTCAATTTCATCAGAAGATGTACCTAAGAGTGGGTCATCATGAACATCCGTCCATCAGATCTTGGTGCCTGAAGATCATAGATAATGGAGTAAATATTCATTGGAATAACATGTATCTGTCAGATCCTGATGCAGTCTTGTGATTGCCTTCTGCAAGGACTTTAGCACTGGAAGCAGACTTCTGGAATTCTGCTGGATGAAATGACCATGAGCCTTACAGAGCTCCTGCAATGTATAATTGTCATTTAGATATGTGCACACAGGTATACCATAATTTGAACAGCTTAACTTTCATATAATATATAGCAGATAATCAAACCTGACTCCACTGAACAATAAATTCCAGATGTGGTCATATTTCTAGAAGATCAGCAAGTGCTTCAATTAACCTCTGCGAATATTTGAAGGGTGTGGACGAAAACACAGTTGGTATGTCTGATGGATTCACAGCAAATATGCATTTTTTAATTAGAGAGTCTTCATTCAGGCGGAGACTGAGCAACAATGCTCTCTGTGGTTGATCCTCAGCAAGAGCCTCATCCACCACCTATATAATCACAAGGATAAGGTATGTTAATCACAGTTATGAGCAAAATAATCAAATGGACAGAACTTAATAGATTAAGTGGAAGCAGGTATCCAAACGGCGACAAATTGGCACCTCAGGTGTAACATCTATGTCAAGGTCTGTGGGGTCAAAAACAAAGGACTCGTCAACAGAATATATAAGAACTCCCTCAGTAGTTGCTGCTGCCCAACATCTTCCTGTTGGTGCAATTTTCAAACATTTTGTACGTACAACAAGCTGCCCATGATTGGGCATCGCTCCAGATAAATCTTGTCCGATATTCCCGCGTGTTTGCTGGTCAAGCCCTTCTTCAACATCACTATTCTCATCATCAAATCAAATCTAATGGACCTGCATCTGTCATCCTCTTAGAGTTCAAAAAATCAAGAACTCCATCCAGGGAGAGATTGCAAGTAACTTGAAATCTCCTAAGCAATACCTGACATATATGTAAACAGCAAAAAGACACATAGCTTACAAAAAATTGTAAAAATTGGTCACTGCAAATCATTATAGAGCATTATTAAAACATTACAAAAATTACTGGATTATTGCTAAAAGAATTTCATATTGGATTAAAGTGGAAAGAATATCATTTCTCCAGGAATTCTAAAAACTAAAAACTATCTCTATATGATTTCCTTAATCAAACCATGCCAAGCTGAACACATAAAGATAGGATAAAGCTTGCAGGTTATAACCAGGATGATGATGATTTAAAGAAAATCATGGTTTGCACGCTAGCTAGCTTCCAAAGTCAATCCTTATAGCTAACTACTGCCAAATCCCATCTATCTGAATTATGGTTACATCAGCTGACTGTGTAATCTAAAAGTAGCTTAAGTATACAAATATCAAACTGCGTCATGAAAGTCTAAAACATATTATGATATGTCTGGAAAGGTCAAACTATATGAAATTGCATGTTTTGTAACAAAATTACATTAACAAGTGCAGACCAAGGATTAAAATCCCAGTATGGTACCTATCCTAGTCTGGTCGTGGGTTGGTATGGTACCTAGGACGGGTTGGGATGGACTAAGATGAACTAAAATGACAACTACGAACAAGAATGAAGAGGAAATAAGAAAAGGAAAAAAAAGTACCCCAAGACCCCAGGTGTAGGGATGCAACCATTTTGGTCCTTCTAGACCAGTACCAACTAGGTTTGTTGTGACATCCCAAACTTTGAGAGAACCAGTGTCTGGCGGCACCGCAGGTATCGTTCTCTCTTGTTAGAACGTATGGTATTACTAGGGCATGCTGGAACCATCGAGAGGTAAATCCTTAAGTAGAACAAAGGACTAGTCCAGAAAAGAAACCATGATTGGTACGAGAGAGAGAGAGAGAGAGAGAGAGAGAGAGAGAGAGAGAGAGGTTCCTAATCAAACTAAACCACAATCAAATTTAGCAATCTTGCAACTAGGGTTGACAGGTACACACTGAAGAAGACCAATATAACATTTCACTATTTTTCATTAGATTTTTTATAAATTTGCTTCATTCCAGCCCACAAACAAGAATGCACCTGATTATAACAAGATTCCATATTGTAAGAAAGAGCAACAACGTGGAGATATATTAAGTGGAAGGGTATATGGTTATGCATAGATTAATTTACAGTTCTACATCATACAGTAGAGCTATATCATGTCTTATATTCTTTAAATTTCATATGCTTTTTGCTAACAAATTATTATTAATCATTGTTTACACTCACTATCATGTTTTAAAATTTGTCTACTATCAAAAAATTGTGATATCAATTTTTCAATAAAACATCTAAAAACATAATCAAATCACTATTAGTAGTTTTATTTGCTTTTGCTTTTCTTTATGTACATTGGATGAAATTTAAAGAGATTTTATCTATCTTCTTGGCTTATTGGGACCCCCTTTTTCCCACAACTTCATCACAAAAATGCTTCATTTTCTGGTGTACATAATTGGCCAAAGACCAAAAAAAATATGAGATTGTGAACTCTGAGACAAACTGCCGAATCAATCAAAAAATATCAGACTAGATCATGGCTACAATAATTTCCAATGCCCCCAACAATAGCCTGTTGCACGGAACTTTTTGTGATTTTTTTTCACATCAAAAACAAAAACAAAGACAGATAACCCGATCAAAAATTGCAATATGAAACCTCTGAATTTGCTGAATATGGCGATAGTCACCAACTTCTTAAAAAAAATGATGAAACAGTACCTATATTTACAAATTTTCAACAGAATTGATATATTAAAATTAAGAAACCTGGATATGTGAGAAAGTTGGAAATATTATAAACGGTAACCAAGTGTTCAACAAGGTCCAACCATGTTGTCATATCCAAAATTAATTATTTCTTATCCTTATATTCCTTAAACCCCATCTTGTCAAGCGGCACACATATCTTCCTAGAAACTATCATTCTAGCTAGCACTCAAATTATCATAATACCAATTTGCCAGCATAAACAGCCTATGCGAGATTGCTCTAGTGATTGAAAATTTTTAATAATTGGTTTGCAGTCAGCACCAGGCACCAAAGAGGTAAACATATAAAATTTAGTATTATACCACCCTGCCAAAAGGATCTTTTCCAGTCAAAAGTATTAAATGGCACTTTTGCCAAAAGGAACTCTGAAGAAGATAAATAAGATCAAAGAAATTATGAATCCTGACCTGGTCTGCAACGTCATACGTGCATATGTATTTGCTCCCCCCTCCAGCTAGAATATAGCTTCCATCAGCCGAATAGCATAAAGTTGTAAATATTTTCCTGGACTTGAAGTATCCGAAATATCCCCTTTGGAATCATCAAAATTTCGGCTTTCCTCCAAATTCCAGGTGAAAATCGCTCCATCTCTTGATACAGTGTACACCTCGCAAACCCTATTGGTGTTCTTCTCGGTACCAAAGAAGGCGCCAACAATGGCTTCCCTGGGCCCTGGAAACAGAAAGGGTTTATTAGAACCCTTCGATCTCTGCAAGCAGAAGAGCCTCGCGGCGAGATCCTAAGACCCGGCGAGGAGGTACTTGGAGTCCGGGCCCAAGTCCAGCGCCGTCACGGCGGCGGCGCAGTCCGGGCGCGTCCGCTCGAGGTGGAAGGGGAAGAACTCCTTCCGGAAGCCCGGGGACCGCCAGATCTGGACGAGCTTGCCGAGGCCGACGGCGATAAGGACGCCGTCGGGGCTGAAGCGGAGGGCTCTGACGAGCCTCTTGAAGGTCATCCGGTGGAGGACGGGGCGGCGGCGGAGGTTGACGAAGAGGGCGCGTGCGGCGTCGTCCGTCCGCAGAGACGGCGATGCGGGCGATGTTGGAGGAGGCCTCGAAGGGGAGCGTTATGGTTTGGGACTTGGCAAGGTCGGTGGCGGCGACGCGGTTGCCGACAGGGGAGTAGAGGACTGTGTTCTCCGCAACCACGGCGTTGCCACCGCGGCACGGGGCGCCGAGGAGGTTCTGGAAGCGGAGATTCATGGCGGAAAAGGTATCCCCCCTACTAGGGCTTCTATGGCTTCTGGGGCAGAGGGAAGAGAGAGGGAGACAGGAGCAAAGGCTCAAACCCTAGCTATTGATCGATGGGCGCTTAAACCCTAGAACGGAAGGGGAAGAGGCCGCGGGGAATTTGGGCCGAAGCGGCTGGGGCGGTGTTGAAGATGGGCGGTCGGACCGGGTCGGTTAGGCCGGGGCTGGACCGGACTTACTGGGGTCTTCAGACCCGACCCGTTAAAACGCTGAAGATACGGGTAAGCGGATCCTGTGACAGCCAATACTGATATTTATGTTTGGGTCTGGATTCGAAGTTGATGAGTTCGGACCTTAAGCAGATCCGAGTGTCCCATCTGAGGACATCATCAGGCCCAAATTCTAACCAATCAATGAAAATTAAAAATCATGATAAAAAGGATTTGATTACACAAAAACATGCTATGTTAATTAACTACACAAAGTTTGATTGCATGCGTTTCTTCTTAAAAATAGTTTGATTGAACGCATATAACTAATTGATGACAAAATAATATGGTAACCAAAAGGCTGAATTTAAATAAAAGTCCAATTTAAAGTAGTAGTGTTAGTATATCAAGAATTTAAATCATAGAGTGAAGAAGAAACTAGAAGTTAAGAGAGAGAGAGAGAGAGAGAGAATATATCAAGCTTGGAATTACCTGCCATGATGCATTTTTTTGGTTTTGAAGTCTGACACATGTATTCTTTTGAACTCTTTTATTCTTCTTTCATTCCCTCAAAGTGATTCGGAATACACGAAGTCTTTTCTTAAGAAGCAGTAAAGACCACAAATTCATTATATCATAAAAAATGCAAAAAAATCATATAAAGGGCTAGAATTTCTATTTGAACAAGAAGTAATCAAGGGTGAAAAAGTGTGTTCGCAGAGAGAGAGAGAGAGAGAGAGCGCAAACCTAAACATAAAAAAGTACTGATGATATAAAGTCACGAAAGATAAAATACTTAGTTGTTGGAAGAAAATCATTAATATAAAAACTAGCAGTGCCTGCTTCATATCATTTGAAAGCTAATTAAAAATAAAAATTGTCTAGAGGCCTAAGAGACCAGGCAATGCAAGGCAACTTTGGATATTTTCCGATCACTCTCTGAATGGTTTTAGGCTATCAGTATTTGAACCCTTGCTGCAAGCTGAATGATCTATTCACACAATTTTGCCCTTTTCAAGTCTTTCACATAGACTGCTTGACAACTACCCTTTTTACCAAACCAAGCCTTTGCTTCGCAAAATCACAAAAATCATCAACCTGTTAATCTATTTGCAATACACTATAATTTTTTAGGTAACCTAAGTATGACACAATTATTAATTTTCCAATACACTATAAGAATCCTCCAAAAGATCCAAATCCTAGTACACAAATATTAGTAACGTGATTCAATTGCATCTTTAAGCAGCACATCATTTTCCCTTCTTTAGCATCCTATTGCCTTTGCTTCTCTTTCAATATTAGGCTAATGCTGCAGCTCCAAAAAGCATAGAACAAGCTTATTACTATCTATTTGCGAGACTTTGTTAATACTAATTTAATATTCATTGTTAAAAACAAATCAAATAAGGTTGATGACATGGCATCTTGGCCAAACTTGCCATAATAGAAAGGATTATGGATCATCCACTCTTTATTCTCCATATTGCATCTACCTAGGATCAACTTTATATATATCGGTTTGATACTTGCCTACTAAAGGCTAGATGTAACACTAGTGATGGGAGCAATGCAACTTCCTTGACTTACTAATAACAAACGAAGAAATTATGGATTGCCCACTCCTAACCGCATCTCTCGGAATGTGATGCTTAAATAAAGTATTTTTGTGACCTTAAATAAAAAAAATGCTTCATAGAAAACAAAATATATATATTAATAATATTTTATAAAATTGTTTGCAAAAAAAAAAAATTAAAATCTAACTCTGATTTCTTTTTCTTTATGAGAGGAATTTTTAAAAAGCAAAAGCAACAACAATTATTCTTTTAGTTCGGAAAGTATATATTAGCCATAGTTCAAATTTAAAACATAGGCTCGTATTTAAAGGACAACAATATCACCAAAAAAAAAAAAAAAAGGTGAGAGTATCTAGCAAGAGAACAATCACTAATCCACCATGAAGTGCGAAATTGAAACATATCAAGGTCATGGGTCCCAACTGTCAACCGGTCAACATCTTAGCTGAACACCCATTCGTACATGCGCAGCCCCTCATTGACTTCCACAATCCCTAAAATGAGAAAAAATGTCATGGGTTCTACGCTGGGTATAAATTGTACCTCTTGCAAAATAATAATTTATCTTCTTTCACGACATTAACCATCCAATCGCACTGTAGCAGCTTCCAGATCTATGAAGACAAATAAAGAAAAAAAAAAATGGAGTGCTTTGAGAATCATGCCATATGCGATCCAACAATCGATATTGCGAAACAGAATCGATCATTATTTCATGCAAAAGATACGACTCGAACCCTTCTATTCTCCACACTACACTCCAAGATCTTTCTTGCACATTGCACTCACAATAATAAATGGCTAGTTTTGACGTTTGGCAGCTCGAACAGGAGTCTTTAGGTATGCAATCATCTCTCTTTGAAACTAACATGGTGGTGAAGTTCAAATCGAGGTTCGAAAGATGTACAAAGTGATTGTAATCGCCGGGTCTCGTGGCTATGAATGCCTTGGTCCAAAGTCTGAAAGGCACTTGGATACGTTTTCTACTCACTGAGAATCTTGACCTCCCACTAATCAAACGAAACTAAATGCTGCGAATAGGTTCGCAACTTCCGGGTGTCCCCCTCGGCACCCTACAAAGCAATCAAACACCTGGCGCATCCGGACCAGATCCGTAGAAACTCAGCTGCTCCAGTAATTGGGAATAGAATCCCAAAGAACCATTATGAGTATTATACATATATATTTTTTTAAAAAAAAAGTTTACAGAAACTATTAATAAAATATTTGCAAAAAAAATACAAAAGAACAATATTTTTTTTACAAAAGATAATAGTCTGTGAACATGTTAAGCTATTCGATAAGCTGAATAAATAATTTAAATATCTTCAAAGAATCATTACAAGTCGTGACCAACAACATGAATCTTTTGTCCTTAAATTTCACTCAATTCGATTCCTACATGCAGCGTATAATTCGTGATTTCCGATTCTATGAGAGGTAATGATCAAGAAAAGTTGATTCCAGCTCTGTTCATGTTAGAATTATAACAACCAGGAATTTGACCGTTGGGTGATTCATGAGTTGAATCGGTAGCTTGCAATGAGCTAATTCGCAGTATCTAAAGGAAGACATGCGACAGTGGCGTGCGACAAAAATGAGTGGATCCATTTGCTTGTCGGGGCTGGAAGTGGCCACATTTGGAAAAAAATAATCGCTTGATCGGTGGATCCATCCGGTGGTTGGTTGGGATTGAAAATGGTGGTTTAACTATAGCCAAAAAAAGAAAGAAAGGAAAAAAAAAAAAAGGCAGGAGCCTGGCCTTGTCTGCCACAAAAAAAAAATGGCAGCTCTGGGTTTTCTACTTGGTGATTGCACTTCACTTATGAGTGGTTGGGGCCCAAAGCGACGACCCCCTACCACTTCACTTATCAAATATTCTCCTGGCGGGGCGGGGGTCTAATGGAGACTGTTACGCGGAGGTGGGCTTGTCCCTTCTTTCCCCCTACCCCTTTTTTTCAGCAAAAAAAAAAGCGACGAACCCCGGGACGGAGTAATTAGTTTTATCATGGTAGTAGTGGGGCATTTCGTGATCATGCCTTGTGGAGTGGGCATACCATGCTTTGGAAACTTTGGGAAGTTCCATGATCTTTCCTCATTTGGTAACGTGAACCGAGGGGCGTGAAGCTTGGAACCATGTCCGCTTGGTGATCGAGGCTCGTCATGGAAGGATGTTGCCAATGATGCATACGCCCATCTTATGATTGTGGGTAGCTTTAAATAGTCACCTAAAGCAGAGGCCAACAAACAACATATAAAAGATACAAACATGTCGGATACGTTGACATTTGAGAGGTGGATGTTAACTTGTACAAAGATTACAATTTCAGCAGTTGTTTGTATTGATGATAGAAATTGGTTGTTTGTAATTTGCATTTTATAGTACAGTTGAACGGTTTCCATTAGTAAAAATGGGATAGGTACTATTGATCGTCGTTGCTTATTACAAAATATAGTCCACGATTGCATACGAAAAACAATACTCGCACACCATCTTTTTCCTACAACCTCGTCATACACCGCTCAACTAAATTTTTTATAGAGGAAACTAAGCTTACATTGTCTCAATGCTTCCATTTAGATTGTAAAATCGGAATCAGAATTAGAATAAGTTGGAATGAGCATAATCATATTTTTGACATATTTGGTTCGTAACTGAAATGAAAATCGGAATCGAAATAGAATTTGAATACCAAAAAGGAAGATACTGGCTTCTTCTGCACAACCTCATTCATTAAGTTTTGGTATATCCTTCTAAATTCCAACAACATGCGTAACATGAGGTGAGCTAAACATTCTTACATTACGAACATTCGGGTTGCGATCTTTGTGGCATTTCCAAGGTTCGAGATATCATAAAATGAATATAAGTTTGACGCTTGGTGTCCACTAGAAAACAAGTCATTTTCCAAAGGGCGGCAACTATGAATTATGACTTTAAATAGATTAAACTAATGGACATGGCGTGCAGCACCATTATTGCAGACGGTCCTAGCCCCACCCGACCCACTTTGGGCGGTAAAGAATCTAAGTAAGATTTCCTTTCGCCACTCAGTTTAACCCCTCTCTGTGACGCGCTTTGATTTGAAACATCTCACTTGTCTATCACCGTACCGCCACCATCAAACCAAATAGTGTAATTAAATTAGGCATAAACCTACTTTGTGCTAGCAACTGCTTTTGAAATTTATATAAATACTTCAAAGATTAAGATGCTTGATACTTATATTTTTGTAAGGAAGCCATAAAGGTCACTCTAACAATAATATTTCAAAATTGTAGAACATCGGTTTTCAAATCCTTGGCCTCATCGATCTTATAGGTGCATGATATGCTAATCGCTTGGGCAAGCCTAGATTCGCAAGGTTGTTGCGCGATGCGACCTGCAAAGAACATCGTATAGATATATTAGTAATATATGTATACCACATTTATAAAATATCTTCATATTTAAGCCTAAGTAGTTTTGTTATCGATTTGCGCCTGACTAAATAATATATGTCGGTTACCTTTTTTTTTTCCAAAAAATGTTAGATAGTGAGGAATAGGATCAGTTCTTATAAGGGTTTTGTCAGGGCACCATGTATATGGCTGATGCTAGCTAGAACATGCATGATATCTCCATATTGTAGTAGGCAAATGCTCGTCTACAATGACTTTAAGATTACAGGTATATTATATTTTGAAAGATCACAAAATTTATAAGCAAGGTGCTTTACAAGAGATTAAGATACCATCGTTAGCTATTTTTTGCGTTACTTGTTAAAGATGCATGCATGGCATCCACATGCCTAAGTTGATATCTAATCTAAGCACCCTAGACCTATCCCACCTCTTGTCATGGCCCTTTTTGTCAACGAAATCATAAATATCAGTTGACATCGGTGTCCACATTACAGGTGCCCTAAGGCGATAATGTTAATGAAGATTTTGATAACAATATACGGCACCATCTATTAGAAAATTCTATAAGCTGAATCTTCTACGTGTAATTCTGATTTGGTTTAGGGCATGTAATCTTCGAACAGTGTTGGTTCAATAACTACAGTTGGCACTTCACCAACCATTTTTGTAAAGCGATCTCGTCCTCTGGCAAACGAGAATACTAAAGAAGATCCCCCCACGAGGGCCGAGAAGCTATATATATTCCCAAACACCTAGTTCAAACGCATACATGATCCTTGTACTCTCTCTTCTACATCCCTTTTGGTGCCCCAAGTCTCCATGGCTTCTATTTTGTTCTCTCCTGCTTTTCAAGCCACTGCTATCTTCCCTTCCACCTGGTCTGAGCTGAACAGGTCCGGTCCACCAAGACTCAGTTCGATCCTTCCGAGGGGCCGACCTCAAGAACTAGAGTCCCTCAAGGTGAGTGTCGAAGCCGAGCCACGAGTCACTGCCCCACTGCAGTTGGTCGAGACCGAACGTTGTGTCGATGGGAAGCTCGCGGCGTGGACCAGCATCCGGCAAGAGCGGTGGGAGGGGGAGCTGGTTGTCGAGGGAGAGATCCCACTTTGGCTGGTAAGATGCATAACATGATCCTCTTCAATCATCTCTGTATATGATTCTGCAACTAGATAATAATTTTGTTCATTTTAATGCAACTTGTAGTGAGTTGGAGAAATAGTTGACACCTACGTTTGGAGTTTCTAGCTTTAAAAATTGTGGGATAAAAGGACAAAATTACATACCTATCATTTCTAGTTTAGAGGCAGACACACCTTCAAGACATCCATCAGATACCTTCTTCGTGACCGTGACACGAACCTTTCCCTAGTTTGACATCATCTCCCTCTGAAGGGCCACCGAATGAGAGAAGATCGAGGATGGGTACGCCAACTTATGTTGACCAACCAAAAAATAACGGTGTCTTTGACATTAAGTATTGAAGGAGGAAACTGAATTATAATGAAGCATGTAACATCTAAATCCCTTTGTTGCTAAGATGTATTTATCTTTGAATGGTGTTAATGTCACCTTGAGATGATTTAAAATCCTTCTCGATCCACAGATAATCCTTACTCCAAGCCAAAAGCTAGCATAAGTCGGAGCTAAACCATCTAGCTTGGCTTCTCTTAGTACATAATTTAGCTAGGTAAAGATCAGAAAAAAAAAGGGACAACACCATAGTCCTAACCGTCCAGGCAATGAACTCATTCGGCGGTTCATAGTTCACACTTTTGCACGAAGACATGAACTAAAAAGATGACAAAGTGCCGCACCCCATCCATAATGCCCAAATTATGGAAAGCTCCACAATTTCTTTCTTTTGTGTTGCCGGACCTGAGGTGGAATCAAACCGAGGTCATTTTCCAATCCGTTTCAAGGAGATACCACCAACGATGACCTGTGACGACACACCTTTCCAGCTCGTACGAATCACAGAGAGACCCCTGAAACGTGGTCGGAATTTAGCAAAATCATAGGAATCTTCGTTAAAATTATGTCTTATCTGCAAAGCTAATCCATGAAATTAATTACGATTTCTTAGCCCATCCAATTTGGCACCATGTCATGCAGAACGGTACGTACCTAAGGAACGGGCCCGGACTCTGGAACATAGGGGACTACAACTTCCGCCACCTCTTCGATGGCTATGCCACTATTGTCCGCCTCCACTTCGAGAACGGCAGGCTCTTCTTCGGCCACCGCCAAATCGAGTCGGAGGCATACAAAGCCGCCATGAAGAACAAGCGCATATGCTACCGCGAATTCTCCGAAGCCCCGAGACCCGACAGCTTCCTCGCCTACGTCGGCGAGCTCGCCAGCTTCTTCTCCGGCGCGTCCCTCACCGACAACGCGAACACCGGCGTCGTCGAGCTCGGGGACGGCCGGGTCGTCTGCCTCACCGAGACCATCAAAGGCTCCATCCAGATCAATCCCCACACGCTGGAGACCGTCGGGAAGTTCGAGTACACCGACAACTTGGGCGGGCTGATCCACTCGGCGCATCCCATCGTGACCGAGACGGAGTTCTTGACGCTGTTGCCTGACCTCGTGAGGCCGGGGTACACGGCGGTGAGGATGGAGCCGGGGACCAACGAGCGGAAGGTGATCGGTAGGGTGAATTGCCGGGGAGGCCCGGCGCCCGGTTGGGTGCACTCTTTTCCGGTGACCGAGCACTATGTGGTGGTGCCGGAGATGCCACTGAGGTACTGCGCCCAAAATCTTTTCAGGGCCGAGCCCACTCCACTGGAGAAGTTCGAGTGGCACCCAGAGTCCGGAAGCTACGTGCATGTCATGTGTAAAGCTAGTGGAAAGATTGTAAGCACTTCTGACTCCTTAAATTTTGTTAACTTGGATTGCCGGACACCACAAGTCCAGTTTAATGTTAATTAAATGATTTGATTTGATATATGTTCTAGGTGGCAAGCGTGGAGGTGCCACCCTTTGTTACGTTCCATTTCATCAATGCATATGAGGAGAAGGATGAGAATGGTAGGGCCACTTCCATCATCGCCGACTGCTGCGAGCACAACGCCGACACCACGATTCTCGCCAAGCTTCGCCTCCAGAATCTGAGGTCATTCGCTGGCCAAGACGTGCTGCCGGATGCTAGGTATATTCTCTCACGATTATGTCGTCACCTTTTCTAGATAAATAGCTACAGCATTCGAGAATGGCTAGTTAGCCATCCGGCCTCTTACTTTTTCATATATATATCATTTGTTTGGTGGTAAGAAGGAAGAGGATACGTGTGAAGGTATATTAGTCATGGTTTACTAATAGTTCCATGTCTTAGACCAAGAACGATGCTAAAATAACATATAATCCTCACAAAAATTCTGAGTGAGTGTTTCAGAAAACTACTTATAATAGAGGAAGCCAAACCAGCTGCAAAGACATTTTAATATAGCTCTTAGGTTGTTATATATAATGCAGTTATATAATAATTCCAGTTCATTAAAAATTATCACAATAGAGTGTAAAAGAGACATTTTAATATCAGTACTTCTTCAGAAATAAACAGAAGGAATAACCACATATATAATAAATGAATTTTGCTCAAGAAATAACTATTGCAGCATGATTTTCAATCATTTTTCTCAAAAATATAACAAACAAATTTTCTCCAATATCACAATAATTTTATTATGACAAGAATTCATTTCTCCCTACATCATGTGGGCGAGAATTAGAAAACATCAAGCTGCAAGCACTCATGGTCCATGATATTTTGGTATATATAAAACACTTAGAACGTCATGATCCATTGAAACATTGAATTTTGCTGCACAACCCCTCATGACACACATCGCTCTATGGTCAAGCATATGCGACGACAACCGAGTAAACCACTTAATGATTAGTGGTCACTAGAACAGCTATTGCTTACTTCAGAAAGCATAGTCATAAGAAAAAGAAATAAAAGGTCATTATCTTTCTTTATAATAAGGTTTATGTAAAGATATACTGTTAATGGCATAACAGGGTGGGCCGTTTTCGGATACCTTTGGATGGGAGCCCAGAAGGGGAGCTGGAGGCAGCACTGGACCCAGAGGAGCACGGGAGGGGGATGGACATGTGCAGCATCAATCAGGCTCATCTGGGCCAGAAGTATAGATACGCCTATGCCTGTGGGGCCCAGAGGCCGTGCAACTTCCCCAACACTCTCACAAAGGTTCACTTCATATTCTGCGGCCCAGTTAAACAATTTGTCGTGCATGGTTCTGCGGCTAATCTTAGCTGATTCTGGGTGCAATTTTAGATCGATTTGGTGAAGAAGAAGGCTAAGAACTGGCACGATGAGGGTGGAGTGCCTTCAGAGCCCTTTTTTGTAGCCAGACCTGGGGCTACTGAGGAGGATGATGGTGAGTTAAATGTTACCTATGTAGTTGTTATAGTTGTTCCTTGGCCTATTAGCAGCTAATTCAAGGGGCTTTTGGAAAAAAGCCAGAATGAACAAGGTTTTGATCAATTCACAGGTGTGGTGATATCAATGGTCAGTGATAAAAATGGTGGAGGTTATGCACTGGTACTCGATGGGTCCACCTACGAGGAAATCGCACGTGCCAAGTTCCCATATGGACTTCCTTATGGGCTGCATGGGTGCTGGATTCCAAAGAAGGCTTCATAATGTGGTGTCACTAAAGCATGCATCTGTGGAGACTATGGTTCGTGGGGGGTGTTAGCCTTGTAATTAAGCTCCAATAACATGGAAATAGGAATTAACTAAATGTATTGTATTGTGGGCCTTCCACTCATGTGCACTACTTCGTGACGGTCACCTTTATGGAGATTTTTTTTCTTTTTGAACACTGATTATTATAGAAGTTAATATAGGGGTTAGTTGTTTCGATGTGCAACATGTGTAATTTTAATGAAGGAGAAAGTATTGTTTATGGCACCATAGATAAATCGCGTTAAAATATTTGCAATCAGTTTTTCCTTATGTTATAAAAGAAAAAAATCCCTTTTCTTGTTAAGTAGTTTGATAATACTAGAGAAAAGTGTTTACTCAAACAAAGTAAATTATTAATATTTGTTCAGTTAATCAAACTGCATGGGATAGTTTAAACAGGCGATGCTTTCTAGAGCATAGTCACATTTACTCTCTCACCAGTCTTAAGTTTTTCAGAGGACTTCCTTTTTTCAGTTATTAACCAGTTCTTCAAAGATTAATTGCTGTACATCCATCAAATTCCTCCAGAGACTAGCTTCTGAAAAGACATGCATGAGGAAACTATATCATACAAAAGTGGAGATCATTTTACCCCCCTCCAGTTAGGACCTTCTGCAGCCCAGAAGAAAATCCCCATGGTTTGGTTGCATGGTGCATGAATCATTGGCTACGTCACTGGTGCAGCTGCCAGCCTTCATTAGATACAGAACAACGTGCATTGTATATGATACTCGATCTTACTCTTTATACCATGACTGCCCTTTTGGGTTTTTTTACCTTATTATCTATTTGCCGAAGAGGTTCATTCCCCTCACTCAGGGAACGAGAAAGGAAGGAGGACCCTTGATTTGAGCCCGATTCCAAACGAGCAAAATTTGATGAGGCAACAACAACTCCATCTAATCCAGTTGCTCCAGAACTCATCCCAGAGGCCGCTCCAGAACTCGTCCCTGAGCCTGAGGCTGCCCATGGCGAAGAACTGGAGACGGTCGCTTCGCCAGACTTTGACGCCCTCGATAAAATGAGGGAGGGACCCACAAGCAGACTGTCCTTTGGCATATTAAAACTTACTGTTCCGAAGTATTGGCTTGTAGAAGATTGAGTGCCAAAGGAAGCCAAGTCCAATGGGGGTTAAAACAAACAAGCTGATTCTATGGTTAAGGTAAAAACTACATCATAGCTCCTAAATAACATGATAAGAGAGAAAAATTATGTATCCATACTCGCAACCCAAGGATTCCAATCAGAAATGGCAGAAAATTTTGTGAAAGACCTCCTTAGTCTCAATAAATAGCGTTCCATTGACCATCTTCCAACTCAAAAAAATTCTCGAAATTTTCTCAAATCACTCACTACAAGATGCCTCGACCCTTCTTCATACAGATAGACTCGCCGTTGTAGCCCTCCTACCATGAGATGGATCGGACATTTATATTTTCCTTGCCGATCCACTTGAGTGGGAACTTTCAAACTGCTTGGTTATGATAGAAATTCAATAAAAGAACTTTGCATTTCTGAATGAAGCATTTCTACCAGTTACCGCGTATCATTGTTCTATTTGGAGAATAGTAATTATGCTTACAAATATCCAACAAGACCCTGTCATGAGAGTATCAGTGGATGCTTCCAATATGGCGAAGAAAAATGGGTGGTCAGATTTTAATTGCTAGAGGAATCAAAGTAAAATTTTAATCGCTCTTCATTTTGCTAGAGATGATAAGGAGTACCATTCTGCCATGCATCTTGCAAAATCAGAATAAAAAGATGTTTCAGCTCATTCTTTAAACTACTCATCTCACTCCAGCTATCCAATAGCTTGACATCCTCATTTGATGCCAATAGGAACCAAGTTTCCCTTTCTAAAAATTTAAGACCCGGAGTTTAATGTGTTATGCCCCCAGCCCAACACCCAGGTCGGCTACATAATACGGCCACATACTCTCTAGAATAAAGCCCTAGAGAATATGCAAGACTTGAAAATTTATTACAACCTTAATATTATTGGACAATAATAATATCAATTCATAACAAATAACAAAATTGGTATAATTACAAAACTTAATAATCCAACTAGTATCACTGATGGTCTAACTATTCATCCTTTCATCCGTGATCCCAACCATAGCTAAGTACCAAGCAACCTGCAACTCTGGAAAAAAAAAAGGGAAGAGGTAATGTGAACTTTACAGTCCAATAAGAATTCTCACACATCCACACCAACACAATAATATAAGTTTGAAAATAACAAGAAATCGTTTCGCACATGAAATCACAAACCGACTATAAATAATGCTCGAATAAACAGTAAACATATATATATCAAATATTTATAAAAATCCAACCATTTAAGAGTGATAAATTATACGGGATCTTATAAATCTTTAATAGTGTTTTCAAGTAGCTTTTCATTCCATCCTTTTTTTAACTCGCTCTAGATCCAAGATAAATTATCTTTTCAACTTTAGGCCAAATCTCGATTACATTTTTCATACGTGATGGGGCAATCAATAGGTACCATATTTTTTGCTTGTAACGGACAATCGATGGTGCCACATTTTTAGCCTATGACGGGGCAATCGATAATAACAAGATCAGCCCAGAGTTCTTATTCATCTAATCAATTTCACATCCACATATCAATTCTTTTTATTCCCGATTTTAGACTAACCACGGTCACATTTTTCGCTTGTAACGGAGCAATTGATAAGTGTTACATTTTCTGCCCGTGACGAAGTAATCAATATAATATGGTTAGTCTAAAACACCACATCCATTAGTTCGATCAAACAAATGTAATTTATATTCATATATGCATCTATCATACTATCAATCACATGTATACATAATAAAAACATGGTTTAATACAGAAATCCTTAGTACAAAATATCTATAAACATGCAGGCGCTTGTACATGAATTCTTACTTCTACATCGACAACTCGGACAAACTAGTCACCTGTCCACACTGCAATTTATGAACCAGAGAGTGTAGAACCCTGCTCGACGTCGATTGCTCTCCTACAAAACCAAATTAATATTAAAAAAATCATCCGGGCTGACCGACAACCAGAACTCTCTACTAATTAGTAAGAGGTCCACTACCATATAGCAACTTAGGACTGCCCACGGAGTCTCTTCCACCCAATTTTTTTTGAATCAACTAGAGAGAGAAAAGATCAAGATAAAGAGAGAAAAGAGGAAGAAAGAAGAGAGAAAAACAAGGAGAGATAAGCACTAGAGATAAGAGAAGGAGAAGAAGAAGAGAGCTATGCGGTCCTCTTTCTCTCCCTCTCCTTCTCGAAACGTAAGAAGGTGCTCGGCGGCAGTGGCCGCTTGCGGTCAGCGACCCCCTGCGGCTGACGACCTATGAAGGTGCCGGCGGTGTACCACGCTCGACGACGGCCGGCAAAAACAAAATAAAAGGAGCATCAAAATAGGGAAGACCCTGTTACTAGCAAGCCGTCGACCCGCCGATCGGATTCAAGGTGATAATGGTGGCCCAAAATGAGAAAAAAAGAAAGAGAGGAAGCTGGACAACCTTACCTTGTCTCCAGTAAAGTCTCCCCGCTGCATCAACGACGAATCCTAAGAGTTCGTTTGCAATAATAAACACGAAAATATCACACTCTAATTGAGGGATTTCAAAGACCAATTCTAAAGGAGAGGGATGAGTTTTTTTTTATGGATGAAAGCCAAGGCTCAATATGGAAGGATTGGCCTCTTTCGACTCCTTTCGGTGGGATTGGAGGACTAAGTCGGACTCCGAATAGAAGTCCTCTTCTTCCTCTTCTACGTGCAAGCCGTGTGAGTTCTTAGTTATGCTGGAATTGTGGCCCAATTAGGTGCGGACCGGTCAATGAACTGAGTCTCACTAATATTTTTGAGAGGCTGTTGATGCAATGATAAAAAGCTTAGACTCACAAACATACTTGCACAGGTTCAAGCATAAGGGAGCGCTTCGTGCAAAGAATACCAAATCCGCCCCA
This sequence comes from Phoenix dactylifera, assembly GCF_051530095.1. Classification (NCBI taxonomy): domain Eukaryota; kingdom Viridiplantae; phylum Streptophyta; class Magnoliopsida; order Arecales; family Arecaceae; genus Phoenix; species Phoenix dactylifera. The sequence continues at coordinate 29,541,980 of NC_143198.1, read as the reverse complement.
CTTAAAACCTCAAATTACATGGTCCGTGACTGGGACGGCCCTTTTTTTATTTAAAGTTTCATATTTTTGAGCTTTAATGCTATATCAGCTTTTGCACCATTTTACACCCTCTGACAGCTGCCAAGGACATTAACTGACATTAGCTTTATGAAACCAAATTTCCAACAGAGATATCACTCCAACTCGTAATTTCAGCCTCTACGATTAAGCATGTGTACCTGAGGGTCACGACTTGTTTCTGCCAGAACCTACAAACACTCATTTCATCACCCTGTGCTTGTTATTCTTGCTTTCCGTCTGGCACTCGGTATTTATGGTCACTCATCCATCTTAGGCACCATGCCTATGCTGAGCATATTTATGTAGTGGTCATGCCACTGCTTAACCACCATAAACGAACCCGCTGTTCCTCTGTTTTCACGTCTGAAACATCATTTCCAGGCTAAATGCATAATTTTCTCTTTCTGCCACCTCAGTGCCATGTACGCATTACCCCACATTGTTTGCACAGGGACTTCTGAATAATTTTCCTCATCGAATTGATCACTTGCGTTCCTTCACCGTCCGCTCCTCGCAATACCGTCGTTCATGGCTGTTGGACCGTGTGTACAGTGCTTGCCACAACTGAGATCAGATTTGGCAAAGGCACAATCCCTGAAGTTCCAGGCCCGCTGCTGCCATTCAGGACTGCTATACAGTTTGCACAAGGTTAATTTCTTGCCAAACCCGAGACTAGACTGGGCCATAGCACAATCCTTGAAGATCCAAGTCAAAATCGCTCAGTCGAACCCATTCACCTTTCTTCAGCGACTGTCTCTGAAGATCTGTGTCCTGTGCCATCTGTCCTATTCACAATACAGTTCGCAAATGAACAAGCTTACAAAACCAAAGAAACTATCCCCAAGAGAATAAGGCCCTGTTTGGGGGAGCTTTTGGAGGGCCAGAAAGCACTTTCTGGCCCTCCAAAAGTACTTTTAGATGAAAAACTGTGTTTGGTAAATTTTTCAAAAAGCTGTTTCAGCTTTTGCGGGAAGCTGAAAACAGCTTTTGGGAGGAAGCTGCAATTTGGAGCTTTTGGGAGGAAGCTGTTTCAGCTTTTTCGAAAAGCTGTATTTTTGACAAAAATGCCCATATTAAAATAACATAATTACATAGTTTGTCCCTTTATAAACCTAAAAATCTGCTGGAGCCAAGAACCCTAGCCGTCAGACTCCTTTCTATAAGAAAAGGTATTTTTCTTTTCAATTTTTGTATGCATCTCTTGAACCACATTTTAGAAGAAAATTTTTTTAATCCTTTTCCAAACCTTCCAAAATCAATTTATTTTTTTTTTTTTATCATCAACCTCGCGGCCCACGCTGAGGTCCTCCTCGAGCGTGGACCACGAAGAAGAGCCCCTGGACCGCGAAAAATTATTTTATGAAAAATTATTATGAAAAATTATTTTATACTAATAATTATAATATTTTATACCTTTATGTTTGTATTATACTATAAATATAATATCATATTATATTATATCATAATACATTAATATGTTATGTTAAATAATTTAATATTATGTTATATTATGAAAAATTAATTTATACTAATAATTATAATATTTTATACCTCTATTTTTGTATTATACTATAAATATAATATCATATTATATTATATCATAATACATTAATATGTTATGTTAAATAATTTAATATTATGTTATATTATGAAAAATTAATTTATACTAATAATTATAATATTTTATACCTTTATTATTGTATTATACTATAAATATTATATTATATTACATTACATTATAATACATTAATATGTTATTTTAAATAATTGAATATTATGTTATATTATGAAAAATTAATTTATAATAATAATTATAATATTTTATACCTTTATTATTGTATTATACTATAAATATTGTATTATATTACATTACATTATAATACATTAATATGTTATTTTAAATAATTTAATATTATGTTATATTATGAAAAATTAATTTATACTAATAATTATAATATTTTATATTTTTATTATTGTATTATACTATAAATATAATATATATTACATTATATCATAATACATTAATATGTTATCCGAAGTAGAAGAAAAGTCTATTCAAGCCTATTTTTTAAATAATTTAACATTATGTTATATTACCAAATATTAATTTACTCTAATAATTATATTACTATTATGCTATATTAACATAATATTATTATATATTACAATAATATTATACTATATCGTATATTTATGTATTAATTTATGTTATGTTTTATTATGTTCTGTTGTATAATACTATGCAATGTCCTTTATGGTAATTTTGTCATACAAAAGTACTTTCTCAGTTTGTTTACCAAACACAAAATAAAGTACCACAGCACTTTACGAATGTAGTTACCAAACAGCAAACAGCTTTTTATAACAGCTCTACTTTAGACAGCTTTACTTCCAACAGCTCTACTGCCAACAGCTCTACTGCCAACAGGGCCTAAAAATCTAAACCCTATGATGAGATGGCACTCGAGCAGACAACGTAAACAAACAAGATGACACATTGGTAAGCGTACTGAAAATTTTCTTTCCAAACTATACACGAACAAAACGTTCCACTTGCATCGACTTGCCATCCCAAAGCTAAGAGGTTTATCCCACAGTTTGATCAAGAAGTCTAAAAGAGTCACGGTGCATAACAAAAAAAAATTTAAAATAAATCAGATCTGTCTCTTAAGACTGTTTCTAAAAACCAAACCTTTCCCATCTACGTAGCTCGCACCTACTCGTCGTCCATGTCGGCATCCTCCTCCTCAGCCATTATTTTCATCTTCTTCACTGCCTGGGCTGCATCACTCCTGACCACCCCATGAGGGATCTCAATCAGGATGTCAGACTTCTGCCCCGTAGCAGCATTCACAAGCCCTCCATTTTTCTCCACCCTATACGTCAGCTCTTTCTTCCCCACAGCTGCATCAATGTACACAGTGGAGTTCTCATCAATCTCTTCTTGTATGAGCATCTTGGACAGTTGAGTCACCACTCTCTTCTCTAGCCATCTCCTGATCGGTCTGGCACCAAATACCTGAAAAGCCACAGACACCACAATCCATCAGTACCTGATTCCCCTATAAAACAGCAACTATAAGTCCATGGATGAAAGAATTGAAATGCCTTATTTACCGGATCATATGATTCAGCTAGGACAACATCCAAAGCAGCATCTGATACAGCTAGAGCAATGCCCCTTTCTGCAAGACGGACAGCAACATCCTTCATCTGAAGCCTGGCGACCTTCCTAAGTTGCTTGTGTGATAGAGGGTCAAAGATCACTATCTCATCTAACCGATTAAGCAGCTCTGGCCTGAAATATCTCCTCACCTACAAAATATGGTGAAACAATCTGTCAAGCATTGAAATCAATATCAAACATCACAGCTCAAAACAGGAAACAGAATCACTCAATTGCAAACCTCCAGCATGACTCGTTCTCGCGCAATCTGCATCGAAGATTGGCCCACCATTCCTGCAAGGAGGTGCTCTGCACCAAGATTTGAAGTCATGATAATTACTGTATTGGTGAAGTCAACTGTCCGTCCTTGGCCATCAGTTAATCTACCATCATCAAGGACTTGAAGAAGGGTATTGAACACAGCAACATGTGCTTTCTCCACCTCATCAAACAAGATGACACTGTATGGCCTCCTCCTCACAGCCTCTGTCAGCTGTCCACCCTCCTCATGGCCAACATATCTGAAAATCCGCAATGTAAGCATCAAAATATAGTAGCAATGATAACGAAGAAATTTAGTGTTAACCAAACGGGAAAAAAAAAAAAAAAACCCTTACCCTGGTGGTGCACCAATGAGTCGGGCAACCGAATGCTGCTCCATGTACTCTGACATATCAATGCGGATCAGGAGGTTCTCATCATCAAAGAGTTGCTCAGCAAGAGCTTTGGCAAGCTCTGTTTTACCAACACCGGTGGGACCTAAGAAGAGGAAGGAGCCTGTAGGTTGCTGTGGCCGACCAAGACCAGCCCTTGACCTCAACACAGCCTCCGCCACCGCATCAACTGCCTGGTCCTGGCCAACAACTCTCTTGTGTAACCTCTCTGCGAGGCCAATCAGCCTTTCCTTCTCATTTTGGCCCAGCCTGGTTACTGGAATGCCAGTCCATCGGCTCACAACCTGAACCATACTCATAGTCAGCAAACGATACAAAAACACCATAACAACTCTCATTTCAGAGCCATCAACACACTCTCAATGCACGTACCTCTGCAATCTGTTCAGGCCCAACTGTTTCAGTTAACATCAAGTTCTCATCAGTATCCCCTTCAAGCCTTGCAATAGCTGCATCAATCTCTTGCAAGGCTCCATAACGTAGGTCCGCAACACGGGCCAAATCCATTCTCCGCTCTGCCTCCTGCAGAGTAAAGAGAAGCTCCTCACGGCGATGCTTCAATCTTCGAATCTCATCAACTCTTTCCTTCTCCTTCCTGTACTTCATCATCAGTGGTTGCAGCTTATCCCTCAGATCATCCAGTTCCTTCCTAACCTGAAGTTAGCCATCAACACATCCACCTTGTTAGGGGACTCATCAATAGCATCTAAACAGACATATCCTCTAGAGAGGGAGGAAAAGTCTGCAGAGTTAACAATAGAATTAGCTCTATGGAAAGAGCCACCCACCTCTAACAGCCTGGCTTTGCTTGCTTTATCCTTCTCCTTCTCGAGCGCATGCAATTCGACCTCCAATTGAATTCTCTTCCTTTCCAAGTTATCAATTTCCTCTGGCTGGCTATCAAGCTGCACCCTCACATTAGCACAAGCCTCATCAACCAGATCAATGGCCTTATCAGGCAGGTGTCGGCCTTCACAGAGCAATAAAAAAGCAATCCTCAAAACCAAAGTCATAGCCACAATAATTGAACTCTGTGTGTTCAAAAGACTAAATTTTGCAAATCCTAAAGCTACAGAAGACAGAAAAAACAGCAGAAGAAAACGATCCTTCCAACTAAGTTCATAATGAGAATAATTCTGCTTCAAATGAATTTGAAAGATTACATTTTTGCAACGCCAGGAAACTAAATCTAGAAGACAAAAAAAGAAGTAGAATTAGAAAAAAAAATCCTCAAAATCGAACTCATAATGAGAACGGCTTCGCTATATTATATCGAAACTATCAGAAAGACTATTCTTTTTGCAATGCCGTAAACTAGGAGGAGGAATACTCAGCTTACCAGTAATATATCGGGCAGAGAGCTGGGCGGCGACCACAAGAGCCCGGTCCTGAATCCGAACACCATGGTGCCCCTCGTACTTCTCCTTCAACCCTCGAAGTATGCTGATGGTGTCCGCCACACTGGGCTCAGCCACATAGACTTGCTGGAACCTTCGTTCAAAGGCAGCATCTTTCTCCACGTACTTCCTATACTCCTCCAGCGTCGTCGCTCCAATGCACCGAAGCTGCCCTCTAGCAAGCATCGGTTTGAATAGATTCGCAGCATCCATGGAGCCCTCACCGCGTCCAGCGCCAAGCACGAGGTGGATCTCATCGATGAAGAGGATGACCTTGCCTTCAGCCTCCTCGACCTCCTTGAGCACAGCCTTGAGTCGCTCCTCGAATTCACCCCGATACTTCGCGCCCGCAACGAGGGCGCCCATGTCAAGAGCCACGAGTCGAACATCTAGTAGGTTACTCGGGACGTCACCCCTCACAATCCTCTGGGCGAGGCCCTCCACGACAGCCGTCTTGCCGACGCCGGGCTCGCCGATGAGGACGGGATTGTTCTTGGTCCGGCGCGAGAGAATCCGGATTACGCGGCGGATCTCCTCGTCCCGGCCGATCACCGGGTCGAGCTTCCCCGCCTGTTCGACCAAATCCCGGCCGTAGGTCTTAAGCGCCTGAAAGTTGGTGTCGCCAGAAGCGCTCTCCACCTTCTTGCCCTCCTTCCCCCGAATCTTTTCGACCTCGGAGCGTACGCGGGCGGCGCTGACGCCGGCCTCCTTGAGGCAGTCGGAGATCTGGGAGTCCTCGAGGAGGCCGAGAATGAGCTGGTCGACGGCGAGGTGGGTGTCGCCGCGGCTCTTCTGGGAGGACTGGGCGCGGCGGAAGACCTTGATGAGCGAGGTGGAAGCCGGGACCTCGTCCGGCGGCGGGTGCTGGGAGGGGATCTTCTTGAGGGCGCGGTTGAGGACGCTCTCTACCGAGGCGACGGTGGAGTCGCCGGCGCCGCCGGATGCGTTGGAGATAGCCTGCCGGAAGAGGCCACCGGCGTCGCCGATGAGGGCGATGGCAAGGTGGAGGGGGGTGATCTGGGCGTGGCCGTTGTTGATGGCGAGCTCATGGGCAGCGACGATGGCCTCGTTGGTCTTGTGGGTGTACTTATCCGGATTCATGGCTTAAAGAGAACAATCGTCTTGGATTGGGTCGGGATAGCAGCAGCGGTAATAGCCTTTCTCTTGTTATGAGCGGAGGAAGGGGGGGAAGAGAGTGTATAAAGGAGGGGAGAGGAAGGACTGCGACTATACTGGAAGGTTCTTGAGAGTGCGAGAAGGCCGGAGAATTCTGGGCCTCGGCAGACGGGGGGGCACTTGATGCGGAGGCGGTATTTCGCTCTGATGCTGCCACCTGTACTGGTAGTTATATTAGATGGCATTGATTTCTCCTGTTTTGCTGTGGGTTCGTTGGGCTGGTCCTCAAGCGAGCGGGAAGTGTCTTGCATTCTCCGATCTCACCTCCTGGTTTGATGTAGCGGTGTAAAAAAAAATGATGGTGCGAATCCAATGATCTCTTCCATTTATATTAATTTTTTAAAAAATTGATTTGATACCAATTTGAGAGGCACTGAATTTTTAAAAAATTTAAATTTTATTTTTTTAAAAAAAATCAGCTTTAGTTTTTTTCTTAAAAGAAAATATATATTCAAGGCTAATGAATACGCTCCTCCCCATCTCCTTCTCCTCTCTCTCTGTATATAAAAATTACGGGAAAGCCGAAATAACATAGTAAAACATGATTGATTTGTATGTTGGCATAAATTTACCTTGCAAGAAATAGTAGAGTAAAGCAAGATGACATGATTTGTTATGTATGTGTTGCTGGAAATTGAATCCGGGGGTGACCACCGGCTGAGAAGAAGGAGTTCCGGTGCGGGTGATACGTCAGCGGGCTGCGTCCTCCAGAGGACCTGCAAAAAACCGGTGGCCGGGGTTCTCGGCACCGGCCCTCCGATGCTTAAGTCAGAGAGGGCTTTTGTGGAGAAAGAGAGAGATTACATGCAAGATTCAGAAGTCTAAATCAGAATCCCCTTCAAGAAGAAGAAGTTCCCCTTTTATAGGAGGGATACAGGATTACCTGTGATGTGACTGGGCGAATTAATGAGTTACTGTCATGATTGGGCGTGATCATGTGAATTAATGAGTTGTCGTGAGTGACTGGACGGAGTTGAGTGAGTCAACTAGTTGCCGTGGATGGCCTGAGATTTGAGTAAGCTGAAGGTCCATGGAGATCGTGCGCATTTAATTGTTGACAGTCGCTCAGGCGGAGATCGCGTGATTAGATCCCGAGAGAGAAGGAGAGGAACTTGACTTCCGGTGGAGTGGAGAGGTCTACTTCATTCTTTGATTGGATCTTCTTCATATTTAAGGTCGATCAAGGCCGCACGGCTGTGAACTCTAAGGTCGAGCGCTACGAGGGTTACTGCTGTGGCGCCCGTCATCACGTGCCGGTGATGCATCCACGTGCTTCGGATAATCCATTTTTCCCCAACAGTATAGACAATATATGACGCATAAGTTTATCTATGCATCGATTAATGTGCACCGTATATTAATTTATGATAAATTAACAAAACTCGACATGGCAAATGTTACGTCATCCCATGATTCAATTAGATACCTTGAGAATAGTGTTGGTAAGAGACTGCTTTCCCTTCTTGCAAGTGAAAGGGAAAGCCTTTGCCTGGATCTATGATATAACTCGTAAGTTCCCTTGATACAAGGGCATGAACTTGTGAGACAGTATAGAGAAGCCAGAGAACATTCAAATAAGAGTACAGTGTAAGTTAGATATCTACTTAACAACAAACCAACCAAACTAATCCAAACATTGAAGACTCAACTTGCTACATAACTCATTCAAGTCATCTAATTAAAATTCATGCGGATCTAGATTTGCTTATCCTACGATTTTGTCTGACAGGCAGATTGACCCAAACTGAACTGGGCTCGCAAGAATATGAACATACTTTGGGCCTAGCTTAAGACTTGGCTCGTCTAGATAACCCGCAACCGGTTAAACACATATACTTGACAACTGTAATAACTCAGGATTTCATCCCAAAAAAACTAACTGAATTTTTTTTTTTTTAGTTCTATATAAATATGCAAAATTTTTTTAACAAATAATCGATATGGCATTAAATATGTGTCCATATGGGTCCTCATACAACCTCTAATAGAGCAGGCTCAAATTGTCAAAACGTGGCTCAGCTTGGCCTTTTGCAATATGAAATAACATCTACCTTAAGGGATACTGTTAGATAATTCAAAGCATTGCCTATGTGTCATGTCCCAAAAAAGACATGGCATGCAGAGAGAACTTTCAGTCTCAAATATTATATACTTCACCAACTCCAAAATATTATATTCTTCTTGACATTGCATTAAGAGAAAATCACATCGATACTATTCTTCTCTTTCTTGTTGTGGGCACAAGTGTGAACTTGGTGTTGGCTAGTTCTAATAGCCTGTTAACAGACTAATGTTTAGATGATCAAGCCACAAATATGAGTTGCCCATTCACCTAATTCAAGATGTACATGCGCCGAGCACACGATTTCTATCAACAGCAGATGCGCCCTCTTGGCACCCATCATGCTTTCCTCTAGCTTCAGAGCAGTAGATTCAAGTTTTGCTTTGTTGGTTAGTACTAGTGCATACCGGCTGTTCCATACTATATTGATACTAAATTGGTGCATGATATAGAAGATATATTAACATTTGGTACATCGAATTGGCTCTCATATCGAGCGTAGCAATATTATAATAAAATGATTTTCTTATGGGATCAGGTAAGGATGAACCTTGAGCAGATTCTTCCTCTCTTTTAAATAGCTCATGAGGGCCATTTTAGGCAAGCTCCTCGCTTCTCCTTGATTACTACCCATTATATTGTGAGACTTTATTTTGGCCCTCTTACATCTCTCTGTCCTGAACGTATATCTCAATTAGAGAGCCAACCATGCAAAGTATTTAAAGAAAGATAAAAGAAAGAAGGCAAGGCAATAGAATCAATTTGTCAGGTTTCACTGGATTAGACTAATATGATTATGTTCTTCACCTTTACCACGGGCTCCATTTTATATATTTGTTTAGTATCAATTCATAGCTGTTGTCAAACACCAGTCATGGTTGTGTATCATCCAAGGATAGGGTGGTATGGAATAATTTAACCAACAGCAACCACCGCCGGCCAAGGCCAGAGTGTTTAATATTTTGCCCACCTTTGGCCATGAGTGAGTTCGCTATCCAAATCACCATCAAGGGGCATGTAGGGCTCATTTGGTTCGCAGGAAGTATTTTTTCTTTTAAAAATATGATTTCTGAAAAATAAATTTTCAGGATGAGGATGCCTAAGAAAGTACTTTTAGCATGTTTGGTTGACTATGAGAAAGTGACAAATTTTCAAAATGCTTGTGTTTGGTTGGCCATCCACTTTTCTGAAAAAGTTATGTATAATTCCTATTATGCCCTTAATAAAAATTAGGTCTTTAATGCCTCTTTAATGCTTCTTTAATGCTGAAGGGTCTTTTTGGAAAACAATAAAAATGGAGTGATTTCCGCCTCATGGGAAAGTAACTTTTCCATGAAACGTGAGAATCATAATCCCATGAAAATACAACTTTTCCATCTCTCTCCTTTGAAAACTCTAACCAAACAATAGACATCTCATTACTTTTCCGTTGACCACACTTTTCCTCCTTTTTTTCCCACGAACCAAACGAGCCCATAGTCTTTGTAATGATAAAATATAATAATTACAAAAATGATAAAATTAATATATAATGATAATAATTATAATATTTTATACTTTTATTACTGTATTATACTATAAATATAATATTATATTACATTATATCATATATATTATGTTATATTATTATGCTATAGTATATAATATTAAATTACTATATTATAATAATATAATATTATACTACATTAATATTATACTATATTATACATTTATATATTAATATATATCATATTTTACTATACTCTATTGTATAATAACATGCAATATCTTTTATGGTTATTTTGTCATACCAAAAGTACTTTCTCAGTTTGTTTACCAAACACACATTAAAATTACACAATACTTTATAAATGTAGTTACCAAACAACAAATCGCTTTTTATAAAATTTTTACTTCCAAAGGCTCTATTTTTTAAAACTCTACTGCGAACAGCTCTCCGAAACGGAGTATGGTAATTATGAAAACACCTCTCACCAATTCCACAAGCTTGAGTTACTGGATTCTATTCCTTTCCCTAATTACCTCTACTTATAGCTTGCATCTATCTGCCTCCATAGTTAGACACGCATGTCTAAAACTGTAATGTTATTATTGGCGTGTTCATCAACAGTGTGTTCATGAAACTCTCCTATCTGCCTCCATAGTTAGACACGCATGTCTAAAACTGTAATGTTATTATTGGCGTGTTCATCAACAGTGTGTTCATGAAACTCTCATCTAACCTCTATGCAAAAAACTTTGCTACAGCATCCCCTACAGTAACAATCACAGAAAAATAAAAAGAAAAGCAAAAGAAAAGAAAAGAAAAAATCAACATCCAGTTCTGCTGTCCTCCAGCTCTCATCTTTCTTGTCTTTTTCTTTTCTCTCTCATCCCCACCCCCTCCCTCTCCCTCTATTCCCTTCTCTCTCTCTCTCTAAAGCTTCTATGAACCCCCTTCTCTCTCTCAGCCCCCACCACCATCCTCCGTGAGACCATGACCCATCCTTTCCTCCTATTCTACTCCTCCTAGTTCTCTTTTGCACAGTTCAATATATTTGGAAAAGCTCTCTCTCTCTCTCTCTCTCTGAGCAACGAGTGGAGAAGCGAAGGGAAAAAGAAAAAGAGAGAGAATCTCAAAAGGCCCCCCATATACCGGCGCAGATGGCTCGGCTGTTTAGAGACCGAGGAACCCTAGGGGACTTCAAGCGGGAGACGGACAGCAACTCCATGCGGCTCTCGTCCTCGGCCGCGATGACAGCCGCCGATCTCGCCTCCCCCTACGGCCAATTGGGCCGCGCATTCTCCGATCCGGAGCTCCGCGACACCGCCTACGAGATCTTCGTCGCCGCCTGCCGCTCCACCGGCAGCAGGCCCCTCACCTACATTCCCCAGTCCGAACGCACCCCGCCCTCCGCCGACCGCGTGCTGTCCTCGCCGGCGTCCTCGTCGCCGCTCTCGTCCTCGTCGTCGCTCCAGCGCTCGCTCACCTCGACGGCGGCCAGCAAGATGAAGAAGGCCCTCGGGATCAAGTCCTCGAAGAAGAGCCCTGGCAAGGAGATCAGCCCGGCCAAGGGCTCCAATCGCCCGGTGACCGTCGGCGAGCTGATGAGGATCCAGATGGGGATCTCCGAGAAGGCGGACTCCCGGATCCGGCGGGGACTGCTCCGGGTTGCCGCGAGTCAGGTCAGCTCCTGAATTTTTTAGGGTTTATGGTTCACCTATTATCTTCCCTTTCTCTGTTTCTTTTGTATAATTATGTAAAATAATGCTTGATATCTCGTAGAAAGTTATCTGAATTCTTTAATAAAGAAGATCATTTATAAAAGAGATATTTTTTTTCTTGTATTTCATTAAATTTCCTAATTAGCTTTGCTGCAGAGTTTAATCAGTGGAGTTATTACCAGTCTTGATAATATCTTTTAACATGCATTTTATTTTATTTTATTGACTCTCGTAGTTATATACTTCGCCTTGCAGTTAAATTTGAGCTGCTGGTTAATTATTCCTTCACTATCAAGTATCCATTTTACCTGATTCTATGTAGGTTATTTTTTCCTTAAAATTCTTATTCATGCTATATCTTTCAGGGATAAATTACTAAAGAAGATAAATTGGAATTTAAGGATTGGATCAAATAAAATGTAAGATCAAATGATCAATTGTATTGAAAAGGTAACTAAAGATGTTTTAGGAGAGTCAAAGGGAAAAGAATATAGGAGTAAAAAACTTGGTGTTGGAATAATGAGATACAAGGACAATTAGAATAAAATTGATGCGCTTCAGACAATGGCGAAAAGAAAATAATCATGGAAATTTTATAAGATATAAGGAAGCTAAAAAAGATGTGAAAATGTTAATAAGTAAGGCTAAGTATGTAGTGCATGATAATTTGTATGATAGATTGATTCAAAAGGTAAGAATAAAATTCATAAAATAGCTAAAGCTGGAGAAGAAGGGTAAGCCATGGCACAATGGTAAAGGTTGCTCAATTATAATCTGAAGGTCAAAGTTCATAACACGGAAACAACCTCTCTGCACGTAGGGGTAAGACCACGTATATCGACCCTTCCCAGATCATGCAACGATGGGAGCCTCGTGCATTGGGCAACCTTTTTTAGCTAAAGCTAGAGAGAGGAAGTCTAATGATGTTAACAAAGCTAGATGCATGAAAAATAAGGATAATAGGATATTAATAAAAGATGGAGATATTATTTTGAAGAATTGTTAAATAAAGATTCTATTGAAAATTGAAGAAGCAAAATTAGGAAGGAGTCAAGGTTCTATCTGTATGATTCCTAAAAGCGAAGAAGAGATTTTTTTCTTCTTCTGAAAAGTATAAAAAAGGTAAGATATGAGGGCCAGATGGAACATCTATTGGAGTTTGAAAAATCATAGGAGATATTGCTTATATTGACTTACAAAATTATTTAATAAAATCTTAAAAACCAAGAAAATATCATATGATTGGACGGGAAGTATTGTAGCATCCATCTATGAGAATTAAGATTATGTACAAAATTATTTTAATTATGGAGGAATTAACCTTATGAGTCATGATATAAAATTATGAGAAATGGTAATTGAACAAAGATTAGGAAAAATAACAATTGTTTCAAAGAACCAATTTGGATTTATACCTGAAACATAAAAAACGAAGGCCCTTTTTTTACATAAATAACGGATGTCTTCATTGACTTAGAAAAAGTTTATGGTAGCGTACCGATAGTAATTTGGTGGGCTTTAAGAAGGAATAGTGTATATAAATGATAGATTGAAATAATTGAGGATATGTATGCTATAATATTGACAAGTGTTAGAAGTTGCTGCGGTGCAACAAGTGTATTTCCAGTTATTGTAGGCTTGCATCAAAAATTGGTACTAAGCTCATATAATATTCAAGAACTTAATTATGGATGGACTTATTGCTAATATTCAAGAAGATATACCGTGGTGTATATTATTTGCAGACAATATAGTGTTGATTGGTGAACAGAAAACTATATTAAATACTAAATTGAACTTATGGAGTAAAACTTTAGAGGATAGGGGTTTAAAGATTAGTAGAATAGAGACAGATTATATGGAGTATAAATTTAGTGAGAATGGAAATGAAGACCAATTAAGATTGATGATCAAGAGATATTTCAAAGTGACTATTTCATTATTGAGGATCTATTATACAAAAAAAAAAGGAAGATAGTTAAAGATTCATGTAATAGAGTTAGAGCTAGCTGGATGAAGTGTTGAGATGTATTGAGAATATTATGTGATAGATGCGTATCCTGAAGACTCAAAAAAGTTATAGAACAACTATAAGGCCTGCCATGTTGTATGGCTCAGCGTATTAGGTAATAAGGAAAATACATGAAAACAAGTTGGCCATAACAGAAATGAAAATGTTAAGATGGATGTGTGGTAAAATTAGAAAAGGTAAAATAAAAAATAAATATGTTAGAGTAGCTGTAGGAGTTACACAACTGAAAGGTAGCGTAATAGAAGATCAATCGAGATCAAGATATGTACTCGGTACCGGGCCTCATATCGATGCCATTTTGACATTGTGTCGGTACGCCTGGTATGGGGTCGGTTCGGCATATCAAGTGTCGGTACATCCCTTATATTGTGTTCCGATACCAAACCGGTATAGTACACCCTGTACCGTCTAGTTCAGTATGGTATGGCATACCTTGATCGAGATGGTATGTACATGAAAAATGAAGATTTGATGAACCTTTAATAATGAGAGGTAACTTGGTTTGGGTTGAAGGTGGTAAAAAAAAAGAGGAGAAGATCTAACGTGATATAGATGAAGGTGTGAGGAAGGATATGAGAAACTTGGAATAACATTAGATGTGTACATGGCAAATATGGATCCATAAAGTCCACCCAAATAGTTAGGAAAAGGCTACAGCCTACATGGTTATAGTTATGTTCTTATTCATGACCTAAATTAATTATTTGTAGGCTTTGATTAATCTTATCTGTGGTGGTCAAGGTGCAAATCCTTTTCGGAGTCCCTCTAATTTTTTTACAATAAAGCAATCTTCTGTTGATCATGATTTTCTATTTTTTTGAAATCCTAGTGTTGATGTTTATCCCACATCAATCATATTAGTGCAGTGAGTCTTAACTCAGTTTATATCACATACCTTGCAGCTGACTTACAGTTGAGTGGTAATTGGGCTTGTGAACTGTAAACAGAATCTTGTGATGCTATGTTATTAAAGGTTTCGACAGTTTTGTCCAGTGTTGCCATCAAAATAAGGTGTTATTCCATCAGTCTACATATTGAGATGCTAATACTCCGAGTTTGTTCCACTCAAGTTTGGTCTCTTGTCATAACTCAAGTTTAACCTGTCTGTATAATTCTTTGTAATAAAATGTCACTTAGATTGCATATACTTGCCTTTTTGAAATACCGAGATCCCTGGGCATGGTAATGCAATACTAAATTGCCATGACAATTCTGGGTATCATCATTGGATCATGTGAATCTAGTGTTCCTATTTAAAGAACTGCATTACTTGAATGCATGGAGCATCCATGCAAGCAATATAACAAAATGTTGTTTTTCAATATATTACATCACACAGAGAAAAGAAAAAAGATATTGGGTTTTGATTGGGGTGTTTTCTTCTCTTCCCCTAATAACAGCTTGGGAGACGCATGGAATCCATGGTTTTGCCACTAGAGTTATTGCAGCAGTTCAAGGTTTCAGACTTTGCTGATCAACAAGAATATGAAGCCTGGCAGCTTAGAAACTTGAAGATTCTTGAGGCTGGATTACTCGTACACCCTTTTCGTCCATTAGGGAAATCAGATGTTGCAGCGCAGCGACTAAGACAGATCATACATGGAGCTTCAGAGGGGCCACTCGAAACTGGAAAAAATTCAGAGTCAATGCAGGTTCTACGCAGTGCCGTGATGGCCCTTGCTTGCCGAACTTCTGATGGATCTGTTTCAGAGACATGCCATTGGGCAGATGGTTTTCCACTGAATCTCCATCTGTACCAAATGCTGCTAGAAGCTTGTTTTGATAACAGTGAGGACGGATCAATAATCGATGAAATTGATGAGGTTCTAGAGTTGATAAAGAAGACTTGGACTATCCTGGGGATAAATCAGATGCATCATAATCTCTGCTTTACCTGGGCTTTATTTCACCGTTTTGTTACAACTGGCCAAGTAGACATTGATCTACTGTTTGCAGCTGATACTCAGCTAGCTGAAGTTGCAAAGGATGCCAAAGCAACAAAAGATTCAGCTTATTCTAAGATATTGAGTTCAACATTGAGCTCGATAATGGGATGGACAGAGAAGAGACTTCTTGCTTACCATGATACCTTCAATCCTAGTAATATTGAATCTATGCAAAGTATTGTTTCTTTAGGAGTATCAGCTGCCAAGATACTAATGGAAGATATTTCACAAGAGTATCGCCGTAAGAGGAGAGAAGAAACTGATGTAGCTCGTAGCAGGATTGATACCTATATTCGATCCTCACTCCGTACTGCTTTTGCTCAGGTAACTCACCTTTAACTGCCAAATTAAACTCCTAACGGCCCTGTTTAGTTCCATCTATTTTACTATTTATACATGTTTTCTCGATTCTTAGAAGAGTGGATTAAAATTTTACCAGTCAATTCTTTTTAAGCCAAAGAAATTCTTATGTTCATCATCTTGTTAAAGGTTAAGATTATTTTACTCTAAATCAATAATAAAAAATGAATTATGCCGGCTAGGTCATCAATATTAGTTCCTGGAGGAATACTGGTACTCATATATTTGTGGAATTATTTATATTTATTGATTGTGGACTGCATACTGTACATATATAGAAATGGGTTTATTCCTTTGAATGGGTTATATTATATTGGATGTTTTATATCGCTGCCGACCCATTTGGTGATAATCATTTCTTTGATGCAGAGAATGGAACAAGCAGACTCAAGCAGGCGATCATCAAAAAATCAGAGTACTCCCACTCCAGTTCTTGCCATCCTTGCAAAGGACATTGGTGATCTAGCAAGCAAGGAAAAAACACTATTCAGTCCTATATTGAAGAAATGGCATCCTCTATCTGCAGGTGTTGCTGTTGCTACCCTTCATTCATGTTATGGTAATGAACTTAAGCAGTTTATATCTGGTGTCACGGAACTGACACCAGACACAGTCCAAGTGCTTAAAGCTGCAGACAAATTAGAGAAAGATCTTGTACACATTGCTGTTGAAGATTCCGTTGATAGTGATGATGGTGGTAAGTCATTAATCCGTGAGATGCCTCCTTATGAAGCTGAATCTGCGATTGCCAATCTTGTGAAAACATGGATAAAGACAAGAGTAGACAGATTGAAGGAGTGGGTTGACCGGAACTTGCAGCAAGAGGTTTGATTCTGTTGCTTATATTTGTACTTTCTGTACTTAGTGGGCATTTGCAAATGCATACTTTTTATACATATCATCTGACCTGCTAGTTGCCTTCAAAATTTTCTGCCTCTATTCTTTCGTTGCTTTTTTCACACATAGAAAGCATTATTTCTATACATGACATCTGACTGGAGGTTGCCTTTAAACTTAATCACAGTTTGTTTCCTTTAAACTTAATTGCAGGATTCCTAATGTTCTCAGGATTATCCATTAGGTATGCAATATAACAGCATGAATAATCCTTGCAATGCTATTTATTTCATATTATTTGTGATTTAAAATGATTAAAATGTAGAATAATTCAAATCATATGCTGGAGTTTATTTCATAATTATCTCTAAAAAGAATCAGCATTTTTATAATATAAAAAAACTATTATTGGATAAATTATTTGTGATATTTTAGATTTTGTTAGTCAGCATAAAATATAAATGAAGGTGAATTGGTCTTGTGACTATCACCATCAACTTTTATGAGTTCTCATATGGCCTTTTGAAAGGGCTCCATTTTTGCCTGATAATCTATGAAGGTTCTTGTTGCACTTTAAGATGTATGTGTGATTACTTTTATAATTACTGGCAAGCGGCATGGCGTGGTGACGCTGAAAGAAGGTATTTTAGCTGCCTCCTTTAGTACATATCATGGAATTGCAAAAAAGAATGGTGGTGTATGGCAAAGTCTCAATGATCTTGCTTCTGCCTTAAACTGATGTCATGATCATGTCGAGATTTCTAGTGCCCTCTTCATCCGGAAGGCCTACCTTGCAAAGAGAGCTCCCATCAAACTATGGTCTTAGTCTGGACAATATTAGCAGATACCACTGTCGAATGAACTTATAATGAAATAGGCTGTCTGACTTGCATCCATTAAAGTTCCAAGTAAATGATTGTTTTGAGGTGGTCGTTAAGAGAATTAACTAGGAAAGCTAATCGTTCTCATTTTTATTACACCATCTCAAGGATAGGTCAAGCCCAATGCTTAACCTGTGCTTGGAACATAATTCTTGACCTTGACAAAAACTCCATCCTTAATTTTCCCCAGCTTGTATCTAAGATTGATGGCCATTTAGCCAACAACTATATGATCGAACTAATCCAGCTAGTCTAGTGGCCTGGCTGTGGTGTATGACAAAGTAAAAAGTTGGCTGTTAGAGTTTGAAGGAGGGAGAAAGCGAAATTAGCATCAGCATG
This sequence comes from Phoenix dactylifera, assembly GCF_051530095.1. Lineage (NCBI taxonomy): Eukaryota > Viridiplantae > Streptophyta > Magnoliopsida > Arecales > Arecaceae > Phoenix > Phoenix dactylifera. The sequence goes on along the minus strand of NC_143198.1, from coordinate 29,523,846 downwards.
ACTTTAGATGTTGATGATGATTCCAGATAGAAAAAGAGGTGTTTATTCTTTTTGCTGCTGTAGGCAGCTACAGTTTCAAGATTTTCACTTTGATGATTTTTCCTAGTTCTGCCTTTATAAATAAAAAAAAGGACTTTGGATTGCACTTTGCCCATTATGTTCTGGGGCTGACTCTTTTTTTGTATGTTTTCTAGATTGAAATTTTATTTTTGAATTTGGGACACATTGTGAAATTTGATTTTAAGTTGGATCCAAGCTTTTGGATCTCCTGGATTCCTGTATGGTCATGGTCATGATTCTTTGCCGCACTTCTAAGTTGATCTCTCCCACCCCCCACCCCCTGAAAAAATCTTTTGATGATAATATCATTTTATTCAGTTCTATTACCTGCTTGTTAGATTCCTTGACACTATGTTTGTTGTCCATCCTTATAGCGAACACATGCAAAATAATTTCCTGTTCATGGCAGCAGCTTGTATTTCCATTGTGTTGTGATCCAGTTAACTTCTTCTGTGATGGTTGTATCCAACTCACTTCATTGTCTTGAGACATATTTGTCATGAAACTTGATCTACATTTCACCCCATAAGAGACATCTATGAGTGTGTTGTCTCCAATAAATGTTGCTTGTACATGGGCCTTTGGCATCACCCTGTGGCTTTATTTTCCATTCTGTATGCCGGTATGCCATCTTCAGTGATAGGTAACCTTGTGTGGGGAGCCATTCCTGCTGCTAGGTCATATCATTACCTTTAGGAGATATAATTTTCCAATATTTTTTTATCACTTTCTATAGGTTTGGAACCCAAGGGCAAATAGAGAGAATTGTGCTCCTTCTGCAGTTGAAGTTCTACGAATAGTTGATGAGACCTTAGATGCCTTCTTTCAACTGCCTATACCAATGCACCCAGCCTTGCTTCCAGACTTGATGATTGGACTTGACAGAAGTCTGCAACATTACATATCCAAGGCAAAGTCCGGCTGTGGTAAGTTTGAAGAAACCTGAAACTGGACTACTTTGTGAGATGTCATTTTAATTTTGTCGGTAATTCAACTTTCAATTTCTAGGAACACGAAATACTTTTATCCCTGCACTGCCAGCATTAACCAGGTGCGAGGTTGGTTCAAAATTGTGGAAGAAAAAAGAGAAATCACACACCTTACAGAAAAGGAGATCACAAGTTGGATCGATGAATGGAGATAATTCTCCTGGTTTGCCACAGCTATGTGTACGTATGAATACGCTTCACCATATCCGAACAGAGCTGGATAATCTGGAGAAGAAAATAAGGACTTGTTTAAGAAATGTTGAATCTGCCCAAGCAGATATGTCAAATGGATTGGACGTCAAGTTTGAGATTTCTCTAGCTGCTTGTCAAGAAGGGATTCAGCAACTGTGCGAGGCAACGGCATACAAGGTGATCTTCCATGATCTAAGTCATGTTCTGTGGGATGGCTTATATGTTGGGGAGACTTCTGCTTCAAGAATAGATCCTCTACTGAAAGAACTTGACCCTACTCTTGAGATGATATCGACCACTGTGCATGGCAGAGTGCGAAATCGAGTGATAACTGCACTAATGAAAGCTTCTTTTGATGGGTTTTTGCTAGTGCTTCTGGCGGGTGGCCCATTGCGTGCTTTCTCTTGCCGAGATTCTCAGATAATAGAGGAGGATTTCGGGTCTCTCAAAGACTTGTACTTGGCTGATGGTGATGGGTTGCCAGGGGAGTTGGTTGAGAAGGCTTCAACCCAAGTGAGAAATGTGCTACCTCTATTCCGCACGAATACAGAAAGCCTTATTGAGCGGTTCAAATGTATGATAGCTGAGACATATGGTTCAGCAGCCAAATCCAGGTATCCATTACCGCCTACTTCGGGGAATTGGAGCCCGACTGAGGCCAATACGATTTTGCGTGTTTTGTGCTATAGGAATGATGAAGCTGCCACAAGGTTTCTTAAGAAAACTTATAACTTCCCCAAAAAGCTGTGACATCTTGAAGTGAAATGGCAGATCAGTCAGTAATTGTCTGGAAGACTTGCTTGTCGTCACTCTCTATATCTATGTTATCAGCCTTGATAATATTCTCAAGCTGTGGTGGTTCTGGTTGTGACATGTGTACCATATTACAAATATTTTAAAGCAGTTCAACGGAATTGCCTTCTCGGCTAATGCTTGCTGCGCCACATTGCTGTCAGGACTTTCTGAGGCAGGTTTCATTCAGTGTAATTTGACTTACCAAATGAGCATCGGTTCAGTTTGTGAGTAGATATGTCGGGTCTCAGGTGGATGGGCATCCTACCATTCTTTGATGGCATCAGGATCTTATGGAGGTTAAGATGTTACACTTGCCACCTTTAGAAGCATTCTTTGGTTTAGTTGGAGCTTTTGGGTTTCTTCATTATATTCTTCCGTTTCTAATCTGGTCCTTTACTAGGTATTGTATTCTTGTGAAAAGTTGGAGATCTCTTGTGAAGTAGTTACTTGATAACCTTTTTGCTGCTTAATATATTATATATATCAAGAGATTTATAGTTTGTATTGGTTGAAAGTTACTGTATCCTCTCTTTTTTTTTTCAGTTTGTGCAAGGTGTTGGAGCTGCGACTGTATATTCTTCTGCTGGGTGTGGAGTTCTCCGACCATCCTTTATGTTTGGAACCTAGCTTTACAGGTTAAGCACGAGTTTCCTGTTGACATATGCTGATCTGACTATTATTACTCGAGGAAGTCCTGGTTGGTATTAGTACCTAAGTCGTTTGATCAATTACCCCTGTTAAGCAATGTCCTGCAAATGTTGCCTTTCCTGTGTTGTCTCCATGAGTGTGGCACTGGAGTATTTATCCAAGTATCTCCAATTTGTCCGTAGATTTGGCAAGTCACGTTTCTCCCGGGGGGTCTGTCTTGGGCGATCAAAGAGGAACAGGTGCGGTAGTGTAGGCAAAGCAAAGAACAAACAGAGATAGGGCTGCCAGAAAGGGTCCATAAATGCATAGTTTTTGTAGCTTGGGGAGCACTCGTACACTATCATCATAGTCCAGAATGTCTTTGGTGTCCTTCAGTTCTGTTGGTCCTCCGCTCTCTTTTCAGCTTTCCTCCAATTTTATGCAATTATGCAAATTAGTCTAGTGGCAATATATAAGAATTTAAACTTACCCTACTCTGGAAGGTTGCTCTATTTATCAACCTGTGCACATATGAGACTAATCAAACTGTTGTTCCAACCGATAAGGTTATTGGGCTACCAGACTGCAAGGGGTAGATTAATTGATCGTTGGCTATGTGATGATGTTATCTTTCGAATCCGAAAAGCATGCCTACATCAGATGACGGTGCTTCAGGGGTACGCATGCATGAAAAGCTGATCGGATCCATGATTACTAATTTAGCAGTCCTGAAATCAACCAACACCATTTTTGGCCACAAATCTCATGAGTTGCACGAATCGCTAAGAGAATCGTTTGTATGCACATACCAGGAGCCCTTGGCATTACTCCAGTCAAATAATATAAAATATAGGTTCTGTACTTCATTTGGATTGTTTTGCGAAGTCGGATGGATACACATTCAGGGAGAGGGAGAAAATTTAGTGCATTATTGAATATTGTTTTCCTGGTTTTGACGACCATGTTCTGCAAACCAAGAACAACACACATCTAATGGAAGATATCCTTGAGCACAGGGATGCTTGTCAGAGAAGCACACTACTTGCCATCTAAGAAAACAAGCTACACATTTCTTGCAAAATTTATCAAAATTCTGCTAGTCAAACATTAAGGTATTTTACCAAGCACTAAGCATTTCTACATCTCAACTGAATTCCTCCTTGTTTGAAAATTGTAAAGCTTCCCTTATTGCTTCTTTGACAACAATTTCACAAACTTTGGATCAATATCGGTCATCCAATCAGCCATCATCCATATATTCATTTTCCATGGTTTTCTTTTAAAAACAGCACCATAGCCAAACTCGTCACATGGATGACTAATCGAGACATCAGTAGCTAACAGGCATTCAACATATCGACATTTTCTCTTAACCATCAAAATTTTCAAAACCTCATTAGGGGGTAAACAAATTTTTATCGTTGTGCTTGGATGCCCCTTGTGAAATTTTAGGGAATCAAGGGGCGAGACTGACTATGAGACAAGAAGCATACACATTCCAGTTGCATTGACAGTTCTGCTATCTTTTGTATGTAGTTGTTGTAAACAACTTAACTGACTCAATGAATGCATAGAAAAAATAATGCAAACAGCTCAAATTTCCATATTACTTGTTTGTAACCTGTCAAAAAATGATCCTTTGATAATAATGGAACCGAAAAGGGGATAGTATACAATATGGGAGGACACTGAAAATTTCTTAATCAAATTTCTAGCCATCTGTGCCTGCAAAACTACCAAAGATGCACCATCCCTGAAATTCTTCCCAAGGGTCACGCATATAGAACAGAATCCTTAAGTTGATTAAGCATCCTCCTTGGAATCAGTTCACTGCCATGGGTTCTTTTGTGTATTTCGAGCCCTTTTTTGATTGCTTGAAGAAGATTTAGAACTCTGCAAATAACAACATGATGGTGTTATGGGACTCCATGTCAGTATTAAAGGATATATTGGATGCTTGTATGGTTTGACATACCGATTTAGGCTTCTTCAACTTTCCACGGATCCTATTCTTTGGAGGTTTCAACTTATAAATACGAACCATCCAATGATGTGTAGTGAATACCTGAATCAAAAGTACAATAGTAAAGGCTACTCAGCAGCCATGAAAAAATTCAGCATGTGAAGAGGCAAATATATTGCTTGCTAATCCAGGAATATTCTAACAAAACAAAATAAAATCCAATGGAAGTGGAAGAAAGGATGCTTTAGTTCAGATTATTAAAGCTGGATAAAAATAAGAAAAAGAAAATTCAACTTTTTGGTGAAGCACTTCACAAAACATAGAACATTACAAAGCTATTAAAGATTTGGAAATTATGTCACCTCCTCAAAATGTGTTAGCTTGAAATATTTCTTTCCTATTTCTGTCCTCCTCACTCGATCGAAGCCTTTTCCATCTGTCTCCACGAATCTAGAAATATGGAACAAAATTAGAAGCAGCATGTGTACTGCAACTGTATATCAAGTCGAAACCTACAGAAAGATTCACAAACCTGTAATAAGAGAGCTTGTACATGAGGCAATTCAGCATTGTTGGAGTCGCTTGAGCATCAATACGATATTGCCCATCCCTCTAAATTAAGAGAGAACCAAAATGAAAAAGTTATGTTAAAGGACACCGATGTTTTATAAGCTGGCACAAGAAAAGCTGTAACTGCTAACTAGTGCATATGTAAACAGATAAAAACATGGTGCAATGTAATTATCCAAACAACAACTCATCATACATAGAGGAAAATGCATAGAAAATTTATATCAACCCAGAAAGATGAGAGTGCCTCAGCAACACCAGGATGTAGAATATGTATCCATAGACTAGTTGATCATATTTATTCATTTCAGCATTGATACTACAGTTTGTTAGTTAATAACTTAAAAACTTATTTAACCAGAAAGCATACCAACGGTCAGAAATAGCCAAAGCCTTAAATGCAGTGAATGATCTAGAGAACTCACAAGATAATCAGGTTCCCTGATGTGTGGAAATACGCCACCTCCAATGCGAACCATCCACAGGAACTTATTGATATCGTCACTTGGGTAGCCAACAAGACCTGAGAATTGAAAGAAAATTTAGAGAGTCAAACAACCAGCTCCCAAATTAGAGGTATGACAGTAATTTCTTTACAAGTACAGAGTACCAACCTCCAAAGACAACCAAAACATATTTGACGTCCAAGGAGTCAAAAATCTCCCAAGCTGCTTTCTCTGGGGATGACATGGCAGTACCAACAGTTGCAATATGAGTGTTATTCCAGGTATTATTATCAACTATGACAGTACGATTAGCCATGGCAGTTGTTTGGTAACCATAGTCCCACCAAGATGCCACCTGCAAGATGTGATCTTCTCATTAAAGAAGTTTATGGTAAACTCAAGCCAAGCAAGCAAAACAAAAGATAGCTCTTTGACAATCTTTCCTGAGATGGGGAGAAGCATTAGAGCATGGTTACTCAAAACAATCTGCTTCAAACTAGTTCTGCATGAAATGGGCCAATATACAGCCAGGGGTGGCACTCAGGTCGGGTTTGATTTGGGTCAGATGTGGGCCGGATCAAATATTTATCAACTTGAATTGATGGGTTTATTGATCAGAACAAAAATCCAAAACTGAATCCGACCTTCTTATCAAATAGGTAACTTGACTGCATAACCTGTTCAATAAATGGGTTGGATCAAGTTAAATGGGTTTCAAATGGGTTAAACGGGCTTCAACAGGTTGGACAAATAGGTTAAATGGGTCTTAAAAGGGCTGAGTCACGATTCCACCCAAATACTAAACAAATCAAAACAGGTTAAATGGATCAAGACTCTAAACCTAAACCCGACCAGTTTAATAAATGAGTTATGTCGGGTCAAACATTGACACGATGTGGACCCGTTTATGCCAAATTTAAACATGCTTAGGCCCTGTTTGGGATTGCTATTGGTAGTAGAGCTTTTAGAGCTTTTAGAAGTAGAGGATTTGGAAGTGAGTTTTTATTAAAATCTATTTGCTGTTTGGTAACTACATATCTAAAGTACGGTAAAACTTTAACATATATTTGGTAACCAAAATGAGAAAGTGCTTTTCGTATGATAAAATGACAATAAAAAATATTGCATAATATTGCATAGTGAATTATAATACAATATAACATTATATATTATTATATATTAAAATATTACTATTTGGTATAATATAGTGTAATATAATATTGAATACTATAACATAATAATATAACATAATATGATATGATATAGTAATGTATTATTAATAGAACAATATTACTACAATGTAATATAATATTATTATAATTATAAATAATATATAATATAATATAATTAATAATATTATAATATAATAAAGCAATACAATATAATATAACAGATTAGAATCTAATCTAATAATGGATTATATTATATTATTATTAAATATTACTATACATACACACACACATAATATATATATATATATATATATATATATATATGTATAGACATATATCTGTACATATATACATATATTATATATACATATATATCGAAATATATCTGTATAAATATAATGATATACTATGGACATATATTGTTAGGTATATATATATATATGTACATTTATATATATGTACATTTATATATATGGACATGTATTAATATATATATATAGACACAGACATATATAAATATTATTACTATTATTAGTAATGATTACTATTTTTAGTATTATTATTATTTTTAGTATTATTACTATTAATAGCACTATTACCACTACTATTTTAGTATCATTACTATTTTTAGCATCACTACTATTTTTAGTATCCCTACTATTTTAGTATCATTACTATTTTTAGTACCACTACTATTTTAGTATCACTACTATTTTTAGTATCCAAAATAGTGTCCCAGAAATATGATGGCTCTCCAGTTAGAATAATTCACCTCTGCTATGATAGTTCAAAAACAGTTGCACTGATTGAGAATTAACTCGCTATGAAGCAATTACAAACCACATCCTGCAAGCTTATCGTTGTATTTTTCATACAACCGGATCCACCAAAAACCTTGTGGTTCTTACCATCCGATCTAGCAAAATGAAAAGTTGCTTACCAATTGAATCTCGATCAATCTTTTATATGTAAAACAAACACTCGAGCCCAGGCACTCTCTGCAGCAGCCATTTGACAGGTGTGGTAAAAAGAGAATGGGATAAATACAAACTTCTCATTTGGTTATATGCTCCCTCCCTCCCACAGCAAACCCCCTCCTCCCCGCAGGAAAGAAAAAACAAAGCAAAAAAGAAAAAGATGACAAGAAGAAATGCAAATCAACTTAAATAAAATTCTGAACATATCACTAAATCATATGATCAGAACTACCCATCAAATATTCCCTACTAATTAATAGGACCACATTTGCCAGGTTCAAGTATTTTCAGGCTACATCAAGATAATAAGAACATGAGAACAAGATGAACTGATACCAAAATTACTAACAGGAAAGATTATATAGTTACTAAGTGAATTCATATATATTTAATATGATTCAGAACATCAAGGAAAGAAACAGAATCTCATGCAAGTTGATAGTTGGTCGGGTCCATAACTTATAATAGGAATAGAAGAAGATCTTATTTTTTGAGAAAAGGCTAGTCTATCTAATTATTCCTTCATCAAATATATTAACATCACCACTGCAAGTCACAAATTCTATCTTCATTTTAAAAGCAGTAAAAGAAAACTATCAAAAGACAAACTACTGAACAATGTAGACACAAATAGCATTAGTCTTTTGTAGAAGCAGGCCTAGAATGACCATCATTTTTCCAAAACACATAAGCCTTGGCACACGTACGAAGTTATTGTATATAACATACAAAAGAAGTCATAAAAGGAGTGGAAGACTCACCTTATCATCCACATCAGTATTATGCCGCAACCATGCATAGGCTTCACGAAAATCATCAAACACATGCAACCCATCATGGGCATAAGATGTTAGAACGATTGAAGGGGCAGAGTAAGCTTCTGCTGCTGCCCATACACAATGAACCTACAACAAGAAGATACATGAAATTTGAATAGTCTACAAGTGGAACCATAGGACAAAATGACTTTATCAACGAATTGTATGAAACAAGCTCACAAAATCTGTAAAAGCACACAGAAATGTTCTACAAGTATCCATTACATCTTCATATTATAATGGGCTTCTGAGATACACTCGCAAGCAGCCACAATCATGAAAGATCAAATTTTGGGTCCCTAACATCCGCTCAACATGACATAACAATATGTTTCATTATGCAGAATAATTTCTGTGAGAAGAGGCCGGGGGTGGGAGGGGGGGGGGGGGGGGGGGTTGCGGTGTGCGGGCCTGGGGGCAGGGTTTTTATGAAGATTTTTCTTTTAGTCATAGATAAGCTTTTAAGATCTTTTTTTGTGGAAAGTAAAACTGAACAATTAAAAGAAGCCTCCATATACAACTAACACAAAATAGCATACCCCTCCCAAAGCTTTTTGACACTCATAGACATCAAATTGACATGACTCTAGCACTTCTACATGAGTATGGGAAAGAATTTGTTTTAATGTACTTCTCTTTACTTTTTTCCCCAATTTATAGAGCCTCCAGCAAATTGATGTGATCACTCTTTGGTTAAGGGAATGCAGATAAATACCTTTCATCATAATTGAGGTAACATGGGGACCCAGAATATTAAAGGACAAAGAATGTATCATCTGAAATGAAATATGGACAATAAAAAATGATATGAACCAAGCCATAAGTAGCACAACCTACAGCCTGGATCTAATGTGCATTCATAAAGCAATATTCAAGCGATTATAATTGAGAACATATGTTTTCAATAAAAAACCTATTTTCAGATTTCTTTTTTGAGTTGAGAAGGCCAAATATCACGTAGGTATCTCACATTGTGTTTGGATGAATTAACAAAACATAATGCCAAGCTATATAACTTTTCAGCTTATACCATATCAGAGTTCACCTAGTGAAATGACAGCAAGCATTCATTCCACAGCTTGTAAATCTCCTCAAAAATCAGAAAACATTGTTATCTTCAAAAGATTATATCACCTGGTTGGTGTATATGGCTCAATATACCTGTACTCTATAATTCTTAAGATGCTATTTCGTTCCAGTCTTAAGTGCATAACAGATCTAGTCCAAGTGGAGGAAAGAAAGACCTTTGACTAGGTCAATAATTAGGTTAAGAGGCCGTCTCCTTTCAGTCTTGAGTGCATAGCTCAAGAGCATTCACCTTGTTTCCCTTTCATAGTAAGTGTCTCTGCAGTCCAGATAAACAATCTTTTTTATCGGTTTAACTTCAAAGCTTCAAAAATCAATGATTAATTATTATCACTTTGGATTGACCTATTTCTTTGATTTCTTGGAAGAGATAAATGACAACTACATGCTGGAAAGTTCACCAGTAAACATTACAATGGTGCGTAAAGTGAAACAGTCTACAATTCATGCTAGTATTGAAATCAACATCATATGAGACAGGCCAATAGAATAGAAATAGTTTGACAATTTGACCTCTATAGGCAATCTAGTGCTCGTATTTGCTATTCACAGTCAAGATAACATGCACCAAAGAATCCGAGATCGTTAGAAGCGTCAGGGAATCCAGGTCTACCGCTGGAGTTGTCATAGAGGATGTAATTCATGACTGTTAGTCATTGATGGTAATCAAAGAGAAGACTTACTCTGGAATTTTGTGGAATATGTTATTTAATGAGGATGAGGGTTGTACACTATTTTGGGGAACTAAGATACTTTCAGAAGTAAATGCAAGCAATGCTGAACTGCAAGATGATTGTACAAAATGCAAATATGTTGAATGAGCTTTTACATGTTTTCATGGTGCTAGGGCTGTCTAAATATTTTTTTTTCATAGTAGCATGACACATGAACATGCTATGTGGCATGTAAGGAGTTGATAATTTTGCACATAGGGAGACTTGATAAGATATTATTTATTTTCCAAGTGCGTGACCCATTGAGGAAGCTACCAAAATTGAGGATGATCTGGGTTGTACATGGACACCAATGCCAGATCAAGCTACAACATATAACTGTACACTCTGCATATTTAGCTGTTTGCACTACTAACAACTAAAATGAAAGACATGTCATAAGTTCAAGAAGTTAATATTTGGCAAAATTTGGAATGAGTATAAATGGCATACCACATAAAAGCCACCAAGTACAATCAGGAGAAGAATGGAAACTGCAGATGCTTCCAGGGGCAATACCAGCAGCCTTTTTTTATTTTCGGACTTACTAGGAACTTTTTCCACAATTTCTTTTTCCTTTTCCTTCTTCCGGTTCTTCCTTGATGGTCTTTCTTTTGATACTGTTTCAGATTTATTAGTTGTTGCATGGCTATCAATCTTCGATGCATCATTTTGAGCTATTGAACTCCCAGAATTAATATCCCCTGCCTTGAAAGTCATATCATAACAGCAAACATTAGCACAATGCTCAAAGGTAATGCCTAAAATAACAATCATAACATGGCAAAACTGAAACTGAGGGGATAAACAGAAGGAAATGCATGAAGCACATACATCAGGTGGATTTTCAAGTAAGTTAGGAAGCTGATGTTTGATTGATCGTGTAAAAACATCAAAGGCTTCAGAAAGAGCAATTCCGGACATGATGCATGCAGCTGGAGCCAAAACAAGCATAAGACGCACCTGGGAATTGATATGCACTTATGACGATAAGGATAACAAAAAAATTGTAGCTTGTAAAAAGTGACTAAGTTGAATTTTTCTGCCACTTCCTCACCATTACTCCAGAAAAATATACTGATGTTACTAAGTACAGGACCACAAATGAGCTAGCATCAGATAAAGGCAAAAAGCATGCCTGCAGACATGTAGAAAAGTTGTCAGTTATTGTAACTGTATCAAATTCTTGCAGATTTTCTTATTTGTGATAGGTCTCATAATACAAGAGAAATCTATCAATATTCAACCATCAATGTCCCCAACTGAAATTTAAACATGAACTGGTAGAGGATTTGATATCATGGAATGTGCAAGTCTTTTCTTTTTAAAATAAAAAAAATCAACAGGTATATTGCAGTCAAATGTTCTTAAAGGCAAGCACTCTAAGCCGTCCATTGGGTTGCAAAGCTAAGGTGTTATCCACAAGCCAACAAGGATATATCTAGCAAAACAAAAATCAGGGAATTTAATAAAATAAGAAAAAGTTGAAAACATATATGACAAAATTTATAAGGTAATAAAATAAATCCAAAAATAAGTGTCGGCTCTTTAGAACTTCTTGATCATCCTGGTTTTCATAGTTGTCCCAATCTCCTCTTACTCCATCTCCCACCCAATGTTTATATTTTAAGGACTGCATCTAGAAGTGCTGTTGTTGCCACTTGTGATGCCTGTTATTGCTGAAGGAAGAAGGTAGAGGAATGAGAAAGGAAGTTGTATAACAAAATCCATGGTACCCAGTCATTAACTTACGAGACAGCTCAAGCTGGCATCTATGACTTAACCAAGTCATCTAGCTAGGCCACAAGCATGTCTGTCAAGTTAATATACATGTTGCTGAAAATATTAAGTGCTTCAAGGCATGGTCCTGCTGCTTCCTTCTTCCCATAGGAGTTGCAGATTGACCAGGAGTCTTCAACCTTAGTATCCAAAATGACAACTACAGTTATCATCGTTGCTATTATGGCCTATGGATGGACTCTGTGTTAATTTAAAAAGAAAGCCTCAATGGTTAATATTCAAGTTGCCAACAAAATCCATATATGTGGGGAGGGCCTCGAGCTTATTCATCTGAAAATGGTTCAGATAATCAAAGCATATCAAGGATATATTATTATATAACATAAAATAAACAAAGAATATAGAAATCAGCTCTAATTCGGCCTAGAGTTGCTTGGACACCTTGTCAGAAGAGGCACCCATGACCACCGTTGCCCCAAAGGAAAACAGATCTCTTAGTCATGATCTCGGCACAAAATTAAATATGCATTTAAGTCAAAATCAACATGTACCCAACCGAAGATCAACATTCAAAATTTGGTGATAAGCCCAGTACTTACTATGATACCAGCTGGAACCAAGAATGCCAAAACATTGATGTCCATGAAATATGAAGGCCATGTCGGCGGCTGATGTTCACTAACACTAGCGATGATGGGTATGTACTTGCTTGCATAAGTTCTGCCACATCAACAAACGAGGAAGATCAAGATGTTAAATTGTAATAAATCCATCCCAAACAAAAATAGGATTTCTAAATGTATATTATCATTCTTAGATCAATGATTTCACAATGAAGCAAAAGACATTTTAAGTTCAAGCTTTATGTTTCTTTAGAAAATGACTGCATCTTCATCCTCTCCTTCTGCACTTTTGTAATCCTTAAAGAAATTCACCTTCATAGTGCTTAGATTCCGGGGCACATACAACTCCAATATATGCCCATCTTTCTTATTAGTATCTTTTCCAATAGCACGCATGATCTTCACAATTGAAGTCAATCTGTTTGTTCATGGTGCCCAGGAACAAAATGTAGTTATGGAATTGAGCTTAGGGATAAGAAGGAAGTGGTTTCTTTGTATAACTTGAGCAAACCCACTCGCTATGATGGTTTTGTAGTTCTTTTTCCAAATTTGCTTCAGATTGTAAGAATGCATTACAGAAGAATGTTAATTAGTTTCTCTTGGTAAACAAGTATGATAAAGCTTGCAATTAGAAGCCTTGGAATTATGTACTCTTTAATTGTGTGGACCAAATGTATAGAGGCATGTGCCTCTTCACAACCTAATTCCTAAAGATAAAGGTGTGTGTTTTGGATCACTTCGTAAACTTAATTTTCCTGGGTTCTGCAACTAGCGTCTCAAGGCATCTGCTAACCTCATCTCAAAGGGTATGTCTCTGAAAACAACATTCCAATTACACAATGCCAGTTAAATGCTTCCTCAATACTGTAATGATCATTTTGTCTTTTAAAGTTACATTTTCCATAACTGCAACCATTTGATTTCAGAATATATGTCCATAACCATGACAACCATCACATAACATCTTGGAGTTGGCTACATTATATAGTCCTAAAAGCTTTATTAAATAAGTACACCAACGGAAGTGGAACTACAGTAGTCATAACTTTCAGAACAGGTGCTTACGGATCAAGAAGACTCAAACTACGCCCACTCCATCCTTTTGTGGGACTGGAAGCCACCAATGCTATAAATATAGCTATGACCGCACAAAAAACAGCCCTGAACGAAAATACAATTAGTATATTAACAGAAAACATCATGTAATTCATCCAGCTTTACATGCTTCACTTGCTAGAATAAAAAATAAACAAGCTTTAGAAAACCTAATATTTTAATCATGGTTTCAAGCACAAACATGTAAACTGTTACGGAGGGCCAGAAGCTTACAAGCCAATTGTTACAACAAGTGTCATAGCCACTTTAAACATCTTTGGAGATAGAATCCCTTTGATATAATAAATAAAAGCAACCACATGAAGGATTATGAAAACCTGTAAATTTAGTTGAAAGTCAGCAAAAGGAGAGTATGACGCACACAAACTGCAAAATAATGTGCCAGATCAATCAAATAACATTAGATAACAATAATTCTCCCTTACGGTTCACATTTGGTGCAGATAAACTCAGCAAATAGTAAATATGATATGTAAAACTTCGGAGTAAATGTGGTTAATTTACAAGTTAACTAGTTCTTTCAAACGCAAACAAGTAATTGCAAAGATACATCATGCCCAATGTTTGAAAATATCTCCTAGATGAGTAGACCTCTACAAGATTTTGACAACCGTATTACATCTGGTCCTTGAAAATCATAGCCTCCACACCAGAAGCATTCATCAAATCTAACTTGTCGATTGACTAACCCATCTGTTCTGATGCAAATAAATATATCTACCATATTTAATGGGAAAACCTTCAATGATAGGACTGACCACTTTGTAACTGGATTCTCTTTGAGGCAGACTCAGTAATGTTCGCTATTTTTCTTTTTTAGGTTATACATGGCTTGCAATTTAAGGAGGTGAGGAGTTTGCATAAAAATTGGGAAAACTGTTCAGTTGGGGAGGCAGAAAGGGCTCATCCTCCTAACCTTTTTTTCATCCTCTTCTGGATTCTAAAAAGGGGGAGTTCTGATAGCAGTGTTTTCTTATCGGATTATTTTGGTTAAACATGACATAAGATAACAACATTCTCTTCTTGCTTTTGTCACTCATGCTGTTTCTCTTCTCATTAGAGTTTTGATGGTTCCTTGATGGGAGGTTCTAAACATTCAGAAAATCTCAGCCAACCATGTTTCTCCATGTTGCAGGACTCCATCAGTTTTTAAGGAAAGAGTATCAGCATGACAGAGTTCCCCGGAAGTGCAAAGTTGGCACCTCCTGTCGTGACTCAGGGCAGTAAACTTAAATCACAAAATGAGTATTGACTGCTTGACAAGCTTCTCATCTAATTAATATGCCAGACAAAAAGATCAGAAAATGAGAAGAATCTCAAATGGTGAAATGAGTGCTAGCATGAAAAAAACCTATGCATCATTAATGAGCTCAATTGACATAGACATACAGACCAAAAATGACGCGAAATGCTCTGATGTCATCACTGCATTAAAACCAACCACAGGCACCAAGGAAGCTAGAAGTGTTCCCAAAACAACCTGCATTGAACAAGACTTCATTAGGAAATTTAACAATCTAACCATCCTTATAATAGGGAACTTGCAAAATTCATATCCTCTCGCTGTAACATGTAAACACTTACAAGAGGGGCATAAGCAATGTATAATCGTGAAGAGTAGCGACCGGTTAAAATACACAGCAGAACATGCATAGGAATAAGGTTAATGATGAATGTATAGCCTCCCCAAGAGCACACCTAGAAAAAATAAAGTTTCACCAATTGATTTACTTACAAGAAAAAGAAACACCTGTAGCTTCAGCATACTATGCTTACCATGTAGAAATATGACAGAGAATTTAGGGTAGCATAGAAGAGTGATCCTGTATTCAGTGTCTGTACATAATTTAAAGAAAGCAGCAGGTTGGTTAATATACTGAGCAAAACAGATCTTTTATTTGCGATATTTAGCTCATCTTTTACCTTTACATAAAGATAAAATGTAAATACTAGAGCAAAAATTGCTACAGCTTCATTGTCATAGCTGCCAGCCACAGATCTTGAAATATAAGAAGGCACCTGTGAGTAAAGAAATATCAGACAACTGTTTAAAATCATGGCAGATTTTCAAAAAGCCACAATAAGACATTTAGGGATCAAAGCAGCAATCATATATAGCATCTAAGAATAACAATATGCATATGCGTCGATGATTCTGAAACCTGATTGGCCAAGCAACACTAAAAATTGATTAGTTTTATAAAAATCATTGTTTGGCTGTTTTCCCCAACCCATTTTGTCAAAATTGACAAGTCATAAAACTTGGAAAATAAGTTTTAAGAAAAACAGGTCTCCCCCTTTTTTCATAGAACCAGTTTTACAAAGAACTATGTTTTATAGAAATCTATTATAGTAAAACTCACGGGCAACCAAACAAACCCTGCAAAAACATAAAATCCTGTAGAGTCCAGATTTTTTCCATGACACATGACATCTTAACTGATAAAAGAGATGGATATAATGGGCAAGCATAAATGCTATTCAGTTCACAGTCAAACAACAAAATACTAACCTACTAATAATGACTAAAAATGACAAAATACAGCTTCAGGCCGCCTCACATTTTGGGTTTACACAATTATGGAAGCAGGAAACATCTAAGCTGAGGCATCTATGTTCTTTATGATATTTAAGTTTTCTTTCTTGGTATTTACCCATCAGATTCATCAGCCATTACAATATGCCAATGAACATCAACCCATTCTATAAATATTTGCGATGGTTTCTCTTCAATAATAATTTCACTTATTGCATTAATCATTTATATAGGGATTGCATGTCAATTTGGCTTGTTGGCTAATACTTTTTTTAGAGATGAATGCAATACCCTACATCAAGCATTGACTTTTACTAGCTTTATGTAAACTCTTTCCAATGTCTAAGGAAAAAATGGGAGGCTAGCTTCCAAGTTGCATGAGATAAAAAAAATTAACCAATTAGGTAGGTTTCATACTACCTAGACTGCCTTTTTCAGACTCCTACAAAAAGTTGCATTAGCCAGGAGTTGAACACCAACTTAGAGGTTGATATCATGTTGAGAGCTGATTGTAAGATGTTCTAGAACTTTGTGGATCGACATCCATGTAGATCGATGTGAGTAACATGTGCAAGCAGGTATGGGCCATAATGATGAATATGATACTTGAATCCTTGCTTACAATCAAATAGTAGAGTTAGAGCCAATTACTAGTCAGTTTTCAAAACTAGGTTTGAGACCTAAACCACTTACTTTAGACAAAAATTTGGATCTCAATTTCCTCAATAAAGCTTGAGCTTGAACAACTTGAATCTGATTTGAACAACTTGTTTATGACCAGCTAGATTTCAATATCAAAAATATGATTAAATTGGTTATAAAAAAACCTAATTGATAGATTACAGGGGTTGGCTTTATTCTACATATATAGCCCAAGTTACAAACTTATTGAACAAACAAAGTCTAAGCTTTCTGAACACAAATGCAACACAAAGACAAATTCAAACTCCTACTCTAGTTCTGACCAGACTTCATCTGACTTTCAACATCCATAACTTAGAGAAACTTAGAACCCCATTAAGTCAATGTATTATCCACATAAAATTGTAGTTACTTTTTTCCAGTTTTATAACTAGAGCGCCAATCTCAGATTCCCATATCCACCAGATTCTTTTCCCTCTTCCCATAAGTGCAGAATTGAATATGTAAGTTACCATTGCCAATAGGGCTGCTGCAGTCAATCCAGCCCCAGTGCCCTTGACTTCCTGCAGACAGAACCATTGTTAAAAAAATGGTTACTGAGAATGCACAGAGATGCAACAGTACTAGAACGCCGGATGCTTTTAAATTTTCCAAGAAAAACTACCTTTGTCAGAAGGTATGCAGCCCAAGCTGCATTAGCTGAGAAAATTGGAGCAGTGAATACACAGACAGTCTCCACTGATAGAGGAATGTTCAGGGAATTCAGAAACCTGAAATCAACAGGCAAGCATTCTGATACCATGTAGTTCATTAAAATTTTGAGACATACAAGCTTCAAATACCCATATCAAGCACATACCACCACATGGAACCTGCTGTTAATGTCAACCCAGGAAAAACAGTTCCACCGATCACACGACCAAGAGGATACCTAGAGACATGTAAGAAAGGCATTACTCCAAATTTGGATTTAATCTGATATTGCTTGATGTAGCATAAGTAAATAAGTTTGTGGATCCAATACCAAGTTCGATCATCAAACCAGTTCCAGAAGTCATAAATTCCGTTCTTTGTAAGATACTGAAACAAGTGATTCAGTCAGCAAGAATACAAAGTAAGCATGAGTGGAACACAGAAGAAAGGTTTTCAAACAACCAAATAAAATTTGAACCGGAGTAGCATCCCAAGCCAGTATTGTAAACTACAAATCAAATTTGTCACTTTGCAGTTTTATTGCGTCTGTTCATCTCTCATTTATAGTATTGCTAACACCAAAGAATACTATGGTAAGCTAAAAGGAAATGAGAGAGAAAAAAAGATGACATGGAATAGCCAAAGGGACTCAGGTCCACCATTTGGCACCATCTCCTCAGCACATGTTTTGGGAAAAGGTTCCTAGTTGGAACCTAGAAGGTGGCATTCCCACCATATTTACTTAAAAAAACGAAAAAGAAAAAGAAAACAACAAAAGGAAATGAGAAAACACCAAAAGGAAACACCAAAGAATACTCTGGTTAGCTAAAAGGAAATAAGAGAGAAAAAGAGATGACATGGAATAGCCAAAGGGACTCAGGTCCACCATTTGGCACCATCTCCTCAGCACATGTTTTGGGGAAAGGTTCCTAGTTGGAACCTAGAAGGTGGCATTCCCACCATATTTACTTAAAAAACGAAAAAGAAAAAGAAAACAACAAAAGACACCTGACAATTTAACACTATCCATTTGGCACATCGTTATGCTCTAATTACACAACTAATTTTTATTTGAATCTTGTTAGTTTGTTATATGAAAGACCTTATCTTGTTGAAATGATTTGCATAAATTGAAATGCTATTTCGAAACAATTGCTTCTCTAATCATATACCAAGCAACCATTCATCTCTTCTGACATTAAAGATCAACCCTGCTCCATATGAAAAGAGTAGCGATAGGTCAAACAAGGGGTTCATACATTCACAGGGTTAGCGGAAAAATCAAAGTCAATTTTCTTGCAGAAATATCATGAAGAACAGGTAAACATACCATCCAAACCAAAGAAAACAAAAAGAAAGGTTTTACCACACAGCCTAATTCTGGAACTTATCCGGAGCTCACTTCGTTAATAAAAGGAAAAAAAAAATTACAAGGGGAAAATGATAAAAGATCATCAAACGGATCAAACCTGAGTGACCCTGTAATTGAAGTATGGATCGAACTCGTGGATCACGCTCTCGTACTTGATAACCTGAAACGCCGATCAATCCAAAAACAAAATGCCTCAACGAATCAGCACGAATCCAGATGCCAGGATCCAATCACGTTCCCGTTCACAGCAGAACACTGGAGATTAGATCTAGGGTTTCGAGGGCATCCTAGTGAGATCGAGAGCACGAAGAACTTACGGAAAAGAGGCGGATCGAGAAGGCAAGAACCCCGATAAGGAGGAGGATGAAGACGCCAAGGACGCTCCCGAAGGCGTTCCTAAGAGCGCTTGCTCCTTTGGTCTCCGCGGTCGCCGCCATTGCCGGCGATCGGAGACAAACGAGATATGAGAGAAAGAGGGCGGAGACTTGGACTTAAAGGATGGGGTTTAGGAAGGCTCCCTCCGGGACAGGATCTTTCTCATTCGTCAAATTACTCCAAAGTCCCTATCTTGCTGCGAATAAAATCTTGACCGTCTATTTATCCAGTTCTCAGGGGGAAAAAAAAAGTTTTTCAGTTAACTTGGTGTGCTAATATGATTAACCGGTGACATTATTGTGAAAGAACAAACCAATCAAAATATCCGAAGAAGGCACAGGTTGAAAAAAATAATAAAAAAAAGGTTATATTAACTTTACAGCTATCGACAACAGCTAGTTAAAAATAAAATCGTTGACAAAAAATTTTAAGCTAGATATTAATGTCACCAAAAATCTAATAGAATATAAACAAAGCTAGCCACCATCAAAGAGCCAATGTGTCTTTATTTATAATAACATATTCTATCACCTTAAATAAAAGAAAATTATTATGTTATTTTTAGTCCATAACAAGGCTGAAAGTGGATAGTAATCGGATCAAACATTAGGATTTGTATACATTTTTCAGCAGATATGCATATGGATATAGATATTAAACATATATCTAAATTTATCGTTAATATTTATTATAATAATTTTGGATTAAAAATTTTGATATTAAATTTATTTTAAACATATACAGATGTATGACGTATTTAATTATGTCTACATTTTTACTTTTTGAATAAAAATATAGGGCAGATATTATTTAAATATAAATAGAATATGAGCAAAAATTAATAAGTAAAACTAGCATATGAGCGAAATCTACTAGCCAAATCCCCATAGCACTTGACATATGAATAACTCAATAAGCCCAAGATACTAAACTTGTAGAGAGACTGACATGACCCATGCTCAAACTACTATCTAATCAGGTTTGTGTTGAAAATATTATGAGTATAAAATTATTTAAACTAAAAATATATAAACTTTACATTACATACCATCATTACTCTTTAATTGAAATAACCATGAATTATCTAATTTTTAGAAAGCTTGTAAAAAGTGTGTATAAATTTTGGACCATCTAGAAATTCTTGATATTTTAAAATATTTTAAGCAATGAACTCTTGAAAATATAATAAAAAATAAAATAAAATATATGTATCTTTTATTTCTATCAAAAATATTATTGATTTTATTAAATAATTATTAAAATATAAAATATCGCAATGTACATCAAAAGATGCTATTTAGTAATATGAATAAATATAATAAACCATCATACTGAATTTGTCTAGATGATTAGATAATACTCATCAAGGTACAAGATCATAGGTTTGATCCAAGATGTAAGAGATATTTATATATTTATTTTCTGGATACTTCTTTTACCAAATTCTTGGATCTGGATCCAAAAATTTCTTAAATCTGAATCCACAAAATATATATATATATATATATATATATATATATATATATATATATATATATATATATATATATATATATATATATATATATATATATATATATATATATATATATATATATATATATGTACCCAGATTCAGTCGAATCCAAAGATCCCTATCCAAATTCAGTTCAAATAGGATACTTTGTCAACCATAGCTCATATAGAACTATATTATTATTAGGTTATTATCATGGTTTTTTAAAAACTAGAGACTTTTATAATCTCGACCGATATGAAAAGTAAGGAAATTTGGAAGGAAGCTAAATTTTTTGAGATCTCAAACATCATATTAACCAATAATTAACAACTAAGACATTGGCCTTGAAATTCATTAATTAAAAAATTTGGTGAAAAAATGATAAGTCGATTGAAAAATATCAACCAATATGATTATATATGTTTACATCCTAGCAACTAAGATTTCAAAATTTATTTGTTCATATCAGCCATTTTTTTGAGATCAAAGGAGTTTAAGTTCCACCTACCTGAAATATTTAAACTTGGGTTTTTCATGAAATAGTAATAGAGACCGAAATACTTGAACGGCAGCAAACTCAAGACTCAAAACTCTAGGCTCCTTGCTTCCAAGCAACGGGTGTAAACCCTCGTCTACTCCTCAGCTCACATGTTCAACAAGATATAAACCCATGATTTTTTTCCAAATATCATATAAAAGGGGTATCTGATACGGTTTCAAACTAACCTCAACACCCTTTGCCAACAAGGAACCCTTGAATATTATTACAGGGCAAGCATGCAAAATGACAATTCAGACCTACATAAATTAAGTGTTATGTGTAGAAAACTCTTATAAAGTCGCATCCTTTTTTCTTTTTTAATTGTATGATAGAAATCTCATACTGACGAGCTAATGATTTAGAAACATTTATCCTATGCATCAAGTGGTCAACTTCTTCGTTTCATGTCAAATTTCTGACCGCTTATGCATCCAGATTAAATAATACAAAAAAGTTAACCAAATGCATCTTGAAAAAATTAACCACCATAGAAAACAGATTTTTCAAATCAAATGACTTTTCATTTATAAACAATTTAGAGAAAATGATCATATTCAACTGTTTGGATCATGATGATTCGTACCTCAAACCTCGGACATACATCCTGCTTAATTTAGACCTAAAAAGATCAAGTCCTACAAGCTAAATATAATCAGCCAATTACTAAATGATATTTATTTTTGATCACTAGACCCTCACACCTTGACCACCACAAACTGTAACTGATGGATGCCTATGATTAGAGCATAAACAACCAAAAGCATGCAAATATTCATGTTGCATAAGGAACGACATTCCAGTCTGTTTCAACTTTATGTGCTCTCTAAATTCTTTCAAACTGTAATCTATTAAAAAGGTGGTTATTTGATGTTTGAGAAGCATGTTGGAATTTTTCCATAAATCCATAATGCTTATGAAATTTTACACTGAAATCATTCAATGTCTATTTAGCTATTACAAACTCAAAAGGTGAAATTAGATCCATGTCTCAGACCACAAATATGTCCCACATGTACAAAAGAGCTCGCCCAAAAGCATTTTTCATTCCAATAGAATAGAAAATTGATACCTAACAGCCCATGCTCAAGCCTAGATGTTACAAATTAGAATTAAAGTTGAGTAGTTGTACTAAAGCCCTATGACAAACTGCTAGATGTAGTTTGGACTTTGGATGACATTGATGGGACTTCAAAAGGTGCACAAATTATTGAGTTTTGTCATTCTTTAAAACGAGAATACACAAGGAACCACAATAGTAACCAATGTTTCAGCATTCCTCAAGAATAGCACGCCCCAGATTTGTAGCCAGAGCCAATCGGACAGAGCTTAAGGCCTCAGGTGGCAAGTTGGGTTCACAGAAATCTGGGCACAGCTTCGCCATGGATAATTCTTGCAGTTTGTTCAATAATAGATTCGTTTCGGATACAGTCAATAGCGGCTGAGCCTTCCAGTGTAGCAACTTAACCTGGATGCAAAGGGGAAAAAACCAGATTTGAAACCAGAACAACCACAAAGACAAACATGGATACATGCATACATGAAAATTATACACATAAATGCAAATAAACAAGCACATCCAATCTAATTGGAGTCAAGGAGAATGAAACCTCCCCAGTCATTGGTTGGGCAAACCAAGCAATTGAATAAAGAATATTTTTCAATCACTTCTCTAAAGGATGACATAATCTGATTAGTCCTAGAAATATTTTTGTTTTCCTCACAGGCAAAAAGGACAGGATATTATTTTACACAGGCAACTAAATTCCCTTTTATTAAACAAAAAAAAGGTATTTTCAGATAAAGAAACAACTCATCAACAATGGAGAAATGTCACATAAAACGGCATCAATAATGATATATTAACTACGTATATTACTTACTGAATCATGCAGTAGAGGAAGCCAGAAACGTTGTGGTGTTGATGGATTTTTCATAAGCTGCAGATATTAAATAAGACATTTTCCATCAGTGCAGATGTTTAGATACTAGAAGCACAAAATAAAAACATCAAAACAGCCTGCCTACTTAAAAACAAAGTCAACTTACACATCTTTGATTGTAACAGGTGAAATTCACAGTCACGTTAGCACATGAGAACCATGTGAAGAGCCAGTTCAGCAGGTAAACAATCCTAAGAATTGCAGGTCTAGCTGATCTATCAACTAAACCGTTCGGAAATTGGAGAAAAGAGTATATCTTTGTAATCCATATAGCAAGACTACACTGCCTTCAACAATTAGCAGACCCTCTTCTAGGCCAGTAAATTTTCTAATTAAAATTGTCGCCAGCAAACCTCATCACAAAAAGAGATAAACAGAGGCGAAATTTTACAATGTGAAGATCCAGCAGTACCTGACAATACTTTTCAGGATATGAAACAAAACTCTAACAATTTCATTGGTTAACCAATGCATCATAAAATCAACTTAACAATATCAGCATTCAACACTTCTAGAAATATGCATGGAATCTAGTCTTGTTCTAAGTAAAGCAATTAAGGATCTAAAAGACTACAAATCCAATAGTTTGAAGGTTACAATTCAACCATCAAAAAATTGTCACTCGACTGAATCATATCATTCTTAGATATTTAAATTTTATTAATAATTTTCTGGTCAATAACCAGATTGGAGAAGCAAGAAGTTAACAAAGCATCCACCAAAAATGCTGAAATTTGTATAATCAGAATCTTTGGCCTCATATAAGACCTGAGGAGTTTTACATCGCTACAATAGTAATAAGATTTCTGCATTCAAATCCACATGAAAAAGGGGAGAAATGATAATTTGTTTATTTCTTTGCTTCCCCCCTTTCTCCCGTTCTCTATTTTACATTTCTGAGTCTGAATGTATACTGGACCTGGAAAATGATTTCAAAGAGCCTCTATAATCTGTATACGTCTCACTGAACACAAATGCTTTTGACCAAATGATAAATTTGCTTTAGAAATCAGATAAATAAAATGTGGTATATATGGTACCCAGAACATTTGCTCAAAAGGACAAAGCCAAACAAGTAAATATGCAGACCAAGTCAAACAAAGCAATCACATTGCCCAGTGTAATAATGGAGCCAAAATCATATCTCCTATAAAGCAAGATTCAGATGTAGCTACCTGTATAAGTGATTCCATAGTCTGCCGAGCAGCATCAACAGAACTTCCATCTTGCACCTGCTGAAGGGACCTCTTAAAATCCCGATACCTGTTGTGCAAGCACATTCTTTAAGAATATGGAAGAAAAGAACAGAAAAAGGAAAAATAATTACTGGATGGTACAATAAAATGGCAAGAAAAGGGAAGTGAAAGCACAAAGTACTTGTGGAGAAATTCGAGGCCTCCTGCAGTCCCAACTTGCGAACCAAGAAGTTCAATTAATCCCTCCCATTGCTGTCAGGAGCGGAAAATATAAGTCAAAAAAGAGCAGTTAACATAGTTGTTTCCAGGCGATAAAATGCCACATTATTTAAAGTGACTTTTGCGAATTTCCTTCCATCAATGTCAGAGGGCTTTTTATGTGCATGAAACATTGCACAAGGAAGAGAGATATAAACCTTGAAACTGTCATCAGATATCGACTTCCCAATATATTCAAATAGCTGTTGAGCAATTTTGTTCAGCCGAACTTCATCACGAGCTTGTTGAAGCCAGTAAACACCAGAACCCTTTCTACCATGCTTCCAGTGGTATGTGCCAGCAATCTGTCCGGTAAGACTAACCAAATCAATATAATTTTTTATTCATTTAAAATCTGAGTTTTCCAAAAATTTGGGCACATAAAATTTGAAGGCCTTTTCCGCCACAATGCGTTTGAAGCAATGCACTGCAAAGTTTTGGAAATTTAACTTTACAACTACATGACAGATGTTTGGAGAGCTAGTGATACCTTCATAATACTTGAACTGATGTTTTCCAATTCATATAAACGGCAAATCTCTAGATTCTGTCAGAACACAAAACAGAATATCTAGGTCATAAATCGTATATCCAACAAAAATCAGCATATTCAAATGGAAGGAAATAGCAACAAGGAAATTAATGCTGCCAAAATCAAATGACAAACCTAATCACCTTAAGTATCATTTGATAATGTTGCACAGGCTGTTTGTACAGTAAAATCTCTAACAGACCCAAACCTTGCTTTGGGCATGATGCTAGATATGTTGGTGCAATCTGACAAGAGATGCCATAGTATTAGCAATTTAGTCGAAAAGAAGTGCTTTAAGAACAAATCATAAGATGGCAGGTTAAATGGATTACAGATTTAAAAAGACTGCTGGTTATAATGCACATTAAAAACTGGTCTTGACCTATTTATTTGGTAGAAATTTGTAATACTAGAAGAGGACCAGAGAACAAAGAAAATAATGACAACACCTTAAAAGTTCGGAGCACTTAGCAAGAATATGAGGTGATAGGAATAAATACTAGAAAACTAAACTTAGAATTTAAAGGGAGCTTGGCAGGCAGCAGAGTCCTACTTACACTAAACATATACAACTTGATTTATCTGGCTTTCAAAAGCCCAATGTAGTAAAAATAGATAATATGAAAATGTGTAGCCCTGAGGATGCTCCTCACCCTTCCATGAATTCGGCTTTCCATTTACATCAAAAACTTGGATGAGACATGAAGTTTACTTCTTTGTTCATGTGAAATATTATATTACATTATACAAAAGTTAGAAAATTCTATAAAACAACTTAATTTAAGAACAGTATATTTACTTTAACGGCAACTAATTGGCAATTAATCATGTAGGCACAGAAGTAGATCTACAAATGCCAAGATTGCATTTCCTTGGTCCTCTCTGGACTCATAAAGCTGATGTTAAGCAAACGCTCCTAATGATTAAGATTTTCTTTGATAGATCAGGTTTTATAATTGATAAATTCAGTACAAAATGATAGGAACTCACTTGCCAAGTCAAAGGATGAGAAGACAAAACTTGAGCATATACAAGTCGGTGGAGTTCCTCTATGCTGATATCTCCCAAGTTATACCTCTCCTCATGCAACAGAATGTCAGCATGACCATTATCGGCTGTCAACAATTCCATGGCATGGACAACCATCCTGCATAAACAGAAGCATGAGCTGCTTGTAAGATGACATATATACCAGATCCAAACCTAATTATCACAGTTGTTGCAACTAAAAACCAAAAAGCAGTTCTACAGAGGTTTTATGGCTTACCATGGTCCAAATGTCTTTGAGCATTCTGCTAACACAACCTAAAAAATGAGTAAGAAACATTATATTTACACAATTAAACTAAATATCTCTTGTAGAGAAATATTGCTGTATTTTTAAGGCCAAATAGTCATGAGCACATAATCCTTTTCTCACCTCAGGATTTTCTCCAAGAATACCAATGAGGAGGCACATCAGCCCGCTAGAACTAGAGGATGGTCTCAATTGCATGCATTTCTGAGATAAGCTATGGAACCCTTCTAGGCCCTGAGACATGGTAATAAAGTCCTTGGTACATAAAATTAAGAAAGAACTAAAGAAAGTTAAGGATATAGAAAAGACTCAGCAATAAAAAAAAATCAACTATAGATAAAGTTGAGGACACATCCAATCAAATTTTGCAGTCAATCCTATAGAATTTCTAACCAGATAAGGAAAGGAGATTATCCTATCAATTTTTGGTATAAATGGATACTTCAACTTTCTCGAGTAAGAATTACATTTTGGGTTAGATTGAGATATTTTACATAAGGTGGGATAACAATATAACGGCGAGATTCTAACCATTAAAACATTATCTAAATTCAACCACGCCACAAAATAATAAAGTGATGTAAGTTTATCATAACTATAAAAAAAAATTAGATACTAAGTTAAAAGAACAAAGATGCATTGAGTTGAATAAACGTCATGAATATAAAAGTTCCTATTGAATTTTCATGTGGCTCCAACAAATGAATGTACAGACTGGAAGGGAGAATAATGCTTATAGCCTCCCAATTAATGCATCATTATGTTCATTTTATGTTTCATCACTTCACCAAATGTGGCTAGTTTAGCTAACTTATCATAACATAGACATACATTTACATAAAATATATAGCATATTTTTTTGGACATAGCATATTCAGATTGGATACTGACATAAACCATGTTGGCACGGAGTAGACAAATAGTTCAGTTAAACAACCATCCTCAGAAACATTTAATTGCTCTATGTTCCAGACATTTAAACATCCACCATACAAATGAGTGACATGACCCACACAAAGCAAAAACAGGATCAAGAACTGCATTAAAATTTTTAAAATAATCCTCCTAACAATGAGGATACTTCCTGTCATAGACACTAAACACACAATATGAGGGCAGATTCATGTCAGGATCACTACTCCAATTATGTATCATAGTGTTGTTAAAGTTCTTTAGCATCAGCATTTACTCAAGTGGTATCACGTGTAGCATGGCAGGTTCATCAACATCTTAAAATCCTAGTTACTATTATATTTAGATGGTGCATAGATTTTGTCCTGTCTTCTTAGCAACCTTCAGCATGATACAGAGCATTCAATACCTTTTCCAGTAAAGATTGCAGTAGCATTCCTTGTTCTTAACAATCCATCCCAGTTATGAGGATTCTCTTGAATTTCCAACTAACTAAGAAATTTCAAAACACAAACACACTATAGTCTATCAGGTACTAGATGAATACATGTTCTCCCAGAAGCTAGCTGAATCGATTTGATTTTGCAACCCTTGGCCAAATTGGTTTTCCCCTTCCATATTGTACTCTATATTTTGATAAGCAGAGCATAAAGAAGATCTTTGTGAATCCACTCACTAACGCAATGACTGCCCATTGAACTGGATAACAATACCAAGGAGTTTCAAGCATCAAATGTCACAAACACCTCTAACCCAAATTTAAACTTCTTCAACCAGTCAATTCACAAGAGAATATAGAACTGATAACAATGCCGAGCAATATTACCCTTCCAGATTTTGTGAAACATTTCTGTGTGTGGCAGGAGATGAGTGCACCAATTAAATAAAGAAAGCATCTGCAATCTGACTCGCATTCCTCAGTAAGTCTATCACTCTAAACATAAAATATCAATTAAATTAATTAATTTCCATAAAACAAACTGTCAAGCCTCACAAAACTTTACAAAATCAAACCTATTATTCAATTAAAGGTGTAAAGCACAACAGTCATTTTACTTCATGTGAAACTTCTGGACTAAATTAACCTAAGCAATTAACTAAGGAATGGCATCAGAATAAAGAACTAACATACTAGAAACTATTACAAAGCATTATAGTCCATATTAGAAAACAAAATATATGTACTGACCATTGTGAATGGCCTTATGTAGAGAAAGTGAGATATAAACAGCTCCATCCAGTGACAAGTTGCAGATGTAAGATTGCTAACTTTACCCAACATGATCTGTAACAAATTCCTCAAACCTTCCCGAGTTTGGCGATGGCTGCATTGAACCCAAAATGCACTAGAATCTAATTTACTTATATGGCCCCGCCATTTCTCCCATGCCTGGCAGTGGAGATAACAAGGTTAGTCTCTAATCAATGACACAGAAAACAATGATGCTAAGCATTATGCAGTCATACCTTGATAAACTCCGGTTTGGTTTTATAGCATTGACCTAATCTTCCAGTTGGTAGATGAGGACGCATGCGTGGCATTGTGGAGACAAGAACAGCAACTGCCTCTACCAGCCCATTTTCTGTCTGTACCATGCATATGGAGTTAAAGCAATATATGAAACAATATCTGGTTTATCTTCTCAATGTTGATATCAACTTCCAAACTTATTGAACATGAGTTCTTTTGTTTTTAACAAGAAAATCAGACCATGGCAAACTACTCCTTTCATATCATAGTAGTTGAATATAATGTAATAAGAGCAGGAAAAAGATGCTGAATCCATGCACTACCACAAAAATAGCTCAGATGTCATACTGTTTGTCCCTCCCAAAGTTAGCTACACTATAGCAGAAACTAAGAAATGATAATAATTTCTTGCTGACTTAGCACTTCCAAAAGCCTCTCTTTGTTTAGAAGAAGAAACATTAATAATTTCCAAATCACAAAAATTAGTATCTTTTCTTAGCAGAACATGTTATCTCATATAAATATTAGTGACCACAAAAATGCACTTCAATTAACCTTTCATTGGTATGCTTACCAACCTCACGGCTGCCAAGTTGATCCAGTTGATAAGATCCATGTAGTCTCAACAATTTCACCTGCAAAAAGGAATAGCATACTCTCAGCTCATAGGGCAATTAAAAGATCTGAACAAGTGGTGATGATACAGCATGCAGATGCCAGCAGACAACTTGAGATACATAAACTTCAAAAAATCATACCACAGTGTCAAGCCACCCAACTGCAAGTGCTAATGACATTACTTCCCAGTACTCAGGATCATCCTCAACTACCTGTTCAGCATATGCTTAGTCAAAACTTTTGCTTCTTTTGATACAATAACTTAAAAGCATAAACCTCATAGTGAATGTCTTTTGTACAAAGCAATCCAAATATATCTCAAGCCATATCTTTCCATGAATGCCGGTAGCCTTATCATTTGCATAAGGGGCAGCTCCGTGCACAAGCTCCCGTCACTGCAAGGTTTGGGAGGGTCAGATATATGAAGCCTTACCTTCATATGCGGAGAGGCTCAATCCAAATTTTAGACCTATGACATCCATGTCACAATGGAGCAATTTTACTATTGCATCAAGGCTCACCGCCTAATCTTATCATTGCACAAGAAGATATAGTATAACGAAATACATCAGTGGCCAATTCTCTGATACACAATCAAATTGAGAGGTATCAACAGTTACACTGCTCAGAAGAACCAAGTGTCTCAAAAAAAATTTCTCCTGAACACTTAAGAGGTAAATTTAAGGAAAAAAGGGAGAAGGGGGCAACACTATCACAGTTTACAGGTGAATTCTCTGTTGCAGCCTCTGGTCTTGCAAGTCCCAACTGCATAAATAACTAATTGGAATATAATATTTTAATATTGGGGGTTCATTTTGTTACAAACTTAAAAAGTGTAATGCTGATTATTGAGGTCTAAAAACCATAGAACTCTAAAATTGAATGATCAACCATGATAACGTACAATGGTCAAGCGTAATTAAACCAACAAAAAAAGAAATCATGGAGATAGTAAAAGACAGATTGAGTAGGATTCAAGGAATAATACTCCAACTAAAGCAACTAAGAATACCATTTCACTTCAGAACAAGATTATTCTACACAAAAATATATTCGAAACAAAAAGGGAAAAATAATGACAAGAGGCCAAATCAAAAACAGAATTATCTTAAAAAATATAAGAACTCAAGAAATGATGCTAGATAGATCACAAAAAAATTCAAACCTGTAAATTGACAAGCCTTTTTTGCAGGCCTGCAAGCTTTGAATGGATTGTAGTCTCTGTCCTGGTCAGGAGGCTGTCATAATCCTAGGAAAGGAAAATATAAAATAAATACAGAAGCAAGCATTTAAAAGTCTATAATGGAGAATGAAAATTGCTGTGTGAATCCGCAACAAATGAAATAAACAGAAGATGAAGAATAAAAAGAAAGAGCATTACTGCTAACCAATCGACAAGGCGCTCTGGAAGCCAAGTTAGTGACAGCTTATCCACATAAAATATTTCCATTAGCTGCCATGCCGCCTTTAATCTGGTAGGTTCCTCATGAGGCTGAAAGAAAAGAGACTATTAACTTCAATAGAGGCAATTAGAAGAAAACAAAAAAGGAAAAAGATTTGGGTGCCAAACTGCCAATAGAAATCCAACATATGATGTTCGAAAAAGTATATAAACATCAAAGAACAAAAATGATTAACAAGGATTTTATTAGCAAAAATGTTTTGAATAGCCAGCAACTGCTTCCCATGAAACGTGATTTTATTAGCAAGTTACAGAACAGGCTCACCTGCATAACCATCTCTGGGTCCTCAATCACTGTGCTAGAAGGAAGCATAGGATTCCCAAGAAGGTCACTTATGTGATGACTGTAATCCAAAACATGTTCCCACCTGCATGTGCCACAAACATCATATTAGAGGACAACTTACAGCCTGAATCCTTTTTCTGCTGATTTGCAAACACAATAATGCATACAAATTTTCTAGCAGTCCTTAGAAGCTGCTTCCCCATTTTACCACCGAAAAGGTTAGTCAATCCAAGACAACTAACTGAAAGAACCTACCCTTGGTAGGTATGAACGGTAAAAATTAGAAGAATGATACCAATTTGGTATCCATGCGTGGATTCTGTTTCCAAAAGCTCAACAAGATTCCCTAAATATTCTAAGATAAATGCAACGGTATGATATCTGGAAAGAATAGAGCATCATCGAAAGCCCAATTGAAGTGCCAAATAAATGGTGAATACTAGACCCAAGAAACCACCAAGTCTTGGTCTTTCTTACAAACCTCCTCTTTCGACATTGATATTCGCTATTCAATTAAAGAAGTGCAAGCACTTGGCTGAATATGATTTCTCAATAATTTCAACAAAAACCTTGCAACTAATTCAAATAAATGGAAGCATGGCAAAGTCAAAAAATCCTAAGTTTTCCGTCGCATACCATGCTAGAGGTCGGAGCCTTCTTGCAAAGAAAAACACCACAAAGAAGTTTACCTCCCCCCCCCCCCCCCCAAAAAAAAAAAAAGTGATGTTTGACTACTCATTTAGATAGACAGATTACGATAGACAAATTCTTGAACACCATAGTTCCAGTTACTAACCCTAGTACAGAAGAACTCCAAACAGCATACCAGCACATGAAATAAAGAGAGAGAAAGACAGAGAGAGGGAGGGATTGGATGGAAAAGGATCACCATTCCGTGCGAATCGAAGATGCAGACATCCTTGACATGGCCGCGAGTGAATTCTTCCGACTCTGGAGCAGCGCGAAGGCAGGAACGGAGCCATAAGCGATCCTCCGCCTCTGAGCCTCACTGATCTCCCCGTCACCGGCGCCGAGCTTGACCTCCACTATTTTCCCGCCGATTTCTTCATCCGAAACTTCGTCCTCTTCGCCGCCAGCGGGGTCCGCCTCCGGAGGACGAAGGCACGCGACTTGAAGGAGGTTCCCCCGGGTCCAGGAGACGTAAACGCGGAAGATCGGGGCATTGACACCGTGGCGGACGGGGTAGACGACCGGGTCCCGGACATCCGGCGGGAATGGGACGAGGGAATCGCCGGGATCCGACGCAAGGCCGGGCATCTCGGCCGGACGGAAGGGGGGCCAGGGGGCTAGGGTTTTGGGAAGGGCCGGTTTTGGGGGGCCTAGGCTTTTTGAAAGGGTTTAGCGAAGGAGCGGGCTTGCAGCCACGCGGTGCGATCTCCGGTGCACGTCGTAACACCGCCTTGCCTGATGGTCTTATAGCAACGTGACAATGGACCATCCGACGCATGTTTTCATTTTTAATGTTGAGAGCTCCTGCCATTATTATCTTGCAAGCCAAATTCCCAATCATTATGGGTCAAAATACATGTTAGAAAAATCACTGCTTAGCTAACAAGGATCTAAAAATTCCCAGTCACCCATGATTCATGCAGTGATCCCAGAAAAATACAAAATTTAGATGTCGTTTGGTAAGACTTTCATATACTTCTATTTTTAAAAATAAAAATAAAAATAAGTACTTTTAACTTTATAAATTTTTAAAAATATAAATATATTTAATATAGTCTATTATTTTTTAAAATATAAAAATGATGGTGATGATAGAGATAATGATAGTAACAATAGATGTAGCAGCAATGGTAGTAACATCGGTGATGGTGCTCGTGCTAGTGAAAGTAGTGATGACAGTGATCGCGGTGGCAGCAGCACAATGGTAATGTAGTAGAGGTCACAACAATGACATGAATGTTGTGGTACTGGTTATGATGATGGTAATGAGGAATGCTAATTATGTGGTTATAATAGTGATAATAGCAACAATGGCAATGGCTAGCGGTGGAAGGGGGCGAAGGGCTCTTCTCTGTCAGCCACCCAAACATCCTACATTCCCATGAGCACACACTTCCATTCCCTGCCCCAATTGTACAAAATATGGTTCTCGATCTATTCAACTAGGAGCATGGGAGAAGAGGACTTTAGAATACTGGTTAGACCGAAGGAGTGGGCTTCCTTAATGGCAATTGCGAGGTGCTGCTACTGTAGTGTTCCGACTTCCGAAACAGAAGCGCGTGGTGTAGACCCTCCAAATCCCTAAGTGTTAATGATGAGGGAAAGTTAAAAACAATGATGAAGCATTAGGAGTGTGTTAAAAAAATAGCCGAACTGTTAACCCAACTCGAACTAGTCTCTTCAGCTCAATTTATATCATTTTTTTTAATTTGATTTGGCTTTAGTTTTAGAAAATCTTAAACCGAAAAGTTTCATTCAGTTTCGGATTGAGTTTTCAAAAATTGACTCAAATTGATCTCACGTGTCCCATATATATTTACATATAATTTAATTTTTTATTATTTTATATTTTTAAATATAAAATAAAATTTTTATATACAGATTCTGCACAACTTAATAGGATGAGATAGATTTATTTATATATTTTAATATTTTCTTACATACCTCAACAAGTTATTACATGTTTTTATATTCAGTTAATAGATATTATATAAATATATCAACTATCCTATTTAGGGAGAAAAATCCCATATGTACAACTAGATGTGTTCGGATCCTCGTGATATTTTTGCTTCGCTCTACCCAACCCGTCCTCTCATCACCGAAGTCGACGGGCTGACAAACTTTGGATGGAATGAGCAATTCACTGTTGCTGTACATTCATGCATCATACGCTCATCTCGAATTGCCGCCCCGACCATATAAACTAAATCGACGCATTAAATTTTTACTTAAAAAAATTCAGATTAATTGGAGTTACTTTCGTTGTAGTTTATAAAAAAATATAAATATATAAATAAATCTATCTTATTCTATTAACTTAAGTTTTTAGAATAAGTAGTAATTTCAATATGATACAACGTATAATTTCTTTACGTACCTAGTGATACAGGCCACCAGATAACCAGAATGTGTCCCATTGGATGTTTAGGGCAGCATAAAACAATGAGCTCGTTCTTTCACAAGGGAAAAGAGAAACTGATACTAAAACATTGTGGTCAGGTTTGCTGTCTGGATGTATAGAATTTTCTTCATGGCATCATTAACGGCCAGTTCTCAATTAGAGAGAAACAGTTCTATAATGGGTTACATTGCATCCTTATAATTGAGGATTTAGTTAGAATAGTGATTGGAGTGCCGTATTTAGATGACAAACAACTCATATATGCTTGATATGCCTCTATGGCACCTGTGATCATGCATACCACCCTCTCCTTGCCAAGTTCTTGGCAGCGGGAATGGGCACTCCTTCAACTTACCTGTGTGAGGTCACTTTCCAAAATTTACAGTAGTTTTCTCACTATTACCATGGCCCTATAGAAAGATGGTTACTTTCTAATTCACTATTCTATGCCTTGTGGTGAGGCACTTTCACAGCTAACGAGATGCAATTTGTTCGATTTCCACATGAACGGCTAAAATCTGAATTTTCAACCCAAAATTTTTTTGCAAACCTGGGAGCACAATCACATACAAGAGCAAATCTCAAGGCACTTCAGATCATCCATTCTGAACAAAATATCCAAAGCCATATACTCTAATTTTTGGTTGATATTTACATGGAACACAGATATGATAGCAAAGTGGGATTTTAAAGCACTCAGTACCTGGACAACCAAAGCACGTCGAGAATTGCAGAGATAGCTAGAAGGAGGCAGCTAATAAAAGCAAATGTGATTGAGATAGCCATGCGGTCACAGAACCGGTGCAGAGGCTTACAGAAGTCTGGAAGTGCAGTGTGCCGGATCCCTGTGCGGTTTAAGTTGGTCACCCCAGCTGCAGCTGAGCCCGCAGCCATCATAGCATATGCAAAAGCCTGACATACACAAAATTACAGCATTATAGCTTGCAGTAGTTTACATACCTTTTACCATTTTTCATGATGTAGAAACAAATGCGATCATATATGTCGAGTCACAAATCTATTGTAGTTTAATTCACAACTATATATATGCTCACATACAAATGACAAAGCATAGGTATATAATTGTAGAACATTTTTTGTGCATAGAACAGAGTTCCATATAAGTTTGCAGATCACATGGTATTCTTGGTTGTCCCTATTGGTTACCAAAAAAAAAAACTCATGCATGTCAAATAAAAACTTGAGTTTTTTTTGCATGCAAGGGAATTAAGCCAAATCAGATATACGTACTAAAATTAATAGACTGAAATAAATGAAAGTCATTCACAAGAAAATCAGCATGGCTATTACATTGGAATAATTAAGACCTGAAGGTGTCAAGGACAAAACCATACTCATAAGCCTACGCTATAAAGGATACTGAACCTGCTGATGTGATTGCAGCCAAGGATGTTATTCATCTAAATAAGAAAGGACTGGAGGGATATAAGCATCTGAAAGTCATGAAAAGAAGAGCTGGCACCTGGCCGTTCGTGATGAAAACCTTTGAAAGCTCATACATCTTGCTTCCATAAGGTGCCCAACAAATAGGGCATCCAATATATTTTGTGAAGCTGATTACCAGGCAGAGTAGATGATCAAACCTCACAACATCTTACTAAATTCCCAGAGACAGATTGCAAAGATGAAGATTCTTTTTGCATGAGCACATGAAACGTTTTTTTGGCCACTAGTATCTGGGCTCAAAATGACAAGCTGCTCTCATTAAAAAGTATTTTAAAAAAGCAGTTACAACAATGTACGTGCAATTTATATTGAGCCAAATATCTCTTCTCATATACAAACTCTAATTTGCGTTCATATCCTTAGTTATGCAAGTAATTCTTGTTGGTTCAGAAAGGGATACGAGTAGAGAAAGAAGAGGTGAGAGAGAAAGATGGATGGCTCCAATATAGAATCACTGATCACAAAAAAAAAAGGTATCGCCATGCTCCAAGAGCTTAGCGCAAAGAAAAGCATCCAACATCATCCCATCTATGAAGTTACTGTGCTTGCTTGTGTTTGTACTACAAAGTACTAATCAGATTGAAAAAAGGTAATTTCTAACTGT
The DNA here is from genome assembly GCF_051530095.1 of Phoenix dactylifera. Classification (NCBI taxonomy): domain Eukaryota; kingdom Viridiplantae; phylum Streptophyta; class Magnoliopsida; order Arecales; family Arecaceae; genus Phoenix; species Phoenix dactylifera. Next base: position 29,487,165 of record NC_143198.1, on the reverse strand, counting down.
TCCTGCCCTTTCTTTCTTTCAAGAAGCTTCGAATCTAATAACCTCAATCCCCTGCTAAGAGGCTTAAAGGTCATGGAGAGAGGAAAGATGAAGAGATAAAGGAGATTTCATTGGTCAGATTGGGGAGTTGGGCAGAGGGCATGAGAGAGAAATGGGAGGGAGTAATGAGGATTGAGAAGGGAGCCAGTTTACAAGCGATTATTTGGTAGTATAATTTTTTTATTTTTCACTCACCCGGACGAACTGGTTTTGGGAGTGCTGCTGACAGCCTTGTCGGGGCATGGGGATATCGCATTGGACAGCTAGGAAGTGCAGCTTTCCTCGTATCTTTAATGTTATCGTCCATTATCCATTTTAAAATAAAGCAAGTGTTATATGCATTTTGCCTAAAAAGAAGTATATTTATAAGGCTATAATTATAAAGCATTACCAAAACTTTACCACAGTTTTTTTTTGAGGGAAAAGCTGGATATTCTCCATGTTTCTATTTTAAAAAAATGAAATAAGAAAGAAGAATCCCGATAGACAACTAATGACTGTCATATTAAATTAGCCTGTTGACGGGGTCTTTTGGTGCATTACCAACATAGAACAATGCACTTCTTGATATGTAGTTATTTGCAGTCCTTGGATACAATCAACATAAGATAATGTGCATTACCACATTGCAGTTTGTATCTAACCTTAAGATCCACACAACTTATGCCTTAACTTTCATGATGGAAAATAGCTTTGAAATAATATGCTTTGCGTTTATACAAATATAATTGATGCAAGTACTACAAAAGGACAGGTTGATAAGACGCAGAAGTCTGTAGTTTATGACATAATAGAAACTTTGTTACATGGAATAATCTGATATCAGAACAACAAAAGAAATTACGACCAAAGAGGAATTCCAACTAAAGGACAAGCTCTTAGATGATTTTGGCACGACACCGGGCTATTTTAATGGGATTACACAAGGCAATACATAATCAAAGCAGTTTGGACTTAAACACACCTAAATTCTTATTTTTTTTAAAAAAACAAATTTTCATACTAGTAATTTGTGTGACCATAAAATTTTGTTGCAGGAAATTGACGGCATGTGGTGGATCTATCATCTATATGACCAGTCTGGTCATTTCCGACCATCAGACGACTGCTACAATTTTGTGATCATATAATCATTTTGAATTATTTTGGTTGTACTTCAAACTGATTCCTGGAAATAGCTTAGCAGAAATTGCTATCCAATAGAAATTTGAAATAAACTACACTTCTTAACCTAGAATGTTGCAACAATTAAGGGGAGAAAGGACAGCTAAGAAGTGTAACTTTCTGCATTTTTCATTTTTTTACCTCGTTTCAGAACCAATAAAGGTTCCCTGCATGCACTTGGTGGGTCTCAGAAAAGATGAATCTACAAGTGAATAAACCAAGCACATAACACCATGCAGTTTATCAGAAAAGATCATGGAGATGCATCTACAAGAAGTGATAACAAAGGCAAGTATATATTACACAAAAGATGAAAGGGTTAACTGCTAATGTAAAGCACAACAGTAAGCTGCATAACATGGAAACTTAATTCTGTTTCTTAGTTCTGTATGTAATAAGATAGGTCTTCTGTCCCTCCAAGTGGCCCCATAGGTCTTAGAGAAAACCTGTCTTGCCTAAAGTAGCAATGACTGATTCACAAGGTTGACAACATTCTGAGCATTGATTATTACATTCTTGAACCATGATAGATATGTTCTTCATCCAAAAATCTAATCCATTAAGATAAGATAAAGCCGGTGGGTTAAAACTCTTAGAAGTTTGAAAAACATATCTGCACAAACAGCGCTGCCATGAGATCCCTGACTTGTCATGATCCGTATAAGGGTAAGATATCATGGCATGCAGCCATGCTTGGAGGTATACATAAAAAACAAGAAAAATGGTTCTTTGCAGACCAATGCCTCGCATCATTTACATTAACTAAAATAATGACTGAGATTTGACATTAATTTTCGGATCTGAAATGGCATGCAACCCCCAAAGCATGGTATCTTCTATTTCCATGATGTAACAGCCAGCAACATGCACCCTTTGAATATGAAGAGGCCCATAATGCACCTAGAGTCACAGTTAAAACTAAAACTAGAGCCACCCTCGCATCATATTATCCCCTTAAACTAAGTTGTTACTAGTTACTGCTGCTGAACAATCTACTATAGAATTCTATTCTATCAAATTTAGGTGTATCTACCCTCCTTTACTAAAGCTATTTAATGTTCTGATCCCTATGATGAAACTATGTCGGCCATTATGAGCCACCATAAATGCAACGTTCGGCCATACCTATTCAAAGGCAAGCAACAAATACATTTCCTATTCCAAACCTCTTAACTTCCATGATGCACCATAGAAGATGGGAACATGTTACGTGCAACCTAGGTACTTAGATGCCACACTTTTGCAAACATTGCCGACAAGCTACGTACTAGTTTCAATCATTGACCTGCGTCTGCTAAAATTAAACTAACAATTAGCAATCTACAGTTTAAGAGATACATATCATTCATCACAGCCAAATCGTTTCCTAAATGAGAGCAATATATGAAAGATAGCATCATAATGGTGCTAACTTGGTTTTTAAAAAAAGAGAGGAAAATTCCCACAGAACCATGATTCTTTCGTTGTTTTAACACTAAAAAGTAATCTCTGAGTCAAAGTTTGCGAGACGCCGAGACAATAGATCTTCGTTGCACTCATATAACCCACGCGTAGTAGTTAAAGAATGCGTACCTGATCGCCGGCAAATATAACCCACGCGTGACGACGAGATGGGATGGCCGGCGCTTTCTTCACCAGCTTCCTCATGGTGAGTAGAAGCTGTAACAGCGAATGCGCCGCCACCGCCGCCGAGATCCCCACCAGATACCTGACCAAAGACCAGAAATGGTAACCACACTGCCTGGTACATCGACTCAAGTGCAAATCTAATAACACTACATCAATCCATCAATCACGACCGTCCATTCCGTACGCTGAAGCCATGGAGGGGTATTTTGGGAGATCAAATAATTTAAAAAGGGGGCACGGGGGGGGGGGGGGGGGGGTATTCTGGGATGGACGGGATGGACGGAAAAGGGGGTAAAGATTCATCGCTCTCTTACTCGAGGGAGTCGGAAAAGGACCACTTGGAGTAGAGCGGGAGCTGGAAGCCGAAGAGCGAGAGCTCCCCGCGCTGCTTCGCCGAGACCATCAGCGCCAATGCCAGCAGCGACGAGACCACTGTCGCCACCCGCACCACCGCTCCGGCCACGTCCCACTGCCGCCCGGCCTCGGCGGCACCGCCTGGTCCTCCTGTCACCGGCACCAGCGGGCCGCTCATTGTCCCCAAGTCCGCCGCTGCCGCCACCTTCGCTGCCTCCGGCATCTGGATCCCCACCTCCGCCGGCGCCTTCCGCCCTTTCACCGCCGCGTCCATCTCTCACTCTCTCAATCTAGTTCCTGGGGGCTAATGGGAAGGAGGCGAGAGGGACTTAAAAAGGACGGAATGAGTGACCGTACGGCCTGTCTGTGACTACGAGGGAGGACGAAAGTCACGAAACTCCGGAAATGGTGCTTTAATTTATGGTTATCTGATCTATCACTTAACTAGTTGCGTAGAAAAGCAGTCTTAAAAGCTAATTTGAGTTCTTAGCACAAAAAAAGGCTAATTTGGGCCGGCTATTCTATTTGCTGCTTAAGAGTGAAGTCTGACACCAAGAGCAGCGTGAGATCAGGAGCTTGCTTGACATATACATAATTCTTCTGAGAAAATGATTTTTTATAACCTTTAAATATTTTTATCAGTTTTATCTTAAAGAAGTTTTATACCATCTAAAAAATTATTAAAAAATGATTCAGATAATAATATTATTTTTTTATCGTTTGTTATTTTAATTATATTATTATTGTAAGATTGTTATAATAAGTATTGTTTTAATATTAAATAACTTCTGAATTTATAAAATGTGTTAAATAAGAATTTTTGAGGATGCTAATTGGTTCCGTTGCTTATAGGATGAAATGGTTTGGTTGATAAAGTGACTCTGTTTTGGGTCAGGTTTTTTGTATGCTCGTTCTCTTAAATATTGCAGTTATTGTAGTAACCGTAGTGAATCTAGTGATTAATCATGATCTTTGGTAAAGATTTGTTATAATAAAAAATATAAATGTTTAATTTATATAATATCTTATCTACCATCCGTCCTCCATTTGTCCACAGGACATGGTGGCAGTGTCCTTTATTCAGAGTTTTCTGCTGAGCTCCTCTCCGCGTTGAAACGGACCGTCAAGGGCATCGAATCTGAATTAATCCTCCATGAATGCTCGCATTGATTGCATCACCTTCATGACTTCTATCAGTCTCCGTACCTCCCTTAAAATCCATCGTGATGAGACATCTGAGAATTAATGACCGAAATTATTCATCTGCCACTCTTTTCTGAAATTTTAAAAATAAACTTGATTGCAGAATAAATAAAAATATTTTTAAAATGAGAAAGAATTGAAGCTCTATCCGTGATCGGCAAAGAGTGGCACCTCAATATACCCCAGATTACAAATTGCAGTCCCCTATTGATAAGTAAGCTAAATGGCTTTCCAGCTGATCATCAATTATTAAGCAAGTCATCAAAAATTTAAAGAAATTTTTATTAGTTGCATGTTAATAATGATAGTTAATAGGAAAACCATTACACTAACTCCAAACCACTGCCTCCCTCATCCCGAAGCATCAACAGGTTATTCCAAAGAACACGCTACCTACCAATACGGTGAGCATATTAATTGCAAACCGAGCAAAGTCCAAAATTTCCGAACCGTATTTTAAGTAGCCATTTACGCGTAGTAGCAAAGATTGGTTGTTCACCAACTTCCCTCAAAATGACCGGTAGCCATCCTGATGAGCGCTTTCAATGCATCCAGTTGCAGATTTGGAATGAATTAGGAACGGTGCGAAATGCTATTGCTGTAAAATGAATCAAATGGTAAATTAAGATACAGTCGAAGTTAACTTGGACCATACTTAAAGAACTATATTAGATTAGACTAACATCAGATAATACTTGGGGTTGAATTCCGTAAGCAAGGACGAGGTGAACCAAGTAGCGAAATGACACTGCATTCATATTTACTAGTATCTGGCCCACGCACTAGTATTTGATGTTTGACTAATATGGCTTCATGCAAGAGTGCCGGAGATAAGAATAATGGTAGCTCTTGCATTAAAATAGTTGCAGCCATGCAGGCCCTGCAATAGTAATAAAATGCTTTTAGGTGAGAGGGTTCAGAGTGTAGACCGAGTTCTGCATGCAGCTGCACTCTGGGCATTCATTCATTATATACAGCAGAAGTATATAGATTAATTGCTCATGCCGAATCCTGTAATTTGGCCCAAAAGGCTATACAGATATGCGCAAACATGCATGCACCAACGTATTGCAGATGTATATTTATTAAAACCAGACTCTACGCTAGAAATTCTCAGGAAAGCGCTACAATATATAGCTAACTTATCATCAGTAAGACTTGGTCTATTTACCAGTGAGCATGATACCCGGATCACATTACATTATAACCGTGGCTGACTGGAAAGTTGCTATAATTCTTCAAGATAACAATGTAAGCATAAATGTTCAACAATGAAGTATGAATGTTCCACATTCTTTAGAACTCACTAAGTATACCAGAAAGACATGAGGCATAACTGTAAATAACATGGCCAAAATCAAGGTTAGTCATTTGATTGTATGATCCTCATCACTCATCATCCTGAAGCACAGAATTTCCGGTGAGCCATCAAAACATACTCTGATATTCTGTCAAGAATCAGAAATATGATAGCTGCAACTCAGAAAAAGACCTGGATGGAGAGCACAACAGAACATAACTCAACAAACCATTGCCATCTATCCAACTCATATGCCAAACATCAAATCCATGACTTTTGACACAATTGATTTTGCTGGGGAAGCAATGGTTCCTGTTGAGTGACGCCCACTGTCAGTGATGGCATTGGTACTGGTCTTTCGGTGATAGCTGTGAGGGAGAGCTCCTGATGAACTCGGTGCAGCTGAACTCCTTGTACCAGGCAACTTCGAGGGTAATGAAACCATGAACCCTCCATGATTTATGTTGTTGAGCTTCTCAGTCAGAAATTGGCGCTGCATGGGGTCCACAGGTTTCACCCCAATCATGAGGACGCTGTTTATTTGTGTCCCATTCTTTCCAAGAGCCTTTCGAGCATCATATGGGTTCTGCTCCATAAAGAAAAAGAGGAAGGAACACTGAAAATAATTAATCAATGTTGAAAACAGCACACCTGAGAATTCAGGTTTTTATTGACAATTGACAACAAAAAAACAGCAACATATTATAAAATGGTCTCAGAATGTTTAACAATAACCTACGATCTACTGTGAAATTCTGCAAATGCTAGAATTATCTAAATTGGAAGTTCCAACTACTATAAATATAAATTAGAATTAGACATTGCATCAGTACAAAACAACTGTTAAATTCTAGCTCACCACAATATCCTGGTTCACAAGTGGCGAAACTTGTTCCCTTAGAGCCATGAAGGCAATTATACACTTGTACAGCAAATTGTTTGATGCAGAACAGAACCAGATATAACATAAGACAATCCTGAGAAAGGTGGAAGAACTGAGAAAGGCCAATGATACATCAATAAGATATTGTAATCACATCATTTCCTTCCTTCAATAGCTTTTATACAGAAAAACAAGAAGAGCTAATGACAATCTAATGATGGGGAACTTCAAGGGTGATTTACTAACACGTGAGGAGATACAGAAAGAATTCATGTTTTTGCACAGAAAAAAGGAATGATGCTTACTCTATGCATATGCACATACACGGATGCATACACACAGAAGCAATTAAGCATCTGGTGCGACTAAAGCAAGTTAAAGAAACAAATGCACTTTATTTTGCTGCAATAAAGCAGCTTTGCAGGTATAAAATAGTGGACTATAATGACCAGCAGTTTGCATGAAAAACATCATTATTATTAGCTAATTGTTTCAAGCAGTGGAGCATAAATTATATTAAGAAATATTATCTATATATCGGAATTATCATACATAAAAATGAACAAAGTAGAATTACCTGAAATAAAATGTGCATCCAGTTAGCATCCCTTGGACCAGGGACATGTTTCAACACTGGACCACATTTCTCAAACTCACGCAGCACAAAGTTGGTATCACCCGGGGAGAATCTGGAAAGGGAGAAGAAAGAGTAGCATTGAGTATCATAGATCCAATATAAGTTGAAATAATAAGACACGTCAAGTATTAGGTTACTCAGTAATTGCAAGATTTAGTTAACCCATAACAGTAGAGCATTTTCAAGAGGTTTTGTCCTAGGGTAAGGTGCAAAAAGTCTCATTTCTCGACAATGAGTTTGTCTCTGTCATTCAAGAAATAGACATTTTAAATGCCCCTCGGAAACTAATTACAGAAGCAACATCCCTCAACCTCAACCACTAGGTCCACCACCACATGCTTGTATCCAGCACTGCTCCCACAAAAGAAGAGAAATATGAAACTTAATTTGGCTGTGGTTATAAACATGTCTTGGTGTTGTTATCCAGGATGGAAAATCCACATATGAATATTAATCAAACAATGACTACATTAACAACACAATAAAGGGAAAAGAATATTATTTTAGCTTGCAGTAGGATGGACTCTATATCAATGCCACTCATGTAAGGGGTGGGCCAGGCTGGACATTTTTTTTTAATCAGTAACATTGCAAGTGACAGACGAAGATATATAATGATGCATAGAAAGTGTATGATAAAAAAAATGCTGTACAGTCTTCTTAAATTATACAGGACAGACAACAAATTCCTCTGACAAAAGAACAGGAATAAAAGGTATGATAAAATGGAAGATGATAACCAACTTCAATAGAGAGGAGAAACTGATACTCTCCAAACCAGAATCAGCCAGACAAAAGATCCCAACGGTAGCTCTTACAATGAGTAATGCTATCCACAGGTGACAATTCTAGACCTCTACTAAAACGAAGCATGCCCATTTTAACATTTTATTGGAGAGGTCTTCAGTGATACAATTTAATGATATTTAAGGCTGGAGATTACTCAATCAAACCATACATGCCCATTTCCCAGCAAGAGAAGCTAGTCAAGAAGTAGAAACACCATTGCACCTGATCAACAATTTCTGAAACCATAGTCCACATCAAGTGAAGGAATCAACAGTTCCTTATCCAGAGTCTACCATTCCAACTCTCCAAGCAAGCATTCAACAACATCTAAAAGTTTAACTTGGCTATACAAGTCGCCACCAGTAGAATCCCTACTTAGTCTCCACTTAAATTATACTTATCTCAGCAGAAGAATGTCATGTACATTGCTAAGTTTCTAATAATGACAAGCGATACTTAATTAATACTTGATATCTACTTAAATTCTACTTAACCTCAGGATAAGAATGTTACAGATAAAGCTAAATTTCCAATCATCAATCAATGCTTAATTTCAAATCAACCTTAGCAGAAGGATGTTGTAAGTAAAGCTAAATTTGTAATCATCAAACCCTGCTCTTACATTAACTTCCAAAAGAAATAGACTTGAACCACAAAATAGGCACACAAAAAAAAAAAGAAGCCATACCCAAAAACAGTGACCCACTCCTCCTCGTTAAGCCCTCCATTGGGCACGCTGCTACTCTTCTGCACCTCCGGCCTCGCTACCTCCCTCGGTGGCGGAAGCATGAGCAACGCCCCCGGCTCGACCACTCCAGTAACCGGCGAACCCGTCCCCGTCTCGCCTTGTCCTCCGCCGCCGACCCTCAGCCCGTGGGTCCAGCTCGAGATCTCGGGGCTCTGCAGCGCCGCCTGCTTCCCCTCAGAATCATTCACCTCTGCCCTAATTCTCAAACCCGAGGGAGAAGAGAGCGATGGGGAGCGGGAAAAGGACCCGCTGCCGCCCCGGGCCAGAGGGGGCGGGGTCCGGCTCCTCGTGCCGGACCGGGATGCCGGCGAGGGCGGAGGGAGCTCAGCGAGCGCGGGCTCGGGTAAGAAGTCGGCGCGGTCATCGAGGGTGAAGACGGGGGGTGGAGGGCAGTCAGAAGCGGAGAAATTCTCCCGCCAGAGGGCCGAGACGGCGGCGGCCGGGCCGGGGGTGGCGAAGCGGCCGCCACGGTGGGCGGAGATCGGGGAGGCAAGATCGCGGAAGAAGGGGGATTGCCTCCCGGGTTTGGAGCTTCGAGGCAACGGGGAGGAGCTCATCTTTGATCTAATATTCTTCCAACATCTAGCGAGAATTGAAACCTTAAACCCTAATGTTGCAGCGGGAGGAAGATCGGGGAATCTTCGAAGAAAATGGCGGTCGGAAAAGCTACGTAATCAATTGACTAAAATACCCTTGCATCTTAGGTTTTTTTTTTCTTATTTACATTCCCCGATTAGAGAGTGTATATTGCGGTATGGTTCTCGTTCTTTAGCTCGGAAGGCAACGGCGATCTGTCCTAAAGCATGACTTGCTTCGCATTTTCTAGCGGCCAGTACCGGTCCATGGCGCACCTAAGCTTGTTTTTGTTGTGTTGAAGTTGTTTGGTGATCGCTACATCAGATTTAAGCCAACGAAGACCAATTAAACAATTTTTTTTTTTTTTTTTGGTCAAAAATAGGAGGGGAGGGGGAGGGACCAGCCCACCCGCGTAGCAGCCCCATTACTGAGCCCCCCTTCCACTAGGGAATGTTCGATACAGGTCGCAGGTTTTCGCGTGCCTTCCCCGACCCGTGGGCTCACCCCACTGAGTTCACCGCCTCACGTGTGGCTACGTCACCCCAGTGCCACCTTGGTACAAGTGGAAGGAAAGCATAACCACCAACAAGCCAGCCGAGCGTGGGGCATCCGGTCCCCTAATTTAATCGACGCCCGTGCGTTTCGAACCCGGGCAACTTGGGCGGAATTATCGCCCCCTTACCACCAGGCTACTACCTTGGTGGCAATTAAACAATTTTTTGCCACGAGTCACAAGCCCTGTGGAGGAAACAGCTTCAAAACTCACTATGGGGTTAAACAGATGGTTCGATACTGACTCATCCAATACTACTGAATTTTTTGATTGGACAGCATGCAGACGAGCATGGGCCAGAGACTCGGAAGAATCTGGCATTGTGGTAGCACCAAGCCGTAAACGTCTTCGGCTAGAACGGCCATTTTCAACCATGCTTTGATGACAAACTGCAGAAAGATTACGTTTGAATATCCTACTGGTCCATCCCAAGAAATTTGAACATTTGTTTGGCAATCTACGGATAGATCATCAAAACCTAGGAACCGTCCCATAGCAGCAAATATCAGATGAGACAATGATCTGGAAGAGATTGAACAAGAGGGGGGTCTAGACTAAAGAAGCACCACGGCTAAAATCTCCCATATGCCCCAAAATTCAGCAAATCATAGCGCGGGTCCAGAAGGGTACAATTCTGTTTTTATTTCCTCCTCTTAGAAGGTGCAGTTAAACCCGGACAACTATCAATAGTATAGAAAGGAGTATCGTTCGTACCAACAAAAGGCCAGCTTGCTGGTTTATTCAATTATAATTCCTTCTGTCGCATTATCCAGTAACCACATATTAGCTTGTTTCTGGATATGATGTCCACCAGAGAGTTCTTCTGAAAACTTACCCAAAAATATCAGCTCCCTCCTTTGTGACGGTGTAACATAATTCAAATATTGACAAAGATAAGGGCCTAAAAAATGTCCTCAACTCAATCTAATGCAACTCAACAGCAGATGCCCAAATTAGCTTTGGTGCAAACTTCATCAACCTTTCATCGAGGCACAGAAAGGCCGGTCTCTGGGAGACAAAAACAAGAAAAACATTAACGCCATGATTTGGAAATAAAGCATCAATCCAATGATAACAAACATAAAAACTTAATACACACCATGTGACAGCTGATTTGATTAATTATATAGAATTATGGGAGCACGTAAAGCTCTTGCAGAGCATTACAAATTTTATACTTTTGTTTTTGATATTTTACTGCAGCTAATTTTTTTAAGCCACTTCCAACTACATCCACAGTATATATTGCTACCAGCCAAATATAATGTTGTGTAAATGAAATCATAATTGAGGGGTTGGCATGTGGGAATTTTATTGCTAGACATTTCTAAACAAATTAAGCAGCCCCGAAAATTTCCAGCCAACAAAATTATAGTTGCATGTAACTGCAATCAAAATTAGTTATCATTTATTACTTCAACTTATGATTACTATTAAGATTTTGCTTTGCTAAACATAAAATCAATAATTTTCGGAATTTGATCTTGTGCCCCATATATCCTCGCGCGCGCACATTCATATGAGACACTTTGAGTTGATTAAATATCATTAGGCGAATGTTTGTTCTACAAGAAAACTAGAACAATGTACATGCCTATAGCTAATGAGATCTCTTTCTACTGGTTGTTATATTAGAGCCTATATATGCATTTCATAACCTTTTTTAGTACATGCATTTCGTAATCTTTCAGCACATATTACCAGAATTTAAGCCAAGGCTTCAGGTAGCAGACTAAAATATGAACAATTGAGTTACATCTTGAACCATTTAATAGGGGAAAACATAACACTCAATTAATTCTCTGAAGCGATATCAAATACTCCTACTTGTTGCAATTAAACATTACTAATCTATCTGATCATAATCATATGTTCTTACCACCAGAAATGATTCATCTTTACAGCATTGGGATGAGCATCATTGCTTTTAGCAGGATAGCTTGGCTACAGATCCCAATTACATGGATGCAATTACAATATAAGCTTATACATTAGTTTGTGATGGGTAATCAAGAATAGAATATTGGACTTGATGATCTCCTTGACACGGTCATGTGGTTCAGTCAAGCATAAAACCAAGAACAGCTAAAATTCCTCTGTGAGTCCAAAGAGTAACAAAACAAAGGAAGAATAACATCTAACGGAAATGTTAGTAAGAATTAGATGCACGAGGTCTTTTTCTTGAAACAGAACTAAATGTATTAGAATTTAGGAATTTTGTTAGGGAAACATCCAAGTCTATATTGTTGTTCTTATTCTAACACACCATCTCAAGACCTAGTTCCTCGAAGGAAAGCATTGGAGCAGCCCGTTATCCTAGATTTATGCTTTCCAAGACCAGATTAACAAAGGTTGTTATATTTCCGAACTATATCTATAGGATCAACAACAGTTTCATGCTTTTATCACACTTGCTCAGCATTAGCTTATTAGATCTCCATTTCTCCACTAATTACTTATCCTCCATACAGTGCCGGCCCGAGCCCTAGGCGATCGAGGCGGTCGCCTAGGGCCTCGGACCAAAGGAAGGCCTCCGGCCTCCGCCTCTGGGAGAGCTCCTCGCCTCCTCCTCCAGGCTCCAGCGACCAGCGGTCCGCAACCGGCATCCAGGCCAACGGCAACGGGTACGGGACAAGACATTTCTTCTCCAGCTGCCCAAGCCCTAGCATGCCGTAGCCAACTAGCCCGTCTTCTCCATCCAACCATCCGCCTGGCACAGTGGCACCGGCACGCCACCGTCTTCAGTCTTCTTACTTCTTAAATGTTAGCCCGTAGCCACCGTCTTCTTCCTCTTCCTTCCCGGCTTCCCGTAACCCCGTTCCTCGAATCTCGAATCTCGATAACTCGGTTCTTGAGAGTTGAGACTTGACGCCGGCGTCTCTTCTCCAGGTCTCCTTCTCGTTCTCGGCCCTCCGCGGCTCCGCCTCCGCAGTCCGTCCTCGGTCCTCTCTGGCTTCTCCAGCTCCTTCCCCTGTTTCCGCGGTGAGTTCTCCTTCCCTTGTTTCCGCGGTGAGACTTGCAATTCTAGCTTTGAAGATGGAAGTAGAATGGGTTTCACTGTTTCAGAAACTATCTTTTTAATCTATTGCCGTGATTTGCATGATATCTAAAGCCAAAATGGCCTTTTCTTCGCAACAATGGAACCTCAGGATGGAGGGTTTTCAACTGTTTCTTTCCACCTATTTTATAACTGTTTACTGTGTAATATTATTATTACATTCTGTAAGAAAACCATTAAACTCTATGCGTCTATCTTTTCCATCTTAGATAAATATTCACATGCTTCGATCTTCCTATGTTCATTTGTTTCAATGAACTGAAACTTGACTGATGTGAATTTTTTGCCTCCTTGCACAAGCATGTGTATTGCCAACATTGTTTGATAATTGATTTATCTAAGTTGTTTATTTGCAGTCATAACCATTGCAGACAATAAATTGTAGTCAGAATTTTCTTTTGAAAAAAAAAACACACTAATTGTTAGATTAAATAAGATATTATTTTAAAAACTCCTTCTGAGGCCTTAAACTACCACAAGGAATCATGGGCAGCGATCTCCCTACCACCTATCAAAAAGAACTCACTCAAAAAGCTAGACGGATTATTTTTAAATAAATTTTTAAAATATTTTGCACTTATTAAAATTTATTATTATTATTATTATTATTATTATTATTTAAAAAAAAGGCCTCTCTTAGAAAGTTCGCCTTAGGCCTCCAAATGCATTGGGCCGCCCCTGCCTCCATATCAGTCACGCTCAATAATCACCTCAAACCTTGGCTCTTTGAGTGATACATGCGACAGGCACAAAATTCTGACTGCTATCAAACAGCAGACTTTACAGAAGGAGCTTTCAACCTTGAAATTCATAACATGTTGTAGTCTTTCAATAGCAATAACATGAAAGTAGAAACTAACTCAGAGAAAAAACTGCAGGTCATGAAATAACAAAAAGTCATCTGTAAACTTCAATATACAACTAAGAAAAATGTCGCCCTCTTTTTTGGCCTGTTCAGCATGTGGGCATTTCAGAAATGCTAATTTACTCATGAATCCAGTCTAACTCCATACAACAGTGCTCATCTTTCCTAGATCATAGAACTGACATGACATAATTGATTTTGCATCCAGGGTGGAGAATAGCAAAGAATATAGAAGCCTCGATGAAGAATATCGCGAAAGTAAAACCATTTCATGAAATCGCCTGCTACATTCCATGAGTCAATGCATCAAATATAAATCAACTCCATACATCATCTTCTGAGGTAAATTGGCAATTATACTCAGTTCAAGTTTTTAGAAAATGAATTGCAGGAATACCCTAGAATGTAGAGTCACAAAACATGTCGAAATAAGCTACCAAAACATGGCTAGCTTCAAGTTTTTGATACCGACCAATACTGCCCAATATAGAGTGTACCCTACCAAACCAATATGGCACCAATTATAGTATGGGGGCTTGAAATGCCCATGTACCAACACATGGTACAACTGTTGTCCTAACTCCAACAGCATACAAATGTATCTGTACAGGGGCACACCGCACCGACCTAACTCATCCAATATGAGGTCTGGTGTGGCGACTGAAAACCTTAGTTAGCTTGTGTCTTGTGTAACTAAGGCAGTGTTTGTAGGTGGTATACCGTGAAATAAGGGCCTTATCCCATGGTTATGCTGCCAAACACCCTTTTTCACCCATGGAATAACCTTGCCTCATAAAGTACAAGTAGGTGAGAGAGTTTCCACCATTTTGGTGGAATAGGCTTATGTTGCAGAATAGGGAAAAATTATTCCCTCCAATTACATTTTTGCCCTTATATCTAAAGTAGAAGGACAATTTCATCCTTGTGATAAAATCCAAATCATTGCAAAACCTGATGCACATTAAATGCATGCACTTAGCACTCAAACCAAATGCATAAAATTCCTATTCCATGGAATAATTCCTATCTCTCCAAACATATTCAGATAAGTCTCCCTCATTCCTTAAAAATTTATTCTGCAACCAACTCTACCTAAGAGATGACCCTGCAAATACCCAAAACAACAAGCTGATATTCCATTATAGGCACCAAAACCAAGGATGCTTTCACGTTATAATGTCCACCTAATTACACATTTCTAGTAGCCTTCATCTTCAAGCCCCTGGAGAGCTTTTGCACGTCTTTTAAACCATTGGATCGACAGCCTACTCCCTACTTGTTTATATCTTTAGTCAATAAAGCCTATAAATACTTCAAAAAGCCATCAATAAACTATCTGATACTTGAGAGCCTCAGATTATACGAGGATAAGAGACCAAATTCAAAACCCCTTGTTTCCGTGGATAAAAGAACCACATGATTCTAGTCTTGATATCACAATATTTCCATCTTCTCCTTTTCCTGAATATTTTTGCCATCCATACAGAATATTTCAACCATTCATGGTGGAAAAAGAGCCCTCTAAAAATCATTCCAAGGAAAGGAGGGAAAATCCATTACATGTCAAAAAAGACGATTCCAAAAGAACGTGTGTCAACGAAAGTGATAAAACTTCACTCTGAATTAAAGAAATGAATATGTCACAAAATGATTCAGTAAGTGCATAAACATAAAAGCTGGTATCATTTAAAGCATGAAGAATGAAGCTACCTTAGAAGCCAAGGGGCATGCTACATGGTTCTCATTTTTTCTCTTTTTTTTGGGTTTGATAATGGGAGCCTCACAGGATCATTAGGAATCCTAGAATGCTATGAAGTATTCTAACTTCTCTCTAATTGTTCAACCATGGTAGTCAGATTAGGTATACATGAGAACGATACTTAGTTTCTAGCACATGGGAATATGCTTTATTTCTAAAGATTGAAGTGGGTGGCAAAGCTGACACCCTAACAAGTTGTTATGACAAAACATCCACATGATCTTGAAGATAGAAGCATGTCAAGTTTGTAACTATCTGCCACCAAGGCCCACCTCATGGTTCTCCTATGATCATCCATAAGGATTTCATCCATGGAAATAGTAATAAAATAGGAGAACTTTTGGTTGGTCGAAATCTTTACATTAGAATTTCAAACTCGAAGGTCTAGAATATAAGGGCATCTCAAGAGAAAGGCAAAAGAAAGATAATATATATATAATGCTATCAATGTACTAATCAGTAGAAAAATGCATGGAAAGCAGCATCAAGACTGATGTAACGGCATACTGCAAATTTATAGGCTCATGAACAAGCAACTGACTTATGAAATGATAGAAGCATGCTTAACAACAGACTTTACAGATACAGATTTAGCTATTTTGAGAGTTCCAATAAAATCAATACATGAACGAAGTATTTTCCTGTTGCAACTAGACAGCAGTTTTCCCTTAATATCAACAAATTAATCAGGGCAATTGACATTCTAGCCTACATTTGCAACTATATCAGCACAAGGGTTACTTAAGAAGATGCTGACTGCAACAAATGGTGATGTATCCTTGTCAACTGACAGCAACAAATGAAATATAAAATCGGCTGAAGAGGCTTTTCTTTAAGATGCTATTTTATAGTCTTTCACATGGTGCTGAGAAATTATATGCAGTTCCTCCAACCTAGACTCCTATAATTGGAAGAAGCATCTGTGCCCCTGCCCATTTCATCTAATGCCGTTCACCTCCAGAACAAGCCTAAGAAAGTCCCTATCATCCATTTTCTCAAAGGCACTCTCAAGGTTTAATTTGCTGATAAAACCGACTCATCTTTAGCATGCGTTGTTCATACACATCCATAATCCATAAGCACTTTCAACTCTTGATCAAGATTGTTGCCGCTAAATTTTGAACCGAGGTCAGGATGGTGCTCGGCTAGCTTTGAGGTCGGTAAAAACCGAGCTGAATGAGGTCAGATAAGATCGAGGCGAGGAAGATCCAGTCGCCTTCGAGGCTAACTTTCAAGAAGTCCACTTGCCGAAATTTCTGACAGCGGACTCTCAAAATAGTAGAGCAACGGCGGGAAAGAAAGAAAATTTGTAGAGAGTAGTATCCAAAAATGAGTTTGCCTGAGAATCTTCGGGCCACCCCTTTATCTAGGATAGCATACTGATCCGTTACTTGATTTGGTGTAATTTGTTTTAATTTCAAGATAACGGCTGGCTCCACATTAACAATGTGAAAACCATCCTACATGAGCAGCATGCGGCAATAATTACGCCGATCGTGCATTGACTACAGTGTTATCATAATTGCTGGTCTTTATTAGCACAAGCAGAGTGACACTTTGGTATTAACGGAAGTGTTCACCACGGTTAATACTGAGGCCAACGTGGTTGGGTCTAATTCGAGGTTAAGATGTCCAATATTTTTCTATCAAAGACTTTGGCGATGGTCTCAAATAAGCCAAATATGGCTCAAGCTTCTCATCTGTGTATATTAAGTGAAAGCAACTAAAACAGAAACAATAATAAATCCCCATCACATTCGCTTCACTGTAAAGACCTCTCCTTTAGAGATCGTACAAAAGCCAACCGATCAGATCCCAGAAAACAAAGTCAAATGCAGCTTGACTATGTTGGATCGTATACAAAACTTCCCACCAAAGAAATACCAAACCGAGTTACAAACAAAACTATATTTAATATATACAAAATAAAATTCAGCATCAAAAAATCTTAAGAGAGAAGTCGGTCAAATCAATGAATCAACAATAATACGCAATGAAAACAACTAGAAATAAAGAGAGACGGTGCCTTACTCCACCAAATAGTTAAGAAAGAAATTGGAGGATAGAGAGGATCAGACTCCGGGGTTGGAACTGCAGAGCGTACCCTGTGACAGCGACCTTGAGCCCGCCCTGGAGTCTATCCCCAGTCGCGAGGTCAGCCGAGCCGAAGACACAGCGCTGTGGAAAGGCTGGAGGGATTGCAAGGAACCGATCGCGCGAGGAACCCTAAAAACCAAAAGAAATCAGAAAAGGGAAAGAAATCGAGTACAGGGCCAAAGATAAGAGAGATCTTGCCTTGGAAACGAAGGAATTGGACGTGTGGGGAGATTGGGAGAGACGGGGCCGCTGGGTTTCCTCATGGAAGACTTGATGAAAGAGAGGGCGGTCCTCGAGATCGAACGATAGTGGGAGGCCATGGAATCAAGATGACAAGGTCACAAGAACGAGAAGAATAGAACGAAGAGGGCAAAGGAGGCGAGAGGGGCTTTGGAAGGGTTTTGCTCGGCTGTCAGCAACCCATTCTTGGATACCTTCAATTATAAACCAGCTAGGGTTCGCCCTTTTCAAATTGGGTACGTGGCAGTCTCGCACGCGTATTTCTTTATCATTTTTTTTTTTGGTTCCAAAAAGGAGAAATTTTCAGCAACTACCCAGCGTTGGCTCCGAGCCTCGGATGGTAGCTTCTTGGCCTCACAAAGGAGAGCTCCGCCTCTTATGCCTCGTTGATCCGGGAAAAAAGAAGAAGGTGAAAAAAAAATATGGTTAATAAAAAATTAAAAAAAAAATTTATTTAGTTATTTTTTATAAAAAATAAATAATAGTATTTTTATAAAAATAAAATTTTTATGTTCGCAGAAAAAATTTATAGAAGACACGAGAAAACTACTTATTTTTTTTAAAAAAAAGTACTCTCAAATCGTAACGTCTTTTATTTTATTAAGTATATAATAGATATTTCATATATTTTTTAAAAAAATTAGATGCTCAACTTAAAATAAATCATTCTAACGTATATTATTTTTTCATAATCAACCAAATACGCTGAAACTATTTTTTAAATATTATTTTTTAAAAAATATTTTAATAAAAAAATGGGTAGTGGTTCCATTTTCCAAAAATTGTAAGCCCATAAATCTGATTTACAGCTAACAAATGGCATCTAATCACTTTTACTCGACAAATTTTGTCTACAATGCATGAACTACTTAAGTAAAGTGCTAATATTTATACAGGGATGAAAAAAGAGATGTGACTGAGTTCGGAAGATTCAGATGATTAAAAGTGGGCACCAATAGCTGGTCCTTCAATAGGGAGGGGCTATAGAAGTGTACAGGCATTTTTCACTAATTATCCATAAAAACGATAACAGCTTAGTACCATATGGAAATAGCCGAGACCACTCCAAGAAGTAAGAAAGCCAAAAAGAATCCGGACAAAAAGAATATTTAAAATGGACTAATATATGGCATATGTTGGCATTAATGATGACAAATTTATTAATTAATGTGTCTTACGGCACATTGAGAAGCAATCTTTCAGCTCCCATCTTCATTTAGTTGTCAAACAACTAAAATCTGCATTTCATCTTTTTTTTCTTCTTCCAAACCCAAGTTTTGCCATAAGATGACTGATAAGCTAGATTACAAGATTTAAATGTCAATACCTAAAGAGACCCAATTTACATTAGAGACCAAAGAAAGTTTCTCTATCATATAATCGTGTGTCAGTAAAGCCCCAGAATGAAGAGCTACTTTAAGTAAAAAGTATTATACGTAAGAAGTAACATGCAGGCGAAAATGGAACAGCTCCAGAGAGATCTTGAGACTACGTAAGTATTAGATTACAAGCGCTTCGAGGTCAGAAAGTCTCATTGCAAATGTACATCTACAGAACAGAAGATGAATAATGCTTGGACAATTGTTGGATTGTGAGAATTTTAAATGGCGCAATAAACAATTGAAGTTTGGCAAAGGATATGGCATCATGAACCCAGGATGATAAATGGACAAAGTCAAGATGACTAGATTTTATCAAAATGATCGCGATCAAACAATTAAAAAAAAATAAAAATTAGGAAACTGCTTACAACCTTTAATCAGCAAAGGAAAAAAAAAAAAAAAGAAAACTTGCGGTTCTATTATAATTCCTTCTTCACCTCAGAAGAGTGAGAAATAGAGAAGGAAGAGTAAAGAAGGGCAGGGGGGAGTAAAATCTCATTCGTTATCACTTCCCCACTTCGAATTTGGTGGAATGGAGAAGAAAGAAGGAGCAATACCATCTTGAGTTCTTTACCATTGCCGATAGAAGTGACTGACTGGAGCTTGCCCATAAGGAAAGGAGGACTTCCCCGTGGAAGTGCTTCTATTGGCGGTCGTCAGATCGAGAAATAAGCCTAGAGGAATCCGAATATGAGTCCTGGAAGGAGGTTCTCCGGCCTCATGCTGGCGGCGAGCCACGGCTCCTGTCTCTGCGGGTTGGAGAGATGAAACAAGATATCAGAAGGTTTTCGAAGAAATGGAAGAAGAGAAAGGGAGAGAGGGCAAAGAGGGTCGATCCATTCTGCGGCGGAGGGGGATACGTCTTTCGAAGGCTGGGATGGATTGCGCCGGAAACATTTATCCTTCTTGCTTCCGCTTGAGAGTGATTCTGATTGGGGTGCAATTTCTGAAAACATACTGAAGAAATGCCGTGAAACTGGTTTTAAAAAAATTATTCAAAAAATAAAATAAACTTTTTTTTTTGTCTTTGCAATATTTAAAAATTGTTATGGTCTTGATTTTTGTGTTACTGCATCTCTGTGCCGAATATATATGGATCTGAGATTATTTTGTAAAGTTGAACGGTCTGAATCCGACCTAAATCGGATCCGAATTTTTTTGGTTGGAATCGAATTATACATAGAGACGACGCGATCCGAATAATCGATTCAGTCAAAAATATCCGATCTTCTATTAGATTGGGCCTGGATTGAAAAATAGAATCCAAATAAGAAATCGAGTTGGGTCGGGATCACTTATAACACGGTCCGACCCGACCTATTTGCACTCTAATACTAAAGCAAGGGAAGGGAAGAGGGAAAATGTAGACACTCAACACTAAAGCCTCCTCTATCGCAGTTAGCAACCGAGAGTATTAGGGGAAGATATTAAAGCATCCTCAATCAAAAGTATTGTAAGCGTATTAAGCCTCCTCGGTCAATAGTATTATAAGAGTATTATCATAAAGAGAAGACACTTGAAGACACTAAAGCCTAAAGGGAAGGGAAAATTAGAGTACAAAGCCTCTACCCCAAAATGGGAAGGGAAGGGAAAAGCCTCCTTCTCACAGACAAGTATCATCAACGAATGGATACATAATCCTCATCTAATCCTTGCAGTCTCACATTCTTAATCATATCTCGAAATGAAATTATTATAGATGCAGCAGCTTCTGAGTCTCCTACCTAAACAAACCTCTTCAAAACAGCCATACCACTATCGGTAGTTGCTCCTACCTAAACAAACCTCCTCAAAATGGCCTTATGACCAGTACTTCAGTTGTGCCTCTCCGGAGCCCTAAAAACCTCGGTGCCTGCTATTGTTGAATCCGAGTCTCACAAACTGGCTTTCAAGTTGTACGCTCTTGCTAGTCATCAATTTCACCCTCATTCTGGTTCTTGTGGTCCATCTCATGCGATTTTTGACCGACACCATGAAACCACCCACCTCCAACATGGTGAAGCGCATCATCTGGATTACACTAGCGGTCTCATACTTCACCTTCTTCCTCGGGATTGTTCTCAACATAATGGCTTGATTAGTGAGTTCTACTATCTCTATGTTCATGGTTTCCCTTTTTATTAAATAAGAGCACATGCATGGAGTTATATCCTCTTACATGTTCTCATGGTGTGCATCTTTGTTTGTTTTAGTTCTATTTTGAATTGATCAATATATTCGAGCTTGTGTCTACTATTATGTATCATATAAAATTTTTTATCCAATCTACTCTGACATAGTTGCTTTGATTTGGGCATCATGGTGCAAAATGAAAAATATTATCCATAATATATTTATTAAATAATTTGGTTCATGCTTTTCTTGTCCTCCTTTGTAGATCTATCAGGATCATCAGCCAACTTTTTCAAATGATGTAAAACTTTTTTATTTGGAGGCCATATTGGATTTTTCCACCAGTCTTTTGTTTAGATATTAATTTTTGATCAAATTATCAAATCAAAAAAAATTGTTCTCTTCCTTTTGTGTTGGAAGTTTGTTAAAGTATTTGCCGGATTAAATCCCAAAAGGGGGGCAAAAATACTTCTGCTAGGTAGGTACCAGAGGAAGGATTAATATATGGTGTCTATGAAAATTCTAATCTCATTGCAAGGCTAAGAACTGAATAATTAAAAATTTTATCTTTTAATTTTTAGATTTAAACAATGAGTCTAATTTTGTGAAGACCCGAATCATCTTCCCTCTCTATGATCAAATCCATGTTTCTATTGGATCTTGGAATTTGATTTAGCTTTCAGTAGATCAACCGAGTACAAAATTTTATTTAGCTTGGGTCAAAACCCTTTCACCACCTAATTTCGTTGAAATCTTTTGTGTAGGATTTTATGCTTTGATTTTGGTTTTGGTGTATTAACCTCTAATTCAATTTCATGCTGTTTTGCTATGAATCAATGGTCTAAAAAATTGAAACAAGCTTTGAAATTGATGGAAAAATAAGAACAATTTCGACAAGTTGACTGCTAGCCATAGGGACATTGGCGGGTCAGAGGGGTGGCTAGCGCCCACCACGGGAAGGATTCACCCACCTTAAAAAAAAAAAAAAAAAAAAAAGTATCTAAGAGGCAAGGTTTCCACGTCAGCAATGACAGAAAAGGCACTCCTTGGGCAGTTGGGCAAGGAACCTGGATCAAAAGGAAAATGGGTCCAAAGTGCACCAAAGAGCCAGGTTTCCACTAGCAATGACATGATCCAAAGAGCACTTAAGAGCCAGGTTTCCACTAGCAATCACATGCCAGCAAGGAAAGAAAAAGCACTCCGCTCCGGCAAGGAACCTGAAGAATTTCTGGTGTAGAACCGGATCTGGGAAGGAAGACTTCAGTGGTGATGATGATGTACTCTTGAGATTGCTGCTGTACGTTGTAGCTTTAAATTGGAAACAGAGGAAGAGGGAGAAGAGAAGGAGGAAGAGGAAGAGAAGTAGGAGAGGAGAAGGAGAAAGCGGGGAGGGGAAAACGTGGGGAAAAATTCTTAATCAATTCTCATTAAAGCCCTAATTACCATCAAAGTTCCCTTTAAATAGGGCCTCATAAGAACAATTAAAATAAACCCCCTACACAAGAATAATTTCCAATAAACCCCAAATACACAAATGAACCCTAAAATGCAAACAAGCCAATAAACAAAACAAAATAAATATGTACTAAGATGGTGAACTAGAAATAAATATGTACTAAGATGGTGGACTAGGCTCCGATGTCCCCATCAATTTCGTGAGAAAATAACCGAACCTGAAGATAAGGAACCCAAAATGCACCTCCTCCTGGGTTTGGTGGAAGGATCAAAAGGAAAATGGGTCCTATGAGCAAGGAATGTCAGCAGCACAAGAAAATGGGTCCTAAGAGCAAGGTTTCAAATAGCAATAACATGTCAGCGGCACCTCCACCTAGGTTTGGTGGAAGGATCAGGGTTTGGTGGATGGAATACTCAATCGCCTACTTAGGGTTTGGTCCTAAGAGCAACGACTCGCCTATTTAATCCCCTCCCTCACGTCGCCTACACCATCCCTCACACTCTCAATCATCAGCAGCACCTCCTCCTGCCCAAATCCTCCTCGAAACGTCGTTGCCACCTCCACCTGCCCAAACCAGTACAAACCTCCTAACGGTCTTGCCGCTAATACTCCAGTTGTGCCTCTCCAAAGCAACTTTGGTGCCAGCCGAATTCAAGTCCCACAAGCTGGCTTTCAAGTTGTACTCTCTAGCCAGCCTCATCAATTTCACCCTCATTCTGGTTCTCGTGGTCCGTCTCATGCAACTTTTGACCGGCACTATGAAACCACCCATGAAGTACATCATGTGGGTACACTAGCGATCTCATATTTCATCTTTGCCCTTGGGACTGTTCTCAACTTGATGGCTTGATCAACAAGTTCTACAAGCTCTACGCACATGGTGTCTCTTTTCAATAAATAAGAGCATATGCGCGGTCATATCCTCTTGCATACTCTCGTGATGCTTTTTTATTACCATCCCTATGTCTCCCACCTTTGTTTGTATTAGTTCTATTTTGAATTGATCACTATAGTCGAGTTTGTGTCTGCTGTCATGTATCATGTAAAAGTTTTTATCTTATCTACTCTTATACAGCTGCTTTGATTTGGGCATTGTGCTGCAAAACGAAAAATGTTATCAAGAATATATTTATTAAATAATTTGGTTTATGCTTTTCTTGTCTTTCTCGTTAGATCCATTGGGATCATCGGTCATCTTTTTTAGGTGATGTAAAACTTTTTTATTTGTAGGCTATATTGAATTTTCCTATTGGTCCTTTGTTTAGATATTAAATTTTGATCAAATTATCAAATCAAAAAAATTTGTTCTTTCCCTTTTGTGTTGGAAGTTTGTTAAAGCATTTATTGGGTTAAATCCTAAAAAGGGGGCAAAAAAACTTTTGCTAGGTACCATAGGAAGGATTAACCCATGGTGTCCATGAAAATTCTAATCTTATTGCAAGATTAAGAACTAAATAATTTAAAATTTTATCTTTTAATTTTCAAATTTAAAAAATTAGTTTAATTTTTTGGAGACCCAAATCATCTCTTCTCTCCACGATCAAATCCATGTTTCTAATGGATCTTGGAATTCGATTTAGCTTTCAGTAGATCAACCGAGTAAAAAATTTTATTCAGCTTAGGTCAAAACCCTTTCTCCACCTAACTTCGTTGAAATCTTTTGGTGTAAGATTTTATACTTTGATTTCGATTTTGGTGTGTTAACGTCCAATTCAAGTTCATGTTGTTTTGCCATGAATCCATGGTGTAAAAGGATAGAAACAGGTTTTGAAATTGATGGAAAGAACCAGAAGAAAAATTTCGATGTGTTCATCGCTGGCCATAAGGTTATCGACGGGTCAAACAGGTGGCCGATGCTCGTCGCTACAACCCCATCTTCTGCGCTTTTGATCCGAACAAGAGAGGAAAGAACGGAATGAGAGAACGTTCGCAATTCTTAGTTATGGCCAAAACCCCATTAAAAGAACCTGCTATTAGAAATACCAATTACTCAGACTCATACACCAATAGCTGCGCCTCTGGATGCTCCTCACCCGATCTATAGGAATGCTCTCAAGATGATAGGATGGCCTCGCCTCTAATACTCCAATACTGGGCCTCTCAGAAGCCAACAAAAAGCTAGCAATTCGAGTGGGTCTTCAAGCGCTCATAGTGTTTGATGGGCGCATCCTTTTTCTCCTTTTATATTTGAAATAATTTATATACAAAATTCTAAATTATTTGAGGATTTTTAATTTTCTTCTAAACTTTAATTTAGTACAATTAAGTTATCAAACTTTTAAATTCGTTCAATTCAGAACCAGAGTATCAATTCTGTCTAACTATCGTGATGAAATTATCACATGATGTTATATAAGTAATCATCCTCTTCTGCCATATAAGCTGAACACATGACATTATGTGATAATTTCATCTGGAATTCATAACCACAGTCCGAATTGAACGAATTTAAAAATTCTATGACCTCATTGCACTAAGTTAAAGCTCAAGAGGAAATTGAAAACCCCATATAGTTTATGATTTTTTGCATGATTATTCTTTTATTTTTTAAGGTAACAAAAAGTGATGAATTTTAATGGAAAAACAAAAGTTCCAATCTCGATTTGTTTTGCAACTAAGAGCCTACGTCTAAATGATCTCCTGTAAACATGTGGGCAACTATCAACATCTTACATCTCTATAGAGGGTACTTTGGAAAGCGTTGATCAGAGCAATTCATCTTGACATAAGCAAGACTCATGTCCAGCCTATACAGAGTTCTATGTCACAAGCCCCAGGGATGCATGTTTAGCACTAAAATGCAGGTTATATAAAGTAATTGATTTGTATCATTGTATTCGTTAAACCTCGCATCATTTAAGATAAATTAATAAACCAATTGAAATTGCATGGTGGAACAAGTTTACGTCATTTTTTTAGAAGCTTTTGACTAACCCAATTTCATGGTTTCCATTGTCATTAAGATTGGAAATCATGTATCTGATCTTACAATAGGTCTAGTGGAAGCATCTTAATGGATGACATTTGAATTACCAAGAAAACTGAACCTAGTTTTCTTTCTATACATTAAGAGAGAGAGTTTACCTTTGTCAAAGTTGTTGTGCCATTCATCTTTTTCCTTGACCAATATGATGCATATTGCATGCGACCGTTGGAAGGAAAACTATGGTTAAATGTCAGGGCATGTTAGCAGATGGAGTGACTGAATTCTGAGAAATATACTGCCACTAGAAAGCTAGCCTTTGAAGAGCAAGACCTGGTATTTTGATAAATAATTAAGGCTGACCTTCAAGATAAAACATTGGCAAATTCAAGATTGAACCACCATCCAAAAATGACAGCCTATCATGAGTATCCTCAACCTCTGTTAGGTGACAGCAATTGTGAAGTCTATAAGTCCCTCCCCACCCCATCCCCGCACCAAAAAAAAAAGAATTATTTGATCAAAAGTATTGGATAATTATCGCCAAGGTACGTATGCAACAAAGCCAAACATGTATTGAAGGTAAAGCCAAAAGTATGATGGGCAACTTGTTAGAAACTATAGGACACTGGTCATTTCTTTCTACTTAAACAAAATTTTAAAAAAGATGCATCAGATAATATGCATTGACTGTCTTCTATTTCTCCTGATGGCTTTGAAAGAATTGAGGGTAATAATGCAGACAAAAAGAATTATTAAAAAGCTGTTATACCAAGAAAAACTATGGAGGAGACAGACAGGTACCAATAAAATAAAATAACTGACCAAAACTTCACAGGATAAAGTTTGCATGAGTATTAAATAGAGTAGACCGGGACATGCAAACCAGAAAACATTACACAAAGTGCAGGCAAAGTGAAGTCTTGACTAGAAACTGCTTTGAAAGACCACAGATACCGAGCACGACTTCACCAAGTAACTAGGAAATAGTCCCATAAAATAATTCAACATACGGCCAAGTCAAACACAAGCCTGTGGGGCCTAGTTCAACTGCCATGTGGAACAGGACAAAACATCAGGTAATTCATGAAGCATTTTAAAATTATTACTGTCCTTATGCAATGACCTAGTGGAAGTAGGAGAGCATACGAAACAGAGAATGTTAAAATTTGGTGCTCAGGATTGTGTTTTAGGGTGTGCAGTAAATGGTCCAATTAAATTTAAGGGTACTCAAGATTATGCAACATTTCACATAGCAGCTTCTTCTTGTTATTGTCATCCCTGTTAATAGAACATAGGGCTTTATGAATGTATTCACTTGAGGATTTTAACCTAGCCAGAAGGCCAAGAGTTCTGGTCCGAACATCCATCTCTTCCTACTGTTCTGACATTAGTTTGAATTCAAATATGAGTTTAAAACACAATGTCAAACTCTTTACCCCGGTGACTCTTGAAAAAACAAGGTAATGAACAAAGAATTTGGGATTCACCGTCCAGATATCCACACATTCCGTTTGTTATGCTAGAATCATGAAACCTAAGCGATAGAAGACCAAAAAAAAAAAAAGAATTTTAAGGCATCTACAGTTTGCTTCATTATTTCTCTTTGATTTACTCATAAATAACGAACATCAAAACCAACCCGCAACCAATCACAAATTAAGGTTCTTCCCCTCTTTTTCACCAGAATCACGAATTCAAGAATCAAGAACTGGTTACAAGATCAGAGAATTCTTTATTTCGCTCTATTAATCGAAACCCTCGATCTTGATGGCAGAGGGAAAGGGGAGACAAAAGGAGCCTGACGAGCTCGGTCCGCCACTGCCCTTAAGTGAGAGCTACCGTTCTTAAAGGCCCAGACATTTTTGTCCAACCAACAATGGTAAGCCAGATAGGCTGCTGGATTGTTGAATATTGTAGTCTTACCCTTCCTTCTATTTCTCTCTCTCTCTCTCTCTCGCACATCCACCATTGCAGGATTATAGGATTTTCAAGAAGCAATAACTTTCCGCAACATGCCGGCAGTCTCCTAAGGAGTCACTTCAAATTTTGTGAAGTGAATTATGTTTGCTCTGGATTTTGCGACCACAGAAGCAACTAGCAAGCTCCCCTGCGCGCCTAAACTTTTTTCTTTTTTTTTCTGCTAGCAAAGACGAGGTCTATGTAAATTTATTTATGACACCAGAAAACAAAACAGAGTTGTTATCAAATCTCAATAGGCCTAATCATACTGAAGGAAATTCAGCAGTCCAGAAAACTAGTTAGAATATAAACGCTTCTATGGAGACTCAGCTGCACCTAATAATTAACAACAAAAATGTCCATACAAACAAAGAACTATTTTTCTCTCTGCGGACATTCGCACAGTAAATCAAGAGTACATTACCATAGTACCATGGAACAAAACTTTATATTGATTCAGACAAAAATACATGATGGTGGAGAAACTAAATTAAATCAATTTATTCATCAATGGAACCACAACCATCCATTATGTCCTCTTTCACATACTTGAAATGCTTCATGTTTATTAAAAGGAAAAAATCACAAATATATCACCGGTTTAGCTGGATCACAGCTATCACCAGAGACTTTGTCCACCTGAGACAAATTACATGCAGCATGCATGATGTAACCGGCCGCAACCATCCATTGCACAATCCTTCTTATCAAATGAATTATACACAACTCATATTTCAAAAAATTCACTCAAATCAAAAGGGATTAAGAGAGCATAACCAAGCAATTTTCAACAAATGATGGAACCCCAACCATTACAAACACCTTCCTCCTTTCACTCTTTTGAATAAGATAGGCAAGTCTCAGGATCAAGTTGGCATGGCTGCC
Organism: Phoenix dactylifera; assembly: GCF_051530095.1. NCBI lineage: Eukaryota > Viridiplantae > Streptophyta > Magnoliopsida > Arecales > Arecaceae > Phoenix > Phoenix dactylifera. The sequence goes on along the minus strand of NC_143198.1, from coordinate 29,458,551 downwards.
AAGCTATATCCTGATGTTATTGCCACCCTCTTCGCCCCCCATCAACTTCCTCAACCCCTCCACCTCCCCGGACATCCCTTTCCTCGTGTAAACATTTGACAATGCTACGTATACCGCATCAATTCCACGGCTCAAGTTTCAGCAGCTTCTTTGCTGCCCACTCTCCTACCCCCGACATCCCATGATTCTCCTAAGAAGCAACCGCGCTCCCCGTCCCTTGCATCCTCTTCACCATCACCCGCACCTCTGCCAATCTGGCCACCTTCCTAGAGGCGCAATCGAGCCGAGCTAAGTTGAGTGGCGAGAGGCTTAAGCTCGACTCAGTTCAAAATATTCAAACTTGAAATTCGACTTAAGAACAATTAAGTCTTAATATCCAAAATAAATAAATAAATAAAGATCGATTCGACTTGATTCGAATATCAATCAAGCCATACTCGAGCTGGAATTCAAACTTTGGTCATAATTAAAAAATTTGATTAAAACAAAATATAGCAATTATAATATTTTAAAATATTAGATTAATAATATATTATAAATAAAATATAATATTAATAAAAATATATATGCTTGATTAGATTCGTGAATCTTCGAGCTGAGTATTTCAGCTCCTCAAATTTGATACAAGAAAACCATTTTAACTACTCGAGTTTAACACGAGCTTTGGTATCGAGCTTGAGTCAAACTCGAGGTGGTTTCAGGCTGCTGGGCTCCTTCCCAAGCATATCCACTTCATTGCCATTTGCCACGCTATTCAAATATCAAGTTCCCTCCTCTACTCTCCCTCCATGAGCGCACGCGCTCAGCACGCCCACCATTCTCATGCGATTCGCTTCGCATCCACCTCCCTCGTTTAAACAACTGCAGCGCTAGCCTGGCCTCCCCTGCGTCGACAAACCCATGATCATAGCCGTCCACGTGGCTTCATTCTTCTGTGGCACCCTGAGGAACACCCGATAAGGCAAACTGCTTTCTTTCATGTTCTTCTCTACTGATCCACGCGACAATAAGAGATGCAGGATTTGAGCCTACCCTCCTCCATGAGAAGTGCCAACATTAGGATACAGCCTAGCTGACCTAAACCTCTTAAATAATTTCCGGCAAAAGATTGCAGGGACCAAATGGAAAAGAAAAGATGATTGCTTTGTGGTACAGACTTGTACACAGCAACAATTTGAGCACTCAATGGCAAGGATTTTGCTCTGGATTCCAAATGCAAGGAACTAAACTTCTGTGCATCTGCCCGTAGTTGATTGGGAAGAATGAAGTATCGAGTCTTCACGAGGTAGGATGTCGTAAAGTAGTTGAAAATAACTGCATTATAGGGCTGCAAATGGATTAGGTTGGTCCATAGCCCAGGCCCGATCAGTTTTTAAAACCCCTGCATTGGATCAGGCTCAAAAATTGGATCCAATTTTAAGTCTGGTATCAGGTCTAGATCTTGTATTTTCAACCGGACGAGAACTAACCTAGTCCGCAAACCTAACTTATATGAATTTTATTCTAATTCTGAACTCTCATGCAAACCAATTTCTATTTTCATCTTAACAATTACATCTCCTTTTATATATTTTGACTTAAATTAAATTTAAATATTCATTTGTCATTATTCATTTTGCTCGATTCTTATTTATCGATATATGTATATAAATTAGAAATTAGAATTTATAAATTTAAGAACGATCAATTACTTGGTTGAAATAAATAGTTTTTGAATAAAAATGCGAGCTTAAGTTGGCTTGTTTTAGTTTTATTTATTTCTTTTAGTAATTTCTATTTAGTTATAAACTATTATATTTTAGTTATAAAAGAATAGATAGATGCTTGATTCATATTGTAAATCAGACCTACCTGAATATTTTGAGTTGGGTTTGGGTCATACTTAAATCTGACTCAATCCGAATGACCCGCTAGGTCTAAAATCATTTTATGGATCCGACTAACCCGATCTAATTAGCTACTGGGTTAGGTTCAGATCCAAAATTATAAGCTGAATATAACATTATGTCACAGTGGGATCAAGCATACTTTGGTCCTCTGACCCAATTGCACCCCTAAAATGTTGGTATATTTTGTCCAGACCATGATATCAATATTTAGTAGAAAAGCGGTATTAGAGGAGGAAGAAAAAAAAAAGAAGTTGTCTAAGACATGTTTAATCTGTTTAAATAGTTCTCTACTGCGCTCACTCTTATCTCCAAAATATTGCCGATAAAGGTTGCAATTCTATTCATGGACAATTGCCGCTTTTGGTCAGGGCCAATCCTCCTGGTGGTCTGCTGCCCTCAAAAAGCCTAAGTCAATTGTTAACTCGTAGGGGAGATGGTGGGGGCCGCATATCTTTGTCCAATATGACTGGGTGCCAAAGAGGATCATGGGTGTGACACCATCATATCAACGCAAGGCAGGCCTTTTTTTTTTCATAGAGCATATGTGATGGGAAAGAGTTTTGTGGATCACTGGGAGCTCCCTTGAGAGGGAAGACAAGAGGGATGTTTTGTGGATAGGTTTCATGCAAAACAGGTGATGCGCCGGTTATGGCTTATTTGGCAAAAAAATGTTGCATATGATGGCAATTTAGACTGCTTGTTTAAAATTTTAAATTAGCATAATGGCATAATTTTAAGGTATGCATATATGTCTATGAAGGTATAGTTGGTTGACAATTAGAATCAGAATAGATTAGAATAGAAATTGGGCATAATCGGGCGCTGGTTCAAAAGTTAAAATTTTAGAAAATCAATATTTTTAAGTAAACCTCTAGCTGAATGAATTTAAATACTGAAGGAAGTGTCGGAAATGGAGATTTCAATTTCTTCCTGAAATGGGAATAGGAATTGGACTCCCTCGGACCAAACATGCAGATGAATACATATGAAGAATGCTATCTCGTTTTAGGAGCCTCAAGAAAACTGGAATTTTTCTATCGATGTGCCCTTCAGCCATTCCCCACGACCATACCCGTGATGTCATCTACAATGACTTTTCTCGCATGGCAAGGAAGTGCAAGCAGTTGATTCCTTAAAACTAGGATGTTTTTCGAGGCATAAATTAATTAATGTATCTTTAATGCAAGTGCATTTGATCACAAAATCCATAACAGCTGAAGTCTATAGAGGAATGAGCTGTTCTAATGGAGACTAACAGAGAAGATGAATGTTTGGCTAGTTCTGGTGAATGTTGTGAGAGAATGTTAACTGAGATTATGCTTTTTCCAAATAGAAATTTGCTTGTTATTACCTTTTCCTAGAAACGCCAATATAACTTTTATCAAGTCGTATGCACTGATGCACACTATATACATTAAGCTCTAAACTAGATTTCCCACGTACGGTGTTACTCCTTTGAGGATACCTTAAGCTCGGTTAGGAGGGAGTGTATTTATACAAAGTTCTGGTGTTTGTATAGCCACTCCAATCAACTTCTGAGAAGAAAGAAGAGGAATAAGCGGCAGCAGCAGCTTTAGCTCCTTAGTGGCTACATCCCTTTATTAGCAGCCACCAGGAGAGCCTGAGGAAACGTATAATGATGGGATTTTCTGTGAAAACTGAAATTGTCTGTGGGCATCATTCTTATCAAGAAAAACCTTTTTTTTTTTTTTGAGAAAACTTATTAAGAAAAACTTGCATAAAAGAGATACCCTTCGCATGATTCAAAACCAAATGCCTCAGAATTTCCCAGCAAACTGGTTCGTATATATTGGTGCTTTTCAGAAAAGCCTTGACTGTGTAAGATCTTGCTTGTTCAGGTTATTTGGTGCTGCTTTTAACTGTTGGACCCATGCTTGTGTTGTAGATTTTGTTAAGCTTGTATCAGTTCTTACCGTACTGTCCTTCTGCTCTTCCGTTCTCTCTGCTTCTTACTGCTCAAACCTTTGTTTCTTCCATGTAAATATCTTCTTCCATCAATAAAACAATCTGAGCGGCATTTGCTTCCCATTCAGTCAAAAAAAAAAAAAAAGTACATGCGCATCAAAAGTGATTAAGAAGCTTCAGAGATAACTTGAATTGGACAAAGGTTTTTGAACCTAACCTATTTGTGTAGAGTCCAACGATCGTCTAAATTGGAGTGCCTCAGCTCTGAAATATTTAACTATTGGTGTAATCCCTTCTATATGTCAGTCTTCATCCAAAGTGCTTGGTTTGCAGGCGACCTAAAAAAAAAAAAAACTGAAGATTCATCCAACTTGACTAGATAAAAGAGATTGGGGACCCCTGAGACAGGTTTGGCCCATCGGTTATGACTATTTATCAAATCAAACATTAAGTAGACACAATGTGCACTGGAACTCGAAATATTTTTCCCTCATCAACAGATCCACACACACACAAAAGCAAAAGTGTTTCTTTCCGACTTCCACAGAGTCTCAAACTGACATGATCTGTATTCTACAATGCAGTAAGAATGCATGGATTCAAAAACTTGGAAAATAGTCACTAGACAGAGCGTCATGGAAGCTGGAATACAATTATACAACATGATGATTAAGGGACAACCATGACGCTTTCTCATCTCCCTGCACCAAAACAATCCACGTAGATGCATGTGATCAAAAGGAAGCTGCTCTTGTGAGTGGCCTCATACAGGCATAGCTGCTCCCAGTGTCGGTGATCCAAATGGGTCAGGTCATAAGAGCAACCTCACATGACACTGTAGTCTGCAACACAACAAAGCTATTAAATTATGAAAACTACGTTCGGTACTGGTTACAAGATTTTGATGGGTGAGACCCTGGCTTAGTTATTCCCCTCGCATGGCCTTCAGCATTAGTAGTTACCCCAAAGCTCTTTTTTTTTAATGTGGGTTCAGAAAAATCAGTTACCAGCCAGTCTTCAAAGCGAGGGCAGCTCCGGAAAGCAAAAGTTATACAGCGGGGAAGTGCTCCGTTTCTCAGCCAATAACTTCCGGCACCGCCGCCAAAAGACAGTTTTATCCACCAGGACTCAAAGGACAAATCACGTGCGTTTCGCGTGATGCTAAATCACGTGAGAGGGGGACCGCCGCGGGCTCCTTGGCGGAGCCCGCGGAGCACGTGCGAAGAAGCGACGTGGAAGAGGGGGCGAGAAGCAATCGGATCCGGCCACGTGTAATTGACCACTGCTCGACATGGGCTTTTGACACGGACCCGGGGGTGGCGCCGCACATGATCGCTGACAACCCATCACGTGCTCCCTGCGGACCCACCGCCCAGTTATTAATTCCCCCACCTCCTGCCTTCGCCCAATAATAATGAAAGATTAAAAAAGCCATAAAAAGAATAAAACCATGAGGGAAAAAAAAAAAACCCTCCACGCCACGCAACGCCTCTCTCTTTTCCCAGCCTTTCCTTTTAATCCAAGCAAAAAATAAAAAGTGCCCATCACACCATCTTTACCATCACGACCGTCGATCATCCATCACACCATAAAGCTTTGATCAACGATCAACTTTAGTCGTACTAGTTGTTACGTTGTATTCGAGTAACACCGAACGGATCCCGAGGGAAATGAATTGAAAACTTGGGACGTCATATTGTCCCATTCTGCGACACCGATAAACCTAGGGATCCGAGACGTGAGACCCGGGCCCATATGACGAAGTCCCGCGCTTGGGCCTCGCCTCCCCGATGCGCGACACGTGTAGCGCGGACGAGAATCTGACGGTAGACTCGCTCTCCGCGCCGACCTTTTCCCCGGCCCCTACCTACGTGGACCGAGCGCCTCGCAGTGTAAAAAGTTCGAATTAATTAATTAATTGGTCAGGTAATTAATTAATTAATTCAACCCGGCAGGGGCTACTGCATCTTACACGTGGCTAGATCAAGGCCATTCGATTGATCCGGGTTGAGCTGTAACCGTCGTGCTTAAACGTGGGTCAGCTAATTTTAAAAGGCCCGGGTGGAAACGGGAGTAGACGAAACGAGTGATTAAAAATGAATAAATAATGGAATACAAATTAAAAAGAAACGCGACTCCCGATGAAAGAGAGAGAGAGAAGAAGAAAAAGAAGGGGGCAGAGGAATCCGGCTGTAAACTTGGACGCTAATGCACGAGTCGCAGCGACAAATTCTGAGAGATCGATTCCTAAGGAAAGTTGAATTGAACACTAATTGAAATTATTATTCCTCCTAATTTCTTTTAATTTAATTAAATTACAGATCGGTAAATGACGGAGTAAAGTCGTCTCTTCGCCGCAAATTACGGTTATGCCTACCCGAAGTTTAATTTCATTGCCGGAACTGCCCCTCTTTTATTACACCACGGTTATAAAAATGTTCTTTCTTAGTTCCCAAGCACCCGATAGAGCATTAAACCACGAAATTCGTATCGTTTAAGACAAGGACATGGTCGTCATTCTGAACTATATTCGTCTTCTGATCAACCGTCTGATTTAATCAGACGATTGGGTGTCAGACAGGGTCCTCGGAGAGCAGAAGGGCAGGGGTGTAAATTGGCGTGAATACGACGGGCGTTCGGGAAGGAGGGGGCGCAGTACATGAGGGGTTTCCTGGGAGGTAAGGATGTCCTTTTTCTTTTTCGACGGTAATATAATTTTATCTCACCCCACCTTTCACTTTATTTACTCCTCCGAATCCTTCCTTCATTTTCAGCTGTCCGCCTCTGACCTTCAAATAAACCCTAACTCCTCTCCAGCTCTCTCGCCTTCTCTCTCGTCTCTCTTCTTTCTTGTCGTCCTCTTTGATCGAAGTTTTAGAAACCCTAACCTTGATTTAGGCTTCGAGGAGATCCAATGGAGGCGCCGGAGTACCTGCATGGCGGTTACTGCAGGGCGGGAACCCCCCAATTCGCGCCAGAGAAGAAGGTCGTCGCCGGTGGCGGAGGCGGCGGGGGGGAACATTTCATGGTGGAGGACCTGCTTGACTTCTCGAACGAGGAGGATGAGGCCGGCCTGGCGGCCGGCGGGGACGACGCGGGGTTCGACGCACCGGCCGGGAACTCGACGGACTCCTCCACCGTCACCGCCGTGGACAGCTGCAGCAACTCCTTCTCCGGTTCCGACCCGCATTTCTCTGGTGACCTTGTCTGCCGGAGCTTCGCCGGCACCAGTCTCTCCGGTGGCCTCTGCGAGCCGGTAATTCCACCTCTTTCCCCTGCCCCTGCCGGCCGGAGACCGGAAGCCCTCATTTAAGCTTTTGTAATAAATTTTCCTTATTTCTGTTCATAATCCCTGTTTATTTATCCTTTTCTTCTTAAAATTTAAATTACTTAATTGTAATTCTCCAAGCAAGAGAACGAACAGATTATTTTTACAAGAAATAGCCAATTAATTAAATATTCTGATTTTTTTTTTCCCAAGTTGCTGGAGTTTATAATTACATTCGTTTTCAAAATGTCTCCTTGTTCCTTACGTCCTCCTTTTTTTTTCTGGAAAATTTCAGGTGATCAATCCTTCTCTCCATTGCCCATTTTTAAATTTCAAGTTTTCTATCCACTTCTTTTCTTAATTTATAGGAAACGGTTATCCATGAGCATTAAATGACCGGGAAAAATTTAAAATAGTGCAGTTCTCTTCTCTCTCGTCTTAATTTAATCCGGCTTTAATTCGAGAAAAATAAAAATCTCGCTGAAGTGGAAGAAGGGAAATGCAACGCCCGGCTGCAGTACCTTCGCGGAAAAGAATTCGGGGGGTTTCCGAACCGTCCAAAATGGGAACGTTAGAAGAACGCAAAGCTTCCAAATTCTAATTTTTTTACCATTTTTGTCCACAGTACGACGAATTAGCCGAGCTCGAGTGGCTCTCCAATTTCGTGGAGGAGTCCTTCTCCAGCGAAGACCTCCAGAAGCTTCAGCTCATCTCTGGAATCAAATCTTCCTCCTCCTCCTCTGAGAATCGGGCGGAGATCTCACCCCCCGTCGGCGAAGGCGCCGCCGGCCGCGACGCCCAGCCCGCCCTCTTCCGGCCAGAGGCCCCCGTCCCCGGAAAGGCGCGGAGCAAGCGGTCCCGCGCCGCCCCCTGCAGCTGGTCTTCGAGGCTTCTGGTGTTGTCTCCGACGACAACGGCGTCGTCGCCGGAGTCGGAGCTTCTCGTGCTGGCGGAAAGCTCGTACGGGAAAAAGGCCGCGGCGAAGAAGAAGGACCCGTCGGCGAGGCCAGCGGTGGCACCGGCGGCGGATGGTCGGAGGTGCCTCCACTGCGCCACCGACAAGACGCCGCAGTGGCGGACGGGGCCGATGGGGCCCAAGACGCTGTGCAACGCCTGCGGGGTCCGGTACAAGTCCGGCCGACTAGTGCCGGAGTACCGGCCGGCGGCGAGCCCAACCTTCATGCTCTCCAAGCACTCCAACTCCCACCGGAAGGTCCTCGAGCTCCGCCGCCAGAAGGAGCTCCAGCAGCAGCAACAGCTCCTCCAGGCCGGCAGCTCCGCCGTCTACGATGGAGGAGCAGACGCCGCCGGCGACGACTTCTTGATCCACCACCACCTGGGCCCCGATTTTCGGCAACTCATCTAACGGTGAACAGAGCTCGAAATATCTCAAAAAAAAAAAAAACTCATTTAGGAAGAATTTTAGTAGGGCTAACTTGGAGGAATTTCCGTAGAAACTTTTAGGCTCCTACTTATGGGTTCTGAAGCAGTTCTCTTGTGTTTGAATTCTCCTTCAATTTAATTTTTCTTTTCTTTAATTTTCTAACATTAGAAGACTAGGGAGAATTCTAGTATGTACTCCGGACTTTTTGTTTCTTAAAAAAAAAAATCAAAAAAAAAAAATGTAAAACTGGGAAGGAGGTGCTCGCATTTGCCAAGCTTAGTGTAGTTCTTTTTTTCTTCTTTATAATTTTTAGGCGTTGGATGTTTTTAAGGAGGTGGGGTGCACGAAAATTTAAGTGCCACCAAACAAGCACCAAATTAGTGCGTGCTGACCATCCGATGCAAGTGGTCATTTCAATCTATCTATAAAACTCATCTTGGGTGCCAACTTTTGAAAAGGTGGTGCTGGTACTCGCTGATCTCTAATGATCACGACCACCCGATTGGTGGATCCCATCTTCTCTGGGTTACCGGAAAGCAAATTCTGTGTTGCTAATGTTGCACGGCTTGTCCTTGGGGCCACTTATTAATCAACCAAGCCATTGGTAAGTTATAAACAGATTGGCTCTGGCTTACAGGTTAGCATGCTTGTTCAAACTGGTCATTTTATAAGTGGAAGGGCATGCTTGATATAAGATGTGGCTCTTTTACATATGCCTTGTGAAGGAAGTCAGTTTATAGTCATGACCAACCTCACTTATTGCTTCGTTGGGTTACTTGTAGAGACATTATTGAGAAGCTCATGCAGAGACATTATTGAGAAAGTGATTGAGATATTGAACTCCTTACTTCATTGTCATTTTGACTTTCTAGATTGGAAAAATAACAATCCAAGCTAAAGCACTAGATTCAAGCCTAATTTTTGAGCTGAATTCTAAGACAAATTAGAAAAGAAAAAAAGAAAAATGAGAGTAACCAATGGTCGAACAATCAAGTAAGCCTCTAAATATTGCTGGACTTGCAAAAAAGCTATGGAAGCTTAATCTTATCTCATGACATCTATTATTGCTCAAGTAGCCAAGCTGAAATATTAGCTGATTTGTTGTAGCTCATATGTTGAGTTGAACAGCCATATCTGAGCTCATCTTCAACCATGCTTAAAGAGAAGTGAGAAAAAGGGGAAAAAAGAAAAATTATTATCCTTGGGCACTCAGACAGGTCCAGTCAGCGGTTGCATCAATCAAATGGTAAGGGAATGAGGTGACCATGCACATCATGACATTCACAGCAGCACTTGGAACCTGGAAGGTGCAATGCTATATAAATGAAGCCTAATCGTATTCCTTTTCATTTCTCTGTGAGGAGACGGCATGAGCTCGGTGTAGGAGCGTATATTTGCCCAGTTATCCATCGTTTTCCGTCGTAATCCTCCCCGCAGAAACCTCCTCCCATCGCTCAATACCACGAGCCCACTCCGATATTAAATTAGAACCAAACGTAGGGCGATGGGCAACCGATGCGGGGAGCCACATGGGGAAGAGCCGGAGGAAGGATGAACACGTCAAAAAGTCCATGATATGAGTGTCCTCCTGATCCCAGACACCTTGCCCATCCATAGGTCTTTTATCTACAAGTCCAAAGAATTTTTCCAATATCCTCTCGTACCCTCCACATTATTTTAGAAAGCATATAAGCTTTAAATATTGTGAGATTTTTTATATGGTAACATACTAACATGGCGGAGGGAAACATACGTAAGGGTGGTCACATGGCTATTTACAATCCATCCATCCATCCATTGGATGATATGGTGCGGCTCACGTCTGTGGGGTTGAGCATGTGCATGGGCACTCATGAGTCCACCTTTGCTTGGCCGGATGGGCATCAACGGGCCATGTTGCTCGTCTGCTTCCATTTTACCGCTTTAGGGCTTGAGTCTTTGGACCATTCATGTGATGGACGTCGCATGTGATATGTGGGCTGGCATATCATGATTTATTGCTCAAGATTTTAATGGCAGCAGGTGGCTGTCAGCTATTTGATGTTTCGGTTTCTGATGCAAAGTTGAAAGCCACTTGGGCAGGCCTTCGACATGCCCGACTAGACTTGCAAGCTCGCTTGGTCATCCTGGAAGGCGACTCGGCCACGATTATCAGATGGATCCAGAGGGTCCGAGAGGCGCGGATGACGACCACCCTCTGCTTCGTGACATCTGGACCATGACGAAGGATGGAATGGCCTTTTAGGCCTAGCATGTTTTTCATGAAGCTAATAGGGCTGCAGATTGGATGGCCGCCTATGTGGTCAGCATACGAGTAGTACCATGTGGGCTGAAGATAAGAAGCTGCCTCTGGCACTCCGAGATATTCTGTTTTTTGATTTTATTGGATATATTCGTACTCGTTATGATATATGAATCATCCGTCCTAGCAAAAAAAATAAAAATAAAAAATAAAAAAGAAGCTACCAATTCACCAATTTGACCTGCACTCTACATTTTAGGAAGTTCGAGATCAACTAGGAAAAGATCTTGATGTACAAACGAGAAGCCAATTTAGCTTAAAAGCTCAAGCTATTAAGTTTCAGACCTGGTCATTTATATCAATCTAGCTACGTCGCAATAATTATTCTATTTATGACTGAACCTCATGCGTGATTGATGAGAGGTATGCAATTCACATGGTCTACACTAGAGGGAGGATTGTAGATAGATTGGCATGTCTCATTTTCCACCTCAACTTGGCATGTAACTTGCGAGCGGTGTCCAATTTCAATTTTTTTGAATCTCTAGATATTCATGGGGAGGGAAGGGTGTAAGACTGACTTTTGTTTTACCACATGCTTGAAGTTTTCGAGAGGACTCTAAAAGAGAGTCAGCAACAAGTTGGGTAAGAGATTCATTTATATTCTGTTTATTTTATGGGTTCTTAGGTTTCAAACCGACAAGCTTTGACTCTAGTAATGTTAGGTAATCAAATCTATGTGGCTTTAGTGTTACAAGGAAAGATTACTATTTGACTACTCAAGTCCAAGGAAATTTACATCTATACTCTTGGATTTCATGTTTGAAGACTTGGTAATATTTGCTATTAAAGTTCCACTTGCTTCATGCATAATGTATCATGCTCTCTTGAGAAAAATTCACTCGATCATGGCATAAATATTTAATGAAGATACACATCCAAAGATGCTCATCTTAGTAAAAGAAAAAAGAAGACTCAAGTCCAAAGAAGATCTGCAAAACAAAACATAAACGGCTGCAATGATCAGATTCTATTAGTATTTACTCATTCGCAGGAGGAAAAAATTGAGCAAGTCATAAGATTTTCTCCAACGACAAATTAAGGATTGTCAGTTATCCCACATTTGTGATTAAGCAATCTCTTTCTTCCTAAACAAAATTATCCACCTTCTTTTCACGCAACCTCTCTCTATCTCCAGTATTAATTCAAGAAGGCTGCCCCATTTTTCTTTCACGCTTCTATGTGTTTTACGCTATAGTCACTCCACGACAAGCATATCCATGCTTGACATCTCCAGTGGCAATGTCCTTAAGCTACCTTACAAGAGTTCCTATTCAACCAAACAAATCCGAAACCTTTAATCCCCTTCTTTAAGCTACCTTCATATGCTTATCTTCATATGTGTATCACTATTTTTATCCCTGTAGCTTTGTGCAGGCCAATGAAGCAGCCCAAACACCAGGGAAAGTCCCCCAAAATTCAAGCCTACAAAATCCTTCTTGCAACCCCAAGCACTAGTGTATCTATCTCAATTTTCTGCAGTGCGTAAACATCACAAACTCCCAACTTCTGTAAATGGAGTAAACTCGTTCAAGCTTAGCATGATCTCAAACTGGGCTCGGGCCTAAGAACGAAAGGCCTGAAGGCTTGACCTGGACGACCCTACACTTGGACCCAATGCGGTCCAACCCGAGCCCAGCTCATTACCATCATCACTTCCTCCGGTGCGTTGCATTCCATTCCCCCGACCAAGCCAACAGGTTGCACCTGTAAGTTCCCTTAATGCTCCTATCTAATACAGAATAATAGCTATTTCCATACCATAAGAAAAAACAGTATGCAGTTTTTTTTAAAAAGAAGAAGAAGAAGAAGAAGAAATTGCAGAGAAAGTAGCAGTTCTGTGAAGAAGATTTTGAGAGAAAATCATCATCATCATAAACAACAACAACAACAAACACACTTGCTCAAAATAAAAAGTATAATTATTTTAAAGGCTAATCTTTGCTCAGTTTTGATAATCTTGCCAATGCCGTCCCTTAACCTCTGTTATTGGCTTATTTCCTTCATTGTGGACACCTTCTGGATGAGCTTCACCGGCACACCTTCTGAAATACCTCTGAGCCATCTCTTTCCTCTGTTTAATGAGGCATCCACCAAACATGCCTGTTATTGAAACTTGCGAAGTAGAGGACCTGTTTGTGATCTGATTTTTTATCTCTTCTGTTTGTTTGTTTTTTTGTGAAACAAAAAAAGGGATCTTCCAAGGTAGATACCCTCTAGACTAAAGCCAAAATATATGCTCTAGTCATAATATAATGCCAACAGTTGGATGGCTGGCATCTGTGTCAAACATCCATCTATCAAACTAGTTTAGCTAAATCAAAGCATAACATATCATGATTTTGTATGATCCAGCTTAAATTGACAAAATAAAACCTTAATGAATGATCTCACTAGTAAAGTTTAACTTATACATAATCACATTATAAATATTATAACGGAAGGTACGTATAAGAGGGAGTGTTTCATACAAGCCCTGCACATTCCTCTGCTTATAGTTTTATATTAGTTCTGTAATTCAATTACATGGGTAAAACTGACAGCCTATGAGCTGATCAAATCGACAGTTTTTCATTTAGTACTCCACGAGACTTAAGTTAGCTAGGACAAATGGATGTATAAAATACCATGAGATGAGGTCATGATGAATAGAAACAACTCGTTGAATGGGTTCGCATAAGAGGGAAAAATGCAATTAGATCATATAAAATCCCAGTGCAACTGGTGAAAAGAATCTTTTCATTAGCACCAAAAAGGAGAGGCTGCATAAACATCTGACGTTTAAAATCTTGATTGGCTGCTCGTGAGTGATAACAAGTTGCGAGTTTGACAACTCCAACATTCCTTTTTTTTTACGAAAAATTCAGATCATTTCCATGAATTCAGTTGAGATACGTAAGAGATGCTGCCCTCCGTCTTACTCCACACGCACTTCAACAGTTTCTAGTTGCAACCTTGGCCTCAGCTGTTGCAACTTGTTCATGAATGCAGACCAAAGTCTATCAGCTGGCGAGATCCATCTGTATTTTTCCCTTGGTGAAAGGCCTCACTCATTGTGAAAAAAAGGGTCCTGTTAAAATCCTTACTTTTGCTTGATAGCACCCGCACCAACCTGGAGGTTCTTCCCCCTTGAACCTTTGCCTTCTACCTTTTGGTAGCCATGTGTTATCTATAAAAGGGCATGCAGGAAGCTAACTTACCTATCCATTAATGTAAAAAGCCATAGAAACAAAAGAAGCTTCATTTATTCGAGGAGCCATGCAGTCTAAGCTTTTCAGTAGAGAAGAAGAAAAGAACCTGCTTCCACCAAAGGTATTCATCATATGATGTATTATATTTCGTTATTGCCAACGGAATTGTTCATGGTTTAGTATCAAAATAAGCTAAGGGAATTCATCACTTATTCCTGATACTGGGAGAGTTAATATTTTTCTAAGCCTCATCTCTCATGTTGTCTGATGACCACTCTTTCCATTAGAAACATCAAGGTGGTGGGTTTCTTTTTTGTTGAAAAGGTGCTGGGTTTCAAGCTAACATGATCTCTCTCTCTCTCTCTCTCTGTATATCTATCTACCTTTCTCTCTCTCTCTCTGTGTGTGTGTGTGTGTGTGTGTGTGCTTGTGTGTATCATGTTATTTGATCATCCATTGCATTACTCAGTGCTTACTGCTGGCTATATATTTTCTATCTTTTAGACGGATCAAGGGCTACGGAGAGTGCACTCTGACATCCCAGTTAAGACTGATAACAATATCGAAGAATTGAACTGGGCCATGAGCACAAATGAAGTGGAGATGGTGGAGTGTGAGTGCTGTGGGATGTCTGAGGATTGCACCCCTACCTATATCTCCCGAATCAAAGAATTTTTCTGCGGCAAATGGGTCTGTGGCCTTTGTTCGGAAGCTGTAAAGGAGATGGTGAAGCGAACTCCTGCGCTGACCATGGAGGACGCTATAGACTCCCACACGGCTCTCTGCAAGAACTTCAATACCACCAGACTCAAGCTTAAGCTCTCCTTGGCCGGTGCAACGAGAGATATTGCAAGGAAAAGCTTTGAACGAAGAACTTCCAAGGACTCATATGGGTCCAAGATTTCTAGGACCGTCAGCTGTGGTGCTGTTTTGGACCGAAAGTTCAAACGGTCACCAATCCAGTGATCTAATGGTTATAGAATATTCAGTGCTTGTAGAATTACGGAAGCTATACATATAGGCTTGTGACAAAGTCCTTAAAGTGCTCTTTTTTTTCCTGCTATATGTAGTGGAAATTTGCTTTGTGGAGTTTATATGTTGGCTTCTGTATAATCTGCGGAGTGCACTACTGCTCCCATAGTTGTTCGTGTATCTCATTGGAGAACCTACCCGAGATCAGGATGTCTATTGACTACTCATAGAATGTACAAGTCTTCTACTTCTGTTAATCATGTATGTAAACTTGGTCTGCAAATTAAGGTATGTGATGGCAATCTTAAATTTAAAATCTCTTCATGGCATTATTTTTAACCAGCAGGCATGCTGATGACAATCAATAGTGCTGGTGCAAATGAGATGAAAATGAGACCTTGTATTAGATATTGCAGATATTTGATCTAATAAACATCATGCAGGAAAACTATCTAAGGTATAATTATCAAGTTAAAGTCATCTTGGTTTAGTGTTTTTATGTGTAGTTATGGGTTTGAAAATGTAGTTATGGTTTAGTGTTTGTTGCCTTGGCTTCTGTAATAAGCTGATGTCCGCTTATTAGCTGACTCATGATCTCATGTTGTAACCAGTCTTGTGCAAAATATTCATGCAGCAACAGCAAAGGGAGCTGAGGCAATGACTGGAGTATTTGTTTAAATCGTAGCTTCATTAATTCTTAATCTAATTCCCATAACATATGAGTGGATTGTAGTGAAGATTTTTCGAAATTCAACTACTCCAGGCATATGAATATAATGAATGCATTCATGCAATGGACGGGGCAGCAAAAAATAATATTTAAAGATAGAAATAATTGCTTCACACCAAAAATTATTTTAAATAATTGGACAACATTACAATTAGAAGCAATCTATCATTTCTGCACTAGAAAGCAGGATTTGTTTCTCAAAGTCATCTATTAAGTATAGTCGTACGGAGAATTGCTAGAAGCCCTAGCAAGCATGAATAAAATATATAAAATTAGATATTATTTGTCAAAGGGATGCATGCCTATTGCTTAATTTGCACCTTGTCCTCAATGCTTAAGTCAAATTACTAGTTTGTATCCGAACATGAAAGGAGTAATTAAAGTGCATGATTAAAAAAAAATAGTGTATGAGCCAAAAGAAATTGTAGCTAAACAACTAGCAACTAGTTTAGAAGGATAAATAAAATACATATTCTCTCTCTAAAAATTACTTTGATATATAAAATTAGATATTATTTGTCATAGGGAGGCATGTCTATTACTTAATTTGCACCTTGTCCTCGATGCTTAAGTCAAATTATTAGTTTGTATCCGAACATGAAAGGAGTAATTAAAGTGCATGATTTTAAAAAAAATAGTGTAGGAGCCACAAGAAATTGTAGCTAAAGCACTACCAACTAGTTTAGAAGGATAAATAAAATACATATTTTCTCTCTAAAAATGACTTTGATTTTAGAGGGAGCTAGAAAAGACAACGTCATGCTCCATCTCCGCCACGTTAGACTAGGGGAGCCGCTCCTTTTGTATAGTATCTGGTTGGATAGCTGTCATTTAGGGCAAATCCTCTTTTGCTTTGCCTTCCGGTTGGATAACTGCTTTTTGTGGCAAGTGGACAGGTAAAAAGCTCCGATAAAGCTATGGATGGATTTTAATTGCATCGCCCCGTGTATGTAGTTTTCTCCATTTCCATCACTTGCATATGGATGGATCAGTTATGGAGCTAGCATTTTAGAAATCTTTTTCTAAACGTTAATATCTTCTTGTTTATAGATTTATTAGATTATATGAAGTTTTCTATTCGCAAAAAGATGTTGGTATTAAAGGCGCTAATATTAATACTTATTTTTTTATCCATTATCCTTTTTAATATGAAATATATATTTTATTATATATAAAAAATAGAAAATCAGCTTATATGAAGTTTTCCATCCACTAATAGACATTGGTATTAATAACGCCAATACTAATATGCTCAACTATCATTAAAATTATGTAAAAAATATAGCTATTGAAATCTCCTATTTATTAATAATTTATTACATTATCATATTGCATTTAAAAAATAATTTAAAAAATAAAAAAATCTATTGAATGGGTATTAATGATGCCATTCCCATTGATGGTAGTTTTTATTCGGCCATAATCAAAATTTATCATTTAATATATAATAAAAATTTAGTTATTTAAATTCTTATTTATTATAATTTATTATATTATTATATTATATTTAACCTGAGTTGGTCTTGCTACTGAACCTAATGCAAGAGGAATGTGCTATCTTTGCCTCCCTTAGAGCTATACTTGTTATTTTGCCTTTTTCTTTTTTAATGTTTGTTTGGTTACATTCTATTCAGTTACCAAAAAATGTAAAAAGATGAGAAAATACGATATTAAAAGTGTCGCATCCCGTCACATGAACCATAAATGCCATATACCTCCGAGAAGCCGTTTGGTTTCCTGTGACTACAGGTACAATGTAATCGAAAATGCATTTGAGTGGAGTTGCAGCGAAGGGGATTGTGATTGTTTGGATGCATGCACCTATCGTTGGTTCATCTCCCTGCTCTTATCTACAAAGCTGCAAATAGAAATCAAAAACATACAAATAAAGCAATACCAACCGTCAATATATCTCTTTTACAGCATTTTCACTTCTCTTGTTGAATCATTTCTTTTTCTTTTTTTGCAATTTTTTTCCCCTCTCTATCCGGATGGACTGGGTGGAGCTTGTCGTGGGCTTCAGTCCAACCCTAAGCCCACCCGAATTAAGGCCCAAGCCTAACCATGCTTATCTTAGGGTAGAGAAAATAATCCGGTTTTAAGAAAGTTGTCCAGTGCACTCCGTGATGTACTGTTTTTTGATTTTCTGGGTTGTATTCGTATACATTATGTATGATACTTCTGCTTCAGCAAAAAAAAAAAAAGAAAAAAAGAAAAAGGGGGAGTGCATGATTAAACATACAAACGTACTAAAAAATAGCAACGTATATGTCCTAAACTTGATATCAGTACATAATCTGACTTCCTTTAGTTGATCAATTCTAGTTACCATCTAATTCCTTTGTTAGTACCTTCTTCTTTTCTTGATTCAAAGAGAATCTTAAACCTGCAGCCTCTCATGTTACCCTGATTTTGATGGTTGTAGTCTTTACAATGTTTTACAATGGTAACAACAAACCCGTTGGTAGAATTGCTATCTTTAAGAAGTGGCCTCTCTAAGAAGGGATGTTGACTAAGCAAAGTTCTCTTGTCACACTTGCTTAAATCCATCATTCCAAGTGGGCAGAGTTCCAGCACAGTAACTCATTGCCCCAAAAATCCTTGTATCTAGTTCGGTCAACCCAACCTTCCCTATTTTTCTCCCCTCATGAGTTTCAACCTGTTAATTAGAGAAAGGATTGCGTAGACCGATATCTTGCACTTCCTTGCTAATTATCATTTCTTAGAAATGAATTTGCACTTAGTTTAAACTTTCATGGGAAGAATCTAATAAGGCTACTAAAAAATCTGCTAACATGCATAATTCTATTTAAAATCCCACAAGGCAAATAGCATTTCCACATAAAGTAGTAAGTGTGTTGGCGGAGGTCTGAGGGGCCGAGTCAACGTTGGCGGAGGCCTGAAGGGCCGAGTCAGTCTTACCGCCTGCCAACGTGGATGCGCTGGAGGAGTAGGGTGGGTTATACTACTAGGGGATCCCTAAACCCACTGGTGAGGCCCTGTCGGAGTCCGGAGTCGGACGAGGCTTGATCGGAGTCGACTCGTAGTGCTATGGGCCTTTGCGCTAGTTTAAGAAAAATAAAGTTGCGCCTTCACTAACACCTGCGGGTTTTGGTGTAATGGTAGCGCTTGATCTTGACAATTGGTATCAGAGCCATAGGTCTCGAGTTCGAAACCCAGGCATCACGTTGGGGGGGACTGTTGGCGGAGGTCTGAGGGGCCAAGTCAACGTTGGCGGAGGCCTGAAGAGCCGAGTTAGTCCTGCCGCCTGCCAACGTGGATGCGCTGGAGGAGTAGGGTGGGTTATACCATTAGGGGGTCCCTGAACCCACTGGCAAGGCCCTGTCGGAGTCCGGAGTTGGGCGAGGCTTGGTCGGAGTCGACTCGTGGCGCTATGAGCCCCTGCGCTAGTTTAAGAAAAATAAAGTTGCGCCTTCACTAACACCTGCGGATTTTGGTGTAATAGTAGCGCTTGATCCTGACAAAGTGTGTGTTTGATTCACGATCGGAATTGAAATTAGAATAAATCTGAATAAAAATTGAAATGGTTATGTCCTTCCATGCAATTGATACGTGTCTATTATTGAAATCGGAATAAAATTTAAATTCGAAAAGAGAGTAAAAATTAGGTTTTGAAGCATTGAGGCATTCCCACTCTCTTATGGCATAGGACCCAATCAAATGGTTGAAATAAGAGTTTTTTTATTACCGGAGTCTAATTTCTCTCAAAATAAAAGATGTAGCTAATTAGGGGAAAAAAAAGAAAATGTAAATAACGCCCACCGTGGGGCTCGAACCCACGACCACAAGGTTAAGAGCCTTGCGCTCTACCGACTGAGCTAGACGGGCTTATCGGCCAATGTTGTCCATCTATTAACAAAACCAAATATAGGATCTCGATCCCCGATCTCCGTCCCGCCGCTCACCGGTCTTTTTAAATGCCGCTCTCCGCCTCCTCGTATCGGACTTCACCCCCCGCCCTCCGCCATGGCTTGTTGGCTCAATGTCGCTGAAGGTACGCCGATCCCGTCCCCTCCCCCCTCCCTGTGCCACCCCCCTTCATTTGATTGATTCCCTTCCATCACGACGGCCTCCACGATACCATTTCGCTCTGAAGTGCTCTTGCGGTTTCATTTGCATGACAAATTGGATCTTTTTCTTTTTCTTTTTACCATGTTCTTCTTGAAACGATGGAAAAATTAAACTGGGCATCCAGAATCTCGATTCTTCGATCAGAGAGAAAAATAGAGAATTTCAGACCAATTTGATGGAACTTAGGGGTTTTGTTTAGTTGAAAGTGAAGATCTTGTTTACAAACATTGTGAAATTGTTAAGATTTAGTCATGGGCATGTGGAATGCTTGATGCTCTAAACATTTCTGCAGACAAATACGTGCTGAGTGCCAATAGTTTTGGTTGGGTTCCAGTGTCTGATCTGAGAGTTTTAAGATTTAACCCGTTAATCCATATGTAGAATGTATGAGTTATTTGTTTTTGTAAAATAACTGATGAGATGTTATTGAAAATTGCTTTAATTTTTTGCTGGGCCCTTGATCTAATGAAGGTGATCGCTTAACTGAGGTTTACCTTCTTCCAAGACCTAAAATTTTATTACAAGATTGAATTGTGTGTTGCGCCTTGAAAGATTGACCTATAATGTTATAAGAATGGGACTAGTTGCACGGAAAAAATCTCAGGGAGTGAATTTGAAATTAGAGGTGATGGTGGGTTAATTTAGAGCCAACATTTCTTGCCAATAATTGTCGTTCATGCATAATAGCTTGCTGGATGAACCTAGTGACTTATATTTTGGCACAGGAGTATGACATGATAAACCCCATAAACATGTGAAGTCAAAACGTTAGGATTTCTATGAAGTCAAACAGGGGGAAAATGTAAATGAAATAACATGAATGCCAGTTTTAATATTGATGATCAAAATGTAGAGAATATCCAAAATATTCAAAACAAATATCAGATAAGAAGAGTGATTTTTTTCCTGATAAAAAAAGAAGAGTGCTTTAAGTCGCGATGATCGCATCATATGGCATTGTATCAACCCGCAGGCTATGCCTATAACTACACTGACTCATATAGGAGAAATGTGATTGGAACTCAACTTGTTTCCTAGTACATAACTTACAAAACTCTTCTTTCACCCAGTTTTTAGCAGATCGCTTGGTCTTATCAAAAGATCCAAAATTATGACTAGCATAGAAGGTGCCTAATCCATGAGCAAGAACCTTGAAACCTTAAAAACAAGCAATACTCTGGTGACATAGATTGGTCTTCTGTTTAAGAGTGATCCGTGTCATGAATTACACTATCCAATGCTAGAAAATTAGATTGTTAAATAAGAAATCCACATTTGTGGAATCACTAATGCCTTCAGACTTGCTGGTAGGTTTGTCCTCTGTTTCAGTTTTGTCCTTGATGAATAATGATATTGTTTTGTGAAGATAGTTTGCACGTAATCTACATTTGCCAAGCTAACAGTGTATTGTAACTTGATGGAAAGAAAACAAAAATTGTATTACCCAAGGTCCGCAATCTTGGTACTGAGTACCATATCGATACCTTATTGGTTCGGTACGGTAGGGTACATCTCTGTGCCGAAATAGCTCTCTTACTTATTTTCTTGATTTTTATCTCGGTACGCACCTCGGTATGCCTCGGTATAGGATGGTACGGGACTTGTACCGACTTGAAGGTGTGTTTCGTATCGGTTTTCTTTCGGTACGGTACGGGGCGGTATGACAGACCTTGGTATTGCCCAAAAATTCTTTTAATATCTAATGATGCAACATGTCGTGATGCTACAACAAAGGTGACTATAGGAAAGTTAGCTCTTAGCAAATATTTTTTATCACAACTGGACCAGAAAGGTAGATATTTCAGAGTTACAGAAAAGAAAGGAGAAAGTACATTGAACAACACATTGGATTTATCATATATGTCAAAACTTCAGAAAACAATATTTTTAAGATTTTGGTTGGTAAATTCATATGATGTATCTATTACCATGACTGCTTAGTAAATTGGTATATTAGAAACCCATAGACTACCATTTTCATGTATGCAATAAATATCATTTATCAAATTTTAACAAAATTAGACAACTAGTTAGCTAACATGTAAAGAATTTGAAGGTTGAGGACTATAGATATTGAGTGATACACCTATCTAAGTTGACTAATAAAATGTAATAGTTACACGAATCATGGGCTGACTTGTATACTTTCTACTATTCACAAATATTTATGTTGATTTGGAAGATCCTCTAGAAGGCTATGCTATCAATACGTTTTCTACATTTCACAAATCAAATACGTAAGTTGACTCAAAAGATCCTCTAGAAGGCTATGCTATCAATACGTTTTCTACATTTCACAAATCAAATACGTAAGTTGACTCAAAAGATCCTCTAGAAGGTTATGCTACAAATATATTCTGTTGTCATTCTTTTTCTTGTTAGTCTGCTTTAGATAGTATTTCTTTTCTCACATGCTGTGTACAATATATTTGGTTTACCATGTTCAAAGGCTTGCATCTTAACTAATTTGCAAATTACTGCTATTGTCATATAGCATGAGGGCGTCATGTGAATGTTGTGAATATTACTAAGATAGTTTAATTATTGGAAACAGACTTATTTGAGGTTGTAGACCGGAGAGTAAAACTTGTTGCTGGTGAGTTGTCAGATGAGCAGGCTGCCTCACAAGCCTCAGGTACAGATACTTGCCATCATTTATTGCAACTCCACCAAGCTAGTAATACTTTGTGGTGAGAACTCCCTTTCTGCTTATTTTGGTTTATCGTGGGGTTCTAAATGCAACATTCATCGCTTATATTTTATTTTTATTTTTCTTTTGCAATCAATAAGCATCCAATGGTCAAGAAGTTCAAGCCAGGAAGGCCAAAACAAAGAAGGTCATTAATCAGCCCACCACTGGTTTCCATCACGCACTTGAAACAATGTTCTTTTCCTTGAGGGAGGATATTTTGTTGTTTATCTCAAAGATTGTCCATGCATTTTTTACAGGGTCCATTAAAACTCTCCAGCACTGAAACTTATAAAGGCATCAGACCTGAGCAAGACCAGAAAAGCAAACAACCATCAGTACAAAATGAGAAGACTGATTGTGTTAAGATTTCTCCATCTGAACATTCTCTTGATGTTAGCATTAACGACACTGCAGAAACAAGCACAGAACCACCTTCTGATAACCACAAAGATACAGTGATATCAGGTGGCAAAAGTGTTTAAGGTAGAAATGGTATAGACAATGTGGTGGAAGTCCCATCTATAGACAATAACAAACAAACCACTACTTCCTCTACAAATGATGATGTCAACATTACAAATTCAAAAGATGAGCTTGAAAGGCCTTCCAGCCCTCCATCAATAGGTAAAGGGATTGGGATTGCCAACGGAGTTCATCCTGCTGATGCTGAACCAGAAGTCGATTTGGTGGATGAAACTGCCTTCTTGACTGACGACAAAGAAATACCTGAATCTGAAGGCAGTGGAAAGCCATAGCACCAGCAACACCCAAGAAAATGAGAAAGAGGTTTTTCTCGAGCCTTCACCAAACATGAACAAGCAACGGCAGCATAAGACTGATGCCACTCCAATGAAAGTTCAAGACCAGCTTGATGAGGTGAATTGTTTCATATCATAAGAGACAGCATACTTAACATTAGATACCTGCTTATCCCTTCCCTCTCTGTACCACTTTAACCATATGTTTTATCTCCCTATCTGTTTATCTATCTATCCACTTACCTTCATCCTTATGCGTTGATTCTTTAAGTTGGCTGGCAGGCTCAGGGATTGCTTAAGAGTGCAGTGAAAACTGGTCAGTCAAAAGAGGCCAGGTTAGCAAGGTTAGATTTATCACATACGACCTTGCATTCATCATATTGTTTCACTCAAGATTTGCTATACTGGTGTGTACTGCCCTATAATGGATGCACCATACCGTACAGGTACCGAACCGAGACTTGGTACGGGGGTATATCGAGTCTCGGTAATATCAAATTGATCCTTGTATAGTTGTATCAGGCACACTGATACTGTACCAGCATAGTACTGAAATGATATCTAGTACCGGGATAGTGAATCTTGGTTTCGCCTTTTTAAAGCCGATTATTTATAAATATTGATTTTAAAAACATATTGGCTTGGTGTGCGTATATTTCATTGCAATAATATATAATTCATCATCTACAAAAGTCCTCTGCATTCAATGACTCATTTGGTGGCATGGCTAGCAGATGAAAGGTTTTGCCATATGGTTTCTATGTCAAGCTAGATGGCAAAACATGTTGTAACAGTCTGAGCTGTAGTTAGCATATAGTTCCACATGCTAGCTTGCTTGTAACAGAATACAAGATGGCATGACACATGCTGTGCCATGCCCGCGCATGTGCCATGCTGTGCTGAAAATGAAAAATGGGAAAAGGATTCAATAACCTACTTTAATTAAACAAATAAACAATAAATGATGCTGTCTCAACCTGTGCCAGGTGCTAGTACTGGCCTATCACAGTTCGTGCCGGCTGGAATGGAGGAGCACAAGCTGACACTTGAAACCTTGTTGAGAATTACAGTTGCTTTCCAAAATCATGTCTGGTTCCTGATGATGTGAACATGTTCAATGTAATTGGGCTGCATCCATTGCCTATTGAAAATGGAGGCCCATATTTTACAAGGAATGATGTTTGCTGTTGTTGACATATGAATTTTCTTACCTTAATAGTGGGAACATTAATAGTCTCTGGCAGTTATTATATTAAAGGTGGCAACTCACGGCTATTTTTCAAGCATTGAAAACCAACAGATGCATATTTATGCGGGGTTCAACGAAATCTGAAAAAGAAAAAGGGCAGCCTTTGATCTAGTAATCCTTTATTCCTCTTCATCTAGTGTTTTCTCCATATCTAGTGAATTTTGGAGAGTTGCTGCATATTGGCAGTAATTCATTGGAATATACCATCAAGTTAACTGGATTTTAAAATGGCTCTCTCTTTTTTTCCCCACCTGATGGTAAATCTGGCTCAAAGTAACTATGATATCTCTACCAGACTAGGGTAATTTAGTGGGGTTGGTCTCC
The DNA here is from genome assembly GCF_051530095.1 of Phoenix dactylifera. NCBI lineage: Eukaryota > Viridiplantae > Streptophyta > Magnoliopsida > Arecales > Arecaceae > Phoenix > Phoenix dactylifera. Next base: position 29,433,774 of record NC_143198.1, on the reverse strand, counting down.
ATATGTCTTTCTTAATTATTAAAGAAGTAAAATGAATTCAAAATTAGCAGAATTGCTCTTTTCTAAACATCAGGTACTTGCTGAATTACATCCATAATATATTGCTTATTTCTTCTCAACCATTGCTGGTCTTTTGTGTTTGTGTTTGTGGTTAAATCAATCGACTGTACGTGGGTCCGTTAGTGAGATAACCAAACCTATCTTAAGCACACTATAAAGACCACGGGTTGTCGGGGTTGGTAGGGCAAGGGAGGAGGAACAAGAGTAAGCAGCACCTTATGTCACAAGCATTAGTAACAGTTAAAAGTAGAAATTTTAAATATTTTGTTGTTTATTATCTGTTTTCCCCCAGCTGACTGGTATTCAAATGCCTGAATGCATGATCTCTGTACTGATCTTCTAAGGATATATTACTTGTTTGAACATATGAAATTCTTGATTTCGAAGGAGGAACATGAACTTGTTTAGAGATTATAGTTAGTTTTTTCTTTTTTTGATTGGAGTTAAGAGGTTATGGTTCTTACGGAAGATCCTTCCGTTCGGAGGATGAGATGAGTAAGTATTTGTGCCTCTCAACTATTTATGCATCTATAGCCTGTCTGGTGAAATTCGACTACATCGTAGAAGGTTCGGTATTCTTCTGGGAATATCTCCTTATGGTATGGTTAAAAATGCCAGCCTGTTCATCTACTATCTAAAGGGTCATGCAGTATCTTATCTATATCTTGCTTTTAACTGCAAGATAAGAATGCTCTGAAATTGATAAAATTTTTCGCTCAAAATCCGTCGCATAAAGGCTTATTTTACGGTGTGTTGATTAGAAATTCGTATTTTTAGGTATTATGGAAGAGCCAAATCATTTTTGAAATCAAATCAGTAAAAGTGGTGCCAACTAAAATCAGTGCATTTCAAAAGCTCTGTTCCCTCGCGACTCAGCTTTTTGCGCGGCTGGGAATTATGCAAATGTTGCGGCATACCAGTTACCGGGTAATAAGATAAAATTTAACTATTTTATACTAGGACAACAAAATTAATCTGTACATACCCAATGAAAAAGTTTCGGAGCCCAGCACATATATTTTCCATTAGACCTGAGAAAGAAACCAACACTGGGATATTGGCTCCGATAAAAATTGCTCATCTTAAATAAATTTTTTTTGTATATAAGCATACAATTCATTCAGAAACATGAAGAAGTTTACAAAAAAGAGGTGATCCGCTCCTAGTCACTAAGTAGTGCTTTTCTGTCCTTCTTCAGAGAACTTCATCAGAAAAAGGTTCTTTCTCTCACGTAATTTCACCCAAATTAGAATTCAAACACATGATACAATCTTTTTGTATGTCGATTTAGCAAACCAATGCCTTAAGCCACCCAACCATACCTCCAAGTTGTTAAGATAAAAAATTATTTAAAGTCTCAAAATCCAACATACAAGAACTAGATTCTAAAACTTTGTCAATATTATATAAATATTTATTTTATCACTATATTAAAAGTCTAAAGATGTTTGTTACGATATGCAGTGCCTCGAGTTCTTGCAGAACCAAGGGACTACGAAGTTGGCTATTGCCTTTGTTTACACACGACTATTTATTTAGCTAATCGAGATAATACCAAGTTTATCTATCTGGTACAAGTCCAACCTAAATTATTAAAATTAATGATGGAGTATGAGGATTTCCCTTATTACATCCACGACTCCGATTGATACTAATCAAAGGGAACTTTCAAACACTAGCAGCTGTTGTTGGGCTGCCACCTGTGGTCCCCGGTTGAACGTTAGACGCTTGTCCAATTCTCCTCCTCATCTCTCACTCTCACCGGCTCGCACCCTTTATTCTCAACTTTTTGTATTTATGCTACTATTTTCGCATCACAGTTACTCATTAATCCTACGGTCCAGTCTTCCAATCCGCTCCAAGGCTCCAACCTATAAATATGTCCGTATCCCTTACGAGTTACGGCCACAGTTTCCCCCTTTCCTCTGTTCATCATCACCTGCAAACCCTTGAAAGCTCTCCCCCGCACGGAAATCCTAGCTCGCCGATCCTTCCAAAGAGGCGATCGAATCGTTTTTTTATCATCGAATCTTCGATCGGAACCCATCGCGGCGCCCGATCGGCGTTCTCGTCGTCGTCGCTCGAGTCTCTCCGGATTTCTTTACTTCCTCGTCGGCGAGATAGGGTTTCGAGAATACGGGAAATATAGGGTTTTTCCGGCATGAGGTTGGATGGATGAAGGATGCCGGAGCTCCGTAGCGGAGTGCGGAAGGGGCGAGCGCAGGCGAACCCGATAGTCCAGGCCGAGAGGCCGACCGCCGCCAGGAGGAGGAGGGCGCCGAGGAACAAGGCGCCTCTGGTGAATGAGAACCCGGTGAACACGTCCGCCGAACCGAGGGAGGAGATCAGGTTTCTGGAGGGCCGGGGCGAGGTCGGAGGGTTGGTTGGGGACGAGATCAAGGAAGGGGTCGGCGAAAGGAAGATGGATGACGGCGATAGCGGGGCGAGGAGCGCCGATAAGCTCCCCGGTGGGGAGGACGAGGGAAGCACGGCGCCCCTTCCGGAAAAGGTCGGCCTCTTCCATTTTCTTCTGGTTATTTACAGTAATGTTTGGTATTTGCGTTAGGAGTAGCAGATATGGTCCGCGAGGAAGAAATCGTGGAAATTTTGTGAAGTTCTGGGTGTTTGTTCTTAGTTTGTTCTTCGAATACAGGATTTCTGATTTTATATTTCGTTCTTTTATTCCTTTTTCGATGAAAGATTGTGTATTTTTTTTATCTGTATGGAAGGAGTCAGTGGCATTTTGCAAAGATTTCTGTGATCGTTCTTGGGTTGTTCTCTGAATACAGGATTTCTGATTTCTGATTTTGTTTTACATTTCTATAATGATGGAAGATTGTGGATTTTGAGCTGTACATTCACTGATGATGTTTTCTCCGACTTGGTTTTGAAAGAACCATTAGCTGTATAATGATGGTGAGCTTCTGTGATTTCCTTCGTGCCATTTTCATCCTGGAATTTGCCATGCCTTTTACTCTTTTTTTGACCAATACACATAAACCTTTATAGCCCTTTCATTCTGAATTCATTAACTGTTTAATATTGTGCTTCTATTGCTGTTAGTTCTACTTATAAGTTTTTTTCTTTTACGATGTTTATACTGACTTTAGCTCTTTTTCTTTTGCATCTCATTCATCTCAAAGTTTAAGTGTTTTTGGACGTTCCCGTACCCTCTTATTTAGCACCTGTTAATCAATCATAGGATGTGTTTGACGAATTTCCCAAATTTAATTTGTTGAGGCTTTGACATTAGCTTGGAAGTATCAGGCTTCAGAAACTCTTATTACCAGAATATTTGTATTAGAAGTGTAAAGAATAGGTATTGTTTATTTGAGAATTATGCCCTTTTCGAGAATCAAAAATTCAGTAATGGTATGTCATGCTTGTTCCTTGATAATTGTACCAGTCAAGGGCCAACATAGAATACATATCATACTGTATCGTGCCAACGCGTAGAAGGCAAAAACTATGGGATTCTGCAGCATTATCATAATATCTACAGCTGGCATGTCAAGATATTTTAGGAAAACCTCTTCTTTAACTTATAATCTAACTTTTGCTTGCTTTATTGTGAGAATCAGACATGTTTAAACTCTTGAAACATATTTTCCTTAATCAAATTTAACTTCCTAAGTGATTTTACATGTGAATTTTTGTTGTTATTTCTGAAAATGACCAACCAACCATAATGAAGCTGCATAATTTTGCAACACTTTCATTTAATTTTCACCCTGATTGTTGTATTCTTTGGAACAGGTCCAGATCGGAAATTCACCTTTGTATAGAATTGAGAGAAAACTAGGAAAAGGAGGATTTGGTCAAGTGTACGTTGGGCGCCGTATTTCAGCTACTAATGCAAATGATAGGGTTACAGTTTCCAGTGCTGTGGAGGTGTGCTATTTTCTTTATCATGGTTCATAGTCCAATAGCTAATAGTTTCTTTCTGTTAATGGAATATGCTTTGTTTGCATGCCAGGTGGCTTTAAAGTTTGAGCATAGAAGCAGTAAAGGATGTAACCATGGACCCCCGTATGAATGGCAAGTTTACAAGTGAGTGCTGTTGTTGTCTTGTTTTGTGAATGATCTTTGAAGTTCTCATGATAGTACTTTGATGAAGCTTTCTGACCTAAATGATTTTCAATATATGCAGCACTCTTGGGGGCATTCATGGTGTGCCGCGTGTCCATTACAAGGGTCGCCAAGGAGACTATTATGTCATGGTACATTCATATACACACAGTTCTGTTTCTTTTTATGTTATATATTTGTTTTGAGCTCTTAGCATAATTGCATAATACTCTGCAGGTTATGGATATGCTGGGACCAAGTCTATGGGATGTCTGGAATAATAACTCGCACACGTGAGTGCTAAATTTAATCCCAGTCAATAAGGTAATTTCTTGCAAACTCTTTTGTGGCTTGACATAATTTTCCTTTCCAATTTTTGCAGAATGTCCGTTGAAATGGTTGCGTGTATTGCTATTGAAGCAATCTCCATACTGGAGAAGATGCATTCGAAAGGGTTGCTCTGATAAATTCTATTATGCAATTCTCTTGTTTTTCTTGTACTACACTATAGCTATTGTGTTTCTTAAAAAGATGTTAGGTGTATGGTTATAAATTGTTACTAACGACAGGTATGTGCATGGGGATGTAAAGCCTGAGAACTTCTTACTCGGGCCTCCTGGGACTCCTGACGAGAAAAAATTGTTTCTTGTTGATCTTGGCTTAGGTAAATTTAATGACCTACTATCAAGATGTAGAAAGCTGAAGTGTCTCAACATTTTAGGCGTAGCGTATTATGTATTTCTAGGGACTATTAACAGTGAAAATGTCTTATTAGTTGTGAACTTTTAATTAACAGCCACTAGATGGAAGGACAATTCTACAGGTCTGCATGTAGAGTATGACCAACGTCCAGATGTCTTCAGGTGAATCCATGAATTCCATGTCTGATCTCTATATTGATCTTCTTATATGCGAAGAAAAGGAGTCAATTATTCAGTTTAAGTTTGATCCTTATTCTCTGAACTTGGGCTTATTATTTCAATTGGATATTACAGGGGAACAGTGCGATATGCTAGTGTTCATGCTCACCTAGGAAGGACAGCAAGCAAGAGAGATGATTTAGAATCCCTTGCTTATACGCTAATCTTTCTTCTCCGTGGCCGTCTACCATGGCAAGGATACCAGGTATAGCGACTTGAACTTCTACACTGGGAGTCATCAAAATTTGTTTCATTTGCTCATCTCATGTTACTAGCATTCTTCTACTTGTAGGGAGAGAACAAAGGTTTTCTTGTCTGCAAAAAGAAGATGGCTACATCTCCAGAGTCTTTATGTTGCTTTTGCCCACAGCCCTTCAGACAGTTTGTGGAGTATGTTGTCAACTTAAAGTTTGATGAAGAACCTAATTACGCAAAGTGCATTTCTCTCTTTGATGGCATAGTAGGTCCAAACCCAGATATCAGACCAATTAACACAGATGGTGCTCAAAAGGTATATTAACAGCCTCCATTTCCTTTTTAACTTTGAAAGTAAAGTTTCTCCAAAAAAAATAAATAAATAAAAAGTTATATCAGAAAAGGATAAAGTTATGATCCAATGCAATATAGCGCATGTCTAATCTTCAGTTAAATGCCGTAAAGCTTATATATCAGGTTGGTCAAAAGAGAGGCCGGCTGATGTTGGAAGAAGAGGATGATGAGCAGCCAAGGAAGAAGGTTAGAATGGGGATGCCTGCAACACAATGGATTAGTGTTTATAATGCTCGGCGACCTATGAAGCAAAGGTATTTGCTTTATATGATGCATAATGCTTTTGTTAGATCCCCAGATAAGAAGAGTGACTCATCTCTCTCCTTACTACTCTTGCAAATTTCAGGTATCACTACAATGTTGCGGATGGGAGGCTTGCACCACATATTGAGAAAGGAAATGAAGATGGTTTATTTATCAGTTGTGTTGCATCTTGTACAAATCTTTGGGCCCTGATAATGGATGCAGGCACTGGTTTTACTGCTCAATTGTATGAACTGTCACCAAATTTTCTTCACAAAGTGAGTACCCTTGTACTGCTTGTTTACTGGAGCAGTCTAAGTGAAGTTCTTATAGCTTAACAACTTGTATTGTATCCCTATATTATATTAAAGCCCAATGCTATTGCTTGTAGCATGGTTTCTTTCGCACACTTACATTTATCTACAACTTCCATGAAACTTATCTTTTTCTTCTTAAAGGAATGGATAATGGAGCAATGGGAGAGGAACTATTACATTACTGCATTAGCAGGAGCAAATAATGGTAGCTCCTTGGTAGTAATGTCCAAAGGTAAGTCTCCCTAATTTCATATCATTTTGGAGTTTGGGGTTTTTTCCAGTGGTCATGCAAATGGTCAATTTCCAATGGTTCTCATCCAGGTACACAGTATGCACAGCAGTCCTACAAAGTTAGTGATTCATTTCCTTTCAAGTGGATAAACAAAAAATGGAGAGAGGGCTTCTATGTCACTGCCATGGCAACTGCTGGAAGTAGATGGGCAGTTGTCATGTCCCGTAATGCTGGCTTTTCAGATCAGGTTATTTTCCTTCTTTTTTCCCCTTTTCTAAAAATTCTTTTAGTGGTGAGGGAAGTGTTTGACCCCTTTTTTTTTTCTTGGGGTGCAGTTGTTTTAAGTGCTACTTAACATTCTGTTAGATTTATGTAGAGTGGGATTTCAAAGATATTGCACTGATTTTGTATACCTTTTTGTTCAGGTTGTTGAACTTGACTTCTTATACCCTAGTGAAGGTATTCACCGTAGGTGGGATAACGGCTATCGTATAACTGCAACTGCTGCAACATGGGACCAGGCCGCGTTTGTCCTTAGTGTGCCCAGGAGGAGGCCTGCGGATGAAACACAAGAGACTCTCAGAACTTCGGCTTTTCCTAGTCAGCATGTGAAGGTGCGGAAATTGTATATTTTATTTTAAAAAAATTTTGTCTTGTGATTTATTACCTCTGTTAATTTTGATGAATAAATTTATTTGTTGCTTGCAGGATAAGTGGGCAAAAAATCTTTATATTGCATCTGTTTGTTATGGACGCACTGTTTCGTGAGTTTCCCTGTTTTCTTTTGGGATGATGAAGGCATAACCCCACTCATGTTACAACCCTGGCATCCTGTCATGTTGGAGGTCATGAGAGCTTAAACTTTTGGAAGGCAACTGCCCTAGATTTTGATGCGCAAACTATACTTAAATGTTACCAATCTCTGATGTCAGCTAAAGCTAACAAATGGTGCAGTCTCATGTCAAGTTTTTAAGATGCCCTCACTTGTGCTATCAAATTAGATTGGATGGCGGACATCCTTAATTATCGTTAAGTTTGTATAGTGAATGAACATTTACTCATTTGGTTACAACTCTGTATCAATATATTATTAGGCATTCAATGTAACTGATATGACCATGCACTTGACCATGGCATTTGTACTCTTTTTCTTCTTCTATGACTTCTATCAAATTCTTGGCTAACTTAAATATGGGGCAAATTCCAAAAGAGATGATTTTGTGCCTCCCGTAGATTAAAAATTAATATTTATATCTCAATTTTCTTAGTTATATGTAATACTATATTTTTTTGTATGTGCCTGTCAATATACTCGGAACAATCTTCAAACAACTTCAGGTAAGAGCAAACATGTCTTTTTTTTTTGTGGTGACAGCTCTCATGAACCACTTATATCATACGTATTATTATCTCTGTGTCTTTGGTCTCTGTGGTTTTTTATCTCATCATTTTCTGTAATATTCTTGTGAAGAACATGTTTCTGCATAGATTTTCAAAAATTTCTGCCTTACCACAACCTAATGGCAGTTTTATTGATTAATTTCTTGTCCTCGATAGATGATCAAAAGTTAACTAATATGTAGCAGGGTCATCGTTTGACCTATGCATTGAGGTTTCTTGAAGATGGTATTTTTGATCTGGAAAATATACTCTAGAGTAATGTGACTGCCTTTCAAATGTAAAATTAACTAGGTATTGTCGCTGGTTTGTTGCATCTTTCTTTTCTAGATTATGATATGTGCTACACCACTTGGGTTTAGATGTTTATAGATTCTCGATAGGATCAGGGGATTCTTCTTGTATGGATACAACAATCTTCATTGTTAAGTTCCTAGCGAAATAGATGTTTTTATATGGTGAATAGTGGCATTCATCTGTTTTTACATCCACTTTTCTCAAGGTAGTAGATTTGAAAATGGTGTAGGAAGCAATAAAAAGTTATATGCATATTGTGGTGGTCGTTTAATATCAAAATCGAGGTTGAAATGCATTTTGTGATGATATGCTTTGAAGGTTGCCTACATTGCCAAGGAGGATGCTTACCATCATTACCGTCTGGTGACCAAAATGTCGAATCAATGAGAATACATAACAACTAACAAATTGCTGGGGAATTAACTCTGGCAGAATTTGAAATCGTGGCACATAAATGCTGGTTAGTAACGGCAATATTCTTGGAGGAAGAGGCATCTGTTGGACGTTTGAAGTTTGCAAAGTTAAGTAGGAGATGGCTAAGATGTTTTATATGGTAGGATATTATATTACTGGATTAGTAATGCCAATTATCCACACATGCAACCAAGAGCATAATTTTGAACTGTTTGCATGATAGCATATTTCTTTTCACAGGTGTATTAGTGTACTATAATATCAGTTCACTTGGTGGCATCCAAGTTTGATGAGATGTGTTCTTGCTTACAGGATCCTTGTATCTGCCGAAGGAGAGGCAAAGCATATTGATGTCACTGTTTCAGTATGTACTTAGAACTCAATAGCTTTCTTTTTGTTTACCATCTAGTATCAATTCATAGTGCTAATATCCTTTATATTTGCTGTCTTTACTCCTGATAGATGATTAATCGACATTTGATTAGTGAACATACATAGACTTGGTATGGACACGCCATTCTCCCTACCTGTTTTCAGATCCAATATCAATGAATCCTTGCCTCTCCCCTTTGATCATTACAACATCAATGTAATGATTACTCATCTAAATTTATGTTGCATGTATTCTTTTCTGAAAAACTTGATTTGTATCCATGAATATAGCTACAGGAGTAACTGAGTTGCTCAGAAGCTTTCAACTGCATGGATAGATTCAATTTTATATGCTAATAAGCATCATCTATTTTCTTACTGGGTACTACAGTTGTCCATTTTCCTAAAGAAATCTTAAGGTCATTTCTTGTCGAGAGCCGAATAGAACTGAATAGTTAAGTGAATCATCATTCGATTCACATAGCTAACCCAGCATAGATGGGATAAGCTTGGCTGGTCAAGGTTAATGGTCATTTCTTATTTCAGATTTGAGGACAATTTCGAACTATAATTATGTGGAAACTAAATATAGCTGTTGTCAGAGGGAAGTAACATGGCTGAGTCATCGAACTTTCATTTTTCATTACAATGCGAGGGTCCAGTTTTCAACTTTAAATTGGTTTTCAATTTTTCTCTATCTAATTGTAAGAGATGCTGCCAACTTATCGCCTTTAAAATTTCTGTTTGCCATCTTGTACTTGACATCTGGACTTACAGGAATGCGGAATATATATTTCTAGACATCACTAATTGCTGTTTAGTGTTCCAATCATTATTGTCTGCACTCTTATTCCTGAAAACTGTTATCACAATCAGGCTGTGTAGGCCTCTCTCCTCTAGCATTGATTTTTTTTTTTTTGCTGATATTGATATTTTCTTTAGGCATCTGGCCTGCTATTGTGGTTAACCTTGACTCGTGAATTCATCTAATGGCTTGCTTGAGCATAATGTGCATGTTAGAGAGCACTGTTTTTTGGGCAACGTTCAAGCTGTGAAAGCTTGGAAATGGTAGCCAATAAAAATTGGTGCGTTGAATCCAGCATGCTGAACCACCGTTGAATCAAACGGGTGTGTGATTTTCCTGTGTGCGAACATGATAAATTTGTTAGCAAGCTTTATTCTGCACCCAAGGTTAAGGCAGTTGCAGTCAGAGAACATGGAGGAATGGGAGTGATCTGGGAGAAGTTGGATTGCTTTTATCTTCTGATCCTTGATAGCATTGTGGGTCCTTTTGGAGGAACTGGCGACTAGCCTGTTCACGTAAAGGACGGGAATGAAAACTGTGTGGAAATATATTCTACATTTGGTTCCAGCAGCCGGTGGGCTAGTCCCTAGTGATTCCAAAGCTTGATCGTATGCTCACATCTTCATGAGTTTTTTTTATGTTTCGTTGGTACACCATCTTCGTGAGTTCACATCTGAAGCAAGAATAGCGAACATATGATGGGGTAATCATAGACCTCTGTTTAAACGGAGACATGCTGCCCTCCATGTATGGTTGGTTCACTAAAACTTGTGTGTGTTTTAACTGATCTTATGAGGATGTATTTAGTTTCATAACAGTTATTTATGAAAAAGGTTTTGGATATTTATACTGAACTAAAAAAATTTCAAAAGATATTTTTCGATTAGCTATTTTGGATAAGATTTTGGATTATTATGATTATAATTGATTACCCTATTTTTATGCAATCTTAAAGATTATTTATTTGCGTAGGTTAATCCTGAATTGTGTATCAAAATAGGAATCAAGAACGTTTATATTGTCTAAATTACTTTGTGTTGATTGTGGTTGTCATTGGGACCCTGCAGACCTGATATTCTACCTGTATTGGGACCTAATACTATGATAAGATATGTAGCGTCCGGTTCTAAGGTTTTTAGACCTGACACCATCTTGATTAAATATACTTTTATCCGTGCATGTATGTATGTATCTATGTATGTAGTGTGTAATATTAGTATTATATTAGACCTTGTTATAAACTTTGGGTCCTTATCATACATCATTTATAATGTGTGTTGAGGGCATTAAATAGGAATCGGATTCCTAATATCGAGCATCCAAGGTTCAATCGATGTCCAATCAAATTGATCCCAATCCAACGTCCAAATCCTTTGATTTAATTACTAGCCAAACAAATCATGTAATCATAAAGCTATGCAAGTCTAAGGGTACCCAGCCAATTAGTTTTATTAAATCTTGATCAAATCCATTGTAAGCTCAGTTATATGAATACTTAGATCAAGACGGTGCACATTTAAGTCAACATAGTTCAGTCTGACATGATGGGTTCAGCTCATGTTGAGTACGATTTACAGTGGGTTGAATTGAGTTTGATTAAAGTTATATCTCAACTAACCACCCCACTTGCACACTCATAATTTTGGTACAAAGTCGAACCCAGACCCGATCCAAACCTGCCGACACGGATACAATTGGCCGAGCCATGGGTCTAACAATACCCGAACCCAACCTGTAGACTTGAGGGGCCTTTGAATATTTTTCATACCTCAGCTTGGACCCAACCTGATCAATAGGAACAAAGTCTAGACCTAAACCTCAAACGGGTCCACGGTCCAGGGTCCAGGGTCCAGGATTAATGGAATCCGGTCCATACCGAATAGCACCCTTAGCGTCGATAAAATTATTTATTATACAGGAAGGACATTTGTATCTCTTTGTTTAACGATTGCAAGAAATTTAGACAGATAATGCAAGAAAGAGAGAGACACTCATGCATCCAACAGGCCCTACGATATATTTTAGTCTCCCTGCTTATAAAACGTAAAATTGAAGGTTACCAGCAACCTCCGCTCACGAACAGGCTGGTCATGTTCGCCACTTTAGCTGTAACTATCAGGATAGTATGACAAATCAAAGAATGAATTAGGTGATTGTTGAGTTTCATAATAACTAGGAACATTATCACCCAAGGAGCTGCAACCCTGTCGTAAGTTACCCTAAACTTGTAACATTGCTGGCATATGATCAGTGAAAGAAAGCTTAATAAAATATGATCATTTTGTCACAAAGTAGAAATGCAATCCCTTAAAAGTCTTGGGTGCAACCTCTGATCCTGGAAGATCAGTGGATGGGGAAATGATTGCCCTCATCTGTAATACGTAAGCAAAACCTTGAGATCAATTTGCTGGCCTCCGGCAGAGTCTTCTTAAATTTACTTTTTCCTGACATTTGGCATAAACAATCAGACAGTTAAAATAAGATCTTATTAGATCCCTGTGTATGGTTTTAACTAATACTATTTATTCAGCATCCATAAAGCCAATGCCGAATATTTGGGAAAACGCTACATGATTATGGTTATGGTACAAAAGAGTGACACCGAAACATATCCGGTTCAGATAACAATTACCTCAGTTTGATCATGATCATATTGGATCAGGAAGAGACACCTGCAGCCCCTTATATCATGCAGTTTCCTCTGGATTTCTATGACACGTGCATCATAGTATGTGGCTTGTTCAGCGTTTTCCTGAAGTTAGAGTCCTCGGAGGAAATAAATTCACTGGTTACAAGGTAAAAGAAGGGAAATCTATTTGTTCTTAAGACGTACCTGAAAACAGAGAACAAGATCCCCCACTGCAACCTTCCAACATTCAGAAGACTCGAGAGGAACTGAGCGCTCCCGTACTGCCTTCTTGACATTCACCCATTCATCCTCCTCCGCACCAAATCCTTGATATCGCACACGAACTTCCTAGAATAACATGAAGATAGATCACACATACCAATGAACATTTGACAATCTGAAGGCAACATTAAGGATGAACGAGAACAATATTTTACAATTCTTCTATGTAACAATACACCAATATTTCTCTAAAAGTTCCCCAAACATTTATCATAAAATAAGAAATGGCTGTTTGGGAATATGACTGCAAGAAATAAGATACATCGGATAAACAGACATTTTGGATTAGCAGAAGGCTGTCACAATTGGGCTACATGTGACATCTGTTAACAATGTTCTAGCATTTCTTCAGTAGTAATTATACATGCGTCAAGCCATATACTTCATTTTTAAACACATTGTTTACTATATGCAGGAAGCACATGGTTGCAACAATATAAAAGCAGGGTAAAAATAGTGCTTTTGTTGCACACTGTCAATAACCAAGTAGGCCAACAATAAACCAAGCCCGGATTTTTGTAGAGCATGCCTTAATACTAACAGGAAAGGAAGTACTTGAAATATTTTGTGCAAGATATAAATGATTGCTTTGGCAGAATCAGGCATAGTCAGCATCTATCAGAGCAAATATCTTGCTCCAAAGATGGTAGGTTTTTCCCCTTCTATTCCATGCTCATGTTTAGAGCCATTCATATATGAAACTGAAAAATATCCCCGTGACAGCACAATTGTGACAGCATATATATGTGACAGCACAAGAATCAGAATGTAGCAAATGCTGCAAGAGAAATTCACATGCAGAAAGACCTGGCAAGCAAACCAAAATCAAATCATTAAGGACATTATGTCATGTTTGACAAACTTTTAGGCCTTGGAGTTGAGACATAAAGAAAACAAATAAATAGATTGCACGATGCCCTTACAAGTTCGCCAGAACTAAGAACTCTGTGCGTGAGGAAAGTAGCAACATCATACCTGCAGTGACAGAAAAAGATTAATCAGGTATGATAATAGTTTCAAAAAAGCTAAGCCATAAATTAGCAGTAAAATTCTATATTTATCTGTTTCGTAAGTCAAGGACTGTATACTAGAACACCAGTGGTATGCAAATGCATACAGTTGTGCTGTGCATCTACATACATGCAAGAGTTTCATATATGAGTGTGTAATATAAGAGGGGCTGCACGCTACCATATAAGTCAACTCATTGCATTGCCTGTTTATTGATCCTCAATATACAGGTCACCAAGAATGTTAGGCTGATTCATGAGAAACTTTTTAAGGCATTATGTGAGATTGACACATCCTTTATATAGATCTCCACCACATCTGAGCATTTGCATCTATGATCTCATCACAAGACCTCCTTCAACTTATTAGACTTCTATACAAAGTGTCAAACAGTGATATCACATTTTTACCATTGTTCTGGCATTGCTCAATGAGAGCAGTCTTAAACTAGTTCTTTTATTTGTATTGGCTTTAATCGTATAAGTTGTCCTAGGATCTAATGAACAATTCCACTCTCATGCAGATTATATGTATTATTGCACATTTGATTATCATGCTTCATTTACCTTCCAATGATGACTCACTAAGGCTCTCTGGGAGGTTGTTAAGCAAACGAAAGAAATGATGATACAGACTCAATGAAAGAGGGGGAAAAAAAACTAAGATTTTCTTTAGGAAAAAAATGTTATGAAAGATGAGCATAAAAGAAGATAAGTTACAGGTCAATGTATACAGTTGCCTCGTTTTTTGTTCTCTCTATCCGAAAACCGCCATCTAAAATGCAGGAAACAATTATCAGCCTTTCCTCACCCTTTTTTCATAGCAAACTTTGAAAATGTTCCTATCTATTACCTTGCTTTTCTCAACCACCAAATGAAATATGAGCCTCTGCCTTGGGCTATTGCATGTCTTCTCTCTCAGAAATAGGTCCATTCTTCGTGGTTAGAATCTTCTACCTAGGATAATGCACCAACTTTAGAAGCTTCACATAATCTTAAACCTGCATCCGCTTTCTAAACACTTCCTTACTGAAAGTGTTTCTAAAATATCAACTTCCCCCACACCCGCGCTCCCAATCTCGCTCTTCGGGCAACTAATGGTCCATTTTTTGTTACCTCCACTTGTCTTTGTGACTTAAAGCATCACACATTCCTTATGACACAATCTAAATTTTCATAACTCTTCTTTGGGCCCCTTCATTATAAATCATGGTCACCTCTCTAGTTCCTCAGCTACAAGTCCTTCAGTGCTTTGAAACCTCTCCGATTTCCCTCAACTTCTCATGCCACTCACATATCATCCGAGCATGGAACTTTTGCCTGTCTTCTCATCTTGTCTTGCCCTTGCCCTCCAATAAGTTGTCCATTGGTTAAGCCAAGCCCCATCCACTGTCATTCGCTTTGTCCATGTATGTCTAATTTTACTCCCTCTAAATAATCCCCTCACTCAGCTATCCTTATCAGATGAGAACAATGATATTGCCCATTATGTCACATAATAATGCACAATACATCCAAGCCTGATTGCTACAGTTCACTATTTACCAGGTCCCCAAAATTCAATCCTCTGCAGCCATCCATACAACAAGCCAGTTAAATATCTGAGGTAACAAGAACCCCTAACTAAGGAACTCTAATGCCTTTTCTCACATGCATATCAGGATCTT
The DNA here is from genome assembly GCF_051530095.1 of Phoenix dactylifera. Taxonomy (NCBI): domain Eukaryota; kingdom Viridiplantae; phylum Streptophyta; class Magnoliopsida; order Arecales; family Arecaceae; genus Phoenix; species Phoenix dactylifera. The sequence goes on along the minus strand of NC_143198.1, from coordinate 29,418,511 downwards.
GTTCCCTTTTGGGAAAGGTCTCAATCTGCTATAAGTGGATCTAGAAGATTATGTAATGATCCAGTGACCCAGTAGAAACTGGAATTGTAGGAAGACCTAAAAGGAGAATGAATCAGAAAAAAAAACAATCAATGGCCTACTGCATGTAAACAAGTTGGGAGATAAAAAGATTTTTATTATATTATTGATATGACAATTACCAGACATTGGCTGCTGGAACAAAATTTTTATCTGTTCCATAATAGTGTACATATTAAATGTAAGTGGGAACAACCAAGACCTTTGTATGAAATCATATATAAAGAATAAAGCCATAAGAAGCCAAATGGAGGAGAGGATGCATAGAAGAAAATATTAAATGGGAAGAGAAATAACTTTCATGATGCCCATAGTTCTATGTGGCACAGGCATGGTAGTAGGGAAAAGAACCAAGGGCATTATTTCGAACAGATCCAGAAAAAATTAGCAACTACACGCCTATATATAGATAGAAGTATCATTATCATCAATTTGATATACATATTGAAGCTGTCGCTAACAGCAGCATCTTATCATCACAAGTTCCATTCACAAATATTCCCAACCTCTGAAAGCCAGAAGTTAGAAAAGTTCACAAAAGGTAGGTTTCAGTCAGGGGCTGAGCCACATGGGGCGGGTGGTGGGGCAAGTGCCCGCCCTCCCACTGGCATGGTTAAAGTGCGTTTTAGCACCACGAACCCAAGTTATAATTTGGAATTTGAATGCCTGGCCCTCCTACGTCTTCCATGTATGACTATTTTGCCCCCCTCTTTCAAAGTGTATGGTCTTCCTTTTATTGCCCCACCTCCTGAAAATCCCGAGAGCTTTCCTTGCCTACTTTCCTTCTTAACTTCTAAAAGAAAAACCTTTGTATTTCTGTTTAAAAGAAAACCTTTGGAAACCCCATTAAATAGAACTCCTATCCATATTTAACAAACCCATTTATGCCAACTTCTTTTCATATTTTCATATACTTCAGTTTTAAGAAGTTGATGGAAATACAGAATCATAGAACAGATTAGAGAGATTTGAAAATATGTATGAAAAATGGTTACTTTGAGAATTATTTTTGTGCCTTTACTTGTTCATTTTTCCCTTCTAATTCTCCTCATTGTATGTTTAGAATTTCTTGATATATTTAAAGATTGTGACATTCTTTGTAGTTTAGCTTAAAGCCTTTCCCTTTATTCTTTTTGGACCTTATAAGGAACTAGCTCTAAGGTTTAAAACATCAATGCATTAGCATTTTCATATGAATCTACGTATTTCTCCCAATGAATGATCCATTGTGAAAGTATATCATGATTTTGGTCCCCCTCCCCACACTCCAAGAAAAATTTCTGGCTTTGCCCATGGTATCAATAGCCCATGCAATGGTAGTCAACAGTCTAACTTTTGTACAAGAAGTCAGAGTTAGTTAAACTTTAGGTTGAAGATGCAAAGAACATTAGAATGCCAAAGAGAATACAAATATTACAAGTTTAATAGCCAGGACAATTATAACAAGCATTAGAGTTTACCCATCTTCAAAGGAAAGAGATTCCCACAAGCTTTGGATGAGATATTATGTAGTCAAGGTTGAAACACATAACAACTTTATAGTAGATACTTACCCAAAAGATAATAAAAGGAGGTGGGGCTCGGGGGTTGCCCCTCTCCAAGCTCAAAAAAGAAGAAGAAGAAGATAGTTAACAAAAATCCTTTTTTTGAAAAAAAATCCTAAAAATGGACTACAGATTAATGCAAATCTGCAAATATGGAGTTGGAACACATGGAAAGCCTTACAAAGTGCTTACCATGCCCCATCTCTTGATGATCTGGCCTCAAACTCCAAATTCGTTTCATCAGGAACCTTCTCTCCTGTATCTGAATAAAAATCCAAAATTAAAAAGATTGTACAGTTTCAATTCTAATGTCATGGGACAAAATATGCAACATTAACCGAGAAGTAATTACAAGATCTATAAAACATCGGAAAACTAGTGTCTTGGGAGACTGAACAATTTACTCTACCATGTTAAAACTATTGCTAATGTTTTATGGGGATTGGGGGGATCCAGGTCCAGTATGCAGACAAATCGGCATATCAAGTCTTTGTATGTATCCCAGTTGATTGACTCTGGGCAACTAAAGAAGCAGATGCATCCAAGACCAGCATGACACTTGAGGATGAGCACCATGTTGAAGAAGAGACTACTGTCTAAGAACCATAGTTGGAATGTGTTCAATCATTTAAATCAGCATTCTAATGATTTGGTAAAAGGGAGCCAATTTAAGGGTGAAACAAGTTAGTTCTCTTTAAAAGACGACTGAATGGACATATATTTATCTTAGGCATGGAAAGTTAAGGTAGGAACCATTCAGTTATGTATTTTTGTCAGTGCATCAACATCTTGAGATCCCTAAGGTCTAACCTTATGATGATTTAGACATCTCAATACTTGTTGATTCGCTAGTTGTTCCATTGTATTTGTATATGATAAGTTAAAGAAGTGGTAATCACAATATCAGAAATGGAATTTGGCCATTCATGTAATTAAGGCATCATATTCTAATAATAAGCTATAGATAGTTTCTATTTTTTCATGCAGCTATGTTCTTTTACATCTTCCTTTATTTATCATAGTGTCACTCTCATATTTGGCTGCATGAATGTGATAGTATGACAGACTGTAGAATATGCTATAGAAACTAAAGTTGCTTCAGGCATCACTTTCACATTTCCAATTTATATAATTAGACAACAAAAATTGTCTCAACTATTTTCTAGATTTTGAAAATACAAAAACATGTTCATTGTCGACAACTACTTTTATTTTTTGAGGAAAAAAAATCAAAGATCAACCCTTCTTTCAACCTCAAGCAAGTCTATGCAAGCCCATCACCTTCCCCAACCACCTCGTTGGCGCTCCTTGAGTGATGGTCCCTCGTTCTCGGCAGCAATGGTGGAGAGTAAAGCCATGTGAGAGGAGGAGGTTCTAGAGGAGAAAATTCAAGTTTATGGGTGGCAGAGAGGAGGTGGAGAGCAAAGGGTTAAGAGGAGGGAGTGGAGGTGGTAATGGTGGCGGCTGTGGATAATAGTGGTGTCGGCAATAACAGAGAGGAGGGCGGGATTCAGACAGTGTAGAGAAAGATATCATGTTTAGAGCAGCGAAGAGGCAGGGAAGGATAGAGGAGCGGTGGTGGCAGCAGCAATTATGATAATAGGAGAGGGGGGGGGGGGGTGTTAGGGACCCATATAGTGTATAAAAGGGATTAGATTTGGGGGAAGCAAAGAGGAGGGGAGTGTACCGCAGGTCATCCACTGTGACCTAGGTGCCATGGGCTCAAAACACAGGAGCAACCTCTCTATACATTTGACCCTTTCCAGAACCCATAGCGGTAGGAACCTCATGCATTGGGCCACCCTTTTTAAAGAGGAAGGGAGGGTGGAAAGGATAGAGGAAGAGGTAAAGATGTAAGTGGTTGTGGTAGAGGCGGTGGCAATAACAAAGAGGAGGGCAAGATCCAAATGATGTGAAGGATTTGGAGGGAGGTTTTCAAGAAATCATGATAATCTCATTGCTCTCACTTTTCCAAGAAATCATGATAATAGTTCATACATGCTTTTTTTCTCTCTTTGTTCATGTTTTTATTATTAACAAACAGAAAACATGGGGAAAAGCAATGCCAAACATGGCATTAATTAGACAGGCAACATGTTATCATCCAATAACACAGAAATCACTTGGTCTTGTTTCAGGCTTAAATGACAGATATCGGAAGCTCAATGGCATGGTGCAGACCTAAATTAATAAAAAGTGATGTATAAAGCACCTTTGGGCAGGTCCGAAGAACTCTCCGGTGCACTGTTCGAATGGCTTGTGTCTGAGATATTAATGAATTCTTCCAGAGGATTAGGTGAGGAGGTAACTTCAGTTGCCTGATTTCTCTTCTTACTCTGGAACCACTTTTGCACCTGATACTAAGAAGACATTACATTTGGAATAGCTCATACAGTACAAGCATAGTGATTACAATGTGGGGGAAAAACCTGCTCCATCTGTATAGCTCTACTTCCAGCTCGACCTGAAGCAACACTAAAACAGAATTCCTCAAATAAGAGAAAATATTATGTAGAAGCTGTAATTGTTTGTCATGAAGAAAAAAGCAACGATATCAAGGAGAAACAATCTGCAAGTTCTGTCTTGAAGGGTGACTGACTACTAAAAAGGATTAATGTGTAATAAATCTGTGATTAATAAACAGAACACTTCAGAGAATGCTAAATAAAAAAGAGCTCACTTCAATTCTTTGGTAACATTCTGAAAAAAAATTTGATCTAATTCATCTTTTTTCTCCACAAGTAAATTCTCCATCTGCCTGATCTGTTGAAGAAAAGAAAGTAGCTGGTATAAACAATTGATGACTGTAAGGTATTAAGTTTCAATAAGTGTTCTGAGAACAAAGGATTTATGATTGAACATGATATGAGATCTATCTTGTCACTTGAATTTTAAGAAAATAAGAAAGTAAATATAATAACTATTCATTTGTAACTTAAGAAGGATCAATTTCATATTGCTTATTGGCTCCAATAAGCTGTGAAAACACTAAATCTTTAAAGCAAAAATAGGAGAAAATATCAGCGCAACAATAAAGGTGTTTCAGACACAACAAATACTCAGCAAAAAAGCATCACAGCAGTCGCAACCCCTGGGAAGAGCACTACTTCTTCAAGCTTGCTTCTATGAGCTGCCAATTGCAGAGGATGACGTGTAATAAATGGGCATGTGCTTCTTCAACCTCGGGCATTAAAGGAACAACAAATTTATGGTAAGAAGGACTGAAGTAGAGCATGCATAACAGGATCTTCTGTCGGCAAAAGCAGGTTATTGTGGCCCTACTCAGTGGACTGCCGCTTACATCCCATGCATTCTGGTCTGTTTAGTCCATAAAAATATGACAACATGCAAACAGGCCATGCATTTATATTATTAGGGAAAAGAAGAGAGGAAGTAAAAAAGCAAGCATGGAAAGGAAAAGAGAAGAAGTGAAATATCAATTTTCATGATGTATCCTTTTGCAGGTTTCGATGTACAAATAATATCTAAACAACATAACAAAAAACACAACTTTATGGTGGAATTAGCTGCGGGGCTTTGTTCATAGTTAAACTGATCACTTCACTAATCCCAGCCCCCAAAAAAAATTCAGAAAGAAGTCCACAAAATAATTGATCAAAACTATTAACACCTTTGGCACATGCAAGAAAGTATAATTTTATGCAGCTATGTGCAACAATTTTGGTAGGTTGGACTACCAAACAAACAAGAAGAAGACCAATAAAATTTACTCATGCATCAGCAGCGCATACCTCAATCTATTTGAAAAAACACAAAAACATATTTTGATGGATGAGACATATCCAACTGGAAGTTCCGTGTCTATCACTATCCAATTGTGAATAACAACATTCCTGCATTATACAGAATAGGGCAAAAATCTCACACAAGTAAAATTCTATCATCGACAAACATCTGCCAAGGAAAAGAAAGAACTTCCTCTTTTCCCCTTCTCGATCACCGAACCAAAACCCTCATCAGGCTAACACATTGATAAAGAACCACATTCCACTATCAAAACATCCAATCAATTCAAGATTTCACAGAAAGAACTCGTTGCGAAGAAACTCCAAAACAGAAAGAACGCAGCCACTTCAAACAAAAACCTAAACCATACGAATGAAAGATAAACAAAGGAAAGCATCCAAATGAAAGAAGCGAAGCAGATACCTCGGGAAAAGAGATTGTTCCAAGAAACCCACCAAGATACAACGGAGACAGAGATTACCTCGGATCTCGTGAAGCGAGTGCGCTGGCTACGCCGCGGCCGGCTCCGGACCGGCTTCCCCATGTGACCGGAGACGGAAGGAGAGGCGAGGAATGGGTCTCGGGTTTCGAGAGGAGGAATTTATCGGAGTTCTTGAATGCAGAACCTTCGGTTGCGAAGGAAAGAAGATAAATGGAGAAGATAAATAGGAGGAGGAGAAGAGGAGAGTGGGGAAAGGAGGAGAGGAGAAGACGAGGGCAAGCAGATACGGGGATTAAGATAGTTTAGAGGGGAGGGGAGTTCTTCCGAGGTGGCAACGCCTGCCGTTCTTATGAAGGGTCGACGGAGCACTCGAAAATCGAGTGAAATGATGAAATTTGGGCCGCGCCGGGGACGGCCATTTTGTAGTCCGCCGGTTCCGAAACCGGCTTTATGCTGTTCTGCAAGGGTGTGCATAAATAAGTGTTGCTACGCGGCTGCCCATGAGCATGTGCACATATTGGTACAGCGCGAACAAGCAGTGCACGTGGAACAGGTTTGTTAACACCCCCGCGGGCACAGAGAACCCAGGTTTGTTAAGGGTTCGGGTTGAGAAAGAATGTTTTTTTTTTTTTCTAAAAACGGATATCTCATACAATGCAGATACGAATACACCCAGTAGAATCAGCAAATAGCAAATCACATAATGCCCTAGGCAAGCCTCCCTCCTCATCCCACAGGGTGTCTCCTGAGTGGTTCGCCCCATACGCTGCCATCCAGTCCGCTGCTCCGTTGGCCTCCGGTAAACATGCTTGACCTGAAAGGCCACTCCATTACTCACCATTGTCGAAATATCTCGAAGCAAGGGGTGTACCTGTCCACCTCAAGACACATATCTCAAGGCACTCCGAATTCTGTTATTTATCTATCTACACTTATCTCCAAACAACTATTGTGTGATCCAATGATAGTTTTATATGAAGAAAGATTAATTATTTAGTTACAACTTTTCTTGATGGATGGAGGAAATTGGCCTTCCAACATCTTCATCTATGGATTTGAAGGTTTGTCTCTCTATTAATATGTGAAATAATCGAAAAATCAGACAAGCATGATGTTGAATGGTCAGAAGCAGATTCTTGGATCTTTGAGTTGATCAACAACCACTTTAGAGCCACCCTCGAGCTAAACATCCGACCCATAAATTCTTCGGTAATAATACATGCTCATCCAGACAAATCTGACTCATCTTTGTTAAAAGAAGTTCAAAGAAAATAAAAACTAGCTGCTATCAAAATAAAACCTCGATAAACTTATATCAAGAAACATGCTCCTTTGCAACTACTGTCTCTGTTGTGCGGACAATCACAGTCAATATTTGGAGTAAGAGGGATGAGAGCATAAAGTAGAGAGAAAGATAGAGTGACACTTGATTTTTTAGATAACTAGTGTAAAACGGCACAAGTATTTGGCGCACATAAAAACATTCTTGTGCCGCATAGCTTGAGAGGATTGGCATAACTTGTAAGAATTGGTGCAATGCATGAGATTGATTAAAAAAGAAATCGCCAAACTAGCTTTATCTAATGTACTTAATAGGTTGGCACATGCTATTCATGCATTTTATTCAATATAATGAAGGATTCAATAAATGGTTATAATATCAATAATTAATTTATACTTCAAATGTATTGCACAAATGACCGAATATATGAGTGGAAATAAAAATAGCATCCCATGTAGAAAGATATGGCATTTAGCGGAACAAAATACATTATATCCATAGGGAGAATTATACAATTACGAATGAAGGTTGAATGTCAGTTAATAGATTGGAATCGATCAATTATCCTTACTGGTGAGATGGAGGAAAAGTTTTTTCAAGAAGGAAAATTCTAATTTGATAAATGGGTTAATTTTAAGCATCCAAATTACCCCCCTTTCCATAATAACCCAACATCATCCCGGTGTCCCTCTTCTCTCTCCCCCTCCCCCACTCCTTCATTCCCCTGTCCATTTCTCCCTCTCTTACCTGTCATGTCTCTCTCCATCCCACCTCTCTTTCCATCCTCTCTCTCTCTCTCTCTCCCCCTCTCCCTCTCTTACCTGTCCATTTCATCAAACAATCAATGTAATTGGTTTCTCTGTGGATACATATCAGCTGGGTCTGTTGATGTGAATAATCTAAGAAATTCATGATGCAATATGTACAAGAGAAACCTTGATTAGCCAAACAAGGACCACAGAGATGGAGATGTAGGCTATTCTCTAACAATTGCCTTCACATGAGACTTTTGTCCAAGCACTTTGTGTTCCGGCGACACCTTCCATCAAATCTAGATCGAGGCATAAAAGGAGATAATTTGACAAGCCAAAAGAGGCTCTGAAATCGCGAATAGATTCGGAAGTTTGGAACAAACTTATTTAGGGGTCAATTACCGACAGTTCGCGCCACACGAGGTGGGAAGGTGCTCGTTCACCAATGCAATAAATAACACCATGCGGAAGCATTTATCGGACCTAGCCAGCGTAAACCGATCAACTTTGTTAACGTATATCTCAGGCCAAGTTAACCATGCTCAGGGAAAACAAAACCATCGATTTTGTTCTAAATGTCACGAACCATGCATGGTCATTATTATGGGTGTTCAACTTTATGTAACACATGATTTACTCTCGGGGAAAGAGTATTTGATTGACAAATGTGACCGCATCAATTGATAAGATGTTGGAGATTAGGATTTTTACCGGCATCTGTCATTTCTTGAATTAGACGAACAAATTATACACAGTGTCTTGGATTAAGAACACTATACTTAGTAGATATTCATAATCAAAATAAAGTTGCCAGGTTAGGCTATTTAGGCACTCCCATGTATGGAATCAGTTGAATTGGGTTTAGTAGTCTCAACGGGGTCAGTCCCATTGGATTTTAGGTGATTCCAACCTGACGTGTCAACGCAGTTTGAACGTATATCTAATGAAATATAGGTGGACACCCTCCTATTCTCCTAAAGAAAAACCTAGATATTATTTGTTTGTTTTTTGGAGGGGTGGGTTTTTCTGGTGGTAATAATGGGTTTTTTTCCCTGGTTCCTTTTTTTTATTTTCTTGTTATTTTTGGGTGGGTGACCGGGGTTCATCGAAGGAAAACTATTGCAAATTGGAGGATGCTTTATATGTAGCTTGTATTTGAGAGAACATAGCTTCGGCCCGTATATATCTACTAATATTTACAAACAAGCTATTTGAATCAAGAATTATAAAAAAGTCATTGCTGAAGGTGGATAAAATTAGCTTTATAAAGTATTCCGTGGAAATTACACACTAGAGGATGGGTCTTGATGCAATATTAAAGTTGATCCATTATAACCCAAGTATTAGAGTTTTGAAACATGAAAACAGTGATAAAGTTGCGCCCATTTAACCCTTTCAAATCTCATAGTGACGAAAGTCTTGTGCATTGGAATGTCTCTCCACATGTGGGGATAAGGCTAAGTACATTTGGTGCTTCTTAAACCTCATAGTTGCTGGAAATTGTGTAGCTGCTTTTGCTTTTATTTTTGTTTTGGAATTGTATAATAAGATGATATTGGTCACTGATAGTGTCTGAAAGGGATGATATAATTCATTTATGCAAGCATGCCTTATGTTTATTTTGGATAGAAGTATAGGCCTAGATCTGATCCCACTGGAAACAACATGGATGTTTTATCCTCAGCCTATAGTGACTGGGATAGGCTTGTTTTCTTAGGTCATATAGGGTGCATCTTATTACTTCTCTGGAAATTGTTGTCACTGATATAAACTACTTCCAGAACAAAAATTATATGGGTGGGAGTCAGAGAAAAAAAATATAGGCTGGATTTTCTATTTTTGTACATTTTTTTTAGTATGTATCCTAAAGAAGAAACCTAAAAATCATAGATTCCTTCTACTAATGAAGTTATTAGTTCCGTGTTTAAAAAATAATAAAAAAAAAAAATTGCAGTACATACTACGTGGCCAAGTAACACACACTAAGCAAAGTAGTTATCTAGTAAGTCAATATATATATATATATATATATCTAGATAAATTAATACATAATTTTTAGAATTTGGAGTTCACCAATGTATAGTACACGGTCAGATAATATATGCTTAGCAAACTAGTCATTTGGCGACCAATACACATTTTTAAGCAAATTAATACACAATTTTTAAAATATTATATTCACCAATACATATTATAGGGCCGGTAATAGATATTTATCGACTTTAAGCTTATCTGATACACATCTAGCAGTGATCCGATACACACTTTCAGATAAATCGATATCTAATTTTTAGAATATGCTTTTTATCAGTATACACTATATGATGAGATGATACACATCAAGCAATTAATTATTTTGTATTTATTTTTTTTTTAAATACGAGATTGACGGATTCCGTTAGTAGCAGAAGTCTTATTTTTATTGGACTTTTGAGTTCCTTTTTAAGATAGGCGCTAGAGAAAATATGGCAAAACAAGAGTCGTCCCATATGATTTTTATTCCTACTTCTAAGCTTCTAGTATATTGTTCAACACATACTACAAAACAGTTAAGCCGTTAATGCAACTTGCAATGTAACATGTTTGATTTTTTTTGAAAAGAAAAGCAGCAAAAAGAAAGAACCTAATTCAATCTCTCTCTATAGAAAGAAGAACATTTCCTTTCAAAAAATACGCATAGTTACTAGAACAGGAAATGAATAGTTACTAGAATTGGGAACGAATAAAAGGGACTAGGAAAGAAAAAAAAAATTATAAAAATCTATTACGTTTTCTAATTTCCTATTGCCTTCTCATCGTCCCTCGCTGTAAGTAAAATCTGTTCACCTTTTTCAATTATCCAATAAACTATCCTTAAAACAATACCTGTTTAAAATTTGATTCTATTAACATACAAGATAATGAAACATAACATTATCCCTAAAGGGTGGCATTTCGCCTCCCTTTACTTCAAAAAAAAAAAAAGAAAAAGAAAGAAACATTATCCCAAAACATAGAAACTCATCAAAAGTTGCTAGAGATTCACATAATTTCCTATATTTTTCCTACTTCAGTTAAACAGGTTTCTCATTCATTGTTCTGCTTTCCCAAGATAATTTTCCATAAAAAAACGTAAACAGAGTGTGAATTGAGCTTCCTACTACTATGCTTTTGCTTTCTTCCTTTTCTTTTCACTTCTTTTTAAGATAAAATTCCTGCTCCTATCGTCTGGTTAGAAACTCAAACCATAACAAAAAAAAAAATCTAAACTTTTTTTAAGTCCAGGAGGCAAGGTAGGTAGTGTAAAATAAAAGCCGAAAGCAAAAGAACTCTCGAGAATCCTCACCTTGCCTGCAGCCCGGATAGATTTCGGAAGACATGCCATCATTTCTCCGTCCTCCAATCCTCTGCACCCCCCCACCCCCCCATCCTTTTGCTTTCCCTTTTCTTTCTTTTATTCTCTCCATGAGAACTCCTCCTCTCCCTTATGGCCACATCCCCGAGAGATCCATTGGGATACCCACCAGAATCCCGTGCTCCGCCGCCGTCCCCGGTCGCCGAACCACTCGCCGACGGATCGGAAGCCCCGGGAGACGAAGAGCTCGCCGGATTCTTGAGCCAGTCCCTCCGTATCCCCGAACTAAACTTGCCGGACCGGATCTTCCCCCGAAATCCAGCGCCGTGGAATCCTCCAGAGATCGATTTCCGGGCGATGGTCTCGCCGGAGAACGACGGATCGGCCGTGGAGCTTCTCAAGTCGACCGGGTCGGCGTTCGGGTGCTTCCAGCTCGTGAACCATGGCATCCCGCGGGATTTGATCGCCGCCGGCGAGGTCGCGGCCGCCGCGGCGTTCAGCATTCCGCCGGAGAAGAAGAAGGCGGCGGCGAGGTCGCCGGAGAGGCGGTGGGGATTCGAAGTGGAGGAGGAGGAGGAGGGAGGTGAGGAGTTGTTATGGTATCGGAACGACATGGGAGAAATATTGGCGGGAATTTGGACACCAGGTTACAAGGATTTTAGGTATATTAGTCTAATATATTAGTCTATTTTCCTAAATCGTCTTCCTCAAGAGCGCAGCATCTTGATCCATATCTAACGGCTGTGAGGTGACGAAACATTATATATAAATCCAAGCACCTGCAGGTAAAGTTACCTTTCTTATTTCTTTGTTTCCCTTTCCAGTGATAAAATCGTACGGTTGTGGATGGAGATTGAGAGGATTGCAAGCAAAATAGGAGAGATTTTGTTAGAGGATGGTGCTCGTGGTACTCAATCGTGTTCTCAGAGAAGAAGCGAAGAGGTAGCGGAAGGCTCAGTTCTTTGTCTCCATAAGCATGGTCAGAATAATTCAGTTGGTGGATTAAAGAACGAAGTTCTACGAATGGTGATAAGGAGTTCGGGTTGCTCGCACACTTTGACTCTGCATCTCTGTTGCCGGGCTACCGAGTTCCATGTTTACTCGAAGAGAGGTTGGTTCCGGTTTTGTCCCAACAATGAGGCCATCGTCGTCACCATCGGTAACCAGATCCAGGTGATAGTTCTGTAAGTTATTTTCCTTTTATTTTATTTTATTTTATTTTTTTGCTAAGGCACGTTGATGATACCTAACAAGTACGGATCCACCTAATAAAATCAAAAAACAAAATACTTCGGAGTGCCCGAGGCCATTCTCCATCTCCAGCCCACAGAATACCATCGGAGTGACTGGCTACATAAGCAGTCATTCAGTCCGCAGTTTCATTAGCTTCGAGAGAAACATAGTTGGCCTGAAAGATCTCTCCATCCCTCATCATTGTCCAGATATTTTTGGGCAAAGGGCGGACACTACTATTACCCTTGGCTCCCTCGAATTTTCATATTCTTTAACGTATGTGTTCCCACACATTAACACAATAAAAAAACCAGTCACAACATTGTTCCCAAGCGTGCGTTCAGTGCACCCTATATTCCCAACATTCCTATCATCAAACGGACTTTATGATCTCCCCACCTGTTTCCTTCAGGCACGCAGTGGTGGGCTTTACAGGCAGGTGATTGGAAAGCCTGTTTTCCAGGATGGAGACCACAATGATTTTGTAACTATAGCTTTCTTCTACTGTCATCCAGTCTTCATCAGTACTCACTCTCATCCAACTGTGCGTGGGGAAAAGGCCATCTCGCTCACTCAACAAGTCATGATAGGGGCATGCTTAGTTCTCCTGTGCCACATTATAACTTATATCTATGGCCGCTTCTGATACTTGATTGCAATAATGGTGTTTCCCTTCAAGTTAATATTGTTTGTCAAAATGGATTTGTGCAATATGGAGTTGGTCTGCTTTTTACCAAGCTGGAGAAGGAGATTGGTTAGCTTCCCATTCGTTTTAGTTCAACATGATGCTTGATTTCCATTTCTCATGATGTATGTAATTGGATATTCAATGATATTACATGCCACTGCTATATGATTGCAATGAAGGTAGATTTGCAGTAAGTTGTAAAAGAAAGAGGAAAAACTGAAAATTGATATTTTGGCAGCAGACGACTTTGGAAAAGCTTTGCTCGATTTTCTTTCTTTATACAAAATTTGGTTTATTTGGATTCAATTGCATCGAGTCCAATTAGATGACATCTATATCTTAACGAAGTTTACACTAAATCTTAAATTAGACCAATGCCGAACTTGGACTTTTTAATTTATGTTTTCAAGTCAAGACAGAAACATGTCAGGTTTGGAATTTTTTATCATTTTTATATTTTTATCTTTTTATTTAAATTTTGTCGAATGTCATATATTAGCTTGTTGATTTGGTTGCCCTCTTATTAGCATTTTGAAATTGATTATAATTATCATGTTAGATGAACATCATTAGTATTATAGTATAAAATTATGAATAATAATGGTTAAATAGTAGCATTTTCATTTTACAAACGATGCCCACTCCAGGCATAGAGCTGTGTACCACCTTCTAGAGTATTGGCAGTAAATTAACAAGGGAAAGGTTATATTATTATAATATTATTCTTTAACATTAGCATTATATTTAAAATATTAATATCGTCATATCAAATATATCATAAAATTATATAATTACAACATATAATGTATAATATAAAATATTATTTTTATAATATGTGTGTTATATTTAAAATATTAATATTGTGGTATAAAATATACTATAACAAGTCAAGGATATAATTTTGCTATTTTAGAGAATTGGACAAATTTTGACAATCAGATATAACGTGGTATAAACAAATGGCATATCTAAGCTACTTGGCTTTTCTTATTCCGGTCTTTCTTATGCTCCTACCAAATGCTACTTATTCAAACAGTCCGAGACGGCATGGTTCGATGAGTCTAATTCAAGTGGTGCCTTGTGCTCTCGGATAAGCAACGAGGCTTCTCTTGTCAGCATTTTCATGATCGTGATCCAGCTGTTGACAATCTATGCGACTATGCTAAAAATATTATACCATAGCACTCAGCAATTGAGGCTATGTATAACCGTAGAGGATGGTTACCCTTTTTTGCCCTTTTTCCTTTGGTGCTAACTGTAGGATGGTTACTTCATCTGGGCGAAAGAGCCACTGAGGGTTGCAAGGAAGAAACATTGGGTCGTTGTATTCGCAATTGAATGCTCTCCATGTCTCTGCTCAATTAAAATCACCACTTTTCCTAAAAGCTTAAGCTTATAGGATGAGGTAGATTTATTTATATATTTTATATTTTCTTACACTTCCCCTCACATGTGGGCCGGATTTTTCTTTAATGGGCGAGCCTAACATGTGAAGTTTTTAATAATAGGGTTAAAGAGTGCGGAGACAGAGTTCAAACTCAGGACCTCTGCTCTGATACCAAGTTGAAATCACCACTTTTTCTAAAAGCTTAAGCTTATAGGATAAGATAGATTTATTTATATATTTTATATTTTCTTACATGCTCGGGTTTCAAGGGAGAAATCATGGGTTAGTGTTTTTGCAATTGGGTGCTCTCCTTTATGCCATAGGCTTTGGACTTCCAGTATGGATCGAAATTGGCTTAATTTGATCAAATATCAACAAGGGTTGTCTTCAAGACATTCTTCATTCTCGTAAGCATAGGGAAGGTGATAGCTGGGGGTGGTAGCATATGACATTAGACCCAGCGAAAGGAGCAACTGTAGTTGCTTTCGTATGAGCAAAGCGAATGGAGCGTAGCACAATAAAGTCAGTAGACCTCGTAACCCTAAAAGGAATATGAGTGTTCTAGAAAGAGAAAGGTTAAAAAAAATGGAACAAAGAGAGAGAGAAAGGTTAAATAAGAGAAAAAAGTTTTAAAAAATAATCGAGTGTTCTAAAAATTGGATGTATTGACTAGATTTAAGAGAAAACTTTATACACTATAATTTTCAATTTTTTATGGTAGAACTTTTGCATTGTCTCTAGCCATATATATAAATTAACAAATCAAACAATGTAAATATTGTATTTCCCTTATTCTTGTTATTTCCCTTTTTACCACTTGTTTTGTAATTGCCTCGTCTCATAACAATTTAGTATCAGGGATTCATAGTAGAATTAGCCAAGAGCCAGAAATCACCTTTGGCTAGTTATATAAGCTCCTTAAAACGAGCTAGAACCACGTCAATCGAATTCATCGATAAAAAACTTTTAAAGGAAAGAAAAAGAACGCTTAGTATAGCTCACTTTTTGCTAGAAGCTAAGGGTATTTATACTGGACCAGTGACCCTCCGAACTCTTAGCTGCTACTGATCCTATAAGTCCAACCTCTCCAATCGAGTCGAGACCAGCAAGCAGCAAGCGGGGGAGAGTCGACGTGTTATCCCAAATCTCTTTTTCTCTTTTGCCTTTGAATTCAAAAGTACTTGCGTAGGACCAAGAAACCCCCGGCAAGAGTAGGCCAAAGATACACATAACTTCATATCCTAAGTATTGTAATGAATCAAAGTATAACAAATAAAAACACTTCAATAGAATATCATGTTAGACACCCATAGTTACAGATCTAGGATCCTCTGTTGTGCGCCTTTTATACCACAAAGTGGTATACCCCCTGATTAACTATCACATCATCCATTTTAGAAAGGGACAATTGTTGCTTGTCTAAGGTGCGCGTTGTATATGGCACCAAGGCATCCAATGATTAAGAGGACAGAAGTAAAGGATCGTGATAGCTAGAGCAAGCATATGCCACTAGATATCCAATTATTGATTTTAAAATCGAGAAAAATTAAGTACCCCTACCTCTTGAGAAGAGCATAGTCAAGCTTCTTATATTTGCTCTCTTTTTCCTCTTTCAAGGGCATAACACCTATTGAAGGACAAATATATTAAAGTTCCATTTTAGAGGGAATGAAGAGAACTCAATTTTGCCATTTGAATGCAAATTAGCCCCAAAGGTCCACAACGAAACATCAAGTGGCATAAGATATATATGTTGTTTCTTTTCCTTAGCAAAGGGTAACTTGTTCCTTTGGTCCATTAAGATTTAAGCATATGGGTCAGACATGCTTGAAAGAACTATTCTAAGTTACTGCTAGGGTAGTACATCAACTGAGCGATATGCATGCGTCCGTGATCCACTCGTAAGGCCACGATGGCTAAAAAGGACCCTTGAAAAGGTTGCTAAGGTTTGGAATAGTAATTCTTGGCCCCGTGTCCGGCAAATCCTGACATAAATTGATCTTTGATGAAGGTTTACTCCAACCTAATTAATCACATTTTTTTAGTAACAACAAGAGGGGGATTTTCGGACTCCAAGTCGAACCTATGCCACTGGTAACAGTTCCCAACAACTTCACCAAGCCTATTTGAACCTGTAAATATGGTTTGGGAATAAGAAAAAGGAGAAGAGAAGTAATTACTCTTCTTAAAATAGTTATTCCTTTTCTGTTTTACTGATTCTTTTTCTTTCTAGCCAGATAACTCCTGAATTAAGGGCGTTTTTGTCACAAGAAAGGACCCTAGTCTAGGAACAAAGTTATTCCAGCCCCTTGAAGTAGTTATTCTGGGAATAAGCAGGTCTGACCTGAATAACTATTCATGTCCTATTCCTAGGAATTTAAAGCTTATCCCCGTTCTATTCCCGAACTAACAATCGCGAGATTAGGCGTATGTAGGTGACCAATAAGAACACGGCTAGTCCCTCCAACGGATATGCCTGCCTAAGACAAAAGTAACTTCGTTTGTGGCCACTGCTCCTGCTTCCTGTAAGTTGACCCATAACGAACTAGTTATACTGGAAAGGGTAAAAGACAGTTGGAGTTTGCAAATATTTTATAGCACAGCTTTCTGTGTCGCAAAATATCTTTTTTTTAGACATAGAGCCACTTGAAAGAGATATAAATACATATATATACATCCATATGTATGTATGTATTTATGTATGTATGTATGTATGTATGTATGTATGTATATATATATATGTGTGTGTGCGCGCGCGCGCGCGCATGCATGCATGCGTGTGTATGTGTATGGATACATGCATGCATGTATATTTGTAGCGCAGACATATATTTTATAGCATGGACACGCATTCATTGCTACCTAGAACTACTATCCTTTTAACTGATGCACATATGGATCTAACTTGCTGAAATCTTGGGGGCATTTATCCCTGCATGGCCAAATGGAAATAATTTTTTTCCCGTGGAGTAATGAACATGTTTGGTATATATTTGCATATACTCTTTTTTTTGTTAATTGGAATTTACACTTTTTTTCTGCATGGTATTTATTATTCACAGAGTCTGCTCAATGTTGCTGATCAGTCTGGTTGAATCCCTGAAGAACAAGTTTACGACTTCTTCCACAAAATTAGGGCTCACGTCATCCTGTAGCTCCTCCCAGCTGATAAAATTGTTCATCCAAGTATCCCTGCAACAAACTTTAGATTATAATTTCCATCTAAGTAATCGCTCCGATGGTTTTGCTCACATGCACTTCCGCACCAAGATTTGTATGGTTATACTACAGATACTTGTGTCTAAGGAATTTTTACTTTCTCAAAATTAGATTGACAGATATATAGAAGTCGGAGGATAATGTTTGACGATAACGACTATATGTTTGTTTTGCTCAAAGCATGGGTTAGCGTTCATCAAATTAATAGGTAGAACATAATCTTTGGAAACGCCATCATCAACAAGGATGTGCCAATGATGCCTTTTTTAGGGTTTACAAATGCATTATAATTGTATTTATTGACTTCGCTGAAAAAAAAAGGTAATAGAATAATGATGGAGATAACTTAGTAATAGCAAAAATATCAGTTCAAGACCACTGTCAGTGTCCGGGTATCCTGTTCTTGATAATGATATATGCCATGGCTTAGAGTTGTGTCCTCATATTATGCATTGCATGCATTGCATGCATGCCTGCATTCTTTCACAAAACAAATCAAAAACATGTTAATCCATGTTGATGTTCAGTTCTCAAAACAAATCGGATATGACGGGACGCACTTCAAAACACACTAGAAAAATAGTTTAACATACTAATATATATTGAAACCATAGAAATCTCAAGTTAGTAGTAAAATATAATATGTAACCATTACATGATATTTAGTTTCCTTCTCTTAAATAAATTATAAATCCTAGAGCTGAGTGCTTCTCTGTTTTTCACTACAAACAGAACCAGAACAAGATACTCGATCCAAAACAACATCTTCATTCTTTTTCAAATAGATACGAGCATGAAGGAGAATGAAGATATTCAATCTGTACAAGTTAACTTGAACTATTCTGATATAGCCAATCTTTAGATCAATTAATCTTCATGCATTATGAGAAGCACACAACAACATCTGAATTATCTCGGCTTCAGTTTCAGGTAGTTACCAAGTATAAGATACAATAAATGTATGTATCCTTATCCAGCTAAACTACCATAAAATCAGTATCTAAGGCTGAAAATTTATTTTTTCAGGAGACTAAGGCTGACAATATACTCTGAGATAAAGGGAAAAGACAGAGGCAATGCTTCTAAAAAGACAAACTTTTATATATGGCAACATCCTTTCTTCTTGGTTTTACCTACATTATAGAGATTTAGAGCTAAATGAAGACCAACCTGATCAAAGAGACTCTTCCTCATATCAGCAGCCTGGCGACGCAAGTTAGAGTATTCCATCTAATTCTTCAACTGAGAAAGAGACAAGGAGTAGGGTTGCAAGACAGACTGATGAAATTTCCAGCCCTTCAGATAAGGGTCCTTTTTATAGCAGGGCAAAAGGTAGGTTTGTATGCTCTGGACAAGAATAATACTCTCATATTTTGGGTATACCATTGAGATAGAAAAAGATGGGTATGTCGTGCATGCAGCAATCTGGTTGCCAGGGTATGCAAATATCTATCCATTCTGACTGATATCTTCAGCTGGGGCTTTCCATAAAAAGGATCGATTTGGATCATATCCATTTGATCAATAAAATCTAAGTAATAGGAGATACCAGCAGTTCAGGCAAGTCCTACTTGTTGCCCAAGAATCAAAGAAGCATGAGCTCCAATTTGAGAATGTTATTATAAAATGTCCTTCTGAATTATAAACCATCTTGTTTTAGCGTTTCTTTTTAGGTAGTAAGACACCAAAAAAAATCAATAATACGATCTCACCTTTTAAGCGATACAAGAAGTGGTATGTCAGAACTCAATGCCCATTTGCAACTTTCTACATAATTTCAAAGCATGTCCAGTTAAGATACTGGAACAAGGGAAATATAAATCAGCAGAATCATTAACATGTGGATCAAAGGCAAGGACACCATATATGCAAGCATGTCAAACCAAAGAAGCAACTTGCGAGGAGAAGTGTTAAGAGAATACAGATCAAATGACAAGTATCTTTATCCTTCCCTACATTGGCTCTATTATATTTCTTGCATGGCACATAAGCTCCATGAGGCTAATGCATCTCCTGCATCCTTGTCATCCTTATCACAGGTATAGTCTCCTCGACCACCCTGAAGATGTGGACACGCATTTCTACTGGACCCACAAGCTCGAAAGCACAATAATCTCCTTCCTCAAGGTTGTTGCCGCGTGAGAAAGCAGACCACCCTCCAGATAAACGGTCCCTTGAGCATGGAATGTAGACCACCACCCAAGCCTTCCCATTTGGGTCTCGGAGGACCAAATTAGTTCTTTTACGGGGAAGATGCGCGCGTGAAAACCAAGCAGGTATCCTCTGCATTAGTTATAACAAAGCAATGATCAAAATCAGAGTTCTTGGAATTCTTAACTGCCTCATTGTACAGGGAAGCAGCCAATTAGGCCAAAATTTTTAATGTGGCATGATCTCAGGAATGAAACATTACACTAATGCTTCAGCTCACAAATAGCTTAAACTTTCTGTAAATGTGTTCAGGAAAACTAAATAAAGTGAAAAGGTCAGTATAAAAAAAGAACACTCCACCATGCTTGCTAGTTAAAAAGAAGAAGAGTATGATATGGAAAATGAAAGGAAGACAAGGCTAACAAAATTTATCTAGAGGTACATGACTGTTCAACTGGAATTATTAGAGAAGTAAACGTTCCATATTCTGAGAGCACAATAAGAACATATTAGATATATTATAATGTAAGGTTAAGCGCTGGACAGACACTTGCCCTTGAAAGATAAAAATAGATTTTAGTATAGGACAATAACCTGCATTCATTGCAAAGAATGCGAGCATTTATTTTAAATATATAAGAGGAATAAAACATGAGGATAATTCTGGAGGAAAAAAAATGATTTAGAATTATCTTGTGCTGTACGCCTGTACATATATATATATATATATAACGGTTGGATATTATAAGCTTTTTGTGTGATTAACAATCTGCATCGATGCTGTGTGAAATTCACCGTATATGCAATAATATTAACTTACAAGTCTTATCTCACTAGATAGTAAACTCACCAGCATATAGGTCCTGTAGACACTCATCGCTGTCATGCGCATTATCATATGAGGGAATATAGAGGTGAAAGAGTTGGCGTCTTCCCTTGCTTTTGCTCTTTCTTCTGCTGTCACAGGTCGTCTTCTCGAGACATAGCCTCTATACTGTCTGGTGGGAGAACCAATCATACAAATCGGGAGTTCATCATCTTCTGTTTTAATTTTGACATCCCCACAAGGTATAGGAGGTGACATACGTCTTCCTGCGTCATATCAATATAATTTTAAGAGTGAGTTTGGATCTAACTACAAAGCAAATTAGCACTGTTAAATTAGATTATGTGCATCGAGCCCCAATTAAAACAATAAGCAGAATGATAATGTGAAGAATTTGTTGTTGCTAATGTAAACTTACCACCACCCTTGACTATAGTCAATGACAAGAAGAGTAACCATTTCTTGAATACATCGAATATAAAGTCATTTTCAGCTTAATTCATTCTTTAAGAAGTGTTGGGTGGGGCAGAGTCATTATAACTTCAGTATCTTCGTTTTGTTCAAATGGAGGAATCATGCTTCCTAGGAAATATTAATACTAGATGAACATGTGAAGAACAAATTAACTTGGTGCCCTCTCTCAATTGTCAATTAATTCCAGATCTAAACAGCTTATTAGAGCTACTGATAGTGTTGGAACCTCTTGTCATTATATACATGAGCAAGTTTGCAGCTTTTGTGATTTTTTTTCTCGATATTTTGTGGGCGCCTATATAACTACTGTCCTATTTTATATTTTTATCTATGTAGATCCTTCCAAAAAGACCTTTTTCTATAAATTGTGATCTTCATCCTGAAGGGAAACTAAAAATTTAGTGTTGTTGCTTGGCCTTACATTAGGACCTAACACCTCTGCCTCTACATGTCTAGATGTAAAAGCCTAAAGGAAGCAGCCTCAAAGGCAAAAGGATAACTTCTCATAGCTTATTATAGTCACTTTTCCATAAGGTAAAGCATTCCAACCTAGTTTGCACAAATAATTTCCAGATAATTCACACAAGGGCCTATTCAAGTCCAAAAATTTGCTTCTAAATGTCATAGAATATAAAATTAATAAAGAATATAAATTAATTAGAATATTGGAACCTGAGGACGACTATAATCATAAGATGAGTGTAGTATATTTGAGAAGGTTAAAGTGGATTGGTAACATCAGCGTAAAAGTAAACAAGGCTATAGATTAGCAGTTGCGCTCCTTCACTGAAAGGATGCTCAATATTTGAATCTTGGGAGGTGTTTCCAAAGTATTTGGCATAGCTAACTCTTTTGTCCTTTTATTGAAAATGATTGGTGTTGCAGCTGCCATTATCTCAGAAAGAAAAGGGAAAAGGTCAGATGGATAAAATTAGAGGGAGCACCGCTAGGGAACAAGGAAACCATCTTCGATGCTTCAACATCTGTCATCTGAGGCACATAATGATGACTAGAAACAAGAAGGCAATAGATCAAGTGACAAGTAATGATTTAGTTTGCTGGATTTATTTCGCAAGCATCCCTTCCAAGGTCCGCCGTACCGGTATCGATCAGCATACCGGTGGCGGCCCGGACTGGTCCGTACCGGTGGTGTACCGGTCTAAACCGGTCCCGTACCGGTTCAGTACCGGTTCTTCAACAATAAACTACCGGTACCGGATTTCACGTCCGGTACGTACTGGTACGGCAGACCATGATCCCTTCTTTCCAAAAGTTTGGGGTTAAGGTTTATTTGTCATATCTCAGTCACTGGGAAAATTCTGCTCGTTGAGATGTTTCAGAAATTAAGATATGTGTTCAAAAATAAATCTTGAGGTTCAAGTTTACGTTTTGACCTCATTTTATGCATCACATGCATGCCTGCATTCTTTCACAACACAAATCAGAAACATGTCAATCCATTTTGATGTTCAGTTCTAAAAACAAATTAGCATGACGGGATGTACTTCAAAACACATTAGAAAAATAGTTTAACATACTAATATATCAAAACCATACAGAATTTTCACTATGATGCACATTAAAATATTTCAGCTATTACGTCCAAAAAATTCAAAACTCTATGAGTGCACTTATTAATACATTGACATATAATACTCTTACTACTCGTGTTCATTCCAAACAACAAATTCAACAATCTCACAGAGAATGTATGACATTGCCAATGCATCCACATTGCATCCATGTATCCTAGCAATTCTATGCAAGCCAATAGAAGTAATATATTTTTCTAGCCACATGCAGATGTAGCTGTGGTTTCTTGTATACATATAAACCAGATCAGAGACAATGCTTGCACTTACCTTGGATTGAATTCGAATAGTGAACTTGTAACTGATTGGGTGCATGTCTGTCATTTCGAAGGTCTGTCAACTCACTTTCGCTTGCTTCCTTCTTAACATAGCAGCCAACATCCAAAGATATCTTTAGCGGTCTTCCCCTTTTATTTCTATCATTACTGGACTTCGAACTTCTATGAGGTCTTACTGTGAGCACATCTTCCCTCTCACATGCAGTTGTATCAAAAATGAGAACAGTGAAGTGCATGCTTCCTTCATATTGAAAGACCAGGAATTCATGCTCCTTTAGCGAGTGGTCTTTGACAAACTTTGGCCATCCAGCAGTCAGGAATGCTCCTTCAATGTTTTTGGTTAGTTGGACATACCACTTGCTGCCACTGGGACCCTGAAGGGTCACTCTTCTAGATGCCTCCATTGAGATATGTTTCAAGAAGTTTGGTGGGATTTTCTACAGCAGTGAAGAAAAAATTAATATAGCAATGTCTAAATACACCATAATGTCAAACATATCAGAAGAGCATTATGAATCTCGATTCACTTTAATATAGCTGAATTTCTGATTTTTAGAACAAATTAGATTTAGTTATGAATTACAAAGCATATCAAAAGAGTATCATGCATCTCGATTCACTTTAGTATAGCTGAATTTCTGATATTGTCTATTTCGAATTTTCGACACATTCATGCATGACGGTCATTCAGAATAATTTGCTGATATATAGAAAAAATTAACTTAATGCCCCTCAATAGTTGGAAATATGATATAGTTTTGATAATATAAATATATAGTATAGGTTAAACAGAATATTGTAAAAGAAATGTTTCCCATAATGGCAATGTCATAATGATGTAAAAAGAGCATGATGACAAACCATCATAATACACTTCTAGAAAGAAACTCAAGCACTGGCAAGTCATATAACTGGGTGGGCAACGCTTCCTTTCTATCGGGAGAGGTTGAAACATATATTTGCAGTAATATTTCACTCATGCTACATGAGTAGCAGCACTAAGTGTTTCT
This sequence comes from Phoenix dactylifera, assembly GCF_051530095.1. Classification (NCBI taxonomy): domain Eukaryota; kingdom Viridiplantae; phylum Streptophyta; class Magnoliopsida; order Arecales; family Arecaceae; genus Phoenix; species Phoenix dactylifera. Next base: position 29,394,474 of record NC_143198.1, on the reverse strand, counting down.
ATTCCATGAAATTATCGCCACACGTTCCTTATTACTGTTTTCACTAAAATTTAGGTGAGTGCAGTTTATGTCTCCTGCAAAGAAGAAACTAAGTTTCTGCTTAGGCCCACCTGCAGTACGCAGCAGACTTCGAGATTCGCATATTGTTTCATGATAACTTCTCAGTGCATCATTGAACACATGATGTAGAGCATGAATCTGAAAACAGGCAGGCCACTAGCAAGAACTCAAGGAACTCATTTTCCTCATCACTGCAGACCAAAACCATGCTCAAATTAAGAAAGAAATTAATAATTGGCAGCTTATGAATTAGGGGACGCATCTCAAGTATTGGAACCATCTCAAAATGAGTTCAATTTGGAGGATAGCTTCCACTAGGTAGAATCTAACAGTGATGAAATTTAGATGCAACTCAGGCAGTGGCATCATGGTGCTACGCAACCGTGGTAGCTACATCATGGTGTTACCCTGCATGAATTGCACTTTTCTGAAGCGAGATGACACTTAGATGGTTGGCACGTATCCTCTAAATTATAGGCTGCTGCTTGTTAGTCTGTTTCCCAATTTTTAATGAGCGCATGTCGATGCTCAACAACATCCCCTGCAAAGTTGGCAGCAATGTCATGAGGGTAGCAAACTCTAGTGATGTTAGCCATGCAGCATGTATGCTGCACTCTTGTTATCAATTTGATTGCTTGTTAAAAACACTAGTATTTGGCACATAAAATGCACATCATAAGAAGCATGGTCGGTGGTAATCCATCATTTGAAAAAAGATAATCCAATTATTTATGTAACTTGATAAATCATTCTCATTTCTATCTGGTGCACTTCTCTTGTTTCTCTCCTTCATCCAGAGCAAACCTGAACACCTAGAGGGTCATATACATAGATCTATTAATTGTGAAAACGTGAGGTATCCATCATTCCTGCCCAGGAGTTCGCTTTACAATACCAGAAATTAATATTGTAACATCACCCAATAACTATTTATGTCAGCAATAATACATTTCAGATGCTACCAACAAATTACTTCAATTAAGTTTTTATTTTCTTTTTTTAAAAAAAGAGCAAAGAACAAGAAGCATTTTCTTGTGTTATTTATTAGTATCTGATCATCGGGATATTCCTCTTCTAACAACATACGCATATTTCCTCTTTCATGACCATAGCCAGGATGGATCGATCAAAATGGAAAAAGGCATGCTCGAATACAAAAGGTAAAGTGCTAGGAAAAAATTGAAGTTGCCGGAGGAGAAAAGAACAAAAAAAAAGAAAGAAATAAGAGAGAAGAAGTGGTAGACTTGCCAGCCGCTGTCCGAAGTCTCCGAGCAGGACTTTAAAGAAGTGAGGCTTCCTCACCAAAGTCCTACTGCTCCGTTGTTGCCTTTTTCCTGCCATTAATTCTCAGACCATTACGTCAAAAAAGACCCCCAATATTTCCTTATTAGGAATCAATTGAAGAAGATGGATCTTAGAGAAGGAAAGAAGAGCAATGAGGAGGAAGAGAGAGAGAAGGGGGGGTGGGGTGGTCTCTTTCTCGTGGATCGAATTGGGACTTTTAGGGAGCAGGAGGAAGTGGAAGCGGAGAGATCGAAGTGGTAAAGGAGACGCTAGAGCTCGGCTTTTCAGGCTTCGGTGTCTGCTTCTCTCTGCCCCATGTGGCCGTTTCCGCATCGAAAGGCCCGGTTCCATGTCGGGAAGCTGGCGGGAAGTAAACTGTGACCGTTGTGACGCACCGTTACTACAGCGACTCTTGAAAGGATAACATGGTATCCGGACGTGTGCAGCGGACTTTCTATGCGCCTGAAAGATCAGCCATCCATTTGCCCTCTCAAACATATCCTGTCCATTGAGAGCAGATGATCAGGTTAGTGTACTTGGCAATTATTTTTTTCCCAATAAAAATAAATTTATCTACCAGTCTATTGAAAATACATCCAAAAAAATAAAAAATAAAAAATAAAAAAACCAGCAAGAGAAGAATATTGTATTGATCAGATCTAATAGGGTATTGTATCTTCGTGTCAAAAATAAAGCTCTATTAGTTTGGAGAGAATTGATGCTTTGTATCATAATCTTATTTTTACAATATATTATTCTTTATAAGTTGAAGCATTTTTAATAGCACCATGGAGACTTCTAGGTTTGAGAGGTGCTAAAATGTTGCCACATAAGCTTATCCTTTCAACCACAATAGTTATTACAACAGACAGAATATTTTTTGATCGACATTATTAAATACCAACAAATTGTTCTAATCAAAAGTACCAGAAACCTTTCATTTGCTTTATTGATAAGAGCAAGCAAACACACTTCTAGGCTAGTAATCTTGCATGTGAGCAAACATGATAACTTTGTAGAAACAAAACTACTAGCAATAATTCAATCCAAACAGACATTGCATGTCATATCCAAAAGGTAGCATTACACTTACTAAGCGAATTACTTGTAGCTTAGCTAGCTACGTGAAAAATAGTTTGTTTTTTTGCAAGTCAAATTAACATATAGAGCTTGTTTTGATGTGGGATCTATGTTATCTAGCAATAATAACCCAAGGAATTTCAAAAAAGCTAGATATTATTGGAGAACAATAAGAAAACCTGCCGAAGAAAGATATTATATTGACTAGATCTAATAGGGTATTGTATCTTGGTGTAAGAGAATTTCTGCTTTTTTTTGAGAAATATGCTCAGGGATGACCTTGATGCCAAAAGTAAAGCTACATTAGTTTGGAGAGAATTGATGGTTTATATCATAATCTTATTTTTACAATATATTATTCTTTATAAGTTGGAGCTTTTTTGATAGCACCATGGAGACCTGCTAGGTTGGAGAGGTTCTAAAATGTTGCCACATAAGCTTATCCTTTCAACCACAATAGTTATTACAACAAACAGAAAAAAGTATGAGTTTTTTTTTGGACAAAATTATTAAATACTGGCAAACTATTCTAATCAAAAGCACGAGACACTTCTCATTGCTTTATTGATAAGAACATGCAAACACATTTTTAGGCTGGTTATCTTGCATGTGAGCAAACATGATAACTTTGTAGAAACAAAACAAATAGCAATAATACAGTCCAAACAAAATATTATATGCCATATCCAAAAGGCCGCATTGCACTTGTTAAGTGAATTACTCATAGCTTAGCCGGCTAGAAAAAAAAATGTTAGTTTCTTTACAAGTCAAATTAATATGTAGGCCTTGTTTTGATGTGGGATCTATGTTATCTAGCAATAACAAACTCAAAAATTTCAAAGAAGCTTGATGTTACTGAAGAACAATTGAAGAGATCTTGATTGGTTGATGATCCTTCAAATTTCAACATCCTCAAAAAGCTAATTCAATTAGAAAAGTGATATTCTTGTACTTGTATGAAGGATAATGGAAACGATCACCTCCTATATTGCCAAAATACTGCCCTTGGCCATCCTTTCTTTTTATTTTTTTGTCTTTTTTTATGTGAGAAGATCTTGCTTTTAGATACGGTGATCAGGATCTAAATAAACTCTTAATAATTGCAATGCCCATGATGTTGGATGATATACGGTTTGCAAAGTCCCAAAAATATTTGCTAGACTTGGAAAGATATGACTCCTTAGGAGACCGTCGGCATGTTGCGGAAAGATGTTGCTTCTTAAAAATCCTATAATCTTATAATGGTGGATGTACAAGAGGGAGAAATAGAAGGAAGGATAAGGCTACAATATTCAATAATCCTGCAATGGAAGGCCAAAGAGAGTTAATTAAAACTTTGGATTTATGGTGAGGGCATACTTATCTTGCATGCTTTTGGGAAGGTCCATTACTTGGGACTTGGGAGTGGACTTCTTATCAGGGATGCAAATTGGCTGGATTGAGTCAAAGATGGTCCAAGTATTAATAGATTCAGCCCAATAATTTCTCTCGCAGAAGAACGTACAATTCGATGGCAGTCTGGTACACATCCTTACCTATTTTTTATCCAACATTTTTTCATGGGATGAGTTTCACCCACGCGTCGCGTCCAGCCAATGCCAAGGGAGAAAAAATAAAACGGGAGATACCAAACGGGAAACTGGGAGCGGCGAAAGCACCGTTCCCTCGGCACGAGCGCTTATATCCACCTTCGAAGCAGCGCTCGCACTAGAAGAGGGGGAGAGCGACGGAAGAGGAGAGCGTCGAGGGGATTCTGGAGCGTGAGAGGCTTCAGATGGAGCAAATCAGACGATGATCGCTCCTCTTCCCACGACGACGACGACGACGACGACGTCCTCATCAGGTTCCTTTCTTCTCCCCTTTCCCTCTGTTATCAAGATCGAGGGTTTCGATTAATAGAGCGAAATAAAGAATCCTCTGATCTTGTAACCAGTTCTTGATTCTTGAATCTGTGATTCTGGCGAAAAAGAGGGGAGGAACCTTAATTTTGGATTGGTTGTGTTGCGCCGCGGGGGGCGGGGGGCGGGGGGACCTAAACATAGTCCTACATCGGTTAGTAGCGAAAATGTTCTGTGCCTTAAATGGGGGGTGGAAATCCTTTCCTCTCGAGCTCTTTTGTGGGACAAAACTGTGAGGGCACTAGTCTCCCCCCGTCAGCGCCGGACGTGCGGGCCGGAGCGCCCAAAGCGGACAATACCTCGGGAGGAACGCAGTCCTCTTTTCTCTGCTAGCTTAATGTGGGCTATGCTGTTGTGTGAGACTCCGGCCAAAGCGCCGTCCCCGTAACAGTTGGCGCCGTCTGTGGGAAGGGCCCCCTCTGCCGTTGACTACCCCCAGGACTGGGAGGCGCCACAGGAACCTTCCCGCTGGGGGGGCTATGTTGCGGGGGGAACCTAAACATAGTCCCACATCGGCTAGTAGCGGAAATGTTCTGTGCCTTAAATGGGGGGTGGAAATCATTTCCTCTCGAGGGCCCTTTTGTGGGACAAAACCGTGAGGGTACTAGTCTCCCTCCGTCAGCGCTGGACGCGCGGGCAGGAGCGCCCAAAGCGGACAATACCTCGGGAGGAACGCAGTCCTCTTTCTCTGCTAGTTTATGTGGGCCATGCTGTTGTGTGAGGCTCCGGCCAAAGCGCCGTCCCCGCAACAGGTTGCGAGTAGGTTTTAATGTTCGTCATTAGTGAGTAAATCAAAGAGGAATATAGAAGCAAACTAGAGTTGCCTTAAAATTCTTTTTTTTTTTTTGGTCTTCTATCGTCTAGGTTTCACGATTCTAGCATAATAAACGGAATGGATGGATATCTGGACGGTGAATCCCAAATTCTTTGTTCATTATCTTGTTTTTTCAAGAGTCACTGAGGTAAAGAGATATTGTTTGACATTGTATTTTAAATTCATATTTGAATCGTTAGTTAGATGCGTCTGAAGGTGGAAATTGCATAACCACTTAACCAGTATAGCGTTTTAGTGTTTTCTTGGGTGTAAAACAGGTGCGGCATGTGTTCAGTATGAGTCTTTATTTGTGAGAATTATGTAGAGGCAGAAGACAATGGAAGAAAATATGCCTACCCCCGAAAGAAAGTCATTTTAGAACAATTTTTATCATGCTGGAGTGGCACTTGGCCAATAAGTCTTCCCACTTTGGAGAGGCTAAGAAAAACATCAAATTTGCAGCCCATTGCTTTACAGTTTTGTATTTGTAATGACATGAATACTCATACATGTACATTTCATGTAAGGGTTAGAAAAAAGATAAAAGATGTATAGGGCAGAAACAATAGATTTCACGCATGTCTCTTGTTCATGGTCTTTTTGGCGCAACAGTATAGTTACTCTGTTGTAACTTGGGTGATGAGTTTGAAACAAGAAAATGACTTCTCTGGATAAGGCTGCATACACTTAACCCCCTTCCAAACCTCATAGTGGTTGGAGCCTCATACACATGGTTTCAGTCTACTCTCTGTTGGGGGATGGGGGGACACCTTTAGTCCCATATTGCTTGTGTGACGAAGAGGTTTGTGCCTTAAATGGAGGGGCTCCCTCCTTTCTCTTCGGAGGCGCCTTTTAGGGCAAAACCGTGAGAGGTGGAAAGCGACCCGCGACTGCCCGAGCAGCAGCGTGAGGCCGACCCCCAAAGCGGACAATACCTTCGGAGAGAAACACAGATACTTTTCACCCACAACAAATGGTGCGGTGAGCGTGGACCTCCCTATACCCTGTAAAACCGCGAGGTGGAATCACAGACCTCTCCGTCAGGGGAGGCTGTGTTGGGGGATGGGGGAACACCTTTAGTCCCATACTGCTTGTGTGACGAAGAGGTCTGTGCCTTAAATGGGGGGCTCCCTTCTTTCTCTTCGGAGGCGCCCTTTGGGGCAAAACCGTGAGGGGTGGAAAGCGACCCACGACTGCCCGAGCAGCAGCGTGAGGCCGACCCGCAAAGCGGATAATACTTTCGGAGAAAAACACAGATATTTTTCGCCCACAGCAGATGGTGCGGTGAGCGTGGACCTCCCTATACCCTGTAAAACCGCGAGGTGGAATCACAGACCTCTCCGTCAGGGGGGGCTGTGTTGGGGGATGAAGGGACACCTTTAGTCCCATACTGCTTGTGTGACGAAGAGGTCTGTGCCTTAAATGGGGGGCTCCCTCCTTTCTCTTCGGAGGTGTCTTTTGGGGCAAAACCGTGAGGGGTGGAAAGCGACCCGCGACTGCCCGAGCAGTAGCGTGAGGCCGACCCCCAAAGCGGACAATACCTTCGAAGAGAAACACAGATACTTTTTGCCCACAACACTCTCCATTCGAGTTTATGCATTATTATAAGTTAGACATTCCAATTCTCTAAGAAAATCGAGTCTCATCTTGAATGCAATGCGCAACCAGCAATATTTGCACGTTGCCATGGCTTGCTGAACTTTTTGAATTCAAACTAATGGTGGAACGGTAGGAAGAGATGGATGTTTGGACCAGAAACTCTTGGCCTTCTGGCTGGGTTAAAAATCCTCGAGTGCATACATTCATGAAACCCATTGTTCTATTAAAAAGGATGACAATAACAACAAGAGGCTGCTACGTGAAATTTTATATAATCTTGAGTACCCTTAAATATAGTTGGATCATTGACTGCAAACCCTTACACATAATCCTGAGCACCAAACATTAACATTCTCTATTTCATATGCTCTACTACTTCCACTAGGTATTCGCATAAGAACAGTAATAATTTTAAAATGCTTCATGAATTACCTGATGTTTTGTCCTGTTCCACATGGCAGTTGAACTAGGCCCAACAGGCTTGTGTTTGACTTGGCGTATATTGAATTATTTTATGGGACTATCCCCTAGTTACTTGGTAAAGACATGCTCCGTATCGTTGGTCTTTCAACGCAGTTTCTAGTCAAGACTTCACTTTGCCAGCGGTATGTGTAAGTTGATGTTTTCTGGTTTTCTGGTTTGCATATTGCAGCAACTCTAATTATTACTTGTCCAAACTTTATCCTGCAAACTTTTGGTTAGTTATTTTATTTTTATTGGTACCTGTCTTTGTCTCCTCTATAGTTCTTCCCGGTATAACAGCTTTTTCATAGTTCTTTTTGTCAGGATTATGTCCCTCAATTCTTTCAAATCCATCAGGAGAAATAGAAGATAGTCATGCATGTTAGCTGATGCATCTTTTCTTAAATTTTGTTTTAAAGTAGAAAGAAATGAACCTGTGTCATATAGTTTCTGACTTGTTGCACGTCATACTATTTATTATTCCATCTGTGTCTGATCAAGCATATTTGTTATCTGTCTTACGCATGGAACTGGCCATGATGATGGAGCAGCGGGTCCATCTGGTGGCTTTACCTTCAATACATGTTTAGCTTTGTTGCATATCTTGGCGGTAATTATCCAATAATTATGCTCAAATAATTCTCTTTTTTTTGTGGGGGGATGGGGTGGGGAGGGACTTAGAGACTTCACAGTTGCTGTCACGTAACAGAGGTTGAGGATACTCATGATAGGCTGTCATTTTTTGGATGGTAGTGCAATCTTGAATTTGCCAATGTTTTATCTTGAAGGTAAATTTTGCCTTAATTATTTATCAAAATACCATGTCTTGCTCTTCAAAGGCTAGCTTTCTAGTGGCATTATATTTCTCAGAATTCAGTCACTCCATCTGCTAACATGCCCTGACATTTAACCATAGTTTTCCTTCCAACAGTCACATGCAATACGCATCATATTGGTCGAGGAAAAAGATGAATGGCACAACAACTTTGACAAAGGGAAACTCTCTCTCTCTCTATGTATATAGAAAGAAAACTAGGTTCAGTTTTCTTGGTAATTCAAATATCATCCATTAAGATGCTTCCACTAGACCTATTATAAGATCATATACATGATTTCCAATCTTAATGACAATATAAACCATGAAATTGGCTTAATCAAAAACATCTGAAAAAATGACAAACTTGTTCAATCATGCAATTTCAATTGGTTTATTAATTTATCTTAAATGATGCAAGGTTTAATGAATACAATGATAAATCAGTTACTTTATATCACTTGCATTTAGTGCTAAACATGCATCCCTGGGGCTTGTTTCACAGAACTTTGTATAGGCTGGACATGAGTCTAGCTGATGTCAAGGTGAATTGCTCTGATCAATGCTTTTCGAAGTACCCTCTATAGAGATGTTGATAGTTGACTGCATGTTTACTGGAGATCATTTAGGAGTAGGTTCTTGTTAAGTGCAGTATCAACCAATGTAGGCACATGCTATGCATATGTACTTTGTTGAAACATACTCAGGGTTTAAAGGATATAACCTTAAAGACACTTGAGATGTGTTACCGTGTACTATTCTTAAAGTATGTTGTTTATACCAACTGGCAATTGTTAATGCTATTAAAGCGATCTTACATCTCGTATCAGCCTAGATACAAGGTCTCGAGCTAATAACAATTCAAATAATAATAACTACCCGAGTCATTAACCTGGAGGGTTGGCTAATAAAGGGGCCGTTTATTATATACTGACTAAAAAGGTGAACATCCACCTTGTTTTTTTCCCCAGCCTTTTCCCAGTCGTAATCTTGATTTATCTTTCCTTTGTTTTGGTCTTTTCATATTTATGAAAACCTAGCAAGTGTTTTGAGTTCTGGAAACCATCTTATAGGACCCCTCGGGCATTTTTTCTTACATATTGGGTACTGCTGTCACTCGATGTTGAAGCTGCACAACCTCAGGTTTCAATGATTGCTTTGTGGAGGCTGGTTTCAACAGTCTCACGGAAAAGTTTCTTCCGCTTGGCAAACCTTTGAAACCAGCCTCCTCTTACCAAGCGGAGGGGTTTTGACCCAAGCCGAATAAAATTTTTTACTCGGTTGATCTACTAAAAGCTAAATTGAATTCTAAGATCCAGTAGAAACATAGATTTGATCATGGAGAGGATAGATGATTTCGGGCCTTCACAAAATTAGACTCATTGTTTCAATTCAAAAATTAAAAAATAAAATTTTTAATTATCTAGTTCTTAAGCAATGAGATTAGAATTTTGGTAGACACCATTGATTAATCCTTCCTCTGGTACCCAGTAGAAGTTTTTGGGCCCCTTTTTGGGTACTTAACCCAACAAATGCTTTAACAAACTTCCAACACAAAAAGGAAGAGAACAAATCTTTTTGATTTGATAATTTGATCAAAATTTAATATCCAAACAAAAGACTGATAGAAAAATTCAATATAGCCTCCAAATAAAAAAGTTTCATATCATCTGAAAAAGTTGACTGATGATCTCGATGGATCTAACGAGAAGGACAAAAAAAGCATTGGCCAAATTATTTAATAAATATATTCTTGATAATATTTTTTGTTTTGCACTATAATGCCCAAATCAAAGCAGCTATATAAGAGCAAATTAGATAAAAAAATTTATATGATACATAACAATAGACACAAGCTCGAATATATTCAAAATAGAACTAAAACAAACAAAGGTGCGGAGACATAAGGACAGTAATATAGAAAAAGCCACCACAAGTGCATGCTGGAGGATATAACGGTGCACATCATATGCTCTTATTTATTGAAAAGGGACACCATGTGCATAGAGAATGTAGAACTTGGTGATCAAGCCATGAAGTTGAGAACAGTCCCGAGGGCAAAGGTGAAGTATGAGACCGCCAGTGTAACCCACATGATGCGCTTCGTGAGTGGTTTCATTGTGGCGGTCAAAAGTTGTATGAGATGGACCATGAGAACCATAATGAGGGTGAAATTGATGAGACTGGCCAGAGTGTACAACTTAAAAGCTAGCTTGTGGGACTTGGATTCGGCAGGCACCAAGATTGCTCCAGAGAGGCACAACTGGAGTATTGGTGGCAAGGCCGTTTCGAGAAGGTTGAGGGGAGGAGGTGGGAGGAGGTTCATACCAGTTTGGGCTGGAGGAGGTGGAGGTGGCAAGGCCGTTTCGAGGAGGTTGAGGGGAGGAGGAGGAGGTGGGAGGAGGTTCATACCGGTTTGGGCAGGAGGAGGTGGAGGTGGCAGGGCCGTTTCGAGGAGGTTGAGGGGAGGAGGAGGAGGAGGTGGGAGGAGGTTCATACCGGTTTGGGCAGGAGGAGGTGGAGGTGGCAAGGCAGTTTCGATGAGGTTCTTACCGGTTTGGGCAGGAGGTGCTGCCGACATTTTTGTTTGGGCAGGAGGAGGTGCTGCTGACATGATTGAGAATGTGAGGGACTCAGGGATTGGGTAGGCGAGTAGGCGAGGAGACCGGGATTAAATAGGCTGTGCATTTGATAAAGCATTTGTGCGGAAGGGACTCAGGGTGATAATTTGTGTTGCTTTTCAAACATCTTGAGTTTGATAAAGCATCTCTGCATTACTTTTCAAGCATCTTGAGTTTTGATAAAAGCATCTGCATTTGTGTTACTTTTCAAGCATCTTGTTGATAAAGCATCTGCATAAGCACCTGCATTTGCGTTACTTTCCAAGTTCCTTTCCAAGTTCTGAAGTGTGCGGAAGGGACTCAGGTTGATAATTTGTGTTACTTTTCAAGCATCTTGATTCTTGATAAAAGCATCTGCATTTGTGTTACTTTTCAAGCATCTTGAGTTTGATAAAGCATCTGCATAAGCACCTGCATTTGTGTTACTTTCCAAGTTCTGAAGGGTGCGGAAGGGACTCAGGTTGATAATTTGTGTTACTTTTCAAGCATCTTGATTCTTGAGTTTTTTCTGGGTCTGGTCATATTCTGCCACTCGAGATCTTGATAAAGCATCTGCATTTGTCTTACTTTCCAAGTTCTGAAGGGTGCGGAAGGGTCTCAGGGATCTTGGGTTTGATAAAGCATCTGCATTTGTGTTACTTGGTAAAGCATTTGTGCGGAAGGGACTCAGGGTCAAGTTGTGGGATCTGCATTTGTGTTACTTTTATATAAAAATGGTGTTTCATATATTCTAACAGATCCTATAAATAGATCAGATTTTTGCTGAAGCACTACAGGTAAAATGACCATCAAGACTAAAACTAGCAAATATGGTGCATAAATTAGGTTTGGCGCCCATTATGGGTGGTGGCTGGGTACGCAAAGGAGTTCTTTCTATACATTGGCTGGCCAGGGAATTTCAAGCTCATTCTGGCTTTAACAAAATGACCTTGTGAGACCGCCGGATGATAGATGAAAGTAGTGTTCTTATGATCATCACGGCTCAAGCAGCTGGCTCGAGAGTCATCGTCTATCAGGCTAACATAATCTTTAGCATGGTGGTTCCAGTTTCTATTTCAACTTGCATACGAAGCAGAATGTCGTCCAAAAAAAATGCTGCTACTTTTTTTTTATTCTTGTTTCAAGCATACAATACAATATAAGGCTATAAATGGGTCAGGTTGACTCGTAATCCAATCTGACCCACATACCCGATCCGAATTGGAGGATTGCAGGGCTGAATCGGTTTTATTTTTCGAGTTGGATCTGAGTTTACTGGATTTCAACCTGACTTAGGATCCAATCTGACCTCTTTTTTGGGGTCAAGTTTGGATCATTTATCCAACGGCCCGAGTCGAATTACCCATTTAGGCATGTAGTAACGGGAATACCTTTTATGAGGGATTAAACTAAGCTAACCTAAAGCAAAACCAGTTTATATCTATGAAAAATCCTTCGTGCCCTCAGCCACAAAAGGTACGGCATATATTTGCACCGTGCCTATTATTTTATGATTAGAAGTGCCTATTATTTTATGATTAGAAGTGATAAAAGTGACTAGTGTGATGAGAAGAGAAGTACGGGCTGGGGTTGAGGGAGGAGAGGGCGGCGGTGCAGGAGAAGTTGCAGGAGGAAGACGAGAAGCCGTTGTGGATGAAATAGTCGTTGAAGGCGAAGGAGGCGTGGGACTGGATGTCTTGCGGCTCGTAGCATGCCCCGCCCTCCTGGATGGGCTGACAATCCGCCCCGGCCGGCCCTTCACGCCCAGTCCAGCGCCGCCTGCAGCGCCGCGTCCTCCGCATTGTTCTTCGCCACGCACCACAACTCCCCCGTCGTGGTCGCCACCGGCCCCTCTTCGTCCTTTCGCCACCACCCGACACCTTCTTCCGCACGCCGGCGGCGGCGGAGAGGACGAGTCACACCCCCGGCCCATCCCGACGGGAAGAATAGGAGGAGGGATAATAAGAAGAGAACAACTCTCGCCATTCGACCAATTTCTAGCGGGTGGTTTTTCTTGGACGGAAATTATCAGAAAGGGAAAGAGGGCGGAAGGCTGTGAGATCAGAGAATATGGGGAAGAGGGTTTCTTTTGGATCCCTGATAAATACAGAGGGCGACTTAATTTCTACTCTGAGACTGGAATAAAAAAAAGGGACAGGTTCATCAAAACATTTGAAATTGGAATTACTTGTGAAAAGATTAATAAGTTAAAAAGATCTCGAATCGAGTGCGGTGTGACTGTCGGAGATCGGGGCTGGCCATGAGGGAGAGGGGACCCGGACCCAAACGCGCCCTCGATTCAGACCCGACCTGGACCTAAATTTTTTGGGTCGGATCTGGATTATATATGGACTCGGCTCAAATGGCCCGTTGGGTTAAAAATTATAATTATGTCCAACTGGACGTGATTTTCAATTAGGTCGGGTCTTGATCTAAAATTAAAATCCGAACAAAAAATCGGATCGGATCGAGGTCATTCTAGATCTGACCTGATCTGACCCAATTGCACCCCTAGTACAGAATGCAAAAAATCAAGCACAAATGCTGAGTTGTTTATACAGAAAAATTTACAAAAGACTTGCCGCTCGAATCTCGTAAAAAGAAAAAAAAAATCCACAATTTGAATTCTATAGAAAGAAAGAAAAAATCTGCTGAGATTTTTTCTCTCTATGAAATTCAGGCCAGTCTATTCTAAAATTGTTTTTAGATATTTATGAATATAATCTTTAGATTTTACTAGTTGTATTCGTTTAATCCATAAATGCAATAAAATTTTCAGTCTAATTATCTAAAGAAGCCTTAAATTATAGGTTAGGAAAGCGGTCAATTTGGGCACTCGTGGGCATAGAATTTGCTCGTCCCTCCGCGAGTAATTCTAACAGCTTTTTTGGAAAAAAAATTAATGGCCCGTTACCAAGAGGACGGGGTTGTAACTGTCGCGAGAAAGGATTCACCTCCCCTGGCGCGAATCCACCATCGGATCGTGCAATGGGTTGTTTCATATCTGTGCAGGTAGATGGCGGAAAGGGCTCGGAATGCTTTGATAGCTGTGGGAAGCGAAATCCGACCGTCGTGCGAAAGACAACCCGAACCCGTTATCAAGTGGGGAGCTAAGAACCTTTGAATACACGAATTATTCGGGGCCCAAACTAAGCACCCAACCCACTTGCGGTGATTCGTTCGTTCGTGGTTCTGCAGGACAGCCACGGAATTTGTTGGTACATTAGTTGCGTTCTCTAGCTTTGCTCTTCTTTTTAGTGGAATAGCCACGGCCACCTGGGTGATCCATGCTTGCTCCATGAAGGGAACGACTCTCGTGCTTTATTTGGCCCCATCACGGAATGCACTTCAGGGTCTTGAAGTTAATTGTTAGAACATGGATTTCAGCTTGACATGTCTATTCCGATGCAAGCAGTTTGCATCGCTACTCAGTGGAGGCGAAGTAAATTGTTACTCTAGAACGCAGCGATTTTACCTAAGGAACTTTGATTTGGAAGTGGATCATAGAAAACTTTTCCACAAACATGCGTAACATCTCATCATGATATCATAAACAAGCAATGGAATAAATTTAAATAATTAATATTCAAAATTTAATTTAATTAATTAGAATTAAATGTTAATGTCTCATAGAACCAACAAAATTTTAAAAAATTAACGTCAACTCTAACAAAAATTTAGTATAAATAAAGATGTTAAAATCTTATTCCTAATCACTCTCTCATAATAAATCTCCGAGTCAAGCTAGTTTTTGAATTTATAAAAATAATAAAAAATCATATAATTAGGTAGACAGTCTAGTAGGTAAATGAATACTTTAGCTAAATAAATCAAGCAATAAAATAAAATAATAATATGCTGAAAATAAAAAGTTTCATATTATCTGAAAAAGTTGACTGATGATCCCGATGGATCCAATGAGGACAAAAAAAGCATGAACTAAATTATTTAATAAATATATTTTTGATAATATTTTTCATTTTGCACCATGATGCCCGAATCAAAGCAGCTATATAAGAGCAAATTAGATAAAAAAAATTTACATAATATCCAACAGTAGACACAAGCTCGATTATAGTGATCAATTCAAAATAGAACTAATACAAACGATGGTGCGGAGACAGAGAGAACAGTAATATAGAAAAAAACACCACGAGAGCATGTTGGAGGATATAATGGTGCATATTATATGCTCTTATTTATTGAAAAGGCACACCATGTGCATAGAGATTGTAGAACTTGGTGATCAAGCCATTGAGTTGAACGGTTCCGAGGGCAAAGGTCAAGTATGAGACCGCCAGTGTAACCCACATGATGCACTTCATGAGGGACTTGGATTCGGCAGGCACCAAGGTTGGTCCGGAGAGACACAATTGAAGTATTAGTGGCAAGGGATAGGCTGTGAGGGATGGGGTGGGCGAGGAAACTCCTCCTGGGATCGGGATTAAATAGGGATTGTGTAGGCGTGCATTTGCATCTCCTCCTCCTCAATCTCTGCATCTCATCCTCCAGCATTTGTGTCTTTGGAATTTGTTTTCATCTCTGCGTCTCCTCCCTTCTTTTTTTTTTTTTAACTTAAAAGCGTCTCCTCCTTTTTGCTGGGCACTTTTGCAAGTCTTTTTCCTGGGCACTTGCATCTCATCCTCCTGAATTTGTGTCTTTGGAATTTGATTTCATATTCTGGGGCATTTGTGTCTTTTGGATCTCATTTTCTTGACTTTGTTATTTGATCTCCAGGCGTTTGTCTTTGGATCTGAATATGATGTCTTTGATCTCAAACTAACCAGGGCCAGTCTGCTAAATCAATAAATCAATTAGGATCTCTTTTCTTACCCGATGTGGGACTATGACCTAGCCTCCATTTATTTTTTTTTAAAAAAATCCAATATGCCTGATCTTCTATATATAAATTATATTTTATATATTCAAACATATCCTATAAATAGATTAGATTTTTGCTGAAGCACTACAGGTAAAATGGCCATCAAAACTAAAACCAGCAATATGGTGCATAAAATTTGGTTTGGCGCCCATTATGGGTACTAGCTGGGTACGCAAAGAAGTTCTTTCTATACATTGGCGGGCCAGAAACTTTCAAGCCTGTTCTAGCTTTAATAAAATGACCTTGTGAGATCGTCGGATGATAGATGAAAGTAGTGTTCTTATGACCATTACGGCTCAAGAGTCATCGTCTATCTGGCTAACATAACCTTTGGCCTGGTGGTTTCAGGTTCAATTTCAACTTGCATAAGAAGTCGAATGTCGCCCAAAAAATGTGCTACTTCTCTTTTTTTGTTCTTTATTTCAAGCATACAGACTATACAGTACAACATGCAAAAAACCAAGCACAAATGCTGAGTTGTTTATACAGAAAAATTACAAAAGACTTGCTGCTCGAATTGAAAAAAAAAGGTCCGCTGTTCAAATTCCATATGAAGAAAAAAAAACCTCAGCATATTTTTTTTTCCTATGAGATTCGGGGCGACCTACTCTAAAGTTATTTTTTGGTATTTATGAATATAATCTTAAATTTTACTAGTTATATTGGCTCAATCCATGAATTCAATAAAATTTTCAGTCTAATTATCCAAAGAAGCCTTAAATTATAGGGCAGGAAAGTGGTCAATTTGGCCACCGTGGGCATAGAATTTTGCTTGTCTCTCCGCAGGTAATTCTAACAGATTTTTTTAAAAAAAATTTAATGGCCTGTTACCAAGAGGACGGGGTTGTATCTCTTGCGCGAAAGAAGGATTCACCTCCCTGGCGCAAATCCACCATGGAATCGTGCAATGGTTGTTCCAAGATCTGTGCAGGTAGATGGCGGAAGGGGCTTTGATAGCTGTGGGAAGCGAAATCCGACCGTCGCGCGAAAGACACTACCCGAACCCGTTATCAAGTGGGGAGCTAAGAACCTTTGAATTCCCAAATTAGGGACACCTGGGTCTTCTCCTCCGCTTTAGTGTCTAGATATGTGATCACATCCTGGGAGCCCTGATGGTAGTTGGTTCGATGGTGGAGGCGCTGGTTGCCTTTGTTATTAGGGACTGCAAGTCTAGGCCGATTGCGGCGGGAGGGTGGTGCACCTTCGAGTCATCTGATTTGTGGGTGGAACTCAAGGTCGCATGGGAGGGTGTTTCCTATGCAAGGCAAGTTCTGAAGGACCAATACATCAATCTAGAGGGGGACTCGGTGGAGGTGGTTGAAAGGATTCTACAGAAGCGGTCGGGAGTCACCGACCATCCGATTGTTGAGGACGTCCGGCGCTTACTGCTGGAGTGCAACGTTTTCCAGGATGTGCATGTGTTCCGAAAGGCAAAAAGAGCTGCTGACTGGGTCGCCTCCATTGCTGCTCATCACTCTGGAAAGTTTCTCTGGACCCCAGATGTACCTGTTCCTCCGCTATTGTGTAGCGTTATGGCTTTTGATTCTGTAGGCAATGTTCATGCGAGATTAGTGTGAACTGCCATTGTACCTAATAATAATAATAATAATAATACACAATTATTCAGGGCCCAAACTAAGCACCCAACCTCCTTGCGGTGATTCATTCGTTGGTCCGCAGGACAGCCACGGAAAATGTTGGTACATTAGTTGCGTTCTCTCGCATTGCTCTTCTTTTCAATGGAATAGCCACCTGCGTCGCTCTCGGTGATCCATTCTTGCTCCATGAAGGGAACGACTCTCGTGCTTTATTTGGCCCCATCACGGAATGCACTTCAGGGTCTTGAAGTTATTGCTAGAACATGGATTTCAGCTTGACATGTCTATTCCGATGCAAGCTGTTTGCTTCGCCACTGAGTGGAGCCGAAGTAAATTGTTATTCTAGACCGCAGTCATTTTACCTAAGGAACTTTTGACTTTGATTAAGTAGATCTATTTTTTGGATTGATTATACTAAATGTCAAAAATTTATATTATGTTCATTAAATTTGCCACGCCTCCGACCTGAAATCACAAGCTGTGGTCGTGGCAACCGCCATATACTCATAGGAAACTCTCCCACAAGCATGCATGACATCTCATTATGATATCATAAACAAGCAATAGAATAAAGTTAAATAATCAATATTCAAACCTTAATTTAATTAACTAGAATTAAATTTTAATGTCTCACAGAACCAAAAAAAATTCAAAAAAATTTACATCAACTCTAACAAAAATCTAGTATAAATAAGAATGTTAAAAATAATATGAAATCGTATAATGGGCTAGACAACCTACTAGGCAATGAACACTTTAGCTAAATAAATCAAGCAATAAATAAAATAATAATATGTTGAAAATAAGTATGCAAAGTACATTTATTTAATAGCAAATCTAAACACTATCAACTCAATTCAAAATCTAAATTTCGTTGATAAATCAATTTCTTCGAAACATCGAGTTTAGTTTGACAGCCAAGAACTATGCCCACGTCAAAGTGCCACCCTATAACTCCCAATGGCAGGGTATCAAAGTGCCAATATACCACACTCACTTGCAGGGTGTTAAAATGCCAATATAATATTCCCACTAGTAGGGTATTAAAGTGCCAACATATAGCTTTCACTGGCAGGGTATCGAAGAGGTAACGTACAACCCCACTTGCAGAGCATCACAACATAGTCTGGCCGCGTGTCTAAATCTGTTTCGAATCAAAATTTTTTTTCTTAAAAGCATATTCAGTACTCCAAATCATAAGATACATAAAATCATACAACAACGAGATCGATTGAGCATAATCTATATTGAAATCAATATGAGAATCATATAATATTTCAGAAATAGATGTATATCTAATAATAAAATAGTTTGCAATGAGTTCATAAGTCAAGAATATTTTGATTTAAAAAATATTTATAATTTATTGCTAAATTTAGATAAAGAGTTACATTTTCTCTGAACGAGAGTAAACTCAGTCCAAATAATTTTGAAAATCCTTCTCAAGAGAAGAACGACAACAGAACCGGCTGGGGTCTAACGGTGATTAGCAAAATCTATCAAAGGTGAGGCGAAAGAAGCTGTGAGGATTTTTAAATAACCGTTGGAGACTAGGTTTCCTACCTCCCGTAGGAAATTGGGATGGAAAAAGAGCCCATCTCTTACTCCAAGTCGAACATAGCTTTCTTCTTCTTTTTTTTTTCTTATTAACTAGACTGGGTGTTACAAAAGTTGAATCACCCAATGGACTACTTAATTTGCCGTAATTCAAATCTAACAAGAATAGGCATCTTCAAGAACTAGAACTTGAAGCACGTAGAGAAATTATTCGAACAAGAAAATACAAAGTTCTAGATATGATTCATACTCTAATGTGATAGTCTAACATAGCAAACGAAACAGACTCCGAGCACGAGCATTTCCTAGAAGGGGAATTCCCGAGCGAACAAAAGTTTTGAATTGAAATTTCATGACGGAACGGAGAAATATTAACAGATTTTTGTCATCGAAATACGTCCCAGATCTAGTTAGGTCCATCAGAAATAGCATTTATTTGTGGGTGTCTCAACATGTGTGGGATCTGTTTCATTTGTGCTAAAACCGATAGCTTCCTCAGACATGTTAAGCATGGTCTCGTGATTAATTAAACTCGGGGAAGAGAATGTTCCACAACTGTGTTGACGAGATGAGCTTGAACTCATCTTTCAGTTACTATTTTTCCATTGCATCTGCAAAGGGATGCGAGAATGGCAAAGAGTTTTCCACCCCAACAGAAAGGCCATGTCACATACAAATGTAGAATTAAATCTGTATCATAGAAAAATGCACTGGCATTGGCATTTACAAGATCTCCTAAAGGCACTGAGAATTCTGCATCACAGAGAATTGCAAATACAATCTAAGAGTGATAGTACTTGATTTTATCACAGAAGAGCTACAAACTAATGACACTTGTGCAACACTATATACTTCACAAGAAAAAAAGGGCTCTCAGCATAGCAAAAGCTCATAAAGAATATGTCATCAAGAATTTGTTAGAGCTTTCAGTCAATTGTCTGCAAGCAAATGGTTTGGTTACCTTGACAATTCAAACAACAAATGTATTTAGCATTTTCTTATCATATACCATGACCCTTCAATTTCATCTTATGAATGAAAAACAAATCTAATCATAATTATTCGGAACAAAGGACTAATAATCATAGAGTTCTTGGTGCAAGCAACGTTGCTATACCAGCTGCACTTGTAACATTTGACCCATTTGATATGCATGTCCAATAGTAACTGATTGATTTGTCCAATACATGATCAGACTAACCGATGCATATATGGTTGATGGTAGAACGATTTTGAACAGACTTAATACCGTGCTGAGCCCAAAACTTCTATTCAATTCTGCAAGCCTTAAATGTTCGAGCTTGGCTCCATTTTAACCGCAGGAGCTTGATCGAACCAGTTATCAAGCTTAGCCCGAGCTGTTCATAAGGAGCTTGGTGACTTGGTTCATTTCAAGCCCATAGATGGGCAAATCCTGAAGGCCGTAAAGTAAGCCCAATCTAAGCGATGCTCCAATCTAAGCTTAGTTCGAACGTATTAATTTCCATTCCTCGACTCCATAGCTAGGGTTTCGCTGGGTTCGCTTCTTCTCGCTGCTGTAGTGCGGCCTCCCGCCGGTTGATCGCTCGATCTCGTCGTCGGAGCGAAGAAGAAGAAACAATGGCGGAGAAGGCGGTGACAATCAGGACTCGGAAGTTCATGACCAATCGTCTTCTCTCGCGGAAGCAATTCGTGAGCCCAGAAACCCTATATGTCTTCGTGCCTTCTTGTCTGATATGTCGAAAAACTTACTTCCGACTGGTTTACTTGCTCGCAGGTGATCGATGTCCTTCATCCTGGAAGAGCAAATGTCTCCAAGGTACAATTTTTCTCCATTTCTGTTCCCCCCCCCCCCCCCCCCCCCCCCTCCCATTTGATATAAATCCGGGGTCATTCGGAGTTAAATCGCTTTTATTGGAGAGCTTTTCATTTTATCCGTTGACTTTTTTGAAGGCGGAATTGAAGGAGAAGTTGGCGAAGCTTTACGAGGTGAAGGATCCCAACGCGATCTTTGCTTTTAAGTTCCGGACTCACTTTGGAGGAGGGAAATCTACCGGCTTTGGGCTAATTTATGACTCGGTGGAGAGCGCCAAGAAGTATGAGCCGAAGTATCGGCTCATTAGGGTAAGCAGCCATCTCAATCTCTTCTTACTTGCTGTAGTTTGTTTACATATTGTTATGTTTGTTTATAAGGATTTGTGCGTTGTTTTCTATTATAGAAGTATGGCAGGAAAGTTTTTGAGTCCATATTGATATGTTCGATTAAATCTTGGTCGATATCTGGATCTGTGATTGAGTGATCTGTATTTGTAGTTGAATCTTACTGGCGTAAATTGATGACTTCATATTTTCAGACTTATGTTTGTTCTATTACTAAAGGAAATATTATCTCTATGTGCTACTGATCGTTGTTGCAATTTGATTCACATCCAATTGACTCTTCTATTTTTATCTGATAGTTACTTCTGCTTATGTGTCGGTATTTTTGTTTTTTGGTGTGTCTTTATTCATGAATGTAATTTCGTTGCTGCTATTTTCCATTGTTTTTCTATTTTTCTTTTGAGCTATTTTCAGTGCTTTTTCTTTATTGCTGACATGATTGGCGACAAATTTTTGGCATGTAATTGTCTGTTTGTTTATAGTTGGAATGTCCGGAATGTTTATAAATATATCATTGTTTTGGCAAAAGCATTGTTTTCAACGTGCTACTTCGCCTGCATTTGGTACTATTTTTGCATATTCAGGTATGTCCCTACTAATGTATTAACGCATACTTACTCTTTAATGGTAACTGTTACTGTAATCACATTGATTTCTTGAGTTACTTTTGTCCTTATTAGTGAGGTGACGGGCTATTCTGTTTTATAGTCCATTTGGATATGGAGTTCACTGTTGATATTATCAAAGGAGTTCACTGTTGCCATGATTTATTTAATATTGTGGTTTCTGAAAGAAATTCTATGCTGGAATGGGCATATCTATGGCTTTGCACAGATGTGAGTTAATTAAAATCAAATAAATTCGCTGCATTCAGTGAAATTATTTATGCAGACTTTGATTATTTTTGTTCCTGTTATCTTTTTATGGTTCTGACAAGGGGAATGCCAAGGAAGACATGTAAACCCAAATAGCAGGAGAAGGAATACAAACAACTTCATTCCAAGGTGTTATAAAGTTGAAATTTTGACATGCAGAGTCAACTAAAATGTGTTCACTTATGGTGCTAAAATGATTCATAGAAACATCATTCCTGTCCTCTTCAATATTTCCTCTATTCTTGTGCTTTTCTTATTTGATATTACTCTTCTTTGAGATTGACACATGCAAAGTAGTAAGAAAGTCCTACTTTTTTCTTATCTGATATTACTATTCTTCGAGATTGTCAAGTCTTTGTGCTTTCATCATTGGGGTGCTGAAACTTTGTTGTCTTTTCTGTCTTGACTAACCTCTTAGGGCTCGTTTGGTTCGTGGGAAGCATTTTCCTTCCTAGGAATATGATTCCTGGGAAACAAATTCCTAGGAAGAGGATGCCTAGGAAAGTACTTTTGGCATGTTTGGTTGACCATGGAAAAGTGACAAATTTCCAAGGTGCTTATGTTTGGTTGGCCATCCACTTTCCTAGGAAAGTTATATATAATTCCTATTATGCCCTTAATAAAAATTAGTTTTTTAATGCCTCTTTAATGCTTCTTTAATGCTGAAGGGACGTTTTGGAAAAAAATAAAAATAGAGTGATTCCCGCCTCATGGGAAAGTAACTTTCCCATGTTTCTCATGGGAAAGACTTTCCCATGAAATATGGGAATCACATTCCCATGGGAATACAACTTTCCCTTCTCTCTCCTTTGAAAACTCCAACCAAACAAGAGGCATCTCATTACTTTCCCGTTGACCACACTTTCCCCCCTTCTTTTCCCGCGAACCAAACGAGCCCTTAATTCTCATAAAGTAAGATGGGAATACCATTGATCCCCAAGCCTTTCTACAGAAAATTGTTTCACGTGACAAATTATATTAGCCATATGAAGACTTGGCTTCTGCATTGCTTGTTATTATGCTAGCTATTTGTGTAGGTTGCTAGTATCAGTTTATGTTTTTAGTTTAATGTTTGTGCTGGCTATCATTTGGGGACTAAGATTTGCATTGATAAGTTATGAGAAAATCTTGTAGATCTCACTTTTCATGTATAGTTCCTTATCCGTTTGTAACTTAGAAAAATCCTTGGGCATGAATTTCAAAGTTGATAGTTTATCTTTTGGTGACTATGGATAAGATGTATGTTCTATGTAAATCTACAAGTTATAGTTGGTGTGATGATTAATTTGAAAGTTATTAACTTAATATGAGACCATGTCTGATCAGAAAAATTTTGTCAGGTCAATTAAGTAATTGCTGACATGTTAGTTGTGCAAATGATGTGAATGATCTGGTCGTGTTTTTCATACCTTGGTTATCATTTCACTAGTACTTGCCTAGTTCTGTTGCTCATTCGTGTGCTTTGTAAGTATATAGGGTTTATGGTGTTGAATTTAATTGTTAATGGCAAACTGAGTTCCCTTCTATTCCCTCACTGGTAACTGCCTGTATAAGAAGTTGATATATTGAAGGTTATTTTCTTGTATGCCACTTTAAGAAAAATGTTTTATATGTGCATTTTAAGATTGATGTACTTTAAGAAAAATGCTTCTGATGCTAATTTGGAAATGATAATGTTTTGGTAGAATGGGCTCGCCACAAAGGTTGAGAAGTCCAGGAAGCAAATGAAGGAAAGGAAAAACAGGGCAAAGAAAATCCGTGGTGTCAAGAAGGTGAGGCAGGACACACTTGTTTTATTATTTTATAATCTTTTCTTCATATGAAAAGATTTTTTTAGTCTTACAATTGTTCTATGTGACATGCGGCTCTCAATTAGATGGTTGCTTTCCAATTTAAACTAGATGGTGTGGAGGTTTCCAAATAACTGTGAGGTGCATTGCATGATAAGACTTCCTTGAGGAGCTCCTATTACTTTTGTTTTAAGTAAGAGGGGGCACTACTGTTACAATCCTAACAATTCATATCTAACTTTTAGGTTTCTCAATCTGACACCTTAAAGGGTGCTTCTCATGCAAGTTGGTTGTAAGGAATACCTCATTGAATTGTATCCTCCAGCATATGCTGGCCTTTTTTGTGCCTGTAATCCAAGTCTCTAAGCTGCTGACTAAATCTCTCTCTCTCTAAGGTGCTGATTGCTTTTGTTGTTTCAGACCAAGGCTGGAGATGCTGCGAAGGCTGGGAGGAAGAAGTGAATGGATTCTTCATTTGGTTTTATTGTATTGCCTTCTTAGGCTTGTGACTTCCCAGAATTTAATTTTGAGAAGCCCTTTGTTCTGGTAGTTTTGGAATTTGAGTTTGGTTTGAGTCGAGTGTCTTAAGGGAGCAGTGGATTAGCAGAATTCGAACTCCACTTCGCAATGTTAGTTTATTTTGAGTAACCTTTTACAGCTTTTTAGGTTTAAACTTTTCTGAAGATGCTATACATTTTTTGATCCGGACCGGTAAATCCAAATATTGTTGTTGTTATATGCTTTTCTGTAAGTTCCACCCTATTTTCTGGAGGATACATTGCCTTGCAGAAATGGAAATGTTCTGAGCAAAAAACTGGGGATGGACAGGTTCCACCAGCAGTTGCAGTTGTGGCCAATTAGATTCCTGTTTATAATCACTTGGAATGCAGTTATAGTGCTCTTGGAAGCATTGTTTGTATGATACACCTCCGAAGGACTTCTGGTTTTCTGGTAAGTTCCCGCCCTTCAAAAAAAAAAGTTTTCCTGGGTCAATCTGTGTGAATAAAATGACCGACATGGCAATGTGGTGTTTATGAAAATAATCTTTTCTTTGTTTGGGTAAAAAGTATCACATCAATTCCTGAAAGAGAGAATTGCGAACATGGGCCGCATAGCATTTCTATTCAGAAACTTACCAGACTTCATCTGCATGAGCACGTAAGAGCGGGTGTTTTTTTAAAACCTTGTCCCTGAAAGTATCTGAAAAAAATTCTCGCTGAACTCTATAAAAACCGAACCCATTCTGGTGTCTCTGATTTCCAGATCCATGCTTTAGCTGGCCGTTGGTAGCTGAGCAGCTGTTTCAATCTCAAATAAGAAGACATTGCCCTAAGCTTTTCTGCATCTGATCAAGTATGCTCTAACTTGGCGTATTCCTTTTCTTTTGACAATTGTCCAAGTCTTCTGTTCGGATTCTGTAACAAATACAATGCACAGCCTTTTCCTGAAACTCACGTAACCTATATTTCACGTATTTTCACATTTCAAAGCACAGCCAAACTAGATCTAACGGGCCGTTTGCTTGTTGAGCCAGGGAATACAAAGATCCAATAGAACTGGATCGTCCGCCACTTCCCCCAGATTCCGACGCCTCTGAGAGCCCCCGGCTCCATCTGTGGCGGCGAAGGCGAGTGCGGCCACCAACAGTTCCCTAATGGTGTCCGTCCTCGTCTGAGCGACCTTGACCTCTGGATCGCGAGCACCTTTGCCGTTCTTGGCTGCTTGCTGCCCCACTTCCCCCTCCTGCATCCACACCAATTGACGCGACTAGGCCGCGGAATCGCCGATGTCACCGGTGGACAATCGTCACAATCCAAGGGAACAGGGTCCGCGTTCCGGCCTACTTTTCTGGCCTAACCATGGCCCTTGCTTGGGCCTTGGACATTGGGCTGAGCATTGGATCATTCCTTCCGAGAACAATTTCAATGCCCAATAACCAATACTCAATAACTAATTTGCTAAACAAATAACTGCACTTCAGTGCCTGGACATTTCCATCCTCTCAGAATACTATGCAAAGACATTCTTCTATAACTTCTGTGATGATCAATTTATATTTTTCAATGCCTAGCCTAGCTAAGTCATATTTTATCAAACTGTGCTTGTGCTACACAAATTTGTTCTCCTCATAAGCAACAAAAAGGCCACCAAGGTGGTAGCCTAGTGGTACTGGGCGGAATTTCTATCCTCATGGTCCCAAGTTCGAGTCGCTAGCCGGGGTGGTGCCATGTGTGACGTACTCGTACGTGGGACTCGAGCCAGAGCCCAGAGAGGTAGCTGAGCCAGGCTCACAGGTGGGGAGAATATGAGTAAAACCAGTCGGGGTGCCCAACACACGGCCATTTTTGCCCACATCGAACATTCTCCTGACGGAGCGGGGGCCCAGTGGGAGTTGCTACGCCGGGGTGGGCTTGTCCCTTCCTCCCCCTTCCCCTTTTCTTTAGCCAAAAAAAAAAAAAAGCAACAAAAAGTTTAACTTGAGACTACAGAATGTTAATCTTCATTCTTTTTTTAAATCTTGACATTATAAATTGTGGATATGTCATGATATTTTAGCCATTTTAACATTTAGAATCATAGAGACCAAAGAAGGTTAAGAGGTGACCAGTGTGGTTCGACGGCCATTGGCTTCACCAAATTTGCCATTTGAAATTTATCAACGGTCATTCCCAAGCCGGTTGTCGCCGTTAATTTACGGCCTCTCGGACGGCCTGAAGGCGTGCCCAAGCAAAAGTCCATAATCTTAAATCCTCGCCTCCGTCTCCATCCGCTTCAGGGGGGGCTCAGAGGCCTGGCCAAGATAAACGAGGAGAAGATAAAAGAAACGGAAAGGGCGATGGGTCGCGCCCTTCTCTCCCACCTCCTCCTCCTCTCCAACCAAAAATCTCCTCGCCTCTGCTCTTCGATCGTGTCCGTTACCCAAAAATCTCTGTTCTTTACCAATGCTACTTCTACCTTCTTCTTTCCCGCACTCGCTCGTCTTTTTCTAAATCTATCTATTTCTCTTCTTGTTCAACAAGAGCAGTTGCCATGGTCGCAACCAGTCGAGCCACTTCGTACGAACGGGAGGAACCACCCCGTCTCGTCTCCCTCTCCACACCGGCACCAATTTCCGATGCAACTGCACCGTTTCGGCGCCCGAAGCCGAGGGCTCCGTGAGCTCATCCAGCCCTGTGAAGTAAGCTATTTTCTTCTTTGTTTTCCGTCGTATACAAGGTTCCTGATAAAACAGTAAAATAAATAGCATCCTCCTTCCTTTTATTTCGCATGATTGGAATGTTTTTATGAATATTCTCATCAAAGAATTTATGCTTGTGTGCTTGGTTTGCACTGGATCATAGAGATCCTGTTTCCTGAGGGGGTTATGGTCTTGGAGCAATCAATGTGGGAATCTTGGAATTTCCCATTAATTTTAGATATAGAGGCTCTTGTGTTCAGGTGAACGAGTCCACGGTTATTAGTGCTTGCTGACTAGGGAACATGACTCCCGGTTAAAAAAAAAGACTGGGTTAAAATCGACCGTGTAGTGGATCTTGAGTTTCTTGAAATTTGTAAATGCATAGCAGCCACGTTACGCACATAAGATGCTCGTCTCTTTGCCTGAGATAGCTATCTCTTGTGCTGTAGAGCCCAGACTGATAAGTCGCGCTCTTTCTGGCTTCTGCTTTAAGTTTTGACTCTCTCCATCTTGGCAGTCACTCAACATTACTTCTCGCTATCTATTTCATGCTCTTGGCCCGTTTTACTATTAGCTTCTTGTTGGTTCCCTTTTCTGTTTCGTTTTATTTGTTTCTTGATGTTTCATTTATCTTACGTGATCCTAAAGGAATTTCTCTTTTTGTACATTGTATATATTATCTGAATGGTTGCTTTCTTTAATTAACTGCATATTTTTCAACAATCAACTTTCAGGAAAAGAGTTGTTTCTGGGGTCCAGCCAACAGGATCGGTACACCTTGGAAATTACCTTGGTGCCATCAAAAATTGGATTTCACTTCAGGTCATTGGGCTTTTTCTCAATAGTATAATCATATATCACATATTTTGCAAGCAATTATTGACAATTGTGCAGAGTCAATTGAACCATGGTATAGCTTATGTATTTATCTTTTTTACATCTCTTCTAGCAGGTTTATAATCTTTATGTTGTCTTCATAATTGCTTAACACCAAGGCTTGATAGCTTGCTTTTTCTTTTTTTTTTTCCTTTCTTAATCTCATGTATTTCACATTTCACTTATTGGACCTACTTGATACATTAATATGATTATATAACATGTATATGTGTGTGCATGCATGATTTAGTCTGAGACTAGTCTGTATGCTTGCTTAATTATACTGGCAAATTATTGCTGCATGATGTAGCGATTAAAAGTTCTGCTCTTGCAAGGTTGAAGCAAGAATAAAAGAGCAGGTGATATTTGAAGGTCAATATTTAATTATTAAATGTTTCCTATCATTTCTGTACTGTGCCTTCAACTTCATGTAAAGAATGATGTTTGAAATCTTTTTGTTCCTTTATGGAAGAAGAAGAATCAATCTGTATCTTTACCTTCGGATATGTTCATCATTTTGATCTTTCTTTTCATCTTGCAGGATACTTATGAAACTCTTTTCTTCATTGTAGACCTACATGCGGTAAATTTACTTGTGCCCTTTACCTTTTTATCACCAAATGAATGAACAACTAGCGGTGCTACCCTTGAAGGCCAATTATTTTACTTTTAGCTGCACTTACCACTTGCCTTTCATCTTTATGTCAAGTTCCAATTGTGGTATAACCATATCCAAGGGGCTGCATGGTCCCTAGGTGCTAGGTTGGGTGCCCAGCTAGGTGCCTAGAGGTCAAGGCAACCCAAAAATAATAAATTTAAAGAAAATAAGGAGAAACATGAAGCATAGTCATAATCCAAAATATGATATATTAAATAGCAAACAATACTATGTGAATCAGTGGGAAATAACAACATGGAAACATTTAGTACTAATTCACATTGATGCAAAACATCAAGGCAGGTGGCTGGGTGGCTGTGAGGTGGCCCTGCTGTGGCAGGTGCCTAGGCTGCCAAGATTACAGTTTTTTAAAATGTAGAATCGGCTAATGAAGCTTCTTCAGATTCAGCTGCTCTTTTTCTACTTTACTGAAAGTGTTGCTCAGCCATGCATGATATTAGTTCACTTGTTGCATGCTTAATTCTCTTAAATATTAGTTGTTTTTCATGTTCTTTAACATTCTGAATTTGTAATATACAGATCACTTTACCTTACGATGCCTCAGAGCTTTCAAAAGACACAAAGAAGACAGCTGCATTATATTTGGCATGTGGTGTAGACACATCAAAGGTCTAAAACTATGATATTCTCCCCCTGATTTACATTGTCTATAACTTTTAAGTCTCATGTTATCAGCATGACACTAAATTGCATCTGCATTTGCAGGCTTCTGTGTTTGTGCAGTCTCATGTTCGTGCCCATGTGGAGCTAATGTGGCTGCTGAGTTCTGCCACGCCAATTGGTTGGCTGAACAGGATGATCCAGTTCAAAGAAAAATCTCTCAAGGTGGTGCGTTGCTGCTGTATGACAGCTTCATCACCATCACTTTTTTCTTTTCATGCTTGCTTGTTCATTGATTAATGAACCTATTCATTCTATTATTGATTGTTCCATGCCATATTAACAGAACTATAATTATCTCCATTGTGCAAATGTTGCTTGTATTAGTGATGCATTAGCTACTCTTTGGAGCATCTAAAACAAAATGTTATGGCATTCTATTTGTTCTGGACCTCAAGTCCCTGATAGGCATGCTTTTAAGTGTCATTCTTTGGGGCCTGTTTTGTAGACTATATGGTCTAGGTCTGAATTGACTAGTGGCTGATGACTTTTGTGGGTCAGTCAGTTACTGTGCATTCAAGGTCAGATTACTCTTGTGCTTTGATATACTTGAAAGTGTTGCAACTTTGAGTCTGAAAGAGTTATCTTAATTACAAGACCTGTTTAAGAAATTGTTTAAGTTTAATTGGTGTTGTATTTGGAACGACTTGCCTTTTTCATTTTTGTTCTTTTATTCAGGATAGGGAGGAGCACTGTAATTTTAGGGATAGAGCTAATATAATTTGAATCTTTCTACACCCGATTGTCTAGTACTTTCTTTGATAGTTTTTTTGTTGCTAAACTTTCAGGTGAAATATAGTTTGGGCTGCTTTAAACTGCAAATATGATAATTTATATTCATTATTTTCTTCTGGAATTGGTAGTGGATATTGTCAGTGTTTAGAATAGATGAATGATGTCATTATGGATGTTCTACCACATTTGGGTAAGGATCCAATTAATGTGTAACAAAGGCAAGAACACTAAACAAAGGTGTATTGAGCATGATGATAAGAATGGATATGTGAATAGTGATGACTTAGGTTTTGTGAATGGTCAAAAACTTGGAAGTTCAGTGCATCTAGAAGCTTGCAAGGAGTTGGATGAAGGAGACACTACCATAAACTTGTTTCATAAAGCTACACCACGATCAACATACTATTAGTAGGTTTGAAGATTAATTGAATTAGACCATTTGAAAATAATATTTGTGGTGGTGAGATGAGGGAACCCCTTCACATACTCCTTCATTTCTTAGATCATACACCCTCTACCCTGTACTCACAGACACTTCTCAAATTGTGTCTTCCTTCCCCCTTGATAATGTTGCATCCCCCCTTCCAATCAAGTTACCTCTCACAGCTCCATGCCATCCTGGCCTCATCATCGCTAATGCCTGCAGATGCTCGTTGATCTCGATTCGAGGAGCTTGCGAAAGCCATTCCATGAGAGTTGTTCCTTGACAAATTGTTGTGGCCATCCTTCAATAATAATAAAGGTTCAAAAGCTTACGTGGTTTATGGGTGCTCTTGGTGTTAAATTTTATCTCCTCGATGACTTGATTGTCTCTATAATGTACCAGTCAACTTGTCTGCCTCTCAACCAATGTATTTGCTTCTGTTATTTTAAGCTGCTAATTGGTTTTGATATTTGTGCGGAGGGGAATGGAGGTGGTGGAGGAAGACATGGGTACTGGCTGAGGGAGTGAATATGGAGAACATTGCAGGGGAGGAAGGGGTGATTTTGCTGGGGAGGTGGGGAGACAATGGAGTGAGGATGAAGTATAAGGGTCTGTGGAAGGGGGCCGAAGGCTGGGACTGCATAGTAAAGATGCAAATGGGGCAGGGACATGGTGCTATTGAAGGGGAAGATGGTGCCATGGAGCATTGTATGATAAAGGGGAGGGGATGATGGTAGGATCTGAGAAAAGGTGGTATTCTGCCATGATCTAAGAAAAGAG
Source organism: Phoenix dactylifera (assembly GCF_051530095.1). Classification (NCBI taxonomy): domain Eukaryota; kingdom Viridiplantae; phylum Streptophyta; class Magnoliopsida; order Arecales; family Arecaceae; genus Phoenix; species Phoenix dactylifera. The sequence continues at coordinate 29,363,690 of NC_143198.1, read as the reverse complement.
AGGGAGAGTTTATGAAGTGGATCCAATATGCTTTAATTTTATGGTGTAGGACACAAGAGGGGGAAAGCCCATGTCCTGTCAGGATTATTAGAGCCCCTCTTTAAGCACAGATCCATATTGGTGCATCTGTTTTGGTCATATTTCAGTCGTCATGGGAAGTATATGGTTTATGACAAAAGGATGTGGGATTTTGATTACAATTTTGGATACCTATTATATATAAACATCGGTAGAATTGAGTGAGATGGATGGGTGTTGTATTCCTTGGATTCGTGACTGATTGTGAATGGAACAGGTCTAGCCACTGTTAGTTGATTTGGAGACGCCTGTCAACAAGTGGACTGGTGGAAGAATATCTTCAATAATAGTCTTGCAAAATCTTCTTTAGTTTCACTAACATTTCTAAGCTAGTTTTCAGTACAACAGTCTCGCAGAGTGAAAAAATTCTCCTAATTGACTGACAGAACTGTCATAAGTTGGTGTAAGTGGAGGGATGGAAAACAGAATTCCAGTGACATGTCTAGTGCAGACATGCTCTCTACTCACCTTTTAGTTTCAGTGTGGAAGCAAAGTGATTCATATTGCTCCTACCTTTAACAAAGAATAGCTTGGTGGAGTAGATGGTATGTATAGGGGAGTCCATGAATGATGAGTGAACTGATGGTCAGGAAGCCAAAACTTCCTCTTTGTACAAGGTGAAGGACTTGGAGTTCAACAAACAATGATCAAAGTAATATCTTCGGGGTCTGGAGACTAGAAATGAAGTTGCATGCTCTGTACATGAGTTCTTTATTGTGGTATAGCTTGCAATGCTAGTTTAGATAGAGATTGAGAATATTGGAGTAGAAAAGTTGGTGAACAAAGGCTGAAAATTGTTGTACATCCATTTTAAAACAAGTTTTTTGAAATGGTAATGATGTGCCAATTATTTTTTTCCTTGTTTAGATTTTTGTGGGAGATAAACTTGAAAAAAATGATGTGATTTGTTTCCTACAGGTCTATGTCACCTTTTGTTGAAGACCATTATTATATCATTGTGATATGCGACATCTCATCTCTTCTTATTTTATTCTTTATTTTGAAGAAAAGCTACATATTTTATTTCCTTTTATTTTGAAGCTTTTATAATTTTGAAGCTTTTATATAGGAATATGTTGCTTATATTGGAAGTGATCTTCCAGATGTCTAAACTTATGAGCTATGATGTGGTATCGTAATCCGCTCATTTTAAATATGGTGCTTTGTCAGATGCAGGAAGAACTTAGGATTTGCATCTTTTAATGCATAATCATTGATTTTGGATTTTTACATGCTTTTAGGGTGATGAAAATGTGGGAGTTGCACTTCTGACATATCCTGTTCTAATGGCTTCAGATATTCTTCTGTATCAGGTAAAATGAGACATTCCATGCTGACTGGAACTTGATATTCAATATAATCTGAAATGAGAATTAATTTTGAGGTCTTTGAGACCTAGTTCTCTTGGTTGAGTCCAATATTGATATTTCAATCCTTCTGGAACTTTGCAACATAGTCAAATTGAACTTATGTGCATAACCTATAATGTAACAGTTGCTAACAAACACGATGATGATGGTAATGCAGTCTGATTTTGTACCTGTTGGTGAGGATCAGAAACAGCATCTAGAACTGACTCGTGAACTGGCTGAGCGAGTCAATTTTCTCTATGGGGGAAGGAAGTGGAAGAAAAGGGGAGGGTAGGAAGATTATGTTTTCACCAATATTTGAGAGTTCAGGTAATAATTATTTCTTCCTTGATCCCTAAGACTTACGGTTTATATTCTGTTTGCAGGAAAGGTGGTGCACTTTTTAAGGTGATTATTTCCCTTGTTGAATGTTTTGAAGCATCGAATCAAATTAATATCTTTTTTCCTGATAGCAATCTTATCATTTAGGTTCCTGAAGCCCTTATTCCACCTGCAGGGGCTCGAGTGATGTCCCTAACAGATGGTCTTTCTAAGGTATGGGCAAATTTTGTTTTGATTAAATGTCAAGGATCTTCTTACAATATTATGTGGAAGTATGAGCTAGTGAGGTAACTAGGCTGATAATATGTAAAGTCTTCATAACTATAACCACCAACCCTATTCCCATCTTTATGGGGATCAAATTTATTGGCTGAAAAATGGTAATGAAGGACCAGTTTAGTTTGTCATTTCTCTTCACTGTTATGGTATATTGCTTGTTTTCTTGCACCTACTGACCATTTTTTGGTAGTGGTTGTAGATGTCCAAGTCTGCTCCTTCAGATCAGTCTCGGATCAATCTCCTTGATCCAAAAGAAGTGAGTAGGAGTTTCATTTACTATAGGCTGATATTAGGTCTACATTGATCCTGGTTACTATGCTTCATTGTGTTGAATGTTGTTGTTTTTATATTTGCATATTTTTGAATTAAAAAAATTCCCATCTACAAAGCAATGCATTTGTAAATTCACAAGAATGAAAGAACACATAGACAATATGTTAATAATATATCACATTGCTTGTCATACCAACATGCTTTCTAGGATATTACTGCTTAAATGGAAAATGCATTTGGAGGTTGTTACAGTATCAAAAAAAAAAACCCTTTTAGGTGAGGAGTGAGGATTTTGACTTTATTGTAGCTGCATTTTAATTTTTATTATCACCAGTATATTAGTATATTGTCACTAGGGCAATTTCATGATACTCCGTGACACGTCATACTATCAAAATATGATACCATCATCATCACATGCATATGAATGATCTATAAATGTTGAAGAGATTGTTCTTGATTTTATTTTGTATATTTTTTATTGCTACTTTTTATTGCACTAGTTAATGATGCGTCATTTCACAGACTATAGAATCTGAAGATGACAGGTGTTTGTTGATGAACTATGATTTCCAAACTTAGCGTTAATTCTTTCCTGCTGTTCTTCATAAATCTTCTCATTTATTCTTTTTCTGCTACTTAAAAATTTTTCCATTGATGATTTTTAGGTAATTGCAAACAAGATCAAGCGCTGCAAAACTGATTCATTTCCTGGGTTTGTAACATGAAATCTCTGCTTATTTTTTATAATATCTGACATGATAATTTATTAATATGATTCACTATTCGGTTGAATCACTTTTTGCTTCTTTGTATCATTTACTTCTGTACAATGCAAGCTCATCTACTGCTTATCTCTGTCATCTAACGTTTGGCATGGTCATGAGCTGATGCACTCTGTTCATAAACATCCAGTTTTCCATTAGTCATGTGTTTATGCATGTATATATGATATTCATGTTCGTAGCTCATTATCTTTTGACTGTCAAACTGATCCTCTATCCTAGTCGAAATTGCTGACAAGGTGCACACTTCTTAGACAACGGCTCGGAAGAAAACTGATTTATGTGTTATGATTTAATATAGGTAAAGAACGTAAAGAAGTAAGCCTGAATTCCTAAGCATTATCAAAGCATTTCACCTCGTAAATTTCTTTGAAAAAGCAGTCCTAAAAGTGCATGTTGGAAATGAGATCCGACCTGTAACTCCAGTATTCACTGGGTAAAGGACACGCAGGTTAACAAATAAAATGAGCTGTAGAATGTGTCCTTTCCTCCATCTTGGTATACTTCATTACCTTTTTTAAAAACTTTAATATTTGTTCCTTCTCATGGAGTCATATGGAACCTCCTTTTACGTGATGGTGATGATTGAAGAAAGTCATTGAGTGAGAGAATGTGCCCATTCCTTAGGAGAGAAGGGAGTGGCTGGGTATTCGAGAGATTAAAGAGTCCAACTTATAGTGCATCAGGGAAATGATATATGATTGTTGTGGCATCTGGATTTTGTCATGTATGGAACTTATGATAAGGATTTGGTCTCTGGAAATGTTTGGTTTAGGAGATAGGGAGTGTTTACTGGAGCTGCATAAAATGTGATGTTAGGCGTAGTATGGAAAGTGGGACCTATACCTGTTTTTGAAGTTAATGAGGTCTTAGTACGCTCTGTTGGGTGATGTTCATAAAATTAACAATTCTGTCGGCAAGGACGCTGGGTTGCCTTGTGCTTGGAGTATGGACTGGGTAGAAGAATAGGCATCTTATTTTAACAGGAACCTTTTGAAGGTCGAGACTGGTGGTGCGAGGACTTCTTTAGAATCCTCATGTGCTTTTCTTGGAGGTATAGGTGTTGATATAGGGTTGAATGTTGTCTGGTTAGAAGTTGTTTTATCTAGCTTTGGGCCACTTATGATTCACCCCTGTTTCTAAATGAGTAAGTTCGTCTGTCTTGGGTCCTTTTTAGGCTCGTCAGTCTTTTCCCTCAATTTCTTTCCTGGCTTGTGATGAGGAACAGTGTCCTTAAGGATGATCTTTTACAAAATCCAGGTGCTTGTTTGGCTAGTCAATTTCTCTCTTCTTATAGATATGTATGAGGACAACAGGCCATATATTCCTTTATTGCTGCTATTCCTCGTGCATTTGTAAATTAATTATGTTGTTCTGGGTGGTATTGGTACTGACCTTCTCTTGATTGTTAGAAGACTCTTGTACCACATTTTCCCTTGAGTGTAGGTTTCTTATGCTTGTTGCAACAGTTAGGAAGCCTCTTTTTGAAAGACAATCTTGTACTTCCATTTTCATTAGGCTATTTGAATGGAGAGCAATTCTTATGCATTTTACATGAGATGCACTACTAAGAGTCTCATGGCTCTAGAAAGTTAAAAGCCAAAATTGTATGAATAACTTGGGCTACCACTATGCTGATGGTGGTTATATTTTGGTGGAGTTGGGGGTATGCGTGCTTGGCTATGGTTGCTCCTTGTGATGATCAATGACCACTTTAAGCTTAATTCTGTAATGGTGATTGAGGAAGAAGGGGCTAATGTCATCCATCTAATTTGGCTTTCTATTTCTTGATTTTGATTGTATGGTGAGAGGTTGCTAATACATTTATCCTGTGCTTTTGCAGTTTCACTTATTGCACTTGTAAAGTCATTATTAGCTCCTTTAATTGATTAGAATTTCTTTCACTGAAAATTAAGGAAAAATAAGGATTCCTTTGGCTCTTTAATTTTTGCTGTCACTACCTCTTTTGTTTTTAATATGCAATAACTAATTGCTTTTACAAAGAAGTAAGAAAATTATGTTAATTGTGCATTTTGCTATAGATGCTAAGGGCCGCGTACTTGATTATCATAAGCACAACACAGATGAGGGATGTTTTAGTTAGGGGATATGTATAACCCAGATTAACATCATCTATTCCATACTGGACTCTTTTCTATTGTATGGCATTCTGAGAAGTGCTAACACTTACAAGGGAAAAACTCCACTATTATTCATTGACTGCTTGTTTTGAGATTGAAAAATTGAGCAAGGGAATTGCAATAGGTTGGTTGTTTACATCTCATGCTGTTTTTGGCAATTCTTGGGGTGAGGCACATGCTACTTTTTAGGAACTTGTTCATAAAGCATTGTTCATATTGAGCATCAAATATTTGGAATTACAGGTGACCAACCATGAAATGCACTAATCTAGTTAAAGGCACCTTTTTTCCTATTTTAATCATAGGCCTAGCGTATAAGCTATAAATAGTTTATTTTTTCAATTCTAATGTGCATGAGAGTGCAATGCCCATATCTGTTATTGGCCATATACATGGGAAGGAGTATAATTCTGTTGACATCCAATCGCCCAACTAAAGTAAATGAGCATATGCAAACACAGATATTCTCTGTTAACAGGTTTTGAGAATAGATATGACTTGATATGTTATCCTTAAATCTGCTAATGCCTCTATTAACTTCCTTGTCTTTTTAGATTTTCTTATATATCTTACCCATTTATTGAAATTCAAGACCTCTTTTTTCCTAATTTTTGGGCTTTCAAAATTCAGCTTGGAATTTGACAATCCTGAAAGACCTGAATGCAACAACCTTCTTTCAATTTATCAGCTTATTACTGGGAGGACAAAAGAGGTAATAGTGTATGCAAGTAGAGCTTCTTCAGGGAAAAAAAGATCCATGCCTTCTCTCTCTCTCTCTCAATTTTCTGTGGTATCACCTGAAAACTTCATGATTTAGCACAGCTTTTATCTCCATGGCTTCAATAGAGAGACAGTTCATCACCTATATTTCCCATTTGAATAGCATCAACATATTCTCCAAGTAAGTTTATCTATGTTTGCATATTTCTTTGTCGCAGGAAGTTACTCTGGAATGCCGAGATATGAACTGGGGTACATTCAAAGCAAATCTTACGGATGCTTTAATTGATCATCTGCACCCAATTCAGGTTATTTTTTGGATATGGCCATATAATTCAACTGAAACTCTTTTGGCATTTCTTTTGTTCGGATTTATAAGGCTGAGGAACTTGGTCTTCTTAATTATCTTGACCACCGCTGCACTGGCTATCTACCATTCGAAAAGTTCTTTATATTATTGATAATACACACTGGTACGCAGGTGTTGATGCATGCAACTATCATATGATCCGCAAGGGTCTTCTTCATCATGGTTCATTCTTTAATGAAAATTTAACCATGACATGCTATCATATGCCTTCTTTTCAGGTGCGCTATGAGGAGATTACTTCTGATCCAGCATATTTGGATCAGATGCTCTCTGAGGGAGCTAGAAAAGCTGCTGATATAGCAGAAACTACACTTAATAATGTCTACCAGGCAATGGGATTCTTCCGGAGATAGTGTTATCGGTGTTGCGAAAAGCATTCTTCCAAAACTTAAATATGGAAGGCAACTTAATGTCATTTCCTATAAGTTCAATTAACAGAAAGCAAGCTTTGATTATCCAGGAAGATTTCCCCCCTTTTCTCTTGACAAGCTCCTTAGTCGATTCTTTGAATTAAGAACAGCATTCACCGTCTCCTTGTTAGATATTGCTTTGCGAGCAACTCTTCTATATGTCTGAGGTTCTATATTTGTTTTCTTCTAATTATCGTGTAATTTAGTTTTGGGTGATCAGAATGATCAAAATGGTAGAAACATTAAGTATCTACTTGGTTAGTGATAACATTATCTTTTGTTGAGACCTCAGATGTAAGATTTGATTTCTGTTATATTGATTTGGAAGAATGTTCATTCATTTATTTTTGAAGTACCAAGACACTTGTTAGATGGTTTGGATATTTAAGAAGTTTACGTTCTTGCACGTGGAGGATAGCTAGATATCAATGTATACATTTATGTGCATCTCCAAAATTTAACTGTTTCTAAATTATCTTTTCTCAAAAAAATCTAAATGCTCTGCATGATTAAATGCATGCTCTGCACATAGCACTGAACATTTACTTCACCCCTAGCCAACAAACGTATGCATATCACTTCATCTTGGATCATTATCTTGGGACATTTGTACCAAGTAAGCAGTCAGATTTAACCATCATTTGTGGCCAAACCACACTGATCTAACAGAGGGAAAACGTGTAATATTATCATAACTTGTATAATGTAAGGAAGTGGCGAGATACTCCCAACTTTGCTGGGCAAGGATTACACATCAATTCAGACCCAGGTATGACATCGTTTTTTTTTGTTTGAAAATAGAAATTTAAAGTTAAGGAAATCCTATGGGAACTTCAGCATACAAATATGATTGAGAAAACTAAGCTAAAATCATTGATGGTCAAATAGATATGGTATTTCTGTACAAATTTTTTGAAGTAAAGATTGTGTTTGAAGATCAAGTAATCCAAACTATTAATAAACTGACAACTAATTAGTAATCCATGCATCTGATGATTACCAAAGAAATAATACAGGGTTGAGACTAATTGAGACTTGTGTCTGATTTGTTAGACATGCCTAGGCCAAGGCAGAGTGATATGCAACATATCATTAGATTCTTGATTCATTCTTTACTGGCTATCAGTGTACTTGTAGTGTTGGGATGAATCCATTTGATAGTTGACTCATTCTGTTTTGTCTTACCTCATGCAAAAAATCCACAACTTCAGATAACGATTCTCTCATTTTAAATCATGGAATAGGCTTGGTTTCTTGTGTTAGCTTATACCTGGATACTTGCAGCCATTTCTTGGTGAAAACCAGTTACCACTTGACTATCACTTACGGTGATGTTGTCTCAACTGTTACTGTTATACAATATTTTCTTTTAGACTTCATGAACTACCTCCTGGAATAAAAGACAGTTCCTAAATCTGTGGCATTCGTTTAAAAGTCATCCCCTGGAATGAAAGCCATCACTCAGATCCATGTAGTTCATAATAAATTTAATAGCAGTTGTCACCAAACCCAAGTTATATGTTTATATTAAGCTCTTTCTTGGCCTTTGACAGCATCCAGTTTGTTTTCTACAGTTCTTTGCTGCTTTGATTGTATTGTTCAGGTCATCTCCTATTGCCTTTTCTTCCTTGATTCACAAGCCTTACGTTTATACCCGAAAATAGATGTTGCCATCAAGACAAGATTCTTGTATTTCAAGAAGGCAGTGATCTGATATCTTGTTACAGCCTTGCCTTGTGTTTTGTTGGCCTTGAACAAATGCATTAGGCTAGGCTCTTGGAAAGACCCTAAAGTTTGTTTTCCCAAAAAATGCACCCAAGAAGGCCTATCAGCATTGATCCATAGAAACACCTATATTCAACCATGCAGCAAGTTGATGAGCCAATTTACTCCTAAAATGACCGCTATTGCAAGTGATTCTTTTTTCCCCTCTGAAATATGGAGGCTATCAGGCCCCAGTTGTTCAAGAACTAGAAACACAAAAGGACGAGAACTAGGCCCAAGGTTCCCAAACTTAACCCATAAGCAATCCATCCCCCCTCCCCACCGCCTTCCCCAATTTTTCTTGTTTTATTTCGATCAGACGAGTACGAATCTAGGGTTTCCTCTCCAGTTACCTTGCTGTTGAGAGTAGCAGATTGGAGCTCACGAGGACAAGGAGATCGAGAGCCTTGTCCTCCTCTGTGACTCGAGCATTTCTTCTCGATCTCTCTCCACTCTTTTCCCCCCCTTCTCTGCTTGAGAAGAAGAACGATCGGAGGTGGACCGATCCAAATATCGAAGGCGAAGAGAAGGTGGCAGAAATCCACGGACAACACCCCGAATTCAAAGCTGCGGGGGGCGAACAAGGACAAGGGAGGAAAGCATGGGATTTTATTTCGATTTAAATCTCGCCGTGGCGGTCATAAAGGGCTCTCAATTTAACGGTCACCTCGGCAATCCAACCGGTTTATTGGTGTTCGACAACATTGGACCGGTCTGGAGATTGAATCGGGTCGGGTTTAAGATGCGAGTCCGTTATAACTCCTTATTATATTGGGCATTGAAAGTATTCTTTGCTTTCTTTCTGACAAAGGCGGAATGAAACATACTGAATGACAACCATATGCCAAGAGCATAGCATATAGCGGGTGACTAATATTTTATAGTTACATGAGTTCTTCACACATATAACATCTCTTCTTTAGAATGCCAAATCCCCCACGCATATCCACTTCCAGGAATGAAGTAGAGGTACTTATTAGATCAGTTACTTCCTCAAAGAATTCTTTGCTATAGTTGAAGGAAGAGAAGAAGGCTTGAGGGCTTTCCTGATCTTGAATATGTTCCAAGCTGTTCCAACGGCGTGGCCAGCCGTGGCAAACGCATCTTCGGTCGCCACTCCAGCACTTTCTCCAAACCTGAGACCCATAACAACTGATAAGATAAAAGGTAGACCAGAACAAAACACTTAGACACACTGGTCTTGAATATATTATGAGAGCACACTTTTATCTTAAATACAAAGCTTTCTGACAGGCAAGCTGTATCTCTCTCTCTATCCACATGTCATCTGTTTGATCTTGATCCAAAGTTAATGATTTAATGCTGCTCCAGCACTCACATCTTATGAGAAATTTTGATTAAGGGAAGAAATTTAGGTCTGCTTTAATTGGGAATAAGCTTCTTTGCCTTAGAATATGGGGGAAAAAGTATTGGTTAGCTTACTTCTTAGACACAGCCCCAGCAACAACATTAGAGGTGGCAGCAATTGTTTTTCTTTCAGCAACCTCGACTGCATCCAAAACCTTGTCTGCAGTTAAAAGTTAAGCATTAAACTTCCATATAAATTATTGTAGGGCAAATCTGGTATAAGAGAATGCAATAGGCTTTTGTTGAGCTCTTCTTTTTACTCTTATCTTTGATTGGATAGCTATGGATTATAATTGTGAACTGGACTCGTAATAGTAGGCCAGTCTGAGCAGTCCATGCAGGTGCTAAGCTCCGGTATGGAGCAATTTGGACCTGAAATATGGTAATGTATGACTTACTAACAGCATCCAGTGAGGCCAGGAGAACCTCTCCAGGGAGCATAGAGAAGAAACTCTTCCCAGCTTTAGATTGAACAAGTGGTGCAGCCACGGAGCCAGTGATCAGAAAAACACCATCCAGCAAAGACCGGCTCATCTTCTCAGTCATTTCTGACAGCTTCCTCACCCTGAAAACATGTTGGAATAATTTAATACATAAGCACCAGAATGCAATTTTCAGACCATGCGATCAAGCCACTAATGCAACTGTAAACAGTGGCCTATCAGGTATTCTGACTTGAACTCTAGCCGCCACTCCACAATCTTACAGAGGTTTATAGGCACACTTCTGAAGTCTTTCATGAATAACAAACATTTCTTTGATTGATTACCTTCGGAGACTCTTATTGATTTCTCCACGATTTTTTTTCACTTCAATACTTTTATCAGTTCTATCCTTCCCATCAGATACACCAGTCTTGCCTCCCACAGCTTTAGGCTGAATCAGATCTGCGCCTTTCTGAATCTGCATTTTTTTTTTATATATTTTAATTTCATATTATTTAGAAGTAATGGAGGAATACGTAATATAAAATAGAGCATAAGAAGAGAGATGATTAGCAAGAATTTTAAGTTTAATCAGAAGTTTATAGATCTATGCAGTTGCCCATTGACTGCTGATTTCATCCATCTAATTACTTAATGACTTGTAAATCAGTTCATCATCTGAATAAAGAAATCTTTGGTAACAACTCCCAATGACTTCACCAACAATAACACTAGTGGACACCCTCTCATTTAAAATTGAATTACTTCTATTACACCAGCTGGTAAGTATTGGGTCACGGGGTCATCTAAGTTCATGCTGCTTGTGTTCCTTTATGGTTCTGGAACATCCTGATGGATGCCAGTAAACCACTTGCAGCTATTTATGTCATGTTTATGATGTTCCTTGACAGGGAGTAATGTAACTCTTCTTTTTCTCTAAAAAGCATACTAGTAGAGCCCAGCATATTTGATCATAGAGTTGATGATTTGAATGGTAAAGGTAATCATAATTATTATTAAAATATTGTCATTGTAGCAACATCTTGCATTAGTGCATATGTTATATCACAGATAAACTTAGAACAATGCTCTGTTATCAATATGTCTCCTCATCTCATCTCTCCGAGAGCTATTAATTGTGCTAGAAAGTAGAAATATGCTCTCTTTTTATGCTTTGTAATCTTTGACCATGAAAACAAATCATTGAAGTTGCAACTTTCTAACACAATTGGACTCTCTCAATTTATCACAAGACATATGATTTTCATTAAATTATGGAGTTATAACTTTTCTTCATTATCAAAGGACTCACTCAATTTATCACATGCTCTCCAGAACTAGCACAACCAATTGGACAGTCAAAGTGAAAGAAAAGAATTCCATACCTGACCGGCGTAAGCATTGCTGCACTTAAATATCCCCTTCACAATCTCACCAGTCCCTCCAGCAATTGCCTTCGCCAGCACCCCATTATAATCTTCAACCCTTGGTGCGTAATCCTTCCAATAAACCTCATAAGAAGGTGGGCGTTTCATCATGGAAGAAGCATCCGTTGGTGTAGAAAAGCATGTGTTTCCCTTAAGAAACATATCAAGAGAAGCCAGGCGGCTATCAGCTGCGGCAAATGAGACTCCATAGTTCAAGAAGCCACCATCCTTATCCGGCAAAGTAAAGAGATAGTGGACTTGGTCAAGCTTGATAACGGGCTCGTCTTTGGTCAGGGGCCACCGGAGGTCGGGGCCGATCCTTATAATAGTAGCTAGAACAGCATCTTGCTCAATGATCCTTAGGATGGCGAAGTCTCCTCTGGCAAGCTCAAATACCTCTCTGTTTTCCAGTAGGTGGACTGAAGCTCCTGGGATGTGGAGAAGTACTTCTTCTTTGCAGCCGCTTTGCCTCATCGGAGGGGAGGTTTTCGGCTTGCAGCAACCCATGCTTTGTTTGGTTCCCAATTGCTTCAGTTCTGGAGGTTTTGAAGGAGAGGTGCCTCTGGGGAAAATATAGGATTGGCCTGACGTACAATATTTCCAGAGAAACGATGCACCATCTGAATCAAGCTTGCAGTCTGAAATCTGGGAGCATCCACATTGTTTAAGGGATGAATGGAGGCTGTGGAATAATTCCATTTGCCATATGCCATGCTTTCTCTTTCTTTTCGTGGCTGGCGACTTTATTCGATGCTCAAGTGATAATATTTCCGCGAGTAAAGGCAACATCTTTATTGCACATTAGATTTTGGCATAAAGTACTCGAACTATCCGATGGACGAGACGAGCACGCCACACATCTCTGGGGTTAACCCCGCAGAATAAGCAAGACCTGCCTTTTTAATTCATACACATGTCATTCCCCATGCCCCGTCTACTCTATTACATCCGTAAAAGAATAGAAGCATGATAATGAGCTTCGCAACCAGTAAGTTATCAAAATCTTTAGATAGTTCAAGTTTATTATACAAAAAATATAAATTTTGTACGATTTTTTATATATAATAACATGCCGAAAAATACATGAAACATATCATATCTATCAGCATATAGTTCAAAATATATAATACATTTGGCCAAAAATAATTTATTCAAATAAACAGAGATGGATCATGCATTCTCACTCTCCTAGTCCTCATGACTATAGCTATGATCAGCCTATGGCAATTTTCGAAAAAGACTAGAGCCTTACTATAATATGCCGTCCATCGGTCATGCGATAGTGATTGCTCCATTAGAGGCTCGGAAGAAAACTAGCTCTAAAATCACATGAAGATAGGTCACTACAAGAAATTTGGACATTAGCGACGCTTTTTTTGGCTATTAGCGACGCTTAAAAGCGTCGGTAGAAACCATCCCGACGCTTTCCAAAGCGTCGGTAAAGCGTCGCCTATGCTACAGTGGAAAAAATATTTTCCGACGCTTTTAAAAGCGTCGCTCTTTTCCGACGCTTTAAAGCGTCGCGAAGTCCCGACGCTTTAAAGCGTCGCGAATTTCCATTTGCCAAAAAAATACCATTTGCGGTCTGCATCTTCTCCTCCTCCATTCAGAAATACAAACAACCTCCTCGATCGGTACCTTCATTCCATCCGTGCAGAGTAGTTGGGTTTGGCTATATAAACAGTTTTTTTTTTTTCAGATCGCCGATGTGGAACTAAAATGAGGTGATTTTTTGGCTTCCGACGACGCTTTTAACGACGCTTTTAAGCATTGTTATTTAACAACGCTAAAAAGCGTCGTTAAAAGTGTCGTTAATTATATATTAACTTCGACGACGCTTTTTAAGCGTCGTCATTAGCCGACGCTTTTAAAAAGCGTAGGCAAATATTGACGGAAAATTTTTTTTGCTGACGCTTGGAATAAGCGTCGGCAAATAAGAGTCGGTAATATTCTTTTTTTGTGTAGTGGATGTCTTCATCGGCATGTGCTAGCGATCAGCCTCGACTGGCTAGGCCTAAAAGAAAACTAGCTTTTGAGTACAACACGTTGTCAGCTAGTATGTGCCAGTGATCGCTCCACTGGAAGTTCGAAAAGAGACTAGATCCTAAGCTCATAAGATCATTGTCAGACTAGTGAGTAGCAAAATTAGAGCATATATGATATTACAGTATAATATAAATCACGCCCAAGTAAATCATGTCATACTTGATCCAACATTCTACAATTCAATTTCATATAGTATGCATACAAAACTTAAAAGAAATAGGATAATTTTCAAATAATGTAGATCAGATTATGTGCATGATTAATCACTAGGGTTAGAGGTAACTTACTTTTCACTCTAAAATCTCTTGAAATTGGCCAATCAAAAAAATCATCCAAAAACCTAAAAACAATTAAATGTTTTATTAGACTTCTATAAAGCATCATATGATAACTTGAAAGGTCCTGAGCTAGGGTCTAGTCTATATCTAGCCTATTGAAACTAGTCTAACATTTAAGGCAACCAGAATCTAAAGAGAGAAGGAAGGGTTTTTGGGTGGCGGTGGCAGTATATCATGGTGGCATGGTAGCCACCGGAGATTAGAAAAAAAGGAGAGGAAGCGGGGAGGGTCTCGGTGATGATCCATCGTAGGGGAGGAGGGGAAAATTTTTTTAAAAAAAATAAATAAGGATGGCTCAACGGAGGATAACCCGGCCGTTACTGGCCCTAGGGAGTTCGCGTCGGCCATGCCTCTGCGTCCTTAGCCCTACCAGCGGCTATATGGGCGGAGGATCGTGATCCCTACTTCGGCAAGAATTTTATCTCTTTTTTTGAATTTTGAATCAAAATAGGCTGGGTCTGCTGACTTTGATACAGAACATGCCTATTTTGGCCCGATTCTCACATTTTCCTCTCAGAAAAAATTTCGTCCTTGAAATTTGAAAACTCCAGATCTTCCAAAGTTAAAATTGTTCAGCCCAAAAACTCATTATACCCAAAGTAGCTAGAAGATAACTTGTCATTGGTGAGTATTTTCTTAATCCAAACACCCATATGACGCCTAGGCTTGCTAAGCACCAAGACCAACCCTCCTGAGTCCTTTTGTCAAACACACGTATAAATACATCTTAGTCATGCACCTCCATACCTATGCTCGGCACTCTGTCAACTGAACACATACGACATCATTGAGTGCTGCAAGCATCTCGGCCCCTCGTGTCAACCACAACACTCGTGAGCATCTTCATGCCAAGGCATAGACTTTTCCTAAACTCAGCACCTTTATGCTAACTCTAGTATTTTGCCCCTTAAGTAATATGTAATCCATGATCCCATCCCTCTTTGATCGAAGTCAGTGTGATAGCTAGATTTGGATCAATCATAAAAGCTTATACTGACGAACAGACATCAGCTTTATGAGGTGATGCTCAAGTTAGACCTCAAAAAAGAGGGGGATAAAGCTTTTTCAGCCCTTGGAGTTTCTGGATTCTCATTCACACTTGCAAGTACTTGAAATTATTTGTGTTCAGGGTTTTCTTTTTCTATTTAATTCAGTGGCGCCCTTTCAGCAAGCTAAAAGATCATAGAAGCTCAGCCAGGGTATCTATTCTTCCTGTGGGCATCAAGATGAGGTGACACAAACATGACCACCACCAGCGGCCTACGTACATAATTTAACGTTGCACATAATCATAAACTCAATATGTAAATGATAATCCAAGATTGTGATCCCTCAAGAAGTTGACAGATTGTTCGAGCTGCTGACAAAACTGGGAGGAAGACTACCTTGGAGGCCCTGAAGAATCTGAGAACCAGAAGAACTGGCCCCCAGGAACTTCAAATTCACTATAAAATATCATTAAATTTCATTAGCTAACGGCTGCCCTCCCTCCCTCTCTTCACTTCTCGTACCTCACGGCTGCCCGCATCAGACTGCTGCCGGTACTCTTGCTGCCACGGTTGGCCATGAAGAAGCGACTCTCCCACGTTGAGAAGCAGCGCCATTCACTGCTATGAGAAATTCTGTGCCATGAAGGAGCTCAAGCAGGTAGTAAGGGCTCTACAACATCTAATGCATGTTGTGATTGGATTTTTATTTTTTTGGGGTGAAGTGCTCTGATTGGATTTGAGAGAAGAACTTAAGGGTGTATTTGGTTTGCACCAAAATTGAAATCATAATGAGATATGAATACTAGAGAAGAGTAGAGATTAAATTTTAGAAGATTGAAATATTTTCATTTGAAACTCTTTCCAGCCAAATTGCTAGAATGAAAATCATTTATTCCTATTTCGGACTTCAACTCTCCCCAACCAAATGTACCCTAAAAGCAAAGGTGCAGCATGAGAGAAAATGTAAGAGCAGGGTCATCCAAATGGATGATTTTGGCGACGTATGACCTCTATGTTCGTAGTAGTTGGAGTAGCTTTCTTTCGAGGCATGACATATCTTAAACTGATTAATAAATACAACAACGCCTTGCAGTTTCGGAGGGAGGAGCATGGCTGATTTTTTTTTTTTTTCAAGAATATGAAGCATGGCTAGTCATCGTCCAAGTTTTCTGTAAGAGCTCCAGGAGTTTGTAACTCCCAAGGTAGCCTGGATTACTTTCGGCAAGAGTTGTCTGATTTGCCATCTATGTTTTGTTCAGTGGTGATTTTAACCTTACGCAATCTCCATTTTTGCGTGAACTCATCTATCTTTTTATGTGAGTCAGCTTTATGAAGCGACAAAGATCCACCCAGTATTGGAGAAATGGATGATTTGTTAAAGCAAGGGCTGCATTTTCCAGCATCATGTAGCTCTCATGGAAAATTGTTAAAAGGATGTGCAAAGATGCCTCCTTTGATTAGTTGCCATTTGCCATTATGACTTTGGTCTGCTTATTTTTAAGAAGTGAATGGAACAAAACATATAAATATCCGGGTGACAGATAGAAAGTACCACCTTGTTCTTGAGCCTGAGAGTCCCCTGGCGTTAGCATGGACAAAAAGCCATAGTACTCCACTTCCCAACCAAAACTAAATTTGATAGCATCAAGCTTTTATAAAGTGGAATATTGAAACTTACTCTGGCCATAAGTAATATCGAGAAAGAAGCCTCCCCCAAATTTTCATAAAAAAATGACTCCATTATCATGAGGGTGAGAGTAATGCAATGTTATGGCTGACACGGCACTATCTTTGTCCAACTTTGAGTAAGATGTACTCTTTTATAATTATTATGCTGTCAAGTGTAGAAAAAAAAATTATTCACACTGTTTGGCGATCCTCTTGCATGGCAGAAAAGCAGTGTCTCATTTTTATGGATCTATTTATTCAAAGAATAGAATAGCAATTTGTTCAAGAAGAACAAAAGGTTTACCGTTGCAGTTCTATACAAGTTGCTTGATTTAATGGTAAAACAAATAAGAAAGAGATATACTCCCTTACATTAGAAAGCTGGCTTGATTTGTTTTCTGGAACTTCTGCTGTAGAAATGTTTCCCATATACGTAAACATACTTTCATTAAAAAAATCAAATAATAAAAAAATGAACAAGATATACCCTACGTCTATTTCTCATAGATTATGGTCAATGAATTTTGTTTCATTGAATGAAATGTGTACCCTATGTGCAGTCGTTGTCTTCATTGTCACCATTATTATTGAACTGTTTTTCTATCAAATATAGGGCAGCTAATAGTGGACCATAAATGTCATGCTCTAGTATAAGATGGGATACAGATCGTTGGCCAATGCAGAATTTCTATGCAACTTTTAGCGTGTAAACTTTATTGCCAAATGATTAGTACCTGGAGCACCAAGCCTTGTCCCAATTGTTATCTTACAGCTTCTCGTTCATCAAGCCATGTCCCGATTGTTAAGGTTATCTGTGCCATGGATCATACAATCCTTTACACCATAAATTCCAGCTTGATCATGTTATTTATACAATAAACCATTTGGAAATCCATTTTCTATTATTCATTTGAGTGTATGAATTTATCACTGATATGCCTTGAGCACACAAAATTAACAAGCTTGTTAAGTGTTTTTGAACTTTTTAAAGACTAAAGAAAAGGACCTTTTGGAGTTCATGGAGTTAAAAGCGCGCTACGGTTCATACACTCAATCCGGGCGCGAATCCCAGTGCGGAGAACTGCGCGCGAGCCGATGCAAACCGGTCCGGTTCGCACCGGTACGCAACGGAAACTGCTGGGCTGGAACCATTTTTCACAGCCGAACTGGACCGGTCAAGGACCGGACTGGTCCGGTACAGACTGAACCGGCCGGTACCATGCTTAAAACCGAGATGCAGATGCAAGTCTTCGTATTTTCACAACCATGTATTAAATCTAGCTAAAAGGATGGTCGCATTCATCTATGTGGATTAATAGTACATAAAATATCTCACATTACTCCATGTGATGTTTTCCACTAAAATGTTATATACTGGTTTATATGATTTGACAGACTTCTTATATGTGCATTTTTCATTTTCCATTTGTCTACCTTGCAAATGCTCATTTTCCCCTTAATTTTCATAATTGTTTATATTTTCTAAATTTTTGAAAGAAGCTAGGAAAAACAAATCTTATGATCCATGATTCAGTCCAATCTTAGCCCCCGTACGATTTAAGACTCAATTCATGTCAACATTACTCAGAATGAAATTGCCAGAAGTCAAAGCAATGATGGAACTATACAGCAGTGAAGTGCTTTTCTTTTTCTCTATATTCCTTTCTTTTGTTTTTGTGGGTAAATGAAATATGCTGGTGGTAGAAATTTAGCAGGTCTCAACATGTCAATAAACTCTCCAAATGACCAAGAATGGAGGCTTTGAGAGGACGTACCTTATTATGATAGAAATGCTTCCACTCAATCTCATAGTTCTTCGTACCAGTTCTTGAATCTCCTGATCCGCAGAGTATTGCATAAATAATGAAGAGAATTCCACAAGAACAAAGGAGAGTTATTCAATTCACTTGGTGTGCCTGTACTGAAGAAATACCTGTCTCTTCCAGTGCAAATCTTGATCAGTGAGCTGTGGCATCTGAACAGAAAATTCTCCGTACTATTGCTTCATCTGATTATTGCATCCAGTTTAAGACAGATATAGATACATAGTACTTCTTAACAGATGAACTAAATACTATATTGTACAATGCAACATGTCCGTTTACAATGATCTTCCGCATTGCTAGGTAGCCACCCTGGTTGAAGAGTGCACCATAGGTTTGAACTTTTAACCAAATCAGTGCAAAACAAGAGAACAATGATTGTTTAGGAAGTCAAGGATGTGGAGAGAAGGAAAAAACGAATGAATACTAAGGGCGATTAAGATTGAGGTTGGACTCATATATATTGCCGATATATCAATGTGATGATTCAAGTTGTAGTGAGCAAAAACTATTTCAAGGCTACCCACAAGTCCAGTGCTCAAGTCCAGTGCTTTTATTTCCACCTCTAACATCTGCACGCATGAGATACAATGTGAAGGGGTGAAATCCTGAGATGATACAACTCCCAGTCTGCTACCCTAACAGCTAAAACATAGCTGAGAAAAACAACTCTTGGAGGTTGCAAATTGGATGCCATGTTCTTGAGATACTTGCATCATGGTCAGTTCATTCTGTCTAATTAGGAAAAAGAAAATTTGTTAGTCCTAACTGATCTATCTTTTGACATATGGTTACAATTTTCTTTTTCAAAAAAAAGAGAAGGTGTAGAACCAGAAGTTTCATATGCAGATAGTTAATTGACGAAAGTTGACAAGCAAATACAAAAAAAAGTGCTTTTGATTAAAGGTGAACAAACAACTCGAACAGACAAGGTTACATAAAAGCATCATTGGGCTTCTCACCTATAACATGACTATTGTTCTTAATCAGATGGTACAGCAACACACCTGCTGCCACACTTACATTCAAGCTCTCTGCAGCAAGAAAAGACTTGAGATCTTGCCCAGAATAAGTCTGATCCTTTTTCTCAGCATCCAATTTTCCAACCCATCCAGGCATGAATCCCGGAATTCTAATCAACTCAGTACATGTCCTCTCCACTAGAGGTCTCAACCCACTGCCTTCACTGCCCAACACGAGTATCGTAGGCACCCCAGCTTCAACCTCATTTAATGGGATAGCTCTTGAAGAAACTGACCCTCCAAGAACCCTCCAGCCATTCTCAATTGATGATGACAAGAACTGCATCATGTTCTTACAAGACAGTAGCTCGATAAATTCAAGGGAGCCTGCACTGGCTTTGCTAACTACACCGCTCAAAGGTGCCGAGTTCTTTGCACACAACACCACCCCTTCTGCACCAAAAAAATATGCTGACCTTATAATGGCTCCTAAATTCTGAGGGTCTGTGACCTCATCCAAAGCCACCCAGAGAGGAGCTTTTTGACCCTCCAATGATACAGGCTCTAGTTCCCTAATATTAACCATCTCCAATGGAGAAGCATCGAGCACCAAACCTTGATGAGGTCGGTTGTCAACTACCATATTCAGATCATGCTTAGAAGCTTCTATAACCTTCAATCCTATCTTTTCAGCTATCTGCAAGACCTTCTCCACTGCCTTCTTGTCCTTCTTCTTATTGTTTTTGCTCAAGTCCATCACTTCCTGGACATAGAGAGCATAAAATTCCCTCCTTGCTGCCGTCAATGCTGCCAAAACTGGACCAACCCCATAAACCCCTTGGCCAACCATTTTCGGAACTGATGACTCGGTAGCCTCTTTCCTTGTCTTTCTTCCCAATTTCTCTTGCTTATTCCATTGATGAACTTGTGTTTTCTCAAAACGAGACTCTCGATCAATAAATCCCTTGGACTTATTCTTGATCCTATCCCATCTTGGATCATCAATAGGCTCATCATCTTCCTCCTCCACCTCCTCATATTTTTCTTCTTTAGCAAACCCTCTGAAACTTTTGAGGTTCTCTTCATTTCTATCTCCATTCTCACTGTTCTCTTTCACCCAGATTCCACGACTTCTGGAAAAATCTCTCTTCGCCGACTGTTCCCATGAGGAGCGGTTGCTTCTTACTGAAGGCCTTTTCTCCACCCCCTTTCGTTCTCCGTCTCTATAGGCTGCTATG
The DNA here is from genome assembly GCF_051530095.1 of Phoenix dactylifera. NCBI lineage: Eukaryota > Viridiplantae > Streptophyta > Magnoliopsida > Arecales > Arecaceae > Phoenix > Phoenix dactylifera. The sequence goes on along the minus strand of NC_143198.1, from coordinate 29,342,895 downwards.
CAAGGAAGTGTCTTGCTTTCTGCATTATTTGCAGTTCTCTGCTGTGAACCACTGGAGAAGACCCTAGTTCCGATCCCGTGCATTCTTTTTTGGGATTTCAGGTGAAATCCGTCCGAGAAACTCCTAGGATCGAGGGTTTTCCCACGAAATCCACTTGGAAAAATCCTAGTTCCCATGCCAGCAATAGTTTCCAGAGACTTCGGATGAAACCCCTGCGAAAAGCTTCTAGCTTTCTTTCCGCTACTGCTTTCCAAGATCTTCTGATGGAATCCCTCGGGTAAATATCGAGCGCTTCTTACTCTACCACTTCCTAGGGTTAGGGAATTCGATCGAGCGTTGCTCTTGAGGGCTTCCAGGAGAAACATATCGGCAATGGATCGGGAATCGAACCTGTGAGCCGATGTCCAGCATATGCGTCGTCTCCGAACCCTTGAAAACAGTGGGATCGCTGGGGTCTTGACGAGATTGCAGTATTACATGATAAAGGAAAGATTACGATTTCTTACATGCCCGATAGTTGTTCGACAGATTGCCTCACCGATGAGGGACGGCAGCCCAAATGCTTCTGACGGCTGGGCTAATGGAGCTAAAAGGGCGCTGCATAAAGAGCGGGGTCAAGGAACACTGTTTTGGAGCGCTCCAGGGACCTGGGTGAATACGCTGATTCCAGGCTGGCCCGAACTCTGTCGCCGGTCCGAACCAACCTGCCCGATTTCGGGCAACCCAAGAGCGAATTCCACATTTGATCCTCTGTTTTCCCTTAAAATCGGGTAGGTTGGGTCGGAGTAGAGGTCAGCCAGGCCATACATATATACATACATCTTCTCGATTCTTACTGTAGAAATATCTCAGTACTTGGTTTTAGAAAAAATGATGGTGGCCAAATTTTAAGATGGCCGTGAGAATAGAGATTACTCGGAATCCATCATCTTTGAGATACATTGAATTTCTTTTGTCAGCAAGGAGAAGTATTGGGATGAGTTATGCAGAGGCCAAGTAAGTACTGCAGGAATTGAACACAGCTCAAATCTAATCAAAACTGGATTGAAGACAGATTTTGGTGAAAATGCGACCAAAATGCCAAAGTGAGATCTTTTTGTTATTCCAAAAAACATAAACATTAGATCAACCAATCAGGAAAGGCAATGAAGAAAAAGGCACCATTTTGTTTCAGTTTGAACACCTTCAATTCATCCTCAAGGAGGTAAGGGGCATCTTCTCTTACCTTCGGTTTCAGGACATAGTAAAAAAAAAAGATAAGATGGAGCTTATTTTTTTGACCCCCACCCACCAAAAAAAAAAGAAAGAAAAAAAAGAAAAACAACATGATTGCAAATCATTAATAATACACCATTAATATCAGCTTAATATAATATAATAAATTATAATAAATAGAAAGCATTTATATTACATATTAAGCAATGAATTCTAATAAAGATGGAATATATTAATTCTAGCATTATTGATATCTGTTACATTTTAACTAATGAACTCTAATAATAGCCCGCATATTAATATCAGCATTATAAAGCAATAAATTTGAATATTAATACCAACATCTATATGATAAATAAGAATTTTGTATAAACTGAGTAAGCATGCAAAAACTTCCGTCGTTAATATCAACATCATTGATACCGATATTTATATGGTGAATGAAAAACTTTGCACATATAGATCCTCTACATAGACACTCTTATTACTACTACTAGCATTTTAATACCAGCTCCATACGATACATGAGATATATATTTTTTTGTTCTTTTTTTCCAACAATTCTTGAAGGGAAAGCTTAAATAACTAAATTTTGCACAATAAGAAATAAATTTTAATATTGGTTGAGTACATAAATATTGCTTTATTAATATTAAATAATAATTTTTAATGATAGACAGCATAATATCTGTATTATTAGTACCGAGTCTATCCAACTTTCAGAAAATACAAGGCACCAATTGAACCTACGGAATTAGGAGGACAAACACAGGGTGGACGTACCAAAAATGATGTATATTTATCAAATGACAAAAACCTTTGCCAAGATCCTGTATTGGATGCCAAACACCGCCATCTCATTCCCATCACGTGCACTACACGTGTCCAACTTTGTTGGTTTATTAGCACACTCCCGCTTTAATTGTTGCACTCCATTCGTTTCTACCATACGGGTAACGGATATGGAGAGCAGAATCGACAGGAGTGCACTTTCCAAAAGTTGAGCGACGCGTAAAGAGGCCCGCAACTCTACGGACGTGATCGAACCGATAAAGCCAACTGGAGCCCCTGGGGCATGAGGTCGAGTCCTATATATAAGGGAGAGAGAACGAGGGCTTTCGTGGCATCGCTTCTGGAGCTGCGGCTGTGCTTCCTTTGTCGGGAGGTAAAACCCTAGCCTCCTCTCCGCGATATCCCCTTGCTTTTTTAATTTTGTTAGAAATATTGTATTTAGATTCAATTGCACCGTGATCTGGATTCGTTCTGTCGAGTTTTTCGGCGATTTTTGCGAAAATTTTAACTTTTTTGTAAGAAATCAGGATCGATCGACATGGATAGCTTGTGTGGGGCTTATCCGCAGATTAAAGAAAGTTGCTTTGTTAGGTCTATTGATGGATTAGAAATTTTACTTGTAGCTCTAGATCTGGATTTGGCTTGATTTTGATGCTTATAGATCTATAGATTTATTGCAACAAGTTCAACTATTTCCTTACTTCTGTTTGTAATTTTAGTTTGCACGTGGTTTGGTTGTTTCAGCTCCTGGATCTATGTTCGTTACTGTCCTAGAGCTATATTTGTTATTTAACTGGGGTCTGAGCTGGGTGGGTTTACTTGGATCTATATATGTTAGTAATTCATGTCTTGAAATCCATGTCTTATGTGCTGAGTTATACTACTAAATCGGATTAGGTTTCTATTGCCATCTGACTAAGGGAAACAGGAAACTAACTGACATCTTGTTGATTATATGTCTACTATATTTTTTAGAGTTACTGTCATAGTTTTGGTGCTAAGCATTGATTTTTTCTATATAGTTGTTTAGTAAATCTGTTTGGTTCATTTCTAATTATTTTATCTTGAACAGGTAATTGTATTTTCGTGAGAAAAAATTATCAATTTTTTATAGGGGAGTTTGGATCTCCATATACTTACGTGAAATGTTTTAGAATTTTCTTCGTATTGAAACTTCCAAGCTTTTGTAGCTCTAGACATGCTAGAAGAATTTGGTTCTGGTTCAATCCAAATTCATGTTGCTTCTTACTTGTCTTAACAATTCTTTTGACACTTTTTCTCTAACATTTCCTATGTAGAACTTGGGCCCCAATATCATTGTTAAATAACCTTGACATGTCAGGGATGTATTGAATTCATGACCAGAAGATTCGCTTTTCAGTATTCGTATCTTCTTATACGATTATTGGTAGTTTTCAACTATTAAGGTTTTGGTTATATAGAACTTGATGTATGCCATCTGACATCTGACTCAGATACCAACATAAAATTGTCGTATCATCTGCTAAATTGCTAATATGCATTAGATATCTTAACACAAAATTTTTTTCGTGCTATGTAGTTTGTATACTTATATATGTGATATATTTGCACATGTGAAATGTTATATGATTTGTTATCTTATTAATCTGGTCCAAATTCTATACCATAAGATTTATTTGATAGAAATATCTAATGATCGGGTCATATGATAAGGTTATAGTAATTATTAACTGATCTACCTGTTTTTACCCATAGAGTGGGTTCTGTTTGTTTGATTGAACAAGCAGTTAAATTCTTTATAGACGCTCTTGACATTGCTATAAACTTTACCCAACTTTGATGTAACAAACACTTTCTGTTGCTATTGTGTCCTATGACCTGTGACTCATGAGATGACATGTTAGCTATAATTGTATTTTTTGTAGCTTTTGAAATTCTACTACAAATTTCCAGATGTGGAAACATATTCTTTGCTGATTCAATTTATTCAGCATAACGTGGATTTAGACAAAGGATTATCAAGGTCGGAAAAAATGACTGTTTGTCTATATGCTTAACTACCTTTTCCTCTTGTTTGGTACTGCTGATGTCTGTTGAGTGCTCATATTGCATGCTTGAGTACTTGTTATTCCAACCTCACTCTCCCTATTTCTTCACAGTTTCCACCTTACCATCTCAAACATTGTATTCCTGCCTGGTATCGACTCCTTGTTTTTGATAAAGCTTGGAAGGGATTGTCTTGTTGTTTTTTGCTTTATTTATTGTCATAATCTTTTGTTATTTGCTTATGGACTGCTCATGTCCAATTAATGTAACATGTGCATTTGTTACCAAAAAGTTCATGTGATTTAAAGGAATTTATAACTATCCTACCGAAGATTGTGTTTGGTAGAGAGACACATGAATTCATTCCATGCAAGTGTTTTAGAGGTCATTGAGTGGTAAGTATGTGGCTGGAGTGGTTAGAACCTCAACATTGTACGTCTCACACTTAAAAATTGCTAATCATGTGTTCCTTCCTTCCGTTATTATTCACTTGCTTTGCTTAATTTTATTTTTCTTCTCTTCTCTGCCTCGCTTCTTTCCCTTCTTTTGTCTTCTTCTCTACTTTGTTTTATCTATAGAAGCTGAGAATGTGGTTATCGTTGCTGCCAAGGCAAATAATGTAGAGGTGCATTTTGCAACCTGTGTATCTATCTGCAACCTGTGTATCTACCCACCTATGCTTGCACTATCACTTGCCAAAGCTTGAGTCCTCTTTGGCTTTATCACCCTCTTGCTTGAATGTAACTACAACAGAGAAATCCATGCTCCCTTATATTCTAATCCAAAACTTTCTTCCAAATGATTTATTAGTGCTTCAGAACCTTGCCTAGCTGGTAAAGTGACTGAGGCATGTAATTATGCACCTGCCTAATATAGTAGGTAGGGCATCTTCCTTATGTTTGGAGTGTCTCATTGAGCCACCTAGGCCCTAGGAAAGGTTCCTGGGAGCTTCCTGAACATAAAAAGGGAAAATAGAACCTTACCTTTGCCCTTTTTTTTGTTAAAGTGGTCTATTGCTCTTACATTGTTCAAAAAAAAACTAATGCCAGAACTTTTTTCTGGTGCCTTTTTGTAACCTGGATGTGAAAAGCTTATGATGTCTGGACACAATAGATTTTGTTCTAATTAAGATGTCCATTTGCTTTAGAGGAGCAATTCATAATGTCATCTCATATATGGTTTGGTGACCTAGGTAATTCAAAGAATTTATTTTGCATGTCTTGATAAAAGAACGTTTTTCTTTTTTCCCGTCAATTTTGAAGTTGGAATGCTGGATGACTGCTCAAAAAAGGATATGTTTCATCCTTCTCTATTGCTTGGAATTTTAACATTGTTTGCATAGTCTCGGTATTTTCATGATTGATTATGTTTTTATGATTTTTGCTAACTTGGCTTTCTATTTTTTCAGGAACGTACTAGAGTCTTTGTTGAATCTTCAAAGCAGGCAAGATGGTGAAGTTCACAGCTGAAGAGCTCCGTAGGATTATGGACATGAAGCATAACATCCGTAACATGTCTGTCATAGCACATGTTGATCATGGTATGAGACATCCGAGGCTTTCACTTTTAGTTGACTCTGTTTCCTAAAATCTGTGGTTATGAACATAGGCCAAAGTCTTTATCGTTCTATGATAAAACATAAAGGGCTTTTCTTTGAGCTGTTTGATTAAAAGACAAGAAGAAATACTGTGAACTTGTGGAAATTCACATGTATGATTTCCCTTAACTAGTAAGCCTGTTGGTGGTTCTTGCCTGCTGAATTTATTTGATTTTCAGACCATTTTAGCATCACATAGTTGGTGTGGGCTGCCAAAGAAAATTCATATCTCTTTGAGAAAAAAGGGTATTTGTTTTTGGTTCTCCCAATGTCTTCCAAAAACAAAAGGAAGAAAGAGGGAAAAAAGCTCTTCTTGATCCCAGCTTCTCCATCGAGTGCAACTGTATACACCAATTCTTTGCCTAGCTCCAAAAACAAAAAGAAATGAAAAAAATGATATTCATGGGACTTATGCTGGACAAGATTGACCGTACATACTGTAGCCTTTGCGAGCTATAATATAACAGGAGGGATGTTCATTTCTTCCCGCTTCTTGTGGTTCTTCTCCTACTATAACATTTTTATTTCTTATTCTATACAATTGACACCCTTAATGATAAAAGAAAAGTAAAACATATATTCACATTTTGCATCTAATCTGTTTCTTAAAACAAAATCATTAGATGTTATGCATTTATTTCAAAAAGTAAAGTAACTCAAAGTTGATTTGTTGTTAAAAAACTCATAATAATCTTATGTGAAGGATTATTGATTGAGGTTGTTTTAAGATGGTGACTTTTAAGCTTTACCATGAGCATCCATGTATGCTCTTTTTAGTTTGATATTACATAATTAGAGAGCAACATTAAAACTTACCTAGAATATTATGTGGAAGGCCAAATTATGATACAATTTGTGATCTCTATTTTTGCTCATTATTTTTGCTGTGCATTTCCACAAGTTCTATGCCATTGTGCAGTTTTATGCTTGTACAGGCTGTACGGTTAAGAGGAAAATTTTCTTTTATCAGCATTGCTTTAAAGTAGTCTGCTTTTTTATAATGTTAGTTACTTGATTTTCAACAATATATATTAGAATTTACCCAATAGATGCATATTGGTTTTTCCAAGATACTATTGGGGCTCTTTTTTAAAATGTTCAAAATTTGTATATGTTAAAGAATTCATGTTTTAGACTATCTGAATATGTGCCCTTTTTTTATGGTACCAATGAAGCCTTTTTTTGTGGGTTATTCTGTAGGCAAGTCTACTCTCACTGATTCTCTTGTGGCGGCTGCGGGAATCATTGCCCAGGAAGCTGCTGGAGATGTCAGGATGACTGACACCCGCCAGGATGAAGCGGAGCGCGGTATCACGATCAAATCTACAGGGATCTCTCTTTACTATGAGATGACTGATGAGTCTTTGAAGAACTATAAGGGTGAGAGAAATGGAAATGAGTATCTCATCAACCTGATTGATTCACCTGGGCATGTTGACTTCTCTTCTGAGGTCACTGCCGCTCTCCGTATTACTGATGGTGCATTAGTCGTTGTTGACTGTGTGGAGGGTGTGTGTGTCCAGACTGAAACTGTTCTCCGGCAAGCACTTGGAGAAAGAATTAGACCTGTCTTGACTGTTAACAAGATGGATAGATGTTTCTTGGAGCTTCAGGTTGAAGGTGAGGAAGCCTATCAGACTTTTCTACGTGTCATTGAGAATGCAAATGTTATTATGGCAACCTATGAAGATCCCCTTCTTGGTGATGTCCAAGTCTATCCGGAGAAAGGGACTGTTGCTTTCTCTGCTGGGTTGCATGGTTGGGCTTTCACTCTGACCAACTTTGCCAAGATGTATGCTGCCAAATTTGGAGTTGATGAGGCTAAGATGATGGAAAGGCTTTGGGGTGAGAATTACTTTGACCCGGCAACCAAAAAGTGGACCAACAAGAACACAGGTTCTCCTACTTGTAAGCGCGGCTTTGTACAATTTTGTTATGAACCGATCAAACAAATTATCAGCACTTGCATGAATGATCAGAAAGACAAACTGTGGCCGATGCTGCAGAAACTTGGTGTCACCATGAAATCTGAGGAGAAGGAACTTCTAGGTAAAGCTTTAATGAAGCGTGTCATGCAGAATTGGCTGCCTGCAAGCAGTGCCCTCCTTGAAATGATGATCTTCCACCTTCCATCTCCTTCCAGGGCGCAGAAGTACCGTGTGGAGAACTTATATGAGGGCCCACTTGATGATATATATGCAACAGCTATCAGAAATTGTGACCCAGAGGGCCCTCTTATGCTATATGTCTCAAAGATGATTCCTGCTTCTGATAAGGGTAGGTTCTTTGCATTTGGTCGGGTTTTCTCTGGAAGGGTTGCTACAGGTATGAAGGTACGGATCATGGGACCAAACTATGTCCCAGGTCAGAAAAAAGACTTGTATGTGAAGAACGTGCAAAGAACTGTTATCTGGATGGGTAAGAAACAGGAGTCTGTAGAGGACGTGCCTTGTGGAAACACAGTTGCCATGGTTGGGTTAGATCAATATATCACCAAAAATGCAACTCTGACAAATGAGAAGGAAGTTGATGCCCATCCAATAAGAGCCATGAAATTTTCTGTTTCTCCTGTTGTGCGTGTAGCAGTTCAATGCAAGGTTGCATCTGACCTTCCCAAGCTTGTTGAAGGTTTAAAACGTCTGGCCAAATCAGATCCTATGGTGGTCTGTACAATAGAAGAATCTGGCGAGCACATCATTGCAGGAGCTGGGGAGCTCCACCTTGAGATTTGCTTGAAAGATCTGCAGGAAGATTTCATGGGAGGTGCAGAGATTGTGGTCTCTGACCCCGTGGTCTCTTTCCGGGAAACTGTGCTTGAGAAATCTTGCCGGACCGTGATGAGCAAGTCCCCAAACAAGCACAATCGTCTCTATATGGAAGCACGACCCATGGAAGATGGGCTTGCTGAGGCCATTGATGAAGGGCGTATTGGCCCACGAGATGATCCAAAATCACGCGCAAAGATTCTGTCTGAGGAGTTTGGTTGGGACAAGGATCTTGCTAAGAAGATCTGGTGCTTTGGGCCTGAGACCACTGGTCCTAACATGGTCGTTGATATGTGTAAGGGAGTACAGTACCTTAATGAAATTAAGGACTCTGTTGTGGCTGGTTTCCAGTGGGCATCAAAAGAAGGGGCATTAGCTGAAGAAAACATGCGTGCGATATGCTTTGAAGTATGTGACGTGGTTCTGCATGCGGATGCTATTCACAGAGGTGGTGGTCAGATCATTCCAACAGCTAGAAGGGTCATATATGCATCACAATTGACAGCTAAACCAAGGCTGTTGGAACCAGTTTACCTGGTAGAGATTCAGGCTCCTGAGCAGGCACTGGGGGGTATCTATGGTGTTCTTAACCAGAAGCGTGGCCATGTCTTCGAAGAGTTACAAAGGCCGGGTACCCCTCTTTACAACATCAAGGCTTACCTCCCAGTTGTTGAGTCGTTTGGGTTCTCGAGCACTCTGAGGGCTGCAACATCAGGTCAGGCATTCCCTCAGTGTGTGTTTGACCACTGGGACATGATGTCTTCTGACCCATTGGAGCCTGGTACTCAAGCAGCACAACTTGTGAGTGACATCCGCAAGAGGAAAGGCTTGAAGGAGCAGATGACCCCATTATCCGAATTTGAAGACAAGCTCTAAGTTATTAACAGTACATGCGCCTGGATTTACTTTGTTTTTACTGTCCCACCTACCAGTGAGTCTGTTTCTGTCGCGATTGCATGCCCTTGGATATTTTCATATCTGATGTACTATTTGAACAATTCTAATGTCTTGAGTTTGCTGTGAGGATGCTTTATACATCTTTATTGGTTAGGTATTTTTCAAGGTATTGTGTAAGACTAAGTATGCAGGTTAGAGAATTTATCCATTGATGTGAAGTATATAAAGTCTGAGTTGCATCATGCATGAACTAACCTTCATCAATCCTTGAATTGGGTTAGGTTGTGGGTTCCCGGTTGTGTTAGAATGCAGTGCAGTGCAGGATAATTTCTAGTGGAGGATTTTCCAGTGTCATTCTCAAGAATTGCTATTGCATTACCATGTCCGTGCTATGGTATTTTGTTGTACCCTACCTGGACGGGAAGTCATCATACGTATCAAACATGCCACTAAGATTTCTTATTTGCATTTGAATCATTTGACTGAGTTCTTTTCATCTTGCCTAAGTGATAGGGAGTTCTTTTACACATCAAATAATTTTCAAATAAAAAAATTATTTGCATTTGTTCATGTCTGAATAGTTTGCCTAAGTGATAGGGAGTTCTTTTACACATCAAATAATAAAGATTGTCCGCCCAATTTGGTCTTGTTTCTTTGTGACAATCATTGATTTTCGATCCTGTCATGATACATTCCCGATTCTATATCAAATGTTTTCTGAGTTAAGATTTGAACCAAACGCTTCGAAGTTTGTTTTGTAGTTGCAGTTTCGTGAAGGTTTGATGACGAACATGTTCCCAAGCAGTAGTGTGGTTTGTGGCCATCCTGAAGGGTTGGGGTTCAGATGTTTTAAAGCATGATGCGAATCAGGGCTTGTCCCAGAGGTCACAACGGTAGATTCCAACTATCTGCACATCGATAATTAATGCATGGATAGAATCTCCCTCCTCTCTCTCTATGCAAAAAAAAAAAAGACGCCAATTTTGATATGTTGATAATAGCTTGACCAATATCGCTACGTCAGCTGTCGTTTTTTCACTTTCTTATTTGTGAATATATTTCCTGCACTACAATAATATTAACTTTTAAGGCTTCAAAATTTTTTTTGACCCAGCAAAAGAGGTTTACCGTACTTCGCTTCAACACGGGAACATGTAATAAAGTCGTCTTGAAAAGTAGCTGCCCCACCTCCAACCTGTCTCAGCAAACAGCTGTAATCCTCGAGTTCCATCGTATCTTAAAGAAGGCTGCCTAGCTTTATGTGCATTTCAGTTGCACAATGATGGGAAAAATCTCCGGACGCAATTAATGAATTTGCTATCATTGATCTTTCACAAACGTCTAACCAATGTAACAACTCGCGTTCGGATACGTTAAGCTAGAATAGCATGGATTTCCACGTAGAATTGCTTGTCCCAGCGGGATGTCATATCATATCCTTCAGACGAAAGAAAATTTGTTGCCCTTTATTTAAAGGTCTAAACTCAACCTAAAGAGTGACAGCTGCTTGATTGGTTTCTTCAAGCATGCACGAGATGCCAGACCTCCGAAGTTCAGAGTGTTCATAAATTCCTTTGCCAGTTACAGTGAGCTGAAAACGCCAGACTAACCAAGAAAAAGATTATCTACCAAAAAAAAACAAGAAAAAGGTTGACCTGAAATATCACATACTGCGTTCGGAGCTGAGGAGGCATCTAAAGATTGGCATCCAAGAGATCTGCCAGAGTCCCAAAAGGGCAAACTAGCACTCCAAAAGCCAAGATAGATTTTTTTTTTTTTTGGCACAACAGTTGCTGACGTCAATCTAGTGTGAGTGTAACCAACATAGTGTGAGGTAGATTTTGACTCCATTGAAGACTTGTTCTGTTAGAAACCTACAGCTCTGGGCTCTACCTGCTGGAACTGAAGTAACTAGGAGACAGCACTGTATCCCTGGGTATCACAAGGCATTGCAAGATTCAGTCTTAATATAATATTACAAAACCATAAGTATTGCAACATCCAATTCTCTCTCTCTCTCTCTCTCTCTCTCTCTCTCATTATGCACCGCTTGTAAACCTCTAGGCACAAAACCTTCCAAACAGTTGGGGCACCTTATTCTACTAGGTTTTTGAGAAGGGCGATTCGAGGGCATCTAACAGCATGCATTTTTGTTCCCGTTCACAGTTGTGAGACCTTTTCTTCTGAACAGCAAAGGAGCCCCTCACGTTCGTTTGTCTCTTTATTGCAAAAATTCATGACCGTAAACTTTTGGTCTGATAGTCTATCTTATACAAACACAATCATGTTCATAACAATATTTAGCCCTGAAATAATGCAATCAAAACAGCGATGTTAATAGATTATGATGCCAGTTGCTAGCAATCAGCAACCTGCTTATAACAGAGACATGCACAAGCATGTACACGCCTGCAAACCCACCCAAGCACATGCACATATGCACGCTCATTTGGAAGCCTGCAGGTAATGCCAATGTTGTAAAGGTAGTGTGATGGATCTTGGAATAAAGAAGATGTCAAAAATATATATGAGCTGATCTTGCTTATGCCAGAAGGGTCAATAATGGACGTTGCTTCATACTTAGGCAACCATTAGAAACATCTACACTCTGAAGAGGAATATTGTGTGTATGTATTATATACGTAGTTCCTTTGAATTAAAGTATTGCATTATAGAATATTCTCAGGAATATGATAGGCACTACCAAACAAGATGCATCAAACAGTACATTAACATCATTAAAGAAGATTAGCAAAAAAAAAAAAGAAAAAAATAGTCTGTCATATAACAACAGCGAAATGAATGAATTTCTACTTGTAGTGGGACTAAATCAAGGTTCCACCTTAAGCCCTTTCCTCTTTGCATTTAACAAGAATGGACTGATTATCAATATTAAGGAACATTTACATAGTGTGTGTTATTTATGAATGATACAGTGAACAAATGGGACAAAGATTAGGTTATGCGCTAAATAAGAACCAAGGAGGTATGCTTTGGAAGATCTATTATAAAATTTGAAACGAGCAATCCCAACAAAGCCATAAAACTTGATGACCAAAACATATACCAGCGAGATCATTTTCGCCAGCCATATTGGCTGGAGAAGGATAATGAGATAGAGAAGGATGTGCATAGGAGACAAGTTAAATGGCGGACAACTGTGACAGTCGTGTAACTTTAAGATCAAGGGAATATTCTGGACGAACAAGGTTGGCACTGCTCAATATATCAGCATGGAGAACATAAAGATGCTGAAAGATTAGATAGAGGAAGATGTGCATAGCAGAATCAGAGCAGACAAGTTAAATGGCGGACAGCTGTGACAGTTGCATAACTTTGAGATCAAAGGAATATTCTGGACGAACAAGGTTGACACTGCTCAATATATCAACATGGAGGACATAATGATGGTGCAAGCACTTGTGAACTGGGTGATACCAAAGGGGTCACAACTTTCATCAATTTGAAGGAGGATCTAGGTTCGATTCATGAGAGGTTAATCCACAATATTTGGACCCAGGCACTTTAATCCCTTCCAAGCACATCAGATTAGCATTAGAATGAGAAGAGTGGTGAGGAAGATGTGTTATAACATTAGGAAGGCTATGACCAGGATAAAGTACAAGTTAACCATAGTGTGGGCATAAGTGCATTGATTGAAAGAGAAAGAAAGAGTTGGGCATGATAAAATTTGGATCAAATTTACCAGGCAGTTTCTGAAAAGGTTAGCATTAAACTTTAACTTGAGAAAGTCCTGAAAAGAGTCTATTGGTTACCTATGACCAAAAATTATATGGTTACAAGAAGAAGAAACCCCAAGCCTCAATCAGAGCAATTACAGGAACCACAAGAAACCAAAGGGCCAAGAAACAGAATGAGTGGAGACCTCAACCAGAACATACAAAGGAGAGGTGCCACAGACAACAACAAGAAAGAAAAGGCAAACCATATATATGTCCTCACAAAAGCTGTGGTGGGTGGATACGATCTAATTTCTCAAAGAGTCTATTGTTTACCTACACCCCAAAATTCTATGATTAGAAGAAGAAGACCCCAAACCTCAATCAGAGCAATTACAGGAACCACAAGTAACCAAAGGGCCAAGAAACAGGGTGCACCAGAGACCTCAACCAGCTCATACAAAAGGAAGGTGACACAGACATCAACAAGCAACAAAAGTAAACCATATCTATGTCCTTGCATAACCTGTGGTGGCTGGAACATGATCTAATTAAATATTCTTTCCAAGTTTGAATTCAGTAAGCAACAAAATCTAATTTCACATCTATGCCCATGCAAAATGGGGACAGACATGGTTGATATTATTCTTCTAAATTATAAGCCTGGTATTAAGTCTCAGATGTTTCTTTCCAACAAGTTGAGATTGACCATCATGGCGAAGAGAGAAGGATTTGAAAGCTTACTATGATGAAACACCAGTAAAAGTATAAACAAGCTCTATCTTCAAAATTTAGAACAAGGACAACTATGTTCCTACTAATAATAACTCGTGTTATGACTTGACAATATAGTCTCTCTTTCTCCCAAAAGCTCATAGTGGTTCCCAATATAATGATTCAAACACCTTCATGCAACTAAGAAGCCTGCAAAACTTTCTCAGACTCGATCAAATGCTTATTGTCATTAAAATGAAATGAACGTGCCTATAGGACATGTATATGAGGAGCAGTCAGAAAGAGTGGTATGTTGTTTAGCCATGCATTGGTTGACAAAAGTAACGACAGGCGAAGGAGAAATGCTAGGCCTATCTAGAATTCCTTATAAAACTTTGTTAGGAATTGGTCAACTATTTTGTGAAAACTGTATCTTATGATTAACTAGGTTCACCCTAATTCAGCCAATTGGTATGAATTTGAAGCAGTAGGAAAGCTCACAAAGGGTCTTATGTGAAACCAATTTCACATTGCATGAAGACAACAATAACAATTAGCAATACAATGGACAAATAACACTGAAAAAGCAAACAACATGCCATGGTGCATCCTACCTAAAAGACAATGTCAGACAAACGTGACAGATCATACAAGCGACTCATAAAAGGGCCACTTCTTTTTTCCTTTCCTTTCTTTTTTTCAGAAAAATGGTGGCTGTGAACAGAGATGCTGCACAAAATTCAGCAATAAGTAAAAGAAAGACACTTTTACGTTGATAAGGGAGGAGGGGCAAAAGCCCCCCACCAGCCCTTTGTTAAGCAAATAAAAAGATGCAAGGTAAAGACGGTAAATATAACCTAATAGGATGTTTTCCTTGATACAAAAGCAATCCAGCAGAGACAAACCCAGAATCAGAGAACACAAGAGGCAACGGAGAGGCAGTTTTTTTCTAGATTTCCGCTTCATCAATCAGTAAACATGACCATAAATATTTTAATACTCACGCATTTCTCACACAAATAATTCACTCAATTTTCAGGCAAAAGGGCCACGGCCACGAGATGGTTCTATATCTGCCGCTCAAACACGGACATCAACATAAGTCTGAAAACCTTACATCTCTCAAGATCAGAAAACTTCCAAAAGAAAGAGCCTTTCCATGATAAGATTTAACTTCTCTTTTTTTTTAAAAAAAAAACACCAATAATAGCACAACAACTTGAACCTTGTAAAATGCTCCAAAAAATGCCAATAGAAGGCCAAAAACTCTTCTAAGTGAAATGATTAGAAAGTGACGAACATCTAACATCTAACAGCTCTTAGCAGGCAATCAAAAATCTCGATAAAATTAAAAAGAGAATCTTAATTCGTATTTAATGGATAAAATCATAAAATCAACCAAGATTCGCACCAGTGAGATGAACAAAGAAAATTTCCTCCAAGGAGAGCGAATAAATCCAAGGGATAAAAATTATAATATGAAAGCATTGAGGAAAAAAAAACCCCACAAGAATCGTATGCGTTAGCGCTCGATCGATGCCTTCCGTTGCCTGGCTTCATCCTGTCTGCCGTCTATGTACACCGCACTCGAGAGGTGAGGAGATCCCGTGGGTTCGGCTCGAGGATCTACGGCGATAGAGGAGGGGGATGTGGGGGCCGATGAGGGGAGGCGCCGCCGCCGGATCCGCGGAGGCCGGTCGAGATCGGGCAGGCGTTTACAGGGTCGAGGACGGAACCCTCCGTTGCCATGGGGAGAGGGGGGAGAGAGAGGGGGAGGGGAAAGGGATCGGGTATTTTTCTGGGGCGTTTTCTGATTTTTTTTTATGGTGGGCGTTCCCGCCCTCCGAAGTGGGAAGGCGCATGATGTTTCTTTGACTCTGGCTTTCATCATACTTGCGAAAAAAGTTTTACAAGCTTTTTTGAAAAAATAAACCTTTATCATTATTCTAAATAACTGTTCTAACAGACTGTAACGGTTTCAGCCGCCTCGATTATATTCTTGAGATAAATAATATGAAAATAATAATAAAACCATCATTGCACATTACTTCGTATTATAATAATTGCCTGTGAGGGCTATTATTTTTACTTATTCTTTCTTCTAAATAAAATATTTTTAATTTCACATTTCTCCTATAATACTCTTTTTCTGTAAAAAGAAAATATTATTTTATCTAATTAAATATAAAGACAAGGATAATGCCGCTATTTCTCCCTACTAATCATTGTCTCAGAAGTTATTTTAGTATTTTAAATTTGAAAAAGTTACATTTTCACATAAAAATTGATTGGTGTAATTCATAGAATTATTAATAATGGTTTTAATGAGAGGCCATTATAATAGGATAATGTGTTATTTCAAACCTTGGCATTTACGGGTAAAGACAATGAATTATTGGCTCTTTCTTTCTTTTAAGAAAAAAAAAATGTCAAAGAAAAAAAAAAGAATATTATGAAGTATCGTGTGGGAATCTTATCTCTCTACATGAAATGTATAATTTACATCATGATTGTTGGTAGAGACAAGGACATTTCTGCTCTAATCATCCCTACAATTTAATCTATTTTCAGATGTATATTTAATAAAGAATAGATAGTTGTGGTCACATGGAATGAAATATTATTATTCTGTAGGATTTCCCACTCTATATCTTCTAAAAGAATATTGTTGGTTGTGATCTTTGTTTGCTAAATGTATTTTTATTATCGACCGATATATTCTTTTGTCTTTTTTCCTCTAGTAAAATCTTAATGAGCAGCAAATTACATTTCAATAAATTATAGATTTTTTGCACCAAAGGAGGTTTAAAGAGGCTCGGAGAAAAGCATAAATATTTGCATTACAATATCATCTATCTAGATCTCTATTGTCAGCATAAGATAGGGATATAAAAACAAAAAAATAGCTGAAGAATTTCAATAAAAGATATGCCTTACGATGTTAGTTGAATGTGCTAGTTTATTGAGTTCATATAAGTTTAATTGACCCTATAATGCAGTTAGCTTATAGGGAGAGGGTAGCACGTCGAAGACCTCTCAAAAAAGCTGTTAATCCAAGGATACGGATAGAGTTGAACTCTACGGGAGAAGCAGCAGCATGAAGCCCAAACCCAAGCCTGGCCTGTGAAATTTTGGGCTCTAGCATCCCATGCACAAGCCATGTGGAAGGGTCTGCTTTCTCAGCCCAACCAAGGTTCTATTGGTCCGAGTCATAGCATGGAAGCGATCAACGATCCATTGTTCCCTGTTTGACTTATCAAACCTTTTTTTTTTTTATTTATTTATTTTGAGGATATGAGTAAAACCGATCGGAGTGCCCAATACACGATCATTTCTGCCCGCATCGAACATTTTCCTGGCGGGGTGGGGGCTGCTACGGGGGTGGGCTTGTCCCTTCCTCCCTCTTTTCTCTTTTTTCAAAAAAAAAAAAAATCATTTTTTTTATCCTTTCGACGCACAAAAGGAAAGGTCATCATTATTTTTTTCTTTTTCTTTTATTTTCTTTTTTAAAGCAAATCATTTCTTTGGTTCAAATATGCTGGGGAGTTATGCTTCCAGACTTGTTCCACGACTTCCAGAACCCCGTTCATTTTTTTTTACTTTGCCTCATACTCAATCATTGAGCACTTCACACAAAGATCCATTAACCTCAGATTCAACTATTAAAAACTATTATTATTATTGTTGTTGCCGCTGCTCTTATGATTATTATTATCATCATTATTAAAATTGTTTAAAATTAGGAAAAATTAACATGCGGTCCCTCCATAGACTGGGCTTTAATTTTTAATCCCTGATGACCAAAGTTATAATACCCGGCTCAATAATAATAGTTTTTATAACTCCAAATTCCTACCCACTTTCTTTAATTCTAAAATGACTAGTATACCCCTTTCCACTTTGTTTCCTCTTCCTCTTCGTATCTTCTTCGATCTTTCTATCCCAACTCATCTGCTACACCTACCGCTAAGTAAATATTGAAAAAAAAATACATCATTCGTCCAAGTTTCTACACGAGGGTAGATCATCCGCTTTTTTCTCCTGCAAAGACGCATCTTCCATCTATTTTTTTTTTCTCTGCTTCTGCTGTCCCATTTCGTTTGCACACCAACGGACTGCTAACTTACATTTTTCGTGGGTTCAGGCTAACATTTTCAATTCTAGCCATGTGATTATCTGCGTGTTATAGTTCCATTACAGTTCCATTACTGCAATAGTTCTCGATTCAAATCAGGAGAACTCAACAGTGCTGGTACACAATCGAGGTGTTGATAGAACACTGGATGGATATTTGATTATGAAGGATATTGGATCGTAGGACCATCCATGAGGTTGAGTTCCGCGGTTCTCAAATCTCTTCTCAATCAGAGGGTAGGAATTGAAATAGGGGGAAATGCTTTGCTGGAGTCAAACTGGAAGGAGATGAAAATATAATAGATTGCTTACTGTTGCCGCCAAAATCTTGCTTGATAGAGTTGACTGAACTAGCACACGACAATTTGGTCTGCTCGGTTAGTCTTCTTGGATGATCTGCTCGAACAGAAAGGTCGGCTTGAAGTAGAATACCGTCATAAGTGATATCTTGCCAAAGAATAATAAATTTGCAAAGGAAATACTGATCACTTGGCAATAGTAAATGACCCCAACAAATTGGCAAAAAGACTTGGATTCATTCCAACTCTCAAGATAACTCATATGTAGGATCATTTAATTGCCTTCTTAATTCAAGAAGTTCTTTAGTCCCCACTGACATGGAGGTAGAAATTGGTAAAAGAGAAATCGAAAGAAGTGCAGTTAAGAAATGGAGAGAAAAGGAAAAGATCCAACATTGATAAGAATGTTTATTTGAGTTTTTAATCTTAAGAAATTTCATCTCATTCCGGGCATGTTGTAAGACCTGCAATAAAAGACAATGGAAAACCATTAGCTGGTAGGAAGAAAAACATTTATGTGCTTTCCTTTAAAATGCAAAAAGAGGAGAGTGGATAACAAGTCTCTTATGACTACAAAATCTCCTGATTTCAATTACCAAGTCAATGTTATAGCTGCCCTTATTATCATGCATGTTTTATAAGTACTTGAATCAGACAGGATGGTCACATCCTCTTGGCACATCCTTAATACGTCTTTATAAATAGTTATTTCCATGTTGCATACACTTATTCTATGATGCACATAGTTATATCCACCCAAGGCGCACTTATGCTGTGTATTATGGTACATTAAGTATATACCATGGTATATTAATTATGTATTGCGATATATTAAGTATGTATTGTGATATATTAAATGTGTACACATATTTAGTAATTGCGTACAGGGGGTATTAACTATGTACATGTGTATTGTGGTATATTAATTATGTACTATGATATATTAAGTGTGTACAATGGTATATTAAATGTAGGCACATATTTAATAACTGTGTATTGGAGATATTAACTGTGTACTATGTTATATTAATTATGTACTGTAGTATATTAAGTGTGTACTATGGTGTATTAACTGTGTATTGTGTGATATATTAAGTGTGTACATATATTAAGTAACTGTGTACTATGTTATAATAACTGTATACTATAACATATTACGTGTGTACTATGGTATATTAATTATGTATTGTGGTATATTAAGTATATACATGTATCTAGTACCTATGTGCATGGGAATATTAACTATGTACTTTGTTATATTAAGTGTATATACATATCTAGTAACTATGTACCGTATTATATTAACTATGTACTGTAGTATATTAAATATGTATTATGGTATATTAACTGTATACTATAATATATTAAGTGTATACTAAAGATTATACTTACATCACTACAAGAAAATTAGGCATTAGCGACGTTTTTTTTGGCCATTAGCGACGCTTTTAAGCGTCGGTAAAAACCATCCTGACGCTATCCCAAGCGTCGGTAAAGCGTCGCCTATGCTACAGTGGATAAAATATTTTCCGACGCTTTCAAAAGCGTCGGTCATTAGCGACGCTTTTTAGCATCGGTAACGTACAATTTAGCGACGCATAAAAGCGTCGCTAATTGCAATTTAGAGACGCGTTTTAGCATCGGTAACTAGCGACGCTTTAAAGCGTCGTTAAAGTCAAACCTACCGACGCTTTAAAGCGTCGGTAATAGATAACGTCCGTGATTTTAACGACGCTTTAAAGCGTCGTTAGAGTATAATTTTTTTAAAAAAAAATTTAATTTTTTTTTTAAAACTCTGTTTACTAAATCAAAGGCATTCACACTAAACGATATTATACTCATAGCACAATCAAACATATTTATCAAAACATTCATATTGTCAAATTACATTCATACTGTCAATTTACATTTGCAATGTACTTCGAAAAGCATAAAAAAAATACATATAAAACTCCAAAATAAAAGCTTCAGGGATCAATGGGGTCACCATTTCTACGCGCAGATGAAGTATCAGGAACCTGTAATAAAAAAACCTTAAGAAGTTAAGAATACAAAATTTATTAAGCTCTTCAAAAAAATATGATACTTATTTATATGCATGTTGAAGGAAGGACTTAAGAAGGCTGGCCTTTGATGGATTTCATGCTGGGGCACTACATGGATGTTGATACAAATTGCATATTGTCTGTATATGCAGCCTACACATTGTATATGCACTATGGAGTCCTTGACTGCTTGCATGCCATAGCCATAGCCATAGCAAAAATAAGATTCCTGGTCTTCTAAGAAGAACTAGGAGGGAAATGTGAACGGCGATCTACTTGGAAAGAATATGCATATGATATACATAAATATGAATAATTCTAATATTGAAAGCAACAACAGCAGAAGTATCATAAATTATCAGATACTCAACGTGACAAAATCAGTTAAATATCCAGCAATTGCTTATAAAACAAGATTACATGGTACTAAAGCCAACCTTTCCTCAGTAAAAGGTCGCTTGCTTCCCTTCTTCTCATGACCATTACCATTGGCAATCTCCTACAAGATATTATGAGAAACAAACATTAAAACTAATACCTGACTCAGAAAAATATCAATGATTACCGCATAAGATAATAACCTTACCATACCCTCCTTCCACTTGATAGTCGTACCGGTTATATTAGCCACTCCTTCCTCAGTGAAGGAATAAGTCTTCACAAGCTTTGTGTCTTCAAAATATGGGTTAGGAGAGAAGTTCTATACATTACAAACACCCAGTCAATTGATTAAAGATAATAAATCACAAGAATATACTTATTCATAGCAACAGAATGGCTATTTCGTCAAAAACAAACAACATCTCACAAATATAATGGAGTAGCCTGACTTCAAATCTTGACAATCTTCAACGTCCAATGAAACCAAATACTTGAAAATCTGCATCAAAGGAACTTTATTAACACAAGCACCTGGAAATCTATAATGGGTTCCAAGTAATACCAGACATCAGATAAATCCAGAAGAAGCTGACAAAGGTCCTAAAATGATATCTCTAATTGATATAGTTAATATATTTATTCTGGATGGAGTAACAATTTCCACCACACTTAGTTTGAACACAGCATGTTTCAAAAATAACAGCATGCATACCTTTTGGTCTTCCTCTGTCAGAAGATTGCTAAGAGCAGGATGACTCAGGAACTAAAGAGTTAAGCATTACACACAGAAATACAAAAAAGAAAAACTATTAGATGAGAATGTTCCAAAAAAGAGGTTGTAGCTTAAATATATAATTACTAAAAAAAGAGAGATTACGAACCGCAGTTAACCAAAAGTCTGGAATGGATTGGATGATCTCATTCCGTTTAATGTAGACAGGTCTTCGAATCTCATTATATTTCCGTTCCACCTCCAAAACTTTATCACTTGCTTCCTCATTAACCTACAGTCATGAATGAGATGAGCATATGGCAGACACAGGCAACAGGCCGACAACTTTAGGAACTTAAAACTGTCCATAGTCCTAAACAAGTAAGCCAAATCCATTGAGGTTCAATGAGAATAACAGCACACACAAACAACAAAAACAATGAGCAATTCATCCATTGATGCAGTTCGCACTTCTTACTTACCCAAACTAAGAACATATTAACTCTATGGTCTGGGAATGTAAATCCATTAACCCATGTACCTTGTTCAAGCTCAGGCAAAGAAATGGAAGGCCATATATTTGGTCGACAGTATGATGGGTACCTAGATGATAGAGTCCAATTGAAGTGATCAATAAACATAAGAGAACACATGTAAACATATGATTATAGATAAAGTCATAGTACTAAGAAGCAATTTCCTTGAAAAAAAAGAAGACAAGGAAAAGGCACAGTAGCATTGAATGTAATGAATCAGCTTGTAAAGCTGTTCTGCATGACAATCATGATTGCCATGTTGGAGATGATATGAAGCAAAGCACAAGCTGAAAAATTTTGGCCATAGAGTATTACTATATTATTAAGGATTGCCTACCTTTCGACTTCTTTTTTTATTTAATCCTGCAGCAATCAGACAGCCCCCCACCAAAAAAAAAGAAATACTATGCTAGTAAAAAAGAAATTTCTACTTAAATCGTGGTAGAGATTATGTTGGACAGAAACTCTACTACAAACAATTTTGGTGAGCCTTAAAATTCTACAAATAAAAATTCAGAACACTTTGTGCGGTAGCTGGTTTGGCCATTCTCTTCGCCAACATTGAGAAAGACAAAAAACCATATGACATGCCTAAAACTTGACTGCAAGGCTCACATGTCAGTCAAAGGCCTAGCCATTGTTCACTCATGAAACTGATCTAGTTCTCAGATCACATGAAGAACATGTAAGCCACATTATTGGTGCAAACATAAGGATAAAAAGACACCATATGTGTAAAGCCCTGTCAACATACGAGTATGTGTTGGGCAAAAAATCTCCTACAAATCTCCATTCAATGTTCCATATCACCAGTGAGTTATCAAATCAGAGTTCAAAACATTCAGTAATGCTTTAAACAAGATAATAACGGAAGGCACAATTTCAGTGAAAAATAAGCAAAAAGAGCTCAGTCAGCTAAATAAAGAAGCAGAACAATAGATCGAGTAACACAAATGGTGGGAAGGAGGAAAATACAAGAGAACAATCTTGTTATCTATTAATCATGAGCTTGTAACACAATTTTTCCCACCCAAAACAATTAAACCTCAAAAGCACACCAAAAGAGCAGAGGAAAGACCTTCAAGCAATAACAATGCAATGGACCAATTTCGGTCAATAAAAAGCAACAAAAGAAAAGGTTAACTCCAAGAAAAAGAGAATTACATAGAATTAGATGAGAGACATCCAAGGCCATACTTTATCCTCGGATTCTAGTGACAACAGCAAGAAGTAAATGAAGAAAATCCCAGGAATTAAGGAAGAATATAGCTATCCACCAAAAAGCATTAACACAAAATAGACAAGGTACAACTATAAATCCAAATTTTATAGATTATGAAAAAAAAATGTAATGATTTAGACGAAATATTCTGAAAGACTCTGGAGATGCAATGATAGAACAAAAACCTTGGTCCTCACCTCCGCCTCGTCTCCGTCGGAGGAGGAGGGCAACGAAGCTGAGGACGGCGCCGACGACGACGAGGTTTTCCTCTCGGAGGAGGATCTTGAGCGCGAAACCGGCGATGTCGGCGGTGATCCGACGGCCGTCGGCGACGAGCGCCCGTCGGGGCTTTCCGGCGAAGGCGAGCAGCACGAGGATCGTGATCCAGTGACCAACGTGGCCGGCACCGCCACAGCCAGCGCCGCCCCCATGGAGAGCAGGCCGAAGACCCCTCCGTAGAGCATGGAGGCGTAGAGGGCCTTCCAGCCGGCGGCGGCGCGGGAGGAGGCGGAGGCGGCCGCCGAGTTGTACCAGGAGCGGATGGAGAGGAGGAGGTTCCAGGAGGAGGAGAGGAGGAGGGAGTAGACGACGAGGAAGAGGAAGACCCACGTCCGCCGCTTGCTCAACGCCCGCATCAGCAGCGACTCCCCCCATCGCGACGACGGAGAGCGCTCGGCGGAGGAGAATGGATGAGATCGGTGAAAAGGGTTGAGAAGAGAGGGAGTCGGTCGGCGTGAGATGGGGATTTAGGGCTTTAGAGGGAGGGGGTCTGCGGGAGGAATGAAGTCCGACGACGCTTAAAGCGTCGTCGTGTTCTCCGTTATGCCGACGCATAAAAGCGTCGGTGATTAAATATTCCGACGTTTATAAGCGTCGGTAATGCACCCAGACGCCGACGCAAAAAAAAGCGTCGCTGGAAGCTTTTTTACTGGTTACTGTCCCCAAAAAAAAATCGCGTCGGTGTTCTCCTTTTCTTTAAGCTGTAGTTATTGGCTCAACTCTGTAGACCATCACTTCCAAACAATTGCATTATGTAATATTTGCACATGTTCAACATTTTGTTACATATCAGAGCTAATTTATTATGGAGTTTATATGGGAATAAGATTACCATTTTATTGTATATTCATTTTATATGCATGGTTGATTAATTGACATGCGAAACTTGTACACCCATGACCCATAAATGACATTTCTTCAAAAAGGCTTGGATCCCTCAGTGAAATGGTTAGTTTTGACAAATAGCCAAGAATACCTCGAATCCTTTGTACAGCCAGGTTATGTATCACTATAGATAAGCTTGGTATTAAGATATTTTCAATCACCCACAAAGAACTCATAAATGGCTTTGTCCACTTCAATTGTGCTACAAGCTGGTTCCTTTTTTAACTTGTTACACCTTCATCATCTCCCTCGCCTTCCTTGCATCAACAAGTGAATGTAACAAGAGCTATCAAAAAGACCCAGCTACCCTCTCTGCCAACTCAACATCCCCATGTTCCCTACAAGCACTCAAAAGAGACCTCCAAAGCACCGATGCATCCTTGACTGGCCCTCTTCTTAAGAGCTCCTTGGCCTCCTCCAAAAGCCCAGCTCGACGAAGCAAATCAACCATGCATATATCCATAATGCTCTAATCTCTAGTTCAATTCCATACACTCGAGCGGTCGAGCCGTATCATCGAAAATCCAGCATCTTTCGTTCAACAATCCCTCATGGCTACAAGCAGAGAGCATATTCACAAAAGTCACTCCATTGCGCACCAAACCATTTCTTGGCATCCCCTCAAATAGCCTCAATGCATGCTCCCCAAAGCCATGGCTACTTAAACCATCTCTCATTGCGTTAATTCCATGTAATAACATCCTTCTTAGAAGTGCCACTAAACCCCTGCAAAATTTTCTCTATGCTTCCACACTTTAAATACATGTCGACAAGCACAGTCGCTAAAAATCCCTTGATTTCAATTCCATTCTTATCAACATAAGCTCGAATCCACTCGCCCTATCCACGAGCTCCAACTCGAGCACATGCTGACAACACATAATTATCGGGTCATGTGGGGGAGCGGAGCATCCGATAGAGGAGATGGAGGGCGGGCGCCGAGTCCCACGCATGGGCATGGGCCCGGATCATAGAGTGCCAGGCAAATGAGGTGGGGGCGGGGAGGCAGGCAAAGAGGGAGTCGGTGTAAGCAAGAGCTAAGGGCTTGTCGACAGCGACAATGGAGGAGAGAAGTTGAGCGCCGGCGGTCGGAGAGCGAATCAGACCCTCTCTAGACAAATAATTTCCAAAGTAATAACTACCTCACTTTCTTAGTGGCTAATGCCAATAGTTCTATGGACCGGCAAATACACAGTCAGTCAACGGGGGCTTTCTATTATAGTGGAGTCTGAGGGACCGGCAATTAACTTTCTGAAAAATTTATTCTGCAACCACATACAACCTAGAGAATGTGTTCCCCGCTCAGTTCTTCTTCTTCCCCACCCCTATCCCCCAACCCTTTCAAGAGTAACCTCTTTAGTCAATATTCTTCCCCCCTCACTTTATCCAAACCCTCCACTCTCCACTGACACCTTTGTATCGCCACTTTGTATGCAGCCTTCCATGTCCGAGAAACCGTGTGAGGGTGTACATTCGGGTGCTCTGAGAGATGGGTGTCAAGAATCTCACCTCTAATCGATCACGAGAAGCCATGCAGCCTGCCTGCTGGACCTCCCATGTTAACGGCTCAATTTTTTGGTTGACTGAGTCGGACCGCGTAGAACAAGGGGATAAGGTTCCCGTGGTTCTCCTCCTTATCTCTTTGGCGTGGCTAGACTTCCAAACTCTTTTATGCTCACTGGCATTTGTAGAAGACGAGGTGGAGTCGTTGAAAAGAACTTCGAAAACGAGGCTCCCATCCTTTTCTCGTCCTCCTTCTTATCTCTTTTGCTTGGCTGGAGACTTCCAAACTCTTTTATGCTCACCGGCATTTGTAGAAGGACGCGGGAGAGTCATTGGAAAAAACTTCAACGACGCGGCTCCCATCCTTTTCTCGTCCTCGTTCCTCTCTCTTTCGTCAGGCTAGACTTCCAAACTCTTTTATGCTCACCGGCATTTGTAGAAGGACGTGGAGGAGCCGTTGAAAAGAACTTGACGCGGCTCCCATCCTTTTCTCGTCCTCCTTGTTATCTCTTTTGCCTGGCTAGACTTCTAGACTCTTTTATGCTCACCATCCCACTCCAAAAATTGAAGACCGGCTTTCCTAGAGCTTCCACTGCAACAAAAAATCATATATTTAATAAAAAATTGTTATTAGAAAAAATAATTTTAATATAAAAATTTTTTGTTGATGAAAAAAATTATCATGATACTCATCAGAAAAAATGCATCGTCAAAGATATATGACGATCATAAAAATATTTTGCTAACAAAATATATTAATTATTATAAAAAATATACTCATCACAAAATAATAAAGTATTTCACGGCAATAGTTTCTGACACAAGAAATTGACAATTTTATCATGATATAATATTTCATCACCAAAAATAATCTCTGGCGATGTAAATAAATTCCTCATCAGAGAGATTATATTTTAGTGATAATATTATTCATCATAAAAAGTAAAAAAAAATTGTCGGTAAAGGATATTCTTTGTCACTTAAAATTATCTATGGTGAATAAACAAACTCATCATCAAAAAGATTATATTTTGTGATAATATCGTTTATCACAAAAAGTAAGAAAATTTTATCACTAAAAGATTAGATAATTCTCCACATTATAAAAATATGCTCATTTCAAATATATTATGGTAATTTATATTTTAATAATTAGTTATTTTCATTTAAAGTTCAATCCTCTTCCTTTTGACAAAAAAAGATTAACTTATTTTATTCTTTGTAATATTTTGAAACATTTTGTTTAAAATATTTTGAAGTACCAGTAATTCACATATTTCAATATTTTTTACATATGTTTTAAAGTTATTTAAAAATACATAATTCATGATTATTTTTATTCATGCTATAATTAAAAAATAATAATGATATTTAATATAGAAAATTTTAATACTTTGAATAGTTCAAATCCTTCAATTCTGGATCCAAGATGTTAATAGTTTAATTTTTAATATATTTTTAATTCAAAACAGGTTAGAACAGTTATCCAAACTTTACTTGAATCGGATTCAATATAAGTTTAATATTTAAATCTTAGATTATTATCTAATTACTATAATTTTTGGTACCATATTTATGCTGACAAAACTTTTTTATGAATATAATTTTTGCTACTAAAAAAATTAGTGATATTAATGAGGTGATAAACCTAAGTTTTTGTCAATATTAGTGATGTAATTTTATTGCCACCAATAACGGTTATAGATAATTAATTTCCATATATTTTGAATGATAATTACAATGATATTTAGTGATATAATAGCTTTTATCAGAAATTATGCGTTGTTAGTGACAACAATTATGGTATGGTTAAAAATCTTCATGCAAACTTTTTCTCAAAACTACGCAAAATTTGTATCATATTTGTAATGATGAAATTTTTCTATGACAATAAGTTTCATTGCTAAAAATTTACAACATTAGTTTGGTGACCTATTGTCATGAAATTTGTAATCATTGGTGCCATTGTTATTTTTGTCACGAATGGTAGTCATAGCTAACTTCTAAATTTTTAAAATAAAACAAAAATAGATGACGAGAAATGTAGGTCACCAAAAGCATAAATATTTAGTGACCGACGATATTTCATATCAAAATTTACGAATTTTTAGTGATGATAAACTTTGTCACAATATAGTAAGAATTGTTATAAAAAATTTCCTCCATATGAAGAAAATTGGCACGTAATATTTGGTGACACTATTATTTTTCTTATGAAAGCAATCATAGACTATTTTTATATTTTATAAATAAAATAAAAATATGTGAGAAGAAATTTAAGTCACCAATAACAAAAATATTTAGTGATTAAGATATTTCATCACGAAATTAAATTTTGTCACGATATAGTAAAGGTCGTCAAAAAAAATTCCCTTCATATGGCAGAAATTGGCGCCATAAATTTGGTAAGGTATTTTTCCAATATAAATAATTTTTATCATGAAAAAAATACTAAACAAAAGTTAATGTCCATCACCAAAATTACACTTTCATTGACAAAATTTTCTCTGTCATCAATTTTTTTATCACTAATATCTCTTTTAATTGTTGTAGTGTTTGGCGTTGCAAGGCAAAACAACCGCTGGATGATTCTTGGTCTCGCACACCTTCAATGGGTTGACAACTGATCGACTAATATTTACATGGTGATATCCCTCTATGGATGACTATTCATATGTTGATTTTAGGATTCCATGTTGATGCAGCCACATAACAGTGCTACCTATTGTTAGAAGAGATGCCAACGGGGGCGATGGTACAAACAGAATATAAACTCTACACTGGATGGTGTACGCATCGATCGTCTCATCACACATGCGACATGGCCAGCCGAGCCTAGCCAAGCAAACCTGTGCATATATGTGTGGTCGTTAGCCTATCATCCGCAAAGTCTAACTAAACCTGAACTGGATATCAATAAATGCAAGTAAACTTGCATTAATTTTAATAGCCAATACATAATTTTTAAAAATAATTTTTTTAACAAATGGAACCTTTTATAAAAAAAAATAAATTAATTTTATTAAAAAATTAACTTTTTTTATAAAAAAATTAAAATTAATTTCCGACATCAAGCATGAGTGTTCTCAAATTTCTCTTCCCTTATATGTTAAATGTATAACTTTTCCGCTCCGTTACTTCAATTCTGTTCTTATTGGTTAGAATATCTGCCATAAATGGGGATTATATGTAGAAAATAAATATATCTACTCTTAGATCTTGTTAACACAATAAAGTAATTCTGTCTTCGCAGGTAGGAAAAATCATCAAGTTGATTATATATTGCACGCAACTACAAAAGTGTGTTTTGTAACAGCAGCCGTGGATATGGGGCATTAGGATACAGATTCATAATGGCAGTAGAGATGGATTGCTTGTTACTCATAAAAGACAGCTCAGCTCCTTTAGGTTTTGGACGTCCAACCATCGCGGAGTGCAAGCTCATCAATCCACTTTAGCGGCAAGCAGGCGGGGCATACGGCACCAGGTGGACCCCACCAACACGCAAATGGCTGGTACATTTGCGCTCCCTCCAGGCCCCCACACGGTATGGGTGGACCCCACTAATACTTATGTATGGCTCGTGGCCGGGACTGTAGTAACCGTTCAAACTAGCGTGTCGGAGAAATTATCCAGCAGACCGCCATTTTCCATCTCTGACGTTCTCTCCTAGAGCCCCAATACTTATGTATGGCTCGTGCCCATGCCGCTATTGCCGTCCACAAAAGCTCGCGAACTCAGCCCCTGTTGGTGTTCTCAGCCCGATCCCCCAAAATTAATGGCGGCAGAAGCCATCTCTTCTTCTCTCCTTTTGCTTATCATCTTCTCCTTCTCTTCGCTAGCCGCATCCCAAACGAAAACAGAGGATGGAGAGAGGCAAATTCTCCTCCGAATCAGGGAGGATTGGGGAAAGCCCTCGGTTCTCAGCTCTTGGAACGACTCCAACTCCACCAACCACTGCAACTGGACCGGAATCGGATGCTCCGCTCATGGCTCTGTCACCGAGATCACACTCGTCAACGAAAGCATCAGCCAACCGATCCCCACCACCATCTGCGAGCTGAGAAGTCTCTCCTTTCTCGACCTCAGTGACAACTACATCACCACCTCCTTTCCCACGTCCCTCTACAACTGCTCTAACCTCTTGCACCTCGACCTATCCTGGAACTACTTCGTCGGTGTGATCCCCTCCGATATCTACCGTCTCTCTCCCGGTCTCACTGACCTCATCCTCTCATACAATAACTTCATCGGAGACATTCCCCCCTCCATCGGCCGGCTCCAGGCTATCAAGAATCTTGCTCTCGATGGCAATTTCTTCGCTCCGGCAACGATCCCCTCAACTTTCCGCAATTTGACACAGTTGAGCTCCCTGTTGATGAGCAAGACTAATTTGAAGGGCGAGATCCCTGAATTCATCTGGAGTCTAAAGAAGCTAAAGTACCTTTATTTATCTGCAAACAATCTAACTGGAGAGATCAACATCGACGGAACAATTGGCGCCTTGGGGTTGAAAGAGATCGACGTCTCGATGAATCAATTAAGTGGATCAATCCCGGAGGAATTCGGCAAGCTTCAGAACCTCTCCATCCTCGACCTCTCATCCAACCGGCTCTCCGGCGAGATCCCGATCTCATTACAAAAGGATGTTGGAGATAACCCTGACGGGTGTGTTTGCACGAATCACGCGGAGGTGAGGCAGCGCCCACCGGCTTCACGGTGAGCTGACGTGTTGTCAATTTAAATCTGCATGGTTTTGTTACGAGCGTTGGGATGACGCGTTCGTTTGAATGTTTTGTTACGTGCGTTGGGCACGAGGTATATTTTAAATGTTAGTTGCATGGATTAAGGGACGACGTTGTTTTCGTCGTTTTGTTTTTATTTGTTAAACAGTTTCCGAAGTAGTAGGACAGGGAGTTGTAATCATCGTTGGTTTGTTATATATATAAAACGAGCAGACGCTGTGAGGGACTAAGTCTCGTTTTTCTTCCCGTCTTTTCTTCCCATCATTTCACTTCCTGCGTCGGAGCATGAAATTGTGTGCCAGCCATTAAACGCTTCGAGAGTACGAAGCGAGTTTATCCTCTACACCAGACTGGGAGGCGAGCTTTGTTCTCTTCAAAGGAAGCCTACAAGGAAAGCTTCCTCTCGAACCCCAGCCTCTGCGCTTCCAGCGATCTCTTATACGTCCCTGTCTGCAAACATGGTTCGCCATGGAAGATGCGTATAATCCTCATCGTTCTTGCTTCACTCGTCACCTTGATGGCAACCGTCTTCACCGTCTTCAAACGAAGAGACCGTCATGGGAGAAACAATGTCAGAGATTTACCCACGTGGAAGATGATGTCTTTCTATCCGTTGGATCTTATTGAGTCCACCATCCTGAGTGGGCTCACGGAAGACAACCTTATCGGGAGTGGCGGGGGCGGGAAAGTATATCGGATTGTGCTGGAGGACCATGTTGCACAGATCGTGGCCGTTAAAAAGATCTGGAACACCAGGAAGCTTGATTCCCTGCTGGAGAAGGAGTTCCAAGCTGAGGTCCAAATTCTAGGCTCCATCAGGCATGCGAATATTGTTAAACTACTCTGCTGCCTCTGGAGCATCGACACAAAGCTGCTAGTGTACGAGTACATGGAGAACGGGAGCCTGGAGCTGTGGCTTCACAAGAAGTGGAGGGTGGGGGAGCAAACCGAAGAGATGAACTCTGATCACGTCCCTTTAGATTGGTCGACCAGGTTGCGGATTGCTGTTGATGTGGCACGAGGGTTATGCTACATGCACCATGGTTGCTCCCCACCTATCGTGCACCGAGATGTGAAGTCCAGTAACATACTATTAGACTCGGAATTTAGAGCCAAGATCGCTGATTTTGGTCTGGCTCGAATGCTTGTCAAGCCTGGAGAGCCCAATACGGTGTCAGCTGTCGCGGGGACATTCGGTTACATGGCTCCAGGTGAGCGATTTTGTCATTTGTCATATTTTTAATATAGGCACATAAGATACAATCAAGGTAGTATTCTTATGAATATTAATCAGGTTAGTATTCAGATCTCCTGTGAGTTAGGAGAGAGTTAGCAATTAACTACTTCAATTTAGAGGACATGCCTTGGCTATCGAAGTTGAAACACCAATGTCCAGGTGCTGCTACAGTGGCCGCACCTAGACCTCACACTTGCATGCGCTTCAATTGTATCTATCGCTTCCCAATAAATACTTTATTTTGTTGCTTTAGTACAATATTACTGTATATTTGATGTGTTATTACTTGATTTCCAGAATGCGCATGCTCGAGAAAAGTAAATGAGAAGATGGATGTGTACAGCTTTGGAGTGATTCTTTTGGAACTAACCACCGGAAGGAAAGCAAGGGATGGTGGTGAGCATGATAATCTAGCAGGATGGGCTTGGCGCTGCTTACAGAAGGATAACAAGGTGATCGATGCTATAGATCAGGATATCAAGGATCCGACATATATAGAGGAGAGTGCGCTTATCTTTAAATTAGGAGTCATGTGCACTAGCCCATTGCCTTCTTCGAGACCTACAATGAATGATGCACTACAAATCTTACTGCGATGTCAACAAGCTACTGCAAATATTACCATGGTGTGAATGAAAAGATGGTATTATAGAGCTTCTACAACAGCAGCTGGTTGCGAGCATATTATTTTGACCAACCGCAGGCTATCGCACCCATGAACAGCTCTTATATATATATATATATATATATATATATATATATATATATATATATATATATACACACACACACACATATACATACTGACATGGCAGCGTGTGATGGAAGCATGTTATAAGCACACTATTCTCCATGCCAATTATGTCCCTTCATAAAATAGGGGAGGTTCCAACTCTCTCCATTTTCTATATCAAAAAAAAAGTTTTTTAAGGTATCCATAACATTTATATTTGACTTCTCTCATAGACTAGTGCAAAAAAGATAGGAAAAGTTCCAAAGACATACCTCAACATCCTTTCTAAAAACAAGTACACAAAATGAATCTTCTATCATCAGATTAGGATAATTTCTCTTCTCTAATTTTGAGATCATTGATGTTGCATGTTTTGCATCAAAGAGGGCCGAGCATGATCGTATGGACGACACATTGATGGCTTAATAGGCAATAGCCATCCAATTTTAAGATAGGCGATGTATTGTCTATCTAAACATGCACACACCATACAGAATGGAGAAGAGGTATTTACAGGGGAGGAAAAGTATATGTATAGTGGTACAGTATCCTGATAGGGTGATTATGGTTGTTAAAAGGATCTGGAGCTGCTTGCATCTAGAGCTCACGCCATACTTATTCATGCACTTCAAGTGTTCGATGTTTTCAAAATTTTGATGAGAAATGTTTTTTTGTTTTTCATTTTTCTTTCTTTAGGCGAAGTGATTGGGGGGTTGAACTCAACTAAATTTTATTTCAACATTGGTGCTTCATTTTTTTATCACTCTAGTTTAGTACATTACTTGGCAGCATTCGTGTATGTTTTTGTACCGCTACTTGGTCTGCATGATGAGCTTAAGAAAACTAAATGAGAAAATGGACATGTCCAGCTTTGATTGGTTCTTCTAGAGCTCACCTCACCACCATGAGGAAAGCCAATGATGGAGAGGACGCTAATTCGGCAGAATGGGCTTGGTGCTACGTACAAGAGACCAATAACATTATCCATGATATAGATAACAATGCCAATGATCCAACATACTTGGAAGATATTACGATTGTTTTTAAATTAGGACTTATCTGCAGCAGTCCTTTGCCTTCAACGAGACCTATCATGGAGGAGGTGCTGCAACTCTTACTA
The DNA here is from genome assembly GCF_051530095.1 of Phoenix dactylifera. NCBI lineage: Eukaryota > Viridiplantae > Streptophyta > Magnoliopsida > Arecales > Arecaceae > Phoenix > Phoenix dactylifera. The sequence goes on along the minus strand of NC_143198.1, from coordinate 29,309,376 downwards.
CGACATCAAGAAGCGCCAAATTGCAAATATAACTGGGGAATAAATAAATAAATAAACACCGAATTGGGGCCCCCACCATAGCCGCGAACATCTCATTTAAATGAGCTTTAAGGAGCCAGCTGCGGGCTGCTGTACCCACCAACGATATTGTGTGCTGCTGTAACCACAACAGTACTTTCATGTCCCAACGAAATTGCTGCTGTACCCACAGCAATTTGTCAGGGAAGCGGTTTTCAAATATTCTTGGAGCGAATCTCATTATGGTTGAGGGCTCGGATGTGGTGATCGGCTGTATCCAAAGTCTAAGCCCGGAGTTCGACATGCACTCCCTATTGTAGGATGCTTGGAGACTGGCAAACGAGGGCATTTCTTTTGTTGTGAAGCACATCTACTGTGAGGCCACTCGGGTGACATGCTATGGACCAATTCCGTATCAGCTGCAAAGGGCTTTCAGGACATACTTTTTTTTTTTTGAATTTTTTTTTGCATATATTCATCCTAGAACTGTACGAATAGCTCGTTTTAAAGAGAGAAAAAAATGATTTACACCATGTAAGAGGTTGTCCATAGGCACAACATTTTATGCGCCATTTTTTTCACCCGTGAGATGTTTATCAGTAACATCCACCATGCTTTTTATTTGATTTATTCAACTTCTCTCCTAGGCTAGCTAGCCAATCATATAGTTATTGCGAACATGAAGAATTTTAGGGGACCCCAAACATGTAAATGAGGTCAAAGACGAGCCAGGTTTTTTCTAATTTGTATAAGACCTCATGGACCAAGCCGCATGCAGTGGTAGAATCATTACGAACCCATAAAAGCAGCTCTGGCTGATACAGAATCAGATAAAAGGAAAGACGTCATTCAAATCTACCAGTTAAAACACTCTGTATTACTGTCATTTCTGCATTAGTAGAAGGGTAGTTAGTAATGGTACTTCTCTTTCTCAGGTGCCCTGCCTTTTGTTTAAGAGGAATGCTAAAACAATAGACCCTTAAACAACATCTAAACAATGAAAGTACTCCAGAATCTTCTCATAGGAAGGCTGCGGTCCAGCCAAGCAACCCTCCACTACTAAACATGCATAAACCCTGAATTTTCAGTCATCTGAGAGAATAGCCTATTATTTCAGCATTCTCATCTCTTGGAGATTGACCATTTCTTGGTATAGATCTGTCGAAGATGACTTCGAACACATACAGGTGCAGCTAGTTCGCAGAACACAATAAAGCATCATCTGGTAATAAAAGAGAGTTTGCCTACTCTCTACATAGGGCTTCTTAAACAAGGTGCAACAGCTGCATAGAAGGCATGATATCCACTCCAAGAAAAAAAAGACTTCATTAATTCCCCTCTTTTATTGTTAAACTGTCAGGAGAAACCCAGAAAACAAAACTAGTAAAAAACTGAAAAATAGATAAAAGAAGGTTGACCGTTCCGCCACTTCGCAGGAAGGGAAAGAAAGAATGGCAGGTCTGGAGCAGCATCATCCGCACACTGACTGCCAGACCCAGAATTTATACACTTGCAAGATTTCTCCTGGTTTTCTCTACGCTACCATATACTGCCGCAGGGGTGTTAAATTAAGCATTGCTTCACAGAAATGAGGAGCGACAAAAAGAAACCATAGACTGCCTAGGTTTGTATCAAGACCCTTCAGGATTCTTCAAGCTCAAGATACTGAGAGTGAGATGCAGCGAGGAGAGCTGCTCCAATGCCTGATCCGTCACTGGCAAGCTTGATGACAATAGACGGTGCGGCCTCTTCTCCGAGCATCTCTCTGAGTGTGGTTTCCAAACAATTTCTAAATCTAGTGTAATGTTCATAAAGCCCACCGTCCATAGCAATCACTGTCCTCTGCATGTCACTTCCATCCCTTGCTGCATTATCACGGTCCTGCTTCTTCAAGACGCCCAGTATTCCAGCAGCAGCGAGACGGGCCCCACGACTGGCAATGATATCACAGACCTTGACAACCAGCTTTCTTGTTTTCAAAGAGGTATTAGAGATCTGAAATTAAAAGAAAAACAAAGATTTTGTAAAAAGAACAGCCACATTCTGATGACTTCTGTCAGGAGGAATTTAGATTATAGAAAAAAAGGAAAGGTAACATACCCCTAAAATATCCTTTAGTTTAGTCCCAACAACTCTGAGATCGGATGATGTGTCATGATGCATGGCTGACATGTCTGGAGTCCTGCACATATCAAGTCCCAATTTTGTTTATGATAAGCCAATACTGTAACATCTGACATAAATGTCCGCTAAATCACAATAAAAGATATTGTCAGAATTACAGGGAAAGGAGAAGCAAATACCAACCAAAGGGTTCCCTCTGAAAGTCAATAAATGACTAAAAAACTGCGCACGTACAATTACCATATGCACCAACTTTCAGTTCAGACTACACAAACAAATTTTTAACTGTTTCTTTTAGAGGCAGGATCAGACTGACAGTGCAATGGTTACCATGCCCTCTTCCAAAACCAAACATGCCACAGCATGGCACGTATACAAATTTCTAACTTGGCAATATGTATCCATCTCAGCTTTCAATTCTATATTCAAAAACAAAACCTCAAACTACTATTACTACCTTTAGCGTCCTCAATAGGCAATATGTACCAAATGTGGGACTTTCGTGAAGATGCTAGATATTAACATACTAAACAAGAGTCATAAACTAATGAGGAAAAAACATAAAAATTCTTTAAAGGTGGCAGGTCACAATCTACTGGTGGTGAAGGCATTTTCATGGATAGGAAGGATTCCGACCCAACCATTATGGCCTGCACGCATCACAATATTTGTGTAAAGTCTCTAATCCAATAATGTGGGAAACATCCTGCTTGTAAAATATAGAGCATAAAACTATGTCGTGTTCATATATTATTGTTAAGGGCATTATTGTAAATGGACCATGTATATATAATGAGAATATAAGGACGGGGCTTTTACCCTAGCTTCTTCAAAACATTTTGTGTCTTGCTACTCAACCCTCATTATATTTTAGATCGTATCAGAGTCAAATCCTGCAACTTGCGATCAACTTCTTCTCTTAAAGGTCCCACTAATGACTTCACTTTCAAGTCTTTGGAGGGCCCAGCTGGTTTGAAGGCTAGATTTGGTATAGTTCTCGAAAATACGCTTGCCTTTGCTCCGTGCCTTGTGGAGGGGCTCCCTTGAAGATCGTTGGAGGGGCCCAGCTTTTGGAGACAAGGATTTACAATAGAAGTGCCAGATCTGGTCTCTTCTTTGAGGTTTGGGTGGTGGGCGTTTTTTGATGGGTGGTATTTACAAGCTTCTTATGGTTACCACATCAGATTTTTAATATTTCTGAAGTTTGGTGCGATGATACATATGCACGGATTTGTTTATATGGCTGATTAACATCTCTTGGCTGAATCTAGGTTGTCAAGAAGCGTACTTTAGTTCTTGAATATTTCAGGTTTCTTCTGTTGCAGATCACTTCATCTTCATCACAAGATCCATCGCCTTCAATTTCAGTCAAGCTAGATGGCAAAATTTATAGTTTGTGGGTTTTCCATTTTTTGGAATTATGGGGAGAATGCTCTCAGGAACGATTGATGGGTCAACAGTGATACAAAGTCATCCGAAGGAGGCTGGAGAATGGTTGATTAATAATTCAAAGACTATCATGCGGATGATAGATTCCATCAACCCAACAATTGCAGCCAGTCTAACCCAAGTCTCTACAGCAACTGAGATGTGAGACTTTCTGAAGATATTTTAGCAAAACAATCATGCTAGGCTTTATCAATTGGAGCAACAATTGACTTAAATGACCCAAGGAGAGCAAACCATTCAAGAATTTTATGCTAGCATGTATCCTTACTGAGTGAAATGATGAACTACCTACATGAAGCAATCATGGTTATTTGATAACGGATGTTAAGTACTCTGAAACTGATGGTTAATGACTAAAGATGCATTCAGTTATAATCTAATTGACAGTGGTAATCAACACAACTTGCTTAAAAGATGTTATGCAAAATAGAACAGTATTCTAACAGTGGTCATTGACAACTAAAAGCATACCGCAGTATAAATTGAACTTCAAGATTTGGTGGAACACTGTCTCCAAACAAGGCAGCTTCTTCAGCCATTCTCAACAGGACTCTTCGTACAATTTCTCCCAAGTACATTCCGGAAATTAACTTCTCAAAGATCTGGGAATAAAAAAATAAGGTACATATAAATCTGAACAACCAATTTTTTGTACTCAAAGAAGTGGACGAAGAAATCACCTGTTCACCAGGATTCAAACTTTCAACATCTAATGCTTGATCGTATTCTGTTATAGGAAGATGAGATGACCTGAAATTTCCCCATTCCATGTTGATAACCTACAGGACAAGAAAAATGCCTCACTCTCTGTAAATACTTCTCTTTTATTTTAATAGAAGCCTGGTGGTTTCAACCTCCCTTCACCTCAAAAAAAAAAAAAAAAAAAAAATGCCTCACTCATGTTTGATAACATAACATGTCCTGCCCATTAATAAGAGGCAAAAGAGATTGTTTCTTGCTATTGGTTTAATGAGAAGCTTAAAATTACTCAAAATTTTGTTTCCAACCTCTCATACTTAAGTTCCACAAGTTCCAGGCAACAGAAGTTCTGCTTACCATCTTTCCTGATTTTGGTAAAAGCCCATGCCATTTAGGAATTGCTTGTGCATGCTCTACATATGCTGCATTTGTTCCAGTACCCAGTATGACAGCAGCAACCACATCATTATCGTAATATCTGCCCCCAGCCAATGTGCCAATTGTGTCATTTACCTAAAATAAGACCATCAGTTCTGCCCTAAATTTGCACTATCTTCACCTTTGAGGTGAAGAAAGAAACCAACAATTGGAAGAATACTTATGTCTTTTTGAAAATGCCTAAAAAGAAAAGAAAAAAAATGCCTCAAATGCAAAGCTTCTCATTATTAAATTTGAAAGCAGTACGAATAAAGGAACTTACTAATGCTGTAACCCGCATATCAAGACCTTGCCTTTCCATGGCCTTGGTCAACTCAGCCACCACATCTTCCCCAACCTGGCTTTGGAGGAATGAAAAAGGTCCATCAAAACATATTATGGTCTACAAGGAATTTCAGCAAGAATGATGATATCTGGCCAATGTGATTGTGGGATTCTATGAGCCTTTGCTATCTTTTACACAAACTAAATGAAACATTTAAGCTTTACGGAGTGATAATCTTCATTGGCCTGATCTGTAATAACTTCAGGCAACCCTAAGGAAAGAAAAAGAACTGGTATGGAGTGTGAAATTTTGTCATAAACCACTACTAAGAAGATGGCACATATCAAACTAGAGCATATCTAATAAGCTCAAGAGAAAGATCATTTAGATAGCAATGCAAACTAACTATTCAAAAGTGACTGTATGGAAGGCATATGACAATCACTTCTATTCTATAGTTCACTCAATGATTATTAAATAAAAAATTAGTCAATAAACTAATTTGCCTTACAATCTAGTAAAAGAGATAAAAAATACATTACATGACATAAAAATTCACCTTTGAACTATATATTCCTACTCGCCCAACCAATCCTAAGCAACACATTTAAATGCAGTGCTGCATGTAGTAAGCAAAGGCAACTTGTATGTCAATCTCAACTAAAAGGAAAACCTAGAAATACATAAATAAAGCTAACAAGGAAATGTTAAGCAATAGAGCAAGTGCAAAGATCTCGAAAGTCAAAATACACATAGCAAAAAATAAAATTCTGATGAACATGTTTATTAAATTTTCAAAATGCTAGAAAAAATAACTTAACTGAAAAAGCATCAGGAAAAGTGACTACCCCAAAAAAAAAATAAGCATTGAAGAAACTGCAAATAATAGGAGCACTTGGGACAAAATTTTGAATTACAAGAGAACTGGCAAACTGAGAAGGATTATTTTTTAAAAAATAATGGAGGAAAACTTAATAATACTCATTAACCGTATCTTAGATGAGATAATTCTTGTTGATGCCAGAAAACTACAATACAAAACAAAGAGTATATATTAACAATTGAGGAAGCGTAAGAAATTGCATCGCATCTATTAAGATGATTGTGCCATGTACAAAAAAAGAGAGATCAAATGAAACTATAATAAAGAAACATTAACAACTGTGATCCACATGTAGGGTCAGAAAAAATATCGAATAGGATTAAAAAACTTGTTGGAAGATGTCAAAAGAATGTGGGAAATTCCGTTTTGCCAGAGGAAAATGTCTTAAGCTCCAAAAAGACCAAACAACAAACTTCTTAAATCCAAATTCAGGAATACAATTGGTAGATAAGATACAGAATGATCTATTCCATGCATGGACACCCTGATGGACAACCAATAACATTCATCATATCCAAGAATTTTCTTGTGTAGCTTCAAGTTCGTCATCACATAACAAAGCTAAATCATAATCTCATTTAGGTCAAACAGGAAAAGAGAAACCAGAATTTACCGTGCCATTAATGGCAAAACCCTTTGTCCACTTAATAAGAGTGCCAGACGAGATCGATGTTTGCTTCACAGGGAAAGAGAAAGTAAAACCAAGTTCTCTCTGCCTGCCCACAGGAAGGTGAAATTCTTCACCTTCTGAAGCAACAAACTTTGCCAATGCTGCAGCAATGAAGTCAAATAGTTCCTGAAAGCATAATTGAAGTTGAGCAAGCTTAGAAGCAGATTTAGATATTTCCAAATAAAGAAGAGTCAAACATACAACACCAGGCCCCTCACTTACACTGGAGCTTCCAACCATCAAATTTGGTGGAATGGAAACTTCTTCAAATTCTTGCCTGACAACATACCCTCCCTTTCCTCCCAATTGTACACGTAGTACACGGAAGTTGGTTCCTCCAAGGTCCAATGCATAAAACAATCCTGTCTCATCTCTGTAATGATACTACTTTTAAATACTTGATGAAACAAAAATTGGTTCCTAATATTTTTAGCAACACATCCATAATATTAGTCATGCTGTACAGGCGTGTTTGATGCAGGCCAACAATCATTAATGCAATCTATTTGCTAAAAGAAACAAATAATGCATGTTTATGACACATGCACATGCACATACACATACACATATATAGACCCTAAAATTATCAGATGTGAGCTCAAATGTTCAACTCTGCTACAGACTGTACTAGAGTTTACTCTCCTCATCCTCCTACCTCCTCCCATTATCTCCTCAGCCAACGACATGTTTAGTTTCATGGTAGTAGTTTTTTTGGAACAACGTTAGCTAACAAGCAAGTCCAAGGCATCCATGAAAAACCAACATTTTTAACATTATTGGCATATTAATTATCCATCCTCCTGAGCTAGGTGGTAGCAAACCGAGTTATAGGTCATCTGTTGAGCTGCTTTCATGTGCTATGAAGATCAGTGTACAAACAGCTATAAATATAAGCATTCAAAATGAGGAAAATGGAAGATTCCATCTCAATCACTCTCCAGATGCTAATGTTATGTAGATCCGCTTTATTTTTATATTACCAGATAAATACACAACCTTTTCTTCTTAAATCAGTAGTGGCCTCACATGTAAGTATATTAAACTAACACTCATCAACGACTATACTAGCAAACACACTTTAAACCATAGGATGGTAATTCCTAATAATGATCCAAAAATAGGCTTCACATAGAAGAACATTAAAGAGAAATCTCTCATGTAAGCTAGCTGGAAATCGAAACAATAATAATCGGTTCAAGCACAATTCTCAGAATCATCTTAGATTGAATGGGCATAAGGTTCAAGTCAATGTCTGTACTATTATATTGGGCTACGATACAGGTCCGGAATCTTTATAGTTTTTATCAACCTCCTTTGGAGCTTACAAAGGGTCAAGTAACTAAACTGAGAAGCCAAAGCTTGCCAATACAACATAAAATTGAGGCACAAATTGAACAGAACTTTGGGAGGCCCACATGGTACAATGAGATATAAATCTGATAATCATTCCCCTAGGTACTTCCTTATAACATGTAGATTAACATGGGATTGACAAGAGCATGCTCCAGCCATTATTCCCCAACTTAAGTGGTCCCCACTTAAAAGAATAGCTTAATACATTGACAAGGATTTACTTGCAAGATTATGTTTGACTTCTCTTTTTGCTTATTTTCTTTGTTTTCTGAAGATGAAAGTCATATTACAAGTCCAACAAGTAGAAGACTTCATTAGAAATCTTTTTCTTTATCCATGTTACAGCCTAACCCTACTCTTTCCTTTCCTTATGCAGATCCTAACAGTAACAACACCATATGACATGTCACAACCTAGCAAATTTAATAGAGTCTGATTCTTACATAGGTAAAGATAACAGAATTCTTCTCGCAAAAAATCCAAAGCTCTCCAAAGCCCCAAAGTGACAGGCTTAACATAGTATAACTTGTTTTCATTAACTGACAGGAAGATACATGACTTCAATTCACCAAAAAAATAAACTTAATATACAAACTGAATACATCTATATCATACCTCTTGGATCTAAACATGTGACTAACAGCCCATCATCCATGGGACCACCATTAGCTCATATTTTTCCAACTTACTAATTTATGAATGAGGAAAGACCTTCACTTGTTGATCAATATAAATACTTGATGCACAACTACTCGACCTTTCATGTCATATAATTCATATCCATTCCATGTTCCAAATTTTGAAGAAGGCCAACTTATCTCCTCAGAATGTCAGGTATCATGTTGGTGCAGAGATATGCTAGACTAATGGCAACATGGCATATATGCAGATGATAAAGCAAAAATACACATTCGGGTCAGATTATAATGCTGCTCAAGTTAAACTATATGCAAAGAGTTAACCAACAAGTCTTATCCCATTTGTATGGAGACTATTTTGGAATCAGGCATAAGCTGTTAAAGGTGTTATGGTAGAATCTTGACGAGAAGATCACCTCCGATGAATTTTCATGACTTAAAGAAAACAATTTATATAATAGCAACACCCACATATTTATGTCTTAGAATGTGATAGAAATGACTACATTGAGATGGATGCATGGTGAAACTAGGAATAATAGAATGATAAATGAGTATAAGAATAGTACAAAATAACGACAAAGTGGTGGAGGTTTGATTGAGGTGATACAAACATGTACAATGAAGATCCAAGGGAGTTCTAGAAAAGAGGTATACTTTATATATGTTGAATGTTGTAGGAAAAGAAGCTGAAAACGTAATATAACATGAATGGAAGTTATGAAAAAGGATATAGAAAAGCTTGAAATAAGCTCAGAGATAGCCCTGCATAGGGATTTGGAAAATGGGAATCCATAAAGCCAGCCCCAAAAAGTTGAAGGCTTCAATTTTATTTTATGGCTATGGTTATGGTTATGGCTGTTATTGAAGTAGAGGGCACTTGAACTGTACACTAGAATGTCATCCGTCAAGAACGAAGACCCATACTGCTGATTATAAAGTTTAAGATTACGAAACTAAGGTTCTAATACTCAAAGTTATCCTAGTCATGAAGAGTCTAGATGAAGGGAGGAAAATCACACCATCTGACTCAAGGAGTTAAATAATCTCTAATAACACTTTATAAGCCAAAAGACCAGATCAACATTAACACATGTAAAAAATAAAGCACTTGTATAACATGAAAAAAATATTTTACAGAGAAAAACATTGCAAATATAATATTAAAAGCATGTAAAGCATCATTCTATTGTTATACGGCATGTCCCTTTCTATCATAAAATTACAAATTTTCTACAACATTATGGGACATTTACTTCAAACACAGGACATTTACTTCAAACACCAAAGGCTGATTGCAATAAATTATCAACTGGATGTAGAAGAGGTGATGATGCAAGATCCAAAGTAGAGAACATGTTGGAAACCATTGTTCATGAACCTGACAACTTAAGATGAGGCTTCATAGTTTAAAGAGCTTGCATATTGAGGTTCTAGGTGCAACCATTTTGTTTTGGTGTCGCCATTTACCTATCTCTATATTGCATCTGTTAATTGACTCCAGATATTTGTTCTGTTATACCAGCTCAGCAACTATTTGCACAAGAGAATATTTATGATTCACGGTCGGTAAACAAAATTCTATATTGGCAAGATTTTGTTCCATAGGTAGCCACTGACTTAAAAGGTCATGATTAATATGTCTTGGTAACTGTCCTAAAGAATTAAGTGTTACGAACCAGGAGCTAATCATAAAGCTAATTATATAAAGCAAGGGTCAGGAAAAATAAGCAAATAAAATAAACAATCAACCCCAATGCCCTGAATCCTAAAATACATCAAAGCTCAAGAACTATCGTCCCACAAGCCAAAACTGGATTATAGCCAGCAACCAAGATATATCCTTGTAACAGAACTGGGCCGGTCTATTGACATATAATCTGAAGTTACTGAACTCATCCATAACCAGGGAAGAAGCAAAGTGAGACATGACGACCAAATAAGCTCATTTGATAGTCATAGAGAAGTCAGAAAATAGTCATAGAACTTGTTCTATTCAAAAGAGGGGGAATGCATCATGCAGAACTTCATGTTAGTTGCTGACTGCGATAAAGAGAAGACACTTTCTTCATCTTGTTTTTCCACTGAAAAGGAGTATAACACCCTCCCCCACATCCTCACAGAACTCATGCCCATAACATCATACAAAACAAGGGTCATTGGGCCTGGAGTAAAACAAGAGATGCAGAACCGGAGAACGTTTTCACGAAGAACAAGAACTATGAAGAAAGAATCATCAAAGTAGGGACTCCAAAATAGAAAAGGTAAATTCTGACAGACAAACCCAAAACGCAAGAAATCCGCGTGAGAAATATTTTTGAAGTACAGCAATAAACAACTACGAGAAAGAGGAAAGAACCACCCACAAGATACAAAGAAAAATCTTTTTAACATAAAGAAGGGAAGAAAGCATATCAAAAGAAAGCAAATTTCCAACTACAGTAATGGTAACGGGAAGGGTATCTCAAGAATCAAAGTCATAGCCCGAGCGGATCCAATCATAGAACTCGATATATATGCACATCCGTAATTGAAAAAAAGAATAGGCGGGGAAAGAAACAATAGGCAGTACCCTGTGGGGAGGTTATCGACGTAGCTGATAAGCATCTTGAGCTTGCTCCCGCCCTCCGAAGCGAGGCCGGCGAGCATCTCCACGGTCATCGCATCCGCCACCTGCCTCAGCTTCCCAATCGGCGTGGCGCACTTCTCCTCCAGGTCCTTCAGTATCGCCATCGCCCGTGCCCACCGCCCGGAGCTCCGCATCCTGTGCCGCACCACCAGCGCCGCCACCGCGCATGCCGCCGCCGCGCACACCACCGCCGCTCCCACCGCCACCTTCCCCATGCCCGCCTCTCCCCAAAATCACCCAAAGACAAAAGAAAGTAAGAAAAATTTAAGCTAACTCCTAATAAGATCTACCAAAATCCTAGCTTTCCACTCGATCCAAGAAACTAGGGCCTCGAATTCTTTCTCTTCTGCTTTCTTCCCCTCCGCGCGTTCTTTCTTGATCGGAAGAAGACAAGACACCCTAGATCGGTTCGGAGATCCTTGCTTCCGTTCTTTCAATAAAAAATTTCTTCTCCCGCCGCCGATCGCCGGCGATCGGAGAGGAGAGGGATCGCCGGAGACCCTGAGATCCAATGGAGATGGTGGGATTCAGAGGAAGAAGGGGATCGAGCGATACTTGAGAGGGAGGCGGAGACACAGACGAAGAGCTCTCGTGACCGTGGTTTCCGATTCTTAAGGGATGGGGACGATTTGAAGGAGAGAGAGTTTTTTGGAGGTTAACGAAGAGCATATCCAAGATTTCGGAGTTTTCCCCACTCAAGAAAATTTTTCTTGATTTTCTTTTTTGTCAGAATGCCCTTGATGTTTCACTAAATTACGAGACAAATCACGCGGTCTAACCATTTGCATTTCTGGAAAATTACTTCAAAGCGCTATGGGTGTTTAGGTAATTTTGATTGGATATGACAAAACGCCGAGATGAAGAAATCACGTGATCTTCCGGAAGTCAGAGTCAGCACGTTAAAGATCGTGACACGTGTATTTCAAGATGGGTGATAGTCCACGTGGCGACGATCTGGTAGCCACGAAGAGGTTAAAAAGCTGAGAACAGCGTTGCGAAGAAGTTAGAAACGGCTCGCGATGCAGCGTTAGGGTTGTTGACGAAGGATAAGGAATATTATGGCAAACTTCTCCAATCAAATAATTCCAACAAGTTTTTATCATGAGATAAGCATACGGGCCCACCATCAAGCTTTGACCAGAAATTATATTCTCCACCAATGGATATTCCCCACACGAGTCGTGCATCTCCGAGCCTCATGCATCACCGTTGATGTGGTGAGCATGATGCAAGATATAATTTTTCAACTTTGATGTTTATCTTGTTCAGATGAAAACCATATGGTTGGCAATTCGTTATGCCACACGTAAGCGATTTATTAAAATCCTCATTTCTTTTCGAAACTTAGTTAAGCACAGACCTCACAAAATATAAGACCCAATAATATCACCAAAGTGGCCCCCACCTGACGTGCTTGGTGTATGGCCATCTCCGCCATGCCTGCGAATTACACAGACCCTAGCATGAACTTACTCTAAACTCGTACCATGTAGCATGCATGCAGTGTATGAAATATTTTGGTATACTAGCGTATAACTTGTCCAATATATGGGATATATTTTTTTTTCTCATTTTCTCAAACTATTTTTCAAATGCAATAATACCAATTCAATAAATTATAAATAATAAAATACTCCAATAATTGCATGTTTAGTAATTAATTTTAATTATGATCAAGTAGAAATTTTTGTTATTATAATTAGGGTCATTAATACCTGCATCTATATAGCGGATGGATAATTTGGATAAACTCTCGTCATTAATACCAGCCTTACTAATATTGGCCCTACATGATACATGGAATATAATCTTCTCTCTTCTAACGAATTTTCAAATATAGTATAATAATGTAAGAATTTATAATAAATAGAAATTTTTATAGCTAAATTTTTATTATAAATAGAAATAAATTTTAATAATACTTGAGCAGATAAGCCAATCTAATCAGATTCAATGAGACTAGAACCTTAAACTATCTAAATCCCAACAGATCAAGCACATTATCTACCTAAGGAATTTGATTAATGCGCATCCTTTATTTCTCGATAGATGCGCTTCCCTCTCCCTAAAACATTGTCATATATAAAAGGATATGTATTCTAATATATATATATATATATATATATATATATATATATATATATATATATATATATATATATGCCACTAGATCCAAATCATCATGGGCAATATATGTACTTATTTTCCTTCATTTTCACCATATTATCCATTCAGATCAATGGCACCTTTTCTCGCTCTCATTTTATTATAATAATAATTTTTAGGACACCGGTAGGTCAAGATGATCCAGATCTACATTATTCACAAATTGCCTTCGACCCAAGCTGCAACCAAAATAACAGTAAACTAATTGGACATGAACTTAGATAAAGACAATCGCCAATAGAATTGAGTGCAAATTTCATGATATTGATACTGATTCGATTAAAGTTAAGTGGATTTAATTTGACATAAAAAAAATAAATTATAGTCCCTTAAACTTTGACCTGTCTCGAAATAAGCACAATCCAACTTGAATCTGTTAAGCAATGATCATATACTGATTTAAATCTTAGGCTAAAAGAGTAATCAAATTACTACACCAAATCCAACCTAACTTTCTTGCACTTCTAGCAGCACCATCACTCCCATAGTCCCGTAGTCCCATTGTGCGTGCATGTGCGCGCGCTTGTGCATGTGCGTGCACCATTGGACTGGAATCTGGAGGCGTGACACCGCCAAACTGACGCAGAACACCGTGGAAAGCACTAACAAGACGAACGGTCCAAAAAGGAGGGGATCTGTCACCATCGTTACTATACTTCCGTAACGGAGGAATCTCGAGTTCCCTTCTGATTTTTTTTCTTCCTAGAGAAAGCGATGATGCCATCAAGATGGTAGCACAGTTAGAACGAAGCTAAAATTTTATCGGAGTGACCCAAGTTCAAAATGCGCAGGCATTAATTAAATATGAAGACCGGATGCCTTTCATCTGGTTTATCCAGTGAAGTCGCCATATGATCCACCGATACTAAGGAGGCCTATGCGGGCGGGTTTCATCTCTTTCTTCTCTTTATTTTCAGTAAAAAAAGAAAAGAAAAAAAAAGAAAAGAAAAGAAGAAGAAGAAAGAAAGAAGAGACCGACTGTCACAAGGGAACGACACGTGAATGGTTTCACGTCGCAGCAGGAGGCAGTGCCTTTAATTAGATGTCTGCCTCCCACATCCTCTTCTCGACAAATCAATTAAAGGCAATGACCAACCTTTGATGTAAACGCTTCCTAACTCAGGAATCTGGTTCTAAAATAAAGGTAGCAGCCAGAACCCTGGCTATGGGCTATGGCGTGCACTAGAAAAGAAAATCTATCAAAGCTTTTGCCAACCACTTCTAAATGGCATGATAAAAACGATACGAGGCATAATTATGTGGTGGTGCATTCATAATTCACAACTCAATGCATTGGAACCATTACTCCAGTGATAGTGATGGCATGTTGTTCATGTGGATTAGTTAGCTGCTAATATGGTTTGTTGCCATGAGGTTCGTGTTCTTTGCAGCATGGTCCAAAATGACTGGCCGAAAAATATTTTTGAGTTTTTTTTAATTTAGAATAAGTACCTAAGATCAATTCATTTAAATCTAATCACAAGCATCATGATCGGCTCGTTATTAGGCTCAATGATTTTGTACTACAATGCTCCCTAATCTATATGGGTTATGGACCGGGTCTGCTCTAATACCATTTGTAATAATTCAGGATCTCACTAAAATAGCTAGTAGTAAGGTATTTTTTGAGTTGCTTAGTCTTTTATAAGTACTCAATATCTCTCCGATGAATAACCGATGTAAGGCTAAATTCATGCATATACAAATCCTCACATATACATTTGCAAAATATGGTATGCCGAGTAAGGTAGGTGGATACAAATTATTCTGTACATTAGGAAGTCACAAAGATGGTTACAATGGACAAAGAGACCAACATATGATTTAACGCAAGTGATTCTTCAAATTTGTATCTTATACTTACAATCCACATCTCAGTGGTTATGACTAACATTTATGCATTTGCTACTTGTAACAAGATCAAATTGGATTGCATTCTCAACAAAAGAAACTAAAGATCTCCAAATAATTAGGAACATGGAAATCAGTCTTCCCAAAAAAAATTGAACCAGCAGTATGCGGATTCGGTCCTTTTGGCTGATAATAGAACAGTCGACACTTATGGCTCCAAAAAAAGATTCCTATGTCCTTTTCTAACAGCTCAGCTGACAAGGATTTATGGCCTCAAGATATGGAACCAGTTCCATCCCGGCTCTCTCATCAAATAAAAGATCTTGCACAGCAATCGCATGAACAATGGAATGCTTGCTTCAGTGCCATTTTTTTGCCCCATAATGGACCCATGAGGTTGAACAAATTAGCGGTTTCAACTGTCTAACAGCATGCAAGATTCCAAACACTAGCAGTCTAATCCTATCTTGCTAGTTAATCAAGCACAAGAAGAAAGTTGGTAACTACAACTAGAAGAAAGTAGTTCAAAGGTCCTTCCTATTTTCAGTCAAGATACATCATGCTACTTTACAAGTATTTGTGACTGCGAAGTCGCAAACAATGTCACAAGGGTTTGTTTGACCTTTGAACAATTGAGATATCTTAGCCTGGGATCTAAATGGACCAGACCTGGAAGGCCATGCTTAAGCTTGTATTCAGGTCGTAATTCTGAGCTTGGGAATGCCCGGGCTAAGAACTCCAACAAATTGAAGCAGGCCTGGTTCTCCAAATCGCAACGTGATGAGAAAGCGAATCTTGGTATGAGTTGGGCTTAGACCAACCTTTCACGGGCCTGGACCCAACTTGGGCCATCGCCAACTCCAAAGTTGGCCTGGATCTTGGCAGGCCAATATGAATTTTATCTCGATCGATTTGTAAATAATGATAAGAAAAAAAAATTATCTATAATATCAAGAAAGAATATTGGATATGATTTACAAAACCCCTAAGTATTTATTCACCACGGTGATAGAAGAATCCACTATAAGACAGCTTCACTCACATCATAAATACACAGTAAATCAACTGTAGGTAAGATGAAAACATTTCAAGAAACAGAAAATAAAGAAAAATGGAAAAATTGTAGAAGCTCAAACAGCAGGAAACCACCAAATTCCTATTTTGATCTCTTTACACACGTATTCTTATGTTACACGGTTCTCTATCAAGTCTTGAAACCCAGGGCAGACCACCTCCTTGTGCCCTCCTTGACCCTGTGCGAATTAGTGACCATAAGATTTTCTAGGGACTTTGGCTCCCTATTTCTGACTCTACCTGCTTCTTTTAAGAGCTCAGCGAGCCTTTTCCTCTCATCTTCAACATCAGGGTTTGCTGTTCCAAGTTTCTCCTCCCTCACCTTAAGTACATATTCCAGGATTTCAATTGCATCTTCCACCCTGCCATGAAACAAGTGCAAAAGAGTGAATGACATGAAATCTTTGATCCTGAGTTATTAGCATATTATATTTTGTGCTAAACAGCTCATATGCTTAGAGGCTTCATCTGGAACATCAATAGGCTTGACATTTCCAAGCTTCGAACTCTATAGAAATGTGATTTGTTTAGCCAGAAAATGTTTATCACAATACCTGAATCAAAATGGTGATGCAATGGTCACTATCCTAGAAATGCATATTCCCATAATTAAGATGCCACCGAAGCCTAAAACAGTAAATCGACCAAAAATCTCCTGCACTAATATGAAGAATAAGTTCCATTATTAAGCATAAAGATGCAATATATGCAATATCTACAGACTGATGAGAACAATGAATATATGAAAGACAACACTTATGTGCTACATCGCAGTTAGGGCTTTCAAATGGGAGAGCTGTTAACAAGCGGCTCGTGTTCAGCTCAAATTCTGCTTGAATTTGACAATCAATTAGTAAACAGTTCGAGCGAGATCAACGCTTGGCTAGTAGCTAGCTCAGATATCTTGAAAATTCACAAACGCCTCTAGATGAGTTCGAAATAAAAACATGAGTTATGCTGGCATGCACCAGCTCAGCTTGTTTACCCTGGCTTGTGTTGATCAATCTGTTAGATAGATTGAAACCATTGTTGTGAAGATAAAGGTCACAACAGATGAAATGATGCATCCAAAATAAATGCTGCTGGACTGATCACATCACTATGGGTGAAAGTGGATCGGATAATATCCGTCCGGATCATTTTCATATCCGAATCTATCCAGATATGGATAGAAATTTAAGCATCTAACTAATATTCATATATGTATCCATATCCGTCAAGTAAAAATGAATACAGATATGAACATATAACTATCCAATCCGAATTTGAATATCTAATTCTATTTGTAATTCTATTTAATTTTATATGATATTCATGAACTTTTAAGAAAAATAAATGATCACATTAATATGCTATTAACTTGATTTATCATTCACTTAATAATATGTGGTCATAAAGTTTAATTATCCGATTTATATCCATATTTATATCCATATTTTTGGTATCCGATTTATATACGTGTCCGTTTAAAACAAATATAGATATAAATTTTTGCATCCGACTAACATCCGTATCTGTATTCATCAAACAAAATAAATATGGATATGAATATGCTAGTATCCGATCCAATTTCAACCCTACACATCATTTATCTGGCCCTGATAGGAACTATATTATATGGTCAAATATGAGAAAATAACTATAGCACCATCTCCAATGGACGAAACCAAGGAACCAAATCAATTTTTTCCATGTGTCAGAAGAAAATTTAAACAAAATCATCTTGCCACGATCACCTCTCTTCAGATTTGCCAGCATTTTCTTCAGTTACAATATAAGCTTACATACCATCTCCTCAAACTTAGAATTTTATTCTACATGAGTTTCCAATTGACCACAAAGGACAACATGATAAGTTTGATTACTGACAATATGCCAGCTGCATGACAGAGGATAATTCTGACCAAGAGAAAGAAATAAATCTGAGCAATGATGGAAGCTGTTGGAGCCTCTGGCATTAAAATATTTGAAGGAATTTTGAGAGAATAAAGCTAAAAGGATGTAGAAGATTGTCAAAGCTCGCAAATCATTACAAATGTTGGGCATCCAGGCATATCAGCACATTACAACTCAAGGGGATGTCCAAAATCTTCTGAAGATGACTTCCCAAACTAACATTCTTTCCATGGGACACATGTTATCTAAGCCCTCAAACTCATATTAAATCAACAAACCACCTAACTGCTTAAATTTAGACTCCTTTTATCGAACCAAGGGCTTCCATGCATAGCTCATGAATTGTTGGGAAGTAATTAGTTATTTATTTTAAAGAAAATAAGGATCTATATCTGAAAAGAATGTGCCATCCATTTCTTCCATGTATTAAAACAACAGACCATTTGCTAAATGAACTAAACAACTTCTTAAGAGTAAAGTTAAAGAACAAATAGAGAAAGACATGAAAATAGCAACAGAACAAAAAAAGCAACTTGCAAGCTACATATAGAAGCCTGAGTAATGATTAAGAAACATAGATATAACTTCTAGAAAAAGAATGAATAAATATGAGGATTGAATAACTGCAGACTGCAGAAGTTATGTTACCTTCCTATGGCATCATATGTTGCAGCTAGATTGCTATACACCCCAAGAGTATCTGGATGGCTTGACCCATATTCCTGCTCCAAAATTGCCCTAGCTTCCTCAAACAAGTCTGCCGCCTCATTAATCTTAAACAGCTGCACACATGCCAGCCCCATCTGATTCAACACAATTCCAAAGAAGGCCGATTTTTTCTCACCACTGGCCCTCAGCTTGGCCACAGCACTGTCGAAAGAGCTCCAAGACTCTCCATACCTCCCAACCATGTAATACATCACCCCCATCTGGGCCTCAATCCCTGCAACAGTGCTCCACTGCCCTGGCGAATCCTCCAGCAGCTTCAGTGCCTTCTGCAACAGCTTCAATGCCTCCTCAGGCTCATTCACCGCCTCAAAAATGGCTGAAATTTCCATCAGACCTCCAGCAATATCCTCAGGACTGGTGCCTGGAACAGGCTTGGCATAAATCCTGAGGGCATTCTCGCAGTAGGATTTTGACTCCCGAAACTTGCCCATCTTGTAGTAGATATCGGCAAGGCGAACAAAGACCGAAGCGACAGACATGTGGTTGTCACCCTTGATGGACTTGAACACTGTAAGGGCCTTCTGATAAGAGAAGACAGCCTCATCAAAACGGCCGAGGGAGAGATAAGTGTTGCCAATGCTGACATCAATGGCAGCAACCTCAGTCTCCTGACCATTGGCGATCATGGCCATGGAAGCAAGAACAAGGTGCTCGAGGGCAGCATCAAAGTCACCCTTGGCCTCATAGATGAGGGCCATGAGACGGCGGTCTGCAGCCTCCTCGAGAGAGGCGGGAGGGCTATGCTCACGGTGGATGTCGAGTGTCTTGCAGCAGAGCTTCTCCGCTTCATCAAACTGCATTGCCTGGACATGAGCTTCGGCCAAATACCTGCCAAATTTTTAAAATTCAGTTACTGATCCAAGGGGAAAAGGGAAAAGCCGGGGAAGCGTTGAGAGATGGGAGATCAAAGAACTGAGGAACCAGTTTAATTATCCGTGATCATCGAGGTTGGGAGCGGTTCCTTTAGCCCGCAACTCTGTTCTTGATGGCAGCCTTACATGGTTTTATTTGCTGCAGTATATTTTCTTGGTGCTAACGTGCGCCTCGCTTCGAGGGCTATCACGGCAATCGAGACCATCCACGCCGGAGGACAGAGCAGGAGGGTTAAAAAAAAAAGTGCAATATGCGGAAAGAAAGGTATAGAGCCGCGGCGCACTCACCGGCAAGTTTCGGCCACCCTGGGATCTCCCTCCCCGAGCTCCTCCATCTGGATCTGGAGTCCCTTGGTGTAGCAGTCGATGGACTGATCCAACCTTCCAAGCATCGAGTGCGTGTCCCCGAGCTGCATGTACCCGGAGAATGCCGCCAGCGCGTGCTCCGGTGCCGTTCCGGCCACCGGCACCGCCGCCACCGCCCGCTCCAGCACCGACACCGCCTCCTCGTACCGACCCAGGCTGCAGTAGACTGCCGCCGTCACGTGCAGGCTCATCGCCAGCTCCAGCGCCGCCCCTTCCCCCAACCGCTCGAACGCCCGCGACGCCCGCACCGCGTACTCCAGCGCCTTCCCTGGGCCCTCGCCAGACGCGATCGTGTCCCGCGCCAGTTTCAGCAAAAATGGACCCAGATCCGGGTTGTCCAGTGCAGCCTCGTCCGCCGCCGTTGGTGGCCGCTGCTTCTCCGCCGACGACGATCCCGGGGTCCGCTTCTTCCGGTCCGGGGAGGGCCTCGCGCGGGAGGACAGGGAGGGCGACGGGGTCGAAAACTTCTTCGGCATTGGGGATCTGACCTCGCCAGGGCGCCGGATCTGGGAGTCGCCGTCGTTGGGGACAGCAATCCGGAGCGGTGGAGTGTCGGGCGGGGCGACGAGACCCGGCATGGCGGCGCCGGAGATGGAAATCTAAGGTTTTCACGATAAGAGACACGGAATTGGAACGAAGATTTGGGTGTTTTTATAGGAGAAACCGAGTCGCAGAGGTGGCGTCAAAGACATACAAGGGATGGAGAGGAAACGGGTCGCATTATTTGTTAAGAGATTACCACTCGCCACCATTCTTGAAGCTTGCTTGCAAGGTACTTCTACTCTATATTTCAAAAAACTTAAGAAATTTATCCTTTTTACCAAAAAAAATAAGAAATTTACCGGAACGAGACTTAATAAAAAAAGATACATATAAATTTCTATTTTAATTAATTATTTGTGGATTTTGGAAGCTTTAGGTTCTTTACTTGTGCGCTGGGTTCGAATTTCCTTTTTCTTTTGCTTTCTTTTTGCCCGTTAAATGAAATAGGAAAGGATTAAAGTGTCCATCTGCACCGCTTAATTACCATGACGTCGCTACTATGTGCCTAAAATTACTCAATTGCCACTGGGTGGTGCCTACTGCCAGTTTCAAGGAATGGATTTTTAGATATCCATTAATAAAATCATTTAGACACCCTCAACTTGAGAACAATTTTATTAAATATCTTTCGAGTTTAACAAATTTTAACATGACATTTTAATTAGTTAAGTGATTCCATATGGCCTCGCTATTTATGTTTATTTATTTGGACTCAGAAGATTTTATCATGCGTTGGTCACGCGTAGAACTAAAATACTTTTGTCAAAAGCGGTTTATATAGATAGGAGAGATGATGAGGTTTACAAAGGAGGAGGAGATGGTAGGAGCGGGCGAGGCTTGAGATCAGGTTCGATGGAGAGAAGAGATGAGAATAGAGGTAAAGTTCAAAGAGGAGGAGATGGTTAGAGTATGTGAGACCTAGGTATAGAACAAGTTAGATGGAGATGGGAGACGAAAAGAATGGCAGCAGGATTTAGAGAGGAGGAGGATGTATTCAATATCATTCTTGTCAAAGGATGAGGAGGAGGATGTATTCAATATCATTCTTGTCAAAGGATGAGTCTGGCCAATATCTTTTATAAAGTTGTGGACTAAATTAATGTAAAAAAAAAAGCCTCCCAACTTTTGAATCCACGTCATAACTTCCAGATGGATGGGAGCATCGTGGGAGCATCGTGGATGAAGAAGGCAAAGAAAAAAAGTACAGGAAAACATCAAGGTAGGGCTGTCATTTTCTCCACCTTAATTATTTTTGAGGAAAAAAACAAAATAATTTTTTCAAGAAGCACTTCCATTAAACCAAGATTTTGAAGAATGTAAGACCTATAAATAAACTTTTTACTTCATGTAACAACTCCATCCTTCCCCTTCTCTATGCTTACTAGTTGTGTGGAAGCTCATTGTTGGGCATCCAAACCAAGATCAGGTTGAAATTGATCAAGATTAATGAAAGATGTTTTCTTAAGCAAAAAGCGCATTTGTTATTATGGACTTGAAATGAATGTTCTGTGCTTAAAATTGAAACATGGATACATCAACGTCTATTCCTCCCAAGTTTATGGTAAAGTCAACATAGTTGACCTTATTCTCTTGCAATGCTAGTGCCATACCCATAGAAACATACATGCACTTGAATGGCTTGCGTGCCAGTTCACATACACGTATGCTTACATACATGCATGCGTGCCTACACATGCACGTATACTCACATACATGCATGCGTGCCTACACATGCACACATGGGAGAGAGGGAGAGAGAATGAGAAAGAGAGAGAGAGAGAGAGAGAGAGAGAGAGAGAGAGAGAGAGAGAGAACTTACATAAACATGGCACCATTTCATCACTAGCAATAGAATAGCACATGGAAAGGATTGTATCGTAAGGATTACAGGTAGAGCTGTGAGGCTGGGGATGATATCGTAAGGATTGACCTTTCTTGATGATAGACTACAGGGTGGCGACCATGGGTAGGGAAGTAAGAGTGGGTTTGAATCGTTTGATGGGTTGGTTGTTGAGCGAGTCAGAGGTTTCTCCCAGGCCTTTCTTTCCTTGGGTCATGCCTGGGGTTCGGTCCTGCCTAATCATAATTCAGAGAGATATCCATCAAGAACTTTCTTGCATGAACCTGGGCCTGAAGAAATAAGTAAATCACTAATTGTGAGTAAATCACAATGCATGAGACTGTTATTTCCGCTAGTATTACAAAATTCTTCCTGAATGATCAAACTCTTCAACAGTCTATACCTCATTCTTACGTTATATCAGAAAGCAACAATTCTGAACTTACTTTGTTTTGGTTTTGGTTGTGTTTTTTGAGGATAAATATGAATACATGGATACAAATAAGATTCCACAACATACTACAATAAATTGAAGAATGCTTTAAATCCAATGACAAGTGCATGTTGTATTCTCCCATTTCATGAGAAAGAGAAGTCTTGGGAAAGTTATATTTTCAGCATTCATCTCAGATTCAATTTTTGGGTGGAAAACAGAATAACAAAACGAAAAACTTCACAGAAAGCAATTTTTTTTATATATTTTGATTTATTTTTGAGTTTTATTCATGTCAACCTTGCAAACACACACCAGTTTTACCAAAAAAAACTGCAGGCTCTTTTCGCTTCACCAACTACGAGGGGATGAAAAGAGCATTCATTATCCCTGATTCCCGTCCCCAAAGAAGTCCATATTAGCCTATTCTTGTCAGCAGAGATCATTTGCGGTTGCACAATAAGAAGTCGTGCGCGTTTATGGTGCACTAGAATGTGGATATTGGCCTTTAACTGGTATCCAATTAAGCGACACAGCATGCACATCATAACATTTTTTGACAACATAGAAAAGACCACCCAAAGTACCTTGTCTGCTAGCAGGGGCGGCCCAATACATTTGGGGGCCTAGGACGAACTCACTAAATGAGGCCTTTTTTAAAATAATAATAATAATAATAATAAATTTTTAATAAGTATAAAATAGAAGTGAAAAATTGTAACAAAATTATAGAAATTGCAACAAAATTAGGGGAATTAAACGCTGGATGTTGAAATTTGAAAATATAATTAAAAGGGGATTAGAAGAATAACAATCAAAAGGGGATTAGAAGAATCACACTGTGTATGCCCACTGAGTCACCGTCACAGTGTCAGACTGACAACAGTGACAGGCTCAGTCTCAGAAGTCAGACCGTCAGACGTGAGGGAGGGACTGAGGGGACGGACGGGCCCGCCGGGGTCACGGCCTCACGGGACTACGGGAGCCGGGGCCGGGGAGGGAGCCTCACGCCGTCTGCCGTCACGGCCTCACGCCTCACGGGAGCCGGGGCCGGGGGCGAGCGAGGAGCGAAGGAGGTCACAGCTCACGGGAGACGGGAGTGACGGCCAGACATGGTCACAGGAGCCGGGGCCGGGGAGGGAGGCGACTGGCAAGGAGGTGGAGCCGTGGAGCGGTGGAGGTCACTGCGGCCTGCGGGCTGCGGCCTGCGGCCTGCGGCCTGCGGCACTGCCTCTGCCTCACTGGTCACGGGAGGCGGGAGCCGGGGCCGGAGGCCCGGGAGGGAGGCGAGGAGGTCGTAGCCTCGCAGGATCGCCGGGATGCTGCCGGGGACTGGGAGGCGCTCAGGCGGAGCCGTGGAGGAGACGACCTCGCCGGCTCGCTGGATTGAGCCGGACGGGCCGACGGGGTCACGGCGACACGGCCTCACGGGAGCCGGGGGCCCGGGAGGGAGGCGAGGAGCCGAGGAGGTCGCGGGCGGTGGGACCGCCTGGATGCCGGGGAGGCGGGATGCCGGGGCCCGGGGAGGCGGGGACTGGGAGGCGGACTAGCGGAGGCGCGGGAGCACGATGAGGATTTTAAAGAGAGCCAGAGACCCAGTCGAACAGAGTTACAGAAGTACAGAACAGAAGAGGATTGAGGACTGAGGAGTGGAGGAGAAGTGGAGACGATGAGGATTTTAAAGAGAGCCAGAGAGGAATGATGGGCGATGGCCGATGGGAGTGGAGCACCCGCGTCTTGTCGAGGTAGCCGTTGGCTCCTGCGGCCTTGCCTCTACTCTACAGACAGTGACACTGTAGCTAGCTAGGAGCGGGAGGCCGAGCTGAAAGGCTAGGAGCCTAGTAGCCTACGAGGCCGTCGCGCGGGGCTGCGGGGCCTTCTCTCGAGCCGGGTCCTTGGGCGACCGCCTAGGTCGCCTAAGGCTTGGGCCGCCCCTGTCTGCTAGGAATCTGGGATTAAATCCATCCTCAGTGCTTTCACTCTGCCCTGCGAAGGAGAAAAAGATTAAGAAGAGGATTATAAAAGGTTTGAGTTTTGACATGGTTAAGTTTATAATTTTAGCTATGGTTCCTAGGAAGCTAGTTGTGAGAGTGACTTGAGGCATACGGCCCCTTACATAGTTGCGAGAAGGAAGGTGGAAATGTTATGAAGGCTTTTGACATGGTCCCCCAGACACCAACTTTATAGGACGATGATGAAATCTATTAGGCCACAAACAAGTCAACTTCACCAACTTTGCCTACTTGATATTTCACAGTTTCTACATCCCTTTTCTCCTAAAAAAAGCTGTTGTGTGTGGGGATGGTGGCTGGTGGGAGAAAATAGTTAGTCCCTTGTATGGCCCCATCTCACAAAGGCTTTTAACTAGATTGAACTCAAGGATTTCATGCATGCTTACGATCATTCCCATCCGAACTTTAGGCGCCTGATTTCTTTCTGATTTACAAGTAAAGTGGAAGCAAATGGCAAGCATAGAGTTGGTTAACATGGCAGCCATCGTAAAGTGGGATACCAGATGAAGCAATGGTCGGCGCACTATCAAAAGAAATGTACATCTTTGGAACACCTCCATATAGCTTTCTAGACGGAACACCCTGAAAAATCATAAGTCACACCATAGTCAATAGCATAGAAGGGGAAACTATTTGAATAATGGTGGAACAGCAACAATTATTATTATTATTGTTGAGAGAGAGATGAAGAGGATAGAGAAACAAGGAAGAAAAGCATATGCTTGTATATTTCTTCATTCTCAGAACAGTGTCATAGCCCTCTCTTTTATAGAGGAGGGTGGCTGTGTACAAGTAAGGTACAGCTAAGATACAGCTACTATACAGCTACAAGACAAGACAAGTCACACTCCTATATAGCTATAGGACAAGACAAATCATACAGCTAACATCCTCCCTCAAACTCAAGATGGTAACGAAGATGCTAACTTGAGTTTGTGAACCAAATTCCGATGACGCCCTGGTAGATGAGCCTTCGTAAAAATATCAGCGAGCTGATCTGCAGAAGCAACATGTATCAACTGAAGAGTGCCTTGCTTGATATGATGCCGTATGAAGTGGCAATCTATCTCAATATGCTTTGTTCGCTCATGAAACACATCATTATGAGCAATTTGCATCGCACTTATATTATCACAATTGAGAGAGGAACCACTAGTCAGAGGAATACCCATATCATGGAGGAGCCATCGAAGCCAGATGAATTCAGAAGTAGTATCTGCCAATGCACGATACTCAGCCTCTGTACTGGAGCGAGATACAACCGTTTGTTTCTTACTTTTCCAAGAAATGAGAGAAGAACCAAGCAAGAAACAATAGCCGGTGGTAGAACGACGATCTGTAGGGTCTCCAGCCCAATCAGCATCAGAATAGGCTTGAAGATCCAAGGTAGAGTGGGCTGAGAATAAAAGACCGTGGAACAATGTACCCTTAATATACCGGAGAATACGTAAGACTGCTGCATAGTGTGTAGAACGCGGTGCATGCATAAACTGACTGACCAATGTGACTGCATAAGAGATATCTGGGCGTGTAACAGTCAGATAGATAAGACTACCAACCAACTGTCGATACAAAGTCGCATCTGTTAATGGTTCGCCATCAGTGGGAAGAAGCTTAACATTCATTTCCAGAGGACTTTCCACAGTCTTGCTATCTGTCAACCCAGCACGAGAGATCAGCTCAGAAGCATACTTAGCCTGGGAAAGGTAGTAGCCATCTGAGCTGGATGTCACCTCGAGACCAAGAAAGTAGCTAAGGGATCCTAAATCCTTCATCTCAAACTGTCGTCCAAGAAATTTTTGAAGTGCATGAATCCCTGAGATGTCATCTCCGGTAATAACCATATCATCCACATATAACAAGAGAAGAACAGTACCGGCCTCAGATCGGCGAAGAAACAGTGCAGAATCATATGCACTAGGAGTGAAACCTTGCTGAGTAAGAACTGAACTAAACTTGGAGAACCAAGCGCGAGGAGACTGCTTAAGACCATAAAGCGCCTTTCGGAGGCGACAAACCTTTCCAGGAGGATGAGCAAGACCTGGAGGAGGCTGTAGATAAACTTCCTCAGCTAAATCACCATTGAGGAAGGCGTTTTTAACATCCATCTGATGCATCCTCCACCGCTTGACAGCTGCAACTGCAAGTAAAGAACGAAAAGTGGTAAGACGTGCTACCGGGGCAAAAGTCTCTTCATAGTCAATACCATACTCTTGAGTGAATCCTCGAGCCACCAAACGAGCCTTGTAGCGTTCTACTGAACCATCAGCATGCGTCTTGATCTTGTATACCCACTTGCATCCCACTGTAGTCTTTCCAGGAGGTAGGTCAGTCAGATCCCATGTATGAGTGGCATGGAGTGCTTGAAGTTCATCGGACATAGCCTTCTGCCAAAGAGGATTAGAGCTGGCCTCGCGGTAGTTACGAGGCTCATAGAGGGTAGCAAGAGTAAAAAAGCAATGATAGTCATTTAGATGAGATGGAGTGGATCGTACCCGACCAGAGCGACGGAGGGTAGTACTAGGGAGGGGTTCGGGCTCGGATGATCCAGTTGTGCTGATGGGATCAGTGGACGATCCAGCTTCGGTGGAGTCGGGCATGAAACGGTCTCTTGATGAGCTCTCATCACCTGCAACAGAAGAGGAATCTGGAAAGAAATCAATAGGAGGATTGTTGAAGATTGGGGAATATTGAGGAGAACCTGTGAAAAGAGGAGATATGCTGGTAAACATTTTGTGTTCCCAAAAGTGGACATGTCGAGATATACGAAGTCGTTTGGCTATGGGGTCATAACAACGATAACCTTTATGTTCGATGCCATAACCAAGGAAACAGCAAAGACGTGATCGTGGTCCAAGTTTAGTATGTTCATGTGAAGGAAGTAGAACGAAGCAAGCACAACCAAATACTTTTAGGAAAGAGTAATCAGGAATTTTTTTATAAAGAACTTCATATGGTGATTTGTTTGAGATGATAGGAGAGGGTACCCGATTGATGGTATAGGCTGCTGTAAGAGCAGCCTCTCCCCAAAAAGATTCAGGTAATGCCGCAGAAAGAAGAAAGGACCTGACAATATCTAAGATATGCCGATGTTTTCGTTCGGCACGACCATTTTGCTGAGAAGTATAAGGGCAAGAACGATGAGATAATGTTCCATCTTGTTTAAGTGCTTCCATAAATGAGGTAGAGGTATATTCCATGGCATTGTCGCTACGAAGAATTTTTATGGGCCGACCAAACTGAGTTTTAACCATCTGCTGAAAATCACGAAAAATATCAAGCAATTCAGAACGATCACGTAAAAGATAGAGCCATGTATACCGTGAGTAGTCATCAATAAATATCACAAAATATTTTGATCCTCCCTTAGTGGTAACAGGAGCAGGTCCCCAAACATCAGAGTGTATCAAGTCAAAAGGTGCAGTAGAAAAAGAAATACTTTTATTAAAAGGTAAGGCATTTTGTTTTCCTAATTGACAAGAGACGCAATCAAAAGATTCAAAATTAACTTTTCCTAAATGACCATTTGAAGCTAAAAACTGAACACGAGACGGAGAAGCATGTCCTAACCGAGAATGCCAGAGACTAGAGGATACAGCAGCGATTGATGGGATAAGACTAGAGTTAGGAACATGTAGTGATATGAGCTCAAACAAACGGCCAACTTTACGCCCGGTCCCAACGAGCTGACCCGTCTTCTGATCCTGCACATCACAACCTCTATCAGTAAAAGTTACTTTAAGGCCATGTTCCACAAGTTGACCAACAGACAGTAAGTTGAAAGATAATTTCGGAACAAGATATGTATTAGGTAAAGACAGAATAGGAGTAGAGACAGAACCTACGTGGCTTACATCCATATGAGAGCCGTTAGCAGTGTAAATAACAGGAACAGAGTTTAGGTTTGTGCTCAAGGAAATTAGGGATGAATCAGAGGTCATGTGATTGCAGCAGGCGGAGTCAATAAACCAGGAGGAGGGTTTACCTGAGATGGTAGAGAGGGCAGTGCGAGATAGAACCTGATGAACTATTGCCTCAATATCAGCTGTAGTAAGGGATGAAGTGGGTATAGAAGAAGAGGATGCAGAACCAGACGAATCAGTAGAAGCAACGGCCGCAAAACGGTGTGATGAGATCGTCTGGGCTTTCTGAGCTGTCTTCGTCTCCTCAGCTTGTTTCTTCCTACACTCTGAGATCTTATGGCCTATTTTGCCACAATAGAAACACTGTTTCTGAAATTTACTAGTTTTTCCTTTGTCTGACTTTGAAGAGATAGCTGCAGCAACTGGAACAGAAGCAGAGGAGATAAGGGGGGTAGGTAAAATACCAGCTGATGTGGCCATAACCATATCAGTAGAGATGCCTCGACGAGTAGTCTGACGAGTTTCCTCTGAAATGAGTTCAGTGAGGGCGACCTCCACAGTCGGTCGAGGAGATCGATGAAGTAGGGAAGCCCTGGTAGTCTCAAATTCGTCGCGAATGCCCATCATAAGCTGAATAAATTGCCGACGATCTCTATATTCTTGAAATTTCTTAGCAGAGTCCTCATCTGTAAAATTAGGATCAGCCTGGGAAAGTTGATCCCAGAGACTGCTGATCTGTGAATGGAAATCAAGAATGGATTGACCAGATGCTTGACGCAACTGGTGAATCCTAGACTCCAGCTGGAACTGAAGAGCCAAGTCACTTGAACAATTGTAACGATTTGCCAGAAATTCCCATGCAAGCTTGGCATTTCGAAATTTTGGAAGAAGAGTTTGAATGGAAGGCGCAGATGTATTAATAAACCAAGATAATATCTTACAGTGTGTACTCTCCCACTCCTCTCGTCGTTCTTCAAAATCAGCATCAGACTCTGTAAGACCCTGTGTAGGAGCCTTCCTGTCTCCGGTGACAAATCTCCATAATCTGCGCCCAATAAGAAAAACAGACATCTGTTGGGACCAAATGCTATAATTGGTCCCATTCAGTATGACCTCAATAGGGCGTGTAACATCAGTTGACAAGGCCATGAATGAAATCTACTTCTTCTTCTTCTTTTTTTTTTTTTTTTTTTTTTTTGTGTCACGTCTCTGTAGCTTTAGCTAGCTGCCCAGATGACAGGTGACCAAACCCTTACGCTGCTTTCAACTTTCAACCTCCCTTGTCACACTTCTTTCACCAGACTTCAGAGAGAGCTCCTCTGCTTTTGTGCCACAGAGATGAAGGAAACCAAGGCGGAGAGGAGGTTGAAGAGAAACCCAAAGCGGAGAATAGGGTATTTTACCTGACAGCGGAGAAGAGAAAAGAAGCCGGAAGGGCGGAGGCGGCCGGAAGGGCGGAGGCCCAAAGAAGAAGCCGGTATCCCGGTCGGTCAAGGCCGGCCTCCAGTTCCCGGTCGGCCGGATCGGTCGTTACCTCAAGAAAGGCCGCTACTCCCAGCGCGTCGGCACCGGCGCGCCCGTCTACCTCGCCGCCGTCCTCGAGTACCTCGCCACCGTCCTCGAGTACCTCGCCGCCGAGGTTCTGGAGTTGGCCGGGAACGCGGCGCGGGACAACAAGAAAAAACCCAAAGCCGGAGAAGAGAAACCCAAAGCCGGCACCTGACAGCGGACGGACAGGCGGGCTCCTCCTTCTTCTCAGGTCCACTCCGAGCTCCGGCGGGCAGGCTCGATGTGGGTGACAGCAGCGGAGAAGAAATCCACGGCAGGTTGGATGTGGGTCACAGCGGCGGAGAAACAGAGGACAATCCTCTTCTCCGGTCAGAGGACAATCCTCTTCTCCAGTCTGAGGACAATCCTCTTCTCCGGTCTCCTACACCGCCGCCGGAGACCGAGACAAGCTTCTTGAAAGAGATCGAGAGAGAGCCGCTGCCGAAAGGACCTCTCGTTGCCGCCGGCCGCTAGCTCGAAGAGAAGTGAGATGGAAGAAGGAGACTCTCGGGACAATGGAAGAACCTCAGCTAACCGCCGGCCGTTAGCTCGAAAAGAAGAATGATGGGAGAAGAAGACTGGAGAAGAGGGGAGAGGGAAAGAGGCTCTCGTAGAGCTAGAGAAGGTGAGGCTCTGATACCAAGTTGAGAGAGAGATGAAGAGGATAGAGAAACAAGGAAGAAAAGCATATGCTTGTATATTTCTTCATTCTCAGAACAGTGTCATAGCCCTCTCTTTTATAGAGGAGGGTGGCTGTGTACAAGTAAGGTACAGCTAAGATACAGCTACTATTTAGCTACAAGACAAGACAAGTCACACTCCTATATAGCTATAGGACAAGACAAATCATACAGCTAACAATTATTATTATTATTATTATTGCTACTGTTACTATTATTCTCATCTCATAGTTTTAGTAGTTGAATCTGCGGGTTGATGGATCTTTGTTTGAAGTGCCCAACGGTTGAGTATGAGGCGAAGAAGTAAAAAAAAAAGAACGGGATTCTGGATGTCGTGGAATAAGTCTAGAAGCATAATCCTATCATGGAAAGGCTCTTTCTTTTGGAAGTTTTCGGATCTTGAGAGATGTTAGGTTTTCAGAATTATGTTGATGTCCGTGTTTGAGCGGCAGATATAGAACCATCTCGTGGCTGTGGCCCTTTTGCCTGAAAATTGAGTGAATTATTTGTGTGAGAAATGCGTGAGTATTAGAAATATTTATGGTCTTGTTTGCTGATTGATGAAGCTGAAATCTAGAAAAAACTGCCTTTCCATTGCCTCTTGTGTTCTCTGATTCTGGGTTTGTCTTTGATTGCTTTTGTATCGAGGAAAACATCCTATTAGGTTATATTTACCGTCTTTATCTTGCATCTTTTTATTTGCTTGACAAAGGGTTGGTTGTTTTTTTTTTATTTTGCCTTAAAGAGGGTAGATCATACTTGACAAGTACGGATGCACCCAATAAAGTCGGAAAATAAAATGCCTCGGAATGCCCAGGACAACTTCTCATCTCCAGCTCATAAGGTACTACCGGAATGACTGGCATAAAAGTAGCTACCCAATCCGCAACTCTATTGGCTTCTCGAAAAAAATGCTTGGCCTGGAAGGCCCTCCGTCCCTCAACCTTGCCCAAATATCTTGGAGCAATGGTGGGGGCTTTTGTCCCTCCTCCCTTATCAACATAAAAGTGCCTTTCATTTACTTATTGATGTATTTTGTGCAGCATTTTTGTTCTCAGCCACCATGTTTCTGAAAAAAAGAAAGGAAAAGAAAAAAGAAGTGGCCCTTTTAGAGTCGCCCTTTTCATTCAATTGTGTGATCTGTCACGTTTGTTTGACATTGTCTTTTAGGTAGGATGCGCCGTCGCATGTTGTTTGCTTTTTCAGTGGCATTTGTCCATTGTAATTTGCTAATTGTTATTGTTGTCTTCATGCAATGTGCAATTGGTTTGACATAAAGCCTTTTGTGGGCTTTCCTACTGCTTCAAATTCATACCAATTGGTTGAATTAGGGTGAACCTAGTTAATCATAAGATACAGTTTTCACAATATAGTTGACCAGTTCCTAACAAAGTTTTATAAGGAATTCTAGATATGCCTAGCATTTCACAATATCTTCAAGTATGTTGGATCCTTGGATTTGTTATCTAAGGTCTCTAGTACGTAGAAGAACCAATTCATAGCTGTACATGTCCATTTTCTCATTTAGTTTTCTTTAGCTCATCATGCAGACCAAGTAGCGGCACAAAAACATACACGAATGCTACCAAGTAATGTACTAAACTAGAGTGATAAAAACATGAAGCACTAACGTTGAAATAAAATTTAGTTGAGTTCAACCCCCCAATCACTTCGCCTAAAGAGAAAAAAACGAAAAACAGAAACACATTTCTCATCAAATTTTTGAAAACGTAGAAGCACTTGAAGTGCATGAATAAGTGCGGTGTGATCTCTAGATGCAAGCAGCTCCGGATCCTTTTAACAACCATAATCACCCTATCAGGATACTGTAGCACCATACGTACACTTTTCCTCCCACCTAAATACCTCCTCCATTCTGAGCAGGAATTTTCTATGGTGTGTATTTTGCACCGTAAAAAGTTATGCATGTTTAGATAGACAATACATCGCCTATCTTGAAAATGGATGGCTATTGCCTATTATGCCATCAATGTGTCATCCATACGATCACGCTCGGCCCTCTTTGATGCAAAATATGTACCATCAATGATCCCAAAATCAGAGAAGAGAAATTATACTAGTCTGATGAGAGAAGTCAAATATAAATGTTTTGGATACCTTAAAAAATATTTTTTTTGATATAGAAAATGGAGAGAGTTGGAACCTCTCCTATTTTATGAGGGGACATAATTTGCATGGAGAATAGCGTGCTTATAACATGCTTCCATCACACGCTGCCATGTCAGTATATATATATATATATATATATATATATATATATATATATATATATATATATATATATATATATATATATATGGAAGAGCTGTTCATGGGTACGATAACCTGCGGTTGGTCAAGATGATATGCTCGCAACCAGCTGTCGTAGTAGAAGCTCTCCAATACCATCTTTTCATTCACACGATGGTAACATTTGCAGAAGCTTGTTGACATCGTAATAAGATTTGTAGTACATCCTTCATTATAGGTCTTGAAGAAGGCAATGGGCTAGTGCACATGACTCCTAATTTAAAGACAAGTGCAATCTCCTTTATATCTGTCGGTTCCTTGATATTCTGATCTATAGCATCAATTACCTTGTTATTATCCTCCTGTAAGCAGCGCCAAGCCCATCCTGCTAGATTATCATACTCTCCACCATCCCTTGCTTTCCTTCCGGTGGTTAGTTCCAAAAGAATCACTCCAAAGCTGTACACATCCATCATCTCATTTACTTTTCTCGAGTATGCGCATTCTGGAAATCAAGTAATAACACATCAAATATACAGTAATATTGCACTAAAGCAACAAAATAAAGTATTTATTGGGAAGCGATAGATACAA
The DNA here is from genome assembly GCF_051530095.1 of Phoenix dactylifera. Classification (NCBI taxonomy): domain Eukaryota; kingdom Viridiplantae; phylum Streptophyta; class Magnoliopsida; order Arecales; family Arecaceae; genus Phoenix; species Phoenix dactylifera. The sequence goes on along the minus strand of NC_143198.1, from coordinate 29,275,493 downwards.
TTGAAGTGCATGCAAGTGTGAGGTTTAGGTGCGGCCACTGTAGCAGCACCTGGACATTGGTGTTTCAACTTCGATAGCCAAGACAAGTCCTCTAAATTGAAGTAGTTAATTGCTAACTCTCTCCTAACTCAAAGGAGATCTGAATAATAACCGGATTAATATTCATAAGAATACTACCTTGATTGTAGCTTATATTAAAAATATGAACAAATGACAAAATGACTCACCTGGAGCCATGTAGCCGAATGTCCCCGCCACAGCCGACACCGTATTGGGCTCTCCAGGCTTGACGAGCATTCGAGCCAGACCAAAATCGGCGATCTTGGCTCTAAATTCCGAGTCTAATAATATGTTACTGGACTTCACATCTCGGTGCACGATCGGTGGGGAGCAACCATGGTGCATGTAGCATAACCCTTGTGCCACATCAATAGCAATCCGCAACCTGGTCGACCAAACTAAAGGTACGTGATCAGAGTTCTTCTCTTCGGTTTGCTCCCCCACCCTCCACTTCTTGTGAAGCCACAGCTCCATGCTCCCGTTCTCCATGTACTCGTATACTAGCAGGTTCGTGTCGAAGCTCCAGAGGCAGCAGAGTAGTTTAACAATATTCGCATGCCTGATGTTGCCTAGGATTTGGACCTCGGCTTGGAACTCCTTCTCCAGTAGGGAATCAAGCTTCCTGGTGTTCCAGATCTTTTTAACGGCCACGATCTGTGCGGCGTGGTCCTCCAGCACAATCCGATATACTTTCCCACCCCCACCACTCCCGATAAGGTTGTCTTCCGTGAGCCCACTCAGGATGGTGGACTCAATAAAATCTAACGGATAGAAAGACATCATCTTCCACGTGGATAAATTTCTATCATCGCTTCTCCCATGACGGTGTCTTCGTCTGAAGACTGCGAAGACGGTTGCCATCAAGGAGACGAGTGAAGCGAGAACGATGAGGATTATACGCAACATCCATGGCAAACCATGTTTGCAGACGGGGACGTTTACGAGATCACTGGAAGTGCAGAGGCTGGGGTTCGAGAGGAAGCTTCGCTTGTAGGCTACCGTTTGTAATGAGATCGGGATCTCGCCGGAGAGCCGGTTGGATGCGAGGTTGAGCGTGTTGAGGTGGAGGTCTCCGATCGCTGGCGGAATTGAGTCGGACAGTTGGTTAATCGATAGGTCGAGTGAGGTGAGTTCCCGTAAGGACCCAATTGCAGCAGGGATCTCGCCGACAAGATGGTTGCTGCTGAGATTGAGAACACTCAAAAATTTCAACTCTGATATCCCCGGTGGGATATGGCCAGAGATTAGGTTCTCTCCAAGACGTAGCATCGAGAGTTCGGAGACTCCAGTCAATACAGCTCGAATCTCGCCAGATAATAAGTTGTTGCTCGCTAAAAGGCCCTGCAGACTTTTGGCCATTGACGGAATGTTGCCGGAGAATTGGTTGTTCTCGATGTTTAGCGAAAAAAGTTCTGATGGCAATTTGTCCGGTAGGGTGCCGGAGAGGGCGTTATCATTCATGATCACCACCGTGAGGTTCACCGCCGACCAGATCTTACTGGGGAAGTCGCCCGAGAATCTGTTGCTTTGCATATAGATGTAGGTCAGGGTGGAGCAGTTGTCGAGAGACGCTGGCACGTTGCCGGTGAGGTTATTGTTAGAAACGGCGATCGAGGTCAGGGATCCATTGGCGCAGAGATACTCTGGCAGCGAGCCAGAGATCATGTTATCCCTGACGTCAACGTCCTGCAGCGGGGAATATTTCCCCAAATCTGGTGGTAGGACCCCGGTCAGGTTGTTGTTGAAGAGCCAGAGATAGGCCAGCGCCGGGAGGAGGCCGATGCTCGCTGGAATCTCGCCGGAAAGCCAGTTGCCGGGCATAAAAAGGAACGAGAGGTTCTGAAGCTTGCCAAATTCCTCCGGGATGGATCCACTTAATTGATTCACCGCGACGATGATCACTTCCAACCCCAAGGCGCCAATTGGTCCGTCGATGTTGATCTCTCCAGTTAGATCGTTTTCAGATAAACGAAGGGACTGCAGCTTATTTAGACTCCAGATGAATTCAGGGATCTGGCCCTTCAAATTAGTGTAGCTCATCCACAGGTCGCTCAGCTGTGTCAAATTGCGGAAAGTGGAGGGGATCGCTGCCGGAGCGAAGGGATTATATGCAAGCCAGAGGGTTTGGAGGTTTGAGAGGTTGCCGAGCTTAGTTGGGAAGGACACATTGAAGAGGTTCTCATCGAGAGCAAGATTCTTGATCGCCTGGAGCCGGCCGATGGAGGGAGGAATGTCTCCGGTGAAGTTATTGCGTGAGAGGATGAGGTCAGTGAGACCGGGTGAGAGACGGTAGATATCGGAGGGATCACACCGACGAAGTGGTTCCAGGATAGGTCGAGGTGCAAGAGGTTAGAGCAGTTGTAGAGGAACGTGGGAAAGGAGGTGGTGATGTAGTTGTAACTGAGGTCGAGAAAGGAGAGACTTCTCAGCTCGCAGATGGTGGCGGGGATCGGTTGGCCGATGTTTTGGTTGACGAGTGTGATATTGGTGACAGAGCCATGAGCGGAGCATCCGATTCCGGTCCAGTTGCAGTGGTTGGTGGAGGTGGAGTCGTTCCAAGCGCTGAGAAGCGAGGGCTTTCCCCAATCCTCCCAGATTCGGAGGAGAATTTGCCTCTCTCCATCCTCTGTTGTCGTTTGGGATGCGGCTAGCGAAGAGAAGGAGAAGATGATAAGCAAAAGGAGAGAAGAAGAGATGGCTTCTGCCGCCATTAATTTTGGGGGCTTGGGCTGAGAACACCAATAGGGGCTGAGTTCGCGAGCTTTTGTGGACGGCAATAGCGGCATGGGCATTCTTCAAAAACCGTGGCATGGCGTCGCTTTCCTTTGGGGCTCTAGGAGAGAACGATAGAGCTGGAAAATGGCGGTCTGCTGGATAATTTCTCCGACACGTTAGTTTGAACGGTTACTACAGTCCCCGCCACGAGCCATATATAAGTATTAGTGGGGTCCACCCATACCGTGTGGAGAGAGCGCAAATGTACCAGCTATTTGCGTATTGGTGGGGTCCACCTGGTGCCGAATGCCCCGCCTGCTTCCCGTTAAAGTGGATTGATGAGCTTCTAGCGTTGCACTCCGCGATGGTTGGACGTCCAAAACCTAAAGGAGCTGAGCTGTCTTTTATGAGTTACAAGCAATCCATCTCTGCTGCCATTATGAATCTGTATCCTAATGCCCCATATCCACGGCTGCTGTTACAAAACACACTTTTGTAGTTGTGTGCAATATATCCACGATGCCTACACCATCCAGTGTAGAGTTTATATTCTGTTTGTACCATCGAACCCGTTGGCATCTCTTCTAACAATAGGTAGCACTGTTATGTGGCTGCATCAACATGGAATCCTAAAATCAACATATGAATAGTCATCCTTAGAGGGATATCACCATGTAAATATTAGTCGACCGGTTGTCAACCCATTGAAGGTGTGCGAGACCAAGAATCATCCAGTAATTGTTTTGCCTTGCTACGCCAAACACTACAACAAAAGAGATATTAGTGATAAAAAAATTGATGATAAAGAAAATTTTGTCAATAAAAGTATAACTTTGGTTATGGACATTAACTTTTGTTTAGTATTTTTTTCATGATAAAAATTATTTTTGTCGGAAAAATACCTTACCAAATTTATGGCGCCAATTTCTACCATATGAAGGAAATTTTTTTTGACGACCTTTACTATATCGTGGCAAAAGTTAATTTCATGATGAAATATGTTAATCACTAAATATTTTTGCTATTGGTGACTTGAATTTTTTCTCACATATTCTTATTTTATTTAGAAAATATAAAAATAGTCTATGATTGCTTTCATAAGAAAAATAATAGTGTCACCAAATATTACGTGCCAATTTTCTTCATATGGAGAAAAATTTTTATAACAATTCTTACTATATTGTGACAAAGTTTATCATCATTAAAAAATATATTAAAAATTAAACTATTCAAAGTATTAAACATTTTCTATATTAAATATCATTATTATTTTTTAATTATACCATGAATAAAAATAATCATGAATTATGTCTTTTTAAAGAACTTTAAAACATATATACAAATATTGAAATATGTGAATTACTGATATTTCAAAATATTTTAAACAAAAAGTTTCAAAATATTACAAAGAATAAAATAAGTTAATCCTTTTTTGTCAAAAGGAAGAGGATTGAACTTTATATGAAAATAACTAATTATTAAAATATAAATTATCATAATATATTTATAATGTGAATAAATTTGAATAAATATAATAAACTATAATTCTATCATATAAAAAAGTTTTCTCTTCTATCATACAAAAATATATGTGCGAAAAATATCCAACTTATTTCAACCGCAAGAATTATCGAATCTTTTAGTGATAAAATTTTCTTACTTTTTGTGATGAACGATATTATCACAAAATATAATTTTTTTGATGATGAATTTATTTATTCACCATAGATAATCTTTAGTGACAAAGAATATCCTTTATTGACAATTTTTTTTACTTTTTATGATGAATAATATTATCACAAATATATAATATCTTTGATGAGAATTTTATTTACATCACCAGAGATTAATTTTTGGTGACGAAATATTATATCACGATGGAATTGTCAATTTCTTGTATTAGAAACTATCACCACGAAATACTTTATTATTTAGTGATGAATATATTTTTTATAATAATTAAAATATTTTGTTAGCGAAATATTTTATGGTCATCATTTATCTTTGGCGATGCTTTTTTTCTGATGAGTACTGTTATGGGGGAATTGAGCCGCCATGCCCCACGTGATCGGCACGCGTATCCAGGAAAGCTACAGCTGCCCTATGACCCAGCACTCCGACCCCGAGTCGGACCTCCTCGGCTCCGCAGCCCGACCCCGGGTCGGCTGCCCTATGATCCAGCACTCCGACCCCGAGTCGGACCTCCTCGGCTCCGCAGCCCGACCCCGGGTCGGCTGCCCTATGATCCAGCACTCCGACCCCGAGTCGGACCTCCTCGGCTTCGCAGCCCGACCCCGGGTCGGCTGCCCTATGATCCAGCATTCCGACCCCGAGTCGGAGATCTTTTGATAACGACAGGCTATTCTCCAGAGGCACGCCGCGGCCTCCTGCTCCACTACTCCCTGCAACGGCTGTACCCGATGCTGCCCACGATCTCCTGTATCAACCGTACGAAGCGGAGCTCCACTACGCCCTGCCATGACCGTACCCAGCGCTGCTCCACGACGCCCCGTAACGGCCATGTCAGTGGCCATTCTATCGTGCCCCACGACGACAAACCCCCCTGAGAGACCTTCCAGCCAGGTATATATGCGGCTGGGGGGAGAAGGGGGGGGGGTAAGCAATACCTCCCAGAGCACTCTCTCCCACTTGTGATTATCATCTCTCCTCCTCCAATCTCCTCTGACTTGACCGTCGGAGGGCCATCACCACCCTGGTGGTGGTGCAAGGCTTGTTCGCAGGTTTCTTGGCGGAAGGTGGAGCGCAACCAGCACCAACCAAGGCAACTCAGGCGGAACCCCGTTCACACCGTCGTGTCAATCGTTCTCGGTTTGGACCACCAGCAACAGTTGGCGCTAGAGGAAGGGCCCGAACCTCCGAACGATCGTAATGGCACGGCGAGGTGGTCGCGGAGCTTCCAATGCTTCCGGTCGCGGAGCCTCTCGCGCCTCTGGCCGGGAGGCTGCTGCGCCCCCAACACACTCTCAGCAGCATTCCACCGCTTCTCCTCCCATTCAGACGGTCGAACCTGCTCAGTTCGACCAGCTAGCCCAGCAGGTTCGCACCCTCGCGGAGGCAGTGCAGAATCTACAGGGTGTGATCTCTCGGGTGCCGCAGCGGGCTCAGGAGCCGCTGCTCCCCGAGCACTCGCCTCTTCCTCACAACCCGCGCTCCTTCCTCTCCCATGGAGAGGAGCGCCGGCGCGAGGAGGATTCTCGGGTGCGGTCCGTTCTGCCAGGACCTTCTCATCGGAGCTGCGCGGGGTACGAGAGGCGGACCCGGGCGCGTTCTCAGACACCCCAGTCCTCGAGGGGCCCGCACTCCAGTCGGTCCCCCTCGCGCCGCTCCTTGTCTCCCACCCACCGGTCGCGCTCTCTGGACCGGCGGGTGGATGATCTCCACAGACAGCTCCAGGTCCTGAAGGGCCACTCCAAAGATCCCTTCGCCGACTTGGAGATCTCCTCCCAGCCGGCGCTTGCCTCAAGGATCCTGCGGACCCTAAACCCGCCGGGGTTCAAAATGCCGGCGATCGAACCCTACGACGGGGCGGCGGACCCACGGGACCACGTGGAGAGTTTCAGGACTCTTATGCTCCTCCATGGAGCATCGGATCCTCTCCTCTGCAAGGCCTTCCCGGCGACCCTCCGCGGCCCGGCAAGGGCGTGGTTCGCCGGCCTGGAGGCTAATTCCATCCAGTCCTTCCACCAGTTCACCCGTCTCTTCATCAGCCATTTCGCCGTCAGTAGCCGGCGAAGACTGGTCTCCGACTCCCTCTTCGATGTCCGGCAGAACGAGGGAGAGAGCCTGCGGGATTATCTCACCCGCTTCAACAAGGCAACACTGGAGGTCCGGAATTTGAGCCAGGAGGTGGCTCTCTCAGCCCTGAAGCGAGGCTTCCGGAAGGGCAGACTCACCTTCTCCCTGGACAAACGCCTGCCGCGGAGCTTCCCGGAGCTGTTGTCTCGGGCAAACCAGTATGCAGACGCCGAGGAGGCAGCTTCCCACCGGAATAAGGAGGCCGCCGAGGCCCCTCTAAAGCCCGGGAAGAAAAGGCGAAAAGAGGCACCCCAGAGGAGGAGCCCGACGCCTCAACGCCGGCGCAGAAGCCCGTCGCCAGCAAGGAACCACGGCGCCATACGCCCTCGTTCTCCGCACCGACGCTTCAACCGGTACACCCCACTCCTGGCCCCCCGGGCCCAGATCCTCATGGAGGTCAAGGGGCGGGAGGACCTCCCGGTCCCGAGGCAGATGAAGAAGATCCCTGGGAGGAAGCCTTCTCGGGCGTACTGTGAATACCACCGAGACCACGGCCACGATACCGAAGACTGCTTCCAGCTTCGGGACGAGATCGAGGCTCTCATTCGCAGAGGGCGCCTCGGTCGATATGTAAACGACCGACGTCCCCCCGCAGATCCACGACCAGCCGACCCGGCCCCTCAAGAGCCTCGGGAGCAGAATCGACCCGTTGCGGGAGTGATCCACACCATCACTGGGGGCTGCTCTCGGCCCGTGAGGAACGCAGGGGGCTCGGCGGAAGTATCAGGAGTGGCCGTCGCGAAGAGGCAGCGGGTAGGAAATGTAATCACTTTTTGTGATGAAGATGTAAAGGGGGTTCAGACTCCCCACGATGACGCCATGGTGATCTCTCTCACTATGGCGGACTATGATGTAAGGCGTGTTCTTGTGGATAGTGGAAGCTCAGCTGATATTTTGTATTACGAGGCCTTCCAAAAGATGGGCTTGTCCCGACAATTGTTGCACAAAACATCCACCCCCCTCATAGGATTCACTGGAGACGCTATCTCGGCCGAAGGTGTCATCGAGCTGCCTGTGACTGCGGGCATTGCACCCGCAGAAGCCACGGTGCGGCTCGGGTTCTTGGTCGTCCGTGTCCCCTCGGCCTACAACACTATCCTCGGACGACCCGGACTGAACGCCCTTCGCGCGGTGGTTTCTACCTACCATTTGCTCATGCGGTTCCCCACGGCGGCCGGGATTGGAGAGGTCCGAGGTGACCAGCCGACCGCACGGCAGTGTTTCCTAGCAACTCTCAAAGGGAAGAAGCCCATGGAGGCCCTAAGCGTCGAGTCACTTGACGCCAGAGACGAAGTGGCCTTGCGGCACGGGGAGCCGGCTGAGGGCGTAATCGAAGTTCCCCTCGAAGAAGGCCGCCCAGACCGCACGGTCCGGGTCGGTGCCAACCTTGACTTGGAAGCTCGGCTCCGGTTAGTGGAATTCCTCCGAGCCAATGCAGATGTGTTTGCCTGGTCGGCGGCCGATGTACCTGGGATCGACCCGGAGGTCGTTTCTCACGCCCTCAGCGTCGACCCGACCCACCGACCAGTAAAGCAAAAGAAGAGACACTGTGCCCCGGATCGGATCCGGGTGGTCGACCAGGAGGTAGACAAACTCTTGGAGGCAGGTTTCATAAGGGAGGTGAGCTACCCCGAGTGGCTGGCAAACGTCGTACTTGTCCGGAAGGCGAGCGGGAAGTGGAGGATGTGCGTCGACTACACCGACCTGAACAAGGCGTGCCCCAAGGATAGCTTTCCGCTTCCACGGATAGACCAACTGGTCGACGCGACTTCCGGATACCAGCTACTGTCTTTTATGGACGCCTTCTCCGGCTACAACCAAATAATGATGGCTCCACAGGACGAGGAGAAAACTGCCTTCATAACAGACCGGGGGCTGTACTGTTACAAGGTAATGCCCTTCGGTCTGAAGAACGCTGGCGCCACTTACCAGCGCCTCGTCAATAAAATCTTCAAGGAGCAGATCGGCCGGAATATGGAGGTGTACGTGGACGATATGCTGGTAAAAAGCCGCCATGCAGTCCAGCACATTGCAGATCTGGAGGAGACTTTCACCACCTTGCGAAAGTTTCGCATGAAGCTAAACCCAGCGAAGTGCGCTTTTGGTGCTTCGGCCGGGAGGTTCCTCGGTTTCATTGTCAACCAACGGGGGATCGAGGCCAACCCGGACAAGATCAAAGCCATCCAAGATATGTCCCCTCCGACCAAAGTGAAGGAGGTTCAGGAGCTCGCTGGAAGGGTCGCCGCGCTCGGACGATTTGTGGCAAAGTCGGCCGAACGCTGCCAACCATTCTTCAAGGTGTTGAAGCGCCCAAAAGACTTCCTCTGGACGGCCGAATGTCAAGCGGCGTTCGACCAGCTCAAGGAGTACATGGCGTCTCCTCCCCTGCTGTCCAAGCCGCAAGAGGGGGAGATGCTCTACCTTTACCTGGCGGTCTCCCCAACCGCAGTCAGCGCAGTACTGGTTCGGGAAGAGGCAAGACTTCAGAAGCCTGTGTACTACATCAGCCGAGTCCTCCGGGATGCCGAGACGCGGTACACGAAGGCTGAGAAGATCGCCTTCGCGCTGCTGACTGCGACCAGGAGGCTTCGCCCCTATTTCCAGGCTCATTCTGTCACCCTTTTGACCGATCAACCACTGCGGCAGATTCTCAGCAATCCAGAGAATGCGGGACGGCTGGTGAAGTGGGCAGTAGAACTTGGTGAGTTCGACATCCGCTACCAGCCCCGACCAGCCATCAAGGCCCAGGTGCTCGCGGACTTTCTCGCTGAGTGCACTGTGCAGGAGGCGGAACCTAAGCCGCCGGAGACACCCAGCCTCGATCTCCCGATCTGGACGCTCCACATTGACGGGTCGTCGAACCCTGAAGGTGGAGGGGCTGGGCTGGTCCTCACCAATCCCGATGGAGTGATAGCCGAGTATGCCTTGAGGTTCGGATTTCCAGTGACCAACAATGAGGCGGAGTACGAGGCCCTAGTCGCGGGACTCAAACTCGCCAAGGAGCTCGGCATCCGGCGTCTGAAAGTCTTCACCGACTCCCAGCTGGTGGTCGGGCAGGTTCGAGGGGAGTTCGAGGCGCGGAGCCCGACCATGCAGAGCTACGTCCGGAAGGTGCAAACACTCATTCCCGACCTCGGCAGTGTTGACATTCAGCAGGTCCCGAGGAGCGAAAATGCCAGGGCCGACAGGTTGTCCCGCCTAGTGGACGCAGACGCGCCCAACTTGTCGAGGGCAATCTACCTGGAGACCCTGGATGCCCCGAGCATTGACGGGGCTGGAGCGGTGATGGCAATTGATCCGGAGCCGTCTTGGATGGACCCGCTCGTCGCCTACCTCGCCGAAGGAATCCTCCCTGAAGACGAAGATCAGGCCCGGCGGCTTGTAAAGAAGTCCGCCCACTACGTACTTTATGAAGGGAGGCTGTATCGGACCTCGTTTACCGCCCCCCTCTTAAGGTGCCTCCGCCCCGCGGAAGCGGCCTACGCCCTCGGCGAAGTCCACGAAGGCATCTGCGGATCGCACTTGGGGGCTAGGTCCTTGGCGCATAAGATCATGAGGCAAGGCTACTATTGGCCGACCTTGTTGGAGGACTCGAAGGACCACGTGCGGAAATGCGACGCCTGCCAGCGCCACGCCAACGTCCAGAGAGTCCCCTCTGTCCCCTTGGCGCCAATCACCGCGCCCTGGCCCTTCGCACAGTGGGGAATGGATATCCTCGGACCATTCCCCGTCGCTTCGGCCCAGCGGAAATTTTTGATTGTCGCCATCGACTATTTCACCAAGTGGGTGGAGGCAGAGCCACTGGCCACCATCACGGAGGCACAAGTCCGGAAGTTCGTGAAGAAGAACATCATTGTCCGATTTGGAGTACCTCGGGTCCTTATCTCGGATAACGGTCGACAGTTTGATAACAAGCACTTCCGGGACTTCTGCGAGGAATTCGGGATCGAGCATCGGTTCACATCCGTGTCGCATCCCCAAACCAACGGCGAGGCCGAGGTCACAAATCGGACAATCCTCCAAGGTATCAAAGCGCGGATCGGCCGGACGGGGCAAGCTTGGGTCGAGGAACTCGAGAATGTCCTTTGGGCGTATCGGACCACACAACGGACTCCTACTGGAGAGACGCCTTTCAGCCTAACCTATGGCACGGAAGCCGTTGCCCCCGTGGAGCTCGGACTCCCCTCGCCTCGGGTGGCCGCGCACCGACCCGAGGCCAATTCAGAGCAACTCCGAGGGAACTTGGATCTCTTGGAAGAGGCAAGGGAAATGGCTCAGGTTCGGATGGCAATGTATCAGCAGAGGGTGGCCCGATATTACAACTCCAAAGTCCGACCGAAGCTTTTCAGAATTGGAGATCTGGTGCTGAGGCGAGCTAAGGCATCTCAACCTACGGAAGGTGGGAAGCTAGCGCCAAATTGGGAAGGCCCGTATAAAGTTCGTTGGGTAAACCGACCTGGCTCCTACCAGTTGGAAGCCCTAGATGGCCGAGAAATTCCAAGGGGCTGGAATTCCGCTAACCTGCGGATGTATTACCAGTAGAACAACAAGGCCAGAAAGACAATTTAAAAAGGTGCAATACTTTTCATTTCAATAATTTCTGGTTACAATGGCGTGCTCGTGTGATTACAAGGAATTCCCAGAGGGGAATTAGGGAGTAAAGAAAGTAAAGAAGAGGTGGGGACCCAAACCCTCAACCCAGGGCGGCTGCAGTCCCACCAGAAGTGGGTGCTTCTAACCGGAGGCGCCATCCAGCACCTCACCAAAAAGAGGAGGAGCCGCCGCAGAAGAAGCTCCCGCTGCCCCCAGGGGAACGCCGCCTCCAAAGGATATTCCCATCTTCCCCAGTGGTAGGGAAGAGAAGGGATTCGAGGGGGAAGAGTATATGGAGGCGCGGTCCCGGATTGAGCGTCCGGCGCAGAGCTCAACCGGGAGGCTGAACTTCAAGGAGGGGAGATGTGATCCCGGATGAAACGCCTAGAGCGGAGTTCCGCCGGGGAGACCCTCCTTGTTGATCCCAGATGAAACGGCTAGTTGGCTGAAGTTGTAAGGGGAGCGCCTCCCCTTTCCTTCAACAGGAGTCTCTCAGTCATATGCCAAGGAGGAGGTCCGCGATCCATGGCAACCTGCAGCTCCGGCTTGGCAAATTCCATCGTACCTGCACCTGTATTTATAGCCAAGCTGCGGCCCCCTGGTAGTTCCGATACGGGTGGCTCCAATAAATGCAGGCGCACTGAATCCGGAGCCGTTCCGGCTCCCGAGGCGTATCTCCCCGCGATTTCCTAAGCGTCATTCTCCTTAAATCGCATTCTTTGTGCAGGACGATCCGGGTGACGTATACCCCTAGGTCCACGTGTCTCCGCTCGCGCCCAGGCCGCATCCTCCTCGAAGAACCCGCGTATCGCGGCCGCTCAACTAACACTCCTCACCAGCAGCAACTGGCGATCTGATTTCCCAGGTAACGCATTAATTAGCGTTTAATACCCTTCTCGTGTTCCCCCCAGGCAACGCTTGGAGGAGAGGAGAAACACGGTCGCGGCTGGGCACGGAGAAACCCCGATGGGCGGCGAGCGACAAGTGGCCGACCAACGAGTGGAATGTCCCGAGGCTCGGCCCTCGGATGCCTGGCTAACCCGATGATCATCCCGGGAGCAGACTAGCCGGAAGCCCCGACCGGTCGCCTCGGCTTGCGCCAGCCTTGGCCGACCAACGAGCGGAATCTCCCGAGGCTCGGCCCTCGGATGCCTGGCTAACCCGATGATCATCCCGGGAGCAGACTAGCCGGAAGCCCCGACCGGTCGCCTCGGCTTGCGCCGGCCTTGGCCGACCAACGAGCGGAATTTCCCTGAGGCTTGACAACCCTCAGACGCCTGGCTAACCCGATGATCATCCCGGGAGCAGACTAGCCGGAAGCCCCGACCGGTCGCCTCGGCTTGCGCCGGCCTTGGCCGACCAACGAGCGGAATTTCCCTGAGGCTTGACAACCCTCAGACGCCTGGCTAACCCGTTGATCATCCCGGGAGCAGACTAGCCGGAAGCCCCGACCGGTCGCCTCGGCTTGCGCCAGCCTAGGCCGACCAACGAGTGGAATTTCCCTGAGGCTTGACAACCCTCAGATGCCCGGCTAACCCGATGATCATCCCGGGAGCAGACTAGCCGGAAGCCCCGACCGGTCGCCTCGGCTTGCGCCAGCCTAGGCCGACCAACGAGTGGAATTTTCCTGAGGCTTGACAACCCTCAGATGCCTGGCTAACCCGATGATCATCCCGGGAGCAGACTAGCCGGAAGCCCCGACCGGTCGCCTCGGCTTGCGCCAGCCTAGGCCGACCAACGAGTGGAATTTCCCTGAGGCTTGACAACCCTCAGATGCCTGGCTAACCCGATGATCATCCCGGGAGCAGACTAGCCGGAAGCCCCGACCGGTCGCCTCGGCTTGCGCCAGCCTAGGCCGACCAACGAGTGGAATCTCCCGAGGCTCGGCCCTCGGATGCCTGGCTAACCCGATGATCATCCCGGGAGCAGACTAGCCGGAAGCCCCGACCGGTCGCCTCGGCTTGCGCCAGCCTTGGCCGACCAACGAGCGGAATTTCCTGAGGCCTAACCCTCGGATGTCTGGCTCAGCGCCGGAAGAGTTTCCTGAGGCCTAACCCTCGGATGCCTGGCTCAGCGCCGGAAGAATTTCCTGAGGCCTAACCCTCAGATGCCTGGCTTAGCGCCGGAAGAGTTTCCTGAGGCCTAACCCTCGGATGCCTGGCTCAGCGCCGGAAGAGTTTCCTGAGGCCTAACCCTCGGATGCCTGGCTCAGCGCCGGAAGAGTTTCCTGAGGCCTAACCCTCGGATGCCTGGCTTAGCGCCGGAAGAATTTCCTGAGGCCTAACCCTCGGATGCCTGGCTTAGCGCCGGAAGAGTTTCCTGAGGCCTAACCCTCGGATGCCTGGCTTAGCGCCGGAAGAGTTTCCTGAGGCCTAACCCTCGGATGCCTGGCTTAGCGCCGGAAGAATTTCCTGAGGCCTAACCCTCAGATGCCTGGCTTAGCGCCGGAAGAGTTTCCTGAGGCCTAACCCTCGGATGCCTGGCTCAGCGCCGGAAGAGTTTCCTGAGGCCTAACCCTCGGATGCCTGGCTCAGCGCCGGAAGAGTTTCCTGAGGCCTAACCCTCGGATGCCTGGCTTAGCGCCGGAAGAATTTCCTGAGGCCTAACCCTCGGATGCCTGGCTTAGCGTCGGAAGAGTTTCCTGAGGCCTAACCCTCGGATGCCTGGCTTAGCGCCGAAAGAATTTCCTGAGGCCTAACCCTCGGATGCCTGGCTTAGCGCCGGAAGAGTTTCCTGAGGCCTAACCCTCGGATGCCGGGCCTAGCGCCGGAAGAATTTCCTGAGGCCTAACCCTCGGATGCCTGGCTTAGCGCCGGAAGAGTTTCCTGAGGTTTAACCCTCGGATGCCTGGCCTAGCGCCGGAAGAACTTCGGGAATCAAAAGTCAGCAAGAAGCAACCAAGAGCTAAAAAAAAGAGGACGAGGGCGAGATGAAGAAATATTCAACGTGCATTAATTTTCAGGGCCGAGGCCCATACAATTGGGCAAAACGCCGACATACAAAAATAAAAAAGACAATGAAAGGTACAAGAGGTCAGCTTGGAGGAACTCCCGGGTCGGGAACGCCGGGCTCGTCCGCGGGAGGTAGGGAAGCAGCAGGAGAACCAGCAGGCGATGGCGCCGGAGAGGAGTCCAGGAGGGAGATCTCGCTCAGGTCGACTTCGGGATACTTAGCCGACACCCTTGCCAGGCCCTCCTCGAAGCCCAAGGTGAAGGCTTCGGCCCCCGCGTCCGACGCGTCACGGACGAACTCGTCAGACTGGCGATAGGTCCGCACTGCCTCCGACATATCATGGGCGAACTCGGCGGACTGGCGATAAGCCTCAACCGCCTGACGCCCGATTTCCGCCTTCTTCTCGGCCAGCTCCGCCTCAGCTCGCTCCATAATCTGAGCCTTGGCCTCCAAGACCTTCGCCACAATCCGGCCTTCGGCCTCAGAGGAGACCCTCAGCAGATCAGCCTGAGCCTCTTTATGCTTCGCCTCGGTAGCAACCCGAGCGGCCTCGGCTTCCTTCAGGCGCGAACGGAGCTCTTGGACGTCCGTGCATGACTTCTCCAGGGCCAACTCCAGTTCGCCTAGTTTGGCTTCAAAAGAGCGGATTCGGTCGCAGGCGTTGTCGGCAGACCGCTGGGCCTTCTCCCACCGCTCTCGATAGTCCGCGATCTTCCGGGACTGCTTTTCAGCCCGTTCCTCCGCCTTCTTGACCCTGCTTTCGAGGCCCGAGGCGGCTTTGAGTTGCTCCCGAGCCTCTGACAGTTGCTCCCCCAGGGCGGCGAAGCCGAGTGCCCGCTCTTCGGCCTCCCGGAGCCTCGCCTCGAGGTCCCCGGTCGTCCTGCCTGCCGCAGCCCGGCCTCCCTCTTCCATTGCTTTCAGCCGGTCCTCGGCCTTCGCCAAAAGCCCCGCCTGTTCCTTGTAGCACTCCTCCAGACGGATCATGTACTGGGCGAGCTAAGAAATAGGAAAAATAAGGGAGTCAGGCGGAGAACAACAGAGCCAATAAATGGTGAAAGACGGCCAGAAGAACACTCACCGACATGAGACAGACGCAGCTGGCGGCCCCAACGTCAGAGACATCCAACTCCCGGACCCGCCGACGGTCCTTCTCCAGCAACACTGTTTCGATGAGATTTCGGGCGCCATCGGTAGTGAAGGCAGACCCCGATTTCTCCCCGGAGCCGGATGGTGGTTCTGCAGCCTTACCCTTATCCATCGCCTGGGGAAGAGTCCGGCTGATCGCGCTCGGGGCGGGGGTCGCCCCAGGAATTGATAAGGTCCCGCTCGGCCGGGGCCTCGGCGCGTCCCTCCTCGAGTCATCAGGAGCCGACCGAGTCGAAGGCCGGGTCGGGGACCGATCACGTCCGACCCGTCCGTCTTGAGCAGGCTCGGGTGGCACCTCCGGAGTAGCGGCAACCTTACCACCGGAGGGCTGATACAGCGTCAGCTGCCGGTCGGTGCCCACGACATCTCCCTGACCGGTGGGCCCGGACTCGTCGGTCGGCATCGGAGGTATCTCCTTACGGGACTTCTTCGCCGGTGGGGCCCCGCTCGGAAGAGCTCGTTTCCTCCTCCGAACTGCTTCCAGCAGGGACGCCCTACCAACAGCCTTCGACTTCACCGACCGCATGACGTCGTCGACCTCTGCAAGAAGGACGGGATAGTCAGGGACTGAGAAACCGAAAGGAAGAAGGAACGAAAGAGAAGAAAAGAGCTAAAGAAACGATGGCGGACTCACGGTCGGTGGGGACCGAGCTCAAACCGACGTTCACCAAGGTATCCTCAGAAATAAGGCGGCCCACCGGGGGAAGCTGGCCCTCGGCGACCAACCCCTTCAAGGCGGCGACGCCCTCGGATTCCTCCCTCGACAACTTCGACAGGCCAATTGGGGACTTCACCGGCGTCCCCCAGATTGCCCTGATTTCCCAGGAGGGGTCTGCATCAACGAAAAAGAAGCGCTCCTTCCAGTGGTGAATGGAGGTAGGACCCTCCTTGACAAGGCCGCACCCTCGCCGCGCTGCGAAGCACCACCACCCTTTGTCCTGAGGGTGGCCGCTCAGGCCGTAGAGCTCCCAGAAAACGTTCAAGGTGGCGGGAATCGCATGCAAGCGACAGAGAACTTGGAAGACCGTCAGAGCACGCCACGAGTTCGGCACCAGTTGCGTCGGTGCCATTCCTAAACCCCGGAGCACCTGTAAGACTAGGTCTGAAGGGGGAAAGCGGAACCCGGCCTGGAGGATGCCCTCATTGATGGCGATCTTCCCTCGAGGAGGATGAGACATCCTCTCCTCAGGCCCTGGGAGCGTGACATTGCAGGCCTCGGGAAGGTGGTACCGAGCCACAAATCCGTCTAAGTCCTCGGCGACCAGTTTTGACTGGATGCTATCTGCTCCCACTTCGCCCATCCCTAATGGCCGATAAATCTACGGTCAGGACGGGGTCAAGAAGGAGGGAAAGGCCGGAACGACTGGGGTGCACTAGTACAAAAAGAAAAAGTATGAAGAGCTCAAAGTAGAAGAGTGGGAAACTCACTTGAAGAGGAGGAAGAACGGCTCCGAGAGCGTCAAAGGAAAAGCAAGCGAACGTTTCGGCGGCAACAATGGTAGCGCAAAGGAGAAACTCGAAAATGTCCGTAAAGAAGAAGACGGACGGGGGAGGGCCCCCGATTAAATAGGCGAAAGGGCAAGTGACACCTCGATGACGCCAGAAGACGCCTGGCCGCCGAAGGGTCGCTCGCACCCCAAAGGCGAATCGACACCATTAAGGAAGGATGTCCGCCGAAGTCCTCAGGTTGCCAGGTCAGCAGCAACCGCCATACGCCATAAAGAAGGCGGGAAGCTTGAAGCGCGCGCGCCTCTCCGAAGGATGGCGGCAATCTCGAAACATCACTCCCTTCACCTGTTCCCCTTCTGGTTCCAGGCTCGGAAGTGGGGGGCTACTGTTATGGGGGAATTGAGCCGCCATGCCCCACGTGATCGGCACGCGTATCCAGGAAAGCTACAGCTGCCCTATGACCCAGCACTCCGACCCCGAGTCGGACCTCCTCGGCTCCGCAGCCCGACCCCGGGTCGGCTGCCCTATGATCCAGCACTCCGACCCCGAGTCGGACCTCCTCGGCTCCGCAGCCCGACCCCGGGTCGGCTGCCCTATGATCCAGCACTCCGACCCCGAGTCGGACCTCCTCGGCTTCGCAGCCCGACCCCGGGTCGGCTGCCCTATGATCCAGCATTCCGACCCCGAGTCGGAGATCTTTTGATAACGACAGGCTATTCTCCAGAGGCACGCCGCGGCCTCCTGCTCCACTACTCCCTGCAACGGCTGTACCCGATGCTGCCCACGATCTCCTGTATCAACCGTACGAAGCGGAGCTCCACTACGCCCTGCCATGACCGTACCCAGCGCTGCTCCACGACGCCCCGTAACGGCCATGTCAGTGGCCATTCTATCGTGCCCCACGACGACAAACCCCCCTGAGAGACCTTCCAGCCAGGTATATATGCGGCTGGGGGGAGAAGGGGGGGGATAAGCAATACCTCCCAGAGCACTCTCTCCCACTTGTGATTATCATCTCTCCTCCTCCAATCTCCTCTGACTTGACCGTCGGAGGGCCATCACCACCCTGGTGGTGGTGCAAGGCTTGTTCGCAGGTTCCTTGGCGGAAGGTGGAGCGCAACCAGCACCAACCAAGGCAACTCAGGCGGAACCCCGTTCACACCGTCGTGTCAATCGTTCTCGGTTTGGACCACCAGCAACAAGTACCATGATGATTTTTTCATCAATAAAAAAAATTATTAAAATTATTTTTTTTGATAATAATATTTTATTAAATATATTATTCTTTGTTGTAGTGGAAGCTCTAGGAAAGCCGGTCTTCAACTTTTGGAGTGGGATGGTGAGCATAAAAGAGGCTCGAAGTCTAGCCAGGCGAAAGAGATATGAAGGAGGACGAGAAAAGTATGAGAGCCGCGTCGTCGAAGTTCTTTCCAACGACTCCCCGGCCTCTTTCTACAAATGCCGGTGAGCTTAAAAGAGTTTGGAAGTCTAGCCAGGCGAAAGAGATAAAAAGGCCGAGAAAAGGGTGGCAGCCGCGTCGTCGAAATTCTTTTCCACCGCGTCCTTCTACAAATGCCGGTGAGCATAAAAAAGTTTGGAAGTCTAGCCAGGTGAAAGAGATAGGAAGGAGGACGAGAAAAGGATGGGAGCCGTGTCGTCGAAGTTCTTTCCAATGACTCCCCCGCCTCCTTCTACAAATGCCGGTGAGCATAAAAGAGTTTGGAAGTCTCTAGCCAGGCCAAAGAGATAAGAAGGAGGACGAGAAAAAGATGGGAGCCGCATCGCATCGAAGTTCTTTCCAACGACTCCACCGCGTCTTCTACAAATGCCAGTGAGAATACAAGAGTTTGGAAGTCTAGCCAAGCGAAACAGATGAGGAGCACCACGAGAACCTAGCTTATCCCCTTGTTCCACGTGGTTCGGCTTAGTCAACCAAATAATGGAGTCGTTAACATGGGAGGTCCAGTAGGCAGGCAGCATGGCTTAGCGAAATATTTTTATGGTCATCATTTATCTTTGGCGATGTTTTTTTTCTGATGAGTATCATAATGATTTTTTTCATCAATAAAAAAATTTATTAAAATTAATTTTTTTGATAATAATTTTTTATTAAATATATTATTCTTTGTTGTAGTGGAAGCTCTAGAAAAGCCGCTCTTCAACTTTTGGAGTGGGATGGTGAGCATAAAAGAGTCTGAAAGTCTAGCCAGGCGAAAGAGATAAGAAGGAGGATGAGAAAAGTATGAGAGCCGCATCGTTGAAGTTCCTTCCAACGACTCCCCCACCCCCTTTTACAAATGCCGGTGAGCATAAAAGAGTCTGGAAGTCTAGCTAGGCGAAAGAGATAGGAAGGAGGACGAGAAAAGGATGGGAGCCGCATCGTTGAAGTTCTTTTCAATGACTCCCCCGCGTCCTTCTACAAATGCCAGTGAGCATAAAAGAGTTTGGAAGTTTAGCCAATCGAAAGAGATAGGAAGGAGAACGAGAAAAGGATGGGAGCCATGTCGTCGAAGTTCTTTCCAATGACTTCCCCGTCTCCTTCTACAAATGCTGGCGAGAATACAAGAGTTTGGAAGCCTAGCCAAGCGAAAGAGATGAGGAGCACCATGAGAACCTTATCCCCTTGTTCCACGTGGTTCGACTCAGTCAACCAAATAATGGAGCCGTTAACATGGGAGGTCCAGTAGGCAGGCTGCATGGCTTAGCAAAATATTTTTATGGTCATCATTTATCTTTGGCGATGCTTTTTTTTCTGATGAGTATCATAATGATTTTTTTCATAAATAAAAAAAATATTAAAATTAATTTTTTTGATAATAATTTTCTATTAAATATATTATTCTTTGTTGTAGTGGAAGCTCTAGAAAAGCCGGTCTTCAACTTTTGGAGTGGGATGGTGAGACTTCCTGGCCCAACCAACCGGTCCCCAGTACAGTAAGAGACTTCTTAGGCGACCCTCAACTCAGAAACGATCAAACCAATCCGACTCTACAAATCCCTGAATAGTTGGAGGTTTTTATTCAAGGAGTCTTGGCGAAGCAGGATAAACAGTTGCATAGCCAATCATCCAAAGGAAAGGAAGAGTTGTGAAGCCAATCATCCTCCTTCTTGTCTTCTGAGGGAGAAAAAGAGGTTCCGAAAATCATCTCGAGTTTTCTTGAGCAGCAAACTAGCCTGAGCCAGGAATAAAGAGTAAGTCTAGAAGTCTAGCCAAGCGAAAGAGATAGGAAGGAGGACAAGAAAAGTATGAGAGTCGCGTTTTCCAATGACTCCCCCGCCCCCTTCTACAAATGCCGGTGAGATAAAAGAGTCTGGAAGTCTAGCCAGGCGAAAGAGATAGGAAGGAGGACGAGAAAAGGATAGGAGCCGCGTCGTCGAAGTTCTTTCCAACGACTCACCCACGTCCTTCTACAAATGCCGGTGAGCATAAAAGAGTTTGGAAGTCTCTAGACAGACGAAAGAGGTAGGAAGGAGGACGAGAAAAGGATGGCAGCCGCATCGTCGAAGTTTTTTCTAACGACTCCACTATAAAAGAATTTGAAAGTCTAGCCGAGATAGAAAGAAGGACGAGAAAAGAATGGGAGCTGCCTCCTTCTACAAATGCCGGTGCTAAGGACCACGAGAACCTTGTCCCCCTTGTCCCATGTGGTTCGACTCAGTCAACCAAATAATGGAGCCGTTTACTTGGAAGGTCCAGTCATTATTCACGGATTCGGATAGGTTGCGCTACAGTCATTATTTTCCAAAAAGAAAAGGGAAATTTGAACTGCAAAATAGGTTATCAAGCACAAACAAATCCAACTCAAACAAAGTTAATCAAGCATGCCTATATGCATAAACAGAGTTTGTTTAGGCAAAACATAATACGAAAGAAAAAAGTAAGCAACAGACAATCAAAACACAATCATGATTTGATGATATTCTGTAGTACATTATATTATATCTTCTGTACTGCCTTTTAGCTGATTTCTGTTGACATATTCCTTTGATTTAAATTCAATTTTTATGGTTTTGTTGCATGAAGTGCTCTCAACTATGGGAAGAAAGAAGACCTTACCTACCCGCCAACAGTCCTAAAATAACTCCAAGAGTAGGGGTTGGTGGGCATCTGATCAGTAAGTCCACCACCTGTTCATAGATCTAGCTTTATTGCCCTCGACCGATTCAACAGTATAGCTTCCAGTGCTACCTCTTGATTCAAAAATTTTAGGTTTCCATCACCGTCAAAAAAAATATAAAGGGAGTTTGGAGACTTTATCACCCATCGCCTGTTGTCTTTCCCTACTATCTATGTGTTGGAGGAAAAAATAGACCACCCCACAGATACAATTAAAGCACCTAAATCCGACAGCAAGGCCGAGCTCATGCGGGCCGAGCTCATGCAGGCCGAGCCCAGAAGATATATAAATATGAAATTGTAAGAAGAAAAAAATAATCTATGAATTAGATTATCATATTAGTTTTTTTATTATCTTTTATCTGTTTTATCTTGTAGTTATTTTTTTTACTTTTTATCTTTTCTTTTTTTTTTTTAGTCAAATTTTCTTTTTTATCTATCCTGAATCTTCGACCTTTCTAAGGTGATAATAAAAGTCTTTGAAGTTTAAGGCAATTGAACTCAACTATTTCTCTTCTTTATTCCTATAATTACCGGTGGTATGCCGGCATGGTTATCTGATCAAGCAATCTATCTGTTTTTTTTTTACGTCTCATCTCAAGAGGAAAACATAATCCTAAATCGACGGACAAGTATTTAACTCAGGCATAACTAAGTTTTCATAGAAATTGCTATTCCATGCTTGCTAGCAGCAAATGAACATCCAAGTTTGCTTATTGTAAACCATAAATGATAATGAAAGTTTTCTGCATGGATCTTACCAAAGATTTTTTAATTCAATTCACTCCTTAGAGTGAGGCTATGCATAAATCTAAAGAAAATTTCTACATATATATTTTTGCATTAAAATCACAAAGCCTGTTTGGGAACAATCCACCGGGCCTAGCAGGATTAGGAGGGGATCGGAGTGGAAGAGAGGGAGATAGCACAAGAAGAAAGAAGGAGATCGCCATGGTTGCAGACCCGATTCTAGCTAGATTAATAAAAAGATTCTTCCTTTTTTTTCTTTTCTTTTTTGGATTCGATGGAGATTGGGCCTTTGATCCATTGCCCTCTCCCTCTCGTTTGTCTCCTCTTCCCTTCTGAAACTCTCTTCCTCTCGGATCGTTCCCAAATATATTATCACAAAATATATTTTTTTTGATGATGAATTTGTTTATTCACCATAGATAATCTTTAGTGACAAAGAATATCCTTTATTGACAATTTTTTTTACTTTTTATGATGAATAATATTATCACAAATATATAATATCTTTGATGAGAAATTTATTTACATCACCAGATATTAATTTTTGGTGACGAAATATTATATCATGATGGCATTGTCAATTTCTTGTGTTAGAAACTATCACCGTGACATACTTTATTATTTAGTGATGAATATATTTTTTATAATAATTAATATATTATGTTAGCGAAATATTTTTATGGTCATCATTTATCTTTAGCGATGCTTTTTTTTCTGATGAGTATCATGATGATTTTTTCATTAATAAAAAAATATTAAATTTTTTTTTTTTGATAATAATTTTTTATTAAATATATTATTCTTTGTTGTAGTGGAAGCTCTAGGAAAGCCGGTCTTCAACTTTTGGAGTGAGATGGTGAACATAAAAGAGTCTGGAATGAGAGTCGTGTCGTCGAAGTTTTTTCCAACGACTCTCCTGCCCCCTTCTACAAATGCCGGGGAGCATAAAAGAGTCTGAAAGTCTAGCTAGGCGAAAAAGATAGGAAGGAGGATGATAAAAGTATAAGAGCCGCGTCGTCGAAGTTCTTTCCAACGACTCTCCCGCCTCTTTCTATAAATGCCGGTGAGCATAAAAGAGTCTGGAAGTCTAGTCAGGCGAAAGAGATAGGAAGGAGGAAGAGAAAAGGATGGGAGACACGTCGTCGAAGTTCTTTCCAATGACTCCCCCGCCTCCTTCTACAAATGCCGGTGAGCATAAAGAAGTTTGGAAGTCTGTAGCCAGGCGAAAGAGATAAGGAGGAGGACGAGAAAAGGAAGGGAGCCACGTCGTTGAAGTTTTTTCCAATTACTCTTCGGCATCTTTTTACAAATGCCGGTGAGCACAAAAGAGTTCGAAGTTTAGCCCGGCGAAAAAGATAAGCACGAGAACCTTATCCCCTTGTTCCACGTGGTTCGACTCAGTCAACAAAATAATGGAGCCGTTTACTTGGAAGGTCCAGTAGGCAGGCTGCATGGCTTCTCGTGATCGATTAGAGGTGAGATTCTTGACACCCATCTCTCATAGCACCCGAGTGTACACCCTCACAGCGGCGATACAAAGGTGTCGGTGGAGAGTGGAAGGTGTCTGATAAGGGTAGGTGTTATATATATTTATATATTATATATGTAAGAATAAGATATATATATATACATATATATATATATATATATATATATATATATATATATATATATATATATATATATATATATATATATATATATGCGCGGATTCGGATTGGTTGCGCTACAGTCATTATTCTCCAAAAAGAAATGGGAAATTTGAACTGCAAAATAGGTTATCAAGCACAAACAAATCCAACTCAAACAAAGTTAATCAAGCATGCCTATATGCATAAACAGAGTTTGTTTAGGCAAAACATAATACGAAAGAAAAAAGTAAGCAATAGACAATCAAAACACAATCATGATTTGATGATATTCTGTAGTACATTATATTATATCTTCTGTACTGCCTTTTAGCTAATTTCTGTTGACATATTCCTTTGATTTAAATTCAATTTTTATGGTTTTGTTGCATGAGGTGCTTCCAAATATGGGAAGAAAGAAGACCTTACCTACCCGCCAACAGTCCTAATATAACTTCAAGAGTAGGGGTTGGTGGGCATCTGATCACTAAGTCCACCACCTGTTCATAGATCTAGCTTTATTGCCCTCGACCGATTCAACAGTAAGGATTTGGTGCCTGCAAGTTAAAATGATCAAGCAAAAACATTTGTTGTAGATGTTAATTGATCAAGAGGGAAGTTGTGTTGGAAGTTACAACAAATCAAAACGTATGGTAATGGGTAGTCAATGTGTGGTAATGAGTAGTCAATAATTGTGTAGTAATGGGCTGCCTACTTATGTGGTAATAGGTAGTCAATGTGTGGTAATAGGTAGTCAATAATTGTGTGGTAATGGGCTGCCTAATTATATGGTAATAGGTAGTCAATGTGTGGTAATGGATAGTCAATAATTGTGTGATAATGGGCTGCCTAATTATGTGGTAATAGGTAGTCAGTTTTTTTTTGAGTTAAGTGGATTTATGTTTTCATTTTACATTGTAATGCCTATATAAGGCTGCCTAGTTTTTTATTTTGATAAGTGATTAGAAAGAAATATTGTGTGCTTTGAAAAGAGAGTGGTATAGTCCGTAGACTTTTCTTAACAAGTTGTTTACATATCATATGAGGAAATTGCTCCCCCCCCCGCCCTAAATCACTCCTTTTCAGTTTCCATCACTCACATCAGAAGCTTCTTCTCAATCATTTGTTTGTATCATTCAAAATTCTACCACAAATCTGCCTCACTTTTATCATCTCTGAATGCTTCTCATGTGCAATCAAACCTGCTTCAGTACCAAACTTTCAAGCCAATACAGCATTCCTATCCTTTTGGTTATCCCACTCAACTTTCCTGCATGTCTCGCTGGCATCTGTTCATCACAGCAACTGAAAGCTATCTATGCTTGTATTTATACATATCAAAGCCATTTAGAAAATTCAAATCCCAACTTGTAAGCAATATGAAAAATAACACATTACAGCAGGACGTCAACATTGTCACTATCAGCATTGAGAGAAACCATAAAGATGATCAGGTTGGACTGGATCATGGACTGAACTGTGGTCATAAAACTCTTTTCCCCATTTATTTTGAAAGTTTAAAATTCCCGTGCAAATGTAAAAGTAAAAGAAAAAAGAGTTAAATTATAGATGAATGAAGAACGAAAGCCATACATAAAGCATAAAGGATGTCCCTAACAAGCCCATATCTACCACGTCTTCTCCTCTCATAAGAGTAGAGCCCATGTTAATTATGTAGACTTATCCTCTAATGGGAGCAGGGGCCATATCTTAAACATCCATAAAATTTTTGTATGGATTCTTATTTCTTGACTAATGTCAAACTCCTCTCTGACAAACTTGCAACCTGGATCTCATTTAACCAACTGATATCGAAGCATTCATCTATCTATTGAGTTCATCTGAGGAGGAGATATGCGATTTTTTTTTTTGGGAAATCTATAACCCTCGTAATGATTTAGGATGCACAATAAACCTGAACAGATCACCAATTACATGAAATATTGAAATCAAATATCACATTGTTACATAAATAACCCTCAACAACTTCATGACATCAGTAAAAAAGAGAAGTTAGGGCATCACAAAAATACCTCTGAGGTATTATTGTGATGTACTGCAGTCCATGGGCCAAATTTTGAACTGCCTAGTCCAGAGATCATCAAGCTTGTCCAATTAAAAATTCTTCACATTCTCGACTCTGGCCTGGCCCATTTGTCTGCCTAAATACCATGACTTGCTAAATGCCTCTCATCACCACATTAATCCGCAGTTCTACGATTGTCACGCCATACTTAGCATGGTTAGGTGATCGTATATGGCCTTATTTCCCTTAGAGGAAAAATCCTTTTGTGAAGGCAGTAGTTTAATTCTGTATTCTGACTAGACACAAGTAAATCTACTCGTGTTAGATATTGCACTGGTTACATTCTAAAGAATACATGTTCGAAATGAACTGATAGTGGCTACATGTTCATTAACATTTATGCATTTCTTTCCCATCAAAGAACCAATTTGCTTGTTATGCAAAGCTAGATAATATGTTTGTGTCTGTGAAGAAATCCATCAAAAAATAACCATGTAACCTCTTTCATATTCATTTCATTTCTATAAATCCGAACAAGAGAGCGTGTAAGATGTAACAATATCATATCTTCAGCATGAATACAATATCATATCTCATTAACTATCACAAACCTTTTTTTTTTTTCGCTAAAAAACAAGGGGAAGGGGGGAGGAAGGGACAAGCCCACCCCAGCGTAGCAGCCTCCACTGGGCCCCCACCCCGCCAAAAGAAGGGTAGAATTGACCGTATGTTGGGCACCCCAGCCGGTTTTACTCATACCCTCCCCATCCATGGGCCGGCTCGGTTACCCCTCTGGGCTCCGGAACGAACTCTCCGTGTGAGTACGTTACACCTGGCACCACCAAGGCTACCAGCTGACTAGTAGTGCTTTCAGACCCCGTGTCCAGGCGTGGGGCATTCGGTCTCCGAATTTAATCGATGCCCGTGCGTTTCGAACCTGTAACCACTTGGTTGGAATAAAACGCTCCATTCCAACTGAGCTACCACTTTGGTGGCACAAAAAGAGGCATGCATATGAAACCCCAATTGATAGCAAATTTCCCCACAAAAAGTATCTTTTATGGTTTGGGAGGGGAAGTAGCTATCAGATAAATGAGAAAGTTTACCTGGACTATCTGTCCTAAGACCTCTTCCCTCTTCATTGGTTCTTCTTTGTTCTCATATAGACCAGCGCCGGCCAAGAACTATCATTGGAAAAAAAAAAAAAAATTGAATACCATACCCATAAAATAAGAAATGACTAGATATAAGAGGCAAAGAAGAGTGAAAGAAACATACATTGTCTAATTCCACAGTTCTCTGGAGATCTTCCTCTGTTGACCCGGCGGCGGAGATTGGTTTCGTTACACCATACGGCCTCCGAGCTTCCGGTGGCGTCCTACCAACCTCGGAGCTATCCATCCCGAAACCCACCAAGAAATCCTAACAAAACACTAATCAAGAACTATCCTAACCCTCCGAAGCACCTGAAAAACAAAAATTAGAACGAGTACTAACGGAAAATCCGAGAATATCTAATCACTAAGAAGGATAAAACCTGGACAGAGAGTTCAGATGTCCGTCGAACAATTTAAGATATAAGGTTGTCTTAGAATCGCATCGATGTGAGATAGACACACGAAGCGCAAGGATTGAAGACCTAATCCTGGAATCATCAAGAAAAGCGTTTCCTTGCTCAATTCCGAGCGAAAGAACATTTTTTTTTTTCATAATAAAATTACGGAAAACCAACAAGAATCCACAGATCGAAATCCCAGAGGCATCAAGAAGAGCGAATCTAACTCAAAATCACTGAATCCAGAATCGTAAGCAAAATTGCAACCTAGAAAAGCAATACACTCAAAGAATCAAAGAAAACGAGGTATTAAACCAGACAGCGAGCAGCGATCCTGGACAGCCTAGATCTGCGGATCGACCGCCGGAAGGAGATTCCCAGAGAGAAGGGGTGGAGGAGGTGGGGAGTGGCAATGGAGGAGAGAGTGGAGGAGAGCGGGGAATTGAAAAACTCGGCGATTTTAAAGTAGTCTTCGAACCGGGAGAAGTTAAAAACCGGTATTGGGGACGGCTTCGGCCGGCCCGGGCGTGGATTTCTTGATTTGGACCAAGGTTGTAATTTTATGGCCAATCCACAAATGACCCGCTTAAAAAAAAAAATTAGATTAGATATATATATATATATATATATATATATATATATATATATATATATATATATATATATATATATATATATATATGTTTAGATCGTAAAAACAACAATCTGTCTAAATCTATTTATTAAATAAATTAAGTTCAAATTTAAATATTTGATCTATTTAATATATTTTGATCTGTTTAAAAATTGGATCGGATTATAATCCTATCCATTTAACCTATTTAAAATATGTTAAAAAGCCGTCAAACCCATTTAATAAATAAGTTATATGAGCCTGGTTGCATTACTTATTTAATAAAAAAAGTCGGATTTAGATTTGAAATTTTGATCATTTAATAAATAAATCGGATTTAGGTTGATGAATTTTCGATCCGACCCGCATCCAATCCGACCTGTATCTGATCCATCTGGCCGATTGCCATTTTTACTTAGGACAAGTTCTTTATATTGACTAAAAAAATAATCTCTTTCTTGTTTTTTCTTGGGCCAGACGGGCCACCGAGAGATTTGGTGAACTGTCTTAGTGTTTTCGTGGGCCGAAAGGAGATGGAGACATAGAGGAGTGTGGCCATGGACGACGAAGGGGTGGGAGAATCGTCCTGTGGTTTTCCAAGAGCGGGTTGGAGTCTTGGAGATGGGTAGAGCGGGCCGGAATGAGATGTTGAGAGAGAAGAGTGACAATAGAGGAGGGAGGGGAGCAGATTTTGATTTGAATCTTGCGGAGTTAAAAAAAACTAAGGCTGAAATCGGATCCTATATAAATCAGATACTAATATATCCATATCTTGTTGGAATATTTCAAAATTCCGAGTCTGCCCTTCTCTCTCTTTTGTCTTTTTGTCTAGTGTACTTTCTTTAGTCCCACATTGGAAAGGAACAAAACTCAAAAGATCTTTATATAGTATTCAACATTTTAACTTGGTGAAGCAAAGAAAGAAAGTAGCCCACACGCGCATGAGCCCAATGGAGGTCCAAGCCAAAATTGGCGAATCCGATCCGGAAACGTTTAACCGGGGGACCCCCCCCCCCCCCCCCCCCCGCGGGTGTGGGCTTGAGCCAGGTTTCTTTTTGCAAACGTCGCGTCTTTAAAAACACCTCTTTTAAAACGACTATAGTCTCCCTGTTTTCTTCTCTGTTGTCATTCCAAGAGCGCGGTTCTGGGCTGTTCGACCGTCACTTCATCTGCGAGTGTACGCTTGGAGTGATTCAGTTGTTGTATCCTGGAGGATAGGCCGCCATTACCTGCTACACCGAGATTCAATCTCCGAGGGGCGCGATCTATTCTTAAGGACAGTGAAATCACGCCTCAACTGATAAGTTCTTCCTTCTTTCATCTATTATTTTTCTTACAATCTTAAGAATAGTTCGGCATGGATTCTGCTATGATTACTGCTAGATCAATTCCTGATACTTCTAAAATTGAGAGTTTCAATGGTATGTATTTTAAGAGATGGGAAGAACGTGTTTATTCTGCATTGGATATGCTTAATTTTGCTCAGTATTTAAATCAGTCAAAACCGATAGAAGGGTCTGAAGATTTTGACACTAAATTCAAAGAGTGGGAACATGGAAATAAAATCTGTAGACACACAATTCTAAGTACACTGTCCAATGAACTTTTTGATGTCTACTGTTCATACAAAGAAGCTGCAGAAATTTGGGAAAATCTGAATAAAAAATATGTGTTAGAAGATGCTGGAGTACAGAAATATGCTATAGGAAATTTTCTGCACTTTCAAATGTCCGAGGATAGGGATGTGTCATCCCAAATACATGATTTTCATAGATTAGTCACTGATCTTAAAAATGAAGATATAATGCTTCAAGAAGTTTTCCTAGCCGGCTGTTTGATTGAAAAATTACCTGAGTCTTGGAAACATTATAAAAATAGCATGAAGCACAAAAGGAAACATATGAGTCTTGAAGATGTTATTGTTCATATTAGAATAGAAGAACAAAATCGAGTCAGAGACCGAGAACAATTGGCCAAGGAAATGACTTCAAAAGCCAATGTTATAGTCAGCAAACCAGGTGGGTCTCGTTCAAAGTCCAAGAAGCCTTATCTCAAAAATGATAAGAAACCTAAGTTCCAAGGTCCAGGTTTTAAAAGAAAAGGAACTTGTTTTGTTTGTGGAAAACCTGGACATTATGCTAATCAATGCAGGTTTAGAAAAAGGAATGATATATCTGCTAAACCAAATGCTAACTTGGTGGAGACAGATATTATTGCAGCAGTTGTGTTTGAAACCAACATGGTTATGGGAGCAAAGGACTGGGTGGTAGACTCTGGGGCTACCAGACATATTTGTGGAAATAGAAGTGCGTTTACTTCCTACACTCCATTGAATGAAGGCGAGGAACAAGTGTTCATGGGTGATTCGAGACCCTCGCCAGTGGTTGGCAAAGGAAAAGTACTCCTCAAGCTAACATCAGGAAAAGTCCTTTCCCTGAATGATGTGCTGCATGTTCCTAATATCCGTTGGAACTTAGTATCTGTTTCTTTATTAGGAAAGGCTGGAGTTAAAGTGTATTTTGAGTCTGATAAAATTGTAATGACTAAGAACAATGTTTTCATTGGGAAGGGTTATTGTAACCAGGGTTTATTTGTCTTGAATGTAACCGAAACTATGAATGAAAATGCATCATCTTTTGCTTATTTGATTGATTCTGTTGATGTATGGCATGGTAGATTAGGACATGTTAATTTTTCTTATATCAAGAAAATGAAAGACCTAGGCTTGTTAAATAATATTACCTTTGGAAATGTGAATGATAAATGTGAAGTATGTGTAGAATCTAAATCTACTAAAAAGAGTCATAAGTCAATAGAAAGAGAAACTGAATTACTTGGATTAATACATTCTGATTTAGGAGATTTGAAAAACACTCCAACTAGAGGAGGAAAAAGATTTTACATAACTTTTATTGATGATTATTCTAGATACACTAAGGTATATCTACTTAGGACTAAAGATGAAACTTTTGAAAAATTTCAGCAATATGTTACTGAAGTAGAAAATAAATTTAATAAGAAAATTAAAAGAATAAGGACTGATAGAGGAGGAGAATATGAGTATAATCTCTTCAATAAATTTTGTGAAGATAAAGGTATAATCCATGAGATTACCCCACCATATTCTCCTGAATCTAATGGAGTTGCTGAACGTAAAAATAGAACTCTAAAAGAAATGATGAATGCTATGTTAATAAGCTCAGGAGTACCTCTTTATTTGTGGGGGGAAGCTATTCTTTCTGCTTGTCACATTCAAAATAGAATACCTTATAAAAAATCTGGTAAGACACCCTATGAGTTTTGGGAAGGTCATGTACCTAACCTTACATATCTTAAAGTGTGGGGGTGTTTGGCCAAAGTTCTATTACCTGAACCAAAGAAAAGAAAGTTGGGACCTAAAACCTTTGATTGCTTATTTATTGGTTATGCATTAAATAGTGCTGCTTATAGATTCTTGGTATTAAAATGTGAATCTAATATTATGGAACCCAACACTATAGTAGAATCTAAAAATGCTGATTTCTTTGAACATATCTTTCCTATGAAACTAGGTAAAGAAAAAATTGACTCTCAGTCTCATAATAAACAAGAAAAGGAGGCACATGAAAATTATGAAATTGATTTAAGAAGAAGTAAAAGAACTAGAAAAGAGAAAAATTTTGGAAATGATTTTTACACCTTTCTTGTTGATAATGAACCTCAAACTTATAAAGAAGCAATAACTTCAGCTGATGCACCTTTTTGGAAGGAGGCTATTAATAATGAAATAGAGTCTATTATGTCTAATCATACATGGACCTTAGTTGATTTGCCTCCAGGTGCTAAATCAATTGGTTGTAAGTGGATTTTTAAAAGAAAGTTAAAACCAGATAATTCAATTGATAAGTTTAAAGCAAGATTAGTAGCAAAAGGATACTCACAAAGAAAAGATATTGATTATTTTGACACCTTTGCACCAGTTTCTAGAATTTCATCTATTAGAGTACTCATTGCATTAGCATCCATTCATAATTTAGTAATTCACCAAATGGATGTAAAAACTGCATTCTTGAATGGAGAATTAGATGAAGAAATTTACATGGAACAACCTGAAGGTTGTGTTGTTCCTGGTAATGAGCACAAAGTTTGTAAATTAGTAAAATCCTTATATGGATTAAAACAAGCACCTAAACAATGGCATGAAAAATTTGATAAAGTATTGGTATCTAATGGCTTTCTAATTAATGAGGCTGATAAGTGTGTTTATAGTAAGGTTGTTAATAATGTTGTTGTGATCATATGTTTGTATGTTGATGATATGCTTATAATGGGAACTGATTTGAATATAGTTATAGATACTAAGAAATTTTTAGCTTCAAATTTTGATATGAAAGATATGGGTGAAGCTGATGTAATTCTTGGGATTAAAATAACAAGAAGTTCTAATGGACTTATGCTATCACAAGAACACTATATTGAGAAAATTTTAAGAAAATTTGAGCATTATGATAGTAAACCCGTATCTACTCCATATGATGCTAGTATACATTTAAGGAAAAATAAAGATAATGGTATTTTACAAATAGAATATGCTCGCATCATTGGTAGTTTAATGTTTTTAGTTAACTGCACTCGTCCTGATATTGCTTATGCAGTAGGAAGATTAAGTAGGTATACTCATAATCCTAGTAAGGACCATTGGAGTGCTGTTCATAGAGTACTAAGGTACTTGAAAGGAACCATTAATTATGGTTTGTTATATCGTGGATTTCCAGCTGTACTAGAAGGGTATAGTGATGCAAATTGGATCTCTGATTCAGATGAGATGAAATCCACGAGTGGATATATCTTTACTCTTGGTGGGGGTGCAGTATCTTGGAAATCATCCAAGCAAACATGCATCGCTCGGTCTACAATGGAGTCCGAGTTTATTGCCTTAGAAAAGGCAGGTTCTGAAGCTGAATGGCTTAGAAATCTTGTGGGAGATATTCCATTATGGAATAAACCAACACCTTCTGTGTCTATTCTTTGTGATAACCAAGCTGCTATATATCGAGCTAAGAATAAAGTTTATAATGGGAAGAATAGACACATAAGGTTGAGACATAATATTGTAAGGCAGCTGCTTGATGATGGGATTATATCTCTTGAGTTTGTAAAGTCAGAGTTGAATTTGGCCGATCCTTTGACAAAACCACTAGGTAGAAAACTAGTGAGTGAAACATCGAGGGGGATGGGACTAATGCCTATATCAAAGTCAATAACGACAGAAACCCAACATGTGTGATTGGAGATCCCATGAAGCATGTTCATATGGGTAATAACAAGTCGCTAGTTGACTGTGAGTACACTATCGTATTTAATTTTGGAAAATCCATCCCTATGGTGTAGATAGTGCAAACTGCAGTAGATAAGGATGAGGTAAAGCTCTTAATGGATACCATAGTTCTTTAGGATGGTGTGTATACCTGCAGTACACACTTGATGGATCCACCTATATGGGTGTGGGAGTGGGGCCGCTTCCTATGAGAATTAGGCAGTTCTCTAAAGCACTCATGAATATCCAGGTAAGGTGCATGGCCTATTTGCACCAACCCGTTTAAAACAAGCCCAGAACTTGAGAGGTCAATGTGGGCTATGAGTCACTGTTTTACATAAAGGACTTTTGGTTCATAGAAATTTCATATTTCACCAAAAGTTCTGTAAGTCATACTTACTAGTCCTAAAAAATGGTTCATAGTCTCAAAGACACCAATTTGATGCATTGAACTCTCGCGCTCGTTAACTTATTATTGAATTTTAAAATATGTGGGGGATTGTTGGAATATTTCAAAATTCCGAGTCTGCCCTTCTCTCTCTTTTGTCTTTTTGTCTAGTGTACTTTCTTTAGTCCCACATTGGAAAGGAACAAAACTCAAAAGATCTTTATATAGTATTCAACATTTTAACTTGGTGAAGCAAAGAAAGAAAGTAGCCCACGCGCGCATGAGCCCAATGGAGGTCCAAGCCAAAATTGGCGAATCCGATCCGGAAACGTTTTTAAAACACCTCTTTCATAAAACGTCGCGTCTTTAAAAACACCTCTTTCATAAAACGACGTGTCTTTTAAATACGCCTCTTCATTTCTTTTTAAACCCTATCAGATCCGATAGAGTAATCTAATCTAACCTATCCTCTCTCTGTTTCCGAAAGCCTCTCTGTTTCTTGTTCCCGAGAAGAGTCTCCCTGTTTTCTTCTCTGTTGTCATTCCAAGAGCGCGGTTCTGGGCTGTTCGACCGTCACTTCATCTGCGAGTGTACGCTTGGAGTGATCCAGTTGTTGTATCCTGGAGGATAGGCCGCCATTACCTGCTACACCGAGATTCAATCTCCGAGGGGCGCGATCTATTCTTAAGGACAGTGAAATCACGCCTCAACTGATAAGTTCTTCCTTCTTTCATCTATTATTTTTCTTACATATCTATAATTGTTTTATTAGACAAATACAAATATAGATACAAATATTAGTTGGATGAAAAATTTATATTCATTTTTGTTTTAAACAGACATGGAATATATATTGGATACCAAAAGTATAAATATAAATCAAATAATTAAACTTTATGACCACCAAATCAAAAATATTACTAAGTGGATGATAAATCAAGTTTATAGTATATTAATACAATCATTTAGTCTCTTAAAAATTCATGAGCATTATATAAAATTAAATAGGATTACAAATTAAATCGAATATTCGGATACGGATCAAATAGTTTCTTTATCCATATACATATACATTTTTTTGGATATATATACAAATATTAGTAAGATGCTTAAATTTTTATCCACATTCAGATAGTTTTAAATAAAAAATAAATTTGATATTATTTGGTTCACATTCATCATTAAAAAAAAAAAAACTGTATTGTGGATGGCTTGAGCCAGCCTGGATTTTTTTGGTTTGGGCGGATATTTTACAATTTCTCACTTGTTTTTTTCGTGGGCCGGATGGAGATGTGAGAGCGCGAAAGGGAGGAGGCCCACGGAGTAGAGGGGGATGGAGTGGCTACGAAGATTCTTCTAGAGGCCTTTGGTGATCTAAATGGGATCATTATGGTGATCCAAAGCCACTGCACCCTGCAGTAGTCTAATCCATCTAAAATCGTAGGGAGAACCGGTCAAGTGAAAAACGGTATTAGCGACGGCTTGGGCCGGGCCGGGCCGGGCGGATGTTTTATCGTGACTGAAATATATATCTCTTGTTTTTTTGGTATGAGAACATATAGGATCAACAGCGGTGGACGGTCATGATTCAATCGCCTTTGCTGGTGTGCTGAAAGCTGTCCACTGGATTGGTGGGGCGGTTTGTTTGGCTTTGAAAGTGGAAGAACAATAGCCTGGGTTTGAAAGTTTTGAATGTTTTTGAAGCGGTGGGACTTGTAAAATATGACCCTAGGGCAGTGGCGGCCAGTGGGTGCCAAATTTTCGATATTTTTATTTTTGGAACGGAGCTGAGAGCAGTTTGGATTGGTTTATATTATGCTCGGCGTGTACTGCGGGCTAACGCAATCCTAGGTGATTGCCATCGACTGCGATGATTGGCTGGATTCAAGAGTATAATAGTAACATATGTGGTTGCCATCCATTGGGCATAGTAGGCAGAAATATCGCCTTCCGTACCAAGCATGCCTATAGAAAAGTCAATAGAGCTGCGTATTGGATAGCTTCATTCATGGCAAATTACTCTTGGAGAATTTTCTGGACTGATAAAAGTGAGCTGCCTAAAGCTTTGATAATAAATTTGTATGAGTCATCTGTTATAGCAAAAAAAAAAAAAAAAAAAAATTACCTTTGGATAAGCGTTGGCCACGTGGCTGAGGAGTCACTGTCAGATGTCGATGGCCGGGAGTTAGCTAGAACAGACAGGGGCGTCGGAATAACGTAAAAAGTTTTGGTCAGGACTGGGATCCAAACAAAAAATGACACCATTGATTTGCACTGTGATGATTTTGAGGAATCATATGGTGACAAGGTCTTATTTCGCTCAGTTTTAAAACCTGCGCTGCATGTGACGGCATTGAAAAGATTGTTTGCATTATCACGAGAGGAGATAGTGAAGGAAATATTTAAGGAAGTTCTTTCCTGGCTCTTTAACTCTAAGAAAATATGGCACAAGAGTGATCCTTAATGAAGACAAAATCCGTCTGAATGAACTCCCAAATGAATTAATAGATTCTTAAGAAATGACTCTTTTTTCTCATTCTATTCTTCTCTCCCTTTCTTCTAAACGCAGCAAAGTATGATACCCTTTAGATCAACTCCAATCCAATTGTCGGAAAACAGATTAGTAATGAAATGGCTTCAAAAAAAAAGGGGGGGGATCTAGTTTCACCAACTTGGCTAGCCAAACTTGTAGCAGGTTGCAGGCTTATTACTTGCTCCTTGTGCAATCTGGTAAGCATCCAGTAATCTGTGCCATTATATTGTATTAGCATGTCAGTTTCATTCTAAGAATGAAATGAAGAGGGTGAAGGGACTGAGCCACAAGGGAGATGCTCACTAAAACTGTGCAATATTTTGAATCAAACAGGATAGTTTTAGGAATTAACATTCTAAGATTTCACGAGAGGGTTTGTAACTTGTGGACCATGTTAAATGGGTGGTAATTAGCATTATTAAGATAGGAGTTCAAACTATAGACATGAATTGACATGTGGGTCCCATGATATGGGTCAATAAAGGACTAATACTCCATCTCTTAGAGCTGGACTCAATTCAAAATCAAACAACTGAATTGTTTTTTTTTTTTCTTGAAGGAAAAACCAGCTACATTATTGTTGTATAGCAATAGATCAAAATTTTTCTGTTTGAATTTGTCCATTTTAAAAATTTAGTAGTTTGACAGTGAAATTGCATGGTTGGAAGATGCCCCAATATTTATTTTGAATTAGCTCTTGAAAAACGAAGCAAGATGTTTTATGAATTGATAAAGTCATCATTTTGCATTAAGAATATAACTTGTATGATCCCCAGTGAACAACCTCTCATTAACCCTTTTTTTTTCTACATCTTATGATTCTTAGGGGGAAGAAAACAAAAACTGTGGGAACTTAGAACCTTTCTGTTTCCCATCAAGCAAGAATGTGTTCACAAGGCGAAGCATGAACATGAGAGGGAAAAAAGAAAATGAGGAGTGTTCAAGGAACTTTCTTCTTCTTCTTCTTCTTTTTCTTTTTGGTTACATAGATCTTGATTCAATCACTTCAAGAATCCCAGCTAGCCAGCCCAACACAACTTTCCCTTGGCCTTGTAAACAACTGATTCTAGAATCAAGCATAAAAGTTATCTTTGATGAAAGAATCAAGCATGAAAGTCTGAACTTTTTCCCTTGTTCGTTCTTCAAAACGAAGCAATAAGGCATGATCATATTCATATGCTATGTTTGCTTGCGGTTCCAGCCTTGGCATTCCCACCTGGTCTCTCTTTAGAATTGGCGTCTGAGTTCTGGGTGGTAGCCCAAGGGCAATAGCTACAGAATACTAGTACTACTGTTATCATAATACTGAGGTTTCGGAATCTATGTGCTACTTTCATGGAAGATTTGCTTGGGCGAAAGATTTAGCATCTTACATAGATATTAGTGCATGGATTAGCTCATCATTGCTTGAACAAATCATGTGAGGATAAGCCTATATGGGAAGCAATGAAACCACGAGGGGTAGGGAATTGGGACAGGGGGAGGACTTCCATAAAAAATATTGCGTATTTCGTTATGATTGGCCGAGGATTCCGAGTCAAAAAAATCCCAGTTGCCATTGCTTGGACCCGGAGTTTAATGTCATTAATAGCTTAATCACTGCTCATTTGCGTGCCAATCTTCTAGGTGAGCCGTACACAGAGCAATAAAGATTAAAAAAAATAAACAGCCACTGGCCGACACACCTTAATGGGCACTAAAAACGCTAAAGAAACGTAACCCTGCACTAAAACTGAGATAATTAAGTAATCCCGTTCTGACTAATTATTAATTAATCACATTAAGAGTTGAAGGACCACATACTTGGACATTGAATAGTAGGTTGATCTATGGGCAGCAGTTTCAAGAGGTTCAGATTTAACAAAAATTAGGTTAGCATTCTTCAACCTAATCTTGTTGGAAGATTGGATACTATACTGTTATTGCATGCCTTGTGATGATTAGGATGTATTTCTCCTTTATATATAGATTTTAGAGAAATCTATGGCCTTAAAACCACTATTAATGTCTATATAGAGTGCAATTATATATCCTCTAAGAAGTGAAAACTGCCTACTTGGTATGATTGTTGTTTCTCTGTTTTTGTTTCTCCTATACACAAATGCTTGGTATCATTGATGTCAAGAATAAAGTTTTCACAAAAATTCTACCATTCCTTGCTTGTTTTTATTTTCACTCTTTTTGAAAGCAAAAAATTTTTGCCAACAAAACATTCGGAAAATTTACAAACATTTTAAAAAGCAAAAAGATTTCGTCATATGAAATCCTAAGTTTTCACTATGCATCCGGTTCCACACGTGATGGTTCTTAAGATATGGAAATAAGGCCTTAATTTACAGCTTCATAGTGCGTTTTTTAATATTTGATGCTGTTTTCAAATCTTAAAGTTCATTATATATGGCAATCAAAATTGAAGGGGAAACTTTTTCCCAACAATAGATCATATGCCATCAATCAAAATTTGAAAGGCGAAAGAAAAAAAGAAAGGAGAAGTGCCTGACATAATTATCATTATTCTACCATATCATACGCCTTTGGACAAAATTTGCAGCTTGCTTTCTCTGTTTAGTCAGTTGGTGGCTTGTGCATTGAACACTTTCCTGCATGACTTTTTATTGACACCAATGCAAATAAAGCTTAGTTCATAAGTTATTCAATTTCCTATTAATCTATCTATCTACTTTATTAATGTGCATTCATGATTATTTCTTTGCTGTTTCTTTTTCTGCTAGGTAGATGTTAGGCTAGGCTGCCTCACCTGTGGGGTTTTTGCTTCTGTTTGGTAGTCTAGTATCCTCTCTCTCTTCTTTTTTTCCCTTTTATCCTTGTATCAGCTAACCAATCAGCATTAAACCATTTTCTTAAACAAAATATCTACATTCATGAACACATTTTATCAAAAATTGATCTGTTATGTATCATTGCAATCCATCAGTTCATGTTCCAATGGATAAGTCCATTTGCTCATATCACAGGCAGAGTATCTAATTATGCGCGTTAATTATCAAACTTGGCATTTGCCATTAATTTTAACAGCCATTTCAAGGCGGCGACATTGCAAGGCTCCTATGGATGCTTTGATTAAAGTCCCCCCAAAGTTCAAAAGGATTGGAAAGCAAAAGTTACCACTAAATTGATTCCAATAATTTTGAATACTCGGGTAAAAAGCGATGGTTAAATACAAATAATTTGACATGCAAATGAGATTTAGGTTCATCATCTCGGTGCATATTGCAGGCTACATACATTATGATACTATATAATTTGATGCGAAACATGATTTGAATTTGATAGCACAATCCAAGTAAAAGATGATAAGGTTCTTGGAATGTCAATAAAAAATGCGGTAATGCCGGGTCCTCATATATTTCAGAACTCTAATTTAAAAAATGACAAAGTCCGTACGCATCAAACTCGATTCATATATAGTAAAACAATCGCTTGGATCAATTTGTTATTCAGACGCAGATACCATAAATTACTTGAGAAAAAAAGTCAAAAAAAACTTATGCCCGTGGCCAAGCGTCACGGTTTTGGGGGCCGGAAAGGCGAGATGCCTGCAAGCTATTTTAAAGCCAGTTACGTCAGCTGAAGACTCGAAATAAGCACCCGTTTTAGCTCTATAACCTCCCTTGGATATTGCTGCTCACAGGTCAACCCGGTTGACTTTTACGTTCATAAGAAAAATAGAATTTGGAAAAGTCATGCTAAATTGCTAGATGTTTACACAGTCACCGATTGAAAATGTTTAAATAAGTAAAAATTTGAAATAAACTGTTATTTTTTTTCTAACATGACAAAATAATCATTGTTACATTTTATTTATATGATAATATTAATAATTTAAATAAAAATGTCAATATTAAAGAATAAATTATATATATTATATAATCATATGTTATAATAATATAGCGTTTGGTTTATTTTATATGATTAGTATTAACATTTTATAAATTACATTATTTCATGCTAGTAATACTATAATATATTGATTATCATATCGTAGTATTTATATAATATGATAGATAAAATAAAATTGGGCTATTTGCTTGCATACCCTCCAAAATATTGAAATTGGCGTGAATATCCTTCCAAAATTGATATTTGTATGTATATCCTTATCAAATACTTATTTTGTATGTATATCTCTTTTTTTTTTCATATGTACTCATGCCATCTAACGTCGTTAAGAAATTAGCAGTTTAAAATTGAAATAACAAAAATGCCATTTATGTGTAAACATACAAAAAGAAAAGTTTATTAAGGTATACATGCAAATAGCAATTTTGGAAGATATTCATGCAATTTCATATATTTAGAAGAGTATACACGCAAACAAATCTTAATTTTTGCATAAATATCTTTCTAAATATAAAAATTTGGATGAATGCCCTGCAAATTGATATTTATGTGCATGCCCTCACAAAACACTATTTTTGTATAAATACTTTTGGCATGGCGATTCAGCTAACATAATTAGACAAAATCATATTTATTTAAATTAAAAGTTAATTAAAATTACGAAAGTTTCTTTTTTATTTCTGAAGTAGGTAATAGGTTAACAGGTATCACTGAAAACTAATATCTCTACCTTATTTGAAAAATTTTTCGATCTCTCTCGACCCTCTCTTTCACTTCTCTATCTGAAATCAAAATCATTTTCTCGACTCTCTTTTCCACTATAGACAATCCTTCATTGTATCTTTTTTATATAAAGATGGTCCGACCGTACTTTTAGTTTTATAAATTATTTTTAAAAGAGTGTTGTGAGAAATTTGCAATATTTATCTTTTCTTTTGTGCAATCAATATTTATCTTCTAGTGTATGAGATTTGTAGTATTTATCTTTTAGAGTTGAAAAATTTCTCATGTGCAGGCCGATGGTCGATTTAAAATTGCTGTGATAAGATGGCCCCCATACACTAGATTTTTTTTCTAGAAAATTGAAACTCCAAAGAAAAGTGGTTTAAGGTACACAACATAAGGATAACTTTCTACTATATGGTCATGGAGGTTGT
The DNA here is from genome assembly GCF_051530095.1 of Phoenix dactylifera. NCBI lineage: Eukaryota > Viridiplantae > Streptophyta > Magnoliopsida > Arecales > Arecaceae > Phoenix > Phoenix dactylifera. The sequence continues at coordinate 29,234,838 of NC_143198.1, read as the reverse complement.
TAATAAGTCCGAAGGGTTTGAAGTCCTTTAATGATTTTGCTTGGGGATGACTAATGTTGTTCTTTCACTCATGAGCATAACAGTAACAAGAAATCTTGATTATTATAATCTATCATGTGCCTCTAAGAGATTCTAATCAGTTTCTATATTCTAATACATGCCCTCATATATACGTCTATAATAATAAATATTATAAGCTATGTTTTAATAAAATAAGATATATTGGTTGTTATAAATGAAAAAGAATAAAGTAGAATAATTTCATGATTAGTGAAAGAACTTTCATAACTTTTTTTGTTTTCTAATTATCGAATCAATCTTTTTCTTAAGCAATATTTTAAAGAAAAATATTGAGAAGCAGACACTAAACAAATTTGAGTGTTAAAATAGGTTGAAATATAAAAAAAAATTAATTTTTTTTCATGTTAACCTTTCTAATTATGTGAAATTACATAAATACCCTCGCAAAGTATTATTTGCATATATACCCTTATCGAATGTTTCTTTTTGCATATCTACTCATTAAGGGTATTTTAGTTATTTTAAATTTTAAACCGCTAATTTCTTAACGATGTTAAATGGTATAGGCATATATGCAGGAAAAAAGAAAAATGAAAGGTATATATGCAAAATAAGTATTTGATAAAGATATACGTGCAAATATCAATTTTGGAAGGGTATTCATACAAATTTTAATATTTAGAAGGATATGTACGTAAAAAATCTTATAAAATTTGATTTGATAAGGACAATCTAAAAAAGTGTAATAGGCATAAATCTATTTCAAGATCAATGCGAAATAATTTGTGCCCAAGAAATGAATTTAAGATGGTGCGACCGAGTATACCCTGTATCAAGTCTAGTCCAGTTTTCAAGCGGTGTTTGGCTGGTATAAAACTTTATTCCGGGTCTAATGCTCCAACTGAATAGCGCCTTGGTTTTAACTCGCTCAATGCATTTCCACAATTTCGAATCCTTCCAAGTTCCTTTTCTCGTGATGCATCGTCGGTAGGCACAAAAAACCGTGATTCTTTTTTTGTGAAAATTTTGTTTCAACCCCCCCTCTTTGGCTTACGGGCATTCTAACAATAGAGACTTGACACTTCTTTTAGTCTTTCATCATGATTACAATTTAATCTTACATTTAGTTTTGAAATAAATCCAATTTAAAGTTGTTTCTTGCTTTTATCTCAACTAAACAATTTTCAGAAAGAGTCTAGATCCTCTTCCATTTGTGCATGAATAAGATATGTCTAGCATGTACAACATCATCATCCATATTATGTAATGTCTACCTATGACTGTAACATGCTTTGCAATGCATAGAACGCAATCCCATGTACTGTATAGAACTTATATAATTAATCATCGACCACCATGCATAACATAAATGGCAGTAATCAAACTAGACTTGTCCAATTGAAAAAGAAAACTTTCTGAAAAATAATAACTAAGAAAAGTAACATCGATGTAATCTATTCCAAGAAGGCAGTGTCATTAGTTATTTTATAACATTAAGCTACTATTTCCCATTTTCTCAACCAAAAGTTATTTGAAATATTATAGCCAAACAAAAATAAAATGAACTTGTTGGCATAACTATGCTAATATACATCGTTGTTGTTATTCCTCTACATATAAAATAGCCTATGCGTAAACTCTTACTGGTGAAAATTATTTTACAAATAGGAACCAAATAAAAAGAAAAAAAATAACTTGTTCCATTGACCATGCTAAAATACAACTTTATCGTTATTTCACTACACGTAAAGTTAGACTTAAGTGTATATAAAGCAAAGCTTAATTGTATCCTACTGCAGCGGGGACAGAACCATAGACAAAATATAACAAGGGCCTGATCATTAAACACGAAGCGAAAGTAGGGTCTGGAAAGTAATTTACATCTTCCTTTTCCGGAATATATAGATGTTTGTTTGCTTCACTCTCAAAAGTCAGTCTAAATTCTAAATCCAGTCGCCATTTCCCACGATCTCCTCCCAGAAAAAGTTTCAGTCTCATACTCCCTCGTAGTTCCTTTACCCATAGAAAAAAAAAAGAAGAAAAGAACCAATAGAACTCTCATTTCCTTCTGGCCTTCAGTAGTACCTGAGCTTTCGGATCTGCTAACCTTTGACCAAACCCTACGCTTCAGAGATTTCCTGCAAAAAAGAAGCAGCCTGTTGATGAGCAGTAGCATGAGCAGAGAAAGATTCGGCTAACCAAACCCAGGATCTTCCTTTTTTCTTTCCCCCCTCCCCCCACCTGGCCCTCAGAAGACTAACAAGAGAGGAAACAAAACATTTAATGGCGAGATAAGGAAATGCTCCGCTCTTCTTTTCCTTCACCTCTTCTATGATTCCGTCCTCTGAGACCAGGCCTCAGAAAAACTGAGGGTAGAGAGAGAAGAAAAAGATAGAGTATATAACGTAGTAAAAGGGAAAAAAAAGCAGGGGCTATTCACGAGACTGTTAATGAAGTAGAAGAAAGGAAGTATAATCTTTTCGGAGGAGACTAAGCTCTTGAAAGAGATAAAAAGGGTGGAAGACTAGGGTGGAGAGTTCTTTGGTTCTCACTCAGTTCTACTGCGGTGCTCTGCTACCAAACTCTCTCGGTTGGAGTAAAAAAAAATACGACCTGGATGTAAGTATAGAGAGTTGAGTTTCTTTATTGACAATTTTCGTCCTTATCTGGAATTTTGCTATAAAGTTAACGAGAAGGATCCATACATTTCCATTCTTTGAGGTGTGGTTCGATCATTCTTTTGTATCGGACTCTGTTTTCTGGTCGAACGTGGAGAAATAGACCACCGCTGCTGGAGAAAGGAGCCAGCTTTCTGATAAGAGGCAGGGTTTCCAGCATTGAGATGGGTCCTCTTCTCTCTTTTGTTCCCCCGTCTTTTCTGCTAAGATTTGGAGAAGTGGGGAATATTTGGAGACACGAGGAGCTAGCTGCAGTGCCTTGGGTTATCTGAGGAAATGGAACACACATCTTTTCCTTCCTTCCTTTCGGTCTCCTTCTACTTTGAATTTTGAAGTTTGCTAGCTATGTTCTTCTCTCCCCTCCACACCCCTCGCCCCACCATCTCTTCCTCTTTCTTCCACGGGTTTTTGTCTATAATTCCCTTCTGTTCCGTAGTTTTGAAGTAGGTTGGCTTTACTAATCCCAATTTCTTGCGAATTCCTTCCTGAGCATCCATTTGTCCTTCCTTCTTTATTTTTCTTTTTGCTGAGAAAACCTTTTCAAAGTTTTTTCTACTATGTTTTTTTTTTTTTGAGCTACTGTTCTTATCCAGCAACCTGGAAAGTGATACTTTGTTAGAGATTTTACTCAAGTTGTACTCTCCTGATTGAATCCTTTACCCCTGTTTCTTCTGCAGACCTCCTGAGCATTTCACCGCCAGCACCTGAGCCCCTGTCCTTGTCTTCTAAGTTGTTGTCCGGTTCCGGCGGCCGGTAAATGGGCTGGGCTACGAGGTGGCTGAGGAGTCTTCGAGGCAGGAAGAAGGACACAAAGGATGCCAAGGATGCTGCTGGTACCAGCGATGGAGAAAGGAAAGAGAAGAGAAGGTGGAGCTTTGGGAAGTTCGGGAGGGGCTCCAGCGAAAGAGAGGCACGGAATCCGGTGCCGGCAGCAGAGCCAGGATGGATGAGATCGTTCTACGCTGAGAGAGAGGAGCAGAACATGCATGCTATCGCGGTGGCGGTCGCCACTACTGCAGCAGCTAGCGCAGCGGTGACGGCCGCTCAGGCGGCGGTGGAGCGGCTCCAGAGCCAGGGGAAGGGTACTCTGTTTAACGGCGTCATCGAGCGGTGGGCGGCCGTCAAGATTCAAACAGCCTTCAGAGGATATCTAGTAAGGCCAATCTTTCTGACACTAATAAATCCAACTCTTGCTAGCCTTTTTGAGCTAATTTCTCCTACCGTTGAATTCTTGGAAAGGAAGATTGTCTTACGAATTGGGTAATTACCAATCTCTGTTTCCGTTCTGTTTTTGCTTCAAATTGTTGAATCTAATTCTTAAATTCCTTGGTTGATAGCTATATTGATATACTTTGCATGAAAGAAGCCCTGTTGGACCTGGTAAGCTATTTCAGCAGTAAACGTCTCAGTGGAGAATTATTGTGCTATTAATGCCTTGCGAACTCGATCCTATAGAATTCCATGCCATTTCCCTTATTTTTCAGTTACTGCATCTAGTACTAAGTATCTATCTATTAAGTTTCTCAAATCTATTATCGCGGTTTGTAACTGGATGAATTGGCTCCGTTTTGCATTGGAATTGCCTTTTTCAGTTGGTTTTTTGTGGTGCTGAGTCCTTTGGACTGCTATTATTGCAGGCAAAGAAAGCTCTCCGAGCTCTCAAATCTTTAGTAAAGCTACAAGCTCTAGTTCGAGGCTACCTTGTGAGGAAGCAAGCGTTTGCAACTCTTCACAGATTGCAAGCTCTTATAAGAGCTCAGGCCGCTGCTCGGAAGCAGAACTCTTGCAGCCTTCCTGCAAAATATGGAAGATTTTCGCCAGAAATCTTCCCCCGGAGATCATATGTATTGAAATCCTCACTATGGTCATACAAAATTCTGTCACGGTTAGCAACCACTTGCATCAGGCTTTTAATACGCTTCCTCTTCTGTATCATTGCAGGAAAGGTTTAATGAACGAAGAGGTGAACAATTAGCACCAGTTCATAGCCGGAGGCTGTCGACGTGCCTCGACAGTCCAACCTACAGCTTCGACAGGAGCCCAAAGATCGTCGAGATGGATACTTACAGAGCAAACTCAAGATCTTCCCGCAGAATCAGCCATTCCGTGTCAAATCCTACCGAAGAAGACCAGCACTCACTGCCGATTTCCTCTTCATTTCCATGTCGAATTCCACCAAGGCTCTCCATTCCTATCCGGAGAATCTCTGAAGACCAGGACTCAAGTCTCAGCGGCGATGACATATACCGGTGCTCGAAGACTGCTTACAGCACCCCTCGCTCCACGAGCTATGCAAGCAATACCCCGGCAACACCGGCGCAGAGCCTAGATGCCGTTGATGGGGTTCTCCGACGAATTCTTAATAAGCCAAACCAGCCAAACTATACGGCAAACACTAGGTCATTTACGGCGAAGGTGCGAACGCAGAGCACACCAAAGCAGAGGCCGGAGATGGCAGGGCTGAGGAAGAAGGTACCACTGAATTCGAATGAGGAGTACAGGGCCTCCTTCAGTGGATTTGGATCGAGAAAGTCTCCCTCGCAAGCGCAGGGAGCCTTTAATTTTAAGAGCGCTGTGGTGGAGAGGCTTGATAGGTCTGCTGAATTGGGTACAGACTACTACTTGCAGAGGATGTGGTGATCATGGAGTTCAGAAACAGAAGCATTAGAGCAGCACTATCCTGCACAAATCTGATTATTGTAGAGGTTTGCTGCCAATAGAAGCGGAATCATGGATAAAAGCATAGAAAGGAGGAATGTTTGAGATCAGAATTCAGGGATGAAAGCATTCTATCTCTTCCTGTAGTTGTTATGAGGGAGGATGAGAGATTGTGCAAATGCTGCAAGTTTGATGAGTTTATTGTTTCTTTTGCTGCTTTAATCATCTAGTTGCAATGAAAGTGTTCAGATTTTTAATGTAATAGAAGGAAAGTATCCATCCTTCTTTAAATATAAATAGAGGGAATATTATAGTGTAAGCATGTCAGGTGGTCGAAATTTGGACCTAATCTGGATCTGGAGCAAGATTAAAATGGAAACCAATACCAAGTTGACTTCATGTAACTCAATTACAAAAATGTTAAGACATATCTAAATTCGAATCCTACATAGTCACTATGAGTAAGATTAGATTAATGAGCAATCCGCTTTCATTTTTTAATTAATACATTGGAGAGATTCAAACCCCCTTCATTAGAGGGAAAAGAGTGATGGGAGGCTGTTTTGAACAACCAATTAATTGGTAGTGCACTGATCTCATGGAAGCTTCCATGCAAGTAGGCATCTCGGAGTTGTCCTACGAAAAGTGATGCACTGAAAAGGAGCAATGCTTCAAGGAGACCCTGTAGGTTAGAGAAGGAGAGCTGCTTAGAATACTCTGTGGTGTGTTGTTTTTTGACTCTCTTAAATGTATTCATACTAGAAATGTGTGAGCCATCTGCAGTAGTAAAAAAAAAAAAAGGAGCAATGCTGCTAGGGCTGCCAACATGAATCTATTTCTAACATCCAAAGTTTTTAACCATTAGATGTTTTACGGGTGGGTGGAACTCCATGAATGACCATCCGTGCAATGTTTCATAAGTTTAGGCCCTCTTCTATGTGTAGTTGATCTAGAGAGATCCAGGTCCCCATTAACAATTGTTTATGCATTGTGGAATGGTTGCTGACTGAACGAGTACATGCAATACATGGATGGCTGGTGATGGAGGATTAGATGCTTCCAATTCAACTAGGAACTAGAGAGGATCTCGTTCATATTTCATGATCGAAATAAATAATACTGTGTGGACAGTGGTTGTATGTTACTAATTACACTTACATGTGTGCAGTAAGAGACACTCGATCTCTACTCAATGCAACCATTAAATTCTTGTTGTCACGTTAAAGCGAGCGGCAAAGAGAAATATTTTGGATCTTGCTACTATTTGAAACCTTGATAAAAATATATAGAAATAAACAAGCAAGGCGATTAGTTGACATTTAAAATGTTTTTATCATTCTTGCACATTTTAGCATGGAACTGATGTTGGTTTTTTTCGAAAACAACATATGTTCTCATGGAATCAAATACAGTAACATGGTTGGCACTAACAACCGTCTGCTTCTGCTTCTTTTATTTCTCATCAAAATGTCCGTAGACAATATGCTCCTGGTGGATTTTAATTCTGGTCTTTGGCGCAATGATGGAGACACAGGAAGGCCACAAGAAGGGCAAGGCGAGCCAAGGCAAGGAAGGCAAGGTAAGGAGCAATTGGTGGCATACATGGTGCGCATGGATGGGAGCTAGGCACAATTCTTGGTGGCTGAAAATAAGGAAAGTGTTTGAAAGAAGGAAAGACTAAGGAGGCACATTCCTATTTTTTAGGAGTGGGGCTTTAGAAGGAAATTTCTTGATTGTGGGCATGGAAATTGTTTAGAAAGTTATTTGCTTATAGAGTCTTTTATTTTAGGAAATTTGGTTCTGGTATACTTCTTGATTTAAGAAGGATTACCTGTCTTCAATTTTTGAAATTTGAATTGTTTTTTAATTTAGGAAGTTGTTGATATCTTTAGGGGGTCCTTTAAATATTTGCTTTTGGTATTTTGTATTCATATTTTAGATCAATGAAAAAATTTGGAGCACTTTGCTCAAACTTTGTCTTGAAAGAGTCTAGGTGCTAATCCGAGTTAGTCCTAGCTGTACCTATCACTTTCTTTTAATTTTATGTACTACCTTGAGGTAATCCTTGAATCACCAATTATCCAACACACCAATTATACTTAGTTTTTCTATATACCAAAAGAGGGACTTCCATCACGTAACCATGAACCTTTTGTTACCACAAACACTGGTTGGATTCTTTAGCATGGCACATGCCTCCTGTGGACTTAGGGCTTGTTTGGTTCGCGGAAAAAGAAGAGGGAAAAGTGTGGTCAACGAAAAAATAATGAGATATCTCTTGTTTGGTTGGAGTTTTCAAAGGAGAGAGATGGAAAAATTATATTCTGATGGGAATATGATTCTCACATTTCATGGAAAAATCTTTTCCATGAGAAATATGGGAAAGTTACTTTCCCATGAGGCGAAAATCACTTCATTTTTATTTTTTTCCAAAAAGACCCTTCAGCATTAAAGAAGCATTAAAGAGGCATTAAAGACCTTATTTTTATTAAGAGTATAATAGGAATTATGCATAACTTTTCCAGGAAAGTGGATGGTCAACCGAACATAAGCACTTTGGAAATCTGTTACTTTCCCATGGTCAACCAAACATGCCAAAAGTACTTTCCTAGGCATTCTCTTCCTAGGAATCTGCTTCCCAGGAATTATATTCCTAAGAGGAAAAATGCTTCCCGCGAACCAAACGAGCTCTTAGAGGCAGTCTTGGATTCATGTTCCAATGGCTATCCTTCAGTGATGAATGTGGTTGTGATAGGGGTTTGGCAATCAAATGGGCAACCTTTGTATATAATCATTTGTTTTGTTTTTCTTTTTGATAAAATGGATGGTTTAAATTAGTCTAAGAATCAAAAAATAAAACACAAAAACTTGAGTAGAAAGATCCATCGAAGAACCTATAATACAGATCTCGCATGATTTGTGATATAAGGTGCTAATTCATCCGATCAACTGTATTGTTAGCTTCTGTATGCAAATTATTTTATATAATTTTGGCCTATTAGCCAAATTAGACCCTAAAGATTAGGCACACATTAACATTACTTCCGCCGATCATGTCATGGAAACTTGCCCACATGCTTCATGTTCTCATAATCTTCATCGAAGGAGGGTGACAAGTTTCTGGTGCAACAAGATTTCTCTGCGACAAGGTCACAACTGCATTGAGGACTCTTTCAATTCAATTTGATATGACTGGGCCTAAACAGTACACAAAACTTGGTCTCCCATGATAAAGCTGATAACATTCAGGCCACCTGCCACAAAGAGTCCAATAGTGCGTGAGTGAATGGACTTGGCGTCTCGGACACATCAAACTTGTGCTACGGTCTCAAGCGGAACCCTTCCTTGAATGCATGAATGCATGTCTCCTCTACGGTGAACAGGATGGAACCCTGGTAATAAGGGTAGGGACACATCACGGTGATATGTGTGGTCTGAAATATGAACAGGTAGGCAAGCGCATGACCATTACAAGGTTAAAGGATGCCGTCATGTAGCTTATATCTTAGGTCTGCTGTCAAGCAGAAAATTTAACTTTCCACCATTAGTGGGTGATGCATTGTGGGTTTTGAGACTTGCATGTTGCTCCATATGTGATGAATTACCAATCAAATATTGCCGGCATAGTTTTTATTTAAAAAAAAAAATAACTTTGTAGTGGATCTAATTCACCAACATGGGCATAACTGCATAAGGCTGGAAATATGTCAAATCGGCTGGTGACCCAACATGGGACCCATCCAATCTATTTTTTAAGACTCATGGGCCGAATCAGGATCAAAAACTCGACCTAATTTGAAAATTAGACCGGTCTAAGATTTGTAATTTGTGACATGATCCTATCCTACTATATATATATATATATATATATGTATATATATATATGTATATATATATGTATATATATATATATATACACAGTTTTGGGTCAGGAAATCGTATGAGCTCTCACTTAAATTAATTCCTCTTTGCTCATCCCAATAGCTGCATCTCCTCTTTTATATATATATATGCCAAGCCAATCCAAATCCAATTCGACTTGACCTAAAATCTCGAATTTTATGATCTCTTACTTAAATTAATTCCTCTTTGTTCATCCCAATAGCCCCATCTCCTCTTATACACACACACACACACACACACACACACACACACACACTATAAGAATGGTTATTATCTTAAGTGATATTAAAAAATTAAATAAAAATTCACGTTTAAATTGGCATTGCTTTAAATTTGTTTAATTTTTTAATAATTTTGTATTTGAATATCAATTATTATATTTGTAATCATAAAAGGATACTTAAATGCTTGATCTAAATTACAAACTCGACTAAATCAGGTCTCAACCTAAATCTGGATATCTTGGGTTGAATCCAAGTCATGCTTGATCTTGAACTGACCTAAATGGCTTGGTGGGCCTAATTTTTTTCTTAGGGTTTGACACAACCCAATCCAATTAGTTAGTAGATTAGGATCCAGTCCAAAATCAAGATGATATCATGAAACCTGGTTGAATTAGGATTAAACATACTCCGCTTCGACTTGACCTGTTTGCAACCTTACATGTCCGTAACATGATTGGAGGCATGCGTCGTAAATGGCCAAAGCAACTTTCTTTGCATGATTAGTCATGTGTTGCCATGTTGGTGCACTTGTAGTCTTAGGTGTGGTCATAAGCTAAAAATTGCTGACATGTTAATAATGAGAACTAAAAATATTTATTATTTGGCTATTCTTTCTATTAAAATAGGATTTATATAACAATTTTAATATCAATCTAGATAATATACTATTTCCAACTTCAAACTCTATGTTAGTTGGTAAAGATAATTTTTTTTTGGGGGGGGAGAGAGAAAGGGAGGGTGATGTTTCATAAACAGTATTTTAAACGAATAACAATCTTCATTAAGAAAAATAATACCATTTTATTATTATCATCTTTCATGGCAAATAATAGCTATTATAACGTTCATTTATTTCTAAATTTTTCGATTCAGACAAAATCTAGATGAACAGCGCCTGTTAGTTCTGCTCAAACATATAAAACAGTGATGGTGGAGATCTTCTTTTCAGGGACAGGCATTTTATACTCTGTCCTTAGATGACATGTCAAGGAACCAAATAATACCAATCTGTACAAAAAGCAGTACAGGAGGAAATGAAAGCATAAGCTCATTGAAAGCTGGCAATTGTTCGAGTTCAAACTTCGACCCGGACAGTAACAAGTTCAGCATTTCTATTTGTGAAGGGAAAAAATAACAATAGAAGGGTCAGCAAGTGGAGCAGGCTCATTTGCAATTATATTTCTTTCCATTTGAAATCAATGCTTTGAATGAGCAGTATTAATATTTGAAATTGATGCACCTGTATGTGAATTAGATATAGGATTGGAGAGTAGGTGGAAAGAACATTTAACAATTGTGACAGTTGGTAGTCCTCAAAAAACAATCATGACTGTTGGTACATCTCTGTTTCTGGGAGAGGTATTTTGAATCTTTTGTCATATAAGGGTCAGGTGTCTGCACACTACTTTGAAAGAGCTCAAGGTAAAGGTTATATACACATTAAACTTTCTGATTATGATCTTATATTAAACTGTTTGGAGCAAGCATGATGAAGTAAACTAGAAGATAGCTAAGCTGCTGCATTCCTCCTGCATTGGGAGGATGTTTTTGTTCCAACCTGAATAGTTTCTTCATGTTATTAGTTGTGGAGCACCCACAGTTACTCTCAAAAGGAAAAATTGTTGGAGCAAACATATAAAATTCGTGTGTGCCTGGAGTCCTACTATAGCACAAACCCCTTAAGCATGAATATTACAAATTACACCTCACTAATAATCCTACAGAAAAGTTATTAATACTACTATTTGATTATTTCTTCCCATTTGAACTAGTCTCTTCACAGAATGATATTAGTCGTAGCTTGGTGGATAAGAGTTTTGTGAAGACCCGTGCTAGCGCGTGTTTAGTTCTACATTGGTTATTCGCTGGATCAATTTTGGATACTTATACAGAATCAAGGAATCCAAATAATACCTTCTGACTAGCTGTTAGGGTGAGATCCTAAATTGTGACAAATGGTATTAGAATGAATCCGACCCTCTAGTCCATTACAGCACGGATTTGAATGAATTTGAACTCTTAGCCCGACGAGGATGTTAGGGCTTAAACGGACAAGTATGTGAGGACCCATGCGGGCGTGTGTTTAGTCCCATATTATTTATTCGCTGGATAGATCTTAGATACTTATACAAAATCAAGAAAGCTAAATAATACCTTCTGGGTTATGATAAGTTTAGTATTCAAACAATGGATCATTAATTCCAATCCTCCCTTTGTTCTAATTCTGGATTATCACCCTCAAAAAAAAAAAAGAAAAAAAAAATAGTCCAAACAAAGGAATTATTAAAATTTCTAATAAGCTCCAAGCAGCAATTATTGGAACCAGCACATTGGTTTAGCACCATTTTTTGCAATGATAGGCTCCTAACTTTTCAAAGATCCTGTAGAAATTTACATGCCTTCATTTTCAAAGATGTTAAAAGCTACGTATCATTTTTCCTTTTTTAAAAAAACAAGAGCGCAAACACAAACTTAAGAGCCATAATTTCTTTTTCCTTTTGTAAATAGAAAGGTCATAAAATCAAAATACACTCCGATGAGCCAAAAACGAAAAAAACTACGAAGCATCCATACACTCAAAATATAAGGTCCACAAACCTTGCAGCATGTATAATGTAGTTACTGGTCCATATGAACTTGCAGATTGAACCACTTTTGATTGCTCATGAGATACTTTGAGCTCTTTCACCAAGGCATTTTCATTTTCTACGAAAGGATCTTTAAATATTATCCTAGTTATTCAATTGATTTGTCTTGAAGAACAGTTTGCTTTGACAATTTTGCCATTGTTTAAATCAAAGAAATCTAAGTTAGATTAGTTTCAGTCAAATTTAATAATCTACACTTGTTCTTTTTTTCTTTTTTCCTTGAGAGATAAGTTGGGCAAAGCCCAACCTTATCGACTTGTGATAAATTGTGGTTCAAATCTCGCCCAATATCAAATAAAACAGTTTTGAACCAAACATATAGGCCAGCTGAAAGCAGAAAAAATCTTTTCCACTTTGCATCAGACCTAAACCACACTCAAATCCATAGATCGGTAGTTCTGGTTCAACACTCTCATAGTTCTCTGGAAACAGGCAACCCAGCGGAAACGAGAATTCGACCGTTGGAAAACTTACAACGGTCGAGAAGTTTCGAAATTTGAACCGTCGTCTTATTCGACGGAAACCCTTCCCAACGGTCACTTCTTCGACTCCCCAGAGAGAAGCCGAAGAGGAGAGTAGTCTGCTGTTGCTTCTTGCAAGGGAAAAAGGAGAGATTTTTCAGCGGAAGAATAAGAAGAAGGATTTTCCGATGGATTTCTCCAAGAAAAGTCTCTCTCCAAACTCGCGTTTTGGCATCCTGAATCCCACCCCTTCTGGTATATTTCTTCTGGGCTTTTTAGGTTTTTAATTTGCCCTTTCTTTCATTTCTTCTCGTAATTTTTCACCTTGTGATTTGTCTGTGGCGTTCTTTAGCTGATCTCTGAACATTTTTTTTCCCTTTTTCTTCTTTTCAATTTCCTTTTTTTGTTTCTTGTTATCTTTTCTCTTAGCAATTTGTCTTAATGGGATTCTTTAGCTGTTCTCTAGCTTCTTTCGCCCGTCTCTCATCAGTTCTCGTTCCAGATTATCAGAGAAGAAGCATTGCCGGGGAAATCACCCAAGAAGCCGATGAGAACGGTGGGCATTTTCACAAAGCTTGTGGGCTAAGATCACAAAATCCAGGGAAAGAAACCAAGAACTTCAACGCTACAACCACATCAGCTCTTTCGAAGAAGAAGATTTTAGCCGAGAAGAATGATGCTCCCTTCTCAGGTTCTTATGATCTCTACCACGACATAACCCCACAAGCAAATGCCACGGTGGGTTTGGGCCATTTCGATGCCCATTCTCCTGTCATGCCCTTTTGTTCAAATGTCTCCGAGTCTGGAGATCACAATGTAATCAGCTCTGATTGTTCTCATCTGGCTTCTTATGATCCGCTGATCAATTACACATCCCCGAGGCCAGAGTTCCTCCGCTACAACCCAAATAGGCGCAAAGAAATTCTCCGGCGCATAGAGGGAGAGATGAAGGATGAAGAAGAGGGATCAAGGGCAGACTCGAGCTCTTCATATGGTTCCAAAAAGATCTTCATAGAGGAATCTTCGCCTTTGCAGACATCAGTTCAAGATAAAGATGTTCAGGAAAGCAAGGAGGGTGTCAGTGATCCCTACGATGATGAGACAGAAGAAGAGGAGATGGAAGTGAGACCGAGGTACTCGAGAATTGCATGGAGGTTATTTCTTCTACTTGGGGTTTTGCTGCCCTCATTCTTTTACATATCTTGTATGAATTATGCTCCTGCTCCTTCTTTACAAGAATATGGAGGTCTTGAAGAAAATTATCACATGATTCAAGATGGAGGGCTTGATCAACGATCCCATCATCAGAACAAATTTCCTGGAAATTTCTTGGGGACTTTAATAGGATCGTCTAGCAAGTGCCTAGATATACATCAAAGGGAATTAACTTGTGCAATCGGCCGTGTTAAAGGGGAAGAAGGCTCTGAAGAAAAGGAATCTTTTGATGGAACTGAAGTGGTAACAGAAAGAGATGGAGGTGCATGGGTCCAGGATGGAACATTAAGTGGTGGTGACTTAGCGGCTGAAGAAATGAGTGATGAGGTAATTAGTTCTACTGAGATTGAGCGGGAAGCATACATTGAAGAAAACAGCAAGGCAAGCACAGATGCAGGGAGTGAAAAAGTTGAGATTTTGGGAGCTGAGTTAGTAGAGGTACAGAGTATTGCTCAGCTTTTGAACGAATCTTCACAAATTTCAGAGGCAGAATTACTTGCAATTGACTCATCAGTTGGTCAAGATGCGCAAATTGATCTTTTTGGTTCTTTTGAACTAGAGAAAGATTTTGGAGAGGAGGCACAAGTTATGGGCAATTTGGAGGTTGCTGTCTTTGCAAGTTCCTCAATTCAAAATGGTTTCAAGCCAGAAGAATCTGAAATCTCCAGTAATTCTGTTATAGAATCAAAATGGGACCGCATTTCTTTGTTTGCATCAAAGTATGTGTTTCAACTGCTATATGTTTTCATATTTTTGTCTATGATACTTGGGTTCAATGGCTTGCACAAATACTTCCCAAAGTTCCACAAGAACTTAACACCTGCTTCTCACATTCCTCCTGCTTCTGAGTTAACACTTGAGAAGAAAAATAGTTCACTCATGTCTGAGAAGGAAGAAGTGAGGAACAATGGTAGTGATTCAGATGCTCATCATAGGCCTCTGGCTCACCCGAATGATGAACATAAGAAATTTATTAGAGTTCAACCACCAACAGCGGCATTGCTCGTGGAGTTCTCTGTCGTAGAGGGAACTGTCTCCGGAACATGTCCTGGTCAGAAAGTGAGAAGAGGGTTAGCTGACTCAGCTGAGGAATCCCACTTCTCCCAATCTCATAGTAAGATGTCAGCGAAGAGGAACCTTTCATCTTCAGCTAATAAGGTTTATCCATCTCCTTCAGAGTCTTCATTAGCACCAGAATCCATTTCAGCTGGAAATTCTCCTTCTCAGCAGCTGCAAAGAAGAAAGGTCAGTCATGTTTTCCTATAAAAACTTTGTAAGTTGCATAGCTGATGATTAGCAAGGCATTTGATTGATCAGATATTCTTATTTTCAACAGGTTTCGAGACTAATAGATGGGTTGCATTTGTTATGCTCAGTTCATACTATATGTTTATCTATAAAAAATACATGTTTCATGCACGTGTATTCAATAACATAATCATAATAATGCATAAATTGGGAGATAAGACTTAAGAGACCTTGTTATATTGGAATCAGAGGTAGAGCAAGGTTGAAATGCTAATTTTAGGGATAAACTGGGCTATTGCTCGATAGTAGCACCGAGGTTCTGTGTTTGGACCTGGGGAGTTGATTCACCGAGTGTTCGCCATGGGCTATCTTGCATCATTTCTTTGAAATGATTGACGGTGCTCCCACCAATAGCCTCAGAAAAGGGCAAAAAAAGGCTAAACTTAGGTTAAGGAAGGTTTAACTTATTGCAGTCATTCTTATCCAAATGTGTCTTCTTTGATGCAGCCCACCTCTTTTGCCAACTAAATTAGGGAGCTTTGCCACCTGGTCCTTTGTTTGACTGCTATTTTATGTTTAGCATGTCTAGTTTGTAATGTGCATATATATTGAGACCTGTTATCCAATGTTCTATCTGCAAAACTATTCTTTCTTTCTCCCACGAATGTGGGGTTCGAGTCGAGAGTTTGTTGGGGAAATATGTTTGGGGTTAAATATATGTATTGATCCAGGTAGTGTTAAGATGTTACGTTAACGATTTTGTGTTGATCACCTTCTTCTGGGATTAGGATTATTCTTTGTTCACATATTTAAGGACTAAAACTGCTGAGTTTACAATAAGCACATGGTTTGTGCATGCATGCATACTTGCATATAACTTTTAGGATATATTTATGCTCACTAGCTAATCAAATTTAAACTTTAGAATCATAAATAGTGATATCCTGGCTAGATTAAATGAATGAATTTTGTCTCCTTTTATTTCTGTGGTTGTCCATTTTCTATTGTCATTCATTTTTGCTTGGATACAAATTAAGTGTAGCAGCGTTTCACCTGAATATCTTTAAGCTTTACCTAATATGCAACCATTAGGGACTGTCACATCTGGATTGACCATGTTCAAAGACATGCTCACAATGTCTACTAGTTTGAGGCAAAGTCATGGGACTTGCTGAGAGAATCTTCGTGTTGCAGCTTTTTTCTATTTAAGAAGCTTAACTATTTCTAGAAATATAATCTTGATTGATGGCATCTCTGATAGTTTCACCATGTCTTTATGTAACAGGATGCTGGAGATAGGGAAGAGGTAGTCAAACTGGTAGCCACTCCTCTGAGGCGCTCAAGCCGAATCCGCAATCAAGTTACTTCTCCTTGAGCTGAACACGAGATGGCTCTTGAGTGCTGATTGTTTTCACCCATGATAGAGATTCTGAAACAGTATTCTGTTGTTTCATGTTCTGATCTCTTTGACATGGTGTATATCGACAAGATAAATGCTTGCTTGCATTGCTGTACTACATGCAACTGAGTGGCTATATTTAACATGTAATTCTTTTATCCTACTCAACTCTGCATGAACAGAAAGCTGGGAAGGCTGAGAGTGAATCTTTTTATAATTTTTGTGTTTACTAGAATAATATGCTATTTCTTTTTTCTTCAAAAGTTTTTTGCCTCATTATTGTTGCTATTGCGTGCCTCCATAATTTTGTCGTCGCCACCACCATTGTTACTACTCCTACATCACAAATGTTCCTTGTGCATCCATCATTAGTCAGATAGGTTTTCAAGATCTTTTTAAGACCGAAGCTACAAGCAATTGGGTTTTGTCTATTCAATTGTTGACTAATGTGATTTATGAAGTGAGCAGAAGATCCTTTTGAAGGTATGGGTTCCTTGTCTTGGCCTTCCTCACTTCCCCACTCTGAATCTATATATTAGTGGAATGCCTTTTTCTCAATTACATCTGGGAATAGGTAATCCTCTGGCTGTTAACTGTAATTTGGATACTACATACTGCAATTTGTTATTGCAGTTTGATACTTGGGGGCATGCAAACAGCAACAATAGTTGGGAGCATCCAAAAAGCAACCTTAGGCACATTAGCATATTTGTTATTCCTGGTATGGTCTTGAGGTCAAGGATATTTTTTCCATTGGCTCTGGAGAAGCTCATAGTGAAGGTTCAAAAGGTGCAACTTAAGCAACATGGCTTACTGTGTTTGTTTCACCAATAAAAGGGCTGTATCATTTGCCAGTCCAGTTAATAGCCTTGAGGAGAAGAGTAAGCATCTGAAATTGGTTTACTCGACTGGTTCTCTTTTTATTTCGCATGGCTGCTCTGTTCTTATCTCAAACAGTATGATGGAGGCCAAGGTGAGGTGAATGCAGTTAGACTCTCACATGAGGAGATGTCAACGTAATCAATTCACTTACTATTTCTTACTCTGTTTATGCAAACTGAACAGCTTTTCTTTTTCTTCTTACAGTATCTGAAAGTTTGTTGCTTTGATTTGATATGATACTTCCCACTTTGCTTTTTACTTTGAAAGCCCTAGCTGTTATCACTGTTTTGATAGGTAGAAATAGTTTTATCTTAAATATTTTAAGTTCTTATGACATTATTATTCTTATGACATTATTATCTCCATCGCCATGACTCTTAGAAGATGGCTAGTAGAAAAGAGACACATTCTATAATGGATGTGACTCAAGAAGCCATGCAGTATCAATCTTGCTATAATGATTGTTGTTATTTGCTGCATAATTTTACCAATACCATCCTGCCAATTATTGGCATTGAGTAGTGTTGTTAATAATTTCACTATCATTTCTTCTGATGTGCTACTCCATGTATGTCCTTGTATGATTTGCCGAGCCAGGAAAAGCCATTTGAAGTTAAAACCACTTTTTCAACTAAATAGTTTCTAAATATATTAGTACTAAGTTCTTGATTAACCTCTTACTTCTTCAACATTCTCTTCCTTTCCCTCTCTTATTTTTACTTTTGATTTTCCTTTTTTCCTTCTTGCCTAATCATTTCTCAAGAGCATAGTCATGTTGTTGGGTGCTCAGGATCAAAAATTCAGAGTTTAGTAAGAACAAGAAAATTGAAGCATTCGAAAACAATTCAACCTTTATTAAAATAACAAAGCAAAATCAAATAATAAAGACATTTATTCTTTAAAAAATAGTCTTTGGAAAGGCTTGAACAATAAATATTAGTAATAATTAATCCAAATAACAAAACATAGCAGGACTATAGTGTTTCTTGAATAATTTTTTGGACAATTGATGAAATATTACGAAAATCTGAATAGTTAAACAATTCTTGACTAATTTGATAAGTTAAGAATACTGAAAAATCATTCATTCAGCCAAGAACATGATAGAGAATTCCTGAATAATGCTGAGAATATGTTTACAATGTCTTTGAGAAGTCTTGGAAGGCACAGAAGGGAAAACATAGGCAGTTACTTTTTGGTTTATCTTCTATATGTAATTTTAAAGCTAAAATACCACAAAACCTAATGAAACCTAAACAAGCATTTAAACTTTAGAATTAAATTATAAGATGGAATCTATATCTAGATCGGTGTATCGACATAAACAAAATCCCGCAATGTTCTGCCCATTAACATTTCCAGCACTCTCCAATCCAAGATTTAGAGGAGAAAAAACCATCAAAAGCCACAAAATCGCAAATATCCACTCAGCTCACAAACATTCATCAAGGCAGCCTCACTGATCAAATATAAGAGGAACCACAAAACCAAAAGAGAAAAATAATCAACAAAACAAATAAAAGAATATAAGTAGCCCATCCCTCCCTTCTGATCAGACCAAGACTTTATGAGAAGCCATTAGTTATCACCTCACAAGAGCAATGGATGATATAATTAAAGGCTATACTCCTGTTGGTCCTGGCACAGCTCCCTTCTTAGCTTCTTAGCGAACAACTGACAAGCGTCCATGCTGAGATCAACGGCTGCTGCTAGCGCTATAAATAGTGCAACATCAGCCATACATGAAACATGGTGCAACCCCACTTGAACCGTTGGCTTGCTGACCTTTCCTTCCCCATTTACGGTGGACCCCATCACGAATCCCCCAACGAACGGCTCCGATCTCGACACGACGTCACCGGCGACGCTGGGATCGATGGAAAACTGCCCACCTTTTCGGACGCTCAACGAGGACTCGGCGATTGGGACCCGGTCGGTGGGCCCGGAGTCAGTGACGAGCTCGAACCTATAGCCCAAGGTGTTGACTGGGCCCCGCTCTCGCCAGGCCTCGAGCCGGCCCCACGGCTTCCAGTTGGCGGTCGAACCGGAGAAGCCAGTGGCCCGGAGGATGAGCCACGCGCCCGGGTTGGACCGGGAGACCCGGTCCGAGCCGGGGGAGGGGACGAAGGGGGTGATCATGGACGCGGCGGCCACTGGCGAGCCCGAGAGATCGTGGATCGTGACCGTCCATCCCTTGCGCTTATCCCGCCGTCTATGGTTTCTTTCGCTCCCCAAACAACCAAACCAGCCTTTGATGATGCTGTTGTTGGAGGAATTGGATGGCAGTGATCTGGAGATGGTACGTATAGAGTGATTTAGAAGGCATGTTCGATATGTTTCTTATTGAAGCAATGATCATACATTCAAGTTGTTTATAAAGTATAGTAGCACAACAAAATAATAGCATGAGCTTGATGGTCTCACAGTACACTTTCTTTACATTCTTAGTAAAGTTTTGTGGAGACCTAAACTTCACAAATTATAAAATATCTCACATAACATCTGAAGTTTGAAATTATAATAATGACACTTTTTCACATTTATAATTATATAATTACAAAATATTTATGGTAGTGACCTTGTATATTCAAAACCGTATATTTGATTGCTAATAAATAAACATGTATAACTAAAGTTGCATGTCACTGGAATTTAATGCTTTAAGAGAACCAAGGAGTCCTATCTGAAACTTCATAGTATTAGCTGTAACCTTGTAAACTTTAGTCCACCCTCCGCTTGACCTGACACCTAAGCGGCAAAATTTGTCACCTGATTATCTTCACAGACGAACTATATATCTTTTCTTAAAATACATCGATTCTACCATGCATCACCAAAACTTCCATTACAACAAACCTTAATAAAAGAAATGGCAGTGTTGTGGCATCATCATATTTTAATTATATCTTCTAGTTTCTTTTTCTTCCCCAAAAATATAAATTACGTAAGTATATCTTCGAAAAATTATATTTCCAGCCTGATTTTGCCCTCCCTATTAGCATTTGCATGTGAATATTACTGTTAGAAAACCTGGAACCAGTTCTTAACAAAAACTTCAAATCGAAAATTTTTTCATCCCTCGCAATTTGAATCGTGTCTCCTATCTTAATTCCTTGCAAAACATTCAAGCTAAGAAAGAGTGGAGTTCCTTAGCAAAAAAAAAAAAAAGAGTGGAGTTCAATGGATTTGGCGACTGCATTGAAACTAAAGTTAGAAGCTTTTCATTTTAAGCAACGGTATTCTTGGAATAAAAAGAACGAAATCATTCCGAAGATTATGCATAGCAGCTAAGCAAACGTCGTTTCATCTCCATGTTCACCGTCTTAGAGATCACAAACTCTTTTGTTTTCCCCCCTTTTTTTATTTTTTTTGGGATCTTTTATGACTAAATAAAAACATAGAAGATTGGAAGAAGAAAACAAAAAAGGAGGTATATTTTTATGCTCACCTGGATCTGGTGTTCCGACGGCGGTCGGCAGAGAAGCGGCAGCTGAAAACTGGCTGCCGAAGGCACCCACTATGACCGCCACCGTTTTCCTGGATCTGGTACACCACTGGGCTGCACTCCGGCTCGCCGCCGAACTGGAACACGAACCGGGGGTCCGGCTCGGACCGGACAACCAGGTGTAGCCGGGCCGCGGACCGGCAGCCGCGCCCCACGCTCACCCACCCGCTTTGCATCACCATCGCCCTTGCCGGCGCCGCCTCCAGGCTCAGCTCGACCCGCACCCGGCCCAGCAACCGCCCCGCGCTGAACCCGCAGGTGCTCCCGGTCCGGCCCGCGTAGACCGAGACGACGAGGCTCGCCGGCTTGCCGGAGAGCTTCTGGAGAGCGGCCGGGTCGAGGCTGAAGACGACCGGGTTTGCGGAGATGGCGGAGGCGGTCTCCGTCAGGGATGCGGGTGGTGACGGATCGGAGGAGGAGGGGGTGGCGATGGGAAGAGGAGCAGTTTGGGTAGAGGAGGCGTGGTCTTGGAGTTGGAAAGTACAGAAGCAGGGGGTGGTGGAGGGGTGGACGCCCGGTCCAGCCGGCTTGGACACCGTCGGAAGCTTTAGAGCGAGGGACTCAACGATGAGCCTAACAAAAGGGCAAGGATCCATCTCTCTCTATCTTCCTGTCTTCAAGAGAAGGGAAGTCGAGACCAGCATCGTTGATGTCGTGAGGGAATAAAAGCCGTCACTTCCATGACTCCTTTGCAACTTTTTAAATGGACTTGATGGACATACTGACAGGCCTTTACGTTCTGCTTTGTTTCAGCGACCGCCGTGGGAAGGCAAATAAATAGCCAAGAAAAGCCATCTTGCCTAGCTTTATCGCTATTCGGAGTGGTTGGAGTACAAAAAACGACACGAAATGATCCTGTTATACTTGCCACATAAACGAGCAGCAATGGAAGACAGACCAAAAACTTGTAGACCCGCAGCCCACCCAGTCTCATTGACAGTGGGCCCAAATGCACAGGTGCGGTCGTGTGGGTCAAGTGTTCCCGAGTTTCATTTGTCAAGAATTGGTTGTAATAGTTACGTATTTTGATATGGGACAAGATGGAAGAAAACCAAGGCTGTAGATCGTATAGAACAAGAAATGGTACGTGACAGACTGACAGGAGAATGGGATTAGGTTAGGCTAGATATGGTCGGTGTTTTGTGCTGTCACGGACCCACACACAGCTGGATCTTGGCTGTCCCCAAATGGGAAAATGTCCATATACGACGACATACATGGTTATCCATTGGATGATGGACTGGAGAGCATGCTTTGCCTGCATGTATATCCTATCGTCATCATCCCTCCTTTCCGTAAACGGAGATTGCGGGCGTTTTGAATTTTGACGTGCTCTGGCTTTCTCTCTCGATGATGGGTTGGCGGCAGGCTGGTTGTCTGATGAATTTTGGAGCGGTTGGGTTGTCGTCTCGTTTTCTCCAGCGTTATCGGCAGAATTTAGAGTGGTAATACCACCAGAGAAAGGTATTTGTGTGAATCATGGAAACTTGACGTGCCGGATTTCATTTAAGAGGTATAACCCTACAGCTGAAGCTTTGTGACTTGCACTACTCCAAGCTGTTTGTTGAGAATATAGGTGATGATAAGCCTGCGTATATACGTAAATCTCTTGTTAGTTATTCCTTTTAAGCAAGATCAACATGAATACGGGTCCACAGTCAATTCTGAATACCCCAACGTGGACTGGAACTTCTAGCTCATACATTTAGTCAACGTCCACTGCTAGTTTTAAGACGTAAGGATGCATGATTTCAAAGTTTATTGATGGCCAGGGGTGCTGCAATTGCCATAGATTGGGTTTTCCGGTCTAATGAAGTGTTGTGAAGAAAGCCGCGGGTTGATTTAATGCTTTTTGAATTATTTGGTAACGCACGGCGGTGTAGGTTAAAACATCTTACTTTGACATTCATGATGCATGCATCTATGATCTGTAGAGTCGCAATACAGCAATTCATGATGCATTGGTCATTGATATTCCCATTTCAGGTGTTGCTAGAATTATCCAAAGAATAAATATGGGACAACCATAATTTAAAAGAATCATTCTAGTGCGGATTTTTAATTTAGTCCCACATCAACTATGCACTGGATAGATTTTGGATAATTATATATGACCAAAAAAATTAAAAAAAATTCTTTTCGGCTAGTTGTTTTTGGGCCAGATTCAGGATTATGATAAATAGTATTAGAATAATTCTATTCCATGACCCATGGAGGCTGATCACTATTAGAAAAGGGCAGGCAAAGCCCGAAGGCTGCTATCCCCTCGGCCTTCTTCGTTTTCGATGAAAATCACAGCCGATTGTTATATTTGTGATTAGATTTGCACAGATAATTTGGACCTTTAGCCCAGCAAAAATGTTGGTGCTTAAACAAGATAATTAAGTATGTGAGGACCTGTACATGTGTGTATTTAGTCCCACATTAATTATAAATGAAGTAGATCTTTGATACTCATATACATGATCAAGAAATTCAAATAATATATTCGGGCTAGTCATTTTAGGGCGAGATTCTAAATTGTGACAATAAACTTCTTGATGCCTCATGTCTCTATTGGCTAGAACCTAACTAGTATTCCTTTGACAATTGCAACACTGTCAAGCTCTAAAGATCGTATGAAGCGAAAAAATATATATTCAAATAATGAATAACCTCACTAAACAACTTGGCCTAAAGAAACACAATTAGTACCTAATAATTAATTGCAGTTAGGAAGGGCTACGTGCTTGTATAACAAGTATCCTAGAAGCAGAAACTCTCGGGCCTATTTGATTGGAGGTAATGTGGCATGGAAAAATAATTCTCATATTAGATTACTATACTTAGTAGGAAAAGTAGATAAGAAAAAGTAAAATAAATGATGGATCCTATACCTATTTTTCTAAAAGAAATTATAAAACAAATACCACCAAAGGGTGGTATTTATTTTTCCCATGTAGGATTGCTAAGTGAATGTAATCTGAAAAAATCATATTTTTAATGAAAATACCCTCACTTATATTATATTAATATTATATTATTTATATTATATAACTAATATTAATTATATTAATATATATTATATTAATACATTTAATATATTAATATATATGTTAATGAATATTATCTATTAATTATTAGTATATCTGATATAGGATTTATTAACAAATAATATATTTATTTATGTACCAAAACATGCTAAAATTTATTTATAGTAAGAGATATATTTTCTAATATATGTATAATTAATTTAAATTATTTATTAAATTATGTAAATATATTTCAATATTTGAAATAGCTAATATTGATAGTATTCATGTAAACATATCATAAATGACAAACAAATATACTGAGAAAAGACTGATATTACTTAAATTGTTTATTCTAGGATAGTATTGAAACTATTCTAGGATGCTATCTTTTGAAGTAATTTTTTCACCAATCAAATATGGTAAAAAAAAAATTTCCGCCACAATCATTTTTTCAGATAAATGATTTTCATAAATCATCAAATTATCCCATAATCTGACGTACCCCAACCCAAAATTCTATTGAGATTTATATTTGTGAGTGGTAAGCACTTTCCCGATTGGAATATCTTCACATCACTTTTGCCTCCCCTAGAGTGCCAATCTATTTAGTGGAAAGCGATGCACAATTCATGCTTCCATCCTTTTTTTCTTTTTTTTCCAGTTTCTTTTCCCCATTTTTCAAGTCAAGTACATTTTAATTTGGACCTTGAAATACCCAGGATGTCACTAAGTGGTGTAATAAATATTCCAAGGAAGCTGTCGCCATTAACATCCTAGATTCATTGCAGTCATTCTGCAACCATTAGAGCATTCTCGCCTCCTCTCTGGACCCTACTTCAGGCAAGCATCTTCCATCCTGGATCCAGAACGCTACTATATACTTGAAGTGCTGCATTTCCGTTGGCATTGCTCCTAGGACATGCATAACTTCTTTGGCTTTCTTCTACTGCTGGTTAAGATGGAATAACAGCATATATACAACTCAGTCTCCCAAATATTCCACTTAATATATGCAATGTATCCCTTCTGTAAATCAAGTAGATCTCCTTCCTTTGACGGCATTTCTTCACGTTCTTTAGTCATCTGAGATCCAGGCAACAATAGCTGAGAAGTATCAGCAATTCAGTATAGCTTAATGGACCCTCCGACTAACCCCATTAACAATATATCCATGCACTCCTCTCCGACAAGAGCCAAATTAAGGTATGCACACCATAACAATTTCGAGATCGAGTCTGACGTCCAGTCAACTCATGTTTTATGGAATCCTATGTGGCTCGAGGCAACTAGCGAATAGGAAATTTTGTTACCAAGGCCTAGAGAGCTGGGATAAGAGATCCGGGTCCACGGGAGAGTGTGCCCATGTGAGTGTCCGGGATATCCAATTCATTGCACATGGAGTGATCTGGGGGTGATATCCCTTCTGATACGAGCCCGGCGTCTAGTTTATCCTCCATCGCTGATTTCGGCATCCGAGCATGCATGGCTTCGGTCTCTTCATGCACGGACTTCAAGAAGCATGTGCATCCCCCTCAGACTGGATGTATATATGCGGTCAAGCCAAGGGCACATGCAGCCACTGGGGACAACTTAGAAGAGGACGCAAGTGGATTAATTGTGTTTTTGGAAGTTTGCTTCATCCCTTCATGGGAAAATCTCAGCAACCTTGCACACCATTGTGACACATGGAACTCGTTATCTTGCACCAGCCTTGGTGGTCACAGTAATTTCTGTCTTGCAGGGAGCAGAAGAGGTTACACCTGATGCCAATGAGAAAGAAGAATTGCTTTGCAGCGGATGATTGCCAGATCTTCGACGCCTCGGTTTCCGAGGTTGAGCTGAGAGCGACTTGAGCTAGCCTAGTTTATGCTTGATGCGCTCTGCAGGCTAAAGTTGTTATGCTGAAGGAAGATTCAGCGACAGTCATTGGCTGGATTCAGCAGAGGGAGGATGGTATGGACGACTACCACCCACTGTTTAGAAACATCCAGGCTATGGTATATGATGGAATGGTCTTCCACGCGAAGCATGTGTATCAGAAGGCCAATGATGCAGCAGATTGGATGGCCTCATATGTAACCAACCACTCCGATGACACTCTTTGGATTGGAGAGGGAGTTGCCTGATGCGCTTCGAAATTTATTATTTTTTGACTTTTTTGCCTGTATCCGCACCCATTCTGGATGATATATACATCTATCTCAACAAAAAAGAAGAAGAAAGAAAGAAAGAAGAACTACTATCTGGTTTTTGCTAATTCACTCCACATGGTCAAATGATCATGTTAACGATATATAGTAGACATAGCAAACAAGGTGATAATCCTGCAATTGCACCCATCTGCCGTTTAGGTGGTGGCTAATTGCATTTGTTCCCAAGATGTTTTCTTAAGTATTTGACATACATAATTCTTGCATCATATTTCTAGAACAATTGCAATGTTTCAACTATAATTCTAAAACAGCAAAAAAAGATGATAATTGCATATTTATATACCATTCTATTTTGACGAGCATTCGAGACAAAATGATTGATGTACAATATACTGACACTAAAAGTGCTTGGCTAATGCATCAATTGTGGTGGATGAATTTCTTGTTATTTGCATATAATGGTATGGTTAAGGGGACATTGTCTTCAGGAGCCCCTCACAATCCATTGCTGAAAGACACTAGAAGAACTAAAAATTCTATCAGGATCTTCGTCGAAATCAGCCTACTAATTGGATTGCAAACTAGGGTTTAAGATGTCATGACAAGTGGACTGATTTGGCTATACTGCCCAATCCTTGCTCTTTCTGAACTTGCAAAGGCTGACAGTATGATTGCACCTTCATTTCATCATATGTTAACCTTGTTGGGGCTTTCCCCTTATTGTCCAAAAAAATGGATGTCGCAGGAGGGAGATAAACTAGCTTATTAGATAGCATTAAGTGTAATAATGCTGGGGTTTTAATGGCATGCAGCTACTGTTCGGCATATGTGGAACAAATGGATTTTCAGAGAGAAAGAAAGTGTGAATCGCCATGTTCTTTCATCTATCACATAGTTTCATTATTATGTTACTTCTAAGTACTCTTATACTATTTTTATTTGATCCACAACTTCCGTTTTCTTATCCTCGAAGGGACTAATAATAGAAACAAAATAATATATTTATCAAAGTTCAAAGTATTTATAGCGCTTTGGATCGACCCCAATTACTAATAAGTATATGGTCCAAGATACTCACAGCTATTCTGATATCTGTTATGGATGATAGGTCGCGTGATTAACTTGCGTTCCTCTTGAGGGCCTGAGGCCACTAATGAGGCTTTTGTTGCTTCGCAATTAATGCTCGAGACTGTGATTGCGACGGAGAGACACCAGAGCACTCCTGCTCTCCGTAGAAGGCGAGACAATTCATGTGGTTGTTCCAGGATCAA
Source organism: Phoenix dactylifera (assembly GCF_051530095.1). NCBI lineage: Eukaryota > Viridiplantae > Streptophyta > Magnoliopsida > Arecales > Arecaceae > Phoenix > Phoenix dactylifera. The sequence continues at coordinate 29,207,558 of NC_143198.1, read as the reverse complement.
TTTTAGGATGTTTCCTTGACCGGATAAGAGAAGCTTTTGTTCACAAGGTGATAAATTTGATAACGCCAACTGCATCCATCCTTCAAACAACCACATGTTGATGCGAAAATAGGGCTTTGATCATTCCTTTTCTGGCACTAATTTTAGTTTTAGGTTCTCTATTGCAAATTATTTGTTTCTATTAGCATAATTTTAAAAATTACGTCTATAATATTTTTTTATTAACATGATTCTATATCAATTAAAAAATAAAAAATATTATGAGCTGATACAAATTGTAATGTAATTTCTAAAATGATTTTAACAAAATTATACTATTAAAAAAATAATACCGATCGATATAAAATTATGTTAATAAAAAATATTATAAATTGGCACGTAATATTTAAAATTATATAATATATATATTTGTATAGAGAGACTAGGGAGCTGCAACTGGCCTCTGGCATCTAGATTGTGACATGATGTGATTGGCATAACAACTGTCGGATCAAGTTGCTATTTTATGAGTAATTTTATTTCGAAACTGTTTTGTTAGATGCAATCCTCACGCTCTAAAATACTCCCTTATCAATCTTTGCAGCTTTTCTTTCTCTCAGTTATTGATCTGACTGCAACTCTCTCACCTGCGCGAATGCTCATCGGCGTAGTGGCAACCCTGCAATAATAATAAACCCTTAGACCACAATCATGTGCCTTGTGGCTCAAAGAGTTTGGCCCAAGCTTTGTACCGAAAAAGGATGGCCTAGCCACCAAGATAGTAGTCTGATGGTAAGGAGGCGATAATTCCGCCCAAATTGCCCGGATTCGAAACCGTGGGTGTCGATTAAATTAGGAGACCGGATGCCCCACGCTCGGCTGGCTTGTTGGCGGTTATGCTTTCCTTCCACTTGTACCAAAGTGGCGCTGAGGTGACGTACCCACACGTGAGGCGGTGAATCCAGTGGGGTGAGCCCACGGGTCGGGAAAGACACACGAAACCTGCGACCTGTATCGAACATTTCCTAGTGGAAAGAGGGCCCAGTAATGGGACTGCTACGCGGGTGGGCTGGTCCCTCCCCCTCCCCTCCTATTTTTGACGAAAAAAGAAAAAAAAAAGGATGGCCTAAGCAGGACCAAGCTCAGCACCATTCTGGCCAATCACAGAAGTTGGATGAACAAGGCCAAGCCCGGGCTGCAACCAGTGATATTAGGATAGGGGTTGTATCTTTTGCGAAGAGAAGGATTCACCTTTCTTTGAAAAAATCCACCATCGGATTGTGCAATGGCCACCTTAAAAGTTATGTAGGTGGATGAATGAGAAGTTCGGATTGCTTTGAGATTTGCAGGCGGCACGATCCAACGTTCCATGTCGTGAAAGAAGATCGATCAAGATTTCGCAGGAAAGATATAACGCAAACCCATGTTATCAACAAGGATTGCTATTACTGATTCAGGATGGTGTCACAAGGATGCTGATCCTCAAGTTCACAATTTCCCAAATGAGGATCTGCCGCGAGTTTTCTCTCATTCGTTTACTAAAAATTCAAATCCAATAGATCCAATGTGTTTTTAATCCATGATTACTCCACTATACCCAGGCAATCTTAAAATTGCATATTATTATATTTAATATGATTTCACAAAATGCAAAATTCAATCACTAATGTTCTAGTTAATAGGGACCCAGGCAATTTAAAGGACAGACATATTTGGCACAAGTTGCCGTGATGTCTATTAAATTGTCTCAAGACTGGGTTCAGGTGTAACTTCTCGAGTCCGAGATGAGACCTCTGTTGGAAGACAAAGAACACTTTTGGGCTGTCTAGCCAATCCAGCCCATTATAAATCCTCTTCCATATTTTTGATATTTTTCAATTATTAGCATAAATAATATTCCTAATCAAGGCTTTTAAATCTCAGTATTTCAGTTATCATGGTAAATGGCCGAGATTGAACATGGTGAGTGGGGAAATCTAGAGGGAACCAAGATGTCCGAGATCTAGGGCATGAAGGCAACCAATTGGGCTAGACCGGCGACGATGCCGGCATAGAAGTTCTCGGAGATGTACATATAGGGGACGGTGGCCGGGGGATGTTGCTTGCTCCATGCAAACTAAGGAGGAGATACCTGGGAACTTAGCAGCATCTTCTATTGCCTTGACTATTCGACAAAAGTGAGCTTCCCCTATACGTAACAGTTTGCATTTGAAGACAGTATGGAATAATGGAAAATGCTGCTACCTGTATTATAATTGCACACAACAATGACCCAACAGGATCTGAGTAAATACATTTATACACATCGCAATATCTGCACTCTCTTTTTCCTTTTTTTTAAGGTAAAAATGTATTTGTGTTTGCTAAGTATCATCCTCGACATAGACAAATGGAAACTACAGCAACACGCTTGATACTGAGCACAAGATTATGCACTACCACAGCAGCATGCGACTGGACGTGTACCGAGCATAATGTCTCAAAGGGGTGACAACCCAATGTGTCTTCGGATGCAAGCAATAACATCCCTTTCTTTGTGAATGACATTCTCCAAATACATACTTTCAATCAAAAGTTTGAGTTTGTTCATCTTTCGACTCAATTTTTTCACATTTTGAATTGCTTGAAATAAGAAAAGTCTCAAAGACTTTTCTTTCATAAATTATACCCATGAAAACCACAGGTAAAGATCAATAAGAACGTTTAAACGAGTAGTGAAAGTCGCTATATCTCACTATTCTACATGGACCCTATATATCTGAATGCACAAGCTCCAAAGGGGCTTGCTTTTTGATAGAAGAGTATCCAAATGACGTGCTTTTCATGCTGACACCTTGCTGAAAAATTCCTAAGCTAGGAATATTATCCACCATCTTCTTTGCGAAAATATATTTGAACTTATCATAGCCCACATGGCCAAACGGAGAATACCACAAAGAACTTGCTCTAGATAAACAAACATGGATTTGTAGGACTATAAGAAAATATCAAATCTGAAGCATGTTTTTATATCTAAATAATGAAATGGCTTGAGCAAGATTATATCACCAGGTCAGCAACCAGATTATTAAGAAATTCAAACAGGCTTAGACATTGGATACAGCAGCAAAATATAGAAATGCAACAAGGCAAATCTACATATATGTATATATATATATATATATATATATATCAAGGGAATAACCAATTCAAAGGTTCTTAAATATCACACCTATTTTTTGAGTCACAGACCCATCATAAGCCATACAATCCGATCACCAGATTCCTCCAATAAGAATCCACATCATTCCAAACTGAAAGTTCACCGCAAACATTGCAATGCAATGTAAATGTATGTCCATGTTGAGGATTACAAACACAAAAAAGAGTATAAAAATTTTAAGACCACATACCAAACCTAAAAACCCTGATCAACAAGATAATCACCAAGCCTCTCAATGATCATGTTGCACTGACCAGGAGTCATTGGCTCATCATAAATGCCTATAATCAAAGCCATATTGGTTTTCTTGATAGTAACACCCCCAGAACCCTGTGAGCATTTAGAGAGGAATTATCTAAATCAGCAGGTATGCAATTATCTAAATCAGTACATTACCTCTTGATGGACCAAGAGACATAATATGAACGAACAAAATTAGATGCTCTTTCTACCTTCATAATTTTGGTGTAAAATAGTCAAGGTAGACATTCATTTATTTTTTCAAAAAAAAAAATTAACAATCAACAAAAAAAACACAAAGCTTCCTCTCTCCACTTTGATAATCACTACAGAAATACAACAGCTCTAACTTATAAAACTTTTCATGATAGCAGATACAAGGAAGTGCATTTTGAGAAGAAATAATATGTAATGTGTGCTAAAAGCTCATCTGCAATGTTCACCTTTATGTGTATGTTTAAGTCTATTACTAGCAAACCGTTGAGCTGTTAAAATAGTCTTGTGCATTAAAACAGTACAACTTCAACATGATGAAATTACATAGATGATCTCACGCATGACAAATATTAAGGGAGAAGGAATCATCCAGTTACCTTTTTGCCTCGTATCACAGCCCCTGGTTCACCTTGGATCACCATGTATTTTGTATTGCCAAGGTATAGACCAGTTGGCGCAAGATGTCCAGGTTCTGCAAAGTCATTCATGATGCCAGATATCTCTTCAGGTTTGACCTACGATGACGGATCGATGACGGATCAAAGAAAGCATAAGAGATATACAGAGAACACAGAGAACAATTTAGGTGAGAATATGTCCTTGTGCATGACTGGACCAAAACAAATGATTTTTGTTAGCTATAGAATAGCTTTGCAACTTGTGTGGATAAAGCAAAAATAGAAAGCCAGTTTCAGTGCCATGGAGAATCGGGGGGAGTGGAACGGCATAACCCTAATGGCCCTGAGTTTCAAAAATGTAAATAGGGGGGGGCGAGAGGGGGAAAAACTAATCAGATTGACATGCTGCATGTGAGTTTGAACATCAATCATGTAGATCCATGCATAATGTGTGTCAAACTAACTCAGATATCCCAATTCCCAACAATGAGTGCATGCCACCAGTTAACTGAACTAGTGGCAGACTCAAATGTCTCAAAACTAACTCAAATATCCCAATTCCCAACAATGAGTGCATGCCACCAGATTAACTGAACTAGTGGCAGACTCAAATGTCTCAAACTAACTGGCAATGAACCCTCGAGCAAGCTGTAGCATAGCTTATCACCTTTCTATCCTAACATAGAGGAATCTCGCCTGCATTGAATGTAAAGAACACATTACCATGTATGGAAACATACATATATGATAGAAATGATGCTACATACATCAACTGCAGCGCTAATTACACGGGCATGTCTATAAATGTCATGATAATCTATGAATCCATTGCCAACAGGCCTTCCATGTCAACATGATATAATTTTAGAGTAAATTTAGTAAAACAGTATACTATGACTAATAAATAACAAAAAACATGGGCCTATACCAGGAAAACCGACATTAGGGAAACAGAAAATGGTGGTAGGCCTACAAGCCTACTACTATAATTGCCAACAAAGTTCGAAATCCTGGATCAAGTCCATTAAGTCCATTGCTTAATTTAAGCTCAAAAGTTATGGCCGGATATGAAATTATGAAAGTGATGTGTTTGACGGTAATTTCAACAATAAACAATATAGAATTGAAACTGACTTGTCCGCACGGCTAGTTAATTTTTGCAGATAGAAGTTCTATTTTAAGTCATCATAAATCTGGTACAGCCTGAGGCATCTATCTATGGTAAATAGAACGTAAGAGGAAAAAAAATAAGTGGAGAGGAGATCAACCACCTCAAAAGATAGGACCTGCAAAAGCCTTGAGCCATTACTTATTATAACTGAGGGCAAGTAGGCATTGCTGCCTTACAATAAATAGCTCTTTAATTTTATGACACCAGAAAGCAGAGAAACTATAAAAGGAATGCAAGGAAAATGATCCATGAAGGACTAGTTCCCTGCAAAAATCCCTAATGCCACCATAATCATAAGGAAAGCAAATATAGGAAAATGTATTATTCCTCAACCCACTATTACAACCTTGCCTCAAGGTTAATCCGCAATAAGCTTTGCAAAATTTTCTGCAAGGCTTTATGACGTTACAATATGGCATCTTAGATTACAAAATTGGCAACCAGACAAGAACCAAAGTTATCATCCTGACTATTACATTTCAAGAACCTAAGGTCCACTACTGCATGTGCTTCAAATTTGATTTAAAACTGGATGCCAAAGCTGGCTGTTAGTGAGCAAAACAAAATTATGCAACAAATTTATCCAAGAAAGTGATAGCACCCTTTAAAGTATCTCTTCAACAACAAGACTGATATACTCCAAAAACTTTGTGTCATCCATATAAATATAAATACATTGTATTTATGGAAGATAAATTCATCACACTTGCCTACAAAGCAGTTAAAAAGAAAACACAGTCACCCGCTTCAAACAGTCATTCATTTCGATGTTTATCAACTTCTTGTTATCTTTAGGCTGAGGGCATGAATTATATAGCTAGGTGATAAATACTATTGTAGTAATATTCCCCCATCAAAGCCAGAGCACTGTTCTTTTCATCAACTGCTAATAGTGTGACACAAGTAGTTTTACAAGCATCACCTTACCACCTTGGTTGGGTGATTTTTTTAAGGGTGTAAATAGTAGTGTATTCAGTTGTGTGCTCAAAAAGGCCCCTCACAAAAAATTGTTGACAGAAACAAGATCTTAGAAACTTATTACAAACCTATGCAAACCATGCAACTTGAAAGTCTTATCAACAGAAACTTGGCAATGACCAAAACAAATTAAGATGGACCATGTGCAGAATGGAGCACAATACATAAGGCAATCCAGGGCAACAAATCGGCAACCCATACACAAAGCCCAGGGATATGTTTTATACAGATATTTCGTAGATATGTGATGTACGATAGACTGAGCAATTAAACAAATTTGGCAGATATATGATGTAAGATAAACAGAGTTACTAAACAGATTGATGAATCTTTATTATTTAATCTTGGATTTTTTTTTTTACTCGCATAGTAGTCTTATAAAAGTCATAATTTTTTTGGATCTACCAGGTGCAGCAAAAGGACTTGTTTTAACCATGTCATATTGGCTTGAAGGTGCAGAGACACGATTAAAGGTATAAAAAATATTAAAGGTCAGGATTCATCAAATCTAACCATTGGTTTAGATTGCAACTTGCTTTGTTGAGATTTGAGTTATTATAGCATCACATGCTTAATAAGAAGGCGATTATGTCACCACCTACTGCTTTATAGGGGCCATTGTGAGAAATGTGTGGTGAAGTTGGCAAGCTCACCAAAATCAAAATTCCAGATATGACTCTTCAGCCAAGAGAATGTGACTGTTTGGATGTTGTTTTTGTGTGGGAGAGTTGAGCTGGGTGAGTTGGAATCCACTGCCGTTGACGAGGGTAGCTCCATGACATGAGTATGTTATCATCATCTGATTATGTTATCTTAATCTCCCAGCAAATGTCTAAACAAAGTCCTTTGTTCTAGCTAATCATCACTTTGACCGCCACAAAATCAACAAGATTATTGCTTGTAACACCTCTTGTAGTGTAAATGGCAATTATTTAGTGGATTCTTGCAAACTTGCCTTTAGCATTCTCGTACTTTGGGACCTATATGGTAATAATTTAGTGGATTCTTGGAGCCTTGCCTCCAACATTCTTGTACTTCGGGGACTTATAAGCATGAGGAGACCTTCTTTGAACTCCTTCCATGTTGGAAATCTATGGAATTATTCAAACCAATATACCATTTGACCTCATCTGCTGTAAGGTAAGTACATCTGCGTTGACCTTCGATGCACCCAACATTTAAGCGATTAAACTAAAGGGAAAAGACTGTTCAACAAAACCAGCAAATTGGATCACCTTGCTCTCACAAAGCAAATAGCACCTTCGCAGGGGAAGACCCAAAGCTCAGTTCCCACCACTAACCTCCCATCATCGAAGGCTTTGGTTTTACAGATCTAAAATCTTCCACACTTCATCAAACCAGTACCAGCCCTTGAATTAGAAGCTGATTGTTAAACTAGCTTATTGCAGTTCTTTTACCGAAAAGCTTAAGCAGCTGTGGTATAGAAACTATTATCAAGTTGACTTGACCATTACCTCAAGCTTAGCCTCTAATTCCAAATCCCTACTATCAGTGGTTTGTAAAGATAATTTCTACGAACAATGGCGCAAGATTCTTAATCCCCCCCCAAAAAAATCATCTACTTCTTATCTCTGAATATGCATAAGGGCATACACTAGATAACCACTCTGATACCAGAATTTGATAGGATCCAGGATCTGCATAAAATACTAATAAAAATAAAAATAAAAATAATTAAATAAACAGGAAAACGAGAGGTAGATCCTTTCCAGACCAAAACAAAAAAACAAAAACTAATACGGCTAGATTAAGCAGCATGAAAGTAAGAAATCATATTAAAGCAAGGAATTTTAAAGGAAACTCCAACAGAGAACAAAACACATCAGAAATCATTGCCAGATCTATCTGAAATAAAACCAAAAAAATAAAAATAAGAAAAACCGATCCCTAGCCATGAGACTAGACCATAACAAAAGATCCAGATCAAGTAACGTCCAAATATTATCTGGAAAAAAGACAAAAAAAAAAATCTATAAAGATTAGCACGATCTAGGTGGTTTTCCAGTCCATCGGTCAAACCCTAACTGGATACCTGGGGGAAGGTCTCGCTCTGCGCCCAGACGCTGCCATCGTGGCCGAGGATGGCGGCGGCCGTGAGACGCTGGCCGTCGATGTCACACATCAGATGATCGTCGACGTACGCTTGCCACGACATCCTCACTCCCTCTCTCTCGCTCCCCCCCGCCCTACACCCTGCGTCGCGAGAACGCCCGAAATGGTTTAGGCCATCACAAGGTCGCCTATTTATAGTCCGGATGGCCACTCCAAATTAGTAATCTTATGCGGCACAAATAACAGCTTGCTGCCTTCCATTTGGGGCAATTGACGGGGCGACGGTGGAATTCGTCCTTCGTGTGACCACCAATTCTGCTATGACGCCTCACGTGAGACATTTAGAATTGGGCCTCGAAACATTTAGAATGCTGAAATTAAGACCAGGCTAAACGAGTTACGAGCGACGGCAACGACACTCCCCCGCATCCGGATCAGGAGCTCGTGCGAAAGTTTAATTAAAAGTGGCAGCAGTTGTTCGGTACGTCGGTTTCCGGAGCAGAGTTACGAGCTGTCTGGATGGGTCTTCGATATGCGAGACAGGTATTGCAGGCTGGCTCGATTGTCTTGGAGGGCGACTCGGCCACAGTTATCAATTGATTCAGACAGGGCTAAGGGGTGAGGGCACAGACCACCCCTTGATTCGGGATATAAGGATGATGTGTGGGGTTGGGACAGCCATTCAGGCCAAACATGTATTCCGAGAAGCTAATGAGGCAGCCGACTGGGTGGCTGCCTTCGCAGCTCATCATTCAGGGTATACCTGTTGGGTGGGGGAGGGGGAGCTGTCGTTGGCTCTTCGCGAGTTAGTATTTTTTGACTTTATTGGGTGTATTCGTACACGTATTGTATAAAAACCCGTTTTCAGCCAAAAAAAAAAAAAAAAAAAGTTTAACTAAAAGGTTTGTTAGTATTCATGTAGCATTAGCAAGTAATTTTTTTTTTTCTTTTGTACAAATATGATTTAGTTTGGTTCCAATCCTTATACCAGCTAGGATAAAATATTTTTTTGTGACAGGGGATTGAGCAAATAATATCGTTAATTTATTTGTTATTGCACATTAGTTTCTGCGTCAGGGTTAATGATAAGCATTGTAGCAATTAGTATCTCATAAGAAAATGGTACGAGACTTCAGTTATTGGCATAAAAAGCTATTTACGCGCCTTATTTGGGATAGCATCGAGCAAGCAAACTTGGTGGTTCCTAAAACATGGAATTTATCAGCAGGATTCTTGACGCAACGAGTTGTAGGTCCGATATGATTCTTCCCATAAGGAAGCAATAGACTGCCACTACTTCCAGTGAACAATTCATAGTGTTACACAATTACTATTGACAATTACAGGCCCCTCCATAGCCTTCTGAAAAGGATTCAAGATTTGGCCCACCAGTTAGCAAAAAGAGATTCTGTTAATGCAGGAAGCTTTAGAAAACCTTCTGCGAGGATCAGAAGAGAGAGGTGTATGTGCATGTAATTTTAAAATCTTAAAAGCCCAAAACCTTTTCTGATATTCCCTTTGAAACCTAGCCAGTTCACACCAAGAAGTAACTTTGCACCAAACAATAAACATGCAACTTGAACGAGTACAAATTTAGAAAGAATGCTGAAGAAATTGCTTGCTTATCAAGATATAATAGAATATATACCAAAACCACCATGGACAGATGATGATATCCTCTTGCGACAAAGCAACCAAGCCAAAAACAACCGCAAGAAGGATGCACATAAAGAACATGAAAGGGGACAAAACAAACAAGTCAAAGACACCAACAATCCTGTCTGTTCACAAGATTATTACTGAAAACAAATGCAAAAAAGAAAACCAGGTTTCTGGTCATGAATGAATGAAGAAAAGTTGCGCTCCCATAAGATAGATAGGGATGGAGGCAGGTGCCTGGTGACTCAAGCTACAGGCCCTGATCAATTAGGTAGTCACCCAACCTCTCAACAACCATGTTGCACTGGCCTGGAGTCATGGGCTCTTCGTAGATGCCAAAGATAAGTGCTTGGTTGGTCTTCTTTACGGTAACACCCCCTGACCCCTGCCAAAGAAAGATCAAAGCTTTAGAAGATATTAGTTTAAGCGCAAGGCAGGAAAAAAAAATCAACCCAAACTACTTGCATAGAACAGGGAATAATATAGGGTGGGACTTCATCTTTGTGAAGCTCATGTAAGTGCCATAATCAGTCATTACTTCCAGTAAGCAATTTTTTTAAATTTAAGAATGCCAGTGCTAATCTTTCCATGACAAGAATTAAAAACATGCCATATATTAGATACATTAACATGACCAAATACTTGAACCAAAGATTTTCACCTATAAAGAGAAATAAGAATGTGTTGGCAAAAGGAATTATGAAGGCTTGTGACAGCGATTGCGCTGATAATAGCAATACTATCCAGATTATGGTGTGTACGGGCATGATTGACAAGGATAATGCCTCATGAAAATGGTACCATGAATCTCACGAAGAAGGCATTAGAAGGTATGCCCCTGGCAAACCATCTAAAATGGGCAACAATTGGAGATTGGCAAATAGAATGAACTGAAGTACAAGTGTTAGTTAATATAGTAAACATAATGTAAGAGTCAGCAATAGATGGCAAGCAAGAAGACTCTATATATCAAATGACAAACTCAAAAAGATTATGGACAATGAAGAAAACAAACGTGTTAGTAAACATAGAGAAATATGGAAGTCCTGAGTCGAGGGCTAGAGTTATGACTGCTATGACAGTATCAGAGGATTAAAAAGGGCGGTTATATTTGTCATGAAAAGTGTACAAGGCAAATAAAGCAGAAGTTGCAGAAGCATGATCCCTGACTAACATAAACTGCACATGTTCAACGTACAACTTGGATAAGAAAAAAGTTCAGGAAACTATATTGCAATTGCACCATCAACACTGCATGTCTTGAATATAAAACTCATGCAATCACCATGTGCTATGTATCCTAAATAAGCTGTCATGACAACCCTGAAACATAAAAAAGTTCCCTAGGATTACTAAAACTTCCACAACATAGTAAGATTTGCTAATACACAGCAGAAAGTATATGAACAACCCTAAGACATCAACGATGCACTTAGCATTTATAGTGGAAAGATGCTAGCCTGGTGGAAATTTGTCATGAACTGTTGATTGTTATAAGCACGTATAATTGTGTGCAACCTCTTCGAAATATCGAACTATTAGTACATCAGGATGAAGGATGGAAGAAATGGTGATTCCATATATTACAGTTCCCCTAGCAAAAAGACATTGGTAAAGAACATCTAGCAATACCCTACCAATGGTGGGAAAATAAAACTTATCGGTCAACTCTTACTAGCAGACTACCAGGTGAAAGGGGGAAAAGGAGGGGGAGGGTCAGAAAGCCATAAATTTCAAAAGCAGCATAAAAAAGAAAGATCTAAGATTGGTAGGAATCACTTTGGCTATACTGAGTATAAAGCAGAGCTAACTTCCTGGGAATTTCAATTTGGAAATCTCCATTTGGGCATATTTTGGGATACCACCATTCTGGAAAGTCTAATAGGAAACAAAAAATAGTGTCATAGGTCTACATCCAGCCTATAGAAAGTGCTTTTCTTTGCTCCTGTTCTGGAAATTTTGCAACTGTACTACACCTCATTCATTATAATCATTATAAAAATTTATTTGACACTGGTCCCTCAAACAGTAACCAATTAACAACAAGTACACATGTAAATGTGATAAGCATCTGGTTGATACGGATCTCTCCGAAAGTACTAAATATTAATATTTCACTTGTTTGGATAGCCATCAAATAATGCACATTGACTATCTTTTTGAAGACAAAAAACTGAAACAACTAGAACATCAAAGATTAATTGGCAATCAGTGTATTAATAATTAAGTAATTAAAACAAAGCACGACATTCATGAAAACTAACCATGAAAAGGAATTCAAATAAAAGATGGATATGGAAGTATCATAAAGATTGAAAGACAATCATACCAGTCAGATGCATATAGACATAAATACATGAAAACAGAGAAAGTAGAAAACATCTGGATAAAACTTCATTGTTCAGTTAATAAGGCATCTGACAAACAGCAGTGCATTTTAAACACTAAAGAGCACATGCCTCATTTGTTCACCGTAAGTGATTCTTCAGCAAGTATATTTGATTTGCCACATAGAAATTTGGTCTATTTGGATGGAAACTTTATATGATTGGCAACTTCCTATGAAATTCCAGCACATCTACTAGTGCTTGATATACTGAAACAAGCCTACAAAAAAAGATCAGCGAAACATGGTAACCTACAACCAACCCTAAGATGAAAAGTGGTTTAAAAAGTGGTTTCTTCAGAGAAAGGTCTGCAAGTTCTAATGAATTCAGTCAAACAACCTATAAATCTATTCCCTAAAAACAAAAAGGGCAAGATACAAATAAAACCAAGAAAACTCAATCCAACATCAACTTCCAGCCAAATGAAACAGACTTTAGCCATGAATGCAGGAAAATAAACATAAAAATATATGCATAATTTTACATACAGAATGTCAGGGGTATAAGATTGCTATTACGTGGAGCATTTATTTACAACAAAAATGGGCTAGGGTGGGAGTGATTTACTTTTTTGTTAATTTTTTAGATGCAACAAAAAAGCAGATGTATCAACACATTTAATAGGTGTTTGGATGCTCATCATGTTGTTTCTTAGATTTTCCTTAGGCAAACAATTTCAGCAAAGCATATAAGTGCTGAACATAATTCTGAAGGCAGCACACAAGGAAAAAAATTGTTCACCTTCTTTCCACGGATAACAGCTCCAGGTTCTCCTTGGATAACCATATATTTTGTTGATCCAAGATATAAGCCAGTTGGAGCAAGGGACCCCGGTTCATTAAAATCATTCATTATATTAGTGATCTCCTCAGACTTGAACTGCACATATGTAACAAGAAGAAAAAAAATCCCTCTTAATCAATGAAAGATAAAGAACCTGAGCAGCTATATACAAATTAGCAGAAAACCTAAAAACTAACACATAACATCTTAAAGCAATAAATGTTGGTAGCAGCAGGAGAGACAGCAAGAATTATCCATGATAATTGAGAAAAAAACACCAGAAATTCAGATGGCAAAATTGGTCACAATGAAGAAAGCAAATTCTTATTTTAAAAAAGTCAAATAAATTAACAAATCTACAAGTGGAGAAGTAACAGGCTATGCTGCAACACAATTTTGGAATTCACCAATTTCTGTGCCCAAGCCAAAAGTCTAGCAAAGCTACCCAGATTAATGAAAATTGTACAGAGAACTACTCCAAACAATGCAGAAGCAATGGCATCCACACAAATAGCACTTTAACCCATAAGTTTGATCTAAATGTTCATGTCCTATTCTTTACTTATTTTCCCTCAAAGCAGAACAATTATTCAAGCTATGCGTAACTACACCACTCAAGAGTATTGATACACAACAGATGATGTTTCTCTTTTCTCCATTCTGTTGATATGTTAGAACCGAAGCTCAGTGAATTTCATTGAAAAACAAACTTATAAAGATGCAATTACAAGAAATCAATTCACAATGTATCCTCTGCATCAGATCAACATGCTATGCTGTTTCAAACTTGCAACCTGCCATCAGATCGTATGCAGCAACATTTAAAATCCATACAGGAGACACATATAATTATCAGCTGAAGAGTTACTGATCTCGACATGAGAGAGAGAGAAAGAGAGAGAAGAATGCAGCAATACTTTTAGCAGAAAACTAAAATTACAAAATGAGTAAAAATATATTTCAACTGGAAGACATAATCTCATAATTTCACAACACCAATTAAAAAACACAAGCAACCTTTAAAAAGCAATATAATAAACGTTGGCAACAAAATGTTTTTGGTTTCTAATTACATAAATTGCAGTACTTTATCGATTAATATTCTTAGAATGCCAGTTATCATCTGGATCAACTACATGGGTCACCACATTGCCGTATCCAATCACGTCGACCATCTGAAACCAAATCAACCGATCAAGACATTGCATGCAAAGCCCAAAACCACCATTCGGACCCCATTTTCAAATAAATTGCATCCAAAGCAGATTGAATCAAAATATTAACGACGCTAAAGAACCAAATTCAACCACACTACACTTCAAAACCAAAATCAGCTTTACTCCCTTTGCATGCAAAGCCACTATCAAATGAAACCAAAACAAGATCTGCTGAATCCATTTCAATTAAAACAAAACAAAATTAATGAAGATCCAACGTGCACAGACGTTCAATTATCGATCCCAGTCCGCCACCCTCTCAAAGATTAAATGCAGCTCGTATTCGATCCAGATCGAATGATATCCGCATGAAATCACGAAGAAATCAAAGAAAACCAGAGATCTAGCGAAGACAAAAGGAATTATACCTGAGGGAACGACGAGCTCTGGGCCCAGACGCTGCCATCATGCCCGAGGATCGCCGCGGCGGTGAGGTGATGGCCATCGATCTCGCACATGAGGTGCTCGTCGACGTACGTTTGCCACGACATGGCGTCTCTCTCGCTTTCTCGGTGTCTCTCGCTCTCTTTTGCTCGGCGTTGGCTTCCTGCTGGGTCGCTCGGCTTCTGTAAAAATTTGGATGGTTTTGGGAGAAAGAGAGGGTAATAAATGGTGCGAGAAATGAGAAGGGATCCTTCTGCTTCAACCACTCATTCAACCCGATTGAAGAAGTGCCCTTCAAGTCCGGCTTTAATAAAGGAGGAAATTTATACTCCCCGAATACGTTATGCCCACCGATTTTCTCCTAATTACGAACAAGTCCCAGCTCTCCCCTATTGGGAGCTTCTGATGTGAAATCGATACAGAAGTATATTTTGTATCGTCTAGTTGATCCAACGGTCTCGATTGATTTAATTGGGTGCAGTGGTAAGGCCATGATAAGATTTGTTAGCGGGGAAAGACCAGAGGTGTGGGTTCATATATAAATAATTAGATTAATTATTAGGTTATATAAATAATTTAAAATTTACTAGTTACTGGATTAATATTACATTGATTTGGCTCTTATATACCCATGCAATTCTATCACTTATAGACTAGAAATATAAATTTTTAACATGAGCATTTTATGTGCCGGAGTTCGTGTGAACTTGTGTTGGAGAAAAGCTAGAAAAGAAGAACTACAGCGAGCAACAACCTCAACTTCCATTTCCTCTGCTGCAATTTAGAGACTTCATCGCTGGCTCCTACTCGAGAGAGAACAGAAAGTCCATATGACTAATAAAAATTGTGATGCATAATAAGCCATACTCTCTAATATTTTTTGTCACGGACTTACAGTCCAAAAACTTAAGCTACTTGAAGAAGAGCCGACGCAAGCTAATAAACTCATATGGCACTTCTTTGATAAGTCGATAAAGAATCATAACATTTGTCACACCTCGGTCTCCTGTTTACATCAAAATAACATGGAAAAGGGGGATCCTATACAGTATATACCGCTGCATAAGTTAGAAATTTGAACATCCCTAACTAGGGTTGTGACACCTTTGTAATGGATTCTCCAAGACTTTTTTCCTTCCATAGCCAAAACCACAGCATTCAAAAGTTCCCTGCTCATATGATCAGACAAGACAAGTTGCCCCAAAAATCTACAATTAAGCCATTCCAACCAGCACTTAATCAGAGAATGAATGTACATGCATATGGATACATCCCCTCGCCACCATGAGTTACCCAAGATTATATTTCCTTTTTAAGACCGCATCCTCCCCATTTATCCATCCATTTCTCTCAAACAAAAATTCTGCTCAAAGGAACCCAAACTATGAGGACTTCAGGCAATGCCTAGAACCGGGACAAGCGAGAGTGACAACATAAACAGCAGGACCGCCATAAGCTTCTTGAGGATACTGCCATGGGCACTTGATGAAACAGATGCCGTTGTAGAATTTCCACTGCTCATTTTACTGTAAGCATGCAAAGAGAGAACCACTTCAGTTAAGAAGTTTGTGAAATTTGATCTACCGAATGCTGATAAGGGTTAATATACATATATATATACATACATACATACCCTGATGTTGCATAAATACATTTGTCGTAACCTGCAAACAAATAAAGATATTAAGGAATAATCATGTGGAAAATAATTGAAAGAAACAACAGCTAATCATCCTAGAGCATCAAGCAGTGGCACGAGAATAGCATTAAACGTTCTAATAGTGATGCAAATGAGGAAATTAAGCCTCATGAAGAAAGCTTAGGTAGATTTGAGGCCCTAGATTTGAGGAGTTTATCTACAACTTTTAATTTCTTATTAAAAAAAAAAAAGCGAAGCAGGGGTTTCCCAACACTTATTTCATTGAAAGATGATGCTGACTGCTGCAGATGGGGAATATGAAAAATCCTGACTGACTTTATCCAATTGTTTGTAGATCAAAGTACTGGTTTTTGCATGATAAGTTGTCCATAAGAGTCTAATTTTGTTGGTAGATATGGTACTACATGCATGCACAAGCTGGATGTGTTCTCCCATCATTAAAACTTTGCCATTGTTTTCTAAGGTTGTTGGATCCCATAATAGACATTCTATAATGAAAGTAGAGAATGGAATTTGTCTCTCCTAGGTTTCATACCTTTGTATTCCATACCACAGCACAGGTTGGTATTGCACATCTGCCAAATATGGGTGAGGCTCATTCTACTTATGACAAAACAAAATTACACATATCAATTCATGCTATGGGTGAGATGCAATAATGACATGAAATGTGTGAGAAAGATGATAGCACGAATTAGAGAAAATTCCATAAGTTGGATTAAAGACCTTGGAACAAAGGTACTACCATTGAATGATATTGTAATCAGCATGTTATAAGAGAGGCATGCTTACTTGGATTTTTGGTAGTCTTTACCCCCGTACCGCCAAAGCTACAAGCAACATCGGTAGCCCCATTCTGCTGATAATAGCTATTGAAAGCAAATGAGGCATGCGAAAGCAAAGTGTCTGGTTGATAACAAGGCTGGCTAGGCTGAATCGCCGAACAATCAACGTTTCCCGCACCACAAGCCCAATTCAAGGCATTTTGCAAATCCAATTCTGATGCATTACTTGAAGCAACACACCATGTCCCATTTGAACTCGAGATGTTTGCCCCTGTAGTGACATCCACATTCCCTCTACCAGTCAAGTCAAGAGTATAAATGCTAGTTTGGTCAGGGTAAAACAGCCCCCAG
Source organism: Phoenix dactylifera (assembly GCF_051530095.1). Classification (NCBI taxonomy): domain Eukaryota; kingdom Viridiplantae; phylum Streptophyta; class Magnoliopsida; order Arecales; family Arecaceae; genus Phoenix; species Phoenix dactylifera. Next base: position 29,190,075 of record NC_143198.1, on the reverse strand, counting down.
TTCCTTTCTGATTCCAGCCCAGGCTTCCTATTCTCATTGAACAATGAAAATATATAGACGTCAATCTCCTCCCCAGGCTTCGCCGGAGTCCCTGTATCATTGATGACATGGCGAATAAGATTGGTGTTGTAGGTCTCAGCATTATCTGGAGTTGCAGCAGTTTCTTTGGCAGATCCCTTGTTAGGCCACCCTGATTCAGTAACCATAACCTTCAAAGTCCTAAAATTCAGAGCCATGAGAGCAAAAAAGATGGCATCCAGCTGAGCATCAAACATGTTGGTGTAAACCAAACCAGTGTTTGGATCAATGACATCTGAAGATGCCGGCGAGAACAGTGCATAATTCAAGGAGACATTGCTCGGTGAGTCTCTGTAAGCATAGTAAGGATAGAGATCCACCATGAATGGTGATCGGTTCTCCACCATAAACTCCAGCATTGGTTTCAAAAAGAAAGCATAGCTGCTGTTAAAAGCCCCAGCTGATGGTGGAAAGGATCTAGATAACACGCCGAGCGAATGAGTACTCGACACTTTGATCCTTTTGTGTAACCCGACCTTCTTCAGAGCAGTTTGGACATTGACCATGGCCGGCACCACAAGTGAAGAAACATTGACAGGGCTTTCGGTGATCTCGGCGCCTACTGTAATGTAGGTGATCATAGTCGCCGGGTAATAGGGAAGGATGCTGTTCTTAAGCCAGGTATCGACATTGGACTGGTACTGCGAGAAGGCAAGCAAGTCCGAGTTCGGGACCCCGACCATGAGTTCCACGCCGGTGTTGGCAAAGGCCTTGATGACCTGGATGTTGGAGTCATAGATCCTAACATACTTAATCTGGTGAAGATTAACCAGTTGTGCAACTTTGTCAGGTGTCGGGAGGTCATCAGCATTCCGGCCATAGCAGACGCCAATTTTGCTCCCTCTGCAAAGCCCTGTCGCAGGAGTTGGATTGGATTTCTCTCATTAGTCTATCATACTTTCGAGACTCAATGAAATGAAATAAGAGTAACAAACAATCTCATGATCAATAAAGAAACAAAATGCTCGAATGCATTGCTTGATGACTAATCACTAATGAGCGCTTGTAGTTCTTGACATACTAAAATTCCCCTTAAAAATGGTTGGGATATATCTAATCAAGAAGAGAAAAATAGCACCAAAAAAATTAAAACTTTTACGCATAAAAGGGGAGCTATCGAGTTAATGGATCCTAAAAATGTCTGAATACAAGCATCTGGACTCAAGAAACCCTTCTGTTCTTGGTTCCTTTCCATCATGGTATGACTGGTTACCAGACAAAAACTTCTGATACTGATTTAATACCAAAAACTGGAGAAAAAGAAGAAAAAGAGAAATGCATTGCTTGATGAGTGAGTAAACTACTTAGCGCATTCTTCAGGAATGGTGATGAAATATCTCATCGAGAAAAAAGAACAGCAAAAATTCAAACTTTGATCTCGGAAAAAAAAAAAGGCTAGCAAAAATTTATGATTTTTTTACTTTTTTTTCAAAGTGGGAGATACGAGCCCCTTTACTCCCTAGAACAGTGGTGGAAAATAAAAGGAAAGAACGAAGAAACTTGGAACATAGTGAAGACAGAGTGAAGCCCACACTGACCAGCGAAGAGCAAGAACAGCAGAGGAATTATACGGAGTTCTCTCGCCATAGAAGCAGCTAAGCTGGCCATCTTTCCTCTAAATCTTCCCAAAATGCTCCCTCCCCTCCTCCCCCAATGAAATCTCTCGGACCATCCTCTTCCCGGAATACCTTCCCTATAAGAGAGAGAACAATTTCCAACCGTTGGCTTCGCAGTTCGAGACGAGCCACTCGTCAGGGGTTCAGAGGAAAGGCGTACGGATGAGCTGGCTGCCTCTGGAGAGAGGAGGAGTGCCTGAGAACCGGACTTGAAGTGGGTTTTCAAGATAGAGTTTATAAAGGGTCTGGAGTCCGGAATTGGTGGGCTCGAGCTCCGAGAAGAGACAGACATGCATCCATGACGTGCTCCCTCCAACGGTAGAAAACAAGGCTGTATCGGCCTTTTTGCATCTGGATTCGGAAACTCACCGACAGGAGAAGGAACCAAAGGGCTCGAGCTGATCGACCGATCGGTCCCCTCCTACCTTTTGTACTTAGCGATGCTTCCTGCCGTCTGATCTGCGGAGAAATATGCTCCATTTTTAAGTGTGGCTTAAGGTTGAAGAAATTTTTGATTGGGCCAACCCAACTAGAGAGCAATATAGGCAAAAAAAAAAAAAGGTTTTGTCTTTCTCCCTTTTCTTTTTCTCTCTCAAGCTTGCCGATGTTGCTCTCTATCTATTACATCATCTCAACCGTAGATCTGATTTAATAAATAATTTCTTGTGAAGTTGTCATACAAAAATTTATTGCTTATATTGCATGTACTATATAATCGCAGCTCATAACGGCCGCGGATACGTGTAAGCCCTATTCATCAAATGTCAATCTCAGCGTGTTACTATCCAAACGGGGCCTATATGATTCAAGAATCAGTGGCTGTGATTGGATGCCACGCTGGTTTTCCAGGGGGCACCGGGTCAAGGGAGATTGACAGGTGACCTAACTTGTGTTGGTGACCAGCTGGATGGCAGTCGCATGAACTGTCCTGTAACACCTGATCCAATTATTGATCATTTGACGGAGGAATCTTAAAAATTTATAAAGCAAATTATTAACCACATATCTATTATTTGCCACAAAAAAAAAAATTAAATATTTATATAGAACTAAAAAATTTAAAAAATATATTTCGATTAGATATTTTGAATGAGATCATAAGTTGATTGGATTCATAACCTATGTAAACTAAATGACGCTATAGTATGGATCCATTGATATCGACCACAAATCAATCATGTGCTTGTGGTTAGATTTGAATGAATTTAAACTATTAGCTTAATGACGTTAGAAATTGTGCGTGCATGTTTAGTCCCAGATCGTTACATTGAGAACGCTTGACGAGAGCGAGAGGAGGGAGATGGGAGGGAGAGGGAGAGGGAGAAGGGTCCCACTAACCTTCAGAGCTTTCCTTTCCTGTGAAAAAAAGATGTATTGCTCTACTGCCAAGCCCAAAAAATGGCTGCCCTGCAGAATTTACTCCAGCTGACATGGGGTCTCAACTCCACACAGCCCTTCAACTCCTCTTTAGATCAACCTCCATTTACTCTTCAGGCCATTGGTCTCCCAAACTGGAATGCCAGGAGGTATGCAAGACTGATTTACTTATACAAGACGGAGAGTTTACCATTCACCCATATAACTTTCTGCTGTATCTGTTCCCCACCAGACTGCAATAGAAGATTATCAAATACCTTGTCTTTTGCATGGCAAGTCTACGTAAAAAAAGTGTATTATCCCTGAAAATAAAAATAAAAATGTTTAACATGTTAAAAGAACTCAAGGATTTGAAATAATTATATGGAACACAAAACCCATTTGACTTGAAGTAATGACTGATAAAGTTAAGTTTCATTTTGAGTACGTTCATGAATTTCTGCTCTCATTTGCAAGGATAGATCTACCTTTCCAGCTTGAACTGAATCATCTGTGAATTTACAAGTTAAAACGTGTCTGTCTATACACTGAAATCTGTTCTGTCTATCGTGCTGAGATATCAATCTCAGAATTGTTTCAGAACTTCATATTAATGTTAGTTAATTGGCAAGTGTACTGAAAGCTGAAGCTGATGTTGAAGCTTGATTCTTACCTTCAGCACCTTGACTGCATGGTCTAGGTTTCCCTGAGCCTACATGCTTTATTATTGCTGATGTATGTTAAAAGATGAACTTCAGGTATATTCCAACAGCTATTCATGTCCCAGCAGCTGCAAACCTATGCTTTAATCCCAGAGCAGAATGTTATGTAACTTATTCCTAATCCTTGCTATGCACACTACAGGAATAAAAAGTAATGGCGACTGTTATTTTCCGACGCTAGGAGAAAGCGTCGATTAGTTGTGTATTGCATCAAAATTTGTTGATGTTTTTCATTAGCGTAGCTTTCTATGATTTCTTTATTGTGAGTGGCTCGTAAAGTGCAGGCTGTGTTTCAGGTAGAGCACTGATCATTTGCACTGCATGGCCTCCATCTGATGTGCCTTTCATCACAAGGGCAAGGAGAATATCATAGGAAATCAGGTACAAAGAAATCAGCACAAAACCCATTTGGCTCGAGGAAAAAGAAATTATTTAAGCTCCAACCACTTAAGCATACAATTCTTAGTTCTTTTACAAATCTCTTCTTCTACGCATGGAGATTCTATCTGACTCTAGTGTTACCAAACCAGCTTAATCTTCAGCCAAACATGCCAAATTCCTCATATCATATGGCGCTAGTCATAGCCTCATGAGATACCAAAGTAATATGCAACTATAAGAAATAACTTCAAAAAATTAGAGCTAGCCTGTGCAAAGTTTCTGCCAATGGAGCGTATCATTATTCCCTATCACAAATATTTAAAAACTAATTGTAATTTTTCTCAACCCAATTGTTTGATAAGCTTTCTAGGTATCTAAACAAGGCTAGTGCCATGCCACTATTGTTTTGTGTCCCTCTGAATATAATACAAATGTGATTAAATATTAAGTTGCCAAGCCATCATTAGTTAATCCAGAAGATATTTTTTTATGCAGATAAGTGACATTTTGAAGTATATTTTGCATAATAAATACCAATGAATTGCAATTTAGGCTGTGACGAATATGACCTATCAAAATCGGATTTCGGGTTCTGTCACGCGGCTAGGCCTCCCTCCTTACATCCTTTCGCACGTGCTTACTGCACCAGTCGGCCATGAAGAGTGAGATAGTGCAGTCAACGTGTCAGTCATGAAAGCGCTGCTCTTCTTGAGAGGTCTTATCGGGTTCCGGAATTCACACCCGCCCAAATTATCGGATCCGAATCTTGGCTGCTCCCGTCCCACCCCGGACCCAAGCACGACTTACGCAAGAGTCCGCAACGGGTCCGAGATCCGGACAGGGGCCCTCCCCAACGGATCCGGGTTTTATTCAATTCCACGATTCTTTCTGTTACCAACGGGAGTATTTTTCCTCGGAGAGACGGCTTACCGTTCAGCGGTCTTCGTAGTTTGAAGTTATTATCGAGCCATCTCTCTAGTCTCTCCGTAGAAAGGTCGCGGTTTCTTTAGTTATTTATTTGTAAAAATTTCTCCTCTCCTCTCTCCTCTCTCCTCTCTCGATAAAACCATAGAAACCCTAGCCCGGATTCGCCATCTCGACACCCTAGAGCATGAAGGGCTCGAAGCCATTGAAGCAGCTCAAGGTCGCCGTGCCGGCCCAAGAAACACCCGTCGACAAGTTCTTGTAAGCATTCCTCTAGGATCGCTCTCTTTCTCTGTTTCTTTCGAGAGATCCAAGCTAGGAAGCTAGGTTTTTTTTCCCATTCCGAGTTTTCTTTTGTTGAAATTTGCGTTGAAAATCGAGACGAAGCTACTCGGTTCTTTCAAGATACTTTAGTGGTTTTCCAAATATGGCGTGATCATTTTTCGAAGATTTTCTGGCTTTCTTGGTTTGATTGTGAGAAAAACTAGGGATTTTGTGAATTCAGGACAGCAAGCGGGACATTCACGGACGGTGATCTGCGACTGAATCAGAGAGGATTGCGGTTGATCTCTGAGGAAACTGAGAGTCGTGTAAGCTCATCTGGATTTCTTGTTTCTTTTTTTTTTTGAATCATATTTATAACTATCTTTTTTAAATGTCCAAGGAAGCATTTTCAGAAGGAACAAGAAGTTTATGCTTAGAATTAAATAATTAGATTCTGAAGTCGTAGTTTGTTCTTTGTCGGACATCACGATTTATAAGCACTTTAACTCTGTTATCAGCTCAATCATAGGAACCGGGACAAATCTTGAAGTTTTTTTTTTCCTTTTCCTTTTTTGTTTCTTTTCATTTTTGTTTGTTTCCTTCAGTGATATCAACACTAGTTTATAAACAGAAATTTATCAAAGAATATTATAGGTCCCAATGCTTCCAAAAATCAAAGCAGCATGCTTGCGAGTGGTTGCATGAAGAAATTGTATAATGGTGAGACCGTGTCAGGAATGTAAAGAAGCGACATAAGTTCAGGTTATAATCATGGAGTTGAACTATCGTTTTGCACATTTGAAATAAAAAGATGGTAGGTAGACTCTGAAAGAAGAAAAAAGTTCCAAGAGAGGATATTAGGTAAAAAAAACTGAACCAGATAAGTTAAAGTATCAAACTATTGGAGGTTGGTTTATGAGAGTAAAACTTTGTGGATAATGACTGAACCAAAACAATGTCTATTGAAAGGAAAGGCAAGGGATGGGAGTTCAGTCATATTCATGTCTAGAGGTATACAGTACTTTGCACATATTTAGTATCATGCTGGTGGGTGAATTCCAGAATGCGGAGCATCAAGAGAAGAATACAGAAAATCCAACACTAGATACTAACTATAATATAAGACTACCAGAGAGTTGTACAAGAGAGTAACTATTGGTTCAGTCATATTGGAATTTTTTTAATATCAAGATTAACAAATCCTTACTGTAGGGTACTTGTGAAGATCAAACTTGAGGAAGAGCAATGTTCTTAGTACATGGCTCTTGTTGCCTGTAGCTTTATGTTATTTGTGATTGCTAAAGAAAATATATCAGTTCAGATTTTTGTATGGTGCCTATTGAGTGCAAATATGTGACAGCACAAAAATTCTAAAATATGTGCAAGAGAGCAATGGATGCCTCTTTGATCTTCTTGAGCTACGATCCTGTCCTTTAGCATAATACAAAAATGAATGCATTGGCTCCATTTTGTTCCTTAAGCTTTGATTTTTTTAATCATTAATATCTGGAATCGAAGTCAATTCCTTGTGATTCTCGGAGTCTTAAAACAAACAAACAAAAAACCCTCAAAACTGCTAAAATGTGTATGTTGATGCATCATCTAAATTGGCTGACAGGGAGTTGTATCAACATGGCTGAGACAAATACTACCCTTCATCTTTTTTTGAACCTTGCCGTCATATATACTGCAGTCATTTCAGTTTTGGCTTGATTTGCTTCAGTAAAAAGTGGATGAAGCATGTTGGTATTGGCCATATCTTTGAAACTTGAACATTAAAGTACTGAAACTTAGAAGGTCTTTTGATTGGTCATTAGAGCAGTTTTGACTAATCTTTTATTTTTCTTCCTTTTCTCTTTTCTTTTTTGCCTGGTGGACTTCAAATTTTAATTCTTTAATTCTTTCTAGCTGGTAAATTTTCTGAACATTACAATTTTTATTATGATGAGAGTTATATATGTCCTACAAATGTCCAGTGCATAGAGTAGCCCCAGTGATGTATGAAGAGCTTTCTCTTATAGACAAGTCACTAGATTTGTACAGAAAGATGGCTAAGGGCTACATCAATGTCAGAGGAAGAAGGTATAGGCCCAATGATTTGATTATTGAATTGTTATTTTCAGTTTTAGTCTTCAGTGCTAACTCTGGCATTATGCTCATAGTCATTGCTGATCTCGGCTTAGCAAATTCTCCATCTAACTTAGTAAAAATATGTGCTTCCAATTTTTATAATTTTTAAAATTTCAACAGCATATCTACAAGGCATTCATATTGCATGGCTTAGAATGTTGGGTAATAAATAGAGTTTAGGATAATAAGGTGTAACAAAAATGAGAATGTTAAAATGGACGTGTATTAAAACTTTAGGAGGGATAGGTTGAGAAATGAGTGTATTAGAGGAGCCATTGGAGTTGCACAACTTAAAGACGAGGTGATGGAGAATCTATTCAAATGTTATGGATATGTATAATAGATTTGAGAGGTCTCCAGTAAGAAGAGGTACTTTAGTTTGTTTTGAAGGATGTAGGAGAAGGGGAAGATCTAAGATTACTTGGATGTTGCGAGAGAAAAATATGGAAAAGCTTGAAATAATATCAGAGATGGTTCTAATGGGAATCCTTGGTGAATGAGGATCCATAAAGTGGACTTGAATAGTTGGTTGATGGTGATAGTTATGGTTTCATACATGCATAGATGCAGGTTCCATGTTAACTTGGCAGTTCTTCTTTTTTTTTTTCCAGTTCAAGAGAAGTATCTGCTTATCTATAATTTTCCAATCATTGATAAAATATTTCCGAAAGCAATTAAATAGTTTTTGGCATGGGCTTCAAGATTTGTTAAGCCTGAACTCTTCTTCTTTTTTTTTTCACTTTTTTAGACCTTATCCATAACGGTTATCACCTATACACATCTATTCTATAGTCATCTTTCTTTTCTTTTCTTCTTTCTTTTTGCTGATATTTATCTTTATGGTTGGTTTTTACCTTGCCCAGCTGCAGCAACCAGATGTTAAGGAGGAGGATATGCAGGTCTCATTGGAAGACCTTGAGACCATCAAAGTTATTGGGAAGGGGAGTGGAGGTGTTGTTCAGCTTGCACGGCACAAATGGTTGGGGACTCTCTATGCCCTAAAGGTATATAACTAATGATGACGTTATGTCTAATATATTGTGTGTGTCTATATATATATATTGAAGAGTGTATGTAACTTTGTAATGAAGATAAGAATAAGGGATGGATTGGTAGATTCTCTTCCAAAGGCATTGCTTAGTACATTCTATGGCCAGATAATTTAACTAATGCAATAACACCCTTTATCTCAGTATTCCTTGTTTCAGCCAACCAACTTTGTCGGTATCTTTTATCTTTCAACAAAAGGATTCCCTAGAAGAGTAAACTGGATGAGGTTCATGAGGTCCCAACGGAGAGAAGCACTGGTCTGCACCTAGATGAAGGGTGGGATCTGCAGGATTTTTGCTGGAAGCACTTATGATGGATCTCAAACTGCTTCATTCATGCAATTCAGCCACCATCTCTCTCTGTACAGTTGAATATACACCGAACAATGCTAATTTTGGTATCACTTGAATGTGGAATTACATAGTAGCCCTCTAGGCTCCATTGTTCATAAACAAGTCTGTGAGAGGAGACAATTTTTAAAGGCTGGAAATGCTCAAGAGGAGTGAGTAAATTTTGTGATCTTTCATAAGGTGCCTTCAGTTTTTCTTTCTGTGTAGCTGAAAGATATTATGAACAAAGAAAAGTGTGTTTCTTAAAATAGGGATAATCCAAGGATTCATAAAATTGCATCCACACGCATACACACACAAGAAGACAGTGCTTGCCTGACACTTGCAATTATTATGGCTGCTTTCATTTTTCCCAAATAGCATTATGGAGGATATGATGAATTGAGTTAAGACATTGCATTTTGCAGGGCATTCAGATGAATATTCAAGAGACAGTTCGTAAACAAATAGTGCAAGAGCTTAAAATAAATCAAGCGTCACAATGCCCGCATGTTGTTGTTTGCTACCATTCATTCTACCATAATGGCATAATTTTTCTTGTCTTGGAATACATGGATCGGGGATCTCTGGCTGATATAATTAAACAAGTGAAAACAATTCTTGAGCCATATCTTGCAATTGTTTGCAAACAGGCAAGGATTTCTTACGGATCTATAATATGCATGCTTCTATGTTGCTGGGGACTTATAATATGCTCAGATGTGTTTTCTGTTTACATTCAGGTTTTGAAGGGTTTAGTATATCTGCACCATGAAAGACATGTAATTCACAGGGACATAAAGCCATCAAACTTGTTAGTAAATCACAGAGGTGAGGTAAAGATAACTGACTTTGGAGTGAGTGCAGTGCTTGCTAACTCCATGGGTCAACGTGATACATTTGTAGGCACCTACAATTATATGTCGGTATGTTGATCTACTATCTAACCGTTCTCTTATTAATTTGATGATATGACTATTTTATAACTTCTACAACTTTAAGTATTCTAATTTTTTGCTGGCTTTTCCTTAGCTGATAGTATATCATTGTTTTCCCTTTCTAATACCAGCCTGAGCGGATCAGTGGAAGCTCATATGATTATAAGAGTGACATATGGAGTTTGGGCTTGGTAATACTTGAGTGTGCTATAGGCCGCTTTCCTTACATACCATCTGAACAAGAAGAAGGTTGCCTGAGCTTTTATGAACTTTTGGAGGCTATTGTGGATCAGCCACCACCTTCTGCCCCATCAGATCAATTTTCTCCAGAGTTTTGTTCGTTTATATCAGCATGGTATGCCAGTTTTCTTGCATGGAGCAGTTTTATTGCATTTATTGCGCTGTCACATGCTATGATAGGGATGAATCTTTTACATTCATATAATCACAAAATTTTACTAGTACGCAGCATGCTTATTTTCATTTTCAAAGTTTTTACTAATTATATTTATAGATTTTTTTCTTCTGCTGTTTTTAACCTTAAATGAATAGAAGCATTCGCCGAAAAAATATCAAGAGTTGGTCATATCGCACTTTTTTTTATTTTATTACTACTTTTTTGTCATTTTGTGTTCATCGCAGACCTCATCATAGCTGATGGACCTTAATTGAGTTGCAACTCTCATATTCTTTGAGATACATTATATGTTTGTTTTGTTTGTCTCTGTAGCCAAAAAAAAAAAAAATGTTGCTAAAATGGGATGAAAGTTAAACATATTGGTACTAAAGGCATTTTTGAAGCTACACAGGACCAAATCTTGATGTTTTTTATTGCTACATGTAAGGTTCGCCGTCTTGGTATCAAACCATGTATCCATCTTATTACAGTGTTGGTACATTTGGTACGGGGCCTAGTTTGACGTATTAGGTGTCGGTACATCCTTCTATACTGCGTACTGGTTCGGTATTGGTATAGTCAGTTCGCACTAGTACTAACCGGTACGGAAAATCTTGGCTACATGCATTTTCACTTATGGAGGATTTACCCGCTCTATGTAGCATGCACTTGCCACCTTCATTCACCCTCTGCATGCTAAAAGAATAGTGGAAATGATGTCTTTATAATTAAATATCTTGAAGCACAATCTTTTTCCATATAATGATGTTTAATCATATCAATATTGAAGGCTCTTTGCATCCTCTATGATTGATGATTGATGAGCTCTTGCTCTATGCCGTTTGTATGGCTCCATTTTTTCCATAGCAATATTATTTTTCTTCAGGCTTTGTTAGATCTGCAAACACTTTCAGATCTTGTGACCTTTGTTTTATAAGGTGAGTCATAAAGCATGGTGATCCTGCCCATAGATTCTTCATATTTAAAATGCTCATCTTGATTGTCCATCGGCCTGGTTTCCTCGTGGTGCTCTGAAGACCATCTGTTTGGACCAGGATCTTGGTGACAAAATCCTTTCATCTCTTATTAAGTACCCTTAACTGTCAGGTCGTACCATTATTCAAGTTGAGCCACATTTGTCTTGAAATCCTGAGGTCTTGGGCATAATTGGATTGATGATCTGATACTTTGAATATATTCATATTGTACAGATCCTGAGGTCTTGGACAGATTTGATTCCAGACATAAAAGAGCAAAGTTTAGAATATGTTCATATTGTTTTATGATGGCAATAGAAGCAAATACATGAATACAACTGCGTTGAGGCAGCTCATATTTATATGTGACTTACGGCTACACCTCCATACATCACACTTTGAGTAACAATTAATGTATTATAGTCTGTCTTCCTAATTACATTCTATAAAAACCATCCAATAGTTTGGAATTCATATCATCCTTTGCATCTATCTAGCCTTGGGCTGAGGTGGTTAAATGTTTCCTTCTCTGTTCTATTTGTTTGGTCTCAAAATTTAGGGAAAAAACACTTCTATAAATAGAAATCATACTTTCAGATTCTATTATTGAGGTATTTGAGCCAATCATGCTCATAGTATTTATCATATTACTAGATGACAAGCTTGAAACTCTTGTTAGGTTGCTAGATTGTAACATTGAAACATACTTAGAGAATGACTCAAATTCAACCAATGATTATTAGTTATGAGATATTTTGGAGTCCACTATATTGTTGTATGTTGTTGCCATTTTGAGTTCCCCTCCAAAATCTTCATGGGAAGATTCAAAGATCTTCCAAACTTTTTGGAGCCTTTTCTTTTCTTTGAGGGGAACTTGCATCCCTCAAGTGCTCTCTCACGAGTATACTCCCACATTGGATGGACTTTTCTAAAGCCTCTATACATAGAGAGATGGAAACTCAAGCCCATAGCGAGAGGGAATTCTTTTAATACATGCACATGCTGAGCTGTTTCGAGTCGTGCTGCGCCACATTGCTATATTGGGTTTAGGTTACGGTTTTGAATTGGTTTTTGATTTTTTTTTAATGGCTCTTTATTGACGTCGATTCTCTTTATTGGGGTGCGACTATCCTGTTGTGATAATGGGCCCTAATACTATTGACTTGTTGGAACTATTACAAATTCCCTGGATTTCTTTGTTTAGGAGAGGTCAGTCCTCTTGTATAGAAGATATAAAGCACCTAACTTTGAATCTTTCTCCCATTTTTTCACCTTCATCTTCAGCTACCCAAAGGTGCATAAGTGCGAGTTCTTGAGGATTTGTTAGCATCCTAGCACCATTTGTGTAGTAGATTGGGTTCATTATATGTTGCTAGGGCTGGAATTGGGCCCATCCAAGTTAGATTTTCATGTAGGCGGAGCTTGGCATGAAAAAAAAAAAATTGGCTTCAGGTCCAAACCAGGCGCCAAAATTTTTTCAAATTTAGCTTCGCGGCCAAACCCGAGCCTGGCCTAAAGCTGAGAAGGCTAGACTTGAATCGAGCCCTTCACCTTCCTGATGGAATCTAGGGCCATCCAATGATTTGCTCGGCCTCCTAGGATTTGAAGAAGCAAAGGGAGCGGGCAAGGGCCAGCTTGCCGGCATTGGTAGTGGTGATGTAGGCGAGGGGTACGTGCGAGTGGCAAAAGGGGGAGGGGATGTCATGGGAGTGGTGGAAGTAGAGGGAGGAGGGGGAGGGGATGTTGGGGCGGCATTGGTATCTGCAACAAGAGCTGCCATGGGAGAGGTGGAAGCAGAGGGAGGAGAGAAAGGAGGGGAGGGGGGTTGGTGGCTCGAGGGATGAAGCTAGGGTTAGAGGTAGGGTTTGAGTGGTAGAGGATGATGTGGATAGTGGAGAAGGGGGTTGAGGAGATAGGGTTTACAACTCTACTATCTCAACTTTGTGCTTGTGTTTGTGTGCATGGGTGTATCAATGTGCGTGGCTACGCAGTTCTTTGGACCATCACCATGTCTATACATTCATTATTACTTTCTCTCTATTTAAATTAATCTTACTGAATTGGATTCCTGAGGATGGATGTCTATGCAGTTCTTTTGATTATCACCATGTCTTTCATTGTTATTTCTCTAATTTAAATCAAATGTACCGGATTTGTTTCCACTAGATGTTTTTGCGATTCATGATGTTTCCCGAATCTGCAGTTTTTTTTTCCATGCAAGTATAATTTTTAAACTGCTACACAATTCTTTCTGGATCATCCCTTGTGGCAGTAACATTTAACTACAAGGCCATAGCCCGATGTATATGGATCGGCTTATGGGTCATCATTTAGAGATGTACCTCAAAACACGAAAAAGCTATGGCTTTTTGGCAAGTCTTAATCTATCTGGAGTCTATCTAATTGGATTTTGTTGATTCATATGAAGTAGCTGTTATTGCCTTTTTACTCTGTTTATGTGATGCAAGTAGGACCACAGTATATTTACCCCTCATAAAAGGCATATGATATGTTTAAAAAAAGATTCATTCCGTTTTCTGTCTGCAGCGTGCAGAAGGATCCTCGGGAAAGAATGTCATCTTTGGAGCTCCTGGTTAGTATCATTTTCATTGTTCACAGCAATTTAATACCAAACAATCTTGCTGAATCCCTTCACCTGGTTTCAGAGTCATCCCTTTATCAAAAAATTTGAGGACAAAGACATCGATCTGGCAATTCTTGTTGGTAGCGTAGATCCTCCTGTAAATATATCTGGTGATGTGTAAGTATATGATGGTTTCTACATACACCATTAAATAATGTAAGATAACAATCTGAGGTAAAGATGCTGCAAGTTCACTTTGCCCTCCCGCTTCTCTCTGGTTTGCTGCTGCTCTTGTTCAAGTCATGTACATACTCAACTCCTTGAGTTTTACGTAAGCATACCTTGGAGTGCATAAAATGTACCACTTAGCTTTCAAATCATGCATATATTCAGCTGCGTGAGTTTCAGGTGAGGATACCTTGGCGTGAATAAATGTACCACTTAGTTTTCCTGCGGCAAAGAGCTATTGAAAACCATGTTTCATTGTTCTACCAAAAAAAAAAAAAAACAAACTCATATTTCAATGTTCAATCTCTAAGCATCCATCAATATATACGGATCCTTTTAAGCTATCATCTTAAAACCCATAATTTGATCGAATCAGGATTATATCATGTGTGGATCATATATCATTCTGTGAGTAATTTGTGTATATATTTTTTTAATTATTAAAATTGGTGTAAATATTTTTTAAATTGATATTTGTATCTATATTTTCCTCGCAAAAATTATATTTATACCTGAAAATATTAATTTAAGAAGATATTTATACAAATTTTAATATTTAGGAGGATAGTTTTGTAAAAAAAAATTATTTTATTGTCGGTCTGTGTATTCTTTGATAAGTTACATCTTAAAACAAAGTAACTTTTGAAGGAAATATGTACACCAAACTGTTTCCAATGAACAATCGATTCTATGATTTTAGGAAATGGAAATTGTTGGGCCACCTTGCTTCCTTGAATAGCTGTAAACTGGATTGAGACGGAAAATCCAATGTGGTCGATGCCTTTACAGTTCTGGGTAGACCAAAAAGGGTCCTTGCTTTCAGATATTCCCCAAGAATCAAGATGCTAACCTCATTCTTGGAACCTCTGGCCACTGGCTCCTGCTTTTGGTGTGAAAGATCCTTGCTCCTTCGGCGGTTGTGTGGCTGACAAGAAATATCAACTTCATCGACATCTTTAGAGAATCGGACTGTTTGGTAAGTTATTGTCCGCTTATGGGCTATTCATAAATTTTTAAGCTATTTGCATACTACTCATGAATTATCAATTATTTTTAAAAAATATTCCTCCTGATCAAGAAATCAATCATCATTTGGCTCAAAGCTTATCTTCTCCTACCGCTTGGGTGACGTCAAAAGCAAAGTTTACATGAGTATCGGAAGGGTAATGTACTTCAAATCCCACATATAATAAGAATACTCTTCAAAATATTTATTATTATTATTATTATTATTATTTTGTTGACCAAATGCCTCTCCTCTATTCTCTGTCAAAGAATAGACGAGTCATTGTCCAAAAATGCTCATGGTTTGACGGGTTCAAAGATCTTTATGGGCTGGGAATTAATGATGTAAGCTTTTTTTTTTTTTTGCCTATCATGTTATTTTTTCTATACATATACATACATATATATATATATATATATATAATTTTAAATCTTTATTTTCACTTGAACAATATAACATACAGATATACAGACATTAATTACTGTATGAAATTCCGAATTCTTTCCATGCTTTTGATCAATTTTCCGTACTAATGATCATTAGAACTCATTACCTTTTATGGCATTATACCCGAACGCCAAGAATCATGCTCACACGGCTCGAGGTTTTGGATAAGACTGCATGGAATTCTTTTGCAGATAAAAATAATAAAAAAAAATCTTCAAAATATAGCGAGCGTCATGGCTCCTGGCATTCCCCATGCCTCCGCTTCCCCACCGAGTCCCAGTTCCCACCGTCCGGGCCATGTGATCGATCCCGTGGACCCCACTGTCTCTATTTTGAAACTCGACCAGCTCGTGCAGTCGCGCCGTGGAAATCTGGAAGAGACGCTCGGTAGGCATTCATTCTGCTTCAAGAAATTGGCATCATTATTTATTACCACTCCCCACCCTCTTCTATCCTCCATAACTTTATCCAAACTGGACCATTTAGAACGATTCAATATTCCACAATGACCTGCTAAAACTCAGCTCTAGAAGTCTCCCTACGTGATTTGACCAAGTCCCTGCCAACCGCTGAAAACAAGGGAAGGAGGCCAGCTTGTGGGCACGAAGCTTGAGTTATTCCTACTTGGACTTCGGTCCAATCCCCCCAGCCGCAAGAAATCGACAGGTCACAGCGTCTAACGTGTGACCATTTGAATCCGGAGACCCCGCTCTGTTACTTTCCTTGTGAATCCTTGAAGACTCCTTTTCGGTTGTTTCTAGATTGGACATCATTTGTTTGGGCGGACACTTGTTCCGGAGAATAAGAATCACCGGACACCTGGAGGGGACAAGCCCACTAAAGTTGTCTCTAGATTTGTTCAGCCTTCATTAAAATCATGGCCGTGAGAAGTTCCCACCGGAAAACTGAAAACACATGCATTGAAATGGTTATGGAAGACAGATACGAACATGATATGGATGAATCCGAGGCTTCGGCCTTATCCGTTACACATCCGCACACTCGTTTTACAAATATACCCATAAAACAGAGGGACAATGTTACAAAGTAATTAACCATCCCTTCACTCCTTTTCAAAACAATGATTTTTAACTGACATACTTTAGTAAAGAAAGCAAAGAGCGGCACAACTAGATTCCACCTTTCACACAGTCCACATATATTTTCATTATTATTATCAGGCAGCTTCTTAATTTTAAATATAAACATCTATGAGAAGATAGAATTGCCCATAATTGCGGGCTGTATCCTTTATATAGAAGGAGTAGCCTTGTTAAGAAGGAAAGGTGGACATAGAAACAGACTCCATATCCTTCATCTCTTGGGTTCAGAAGCCTACAAACTCGACATGGGTGAAGACCTCAACCAGATGTTTCATGGGATGCCACCTTGTGATCAAGATGATGATGCGCTACGGGAATCTTCCTCCTTCTTTGGCCACTCCGACGACGAAGATTTTGGGGAGGACGCAGCTTCCTCTCCAAACTCTCCCCCGCCGTTGGACAAAACAACCTCCTTGCCCCCACGATTCGATGCAAATGAGTCTCTCTACGATTTATCCTCCCTCACGGCGCACCTTCCTATCAAGTGAGTACCACTCTGAGTTGAATCTAAACCTTATGTTTATGTATCCATGACCAGAGCTCAACCAAATACAAATTATTACTATTGCTTAACGAGAAATTAGTTTATCATCATTTTAAGAAGCCTTATTTATCTAATATAAATTAGCTTTTTGGATTCTGCTTGAAAAAGTGATTTTAACATGCCTATGCTAAAAAGATTTTTTAAAAGTTTTCTTCCGTTTTTCTTTTGCTTTTTTAAGAAAAAGATCTATGTTAATAAGATTTTAGATTTCTTTTCTTTTCTTTTGATTTGGGATTTAAGATTTCAACTCTTATTCTTTTGCTTCCATATAGCTTGTAGCATATATACATGGCTGCAAAGAGGATTCCTATTTCAACTCTTCTTAAGCTTATTTGACTGTGGTGTGTTGTAGGAGAGGGCTATCCAAGTACTATCAAGGGAAGTCCCAGTCCTTCACCTCGCTGTCCGATGTGAGATGCCTTGAGGATCTGCCTAAGAAAGAGACTCCCTTGAGAAGGAAGATGAAGTCATGCAGGAGCTATGCAGGAGGGCTAGATGGAAGCCCAAAATCTAACCAAGCACCGCCAACTTCAAGCAAGACCATATCAAAGAAGGCAGCAAGAGGTTATTGTGCTTCTTCGATTTCAAGTAGCGGCAGCAAACCACCATCTATTCCTGTACAAAAGAATTTATGTCTTCACTAAATTACATGACAAATAAAAAAGCCTGAACAGCTCCACTAGTAGCATATATTTAGATGTTAGAGAGATAAGTGGGAAGAGCATGTGTCGAGTTTCTTTGTTCGGCGATCATCTTATTAAAGCGTTCTTCTTTTTTGGGTGCCAAAAATTTATGGTGGAAGCTTTCAATTAAGATTAAGAATCTTTTTTTTATTGCTTCTTCGTTCTCTGCAACTCCAAATTTCAATTGGTGTCCTAATAGTCTTGCTCATAGTCAACTGATTTTACCAAGTTCCTGGATGGATTTTGACTTGTTAACTGGTTTGCAATGCAGTCATGAATTATGGATTCCGTGTAAATGCTTATTCAATTAAAGAATACTTGCTTGTATTAACTTTCTTCTTGATTGTTGTGTGACCCATGGATTCCTTGTAAATGCTCATTCAAGTCATCCTCTCTGTTAGATAATTAGATTTCTTTTGCTTGCTTGTTGTGACCCTAGACTCCTAATGTATTAAAATGAGAGAGCTGTCTGCATGAAGCTCTCTTAACTAAAAAAAAATCAGATTCCTCTCAATTTTGCAACTAGAATGGAGAGGTTTAAATCCTGCCATTACGGTTTATATATTGTTTGATGGCACTGTCTTATTCTCCATCCATAGACGATCATGACGTCAAGAACTGGGAAGAATCTGAACTCTTTGTTGTTGTTGTTGTTAGCTATATAGATGGGATATTTTTTCTTTCTTCCCTTCTGAAACCTGTGATTCTGAGTATCTCTCTCTCTCTCTCTCTCCCCCTCCTCCTCCTTTTTTTTTCTTTTTTTTTTTGTCTCCAGGTCTCTCAATCTACCCTATACCTCTGCTTGCACTCAATCCAACTTATTCCTATATTTCTCACGTACCACCACGTGAAAGTGTTGAATGGATCACGGACGTTCAGAAATTTCTATTAAACATAATAGGAGATTTGATGGTAGAAATAAGTGGAGCTAGCATTCCAACAAATAAACCTAATAGAGTGCACTGACCTGTGTCATTTATTTTCTGATTAAAATGGCAGTGACTTTAGCTGTGAACTGACTTGTGTCATTTATTTTCTGATTAAAATGGCAGTGACTTTAGTCTTTAGCCACCGTTTGCTCTATGAATGGCTGAACAATATAATAACCAGGTGATCAGTCCTGCACCTGCAAACCAAGCCGGCAGAACAATGTGGTGTTTCTCTTGTTCATAAAATAATCAAAAACCTCACAATAGGATGCAGTGAAAACAGGGGGGCAAAAAACTCGAAAATCCATTGTCTTAAAAGTCAAAAAACGAAAAAAAACAGGGCAGCCAGAAATAGACTTCCAGACAAAATGGTCGCCGCTATCCTTCTTTCAGTCAATCTGCAATTCAAGGACATCTTACTGACCTCAGACAAATTTATATTCCTGCTCTATATTCATATCTTTTCCTAAAACCTCTTTACAGGAACTCAGGATAGGTATTGGTCTTTCTACCGAGCAAGCATGAACCTCAGCAAGATGGCTGGTAGCCGGCTGACTACCCCCGGAAAACTTCAAGGATGCAAAGAGGCAAGAAAGCCTCTTTATCAGGGGCCTCGTCTCAACAATCCAATTTAGTGAGACACCTGTATCTTTACAAGCATCTGCATGGGTGTCATACCCTTCTAGATCTGCCTTAGTTATCAAAACATCCTCACCTTACCCTTCTAGTTCTGCTGCAGTAATCAAAACTTCATCACCTGCAAGCGAACATGTCGGCCTAGGACTTCAGCTTGCAGGGAATTCTAGTTTACGCTTGCTGTATTCCTGGACAGCCTGCATAAGTTAAATGCACACTAGTTAGAGGATAAAGCCAGCCGATGTTTCTGCTGTACATGAGTGGCCTTGGATACGATATTGGTTTACCAAGGCTTCACAACGAAAATCAGGCGGAGAAAGACATTACAAAATATTTTAGTTGAACTCCAATTTCGTTCCTTCATAACCATTCCATCTATTTCAATGAAAGGAACCCCTAGATCCAAACCAGCCGGCTAAATGGTCTCTTGCAGAATTTTCCTGTCAGGGATCCCGTAACACAGATATACAACACATTAACAAACTTAACAAGTTCCTTTAAGGCCTGTCCATGTATTCATATATATTAAAGCTATCAAAAGAGGGTTCTTCTGGTCATGCAAGATAGTTCTAAAGCAATTGCAATCTAGACTAGGAAAATAATCAGATAGAGAAGTGGACCCCTCTTTTTTTTTTTCTGGTTACAGTTTGACAACTGTTTTGATTGATGGATTTGACAATTCAGTGTGGTAGGCGATGCACACATAGCAAGATTTGTATCACCATATGCATAAAAGCACAATGGTGCTGCATCTACTAAAGAGTAGAGTTGATAACTCACGAATGAGCTGAGGAAAAGGATGCACTAGCGAATACATAAGAACCATTATTGTGTTTTTACAAGAACAGGTGCAGATAAAAAAAAAACCCAATCATTTCATTACTCAGTGAAATAATGAAGAAAGCATGTTATGATAGAGGCAAGAAAGCCCTCTGAAGGGGGAGGGTGTAAATTTCATAGCTGCCATTAGAGGAAACAGGTCTTTGGCATGTGGTATGCACATGAGAGCATATATATTTTGAAAATCCTAGAAATAGTGGCAGTTATCATCTATTTGTTATACTTCTTTTCCAGAACTCCTTAAAGAAGAAAAACTGAATTTATTGAGAGATAAAGATAAGTTGATCGAGATGTCCAAAAAGAAAAGAGGAATGATGAGACAGGATAAAACCCAAAAAAGAAAAGAGGAATATGGTGAGATGCACATTGGGTTTTCTCCTACATATTTAGAGCACAGGCTCCCCACATTTAGTGCCCCATGTGCCCAACTCTAAGAGTGCTCACCATAATATAGCAGATAGATGCAAGAAACAATGCAAATCCAAGTAATGGAAAATGATGGTCAATAAAAGACCCTAATGTAGGAAATGGGAAATGTGATCATAAAGAAAGCAAAAGTATTATGCAAAACAGATGT
The DNA here is from genome assembly GCF_051530095.1 of Phoenix dactylifera. Classification (NCBI taxonomy): domain Eukaryota; kingdom Viridiplantae; phylum Streptophyta; class Magnoliopsida; order Arecales; family Arecaceae; genus Phoenix; species Phoenix dactylifera. The sequence continues at coordinate 29,169,336 of NC_143198.1, read as the reverse complement.
TAAAAATGCATAGGAATCATAGGAAAACCATTAGTAAACTAGTTTTAAATGGATTTGCACTGAATTCTCGAGTTGCGGAATTTGATAAATAGCTACAAATTAATTCATGAATATTGATAAGGAGTCCTCTTTTGCTAATATTTACTCTCCTACAAGAAAACAAATAAAAGATATGATTTATCACAATGGTTTTCTATCAAGACCTACAAGGAGAAATTTTTACTTAAGACTTTCTTCCCTTCCCTCCCACCCTCTCCCCCCTCCTTGCCATGTCCTTTTCATACGTTATCATCAAGAACCCAATTAATAGAAATTTCCTTCTTCTTTTTTCAAATCCAAGATTCTCAGAAAGTTACTCAAAAGTATCGCATCATTCCCAATTTAGTTTCCTGTGAGACTCTAGTTGAGTGGGAAACAGGTTTCCTGTAATTTTGGTAAGTACTTCGCTGCTTAGATGCTTACCATTCAAGGCAGTTGGCAAATAATCCTTTACTAACCAAAACGAGATACATGCCAAACTCATGGAAGTCATTTCTTTAACACTAAATGAACACTTTCAGTTTAACAATATTTTAAACTTCAGTAGAATCATGCTAGTCTAATTCCATCCTTCAGAAATCCCACGTAAAATTAGTATGCGATCAGCTTATAAGACAATAATGGAGATAATGGAGGAACAAGAAAGCCTCCTGCCAATAGGAGGCATCGTATAAACGCCGCTCCCTCCTTCCAAAATTACTCCAAGACCAAATGTTCCCTCAGAACAGTTAAGTTATTGTGCATAGTATCAGACTTTTCAATCCGGACAATCTATAATTACTCAATTTTGATCTGGAAAGCATGACACTAACGTGTCATAGTATCCACGAGCTAGCCAAAACAATCCATCGCATATAACATATTTTTCATGGTTCTAATTATAATTATTTTTATGCATAAAGACCTATTTGGCTGCCCGCACCGAGTTCTTCTTCTTCTTGCTCCTCCTCCTCCTCCTCTTCTCCTTCTTCTTTGGCCATTGAACTGGCCCGAAGTGGAGCTGAAGTAAGTTAGTTGATCTAATTTAGACAGAAGACGAAGCTACTTGAGTGAAATAGGCTCCGCTCAGCCCACTTACACCAAATCAAACAGGAAGCAATTGTCAAACAGTCATTATGGTAGTGACATATATTTATACTACTTTGTGACGATGAAACAACATCATTGAGATAATGATATATAGGAATCTATTTTGTAGTTCATTAGATATAGATTTGTAATATCAATGGGAAAATCTGAGAAATCCTCAAATCCTTGCAAGCCATTATGTTCTGCAATTTTTTTCTTAGTCTTCTTATTTAACTAGTACCTCCTCGGGGAAGAAAAAGAAGGCTATAGGGGCATTTCTCCAGAATGGAGAATGATCAAGAGCATGCAATTGATGCCAACTACCTAGATGGTCAAGCTACTTAAGCTTCAGGCTTCTCTTTATTTTTGGTTCTAGGGGAGGTAATGCATAGATAGTGATTGCCCCAATTTGTGCTGTAAGTTTCAATTTGCTTCTTGCATTATTGTAAACTAGAATCCTGTGTTGCAGGTGATGTGTAACCCCTAAATTAGTCTTTGATAAGGGAATAGCATTTACTTGGAATGTGAAATGAATGGGATCAAAGGAAAACATCATCCACGTTGCATTGCCTTAAGTTGTCTTGTACTGGAACAGATATAACAACTGCTAAATACATCTTAAATAATTATTATAAGATTGAATTGTTTGAGTTTCTCTGATGATGTTTCAAGTAAAATGTTCCAACTCAACCTATGAATGCATATCCATCAGTTAAAACAATTTTCGGTACCTTTTACAATGGAGCAATGCAGCTTATGCAACAGTTGACAGGTGGACTCAAAATGGCATTGGTAACAAGATGCAAAAGAATGTGACGAAGCTCCCCTGATGCATCACTGATTCAAAAACAAAAGAATAACTGAAACAATTGGCATTACAGGAAAGAAAGAGCAGCGTTTGTAGAGTAAGTATCTTGGTTATAACAAACAGAGTATGAAGATGCCATACACCAAATAGGCCAGAATGTATCGAAGGAAAACGTGGAGCACTAGACTGCAATAGGTGGCGTGTCAACTAGATCTTTTAACAGAAAGCAAAAACAAAAACAGCTTCCAATTTTATATGACACCAAGATGAAGATATTTTCATAATACATCTCCAGTGTTTCCAAATTACCATTATAAAACCTTTTTGAAGTTTTAGATTTAAACTTAGAGGTTACAACTCAGCATAAAACAATGAACTGAGTCCAGCTTATGAGATCTAGACTCTATTATGATCTCAACTCATGGGTTGCAAGGCCTTGAGTTTTCTCATCAAGCATGCCACTCAGTTTCATCATCCAGAAATCCATATGTAGCGACAGTCATTAGTTGCCTACACTATGTTCCAGATAAACATTAGTCCTTTGCCTTATACTAGCATTAGCAGCAACGTTCATTTGATCCATGCAGTTCCTTGAATCAAAGAGCCAATATTAACATCTTGAATAAGCAGCCAGCAGATGAAGGGTTAGCATTCCCGTCAGCTCAACATGTATGATGATGCAAACTGCATCAGAAAGAACTGGACAATATATATTCACCATAAAAAAAGGAGTCCCATACCCAATTTTACCAAGGCTTGGATTTTAGAGATCAGGGAGACATCAGAGGACCAGCTTTGGAATAAATAGCATTTGAATCAGCTAGTAGGCCCTATGTAGCAGTGGAGCATTATTCCCTACTTGAAGCTTTACTACCTGAAATGAGCATCACATATAAATGTTGTGCATAAACAACCTCTAAAACCACTAAATTACGCAATTCATATTCCATTCTCATTTCCATCTCAATTTCTACCAATGTCAACTTTGGCCTCAAACAGCAAAAAAAAAACACAAGAATTTCTTATATATCACAAGGTTTACATTGTGAACTACAATAGCTATTTCAGCTACACATTCATACTACATCGACTACATGTCCCATTTTTGCACTTGATACAATCAGAACCAAACTCATAATAGCCTAACACACTATTCAGTCTTACTATCTTCCTCTATTTCAAACACTTTTTTAAACCCATAACAGGCTCCCTGGCTGCTCATCAATAGTACTAGTTCCATACCTAACGGATTAATTGGTTCGGCAGAAGAGGGGACCAAACTGATGGGATCAAGCGTTGAGTTCCTAAAAACTAATCTAAAATCAAAAAATCGGAGTTAAAAATCATTAAAAAATAATGTGAAAAGCTAAATATGACCACCTCATATTTCATAATAAACCAAAAGTCTGCTTCCCTTGTGGCACTAGGAAATTCTCACTCCTAGTGAACTACAAAATACTAATACAAGAGCCAGTCTATCCAAAATTCGCTCAACATACGCCTAGCTCGAGTGAATTCGTTATGTAAGCTCGAATACTTCTTTCATCAAACTCTACTCGAGCCTCCTTCCCCAAGAATCAAAGTCATCATAAAAACTAGTGTTGAAGCAGAATAAACAAAGGCATAAGAAAGATCCAGAGTCCCACACTTTGTGACTTCCCATCCATGCCCAGAATTTTAAATTTCAGAATCATCAAAGCAAATGCATAGAATGAGAAACGTTACAGTTTTGGTCATACAAACCCTAGCTGGTCCTGATCTGGAAAAAGGGAAAACAAGAGGTTTGGCATCCTATACCTCATTACCTCCCTAAATCTTCTTCATCTTGGGAGAAGGAGATGGTAGTATCGGAAGGCGGCGACCGTCGTTCTTCTTGCTGGCCGGCTTCGCGGTCGACGGGGAGGGTTATCTCCATGGCCTCCTGAGCCCGGTCGAGGAAGGGCTTGAAGCCCACCTGGAAGGAGAGGTAGCCGAACGCTATGGCTCCCACAACCACCAGCCCGGACCTCATCGCGTTCTGCCGCGCTCGGCTCGCCCCTCTCTCCATCTCTCCTCTCCCTCCCTCCTATCGCGCTGTGGGGCGAGGAACCGGGAGGCAAGAGACGCGTCGACTAAGAATTTCTCAACCGGATCCGCCCTTCCCCGGATTTCTCAACCGGTCGAGCCCCTTTTTTTTTTAACTTTTTTTTCCATAAATATCTTTCTAAAAATTTAAATTTACATAAATATTTTTTAAAAAAACTTATATTTATTTTTGTACTTCTTAAAATACCATTTTTAGAGGAATGCTCCTGTTATAACAGTTCCGTTAATAAAAAAAATCATATTTATTTTAATTAAAAATAAAATAAAATCTGAAAATAATTTTTTATCTCATTGTTTTATAAATATTTTTTACAAATTTATTTATTAAAAATATTTTAGCCATTTTAATTTTAAACTATTAATTTTTTAACGTATTAGATGGTGTAGATATTTATGTAAAAATAAAAAAATAAAATAGGAAAATAAGTGTTTATAAAAATATACATCTAGCAGATATGTACGTAAAATTTGATATTTAGATAATATTAATGTTATTTTTTTTTAAGATCAAAATAATAAAGCCCAAATTTGGTAGATGATCTAACTATTATTGAGGAAAAGGGGACAATGGTTGGGCCAGGGTTACATAGGTAAAATCATTAAGGAGCGATCATCGATGGCCTGGATTTGAAGATCACTATTAGCCAGACATTTTCTCATTCTAATCTTCAAAAATTCAAAATATATTTTAGAGGCAACAATATTTAAAAATTATATGAGTTTCCTAGTGTTTGTAAAAGAGAGAACTTCCTGTAGCATTACTAGATCTGATAAAATACCCGTGTTCCATGTAGATTTTATCCATAATGCAAGCGTGATAGACTTGACAAGTCTATAATTTTTTCAAGCATATGATCAAATTTTTACCATTGAAATTCAAACCTACATCACTCTGCCAGCAAGCGGCGGTGTCCATTCCGACATCAATCATTATTGTAATATTTAATTTTAAGATGATCTTTTCTTTGGAGCTCAAAGGTTATTCATATCCAATATAGCATATTGGAAAACTATGGTGCCTTATTAGCACTTGGGGCATATTTGGTTGAAGGAAGTTAGGCTCTGGAACGGAAATGGAAATAGGTGACTCTTATTCCAACCTTTTTGTTGGGGGGAGTTCCTTTACGATTCCGAATCCAGAAGAAAATGAAAATGCTTCAATCCCCTAAAATTCAATGTCGATTCTTCTCTAGTATTTAAATCCCATTTCAAATTCTATTCCGATTCCAATCATGAATTAAATGCATCAGAGAATATAGTCATTTTGATTTTTATTCCAATTCATTCTAATTCTGATTCCGTTTCCAATATAAATTCTAGTGGCGAACTAAATGCATCCATATAGTTAACAAGCAACCCTAATATGATGGTATGAAGCTGGACATAAAACCCATCCACATGTCCCCTTATATATGTTGGAATGAACAATATTGGATAGTTGAGTTGGCTATGGTTATTTGAAGATACCAAGCGCATATCATATCCCCGTTATCACGTTGACGAGGTCCAGGGGTGCGTATTGCACCATAAGTTGGGATGGTCTTTGGATGCATCTCCACTATCATGTTAAGGTCATCTTGCATGGCTCTCGCCTTTGTCATTGAAATATTGAAAGCTCGAGCAGTTCTATAGATGTGGGAGAAAAAAAAAATCAAAATTTCCTTGATTGACTCCAAGCATATCTCCAATGCCTGTCTTCTAACTTTGCTCCAAAATATGCTGAATCATTTGAGCATTTCATCCCGTCGAACACTAGCCAATAAGTAATCTTCCAGTCTCGACGACATACTACTATTGGTAGATAGCCCCAATTTGGCACAGTTCTAGCATCCTCATCATCCCTAATTTGGCGCATTTCTAACGTGAGGGTTTGGAGTTCTTCATGTAGCCCAAAGGTTAGAGCTAGGGACCTCTATGGCATCTTCAGAGACGAGCTGCCATAGAAGTGGGTCTGTGCTTAAATCTAAAGAATTGGCCTTTATCCAAGAGTAGTTTTGTTTTTTTAGAAGGTGACCTGAGGAAAACATTCGACGAGTGGGGTCCTGTGTAAATGAGGGCTGAACATCCCTCCAATTTGCCCTGGTTGTGAGGTGGAAGAGTCAGTTGATCATGCCCTCTTTCGATGCGAAAGGGCAGACTGGGCAGTGCAGGTGTGGACGTTGACTGATATCTGCTCGATGGTGCATCATACTATGACCTCGTTTGACTCCTTCCTTCAATTGCTGAAGAGTTGATGAGTATGCCTCATTTCCTTCCAATGGTGATCCGAAGTGATTAGATTGCTAATCACATCTAGATTGCTAGGAACATCTGAATTTTTGGGGAGAGCAGTCTGTCGCCGAGGATTGTTCTAGAAAGAGCCAAGGCATAGGTTGATGAAATCATTGATACTACTCATCCCGGCGAGCCTATGATATCTTGGAGCATTTGAGACTCTACCTCTACTGTTGTAGCGTCTTGATTGGTGTTCATCACCTAGGAGCCCCCACCCCCGAGTTTCCTCAAGATCGACTTTGATGATTGGTGTGTGTTGGATAGTGATAGAAGGGGTGATATAGGCTTTGTGACTAGAGGCCCGAACTCCATAGTGATAGTAACTGGTGGTAGTTCGATTTTCGATGCCTCAATTTCTAGAGCAGAGATGACAGTTGCGTGGGTTGGCCTCAACTATATCTGTTGTGTTTTGAAAGCTGAAGCCATTCATTTGGAAGGCAACTAGGCTACAATGGCCATTTGGATACAAGGGTGTGTGAGGGAGGTCCAAATCCATTTCCTGCTTTAGGATATCTGAAGTTTAGCGGGAGGCTGCGTTTCATTTGGGATCATGTACATCTATGGAAAGGCGAATGGTGTCGCTAACTAGATGGCCTCCTTTGTGACATACCACATGGGTGGGGTATTCTTGATCAGTAAGGCTCACCTTCCAAAATCCTTGCTGGATGTTTTATTTTTTGATTTGTTTTTGGATATATTCATACTAAAGTGATATAAGTCTCCTACCGTAGAAAAAATATAAAAATATTTTGATGGATGTGACTTCAGCTTACTAAAAGGGTGACTAGTATACAAAGTATTCGGCTAGCAGCGGACGGAATCCTATAGGTTGCATTTTGTCACTTCCCTTGCCCCTATACTAATTTAACCTGAATATATTTCGTGGTTGTCCTCACCGTGTGTAGTACCTTCTAACTCGGCATCCTTGGAACTGTCTTCTTTCTTTCTTTTTCTTTTTTTTTTTTTTTTTTTTTTTTTTGGTACAACGGCTGCTTATGCTATTCTAGCATAAATACAGCTAACAGAATTTAGAGAAAGAAAGTGACAAAACATTAGAATAGAGAATCCTTAACATGTCCAAAGAAGCTCCCCAAAATGTTGAGGAGTATAGAAGGCAACTCAGCCAGCGGCACTGTTTACCTTTCAATATACATGCACAGCCTGAAATGCACCGCTCATCCACTATCCACCGAATGTCGCTTAGTAAAGGGTTTACAGCCCCCTCTGGCCGTCCTCTCGGATCCAATCAGCTGCATCCTCGTGTCTTTTAAAGGAACCGAAGGCATCAGGTTGTATGCTGTGTGATGCTTCAGAGCTCAATACATGACCAATGCTGCGAAGGGCTATCATATTGTTTTAATAAGCTTCAAAACAAATGTTATATAATTAGTCAGCTATTTATTTAATTATGTGCCCGATATGGTTACGAGAAGCTTTATCCGGCCAAAGAGAAGTTTGAGGCAAAAGAACACGGAATACGGTCCACGGGGTATGGGAGTTTAAAGATCGTTTGGCTATTAGTGGACCCAACAAATCACTCCATTGGTCTCCAGAACTCCCGTGAATCCTACGTCTCGGTTCTTTGAACCATATGCCATAGCAGTCCCGGTAGCATTTAAAGATTCCGTTTCGCAAATACGTCATCGTTTAGCTAATATTGTTCAAAAAAATATCTGACCGTCAAATTCATTCCATATATATATATATATAATAAGTCGGCTACTCACAGAGCACTGATATGAGCATAGCCAGCTAAAGAAGTCTGCTGGATTTATATAAGATCTCTCGTGAGCAGCAAATGAGGCAACCCAATTTGCAGCTCAGTTTATCTTCCGGAGAATATGTCTGACTTGGACAACACGACACTTCGATATCATCCATCGTGTGTCACTGAGAAGCAGGTGCTCTGGCACATCTCGCCTCTGATCCCGTAATTGCTCAATCAACGCAGCTGAATCCCCCTTCAAAATAATTCTATCAACTTCTAGTATTTCTCATTTTAACGGAAAATGATATCTAGAGACAAATTCTTGATAATTTTGTTACGCATGGGGGGATTTAGAGACAAATTACAGATAAGTCGGATTTGGAAGCATATTGGACGGCTCTGATTAGATATTCTCGATGCTTGATCCTTAATCAGGGAAAGCAGGGTCAACGTTCACTCGTTCAGCATCCAAGATGTGGTGAGCTGTGGGAGTAATATATTCCTCTCCGTCGTCCGGCGGCTCCTCTCTCGTCCTCCGTTCTTGGGAAGCGAATCCCCGTTGTCTTCTCCGATCGAGGGTGTGGTTCCTCCGATCATGTACCGAGCTTTGGGATCCCACCTCAGGGCTCTCGAGGTTGGTCCTCGCAAAACGCTGATGCCGTTGTCCTTTTCTCGCATAATTTGCTTTTGTCGACGGCATTGATCTACTGTGATTTTCGATTTCGTTAGAAGTTCTTGGATCTCAACAGTGTCGGTTCCATATTGGTGATTTGGTATTTTTTTTTTTAAAGACAAGATGCTGTTGTTTAGATTAATGAGGAGTCACGAAGGATTAACCTAATTGTTTCTTTGATAGTTTGGATCTTGTTTGTATACTGTTCTTTTTTTTTTTTGCCCATTTGGTATGCTGTCGTGAGGAGAAGATAAATCTGACTCAATTTTTTGGTTTCTTCCACAACATCAATTTGTGAAGAATGTTTCAGCTAGCCATCTTTTACCGTCAGTATTTTTGTTGCTGCTGCGGTGACAGCTAAAATTGCAGTTTCGGGTGATAGATAACTAACTTTTCCATATTGAAGATCCATAATTGGTGCATTTCTATGAAATTTTAGCTAAGTAATTTTTTTTTAGTAACTCGCTGGCCATATATATGATGAAATTTTCCCGCAAAACCCTGTTCGTATGAAAGTGGTATACCTTAGACGTCACCAGTGTGGTTCTCATGCAAGAAGGTAGAGAGTTATCATTAGTTTGTGAGAACTGGAATTTTCTTGGTGAGATAGCCTTTTGGTGAGCGTAGCTGATTTTTGCCATCCGTGCAAGATGTAAAGAGCATGTTGTAGGGAATATAGTTTATCAATGTTTCTTAGAAAAAAAGGGCGGAAGCATTTTGAACACTGTGTTATAAAGTGGTTGCTGTGCTTCAGCCAAAGCTTGGGAGTCACATAAGTGGATGAAAGTTTTTGATGAAAGGAAGAGAAACCCTAAAGACTTAGAAGTAGCAGAATAAATCTTTTGGGAAAGCAATACTCGCTGCTGTTACCTTCAACGAGAATTAATCGGTAATATAATTGACCCAAAATAAATGAGATCTAAAGTGCTGGTGATGTTTATAGTCATAAACACCATTTTGAAATTGATGTCATGGCAATTCACCATGGATCATCGCATTAATATCTGTTGGTTTCATTGTTGATATAAAAGTAAAAAAAAAAGTTTGAGGTATATATAAAGTTTTAACTTTGAAGGAAGGTCTAGTAATTGTGAACATTGAAGTACATGGCAATAATATTTCATTTGGTAAAATGAAGTGACGATTTTACTTATGGCTTAAAAGCAAATTTTAAAGAAACAGAAGCGGTATATGTGCGGTTAAGTCACCGCATGGCATATTTGAGGCATGCAGGCACATAGATGGCTGCATATGTGATGTAGCCTCATCTTGATTTACAGGCTCCACAATACAGTAAGCTTGATTCAGATCTGATATGATCTGAGTGATATAGCACCAGTCTCCTTCAAAACTGATCAGTAGCCTGCTGTTAAGAGAGAAATAAAAGCAGAACTACTGCAGATCTTGTTTTGGATCTATAGAACAGTGATAATCTCCTGTGCTTTATCACAGCAACCAAGAATGTAGCCAAAATATTGTAATAGAGAGAGATAAGTGAAGATAGAATAGTAGAATAAGTGAATAAGCCAGGAAAAGGAAGAGAAAATACAGTAGAAATAAGAGAAGACTAAGAGTAAGAGGAATAAGGGAAGGTGCAAAAGTGACCAAACATATAGTACTTATTTTTTGCAGGTACATATGTAGTATGCGGTCATATATGTGATATGTGGGGCACATATATGATATGCAACTATATGTGTTACTACCCAGGCATATACTGCATGCTTATGCAGCCCAGCACATTAGGGGACTGCACATGGCTGGGTTTGCCTCTGCATATGGGGCTGCATAAACCGCTTTTTAAAACAATGCTCGAAAGTGCTGACACGATCTGATTTGTAAGAATAACAGGTTAAGGTTTATCTTTCTCAGCCATAATACATTAAAGATGTTACATCAGATACATGTATATGTAATAAATATTTCCAGTATTTAATTCCTACTTAACAATGCTCTATTACATATTTCCAGTACATATGTACGTACATACATACATTCATGTGTATTTATTATTATTTGAGAGGATCTAGAGAGGATGTTCTGATTTTCATGTCAGTTGAAACATTTATAGCTTTAGAGGAGCTTTTTCCTGTTTGAGCTTATGTTCCTTAAGGTTTTACATTTTCCTGCTATTCAGGAGCATAAATTGCTCACATAGACTTTACTATCTAGGGAGCAATGTGGATATTGTAAACAATATCTCCCTTTTGTGTGAATATTTATCAATATGTGATGATCTTCCTGATCAGTTTCATTTTTGCTCGTTACTTGATAAAAAGCTCTAGTTAATGTGGGATATGACATTGTCTTGAGATACCATTTATCATCAGATGTCATGTCTATAAATCGAGTTAAGCTTCCTTAAATTATATTGAACTTTAGAAGATATTTGAAAAGGCACAGCAAGTAAATCCTTGGTATGCTTAAATGTTCTTGTTAGAGCGTGTTTCTGAAGACTATTGTGAAAGTGGTTTTGTGGCAGTACTTTAGCTAGTTGTTGTAGTTGATGTGATGGATCTTAAGATAGTACTCAGACATCCTGATATCTCCGATTTGTTCTCAGCGCCATGCTGGTGGAGGTATTGGTGCTACCACTAGATCTGCAAGTACAAGTGTTGCAAAAAGGTCTTCTGGTGGATTTTTCAGCTGGCTTACTGGGGAGCAGTCTAGTCAACTTCCTCCTCTAGATTCCCCACTTGCAGGTGTTACACTTCCTCCTCCTTTGCCTGATTACGTAGAGCCAGAGAAGACTAAGATCACAACTCTCCCAAATGGTGTCAAAATTGCATCTGAATCATCAGCAGTATGTTTTTCACATTTTTATTTTAATCAATGGTAGTTTAACGTGTCTCTAGCTTATGAATGTGATAATCTTGCTTGTGTTGGATTGTCAGAACCCAGCTGCATCAATAGGACTATATGTTGATTGTGGTTCTGTATATGAAACACCTGTTTTATCTGGGGCCACACACCTCCTGGAGCGGATGGCCTTCAAAAGCACAACAAACAGGAGCCATTTGCGTATTGTCCGTGAAGTAGAAGCAATTGGCGGCAATGTCACGGCATCAGCTTCTCGTGAACAGATGGGTTATACTTTTGATGCTCTAAAAACATACGTGCCTGAGATGGTCGAGGTGCTCATCGATTGTGTCAGGAATGCTGTTTTCCTTGATTGGGAGGTCAATGAACAGGTATTCCATCTGAAGTAAACCCCTGCCTTTTGGTTGCTGATTTTGATTAGTTATAGGTGTTGACCCAGTCTCATCTTGTTAACTATAGCTGCAGAAAGTAAAGGCAGAGATTGGAGAAGTTTCTAGCAATCCCCAGGGTTTGCTCTTGGAGGCTATTCATTCTGCTGGCTATACTGGTGCATTGGCAAATCCTCTGATGGCTCCTGAATCTGCAGTAAACAGGTTGAATGCTACTATTTTAGAGGACTTTGTTAAGGTAAGATCAAGTAACTCGTCTCCTATAGCATAGGCTACAGGGATGATTCTCTACTTTGACATTTTTGTTTATTTTGAGAATGTTAGGAGAATTATACAGCTCCTAGAATGGTACTTGCGGCATCAGGCGTGGATCATGAGGAGTTGGTATCAGTTGCTGAACCACTCTTATCTGACCTTCCAAAGGTGTCTCGCCCTGAAGAGCCAAGATCAGTATATGTTGGAGGAGAGTATCGATGTCAAGCGAGTTCTGCAGTATGTTTTAAGAGTTTCCAACCTGTTTAATGCCAATTTTTTATGTATTTTTCCCTTTTGGATTATAAGCCTTGTCTCTTTCTACCGAACTTATTTTTATTTTTGCGAACAGCAAACACACGTTGCTCTTGCTTTTGAAGTTCCTGGTGGCTGGCATCAGGAGCAGGAAGCCATTACATTGACAGTACTTCAGGTCTTCTTTTAGTGGTTCATCAAGTTTTGAATCAGTTGACTTCTCCATTTTCTGGTTCTTTTCTATGTTTTAGGTTTTCATGAAATATGTTCCAGACACTAGTCCTTATAACTATTATTGTCTGTTATTAGATATCATATAGACTGATGCCGTGTTGATTCCATGTTCTTGCAGATGCTCATGGGTGGAGGAGGCTCTTTTTCTACTGGAGGTCCTGGGAAAGGAATGTATTCTCGGCTTTGTAAGTTCCAACCCATGCATAGCCATGTTTTCTTGGCTTGCCTGTAACTTAGCCATCAGACTCCTGTTCTCCATCTTTGTTTTTCCATTTTTTCTAAAGTAATATTACATCGGGGTACTCTTGAAGCATGACAGATGTCCGTGTTATCATTCATCAATATGTTCTGTAATTCGTGTATCTTTAACTTTTAAATGGGTGCATTGTTTACAGATCTTCGCATCTTAAATGAGTTCCAACAAATCCAGTCGTTCTCTGCTTTCAACAGTGTTTACAATAATACTGGCATTTTTGGAATCCATGCAACCACAGTAAGCCACTCTTTTACTATGTATATGGAAATGTTATTAATATTTGACAGACATCTTATTATACTAATTTAAAATCTGAATTTCTTGGTCAGTATTCACCTTTTGGGGTTCCTTTAATCGTCCAGCTTTCTTTATATTCATCCTCTCAAGCTACTGTTTTTATGTAGTTTTATGATGCAGCCCTAGGGTTGGGACTGCTCAATAGTGAGTCTAGAGGCCCTTTCAATGAAGATGATCTCAATTCTCAAGTGAGATTTTGAGGGGTGTCATGGATTATCTGGAGGCAGTAAACCAAAACTTGTGTACCGGACTGCTAGATTAAGGGCTTTATAGAGTTCCATGGTTTGCTTATAATGAAAAGATGATTTACTACTGCCATCTGTAAATTTTAAGAAGCTCCATTTCAAGTTAACATGCAATAATCACAATTTTGTCTCTCAAAGACGAAGTATCATAAGGAGGGCAGATAGTGCAGATGAAAACAATCAAGTATGAGCTCTGTCATTTGACATTATAACAACGGATTAGATGGGATTCTTAGCAAGCTACACAAAAGTCAGCAAACATAATAAAACAAGACAACAAAAATAAAGGAAAATAGAAAATGTGGGGGTTGGGGAAGATAGAGAAGAAGAGGAAGAAGACGCAGGGCTGCTATAAAAGAGGAAGCAAGAGGTGTTACTCATAAGCATATGGTTACCCAGGAGAAGAGGGGAGAGAGGCAGCGTGCCACTTTTTCTTTCCTTCTTTCATTTTTAGTTTGCGCAGGTTACCTTTTCTGGCAGTTGATATAGGCTGGTTTCATGTTACATGCAGGAGAATTTGGTTGTGTCAAACACGTAAACATTAGATGTCTTTTTTCATTGTTTTCCACTTCAATGTTCGAAGTTCAAAGTTCAAATTTTAGGTAACTGGAAGTTACAAAACTGAATATTATTTTAATAGTTCTGCGCTTTGTGTGTTTTTGGTGTTTAGTGATACCCTTTTGTTTTCATCTTGGTTGGATCGAATATTATATCTTATCTCCTACTATATAGAATGGGGACTTTTGAGCTTTTGCTGTATTATATCTTATCTCCTACTATATAGAATGGGGACTTTTGAGCTTTTGCTGTATTATATCTTATCTCCTACTATATAGAATGGGGACTTTTGAGCTTTTGCTGTCCAATGGATGTTCGATTGCCTCCCGTGAAATCACGTAGAAGAAGAGGCCCAACACAGAGTATAACATGGTTATTTATTAAAAAAAAATCTCATATGGATGAGAGTCTTATTTGATCTCTTTCTTGACATAATTGAGAAGTGCATGGAAAGCATGAACTCAGGCTTGGGAAGGGGAAGAGTCCATATCCAAGTGAGAAAGTCCAATACTGTGGTTTCTTTGTCATGTAATCTCTCTTAAGGATAAACTAATCTCATCTCTCTCCATTCATCGAAAGATTTATCTCCAATCAGATTAAAACACCGCTATCCTTACAAACTCCTACATGCATTACATGTGCCAAATACTACTTTATAATAGTAGCAGGAGTCTTTTTAAACTTTGCTAGGATTCTGGGTATTGTAGGTTATTTTTTAAGTAGGTTACATAGGAATGAATTTCTTAAGTCTTTGGATTTATATGGAATTTTGCTTTCTTGTTCATGTAAGCTCTATAAAGCATAAGTTGGTCTATAGGTAGAGAGAGTTGATAATTATACTTGGCATTGAGGCAGTGGCTTGGTTTTTTACACATTATCTTTGCATTTGAGGAGTCCCATGCCTGTCCCCGCTTTTCTTCCCTCTGCTCCTCTTTTTCTTCAACTTTCTCATGCAGCCCGTTTCATTTTCAAAAGCTCTTCACTTAACCTCCCATTGTGCAACAACGTGTGGATCATGGTTACAAAATCATAAAAAGAATCTGAAATGGTTATCGTGCAAGTTGATTTTAGATAACCCTATTGCAGTAGGATGGCACCACATGCAACATGATGAAAACCCACTGAATTAAATGCATCAATCAACTGGAACGCTGATTCATATGACATATTTTGATATCATTCCTTCTTATATATACCAACTATATAGTCTAAATATATTTGGGGGGTTTATACAGGTCAGCAAATTTTGCCACTTATTCTTGCCTAGGTTTTTATTTTCCTCCTATTGAGGGTACTGTTGAGGAAGTTTTTTCCCCAGAAAATCATTAGCAGTTCTGCAATGAGAAGTGCTTCCAATTAAGTTGATTTCTATTTGAGTATCCAAATGTTTTTGGCTTTCATCCTCCCTTGATTCTGAGTAGAGCAAGTCTTTTCTTTTTTTATAGAGTGGGAAAAGTGTAGGTAAAGCCACAACTCTTATAGAGAATTTGAAATCAACAAGAAAAAAGGGGGGGGGGGGGGGGTGTGCAGTCTGCTCGGAGGGTGAGAAATCAAAGAACCAGCTGCAAGATAGCCTAGCTACTTGCAAACTAAAAGCATCCACACAAGGACAGCACCCTAACTATGAAAAAGTAACATATCAGGCCTAGACTGAAGTGGTCTTGTAAACATATAAAATCCTTCTTGTGCATGTGCATCTGTGCACCTGTCATACTATATCAATTTTTATTGTTATACTGCACTCCTGCCATTGAATACCCGAAAACCTTTCTAAGAATTGGTTGTTTTAAATCAGGGTTCAGATTTTGTTTCCAAAGCTGTTGATTTGGCGGCAAGAGAACTTCTTGCACTTGCAACTCCAGGACAAGGTTTTTATTTGCACTTAATCTTGCAGTGAATTTTTCTAATAAACCTGGACTCTTTTTTATGGCTTCTCTTCCTTTTTGCATAGTTGACCAGACACAACTAGATCGTGCCAAGCAGTCTACTAAGTCTGCTGTTCTGATGAACCTGGAATCAAGAGTATGTTTTTGTTTATACCCTTTTGCAAGATTTAAAAAGAATTTGCATTGTTGCTGTGCTCATCTTTTAGACGTTTTTCCTTTAATCGCAGATGGTAGCATCAGAAGATATTGGGCGACAAATTTTGACATATGGAGAGAGGTGCAATCATTTCCATAACTTCTTCATGCACAAATGCTTGAGCATTTTTGCATCTTGTGACTTCGGTTTATTTTTGCACATGGTGCGTCTTTATGACGTGCGTCCTTGGGAGATAGGAACATCATATAGGGGTGGATAAGTCTGGCTGAAGATGCGAGAGTATGTTCACTAATTTAAGATAAATAGTTATAAAGTTTTAATTGCCCACCTCAAATGGGGTATGAGATGGGATATACCAGGAGAATGAATATGCTGCAAAAATCTTAATAATGATAATACATTATTATTTTTTGGTCCAATTTCAATATTCTGACCGAATGGTATGTTTCCATGTCTGATTAAATCGTTCATTTAAATTTATGATTCAGATTAAAAAAAAGAAAATTAGAGTGCCAGCATCGTTCAGGAAAATGCAAAGAAAATATGGAATTTTGATAAGAAAAAAAAATAATGTTTGAGTTAACTTGAGCAATTCTCTTGGTAATTTTAGTGATGCATGGCCTATACCCGTCTACAACTAGCACTATTGGAAAAATCACAATGCTAGGGTATATTTCTATAAATGTTATCATGTGAATCTATTTTTCTCATTATGCTTTATAAAACATATAATAAATTGTCAGGAAATGTAATCTCATGTTCTATGACTTTGTGTTTTATTATATTTGGTCACATGCAACGTGGTGCCTAAGGTTGAAGATTGAGCATATCCATTTTACTGGAGTAAGGGATTAAGTGGACAAGTCTGAGGCCATAAGGAGACAACCCAGACATGGCCCATTTTGTCTTTTGTTGACTTTTAAGTTCTCTGCCCTAACTGGAATACGTCCAGAATGTGGAGTTTGATTTATTAATAATCAACCAAGATCCCTGTTGGGTATATTTATCCACTCTATTCAGAATCTTACCAAGATCTAAACCAGGGCCTGTTTTTAAATAATTGAATGAGACCTCACAAATTTAATCACAAATTCCATTTTTGGTCTGGGACCGTGCTGTGCACAAACCTTGATCCTTGTCTAAGATCTGGAGTGATTAAAAATATGCCATGACCTGACCTATTTGGGCGCCCTGCAGGGTTTGAAGCTCTTTGCCTACTTGAATCTGTTTTCAGGTGTGGATTAAATTAAATTTAATTATCTGTTCCTGTTTAATTCACCCTTTTTACTTGGAGCATCTATTAGACAGTCTGTAGCATGTACTTTGAGTGATTGTTTGCATAAAGCATCTAAAATTTGAAATAAAACTTTAACTGCAGTACATTAAATGTTTGTTTGTAAACTCTGCACAGCTGTCATAATGATTTGCTGAAGGTCTCTACTTTCTTCTAGCATCTAGTCTTAGCAGGAGATGCAGTAGCTTTAAATTTAATTCAATACACACAACTATTGCATAAAATTGTTGATTTTTCTTTGAGATGAGCATTCAAACAATTGCAACCAACATGTAGCCTTTTCAACAAATTAATGCATCTTCCTTTTTGCATTTGACCTTCCAGGAAACCAATCGAGCATTTTCTGAAAGCTCTTGATGAAGTTACACTGGAAGATATAACTTCAATTTCGCAGAAGATCATTTCTTCACCACTGACAATGGCATCTTGGGGAGATGGTATGTTCTGACTTACTTTTGGTAAAAATTATTAAAATGATTGATGGAAATGTTAATCCTTTACGGTTCTCATAGTTACCCACAATATCTTTCTTGTAGTTATCAACGTCCCCAGTTATGAATCTGTCAGCCGAAAGTTTCACTCGAAATGAATGTTTATGCACCTGAAAACTCAAGCCATATCCACAATTTTGTACATGCGGAAACAGAGTTCCCTTATATTGGACTTAGCAGCAGAGAATAAAATTTTTTAATTGCCCCCTTGGAAAATTTCATGTGGATCAGTAACATTGTTGGTTGTTGCAATCGGGACCTTCAGTTTCTTCAGCTGAGCTCGGAAACCAGGTTCTTGACAAGGTCCAGTGTATTTCTTATAATTCTCAGTATTTTGTAGCTTCTATCGATTACTTGGTCATGCTGCCAAAAGTGAATTTCTTATGCATGGCTGTCACGAGGTTATTTCTTATGAAGGCCAATTATTGTTCTTGAAATGGCTTCTGCTGCATATTTGACTTGGAAAATGAAAAAAAAAAAATCATAGTGCTGGCTCATTTTAGAACTCTGACTTGCTACTAGTTATGTTTATTTTTCTTGGTTGATGATTAGTTGGTTGCATGGCAAACAGAAAAGAAAACTAAAATAATGACAGCCAGAAGGCCTTTCAGGTGGTCCCACTGGCGATTTCACTATGTTCTCTGATACGAGCTGGTTTTCTTTTCAGCCATTACCAACAAAGAATCTCACTGCCACTGTATGCGTATTTGCCCTAATTGTGAAGGAATTGAATGAGAAAATTGGTCTCCAGAAGTCTTGCTGGTTTGAAACTGGTGCTGGTTTCAAGTTGGTATTCTGAAATTGCTTTTCCAGAATTAGAATACCAATTGGGTTTTAATTGGTTTCTAAAGTTCGTTTTTCAGAAAACAAGTTTTTTTTTTAAAAAAAAAATTAAAAGCCCGCTCGCTACCCCTACTCACCCCTCTTATCCAGGATGGAGCCAAGATGTCCAAGCCGACTGAGGCAGATCTCGCGGAATTCAGAACTTTGTTTGTGAGGGTTCGTACCAAGGACCGATGCCACTTGAAATCATCCATACATATATTTGGTTTTAGAATAAAAATTTTGATTAGCTACATTAGAGGGGATCGCTCAACTATTACATTTTCTTAGAGAATTAAATTATTTCTTAATTAATAATGTAAATAGATTAGAAATATGAATATCGAAAAAAATATCAATATATCAAATTTTCATAAATAACTATTTTTTATTTTCAAAAAGTGGTTCAATCCAAATACTCAAATGAAATTTTAGTTGAAAATGTTGAATAGGTGAGTTAGAAAAGGGTTGCTTAAAGTGCTTCGAAATTTTTTATTTTCTAGTATTTTTGGATGTATCTATTATTAAATTTGTATGGACCATTGTTTCACAAAAAAAAAAAAGAAAAAAAAAAAAGAAAGAAAGAAAGAAAGAAAGAAAGAAAGTTGAATAACTTTTATTCCTCGTAAATTTCCAACCAAGGGCTATCCCATCAAGCACGCTAATTCCCGAGAGTTTTAGACGCACAAGGCAGAAGAACATTTTATATGTATGAAATGGACACCCCCGAACACCAACCTTGTTATTCGTTTGGTTTTCATGGGAATTACTCTCTCTCTCTCTCTCTCTCAAAATAGAAATTCCTTAAGCTTTGGCTGGATGGGCATGATTGGGATGCAAAACGATTCTATTTCTATGCTACTCATCCGATATCTTCTCTTAGTCATATTTCGGGCAAATTAAGCTTTCACATAGATAGTCATATTTATATATCCAGAAAACAAAGTTCTACGTGCAGTTGTTAGCAGAAACAAATGTGCCTGAGTCAATGTTCATCGGAGTTGGGCTAGCTAGGCTCACAAGTTCAGAAATGGTTATTTAGGGCTTAGCCCACATTTAAGTGGGGTCAGGTTTGCGAAGCCTAAGGCTTGCCCAATCCGACGACCACCTGCTTCAATTCAAGTTTGGCAGCCCCATCTGGTTGATAAACCAGCGAGCGCGGCCACCTGGTTGATAACTTTATATATATATATATATATATATATATATATACGGAAAACCGGACAGGGGTTGTATCTTTCGGGCGAAAGAATGATTCACCTTCCTTCCCGTGCGTCGACCGTTGGATTTTAAAATGGCCACTTCGAGATATGTGCAGACCGCGACTGACGGAGTCGGGATTGCTTTGGGAGCTGTTCGGAGTGCCATCCAACGGTCCATGTCGCGAAAGAAGATCAATCATTCTTTCCTGCGGAAGATACAACCCGAACCCGTCGTGGAAAATTGCATTTTCCGTGGTTTTGTTTCAGTTTCCGCGTGACACCGGATGGGTTCCCCCTGTCCGCCACCGCCCACAAGTTCTTTTTATTTTTTTGTCTTCTTTTGAAAAGCAATTCAACCCCCCTTGCTCCTCCCTTTTATAATCCCCCGATACATTCCGACTTGGATTTGACGAAGCGTGAGCGATCTTCAATTTTTGCAGAATTCTCTCACCTGCGTCGAAGACTCGCCGCCATTTGGAGACCGTCGGAAGGTCAGATCTCCCAGCAGGATGGGGCTGCTCGTGAAGAAATCTGATCTCAAGATCGTCGAAGGCGATATGGGTTATATTCTTGAAGATGTTCCTCACTTCACGGATTATCTCCCTGATTTGCCCGTGAGTGTCGCTTTTGATTTATGTTCTTTCTTGCTCTGGTTTGAGATCTCAAGTTGGTGTTTCATTTCTTGGTTGATTGCTTGAGCTCTCTCTCTCTCTCTCTCTCTCTCTCTCTCTCTCTCTCTCTCTAACTAGTATAAATACAAGCCACGCGAATCTGAGATCAAACTGTCATGGAATTGCGCGGGAACATTGTTTTAGATCTCTTTGTTTTTTCTTTTTTACGGCTTTTCTTGATGTCAAGTTAGGGTTTGTTGTGGTAAGTTTACTTTTGAGGGGAATATAGGTTTATGAGCAGGTGTATGAATTTAATATTTTTTGGCTAGAGTGTATGAGGGATATTTGTTGGGTTTAGACAGTGTTGTGAAAACTGGAAGGGGTCCTCCGAGAATTGATCTTGATGTTTTATAGGTTAGTTTAATTGATAAGTTGCGTTACGACAGATGCTTAAGTTTGATATTTTTCTCAAAGACATCTTGTATGGTGCTTGCCGTGGTTTAGGTTCCTCCTTTCCAGGAGAGGGCTTGGAATCTAGTTCGTCAGCTTAGCTCGTCCCATATAACAGCTTCTGATTTAGTTCCCACTAGGTCTAGGTAGTCATTTTACAGGAGATCCTTGTTCTGACTCAAATTTAGGATGTGATGCTGAATCTCATGCAATAGGAGGCATTACTTTACAACTGTAACCAAAGGCGATATGCTAAATCGGCACGGCCTCGACAATTTCTGAAGCCATGAAAGTAATAAAGCAGGTTGGAACCAGTGCCGGCATATCATGTGATCTATCTTGGATATCAGAGGACATGCAAGCAGTATGTATAAGATCTTCAAGGGAGGACACAGAACAAAGGAGTGTATGTTTCTTGCAAGTAATTTGGATGTTTTTGACTATCCGAATACAATGTATAAATATATACACCGAATACAAATCATGAAAATAAGAGAGGAGAAAGGGTACATATTTGGGCATTTAATCACCTCTGTCCTTTTAGATTTGAAGAAAAAAGAGAACCATTGCAATTGCCCTACCATATAACAAACCAGAATGTGCACCTTACTCGTGATTAATTGCATCTGAAGTAGCAAAGTAACTCCGAGGGAATCCCTTCGAGTTGGACTTGGGCATGGTGTCAGGCATCTTAATTGGACATCCTTTCAACTCATAATATTAATTCTATCTCCTCCAATGAATTGATTGAATATGGCCAGAAAGTAGCTCTGGATAGAAATTAATTCAGATATTTCCTTTACATTTTATGTCAATTAATTGTTTTGCCAAGTTAGTTGGAACTATGCAGGCAGGCTTGGAAGGAGGTTAACTTTATGCATGTACCCAGTACTAGTATGCTCACTGCATGAAACATAACTCCTTTTCTTTCCCCTTTTCTTTAAAGTTGTTGTAGTTAAATTTAAGCTGAACAATTAGTATCTGTGTTTGTTGATTTTTATGATCTATCTCTTGAAAAAAAAGGAAATTCTTGACTAATTTTTGTGGCAGACCTATCCAAATCCGCTGCAAGACAATCCAGCTTATTCAGTTGTCAAGTACGCTCGTATATCCTCTGTTTTAGTTAGATTTTTCTTCCCCCCATAATATTCTGTGAGCTGCTGATCACATTTTCTTCCACATACTTGTCAATAATAACGGGTAAAATATTTTTTATTGCCAGGCAGTATTTTGTTGATGTGGATGATACTGTTCCCCAAAAGGTAAATTCTTTGTGCTTTCCATATGAGTTAATTTGGCATGATAATATGTGTTCTAACATCTTATTTTGCTTGCTTAAGTCATGATGATATGCAAGGTGTTATAGAAGTTTATTGTTTACACGTACACAGTATTATACCAAACTTGTATTAACATGATTAGGTTCTATAATTAATGTATTTTATTTTATCATCTGTTGCCTCATAGATTGTGGTTCAGAAAGACAGTCCAAGAGGGCTCCATTTTCGACGTGCTGGGCCACGCCAGAAGGTTGGTTTCAATGCACATTTTTTTTGTAGTAATTAGTGGTGAAATGCATGCACGATTTTAACTGATGGGGCTTTTCGAATTTTAACCAGGTGTACTTTGAGTCAGATGATGTGCTTGCATGCATTGTAACTTGTGGAGGCCTTTGCCCTGGGCTTAACACAGTAATCAGAGAGATAGTATGCGGTTTGTCTGACATGTATGGTGTCAACAGAGTCCTTGGGATAGAGGTGAGGATATAGCTACTGAGTGTTGGACTCCCTTATCTAATTTATTATGTTAGCTTGAACCTTTTCTTTTTAGTCTTTCTAATTTCTGCTCTTTCTTTTGAATCTATTTGCCTATGTTTTCTAGTTGCTTAGAGTTTCTGTTAATGCTCCTCAGGGAACTTCTAGCAACCATACAGGCAGTCTGCCTAGGTGCTTGAAATAATTTAGCTGTCTGGGCAGACCTAGACAATTCTGAGGTGTTTGCCTATGTTTCTGGGGATCTGCTTAGTCATTTTCTTGCCCGCCTAGGCACACCTACACTCTAGTCAACTGCCTAGATATATAACATGTGTGCATATATATCGTCTAATTAATAAATATGCATACAGATGAATGTGTCAGTATAGTAATCAATTATGTAACCTCAAACAAATTCATCACATATTATTAGATTATTTTCAAGTATGTATGGCTTGTTTGCACTTCCAAACTCTCATGATTATGCTTATGATGTCCATTTATGAGGTGCTGTGGCATTTCAGTCATCTATGGTAGTCTCCTTGTTAGGTCCTAAATTACATATTCCAGGACATGAAGCACCATATGCAAGGATAATTCATATATGATGTATTTCCAGATTTGTTGGTTAAGAAGTTCATTGTCTGGGTCATTAACCTTTACATATGCATGTCGGATTGGCCCTAGAAAGAGAAAAACCTTAATCTTTGGTCTAGATATTTTTATGTACCATGGAAGTTAATTTGAAGGTTGAGTAAGCCAATTTAACTTAGACTGCTTGGGTGTGCAAACCTTTCGTCTTCATATAAAATATATCTTTACTTGTAATCTGCCTAAAATATATCTCCACTTGTAGAGGAGGCGTTGCCACTCATTAGCATGGGTGGAGCGGTTTGTCTGAATTTAACACATGCTTTATTAGATTTTTTTTCTCCATCCAAACATATTATACAGATGACCTAGATGCAAATTGTTGGTTATTGAAAATGCAAGTTTGAAGTTTTGCATATACATCCTAAGCAGGGTATGCCGTACCGGCCGTACCGGCCCATACCGGCCGGTACGGGCCGGTACGAACCAGTTCGGGCAGGGACCGATACCAGATCAGCGTGGGATCCGTTATCGGTTGCTTTTCATTGAAAAACCGGCCGCTACGACTGTCGTACCGGTACGTACCAGTCTGGGCCGCCATTGGTACGCCGACCGATACCGGTACGGCGGACCTTGATCCTAAGGACTGTATTTGAAGAGTATCAATCTATATAAACATAAAATTTACTTCGCATGGCAACCCCTAAAATTATTTAACTGTGTATATAGGTCCCTTTCCGATTCAATGTTATGTAGATCTAACTAGAGATGGGTTAGGAGTTAATCAGCGAGACAGATGACCTATTTGTCTTGTGGTCCAACCCTAACTGAGGTGTTCAAGTGCCTTTCCTTTTCCCGATTAGTGTCTTCCACAGGCATCCTTTCTAGATTCCCATTTGGTGGCTTCAGGGAAGCATCTTCTTGCCTAGCACTTTGTTTGACAGTTATGATGGTCATATCAATGTTGCCGTTGGAGATCATTGTTTATTAGAGAGCATTATCTCTTGGTAAATATTTCTAAACTCTAGGGTGGGTCTACAGCCATGAACAACCCATGTAATTAGATATATTGATATATAAACATGAAAAGAGAGAGTATTACATAAATGTCACATTTTTTTTCAAAAAAATAGCAAAGTTCGTAACTCCTTTAGGAACATTTGAATTCTTACTTAGCCAGCATGCAGCCACTTGATTGTTCCACCAAAGTGTTTACCACCAAGGACCGTTATCAGAATGAAATGTTTGTCATGAACTCTGAATTGATGAACTTAAGTTGATGTATAATTACTTATACTGACTAAATCTGTCACTGCCATTCTCTGTTGATGTTATAATATATCTGAAATGATTATATTATCAGCCTGATATAGATCTAGGATTTTTGTTAGCACAGCTAGACGTCAATGCCTTCAAGAAATAAATAATTGTTAGCACAGCTAGGCATCATTGCCTTCAATCAACAAATCCTTGTTGGCACAGCTTGGCATCATTGCCTTCAATATATCCTTGTCCTCATGGGAGTTGGCATATTGTTACTTAAGCTACGAAGTTTATCAAATTGGCATAATTTACACTGCCTAATATGTTGGGTTCAATGATAATACATTGAGGAGGGTCCTCGGTCATGTTGCCATTTTGAGTTTTGCAGTCTCAGATCAAGGCTTACACAAAGTCGATGTGGATAATGATCTAATGCTGCAGTGCCACTCTTGTGATTTTATATTAACTGGTAGTGTTAAAAAGTGATATGGGATGTTGAAGTCAGAACAAAACAACAATTATTCTCATGTTTCTGACATCGGGTAGTTTATACATGTGGTGCTTCCAGATGATAGAGCAGACTTTGTTTCACCTGGCAGCCAAAGATTTACAACTTGAGTTTTCCATAATAGGCTACATATCTAGTCCATTTGTATTCATATTATGGCTGCAACTACTTATTTGTTAGTATAATCTGTAGGGTGGGTACAGGGGTTTCTATGCCCGCAATACCATCCCTTTGACACCAAAGTTTGTCAATGATATCCACAAGCGAGGGGGAACCATACTTGGCACATCACGAGGGGGTCATGATACTATGAAGATAGTTGACAATATTGCGGATCGCGGGATTAATCAGGTAGGTAGGAATACTTTACAAAAATAACTTAATTTTTATTTTCTTGCTACTATATTTACTACTGTTAAATTTGAATATTAATTTTTCCAGGTCTATATTATAGGAGGAGATGGAACCCAAAGAGGAGCTTCTGTTATTTTTGAGGTAATTATAAATTAAGAAGCAAAGATATCGTGATTATTAGGCATGATATTCTATTGCTATTTCCCAGAGCAAGCGAGCATTACCTTGTTTCTCTCTAGGACCTTGAGTTTTAAATGAAATCTATACTTTAGTCCATGATAATTGAAAATATAGGGATACTAAATTTTCTTGTACTTCTCTTATTTTTTTTTCCTTCTGCTATCACATTTGATCACTCACCTCTCCCTTTTTCTTCCAGAGTTTCCTATCTCTCTAATGATACTGGAAAAGATACAATTGGTTTGTAATTGACCACATATATAGAGAACAACGATGGTTTTCTAGTAGTACACGTTTATTTCACCACTATGAAACTCTTAGATTCAATGCAAATGATACTACCAATGTGCTGAAGTCCCATAAAAATGACCGACTACTAACTGTTCTATAAATTCCTATTGAATTATGACTAACAGGAAATTCAAAGACGTGGCCTCAAAGTTGCTGTTGTTGGAATTCCTAAGACAATAGATAATGACATTGCGGTACTTCTTGATCCTATACATAGTCCCACTTATCACATACATGGAAATCATGTAATTGGAAAATTGATAACATCTGAATACCCTATTGGTCACCTCCTTTTGAATCAGGTTATCGACAAGTCCTTTGGTTTTGATACTGCTGTTGAAGAGGCTCAGCGTGCCATTAATGCAGCACATGTAGAAGCTGAAAGCATTGAGAATGGTATAGGCCTTGTGAAGCTAATGGGTCGCTATAGTGGTAAGTTCTTGGTACTGGTAGGAACGGTAACATCTAATTGAAATATATCATGGGTCAGCTCCTTGTATGATGAAAGCTGTTGTTATGTATTCTTATCTATAAACAAGCAACTCAGCTCCTTGTTTAGAGTGACAAGCTGAAGTTATAATTACAGATTTGCTGCATGAACATGCTATCCTGCTTATTGATGTCCATATCCGATGGACATTTCAGCTTCTCATTTCCAGTCAATGCCTAGTTTATGTATGCAAAAAGTCAGCATGCAGTTGATTGAACAATATATTATATGTAACCTTATCACTCCTATTGCTGTAGGCTTACAGGATTTATTTTTGAACAATATACTATATGTAATCTTAAGACTCCTATAAGATTTTTGCATATCTGTTATTATGTGAAGCCCTACCTCATGTCTAACATGATCTAAACATGCAGGGTTCATCGCAATGTATGCTACCCTTGCAAGCCGAGATGTGGTGAGTGTAATTTCTTTTTTCTCTGGGTTAGCTTAATAAGTTCTTGGTTTTATAATGTGCATCCAGGTGTGTGGGATTTTAGGATCTTGAATTACTGTTTAGAATGCTGATTCTTTTAATCATTGTCTCAGAATCTAAAGGTTCTGTTTCTTCTGATCTCCTTTTGTTATCATTCCCCTTAGGATTGTTGCTTAATTCCAGAATCACCCTTCTATCTAGAGGGAAAAGGTGGACTTTTTGAATATATAGAAAAACGGCTTAAAGAGAATGGGCACATGGTTATTGTTGTTGCTGAGGGGGCAGGACAAGATCTTATCGCTGAAAGTCCGCAGTCCTTTCACCATGCAGATGCTTCTGGAAACAAGCTGCTTCATGATGTTGGGCTATGGCTATCTCAGAAGATAAAGGTATGATTCAAAATATTCACAAATGTGAAAAAGTATTTCTCTTGTTCTGCTAGTTCAATCTGGATATGCTTGCAAGTTTCTGTTAATTCAATGCAAGAAGTCATTACCTCTTTATGAACTCGGGAGTGACTTTTCACATGGTGGCAATTCATGCCCAAATGGTGTGAATAATTTGACCGATCATTTCCATTTTCTCAATTTATGTTATAAAGTAATTTAATTAGAGTTAATTACATCAATCATAGAAGTTATTGCTGCCTGTTTCTATTGCTGTATATCAGGTATCAACTGGACTTGTACAGAAAAAAGAGTTTTCCATGTGAATAGTCAAGTCCATAGCTTTTTCATATATTCATTGTTCCACCCTTTTCTTTCATGTAGGATCACTTCACAAGAAAACAAAAGATGGCGATAAATCTTAAATATATAGGTATGTGGATAGACATGGATCCTCCCTTATTTAGTTCTTTATGAATTATTAAATCTAACCTATTCTCATTTATGTTGCAGATCCAACATACATGATTCGTGCAATTCCAAGCAATGCATCTGACAATGTCGCCTGCACGCTTTTGGCACAATGTGCTGTTCATGGTGCAATGGCTGGATATACAGGTTTCACAGTGGGGCTAGTTAATGGCAGACATACTTACATACCATTTCATGTAAGTATCGGCCTTCTCTTTTCAGTTGTCAGTAGTAGATGCAAAACTAATTTTACAGCCATTGCTGTGAAGGTTCAGTTCACTAAATGAAACCATGGCATTCTTTGAAATCTGACTAGAATTGTAGGTATGTATGTGATCACATCATATCCAAATATACCTATTGGAGTTTGGAGATTCCAACACTGTACCAGTGTCTGACACCAGAAGATGTATTTTAGATGTATTTTAATGGGAATTATGAAACTCTCTTTGTAGAGCAGAGGCTAGTAACCTTATTTTTCCCAATAGGGGCCCGATAAATATGTGGGTTCCCTATAATAGAGATTATTGTAGTGTCCGACCCGGATCTGCTTTCAGATATATTATTATATTTTTGGTGGTCAAGTAATCAAATTAAGGAGTGGGAAGAATTCATATTTGTCGGACATCTCTTTGGTGACGTTCTATAGGTTCTTTCTTTTCTAATTGACATGCTTTTTTAGCTTTCTCAATTAAGAATGGCTTTCTTTCTTTTCTGAATTTGGCATTACAATTACTTCTCTACTAAAAGAAATATCATTGGATAGTGGGAATATGCTAAAATTTTAAATTGCTGAATTTATTGATGTTAGTTTTCACTTCATTCATGACTCGAAATTTTCTGCCCTCTGCAGAGGCTGACCAAAACAAACAAGGTTGTGATAACTGACAGAATGTGGGCAAGGCTTCTGTCTTCTACCAACCAACCAAGCTTTTTGAGTGCCAAAGACATCGAAGAAGCTAAAAAGGTGGAGCAGCAGCCAACTCAGTTATTGGATGAGCAGAAGAGCCTGGATGATGGTTGCCATGAGGTGGGCTCTGATCTAAAAACATGGAAATAAGAGCTGAAATGTGATGCGTTATAGCTGAGTGCCGGCAATTACTGAGGTAAATATTCCCAATAAGGTCCAAAAGCATGATCGAATTTTAGTTTATATTCTAACTAAGCTTATATGATATGCTGGTGGTTCACGTATATGGAATTTTGAATCACACATTCTCTCCCTCACTATCAGGCCACAAGGTAACTGAGAGTTTTTGCGGTCTTTTTTGTGCAGTTTCATCCTTCCAATTGTCTGCTGCGGTGGCAGATGAATTTTTCTTCGTAGGGCCACCGAAATTGCAGCTTAAAACATTTGGTGCAAGCATACTTGTTTAGCATAATGGAGATATCTTTTGTTTCTGGCTTCTTTTTGATCCGCCAAATTAATACACAAATTGGCGCATCTGTTATGATTTATTGTTTCTTTATCTCCCTGTTGCTATTTCTTAGTGGTATGGCTGCTGATAATTCAGATCGTATGAAGGATATTAATGCTATGAAGGGGATTAGAGTTAAAAAAAAGTTTTAGATTTCTATCAATTGGTAAATTGAAACTGCTTTCACTATTCCAGTTTAACAATGAATGGATCTATGGAGGGCTTGAGTTCAGAGAACCCCTATCCATCCACTTATAGGATACTAACAACCTCCTACTAATGCTGCAAGCTATGTTCATAAAATAATTGTGTGCTTGATTTTACCTATTGAAGAAACGTAGGGTGGGTGGGGGTTCCGGTTTATCTTTCTTCCTCGTCCATTTATTTTTTTTTAAAACATTCTTTCTTCTTCATCCATTGTTGTCTGTCTATAGTGAAAGTGTCCATCATGGTTGGATGTGTGTTTTTTTTTTTTTTTTTTTTTTGCTGAAAAAAAAGGGGAAGGGGGAGGAAGGGACAGGCCCACCCCCGCGTAGCAGCCCCGACCACTGGGCTCTCATCCCGCTAGAAGAATGTTCGATGCAGGTAGACCGAGTTGTGTGTTGGGCACCCCGACCTATTTTACTCGTATCCTTTCCACTCGTGGGCCGACTCGATTATCCAACCTGATTTTTCATGTGAGTACGTTACATCTGGCACCACTCAAGCTATCAGCCTATCAGTCGTGCTTTTAGATCCCGTGTTCAGGCATTCGGTCAATTTAATCGACGTCCGCGCGTTTCAAATCTGGAACTACTTGGTTGGAAGCAAACGCGCCGTTTCAACTGGGCTACCATCTTGGTGGCTTGGTTGGATGTGTTTGCAGAGGTTGTCTTGCCTCTAACACAACCACTCATTCTTTAGTCAAACTTATGCCTCTTCAGAGTAAAATATGGAAGCCCTAATCTCACGTGCCGAGCACAATTGCAGGTCTCGTCTACTCCGGAATGGCTAATGGTGACAGAACCATCACCTTTAGGTAACAGCTATGACGATTCTACTCAGGAAGTACTGAACTAAGGTGGTTCCCAAAGAACTCTTCAGACATTGCATCATCCACCAGATTGCACAATATTCATGCTATCCGCTAATTGTTTCTGTCGGGCAAGAATCTAACCTGCGTTATAACTGAACTGACTTATATTCATCATAAGTTACCTTGGGTTAGTGTCTGGTTTTTCTTCAACAGCGTGATGTTCCGTTAGAATCGTCCTCCTTTTTTAGCACAATACTGTTCCAAATCCCTGCGGCTCGAAATGCTTAAGCCTCATTTTATAGCTGTCAGCAACTTGCCTGCCTTGGTAATTTGATTGCTTCTACATTGCAATTTAGCAGCATCTACAAATCCATATATAAGCGGGGCTACAAACTGCAGCAGATTGGATGATCAAATCATCCACAGGAGATAAGAAGAATTATCTCTTGCGAAATTTGGAGCATTGATCACTCTGCTGTCCCCTGAACCTCACCCAAATGCCATCCTGCGCGAGCATATCATGTACTCAAATTTTGTTAGGCTCGTGCTCGTTGGTAAATTTTGACCATACTGGTTGCAGGTATATGACAGTTGAATAAAAAAGCATTACAGGATTGGAGACTTGTTTTTATATTCGAATCATTATGAGCAGGTGAATGCATATTATCACCAGACACTGGTCAGATTGAAAAAGGATGTGGTGATGTGAATTGAGGTCATAAGGAAAACTTGCATGAAGTTGGTGAGAATTTTGAAATTAGGTCAGCAGATAGAAACGGTGCAATAATGGGACGCTGGCAAATTGAGGAAGAACTCAAAATAATGCAAGAGTTGATGCTAGAAGCAAATATTGAATGGAGACAGTGGTGATGTTTCAATGATAAGCTACATAAAAATTGGGGCCTTTGAATTTCCTCCATTGCAATTTTAAGTTTTGCATGTCTATCCATCGACTTCAATATTTCTGTTTTTAAGTCCAGCATTTGTAAGCATTTTAAATTCATTAAAGAAAAAAGTAGCAGCAATGCATATACTGAAACAAGTCTCTAAACATACAAGCAGAGAAATCCACTGCCATATAAGGTACAAGTTAGCTCACTGTTCTAACTTTATCACTCTCAGCCCCCTGCAAAATGTATATCACCTTGTCAAACAAGAGGCTTGTACTCGGGGATGTCAACAATGATCCTATCATTCAGATGCTCAACCTAAATACTTGAAGAAACAAATGAGCTAAATTTACATACAATCAAGGAATTTTGATCCACAAATTTCCTCCAAAGTTATTGGGTAGTGTGTTTCGCGTGACTCCACGGACAACTGGGGGATTGTCTGCCATTTGTTACCCTCTATAGATGCCTGATGGCTCTGCATTCTGGACTATCCATGGATGTTCAAGCAACTTGTGAAGTGGAAGACGTCGCGAGGACTCTTTGACAAGCATCTGAATGACAAACAGAAAGCTATTATCGAGTGACTTCCATCTTTTTGATGATTACGCTAAGGAACAGGAAAAAATGGTACCAACCTGGCTAATGAGGTCTTTCGCAGCAGAAGAAACCACTGGCTTTGGGGGAAACTTCAGATCAACCTTGATGATCCTGAATTCAAATAATGCAGCAAGCAGGGAGGGCAAAAGAATTAATTACATACAGGGAATAGTGTAAAAGTAAAAAAGCCACCAAGACCGTTGCAACATAATGCTATGAAATTAATAGCCTGTTAATTCAGTCTAAACTTTCCTGAGTACCACTGGGCAAATAAAAATGAAACACTTCAGTATAATCAGAAAGGACTTCTTACTTGGCAAAAGAGAAAAGTAGCTCACATGGAATTTCAAATAAGAGGAAGCAATTTCTTTTTTTAAAAAAAAAAATGATTCAATGACATTTTTTTAATGAGATATGCAACAACTTCAGTATAATATATATGAATACCCGAGAGATGTATAATGTGAGAGCCTATTTTTGCCTATGAGAACCTTCTCAGGAGAAAAGGAGGTGCCTGTAAGCCCTGTGGAGAAGTGATGACCATATTACTCCTTTCAGAAACCTCCAAAAAGATTAGAATATGTTGCAGACAGTTACAAATTCTTCTTGGACATGTCTTATGCTATTGTGGGTGCAAGGTGGATGGCAAATAAGAACAAGAAGGGTTTCAAGCATTATTTCTTAAATGCAAGTTATTGAGTATTCTATCACGAAACATTTTTTTGGTGAAATGTACAACTTTTAAGAGTCCTGCCTGGAGATTTCAGGTTCCTCTTAGAAAATCAATGTTTTGCTCATTAAGATTCTTACCATCTATAACCTTCCAAGGAAGAACGAGCAGGTGAAAGTTTATCAACTTGATGGTAAAGGAGACATCAAGAGCATCCCTACCTTCTACTTTCATTATTCTTTCTCTGAAGCAATTCAAAGATTTTAAGGATTGCTAGAAACTCTATTTGGGCTTGGAGTACATCATCTTTTCTCCTTTGAGGGGGATGGATAGCTCTTGAGCTAACTCACCCACACAATATTTGTTAGGAGGTACAAATAAATAAGAATTTTTAGGCAAGTCCATAAGTAGGTTAAAGCAATTTGTAGAAAACAAATGAGGAATTATAACTGAACTTGTCAGCAACATGTTCCGTCTGGTTTCTTAGTTGTCATTATATAAGTTCTTCGCTAGAATTGAAGGCATAAACACATTTCCACATTGATGTTTCATTTTGTATTTTACTTTTTGTGTTGTTTATTTTCTATAATGCACGAAAAATAAGCATAAACAGACATTCGATCCAGCATATTTGGTTGAATCCAAAAGCTGAATGCTAGGCTAATAAGAAGGCATGCAGTATACTGGTTAACATTTATTTGTTTTCTACTTTAAGGGGAAAACGTTATATTAATCATTGTAAAATGACACACTGCAAACAAAGAAAAGAAGTGACGATAAATGATATTCTTAGTGAATAAAACATAATTTCATTTTCTTGCTTGCCTTCTGTATGTATCTGAATGTTCCTTTGCCTCAAATGGTGGAACTCCATACAGGAACTCATAGCATAAGATGCCCAAGCTCCAAATGTCCACGCTAGCATCATGTTCTACACTTTCCACTATAACAAAAGTATAGACAGGAACAGTTAAGGATCTGAGTAGAAGTTCATGAGAAAATTCATACAAGGAGAAACTGAATAAATGACAGTTGGTGTACCCATTTCAGGTGGAAGGTAATCCAATGTCCCACACATGGTCCGCCTGCGATTAAATGTGTGAACAGACCACCCAAAATCTGCAATTTTCAACTCACCCTATTGAAAGAACCAACTGCATAAGAATGTGAACTTTCCAGTAAATGTTGAGAAGTAAAATAAAATCATGGGTACCTGGACACCAATCAGAAGGTTCTCTGGTTTGATATCTCTGTGAATAACGTGCTTCCCATGCAAGTAGATTAAGGCCCGTGCCAATGATGCAATGTACTGAAACATCACAAAAAGTAAAAAGCATCAAACTTGTAGCAAGTCATAGATGTTAAATGGTAATAAAAGGCCACATACATATTTTATATTACAGCTGGAGCCTTCATACACACTCAAGAACCACATATGAAAGTACTGGATTAGTAGAACAAACATGTAGATGATCCTACATGGACATGTAGACAGGAAGAACTTTAAAGAAAGCACAACATTCAATCAGGAAATTCGATCAAATAAGAGCGGTATTCTAACAACTCAAGACCTCACCTAGAAAGACTAGTTGGAAGGTATTTTTTGAGTTCCTTATTCCTGTATAAGTATCCAAGATCTCTCCAACAAATAACCGATATGGGCCCGCATAGGTCCTCATCCTCGTCAAGCTAAGGATTCAAATCCATTCAAATTTAATCACAAACACCATGATCAGTCCGTGGTCAACCCCAATGGATCCGTGCTACAGTGTTCCCCAGTCCACATAGATTATGGGCCAGGTCCGCTCTGATACCATTTGTAGCAACTCAAGATCTCACCCAAAAAAGCTAGTCGGAAGTTATTATTTGGGTTTCTTGATTCTGTATAAGTACCCAAGGTCTACTAGCGAATAACCGATATGGGACTAAATACACATCCGTACGAATCCTCACATATTCCTAGGGGGTCACCCGTCCTAGTACTACTCTCGCCCAAGCATGCTTAACTGCAGAGTTCTGACGGGATCCGGTGCATTAGTGCTGGTATGATCGCACCCAAAAAAGTCTAACTGAAAATTATTATTTGAGTTTCTTGATTCAGTATAAGTACCCAAGATCTATCCGGCAAATAACCGATGTAAGACTAAATACACCCCCGTACGATCCTTACAAGTATAAGGCACGAGAAAATAAACAAAATAGAGCATATGGATACTCACAGTTGCAGCTCGCCTTTCACTGAAGTATTTGCATTTCTGCAATTCTTTGTAAAGCTCACCTTTCGCTGCATATTCTAGTATCAAATAAACACGGGTCTGCAATAGAGTTGGAAAAAATGAGAAAGATTGAACTAGTACATAGTGTCTCTTTCATAAGAATTGTACAATACATATATCAACACCACTGGAATTTCTGTACCTGATCATAGAAGTAACCATATAAACGCAAAATATTTGGGTGCCGGAGGTGACTCTGTATTTCTACTTCACGACGCAACTGATGCTCAACTTGAGACTGTTTAAGCTGGCTCTTGAAGAGAACTTTCAATGCCACAACATGATTACTCTGTTCCCATTCAAAACATGTAAGAGGTCTTGCAAACATCACATACCTAAGAAATATTAGTTAGAGAGAATGATGCATCAAATACCAGTGACTTGTTTAAGCTGGCCAATAATGGCGATTTAGACTTTGGAATGTCATTTAGGCATTATAATATTAGATGAAATAATCTTTAAAGAAACATCTTTTTTGTTTTCTCGGAAGGAAGTAAAGAAGCATCAATGTAAGGAAGAGTGTCAAGGACTCTAATTGTATAGTTCAGAACAAATGATCAATACCTTCTTTTCTCTGGCCAAATATACATGACCAAACTTCCCTCGCCCAAGAGGCTTTCCAATGTCAAATTCGCTGAGAGTCCAGCGCTTCTCCACAGTGGACACCTGTGAAGAAGACTTTGAAAATTTATATACAATTCAGAACAGTTAGCCCTCAAATCATATCAAAATTGGTAATTGAGAGCTATATATTCAAAAATAACATAAAAACCCTACCAGAAAGAATATAAGACGACATTATTAGGACCCCAAATAGTTGGGAAAAGCTAGATAGTTATGGTTATTACATGTACATTTCCAGCAGAGGTAGAAGTAAATTAAATACCACGGAGTTAGTTTTCTTTCTGACATGAGACCAAAGGAGGAAAAAAAAGCAAATCCGGTCTAAAATTTGTGCGAAAGTGAACACCCGCCCCAAAGCATGAAATATTCTTAACATTAACAAGCGAAGCTGAAATCAGATCTATGGCAATTTGCGATCGCTAAGTTTAAACTACAGCCCATATTATAACCCAAGATTACTAAGCATTTCATGCGAACGTTTAAAGAAGAAAGTCACTCGAAATTAAAATAACCCTAGAAAATAACGAGAAAGCAAAAAAAATGTCAGAATTCAGCACGAAAAAACCGTAAATCGCCTTAATCTTTCTTGCAATCATTCCAAGAAACATAGGAAGACCGAATCCAGCAACTCGAAATTCTTCGCATGTCAATTAAAAGAAGACAGATGGGATCTTTTTTAACTTATTGACGACGAGGAACCCTAGATCTCCAAGAAAGGGAGATAAGAGAAGAGGATCTATTGACGAGCTCCCAAAAAGATCATATCTTTTTTCGCCTACCTTCTCCTCCTGCTGGGCTTCTGCCGGGATCCCCATGACTGTGTGTGCGCGTGTGATGTGGAGAGAGAGAGAGAGAGAGAGAGAGAGAGAGAGAGACGTTGCTTGCCTTCGGTGAAGTCTGGGGGAGACGGGGGAAATTTGAGGTTGGGGGCCTTGGGGCTTGCGACAGCGCTCCAACGGTCGAATTCTCTGATGCGTCCACGTGGACTCCATATCGGACAGCAGATCTGAGGATTTTAAATTGCGAAAGGAAAATTTGTTCTCAAAAGCATCATTTAGGACGTTGAAGTTTAAAGAATGTGAATTAGAACTAATTTGTTGACTTGTCTCCTGGAAAGCTTTTATGAGTTCTAAGAACTGAGTGATATGAATGTCAAGGACTTGACTAGGTGTCATATGTTAGTTAGGCCAAAATCCTCTCCGGCCATGACTTCTAGAATTTTAGAAACTACAAACTCCATGATTCGTAGAATTGTCGAAGCAATCCACATCCTAGGAGTTTGGATTCTCTCTACCTGTCAGATAGATTCTTAGAAGTAATCTTAAAGCTCTTCCTACCATTATTCCATGTAGTCAATGGCTCCATGTAGCATGATTCTGTGATCTCTTACTCTTGTCGCTTCAAGGGAAGAAACAAAATCATAGCCAGGGATGTTTCATCACTAGTATCATAATTAGTCAAACTTATAAGGTGCTTTTTATTCTTAACTTTCCTTTTTTATTCTTATTTGTTAACCTGTTCACCATTCGTGAAACAAGCATCTAATAGTTATCCATCTTTTCCTCCATGCATGAATCATTTGTTATAGATCCATAGAGGACATTAGAGTTTTAAAAGATCGCATGAGATTTAATTAATTAATTTTGTTTGTTAAGAAGTTTTTCTAATATCTAAGAATAATTTATATAAATTGTTGCCACGAAAATTCGATGTAAAAGGTGGAAATCGCAAGTGGATTCATACGAGAAGAAAATTCATTCTGAGCTAGATAATCTGTACACGGGAAAAGAATGGGAGCTTGAAGATCGCCGGAGTTGATCTGATTGGAGGCCTTCCGATGCTTAAAATAATACAAGATGTATATCAGATATTTTGAGCCTCTTTTATAGATGAAGAGTCTTTGTTTCTCTAGGTTTGGATTCTAGAGTCCAAAGTCAAGTGAAGAGCAGATTCTTCTTTCCTTATTTGGATGATGAATCTAAGCCCAATGAAACTCGATTTCCTCCGGTGTCATATGTCAGTCCACAGTTGGATGATCAGATTTAGGTTCCATCATGAATGATAAGGGCTTGATAGAGTGTTACCTACTTGGAACATATTAGACCGTCACTAGTAGAATGCAGCAATGAACCATATCTTACCGTTAGTGTCCTCTCTACTTTTGAGATAGAATTAAACTCTTAGTATTATGCCTTGTAGTCACTGCAGATGATTTGTCACTAAGAAACTTAAAAAAATAACAATTTAATTAGGAACGTATAAACATTTTTTCTTCAACGGATCACGAATTGATTTTTGTGGTCATTAGATGAAACTTGTAAGTTAGAAATTTTGAAATAATTAGTTGCTTAATTAAGGACCAATGCAAAAAATAATTATTAATTTATTTTCAATAAATATTAAAATTTGTATGAACTAAGCATTATATTGCATGATCTCTCATGTGGCTATCGAATGCGGCATCTTTTTCTTCATTATAGCTTGAGCATTCAACGGATGGGTTTAGATGACAAAGTTACCGGGAGTTTTTAGTAATGACCTGCACGACAGATGGAAACAATCAAGATTATAGATTATTATTCATAAATTATCTCTAGATAAGAGTGTGAATATGGAAACTTAATAGAAATCTTAATTAGTAAAAACAAGCGCCCAAATCCTAATTTAAGTTATTTACTACAAATGTGCATTACCATTTAAAGTTTTCGATTCAGAATAATTTACTAAAATTTTAATATTAAAATTAGAATTAATTGATCATTAATTTTATTTATAAGGTAAAAAAAATCATTTCAGGGATCTAGCTAATGCTAGATGCAAAGATATATAATAGATAGATGTGAGCATCATTAGCTATTTTGTAATTAAACAAATTGCTTGAAGAGAAAAGAGGGACCTATTACTTATATAATTTGGGATCAGATCAACCAACCATTAGAACTTTTATTCGAGGAGGTGCTGTCAGCCTAGCGAATGTCATTTGTTTCTATATTTATCAGTGGTGTTTCTTCTGAGGAAGTAAGGGGCAACAGTAGTTGCAAGTGATTCAATTAACTGAGATTTAAAAGTTGAAATCTCGCCTCTCTTGTTAATTCATTTAATCAAAGCATTTATAGCATGACTCAATAATCATTCCTCGTTGGTGAGAAATTTTTTTTCTTGCTTTTATAAAATTTCTCTAGACTGACCCTCCCATGACTTGAAAGCAACGAGCAAATAATTCGGAAGTTAGAAACAAGCAACAAATTTGAAAAAAAAATCGTTAAAACTTTGGAATGCTAAAAATTAAAAATAATATATCATAATTAATTTTAAACGATAAATATAACATTAAGTATAGAAAAAGAAATACTAATTAAACTTTGATGACTTATAAAGTTGTTGTTAGAAATTATTTATTATTTTTTTAATAAAGACATCACCAAGTCCTTGCATGCACCGATAGGGTCTGGTGCTTGCCTGCCACGTGCCACATTGGAGGTTAGTTGCTAGATTCTGCCCTGCGACCAGGTCTCGCGAAGGTTAGTGAGGAAGAAAAGCCGGTCCCGAGCCGAGGAGGGGGAGAGAGACAGAGAGCAATGGGGATCCGATTCGTACTGCTGGTAAACAAGCAAGGGCAAACCCGGTTGGCCCAATACTACGAGTACCTCACCCTCGAAGAGCGCCGCGCCCTCGAGGGCGAGATCGTCCGCAAATGCCTCGCCCGCACCGAGCAACAGGTCCCTCCTTCCCTCTCTCTCCTCCTCCTCTTCTTCCGTTCAATCTTCTGCCCTAATGGTGTAGATCGATTAGGGAGCTACCTCGGATGGCTTGTGCCTGAGGAAAGTCCAGAACAGCTCCTTTATGAGTCGATCTGGATGGCGGACATGAATCTGGCGGGGATTGGTGTTGAGTTCTATCGACGATTTGATGTTTTATGGCCTCAGGGGTCTGTAGATGCGTCTCTATGGAGAAGAATGATTTTGAATGATTTTTCTTGTCGATTTTGGCTAACTGTTTAGATCCGTGATGAACTGATTTTTTCTGGGCAATCTCAAGATCTAATTTCTCGAGTTGCACGCTTATTGATTCGTGATGATGGTTTGCGGATTTAGGGTTTGTGGATGGTTGAGGGCCGTTGCTGTAGTAGAGTTGTTGTGTTGGTTGATGTTGGTTTGGGTGCTCCAATGGAAATTGCAGAAAAAATATCCCTTCTGCATGTAAATTTGGTTATCGAAGGAAGTTCTTTTATATTATCCATCAGATTATGCATATCTCATGTCAAAAAGGGGAAGGAAGCTAGTACCCTGCGTTAACACTATAATTATGAGGATAACGATGAACATCTGTTCTCTGAAAGCATGCTGTTATCAGTACCCACTTGTTACTATTGTTAATTTATCATAGTTTTTTCCTGTTATGATTGTTGATGTCCAGTTCGTTTCTAATTGCAGTGTTCTTTTGTTGAGCATCGAAACTACAAAATTGTGTATAGGCGATATGCATCACTTTTCTTCTTAGTGGGGGTTGACAATGATGAGGTATGACATTCTGTTCTCTTGGTGTGTCTCGTCTATGAATCACTGATCCTGCATACTTTTACCTCCATAAAACTTTCTGGGCAAGTCTGTGTTACTTTCTTCTATTGCACTATAGGTTTGAACATCAACTTCTATGAACTAATAAATACATAATACTTCTGGTTGCAAAAATGTTTATGTTGAATTAATTGTGCAATTGAAGATTCTGATTTCAAACACCAATATGGATATTTGGTATTGGAGCCTCCTTTTTTGGGGAAAATGAAACTATAATATTTAGTGAAATTGAGATAAGACAAAGAAATGGAGGCACCAATTTATTTTCGAGCAATTAAAAATGTTATAGTGCTATTATGTCATAAGAGGAGACGAGTCCTGACTAAGCTTTTATGCAAGTGCTTAAGGGTGGACCTTCATTGATACCCAATTCAATGCTGATGCAGGGAAGTATATTATTTCAACAAAGTGAAGCTTTTCTAGTGAATGAGCTAAAGGTAGATTAAGGCAGTTATATTACCTTCCAACAGAAACGGCTTTTTGCATATAATGAAGGCCTATGTAGTCTGTATTTCATAGATAATATAGTTTGTGGGAGTAAATCCCTTCATTGATCGAGCAGTCTCCAACTCTACGTGTGAGGGGTTGCTGATTAGGGCATTAAAAAAATAAAAATAAATAAAAAATAAATAAAAAACAGAGGGTGGGGGTGTTTGGGGTGGGGGGGGGGGGGGGGGGGGGGGGTGTTGGAGGGGATGATGGAATCTTGCAGTTCAAGTTGATGTGGATGGGAATTAGCAAATTTTTGTCTAGTCATGTTTACAGATTTTTAATGTCTGCCAAGACATGGGAGAGGAAAATCTACTAGTGGGTTTGGACTTCGTATGGAACATTCACTTGATTGGCAATTCAGTACAACAACCATAATGCTGTTGGGACATCTCTCATTGTTCAGCATTTTACTTGTATAACATATTCCTTCTTTATGTTAATCATTATCTTACTACTTTGGAGGTCTTCTAAACTCATTCATATGTGACAGCTTGGTGCCAATATCAATCATATGTAACTTAAATATTTATGACTCGAAGATTTTGGGCCTGACATTTGCATTTTGAAGTCTTTGTGTGGGATCAGATTGCTTAACACTAAACAGTCTATCCACATAATCTTATGCAATAGAAATCACTTCTTTTACAGAATGAGCTAGCAATCCTAGAATTCATACATCTGTTAGTCGAAACTATGGACCGCCATTTTGGAAATGTGGTATGTTCTTAAAATCCTTGGTAGCTTTAGATTAAGCCACCTAATTTGTTTCATTAAGGATCTAAAATACTCCTTTCTTCTTTTTACCCTCTTCACAGTGTGAGCTTGATATCATGTTCCATCTTGAGAAGGCACACTTCATGCTGGAGGAGATGGTAATGAATGGGTGCGTCATCGAAACGAACAAGACAATTATTTTGACGCCAATTCACCTCATGGACAGGGCTTCATAGTTCTTTGGATGTTGGTTCTCGCACGTAGCATTGATCTGATGAAATCAAGTTTATGTTGGACTTATCTGTGGTTTTGCTTTTTCTTACATTTGTTTAAGTCTGGAAATATATCAGCAGATGATGAAACCGTCTCGGAGTAATTGATTGCATGAATGTCTGAGAGCAAATCATTGTCGAAATGCATGTCTGAGATGGCCGAGATAGTTCTATGATATGCTCTTATCTTTAGAATATTGCACCGTATGCTCTAATAGCAGCAATATGAGATGGGGAGTCACAATTACTTCAACTTAAACATAATATCAGACAGCCATGATGAGTCCAAAATAAGCCCAACTTAATCAGGGCGCACGGGTGGGCCGGACAAACAGATACTCAATTTTCATATTTCCTAGTTAGCTCAATCCTCTAAAAACTCCCCGTACGTAAACCGGTTTTTGGTGGATAAACGGAGGTTTAGGCTGTTAATTTGAGACCACAATGCAAATTTTGCCCCTCCCACTTCTTAAACAAAACAAAAGAAAAAACCTACAGTTTGCAATCATTTCTAGGAGCTTAAGGTGGAAGACGTAGCAATTTCCTTTCTGAGAAATAATGGTAGTTTCTACGGCTCCCATGACCCGCTTATTTTCTTGTAACAAATGGCTTCTGGATCTGCCACTGCCATTTTCAAGAACCACGCGTGCTGGTAGCTAACTACACGACTTTATGGATCACGAACTATATCCCAGTCATTTCAGGAGATACCCTGACAAAACTTTTGCTCCCCAAACCATTTCTTGGTCTTTTGGATGACAGATGACAGCTCTCTACGGTTTGTTTCTATCATGCCACCACAGAGAACGAAAAATAATAACGAACAGCTACAAATTGAAGAAAAAGCTCAATAACAAACTTGCATCTCATTGTGTTTGAACAGGGACAGGCAATTCCAAAACACAATGGAATCATTTTAATATTTTTAATAATGAAAATTTTCGGTCTACAAACCTTAGCATTCAAGAAATTCCCTCCCTAACATGTCTCAATTTTAAAAATAATAATAATAACCATAAGATTGAAAGATTGAAAACAGTCAGTAATGGACACATTTTAGCTTGCTTCATAGCAACAGGAAACACCAACTGGCATGCTTCAGCGGTAAACGGTCAGTTGGGAACCTGGAGAATAGACAAGCAATAGTCCTTGCACTGCCAATAAAGTTCAGCACAAAGTCCTCTTTGTAAAACTTATGCGAGTGCATAACAAGAACAACAATGAAATGTAAAGTGA
This sequence comes from Phoenix dactylifera, assembly GCF_051530095.1. NCBI lineage: Eukaryota > Viridiplantae > Streptophyta > Magnoliopsida > Arecales > Arecaceae > Phoenix > Phoenix dactylifera. The sequence goes on along the minus strand of NC_143198.1, from coordinate 29,126,954 downwards.
AACAAATAAAATGCAATGTACAACTAATAAAATTACTCAATTCTTTCAGGAACAACTATTGGCTGGAGAAAGGAATATCAACAAAAAAAAATTCAGATGCGGCATCATTTGAAGCTTCCAAACTGCTGTTGGCCAAATGTTGAAAAGCTCCCACTTGTCCCCATTGCAGCAGATGGAAGCCCAGACCTGCCCAGACCAGTTCCCATGCCCATGGCTCTCCCCATGTATGCTGAACTTGGAAGTCCTTTTTCCTTCTCATCAGGCCCATCACTAAGCCCCCCAACAATCCCAATATCTGCTAGATTTACCTTCTTGGCTGCAAATTGCAATGGAGCAGCGGGTAAAAAAATATGGTAAAAGAAGTCAGATTAATGTTGCCACACGTCAAACTAATTCTCTAGTAGTTTCAACCTGATGATTTCTTCATGTATGAAAATGCCATACAATAAGCATAGTCGTAATTTTTCTTTTACTGAAAAAATGGTAAATTTGCAGATGCATCTATTACAGCGCTATAACCCTGTATAAATGTATATCTGACATCGAACCAATATCTAATAATCTGATATGAAGCTTATAAAACATTGTCTTGGATATGGAATATTTTTGAGGTTTGCCTGTCTCCTCTCCAAACCAAGAATAATTATTTGCCTATTTCTATATCTTACAAGACCAAACAAAACCTCAAAACGAATTTTCTATCTTCATATCCTCTAGCAACATAATTCCCAAAGTTTCCTGGAACACACTCATCTATTGGTATCAAACACATACCAAGCGATGTATAAAGATATATGCAAAATGGAAACCCAATTGAGAAGAAATGCAACTTGAGTACATTCAGTTGGGCATGTGGTACAACTAGGAAGGATAAAATAAGAGTAGTTGAGAGTGCTAACATGGCTTTGGGGAAAGGAAAAAAATATTAGAATACATTAGAGAAAGCTTAGGAGTTGCACATACAGAGGATGAAGTGATGGAACTGAACGAAAAATAGTATGGAAACTGAAATGGAGACAGTAGCATGCACTCAAAAGAAAATTTGACACTGGAATGCTATGAAAAGAAGGGAAGAGGACCCAAAAAAATTCAGAAAATAGCTATCATAAAAATCTAAAATTTTCCACTGATAACAGACGTAGCAGCGGAGAGAAGAAATGGGAAAGATATTCATGTTTCCAATTCAAATAGATGAAATAACAAACAAGTCATGCACTTTTAGATGCGTTTGTGTGCCTGCTTGCATGCAAAAATTAGTACTAGAAAAAAAAAAAAGAGTCATATTCAATCATGTCAAGAAATCAGAAATTAATAATGCAATCCTCAAGTCCCAGGTACGTTCAGGGCACCGTTACATTAGAATCAATGACTTAATTCAGCAGCAGAAAACTACCAATTTTGTGGTCATGTCCAATCTGTCTCCCTACCTTGGATGCTATCTCAAAACCAGGATTGCTTAAAAAGAAATCTCTCTCAAGGCATTCAATTTGCTACAGAACCATGTACAATTGTTGGATTTGGAGACATGCATTAGACAGGAGCAAAATTATTGGTACATCGTCATAAGGAATGCAAAAACAAGTCATGACATCACTAGTAAGCAAGTTTGTAAGTATCAGGCTTCAACCTCCAGGTAAAGAATGTTAAATTTGTAGCTACTTATTTTAAAAATGATTAAACAGTCCAAAATCACCAAAAAAAATTAATGATAAAAGATGAGAGGAGAAACTCACGAGCAGTTATATTCAGATCAATCAGTCCACGGCTCAAGGAATCAGCCCATATTCCAGACTTAACCTGAAAAGTGTCCTTGAGGGCAGGCTTGGATGCTGTTAAAGAGGTCTGCCCCAGGTTGTTGAGGCTGTTATTTGTAGAATGCTGTGAAGGTTCTGTAGTTGCTGCCTCAGTATGAGAGGTGAAGGGACCAAAGGTCTCATCCAGCTTGTTTGGGCTGCTGGTTGTAGAATGTTGTGAACATTTTGTAGTTGCTGGTTCAGTATGAGAAGTCAAGGCATCAAACGGGTCAGAGCCCTCAAAATTGTTTAATGGAATTGCGGCAAAAGGATCAAATGATTGAGTGCTAGCAGGCTCAGAAATGGGAGACTTTGTTTCAGAAGATGAGCCTGGCTCTGGTGCTGCAAAAAACTCCATATTATCTGAAGGAAATGCAGCAGGAATGGCAGGTTGACTGGCAAAGAGATCAATGCTGCCCTGCAGTAACAGTGAGTAATATACAACATTAAAAAAACCTTGAATTAAATAATTTTCATCTAAAAAAGAATACAGGCTGCAGAAAATGAAAAAGACAACAAAACATCTGCTGCATATGAAAACATTTTTCTCCGTTTAAGGAAATTATGCACTCGCATTATTGGAAGTTCAACAAAAGAAACTTTAACGACCAAAAGAACAGGAAACTTGGGTTCTTAGTTTTATCTTTCCCTTTGTGCACTGGATTACTGCCCAAGTTACATGAGGCTACTAGAACTTAATAAACTTGAATTCAACCACCTTATTAATTGGGAAAAATATTAAAACTAACCTGAGTATGAGAAGTTGCCGTTGCTTCGGCTTGAGGTGAGGCCGATTGAAAAGTCGCATCAGCAAAAAGGTCAACTTCAGTTGTTGCAGGATTTCCATGCGTGGTTGTTTCTGTTGGAAGAGAAGATGGTTCATCCATGAGGTTGAACCCTAATCTTTGTCCAAATAGATCAACCTGGCTAGAGCTTGTATTAGCTGATCCTGTGAAATAAAATAGAAGGGCTACCAATAAGCTCATCATAAACTTATTTACTTGAAGTCTAAAATCTATAAGCCACAAATCATCACAATTTAGCTTAACCAATATCAGCAGATAACACGTTTGCAACATTTGAGGCCTAAGAAATGACCGTACATGCACATTAGAATAATTAGGAATAAAATTAGTCACCTCAAGATTCTCAACAGTGATGTTGCCTCATGGCTACTAACCCTCATGAAAAGTAAACTGGACTGCCTTACAACCATGCAACTCATATTTTTTGGGGGAAAAATAATATTTCTAGATCAAAAGGATACAAAACAAGCATGATATTGCTTTAAGCATGACAATTGTGCATATGATTGAAACTGAAAAATATGTCCGTGTCTGAAAGAAGACTTATAACATATAGTAAACTTTGTACATAAATTTGACAGAAAAAACAGAAGTGAAAAAACACAGGTGGAATAATAGAAATCAACATTCAATGGTTAGTTTTGGCACTGATATCCAGGAAAATATCTGAAAACCAAAAATTAGAGCTATCTTTTTTAAGTAAATGATATATTGTCCCAAAGATTTTAATCTTCAAATGGTATGCAAATTGCAATGACAGAATGTGCTTAAGTTTGGCTGCACGTTACTTGGTAAATCCATATTGGATTATAATCTGACTATATCAAGAAATACTCTCATCTGACATATCCAGTTTAGGCCCTAAACTAACATGATTTTGAAACAAGTTGATCGTAGAGTTGGAATAGAAGGAACCACTTAACCTCAGGTAAGCTCACAAGAAACAGCTCAGTTGTCATCTGTAGCTTATAAATTATAAATCCAACCTGAAGCGAAGTTGAATACTTTTAAGTAAACAGGCAGGTTTGTCTCCAAATTTCAGATTAAGTATCTAAGTCATGTCAAACCCAGGATTGATGCATTACCCCAATGTTTCGCCATCTAGAGATGGAGAATGAAAAAGGCAAAAAGAGAAACAGGCCGTGTCCTGTTTTACCCGGACACTACCGTGCAGCTTCTAGAATCCGTGTCTGATACATCTCTTGAGGCAGATATGGGTCAGACACTTGGATACTTATCATTTTTTTCAGCTTTAGAAATTGGTAAAGACTAAGTCTCTTCAAGCAATGAGTTTACCCACTATAACAATGTCCTTTTTAGAGATTGGTGAAGATGGTAGGGACAAAACAAAACTTTCCAATATATGATTTTCTTAAAATCCTAAAGCTTATTGAGAAATTTTTTATCTATCCATCCTTTATCTTATTTTTTTTCCTCTTTTCAAGCTTGGCAATTGGACATGCGACTGCATCTGATTCACATGAGGGAATGTAGCAACAATTTTCTGGTTAGTCTTAGATAGATATAATTTTACTGTTGAAACAAATCAATGAGTGAGACTCCCGTAAGTGGGAACAATACCATCTAGTTGTTTGAGCGACATCAATATATCACTTATCGATTTAATTCTGGGAAGTATTCAGGTACAAATAATTATATCACTTTGCTTTGGAAAGAATCCAGACAAAAAGTATCGAATATGATCACTTCTTTATCTTATTCTCCCCTTCATGTTGAAATCTTAGTTCTCTTTATCTATGCTTTGCAGAATTTTTGTTTGATTTATTCATTGTGCAAGCATTGATACACTAACCATTCACAAAATATATGAATCTTACTTATCAGAATCTAAGCAAAGCAGGTATAAGTTCGGTAACTAATGCATATATGCTAGTAAAAAAGAGATATTTCTCTTTCACCATGTGAAATCAATAAACAAAAACTACTCACCAGTTTTAGAAGATCCGCGTGGGTCGAAGTCATCAAAATCATCCTTGCTACTAGTTGCTTGAACAATTGGGCTTTTAGAAGATGGAGCGTGGCCCGGCTTAGTTGATGGCTTTGATTTTGATGTTAAAGAATCTTGATCCCTATCCAACAAACAAATTTTAGTTGAACATTAGCGGTAGGTGAAGCAACATTAACAAAAGGATTTTTAGGTTATTTGATATTTAAGGTTCATGACCCAAGATTGAATTAAGGCAACCATTATTTTATCTATGTAAACAACCAATCCCCATCTAAGGCATTTCTTTTTCCAGCCTCTTATATATGCAAGCGTCAATTGGTGTTTTCCATAGTTGTGCATGCATCCCTTGGTAAGATAATATGAAATCTACTGGTATCTTTTAGGTAGAGGTGCTGTGATTAAATATTAAAATTATCAGTTTTTTGAAAAACTTAATTGCCCATCTTACAGCTTCCTAATGTAATTCCATGATATTCTTTTCATGTAGGTCGTGCCAAATCAATTAGGCTGGGTAAGGTTGAGACCGCTTTTCCATATTATAAGCTATCCAAGATTGGAAAGAGTATCTAAGCCCCCTAGATAGGCATAGGCTAGGCCTTGGAAGTTATTTGTAGAAGCAGGCACGGTCTTGGGAAAAGCTCGGCTCAGTCCAAACTTAGACCCTGTGAAACCCTAGTTTCACATAATTAAGTAGTACCTAAGCCTGCCAAGGAGGCATGGACCAGGCATGGAAGTTATTTGTAGAAGCAGACAGAGTCTTCGGAAAAGCTGAGCTCAATCCAAACTTGGACCCTGTGAACCCCAAGCTTCACATGATGTATCTAGGCCCAAAGAAGCCTAGGCCAGGCCCAAGAAAATTATTTGGAGAAAGAGACATGGTCTAGAGAAAACTCAGCTCATTCCAAACTTGGCTCCTGTGAACCCACAGTTTCACAAAATTAATTAGAAACTGAGCCCACAAGAGACCTAGACCAAACCTAAAAAGTTTTCTTTTATTACTTTTTGGTTGTCATTGTCTTGGGAAAAATGAGCTCAGTCCAAACTTGGCCTCTCTGAACCCTTAGTTTTGTGTAATTAGATATTACTAGAAGACCTTAAACTTCACTAGCACAAAACTACATCATCTTCTAGATTTCCTTTTCTTTTGGCTGATCTGGTTTTCATCTCAAATGAATCACAACCAAAAACATCCCTTATAAACATGATAACCCAAATCAACAAGCAAGCATAATGTAAGAAAAAGAAAAATGAAAAAGACAGAGTATACAAGGCCAGTAGAATTTACCTGGCTTGATGTGCTACTGTCTTCTTTGATTTGCTCCCTTCATTTTCATCAGCAACACTTCTATGTGATTCACTGTTTCGGTAACTATCTCTAAAGGTGTCACCTTCCCTTGAACCACTTAGGTTTCCATAACGATCACTAAAGCCATCACTGCCGTATGAAGCTGAACTTGATTTATATGTTATTCCAGTTGAGGACAGCCCAAAATACCTAAATACAGCAATCACTGATTCAGCAAAATATGGTTTAGATATGAGCAGAAAAAGATCTCACAGGGAGTGTTCAGAGTCTTACTTATCACGGGTTGCAGCAGCTTTATCTCTGACTGCTTGTATTTTTTCTTTATCATTCAAAAGAGTTGAGATGGTTTCTGCCTTCTTTCTCACATTGATCCCGACATCCTTTCCATTAGGTTCAACATACTCAAATCCTGAAAGTGCCTTTTTGAACACAAAAAAACACATAATGAGAAGCATTTGGGAGAAAAAAGATCCCAATGGACAAGGTAAATTAATAATTTTCTTATCCAGGGTGAAGAAGCAGTACTGAGATTTGAAAAGTATGCTCAATAATGTCATCAACTGCACCTTCCGATCCATTTGCGATCAAGTATTCAATAACAGCCAATGCCTACAAGGAAGTTTAGTGCAATAACTATATGAATGTTAAAACAGTAAGTAAAAATAGCCGATGAAGCTAAAGATCTGTTTATCCACATCACGGATAGAGTTTTAACTGGCACCTTGTACACATGACGCCATTTGGAACCAGTATCTGACAATCTTGTCCAAAGTACATTCATGATTAACGGGCACTCAGTGCTGTGCAGATAACATTTACAGAATTAGAAATACATATACTTTGGCACATTACTTCTCCAAAATAAAAGATATTCAGTGGCAAATCCAAATAAAATCGAGGTAGGGATTACAATTTTTTCGTTGCCTGAGCGATCTCCGATAGAGCAGATCCATGAGGACCCCAAGGTTCATCGCTAGTTGCATCAAGAACCTAATTTTCGTAATGGTGATAGATCAATATAAAGAAAGAAACAGAGAGAACAAAACAGAGAGTCCAACGCCAGTAGCAACTTCTTCCCAGATTTGAACTTCAGCAATAATACAGTCCACTCATGATCCTATAATACCAACTCATATCAACCAAAATGGACATCGAGAAGAAGAGAGTTGGCTTGCTATCTAAGAATTAAACATGCCGAAGGGAAAACAACAACTGTAATATTTTTTCCCCTTTTTTGCAGTCATTTCACCATGCCGCCAAGAGAAATTTCAGCTCAGTTCTCCAAGATCAAGGCTAAACATTTTTTTTAATTTATTTAACCATTTTTTTCAGGGGGGCAACAAAATTGATATCTCGAGTACAAGCTGGTAAGATAGGCTGATATCTCCACTTGAAGGATGTTCAGAAAGAAGGAGAAAAAAATTCTTTCTATTATAAATATTAATTCACAATCTAAAATCGAGTCCATCAGTTCATGGAGGATAGCCCTTGTTTTCTCAAATAGAAAACCATGGAATCAAGATTTGAAAGAAATTACAACGATCCGGGTCCTCATTACCATAGATCGAGACATTAAAAGCAAAATTCTAACCTTCTGTTCCATCTCCGGCACCTTCAGCACTTTAAGATTAACCTCTCTCTTTCTGAAAAATAACGGAAAATAATTTTAAAAAAATCAAGACAAAGATCTCAGGAGGGCGAAATGGAGAGGTTTCCGAACGCAGGGCTTACATCTCCCGTACAGTTTGATCCAAGACCTTCATGAAATCCATTGCCGGTACGATCGGAGAAGACCTCGATCTCGCCCCCAAATCTGGAGTCGGAGGGGAATGGCTGACAATTGGACTCCTTTTAGACCTGAAGAGATTCTAGGTTTTCTAGGATCTGGGTATGAGAGCCGGAGCACCTAACGAGGGTCGGAGCCTCAGATGGTCCAAGAGACGGGAGAGAGTTTTTTTCTTTTTTGTTTTGTTTCGTTTTTTGGGAGGTGCGGTGGGATGGTGGGGTTGGGGAGATGTATTTATCGAAGAGAATGGACGACGGACGGCTGGCAGACTTGTCCATATGATTGTTCCAAAAGGTTGCGTTCTCATACAGTAATGAACGGTGAGGATGCCAAACCGCTAGACGCATGGATTTGAACCGATCATGGGCCGGGCCTCGGGCCTAACTATTATTTTGTTAGTTGGGCTTCCAGCCGGTCCTACTTAAAAGTCTATGTGCACGGTCTTCGAACTGCAGCAAAGATAGATTCTATGGAAGAGGATATTTTAAGTATGATACTTCGTTTTTATTGGATGAGTGAAACTTGCAAAAAGAAATCTTCAAGTTGTGTGACGTAAGTGTTGTCGATATTTCTCATCTGGGTGTGAGATTGGATGGAAGTGAATGCATTAGGGAAAGAGCAACGCTACAATAATATGACTTCATAAATCCGATTGCAAGTTTACAGCCATTCCAATGAAAATTCAGCTGGTATGATCCTAGATTTATGCATGCAGTCCTTATCTTTCATGGGCTGCTGATGCCACGGAACATTATTACATGTCTCTCACAGAGGCTTAGTAAATTACGTGTGGCGGTACCATTATTGATAATCTAAATCTGTAATGGGATATGCAAGTCGAAAGATTAAGGTATTAGTGAAGGGCTCATCTTTGGCTCGAATTTTCGACTTGGTAAGTGCTTACCAACCGCTAGACCAGTATACGAGTGAAGTGGCCCATCTTTGCCTGGAAACATTTGATTTGCGGAAGGCTCGCTCAAGTAGCATGCCAGCAAAAATAAGAATGAATTTAACAGAATAATTGTGAATTAATGTTTAAAATATTAGCTCAAGTCGCATATGAGAGGGCGATGAAACACCTTAATCTCTCACCAAATCCTCTATATGAGAGTTTCATGAGCAACCTGATGACCTGACTCGAGCTTGGCTCGATTATAGAACGTGACGACTATGCCTGACTCATTAACACCACCAATGACCATCAAGCAATAGCCATCCTAGTTGTGCAGCGAGAGCGCTTCGAGCATCAAAAATGAGCCATTTGCATATGCCACACCTGATGCATGCAGCAGAATTAGTGATGGAAGCACTGGCAGGGAGCCCGGATGAGATTAATACAGCAAGTGATTAGATGATGCAGCACATTGTAACACACATCTCACATTCTACCTGAAAGAAATGCAACTGCAAGCTGGCTGAGGAAATATGCAAGGTTCCAGCTCCCTGGTTCTTTATGAAACTCCTCTTACATGAAAGAAGGCTCATTATGAATTTGAACTACAGATTGTAAGCATAAACCATTATGCACGGCCAGTCACCGGCCCAATTTCACAGTGCTAGTCGGATATCAAAGAGATGAAGAGGGTAGTTTCATTGGTCTGAATGTTGTTACTCTGAGCAGAGACCTTGTTTCAGACATATGGATTGGTTGGAATCCAATTGGAACCCCTTGGTTACAGAATTTTTAACCGGAATTCTGAAGTACAGGCACGAGCATATGCATATGTGACATAGTTGCAAGAGAGAATTGAAGTCATTCCAAGGCTATAGCCAAGCTATCTGTACAAAAACAAGAGAGTGCCAAATTTACAGGAAGAAAACGAAAATTAGTTGCGCTAACAAATCAATCCCTGTAGTACCAGCACTGAGAAAGTACCCGTAACTGTAAAACCAACTAAAATTTCTTTCTTTTTCTCTTTTTGGCCAAGAAACAAAAATTTCAAGCTACCAGTATATGTTGCATACCGAAGTAATGCAATCAGGATTCAGCCCCAGTATGTTTCAATGATCATTGCAAATATTCAAAATCATCTGTTATTCCCACCTGCATTTTGGAAGCCACAAGTATCAGAAAACTTAGATCAAGTTCTCACCAGAAAAAGCAACCAAACTATAAAAGAAAAGTCCTAGCAAAATTTAGGATTACTGATAGTATAAGAAACAATGCCATGCATATATCTTATTTGCTGATGATATGTCTCTTTATCAATAATTCAAATGATGCCAACAACTTGAGGAGAAGAGGAGACAGTCCATTGGTTGTCATGCTGCTTAACTGCATCTGAAAATAGAGCAATAGCAATGCTCGAAGCATGGTTTTAATGATAAGCATTTGATAACCAATCATCATTAAAGGACTTAGAAAGCCTTTTATATGGAGTTTTATGTCTGTAAGTGCAGATAGGAGGTCATGAACGTTAGAGATGGAAATCCAAGATGGACAGGAGCTCAATAAATATTGAAACTCCTGAAGACCTCTTGGACAGCAATGGAAGATATTGCAACATACAGCAATTAGATACATGCATTGAGAAACATTACGACAATTCTGAAATAAATATAATTTTAAAAAGCTAAACAATTGAGAGAGTCCATTGTAGACTACAATGTCACCGTGGCTGATTTTCATCCGGCGCTTGAGTCCAAACTGGTAGCATGTCTGAAAAATCCAATTGACAGAACTGGTATTCCCCATATAATAGTTAATAGAAGTGGACAGATCCTAAAAAGCTTTGTAATTTTATTCCATTTAGTGTTTCAAATCTTTTGGCATCATTTCCATCAAGGTTTTCTTAAAAGATAGACACAACTATGCCTTACAATATTCTGCCACAAACCAGAAATATACCAACGTACATGTTCCGAACACCCCAAGTTTATTTTAGAGTGCAGGTACCTACAAAATAGCTCAGTCGCTCCAAGAAAAACCCCAGAAAGCATCAGGAAGTAAGCAGAAATGATAGTTTTGCAAAGCACATATTCTGTATCGGAAAGTTGATGTATCCACGTATACCTGAGTTCGGTTGTATGCTAATGACACAACAATCTGAACCATGGCATAGTGAGGGATGCAAATGCAGGTCTGATATGAAGGAAAAATGCATCTACCTCTGTGTACAAGTGTTCAAGTTGCTCCTTGGCTTCTGGAAATTTGGTTGAACACCATTGCTGTAGGGTAAATATGTTGTCTGAGAAATTATGTTCAGAAGCTTATCAGTTTAGATAAAAGCAAAAGGTTGATCGGTAGCAATACAGAAAAATCCTGTCAAAGAAATACCTGTCCATCTGTTAGCTGCTGAATGAGCAACCTCAATTGCATTTTCTGCCATATCAGTGAAAATCAGAAGGCTGAATTTACAAAGTGCACAAAAATGGTGTAGTGTTTAAATGGCACAACTTCAGAAAACTATGACTGCAATATCAGCACTGAAGAAGATGAAAGCATTCTCATGTGGAGAAGATGAGAGATGTTCTTACTCATTGCTTCGAGTGCAGCAGGATCATTATCGGCATAGCATGCCAACTCTTCCTATAAACAGATAGCCAATAATTTTTTCAGTACTCACAAAAAACTATGAGAATACATAGGAAGTTAAGTGCATAGTAGCTACCGTCAGCTTTTTATGCTGTAGTTCAACAGTCTTCAGTTCCTCTAAAGCAGCTTTTCTTTCATCCTTCATACAATAAAAATCGGTTAGATCTACAGGCCCATGTTAAAGTCTTTATAGAAGGATCTCTGGATGCATATAAAATGGATACACTTTATAGGCTTACAGATTCCTCCCTGCCTTTCTTCAAGTTGCCCCTTTGCTCAACAAGTTCAGCAAAGCGCTTCCTACAGCTCGAAAGATCAGATTCCAGTTTGCGGTAAGTATTCCTTAGCTGCATAAAGCAATTATAAATTCTACAGATACAAGCAACCAAAAAACCTGATGATTGAATATAAATACGTACTTTCTAAACATGAAAAAATAATACCTGATTTCCAGCACAGCTAGGAAGACTCCAAAAGTATACCTGGGAAAATACATGTGTAAGCTACATAAACATAACTAAACAAGATTGAATGATTGATCCATTCGCTCAAAAAAAAAAGACATAAACGGACCATTATATTACTAGAATAGGTTCAAAGTTGAAATAAAGCAGATAGTAAGAAAAAGGTGTGGCCGATCCAAATATTATTAAAAGCTGAGAGTTATAAGACATTTCATAGCACAATAGAAAGTTCCACTTCACATTATTGGCAAAATTAGATGAGCACCAGAAGTCACCATGCAGCAATGCAAGTGCAAAACACAAGAATGTATTGCCACCTAAACTAATGCATGAAGTTTTATAGAATGATGCGAAAATTTAGGGAAACTAGCCAACGAACTTTGTCTTGTTTCTACATTTTCAGTTATATTGTAGTGGCATATCATCACAAAGTAAACTTAGTCTTGATCAACTACTCAGATGTCCAGATTTGGAAAATGTAGTGCCAAAGAATCATCAGTGCAGTAGCAACCATATTCATATGCTACACATTTCCACACACACAAAAATAAATAAAAACACATAAGAAGGAAAAGAAACATAAACCCACAGAAGTGCCTATTTTATCCTTCAGAACCAGGTCATCATCCACTAGACTTTGGAGAACATCCTTCACTGATTGGCTGATCACACCCTTCTTGGGACCCAATTTCTCAAGCTCCTTAAGCTGACAATCAAAACAAGAAAAGAGAAGGTCAAAATTTGATCTTAAATTAGAAAACTAAAAAGAACAAATACAGACAGGCAGTTGAAGATAAATCCCATCATGGTTGAAGCTATAACGTATATAGAGAACACTTGTGACAAATAATAAGAGATGGAACGGTTGAATTTTAACCTTTGAATCTTATAGAGTAAAATTTTGGAAAAGATGACAATTTATGAAATTTGATATCACATCCTGGAACTCTGAGCACAGGAAACAAATCTATGTTTCACCATGCATGTATGACGAATTGGATTGCTCCAGAACAACATTAAACTTGATTAAAACATATCACACTTTGCTCTGATGAAAGGAGAAGATAAGTAAAATGAAAGGAACAAATATTTTAGCACATAACCACAATGATAATCAACTGCGGATCATTCTTGACTCTCCTTTTCAAAGCTCATTTACTCTTTTAATATGACGAGCCAGCAAGGTATGTCCCTAGCAGAGGGCGAAGCATTATAACTGGGTGAACAGAAGGAGCAGGCAGAAGAAGCAATTGAGTTGGATTGCTCCACCCACAACAGGATTTGTAATTTAATCATAACCATACTGATTATTATCTAACCGCTACCCAAAATCCTAAATGACATATAATATTCAAACTACTACATTATACTTACACCTCAATTGAAGGTCAAAATGAGCTCTGCCCAAATTCTATCCAAATTAGTTTTGTTAGCAACCATCGTAACTTGAAAACATGGATTAAGCATTGTCTAACCTGTAACTAATCCAAATCATGATCATCGAATACATGTACTTTATCAAAATCAAAGAATCTCCTTAATGAAAAAAGCCAGCTAGTAAATCTTAATGTTCATCTACAAGACTCATTCCTTTGACATAGGGTCAGATTTAGGATCAAGGTATGGATATACTAGCTGTCAACATAATGTGAACACTCTAAATTAGGCAGTTTTGAGCAAGTGTGGGGCCTGCCATGATACTAAAAGGCACGAAATTGATCTAAAAAAATAAGAACTCATTTATAAAAAGCCCAAGCTATAGCCAAAAGGCATTCTCCTGGCAATGTGGCATCAACACTATGCATGCTTCATTATTTACATTTATTACTGCTAGGGCTTCATTTACTATCACCACCATAATTTTCATATCCTTTCAAACAACTTCCATGGCATGTTTGATCTCGCCCTTTATCTTGGCCTTTTAGATACAAAAATAGTCTATCTCCTCATCAACGCCTCATCACAACTTTGCTGCTTACGCCTATTTGATCTCAAATAATTTACCACCACTTTATCCTTAATGGTATAACTCCTATTCTTTTTCTAATGAAATCATTTCTGATTATCCTTTTTGTACAACACATTTACATCAAAGTTCTCATCATTGCCACTCATCTTATGTCATCTTTGCTCTCCAAATCATCTTTACCTGTTCCCTGATGTAGTAAATCAAGTCTCAAATTGCTATATTTTTATCATGAAACTTTTTAGATTTTTTAATATCAAAAGAACCGGTTGATATTATTTGACGAATTTGATTTTAAACCTGAAGAAATGTTAATTATGTTTTATGTCTCAGTTACAAAATGCATGCCTAAAATTAAAGTTGCTGAGCCAATAGCTGAGATCAACCATGATATCTCACCTTTTTGAGCCTCTTGATATCCACATATAGAACCACTAATTAAGGCATGATAGCAACAGGATTTCAGGTTTTCATGTCTATTAATTTTCTTTAAATACAAAACCAGGTAAGAAATATAGACTTATGCACATAGCTGCACCAATGTCAAGTAGCATAACATATCATGAATTAGTTAATTTATCACACTAACGACAAGGTTTGCAATAAAAACATTGACAGATTTGTTAATTTCTGCAGCCCATTCTAAACCATGCAACCTTTACTGTACAAATTAGTGACAATGATCAATCACAATTCTCAGGTAGATTTCAGCTGCTAACCATAAAAGGAATCCTGCTTGCACGGACTACAACCCTGAACCATGAACAGAATGATTTATTAAAATTAACAAGTCTTTAGCTGCCTTCTGAAGCCACAGAAATTGTAAAGCAATTGCATGGATATAATACTTTGTGTGTCAAACATGCATCTCCAATAATACATGGATTGTGCATGCCACTTTTGTGAAAAGCCTGAAGTTAGGGATACATAAAGACTATAGTTTCAAATAAGACGAATACTATAAATTGCAATTATAAAACAAACAAGATATTAAGCAACATACACATCAACAATAATAAATTGTGTGCAAGTTATAAACTCATTTTGTACACAAGTCTCTAACCAAACTAATCAACCAAAATGCTTAAGATCATGGACCAAAACCTTGCAGTATTATATTTAGGAAAGAGGACAACCATCCTAGTAATGTATCAGTTACTATCATGATAGCAAACCAAAAAGTGACAGATCAACCAACCCCAAAACTAAAGAACGAAGACTACATAAATTGGGATACTCACAAGAAAGAAGTCCTGAGACTCATGAAAGATTTGAAGAATCTGCTCACGCTTCTCCTCCAAAGAGAGGCCTCTTTTCTTTGACTAAGAAGCACATATAGAATAATAGGTTAGACTTCTAAATCACAAATGAGAATGCAAAAGATACATATGCATTGCCAAGGGCTGCTGTTCTAAATGGGTAATAGGGCATTGAAAGCAGACATTTGTGCAGAGAAAATTACAGAACATATACACATTGTTCTATGCATGCAAATCTAGAATATAATGTTCATGATCCTTTGATAGACAACTATGCTTATTTTCTGTTCTCCAAAGGCTATTACCTGCAGTTTCCTTCTTCCCCTACCTTTTTCTCAGACTGCTTTTGAATTTTCAAATGTGCAGGCACATTCCTGTGTTACTTGATCACGTTGTTATCTAGTGTCAGTAGTTGCATTTCTAGACATGTGAAAATGACATGAGATGGCATAAGACTCTTTAACATTTTGACAAACAATTCGATGTTTCCTATTAATGGACACTTAATTGTGACACTTCCACTTTCAACTAGTTGCTTTAGTATAAAGTACAGTAGCAAGCAAGGTTGTGTAATACTTCATATATTTATTTAGGGTAACGTATATATATTTAGATTTGTATTTGGTTTTGGTCATTGGTGTCAAAATCTTTGAGATAATAATGGAAGCATTTTTCTAAAACATAATTATTGTGTAATAAAAATTAAAAGTTATTCCCACATCTATTGAATGAAGTGTGATCATATGGATGAAGCCTGATCTACATGGATGGTTTTTCTCTCCATAATATTAGCTGAATTCTTTCAAGCTATCATGAGTTCAACCTATTATATTCTATAAGCTGTTTTTGACCCGTACCAAACCCAAAAACTACTTCCCTCTTTCGGGATTTTTTTTAAGAACTGTTTAGTTGCATGCAAGGAGGACACTTTCAGATAACAATGTAAACTTTCAAAGTATTTAATTGTTAGGGAAGTTATAAGACATGATATGACAAAATGCACTGATAACTCGTGACTTTCTCCATATATTGAGCAGAAAATGTTTCCAGCCAGGATCATCATCCAAACCTCTCTCCTTCATCTCATCTTGTCCCTACAGCAGCTCCAGCATCACTTCCCACCAACAACCACCATCCCTTCCAGAAAAAGTTAACTTCACCAACAGTGATCATTACACTTCCAAAGGAGTTCTGCCAAGTGCTAACAGCCAAATGCCAGGAGATTTAATCAAAAAGGCATTCCACATTGGTTTCTTCTTTTCCTCATTTTTGCCACAAAAAACCTGAGGGTATTATTTACATGCTGTTATAGAGAGGGTACAGAAAAGTAAATGAAGATGGGAAATTGCCAATCTACACGTCTCCACCATCATATCCACCCCCCCAACCTTTCACCCCTCTTTCATTTCTTTTCCATAGCATACTCGACAACCAGAAACACAGCCTAAATGATGCAACACTTTACCTTTCTTATTCCTCCTCCATAGTATCATCTATCTAACATCTCATTCCATTTCTTCCGTTCCATCTTACGTGAACAACCATAACTACCACTCTACCAGCCAACATTGCATACTAGAAACTTATCCCTACTCTAACTTTAGAATTGCCTACCATTCTCTTATCTCCATTTACAACTTCGTAATCTTTATTGAAACTGGCGCTATGTTTCAATGTCAAAAAGACCAAGAAAAAGGAAGGGAGATAAATTATGTATCGCTTTAGATAACCCCCTTAGATTCAGACATTTCCACCCCAAAATTTTCTTCCTTCACCAAACTTTCTTAGCAACCAAACGTCGCATAAAAGCATCGTATTTTCTCTTCATCAAACATTTCCACCCTATTCTTAAATCATATCTCAGTACAGGTCATAACTACCCACCATTAATCTCCTAAGGCTCCCGGATCCACAGATCACACACTCTCCTGCTCCATCTTGACCCAAATCAAGAATCAAAACATGAAAGAAAACGTTCTTATCTTCTTTTTAAAAAAATCAAGAAAGTGCATCAGGAAACCCTAACTGATGATAATTTCTGGCGCACAAAATAAATAACTAAATAACGCGATTGAGAGGGATCCGAGGAAGGAGAAATGGGATTGATGGAGAAATAAATTAAAATCAGATGATAAGAATAAGAGACTCGGTCGAGGAAATATACCATTGGAACGGCTGGGAGTCGCACAGGCGAGAAGAGGGGAATCCCGTCGAAAAGAACAGGAGGCGGTGCAGGCGATGATGTTGGCGGGAGTTCGAGAATGTTCTGCTTTGAAGCGCACTATTCTTTCTTTCTTTCTTTCTTATTTTTTTGTTTTATCTTCGCCTCGGTATTTCTACCCCGGATCGTTTGACTTGTCAAACCGTAGACAAGAGGGATTCGGGAAACGCTGGCCAGGAAAAATATATAGGAAACGAGAAACGGTAATATTATATACATATAAAGTATAAAAATAAATAAATAATAAATAATTGTTAAAACATGAAATTGCCCCTGACTCATGAAGTATTTTTTTTTGTTTTGTCTTGGGTTACGAATCCCCTTATCCGAATTAACACATCTAATTTTTGATCTTCTTATTGCTTATTTGGATCCATTACTTTTTGTAACTTTACTTAAAACATTATTTCTTTCTAAAATTCTCATCCTGCACTTGCAGATTGTCATCACTGATATCATCTCTGAAAGCCAGTCAGCGTTCATTAAGGTCCGAAGAATCACTGACAACATTCTTATTGCCAATGAGTTCGTTTGGAACTTTCGTATTTCTTCTGGTGCTACCAAGGCCTGCCTCAAAGTAGATCTTCGGAAAGCCTATGACAACCGGCAATTTCTCTTTCAAAAAAGCTTTCTTCTTTGTTTTTTACTTAAATTACTGTATAAATTCTTATACAAATAGGTACATGCAGTATGCATTTAGTAAAAAAATACATAAAAATAATAAATACTATTAAATAAAAATAAAAATAGAAATAAATTTTAAGATACAGGTGGGAGGTGGATAAGGATATTTGAGAGGGAGACAGAGATAGGACCTAATAAGTTTGTTAGAGAAAAATATGTTAGGATAGAGAAAAATGGAATTTGGAGTATTAAAGTTGTATGTGAGATTTGAATGCAAAAAAGCTGGTTTAGATAATTAGCTATCTATATTTTTTATTTTAAAAATATTTATATTGATGATTATTATATAATGAAATTTAATTATGAATCAAATAATATTTTATTTATGGCTACATTCAGCGAGACTTACAGATTATGAATCCCTTCTATCCTTATCCCCAGTTAATTGTAGAACTCAATGCCCTTAGAAGTAGGAAGGTAGAGAAGTGAAAGGCGACATGCCACCTATGCAAGGAGGGCAACGTTGATTGTAGCTGGAGGATGATAGACCACCTGATGGATCGTTATTAAGGTGGAGTTGTAGGCTATCTGGGAGGGCATGTCCTATACGAGGAGGATCCTTGAAACCGATAGGATATTACTAGAGAGGGACCTTACCACAGTAGTGGTCTGGATACAAGGAGGAGATCCAAATAGAGATAGGCACCCGCTGCTTCGCGAGACCGCAATCTAGCCAGAGAGACAGATTTCTTCCAGGTAGCACATGTGTATCGGAAGGCGAACAGTGTGGTAGATTGGGTTGCCTTCTTTATGGTCCGGCATTCGGAAAGAGTGATTTGGACCAAGGTTGGAGATATACCTCACCCTTTGTATCATTTTCTTTTTTTTTTTGATTTGACAGGTTGTACTTATGTGAGAACTATATGAATGCTGTTTTTAACGACACAAAAAAAAGGCGAGAACCTGAATCTCTTCGCATCATATATTTCTAAGTTTCATATTTCACATCAACCGAGGATCCTTCCATCTAGTAGTCAAGTAATAAGAGAAACTTGAATTCTATGTTTCACAAAATGCATTTTATATCGATTTCTCAATTTCCAAGAACTCTTGTTGAGGTGGGAATCGCATTTTCCGGAATCCGTGCTCCCAGTTACTAAATAGTTTGATTTTGTGGGGCTGGCAGCGAGTTGGAAATTTAGGTGGATCCTTAATAAATTGGAAATCCAGATCCATAACTAGATCAAGTTTGAAATGATATATACATGCCACATTATGATACCTTTTTAATGTAATTTAATAAATACATTTAATAAATGCCAAATTTTCGCTGCTTTGAAGCAAGACCCAATGCTCCTAGCAAAGCTTATGCAAAGAGGCCCGGACTCTATGGTGGTGGCAACCGATGGGTGCCCAATTTTTGACACTTCTATCTCTTGGGCGGAGCTGAGGATAGATTGAGCTAGTCTGTCTCATGCTCTACATGTATTGATGGCCAACGCAATCCTGCTTGGAGGTGACTCGGCTACTATAATCGGCTGGATTCAAAGGTGCACTAGTGACATAGGTGGCCGCCATCTTCTGCTCCGAGATATCTAGGGCATAGTAAGCAGAAACATTGCCTTCCTGGCCAAGCACATGTATAGGAAGGTCAATGGAGTTGCGGACTAGGTAGCTTCTTTTGTGACTAATCATTCTGGAAGAGTTTTCTAAACTAGTGAGAGGGAGTTGCCTAGAGCGCTCCATGACTTGTTATATTTTATCTTTTTTTGGATATATTTATACTAGTCATCCATTATATAACACACACACACACAAAAAAAAAAAAAAAGCAAAGATGATAAAAAAAAAAAACCTTATGCAAAGTTGATATTAAAATAAAAAAAACCCTTGTGGAGGATGGGAGCTGGCTAAATTGGCTTGCTGAAAAGAGTTCGGGGCCTCTTTAATTCAAAATTGATTTAGAGAAATGTGGTTCTAGGTCATGAACCATCTATGATGCAAATGGCCAGAAATAGACTAGTTTCCACCATTCACGCCACAGATACATGATGGTCTGGAGGAGCAAATTCTGAGGGTATCTTATAAATTTTTTGACCTTCGACAAAAAAATGATGGATTTTGCTCAGATTAGGTCATTATTAAGCTAATTCGCATTAGATCTATGTCACGTGATCATTATGCTCTTGACCTAAGTCTCTAGCTGTCGACGATTTTCTATTGCATGCTCCTATATTTCTTTATCTTTTTTAATTTATGTGACATATACTTGAAGACCTCGTGCAGCAAATGTTGAGAGTATCTTATAAATAATTGTTTGACCTTCTAATCAATTGGCATGCATGCTTGCTTCTTCCTTTGAGAAAAGAGGAAGATGCTACCAATCTCGACTCGATTTATCGAGATAATTAACATTTATTGATCGAGGCGAGATCCGAGCCAGGATCACTTGTGTCCAAACTCAACTGACTTCACTGATATAAACTTAGTAGGCACGGCATTGACCTGTATACCTAAAAAAATCAGGCTATCTACATGTTTGGTTTGTATTCATTTTTTGAATGAAATAAACACTAGCAAACAAAATGATGGGTATGATCCAGCTCAAAGACCTTCCTGGGTCGGCACTTCATTGACAGAAGCTATGGGCCCAGGCTGATGGTTGGAATTGTAGTGTTTTTGACTACACACCAGCCTCATATCAAATTTTAGGGGCCCATACCAAAGAATCCCAAGACAAATTTGCGTATAAGTTAAGGCTTGGAAGGTTGGTGAAGATGGATGCTTCTTATTGCCAAACAGTGCCCCCAGTCAACGCAGATAGGCAAGACAAATGCAGCAGCAAAGTCTTTTTTTTTTTTTTCTATTTTTCTCTCC
This sequence comes from Phoenix dactylifera, assembly GCF_051530095.1. Lineage (NCBI taxonomy): Eukaryota > Viridiplantae > Streptophyta > Magnoliopsida > Arecales > Arecaceae > Phoenix > Phoenix dactylifera. The sequence continues at coordinate 29,106,348 of NC_143198.1, read as the reverse complement.
ACATGTAAGTGATAAAAATCAACCCAAAGTATATCGTTTCGGTACTGAACTTTGAATTGGTGCCAATCTGTTACTATATTGCTATTGTCCGGTACAAAATTAGTTCAAATATATCAAATATCTGTACGTCTTCCATATTGTATATCGATACCGAACCGATATAATATAATACACTTCGTACCGTCTGATTTAATACGGTATGGCATAATTTGTACCAACTAAACTCAAAATACTTCTAAGAATAATTTGGTTGTAATATACCATTACATTGCAATAAATAAGAGTAAGGAGTTTTTTTTTTTCTTTCAAAATGATAAAAACTGGGAGTCAAATCTCTCCGTACTGTACATTTTTCTTTTTGTCATATCTAATGCTTACTTTATTGGTAATCAATGTCTTAAAATTTCAGTCCATGTCCACATTTCAATAGACAGTTGAACAAACCTTTAGAAGAGTTATCCATCTGAATCCAATGGAGAGAGAGTTGCTCACTTAAAATTTATGATGTTCCACCCTAAACATCTAGGATCATGAAAGATGGTTAATATTAATTAATTTCGCTCTATAACGACTCGAGACCTGACAAGATAGTTTCTTAATTCTGAACCTTAAGTGGTAGCTGCCCATTTTTCTGTCATGCGGGAAACCAGGGATCGATATTTTGAGTCAACTTGGTATCAGGTAACTACCAGCTTAACATCATGATGAACCTAAATAGGTTTACTTTAACGCCAGGATGTGTCCTAATGAAGGTTACGAGCAACCTCAGTGCAAAATTTCAATGTTGCTGGGCTCAGTAGAATCGAATTTACTAAAGCATGTCAATCTTTGAGGTAACACAATATTACAATGCTAGCACCTAGGTTGACCAAATCTAATGAAACTATCTTAGGTATCATATCTACAGTGCCCTCATGAAGGCTATGAAAAAATAAAATTATTGTCTGATCACTATCTTTGGGGCCATAACTCATTTCAGAGATTAAAAAAAGTTAGATACCAAGTCAATTTTTGTTTTGTGATGACACAATCCTCTTAAATCTCAACACGCGTCATTTCTTCTTATGTTCTTCTCACCCCTGCGTGCAACCTTAATGTTGCTTTCAGCGGCCATGGATTTATCACCTGCTCTTCCCTGTAACATCGAGAACAATGCTATAACGTTCGCTTGCCATGCCATTGATCACTTTCTAATGTCTATTTTCTTCTAGAATCAGGCAAAAAGAAACCTTCCCCTCCCCCAATCGCCATCACCAACTTGTAGGAAGACATATTCCAGTTTAGAGCCGTATTGAAAAACTATTGCCTAAAAATTGATATATCGTTATTTTATAATAGTAATATAAAAAAATAATTTATTAAAATAAATTTAGAAGATTGAAAATAATTTATCTGGATCAAGATAGTATGATATACACTGTCCTAAGAACATGATTCACCTCCTACGTGTATGTTTGCAGCAATCTCGTCTATAAGGTACAATAATGCAGCTTAGCATGATTCTTCTCTAACGAGTATGATCGATAAGGAAGCTTGATTCGATCGACTTTTGTATATGTTCGGAAAAGAAGAAAAAGATAGGAATTACAAAGTTGAAGGATAAAAAAACTTTATTTGTGGAAGAAACTTTCAGCAGGAGACAGAGTACCAACGGTAAAAAAGAAGAGGTTAGAATGGATAAGGATTAATTATGGAAGAGTTGGAAAGGCCGAAGAGATAAAGATACGAACACATTGCATTTTTTGGAAAATTAATGTTTTCTTCGAAAGCAAATGCTGCATTGAATGGCCTTTTACTTGGTTTGCTTCATTAAGCAGACGCATTCAAAGTAATGACATTGTCTATCAGAGATTAACTTTTCTTTTTTTCCTAAACATGACGCACCGTCCAAGCTCCTCCAGGGATTATTATGAAATATTTAATTAATCTACATCGACATATAATAATCAACATTTGTAATTTCCTAATCACAAAGTCTCTTGGGAAAGGATGATAATTTAAGTCGACAGACATCTGATATGATTAAAGTGTACTGCATTCCATCCGACGTTCCAGAATCCTCGACCACATCAAAGCTGACCGGGCTCTCCTGTCCATCAATGGTCCAGCAACAAAACTAGCCGATGGAGAAAGGAGGAGCGCACAGAGGAAGAAGGAAGGCAACTTGGACTTTTCCTTAAGTATAATATATGGCAAGCGAATAGCGAGAGGCCATGAGGTCGTACGCGGTCGAGCGTTGCATCTAAGCTCTTTAAATGCCAGTGAGCCGCACCAAACCCCAGCTGTCCCCTCTATAGTCTATTCTTCACACAGTAGGTCTCCCCTCATCTTGTGTTCCGTCTTCTCTCCTGGTTGGAGTGCGTTTTTGGTTTTATTAGGCTTTGAGAGGTCTGGGGATGGGGAGAGCACCGTGCTGTGACAAGGCTAACGTGAAGAGAGGGCCATGGTCTCCAGAGGAAGATGCAGTCCTTAGAAACTATGTTGAGAAGCATGGCGCTGGTGGGAACTGGATTGCTTTGCCCCAGAAAGCAGGTCTTTTCTTATGTTTCTAAGTCCTTAAATCTTCCATTTTGCTCTGTTTCGATGTTCTAGGCTCTTTGTTTCGAGCCTTGCTCTTCCAAATTCTTCTTGCTCTCACTCCACATTTCACTATTTATTAACAAAAAAAAATAGGTTTGTTTTCATGTCATGAGTAATTCCTTTTTTAGATTATTGCCTCTCGTCCATTTATTAATTTTATCCAAAGTTTATCAGCGAACTTTTTTTTTTGTTTGAGAAGAAAGATCATTAGCAAACTTGTTTTAGGATTTTCTACCAAAGTAGCGGTCTCCTAACCTTCTTTGTCCATTTACAATATTATTTTTTTTTGTGCTCGACGTGGACTCAAAACTCACTTCACTTGAACTCCTTATTTCAGGCCTCAAACGTTGCGGCAAGAGCTGCCGCCTCCGATGGCTAAATTACCTCCGACCAGACATCAAGCACGGCGGCTTCACGGAGGAAGAAGACAACGTCATTTGCGCTTTCTACAGCAAAATTGGAAGCAGGTATCACAACCTCTCCAAGTATATATGATATCCAGCCTTTTACTTCAAACAGTTTCACTCATTTTGCTAAAGATTTGCTCTCCGGTTGTATTGAAATAGGTGGTCTGTTATTGCTTCCCACCTGCCTGGAAGAACTGACAATGATGTCAAGAATTATTGGAACACTAAGCTCAAGAAGAAGATGATGGCCACCAACATCACCTTCACCTCCACCTCGACACCACCACCACCCCAGCCTCCTGTCCTCCCGATCATCAAGGCCGAGGACCATGCCGGCGCCGGCGCTGATTTCTCGAAAAGCCTCGGCACAGACTTGGGCGTCGCTCATGACTCCCCGAAGCTACACTCCGGGATCACACGGTTCTCCATGATGGTCGACCCGATGGAGCAGCAGCCTGATTTCTGCCGGAGCGTTGGCATGGCGCCGCCGGAAGACATCTCGGCAGCCTCATCGTCTATCACGGTCGACAGCAGCGGCGGCAACGGCTGCATTAATTGGTCCGCCGATGGAGTTGGTGGCGACGACGCGTTCCTCTTTGGTGACTTCTTTGGTGGCTATGGATTCCAGGAGGGGATGGGGGTGGCATCCCCATACTACTATTCAAACCTAACCAGCATGTGAGCTGCTAATGAGACCAGGACACAAGAGTTGCAACAGAGTCTCACATTCTCGTAGAGGAAGCCAGTCAGAAAGATCATGGAATTAATAGATTCTGTAGGAGTAGTAGTAGTAGTTCTAAGCTCAGATGCTTTACTTTGTTTTCTTTGTATTTTTGAATGTTGTGTTGGGGTGGTATACTAGAAACCTTGATGTAAATTAAGAGAAAAGGATTGGATTTTAGATGAAGTCACCAGAAATTGACATTAACCTCTTGTTATTGGTGTTACCGTTTCAAAGTCTCTATAATTAATGACCATCGTTAACTTCTTCAATGTTTAATGTTTCATCATTTGAGACCTTGTCTACTTCGGTCTTCTGGGCCCAGGCAATGAAATGTACGTGAGTGAGGCTACGGTCAGCAGGACTGTTTTTACCTTCTGGCGGACGCTCAGAGGTCACGAAACTTGCATGGGTGGTGGAATGGCCGGTTCAAAGCTCGGGAAAAAGGAAGGAAACGTAGGCACCAGACGTTTTCAAAACTTCCTCCGGGATTCCCTCTTCCTTTATATTTGCCACTTGGGTTGTCACCTTATTTAAATGTAAATAATATAACGGGCCTATATATATTCTTCTTATTTTTTTGTTTTATCTCTTGGTGGTCTTATCTTTCTTTCATGAAAGGACAGCGTGGATGTTGGAATATGTCAAAGCATCAGTTTCGCAGAAACTTCAGTCAAGCCTATCAAATTAATCTATCCATTTCTCGGGGGAGGTCAAATCTTATAGAGTCAATTTACATCCCATAGTTTGGTATATATTTTATTCTCTTATAATAATATGGCTAGCTTAGTCACTGATCATGCTTAGAAGTAATAATTGAGTGGAGGGTACTTTTAACAATTCCTTTTAGTCTAAAACCCCCCCACCCCCTTTCTTTGCTCAAGATGACAATTATGATTTATATAATGTGCATTAAATGTATCAAGAAGAATAATATAGTGCTGTTGCACCTTCATAAATCTATATTTGCAGGCAAGAGTTTGTCATTTTGCTAGAAGCTAGCACCTAATGAAGACTATGTTAAGCACAATTATATTCAAAGTTATATGAAATTCTGAAAATGAAGTGGAAATATAGACTGTTGTCATATTGATAAATGATTTCTTCCTTTCAAAACAAATAATTATCCCGCACAGCCTGTTTGCAAAGGATTTTTCAAAACATGCATGATGAAGGAAGTGAAATCCTAGAACACTCCATTAGAAATTTAGAAGGTAGGAGTGTTGATTTACAGACTTATATGGTGTAGCTTTCAGCATATTAAGATACAAGAAGGCCATTTCTAAGATTGGTTTCACTTTGTTGATTTATGCATCCAAAGTCTAAACTATGCCAAGCTAGCTAGGTTATTTGGTTGCTAAATTTACCTTTGCTGAAAAGCCCTACTCGAGAAGTCTTTGCTGTTTTGGAATCTTGCTCTTGGACTTAAAGTCACTTCCATGTGGTTTCAGTCGGCAGCAATCTCACTTTAGCAATGCCTTCTATTTAACGTTGCCTTGACTTTTAAATCCATAGATTTATGTCGCTTTCTTAGTTACAAGCACCAAAAAAATGAACTTCTCTTATTCTAATGTAATTATACATTAATACATTTTGTAAGCCATAATGTTTCTTGACTTTTGTAAAGCATTGCCTTCCCATCCTCATATTTAAAACAAATGCACTAATTTTGATTAAAGTTACATATTGCAATCTTCACTAGCTTCTAGAAGTTGTGATCTTTCATGAAATAGAGACACCATGTTAGGTGGTGTTTGATAATCCAAATAGGATCACCAAGGTAATTTAAGATTATTGGCAATCCTTATCTTGGGGTAGTCTGATCTCTGATGGTCTAAGATTACCATAATTAGTATGATATATTTTAGTGATTAAAGATTTCTGGATATCCACAAGTAATCTATTTGGTATTCCATGAGAATTCAAGATCACTATCCATGTAATACTAAAACTACCTCTAATATATTCCATAAAAATATATTTATTAAACATATAAACTATATTATAATAAAATATTAATATATTTATTAATATATTCCCTAAAATATATTATTAACCCTATAAATTATTAATCCTATAAAGATATATTAATTGTTATTATAGAACTAATATTTTTATTTATACATATAATATATTATTGTTAATACTAATTGTTGTGGGAATAAATTGTCTGAACTTAGTCTCACATCGACTAGATAGCGGAGAGGTATGTTCTTTAAATGGAGGGGGGCGACTCCTTTCTCTTCAGAGGTGCCTTTTGTGGGGCAAAACCGTGCGTCGGGAAGAGACTATGAAATCCCCTTCAAAGCGGACAATACCCCTGAGGAGAAAAAGTCGCCTCCGTTGTCTGAGACCGGTGAGGACGAGGTCGGAGGGCGGCAAATCCCCCCTAGCGCTGGACGCACGGGCTGGAGGCCGATCTTCCTTGACCTCATCAATGGTGCTTTCGTTGAGAGCCCTTGACCCCGGCACAGACCCCTCCGCTGAGGGGGCTATGTTGTGGAAATAAAGGGCCCGAACTTAGTCCCACATCGACTAGATAGCGGAAATGTATGTTCTTTAAATGGAGGGGGGCTACCCCTTTCTCTTCAGAGGCGCCTTTTGTGGGGCAAAACCGTGCGTCGGGAAGAGACTATGAAACCCCCTTTAAAGCGGACAATACCTCTGAGGAGAAGCAGTCGCCTCCGCTGTCTGAGACCGATGGGGATGAGGTCGGAGAGCGGCAAATCCCCCCGTAGCGCTGGACGCGCGGGCCGGAGGCCAATCTCCCTTGACCTCATCACTAATATTCATTTTGATTAGAAAAATAAGGCAAATAGAGTGATATATTAAATAATTTCATTATCATCGTGGGTTGGAAGGTGATTTGAGAAGTGGGGATGAGTTAGAATCAATGCCATGTAAGATCATCATGGTGTAACCAAATATAATGATCTCATTATCTCTATCCATGTAACCTTTGATCTTGGGATAATCACCTCATACCAAACATCCCTTAGGTGCTTTATCTCATGGTAGAGTAGACGACTTATCTACGGAAAACCGATCTGAAGGGTTGTGAGAAATGATTCAAATTGGCCAGTCTTACTGGTTCTGATTGGATCCTACATAATTTTTGGTTTGATCTAGAATTAGCTAGATATGACTTCAAACTCATCTAAGAGTTGACTGGAACATTTGAGCTAGATAGCTAAAATAATAGACTCACATGTTTCAGTTAAGCATGTCTACTATAGAATAATAGAATAGAACTTGAGTGCAACTCGAAACCAACGTCCTCGGCACGGCACCAGACAAACACACTTCCCTAGCTAGTTACACTATGGAGTCATCATTACATTTCGTTGGCTAGAAACTGAACACATTTTAGTATTTTGTCCACGCTTAAACGTTTCAAGTTCAATGACCAGTCTGGTTTAAACAACATGCTCTGCGATAGAAATATTATACGACTCATGATGGTTTGCTGGTTTTGCTGATCAGCCTCCATGCAGAAGACCGTTCTTTCTCCAGCTCATCATGAAAGTTCAAACAAAGATATGACAAAATGCAGACAAGTTGGCGAACGATTAGTGAATAATGAGTGATTAGTCAAGGAATCGATCGATGTTGTTATCTCAACTTGTTTGCTCCCACAGTTCATGTTTACTGATCTTTCTCCAGACATGCAGCCTTGCCGGTGAGTTCTCGAAGCGACGACCGGCTATCTTTTGGGGCTCGTTTGGTTCGGAGGAAGCATTTTCCCTCCTAGAAATATGATTCCTGGGAAGAATATTTCTAAAAAGAGAATATCTGGGAATGTACTTTTGGCATGTTTGGTTAAACATGGGAAAATGACAGATTTTCAGAATAGTGCTTATGTTTGATTGACCATCCATTTTCCTGAAAAAGTTATGTGTAATTATTATTATATTCTTAATAAAAATTAGATCTTTAATGTCTTTTTAATGCTGAAGAGCCTTTTTGGGAAAAAATAAAGACGAAGTGATTCCCGCCTCATGGGAAAGTAACTTTCTCATGTTTCTAATGGGAAAGACTTTTCAATGAAATGTGAAAATCATATTCCTATGGGAATACAACTTTCCTATCTTTCTCTTTTGAAAACTCCAACCAAACAAGAGGCATCTTATTACTTTTCTGTTGACCACACTTTCTCCTCTTCTTTTCCCGCGAACCAAACGAGCCCTTTGGAGTGAATGAAATGATATCAGGTTGGATCTTTCAAGCAAAAGAATGTTAATCTTCTTTCACAACGTCAACCATTTAATCGCCTCTCGCATATATCTCAAGGCATTCCGAACTCTTTCTTTTATCCATTTGTGCAGATCTTGAAGTAGTCCTTGCACGATCCAACGATTGACGTCATGAAAAATACAACCCGAATCCGAATGAAATGTCCAAAAACTAAGAGGTTCATGGCCTGTAGCCTCAAGACAGCATTGGGCACATGGTGTTCCAACTTGAGTAATCTACAAAATAAAGAGAGCCTATGGAGAAGGCTAAATGAGTACTTATAAAAACTGAAATCTTGCGGATAGAATTGTAGGAATATCTGCTCCTACTTGTCATCCCTCCCTTCCATTTGGTTTCATCCTAGTGGAATTACAGCCTGCTGCTGCCAAGAGGAGGCGCGCAGCAAACAAAAGAAGAACTGTTGTGTTACAAGTAATTACGTAGCCTTTTCTCTGAATTTTTTTTTGAACATGGTAAAAATCAGGGAAAAACTCAACCTACAACTTGGATTTGGCATTGACATTGAATTGTAGGATCCTACAAGTCTCATTTACTTACTTTAAGATGCAATTGATAAAATGTTGATCATGATGGTATATTAAAGGTGAACATCATTTACTAGGAAACACTTAGTAGTCTTGAAAATAAAAAGATAGCCATATTGCTGTGTTCTTTCCTTTCTGTGGTTATCCACTCCTTTTGACCTGCAAATATACCTGCTTTGGTATCCGTGTTTTATGATTAAAAAGGGTGCAAGAAGTCAAATATTTACAATGCAAAAGTATCTAAAATTAGTTAGATTTCCAGTGGTCTACAAGGCAATCTAAACTCTTTTGATGACAACAGTTACGTATGATTACAAAGATCTAATCCAGATCCTTTGGTTAATGTCACTTGTCTAGAACATATGAAGTCAAAAGAATAGGTCATTTATATATTCAGTATGGACTCATAATTAAGTAGTTTCCAGAGCCATATCTTGATCATCCACGTATCTGGTAAAAAATCTTGAGCAAACTTTGTTTAGATTTTCTTTCCCAAAGCAAAGGCAATTACCAACATTGCCCCTTCCTTTGATAGGCTTAGGTTTATCAACAGCCAATATTGAAATATATAGATTATACTTTTATTAGCTCTCGGCACTCATATTAGATAATAAGTTCATGGGTAAAAATCTACAAAAATAACAGTGGGTTGGACAAAATCTTCTATTGCTCCATCGTTTATTTGCCCAAAATTACAAGGTAGGGACTAGTGAGGATGCAGAGAAAGATGAGGTTACTTCCTTTAAAGATGTTGCATTCTTTGAACAAGTCATGATGTGGTCCATGTACATGTTACCTTGACATTTGTAACCCCAATTTTTTCTGGTTCAATTCTTTGGTATTTTCAGGGCTCTCACTTTCAGTGTTTAAGGTTGGTCGTCCCTATGTGATCACAACACCTTGCCGGTTTTTGGAGAATAATGTGGAAGGTGACAAAATATTAGAATTTCAACGAAGGGAGGAGAACTTTTTCTATGCATGTAGAAAATAAAGAACGGCATTACTTATTGGCGAATTTTACATTATCACTGAACATATTTTATGTAAAAAGTGACAAAAATATATTAGGATTTCAACAAAGAAAGGAGAACTTTTTCTACGCATATAAAAAATAAAGATTGGCGTTACTTATTGGCGAATTTTACATCATCACTTAATATATATTTTTGTTACTTTATTCTTCTTATAATTGATATGTAGGAATTGAACACTTCTTAGTTCTCCTTGTTTCATACTCTCTCTTCAAATTTGACTCTAATTTATCTCAATTGAATAAATTTGGGTGGCTAAGCCTCCCTTCATCTCAAAAAAAAAAAAAACTTTCTTGTTATATCTATATCGTTATATCTATATTATTGGTTATAACTAATATAACTAATAATACAGAACTAGATATGATTAAATAGAATTAACAGAATTCTATATTTCTAAGGGTTTGATTTGTATCGTATATATTACATATGTTAAGTTAAATATGCTAACTTAAATATTTCATCACTAAATCCATTTGGAATTTTTTTAACGATTCTGATACTTTAGTATCACTAAGTATCAATACTCTTCATTGTGTGTGTGTATATATATATATATAACATAAATAAGGTAATATTTACCAAACCAATTAAGTTTTTTAAGGCTTGATATTTGAGATGTGAGTCAGGAGGCAACATTATCCCATTAAATAGCTTGGATAGGGTCTAGCACTTTGTTGGAACAAGCCGTTCATGGAAGACAAAAAAGCACTAGTTAATAGAAATTCTTGCCTTGTTTGTAGTCAATATATAGTATACTTCCATACAAGGTAGAATCCCTTTGTACTTTACTTTAGGAACCCTCCTATCTTTCAAGAGGTTCTACCATAGTAGACTTCATTGGGGCTTACTTATATAAGGAGGCCATAAATTAAATTATCCTTTGGTTTACTTATCATAGATTGCCTTTGTTTAGTTATTAGGGGTGACAGTATTATTGGAAGCTGAGCATGAACTTGGGATTTTTAACTCTTGTTGCCTTTTCAATTTCCTGTTCTCAGTTGGCTAGTCTATTACATAGAAAGCTGGGTTTAGGGATTCTACATTAAGAGGCATCTAAGTTAAGAGGAACCAAAAAACCGTCCTACTATCTATTTCGTGTCTTGACCTACAAAATTGAACACTTTTAAACTCATCATAGCCCATTTTTTTCCCCCCCTTATGCATTTATCTTCATGGCAATACTAGTTGGTGAATATTTATCTCACATTTGACGATCTAAAAAGGTTGTTTCCTTCCAAGGACCATTTAGAGAGACGATCTAGCCTTATATCATCCTTTCAACTATTATGGTAAAGAGTTATCCAGTTAGACGTATTCATCAAATGGCTATTACTTATGAAATTATTAGTTGGATTGGATCCACTAGCTCAGCAATAGATCAGTCCAATCACAAATCGACACGCACAAACATGGCATGTATTGCTCCCCTTCCCTCCTGTGTGTGTCTATTTGTAGTTGTAGTCCACCGTTGAGCTAGTAGACCTGATCCAACGAATAACTTCTTCTATTACTGTGGTAAAAATGATTGCACGCTCTTGTGGCATATTTTCAGAAAAGGCCTCAAACAAAACTCATGGGAGGAGAGTTAGCAAAGCCCTCTCACACAAATTCAGTATAAGCCAGGGGCCAAACAACCTTGACTGTGGGCACTAAATTTGGTCAATATTTGCAGATGCAAAATCTTAGCTCAATGTGCCTGTCTTTGTCCTTCTCATTCTAAAAATTTGACTGGATCTTAGCCCTCAGCTCTATGAAGACACCAAGAATTGGTCAGCCGATCTAGATCCCTCAAATGATGCATTTTATATTTTTTGGGTAAATATGCATTTTAGATTCAAGCCAGGGTTAAGTCCTTTAAAATTAAAAAAACAGAACATGAAAGAAGAATGAGCCAATTGAAAAGAAAGCTTGTTAAGCCCCTAAGTCCATTTGTTATGTCAGGTCAATAGCAACGAGTTCTTCTATTATAAATATCATTTTGTGTTCTATCTTTTTACGTTTGACCATTGTTTAGCTTGATCATATCAATCCGTGTGGCCAATTCCAAGTCAATGGACAAATCATCTTATAATCAGCTTGAACAGATCAATGCACATCTATCTGAAATGATCGTTTCACATTTGTATAGCTCGTTTCACTTACATTCTTTTTCCTCACTCTATGACGAGTCTTTTGCTCACCAAATATTAGATTAGCGGTTACTAAGGTTTCAATCATCCGGTATAGTTTACAAACGACATCATCTTGTTCTTATAAATTTTCTTGGAGGAAGTCAATGATTCTGAACATCATGTTGTTCTTTCTTTTAACTCCTCCATATTTTGAATCTCTCTCTCCATATATATATATATATATATATATATATATATATTAAAAAAATTAATGAATTCACAATAAGGCTCCGTTTGGCAAAGCGGTTGGCAGTAGAGCCTTTTAAAGTAGAGATTTTATAAAAAACTATTTACTATTTGGTAACTATATTTAAACTACTATGGAACTTTAATATGTATTTGGTGAACAAACCGAGAAAATACTTTTGATATGACAAAATGACCATAAAAAATATTGAATAGTATTATACAACAGAGAATAATAAAATATAATATATATTAATACATAAATATATGATATAGTATACTATTACTGTAATGTAATATAATATTGTTATAATATAGTAATATAACATTGTATACTATAGCATAATAATATAACATAATTTGATATTATACAACATAACATATCATTGTATTATGATATAATATAATATAATATTATATTTTATAGTATAATACAATAATAAAGGTGTAAAATATTATTATTATTATTATATATTAATATTTTATTAATATAATATCAATATAAAGAGATATTTTCTGTAATTATAATATTTTATTATGGATATTTTGATCCAAAAAAATATAAATCAAAACAGCTTTACGATACATGCTAAAAGTATTTTTCCGAAAAAGTTTTATTTTGAAGCTTCTTATAAAAAGCTGTTTTAGCTTTCTTTCGATCTCTTATTTCATTCAAATTTTTTTTAAAAAAATTATAAAGTAACTTTTGGCTCACCAAAAATTTTGCTACATGGGCCTTAATTGGCTCTTTTGTCAGAGGTCCAGCTCACCAAAAGCTCCATCTAGAGGTCCAGCTCTTCGTGTTAAACGCACCGCTTTCTGGGCCTTACCTGCGGCTGCCGTTTATTTCACTAAACCTCACCCTACGTTGATCCTTTAATTTCACCAATTCGCTCATGCCATATGCCATGGATCCTACCAGGGACATTCTTTGGTACCACTTTTGGGCTCCATATCAGAGGGACAAGACCGCAGTAGTTTCATATTTTTTCTAATTAGAAAAATGGACAAAAAACGACAGGCTGTGATTTCCTCTTCTTGCTCGCGAATTAAATTTGAATACCGGCCCATACAAACTAATCGTTCGGGCCGAGGCGTGATCTGGAATTCCTCGAATCCCAAACCCTAAGGGGGAGGAGGAGGCGGAGGAGAAGGGAGGGAAAGGGAGGGAGAGATGAGCGTAATCGATATATTGACGCGCGTCGACGCGATCTGCAAGAAATACGACAAGTACGACGTCGAGAAGCAGCGCGCCGAAAACGTCTCCGGCGATGACGCCTTCGCCCGCCTCTTCGCCGCCGTCGAGTCCGACATCGAGGCCGCCCTCCAGGTCCTCCACCGCTTTCTCCATTCTAGGTTTTCTTTTTTTGCCCCCTGATCATCTCTTAGGTTGGAATCTTTGTTCGATTCGCGATGGATTATCGGTGGATTTGTTGCGCAGAAATCGGAGATGGCGGCGCGGGAGAAGAACAGGGCGGCGGCGGCGGCGACAAATGCCGAGATCCGGCGCACGAAGGCTCGGTTGATGGAGGAGGTGCCCAAATTGCAGAGGTTGGCGCTCAAGAAGGTCGGCTCCTTTGTCGTTGTGATCTTTTCTTTTTGTTAAAACAAAAATTATGCCATTCAATTGCATTTTTTGGTCTGTTGAGGAACAATGCAGCTACTTTAAAAGTTGTGTTTTGCGTTCCATTTGGTATTTGTGTTATTTTGAGATTCTTTTATAGGCAAATTTGGTTCATTTATGCGATGGGTTGCCTTTTGTGAAGTGAGGAGCGATGCGATGGCTTTTGGTGACATACGGGCAATGTGGCTTGACAGATTTAGTAATTTCCATTGTAATTCTCTAAAGTTTCGGATTATAATTTTAATTTTAGGTAAAAAAAGGTCTAACCCAAAAAAATACGCAAACTGGAATTTTAGGACGAATGGTTGGAAGAGATATAAAGATTCGTGGAAAATTAAAAAGGTTGACATTTTACCTAAAGGGTATATCAGTTGTTATAATTGTATTTCCATTTGTAACTTGCTTCTTGAACCACATTTGCATTTGTGTTTAATGAATGTTTTATTAATTGTTGGTTGTCAGCTTGATCCAAGCAGAAGGCAGAGCGATTGATTGAAAATGAGCTTTAATAGGGGTCCATGGTGAAGAGACTAAGTTTTATGCTGTGTAAATATTATGGGGCCAAGCTCTGATTGAAACCCACAGGACCTTCACTGAGCCATGGAATTTGTAGATAGGAGATTGGGTGCATATGAAGAAAATTAAGAATTTTAGTTAGATGGGAAATTAGGTATTGAAGGATGGGAAAGCAAAAACATTACTCTATCGATCCCATTCTTGGGAATATGCTAATTTAAATCTGTATGTACATGTTCTTTTGGATTGATGGAAATAATTGTAGTAATGAACTCGCAGGTTTGTTTCAAGAATTGAAGGCCTCATTGCAGGATTTGTAATTTGTATGGGTTAGCAGGAGCAGCAGGGGTTGGGGCTAGGAATGAGAATTGAGCAGAGGTATCAAATATTTGAGATTTGCTAAGGCAGGTGGGTTTGGACACATTATGACTCCATAGGCTTTTATAAAGAAATTATGAAAAGGAATTATAATGTGGCCATGTGTTTGGGGAGCTGTATCTAGTTTTGTTGAATCAACTACCACATTCTTTGATATTGGTACTGAATGTTAGTGGAAACCCTTTGAAATTGGTGTTTCTTTCTTGATTGATAATAGAAATTTGATCCTTGTTGGTTAGCTGCTGTTTTAGCTAAATCTGGTTGAAGGTGTCCTTTTCGAGCATCTTTTCGCTGGGTTTCAGTATGATAGTTGTGATTTCCGATTGCTATATCTACGGCCCTAAACTGACAAGAGCTTTAGTTGAGCTGGGCGTGAGTATTGCCTTAGAGATCTTACGGAGTGCTAACTTGTCGCACCATTGACACCAAGAAATTCTATGAACTGGTTACAAGATTAGCTTTTATGTATGGATGGGTGTGCACAGGTAAAAGTTTCATTTAATATGGATGATAATTCACCCTAGGTGTGCTAGGACATTTTTTTATAGATTGTCATATGTATGTGATAGGTATATGAAGCCTGACACTCTTGATGAAGCTAAATATCTTTGTTTTGTGCTTCGTTGAAGTTGGCAAACTACTATTTCTTATCACTTGTCGGTTTGAAAATTGAATTCAAAATCCAGATTGTATAGAATCTATAATTCTTTCTTAGTTCCGCCATAGCTATTTTCAAAGATAGTGTTAGCATTTTGTCCTTATCTGTATTAAACTATTAATGTCAAGTTCTTTATTGGTTATATTGTCTAAATTGATCTTAGAAAAAGTAATTTTTTTGACTGTTGCATGCATGATTGATGCCTAATTACCAATTTATATATTTTCCTAGAAAATTGAATCTAGTATGCTTACATATGGATATTGAATTTCAATATTTAGAAACATACGGAATCAGTAATTGAAATGTCTGGGAGTTTACATGTTCATGTTATATAATTTACTTTTGGCTTTTTAATCAGTTGTGCATTGCTTCTTAGGTTTGTCCTGATCTTGAAGACTTTATGGAATTATATTTAGGAAAATGGCTGATGCATCTTACAACATCATTTTGTGGTACATTTATCTAATGTGAATTTATTACAGGTTAAAGGACTTTCAAAAGAAGAGCTTGCTACACGGAATGATTTGGTTCTTGCACTACCAGAGAGGATCCAGTCGGTTCCAGATGGAAGCACCACGGGCACCAAACAAACCGGAGGCTGGATTGCTTCAGCTTCTCGCCAAGAAATTAGATTTGACTCAACTTCAGGTTATCAATTTTGACTTGTTATACAATATCTTTGCAAATTTTTCAGTTGAAAAATGATGGTAGAGTTCATGCAACTAAGTGACATTATGCATAAATGTTTATGATGTTTTATATCTAGAACTTTGTGCTCGTCTATTTGGTTTCTGCAAATATTTCTTTTGTAAGTTTATCAAGGTTGCCAGATGTCTTACTAGCTGCAATCTTACCTGGATATGTGACACGGGTGTCAAGCATCCAAGTGTTTGGAAGAATCTGACATGGGGATATTTCTGTATCTTATAGATGTATGTAAATATATAGAATTACGAGCTAGATCTATGCTCCTCAAGTTCATATAATTTGATAAAATAGTTGCTAATTATTATATTAGAATTAAAGCTTTTCATAAAAGTGTGACAAGTAGACATGTAATAGTAATGGCATTATAATTTGATTGTATGAATTGTCAAGGAGTGTCATGAAATGTCTCAAGTGTCTGACTCATCAAAAAACCTAAAATTTTGGAGTATCCAGGTAACACTAGTTAGCTGATCTTATTTGGTCCTCTAGACAAATATAAACATAGAACTTCCAAATCAATATGATCTTATTTGCTCCAAAACACTTCCGTGGTCCACCTCCCCTCATCCCCTCCCCCTTTTTTTCAAATCAATATTATTTCTTTGCTGCCAGAATCTATTATAATTAGTTGTTTCAACCATTATATTTCATTTTACAACTTTGCTTATCATTTAATTCGTGTATTTTGTAAACCAAATAAGTAGATGTTCATTGTTTTATACCACAAATTAGTCCATATTCTAAAGTTAGCACCTTTTCCTGCTCTCACATCAGCATCTGCTCCTATGCATGTTGAGTTCAGGCAGTTGAGTTGTATATGAAAGTGAAGGACCATTCCTGACCATTTTTTTAAAATAAATGTAGATGGAAGATTTGAGAGCGAATACTTTCAGCAAACTGAAGAATCAAACCAATTCAGACAAGAGTATGAGATGCGTAAAATGAAACAGGCAAGTATTTTTCTCATGATACCTCATTTTATTATTGACTTCTGGTTTACTACTCTAACATGTTAAATCAAACATTTGATATGATTTGCAAAAGTTCATCTGAAATGGTGCTGTTTAACAAGGTCTCTTCAGAGTTTAACAAATTTAGCTCATAATTGGACGAATTTCCTAGCACATCGCTGACTTAAGTTATTGCCTTTTTATGTGTTCTCTTTCATCTTACCCTTCCCTGTCTTTCTTAGAATTTCGTTCAATTCTCACTTTTTTTCTCTCTCCTGGTGTGCGGATGCTATTTTTCTGACCTACCATCAGTTGGTCTACCTCCTATTTCTTTGGGTTGACTCACTATATTCATGCAAATGAAATTTCACTTCCATCAGTTGTTGAAATTTTGCTTCCCAATACATTTGGCACCCATACAATATGCCCGGTATTCCAAGTCGTCCAATTCTATGCCAAGCTTCAGACATCCTTTTTTGCATTGTTGAGCATTTAGTTTCGTTCATTGACTCAGCATATTTACTATGGTCCATTTTTTCTTCCTTAGATTTCTTTTTCCTTTTTTGGTTCAACTTTGCATAGCTCTGCCATGTTAGAATTCGCATATTTGGGCCGTTTCACTATGAATCTTTAAATTTGTTCCTTCCTACATTTTCATGTAGGCTTGAATATTCTTGACATGCCGTCTTTGTGTTACCTTTTTCTCTCATCTTGGTTTTTCTTTATGTTCTTTTTCTTGCTGATCTAATCATTTTTCTCTTTGAGTTACTTCTGTACAATCTGCATGCTTGGTGATCATATTACGATTGACCTTGTCTGACTTGCTGCTCCTTGTGATACTAGTATCATTATTCATTCTCTAGCCTGACTTCCCATTGACAACTCAAGATTCTTGATAAATAGTTAAGCCTGTCACGTTTTGGGTTCATATTGTTTATGTTTTGCAAAATGATGATTCGAGGAGCACATCTTTGTCTAATGAATATATAGTTTGCAGAATAACTTTCTGCTTTAAAAAAAATTCCTTGCTAACAATGTTGTTAGTATCTTTGCAGGATCAAGGTTTGGATGTTATATCTGAAGGTTTGGATACACTGAAAAACATGGCCCATGATATGAATGAGGTTTGCTGTTGCTTGTTATATACACTAGATGGTAGATATTATGAGAGGTTTAGTATTGACCTTTTTACTTTATCCATGCAGGAAGTGGATAGACAAGTCCCTTTGATGGATGAGATTGACACCAAGGTTGGATATTCTGCCTTTACTAAAATATTTCAGGAGCAAAACTTAGCTTGGTTATGTATTGATTAGTATATGGACACATATTACAGGTGGACAAGGCTACTGCAGACCTTAAAAATACTAATGTGAGACTGAAGGAGACTGTTAACCAGGTACCCTTTATTCTATTTGTAAATGGCATATACATCTTGTTAACATGCATGGTAATTAGATTTTGAGTACTTCCAATTTAGCTTTAGTAAGTTTGCTTTTGAATTTGTTTCAGCTGAGATCCAGTCGCAATTTTTGCATTGATATCATCCTGCTGTGTATTATTTTGGGCATTGCTGCTTATCTATACAAGTAAGTTTGTTTTGCACTTGATTTTCATTAATTGGGCTTATGCTGAAAATAGTTATTTTTTCCAATTTTCTTCTGTTTAATCCCAAAGGAGAGGTTGTCTTACGACACTGGATTTTTTTTTTTGGGGTAGAAACCACTATGAGCGTTGATGCATGAGATGATTATTTTTTTTAATCATGTATAACTTTGTGTCTCCCTTTATCTCAATGTTTCGATTGTTTGCATTATTGAAAATTTCATGGGGTATGTTTTGCTTGGCACCTCTATGGCCGTCTGCATAGAGAGGATACCAGGTTTTGGATCTTCTGAATAGGAATTGATGACACGAATATATCTGCGCATGCTTGCATTGTATATGCATTTTATGCTTATGTGCTTCTTACAAATAATAGTAAAATATTAATCAAGAGGGAGATGGCAGATCTCATCCAAGCCTATGGAGTAATTCAGTTGATGAGGCATATCTTATAGAAAGAATCTATGAGCTTATATATCAAGAGGAACCATTAGTCAAAGCATACATTGGCCATACTATTTTCCTTTTATTTCACAAATTGTTTTGATGTTTTGTAATTATGTTTAGTATTTTAATGCGCTGGACTAGAGTTGAAGGTTTTCTAGCCATAGTAGCACCTGTGCCAGTACAGATATATCTAAACATTCTATACAAAACTCTAAAGCACAATAACCATCTAACCTTGTAACCGGAAAAAAAGGCCTACCCTTCATCAAACATCCATAGGCCCTATGAGAACCGCATGGTTACTTGTTTTTCTTTATTATTAATATATTTTATAGTCTTGTGAAAGGTAAGGAATTTCACATGCTTCTATTGTTATTTAAAATAATAAAAAAGACTAAAACATGTCTTATTGACCTTCTGCTGGTAATTATTGATATTTCATCATTAAAATCATTAGCAGATGTTTCTCTGTTTTTAATAAATAGTCGCATTAATACAAACACATTGGTTTATGCTCCATATTCCATATATATCATTCCTTAGGATTTATTTTATGTACAGACGACAACATCTCTCTCTCTCTATATATAGACATATCCTCTTACGTGAGCCTCCTCAAAACATATTTTAGAATCCCTGGGTTTTTTCTCATGGTCCTGCCTCTAATGTTCTCAACTACATACATGATGAGACACAGTTGCTAATTTTATATCTGTGATAAAGTAAGCCATCTATGGACCCAGGAAGGTATTGATGCATCCGTCATTCTATTTGTGGGCTGTATCACGTGTAACAACCCTATCCCCAAATGTACATTTTGTTGGAGGGGCATTTAGTTGATGTATTTTTGTAATAATTTGCATGCCATTGTTATTTCAAATCCTGCATGCAGCATTATAGTTATAATACTCGATTAAACTTGAGATTTTCATGTTAAGAAGTAATGCCTCGAAGCAGAATATATGGAGGCGACTTCATACCTAATTAATCATGGACAAAATGCTTGGACAGAGGGTCTTCAATCTTTTCTTAATGAAGCATGCTAGTATTTCTTGTACATCAATGCACAATCATACCCATGTTGGTGATTTGTCCATCAAGCTATCATATGGGTCTGAATTCTGATAGCCCTCCTTCCTTGGGGTTAGAGTCAGGCCAGCTTTTATCTTTCAGCACATGTTTATGTATAACCTTCAACCAATGTAGATAATGAGATAATTTGGATATTGTAATTATTTTTTTTTCTGGCATGTGCTTCCAATAGTGATCATGTTTCAGAGATATTATTTTTCCTTTGTTTAAAGTATTAAAAACAAAGGTACGAACACACTTCATTTGTTAGGTCACTGATTTTTATGACTAGTATGGCAAGAGTTGGCGATTCCTTTCTTGGCTGCAGAATTAGAGAGATGATATTACACTCTTGCAGTTAATACAGGAACTCTTTGTAGGACACATTTGTATAGATTACTCCAATGAAATCTTTGAAAAAGTTCTAGCTGGATATTTTTACTTAAATGGGAAAACAGAAAGTACAGGGTCCAGTCTTGTCATGAGATTTGCACTAAAATTGATTCCATAAACTCAGCACCATTTCCTTTTGATTTGGTTAAATTGAACTCTGTGTGATGATTGTTACCAAAAAAAACCCTGCATGATTAGAAATTAATATTGTTTTGCATCCACTCTTTCTACAACTGCGGTACCCAAAAAAAACTCTTCAGCATGTTTGGCTCCAAGACGGAATCCTTATTGCGTTTGTTCATTTCTTATTTCTTTTTCGTTGCAGTGTATTGAAGAAGTGAGCTACTTGAAAATTTGGTACCTATGCTTGGTCTTGCGTCTGACCACGAGCATGTGTTCAATGGGACCAAGATGGGCTAATCTGTACGCATTGATGCCTCCCTGTTCTCTGATTGCAATGTATATTTGTTTTCAAACTAAATAGCGACATATTTTAGTTTTCTGGATATTACAGGAACTTCGTGGCTTGTTTTTTTTTTTTTTTTTTTTTTTGCTTTGGCGTGGCTTGTGCATTGATAGCTTGAGTTTTTTCTGTGTTTTAGAGCCCAGAGACGGATGTTTGCGGCTTAATGACCGGCTGTCATCTTATGCATCGGATGTTTGATAGCTTGACCAGATGTCCCTGACTAGCGTTAAGATAACTGATGCTGCTTAAAATATACTTCAACTCTGACACTACTGGATTAAAATAAGGTGGAAATTTGGGTGTATTCATGATATCTGAGTCCCGAATGGGTTTTGGGGGTCAAGTTTGATAAATTTTCTAGTGACGTTTTTTTTATTTTCTCCTCAAGTCCTCTTCTTTTTGGAAAAAAAAATGATTTCCTTGAAAAGCCATTGTCCAAAGTTGAACCGCCTCTTTCTGAAGTTGAGAATATGTTGAGTCTAAGTGGTTTATTTGTTGCTGCTGCTGGTGTTGTTGTTGTGTGTGAATGCAACTAGGTTAAAAATCATCCCAACACGAACCATTGTAGACATTTTGTACAAGAAAACAATTACAATAATATTTGGGTAGGCTGAAAAATATATAGGCATTATCGGCAGATTTCGCATAATACTAACTTACGACAGTCAAGAAGGCTTGGGCTGTCGGGTGGCCGGAGAAAATGATGCCTAGTTTTGAATTGGTTTAGGCATTTGTTTTGGGCTTCTTTTTTCTATTTTTTTTCTTTTTGTGTCCCACCTGTTAATTCGTGCTGCGGTTCGGTTTTTTATAAAATAGCTAAATATCAAATTGGATAAAAAATGTCCTTTGTTACCCTAGCATGCCCAACTCTGACACACCTATATATTTGCATAATGTAGGATTCACACAAGTTTTTAAAGATTGATGAGTATTTCTCCAAACCATCTACGCAAGAATTTAGACTAAATATTTTCTCAAAAAAAAAAAAACGTTGAACATTAATTACATCAATTTTTCATTTAAACATATAAACTTGATTCTGACCAAGAGGGCATCTCACCCTTTTGATTTTTTTTTTTCAAACAAATACCTGAGGATCTTCAGGGGATCTTGGGAGACTACTATGCCATTTTTGGGCAACGGATAAACTGGGCCAAGTCGGTGATCAGCTTCAGTTCGAAGACCAAGCCACAGGTGAAAGTAACTATTAAGGGGAAACTAGGTGTGGATGAGCAGATGGGCACTATGAGGTACCTGAGTGTTTCCATAACAGGCTGACGTCTTCGTGTTGGCGACTTTCTCGATATGGTGCTTAGCATCAAACGTAGGCTTGAGGGGGTGGCAGATGGGAGTGCTCTCGATGATAGATAGGGTGACTAAAGTGCGGTCTGTGCTTTGCTTGATCCCCGTATATCTATTAGCGAACACCATTGTGTCAGTGTCGCTCTTGAGATCCCTAAAGCAACCTTCAGGAACTTCATTTGGGGTGGACAAGAGGGTACGAGGGGCGTTCATTTAGTGGCATGGGAGCTCGCATGCCGGCTGGTCAGCCAGGGGGTTGGGGATCTCGTCCTTGGTAGCGAGGCGGGAGGTGATGGTGGCGAGGCACGCGGCTAGATATATATTGGAACCTGACAAACCGTGGTGTACACTACTAAGAGCCAAATATGGAGCTCACACATCTGTGGCAAACTTTTAGGCCGGGTGACGATGCTCCCACATCCGGAGAGGAATTTGTTCTTATGCTTCGATGGTGCTTACAGAGGTCAAGTGGACGGTTAGTGATGGCAGATCCATTGGTATTTTGGAGGACAGTTGGGTACTCGAGCTGCCGCTATATCGAGTACCGACTCTTGTGGATTCCCCAAGACTGGAGGGCTGCAAAGTTAGTGATCTGATCGTTTCGAAATGGAGCAGGTGGAACGAGACACTGGTCAGGGAGGCCTTTGGGGAGCAGTTGGCGGAGAGGATTTTGGACATTTCGTTATCCATAAGGGAGGTGTTGGATAGATTGGTTTGGGCTGCCACAGGTAGATCCAAGGTGAGTACTTCAGACTTACAGGAGGTGATGGATGAGGGAGCTGCTAGGTAGTTAGATGGTAGGTGGATTTGGAGGATGCGTGTCCATCCCCATGTGGCTCTATTTCTATAAAAGGTGGCATAGGGATGTCTACCTACGAGAAGCGTGCTGGTGGGGAGAGGAGTCAAGATCACCCCGTGATGTGGGTGGTGCCCAGAGGTGAGGAGTTTATCAGCCATGTGTTGCTCGGGTGCGCGTGAGCTGCACAGATTTGGAATAGGACTACCTTTACTTGGCCCCAGTTGACCCGATCAGCGGATGACCTCCTATGCTAGATGAGGGAGGCGATGCGGAGCCCAAGGACGATGGAGTGGGGGATCACTTGCTCCTACTTGGCGTATCGCATTTGGTTGGACAGGAATGCCCGAATTTTTTAGAATCGGTGGGCGTCGCTAAGTATAGTGGAGAGAGCCACCCTCCAAAGTGCTGAGCTCACCCGGGCTACTTCGACGACTTGATCTAGGATGGCTGGGGACATCTGGGACACTTGCATTGCTGATATAGCGCCCAAGCTCGTCCTTGTCTCTTGAGTGCTCCCACCTCCTGGTCATCTTAAGGTGAACTTTGATGGTAGCGTTATCAATGAGGGAGGTAAAGCAGGTGTGGGTTTAGTGACCAGAAGTCATGATTCACAGATGATTGCTATGGGAGGCCGAAGCACTATTGGGCTGTCAGCGGTAGGGGTAGAGTTTAGGGCAGCTTGGAAGGAAAGCTCCTTTGCGAGACGAAGGCTGAGTGTGGAGCGCATCATCCTATAGGGGAACTCGGCTATGGTGATAGATTGGATGCAAGGGGAGGGATGTAGGGGGGACCCGAGCCCTCTTCTCCACAACATCATGCAAATGATAATGGGGGGATGCAACACCTCTCAGGTAGTGCATGTCTACCGGAAGCCGAACTGTGCTTCAGAATGGGTTGCTTCCTATGCGGCTCAGCATTCCGGAGAAGTCCTTTGGACTCATCAGGGGGTCCCTCCTGCACCGTTGTGCCAAGTTCTTGCTCTTGACTCGATTGGTTGCACCTAAACTAAAATTGGATGAGTAGCCGTTGTACCAAAAAACAAATACCGGAGCCTTTAGGAATAGCCGAGGTCTATCAGATTAGTGCAACAATTTAATTACCAGGGACGGGAAGGGAAGGGAAGGAATCTCTGATGTTGGGCACGTTAGCGATTGCCACTTGCTTCTTGCTTCCAGCGCTGGAGGCAGCAGATGCAGCCCCCTCGCTCGCTCTAATAAGCGACTTTATGAGCCTAAACCCTAAACCCAAGGCCCCTATCATCAAGGTATAAGATACACTCTCTTCCCCTAACCCACTTTTCTTTCCCTTCTTGTACAAACATGCTCGTCCACCATGCCCAAAACGCATCCTCGTCTCCAACTAAGTCATCGCCAGAGAACATGCACTAAAAGAGTCCATGGATGAGTTCAGGTCCTTCTAGGCATAATTTGTTTTCAAGATTAGAGCATTCCTCTTATTCTCTTTTATGAAATTATGGTATTTATTAAATGGCAGGTGGTCTTGGTTTTGTGGAATTGTGTGCATGTCTTTCTTGAGAAGATTATTGATATTGCATGTACGTCGATCAGTCCTACAAATTACTTGCACTCACCGCAGATGATGTCTTTGAAAATTTGGTGCGATGTGAGTGTGATTTTGTGGGGTTGGTGGATAGGATGGAGTAGGAATTCGTGACACATAAAGCAATAAAGCACTTCTCATGGTGGAAATCCGATGGAAGAAAGCGATAGATTAGTTCATTTACGACAAAGAAATAGAGGCCAGGAGTGTGAAAAACTTGTGCATCATTGTGAAAGTCAAGTTTTATACGATGATTTAATCATAGATGATATCAATGAAGATATATTGAACAGATCCAAGGAAGATCTAAGTATATATAATTGTCCTTGTCAACTTTGCTCAGCAAAGATTAAATAAGGTCTAGTTTGCTAGTTAACTATAAGTTACTCCATGGGTTAATTTTTCCACCTAATATCCAATTGAACCTTTAAGCTTGAAAACGTATTATTTGAATTGGTGTAGCTGCTCTGACATCAACTTAAGTGCTGTAGAACTAAAGATATAGTAATAAATTTGAGAACAGAAAGTGAACGAGGGGAACTTTGCTGTATATTGAGATACAGAAGACATGGTTTTCAGGAGTATATTTGACGTCTCCAAGGGCTGATATTACACTTGAATAATTTGCTACTTCACACATTTTCTTTGATCTTGTACATCGTCTCGTCATATGAGTTCTCTTGCAAGGAATGGAGGGTGCTTAGGTGCTGATCATTGGACTGGTTCTAGCTTCAACAAGAGATTCCTCATTGGTTATTGTGTATCTAGTGAAGTTGAGTACCATCTTATGATTTGTTACAAATGCGATTTCACCAGTCTTATGAGAAGAGGTGATTCCAAGCACGGGAACAATATTTCTTTTTTTTTTTCTTTTGTAGTGATCAAGTTGTTACAAGAGCTTGGAAAAAAATTAAAAATCTTGCATCACGAAAGAAAAAAAAGCATTTCGATACTTCGCCAATGAGAATTATATGTTGGCATTTCGATATCCTGCCAGTGGAAGTTATATGTTGGTATTTTGATACCCTGTTATTGGGAGTTATGTGGTGGCACTTTGATGTAATCATAGTTTTTAGCTGAAGAGTTGAATTTGATTCCTTGAAAGAAATTGATTTATAAACGACATTTGGATTTTAAGAAAAATTAAATTTGGCATTCGTAATGTTTCGATAATATTGTATATGTAGATTTGGTTTTAAATTGATAAATTTTAAATATTTATTTTTTGTAAATAATTTTTTAATTTATTGATTAATTTATCTAGCTAAAATGTTCATTGTTTACTAGATTGTCTAGTTTATTATATAATTTCTTACTATTTTTTTATATATTCGAAGAATTAACTTGACTGAGGAATTTATTATAGAAGGGTGATTAGAGACAATATTTTGATATCTTTATTTAGGCTGGATTTTATTTTAGAGTGATGCAAAATTTTGGAATATTATTGGTTTTGTAATACTTTTAATTTTGTTATTTAAATTAAAATTTGATCGTTAATTATTTAAATTTATTACGTTGCTTGCATATGATATCATGTTGAGATGTCTTGTATGCTTGTGAGGAGAGTTTTCAATGAGTATGCGACGGTTGTCGCAACCCCCAGCTCATGATCTCAGGTTGGGGTGTAACAATGTATCCTGGATCAAATTGTTGATAGATTAACAAAGATTTAAGGTAGAGTTATATCATTACTACCTATTCCAAACTGGAAGCAAGTTATATTTATAGTCCCTTATTAAGGGAAATGTTGCAGATCAGCATATCAGACACCACATAGACCATCAAAAGGGGCAATTTCAGATCACAACTTCCCTATACCTGCTTACTGAAAAGAAATAACTTCCCTGTATCACTTAAGCATAAGCTGCTATATATTGGGCCGCGGCTGCTGGAAACATGGGTGAGAGATGTATCTGGATTGCAATATCTGGCTAATTACATATTCAAAAAGTCCCAGGCTTGGCAGATGATGCAGCATTTTGTTTGGTCATAAGTCCTTAGTCTTTGACTGGCATCATCCTTTTAACTACTTTGCTTTGGTGTGCATAGTTAATGATGCATTTTATGATGTGTCGATGAACATTCTATCCTACGAAGCCTGCTGTGACAAAGTTAGCAGCAGTTCTAAATTTCTAATGACAGAGGAATAGTTGTGTGGGCTACCATAATATCATTATCCTCCACATCTCCAGTACAACAATTAAAAAAAAAAAATCTCAAGTGCACCCATTTTAGATGCAAGAAATGTACATGATACGTGTCCAAACTGGCTACGATTCATGAGAAGGTCTAACTAATTAAAACACGCCACGGCGCCACCACGTGGTGGATCGGAAGCAGCCACCGGGCGGGTCTAGTGCCATATCACCAAGCTTGCATATCAAAGCTCGCCACAGTTAGCTGCATCCAAATCGGGTGACCCAGTGAATATCGAGATCTCACCGATGTGACAGGTAGGATGTCATCCGCATGCGAAGCATTTATGCTCAATGTCCAAGTCGTATTTAAGTCAGTCACTTCTGGTCAACTCACATGCCCTAATTCTTTGATGGTAAATAGGCTCCTCTATCGGACATACACAAAAAGGGGAAGTAGAGGAGGTAAGAAAAAAGAACGCCCTCACAAACTAAAAGACAACCTTCTTCAATTCTCTGATTACCACACTAATTTAGGCATCGGAGGGTCCCCTACCCGATATGCTCCGGCCAGAGAACTTCTTTGCTCTGTGCTGTTTCAAGTCGAAATGCTGCCATCTAACGAAGATCTTGGCTACAGCGACTGAGCGCCGCTCGCCTTCTCCAATTTTGACTAGAGCAGCTAACCACCGAACTTTCTAGGGTTGTCGCGCTTCTCGCCACAATGCCTAGGAATCACTACAAGAAAATACATATTCAGCGACTAAGATTCGAGTCGCCGAATAACCATATTTGGTCGCCGAAACCTTTTCGCGACTAGAATACTCTTCGTCGCCGAACCCTAGTCACTGAAAGGTTTTGGCGACCAATATTGTGTGGTCACCTAAGGTACACCAACAACGACCAACGTTGGTTGCCGAAGCAACTTTTCAGCGACCAAATTTGTTGTCGCTAATTTCCATGCCGACCAAATAGTTGGTCGTGGAATGTTTGTCTTCCGCTACCAAAAATATGGTCACTGAATGTCTGTCTTCCCCCACCAATAGTTTGGTCGTAGAATGTATTGGAATGCATTGGCAACAAACATTTTTTGGTGGCAGAAAGTATTAACCTGTATTTAATTAATAATTCAAATTATAAGCTTAATATTTATTTTTGAGCTCGTTCCAAATCCTGTACAACCAACACAGCCTATCCATTATTCATATTGCACAATACATTTGCTCATCCAAATAGAAGTATACACAATGTTGGAGAATCCATAATCATTCATTATAAATATCATCATCTATAAGTCTAAAGTCAAGCAAACCTATTAACCATTCATCAAAATGTTTCATCCATACCATATGTTAAGGTGATAATCATCACCAAACACATCAAAATGTAAATTAAAAATCCCAAAATATCTGATCTTGCAATTCATCCAAACAACCATCATGTAGATAAAAATATGAATAAACAAAAAACTGATTTCTGCTTGTAGACAACTCCACCATGATCATCTGAACAAAAGCTATCCATGTACCAAAAACTAGATTCACATGCTCATAACTCCACCATGTATCTGAGAAAGCAAAAAATAATACACAATCAATAACCACATGTAAAAAATAATAAACTAAAATTCAAGTATAAGTTCACAATGATATTTCGCTTAACTTGGTCCAAATCTCTAAATAACCTACGTAATATAAATGAGAATACATACCAACGAGTATTTGTGCCACCAGTTGAATACATGGCCCCATCATGATGGATAGACGACTTATGCGTTTGAGTCTTTTCCTTTAAGAACTCTGTCACCAAACTTGTAAGATGTGCAATTTGCTTCTGTTCTTCCTCTCGCTCTTTCTTTTCCTCCTCACGCTCTCTCCTCTCCTGTTCCAATTGCCTCCGCAGCTCCTCACGCTCCATCTCACGCTCCATCTTCATCTCCTCCATCTCAGCTTTAAGTTTCTGTAACTCCCCAACATGGTCTTGTGACACACGACTAGGTGTGGAAGAAGATGAAGAGGGCTTCGGCCCATCCCCAAATCCAAGAATGTATCTCTTCCTTTTTCCAAGTGCCTGCCTAGACATCTCCTCTGATGTTAATTGCACACCGGATTGGGAAGATTCTTCTCGCAAGCTCAACATCTTTGACTGTTAATGCAAAGGTAACAATAGAATTAAATGTATATATAATCTTGCAAAAGCATAAAGTGATTTAAATTATTATTGAGATTTTAGATACCTACATGTTTTACGGCGCAAATAGGATCAATCCACTCTTTGTTCTTCTTGGTATGAGTTTTCTTATAGAATTCTGAAAATTCAAGGTTTTCAGAACCATTAAACTCCGGCTGCAAAGTGTAATTTAGATTAGCATATAGCCACTATATAATAAAAAAACTAGAATAACTGTCAGATCTACTTGCATAAATGATTCCAAAAATATACATGCAGCAAACTAGAATAAAAAATCTACTTGCAGCAAATTATCTGTTTTACAATAGCCAAAACTATCCCATAGACTGTTTCACAAGCAATTCACTAAAAATATAGCCAGTACATACTCAAAAATATATTACCTGTATAGTCATTGTTGCAACAAATGACCGAGATCCTGAACAATGATTGTACTCGAGCTTTTTCCTATTCTTTTTGCCAGCTTTTGATCTCACCTTCAAAAAAATACAAATTAAAAATCTAAAGAGAACATTATGATCAAATATTTTACTTATAAACTCTGAAGCACTAAATATGTAAGTTACTTTGTGTTCTTTGCTTTTCCACACATCGTCAATTAAGTGGCGCCAATCCTCTTGAGTCACATATTCGTATGGATGACTATAAGGATCCACATGTAAGACGTTCTTAACATGCTTGTAATGCAATTTCATATTGTGCCTCCAATTTCTGTGAATATTGTAGCATTTTCTGTGGACAGCTTGCTGAGCAACTAGATTGCCATGATAATCATCCGAGATTTTGAACTTGTCCTAAAAACGTAAGTAAAATCATTATGTAGTATGATCAATGCAACTATTACAAGTATGTAAAAAAATATTATGCAATAAATAATTACAAGGACAGATTGTATGATAGCAGATTGAGTAGCCTCGTCTACATGCCGCCACGTCGGTATGCCCTTAATTGGACACATTCTCCTAATATACACCCCCAACAGACTGGCTACCTTTGGGGCATTAATACCACATAAAGCATTCCACTCATCAAGTACTGGAACAGAAAGCTTTTCTCCGCCATTCTGGGCAATGAGCTTATCAATTCCTTTCCCAACTGTCTTACCCAGCACGCGCTTTGATGATGAACCTGCTAAAATAGTTAAATACCTTAGGCCATAAGACAAACCTGCTAATGATAGATAAAGAAAACGCAAAAAAAAAGTAGCCAACTCTTGTCCATTTTGACTGACCTACAAAGTACTTCATCAAGTTAGATTGATCAGTTTATAGATTTATTTTGTATCCTGCAAAAAAAAGTTGCAGCAGAAAACCAGGGGCGGCCCAATACATTTGGGGGCGTAAGACAAATTCAGTGAATGAGGCCTTTTCTTTTTTTATTATTATAATAATAATAAATTTTAATAAGTATAAAATAGTTAAAAAAATGATATGAAAATAGATAGCTGTCAAGTATACTATTTCAACAAAGATGCATGAATCTAACAATGATAGACAAGAAGCCTCTTCAATTTAATATAATCCTTAAATAGAAGCATGGAAAAATAATTAATTTAAAAGAAGTTCCATCCCACCATCTCCCAAGTCCCATCTCCCATCTCTCCTTCGATACCCAAGCTTCCTCACAGCACGGCAACCATTCAACCCAAAGGAGAAGAAACAATTAAAAGAATCTCCACCCTCTAAGAAGTCCATCCCTAATCCCCATCTTTCTTCCCGATGGCCCAGCTGGATAAGGAGTAACGTGAGGGAAGGAAAACCAAGACCAAAACCAAAATAGTGATGGTCCCCACCCTCTAAGAAATCCATCTCTAATCCCCCTATCTTTCTTCCCGATGGTCCATCTCTAATCCCCCTATCTTTCTTCTCTCCACCCAAAACAAAACTACTCCACCCAAATCCCTCTGACCGGAAGCCCTGCGGTGGCTGCGGCGGCGAAGGAGGCGAAGCCCTCCCGCCTCACCTCCAAATCTCCTGACAACTCAGCCCCGACGACCCCCACCACTCCGCGGTGGCGGCGGCGGCGGCGAAGGAGGAGAAGCCCTCCCGCTTCGCCTCCAAACCTCCCGACGACCCGGCCCCAACGACCTCCACCTCTCCGTGGTGGCTGCGGCGGCGGCGAAGGAGGAGAAGCCCTCCCGCTTCGCCTCCAAACCTCCCGACGACCCGGCCCCGACGACCCCCACCTCTCCGCGGTGGCTGCGGCGGCGGCCAAGGAGGAGAAGCCCTCCTAGGTTTCTTCTTCTCCCGCCTCGCCTCCAAATCTCCCGACAACCCCCGACGACCACCACCTCTCCCTCTCCCTCTCCCTCTCCCTCCCGGCCTCTGCTAAATCAAATAACAGAGGACCCCCGGCCACCTCTCCCTCTCCCTCTCCCTCTCCCTCCCGGCCTCTGCTAATTAAATCAAATAAGGGAGGACACATACCTTGGACGCCGACGGCGAAGAGCTGAGCGAACGGGCGAACGGGCGAAGGCGATGGGTGAAGGCGACGGGTGAAGGCAAAGCGATAAAGCAGAATTTACCCAAAAAAAAAAAAAGTTAAAGTAGAAAAATAGGAAATTAGGGTTTGTTTGGTTTCTCACACCCCCTACATACATACTTTTTTCGACTAAATTTTTTTTAGTCGCTGGAGGTGGACCTTTAGGGGCCAAAATTTAGTCGCCAAAAATTTTACCTCCAACCCGCGCGAAATACTGGACTCACGCCAATTTGGTTTTGCTTTTCCGTGACCAAATATACATGTAGTCGGTGTAGGATAATTATTCTGTAACTAATAAGAATGTTGGTCGCAGATAGCCTTATTTTCTGCGACCAAACTGTAGTCGCTAAACATTTTACCTCCACCCCGCCAACTTGGTTTTGATTTTCCGCGACCAAATATACATTTAGTCGGTGTAGGACAGTCATTCAGTAACTAACAAGGATGTTGGACGCAAATAATCTTATTTGCAGCGACCACTATTCATTTAGTCGCCGAAAGTGGTCGCTGAAAGTGTATTTTCTTGTAGTGAATATCCAGTTCTCAGCGGCAACAGTACTTACTGTATTTTGAGTTTTGAGAGGCAAGGTGTGTTGGATATAACTCCACCTTAAATCTTTGTCAATTTATCTTCGAGAATTATAGACCAAGCTTCCGATAAACTCAAATTTTTAGCTAGTCCGACGTTAACTCTTCGATATATTTCTTGCTAAAAGTATCCTTGATCCCACTGATAACGAGTGGGACCAAATAATTCGATTGGGATAGTTGCCGAACCATACCACATAATTCCAACAACAATGAAAGCTGTAAAAAAAACTGCAACAATACTATACTACTAGAAAGTATAGTTTCAATATTTTTCACACATAATTCTTTGTATAGACATTGAGGTGGACGGACACTAAGATGGAATAGACCTGCTAATATGCCCAACGGACCCGCTGCAATATGATGAGAGGTTATTCCTTCCGGAACAGAAGGATCAAAACCTTCTGCGCCCCATGCTGGATTTACAAATTGTACTTTTCCAGTTAGTCCATAAGGATCGGACACCTATATTTCAGAAACATACAAACCTGTTACATAAAATGCGGCAAAGCCAGAGCAAGCCACCCCTGAGAAATAAATGGATTCCAAAGATGGTTCCTCACCTACTGTTTGATTGCAATGCTAATAAGTACCTCTTTTCAGTTCCCTTTAAAATCACATTTGCTGAATAGTCATATGCACATTATTTTCATACATATTCCTCTTGAAGAAACTATTGTTTTCCTTTGCATCCAAAGTAGTTCTCCACGATACTGACACTTTTTTATATGCTTCTAACCATGATAATCATTAAAATAATCAGCAATATCTATGAAAGATATAAAGGAAAGATCCTGCAGACGTAATGGGTGTTCTGGAGACATTGCCAGAACACAGATTTCGCACAAGGCCAGCAAGTGCAAAACCATTCATTCTTTTTGGAAAAACAAAAATAAATCCTGCTGGTTTATTTTTATCAGTCATGATTGAGTTTTCTTAATGCAAGTGGCATCTATCATCATAAAAGCTGGCGGTTTATCTTTGAAGTTTTTCCCAACTCACCTTTTTATTTTTC
The DNA here is from genome assembly GCF_051530095.1 of Phoenix dactylifera. Taxonomy (NCBI): domain Eukaryota; kingdom Viridiplantae; phylum Streptophyta; class Magnoliopsida; order Arecales; family Arecaceae; genus Phoenix; species Phoenix dactylifera. The sequence continues at coordinate 29,073,576 of NC_143198.1, read as the reverse complement.
TCCAGTAAGGATTTGAAAGGATTCAAGTATCAATTTTTCTAGTCTCTGAGAGGCGTGGTTTCCTTGTTGACTCCACTAGAAACGAAAGGATAATGATTTTCTTATAGTATCATAATTCTCTGGTGTTTCCACTTCCTTTTCCTTACAGGCTAAATCCTCTGCCACTTGTTTTCCATATTGTAACACAATAGCTGGGTTAACATCAGGAGAGGTCCCACTTTGCTTTGTACTTCAGCTCAAGGAGAAGGCAATTTCCATGGCCCGTCACCACCTGTAACTCAAACCCTCTCAAACCCCGGAGCAAGTCTCTTTACACAACAGAAACCTCCACCAAAACCATGGCCGCTGGGTAAAGAGATAGCATCATCGTACGCCCACTAGATAATAGCATGTCTCCTTTTCCTGGTCCTTCAATTGCTTCCACCACCCTAAAGAGAGGCGCAAAGCTCCCTTGGTTTCAGGCATTCAACTTCATCGCCTTGGCCTTTTCTTGACGGCTTACTTCACGCCACACGTCACTCCATTCTTTATTCTCGTTCTCCAAGATGTTCTTGTACTGCATAGCAACAGCATTCTTCCTCTTTTTTATATTTCATGATGGATTCCAGTCTTTGTAATGATCTAGAACCTGTGGCCTTTGCTCAAACAAAATTATCATCACGCTGTAATAACAGTATCTATGATGTTTTTGGAGGCCCTCCATAATGTCATCCGTGCATGCGAAGTTGGCGTTTAAATGGTGGTTATTATTTAATTGTTAATTTGTTATGATAACCATTAGATAGCAGGAAGTTGGTGCAAATATTATAGATATTAATTTCTTTTATGAATCCTGAGGTTTTGACCTGAAAATGATCTTATATTTTCTTGAAACTGTTTTCTTTTACTATATATAAGTGTTGCAATAATTTTACTGCTTATGAAATAAAATATCTTGTTGAATTGACATTGGATCGAAAAATATGTTTTAATGGCATGAACAATGTATATGTTATGATCTAATAGTCGTTACAATGGATAGTGTTTAAGTAGAGGCAATTTTTTAATAATCGTTGCATATAAATAATTTAGTAAATAATGCTTGGAGGTCCTTTTTATGAACATACGTAAACTTCATAGACAAGCAGTTGAATGTATAATTGCCAAGTCAGCATGGCATTGACCTGCGGAGTTTTTTCGATTTGTTCTCCGATTCAACAGAGTTTTTTTTTTTTTTTTGTGAAATGTTGCAAAAGTTGTTATAATATTGTAACAGCTATTACTTTAGGCCGATCAATAAAGTTTGAAGTAATGAGGAACCGATAACAGTCATGAACATCCTGGGCCAGTTCTTTGCAAACTCCAAGTTTCATCCCTCTCTTTTCCGATTCCACAAACCATCTCCTCTCACTCTATTTTCGAGGCATCTGTCGCTTGCATCGCTCATGTCCGACTTTAATTTGCATTAATTATGCCATGGATTTCATGGTTTCATGGACTACGTACGAGTCACGTCAGGCCCGTGGGAGGATTGCCTACAGCTGTCCTCTTATTCTGCCTTCGTGTGCTTGATTATAATTTGATAAAAATCACACACATTCCATCAAGCTGGGACACTTAGATCCAATTTTTTTAAAAAAAAATTAGTTGGCTTATAAAATTTGACTTTCTTTACGATGCAATCCAGTTATCTATCTATCCAAACTCTAACACCATTAACAATATGAGAACATGGATAAAAATACTATTGATTCAAAGGGACTAAATCTTAGATTGTATCTTTCATGCAAAGAAGGATTTATTATCCTTCATGAGAAACCATCGTTGGATCACCTTAGTACACATCTCAAAGCACTCCATCATTCTTCCGGTAGTATGGATCTCAAAGCGAGTAGTAGATGGAGAAAGGAGTTGAAGATTTCTCCTCCATCCGTGATAGCTAGATCTCAAAGCCTTCTGAATGCCATCAACATAGATGGCCCAACCAGAGATGAGATGGCCGGAGACAAGGACGAGGGTGAGGAACTTCCAATTCTAGAGGCGGAGGCCCTAGCTAGAAGGCTTTCTGATAGAGGATGGCAACGAAGAGCAAATCTGTGTAGTAAGCCTTCTCAGTTAGAAGGTGGCGACTCTTCCTACCTCCTCTATCCCTCCCTTTCCCCCTTCCCTTCACCTCTCCTATCTCCACCACCGCCCGCTTCGTCCATCTCCTCTTATCCATAATTGCCTCAAGCACACCCTTTTCTTCTTCACCTCACCCCTTGCCGTCAACTCTGCCATCCTTCTTCATGCTCGAATTCTTCTAACATCGCGACCACTTTGCCTTTGCCTGCCTCAACTTCTATAGCAGCCTCATCCGACTAGCTCTCACCCTCAACCTCCCCCCCATCCGGACTTCAGTGAAAGTCCTCCAATGCCGCCTACTGATTGTTCTCCTTTGTTAGGCGAGGCTCGAGGTAATTTAGCCAGCACCGACGCCTCAGTCTATCGAGTTCGACACCCACCGCCTCCTTGATGGCATGTGATCATCCAAATTGACCTCGATCTCCACCTCCTCTGCCAATTCCCACTCCTTTGCACTAGATCGCCCACCACACAGATTTCAAAGTGTTCAATCCTCTGTCATTCATCGGTCTGCACATATCTCAAAGAACTCTATCCTATGTTATTTATCCTTCTGTATGGATTTCAAAACATTCCATCCTCTGTTATTCATCCATACGTTTGTATAGATCTTAAAACATTTCGTCCTCTATCATTTATCCATTTGCACATATCTCAAAGCAACCAGTAAGTGATCCATCATCTTGATTTCTTTTATCTTTTTTGTTTTTAATAATCTTTCTCTTTCCTCCTGTTCTCGCTAAAATAAGAGTTCTCCTGCTAAGTTAGTGGAAAAGGTATTTTTTGAATTTTATAAATATTTTGTTGTCACGTAACCATCATGTGATAAAAATTTATAGCAAAGTAAATGGATGGATCATATTGTAATGATAATTAAATTTTGGTGGCTAATTGAAATTTTAAAAAAAATCAAAGTGAAATTATAATTGGTCTAAATTGATGAGATGTTTCTGTAATCTTTTCTTATTATTTTTGAAAAACCACCAGCTCTCCAATCAATAACTCGTTTTCCTTTGCAAGTTAGGTGGGGCCCGTAGGTGTAGTATTCTCTCCGCCATTAGATTTAGATTTTATCTCATGATGTTGACCACTTGCCATCCTGATGTGGATAATATCGGCCCTACAAAAAAATACCTATTTTTGGAGTTATAAATATTGACGGGAGCCCATAGTTTTCCTCTAGGTTAGCAGAAAAGGACGGTAACGTTGACGCGATGCTATCAAAACCATGCTAATGCCTAATAAAGGCTGACTCTGATGGTTAGCTCTTTGGCCACAATTTTATCGGACGGGAGAGGAAGGAAGGAGATTTTCAGGAGCTTTCATGGAGATAATAATGTCATTCCATAGTTAGTGATTACCATAAAGAAACCATTGATAGTTTTAATTATCATAAAATACTGTAACCAGTTGACCCTCTTAGCAACATTCGAGCAAATCTTTTTTTTAATTTTTATTTTGTGATATTTTTATCTTTATTATCTGAGAGAAAAAAGATGAAAATTTTTCAATAGCCCATGCAGAAGATAATAAGAAGATTTGATGGTGCTTTTATTTTAGAAAATATTGATTAGATTCTATTAATGTAATTGACCCTTCCAATTAAATCCAGCCAGATCTTATACTTTTCTTATTTTACAATATCTCGGCTTTATTTATATATGGTCCATAGGTTAAGTTGAATCATGCAACGTTGAATACGAGAATGTTCATAGCTTTATTCAACAACTTCGCCAATGCTCTTCAAGACGTAATACAACTATGTCTAATTAAACCATTCCACAATGGATGGTTAAAAAAGATTATCGGACGTCGTGAATGGACAAATTCTAATTGAGATGAAATTTTTTAAGAAAAATTAATGAAACATCATCAATTCAAATTTTGAATCTTCGAATTCCGTGAGAGATCAAAAAATTCTCACTATTTCTTAGTTTTATGGATCACATTCGATTTAGTGGAATCTTTACTCATATTTTTTTCCACCAAGAATATTTTGATTAAACTCTTTAATCTCAGATTTTGATTCATGTGATCCACAGAGTTGAACAAGCAATTGATATATGAAAGTCTTGGATTATTTGAAAGAAGCTATCCATGCAACCGAAACCCTCTTCCAAAACTATTTCTTAAAAAAACCAGTACCAGAAACCGTCAGCCGAAGAGTTGGATCGCATGCTTCCCGTCAAAAGGAAAAGACGAGACAGCCCACGTGGAAAACAGCAGATGGATCACGACGGGCTTGTCTTCCCATGCGGAAACTTCTGGAAATTTTTGACGTCCGAGCCCGTTCCCCCACCCCAATTTTTTTATTAGAAAGCAAATTCTCATCCTCATCCAAGCCTGAGTCCTACTTAGATATTTTATTTTTCTTAGATCATCATGGCTATGGATATGGACATTTATCTAACTACAAATAGTTTAGTCTCGCGCATATGCATGGGATTGGAATAGGTAACACCTCCCACTCAGAGCCATGCAGCTGTTTAAGAAATAAAACAATGCTTTCAACCATCTTTGAAAAATAATATAATGAATTATAATAAAAAAATTTAATAGCTAATTAAATACGGTATTTTCTTGACATATAACAATATAATAAATAAAAAATTAGTATCAAATTTTTATGATAATTAATTTTAATGTTGACCAAAAATATTAATACTGATGTCCCAATTAAACCTAAATATAATCACAAATTGTGAAACAAGAGAACTATAATTCTCCTTTATTAATCATAATTTTTAATTATGCATTTATCTAATTTCTGTTTATCAAGAAGAATATTGTCACAAAATATAATATATTTAATTACTAATAAAATAGGCTTTATGGAAGAATACAAGAGGCTTCACTCAACAATGAGACTGCAATGAAGCTGAGTCGAGTGGAATTATTATAACTAAAAGCTCGAGCTCGAAACTCGACTCAAGCTTAACATCCAAACTCAAATTCAAATCTCAATCATAATTTAAAAATACAATTAAAATAAAATAAAATATTATATAATATTTTTAAAATATCAAACTAATAATATATATTATAAATAAAATATAATATTATTAAAAATATCTATACTAATCTCGCAAGCTTTCAATCCAAATATTTTACTACTTCTGCTTTAGTATCTCATCAAGCTACCCAACCTCAGTAACAATCCAATCACCAAGCAGCTCATTTGCACACACACTGAAGAAGGCTTGGAGCTTATCAAGGATAAAAGATTATGGGACTTAAATATGATAGTTCAACAACATAAACATGCAGATCAGAAAATTGCAAGCTCTGGCAAAAACTCAACATCATATTCAGAATATTTACATTTTGACTAGAGATTTTGGACAGCGGAATTAACTTGAAAGAAAAGATCCAAAAAAAATCAACCAACAAAAAAAAATCTCGAAAATTAAATACAGATCATCAAGCCCACATTTTGCATCTCTTCAGTATCAGCAACTGACTTCTCAAGCCCATAGAAATCAAAAGTCTTCTTCTAACCAATTCTTTTCTATGGCATAATTGCAGTGCTTTCAGATTTTTTCTGCATCATATTTACACAGCATCAGATTCTTTTCCTCTAACTTTTTGGATGAAATCAACAGTTATGAAATAAATCAGTCAGCCAAATCCCTAATAAAATCTCACACATTTCCAATTTCCCCCCTTTTTTTTATCGGTTTTCTGTTTTGTTTTGCTCTCAGCCGCCGGTTAAGCATCCATCTAGCCATTACTTCACCAACTCCGAAATCCACCCCAAATCCGGCAACCCCATGGCAGCACCGCCGACTCCGCCGGCGTCCGAACACCCCTCCACCGACTCCTCTTTCCCCAAACTCTCGAACAGCTTACCCCTCATTCTCCTCCCGGACTCCCCAGCCTCCTCCTTCCCCCACCCATGCCCTCCGCCGCCCGCCGCCGTCGGCGTCACCGGCAAGCTAACAAACCCCGCCCTGAACGCCCCAACACCCCTCGGCGAACCGAACCCACCATCGCATCCCATATCAACCCCCCAAGAACACGGCACCGACCTCGCCTTGCTCAGCTGCAGCTTCCTCATCCCCGCCAGGACCTCGTTCATCGCGTCCGCCCCCACCGGCGATACCGGCGGCGACTCCGACGTCGGCGACATCGGGGTCGAGATCAGAGTCGACCTCGGCGAGGATATCAGATTCTTGGACCGCCGGGCCAGCGCTCCATCGTAAGACTCCAAGGCGACCTGCGGCGGCGACCGGGGGCTCTGGGCGAGGAAGCGAAGCTGGGCGGGGGTGTGCGCGAAGAAGCAGACACGGCGGCGGCAGGAGGTGCCGTCCTTGCAGGGCTGGGTCCGGTAGCGCGCCGGGTGGAGCCAGCTCTCGAAGACCCCGTGGGCGAGGTCGCAGGCATCGCCGCGCTCGCAGCGGCCGGTCTTCCGGAACTCTGGACAGGCGTCGCCGGAGTAGTGGAAGCGGCGGGGATCCCGGCGGCGGGCCTTCTCGCCCGGATGGGCATAGGGACACTCCGTCCAGTCGTGCGACCGCCCCCGCGGGCACCGCCGGACCTTAAACTCGTACATCCGGAACTCGTCGCAGGAGAAGGCGTCGACCACCAAGTCCTGCGGCTCGTCCGAGTCTTCCAACGATTCGTTGTTCGACGGGAGGAAACGCTGCAGCGCGGCAAGCACCTCCTCGCCGGTGACGCCGCTGACGGGGAGGGAGAGCTGCATCCCGGCCATTGGATCATCGAATACAGGCCACGGAGGGACCTGGACCGTCGGATTGCAATGATTTCCTTCTCCGAATACCATCTCGTTCTCGTCTCTCTCTCTCTCTCTCTCTCTCTCTCTCTGCTTGGCCTTCGGTGCCTTCGCAGCCGGCATCAGAGACGGGGAGAATAAATACGGCGAGGCTTGGGAGGTGGGACTGGTGATAACTTAACCAGGGTTGGGAGAACCGGGGTTAGGGTTTAGGCGCCGCTGGGTTTGTGGGGAAACGGGATCCCGCAACGGGGGATCCGGACGAGATATTTAATTTGTGGGGATAGGGATGAGCTGGTGGCGGACACGTGGACGCCAAGCAAAGATACGTTGGACTCGGATTTGAATGTTAAAGCCAGCATACAATCTGAAAGGTACGCAGAACGCAATTTCTTATTTGTTTTCCTCCCACCACCTTAATATAAAATAGATAATAATAACAATATAATATAATATAATACATATAAATTTTAGTTATTTTCTTAAATAAATTTTGACATTAATATTGTAACATGTTATTACTATACAAAATCTAATAGGGTGTGTTTACATACATACATATATATAAATATATTATAAAAGAATATATTAAAATAAAATAATAAGATCATGACTCTGTATGCATAAAAGTACAACTAAAACTTGGTGTGCTTGGACACTAAAAATAGGCCCACAGCATAAGACTGGGCATAAAAACATGCCCAATGTGAAAATCGAGTTAGGCTTGAAAAATTAAAAATTGACCTAACTCGAGATAATTATATATTTAATATAAATATTTTATATATCAAGTATATTAATTAATTATATATTATAATAATAAAATCTTATACTATATGTTAATAAATATATCAATATCGGGTCTATTGGCTTGGCCCAACCCAACATTTGATCAGCTCTAATATATATATATATATATATATATATATATATATATATATATATATATATATATATATATATATATATATATATGTGTGTGTGTGTGTGTGTGTGTGTATATATATGTATATATATATATGTGTGTATATATATATATGTATATATATATGTGTGTGTATATATATATGTATATATATATGTGTGTATATATATGTATATATATATATATATATGTATATATATATATATATATGTATATATGTATATATATATATGTATATATGTATATATATATATATGTATATATGTATATATATATATATATATGTATATATATATATATATATATATATATGTATATATATATATATATATATTTGTATATATTAGATATCCCAAGCCGAAATATATGAAAGCAGAGTTCGGGACCTGAGCCGGACCTGTGGTACTAGACATGCGCAATTAGAGTACAAAGAGAGATATTTGTCTTGTGGATTTAGATAGGCAATCATCCAAGGCATGGTCAAGGAATTCATTCTTTTTTAATATGGTAGAAGTGTTGAGTTCGAGCTCTGAAACTCATCTCTTTCAATACCAGTTTAGGAGAGAGAGAGATGTATGCAACACATACCGAAGAAATCATAGATGAATGTCCCTGTTATTGAACATTTATATTTTTTCTTGTTTCTCACGAGTTTGTATCGATTGTTCTTGGAATAGGACGTATTACTATCCGTTTCTTGCCGACAGAGCATGTTAAACTAAATGCAGGATGATGATGGGGTGGTCTTGTCTCGATATTTAGAGCAGAGCACCGCCCCAATATTTCGCAAAATATCTCAGTAGGACTTGAATCCATGAAGACGACTATTTTCGGTACTTAAAGCATGCTGTTTTTTTTGTTTTTTTTTGCAAGCCAGTGGGTGAAGGGATACAAAAAGAGTAGAGACATGGGGAAGCAACCTAGTAGAAAGGATGATGTGTAGATCTTTTGTCATCTTTTAGGACTCATTTGGTTTGTAATTTTTTTTATTAAAATATTTTTAAAAAAAAATTGATATCTGAATATTTGATATCTAAAAAAATAATTTTTATATGTTTGCTAGGCCATGGTGATGGACTATAAAGTAGTTTACGCTTAGTTGAGTATCTATTTTTCTAAAAAAAATATATAAAATATATGTTATGCTTTTAATAAAAAAAAGATCCTTTATTTTATCTCCAAGCTTAAGGGTGTGTTTGAAAAAAAAATTATTTCCCTTGAATTTTTTTATATTCTATATGTATTTTTCTTTTTCATAAAATATGGACATGTTATTTCAATCAAAAAACTACTTTTCTATCTTTTTTTTTTTAAAAAATCAATCAAATATAAGGTATTTCTTCTTTTTTTTTTTTTATTGATCATACTATCTCCCCTCCCCTTACAGTGAACCAAATGAGTATATAATTTGTAGCTTTTTATTATTTTATTGTGATTTATATCTCTTTTCTTTTTTTAAAAAAAATATTTAGAATACAAGTGGAGATGAGCTCACAATGGTTACTGTGACGTAAAGACCATTGGCCCTACTTCCCGGCGTCTTCTGTGGTACCCAAGGTATTCTCTTAACATTAATCTCCACTGAGCCTTAGTTTTTTCCTGAAAAATAATAATAAAAAAAACTCAACACAGCTTTGTGCCTTGATCAAGTTGCAGCATTTGAGTACAAAATGTATTTCGAAGTTCTTTGGACATACCTTGGAAACTCAACTAAACGTGCTTGTCTTCATGTTGGAGCCAATTGATGGCAAAAGCTTGTCGAACGGCACGATCCTTAAAGGGGACCATCCAATGCTCCAAGCATCCATCCTGCGTTTCCACTTTACATGGCATGACATATAAGAGGATGACGAAATAAGCTCAAAAGTGATTGGAAAAATAAAAAAATCATGTAATTTTAAGATCTCTAGCCAACACATGGAGAATAAATTGTCTTAAATTACTTAAAATGATAAATTTTGACAACTCGATGCACGTACAAATTTAAAAGTTTTAAATCATATAATTTTTGATGCGTAAGCAATATAGGTATAGCAGTTTATATCCTACAGCTCGCGCAACTGGAAGGTTTGGAGCCTATGATTCAGTTGATTCTACCTCTCGAGCTCCTTTATTTAATGAAAAAGAAATAAGGTTTTCCTGTCTTTGTATGGCGAAAGCTTGTAGAACAGCATAATCCTATCTACAAGGCACATCGGATGCCCAAGATCTCAAGGAAAAATACCAGGACCAATATTAGGATAATCAATTAGGATAAGGATACTTTTGGAACGATAATTAGAAATCTAATTCTAGCTAAATCAGGACTCTCGATAAAACCCTTATTCTCTCCTTTTCCCTTATTGCGAAGTCCATTCTTATGACTATACTAAACAGCTCCTCACTAGTCTCTTCTCTCTAAGATTGCGTACCGAAGTCGACAATGACTTAACATTCCTCTCCACATGGCTCATCATCACTTTATGAAGTTCCCATTAATCATCCAGTAGCTATGGTCTCCAACCTTTACCTAAAGCAGTGCTTGCCCTAGCAAATTTCAGCAACCACTGTTGCACATTAGGTAATTTTGAGCTTGTCCTTGAACCAGTGTGATCTATGCGCACCTGCACGATCTCATAAATATGGCTTGTAATGTGGAGCAATATCAAAAAACAGACGCCAGGAACAAGATTGAAATCACTAAATAGAACAAAAGAATAATTTAAAATAATAATTATAATTATAATCCTCCTTAAATTAGGACCGATAAAAGAAGCACCAACAATGCTGAACCCTTCCATCGTATACCTTTACGTGGTCGAAATATGTGGGAGGAGGGGTTGCACCCACACTTGTTGTCTGTGAGTTACTGTTGTACCAAAAAAAAAAAGGAGGGCATATTGAGCTTAAAAAAACTTTCGAGCGGGCAAAGCAAAGGAATCACGTGAATTGAGCTTAAAATGATAAGAAAGCTAATGCAGAAAATTTAAAAATTGTTAAGATTTTAAATATTTAAATTATGTATAGAAATGGACTGGAATATTTATATAAGATGGGAAGGATACTGATGATCCGAATTGAGCTGCTAGGGACACACATGGTCAGGTTAAGGTTGCTTCTGCCAATCATCATTTGAGAACTCAGATAAATGATATGGGAAAAGCAAGTTGCTGCTAGAGTTAGAAATTTTTGGTAGGGATGGTATGGACACCAATGTGCCCTACATGTAATCCGTGTCCCGAGTTATTAATCACATCATTTTTTTGAAAGTAGGCATGCAATGAGAATCACTTGAGCACCGATGCTTATTCCCGGATAAAAGGTGATAACACACCCTTATATGTTATCGTTAAAATCACCATTTGTCCCACCAGCTTGAGTTGATAGAATGAGATAGATTTATTTATATATTTTATATTTTTTTATAGTTATATATGGTACATATTATTTGATGGCCATCTATCTTTTTAACGATGATCATCAAGCATTGTACCAGACTCTACAGTGCAAACAACACAATGCAAAGGATCCTGGGTCATGGGTGAGAGGAGGATGGTTCACTACAAACACAGGGAATGAGTTCCTTCTAGTTTTTGGTGATCAGGAAAGCATTGCAGATGGCAGATGACCATAGAAAAGAGCCAAACCATCAACAACAGGCCAAGAAACATACCATTTGGTTAAGACCAACACAGATGGTACATATCATCCCACTCTTATCGTACGTTTTCCAACGCAGAGTCGGATGAGACATCTCAACTACCATCATGTTCCGAGGCCACCGCTACCTAATTCCGGTGGTTGGTGAACTCCATGGACGTAGTACAGCTCAGTTCTTATCTGATTTGAGTGGTTGAAACATCAAAGCCATAGCTCAATAATGGAACTAGATCATCTCAGCAAGCTTTGAACCTCTAAATACTGAAGAAACACCAACTTTTTGAGGCTTTGAGCAAATCATAATATATAATTTATCATGCTATTTTTTTTTATTTTTAAAATAGTATGATCTGATTGAAAGAGAAGGAAGATTTTCTTCAACTTGCTCTACTCGAATCTCTCATAACTAGAAGAAAATAGAAGAGTTGCTAAAATAGAACTTAAGTCTCATTTTTTTCATTAATGATTAAAAAACCGAGGTACATAGCCTTTATTTATAATGGTGAAGTCCGTCCTTATATAATTTGGGTCGGATTTTTCTTTCTAATCCTAGTAAAATTTTTTTTTCCTAAAATAGATATCATAAGTAGAAATATTTTAAAAAAGATAAAATTCTTAAGGAGGTAGATCTCGACTTCTATATCAATTTGCTTCTGTCGCTTCATCTGATTCTTTTCGGATAGAGAGCTACTCCCGACCAAAGCATTACTCGAAAAGAAAATTTTCGGTTTGACCGATTTTTTTTAGAGCCTAAACGGTGGAATTTTGTCCTAATTTAACTTGATAGCTGTAAACCATGAAAAGCTCCCTATTTTTTTTTAAAAAAAAGGTCATATCAATCAAGCATCATATGACCGATGTGGCGGATTTTATTTCTAAACCCTATCAAGCTCTACTTGTAGTGGTCAAAATAGTCCATGTCGAGTCTGAGGATCCTCATGAATTAAAGTGGAGCAATGTATGGATAATGATATATAAGGGGAAAATATTAGAAGCAGGGTTTGGGAAGAGTTAGGAGGAAAGATTGCTTGTATTAGTTGGAAAAGGACAGCCAACCTTCAGAATGATTGTCGGATTAAGATAATGCTTGCCTATAAGTAGGCAAAAAGAGGAAGATCTTTTGCAATAGCATGAAGTGGGTCCAAATGTGAAGTAGTAAATGTGGGTTGGAGAGATGCTAGAGTTGAGTCATGAGTGCATATCAAGACATGAGACCTAGGTCATCAATTTGGTATCGGACGTGCTTTAGTAACAACTGGGTACTAAAATATCTCTTTGATAACTTAAAAATGATACTAAAGCTATGCCCATCAGTTAGGTTGATTGCTTGTTCAGGGGAGCACCTTGACAACCTTAATTGTTGGCATAGTATTTTTGTTTAAACATATATTACCTGCGCTAGTAGTATCATATCTGTATCAATGAATCATACAACAAACATTATAATTGTTATAGCTGAACTTTTAACATAACAACTGATCTACAATTTATTTTTAAAAAATAAAATAAAATAATTAAATTTTGCAAGTTGCTATGTTTGTATTTACTTTTATTATACTTTATGATCTTAATAGAATTTTGGGTGTGTTTCATTAGAGAGAGTTGGACCTTAGAATAGGTATAGAAATGGGCAATTCCCATTTCAGCCATTTTCATTCAGATTCCAGAAGAAATGGAAATGTCTCAATTTTCTAAAGTCTAATTTCGACTCTTTTCTAGTATTATAATTTCATTCCGATTTCGATCACGAATCCAACCTGTCGGAGGATATGATCAATTCGATTTTTATTTTAATCCATTCTTATTCTGATCACGATTTGATTGGAAACCAAACATATTCTCCATGAATCTATCTAAAACACCTGTTTTTTTTTTGAAAAAATACAATAAAATAAAAAAAAAGCTGCCGTTTAGTCCCTCTTCATTACGTGGGCCCGCTTGGAGTAAGGATAACCGGATAAGGTCGCATTTGAGCGAGCGTCGGCAAACTTTAAGAGTTGAAAAATAGTTTGTGGGACATGCATCTTGGAGAAAACACCACGTAGAAGCTATATATTGGAGAGAGTTCTCTGGTCATTGGTAGGTATGTGTGATTTATTTGATAGGATCTCTCTCTTGGTAAGGCAATCTAATAGAATGAATGGCTATGATTTGATAAATCGCCGCATTGTGTGGTGAGGTGTCCATAAGTGCTCCCTTTGATTGTTCATAATTGCCATCAGGAGCAACATAGTTAGATTGAGATTTAAGAATCATGAAACTTGCTATTTAACTTTCCAAAAAATTCTTATCCTTGGGAAGAGTGCCACAATCAGTCTATTTTATTTTTGAAAATTACATGAATGAAATATGTTGAAGTTGATAACGAAGCAATGCCCTTAATGCATGTTGATTATCTCATGGACGTAGTTTTTAGTCGATCAGATAAAATTAAATCAATCTAAAGTAAATATATTTGCAAAATCAGAATTTTCTTGGAGAATTAGAAAGATATATGAAATTCCAATGACCATTGGATATGATTCGATCAGGTCTTGAATAGTCAAGAATTTTCCTATCTTTTTTATCAGAAGTATCCAACAATTTATGTCTTACTTGATGATTAGTCATTGAGAATAAGAAAATAAAATATTCAAAAATTAAAAAGGATGATCAGTTGTGGAATCCTATAATATATTTTTAGCCACTATTTTTTGATATGCTGATTCATATTACATATTCAAATATGAGGAAAAGGGATAGACATTATCGACCATAATGAATCATATGGATTCTCAATATACTTGACTTGTTTCCACAATAATATCATACAAGCTCGAATCCTCTTCATAAGATAGTAATCGAGGACGCTCTCTCATCCCTCATCCATGTGTGCCTATATCCACATGTATTAAATATGTATGCACATAATACATCTTTACATGCATAGCCACATATAATTAGCATTTATATTGTTACATAACATTAATGCCTGCACCTAATTTGTGTTTCTTAAAACATGGAATTGAAACTGCCATTTACAGCCGGAAGTGTCATAAGTTCATGTTATTTTTAATCAACAAATACAGTAGGTAGGCATTAAGTAAAGTCCTCTTATTTGCTTTGTCATTTTCACTACAATGTTTTGGAGAGAGAGAAAGAGGGAGGACTCCAAATCAAGCTTTCTAAGATTGTAACGAGGGTGCAACTCCTGAGCCATTTTCTAGTTTCCTTCAGTACCTTTTTTCTGGCGCTTCAGAAGTAGGACTTCACACCTCTAAAGATCAGCTTTCCACCTAAACCATGAGAGAGATGCACATAACTAAGAGGGTCATGAGTTCGATGTGGATAAGATGGACCCATCTTGATTGCAGCGCAAGCAAAAGTCATACGAACAAAGTTTTCCCAGATATTGCTGTCGATCCATGGCAAATTCTATTTGCCTAGATTGATATACATAATGTGCAAATTGGCACTTGGCAAACTCACAATGATGTTTTTTAGTCAGTACTAAACAATTAGCAGCACTTATTTCTTCTTTATTTCCTTTTGCTCTATTCTCTTATGCATTCTTTTATATTTACTTATCTTGTAGAACTTTCTTTACTAATTATTTTTCTATGTTTAGGTTTAATACAATGAATATCATATAATACAATACTATGTTTTGAAATCTAACTATTATGATTTTTCCCTCCTTTCTTAGAAGAGCTATTCCTTACCCACCCCTTCTAGCCCAAGCCATTGCTTGCGAGACTAGGGTTTAGCGCAATGGGAGGTCAAAGGAAGGGCCAATACCCTGCGGAATTGAACCCCTCCCCATGTCTAAAGTTGCAAGAGTCATACCATCTGAACCAAAGTTCCATGATGCTATTATAATTCGAACATCAAAATCAACTGATCATGACTCTAAAACTCATCGTAAAGTAAAATAACGGTAAGAGAGCCACATTTTCAAATCAATTTCACACCTCTCTCCAAGTTTCAAGGAAAGAGGTGCCATCAGAGAGATGGAAGCACTGTTGATATTGACCCATGTAGTTATAAGTGAATCTTGTTTGCAAGGAAGAAGCTTGATAGGAGTTGTGAGTGAATCTTAATTTGCAAGGAAGAAGCTTGATAGGTATAATAATTAGAGCTTTCATATATAACATTTTTTGTATACTGTGGATCACGCAGCTTGACTGGCCCTTCAAATTTTCCTCTTCTTCTAGTTCTCATCAAAGAGTGAGCCCAATACAACCATTTTCTTGGGCTTATATTAGAGCCTAGAAGGACATTTCTGAATTAGGTAGCAGAAAACCACTAGTTCCATAAGAACCTGGTGATGCCTCCTCCTCGTCCAGGATGGAAATGATAGGACTCTGCTTTCAGGTTTTTCAGAATTCAGAAACATCGTGTGCTTGTTTACACGTATATTAGTTTTGTGATAATCCCACCCACTCACGTCTCAAGTTTGGGCTTCCCCACTGTCACAAATGCTGGAGGATTGTGATGCAAAACAAATGAATAGCCAAGCTTATTTGAGCTCCTTAAGTTAGGAAGCAAGCCAAGCTTCAACAAGCTTGTTTTAAGCTTGTTTGGCAGGATAAGGTTATGCTTGGCTTTTGTGGTTAAGCTTGGGTATTCTTGGCTTAGGCATATGATTGAACAGTTTGTAGTGTATCTAGCATGAACAAAAAGATAAAATCTCTTCTTAGCACTAGATGCCACAGCAAAAGACTTTTATTTTACAATGATAAAAAATAAAAAAAATAAATAGAAAATAAAGATTGGTACTCTTTCTAGTATTAATAAAAATGAATTGATTTTAAAATAACATGGAACTATTGTGAAAAACATTATGGATAGAAACCACTTTAAACTATTCAAAATTTATTTTGTTGTTATAAAACAAAATAAAAATTGGTACTCTTTCTATTTTCAGTAAATTTATTATATACCAGCTTGTTAAAGAGAGAATAAGTTTTTTTTTTTACTCCCAATTGATTGAGATAAAACCAAACACCATTGTGTAGAAAACATAATTGTAGCTCATGAAAAGGAGAAATTAGGGATGGCAATCGGGTCGAGTCAGATATAGGTCGGGTTAGATGTATATCGAGCCAAAAATTCATCAACTCAAATCCGACATATTTATTAAATAGGTTAAAATTTCAAATCTACATCGGACTTGTTTATTAAACAAATAACCTGAATCGACCCACGTAACATTTTTATTAAATAGTTAAGCAGGTTAAACGGGTTATACAGATTTTTAATAAGTTAAATAGATTTAAACAAGTTAAATAGATTAAGCGGGCCGGGTTAAATAGGTCAAAGTTGTAAATCTGAATCCAACCCATTTAATAAACAGGTTTAAACGGATTGACCCATTTATAACCCACACCTATTTATATCAAATCTAAACTTGCTTAAAGTGGATCGTTCGCGAACCGGATTGACGAGTCGGGTCATAAATTACTATCCGTAGGAGAAAGAAGTTTTTTTTTTACTTCCAATTAATTGAAATAAAACGAAAGTTGTGTAAAAAACATAATTGTTGCTGTTGTTGCTGTCCAGGATCAAATTGGGATCTTTAGTGTGTAAGGTTAACGCGATAACCGCGGCAACTCAGTTGTATTTTTTCTGCATTTGCATTATTTCATTACTGCCGTCACTATCTACCCTCATTTTCAAAAATCATCTAACTGGAGCAATTCATGTATTTTTCGATTGGTTTAGGTTCTAGTATGATAAGTAGGTCCAAAATTTCAAACCAGAAGTAAGAAAATAGGTCCAACTTAAATTTAGCGTGTGTTCAATTTGATATCAACTATGCACTAGAAAGATTTTAGATACTTATACATAACTAAAAAATCTAAATAATACCTTCTAGCTATTTTTTGGGGTGAGTTCAGCACCAAATACATGAATCGAGGATAACTTCTCATGGCTGGGCAAACATAAATTTTCTTCTGTCAGCCATGTTTATTGGGCTATTGGGTGATTGAGAATGGCCACCAAATGTTCCAAGGCAGCTCACATTTGGAAGGGTGTTCTTTGAATCTTTTCTCTTTCTCTCTTTCTTTCTTTCTTTCTTTCTTTCTTTGGATTGTGCCTAAAAGGAAGGTTGAATCCGGACCAGACCCACAAACGCTCGGATCGTGTTGGATCCTGCACCTTTGAGACAACCCGGGACAAGATATTCCAATGCTGTACGCCGAGAACTGGGGAAAGCTAAAAGAGGCGAGCGTCTCTTTTGGAGATGGGAAACTGGTGGTGTGGTGTGGTGACCTCCACAGGTTCCGGTTGTATATAAATGGATGCATCACTGAAAAAAACATGGATAACCAATTGAATGGCGCACTTGGCATGGGAGCAAGTTAATGCTCACAAACCTTATAAGATGGTCCACCTACTGATTCAATGCTGCATCCTTTGATTCGTGTTTTAGATTTTCCTGAATTTTTATGCTCTTAATTGGCTGTTCCAGATGAAGTCTGTAAACCAGTCCTCAAATTGACAATATTGAAGCCATATCACAACCATCATGACACTTCTTCGATGTGGTGATAGAGAGTTGATTCATGTGGTTGACTGTACTACATCAAACATCAAAGTAACACAAAATGAACCAGATCATGTTCCACCTCTTTCAGTATTGATAAGATAACCATTGTTAAATAGATGTCCTCATCTTAATTTGGATGAGAATGGTTGCGGAGTTAAAGCCATGCTGAAGCATGCATTGTATTATGTTTTGGTGCTTTATTGATAAGTTGATATTACATATTTTCAACTTGCATCATTGACTGCTGTATGCTCATTTCTTAAAAGTCAGAGGCAGAGAGATTTCCTTCGAATTGGTGAGGGTATCACCCAACATCTTACTGTAGAGGGAGGAGAACAACTGCATGCAGATACTTATAATAAAAGCATTTGCAAGTTTACTTGAAGCACCGCATAGGAAAATATAATATATATAAATAAATCTATCTCATTCTAACAACTTAAGCTTTTGGAACAGCTAGTGATTTTAACATGGTATCGGAGCAGAGGTCTTGAGTTCGAATTCTCAAGTAGTTGCATCAGAAAATTTATTCTAATTTTATGCAGTCATCTTTCTAGTTTGTAGAAAGAAATTCCATTTATGATGAGGCATAGGAGACAAATGCACTCTTTTTGAACCTTTTTTTAATTACTCATACAATTAGTTGGTGGCATGTCACATGTATGAACGGCTTAGCTGATTCAATAGGAAAGAGTATTTGGTGGATGGCTATGATTCCATAATTCCATCTACTAATAAAATCCTTGATAAATTAATGGATGATTGGGTTCTCATTGTTGATTCATGTACTTGTTTCTACTCTAAGATACTTGTGGATTAAAAAAAAAAAGAGCAAGACAATGAGGTGTACGTATTTATATTGAAGAAAAGCAAAAGATCATTGGGTGATGGCAGCAAAGACATATAGCTTATAGCATGTAATTGCACTCCATTTTCTATTAATGCATTTCTCCCATACTTATTTTTCCCTAGAAATGAACCCAAGGCAGGAAGAGCAAATATGGTTGCTACCATGATCATTGCTTGCTGTGACCTGCATAACCAATGGATGCATCAGATGCAATCACAAGGGAATTGATGCAGCGATATGTGGATTCCATGGAACTTTTCAGGTGCACTTACACGCGCTGCAAAGCATTTTTCATCCTGAATTAAGCTGCAATATTTCTTCCTTTTCCTTATCACCCAAACTTATCGAATTTCGCATGGATACCCTCGCAACATTGATATTTACATGTATACCCTCATAAAACACTTGTTTTGCTATTTTGCTTTTTATCCTTATTTTTGTATATGCACCTACATCATCTAATGCCGTTAAAAAATTAACAATTTTAAATTAAAATGACTAAAATATTCTTAATTGGCGGATGTACAAATACAAACATTTATAAGATGACCATGATTGAGAATAAAAAAATAATTTCAAAAATTTATTTTATTTTTAATTAAAATAAATATGGCGGCGTTAGAAGAATCGTTATATTAGGGACATTTATGCAAAAATAGTTCTTTATAAGGATATAAAAATAAATATAAATTTAGAGAGGATATTCGTGCAAATTTGAATTGTTGAAGGGTATTTATGTAAAAAACTCTATTTTTTCCCCGCTGTATTCTCTAATTCCCCGCCTTCATCCTGACTCCTTTTCCTATTCTAAGTATATTCCGGCAGTTTCCGATTTACGCAGTCAAGCCGTTAAAATTGCGTGGAACTCCCACAATTCTGGGATTTCCACGCCATGGCTGACTCATCCTTCGAATAGTCTTATACTCTTTTCTTCATCCTCGAAACCTTTAACCGGTCTCCTCCCCCCAATTAGTATCTTCTCCAGTCTTCCGTCCCGTAAATAGTCATCAAGGCCCTACGTGATCTCTAAACTAACGCCGCGTTTCCAGACATCAGTTCTGCCCCGCTTCTACCCGTTTTTGGACTCCTAAAACCACACTCCATCTAATATATACCCTTCCCTTCCTTTTCTTTCTCCACAGCAGGCAGAAGAATCGCATTGCCGGCCGTAAGCTCAAAAGAAGATGACTATCGCCAAGGAGAAGCCTCAACTTGGTAAGTTCATTGGGCTTCCTCTGTTTTCTTTTCAAAGTTGGTGAAGTTTGTGCTTGGTTTTACAATCAATGATGTGTTATGTTTCCTGATATTGTTTTTTTTTTGTTCTTTTTGTTTAGCATCAGGAGCTGAGGAAAAGAAGCTCCCTGTCGAATTGGTGTCGAATGCTGGATTTCATGTTCCTGACAATAACGCCTTTGGCTATACTTTTAGGTACATTTTTTCCCTTAGTTTGTCACCATCTATGCTATATGAATTCCCATCATTGCTCAACTCAGAGAGAGAAACATTGCAGGGACTATGAAGCCAATTCGGAGAGGAAAGACGCCGTCGAAGAGTTCTATTGGAAGCAGCACATTAATCAAACAGTTGAATTTGTATGTAAAACATGCTTCTCATTTATTGATGGTTGAATGCTTTTGCTCTCCTTGTCAAGCTATATGTTTCAATTTTGGATTATTTTGGATTGATCGAAACCCATACAAGTAGATGTACATATTGTAAATTGATCTATATCTATATAAAACCATATATGTATACAACTTTATATGATAAAAATATACAATACTATCTAGTGCGGGTTCTTTCTGCCACACTATCTCGGATACTTATGATTCTAGCCAAATCATTTCATTTAAAATTTGGAGTTTTAATTACTTATCTGTTGATGGTTGAATGTTTTTGCTCCTTATCAAGCTATATGTTTGGATTTTTTGCTTATGGTTGTTACACTTGTTTATGTAGGTAAAGAAGATGAGGGAGGAGTATGGCAAGTTGAACAAAGCAGAGATGAGTGTTTGGGAATGCTGTGAGCTACTCAATGAGTTCGTGGATGAAAGCGATCCCGATCTCGATGAACCTCAGATCGAGCATTTGCTCCAGACTGCTGAAGCTATTAGGAAGGATTATCCTAATGAAGATTGGTTGCACCTGACTGGCCTCATACATGGTACATGCATGCAATTATGCTCTAACAGCTCATATAATAACCACAACCAACAGTTCTAATCTCTTTCCTCCAATGAGCACTGTTTGATACTATCGAATCCTACTTCCTCCGCTCCTCCAAACCATTTCCCTTGTTCGATACAATATCTCGAAACATTTTATGGGATAGAGTGTGCCTTTGAAACTTTTCAATGGAAGAAACATCTAATTGGCTTTCTTTTTCTTGTGTGGTTCAGATCTGGGAAAGGTCCTTCTTCATCCTAGCTTTGGACAGCTTCCTCAATGGGCCGTTGTTGGTTAGCATCATAATTTACTTTCTGATGCTCTCTGATTCTTTTAAGAAAGTCATCATTCTTGGTTAACCTGTTCTTCTCCTCAAATTACTAATCAGGATCCATTTCGTAGGTGATACATTCCCTGTGGGCTGTGCTTTTGACAAATCTAACGTTCATCACAAGGTTCATCCCTTATCTAAACAAAGTGGTTTGCATGGTTCGTAGCAAGTATCTAATTACTTGATTCTATGGCAAATTACTGCAGTTCTTCCAAGAGAATCCTGACAACGACAATCCTAAGTACAACACCAAGCACGGAATCTATTCCGAAGGATGTGGACTTGATAATGTTTTGATGTCATGGGGGCATGATGATTATATGTACATGGTAATAATGCAGCAACCTCTCATATCCTTGTCAATCAAACATCAAACATGAAATAATTCTCCTCTCTATGTTTGCTGAAGCTGGTTTATATCTTTTTATTCGGGTTAAATTGTAGGTGGCCAAGGAAAACAAGACCACTCTGCCTTCAGCCGCATTGTTTATTATCAGATACCATTCATTCTATCGTTAAGTCTCGACAACTTAATTGCTCCTTTGGTAGTCTCTCTTAAATAGATTATTAATTAGTTCCTCTTATTTGAAAACTAACATTATATATCTTGCCATTATTCAGCGCTGCACAGGGAAGAGGCCTATAAGCACTTAATGAGTGAGGAGGATGAAGAAAATCTGAAATGGCTGAGAATATTCAAGTAGCATCTATCTCTGTTTAGCTGAAAATTTAGACACATTAGAGTTTAATGAAACATCACCTCTTTGACTAATCTTTCTGTACTATATGCAGCAAATATGACCTCTACAGCAAGAGCAAAGTTAGAATTGATGTTGAGAAAGTGAAGCCATACTATCTATCCCTCATCCAAAAGGTCGGTGTTGAATTGGAAGTAATTTTTCCTTTTTTTTCTGATACTATTCTATGTAGTATGTTTACTGATATTGGAATTTATGTTGCAGTACTTCCCGGCCAATCTGAGATGGTGAAGCCCAAAATCCTACTCTATTTGGTGGATAATATATTTTTTATTATTATGTCCCAAGGAAGTTGACGCAAGAAGAAGCAATCTGTTTGAAAGACAAAATAATATGTTTCTTTTCTTTGCCTCCTCTGTTTGAGAGTGAGAAAGCGGGACAAAGACAACATGTCTCCGTCTTCCTCATTCATACAAAAAAATTATGTTCGGTCATGTAATTAATTAATTCATGTTGATGGATGTATGTTTATTTTAAGTTATCCCATCTCTTTAGCCATACTTCAGAATCTTTTTAAAAGAAAAGGCTGGAATGCTGATGGATTTACGTAATTAAAACTTACCAAGATTTAATCGCGGTAATGCACCTTGAAGTGAAGAGCAGTTGGGATGGGAAGAGTAACCATTTTACTTATGACTATCCCATGAAACTGATCGAAGCTAAATACAAGCCTGGTCCCACTGGTCTAAAATGGAAATGCTCCTCCTTCAACACTGCTACAATGAAAAAATATTTGGAAAAACCATTGTTTATACAAAAATGAAAAAATTTACGAAGAAATATCTCAACCTAACAACCGCCAGTTGATGGTAAATCATATGTCGTAAAATTTTTATTTTGCTATATTTTTTATAGCACTAATCTTAAAAAGAACCTAAGAGTCAACTAAAGATAGAACTCCTCCTACCGACGTCCATTATATCATAACTTAAAAAAATAATAATAAGAAAAAAAACTACACATGCCAAAAGAGATCGTCCACGAGAGACCGTCTGCATTTTTTTCATCCTCGTCCAGCCTCTTCATCTATCCTTTTTTTTATCAAGCTGTTTATCCCATCTACGTGATCTTCTTTCTTCTTCATAGTTTTTTTCTCCTCCTCCAAATTCCTCTTTTTTCTAGGATCTTTGCACCTAAAAGTTTATGGAATCTAAGAAATGATATGCATATAATTCCTTATATTAGACAAAGATAAGAAATTGTGTATCAATATTGATAAATACTGTATGCTGAAAACTATATATCAATTTATCTAAACGTTTATACTAGCTTGCGAGATGATTAATTTATTTGGTGTGTATGACCTGACTATATAGTGTGTACTAGTAAAAAGTATATTCTAGTAATTATGCATCGATTTATCGGAAGATGTATATTAGGTTGCTGCTAGGTAAGTATCAAATAAGTTTGTAGTATATATCATAAAGTCGACGAGTATGTATTACGAGCCATGTAGTGTGTACTGATTTTCGAGGTTGAGACTAAATATGAGGCTGGTTTTTGGGATTCCAAAATTAGCTATCTGGATATCCCCACATTAGATGAAAATTATATTTCAATCTATTTAGATAATTAGCTTCTTAAATAACTAATTTATTTTATATATATATATATATATATATATATATATATATATATATATATATATATATATATTAATTTTTTATTATAATCGTGGAACACACCTTTTTTTTTTTTTTTTTGTCTCCAGCGAGGGCGGCGATCTCACTTCCGCTCTCCGCCCTTTACCCGAAGGCCAAGCTTACATGCCCTCTTTCCCTCCCATCTCTCCTTTCGGTCCCTCGTCCACCTGCCCCAGGCTCGTTACCGTGAGCCATCGCCCTCCTCCTCGTCGTCCTCTCCGGGATGAGGAGCTTCTCCCCTTCTCCTCCCTATTCTCATGTCTTGTATCTTCTCTCCGCCCTCGGTGGCGACGGAGGCGTCGAGGGCAGACGAGAGCTTCGCCGACATGATTGATCAGGCTCTCAGGAAGGAGTTCCCCGAAAGCGAGCAGACCGTTGGAGGTCCGTAGATCTGATACCCTCTTCTTTCTTTCCCTCGAATCTCCCTTTGTTGGCTTCGTTTGATCGCTTCTTCTGGCAATGTGATGCAAAGGGAGTTAAAATTCTCAAGTTAGGGTTCTTGATCGTAGAATTAAGGATTCGAGGGGAATCTTGATGCGCGGTGATCCAGCCCGTGCCTCGCACTTCCTCCCTTGGTCTTTAGAGTGCTTTATATTGTAGATATTTTTTAAAATCTAGTACTAATTTGGAAAAAGATTAAAGAAAACAGTTCTTTTATAAATATTTTATTTGCATTTTGCTTTATTTGATGCTGAAATGCGTATATGAAGTGCCTAAAATTCTAGTGCTAATTCGGAAAAAAGATTAAAGAAAACGGTTCTTTAGAAAGAATCTGAAACGGCTATATGAAGTGCGAGATCTGATTGAATGTTTGGAAACTTCTTTGTTGACCAAATCCGGTGCCGGGGCATATTAAACACCCTCTGACCATGCCCTACTTAGTTTTATGAGGATTCACCCACTCTCCCGCAGCATTTAGTATTCTTGGCAAACGATATGCCTTTTTTTTATTCGAGGAAATAATTTGGTCAAAATTCATTATCTCCGTTCAAAGAGCTCACTGGGTTTTTTTTCCGCCCAACATCAGCATACAATGGATTGCAAGTATTCAAACATGGCATCATTCAGGCAGGATGTTCTCCCTCAGAGTTTCAATGTTGGAATATGCACTGAAAAATAAAACGAACGTAAGTATTTCACAGTGCATAAAGTTTTTGCCTGCTCTGTTTTTTTTTTTGTCTATTTCACGGAAACTGATCTTGGTAGCTTCAACAAAAGTGTTGCCGAGGAGCACGTTTACTTTCTTTTTTTCTTTTTGCATGTTTTCCAATTCCTTGTTTTCTTTCTTGTTTGCATAAGTATGAGATGAGTAAGATGAATGGCATTTCTTTGCAACGGATGAAGGATGTTATATGTACAAGGCCTATCTTCTTCTATATAATCAAATATATCAAGGATGTCCTCATTTGGTGAATTATAATCTGTATCCTCCCCCCCTCTTTGTTAAGTGGGTTTCTCCATATCTTTGCTAGCTACAGGAAATTTATTATTAGCTAGAGGAAATGATTATAGTCTTTCATAGGACAATCTGTCTCTGTTGCCTAGAATTCAATTCTTTTTCTGAAGAAAACGTCACCTGAAAGCCTAATTTTTCCTTACTATGTGCATATATCAGGTAAAATGATTTTTTTTTGTTGATTTACTAGGAAATCTGGAAACTGTAGCCAGAGTTACATCGAAGAAAAATGACACCAAAGAGAAGTATGTTTTACTATACTGTTAGTCCCTGGATATATTAGATTGTTCATATTTTTAGAGATAGTTCATATATTTCTGAATTGTTATATCTAGAATGTTTGCTATTCTCCAAATTGTTGACATATCAGATCTATATTTTTTGTCATCGTAGGTTGTTTCAGTTTCTTGATGTTGTCAATTTAGACAATGAGAATCTGGCAGAAGACAGCCCTACCTTGATAGACCACATGGTATGATATGACAATTTCATATTGGAAAACTCCTCTTTTTGCAAAAAATAAAAATAAAAAAATTGACACTTGAAATAGATGAATTTCTCAATCAGTTTGATTTTGTAGGTTATTATATAAGCAATTTTATTAAATGCACAAGACAAATTTGTCATTTCAGGATAATGTCTTTATTATATCAAATCCCAGGTAAATATCCTGTGCTGCAGTTAGACTTGAGGTATGTCTTCTGCACTTTGTCCATGATCATAAGGGTTATGTTTACTCAATATAGATTGCCAATGTTTCACCCTTTTAGTTAGTCTCTTTCTGTATAAATTAGACCTTAGCTATGAATTATTCACCATTTGATCCTATCCAGCACTTCTTCCCTGGTCAACTGAGCATTTTCTGTTCTTTCATTTGTAAATTTATCTTGGATTTGAACCTTTGCCATCCTGAAATGCAGGTTCCTCCGTCATAATGCCTCCTGTAATCCTTGGTATAAATTTCCTCACCATTAGTTGATTTTCCACCACTCAACCTATGGTTTATAGTATATACTTTTATTTGGAACTCTTTGGCTCAGGGTTTCCTTTCAGGTCACATGTCAAATAAATTGGTTCTGTATTATCAATGATCAAAATTTTGGCTGAAGTTTTAAACATATATGTTTGTTAGTGCATGAGCGCATGCCTAATACTTATCGAACCATATATGCTAGCGTGAGACTGATTTTGGTGGAAACAACATCAGTTCTGGTCATTTTGGCTCCAATGGAATAGGTTTCATCGTGAATGAATCCACTGGTTAGTTGTATACAATGTATTAAGTTGGTCATAACCCACATGTTTCTTGCAATTGCACTTTTCTTCTATAGCTTAGTCACTAGAAGTGAGTGCGAGTGCGGATGCGGGAATGAGGAAGCGGTTGTCATAAAAATGAATTTTAGTAAGAAATGCTTAGCGGGTCTTGTGCATATATTATCTAGTGCACATGTTTAGACTAACCAGTGCAGGCATTTAGGCTGAGTATGTTTAACAAGATATTCACATCTAAATGACTAGCTGCACACATTTAAACTACCTGGTGTGCATGGATAAATAGGAGATAATCTGTTGCATGTAGTATACACACTTAGACAAATTGGTATATCATAAGTGTGATTCACATTTGGGCTAACCAGTTCACATATTTATCGGTACACATAGAAAATATGGAATAGTATGTGTACCTCGAGGGTGTACATCTTTTTACTAACTGATGCGCATATTCTAGAGTATAAAATTTGGGTATTGGATGCACATGTTTCATGTTGATCGGGCTAGAGAAAATTAGGTCAGAAAAATTGAAAAACAGCTGATCCTGCAGAGAAGATAAAAATGGCCATTTCTTCAAATCTGAAAATGTGAAGGGCCATTCATGCAAAATACCCTACAGCATTTTATGCTTTATAAGATATTATGATCTTGGAGGGTTTTTCATTTTTTTTCCTTTACGAGTAAAAAAGAAATATAATTTGGTATTTCACTTTTATATTCGTTTTTTTTTAAAAAAATAGTAGTTTCACCAAGGTCCGCCGCACCGGTACCGGTCGGCGTACCGGTGGTGGCCCGGACCGGTACGAAACCGGTCTCGTACCGGTGGCGTACCGGTCCGAACCGTTTCCGTACCGGTCCCGTACCGGTCTCGTACCGGTTCTTCAACAATAAACTACCGGTACCGGATTCCACGCTAATCCGGTACCGGTTTCTGGCCGGACCGGTCCGTACCGGCCGGTACGGCAGACCATGAGTTTCACCTTTGAAATCAAATCTGTTTTTGCTTAGCCAATTTTTTAATGATCACAATTGTTGTTTTTTATTGAGTGCATCTTTCACTGTGGTAACTTCGATGCCTCTTCCAATGTACTTATTACTAACCCTAATCGGTCGCCCCTTTTATTCACTGACACCATCCATATCTCCCTCTCTCTCATTCTCATATGTGATTGCACTAGGTTATAACTTGGCCATCAATCTTGACATGGGTGATTAGAATCATGCTATATTCTTCATAATCTCATCCATATATGCAATTTATTGTTCCACCCTATTCTCACATTATTAGCATGATTTTAATAGACATGGTGCCTCTTCATTCGCCTATAACTAATGCAACAACAAAAGAGATTTGAATTTTTTAGCAGGTAATCATAACCAACAAATCTTGTGCCATTGATTCAGTTTCATTATATGAACTATTCTTTGGGACACATTCTCATCGGGGGCATGTTTTAACTAATCCTCTCCCACAACTTCCATCTTGGCCATCTTAGACTTTGTTGATATTGCATATGTTGCTTGGAATCTACTCTACATGATGACACGCATTTCATTGAATATTTTTTTGCAGGTTGATATCTGATCTTGTTGTGGTCATTGTGTCTGCAACCTGTGGTGGCATTGCCTTTTGACTGTCCTGGACAACCGGTATGTGCAAATAAGTTACTTTTTTCTTGCTTACCATTAACTACATTAGCTGAAGAAACATGCTATGGTTATCTAGTGTTGAACTATAATTCTCAGTTATCTTTTTCTCTTATAATTATTTATAGTATATTAGAATTCTAGGAAGGGGGGTGGGGGAGGGGAGATTCGGAAATCTCATAGAGTTTGTTTTTAGGGAGAGGGGGCGAGGTGGGGGGAGGGTGCTGTCAAGCTCATATGATGGTGTTGCCTGTAGCAAATTTTATTGTGGATATTCTTTTTACTCCCAAATTCAGATAAAGTTGGACAGTAGCACCACAAATTAATCTATGGAATCAATGTAGTGCCTAAAGGCTAGATCTTTGTCTTCATCATGGTTCATCGAACTAGTACTAGAGGGTGTACCGGTTGGCGATTGGTTCGGCACGGTTCCAGGACATACCATGCCTTTTCAGGGCGTACCAAAATAGGGGGAGCCTGAGAGGGAGAAGTAGAGAGAGGAAGAGATAGAGGGAGGGAGGGCGAGGGAGAGGGAGGGAGGGAGGATCGGCCATGGTGTTGTCTTCTGAGGAACAGGGGAGAGGGAATGAAGCAGGGAATCGTGATTTTCTATTACTTTTTTTATTTTAAAATTTCAAATTGAAGTCGTCAAACTGTTCACCGAGTTCATCAAAGGAAAGTTGGCAGATGGTATGCCGACTTCAATACGAAATTTAAAAATAAAAATAAGATTTTGAAACAGAAGACCGCAATTATGATCCTTTGCTTCGTTCTCTTTCTCCCTTGTTTCATAAAGGACGGCACCATGGCTAGTCCTCTCTCTCTCTCTCTTCCTCTCTCTCCCTCTCTTTCTCTCTCCTTCTCCCCCCTCTCGGCGACAGAGGAGGGTGATCGAGTCTTTTATGTGCCGAACAGAACGGGATGCTTGAACCATGTCATTAACCGACCGGTCCTGTTCAATACGCCCCGAATGGGTGGGTTCGGTATGATTTAGCTATCCATAGTTTCAATATAAGTTGCTAGAATCCTCAGAGCTTGTTGACTATGATTATTAGGCTATGTGGATGTTGATACCCTTTTATTTTCCATTAAATAAAATAGGTAATGTGCTAGCATAGTTTTTCTTAAGACAGAGAAAACCTATTGCTGTGCATATATGTCCTTGCATGTGTGGGCATGCTATAATACTATGATTTTAATGCATACAACATTGTGCTCTTGTCCGTGTGGTATTACAACAGAAGGGACTAAAAGTATTTGATATTTCCAATTTATGTGGTTTAAATATTATATTTTTGCTATCCCCATAAGTATCTCACTCTTTTCAGAGTCGATAAAAAAAGATATCTGTGTCTGTTTGAATACATTTTGATGTATTTTTATATTGGCAGCTAGTATTAACAACAGAAGCATTTGAAATTATTTTAAGCTGGATTAATGTGGTAATTTTGCTCTGCAGCTGAAATGCTAGTTATGTGACAAGTCAGGAATAAAAAATTTTCACTCGCCAATCATATTTTTGTAGTGCATAATTGATGTAAAACATAAAAGGTGACAATTGTTTATTTCTGTTAAACAGGCATTCCTAGTTGTGGTGGGTTAATGTCAGTGCATATGTGCAGATGTAATTATGTATGTATCTATGCATGCATTCATGTATGCACACATCTTTTAGATCTTCCTGAGCTACTGTCTGTCTTGATTGACCTTCTCTTTTACAGGTTGAGACGGTTGCTCAGTTTGGTGTAATTTTGCTTGTTTTCGTGTGGGGCTCGGAGTTCTCTGCAGCAAAGGTTTAATTTGTATCCTTGTAGATGCATCTTAACAATTTTATGACAGATGCATGCTTCCCAAATCATGACCATCTCCAAATGCATTTGCAGCTTCGCGTTGTTGCATGAAGTTGCTGTTCTTGGGGGCTTACTTCAAACTTTTCTTTTCACGTGCTTATGTGGTATAATCGCTTTAGTATGTCTTGCTTCCTCATTGACAAGTTTTGAGATGAATTCTGTTTTTGGCTCTATCTAATCTAGAACATACACAAGATCTTTAGTCCTTTTGTTGATATCTTAAAATCAACAAGGAGTGCTTTGCTGAAGCAAATATATATGTTGCAGGACAAGTTCACTTTCATTCTCAATCTGCCAATAACAATCATTGCGACCATCATATACTAGCTACATTGGAAAATTTCATATTTCATGAAAAAACGTTATGTGCACAATTTGCTCATTTTCCTTACTATGTTACGGTGACTACCTCATGGTTATAAACTACGCTAATTTCTCTTGACAAAATTAAAGTTGATTGTTTTGACTCTTTACTTCTTGTCTGACTCACCTCATGTTTTAATAAAAACATAGTTTTGTTATCTGAACTAAAGGTTGACTTGAGGAATCTGTCAAGTTTCTTTTACATGAAGCATTTTGCATTGTTTCACTAGCATTTTTTATTATGAAACATTCAAAGGGATTTATAGATATTAGATCATCTTTCCTAACAATAGCTCTTGATTATATTTGAAAAATTGTGAAAATCAGGATAACCTTCAGTGATACTAGTACTATATTTAGCTTGAAAACTTCTTGCATCTATTGACAGAGTAATATTTTTGTTCCCTTTGTCCCTCTCTATTGATGCCAAGTGCATGATGTGGCATGGGTCGCGAGTCCAAGCCGCATGGGTCGTGGGTCCTATATGTGTAGGTCTCGAGACACGACTAGTTTTTGATGATTATTTATTTTTTCTATCTTAATTAGGAAAGTTTGATGTTAGTAAATTCTAGGAAGTTTTGATTTTTATGAACTTTCATTTTAAGAACTTTAATGTTATTAGAAAAGTTAGTAGTTTGGGTTTTTCGAGTTGGAATGGAACTTGGAATCCTATATTGAAAGGTTGAAGAAAAGCGTCCTTTTTTATTACTTATAAATACCTCCATTGAGGCTCCTCTTGTAATCATACTAGAAACATTTGAGTTATCGATTAGTGAGAATTCTCTTATAGGAATTATTCTTGCCTTCTTAGTATTCTCTCTCCTCTCTTTTGGTGGATTTCTAGGATTCGCGAGTGAGCGTGTGAGAGTTGTATCCTTGGAGTGGCCAAATAAGATCATATTTTTGGCCTTGGAGGAGTGTTTCACCTCTGCTCCTCTTTCAACTACCATCTTCCTATTCTAACACATTGTATTGTACGGGTCATAATAGGGTTTCTTCTTTGCCATAATTGACTGTGTTGATTTACCCTTTCTCTTTCAAATTTTCAGCCCAATTCGATACCTCCTTGGCTTCGATATCGGAGCACAATTTCAGGATGTCCTGCCGCCGCAATGTTGAAGAGCGTGTTCAATGAGTACGAGATCTATGAAACATCGAACTAGATGAATTGTGCCACCAGTTTGAACAACTTTAAGATGAAATTCTTTAAGATGAAATTCAACGACTTCAACAGCATCAAGAGCAACATGAATGCTGACATCGTTAGGATTTCAATCGTTATTCTAATAGAGAGCTATTTGATGATGAAAGCAGATGTTCCAATAAAATAGTGGAAGATTTCAATTCATTCTACAGCATAAGAGCATCTTCATCGAGTAAAGAAGATATCCGATGCCATCGTGAACAGAGACCACATCACAACCATCGTAACTTCGGCATCAAAATAGACATTCTTAATTTTGAAGATTTCCTGCAACCTAAAGAATACATTGATTGGCTCTACATCGATGAACAAGTCTTCGAGCGTAATGAAGTTTCCAACGATTGATGGATGAAGTTAGTTGCCAGCAAGCTCAAGAAGTATGCATCAACTTGGTCGAAAATCTATATATTATTCTCTATAATATAATCATAAAGAATGGGTGTGAAATCCATATCAAGATTGCAAGCTATGCATTATAACTAAGTAAGACATAATTATTAAACTTACATAGAGATTGATTTTATCATAAGTTTGCATCATTGATCCAACTTGATTTGTATTAAAAATTAAAATTATTTAAATAAAATATATAATATAAAGTATTGGAAGTTTTGTATATTAAATACTATTGTTACTTTTTACTTGTAGCATGAATAAAAAGAATCATGAATTATATATTTTTTAAAAAATAAAAATATATGTGAATGTAGCAATTTTTTGGAATTATATATTTTTAAATATTTTTTAAAATGGGGTTTCAAAATATTATAAAGAACAAAAAGAAGTTTTTTATTTTTTTATTTTTTGTCAAATGGAAGAGGATTGATTTTTTGTAAAAAATGATTAACTATTAAAGTATAAAATACCATGATTTATTTGAAATGGCCGTAATTTATAATATGAACAAGTGTTGAATAAATATGATAAAACTTAATTGTATGTTAAAAGTTAATGTTGTCATAAACCTTGATATTTGTATCCGAAAAAAAAATCTTGATATTCATGTTCGAATCCGGATCCAAAATAATCTTGATATTCATATCGGAATCCAGATCAAAAAAACCATAATATTCGTATCTAAATCCGAATCCAAAAAAAATCTTAATATCTGTATTCTTATCTTATATCTAGCAAAATTGTAAGTATATATTTAGATTTGTGTTTGAATTTAATTAGATACAAAGATTTATATCCAAATCTGATCCGAATCGGATATTGGAATGGATTCAATCGAATAATATCCAATCCGTTTTTAGCCTTAGAATCCTATTCGGATATCAAGGGATGGCGTTGGACCAATGGTAGCGACAGATGCTGCCTCCTAACTTCTCCCACCATAGCGGCGGAACATGCCAAAACGAAAGCTTCTTTCTTCTCTTTATATATTTCAATCGGCCTCAGATTCTCCCAAGACTGGACTCTATGCCTGAATATTGAAGATAATAAATAATAAATGATTTGCATAATAGTTTACATTCAAGTTGCGCTTGATCAATCAAGCTTATAGAATAGCACAAGGGACAAAAAAATAAAAAAATAAAAAAAAGATAATGAGTATATTTTATTATCCAACATCTATTTGTTGTGCATGAAAAATACAACCATGGACTGTCTATTACTGGCATACATGCTGGATAATGAGTACAAGAAGTGAAGCCCTGTAATCGCAGATCCATTTCACACATCTTTCCGTTCGGTTTCCATCAAAAGAAAACAAGGAGCACAATGGCTATTAGTCCAGAAGGAGGACAGGGATATCCATGAGCTGGTAATGTCTGCTGGCCTTCTCTGATGTTGGTTACTTGGTCTAAATCCCCAGGGAATTATGTGGACAGAGACGCCATTAGGTGGTATCATCCATTGCAACAAGATGTGCTTTCGGACACCTCATTTGATAGGTACTTGTCATGTAGCAGGACACGGTAGTTCACCTGTCACCATCCTACAAAAGTGCCTGTCTGATGTCTCGAGCGCAAAATTAGGAGCGGCCTTGCATCATTTGGAACCGGGTTTTAGGACTTCAAATTCATAATATAGTTATTCGAGGTCTCATTTAGAACCTCCGATTTAATTTGCAATCATTGGCCTCCCGACTTTCTAAGCCTGGATGCATAGCCTGTCCTCCAATTTAGTTGTGAGCTTATCAGGATCATTGTGTGTCTTAAAAATCTATTCTTCACCGAGAAGGACCAAGGACAGAATTGAACAAGGAAACAAAAACCAGAGAGATACGTTCACAAAGGGCCAATCAAAAAAGAGTGGTCCAAGTTCTCCAAGCCATCAGCAATAAGTCAATTTTGGAGCCCACATTAGAAACATTATTCTTGTTCATGAAATCAATTGTGGTAGGCTCTCCCTCCCCTTGGTTTCTCTCTCGTCATCCATCTGTGTGGCAGCAGCCAAAACTCTTGGATGAGTGAAATATGATAGCCGGCCTGTCCCTTTTTCACTCGACGCAGATATCCTTGCTTACCAAACTTTCCTGAGCCCTCAACAATCCCCACGATTTCGATCGATTTCTTTTCTTGGAATTATTCCTCATCTTTCCTTTTCCTGAAAATTGAGCTTGGATTCCTATTTGTGTTGCTTTTCTAGAATATATGTTAAGAAAATTCCCATACATCTTTTAAGATCACATCAATGCATCACCACCAAATTCTATCTTCTTTTTCTTTAGCAATCTAGAGAAGATCTTGTCTCATTTTATGCGATCCTTAACATGGGAAGTGCCAAATTTATAAATTAAGGAATGCAAACCAGAAGGAGGTGATTTTCCCCAGTATCGTCACGTGTTCGATCCACGCTCACCGCAATAATTTAAAATTTATAAATTAAGTTGCTAATAAAGGCCGGATGGCTTTGCTATGCCATCAAGTAGCATTACTGCAGGCTGATAAAAAGAGAATCAAATGCCTTTTGATCTTTTCATTTTTATTGAAGGGATCCCTCCCACATGAAAAGCCACCTAACAGTCATTGCAGGCTAAAGGAAATAATTGCTACTTTTGTTTGAAGAAATAATCATCTTTGCAAATAAACTTTTATTAATTTGAGGAAAATGGAAGTGATGCAGAAGATTAGCATCAGAACAACACAGGTTTGTCAGCTGCACAACCTAACTTTGGTTATATAGCAAGAGAAGCCACCAAATCATTTGCTTGGGAGTTGGGACCCATGAGCCCCTATTTTTTCTTCGAGGAGATACGAGAGGAGAAAAAGAAACCACCTTGATGCAAGCACTGTATCCAACTATAGAAAAAGAGCAGTCACAAAGCACATATCACGAACTTCATTTGGCGTACAGATGCACATAATATCCCAAGTCGGTGGTGGTGGGGACAAGGTGCCCAAGTCAAGGCTGATAGATTGGCTGTCATTTTCTTCTACCTGTGCTGAACTCAAATACGTAGCAAAAGCCTTGCA
This sequence comes from Phoenix dactylifera, assembly GCF_051530095.1. Taxonomy (NCBI): domain Eukaryota; kingdom Viridiplantae; phylum Streptophyta; class Magnoliopsida; order Arecales; family Arecaceae; genus Phoenix; species Phoenix dactylifera. The sequence goes on along the minus strand of NC_143198.1, from coordinate 29,038,683 downwards.
AGGAAATCTAACATATGATCCTACAAATATATATATATATATATATATATATATATATATATATATATATATATATATATATATATAGAATAACATCAATTACAAAAACGTAGAATCTTACGTCGTATAACCTTTCCTTCCACTATTATGAGTCTTGAGGAAACGTTGAACTCCAAAAGGTGAGTCTGTTCGATGTCTTCCGGCCACTTTGGTAACTCTAATTGTCCCGACGAAGAGAGAGTTCGGCGATGAATTATTTTGATCCAAGGGCCTCGTTGAGGAAATGCCGAGCTCTAAATTCAGTGGTGAGAGGTGAGCACGAGGCCTTTCCACTAAAGGCGACTGCGGCAATGGACAAGCAGATGAATTAGGCATCAGTGGGAGGGAAGAAGGCAGCTGGGTTTCTTGTTCTGAAGAGTTGAGATCGATCGCAATGATCTGAGAAGAAGCTCCACAATATGTTGTCAAAGTAGGAGGAGCATGCAATTCGCTCGAGATGGAAGGCTCTTTGAACTTGGAAGAATCAGTGACTCGAGCTGCCCTGTCGCAACCTGCAACCTGAAGGAGAAGCGACGAGAATGAATTCGATCCCTTGTTTCTAAGGAAAGTTGTGCAGGAAGAAAATTCATTGATTTTTTTTTTTTTTTTTTACCACATCGAAGACGCTGGATCGGCGCTTCTTCTCGTTAAGGCTGTTCTGCCGCAGAAAATATTTCTGAGCATGACTGGCCACCTGAGTTGGGGTCCTCGTGGTCACGAAGCTTCGGGAGATGCCTCGCCAATCTCCCTTTCCAAGGATCTCAAGCCCAGTTAGAAATGACCTATGCTCTTCCTCAGTCCATGGAAGTCCTAAGGACCATAGGACCAATTAAATCATCCAAATTGTGAATATGATGAGATATTAGAACAAAGTCAGCAACTAGAGCTGAACGGAGAAGAACAAAATAATAGGATCGGTAGGATAGTTGTGAAAAGTAATCAAGACAAGTTCTAATATAACTGTGGATTTATGGACCCACTAGTTCATTAATATGAAGATGATAAATAATGCAAATGGAAGGCAGCTCAGAAAAGAATGCCTGCAAACAATTTTGAAGAGCAGAATATCATATATCAGTCGTCGCCCAAGTATGATATATATATATTGATGTTTATGGATCAAAATGCCAGTTACATAAGGAAGGGTGATAGAGAGACCTCAAGCACAGGAGAAAGAGTTTTAAGATTTGCGTATGCAAAAAAAAAAAAAAGAGGATAATATACCTGAAACTTGAATTATGGGTGCAATACATACAGATAAGCTTAGATGAAAATTTAAAGACACAAAATTCAAACATAAAGTTAATGAGATTCTCTTCTTCGTCATGGATCATGATACTGCTGAATTTTTATCAGATCTTTATATCCCAAGAGGAAGTAAATAAGCGAAAAAAAATCCTGAAGCAAGAGAAGGAAAGAAATAAGAGTTTCTCACCCTTTTTCCTCTCCGGTGTTGCGCCGAGAAGACCATCCGAGAGATAGCCATTAGAAATCTTCTTAGTGGTTTCATCAATGGAAACAAGTGAAGAAGAACAGGATGATGAAGGGGAGGCAGAAGAAGAAGCGAGATAGGATGAGGAGGCCAAGCATTCCGTGCTCAAGCTCTTCTTCATAGGGTAAGTTAAAAGAAGCTGCACCCCAAATAGCCTCAGTCCTCCACTACCGACCACACCTCTTGGGGTGCTGCAGGTCCTTGAATTGTGCCCATTGTTCCCACAATGAGAGCACTTCCTTCCCATCCTTCAGCTCTACAAGCCTAGAGACACCCACACACTTGAAGAGAGTCTAAATTATATTGCTGGGTCATAGCTAGGATGTGGATTAATAAGACCAGCCAAGAACAGGAAAGGAATGGCTGGACAGCTTTTCTTTGTCCATACGCTTCATGGGTTGTGTCATCATTGGTGACATCGCTGACATCTCTTACATGTATGCGTGCGACTGCTTTTTTATTGCATGTGGGTGGACATACGTAGAGCTGTAGACTTAGACATGCACATATAGGATCAAGTACCTTATGTATAGTATCCGTCCCCCCTCTTCCTTCTAAAATCTAGGAATATCTTATTTGGATATTAGCATAATCTCCAGGTCTAACAATCAGAAGTCAGCTCCATTGAGCTCTTGTCAAGTAAGACTAATACAATTAGCTATTTGTTTTGCCGAGCAAAGATTTTTTTTATAGATATGACATTGGAATCCTTCATATTAGATGCTTGCACTCGTGTGTGGTGAGATCTTGTCGTGCGCGCGCGCGCGAGAGAGAGAGAAATTGGGGGGTGGTTGGAAGAAGACAAGATCCGCCAATAGTTTGAAGGTGAGTAGCTGGAACTAACGTGGTATAGAAAGAGTTGTTTGAAGTTTGGATGCTAGTGAGGCACTTCTTTAATTGAGTTGCTCGATCCAACAATTCTTTTTGACTATCTTATAGAGAGATCTATGTATGAAATGACTAAACAAAATGTTATTTTATCTTCCATGGACTTTGGAAATTCAAATTCTGAAGTTCAACTAGGAAAATTTACAGGTTAAATTCCATTAAGATGCTATCCGACATCGGTTGCCCGATTTTTACTTAAAAGAACATCGTCAGTTAAATTGACACATTATCCACCTTCAATGGTAGACTTTTCTAGAAGTCCTTGGCAAACTTGTGGGTCAATTATGTTTTAATGAAAAGCCAGTTAGTTCATTGTCCAACCCATGGGAATGAAAGAAAGGGGAGTTTTTTTCTGAAAGGAATGAAACACAGAACTCGAAAGTTATTTTCTTATCATACAAGCAAGTGCAGAAAAGGTTCAAAGAAATGCAAATGGACATTGTGATAAAAGATTCTCATGTTGGGCCTCCCTTATCATCAAAAAAGATATAAGATTCTCAGGGGATATTGAGAAGATATTTGTCCTTGTTTTGCCTATCAGGGGAACTATCATTCATGGGCCAGCTCAAGAACCGACATCAGTTAAATAGCTTTCATGATTCCATGTACGCCCAAGTTGGGAGTACAAAAATATGTAGCTCCTTTGCACTATTAAAGAAGCCCCCACTTTCATACTCCAGTTGTATGATTAATATGTTGAGGATTTATTCTTTCTGAGATAAAAAAGTTCAAACATTGCTGCTGAGGAAGTCTTCACTGAGCGACTTGTTCTTGTTCACCGGCTTTCTGAAAGTGCTTTATTATTCTAATGCCTCGAGCTGGGATTTTCTTTTGTGTGCTGTTGCTTTTTGACGAGATCACTACTCTTTAGAGGTGTAATCTGCTTTAGATGGCAGCACAAATGCTCCTTTAGTTTCCACTCTAATAAGTAATACAATAATACAAAGTGCTAAGTGCTAATCACCTGTGGATGGTGACCAATATCTGTATGCTTTTAGGGGAAGATAAGACAGCCATCGACCGCTTATTTAGATAACAAGAGCTGTTTAATCTCGCATCAAAGCATCCAATATTATATTAGATTAGAGAATCCAATACATGGTTGGTGATCAGATATGGAACCTTTTAGATACTACTATGTTTAATTCCTATGAAGTCTTCTTACCTGATCTCTTGCTAATTAACTTTCTTCACCTTCCCACATTTTCAAATAAAGTAGCTGAAGGCTTTGCTTCTGCTACAGGTCATATGCCACCTCAGGGCTTTCTTTAACGCTGGTGGGGAAGTAAGACACAGCATTCAGATCCAAAGCAAATGACAGGTGGGAGAAGGTTTGGTAGGCTGCAAAGGCTCCAAAGCAGTACAGTCCAACATCTGAGAAGCTTGTGGAGGTAATTTTCAGCACAATTTGTAGTAGGTTTATGCCAAGATATCCTTTTGCCTTGAAATCTTCTACTCAAATTGGTGGAAAGGACCCAACACACTGCGCTGGAGTGCACATGCTTGCAAAAGGACTGGATTTTTATTATCATAAATGAGATTTCCTACATAATCATACTACCACTACCACATCGCTGCGCACAACTCGAACAATCTAAAGCCTTAAGTCATTCAGTAATATTGATGTCAGAGTGCATAGTGGGCCATCTAATATCAAGAACCTATATTTCTAATCATGATCAACAGAGATTAAATAAACTGTGGATTTCATTCGCATAATGAATGGTTGACAGGCTACCTCATCTTTTACATTAGAAGAAAAAAAGACTGAAAACTATCATTAAGGCCTTTTCTTCTTGTACACCAGCTGGTCATGGATGATCGAATTAATAAATTTATTTGATCGAGATATAAAAATTTCAAATTTCCAAAACTGCAAAAATTGCTTGGTTTGTGGTTTCAGCTTTATCAAGATATAAAAAAAGAAAAGAACATCCACCAATTCTTGAGATTCTCAGAAGTTGACATTATCTCGCAGTTGCTAGGTTTCAGCTTTTAAAGCACTAGATAACCTCGATCTGCATTGCAGCACTGGCCACCCCTGCAAAGGGTGAAAACATCATTATACTTTTGAATCCGGATGAAATATTCTTATCAAGAATCCAGTTCAGGAAATTTATGTCTACTCAAATTCTTTTAAATAGAAGCCATGATTAGCACGATGTGTCGGCCAAGATATTATTTAACTCATAAGATGAACTGGTAATACTTTTATGTCATTAAGTGATGCACCATGATGCATCGAAAAATGTTAGTTCTGTTCGGTGAAAGTATGTCAATACCAACTTTGAGCATTTATCTAACAAAGCAGTCGGGCGATCACATCATGCAGTGCATAGTTAATTCCATTGATCAGGATAATTGAATTGATTCATATGTTTTTGCTGCTCGACAAGGACATCTCCTCTAACCAATTCTTATATAGTTTCTAGAGAAGTTGTGCTTAATAAACAAATCGGGTCGATTTGTTTATGATTATAGAAAACTTGGGATTATAGAAGGAATCACATCATAATCGCCTGATGGTGGTGTTGATGAGGAGCACCACCACATGGGTCACTTTCCACTCTCCAAGACCTCACCCACCCAAACCTCATTGGCTTTCCAATCCCAATGATCAAGACGAAACCAAAACACAGGCTGCATATAGTTGTAAGCTACAAGATACATCACCAACCCTCGCTTATTTGCTAAATGTTTCCATGTCACACAAGTTGTTGTAAGGGAGCATTGGATCAATATTCTTCCTTCATTATCATATTCACATGGAGGAAAAATTCATGGACCAAGTGGCTACAGCTTCATGCTCTGAATGATTGGTAACGCAACAATTGCAAGGAGTATATGGATAGTTGGATATTATTTAGTTACTGCTGCAAAGAGATGCATCCTACTAGTACTCAGAACACAAAACTACAAGAGCAAGTCAAAAATTAGAAAATGGTGATTGAGAAACTTATAAGATTTGAGTAAAGAGTGATGCTTTGGTAAAAGTATACAGGTAATTTTGTCCTCATAAGAGGAAAAATGGATAATATTGACCTTCTATTTTGTGTTGATCTGGTTGGTTCAAGTAGGAGGAGTTTTGGCTTTTTTTTACCCCTCATGTACATTAACTATAATAATTCGATGAGAAAATTTAGCACACCCTCGTATGCACCACGTCATGCTAACGGAAAATATGATAGAATACTTTCCCATGTCACATAAAATCAAATTCTTAAATGCTATAGATAGAGAAATACTAACTTATCCTTTATATTACATTGAAAGCTCTATTTGAAAATTCAAATTTTTTGTACCATATGTTCTTAACCTTTATCTTAAGGACTAGTTTGGTTTGCGGGAAAAGGAGGGAGAAAAGTATGATCAATGGAAAAAATAAAGAAAGACCTCTTATTTAGTTGAAATTTTCAAAAGAGAGAGATAAGAAAGTAGCATTCAGAATAAAATTCTCATATTTCATGGAAAAGAAAAATTTATGAGGGACATGAGAAAGCTATTTTTTCACCGATTGAAAATTGAGATTTTTTTTTTCCAAAACTACCTTTAAGCCATCAAAATTCATGGATAATATCTTTTCTTTTATTAAGGGTATAATAGATATTTTACATAATTTTTTTACAAAAGTAGATACTCAACCAAACATACCAAAATCATTTTTTCAGGCATCATATTTTTAGAAATCAGCTTTTCTAAAAAAATATTCCAATAAGAGAAACCAAGTGAGACATAATATGTTGAAACTTTATATCACAACAGGTTACAGTCGTGATAGCACTACAGTAGATAATAGTTAAAACTTCTGTCATCTATAATTTATACTTAGGCAGTGTTTCTTTACTGAAAAAATAGGGAATCAAAAATTAATATGTGCTACCATCGAGTGGATTTGACGAGAATTGAATACTAAAGAAGAGCATTTACTGAGTTTATATTTTTATCCAAGTATTTAAACCTGGAACATCCATTTGGAAGAAGAGTGTGGAACCGAATTATTGTCTGGTTCATAGAATGAAACTTCTACCAACCTTAGAAGTTTTAAATCCCACAATTCTAGCAAATTTCATGTAAAGTATGAACGTCCGGACAGCTATAAAAATTCTTAAAAATCCTGATTTTGTAGCACATGTACATATTTTTTTTCTTTTGGTAGAATATAGTACATGTAATTGCACTCTCAGAAACAAGTTCTCCAAGACAAGGCCTCCTGTTAAATACTAGCATGCTTGTTCTCTAGGTCTGCTATCCATCCTTCCACAATCGTGCACCCTACTCCATATGTTAGAAATACCAACTTGCTTTTAGGTCATTAAAAAATAATAAAGGTAACTGCTAAATTCTAGGCTGTCTTAGTTGTACCATACTGCCTTACATTAAAAGATTGCTACGGTGCTGGGTAACAACTCATCCTTCATTAATGGCTTCAGTGTAGGACAGCATAGTACAACTAAAAGATGTAGAGTCCAACTTCATGATCAAACAATATCCACATCAAATTGCGGCCACCTACCTAGATATAGTGAGACATTTTGCACTTCGCACTGATGCAAGATCTCAATAGATCAACACATGCTGGCCTAACATCCACCTACATGATGGTACAGAAAGAAATGTGATGTTAGGATAGACTGCCAAATCCCACTGCCCCCCTACTGAAACTTTTTGTACACACCAGCAATGGTTCAAACAGAAAGCAGCAGTTTACATGCATGATAAATTAACAACACATAACTCAATTGCATAAGTATACCGAGTAAGATAGGAACTCAATCCGAAATTCGTTGATTTCATTCGAGAAACGAGAGGCAGATAAAGTTCAGCATTGTAATATAAGCTGGTTAATTATGGGTCACACATGGTTACATCCTGAAGAACGATTACAAACTAGGGAGTTGACAAATCTGAGCACTAAATTGATGAAGAAATAGAGAAGATGGAGTGTAAAGTAAATATAAGCCACCATGAAAGAAATACAATGAATTAGAGTACACCTATAGTAGTTGGCAGTGACTGATTCCTACCCTCCCCACGCAGGAATGAAGGGAGAAGGTTCTTTTTACAATATACTTTGAACTATTACAGGCATAAAATGAAGGTTTTCAACTCTGACTTAATACAACAAACTCGAAGGAAGAAGAGATGACAGCTGGACTTGAATCCATCATTGTTATATTGCTTGAACCACCGAAACCTGACCAAAGAAGCACAGGAGATTGATAAGAGAAATATCCATACTATCCTTGAAAAGAGAATTAAAAGATTAACAGATATATGATTAAATGGACATGATAAACTGCAACATCTACCACCACTTCAAACAAGCCACTTCATGCAGAATTCAGCAAGCATGTGGTGTGTACAGATACAAGTGAACAGCATAATCAGAAAGATATACACTGACTTGAGGAAAATGAAATGATGATTGGAAAACAATAATGGTAAAATTACAAGAACAAAAGTTCAGGCATATGTCAGAATACTATTTAGTAAATTATATCATGACTTTAGCCATGACGTAATATCATAATCATGACTTGTTATAATCATGCGAGATGAACTTATTTCATGGCATTTAAGGAAACAATGTCTAAAATCCAAAGCTTCAACCAGAAATGCAACAAACTACATGATGAAACAGTTGCAAGAATTAGGATCGCAACAATGTAATATGCAGGATTGGTAGGTAATTGTTTACATACAAAAAACTATGCTGGAATTTTCATGTTGTGATTTGATGGTTATCATGTAAACTTCCAACTGCACTCCAAAAGTAGATATTAAAGTCGAATCTTTCATCTAGATACTGAAAAATTTCCAAATAAAGGACATGGGAGAAACTCACCTTTATCAAGTCTTCAAGAACCACTCCAATTTCTGAACTTGCATATTCCACGACGACTTTGCTGAAATGAACTGCGGATAGATTGCACCATAGATGACACGGCAGGAAATTCAGCCAAATCTTTGTCTTGTTCCTGTCAAGTTAGATCATTTTTATTATATAATACTGAGGATTAAATAGAATGGTTGTAAGTGCCTTTACCACTTCGGCAAGACGGTCCTCCAGGCCCCCCAGGCTCATATTACTGGACATGAATATCTTTTGGTAAGCTCTCCTCATGCCTCTAACCTTTAATTTCCCAAAGAATCAGCAATTTAAAATAAGATAAAATTGGATAAATTGGAATAAAAGAGATGAGTTAGATCAGAAATAACAATTTATTCTTTGCAAGCAGGTGAAAGGGCATTTGTGCAGCTTGCGGGGATTGGTGTGATACCCTGTGGGTCGTTTGAACACTATGTTGCCAAGCCAGCATTATGTCAGCAAAGGAACTTTTCTTGCACAGCAACAAGAATCCAGAGCATCTTCCAAAATTTATTATAATATGTATTTCTTCCTTCATGAAGACATTTGTTGCTTCAATTTCACTAGGGTAATCCACTTGTAAATATAAGGGAACAGCAAATTAGTGGAATTGTAGGAATGTTATTGTCCTTGGAAGATGACAGTCTTTTCCAGATTCTCTCTCTCTCTCACACATGCACATGTAAGCACACGCATACACATGCAATCAGTCCCAAGCAATTATGAGTCAGATAGGACCTAATATAGGCTCATCCTTTGGTCACAAGCACTGCTCAGAATTGCAATTTAAGTCAGATAAAGATCAAGGTGTGTAAGAGCTTGGGATGTGAAGAAAGTTGGGTTAAATAAAGGTCTGTCTGGACTAAAGCCCAGCACACGAGCAGCTGGCTTTGCAAGATGCATAATGAGGTTCATGGATTTTTTACTAATGTAAACTGAAATAAGTTAATGGTTCTTTTTTTAGTAATGCAAATCCAAATAAGTTCTGAAAATAATAGAGATCAATAATCTCTACATATTACTGACCTCCATGCTTGAAAATCCATGACGTCGAAGACCCTCTAGATTCAAACCACGAAGCTCTGCTCTATCGCCAGAAACCAGCATGTACTTTGGTACATCTTGTGTAATCTGTCTGCATAAAATTGAATTAATAAATAGCAATGGGAACTTTAATGTGCAAGTAACTATTACCTTATGAATAATTTCAGAACATGGTGATAATTGATATTCAAACCAAGGCTTATATGAAGGCACCTTCAGTATCATTTGATGTGGTGAGACCTTGCTAGCATGATATACATATTTAATATTTTAGAGGTACATATCCACATAGTATTAAAGGTATCCCTCCATTGTCTGGTGCAAGGTCTAGCGAACAGTGTTGAACCAACCTGTTTGGGGCGTACCAAACCAGACCGGTCAGTTACTGGCACGGTTCAGAGGCTCAATCGAGACAATAACCCTCCCTCTCCTCTCCGGCTCTCCCGACACTTCAAACTCTCGCCTCCTCTCTCTCTCCCCCTGCCTCCTCCTCCGGCCTCTCTCTCTCTCTATCAGGGTTCGCTTGAAGCCCTTGTCACCAGATTGGCCTCTCTCCCTCATCGCAAAGCCCTCGAAGCCTGTCGAAGCCCTCCTCCGAATCCGGACACATATGACGGCATCAGCATCCTGACAATTGAGTTCCCTCTCTCTCCTTCCCTCTCCTTGTTCCTCTCCCCCCTCTCCCTCTCCCTCCCCCTCCCTCTCTTTTTCTTGCTTCCTCTCCTCCCGCTCCCCCTCCCTTCCCCTTGTTTCAGTATGCTCTAGCACAGTATGATACGGACATGTACCGTACCGAATCGGTTGCTGGCCTACCCGAGCCTTCATACCAATCCAGCAAACCTTGGTCTAGTGTACTAGTTAGTGTATTCCAATATACAAATAAGTATAGAGGTAAATGTCGATACTAACAAGTTTTCTTGGACTCTAATCCTCGATATTGAGGTTCTCATGAAAGTCTTGTTACCTTAAATACACTTTCATATTACCTTAACGTGTATGTTTAGCAGTCACAGTAGTGTCATGTGTGTATCTATAGTTACATTTATCGGTAGCAACAAGATATATCCAAGATGAATCATTCCACTAAGATGTTTTAGAATTATCGTATTGTTCTGCATCTCACCATTACAGGCCAAAATAAGTAGCCTATATTGGTAATTAAGCAAATTTTCTAGCATATATGTGGAGTTATGCATGATAGTGTTGTGTATTTGTTCATGCTCATCCATTCAAGTGTTGAGAAAGTAGTGCACACTATATAAGTACCAAGCTAAGCCCTGACAGATACAAGCATAATACATGACCTTGATTCAAACCAGAATTCTTCTTTCAATAAAATAGAGAACAAAGAAGAAGGAATAGTGTCAATAGCCAAAAGGTTAACATACCACAGAACCCCCACCAACAAAAGCATATGATCCAATATGACAAAATTGATGAACAACAATAGCCCCTGCAGTATGAGCATAGTCCTACAATGAAAGCATTTTTATTGACTTTAATCAGCTAGTGTCATTTAGAGAAACTAATTAAATTGGGCAACCTTTACAATGAAGAAAAAGGAATAACTCACTTCCACCATGACGTGGCCGGCTAATAGAGTATTATTAGCAAAAATATTGCTGTTACCAATCTTGCAGTCATGAGCAATATGACAAGATCCCATAATAAGGTTGTTGTTACCAATAACCTGTATATTGAATGATAATAAGTAATAAAGTAATATATTAAAAAAAGTTTACAAATATAAGTTTTCAAGATACCGTTGATTCACTTGATTTAGAAGATCGATGAATGGAACTATACTCTCTGATGTCATTGTTGCTGCCAACATATAGAAAACACACATCCCCTGGCTAAAACAAGCACCAGCAATTATATTAGTTTGTTCATGAAACATAGATACATATACATACAATATCAATACAAAAATGCACACATATGACACTTTCAAAAGTTTCAAAAGAGGTGGTAATGGGATTTGTTGCAGATGCAAAAATGTCAAACAATTTTTCTTTTCTTGATATGTACGAACAACACGTGTACTGTCAAAAGAAGTTCTGAGGGGTTGCTCAGTGTTAGGTTATTTACAAGACTCCACCATATTTAGGTCGTCCTGACCATATAAATCATGAATACAGACAAACATTAACAATTTGGGTGAAATTGACATTCAAAATACCATAGCTAGATAAAAAACCTACCAATACATGACTGGACATTAGAAGTAGCTTCAATTGTCCAGTTACATGCACTCTAGCTTCACAAAGACTACAATCTAAGCATACGAAATGTGAAAGGAGGCTTAGGGAGATCCAGGACAGGGCTGGGCCTATACCTTTGGAGTGTTCAGTGTTGGATATAAAAGGAAGGAAAAGGAACATTAATATGCTAGCAACACAGAATTTATTTTACCAAAATTACGAAATTGATTTCAAAGCCATGATATGAGGCTAAACTGGAGGGTGAACAAAGATTAAGGAAAGAGATTTTTTCAGAACCATCCTGGCTTTGTTTTGGAAAAAAAAATGCTGATGCATCCATCTCTTTTAGAACATCGCAGTATAAGCCTCATAATTTCTTATAGCACACTGAATAAGTCCCTGCACCTATTTTTGACACCATATACATGCCTACTACTTTACGTACACTAGTTCTAGCACTATGGTGCAGTTATACTTGTTTAATGTGCATAAGTCCAGTAGCCTAAAGCTCAGCACAACTCGATTTGTCTGCAACTCTTCATTTTTTTTCTCATACAAGCAATTTACTTAACCAAACATGCCCTTGAGTTCATACCGCAATGCCAAAACTAATCTACATTGTGATGAATATTAGTGCATGGTGCCAAAACCAGTGCACATAGAGCTACTAGTATTAGTGCAAATGAAACCAAAATGGTGCACAAGGATATGCCAACGCCATTGCTATTCACACATATGACTTTTGCCTGGACATGATCCAGCTTCCCCAACTGATCAAATTTGAATGGGACTTCAGGGGTTCTGTGTATATTGTCTCGATGAAGCGTTGAAAGTGCATGTTGTGCTCACCTTGCTTTATATTGTTTATTTATTGACTATATCATTCTTGCAAACACCTAAATATCTTAGACCATATTTTAGTATATCAAGTAGCATGATGTTTTTTAAGTGGTTTTTCCCTTGTATTTGGCATTGCTTGTTTGATTGCACATTGTTCTAGTTCATGTTAGTTCCCATATAGCTTACAAAAACATGTACGTGTGTGTATATCACATTTGAATTTAGAATGTTATATGTATGTGTGTGTGTATCACATTTATAAAACTTAGAATGTTATATTTGAATATATTTGCTATATATGTTTCAGGCATATTTGCTTTCCAATCTAAGCAATTAAAAGCAATAGACACAGAAAAGGGGAATAGGAAGTTTTCTAATGTACCTTTATGACAATCAAGTATCTTTTGGCAGTCTATCATCTTATACCTACGCGTGCAGGGCGGTCGAATGGTGTTATATGATAGGCATGCCACACCTGACACCTAACACCAACCTTAATTCTTAATTCTCACCTTCATAAGCATTGTTTCAACATGCATGCTTATGTTAATCTATTTTTTCACTAGAAGCTACTTAGCTCATAGTACAAGAAAAAAATAACTCCAATCTCCATGCTTGCGACAATATCTAATAGGATCTGAAACTGATTAGCCCTTAAGAAATGAGGGAAAGGCAAATGTGCAAAAAAGGATGCCAGTAAACGATTTATATTGACAATTTTGGGAAGTTATAACAGCTATTTTGGCTTGCCAACTTGTATGCTTATCACTGGTTGGGGATCATCGGTTAAGGCGAGATGGTTGAGGCTTGATGGTCGCTAAGATGAAATGACTTGCTAAAATTTATGTTTTGCAAGCTTCTGTGTGCTCCTTTGCCAGCCTAGTAGAGATTCAATTCAGACGCACGGAAACTTTAAATTCAGCATAATGAAGAAAAACCTTAATGCAAACATTTCAAAACAAACATAAGAACAAAATACTTTGTAATATTAGGACCTCTCTTACAAGGAAAATAGTGGCCAAAACTTTGAAAAGTAGTCTAAAATAACAATACTTGCTACAAAACAACGAAATGGTATCCAAGCATCATATAGCATGACATTGGTCATTCGGAGTACCTTATATTTCAAATCTTGGCACTTTACTCCAACCACTGCATGGTGTCCGATAACATTGTCATTTCCAATGATTGTTCTACCTGGTATATCTGCGCCAACAATAGCACCACTGCCTAACAGTGAAAGGTTAAAAAAGATAGTATGTATATGCATGAAAGTTTCTAAGTTTGCATGTGCTTGCTAGGAGCCAGTATTGTGAGAGACAAACAGCACTGGATGATTGCACCCTAACTCAGCCAAAACTGTGCTCTTACCTTGTTCAGAAAAAATAAAAATTCCAGATTTTTTTTGGTCAAATCAACAAAAGGCGGCTGAAAAAACTAATAACAAGCTCAACTTGACCGGCGACATCCAGCTTTTTTCCTTGTCTAACGAAGATCATATTTCTACATATTTTTCACATACCAAATAATGGTCGAGAGAACAATAAAAAACCTATAGTAGCATTTACCCTCTACATGACAAATTATTTTCCAATTCTTAGTCTCCTTCTTGTATTGAATCATCCACCTAGCAAAGACTATATTTAAGGCCTAACTAAATGTAACACTAGTTCTACAGTGTATCTATGTCTCCCGCATATAAACAATAGAAGCTGAAAACAGAAGTTGCAGACTTACTTTAGAACAGTGCAATGTTCTCCTAACTCCGTGTTCCCCATGATATGGCTCCCTGCATGCAATTGGCAAGCATTACCAATCTTTACTGCAGATCCCACCGTACAAAAAGGGCCAATGGAAACACCCTGTGAATGCCAAAAAGTAAAACCGTAAGCAAGTTCTTTATTATAAAACACTCCCTTTTGGGAAATTAGTGTGTTTTCACTAAACCAACATAAAACATAAATATCTCAACCAGTGTATCATCTTTTGGTTTAACAGTAAGGCAAGGATGGATGACCTTTAGTAGGACATCTACAAGAGAGGCCAGTGATCAACCCAATCAGTTTCAACCACAGGACTACCAAGTGCTTGCTCGGGTGGTATCACCTCTTGCCCCTTGGGCCAAGGAGCAGGGGTTCGATTAGGGATAGCAACCAAGTGGGTTTTTTTTAGATATCTGACCCGTCCTGAACTGTAATAGGATCCGTTTAGCAAAAGCCTAGAGAATTTGGAATGGATTTGGGATTTAAAATTATAACCCGTTAGAGTTTGAGACAGATTTCGGATTTGCCCCTCGGGTACCTGCTACTTGAACCCGATGATATATAATGTATATATATTTATAAAATTTTATAAAAACATATACACTGAACCCCAAACCTCAAAGACATCTAACCTCTACCTTTACCACTAGGCTACAAAACTCATTTGTATTTAAATTGTTTGCTAAATTATTTATACCCAGTTTTAGTTGATATTATTCCCTCCTTTTTCCTTTTTTTTGTAATTCACATTGGATACCCGATCCGACCCAAATAACCCAATCCGAATAAAGATTAATCGGGCGGGTTCGAGTATCCGACAGATCTACCGCTTTTTGATGGGATGGGTTTGGGGTTTCTGGTAAATTTTTAATCGGGTTTGGGACAAGTTCAGGTAGTAGAATGTTAAATGGGTTCAGGTAGTCGAACTTTAAACGGGTTCGGACACGGATAGAGCAAAGTTTATAAGGACCCTACATGTTGTCATTCCTATGTTCGATTCTGAGCAATGTCGGCCCTCAGTTCAACCCGGATTAACAAAGCCCTAGTTCTACAAGCTTTAACTCGATCAGCCTAGGGTCCTAGACTCGGGCCTAGTTGGGTTGGGTGGGTACAAGTAGCAGGTGGAGACTAGCCCCTTCTAGTCTCAAAAAAAAAAAAAAAAATGTAGTTTCGCCCCATGAGAAACTTCCTACCTAGTCAGTAAGCACTAGGGCCTCTTGGTGAAAGAGACCTTTGTTACCTTCTAGTCAATTGAAATTCTATGAAGGAAGCATAGACTACTTTTTTTATTTGGAGGCCATATAGAACTATAGATAATTAATTTGAATTCAAAGCACTACACCGTGTAGTTCTTTCAGTTATACTAAAACTCAAAAGTATCATTCTCGTCAGTACATGTCATTTCCTTTTTGACTAAAAATTGGACTGTTTTCTATTAGTTATAGGCAGAAGAATTCAGATAAGTTCGTATTCGACAAGACCAAAATTTATCGGTCAACCCAACAAGAAACATAGCAACAAGATCGAATGCAATTACTTCTCTTTAATAGATCAAACGCAAAGTTGAGAGCAAACAAAAAAACTTGAATCAAACAACGAAAAGAGGAGGGGAAATCAGAGAGAACCTGCCCAAGAACAGCGTCGGGATGAACAACAGCAGTTGGATGAATGAAACTGGATTCCTCCACTCTCTTTTCCGAATAATCTGGTAGCAAAAAAGTTCCAGCGGAGATCAAGATATGATTTCGAGCATCAATTTATATGGTTTTTAGCTGAAGGATAGGATCAAGAACCTCGATGGAGCCAACGCGGCAAGACCCCTCGCCGGACGGAGAGAGAGGAGAGGCCGCCGGAGACGGAGAGGGCGCGGAGCGCTCTGGAGGCGAGCATGGCGCCACCCAAGGGTTTGAAACGAGGGGGAAAGCGGGTGCGGCGAGGAAGAATAGGCAACGGGAGCGCGTTAAATAGACGCACGCGTCGCGCACGGCGCACGTTATCAGAAGCTTCAACCTTGCGTTGGGCACGTGCGGTGAACGTGGCTTGTATTAGGAGAGTGGTGGTCTATTTGATGGATGGCTGAGACTCCACCATCAGATGCTAAATTCTTCTCTGATGTTACTGGTGTATGACTCTCCATCCATGTAATTGATGTGGATAAATTAGTGGTAAGCATCGACCGGGTTGACACAAGTTGTTCATTTTATCACCTAATTGTAGCCACTTGCACCGCGGGTATACATAGACTGCATAGCAAATAAACACATAATCTTGTTCTAGCGTAGGTACCATGAGCACGGGCTCGAGTAATTTGCATGTAGATCATAGTGAAATAGATTAGGTGGTTTTTTATAAAATCTATAAATAAAAAACTTCACATTACGTGCTGATGAGATTATCTACCATGTGCCTGTGATCGACATATCCACTCATCTTTCACCTCTCGCCATCATCATTGAGTGTTGATAGTCAGCCACATGCCTATCTCTTTTCCAAACTCTATGTTGATTTAAGTAGAAGTGTAAGTCGATTTTTTTTCTTGTACTCATTTTTTGAATCAACCCTATCCATGTATAAGATAATGATTGACAAAAGAAAAAATATACAAGGTATTGCTATGCGCATTCGGCATCTTAGGTATTGCTAAGTAACATTGCTGATGAAAAGCTCTACAATGATATTAATTTATCTTAATCTATATACGTAATCAAAGTGTCTCTATAATGCAAGAGGACATTTATTTTTTTTTCAAAAAAGTCCTAGGAAATGAGAAAGAAAAGTTAAAATATGCAAGAAAAAGGATATATAAATTGAATTATTGATATTAGAGAACATGTCATGTTAGGTAGATGCAAAAAAGTTGCTTCAAATTAGTTGAACAATTTTCACACTCCTTAAACCTTTTGCAAAGGTAAGCAACTCACAAGTTATTTAGCCTAGAAAAGATTTAAGATAACAAGAGTTTTTATTAATTTGTGATGGTTTACTTTATATGTTTCGTGATTTTAAGGAAACAAGTTGCGATCATACTTCCCAATATTTTGAAATATAATTCAATAGAGAAATAAGTTAATTCGAATAATATTTTGACTTATCAAATCATCTTTTATAGTCAATCCTTGCACAATGTTGAATCATTTTTTATGTCACTATAGATAATTGTCAATCTCCATTTTTTTGTTTTTTTTTTCCTTAATCTGTGGCAGGAAAATTTAAGGGGTAGGCTAACTTTCCCCCCATGTTCTTCTTCTTCCTGGAAAAAATTATGCAAAGACAGGTTTCAAATGCCGGCCTTCCTGGAACAACTGTCAAGAGACGAGGCAAATTTAATGTTCTTTATAGAATTCATACATCGCATATCTTTATTTTCTTATAGTGCAAAGAGGTGAGAGAATGAGAGGATTTTTTTTATTATTATTCAAAGAGGAGGCAACGCTTGTTTAGAAGTAAGTTACCGTATGTGCATCACTATAGAAGATATTAACCAAAACATTTGAAGAAGAATAGTGATCAGTGATTATGAATTATCCTTCACGAACTTGAGCTGCTAACCAGGCCGCAGCCGTAGGTTCTTCTTGCCTTCTTATATGTGTAGCTTTAAAAATGGAAGTCACTTACTTCGAGAATTCATGCGGTTGTGTGTTTAATCCTATATTAGTTATTTATCAGAGAGATTTTCAGTGCTTATATAGGATTAAGAAATCTAAAAAAATATCTTTCGGCTAGCTTTTTCGGACAAGTTCCTCGATTGTTACAAATGGTATCAGATAAGAAGTATGGAAGAATCGTAACCTTTTATATTTTGGGGCAAGAAATCACAACATTGGCCTATATTAGATTGAGTACCTTTAATCAATATGCGTTGCCTCATTTGTCTCATCCCATAGATTTAGCCATCGGGTCTCTTCGCCTTTCTCTCTTTCTTTGTATCACAACCTAGGACCCCACCGCAAACTAACTAGCTAAAAAATAATATTTAAGTTTCTTAGCCTGTTATAAGTACATATAATATGTTGAATGTATGGTTGATATGGAATTAACACATGCCATTATGGCTGCTGCTCACATGCTCTCTTATTTAAGGCTAGCGTCCTCGCTAGCTAAGGATCTAAATCTATAATATACATATGTGTTTAATTCCATATTGACTATATATTGAGTATATCTTAGGTAAAAAAAAATATAAATAGCATCTTTCGGTTAGCCTATTTTAGTAATATTTTGAATTATGATAAATAGTATTAAAGTAGATTCGGTCTATAACCTGTGCATCATAGGTTCATAGGGAACAATCATGGCCCATATAGATGAATGTGAATTTTGATGGCATCATGGGAGTAAATTGAGTGCTCCCTTTTCACAGTAAAAATAAAAAAACCTAACCACTGAGGTGGTAGTCCAGTGGGAGCGTGGCATTACTTCTAACCAAGTGGTTCTGAGTTCGAAACGCATGGACGTCGATTAAATTATGGAAACCGGATGCTCCCTGCTCGGACACGGGGTCTGGAAAGACGTATCCCTCTGTTGGTAGTCTCGGTGGTGCCAGATGTGATGTACTCACACGTGGTATTCGTGCCGGAGCCCAGAGGGATAACCGAGTCGGGCTCACGGGTGGGGAGGGTATAAGTAAGATCGGCCGGGATGCCCAACACACGGTAATTTCTGCCCGCATCGAACATTCTCCTGGCGGGGTGGGAGCCCATTGAGGGCTGCTATACGGGGGTGGGCTTGTCCCTTCCTCCCCCCTCCCTCTTTTTTAAGCCCCCCCAAAAAAAAAAGCCAAAAAAACCTACTCTATCACGCCAGTATAATCGTCCGATCAATGGACCCATCGAAAAATAGAAACCACGATGAAGCTCATTCGAACGATTTCAACGTCACGGATTCGCCTCTCACAAGTTCCATCAATCTTGAGGCTCTGCTCGACAAATGTTCTTAGAACAATTTGCATGACCGAAATACCCATGCAATACTGGCTTGGTCTAGGGCGAAAATAATGTACTTAAATGAGCAGCGTGCTCGAAAATTCTAGAAGATTAAGGGTATTTATGTCATTTCGGAAAATGGAAGAATAGATTAATAAATCTGAGGTAGAGGGGAAGAGATTAGGGCGCACGAATGGACTCCCCTGGAGTGCGGCTAGGGTTTTCCGCTTCTTCATCCGCTCCTCCTCTCTGCTACCGCCCAAACCCAACTTTTCTCCTTTCTCGAGAGGCCTCTCGCCGCCGAATTTAGGGTTCCATGGAGATCGAACGCCGAGGTCCTTCTCATATCAGTTTCTAGGGTTTCCTCCAGCCCCTCCGACCGCGGCTCCCAGACGTCACCGCGGAGATGGCCACCCAGAACCCCTTCGATCTTCTCGGGGATGACGACAACGATGACCCCTCGCAACTGATCGCAGCCCAGCAGCAGAAGATCGCTGCCAAGAAGCCTACTGCCCCGGCCGCAGCCGCGCCCCCGGCGGCGGTGAAACTCCCGACCAAGCCCGTCCCTCCGTCTCAGGCCGGTGAGTTCGATTCGGATTCAGTTCGATTCGTTGATATCGTTTTGAAAGGGTGGATCTTTGTTATGGAATCAATCCAATCTCGGTTTCAGTGCGCCTTGTGATAGGATTTCTTTATTAGTTATCTGTTGCTATTTGTGATCTTTGCTATGGAATCAATCCAATCCCGGTTTCAGTGGGCGTTGTGATAGGTTTTCTTTATAAGTTACCCGTTGCTATCGGGAAAGTTGGATTCCTTTTTTCCTGAGTTTAGATCGTATCGCACAAGCCCTAGCTTGTTGGTAGGAAAGTTACTTTTTTCATCTTTTTCCTGTTCTTATCTGGATTTCTATTTTTATTTTGGTTTTACAGTGAGGGAGGCTAGGAGCAGCACCGCACCTACACGCGGTGGAGCTGGCCGAGGTGGGCCTGGGCGTGGTAGAGGTGGGCGAGGAGGTGGGATGGGCCCAAATCGAGATACTGGAAATGGGAACGCTGATGGATTTTCAAAGGGCTATGGTGGTGAAGGAGGAGGAGGAGTACTTGGAGGTGAGGAACGTGACGCTGGCAGGCTTCCTGAGGGGGACCGTGGTCCGCGTCCACCATTTCGTGGAGGTCGCCGTGGCGGGTTTCGAAATGGTGAGGCTGGAGGTGACTCTGAACGCCCCCCACGCAGGATGTATGAGCGGCGCAGCGGTACTGGCCATGGGTACGAGATCAAACGTGATGGAGCAGGGCGTGGCAACTGGGGAACTGCCACTGATGACATGATTGCCCAGTTAAGATCAGTCTTCTCTTGTCTTCTGTTTAGGGTTTTCTTTGTGGAGCCATAATGATGCCTGTTTAATTGACATAAACTGATTACCATTGCTAATGTATGATTGGATAGGGCTACTGATGAAAATGTGACCGCTGATGATAAGGTCATTGCTGCTGAGAAGCAGCAAGAGCAGGAGGATGCTCCATCTTCAGAGGCACGTAAGGATAAGGATGTCCAAGCAAATGAAGAAGAAAAGGAACCTGAAGACAAAGTAAGCAATTATGCTACATAGCTATCTCTGTGCTGTATGATATTCTTACTATATCTTGATCAAAGAAAGACTTGTGACTTATAATGAGGTGGGCATCTGTATTGCCAATACATATTTCTCTTCCAGCTGTGATCATTTATTGAGAAGGCGAAAGGGCATTTTGATTAAAGTTGGTAACCTCTTCTATATGGTGTTGGGTAAATAGTGAAGAAAGTTTGGTAAAAAATATAGCCCTCTACTTTGAACTGCAGTAGTAGAGAAAGATATAGCAATGAAGAATTTTTGTCTGGAAATTGAAAATGGTGAAGAAGACTATTATGCATTATCGACATTTTATATGGTTCAGTAACAAAGTTTTATGGACTTCTATAAGAACTGTTGCATTTTGCACATGATATTGCGCTGATTTACTAAATGGTAATTTGTTTTGCTGTCCTAGTGAAATGGAAATTTTTTGTTAGAATGGGATACTAAACTGAAATGTTATTTCTGGAATGGGAATGTTTGCTAAGATATTGTAATGAATGTTGAAAAAATTTGCACACTCAAAAGTTTTGAAATTTCCATCAGTACATAAAAAGTTTAAAACATTTGTATTGATGGTTTTGTTTTGTTTTGTTAAGGTCGAGGTTAATATAAATGAAATTGTCATCAGTGCATGAAAAGTTTAAAATGTTTGTATTGATGGTTTCGTTTTGTTAAAAGTCAAGTTTAATATAGATTTAAATCTAATGCCTTTTAATTTTAATGTTTGTTCTTTACATCATGATTATTCATGATACCAAAGTACATTGCTGCTTTGCTGAGTGACATGTATTGGTAATTCAAATATGTTGATTGAGGATTTGTAGCACTTCACATGCTTTTCGGAGTCATCTTGGCTGTAACTACATAGATCAGGAAAAAACAATTTCATGGTGAACCTGTCATGGTGCTGTGCATTTTTTTGGCCAAACGATGGTATAACTAAAGCTATCAATTGATCTGATTAACTCGAGTTCGCTCATACTTAGCTTGAAATGTATGATTGATTATGCTTGGTTCGAAGTCGATTGACCCATGCTTGAATTCAGTTCTCAGGCACAAAATTAATTTCAGGCCAGGTTGAGAAAATCTAGTTTGATCAGGCTCAGCTTGAGAAGGCTTGAATTTGGTTGTATGATATATCACAGATATAAAAGCATATACATAATTAACCATTTGAAATCTGAAATATATCCAATGGCTGATTTTTGGGGTGCTTAAGGTGAGGATGTCAATTCCTATGTGTCTGCCTCTCCTCTTGCCTCTTACCCATCTGTCTAGTTAAAACATTATGTTTCATGTTGTGGTAATGTGTTTGATAATATGGTTTTCTTTTTTAAATGTGTGGTTCGTTATTGAGTGTTTAATTTATAGATTACATTAATTGCTAAACTTTAATTAATAATTTATACTTTTTGAATGTGTCTCATGCTTTTTTAATCAGGTTGAACTTTATTTTAAGATCATATTGAGCTTTAAATCAAGTTCAACCAAAGCTTTGATCAAGCTTGACCCCAACTTGATACAATATAAGGTCATCAAGCTAATGAAAATAGCTTGTGTCTGGCTTGGTTTGAATAGGTTCCATTTGCTAATAAACAGGCTAAGCTTCATACCAAACTTTAAGTTCAAAGTAAATTTTCCGCCAAGCTGTAGCCTGGATTGATAGATCTTGGCTTAGGTGCATCCTTAGGTATAGATCAGCATGACATTGTACTTTTGTTTTCTGAGTGAACCATACGGTGCATGATACAATATAAGGTGTAGTAAGATTCTAGTACCATATGCCTTGCCTCTACGAGGCAGCCTAAAAAATATATTCTTTGATTTTTGGCCTAATACTTGCACAGAACAAAAGAATGGAGATGCTAAAGACAACTAAGACTTCCTCCTAGGTCAGAGTTAACTTTTTGAAAGCATTTATGAGTTTAATTTGAAACAACTAATTGAATGGTTTTTACTTAAGAGCATAAGTAATATGTGTGCCTTCTCTCAAATATCTAAATGTCCATATGATGCTGAAAGCTTAAAGTGTTGTCTTGTACTCTCGCTTGACAAACTCATGGTGTATTCTTATATGTGTCTATATCTATCTGTCTATCTATCTATTTGTGTGTAATTAAATGGGTTAGGATTACTCTTTCTAAAAGGATGTTGCTTAACCTTGGAAGTGACAAAGTGGCACATGGTAATGTAACCCCTCGACTCTTTTCTTATGCTGACCCCAAATCATGAATGCAATGTGCCTATGTTTTAGTGTTACATACATACACACACACATGCATGCACCTGCCCGCCCGCACGCACGCATGCACACACTGGATGTGGCAGTTCTGCCAAAAGCAAAAACAATTTGTTTTTAATAAAGTACACTGTCACAATATAGATTTTTAAATCAAATGTGAATGAACTAAAAACAAGTAGGACACACACACATATTGGTTCATTAGTTGGATGTGGTAGTTCTGCCAAAGGCAAAAACAATTTGTTTTTAATAAAATACGCTGTCACAATATAGATTTTGAATCAAATGTGAATGAACTAAAAACAAGTAGGTCACTAATGTCATGAAGAGATGAAGCACCTTATAGTAAAGGCAAGAGAAACCAAAGATTGATCTGAGCATGTTATTTTTTTTTTAAACAAGGAATCAGCTTTAATTAGTATTGATATTTTCGAAATTCATGAATAAAGAACTTGAAATTTTACTATGTAACTAGGAATAGCAACTAATACTCTTCATGGATCAGTATACATCTTGACAATGTTAATATACAATTGAAAACTTTGAAACCTAATATATAGTGCATAACATGATATAAACCATGCAATTTTACATATATGCATTGCATATATAATAATAGCAATGATAAATCATTAAGCTTATCCTATCAAAAAAAAACCATTAAGCTTTCTAACATCAAGTTATGAAGTTCCTTCTTGCATATCACTTTGATTTTACATATGTATGAAATCTATGCTGCTTGGATTTGCATCCCTAAAACTGGAAAAACCTACATGACTGTGTTCATAGCAGTACTCTAGACAAGGTTCTTGCAAACCTCAAAATTTAGGAATTTTCAAGTACTATCACCTGTGGTATATGGATACAGTGGGACATTATATGACATTGCATGGTACTTTGAGTGCTAAACAGATGTCAGCCAAAAGTGTTGCCCTCTGGCATAAATGCAATTTGTATTGAACAAAAACTATTGTTGAATAATTATCTTAGTCCAGTACAATAGACAGACCTAAGGTAACACGAGTGGAAGTTTGAGAAAGGGTTGGGAGAACTTGCAATAACAATGGAGGTAGCTCTTGATGGAACTATTTGCAAATGAGAATATTAGGCTGGCCATACAGTGATGGTACTAGGATTGCTAATTATGACTAATAATCAATATGTTAAAATGTTATTTCTTTTATTTGAACACGTTTCCACGTGTCATGATTTTTGGATGTTAATTGTTGGATACTTAAACGAAACCTGGACACCAACTCTAAAGGGTTTGCAAAATCCTTTCTCAAGAGCTGTATAGAATAGGAGGACAGGGCATAAGTAGATTTGGCAAAACCTCAAAGGAAAAAAGACAAACAACGTAAGCATGCTCAATGAAATATAAGTAACTATAATGAAATAAGTAGCTTTACAAAGACATAACAAAGTTTGGATCTTTTAAGGTATTATTTTAAATTGGTTAATGACTCTTCAAATGATGGTAAACATCATATATGATATTCTTCCAACCTGTTAGAAGACTTGTCTTCACTCTTCACAGCACTTAGCTTGAAATTCTATGTTCTTTGAAGCATGTGTTTTCACTATTTGCTGTACTTGGCCTTCAATTTGATGCTAAGTGTCTCCATTATTGCTTATCAATAAAATCAATGACATGGACATTTCAAGTACACGACACTTAAGAAACCAATTCTCCACTGAGTAATACTGTCTGTATTTGTTTTCCATTCGGGAAAGATTTCTCATCTATCTGTACCAAGGTTGGAATTCGCATGGGGCTTAAGTGTTGTGCAGTGCAAAGTTCCTGTCCTTATAGTATTTGGCTAGAGATGAAGATATCTGGAAACCAGGTGTAGAGATTGGAAGCCATTTTTATGATATAATGTTGATTATGAATTATGACAATTTTCACCTCTTTGGTAAAAAGAAAAAAAGGTTAGGATATTGCTTAAGCTTGGCTATCCTCTAGAAGATTGAGAATTTGGGGTTGTGACTTATCCAAGGCTTAGGATGGTTGGTGTTGAACATTTTTTAGTATAGCTTTTTATCTTTGATAGTGGATTTTCTTGTTATGGAGTGTTGATAGGTGAATGGATCATAGTAATCTCTCAATTATTTTGTCTATTATGTCATTGGTGAATGGATCATTGGAATTTTTCAAATATTTTTTTTCCTATTATGTCAAGACTTTTTTTTTGTGACCTCGTTTCATGAATTTTTGGGTGATACCTTGATAATTGGCATAGCTACAGTATTGTGATTAAGTTTTTTTTTCCTCAAATGCGATAATTACTTATTCAGCAAAATTTGAACCAAAGAAATAGATGTTAAAGATCACATACATATATAACATATATGATTAAAAAATAAGAACATCATAGTAGACAGGAGACTGTAACAAGGGGAGAGAGTTTGTGGATAGTTCACAAATCATCTTCATTAAACAATGAATCATTTGTTGCAGTTTATTGAAATTTCAAAGTTAAAACATTATGAAATTAATTATTAGCATTGGTTATATAACTTTCAAATGAAGGCAATTAGTTTATTTTAGAAAACAATGTGCAAGGGCTTTTGCTGTTACTTGTTCTTTCGTGCCTGGCACTTAATCCATAGCTTGTTCACTCTCGGGCAAGCTGGTGCACTATGGCTTTGCTGCTGGAGTTTGCTAGGTGCAAGAGAAGCAAGATGAACCTCTGATCAGCCCAATTAAATTAGGGTAAACAGAATGCCATAATTAGTATTCTACACACCGCATTAGTTTTTTCTCGTATCTGGTTTCTGCCTCACCATATATATGTAGGGTGTGACTCTCAAGTTGCATTGCCATCCTGCCCTTGAGTGAATTTGGTTCTTGCATCCATACTCCATACTTTTTTCTGCTGCTCCATTCTGTTGGTGGCATACATAAAGCCACCCAAGGTCTCAATCTTTCCATATCTGCATGAGCAAGCTATTCTCTTGCATACAAGAAGGGCCTTTGGAAATAATTTACTTCCAAATTCTATTAATGCTTCATACTATTTGGAAGTTTTGTTGAACTCCTGGTTGTTCATCACTGATCAGAGTATTGGTTAAATAATTTTCTGATGCATGCTAGGCCATTTTCTTTAAGGAACAATTTTTTGCCGATTGCTTGTCAATATTTTTATATATATGCTACATCACACACACACACACAAATATGTTTTCAATTTTTTGGCATTTAAATTAAATCACCATTTATTTATTGCTGATGCAAGCATCGAATAAAAGGTTTTCTATTGAAGTCTAATATGGGAATAAGCCGTAATTTTGTCCCCATCTTGTCTTTGAGAGATAGGGTTGGAAATGGGCTTGGGCTGGCCCAAAGCCCATCAAGCTTGCCCGACTTCGGGTTGGGCTATGGGCTAGGCTCGAAAAATTTCGGGCTGAGTTTGGGTTTAATTATAGAGCCGATTTATTTTTTGGGCTGGGCTCGGGTAGATCGTTGGCTTGACCTGGGCTTGGGTAGATCATTGGCCTGGCTCGGGCTCGATCATTTAGGCTTATTCTAAAATGGGCACGATCAATACTCCAAGTCTCCAATGGGTTCATTGGGCTAGCGGGCTAGTGGGCATCAGAGTATGTTTGATTGGTTGGATGTTTCATTTATTTTATATTAGCCTTAATTTGACGGCTGCATTAGAACTTATGGCTGGGCTATAAGCTGGATATTGAATTATAACTAACTTTTTTGGAGGTGTCAATCAAAAGTTTTTTTTGGTGTTCAGGCCAGCCTAGTTTTTGGACCAAACAAGTAATTCGGGCTAGCCCAATTGGGTTTGGGCCAGGCTCGGGTTGGAGTTTTCAAAATATTTTCGGGCCTAAGCCTGGCCCAAAGCCCAAAAAATTGGGCCGGGCTCAGTTAGAGGTGTGGCCAGCCCCAGCTCCGCCCGTTTGCAGGCCTGCCCCAACCCGGCCTGTTTGCAGCCCTATTGAGAGATCTCCATGTGTGTTTGCACGTGCTGCATATAATAGATTTATATTATAAGCACAGTAGAATCTTCTAAGCTATGCTGTGTTTACCTGTTCCAATTAGTTCCCTTGCCATTTACAAATATAGGGATGAGCCGCTGCTGCAATTCCCTTACCATTTACAAATATACGGATAAGCCAGAATTCTGTTCTTTTCTTGCCTTTGAGAGAACTGGGTGGCTTGCTTTCATGCACTTTTGTGTTGCTCAGTTCCGTTGCAGGCATAAATAAAACCTTCCAAGGCCTTCATATGTTCAATTGTGTGGGAGCAAGCTACGTCGTTGCTTGCAAGAAGGGCCTTTGGAAATCTTTCACCTATGTATTTTGTAATCATCTCTAACTAATTTGTTTTTTTAAAAATGTATTGGCTATTATGCTTTTGCTTGCAAAAGAACCTCTATAAGTCTTTTACCTATATATTGTAATGCAATTCCATTTTTTGGGGATTTTAGGTAAAATTTCTGGTTGTCTATTGCTGATGCATATACTGGATAAGTATCTTTTTGATAGAGTGAAATTTAAGATTGTTCTTTTAGTAATTCAATTCTGTAACTAGCAGTTAGGATCTTCTGACTAGAGATTAGACCCTGTTACAGTTTTTTTGGCTCCTATCCTGAACCCAATTATACCCTGTTGTGTATAAATATAATGTCAAACATCACTTCTGTTCCTACTTGCCTTTGAGAGAATTGGGTGGCTTGTTGGGATGCTCTTCTGTGCTACTCAGTTCCGTTGCAGGCATAGATAAAGCCTCCTGTGGTTCATCTTGTGCATGAGCAGCTTATGTTGCTGCTTGTGACAAGAGCCTTGGGAGAAATTATTTGCTTATAAGCAGTTCTGTTTAATTTGGGAGTTTGGGTTAAACTCTCTGTAATTGTGGTTGTTATGGCTGTTCCAAAAGGTCTTGCATGGGTTAAGGCACAACACAAACAAAAGTTTCTGCAAGCATTCAATTTCACCCAGCCAATAGATCTTCCGTTCATTATGGCAATTTCAAGGTTTTGACATGCGCCTCTATCATGTATCGATTCGGGAAACTGCCATACATATAATATTCAATACATTGTATATGTATATCATCAATTTCCAATCTAGTTCTTTTTCCTTTTCTTTTTCTTTTGTGATGAAAGATGGATCAAGGATTTTATTTGTTTATCTTACAATTGGATTTGACCTAAAAGTGCTGCTCCATTCATACCTTTAAGTTGATGGTTATATATGATTTACTATAGTTGTTCAAAGAGAATCTAAATAGCTCTAAGCCATGTCTTCCACACAGCTTTCCTTTGAGAGTTTTCAAATGGTTATTACTGGATGTTTGTGAATTTTGGTGTTAATTTTTGAAGTATGAGACCTTCACAGGGTTACTTGCCACTGGTATAGAGAGAGACCGATGCACCCATGATGCTGTAAGATTATCTTTTCCAGAATACCATTCATTGGTTTTCTGGGATGTCTGGGATGTTTCAGCTTGATTCATGCAACTGGAAAACCTGGTTTCAGGGCAGGAATCCAACTTCACTGTTCTAATGCTGTTTGGGTACAGAAAGAGCTACATGTCAACTCTTTGTCATAACATGGTCCAACCTCTTTTTGTAGGTTCACGTGATTCTGTGCACATTCTGCATAGTGGTCAATGGAAATTGTGATCCTGTGGTTCCACATGTCAAGCAATCATGTTTGGCATAGTGAATAATTTCTCTCAGATCTTCCCACACGCAGAAACCTTAGGGTGAATGATTTTAAAAAGAATTTATGATTCTGGAAAACATCATTGAAAATGCTTATTACCTCCATTTCTCGTATATTTTTTTTGCTTTTCTTTTTTCTTCGTGCCAGAGTGTGATTTTGGACTTAATTTTGTAATTACTAACATGGTACAGACATTTTTTCCCTTGCCTTGTTGAATTGGATTGTATAGGAGATGACTCTGGAGGAGTATGAGAAGATAAGGGAGGAGAAGCGAAAAGCACTACTTGCATTGAAGACCGAAGAGAGAAAAGTTGAAATTGATAGGGAGTTGCAGTCCATGCAACAGCTCTCGTTGAAGAAAGGAAATGGTGATGTATTTGTCAAGCTGGTAAGCTTGTTTTGGCTATTGTAACATGTTTCATTCTTTTTTCATCCTTTACAGGCCTCATCTAGGTTCTAGGTAATTTATAATCACCTTTTGATACAACATTTTCTCCTTAGGGTTCTGATAAGGATATGGCTAAGAAGAAAGATGTTGCTGATCGTGATGAACGGGCTAAGAAGGTTTATATTGTCTAATTTGCACACCAGTCTTCACTTGCAATAACATCTGCTCAATAAATTGACTGGTGGACTTTTTTTTTGTTAGTCTGTGAACATCAATGAGTTTCTAAAACCGGCTGAAGGAGAAAGATACTACAGTCCAGCTGGCCGTGGCCGTGGCAGGGGCCGGGCTGGTCGTGGACCATTCAGGGGTGGGTTTAGTGGTGGGGGCTCAAGTGTTCCAGCTGCTGCTCCTTCAATTGAGGATCCTGGACAGTTTCCCACTCTTGGGAAGTAGAGAGCTTGCTGCGTGATAAAATTGCGCCTATCTGCGACTATCTTTATTTAATCTGTTCTTAATTTAGATATGTTGCTAGGATCCATTAAAAATGTTGTTTCCTGTTCTCCTTTGTTTTCAACTATGTATATTTGAGTGAAATTGGAAGTCATCACAAATATGTCTGATTAACTGTAGGACTTACCACTGCTTGCTATGGCGCTCTATTTATATCGATTTTGGTCATTGCTTCTCCTTTTGCTATTTTATTCTCCTTATATGGAATATCACATCACTTGGTATATTTTTATTATGTTTGCATCTCCCTGGTGATGAAAATCTTAATGATATTGGATTTACGTGTTCCTCCAGTGAATAAATTAATATAGTCAATCATTGACGGACTGCCCGCCCTGACCAGATGTAGAGCAGTCTAGGCTGGCTTTTACTGGTCCGAGCAGCATCAGAACACTAATTTTTCTGGGTGCAGAGGTTTTATTACCCAACAAAGCAAGTGCAGAGGTTTAAACTTCTTGATATGCTGGGTGGCTTCTCAAGGTTTTGAACAATCTTGGCTCTTTCAGGTGACATTAGCCACATCTTTACTTGATTGGGAACATGAGGTTCTTATAAGGTTGGTTTGGATGTTCCAGCCTGTATGCTGCCTATTGAGTCCTGTTCATGGTTATTAGAAAGATAAGTTTGTCGGCGATGTTTTTAATTTATTTTTTCTTAAAACTGTGAGAGAGCAGGTTGATCTGAATTCGCGAGCCACGACAGGATCCTGCACCTTCCATAACATCATTGGATTAGAGTGTTTTCTTGGAAACTAGTTTACTGGACCTCCTACAATCTTAGCAAGGCTGGTGGAGACTTCTTGCAGCTTTTTCTGTGATTGATGCTTTACCCTTTGTTTTTTCTCACTGTATTGGTTTTATGTGTTCCCCATGCCATGTACCAATATGTTCCAGGTCATAGACTGAAAAAAAAAAAACCCTCGGCCGCTTGATCATGCAATGGAAAAAAGTAGAAAAAATGGTCGAAGTATGCTATGATGTTGGGATTCAATAGATTTCGGTCTCTTAAAAGACAGTGAGATGAGTTCTTGATGATTCCTCCTCTCACCGTCAACGTCTTTTGCTCGGTGGATGGCCTCAACGACAAATTGACCACTTGAATTGGAAATTAACAAGTTAACTGATAGGCGGCAAGATCGATTATTAATCGAAGGCGACAACAACCATACTCTGCAAGCTCAAAACCAAGCCTACTCATCTTGGCCTGACGCTGACCTGAGGCTGAGGTCAAGACTGAAGCTGACCTGAGCGGTCGGTAGGGATGGTAACGGGGCCAGGTCTTGGTATCTATTAAAAATCCTCAGGTCGAGACTTTGTATATTAAAAATCCTCCAGCTTAAAGCTGCATCAAATCTGATGGACGCTATTTTTTTTTTTTTTAAAATCATAGTTGCATGCGCTCCACTTTCCCTGTTGCTTGTCCTCTCGTGTCTCCGTACATCTTCTGGCCTTGCGCATTGGTGATCCAAACGTTGAGCGCATACGAACCATGAAGGTCAGGGTCGGATCCCAGCCTAACCAAATCCTGTCTCTTCTGATTCCACTGTCGTTCACAGGTTTCAAGCTTAGCACTAACCAATCACGAAGGTCTTTTGAAGCCTAGATGTCTTATCCGTACGATATGACCTGTTCTTCAGATAAGCAGCGTCATGGAAAGGGTGAAGTGGAGGAACTTGCGGGTCGACTGGGGTCAGATGTTCGGCATTTATAAGCTGTGCAACTTTGGAGGTCACAAGATGAACTATGGCATACAACCGTAACTTGAACAGCAGCTTTCTTGGCTTCATTCATTGATAACAAGGGATGGAAAAAGTTCTAGTTTTATTGCTACAAACAAGTACATTTTTAGAAACAAAGACTATAAAGAGACATCAATTTCTTCCAGCAAAATAGTTTGTTAGCAACTTGAATGAGTTTGGAGGGAATGCAAATTCTCTATAACCCTAGTTTTAGAAAAGTACTATGATGAGAAAAATTATTGATCGTGCAACTTAGGCCTTCATATTCAAATTTGCGATATATTTAAGATATAAGATAAAGAGATAAAAGCAATTAGAGACATGCATGTTGCGGGATTTGCTGAGCTAATGGATTTCATTCTCAAATATCAAACTAGTACATATGTAAATTTTTCAATAAATATACTGTAAAAATCATCAATATTTGGGATGGACAGAAAATGACAGACTTAGATAGATCACTCATTTTATTAGAGTACATAGAAACAAGACCCAGCATTTCTCTTTGATGTGAGGTGGGGATAGCAGAGGGCAGGTAACCGGAGGCCTTCCCTTTTTTTTTTTGTTTTAAGTAGCATCCATCTTTTCAGACCCTGCCAAATAATTCTTTCCTCTTGTGGCCAGGTCAGTGCAGTCTGGTACTAGTAAATGACAAGAGACGCTGACAATAGGGCAGGCACCGTCCTCAAAAAAGAAGTACTAAGCTTTCAGTAGTTACATCAGAGTGATTCCCCTGCAGTGAATTTGATATCGGATGATTTGATGCTCGAGAGCCAGGCGAGAAAAGTTGCGGAAGACACAGATCACATTGTTATTGGAACGGGGAATGAGTCAACTCCACAGCTAAATGCTTCTCGTGACCGGACACCAGACGCAAAAGACTAATTCAACAATGGAAAAGTTTTTCGAAAAAAAAAAAAAAAGTTGAGAAGCCTTGAGGTCTGACTCTACCTGCTTCGCTTATATAAAAATAACACAAAGGAAAAAGATGTTTAGGCTTTGGATGGGGTTCACCAGCTTTGCGCAATGAGCCCTCCTTAATTGAATGAATCCAATTAAACAAGACAATGCTGAAAAATATGATAATTGAGACCCAACCCTCAGATCGACTGTCATTTAATAATCTCACTCTACTGAGTTTATGCCTAAACATTTATATGTAATCTCTGGTTTATTTATAAGTACACAAAAGAAAGATAAGTATGTACACATCTAATTGTTGGCAAATCACAAGCTTAATTTTGTGCAAGGGGGGAAAGTAGAATGCCGACTATATAAGGGCTCCACATAAGATACCAGTTAAACAAAGGGCTGGAATTGAGTTCCCCCGAAATTTTGTTAGATAAGGCATTACTCTTCAAAGATAACATCTCAACCGACCTTTAATTTGCGAATTGGTTTCTCAGTTTTGGTTTATGCACCTCGAAGAATTCTGATATGTTAAATTCAAGTGCTTAGAAGATTTCATTGACCAAGAGCAGAGAGAGAGAGAGAGAGAAGCAATTTAACAAAAAAGTGGCTCTGCATTCACTCACAAAACAACATCAATCCTACAATGTATAAATTGATAAACCTAATGACATTTCTATACAACAGCATCCTAACAAAATACCATCTATAAATTGATGAAGACCATACTAAGTAGGAGCAAAGATAGATGGGAAAACAGAACAGAGAAGAATACACATTGCATTAGGGATGCCTTGGCATAGCATGGTGCTTAGGAGTCCATCACCATCTACGCATGAAGCCCTCCCTCTCTCTCTCCCAAGCAGCCTTTATAGCCTCATAGGAGTGCTTCCTACTAAAACCTTCCAAATCCACCTGCCGGACCGGACCACTGTATAGTGGATGCTGCTGCTGATCTCGCCACATCCGTCCACTCTTGTTTCCAATGTCATAGCCAGGTGTTGAAATGTAACTGGGTTCCACGACCATGTCACCCTCCAATATTCGAAGAACCTTTTTTTTTTATTTACATGACAACCACAAATTATTTGAGGATCAGAAAAATAGTCTACTGTCCCTTTTTGCAGATCTTGATTTTGCAAATATAATTCAGACTTACCTGCGACATACGGGGCCTTGCGTGAGGATCACGTCGGATGCACAACGATGCTGCATGCAACATGCAGTAGACTTCGTGTTCAGAGTAATGGTCCCCCAAACGTGGATCTATAAGCTCTTCAATTGCATACTCTTCCAGTAAAGGTCGAGCCTACTCAAACAAGTTACGACAATATTAAGATTAAATCCAGGGACCTTACACCCAAAAAACAGTTCGCAACAGTTTCTATATTTTCTTAAGAACAAAAGATTAATAATTTGCTCAGCATTTTCATGAAGCCAGTGCAGCAAAAAGTACATTTCCAGAGAAAGATATTACTATCACCAAGCCAACATTAATGGTTCTAACCAAATGATATAACAGATCCATGCACGTGAATAGAAATTTATTTGTTCCTCATGGGGAGTGTTGTTAATATGCAACTTACCCATTCAGTAAGGCACTGCTGACCCTTCGGTCGGTTAATATCGACAGCTTTTCGTCCAGTGACAAGTTCCACCAGTACCACTCCAAAGGAATACACATCAGCTTTTTCTGTAATTTGGCCGCTTTGTGCATACTCTGGTGCCAGATACCTATAACTCACCAGAGGTGATTTAGATACACCCTATTTACTCTCAAAAGAATGAAGATGTATTATTCTAATCCAAGTTTACCCAAAGGTGCCGATCACTCTTGTTTCCACACCTTGGTCCCCATCAGGCTGCCATCTTGCCAGGCCAAAATCCCCAACCTTAAAAAAAAATCATCATAAAACTTAGATGCCATAATGATTCTTATGTACATCCAACAATTGTCATTGAAGCCAAAGCCCCAATAAAACAGAAGTATAGCTTTTTGATACAACTAGCCTCAAATTAAATGCTATATGATTGTGAACAATGAACACATTCTTTTTTCTTTTTTTTTTTTTGTTGATTGGGGGGGGGGGGGGGGGGGGTGGCCTGCAAATATAATGCATACATTCAGTCATTACTCCTAAGGGAAGAAATGGAAGAAATGTAATAGTGGAATGTCATGTTCCCAAATAGAGGCATCTACAGAGACGTGACATTTGAAATATATCAACCCACCCTGCTGGGTTCGCCTTAGAATAATAGTTCTTACTTTTGACTGGTGTCAAACTTCCAATCCCGACATAAGACTCATCCCAATCTTCTATGTACCAGAATGAGGAACCAGCAAATCAAGAAGAGATGATAAGTCAGGTATGCATGCACTTTCATAATTTGGTTGGCATGTGATGGATATAGCCTAACACATTCATTAACATAGTTGACTGACAGCACTGTCAGCTCAATGGAATGAGAATCAGGAACTTAACTGCAAAGTCTATGGTTAAAACATAAAAAGAGAGATCAATGTACAGAAAATTTGATGTTGGAATAAGATTATCTAGAGGAACAACATCTTTACATTGCTGCAGTACCCTACAGATATCAACTTCTGTTGCTGAAAAGAACAGGAAATGGGGTCAACAAGGTCACATTACATTGTTTAAATTGGAAAAAATCAGATGGAAGTCATTAAGCACTCCCATAAGAGATTCAAGTTCCTTTGTTTCAAAGAATGAGCAATTAGAAAAATGGTTAGCAGAAACCTAAGCAAGTCTGGAAGTGAATGAAAACATTTTTATGGAATAAAAGCAAGTCTACATGTTAAAGGAACCTATTTTTAATGAACAAAACACCAAACAAGGAGTCTATGTATATATAACATAAACAGAGTTCATTGATAGATTTATATAAAGAAAAAGAATATATGAGAAGGAAACATAATGAACATGTGATTTTCAAAACCTACAAATAAAATTGATTCATCATCCTTCTCCAATAACCACTAGTTAGTACTTCACAAGCCTAGGTGATAATTGTCTCCAACTACATAAAAGTTGAATTTTGATGGTAGCTCACTTGAAAATCTAGAAAGGTTCCATTATTACAGATTAAGAACAAAGAAACAATAGCAAAAGCATGGTTTATTGATTATTGACCAAGGCAAGACATCTAGTAAAGCAGATGCAATTTCCTCGGTTCCACAGAATTTATTTTCTTCTGAAAAGATCCACTTCAGGAACCCTGTGTATCATTTAAGTGAAAATGGAGAAAAACATTTTTTTTTGAGTTACTTAGGAGTTGGTTGCCTCTCAAAGGAGGCATTAATATGTATACTAGTTTGTTTGATGAGTATATGTTTGCTGGAGAGCACTACTGAACTACTGCTAAATGTACCAAATGGGATGACAGCTACCATGATGGCTGATAGACTTGCTAAAGTGGACGTGGGAAGCATCAGATGTGGTGTTTCAATACAATCTCATAGAGGTACGTGAATTTATGAGCATCAATCAGCTATCAGGCATAAATCCACCTAAGCACAAGATTTAGCACCAGAGAACTATCATTTTCAGATATGCAGAACAACTATTATGATGATGAGCTTCCACATTATTACTGGTCAAAGCCTATTCTACTTCAACACTTCATGAGGAACAAGTTATCTTGATTCTACTGTCATATTTAGTTTTGTTTCCCTTTTCCTCTCAACAATAAATAGCTATCATGTTCAAAATGCTTCAAATGTTCAAAGATGATCTTCATTATGTATTTCATTTTGGAACTGTATTTACTTCAATTACTCAAGTAACCGACATTTGCATATGATGCATTCAAAGCTAGGAAGCTAATGACCCACCTTAATGTACATAAATAGGTATTAAAAGTTTACCACTGTTGTTTGGTTGTATGTGTATGCGTATGTATATGTGCTGTTGGGGTAGGGTTGATGGCTGCTAGCAACCTCGTATGCATGAAGTCAACTTTACCTTCATCATCCTAGCAAATGCAGTAAGCGAAACCATTTTGCAACTTCTGAACATGATAGTGGAAACCTTTTCCTCTTTGTCCATGCAACTAGTACGAATCTTGTTTAAGTTCAATATTTAGCTCCAATCTTCACTAAGTATCCTTTCCACAGAATATTTAATGTACACTGATTTTGAGATTAGCCATGAAAAGAGTTCAGATCTTTTTTTCTGTGATTACACTCATCATGTTGAAGTTGTTCAGATTTATGCAGAAATTCCAGCATACACAAACTATAGACTATAGAGGTAACTCCTCAACCACAAAAAAAAAATGATAAAACTAAAGAAAGGTGGAGAAAGAATGAAGCTAATTGATTACTTAATTTGCATATGAGAAAACCAAGTAAATGAAGTATCATGCAACTTCTAAACTCAAAACAAACCATATAAACATGTTTTTAGCTTGCACAATGGAATATGGAATCTTCCTACATTAGAGGAGGATGAGGAGCTACCCAAATGACCCTATATTATGAAAGCAATAAATGATGCATGACGGGGGATTGCTAGAAGCATCCAAAAGCAAGTCCAAACATGGTAATGGGTTTCTAAGTAGAAATACCTCCCTAAGGTAAATCTTCCACTTAAATTTGTGAATTTCTCAGTAGGAATACCTCCCTAAGGTGAATCTTCTACTTAACATGCAAGACCGTGAAAATAATAAGTTAGTTTCTTCAGATATAATCATTCCACCCTCTGAATTTGAGGATGAGTATTCAAAGCACCCAATTGAAACAACTTACTAAATTGTACAGTTCCTCTCCACACTGCACCTCAGAACATACATCCCATTTAATCAAATACAGGCCAATAGATACAAAACAAGAAACAAGTTCCACATACCTGTTGAAGGATCAGAGCGCAGGAAAAGGTAAAGAATGGAGAAGTCTAGGATGCAACTGATGGCAGTGTAGATTTTGGGGGAAGGATGTTATGACAGTTGTCATGGTCTCACACAGGGACAAAATGGCTCCAACTAAAATTGGCAGAAAATGCTGGCTGTTCATGGTAGAGACCACAAAGGAAACAGGTGTGACCAACTGAAAAACTTCTGAAGAAATATAGTTTGCTCTCTAACCTTGAAAACTGAAAACTGGATACAGAGCTAGCCTAAATAAATGAATAAATACATTCAAGAAAAATCATGACAATGAGAAGGACCTTCCGAACTGTACAGAGGACTCTTCTAAAAACTGAACAAACACAAGATGAACTAGACAGTCATTGGATTTGATTTTTCTATGGATCAAATGAAGAGTAACTTGCACAAATGATGGATATATTAACTGAATACATGCAGTAAAGACATTAATACCTGCTTTCAGGGCCAAGTAAATCCAATGAAGAATGAGTTTAAATTGTTTCAAGATAGGTTCAAAACAATCACAGAGAATCAATGACCTAATAAATGAGCATGGAGGTCATACCAGTGGTTCAAAATCATGGGTAATAAGAATGTTATTAGGTCTCATGTCCCGGTGGACAATGCAACCAACTCTGCACTCTTCATGAAGGTATCTCAACCCTCGTGCTGCTCCCACTGCAATCTTTTGCCTAGCAGACCACTCCAGTGGCTGTCTATTACGGCCTACACACAACAGAAAACTTACATAATTAACAACTTTCAAGTAACATACATTATCATCTCATGTTGTAGGCATTTTTATCTTTTTGTCCCTGAGAGGATATTGCAGCCAGGAAGTCAGGCCCTTCTTTGTATAAAGGTCATGATAGCCACATTTTTGTTTTTCCAAATCTCAAATGATATATCAGTTTGTATTTCTATTGGGCACTCATCAATACAGTTTTATAAAATACAGACTTGATTATCTATGCCAATATAAATAAAAAAATCAACATATCTGCGAAAGGATAGCAACATATTGGCAAAGAATCTCAGTCTTTCTTTTCTGCATTTTAATTAGTTATAGGTTTCTTATAAACTAAAACTAACAATGTTTAAATTTACTATAGATTTTTTATTTACTAAAGGGTAACATCGATGCATCAAGCACCAGTCAATCTGGTTTATTATATAGGTCAATATTACAATAGTGTTGGAATGTTTAAGTTATTTAGAAATTTCTTCAGCGCTCCATCTTGTGCAGGATAAACCATGAACTTGATCCATTTCGGTATCGGTCACCCACCGAAACAACTGAGATATTAGAGATTAGAAAAATTGGTAAAAATAGATAATCCATCTCCAACACTTATACAACAATACCTAGTAAAACTACACTAACTATCTACCATGTAAGAATGGGCTGCAGGTAAATAATTAAAGGAATTACCATAAAGATGTGAATCCAATGATCCATTGCAGATATATTCATAAACAAGCAACCTTCTCCTGTCCTCAATACAAAACCCAATTAGCATAACGACGTTACGATGCTGTGCGCAGCTTAGGACTTCCACCTCTGAGCAGAACTCCTGATCGCCCTGTGAACTAGCTAATTTGTGCTGTTTAACAGCAATTGCCTGACCATCTGGCAGGACCCCTCTGTGAACAGATCCAAAACCACCCTCGGCCAGGAAGTTTGCTTGAGAGAACCCACCTGTAGCAAGTTCTAGTTCAGAATAACTGAACCACCTTGGAGGCTTTCCAAACACAGGTGCCTTGTGCTGACATATTGAACATAATGGAGGTGGCTCTAGAGGTACATTTCTAGATAGTGAAATTGCTTCTCTGACATTTCCATTGAACTTCAAATTTGATCTGGAGTTCAGATTAACAATTCCACCTTCCTGATCAAGTTTAGAGAATTTTTCCAACAATGCTTTTGCTTTGGAGATACAGGCTTTACTATCACGTTGTTGTGACAATTCTTCAACTTGCTTTGAAGATGTGCAGCCATCACAGAGGATCTCAGCCATCCAGGGCTGATAATCTAAGGATGTTGAAGGAGACAAACTTTCGCTGTCAGAGTCAGAGCTGGTTACATTTAAATTCTGGATTTCCTTTGTGATTAACTGTTCCCCCCTCTTAAGACCGCCATTAGTTTCAGAAATACAAAATGGTGAAGTTCCAGGATCGGAGCTTGACACTGAAGATGTTCCAGCTTCAGTAGCAGTAAATGGTGTCTCTACTTCAGGGCTGCTGGTTGGTGTCACAGCTGGCCCTCTAATGGAATTCTGAGGATCTCTCATATCCTTTGTAGTTTCTCTGGATGATTTATCCAGCTCAGAAGGCAGTGGACAGGACACTTGTGACTCTGCCTCAGAAGATCCTGTGAGATTCAAACGAAGAACTTTTGGTTGAGAACGTTTCATAACCACTATGTTACATTGTAGCTCTTCCATGCAGCGCTTCTCCTCATGCTTCAGTTCTCTGTAAATGGAAGTTGTATGAAAAAGAGTGGATCCAGTCAACAAATAAAATGGAAAAGAAAATCTATTGGCAATGGAAGAAGCATAGCTTAGACATCTAATCCTGCTTGCCTTAAAAAAAAAAAAAACAAAATCAAACAAAATCATTTAACAGCTTAATCATTACTTGTCCAATACGACCCAGTTTGCTTGAGCTCGCTTGCATTCAGCAGCTACAGCACCACAAGGTGATCCAGAAACGACCTTCACCTTGATATTTATCTACAAAACATCAAAAAAAAAAAAAAAAGAAATCATGTAACAGCTAGCAAAGAGAAGTGAACAGGAAGAACTGACAGAAATTTCTTGGGTACTTTACCTTTTTTGGATCATAAATGTCATGAAGCCGAAGCATCATCTGAGTACATGTATCTGTAATATCAGACTTCTGCTCTAATGTAGTTCCAAAAAGGGACTTCCTGTGACCACTGGCACAGTCCCCTGCAAATCTTGGAAATCCCCATAGTTTTCTACCTGAAGGATTAAAACCAAAACAAGCTCATAGGTTTTCCGGTCATCAGCTAACAGCAAGATATATGATTATTCAGATCTAAAATTAGTTTCACAACAAACAGATATCCTTAACATCATAGTATACTTTGCTTTATAGAGTGACATGTGATTTAGGAATAAACTTCTAACCAAAATCATTTTTCATAAAGCCATATTTTTTAACATGTCTCAACTCTCAAGGATGCAAATCCTAATTAAGCAATCTACTCGCCAAGGCACCAAAATGAAGAGTCGATATGACCTAGTGAAAAGCTTTAGCTAGAAAAAAGGCTTCTCAATGCTCAAAATGTGAAATCTGGATGTGATATCAACAGCTAAGGTTTGTAAAACATCCGCATTCAGCAACCTATGAACCCAAACCACCTTCTTAGGAATACTGAACAGGAGGTTTCAAAGAGAAAAATGCGTCAGTTTTTAGATATAACGCACAATAGAAAACGTTTCAAAAACAGGGATGTGAGATAACATGGTAACTATCATAGTATCCATAACCAGGCCAGTGACTGCACCATCAGGGGTCAATAAATGTCATTCAGAATTCATCATAAGAAGGAAGCTAATGGAAGACTGAGAAGAACTACATGGCAAAAGTGGCCAAGAAACAGGGGAAAAAAAAAGGATAGGAAGAAACAATGGAGAAGAGATACCTGAACTGTGCGGTGGAACCACAACCAGAAGTGTGATACAGTCACCAGGTTGAACAACATGGGTTAAAGCCCATTCAAGGGCGGTCTTTGAGATTTCCTTGAAAGCCTTGACAGCTACCACAACCTTCTCGGCAGCATCAAAGCCCTTGACACTCTTCCCTCGCTTCTGTAGTAGGCTAGAACTCATCTCTTCCCCTCAGAATTCAAACGTAAACCAACCCACAGAGACAGGCCTCCTATTATGAGCAACAGCAAAACAAAAAACAGAGAAGCAGAAGAAAGTCCCAAGTGCGTGACAAAATAAAGCTCCCCATCAAGACGACACCGATCCCGCCAGGCTAACGTAAATAACAGACATCAGAACCTACTGTTGTTATCGCTGTATCAAAACAATCAAGAAGGAAAAGACTCTTTTAACCAGAACTCCAGACAACACAATAATCTTACCCTTTTTCTTACACTATTTCTTCTTCCTGTCACTTTTGTTTTCTACGCAATTTTCTGGTAATAAAATTTCTCGAGAATTCACAAAATAGCCATCAAAGATCCGTAAAAAGACCCTCCTTTTCTCAGCCTTTATCAGAACCCTTCTCTTCCAATCCCCCAAATCCGAGTCCTTGGAGAAATAAACTCCGGATGCGACCAAAATCCTTGCTTTTGCTGCTGCTTGAAAGAATGGTCCTCTTTTTTAAAGAGTTAAGAAGTGGGGAAGGCCATGAGACGGTAGACGGGCATCGAAGCACTGTTCCCGTGAAGGTACTGTTCCTTGTGCAAGAAAACGACACACAAAAAGGGATCCAGCCACCTTGTACAGTAGCTAACTCCTGGAACCCTTAAACCATAGGGTGAAAAACCCTAGGAAACCTTGAAGAAAGGTAAAAAAATCTTTCCAAAAATTCCTGATTTATTCCTTCAAATCAATCTGCTAATTATCGATAGGAAGACTAGAGAAACCCCTTTTCACAGGAATAGCAGGAGCCTAAGAGGATCCCAGATTACCAAAACTGCCCCCGGACCTCCAAATCCAGGACCAAGAACGCCGTCTCATAAAAGCAACAAAATATCCTAGATTTCTTACCCGGATAGCCTCCGAAACCTTCCAAACAAAGAAAAAAACCTCCGAGAAACCCGGGCTTTCCGTCGGCGAACCCCCCCCCCCAAATCCTCAAACCCAACACACAGCAAAGAAATCCCTCAAAACGGAGTAAACTATCAGCTCGCTCCCTCGAAGAAGCATCCAAAGCTCAAATGATGCCCAGAATCAATAAAACTCCGAACTTGGGACGAGAAGACCAGGGGATTGGCGGTTCCGTAAACCCTAAACCCCAACCCTCAACGCCGAGCGGGCAAGCAAGAAGTCACGATCGAAGAATTCCGACCTTTTCTTCTTCTCTTCAGCATTCAATGGGATTATGAATCCCGAACTCCCTTCCCCCCCTTCTTCTTCCAGCTCGATGAATGCGCGGTCGCCGTCTAAAGGAAATACCCCCGATTCTCTGTTATTTTACGGAAGTAGCCCTGCCGATCGCCGCTACCGCGCCGTTGGCATTCATAACGGTGGGACGGGTGATGCTCTGTTCGCTAATAGATCTGGGCCGTTGGAATTTTCGGCTAGAATGATGGGAGACCCGGTCCTTATCTTTGATCAGATGGTCTAATCACAATAAGCTCGAACACATCAAAAGGACATACGAAAGAGGGAGCTACTGTTACTGTTGCATTCTATCAATCTGCAAACAGTAACCACATTTTACAGTCACTACATAAATTAAAAAGAAAAGTTAAAGGATGTCTATTTTGAGAACAATTTGTTCATAGATCCATGCATTTTCTTCTGTACCTTGCCTTGAATGTGAATGGGTGATGCGAGTGATGAGATGGTGACTGGGTCTGCATCGCAAGAAAATATATTTTATTAAAAATTATTATAAAAATTTAGTCTTTTATCACGTGTGATAACAAATAAAGTATTCATGGTGATGCTATAACAACCACAAAATCGGTAATCGAAGCCTCGAAGGGCCCATATCTCCTTAAGCTAAAAGTTTAAATCTATTCAAATTTAATCACAAATATTACTATGATCTGGTCGGCTTCTATAAATTTGTACTGCAGTGTTCCCTCATTTACATAAACTATGGGCCAAGTATTTTTATAAACGTGCACTGCAGTATTTTTTAGTCTACATAAATTATAAGCCAAATTTATTGTGATATCATTTATCCCTACTCATGTCTACTCTCCTGTGTCTCTTCAGTTCTACCCTCACAAGCATTCATTTGCCTTCCTTCTTTTATCCATCTTTTGAACTTTTACTCCTACGAGCAACACTATACATTAAATATATTATTATATTATAATTGCCGATGATGTGCGTTGCTTCCTGCTGTGATGAAAAATAAATTAATATATATATATATATATATATTATTTGCTTAAATAACACCTCAGTAGAGATGGGACTCCGAACTGCATCACGAATGGAGCTATTTTTTGATCCCGTGCCGAGTCCCCCGTTCCCATCTATTTAAGGCTAACGCGCCCCTATCTCTGATCAGACGGTCTAGAGCAGTACATTTGGCCGCTGGCTCCTAACTTTGAAATCCCAACCACCCAAAGCCGCTGGTATAATTAACCTGAGGTCCTCCATGAAGTCGTTGTTCGCCAGACTAGCTGGTCCCTATCCTTGATCAGACGGTGCAGAATAGCAGTACATCTGATCTGACCGCTGGCTACTTTCTCAACAACGGGGGAGTTTGACTAAGATCTGAACCATTAAAATGGACTACAGTCAGCTATGGTCCTGCATGTGGTGTATCTGATGCTCACACGTCTCTATCCGTGATCAGACGGTCCAGAAGTGTACGGCTGGGTGCTGGTCCAGGGTGGAAGTGGTTCACGTGCATGGCATCCAGTGGCTGAAAAGCTGGGATCGAGGAAAAGGGACAGGGCAGTGGGTGAATCACAACCGTTGGTTTGTCGTGATGGCAAACGATGGACTCTGGGTCTGGCTCTGGCACTGGCATCAGGAGCCCCCATGGCACCTGAGACGCGCACTTGATTGCCTCGTACGCCCTCCACTTCAGAATTTGCGTGCGATACATGTACATAGGCCTCTACGGCCAAAAAGGGAAGTGCCCAGCGATATCATGCTTCTCGTAACGCGTTTGTCATGAAATCTTTTTTTTTTTTTCGTGTATGCTTGTAAATGGTTCGTTTGAAATTGCAAGGAATGAGGACTATAGACGTCCATTGTAATAATAATAAATATAAGAGCCTCTTAAGATTTCTGGACTCATTATTGAAAAATTTGAATTTTAAAATATTTATATTAAATATTCAAGTTTGGTATTCTCGCACATAAAAAAAAAATAAAAGCATAAAGTATATATTTATTTCCATACTTCCTATCTCTATCTCCCAATGATTTTTTCAGCTAATCCTTGTTTTATTTTTTAAAGAAAATTATAATTTCACCTTCTTAAATTTTTAGGCCAATACAGCTAATACTCTTTCATTTTTAAAAAATTTCAAATGCCACCTTCAAATTCTTACAGTGTTCAAAAATGATCCCATCATTCATCTCTCTTAATAAAGAGGTGTCAGTTGACTATCACATGATATCATAAATCTATTTTTCGAAAAAAATTATTACTGTTGTCAATTTTTTTAGGCTGAGCTCTAATTTAAAAAATAAAAAAAATTGAATTGTATCATTTATGGTTCATTTTTTTTTTTTGATACAATTTTACCGTTGGAACACCTACTTCATATATCTCAAAGCACTTAGAAACTTTTCATTCACCTACTTGCACAGGTCTCAAAGTGAACGATAGTTAATTCATCTATCAGCATAAATCTCAAAGTAACACGTGGCTTGTTTATTCATCGGCACATATTTTTAAGCATAGCTGTTCTATCCCAAAAGCTCTCTAACCCCGACCCCCTCTCAAGAAGGAAGAGAGAGAGAGAGGTAGGATG
Source organism: Phoenix dactylifera (assembly GCF_051530095.1). Taxonomy (NCBI): domain Eukaryota; kingdom Viridiplantae; phylum Streptophyta; class Magnoliopsida; order Arecales; family Arecaceae; genus Phoenix; species Phoenix dactylifera. The sequence continues at coordinate 28,993,997 of NC_143198.1, read as the reverse complement.
GTCTCGTTCAAGATCAACGCAGAGGCCATAATAGTTGTTGTCTCATGGAAATGGTGGCGGGGAGGGGAGAGAGAAGGGAAAAAGGGAGGTTGGAATGGGGAACGTGCATGGGACGGCCCCTGTTTGATCCAACCGAGCCATCGGAAAAACGAGAGAGAAAGAGAGAGTGAGGGTCGGGTCGTCAGCTACCGGCCAATGGCACAACCACTATTTATAGAGAGAAATGGTGTCTTTGGCACCAAGGTGGGTGGCGAAGAAGGAGACGAATCAAATAGTGCACTCAATGATGAGGGTGTAGGCGTGCAGCAGGGGAAGTCGAAGAGAGGGGTTAGGGTTCTGGTGAAGGAAGGGAATATGAGGCCAGAAGGGGTGGAAAAGTAGAGGGCAGAAAGCTCTCTCAATTTTTGGGTATGGCCAGAACCCTCGCGATCTCGTGGGCCGGTCGCTTCTCTTCCCTCATCTTTGTCATTATTACTGAGAAGAGTGGTTTGAAACGGAGAGAGCAATAGGACAATTCAATGCTTCAAGGCACGTAAATTACCATTTTTATGATGACATCTGTCATTATCAAATGAATTTGCTAACGAGATATAATAAAGCCTCGTAGAACTCTGCAGATAGCAATTCTGAAAAAATTCTTAGAAACTACCTAAAAATCTGTTTAGAAACCAAAATAAAAAATAAAGGTCTCAATATGAAAGAGAAGGTTCCAAATAGGTGTAAAAACACTTTTCCATAGATATATCAATTTTCGATCTATAAATATGTGATGCTTCAATCCATAAGCATGCGACTCTTCATCTAAACTGAAGTCTAATATCAATAGTTGTCCCATAATAGAAAATCAGTGCAAAAGCACATTTGCATGGTCACGAGACTTTATCTTAAAATTAAAATCTATGCCATAAAAAGAAGTCATTTCCAACATTGGCCCCTTTCTCTCTCTTCCAAGAAGAATTTCTTTTTTTTTCTTCTCTCTTTTATTTAAATATTACAATTTATCCAACAATTATCGGCATCCTTTTTTTCGTCTTCTTTTTCTCATCTCTCTTTCTCATTTCTCCATGACAGGGGCTAGTGTGGCCTTTATGTTGATCTTGGTCAAGTGGCTGGCTGGCATTGAGGCTAATATCTCACACTTTCCATCTTTTCTTTCTTTCTTCCTTTCTTAAGTAGGAATTTTTTTCAAAAAATAACCGATGAATGCTGAATAATCTCTGAAAAGGGTAGGATGGGAGTGGATCGCAACGAAAAGTCGAAATTAGAGCATAGCAGAAAAGATATTCGAAGATATCAAAAGAAATGAGGATATTTTGGTTATTTGAAATGATAAGTTAATGGTACTAGCTAGTTATTGAGACGTATTTCAAGGTTTTCAGAGAAAATAAGGCGTGTGCTTCCTCGTCACTACATGATGGCAGCAATTCCCGCCCACATGGATGACCGACGTTGGGAGAAGCGGGGCTCTTCTCGTAAATAACTCATCAGATGGGGGCTTTTACTCAACCGACGTTCCATTTTTTTGAACTGGTTCGTAGGGCGGTGACGCAAACCCACATGGCGGAGGCTCCCACACCCCCCGCACGTCTAACCGTCGTTAGGCCCCTCCAGCCAGCGCAACAGTCAACCGTCCGTCCCCCCGCCGTTAACTCTCTCCGTCACGGCCAGCCGGGCCGGGTTGGACCGGCCCAGGTGGACCGGCCCAGGTGGACCGTGTCAGGTTCGCGACTGACATAAACGCCTGACGTTTCCTGGACCGCAGCGGAGCCGCTGTGGCCGGCGCAGTGCCACGTCACGTGCCCTGCGCCTTGGGAACTGCGACTCCAGCGGCGACGTTAGACGCCTGACGACGTCCCCTGGTTTTGGCGCCACTCGCGGATCGTGTCCCAGGGCTCGAACCTCCCGCGCCCACTGAATTCGAGAGGCTCGACGGCACGAGAAATAATAAAAGATTCGGGCCACTTTTAAATACTCTAATCTCTGGGTTTTGTCCTCTTGCCATGTAACTTAATTAATAACCAATGGTTGGTTATATGCGAAGCACCATGAAGTGTATCAGAATCACATTACTTAAAGTTTCATGCTAACAAAATATTCTGAGCTAGTTATTACTTTTTAATTTGTTGTGAGTTGGGACTTGGATGGATTTTGTTGGCATGCACGTCCAAAAGCGTGTTTTGTCTTATACTCCACCGAACGGTTTGATTAATAGCCTGAGGAACATTGAATTCGTGTTCTTTAATCACATTTAATTAACTGGAATATCGTCGCACCATAGGCACATGTTTCGAAGCTAACTTTCCGGGGGTAGGCCTGTGCAATGGAGTCAATTTGAGCAGAGAAGTTGTTCCTGTAAGAAACAAAGGATTCCATGGATTGTTTACAAGTAAAGTTGGAGATGGATTTTTCACGTTTCATTGTTCTCATATAGGTTCGTAGATTTAAAAATGCATGACCATACGTATAATTTGGTTATATACATTATCCTAAAATTATGTGGCCATGCTTCCTGCAACTGGATGAAATAATGGTCATGTTTTCTCGATGGCTGGTGAGGCAGCACTGATTTCAATGTCTGAGAGCCAACTTTATTATTAAAGTACATGCAACTTGAACAAGTTGAAGCCTGTGAGAAGTTATGTTGAACAGATGAGATGTAGCTTAACCCATACTCTGCAGGGCTTTTGCACGCAATCGAATCAAACTTTGATCTGCATGATTGAATTCATGCTGTGCCTGAGGTTGTCACGATGCGTTCCTGGCCCTACGCAATGGCTAAGGTGGAGCTCGGACATCAATACAAGAGACTGCATAGAGATCACGCATGCTGTTGGATTAAAAATTCGATCATCTTTGGACAAGCCGCTCTCCCAGATTCTATTGAACGGTGTTTGCTTCCTTCCATCCAAATATCTGCCGGATAACCTTGGAACCAACCAAGCTATGTGCTGCTGCTTAGGACTAACTGGCCTTAGGCACTGCAGCAAAAAGTGTGACGATGCTGGAGAGCTCAATGGTCGACTGCTTTGGTTGAAGTTGGAGAAGGCAAACGGTGCTTGGTTGCTGCAACTGAGATCCTCGTCCGATGGTAGCACTCTAACCTAAAATAGCACAGAGTAAAGAAGTTCTTTGATCGAAACATATATACTCCCCCCCCCCCAAATAATAATAAAAAAAATTTGTATATATCCGATGGAGAAGCTTACCTACCACTAGAGAATTATAGCCTCTACAATCTTGATCTCGAGAGATTTACCTGCTAATGATCCCAAGTTCTCAAAGTGATGGGGACTGAGATGGACTCCTCAAGGGCACTCAAGGGCATGCAAGTATGAGCCTGCAGAACATATCCCTATTCAAGCAAGATCTTGATGAGTCTACGAAATGGTATTCATTCGGCTCCACTGCATGATAGTATCACAACCCATCATGTGAGAGATGAGACACACATACATCAGATTTGTTTAGATGCATGTAATTGGATTGTTTGCATTTATATAGCTGTCGTAGTTGGTGCAATTCTTGTAGTTAGGTTTACCGTAGGTGCATACTAACATAGAAATTTCAAAAAGACTGTCCAGAGCAGCTACAACATTGAGTTGCAACGACATATTTAAAGACAATGAACAAAATATAACTCGAGTTACTTGGCAATTATAATTACTCTAACATCTTGGCGATTAGCAAGCAACTATATGTGCAATCTTAATCAGGCTCCTGGGCCCAACGTCTGTTCATGTAATCAAACAGTCTGGTGTTCACCAATGAATCCTTGCACCAGTAAGTGAGATTCACATGCGATGGTGCACGCATCATAAATGCCAATGAATACGACCTCGAAGGACCATCAATGGGTACGATAAATAATGCCAGAATTGACAGCCGAGTTGCCTTACGATTGAATGATTGCGTGGGATGTCTGATATGAATCACAGTCTAACCAGTTACCATGGGCCCATCACGGGGTACGAATCAAATGCTGAGATTAGATTGAGCCGCAAGCGTTCAGCACTGTTAATTGCTAATGAGAAGTCTAAGAAACATGGAGTTCCAACATTCAGTTGGGACAGTGAAATAGCAAGTCGATGGTCCTTAACAAAGAAATAAATATGGTTGTTTCTTTCACAGGTTGGTAGGACCATTGAGGAAGTATATTAGTATACGTAGATAAAAAACATTTTGAATATGGACAGATGAATGCTAGGAAAGCATAGCTATCAATGCAGTTTCTAGCATTCATAGCTATCAATGTCAGTTTTGGGGAAAAAATGTGGCAGATATAACTTGGAGCAAATGGCCATTGAAATGTACACCCTGCTGCAAAGGATTAAGTGATAGGCAGGTTGAATTCAGGCTTTCTTGCTTCTCCGGTGGGCCGGGAACGAATCAATATCAGTAGTTGGGAAGTATAAACCCTGGCTATTTACTAAGAGGTTGATTTATTATGACTCTTTTAAAGAGGGTCTCATTAGTTGCAAGGCGAAATCCCAGGGGATGGAGAAGCATGCATCCATAGGAGAAGCTCATCACTCGTCAGCCATGGCCACCTGTATACCAGGTTGAGGCGCAGTAATGACTTCAGAGCCGTGGCCACCCCGCCCAACTTCTTGACCAGCCAAGGCCAAGGCCAAGGCCACCACCATGGAGGAGCACTTCCACCACCTTGCTGCAAGCCATGTCTTGATGCCGATCAAGCATCCAGACAAGCCACAGGACAAGCTAGATGGCTAGAAGCCTGCTGCAAATTGGGATATAAGTTTTAACTCCCAGAAAAAAAAACGTCAAAATTGCTGAGGTCTGAGCGTCTGAGATGTTCTGATCATGCATTGTTACTTGAATTAAAGGCAGGCAGGGAAAACAGAGAATCAATTGAAAGATAGCAATAAAATGTGGAACAAATTCTGACAGGCTAGTAAGACCCAGGATAGCACGAAAGAGAAGGATATCGAAGGACCTACGGTAACACCACAAACTACCTGTAGCTTGTGAACAAGCTCTGCAGCCTTTTTGAAACAATTGGACTGATGATTGATGGTTATGGCTAAAATTACCTTGGCGATCTCCATTCCTGAAATCGGAATGATTCTAGAGCTCTAGAACTGCGCAATTTTTTTCCAGGAGCTGTATTGCTCTGTCAATTAAATGTAAGGAACTCTTGAAAAAAGTCATCAACTGTTTCAACAGAATTGAAAATATTCTAAACTCATTGTTGTGTCTGCATGTTGCACTGCAATTAGAGATGGAGTGCAGATGATCGAGCATGACCCGTTGCCTGATGAATACAGATACATAAGCATCTAAAATTTAGAAAGTGGTGAAGTGGAGTTCAGATAACATTTGTGTTTGATGGGGCTTGAAGATTTTAGAGATCAGGAAAAAGAAAGATCCAAGAGATTAGAAAATTCAGATAACTTTTTGTTGCGATGGGGCTTAAAGATTCTAGAGATTAGAAAAAAAAGAGATTCAACAGATTAGCAAACTCGACCTTCACCATTCTTTCAAGTATATGCCAGAAACAACAGCAATCTCCACAATGGTTTATCTTCCTAGACTTTCAATGACTAAAACATACAATATAGAGAAACTTTGAAGCACGGTTTTGACACGGTTTTGACAGTACCACAGGAGAAGCATAGGAAAGACAATACAGAGAAAACTCTAAAGCACAACTTTCAGTGACTAAATCCAGACTACACCACTTTCAACGATAAGTATGCATAGAAAAGTAGTCATGGAACAAAACATACAACTAGCTTGCATCAAGATGCCAACAGAATTATCCGATAACATTTTTGCAATGCCTATAAAAATTAAAGGTGGAGAAGATCTTGGGTTTTTATGATAAGATCTCCTGCAAAATTCAAAGAATCAAAGTTGAGGTGAGTGGAGACTAGAGAGTAGAATCTGCTATCTATTTTGTTCCCCTTTAAATTTCATCCTGAAAGCTGAGAACATGATCATGATTCTTAGCTCTGACTGGAAACAGCAAAGCTCAAAAAATGCACATGAAGAGGCGGCGAGGGAGGATTTTGTGTCCCCCTTTTTTGTATAAATCATAACTTATCTGTATCCAAAAAGAGCACAACATCTTGGAAGCCCTTTCTATCAAAAATGTCTTGGAAGCCTTCACCATGAATGTGTATAAACTTTTTGAACCCTGGACTGATGGCATGTCAATATGACTAGGCTTGGTGAGAGCTCAAAGAATATTAAGTTCACCTTTTGGAAAGCTGAAATAGATTTAGCTTTGACTCAGTTGAAAAGTTTCTAACACATCATCAACGTGCGCTCTTAGTGACCCATAAGAGAACAATTATTCATATACTTGGTGTCCAAGAAAGTCACCCTAGAGATTTTTGTTTTAGAGAGTTGTGCTTCATTCTTTACTAATGTTTTTTCAACTATCAATGAAAATATATGCTCCTTCAAAACTAACTACATCATGGGCATTAAGAAAAGAAGGGACAGACGATGGGGCATCTTCTCTAATAGAAGTCCACCAAGATGCTTGCCAATGAAAAATAATAACTGGCTCTATAAAGAAAACCTGATAATATCTCAATAGACAAAAACACAGGCATGAGAAAACCAAACATCCTTTCAATAATGCAATACAAAGGCATCAAGATCATTACATTGCATTATATATAAAATAATAGCCTGACTCTAATTTTGAACCCTCTTAAAGGCTCCATCATAGGGAAGTAACACTGATTAACAAAGTCAACTTATGCCCAAACATGCTACCTAGTGCTCTGAAATCATATTCTAAGCCTGCTTCCCATCCAAACAGAAGGCAGTACTAAAAAACATAAACAATTAATCCAGAATCTCTTAGATTTCATGTCATCTCTAGAATTCTTTCTTGAGTGTCATTACACGTACTTTGGAACTCATGATTTATGAAGACCATGCGGCCTCATTCAACGAATCTTGCCTCCAACAAAACCATATGCCAGTACCTGTAGCTATTTACTCAAACCAAGAAAAAAAAACATCAGCCTATGTCAACACAAGTTTCCTCTAATCCTAAAAACCAGAGCCTGATTTCAACATCTTCATCACCTTACAAAGGAATTTTTTTTAAAAAAAAATAGCACATCCATATCCAAGTCCTAATAATTGTAAAGGTATTTTAATACAAAAGTGGGAAAGGAGGGTAAAAAGGGAAACTGGAGACAGAGGAAAATGAAGATTGCTCTGGTAATAAGATACACATAGAAAACAGGTAAAACCTTGCAGCTTAACGAAAAGAACACCATTTAACATCCAAAAAAGAAAAGAAAAGAACACCATTAGCATAAAATCATATGCTGCCACGCTTCCCCTTCTAAAATATCCATGGCATTCCGTATCTATATGGAGTTAAAAGAATTTTTAGCGTTTGATTAAAATAAATGCAAGAAAAAAAATCATAATAGCCACTCCCAGATATAGACAACAACTCTGGGCGATCATGATTACAATTCTCTACTTTCCCATTGCCTCAACATATTCAAGAGATTGTTTTACAGTAAGAGCGTCTAAGAAATTCAAAATGAGAAATAGTGCCTAACAAAGACCATCAATATCAAAGCTGAGACCACTAAAAATAGTTTCATGCAAGGTTCGTCGTACTATACCGAATCAAGCAGTACGAGACGTACTGTACCATACCAGTTCGGGTACCAGTACGTGGTATAGAGGATATACCGACACTCAGTATGCCGAACCAATTTCGTACTGTACCATACCGATACAGTAAAAATGTGGCACCGGTACAGGGTCCGGTACCGAGACAGCGTATCTTGGTTCTATGAGCTTATAACCCAGAGTCCCCTAAATTGAAAAGCAAGTCTTATGTTTATACTACATGAGAACTAGTTTTCGAGAAGATTTAATAAAGCATTTGGACTGGTCACATCCTAAAAACTACTAGACCAATAATTATTGAATAAGTACATGGAAGGAAAAAAAAAGTTCTCTGATATAAGAATATTATTGAATGCCAGATTCGATTGCAAACAAAAACCTAAGAGGATACGGCTCCAAGAATTAGATCAACTATAAAAGAGTACATGGAATATAGTTTTGTGGGAATTAAAGGAAAGCTTTGATCTGATTAAGAATGATGGTTAATAGATGACTCTTGAGTGATCATTTTGGCTGCTCTGGAAGTACTGGTAAATGTAGAGACAAGCGAAGGCATATCAATTAGAACAACAACAGGGTTGATGAAGTGGATAGATGTCACAAAGGTATGAGTGCTTTTGCATGTGCTAAAAACTTGAGGGAATACCAACAAAGCTTGCAACGCTCGAGTATTAGATGTCAGGCAATGAAAAGAGTCCATGAATGTACAATGAGCACTGCAGTTATATGAATGTTGAGGTGGATTTTGATGATACCAATAATGTTTGTACATGAGTGCAGAAGTTATGGTAATATTTGAGAAGAGGTGGTATTGCTTATAAGACAAAAATAAGGTATTTAAATTAGAATCATAAAGGAAATCTCATAACAATATTGAAGGATTAGTAATAACAGAAATGGCAGATGGAATGCTGTTCAGTCTACCTGGACACCCTTTCAAGCAAAAACACAGCCATCCAGCAAACACAAAAGTACAAGTGTATATGTATAATTACTCAACCATGATCACCTTATATAATGACCTGATCCCCATGAAATTTGAAAGAATTCCTGACCCTTAAAAGAGAGACATCGTCATATTCACTTATTTTGCAAAGACTCCTAGGAATCTCCGAAGGGCAGTGTTGAATCAAGCATTATGCTGTTTCTCCACCAATTTCTTGTTCAACCAAGACCTACTCTAAAGAAAGCCTCTCCATAGGGGTGCTTATCCTTGATACAAAGCAACTTTATAAAAGTTCAATACGCATTAAAGGTTATCCTCTAGTAACTCAGAACTCTCACTTTGCCGATCCAACATATCTCATAGTAATTAAGATCTTATTCATGAAAAAATCAACTCTAATTTCCACATAAAATGGACAGCCATGAGCCATTGCAGCAGAAATTCATATATCAAATCCACCCAAACAAAATCCATGCTAATCCTTTTTCTCCTCCCCCTATCCACCTTTGCGTTTCTCTTCACACGCTTCCTAAATCTTAACATTAAAAAATTTACGTGCACTGCAAGCATCATGGCAATGTGATTTCTGAACCTAAACAAATTGCTCCACCCATATTTTCCTTCGATAAACCAAGGCAACACTAGTAGTTCAAATGAAAAATGCAAGTTCCCCCAAAAGTCAGAAAAATCATAATATATCTACATGCATAAAGGAACCCAAGAAAATCATATCACACAAAGAATTAAACACGGCACAACAAGAATTTCTACTTATAAATCCTAACAATACCATCCACAATGAAGATTGAACAACATAGAGAAACAAATTATTTATGTCAACAGCTTAATGACAACCATAAAGTTTAAGATTAATACCACAAAAAATAAATTTAGAGGCAAAAATGTGCTCTAATTCATTCAAATATAATTACACGAAAAAGACAAACTACCCCAATCAAGCAAGCCCTCATATGACAACACATCAAGAGCCATACAGATCTATAAATTAAACTAAAAGGAAAGCACTTTGTAGATAAAGGAAAGAAAATTGAGATAGCAGAAGGAAGCCTTGCCTCATACTTTGCTTTCTTATTCTAAGCTAAAATAGACATGATCTGATTAACATAACATAGAGAGATCACTTGGTGATAGAGGTGTGATCCACGGACTCCCCTGGCACATTCCACATGACTGGTAGGGTTTTCTTTGCCACTAACCAACCTGGTCGGGTTCCCAATGGTAGTAGTCTAGGGTGGAATGTTGACGAGGACAACAGATCCAGCCCTAATCTTGGCCCTCTCCTCAATGCGAATGTTGCTGAGGAGGTGCCAATGAGGATATAATTGCCAATATTAGGGTAGCGGTCACCAACGATCTTGCAGATGCCACCAAGGGTGACATGTTAACAGGATGACATTGTTCCCAACATCAACAATCTCCCCATTAACAACACCAATGGATAATCAAGGAGGAGTCCTCGTCTGAGATGGGTGGTGAGATGGATATTGGTAGCGAAGACATTGGCGACGCGCGACTAGAGGGCGAGGGCAAGGGGGCGGCGGGACTAGGCCTGGAGTAGGCGGGCAATGCGATGGGCTTGGATGGCAAGAAAGCCCATGTACTTGAGAAAGTAGTGGGAAAAACAGGCGCAGGCTCTATCACGATGGCAAGCAACAAGGACGTATGCAATAATGGTGGCATGGATGGGATGGTGGGTGGAGAGGTAGTGGAGGAAGAGAGCATAGAGCAGTGTGGAGGAGCAAAGCTTGTTAGCAAGATGGGAGGAGCAGAAGCGTGGGAGGGAGGGGTGAGAGAGCATGGTGGCATGGAGGTAGCTTGCCAAGGAGAATCTTGGCATCCCGATAGGCCTCCATCTTGACCTAAACCCACACATACAACTCATCATCCGACTCAAGTGATGTGTATGTTAACACTTGTCTCGCCTTTGTAGGCTTTCGTTCATGCAACTACCACTCTTCCTCTGGGACTAGTGGTAGTAGAGGCTGAAAAAAAGAAGAAAAGGGGTGTATGTTAGATTGTCAAATGGTTTGTTTTTTTACGATTTATTAATGATAACTAGTAAATGATTTGGGTAGTTGGGTTATTTGAATTGTTTAGTTAATGGACTTTTGATAGGGTGAACATGTATAGGAAAGTTTGAGGGGTTAAGGTTTTTATAGGGATAACTATTATGCATTCTAGAGAGCAATAAGGCTTTCTAGTATAAACTTTACAATAGGCAGTTTTCATTTAGAAGTCTTCAATGCTCACATCAACATGTGTTCTCAATGGCCTATAAAAGAATTGCTATTTCTAATTTTAGAGCAAAAGAAGTTAGCCTTTAAAAAAATTATTTTTTAAATAAGATCAACATATGCTTCGTTCTTTAATAATAATGCTTCAACTGTCAATGAAAAGATACACTCCTTTCAAATTAATTACATCATCAATATCAAGAAAAAAGGACAAATGACCGAGCACCTTCTCTAACTCAAAGTGCACCAAGATCACACTGACTAATTAAAAATATAGAAATTGACTGAAAACTTGATATCATCTTAATGCACAAAATGACAAGGATGAGAGGGCGAAGCTTCCTTCCCATAGTGTAATAGCAAATGTATCGAGATCATTCTTCTAGTCAATAAAATAAAAGACACCTCTAATTTTAACCCTCTTAAAAGCTCATCATATGGTAGTAACACTGATTAACTATGTCAACTTACGGCAAAACCTGTTCAGTGCTCTAGTACTTCTTTTCTATCTAAAAAAAAGGTAGTAATGAAACCCCCTTTAGTTTTAAAATACATCAACAAGTATGCAAGAACATCTTAGGTTCCAATGTCATCTTTAGAAATCTCACATGCATCACATTCCATGTACTTCTGATTCAATGAGATTCATAAGAACCATCCTGAATGGAGTAAATAGACAACCGGATTCAATGAATCTTGCCTCCAACCAAGAATATGAACTATTACCTAGAGCTGTTCGAGCCACACTCAAACCTCAAAAATGTTAGTCCCCATAAAAACAGGATATTATTTTCTAAAGCTGGATCCTAATTTCAACATCTTTATCTCCAAATCCTTTCGACTAAATTGGTATCTTTAAAGCTAAACGAGAAGCTACAAAATAATTAAACAAGTAAATCCTTGCAGCTTCAAGAAAAGAACAACCACCACCAGTATACTTTGTGCTGCCACAAACCTCCTCTTAAAATCTCCAGGACTCTTTTACATTTTAGGTCCCTATGGTGTTACTGAAGGTACTAGCTCTCGACAAAAACAAATGGGAGATAAAGAATTACAAGAGCCACTCTCAGAAATAGACTAACTCTGTCGGGTTACCATTATAACTTATAATTCTGCATTTTCCATTAACTGTTATCTTAATAAATTCAAGAGACTGCTTTAGAGTAAGAGTGCCTCCGAAATTCAAGATAACAACTCATGCCTGACGACGAGCAACAGTATGAAAGGTCAAAGTCATGAAAATAGTTTCATGAACCTACAACCTAGAATCTCTCAAAATGACTAGATATAATATCACCTGAATACTAGTTTTTAAGAAGACTAGAATAAACAATATGCTCCAATCATATCCTAAAAACAGTTAGGCACATAATCATTGAATAAATACAAGAAGAAAATGAAAGCATCTAAGAATGATGTGTAAGAGATAACTCTAGAGCGATCATTTTAACAATTTTGAATGTACTAATAAATTTAGAGGTAGAAGAGTTAGAACTATATCAGGGTCGATGAAGAAGTGAGAAGTTACCATGGCTAGGGATTGTCGAAAGTCTGAGAATTTGGGGGAAACTATTACGAAAGAGCAATATGGTTCCAATACATCTCATAGTAACTAAGATCTTGTTCCTACAAAATCCACTGTAATTTCCATGTAGAATCTATAGCCATGAGCCATATCAGCAGAACTTCACATCACAGAACCACCAAAACAAAATTCATGCTCATCATCTTCTCCCAGCCCTTCTAAGAGTGCTTTGTAAAATCCACTAATTCATTTTCCTTTCATGACCTCCTAAAATCCTAGTATTGAAGTAATGTACATGTACTACTGCAAAGACCATGGCAATGTAACCTCTGAATCTAACAAATAACTCCCCCTATGACATCCTTAAAAAAACCAAGGCAACTCTAATAGCCTGAAAAAAAATGCTATTTTTCCTCTCAAAGTGGCAAAAACGCAACAGAATCCACATCACTGCAAATAAAAGAAGTAAACTTCAAAGCTCAAACGCAGAAGAGCAACAAATTATTCTTACAAATTCAAAAAAAAAAGAGATTATTATCCCACCTATAAAGATTATTGAACAACATAAGAAAGCAAGTTATTTGACAACATTAATCACCATCATAAAGTTCAAGATTAAGACCAAATATAACAGATTCAGAGGCAAAATACTGTTCTAATAAATTCAAATACAAGTACACTCAGAAGCCCTCGTATATGTAACAGGCCAACCATACAGATTTTATATATGGAACAAAAGGAAGGAAGGAAAGAAGGAAGGAAGGAAGCACATAGATAGAACAGAGAGGATAAGGATGAGATGAGAAGATAAAAACAGACATTTTGAGGTCAGATCAGATGATGTAGTCGGACCACTCGGAGATGAAGGAGGTGTGATCCATGGACTCCCCCGGGACGTCCTCGTGCCTGGAAGGCTTCTCTTTGCCGCCGACGAGCCTGGCCGGGTTGCCGACGGCTGTGGTACGAGGCGGGACGTCTATGAGGACGACGGATCCGGCGCCAATCTTGGCGCCCTCGCCAATGCGGACGTTGCCGAGGATGGTGGCGCCGGCGCCGATGAGGACGCCGTCGCCGATCTTGGGATGGCGGTCGCCGACGGCCTTGCCGGTTCCGCCGAGGGTCACGTGGTGGAGGATGGAGACGTTGTTGCCGACGACGGCGGTCTCGCCGATGACGACGCCGGTGGCGTGGTCGAGGAGGAGGCCGCGGCCGAGGCGGGCGGCGGGGTGGATGTCGACCGCGAAGACGTCGGCGACGCGGGACTGAAGGGCGAGGGCGAGGGGCCGCCGTTGCTGGACCCAGAGGAGGTGGGCGACGCGGTGGGCCTGGACGGCGAGGAAGCCCTTATAGTTGAGGAGGCAGTGGGAGAAGGAGGAGCAGGCGGGGTCTCGGTGGCGGGCGGCGAGGAGGTCAGCGACGGCGGCGGCGCGGACGGAGGGGTGGGCCGAGAGAGAGCCGAGGAAGAGGTCGTAGAGGAGGGTGGAGAGGAGAGTCGAAGAGCAGAGCTTGTTGGCGAGATGGAAGGAGAGGGATCGAGCCAGAGACGGGTGGGAGAGGACGGTGGCGTAGAGGTAGCTTGCGAGGGCAGGCTCCGACTCCGCATCGCGCCGGGCCTCCGCCTTGATCTGCGACCAGACCCACGACTCGTCGTCCTCCGACTCCGGCGGAGGGTAAGTCGGCACCGGGTAGTGGTTCTGCTGCGGCTCCGCCGGCATCTTGTCGCTCCTCGCTCTCTCTTTTCTCCTTTCTCTCCGCCGCCGGTCACTGGTGGTGGTGGTTGGGTTGAGGAGGTGACTAGAACGGGAGAAGGGGTGTGATTTAATGTGGAAGAAAAAAATTGGATTCGATCGTCAAAAAGGTTAGTTTTTTTTTTTTTTTAGTTTGAACCATTCGGTCGGATGGACTTTTTCTCGGTTCTAAATTATAATGGATATTCTTCTAAATATAAAATTTTATATATTTTTTTAAAAATTAATATTTGCATATATACTTTTTTTAATACTTATTTTGCTATTTTATTTTTTTATTTTTATTTTAATATATATACCTATATCATCGAATACTGTTAAAAAATTAACGATTTTAAATTAAAATAACTAAAATAATATTAATGAGTAAATGCGAAAAAAATATTTATAAGATGATTGTGATGAAGGAAAAAAAATAATTTTAAAATTTTATTTTATTTTTAATTAAAATAATATGGTTTTTATAAACGGTGTTAGAATAGCGGTATTTGTGAAAAACAATATTTTATGAAAGTACAGAAATAAATATAAATTTTAAAAAAATATTTATACAAATTTAATTTTTTAGAAAAATATTTATGCAAAAAATTATATATAATATTTTGAGATTTTTCTTTGTATGGGTACTTTTATTATTGTGGTGTTTAGATTCCTGAGGGCAGTGACTCTGATTTTTTTTGTTTTTTTGAAGGATAATAATACTGAGTTGTGAAGAGTAGTACCACGCTAAGGGGTGTTCCTAAAAGGAAGTTGGGTCGTTGGCTGCCTTCGGAGGATTTGGGGGAGCTCACCTTCACCAATGGTGTGGCTGATGCAACTTTTGGTGTATTTTATTATAACATATTAGTGAATCAAAAGTTTGTTGTATCTAGCTAGCCTTCTGACTCATTGGAGTTTTTAATATGAATTTACTGAAAATGTGCTACTTTTTAATCATCCACTAATGGAAAGGTAATTTGGAATAAATCATATAAGACCTAACTAATAAAGTGTCATCACTGATGAAGTGGCTACAGAATGATATATATGTTCGGTTTGGGGATGAAAGATGATCTCCTTTATCAAAAGTTTATTATTTTGCTCCTTATGTTAAACTTTTAAGAGTTTTGAGAAATTTCCTACAAGCTGCCTTTAGGCACCATGAGATTAAATTATAATTAATAAGATGAATCATCCTCCTTTCTAACGGGACAAGGAGAACAAACAAAGCTTCTTTTTTTTTTTTTTTTGCCACTTTTCCTCTAATACCAATGTCAAAGAAGAAACCTAAAAGTTAACTCTTTTTACTAATGAATCTATTGATTTTGTAATTAAAAAAATGTACGGCATTTGCTTTTTTTTCTTATTTTTATAACATACTTTTTACCGGTACATACTACATGGTTAGATGATACACCACAAGCAAATTAATTACCTAGCAAGTCAATACACATCTCTAGGTAAATGATACACAATTTTGAGAATATAGTGTTTACTAGTACACAATATATGACCAGATAATATACACTTAGCAACTTAGACAAAGCTACAAAATTATATACTATGTATTAGTACTGATGAATACCATGTTATGGAAACTGTCTATCAATTTACTTAGATGTGTGTATTGACTTGTTAAATGACTAATTTGCTTGATGTGTATCGCCTGACTATGTAGTATGTACTAATAAAAGTATGTTTTCAAAATTGTGTATTGATTTATATATAGGTGTGTATTGAATTACTGCTAGGTGTGTATTAAAAAGGCTTGCAATGTGTATCAGAAAGCCGATGAGTGTGTATCACTCGACTATATAGTGTGTACTAGTGTATATGATATTTTAGAAACTATGTATCAATTTGTTTGAAAATGTATATTAGATTATTAGATAACTGATTTGCTAAGTGTCTATAACTTGGTCGTGTACTGTATACTGATGAATATCATGTTTTGAAAACGGTGTATCAATTTATCTAAAGGTATGTATTAACTTGTTAAATGATTAATTTACTTGATGTGTATCACCTAGCCATGTAGTGTGTACATAATTAGATGTGTCTATGACTTTTAGATATATTTTTTTTTCAATAAGTATTCAGGAAAACATGACAAAATAAGAAGCACACTCCATATTTCTTTCTCTGGCGCCTGCCCCATATGATTTTTGTTCAGATGAGCGGGTTTTACAATAACCTCCTCACTTATGTAAATTTGTCTTGATGGAGAATTTAATATTGATACATGAGAGCTGGTGTTTGGGCCAATAGCTAACTGTATGATCTTCTCAAAAGTTTTTTTGTTAAGGCTCCTTAACTTGGAGTGGTGCTCCTCAATTGAAACCACATTTGATGGCTAAAGATTTTGATAATAATAATAAGTAGTTGTATTAAAGGCCTATAAAGTATTAACCCCAAAGCAATATCTGTTGGGTATAAGCAAATTTCATTATATTTTCTTTAAATGATAGTGCTTAATACATGAAAATGATCTATACATGATATAGAAATCGTAGAGTTTTGTTGCAGGCCAAATCAAACGCAAGTGCGAACCTAAATTTATATGTTGAGCGGTATCAGTTGGAGGAGATGATATTGGCATCTATGTGCGCGCCCACACCCACACAAGCGCATGCACACAAACACATAAATACCGAGAGGAAAAGAATGAATGTTGTATGAGCTCCTTATAATGATGGGATGTTTCTGTTTAGCTTGTGAATGGAATCCACCTCACCAATTATCAAAAATAAATCCAATTCGCAATATATCAATAGCATTTGTTAGGATGTCATGCTATCCCCACGCAACTCTCCAAGAGAAAAACTCTATAATATGAATTTAGATCCTCCCAATTAGATAATATATATCACATATCACGTCATACGTAGGTAGTTGTAGCTTTCTATCATATTTTGATTTTTGGTTTTTAATGAACATGCTTTGTTTTTTCATTTTGGATTTTTCACATATCACGTCATAGGAGAGAAGAGGATTAAGGCTCACAACTTTGACTTTTCTATCATACTTTGATTTTTCATTTTTGATAAACATACTTCGATTTCAATTCCACCTTTCTTTATGGTGCATGCGTAGGAGCGAAGAAAATAAAGGCTCACAACTTTAGACAGGTCGAAGGCATGCCTATTTGATCTTGACTAATCTCTTGCAACATCTACAATTTTTCAATAATCAAGAACATCGTAGATCATCCCCTACATGACAGGCAAATGCCTTCGTTTAACATCCATAAACGTTAAAACCATCAATGAATAGCTAGTCAGATATTTGATACCGGTAACCATGATTTGCCATGTCGCCAATCCAATTGGTGATGAACTGATATGCAGTACAAAAGACGTATCGAGTATCGCTATGTCGAACTATCTCTCATATTGAATGTACTGATACAACAATAGAATGGTACATGTATGGATATCAAGATGGTGAATTTTGCTGGTGACTACGAATCCCCAAGAACTTGTTCTTTCTTGAGGAAACAAGAAAACTAGTGAGATACTAGCTAGGTGAAAAAGGAAGTAACAATTAAAGTGGAAAAACTGAACTCTACTCGTGGCATATGATATCACGTTGCTATAGCATGTAGCACTCCACTAGCTTAAAGATTGTATAAAAACTTTGTGTCTCCGCATAAAATCTAAAAGATACTACAAGCCATGCGATAATGACCAATCTCTACTGCATTTGGGTGGCCGCAGCACTCTCCCGTTGGTCTCCCAATACAACGACAATGTGATCAAAGTCTTCAGCAAAAAATAATTGGGACCCAAGCTCCATTCGTTTCGTATGGCATAAATTAATGTATCTGTCGTGCCATTCTGTGGGCTATAAGTGAGCTTGTGCAAAGAAACTGCAGAGAGCTTTCATTTCCCTCAGTGCCTACCTCAAATAATTCATCGCACTTAATGAAATCTCTTGGGAAAGCATATGGTTAGGGTGTCAAACAGGCGTGAGTCTTAAACTAAACCTTGTGCCTTGGAGGAATTACGAGAGAAAGCAAAAGAAAGTTACAAACTGAAACATAATTTTCTGCTGCGAAAGAGAGTAGCAAATTAGCTGGGTATTTTTCTTTTCATATATGTATCCCACTAGCTGATGCAGGAGCAAGGCGCCCCATCTTTAGAATGTGCGCATGAAGTTTAAGTTTGATTCGTGATCCTTCATCCCTTCCTTCTTACATCCAATAGCTATAAACCATAGCCATCACATAAGAGAACATAGAGTAAGAGATCCCAATTCTTTCCCTACGCCGTCACTAGCAGTGTAACCTCAAAAAGAAAAAAGAAAATTAAAAAAATACCTGAATTTATCTGTTTAGGAGTGTGCATGAAGCATGCCTCATGAAATAAATATAACCACTTGCTAGGATTCAGAGTTCCATGTCAAACAAAACTGGGTTTCGTCGAATAAAGAGACCAGACGTAAACTGGTCAAGAGGGAGACCTCATTCCCGCCTGCTCAACTACGTCACCAAGACTTTTTTTTTAAAAAAAAAAAAGAAAAGAAAATGCATTGAATACACCAAACAGCTACATGGACCCACCAAAACAATATATATGCTTTAGTACAGTGAATCATTTATTTTTATTTTTCTGATAAATCCATGTAAGATAATATGAGGACAGAGAGTGGAAAGGCGCAGGGACAAGGCTGATGCATCTTAAAACGGCCACCATCCAGGCCTTAGTTCCCTCATTGAAATTTGAATACCAGTCCAGGGTACCTTTTACCTTTCTGGTTATCAGTAACAACCTAGAACTCCATACCACATAACTAACTGAAATATATTTTTTTTAATTCGCCGATGTAAAACTAAACACATACCCGCACAGATCTTCACATACTCCTCCCAATACAAGCTCTGACGTCCTCGTTAAATTAAAGATTCAAATCCATTCAAATCTAATCACGTCCTTGCCAATTTAAAAATTCAAATTCATTCAAATCTAATTACAAACATCACAATCGACCCTCTATGAACTTGGACTATAATATTTCCTAATTCACTCACTCTGATACCATTTGTAACAACCAAAACTTCATTTAAAATAGCTAGTCAGAAAGTATTTTTTTAAATTTCTTAATCTTATATAAGTATTAAACATCTCTACGGCGAATAATTAATATGGGACTAACTACGCGTCTGCACATATCCTCACACTAATAATTTCAACTTCTTGCATACACAAAAAGACATGGCTCACTCATTTCATCACCATCAAGCCAATATTCCATAGGCTCTATCATCTATTTTCAATAATCCCCATGCATTAGCCTCCCTCTGCTCGAAAAACTTTCTTCATCCATGCTCGATAGTATATTGTTTGCGAACCGTTGCAATGCAAAATCATGACTAAACTGAAAGACCAAAACAAATCTCTCTCTCTCTCATAAGCTTATTAGAGAGATATTGCACTACTGCAAATATGCGATGCTTACGGCTGTTTGAGATGAAGACATATATAGGAGAGATGGCAAACATAAAACATTCCTGGGGTAGAAATGAGAGTGATAATATTGCCTGAAAAGCATTAAGCTGCAGCAGCTCATTTCTTCTACCAGATTCTTACATGTGACTCAAAGCTTGGCAGATGCCGAAGCTCTGAATGATTTTGTTGCTTAAGACTTCCAGATAAAAGTTCAAACCATGTCAATATAATAGACAGGATATTCATTATAACCGGCATCAGAGGCATTACAGAGATCCTATTTGTACTTAAAGTTACAAAATGAGATATAACAGCAAGAAAATGTAGAGTTAACAACCCTCTAAAGAATAAAATATAATATATGCAAAATAAATGACGAGACAAACATACCAGGCCAGGCACCACAAACAGTACCAGGTTAATCAGAATAATGAAGATGGTTTGAACTGAATGGGAAAACAATACTGAACTTGTTCAGGCTTCAGTGCAAGAAATTTCTAGCAGCTCCAACTCAATTGCATGCGAGAAGTTCATCTCCTGCACCATCACCAACGTCGCATGCAATTTCAACAGAGGAAACAGAGGTGGTTTACCAGGATGCAAGTGATAAAGTATAGCAACACTGCCATGTCCCATGTTGAACTCCCAAGTGGACAAATACTTGATGCACAGCCCAAAGAAAACAGGATTCGGCCATGGGTCCTGAATACTGACCTTACGTGCTATTGTATTGCCCAAGGAGTATTTCACTCTTTGCCATGCATTGTACTGATAATTTTCATAAACTTGACCATTTAAGAAAGCAATAGATCTCATTTCATGTTTTATGGTTTTATAAATGAAGGGTATTAAGCATGCACCATAACAACATGTCCATCAAAAACAAAGCCTTTGTTCCATGCAGAATATCTTTGCACTATCAACCTTTTATTTGGACTAGCATGTCATGGACATTCTCGCAAATGTTTCATGTACAATTCAGATCATCAACAGAAAATACCAAACTGAACAATTGATCACTCCACAATAGATTTCCTCCATTTGCCAAAAGTATCATTATATCCCATTATTCCTCCAGTAATTTCGTTGTTCCTAGGACAGCAGCGTATAACTGAATTGCAATAGATCAGATGCCAACAGTTAACCAAAAGCAATAAAACTTACATTTTAGATAGGTGAATCAGCATGCACCATCTATCTAACAGGTATAAGATGCATGATAAACAAAATCAACATACTTGGATTGATTTGGATTTTCTGCTGACCGTTTAATGGCTCCTGCTATCAGCCCCTGTAACCCCATTCCGATTCATTTTACTGAATTCCAGATACATCTCTTCTATCATGGGTTTCCATAGACGAACCCGTGCATTTATAAACCAGTTGGATACCTGAGATTGTGATAAAGAGAATAACTAATTAAAGGCTATGCTAGGTTGCAAAACCAATGCACAGGTTGGATTATTAGAGTGCAGTTCTAATTTGCCAACAACAAATGCATTGATTTCTAGCAGTAATATGAACTGAGCTGATCCTTTAATATAACATGGTCTTGATGAGGGAGACAACCAATCTGAAGCTATCCAAACCAAAATATGAGATACAAATATAGGAATGGACCTCATGCAGGAAAGGACCGTCCCCAGATGATAAATTCAGAATT
Source organism: Phoenix dactylifera (assembly GCF_051530095.1). NCBI lineage: Eukaryota > Viridiplantae > Streptophyta > Magnoliopsida > Arecales > Arecaceae > Phoenix > Phoenix dactylifera. Next base: position 28,972,802 of record NC_143198.1, on the reverse strand, counting down.
CATTCTACCTGGCTCCTCGTCAATCCACTTTTTAATGCAAGCAAATGTTTCTCGTCGTCCTTTGGGTACCTGAGAGATGTTCAAAGCACATTCAGAATTAAATTTCGTTTTCACTTATCAAGGCCATTGTCACAATAACTATTTCTATTTTACAAGCATCCCAGAAGTAGGCAACTCACGGGTGAAGAAAATTGTGAAACATCCATGCTCGTAAAACTGAGACAGATTTTTCAGGCAAGCCCCTTTGGGGTCTCCAAGATTGCTGATCTTCCCTCATCTGCTGCAAAGCCCAAGCCCATTGTTTCTGGATTAAGGAAGATTCCAAGGTTTTCTCCTGTTCTTTGGTGCATTTGCTGCTTAGTTGTTGACCAGTGAAAAGAATCCTGCTTGTAATTCTCTCCCTCAGGTTTTTATAATTCACAGAGATTGTATGAAGAGCAAAGTGGGCATGCAGTTGTGGAGTTACTGACTCGGTTGCTTTATTAAATGCAGATATCACATTCTGGATCTGGTCTAAGCACTGATTGTATCTACAGTCAATCTGAATCTCATAAAGGGAGGAGTATGTTATTATTACTAACAAAAAGATTTGTGAATGTAATAGAAATCTGTCATAAATAATATGAATTAGGAACTATGCAAATGAAATATATTCCTCATAAATACTTCACTATCTTGTTGACCTTCTTATTTTACTTCTGAGCACTTAAAAAGCATTATCCTTTGTGTTGGACCTAGGCATTCCCAAAGCTGAGATGATCCATTGTCTAATTAAGAACTGAAGAATGCTGTGAACTTCCAAACTAAGCAGCTGAAACATTTCCTTTGAAGTGGGCACGCATTTATAGAGCACACGATTCCATTCAATGTGAAACCATGCATGATGTTGACATAGGAGAATAAACAGGACAAGGACATAGAGAGACAAGATACCATTATTACTGAGAAACAAAAAACCATGTGTTTGGGTGCATTCAAAAATTAATTTTTGCTAGAGTCTATCTACGATCCAAGCATTGGGACTTGGGTCCTGAATATGACCATACATGCATTCTTGGTTCATACATGCAAGCTTGAACCAATGTTGGAATTTCTAGCCAAACAGAGGCAACTCTAAGCTATAAATGACAAGAGAAGGTTCTTGGAAGATAATGAACCAGGTTGCTTGGTGAGTCTTGGAGCTTTGGATGCATGCTGTGGAGGGAGAGATTGGACAGGATTCCAATGAAGGGTAGAAGAAAAGCATTCCAACTGGACCCATAAGTGCCTCCATACTGAGTCCTACTTTGCCTTTAACTGCATCAGCGTGCTGATTGTAATAAACAAGCAATACTGATATGTACAGTTCCTACTACAGCAATAATTACTTAATTTCCAATTGATTGCAGGCTGAAGATCATAATCCTAACATGTTTGCATATTGGATCAAGAAGCCATTTACATGGTTTCACAAACTTTAATTATCCAATGCTGCAGATCCGCCGACAGCAGCCAATTCCCATATGCATAATTTTTCTCTTTGTAGGTCCAATCAGAGATCTACTTCAAGGCGTCACAAGAAGACCTATTAAAATCTTTGGCACCAAATTTCGTTCAGATCCAATGGCAGATCTGAGATCTGTGACTTTTACAATCCAGCTCAGTGAAACGAGATTCTGTGCAGGCCTGCAGAAGACCTAATGGTTCTGGGGCTTGATTCTAGGCACTATAGTCGCATCTTCATAAAACCAATCATCAATCCAGTTACAGGTCTGAAAGAAGGCTTATAGGACTTTATGATCTCAAATTTTCAGCCCAATCATTTAGATTCTGATTCAGTAAATTAAAGCTACAGTATGTTCATTAACACTTGCTAATTTAACAGCTCCACAGCCTATCTTATTAAAGATTTTCTTTTTTCAGCCAACATCCCATTGACAAAAGAATGTAATTTATCAAGATTCCCATGTTACACCTAATCCTTTCATTCTTTATCTCTTGTTTCTCACAAATAGTGCAACATCTGCTGATGATGTCTGTCTTGTTTTCTGGCGATCTACACTATATTTTGGTTCACGAGGTCGAATGTCATATGCCAGCAATGCCATTACCATCAAAGCACCGAAACAAAGAACTATCTGTAGGTTTCATTCTGTGACCAGATCAAGGTTATGTTTAGAATGGAAGCCCAAAACAAGATGAACTGTACCGAATCTGAATCATCAAGGGCATTCTACTGAAAAAAAAAAAAAATCATCAAAGAGCATCGGACAAGAGAGTAACAGATTCCCTGGTGCTAGTTACCTGAGTTCTCCCAACAACATGACAATGGGATTAGGTTTGCTATATATATTTATATGTCAAGTATCCAACTTCCATTCATGCAACTTCTACGAAATTTAATTTGCTGGCTTTCTCCAATCCCACGTCGAAGAGGTCTGATGTCTAGACCATTTACATCCTTTGACAAGTGACGATGCACTGAGAGAGGTTAACCGGCCTCTTCGATGCACATGCAATAAGTGAAACCTAGAAGATATTCAATCAAATGCATTGTGGATATTTTAATCCTAAAGCTAAGCAACATAGTTTCAAAAAAAAAAAAACTTTTAGCTTAAACAGATTGAAAAAACAGAATGTGCAAGATAGATTATAAACAAGTACTACAACAAAATATCCATGACGCTGACTTAGGGGAGCAACAATTCATTATCAACAGGCAATATAGTAAGAGGGAGGAAAAATTGCAGGTAACTTTTATCGGAACCAGAATCAGACCAATTGAAACAAAGAAAATGGATATTTTATCGGCCACAAACAACAACCCGCAAAGCAATAAAATGAAAAAAAGATTGGATCTTAATTATTTTCTTTCTAAGCAATACCCAGGATTCAAAACCTGGACCTCCTGAAGGGCAGGCCATCAGGGTTAAGGCACCAACCAACTGCATGAACAATTGTTAGCTCATTGGATCTTAATCATTGAAATGTCAAACCATCTAATATAGCATTACCAATAAAGGAGATACATACCCTTTGAAGCATCACTAACAGCTGAGACTTCTCCTTTTCAGTTTCCAGCCTCTGCTGTCGGTCCATATGGTCCTGAGATTTGGTTCCACCAGAAGAAAGTGGGAACTCATGACAACCGACACTTACAATTCCTCTTTCACTGGAACAACTAGAAGAAAAGGGCATCCTTGCCTCACCCTTAATCCCACCAAACAAGCCATCCAGCTCTGCATAACTTGCAACTTCGGCGAGTATTTGTTGACCTATGTAGAGATATCTTGATCCTAAAAGAACGCGAGGAAAATAGAAGGGAGAAGAATTACGGTACAGAGATAGCTCTTCGCCAGTAGCAAAGGTTTGTGCAAGTCCCAGCGCCATTCCCACACTGACATTTTGCGAAGAACAGAAAACACGAAAGGAATCCTGCAATCCACTAGCATCTGGGTTTTCACCATCTTTTGATGAAACTTGAGTTAACTTGGAGCAGCTTAGTTCTGAGCACCGATCTGGAGCATTAAGCATGTTCATCATAGAAGTCTGGTAGGAGCCAAGCCTAAGGGACAGCTCATTATTAGGCACACAAGAACTTGGTAAATGATCAGATGTGATGGTAGATGCATTGGAATCCCACCCAGGTTCCGAGCGTCCTTTGACATGATAAGATGGGTGAACAATGCTTGTTCTACTCGAAGGAACTCGATGATCTGGAGTTCCATCACAATTCCAACCATAATCTAGTTTGCCATTCATATTGGCATCAACTTTTGGTCTTGAAAACCTAGCAACATCCTGTGTACCAAAAGTATTGCAACAGTCTCTGGATGATAAGGCTCTGATCTCACCCAGTGGCGATGCTGATGAAACACCCAAACCGGTAAGATCTTCCTGCAAACTATGGGAGCCAGGCAAAAGGTAGGCAAGTGAAGTAGCAGACACAGAAGCTCCGATCCGCTGGCCAGTTTTCCCAATAGAATCCTCGAAAGAAGCATCCCCCCTTGATGCATAATTGGAGATAGCACCATGGTTTGTTATATAAGGATTGTTCTGGACCTCTTCTGGCAATGTTGGGTACAAAATATTCCCACAAATCATCTGCTCATGGCTGTCATAATCTATCATACCTGACTGTATGAATGGACCTGAAAATATATCAGATGTAACTGCATCGATGTCCATATGATTATGATCTGTTTTTTGTAGAGAGGCATTAAAAACATCATTCTCCATTGCAATGGGATGCTGGAAAACTGCAGTCTGTTTCAGAGGAATTGTTAATAGAACAGTGCTGTAGACCAACTGAACTATACTTGTTTCAGAGTCTCTTTCATTAAGTCCTCGTATGGGTGGCAGTCAGATTACATCATACTATTGAAAAATCATAACATATAGGAAGGAAAATTGAAGATCAAGGTAATCCTAACTTCTATTCTTTCAATGATAGGTAACTGCCTATTCTCTTAATGATGCCCAAGTGCAAGTAACATAAAGAGATTCAACTCCAGATCAGACAGCACTTTCGGCTAGTGAGGTTTAAAATGTGCTGCAGTCATGATGCGTCCGATGTCTTCCGACATATATTTTCCTCTTAGAATCAGAATTAGTAAACGTGTTCCAAGTCATTGTATTACGAGGTCTGCGGATGATTCTTATAGTCATGTTCTCATATCCATTGTATTACCTGAAAGAATATAAGCTAATTAAGAACAGAATATCAAAAGCTGCAGCATTCAAGGAAAAAAAAGGGTTAATTACAACATGCAAAAGATGTGCCTCCAAATCATCTCCTATAAACCTACTCATACTCAACAGGCAGAGATAGATATTAGAACGGAAAAGGGAAACAATAACCTCTGAGACATTTAGGGACATGTATAAAGATATCAAATAAATTTCTGGACATGAGCATTAAATTGTAGAAAGATGCACAACCTTCACATATTAATAGTTCTTAAAGAAGAGACATAATAAACATGAAATTAAACACATAAAAATATGCTAAGATTACAGAAGTCACTTAAAGCATGACCACGTTCTTAGGGTGATGGTAAGCAACATATCACCTCAGAGACCTTTTTCAAACTTCCAGCTTAAGAGAAGATGGGTGCAAGAGAGAGTGACTGACATGAACCTGAAAAAAAAAGAGCATATATTTCCAGTTTCACAGTGCAAAGTACCAGCTGGTGTAGACAATATGCTTGCTAAGTAACTAATGATCAATGCATGGTAGAAGATATCATAAGGAAAAAAATAGTTCCTTTCTTAATGAAAAGAGTTCCAAATGACATCTGTATCAAATGAAGAAAATAAGAGCGAGCAGTAGAGAAGTAAAGCTCAGAGATCCAACCTCCCTTGGGTGCATGACAGCACACAGAACATCCATGGCCATGGCCAAATGACAACTCGCAGGTAACTTCTTTCCCATATCCCGAAATATAACCAAAAGAACGGAGAATTAAACTAGGTTGATGCTGCCCTCCCTTTTCCTGTTATACAAAACCAAAAAAACCTTCTCTTTTACCAGCTAAGGAAAGTGATTCACTTCCACATCAAAAGCATACAAGATTGAATCGCATCATTAACCAAACGAAAGCAAGTGTAAAACAATCGAGCACCAATTTTATCAGACACATATCATCATTACATATGTTTAAATCAAGACTCAAAAAGAGTAATGCTTTTTTCTGAAAAAAAGAAAAGCATCCACAAAATTGGGATATTAAACACCGCACAAACAGAAAGAATGGTGTGCAGAGCTGAAGAAAAACTATGCATTCTCCCTACTCTACAAGCATAAAGCCAGAGGATACTGTCTGGAACATCAAATGACATGCTCTTTCTGATTTGATCAAAGAAGTGGGCTTTACTTCAGAGTTAAACCCCCAAAAGACAAGCATGAGATTGACCGCATACAAAACGATTCATCATTTTAACTCCCTATGATCGATCAAACCAAAAGGTTATCCCTAGCTTCATTAAAGCAAAAGCCAAAAGATAATATACACAAAAGGTGTTAGTTACCCTAAAGCCAAAGCAAAGGATTCAAGAGCCATCAAAGGTATGATGGGTTCTCACTCCTCCTATGATTCATCATGCATGGGTTCAAAGCTGAACGGGAAACTAATCATTCTCTCTTTTTTTTTCCCACACAGTGAGAGAACATAAGGTTGACATTTACAAGAAGCCCCCAGCCGGCCCCTTCCCCCTTGCAATTCTACCATTTTAAATCCTCAAGAAACCTCAAGAAAACATATCATACCACCAGGTGAGTCATGGACCCTCTCTCCGCCCCCTACCTTTCCACCCCAGCCACAAAATACAAACCAGAAAGCAGAAAAATAGGATTTTTTTTAAGACTTCCTTTTGAAGGACAGAAAATATAAAAGCAAAGCAGACCCAGAACAGGAAAAGAGAAGCGTTTTGAGGAAATGGCCAAGAGACTTTTAGCAGAGGAGAGAGAGGTGCATGGCCCATCAAATATCAATCAAAAGCATGCATCTGAAAAGGGAAAGAAAAGAGGAGCTACTCATGGTTGGCAAAAAGAAAAAAACAAAAGCAGGAGGGGGAGGAGCATTACCTTTGGTGCAGGCTTTTGTGGGGGGCCCTCCTCCCCCTCCTCTCCCCCGCTCATTTCTGGCGTTTCCACCTCCATCCCTTCTTTCAGGAATGATCATCTCAGCCAAAGTCATCAGGATTCTCTGTTCTTCGGCAGCTGCTCTCAGCTACACCTCCAAGGAAGGCTACCTTCCCTAGGATTATTTTCCATTCAAGCGAGTGCTTGGGATAGAAAGAGAAGGATGGAGGGGAGAGACGAGTCAACGACACCTTTGGCTGCAGTTCCAAAGATTGCTGCAGTGGGGAGGGAGGAGAGGACAGGGTGATGTCAGCAAAATCCATTGGAAGATCTCTTACTCAGTCATGGTCGGAGTGTTTTAGGATTCTGAGTAGTTAAGATGTTTTTAGTGAGTAATTATTCGATGTTAATCCTTTTATTGAAAGGTGGCGGTATGGCAGGCCGCAGGAGAGAGAGCACGTCTGCAAGTACTGTGGGGGCACTGCATTGAAGGCAACATATGAAGGGATTAAGAGGTCAGAAGGAAAGACTTTTCCTTGGGAAAGGGAGATAAAAAGCTTGCCGCCCCCTCCGGTTTCACCTGAGGGCATACGGAGGCATGCGTTTGTTTGTACGCTAGCACATGCAGCGCCCTTCCCCATTGCTGCTTTTGTTGCGAGCTTCAAAGGTGCATACATCAATTTTTTAATAAATAAATTTTCAATATGTATATATAATTAAAAAAAATTAAATAATAATTTTTAATTAATTTTTTGTAAGATTATAAATTATTATAAATAGTATATGGGAGGATCCGATCTATGATCTATATGGATTATAGGACACTACAGCACCAACTAATTAAGATTGACCATAAGTTATCTGGTGATTAGATTTGAATAAATTTATACCTTTAGCCGGGCAAGGACGTCACAGTTTAAACGATGTGAATATGTAAAGATCGTGCGGGTATGTATTTAGTCTCACATCGATTATTCACTGGATAAATTTTGGATACTTAAGTTGAAATCACCACTTTCTCTAAAAGCTTAAGCTTATAGGATGAGGTAGATTTATTTATATAATTTATATTTTCTTACACTCCTTCTCACATGTGGGTCGGACTTTCATTTAATGGGCGAGCCCAACATGTGAAATTTTTAATAATGGAATTAAAGAGTGCGGAGATAGGATTTGAACTCAGAACCTCTGCTCTGATATCAAGTTGAAATCATTACTTTTTCTAAAAGCTTAAGCTTATAGGATGAGGTAGATTTATTTATATATTTTATATTTTCTTACAATTTATATAGAATTAAAAAAAATTAATAATATTTTTTAGCTAGTCTTTATGAGTGATGTCTTGAATTACCATACAAACATCAAGCTTTTCCACCTCATCAACTAATGAATAACTCGGTATACAGAGCCAAGATAAAAATGTTGCAAATGGAGTGGCTCCAAGATTTAAAACGGCCATTGTCACAGTTTCAACAGCCTTTGATTAGATTATATAACGGTCATTAGTTTCAAAGGTAATCATTACGATTAAATATTGATAGTGAATACTGAAACATTAATTATTTTTTATTATAACGGCTAATAATATTATGACAACAATTACCAATATTGCACCCTTCACCCAAAATTTTGTGGCATTTGGAAAACACTGTTCGGATGGTCAAAAGAAATGATTTTTATTTGGTGAACGAGACAAATGATGGGGTTGATTTTTTTTTTTTCTTTTATTGTTGACTGTTATTTTCCACTGTACAGCCATTATACAAATTTTTTTACTTTAAATCCAGTACAAAACCCAATCTTATAGTAATTTTTTGACAAATAATGGTCACTTTAAACCGTTATGACAATCATTAACATTTTTGGTGAGGATTCATTGTAATGAGAATAGCAGCGTTGTTGAAACTTTGTTATATATGCATGATATAGTTTAGATTAACTAAATAATAATCATCATATAATTGTTATGGTACTGTATTAACTGTTATTTGTTGTTTTCGCTATTGGTTTATATACAAAAAATTTTATTTCCACCATCGAATTTACTAATCAGAATTGAAAAATGAGAACGTAAACTATTGTATGTGATCTATAAGTTCTAATATATTTACAATAAAAAGAATATATATGTTTTGGATATCACTCATCTGTATATAAATAAAAAGTCTCCGGGATTTTTTTTTATTTTATTTGCAAGCATTTTGGATTTTCATTGGCAGTTTTCATCATTGAATTTAACAAAAATGTTACACCCTGGATGTGTAACCACGTCCATGCATCAAATAATAAGCTTAAAACATAGACTTTTCCTTGGCGAAGACTAGTTAGTCATTTCTACCTAGGAGTCCATCCATGTCCAACCTAACTAATTGATATAGTTTAAAAAAATCTATAAAGTGAATTATTTTTTCTGCTACAAAGTTATAGTTATGCTATGAAAATTATATTAAATAATAAACAATCACCATGTAGGGTCAATGCATACTACACCAGAATAAGGAAAAAAAAAACCCATTCATGTCATATGGATGGCAATTTATGATCCAACCTATCAATTCGATCCATGAATGGTCCGATTTAAGCAGATTTAGAATTGACATAAACAAATTTGAATCGTAAATAAGTCAATTCGTTTAAACCTATTTGGCTATTTATTAAATGGATTAAGGTCAAGTTTAAATTTTTGAACCATTTAACAAAAAAATAGAAAGAATTTAAGAAATATTGCATATATTGTCTCGAAGAAAAAGACGTGTCATACATGTTGTCTTGACATATCTAGATAAACAAGTTGCAGCGTATGGGCTCAGTTTGGTTTGTGAATAACTTGGAATAAACATAAAGAAGTCCGTTCATCAGATTGTATAACTTGGAATAACTTGGAATAAACATAATTCCTTTGAATCTTCACCCGTTCAAACCTCTTCGACGGCCACCTCTTCTCACTATGAACGGAGGGCATCCAAACCCATTTCTCAACACAAAACACTGCTTCCAAATGGACCAAATCATCCCATCTTTCTTCCCCTTCTGACCCAAATAAACTACGAACACTTTCTATGACAGAGAAGAGAATTGGATAGATCTCGGCTACCTTTTTTTAGTTGAGGTCCTGAGTTAGACCGTGCTGGCTTCTGCAGATAATTGGAGGAGGTAATTGAGCTCAACTTGGAGGAAAGAGAAGTGGAGAAGAGAGAGAATGGAGTTTTGTTTCAGTTGAAGATGGCATTGCAGCTTGGAAGGAGCCTCTTTGAGATGAAGGGCTTCGCCTCACACTCATGTCAAGTTGGTGAAGAGTTCACAGACTTCGCCAGGAAGCTGTTCTGATTAAGCCAGGCTTCTATACAATCTGTTCATATATTAGTCCACGTAAATTGAGGATAAAACCAACTCATTCTTTTATTCGTTGATTCATTAATGACATTCTTATCTACAACCATTAATTGAAGCGACCATCACCATTATCTTCTGCCTTGAAGTTAAAAGTCTCTATATTTTTTATAATAGCCAAGCTAAAGGCTCTAAAGGTATGTTTAGTGCTTTGCAGGATCTGTTAGTATTATCTACATTTTCAAAAAACCTATAGCTGGCCTTCCGAAGAATTAACAAATGGGAAATAGAGTGCAGCTTACTAGCTTCCAAGAGGTACGCGCCCAAGAGAGTGATTTGTTTACAATTCAGAATACTCTGCACTTGGACGTACGAAACCACATGCTTCCCATTAATAAAACTATTGGATCTAACATTTCATTAATTTAAAAGCCCAAGCATGTAGCATGCTAAAAAAACCATAGATAAACTACATTATTTAAGAATAACTACGGCCTAAATTTGAGGATGCCAATTGACTCAGTTGGCAAAGTCTCTTGTATTGATCCAAGAGGCTTGAGTAGATCCTGCCCCTAGTCTCTGATATTTCGCGAGGCTTCCATCCATTCCCAATTCTCAAACGCCTGAAGCCTAAATATTTGCTGACCGTCCTATGGGAAGTGCTACGAAGATACTGCTCCAGTATTGGACCGAACGCTTGCATGAATCCGTAGGGACCTCTTTCTCATGTCAAAAAACCATCGGGTCTTTGTTGGAAAAGTTCAAAAGACATGAAATGGCAAAGGAAAATATTAAAGAAGCAAGCTCGATCTTCATCTTGCTCAGCTTGTCCACCGATAAAAAGATGCATATGATCGTGATGCAACAAAATTCAACATTTAATAATTGATTATTCAACATGTTTTTGTGGGGATACTCTTGGAACAGGTTTCGGTTAATTAAGTAGAAAGCCAATTATCTAAAGAAGGCCCCCACCCAAGGCTAGGCCCAAAACGCTTCACATTCCCTATGGGTTACCAGTTTTATAAGACCTCATGAGGTGTCACCCCCTATGAGTTCACACATCAAATGATTTGAGAAGTCCAACTTACAAGATCAAAAGCCGGTCTAAAGGCTATTGATGGTCTGGGCATATTTGGCTGAAAAGAATTGGACTCCAGAATGAGAATGAGAATAACTGACTTCCAATTCAGTTGTTTGGTTACGGAGAGTTCTGTTTTGATTCTGATTTAAGGAGTAAATGAAAATACCTCAATCTTCCAAAATTCAGTTTCGACTCTCCTTTAGTATTCAAATCTCATTTATTCCTATTCCAATTCATTCCGCTTGCAATTCAAATTTCAATTCCGGTTGCGAACCGAATGCACCCTTATTTCTTCCGTCCAACTATAGTTATCACTCTGGAACTCGACAAGGCTCACTCTCATCCGTTGCTCCTGGGAATGCTTTATAAGTTCTCGAAAATAGAAGAGCTAGCATACTCTCTGGTAGCCAATGTGAGGATCCGTGTGGGTATGTGTTTAGTCCCACATCGGTTATTCACAGAGAAAATTTTGGGTATTTATACAAGACTAAGGAATTCAAAAAAAAAAATTCTGGCTAGCCATTTGCGTGGCGTCCTGGGTTGTTACAAATAATATCAAAGTGGATCTGGCTCATGGCCAAAGCTTAATAAGAGCCAAGATAGCACACAAGAGGAGCAAAAGGAGTGGAGCAAAGAACTATAAGCGATGAAGGGTGTTCTTGGAGTACTAAAGGGTAAGGATGAAGAGGAGTGCATGAGATGAGACCAGTTGCTGAAGTTGTATAGGATTTTAACAGTCTTGGGCCTCAAATTGCCGGTCTAGCTCCAATCAGAGCTGGTTTTATTGGAAGTCCAACAGTCATGCCATGGTCCATAGGCCCGCTGCGCAATCCATTATTATTTCCCCATCCATTGAAATCAAAAGGATGCATATGTTTTACAAAAGAGAACTTGTTCGATCCCATGTTGGTTGTGCGCTCGAAAAATCTTTATTTATGTAAAAACAAGCAATCTAAATAATATTTTTCAATTGATTTTTTTAGACATGGTCTTAAATTGTTGCTAATGCTATTAAAGCTAGGGTGCGTACAAGGAGCTATATGGGTACGAGGTCTAAAGATTCTTTTTTTTTTTTTTGTTTTTAAAAAAAAAAAAGGCAACATAGAACTTGAGGGTGCATCCCAAAATGATAGAGAGAAGCTTATTATTTTTGATTAATTTATCTTTTTGTTGCACACTATCCATTCCCCTTCTTTTTTTTCTCTCTTTTTTTTTTCTAAGTGCACCATATATACATTGCCTTTTGAAAATTTCGTAAACCAAACCCCATCTTAATAGCAAGGAGTAGGAGCAAGTGTCAACAGTAGGAAGCAACACTTGAATGAGGAATTCAAATACTTGCCTAGCATTGATAAATAATCTCCGTTGCATGTAACGCAAAAGCCTTGGATGAAGATGATGCAAAACATCCATAGCATTTCAAACTCCTAAAAAAAAGAATCAACAATTCTATATACTTCCCATCCTTAATTAGCATTGTGTTACACCCTAGTAAATCTGATTCCACATATACAAGATAAATTTATACGAGGAGTAAATGTGTGTGACCAAGATTCTCCATGCAAATCATCCAAAACATCAGCCCCATTCACTCCTGAAAGGCTCTAAGAAGCGTAAAGAATCTAGGCAAGAACAAAACTTCAAATCGGATGGCAACCACGCGAGTCAGGACTAGCCCATCCTTTAGCCAATTGCACAAACGTTCCATGCAAGCGTTTAATCTACCATGCATATTGACCCCTCCATGCATGCATTTTTGCTCATGACCTGATTTCGTATACCATCAACCAATAAATCAAACGTCTATGCAACAACATTCATGCTCATCTATAGAAGATATCATTCGTTAGATTGAAAAATCAAGTTACTTTTTTATAAAAAAAAGAAGGAAAAAAACCACCCAATCCCACAGGACTGCTATGGATGGCCCAGGTTGTACCCTTGTTTTGGAGTCCTGGATGGCAACCATAATCTCCTCCGAGACTAGAAAGGTGGGAAGGTCGTGCTTTATATTAAATTCCCACCTCACAAACACCAATGGAGGGATCAAAGTCCTGAGTGGATCTCCAACAAAATACACTAGTTTTTGTAAGCCACATCCAAATTTAACTTAATCAACATTTGAAAGCCTAAACCAACAGCTGGAATCCTGTGGATTCGATCCCAATAGACACATGATCTCACCCATGGTCCAGCTCACTTTAGCAAGTTTAATTCATGTTTTGGGTCAGGCGAGTTTTTTTTTTTAATTGGTTTGGACCCAGCTTGACCACAAAATCCTGGCTAACTTTATAATTTTAATCTAGTTTTAAGAACCTAGATTGGGCCATTATGAATTTATGATTCAAATTAATATAGACCTTTTCCAATCACATTGAAACCAGCAGAAACTTTTGCAAGCACTAACACAATTTTGTGACCCACCGGTCCTTCCAACCAGAATTATTTAAGACCATTTGGCTTCGCCAAACTTGCTCGCAGCACAAAGAACGCGATCAAAGCAAGCGTGGTACGCCGAAAATCTCGGCTTTTAAAGGATTTAGTGGTTTTCGTATTCGGATGGTGAGTTGATGACGTGGTAGTCATGTTGAACACTTCTTCCTCGCATTATAGGCTGCCGAATTCTAGGCTTGTTTTGTTTGCCTTTTTTATTGAATGATTAAGTTTTGTTTGTGTCAATGGGGAATGCATCTAAATCTTCTTTGATTTCCAGAGTTGGCACATGTGGGATTTGAACCCAGTAGAGCCCCATCAACCCTAAAAAAAATGGAGGCACTAGGTCAACCTAGAATCAAGTTTTGGACCTGGTTATGAATCCAACGTATTCTTTCCCTTGTTTTCCCATCCGGACTTTCTATTGGCAGCATTTCTTAAACAAACAAACCAACCAAAATAACTCCTATTATGGTTCAAATTTGGCCCGAGGGTGACCACGCCGGAGGAGTCGGGAGGGAGGGGAGAGGGTACCGGTCGGGATGGAGGAAGGACGTCGCTTTCTGCGCATCGGCGGACCTGCATAAAGTCTCACTGGTAGAATTCCGGTGAGAGCTCTCAGATGATTAAGTTAGAGTGGGTCTTAGCTGATCCAGTCAAAAAAGGTCCTTAGGCATTACCTGATGGGGCTATTTATAATCCCCGCGGAGGTGCCCAAGTGGCGAAGGTATGGCCCGTCCTCATCATAGGAGGGAATGACGTAGGCCAGGTGGCGCATGTAGGTGCGCACGTGGATGCGGCCGTAGGTGAGGTCGGGTTCGCTTAGAGACTATAGCATTTACTTGGTGAAGTCAGCTTGGTGAGTACTGAGGTCGGGCCGACTTAGGGGCCGCGATATATGCTTGGTGAGGGCAGCTTGGCAGACGCTAGGGTCGGCCTAGCTTCCTCGGCTCGGAGGTCAGCTCGGTAGGGCACCCCGAGCTCGGGCTGGGGCGTCATTATGGATACATGTGATCGATGGGGCTTCTTCGACTCTTGGTCGATCCTGCAGAGCGCCCTGAGCTCGGGCCTGGGACGTCGTTATATTAGAGGCGATCGACAGGGCCTCTTCGGCTCTTGATCGATCATACGGGCTCATGGCAGCAGAGAGATCTGGTCAAAGTTAGCTCGGCCTTTGATGAGGTCCAAGGTTGGACTGGCGCCCAACGGGACCGAGGTCTGGTCTGCTCGGTGCTGAGGTCTATTTCGCTAAAATTGGGTGTTCCCACGCTGAGGTAGGATGATCCATTTTGCCTTCCATCAACTGCATTCATCTATTTGAAGTTAGGAGTTCTCCAAAGCCAACATATTAAGAGTTGTGTTGGGCTAATCTAGCCGATTTTAGTTTTTCTTTTTATTACTTTTTGTTAAAGTACTTTGTTGAATCGTTCATAAGCTTATGTCAAGTTTGTATGGAGATTTCTTTTTTTTTTGGTTGGGGGGAGGGGGTATATATTACATGGGCAAAATTGAGACGAAAACCAAAACACAGAATGCTTTCAAAAAAAGAAACATGAAAAATTTCAGAATGCTTTCAAAAAGAAATAGATTAAAAAAAATCAGAACTATGTTACCTTCTCCTCTACTTTGTTCAAAAAAAAACATGACCACAAGTTCACTGTAAATTAAGAAAAAAATCAAAAAAATGCTCTGATATTTAAGAAAATATTCAAATAATCAAAATTTTGTAAATAAAAAAATAAATATCAAAATTATTTATAAAATTATGGATACTCATCTAAGTAAATACAAATATGAACAATACAAGAATTATGAACAATTACATACATGTTCATCCATTCTGTCTCTTGGTAAACAAGATTAGGAGGTGGTTAAGATTTCAAAACTAATCCGCATAAAAAACAAGAACGAGAGAAGAAAGAAGAAAAAAATAAAAATAGGTAAGAAAGAATGAGAAAAAAAAAAGGAAAGAAAGGAATTGAAGAAAAATGAAAAAAATAAAAGATGAAGGAAAAAATAGATGATAAGAAGGAAAAAAATATATTTTAATGACAATAATTAAAAATAGGCCCTGGCTACCTGCCCAAAACATCAGGAGCAGTCGTCATACGACCAAGAAGGAACGCCGGGGTCAATCCTTCTGGACTCCATCGTTCAAGAAAGGTAAGCCACGGAGTATAAGGCGGGCGCGGAGATCCGGCTGCTCCTATCCCGAATATTCCCTCCTCCCGAAGGCTCTAAACCATTGAGATTGCGCGACGGCGGCGTGCGGTCCACGCGTTCCCACCAAAGTTTCGGTGCTCCCCCGAATATTCCCATCCTATCCTCCCCGATTCTTCTCGGAACCGCGCCTAGTGGTGGCTATTCCACCCACTGTAGAATAAATCCTCAGGGATAAAAAAAAAAGAAGAAGAAAACCAAACAACGGCAAAAGAAAACCTGAGTCCGCAGCTACTCCCATTTCCCATCACCACATGTGTCACATATTATTCCTCTGGCACCCCCTGCTCCCTATATATACCCCCCCTCTTTCCAAGCCATTGCATCCTCAAAATTCTCACAGAATAGAATTGCTATTCCAAGAGGAGTTGCGAAAGATTCGATGGCGGGGATCATCGTGGTGTTCGACTTCGACAAGACGATCATAGACTGCGACAGCGATAACTGGGTCGTCGACCAGCTCGGCGCCACCGAGCTCTTCGAGCGCCTCCTCCCGACCATGCCGTGGAATTCTCTCATGGTTTGTGCATCGATACCGCATCCCACCCGTTGCTTTCTTCTCCATTACAAATCCTATCCAGCTCAGTTCTCAGTGCATATTGTTGTCTTTTATAACTCTTTCAGGATAGGATGATGAAGGAGCTGCATTCGCAGGGAAAGACCGTCGAGGAGATCGCAGACTGCCTGAAGAAGGCTCCATTGGATCCTCATGTCATCGCGGCCATCAAATCGGCTTACGCTCATGGGTACGCTTTCTTGTTTCTTTTGCCATGGCCGATGGTTGCGACTCTTCCGTTGTTTACGCATTTCTTGTGCTGATGGGTGGTTCTTCTTTGGTTTAGGTGTGAGCTGAGGGTGGTGAGTGATGCCAACCTCTTCTTCATAGAGACAATCCTCAAACACCATGGGCTTCTTGAGTATTTCTCAGAGGTTAATACCAATCCAAGCTATGTGGATGAGGAGGGGAGGCTTAGGATCTTCCCTTACCATGACTTCTCTACCTCTTCCCATGGCTGCAGCCTCTGTCCTCCAAACATGTGCAAGGTAACTATTTTTTTAAGAAATCTTTAATTATTTGTTCACTATGGTGTTTTGTGTCATTGCATGATGCAAGGTGGAATCCAATGGTTGCTTATGGTAAATATTCTCTGACCATGAAGATAGAGGTTAAACCATGTAAATTTAGTGCCTTTTCAAGCCATAACTTCATCAATGTTTCCAAAAAATTTACAATTTTCTTATTATTTAAGTTGTAACTTTTTTCTTTCCTCCCTTCCATAATGCTTCAGAAAAAAGAGATCGAGAGTAGATCAATTTGGTTTGAACTTTGGAGGTCAAAACAGATTTTAATCACTTCCCTGAGCAAAGAATACAGAATATATCTAAGCCAAATACATGGCAAAGCATTGATGTAGACCTCTAAAACATTGTAATAACAAATTTGCCACACAGCTAAAAGTAAGATTTTTAGGAACCATGTTTGCAATGGAAAGTAACAGTGTCTTGAGTTGCTATAGCCCTTCTGTGAGTCTTGATTCTCTTATTACTTTGGTTCTCAATCCAATCCTTGATTTCGCCAAATACAGGGTAAGATCATCGAGCGAATCCAAGCACAAGCCTCTGTAGAGGGAAAGAAGCGATTCATCTACTTGGGTGACGGGAAGGGAGACTACTGCCCTTCTCTGCGGCTAAGTGAAGAAGACTGTGTGATGCCGAGGAAGGAATACCCTCTGTGGCAGCTCATCTGTGACAACCCTCAGCAGCTCAAGGCTGAAATCTATGAATGGAACAATGGTGAGGAGCTTGAAAGGATCCTCCTGCAGCTCATCAACAGGTTGATCGCCGTCGATCGCAAAAATGCTGCCCAAGTATTCTCAGTAGATTGCAAGTTTGAGAAAATTCCAATGCCACCCAATGAAGCTCTTCCCCTGCCTCTCAGGGTTCCTCACTAACCATGCCTGACTTGACCCTCAAATATCTCGCACAAGCGGGTCAATTTATTTGAATTATGGTCAAGGACCATTTTAGCACCATCCCCTTTTTTTTTAATTGTTTAATCTTGCTTTCCTTTTTTTCCCTCCCTCTTTCACCTCTCTGACCTGGTTTGTAATTTTACAGTGGAAAGAATGTCAGAGATGCAGATAAATTTTGCTGATGTTTTATTTGGTCTAAGTTTCATGTAAAATTCACTGAAGTTGTACTCTACTTCATAAACTGTGGAATTTTTATGCAAATGCATGAAGTATACCATAACAAACAGAGTTCTCTAGTATGGTTAGTGCCTTCATCATTCAGCTCAAGTTAAAGTTAGGAAAATAATGATAGGAGGAAACTAATTGGATTATCTATTACAGAGTTCATGTCTCCTGAATTTAAAACTATGGATATTATTCTTTATAATACTCAGCAAAAAGTTGCAGTAGTGCGAAAGAAACCTATATATTCCACTGGAATATAAGATCAACCTGACAACAGTTCTTCACAGATAGCCATTTTGTGCTGCTCCTGTGGCCATTCTGAAAAGTTCTACATGTATTCCACCCAAGCGTAGTACTAGCAAACTTTCAACAAATCGGCACATTATGGCAGCAAAGTCATGATCACACTTACATTCTCAAAGAAGAAAAGAACTAGTAAACTGAAGAAAAAGATTTGGAAAGGCAGAAAATATAAGATGTTCCTTGTCAAAAGAGCATCATAAACCCAAAATCATAGACATCATGATATGGCTTGTTTTGAATTTCACATAACGAAAGACCAAAGAATGATCATTCTTTGCTGATTATTTTACTGCTTAATTTTATTTCCAATGTTTGAAAGTAGTTTCAATGAATATTCTGATGGCAGCAACCTCAAACAACGAATCCTTACTGAAATTGCCATTGATCCTTATAATAAAGATTACTGCCATTATTTGTCCAGTCAGCCATTGTTTTTTTTGAGAATAAATCAACGTTACATCATCAAAGCCATTAAATCTGCTTATGGTCTTTGGTATCTTGTGTTCCTCATAAATTGCCTGGTTTTAGCTGAAAAAATCCTTTCTTTTTGTTTTTGTTGCAGCATTCTTGTTTTTAACATCTATTGGGTTGTTCTTTGATTCGGGCATGAAATGAGGGTGGTGAGTGATGCCAGCCTCTTCTTCATAGAGACAATCCTCAAACACCATGGGCTTCAAGTATTTTCACAAATTACCGAGTTAGTTTTTCCAAATCCCTTAATCAAGACAGATCGTATATCCAAATTAACTTATTTACGAAAATATCAAAGTACCTATATAATTTTGTACCATTTTCAGAGATAAAATACAACATGCTTAACAATTTAATCAAACAGATGCAGAAATCGTTAAAACTATTTTATCAGGCAATATAAATTAAAATTTTTCAAGATTTCTTAAAAAACACACTAAGATGTAGTAAATCGCTTATCTCATAGATGCCAATAATACCCCAGGTAAATCTAATCACTTTCCTGAGATTCTTGAAACATGGTAATCTAAATCACACACATGCATACACATACCTACATACATATACGTGGAATCAGTACCAAAATGATATTTTTAAAATAATTATTCGAATCCTCTAAAATTCCAAAATTGTAATATCTAACTACTACTTTTATAACAGGGTAACGAAACCAGCCCTGTTTTCTGTCGCAGGGCGGGGGTATGGGAGGTGGTATGGTGGAGCCCCTTAGGCTTAACTGAGAGAGAACGAGTGTGTATGTGTGTGTGTGTGAGAGAGAGAGAAGGACAGAGTGCGTGTGAGAGAGGGCGAGAGGGAGAGGGAACGCGTGAGAGGAAGAACGAGAGGGCTGGAAGCTCTAAGAGAGGATGCGAAATTAAAACAAAGCGCCGCCCCTTCCTCTCGTTCTTATCCACGGAACAAAGGGATGGAAGAGAGGAAAGAACAAAAAAAAAGCTTGCTCTCTCTGACGCTTTGTAGAATTGTAGCCGGGAAACAAAGGGCCCGGGGCGCAATCGAGAGAAGGGAAAATAGGGGCGCCGTTTCCCCTTGAACAGGGGATTCATCCCCTGTTTTCTCAGATGAGCTTCTGTCAAGTTTGTATGGAGAAATTATTTTTTTTTTTTCGGTTGGGGGGAAAGGGGTATACATTACATGGGCAAAATTGAAACGAAAACCAAAACACAGAATGCTTTCAAAAAAAGAAACATGAAAAATTTCAGAATGCTTTCAAAAAGACATAGATTGAAAACAAATCATGGTGTTCCGTGCAGTGTTCTTCACTTGGGAGCCCCCACCCCCAAGCTTCTTTAAGATAAATTTTGACGGATGTGTACTGGATGGCGGAAGTTGGGGAGGGGTGGGCTTCATCATCAGAAGGCCGGACTCCAAAATGATTGCAGCTGGAGGCTACCAGATCTTCGACATCTCGGTTCCGCAGGCGGAGTTGAGGGTAGCCCGGTATGGCTTGAGTTATATCTGATGATTTTTGCCTATATGTGTTGTAGTACTGGAGCGCGAGGGGTGTGGGCGATAGCCACCCGTTGTTCAAGGATATTCGGGCTATGGTGCGTGGGCAGATGGCCGTCCAGGCTAAGCATGTGTATCGTGAGGCCAACGGGGCAACAGATTAGGTAACCTCTTATGTGACTAACCATTCTGGGGAGACTCTTTGGCTAGGGGATGAGAACTTACCAGGAGCACTCCGGAATGTGTTATCTTTTGACTTTGTTGAGTGTATCCGTACCCGTCGTATAGGATACGTTCGCTTTAGCAAAAAAAAAAAAATCAGAATTATGTTACCTTCTCCTCTACTTGGGCACAAAAGAAAACATGACCACAAGTTCACTGTAAATAGGGGTGGCAAAATATGACCCGACCCGCCAACCCGACCCGTGTTCGACCCGCCATAAACAGGTTTGGGTTTGGCCTAAACAGGTTCGGGTCGTAAACAGGTCGACCCGTTTAACCTGTTTATTAATTGGGTCGGATACGGGTTTTAGATGTCTGAGCCGTTTAAACCGTTTAACCCGTTTAACTGTTGGGCAGGTTAAACAGGTCTAAACAGGTTAAACAGGTTAAACGGGTTAAACAGGTTAAATAGGTCTAAACAGGTTAAACGGGTCTAAACATGTCTAAACAGATCGGATTGGGCAGGTTAAACGGGTCAGGTTGGGCAAACAGGTTAAATAGGTCGGGTTGGGTTGGGTAAACAGGTTATCTGTTTATTAAACAGGTTAAACGGGTCGGGTCGGATTACCTGTTTAATAAACAGGTCAGGTTCAGGTTTGTAATTCCTGACCCGTTTAATAAACAAGTCGAGTTCAGATTTATAGTTTTCTGATCCGACCTGTATTTGACCCGACCTGTTTATGCCTGACCTGACCCGATTGCCACCCCTAACTGTAAATCAAGAAAAAAACAAGTCAAAAAACGCTATGATATTTAAGAAAATATTCAATTAATCAAAAATTTGTAAATAAAAAATAAATACTAAAATTATTTATAAAATTATGGATACTTATCTAAGTAAATACAAATATGAACAATATGAGAACTACGAACAATTACATACATGTTCATCTATCTCTTAGTAAACAAGATTAGGAGGTGGTTGAGATTTCAAAACTAATCCGCATAGAGAGAGAGAGAGAGAGAGAGAGAGAGAGAGAGAGAGAGAGAGAGAGAGAGAGAGAGAGGAGAAAAAAAATGAAAATAGATAAGAAAGAATAAGAGAAAAAAAAGAAGAAGAAAGGAAGCGGAAAACAAGAAAAAAATAAAAGATGAAGGAAAAAAATAGATGATAAGAAGGGAAAAAAAAAAAAGAAAAAAATATTTTAATGACAATAATTAAAAATAGGCCCTGGCTACCTGCCCAAAAAATCAGGAGCAATCGTCATAAGACCAGGAAGGAACGCCAGGGTCAATCCTTCTGGACTCCATCGTTCAAGAAAGGTAAGCCACAGGGTATAAGGCGGGCGCGGAGATCCGGCTGCTCCTATCCCGAATATTCCCTCCTCCCGAAGGCTCCAAACCATTGAGATTGCGCGACGGCGGCGTGCGATCCACGCGTTCCCACCAAAGTTTCGGTGCGCCCCCGAATATTCCCATCCTATCCTCCCCGATTCTTCTCGGAACCGCGCCTAGCGGTGGCTATTCCACCCACCGTAGAATAAATCCTCAGGGATAAAAAAAAAGAAGAAAACTAAACAACGGCAAAAGAAAACCTGAGTCCGCAGCTACTCCCATTTCCCATCACCACATATGTCACATATTATTCCTCTGTATACCCCCCCCCCCGTTCTCTCCAAGCCATTGCATCCTCAAAATTCTCACAGCATAGAATTGCGATTCCAAGAGGAGTTGCGAAAGATTCGATGGCGGGGATCATCGTGGTGTTCGACTTCGACTGGACGATCATAGACTGCAACAGCGATAGCTGGGTCGTCCACCAGCTCGGCGCCACCGAGCTCTTCGAGCGCCTCCTCCCGACCATGCCGTGGAATTCTCTCATGGTTTGTGCATCGATACCGCATCCCGCCCGTTGCTTTCTTCTCCATTACAAATCCTATCCAGCTCAGTTCTCAGTGCATATTGTTGTCTTTTATAACTCTTTCAGGATAGGATGATGAGGGAGCTGCATTCGCAGGGAAAGACAGTCGAGGAGATCGCAGACTGCTTGAAGAGGGGTCCATTGGATCCTCATGTCATCGCGGCCATCAAATCGGCTTACGCTCATGGGTACGCTTTCTTGTTTCTTTTGCCATGGCCGATGGTTGCGACTCTTCCGTTGTTTACGCATTTCTTGTGCTGATGGGTGGTTCTTCTTTGGTTTAGGTGTGAGCTGAGGGTGGTGAGTGATGCCAACCTCTTCTTCATAGAGACAATCCTCAAACACCATGGGCTTCTTGAGTATTTCTCAGAGGTTAATACCAATCCAAGCTATGTGGATGAGGAGGGGAGGCTTAGGATCTTCCCTTACCATGACTTCTCTACCTCTTCCCATGGCTGCAGCCTCTGTCCTCCAAACATGTGCAAGGTAACTATTTTTTTAAGAAATCTTTAATTATTTGTTCACTGTGGTGTTTTGTGTCATCGCATGATGCAAGGTGGAATCCAATGGTTGCTTATGGTAAATATTCTCTGACCATGAAGATAGAGGTTAAACCATGTAAATTTAGTGCCTTTTCAAGCCATAACTTCATCAATGTTTCCAAAAAATTTACAATTTTCTTATTATTTAAGTTGTAACTTTTGTCTTTCCTCCTTTGCATAATGCTTCAGAAAAGAGAGAGAGAGAGAGTAGATCAATTTGGTTTGAACTTTGGAGGTCAAAACAGATTTTAATCACTTCCCTGAGCAAAGAATACAGAATATATCTTAGCCAAATACATGGCAAAGCATTGATGTAGACCTCTAAAACATTGTAATAACAAATTTCCCACACAGCTAAAAGTAAGATTTTTAGGAACCATGGTTGCTATAGCCCTTCCGTGAGTCTCGATTCTCTTATTACTTTGGCTCTCAATCCAATCCTTGATTTCGCCAAATACAGGGTAATATCATCGAGCGAATCCAAGCACAAGCCTCTGTAGAGGGAAAGAAGCGATTCATCTACTTGGGTGACGGGAAGGGAGACTACTGCCCTTCTCTCAGGCTAAGTGAAGAAGACTATGTGATGCCGAGGAAGGAATACCCTCTGTGGCAGCTCATCTGTGACAATCCTCAGCAGCTCAAGGCTGAAATCCATGAATGGAGCAATGGTGAGGAGCTTGAAAGGATCCTCCTGCAGCTCATCGATAGGTCAATCGCAAAAATGCTGCCCAAGTATTCTCAGTAGATTGCAAGTTCAAGACAATTCCAATGCCACCCAATGAAGCCCTTCCCCTGCCTCTCAGGGTTCCTCACTAACCATGCCTGACTTGACCCTCAAATATCTCGCACAAGCGGGTCAATTTATTTGAATTATGGTCAAGGACCATTTTAGCACCATCCCTTTTTTGAAACAAAATTGTTTCCTCTTGCTTTCCTTTTTTTCCCCTCCCTGTTTCACCTCTCTGACCTGGTTTGTAATTTTACAGTGGAAAGAATGTCAGAGATGCAGATAAATTTTGCTGAAGTTTTATTTAGTCCAAGTTTCATGTAAAATTCACTGGAATTGTACTATACTTCATAAACTGTGGAATTTTTATGCAAATGCATGAAGTATACCATAACAAACAGAGTTCTCTAGTATGGCTAGTGCCTTCATCATTCAGCTCAAGTTAAAGTTAGGAAAATAATGATAGGAGGAAACTAATTGGATTATCTATTACAGAGTTCATGTCTCCTGAATTTAAAACTATGGAGATGATTCTTTATAATACTCAGCAAAAAGTTGCAGTTGTGCAAAAGAAACCTATATATTCCACTGGAATATAAGATCAACCTGACAACAGTTCTTCACAGATAGCCATTTTGTGCTGCTCCTGTGGCCATTTTGAAAAGTTCTACATGTATTCCACCCAAGCTTAGTACTAGCAAACTTTCAACAAATGGGCACATTATGGCAGCAAAGTCATGATCACATTTACATTCTCAAAGAAGAAAAGAACTAGTAAACTGAAGAAAAAGATTTGGAAAGGCAGAAAATATAAGATGTTCCTTGTCAAAAGAGCATCACAAACCCAAAATCATAGACATCATGATACCGCTTGTATTGAAAGAATGATCATTCTAAGCTGATTATTTTACTGCTTAATTTTATTTCCAATGTTTGAAAGTAGTTTCAATGAATATTCTGATGGCAGCAACCTCAAACGACGAATCCTTGCTGAAATTGCCATTGATCCTTATAATAAAGATTACTGCCATTGTTTGTCCAGTCAGCCATTGTTTTTTTTGAGAATAAATCAACGTTACATCATCGAAGCCATTAAATCTGCTTATGGTCTTTGGTATCTTGTGTTCCTCATAAATTGCCTGGTTTTAGCTGAAAAAATCCTTTCTTTTTGTTTTTGTTGCAGCATTCTTGTTTTTAACATCTATTGGGTTGTTCTTTGATTCGAGCATGAAATGAGGGTGGTGAGTGATGCCAGCCTCTTCTTCATAGAGACAATCCTCAAACACCATGGGCTTCAAGTATTTTCACAAATTACCGAGTTAGTTTTTCCAAATCCCTTAATCAAGACAGATCGTATATCCGAATTAACTTATCTACGAAAATATCAAAATACCTATATAATTTTGTACCATTTTCAGAGATAAAATACAACATGCTTAACCATTTAAACAAACAGATGCAGAACGTTAAAACTATTTTATCAGGCAATATAAATTAAAATTTTTCAAGATTTCTTAAAAAAGCATACTAAGAAGTATTAAATCACTTACCTCGTGGATGCCAATACCCAGGTAAATCTAATCACTTTCTTGAGATTCTTGGAACATGGTAATCTAACTCACACACGTGCATACACATACATACATACATGTACGTGGAATCAGTACCAAAATGATATTTTTAAAATAATTATTCAAATCCTCTAAAATTCCAAAATTATAATATCTAACTACTACTTTTATAAAAGGGTAAAGAACCTAACCCTGTTTTCCGTCGCAGGGCGGGGGTATGGGAGGTGATATGGTGGAGCCCCTTAGGTTTAACTGAGAGCGTACGAGTATGTATGTGTGTGTCAGAGAGAGAGAGAGAAGGACAGCATGCGGGTGAGAGACGGCGAGAGGGAGAGGGAACGCGTGAGAGGAAGAACGAGAGGCGGTGGGAGCTCTGAGAGAGGATGCGAAATTAAAACAAGGCGCCGCCCCTTCGACTCGTTCTTATCCACGGAACCAAGGCATGGGAGAGAGGAAAAAACCAAAAAAAAGCGCGCTCTCTCTCACGCTTTGTAGCCGGGAAACAAAGGGCCCGGGGCGCAATGGAGAGAAGGGAAAATAGGGGCGCCGTTTCCCCTTGAACAGGGGATTCATCCCCTGTTTTCTCAAAGTTGGATAAGACTGGCCATTGTCCCTTGGCATCCGGGCCTGGGCCGCAATTATGGGCCGGATTGTCATAATCATTCCCTGGAAGATGCGTCTCTTGTATTAATGGCAAATTCGCCCCGGGGCTCCAAATCTTGGAAATCTAAACTTCTTATGAATGAGAGAGCATTGGCAATTTGAGGGTTTGGTTTCATGCATTTAATATACCGAATGAGATATCAGACTAATATACTGAGAGTTTGTTCTCCAGAATAAATCATTTTGAAGAATGCATCGATACCATCGTATGAATGAAACTATTTGTATGTGACGTGAGTCATGCCTGCATCCATACCTGTTTGTGGGAAAGCCCGACTGGTGGTCCGTGGGGGAGGCCGGTTCATACATCATAATAGCCGAAGTCCAGTTTAAGCTTCTCAGAAAATTACTTCAACTCCCTGGTTTGTCTTCGAATTACATATAAATCCTCACGTTGCTAGCTAAGGCAAAGACCGCCGAGGTCAGTTTCTGTAAGAACGATACGTTGGGAGAATATATATTTATAGTCCCCTGATAAACTTCGAAATTATTTGTAAGTGCCTAAGTTGTTTGCATGGTATAAAGTTGGCAGGCTATGCCACTTGATTCATTTAGCTTCAAAAATAAGCTTGATCTAAGTTTTTCTCAAGCTGCGCGATTCATCTGACAGACCTAGTGGAATAGAGGTTGGTTGTGGATATTTTGTTTCTTGGGCTGGTCTTTGCAAACCTTCTTTCAACCAAACCTCTCTCCCCCCTCTTTTGTAGTAAGAGAGCACCTCCTTGACAAGTGGGACAGACTCGTGTAGGCCCAGGCCCAGGTCCAGCAGTGTGGATTGGTCCCATGGCTAGGAGCCATGCTGCTCTCAGGTAGCAAGACCAGGGTTAGGCCAGTAATTGGCCAGCTGGATGGTCCTGGTCTCATTGAACTCATATATGGCTTGGGGCCCGTATTCCGCTTATATATGGTGTCCATGGGTTGTGTTATGATGACCTAATTCATTATTACCATGATCCTCGCTGTATTGTAAGTTTATCCATCTTGAGCTTAGCCATCTCTGCCACCTTTTCTTCTGAAAAATTATATTCTACATGGCATGCACCGCCACTCATCCTTATGGATCTCATTCATTAAGTGCTTATCTCATTGACCGTTAAAGAGATGAGCAGTTGTGATTGATGGTATGGAGAAACATGCCGTGCATGCCGTATAGGATATAATTTCTTCTTGCCTCTGCATGAATTATCTTGTTTCGAGCGTCATCATTCCTTGACCTGGCTTTGCGGTTGCCTCAACCAACTACTTGGTACCTTGACGTTGACGAGAGTTAAAGCTTTAAGGGTTGGTATGAACAAGGGCTTCCTTGCCGCATCCTCCGCAAGCCCTAATATATTCGATTTAGCACAGCCTACTAATGATTTCCACAGGTAGCCTTGATGATGTGAGGACCAATAATACGTCACCACCAATAAAAATGTGGATGCCAGCAATTGAATTTAGCAGCTAGCAGAAATGATGGTGGTGACATTAAAGACCATTATCTGATATCGAATGCAACAAGCTAAATAAACTTTGGGTATTTTTTGACAGTGCTAATATCACCATGCACGACATTAGCAAGTGCAATGAGTGTGTGTTGGTGCGCCCCAAAGTGTTCCAAATTTTGGAGAGGACCGCATGGCACTCATTAACAGCTCTTCCCAGTGACAACATTCTTAATAAAGGTCAGAAAAAATAGTAACAGAAGAATAGATCTTAAGCAAGTGTATCAGGACTGAATAATTTATATTCAAGTCTGCCAATTTTTAAAACAATCCTTACGAGTTTCTACATCAGTAAGAAACACCACCAGTCAGCCAACATTCAAAGCATTGGATAAGAGCTCTTAAGAATATTACCTAACAACAATATAATCAAAAAACTTATCTATAACTAATGACAACCTTAATCTCTGGCTAATGCATGATTTCCATTGCTGTCCTGCATAGTACTCTACAAAGAAATAAAGAATTTCATCGCCAGCCATCCAAACTAAATGCTGAACTGTGCATCTAGGACTGAGTATATTGCTCATGTAATGGTAACAATTCAAATCTAAGATCTGTCATAGAAATCCAACATTTATATTGGGAAGTCATTTCCAAGCTTAAAGGGAGGTGACTTTAAGAGACGTGACAGGTATTGGAGGAGGCCCCTGAATAAAATGTATAGCTCCAGGCTGCACTGATCATATAGGCATAAATGATTCGAGAACTTATATCCACACAGCTTGTTTGATGCTTCAGACATCACCAAATGAACTACTCACTTCTTTGTAACCTCCGGCTACAAAAAAAGCTCAATAAGGCCAGCAACACAAATTCACCATGAAACAGTTCCACTCTCAAGCCCTTACAAGAAACACGAAGTCAGTTTCTGAAAGCAAATAATAACAATTAAATAGAAGGTGTACCAATAAAGGTATGATTCTAGGGATCATGTGAATGACCAGAAAAATCACAACAATTTTATGATTACTAACCCTTTGCTTTCTTTAAACAAAAGAATAAAATAATTACTACAAGGACGTTTCCATTGAATATGAAACCACACAACACAAGTCATGATTGAGGATGCCACTACCTCTTATTGTTGTCAGCTCATCATGAATAATGCAGATTTTACAGGCGAGCATGATGCCTACAAATGAAAGGAATAGATTCTCTTTGCTGTCCATGCATTCCCCTGGCTGCCCACCAGAATCTTTTCCTTTGGCATCTACACTCCCTAAGAAATCCATCCTAGGTGTCAAAAGAGCTCGTATACATATTTATATTATCAGCTACAACTTCAACATTACAAAATGTTGAAGCTATCTTTACTCTTTCTAAACCTCGCTCGCTGACTATGCCCATCACTATCAAATGTGAAGTGACACCCTTGTCTTGATAGGCTTTAGCTTCACGCCCATGCTTTCAGGCAACAGCAGATCTGGAGATATGCACCATGGACTGAGCGGGCTGCGTGGGCTGCCAGTAAACTGCCTTGGCCTGTAGAGCCCATACCCTATGAAGAAGTATTCCATGGGTATCAGCATGGCATGGGGTTGCTCCTCTGTCACCACTGATCCACATGCCTGGACCTGCATTGTATTCCCCAGAGAAACACAAAAAAATGCCAGCAGTGGGACTGAATAGAGCCCTTTCAAGCAACCATTATCCATAAATAAGGAAAAGCACCCAAGATGTACTGATTCAGTATATTACCTCGACCAAGGCACTGTATCTTCTGTCTAGTTTTGATGTCATGTGGAGGGCATCAGAATGGTATGGAGAATCTTCACCAACAAATATAAGTGTCTGACACTGTAGCTGATGTAATTGTTCTGTGATGTCATATCTCCTGCTTATAAATAGGCAAAAGTTAAAATGACAAAGGGTCTCTTTTAAAGTTGACATTTTATAGAGCAAAGGTGTACGGACATACCCATTAATTGATTGAAGAAACCGCCAGACATTTTCACTTGGCCTCTCATCCAACAACTACAACAGTGACAAAAATCATAGGAATCATTGCAAATGATCAAAAAAACCCCACCAAATGACAAAACAATGTAAAGCAATAAGAGAAAATCAAAACTCACACTTCTGCAAACTTGTACAATAGCTGACTCAGCGACCTGTCCACTTCCACGGACTTCCTGCCAACAAAGTCAGAAAGAAGAAACCATCAGACATCGGACAGATGGTAAAGTGAATCAGATATAAAGCTGTGAAACTGAAACTTGTTTACCTTACTAAAGTACCGCTGAAGTAAGAAATCCTTAACCAAGCCACACATGCCATAGAAATAGAGCAAATTGGAGATTACCTGAGGATCGGCGAAGATAGGATTCTATTCATCAGCTTAAACTGTGTTCTTTCTTAACTTACAAAAGGGATCTGACACGATACCTTATTAAACAACCACTCTGTCCAGGAGGGAGCCTTACATAGAGGAGAGACAAGTATCAGACCTGCAACACGCTCCTTATACTTTATCTGGAAGTAAGAAGTAAAACTTTAGTCATTGAAACAATAAACAGAGCAACATTTTCAAGTGGTACCACATACAGCAAAAAGGGTAAGGATATAAGCACCAGCCGTGACCCCCAAGCACATTACTGGACCTAACCTGGAAAGGATAAATTGAAAGGATGTAAAAATGTTAGATTTCAAATTGCCTTGCCACACATCTTCCATCCTAAGATCCACTCACACAAGCAGATATAGCACTTGAATATTACCCAAAAATATCAAGAACGTCAGCGATCTGATCCGCCAAATCATCGACAGAGGGTATGGGAACATCGGAAGAAATTGGAGCAGCTCCTAACTGCAACAACTCTTGAGGAAGATGACAAACTCATGTAAATACCATGTTCAATTTGATGGCAACAAACCATATTGAATAGAACTGTATGCAAGGTTATTTCTTATGGAAGCTGAAACCAAACTACTGACCTCGTGTCCTGGAGGACTAATATGATATATGCAGAAGTTGTGAAGAAGCAAAGAAGCAGCTTCAGGGCAAAAGAATAATCCTTGGAAGCACGATGCATCTGTTTATTTCAAAACAAAAGACAGAAAAGGGAGTAAAAAATCCCTGAAAACCATCAGGAAAATAACAAATAGGCAGTGTTACTGTAATTGAGTGAATAAATTAACTCAATCAAAAGGGAACCGGCGTAATTGCATTCTTGAATGAACCTTTAAACACGTACATTTTATAATCACTCCAAATGAAACATTAACAATGCACACATATGGAGAATAGGGATGACAAAAAAGAAAACAACGTTCACATAGAAAATGTTTCAGTGGAACTTACAGTTTAAAGCCACATCTGGATAGGTTACAAGTGCAGGCTTTTTCTGATCTCCAAACACAGCAACAGACACTGTGCCATGTCTTGTTTTTACAAAATGCTCCTGCAGGCCACCATAAAAATATCATTCTGTATTAAGAGACCAAGAAAGCAAAATGACGATGACTGAAATCGCATCCCATAAGAAAGATTGCAATAGAGGATGTTTAAAATAAACATTAGTGCAAAAATTAAAGTCAAAAAGATAAATAACAGATGAAGCACACTGTATAGATTTCAAGTTAATAGGTGTGTTGCAATAGGATTTTTTTTAAAAAAAAATAGAGTATTGGTTTGAAATAACTGCCAGACAATTTTTATATACAATATTCCCCAAACTACTTCACAGTAGAGATGTTTAACATAGAGCAACCAAATCAATGCAAATAGTTTAGTAGTAAAGAAGCTTGATATCTTCGGTAGCACCTGAATCAATCAACAGAATTATATCAGAACTCAATTTTACCGAGTCCCAACCTTGCAATAGAGAATAACAATATTGGCCTGTTGAGATTATCAAAGGAACGACATATAAACTTAGAAGCATAAGACATCAAAAGCAGATGATTGTAGATGGACCTAAGCATGGATCAATGGAACAATAGCATGGTGACGCTCAAAAATTTAAATTCAAAAAGACAATCCATTAGGGTTTGAAAACAACAAGAGCAGATTGAAGAATCGTAACAGAATTGAGACGAAGATCCACACAGAGAGCATCAAACTCATTGTGTAATTCAAGAATACAGCATAATAATAACTTTTGTGCCTTTTTATATGAACGAGGAAGTTTTTGCTACCTCTATTATATGCAAATTTATTTTTTGAGCAATAATATATACAACTTTATTTTAAAATTTTGCAATATGGAGACATGTCTTCTTGGCTTTTGGCTAGTTTAGAAGCCTTTTAATTTGTAATCAAGCAATTATAACACAAATAGTTAAAATAATACCCTGCCGACTTTTGAAGAAAGGAATAATCCTTTATTCCATTGTTCCAAGTAAAAAAAAAAAGAACTCAAGCAATCTAGCTTTCAACTGACTCTAGCATCATAAGGTCTAATATATATATAACTAAAACAATATAAAAAAAACTACAACCGAAAAGTACAGCCACATGAACATTAGCATTAACCATTAATAAATCAAAGATAGATTTACGTCTTCCAGTGATTAGAAATGTCAACTTATTTCTATAAGTTGAAAGAATTTATAAATTAAACAAAATCAAGAAAGGACGATTGTGTTTAGATTTTACGCCAACACACTAAAAAAGAAAACCAAACATGCAAAGCAACCCCAGTATTATCCCAGTTTAAAGTTTCCTGCACTTTTCCTTGAATTCCCCAAAAATGCAGCACTGATTAGAAGAACAAAACACTCCAATAACAGCTCTGCAGAAAAATAATACAAAATCCAAAATTTTATTACCAAAAAAACACTCCTTATCCAAACCACATTATGTCCTCGTAAATCCAAATAATCACCCAATAAAATCCTCAAAATCAACAAAATATAGCGGAAAAAAATCATAAACATAAAGAAACAACTTCTTATTGAAAGAACGTTATAATTTGTATCATCATAAATCCGGGTAATTCACACGATGAAACCATAAAAATCAACAAAAATAATAATAATAAAAAAACCAATATAAAGATCTGATGAAAATACATAACAGGAACATATACTTCTAAGAAAGAACCTGACCTTTCCACCGAGAGAGATCCTCTCCACATCGACCGAAACCGACCCACTTGATTCCCCCATTAGCCGGCTGAGGA
Source organism: Phoenix dactylifera (assembly GCF_051530095.1). NCBI lineage: Eukaryota > Viridiplantae > Streptophyta > Magnoliopsida > Arecales > Arecaceae > Phoenix > Phoenix dactylifera. The sequence goes on along the minus strand of NC_143198.1, from coordinate 28,940,538 downwards.
GATTTCACGACCGATAACCGAGCCTTCCCTCCCCGGATCCCTTCCCCGCCTCTTCTCCGCCTCTCCCTTTCTCTCCCCGCCTCTCTCTCTCTCGGCCTCGCTTTTTTTTGTTTTAAAGCCCCCGAATCCCCTCCACGTTCTTGCTTATATACGAAGCGGCCCCTCCTCTAAATTTTATTTTTATTTTTAACCCCCCACCGACACCCCCTTATATTAATTTCTCTCTCCTCGACTCGAGTTTTCTCTCTCTCTCTAGCTGGCAGCCGGAGTCTTCCCGGCCCCCCGCACCCCATGAGCCATGAGTGAGGGTTGGATCACGAGAGGAACGATCAGAGCCGTCCGATTTGAGATGACGAGCTTTTTGGTGTTGTTGACCGGTTGACTTGTCGGAAACCGGAATGCAGGTGATGGTCCAGGGTTTGACTGTATGAGCAGGACCATGGGAGATCGTGGTGGTCGGCACCGTCTGATCGTGTGGTACAACTGATGAAGGGCCCGGCTTTGACGTGATTGGATTTTTGGCTTGCAAGGGTGGTGCCGGGTTTCTTGCTATGCGATTCGGTGCATGACACCTGTCAAATCCAACGGTTGAAAAAGAGAGGAAAAATGGTTCGTTTGCCGGAGTTGGTGGCCGTCGCCTTCTTAAAAAGAAGGGAACATACGATGATTACGGGGAGCGCGATCGCCTTAAATATATGACGGCCGTGGCCACCCTTTTATTCTTTAGAAAAATCAAAGTTTGATTTTTTTATTTTTTATTTTTATTTTTTGTACTTTAAAGCCTTGCACCCCCGAGATGGAATATTGTTGTATTTTTAATTCATTTAATATATTAAAATTAAAATTGCATGTCAATTAAGAGGGCGAAAAATTTTGGATAAAAAATTATTGCAAACAGCATTCAGACGAAGTTTTCTGGACACATCAGGATCTTTTATTACTTTGGCATTTTTTATTTTTGAATTTTGTTGACGGTACCCAAAAGTAATATAAACAGCCGTCGTAAAAAAAGAAAACAGTACAGTCATTTTTTTAATTATAAAAAAATAATTTTGACCACAAAAAATAAAAAAATAATTTTGAAAATAACGGCCGCTAGGTATCTCCGTTAAAACGGCAAAAAAAATGAGAGAGATACAGTAATCGGAGGGCACGCCTATGAATGGAAACCACGTTTTGCTTTACAAGACGGACAAAAGGTCTACCGCGAATCTCCGTACGATCCTGGCCATGTGATGATTGGACTCCAAGAGGGTCCAAATTAGTAGGGGGCGTTCGTTCAATCCCAGCTGTTCTACGACAATCATGGCATCGCATGAATAGAATGTACTCACTGTATATGATGATACTCACGGACATTTAGAAATAAAAGTAGAAGGATAATATTCGTGCAATTTTATTTTTATATTTGAACATATATCTCTACATATATATATATATATATATATATATATATATCAGTATTTGATTAATATTCGTTGTTCATATTCGTTAAAAAAAATAAATATGGATAGATAATTATTCGATCCATATCCAAATATTCGATTCTATGTGTAACTCTATTCAATTTTTATATGACATTTATTAACTTTTAAGAAAAATAAATAACTACATTAACATACTATTAACTTGATTTATCATCCACTTAATAATATCTTTGATTCTGTGGTCATAATGTTTAATTATCCAATTTATATTCGTATTTATATCTATATTTTTAGTATCCGACTTGTATCTGTATTCATTTAAAACAATTATAGATATAATTTTTTGCATCTGGCTAACATTCGTATCTGTATCTATATTTGTTAAACAAAAAAATATATCTGTATGGATATTTTTGTATCCGATCCGTATTCGATCCGATTTCATTCTTATACGAATATATTAGAAATATCTTAAAATAGACGTAAAGTTAAGCAAATTGTTTCCATACCAAAAACTGATGATTATATAGGTTGTAACGTATGCGAATCTACCAACCCAACTAGGTTACACCACATGCTATCCCATGTATTCGCATAGGTCTAATCAATTATAATCATCATATAATATATACATAGTTATGATTGAAAGACTTCCTCTCCCTCTCTCTAGCTCAATCGTGAATTATAGAGAATCTTAACTTTCCAATAATAATATGCATACATATAAATACATGTTTCATGTGCACACACGTATGCTCGCATATATATATATATATATATATATGATTTTTTTTGCAATATAATCTTTGATTAAGAATTTTAAGAATTGAAATAAATTTTAAAGTTACTATATAAATTTTAGAAAACAAAGCCATAAATATTTTAGACTATAACAATAAACAATTTCGAACACAAATACCTTCTTGTTGCCCCCCTATATATGGACAAAAATTATTATTTCAAAAATTGTAATCAAACCAAAAATGTTTTATCACGAGAAAGGGCTGACGTAAGGCTTTAAAAATGGTCTATTTCCATACATTGCAGGTAGACTGTAAATAGGTTCTTGGACTAATAATGGAAGCTTCTTGAAGTTACCATGCAGGAAGTTTTGCTTTCCAAATCCGTGCATTTTTAACTTGGGCTGCTAAGAGACAAATGCAGCTGAGCGGAGACCTAAAAGTCATGCCATGTGTCAGTGTTGCATTGGAAGGTTGAGTTGGTCGAATTGCTGGCAAGTGCTCGTCACAGCCTTTTGATCAGAATAACTGAGTCCTAACGTTCAAGCATGATAGGAGCAGACCAACCTATTCAAACATTCTTGAAGCAAATTTTAATCTCTCTATGTTGCTTCTTCCAGATGACCACAGGATGGCATTTGGTATAGAGCGATGATCTCAAAATCTTAAGTGATGTAGATGGAGATGACGAGATCATCATATTTGATTGCATTCTAGTATTTCTATATGGTAACGATCCCAAAATCATCCTTACTCTTAAAATTACCACCCAACCCAGTGATCTTATACTCATCCTTGAGGACAGATTTTTAAGATCGCCCCGACAAGTTGAAATTTAGAAATAAAAATGCCCCTCGATCGAGTGAAAAAAATTATTTCCAAAAATGCCAATATCTGAAAAATAAAGCTCTTCTAGCTGAGAAGAATTTGATAATCTTTTTTTTTTGAAAAAAAAATCTCCAAGCTACGAGGTTCTGATAATTCTATAGAGTTACTTTGATTAGTTTTGATTAATTTTTGATCTTGCTGAATTAGTCTAAAATCATATGTTTTGATGATTTGATTTATGGTCATGTATGTTTTTCTATGATTTGTTTGAGAATTCTTTTTAATTGCAAAATATATGGAATACATCAAAGGTAGTTTGGGTATTATATGGCTAGTGATTTTGAATTTTTATGATATACCAAACAAATTAATCATGGATAACCGAGGATATTTAATGGCTAGAACAAGCATACCAAATATGGCGATCTTAGATCATTAGAGATCAAGATCATCGGTGATCTAAGATCACCATGATAATTTCATTTGGGTCACCAAATACCATCAAAAGGTTTGAAACCTGTATCACCACTGCAATCATTAAGGAAGAAAAGAAAGTCGAGCCAATTATATACATCTATTGCAAAGTCATCGGATGAAGCTATCTTAGGATACCATCCAACTCACTCCGCAAATTAGCATAACAACATCGGCTTATGATGGTTCGTTATATGAATTTATTCAAACGTTAAACCATTCCTTGAACTACAAAAATGTTTTGCATTTATAGGTCGTTCTTCTCTCAATTTAACACGTAACTAGCTCAGCTTAAAGCAAGTACCTCTTTGTCTAGCAACTCATTGCTTTGAATATATGAGATGGATCAAATATGTTGATCACCTATTGTCCTTTTAGAAGTTGACATAGGCTCTTTCATGGATGGAAGGAGTACATATCATGTTATCTAGCTATGGAGATTGTATATTGTTATCTTACCATGGAGGAGTACATAGGCTCGATTTTGTTTCTACCACTCCTTTTGTTTCTAACTATAAATTTGAAATACAAAATGCATAGCATATATCAAGCCTCAAGAATATGAGAAAGAACAAATTTAAAAGCCAAAACCTGTGCATATAATCTGATGAATAAGAAGTTCGCTTGCCATCAGATGTCCCTGCATGTCAATGATTAAGCATAGCATTTATGTGAAAACTGCAGCCACCACAGGGAGAAACTAATTTCATACAATTCCATTCTTCAATTCAGGGTGAAAGGATATGAATAAGATGCAACTTGTCTAAATCATCTTCTATTTCACTGAATGAGTTTCATATCTGCCAATTGTCATACTTTGGTCCCGAATATTCCTGTATACATAAATGACAGCAAGAAAGCGAGTGTTCAGTTGTTTGGACATAATTTTTCAGGACAGTATACTTTAGAGCACGTCGCATAATATTGACATGCATGTTTTAGTGTTGAATTATTATGTTGGACCTTACATGCATGCTTTTACCCTTGCATTGCCTTTCAGCACCACTGTTGTATTTATAGTTTTACTTAAATATGTAGATAATGAAAGCTTCAGGAAAATATTTTAAAGCAAGATATTTTTAGCTTCCCATTTATGCTACGCTTGTTAACACAATAAAACTTTTGTTAGCCTATGGGGAACTTACTGTTAAGTGGAAAGTACCACAAACAATTATCAGCAGTGAGAACGGTGGTTTCGGACTTAATGCTTACACAAATGACAATTATCAGCAGTGAGAACTGAAACCATAAAGTGCAGTTCTTGTGGTGGCTGCTTCTGGAGTTAGAGCTACTCACTTCATTTGGACCTGACGAAAAGGACGCTGAAACTTCACGTAAGCAAGCAAAGTAGAAGCAAGATGAGGAAGCATAGCTACCATAGAAGCCTTAGCTTCCCCCCGACCTACTACAATACAACAGTTGCAACCATAAAATAATAATAAAAAAAACCTTTTTCCAAGCCTTTTAGTTTAAGGAACTCGATCTGGATGCGTAGATAAATTATTGTTGTAAATGGTTCAGATCTGAATGAGAATTTGCTTGAACTAGATCAGACCCAATCAGCCAATGATCGGATCTAGTCGGCATGACTAGAGAATCCCTTTGAAGGGCGAAGGAGCTGAGCAATGGTGAGGCCTCTCCGATGGCTCTCCGCTCTGTTTGCTTCTCCTTCCTATTGCTCTTGCTGCCCCAAAGAAGCCATCTCAGGCCGCCCGGACAGAAGACGTCCCCTTGATCAAGTGCCAGGTCTGTGTTTCTGCCCCAAAATAGTCCCTCCCGTCCTCCCTTCTTGATTCCCTCCTCGTCTTGCCAGATTGGCAGTGGATCTGGTTGATCGTTTGATCTTGTGTGCAACTTTTAGCTGATTTTTTTTCCCTTCTTAAAGATGTGATTGATATAGGTTTTGGAGTTTCAGATAATTGGGATAGATGAGAACATATTTAATCTCAAGAAGGAAGAGGTGGATTGGATTCTCCAGATTGATATTGTTGAGAACGGAGACAAATTGGAGGTAAAAGAACGATTTTTTTTCAGAGTTAACATGTGACTCTCCTGGCATTCCGAAGTCACTTTGATTTAATGCCTTGTATTGACTAAATTATAATGGTCCTGCGGCTCGCTGCATATGAAGTTAAAAGGGTGTCTACATTTGATGAAATTTAGGGAGTTTTTCTTTTTTGTTTTGTTTCTTTTCTCTCTCACTTCGTAATATGTTGTAAATTTCCTTTCCTTAATAATTTCAGCAGCTTCCCACTTTCCCTCCATTTCATTTCAAATAAAAAAAGAGAAATCGAGTACCATAATATGAGTGTCTTGTACAAAAATAAAGGAATGGTGTTTTGGCAGAATATGCCTCATAATAAGTAGTTTTATCACAAAAAAAAATCCAGTCCTCTGGCATTATATATGTGGTTTTAATTGATAGAGAAACTATATTGCATCATAAGAGCTGTAAAAATGGGCGCTAGTTCACCCAGAAAGCACGAAATTCTAGTGATGCCCTGGACACTCTCTCTTTCCCTCACGCAGACTGCAGCGAGAGAGTAATCGTTTCTTGTTGATCTTACAAAGTTAATGACAACAATTAACTTCCTGTTAGGATCTATACCAGCCAGAATCATAGCACTAATCAAGAGTTTCACCTGCTACCATGGATGACTACCTTGGCTTAACTGGTGATAGTTTCCATCTAGGGTTAACATCAAATCTTGGATTGAAATGCTATGATTATTTTGTCGATGGAACAACAAAATAAACTCATCAAACATCATAACACATTGCAACACCAATTCTGTGTGCTGGCCTAACAGAATAAATTGTAACTTAAAAGCATGTCAATAAGTCATTGGGTACCTCTTGCAGATGAATGACGATCACAGGTTAACGCATTTTATAATGCTGGGTACTGGAGACCTGGCAATGTTGTCCATTTAATGAATACTTGAGCATAATCTCAATATCCCGTGGATTTGTCTTGTTGGGCTCCACAGTCATGCTCCCAACCAATGCTTCTCCCTCACAAATGGTCAGAACATCTTCAAGATACAGGACAGTTTGCTTCCAGTGGGTAGCTTTTGATCTTGGCCCTGTAGAGACAGTCTATTCGTTAGAGATCATCAAACATATGCAAAAGGTGAGAATGGATACAGAACCATGTAAAATTAAGAATATGCAGCACAAACAGGAGCTTAGAACTGAACATCTAATTTTCTGAACCATGAGAATGAGATGATCCTAATATTTGGAGAGGATGATGCACAATTAAGGCCTACAATTTGCATCATTCTTTTCATACTGGTACATATTGCTGTATTTGAACCAAAAGGAATGACAGAAATCTTATATATCAAATGGGTAACTGCTTATTACAATGTATGATAGTTCTCAAAATTGTAACCTGTCAACTATATCAATGACATAAACCACCTGGGCACCACACCAGCCGCTCAAAAGTTTGTGGGTTAACTATAGCTCATTGATTCAACTAGTTTCCTGACTCCAAAGACCGGGGCCACTATCAAAAATTCAATTTAAGAATCAGGTGAATTCCATATGACTCGCAGGTTTTGTAGTTGACAGGAAATTTTTTATTTGCATGAACATGAAATTCAATTGTTGAAGCAATGCTCTTAAAAGTATTTTACCCATTTACATAAACACAACTTTTCGAAGCATAATGGTATAGTACCATCTCCTGCTGTCTGGCCCAGTGAATTTCTTGGGAAATGCAGGTTGAGTTTGGGCGGAAGGCAGCAATGCTAAAATTCCAAAATGTTAAATAAAGAAAAGTTCACATGATACTCTTGTCAAAATGCATGCCCATTTTCAAAAATGCATGCCCATTTTCACAAGCTGCTGGAAGTCACAGTACATACATAGATCCAGAACATACATAAAATCTTCCAAGAAGTTCATGATTATAGCCAAGATAGAGAAAAAGAACCTGTAGAGAATCCCATCATCTTGTGACATTTGGTGAATGAGACATCAAAGTAAGCCACAAGAGCATGGATGTAATCATTGCGTTCTGCCACAAGTTTAAAAGGTGCTGTGAAAGATGCATCTCCTGGAGCCATTTTTGAAATATTCATAGTCTGAAAGTAGTGAGCAAGGAAAAAAAATTAAGCAATCTGTTAATCAAATGAAGAATTAAGGCAACAGAGATAAGAAAAAACGGATCCACTAAATCACCTTGAGCAACTGGCAGTTGGTGACCATTTGATTTTGGTCCACGGTGTCAACAAGCGGTTCCATCATAGCCTGTTTCCTGATGCAACTCATGTCAAAGCCATATACATCATTCCAGACTGCAAGCAGAGAGATGATACACCATCAGAAACAGAATTAAGCACGACAAACAGTGTCTCGGCATAAACTTCACAGTATGTTTGAAAGACAAGAAGTTCAAAAAATGTTCTAGGGATATAATGTTCCCATCTAAAGGTGTCGATTATAAGTATGCAGAAACCATAATTTAAAAAAAAAAAAATCAAAAGACAAATAAGCTCACATTCAATCTTATCTTCCTTATATTCAGCATCCTCAATTGCTGTCAAATATAGAGAGGCTTTGTCTGGTAGCACAATTCCATCATTAATCTGCATGAAAAAAGGGACGATAAAAAAACCAAATAAGTGATGATATGGTATTCCATTTACTCTTGGATAACTAGGGTTCAATCAATATAGTGATCAGACATAATGAGACAGGCCATTTAATCGCCAGAAGATATCATCGACATGAATCAACACAACTAAACGTAATCAAATAACTAATGTAAAGCCATAAAGATTCAACTATCATCACTGTAAATCTTATTGGTTATGCAATGGACAGTCTTCGATGGTTGGACTCGGCTTTCTGTGAATGAAATCATATTTTGCCAAGGTTACAAGTATCAATGTCAGTTGGCATGCTGATCACCCACCTAATACTATGTGCCATGCTGTGCCGGCACACATACGCTATTGTACCAAAACAAATAAAAGAAAAATAAAACCCATTTGTAATTAAAAAATATTTTAAAAAGGGTATATTTTTAAGAAAGGATTAAATAGGTGCCAAGTCGAACTGTATCAGGTGCTGATATTGGCGCGATGCAATATGTGCTGACCAGAACAGACCAGCATTTGAAACCATGTACTTCACATAGCTACAGCAATATGCAATATGTGCTGACAAGCACATACCAGCATTTGAAACCATGTACTTCACATAGCTACAGCAATAAATGCAATGAGGTTGACTTCAAATCTAGCAGCATGATATAACAAATTTAATATGCATTGCCATCATGTGACAGACCTAGCTTATTCAAAACAATTAAACCGCGGAGAATTTGAGTGACTGAGCTGCATCTTCATTCAATCAAATTTCAGTTAAGATCATTACATATTAGACGTTCAATGTCACTTCACAATATTTTACTAGTAATGTCCTATTGAACTGCCTCATATATGAGAAGCATTTGCTTCCACTATGCTATCACAACCTTGCACAAACTGCTAGGATGGTGAAAAGTGGACCATGCAACTGCTAAAATCAATCTACATGTTTAACTGGTCACTCCCTTTTGATAGGTTACTGCTTTCCAAAAATCTATTTAGGATCTCATTGAGGCATAGCCATGTCTAGCCTATGCTTACTCTGAGTTTTGGACTAAATTGGTCAGACCTAAATTCTTTCTCGCACTGGATATTGTCCTAGAAAAACCATCCAATTTGGAGACACAGCATGTGAGACAAGAAGAAGAAGGTAAAATGAATGTGAAACATCACTTACGAGCCATTTATCACGTGCATACAGCACCGTGTTCAACATATTCTCAAAGAGTAGGAAATAACCCATCCATTCAGAAATAATGACATCTACATGGGTGACTGGAAGCTCAATCTCTTCAACCTTTCCCTTCAAGACTGTTATGGCTGTAACATTTAACAAAAGCAATTAAGATGCATAGCAGTGGCAGAAAATAAAAAATACAATGTACAGGAATGACCATTAGAAAATCCATTTGCTTGAACAATTTCTTTTGCCATGTCAGCCATGTGGGAGCACTCTATCTGCAGAAGGGTTTTGATTGCAATAATTAACAACATGAATTAATTACTGATGTAAAATAACTTGAAAATTGAAACAATCATAAGAGATCATCAGGGGAAAAGAATCCATGCTGCATGGCAAACAGTTATCTGGGGTAAAAACATCACTTTTGCATGATATAAACGGAAAAGAAGCCCCCTATGTCCAATTTTACTCTATCCACTTGGAACTCACCAGCCACCTCAGATGTCCTTCCACCTTTTTGATGTCAAACCATTGAGCTCAGACATTTCAAGGCCTAATTTAGTATTTTGATGAAATTCTCACTCCATTGTTAGAAAGGGATAAGGAAAACAAGTTCATGCAAAGTCTATTGAACCATTGTAACAATGCAGAGGATTATTTGCACCACTACCAAATTGCTGTGAAAAAAGATGGACCTTAATATAAAATCCAAACTTCCAATGGAAAAAAATCAGAATTTTGTTGTTATATCTAATTCTAAGTAAGATTGTGATTAAAGAAACAACTCATGGAGATGATGAAGGATGCACTTGGATTTCTAGTGAATAGGAAAAAGAAAGAAATGGATTACGAAGACGGGCACATTTCTGCAAAAAATTGTATCCATAATCTAAGCAGGGTCCAACTTAAAAATAAGGGAAAAATATAAAGGATAATCCTGAATTGCTGATATAAGATAATAATGAAGTGAGAAGAATAAAAAGGCTGTCGGCAGCTGACACATAAGACTACATTGCTAATATTGATTCTATTTTAGCTAACTGCTGCTGCCATACAGAAGAGAAGTAAATAAAGAAAGAGAATACATGGAAAAAAAAAAGGTTTAAAGAATAGAAGAATAACAGATCTGAAACCTACCACAGAGGAAAATCTTTTGTTAACAACCATAGAGCATCCAAATTGAAAACCTAAATCATTAAACATGATTTACACTACAAAGACATACCTAGAAAGCAGAAATCATATATTTTGATGGTTTCTAAACTATACATTAAGTTGGTACAAAAATAAACAGTATCAATTGCACTAGTACAGTAACACACATTATAGGGCACATAAATTGAAAATCCATTTTATGGATCATGATCCACACATCTTAAAACAAGTGATTTTTTAGATCATAGTAAACTATAGTATTTAAAACCATCCATTTGACACCTACTTGATTAAGTTACAGATCCTCAATTTCTATACATTTTTTGTCGTGTATATCATGTTACCGACCAATCTGACCGCTCATTTCTTGAAAACAAGCTCCTAGAAGCATATGTGGTCCTCAGTCTCATCAAGTCAGTCAGCCTTGTCACATGTAATAATGCCAAATAGAGAGACCTAGAGAGAGAAAAGGAAGGAAACCTACCGCATAAACATGTTTTGCTCCTGCTTTCGCACAGAAAAGAGAAAGAATTCCTGTTCCTGCACCCACATCAAGAACCACCTTGTTCTTGAAGAGAAAGGTGTTCTGATAAATAACATTCTGATAAGTCTTTGTCCTGACAACGTCTTTCAACATTTCCTGCAGGATCAACATAGTCAATCGAAGCATTCCAAGCTTCCAAATCAAATAGTAATGCTTGATAGGAAAACACTTAAAAACTTAATGGTGTCTCTTCAGTACGATAAATGTAGCAGCATAAATTCAGAAGATTCATTCAGATAATAGCCCTCATGAGCTGGTTTATAACCAACATTTTCATGGTTGCCAATATGTCATTTTTATGAAAGAATAGAAAAGTTCCCTTTCTTACAATAAGATTTTTTCAAAAAAGAGGGCAAGAAGACAGTAAAAGAAAAGAAGCAACCTAAAATCTATTCACAGAAAACACGACTGATCATATGGAATTAACAAATAGCTATCATAACTCTCAAAAGATGCATCCTATTATTCGATACATTTCTATTCACATTGGATAAATCAACCTTAAATCACCTTAGCAGCCAAAAACACTATTCAAAAGAAAACAACGAGGGAATAACTTACTTTGAATTCAAACATAATAAAAGAAAAGATTGCCTAAAAACAACCTGCTTCTGTGAAATAAGAAAAATATCCTTGAACTGACAAATCCGGAGAAAAAAAAACTTGCAAATTATGTAGCAAAAATGTTTCAAGAGATGGAAATGGGGAATGTCCTTAATGAAATAATGAAAAACTAGCAGTTGGCACTTGAAATGGCCTTGAACATTTATGCTCCCAAAATAAAGCCTCTGAACATTTATGCCGCCACAAGTTTGAACTATTTAGTGATGTCAATTGATCTCGACCTCCATTTACCTCCTGACTCTCAACATAACATGTTTAAATAGATTATGAGGACTCAAAATTTCTCCAGAAACAGACCATGATAACATATCTTCACTGAATACATGAGCTATAAAAAAATCCCTTCCTTAAAACAAATCAAATAAAGACCACAGAATCTCTGATGAGAATAACTAAATTAATTACTATTACAATTGCAAATTCCGAAAATTAAAATACTAGCTAGTCTCAAAGATGTTAAAATAAAAGGTCCTGAGCATCCTTGTTTTATACAGCTACCAACTTGAATTGCTAAACTGCTTTCACTAAAGTAACACCTCAATAAACTGCCATATGCACCTGAAAACGTACACAATATCATATTACACAGCTACTTCAACATGATTGAGCTATTGCAGCCCACAAGCTCCCATAGGAGCAGCAGAAGGGTAAAATCATGGATAGCACTGCCAAAGAGGAATATATGAGTTTATAGTACAAACAAATGTATCCTCAAATTTTGGAAGCATAAACCAAAACTGCCTCTTACAAGTATACCGCACCTCCCTACTCCCTAAAAAGAGAACTAATAGGATTATGACTTGTCTAAGCACTTAAATTATCATGAAACACACTTCTAGTGCATAAATAATATCAAACACAATAACAGATAATCCACAACTCACTATTGCAAAGCATTATGTACATTTTCTTATATCACAAGTTGGAAGTACATGTAAGGATTTGAGAGAGATTAATTCAGGACACTTCAGAGAAAGCAAAACAGAATATTAACCAAAACATTCAGATGAGACTTAATAGACCAAAATAAAACATGATAAATCAGCTGGAATCAATGTCTGCTGATTATCCATTAGAGTTGTTCTTTTTGTATTAAGTTTCTTGATGACAAGAAGGAAGATACAAGCATGGTAGCTAGGAGGTAATAGATATTCTGGTTCCAAGCTTAAAAGAAAGTTAAAGACACTAATAAAAATCGTAGGGCTACATACTAATAAATCATATTTTAGCTTAGAACCCAAATCTCACATAACAGTTAATAATTAAAGCAATGTAAATGTCTGTCTGTCTGTCTCTCTGTCTCTCTGTCTATTCGTTAAAGCCATATGATCCTCTCTTAAATGCCAAAGAACAGGAAAAAAGTTCACTTTTCTAATAGAACTATAATTGTATGTAAGTCCTTTCATATCATCACCATTCACAAACCATCATTACCAACACTTCTTCTGAAAGCTGAATGTGACGTACTTACTTCATGAATGCCTGCATACAAGGAGAACAGAAACGTAAGTTGCTGTGCTGACTGAGCTACAAACAACAAATTCAAGAGCAACTCTCACATATAAGAAACTCCTATATCTAACTCACGAGAACAGAAAATTATACTACTGGATGCCTCAAGTCATTAAATAAACAAAAATTGCTTTACCTTTGTCTAAATTATGATATGAAAAGTAGATAACGAGAGAGAGAGAGAGAGAGATGAATGAACAAAAACATTTTTTTTATTTTGTGAACGAACTAGTGCCGAGACTCTACATTCTTAAGAAAACCAGAAAAAATCTTCCTGCAGAACAGCAACAATACTTGGCACCTCAGAATAAGAATTAGGCATCCAATGAACAAAACAAATATTAAAAACAACAGCAGTATGCAAATGAATTAAATCTTGAACAACAGGGCAAGCAAAAAACACGATATCAGATCAAAAGATGACAACTTTTTTCGATTTAAACCACCAAAATCGCCCAAATGCACATAAAACCGCATCGAATTCGAGTCACAACAACGCATTACCGAAGTGGGAGTAGGAATCAAAGTAATAGTCGGCGCTGGTTTTATCGCTGCTGGATAGGGCTAGGGATTCGGGCGGGTTCTCGAGGTTGGAGCTCTCGGTCCTCTCCTCGATCACCTCGTCCACCTCCTCCCCGCCGGCGATGCTCGTACCGGTGGCCGCGTCGTGGAGGCAATTACTCGAGCTGCACTTCTGGCTGCCTCCCGGAGCGAGGCTCTTGTTTCCGCCCTTCCGCCGTCCCATTTCAGGAAAGACGGGGGTTTGGGGAGGAAAAATTAGGGCTTTGGGAGTGGGGACGCCCGGCTACGCTTGGAGAGCAGCTTGAAGCGGCTTCGGACTTTTGGACCGAGGGGCGACTGGCTTATATAAGGGTTCCACCATGGAGGCCGTGTTGTAGTGCCTAAAATGTCTCGCGGAAAAGTATTAGCGTGATCACGACTCACAGTACATTTACGGCTCGATTGGTGGGAATATTTTTTTTTATAAAAATATAATTTTTGAAAAGCAAATTTTAAAAAAGATAGATACTTAAAAAAATAAGTTTGGTATGTTTGGTTGATCATAAGAAAGTGACAAATTCACAGAATGCTGTTGTTTGGTTGACCATCCACTTTTCTAAAAAAGTTATTTATAATTTTATTTATATCCTTAATAGAAATTAGGTCTTTAATGTTTTGGATCAAATAAGAATTTTTGATTTGATGCTGAAGGACTTTTTAAAAAAAAAATAAAAATGTTTTGATTTTTGGATTACGGAAAAGTAATTTTTTCATATTGCTCATAAGAAAGATTTTCTCATGAAATGTGGAAATCATATTTCCACGAGAATATAACTTTTCTGTCTCTCTCCTTTGAAAACTCCAACCAAATAAGAGGCATCTCTTTCCTTTTCATTGACCGCACTTTCCTCTTTTTTTTCCGCGAACCAAACGAGCCCTTAGGATTTTAATGAATAGGCTTCTGTTAGATCTTGGGTTGAAGTCATTAAATCCCTTGGTTGTTGTATACTTCAAATCTCCACATGTATGATGCATATGACTATTTGATTAATAATGTCTAGTGTTGCAGTGTATTAGTAAGAAATTTATAGACCTAAGGTGGGTCCAATGCAGTTGGAACTCATTCCAATTGGAATCACATGAACTATTGATACTGATTCCCTTGTTTGGAAAAGAAAATTATCAATATTGGTTTCAGAATGCAGATATGTTAATAATTTGAGATGAAGAATAAATCTTGTGTCATCATCATTAGTCTGATGACCACACAAGGATTGTTAGAAATACAAACTTTTTGGAAAAGAAATAAAGGGAAAGAAAGACAAAAAAAAAAAAAGAACAGAATGGTAATACCGTATAATGATTATGGTGACAAAAAGAAGTGAGTCAGTTGAGATCTTATTTAGTATATTTATAGGTTATTAATAATCACTTATGAAAAGATGCATTCCGTTACCATCGTGTCCCTTACCAACAGTCGTTTATAAATATGTGCTTATTGGTTCAAACCTATCGCATCCATTCACTATCATATTCCTTATCATATTTTTTTATTGCAACCATTGTTATGTCTCCTCATGACATCTCTTGATTTCAATTTTTAGTGCAACCATCCATGTAGAAAGTTCCACACATGGGTTTTCCATCTCACATATCCATTTTTACAATATTTGGATGCAATCATCCAAATTACATGCTGATTATATTATAATCTTGCATCATATAGCTAAATGATATATAATTAGTATGTGCCTTCAAGATATTTATTTTTTCTGTTAACGCCTATAGCGCACGCTTCAATTGAGAGTTGACTTTAGATAGATACACGATAAATTATGTTTTATAAAAGCATTCTTATGCTTCATAAATGGACTAATCCTAAAATGGATCTTGGATTTTTCATTGACTTGTAGGATTTACTATAACAGTATATTTATTATTCAAATAAGTTTTAATTAATATAGAAGTTATTAAAAAAAACTTAGAATCTTTTCTTGGGGGATATTATGAAGTGCCCATTTCTAGGTCACAAAAAAATTCCTTTACCACATGACATGAGGCAGTTGGTGCAGGCTTTTATATTTTGATAGGCGAGATTTTTGACACTACAAAGTTTAGAAAAGTTTAGAGATACACAATCTTATCCATTGTGTGGAAAGGCTGTTTTTCCATTTTGAATTCATACTATCTAAGTCATAATAGAGTAACCTTACCATTGCACCAAAATCTTGTCTTCTTGGATCTTAGTTTCATCAAATTATTTAAATCAATAATAATAGATAGCAAAAATTGCCCTGATTACATCCACATTATTTTATTTGATGAGCTATAATTGCTCACCAATTAATCACTTCATTCTCTGCAGTGTTGCTCAATCCATACATGCAAATACAAATAGATTTCTATTAGAGAGAAGGGGGGAGATGACAATGGACATCATTGTTATATCTGAGAAAGAGTAAATTAAGCTTCATTCTGATAAAAGATCATGCGGTGATATTGTTGTAGCTGATTCTATAATTCTTGAACAATAAATCAGGGATATAGTAAGCAACCTATAATCTATTGTTTTATAAATAAGTTTCATTAGATTCTTTTGCCTTTTTTAAATATGTCATCAAACAAATCAATGCACACGTCATTAAAATAGTTGATGAAAATAACTTGGTAAATATACATGGAAGGAAACCCTAACACCATATAAAAATAGCTATAGTTTTTTGTTTTTCAATTTCCATACATAAGCCTAATTAGATCTCCCCGTAGAGTTTTAAAAAATGCTGAATTTTTATAACGAAAGGATTCTTCTACCGGCGGAATCCGAAAAGAAGTTTAAGAGAATTTTTTTTTAAAAAAAAGAATTTTTTTGATTTTATCTTTAGAAAAACTAAAATATATTAAATAAAGTTTTGAAAAACTTACAGAGAAAGAATTTTAAAATCCAAGCTACATTATAATGTTTCTAAAATTTCTTATCCCATATATAAAATCTTTGTTACATTTGCACATAAGTTATAACTAGTATCGATTATACGCACAAATAAAAAAAATTAGGAAGAGGGGAACAATCCATTGCAGCAAACACATACTTCCAAGTTTATGCATGGAGGACTAAGATCGAGCGAGCGGAGAACTTTTGCTGCTGTAATTGTATATACTTTTTGTTTAACTTTACAAATGCAGCAATCTTTCTTAAATAATACATTTCAAATTTGCAGTATAAATATTCGATTTTTTTTTTTTTTGGCATGAAACTCCCGTGGATATAATTTTTGAGGCTCAGCGGCAGAAGCGAAAACATCCAATGCCTCCTCGTGGCATTCCCTATGTTGGGTTCCTCCTTTTCAAGAGCCATGTCAAATATTTACAGGAAATTAATCCAGAGGACACGAACCTTTAGGCAGCCAACGAGTCCGCTGGAACCAAACTCCGCCGTTCACCACCTCTCCTCCCGGCAAACCGTCTCCCGCGTCCCGGCCCCAGCGCACAAGTTCGCGCTACCACCGCCCGGGCCATCGCCGCCGCCGCGCCGGCGAGACACGCGGCAGCGCACCAGCGGCGTCACGCTGCGTACGGGGGTAGCCTTCGCGGTGGAGGATCGCCTCCGAGGAGGCGAAGATGAGCGCTTGGAACGCATCTAGCGGGCGGCGGAAAAGGACGATGGCGGGGAGCTCGGCTAGGGCGAGCCCCACGACGACGGTGGCGCGAAAGATCAGGGATTCTGGCGCGGTCGAGCGAGGGAAGGGAAGCGCGATGCTGAGCTATCCATCGCCATAGAATTCGAAGTGGGGGGCGGCCGTGAATGGGGATTCCGGTTCTATAAAATCGAATCGGAGTTGGAAAGCTTCGGGTTGGGTTTGGAAGAAGGGTGGAGGAAGGGGGGATGACAGCTCTTTCTAGGATTTCGATTTTGGGATGGGATCAAAAGGGAGTTTCCTGCGTGAACCTTGGCTGGACTCGCAAAATAAATATCCAATCTCACTTATTGGAGAATTCAAGTGCCAAATGATCTAAATTTGAGCACAGAATCCTAGCCTCCATAATTCGAACCCTGTCAGGTTAGGGTGATTTCATGAAGAGCCATGCTACTGAAATTCCGGTACCAGTTCGATCAGGGTATATAGCATGGATGACTCACCGATATTTGGTATGGCGAACCGGCTTGTATACCAGACGTATCAATATAGTAATACAATGGCACCGATATAGAGTCTGCTATCGAGATGGCGTATTTTGGTTATGAGATAATTGACATAATTTATTCTTTATGTTAGCTAATGCATCGGCTCTTTCTGAATCTGAAGTACTGCTACAGATCGTCCATTTCTCACCTCGTCAATGTCTCACCCTCTCAGTTCGCTGGGTCCTAAGTGGTGGTTGGGGATTGTGCGATGCTTAGAGGTTTTGGGATGCAGATCAGTTGATCATTGACTTCCACGAGATCATTGGCATAGACATTGGTGATATGCATCTTTCTTGAATGCAGCTTAAGTATGAATACTTAGTATTATAGAAAATGTGAGAGGCACTGGTTAGACTAGCGTGGGAGCAGTTAGAGTACATAGTGTTATAGAAAATGAGAGAGGCAATGGTTAGACTAGCGTGGGAACTTTACATATATATAGGATAAGATTTGGTTGTCTGAGGTTAGAAGCCAATTATGGTAGTTGGATTTGGATTGATTGTGTTGTCCAAATCTTTTAACCCGAACTCGACCCAAATCAAATTGAACCAGCCTGAACCAATATGGGTTACATCTGGTTGTCTCCAGGTTAACCTCGGAGAGGCAGCAGGTCTAGAAGCGTCGCCATTTTGAGTTTTGTTGGGCTTGTCTTCTCGCAAAGCTCCAATTATGTATGAGAACAATAAAAGAAGCGCTTGTTACTGGCAACTGAATTCAATTCGGTCCAAGAGTTTCCACTTCGAGCATTCAGTTGACCCAAAGTGGAGCACTTCGACGAAGTAGGCTCCTGCTTAACCTGCTTATACCAAACCAAGCAAGCAATCTCCACCCCCTGCTTCAACTCCGTTCTGATTCACTGAACACTTCTTGGCTACTACGCTCGGACAGTCCAGCCCTTCTTCTGCTACTCCCTCTTTTAAATAAATACTCTCCTTCGTACAAACTCTTCAAAGAAAGAGATAAGGAAGCATATCATTGAAAATTGTGATTATAGTTATCAAGTTTATTGGAAACAAATTGATTACTTCCACCATAGCCATTATCAAATGCTCCCTTAGATTAACCGATTCATATGGCTGACAACTGCGTAAACACAACCAATACTTTTAACATATGATGTATTACTCGCAGATATTTTTAGCTATCCCTGTCAGAGGCTAGACTAGAATAGTTCTAGCTGTACCTTAAAAATGTTATTTCAGTTGAAATTAGCTCATACATTATCTGACAATGCTTACAAAAAAAAATCTATTGCCAGAACATGCAAACATTAAAAAAAGAACAGAAATAGAATAGCCACATAGCGCTAAGAAGCTGTAAAGGGCTGGCAAGCAGTTTCAAGCAGTTGCCTTTCACGAGCCAATCACGCATCAAAGTGGACAAGCAACAGTCCACGGATAAACATTTAGTCGCAGGAGACAGGCATTACCTGTATCAAGTTTCATGTATAAAAAGACCTACTAAAACGCTTTGGCTTTGCCACATTAAATCAAAGATGATCTCATCATCGCAGCGCATAAACAATTGATCACTCGCCGAGCACAACAGCCAACTCATTTCTGGCTGCATTCATCGAGCCGTCTCAGCAGAACCAGCCAGTTTGCTGCACAGAACCCATAATCTGGAGGAAAATTCAACAAGGTGAAGGACACTTTCTGATGATCACCGTGCAGTCTGACATGTTACTATGAGGTCCCAAGTCTCCAGAATTTTAATGATGGCAGGCCTGTCTCGAACCAAACATGCCTGCTAACAAGGCCTACTCAATCTCAGCCTTCATGCCCATCAAGGGCATCACAAAAAGCTCATTCAACATACACACACCTGATTATTACTGCCCATACAGGAAACAACCGTCATTAATATATGAAACTCCAAGACAAGAGGCATATTTAGGATGAGGCCATCCATCCCTGGAATCCCAAATTTAGGTACAAGTGATATTTGACATTAAATAGTTAATCATAGCCTACCAAGCAAAAACCCAAGCATTCAGCTATCAGTTATTCTGATGATAGACAAGAGCTGACAACTCTTTCAATATTTAAAAAAAGGGTTAGCACAGAAATGAACAATAATAATAATAACAGCTTTCACAAGCCTCAAAATGCTTGTCCTGAAGATACAAGCCCCGACACCCCTGCATGACAGGCAGCAGAACAGCCTCTTCATAGCATCTGAGACACAGACCCTTGATCAGCCTCTGGTTTGATTGTAGGAGAGCTACAACCACACCTTGGGGCTTAACTGGACATAATAATGAAAGACGTGAATCTTCTCCATAAAAAAGAAAATAAAAGGAAAGAAAAATCAGAGCTAGGCTGCCCTCCCGGGAACAAAAGACAGATAACTTCCTCATGGATTCTGACAGCTCCGCTGGCCCCAATTTCAAACACGTGTGACCATCCAACGGCACATCCTACTCCCGGTTCTTGCTGGTTTCAGGAAACGAGAATAGCTTCCACAAGAAGCAACCCCCTCAAAAAAATAGTTTGCTAATTCATTTCTTTCCATGGCCTTCTCTAAGCATAATACATGTACAAGCTGTTTGCAGCAGCACAGGCAATCGAATTCTCAGTTGGGTGCCATGCTAGATGGAGCAACTTGGTTGTGAAATCATATGAGTTTCCATTTGCATCAATGCCTGAGGTTTCTGCTCCTGCAACATTTTGGTATATGTGTTAAATATTATGAAGTGGAGAAGATTTCTGAGAAAACCTCAAACAATTATGCAGC
Source organism: Phoenix dactylifera (assembly GCF_051530095.1). Lineage (NCBI taxonomy): Eukaryota > Viridiplantae > Streptophyta > Magnoliopsida > Arecales > Arecaceae > Phoenix > Phoenix dactylifera. The sequence goes on along the minus strand of NC_143198.1, from coordinate 28,920,027 downwards.
ATAGGCTGTTGCGAGCTACTAAAGTTAATGGGTGAACACTGACCTCGTCTGACAACACGTGTCAAACTGCTCAGAGACCTTGCAGGCCTTGCAGGGTTTTGGCCTTGTCTTCTGAATAACAACAAAAAGGCAAGATCGAGTAAATATGTTGGCACAAACCTTCCGAGTAAGGCATTTTTTATCAGTTGCATTTTTTATCAGTCACATACACAGTCACCCAATACCTGTTTGACCAAGTACTTGTTTCGTAGACCACCAGCAAAGAGTTGCAGTACTAAAGAAGAAATTGATAAGTAGAAATTTCAGAACCTTTAGCATTTTTTTCTGTTGTAATAAACTAATGATGTCAAACTAAATTTTCTATGATTCAGAAAACTTGTAACTTAGGGGTCATCAATTGGTGCAATGGTAAAAAGCTTGGGTTGACAAGCAAAATGGCACATGTTCAAGTCCTGGAGGAGCAGCCACTTTGTGTGAAAAAATGCTAAAAGTTAGGTCTGTCCCCAGTTTGTTGGGACCATAACGGGATAAAGGCCTTTTTTTTCCAAAAAACCTATAACTTTTTTTATCAATGTCAATGACATACAGACATGCCAAGCATCTATTATTGGCATATCTGTGTTTTAAAGACGACATCAATGCCACATCCAACAACTCGCACTCTATCATCTCTGAAGCGCCCAATCACTTTGTTCAAACCCAAACCCATCATACCAGTAATTCCATCATTCATCTTGGTAGGGTTGTACAATGCATCAATAACCACAGCGATCCATGATGATGTGATCCATGCCACATAGCAATTACTACTGTTGCTATGTTATCGCTCCACATAAACAATAGCAAAATTACAAGAACAATTTTAAACTTGTAGATTCTCAGACACCATAGTATCATCGGGTACCAGCACTTGTACATTATCGACATTAATCCCATAGCTTTCAAAACTAAACCAACAATTTGGGTTGACATTGCATACCCTTCCCCATCATTCACTAATATAAAGGGCTAAATCTTTCCCAAGTCCATATCCTTGTAATTGAAGCTACATATATATTAAAAAAACAGCATGCAAATTTTCAGCTAATATGATTCTAATGTGAAGTATAAAATTTTCATGTATTTTCAACCATATAAATTAAACATGTATTGGCCAGATCTGGATATGCGCTAAGATACAGTGGCTGCATATTATGACATTTCAGCGAATTCTACATCAAGAAAAACAAAAATGTTCATCTAGTTCTTTTCTACCCGCAACCCCCCCCCCCCCCCCCCCGACAACACACACACAAGAAAAAAGGTTTTGAGTCTAATCATTTTGTCAGTAATAAGTATGTAAAATTACCATGATCAATTCAACTATACCTCATGGGATTTTTGCTGGCCTCCAAAGTCGCTGCCTCTGTGCTTCCAGCAACGCAACCAAACACACGGAAGAGATTGCTGGTTGTTGCACAAACAGTAGCAGCACTATCAATATTAAGGAAAGAAATAGCAACAACCTAACAAACAGGCCAGTAGGACGCACACCTGTAAGAACCAGTTGCTACCCGTAGTCCATCACCACTTAGGCAGCACTCAAATTTGTCGAAAATGGAGTCACTTTCATATAAATCACATAGCTGTATGAAAATAGAACCATCATAACCAAAGTACATGGTGCATTACATCTTTCTCGCCAACTATAATTAACATGAGCTAAACTGTAACAAAAACAAATTACCTGAGGCCTTAAATATTCATGGACCTGAAAAGTTGCAACAGGACCAGAGTCCATGTTTATGTCCCATAACTGGAAAAATCGCATAAGAAAACAAAAAGAAAAGTAAATCTAAATGAGACAACAAAATAAAACAAAAACCAACATCATGAGCTTCATAGGAAAGACTGCAAAAGATATAACAGACTAATGCTACAAACAGACATCAAAAATAGCTACATGTAAATCCTACAGACACCAGAAATAGTTACACAAAATCAAGGTAGAGCTGCAATACTGCTAGACAAATAACATCATCATTCTTCATATTAAAAAATTAGCAAGGGAAGGGAAAAACTTTCATGTGTCTCAATTAAAGGGCAGAATTACTAGCTTATAAATGAACTAGAGCGAAGCTGTGCCATATATTTTACCAATATTTGTTTTTTATTGTGCCAAAGCCAGGGGATAGAAGAAAAAAAAAAGAGTTCAACCACTTGCTACCATCACCTAGCGCACATGAAGCATGTATGATGATTTCATAAAAATGTGTGCATATGAACGAGAGTCCGTGCATAAAGAGTATCAGCCTCACTCAGCCCAGGATGATGGGTGCATGACTTCAACCAAGGAGATGGGTATTCGACTTTTACTTTCTATGAACTTTTTTCATGATACAAAATGGAGCAAAATAGGAATTCGAGGCTTTGTCGGTACTTCTCCATACTGGGCATCCAGATTGAACCAGTGATTAACTAGGTCCTGGGAGAAGCCCAAGACCCTGATCCCTCAGACCCAGACCATCCAAGACTATATCAACCAAAACAAAGCAGGACAAGGACCAGCACCAGCTGGTTCTGCTGAATACCATCCTGGGGCCCTGAATGCAGTCAAAAAGGCACCAGTCCCATTTACTTTGTTGATGTTGGAATTCAAACAGGAAGAGGAAAGGGGAAGGGAGAAAAAGAAGAGGAGAGAGTGCTCAAATTCAGCTAGCAGAGCTCAGATCTGTCCTCCTCCAAACCCTTTCTAACACCAATAATGGACTAAAAAACCTCACCTGACCCTAATTTATGCCCCCCCGCCCCCCTCCCAAAAAAAAAAAAGAAAAAAAAAAGAAAAAGCCCTAAACAACAACAAAAAAATCAAAACAAAGGAAAAACATAAAAGAATTGATGTATCCTTACATACCGGGATGCCAACATGTCCCAAGTATCAGTATGGAACCACCCTAGTATTGTACCAACCCAATCTGCAATCAATACTGGGACTAGGACTTTAAACCTTGCAGCAAGAGAAAGAAAGTGTGTTTATATCCATAAATGCTACATTATTGATTGCCTTGAAGTAGAAAATATCATAATTTTGTATAACAAGGAGCTCGTGAATCCTCATTTGCCTACAAATTAGGAAGGATCACAGATTGTATTACAAGGAGAAACCTCATTTCTCCAACAGAAGTGTGCACAGCTTAAAACATTGACAAAGTCCATTCTTTGATCTTTTCAGACAATGGGAAAGTCATCATAGACTTGAAAACTGAAAGGGTCAACTGCAAAAGTCACATTGCTGCTCACAATCATGGAATACTGTCTAAAGTGACTTCCAAAGATCTAGAATGTGCAATCCAAAAGAAAGCTGCAGGAGTTTACACAGCATAAGGACAAAAGTGAAATTACATAAACATGTGAGATGAGTTAGTTGTGCCTCTTAGGCACTTAGGCTTGCATGACGGATATAGTTCTCATTTCTGAACTTCTGATTCACAAAATTGCTCCTTATTATACTGCATTATATTACTTCTTCCTTTTATGCACCTTGTCAACACCATTATTACCATGCTCTAGTGCCGTTTGGGCCAAAGAATTGATAACTCACTAATAATATTAGACAATCTGTAAAAGAATAGGCAACAAGTTCTCTTGTGCAGTAATGCTGAACAGTAACATGAAATATCATAATCAAATACAGATGTTGCGAAAGTAGTGAGCTCTTCAAATAAATGGATTTGAACCTCTTGATCCCAGTAGTAGTAGATCATTACCTTAATGTGAAGAATCCATTTCATCTGACTATTAAATTTTTAAACCACTTCCTTGCCTATTGCAGTAACCAGAAATTACTCAAACTACCAATTCAAAATTATGCAACCAAAACAGCTAACAAAGCTTATGAAAAAAAGGAACAAAGTGTCACTTTACTGATATATGTTGAAGCCTTCGCATCAATGGCATCTTTAGAGTATTGCATTCTTAACTGCTTAACAAAAACCAAATAAAAGCAAAGTTTCACCTATTACTACAAAAACTCATATCATTTAGCACAACATCTCGAGGATTCTTGATTAATTAAAATGATCCATCATGTGCTTAAAAAAGGATGTAAAATTTATCAAATATTATGTTCAAAATATTTCTGACTTAGTTCCTCCATAAATACTAATTAATTATCTTGTCTCCAAAATTACTGCTCAAATTTAGAAACCACTGCACACAACTTCCAAAACAAAAGAATATTTTCTGGAATGTGTTAAAATGTAAAAGCATGACACGTTGCCAGCAAGCATAATTCATATTGCTAATCCCTCAAGAAAAAGCAAATAATTAAGAAATTAAATTGCAAGAGGGATACAACTGTATGAACCTTAAGCGTCATATAATCACGACTTAGGATGTGCCTTCCATCTTGTCCAAATTTAATATCTGAAATTGAAGCAATGATCTCAGTAAAAAATGACCTTGAACCTGGAGCCTCCTCAAACCTGTATATGGAGAAGTCCCATTAGCTAAAGCAACACCAGACATGCTAAAGAGTCTAAAAGACACTTGTAACTGGGCCAGTAGATTGCAATTTCATTGTCCACTCAACATAAGCACAGTTAGTTGCAAGATTTCATGCAAAATGCAAAATAAAATATGAGTGGTTACTTACAGCTGGGAATGATTATCGCATAAAGCAGATTGACGCAGATCAATAAGTCGTATTGAGCCCTTTGAGCTACTATATGCCAATGTGTTGCAATGATTCGGGTGAAACTCAGCAGATGTAATCACCTCTGGTAGTGTCAGAAAATGAGTTAATTTCATTTACTTTCATCACTAATATAATACATAATGGGAACCCAACAAATCAGTTGAGCTTAAGTCATATTTCAAACGAACACCAAAATAATGCATATCACAGAAAAGGGGCATGCTATATCAGGTGTTGTTTGTAGGCTGGTGCAGTCCAATCAGACAGAAGGCCCACCAAAGAAATAATCATCTCGAGCTCAAGTACAAGCCTGTTGGGCCAGCCATGGACTCAAGAGACAGGAAAAAATAACTCAGGCCTGATTTATGCCCAGCCTAGAATAAGAAACCTATGCTCAGGCTAGCTTCAGAGATGGTCGCTCAGGAATAAGGTTTGGACAGAAATCAGGTAAATCAACCAAGCATAGCCCATTGATACCCCTAATTTTACACTTACGATCAAAACCAAATGAGCTATGGATTAGCATCAAATTCTCAACATCTGTAATTTTATCAAGAAGTCCACATCCTTACATATGTTTGATTAGCTTCAGAAAATTATGATGCTTGCATAAACTTGAAAATTCCAGCCTCCAAATTTATAAGATAGAAGTATCACCTACTCGGGCCAAATATTCATAGTTTCATACCAGTTAGATCTTCCATATTTGCGGGTTTCACATCAACAATGTTAAAACTCTGGTTGCTAATTTCCAAATTCCAAAGGTTTATTCGCAAATCATCTGCTGATATGAAAGTCTCACCATCGCTGGCAAATAGGAAAATAATGAAATTACGTAAGTGATCATCAAATAAGAAATTTTCAATAAGAGAGCATGGATATCCAAAGAAGTAAAGCTTGAGTTTGTATCATGAATTACACAAAATTAAATACTACATCGTCCTGAAAACTTTTGAAGGTTACATGTTGCTGTCAAGACATACATAACATACCAGGTCAAGCATAAGCCATAAGAATTTAACCATAGTTTTTTATATTACCACTAAAGTCCCATTGAAACAGGTCGGGTGGCCCAAGAAGTTACAAGCAAGAAAATAACTTACAATTATCAATAGATCACTTGATTTAATTATGAAAGTTGCATACAAATGATAGTCCAGTTCAGTAAATTATTTTTCTTCAGCATAAGAAAAAAAAAAGACAAAAGGGTTCCATCCAGACTCTATATAAGGAGATAAATGTAAATCAATCCAAAAAGAAATGTAAGAAAACCATACTCAGTTATTGCAACATAGTTGACATAGGCAGTACTATCCAATCTTCCCAAAAAATAAGCCACTGCCAAATGTTAAAATGAACACTTATTACATCACATTTTCATAACCTTGCTAAGTCATTTACCCTCTCAGGAGACCTTCCATACCAAACCAAACCAACTTCTCAGTGGTGAAATCTATGGCCTTTCTCAAATAAAAAAATCTGCATATAACCTACTTTAAGTTTTTCAAGATAAATACTAGGGTTCAAAAAAAAAATCTAGGGGCATTTTTTTCTTGTTCCGCTGTCCATTTCTAAGCATTTAGCTTAATCAATAGTAAAACTTACAATCCAGATTAAGAAGTACCTAAATTGTCCCTTAAATATATGGGAGCAATTAACATATAACTCAGCAAGACTTTCAACTGTTCCCAACAAAGAAAAGGGGGAAAATATATGAAATTTGTGCCAAAAATTTCCAAACCAAGTATAAGACATCTAAAGCAAGACCAAAGAACTGATGACACCACAAGGAAAGGTGAAAGGTGTGACATGAACCTGTTATTGGAAATTGAATTGATGTGATAATCATGTGCATGAGCATATATTCTTCGACATCTAGCAACAAGGCTTGTTTCTTGGCTTGCTACCTGTTCGTATATAGATGCATGCAAGACATCTTAGTGATCATTTCTAAAGATGGCAACAACTATAACTAAATGAAAGAACATAAGTGCATTGATAAATCATAAGAGGATCAGGAAAAAGAGTTAACAACAAAAGAATATATTGGATGACATAAGATAATTAATGCACACAATGCTGTGAAATACAATGCAAAAACTCATGCAAAGATATACATCACACGTGAGACACAGACATTTGCAAGCACATGCACCCCTCTCCTCTTCTCAATGAATGCATGTATATGTATATATATATGTATATATGTATATATATGTATATATATGTATGTATATGTATATATATGTATGTATATGTATATATATGTATGTATATGTATATATATGTATGTATATGTATATATATGTATGTATATGTATATATATGTATGTATATGTATATATATGTATGTATATGTATATATATGTATGTATATGTATATATATGTATGTATATGTATATATATGTATGTATATGTATATATATGTATGTATATGTATATATATGTATGTATATGTATATATATATGTATGTATATGTATATATATGTATATATATATATGTATGTATATGTATATATATATGTATGTATATGTATATATATATATATGTATGTATATGTATATATATATATATGTAAATATATGTATGTATATGTATATATATATATATGTAAATATATGTATGTATATGTATATATATGTATGTATGAGGTAGATAATTGCTGGGCTGGGCTGAGCACAACTACCGCAGGCAAACGTAATGATGGAAATCCTCCAGGAGGAAAGGAAAAGTCGTTGCTCATATAATTGTATGAACATCCACCATTTGGAAGGCACACTCTAGGGCTGGCAGTACTTGAGCTAGCAATGCTACCATTTGCTGCAGCTTGAGAAGGATCCAAATTCATCTTAGAAATTCTTTTCACCTTCTTTTCTTGCACCTGTATATGTGCAAAAAAAAATCAGAAATTTAACAGGAAATATTTGTAAGAAGGTCAAACATAAAGCATAGACAAACCTATCCACAAAAAAGAGAAATGAAATCACTTCCAAAAACAGCCAACAGCAGGCACCATGAGCAACTATTTCAAAATTAGCAATTCCTAGCTCAGATCTATTCTAATCCTTACAATATGTGCATAAAGACAGCTAGGCATGGCTTTTCTCAGGTAATTTAAGAAAGATCAAAAGGTTCAACATGAATTAATATTCTGATAAAAAATATTTGTTATAGAAAAGAGACATCAAATATTCCTTATTCATGACATTGTCGAGAAAAAATTTCACGGTATGCAATCTCTATATAGATTATTATTGTCGTCCAGAATAGTTTTGTTTTACTTAATCCAACTAATTGATGCTTGAGATTTATCAATTAACCTAGAAAAATATCTGAAGAATGTCTTCAGCAATAAATCTATTAAAAAAAAAAAAAAATAGGAGTTATAACAGATGGAAAGCATGGATATATTTTCAACAAAAGAACACCATTAGATTCTAGAACATATCGCAAGATTATAATGCTTTTGCCGATTTGTAAATTCTGATACTTAAGTAGAATAATCCAGTAAACAATATGTAAATAACAGATAAGGGATGATATGATAGTTGATCACTACAAATAGTCAAAATATGGTTTGCATCGATGGCAGTGTGACAAATCTTGGAGTGATGCACCGTGAGATCCAAAGATGGATTCATGAGTCATCAGAAATATGTATAGAAGCTCAGTGGTAAACAGACCAGTGGGGCACATGGGAAACAAATTCCCCAGCAATCATGTTAAATTATGATTCGCAAATATTATTCCAAGAAAAGTAACAGATGCTAGAGGGAACTGCAAGCCTGCCTTCCAAAATTTGATTGTTTTATCATTGGTGGAGAGAAGAAACAGTGCACCATTAGCCATTTGGCACCATCGGATCTTGTTGATCTTCTCTTCTATTTCCAAGCTCTTAAGGTAGTCAAACTGATTGCACAAACATGAAACTAGACCAAGTCACATCAAGCATGAAGGATCATATTTCTATCAGCAACATTCCAAAAAGATGGTACCTCTGGTTCATGGCTTTGAAATTCTGTTTTATAGCGGAATTCAGGATGCCTGCTGATTGGATAGTCTAGGCTCTCTAGATCCCTTCTGCAACCATGCTACAGATCAAAGAGACAGAAAATGTGAAATAATATCACAAGAAGGGGAAGCACAACAAGTCAGACAGAAAAAGGCAGCAAAGAGATAATCTGTAGAACATACATCTCTAACATCTGTCCTTTCAAATAAAACTACACGACCACCTCTATCTCCAGTAGCAAGATGGTCCCCAGATTTATCGAATTCTATTGCTGAAATAATGTCGACTGCAACAAACAACAATATTAAAAGCATCAGCAGGCACACAAAAAATATCACATTCCTTCCAAGAAACCAAGAAACACACACACTAGCTACTGGGCAACATGAGACACAGTATGACATCATAAACTCAGAATTCAAATTGAGTGATTTCATAAAATAATCCATGATAGTCCACGCATCAAGTGGCATATATGTGGGGGGGCGCAAAATAGCAAGGTTCGCCTCTCGGTACTGGATCCCGTACCGGTACCATCCTGGTACAGTGTCAATATGCTTGGTATAGAGGTCGGTTCGGTGTACCGAAACTCTGTACAATACCCCCTACTAAGTCTCGGTTTGGTATTGATACATAGCAGCATGCATTAATACTACGAATCTTGGAAAATAGATAATTTGATGTTCATTCACAAGTGCTACTTTTTATGATGCTTCCTTAACTATTGATCCAATCATATTGTGATGTATGAAAATCCAATTTGATGATTTTGGAATTATTTTTGAGGGTGTTATAACAAAACAATAGATGACTCTATGAGTTAAGAAAATGCACAAAAAAGTGCTTAAAAATGGGAGAGAAATATTGGTTGTAAGGTGCATTCACACTATTAAGGTACCTATACATTTTTCTGTTTCAACTATAACTGATATAATAATCTTGTGACAAACACAAAACCACTTGAATAATGAGTTAGAACCATGGTCAGCGGAATCAACCCAAACCATCCGGTTCGGGTGTACTGAACCATACCAGTGGCGGATCAGAACGGTTCCGACAACTAAAATAAGAAACTGGCAACAGAGGGGAGGAAAGCAAAGGAAGGAGAGGAAAAGAGAGAGAGAGAGAGAGAGAGAGAGAGCAGAGGAGGGAGGGAGAGGGAGAGGGAGAGGAAGAGGAAGAAAGAGAGGGAGGGTGGCGGCCGGCCGGTGAAGGGCCGGAGAGCCGTGCGAAGGGGTGGAGGAAAACAGAAAAACTAGAGGTGGAGCCCCTCCTCCACCCCTTCACGTGGCTCCTCAGCCCTCCGTCGGCCTCCTTCTTTCTCCCTTCCTCTATCCTCCTCTCTCTCTCTTTTTTCCTCTCTCTCGTTCTCCCTCTCCTCCGCCCCCTCTACTGTGTTAGTATGGGCCCAACATAAAACGACATAGGGGCGTACCAACCCATATCACCGGGCAACCAGTGCAGACCCCAGTTCCAGCATAGCAATCCTTGGTTGGACCATATAAGGATGGACTCTCTCCTCCATAGATAGGACAAAGTGATAGTACATTTTAAAAATAAAATAAACATAAGCACTTGAATCATTGAATGAATAACACAAGTCCTAAGCTTGCTTACCGCATGCATCTACTGATCTAGAATTATCTTATCATCTCAACCTTGTTTAGGTTTTCAGCATCCAAAGAGGCTGAGACAGATAAAAAAAATTATGGTTGGATAATCATGAATATCAAAGTTTTCCTTTTAAGTTAGTGATCAGACACCTTAAACTTTCAATATTCATCTAGTTATACCTTCAGAAAGGCAAAATGCTGACAGCCAAGAATTGCAAGGATATCCTGCAGCACTCACCCAATTTGCACGAAATTCTTCCATGAACTTAATATGGCCTTAAGCCTAGAGACCTCCAAAACCCTGAACTCTAAGAATATATAAGCTATCAGACTCAAGAGAACAAAATTGTAACCCTAGAGAAAAATTCAAGAGATTTCTGTTGGCATAATAAGGCAAGATGAATAGGTGTTGCCCACATGCATGGATAATGAACAGCCTCTAGATCAGATGAGAATATAGGTGGGGCCCCCTTCCCCAGGGATCCATCAGACCTGTTGTTAGATGTGAACTATTCTCATGCAGTGCACAGTTTCATGACTAAAGCACCTTTAAAGAAATGCATCATGAACCATGATTTGACATTGTTAATGTGAGAAAGTAGTGCTCATGGAGGTCATGGATAGTTATAGAAGGTGATCCATGCAACAAGATGGCTGGGACAGAGATGGTATCGATGCTTCCGTCCTAATGAGTTGAGTCATAACGGTTGTAATCTCACAAGGATTGGCACGACATCTTCTGCAGATTGAGACAAGCATTCGGTAGCTTGTTGATAAAGCAAACACTCAATCTATGTTCAAAGACTGATCATTGGATGCATTTTCTAAGGTCAGGAATGATTGCAGTAGCAATGCTCGACTCGTTCAATAGCATTAGACAAACACTCAACCCTTTCAATAGCATTAGGCAAACATCAATGTTGAGCCATCTCTAATTTGATAACTAAGATCTAGGTTACAATGTCTCCCAGTTGTTATTGACGGTTAATAGCAAACCTTCCAATTCAAATTCAGGTAAGACTTTTTTAATTCGATTAAATTTCCACAGTTCTGGGCAAGTTGGGCTTCTTGGTAAATAAAAACATGGTCAAGCAATTCTTACTCAATGCTGATGTCAATTGTTGTTCCAAAAGCATCTCGGAGTATATAGGTAGAATTAATTGAATTTTCAAGTTTGTCCTTCATGTGTTCCATCAATAATGACTAAAGGGAAACCAAATCCAAAGAATTAAGCAAGAACCTCAAATAATGTAAGAAAGAATTGATGAAATGTGAAAAGATAATGGAAATTCACATCCAAAACAATGAGCTCATGCTGTCACTCGAGGTCTTTAATCCTCAAGGCATGAGCTTCACTACTAGCAAATAAGACGGGATTCTTTCTACACAGTGCCCTCCAAGATTCATAGCAAGCCCCCCTCTCTTACAAGTTGCATTAACCAGGAATTAAGACCATTTAATAAAGGATTCACGTCAAATAGATTACCCATCTATAACATTTCCTTTCTTCATACATCCATATTTTATCGGCATCTCTTAAGGTTGCAATCTATTCCTGTTGTTCATCATCTACTGCATAGGTTTATAACTTTATCCTAGAGTTCACAGAGAGACAGAGAGACAGAGAGAGAGAGAAGATGAAGAAGATTTTTTTTTTTTTTGCACCCACGAACTGTACACCATGCAATAGAAGATAGAACTAGAATCTGAAAACCAGTTAAACTGTTGACAAACACAATATACAAAATTTTCTGTTCTATATGAACTAAGTTCGGTATTAAATGGCTACGGAACCCAGCTAAACAAACACATTCTGATGAACGTAGACAAGATATCACTAAATCCAAAACTCATAACAGGTCGACCATATGAAAACAGCAAGCACATCGTGACATTCGCTCAAAAAGGCAATTCCTCTCAGCTATAAATAAGACTAAAAACAACAAAAGTAATGACAAAGAAGTGCTTCCACACATCTATGAGTGAGTTGTCGTCAACCAATGAGAGAAAAAAATATTCATGGGACTCGCAATGAGGAAACGAAACAGTACCAAGGGGAAAGAAAGCCAGATTCATGAGACATCTTCCATTCTTTTTTTAAAAAACATGCTAATATACCATTACTTTTTCCATGACATCTTTCACACTTTTATCAATAACTAATCAGATCAACAAAAAAAAATGAATGGTTTCGTCACAACCATATCAGCCAGATACAAGAAACCCTAAACCCGACTGCGGCTATCGGAAGCCGCAGAGTCTCAGCAATCGAGCGGATCTAGGAGAGGAGCAAAAAAAAAAAATCGTACCTTCTTGTACTTCCTCTCCCGCGGCACGCTCGCCGAAGACCTGGGAGAATTTCCATTCAAGGGGGGGCGGCACCGCCGGAGCCCTGGCGTCCTCGGGTCCTTTCCCGTTCATCGATCGGAATTCCGGCGAGATCGGCGGCGAGGCGGGCGGGCATCAACGATCCAGGCGGCGATCGCGGGGAGATCAGCTGCCGCGGCCGCTGGGAGGGCTCGCCGGGGCGTCGGTTCCGGTTTCCGCCATGGGAGAAAGACCGGAGAGGGGCAAGAAATGGCGAGGGGTTTGGGCGAGACCGGGGGAGGGTGTGGTGGCGAAACGGATTGGCGTCCGGGATTGATACGACGGAGTAAAAAAAAAAAAACGAAAATAACTCCCCTTCGCCTCTCTTTCTCCCTTTCGCCCTAGCGAGGTCCTCTGTCTGTTTTCGCTTTTGTTTTTTCTCTCCAATTTTTTATTTAATAACTTTAGATCGATCCCCTGCTGAGTGCTGAAGGAGTTATATGAGACGTAAAATGACCAAAAAGCCCTCATATTACGCAACCGAACAGGGCTTTACGGCTCTAAATAGCTCGGCCCGTTTGGGAGAACTTATGGGGACCAAAAAACACTTTCTAGTCCTCCAAAAATACTTTTGGATGAAAAAAGTATTTGGTAAAAACTTCAAAAGTAGTTTTAACTTTTTCAAAAAGCTAAAAACAGCTTTTTGGAAGAAGCTCAATTTTGGAGCTTTCCGAAAAAGCTGTTTGAACTTTGTCGGAAAGCTGTTTTTTAATCAAAATATTCATAATAAAATATAACAATTACATACTTTGTCCTTTTATAAATCTAAAAATCTGCTAGAGCCATAACAACGAACTCTAATAGTGGATCGGACTCCCTTTCGTGCAAGAAAAGGTAATCTTATTTCCTATTATTGTATTATACTATAAATATAATATTATATTATATTATATCATAATACATTAATATATTATGTTAAATAATTTAATATTATGTTATATTATGAAAAATTAATGTATGCTAATAATTATAATATTTTGTACCTTTATTATTGTATTATATTATAAAAATAATATTATATTATATTATATCATAATACATTGATATATTATGTTAGATAATTTAATATTATATTATATTATTATGCTATAGTATACAATGTTATATTACTATATTATAATAATATTATATTATAGTAATATTATACTATATCATATATTTATGTATTAATATTTGTTATATTTTATTATGCTCTGTTGTATAATATTATGCAATGTCCTTTATGGTAATTTTGTCATACAAAAATATTTTCTCGGTTTGTTTACCAAATATATGCTAAAGTACCACGTCACTTTAAAAATGTAGTTACCAAACAGCAAATAGCTTTTTATAAAAGCTTTACTTCTAAAAGTTTTACTGCCAACAGCTCTTCCAACTAGAGCCTCAAATGACAATAACTTCATTGTTATAATAATTGCGCTCGTCATATATATTTTTTCCAACGTGTATGTTCACAAGTAACTTACAACTAGAATCAAATTGCTATGTCTTGAATTATCTTTTGATATGATTATTCTTATAAAAGATAAGAAGAAGCAATTTTAGGACTTATTTGGTTCATTAAAAAAATATTAAAATATTTTTTTAGAAAGGTGATGTCTAGATATATAATATCTGAAAAATAGTTTTTCATGTTTACTTAATTATGAAAAAGTGGCATATTTCAGAATGGCTTTTATTTAGTTGAGCATTTATTTTTCTAAGAAAATTATATAAAATCGAAATTAGGTACTCGAAAAATCCTTTACTTTTATTAAATTTGTAACCTTTTACACTGGCCCAACAAAGACCAAACAAAAAGAAGGTACATCAAGCTCGGCTCACTCGAGCAAAAAGCAAAACAAGCGAAAATAACGAGGTGGAAGACTTCATTCTTCACCCTTGCCCCCATCGGCGCTTTCATTGTGGCCGGCATCCCCACCTTCATTGTCGTCAAGGTCACCGCCTTCACTAGCTACACCATCATCGACATTGAGGATAGAGAAGTCCATCCTCTGGAAAAGCTGGTGAGCTTGAGCTTGGCATGCTTTGAAGCCCTTCCCAAGGGCATAAGTTGTAGTCTCCAAGGCCTCCTCTCGAAACTCATCTGAGGCACAGTACTCTTCGACTGCTCCCACAACCTTCGCTTCGGTGCAAAGGGCCTACTTGGTAGCCTCGACAACCCGTCGGTTAGCCTTATTGGCCTGCCGCTCGGCCTCCTCAACCCGACACCCATCCTCATCAACTAGTTGCTCAACTTTGTGGCCCGTTGTTCACCCTCTCGGGCCCTCTGATTAGCTTAGGACAGCTCCACGAAAAGGTCTGCCACTTTTTGATCGGTAGCTTTGAGGCCTTTCTGGTCGGGGACAGCTGGGCCTCCTTTACCTCCACTTGGGTTCGCGCGATCGAAGCACGGACTCCTGCCGACCTGGACTCATCCTTAGCCGACTTGGTCCTCGCCTTGGCCAACTTGGCCTTTGCCTCAGCCACTATAGTTTTCGCATCGCACAGCTCGGCCCACTCAAAGGCTGCTTTCCATTACCCCTCGAGCCTCAAAATATGGTTCAAAAATTTATTAGGTAGACACTCCATCTTGCTGACCATATAGGCATGCTGGAAAGGGACATGAGAATCGGAACTAAAGTGAACGACCACACCATAATACATCAAATGGGCTGGACTCTTTTTGCCACATTTCCAGTTATGCCCATCTTAAAGAGAAAACTCGGAAGTCAAATAAAGATAGAATTTCTCTTAGTAATGAAGTTCGTAAATTCTATAACTTAAAAAATAAAAAAAATCACGCATTAATAAAGACCGTGCGCAAAGAAAGATTATGCTCTTTTTTTTCTCATCAAGTGATACACACTCATCGACTTCCTAATAGATATCAAAGTTTTTTGACACAAACCTAGTAGCAATCCAATGCATACCTCTAAGTAAGTCGATATATAGCTTTTAGAATATGATGTCGACTAGTACATAATATATGGCTAGTCAGTGCATACCTAGCACCAATATCCCAATACACACCTCTAGGTAAATCGTTATACAGTCTAAAATATGATACTCATTAGTATACACTACATGGCCAAGTGATATACATTTGTCAGCTTACTGATACATACTGTAAGTTTTTCTAATACACACCTAGCAATAGGGGTGGCAATCGAGTCGGGTCAAGCATAAACATGCCGGGTCAGATACAAGTCGGGTCAGAAAATTATAAACCTGAACCCGACCTGTTTATTAAACAGGTCAGGAATTACAACCTGAATCCGACCAGTTTAATAAACAGGTTCGGAATTACAACCTGAACCTGACCTGTTTAATAAACAAGTCACCTGACCCGACCTGTTTAAGGAAAGGAAAGGGTGGGGGCTAGCTGGCCAGGGGGATGGGAGGAGAAAGGACGAGAGAGAGAGGGAGAGACGAGAGAGAGGCTGAGAGAGAGAGAGAGAGAGAAGTGGGAGGGTAAAGCTGCAAAGGAGAAAAAAAAATTTCCTACTCATCTTCTTCCCCGATCGGCCTCCCTCGCCAGGGCTGCGCCCGAGCCGCCACCCCGCACCGTCCGCGGCCTCCTCCTTGCCGCATCGCCGCCGGAGCTTCACCGATCGAACCACCGCCTCAAGATCTGCCGCGACCGCCGCTGCCGCCGTTGCAGCGCCGCACCGAGCCGCCACTGCTAAGCCCTCCTCCTCTTGGCGGCGGTCGGAGAGGTCGACGCATCGAACAAAAAAAAAAAGGGCACCGGTACCCTAATGACCCGTGGGGAGATTATTTTAAACGGATCCTTGTGGGCTGTGGATTGTGGATAAGGGCCTTATCCAACCCGACCCATATATTAAATAGGTTATTAAACGTGTTATACAGGTTAAACGGGTTAGATATCTTAAACTTGTATCCGACCCAATTAATAAACAGGTTAAACGGGTCAGCCTGTTTATGATCCGAACCTGTTTAGGCCAAACCCAAACCTGTTTATGGCTGGTCGAACACGGGTCGGGTTGGCGGATCGGGTCATATTTTGCCACCTTACCTAGCAACAATACAATACATATATTCAGGTAAATCGATACATAGTTTTCAGAACATGCTATTCATGAGCTGCATTTTCAAATAATACACATCTAGTAAAATAGTCATCCAACGTTCCAATTCATACATTTAGGTAAATTGATACTCAGTTTCTAAAAGAAAGGAAGAAAAAAAAAGTCAAGAGGAAAAGGAAGTCCTCACGAATGAGAGAGATGACTTGATGGAGAAGATGATAGAAGGAGAGACTCGACGAGAAAAAAAAAGGATGTAGATAGTTTTTCTTCACATATGGTCTCTTTTGATGCATGTAATTTTTTTTTAATTTTTTTATATTGAAGATTGATGAACTTCATGAGTGATAATCCTATTATTTCTATTTTTTTAAATTAAGCATAAAAAAATAAAAAAAGTCGTTTTTATATTTTTTTTTTCCTATGGCGTCCTTACTGTATTATTTTTATTTATTAAATTTCAAAAACTAAAAGTGGTCACGAATTTCCCGAGCCGGAGGGCCACCCTGGGATGAACTAACAAGGTCAAAAAGGGGTCACACGATCAATCAAGTCCCGCTTCCAGGGTTTCCACGAGCTTCGATCTCCATCGAACTTCCACGCTTCTCCCGTCCAACCCCCAATTCTCTCCGAACCTCACTCTCTCTCATCCCCTCTTTTATTAATTCCGAGCGCTCCTCCCTCCATACTCCGCGACCAAGCCCTAACCCTAGATGGCTCTCCTCCCGCGAACCGCCCGCCTTGTCCTCCTTTCCTCCCAGCGGGCGGCGGCCGCGATCCCGGCGTCGATTCCCTACTCTTCATCCGCCTCTTCGCCGCCGTACCCGGCACCGTACGCCCGCCCGGCGCCGCCGTCCACGTCGTCTCCGACCGGGCTGTCGAAGGCGGCGGAGTACGTCATATCGAAGGTGGATGATCTGATGAACTGGGCCCGGCGCGGGTCGATCTGGCCGATGACCTTCGGGCTCGCCTGCTGCGCCGTGGAGATGATGCACACCGGCGCCGCTCGCTACGATTTCGATCGGTTCGGCGTGATCTTCCGGCCCAGCCCTCGCCAGTCCGATTGTATGATCGTTGCTGGTACCCTTACCAACAAGATGGCCCCTGCCCTTCGCAGGTAAAGCCCTAACCCTTTTATTCCTCTCTAACATAACGCATATAATCCTTTTAGTCCTTTCGAAAATAATACATTTAGATCTCTGTTTTATCTGTTTTTGATATCGTTATGGATTCGTTATCATATAGTCTGCTTGTTTTGGATATTTATCAAGGAATAGATTCTTTTGCGATCATCGTTATCAAAATTTGGATTTTGAGAAATTATTTAATGGACCTTATGAGAGGAAAGGATGGGCCAAGGATCTTCGTAGTAGAAGGCCGCTTTTTGTTTCGTGGATCTCACCACCTATATCAACCAGTTAGCTTGAGCATTATTAAGTCGGAATTACACAGGCTATCGAATTACTGCTCAGCCATTTTTTTTGCTGTCATTTTATTTAGCTTGGTATAGTTTGTTATATAATGGACTCAAAAGAAATTTATAGTTCAGTTGAGAAAAATCTTTGGTATCTTCTGATGAAACAGGGTGGATCAGCCATGTTTTTGTTCCACGAGAGAGAGGGAGAGAGAGGGTATGTTCTGCATAGATCTTCAAAAGTTGTAACTACCTTTATCATTAAGATAGCACAATGCAGCCACTTAGATGAACACCACCCTTTTTTTGGGCTCATCAGGGTATTGAGGGGTTGTTTGGTAGGTTGGTTTGACTCGTTGGATGATTTAACGGAAACTGTAAAGTGTAAACTATCTGTTGAGTTTAGGAGTTGGTCTTAACTGTAAGTTCACTATTGCTATCTGCGGTGGTAAAGATTGTGGATACACAAAAGCATGGACCACCTGCAGGGGGGGTTCATCTGCAAATTAATTCGAAGAAGAGTAATTCATAGAGATCCAATTTGGAGGGTTTAACGTTTGAGGAATTGAGGAAGCAGGGGGCTCTCAAGTTTGAAAGGTATTTCCATATTTCAGAGGATATTAGTGATGTCTAGTTTGGCATAGAAGGAGAGAAACTTATAGGCCCTAATGGTTTTGCTTCTATATTATATCAAACATTTTTGGACCCTACTAAGAATGATTATTTAGATTCGACAATATTGCTCCATGTAGGTAATGTGTAGATAAGGTGTTGAGTTAGGGCTAAATACATATCAGATATTGGTATATCCATACCCATATCCATATTTTTTAATGGATAGGAATATAGATACTAGTATTCATGTTTGTTCTAAATGGACACAAATACAAATTGGATATTAACCATATTCATTTTTGTTTTAAATCGATATGGTTACAAGTCAAATATTTGTTATATCCATTTTTCTCTATTCAAATATGGATATGTTGGATATTTTTCAGATATAAATTGGATTTCGAGCAGACTTCAATAAACAAAACCAATATAAATGGCATAGTCATGAAACATTGGTATGGAATCCAATATCAAAATTGTATGCAACACACAACTACTTAGGCAAGGGTCTAAATTATAGTTGCTAAACTCACATGCAAGGTTCGCTGTCTCGGTATCGGACTCCGTATCGGTGCCACGTTAGCACAATATCGGTACGGTATAGTACGAATTTTTTTTTTCGGTATGCCACTCGTACTGAATACTGGTACCGAGCCGGTACGGTATGCTCCATACTGCCTGGTTCGGACCGGTACGGCATATTATGCTCACATGAAGACCGACACGGTGAAAGGTCTGGATTGGATCATTGGCCCAATTAGATATGTAAAAAAAATATATTAGAAATTAGTTTTTTTAAATGAAAATATATAACATAAAAATGATCAAGAATTATCTATTTTATAGAGAACTTGCAAAAGAATTATGTATAGATGTAAGGATATGTTATATGTATTGATATTTTAAATAATTTAAACAACCAAGTTTTGAAAATATCATAAATGGAAAACTGAAATATTTCATTTTTCATAGTGAAAAGGATTGATATTTTTCAAAATGCATATGTGGATTCATATTTGCTTGCAAATTCAGATTCGGATCCATTGGATTCAAATATTCCTATCCAAATTCAATCCGAAGCTGATACAAAAATGGATATGGCTGGATAATATCTGACTCATTTCCAATCCTAGGTTGAGTTCACCCCTTTCTGGATGAGGGTGCAGAAGATATGATTGATCAGGGATGAGTTAGTTGCTGCATAGTGCCTCCTCCATGATTTTAAGGAAAAACATCTATAAGAATGGTTTCTGGAAAGTTGGTGTATAGTAATTGGATTGCTTTTTATCAGAGATAATGCATTTTTCATGGTTTAAAGTGACCTTGAATATCAGCATACATCAATACTTGAGAATATTTTCATAGATTGAATATTCAGGGAGGGCGTCTGATAATGTTGATCGGGGTTGCTTGCTTTGTACTAGAAAATATGGTCTTTGCTAATATCTGGTGGTAATTGATTTTTAGTCTTGTTTTTCTTTGTTCTAGTTTCGATTGAAGGTTCTCCTTAATGGTAATTTGGATATGGAAAAGGGTCACATTAGGAGATCTATCAATTTTTTTCACTTTGTATCTAGGCAATCAACAAATTTCATTAGAAATTTAGAAGCATCTTCAAGCAATGTGTTGAAGCCCTTTTCTTCTTGGTCAGGATTTGTAACTCTTACTTCTTTTGCTTTTCTTGATGAATTCACTATCTATTAGTGGATCAAGAGAACCTTGCACTCTTCTTCACATTTAAGTGGGTGATGTGTCTTGTGGTTAGTTATGGTTAGACCGTCATTTTTAGAAATAACCTCAGGCTCCTCTAAACATTTTTTACCTCCTACGTGAGGATGTTGCAGAGGTTCATGAAAGAACGCCAAGAGGAATTTGTATATATAATCCTTCCTCCCCTCATTTGTGAGGAATTGAACTTTGACCTCCTAAGCTGAGTTGAACTTGCACCTAGGTTTCATTCATATCTTTATTTAATATTAGGAAATAAAATGTGGAACTCAATAATTGAGCCTGAGCTTTTTGATCAGTGAAACAACTCCCAAATTCCCTGTATACCTGGGGTAACATGTTAAATGTAATGAATATTATTAACTTATATAACCAAGATTGAACTTAAAAAATGCACAAAATTGAGAAGTTCATACATGATACATGTCAACTTGAGCAGTATGAAAAAAGGAGAAATATAGTGAGGCCAACAAAAAGTTTGGTCTGAACTATTGTAACTAGGGAAATTTGTAATTTGTGGAAGAAATTAAAAATAATAAAGGCCACAAGTGATGGAAAAAAATCTTAAAGTATGAAGAGAATGATGAAAGAAATCGAATGAAAAAACTGGATGATGGTCAAATGGTATGCCGATCAAAAGAGAAGAAGGATATCGCTGGTAAAAGTAATTTGTCAATCAGGAAGAATTTGTGCTATTATCTAAGCCTTGCAAGAAAGAACGGTCATTGAAAAATTTGCATGTTTGAATCCAACTGTTGCTGTGTTGAAGAAGCAGCATTGGTGAAGGAGAAGGTGAAGACAGGTGGACTACATCCAAACAAATTCATTAAAATCTATGTTTCCTTCAGCCCCATGGTGCATCTACTATGAATAAAGGCTGCTTTGTTGGAGGAATCCGAGATAAGGAAAGCAAAGGGAATGAGATGGATGGATGACGTGGGTAAGGAAAAAAAGGGAAAAACAGAGGCCATGGGATAGATGTTGGTTGGGTGGGGGAGGTATAAGAAAAGGTAAACAGGGATGCATGGGTGTGGAAAACAAGGATAAGTGGATCTCTTCATTGACTTATGCCACAATAACTTACAATTTTAAGTTGTGCCTTGAGAGCCCTTGGACCATTATATCACCATTACAATCTCAACTACTAGGACTCTTGCGATGTTGATTTTCACTTATGTAGGCTCTACTCACGATTTTAAAAGTATTTGTCACCTCACTTGAATGTATTGTGATTGCTGCGTATTAATTTAAGTGGGCATGTACACGCCCGACATGACCGGTAAAGTGATTACTACGTAAATAATTTTGGAGTCTCTTGATAACCTTCTTAAGGATTGGCCCATGCTTAGTTGGAGAGAGTTGCTAATAATTGGTAATCATTGTTAGTTTACATTACATGCTGTTTGAATGTGTGGATGGGTAAGAGTGATATTGAGGATTTTGACAAGTCCATCAAGAGAGGTGATGGCACATGTCAGCAGTCTTGGCTGATGTTGCGGAATGGGTAAAAAGGTGGGATGACATCAATGCCTTGACGTGTGCAGCTTGGAGTTCAATAATTTTTATTGTGTTTCTCCTTTTTCTTAAAACTTATCTTGGGTTGCTTGTTCTTGAAAGATGTGAGGGATATGAGTGTTTATCCTCCAATGTGTGTTGAAGAAATGAAAAATGATAGACAAATAATGCTTCGTTTTTCTTGTCAACTATTTTTAACCACATTCCTATCTTGAATAATTTGTCCGTGTCCTGACTAATAGATTTTAAGAAAGCAACAGACTTTTGCTTCTGAAATGCAATTCATTTTAACTGAAGGGATTTTGCCATGGTTGAGCAACCAACAATATCTGAAGAAGTTCGAAGATACTGCACTACAAGACTTCATTGCTGTAGAAGTTTGAAGGATGAATTGATACTAAAAATGAACGCATTATGACAGCACAAATATATTGCACGACTGTTGAAATCTTATATTTGATTATGGGTGCAAAGTGGCCGGTGGTGCTTTACTCATGGTGTCATAGGTTTTTAGTTGAATTGATGTTTTACTTGAAATTTAAAGTTTTCTTCATTTTGGCTTATGGTTATTTTTCAAAATAGTCTGAAGAAGAAGTAGGTCAGACATGACCATGCTTGTTTATAAATAGAGTGATGGAGGAGCCTCCTCTGCTTCTATTCCTCTTCACCACATTCTAGTCTTGGGCCCCTGGGTCTGATTCTTATAGAGATTTCTCTTTTTACTTTGTAATATATCATCTACTTGTTATCTAAGGAAATATCAATATTCTTCCAATATAAGACTATTGTCATTTCACGCTTGTTCTGGTTTTGAGCATATTTTACTGAACTATTGGTACTGGATGGTTTTGAGCATTGTCTTTGGTTTGTTACCCTTTGATTGCATGCTTGTTGGTTTTTTTATCAATACAAGCAAAGGGCAATCAGGATTATTAGATTAGTGAGATGTTAGTTTGTGCTCGTGTCAGTTATGAAATGCAGGGCTAATACTTCTGTGTGAATGCAGAGCATCATTGTTTTATAACACAATGGCTTGGATTTGATTTTTGCAATTTTAATACAGTCATTTACCCATTGAAACTGAACAAAAAGATTGGAGCCTAATGTTGTTGTGTTGGGGTAGTTTTTATATGGACCGAGCAGTTTGGTTGTATTCTTGTTTCAGGTGAAAACAAGCCCCGATACTGTCAAACAAGTGAGTATGAAACAGTAGAAATGCTAAATTTGGCTTTTACTATTATTTACACGTAGGTACCATCTTTTATCAAAACATGGAGTATGTAGGAAAAATTAAATTTCGAGTATTGAAAAGCAGATTGCAAGAAGTCTTTTCGTATGGAATAGTGAGTGTCAGATCAAATCTGTTATTGGATTGAATGCGGGATGACAAATTACATGTTTAGCTTGTTCCCTGTACGGATGATGATCCTGTACAGATAATGATGAAACTCTGGTGTTATGGCTACAATATTTGTGGGATAAGAAGAGTTTTGGTTGATGGATTGAGACAGAACAGGTTTCCCAGGAGGGCAAGGGCTGAGATTGATAGGTTTAGGACGCAATAGGTTTTGTAGGGGAGAGAGTTTTCTTTATACCTATCTGCAGATTTGCTGTTCAGAATCATATCAAACTTAATTTCAGTTCTGATGGAAAACTGATAAAAAAGGGGTTACTAGGGCTATCGAGGTTTGAGATGCATTGTAGACCTAAGCGATAAATAGGATGATTTTTGGGGGCTGAGTTCAGTCTGAAATAAACAGTGAAAGGAGGTTGAGGAAGGAGGAAGAAAAAGCGAAACAACATGCAGAAGGAAGAAGGTTCAAGCCAAGAACATCTGCTTTTTAATGGGATGTCTCTGATCAAGTTACCCAACAATTATGCGGTGTGTAGGTTGAGTACATCATTGTTCATGTTTTTGAAAGCAATACACAGAAATATCAACTTACATCTTGCTGTGAACATTGAATAGAAACTGGTTTGTTTGTTTTTGTAAAGAGATGACCAATGTTATGCACTCAAAATGGCTGGTCATTTGAACCTAATGAAATTGTTATCTTTTAATGTATATAAACTATAAAAGGCAATTTAAATGGTGCTGCAACTGCTTTTTTCTTGCAGGGTTTATGACCAGATGCCTGAGCCTCGCTGGGTCATTTCCATGGGCAGCTGTGCTAATGGTGGGGGATACTATCACTACTCGTACTCTGTTGTTCGTGGCTGTGACAGGATTGTCCCTGTTGACATCTACGTCCCTGGATGCCCACCCACAGCTGAGGCTTTACTCTATGGTGTTCTCCAGCTCCAGAAGAAAATCAACAGGCGAAGGGATTTGCTTCACTGGTGGACCAAGTGAAACCCACTGAGCTGTTTGGTTCACTTGAAAGATTTCTTCCCCATCTTGACTTCCATGCTAAAATAAATGATAATATGCAGAATTATGCATCTTGTGCTTGTTCTCAGAAGTCCTTGATAAGTACTTGTTTGTGTTTTTCTTTGTATTTCTAAGGGACTCCTGGTTTGTTTTAATGAAACCCTGGATATATGTAATGGCTAATGATAATATACTTTGAAACCAACGCTTTTAGTGCCTCGTCCTCTTTTGTGTTGTAACTGCTGCTTGATCCTGCCTACATTGCTCTTGGACTGGACGCTTTGAGGTGAAGGAACTGAGACCAGAGTTCGGCTCGTACTGAGAAATTTTTTTTTTCCTTGAAATTGGTTTTGGTAATTGTTTGTCCTGCTGCGGGATGGTTAGATGCATGAAGTCTGCTCCGAAGTTTCGGAGATACAATGGTGTTATATTATAATGGCACCTCTGTCGAAAACTGTTATTTCCAGTCTTGAAGGAAAGAGTTGTGGTGAGAAAGCAGTCATGGGCTGCTGCTCCAGATTTTTCCCCTTTAAATTTGTTTCTGCATTGATGCAACATCAAGTATTCAGGAGTACTTTTCGGAATTTAAGAAATATTAATTACTTTCTGATCTTTTGCTGCCTCAACATGTAAAAAGAGAAGTGCATGTAACAAGGGGGGCAAAGCATCGCTGTAAGGGACACAACGGCCTTAATCATGTAGTTCACCCTGGGATTCAGATTTTTGTTGAGGCATCTATCTCAGAAGGTGCTGCCAGCTATTCTTGTGTCATCTCTGGCTACCGATGCATCTTTATGTTTTTGTATCGGATTTCGTATCGGTGCCGTACTAATATAGTGGCAAATGATATGGTACGAAATTTTTTTAGCGTATCAAATATCGATACATATTTGTACCATTTCGAACTGGTATGATATGGTATGTGCAGTATGGTACAATATATCATAGTTTGAAAAGAGTTGAGTTGTTGGTTCCTTGAATTTTAGCTTTAGGAGCTTAAATTATTTGTTTGTCCTTACGATTCAAACCCGATTGCATTTAGATCTCATCATCTAGTAAATAATTTTGTAAATTTAAATAACTTTGTTATTGCATGGTAAAATCCACGTATAAGCCCTTGTGGTGGCTTATTCTAACAGAAAAGGTGGCTTCTCCTAGAATGACGACTGCTTCTGAACTTCCAATGTATTATGCCTGCCTTTTTAAAACCTTTCACAATGTCTTTTTCACCAATTATTTTTTTGCATAAATACAATATTTCTTTTTGGATCTAGAACTGTGACATGTGCTCGTCTTCATAATCTTGTTTCATCTTCCAGAAGTTCATATTATGTCCCATTGAGCTTCTCAACTAAGGCAAGAGGTTTAAGATAATATAGGAGCTTTTTTTTATCATCATGGAGGCTGTAGATCTCAAACTAAGAGCAAAGTCTTATAATAAATCTGATTCCAAACCATATGAGCTCGTTTGGTTTGCGGAAAAATAAGAGGGGAAAGTGTGGTCAACGGAAAAGTAACGAGAAACCTCTTGTTTGGTTGGAGTTTTCAAAGAAGAGAAACGGAAAAGTTGTATTTCTATGGGAATATGATTCTCATATTTTATGGAAAAATTACTTTCTCATGAGGCGGGAATCACTCCATTTTTATTTTTTTCCAAAAAGTCCCTTTAGCATTAAGAGGCATTAAAGACCTAATTTTTATTAAGGGCATAATAGAAATTATATATAACTTTTCCAGGAAAGTGGATGGCCAACCAAACATAAGAAATTTGTCATTTTTTCATTGTCAACCAAACATACCAAAAATACTTTTCCAGGCATCCTCTTCCTAAAAATTTGTTTCCCAGAAATCAGAGAAAATGCTTCACGCGAACCAAACGAGGCCTATATGTTCCTGTTTGGTATTGCTTTTGTTTACTATTTTTTCTTAAAAAAAAACTAAGAAGAAAATAAATTAGACTGGACAACATGTAGTCACGATGAAACCCCTCTAATTTTTGAAGTTATTTGTAAAATCTTCTAAAATTCTTAAAATAAATATTCATTGTTTTCAAAAAAGAATGAAGATAAATATAAGGAATAGCAGAACTATTTTTGCAAAGTAATAAACAACAACAATGCTAAACGCCCGTGCAATCAATGCCAACATCCTTGTATAATATTAATCTACTCTATTGATGGACAAGGTATAATACTGGGTTGCCATTTCTATCAAAAAGTTCCTTTCATGCGTTACAAAAGGATTGATGCTGAGTGGTATAATTTGCAGCGTGTTGCTGGAAATTGGACCCGGGGGCCGCTGCGAAGCCGGAGGAGGAGCTCCGCTGCTACAGGGGGCGGACGGCGGTGCGCCGGCCGGCTGCGTCCTCCACCGTGGGGCGTGGGAGCGTCCGAAGAGGGATGGTGCGTCCAGTCCTGTCCTGTCCTGCAAAAAAGCCGGTGGCCGGGCTCCCCGGCGCCGGCCCTCCGATGCCTAAGTCAGAGGGGGCCAGTATGTGGAGAGAGCGGGGAGGAGAGTATGTGGAGAAGATACAGAGGATATTTGGATAAGATCAAGAAGATGAAAGGGATGATGTCATCAATTGTGTCTATGCTTCCGAGTTTTTGTTAGGGGTTTCTCAGAGTCCAGTCTCGAGAGTCCTGAGAGTCCCCCCCAGAGTCCGTTCCCTCTTCCCCCCCAGGCTTCCTTTTATAAAAGGATTTGGTTACCTGGGAGGTGACAGGAGGTTTGTCCTGTTCTGTGATAATTGGGCACGATTTAGCCCATTAATGGCGTAGTGGAGAACGGGACCGGATCAGACCGGAACCAGGGAGTTGTCACGGTCGATCGGACCTGTTGGAGTTGTTGAACCGCCGGCCGTGGTGGGCCTGGGGTCCGTGGATGGTAAGTGCATTTATTACCGAATGAACCGGCGGTCAGGTAGAGCCATACGCTCTGATGGTTCAGTGATCCGGAGATCGTCTTGGGCCGTGTTCATTAAATGACTGAGTGCATCGGAGACTTGAGGGAGTCTCGTGCATTAATGGCAGGTCGTGGCGAATGCCTGCGAAGATCTTATGCCTTGATGGCTTGGAGATAACGGCAGGTTACAAGCTGTAAGAGTTGTCAAGTCACTTGGACTTTAGGCGGAGGTTAAACATTAAGGCATCGGCTCGGCAGGGGTGCCGAGCCGAGCTGGTCGCCCAATGGGGCGCCCTGTGGCGGGGCCGCTTTGAGTACTCCTGGTCGGCGCTCTTTAGGCGAGCACCTTCTAGCAGAGCGCCTCTATTCGGCGCTTTTTGCCCCCTGGTCTGCATCCCTTGGCCGAGCATCCCTACTTTGATTATTTTGGCTGGGCGCCTCTTCTTGGCGCTCTCTCTGGTCGGCATCCCTTGGCCGAGCAGTTCTCTGGTCGACACTCTCTGACCGAGCAGTTCTCTGGTCGGCACTCCTTGGCCGAGCAGCTTTCCGGTCGGCGCTCTTTGGCCGAGCGCCTCCGTGGATGTATGACTTGGGGTTTTTCCCCCAACACAGCGAATTGATTAAATCATGTATTCCACCGAAAATACTATATTTGTCTATACTTCCATATAGTACATCGATTTATTCTCTTTTGTATATAAGTATTTGTAATTTTTTTCCTCCTATCTTCTCAAGCATATGCATTACATGTGGATTCTAGAAAGTTACTATCTTGATATCATGCAAGCCCAATAAAATCCTTTAGCCGTGCCCTAAAACATTTCCCTTCGATAAATAATACAACACATATGCCGGATAGTCGACTCATTTATCTTAAATCCTTCTCAGCCTATATTAGAACCAATAGCCAAGCTTAATTGTCCAAATAAGGTAGGTCGGGCTAGATGAATGCATCTCTCATCGGGTCTCCTAAGTATGCCGAGCTGCTCATCATGCTGGTGACTTCATCTAGATGGACTATATTTTTGTCCCGTCTTCTTTGCAGTTTATTTTATTATGCTGGCAGTTTTTGGGCAAGTTCCACACCCGTGTGACCTGCCAATGTGCCAAAAAAAAAAAAAAAAAAAAACCAAGCCCTCGTACGCAGAATCGCACTCATCCGACGGCTATCATCACTCCAATCATCATCGCTCTCATCAATCGTACGGTTCATTTGAAGCAGCCCACAGACAGGAGAGACCATGGAAAGTGGAATCGCCCCGGATGACCTCGACACGGAGAGCGGAACTTAAGTTCACCAGATTGTGCGCCCATCGTCAAACTACAACTCACCCTTTTGTGGGCCCCACCGAATCAAGGTTTCTTCCCGAGTCCTTTTCCCGAGTCATTGATGAGTTCGTATATATATAATTCCACTACAAATAGCCGAGGCTAGGGTTTTTCGAGCATCTCCTCTCCACCGCCACCCGTTTTCCCCTCTTTCGTCTTTTGATCTCCGAGCTCCGAACGCTCCAATGGCGGAAGAGCTCCAGTTCTCTTCTCGCCTCGACAACAAGCGAAAGTTTGATGACGCTGCCGGATCTCCGCCGTCGCCGGTCGCCCAGCCGCTGGCACGGCGGCCGACGGGGTTCTCGGCACCGATCGCGTCGCCGGATGGCCACTCTGCCGGGGGCGCGCCTCCTCCGCCATACAACAACGTCCCGCCGCCTGCCGACGGGATCCAGCTCGCCAAGCAACGGGCGCAAGAGATCGCGGCGCGGCTTTTCAGCGATGCCGAGGCGAAGCGCCCTAAGGTCGAAAACGGCGGTGGCGGCGCGGATGATTCGGCCGATAAAGGGTTTAGCTCTGGTGAGTTCTTTCTTGCTGTTTTATTTGGCGATCTTGCCTTCGGATTGGGAGGTTTTCTGGTTTCGTCGAAGGTTTTGCGTAATCTTAGGGTTGATTTTTTGCGAGTGCCTTCGATTTTTAGGGTTTATCTAAGGTATTGTATATTGTTTTGTTGATCATGTGTTTAAACTCTGGACTGCTGCAGGCTCCGGCTATGGATTTTTTCAGTTTTATTTTCTTGATCTTCTGGGTGCTTTGCTCTATGACTGATGTTGATTTGAGTTGGTTGATTGCACAGGGTCGAAACATGTTTGCTGATATCTTATTTGGCATCTTGATTTAGTGGGTTTGCAACTAGAAATGCTTCTAATCTATCAATTTTGGGATCTGTCTAGTGGTCAGTTTACTACTGGTGGTTGATACATTTATTGCTTGATTGGTTGTAGGGTCATGTTGTTATGTTTCGGCAATTGATTTTTCTTTTGCTCAGGGGGGCTTGCGTTTTTTGCTTTCTGTATTGATGGTGTAATAGCCTTCGCTTTGTTATGGGCTTGCCTTTTTCTTTTTGTGGTGATGCTTTGGTTCCATTACCAGAAGAACATATTAAGGAAGCCGATGTACCAATTACCATTGCCGTTTGATTGAGATAGTAGATATGTTTTGTGTCTAAGATCCAAATTCCAAGTTCCTTATAAGCAGAAGAAAGTGACGAATGACTTCTTATTTTCCATAATCCATATATTTAAGGACCTTTTTATTTGGGTAGCAAGAACTTGCTAGGTTTTCCAACTACCAATCTAGAACATTTTGAACTCTCCTTTGAATATGAAGCAGGAGTTGTATAATGCAAACAAACATTATATGTCAAGATGCTAATGAGTAGAATGATTTGCTTCTGTCATATTCTTTAGCACAACTTGCTCAAGCGTTCAATCTATTTAAGTTTTCTGACTCCGTGGTTCCATTTTTTTGTCTTCATGTATCAGACCATTTGCAGAAGCCCCTTGGTCAGCAAATGGCGTTACAAGGTGGTGTGTCCGCCCCTCTCCCATATTCCATGTATGGCTATCAAGGTTCAAGCAAGAAGATTGAAATTCCTAATGGAAGGGTACTCATTATTTCCTGCTGAATATATTGCTTGTCTCCTTAGTGTGATGTGAAATTTTGTTGTTTGTTTACTGAATATTCTGCAATTACTGCACATGCATGGACAATGGCTTCTTGTTCCCTTCTCAGGTTGGTGTCATCATTGGTAAAGGTGGAGAGACGATTAGGTATCTTCAGCTACAGTCAGGTGCCAAAATTCAAGTTACTAGAGATGCAGATGCTGATCCTAATTCGCTAACTAGAACGGTGGAGCTTATGGGTACTCCTGAGCAAATCAGCAAGGCTGATCAGTTGATTAAGGATGTGCTTGCGGAGGTATTACATACGGGTTTCTTGGTTTAATTGTTGATGCATTGTGTGGCCTATTTTAGATGCATGGTTATTCACGTTTCCAAGACATGACTTCTGGTGCAGGCTGATTCTGGGGGTTCTGGCATTGTTGCTGCTCGAAAATTTAGTGGTGGACAAGTTGGTGCAGAGCAATTTGTAATGCAAGTTCCAAACAACAAGGTGACCTAATTTTTGATATGCACTGATTTTTGGCAATTTTTTATTCTCTTATTTTTTTACAGGCTTTAATAAATGAGCTTATTCCAGGTTGGTCTGGTCATTGGTAAAGGTGGTGAAACAATAAAAAACATGCAAGCGAAGACTGGAGCTCGTATCCAGGTCCTTTTCTTTTCCTTTAAAGTTTTATTATTATCCATACATGATTGCATTATAATGTAATGTGATGATAGAATTAATCAAACTTTGGGCCTCCTTTGTTAACATGATTTTGAAAAGCTGATTCAATGGTCATCCTGGTGGGTGATCGACATTGAGGTGAACTGAGATCTCGGTTGATCTTGGTCGGGATGGATAGTTGGAAATTTGGAAAGATCTGAGACTTTCTGAGATGTTGGCCTACATTTTTGAACTGAGGTATCTAACTCTAGGCCAATATGGTATATCCAGAATTAGTAAAAATTGATTTTTTGAGATTAGTAGTTTAAGGGAATGGGTTACATGCGACTGTGGTAGTGTATGTGGTTCCCCATTATTGACATTGTATTTGCCTATGACTTTGGATTTATTAGTTTATATTGGCTGATATGATAAGGATTGATATTATCAATATATCATATCAGTGCTGATACCAATGCAAACTGAGATCCTGGCAGAGATAAAAGCCTCGTTCAGTAATCCTATATATGAGTATTGCATAGTCCTCAGTTGTGGCAGTGAGCTCTTGCACTTTAAAGATATGGCACAAGATTTAAGGAGTACTGTAATGCCTGCTTCTACACTCTGGGTTCTGGGATAGCTTAATGCATTCGTTAGTTCTTTGATTTCTTTGGAAGGAAGCAAGCACTTGATTCTCCTTTTCATTTTGCTGCCATTTTTCCATGTATTCGACATAAAAGAGCATCTGGCATTCAGTGCTACTGTAATAGCTTATTGGATTGGATTAATAACATGTGATAGTTTGAACATCATTTCAGTATCATCTTCATGCTTATTCATTGTTAAGGTGCATATGATAAACTACTTGTTCAGAATATTTTCAATTCTGAGCTCCATAGAACTTCAAGTGATCTCTTAATCTGCTATTTTTTAATATTGTTGCCATTATAGTTCTTTCTAGTTTTCTGGATTCAAGTTTATTTGCCATGTTTTGGTAATATATTTACTTTTTTGAGATTTCTTTTTTTTTTAAAAATAATCTACTATATGCTCTTTGCATGAATTAGTCATTATCCAACTTTTCTTAGGCAATAAATCTTTTCTATCCTTGTGTTTATTTCCTTTTCTTTATAGATCATTGATGCCTAGACATAGACTTTGGTATACATATATTTTTTAATGTTTCCTGTTGTTCTGCCATTATGTTTAGATACTGAACAATGACCATTTGCCTGTTTCATTTTAGGTGATACCTTTGCATCTTCCTCCAGGTGATACATCGACAGAAAGAACGGTACAGATAGATGGCACAAAGGAACAAATTGAGTCTGCTAAACAATTAGTCAATGAAGTCATTAGTGAGGTATGTACAAAGGCCACTTGTTGGGCTGTTAGTTTACACATTAGCTCACTATCTGCATGTTGTGTTTCTTGAGCTCTCATATAAAGGATTGTGAATGCTTGATTTCTCGGATATACTGTTACTATCAGAGATATGGGGCTTTCGTCCAGATTTGGTCCCTTTAGATCTGCATTGCTTAATAGATGCTGGGAACAAGCATCATAAAAAGAATTGAATGTTGCATGCAGGCTTTGGGCCATTTTATTCAAATATATCAAGGAAATTATCTGTCATATTTCTTTCTTTCTGGTACCCAGTTCGGCAAAATCATAATAACAGGGAAACATGAACTGAAATGACCACTTATATTGATTTCTTCTGATATTAATTTGTTTGTCTAATTTGGAGTATCGATCAACTATTCATCCACGATTTATGTGTGCACAATTACATATAATCATATACTATACATATACATGCATGCCTTTATATGTAATCTTTTTCATCTTTGTTTTGTTTGGTTGTTTCTTCAAATGCATTGTGTTATACTTTTGACTGGAGTTAAGTCCAAGTTTCATGAGCTTTCTCTTGTCTGAATATGTACTATCGTGTCAAGTTGTACTAGTAACTTGTTCTACTCTGCTTCTGATAATTTTTAATCTTTGATTGTCTTCAGTTCGCAATCGTCTGGTAAGTATCTTCTGCACTTTGTATGGTATGAGGGTTTTATAGGTATATGATTACACTGATTGAGATTGATAACACCTTTTGAAATGTTTGCTTCACTAAAGTGAAGATTCTCCTGATTGTGAAGTTGATATTTACATTTAAGAGTTTGCTGGATATTGAAGGAAAATCCTGATCATTGTAGCTGTACTGTTATATCCTTGGTCTTGTTTATTAATTTATATTGTATCATGTACAACTCGCTTGTAATAGAAGAGTTGCCCTTTTCGTGGAGATTGAGAGGATTACATCTGCATCCTACAAGGAAACAAGAATTTGTAGAGTTACCGTTCACAGTTTAAGCGTTCAGATTGATCGCCAATGGTAGTTCTGCTTTTTATGCGAAGCAAAATTGTTGGTTTTAATTGGAAGCAAAATTTATCTGGAGGAGCAAAAGTGATGTTCTGATGGTTTATGGGTGGTAAAATTATGAAGAGTATTGTTAAAGTTTTGAGTAAATTGGAGGTATCTAGGAGTAACATAAGGGGGTATAGAAATTGCTGGTCTTAGATGGAGTGGATGAGGGGACCTGATAAGGGGAAACATAGTTCCCAGATCTCTTAAATGGAGCAAACTAGTGTATTGATTCTTGTTTTCAATCTTGGCTTTTATAAAATGTTCAGGAGACCAAGCTGATGTATATATGCTAGGTTTCCATACAATGTACTAGATGGATTTAATAGTTCTGCTCAAGTTACTCGTATTAGGCTTATTAAGTTAATAACCTGAGGACTATTGATGAAATTTGTTAATTTATTAGTTGGACAGTCATTATTGCTTAAATGTGATATTTTATAATTAGATCTCAGGAGGAGCGTGGAGAAGGATCCGTTGCCTAAGCAGACAATTTCTTCATTAAAATCTTCAATCACAACATTTTCCTTGTTTAGATTTCTATCTTTCATGATAGCTAACTTGCTCTCAATGTAAATATATGTCAGAATTATGGGATGTCAAATATGTGTTTTTTTGATAGAATGCTTCATTTTGTAGTAGATATGCAGTTTGTTGCTGTTCTTGCTACATGGCTGGGAATTAGCATTTAAAACTATCTATAAAGTAACCTGGAATTTATCATTGGAAGTATCTGTTTAATCTATTTGTTATAGCAACGTGCCTTTTTTTGTCTCTAGAGCATTTCTATTTTGTGAATCTCATGCCTTCCAGGATATTGTGCTGGAGTTCTATTGGCACTTCCAGGTTAAATGTCTTAGGCAACCTTATATCTGCACCTTTTGGAAAGATGAATGATGAAATCAATGGATGAGTACTGATTTTTTGTAATAATTTTTGAGCTTATTGTTCTTGGGAATCATTGTAGGATTAGCATTGGGCTGGTGACCCCAGCATGGTGCAGGGGTATAGGCAACCCATAATCAGTCTTTTCATGGCTTTTCTTGCTTGGCACTGGTATGGTCTTGAACCTCCTCTCCAGAATTGATAATGATTGATCTCTTGAAGGAGATATTGAGTAAAATAGAAATGTTGCTGGGATTGCTTTACTTCTAACAAAACAGACATTGAGGTTTATTTATTTTTTTGCATTCAATTTCATAGTCTGTAGTTTGAGTACCCTGTACCTTGTTATGTTGGTCTGCAAAGAGAAACTGTTATAACTTGCTCAGCTAGGCTGAAGTATTTGATATAAGAACCTTGCAGTTCTTTGACTTATGTGAATGTTATAACTGTTCTAACCTGAGTGTATCCCTTCATCATGATGATCCTCCACTGCAAGTACAAATCTAAATTCTCTATTTCAAATTCCTTGATCATTAATTTCAAACTGCTCTAAAGCTGATTATTTGTGTACTTTTTGTTTTTTTAGTTGCACCATCTATGTTGTCTCAGTATTGAAAGGATATTATTTCATGTGCAACAAAATTGTACTCTAATATTGTCTTACAGTCAACTATATGTTCTGATATCTAAGCCTTCTGATAGTTGACTTTGGCAGGAGCAATGGGGTATAATTCCGGTTTAATACATTGTGCAAAGTTGTTACTTGTTGGTCATAACCATTCTATTATTTATTGTTTAATTTATCTCTGCTGTCTTGCCTTTCCTATTCTATTCTTCATTAGAGTGCTTCCTATAGTTATTTTTGTTAATCTTCAATATCTAGAATGCTATTTATATCTGAGCATATAGACTGCTGAGACCTTTCTTTGTTATCCACTTTTTTGTTGTCTTATATCTTTCTGTGTTGGTGGTCTTTGCATTTTGTATAGCATTTATAGTTTCTTCTGTTAGAAATGCTAGCGCATTCCTTAGTAATGCTCCTGTCGAATCCTGTAACTGTCTTGTGTTTCTATTTCTGATCAATACATTGATGCTTTGCCATCATAATAATGCCTCTGTGTATATTAATGTTTATTTAGTTTCTTCTTGTTAATGTCTTTTTGCACCACTTAAGCAGTGAGCATCATAGGCATCAAAAGACAATATGGAGTACCTTTTTTTATTGGCTTGTAATGCTTCCACTAAAAAAGCATCAATTCCAAGGATGGCGGAATCGATACCAGGCACCGTATCGGTTGTCCGACGGGACGAGTCGATACGGGCCCACACTGTGTTGTGTCGGGCTCGTACCGGCACATCTTCTACAGTGGAGGAGAGGAAGAACGAGAGGGGAAAAGGGAGAGAGATAGCGGGGGAGGGAGGGAGACAGAGAGGAGGGAAGAGAGAGGCTGGCTGGGGAGCCTCCGTGCGAAGGAGGCGGAGCCCCGCCCCTGCGTCTCCCTGACCTCCCCCTCCTCTGCGCGGAGGCTCCCCGACCTCCGCCAGCCAATTCCGGCTGGCTTCTATTCCTTCCTCTCCTTATCCCTCTTCGTCCCTTGCCCCCTTCTTTTCCTCTTCTTCTTCCCCTCCAGCGAGGCATCTCAGTTTCAATGGTGGAACCATCCCAGTCTGCCGCCGGTACGGCTCGGGACACTCCGAACCAGACGGTTCGGGATGGTTCTGCAGACCTTGATCAATTCCATAGTATTGTCGTTTGTCAATAAGAATGGTTACTGGATTGTGGCATGCAACTGCAGCAAATTGACCATCCTATATATTTGATGAAACTGACTACTGAACTTTAATATTTTTAGGTTGCTGCCATCTACATTTTAATCTTGTCAGATTCTTTTTCTTAGCTGGGAATATTTCTTGTTTGCTTTCTCATGTAGGATGGGATCTTATCCATTCAATTGATTGTTTAATTGTACTCTTCATCTTGAGGGCTTATGAATTTCTTTATGCCTTTAGTAACTGGCTTATGTATGCCACCGTTGCAATCTTAAATTGAATACTCAAATTACCCAAGCTTGAGCTTTATATCACTGTTTATTGATATACTCATAAAGCATATGCTTTTATGTAATAATGTTATTTTAACATCTTATATAAAATTCTTCTGATCTACCTTTGGAACGACTCTATAGTCAGGATAATTCTTGCATCTGTTTTCTTTTCATGAGGGTCAAGCTATTAATTAGACATCTGTTTCCACCTTCTATATGGTTGGCATTGTCCGTTTTGTATCATTTTTATTTTTTCTGGTTGGCCTTTTTTAAGGATGTTTTAAGAAAAAGGTTTGTTTGTTTTATCAATTGGTAGCTGTTGATGATGGGGACATTTTTTGCCTTATTCTTTATTCATCTCAACTGTCATCGTGATTTCTCTCTCACTGTAATGTGCTTTTGTCAAATTTTTTTTGGTGGCCCCTCCTTATAATGGTAAGGGGAAACAATGTCATCTAGTCAGGCCGCAACTCAGCTGATTTTTCAGTAGTATAGTTTTTTTTAAGTTTTTTATGCACTTAATCATCAATTCTGGTACAACTGTGGCCCTTTCTGCTGACTGTGGAAAATGCAACACTAGTACCGTATTTAATATCAGTTATCCATGTCAATTATAGAACGTTTGTTGCCTGTTTCAATATATGGATTTTGTTTGAGAACATTTCTAGCTTTTGCGACTTCTCTATCATTCAAATTTGTTTTGGAATGTGGAGAGGATGGACATCTGCTGATCTAGCTTGATACAGTTTCCTCCAGTGTGGTACGTTGGTGTTAATTTTTTTTTAAATCTGCATATTTGTGATACCTGGGTCCTGCATTAGAATGTGTTTTTGAATTGTTGAATTCTTTCTAGCATGACCACTCTTTAATTGCTTTGTTCAAGTATACGTTATGTTTTTCTCTTCTTTGCTTGCATTGAAAAGGATTTTGCAAGTTTAAGAAAGACATTTTTGTGCAGAATCGAGTCAGGAATCCACAGATAGCTGGAGGATATTCTCAGCAAGGTTACCATCCGCCCCAGCCTCCTATGAGCTGGGGTCCACCTGGAGCACCCCCAATGCAGCAACCTGGTTATGGCTACATGCAACCTGGTGCATATTCTGGGCAGCCTCCTCAATATAACATGTCCCAACCTCCTTACGGAGGCTACCCTCCCACATCTAGTGGATTTTCTTCTGGCTGGGATCAGTCATCAAATCCTCCAACTCAGCAGACCACGCCAGGAAGTGGATATGATTACTACAACCAACAGCAACAGCCACAGCAGCAGCAACCTGCTGCTCCAGCAGACAATACCACTTACAATTATGGCCAGCCACCTAGATACAGCTCACAAGGGTCATATGGGAGCACAATGTACTCCCAGACCACTGTTGGCCAACAGCAAGGTTATGGGCCAGACAACTATTCTGGTGGCTATCAGGCTCCTGCATCGCAGCCAGGATACTCTCAGCCACAGTCAAATCCCCCAGCTGGCTATGATCATCAGCAAGGTTATGGATCCACGCCAACATATGCACCACCCACTAACCCAAGTCAAGATGGATCTGCCTCCACTTATGGAGCTCAAGGTGGGCCTACTCAAGTGCCCTCATCTCAACAGGCTCCACCAGTTCAGCCTACTGGTCCCCAACAAGGGTACGCTAGTCAACCACTAAGCACAACATCTCCAGCCTATCCTACACAGGGGACTGCA
Source organism: Phoenix dactylifera (assembly GCF_051530095.1). Taxonomy (NCBI): domain Eukaryota; kingdom Viridiplantae; phylum Streptophyta; class Magnoliopsida; order Arecales; family Arecaceae; genus Phoenix; species Phoenix dactylifera. Next base: position 28,882,137 of record NC_143198.1, on the reverse strand, counting down.
CAGCCTGGATACGGTGTGCCCCCAACTTCACAGTCAGGGTATGGGAGCCAACCCCCTACTCAGGCTGGATATGGGCAGGCCATGCAATTTCCCCAGCCTGGCTATGAGCAGTCTCCTCAATCCCAGAAACAACCTACCCAGCCAGTTTATGGTCAAGCCCAGCAGCCACAGACCACTCAAACTGCTTATATTCAGCCTGCTCCAGTTCAATCAGTTTACTCCCATGGGCAGCCACCACCAGCACAATCGGCATATGGGTCTGTAGGTCCTCAGCCTGGATATGGGCAGCAGCAGGTATATGGCAGTATGCCACCACCAGGCCAGCCAGGCTATGCCCAGCAGCAGCAGCAATACACTGATTCTTATGGTGGCAATGTTGGTGGGTATTCAGAGCAATCTGGTGCTGCGCATGGTTCTTATGATGCTCCTGCTGTGACACAGGCTGTTCCGAGTGGGGTAGCAAAAGCCTCTCCTCCGAGTTGATCGTTGATATCATGTAGCAAAGTCTTTATGTAGTGTTTTCATCTTAATAGTTTCTACTGCTTCTTAGTGGCCTGAATTTCGGAAGACTTCAGTTTCTGTTATTGTTAATTTGCGAAGATTTCATCTTCTTGAAGTTTTTTTCCCCTCCAAAATGACAATGCCAAAAGTGCCTTTAAGTTGTTTAAAACTGGTGGTAGTTTTATTCAAACAACTAGTTGATCCTGTATTGCATTTGATGTGCTTTTGTGTTAAAACTGCATGCTGGATTGCACTTTAGCTGATTACATATCATAGTTGATCCTGTATTGCATTTAATGTGCTTTTGTGTTAAAACTGCATGCTGGATTGCACTTAAGCTGATTACATATCATAGATGTTTGCACTTGTCTCTTTGGAGTTCATTCGCGTGAATCAACTTGAGTTCGACTTTATACTATAGCAGCCACTGATGGTTGCCTCAAGTCTCCAAGGTGGTTGACATTGTCGAGGCATTTGAAGGCTGGAGTATTGCTTTAAACAGTAAATTCTGTGCATGCTGTGACTTGGATTGTTCAAATATGTTCGGCAAAATTATTTTTTGTGCTCTTACTTATTTTGAAGATATTTGAATGCCATTGGCTCAAATAAGCAGCAGCGTCGGTGCCATGCATGTACTTGAATCCAATTTATGTTGTTTTTCAGTTGTCTCTGCATCCTAACAGCTGTTTGATAAAAGGGATCCAGATTTGTCCTATTTTCTGCCTCGGCTTCTGGGAGTGCAAACTGGTTTTAGATGGTCTTTTGTGATCGAAGCAATTGCTTTCTCATTTCTATGCTGCGATTGTTTTAAGAAAATACTCTTAGGAGGATTAGATATTAAGAAAAATCAGAAAATTCATATTGTTTTGCGAATGTTTCTTTTAAGTGCTTATATTCCTAGTTATCTCTTAAGAGAATGGTACGAGGCTATCTGGCAATTTTATCCCTTGGATCGGCTCCTCAATCATGTGCTTTTTGGTTATTTACACCTCAGAAAAGGGCAGACAGAAGCGTACACATGTAGGTAGGAATTTGTGTTTTTTGTATGTTAGGAATTCAGTATAATATTCAGTGGTGAAACTTAGGACCAAGACAAGAATGATGGAAGTGAATGTAAATTTCAGATTTTTGGAAGGATTTATGTGATTCTATCTTTTTAAGGCAACAAGGGATTCTTAAAAGATGAAATGTGGAAGTTTTAAAAAAATCATACCCAAGTTTTTTTAAATAAATACCTGAATGATTGTTTGACTTTGTGGAAGTTTTTGCTTTCAACGTTTTAGTTGGTTAACTTGTGCAGGGGGAAACGGCCCTGGCGCGAACGTGGCCTGATGGGTTGTTGATTCTACGGTATTAATGGATGCAATTGGCATCACCTGTGCTGACGATGTAATTCTTTTCACGCACTATGTCACCTGATCTCATTGGCGGTAAAATTTTACATGCCAAACTATACAAATAAAAATCTAGGAAGTGTGATATAGTGGCCTCTGGTGACTTATTGATTGGATATATTGCTCAAAGAAATCTCTGGCCGTGTAGCTTATTGTGAATTATCCTGCTAACTCCTGCCTGCACTAGCTGTCCTCACAGCAAAATGCAGAAGCACTCCCTAAAACCTCCTGACTTGAGCTAGATAGGCTGTAGTAATCTACCTGCTCATCAAGATGTAGGATTGCCTTGACAGGGATGAGCTTGGTAATATATTCGTGAGGATCCATCTAGACGTGTTTTTAGTCCCACATTTGCCATGCATCGGATAGAACTTGCATATTTATGCAGAACCAAGAAACCTAAATAATACTTTGTGTCTAATCTTTTTTGGATAAGATCCTGGGTTGTTTCAAATAATTTTAGAGCAAACCCAGCCCATAACCTATGTGGATTAAAGGACACTGCAGTATGAATCGATTAAAGTCGATCGTGATATTTGTGATTGGATTTATGATACTTGCAAATAAATTTGTATGAATTTGGATTCTTAACATAGTGAAGACGCTAAGACTTAAATAGAGGAAGTATGTGAGGATCTTGGAGGCATGTATTTAGTCTCATATTGGCTATACACTGGATAGATTTTGGGTTCTTATACAGAACCAAGAAATCCAAATAATACCTTTCGGTTAGATTTTTTGGGTGAAGTCCTGAGTTGTTATAACTTATATTATTCAGACCAAGCAATAAAAAAAAGAAAGAGGAATTGGGAATCAAATTCGTTACCGAGCCAAAATTTATTGCAACTTACTTTGTCTAAAGTGTTTTGTTTGCAATATACATTATTAAGATAGAGTAGACAATGAAGAAATTGTACCTTAGTGCCTATATTAGCTTGCCTTCCACGGCGTAAATAGTCAATTGCTGCCACATATTTTAGAGAGTGCCTAAAATATTTCATCTAAGAATCTAGCACTTGGCTAGCAACGGTTGCCTAGTTCCCAATACGAAATTCCTTAATAGACTAAATCAATGATAATTATCCATCAGGGTGATAAAATTATCACATCTTAGTCATCATACCTTAGGCTGTTCTGAGAAGTTTGGGTCCATACTCAGTTTTGCCTTTGGTGGATCCATAACTGGACAATGAGGTTGAGTTAATGGCTGAAATTGAGCCAGGCTGAGGCATGATTACTGCACAATCTTAGCCCAAAAGCCTGAGATACGTGTAGCATAATTACAATATCAGGATTCAGGAGTAAGATTCCTGTAGTATATAAACAAGGGTCCGGTTTTCTCTTGGGCGTCCTCAAAAGGTTTTTAAAGAGAGCAAGATATCTATTTGCGTGTAATTATCTAAGTTTGAATTCTTGAAGATGCCTGAATTTTTGGAGATTCATCACTTAAAGTTGAATCCAAAATTTTTGGATTGCTAAACAAGAGGATCTGACCACCCAGCAAGCCCCGCTTTATGATATTCCCACAAGTTCTTAAAATGAGAAATTTCACACTACTGATGGATTTAGATCTCCTCCCAAAGGCCCTCTACTTAGGGTGAAGATAGGTTGGATATTCTCTAACTAAATTTATTCCTATGTTTGGTGCGGATTGATTTGGATAGTTGCATCCTATTCGGTCATATTGATATTATCAATATCTGGTCAAAAAAACCTATAAACAAAGAGATTTTTTTTAAAAAAATACAAATTTGCCACTTTGGCTTGGTAACAATATTGACTCCTATTATACAAATACTTATTCAGAATATAATCATTTCAAATATATTATATTATTCTATATTTTAATAATTAATTATTTAAAAAATTGAATCTTTTTTTAAAAAATAAATAATTTTATTTTATTTTTTTATAATTTTTTTGTAAACTTCTTTGCTTAAAATATTTAAAAATATCAATAATTTGAACTTATTTTTATATCTGTATATATTTTTTAAAAGTTGTTTAAAACTACTGAAATTGCACTTCTCCAACAAACCACTGTGCGTGCTCCACCGAGCATGAACACAATTACAGAATTACCCTTTGAGGACCGAGGATATAAGCCGAGAAACCCCAGCATTCTTTAACCACTCTCCCTCGCTCGCTCGCTCGTCTCGGAGCCCCCCCTCTTCCTATTTTCCATCTCTGTCGCGACCCTGAAAGAGGTAATTTCTTCATTCTCTCAGAGCTCAGGATCTAAATGCTCTTGATTCGCTTCCGAATCCTTCCTTCCGTTGTTCTTTTTCCCGATCATCTCCGACAATCTAGGGTTTTGTGGGCACTTGCTGATCCGTTCTTTCCCCTCTTAATAACAGGGTTTTCTCCTACATGTTAGGGTTTTTCTTGTGATTTCTGACTTTAAATCACGTTTTCAGTTAGATTATAGATTTCGTAAGTTCCAGATTGTGGTATTGGCTTCGCGTTTTGAGTGGTATAGATCTGTGAAGAATTTGACGGGAGTTTCTCAGTTTATTTTTAGGGGAACATTGGGGATTTGTTTTACCGTTGTGTTCTTTTCCTTTGATGGCGTTCTTGGGATGATTGATTAATGGAAGGACTTCCCTCTTTTGTTTTTGGTTGTTGTTGACGTGTTATTTAGGAAGTGGATGGCATCTAAACTGCACCAGCTTCGGTCCAAGGCTGTTCAAGCCTCAGAATTTGTGGCAAAGCATGGAAGCGCCTACTATAAAGAGCTAATGGAGAAGAACAAGAAATACGTTGTGGATCCACCCACCATTGAGAAATGCCAAGAGCTGTCAAAACAGCTCTTTTACACACGTCTTGCAAGGTATTAACGAGATTTAACTTCTCTGAGGCGCAAATTATTGATTTGATAATATATATCTTGTTGGTCCGATCTTGCTTACTGAACCTAAGCAGAAAATTACATAAATAGAGATTGAAGCTTAGCTTTTCTGATACATGCAATGTGCTTCTATCGTTTAAGTATTCTATGCTCAGACAGGGTCCTTTCTTGTTTCTTACTGTGTTTTTCTGATTTAGATCTTTAGGTCGTAGTGACTTGCCCATGTTAATTTACTTAATGTTCATTTTCTCTTTTCTTTGTGCTTTTGCTTATAATTTCAGCGTATGGTGTCGTTTTCTTTTGCTCGGGAACAAGTTTTGCTGAAACTCATCGTTTCTGAGAAATGATGACAAATTGAGTGATGAGAGATGAATTGCACGGACACTCCTTCATGTCCTTATATGTGTATTCTCATTTTTCCTTTTTCTTTTCTGTCCTAGTTCTTTTGCAGGTAAAAAGTTGCGAACATGGGCTTTTTGATGCAATCTAACCTTCTTTACCTTTGTTTCAATTTTTATTATGACTGTGCAAGTCAAGGTTCACCGTACTTTTACGTACACCCTGTACTGTGCATATCATATTGTACCAGTACTGAACTGATATAAGAGGTGTACCTAGTCTCGGTACGCCGAACCTTATGTTGGGTATACCGACGTCGTACCAAAATGGTATCTGTATGGGGTTCGATATTGAGATGGAGAATCTTGATGTAGGTTTTATCCTAATCCATTTCATAGACAGCTTGACATAGGTGTTTGAAGGCCTCGATCTGAACTCATATATTCGATGTTTTTTCAAGTCTTGTTTGTAGACTTAGATATTAACCTAAAAGAATTCGTGGTTATCACATATTTGAGATGTTTGATGTGGAAAATGAGTTCGTTAAACAGTTACAAACATGCAAATCTTTGAGGTTTTCGTATAGTCACATTGTTAATTTATTTGAGAAATGTCAGTCACTAAGCGATACTGCTGAATGGATTTTGCTGGGAAAAGCTCATGCTTACATGATATGTTTGTCGCTTGGCTTTTGATGGAGTTTGTCTTGTCAAATTTTTGCCCTCTTGTCTATAGGAGCTTTTGGAGTTTGTTCCATTGTTGCTTGAGTAAACTACATAACCAATTAACTCCTAGTACTTGTGAATTGGTTTTTTGGGTTTCATGGCTCCTACCCAAACTTAACTTTACTTTTAATTCCATACAAATTTGTCAAGCATGAGCTTCAGTTTAAGAGCCATTTGTAAATTTTTCTCTAATTTAGTTGGATCATACCTTGATCTGTAGTTCATAATGAGATCAGGCTTGTTGGTTAAGGTCCAATGTTGAGATTTATATACGTGCTTGCATTACTTCAGTTTAAGAGGGAACAGTAAATTTTTCTTGAACTTTGATGGATCATACTTTGATTTGTAGTTTATAATGGGATTAGGCTTGTTTGTTAAGATGCAGCATTGAGATAAACATATAGGTTTATATACGTGCCTGCATCTACATGTGTTTTCCTGTTGATCAAAAAATTTTTGTTGTTGAATTATGGGTTCTGGCTTATTTTAGATTGTTCATATATTCTTTTTCTTCGAGCGCTGTTCTCATCATTTTTGCTGTTTTTACCTGGGAAAATTCTTTTGACCGTTTAAGTAGTTGCTACTTGTATGTGGCAAGAGACATGCTAGCATAAATGCACAGCACTTAACCGTTGCTGTTAAAAGTTGGCCAAGACAATTTACTGATGACTGTTCATATCATCTTTTGCAAAATCAAATTTCTTTTCTCAATTAGATCTGATAGTGCATGACTATCTCGGCACTGTTTAGAATAGGTTTATCATACCCTTGATATCACTGTCAGTCATTTCCTGACTATCATGGCATTATTGTATAGGATTTGGAGATAATGAATGTTCAATTTTGTATCATCCAATTTCCAGATTCAATTCAAAATTTTGGTTTCGCATGCTTAGTGAACATCATTCATATTTTTGCTGAATGTTTAGTTATGTTGTAGGTATACATTTATTGACATTAGGTTTATATGCACATAATTTTTTTACTCATTGACATGTTATGTTCTAAAAAAAATTGGCATTTGCTTGATAGGGATGTGTGTTTGTCAAGTGGGTGGTGTTTTATCACTTTTGGGCTGGGTCCTTCCCTCAAAACCTCAATAAGGAATTTAAAAGAATTTTAGAGAACATGAGAAGCAAGGGCAACCTACATCCGGTGGCTTTTCATAGGTAGTGGTGATCCTATGATCTAACAATCCCATTATGGATTGTTATGGAATGACCTATTAATAAATCAAATTTTGGGATGGCTATATATCACATTATTTCGGATGAATTTAAGATTTGAGTTTCTAGCAACCTGATATTGATGGTCTTGCAGGTTCAAAAATATATAAATGAAAAATGGTTGTATTCAATAGCAGATTTCACAACTGCTAATAATGATCGTCATATTGTATCATTCAAAGAAATGGGAAGGCCACAAACTTCAAAAATATAAATAGAAGAAAGGATAAAAGAAACTGGCAACCTATTAAATGACCTACATAAAGAGAAAATGGTAGGAAGTAACTTCATCCATCTCTTCATGCAAGTTAGATGATATATTTGATCTACTTTGATGCGAAATCCACAGTGAAATGTGATAATTCAGGTGAAAGAAAGGTTGATCTATCTTTATACCTAGCTATGAACCCTTTTCTTTCTTCTTTTGATCAAATCCCTTTGTTCTTTATTTCAGAATGACTTATCCATTATTAGTAAATATCATATTTGACATATTTTGCACAGCTGTTTTGTTCTTTTATTATCAGTTTCTTTATGAGAATACTGTGGAAGTGCCGCTAGTCATATTGAAGATATGATGCAAGTAACTACTCAACAGTGTATTGTAATGATTGCCAGTGTTATACAGCCAACTTCAATTCTCTAAATGCCTCTGCTCTGTTTTAGCACTCCATTATTTGTCTGAACTATAAATCAGCATTAACAATCCCCCAAAGATCGATAAAACATTACCTTGTCAACTGTTCGATTATCTAATGTTGAGTATGCAAGGAAATTGGTTTAGGGTGAAGAAAATTTTGAACTCTGCGCACTGAGTGTTTTATCTTACAGCATTCCAGGCCGTTACGAGGCATTCTGGGAAGAGCTTAATGGTGTGAAGCACATATGGAGAAACAGGAATGAGCTCAGGGTTGAGGATGCTGGCGTTGCAGCTCTGTTTGGACTTGAGTTGTACGCATGGTTCTGTGTTGGTGAGATTGTGGGAAGGGGGTTCACTTTCACTGGTTACTATGTCTGAGAAAGCAGGCTTGCTTCCAGTTTTCCCTGTTTCGAGTTTAATGTCATTGGGGTGATTTTCTGACCTCATTTTACTTGCAAAATTTTGTCTACCCATAAATTTTTGAAGCTGGTGGTCGGCAAGACAAGCATCGTCACCTTAATAATTTGCAGCCTTGTTTGTATTCTTGGTGTCACATCAATCAGACTTATCGCACCATACTGGTCTTTTTCATTGAAAATCTATATTTTATTAGGTTAATGGTATTCATGGGTCATGAAGTCATTGCTTGGCGTTGTTATTTTCCAACAATTCAGATCCTTCAGCTTACATCCCAGCAATAATTAACCCTCATTTATGACATCCGCCCCTTATTGAAATTAGGGGTGAAATTACAGGCATCTACAGCATGTTTGTTAGTATATGCAGATGCCTGTCAGTATCCTGATGGTGAATAATGATTCCTTCGTGTTTTTGCTACTCCAAGAATCAAGCAGGCTAAGCGTTTGTGTGTTGTTTTATTGGACATATGAATTTAAATTTTGCAGGTGGGGTGCCAGATATATGTACTCTGATTGCTTTCGCTTGTATATGTTGCTGTTCTGATGTCAAGATGCTAAAAATTGCACATTTTCTGTGAAGGCAGTTTTTCTAACAGTATCATTTGAACCGTCTTAATCTAATGCGTCTGGTTGCTCGAGGAACTTGAGTTCAGAGGAGAAAAAGACGATCACAGTGCATACTGGAAAGGTAAAAATCCAGAAGGGGGGACTGAAGCCATGTTGCACATCAACAGTCTCTGCTTGGACCTCAGGAATAGAGTTGGGCAACGGGCCGTGCCGGCCCGGCCCAGGCCCCCCGGGCCAAAACTCTAAACGGGCCGTGCCTGGCACGGCCCGCTTATGAAGCGGGCCGTGCCTGGCACGGCCCGTGAGGCACGGAAGGCAAGCCCGGCCCGGCCTCCGGCCCCTCTATTGGTGGGCCGGGCCTGGCACGGCACGGCACGGGCCGTGCCAGGCACGGCCCGTAACGGGCGGTAACGGGCCGTGCCAGGCACGGCCCGCAACGTCTCCAAACGGGCCGTGCCTGGCACGGCCCGTAACGGCTCCAGACGGGCCGTGCCTGGCACGGCCCGTCTGGAGAGGGGGGAAGAAAATAGCCGTTTCCAACGGCTATTTTCGGGAAAAAGACGGTTTTGCCCTCCCAACAGTCCTATAACGGCTGAATTGAGGGGTATTTTGGGAAAAAATTTTTTTGGGCTTCTATAAATAGCCCATTCCTCCCTCATTCTCACCACACCAAACCTCTCATTCTCTCCTTCTCTACTGCTATTATTTCTCTTCTAAAGTGCTCTTCTAGCAATTTAATTTTTAGTTTGTTCAAGTGCTACACAAGAGGAGGTTCCTGTTGAGAAGAGAAGGTCGCTTCTGTTGAGAGCACAAGAGGAAGTTCGGAATCTCGGCGCTGCCTCTGCCCTCCGACCCTCTACTCAATTCCTCCTTGCGGTTAGTTTTTATTTTTTGAATTAATCATAGATATGTCATCTTTTGAGGAAAGTCAGTTTGGCATTCCTGTTTCTGAGGGGGAAGAAACTAATCCCCAACCCCCTGTTCCTAGTTCCTCTAGAACTGGTGAACCGAGTGAAGGTCAAACCTCTTCTCGTAAGAGGACTAGTACTGTATGGAATGAATTTGATAGAGTTATGGTTGAGGGAGTCTGGAAAGCTAAATGTAAAAAATGTGCCAAACTTTATAGTTGTAGTAGTAGTGGGGGAACAGGGCATTTAAAAAGACATCAAGAGAGTCATAGGATGCATGATTCTCATGCTCAAACTCAAAGTAGCCTTAATATACAACGGGGATTACTTGTAGGTAATTTTGCATATAATCATGAAAATCAAAGAAAAGCACTTGTAAAATGGATAGTTAAGGATGAATTACCTTTTAGTTTATGTGAATCTTTTAATTTTGAAGAATATGTTCAATTAAACCTACAACCTGCTTACAAAAGAACTAGTAGGCGTACATTTAGAAGAGTAGCTATGACCAATTTTTTAGCAATGAAACAAAATTTAATTGAAACACTTTCTACTTTAAATGTAAAAATTTCATTAACTTCTGATATTTGGTCAGCATCTGTAGGTAGTAATTCTTTTATTGCCATTACTGCTCATTATATTGATAATGATTGGCAATTAAATAAACGTATTCTTGCTTTTCGTGCTTTTGATTTTCCACATTCTGGGCAACAAATTTCAAATATAATTTATCAAACTGCATGTTCATATAATATTAATGATAAAATTATGTCTATTACTTTTGATAATGCATCTAATAATAATTCTGCTGTGGTATTATTAAGAGACTCATTGCATCCCATATTAGATGGAAATTTACTGCATATTAGATGTGCATGTCATATCTTAAATCTTTCTGTTCAAGCTGGCATGGGCATGATTCAAGATGTGATTTCAAAAATTAGAAATGCAGTTTCTTTTACTCATGCTTCTAGATCAAGACTTCAAGAATTTAAGGAATTATGCATAAATCATGGTAAACGTTTTAAAAAATTTAAACTTGATGTAATTACTCGTTGGAACTCCACATATAGCATGATACATGATGCATACCCATATAAAAATTTATTAAGTGCATATATTAATGATCGTGGATTAGGATTTACATTGACTGAAACTGATTGGAATAAAGGAAAAATTTTGGAAGATTTTTTGCTTAGTTTTTATAATGCTACCAATGTTCTTTCTGGTATTTATTACCCTACTTCATGTTCATTTTTACAACAAGCATATATAATTAGTCAAAAATTTGCAGAACATAGATATGATGATGTTTTAATGCCTATTATTCACCTAATGGAATCTAAATGGAATGAGTATTGGGACAGGATATGTCCTATGCATAACTTAGCTGCTGTATTTGATCCTAGAGTTAAATTAAATGGCGTGCTAATTTTACTTGATGCATACGCTGAAAATATGAATCAAGATGCTGAATCTGCTAAAGATGAGGTAAGACAACTTCTTTATGATATTTATGCTATATATGATGAAAAAATTCGTGGATCTAGAACACAAATACAAACCTCTATTCCTCCTTTTAGTAGTTCTCGTTCGTCATCTATTTTTTCATTCATTGCACAGAGAAGACACACACATGCTTCAAGTTCCTCTTCATCTTCTTCATCTTTAAGTAGTGAACTAGAATTTTATTTACGAAATGATCTTCAGTCTGCATATGATGAAAATCAAATAGAGAATCTAGATGTATTATCTTGGTGGAAGAGTGTTAGAAATCAATATCCTGTTATGTCTGCAATTGCACGCGATATTTTAGCTGTGCCGATGTCCACGGTAGCATCGGAATCCGCTTTTAGTGCAGGTCGGCGTGTTCTTGACGAAAAGAGAAGTAGGATGACGGGCGAAACGGTGGAGATGCTTCTCTGCTTCAAGGATTGGCTGGATGCTGAGGCAAGACTTCAAGATAAAGGTGGACATAATACAACATCCTCTGATGATGATGATACAAACACTACTGAAGACTGAAGACTGAAGAGTGAATACTGATTCACTGAATCACTGATGATTAGTAAGATTTCTTAATTTTTTATAATTGTACATTTTTATTGTATTCTGGAGGTCAGACCAAGGTCCAAACCTCGGCCCTTTCTTAGTTTCTTATTGTATTCTAGAATCTAGAGGTCAGACCAAGGTCCAAACCTCCCTTCATGTACCATTTTGATTGAAATTAATAAACTGGTAGGGGTCTATGCCAAACCCCCCACCATTAAGGTGGCTTTATATTCATAAATCAAGATTTCTTAGTGTTCATAATTTATTAATGTATTAAAAAAATTTTATCGGGCCGAGCCGGGCCCAGGCCCGGACCGTGCCAGGCCCGCGTGCCAGCCCGGCCCAGGCCCTTATGGGCCGTGCCGTGCTGGCACGCAGGCCGTGCCGTGCTTGGCCCGCGTGCCTAGACCGGGCCGTGCCGGCCCAGGCCCGAAGCGGGCCGTGCCTGGCACGGCCCGCTGGCCAGGATTCGCTAGCCCAGCACGGCCCTATCAAAGGGGCCGTGCCAGGCACGGCCCGCTTCGTGCCGTGCCGGGCCGTGGGCGGCCCGGCCCAGTGCCCATCTCTACTCAGGAATCAGGAAATTGTACCTGATACGGCTCAGGACTTGGCTGGGATGATGGGGAGATGGCACATCAGAGCAGGGCACCATGCGCCGCGTTGCTCGGTGCACGAATTTATTGGCTAATTAAACCACAATGAGCCTCAGTCGTCTTCTCTACTCGCAGGAGTAAATTGATGGTGTTCGCCTAAAGCCAGTCTTGATTCAGAAGGCGTAGAGTTTGGCAGGGCTAGTGGGATCAGAGTGAAATGCTTTCTACTAGCAGGAACAAATCGATGCTTCTAAAGCCAGTTTTCATTCAGAATGCCCGAACAGCAGGTTATTAAGATGCTCCAACGGCAGTAATTCTCATTCTGGAGCAATTCAAAAAGGGGAATCCCATGCTTTCTGGTGCCAATTAACGCGCATGGAAAGTTCTCCAAGCTGCCCGATGCTGGCATGTAACTTTTTATGCAACCATCTTGCATGCATCACATAATCTGACGTGGTCAGTTCCTTCCTAATCTAGAACAGAAAAATGCTTTCCAATGCCGGTTAAAGCACACGGCAAGTTCTCCAAGCCATCTAATGCTGGCTTGCAACTTCTTACTTGCAATCATCTTGCAAGTATCAGCCCAATTCCCGCAAAATTCGCATTGATCCGCCTCATGCCACGGGGTAGGTGGAACTATTTGTGTGCATGGAACCACCGTCCTGCGTGACTCTTAAAATTGTGGCTGTCAGCCTGAGACCACCGAAACCAACTAATACAGATAACCTTCAAGCTGTAACGGCTGGGGAACTAGCAAATTTGCACACAGCCTTCTTGTATTAAATTTCCACGCACGCAAGAGGAAACAGGAAACTGGGTAATTCAATTGCTATCATGAATACCATAAGACGGGGGGTCTGAAACACAGATGCTGCTCCAGCATTAAATAAATAATAATAATACTAGTGATGATGATGTTGATGTCACAGGTATTTGGCAATCTGAAACACAGCTGCTGCCCGTCATAAATAAATGATGATGATGATTATGACAATGATAAACATTTCCCTGAAGTCACTACTTCATCTCCCAAGCACTTCCCACATGCTTTCCTTCTGTGGCGCAAAAGGATCAAATCAGTTCCCTAGAAAAATTACCCAAGGTCATAGTTGCATTGGTCATTGGGAATCAATAATATAAGAAAATCCAAACAGGTTTTCAAGATTATGCATCTTGGTGACATGTTCCTGTGACATAGCATTCTGAAGCTATGGGAATTAGTAATATAGAAGCACAAAAAAAATGGCATGCAAAAAGAAGCTTCATGAAGATGAATTGTAGAAATTAGGCATGTTTCTATTCCTTGCCTATGATAATTAGTTATTCATTTGAGAATTGTTAGCTCTCCTGGATTTGCCAATAAAGCATCATCCATAACCTCTATTCACCGAGTCTTGTACTTCAGACTAAACAACTTGTCCCATGAAATAATCAATAATTTCTACAGAATTAGTCCCAAGCTTTAATCACTTGTTAATCAAAATAGTCAGTAAATAACATTTCCAAAGCAGAGTATAGTTGATAAAAGTGCTCAAGGATACTACCCCTTAAATTTCAAATTTACTTTCTTAAATAAGATTCTTCAAATCTGAACTTCAGAATCACAAAAAAAAGTTATAACAGAACTCCAAAACTATTCTAAACCACCAAGAGGCCACAATTACTAATCTAGGAACCCATATCCCTCATATTTATAAATACATAAATAAACCTGATATTTTGTTTAATGCAGGTGCCAGTGTGTCCACAGGTGCAGCCACATCAAATCCTCTCTCACATTAAATTACAAAATGCATCATCTCAGTGGGGCATTTAAGGCATGCAGTTGTCTTAATGACCAAATCTGTGAATAATATTGGCTCAACTAGAGTTGGCTACTGTAAATTTCTGAAAAGGTGAAGGTGTGAAAGGGATAAGCACAAAATAAGGAAAAGCCACATTATATGGATGACCAATTCATATTTTAGAATTGTCTGGATGACCAGCAACAGTCCTCAGAAAATTGAAAAGGGTCTCACATTGGACAAAGCTGGGGGCGCTCCTTGCGTTTAATGTCATTAAGAATATCTAAATATTGTAATCCGATCAGGATTTGTTTAGGGTCCATATAAGGACCGGACTTGCATCCAAACTAAGGTAGGTTAAGTGTGAGACATGCTGCATTCCAACAGATTTTTTATGTCTGAATAATAATTGGTGGTGGATTTCAAATATCCCACCTCAGCCATGTCTGAAACTTCCAGTTCTTCATTTCCTTTTTTCGGTGGTATTCTTCTTTATTTCCTTTAATATGTATTTTCTTCTAACTAATCGTCCTAAAATGGGCAGAAAAACAAGAACTGATCTGGGTCAAAGCTATACAAATTCTAAATTATAAGATATTGTTGAAGATAAAATAAGGACAATATGAAGAGATAACATCCAGTTATACACCTTAATACAACATGAAAAATAGCTGTCAGCCAAGTAGCCTATGCAATGTCTCTCGAGCAAGATGGTGGCATGCCTGTAAGTCCCAAGATTTAATATTGACTTTGATCGGGCATTTGACCTGTGATTCATATACTCAAAATGGTGTTTGCTATATTTCTTAAAGAAACAAGTTCATTATTTTGTAAACATGCTTTAGATAGCACAGAAAAGATTTTGGTAATTTTATATGAGGAACAAAGATATTGCATGATTCCAGTCTACAACCATGATTTCTTTAAAGATTAGCGCTATTGCTTAGTAACTTAAGTGTTTGACATAAACTTTAAGTATGGTTTGTACTTTTGGAATTTCTAATTTGTCCAATCAAGGTCTTGGTCCTTTATCAAGGCAAGTCATCTCTTCCTAATCATGGTCTTAGTTCTATTTAGATTCAGTTCAGCTCGGCTTCTCATTCAACCATCCATATACATACAAGGCCCATCTATATCATGGCATCTGTCAACCTTAGTTACACAAGAGTTATGATTCTCATAAAGTTTTCATAAATTAATCTGCTTTTGGTGCAATCTGCCTTCAACTCTCCTTACAAATTCATCCATCCTGAATTTGGTGACATCCAACCCAATAGTGCACTCATCAAGCTCATCTTAAATATTACAGTGGGGACCAGGCTTAGCTCAGCAGGTTGGCACCCTCACAAGTTGGGTGAGGTGCAGGGTTCGAACCCCGCTGGTGTCTCCATTGTATTTTTCCCAAGAAAAAATTCATATATTTCCTTGAAGTGCCGCTACCATACAGTGGCAACACATAGGTCAAGAATGAATTTATTGACCACTATTTCAATTCTCAGTGTATCCCCTATTCTCTTTCATAACAGGTACTGGGTGACTCCACATAAAGAACTAATATCATATTTTCAAACCCTTGCTTTCATATGACTACTATTAGGACCCATATCCTCCCTCATTTCCTACCATAAATTCAAAATAGCAATAATCCATTTTGTCTTCTGATCTGTAAACATTGCATTATCTACATCATCACTGCATCAAAAGACAATCGTGATCAGAGAGAACTCAAGCAAATCCTTCGTATAGGCCCACAGGCAACGTTAAGTCCATAAGCATACCACAGCTAACCCTTAAACTTTGCTGTGTCAAAGATAACCTCTCCTTAACTTCCACCAAATAAGTTTATGGGATGCTCTATCAAATGCATTATCCTAACCAATATAAAAAAACAATATGCAGATTCTTCATCCTCAGCAAGGAAACAACATCTACATGAAGCAAATGTGATATTCAAAGATAGTTTTCACCTATCTTATTCTTCTTGCAGCTATCTCCACAAAGCTTGATGTACTGTTGCAATTTTATACATCACTTTACAAACATGTAATTCATCACCTAGCATTTGGTATTTCCTATTTCACAAATTCTCAATTAGTCATTGAACAATGACAAAGCAGTAAACATCTTGTTTAGATTTTTCTCTAAGCATTGTCAAAATTTTACTGATTATTTGATTACCTGTGGGCCAGTATTTCCAGTGATTACATTTGCTGCTATCAAATTACATCAAGATGCTACATAGAAGCTCCATATTTTTTTGCGCATGATAATCCACAGTACAAGGAACCATGATGAATGAGTTCATATCACACAACTGGAAATAAAATTCAATGGCCTAAAAACAAAGATATCTATCAAAACGGATTCTTTAACTTTTGACATGCTAGAACCTATAATCAGTTAGAAGTATATAACCAATGCACATATACAGATTCAGAAACACTATGTAGATGCTGACTTGTTCGCGCCAGCACTCTCACATGCTCAACTACCTATAGCATAGATCCAGAAGCATTGTCCAAGTGCATCAAACTCTCAGTATCTCTTCTCAAATCAGCATATGAGTGCAATGTGAGGAGTTTTAAAAGCTCGCCTCGGGGCACAAAAGATCTCCACCTTCTTTGGATTTATTCCATAAGACCCGAATTTTCATCCAGCAAAGCATAGGCCGCATATCTCAATCTCAAACGCAAGAGAAAAGGTGTGCATCTCTTATTACTTTAGCACAATGTCCATTTAACTAAATCAACTGCTAAATAACAACAATATCTTCTTTTGAAATATCAAGTT
This sequence comes from Phoenix dactylifera, assembly GCF_051530095.1. NCBI lineage: Eukaryota > Viridiplantae > Streptophyta > Magnoliopsida > Arecales > Arecaceae > Phoenix > Phoenix dactylifera. The sequence goes on along the minus strand of NC_143198.1, from coordinate 28,865,351 downwards.
ACCGAATTGCTTCCAAGGTTCGAAGATTCAGTTTGGTGTTAGTCAGCCTTGCCAAGTTTTGTTTCCCACAGTTTAAGTTGTTTTGGTGGTTCAACTTAAGTTTTAAAGTTGCTGCTGGGATAAAAATGAAGAAGAGATAAAAAAGGAAAAAATAAGAGAAACTTGAAATAAGCAAATGAAACATACATTAAATAGTTTTGAAGAACCTTCTATTGTTTGTAATCATCAAGTTTATGGTTTCTTTTTATTTTACATGCTACATGCCTGAAAGTATGGCCAATTGTAAAAATCTTGGAAAACGAATGAAGTGTTGAAAAACTATAATTTGATAATAATCTAATTCTTGAACAGCTAATAAGGTAAGCATTATAATAGTAAAATATACTAGCATAGAACCATGTATCAATTTGAAATTTGAAATAATGATTTCAACCATATGACATATCAAGTACTGGCATGTAACTTACAATCTAGAGGTTACAATCTAGAGGGTATTAAAAAGACCATGACTGGATATATCTCATCAAAATATATTGAATATTTAAGATCTAGCAAACCCAAACTTATATCCTGTGATGAGCCCGGCATTTTCTCCTCAAAAAATATCTTAAGGAACCAAGAGATTTCATATGTAGAAAAAAAACTTTTCTTGAAATTTCTTAGAGCCAAACACCCAAATGGATTTATTTTTTTAAAAAAACATCCGAAAATTTATGGTTAATGTTAACAAAGTACTTGTTTCCAGTGGCTCAGATTTGCCATCTGCAAACATTCTTACTTTTAACTGAAATAAGAAAAGATAGCCTAAACTTGTCATTAGTTAGTCCAAAGTTACTTAAATTAATGAAGAAATGACCTCAAAATACATTCAATATCAATATTATGAATGAAAAAGGATGTATCTTCAATTTCGGCTGGAACTGGTCGAAACCAAAAATTTTGGTTAATTTCTAATCATTTCAAGGAGAAACTGATCTATCTAAGCCAAAATTCAATCCCTGATTTCTTCCTTAGCTCTCTACTCTCAAGGCTTTAGTTCTAAAAACTATAAGGACAAGGTCCCTATCTCCTTAGTATGGTTTCAAGTTTCAACTTTTAACAAGTAGATAAACATGTCACTATTTTGCCTTAAACCAGTAGTATTAGCTAAAATTATTTGAATTAGATATATGTGCTTAGTCCTTGTCCTTCTAGGTTCCACCATTTAATTCTATCTCAAATCCTCACTTCCACTAGCTTTGCTTTAGGGCTTTCCCAGAGATTTAGCTCCTACTAGGTTTTAATCTTTAAATAACCACAGCCGTTGTTATATGCTTGCGCACTTCTCAAAGTTCTTGGACACCTCTTCTTTGTTGCGCCTCCATATGTCCAGAAATCCATTTGCAGTAGATAGGGTGCACATAGAAGCATAGGCATCAGATCCCAAACTCTATTTGACACCTGCCTTTGTAGGCATATGTTTTTTTGCAGCTTGCAAAATGCAAGTTTAGATGTTAAAAAGATATTACAGTGTGTTTTTTCGCCAATGAAGGTGGTTGAGATGATGTAAGCGGACTCCATTGAGCAAGAGTTACCAGAGAAAGATGCAACTTAATGATCTCCATGAGACCATCTTCCAGACATGATATCGTGTCATCAAGCTTGAACGATGTTATTGGTTTGGGATGCATGATTGTTTTGAAATGGACAAAGTCGCAAATGAGGGGAAAAATACAAAGTTCTTAGACTGTACATTCTGAGCCAACATGATTTGGTTCATATTGATTGGTATAGAACCTTACTTTTCTATTTGGGCCACAGCATGTGACAGACATAACATTGTATGGTACAACAGGTGTCATGCCAGCCTATAACTATCATGGATACACCATGCCATACTTAAATCCATGTGCATGGCTATGTTTCACGGATCACTCAAATGGAGTGCTGTCAAATGGCCGAGCTGTTTGTGATTAGGCTTCAAAATATGGCTCGACACGAGCTTGCTTCATTAGTAAATGAGCTGAGCTTAAGCCCGAGATCTTAGCTTAAGCTGGGCAAGATCTTTCCGATCCGTGTAGATTGAGCTCAGCTAAGATTGAAATAATATATTAATTTAACTACAATTTATTAAGTAAAATGTAATTTTTATAATTATTTTGATATGTCAATATACTGCTCGTTATTAAAAGAGGATTCCAATCACTAGATATCAGCCTAATGACCCGGACCTAGTAGGTGAGATATTAAAGACTCAAATTCATAGTCCTCTCAAGGCTACTGGGCCCATTTCCACACATCTTGATTTTTCCAATCACCTGAATGAAAGAACCGGACTTCAACCAAGGCATCCCTTCTTATGAAGTGGGAGTGAAGATTTCAAAAGAAAGTGAAAAAGCCATTCATATTCCTCATCTTTGGCTACTAAGTACCTCTCCATTGGCTAAAATGGATTAACCAACAAACTCCTTAAAACTTTTGCATTTGGAAAGCTCCAGTTTTCTTAGCCTTAGCATTCCTAAGTTGCTCAACGCCACCACTCCCATCATGCTTGTCTCTCTCTCTCTTCTCTATTTCTCCCTCCTCCAAGAGTCTGAGCCTTTGACCTCGCTTTGTTGCTAGTGGCGATGGAGAAACTAGAGGAGAAACCATCTGCCGCTTCTCCATCTCACTAACATCGATGTCTTAGCCTATAGATCTAATAGAGAGAGAGAGATGGGGAAGAAGTCCTTGTTGCTGGTTTTCGATTGCCAAAACTCGAGAGCTAGTGATCCTTGTTAGGACTGATCACCATCACTCATCACCTCCATCCCATTTTCATCCTCCAGCCCAACCTTACAAAGCGAGCTGATTTTAATGGGAAAAACCAAGGTCCGCTGACCCGGTTCCGGTTGGCGTATCGGTGGCGGCCCGAACCGGTTCCGTACCGGTCCCGTACCGGTTTCGGATTCAATGCTGATCCACGCTAATCCAATACTGGTCCCGTACCGATTTTCTAGCGATAAGCTATCGGTACCGGATTCCACACTGATCCGGTACCAGTCCGAGGCAGGACTGGTACGTACCGACCCGTACCGGCTGGTACGCATCGATATGGTAGACCATAGAAAAAACTTTAGATTGACCCAAAAAAAAGCCGAATTCAACCAGAGCCTTTGGAGCTCACAACGAACACGAGCTAAGCTTAGGCTAGGGCTACTGACCATTGAACCAAGCTCATGCTCCAGCTTGCTCGAGCTCAAATCATGTAGATCCTTATCTAAACATATAAAGTCGTGCAATTCGATATCCATTACTCAATAATCACCAATGTGAGCATCATAAGGGATTTTATATGATTGGTTGGAACTTTTGATTTACCAACTAGCATGGGTCCATTATGAAGGTGATGTGTTTAAGGAGCAATGAGCTAATGCCTACAAAGGAAAAAAATAAATAATAAAAAGAATTTGGTATTAAAAAACGACTAGAGGCAGATAAAGAGCATCAAGGATCCACCAAAAAATTATACTACAAGCTAAATGTAACCTATAAATTAAATCCACCCTTATAAAGAGCCTACAAAAATAAAATCCCTAAACCCTAACCAAGCATCAGTACTAACCTTGATCATAACAAATCTACAACTCAAGGCCACTGATAACACATTAACATCTCACGCTAGTTTTAAATCAAAGCAATCCAAACAGATTCTTCCAACAGTATAAACTTAAGACATTTTGAGAAATATTTTTTAATTGCAAAATAAGACACCTAGTCCAAATCAAAGCAATCTTGATGGATACTTAAACCAAAAAGAACTTAAGGCCACAGGAGATACACTTCTAAATCAATTAACAAAAAAAATAGAAATCCTAAACAAATTCTTCAAAATCTACTCCTTGACCATTAGACATGTATTAGGATTTGATGTAACTTAAGATCAAGCTCCAAGCACCAGTCAATTAGAACCTCCTAATCATTCATGCTTCCTAAAAGTTTACACCTAAAGAAATACTTAAGCTTCAATTGATCTTCAAGATTCCAAATTTATGAGATCTCGCATCTTGTACCATTAAGCATCTTTAGACTAATTTTCACAACATTTTAACAAATGTAGAGTACAAAAGACATTGCAGAAGGCCTCAAAATTACCCCCTCCAAGAAAGAGGAATTTGCATTCTCGGGGCTACAGATACCTCTTTCTACCTAAAAGAAAATATAGAACTTACAACTAGAGTTGATAGAGTTGATCATGGGTTGGGCTTTGGCACATAAAATGTCAAATTTTAAATAGGCTCGGTTCGGAGCCTGACAAAAAATGAATATAGTTTAGGCCCAAGGCTCGGCCCATGATCGGCTCTACTTACAACCAACTACAACAACAATCATTATCTATCTTCAAAATGGATACAGCTCAAAGAACTAAAAAAACCTCTTATTTACCTCACAACATCCAACAAACATGCACCTAGATGAAATTACAAAAGAATTTGATGCCACAGAAACTCTCATAATCACTCAAGGAACAGAAAGTATCATAAACTTACATATGACCAATGTAAGTCAAACAATAATGAATTTTGGATGGCCTTTGAATCCCTCCCATCTCCACCTTGGGCACATCTTATTGAACAACTCCATAATAAATGCAACTAAGAGGTCACGTGGCCTCAATCACTTGTGAATATCCACAATTCAACTCCATTTTCTCTATCAAACCACTCCATTCAACACCATTATATTGATGGAACTTATCTTATATCAAAACCAACACCTAAAGAATGAGAGAAACTAATGCATAGTTTTTGCAAAAAACATTATCCTCTTTGTCGAAACATACATGCATCTGGACATGTACAACACAGTGCAGGCTATAATAAAAACTTCTAGAAGAAAATATTTAGGATTTCTCTTACAAACTGAGGCATATATACAAATCCCACCATTGACAGCCAGTACTTTTCAAGATACTGTGTGTAGCAGTGCTGCGAAAACATCTGCCAACAAATCATCAACTAAATATGATTGAAAAATTTGGAAAAAAAAAAAGTCATCACAATCACTGATTTCCTTGGAAGGCTACGAATTACCGGTCGCTTTACGAATCAAATGTATTGGGTGTGGTAAACATGCAAGGGAGGTATAAAAAATGAAAAAAAAGAGTAATTCTTTCTTTCATACTATAGGAGCCATCCAAGATGCAAGGTCATGCCTGATTTTGGATGAAAGAGACACATGATCCCCTTTCCTCCTCCTAGCCTCACACACTAGTAGTTGCTTTTTTTTTCTATTGCTCTGAAAGTAGCAGCTTTAATTGGTGCAACCTCCTGCAACCGAGGAGAATGGTTTTGAATAATATGACGAGCTCGTGAAACCTTGGAACTGAAAATATGACACTTCGATTGACCAACCAAGAGGAGTCCAATGGAAAAACAACATTAAACCACAAAGATTTAAGTAGTTAACAATTCATTCAATATCGTTTTACTAGTGCAAGGATTTCATAGGCATACAGTTTATTAATTAGTGCTAAAGACAGACAAATAATAAGGTGTGTTGCAAAGTAGCTCTTGTTGCAATGACCCCATGCACATTGGATGCATTGACAATAGTAAGATCGCTAATATCACATTTCAAAACATACCACTATAATCTCATCAAAAGTTCCACCGCCAACATGTATTACTAGTTCGGTATTGATCATTTTTTCCCAAAAATATGCCATGAATGGAATCAGTACTCAGTCTTTCATAAGTGTCATACTCAATCTCATGGATATAATCACAACTGGACAAGAAAACAAAAGCCAAACCTTTTATTAAATAACCAAAAACTTACTATAAAATATTAATACTCAGTATTTGATTCCTTATAACATATCAGAGCAACTCCAAGGATAAAGCACCAATCTTGAAAGTTGAGTTACTCAAAGAACAAATTTGTCGGCAATGCTGGTTACTACAGCCCAGGATAATAACACATAGAAGGAAGCTGAAAATAGAAAACCATGTATACAAGATAAAATATCCAACCTACCTCATCAATGACAAAGTCTGATAGGCTTCAGGTAGGTCCCATCAGCCACTTTCCTCTACGAAGCATACTGTGGCAACCTGGCTGCCATACTCGTGACCTGAGCCTGCACCTGTGCAGCCCGCACCTTGGCCAACATCGCTCGATGGAAGAACTGGTCCCTCGACAATGCCCTCACGCTCTTCAGATACATATCGAATGGGATCGACCCCTCCTGCACTGCCTTGTCCAGCGAGTAAATCGTGTCTTCCACTGCCAAATCCGCCGCCGTGCACTCCAGCATCTGCCTCGACAGCACATCCGCAGGCTCAAACGCATCATCCACATTAACATCCCCAGCCCTCCGCCTCCTTCCCTCATTCTCCCTCACCCAACCCTCCAACACGTCCGTATTCATCAGAATCAGCTGCAGCTGCTGCTCCAATCCCTCCTTCTCCTCCAACATGTCCCTCAACCCCCTAGAAAGCTCCTCCTCCCGCCGCCTCAACTCCGCCTGGGTACTGAACAGCCCCTCCATCTCCGCCTCCCGCGCTCTCCGTAAACCCGCCATTTCGTCATGCACCATATCGACAACCTTGCTGATCGCGTTGCGGCGGTAGACCTCGGCCGCGTCCTCGGTCGGTCTCGCCGCCGCCGCCTGCGGCGAGGGCGGGAATCGCCCGCCATAGGGCGACAAAGATGAGTAGATCCGTGATGGAAACGACGAAGATGACGAGGATGGAGTGGGGGAAGGGGATGGGGATGGGGATGGGGATGGGGAGGGGTGATGGGAAGAGGAGGGATTAGGGGTAGGGTTAGGGGTAGTGGAATTATTGGGGTTTTGGCGGGTGTAGAGGGGGGGATCGAGGCCGAAGAGGTGGGAGAGGGAGCGGACGAGGTCGACGAGGTTGGAGGAGGGGAAGACCCAGGAGCGGAGGTAGGGGATGAGGACGGAGCCGGAGCTGTCGACGTGGGGGTGGCCGGGCTTGACGACCATGTCGCGGGTCGGGGCGACGAATACGGCGGGCGGGGAGCGGGGGTAGGGTTCGAGGAGCCAGATCACGGCGGGGATGTTGTAGACGGCGCCCTGGTACACTATGGGGATGGTGCCCTCCGCCTCGAGGAGGTTCACCGTGCGGCCGTCGTTGTGGGTGAAGGCGGAGGCCTTCGGGTGGAGAGAGGGGTAGGACTCGGCCAGCGCCACCAGGTGCTGCCGGATCAGCCACTTCGCGTCCTCCGTGTACGGCAGCGCCGCCGGCCCGCGCTGAGAGAGGACGGTGCTCAGGAACTGCTGGGCGTACTGGGCGCCCGGCGAGGCCGGGACTACAGGCGGCGGCGGAGGGGCCATAGATGGACCAGGGAGCCGACAGGAGCGACGTGTTTTAGCCTCCTTTGATTCCTTTTCTCGTTCGTGTTCTTATTCTTATGGGCGGTGCCGTGAACGCGTCTGACACATTGAGGGCTCGTTTGGTTCGCAGGAAAAGAAAGAGGGAAACTGTGGTCAACGGGAAAGTAATGAGATGCCTCTTATTTGGTTGGAGTTTTTAAAGGAGAGAGAAGGAAAAGTTGTATTTCCATGGGAATGTGATTTCCATATTTCATGAGAAAGTCTTTCCCATGAGAAATATGGGAAAGTTACTTTCCCATGAGGCGGGAATCACTCCATTTTTACTTTTTCCCAAAAAGTCCCTTCAGCATTAAAGAAGCATTAAAGAGGCATTAAAAACCTAATTTTTATTAAGGGCATAATAGGAATTATATATAACTTTCCTAGGAAAGTGGATGGCCAACCAAACATAAGCACCTTGGAAATTTGTCACTTTTCCATGGTCAACCAAACATGCCAAAAGTACTTTCCTAGGCATCCTCTTCCTAGGAATTTGTTTCCCTAGGAATATGATTCCTGGGAAACAAATTCCTAGGAAGGAAAATGCTTCCCGCGAACCAAACGAGCCCTGAGAGGAACCGAGCGGTTAGGAGAGGGGTTCGGACCGATCCATGGGTCGCGGTCCACTGTAGCTGAGTGAAAGAATAAAGCCTTTTGCTTCATATTAGTTTGATTTAGAGCGAAAAAAGATTTTGTTATATGTCTTCTTATATCCATTTCTCTAAGTACTTAAAAAGCTAATAATAATGTAATTATTAAAAGGTAATAAATTAAAAACATTACTTAGCATTATACAAATGCCATAAGAATAGTGATATGAAAACCCATTGTGGAGTAAGGACAATCAAAAAATTACAATAAATTAAGTGTAGTAGAACCAAAGTCGAGAGATGATCCGAATTACTAAAGCTTCAAATGGGTTGCTGACAGATTTCAAATAACTCCTCTAGAACCTGCAACGTAGGAAACTCCAACAATCAAGCTACAGGGTAAATTTTTTATTGATTGTGTAATCCTAGTTTGTACAGGATACATTTTAGAACCAACCATAGCCAACATAGCAGACCGACCAATAAAAGCTCACCATATAGCCTCCAACCAATCAGTCAAAGACCGTCATGCGGCCGACCTAGAGATCCGCAGAGAGTTCTTTGAATTTCAAATTATCTCCTCAGCTAAAAGCATCTTGGCTATTATCATGAGCAATTTTCATAACCGCGTGGGTGAGATGCACGGGTGAAACCCCCACGCATGACCTTTAGGACATGTAATAGCTACCAAAAACGGCCGATCAACATGCCCAAATTCCTCAGTGATGGATATTGACACTCGCCTATATAAACCATTCCTAGGAGACCGTTCAAGTAAATGCTCTCGAGCCCTCTTGCACCCTTGTGCTGCCGCTCTCACAACACCTTTGCTCTTCCTTGAGAGTTCGTCTGACTTAGGCATCAGAGTCCTTCACCAAACACTCTTCAACAAAAGGATTTTTCTATTTTTGTTGTTTCAGGTTAGATTCGGCGTCAAGCAAAAATCTGAGCACAATCTCCACTGCCTAACATCATCTTAGGAGCAACCGACATCGTAGCCATCACAAACCGTCCAAATTTCTCTAGTAACTCAGCCAGCTCGGCATGTTGATTGGACCAATTCCTAGCAGCAATAGTACCTAATCTGCTTGTAGATTGATTTTATTTGAAAATAAAATATGGACTAAATTCGTTTTTGGCCTATCAAAAACTATAATATACCTAACTTGGTAACGTTCCTTTGGATTAGAGAGGATCAAGGCCATCCTAAATAAAAAAGAGCTCTAAGTCAGTCATGCATGGTTTTTGTATATTTAAACTTAACATGAGCAATCTTGTCATGGCTGGTTTACGTTGTAATTGTCGACCATTCATAACCATGCACTAAATACTCCTTTTTCTTAAAATAATTAAGCAGCGTCAATAAAATACTCCTTCCTTTTTACTCAATTATGTAACCAGGCTTGAAATCAAGAGACAAATTTAGGCCCGATCCTCTTTTGGTTTCTTCCATGAGCCCGATCATTTATAAAGCTCGTCTGGCCAAGGAACTTTAAGTTACAGCTCCGTATGCATTTGATTAAATATAGTATGCATAAGGTTCAGCTGTTTCTAAACAAAAGCAATGTCAACAATAATTAACTTGGACCAGCACTAGAATTTATGAAGCATTTAGTTTACGTTCCATAATTTTTATTTTCCTGTCCAGAGGCCATGAGAGTATCTTAACAGCTAGATTTTTTAACTTTTTTTCCAGCCATGGCAAATATAAAGAAGGTACTGAAAAAATGCCAAGAAGTAATAAGCTACTGAGTACAAAGAAGGGCGAACGTTTTAAGTTCTGAAAGTAAAACATAAAACAAATATCAAGCACTGACAGAGGAGTCCGATCTCTGACCTCAGGAAAGAATCGTCTTTGACCAAAACATCTGGCTGAACCGAGACAGCAGATGAGGTTTCACCTGAAAGGATATCGACGGAATCACCCTAGACTTCTTCCATTGCATGAGATCCTTGGCTTCCGATTTTGTCTTTCCAGTAGTAAAGTATTCTGGGAAAGCTCCTTCTGAAGACCTGGGAGAACAGTGCCGTATCTCCGATTAAGCTCTTTAACCTGTTCCTCCAAAACTGCATCACTGAGTATTCTTCAACTGGTTGCTTAACCTCTTTCCAAGGACAACGCAAACTACGCGCCCTTTGAAACCTCGTTCTTGGACTCATTAACATCCATGCCTTTGATAGGAACGTCAACTGCAGAATGAGCAACCTCATTTTTCTCACTCGAACTTGGCTCCGGTCTTAGAGAAACAGCACTGTCTTTCTCATAGGACACTTCAATAAGATCTTCAAGCATCTTCTCCACGGCATCAACACCGTAAACCTCCAGGTAGCTCAATGTGCATTAATAATATGATCCATAATGGCTGACCAAATACTTTTTTTTGAATGGAAAGGAGGTAGCAAAGAGCTTCCCCCCATGTTATTAAGATCAGGAACATTTACAGGAGGAGGATGGTAATACAGAGGAGGAGGGATGGTTTTAGCGGGGTAGGAGAAGGGGATGAAGAAAACAAAGATCCGGTACTGTCGCCAGCTTGCTCCATAGCCTCTGATGTTTGTCCCCCACTTTTGAAGAACAAAGATGCTCCCATGTGTGGAGAGTACGAAGAATTCTTTGCAGGACCGCGTATATGGAACAATGCTTCCTCAGAAAGATTTTATCATTTCGCTCTCACCAAATTCTCCAACAAATGGCAGCAAAAGTTGATCTCCAATTCTTTTGTCCAATGGTAGATGGTTTCTACTCCTTCATTCGGTCCACAGATTATGAAGGTTTGAAGGTCAGCCTCTAAAATTCAGTTGAAACAAGATAGAGGTTTGTTGATTAGGCTGGTCACCACCCGAGGTATGCTGGGATCGGCCTTCGCCGAAGTGGAAGGCATGACAAATTGGCCAGAACCAAGGTCATTCACCTTGGCTATGTTGGAAGTTGATAAACTTAATTATGCTGAAGAATCCAAAGGGTCATATGAAGTATTCAAAGGGTCATATGAAGTATCCAAAGGGTCATATGGATAATCTAAAAGGTCTTATTATGATGTACTTATTAGGGGAGTTAAAAGGTCACTTCTAGTGCCTATAAATATGTGGCTATCATGAAGAAGAATGTATGGAAGAAAAAAGAAAGGAGTGGTAGATAGAGAGGGCTTGAGAGAAAAATTGTATTCCTCTTTAAAGAAAAGTTGTACTACTCCATTATCTTATATAAAGTATTTTTTTTCCATGTTCTTGTGTTTCCACCACCATTGCATATTCTATCAAAGTGGTATCAGAGCTTGGTCATGGCTACCGGGATGCTTCCTATTCCTCGTCTCACCAATACCAACTATGAAAATTGGAGTATCCAAATGAAGGCGTTACTTGGATCTCAAGATATTTGGGACATAGTCGAAAAAGGCTATGAAGAAGACGGAGATAGAGCGCAACAACGAGAGACTTTGAAGAAAGATAAGAAGGCTCTCTACTTCATTTATCAAGGCTTAGATGAAGCTGCTTTTGAGAAGATTGCTGGTGCTACCAACTCAAAGCAAGCATGGGAGATCCTCAAGAAAGCCCATAAGGGTGTTGAGAAAGTGAAGAAGGTGCGCCTCCAAATATTGAGAGGCGAGTTTGAGACTTTGAAGATGAAGGAAGGAGAATCCATCTCGGATTACTTCACAAAGGCTCTATCTATTGTAAACCAAATGAGAAGAAATGGTGAGAATATAGAGGACAAGCGTGTGGTGGAGAAGATCCTAAGATCCTTGGATCAAAAGTTTGACTATGTTGTGACAGCAATTGAAGAGTCCAAAGATGTGGATACTATGACAATTGATGAGCTCATGGGTTCTCTACAAGTCCATGAGCAGAGGATCTTGTTGCGAAAAGAAGAACCTTTGGAGCAAGCCCTGAAAAGCAAGCTCACCATCAGTGAGAAGAAGGAAGGCCCAACTGACGAGGACAAACATAAAAACCATGGTCATGGTTACAGCCATGGATATCATCATGGACGAGGTCGTGGACAAGGACGAGGTTTCTTTGGACGTGGCAGAGGAAGAGGAGGCCTAGGACTTCCATCAAATGAAGAAAGCACTCAAGATGGAAAAAAGCAAGGAGGTTTCTCAAAAAGAGGACGAAGGTATGATAAAAGAAATGTTAAATGCTTTATTTGTGGCAAATATGGTCATTTTTCTTCAGAATATTATCATAATAAGAATAATCAAGTGCATGAGAAGGCCAACTATGCAAGGAAGGAGGAAGGAGAAAATGGTGTGCTACTACTAGCAGAGAAGGGGGAAGAAGCCTCCAATGAGAATAAATGGTACTTGGATACCGGTGCAAGCAATCATATGTGTGGGCACAAACATATCTTTAAAGAGTTAGATGAGACAGTGGAAGGCAACGTTTCTTTTGGAGATGCCTCAAAAATTCAAGTGAAGGGGATAGGTAAGATCCTAATCCAACTCAAGGATGGTTCTCAACGGTTCATTTCTGATGTTTACTATGTACCTAATATGAAAACAAATATCTTAAGTCTTGGTCAATTATTAGAAAAAGGCTTTAATGTTTGCATGAAAGGAGGATGCCTGTACTTGAATAAACATGATCAGTTGATTGCAAAAGTACCTATGACCAAGAACCGAATGTTCGTGTTGAACATTAAGTATATCAATACAAAGTGTTTAAGTCCGTGCATGAAGAATAACATGTGGCTATGGCATTTGAGGTTCGGGCATTTGAACTTTAGCTCTTTGAAGCTCCTCTCCTCAAAGGCGATGGTGAAGGGGTTACCTCTCATGGAGAATACTTGTGAAGAAATATGTGAAGACTCAAGATCAAGTGGCTGATATATTCACTAAATCCTTGAAAGTAGACCTCTTCATCAAGTTTAAAAGTTCTCTTGGTATGATAAAGAAAGAACAATTAAGTTTAAGGGGGGGTGTTGGAAGTTGATAAACTTAATTATGCTGAAGAATCCAAAGGGTCATATGAAGTATCCAAAAGGTCATATGGATAATCTAAAAGGTCTCATTATGATGTACTTATTAGGAGAGTTAAAAGGTCACTTCTAGTGCCTATAAATATGTGGCTATCATGAAGAAGAATGTATGGAAGAAAAAAGAAAGGAGTGGTAGATAGAGAGGGCTTGAGAGAAAAATTGTATTCCTCTTTGAAGAAAAGTTGTACTATTCCATTATCTTATATAAAGTATTTTTTTCCCATGTTCTTGTGTTTCCACCACCATTGCATATTCTATCAGGCTAAGGCCGAGACCAGGAAGATCAGGATAGTTTAGAATGACTAATATTTTCTCCATCACTTTATTTGCTTCTAGTGAACAAATGATTTATAGATTCTGGGTACACGTACCCCCGCACTGTCATTCCATTCTTTTCTAGCAAGAAATTCCCGAGTGTGAAGCTAGCTTATTTCTTAAAGCAAGTCATAAGAAGATTTTCACTTTTTCTGGCGGCCATCTGGATGGTATTTTGATATAGACGCCTCAAAGCACCATTGTTAATGAAGTTGTAATAAGAATCAACTGTGAAAGAGCCAGACTGGGCGAGTTTGTATACAAGAGGGTTGGACAAGAGAGAATGCCCTGAAGGGTGTGCGGCTGACTCATTCGTATTGGATCAAGGGACTGATCCTCCAAGAAAGAGATCTCCAACTCTACTGAGACTGGCACAAAGGTATTCGGCTTAGGAGCTCTTGCATAAAGATCTCCGAAGAGGGAACAAAGAGGCACTGAATCAATTCATGAAATGATCTTCTCGTGTACCTTGTCCATTTGGTCCCCCGAACAAATGGCTGACCAAATTCAACCTCATGCACCTTGTCCATTTTGGCTCCAAAAGCATGAATCTTTGTGCATGCAGAACATTCTCTTCAGCAGTAGGTCCCAACCATGGTCTCCTCGGTGAGCTCAAAGGGCAACGAACTTCTCTTGAATCGAACAGTAGTTTCTAAGCTACTTGTCCTTGTCCCTGCTTAAGGTATGATCCACCCCTTTCGCCTCCTTTGCAGATGATGCATAACCATATTCCCCATTTCCAGGCTCCAGCCTATGTATAACTTTCTTTTCTCTGCATCATCAAGTTCCGGAATTCATATAGCTCATATTCGTAAACTCTGTGGATGGCCCAATCTTCTCTTTTATTGGACCATCCTTTTTCTTTCATAATTTCTTGTTGATGTACTTTGTGTTTCCCCTTTAAAAAAAAATGCACTTTGGGTTCTGAGGTCGTTTCATCCTCTGTATCTGTGGCCTTTCCAAGCCCATTTATTCCTCTGACAGGGTTTCGAGGACTTTGCGAGCAATAACTAGTGAACTATAACTAGTGCATTTTTACAAATAAATTATATCCCGCACTGCATTCATCAACATAATCATGTATTATGCCAATCAGCTCGTCTCTCCTTTCTATGAGTTAATCACATTAGCGCATAATGAATAAAGCCTATTGAAAGAATATAAGATAATTAGTGTATATGGTGTAGAATATAATTTTTTCAACCATATAAATCTACATACATATCACCAAATCCAATATTGTTTTTAGAATTGTGCCGGCAGAAGTCAAACATTTCCTCCAAATTTATTAATAAAAGCTACAAATTCTCTTTTCTTGTAAACCAGCTCGTCTCCAGCTCTCGCAACTTGTCGACCCGAACCAAGTTGCCTGTCATATGGTGCCTAAATTGCGCCTTTTATATGAGCATAGTCCACATCCTATAAATGATACCTTCCCTTTGGAGTCTATCGCCTATCTTATTAGTTCATGTGGAGACAATGTTGTGGTTCTCCTTTGCTCCATCTTTTTCTCACCTTTGTTCCCACATTTGGAGCTCTGGCTCCCAATCCCAAAGCCATCAAAATCGAACAAAACTCGTCAGCAAGCACCGAGAAACCCGAGATATGCATCATATAAAAGGAGATCCACTAGCATCTTCGCGTGCTTGCTTTCTTTAATGTCATAAGCTTGGCTTGTGTCACGAGAGTGGCAGACACAAACACCGCCTACAAGTATCGCCACCCATTTTTTTCCCTTTTGGGAATAGAGTCGGCGGCGAGAGCATGACATGAGTTATGGCAGGGGCATTCTCTTGCCTCCTAAGCCTTCACTTGGGCCACATGTCTGCTTTTATTGTTCTCTTCTAGCTTCTCTTTTCCTTGCCCCGCGACTTGATTCCAGGAATCGTTTGGTTTGCGGAAACGACGGAAAAATTTTTGTTAATAAATATATATATAGTTGAAGATCTAAAAAAAAAAAGTTAATTTTTATATTTTATGAAAAAAATTTATATGGATATAAAAAAAGTCATTTTTCCATGGAATAAAAATTTGATAGTTTTTTTAACAAAAATATCCTCAAGCCGTCATTATATTGTTAATAGCTATTTTTAATAATTAATCTTAAATTACTTAAAATATACTATTAAAATTATTACAAAATTAAGAAGTTGTCTGATTATCAAAAATTGTTAGAACTCTAAAAATTCATCTTAATGAATATTTTAAATTCTTATTTTTACATATTTAAAAATATGTTTAAATAATTTGAGCTTAGAATAATTGAAAATAGATATTAAAAATTATGCATGTGATGTTTTACATATATTTTTACAACTTTATTAAGCATATAGTAGGTATTTTATATAACTTTTCCAAAAAAAAAGATGCTCAACGGAATATAAATCATTTCAAAAAATGTGTTTCTTATATTATTTGATTATGATCGACTAAATATGTAAAAACTTTTTGCTCATTTATTATATACCCAAGTATTGGTTTTTTAGAAAAAAATATTCTAGCGATATAAAATTTTTTCTGCGAACCAAATGAGCTCTTTGGGAGTAAGAGGATATTGGTGTTCTCGATACCTTTGGGTTGCAACAGTTATGGTGGCGTCCAAATAGCATGTCACCTAGCAAGTATCCCTGATGAAATTGTAAGATGAATGGAGACTTTTCTAAGGAATATCATTTTCTAAATAATCAAGTCTTAAATATTGGATATAAAGACCGCCGGTTTCTCACACACAAATTAGACAATTTTAGGAAAAAAACTTTCGAATAATCAAGTTTTAAGTATTGGATATTGTTGCCGTTTGAAATCGGCCCGATCAAGATGCTGAGCCGATTGAGCTACTAGAGGGCTTGTACGATTTGTAGTTTAGACTGTGGAGGTTGATCAAAGACCGCGATATGGCGGTTGCCGTGCTTAGATGGGGATAACTCCAATGCTGGTCGCTCTCAAGATGGTAGTGAAAAAGAAAAAACCGTGCTCGAACCTTTACTTCAATACTTGATCCGACCTAAAATAGTAAAAATGAAAAAAATTTATTACCAAAGAATATCCAGCAGAAGATCCTCTAATACCTAAGTCAGATAGACTCTTGACGAATAGTGAAGATATCATGCGAGTGGCGGAGTGGCATCTTAAGAATATAAGAGGACTCGAGAGCATTTACATAGAGGGTCTCCAAGGAATGATTTAAATAGGCAAGGGTTGGCACCCGTCACCAAATTTCGGGCACATGGATCAGCTATTTTTGGTAGCCCATCGTCTTGAAGATTAGGCACTAGAATTTAGTCCATGCATCTTGCCCAAAACTGCTTACAATGATGGCCAAAAAGTTGATAGGGAGATATTTTAAAATTCGAAATACTCTTCACGGGCCATTGAGTTGGCCATATTGCACCAAAACCAAATTGGCACGTCCTTTATATGGAGATTTTTGGGGAAGCGTTGCAACATTGATAAGAAAATCCTTGTCCTCTACCATAGGAAAGAGATATACGAACAGTTAGTTTGTACTAAATCCTTCATTGGCGAACCATGGCATGTCCTAGTACCAAGAGGCTGCACATCTCATTGTAGCCTATGACTAAAGCACTTGCATATTTCATTGCTTCCAGCACAGAGCAAACACCATGAAGCTACAGTCATTATCAAATCTACTCATCATAAATCTCCTTCTTAAATGACTGACAATGTAGGTAGACAAAGAAGCCATCGAAATTAATAATTGATGCTTCTAGGTTGGAAGCCATCAAAATCACCCAAGTAAAGGAGTCAAGAAGACATTATTAAGTCAATAAAGAAGTCATCGAAATTAACCTTCTCAGGAGCCCTTGTCCGGAAGAAACATAACCATAGATCAGTTCCCAAATTACATAAAATTAAGATTCGATGTAAATTGAAATCAGGCAGGGGTATTTCGTGTCATAGAAATATTTATTCGAGGTCTACACTCTACTGCAACCCCAAAACCCAAATAACTTTCATTAATTACTTAGCCGTACCACATCTCGCTTTTAAATACGACAATCACTCCTCACCTTTCTTTATCCGGGCTCCTCTGTCATGGCGATGGCGGTGACCAGACCTTACCCCTTCTTCGTCTCTCTCCTTGCTATCCTCCTTGTCGCCATTGGCGCTTCGAAGCGCCTCGAGTACCAAACCCTAGTCGTCAACCCCCTCCGGAGCTCCCCCGCCTTCCTCCCTGACGACGACTTCCTCACCTGGACTGCCGACTCTCAAACCCTCGCCGACGAGACGGACCTCCCCAATGCCGGTGGGGCCGCCTTTCCCTCCTCTCTCCACGTCAGCCTCGCCCATAGGGACTCCCTCCTCGCCGCCAACTCCACCCCGGAGCACCTCCTCCGCCTCCGCCTCGGCCGCGACGCTGCCCGGGTGGCCAACCTCCACGAGATCCTCGAGGCGGCGACGGCGGCGGGGAACGCCACCCGTGCCGCCGGGGCTCGGCCGAGGGGGTTCAGCGCCTCGGTGGTGTCTGGGCTTGCCCAGGGCAGCGGGGAGTACTTCACCCGAATCGGGATCGGCACGCCGGCGAGGTACGCGACCATGGTGCTCGACACCGGCAGCGACGTGGTGTGGCTCCAGTGCGCCCCCTGCAGGCGTTGCTACTCCCAGACGGACCCCATCTTCGATCCCCGCCTGTCCCGCTCCTACGCCGCCGTCCCCTGCGAGGCGCCGCTGTGCCGCCGGCTCGACGAGGCCGGGTGCGACACCCGCCGTCGGTCGTGCCTCTACCTGGTCTCCTACGGTGATGGGTCGATCACCGCCGGCGAGTTCTCGACAGAGACCCTCACCTTCCGCGGCGGCGTCCGGGTGGCGCGCATCGCGCTGGGGTGTGGCCAGGATAACGAGGGGCTCTTCGTGGCGGCCGCAGGGCTGCTGGGACTCGGCCGGGGGAGCCTCTCGTTCCCGTCCCAGGCCGGCCTGCGCTTCGGCCGCCGGTTCTCTTACTGTCTGGTGGATCGGACTTCCTCCAGCTCCGCCGCCTCGCCGGTGAAGTCCTCGTCGCTGGTGTTCGGCGACTCGGAGTCGGCGGTGCCCGGGCCGGGGGCGGCGGTGGCGTTCACACCGATGTTGCGGAACCCGAAAGCGGACACGTTCTACTACGTGGAGCTGACGGCAATCAGCGTGGGGGGTTCCCGGGTGGCCGGAGTCTCGGCAGCGGGCCTTGGGCTGAACCCGGCGACAGGGAGGGGAGGGGTGATCGTGGACTCGGGGACGTCGGTGACGCGGCTGGCGCGTCCGGCGTACGCGGCGCTGCGGGACGCGTTCAAGGCCGGGGCGGCGGAGCTGAGGGAGGCGCCGGGCGGATTCTCGCTGTTCGACACGTGCTACGACCTGGCCGGGAAGACGGAGGTGAAGGTCCCGACGGTGGTGATGCATCTCGGCGGCGGGGCGTCGGTGGCGCTGCCGGCGGAGAACTACCTGATCCCGGTGGACACCAAGGGGACCTTCTGCTTCGCCTTCGCGGAGACCGACAACGGGGTGTCGATCATCGGTAACATCCAGCAGCAGGGGTTCCGGGTGGTCTTCGACGTCGCCAGGTCGAGGGTGGGGTTCCTGCCTCGCGGGTGCTAAATTGCCAATCTCGGTGGGGGCGGCGGTCGGCGTCGGGCGGAGAGCTCAAAAGGCTTCTCTGTCGCGCCCGGTGTCGTTACCGCGCCGTTACGTTCTATCACTAGCATCAAATTCTGTTAAGCAGCTTGAAAAGAAGCGAAAGAGTGAAGTGTCGAGTAAAATAGCACTGTGACCTGGTTTACGTTTTTCGCTAACTTAATGATAACTTTTGTGAGGTTTTTTTTATTAGTGCGTTTACTGTTGCTTTCGAGTCCAGTTTTTGAGATTGGGACGGTGGTTTGATGGGGTTACTCTAGAAAGGGACGTTTTTTTTTTTAAAAAGCTGATACGGAAGTACCAATGTGAACCGATACAGCAAAAAAATCAAAAAAATAGTATATCACAGGAGGCACTCGGCACCTCCGTCTCTTCTATTCATAGATAGCCTCTACATGATCGGCAACAAAAATAGTTATTCAATCTGCAGCTCCATTCATTTTTTTAACATATGCTTCATCTTAATAACCATTTCATCACACAGCATGGCTTGAATATCTTTCAATAGTAAAGGATAGCCACGAGTCATTCAATGGTGGAGGATAGCCACGAGTCATTCTACAGCTGGTAACCTTCGGCTAAAATTTAAGCTTCTGATGATAAAATTCGCACCATCTCTCGCTCTCCATCCTGCAGGAAGGGAGCTGTTTGAGGTATCATTGTTTTATACACAAATCTCCATATCGGATAGCTTTATCGCAGCGAGAGCCATAGAAAGCGGGATTGGAGAGTAAACCGGTCGGAGATGGTGGCGGGGAGGTTAGAAAGGACGCACATGGGCCTGTCGTCTTTCTTCTGCCTCGGGCCCTGTGCGTGGGACCCAGAAAAAAAGGATAACCCTTAACCGGGCGGTGGTGGGATCCGGGTGGCAGCTCGTTACAAGCGCCTAAACCATGCGGGTGCGATTCCCGAAGCCAGTTGGATGTCGGCTCTTGCTATGTCACGTGTTTTGCACGCCTGTGATGATTAGTTAGGAATGATATGTATCATTATTCTAATTGCGTTAATAATTTGCTGAAATCATTGAGATAGGTTTTAAGCTGCCAGTTTCGACGCAAGTCTCCATGAGAAGGTTTTCCATGACTAATTATAGTTCTATTAAGTCCCTGTAGCCTACGTTTGATTCCATGGAAGCTGCGACTGTATCTGTCCGTAAAATAATGTGATGACAACCAACAAAAACACACACACACACACACACACAAAGCAATTGTGGTTAATGGGCCCTTCTACAGCATGGAAGTTTTCCATCCAAAGTCGAGGTAAAGGGAAAATTAGTTCTGAACTGATGGCTGGAAGAAGCCATTGGTGGTGTACTGGCAAAGACTAACATGTCATCAGGAACGTCATCTCATAGTCTAAGTGGATCATCATCAGGAACAGAGAACAATGATGTGATACCAATTACAATCATTTCCTGCTGATGATGATGGCAGAATTACCCATGTCAAACATTTCGGAACACATAGCAATAACGCAAAAACCATCACATGAGAAGGGGTGTAACCCTTGTTCACTGTTCTCATCTATCCATCTTAACTAGTGACAGTTCCAATTTTACACACATATTGCAAGAGTCTACCCTTGCATGACAATAGCTACAACTTTTTTCAGAAGAACGATCGTTTTAGATCTGTCAAATGTTCATGATTCATTATGGACTGAATTCTACTAGAAAACACTAGGGTGCACTTGCCTATTTGAAAGAATAGAAGTGACTCTCCCATTTGGTAATGTTTCAAGGTAAATATCATGAAGAAGAAGGAGAAGAAGAAGAAGCCGTCGGAACACTTTTAAGTCCTTGATCCAAACAAAGAGGTAATTGTTAGTATGCTCAGATCTCGAGAATGTCTCAAAGCAAAACAGCACTTGCATTACTAAACAAGTAATTATCTTTTCTTTCTTTCTTTCTTCTTCTTGTTTTTTTCTTTTTTTTTTTTTTTGGATAAAAACAACATTTCATATAGCTCTCAAATGAGTATAGCCAACCAAGTCAAAAGAAAAAGTAGTATAAGGAAAAAGGAATATCAGTAACCTTAACCTAGATGAACTCTCCGAAGTGCCAAGCAATAAAGGAGGCAACCCAATCTGCAGCTTTGTTTGCCTTCCGAAACACATGTGTTGCCTGAAATGACTCTATCTCCCTAGCCAATCTGCGGGTCTCGCCAATCAACGGGTGTCCATCCCTATAACGGTCGACTCTCTGTACCTATCCAATCACCGTAGAGGAGTCCCCCTGAAGGTGTACCCTATTAGCTCCAAGAACTCTTCTTGCATAGGAGATGCCCTCCCAGGCGGCCCGAAGCTCGGCCTCTATAGCATTCATGTCGAGGATGCGCCGACTTTCCGCCGCAACTAGCCTGCCATGATGGTCTCTAATCACAAATCCCGCTCCTCCACTCTGTCCGCCGCCATGCAGCCATCGAAATTAACTTTGAGATGACCAAGAAGTGGAGGTACCCAAGAACAGAGGACAAACTTGGGTGCTATGATAGCGTAACAAGTGATCATCCTTGAAGATCTAACAGCCACACGTTTTTCTCTGTATATTTGTTTGCTTTTTTGGCACAATGCCATTATTTATGTTTCTGTATGGTAAAATGATCGGTTTCGCAATTTTCTCTATTGGTTTTCCAATTTTATTTCTTTTCAAGTTCTTATAAACCCAAAAAATGCCCTGGGGAAACAATGCAAAAAGTTGTTTCCAAGGAATGATGTGAGTTCAGGTTCTATTTTTTATATGTGTTTATGCAATTAAATGTTTTGATCCACCTTCCTCTTTTCTACCATAAAAAATGATGTCTGAAAAGCTGAAAAGATTTTCAAATAAGTTATTCTGATTTTTGTGTCAAGATGCATTTTACTGAAAAGGCTCTGTGGTTGATTGCGAAGAAAGCAATGGCTAAGAATACTGGGTTTAAGGATTGCGATAAATATTGTAGAACATTTTGCCACAAAAAAATGTATGAGGTGCAATCTTTGTCTTCCGTTACCTAGCTAGTTTCATCATGAAGCAGGCACATTTTATTTTATGTTATTTTTGTTCCTCTAGTCAGTTGAAAAAGGGAGCTGCAAAACATACTGGTGCACAAAAAGGAACATTTACACTCTCCGTCATTTACTATCACCAATATTATGGCATATAAGCTCTGCATGAATTTAATGGCAGTTCTAGAAACTTATCCTTAATTTTACTGGCCCATGATATTACAGACTTCAAACATTATCATCAACTTTGTTAAAAATTTTACAGAAGAAGAAAAAAATATAAAAGAGAGAGAGAAAAGTAATTTTATTTCTTTGTTCCATCGTATTCGGTATATCTCAGGAGTTATATATACTTGTATACAGACTTCATACAAGAAAAATAATATGAACTGATATAAGATCACATAATAATAAAAAATATTACTGACTGGTGCAAGTTGTTACGTGAACTCTAAAATTATGCTAATAAGCTTATTATATATTTTTACCTCTTCCCCTAGATTCCTGACACAAGAACAAGCAAAAATTGACACTGTTGTGGTTGATAAAGATTCTGTTGGATATATATATATACACTCGCTTGGATGTGATGCTAAAACTCTTTACGGTGAAGGTGCACTCGAGCAGTATCTTTCTCAACAAAATGCAAAAGACTCGGTGGTATTTGTCAGCAACTCGAATCGTTCTTTCTTTGTAACTTCTGCTTGTTATTAACTCTTTCTTTTATGAAAATGTGTTTGTATTACATGTTTCATTGCTTTGCCACTGTAAATAGATGGATCATTTGCTAATATGTAAGGTGGGCATTTTACTTTTACTCTGGGTTGTATTCAATGTGAGCAGCAGTAGCTGCCAGAAAAAGAAGAAGCCTCTCAAAACCCCGGCAGTGCATCATACTTAGGATTCCATTACTTAATTATTTATTATAAATCTTGTGGGAATTTTTCCCTTTTTTCTTTTTTTTTTAATGTGTGTGTGTGGTCTGCAGGGGTGCGGAATGAAACACTTGAATTGTATCTTTTAAGGACTACTATATTGTGAATGACTGGATGGTAAACAAATGAGAGAGCAGGTTAATTGTCATCAAAGCTGGGATTGAAGGTTAACAAACAGAAGATGAAACAAGATGGCTTGAGTTCAGATGCTGGACTGAAACCGTTTACCGGACGATAGAAGGTGTTCATATGGCAGGAATCTTACTCGCTTTAAGTTAATTCTCCACAAATTCTGAAATTTTTATCGATAACAGATTGATGTCTAAAAATCGGACATTATTCTTCAACATCAGCCATCCGCAGCGCTTCATCTTATATAACAAGCTAAGTCATTTTCGCCATATGTGTTCATTGTTATGTAATCACCTTGAGAATCAATTAACGAGCATTGGAGAAGATAAACAGACATAAGTCTGGATTCTGAATTATAAGAGAAACCTACTGTATAATTCTACAATCTAGAGCCCTTTTAGGAAAGGTGGGATTTGAACCTTGGTATTTCTCCTTCCACAAACATGACATAGGAAATGTTGCCAACTCACCAGAGGCTGACTCAATCACACATCTTGCTAGCATCCTATAAGGAAAGGGATTACCAAGGAGAAAGCTTATGGCAATTGCAGAGCCAAGATGTTATTTATCTTGGAGAAGGACGACCGCCCTCCATTTTATCCATGTCTTGTATTGCACGTCGCACCGAACGAAACCTGTTTCATTTCTTAAGATAAAAAAAAGACTATCAGCCTTTCTAAAATGGATGATGTGATAGCTATCCAAACGTTACCATTCTATGTGATGCAAATCGTGCAACATAGAAGGTTCGTGCTCATGCTTTTTTAGGTTAGACCAGGAAATTATCCATGCAACCGCAACGGGTGCACGGACCCTTATGCACACATGCCCATCTCCATCTAGCATTCAATTAGATCATTGCTGGTTACCAAAACCCCCATTTCCATGCCCCACCTTGATGCTACCAACCTCCATCACTCCAAGCCCACCACCAAGCAATGGATAGATTCCCTTCCCCTGCATCCCCCAACATCATGAACAAACTTTATTAAGTAGCATACTTTTTGTTGGCCTACTACAATATTATTAGACAAGAGCAGTTACTCTCAAAAAAAAACTCCTGTTAACTCTGTAGAACTTTTGGTAGCCCCCTTCAATAGTTTAGACATAACTCCCATCACTACCACCAGGCCCTTGTAACACACCCAATCTCAACCTTGCTTTGTGACCCAGCCACCCCAAAGCAAGCAAATGCAAGTATGTAACCATTAATTAAAAATAGCAAGCGTTTTAATCTTCGTTGCCTAAGTGGCCCCAATCGCCAAGCGTCTCCTCCTCTCCATCCCCCTTACTATTTCTTTAACAAATTCGACGGCGATCCGCTTATCGCAGGTAACCCGGAGCCAAGCGAAGGAACGGCATAAAACCTGGAAAGGCGACGCCTTTGGGCTTCGGCTTCGATTCCGAGAGAAAGAGAGAGGGGGAAGAGGAGAGAAGGGAAGAGGGTAGGAAAAGGGGCGCGGGGGGCGAGAGATCTCGCTCTTTCTCTCTCTCTCTCTTAGAGCAATGGAGGTGGACAGCATCGACTGCATGTCATCGTCGGATGTGATGGATGAGGAGGCGGTCACCCTGCTTCACCACCACCCGTCCTCGAAGCCCCACGGCGGCGGCGCCGCCGTTCCGCCAGGGATTTCTCCCGCCGCCACCAGCGTCCACGAGCTTCTCGAGTGCCCGGTCTGCACCAATTCCATGTACCCCCCGATCCACCAGGTTGGTTGGTTGGTTTTATCTTTTGGATTGTTGAGTGCTTCCGAATTTTAATTGCCGGGTTCCTCTTGATTTCTGGGCTGAATGCAGAATTTGTTGATCTAAAGGTGCGATTTTTTTTATTTTGAGTGGGTTGGGTTTTCTTATTGGCATGGCGAAATTGGGGGCAAAGGTGGGATCTTTCGGGTGTTTTAGCGCATTCGGATTTATGGGTTCGGTTTTTTTGCGTCGATTGGGTTAAATCCAGGGATACAAATGATTGAATTTGATGTTCTGTACGTATTCGAAATCTAGACGGCGGAATGATTTGGGGACATGTGAATTTGGGAAGATTTCGATTATCTGTGGCTTCGTTCTTTTTGATTGTTTGATTCTTTTTAGGGGATTATGTCATTTTTTATCTATTTGGTTATGCGTGTTCGAAAAAATTATTCCCGATTATCGCGTTTCAAATGTGGCGATAAAATTGGCACGGAGTATGATCGTCTATTAGAGGCTCTGGTTGATCTCTTTCATGGTTTTCCTTTTTGTTTCGGTACTATGAAAACGTTGAATTCTGGTTTTTGTTTGATCATTAAGGGATATAGGTTACTTTATATCTGCTGTGCAACGTTCCATTTAAAACTTGGGCATAATACAGTCATTGTGGTTCTAAGTAAATCATTGATCTGATATCTGGGTCCCTTTGTTTGCTTGTTTGGCTATTGTATTTTAGAAACTCTAGGTGATGATGGGTCTGCCTTCATGTTTGTCCAAGTAAATCTGCTGCAAAGAACTCATTAAGTGAATTGATTTGTCAGGTGGTTTTCTATTGTAGAGCCAGATGCCTATCATTTTCACTTTCTAAAATGCTTTTACTATGCCCATTTGGCATGTTATTACTGATGGTTAATTTGGACATTTGGATAAATGCAGTTTATTTTCTGGTTGAACATCTTCTCTTTTAATACGGGGTATTAATCGGAAATAGATGCTGTATGAGTACCAGAATATGGAGTGCAATTTTCCCTGTATGTTGGGATTTTTCATCAGTTTGTTATTTAGGCTGTGTATATGAATCCAGGAGCTTGTTGAGTTCTTTTTCGTAGTTAACTATAGCTGACAGTCTCCGGCCATTTGCCTATTTTTCCATTCGTTGTCATTGGGCTGCCAAATATTATTAGATATTTTTCTTATCTTAAGAATTTTTTTTTTCAGATGCAGGGTCGTATAAAAACCATCAAACCATGTTTTAGAACAGTTAGTCCCATGTGATTCTTTTGTTTAGGGAAAGAAAAGATATGCATAGTCACTGGTGGTTCAAAAGTACGTCTAACACATAGCTGTCTTTCCTGCCGGCCTGGGTCTTATTCAGCAACAGTATGAATCTACCTATTCAGTAAAGCAAAATTTTACACAAACATTTAATACAGCGCAATATATGGTTTAAAAGTCTGGCTTCTTCTTCTTGGTCATCAATAATTGCATGGTATCAAGTTTCATTTGCCAGTCTTGCTATTTCCAGAGAGTTTTGCGTACTCACGGAATCAGAAACAAGAGAGTAGTTTTGAAACATGTCTAAGGGGCATTTCCAATTTAGTTAAAAAATTGCATGTGAAGTTATTCATAGAACATTTGACAAAAGAGAAGTTTGCTTCATCACATAATCATTTGTTTAGATTTTTTTTCTGGATACTTCCAAATTAGCATTATGTAATTTGTTTGTCTTTTCATAGATGTATTTAGAAGGCAATAAACAAAGATTGGCATTTGGTTATTTTTTTTACATAATTGATCTTGTAAATCCTTGCTGAGCATTTTAGTTTGGAGCAAGGTTCGCAATCTCAGTACCGAGTACCGTATCGGTACTTTATCAGTTCGTTTCGGTACGATTCGGTACTCCTCTTTGTCGAAATAGCTTTTTTACCCATTTTCTTAATTTTTATTTCGGTACGCCTCGGCACGAACCGGTACCCATCTCGGTACACTTGGTACAGATCGGTATGCATCGTTATAGGTCAGTATGCCTCGGTATAGTTCGGTACACCTCAAAACGGGCGGTACGGGGCTTGTATCGACTTGAAGGGATGTTTCGTACCAGTATTCTTCCGGTATGATACGGTATGCCCTGTACCGGGTGGTACGAGGTGGTCCGACAGACTTTGGTTTGGGGCCCTTTTATTTAACACGAGAGGTACATATGCTAATGAAAAAATAAAGGCCCATATAAAACCTTTGTTTTGTTTTCTTGAGGGAGGCAACACGTAAGAAACCTTCATAATCAGGAGATTCTAAGAGTTCAAAGTCCTTGAAATAAAATGAAATAGATATGTATAAGAGAGAAAGAGGCACTTGATACTTGCCCTAAAGATCCCACAGTAGGACCAAAGAGCAACAAAAGGAATTCTAATAAAGTGGAATAATAGCCCAACAAACTTCTCGACTAGCTTGATCATTTTTATCTATTTTTAATCTTTCCTCAAAATATGCCTGCATATGTCTTCCAGATGAGTCATATTAGGCATGATAAGATCAAATCCACTTGGTTTTTAACACCCTGTTAGCTTTGGTTAACTCCATACTTCTGATTTCTTACAACATAACCAAGTTGTTAGGTTGCATGTAAAGTTGGTGGAGGTCTGGTAATATCCTAGATTTACTGAGCTACCAGAAAGGGTAAGGGGAGACAATTCTCATCAACTATATTACATTAATTGCATATTTTATCCACTTCCCTCTCTTAAGGTGTTATTAAAGGTCATTTTCCTTAACATTGCCATTTAGGGGGAACACTTGGATGTTTTAAATGGTGAAATATTTTCAGCTAGTCCTGAATTTTGGAGCAAATTTTCATAAATATGATGAGAAATGACAAAATCCACTAAAAGGAAAACTCCTTTAGCAGATCAATCCCAAACTCATGTCACTTTCCTCAAGATCATCAAGCCCAAGTCTGACCTTCAACATGGTGGTTAATTTCCTAAGATTTTAACTCCCCTGGTTCCTTGTAATCAGATGGCCTAAGTACATTTCATCACCTTGCATCTCATAATAATATTGAACCAATATCCTCCTCTGACTCTCTCAAAGCATGTGTAATTGCAAGTTTAAAGAGTGACGTCCAAGGGATGAGGACTGTTAGGGGAAGAACCCCAAGCCATACATTCACGGAGGCGCTCGGCCGAAGAGCACCAGCCGGAAAGTTGCTCGGCGAAAGAGTGCCGAACGGAGAGCTGCTCGGCCAAAGATCGCCGACCAGAAAGCTGCTCGGCCAAAGGATGCCGACCAGGAAGGCGCTCGACTAGAGGGCGCCGACCAGAGTGCGCGCCAAGAGGTGCCCAACCAAAATGAGCTGCTCGGTTAGAAAGTGCCGACCAGAGACAGCGCCGAGGCGCTCTGCTAGAAGGTGCTCGCCTAAAGGGCGCCGACCAGGAGTACCCAAAGCAGCCCCGCCACAGGGTGCCCCATTGGGCGACCAGCTCGGCTCGGCACCCTTGCCGAGCCGATGCCTTAACCAAATGTTCAACCCCCGCCTAAAGTCCAAGGGACTTGACAACTCTTACGGCTTGTGACCCGCCACTATCTCCAAGCCATCAAGGCATAAGATCTCCGCAGGCGTTCGGCACGATCCGCCATTAATGCATGAGACTCCCTCAAGTCTCCGATGCACTCAGACATTTAATGAACACGGCCCAAGACGATCTCCGGATCACTGAACCATCAGAGCGTATGGCTCTACCTGGCCACCGGTTCATTCGGTAATAAATGCACTTACCATCTACAGACCCCAGGCCCGCTACGGCCGGCGGTTCAACCACTCCAACATGTCCGATCGACCGTGACAACTCCCTGATTCCGGTCTGATCCGGTCCCGTTCTCCATTACGCCATTAATGGGCTAAATCGTGCCCAATTATTACAAAACAGGACAAACCTCCTGTCACCTCCCAGGTGACCAAAATCCTCCTATAAAAGGAAACCTGGGGGAAAAAGGGAGGAAGAAGAACAACAAAAAAACGGAAACAGATCCCCGGGACTGAACCCGCCGGGAAGCACAGACACAATTGAGGACATCATCCTCTTCGTCTTCTTTATCTTATCCGAATGTTCTTGCTGTCTTCTCCATATACTCTTTTCCCTGCTCTCTCCACATACTTGCCCCCTCTGACTTAGGCATCGGAGGGCCGGCGCCGGGGAGCCCGGCCACCGGCTTTCCTTGCAGGACCTGCACACCCCCCCGCAGCGGAGGACGCAGCCAGCCGGCGCACCGCCGTCCGCCTCCTGCAGCAGCGGAGCTCCTCCTTCCACGGCTTCGCGGCGGCCCCCGGGTCCAATTTCCAGCAACAGTTGGCGCTAGAGGAAGGGCCCGAGTTCGCTACCATGAAGCTAAGAAGCAAAGGGGCTTCCAACGCCTCTCGACGTCCTCTACCAAGCCCAGAATGTTCCGTTCGGAACTCACCACCCCCGGTTGAGCCCGCACCTCAAGTTCAACCGGAACAATTTGATGCCCTGGTGCAGCAAGTGCAGGCGTTGGCTACCGCCGTCCAAAGCTTGCAACCCAGGGGCATTCCAGCAGCACCGCCTCCCCCGGCTCCAGTTCAACTGGAGCCCCCTACCAGCGGGCTTCCTCTTCGAGGTCAGGACTCTCAAGTCCAGGCCTCCCTCTGGAGAGAGCACCCTGTCAGAGATCACGGAGGCTGGCCACAGCCTTCAGAAGCTGAGTCGGTTCCAGGGCAACCTGCATCCGGAGGAACCGCTGTAGCGATCCTCCAGAATGATGAACTCGACAAGAAGGTCGAAAAGCTGGAGCGCCAAATCCAGGCACTCCACGGGAGAAAATCGGGACATAACGGCGACTTCGAGTTCAATACGAAGTCGCCCTTCTCTCCGGAGATCGAAGATGAACCGGTCCCACCACGGTTTAAGATGCCCCAGGTGGAGCCCTACAACGGCAAGGCTGATCCCCTGGACCACCTGGAGAGTTACCGGATCTTAATGGCCCTACAAGGAGCCTCGGAGGCCATGATGTGCAAAGCTTTCCCGGCGACACTCCGTGGGCCAGCCCGGCTTTGGTTTACCGGGCTGAAGCCGAGTACTGTCTCTTCCTTTGAGCAGCTCGGCAGACAATTTGCTGGCAACTTTGCCGCCAGCCAGCCCCAGCGGCGGACATCTGACTCCCTCCTTGACATCAGACAAAAGGAGGGAGAATCCTTCAAGGAGTACTTGGACCGGTTCACCGCCGCAACATGGGAGGTCCGGGAGCTTGACCAGTCAATCGCCATGTCAGCATTGAAGACTGGAGCCCGGTCCTACAGATTCC
The DNA here is from genome assembly GCF_051530095.1 of Phoenix dactylifera. Classification (NCBI taxonomy): domain Eukaryota; kingdom Viridiplantae; phylum Streptophyta; class Magnoliopsida; order Arecales; family Arecaceae; genus Phoenix; species Phoenix dactylifera. The sequence continues at coordinate 28,835,423 of NC_143198.1, read as the reverse complement.
TCTTCTCGATCGAGAAGAATTTTCCCACGGACCTCACCGAAATGTTCGCTCGGGCGCGGAAGTATGCCAAGGCAGAAGAGGCCGTGGCAGTTAGGCGGGGTGGAACCGAGCAGTGCTCCAAGAAAAGACGCCGCGAGGAGCGCGGCCGACCCAGAAGCCCGTCTCCACGACGAGCTAAGAATCCGCCCCGCCCGAAGAGTCCACCCCGGTTGAGAGAACCGCCGCAGCAGAGGTCACTCCGCCCGAGGTTCCCACTGCAGGCCCGTGCACCTGAAGGGAGGTATGAAAAGTATACTCCCCTCAATGCTCCTCGGGCTGAAATCCTCATGGAGATTGAGAATCGGGGTTGCATCCGGCTCCCCCCTCCAAAGCCAGACACCAGAATCCGGCGTGATCTCCGGAAGTATTGCCGTTTTCACCGGGATCACGGCCATGATACCGAGGATTGTTATCAGCTCCGAAATGAGATCGAAGCACTCATTCGCCGAGGGGTGCTCGATCGGTTTGTGCAAGGCCGGCGTGAAGGGAAGAAGCCAGCCGAAGGAGCAGCACAGCCTGAAGGTTCCAATGCCAACAGGCCCATCGCCGGCGTCATCAACACTATCCGAGGAGGGACCTCGGCTGGGGAAGCCTCAGGGGAAGGAGCCTCCTCGAAGCGCCCGCGCACCTCTGAAACCATCTCCTTCTCAGATGACGATCTAGAAGGAGTCGAAACTCCCCATGATGATGCCATGGTCATCTCCATGATCATAAATAAATTTGATGTAAGACGCATCCTGGTTGATAATGGAAGCTCGGCGAATGTTTTGTATTTTGATGCTTATTGTAAAATGGGGATGACAAAAGAACAACTACGGAGGATGAATGCTCCGTTAGTTGGATTCACTGGGGATTCAGTCCCAGTAGAGGGCGAGATCGACCTTCTGGTCACAGCCGGGCTCGCCCCTCGTGAAAGTACCGTGGGTATGAGCTTCCTTGTGATACGCCTGCCCTCGGTTTACAACGCTATCCTTGGAAGGCCAGGACTTAACGCCCTCCGAGCAGCGGTCTCAACTCACCACCTGCTGATGCGATTCCCCACCAGCCAGGGAATCGGTGAAGTCCGAGGGGACCAAATGGTGGCAAGACGATGCTACCTGACGACCCACGAGGCAACGCGACCCTCCGAAGTGCCTGCCCCAGCAACCGACCAGCCCTCAGCCGAGGTTCTGGAGGCACGGGTCGACCCTCAGAAAGAGCGGGTAGAGCCCGGTGAGTTATTAACTCAGGTTCCTCTACGTGAGAACTCTCCTGAGCTAACCGTGCAGGTCGGCTCCGGCCTTGACGAGCACGCGAGGGGTCGCCTCGTCAACTTCCTGCGAGACAACATGGATGTTTTCGCATGGTCGCCTGCAGACATGCCGGGGATTGATGCAGAGATCATGGTCCACCGGCTCCAAGTAAAGCCCACCAGCAAGCCCGTGCGGCAGAAGAAACGAGGCGCCGCCCCTGAACGACAGCAAGCAGCAGCCGAGGAGGTCAGCAAACTCCTTGAAGCTGGATTCATCCGGGAGATAGCTTACCCGGAGTGGCTCGCCAATGTGGTCCTCGTCAAGAAGGCCAACGGGAAGTGGCGCATGTGCGTGGACTACACCGATCTGAATAAAGCCTGTCCAAAGGACAGTTTCCCACTTTCCAGCATCGACCAGCTCGTGGACTCCACTTCGGGTCACGAGCTACTGGCATTCATGGACGCCTTCTCCGGATACAACCAGATCCGCATGGCGCCAGAAGATGAGGAGAAGACAGCCTTCATCACCAATGGGGGAACCTACTGCTACAAAGTGATGCCCTTCGGTCTAAAAAATGCCGGGGCGACTTATCAAAGGCTGGTCAGCCGGATCTTCAAAGACCAACTAGGCCGAAACATGGAGGTCTACGTGGATGACATGCTGGTGAAAAGCAAGGCGGCGCAAGACCACATAGCCGACCTCAACGAAGCATTCTCCACACTCCGAAAGTACCAGATGAAACTCAATCCAGCTAAATGTGCATTCGGGGTCACCTCCGGCAAATTCCTCGGCTTCATCATTACACAACGAGGAATCGAGGCCAATCCAGAGAAGATCCGAGCCCTCCAAAGGATGACGCCTCCCAGGACGGTCAAGGAGGTACAGCGGCTCACGGGCCGAGTGGCAGCCCTCGGGAGGTTTATTTCCCGCTCAGCCGAGCGCTGCCTTCCATTTTTTGCATCCCTCAAAAAGCCGAAGAACTTTTTGTGGTCGGACGAGTGCCAGCAATCTTTTGAAGAGCTCAAGCACCTGCTGGTTTCCCCTCCCCTACTCACGAAGCCTCAACAGGGTGAGCTCCTCTACTTGTATTTAGCTGTCTCCCCCGTAGCAGTAAGCTCGGTCCTGGTCCGAGAGGAGGGGAAACTTCAGAAACCGGTGTATTACACCAGCCGGGTCTTAAGGGATGCTGAGACCCGATACTCCAAACTTGAGAAGACCGCCTATGCTTTGGTCATCTCAGCTCGGAGGCTCCGACCCTACTTCCAAGCTCACACAGTGGCTGTGCTGACTGACCAGCCGATCAAGCAGATCCTGCAGAGATCAGATCGTGCGGGTCGGATCACTAAATGGGCCATTGAGCTCGGAGAATTCGACATTGAGTACCGGCCCAGACAGGCGATCAAAGCACAAGCACTCGCAGACTTTATAGCCGAGTGCACCATACCAGATGAGGTCGAGCCTGAACCCGAGCCACCGCTGGAGCGGACCCCGAGTTTTACATGGGCTCTACATGTCGATGGCTCTTCAAACTCGGGGGGTAGTGGAGCAGGATTTATTCTTACCAGCCCGGAGGGGGTGGTCGCCGAGCAGGCCCTGCGCCTCGAGTTTCCTGCTTCCAATAACATGGCGGAGTATGAAGCGCTCGTCGCCGGGCTTAAGCTAGCCAAAGAGCTAGGAGTGAAGGACTTGAAGGCCTTCAGTGATTCTCAGCTCGTCGTCAACCAAATTGTGGGCGACTTCGAAGCCAGAGACCCGACCATGCAGAAGTATCTCCAGAAGGTACGGGATCTCGCCTCGACCTTGGACTCTTTCCACATTCAACATATTGCCAGGTCGGAGAATCTCAGGGCCGACCAGCTATCAAAGCTGGCGTCCTCTCGCATGAGCGAGCTTCCCAAAGAGGCAGTCCTGGAATATCTCCAAAAGCCCAGCACAGACGAGCCCGAGCAGACCCTCTGCACCGAGCTCGAGCCAAACTGGATGGATGGACTCATCAGCTATCTGCAAGACGAAACCCTCCCTGCTGATGTACGAGAGGCTCGCCGAATCAAGCGCCTCGCCACCCGATACATACTATACGAGGGAAAGCTCTATCGGAAATTCTTCACCTCTCCCCTTCTCAGATGCCTTCGCCCAACGGAAGCTAATTATGCCCTGCGCGAAGTCCACGAAGGAATTTGTGGAAACCATCTGGGAGGACGAGCCTTGGCCCATAAAATTCTGCGCCAAGGATACTATTGGCCGACACTCCAGAAGGATGCTATGGATTTCGTCCAAAGATGCGACCGGTGCCAAAGGAACGCCAATATTCAGCGCCGGCCCTCGGCTCCTTTGACTTCTATCAGCTCCCCTTGGCCTTTTGCCCAGTGGGGAATTGACATCCTCGGGCCATTTCCTCTGGCCACCGGGCAAAGGAAGTTCCTGGTCGTCTCCATCGACTACTTCACTAAGTGGGTGGAAGCTGAGCCCCTCGCCCGGATCACCGAGCAGAAGATGCGGGATTTCGTTTGGAAGTCCATCATTTGCAGATTTGGGCTTTCCCGCATCCTTATCTCTGACAACGGTCGCCAGTTCGACAACATCTATTTCAGAGAGTTCTGCTCCGAGCTTGGCATTGACCACCGCTTCACCTCGGTCGCGCATCCTCAGACAAACGGAGAAACCGAGGTAACAAATCGCACTATTTTGCAGGGCCTCAAAACCAGGCTCGACAAATCCAAAGGACAATGGGTCGAAGACCTATACAATGTCCTGTGGGCTTACCGGACTACGTTCCGCGTCCCCACCGGCGAGACCCCCTTCAACCTGACATATGGGACGGAGGCCGTCATTCCACTAGAGATTGGGCTCCCCTCTCCAAGAGTCGAGCACCACGATGCTAGCTCCAACTCTTCGCAGCTCAGAGGCAACCTCGACCTGATCGAGGAAACAAGGGAGGTCGCCCGAGTGCGTATGGCGAGGTACCAACAAAAGACGGCTCAGTACTACAATGCCAGGGTCAAAGTCAAATCTTTCAGACCAGGGGACCTTGTCCTAAGAAGAGCTGAAACCTCCCGACCAACTGAGCGAGGGAAGCTGGCCCCGAATTGGGAGGGACCATACCGAGTCACGCGCATTCGCCGACCCGGAACTTATCAATTGGAGTCTCTAGATGGGGCTCCCATTCCGCGGAGCTGGAGCTCTGAAAATCTCCGCGTGTACCACCAGTAGAACCCTAAGGGGTCCCTCATTATTCAACCATTAAATTTCATTCTATGAATTTCACTCTATGAATTTCACTTCACGATAAACTGATGGTTTGCAAACTTATTCCGAGCTCACCAATTTTCTTGATTAACTCATGGCATCAGGTTTATTCTTCCCTAACCACGGTTGGGATGCCCTGATACCTCGGGATGATGGAGTACCTGCGTGGACTCCCTAAAGATGTCCATGAGTTTATGGTGCGCTCTCCATCGACGAGCTCGGCTCATTCTCCTACCCTGGCCACGGTCAGGATGCCCCGAGACGTCGGGATGCCCCGGTTACCGGGAAGCTCGAGGCGTCGAGACATGAGTAGCGGTCCTCTCTGGCCGGACGAGCTCGGCTCGTGCTCCATCGATTATTGAGTAAGCGGTCCTCTGACCGGACGAGCTCGGCTCGTGCTTCATCGATTATTGAGTAGCGGTCCTCTCTGGCCGGACGAGCTCGGCTCGTGCTCCATCGATTATTGAGCAGCGGTCCTCTCTGGCCGGACGAGCTCGGCTCGTGCTCCATCGATTATTGAGTAGCGGTCCTCTGACCGGACGAGCTCGGCTCGTGCTCCATCGATTATTGAGTAGCGGTCCTCTCTGGCCGGACGAGCTCGGCTCGTGCTCCATCGATTATTGAGTAGCGGTCCTCTCTGGCCGGACGAGCTCGGCTCGTGCTCCATCGATTATTGAGTAGCGGTCCTCTCTGGCCGGACGAGCTCGGCTCGTGCTCCATCGATTATTGAGTAGCGGTCCTCTCTGACCGGACGAGCTCGGCTCGTGCTCCATCGATTATTGAGTAGCGGTCCTCTGACCGGACGAGCTCGGCTCGTGCTCCTACCCCGACCTCGGCCGGGATGCCTCGAGACGTCGAGATGCCCCGGTTCATCGGGATGCCCCGATACGTTGGAATGTTGTCTTTATTGGCCAAACGAGCTCGGCTCATTCTTTACCAGCTTCAACCGACGAGCTCGGCTCGTTCCTTCATCGATGGATTTCTCTGCCGACGTCCTCGAAGAACGGAGTTCGAGCAGAGAAGCGTCTTCAGTCGCCTCGGCGCAAGGACGCATACGGTACAAGGTACCCATCTACTTAATGTTTTTACATTATCTATTCTGGATTTCTCTGCCGACGTCCTCGAAGAACGGAGTCCGAGCAGAGAAGCGTCTTCAGTCGCCTCGGCGCAAGGACGCATACGGTACAAGGTACCCATTTACTTAATGTTTTTACATTATCTATTCTGGATTTCTCTGCCGACGTCCTCGAAGAACGGAGTCCGAGCAGAGAAGCGTCTTCAGTCGCCTCGGCGCAAGGACGCATACGGTACAAGGTACCCATTTACTTAATGTTTTTACATTATCTATTCTGGATTTCTCTGCCGACGTCCTCGAAGAACGGAGTCCGAGCAGAGAAGCGTCTTCAGTCGCCTCGGCGCAAGGACGCATACGGTACAAGGTACCCATTTACTTAATGTTTTTACATTATCTATTCTGGATTTCTCTGCCGACGTCCTCGAAGAACGGAGTCCGAGCAGAGAAGCGTCTTCAGTCGCCTCGGCGCAAGGACGCATACGGTACAAGGTACCCATTTACTTAATGTTTTTACATTATCTATTCTGGATTTCTCTGCCGACGTCCTCGAAGAACGGAGTCCGAGCAGAGAAGCGTCTTCAGTCGCCTCGGCGCAAGGACGCATACGGTACAAGGTATCCATTTACTTAATATTTTTGCATTATCTATTCTGGATTTCTCTGCCGACGTCCTCGAAGAACGGAGTCCGAGCAGAGAAGCGTCTTCAGTCGCCTCGGCGCAAGGACGCATACGGTACAAGGTACCCATTTACTTAATGTTTTTACATTATCTATTCTGGATTTCTCTGCCGACGTCCTCGAAGAACGGAGTCCGAGCAGAGAAGCGTCTTCAGTCGCCTCGGCGCAAGGACGCATACGGTACAAGGTACCTGATGTGGGGTCGGAACCCCGACACCAGCCCGCACACCGGACGAGCAGGGAAAGCATCCGCGTCCTCCCCGAGGTATTGTCCGCTCTGGGATTGCCGCTTCGGGTCTGCGGGAGGTCGCCCAGGGAGGTCGCCCAGGGCCGGAGCCCAATGACAGTCCCAATGACAGTCCCGAGCCCTGACGGCGCGGGGGTCCGCGGAGGTTGCCCCCTACCCTCACGGTTTTGTCCCGCAAAAGGGCCCTCGGTGAGAAGAGGTGTTTGCACCCCCCATTTAAGGCACAGACCTTTCCGCTGATTATCCGATGTGGGACTAAACTGGGAACCCCATCCCACAACACAGCCCCCTCAGTGGGAAGGTCTGTGCGTAGCCGGGACCCTTCCTCTAGCGCCATCTGATGCGGGGTCGGAACCCCGACACCAGCCCACACACCGGCCGAGCAGGGAAAGCATCCGCGTCCTTGCCGAGGTATTGTCCGCTCTGGGATTGCCGCTTCGGGTCTCGGCGGGAGGTCGCCCAGGGCCGTGGCCCAATGACAGTCACCGCCGAGCCCTGACGGCGCGGGGGGCCGCGGAGGTACTACCCCTACCCTCACGGTTTTGTCCTACAAAAGGGCCCTCGGTAAGGAGAGGTTATTGAGCCCCCCATTTAAGGCACAGACCTTTCCGCTGATTAGCCGATGTGGGACTAAACTGGGAACCCCATCCCACAACACAGCCCCCCCAGCGGGAAGGTCTGTGCGTGGCCGGGGCCCTTCCTCTAGCGCCAACTGTTGCTGGTGGTCCAAACCGAGAACGATTGACACGACGGTGTGAACGGGGTTCCGCCTGAGTTGTCTTGGTTGGTGCTGGTTGCGCTCCACCTTCCGCCAAGGAACCTGCAAACAAGCCTTGCACCACCACCAGGGTGGTGATGGCCCTCCGACGGTCAAGTCAGAGGAGATTGGAGGAGGAGAGATGATAATCACAAGTGGGAGAGAGTGCTCTGGGAGGTATTGCTTACCCCCCCTTCTCCCCCCAGCCGCATATATACCTGGCTGGGAGGTCTCTCAGGGGGGTTTGTCGTCGTGGGGCACGATAGAATGGCCACTGACATGGCCGTTACGGGGCGTCGTGGAGCAGCGCTGGGTACGGTCATGGCAGGGCGTAGTGGAGCTCCGCTTTGTACGGTTGATACAGGAGATCGTGGGCAGCATCGGGTACAGCCGTTGCAGGGAGTAGTGGAGCAGGAGGCCGCGGCGTGCCTCTGGAGAATTGCCTGTCGTTATCAAAAGATCTCCGACTCGGGGTCGGAATGCTGGATCATAGGGCAGCCGACCCGGGGTCGGGCTGCGAAGCCGAGGAGGTCCGACTCGGGGTCGGAGTGCTGGATCATAGGGCAGCCGACCCGGGGTCGGGCTGCGGAGCCGAGGAGGTCCGACTCGGGGTCGGAGTGCTGGATCATAGGGCAGCCGACCCGGGGTCGGGCTGCGGAGCCGAGGAGGTCCGACTCGGGGTCGGAGTGCTGGATCATAGGGCAGCTGTAGCTTTCCTGGATACGCGTGCCGATCACGTGGGGCATGGCGGCTCAATTCCCCCATAACAGTAGCCCCCCACTTCCGAGCCTGGAACCAGAAGGGGAACAGGTGAAGGGAGTGATGTTTCGAGATTGCCGCCATCCTTCGGAGAGGCGCGCGCGCTTCAAGCTTCCCGCCTTCTTTATGGCGTATGGCGGTTGCTGCTGACCTGGCAACCTGAGGATTTCGGCGGACATCCTTCCTTAATGGTGTCGATTCGCCTTTGGGGTGCGAGCGACCCTTCGGCGGCCAGGCGTCTTCTGGCGTCATCGAGGTGTCACTTGCCCTTTCGCCTATTTAATCGGGGGCCCTCCCCCGTCCGTCTTCTTCTTTACGGACATTTTCGAGTTTCTCCTTTGCGCTACCATTGTTGCCGCCGAAACGTTCGCTTGCTTTTCCTTTGACGCTCTCGGAGCCGTTCTTCCTCCTCTTCAAGTGAGTTTCCCACTCTTCTACTTTGAGCTCTTCATACTTTTTCTTTTTGTACTAGTGCACCCCAGTCGTTCCGGCCTTTCCCTCCTTCTTGACCCCGTCCTGACCGTAGATTGGCCATTAGGGATGGGCGAAGTGGGAGCAGATAGCATCAAGTCAAAACTGGTCGCCGAGGACTTAGACGGATTTGTGGCTCGGTACCACCTTCCCGAGGCCTGCAATGTCACGCTCCCAGGGCCTGAGGAGAGGATGTCTCATCCTCCTCGAGGGAAGATCGCCATCAATGAGGGCATCCTCCAGGCCGGGTTCCGCTTTCCCCCTTCAGACCTAGTCTTACAGGTGCTCCGGGGTTTAGGAATGGCACCGACGCAACTGGTGCCGAACTCGTGGCGTGCTCTGACGGTCTTCCAGGTTCTCTGTCGCTTGCATGCGATTCCCGCCACCTTGAACGTTTTCTGGGAGCTCTACGGCCTGAGCGGCCACCCCCAGGACAAAGGGTGGTGGTGCTTCGCAGCGCGGCGAGGGTGCGGCCTTGTCAAGGAGGGTCCTACCTCCATTCACCACTGGAAGGAGCGCTTCTTTTTCGTTGATGCAGACCCCTCCTGGGAAATCAGGGCAATCTGGGGGACGCCGGTGAAGTCCCCAATTGGCCTGTCGAAGTTGTCGAGGGAGGAATCCGAGGGCGTCGCCGCCTTGAAGGGGTTGGTCGCCGAGGGCCAGCTTCCCCCGGTGGGCCGCCTTATTTCTGAGGATACCTTGGTGAACGTCGGTTTGAGCTCGGTCCCCACCGACCGTGAGTCCGCCATCGTTTCTTTAGCTCTTTTCTTCTCTTTCGTTCCTTCTTCCTTTCGGTTTCTCAGTCCCTGACCATCCCGTCCTTCTTGCAGAGGTCGACGACGTCATGCGGTCGGTGAAGTCGAAGGCTGTTGGTAGGGCGTCCCTGCTGGAAGCAGTCCGGAGGAGGAAACGAGCTCTTCCGAGCGGGGCCCCACCGGCGAAGAAGTCCCGTAAGGAGATACCTCCGATGCCGACCGACGAGTCCGGGCCCACCGGTCAGGGAGATGTCGTGGGCACCGACCGGCAGCTGACGCTGTATCAGCCCTCCGGTGGTAAGGTTGCCGCTACTCCGGAGGTGCCACCTGAGCCTGCTCAAGACGGACGGGTCGGACGTGATCGGTCCCCGACCCGGCCTTCGACTCGGTCGGCTCCTGATGACTCGAGGAGGGACGCGCCGAGGCCCCGGCCGAGCGGGACCCTATCAATTCCTGGGGCGACCCCCGCCCCGAGCGCGATCAGCCGAACTCTTCCCCAGGCGATGGATAAGGGTAAGGCTGCAGAACCACCATCCGGCTCCGGGGAGAAATCGGGGTCTGCCTTCACTACCGATGGCGCCCGAAATCTCATCGAAACAGTGTTGCTGGAGAAGGACCGTCGGCGGGTCCGGGAGTTGGATGTCTCTGACGTTGGGGCCGCCAGCTGCGTCTGTCTCATGTCGGTGAGTGTTCTTCTGGCCGTCTTTCACCATTTATTGGCTCTGTTGTTCTCCGCCTGACTCCCTTATTTTTCCTATTTCTTAGCTCGCCCAGTACATGATCCGTCTGGAGGAGTGCTACAAGGAACAGGCGGGGCTTTTGGCGAAGGCCGAGGACCGGCTGAAAGCAATGGAAGAGGGAGGCCGGGCTGCGGCAGGCAGGACGACCGGGGACCTCGAGGCGAGGCTCCGGGAGGCCGAAGAGCGGGCACTCGGCTTCGCCGCCCTGGAGGAGCAACTGTCAGAGGCTCGGGAGCAACTCAAAGCCGCCTCGGGCCTCGAAAGCAGGGTCAAGAAGGCGGAGGAACGGGCTGAAAAGCAGTCCCGGAAGATCGCGGACTATCGAGAGCGGTGGGAGAAGGCCCAGCGGTCTGCCGACAACGCCTGCGACCAAATCCGCTCTTTTGAAGCCAAACTAGGCGAACTGGAGTCGGCCCTGGAGAAGTCATGCACGGACGTCCAAGAGCTCCGTTCGCGCCTGAAGGAAGCCGAGGCCGCTCGGGTTGCTACCGAGGCGAAGCATAAAGAGGCTCAGGCTGATCTGCTGAGGGTCTCCTCTGAGGCCGAAGGCCGGATTGTGGCGAAGGTCTTGGAGGCCAAGGCTCAGATTATGGAGCGAGCTGAGGCGGAGCTGGCCGAGAAGAGGGCGGAAATCGGGCGTCAGGCGGTAGAGGCTTATCGCCAGTCCGCCGAGTTCGCCCATGATATGTCGGAGGCAGTGCGGACCTATCGCCAGTCTGACGAGTTTGTCCATGACGCGTCGGACGCGGGGGCCGAAGCCTTCACCTTGGGCTTCGAGGAGGGCCTGGCAAGGGTGTCGGCTAAGTATCCCGAAGTTGACCTGAGCGAGATCTCCCTCCTGGACTCCTCTCCGGCGCCATCGCCTGCTGGTTCTCCTGCTGCTTCCCTACCTCCCGCGGACGAGCCCGGCGTTCCCGACCCGGGAGTTCCTCCAAGCTGACCTCTTGTACCTTTCATTGTCTTTTTTATTTTTGTATGTCGGCGTTTTGCCCAATTGTATGGGCCTCGGCCCTGAAAATTAATGCACGTTGAATATTTCTTCATCTCGCCCTCGTCCTCTTTTTTTTTTTTTTTTTTTTTTTTTTTTAGCTCTTGGTTGCTTCTTGCTGACTTTTGATTCCCGAAGTTCTTCCGGCGCTAGGCCAGGCATCCGAGGGTTAAACCTCAGGAAACTCTTCCGGCGCTAAGCCAGGCATCCGAGGGTTAGGCCTCAGGAAATTCTTCCGGCGCTAAGCCAGGCATCCGAGGGTTAGGCCTCAGGAAATTCTTCCGGCGCTAAGCCAGGCATCCGAGGGTTAGGCCTCAGGAAACTCTTCCGGCGCTGAGCCAGGCATCCGAGGGTTAGGCCTCAGGAAACTCTTCCGGCGCTAAGCCAGGCATCCGAGGGTTAGGCCTCAGGAAATTCTTCCGGCGCTAAGCCAGGCATCCGAGGGTTAGGCCTCAGGAAACTCTTCCGGCGCTGAGCCAGGCATCCGAGGGTTAGGCCTCAGGAAACTCTTCCGGCGCTAGGCCAGGCATCCGAGGGTTAGTCCTCAGGAAATTCTTCCGGCGCTAAGCCAGGCATCCGAGGGTTAGGCCTCAGGAAATTCTTCCGGCGCTAGGCCAGGCATCCGAGGGTTAGGCCTCAGGAAATTCTTCCGGCGCTAAGCCAGGCATCCGAGGGTTAGGCCTCAGGAAACTCTTCCGGCGCTGAGCCAGGCATCCGAGGGTTAGGCCTCAGGAAACTCTTCCGGCGCTAGGCCAGGCATCCGAGGGTTAGTCCTCAGGAAATTCTTCCGGCGCTAAGCCAGGCATCCGAGGGTTAGGCCTCAGGAAATTCTTCCGGCGCTAGGCCAGGCATCCGAGGGTTAGGCCTCAGGAAATTCTTCCGGCGCTAAGCCAGGCATCCGAGGGTTAGGCCTCAGGAAATTCTTCCGGCGCTAAGCCAGGCATCCGAGGGTTGTCAAGCCTCAGGAAAATTCCGCTCGTTGGTCGGCCAAGGCTGGCGCAAGCCGAGGCGACCGGTCGGGGCTTCCGGCTAGTCTGCTCCCGGGATGATCATCGGGTTAGCCAGGCATCCGAGGGCCGAGCCTCGGGAGATTCCACTCGTTGGTCGGCCTAGGCTGGCGCAAGCCGAGGCGACCGGTCGGGGCTTCCGGCTAGTCTGCTCCCGGGATGATCATCGGGTTAGCCAGGCATCTGAGGGTTGTCAAGCCTCAGGAAAATTCCGCTCGTTGGTCGGCCAAGGCTGGCGCAAGCCGAGGCGACCGGTCGGGGCTTCCGGCTAGTCTGCTCCCGGGATGATCATCGGGTTAGCCAGGCATCCGAGGGCCGAGCCTCGGGAGATTCCACTCGTTGGTCGGCCTAGGCTGGCGCAAGCCGAGGCGACCGGTCGGGGCTTCCGGCTAGTCTGCTCCCGGGATGATCATCGGGTTAGCCAGGCATCTGAGGGTTGTCAAGCCTCAGGGAAATTCCGCTCGTTGGTCGGCCAAGGCTGGCGCAAGCCGAGGCGACCGGTCGGGGCTTCCGGCTAGTCTGCTCCCGGGATGATCATCGGGTTAGCCAGGCATCTGAGGGTTGTCAAGCCTCAGGGAAATTCCGCTCGTTGGTCGGCCAAGGCTGGCGCAAGCCGAGGCGACCGGTCGGGGCTTCCGGCTAGTCTGCTCCCGGGATGATCATCGGGTTAGCCAGGCATCCGAGGGCCGAGCCTCGGGAGATTCCACTCGTTGGTCGGCCTAGGCTGGCGCAAGCCGAGGCGACCGGTCGGGGCTTCCGGCTAGTCTGCTCCCGGGATGATCATCGGGTTAGCCAGGCATCCGAGGGCCGAGCCTCGGGACATTCCACTCGTTGGTCGGCCACTTGTCGCTCGCCGCCCATCGGGGTTTCTCTGTGCCCAGCCGCGACCGTGTTTCTCCTCTCCTCCAAGCGTTGCCTGGGGGGAACACGAGAAGGGTATTAAACGCTAATTAATGCGTTACCTGGGAAATCGGATCGCCAGTTGCTGCTGGTGAGGAGTGTTAGTTGAGCGGCCGCGATACGCGGGTTCTTCGAGGAGGATGCGGCCTGGGCGCGAGCGGAGACACGTGGACCTAGGGGTATACGTCACCCGGATCGTCCTGCACAAAGAATGCGATTTAAGGAGAATGACGCTTAGGAAATCGCGGGGAGATACGCCTCGGGAGCCGGAACGGCTCCGGATTCAGTGCGCCTGCATTTATTGGAGCCACCCGTATCGGAACTACCAGGGGGCCGCAGCTTGGCTATAAATACAGGTGCAGGTACGATGGAATTTGCCAAGCCGGAGCTGCAGGTTGCCATGGATCGCGGACCTCCTCCTTGGCATATGACTGAGAGACTCCTGTCGAAGGAAAGGGGAGGCGCTCCCCTTACAACTTCAGCCAACTAGCCGTTTCATCTGGGATCAACAAGGAGGGTCTCCCCGGCGGAACTCCGCTCTAGGCGTTTCATCCGGGATCACATCTCCCCTCCTTGAAGTTCAGCCTCCCGGTTGAGCTCTGCGCCGGACGCTCAATCCGGGACCGCGCCTCCATATACTCTTCCCCCTTGAATCCCTTCTCTTCCCTACCACTGGGGAAGATGGGAATATCCTTTGGAGGCGGCGTTCCCCTGGGGGCAGCGGGAGCTTCTTCTGCGGCGGCTCCTCCTCTTTTTGGTGAGGTGCTGGATGGCGCCTCCGGTTAGAAGTACCCACTTCTGGTGGGACTGCAGCCGCCCTGGGTTGAGGGTTTGGGTCCCCACCTCTTCTTTACTTTCTTTACTCCCTAATTCCCCTCTGGGAATTCCTTGTAATCACACGAGCACGCCACTGTAACCAGAAATTATTGAAATGAAAAGTATTGCACCTTTTTAAATTGTCTTTCTGGCCTTGTTGTTCTACTGGTAATACATCCGCAGGTTAGCGGAATTCCAGCCCCTTGGAATTTCTCGGCCATCTAGGGCTTCCAACTGGTAGGAGCCAGGTCGGTTTACCCAACGAACTTTATACGGGCCTTCCCAATTTGGCGCTAGCTTCCCACCTTCCGTAGGTTGAGATGCCTTAGCTCGCCTCAGCACCAGATCTCCAATTCTGAAAAGCTTCGGTCGGACTTTGGAGTTGTAATATCGGGCCACCCTCTGCTGATACATTGCCATCCGTACCTGAGCCATTTCCCTTGCCTCTTCCAAGAGATCCAAGTTCCCTCGGAGTTGCTCTGAATTGGCCTCGGGTCGGTGCGCGGCCACCCGAGGCGAGGGGAGTCCGAGCTCCACGGGGGCAACGGCTTCCGTGCCATAGGTTAGGCTGAAAGGCGTCTCTCCAGTAGGAGTCCGTTGTGTGGCCCGATACGCCCAAAGGACATTCTCGAGTTCCTCGACCCAAGCTTGCCCCGTCCGGCCGATCCGCGCTTTGATACCTTGGAGGATTGTCCGATTTGTGACCTCGGCCTCGCCGTTGGTTTGGGGATGCGACACGGATGTGAACCGATGCTCGATCCCGAATTCCTCGCAGAAGTCCCGGAAGTGCTTGTTATCAAACTGTCGACCGTTATCCGAGATGAGGACCCGAGGTACTCCAAATCGGACAATGATGTTCTTCTTCACGAACTTCCGGACTTGTGCCTCCGTGATGGTGGCCAGTGGCTCTGCCTCCACCCACTTGGTGAAGTAGTCGATGGCGACAATCAAAAATTTCCGCTGGGCCGAAGCGACGGGGAATGGTCCGAGGATATCCATTCCCCACTGTGCGAAGGGCCAGGGCGCGGTGATTGGCGCCAAGGGGACAGAGGGGACTCTCTGGACGTTGGCGTGGCGCTGGCAGGCGTCGCATTTCCGCACGTGGTCCTTCGAGTCCTCCAACAAGGTCGGCCAATAGTAGCCTTGCCTCATGATCTTATGCGCCAAGGACCTAGCCCCCAAGTGCGATCCGCAGATGCCTTCGTGGACTTCGCCGAGGGCGTAGGCCGCTTCCGCGGGGCGGAGGCACCTTAAGAGGGGGGCGGTAAACGAGGTCCGATACAGCCTCCCTTCATAAAGTACGTAGTGGGCGGACTTCTTTACAAGCCGCCGGGCCTGATCTTCGTCTTCAGGGAGGATTCCTTCGGCGAGGTAGGCGACGAGCGGGTCCATCCAAGACGGCTCCGGATCAATTGCCATCACCGCTCCAGCCCCGTCAATGCTCGGGGCATCCAGGGTCTCCAGGTAGATTGCCCTCGACAAGTTGTGCGCGTCTGCGTCCACTAGGCGGGACAACCTGTCGGCCCTGGCATTTTCGCTCCTCGGGACCTGCTGAATGTCAACACTGCCGAGGTCGGGAATGAGTGTTTGCACCTTCCGGACGTAGCTCTGCATGGTCGGGCTCTGCGCCTCGAACTCCCCTCGAACCTGCCCGACCACCAGCTGGGAGTCGGTGAAGACTTTCAGACGCCGGATGCCGAGCTCCTTGGCGAGTTTGAGTCCCGCGACTAGGGCCTCGTACTCCGCCTCATTGTTGGTCACTGGAAATCCGAACCTCAAGGCATACTCGGCTATCACTCCATCGGGATTGGTGAGGACCAGCCCAGCCCCTCCACCTTCAGGGTTCGACGACCCGTCAATGTGGAGCGTCCAGATCGGGAGATCGAGGCTGGGTGTCTCCGGCGGCTTAGGTTCCGCCTCCTGCACAGTGCACTCAGCGAGAAAGTCCGCGAGCACCTGGGCCTTGATGGCTGGTCGGGGCTGGTAGCGGATGTCGAACTCACCAAGTTCTACTGCCCACTTCACCAGCCGTCCCGCATTCTCTGGATTGCTGAGAATCTGCCGCAGTGGTTGATCGGTCAAAAGGGTGACAGAATGAGCCTGGAAATAGGGGCGAAGCCTCCTGGTCGCAGTCAGCAGCGCGAAGGCGATCTTCTCAGCCTTCGTGTACCGCGTCTCGGCATCCCGGAGGACTCGGCTGATGTAGTATACAGGCTTCTGAAGTCTTGCCTCTTCCCGAACCAGTACTGCGCTGACTGCGGTTGGGGAGACCGCCAGGTAAAGGTAGAGCATCTCCCCCTCTTGCGGCTTGGACAGCAGGGGAGGAGACGCCATGTACTCCTTGAGCTGGTCGAACGCCGCATGACATTCGTCCGTCCAGAGGAAGTCTTTTGGGCGCTTCAACACCTTGAAGAATGGTTGGCAGCGTTCGGCCGACTTTGCCACAAATCGTCCGAGCGCGGCGACCCTTCCAGCGAGCTCCTGAACCTCCTTCACTTTGGTCGGAGGGGACATATCTTGGATGGCTTTGATCTTGTCCGGGTTGGCCTCGATCCCCCGCTGGTTGACAATGAAACCGAGGAACCTCCCGGCCGAAGCACCAAAAGCGCACTTCGCTGGGTTTAGCTTCATGCGAAACTTTCGCAAGGTGGTGAAAGTCTCCTCCAGATCTGCAATGTGCTGGTCTGCATGGCGGCTTTTTACCAGCATATCGTCCACGTACACCTCCATATTCCGGCCGATCTGCTCCTTGAAGATTTTATTGACGAGGCGCTGGTAAGTGGCGCCAGCGTTCTTCAGACCGAAGGGCATTACCTTGTAACAGTACAGCCCCCGGTCTGTTATGAAGGCAGTTTTCTCCTCGTCCTGTGGAGCCATCATTATTTGGTTGTAGCCGGAGAAGGCGTCCATAAAAGACAGTAGCTGATATCCGGAAGTCGCGTCGACCAGTTGGTCTATCCGTGGAAGCGGAAAGCTATCCTTGGGGCACGCCTTGTTCAGGTCGGTGTAGTCGACGCACATCCTCCACTTCCCGCTCGCCTTCCGGACAAGTACGACGTTTGCCAGCCACTCGGGGTAGCTCACCTCTCTTATGAAACCTGCCTCCAAGAGTTTGTCTACCTCCTGGTCGACCACCCGGATCCGATCCGGGGCACAGTGTCTCTTCTTTTGCTTTACTGGTCGGTGGGTCGGGTCGACGTTGAGGGCGTGAGAAACGACCTCCGGGTCGATCCCAGGTACATCGGCCGCCGACCAGGCAAACACATCTGCATTGGCTCGGAGGAATCCCACTAACCGGAGCCGAGCTTCCAAGTCGAGGTTGGCATCGACCCGGACCGTGCGGTCCGGGCGGCCTTCTTCGAGGGGAACTTCGATTACGCCCTCGGCCGGCTCCCCGTGCCGCAAGGCCACTTCGTCTCTGGCGTCAAGTGACTCGACGCTTAGGGCCTCCATGGGCTTCTTCCCTTTGAGAGTTGCTAGGAAACACTGCCGTGCGGTCGGCTGGTCACCTCGGACCTCTCCAATCCCGGCCGCTGTGGGGAACCGCATGAGCAAATGGTAGGTAGAAACCACCGCGCGAAGGGCGTTCAGTCCGGGTCGTCCGAGGATAGCGTTGTAGGCCGAGGGGACACGGACGACCAAGAACCCGAGCCGCACCGTGGCTTCTGCGGGTGCAATGCCCGCAGTCACAGGCAGCTCGATGACACCTTCGGCCGAGATAGCGTCTCCAGTGAATCCTATGAGGGGGGTGGATGTTTTGTGCAACAATTGTCGGGAAAAGCCCATCTTTTGGAAGGCCTCGTAATACAAAATATCAGCTGAGCTTCCACTATCCACAAGAACACGCCTTACATCATAGTCCGCCATAGTGAGAGAGATCACCATGGCGTCATCGTGGGGAGTCTGAACCCCCTTTACATCTTCATCACAAAAAGTGATTACATTTCCGACCCGCTGCCTCTTCGCGACGGCCACTCCTGATACTTCCGCCGAGCCCCCTGCGTTCCTCACGGGCCGAGAGCAGCCCCCAGTGATGGTGTGGATCACTCCCGCAACGGGTCGATTCTGCTCCCGAGGCTCCTGAGGGGCCGGGTCGGCTGGACGCGGGTCTGCGGGGGGACGTCGGTCGTTTACATATCGACCGAGACGCCCTCGGCGAATGAGAGCCTCGATCTCGTCCCGAAGCTGGAAGCAGTCTTCGGTATCGTGGCCGTGGTCTCGGTGGTACTCACAGTACGCCCGAGAAGGCTTCCTCCCAGGGATCTTCTTCATCTGCCTCGGGACCGGGAGGTTTTCCCGCCCCTTGACCTCCATGAGGATCTGGGCCCGGGGGGCCAGGAGTGGGGTGTACCGGTTGAAGCGTCGGTGCGGAGAACGAGGGCGTGTGGCGCCGTGGTTCCTTGCTGGTGACGGGCTTCTGCGCCGGCGTTGAGGCGTCGGGCTCCTCCTCTGGGGTGCCTCTTTTCGCCTTTTCTTCCCGGGCTTTAGAGGGGCCTCGGCGGCCTCCTTGTTCCGGTGGGAGGCTGCCTCCTCGGCGTCTGCATACTGGTTTGCCCGAGACAACAGCTCCGGGAAGCTCCGCGGCAGGCGTTTGTCCAGGGAGAAGGTGAGTCTGCCCTTCCGGAAGCCTCGCTTCAGGGCTGAGAGAGCCACCTCCTGGCTCAAATTCCGGACCTCCAGTGTTGCCTTGTTGAAGCGGGTGAGATAATCCCGCAGGCTCTCTCCCTCGTTCTGCCGGACATCGAAGAGGGAGTCGGAGACCAGTCTTCGCCGGCTACTGACGGCGAAATGGCTGATGAAGAGACGGGTGAACTGGTGGAAGGACTGGATGGAATTAGCCTCCAGGCCGGCGAACCACGCCCTTGCCGGGCCGCGGAGGGTCGCCGGGAAGGCCTTGCAGAGGAGAGGATCCGATGCTCCATGGAGGAGCATAAGAGTCCTGAAACTCTCCACGTGGTCCCGTGGGTCCGCCGCCCCGTCGTAGGGTTCGATCGCCGGCATTTTGAACCCCGGCGGGTTTAGGGTTCGCAGGATCCTTGAGGCAAGCGCCGGCTGGGAGGAGATTTCCAAGTCGGCGAAGGGATCTTTGGAGTGGCCCTTCAGGACCTGGAGCTGTCTGTGGAGATCGTCCACCCGCCGGTCCAGGGAGCGCGACCGGTGGGTGGGAGACAAGGAGCGGCGCGAGGGGGACCGACTGGAGTGCGGGCCCCTCGAGGACTGGGGTGTCTGAGAACGCGCCCGGGTCCGCCTCTCGTACCCCGCGCAGCTCCGATGAGAAGGTCCTGGCAGAATGGACCGCACTCGAGAATCCTCCCCGCGCCGGCGCTCCTCTCCATGGGAGAGGAAGGAGCGCGGGTTGTGAGGAAGAGGCGAGTGCTCGGGGAGCAGCGGCTCCTGAGCCCGCTGCGGCACCCGAGAGATCACACCCTGCAGATTCTGCACTGCCTCCGCGAGGGTGCGAACCTGCTGGGCTAGCTGGTCGAACTGAGCAGGTTCGACCGTCTGAATGGGAGGAGAAGCGGTGGAATGCTGCTGAGAGTGTGTTGGGGACGCAGCAGCCTCCCGGCCAGAGGCGCGAGAGGCTCCGCGACCGGAAGCATTGGAAGCTCCGCGACCACCTCGCCGTGCCATTACGATCGTTCTGAGATTCGTCCCTTCCTCTAGCGCCAACTGTTGTGGGGTCGGAACCCCGACACCAGCCCGCACACCGGACGAGCAGGGAAAGCATCCGCGTCCTCCCCGAGGTATTGTCCGCTCTGGGATTGCCGCTTCGGGTCTGCGGGAGGTCGCCCAGGGAGGTCGCCCAGGGCCGGAGCCCAATGACAGTCCCAATGACAGTCCCGAGCCCTGACGGCGCGGGGGTCCACGGAGGTTGCCCCCTACCCTCACGGTTTTGTCCCGCAAAAGGGCCCTCGGTGAGAAGAGGTGTTTGCACCCCCCATTTAAGGCACAGACCTTTCCGCTGATTATCCGATGTGGGACTAAACTGGGAACCCCATCCCACAACACAGCCCCCCCAGCGGGAAGGTCTGTGCGTGGCCGGGGCCCTTCCTCTAGCGCCAACTGTTGCTGGTGGTCCAAACCGAGAACGATTGACACGACGGTGTGAACGGGGTTCCGCCTGAGTTGTCTTGGTTGGTGCTGGTTGCGCTCCACCTTCCGCCAAGGAACCTGCAAACAAGCCTTGCACCACCACCAGGGTGGTGATGGCCCTCCGACGGTCAAGTCAGAGGAGATTGGAGGAGGAGAGATGATAATCACAAGTGGGAGAGAGTGCTCTGGGAGGTATTGCTTACCCCCCCTTCTCCCCCCAGCCGCATATATACCTGGCTGGGAGGTCTCTCAGGGGGGTTTGTCGTCGTGGGGCACGATAGAATGGCCACTGACATGGCCGTTACGGGGCGTCGTGGAGCAGCGCTGGGTACGGTCATGGCAGGGCGTAGTGGAGCTCCGCTTTGTACGGTTGATACAGGAGATCGTGGGCAGCATCGGGTACAGCCGTTGCAGGGAGTAGTGGAGCAGGAGGCCGCGGCGTGCCTCTGGAGAATTGCCTGTCGTTATCAAAAGATCTCCGACTCGGGGTCGGAATGCTGGATCATAGGGCAGCCGACCCGGGGTCGGGCTGCGAAGCCGAGGAGGTCCGACTCGGGGTCGGAGTGCTGGATCATAGGGCAGCCGACCCGGGGTCGGGCTGCGGAGCCGAGGAGGTCCGACTCGGGGTCGGAGTGCTGGATCATAGGGCAGCCGACCCGGGGTCGGGCTGCGGAGCCGAGGAGGTCCGACTCGGGGTCGGAGTGCTGGATCATAGGGCAGCTGTAGCTTTCCTGGATACGCGTGCCGATCACGTGGGGCATGGCGGCTCAATTCCCCCATAACAGTACCCATTTACTTAATGTTTTTACATTATCTATTCTGGATTTCTCTGCCGACGTCCTCGAAGAATGGAGTCCGAGCAGAGAAGCGTCTTCAGTCGCCTCGGCGCAAGGACGCATACGGTACAAGGTACCCATTTACTTAATGTTTTTACATTATCTATTCTGGATTTCTCTGCCGACGTCCTCGAAGAACGGAGTCCGAGCAGAGAAGCGTCTTCAGTCGCCTCGGCGCAAGGACGCATACGGTACAAGGTACCCATTTACTTAATGTTTTTACATTATCTATTCTGGATTTCTCTGCCGACGTCCTCGAAGAACGGAGTCCGAGCAGAGAAGCGTCTTCAGTCGCCTCGGCGCAAGGACGCATATGGTACAAGGTACCCATTCATTTAATGCTTCTACATTGTCTTGGATTTTTCTCTGCCGATGTCCTCAAAGAACGGACGTCGAGCAGTGGAGCGTCTTCAATCGCCTCGGCGAAGGAGTGCTCATGACATCAGCATATCATTACACTAAGTCCGGTGAATTCCCGTCACGAGTTGACGAGCATTCGACCCATTCGTTGGAAACGAATCTGGTCCGCCCCGGCAAGAGGGTCGAAGTTCACTAATTACGCAAAAATTTGAAGTCCTAGAGACCGCCTTAGGGCTCGGTCGTATTCTGGACTGAGCTCGGAAAGACTTTCCGAGCCCAAATCCTTGGCATAAGCACAAGCGTTGCTATACCACTGGTTGAAGGACCGAGCAATGGAGCTCGGCAAGCCAAACTTAAACTCAAACCCTGTGGCGGAAAAAGCTGAGGCCCTAGAGCCCATATCCTCGGAACCTAAAGCGGATCCGAGTAGGAAAACTTGGACTACGACAGACGAGTTTCCAGAAAAGAAATGTATATTCATTTCAAAAAGGCCCGTAGGCTAAGTACAAAATTTGGGTTTGGCCCTTACAAGTACGGGAGGCCATCCCGACTTTACAAAACGAAACAAAAATTACATTAAGGCCCGGGCCCGACCACTTCGGCTTCGGCAGTATCGGGAGCGGCGGGCTCAACAGTCGGGACCTCCTCGGCCTCGGCAGCGATAGGAGTAGCCTCGGGGGCGGCTTCGGTCGCCTCGGCCTCCGGAGTCTCTGCCTCCGCATCCGGCCCTTCGACCCCTGCTCCCGGTTGGAGCAGGTTCACATCGAAATCCGGAAGAAGCCGCCGCAACTGGTTACGGAAGTCCCGGAAGCCTTGGATTAGCCCGTTCACGCCCTCCTCTTCTAGGAGGTCGCGGAACTCCGCCGATTCGCGGAAGAGCGCCACCGCGCTCTGAGCTTGCTCCCGAGCTTCGAGCTCCCGAGCCTCGTGGTAGGTGCCCTTCTTCTCGATGGTTTTTATTTCCCGCTCAAGCTCCGAATGTCGGAGGCGGGCACTCTCCACCTGCTCGCGGGAGGCCAGCGCTTGCTCGACTCCGGCCAATCGAGCCTCAGCGGCGCGCAGCTCGGATCTCGCCAACGTATGCGCGCCCTTTTCCTCATCGAGCTCAGCGGTAAGAGCTCGAATTCTTCCCTCAGATGCTCCGACCTTTTCTTGGAGCACCTGTCGTTCGGCCTCGGAGGCCTGGTACTTCGC
Organism: Phoenix dactylifera; assembly: GCF_051530095.1. Taxonomy (NCBI): domain Eukaryota; kingdom Viridiplantae; phylum Streptophyta; class Magnoliopsida; order Arecales; family Arecaceae; genus Phoenix; species Phoenix dactylifera. Next base: position 28,813,231 of record NC_143198.1, on the reverse strand, counting down.
CTCGCTGGCCGTGTACCTCCTCTGGGCCTCGTCGTACCCACGCTGGCACCTCCGGGCCTTCTCCTGGTATTCTTGGACTAGGTGCATCAGCATCTCCGTCTCGTGCAAATGCTGTAAAAGAGACGAAAAGTATTAAGGCGCCACTGGTAGAAAATCTATACGGATTACACAAGTGGAAGATTTTACTTACCCGGACGGCGTTGCAGCGAGTGTAGTCCATGAAAGCATTATAGCTCATGGACTGCATCATTGCCCGGTCAGCTGGGAGCAGCGCGACCCGGAATACCTCCAGCGCTACTCGAGGGTTCTCGAGGGCTGAATCTCCCTCGAACACCGACCAGGTGGGTGCAAGGGGCACCCGTCCCCCCGAGCCCGATGGGCCCGAAAGGCCAGCATCGGCTGGCCTAGGTAGAGCCGACCCCGAAGCTCCCTGATTGCCCCCCGGTTCGGAGCTAGGGGGCTGGGGTCGGACGAGCGGCCGATCTGACCGCCGCACAACTATAGCGGGGCGTGCAAGCACGGGACCCGCTGAACTCCTCCCCTGGTCGGCAACTGGAGCGTCCTGCCGACCAGGGACCTGTGCCAAGGGCGTCGGGCATGGGGGCGCCATCGGGGCTCCTCTGGAGCCCGAGCCCTCGGAGCCCGCGCCCTCTCTCCGATCAGCCTCAGGGCACGCGGGCTGAGAAGGCCCCGCCTCGGAGTTGGCGGGGCGAGAAGGCCCCGCCTCGGGATGCGCGGGGCGGGAAGGACCCGCCTCGGCCACCACTGCAGCCGAGGGAGTCGAGGTTGCCGAGACCTTCTGCTTCTTCCTCGGCTCCGCAGGCTCCCCCGAGAGCTCAGCTGCCCTCTTCTGGAAGCGGGCGTAAAGGACTTCGCTCTTGGTCACCATTTTTGCGATGTCTGCAAAGATAAGCAAAATTAGAACATTAGAACAATAAGGAAATAAGAAATTGCTGTAACTATCCTTACCCTGAGGACGTGCCGAGCTCAAGCCCACGTTCACCAGGGCGTCCTCGCTAATGAGGCCGTTCAGCAAAATCCCGTCCCCAAGGCTGCGGATGGTATCGAAGATCTCCTGCTCACGCGGAGAAAGCCGGGGGAGCCTGTTGATGGATTTAAGTTGGGCCGGCCTCCACCTGGGGTCAAACCCCCAGGACCGTTCAGAGCCCAGGAAGAAGAATTTCTCCTTCCAACCATGAATGGATGAGGGGGCACCATGAAAAAGTGGCCGACCCACCCGGAGGGCGATGTAGAGCCACTCCCCGTCTCCCGGGTTCGACTTGAAAATAAAAAGTCGCCGGAAGACGTTGACAGAGGTAGGAATCCCTTGTAGTAAACACAGTGACAGGAAACCCATCACTGTCCTCCAAGCGTTTGGAGTAAGTTGCGCCGGAACCAACTGGCATACCGCCAGCAACTCATTCACAAAGCTGTGGAGAGGAAATCGGAGGCCGGCCCAGAGTGACTCCGAGTGCACTCCGATCCGGCCTACCGGAGGATCGGTTACCCGATCCCTTCGCCTGGCGGGTTCCAAACGGAACCCGTGAAGAGGGAAAAACCACTCTTCGGTCATCTCGACCTCCAGGACACTCATGGTGGATACTACTTCGCTAGGCAAAAAACCCATTACAAGAGAGGGAAATCAAAAAGAAGGGGGACCTGGGAAAGATACCGGAGAAAAGGGACTTCGGTCTGAGGAAGGCTGGGAGAATAGGAAGCTGGAAGCAGAAAACAATAGGGAGAGAACAGGGGACTGGGGGAGAGTTTATATAGACCTCCCCAACGGCCTGGATCAGCAAAGAAAGCGCTGCATCTTGGTTAGATGATAACACGTGTCGGCCTAAAAGATAGAACGACGCATTTAATTAGGGCTAGCGCTTCGAACGCCGAAGCGCCCCATCGGATCGTGCGGAAAGGCGTCCGCAATCGAAGATCGTGCGGCCCCATCATGAGCCCACGACGCGAGGACGCTTCGCAAAAGGTGTCCCAATAATGAGGCTCTTCGGGAAAGAAGAGACGCCGCCTATTAAAGGCACCTCGAAGCGTTCGATAACTCAAAACGCGCAGTAAATCAAAATTTTCGGAATTCGTAATGACCCAATTAAAGCTACTTTCCGCGCTCCAGCTGATGGCCAACTGGAGCTCGGAAGTCGGGGGGTAGTGTTGGGGGAAGAACCCCAAGCCATACATTCACGGAGGCGCTCGGCCGAAGAGCACCAGCCGGAAAGTTGCTCGGCGAAAGAGTGCCGAACGGAGAGCTGCTCGGCCAAAAATCGCCGACCAGAAAGCTGCTCGGCCAAAGGATGCCGACCAGGAAGGCGCTCGACTAGAGGGCGCCGACCAGAGTGCGCGCCAAGAGGTGCCCAACCAAAATGAGCTGCTCGGTTAGAAAGTGCCGACCAGAGACAGCGCCGAGGCGCTCTGCTAGAAGGTGCTCGCCTAAAGGGCGCCGACCAGGAGTACCCAAAGCAGCCCCGCCACAGGGTGCCCCATTGGGCGACCAGCTCGGCTAGGCACCCTTGCCGAGCCGATGCCTTAACCAAATGTTCAACCCCCGCCTAAAGTCCAAGGGACTTGACAACTCTTACGGCTTGTGACCCGCCACTATCTCCAAGCCATCAAGGCATAAGATCTCCGCAGGCGTTCGGCACGACCCGCCATTAATGCATGAGACTCCCTCAAGTCTCCGATGCACTCAGACATTTAATGAACACGGCCCAAGACGATCTCCGGATCACTGAACCATCAGAGCGTATGGCTCTACCTGGCCACCGGTTCATTCGGTAATAAATGCACTTACCATCTACAGACCCCAGGCCCGCTACGGCCGGCGGTTCAACCACTCCAACATGTCCGATCGACCGTGACAACTCCCTGATTCCGGTCTGATCCGGTCCCGTTCTCCATTACGCCATTAATGGGCTAAATCGTGCCCAATTATTACAAAACAGGACAAACCTCCTGTCACCTCCCAGGTGACCAAAATCCTCCTATAAAAGAAAACCTGGGGGGAAAAGGGAGGAAGAAGAACAACAAAAAAACGGAAACAGATCCCCGGGACTGAACCCGCCGGGAAGCACAAACACAATTGAGGACATCATCCTCTTCGTCTTCTTTATCTTATCCGAATGTTCTTGCTGTCTTCTCCATATACTCTTTTTCCTGCTCTCTCCACATACTTGCCCCCTCTGACTTAGGCATCGGAGGGCCGGCGCCGGGGAGCCCGGCCACCGGCTTTCCTTGCAGGACCTGCACACCCCCCCGCAGCGGAGGACGCAGCCAGCCGGCGCACCGCCGTCCGCCTCCTGCAGCAGCGGAGCTCCTCCTTCCACGGCTTCGCGGCGGCCCCCGGGTCCAATTTCCAGCAACAAGGACCACTCTCAACATCCCTCTTAACTTATTTTCCTTTACCATCTTAAATCCAATCTATAAAGGCATCTAATTCTCTAAAAATATTCACCAAAGCGAGTTGTGAACCTTGCTGGTTGGGCACCTCGCTAATTCAGCCCTCCCTGTACAAAAGTTCTCCCCGCCTTTGAGGAGTGATTTTTCATCCTCACCTTCAGTCAGCCAACTTTTGAAGCCATCCTTTAAGTGAACAAACTTCTGAACTAATCTTTGAGTCTCTTCTCATTCAGCCTACCTTTACCATACAAGAAAAAGATCGTGCACATTCATATTATTAATCTTCCATTTGTTCCATGCCGCTAGTTCAGGGTTGTGTAGGCTGTACTGCCTTATTTGGCCCAAGCTCCATATGCATATATGCTCTAATTTTTCTAGCCTTGCCCATGCCCCCCCTCATGAAACAGAAAAAAAGGTGTTGACAGAGGTTTGGAGTTGTCCTTGCTGTTGTTTCTATATTAATGGATGCCTTGGTACATATTAATGATGCTTGGTTATGAGAGGTGAAGGGCAGGTGAACACCATTCTTTTGATCGCTAGTGAATCTGCTTCTTCCGTGTAAGGATTATCGTTTCATTAAAAGCATTGGTCTTAAATAATGAATGTGGAACTTACTATTTTGCCAGTAACTGTGCTATGCCTTTCTATGTTGTGGATAACTTTTCTTTTTTGTCATGGATTTTATGCATGCTTTGTTAAGATTAACTTGGAGATTGTTTGTTATTGACGACGAATTGTTGATTGCTTTGAACTGAACTGTATCTCTTTTCTTACTCTATGTAGCAAAACCACGTTGGAAATTACACTATTATCTGCTTGATTTATGTCTTCTGTTCTTTTCCTTGGCCAACATAGCTCTAGGAATCTAGATAGGCAAACTCTTGAAACATTGAAGTTATTGCAGTAGGAAGAGGTGGTGTTTGCCCATCCATGATGTTGATTTTCCACCCTTTGTGATTTTCTTTGTTCTTGCCTTCAAGCGAATTATTGGGAGCAAATTGAAACCTGAACAAGAAAACAGAAAATCCTATAACTGAGCAGAGTTTGCTGTAGGGACTGATTGTTTTGATTAACTGATCACATGGTTGACTGCCATTATGTATGATGATCAATTTCACTGTTAATTTGCTACATTCATGAGTTTTCTTCTTGATCTGCATAATAAATCCGTTCACAGCTTACGAACATAAACCGCTCTGTGGCATTCTCAGTGGATAATCTAGTTTCTTATGTGAAATAGATCCATCAGTCGACTGTCCAAACTATTAGGTTCTCGACTTTTTACAATAGAAATTGCTGGTGTACACATTTGCAATGCCAAAATTATAGGAAGTCTAATAGTTCATAGTCACTCCTTTTTTTTCAAAAAAAAAAAAAGAACTATGGTCTTATATTTGTTAGGATGTTGTAGGTTTATTTGGTTTGTGATTACCTATCACATGGTTTTTGTGTGCAATCACTTTGTTTGCTGTAATTGGTTTTCAGTTGATAATAATATGCTATATTTACAAATATCATCTTGATCATAAAAATCATACTTAAATTCATTTGAGACTATATACTAGTAGGATGTATCATTAACTTATTACAAAAGTTATTTTCAGTGGATGCTGTCTTGTTCTTACAGATGTCTTGTGGTGGATGGTGAATAAAATGTCTATTATCTCATGTATAAAACAAGCAAGTGTAGTTTTGAATTTCAGTTGACATTGAATTTTCTCTTTAGTCTGTTTTAATCTCTTGTTGTGTGATCTATTTGGTGCAATTTTGATCTCCTATCATGTTTGCTCTCATGTAGCTTTAAGCCTATGCTTTCTTATTATCTGTTATGATGGGCAAAGAGTTTTCATTCCTGGGGTATTGATTAAATGTTTGATATGTATATGACAATCACATATAGCTTGAAGAAAGCCAGGCTCCTTGTAATGCATATTGTCATAGGTGAAGTTATTTTGAATATCGAAACACCTCAGTTCTCATGTCATTAGGAATGCAAAACTAATTAATTATTACTCCTGAAATTTCTGCATCTTTTAGATTTCATTGCTTGCTGCAGTGGCTGCTTCTCATGAGTTGCCGACTTTTGCAGTGCCGGAACGGGCATACACTGTGTTCAGCATGTAAAACAAGGGTACACAACCGCTGCCCTACTTGCAGGCAGGAGCTTGGAGATATCAGGTGTCTAGCTTTGGAGAAGGTGGCTGAATCACTTGAGCTCCCCTGCAAGTATAGCTCACTAGGGTGTCCAGAAATCTTTCCCTACTACAGCAAGCTCAAGCATGAAGCTCAGTGCAACTTCAGACCATACAACTGCCCATATGCAGGGTCCGAATGCTCTGTGGTTGGGGACATTCCTTTCTTGGTCACACATTTAAGGGATGACCATAAAGTAGACATGCACAGTGGATGCACATTCAACCATCGGTATGTGAAGTCCAATCCACGAGAGGTTGAAAATGCTACCTGGATGCTGACTGTAAGTACGCTTATATTCATGGTATTGCCAACTGAATATGCTTTTCTTCATACATTGGTTTCTTATTTGTTATAAATTCACAGCAATTGCTTAATTGTGCAGCGCAACATGCACCTATGCATTTTTCATCCCTCAGCAATCATTTTTCCCTCAATAAAATGTACACCCGCAAGCATCGGGTAGCAAGTTACATTTGTTAAAGCTAAAAATCCATGAACCTGTGGAAACATTTGAAATTTCAAGATCAACCATGTTGGTGGTCTTTTCTTTCTTCCTTCCCCTTTAAAAATATCTATTAGTGAAATTTATTTGAATTTTCAAGTAGTGGTTTTTCTTTTATTTATCATAAAGGAAGTAGTGAATGTGTTCGCTGATGTAACATTTAAAAGTAGACAGGCTGCAAATCACCATCAGCTGCAACGCCGTTTGCTCCAAGCTAGTACTGAACTTTGCCTCTGATTCTGCCCAGGTCTTCCACTGTTTCGGGCAGTACTTCTGCTTGCACTTTGAGGCATTCCAGCTAGGAATGGCCCCTGTGTACATGGCATTTCTGCGCTTCATGGGTGATGAGAATGAAGCAAGAAATTTCAGCTACAGCCTTGAGGTTGGGGCCAATGGCAGAAAGCTGATATGGGAAGGCACACCCCGGAGCATCCGCGACAGCCACCGCAAAGTGCGGGACAGCCACGATGGCCTCATAATCCAGAGAAACATGGCACTCTTCTTCTCCGGGGGAGAGAGGAAAGAGCTGAAGCTGCGGGTTACAGGTCGAATATGGAAGGAGCAACAAAACCCTGAGTCTGGAGTGTGCATACCCAATCTCTGTAACTGAAAGAAGTATAGCTGTAAAATTTGCATCTCTCAAATCCACAATGCGTGACTGTTAGCGTTGTGAATCTGTGAAATTGGCATCTCCTAAATCCACCTTCTGTCGCTGCTGTCATCGTTACTTGTTGACAGCACTGTTTGCCATTTTATATTTAAGTCAAGGATGGAGGGAGAGATGATGTGAATTCTTTAATAACAGGATTTAAGTTGTGAATTGTCTAATAAACATTAAGGCCTTGTCTGGGATTGCTGTGTTGGCAATGGAGCTTTTAGAAATTTTAGAAATAAAGCTTTCGGAAAGTAAAATTTTTATTATCAAAAGTTATTTACTGTTGGATAACTATTTTTTTTAAATTATTATGAAGCTTTAATATATGTTTGGTAACTAAAATAAAAAAAAATACTTTTGCTATGGTAGAATGACAATAAAGAATATTATATAGTAAGGTATTGTTGGGGGTGGAGGGGGCTATATCCTTTAGTTCCATGAGTAGTGGAAAAAATTGTGCTTATAAAGGGTCGCCATTTTCTTTTCTTCGTAAGGCGTCTTTTGGACAAAGATGTGAGGGGTATCCTCCGTTTTTCCAGTCTCTCCAAAGCAGACAATATCTCATGATAGGACGCAACCTCTTTTTTGCTCTAACAGATAGGGCACCCCGAAGGTGGACCTTCCCATCATGACCCCGCACGAATTCTTTCCACTAGGGGGCTAGTGTTGGGGGTAAAAGGAGGGCCATACTCTTTAGTCCCATACTGCTTGACTAGTGGAAAAGATTGTACTTATAACGGGTCTCCATCCCCTTTTCCTCGCGAGGTGCCTTTTGGACAAATCCGTAAGGGGTATCTCCTGTCCTAAAAAAGTGAGGGGGTGGCCTCCCCAAAGCGGACAATACCTCGTGACGGGACGCAACCTTCTTTTCTGCTTTAACAGAATATGATATTTTTATTTTGTATAATATTAGTATAATATAGTATAATACAATATTGAATACTATAGTATAATAATATAATATAATATGATAATATATTATATAATAACATTGTAATATAATATAATATAATGGATTAGAATCTAATCTAATATAATATGATATAATATTATATAATAATATTGTAATATAATATAATATAATGGATTGGAATCTAATCTAATAATAGATTATAGGATTTTTTTGCATAGATACCCTTCTAAATATAGGATTTTGCGTGAATATGCTTCTAAAATTAATATTTGCATGTATACCCTCGTAAATATTTATTTTGCTATTCTACCATTTTTTATTCTTATTTTTGCATATGTACCCATGCCATCTAACACCGTTAAAAAACTTAACGGTTTTAAATTAAAATGACTAAAATATCCTTAATGGGTAGGCGTGTAAATAAAAAAAAATTATAAGGATATACTAGTAAATAAAAATTTTACCATGCTTTTCGATAAGATTTTGGGCAAATCTAATTAGCCATATCATATTATTAAATCAACTAATCTCACTATTTAAGAAAATAATACATTTTATAGTTTATCCACCATTGACTTGAGCCTCTATAATTTTTTTTTCTTTTTATTCCGAAAAAGGACAACTTTCCACTTTACCCCAATTGACTTGGTGCCATCAACTTCTTATTCCTATGGGACAGCTGTTCAGCTTATCCTAGCAGCCATTTCAATTCCCAAAAAGAACATCCCAGCAGTTTAATTCCATGGTTCTCAGTATCTAGGACATGAGTGGTATTGCATAAATTATTTAAGAGAGCCGATCCACAAAATAAGACAGCTCAATCAATGATAAAGATGTAGGTAAAATAAGATATTTTCTACGTTTTTTTTTGGTATAAAATTGGAGCATGATCAACACCTCTAAACAGCTTGTTTGAGGGGAATGCTCTAAGTACAAGAGACATGGCATTCTTTTTGAAGGAGGCTAGTTGGAAGCTGGGGCTTCTAAGATATAGATTTTAGCCTTCTATCTAGATTTTCACATTGATAGTCCTTTATTTTTTTTTTCCATGTCCATCACCTAAATTTTTCTACGGCCTGCTCACATTCTTCTGCTACAGCTATCTCCTACCATGTTCTGCCTGTATTCATACATGAGCATCCTTGTTCTTTCCAACCAAATCTACTGCTGGCAGCCAAAATAAGTTTTCTCCAATCCTGTCACCTTGCCTCAAGTCCATTTCCCTTCTTTTATTTCATGTTTCTAACAGGTATGTTCCCTCCCCCATACCTTTCACATGCAGCTTACTTATCAAACATCTTAGCTCCTTTTTTTAGTGACAAATAAGTAAAAGGTTATTAGGTCTTTGTTCATTTGGAGTGATAAATGAGAAAGAATTGATTAGGTTTTTCCATCCTTTACAGCACAACACAGTTGTAACAACAAATGAGCAAAGGTTATCTAGGATTAAAAAGTCTAGTACGATGGCAACCAATCAGAGTGCTTAGGAGAAAAGAAAAAATGCATCATGTAAAGAAGTTAACTGTAAGGAAGAAAGGAACTAGATTTGTTACTTGGAATATTGGAAATTTGATTGAAAAAAAGTAGAGAATTAGTTGATACAATGATATGTAGAAAAGTTAATATCGCTTGTTTACACGAAACTAAACAGAAAGGTAGTAAATCTAAAGATATTGGAGATGGTTATTAACTATTATATGTAAGTAAAAATAATAATAAAAATGGAGGCGACGTGGAGGCGATCCGAGCTTGCACTGCTCTCTGCAGTGCAAAAATGCACCGTAAAGGATCCTGAATTGGTATTGAAATGTTTGCTACAGAATATCTTCAACATGGCATCTCTAATAAATACTTCACAGAGTCTACTCAGAATGCCAACTTGAAAATGCCAAAAATTCTCTCATGGTGAGCAACTATTTGGCATACAAACTCTGAAGGATGAAACATCATATACAGTCACATAACGTCATAGATTAGATTCCTAATATGACAAATGAGCAGAATGTTAGACAACATAGAAGTACTACGAGGTAAATGTGCCTAATCTATAATGAGCTCTTTTGCTGCTTTGTTGCAAAGAGAGCAGTTAAGTTGCCTCAAGTCATCATGATACTTGAAGTGAATGAATCATCTTATCTAAATTAAAATTCCACATTTCTTATGGAGCTCAAACTCTGCAGAAATTTTGGATCATAATTTTGTCTACAAATAAGTTCTTTTCTTCTTTTTGATCAGCTTTGACTCTAAGACATTTAAGATGGTGAAAAAGCATTTCAACATTCATTAAAATAACAGAAAATCAACAATTTATACCAGGAAAAGGAGGTAGGGACACTGCATATTCTCAGAACACCTATTCTCGTTGCCTGAAGTCTAGTTATTAAGAACCAGAGCACATTTAAATTGCACGTGTGAACAGGTAGAATTGTACACGAAATATCATCAAGAGACTCTGGTACCAAGAATATAAAGCAACACAGCTAGTGGTGCACCATGTAGCATACATTCTAACAGATAATGATAATTTTGAAATACTCCAAAATGTCTATTAGTATCAGATTTCAGGATTTTCAGATTACAATGAATGGAACACATCCCAAGCCAAAGCTTTCATTTCCAAATGATGATTAATAACCTAGCTTATAGAAACCTTAATCACATTTCAAATGACAACCCTAATAATAATAATAAAAGATGAGCTACATTTTTCCTTGACAGTTCAGAATGACCTCAACAGATGAAATAACAGTACCGAGAAGAACTCTCCTCATCAAGATTTTATAATGGATACTGTGAAACAAGCTCAGATTTGTGAAGCTGATACCTGTTGAGCAGCATATCCAGCTCCTTCCTTCGTTTCTTCGGTCGAGCTACTACCATCACTCACTTTTTTCAGCACTTCTCCATCAGGTAAACTCGCACTGATAGCTTCTCCATCTCTGCCTTTCAATTCTTCAACTGATCCACTATCATTCCTCTCTTCTTTCAGCGATCCCCCATCAGAACCACTGGCACCATCAGGCATGGACTCCTCCTTTGCCTCTTGCTTTCTCCGTCCCAAAACAGCTTCTATAGCTGCGGCACTAGCTCTGGCAGCAGCTGCCTCCTTTGCAGCAGCCTCGGCCTTCTTCCTCTCCTCTTCTTCCTTGGCAAGAGCCTCAGCTCTCGCCTTCTCTTCTGCCGCTCGAGCCGATGCCTCAGCTTTCTCCCTTTCTACATCCTTGTACAGTTCACCCAAGTCATCCTCTCTCCCTTCCTTCCTCAACGCCCCCTCCACAAGCTCCTTCATTTCTTCACTGAAAGCCACCCCATCATCTAACAGTATCTCCCTAACCATCTTAAGTCCGTCGTCCAACCTCTCTTCCTCGACAAATGCCTTCAACTGCATCTCATAACTCGCAATGTTCGGCTTCACATCCTTCTCCTTCATCTGGTTAAAGAACCCCGTCGCCTCATCAAGCCTTCCCGCATTCACCAACCCCCCGATAACCTTATTGTACGCATTTGTATTTGGCCTCAGGCCCAATTCCACCATCTTGTTGAAGTATCCTGTGGCATCATCCACCCTATCCACTCCGAGGCAAGCTTCCACCAACAGAACGTAGGTGTACTCATCCGGGTTGATCCCACGCTCGCCCATCTCCCTGTACAGCTCCTCAGCCTCAGCGACTAATTTATTCTTCCCCAATTGATCAATGAGATTGTTATAAGACGGTGTATCCGGGCTGCATTTCTTCTCACCCATCCTCTTAAACACAGCAATCGCCTCATCGAACTTTCCGGCAAGGCAATACGCGTCCACCATCACATTGAAGGTCCCCAAATTCACGGTGATCCTCCGAGGGGGGTTGTGCTCGTTCATCATCCTCTCGAACAAACCAAGTGCCTCCTCCAACTTACTGTTCCTTCCCAGCGCATCCAGCACCGAATTGTAGCTCGCCGCCCCGAACCTGACTTTGGAACCATCGCCAAGAACTTCACTGTAGATTTCCATCGCCTCCTTGTCCATGCCTTTCTTGAAGTAACCCTTCATGAGATTCCCGTAGACGGCCCCATCGTAGATTGTGCCGCTGCCGAGTTTCTCCCTGAGCTCGTCGAAGAGGGACAGGACGCGGTCGGCGTCGTCGTTCTTGACAAAGCCGGCCATGAGGAAGTTGTAGACGATGGGGTCGGGAGCGCAGAAGCCCTTGGCGATCATGTCGTCCTTGAGCTCGAGGGCCTGGTCGAGCTTGCCGTTGTCGACGAGGCCCTTGACGAGGATGCGGTAAGTGGTGGGGGAGGGGTTAAAGGGGGCGTCTTTGAGGATGAGGCGGTAGTGCTCGAGGGCGGTGTCGGTCTTGCGGCAGTCGCAGTACGCCTGGAGGAAGAGGTTGTGGGTGATGATGGTGGGCGCGACGGACGCCTGGGTGATGAAGCGGTGGAGGGAGAGAAGGTCGGCGTAGCGGGACTGGCGGAGGAGGGCGGCGAGGACGGCGTTGCAGGTGAAGATGGTGGGGCGGCAGTTGGAGTAGATGGAGTGGCGGACAAGGAGGGAGGCCTCGTCGAGGTCGTTCTCGCGGATGAGGGTCAGGATGCGGTTGTGGAGGTTGAGACGGTTGCCGGCGAGGGCGGAGACGGACTCCGGGAGCTTGGGGACGTTGGGATTGGATGCAATTTTGGGGCCCGACGGGGCGCGGCGGGGGGCGGAGGAGGAGGGGTGATTGCGGAGGGAGGAGAGGGGTGGCTCGATGCGGAGGCGGCGTTTGCGGCGGCGGCGCTCGGCGGCGGCCTCCTCGGGGGTGGCGAAGGAGAGGAGGCGGAAGGGGGCGGCGGCAGCGGTGGGAACGGGGTTCCGGTAGGGTTTTAGGGATTTGAGGTGGGAGAAAAGGGGCTTGGAGAGCGACATTTTTTAGGCTTCGGGGGTGGGAGGCGAGAGAGAGAGAGGAAGAAGAGATTTGGGGGTTTTTGAGGGGTTTGGGGTGGGTGATTTGTGGTACTTAGGTAGTTTGATGTGATATGGATGGCAAAGATAAAAGCTGGAAATATATCGCGATGCTTAACCCGACTCTTCACGCATCGCACCCAGGTTTTCACCGGCTCGTGCGTGTAGTGTTATTTATTTGTTTATTTATGTGTTAAGTAGATTTTGCATAAAAAATTATTTAATTATCAATCTTTTTACATTCCTCCACTGGTTTCCTAATTTTTTCCATACCGGTTTTCACAAAGTTCTAACCTTACGTGGCAATTGGTTTCCGGTGCCATGAAATCGCGGACTTCTCCTCATCCAATCACGAAGTGATAGGCCTCTAGCCACGTTCTCAGGAGGAAAAAACTGTGATTTTCTGGAGACCCGCAGAAATTTAGCAAGCTTTAACGTTCTCAAAGTAAAATAGATTTTTTACATAAATATACCCTTAAATATCAAATTTTACCTAAATATTCTTTCAAATTTATATTTATATATTTATTTTTATAAAATATTTATTTTGCTATTTTATTTTTTAAGTTTTATTTTTGCATATATATCTACACTATGTAACGCCCGTTAAAAAAATTAATAATTTCAAATTAAAATAATTAAAATATTTTTAATAGATACAAGTGCAAAAAAAAATATCAAATAATGATAAAGAATAAAAAAGTAATATCAAAATTTTATTTTATTTTTAATTAAAGTAAATATAATTTTTATTAATGATATTAGAAGAATAATTATATTTGAGAGATAAATAGAAAAGGGTATTTATGTAAATTTAAATTTTTAGAAGGGTTTTTATGGGGGAAAAATAAGTTAAATTCGATACTCTCTTCCTCGAAATTACCACTATGTCCTCCTCCGGTGGATCTCTATTATTCCGCCAAACTGCTAACAGCGATGATACCAGTTAGCCAATCGTAGCCACAAATCTACCTGAATTCCATCTAAAGATCGAATAGATGGACGGCCTTGATCTTCTGAACCTACAGTTTTCTGTCAGGAGTCTACCGATATGCCCTCCCGGGCTCATCCCCGACTCTTTGCGGAAGCGGGAATGCAGGACTCTCCGTTTATCGGACGAAATTCCCATTCCGCCCTCCAGTAAAACCGGGCTCCGATTCCGGTCCGTGCTTTCTCATACCTGTCCAATGTAAAAAACCGACAGGGTATATTCGTAATTGTGACAAATGCCAAGGGCTCCCTTCACCAAGAAAGCTCTTTACAATATAACGGTAACCTGATCCTAATGCCATCTTCCGGCCTGTTTCTTCGCCTCTCCTCCTCTCTTCCCCGGGGCGATGCAGGGCGGCCATGGAGGCCCTTAGCGTCAAACCTTTCTTTAGGGTTTCCGCCGTCCACCTCCCCAGAAAACCTAAGGCCACTCCCTCCCACTTTAAAATCTCATCGACCCCCCATTCCAAATCCTCGCCGCCCTCAAGCTCCTTCGTTGCCCCTCCAAGAAAACCCCCGCCCCTCAAAACCCTAGAAACCCCACACAATGCCCATCCCATCGCTCCTTTCTGCCTCCTCCTCCCAATCTTCCACTCCGTCGGGGATTTCGTCCTCTCTTGGGTGCCAACTCGTTTCGATCTTGGCTCGAAGGCGGCCGTCTCGGGGATGAAGGGATGTGTGGGAATGATTTGCTGTGCTGCGGTGGGAGTGGGATGATGCTGATGAGCACCACGGCGGTGTTGTCGAAGGCCCTGGTCAGCCCCTTTTTTGTCGACGCTGGCCGGGAACCCGACGTTCGTGTGGGGGGCCTGTGGCGTGGGACTATAAAGATGTTTTTGAACTTTTCTGTGGAGCGGAGGTGGGACTACGGGATGCTGTTTAGTTCCGGGGGGATGCCATCATCGCACTCGGCGCTGTGCATGGCACTGACGGCGTCAGTGGGCCTGTGCCATGGGGCGGCGGACTCGTTGTTTCCTGTGTGCCTTGGTTTCAGCCTCATTGTAATGTATGATGCCATTGGGGTACGGCGGCATGCTGGGATGCAGGTGGAGGTGAGGAAATATTGACTTTTTTTTGGTTTTATCTATCAATTTGTTAATTGATGAGGGTAGAAGAAAAGGGTTGTCTAGATTGATTATGACTGCACAGCATAGGCTAGTAGTTCTTCCTTTTTTTTTTTCCACAGAAAGAAAAAGAAGCAGATTAACTTGGTCCGGTGCTTATTTATAATTATATGGGAATAGTAACCTGTCAAGAAAAGCCACCAGAAAAATATATTGATCTTTTACCAATTCATTTTTTGATTAGGTGACAGGATTTACTGTATATAATCGGGGAGAAGTTTTTTCAAATTGAATCTTTAGATATATGACATTAATAAGGGGAAATTTTATGATATAATTTCCAAGTATGACATTGTTATTGCTGGAGGAAAGATCTTCAAGAAATGTATCTTCAATGACAAGGGGGACGAAAGAGAATATAGTTGCCAGTCACATTATGAGCATTATAAGTGTCCTTTTCGGGGATTCTTAGTTTGAAGTGTGGGACGCTTCTAGTGAAGTATAAAAGTTTTTTGTTTTTTGTGGACACTTCAAGCAAAGTGTCCTGGATAGCGTCCTTTTATATTAATAAACTTTATCAAGATTATGTGAATGCTTTAAGTTAAGTACTGTGATTTAGATATAAATATATCATAGTTAGTTGTCAATCTGAGCATCTCAAAACATCGTACGTGAACCTAGCAAATAGATTAAACAATTTGAAAAGTCATGACTATTTTATTAAATTATTTGTTAAATAGCATTTATAATTTTAATAAGCATCAAACAAACCACACATATATATGTAGCCATGTCCCGATGCCTAGATTTTTGGAGGTTGCTGTCTGACACTTGAGGACATGGCACCCGTGCCAAGTGTCTAGGTAATGCCGGCTTTCACAATGCTCATATTTCAGAATAAGTATATTATTTTTCAGAAGGAAAATCTCCATATAATATCTCTTTTTTTGACTATCATAATCCATTCTATGATGTATTTAATGGTGGGAAAGTCTTGTTCAGGAAATTTTTCACTAGCGGCTTTCATTTCATAGTTATATTATTATGTTCAGGTAAGGAACATTCAATTTACGTGATACATACATGCACACACACATGTAATATTTAGTCAATCACAATTATGATATTTTAAATTTCCAAATGCAATGTAGTATGCCAAAGTTTGTCATGAAGCATGAACTCTGCTATGTCACATAGCACACATATATGTATCTATGCATGTATGCATGCATGTGCATGCATATATGCATGTGATTGTTGTTGAACTTTGATATTATTACTTCAACAACTACTTTGATGTGATTTTCTGGTTCCAAAAATTTACTATGGCGAAACTGCGAAATCATGTAGGTGCTTAATAAGATCATTGAGGACTTGTTTCAAGGGCATCCTATCAGTGAAAGAAAGCTTAAGGAGCTTCTAGCTTGTGTTTGCTGTCAAGAATATGCTATTGCTGTTTAAGTTGCTTTGTCAAGTACTCGAGAAAGCATATTGGTCACCAACAAAATTTTGTATCGAAAAGTCTTTAATTGGTCTATTCTTTTCCAAGACAAAGTATTTGGTTACATTCTAATTTATTGAGTTCCTTGATTTTTATGTGGTTTGATGGGTGTGAGTTGGGAAAATTTGTAGTTGAGTAGGCTGAATATATACGGTGAAATAGCACAATTGTCTTTACCAGGCTATTAATTCCACTATGATATAATGACATTGACATGTAATCCTCACTTTTCTTTGCAATCAATGATCTTATTGATTGATGAATCTTATTATTTGCATGGTGTAAGAAAATTGTGTTTGTGTTATATTGTATATTGTGTATAATGCTGTCAAGAAATCTACACATGGGGTGCAAATCATAATTCATGGCACTGACCAACATTGCATTGCATGGGTGTATGTGTTTCTGCATGCTCCGTTTCTGATGGCAAATGTGTATTTGTGCACAACTTGGTTTCCAATGTTTTTCATTGACATACATCTGCACATGTAGATTACTCTATTTGTAGGCAAATATCTTAAATTAGATACAAGATTTCTTATACATTTTGCCTTGAACTTCTTATTATTTGCTTGATTTAATATAGTTTTCCTGGATGTTGTATTATGTGTTTGACTTGTATACATACTTAACATGTTTAAGGGTTGCTTTATCAGAAAGCATTATGAGTCTTTATTATCGCTTGGGAGGTAAGATTGGGTAGATGGATCATAAGTCATGCTTGAGTGTTCTAGACATGTCTGCTCTCCACCAAATCACTTAAATGACATATCTACCCCCCATTAGAAACAAAGTAGTCAGATACAAGAACTAGAATGTCTTGACATTCCAACTTTATATCTTTTCTTAGTGTGTAAGTGAAGTATTAGCAATTTAGCACAGTGTACCATGATAGATTTAGCAGATTGATCCCCAACCTCCAAGGGCACAATGAAACATGCTGTAGTCGTAAAACTATGCATGGGGGATATAGTTATCCTTAGTGCCGGTGCATTGTAGAGAAAGAGCGTTGGACTACATAGCATAGTCAGGTGAATAATCTGAGAAATATGAGGCAAAAATAATGTGGCAGCTTATCTGTGATGGTGAATGGAGGGCTATCAATCTTAGTATGTCTACAAGCTCATTGAACTAAGGTTGGCACTAGCTGCTTTATCACAAAATTGACTAATAATAATCAGACATCAAGAGATACAAAATAAAAAATAGGCAGCTTCTAAAAGCTGAAGGACGTAGTAGATGCTTTGCCTTCATAGTTTAAAAGAGTGGTACATTTTCCCTTTCTACTCCTGACACTAGGGTTAAGCTTAACAGGGGTACAACATGCCAGCTGCTGATATTTAGTTGATTGCAAGAAAAGTAAGCAAACTCAAAGCTTATACTCTGCCTACTGACAAAGATATGAGAAGTTCTGTGCCATGCTAGTCAATGTTGTGTTGTACACCACACTAGCTAGGTATGGGCATGTTACAAGAATGCACACCCCTAAGTTGTGCATGCTGGTCCATGCAGTTCGTGCTGATTAACACAGTGTTTCTCTGGGGAAACACTGACTGTCCATATGTATGCAGCTTGGTAGATAGAGGTTGAATGGGATTCAAGCTGATGTAGAGGTTCATCAATCAAACATTACAGGCTTGGCACTTCAGCTAAGAGGACCTCATAAATTTCCATTGAAGTGTTTAGAAGAGAAGCAGGAAGAAATAGACAGACAGACATTCGCCTCTAATAGCTTTTCACAAAATAGGCAGCTATATGACAAGGGACACGAAGGAGGATAAAGGAAACACAATCCACTTTCTAGGTAAAAAAAAGTAAAAACAACGTAGGTTAGACATCCACTTCGAGGGGTTGTATACAGAGTGTGGCAATGGTACGACAGCAAGTTGAATCTCCACTTTTAAGGGATGCTTGGTTTTGGTGGGATGCTTGGTCGATGGTGCGATAGTGCAGGGTACTGGAGAGCAAGTCGTATCTCCATTCCCCAGTGTTTGGACTCGGTTTGTTAGAAGAAAAGAATGCACGGTTGAAGACACTGTAGTGACCAAAGTATTCAAAGCCTCTTCTTTCCTTCCACTCTTGCTTTTTATAAGCCCTATTTAAAGATCTTCATTAAATTTACAATTTCCACCATCATAATGCTTTGGTCATTTCTTAGTTGCTTAGCCTAGTAGCGGTCTCATCTAGCATCACATGATAGTCATATGTAGCTTTCCTATTAGCCTATGTTAGAAGATGAAGAAATGCGAATCACTTCACCAAGCATGCCTGTTATCCCTTGCAGGACCTTGCTGACGTGCCATTCACTCATCATACATGCACCGGTTGTGCATTAAATTGGTAAGAGTTCACACTGCATTAGATTTATGTGCCTTGCCACCATGCATTTGCCAACAGGCATTAACTTGGTGCAGCTTCACACTGTGTCAAGGGGCCCTGTGTCCTACTGCTACTGCTCATCGTGCTGATTTTTGGGGTAAGACACATCGATTGACACATCAATAAGAATTGGCATATGTTCATTCCTTTTATTAGGCATGTGGCCAAGCATGTGATTGACAAAGGCCATAACCAGTACATGTGTGGCACATGATACTTTAATTTTTACATGAAGAGAGTTGAGTTATTTTTGCTTCAACAATAATGTGCAAACCCTTGGTTATGGTTTACAAGAATGGAGCAAGGAGCAATACCCTCGACTCGCACGATGTAAGCTTGGTCTCCAGAAATTTGGATTTCCATCAGAAATGAAATCAAATGTGTGAAAAAATTACAGAACGATGTGCGTTACTGATGTGCTGAAAAAGATCCAAATGATCTAAATTTTTGTTTCATTGGAGACAGTCAGTTCGGTCCTGGTGTCTGGTTTAACCCACCCCCCCCCCCCCCCCCCCCCCAAAAAAAAAAAAAAGAATGAAAGGTGAGGAATAAGGATACATGGTTTTCTAGGGCTGAGTTGCTAATAGGATCTATAATCAATTTTCTATAGATCAGTAGTATAGATCGGTAATAACATTACTGAGAAGCCAGACTTGACATGGATATTTTCAGAATTAAAAGAAAAAGGATTTTAGGAGAGGAGTAAAGAGTGAAAATAGAAAGAACAAAAACAAGAGAAAGGGAGAGGGAGAAACAAAGGCTAAGGTGAGAATCTTAGGCAATGTACTTAAAGGAATCGTGACTAGGAGATGAGTTCAATTCTGAATGTTTGGCACCATAAAAGTTAAGGTGTGGAAGTGAAATCCATGTATCTGACATGATTGAAGTGAACAGTTTTAAGTGACAGGTGAGATGGTCTACCATGGTTAACCATGTATGATTATGATCAACCACGTCATTATGGTCAAGATAGTGACAACAGGTCTAAATATAGCCCGCCTTTTGACTTATGGGAAGAGATTTTGCATTTTGGAACTTGTTTGTTTGAAATCGGCAATGTAAGTAGGAGGCAAATATGTGTGGTGTTACATGAGACTTGCATGCTTCCAAACACTAGAAGTGAGCCACCTCCATGATTTGCTCGAGAATACACAACCATAACTCATAATGCACTTGACTAATTGTATCAGGCTGATAGTTTTTACTTCTCGTCGCTTCTACGGAATGTTCAAAATTTTCTTTCCTTCAGCATGCATTTTTTAGTGGCTGGTAGTCTAGGTTAGTGTTTTGCTTCTTTGTTTCTTTCTTTTGTTTCATATGGTAAATTTCTTTTTGCTGGACAACCAGGGTGAATTTTATACTAAAGCAAAATGAGGAGGCAGAACATATACCTGTACAGATAACTCGGAGTTTAGTTACCAACGATTCATTTCAGAGTTCAGCTTCTACCTTGGAGTTCAATTGTGGCGCCAACATGATTATTTTTTGGTATCAGATCTAATCTCTGCCTATCAATTTTTATATCATGACTCAGGTCATAATGACAGAAGCACTAGATCTTAGCTGTTATGTGATTTGATTATGATGAGAAATACTGTATTACATGACTGTATGACTGGATCTTGCCATGCAATCTCAGCTTTCCCTGCACCAAATTGGATGTGCCATTGTTATAGATTGTTGGTTGTCAAATAGTGCACATCATGTTCGGATTTTGATCATGTTGTAAACAAGAATGCTATTACTACTGAGGTTTTCACTTGGGGGACACTAGATTTATCATGATCTAGACAATCCTTTCGAGACCCTCTCTTAGAAACTGAAAAGAGTAGTTGGTGAGGGAGAAAAAAAGTAACAACAGGAGAGATGAATAAAGAAAACCTCAAAGATCTCGTGAAGAAAAGGGAGATACTATGAAGAAATTTAAATTACAGATAGTTGCTGAGCTTGTGGTCTAATAAATGACCAATAATGCATATATGATCCTTTCTATTGATGATTGCACATCTAATGACTGCACGAGATCTCCCTGCTCCTCCTTGTTGGACAGGACATGTTCTAATAATATTAGTATTTAAACTTATTATTCGCCAGGGGTCTTCCTATATGTTCCTTGTTACTTAGTTACCAATGTTTGTTCATGTTTTTGCTGCTTTCTTGAAGCAATTTCCAATGTTTTCCCAAATTTAAGGGATTTTTTGTGTGGACTTCTTTCTTGAAATAGGTTTCTTTTTTAAATATCTAGCTACATGGAAAATTCCTTGGCAACTTGGGCCTAGCCGGGCTGATGAACAAAATGGACGCATGATTGGAATTCAAAACAGTGCCTTCAACCAGTAAAGGCTTTAGAATGCCTTTTGTTGCCATCCAAGTAATGAAACAGCTCACCCTCCTCAAATATCCCTATTGCTTAATAGCATTATTATAATTTTATTCTTTCTGTAACGGTGTCTTGGACAGCCTTAGCCTTACTTTCATGATCTAGAAAGCCAGAACTAAGGTAGGAGGTGCTTCTATGCTGTCATAGCGTGATAGCAACTGTGGAAATTTATAAATATCCTTCTTGGAGCTCAAAATGGGCATGGACCTTAACGAGAGAGACCTTCATACGTAGGGAAATTAAAATATTTGATTTGTCTGATGTTTTTCATGAAGAGTGTGCATATGTCACTATAACACTTCATATTTTATCAGAGTTACCTGACTCACAGCGCCGTGCTTCCATTAGATGTGGCTCATCTATCTCCTTTCAGACTTTTAGAAGACACTGTTCATCAAGTGGGTTCACTTTTTTTTTTCTCCGACTTTGATTGATGTGAATCATGTATTTTTTCAATCCTATGCTCGTAGGCATAGCTTGTTTGACATAGCAAAGGACGTCGCCTGATAGATTAATTAGATCAAGTCTATGTTTTCACCAACTTGTAGGTTTTATAGGAAAGCCGTCCTTGCCGCGTCGTAATTCGCACGTCACGAGATAGGGGTCATCATCTCACTCCCACCTGTAGCTAAACCAATGTATACCTCCCTGGAGATTGTCCATTAGGAGCTCATTTACACTTTGAATGGGATTAACAAGGAATCGCCATGTCCGTAAAATCAGATGGGCTCATTTCATGTCATGCTTTGACTTCAAGATATTTATATGATCATGTAATTTTCTGATGGTGATTTATGATTGTATCTAGCAAGGCATTGTCCTTTGAAAAAAAAAAAAATGGAATTGTCCTATCAAACAAATTTCTAAAGAAGTGGCTGCATTTTCTAAACAAATTTCTATGTTTTCGGCTACTAAATAACAAATTTGAGAAAATGAAGGCACGCAAGCCCGATCTCATCTCAAAGAGTAATACCAAGGGCCCCGCTCCAGTTCTCAAAAGTTTTCCTATGCAGGTCCTTTTTTTTTTCTTTGGTTATTGGTTATGCCTTATAATATATTTCTATCTGAAGAAAAGAGGGCAGTATTTCTGTTAGTTTTTGCTTTTAATTTATATTATTATAATTATTTTGATGAGAGAGTAGGAGCATGGAAGCCTTCCATCTTTTTTTTGTTGTTCAGTTTCTTGTACAAATAAAAGATATTTTAGCAACTAGATCGACATGTACCCTCAAGCTCAATTCATGGTTACCCACAGAAATAATTGTTTCAGCTAGATGCCTACTTTTTTTTCATACAAATAATGGAAGTTCTAGAATTGAAATCATGCTCTTGGGTACGATCCATATATTACACGATAGCAGGACTGTATGGCCACGTTTAGTACATGGGACACAAAACCTTACGTACTATGGCGTGGTCTATCCAATTATAGCCATTATGCAAAATGTGGAGCCGTGGTTGCAAGGCAAAACGTCTCCATCCCTGGTTTGAATTATTGGAGAGGATCTCGGCTCGAGATTGAAATGTAGCTTCGAATGTTGGAAGGATAATTTCAAATACTGAAAATGTTTTAAATGTAGAGATAGAGATATCTAGGATGTAGATTGATATGCAATCATAATCTTTTGGCTCATGCGGAAGGTTGGCAAGTTTGCCATATTTTCATGAATTTTAAATGAATGCTGTCAACAAGGCTTAATGGATCTTGGGTCTAATCAAGTGCAGCTTATTTGTTATCTTATCAAGCCCGATTTGAGCTCAATTAAAATTGAGCTAAATATAACATATTCAATTAACAGAGGGAACAGGTTGGCAGTGGTGGTGGTTGGAGGGAGGATCGGCATGGGAGGAGGATTGATGGTGCCGGTAGAGGCCATTGGATGGTGGCTATTATGTGAGGATCCATATAGGCGTGTGTTTAGTTCCACGTTAGTTATTTGTTGGATAAATTTTGGATACTTATACAGGATTGAGTAATACTTTCTAGCTGATCTTTTTTTTATGAGGTTTTGTATTATTACAAATGGTATCAGAGTAGACTTAGCCCATAATCTATGTGCACTAGGGAATACTGCAGGACAGATTCATTGAGGCTGACCATAGGCCAATCATGATGCTTATGGTTAGATTTTAATGGATTGGAACCTTTAGCCCGACGATAATGTCATGGGTTAAACATAGGAGTATGTGAGGACCCGTGTAGGCGTTTGTTTAGTCTCACGTCGGTTATTCGCTGGGTAGATCTTCGATACTTATACAGAATTAAGGAACCAAAATAATACCTTTCAGTTAGCTTTTATAAGTGAGGTCTTGAATTGTTATAGGGTGGCAATCGCGTCGGGTCGGGTCGGGTTAGATACGGGTTGGGTCGGATGTGGGTTGGGTCAAAAATTCATCAACCCAAATCCATCTTGTTTATTAAACATGTCAAAATTTCAAATATGAATCCAATCTGTTTATTAAATAGTTAACCTGACATGATCCATATAACTCATTTATTAATTAGGTTAAACGGATCAAACAAGTTAGATGGATTTTAAACGGGTTAAATTGATTTAAATAGGTTAAATAGGTTAAGCGGGTCGGGTTAAATAGGTCCAAAATATATTAAGTAGGGTTCAAATAGGTTAAACAGGTTTTAAACAAGTTAAACGGATCGAGTCATAACTCGACCCAATTATTAAATGGGTCAAAAGTTAAATTTGAACCCAACCCATTTAATAAATAAGTTTAGATGGATTGCCATATTTACAATCTAAACCTATTTATGTCAAATTTAAACTAACCTAAAGCGGGTCGTTTAAAAATCGAGTTAATAGGTCGGGTCATAAATTGCCACCCCTAACGATGACTACTAGAAGGAGAGGGAGAGAACGGAAAAAAATATAAAGAGTAGGATTTGAAACAGTTATTCTATCAGTACATTTAATCCAATGATCAGTTATTTATCGATCCAGTGAATTTATTTTTAGCTTACTTCAGGTCGAGACTAAAACAATGAATTTCTAGTCTGACACACTTATGCTTGAGCTAAGCTTGTTTTTAACCAAGATTTTACAACTCTAATTAAATTATTAAACGCATGAGATTGGATTATCGCTATTCTCCCTCTGCCCTCCGGTCTTCTGCATGAGAACCGGACATTGGTGGCCGGATTCAATTCAAGCCTTTTGCATTATGTGTGTAAAAAATTTATAAAAATATTCCCAATAACTTTGGTTAAGTTTATCCATATTTTGTATTGCAAATATACCGCCGACCCACCGCACAGCAATAGAGAGACACGCCCAGATGTTCCTCTCACGTAGGGCTGTCAACGAGCCGAACCGAGCCCGAGCCTGGAAGAGCTCGGCTCGGCTCGTTTCACAGAAGCTTAGGCTCGGGCTCGGGCTCGGTAACGAGCTCTATTTTGGGCTCGAGCTTGGGCTTGCTTGGCAAAGCAAAGGCTCGGGCTTGAGCTCGTAAAGCTCGTTTCAATTAGGAGCTCTAGAACGAGCTCGGGCTCGTAATTGGGCTCGAGCTCCGGCTCGAGCTCGATAACAAGCTATTTTTCTCTATGTGATTAGATTTTTATGAATTATGGTGCTGAAATAAGATTTTTCAGTGGAAGACTAGAGCTCGTTGGGGCTCGTGAGCTGCTCGGGCTCGAATGTAAACGAGCCTCATATTGGGCTCGGGCTCTGGCTCGTTTGACTACCGAGCCGAGCTCGAGCCGAGCTTTTATCGAGCCGAGCCCGAGCAGCTCGGCTCATTAACAGCCCTACTCTCACAGGCATGCTCGGGCGGTATCTCGATACGTCCTCATTTTAGGAGTCATAGGTTCCGCCTGTCTCTACCGTCTATTCCTTTGGGAACCATCGCTTCAATGGTCATGATTCAGAGGGAGCCGCAAACCAACCCCTGCTTGTTAATGAAGGATGGAGTGGCTTTTCAGGCAAAGCATATTTTTCGTAAAGCTAATGGGGCCGAGAATTAGGTGGTCGTCTATATGGCCAGTCATACGGAAAGTACCATGTGGGCTGAGAATGGAGAACTGTTTCGGGCGCTCTGAAATATTCTGTTTTCTAATTTTATTGGGTGTATTCGTACTCGTCAGATATAAATTGCTAAATAATAAAAAAAATATGCATCTTTCTTCGTGCCTTTTGACCGTTGGATCGTCCCCATTTCACTTCGCAATCTTTGCATACTACAGACGGATGAATGATTTATTCGGATCGCTTTAAGAGCTGTGCAGTGGATGATCCAACGGTGGTTGAGCGTGAAGGAAGGTGCATCCTTCTTTCGCTCTAAGGATACAACCGCGACACCACGTGATCACACGCACGAGCTCTCGAGGAATCTGGGAGGTACGGGGGGCCCTTTCCAGCCGCTATCTCTCGGACGTGGGATCCGCATGATGTCTCCCATATAGCATGAGACCTAGTACGTATCCCATTAAACAATAACGACTTGTTCTGCCCGCAAAATTTTTTTTATTATTTTTTAAAAAATTTATTTTTAAAAATATAATATCTAAAAAAATAATTTTAATATTTCTAATTAATCGTTAAAAAATGGTATAGGGTGGCTAATGTTGGGTTGAGCAATTATTTTTTAAAAAAAATGGTATAGAGTGGCTTATGTTGTATAAATTAAAAAAATAATGGTGTTAGGTGGCCGCACAGCAGGGATTATTTATGCGAGAGATTGGTTGGATCAAAGCCAGCCAAATTAGTTTTACGTCGGCACAAAAATCTTCTTGGGTGACATGATGCCATTACATTTTTTCATCCTAAAAAATTCCGACCATGAAAGGATCTACATCAATATACATTTTTATAGAATGCAATTGTATAAAATACCTTTCTTAGAGTTTGGTGCATCTTGATCATGGGTCAATGGACAGGTTTATTTGGCACCCGCAAAAGAGGTTCTTAAAATCTTGAGAGAGAAACTCTGGTGTAGAGAGAGAAGTTCCCAACGGCTATCTGGTCGGTGGCGCTCGCGAGCTGATTGACCGGGGATCTTGGTGCTCCGGTGGGCGGCGTGCGTCGTTTGGCCGGCCGGGATCTTGGGGAGTCCTCGTCTGCTCGTCGAGAGCCGGGTTGGCCGTAAGCTTGTAAGCGGGCGAGCGGCTGGGATCTGGTAGCCGAGGAGGAAACCCGAGGAGCTCCGGTGGGCGGTGGGTGTCGGTTGGCCGGCCGGGATCTTGGGGAGTCCTCGATTGATCGTCGAGCGCCTGGGTTGGCCGTAAGCCGGTAAGCGGGCGAGCGGCAGGGACCTGGCAGCTGAGGAGGAAACCCGAGGAGGACGGTGGGCGGTGTGCGCCGGTTGGCCATTGGGGAGTCCTCGGTTGATTGTCGAGGATTTGGCAGCCGAGGAGGAAACCCGAGGAGGAGCGGACCACACCGGAAGGGGGGAGTACGCCGGTACACTCTGTCCTCTTGACCTGTTTGTTGTGTCTTCAGGTGGGCAACAGCGGCATGGAGCACAAGGGGAAGCAGTCGGCGGCGAAGGCGTCGGAGGGAGCGGCGAGAGGCAACGGTAAGCCCACTGCCACCAGCTCGAAGTCGACCGGTCGTGGGGTGCGCCCTACTGCCTGGTCGAAGCCGGGGCCGTGGGTTACCCACTGGCCCACGGCCGAGGAGGTGGACCGCCTGAGCCGCCGCTTCCCAGAAGTGCTGCGGCCGCCGGAAGAGCCGATAGAGGCGGCCCGGCAGGTGTGGGAAGGGCGGGCGGCGATTGTCCGGAGTTTTGGTCGCCGGATTCCGGCGGAATGGGTGGCCAAGGATGTGGCCACCCGCGCGAAGCTTGAAGGAGTGGTGGCTGTCCCGTTAGCGGACGATTACATCGCCCTGCGATTCCGGTCGACGGAGGACCGGGATCGGGCTCTCAGGGGAGGGCCGTGGGTGGTGGCGGGGCAGTTGCTCGCCATGAGCCCGTGGGTGCCGGACTTTGAGCCGGGGGACGGAACGGTGAACAGGGCGTTGGTATGGCTCCGGCTGCCGCGACTACCGCCGGAGTACTGGTCGACGTCGACCATCCTCCACATCGCGGCTCGCGCCGGCCAGCCGGTGGCGGTGGATGAAGTGACCGAGCAGCAGGCGGCGATGGGGTTCGCCCGGGTTAAAGTGGCGATTGATCCCACTGAACCGCTGCGGCCGGGGGTGCTCATACAGGGGAAGACGAAGGTGCGGTGGCAGCCCTTCGTCTTCGAGAACGTCCCTGTTCTTTGCCCTAGCTGCGGGCGGATGGGGCATACGGAGGTGACGTGCCGTTTCCAGATGGCCGCCGGCGCACACAGGGAGGTGCATCCGGCGGCAACGGAGGCGGGGGACAGCTCGGGTCTACCGACCTTCGGTGGTGGGGTGGAGGTCCAGGGGCCAGTCTTCGGCCCCTGGATGGTGGCAACCCGGCGGAAGATCCCTCCGGGGGACCTGCCGCCGCGGCCGAAGGAACCGCCCGGGCCCGATCACGGGGCTGGGTCGTCTGCGAGGCGGCCGGTGAGTCCGGTGGTGGCGTCACCATCGCCTGCAGCGGTCTCTCCGGCTGACACGGCCGGCTGGCAGAAGCCGGCTAAGGTTGCTCGGCGTCGGTCGCCGGCGGCAGCGGAGGGGGAAGGGCTCCAGCTAGCCCCTCCTCTCGGCCCGTTTCCGGTGGACATGGCCGATGACGACTTGCT
Organism: Phoenix dactylifera; assembly: GCF_051530095.1. NCBI lineage: Eukaryota > Viridiplantae > Streptophyta > Magnoliopsida > Arecales > Arecaceae > Phoenix > Phoenix dactylifera. The sequence continues at coordinate 28,785,661 of NC_143198.1, read as the reverse complement.
CAGGGACGACGAGACCGAGCCAGCCGAGCCGGATCGACACGGGGGGACCACTCACATGCGAGCGGACCCGGGGCCGAGTCAGGACAGCCTGTTGCAGGCTGAGACCGGGTCTGGTGGGCCAGCTGTGGCCCGAGCCCAAGTTCAGAAGAGGCCCAGGCCACCGGTGGACCCGGGCCCGCATGGAGGCCCAGGTAGGGGGGATCACCTACGTGTGCTTCCTGCGGTGGGTCAGCGGGCTGACACGCTGTTGACCCGCGGCCGGGCCCAGGGGCGGGGACGTCGGGGTCGTGGGCTGCCGGGTGCGACTCGGGATGCGTCTGCAGCGCGGGGCACGCTGCGTGCTCGATCAGCCCCGGGCCTGCGGGCCCCCCCAGCGGCGGGAGAGCAGGTCCGGGAGCTGCCGGGCCGGGCCGACTCGCACGGTGGCCATCCCCCCCTGAGTGAGGCACAGCCATGGGATGCGCAGGGTGGTACTGGCCCCGCTGGAGTCTTCCGGTTTGGCCCTCTGCCCCTGGTTGCGGGTGAGCAGGGGGAAGCCTCCTCTAGTGGGAGTAGGGCCAGGGATCACCTCAGGCCTTTTCCGGAGGGGTGTCAGGCCGCGCCACTGAGACCAGGCGAGGGTATGGACCACATGACTACTGTGCAGCTCATCAGGACGGCAGTCATGCAGTCCACTTCTGACGAGCAGGGGATGGGCCCAGGCATCGTACCTGAGGCTGGCCCCGCGTACCAGGGGGAGGATGGGTCTGAGGCCGACTTTGTGGACTGTGACCCATGAGGATCCTAGCTTGGAATTGTAGGGGGGCAGCCAAGCCCTCCTTCATGTCTTCCTTTAAACGGTTAGTGCAAATTCATTGCCCAGAGATCTGTGTCCTTAGTGAGACCCGGCTATCTGGTGAGGGGCTTGCACGTCTGAGACGGCGTCTGGGGAGGGACTGGGAGACATACGCAGTCGAGTCCCAGGGGTTGTCGGGAGGTATCTTGCTCCTGTGGAGGCGTGGGGTGGCGACCTTTGATGTCTTCCATAACTGCTCTCAACAGGTAGTTATGGTTGTATCGGCACCTGATGCTCCTCCGTGGGTTTTGTGTGGGGTGTATGCGAGCACGAATCACAGGGTCAGGAGAGTCCTCTGGCAGGAGATTGCTAGTCTCACTGCCCAGGGTGTCCCGACAGTTGTTGTTGGTGACTTCAACTGCATCCTGAATTCGGGTGACAAGAGGGGAGGGGCAGCCTTCACGGATAGAGTGGACAGGAGGGAGTTTCGTGACTTTGTGTCACGCACGGGCCTGGTGGACTTAGGTTTCTCAGGACCTCAGTTTACTTGGTGCAATAACCAGCTTGGCAGTGCTAGGGTTTGGGAGCGTCTGGACAGGGCCTTTGCGTCCCCAGACTAGCTTCTTCTCTTTCCTACCTGCAGGGTTACTCACTTACCTCGGATCGCCTCGGACCACTGCCCCCTGCTGATTTACATCACTGGGACCCAGGCATCCTAGCCCCTTCCGCTTTGAGAAGGTTTGGCTATCGTACCCCCAGTCCTGGGATATTGTATGTGATGCATGGCGCCTCCCGGTGCGTGGAGACGCTATGCACCGGGTGTCGCGCAAACTAGAGTTGGCCAAGAGGCGTCTCCGGAGATGGAACCGCGAGGTTGTGGGCGATATATTCCGGAGAGTGGAGGGGGTTGAGACCGCGATCTCCGAGCTGCAGTCGAAAGAAGATTTGGAAGGCACGCTTTCGACGAGCGATATGGGTGACCTTCGGGGGCTTCTAGCGACTCACCACTCCCTTCTACGACAGCACGAGATCTTCTGGCGTCAGAAATCTCGAATCCAGTGGGTGCGTGAGGGTGACCGCAATACTAGTTTCTTCCACCGGACTACGATTATTCGGAGGCAGCGGAGCACGATTCACTCGCTGCGAGATTGGTCGGGACGCCGGGTAGAAGGTGAGCCCTCCATTCGTCAGATCTTGTTGGATTTCTTCCGCTCCAGATGGACGGAGGAGGAGGAGTCCGACGACAGTGACCCCATCCCTCCACGGGTGGATGTGAGGATCGAGGATGATGAGAACGCAGCCCTGGTCCGTCCGATGTCGGCACAGGAGGTACGGGAGGCAGTCTGGGCTTTGGCTCCAGACAAGGCTCCGGGACCAGATGGGTTTCCCCCGTTCTTCTTTCGACGATATTGGGGTATTATTCAGACAGCGGTGGTTGAGGCCATTCAGTGCTTCTTCTCCCAGGCGGCGATGCCAGGGGATTGGAAGGCTACCTTCATCACGCTCATTCCGAAGCATCAGGAGGCGGCCGAGCCCTGCCACTTCAGACCCATCAGCTTGTGCACTACCTTGTATAAGGTAGTGGCCAGGATTATGGTTCGAAGGATGAAACCCCTTCTGCCTGCCATCATCAGTCAGGAGCAGGGGGCGTTTATAGCTGGCAGGAACATTTCCCATAATGTTCTACTGGCTCAGGAGATGATGTGGGACCTTCAGCGAGCATCGAGGCGACATAGCCTGATGGCTATTAAACTGGATATGGAGAGAGCTTATGACAGGATCAGATGGAGATTTCTTCAGCAGACACTGGAGGCGTACGGATTCCATAGGCAGTGGATCGACTGGGTGCTGGGGTGTGTCAGGGGGCCAAAGTTTTCGATTTTGGTCAATGGCACACCTTCTCCTTTCTTTGAGTCTACCATGGGGCTGCGTCAGGGATGCCCTTTATCCCCTTACTTGTTTATTCTTTGTGCTGATATTTTGTCTCGTGATTTGCAGAGGGTGTGTGCCCGTAGGGAGCTGGAGGCCTATGTTCCCGCCCCGGGGGCTAGTCCTCTTTCCCACTTACTCTTTGCTGACGATTGTCTTCTTTTGGCCAGGGCGCGGGTTTCCGATGCACGGGTCCTTCGTAGGGTGGTTGCAGATTACTGTATGGCGTCGGGCCAGAGAGTCAACTTTCAAAAGTCAGCTGTCCGCTTCAGTCCGAGTACGGAGAGCAGGGTCAGACAGGAGATTCGTGGGATTTTGCAGATTCCTGAGCAGGAGGAGACATTGACCTACCTGGGAGTTTCCATCACAGGCCGCAGATTACGAGTGGCAGAGTGTTCCAGCCTGGTGCAGCGGGTGGAGAGCCGGTTGGAGGGATGGAGAGCAGGTTCCCTATCTATGATGGGGAGACTGACTTTGATCAGATCGGTGTTGGGTTCCATGCCAGTTTATCTCATGGCCAACACTGTGGTTCCGAAGACGACCTTACTGAGGATTGAGCGACTGTTGCGGTGCTTCCTGTGGGGGTCACTTGGTGGAGGCCGTGGGGTGCATTTGGTAGCCTGGGAGCACATATGCCGGCCTACCAGCGAGGGCGGTCTCGGGGTGCAGTCCCTGCTGGAGCGCCGCGAGGCCTTCATTGCTCGGCATGCAGCTCGGTTCCTGCTAGAGCCACACGGGCTGTGGAGTCAGGTGATGGCTGCCAGATATGGACGTGACGGCTCAGAGATGGCATGGAGTAGGCGGCGAGTTTCGTTTATGTGGCGTGAGATTGGGAGGTATATGCCGACGGTGTCGGCAAATACCAGGTGGACAGTAGGCGATGGGCGGAGTATTGATGTGACTGCGGACCCATGGGTGGACACTGTCCCATTGAGGTGCTGGCCGACCATGATTGATGCTGCGGCGGCGGAGGGGCTGCGGGTTTTTGATCTTCTGGCCCCAGGAGAGTCAGCATGGGATGATGTCAGGTTACGTCAGCTGTTCGGGGGACATCTAGCTGAGAGGATCCGGTCCCTTCCGGTGCCAGGCTACGGGGGGCCTGATGTTAGGGTTTGGGGCACTTCCTGCCGATCCAGGGTCCGATTGGGAGATCTCGCCGGTGTTATCCAGCAGGAGTATGAGCCAGGGCCGGACTACACTTGGATCTGGAGGTCAGGGCTTCACCCGAGGACTGCACTCTTCCTATGGAAGGTGGCGTGGGATCGTCTCCCGACGAGAGCAGTGCTGAGTAGGCGAGGATGTGAGATCCCTGCGGAGTGCGGGACATGCAGTGTGGAGGAGTCGGTCGACCACGTGCTTTTCCAGTGTACGTGGGCGAGGTCGGCATGGCAGTGGGCAGGGTTCCCGCAGGAGGTCTGGCATGGGAGGCCTCAGTTTTTACAGACGATGCAGCAGTGGTTGGTCCGCCCTCGGACATGTCAGGAGGCTATTCGAGCGACTTGCACAGCACATCAGATCTGGCTGGCAAGGAACGCTCGTACCCTTGGTGAGCGCAGGGTGTCACCGAGGTTCGTGGTGGAGCTAGCGCACGTACAGGCTTTGGAGATCAGATCCTCTTCAGATGGACCTCTGATAGCTCGGGATACCTGGGGTTCTCTTTCTGCCTCGGCAGCTTCTCAGATGGTGTTCTTCACCTGGGAACCCCCACCCCCGAGTTTCCTCAAGGTCAACTTCGATGGATCGGTCTTGGATGGAGGCGCGCGAGGTGGTGCGGGCTTTGTGATACGGGACCCGCACTCCAGAGTCGTGGCAGCAGGGGGATGTCGACTGTTCGGCATATCGGTCCCCGGGGCAGAGTTACGAGCTGCCTGGGCCGGGCTTCGATATGCGAGGCAGGCTTTGCAGGCTGGCTCAATTGTTTTGGAAGGCGACTCAGCCACAGTCATCAGCTGGATTCAGAAGGGGCTGAGGGGTGAGGGCTCAGACCACCCCTTGGTTCGGGACATAGGGATGATGTGTGGGGTTGGGGTGGCCATTCAGGCCAAGCATGTATTTCGAGAAGCCAACGGGGCAGCCGACTGGGTGGCTGCCTTCGCGGCTCATCATTCAGGATACGCCCTGTGGGTGGGGGAGGGGGAGCTGCCTCTGGCTCTCCGTGAGTTAGTATTTTTTGACTTTATTGGGTGTATTCGTACACGTTTTGTATGAAAACCCGCTTTTAGCAAAAAAAAAAAAAAGAGGTTCTTAAACTGCTAAGGGCCTTGGGATCTAATTAGTCGACAAGGTAATGCTTGGTTAAATACTTCTCGATACGATAATGTTAGACTTTCTATTTTACCACCACCAAGATTTGAACTCATCAATCTTTTTCAAGAGCAAGTCCTAAAATAAAGATCACCAGCAATAATTGGACACATATCTTAATAGCATGGTAGCACTAAACTTGTTAGCTACCATCTAAGTATATATAGGACTATAAAAAGAAAGAACATTATTTGTTATTTTTAGTATCAGAACTTTTTTCCGCAAACAAAAAATTTATTGGGATTCTTCTAAAGAATAAAATCTATTGATAGGATTTCCCCACGTGTGGTACTTCTAAATGACCATGATTCCATCTCAAGAATCTCCAAATTGCCAACTACCATACAACTCCATAATAGGGCATTGCCAAGTGAATAGTTAGGGTCATGAGGATTAAGATTGATGTGATTCTTAACCTTGTGTTTTTTAAACTCATTTTGAATTTGACTATTAGGAACCACCAATATTTGCTTCTCATATATTGGATCATTGGTTATCTTTTGTCTTGCGACTTTTGAGCCTAAATTCTAGCAACTACTATCTTTGCAATATGTTTAAAGGCTTTCTAGATAATTAAATATATATATTTTTTTATTTTTAAGATGTTATTTCATGATATGGTTATGTGCTCGCAACATTTTATTTTCTATGTATATAGCTATGTTTTATTTGTAAGGTGCATGCAGAAGGCTCTTTATACCTACAACTCTCTCAAAACTTTTTATTAATCTTGCATCAAAAAATTGTCGATTCTTATATGTACTTAGGTCTATGGATTGGGTATTAAATCTTGAACAAAAACTTTTTTTTAATCTTAAGCATGTTATGTATGATCACAATATTTTACTCATATGGCTCGTTTGGTTTGCGGAAAAATGAGGAAAAGTGTAGTCAACGAAAAAGTAATGAGATGCTTCTTATTTGGTTGAAGTTTTAAAAAAAGAAAGACGGAAAAGTTGTATTTCCATAGAAATATAATTCCCACGTTTCATGAAAAAACCTTTTCCATGAGAAATATGAAAAAATTACTTTCCTTGAGTCAAGAATCACTCCATTTTTATTTTTTCTCAAAAAAGCCTTTTATCATTAAAGAGACATTAAAGACCTATTTTTTATTAAGGATATAATAGGAATTACATATAACTTTTTCAAAAAAGTGGATAGTAACCAAACATAAGCACTCTGAAAATCTGTCATTTTCCCATTGTCAATCAAACATGCCAAAAATACTTTTTCAGACATATTCTTTCTAGAAATCTGATTTTCAAAAATTATATTTTTAGAAGAAAAAATGCTTCTCGCGAATCAAACGAGAATTAAAGATGGATGCTGAATGCACCTATTTTCCAAGAGATGAGACATTGTCCAGCCAAAGAAAGAGATGCGACGCCATGTGAATGGATCTTGATGGGCCCCGTCCCAAATCTCCATCAACGGAACATGATTAACAATTTGATGGACGGCCACCACTTGTTCCCACTATTCGTAGCATACACAGGCCTGGCCCATCACTTTCCCGTGATACCTGAGATGATGCATTATGGCCCTGCCGCCTACTTTTCCATCAAATGCACATCACGATGTATGATTGTAAAAACGAGCGGTTATGATTGGCTGTATACAGTGTGCTTCCGGTGCATGAAATAATAATTTTCTATCATGCAGCCTCCTCCTTTTTCTTCCTTGGTCTAAAAAAAGCTGAGCATCAATCTCTATCAATCTTTTGACCTGAGAGCAGGAAAATCAGCTACCCGAATCCTTAGAAAGCTTTTGAGCATCAGTCTCTTTCTGACTAGAGAACAGAAAAATCAGCTCCTTTTACATTCCTGTCTGAGAAGAATAATTAATAGAAATAGCAGTTTACACATGCATGTACACAAGCAGGATCATGCACATATGAAAGCTCATGCATTTATACACATACATAAATTCATACATATATATATATATATATATATATATATATAATATAAAAAATTGAAAATTGATCTCATATAATCAAGTGTTACATTAATGAAATTGTGCATAGTTTTTAAATTTTTATATTTTTATAGCTAATGTAGTGAGAAATATAATTAGAAGTTTCACTAATCTTGCATACGGATGAAGTATACCTCATGCTCAAATTGGAGGGTGTAACTTATCGGCATTCGTGTACCTTTTTTTATTTCATTTTATGAGCATAATGTTATAAAATTCGTTCTATGCATATGAATAATTCATTTTCTCATATCAGACAGGTCGAAGATCCGTATTGTTAGTAGAAGTTGCTTCCATACGTAAGGAATGGTTGATCTTTTGTTATCTCAGCATTAGCAAGTTCAAACAATTTCTCTCGTACACAACTGGTATTTGAAACAATTTTCCAAGATAATATCAAGTAAAAAAAAAAGCTGTCCAATCTTCACTATTGGATGGTCAAAAGAGCTGAAGCTTCCTTGGAGTTTAACTGGTGGCTTTTCATTTGCGCCAGCTACTCTTGATTTGGTGTTCCAACCTTAAAGTGAAAGTTAGCAAGTCATTATGAGTCATCTTCCATTGTTGGTGGCAACCATCATATATGAGTTTGCTCTTTTGACTTCTAGCTTCTTCTCTTCTCTTTTTTTTGCTTCTTTTTTAAGGGGACAGGCTCGTAGCAAGTTCATTTGAAGGAAATTTCAAGCCCTTAGGTTCGAGCAAATGGTTGATGGCCACGATTTATGGTGCTATACCGAGGAGAGCAAAGCGCTAAGAGCAATTGCGGAATAGTCTAGAATAGTTCAAATGACACGTGGCAATCTGTAAACCAGCCAGGGCTTGTATTTGCCTAGCTCCAAGATTAGAATGGTTATAAGGTCAAGGCAGTATTCAATTAAATTGTCCTGTAGTAGCCTAGTTTTTTTGGATGTCTGTGCTCTTTATGGAGCTCGCGCACTACGAGTAAAGCTTACGAAGCTTCATGCTTGCCATCCGTGCTTGATGCTATTTAATATTCTTTGCGTCCATTTCACTTAGCACGAAATTAATCTTTACCAATTTATAAAAAAGCTCCCTGTGCTAAGCCTACTCTCTCTTTCTCTCTCTCCCCCTCCTTCTGATGTAACACATTAAAACCACCTTCATATAATTTGCATTATATGACTCATAGATGGCCGCTAATCTTTTTAAAAATGTTTTTGAGGTTACATGGACGGCATACCTTGTGATGGTGCATAGAGTGGAGAAGAATTAGCCTCGATATGAGAGATTTTAGCTATATCTCTCATCTCTTATTATTATTTTTTTTTCACGGCATCGATTGTTGGATCGATGGTTTTACGATCTATGCAGGTGGATGAAACAACATAATTGAAGTGCTTTGAAATCTGTGCAAGATACAATTCAATGGTTGATGTTTCGCATGGAGAAGAGATCCGAACCTAACACGAGACATCAGTACAAAATTAACGAGATACAAGGTATTCAAATATGATCAAAGAGTAAATTAACAATCAAGATACAAATATTTCAAGATGTAGGATAGGACTAGAAAGTTCATCTTAGCAAGCAAGTTAATGATCCGAATACGGAACACGTCAAAATATATGATGTAAGTAGATTATTCATTATAGGTCATGCAAGCTAGCTTCTTAATCTTGGAAATATAATCAAGCGGACGTTAAATTTTAGAATTCTTCTCGTAAGATGCTTTCTTGTTTACTTCAACTACCGCTGAGAGAACTCATGTACGGAGCAGACACGAGTAGAAAAATGGCATAATTTAATACATCTAATAAATTAATTACGCTCTCACTTTGGGCTGATGTATGTATCGTGTTTTCATAGATAAAGACATGACATAAAATAAATGGTTACACTCAATTTACTAAAAATAGGTGCATGGGATGGTTGGAGACTAAACTAAGTTGAACCCAATCAAAATAAAATAAAATAAAAATCTACATAAAAACGAAAAAAAGAGAGAGAAGCGGCTGCGAGGTTTTGACTTTGGCCCAGCTCGCAGGATTTTTTTAACCTTAACCATAAAATGGCCGGAATGTGGGAAGGAGGGGAGGGAAGCGAACGGTCGCTCGCCAAGGCCGGAGAAACGGAGAGCTCGGCGATTACAATACTCTAGCGATTGAGTCTCAGAGGGCTTCGTATACGATTGATTGTTCGTCGCTCATCTTTCTTCTCTCTCTCTCACACACGCTCTGTTTTCGATTTCTTGATCGAAATGGTCTCGTTATTTGATCGAGTTCTCGTACTGCATTCGGAAAAGCCGAGATTTTTGAAGTCTCGTTTTGGAATATAGGATTTATCTATCAGATTGGGCTTAAATTCGTGGGATCTTTTACGTTCTTTTATTCTATGTGCTTTTTCTCTGTTTTCCCTCTTCTCGACGATCGGGAGAAAGGAAGGAAGATTATTGGAAATGATGCTGAAATTGGATTTTTCCTGGTTTATTTGAAGAGTCATTTGTTTTTCTACGGGTTTTTGCTTGGAACCCAATTAGCGCACATGAATTCCTAGCTTGAAGATTTTGGGATAGCTTCAAGATTTTCTTATTCGCCTTTAGACTCTGATTTGTTCTACATGCCGGGTTCTTGGATATGGAGTACTAGAGTTGGAATCCATGCTTAAATTCACTCGTCATGTATAAAATCGTAAATTTTCTTCTTTTTTCTTCCCTGAGTCATCTCTTAAAATTATGATTTTTGTAGCTCAGGTTCTTGATTTTAGTTATGATGAAATTTTCATTCACACATCAATTTCAATGCTGCACATTTTTCCCCCTTGATGTTTCCATGCTATATGCAACTACAAATTCTTTTTCTCTGTTGATTGGTAGGTTCTTACTTGACCCCGGACCTTCGCACTAAAGGCATCCATCTCTCCTCTCAGCTGATATTCGATTATATTTGCTTGTTTGATGGGCTGCGTTTCGACAAAGCATGCCAAACACACACCTGGATATGAAGATCCCAAAGTCCTTGCTTCTGAGACAGCTTGTGAGTATATTCCTGATAATGGGACATTTTGTGAGTATATGACCTCTTTGCCTTTTTTAATTTGCTTTCAAAACCTCATGTTGGAGGGTCAAATATATTTACATGGTGATTTTCATGGCATTCCAATATCCAACTACTGTCTTTAGGATATGAGGCAGGGATGTATTTGTGAATCAACAAGTGTTGGCTTTTTTCCTTGTCGGTGGATTAAACTTTAAGTATAGAGCTCATTTATCTCAGGCATCCTAATGTTTTTCAAATATGTAATAAGCTAAGCCAGTATCTGCTTGTCCAGGGCATGACTAGCAGAGGAGGTTTCGCCTAAGTGGATGCTAGATGCATTTCTTTCCATTATATTGTTGATACTAAAATGCAGTTCCCCTCAATGTCCATATCTAACGAAAATTATACTTTGTATTCATGGCAGTTACCGTGAGTGAAGTAGAAGCATTGTATGAGCTATTTAAAAAGTTGAGTTTTTTGATAATCAAAGATGGCCTAATACACAAGGTATCCTCTTTGTTTGGCACTCTGGAATTGTGTATTTGCAACTCCATTGATGGTTCTGGTTTTAGAACTCCTAGTATGAGTGCCTAAATCATTTCTTTAAGCAGGAAGAATTCCAGCTTGCACTGTTCAGGAACAGCAAGAAGCAAAATCTCTTTGCAGACAGGGTCAGCTCCCTCTCTCCTATTAAGTCTTCTTCATCTATTAAGGGGTGAAACGAGCAAGTGGAGAGAAAAACAGAATATCGCAGGTGGCCCATCAAAGTAGTAGCCTCCTTCCCTGTAAGAGGCCTAACCAGTGTACTCCAGAATAGTGGGCCACGAAGACAGGCGCCCACCGACCACAGTAGCCCACAGTAGCTCACATAAAATGGGAAGTCAAAAACTGTAGTTGTTTCATTTCATGTTGGATCGAAGGAGCTACTAGGCTTGAACGAAAGATGCTTAGTTCCATTATGAAAAAAGTGAAGTGAGGGTTACGAAGCAAAATTTCATCTTGTGTAGTGGATGTCTGTTTGGATGGAAAGAAAGTGATCAATCTTTAGTTGTATCTTGGATAATTTCCACAATTGTACCTATTTGGAGCTGTAAGAGAGGGAAGAAATTTTTAACACTCATGTCCTTTAGTGTCAGTGTGTGCTAGAGTATTGATTTCTGGAATGGGTGATGGAAAGTTTTGTTCATGGCACCCTATTAAGAGTACCATATATTTCTCATATTATCTTGGCAATTTCTGCAGGTATTTGACTTGTTTGATGTCAAACGCAACGGGGTTATTGAATTTGGAGAATTTGTTAGATCACTTAGCATTTTTCACCCTGATGCTCCACAAGAAGATAAAATTGCATGTATGATCTCCACCATTATAACTAAGATATATTAATCTACAGTTCTTTTTCTTAGCCAATATAATTTATAGACTTTGATGTTAATGGAACTATGTAATGCCTTGGATTCTAGCAGTAAATTTTATCATTCAAGTGTTCATCTTTTTGATTGGTAGTTCTCAAACAAGAGTTCAGAATGTGTTAGCTTTGGTTTCAGCTAGTTTCTCATTAACTTGATGTTTTAAAATGACTGTGGTTGATTTTAACTCACAAATTCGGGGTGTGTTTGTGGCAGTTGCATATAGATTGTATGACTTGAGGCAGACAGGATACATTGAACGTTATGAGGTAATTGTACTTACTTATTTTATTCATTTGTTTCTATTTTTTGTTTTATGGTTTAGTTTTTGTGGCATACGTTTTGGTAATTGTGGATTTTCAGTATTGAGAAAGTGGTTACAATAATTATCTTAGCCTGGTCAGTAGCAGTGCTGATAATAAAATCATTTTAGCTCCCGAATGTTAATGGATCCGATGCTCCCTCATCTTTAAAAATCTATTAAGTGTTGTCATGTCCAAGGGGCATTATGGACTATGGTTCGAACCCTCCAAATTAGTTTGTATTCCATAACCTGTACACAGTATCTCTTGCCATCAGTGGTACAATATATCTTTTCTTTGTTGTTGGCGTTGTAATCTCAGTTGATAATTGTCAAACATTCACGACAAAATAATAGAAGAATTTAATTGTGGTATGTCTAAAAAGGAGGAAACCTTAGGCACTTTAAGAAGTTCGGAAATATATCTAAGATAGTTGTCAAGATTTCATGAGACATTGTACTGCTAAAACAGCTACTATATCTAGCCTTTTCTCTTAATGAGTTAAAGAGTCCTATAAGCTTTTCCCAAATTTCCTTGGCTGCTCAAACAACAACTTGTAAATTGTCCTCTGTGGAATTCATTGTGATTAAGTAACAAAAGTCATTATTAGCTTTAGATTCTCATTATTTGGAATTAATCTGACTGCTTTACAATGTAATATCATTCGTCAAGACATAAATCACCATGAATTCTGCAACCATGTTTTGTTGTTGACACCTTTGAACATGTCATAAGTAATTCATTCTGTCATCAAAACTGAGTACTGACATGCAACCTGGGGATGGAGGACTTTCATTAGGCTCAAGAGATGGCAAATTCTTTTAGCAACAAAATGGCTCAAATTTTAGTGCTGGGAAGCAACGAAATACTTCCAGGTGTAATAGCTACAAGGCCCACTCCAGCTGTAACTTTAGGAAAGTTACTTTTAAATCAGTGGCCTTCTTTTAGTAAAGCTACTGAAATGGAGCCTCATTGATTTTGTTTGACAGGACTGTCATCATTATAGGTACCTTTGCACAATGGAGTTAATGCAATTTAACTTATTAGCAAGATAATAAAAATTGATTATAGCATGCTGGAGGTCTATGTGGATGGATATGTTGTTGGTGTTACAAAGATATTTAACAAATAAATGAAATCTATCAAAATAAATAAGATAAGTGGAAATTAAAAATAGGTAAAAAGATATTCGAAAATAAAGGAAAGTGCAGTTATTCACATCCACTTGTTTGAGATCCAAAAATAAAAGAAAGCCTAAATTCAAAATAAGCTAATGCAACAAACAACTTTACCAATTATAAGATGATGAACAAAATACATACTGTCTAGGCTACTATTTTTTCAAAAATACATAACACTACGCTACTATTTTTCAAAAACATGAAGTATTTAGGAACTATAAAGATGCATTGCAGATATCTAAGTTTAAACATCTACCAAGTAATCAATGCACATAGTGTTTAGACTACTATTCTGTAAATACACCCTCAAAAGTCAGCTTTTTCGAAAAGTGACTTATTAGACAATAATTCATCATCACAATCTTCATGTGTCTGTGCTGCATATGCAGTTTTTTTTTTTTTTTTTATGTGGGGGGCAGGGGAGGGTGTGCTATGCAGGTGCTTGGCAGCTCCATGGAGCCTGGCTACATGAGGACTGCATTGGTCCAATGTGATATGGTCGCCGCACCTGCATATGTGAGCACTTAAATGGATGCTAAAACTGTATATTATTACATTAGAGCACTGGTTATCAGTTTCACGCTTTAGGATCTTTGATTATTTTTTCCTTTATTAGAACTCATTCTTGTAATGATGAGATGAGGGTGCTTTTTTTTTCCCTTCTCTATTTAATTTTTCTTTTTCTTTTTAATATGAGAGATAGGCCTGGACAGTACAAAAGACATAACAAATAGTAGAAGGCCAATTCTATGGTTTTTGCTTGATATTATGCTAGAAAAGCAAAAAAGAAATAAAGAGAGAGAATAAAAAAATAGAAATAGAGAATAGGTGGAGGGGCACAAGAGGAAAATGGCAAAGGGATAATTGGTATATGAATTTACTATATTCATTAAGCCTTTCAATAAGCCATATCTTGGATTTGGAAGGAAAGATGTCGCTTATATCCTTTAGTTTAATAGACTGTGGAGATGGTTAGTTTAATATCTAAGTGGATCATCAAAGGTGAGGGATCCAGCAAATCAATATCTATGGTATCATGGTAGGTCTGTCTCCTACTCATAGTTATGTTGGCAAGAAAGTTTCTACTGATTCATGAAGTATTAGTTAGGTTGAAAACTGATTGCCAAAAATTCTGGAATTTGCAGATTTATCATCTTTTATGTACCACCCATGTCAATATAACTATGATAAAGCTTGCTGCATATCAAATTTGCTGACATAATTCAGTAAACTTCCATTGACTGAACTAATGTTCTTTTAAACTTCATGTCTATATTGCATACTTACCAACCTAGGCTCATTATACTCCAGAAAATTCTTGTAAGTTATATAAAGAATTCATTTCAAATGTTATCATGCATTTGTTGTCATCTAAAGAGAGTTCTGTTGCCATTTTTTAATGTTTTCAATAGTTGAAGGAGATGGTGGTGGCTCTTTTGAATGAATCAGATTTGTGTCTTTCAGATGAAGTTGTTGAACAAATTGTTGATAAGGTGAAACAGATTCTTTTTCATTTCATATATCCCATATGTTAATTGGACTACACCACATGCAGTTGTAGCTTTTGATAGAGTATCTAATTTTCGTGTTGCTTTACCTCCACAGACATTTGATGAGGCAGATTCAAAAGGTGATGGAAGAATAGACCTTGATGAATGGAAGGACTTTGTTAAGAAAAATCCGTCCTTGTTGCGGAACATGACTCTTCCATACTTAAAGTGAGCCTTAGACAGAAGTTCCATATTGCGTGGTCTTACCTGTCCCTTATAACTAATAATTTCAGATATTATGTTGCTTAATTTATTATCTTGGCAAGTTCATATGTGATGTAATTTTGTCTGCGAGCTTTTTGTCTCCTGATATGCGATATATGATAATTATTAGTGCTATGTGGCTATAAGAACTGAAAATGGTCATGGAGAGCAGTCTATGGATCTACATTTCAATATTAATTCCCTAGAATTGTTGGTATTCTTGAATATGTATAGGTATGACATTTATCTTTGCAGCTACTGATGCTTGACTTCCGTCACATGAATTAGTTGATTTTAATTTAATTTTTCAGATAATGTAAAACCTTTAATATCTTGTAATATCTGTGCAAATCTAATATTTTTATTGCAACACGTTCTAGATCTTTAATCCTTATCATACGCAAGATACACTGGTATCCTATGGTTTTATGTGTGACAGATCGTGGCTTAAATTTTATATGTTGGATTATTTTCTCTGTTATAATTCTTGCATGCTTTTGCCTTGCCTGAGCATTATATTTCCAAGATTACAGGGGTATGTCATGATAGTTTTACAAATTCGCTTGAAAACTTCATTCATCCACTGCCTATCTGTAACTGTTGGATGTAATGGGAATCTGGCTACATCATCAACAAAATTATCTTGTTGAGCCAAACTAGAGAATTAACCTAAGTTCCCACAGAAATTTTACATGTAATGTTTGACGATTAGAAGGAACCATTATAACAATAACTTGATTTACTGTGGCAAAGACTATCTGCTTCAGAAAACCATGAGGTCCAGAATGATCTATTTAAAAATATCTTGACCTCTCCTAGCTCTCGTTTCATTTTAAGTTTTATAACTTTTTTTTTTTTGTATTGTGGATCATACCTAGTGAAATCTACAAGTTTACTACCTATTGACCTATTTTCATTCCAATTTGCATGGTGGCTTTATTTTCTTTCTTATATGTTATGAAAGCTTCTATTATCCTCGCTGAGCTTCTTTGTTGCAAGTTTGATGGACAAGCAGACTGTAGTTTGCCTCACTTTTGCAGCATAAATCGTATTAGTAATATACTGGCTTTGGCCAGCAGAACTGAGACATGCTACCACAGCTGTCTTTTGAGATGTCAAAAGTTATGATTCCACTATTTCTTTTCTCAAATTTGCATTTTCTGCTTCACCTGCCCTTGTTTCTGAGGTCATGCTACTCATCTGCATCAATCACAGTTCTTTTTACAACCCTCCAATGCCACTTTCCTGGACTTAAACCTTCAGTTTTTGTTGTTCTAACATTTTTCTGTTGCTTTTACAATTTTTTTTGCCTGCACCTTTCATTAATTCCCCAAATATTCTGTTCTGGCTGATATACTGTGAAAATCTTATTAGGATATATAGACCTTTTTCATCTTCTATTAATGCATACCCTGGATGTTGGGTTACTTTTTTTCGCTCTATTGTAATAAAAATTTTCAGCATATATAGACCTTTTGCATCCACATGCAGTCCTGCATGGTAGTCTCATTTTCTGATCCACGCATTTGCTTAATTCACTCCTTCTTAAGGTAGAGAATGAATTTGTTAATATAAGAAAAGAGAGAATGAGTTAGTTGTGCAGGTGGAGATCTGTGGTCCTGTTATACAAGTTTATTATCATTATAAGTGCATTCTGGATTGCTTATTATTGCTAAAATTGAAAGTGAATTCCATCTCATCTTCACTGGTTTGTATACGGTCGGTTCACAGGGACATAACCATGGCATTTCCCAGCTTTGTGATGAAATCTGAAGTCAATGACGAAGACATGTCAATCTAATAAAGATGTGCACTGCCATCATATTTGTTCACTCCAAAATTGATGATGTCCCCTTGCTCTATCCACACCTTGAAAGTGATGCTTGTGCACTGGGGTGGGACGATCGATGCTGCTTCTCCAAAAGATGATGACGATAACCAATCTCAACCCTTATGCTGCAGTGATATGCAAGACGTTTCGAGCGGCCATATGGTTTATCGCAGATCAAACATGACAATTCAGTTACTCGAGCTGCAAATAAATACTTGTAGATTATATGCTAGTACCTACAGTATCATAAGAATTATCAATGTCTATTTCAACTTCATGTACCGTGTACTTTTCAATTGTGTAGTCCGTGAAATACGAGTTTGGTCTTGCATAATTCGAACTCACTTAAAAGAACTCTCTTCTGGAAGGATAATTGGATTTGGGATGTTCCACTTCAGGCCATTTTCCCTTAGTTATACAAGATTAGTCGAAGGAAAAATGGAGCAGTTGCGGATTTCTTCAATGAAAGGACTAGAACATGGAAAATCGGATTGCCAGTTCATCACTCTACGGAGACTCAATTGTATTTCAATCGATTAGCATCTCTTTTAGCTCTGGTCACTTTAAACCATGAAGAGGACCGGCTGGTGTGCAAGTTAAACAGCAGTGGATCCTTCTCAACAGCATCTCTCTACCAGTTTTGAAGTACTAAAGGAATTAAATGCAGTTTCGCAAGCTCTTTATGGAAACTCAGCATGCCATTGAAGATTAAGTGTTCTAGAAAATATTGGTGGCTGCTCATAGATCACCTTTTTCTCAAATCCCTGCTTCTTCTCTTCCATATGGAAAGCTATGTGCACCTCCCTTGGTGTGCTCCATCCTCAATCTAGTTTTGAATTCCCATGCCTCTATTGGAGAGGCAGAAACTTTCCAAAATCTATTCAGCCTCTGGTGCCCACGTTACTTGCAGCTATGGCATGGGTTTGTTGGCAAGAGAGAAATGCAAGCATATTTTTGAAGAAAATATGCTTGCAACTGTTGCCTCGATAGGCCTGCAACTTTTCAACGATTGGTCATCTCTTTGTGAGCAAAAGCTTCTCCCACACTTTGGGCAAATCTGGTTAAAAATAAAGAACATCCCATGTCGGCTGTCAAGCAATTAAAATTTCAGTTGCAAGGATTGCAACTGAAGCTTCATGCTGCAGTCAAGTGATCATTTTTATCCTTCTTCAGTTGCTGCGGATCAATGAATCTCTTGAAGCTGTTGTCTGTTATATCAGTCCTCAGTCCCTGGTTTCACTCAGATTGTATTGGAATTTGCCTCAGATGCTGCTAATCAAGGAAGACACGGAAATCGAAATGGGTCTCAGCTGATCACCTTTTTTTTTCCTCCATGTCAGAGAAGCAGCAGAATGCTGCTCTCTTCAAGGGACCATTGTGCCAAAATAGAGTTTTTTAACCTCTGACTGATTTCGGGTCCAGGGGACTAAGCTTGTCCAGAGCAAGTTCAGAGGGGATTTCAACGCTTCATGTATGTAATCATTGGCTTCTTTTCACACTAAGGAATCGGCCTGTTTGGCTTCCTTTTGTTATCACCCTTGGAAGACTGCAAGCTTGGCTTCTTGTAGTCACCAACAATTCTCAGGTCAGAGCCCACAATCCCATCTAAAAAAGCTATCTAAAAAATATTATTTGAGTTTTTTGATCCTATATAAATACTCAAGATCTATCCGGTGAGTAACCGATAAAGACTAAACCCATACATATATGGATCGTTACATACTCCTCTCGTTTAAGCCCTAGCATCCTTGCCAGACTAAGAATCTAAATTCATTTAAATCGGATCACAAACACCATAATCAGCTCATGGTAAGCTCAAATATACCTGTACTGCAATATCCCCTAGTCTTTATAGGTTATGGGTTAGTTCTGCTTTGAGAATCCGTGCGAGCGTGTGTTTAGTCCCACATTGCTTATTCACCGAGTAGATCTTGAAATTCTACACATGATCAAGAAACCCAAATAATACCTTTTGGGTAGTTTTTTTTAAGATAAGATCTGCAAGTCGAACTCATCTGAGAATAAGCATTATAGATCTTGCACGTATTTGCACTATCTAGTTCTATTAATATTTTGTCCTAGAAGACCCAACTTTTGTTCGTTATAGATTGAGACACCTGTATGCAAGTTTATTCATGGATAAATTCTGGGATAACCTAGGTTTCAGTGTTCAATATGCTTCATGTCTGCCAACAATTTTCTTCAAGCCACATAATTCAATATCCTTGTCTAGAGGCTCTTGTATGCATGTTCCAGTATGATATACCAAGATAACATACTGGAGCACCTAACTGACGAGTAGGGGGGTGTAAACAAGCCAAGCTCAAGCTTGGCTTGTTTGTTAAGCGAGCTAAACTAATGCCAATTCATTTAACTTCAACCACACAAACAGCTCATTTAAGAGACCTACTTGGAAGCTAACATCTCTCAATGCTTTCACACATACACATTGAGTTAATATATATTGTTATATGATTTCATCTCATTGTTATAGTTGAAATACATTCTTGTATACATAACTGATAATAATATTTAATAATTATAAAATAAAGTATTTTTAATTATATCTCCGATGAGAGAAAAGTGTAGAAAAATTCAGAAAAACTAAAAATAAAAAGAGGCATCTCGGTGCATGAGACTACTACTGTGGGTTTGAGAAGAGTCAACTGTTCGTAATTTTATCCCATATGTAGAGAGGCTATTTCAATGTTATAAACTCATGATATCTATGTTACAATAAATCAACTTTACAGTTACGTTAAGGTCCGCCCTTCCAAAAAGACCAACATTATGGGACAAAAATCCGTTGGTAAAATTGAAACCCATGGCATCCATATTACAATGAAGCAGCCTTATCTGTTGGTGATCGGGATGCCTAGGCTAAGTTCTCCTTCATTTGACGAACCTAAGCATCAATGCAACCATTGCCTTGCACGTCAATGCAAAGAGGAGGGAGATGTCTTGATATCTTCTTTGGTGGGAGAGATCTGAGACGGGTCAAATTGTATTGAACAATCTAAACCAGATCTTGCCTTGATCACTGCTCCAAGAGGATGAGGTGGTGAATTAGAAGGAAAGGATACTAAATTGTACTTAGATTTGGATTGTGGAGACAATGGTGGTGGTGATAGAAGGGGAGCTGGTGGAGTAATCAGGACATAGGGTAGCGAAGAGATAAAAGATCGAAGGCAGAGTAGTGGTGGTGGTGAAGAGAGAAAAGGATGGTGACCACCGATGCCCTCCTTCTCACTCATCTTTTTTTTTGGTTTTTATTTTTTTCTCTTCATCTAGTCCTAGTTCCTAAGAGTTACATGGTTTTTAATTTATTTACGTGTTTTAGGATCCGTAAGATGGGGTATACTTTCGGCGACCTCGCTGGTGGATTTTTATACCAATGATACGAATTTAGATAGATGAAGCTACTATAGCTTCTTTTTTTTTTTTTTTTTTTTTTCATTTTGAATCGCAAGTTGTGCTAAATAAATGAGCAGAAAGAAAAGTGTGCGAACGGAGAAGCTCCAGATAACATCATCCTTTTGATAATTCACAGGTACTTTCAAAAACAATAATTTGCGAACTTCAGCAAAATAAAACAGAATAAATGAAGAAAAAATTAGTAATATGAACAATATCTTGAGTAATTTGAACAATTAAGTAATTTCCATAAAATTGCTGACCTACTCCAAAAGAAAGTAATGCAGATTGAATTGATCTGAACAGCAAGACAACACTAGAAAATCAAGGAACAACTTCCCAAAACCTCATTGTAATAGAGATAAGGTGAGAAATAAAGGAACTAGTTTATTTGCAAAACATGAAAAGTTAGATTAACAAAAAAATTATAAACAAGGTCATGATAAAAGCGAGAATATATATGTATATATATTAGATTTCCGCTTCCATGTGTAAAGTTCTGAGTTTACGGATGCGCATAATTGCAGACCCCCCACTGCTCGAAAAGGTCTCATGCTTGAATGCATAGAAATTTCCCCCCTTCATCAGCAGAAGCCATCAGAAGGGCCACGAAGTATGTGCCCTGATCATCTAATCAAACTCCACTAATTGGTGTGCTTTGAAAGTGATGAAACATACAGCTTATCTGACAACAGAAACTTCACAATATATTGATAACCTATGAAGTTGCACGCATTTAATGTTGCCATACTACTGCCTACACTAAAGAACAAGAAATTACTGTGTTTCATATAAACTGTAAAAATTGTTGTCCTTCATTTCAGCTGTAAATGTATTCCTTGCATTGCAAATTTAGATCTGGTCTCCACCACTGATGGATACCATGCGCCTGCTTGAAGTCTGATGAAGGGCTCAAATTTACTGTCAATCTTGCTGATGGAAGAAGGTGCAATGGCTCAGACTCCTTTCCAAGTGCACTCAAGAAAAGATCTTTAACAGAGTTTTGTGTTGCCAGCTTCTCTATATGTCCTGCTCCAATCTCCTCCATCTTTTTCCGGTGTTCAAAGTATCCAATATATTCTGAGCAGATATGATCCGCTGGGTTAACAAAAAGATTTGGAACCCATGATGCTAGCATGGCAAAGGAACCTTCAGACCTATTATTATGACCTCTTACAGCCACTGCAAGTCCAGCTGTGATAAAGCTGCTGGCAATCCTGATTCCCTGCTTCACCTTCTTATCTTTGATCCTCTCAAGTGGGGCAGAGACGAATGGTGGATTAAAGAGAAAGGTTCTAAGATTGATACCTGTCTTAGCCATATTTTTTCCAGCAAGTGTTGCAATTGCTGACCCCAAAGAATGACCAGCTAACCATACATTCTGACCTCCAGCTGAAACCAGGTTCCGAACAGCTTGCATCGCAATTTCAAAGCGGGGAGTCCGATCAAGGCCATTCTTTAAGAAGAGGAAATCCAGTTTAAGATCCTGAGAAAGAGATTCTTGCTTGGTGATGGTACCTCGGAAAGCAATGACCAATTTTGGGGCATTGCCGTTTGATGAGTTTTGGATGGAGGAAGGGGATTTGAATTCATAGATGGCACCAAAGATGGAAAAATCATCAACATCAACAAGTTTACGGATAAGTTCGAAATGAAAATTCTCCCACCAGGCTGGTGCACAGGCTTCCGGACCATGGCGGTTTTGCTGACGGTCACGCTCTAGGACATATGCACCCTGAACCAGAGTAGCAGCAATAGATCTCTGGTGATGTGGGCAGTTCCTGTTGTATGCAAAATGACATAAATAATAAATTTCAATCCACCCAAATCTAAGCCATGGTGTTTTGAAGCTAAAGCGAAATCCAGATGGCAAGAAGGCATGAGGCATCTCACTGGAGAAGAAACAGGCATAATTTAATAACAACATACCTCAACCACAAATTATTTGCAAGCCGAGTAAATCAAATCAAGGGAAAATCTTATTAGTTTCAAATAGGATTTGCTGGATCCCTGAGAAGTTCTCTTTTCAGGAAGGATCCCTGAGAAGTTTCAAGATAACCCTATTATGGATTAGCCTAGTGGCCTTTTAGGCCCCATCCCTGCCAACAGGATTTCCCGGTCACATGGTAGTTCCCTCTCTTATCCAAAGATTCCTTGACCAGAAATTCAGCACTAATTCAGAGAGGGTTTACAGTGTATTGAGAGCTGGTTCTATGAGCATTTACAAGCTACAGTATATCAAAACTACATCCGTAAGGAAGAATACATATTTAGATTGGAGAAGGCATGTTACTTAGAATACAATCATCAAACTATGCTGCTGCAATGCCACACAAGCTGACCATACCAAAACCAGTCAGAACTTGTAATCTGGTTAAATATAATATGCAGCAGAAAGTACATATGGAAATCAGTCAAAAAATATAACAGCATAATCAGTCACCAGTGACAATACTATCAGATCTTTGGAACAATTTTTGAAGACAGACAAAATATCGCAGGCTTACATTATTCTGTAACAGTATGCCCATTAAACATGCAAGGATATAGATAGTTGCTAACTCATGCTAAAAGTAAAATCTATTAATATTTTTATAGCTAGTGCAATATATATTCAGAATTTCTATCAGTTAACAAACCTCTTTATTGTTTCTTAAGCTCTGTATGCTCCTTTCATTTTCCCAATATTTTTTTTGGTACGTTCCCAATACGTTCCCAATAAAAAATTTTAAGATGCTTGGATAATGCTAAAAGTAGGAAAAGACCTTAACTTACAGAATATAGCCTTACCAGTTCACAGAGGTTAGATGTAGAGGCCCTGAAACCTTAAACAAATCCCTTTTTGAGACCATTGTGCTGAATTTCTATTAGGCTTTTCCCTTGATAATTCCAAAAAAAAGGCAATGCTGAAGCACAAAAGAAAAATGAAAGAAGCATTCAATATAATTTATTTCAAGAATAGAAAGACAGTAGACAAACCAAGATTTTAAAAGTTAATATCATTGATTTTCTCAAAGATCTTCAAATGCATAATTTTAATTCCATTTTTAATACATACAAGTCTAATTTTTTACATTGAAAGAGAAAAATTAAATCTTAATGACCATGGGTTTGATTCCTAAACATGATAAACTATGACAACTTCCCATCGACAATCACTTCATCATTAAAAAATCAAGCTAGCAAATCATTAATTCAAATCATGGACTGAACTATCCCTGTTTTGGGTCTTACGTGTGCAACATGGTGATATGGATAACTTGGCTGTGTCATGACTTGACTTAATAATCAACCAGAATATCATATTGATAAAGTTATGCACAGACCAACAAAAAGGCCATAAAAAATCAAACGATAATACTAAAGCATCTCCAGAATCGCAATAGTTAAAGTATATTATTCCTCCAATTGAATTCTTTTTCTAAGAAAGTTCTTATGGTTTCTCTTTTTACAGGATTTCTCTACCTTACCAATATTTCAACAAAATGACATTATTCTCATTCTTATTCTACCCATTTGATCTATATATCTTGTTTTTTCCTTCCCATAATCTTATTCAAGATTTTTGTCTCACCCATTGTGGTTTAGTTTATCATTTAGCATAGCACAAATTATATAGTTAACCTAATCAGTACTTCAGATCTTTCGAAATCTTTTACCCCATTTCTTGAAGCATCACCTCTTCTTCAACTCTGACATTCCTTGAATTAGCTTTTCATGTGCACATTGCTTACTTCAATATTTTTAAAAACTTCTCTCCTACTCCATTAATACAATCTCAAGTTTCAGCAATGCACCTTCAATGAATTAATACTTGATGTTTTCTCAATCCATCTAAACCCCATCACACCTTATTCCTTAGGATTCTACAGCTTCATCCTTTTCTTCTTGTTCCGGGTTTGCACATTCTATGGGCTAACCCTCCCTTCAAATCAGGGTTATAATATAGGCTTATCATTTTTCAATTATCCAATTTAAAAGAAATATAGGCAAACCATTTCCTATACACACACACACATCAGGAAGGAGACATGCTAAGGGACTGTTTAGATAATCTTGTTGGAATTGTGGGAATGAGAATGGGATTTCCCGCTATACTATATTGGGCCCAGCTCAGTCCAGAACAACTGGACCTCCCTCAGCCCATTTCCACGTAGATAAAAAAAAATTCGTCTCTCCCTCAGCTGATCCCTCGCCCTTCCCTCCGCCCTCTCTCTCCCCTCCAATTTAGTAAACTCATCTCATGAATCCAGTGGGATTCCAACAGGAATATCGAAACATGCCCTCAATAGACTTGAAGAATCATAATGTCAGAAATGGATTTCCCCCTCCCATTGGATTGAAATGTGTTTGCAAATAATAAGTATGAAATGGTGGCCAAACTTTTAGATCCGCTGATGTGCGTCATCATACTCGGAGATAGGTTCATAAAAAATTCCTATTTTCAAAGGCAAAACCCATAAAAGTTACTCCTGTCGAACCAGAAAGTACGAAAAAAAGGGTTCTCTCTCCCTCAAATCAAGTTGCTTCAAAAATGAAGGTCGAAACAGTGAAACAGAACAATCATAATGCACAAAAATCACATCTTTCCGCGAGATTTTAGCCAAACTTGTTTTATTCAACATGCAAACCCCTAAATCCTTAGCAGATCGATGATAAACAATCAAGAAAAGAAACGAAACAATTGTAACACAATGTATCCCAAGAATATAATCCCAAACCATACCAGAAACTGCTGCCAGATCTAACCTCCACTACCTCAGAGATCTGCAATTGAACGAGTAACTGGAAAGGATTTAAACACCAAACCACCAAATTTCTCGATGCCCCGTGGAAATGCCATCAGGACAGCGAATCTAACTATAAATTAACACAAAACCGTGCATTTCCGGGTTAAAAAACGATATTTTAAACAACAAAAAGAGGTGAGGTCAGATTACCAATATTAAAATGCACATGTGGCTTTCCAGAAAAGGACGTGGATAACCTTTCAAAACTCTTCATGGAAGGGAAGAGGGATTTGGATCTATAATAGATTATAGACATGAGAAGGAGAATTAGGGTTCGGCTTCTCTCATTTTTTACCTGGGAATGAGACGGTTGGATTGCTTGGGATGGAGGTAGGGGACGGGAGCGGAGAGGTTTGGGAGAATAGCTCCGAGGTGAGGACCGACACGAGGATGACCGCATCACGACTCTGTCATAGAACTTAATTAATACTATATTAACGCACGCAACGAACCACCTTTTACGGCCTCGTCTCATAAAATGGTCCATCAACTATTACTCAATTTAAAAGGAGAAATATTTTATAAATTAGGATTTATTTTAAGATATTTTTCATAAAAAATAATTAGATTTTTTTTTCTTCAGATATTTGAATGTAGATAATCAAAATATTGGTGAGTCTTCCGGTCATTTTTTTTTCTCTCTCTAATAATATATATATATATATATATATATATATATATATATATATTAGGATTAAACAAGCTCTCTAATTTCTATTTTGAATTAATATTTAGTAGGTTGTTTAGGATTAAACTACTCCGGCTACGTTGAGTTGCTTCTCTTATAAGATGGATGTATGCTTTATATATAAAATCTGGCATGTAAGCATGAGCAAAATGCAGGTTTAGAAACAAACTTTTATTTTTATGAAATTTGGATGAGTTTAATAGAAAGAAGGTTTGAAAGAAATATGGCAAATAAATAACTCAACATTTGCATGCATCGCATGCATCCATGCAAAATGCATTTACAAGCCAAGCTTTGTCTTAGCCACATTATTGACCCCACATTTGGGCATCAGTAAAATTAGAAATTTTAGGCTGTCGTAGCCAAATCTTAGACATTGCAATGATAGCTTTGCCTTGCTCATCTGGGAAATGAAGAGCTCTCACACTATACTCTTCGTGAGCATGCACCATGGCAGCAACGATGGGTAGCTCGCAATTATGACGCAAGGAATCCGCCTAGATGACATTGCAACGGTATTTTAAGCATTTTTCTACGTTTTGGTGAGCTGTCAACTTCATGAGGAATCAATGGGGCCTGCATATCAGCATTCCAATCTATGTGCATTTAAAGAATGCTGAACATTGAGAGGTCTATCTGGTTACCTCTGCTCATCAATCAAGAAGTTTAGGACTAGATCAAATAAAAAGCGTAAAAGCATGGAAGGCACCTCTTGACATGTGAATATTATCAGAGAGATCGATGGAGAAACCAGCTCGAGAATTAAATCAGTTAATGGCTTCTAAATGAGTTCAGATTCTACCCAACTCCTCTCCCTTTCTACTGCTCCAGTTGAATAATCACCCGCTGTCACCACCAATCAGCGGACCGAGTCCAAATTACGACAACTGAGGTGAGGTGCCAGCGCCCAACAGGCTGTCGTCTTGTCGCGTTCACGACTCTCTCGTTCTGACAGCAGATTGAACGCACCGACTACAACATGCACACGTGCCTCCCCGAAGTGTGCTTTCGGAGTTGGGACGGATAGAAGATATCTATTGATTCTTCTTGTAGAACAGTAGAAAAGAACAAGTTCCGCTACATTCTTGCAACGAGATCCAACCAAAATTATGATTTTCGGCATCAATTAAAATTGCTGCACTTGAAAAAATATTTACGAAGGATCTAAGAAGGGCTAGAACAGCGAAATAGGCTATAAAAGGCATTTTTTTCCCATTCCTTCCATCAGAAGATCGCAATCGTCTCTCATCATCAACCCAAGGAGAATGCACAAAAGCCCGAAATGGACATCAAAAACATGAGCTACGCCCAAAGTTAAACGCAGTTCCCGTGGTGAAATGGTTTATAAACATGATGGGGTCAAGAAGAAACTCGAACGTTCCAGCGAGATATGGAATGACAATTTTCTAAGGCCCCATAGCGTAATATCAGCTTCTTTCAAAACCTTGCCCTGCATGCAATTTTAACATCATACATCTGGAGCTTCAGAATGACAGGAACATTTCAGATGCCACGTGTGTGAATCAGGAAATGTTGATGCCCAGCCCTGAATGGTCGAATTTCCTTTTCGACCGTGCCTGATATTGCTGGTGAAAAGGTACAGCGTTTTAGCAACCTAAACACCTGAAATACCCTAGCTGTTAATGAAAAAACAAAAGGTGCGCCCCACCCCCCCCCCCCCCCCCCCCACAAAAAAAAAAAAAAAAAAAACCTGCAAGCATATGGAGAGAAACCAATGCTCGCTCTGAAGGCTTTGCCAACAATAAATGAATTACAATATCATCTCCTCTATATACTCAGTGAGAAAAAGGAAAACACACAAAGGACAACAAAGAATGTTAAAACCCCTAATGGTCTCTACTTGGCCCATGCGACCGCATCAATCTCAGCTTGAGCGTTTCTGTACAGCTCAAGCCTCTTTGCAAGGGCAGATCTACGTTCCATAATTGCAGGGTCCTCATCCAACAATGATGACAACTGCTTATTCTGCACATTTTTAAAATTTTGAATCATCAGAAGTATATTTGGTAAAAGATATCACACCATGCACAGCACAATGGTCACACTTGGTTAGTTAATGATGGTAATTGGAAATTATTATAAAATTTATTTATAGATTTCCACAATGTTAACAGATCAAGAACAAGAAGGCAGGATATATTTTCTTTGGCCGCCTGTAAGTAAAAAAATGCAGAGAAGAAGGAACAAGTACTAACATGGGCCAGTAGTTGGAACTAAGCAATCAAATCAACATGGACACAACGTGGGGGTGCAGCGCTGCTACCATCTACCATGGGTTCATAAAGTAGCTTCTGACAACTAGCTTGGTTTTCCCATAAAGCAGAATATCCAATTTAGTCATAATAAGAGAAACTACGATTTGATAGCACCGAGCATTACAACATACTACCGAAGACTTCATTAAATCCAACAACAAAGCAGACAAGCAGCTTTCTAATTTATAGCAAAATTAGTTTTAAAACAAAGCAAAACAATATGAAACTAGTGCCTTCCTGGAAACATCCTGGTGCAAGATGCTTTGGCTGGCACATGTCCTATGAATAATACTACCCTCTCAATGTGTTCATGTGCAGGTCCCACCTTCTCATCTACTGTAAGAGCATGCAATTGTAATAGCATGCAATGAAAAATTTCTACGAGTGTTTTACACCTCATAATCTCTACTATGCATACATAAGCAACAAGTGTGACCAAACATTTGCATGTGAGCTCATGCTTCCTTTCTATAAAACCTCGCTTCTAATGAAATTACGTAACCACTCTAATTAATAACTAAAAGAAAGAAAAGCATTTAAACTGAAAAAAGTATATCTTGATTTCCTACCAAAAAAAGAGTATATTTTAATGGAATATAATCCATACAATCATGATTGATGGCACATCGAAGCAATTAGCATAGAATACCATTTTAACTCAGACACATTCACAACCATGTGATTTGATCCAACACACCAAACAGGAGGGGTTCCTCTACCAGTGAACAAACTGACCTTTCACTACATGCATCATTCTTAATATCTCCAATAGTAATCAGCCATAATATCATCAAGCAACGGATCACATGTGGAAATGAACTGAAACATTATGAGTTCACTGCAGAGTTAAATTAGCTGTATGATTGAATCAACATAAAACATGGGCAATGTGTCCTCAGAAAAGATAGAAAGCTTGGAAGGAAAAAAGTTCCTTGATTAAGGAATATATGCATCAATTGTAGTACAGAAGTCAAGCCTACCATGCAATATGAAACATGAATGGAAGGATCGACTGATCTAGATTAATTTGCATCACCCAGTTAGAAATGGTGTCTCAAATTACAATTGAACTATAAAGAAAATATCATGCAAAACCCTTAAAATATCTAGTCTGATCAATAATGAAATTCTTGAAAAACATATTAGCTTACTGTAAGCAGACCATTCACAGTAAGAGTTCCAATTAATTTAATCAATAGTTCAGCAAATATGTCTCAAATTACAATCTAATTCTAAAGGAATTGTCATCTCAATTCTATAAAAGATGTGAATTTGTGTTTTTAACTTCACAAGTAGAAGTCATGAGTAAGAGATTATGCATAACTAAACTAACAGTTGAGTAAGACTAATCTCACCTCTTTCGTTCCCAACTCTGTAAAGAAATGATCGAGCAAGGAGCGTTTGGCCTCCCGTACTTGACAATAAACAATAGATTTTGGGATGGAGTTTCGCAAGCTTGCGCAAACCATATTTACGTATGCCAAAACAGTAGTTCCTGTTCATGAAAGGATGAGTCAACTGTCATAAATTATTAAGCACTTGCACATACAGGTCAGATGAAACAACTGATTTCCTAAGCCATAACAAAAAGCAGGGAGAGAAGAAATGGGCTCTAAATTAGACCCAACGTGTCAAACCCATCACATTGACAGGGCATAAGATACGCACAAATTTATCAGAGATCATAAGTGCACTTGCCAAAATAAGACCAGACAATCACTCCAGATGCAATTTTGGGATATTTGGATATTAGAGCATATAAAGGTCCTCCTCCTTAAAGTTTTTAAAAATTGATATGACCCGGAATCCAAACCAGTACAGCTAAAAATCCACATAAATCATTAGTTAAATCAATTTACCTATTCGTCTGAGGTATGAATCATTATATCTATCAAAAATGGAATGTGTTGGATTTCCCCCCTTCTCAATATCTTGAGGAAGCTTTCGGAAGAAATCTACAGTCAGATAACTGCATTCCATGTCAACTAGCTTAAGGGTTGCTTTCTTGCTTTCATCTCTCATTCTGTCCAATGATTCAAAAGCCGCATTTCCAACCTCAACTCGGAGAGTAGGATACTGCTTCAGCTCCTGCAGAACAGGCAAAACAAAATCCTCTTACTGCTTATGAATTTAAACCTAAAATGCTATGCGAGGCAAGAAAAATGAAGAAGGTAAACAAGTTAAACAAAAGACAATTCAATTAATAAAATTTATAATAATTTTTATTTTTTTTGAAAAGGAACGAATTATTCATCATCCACCAATAAGTCATTCATAACATTTCTACTGCCTGATTCCCCTTTCCATTATCTGAGAATACTTTAAGCAAAAGTATCATCAAGACATATCTTTCTTTTAAACATAAAACTCATGAACTAATATATGCGCATTCCATATTAGATATGTAATCTAAAGAGTTTTCTTTGCATCTAAAAATATTAAAACAAGTTAAGCAGGCAAAGTTGAGAAGAAATAACTCATTGATGATGAAGAAGATATTATTTAATATCCTTTCTTCTAGGAGGGGACGGATGAATGAAGAAAAGATGCTGCAGATACCATCAAGATCCCTGAGCATAAAGCAGTTCCTGAGAGGCATCTAACTCTGAATCCATCAATTTCCTACATCTTACACGGCAAGTCTAACAGCATTTTGCAATCTAGCTCCCCACAATATCCTTATATTGCATTATAATCACAACAAATTTAGAATTTATTTTGTTTAAAATTAGCAAATACTGGCAAAGCACTTCCTCAATGAAAGAACCAAACATCAAAATAAGACAAAGGAGTGGCTAATCTATTAATCCCAAATCCTGTATCATTTGTACTCCCCCATAAGTAACCCATGCGTCTCATTATAACCTTCAACCTCCAAGGATCAAATTCTGATCCATCAAAGTTTCAAGAGGCTTTATGACAGGCTCCAGAGGGATAGTGACCATCTGAATCAGTACTTCTGATCAAGGTATCTTCACAAAGGAGGTGCTTGCTTTAAAACCTGAAAGACCAGTTGGCAAGTAGGTATCTAGTTTCTTGATTAGACAATTATAAGCTCATGCAGCCTATTTGTCTTCAAGTAATAAGCATTTATACACCATAGAGCTAATGGGATAAGAAAAGAAATTTTAAATTATTTTTTTGAGAAAATTC
The DNA here is from genome assembly GCF_051530095.1 of Phoenix dactylifera. Lineage (NCBI taxonomy): Eukaryota > Viridiplantae > Streptophyta > Magnoliopsida > Arecales > Arecaceae > Phoenix > Phoenix dactylifera. The sequence goes on along the minus strand of NC_143198.1, from coordinate 28,754,882 downwards.
CTTCATGTAAGTAATAGTGGTAATGACCATATAATCAGAAAAACTATTTGACAGTGGAACTTTGGACAAAAAGACAACATGGCAGCATACAAAAGCAAATTATTGACAAAGCGAAGCAGCAAATATTCTGATGGCTGAGCATGGAGAGAAACTTACCACAGTCTCATTGATAGCCTTGTGAACGAGATCCTTCAATATAGCATGAACCTGGAAGCATGCAACAAAGAAATTTACCATTCATTGCCGTGACAAATTTAAAATAGTGATTGATTAAAGAAATCAACAACATATCAACTTCAAATGTCAATATGCAGGAAGAATCATTAAATACAGTTTCATATAACAAACGCTTCAGAATAATTGACAGTTTTAACAGGAAATTAAAAACAAACCACATAGGACAGTTAGATCATGGGACTGAATCAATTTTATTCATCAAAGAAAATAATGAAACAAAGAAGGATAGCTTCCATGGGATCATTAGAAAGTTTGGTTTGTACTTGTATTTCGTGAGGTTATGTAATCTCATATTCAATTTGAGTTTGCATTTTCCAACATTTTGTGCACTTTCCTGATATGATCATTGTCTTCCATGTTTGAAAATATGGTTTTGCTTTTGGTCAAACCATTTCCAGTTCCTCTATTCCCCCACATATGGATTTTTCACTAATAATTTTTTACATTTGTTTCCCAAATTGACACTTCATCTTCTCAACTTCTACTTATCATTCAATAAACTTCCACAAAAAGTTCAGACATGACAATAATTTACCTTAGCATTTTAACATCAAGAAAGCATAAGTGGAGTTTTAGAGTAATTTCTTAGTGGGAGATATATGGGAATAGAGAACACAATTGAATAACTCATAGAAGGCATCAGATCTTTACTAAACCACATTTAATAATTACTACCACAAGTACATTAAACATACAAGCAATTAGTCAGTGCTTCGAATGCCGAGGCCTTCCATACAAATATCTATGTTGACATAAATTGAGGATCTAACCTCTGCCGAAAGAGTATGATCAGAGGAAGAACAGGAAAACATCCACCAATACAAAAAATCAAAGAGGCTTGGCACAAGGAGAGAGATAATTGAACTTCAACATTACATAAGAGTGGAAAAGAGCTGTAAGATTAAGCTTTTACCGCATCAACAGCTGCCTCAGTAGGACCTCTGATACAGACCAGGGAAGATTCAATAAGACGGCGGTATCCTTGCTCAGGTGCTATCAAGTGAGGTTGGTATCCATCAGCCTCAGTGATAAGTTTTCTTACATTCTCCATCGAGAGATGCTTGTCGAAGTGCAGCCTCTTCAAAGCTGCAGGAAGTTGACTGTCAAAGACATTGTAGATCTTTTCACCACCTGGGCGCCTGTGGAGTTTAACACATCGTTGATAAAATCAGAGAAAGCAAATAAGCTGAACAAATGTGGAATGTGGATAACATATTACCCTATCAATCTAGCTGATGCAAATGTCTAAAGAAAATATAAAACACAAGTTCATCATCCTAAAGATCAATCACACATAAACAGAAAGGACACTAGTTTTTGTATTTAAAAAATATAGTTTTATGGCCAGGAATCCAGAACTTTAAGATTACCAAAGGAATATGCATTATCTGACAATACAAATTAATAAGAATTTAACTATTTCCAGTTTCCTGGATTTCATTAGAATTTTATATCTGAATTAGGTTTTAAACTAGTGTACATGTATGCACAAATGCAACCTTTAAACAAGCATATCACACAAAAGAACATATAGTGGCAGACATGCATGGCACATGCATGCAATTTTTGTATGTCCATGAGAAGAATTTAAGGACATGATAACTTGTCCAAGACTCTATACAAAGCTAAGAGTAGATTATCACATTAGAAGCATCTATCAAAGATTTATATCAATACAAAGCAATTAAAAATGATGATCAGCATATGAATATATTTTCTTATATAAATAGGTTGTGCTCTAGTTCATGTTTGTGCTTTCATATTTTTCCAAAGACATTCTAACAAAAAAGAAGACATTGTTATGATGATCCTTATAACATATATTACCATATTGTTAGAGACTTGGCTTACATTGAGTTTTACTTTGTTGCATACAAATGCTGTATACATGTGTATTGTGCCCACATGCCTTACATAAGGAGAGATGGCCTCCATGAAATATCTAACTGAACATTCTCTTGTAACCTTTTCAATACTTGCCCCTCAAGTTGCAGAGTATCTCTAGGGCAATTCGTTAGCTTCTGAGGCATTGACTGCTAACCACAGCAACCTATTGACGTGGGAATTATGCAACCAAACATCAATAAGTGTCTACAACTATGAACACTGTCATATTGTTGCTGGAATCCAGCAATCTGATTACTTGCAATAGCTAAAAACATGTTTAGAATGACAAATTCCTTGGGCTTTGGGGAGTCAAATGTTGAGAATACAGATCATTGGTCCCCTTCGACTAATAGATCCACAATAGAGTTACTTCACAACTTCTAATCTGCAAGAGAAAATGCTTAAGTTTCTTGCCCTTGTATTTTAAAATCTCACTGAAAAGACTTACCACAATAATTTAATCAAGCAAGTTCAACCCAAAGGTTCTCTAAGTAAGAACCGTTTGATGATCATTTATTCAATGAATGGATGGAATGTAGAGAAACATGTCCTTTGTTCAAACTGAAAGAAGAAAAATCGGTTGATCGAGGAAATCCCTGTTTGAATTAGTATTATTATTTTTGAGTCCAGTTGCAAAGTCTGAATAGTACATAGTAGGAATGAATCATAGTTTTATTTTCTTGATCTATTCTATACGTTCCATGCTTCAGATACCAGAATAAATATCCAACGAGGTAGAATCATCTTGATAGAGATGAGATGCGCATTTCCTATATTATCAATAAGATCAATTATAACAAGTCACACAAATACCGAAACAAGTAAATCCCACGGTCAAACTACCAAAATGGCCTAGAAATCCAACTCTATCTTGAATAAAGTAATTCAACCAATAACTTTAAAACCTTAACCACCAGAAGTACGAGCCAAGATTACATAACACCAGGCTCTGAAAAAAGGAATGCTACAAAAATAACTTATTCACCGAAAATAGATGTTATCCAAGTTCAACTGCAAAAGAGGCATGCAAACAACAAACAATAAATTGAGAAATAGGTTGTAAGATGAATATGAGAGAGACAAAGAGCAAGAGAGATTGCCTTAGAAACAAAAAAAGGCTTAAGATACGTACACGCCATCGAGATGCTCTTTGTAAATTCCATCAAAAATCCGACAGATCTCCATAATCGAGTATAGTTTCCCCTGCACATAGGTGCAAACAATCACAACCGCTTTTTATGAAGTACAAGTTAGATGTAAATAATAAAAGAAATATGGTCATATAAGAAGCAGCTTCAGAATATCCCAGATGTATCCTTTTATACCGGCTATCTATAGTTCATATGACATCAAAAGAATTGGATTAGGAGAAAAAAAATAAAGAAATACTGTTAACCTAGTTTGTGAATTATGATCATATGATTTAAATACATGAAATAAAAGTAATTTATTAAGAACACGAGTATGGGACAAGTAATACATAATGAAGTTTCTGGGCTTTGACCAATTCATAACTAATTTAGTACCAACTAACAGGATGATTTTGCCAAAATAACAGAACAACTCATGACTCAAGATTTTCTTGGGCAACACTAGTAGCATCACCATTACATTACTTATAAATATTCCAACAGCTGTCAGTGCATCACCAATTTCAGATGGCACCTCAATCAAGCCAAGTCACGGACAAAACATTCATTGAAAACTACTAGAGGAGAAACTATGATTGATATGATGGGTGAGAGATTGCTGTGCTAAAAGATCAGTCAATGCACCAAAAAAATCACTCTCCACTATATTGTGCATTGTAGCAAGAGAAGCAAGAATAAGTACTGAAGCCTATGCAAAGTATGAATTGATTTCAAGGAAGTCTTACACCAGCATCCGTAGCAATGGGTTTTCCAAGACGATGGAGCTCAGCTTCGAGCTCAGCAATAGTTTTATTTATAAGAGACTGGATGCCTGGGATTCGAGATTTGATCACTTGTTCCAGATGCTGCAAAATGACATCTATATGTAAATCTTTAAATGCAATTATAATTCAAAGCCAGAAGGAACTTGTACCATCCTTGTCTGTCTCGAAACAAACCAAACAAAAAAAAAAGCAAGAAGGAAAGATATTAGCTGCCATGCCTTTGAAAGCATCTTCCCTAGATGCTCTGAACCCATCCTATGAGCAAGACGCTTATACTCTGGTGTATTTGCAAAATACTCTCGCTCTCTACGCCTAGCAGCAATCATGTCCACACTCTTGTTAATGTCAGCTTGTGAGCGATTAACAACACCAATCCATGGAAATTGCAGTTTGTATGATCTTCCTTCCAATATCTAAGAAATCAAAAACACGAGACCAATAAGTGTTGCTAACAGTGATAAGTACATAAGATATTCATAAGGTATAATGAGAATGGCAAGGTTACAAGTTTGAAAACAAATATAAAGCAAAATATGACAAATATACAAAGTACTCATTCGTAGCATGAATTTGGATTTAGTTGAAATGGTAAATGAACTTAGATAACATATAGCTCATGAGTGTTTTCACAACATATGAATAAGCTGAATATGATACTATGCATGTTAAAAAAATTTCAAAAGAGATTCAAAGCAGAATAAAGCAGACATTTGTATTACTCATCTAAAGTATAAACCTCTATCTATTTGAAATAATAGATGAATTGTATTGGAGGATCAACTTGTATGTAACTAATATGTGCCATACTTTGAATTGAATTTTGTTAAGGAAATATGTATTTGAAACTCAAATCAGCAAAGAGACACACATACAGACAAAATAAATAAATAAATAAACTCCTAAGAAGTAACTAAAACAAGAATCTCAACAAACAGTGACAAACAAGCATAATAAAACCTAACCCGAATAATTGGATTTAAGAAAGCCTATCAAAACCAGCCAGCAAAACAGCACAGTACTAGGACCAGATAACCAACATTTATCTGAACAGCATTACCAGGAGGCACCACAAAACTTGGACAATCAAGATCAAATAAGATTATAAGATTACAGAAAAAAAAACAAACTTTGTATAAACAATTTGCTAAAACATTAAAAAATAAAAAAGATTTAATATTCCAATGTTCAATAACTAAATAATAATGGGCAAAAACCATTATAATTATTTGATTAAGGGAAAGATCCAAAACATTTCTAACTTAAAATTTCACAACCTCAACCACAGCTACACCAAAATGATTTATGTCATGCTGCCACAAAATTTTCAGGAATATAACAAATAATCCCATTAAAAAAAAAGCATGAGCATCACAATAAACAGAAATGTTTTAAAAATCAAAAGCATTTTATTATAACTGATGGGAGAATTGTGCCAAGAAAAAGAATCAACTTACATCAACAGCATCAGTACCCTTGTCCATTAGATCAATCTTAGTCAGGACACCAAATGTCCTCTCTCCTGAAATCAAAAAGAATATTTGAAGAATTGAACATTATTTGGGTGGCCACTAGTTCATTAAATTGAGCATCATTCAAAATGGGTACACTGAATTTTCAAAGACAGGAATCATTCATATTACTTGTTTGACAATGCCCTGCATGGTCTCAACTAATAAAGTCAGTGATTTGAACTTAAAAGTATTACATTAGAAATGTCTTTAGTTGAAGAAAAGTAATTCCACCTCATTAAAGGCGAGAAGAAATAGCAAACGAGAGAGTCAAGTGTGAGCTGATTGTATATCAGCTTGATATGGTTTCACTTCATTAGTAAACGACCTAAGGTTTAGCTTCAAATCTAAGCTCAACATATAAATGATCAAAGCTTGAGATTTTCGCATCTGACTCCTGTTTGCCTTGATTTATCTTGAACTATGTATAAATGACAAATAATTTATTACCTTAGCGATTATTCATAGATAAAAATCCATTTCAATGTTTATTACATGTGAGATGGAATGCATTTCAGACATTTGATATTAATAATCTAATGACTTCACTGTTAACATCCTAAATAAACATATCATCCATTATGTCTAGACCTAGCAAAAAAGACCAACTCCATGTATGAAAGCCTTAAAAGGACCTTTATGTCACAGCCTCACCAAAAGAGTCTAGAAAATTCACTCAAACTCTACATGGACTCCAGAAACTTCCCAACACTCTATAGATACTTCAGCTATTTCTAGATGTCTCTAAGACATTTCTAGTGCTTGTAACTATCTTGAATCCAGATTGTTCTAATTGTTGGATATGTGACAAGTAGCGCAATCCTAGCCACTTTAGCCCTTATTCTAGGGCTTTTGCAACCCAACTGCTCAAAGTAGAGAGATACCTAAGAGAGAAAAGTCCCCAACAGCATCGTACTCTCCTTACTTTGTAATAGAAGCTTTCCTTTGCCCACTAACCCTTCCACTCCCTCTCTCTTGCCAGAGGGTTTGCAACTTTGCATAAGAGAGAAAAGGCTTAATTGGCTACATGGAGGTAGTCTGGGCGTCATACAAGCTTTGGACAGGGCAAAATCCACAAGTCCATGCATTAAGCTCTGTTGTTCATGAACGAATCAAAGCTTGATTTAAAACAGTTCAGCAAGCTTAAGCTTGGCTTGGAATCAATTAAGCTGAGCTTGAATTCAGCTTGACTATGACAAAATTTAATCTTGAGCATGGCATGGCATGCCTGAGCTTGGCCTATCTACACCCTGAGAAGTGCATAAAAAACATAAGGTATCAATTAAAAAGCCTCCAAAATACCACAAAGAGACAAGATAGCAATATTGGATATTACAACAAAAGGGACTAAACAGGTGTTCAATTGGTCAGATAATGAACTAGAAAACTATCAATAGTTAAGATATGGCTGTGGTTTTAGGTATCAGCAGAAACTTGATCATTAATCAAGTCTAAATGATCAAAGCCAATGGCTGAACTTGAATCTCACAAGGTAAAATATCAAAGGAAAATGGCCCTGAGATCAGAGATTTAGTTGCAATGAATGCTCAACCGTTGGGTGCTCTTTCCTGTCTGACACTTATATCAACAATTTCACAAACGAATCCAAGTTTCAATGTAACCATATCTAACTTGACCAAACATAGTTTTAACCAGAACTAATTTATTTTAATCAAAATAATAATAAGAACAATATTATGCACCTCTTGTCATGCGCACAGGAAAACTTCTGACGCTTGACAAGAAGGGATTACCACAATTCCAAAATTGGTGCTATACATGACATAATCGTTTACTACTAAATTGCCAGGTCAGCTTTAATAAGACCAAAGAACTTTGGATGTACACAAAATGTACGTTCTAAAGCATTTTCCTATTTTGGTGCTAATTTGAAATAGTTCTAGCCATTGCTATAAACCTTTATCGCACTGTCTATAATTAGCAAACATCATAACAACTTCCTTCCAAATGTAAAACAAACCAATTTCCTCCAAATAGGCTACCCAAGCAACTTAACTAGTCCACCTCCCTGACCAAGCAACCCAGTCCACCTATATTTCAAGTAAAATTCGTGTTTTTCTACTAACTTTCCTCAAGATAGAAGCTCAATCAATAACTATTGCCATTCAATGTAGTTTTATCACAAATTTTTAATTGTCAAGATGTCCTTTTGTAATTCAGTGCAGAATATTTGAAAACAGAGATATTAGTGATCTAAATAATTATAAATTCCATGTGAATGTCCCATTACCATAACCATTAGTCCATATCCAACTCACAAGAGTCAGTTCAAAAGTTTCCACATTGCAATTGAATCCATGCCAAGCTTTTTGCCTTGCCACCAGTGGCGAGTGCAACCATGCATGGATAGTGATATGAGATCCACAACGCATGATGCAGCAGACCCAGTGATTCACTCGTCTGCACGCAGACATGAGGGATTTGTGCATCATGTGCTCGGGGCACCACATGACCATCCACGTGGGGTTGCAGTTGCCGCCAGTGGCAAGGCAGAACCGTTCCTTCTTTATGACTACAAAATAAGATAAAAATGAAGGAAAATATAGTTATATAGATCACTAATATCTCTGTTTTTAAACATTTTGCGCTGAATTAAAAGACATCTTGACAATTAAAAATTCAAGATAAAACTACATTGAAGTATACCAATCTATCATGTAAACATCCTTCGTGCATTCAACACAACTATTGTAAACATACCTTTAGGGTCTACTTCACGGGAGATTTTAATTGCATCAGATGTGGCAAGATCCTGATTGGCTGGCGAAATTGCCAGAATTATAGAATTAGGCTGCAAGTCAAAGTCAAAATGTCAATCTCACTTTGTATTATCACTTGTTAATCCATGTGAAATTCATAACTTAAGCATAGTGCCATCAACAACAAGGCATCCATCATGGTGCACAAAAGCTAAATGTATATACACAGTAAACTAAAATAGAAATGCATACAAAACAAAGACAACCCAACATGAATATTTAAGTGTACCAAGATGATCATACAAGAAATGGAAGAGAACCTAAATGTTGCACAAGGAGAGATATATTGCACATGCAAATGAACTGCATGCATGTTCATGTTTGTCCAATAGCCATATGAGAAATGCATGCCATACAATGGTGTTCAACATGAACATTTACTGCAAAATATCTGATGATTATAAAATAAAACCTAAACAACATCATATATGCGGAACTTTTGATGAAAATTACCTTTTCAATAAATGAGCGAACCATGTTCTCAATATCAGCCACAATGCTTTCAGGTTGACCCTCTAAAAAGTCATGATAAATTAATTAGCATTCCAGAAAATGATCATTTGATATAGATGAAGGAAACATTACAAATTTCTAAAAGGAATGGCAAGTGACTTACCAACAGCTACCTTTGTCAGTCCAGGAAGATCAATAAGAGTCAAGTTTACAACTGTCCAAGTTGAAATTCTTAGTGTTAGAAGCCAAATTTCAATTCTAAATTCATAGAGGAGAGTATAATCTAGTGTAAGAACAGACATGACTAACCATACTATTATACCTCACATAAACTACAAAAATTAGCACACTTGTAATTTGTCACCAGTTTATTTCATCTCTTTGCATAAGCAAGCAATAAATGGCATACCACCAATGGCGAAAAGTTTAGGATTTCATGAAGTTATCAGACAGTAAGTGACCTTTACTTCCAGGACAACCAACAAGATTTACCCAGATAATGTGGGTTAGGGGTTAAGATTAATAGCCTTCCAGCCCACATTCCTATTAAGGGATACCTTCTTTTCTATTAAAAACACTTCAAATATTTATTCAAATTATTAGATACAATGATGACTCTATGTTCCCAATACACCCAGCATGCTTATCAAAACCACCTGGGACCATCTTAAAAATACCTCATTTATGACAAGGTCTACTTCCTGCCAATGAAACTTTTACAAAAACAAGTCTGGCAAGCTCCATGCAAATCACTTTGGGCCACCTTTTACTATCAGCTCGACACAATGCTAGTCTCCTATCTTATAGGATCTCACCTTTTAAAATTCTCACTATTTATCCTATTATTCATCCTCTATCAGTAAAAATAAAAATTTTACCAAAAGGATAGATTAAGTCCAGAGATGCCAAAGGAGATTTTGGTAAAAGAATATTTTGACAGGAACACCGACTTTACTTTCTTATTTGATACATGACAGCATAAATTCCTATTTTGTCTAGTCAAATGAGAGATACCATAATGATGATTTTTATACTAAATCTATCATTTCTCTTTCCCTCACATGTCCTGGTTCCCAAAGCACATTGTCGCCATCACAACTACATGTAGAATTGACATTATTAATGAACAACCTTATGCCAACATATGCCAGCCATGTTCTCTTAAAACATACGTTCTTGCCACACCATCCAGCCCATTATTAGCATGACTAAAGTCCTAGATTACATATTATAGTTCAATAAGCTTTCATAAACAAACATATCATCCAAGCGATGATGACAAACAACTATACAAGACAAGATTTTAAATCTCATGGGATAGGGCCATCCCGATTTTTCTGTAGAATGGGGCACGCTATTGTCCTACCTTGGCCTAACACTTGAGGCAGGGGATGTCACAGGATGCCCTAACTAGGATGCCAGAACACTAATGGGACAGTCGCATCTTGACAATTGCAACGCCACCTCATCCCGTCATCCCATGGGACATCCCACCAGTATTTGAAACATATTCACACAAAAAGCCTTAGAATCAGCTTCGTGCACAGATGTAATGAAAAATGGGAGTATTGGTAAAGAGAAAAAGTTAGAAAGGCTAGTACCAACTTGCACCATTCCATATTCATATGACTGAACACACCAAACTGCATATTATGCCACTACTCTGTCATCACTGCCACATCAAGCAGTCTAGCTGCAGCCTAGCCCTAGTGCGTCTAGCTTGCCACCAGATTGTCAAAGCAATGCCAGTAAAATCAAAACTCATATTAAAGTGCAATAACATGAGTTCAACATGTGCTCCAATTCTGTGGTAGTCATTTAGCACAAAAGAATGCATATGTGAACCTCTTCCTCTACTTATGTAACAATTTACAAGTTGAGTTGATCAAGGTGCCACTTTCAACTTCTGCAATCAAATTTAGCACTTCTGGAGAGGAATATATAAGTTTCCATAGTTGACATGCATCTTGAAATGTCTTCAAATCGCTCGCCCATTTAACTAAAAGGTATGCATTTCGCATCTAGTGTCAACACTACATAGTTTTGGGAGGATAGATGGTTAAGGCAGCATAATTGCCAAAAGGTTGCCTTATATCTACTTGGCACCGATTCAGCAAAACATGGCTGGTTGAGAACCAGTAATAAGAGTTCCCCATGTTAATGATTTATACATTGATCCATTCTGCAAACCCCATATAAACGAAACAAGGCACACTGAACAAGATTTGTGTTTCCGAGTCTTGTACGGGTGGTTCCATAGATCATCTCAATGCCCTATGACACCTAATATCTCCAAAGAGATGACAAAACTTCAAATCAGGAATTATATAAAAAAGGTCACTTAATTCATTTATATACAACTATGTATATGGATGTATATTAAGATTCGCCGTCTTGGTACCGGACTCCGTACTGGTGCCACAGTAGCACAGTGTCAGTACAGTACGATACAGAATTTTTTTGGTGTACCGAATATGGATACCGGTACCAAACCGGTACAGTACAGTACGCCCTGTACCGCCAGTTCGAGCCGGTACGGTGTACCATGATGTATATGTATATGCCTATATATGAAACAGCCGTTCTGTTTATTTGATGATTTTTAGTGTACTAATCTGAAAAAAAATGGAAAGTATCTAAGCAAACAGCCACAGTGCCTCACCATTAGGAGAGTATATACTCAAATGAATTGGAACTGGAGAAATTTGCTTGGTGCGACCAGTCTCTCTATCAGTTTCATCTTGGATCTCCTTCCTCACAGCGGCTGCAAGAACATGACAGAGATTTGCAGGAAAGAAAGTATAAGGATAATATAATTCTGTTAAACAAATAACAGAAAGTAAAAGAAATCCACCAAAGAATTTATTTGAAAGACATTGAACATGAAAAATAATCCACTGGAACAACATATGAAGAAAATGATGAAAGGAAATAGTGTCACTTAGATGAGTTTCTGCCTATCTCTATCAATGCAAGAACCTTTCAAAAGCAATAATATTTTCCATTAAAGATAAACAAACTCTAAAATATACTCAAGATATTAATTCTACAGGCATCAAAAGTGGAGAACCTGTCGCTACTTCAACAAAGAAAGTCTCCAATTTTTAGCTAAAAATAGTGTTATGAATGATTAGATGTTCTTGTATGTTTCAATTAAGAAGATTCATACACTTAGGTCCACATGCTTTCTGCTTAAATAAAATCAAATTTAGACATGATCCTCGTCTGTCAGCAAGATAAAATTACCAAAATCTGTGAATCTCTTTCTTGGAAGGTGCATAAACTCTGCATACTGTCTCCCTTCATCTATCCTATGAAGCTGCAGCACAAGTGGACGTCGTGTAACAATCCCTGTGAAATTTCATTGACATAGTTTGCTCGATACTTCAAAGAATGTCCAGACATAGAGCTATTGAACATACAGTTCATGGAATAAAAGCAGGGGTTCAATATATTACCGGAACCTCTAGGCAGGAAGTCCTTCCCAACTATGCTTTCCAACACTGAAGATTTACCAGAGCTCTACAAAACATTGCAAAGTGACACCATGACACCAGATATACCATATACTATCAAACTATGCTTAAGAATAGTTAAATTTGTTTAAAGTACCAATAAAGCACTATATGAGATCATGTGAGAGTAAAATTATGAATTTAATATATAATAATAACTCTAAATCTTAGAATGTCACATTCTCTAAAATTAAAGAGTTGGGACTCATGGTTTTGCTAGAGTTAAGTAGATAACAGACACTGGAAGATTAGATAGCTAGAGAGTTTAATTATCTTTGGGAACTTCCAAAGCAACTCTTGGATCATGAGTATCTCCACTGCAAAGGGATCAAAACTTGATGCAGATGCATAGGTACAAAACGCTTGGAATGTTGCTCTGTCGTGCGTAAGGAATCACGTATGTTTGCACATTTAAGTGAAATTGTGGAAGGAGGGAACGGAGTGCTACTTATTTCCATTTCAACTTCATAAAAATTATTTAACTCAATCTTACAGAGATACCGATGATTGTGCATGTCTCAGTCAAAAATTTTAATGTCACTTGGTAATTCCTCTACAATGAAGTTTATGAACCAAGAACCGACATATCAAGTAATAATAAAACCAAGATGAAGAAACGAAGAATAGCAAAAAAAAAAGCATACTACTTGAACTACATATCATTAGTTTTCTTTCTCTTCTCTCGTTTCAACGTTAATATCTTGTTTGAACCGGAGAGGCTGGGGTCCAGAGTTGTAGGCATCACTTTGGAGGGTATCAAGAATGACAATGGCAGTTCAAAGAAGTCATTCAAAGCTTAAGAAACTAATGTATTACGGGCATTTTGAACGAAATGAGATGAACAGGTCGAAAAGATATCCTCGATGTTAAAGGTGTTGAAACAGAAGGAACTCTAGTAGAAGAAACAGGTCTTGAAGCGTGAATTAACACTGTCCTTAAGCGAATTTTGCCCCACTATGTTGCTGTTGGTGATCCAGCAAATTCGCTCCAGGATACATCAAAACCCAAATGGAATTCTAGCCAGCAAAACTAGGATTCCCCAGAACAACGAAAATGAAAAGTTTATGTAGAAGAAGTTATATTTCTGTGAAGGATATTGGCAATTTATAACTTTGAAATAAATTCTGAAGTGACACAACCTTTGGAATGGTGCCTGTTCAAAACATAACTGCTAGTGCAGTTATTTTGTGCAAAAAACGGATATAAACTGCCAATATAAATTTCATTTTACACGTGCACGTGCTAAGTGCCAAGTGCCAATCTTTGATAATATAATATTGGCTTTCCTTCACAACTTCCCACCAAAAAGTTACTTTAGCATGTGTAGGATATGAATGCTTATTAAGCTATCTAAAAAACTCTACACAAGCAATGTGGGACTAAAACCCCTCTCAACATTACAAACTATTAAAGGAAGGAGACTTCCAACAATCCCCCACTTAGTTTGTAATGCTAATTATTTGAGTGAATGCATCGAGAAAGTTTCTTTCGAATTAAACCTCCTCTTAGTGTAAGTACTTCAAAACTTCGATGAAATCAACAGTAACTTAAGTTTTAAACCATAATTCCTTATTATCAAAGCTGGAAGTACCACACACACAAACTCTACCCTTTTCATTCCGAAGTATACCGTAAGATTTAGCACCGTATATGGCCTTGTGCTACATCCTGGATTCATGAACATGTACAAAAAATTAAGATCCAATTTTTTTTATTGTTAGAAGCGGCACCACTTCTATGTTCATATAGGTGAAGTTTCTTTGAGCCTTAGTACATGGCTCCCATGTTCAAACCGAACAAACAAACTTCATTAAAGGCAATATCCATACCTATCCTCCTATAATAAGTATTAGCTTCTAATACTTGATACCGTCACTAATCAGAAATTTGTTATTACCCTTTAAACCTTTAATATTAACAAGTAATAGAAAAGGTTGGGTTCCCATTACTGGTGACAAAAGTTTAAAATGACTTTAGACCCATACCTATGGCAGTGTTCCTAACCATATCTCTCGAGAGTCCTTTGGTTAATGGATCAGCCAAATTATTACTGGATCTTATATAGACAACTGTTATGATCCCCTCAGATATAAGTTGCCTTATGTACTCGTGTCTTAAACTAATGTGTCTAGACTTGCCGTTATAAATCTTGTTAAAAGCTCTAGACATCGTTGCTTCACTATCACAATGCAAAGAAATCGCTGGCATCGGTTGTGGCCACAACTTTATATCTAACAACAAATTTCTTAGCCATTCCGCTTCTTTGCCTGCTGCCGCTAAAGCTATAAACTCAGATTCCATAGTGGAATGAGTTATGCAAGTTTGTTTTTTCGAAGCCCACGAGACAGCTCCTCCACCTAAAGTGAAGATCCAACCAGATGTAGATTTGTTATCACTAATGCTAGTAATCCAACTAGCATCAGTATAACCCTCTAGCACCCCTGGAAACTGATTATAGAACAACCCATAGGATTTAGTCCTTTTAAGATATCCAAGAACTCTTCCTATAGCTTTCCAATGTCCAGTGCTAGGGTTGTGAGTAAACCTTGAGAGTTTGCAAACCGCAAAAGCAATATCCGGCCTAGTGCAATGCATGGCATACATTAAGCTGCCAATTGCACTTGCATAGTCAATTTGACTAATAGACCTACCTGAATTCTCAACCAACTTGTTTGAAACATCTAGGGGTGTATTAAATTCTTTTATACCTAAATGATTGAATTTAGTTAGCAACTTCTCAATGTAATGAGACTGACATAAAGCATAACCCCCACTATGTTTCTTAACTTTGATTCCCAAGATAGTATCAACTTCTCCAAGTTCCTTCATTTTGAATTGAGAAGTTAAATACTTCTTAGTTTCATTTACTCCTTTCATGTTGGTCCCAATGATTAGCATATCATCAACATAAAGGCATATAATCACACTATATTCTTTAGTAAACTTTGAATAAACACACTTATCTGCACTATTGTGATTAAAACCATGTGACAGAATTACTGAATCAAATTTTTCATGCCACTGTTTTGGTGCTTGTTTCAAACCATACAATGATTTAATCAATTTACAAACCTTTCTCTCATTTCCAGGTAACACAAAACCTTCAGGCTGCTCTATGTAAACCTCCTCATCTAAATTACCATTTAAAAATGCTGTTTTAACATCCATTTGATGGATATATAAATTATAAATTGATGCTAAAGCAAATAATATTCTTATGGAAGTTATTCTTGCCACCGGAGCATATGTGTCGAAATAATCAACACCTTCCCTTTGCTTAAAGCCCTTGGCTACTAACCTTGCCTTAAAGGTCTGCAAGGATCCATCGGTATTGTATTTTCGTCTAAATACCCATTTACAACCAATGGGTTTAAAACCAGGAGGTAAATCCACTAACATCCATGTATTGTTGGATAACAAAGAATCCATTTCATCATTGATTGCCTCTTTCCAGAAAGCAGAGTCTCTAGACACCATAGCTTCTGTATACGTTTTAGGATCTTCCTCAACTTGCATGATTATTGGTATTTTATTAAGCACGATATCTCTATTCCCTTCAACTAAAAACACTATAGCTTGTGAAGATATAAAATCATCACCTAAGTTCTTATTCTTTCTAGCTCTTTGACTTCTCCTAGGTTCACTAGGAGAGTCAAGTGCTTTCCTTTTATTGTAAACCGATGAGCTAGGGTCTAAACTTGTATCTTGTGGTACTGAAAGCTCATTACTATTCTGTATAACCATGGGTGTTGGATTGACATTTGAATCGTTAAGATAACTTGTTTCAATAAATTCAACATCTCTAGACTCAACAATTACATTTGAATCAATATCTAACAACCTATAAGCCTTAGAGTTTTCTGCATATCCCACAAATATACTTTTGAGAGCTCTAGGACCTAACTTTGTCCTTTTAGGATCTGGAATTCTGTAATAAGCTATGCAACCCCATACCCTCAAATAGCCTAAATTAGGCTTCCTTCCTCTCCATCTTTCATACGGAGACTCTTTCATTTTTCTTGAGGGAATGCGATTGTGTACATGACAAGCCGTTAATAAAGCCTCTCCCCATAAGTTAGTTTGCAACTTGGCATGTAAGAGCATGGTATTTACCATTTCTACAAGTGTTCGATTTTTTCTTTCAGCCAATCCATTTTGTTGTGGGGTGTATGGTGCACTAGTTTGATGAACTATACCATGTTCTTCACAAAAACCAGAAAAATCATTAGAGAAATATTCCCCACCTCTATCACTACGTAGAGTTTTAATCTTCTTCTCTTTTTGATTTTCCACCATAGCCTTATAACTCTTAAACATGTCAAAAGCTTGATCTTTTGATTTCATTAAATATACAACAGTATACCTAGAATAATCATCTATGAATGTGATAAAGTACCTATTCCCTCCTCTAGTTATAAGTCCATTCAATTCACAAATATCAGAATGAATTAGTTCCAGAATATTAGTGGTTCTTTCATTCTTAGGAAAAGGTTTCTTAGCCATTTTTGCTTGAATGCAAGTTTCACACCTTTTATCACTATGATCAGAACAAGAAATTAAACCATGTTTGGACATAAACTTTAATGATCTAAAATTCACATGTGCTAAACGATAATGCCATAAAGAAAATGATGAATCAACAATATAAGCAGAAACATTCACTTTATTAATACTAAGCTTGAACATTCCATCACAAGCATATCCTTGTCCAACAAATACACCATTCTTAGAAATAATTAATTTTCCAGCCTCTATTACAACTTTGAGACCCTTCTTGCAGAGAAGACTTCCAGAAACTAAATTCTTTCTAATATCCGGAACATGATGAACATTAGTAAGAATCAATTTCTTTTCAGAAGTAAGTTGCAGTTCAACAGTTCCTTTTCCAACGACCTTTGCAGTGTCATGATTACCCATCAGAAGCTTCTCTCCTTGTGGCAAATCTTCATAGTCTTTGAATTTAGACTTGTCATTGCACACATGAACCGTTGCACCAGAATCATACCACCATTCAGAAGACTTCGTCATTGTTGCCATGTTCAACTCAGTTATCATACTGATTTTCAGATCAGAAATCATAGCAACAATTTCAGAAGTTTCTGGTTCAGTCATATTGGCTTGCTTACCCTTACGATCATTCTCAGTTTTCAGCCTCTTCATAAACCTGCAATCTTTCTTAAAGTGCCCTTTCTTTCCACAAAAGAAGCAGGTCTTATTTTTCTTACTTGCATCAGGCTTACTTGATTCTGGATATTTTCTCTTATTTCCGGAATTCTTTTGGACTTTCTTGGTGCCAGACTCAACATTATTCACCTTAAATCCAAACTCGTTAACACCCTTATTCTCACGGATCCTTGTTTCTTCTTCAATCCGAATGTGTTTAACGAGTTGGTCAATGGTAAATTCCTCTGAAGTGTGTAATAGTTTCTTTCGATAATTATTCCAAGTCTGAGGCAATTTTGCAATAATTGCTGCAACTTGAAGAGGTTCAGAAACTTCCACTTTCAGATCCTTGAGTTTGGATACCAAAACTTGCAGATCATCAACTTGATTCATAACAGATTTATCATCTGTCATTTGAAACTCAAAATACTTTAAGGAAATAAATTTGTCAGTACCTTGTTTTTCTGAAGTATACTTGTCCTCAAGAGCAGCCCAAATTTCCTTTGGAGACTGGATAGATCTGAATAGATCGTAAAGTCGGTCTGACAAATGGTTCAGAATGTACCCTCGACAGCGCACTTCATCATCTTCACGTTTCTTCCGGGCAGCCTTCACTTCGTCAGAATCATCAGGTTGTGGTTCAGGCAGCGGTGATTGATTCAGAACATACACTATAGTCAATTCAGTGAGGAGAAAGAACATCTTATCCTTCCAGCGCATAAAGTTCGTCCCATCAAACCTTTCCACCTTGTAAACATCCTGATTAATCACCTTGGACTCCATTGTAGAATACAACACAAAAATTCGCTTAAGATTGTTGAAACAGAAGGAACTCTAGTAGAAGAAACAGGTCTTGAAGCGTGAATTAACACTGTCCTTAAGCGAATTTTGCCCCACTATGTTGCTGTTGGTGATCCAGCAAATTCGCTCCAGGATACATCAAAACCCAAATGGAATTCTAGCCAGCAAAACTAGGATTCCCCAGAACAACGAAAATGAAAAGTTTATGTAGAAGAAGTTATATTTCTGTGAAGGATATTGGCAATTTATAACTTTGAAATAAATTCTGAAGTGACACAACCTTTGGAATGGTGCCTGTTCAAAACATAACTGCTAGTGCAGTTATTTTGTGCAAAAAACGGATATAAACTGCCAATATAAATTTCATTTTACACGTGCACGTGCTAAGTGCCAAGTGCCAATCTTTGATAATATAATATTGGCTTTCCTTCACAACTTCCCACCAAAAAGTTACTTTAGCATGTGTAGGATATGAATGCTTATTAAGCTATCTAAAAAACTCTACACAAGCAATGTGGGACTAAAACCCCTCTCAACATTACAAACTATTAAAGGAAGGAGACTTCCAACAAAAGGAGACAACTCTAGCATCATCAAACGAGAAAAGGTATGGCTAACAGTGGAAACTTTCCAAATAGCTGTGGAACGAGTCTGACTTGAACAGAGAAATAGCTAGAGTCTGTGGCTCCCAAAGAATCACAAATGTTCCAGAAAATATTACGCAGGAAGAATCCCAAATTACTTGTCGTAGGAGTTTAAACTATAATAGTACAGGATGGGAAAAAGCAACGGAGAACCGGGTCAAATAAAAAAAGCAAAGAAATGTACAAAAAAAAAAAAAAAAAAGAAGCAAACCAAGAAAATGTTTTAGATTTAAAAGCAAGAAGTATAGAGAGTAGATCATACATGGACCAAAACTACGTCATTGAAACTAGATGACAAAAGCAGGAGAGGGCCCGGGGAGAAACTTTTCACCATATTGGCAATAGTTTAAAAAGATTCAATCAGCAGGCACAAACAGGACCAGAACCGGTCCCATAATACGAAATCAAACATCAGCAAACGCAAAAAAGCACATAGGAACCATCTTGACATTCAAATCTGAAAAAATAACGTCGAAACAGCGAAGATCTCCCACCTCGAACCCAAAAACCAAAGATCCAACCAAGTAAACCCCAAAATCTGCAGCAATGCGCAAGAGATCACTCAGATCTCACCGAAACAAGCAAAGACGCGACGCTGATGAATCAAGATCTTGAAACCCATACCTGCCCCCCGACGACGGCAATCGCCGGCAGCGAATCCCATAGCGTCGGCAGCGCGCTTTCCTCCCCGTGATCTCCGAGGGCAGTGCAAGCCCTCTGCAGCTTATTCACCAAAGAAATCAAATTCTCCATCCCGTCTCTCGCCCTCCCTCGCCCAGAACGCTATGAAAGGACACCTTCAACGTAAAGAACTCTCAGATCCCGACCCGATCCCAGCAAACGGATAGAAACTCGCTCGAAATCGCAGCTGCGGCCTTCAAAAAGAAGAAGGGGGAGAGAGAAGGCGATTGGCAGGCGAATCGCGTGCCGGCTGTAAGGGAGCTTTCAAATTTTTTTTGTTTTGTTTTTAAAGGCTCGAGGGAGATGCGCGGAGTATGTACCGCGGTACTTGATGGTACGGATGGGACGATGGGGACCGTCCGATAAAGTGGTTCTTGGTTTCTTCCTGCTCCTGGGGCCGGTGAGTCGTTTCGCTATCGCGGCGCCAGCTTTAATCAAGCGGTCGGCTGGTCTCGCGGGTTGAGTCATTAGCTTTCGCATTTCCTCACCGTGCCCGGGCTACTCGGAAGCTTTTATTAGCCTTTTTATTAGCATCATTTTTTTTTGGGTTTACTGCCATGGTCACAAGAATGGGCGTGGCAGGATATTCTATCTAAAACTTCAAATATTTTTTAAAATTTTAGATAAAATAGTATAAAAAAAAATTTAATAATTTAGGTGGTGAAGATCTTATTCAAGGCATCTCAAGAGGAAGAAGAACCTTGTGCAAACCTACACTCGGTGAGATTGTTCTCATTTTATTATTGGAGCCTAAACTCTTTTCATATAAACTCTTTGTTTGTGATCCAAAGAAGAGATCCTTGATGTATGTGATCCTTTAGCTTAGCCTAGAGAAGATACTTTGTAAGCCCATTATTGTTGATAGTGGAGGTTTGTGGTGGACTTAGGTCCGGTGGTTTTGTCCCCTCATATTGGAGGGTTTTCCACCTAAAAATTCTTGTCGCTTTCTTGTGGTTTGATTTTTTTGGTAGTTCTTACATTGATTAATTATTGTGGTATTCTCATTCTGCTCACACAAAGATAGGAAAGTTTTCATCTAGTGAAGGGGTCTTTCCTAACAAGTGGTATCAGAGCAAGGTTTTGTGCCTACAAGGTGTTTGATAAAATTCTTGTGTGACTCGAATGGAGGATTCTATGGGAGGCATGATTAAATTGACATCTTCCAACTATGCCATTTGGAAACCTAGGATGGAGGATATCCTTTATTGTAAGGATTTGTATGAACCTATCCATGGAGATGAGGCTAGGCCAAAAGAAAAAACTGACAAGGAATGGGAGATAATGAATAGAAAGACAGTTGCACAAATTAGACAATGGGTTGATCAGACTGTGTTTCATCATGTTGCTCAAGAAACCAATGCCTTCTCTTTGTGGAAGAAATTAGAGGCCATGTATGAGAGAAAGACTGCACAGAATAAAGCTTTTTTGATTAGGAGGCTTGTCAACTTGAAGTATAAAGATGGGAGAAGTGTGACAGAACACTTGAATGACTTTTAAGGCTTGGTGAATCAGTTGACTACTATGAAGCTTGTCCTAGATGAGGAGTTGCAGGCTTTGTTACTTCTTAGTTCTTTGCCAGACAGTTGGGAGACTCTTGTAGTGTCTCTAAACAATTCTACACCTGACGGCAAGGTCACTTTGGATATGGTAAAGGATAGCATGCTAAATGAAGAGGTTAGAAGAAAGGAACAGGGAATATCTTCTGAAGCTGAGGCTCTTGTGACAGAAAGAAGAGGTAGAAGCAAAAGCAAGCATCCTTACAATAGAGATAAATCCAGGGGCAGGTCAAAGTTAAGGAAAGGCATAAAATGCTATCATTGTGGCAAACTAGGACACATGAAAAGAGAGTGCAGAGCATTGAAAAGAGAGCAGAACACAGAAAAGAAGCAAAGATAGAGGAAAAGGATGTTACAGCAGTTGCAGCTGATGCAGATGTCATTGTTGTTAGTGATGGTTGTGTCAACCTTGCATATGAAGATAGTAACTGGGTGATTGATTCCGGTGCTTCTTTTCATATCACTCCACATGGTGGTTTCTTCACATCCTATACTTTCGGTGATTTTGGTTGTGTTAGGATGGGAAATGATGATTTATCCAAAATTGTCGGCATGGGGAGTGTATGTTTAGAGACCAATACGGGTGCAAGTTGCTACTCAAAGATGTTAGATATGTTCCGGATATCCGCCTCAATTTAATCTCCACCGGCAAGCTTGATGATGAAAGTTATAGCAATCATTTTGGTGAAGAAAAATGGAAGCTCACGAAAGGCTCTTTGTTGATAGCAAGAGGAAAGAAAAATAATACTCTCTACATGATGCAAGCAAAGCTAAAGAAAGGAGAGGTGAATACAATTGATGATGATTTCTCTACAAAGCTTTGGCACAAAAGGCTTGGGCACATGAGTGAGAAAGGACTTCAAATTCTAGCCAAGAAGGAGTTGCTACCAAATACCAAAGGTGTGTCTTTGAAAACTTGTGTTGATTGTTTAGCCGGAAAACAACATAGAGTTGCATTTCATAGAACACCTATATCTAGAAAAATTAACATTCTAGATTTGATACATAGTGATGTATGCATGATGGATAGTAGAACTCTTGGTGGTGCACTTTATTTTGTTACCTTTATTGATGATCATTCTAGAAAGGTATGGGTTTTTGCTTTGAAATCCAAGGATCAAGTCTTAGATATATTTAAACACTTTCATGTCATGGTTGAAAGAGAGACAGGCAAGAAGCTAAAGTGCATCAGGACAGATAATGGAGGTGAGTACAGAGGGCCATTTGAAAAATATTGCAAAGATTATAGCATTAAGCTTCAAAAGACAGTTCCTAAAACACCGCAAGAAAATGGAGTTGCAGAGAGAATGAATAGAACAATTGTAGAGAGAATCAGATGTATGCTCTCTCGTGCAAAATTGCCAAAACCATTTTGGGGTGAAGCTATGAGGACTGCAGTGGATTTGATCAATCTTTCTCCATCGGCTCCTTTGGATGGTGATGTGCTAGAAAGAGTTTGGACAGGAAAAGATGTATCCTACAGTCATTTGAAGGTGTTTGGATGCAAGACATTTGTTCACATTCTAAAAGATGAAAGGTCTAAGCTTGATGGAAAGTCTAAAGAATGTATTTTCTTAGGTTATGGCCATGAAGAATTTGGATACAGGTTGTGGGATCCAAAAGACAAAAAGGTGATCAGGAGTAGAGATGTTGTCTTCTTTGAAGATCAGTTTATTGAAGACTTTGGAAAGCAAGAGAAGCCGAAGTATTTGAACAGTTTTTCAATTAATCTTGATCCAGTTCCTCCACCTATGGTACATGATGATGATAGGAAAGATGTGCAGAATGACAGTGAGCATAGTGATACAGGTGCTAGTGAGGGTTCTACAGGTGATAATGGTCACAGTGAAGCTTCAGAACATGGTGAGCTATCAAGTCAGTCTGAAATGACAGAACCAGAGGTCAGAAGATCTAATAGACAGCACAGAGCATCATCTAGATATCCTGCTTCAGAGTATGTTTTTCTTACAGATGAGGGGGAGCCAGAATGCATCCAAGAAGTGCAGAATCATAAGGACAAGGATAAATGGTTTCAAGCTATGCAAGAGGAAATGAAATCCTTATCTGAAAATCATACTTTTGATTTGGTAAAGCTTCCTAAGGGTAAGATACCACTCAAGAACAAATGGGTATACAGATTAAAGGAGGATGAGAGCGGTTTAAAACCTAAGTACAAAGCAAGATTAGTTGTGAAGGGCTTTGGTCAGAAGAAAGGTGTAGATTTTGATGAAATTTTTGCTCCGGTTGTGAAAATGTCATCTCTTCATATTATATTGGGTTTGGCAGCTAGTATGGACCTTGAGATTGAACAACTTGATGTGAAGACAACCTTCTTGCATGGAGACCTGGAGGAAGAAATTTATATGGAGCAACCTGAGGGGTTTAAAACTAAGGGCAAAGAACATCTTGTTTGCAAGTTGAAGAAAAGCTTATATGGGCTTAAACAAGCACCAAGGCAATGGTATAAAAAGTTCGATTCTTTCTGATGGGCCATGGCTACAAGAGGACAAAATCCGATCATTGCGTCTATGTGCAAAGGTTTAGTGATGGTGATTTTATCATTTTATTGCTTTATGTAGATGATATATTGATTATTGGCCGTGATACTAACAAAATTGATAGGTTGAAGAAAGACTTAAGCAAGTCTTTTGCCATGAAAGATATGGGGCCCGTAAAGCAAATGCTTGGCATGAGAATTTCTCGTGATAGGAAGATCAAGAAGCTTTGGCTATCACAAGAAAGGTATATTGAAAGGATGCTTGAGCGGTTTAATATGGAAAAAGCTAAACCGATTTCCTCTCCGCTTGCAAATCATTTCAAACTCACAAACAAGCAAAGTCCTACAAGCGAAAGGGAGAAAGAGGAGATGCAAAAGATTCCCTATGCTTCAGCAGTAGGAAGTTTGATGTATGCCATGGTGTGTACAAGACCAGACATAGCCTATGCAGTTGGTGTTGTGAGCAGATTTCTCTCGAATCCTGGCAAAGAACATTGGGATGCAGTCAAATGGATACTTAGATATCTTAGAGGTACTTCCAAAGCTTGCTTATGCTTTGGAAATGAAAAAACTATGCTAGAAGGATTCACGGATGCAGATATGGCTGGTGATATTGATACTCGAAAGTCTACATCGGGATACATGATGACTTTTGCAGGGGGAGCTGTTTCATGGCAGTCCAAATTACAGAAATGTGTTGCTTTGTCCACTACAGAGGCCGAATATATTGCGGTGACAGAGGCATGTAAGGAAATATTGTGGATGAAAAGATTCCTCCAAGAATTGGGCTTGAAACAAGAAAAGTATACTCTCTATTGCGATAATCAGAGTGCCATTCATCTTAGCAAGAATCCTAGATTTCATTCAAGGTCGAAACATATTGATGTGAGGTATCATTGGATTCGGGATGTGTTGGAAGAAAAGCTTTTGCATCTAGAGAAAATCCATACCGATGAGAATGGGTCGGATATGATGACTAAAATTTTGCTTAAGAAGAAGCATGATATTTGTATGCTTAAGGTAAGCTTGGTGGAGCCTCTCACATAAGGTGGGAGGGGGAGAATTGTTGGCCGAGTCCCACCTTATGTGAGGTGGGACCCATCAATTTAAATATAGAAAAAAAAGAGAGAAAAAAAGGAAACAAAAAGAGGGAAAAGAGGGGTTAGGGTTCATTATTCTATTAGAGGGTGGATGAGAAGAAAAAAAAAAGGTAGCCGTCTTGGGAGAAGTGCTTGTGGAATCCATCTCAAGGAGGAGGTGAAGATCTTATTCAAGGCATCTCAAGAGGAAGAAGAACCTTGTGCAAACCTACACTCGGTGAGATTGTTCTCATTTTATTATTGGAGCCTAAACTCTTTTCATATAAACTCTTTGTTTGTGATCAAAGGAAGAGATCCTTGATGTATGTGATCCTCTAGCTTAGCCTAGAGAAGATACTTTGTAAGCCCATTATTGTTGATAGTGGAGGTTTGTGGTGGACTTAGGTCCGGTGGTTTTTTCCCCTCATATTGGAGGGTTTTCCACCTAAAAATTCTTGTCACTTTCTTGTGGTTTGATTTTTTTTGGTAGTTCTTACATTGATTAATTATTGTGGTATTCTCATTCTACTCACACAAAGATAGGAAAGTTTTCATTTAGTGAAGGGGTCTTTCCTAACAAGATCTTAGTTTAATCATCACAGTCTAGGTCAAAAAAATAATAAAGATCTTAGTTTAATCATAGTTTCTGCTATATTTTCAATCTTTATCTCAATTGCTCCAAATCGGTTCACCATTTATCAACAAGAAAGCAACAACAAACAACCAAAAAAAATTCTACCAGAAAAGTTGACACTGCAGAGAAGAGAATGAGAGATGAATGTGATCCCCTTAACCGACGTTTAATTTCACTTGAAACGCTTCCTTGGAAAATTTTATATATAACCTTTCCTAAGAACCACATTAGTGAAAATTTTCTATAACTATAACACATTCAAACCATCGACCTTTCCCTCCTCCAAGTACAGCACCAAGGTGCCCACTGGTGGTCAATAAAATTACAAGAAAAGGTCATATGGCCATCCAGCACCGCAGCAATCATAGGATGGAAACAAAGTCTTTCAGAAATAAACAGCAAGAAACATCTGAAAGTCATGCCTCTCTCATGACATAAGCATATTTATTTGTACCAAAGATTATTACATAGAAGAGGATATTAGCTAGACCTATACTTTACGGATTGAAAAGCTGATGTTATTGTAAAGACTTGTTCCTTCAGTTAGCTGAGTCAGGTGATCCATATCCCCAGGGGTTCTTGCTAGCCCAGTTCCACTGATCCCGACACATCTCATCGATGCCATACTTTGTCCTATAACAAGAAAAAAGGTGTTACTTCAGTCAGCACGAGTGTATACATTTAGCTTCTATACCTTTCCCTACAGTAAGGACAATTCTCATTTTCAGTCAAAGAACTCTTAGGGTTGCAGTGAATTAAATGACTACCCAAAATGAACAAATGGAAGAAGGAATGAAAAAAAATGGGAACAAATATATTTGCCACAAATTCATGTATGCATATGTCTGTAACAATCTACTAATACTACAATTGTGCACATACTTCCAATTCAGCTCCTTCTCTGCTTTAGCAGTTGATGCATAAACAACTTCAGCATCACCAGGCCGCCTTCCAGCCATGACCAGAGGGATTTTCTGAAAGAATTTCCAGGATTAGTAACTACAAATTCATAAGTTACCTAGAAAATTCTAAAAAAACTACAAATACTTGTATAACAAGCAGCACAAGTTTGGATACTGTATTGATTTACTTTATTCAATGCATGGAAAAAAAGAGATGATTCATCCATTTTGAAGTATTTCACTTCTCAGAATATATCCATTAAGCATCTTTTTTTTCTTTTTGCTTTTTTTTTTTTGGGGGGGGGGGGGGGGGGGGGGGGTTGAGTTTCTCATATCCCCAAGCAGAAATTTGAGTGGCCCACTGAAATTTAACTACCCAATCAAATTATCCCAAACAGAAGTAGTGGTACCTTTTCAGAGGCCTTCTCAAATGCTGTCACCATTTCCAGCACAGAAGTTCCTTTCCCAGTCCCCAGATTATACACTTCGCAGCCTGTCACTCACAAGCAACTTAATCAGAACAAAGACAGCAAGATATTACTAGTCTATATAAAGTTTTTTTTAATACCTAACTATGAATAACCGTGCAAAACCATCCAAAGAGAAGATGACAACTGCATTGAATTATATAAGTTACAGACATAAATAGATGGCTAACCTATTTAGGGAAGATAGTTCCTAAAAGAAATTAATGATTTCAGTATTGTAACCAGCAAACCCCAACCCGCTCCCTTCCTCCCTACTACAACGGACCACACACAAAAAGAAATTAATGATTTCAGTATTGTAACCAGCAAACCCCAACCCACTCCCTTCCCCCCTATTACAACCCACCAAACACGCACGCGCGCACACACACATCACACAAAACTCACAAAAAAAAGGGCAAATCCTAAGCATATCCTGTCAAATACATTGTATGAATAGTAAAGATGTAGCTTGAATTGAAAAGACTGGCAAATCCTCTGTAGAAGCAAGCTTTTTCACATGCTCATCATGACATCCAGATTTTCTTATTTCTCTCTCCTTTCTTGACCCATTGGAAACAAATTCCAGCACCTTTCAATTTTGTGACCCTTCTTTTTAGGGGGAGGGTGGGGGGTGGGGTGGGACACATAATCATACAATCTCAATACATCCTCCATCATCCAGCATAGATTAACTCTTAAATTTCCTCAACATGTTCTACTGCAAGTTTGCAACTCCAGAATCCCCAGATTTTTCCATATCCAGCTAAAATTGCAAACAAGATGGATGCTCCTGTATATGTAATCCATTATCATAATTTCATTATTAAATTGCATAAGACATTAAGTTGCATGAGACATTCACGTACACTAGAAAAGCGTACTTGGCAGTATAAAACTTCTATCTGTTTAAGAACATTATTCAGAACATTATAAACCTTATAATATTCCTTTAAGCACTCCCTGTGCGCCTACCCTTCAGCAAGACATAACCAGAAACCTATAATTGCCTTTTTGGCTTTTGTAACCTCCCATTTTTACATGGCTATATGGAAACTTCAGGATCGGCATTCATTCTTGACCATTGCATGAACGGATTGAACCAATTTTAAGAGAAACTGGCTAGCCCCCTTGTGATTGTTCAAAACAATCATCATTTGCCTTAGGAGATTAGATGGGACAAACCTGGCAGAGTGTACCAGCTTTAAATCAGCTCAGGTACAATTTGCAGGCAATGAACAACATTAAAATGAGAACATGAATTTAATAAATACCTGATTAAGAAATAGACTATCTTATCAAATTTGACATCATGAGCAAAGTTTTCATCTCATAGACTTGTACAAAAAACAAAGCGAAAAGTAGGAGCTGTTTTGCAGCACACCAATCAAATGGTGAAGGCTTTGTTTATTGATATTTTTAAACATGGAAACAGGCACTGAACTCAATTTTCTATTCATAGATATGTTGCTTCCAACATAATTCCCTTGCTTATGCAAGTTCATTTGTGACAGGTATATAGATCTAGGCACTGTACTTTCATAGAAGCATACAATCAACAAGGCTTATGCCAACAATATCTCCCCAGCAAAGACAAATGTCAAACACGACTATATGTGTGTAAGTTCGTGCATTGCATGTGACAGGTAGATATATTTAGGAATTGCACTGTCATAAAAGCATACAATCAACAAGCCTTATGCCAAGCATATGTCTCCGGCAAAGATAAATGTCAAAATATGTCTGTGTGTGACGTGTGCATATGTGTGTGTGTCTGCATGTGTGTCCGCATGCTTGGGTGTGGAGGGGGGGGGGGGGGAGAAAGATACAGAGACAAGCAAAGCATGTTGCGCACCTATTCTGGAGCCATCAAAAAGCTTCCTAAGGGCTGCAATATGCCCATCAGCCAGATCAACCACATGAATATAATCCCGTACCTGCCATCATGGCATAATGTCTATAAAGAACAGCTTGCAAAAACAAACATTTTAACAGCAGACAAGTTCTAACCACCAATACATCATAGCAACCTCCACGGTTAAGGTAAAAGAGCAAATATACATAGTTAAAATCCAAGTACTCTACACAAGGAACAAGTCTTTCAATTGTAAACTGATACAATCTCGACGCTAATTTTCTCAGTAATTCTAAGACATGAATTGCACTCAAAGTAATGACAAGAAAGGGAACTAGTATAGCTATTAAACAACATCAGAGAGATGTGCATGATATGACTTTAATAATTTGATGACATGCTAGATATGGCTCCTATTGGGACATTACAAATAATATATAAGAAGTGGCAAGTAAAAATCAAGAATATATCATCCATAGATGTAGGCGATTAAGCTTTGAAGCACGACAACAAAATGATAACATGGCACTTTTAAGAGATGGGAAAGTCGCAAGTAAGAGGTACTTGATATTTAACTCAGCCTAATACCTTCCATTTTATACAATTTCAACTACATAAAGAAACCACACTATCTCTTTATATCAGGAATATGGCATGACCACCCTAAATTTGTAGCAAGTTAAACCACATTTGGCATAGGTTGGTAGAATGATAAGAAACTTCAAGTTTTAGATCTTTGAAATCCTTTACATGATATATGGCAAAAATAACAAATATTAAACCAATAAACATACCAAAAATATAGCTTATGCGACCTATAGATTTCCCACCATTACATCTGATGGTCTCAAAGGTATGTCTCACACAATATACTCAAGCAAAAAAAAAAAGAAAAAAGAAAAGGGAAGGGGGGCTATACAAACAAACAAACAAAGAAAAGAAAAAAAATGAGAAGGAAAAAGGGAAGGGAAAAAGGAGATCTACTCTATAAACAATGAATTTCTAGTTCTGAAACTTGAACTATGCTGGTCCAATTTACTGATGCTTAAAGAATACGACTGCACATCTGGTAAAATCATTTCCCAATAAATCAAAGGTATTCCAATGTAAGCTAAACAAATACATAGGTCAAATAACAATACCCCAGTGCCATCCTTTGTTGAATAATCATTTCCAAAAACTGTAAGGGCAGGCCTCCTTCCAACTGCAACTTGTTGTACAAAGGGCATGAGGTTGTTTGGAATCCCTCGAGGATCTTCACCGATATATCCACTGGGATGAGCACCAACAGGGTTAAAATACCTAAGCAATATTATCTGCCAATCAGAGTCTCCACTGTATGTATCACGACAAATATCTTCAATAATAAGCTGAAAGCATCCATATAATGACATTAGTTCAAAGCAGAAAATGCAATGGAAAGACAAGGTTAAACAAGAAAAGAGCAAACCTTAGTTCGTCCATATGGATTCATTGCAAATAGAGGGAATTCTTCTGTACAGGGGACTTCCTTAGGCCAACCATAAACAGTAGCTGACGACGAGAATACTAGCTGGAAAATGCTAATTCAGATGAAATAAATATTCCATACAAAGGGTCTCTACCAAGACCCATGCGTACAAGAAAATATAAATATAGTTCAACTGCAAACTTATCCCTTTCTATAACTTAGCCAATCAGGCAAAAAAAAAATGATGGGTTCTCTTATAGCCAATTGCTAGTTTATTTCAGTTGCTAAACTTACCAAGAAACTAAAAGCCCAAGATACCTCTTTTTTTAGGGAAAAAGACAATGAAAAAGAAAATGCAACATCTATTAATCGTACATTCTGCATACGCTGTCCAGTGGAATATTTTAGGATAATAAAATGTGCAAATATTGTAGATTGAACATTGAAGATAAGAATTCAGAAGCACTGCACCTTCTCTTCCAACAATTAAGAATCAATGGGACAATACAATCAGTCCTAATATCTTTGCCTGATGAATTATACTCTTGTGATGAAAATAGAGGATATGCGAATAATTGAACTATACATGCAAGATACATAGCATAGCATGAAGTCATCCTAGTCACAGCAAGAATATTTATGTGAACTAAATGTGCCAGATGCATCTCGCAGAAGGGAAAACTATGCAATTTATATGAGCTTTATTAAATGTTTTGCACCTCTTTTATTTGCAGGCATCCTAGTGGCCATCTAAGAACCAATATATTGGTCCAAAATTGAAGTATAATTTGACAGTACCTTTTTGCATCCATGAGAAGCCATTACTTCCAAAAGATTTATTGTACCGATAAGATTATTGTTATAATAAAGCAACGGCTTCTGCACACTTTCACCAACAGCTTTTAATCCAGCGAAGTGAATGACAGCATCAAACCTGCAGAACAAGATAACCGTAGAAAAATAAAAAAGAGTTCAAGTAAAAGAGCACAACCACTTGTAGAATAGTTCTAAAATTATAGAAAAGCAATCGAAAAGAACTGCCAATATAACTATTATTTGAATTTGCAAAGAAAAAGTTGAATTTTATGACCGTGACAATATTTTGAACACTGCTTAGACTAAAACTGTCATTTAGTGACCTGGATGTAGATATTCATTATTACAGTTATAAGTCAGCTATATCAATCTAACAATAACCTTTACAAATCGCCCATTAATAATCCTACCCAAGGTATAAAATACTGCTGTACAGGGGCATACTGATCATGTATCAGTATGGCATGTATCAGGTACGCCCCCATATCTACTCACAGGGCAGTACAGCACGGCATATATCACAATATATATCTTGGTACAAGGAGTATGAAGTAGCAGGTACATGCTAGAAGCAATATGGTTTCTTGGTTGCTTACAGGCATCCAAGAAATTGACAATGAAGGTAGCTCGTGTGCATGTCAGACAAATTCAGATGCTAGTAGCCAAGGGTTAATGACTACAACTATTACAGAGAAGAAAATGTTATGAAATGAATTAAGATGCCAGAAAATGGATAATTATACTTGTTTGGAAAAATGCCTTACTTTGTTGAAGCAAACACCTTGTCTAGTGCTTCTTTATCTCGAAGGTCGATCTGCAGAAGCATACAGATATATTAGGAATCAAGTCTATGCAATAAATTTTGTAACTTTGCATTAGCTGCGTGAATACCAAGATAAAACAGGACTTGAAACAAAAAAAACTCATTCACACGTACAAAGAATAGAGGGATATTACATATGCCAATGCCTTCCATTTTCTCATTAAGTGGGATTTTTAGAAAAAGACACTGCAGTACAATAAAATGCAAATAGAATAGTCACCACTGCTCACGAGAGGAAACATTAATGACTGCAAAAATAACTGATGAGCACCATTGAGCATGGGAAAAGGATCATCACTTAAAAAAGTCCATTTGGTTCCCCATTTGGTTCCAGTGAGTGCAAATGTCTCAAATTGCAGAAAATCAGAATGGAGAAAGTGACCAATGATGCCCATGCAATAATGTCTTCAGGACATAATTGGTGGCTTTTACCTAAAAAGAGTGATGTCGACATGCAAATAGTGAAAGTTGTAAATGGATTAACAGGAATTTTCCAAACTTCATATTACCTATGTCATAAAATAATTGCCAGATGACTCACTTTCTGATACATAAATTAAAGCCAGCTCCATTTAAAACTATTCATTTTTTGTAGCTCTAGAATTTCTCGTAAAAAAATTTGTCAAACAAAGTATTTCCTTTTTGCTTCAAATTCTGGTTACCAAGTACATTCCCCGATCCAGTAAGTGGCAAATGTGGGTTGTGATATGCACTAATGTATTGTGCATCAGAGTGCATGCATAAGTGCCTATTCTAATTGAATAGTGTGGTTTGTTCCAAAATTGAGTATTATATGAAACTGAACACCCAAGCAATATAAAAGGTTACAAGCCGATCCCCTGATTCATCTCAGATGGCAAACATCCAAACCCAGCAATTTCTCAGGTTTCTAAATTTGTGTCCAATAAATTTTTATCTACCAGAAACTATGCCTTAGAATCACAGACACCCCAGAATTGCAGCCACCAAAGGAGGAAAAATAGATTATAAATATACTAAAAACAGGGTAACAAGAATATTTCAATAGAAAATCAGCCAAAAAACCAGCAATCTACCACGAAATCGCCCTAAAAAGCAATCGCAAAAGCCAATCCTTAACGATTAAACGAAAATAAAAGATCAAAATAAAGCTACACTTTAAACAGGCCATTGCAGTTCACCGGAACCCAAAAATTACGATAATTTCTAAATTAACGGCTAAAATTACGATAATTTCTAAATTCTCATCACACAACAAGCGTGTCCTAAAATTACCGAAACCCTAATATCGCAACCACAAAAGCGAAAATCCCTGAGATCACATATACTCTTAAAAAGCCCCCAACTGAAAACCAGCCGAAAAATAAACTTTTTTTTACAAAGAAATCGCTAAAAACACAAATCTTTGAAGAAAAATAATCATTAAATCACCAAATAAAAGATCCAACCAACCCCCTGCGCTTGAAACAGGGAAGCAAGAAACTCGCAATTCCTCAAATCAAATAACAGACAAACAATCAATTTTTTCAAACACACACACATAACCACCGAATGCCCAAGAACTACAATGTTCCATCAAAAAGAAACGAAAAGAAAATAAAAGAAATCGAGACCCATCCCTTCCCATCTGTCCGCAGAACAAGATCGATACCTTATGGAAACTAAGATTCTTGCCGGACTCCCCAGCGAGCTCCGCAACCCTCTTGATGGCGACGTCCGAGGAGTTGTCAAGATTATCCACCACGACGGCGTTGAACCCCCCCTGAAGGAGCTGCAACACCGTGTGGCTCCCGATGTACCCCGCCCCGCCCGTCACCAAAATATTCTTCGACATTAGAGAAGAATCAACCGAGCCCGAGATCGATAACGAGAGAAACCCCTTGGAGAGATCCCGACGAGAAAACGAGAGCGAGCGACAGAGAGAAGAGAAGAAAGTGCGGGAGTAGGAGCGAACGAACTGGAATTCGGCTATTCGGAAGACGAATACAAGAAGCCTAGGCAGGGAGGAGAAAGAGGGGGAAGAAGGATGGTTATTTATCCCCGGGGTTTATTCCCAGCCGCCAGATTACCAAACAACGCGCTGTCGAGAATAACTTATAACGCTCAGGTATTTAACAGGCTACTATATATAAAACAATGGGAATAAATAATATCCATGGTCGGTTGCAAACGCAGCGGTTGCGGAATGGTGGAATGCACGTGTCCGCGAGGGGTGGTGACAGAAGGATACGTTGGAATAGTTTTTATGCTGGAAAAATTTTCGGGCCGTTGGGGGTCGAAGGGAATAAAGGCGGCACCTTTGCGTGGGGACTCGCTGCTCACGGATTTGGAAAGGGGGAAGACAGCCTTTGTTGGCTTTTTATAATATAATAAAGAGGGCACGAGAAGATGGTCGGTTTCAGGCTATTGGTTTTTGGCACCGACTTTTGGTGTGTTCTTTGGAAGGGTACCTTAAAGTTGAATCTAATGCCGACACGTACTTGGACTGAGGACCTGCAACTTTGTATAGTAGTCTTCGTTACGATAAGTTTGTTTGACTTCTTTTAGGAAAATGACAGATTCTAAGACGTACATCTTAGTTTGTGGGTTGGTTGCAATGCCATGACAAATCAAGGAAACCGGATCAAAGAATGTACCATGGCCAATGATAAGGAGAATGCTACGGAATTGTTTGAAAAATCTAGGCCCTCTGATCAACTCTTTGCTTCACTAACAATCAAAGATTGGGATTCATCACTGATCTGCATGTAACTTTAAGCATATTATTAGCTTGTCTAATTCTCTCGCAGATCATTGTTAGCAAACAAATGCAGGTGCATGATGATATATATGCAAATATGTAGATTATAGTTTGGAATCATGCACAATCTCGCCAATTATAATACATACGATATTATGAATATCACAGTTGCCGCATATTGCATGCATAATCTTGATATGATATCTCAGATCAATGTCCAAAAATTATACAATTTGATTGTTATATTCAAAATTAGTATTTGTATCAAACTATAAGATTTTATTATTGTTATTATACTATATCTGATCTCTAATATCTTTTCCATAATCATGAGATTTTATTGTCGTATTTTACTATATCTGGAGGCTCAACTTATATATAAAACACATCAGTGCTATGAACAATTCAATTCAAATCATTTTTTCAATACAAATTTTTCGATGTATGTGAGCCAACTTCTACATAGTGATCACTTTCGATTGATGCACTTTTCTTGTTTTCTTTCTTCGAAAGAAGAGATTTGTAGAATGGAGTCCTTAAGCACTGCATATCTCAAATCATAGTATTGCATCTGGAACTCAGAATAATAATATAAAATGTAGCAATTGCATCGATTATAATTTCTATTTTGACATTGACAATATCAAAAAAAAAAGAAGAGAAAAATCCAACGAACGTTAATACTTTCATTATTATGCTAGAAAATAATCACAAAGTTCATAGTGATGGGGCTATGGAAGTGTTTGAAAAGGTGAACACTGATTACCTTTTTTTTTTTTTTTTGGAGGAAAGGGGGGGGGGGGGGGTATTTATTTGTATTGTGGATGATGATTGCCTTCTCATTTTATACTTGCTACATTTTCTGTGCAGATGCCTTTTTCACTTTTCTCCTTGCAATTTATTTGGCATTTTTTTTATCTGTGATGTTCTCATAATGAGAATGACTTCAGTGCCAGAACTCGCTAGTATAATAATGAGAGGAAAGGTGATAGAATAACGAACAACTCTTGTAGACATTGCTTCTGCATGGTTGGCTAAAAGAGCTGTCCATTATTCCAGGCGTTGCTCTAATGATATAGTCATGAGAAACTTAGTGATCCTACTTATAAAACATTAACACCTAAGTAGTCTCAGTTAAGGAGGGCCACTTCTCGTGGACGGAACGTTTAAAAGGTGGATCCAAATTCTTCGACCAGTATATGTGAGGTTAATTATGGTCTGTCACGTTGCTCAAAAGTGGAATACTTGATGTGTGACTTTCAGACAGCCTCAATCCTTGATGGATTACTACCGTTCTTCTCATAATTATTCTATAATGATTCGGCACCGTCGTGTCTCCATCGCTGAATATAGCAAAACTTAATGTTTATATCTTCCTTTGCATGCAATGTTAAAGCCGTTCTTACCGAATTTTATACAATCGATCCAAATTTGATGGGTTAGTGCATTAGGATCCACAAAACCAACTCCAAATAGCTGGGACAGTGGTATATGGGACTCTCTTTAAGTTTCAAAAGGTTGAAACTAGAGGATATATATATATATATATATATGGATAAAAATTGATCACATTTTATCTTATCTTGAAATTACAACATCATCATGCCCCCACGCTTGGACGGAAGCACCCATTTTGTACATATTATAAAAATAGTTCATGCATGGATATTGGTCAGAGATGCCAACGTGGTACAGATCGATGCACAAATAAAAATATTTGTACACTAATCACGAGTGCCTGGGGCAAAATTATTCAATAAAGTTCCAAATAAGCGGTTTATGTGGAAAAAACTGACCTATTTATGTGAACATGAAAACAATGTGGGCTTCTCATGCTAAATTACCAGAAAGTCTCGAAGGCAAAAGCAAACAGCAATGGCTCTTACAGACTGTTAATACACCTCTTTATTTAAACTCTTACAATCATATAATGACATGTATACTGAGTTTATTGATGTATTATTTTCATATATACTTGAATCCTGATGCAAGTTATATTCTATTTTTCAGTTTTCTTTGTAGAAATGAACGACATCTTTCTGCATATATTCATAGACATGGAAATGCTGGCTGCCAACCACCATGTAACCAATCTTGCCATAACTCCAATTTGTTCAGTTTCATAGGCTAAAATGAGTTTGCTGGCCGTCTCGAAAGGTATTCTTACATAAGTTTCAGTTTGGATTGGATGAGCTAATTCTGTGTGGGGTTCAACCAACAAGAGAATACACAGTGAGAGGTAGCATCTCCAGCATTTTGGATCTGTAACCGAGGAGGTAAAACCAGGCATGGATGCTCAGTGCAAAATTACTAATATCCTGTAACTTTGAAAAGCAGAGTTATAATTCAACAACCATATTAAATTTTGCTCCTCTCCCACTATTTCAGGAGTCAACTAGCACAACCTGGCTTGGATGCAGAAAATTAAGACTGAGAAATGAAAATTATATAAGGATATACATAACACATATGAAAAAAATATTTGATAACATACATAACATGAATTTCTTGATCCATTTTAGACTCAGAAACAAGTATTGGTATTGGTCTTGTCTCATTTGCTGCAAAGCCTGTAGTGCTGAAGACTAATGAAGCTGTCTTGTGCGGCGCCTTTTGTTATATTTTTTTTCTTTAAATAGGTTCACTTGAGCACAATCACTTCGGTGTGCCTTCATTTCTTGCTCAAGCAAGATGACATCGTCATGAAGCCACTTTCATGAGCAACCCACCTAGAGGATTACTCATGATCCGCAGGATTACTCATAATTGTCGAGTCAGTTCTGTTGACTAGAAGAGACCAGATCTTCTAAAACATATATATGAAGTAGCTAGGAACTGAAGACAACTATGAAAACGAAGCTTGGAAATTTCAATGATGCTAGTGAAAGAATGCTTTTGGAGTATCATCCAGTTCTCTTACAGGGCTTTCACTGAACAAAGAAATACGGGAGGATTTTTTTTTTTGAAGAAGGAGAAGAAATACGGAAGGATTTCAATTGGCTGCTGGCATATGCGAGTCATGCTGCTTTTATTAGCTGGTACAAAATTAAAGAACAGAATCACCATTACAGACACTTTATGTTGCACACTAGAGAGTTAAAAATATAATTTCGTTTGAATGTTACAAAATGAACTAATAAGTGCAAGAATCACAAATTAAAGGATAACTAAAAATTACTAAAATTACCTCAAGAAATTGTGGAAAATAATTAGTAGAGAAGATAAAAGTCGATAAGATTCAGCAAATATCAGTAAAACACTACTGCATAAAATTGCAATATGTACAGAATATAGACTAAGTTATCTAGTGCAACAGTAGATATGACAGGCCTGAGCCCTGAGTATTAGAAAATAGAATGTCATATTTCATAGATAAGACTTAGACCTATTAAAAAGTTTTGTTGTGTCACAGCTCCTATTTGTTGTTGTCGTGTTTTTTTTTTTGGTAAACGGTAAAATTTTATGCCTGAATTTGAACTCTTGTAAAATTATTCGATTTGTTGAGTTTTGTACTAAATTCTTTAGCTAGGTGCACTGGTGATATTCATATAGGTCAAAGTCTTATATTTGTTTTCTCATGCTTTGTTGTTTCTCATTGAACCTTACTTCACCTCGCTCGTCCTTCCATCCAGCACACAGAAACATGGTTGGTGATGGAAGAATGAAACATCATATTCTAGATTCACTTTAGATCTATTTATATTCAAGGGAGTTGCCCTCTTGCCCTCTTGTTTACCTCATCGACACAAGTCTTCTCTTGTTGCTACCATCCTGCTTGTTCGCTGGCTCTTATAGACAAACTATTGGATTCACCCAACTCCCAAGCACCTTCTCTTGTTCCTCCATTAGATCACATGAACCTATTAACTTGGTCATGCCTTATCATTTATGAAATAATTTTCAATAAAAAAGTTATTGTCAGTATACCTACTTGCCCTTCAGTTTAAATGTTGAACCATGTTTTATTTTTTTGAGAAAATATCATTTATTTTTCCTTCAAAATCAACGATCTTGATTATCTTGCTCTTAATATTTCTTATCTTGTACATCCACTTCCTCTTGGTTCTTTAGATCATATTATCCTTTTTATCCCTTACCATCCTCCTCCACAACCGCTTCAACTTCTGTTGCTATAACTTACGTTTCGCAACTCCTTGATGTTCTGTTCCTGCCTCTGTCTCCACATATGCAAGTAATAATACCATTCATGAGGTAGGAGTCCTCTTTGATCCTTTACGCATTATCTTCTCCCTCGCCATGTTTGCATGACTAAAAGCTATTTTCCAGTCATAAATTGCCATGATCTAAGAGCTATTTTCCAGTCATAAATTGTCATAAACTAAGCGTTATTTTCCAGTCATAAATTGTCATAAACTAAGCGTTATTTTCCAGTCATAAATTGTCATAAACTAAGCGTTATTTTCCAGTCATAAACTAAGAGCTATTTTCCAGTCATAAATTGTCATAAACTAAGAGCTATTTCCAGCATAAATTGCCATCGTTCATTCTTTTCTGAGAGTCAAATTGCCTTTAAAG
Source organism: Phoenix dactylifera (assembly GCF_051530095.1). Lineage (NCBI taxonomy): Eukaryota > Viridiplantae > Streptophyta > Magnoliopsida > Arecales > Arecaceae > Phoenix > Phoenix dactylifera. The sequence goes on along the minus strand of NC_143198.1, from coordinate 28,715,964 downwards.
TGTTTAACGTTTATAAATAAAAGCAAGAAGAATGCTTAGAAGGTGTTACAGGGACGATTTTTTAGTTTCTCTGGACAACTCTAATATCATTAAAATAAGAACCTGAAGTGACAGACAAGGAGTCTATAGGTCAACAAAATTATTAAGCATTTAATAATGAAATATAATTTAATAAGTAAAGCTTGCCATGTAAAAATATGCGTGGGTGTGTGTGAAAGAGAGAGAGTGCAGTATCAGTCTATTACCGCATTATGGCTACACACGTTCATTGGATGCAGGCTGAGAATTGAGAAGCCTCTCAACTTCGTCGTTTGCCTCTGCTTGTAGACGCCATCGCTTTGCAAAATAAAGGAACGAACAATAATAATATAAGTTAAAAAGATTGACTTCAAAGTTCAGGACACAACTTGAGTATAAGAAACACTTGCCTCCTCAAGATTTTCTATCTCCATGGTTTGTTGTATCTGTTCTGCAATGCTCTCCTGCAAGGTCAAATGATAGGTCAAGTTTCCTATGTTATGTTTAAATAAGAAAGCAACATATAAATCCATGAGATTGGGATGACAATAGCAATTCAATCAGCTACTCACTGCATTACTCACTGCCTCAGCAGCAAGAACATCAGAGTCCATTTCCACTTCAATCTCAATCATTGAAGATATCTGGAACACAGGCATGATTATTTTCCATTATAATACAAAATAGATAAATATTGCACATTGAAGTGGAAAGTGCAATACTCTTGGCGAGAACCTACTTTTGCGTAGCTATCAATTAGCTCAATCCTTGCCAAGAGGGAGTTTTCCAAGCTTTCACGTACCCTTTTGACCCTACCTTGTCGAGCACTAGAAAAAGATGTGTTTTAACACAAGGAGACTTAGAACAAGAGACTGCCAGAGTTTACTGTTGTCTCTTATGGTTATGAATTGATTACAGATAAACAGTTTTGCCTCAAAACCACAATATTCCAGATGTTATTGCAAGATATGTTTAGGTGAAGTTACCGGTAACAAGGCTCCCCTACAGCTACAATTTTGTTCTCCAATTGACACATGCGAGCCAACATCCAAACCTTAGAGAGAAAATGTCACAGAATTTAGGTGCACTTCTGTAGTTTATTCAGCATTTTGCAGACAAGTCAACACTCTATAAGAACACTTGCATTCTTCACTAGGGAATTAAATCTGGAAAAGACAAACCTCTTTTTCAGCAGCTTGTCTTAGGTCCTTGATGCGAGTCTGCAGCAGGTCATATTGAGACAAAAGCTGCTGCTTAAGAGCAACTACATCCACTGTCCTCCGAGGAAGCTGAAAAAACCATGAAGGGGCCAAGCATAAGAAAAGGTCTGCATCAAGGTTTTATGCCTCGGTACAGGGTTTATTGAACAGCAACGTACAGCACTATACTGATATATGGTAAAGGTGCTAAATCAGCACACCTCCCATACTGCGTTGGTATGGTACTGTATCAAATCCCTGTACCATACTGGTAGAATTAGTGCGGACTGGTATGTCTGATATGTAAAACCTTGGTCTGCATACACATTTTATATGGAGGCTTTTCATTTCAAATTGAAATACTGCAACAACATGATCCTATGATATCCACAATTTCTCCTTTCTATGCTTCAAATTGAGGTATAATTGTGTTGATCACTTGATTGTCGTATGTTTCATTACAAAATCAATCTTTAACTTGCAAGCTCAAAGCATATTTATGAAAGGTGAACAAAGCTGTCAGAGTTCCATGCAAAGTGCTGCCTGCTGGATGGAGACACAACCAGAACTAGTTTTCCATGTCAAAAACTGCTAGATACACTAACTGATAGAACATTGGTATAGAGTGTCATGTGCAAGATCCACAGCTCTTTAATTCTGTTGATCTAGACATTTACGGGAAAGCAGTACTTAAATAGTGAATCCAGTTAGAATGCGCCCTAGAAAATAAGTAGATTGATGTTATATAACCAAAGAAGAAGGTAACCAAACATTTCTCAAGAAAGACTTTTTGTAATTTTACTGGGTCTAAAGAATCCATAATTTACAGGGCTGGCTAACTGGCGACCTTTTCTTTCCCCCCTTTTCTTTTTCCTGAATTTTCACATTTAAGGAGCACTTGGTCATAGGAAAAGGAGGAAAAGGCTAGCTAGGTAGGAGGTTGAAGAAAATGATGAGAAGGAACACTCCCTTTTTTTGGAGAGAGAGAGAGAGAGAGAAAGATAGGGGAGGCCCCAACTATGAAGAATAACAGCTGTAGCATTATAGTTTTAAGCATCTCTACTGATTCTGTCACTCAAGAGACAATCTTAACCAAATTACATTTTTTTTAAAAAAAAATCGATCAGCTCTCCCATACTAATAAATCCTTGTAAAGCATATTTAAATGGTGACTATATCTAACTAGTTCTCAGTTCTCACAGTCCATATGGGTTCTACTTTATGGATGAAGATATGGTCCACTGAATAAGAGATATGGAAAATTATATGAATGGCTCTCAGTCTAACATCTGCCCTTCATGAATTGGAGCCAAAATTTTTATCCAGGGAAACTTTATGCAAGAGAGAAGATGACCTTAAAAACCTGTTAAATACATGTCTTATATTAAGTAAAAACAAGATCAAAACAGTTTAAATCTACCCTCTGTGTTTCAGCTATTCTAGATAAACATGCAACTATGACATGTACAACATTGAACATATAATAGGAAGAAAAGTTGAAGCAGAAGATATTAAATAGATAATAAACAATTAAGTCCACTAAACAGATGCAGTCATAATTATGAAAAACAAACAGCAGAAATTATCAAGTTCGAGTATAGACATAATTTTAGCTCAATTAGCAAGGAGGTTTAATTAATATCAACAGATTTTGAAAGAGGGAGTTAAAAGATCACCTTACGTAATTCTGGGAGAAGTACATGGTTCATCGTAGTTCCCACAGCCAATGATGCAACAGCAGCAACTGAAATAAGTCTAGGAAGGCTCGGGTCGATTATTACAGAGGCAGCATCTCCAGTTGCCAGCAAAGCAAGAGTAGGGAACAGAACAAATGGGTTGAGGAAAAATGAACCACCATTCTTAACTGGAGCTCTTAGCAATTGTGATACCTGTCCACTAGTGTGGTTTGTGAGACATATGGGTTCCTCTGGATCAAACCCGGGAGATCTCGCACTTAACCTTAATGGACCCATTTCCCGATAAACATTTGATGGAGCTGCTAATGAAATGGTCACTCTTTCTCCTTCCTGAGCAGGAAGCTCCACCGTCTTTGTAGCAAATTTATGCGTACGAGCTGTTCCTGAAGGAGTGCGAACCTGTGGCAAAATAAAGACATGAATATATATGATGAAATGCATAATGGAAATCAACTTCGTAGCTATAGAAGGGTAACATTAGATTCAGGAAGATATAATTGTTTTTGTATTCCCTCTGCTTTTCTTTTCTTTCCATTTCTGCTTATAGACAAATTAGGAGATTATAACTGCAGAATAACAATCACCATTACAGTCATGAAATCAATCATACTTGTAACCAAATAACTCTGGCTACGCAATAGTTTCCTCATGTCAAAATATATAGTGTGGCATGCATATCTATTTGTTAATTGAATTGTTAAAAAAACATGTATGCTATCTAAAATACATAAGAACCATAAGTTGAATTATGTAGATGCTTCCTGTCTGGGAATCAGATGCCAAAATTGGTTAATGTCGTTATTGCTAGATGCAAAATTATTATAAATGGTGTAGATTTGTAACTGATAGACCACCAATTAAGAACTGTGGTACGAGTTAGTGACACCATGGAACTATTAATACTGCAGCTCTCTATGTCAAATGCGACTAAACTGATTTTGTTGAGTTTTTTGTCATGAAAATATATATCAATATATTATGAATCTTAGATGTAAATAAGTTTTTAGCAGTTCCTTCTTATTCTTGGTCAGGCTTCATGTTGCACCACCTTTTCCTGTCATTGAGAACATAAAATCCTCAAATTGCCATCCAATTATTCCACAAATATCCAAATAAAAAGAGAAAAAGACATCAAAATTTGGTGGAAGAATAATTGATCTGATCGACTTCTTATAAAGCCTTGAAATCATGACAGGTTCTAATCACATTGAGCCTACAAGGTTATCATTGCTGAATAAATGCTCTTTTCCAATTTTTGCAAACTTAGATAGTTTGACAAACACTAGCCAGAGAGTTGCATTTCAATTATTCCGAGATGTCAAAGGCATAAAGAAGTCACAGAAAAACAATGATCATATTGCAATTTTCTTCATAACTCAACCTGCTTTTGCAGTGTCAAATTCTTTGTAATTAAATCACTTGAAGTTGTCAGTCATAAAGTGGTTATATCAGATTATCTATATTCTTATCGCGGAGTTAGATGCTGGTTGGCAGAGCATGACATGCATAATCTTGTACCATGCCAATGACTAAATAGTGCAGTACAGGCAAGGTACCCTCGCATGCCAATGCTTGACATGCTACCCTGCCAGTGCATGCCAAGCACTAGCACAGCTTGGCATGGCATTGCCAGGTAAGCATGCCATGGTACCTGGCAATTTGATTCCTTTATTCTTATTGATATGAACTTTAAGTATTACATGTTAAAGATCCTGGCTGTAATCAACATGCCATAGCTATCTGGTGTTGGCTTCATAAATATTTTAGAGTCAACCATCCCAATCACAGCATAGGGTTTCCACCAATCCTGATCTCCATAAAACTCTGAACCCTGTTTTTGCCATGGTGCTCTACAGCCTTGTCATGTCTATATGCTCATTTCTAACTTTGCTTTTACTGCATTCACGATTTGGAAAGCCTATGAGAACTCCACATGGTAAACTCATTGTCGAGCACCTCAATTTTTATTGGATTGAGAATTTGAGTATCTCAAGTGAAATTCTTAATTAGTTTTCTTTAATATCACCAGCTTACCTTGGGATGCATGAAATCTCAATCTGACAGAAAAACACCGTTACGCATGGCATTAGCCAAGCAAAGCACCTTATAATATCATTTCAAATGTAGGAATATGGGTTTACAGACGTTAAACAAACTTTTGCAGTTAGTAGGCATAGCAAATAAATGTTGTTCCATCATAATCAACCTTCAGGTATGCCTTGCTAATATTTCAAATTTAAGAATTGAGACTAATAAAATTCGCTAATTCGAATTTGACTTTTAATTTCTTATTCTACTCCATATCTTAGAAATAGGGACGAGTCTATGAGATACGAATTTCGAGACTCTCAAAGTCACCCATGTTTGTTCTCAGTTGTTTCAGTTTTTTGGGTTCCTATGTTGATATTTCATAGTTTACAGTCAACAGTCTTCATTCTTCGATCAGGGGCGGGCGCGGGCTTCTTCCCTTATATACGATGACATAGATAGAGCCTCCTTCTTTGATCCATTCATTGATCGACACGACACATACAAAGCTGTTTGTTGTATAGGATGTGACTTTATAAAACTAGTGCTTTAACTACATATGATAATGTTCAAAAAAATGTAATGGACCATGATACAGGTCTTACTGTGTTGTCTCCATCAAAGTTGGAACTTTTCCCTCGTAAATTTCTGTATATCATTAAGAATCAACTTCGAGAAGCTTATAGGAATATTTTACTGAAAAAACAAATATGCATATAGCAGATTTATAAATATCAATTGGGCTAATTAGTACTTAATTAAAAATCCACAAATACACGTTTTAGGCCTTTAGGAAATGTGGAGAAGCAAAAAAGGCTCAGCCTAAGAATACTAATCTTAACCAATATAGAATTAAAATGGTCAGAAATATACGTACTGTCAAGGACATATTAACACGAGAGAAAGTGTACCACAATGGAGTGAAGAGCAGCAGGAATATTCTCTTTCATTATTTGTAGGAACCTCAAAGCCTTTTCCCAAGCTGAAATATCCATGCTGCGTTCGGCAGGAGTAGATCCTTAGAGAAAGTGAATATCACAGAATCAACACCATAATATAGCAGCCAAATGGTATCCTTTTGCATAGATGCATAACACACCCTTACTAATGAACAGAAAAACATGATTATGAAAATAGATATGAATAAATTGAAAAGTACGCAAGGTAAGCATAAGCATCAGGAATTATCTATTTTAAGAATGCACCATGAATTCTTTGTAATGTGGAAGAGCAACCGGAAAGTATTTGAGCAAGTGAAATGAATATGGAAAGAAATAAGCGAAGGAAAAGAAATTACAAAATCAGCCTCAAAGAACCTTTTTCCAGCTGCTACTAACGGGCGTTCCAAAGAAAATGAGACCACTAATCTATCATCAGTTTGTAAATTACATATTTCTAAGGCAAGCTTAAGCTTTCTTTCTTTCTTTCTTTCATTCTTTTCTCCTTTGAAGAGTGAGCGTTTTTTCCTTCTTTTTAAATCAAAAGCTGAAAAAGCTTTCACCAATTATGACTATCCACGTGCAGAAATTTTATGGCATCACTTCCAACCTTGGTGTATTAATCTTGGACCAATATTACATTTGTGATATATATTATACTATATGCTAATAGATTTTATTGTTGGCTAATTACTAGACCTCAAAAGCTTAAGCTGCTAGGGAATGGATCAACAATGTAATCAAGCCTTACCATGCGCCTGAAGGCATAAACAGGTCAAGAATGACTCAAAGCAACAATAAGTTAAGGCAAGAAACAACTCAAGAGTCAAGTTAACAAATAGATGGATCCATGAAAAAATTAACTTGGAGGGGATTTGAACCCTGACCTCTAGCTTTATACCATGTTAACTAGCCACTATAGCCCAAAAGCTTAAGCTATTAGAGAATGGGTCAACAATGTATCCCGACCTTAACACATACATGCATCTACATTTGCACGTTTTTGCAAACATGCATGCATGCTTACATGAATAGGCATATGCAAGCATGCTTGAGTATGTATGTACATATATGTGTATTAGAAGTCTGTACATATTCTGGAAATAATCAAAACAACCTTCTCATCATGTTCATATGCAACTTGTGTCCACATGGTTATTGCAGTCGCTTAAACATATGCATTACAGATTATTTTTATCATCCAAACATATGGAGAGTGCTCATGAAGCTCTCCGAGTTTCAATGTTTCCACAGCTATCCACCATATTTATTCTTGTGGCCTCTTATCATGTGCACTGCACATGCCATACTCTAATATTTACACTACACAACACATGGTTCAACAGTCAACCATAACATATTTAGTGTATGTGATTGAGTGACCATAAAACTAATACTGGTCTCTCTGGCCATTTCATAAAAAAGTTTAAACCCTTAATATGTTTATTTATGTATCATTATCCTAACAAATGAGCAACCTAGATTAAAGTAACAGCAATATATTAAACAACTGGCGAGCATTCTCATTAGGTTAATAAGGTCTTAGGCAGGGAATATGAAGACTTAAAGAAAATTCTGGATTTTCAATAAATCATTAAAAAATTTAGTATATAAATTATTCAAAAAGAAATCCTGCAATGAGATAAAGAACACTAAGAATGTATTTACTGACCTGATTTCTTCTGAATCAATGCTAACTATGTCCCCAGATACAAGCTCATACTGATAGCGACACTTTGAACAAGATGCAACCTAAAGGAAAGCCATATAAACAATTAAAAGGAAGACAAAAGATTACATGTTCTCACCTAATTAGAAATAGAAGAATATCTCCACAGACTCTGAATCCAAAATATCCATATCATATTACATTTTCACATCTTACCATAAAGAGCTGGAATTAATTCTATATACTAGTTAGAAGGTCAACCAGTCTTGAAATTGGAAATAAAGATATGATGATAATAACTTAATAAGTTGAATTATTATTCTACAAAAAATAGACAGTAAAGATGGTGGTTCATCTTAGAAACAATTCATACCACATTACAACCAGAAAAAGTATAAAAAAAATCAATAATAACAAAAAAATATGATCATGAAACATCGTCTATTGACTCCAAACTCTTCCATCTCAAAAGTTTCTTCAAAGGAGATGCATAAGTGTATTCATGTTATTAAATAAACAATGTTGTTTGCCTATTACCATAAGAGCAAGCTCCCTTTTCATTGCCCATCTGATTGCTACTAACATGCTTTCCTTTAGTCAAATCCATGAACATATTTAAGCCTAAAATCACATGTTTAGATTATTTAATACTTTGGTCTGCAAATCGCAAAAGCATCCCAAATCTCACATAGAAGGAGCAAATAAAGTCACTGCCCAGAACTTTGCCACCCATGCAGAAGGGATAAACAATGTACAACAATAATTGTCTGGAAATTCATAGTCATCATGCAATTTCAAAAGGTCCTAATTCATGAACGAGAGGTCATAAAGCCCCCATGTTACTACATATGTACCATTGTTTCAAACCTCCCAGTATGCCCATGTATCATTCGGATAACAATACAGTACAAGTTGTGGTGCAACTATGCTCTTTAGCAGTAGGACACTGATGCCATGACAAGAAGATAAATAATAAAATAAAAATACAGATTATGAGAGTAATTGTGAAGTTCTAAGTTTGTTATTGTATTCGTCTGTCTGTTCTATAAATTAAATAAACATGTGCTTCAATTTATATTCACACAAGCAGCTATAATATAATTGCCTGCTAATTAACAAAATACATGACATACAGAATCTGTAACATCTATCACTAGAATGCTATTGCTACCGATATACCTGAACACCATCTTGAGGTTGTGCAACAGCAATCGCTATCATACAGTTTGGACATCTCACAATCATCCCGAATGAAACCTAAATGATAGTATATGAGCGACATCTGCATAATGATTCTTTTCTTCTCCCTAGATATTAAAAGAAAAAGGACTTGACGAGATAAAATAGAACAAAGCAACAAATAATTATGGAATATAAAGGATTCATGCATCAAACAAGTTGTAAAGAGATCTGAAGCAACAGGTGCAGCTACACCAGCATCAGTGATCAATTGCATGTTAGTAAACCAGAAGTTATATGTTGATTTTTTTTCTTTTGAGAAGTTATGTTGAATTTAACTGTTAGCAATTCTCTGTAGCTCAAATTTCTCACTTCCAACCTCTCATGCAAACACTTATGCACCAGGTTCCTCGTCTTGATAACTTTTATGGGTCATTATTCAATACTTTTTACATAATATTATTTTTATTTTTGTTGAACCTGTTTTGGTTGAATCAGTCTTAAACAGAACAAAGTACACAAAATATTTTGGCCTGAAGTTGGGCAAAAATGTGCTTTACAACCAAAACTTTAACCCTTGGTAGGTGCAATCACTTCCTCCTATCCAAGTATAGATGTGCCTGAGTTTTCTTTTTTATGCTGACATTGGCAAATCAACAGACACCAAAATTTGACCTGGAGTTTACAATCTGATCTGTCCATCTATTTAGATATTAATTGGTTCAAAATATTTCCAAGTACACCCTAGATGTTTTTTGGATATTTGTTTTCAGATGAATGATTTGTGCTAACTTTAAATTGTGGTTTCTGTTTCCCTTTAAAAAAAGCTGATTTTTGTGCCCTCAAACCACTAAACAAGATGAAACTAAAATAATACATGCCTAAGTGTTGGTACTCATGCAGCCAATTGAGCAGTAAATGGTGGTGTTGATTGAAATGATATCGATATGTCTTATAAAGATCGTCAGATATTGATAAGAGGAACTGCTCGATCTTGTTTTTCAGAGAAGGAAGCGGAGAGGTAAACCCACAATAACAAGACTGTTTACATAGGATGATGAGGTTTCATTAAGTTGCCTATTATGTTGGAATAAAGTTTGCCAGTGAGGAAATAATTTTATAAAGTTTCACCAGATAAATGTATAAAGGGTGATTTCTTCAGAGATTGTCACATTTAAGAGAGATGGAATGTGCATGAATTCTGTCAAGGTGACAAGTTTTTAGGACCTCACATGATCTTCTTTTCTCCCCTTGAATATTTGTTTCTCTTTGGATGTCAAAGTGGTGGGAGAAGAGATTGCTATGAGCTATTAATGCATGTAGGATAAAGGACACAATGTCCTCATTATTAGAAGTTTTAATTTCATCGAGTAACATTTACATGTTAGAGAGGTGAGCACACAAGGAAAAACTGAAATTTACAGTACAGTGTAATTCTGTTTGAAGTACAACAAAAGAAGATGCACCACAGAAAGCCACAATTACCTCCTCCCCTGCAGAAACTCCTGCCCGAGAAACATAGGAAATCATCCTAATTGCATCTGACACTCGTGATGATGCTGCAAGCCCCCGAACCATCAATGCATATGTGCGCACATCTGGCCTGGCCCAAGTCCACCCCTTGACAGATGAATTATTTTCACTCACACCTGTCCATAACCCAAATCCCATCTGACCTCAATAAATAATATGCACAATTTAGTACTGGAAAACTATTCATCTCCATTTCCTCTCTAACCAGCTTATATATATATATATATATATATATATATATTGAACAGCTCTTGAAACACAGGAAAAAGACGCCACCTTGACTGAAGCCGGAACGCATGGCATGAAATATTGAGAGGGACAATTCGGTGTTCGCTCGGTCAAATGCAGCCGCGATGATCGAATGGCAATCGTCAATCTCCAAGGTACCATACCCAACACTCCGATGTGCCTCTGCGATCATGTCCAGGGCTTGGTCGGCATCCCTGGCGCTAGAGACCCGCCGCAGCAATTCCTCATCCAGCAAGCTGGGAGTGGAGACCCCGGTGCTCGCACCGTCCCTCTGGTCAGAAGAAGCTCTTATGGGCTGCCAACTATCAGCGAAGGGAGAAGAGGCATAGCAGAGGTTGTGAGTAGAGAAGAGACTTGAGTTCCATCGCCTTAGAAGGAGGATGAGAGAGCTGGTACTATTAGAAGAGGTTCGGAAGATGTGAGGTGAATTGTGAGAAGGGCGAGAGATGGAGAGAGACAGAACACTCAGAGCCATCTCTCCGCTCTCAGGAGCAAAGCAACAAGCATATAGGGCGCGAACATATGAGGATGAGGAAGGAGCGGCCGAGAACGAGGCGATGACTGGTGAAAGGAACGTTATCCAGTTACCGGCTTTGCCACTGGCGCGAATGGATGAGGTTAACGGCTAGGGAAATAATATTCTGCGAATAATTGGAAAATTCAGAAAACTATAGCTTGGCCGTGTTTCCAATTATCCAATTATTTTCCGTTTATTTATGAATCTCAAGCTTATTCACGAATTATTCGCGTAGCGCAAAATGTTCACCTGCATAAAGGGTGGGCCCGACGGGAGCAGTTACAGTTTGCAATTACTTATATAAATAGTTGGAATGTTTTTGTAATACTAAAATTACATAGGTTGTTAGTTGTAATAAGGTTTATGTTAAGCACTTAAGCTTGGATGATTTTCTGTGATATTTAAACCACGTAGGGTGTTGTTTGGAATAAGGCTTATGATTTTGGGTGCCGATACTAGTTAATATTTGGGATTAAATTAAATAAAACTGTTTATATGGTAAATAAGAAGCGTATTTTTTAATATTTAAATTATTGTAAAATGTTTATATAAATTTAGAGTAATCATGCAGATTTGCACTTGAAACCCCATAAGTAAATGATTACATTTAAGTTATTTGTTTTGTGCTGAAGAGCAGCGAACCTCTTTTTCACTGATTTGTTTTTATTCTTCTAGTATTTACAATAGCTAGGTGGCAATTCATATGAATTATATAGTTCAGCAGCAAAAAAAAAAAAAAAAAGACTTGTATTTTGCTATATAGTTAAAAACTTGCTTGCCGGGAGAAAAAAAAAAAAGTTCATATGCTCGTATCAGAGTGCTCTTGAAGATCAGGCATATAATATCCGTCGTATATGAGCCGCCGATGTAAAAAAAAAAAAAAAAAATCAGACACATGGGGATAGAGAAAAAGCTAAATAAATAAAGGATCGAGGAATCCAAATCACAAACCCAACAGCTTGCCTTATGAACGTAAAGATATTTCAAATACAAATGCATATAAGATCTTCCACTAATTAACGGTGCCCTTAAATCCATCCTATCCTCTCATCCAATCATAGCTATAGATGGCCCGGGTTACGAACCCGGTTCTCTGCATCAGTACATGATATTTTGTCCTATGATGGCTTCTGGTAATAATGGCCATCTTGCAATACATGGACGGCACGAAGGGAAGATCAAAACTCTCTGGTGCAGACCCCAACTGGGGAGCATATTCCAACTCTTCGCTAAGCAGCCTGCTGGATGTATATTTGCTACATGCGGTGTTGCAAATTATATATAAACAACCCTTTCCCAGCTTGGACCTTTATCCAGTCCGCACAAGATGATTCTTGCTTGCAAGCATATACGCTTATATCAACATTAAATTGACACTGATTTAGAAGGATCACTAGACTTGATGTAGACTACTTTGACTACTACGGGTATTCAGAAGGATTACCAAATTCGATATGAATCATTTTGGTCATTATGAGTATTCAAGAGAATCACCGAACTCGATATAGAATACCTTGGCTACTATGGATATCTAGAAAGATCACTAGCTTGATGTTAAACACATTGGTCACTACGAGCGGGCTGGACAGAGTTCAGGAGAGAGATCCGCTACATCGGAAAGCCGAATTGCATGTCAAATTTTCGAAGGCTATAACTTGGTCGTACGATACTCGATTGAGATGATCTTTTTTTTTTGAAATTAGATATATTTTCGAAATTTGCAGCTCTGGGGCATTAATTAGAGTAAAAATTTCATTGTTTAGGTTTCAAAAAGGATTGGTCAAATTGAAAGTTTCTTTTTGGAAAAAGATTTTGACTGGACGTACCTCTCTATTTGAGAAGAATCAGACAGAGCGACATAAGGTAGAGTTAATGTAGAATCAAGATCTACCTCCTCAAAAATTTAGTTTTTTCTAAAATATTTATATTAATCATATTTATTTTAGGATATTTAGTCATATTCGAACTAGAAGAAAAATCCGACCTAAGAGGGAAGAATTATTAATGAAAGAAAAAGGAACTTAAAGCCCTACTTTCGCAATTTCTTTATCTTCTTCTATTTTTTTTTTTAAGAGATTCGAATTGATTGAGTTGAAATTTTTTTTTCTTTTTCCCTGTTGGATCAGACCTGGGGCTCTCATGATGCACACACAGACGGCGGAAGGGATGGACATCACCGGTGCATAAAGTGCATGAATGACTCTAGTCGTTGCTTAATCATATTAAAATAACTAGCACAACACCACTCATTTAAGAGCTAGTAGAAAGTCAGCCGCTCGTTACTGTAATGATGCACTGAGATTAGCGCTTGATGAATGAAGCTCATAGAAATGAAAGACTGTGATTGACTGCATGTATAACCATGTGGTGCATATATAGAAAAGGATATACTTTCTTCATTTATAGCCTCATGACATCCATCCAGTGCCTAGCCATGAAATAGGATTTGAGGGATTAATTAATAAGGTACATAACCATATGTGCATTTTTTTACTGGAATCCACATATAGTGAAACTTTCCATTAAGGGGAACGAGAAGTAGGTAGAAAAATAGCCTTTTAAAGGACTCCTCCTCCTTTAAAAAGAGGATTCCTTTAAAATAAAAAAAACAAAAATAAAGGAATATTGAACCTAATTGTGAAAAAAGAGAGGTCTCCTCTGAGAAACAAGGGATAGGCTACTTGTGCATAAGCCCGGGAATTCATTAAAGAACAAACGAAGAAAATTAGGCCTCAACTATAATACTAACAGATATCAAAAAACAAAAGGTTGGTTGTTTGGACTAGAAAAAGAACCCTCTTTTCCTTAAAAAAAAAAAAATGCACCGTGACGTGTTATTTTTATGGCCAAATCCTCCAATCAGCCATATTGAGGAAATATTGTACTTTTCAGACTATGAATGTGTTTCAAAAGACAAATTGATTGGATTACTTTATTTGCTACCCAATATTTTGAAGAGATTCTCTGGAGTAGATATGCTTCTGTTTTTGTGTAGTTTTTTTTTATAAATTTAGTTGTTTTGCTCATATCAAATTAGCTTTAGCAGCCGATGTATCAAAAAAAAAATCTGAAATACTAACACAGTGAACTTGGCAGCAGCAACGGTAGGAGACGTGGCCGCATTCCACGCACACTCCCGACATCGATCGATTCCGTAATCCAGCGACAAATCTGCCCAAAGGAAGTCCAGCTGAAACTCCGTTCCACAGCCAACTCCCTGGTTCTCCGTGTACCGCTGCCGCCATGCGGAAGGAAAACAGCTAATTTCCAGCCAAATGGCACGAAATTATTGGTACAAGCTGCGATGCAAGTTGGTGTATACAGCCAATTATCTCATTTCACGTCGAAGTCGAGCTTGGTCGTTGCCATCCTAATGGGCCCCAACGAAAATTTCTTTTTTATTTTCTTTTTGATGCTGATGGGATTCCCAAACGGGGCAACTCTGGAACCTAGCTTTCTATAAATAACCTAGCTTTCTATGCCAATGGTCACCGGTTGCTCCGGCCCCCAAATAAGCCGCAGAGGGAAGTCAGAAACCGAGTTGCGCACCCCGTTGTCGGAGTCCCCCGATCTCCGGTTCCGGACTTCCTGAATCGGAAGTGGGAGATGGCTTCCAGAAGGAAGCCGCTGTCGATAAAGACGGGGAGAGAGAACTCTGGAAGTGGAGTAGGGGAAAAGGAGGGAGGTGAAGGGAACGGGGCGTGGAACGGCGAGATAACGGAAGAGGAGGAGCCGGTGAGCCCGGCGGGAAGGTTATTCCTCCAGCCCCGCTTTAACTGCCACATCGTGTCCGTTATCGGGTGCGGCAAACGGATGGACGTTGACGCCGTCAAGGCCGGCCTGGAGGCCTCACTCGCTCGGCACCCCCGCTTTTCCAGCATCCAGGTACCGGTCGGTGCCTAAAACTTCCTTCTTAGTTTTTTTTTTTTGTTCCTCTTATCAAACAAAAGGTTTTCCCCCTTTTTTTCTGCTTTGTTTTAAAAAATTGCTTTTTTCTGTGGCGATGGGTGACGGTGGAATCCCAGCAAACACACTATCGGCGTGCACGTTTCTTACCTTTTTTTGAAGCTTAATCTTTTAATAGTTTAGTTAATTTAAAGCATGTCATATTGCCTATTTGCCTTAAAAGAATGGATGTTTCTTGGTTGGAACCAGCTAATGGGTTCGCCTTTTTTAAGTAAATAGATGCATGGAACACTTCTCTAGAAATATGGTATTGTGGGTGGGGTCATACCTCCGAATATTTGTATCATAATAATAGAGATGCTGATGTACACTGGAGAAAGTAATACGAAAATTGGCTCGGAATCAATTTATTATTGCTTAATCAACCTTAATTAAGGGTTTAAGGGTGATAGTGTGGGAGGGAAGTTGTTCAAACCGATATAAATCAGCAGGTCCACCGAGATTTGGGCTAAAGATATGTGAGGTTGGCCATGCAATTTTTTTTTTTTTAGATTTTTTTTCATGATACCCTCTTAAAAATTTAAATTTGTATGAATATTTTCTTAAAATTTAGATTTATTTTTTATCCTTGTAAAACACTATTTTTTTTTATAAATACTCTTTTATAATAATTTTTTAACATCGTTAATAAAAACCATATTTATTTTAATTAAAAATAAAATAGAATTTTGAAATTATTTTTTTTGTCTACCTATCTATTAAGAATATTTTAGTTATTTTAATTTAAAATCATTAATTTTTTAACAGTGTTATATGATATGGTACATATACATAAATAAAAATAAAATATAAATACAATATCAAATTAAGTATTTTACGAGGATATTTATAAAAATATTAATTTTAAAAAAATATTTATACAAAATTTGGCATTTAAAAAGATATTTATAATAAAAAAATTTAACCTGAAGTATAATTTGCTCTGTTAGAAATAAACGTGGCGACAACAATTGTGAGCTATACTTGGGAGAAAGGGTGTTATTTTTGAGTGAAATTGAGCCGATCGAGTTTGGTACCATGGACAGAGGTTTTATAATTTATTCTTTGGTAGATCTTCAAAAAATTTAAAAGCCAATATAAAACAGATATTTTGATTGTCTAAGAGTTTTTCTAACAAATCCATGGATTTCAAACAAATACAAAAGTAAGGAAATATTTGATTATCTGAGAGTGGTTTCTAAAACAGATGTCTGTAAAATATGATTTTATAATATATATTTTATAAAAGATAAGGAAAAATATTTTTTATAAAATTTATTTTAGGTTTTTTAATTTATCAGTTTTATAACTGGGTTTTATGAGAAAGAACTAAATGGTTGTTTTTATAAGTTTTATTCATTTAAAATTTAATATAATTTTATTTTAGTATAATTAGTCAACTAAACGGCCTTGAAAAACAGAAAAAGGAAATTTGTACTAGAGGAAAAGGCCAAAAAACCCTGTTGTTGTAGCGTAAGAAATAGGGAAACCCACCCATCCACCCACCCACGGTTGTTGATCTCTAGAAGATGCAAGCCGGAGCTCTGAGGTGAGAGCCAAGAGACTAAAAGAGCACGTACCTTGCACTTCTCGAGCCATGTCATATGGGACCCACATATCTTAAAATTTTTGTCTCCTCATGTGGTTTCCTCCCGTTGTTTAGGACCAAAAGTCGTATGGGCACCGGAAACAATTATGAGACGGAAAAAAAAAAAGAAAAAAGATAGCGACTCTTCTTGCCGAGTTATAAGTTTCACAATTAAAAATATATTTTTTTATTTTTAAAATATATTTTTTTATCGATACATGCTACGATACATGCTAAATAAATTAATCATCTGGCAAGTCAATATATATCTCTAAATAAATTGATATATAGTTTCTAGAATATGTTATTTATTAGTATGCAGTACACAATCAGATGCTATACATTTAGCAAATTAAACAAAATTAAAATATTTTGTACTGTAATTCTGGTATTGATGACATCGTATTTCAAAAACTATGCATCGATTTATTTAGAGGTATGTATTGGTTTGCTAGATGACTAATTTGCTTAATGAGTATCACATGGCTATGTAGTGTATTGATAACAAGCATATTCCAAAAATTTTGTATCGATTTATCTGGAGATACGTATTAGATCGCATGCTGCATGTGTATCAAAGAGATTTGTAGTAATGTATTAGAAAGTAAATGAGTATGTATCATCTAGCTATGTAATGTGTCTTGGTAAATATGGTATTCTGAAAATTATGTATTATTTTGTTTGGAGATGTGTATTAGATTATTGAATTACCTGTTTACTGAGTATGTATCATTTGGTTGTGTACTGTATTCTGTAAACCAAATATCAATTTATCTAGAGGTATATATTAACTTGGTATATGGTTAATTTGTTTGGTGTGTGTCATCTAGCCATATAGTATATATCGATAAAAAATATATTCTAAAAATAAAGAAAAAAGAGAATGTAATAATTTTTTTTATAATCACGAGATTGACAATAAGAAAAATCTTTAATTTTATTTTTTATTTAAAATTAATATTAATAAAAATATAATAAAATAGAAAGTTCACAGTCATTTAAGTCGAGGCTTGAGATTGCAGAAGTCGGCAAGCCAAATTATCAAGTAGGTAGGTTTAGTGGATAGCTATTTAACGTGGGTAGTTATTTGTGTGTGGGGCCAGAGACGATGAGGAGCGCTAAAGGCTCAATGTTTGTGTGAGGAAAAGTGGTGGCGTAGACAAAGTGTCTCCCTGGAATAGATGCGATGCCCACTCCAAGAAGCAGGAATATTATGTGGTTCTCGTGCATTTTATAACATAAAAATGCTTACCTCCGGCTATAAACTTTTGTCTGTTTTTAAGAGTTTCATTATATGAGCCTTCACATTGAGATCGTATGAAATTTCAACATGCTTGCTTATGTAACTTTGCACATACCCTTGTGTTAGTTGATTATGATCTATAAATTAAGAGTCTAGGTGTGGTCACTTTTTTTTTGTCGTAAATTAAGTGCCTTCCACCATCCAACTTTGCTTCATTATCTCAATGTCAATGAATTAGATAGAGTGGAAAAATTTCCTCTCTTTCTTTTAGAAAAAAAAATAAAAACCAATACTACATAGTACAACCAAATGTTCCAATAAACATTAAACCTATAATTGTCTCTAAATATTATAGGAAAATTATATAAATAAATATGTAAGAGAGAGAGAGAGAGAGAGAGAGAGAGAGAGAGAGAGAGAGAGAGAGAGAGAGAGAGCTAAATTTAGCCATTCAGACTATAAATTAAAATTGCTTGATAACATGCATGAGAGCTACTAGATAAATAATGCTAATAAACACGGTAAGGTTGACAGGTCTCGGACGAGAAGAAGCTGAGATGGGTCCGGACCAAGGTGAACGTGGAAGACCACGTTATCGTCCCTGACCTGGACCCAGACGCCGCCTCCGTCAATCCGGACAAGGTGGTGGAGGACTACGTAGCCGCCCTCTCCGGCGCCCCCATGGACCACTCCCGGCCCCTCTGGGAGCTTCACATCCTCAACGTCGCCACCGCCGAGGCCGCAGCCGTCGCCGTTCTCCGCGTCCACCACTCTCTCGGCGACGGCATCTCCCTCATGTCCCTCCTCCTCGCCTGCACTCGCCAATGCTCCGAACCCGACCGCCTCCCCTCCATCCCTGATGCCCGCCGCTCCACCTCCGCCGCCGCCAACTCCCGGTCAGGCCTCCTCGCGCTCCTCCTCTGGATCTGGGCCGATTTGGTCCTTGCATGGCACACTCTCGTGGATGCGATCATCTTCGCCGCCACCCTCGCCTTCGTGAAGGACACCCGGACACCGCTGATGGGCATGGAAGGTGTCGAGTTCCATCCGAAACGGTTCGTGCATCGCACCGTGAGCCTCGACGACATCAAGGATATCAAGAAGGCCATGAATTGTGTAAGCCTACCTTTTTCTGTTGCTGAACTCGTCGAAAAAGTGTTAAACAACTGGCTGACATTCGGACAACGGATTCAAATTTTCCAAATTCTCAGACTGTAAATGATGTACTTGTGGGGATTACGTCGGCAGGACTCTCTCGATATCTTGATAGGAGATACGGTGAGATTAGAACTGTATAACTATATATAATTCTACCCTTTGTTCTGTTGCTAATTGGATGATGCTCAGGTGAGGGTGATGATATGAAGAAGAAGGAGAAGAAGGGATTGCCAGGGAACATCCGACTGAGAACAGCGCTGCTCGTTAACATTCGACGGACGCCAGGAATCCATGTGAGTGTTCTCTTTTCTCCTGCTTCGGATTCGGGTTATGTTAAGATCTTCTTGTTCATAATGAGTTTGTGGATTATAAGTAGGCTTTGGCTGAGATGATGGAGAAAGGAAAAGGTGGGGCCAAGTGGGGGAATAAGCTGGGTTACATGGTTCTCCGGTTTCCTATTGCCGTCTTCGAGGATCCTCTAGAGTATATTCGGAGGGGAAAGGCAATTGCAGAAAGGAAGAAGAACTCTTTGGAAGCAGTCTTCACGTATTGGAGTGCTTGGGTGATTGTTAAAATCTTTGGTATAAAGGTATAAGTCTTATAATATATCCGTCACTCAGTTTTTAGAGCATATACCAACAAAAAAAATCTTGTCTCATGAGCTTCCCCTTATCACATATTTTGTGTTTTTTATCAGTTTATTTAATATGTTATCTCTATGGAAAGGTAGCAAAAGGAACCAGTATTGATGCTCTGCTCATACCATAATTGATCAAGGAAAGATCTATGTGCTGCCTCTGTAAACAACTCCACCTGGATTAATTACACTGCACTAAACTCCACCCTTTTTCTTAATCATAATTTTACCTATAAGAACTTCACCATCATGGTTATTAGTGCATTAATTTCTTTATTTCTCAATATTCAAAGGATCAGCATACCAGAAAAATAAGGGAAAAAGAAAAGGTTTAAATGAACAACCATGGAATTCCTGTTTGTCTAGTCCTAGTCACTTGGTTTTGTCATGCTGGCAGATTCACAGTCTGAAATAGTTATTCCTATTCTCTTAACGAATGAGCTGGTGGTTTACCACCCTGTTATTCCAAGAGTTTTTCTTTGGTATCTTTTTTTTTGAAATAGAAAGTATTCTATAGACGTTCAAGAGTTTTCCATGGGTAGAGTATTTTTGTGCAAGAGTTCCTATTAGGTAGATAAATCTTTCTTAAAAAATGACTAATTTACTAGAAAGAGCCTTAAAGTTGACGAGACTTCCATGCTTTGCTCTATTAAGCTATAACTATGAGGTATATCAAGTCATCAACCGAATGAAAGGAAAAATCTAAACTGTTAGCTTCAAAAAAAGAGATGGCTTAAAGGGAAAAAAATGTGCTGAAACAAAACTCTTTTTTTTTAAGGAAAAAGAATTAGTTCTTATCATAATTGCTTCCATATAGTAGTATACCCTGATTACATAATTTAACTGCATATCCTAATGTTTAAATCATTGAAATCCAGACTTATTCTGTAATTGGGTCTAGTAAGTTGCTGCAGTCAGTATGCTTTGTTTATCAACCGTGTATGTATGTACGGGATGCTCTTTCAGATTTGTTAGGGAAGTGAGTTTAATTATGCTTTAAGCTCATGGTGATCTTCTCTCTTCCTTTCCTTCTTCATTCTGTATGTGTTTGCAACATAAACATAAGGTTTGTGCTCATATGTGCTTTTATGCCCCTTAATGTATAGTTTTCTCAAGTGTACGTAACATTTAAATACATCTAATGCCTGCTGTGTCTTTATGAATCACAGGCAGCAGCTGCCCTGTGTCACAGAATGGTTATTCACACGACACTATCGTTCTCAAATATCGTTGGTCCAGTAGAAAAGATTGGGTTTTATGGCCATCCAGTGGTCTACATTGCTCCCAGTGTTTATGGGCACCCTCATGTAAGTGACTCCACAATAGTCTTCAAAGTTAAGTTAGTTTATCTTTTATTTTATTTGCAAAAGCTTATTTAAGATGATAACTAGTGTGTGGTACTATTCTGCACCACAGTCTGTCCTCTTGCTGATTAATCGTATACATCCTAGTTATGCTCCTTAAGCCACCGAAATATCAGTAAATCATCAAAAAAGAGCAACTTCAAGTATTAGAGCAGTTGAAGAGGTGGCTACTCATTGCAATTGCACAGGAAATCTTGGTTTCCATTATCTCACTGTCATTTGATATAATCTTGTAATTTTTAGCAGGAATCTCTAACCTTTAGCATCTTATTTTTTATGGTACATTTTATTATGGTTTCTTAGACATAAAGGGCAGCCTCAACCACCCCCACTGTCATTTTTTGATTGCTTCAGTTGGAATTTTAACAGGCCCTCACTCTTCATTTCCAAAGTTACATGAACACAATGAAGATAGTTCTAGCAGTTGATGAGTTGTCAATACCAAATCCTAACCAGCTGTTGGATGACTTCGCTGAATCCCTCAGACTCATAAAGGATGCAATTGCAAGATCATAGAAGACAAAGTTAATCTTCTGAGATCAGTAGTCTTCAGATGGACGTACACCAACATGAGCAGGCCTGTAAAATTTTCACTCCGTTATTGGTTTTGTAATCAACCAATGGTCATGAATTTATAGAATCTTTACAATTATGCAGCAAAGGTACAAAATGAACTTACAAAAGATTTATTATGGTTTGATGCTTTTTTACTTTTTTTTTTGAGAAAAGATGACTTTTTACTTGTTCTATGTAATCTATGGTGAAAATTGTTGTCTAAAATCTTCTTTAAAAAAATGTTGGCTAAAAGGGTTGTTTAGTCAGACGTAATGCAAGTGATGAACTGGTGCTCACTGTTAAAATAAAGCTTGTACTTCAAATTTAGATGCATCATTCCTCTCAAAAATTTTAGAGTCATCATATAATGAGCCACAAAACAGTCCTTAATTGCAAGTGTTACATATGAAGATTAAGAAAATTGATGCAGACGTGGCATGTTTGTTTGGAATCCAGCCATCATCATGCAAAAATAAGAACTTGATTTGCTACCACCGTGGTCTTTGGTCCTCCCAAGTTCTGAAACGAAAGAGATACAGCTACTAAATCTTGCTCTGGCTTCCATCATCCTCCTACCTCGACCACGTAATGGAGAGATAATCTGATAAGAAAAAAAGAGGAAAAATCACCTTGGAAATCAGGGTTTGACACAGTCTAAAAATTTGAAACCAAATTCTCTGTTTTCTTTCAAGTTAGTCAAATCAAAATAAGGGTAATCGAAAAAGAAACCATAAAAAATATATATTTTTATTTTGAGAAAGAAACCATATATGAATCGATTTCTTAATTATATATTCAATGCATCATTCGAAAGATTTATTAATTCACAAACCAGCTATACATCAACCATATATCATACCGTCAAGCACAAAAAAAGCTTAATAACTTTCGATAGGCTTCCCATCCATTTATTAAAAAAAAAAAAAAAAAACTCGAACATCGTTTCATAAAAAAATAAAAAGGCCGGGCATATAGCGTGTCATCAACAGTCCATCTTGTACAAGATTGAAAATTACATATAAACTACGCCCGGTAATGCTAATTGATGAACGAAACATAAACACAAGCAAATTAATTAGTTTGTCGATCCACTAAAATCCTAGTAGGATTATGTTTTTTTCTTCATTTTGAGAGCAATGGTGGTGGTACAACACCCTCCAGGTTAATGCTTTCTTATTTATTAATAAGTTTTCTTATTGATTTGAAAATTTTATAACAGAGCGCATGAGTTACTCTTTTCCATTAATTCTTCTCAGATGCTCTATCTTGGTTCTTAAATATTTTTTTGGATCCCAATCCCAGTTTGCTTATTTTGCTGGAAGCAAATTAATATAAAATTTGACAAATCCTTCTTGCTGATTGTTAATTTGGTCATTTCCTTCAGCAATCCCCTCTTCCATGACTAAATTTCCAAGATTATATGTTAATCTGGCAAGTAAGTTCCCTTTAAGAACTCGTCTCAGCGCCCTATAAATGATCCTAGCCAGAGCCATATTTGGCGGCCTAAACCAATCCATGGGCGCCAACCTTCGATCCCTGTCCCTCTTCCAAACTTGGCATTCCTCCAGTTTCTATCTATGGCCGTGGTGATCCCACACACCGCAAACCAAGCTCGTATCCTGTTCCACCACCCGTTTATTTCAAATAAAACCTCCCTCCAACTCCGTCTCCTTCGCCAAGGAATGGCGGGTTCCACGCTCCCCCTCCTCCTCCTCCTCCTCCTCCCGGTTTCGTCCCCACAGCTCATTCCCCCCACCCCCCTCCGCCCTCCACCTGTCTCGACCCCAGAAACACGTCCACCTCTTACCTCCGCTCGCTCCTCGCCCGTCTCCAATGGCGGAGACACCGAACCCCCGACGAAGCCTCCAGGCCTCGTCTCCTTCACGGGCGGCAAAGGCAGCTACAAGATGATGGCCCACGAGTTCTTGAAAGCCCACAACGAGATCCGCAAGCTTGCCGGCGAGAAGCCATACGTATGGGACAAGAAGCTGGCTCGCTACGCCCGGCGGTGGGCCGAGCAGCGGCGAGAGCAGTGCGACACGACCCACTCCCATGGCCCCTACGGCGAGAACATGTTCTGGGGGACCGGGTGGGACTGGAAGGCCAAGGAAGCCGTCCAGAACTGGGCCAAGGAGCATCTCTACTACAACCGCACCGAGAGGTCGTGCTTGCCCGAGAGGATGTGCGGCCACTTCACGCAGATCGTCTGGAACAGCACGGCCAGGGTCGGCTGCGCCCGCGTCGAGTGCTACCACGGCGGCGTCATCATCAGCTGCAACTACGAGCCGCCGGGGAAC
This sequence comes from Phoenix dactylifera, assembly GCF_051530095.1. NCBI lineage: Eukaryota > Viridiplantae > Streptophyta > Magnoliopsida > Arecales > Arecaceae > Phoenix > Phoenix dactylifera. The sequence continues at coordinate 28,692,150 of NC_143198.1, read as the reverse complement.
TATGTGGGCGAGGATCCCTTCTCCTCCTGAGCTCCGAGCTTACAGGCGATCGCAAACAGACGACGTCGATGGGTATACAAAATCTTCCATCAGTCCTACCTGATGGCTCGTGCGAGTCGACCGCTTTCACATCTCTGGAAGAACGAAGAGAGTATATATCCATGAATGGATGATATGGTATTGTCTATCACTTTTAATTTTGTTTTAGTAGTTTGCATGGATGCTGCTAATGTGGATCCCTTATATATTAATGGAGTTCTTATTCTTTTAACTCCTTTTTTGTTGAACATATTTAATAGGATGTCAGTGTTGGGGTACTTGAATCATAACCTTTATATGCTGAGGAGATCGATCGGTTGGCTTTCACAGAAATGATTTGGTGTTATTTGCAAGGGATTGATTACACTGGTTAAATAATTCATTGAAGTACAATAATTTTAGTGCATGTATCTGGCTTCATATTGTGAATCGTGGAATCAAACGCAGGATCAGGTTGTGGATGCATGGTGGTTGTATGCGGCCATGATCTTTTATTGTTCTTTCAAGAAAAATATAAGCAAACGAGTAAATCTCATTCAAACCTGATGTAGTCTCAACTTTTTAGTTCTACAGGTTCCCTTAGAGGGAGTCAGATAAAGAATCTCATCAGTTGAATGATTTTTTTTCCTCCTTTTATTTTTGAAGGAAAATTTTCGAGCAATTCAATCAACATGAAATTATAGATTAGGCATGCAATTCTGCCATGTTGGTTCAGGTTCCACTTATACTAGATCTAACCAACAAATATCCCAGTTAGGAACTCCTATAAATCCTGTCATGCAACAACTAGGTTACTTGTAGCCCCATCTGCATTCACAGATAAAATTAGTTGATGCGATCGCATCATAATTTTCTTGTTCCCTGGAATTAACATGGTGCAAGCCCAAAAGTTCAGGAACCCCTATGATCCTTAACATAGCTTGGTCTCTTGTGAACTGCAAGTCCTTGTACACACATGGTTGCTGGAGTCATGATCAGTGGTTGTGATACATGGTTCGGCCGGAGGGGAGCACAGGAAGGGGAGGACAAGGCCATGCAAGAGCAAATGGGTAATGAAGGTCAGCTCTTTATTATGTCCAAGTGATTAGTGTGGTACAAGTATTCCTTCGTAATAATAGCATCATAAATTAGCTCAAGTGTTGAATGATGATCATGACAAGAATTATACAAGTTAAAGGTCCATGGTGATGGATCATGGCAGTGAGGTTCCTTATATCATCGATCGATTTCTTCCACATACCTCAATTTGAAGCAAATTTAGCATCAAATCCTGCATGCGTTACCACAATACTCCACTGTAATCATATAATGCTCGTTTTAATGGATCTTGGTCTGAAGACACTTTGAAAATTGCACTGGACTTCAACCAAGAAGAAATACACTGGCGGGATTGTTAGTAATGTTCCAGGTCGCCACAGTCCGGCAGGTGTATTAGTTATAAAATATGCACAAAGGAGCTAACCATTTTCTGTAATTTAGTTGTTTAGCCTCCTATTTCTCCCTAGAGGTAAGTCAAATGGTGCCTTCTATAACAGAGTTGTCGAGATCTGAGCTATTATTAAACAAGGCCATAAACACAGGGAACATGTTTGTTCCGGTTGTTAACCAGTCAAGTGGACTAAATAATGCCCATAGTGTTGGGGCCAAAACAGGGATATTGCAGAATAAACTAAGGCAAAACCAAAGCCAACTAGAAGCAATATTCATACAGGCAATATATCAAACACTTGAAGAGCAGAAAGAAAAACACACCAAATTTACGTGGAAAAACCCTCCAGTGTAGAGGGAAAAAACCACGGGGCAAATCCAATCAATCCACTATAATAAATATAGAGTTTACAATCCTCAAGTTTATGCCCAAAACTTGAGTTCACAACAAATTGGAAAAACTCCAATATCACCTCCCTAAGAGTAACAATGATCTCATCCAAACCACCATAGTATGATGAACTCAAGAATGTAATGAGATCCCTAGCAATGAATACTATAAACTCCCTATAGCATCCAATACAACTCTTAGATTGAAACCCAATTTGTTAAATCTCCATGTGAAAATCACATCCAGAAAAAAAAAAAAAGAACAAGAAAAAGAACCTGTTTCTTTTTCCGTAGGGCGTGCGCAAATCTTTGGATTTTTCTCTCGCGCCCTTCTCCTTTTTTTTTTCTTTTTCTCTGCCGTATGCTCCTTCCTTTCTCTGTTTTCTTTTCCGTGTTTCTCAGCCGCAAGCCCTTCAGTTTTTATGTTTGATGTGTCGCCAGCCTCAGGTTCACACGTCCCTTTATTTCATCACGCGGTCTCCCAAGCGGTCCTACAAAAAAAACAAGGATTAAGCCCTAATGGGCTATTGGGCCTCCTCAAGTGGGCTGGACCCACTTACAATCTCCCCCTCCAGCCCACAGAGGAAGGAGACTGTACTCTAACTTGCTAGTTAGAATCCATGCCGGCCAATCCGGCACAAAGTTTCAGCTTCTCTCTTGTCACAACTTTTGTCATCATGTCAGCTGGATTCTTGTCAGTGTGAATCTTCTGTAGTGATACTAACTGTTCTGCAACTATCTGACGTAGCCAATGATATCTCACATCTATGTGCTTCGTACGTGAATGATATGTGGCATTCTTGCTCAAATCTAATGCACTTTGACTGTCACAATGAACTACGTACTCATCTTGCTTCAAACTCAAATCTTGGAGAAACCGTCTCATCCAAAGCATCTCTTTCCCTGCTTCAGTAGCTGCAATATACTCAGCCTCAGTGGTAGATAAGGCAACACACTTCTGCAGTTTCGACTGCCAAGATACAGCTCCCCCTGCAAAAGTAAACAAATACCCTGAAGTAGATTTTCTTCCATCAAGATCACCTGCCATATCTGAATCTGTATAGCCCTCCAAAATTGGTTTTGAGCCCCCAAAAGTCAAGCACATCTTGGAGCTACCTCTCAAGTATCTGAAGATCCACTTCACTGCTTGCCAGTGATCTTTCCCAGGATTAACAAGGAACCTGCTAACAACTCCAACAGCATGAGCAATGTCTGGGCGTGTGCAAACCATGGCATACATCAAACTTCCAACTGCAGAGGAGTAAGGAACTACTGCCATGCTATCTTTCTCTTCCTTTGTAGAAGGACAAGTCTTCTTACTCAGTCTGAAGTGACTACCAAGAGGTGTACTGACTGGTTTAGCCTGCTTCATGTTAAACCTTTCAAGTACTCGCTCAATATACTTCTCCTGTGATAACCACAGCTTCTTAGCTTTTCTGTCACGAAAAATCTGCATACCCAAAATCTGTTGTGCTGCACCAAGATCTTTCATGTCAAAGTACTTGGACAACTCTACCTTCAAACTGCGAATCAACTGAACATCTTGTCCTACTATCAACATGTCATCTACATATAACAAGAGAATAATGAATTTACCATCAGAAAATTTTCTGACATACACACAATGATCTGCCTCTGTCTTGGTATAGCCATGACCCACCATGAATGAATCAAACTTCTTATACCATTGCCTTGGAGCCTGCTTTAACCCATACAGACTCTTCTTCAACCTGCAAACCATGTGCTCTTTTTCCTTTACTTCAAATCCTTCTGGCTGAACCATGTAGATCTCTTCCTCCAAATCACCATGGAGAAAAGCAGTCTTCACATCTAATTGCTCAAGTTCAAGATCTAAGCTAGCTGCCAAACCTAGAACAACTCGAATGGAACTCATCTTGACAACTGGAGAGAATATCTCATCAAAGTCAATACCTTTCTTCTGCTTGAAGCCTTTTACCACCAATCGAGCTTTGTACCTCACTAACTTTTCACCATCCATCTTTCGCTTGAACACCCATTTGTTTCCTAGAGCCCTTTTACCTTTAGGAAGCTCTACCAACTCATAAGTGTCATTCTTCTGTAGAGAACTCATCTCTTCTTGCATAGCCGTCACCCAGCTCTGCTTGTCCTTATGAGTCTGCACTTCTTGAAAGCTCTCTGGCTCCCCCTCCTCAGTAAGCAAAACAAACTCTGATTCAGGGTATCTAGTTGATGAACGACGCTCCCTGGTAGACCTCCTAACCCGAGGCTCTACCGCAGTAGGCTGCTCCCCCTGCTCAACACTCTCTGGCAGAGTAGACTGCTCCCTCTGCTCAAACAAATCGTCCTCATCAACAACTGGCCCATCACCTTGGTCTTCAACTTGCATCTCTTCTCTATCAGTGGCACTTTCTGGAGGCAAAGAGATCGATGTAAAGTTAGGAACACCTTCAACTGTTTGACTGGGCTTCTCTACTTTTTCAAAATCTGCCAAGGTTTGGTCTTCATGAAAAACCACATCTCTGCTTCTGATGATCTTCTTCTTCTCTAGATCCCATAGCCTGTAGCCAAATTCTGCATCTCCATAACCAACAAATATGTAAGGAATAGCCTTATCATCAAGCTTTGCTCGTTGTTCCTTAGGCACATGTGCAAATGCCTTGCACCCAAATACCTTCAAATGAGAGTAGGAAATATCCTTCCCTGTCCACACTTTTTCAGGAATATCAAAACCTAAAGGAACAGATGGAGACCGGTTGATTAAATAGCACGCAGTAAGTACAGCTTCACCCCAGAATGACTTAGGCAGTTTAGCCATCCTCAACATACATCTGACCTTTTCTATAATGGTGCGATTCATCCTCTCTGCAACACCATTATGCTGTGGGGTACCAGGAACTGTCTTCTCATGTCTAATACCATGCTCTGAACAGTAATTCTCAAACTCATTAGATGTGTACTCACCTCCATTATCTGTACGAAGACACTTCAATTGCTTCTCTGTTTCTCTCTCCACCAAGGCATGAAACTGCTTGAAGCACTGAAATACCTGGTCTTTTGTTCTTAAAACATAAACCCACACTTTTCGTGAAGCATCATCAATAAAGGTAATAAAATATTTACGACCACCTAAGGACTCTACTTCAATGGGACCACATACATCAGAATATACCAAATCCAATATATTGGGTTTTCTACTAGAGGCTTTTTGAAAAGAAATTCTATGATGCTTGCCAAGTAAACAATAATCACAGGGATTCAATGACATACCTGTATGGAAAGGAATGAGGGACTTCCTTCCCAAAATCTGCAATCCCTTCTCACTCATGTGAGCCAGCCGTCTGTGCCACAGATCTGGTAAAGCATCGTCTTCAGTCATATTCACTGTACCACCGCACAACTTTACTTGTGTTTTATAAAGTGTACAGCAAAGCTTTCCTCTAGCAAATACCATGGACCCCTTCGATAGTTTCCATCTCCTGTTGCCAAAATAATTATCATACCCAGCTATATCAAGAGCATTAGTAGAGATCAGATTCAGACGCATATCTGGAACATGTCGCACATCCTTGAGTGTAAAGGAGCATCCAACATTGGTAACAAAACAGATATCACCAATTCCCACAATATCAGCATAACTGTCATTTCCCATCTTCACCCTGCCAAATTTACCTGCTCTATAAGTAGTGAAGAGCTCTCTCCTTGGAGTGATATGACAGGAACATGCCGAGTCAATTACCCACTCCACATCAGGATCTGCAACATGACAACACTGGTCCTCTCCCACACAGAGAACTGCCACTGCTTCATCTGAAACACAAACAGTGGTGTCTTCATTGTTGGCCTTCTTCTGATTCTTTTCCTCTTTCAATTTCTTTTTCCAAGCCTTGCAGTGTTTCTTCATATGACCCTCTTTATTACAGTAGTAGCACTTGATTTTTCCTCTTGTACTAGACTGACTTCTAGAAGTACCGCGCCCCTTAAAATCTCTGCTCTTACCTCTTCCTCTGTTTTCTGTAACAAGAGCCTGTGCACTGTCCTTACCCATGTCTCTTCTTCTTGTTTCTTCATTAAACAAGCTATCTTTCACCAGAGTAAGTTGTAGCACCCCATCAGGAGCAGAGTTGCTAAGTGACACTACCAAAGTCTCCCAACTATCAGGCAATGAACTCAACAGTAATAATGCCTGCAACTCATCATCTAGCACTATCTTCATTGTGGTCAACTGATTCACCAAGTCTTGGAACTCACTCAAATGCTCAGCAACAGATTTTCCCTCTTTCAACTTCAAATTCACAAGCCTCCTAATTGCAAAGGCTTTGTTTTGGGCTGTCTTCCTCTCATAGAGACCCTCTAACTTCATCCAAAGACTGTAGGCATCTGTCTCTTGAGATACATGATGGAACACACTGAGATCAATCCACTGTCTGATATACCCAATAGCTTTCCTGTGCATCTTCTTCCAGTCACTATCACTAATGTCCTTTGGCTTAGCATTAGCACCTTCAATGGGCTCATGTAAATCCTTACAGTAAAGGATATCCTCCATCATAGGCTTCCAAATAGAATAATTAGAAGCACTAAGTTTCATCATAGTACCAGAAGAATTCTCCATCTACTTCCACAATATCTCCACACCCACACAACCTCAGCTCTGATACCACTTGTTGGGGCCAAAACAGGGATATTGCAGAATAAACTAAGGCAAAACCAAAGCCAACTAGAAGCAATATTCATACAGGCAATATATCAAACACTTGAAGAGCAGAAAGAAAAACACACCAAATTTACGTGGAAAAACCCTCCAGTGTAGAGGGAAAAAACCACGGGGCAAATCCAATCAATCCACTATAATAAATATAGAGTTTACAATCCTCAAGTTTATGCCCAAAACTTGAGTTCACAACAAATTGGGAAAACTCCAATATCACCTCCCTAAGAGTAACAATGATCTCATCCAAACCACCATAGTATGATGAACTCAAGAATGTAATGAGATCCCTAGCAATGAATACTATAAACTCCCTATAGCATCCAATACAACTCTTAGATTGAAACCCAATTTGTTAAATCTCCATGTGAAAATCACATCCAGAAAAAAAAAAAAAAAAAAAGAACAAGAAAAAGAACCTGTTTCTTTTTCCGTAGGGCGTGCGCAAATCTTTGGATTTTTCTCTCGCGCCTTCTCCTTTTTTTTTTCTTTTTCTCTGCCGTATGCTCCTTCCTTTCTCTGTTTTCTTTTCCGTGTTTCTCAGCCGCAAGCCCTTCAGTTTTTATGTTTGATGTGCCGCCAGCCTCAGGTTCACACGTCCCTTTATTTCATCACGCGGTCTCCCAAGCGGTCCTTAAAAAAAAACAAGGATTAAGCCCTAATGGGCTATTGGGCCTCCTCAAGTGGGCTGGACCCACTTACACATAGATTCATCTTAGAATGCAAGCAAGTGCTCTTATAACCATATTCTAATTTCTCCATCCTTAGGACAGCAGTTGATTATTAAGAGGACAAAGGCTTCAGTAACGCAAAATTTGCCCAGAAAAAATTTGCACACCGATAACAGTCTAACACTGCATTGCAGTGCCATCATCAATATAGGCATTTCAACTTTGTTGAAGTTTAGCCATTTGGCATAGTTGACTGAGACCTCAAATCTAAGCACTTGTCCTTGTAGAGTTCCAGTTCAAACCCTGGGTATTGTTTGAAAAAAAAAAAGGGAACTTTATTCAAGTTCAGGTTTATTTACATGGTAATTTTTCAATCCTTCTCGATCTTTTCTGGCTCTTTGTGTAATTTTTTTGGCTGTTAGTACAATCTTTTGGACTTTTTTGTGGGCTTTTGCTGGCTCTTAGTTAATATTCTCTTCCCTGATCCTTTGTTTCCCTTGTTAGTTACCTGTAATTTTTTCCAATCATAAAAGCATCATTAGTTTGGCAATAATGTCAGTGACACTTTATGATACATTTTTCTTAATGAACCTAACTGAAGTTGATAAAAGAGCTCCATAAAGAATCATAGAGTTGGGAGTTGGTGAAGGTCAATGCTGTCACAGATTCCTCAATTGTTGGAATCTCCAAATAAGATGATGATACATTATCACCAACATCCAAAGTCTCGGGTGGCAGTATCACGACCTACATACATGACAATTGTTAACAACCTATAGTTCCGTAATGAACCTTAGCGACCCGAACTAGGTACCGCTATCTTCTAAACCCTTTGTTCAGGTACCTCCTGACGACTCATACCGAATGGTTCAGTATCAACAATCCTTATAATGTTATAAGGGATTCCAAAACCATGTTGCAGACCTCCATGGCTCCATTATGTTGCAGATGCACATAAGGAGAATTCAAACATGGCTTTTTTTTTTAGCCATTATTTTACTATAATGGCTAACAAAATAGTATGAATAAAGATCTTATGTTTTGATTGTCGGACAAAAGGGAGCGAACGAAAAAAAGTTACTTTCGTATCGATATCTTTGTCAAATAATATTATTATTTCTGTTGAGAGAGTGATAATAATCGCAAATGGGCTAGGGTTATACACTCATTAATCTATCCATCTATTATTTTTAGATTGGACTTCAACATGATTTCAAAGTTCTCACTTTTTTAATTTGCGTGGAAGTGGTGATGATTCCAGAAGGAATTTTGGTGGTGATTATTTACTCAAATATCCATTCACCTACTAGTTTAGGTTATTGAGTTAGACTTTAATAATTTCATCTACTAGTTTAAGTTTTTGAGTTAGGCTTCAATAATTATATATAATGATAGCCACTGCGCTGTCGACCAATTTTAGCCAGCATCCTGGGGCCAACGGCACCAAATTTTGAAGTGATAATCTCACCCACTCTCTCGTCCCACCTCCGCCATCTTTTCTAGATGACAGCTTCCGATTATTTTTTAACTGCCGGATCTAAAGAGAAAGAAAGAAACCATGGCCTCCGGCCCCGCTCACCAACCACTACCCCACAGCACAACTCCTGTCACCACCCAAAGTATTAATCCTCTCATCCATCTTAAAATGCAAGCGACGGCAACCACCCACCCTCCTCCACCACCTTTCCCTCTTTGGATCATCTCAGCTTGTATCCCTTTCTTCCACCTTGGTCTCTATACTTCTCTGGGAGGTCGTTGGCCATGGGGCGTGGCTTCCTTTCCCTGATCCTCGCACTCGGGGCCGCCATAGGGGCTGCCCGTGCGCAGAGCTGTGAGGAAGATCTCCCTGCCGCTCTCACCAATTATTCCGGCCTCGCCTGCACGCCCGTCTGGAATAATTTTATCCTCAGGGTAATTATATCTCCATTCTATACATCTTTCATCTCTTGTATTTATCTATCGTGGATAAAATCCTAAATGTAGATAATGTGATGGATCTTTAGTTAGGATTTGGAACTTGGGCAGTCAACCCATTTTCGGATGCTTAGATCTGGTCACTTCTTGTGCTGATGACGTGGCATTTCTATGAATTTTCTGGTTCATGAAGTGGAATATGAAGATTTTTACTTGATATGGGTTGGAATTGGATGATACGGACTCATAGATTAATGCTAAGCAAACGGATCAGTGCTGTAAAGTTACATAGAGGGGAATTATTTGAATAAGAGAGGAGATGATGCAATTCAAGAAGTGTTGGAAAAATTCATCATATATTATGTGAAACTTGATGATCTGATGTTGGTTTGAATCTACAAGAACATCATATTCGAGGAAGAAAACCAAGAAATATTTAGTTACAGAGGATGCACACCTTTGAGGATCGAAAACCTAGGTATAGACTATATGAATTATGGAAGGACTGAAAAAAATGCATGACAGGCGCAACCCAAACATCTAATTGCTATAACGTTTGCAGAGTTTTATTAATATGGCCGAGGGTGCCAACTAGTGCAATTGGTGAAGTTATTGGGGGTTGGTAAGCCTAAGCAATTTCATCCGGGTTTCCTTTCAACCTAATTACAAAAGAAAAGAAAAAAAAGTAGCATGATCTAGCACCCCTTCCTTTTAGACTAAAGATGGATTTTAAATGAATATTTACTTGGACAGAGATGCATCATCCTTAAGGTGTATAGTGGATGAATGTTTAGAAAGGAAGGTGAAAGGTATTACTACAAAGTAGTGAGACAATTTGGATAAAATTTGCCGAGATCATTATTAGAATCGTCATCCGTGGACATTATGGAAAATGTCATGCATGAAAGCAATCGACGAGAACAAGGCATAATGCATCACAATGTGCATCATTTACTAGTTTTGTTTCTTTGATTATCAGAAAAGTTTCTTGAAACGTTTGTTGTCTGAACTATCTTTCATTGAAGTAGATACTAAATATTGTCCCTCGATTTCTTGAAACATTTGTTGCAGTACTCCAAGGACCAAGACAATGTTTTGCGCATTGTCCTATCTACTACATATGCCACTGGGTGGGTTGGGATGGGATTCTCGAAGGATGGAATGATGGTTGGCTCCAGTGCAATGGTGGGCTGGATGGGCAAGACTGGCATACCTCATATCAAACAATACTATTTAGGTGGAAAGTCTAGTTCAGAAGTCAAATTAAACCGGGGGCAGCTGCCGACTGCTGCTGTTCCACCTACAGTTGTTGTTGATCAGGCCAAAATCTACATAGCATTTCAATTGAAATTTTCAGCTCCAATTACTCAGCAGAAACTTCTGTTCGCTCTTGGGACTAAAATTCCAGTCAATAAGCGCTTAACAATACATGATGATAAGACATCTATTTCCTTTGACTTCGCATCAGGTTTTGTTCCTCTTGCCATTTTTCTCAGCCTTTCTCTGGCTGTGAGGTTATTAATGCTTGGATTAGCTATGAAATTATATTTATTATTTTGTCAACATGCAGCATGTTTTCTGCATAACTAGCTAGTAGCTACATGCTTAGAATGCAGATAGGCAAGTTTCTCAGAGGATCTGTAGAAAATCTGAGAATTTTAAGGTGTAATAAAGAGACTTAATGTTTTTTGGAAAATCCTTAATTCACAAAATATCCTTCATTTTTCCTATACTTGTTATCTACACTATAGTATTATTACAACATATTCTCTCATAGTTGCCTATCTGCCACCTGTGCGCAGCACTTGATATTTCTTGCCTTATAAACGGGGCACCTACTCCATATATAGCTGGTATTATATTTGCAGAATGTTGTACTACAATCACTATACATGTTTGTGATTTTGTGTTTTACAACTGTAGTTCATCCTATTTCCCTGAATTTTATACCAGAAATTTTCGTCTAGAATAGAAGATCCTCTTACCGAACCTACTTGGTAGTGCACTCATGTTTTATAAAGTTAGTCTGTTAGAAAATCAAAAGCAGCCCCTACTTCCAGTCTTTAGGAAAACCTTAAAATCTGTAATCTAACCCTTGATCATAAATATTATTATCTAAATCCAAACTATTGAAACCAATGTTCATCAGTGACCTCTTCCAGCAACAATTGAAGCCATCCAATCACCTGCATGTTGAGCTTAAAACCAAAGCAGCATATCCAACTCTCTTACTTGCATCACCTTATTGCTAGGTTGCATTTGATAATTAACCTGATATGATGAACATTTCTTCTCAAGTCCTTGTGTGCTGTAACTAGTAAAAGTAGAGATAATGCCATTGCATCGTTCGTGGAATCTTTGGACATTCTATGTTTTATGCCATTGCGTCTTAGTTCTGGATCAAACTTCCTTTAGTGTACCAGTCGGCTTATTCTTTTTCATTATAGAATTTACACTTCACTTTGTTTCCAGGTACTTCATCTGCTTCTTCCTCCTATCCATCCAATCTCAAAAGGACCCATGGAGCACTAGCTATATTTGGATGGGGTGTGCTCTTACCTATAGGAGCCATTGTTGCAAGATATTGCAAGCAATGGGATCCATTATGGTTTTACCTTCATGTGGTCATTCAACTTATTGGATTTGTTTTTGGTCTTGCGGCTGTGGTGGCTGGAGTCGCACTATATGACAAACTGCATGCAAATGTTACTGCACACAGGGGCCTTGGCATTTTTGTCCTTGTGCTGGGTATTCTTCAGGTCTGTGAGCTGATCTTTTACTTGTCTAAGAATATATCTGAATATCTTTTGATGTTTCTATTTTTTATGTTAAGGATAGCAGAAATCACAGTCTCAAATCCCCTTTCCCATGCGAGAACACTACTTCCATGTCTGTATGAGATAATGTAAATGTGCTTCATCTTCATCTAGGGAATGAGATTTTCCAAATTCCATTGATAGCTTGGCTCCACCTGGGGCACAAGAACATAATGTGATCTGTGGTGCTTATTTGAATCCTAAGAAGAAGAAATGGTTTCGGTCAAAAGAAAGTGAAATGTGGCTATTCAAGTTTATGTTGCCCATAAGAGCAACAGAGCTTTTAATCATTAGGAGAATATGAAATTGCATTCTCCAAGTTAATAAATTCTATGATTTAGCTAAATTCTACTTATTTTTTAAGAAAATATATATTGTTTAAAGCAAGCTTTAAGGTTTTCACAATTGTCCAGTTATCATCAATCCTATCTCTATCTAGAAGTTGTGGCCTCCAAAACATGTGATATAGACATCTAACTTTGTTATTTATGCGCTGCTTGCAATTGATATCCTTGGTTGCTAAATCCTCACCAGCAGATATTAATTTCCTTTTTTTCCCCCTCTTTTTCCTTTTGACAAGCATGTAGGAGTGCCACCATCCTGAGTCAAATTCAGAACCTCTCCAACTGAGAAAGGTGGCAACCGGCGAAATCTCATTGCCATAGACACTCTCATTTAGTTTTCAATTGCACGCATGCATGCATGCATCTGGCTGTTACTCCTCCTGAAGTATAATGAAAGCTGTTTTTTTTCCTCTGTAAATAATGATTGACTGAAAACAGAGTATACAAATTGTGCTGCACTTCCATTCATGCTTGTTCTGATTGTAATTCCCACCATACAGGTGATAGCATTTTTCCTACGACCTGATAAGGACTCCAAAATCCGCAAGTACTGGAACTGGTACCACCACTGGGCTGGAAGGCTTGCACTCTTTTTTGCAGCAGTTAACATCGCTCTTGGGATCAAAGTTGGAGGTGCGGGGAGTTCCTGGAAAATCGGTTATGGTTTCAATCTTGCCATCCTGCTGATTGCGTCTATCGTTCTGGAAGTCCTGCTTTGGACAAGATGGTCCAAGAGATCTGCCGCTTATCCAACAACATATTAGCTGCAACTTGTTTTGTAATCATTAAGATTAAGGTATGGTTTTAATAATTAGGTGTGATGTTGGTAAGTTTTCTTTGTTACATATCTTTCAACAACCATTTTGAGTTTACCAATCGCAGTCTATGTTGGTGCTCTAATCTGTTCCATCTTTTTCTCTTTTATTTTTTGTAAAAAAGTGATTTGTCTTGATTTGACATTCGATCAAAAGTTTCCTTCCTCCTTTTCCATTTGGTGGATTTCAGGATGGTTAGTTTATTAGATTTGTTCAAACAAAGGATAAAAGGTCATGAAAAGTTCTACCTGTGCAAGGATCCTAACGAGCTGCACTCGTTAGGGACACTGATGGATGCCGGGCCTTTCACTACTCTTCAGTTTTATTGGGCCAAGTGAGTCTTGATCAATTGGTGAAGTGGAATCCATGATCAAGGTCATTGGTGACCCCCCATATAACCTAACGTCCTTTTGTACCATACCAATGGACCATGCAACCTAACCCAGCAACTCTTGAAATCATACCTTCTCCATCACCTACCGGGGCCAATTACGGTCCTACAAGTTAAAAGATGCTGCTGTCGCATACATAGCAAAAGAGCAAACAACTAGTGCATGAACATTTGGAACTTACTTCGATAGTAAAAGCTGAAACTTAAAATAATTAAATATGTTTGAAGCCTTCAAAAAAAAAAAAAAATTCTTCTAAGGAAAGAAAGATGCAATCACTGAGTAGCTTAGAGCCATGTTTGCGACCGCTTCATGACAATATGAGATGACGCAAGTGGAGAGAGCGAGAAATGGACCCGATACAACCAACGGAGCTCGAGGAGGCTCTCATAATGGAGTGATGCGAGAGGGATGGGACGGCGGGGCCCGCTGCCGGGGTATTATTCATCAGGCCAACGTCCAAAGAAGGCGACAAAGCCATCTCCTCGCCGTGACCAACAAAAACCAAAAAAAAACAAAAGAAGCCATCACTTCGTCTCCACTACAGCTGGTGCCTCGCACCTATCACTGAAGCTGCGAAACGAGGCTTTTCCCTCGACCCAAAGCTACGTTAATCGTTGTGGTAGGGGTGGGGCCAAGCTCCCCTCACCTTCCGTCCTTCAAATGCTTCCAAGGGGAAAGCTAGAGGCCAAGGGCGGAGATGGCGACCGAGGCGGCCGAAGTTATTTACCGCGCTTCCGTTGGAATTTTGTGTGGAATTACTTGGGGATACTGCGGAGGCCAAGTTTTGAAACGGGGTAGTATAACTAATTCAAGGATAAGATGGAACTAACGTACGTAGGATAAGTCGCTTCTTCTAGAGTACAATTGATGTTGTAGTAATTATTTCTTACTTTAAACGACAAATGTGTCCTTCTGTTTGTCGCTATCTTCTGGAATAAAAATTGAAAATAATGTTGCTTAGGTGGTACTTCAGAAACTATTGATATCCGACTGTTGCTAGTTCAATCAAACCATCGGGATCAGTGGGTTCCGTTTTGCTGGGACAATTTTAAAAAACACATAACAACCTGTACCAATTAAAATTATTTTTTTATTAAAATAATTTGAAGAACTAAGTAACAATTTATTTTAGCAAATATTATTTTTATATTAGCATAATTTTACACCAATCTATAACTTTTGATATATGCCGAATAAGATGAGATAGAGAAATAAAATTAATTTTGTTTATCTTTTATTTTTATTTTTTTAAATATGTTAACACATGCCAGTTTTTTTTTTTTTTTTGGCTTGTTTGATATTTATCATGGGGATAAAATTAGGATAGATTTCTTATTCCATTCTCTATCTGATCTCTAAACGGAGCCTTAAGTACCTGAAAAATGTTTCCACAGAACATCTTCCAAGAGTAAAATTGTGATTTGGCACCAAATTGACACCTGAAACCATGTCGTACCATACCAAAAACTAGAACTTTTCTGGAAGGTTCTCGGAAGGACACGCAGCCAGCACTTAACCGAAGGTGCCGCGAACGCGGCTGCCGATGGAAGGCAAAAGGCCGGGGTCCCCTCGATGTGTTCGCAAAATGGTATAGATTTCCCGTGGTGCGGTGAGCCACGTGGTGCATTCATGTCGCCCCAGGTGTCGTTAAGGAGTGCGGCAAAAAGTGGCCTTGGCTTTTAGTTCCCACTGGCTTGTACTGGGGAACCTATAAGTGCTCATGGAGAAAAAAAAAGCCCAATAAGTGCAAACCTTTGCAGCACTGTTAGCTCAACTCAGTAAGTGCATGCCGAAACAAAAAAAAAAAAAAAACTGATGTGTTACTTTTTTTAACTAATTATCTTTTACCAATAAATATAGTTGCAGACAATTTGCCCATCACACCTAGATAGATTTATTCAGAGAAAGAGAGAGAGAGAGAGAGAGAGAGGGGAGGGTTATATCTTTTGTATGAAAGTAGAATTTACACAATAGCTACTTCGAAGTTTGTACAGATATGCACAGGTGCAATTCAATAATTGACATTGTAGACTATTGCAATTTTACTGTAGTAGGAGCTTTATAACATTGGATTCTATAACTAATGGTTAAAGGTATGGTATGATGGGTGAAAAATCTCTGTATTTGGGTATGCATTGATATTAGTGGGGGACAGACTCGCAACCATGTAGTAAAAGGTTTCTGGCGTGCGCAGAAACAAATGTGTCAGTGCTCTAGATTTAATAAGATATTTCAATATCATAAGAAGTTGCACACAAGTGGTGTTTAATCTCAGACCATTTCACTGAGCTAACTTGGGATCCATTAGCAGCTATTCTGACAGAGTAAACCCTTAATGAATTAATTAGCATCAATTTTATCCTACATGCTTCAATCGGAATCAAGAAAAAAGAGCATTGAGACCAGAAAGAGATTGCCACTTTGGTTGCATAGCATCACTACTCCAATTAGAGCAGTTGGGAACTTTGGTATGTAGCTAATGTAAGGGCTTCTAAAGTCGTCCCTTTCAGGCCATCAATTTCAGAACAGCTAATGCCTTCCAATTCTTATTCCAGTGGTTTGCCCAATTAGATTCCCACTTCATCTCCCTCCTTTCCTCCCACCTTTTCTTTTGCCAGCCCACCAAAGTTTCCCCTTTTTGTTTCTTTCGAGTCCGGCCACCTGTTGGACCCTACACATAATGTGACATAGTTGAGCTATTCTTCTAAGTAGTCATTAGCTAGAGCTTTGGAAAAGGTGGTTGGCTATTTTAATTCAATTGCCAATTAGTTAGTTCCTCATTTAGTATTTACCATAGCAAATTAAATAACCCGAGGTCATACATATGAAGGGTGTTGTCACCTTTGAGCATTATTTTTGTTAGATTCATAAGAATGGATGGAGCATATGAAGAGATTGGCCTCATCCTATCATGTCGGCAAGGGAATATGAATCAT
Source organism: Phoenix dactylifera (assembly GCF_051530095.1). Classification (NCBI taxonomy): domain Eukaryota; kingdom Viridiplantae; phylum Streptophyta; class Magnoliopsida; order Arecales; family Arecaceae; genus Phoenix; species Phoenix dactylifera. Next base: position 28,675,715 of record NC_143198.1, on the reverse strand, counting down.
TTGGATGAATTGGAGGTGAAGATATGCCCCTCTCTTTATTTTTATTTTCTATGCTTTTTTTTTAGTACTGGTGTTGTTCAACTCTTAAAGTCTGTTTGGATGGTTGAATTGAAAATTCTATAAAATTTATATGTTAGACTAGACCAGCCCGCTCTAAAGGTACACTTAAAAAAAATTATATATCCAACCAAGCTTATAATTTTATGGTTTTGCTAATTATGCTGATTTAATCTATAAATTTTATAAAATTTTTAGCTCTTAATTTTTGAACTTTGCAAGCTCTTTTACAACGGCAGTTGAGTTCCATTTTTTTTCTTGGTTGCTTCTTATCCAAACCAATGATTGTTGGGCTTACTTTAGCTCCAGATGTTTTCATCACCACAGATTTGGTTATTACCTCATACCTTAGAACTATTTAAGGCCAAATTTAACTAAAATAAGGTAGTGACACTGCGTCCCGTTCTGAAGATCTACATTCTCAGACGGCCATGTATGATATAAAATTATGCTATTTGTCCCAACCATCAACATCAGTCTCTATCTTTATCTTCCATCACTTCTGTCTTCTCGCTCTTAATGACCTACTCTTTTCTCAAAGCCAATCAGGTGCCCATACGAGAATAAAATTAGGAAAGGTACATAAAAGAGGCTGATACGACAGTATTTATCAGCGGTAATCCTATAAAGAACTGCAATAGTTCAATAGTGAATTCAGAACTATTTGACATATTTATTCCTTTGGAGATTAAACTGAACTGGTGGATACTTTGGTGCTCTTAATTTGACGGAGTCCCGGGATTCAAATCTCCCAACAGTAATTTTTTTTGCCCCTTTTGATTGAACTCAAATCTCCCAACAGTGGAGGTCCGTATGATGTGATATCCACAGCAGAGTGGCTTGCATAGCGTGTTTCAGTTGGCCCCAGTACTTGAGCTTATAATCCTTACACTACTGGAAATGAAAGCAAACAAGAATAGATAACTAGATATATTGAACAAAGAATGAAACTTACTTTATGAAAAAAATCATGCACCACTAGTTCATACTTATCAGCAGCATTTTCTTATCCTGTTATCCATGACATGTTGATATAGTAGACATGCAACTATCAGCCTTCTTTTAATCAATTCAAACACTTCATTAGGCTGACATAAACATTATACATAGATAATCCAAACACCATTGACACATCAGCATTACTAGCTGGAACCAAATAGAGCACAACCCAATTCTTATGAGCATAGACATACCATCAAACATGACAAACAAAGGATACTATTTTAAATCAACTGGGACTCGAGGAATATTCTTCTTTGTACTGGAGTTTAAAAAATTTTGTTCCCCATAATTGAGTCCAAGGAGCACAACAGCATATCCATATGGGTGCAACAGGATTTTATAAATTGTCCAACTAATAACCTCCACTTCCTCCCCAATTTGGGAGCCCAGGGCCGGAAAACATCAGTTGCTTGTGGGCCCCACACGAGACAAGGATCCAAAGGTGGAGGAGGATCTAGGTAAATGCTATTTGGTGGGCTGGGTGGAACAGCTGATCATCAAAGGAAGGCATTCACCGAATCACCGAATCAGCTCAGCCGACGGTGGGAGGCCGAGGGAAAGGGATGGAAACGCTTTGGATTTGCCGTCCCGCCCCACCTCCTCGTCTATATATTTGGCTGCCATCCCCTTCTTTTTCTCCCGTTCCTGTCGGTCTCCTCTTTGCATCACTTCTTGTAAGCATAGCTAGAAAGGAAGAAGAAGAGAGAGAGGACGGACGGGAAGAGAAGAGAGGACGGGAAGGGAAGAGGAGATGTACGCGGAAGCAGGGCTTCAGTATCTTTTCTTGCAGGAGTCTCCGTCGGAGCTACCGCCGCTGCCGCCGCCCCCCCACCACCAGCAGCACTACTCTCATCTGCCACCCTGGGACACCAGCCTGACAAATGGTGGACCCTACATGGTAATTTACTCCCACCTCCCCATCTTTTTTTTATTTTTATTTTTATTTTTTTTATTGGAACAAGAATTTAAAAGGGGTTGATCGATTGAGATGAATGCTTTTCTTCTACTTCTTTCTTTTTGCTTTCTTTCTTTCTTTCTTTCTTCATCCTTTCCTTTTCTGAGAAAGGAAAAAGGATGTAGAAGAGAAAAAGGGCAAAAAGGGAGTTTTAGGGGTATTTGTGGGTGTTTTGGTAAAAGAACGGAAGCACTGCGCCGAGTCCATGGGCTCGGCCATGTGGAGGAGCTCCGTGACTGGGTCTGAATGACCTGAATGCTCACTGTCTTCGCTGGTTTTACCGAAGTGGCCCTGGGCTGCTTTTTTTTTTTTTCCCCTTCACCCTCAGAGATTGGTTAATAATGGAAAAATCATCTCAAGAGTAGATTTTAAAAGCATATCAAACAATCATCCGTTGAACGGTTAGGTTGCCGAGGAATTTGATTTTACTCTCTAATTCTACTCTCTTTTTTCTTTGGCTAACGTCAAAATTCTGATTTTACTGAGTAGTCTGGAACTTGTGTTGATTCTGCTCACTTATGAATTTGCATACGATGAGTAGTAATCTCTTGTAGCTTAAATGCATCATGGACGGCACATAATGTTGCAACTGGATCATCACGGTGAACCTCTTGAAATTGTTGTTGAAGTGGCAAATTCTTGATCTATTGATTTCCTAGTGCTTATGATTCAAGCTGTTTCTACTGGTTATTTTGTTTGCTCTTCACAGGTTTTAGTATCGGAAAGAAGGGAAAAAGTGGAACTTTTATAACAGTTCCTCTGCTATCGTAATGATATCCACCTGCTTGTGCTTATCAAGAATCTATTCGTATCTTTATTCCATGAAAATTCCTTTGACATTTGGTCTTGGATATAAAGGGGTGATGAGATAAGAAATTCCTCATATATCTGGTAGCAGAATATCTTAACTATTACTAACAACAACGCAATCTGATGAAATGATGAGTTTCTTGGACCGTATAATTAACTGGGATTATTAATTTCGATTCTGTTTGTGCAGAAAGAAAATAAATACGATCATGTATAGTTACCTTTTTTTTTTGCTTATTGTTATTTTCTTCTTTTTCTTCATGTGCTTCTTTCATTTAGATTTTTGGTTTTACACTACTTGTAGGTTTAGGTTGCATTGCGTTCTGTGGTTCTACATTGGTCAGTGCGTGAAGATTCCAAATTTGTACTACAATAGGGTACTAGATCAATAAAAGATGTTGGTACTCGGTTAATGGTTGGATGAAGAAAATGTCTGAGGATCCAGAAATTTCCTTCCAAGGATTCAATTAGGCATCCTCTCTCTCTCTCTCTCTCTCTCTCTCTCTCTCTCTCTCTCTCTCTCTCTCTGTGTGTGTGTGTTTACTTGAAAAATTTACACTTCCACTGCACAGCTACATATGACACTCAGAAAAATTATCAACTCATTGTTTGTATTAATAATCTCCAAGAACTCTTCAAACTACAATACCAATAGTTGTCTTTGATGGCTGCAAAAATACATGTACAAGATGAAAATTACAGCCTGAAGTGGCAACAAGTTAAGAATGAAAACTTCTCTATTGGTGGAAGCAATATATGGACTGTGTCTACCTCTATACCATGGCATCTCTCTTAACAAAGATATACTATTTTTCAGTTGCTCTTTATTTACTTCTCAAAAATACAACCAACCAGAACAAGAAAAACTACATATGTTGTGGAAGAAGCTAGTAGTTTCTGAGGATAGAAAAATAATTTTGTTAACTCTGATTTTCTTCTATAGGACAACATGATGGACACTTCCATTATATCAGAATATGACCTAGGTGGAGAAGGGGATCTATTCAAAGCTCCAGAACCCATCATAGAAGAACCAGTTCTTCCGCTTGATCCCATGATAGCTGCCATGTCCATTATATCTGGAGGAGATGATGTCATCACAGAAACATCTAAGGTTGGGAATATGGAGTTTGTCCAAACCGATCAACTACTGAATGATGTCTTCTACGAGTGCAAGAAGGACCTCCTAGAGAAATCTGCAATTAAAGAATCATTTTCTGAGGTATTAGATGCAAAGATTCCTGCAGTGCAAACAGAAGAAGATTCAAGTTCAGAGAAAATTAGATTAGTTGCAGAAGGACAATTGCAGAGAAGTGTCAGCTCTGGAAATCTAACCTCAATGGAGTGGATCTGTGGTAGCACAACTAGACCAAACTTTCTTGATTTTCAAAGCCTGGATTTTGAAGCTGTATTCGGAATGAGGAGAGCATACAGTGAAGGAGATATTCAGGTCAGAATAAATCAACCAGTTCTCCAAACTGGTTGTTTTCCTTTATTCTTCTTTTCCATATCCTGGTTTATGCTGGCTTTGATTTAGTAGGAAACATTAAAAAACAAGATATTGTGATATTTTCTCTTTAAAAAACTCTTTTTTAGATTATAATCAAAGATGAGTGATCCTTGAATATCTGTGCCATTATTCAAATTTAAAATTTCAGGCCCACAGACTTCATAATATCGGAATAATAAAATTAAGCTTAGATAGGTTTGTGCAAGTAAAATTAAAGGACAAAGGAACGCATATCACTGGCTAAGTTCTCCCAAGCAAAAGATGGAAGAAAAAAAGAGCTGACTTCTGAATAACAGTTCCATAGCAGAGTTCTCTGCTTAAACGTTGGAACATATTTTATTAGAATAACTTTGTCAAATAGTTGTCTTTCCTTTGGCCAAACTCAAAATAGCATTTTTGTTAAAAAAAATGGGCACTTGCTTTAAGAAGTGCCTATGGTGTCCATTTGCTAATGTGTATCAATTTTGTTTGGAAGTAAAATGCACCTGGTAAATGGTATGGTGCACCATGCTAAATGGCAGCCATTTTCTTTTATGTTTTCCGAATTGGTCCTACAACTCTTGTTATTTATACTGATTTCATAGAAAGGTTATTAACAAAGTAATGCATGAGTCATAGCTATGATGGAAATTTATGTATAAAAACATTGGTGCAGAATTTTTCTGAAAAAAAAATCAATGGCGTTTTTATATAATAATTTGCATAAAACTTATTTTAGAGGCAGCACTTTTTAGGTGCTTGTGGCATTATGGAGCTTGGACAAACTTTTCAAGACAGAAGCGTCCATGCCCTCAAGAATATTTGTTTTCAAAAATATTTTGCTTTTACCTAGATATGCAATGACTGGGGAAATCTCCAGCACACCTGACTGCATGGCAGTGAAATAATTGTCTGCACGCAGTTAGGTATTGTTTGGTTTGATGTCAAGCATACTCAGATGTTTAGATGTGCCTGTAATTTCTACAGGATTTTGAGGGTCATTGATTGTGAGTTTTTCTGACAGAATCTTGACAATAATAATGCAAATTTTGGAAGCACAAGTGCTGTTCGTTCTTCATTTGAGCGGCTTTTAACCATCAGTGACCTCAAGAGTGAAGAACGAAGGCAAAAACTTTCCAGATACAGGAAGAAGAAGACTAAGAGAAACTTTGGCAGAAAAATCAAGGTAAATAATTAACAACCATCTTTTCAACTTTCCACCTTTCTTCGAGTTCTGAGCATACAAATGATGAGTGTGCCAATCTGGCAAAGTGTAGCTATGATATTTGCTTCCATCCAGTCAATGATGAGAGTTATTATTTTGTTACCATTGACAAACATGACAAAAAGATGAGTATAATTACTTTCTAGAAGAACAAATTAGTTACTGTTCCAAACTTGTCGTGGTATCTGTGAGTGATTCATCTCATATAGAAGTTTGCTGTAGCTAAATATTCTATGAGGAGCTCATGTCTTTTATGTTTTATAATGAAGATGTAAGAGAAAAAGAACTGTTGATGAGTGGAGACCATTAGGAGAAAACCCAACCAGCCTTAACCACGAAAGAACAATAGATGATTTCCTAACAATGTGTCTTGAAGTATAAAGAAAACATTCCCAGTTACTTTGCTGGTGAGTGTATACTACATTGAAAAGCAGGAGTTAATGTCTTTGGGTCTATTGAATATGCTTACATAGGAAAAAAATTAATTATTTATTTAAATTTTGTCATATAAATTTTATAAAATCCTATCAATCTAAAGAATCTCTACATAACCACTACTCCATCCCAATCCTCCCTTTTCCCCAACTGCCTCAACAGCCACGTATTCCACTCATACCACAGCCTCCTATTCACATGTTCTTTCTTCTACTCCCACTGCCTTGGAATGACCAAAACGGCAAAAGCCTTCAGCCTCTTTGGTGGCACCTCCAAGTTCAACCAACAATGGTAAGCCATTGACATGCGAGCTTGCAGAAGGATTGCAACATTTAAAGGCTTGCATAAGAACTGCAATCATCTCAAGGTTCTTTGCACTGTACTTTTTGGTTCTTCACATGTGGCTAATTGTTGATGACATAACCCCTCAAATACTTTGCAATGACTACTTGGATTATTTCCACTTTTCAGTTCTTAGAATTCATCTTTTATGTTGGCGAGGATGGACACAATCCCAAATTCCCCCTGGCCCGCAAAAAAGAAACAGTAAAGGACACAAACCAAGGGCCTCTATATGTGATCTTTTACTGCCACCTCTTTACTTTGTAATTTCATCATCAAATTTCATCCGGCTTAGATAATTTTTATAGCGACTGCAATCCCATTTCATCATACTATTATTAACCCATTTTGATGACCGATCTTTATTAATTATCTCTAAAGTGGTCTTATTTCATCTTAACCAGCATCACAGGTTTGCAGTGCAAAAATAATTTATTAGATAATCGATTACCAGTGCCTGCCGAAAGCTAATCTATAAGTTGTTGATCAATGAAATTAATCGATTACTTTATTGCTAACTACCACATGTATCCAATTTGGTTCTATCTACATTTTTATTACTCTAAAGTTGTTCATGAAACTGTATAAGGTGATAAATTTTGTATTTTCAGTATGCTTGCAGGAAGGCTCTAGCAGAGAGTCAACCAAGGGTGCGTGGAAGGTTTGCAAAGACTGAAGAATGTGAGGTTTCAAGGCCACGCAAGTAATTGTATACATTGCACTAGGAAATGGTTAAAGCTAATAGCACAGATAGCTGTGCAAGCCACCAGGATGAGAGCCTCTCAGTGGACGATGTCGAAGATTGTATGTGGCGCCTTGCTTGCTGAAGGAAAACCCGTGTCATTGGGATATCTGCTTTGCTGTAATGACTGTTGCTTGATGGGCGCAGAGCTGAACTCCTATAAAAAAGTTTTGAATAAAATGAGATTCTATCCCGATCTTGAATGACAGGTATGAAGTCCTTCGTGTTGGAATGCCATGAAACCATTGCATGAGATTATGACTTCAGCATCGTCAGTGCCTTTACGACATGTTTCTTTGTGACGATTAAACCATCGTCCAGCCCTAATCAGAGAGTTGCTATGCGACACTAAACTGTCATGAATGCAACCCTACCCTAATCAGAGTTTCTTTGTGATGAATCCAGAACTCGTCTCATACCGTCAAAAGAGTTGCTATGTTTTTTATGTGCATTGTGTCCTCTCGAGTTTCTTCTTGCGGGATGTGACACTACGTCCTGTTATTATTTTCCTGTTATTAGTTGTGATGAATCAGAGACTGCCTGCTGTGACCAAATTTGTTAGGTGGGTTGGTTCTGCTGCCTCCAAATGGTTTGAGGGGAATCTCTCAAGCACCGCGCAGAGGATTTTATCAACCACGTCATGAGACTGGAGCAACGGGCACCACCATTTCATGTTAAGTTTATGGCTCCCTGTTTTTGTTGGGATTAAAGTAATCGCCTTATCGGCCACTTTGTCCCCTGATTATAGCCTTGTCTACTTCGTAAATTGTTAAACCTACAGTCTGCATGCCAAAAACTTGGATCACAATCAACACTCTTTCTTGGCCCCCAAGCCCTACTGAACTCACTGAAAAACCATTACAAGGTTTGGGCTGCTCCTTTCGCTGCTCATCGCAGCCCTACTTGGATCCAAGACCGTAAGCAGGTTTGAAGATAATGGGACTGCCGCCTGCTCTTGTTCGCCTGAGCCACACATCCACACGCAACCCGCAGGTGCAAAATGAACATATATGCTCTCATCCACCGCAGAAGGACCAACAACGGAAGAACGTTCTCTCATTACCCAGTAAATATGGAGAACCCACTCAAACAAGTTCACAACAATTAAGCTGCATTGGTAGCACCCAGTTGGAGGTACTCCGGTAGCATTCGATGCCAATATATCTCGCACTTCAATTTTCCCTGCACCCGTAAATAAAACAGCAGCATAAGGGAAAGATCATCATTTTCAGCTTACAAGGTAGAGCTACCAGCATTATCATCTCAATTATGCAGCTTAACTGCTGCTTCTACGCTGGTCAAGCATGCAAACATGAATATCCTCCCCTTCTGCTTGAAAACACAAGCTAGAGAGACCCTAACTAGCTTCAGACACCATGGATATTGATTCCCTCGATCACCAATCCATGAGCTTCCTCCAACAAGCCCCATTCCGACCCAATACCAGCATCGAATCCAGGGTCACCAACCATTACACTACCAGCTGATGCGGCAGCCCCCCCTCGAAAATAATACAGAAGCTGAAGGGGATCAACTGAAATCAATCATTCAGATCCGTTAATATTAAGTGGGGTAGAAGAGAATCCTGGAAACAACTAATATAAAATGCAGTCAAAGTTCAAAAGTCAGGAATCAAAAGGCAATCTCGTTGAACATTTGTCATAAAGGGGGAAACGGACTACATCATAGCACACTCAACCAGTTAAAGTTGCAGAAGATGCAAAATCCAGGGGGGAATGAAGTGACAGCGCAGCAGCAGTGCTGTCCCTTCCACTCATCTTCTGTGCGACCAACAGCACCATTTCAAAGGAGAACATGGTACAAGCATCACTTAGCAGCACATAATGGATATTGATTCAAGGATGAACATATACGGGGGAACACCAATGCTATTACTTGACATAGTTTCCAAACCGGCGGGCAGCACCACGAGGTGCAGCTCCACCTCTGCCCCGCCACTGGGCACGAAACCTTGGTGCAGTCTGATGGCCATTACCATTGATCGCATGCTGGGACATCGCCTTCATCCTCTGCTCCTTCATATTTGCAAACAGTGCATCCAACGTCTGTGGCCTCTGCTTGGAAACCACCTTATCCTGCATATATTGTTTAGCAGAATCTATAGACCATCAGCAAAGAACATAATCCAAATTCCATCTAAATCAGCCATGGATGGAATCAAAACAGAAAAGAGAACTGAAATTGAAAACTATAAAACTATCCCCACTGTCTATAACCATTAAATTTTGCTAGCAACAAGTCGGTAAATTGAAAAAAAATGTCATCTACCCACAACAACACCAGAATGAAACATCACATTCTACAGCAAGCCTAGTATTTGTCGAGGAAAAATCAGTCCAGTCCTTGAAAATTTATCTTTCAAGAATAGTTGAAAACAAAGAACCATCTTACTCTCAGATTAATTAAATCACTTTACAAGCCATAGTTCAGAAAGAAAATCTTGAAGAACAATTGCAAAACATAATCTTACCACTAAAGCTTGAAAACTTGGTTACATTTTCAATTTTGGGCGAGATTCAGGAGTTTTGGTTCTGGTGATTTTAATTAGCTTCAAGTTTCAAGACTTCAATAATAGAAATCAGGGAAAAAAATTAAAGCAATGAAAAAAAGGGAAAGGAAAAAAAAAAGTTATTGTATAATACTTGAGTATGTTTCAATATATACCTTGCATGTTTAGTTTTAAGTTTTAACTGTTTTGGGCTGAAGTTGATATTGCATAAGTAAAATTTACAAAGTATATTGGTATCTTGTACTACAAACATGCGCACACGCACATATATATATTACACTTCAATCGTTTGAAAGTTTCACTTCATTTAGCAACAGCAAAGCTTGTCAATGCCTAGCCCGTTCAAATCTTTATATTGAATTTGAGCATTACTTTCTCATATTTCTTTTGGTTGAGTGACTATTTAGACTAAATGTAGTTCCGAATGTTGTATTTATATTATATAAAAAAGGCATCATTACTATGAATGGTAGCATCTTCTATTTAGTTGTTGGAATTAGTATTTACTCTTTATAAAGTACCACAATAAGGCTCTTTCAAAGGCCTTCGCCCATCACAGTTATGTTTACCATCTATTGCCCCTTTTACCTCAAGGAACATAAGAAGCCAGGGAAGAAAAGGGGAGAAGAAGGGGGAAGGGCTGCTAAAATCGATGCTATATATTCAGTATGCTTAAAGAAATAAAGAAATATCCCGACATAATTAAATAATAAAAACCAAAAACAAAACTTTCAAAAAGAGGTCGTGGCTAGTTTCCGTCATTTTCAGCCAAAACTAGCCAAAGCTATGAAATTTGACAGTTTAGGCCACAAATTTGACCAAAACTCAAAAACTTTTCTCACAACTATTATAATATCAATGTTACCAAAATAGAACGATAAAACAGGCACAATGTCTGATCTTATGTTAAACTACTATCCGTGACAGGAAATGACTCGTAAGTGAAAAGTAATCATGCATACCATTTGATACATATTACTAATATAGATCAGACATCAAAAGTGGACCAGGATTATCCATTGCCCATATTATTTTCGAGGTAAATGGAAATTTAGGTTTACCTTTCCAGCAAAGCTATCAGCAGCAGACTTCCTTTGTACTGATGCGACTGCAACTCTGATTCAACAAGCAATTGTTAGTAATAGGAAACAATAACAGTAAATTCAACATTGCTGTTTACAAAGGACTTGTAAGAGAATGGGTGAAAATAAAAGCATATTTTTCTCATGCCTGCACAGAACTATCATACTTCACATAAAGTTTGAAGCTTGCTTACCATCATCTTTTAAAAGCAAGTTATAATAAGAAAGAGACTAAATAAACCAGATATAACTGCCCAGAAACTGAATAACTCTGCCTTCACTGACATGGCCAGTCTCACTTACATCCACAATCAGCAGTTTGTCATCACTCAGAAATACAGAGGTATGGAGAATGTGTTCCCCAGTAGTCCACCATTCTATCATATTGGCAGCCAGATAGAAGTGTGCGATGCCATGACATCAGTGAATAAGTCCACCATCATTCACTGCAAAAGTTCTTTGAACTCATATAAGAGTTCTTCCAAATCACATTTCATTGACATGGTAGTACTAACCCAGCAACCAAAGAGCTTCAGAAAGATGAAAGACAGACGCGGAACTCCTAGAAACAATTTGGAAATTACTTTGCACAATGGAGACTCCATGTCTGAATTGAAACTGCCAGCACTTCAGGTGCACCTGCATTGGCAATACACTTGCCAATCTAAATATGGTATCTCAAGTCTCCATTGCCCTCTATTCGATGATCTTCGAGTTTTTAAAACAAGTAGGGGTTTACCTACAGGTGTGACTCAGAATAACAAGTCACTTCCATGTTTGTATACCACCATTCAACCCAGTAGGTTGCTCAAGATACAAGGGGCAAAGTTGACACAATATAAGGATTCACGTCTGTATAGTGACAGCAGATCCACTCTCCCTTAGAAACTTTGAGTGACTCAAGTATAAATTCCTACATCTCTGAGGATGCTATAAATGAAGCTCATGAGTTTCAGACAGGCAAATCATAAGTTTCAGATAGACAAATTAAACTCATGTACAACAACGATCCTGAAGTCCAAATCCTTGAACAAACAACTAATGTTGCAGAACCCATGTACGCAGAATGTGTACCATCATGGAGGTCTACATGAAGAAACTGATTATATCTGAAGTAGCAAATCTTTAAAGAACAGTAAGAGATCTGAGAATCCAAGATAAGTAGAGGTAACAGAAGCATGTCATAGACACCATACCTTCCCTTCAGAAAATGCAAAAAAAAACTATGAAACAAAATTTATACTTCAACTGTTATGATCCAAGTGCTTCCTTCCATGTCAGTAGATGAACCATAGGCCAAATATCTACCAACTCTGCAGCATCATAAATGAGATATCGAACTCCCAGATGCAGAAAAGGATGATTGTAAAAAAATTCCAATTCATCCTCTACGGTTCGCTAGCGAAATAGCAAGTGCATATATAATTTTAAACACCATTGCCAGTATGCGAACCAGATAGAGCTCTTAATCATTAAACTAAAGCAGTTACTCAACCAAATTTATTCAGGCATTGCTCAAACTGCATATATGCCCCCAACATATATATGAAATATGTCCAAAATGAAGCAGTGCAAACATTCTGCATAAGTGCCATTTCCCAGGTCTAAATCAACGGAATGGAGATGGCACATCTCATCTTGTATAATACTGAGAAGTGAAACCGATAAATGAACTAGCCATCTCATATGTATATTTGACCCATCTAACACCTCCATGGCCCACTAACAACCATAATAATTCAATTGCATGCATGTGGAAGGCTTCCCAAAATTTACAGAAAAAACCATGGTTTACCTGTAGAAATACAGGTAAATAGAAGAGTTCAGAAAAGAATAATAAAGAAAAGAGAAAAAAAGGTAAAAAGAAGCCTACAGAAAGAGTATAAAACATTAGTACCTTGGCCTGTTCCAGTTAACCCCTCTACGAATTGGCATGGCGACAGCCCTCCTAGCAATCTCTGTTGTTACAGGAAACTGATTCCCACGAAAATTTGACCTTCTCTGTGCAAGCACACCCTAAAGAGACATGAATTGTAAGAATGAAGAGACAGGAAATCAAAAAAAAAAAAAAAATAGTGTTTTACAGAAAACTAAAAAATTGAGACAGGAACATATTTTAAAGTAATTTTACCTGTCTAATTGATGATCTAGAATCCATAAATCGCTGAGCCTTAGCGTTACCCTGGGAAGCATTGCCATTCTGGAAGCCTCGGCTTTTGATCTACAAATTCAAAAGTTTTAGCTTCATTGCTTTCATGACAAAGAGGAGCTCCTGCACAAATAGAATCCTTAAAAAAAAACAAATCACTCACTGGCTGTCTCGGAGGTCTTTTCCCTTTAGACATGTTTTTCTTTGACATTTTTATGATATCATCTACAACCAGCATAAAGCCATTGAATTACAAAGCCAGCTTTATGTCTGTCATAATGCTTTTGCAATTTTGATGCAAGATGGTTGACAGTGACAGGCATACCTAAAGTCATGTCCATTTTTTTCTCAGTAAGCGCAATTGCTTCAGTTGTTAGTGGCTTAGCTGCCATCTGGAAATTATAAACAAAAGAACATTAAGCAGCAGTACTAATACAATCAGATGGCACAACTCATCAGAAGCAAAAGGCATCTGTGTCAATCACTGGAAGTCTCATGAAAGTGACCTTGAGGAGGCAGGGAAAGCACATTGTGCATCAGTAAATTTTTGTTGCAGAGGAGTTGATAAATACTAAACAAAATATAAGTCATTCAATGCAAAATATCTAAAGATGTATTAGCCATGTGATATTAATGAACACAACAATCAAAAAAAGGAGATAGAATTATGTGTTCAGTAACAATTAGTATGCCTGCATACAAGAATAGAAAGTAGGAAGTACTACTTTCTGGAATTAGTGTAATTGGGGCCAACTTCCTTCATGTCCCCATCTCCTAGTTCTTTATCCCCTTCATGGCCTCCTCCTGAAAGAAGGCCATAGGCAAGGCAATCAAGAGTAATAAGCCTGTGTCAATGACTGCATGATGGTCACATGATCAGATCTCATGTTTTCACATTTTATTCATTTGACCAAATGGTCTATCACGATTTGGGGAGAGTAAGGGGATCCAAGAATAGCTAATGAGAAGAAAAAAAGAAACTGGTGGTGGTGATGACATAAACATGGACCATGATGGAATTTCTACACAAAGATTGATCACAGGATTCTTCTATTGATTAGGTGAGTGCTTTATGCCATCTATGGTGGGGTTTCTCTCATATTAATATCTTTCTCTATATTTTATTTTTCCCCAAAAGCAAGGTGTGGGTTGGAGAAGCAAAGATGATTTTTTTGTATTCGCCACAAAAAAAGACACTGATAACCAATGCCCCTGCTCTCTACAACTTCTCCCCCTTTTATCAATTAGTCTTGTAGATATAGATGTGTATAAATGATTACCTACAAGAATGGTAAGAAAGTGACACCCGCAGATAATGCCAACTAGCTGTTAGTGACTGATGACTTTATCTTTCAAGAATCAAGAAGAATATCTAATGGACATCCTGATCCCATCCCCCAACAAAATATATAATAGCAGATACAATGCAAGTGATGATTTGAAAAAAAAATGGATAAAAAGAGAGAGTATTTAATGGATGTTTTCACAAAGAATAGAGTTTCCATCGGACCATAAGATTTTTACCTCATGCATACCAACAAGATTCAATTGGAGTGGTCTGTTTTTCTCTAGAGTACTCATAAATGAATCTTAAGAACCTTAATAAAAAGAATAATTTTATAAGAATAATCCCTTGACAGTGTTATGGCTCTTTTAATTTCTAGATTAGGAATTCTTAAGAACTACATAACACAATATCTGTTCATACTTCCCTTTACCCTCTTAATAAGGCAAATTCAGTTACTACAAAATGTTCACTCAATCTTTACCATTTCTGAACATACTTTCACCAGACTATACTCATGTATATATCCGGATATTCATATTCGCATCTCACAAGCATCATATTTATATTGCTAATCAAGATGCTTATGCCTATTAAAAGGATGACATATTTTAAATGCTGAGATATATTTTACTTGACATTTTTCCAGTTTTGCTTAAATTTTGCTAGATAGTTATCTGATGATATCGGGTATGCTTTTCCTAGAACCATTAATAAGTGAAAAGACATATTCTTTACTGTAATTAGTGAACCAAGAACACTTTCCTTTACAGATCACAGCAACCCAAGCAGCACTGCGGCACTATTGTTGGGAAATCAACAGGTTTTGAGAACATATAACAATACTATTCACACAACTCACAAATATGGGGCACCAAGACTGCCAGGGTAATTCATTTTAAGCAATGTTCAGACACCTCTAGAATTTTCTCTCTTCCTTGGGGCATGGAGTATTACACCAATCTTTGACCGATAACATAGACACAAATACTCAGGCAGAACACTCTGAATCTCAGCATCGAATCGCACACTTTTTACTGAAAGCGATTACTAATTAGTTTGAATATTTCTTTCCCCATATGAAACCATATATATTTGCCAGAATCCTAACAACGATCAAATCTGTCAAGTTTTTTCAGCACCATCCATTCAAATTATTCCCATTAATTCTCCAATAGACTCCATGTATATTCTAGAAAAGCTCAAACAGAAATAATATGGTTCCGTTATCTTGAAAACAAATTAATACCAAAACTTATCCCTTCATCAGACCAATAGAACAAATAAATCAAAGAACCCAAACAAGAAACCATCCCATGCTCTAAGGAGGTTAAAACACGAAACCCTACAATAGCAATCCCATAGGGCCCCGTCAATCAGCCCTACCAATTTTACGTTCTTCACATAATCATGCTCAAAAAACAAAATTTCAGAGATTTTAATCAATCTACAGTTTCTATCACTTAATAATCAAAAAGAAAACCGACACCGACAAAGAGGAAAGAGTTATAAAACGTGGGGTTTCCAGATCATTCCTCCAAGAAACAAGCGTATACATAATAATGATACAAGATACAGATAGACAAAGTCGAAGAAAAATATCTTCGGATCAATCAAGAAAACGGAAAAAAAATAATGCAGAAAAGGGATAGATCAATAGAACAACAAAACTGACCGGATCCGCAAGAGAAAGGGATATATAATAATAATACAAGATACAGATAGACAACGTCGAAAAAGAATATCTTCAGATTAATCCACAAGAGACGCAGAAAAAAGGTAGAAAAAGAGATAGATCGATAAAACAACAAAACTCACCGGATCCGCAGGAGAAAGAGAACTCCTCGCTCGACGAGCTAGAGTTTCAAACAGAAAAACTGGAAAATCTCTCGCGCCTCCTCAAAGAATAGGGCTCCCACGGTTTCGAAGAAAAGGGGCAGGGATCGAGATTTTTCGCAGCTCCTCGAACACAAGATTAGGGTTTCTACAAGAACCGAGAGACGCTCGCACGCCCTCTCTATTTGGTCAATAGTCGAGGGTCCCTACCGAGTGCAGCTATTTATAGTTGGCCGCGAAGTCGGCACACCTACGACGCGTAAAAACCACAATTCACCGACTTTAGTAATTATTGATCCCAATTTCATATGAATTGAGATCCGTATAATATTCGATCATACTTTTCAAGATATTGAGAGAAGAAGAAAAGGGGTGCATCATTTGAAAATGGAGGTGTATTTATCATCATACACTGGGGCGAGTTGCCTCGTCACCGGCGGTAGATGTAGGGCAGCAAATGGGTAGGGTTGGATCGGATCCTGAGTGACCCCGATCTGATCCGGTTTCTTGTTCGGGTTCTAATTTTGGACCCAGATTCGATCCGGATCCATGCTAACAAATTTTGACCCGACGGATCATTCGGGTCAGGTCCATGCCTACAAATTTTGATCCGATGGGTCATTTGGGTCGGGTCAGATCCATGTATAACCAGACCCAACCCAAAAAATAAGCCCAAATGATGTTATTACTCTCTAACTTCCGAGACCCAAAGGATGCTGTCCTAAAATAGGTCAGGTCATGTCTGGATCCGGGTCAAGATTGGGTGGACCCGATCCGACCCGAAAAATAGAACGAATCCAAATTTAGGATCCGACCCGACCCTGCGGGTCCTAAAATTCGGGTCAGGTTGGGTCACGGGTTGACCTGACCCATTTGCATCCCTAGGTAGATGATAGGCTGGCTTTTTGGTTGTTGACTGGACAATGAGTTTACAGTTGCTGGATAAACTAGGCTGGGTCTTCATCTTACTGGGCTTGGACCAAAGATAAGATCAAACTTATATTTAGGTTTAGGGGGCCGAATCTAACTAATTTTTTGATGGTCCGACTTGGGATCTGGTCTAAGTTAAGGGGCTAGACTGGATATTTGAACAAAAATTTGATGGTTTAAATGGGACCATTTGAGTCTGCGAAGATTGCTCCAAATTATTGAAGTACACTATTAGAATTTTGTATAAGGATATTATATTGTAACAACGAATATTAAAAATCTAATATGAAACACTTAGCATGATTAGCATAGTAATATCATAATAACATAATATAATATTCATGTTATATAATATTAACATTAAAAAAGTTATATAGTAATCTTATTATTATATTATTAGAATGTTATATTGTAGCATAAAGTTATATTACAATACTATAGCATACCAACAATGTTATAATGTTAAATTCATAGTAATATAATAAAAATTGGTTATTTATGATAACAGATCTAATATTATTATAGTTGTATTGTTATATTATAATAATATATTCATAATTATCATGTCATAGCAAGTTATGCTTTCATATAATATAACGTAATATGATATCATGTCGTATAATAATATTAATATTATTATATTCCACCATAGAAGAACTATAACATTTTTATGTATATAATATATTGATTGCTATATTATAATAATTATGTAATACAAGAAATAATATAAAATTAGTTTTAGAGGAACAACATTGAAGGGTGAAATGGGTATAAAGAATGGGTGCATGTCTATTCTAGGATGGACAGGGATAGCCCATGCCCCAAAAATAAGCATAAGATAAATTGATCGGGTATAGCTTATTCCAAATCTATGTCCATTTTATAAATGATGTTTGGCTGGCATAAGATCCTTTTCAGGGTCTTACTCTCCAACCAAACACCACATGAGAGGATAGACAGAAAGAAAAAAAAGAAACTAATAGGAAGTGCTGCTGTAATATCTTCTTATCAAGAGGTGGTGTATTTTTTTCTGTAGCATTTATATTACAAGTAACTTGACTGTACTTACCCAATTCTTTTTTTTTTAAGAAATCAAGTTGTAGAGTAGATGCTGGCTAAATTAATATAGAACGTCTATTTGGTTAAATTAATAAAGCATGGCCTATTGTTAAATCTGCATGGATGCCGCATTAATGAGATACATGAATTCAAATAGAAAATGACCTCAAAAATAATACAAGAGAAAAAGAAGTGACCAAAGTCTGAACCTGAAGAGCCAAGCATCATATGTTCTCTGATTTAAATAGGAATTACTAGTTGTCTAGGAATTAACTCAAACCATGCACAAGACTTTCATTAACCAACTACCTCAGATTTATAAAACCATGAGAGCACAAACTTTCAACAACTCATGATTCTTTTCTCGCGAAGGGGGTAAAACACAGAAATCTTAGCATTAGATGTTAGATGCATCCCTTGGCCATAAAATAACTTGCCACTGTAAATTAGATCACTGCCATAATCTACTGTTTATGTGGTGCTCGTGCCGCATGAAGATTTTGTCAGATGGCAGTTTTACGCACATACATACTGCTGTCGAGCTCACGGCCTGTGCAGTAAGGTGTCAACATTCTTCTAATTCAAGATGTAGAACAGAAACTCACCAAGTAAATGATGAAATATAACAATCAAAGTATTATTTGAATGATAATGGTGCAGATTATTATTGCCAAAGTTATAAACCCCAAAAACCTGCAGGAAGCATCCTGATAGACAGGAACACAACCCCTATCTCAGAATATAATTTATTAATGACAAGGACTTCCCAGCAGGTGGATTTTGCCTGCCAACATATCGAAAAAATTTTATTGCAAGTATGGCAACCTCTGCCGACTGATGAGCACTAGAAAAATACAGAGAAACAAGAAACTGCTTAGTTGCCTCCATAGAGCCACTTCTCGGCGTTGCTAGTATAAGAAACTAACTCGCTAGGTTCAAACCACAAGGCAATTTCATCTTTGGCTGTTTCAGGTCCATCACTTCCGTGAATTATGTTCCTGCAAAGAAATGCAATGAAATCATACACAAAACTCAGAACTGATGTTTAGAAATACACAGCATGCATTGAAGTGGTTATCACAACATGCACTTGATTGAAAAATTATTGTAGTCGGGAAATTCTTTCCAAGTTATATAAGCCAATATGGAAAACCAAAAGATTTTTGTCAGGCAAGCAGAAAAATAATACTAGAAGTTTTAAAGCACACAAGAATACAAGGATGAATAATCTACGTAAAATATCAGGAATTTAGTTTCGCACTTACTTGACCTGTGGTTGCCAGTGGCAATTAGGTGCTGGTTATGAATCATACCGTGCGGACAGTTTGCCATACAGACAGGCTTCCATGAGGACATTCCTCAAAACGGCTTTATTTTTTCGGTATTTAATTTGACAGGAAAAATGATTAATGAATTGTATAATGCAGACAGTTTGGCATATGGACAGGCTCCCTAGAAGTTTCTGTTTTTACATTTTATTGATCTTTGATTTGGCAGAAGAAATTCTCAGGTAAAGAGAAACCAGTACAAAAACTGGTTTCAGGAACATAATCTCTCTGGAAGAGAACATGCCTTGACCACCATCGAATGACAAGGTTGCTCGCAAAACATATTTCATCATAATTTATTGTCACCCTGATGTTATCATTGCCACACCGACTGTCCTAGTAAGTTGTTTCAAAAACCTGCCCTGACCCACTCTTGATGAATCAGACTTCTGCATCGTGTACTGAAATGAAAGGCCCAGAAGCATTAACTGCAGGAAACAATATCTAGAAATGGTTCACATGATTGCTCAGCTAACAATCACTTATTTGCCCAATATTTAAGCTGCAGGGTCCACAGAACCAAAAACTGAACTCTGTTTTCAGTCTCAGGCTGCTGAGTCATGAATATAGCATAAGTATGACAAGTCCTGGTTTTCAATCCAACATAAAGACAAGACACCAGACAACCTACAGACATGAAAAGAAAACCAAAAAAAAATGGGTGCATGCTAACTAACAGATAAAAAACCGACCAGCACGCGATTACATACCAAAAATGAAGTCTAAGCAACATAAAATGTCTTCCTCGCAAGTTTTTTTGATGCTTAAAGCAAAGACCCACCTCCATACATAAAATTCCCAGTCCTCAAAAAAATCCTGATTCTTAGTCCAACTTAAGAAGTCCAACTATGGAGAAAAAACAAATTTCCATTAACTGTTGAAATACCACATCTTTCTTCCATAAAATGTCTCAATACATTTAAATACAGCGTACATCCAATATCCGAACCCATTTTTGGTCTACAACCAACAAGAGAGTGCTGCAGGTGCCAAACATAACAAATGTGTCTCCATTGTAGGAAATCCGAGATACACACGAACTCTTATTTCTTATGCAGATAAGCAAATGCAGGACTGCTTTTTTTAACTCCTTTTCAACTTGTGCACGTTATTCCTCTTATATTTTATCTTTCTGCTGGTACATCTCATATCATATCGTCATGCCATCTGCATTATGTTCCAGATTAATAACTCCTCTACCATAAACGTTCATATTTACTAGAGAAACTCATACAAGTCTTGAAACCACTTTTTTGGACTCTCCTAGACAAACTTGAGAATCCTTTTGTCATTAATTTTCCAGAAAAGCAACTTTCCCCAAGAGAACTCCACAAAAACAACAGACTGCTTTTATTAAAGGCAGAGAACTTTCCTAAGGTAACTCTACTTTTGCACTCTTCCCACAAAATGGTCTTCTAATTTGCCACTTTGTGCCACATTTCTAGTAAACATTCTAAACATGTTAACACCATGCTACTGACTTGTGGTGATGTTTGGACTTGATGACATCTGTCTACATATTTTTACATGAATAACATAATTGGAACAATCGTGTTTCGCCAACACATAATTTAAGCCAAACAAGCCTGATACTCTTCTTTTCCCTGATATAAAATATGCTCCTTAGAAATTTTTTTGCTTTTCATTGTTTTTCCTAGTTAACTTTGCAAGACTTCAACAGATTTAACCTGTTTTGACCAGTACCAGCACAAAGGACTGAAATTACAACCCATTGATGGATTTCTTCCAAATTATAATTTAAGCTTGGTTACTAAAAGTTACAAGCAATGTGTAATATAATAACCCTGCAAATTGAACTACTTGGTTCCATGATAATGCAGGTATGAATGGTTTCCTTAACTTCATTCATTCTTTTCAATTTGAATATCATATAGTGACACTTTTTTTTCAAATATTAGCCAGGATAGAGAGATGGATGTTCACCCAACCTGATTGAAATGAATCAGACATGTCATATCTACAAAGGATAATGAAAAAATAAATACTTCAATGTTTATATTTTAGAATATTTCTACTCAAACCTAACAAAAATAAAGGACTAAATTATGAAAAACAAAGGATCCCAAATAGGTTTTGTGGGAAATACCTTCCAACAACCACAGCAAGATCTCCTCTGATTGTTCCAGGTTCAGATTTTTGTGGATCTGTGGCACCAATTAGCTTTCGGCCATATTTTATAGCTCCCTCTCCTTCCCAAACCTAGATAAGAACCAATTTATTTACTTGAGAATAGACAAGTATTTTACATCAATATCTTTATAGCACAAGAACATATCCACATTTTCTTACCATGGCAAGCACAGGGCCTGAGCTAAGAAAGTCACAGAGGCCATCGAAAAAAGGTCTGTCTTTGAGGTCATGATAGTGTTTCTGAGCAAACTCCTTGGAAGGAACTACCAACTTAACGGCCACAAGCTTATACCCTTTGCGTTCAAAACGTGATATGATCTCCGCAATCTGAAAAATACAATCATTATCAGGTGTACTGTAATAGAACACAAAGGATCAAAAATTCAGCTGTCTGAATACAGAAATTATAAACCCAAATAACTTAATTAAACAACCATCCCTTTACATGTCATACATAAAAATGAATCAA
This sequence comes from Phoenix dactylifera, assembly GCF_051530095.1. Lineage (NCBI taxonomy): Eukaryota > Viridiplantae > Streptophyta > Magnoliopsida > Arecales > Arecaceae > Phoenix > Phoenix dactylifera. The sequence goes on along the minus strand of NC_143198.1, from coordinate 28,653,839 downwards.
GGGAAAGATATCAAGCTCATCAGTAATCTAAATCAATAGACTAACTTGGTGAATTCTATCATCCTCGGAAAGGGAAGCATTTTGATCGTAGATTCTTTAAAAGATTACAGTTTTATTCACTTCAAAAGCTAACACTAAAGGAACAGCTCCCAAGGACCAGCAATGAAGTTCACCAGCATTTAGTAAAGATGCAATGATCACCAGCACCAAGGAGACAACAGAATAACAAGAAAAAAATAGCATTGTTGTAAAGCTAAGCAATGAATCTTCTAACACATGGGACAAGCATAAGATCACTGTAACTGGTAATATAGACTGCACAAATGTAATTGACTAAAGAAAAATCACATATATCTTTTATGGTCAGAAATATGCCCATGCACTTCATATCTTCTTTTATTATAAAAAGAAAGTACCACTTCCTTGAAAAATCAACAGATAACAAACGCAAACAATTCATTTAAATGTGAAAGACAACATGTAGGAGCGATACAACGCACAATCTAGACTATGTTGATTGAGTCAAATTAGGTTGTTCTGTGGGCGCCCATATATTAGCTCCACTCTACCCACACACAAGAGACAAATATCTTACCAGTCCTCTTTGCACTCCATCAGGCTTAATTGCAATGAATGTGCGTTCGGGCTGAAAAAGTTGGTAAATGGCCATTTAATTGTGATACAAAATTGCAGTTTAAGGAAATGAGAAGAAATTTTAACAATGATTAAGTGGTGATATTACCTCCGCAGCAGATGCCTCTTGGCCTTGAAGCATGTATGCTGAGACATAAAGAAAGTGTATACACATAAATAAAAATGTTCAATGTAAATATGAAGATAAATTTAGAAACTAGAAATAAAAATTTCAAATCAACAATAAGTGATACAGTACTATAATATCACTCCCTAAAATACCTGCATTTGTAAGATCAAAACCAAATACAAAAAATGATTCTCTATAAGGCCACGAAAACAATGTGGGGACGAGTCTAAAATAAAGTTTGCCGTCTCGGTACTGGACCCCGTACCAATGTCACACTAGCATTGTATCAGTATAGTACGGTATGGGGTCTTTTCAGCGAATCGAATGTCGGTATGCCATCCGCACCAAGTAATGGTACGGTTTGGTACACCCTGTATCATCCAGTTCAGGCCGATACAGCGAACCATGGTCTAGACTCTGAATGTATAGAAAGGGAACCAGCATTAAAATAATAACTTGAACGACAATAGTTCCACCAAAATTATAAAGACATGTCGAGCCATATGCAAATAAAATCATGAATCTATAGAATCTTAAAAAGAAAAAATACTATTTCAAGTTTCAAGTTACCAAAGAAGTGAAAGTCCTTAAACCTAATATTGAACATAAACTACAGAAGAGATACTAAGCAATGTAATGGATAAATTTAATGACCAACCTGCAGCAGGAACAGCAAGAACACCAGAAATCCGTCCCCTTGTTGAGTTCTTATAATCAGCCCTCTCATAAAATGAGGGCACAGACAGCACCTTTCCTCCAAGTGTGGTTATTGTAGCTGCTGCAAGGGTTCGCCCTTCTAAACAGAAAAACATTTCACATAATTTAAGTCGGAATTGTTGACACATGAATGATTTGCAATCTAACCGAGGGATCACTAACTAATCTTATGCCATTCATGCGGTTAGCAAAATTTCTATTTTCTTTATCATATCACTGAGTCACTATTTAAACAAAAGGAAACGAGCAGCCCTTCAACAATTTAGAAATAGGACAGCATTTAGACAACCAATCAGCAAAAATAACAGCTCTATGTCTAATTTGTTCAACGGCTGCATATAGCCATTTAAGCAACAGATTAGTCATTCAAACAGCCATTTTTATAACCTTTGGTATGATTGTAAGAGGAACTCATACCCTAATGCTATTAAAAAAAAATCCTTCAAAAAATAAACCCAGAAGACAACCTACATTTACTTCTTGTGCTATATTTTAGCTTGAATTTCTGAAACAAGTTGTCGACTTTTTAGCATAATCGAACATACCAATACGGAATAGAATTAACCACAAAAATAACCATTGGAGTGCAGTCTAATAAACAAATCCTAATGCAATGTGGTTCCACGAGTAGCCATCGATGATCGCCTCCAATTTCAATCCAAATCAACACTTAATCCAAAACAAAACATCGGAAATTGACATCCAGAACCAAGAAGGCAGATTCCAAGAAAGAAGGAAGCAGTAAAGAGCCCACGGCAACTCACCGGACAAGAGCGGAGAGCTCCGGGAAGCGGAAAGGAGAGCCCTCACCGTCCGGGAAGCCGATCGGTATACCTGGGAGCTCATTTTCGACCACGAGGAGTGCCGCCAATGATAGGGTTGGAATCCGGAGGCTCTGGTCCTGCGGGTCCCCTTTCTGGGGTTTAAGCTTTCGGAAGGATCGGATCCACCGTGAGATGCCACGGCAACGGTTGGGGCGTTTTGTTACTATTTACCCCTGAAGTTTTATAAATTACAAGAATCGGTAGGGTTTAGCGGGGGCATTATGTGGGGTATTTAGGTCATTTAGGTATCTAGAATGCGGTGGTCCTGCTCTTCCGAGTCGTCCGCGGAAGCCGCGGGGGGAATCGGCGCGGTTTAAAGGCAAATCGGTTCGGGGCTCCAAACCTTTTGGGGATGCTGGTTTAGCATCTGTTGACCTGGTATTGAGATGATCCGGGATATCAACTTAGCTTGGCCAAAAACATATGGTTTAGAAAATTATCTAAAAGATGGGGGCACACTTAAATTTGGTACGTCGAACCGGCCTCCATACCGAGCATATCAAAATAATACCAGGATAGCACTGGTATAGAGCCTAATATCAAGATGGTGTATTTTGGCCATGATCTTTCTTGGCATCGACGTTTCGAAATATGAGGACTCATTGTGCTATAGTGTCTAATTTCTCATGTCATCATATTATGGAGGAAGCAAATTAAGTTGCTGACTTCTTGTAAAACTATGCATGCGTGGAGCACCATCAAGCAGTTTGGAACGATAGTTCTTGTTCTGATCTTACCTCTTTAATTAGAGCAGATGCTTTAGGTTGTATTTGATGGCTGGATTTGTTGGTGGATTGCGTCTAAGTAAAGCTTTGCAACATTAGATCGGTCGTCAACTAATGCGAGAGTTTCATTCAACCAGTCGGGTACGTGCATGTTAAATATTGGCAGGACTATCACGAGAAGTAGCTGGATCACCAATATTTTGTGGATTTATTGTTTGCTGCATGGAGAAATACTCTTACAATGGAATATTTTACCAAGTGACCAAGTTCTTCTTTTTCATTATGATATAGCAAGGAACCCACTTGCAATGGCCATTAAAGTTTAGGTAATTTTCTCGAGAAGCCTGTAAAAAGAGAGATGTTATGAGATTTTAAAGCACAGCCAATTGCCTTTATGAGATTGTAATGATTCACAATTAGTAGGAGTATCTGTCGACCTATAAATTGTCATATTATTTCTCATGTGGTTATGTTTAAGAAAAAAATCATTCATGGGAAACTTTAAGGTAAACTTTGCAACAATGTCTTGCTAATGTTGTGACTAATATTTAGTGTTTTCTTTGAAGACCAGTATGAAAAGTAACAAAGTTACATCCGGTTCAGAGCGATAGGCACTAGCTAGCATAAGTTAGCTTGTCAAATTTTGGTGACAACCAGTTGCTTGGATGCCTATAATTTTCGGAAGCAATTGAAAATCTTTTGCTGCAAATCAAGAGGATTGGATTGCGAGAAAAAGGGAGCAGGCATCTAAATTCCTTTTCAAATCCAGTGTTTAAAAGATCCGACGTCAAGGAGTCACATCTGTATACGGCATGAAGTTTCAAGAAAAGTATGGATTTATTAAAAAAAATCATGAACATGGATGTCATTATAGGATTTCTCTTGATTAGAAAAGCATGGAATAATGATATGGCTTTAAGCCTTTCTCGCTTTAGAATCGGTCAAGCTACGATCGGAAAATGTAGGTTCCTCGACTAGAACAAGATTGTGGGGAGACAAGATCAGACCATACCGGTCATAAAGAAATCCAATCCAACTAAGACTAGATGCAATCAACATCAAGTCAAACAAGCCATATTCCAGCCATGACCGATTGATCAAGCCATATCCAACCGTCTCAATTGACACTTGACTCTTCCGTCCTCTGCCCGGGTCAACAGGCACAACCTAACTTGGGTTATCGGCAACAAGAGCCTCCTTTATATCCGATCGATTCTTTTTCTCAACCCAATCAGGGTTATCCTAACCTACCAAATCAAGAGCCTTCTTCGCAAAGAAAAACATAGCACATTATAGTCTAATCACACCATCGGTGAAAATCACCCTTATTTCTGAGATATAATATACATTTAATTTTCAAATTCGGGGCACTAATTCTGTCCACCTCTTTCTGGACATTTCATGTTTTCCATTAAGTTGAAGTTTGGATTCCATTTTCTCCCCAGTTACAAGAAATTGTTCCAGTCTGATGGAAACAATCCCCACTTACGGACCATTTTGCATTTAAAAATTTGCTGTTTTGGAAACTCACAGAAGATCTTGAAAGACTTTCCTTCGGATTCAAACCAGTATCAACAAATATATGGGCAGACTACTGAAAAAACCTGTATTTGAGAAAGCCTCTAGATGCGGTCCCTCCAACCAAGTTAAAGAGTGACCAAAAGAAGTGCATCTATGATATAGAGCAATGTTCTTGTTGATGCTTCTTCTGGGTTAGGCTTTATGCAGGGAATCTTTAATAGTCCATGTGTGAAAGGATCTTGGGTTTATAAAGCATGCACACTGCATGTGTGCAAATTGTGAAGCAGAACACATCATAAGTTTCCCTTTTCTGAGATGGCTGTCAAAAAAGAAAGTGATACCACTGAGGTGGTAGCCCAGTGGGAACGGGGCCTGTCTTCCACCAGAATGGTTCGGTTTGAAACGCACGGGCGTCGATTAAATTCGGAGACCGGATGCCCCATGCCTGAACGCTGTTGGTGGGAATGCTACTGATCCGCTGGCAACCGAAGTGGTGCTGGGGTGACATACGCACACATGGATAACCATAGGTGGAGAGGGCACGCGGAAATTTGCGACCTGAATCGAACATGCTCCAGCAAGGAGGGGCCCAGTGGGGGTTGCTACGCAGGTGAGGTTCGCCTCGCCCGCTTCTTTCCTTTTTTTTACCAAAAGAAAAGAAAGAAAGTGATCGACTCAATTTATTTACTGCAAAATCATTTCATGATACTCTGTGAGATTGGACAGAAATCGGTTCTTCATTACCATTCTCATGTCAGTTTCCTATTATCGAGCAATCATCAACAGAAACTTAATTTAGGTTTTCAGGTGTTATCCTCCTGTTTTGTCCAATCACTAATGGATATGCCAGTCTAGCGCAACAAAGCTGTAAACAGAACACAGGCTAATTCTCAATCCCTGCTAAAAATGGACCAATTATCAACAAGTAAACCAATTCTTGACATCTTAATCATTCCATAGTTCCACCATACAAATTTTTAAATGTAAAGTATATGAAGATTTGTTAGCAAATGAAATAATGCAACCAGAACACTTCATAGTATATGCTGTGTCTCCTACAAGTAACTATTGCTAAAAAATATCTCACACAGCTGGGAGAAAAGGATATGCTTGCAATAAAATAGTGAAGATATCTGGACCATTACATTGTTATGCCTAGTTGTATAAACACTTTTACTGCACAATAATATAAAAAATTACAATTAAATCCAAGCTCTCACTAACATATTTACAATGATCACAACACATGCACCTGCTATGATTTTATTTAGTCTTGTGGGGTTGTCTCAGATACAAACTTGCAATCAGCTCTTAATGCTGCCAACCATGAATCCACCTGAAAACAGAGAACACTAACAGAATTACAAGCTGGAAGTAGGAAAAGATAGTTCAGTTTCTAGAATGACATTTACATTACTACCACGCTGTATATTAAGATATCTAATCAAGTTAACCAGAGAATGAATGGTCACTGCAAATGTGTTAAATGTGTGCTTGATGCAGTTGGCACTTTAAACAAGCCAAAAGAGCATTTTGTTTTCATATATTCAACACCAATATGTTCGGAGTAAATTTTTTAACTTGAAATCCATTGTGATCCAATGGTGATGTAAGCCAGTAATCATAAGTAAGGCTTATCAATTTGATAATTTATAACACGCGAGAAAAGTTAAAACCTCAGTTATTGATGAACGGGAAGGAGCAAAAAATTCAAAGGAAGAAACGATGTGCCTTTGTTGGTATTGTTAAATTTCAGATAAATTTTGAAGCCAAGAGGTCCCATTTAAACTCACGAATGATAGATTTGCAGACACTGACATGGAGAGTATCGTTACATTTTTTTTCTATTTACAACTTTTTACTCCGCTCTTATCCCATGGAGGATAAAATATAAAATGAATATCAACCAACAGTAGAGATCAAATAAACTCCAAAGGTTCTGACAGCATTAGGACTGCCACTTGATCTGAGAAAGCTTCAGTTCGGCTTGAGCTCTGCTCAACTATAAGCTCAATCAGGTTCGGCTCAGAGTTTGTTGAGCCAAGTTTGAACTTGGATTCTCAGGCTTGATCAGGTTTGGCTCAATAAGGCTCAAAATTGAGTGCAAAGTAAATGTTTCATTGGCTGATACTACATTAAACTTGTGATGGCCAGGTTGGGATGTCGCATTTTGTAGAGTGATGATACATCTAATTGTATATTTCAAGTTTTTTTCCCGATTTTTCATGATTAAGCTTCAACTGGTGGATAATTTAAATTGTTAGAATCACGTTAAACTTTTAATTCCAGTTGATAGATGCTTTAATTGATTTTAGTTTGATTCAAGGTTATCAAGCCGATTGAAATGGTACATTTTTGGCTTGGTCCAAATTAGGCTTGATTCGAAATGGGGAAAGAAACTTACTCTCATAAATACTATCATCGTAGAGGAGGGGAAAACTAATCCAGTGAATGAGTCATGACAAAAAAGAAGAGAAAAAATTGACCTTTTGATCAGCACCTTTTGGGGTAGAGATAGATATGCATGGACTCAATTCACAAACCTAAGCATGGTAATATATGTTATTTTACAAAGGAGTATGTGGTCCTAACCAAATATTACAAACTACAAACACAACACTGCACAACCTTTACATTTTTATCTTCATTTTAATTACTTTTGGATTTGTATGTGTTCTAATGAAGAATATGAATGCATCACTTTATAGTTATCGCAGTTAAAGAAAGAAAACTTGGAGGTTGAAAAGCCATGCTTCTAACAACTAATAGCCTAAAAAAAGGATAAACCTGTATTTTGGAAGCACTTGAGCATTCAAATCGCAATCCATCACAGGTCAAAACATAAAATGCGTATCTTTTGTGTTCATCTTCTTGTTTGAAGCTTGGCGGTGACCCAACTTCAACAACATCAGATAATAATGTGGAGTCCGGAGGTGGCAGCGACCCGACTTCAACAACATCAGATAATAATGTTGAGTCTTGAGGGCTCAAATCTGCATCAAAAGTTTTTTAAACGCACCAGTTAACAAGCTGCGCCTGGTAATCAATAACAGGTACATTGTTTTTCTGGGATCTGTCATGGATATTTGCAATTGCAATGCAAATGCAACAATATTGATTCCTAATAGTCTAATGCCATCAATCTAAAACTATTTTCATCACAAGGCTTCAGTTGAAATATTATAGGATGTCCACCACATTGTACAGTTGCTAATTGGAAGTGTCGCACACCTAACTCAGAAGCATATTTTATACCAGAGCTTTCGACTGCTCTCTCCTTTTCATATCTCCTCACATTTTATTTATGATTGTCAACCTCGCCACCAAAATTTTTCGGAAATAAAAGTGGTAGTAGACATCTTCAATAATATATGAATCATCTGATTTTCTGAATTCCTACAAGATAATTAGTGTTTTAATATACTTCTCACACTTAACACCACTGACGATGGTCCAAGATCTTCAAACATGGCTGTCCTCAATGCATGACAAGGTTGAAGAAAAATAACATTATTTTTCCCTAGAAGGATACCTGTAGATTTGAGATAATAGAAGATACACGACCCTTGAAGAACAACAAAGCGGGGAAGCCAATCATCAACTTCTTCATCATCTATTATAGGTGGTTCTCCCGGAAGTTGTGTCCATCTCTATGTAAATAGGTGGAAGACAAATAATTAGTTACCACACAACAGTGGAACACATATATGATTGCAGAATAAGATAATCAATCTGAGGATATGGGGACAGTACCGTTCGAATATACAGATACCCAGAAAGCCGTGCAAACCTCAAAAGTTCATCCAGATGTTCCAACCTGGACATAACATAAATGACAAGAGAGTGAGCAGCTAAACTGATAAAAACTGGATATTTGGTTGGCAAGAAGTCACCATGGAGGGAGTAGGGTCATTTTGGCGCCAAAGTGATAATGCAAAATATGACACCTCACAACATGGAAAAGTAAGTGGCTTCAGGAGAAAAGAGAGAAAGATGGCAGAGACATCGTTCCAATCAACAATATCTAGAACTGGCACAATAGCCATGATGGATGCAAGGGGATGAGGAACCACAGACAACAAGGGAAGAATCAAGATGGCTTTGAGATGCTGGGCTTTGACCAATATATGACAAATTAACATTACAGAGGTACTTGTTGGGAAGGAAGAGAATACACCAAGTTGAAGGAAAGGGTGGGATCTATTTACAAGTCATGCAGTTCATAAGACTATAGTTTATGACTTTAAGCTGTACTCAGCTTTCCAAGGTGAATGGAGATAAAATCACAGACACACACCAATTTTATCTACGTTTAAGAAAAAAACTAAAATGATACTGTGGCTATGGTACATCCAATTTCACTACCATAAGATGCTAAAACACCTAAAATCGTTGGTAAAAGAAAATTCGGTGTCAAATTTAAATCTTGGAAGTGAAGGATGAATATTTCCGAGAGAACAGCAAACTGGCCTTCCCATCTCAAACATTCACTTCCAAAGATGAATTTCAGAACAATACCATAAAGGCCCGTACACAAAGATAAGATCCAGACTAGGCAAAGCAAAATACCCAAAAAAGCCACTGAACACAGAGTTTGATCTGGTACAAATAGGAAGATGTAGTAGAACTTACTGGGCTTTCAGATGAGCTTCTCTTTCTTCCAAATCTGTGATTTCTGATCGGAGTGATTCTACTTCCGTTTTAGTTAGTACAATCTGCAAAATCAAAACCACCATCTCAACAAAGACATAAAATACTCAGCAACAATTAGAACAAAAGATATGTGCATGCAGGCATGCATGTATGGATGCACCGCTCTCAAGTTAACCTTATCATCATCATCACTGCCAGATGACCAAGGAAGACGTGGCAGAGAAAACAAGTTCAGCAAAGATGCAGCTCTCATTACTCTTCTTACAGCCCACGAGTGGCTATGATGTCTGTAGTAGAAAAGAACAGAGATGCTATAATATCATAAAAGGTGAATGGATTTTAAATATGCTCATATTATCAGAGACATATTTAAACCTCAGTGAATAATCAGTCACCGAGTCCCTTGTCTGGAGACAGTCATCAGATGCTTTTGTGGCCTGGAAGTGTTCTGGGAAAACCTCTATTTGTCCATAAACATCATCCATTAAGCTGACTCACTTTTGCATAATGGTGCTTAAATTTGAATGTAAAATTGGGCATCTAAAAGTATATTGCTTTGCTTACAACTGCAGGAAGGATATCTATCAGACAAAATCAGTTTTCACAAACTTGCCTTTGTTACCAAATACCAATCATCATAAGTAACCAAAAAAATTAAATAACAGTTACTGGGATGGCAAATCTACTATGTGAACTTTCAAGTGAAAATACCAAAGGAAAAGGAAAATAAGGAATCTTTAGATTATACCATTATATTTGAATGGAAAGGCACTATTTAATTTTCTGGAAGATGAGGGACCAATCATTAGTTAAGCAAACACAGAAGTAAAGTTACACAAACTCTCAATGTTATCAAGATAAAAAAATCATGTCAAATCATCTATATTAGAAAGTCAACAAACCTTAATGAAATAAATGTGCTAAATAATTTCTATATGCATAGATACCAGAATTCATGACAAGTTGATTTTTTTGTCGACAATTATAAATTGCCAAATTATGAAACAAAGTAAATATCTAAAGCTGTTCTGATTCAATAATCTTTGAAGCAGTGAGGGGCCCACATTTTGTGAAAATTTCAGACTAACTTTTCTATGAATTGGTTATCACTAAAATTAGAAATAAATATTCTATAGAGATCCTGTCTGATTAGACAGAATATTGAACAAAATCTGATGACCAAAATGACCTCAAATTAATATGATGCATTTTGATGGCCGTCAAGAGCCAGGTCATTTTGACAATTTATTTTGATGATTCAGCTTGTAGCATATGCACTGAAAATTCATATCTGCCTGCAGCATCAAGAGATTCGTGCACTAGAGTCCATACACCACGAGAATATGTTGAAGCCTTTAAAGAAAGGCAGCTGGAATGCACACCTCATGCCTTCTCCAAAGAGATCTTTAAAATATCTAATTTTGTTTTCATATCCATCATCATAACCTTTATTTTGGAGATTCCATCCTGCTCCTAAAATTCAGCATTGTAAGTTAGACACTCCAACTTCATTACTTAACCATAAGCATCTGGTTTTTTTTTAAGATGGATCAGCTGCCCAACTTTCATTTGATAGCATGGAAGTGAAAAGATGCAAGCTAGAAGCACCGTTTCTCTCGATATTCATTAGAGTGAAAAAGATATCAAGTTCTTGACAGAGAAATAGCTAATCCAAAACTATGCTAAATTATTGCATATACTTTTTCATTAGTTTATTTGAAGTGGAAATCAAGATATTATCATCTTAAAGAGTCATATTCGAGTCAAAAGTTACTAAATTGGTAATGTAACGGACTAAGTCACTTCTAGAGTCAACAGGAGTAGATATTTATGCTTTAAACAGCCTTTGTATGTTGGCTCTATAAAGCCCTAAATTTTGCAAGACTAAAAGATTACAAAGTTCTGTTCTGAAAAATTATGCAACCCCATACTCTCCTCTTCTTTCTTCCTCTTCTGTCGTGGTCCTTCTTCTTTGTCCTTCCCCATCTTTTCTTCTCCATCTTCTGCTTATATGTCAAAGCCAAAACATGTTTTCTTCTCTATTTTTACCATAAGTTGGAGGTATCTAATAAGGTTCAAGATAGCCCTTTTCTTTCCTAAACATGTATCTTTTTGTTCCACTCTCTTGTTCAATTACATCTAATTTGGCACTAAAAGAGATCTGATTCTTTATCAAGAACCTACCATGGCATAGAGATTGCAAATCCAAATTTGGTTTCCATTATCCAAAAACAGAAATTAAAAATCTTTCCTCTTTATAAAAGAAAGAATATAAGAATCTTTACTCATAGATTACCAGGGTCACTTTAATATTCATCAACCATCGCAGCAATAAATTCAATACAATAAATCCCTGAAGTTTTGATTTCTGAAAACTCCCAAAACAAACAACATCAAGCCACCCCAAATCAAAACCATATGCACTAACGAGATCAAAACTCAGCACCTAAAATCACTGCCAGCAATCACGTGCAGCTGCTAATATTAACATGCAATTCAAATTCAGTGACAAATCAGATTCAACGATTGACCAAGAATCCAACCACAACCTCCTATGATCTCATAAGAAAAAATAAGAAAGCATCAGAACAACAAAAAAACACGAAACCGAGATTGGATCAAAATCGACAGTTAATCTAGCATAGATTCGATAACAACAAATCACAAATGAATTAAGGGAACAAAATAAAAAGGGTCGGACCTGGTCTAGGGTTTTCCTTTTTTTTCTCTTTTTTGCCGTTGTCGCCGTAGCTCTCGGGCTCTTCTTCGGTGCGGGCGTTTCTTCGTGGTCGGTAATTTTTATCGGGTCGGGAAGTTTGACGGGAAAAAGACGGTTATGCCCTGCCATCTCCGCCCCCAGGTCCCTACCGGTCGTAGTTGGTGACGTACACGGGTTGGTTTAGTGGGTTGAGGAATCGACAAGACATGAATGAGATCATGAGCTCCACGGCGTTCTGCGCTGTCGGATGGGCAAATACTTTTGGATAACTTCATCCTATCAATAGATTCACAGGATACTGTGCAACTATAAAGAGGGTTAATATACCTTGTCCCACTTGGAAAACCAGCAGAGTGACATCCTTAGGACATCAACTTTTTCTAAGAAGCAAACAGTATTAGTTTGGTTGTCACTTCACAAGTCTGTTGATCAAACTTTAATTTTCAGTTTATCGATGCAAGTTTATTTCTCGATCCTTGATCTATGTAGATAACAAGTTACAGTCCTAATCCTAACTCTAATATTATACGAAAGTGGCTGCGTTCACCAACCTTTCAATTCTCATAATAAAAAAAAATCTCATCAAATTTTAATTGTTCAAGTTGACTCTTTAATTATAAGATCATCTAAATCCTATTTGGCCATTTCAGGAGCAACTGCTCATAGTGAAAAATCGAGATTCGATGACATAACGCAAGGTCTTCCAAAAGTTAAATTTTCTTTACAAAAATTTAAACCATGTTAAATTTATAGCCATAACAATGATAGACTCCTAGAGTTATCCGTCTTAAATTTATCTAGATTGAGAACATATTTTTTATATATAGTATAGTAGAACCGACATATTAAGTAGCAACTAGTTGGATCCATGCATGCATTATAACAAGTTATTTTACATCTACGCGTGCCAACGGTACTTCATGAGGCTAATTTTACCATGCAGTTCGAGAAGTTACAGCCGGATCGTAACGGGACGCGATAATTGAAAAAATAATTTAGGGTTAGGCGGAAGCAGCGTCGCTGGGCCAAGAGTCTGGCGTCCGCTGACAACAAACTGTAGATAGGCAAAAGTAGACATGCGTTCCTATTTCCACGTCTCTTTCGTAGCAGGGAAATTCGTATGTCAAACTCGTTGTCTTCTTTTAGCAAAATAAAAAAACTCGTTGTCTTCGTAACTAGTCTTCTTAGCTGCTCGAAGAACCTGTTATCCCAGACACGAAGACATTCTTTACAAGTAACTCTATTCTTGGCACAAAACATTTCTTCCACACTATCGTTATACTAATCTCCAGTATTTTTCTAGGTTAATATTGCTAGCATTAGATCCCGATATCGCTAAAGAAGATCGTCATATTGAAATTTATAGATTGACACATGTATCATGCCAATCAAAGAGGCAATGGCAAAGCGCCACAACATCCGACTATTCGGTGAGATTTCTACGCAACTAAGAGTACTAGAGTATTCACCAAATTGATTCATACTATTCTAGTTAGGGGTGGCAGTTGGATTGGATCGGATCAAAAATTTATTAATCTAAATTAAATCTGTTTATTAAATAGGTTAAAATTTTAAATCTAAATCCGACATTGTTATTAAACAGATAAAATCCGATCCATATAATTCATTTATTAAATAGGTTAAATGAATTAGATGAGTTAGATAGATTTTTAACAGGTTAAATAGATTTAAACAAGTTAAACAAATTAAGTAGATTGAGTTAAATAGGTCAGAAACGGATTAAACAGTTTTCAAATAAGTTTTAAATAAATTAAACGAATTAGGTCATAATTTGATCGAATTATTAAATAGATTGAACAGCTTTAAACGGGTTGATACATTTACAATTTAAATTTATTTATATTAAATTTAAATTTATTTCAATTAAATCTAGATCGAATTGATAGTTTGGACCATAAATTACTATTTTTAATTTCAGTCAACTTTGTTCTAACTCTTGTAGGCAGGAGAACCATGGTCCGAAAAAGAGGATGACTAGATGGGATCCCAACTGGGAATTAGCCTGCTGTTATCATTCTTGGTGACCGAGGGATGGGGATGAAGTATTCGAGAATTCAATTTTTCCTTCGCTTGAAGTACATACGAGGCTGGATATGTTGGAAAAACCGACAGTCTCGGTCAAAACAGATGGGCCCAGCCCCGCAGAATAGAAATTAAGTCGAGGTTACCCACTCCCCCACTCCAAGTCCCCAAAAACCCGCTTGTGAAGCCAGAATTTCTTTTGAAAACTTCACCCACAGACGTGACATGCACCGAGGAGCAAAGAAGCCACCAAGGTGGTAGACAGAACGTTGGCTTCCACCGAAATGGTTCGGGTTTGAAATACGCAGGGCGTTGATTAAGTTTGAGGAGCATTACCAGTAGAAAGAAGTGTTGCTGATCTGCAGGTATTAAAGTAATGCTGAAGTAACATATTTATATATGGGTGTTAATCTCAATGAAAAAAACCCACGGGTCGAAAAAAATATGCGAAAATTTGCGATGTGTATCGAACATTTTTTGGTAAAAGGGGAGCCCCGTGGCCCCGGAGAGCCCCTCCCTATTTTTTACCAAAAAAACAAAAAGAAGCCACGATACGTGCAAAGACTAGTTGCTCATCCAATCGGACCCTGGGTTTCCATCCCCTGTTCGCCATTTCATATTGTTCCCGATCGGAGAGAGCCGGGTATCGGAGCCAATTACTAGCCTTCTCTACGCCCGCGAGCTCTTGGATCTGGAGAGAGAGAGAGAGAGGGATCAAAGATAAACGCCCCTCTCAAGTCTTTTCTAGTATTTTTTTTTTCTCTCGTAAGCATAGCGTTCATTCTTTCATTTATTGCTCTCTGTTCGCTAACTGCCTAATTGGTTTCTTCCTGTTGGTTTGGTTTGGTTTGGTTTGATTAGATGCTTTTTGTAGTTAATTTGTTGCCGCTATTCTGGTTTAGTTTTGGGTCAGATTTTTGGATTTGCTACAGAAGAAATTGATCACAAATAAGAAATAACAGTGCCCATAAAACAACATCCCGTTCCGATGCCCAATCAAATAGCTCTCTGGCCTCTCTATCTCAACCCTGCTTTGCATATCCAGCGATTCCTCCATTTAATTTGCCTCTTCTTGCATAGCCTGCAAAAAGAGCAGATTGAGCAAACTATATCCCTTCCCTGAGGTCCAAAAGGATCCCCAGCAGTCATCAGATCTCCAGAATTTGCATGAAGTTCCAGTCCAAGCTTCAAAATCGTTCCATGCTTCATATCGCTTTCCACCATCCAAGCTTAAAGAAGATGGCATTGGAGCATGAGGGGCTACAAGAAGCGTCACCGATCGATTCGTGGTGGCCAATAAGAGGAGATCCGGTTTCGAGAATATATGCGTGGGCACCACAGCCGAGACAGGCGGAACGGCCTTAATTACCTAGATTGAAAGAAAATTTTCTCTAATTTCATTTGAAGAATTTCTTCTCATTAAAATGAGAACTGGAGACCTGTACAAGAGCTCGTCGATGGAAGGATCACACCGCTCCTCCATCCGTTTTAAAAAAAAACAAAAAAGCTTCGAGGAACAACCCAAATGATTAAAGAAAAAAAGAAAAAGAACAAAAGGGGAAGATGCCGAGGCATCTAGGAGAGGAGCACACCCAAAACAAAGCATCGGAAACGCTCCACCGTCCGATCCTCGCTTCCTCTTTTCCCCTTTTCCCCCTTGTTCTTCTCTCATCAGCCCCGGCTTCGGTCGGATTCATATTATTCTTATCATCTCCATCACTACTCCGAATCACTGTCGATGCTCTCCATTCCCTTCAACCCTCTTCGCTTCTGCACCCAAAACCAACAAAAAAAATCACCGCGACCACCCACAAGATTCCAGAATAAAATAATAAGAACAAACAAACAAATAAAACGGGAGGCATCCGAGGGGATCCCGTTTTGGTTCAAAAGGGGGAAACATCAAGGCAGGGGGGGAAGCCCCTTATTAATTGAGCCATCAATGAGGAGGACACCACCTCGCCAAACATCACGGTCCCACGTGACAGGGAAAGCCGGCCAATTATTTTTGAGTTTGGATCCTTCCCTAGTCCGCGCAAGGACTGGAGAGGGGCCCCGTTAGCCGATCACGGCTGTCCGTATTTGGCATGACGGTCGTGATCGAGCAGGCCCATCGTAATACATAATGGCGAATCATGCCGCCTCAACTCGATCCCGGACATCACACAAAACATGGACGGCCGTTATTGGCTATAACACGCCCCCTCCCAGATTACCGTCTCCTTATTTTTCTCCTTTTTTTAAAATATACTATTTATTCCCATCATTTTCTCTCTCCCTTAGCGGGTAATCTTCAGCGTCCAGGGGAAGCGAAAGATACAAGGCACGGGAAATGGCAAGTTGATCGGACGGCTGGGATAAAAGCACAAACTTACGGAGCATCCAGGAAAGGTCCAAAAGGGAACCTGAGTCCTTCGGGCAAACGGACGGTCACACCAGACGTCCATGTGTACTATTATTATTAATATAGGGAAAAAAAAGTAATGTAAAATGAAAAAAATCAAGGAGAGAAGACTCGAGGAAAGAAAAACGGGAACAAAATAAATAAATAATAGTAGTGGTAATACCTTCTTCACGCATTTCTTCTCCCTCACTTCATACCGTCCTCTGGTCAAGTCCGAAAGCCACATCCCTGGAAAACAATACTGCACCCAAGCCCAAAAATATACAAGAAATTAGAGAAGGCCGTGGAAATAAATAAAATAAGTATAAATAAACAAGAAAATGTGAAGACAAATCCGGTATAAATTCCGATACCAAAATAGACAAAAACAGATATAGAATGGATGGAGACCTGGAGGGCTTTATCGATGTTCTTGGCCCGTTTCTTGGGGCGCTGGGGGAGCTTGGTGCCCTTCATGGCCAAGAAGTCGTCCTCTTTCTCCTTCCTCGAGAGGGAGATGTAGATCCTCGGCCACTCGAAGTTCTCCAGACTCACCTTCTCCCCGGTGGCGGCCGCCGCGTTGCTACCGCCCGTCTCCTGGTCGGACGGCGCCTTCGAGTTCGCCGGATTCGCGTCCTCGGCGGTGCCGTTGGGAGCCGACTTCTGGGCCTTCTCCGGCGGGGAAGGTGGGGATCGCTTCTCGGATCTCGACAGGCCGCCCGATCGCTCATCGACGCCCCTGATCATGGCGAGAAAAAAGAGGGGAATTTTTTTTTTTTAGAAGCCTGAAAGGAAAGGTGGGAAACGGACGGGAAGAGGGGACAAAGCCCGATGGCTACTAATGTGCCTTTGATGCCACTCAAAAAATATTGATACTAGTAATATTTATAGCCCACAGTAGCCTCTCCCTGTTACAGCCTCGAACCGAGGCCGATACAAACTCAATAGCGAACAAATTAAGCTACTAAACTTTCATGAGAAAAAAAATTCAAAAATAAAAGGAAAAATTTCCGAATGAAGAAAAAGCTAGGGTTTGGTATAACGAGAAAAGTGTCCAAAGTATTTCCCTACTGTAGAGACGGAGACCTCGACGAACAAGGTAAAGATTAGTGGATGAAGCAGGAAAAAGAAAAGCATAAAGATGGACGTAGGGGCAACAAGGTATTTTTAGCTATTATGTAAGTGGGATTCAAGCTTCCGATCACATGGAACAGAGAGGGAAGGAAACGAATAATCGGATAGGCTAGGAGTTAGGATCTATAGCTACGATAACGGAGATAAAAAATTAAACAGCCTCTAAAATAACTTTTTCACTTACACCGGAGGTAAAACCCATGAAAATAAACCATATGTCCATATCCAAAAACGAAGCATGATATGAAACGCACCTACTTTTTTGCTCTCCACCTCAAATGCTCAAAAAAACACAACTAAAAAGCCAAAAATTCCTCTCTTTGTGACTACTAAGCCAGAACGAAACAATAATATGAAATGAAAATAAATATAATAAAAATATAAATCCGACAAACCGCCATCGTGCCACGACCTAGACGCCAAAAAGAGCCCATCTATCAATGAACGAGCTCTCTCCAGCCACCAAGCAGAAAAGCGGCAGCCGCTCTTTGCCCTCTAACCATAGGGTAGGGTAGGAAAAAAAATCCACAGAAAAATAGTATTGTAGCAAAAAAGAGAGAAGCGATAATAGAATGGAGATAAATTAGTACCTGCTGATCGAAGAGGCCATGGCGTCGCGGGAGGGAAAGCAGGGCCGGAGATTGGCGCCGCGGGTGTAGAACCCACAGGGCGGGGGCATCGCCGCCGACGCGGCGGCGGCAGCGAGCTTCGCCGCCCCGGCGGCCGCCGATCTCCGCTGGATCTTCATCATCTGGCGCGAGTGGGCCGAGTCGTCCCCGGCAGCCGCCCGGGTCTCCGCTCTCGACCCCCGGGATCTCTTGTTCTGGCCCCACTGGAGCAGGACATCCCCGCCCCCTCGCGACACGCCGTTGATCTCATGGTGGTGACTCGGGGCCTTCGCGGCCGCTGGAGTGGAGTCTGCGGCGGCATAGGGCGGTTGGTTCTCGGACTGGGAGGAGACGGAGGGGAAGGGGACATGGGGAAAGTGGTGGTCCTGGGGCGCGGTCGATCCCGACCCAGAACGCCTCGGAGGTTTCCCTTCGAAGGGGGAGCAGTTTGGGATCCGGCCACCGTTGTCGACTTCGTCTTCCTTGCAGGCTCTCACGCTGTTCTTCCTTCCATTGGTGACGGAGACGCAATCTGGGCTCACTCTGTATCTGCTAACAAATCGAATAGAAGAAGAGGTCATCAATGGCACCAAAACTAACAATATTTGAAGGATCTAATGCTATAGCTATCAAAAATGACCAGAAATGCAGAACGAAGAAGGATTCAGGCGAAGGGTATCAAAATTTATCTCTCAGAGAAGAGAAAAGAGTACGAAATGTTGATCCTTTCTATGCCTGAGAGCATTGAGGTCTTCCGATGAGCAAAATCCAAGCTTCTTGCTAAACGTACAGCAAGGAGAAGATTTTGCTCGATTTCTTAGGTAATTTCCGAAGAAAACATGGAAAAATAACTGGATCGATATAACTCCGGAGAACTCGATCCTGAGATTCGAATATAGACAATCAAATCGAAATCTTGTGTAGACGAAGAGCAGGCAGTGAAAAAGATGGAGACTGAACCAAAGAATTATATCTTCTGAAAACCAAAACACAGGCCTGTACGACGAGAACATAAAAAACTTCTAAAACTATAAATCTACCAGAGATCCTTTAAACACAGGAGGAAAATGAAAAGGAAACGCATGAACACCCGCAAGAATCCTAGTTCTCCACATCAAACGAAAAAAACAGAAAAAAGGGGAGAACAGGCGATACCAAAGGGAAAAAGAAAGAAGGAAAAGAACGCAGCAACGTAGAGATGGAGCCTGGCCGTCTAGCGAATTCTTAGCCTGTCCACTCCCATCGCCGGAGATCTAAAAGAATCATCACTTGGAAATGGCTTTGACGAAATTGCAAGCAAAATCAAGCCAGAAACTAAGGAGGAGAGGAATAAAACGAGAGAAAATAAGAAAAAAAAAAGCTTTAGGCATACATCCAAATATTAGCCCCTGCTTTCCTTCCACCCCGGAATTCTCCCAAATGACTCCAGAGAAACCAGATCGCATCATAGTTCGTCTTCAAGGGAAGACCGAAATCCGGCAATACTCCGCCGGAAATCCACATAGGAGGCAGAGGATAACCATCCGGCACTACTCGATCTGGAAACTATAAGTCTTTCGGAGAAAACCACCAGAAAAACGAATAACGAGAACCGATACAAAGGCACCGGGGCAGGGGAGGGGAGAGGATCCGAAACCCCCGCCGGAAATCAGATGTCTCGCCGGAACCGACAGTTGCTCTCCTTTTCCGGCCAGAAGCCTAAAATGACGAAACAACAGTCCATAAGAACAACAACTAAACAAGAAGGTAGAAACTCGAATCGCCGACTCCCGGAAAAGCCACGCCGGACTCGGCGTAAGGGAAGCAAATCGTGCCAGAACTGACCGACTTTCCGCTCCCAAAACCCCATAGACCGGATCTATAACCAGAAACCCGCCCGAATAGAAAGCAATCTCCACCCAGCGAAGCGTTCAAGGCCTCCATCGGCGCCTCTAGCATACAGCGAACAAAAGAAAGCATCGATCTCAAGCGAGGAAGACCTCATGAGAAGGAATCCAAAACCTTCGAAATTAGAACGCCATGAAAAGACACCAAAGCAGAGAGATAGATGTAGAGAAAGAGGAGGAGAGAGCGAGTGATCCGAGCAAACCTCATCATGTCCAATGCAGAGGGGATTCACCGAGCGGTCGCCGTTCAAAACTCTCTAAAAATCGCATCGCTTCCTCGAGAGAAGCGCATCGATGGCGTCCTCCAAAGAACCAGAGTTCTCTTACCTCAATCTTTCTTTCGCCCTTAGATGCGAAGCGTAAGATTCAGAGAAGCAGAAGAAAACTTGAGGAGTTACGAGAAGAATTCTAGAGAAAAAAAAGAGAGAGGGAGGGAGTCCGTTCTGTGAGGGCGGAAGGCAGCAATGAGGCGATACAGCAGAAACGGGGTTAAAATAGCGGCTTGATCGAACGGGGCCTTCCCACGATACCCCCGCTTCCTGCCTTCCAATTTCCGAAATGCCCCTCCCTCCCCCAGAGGCATTCTCGAAATTAGAAGCCAATTCTACGGGTATTTCTGAAACGAGAAAGCTCCAGTTTACGCTTCGTGCGTGAATCACTTGTCGTAACTTCTTCCCGTATAATAATCTCCATGCGATCATAAAGATCCGCCGTCCATGTTCTCCAAAACAGATATCGCCCTCGATTCCATAAGACTCTTTATGGTGACCGTCGGATAGAATATCCGCTGCCACCTGTCGCTTGATGGTTGGTTTCCAGCGATTCCCCAAGCGCTGGCCCGGCAATTCTCCAGCCGCCATTCATACCCGGTTCACGGCCGGGTGAGAGGCTGATGGCATCCATGGTTTACCATAATCATATTATTATTTAATATTATTATAACTGAATATTATTATTTAATATCATATTATCTCACTCTTATTTGCCTCTGCATAACCTTAGCTGATGCATTACAATAAGTATTATTTTACTTTGAATAGTTTCGTGGAAAAGTATTCAATTAAGTGTGACACCATAAACCATCCTGCCATATTTGTTTATTTTCTAAAGTTCTGAAAAGCATAATAATATAAAATTCCAGGTATATGGTCCTGAGAAAAAGCGCAAAAAATTGATATTTTTCCCGGGGTGTTGATGGCAGGATGGTTCGCGCGATGTAACTTAATCGTAGGGTTTCCGTCAGCGTGTCAGCTGGCTGCGTCCGGCGGTATGAGAGCGTACTGCCAAAGGACACAGCTTTGAATAATAAATTAAGGAAGAGTGACAATATCAAAGATTGACATAAAATGCATTAATAATTAACATACTACCGTATTTTCACTAATCGTCCGTTTCTATTTTGATTTCTAGAAAATTATCCATGGCTCGAATCCAGATCCTATATCTGACGGGCGCCAATCCAGATGCATCATCCTGTACGTCGGTTCTAGGGTATGGTCGGTTTCCATTTCCATCCGTCCGATCGAGATCTAGCGAATAACGTTCGTTCTTTAACTCCCTCGGCGGGTCTCCGGGTGGGGGGCGGAGTCCCGATAATTGCGGTATTAGAGAGGGAGGTTTGACTCTAACTGGGTTCCGATTATCTCGATTCTATTTTTCTTAATTTACTCTGGCGAAAAGATCTCGCCACCTAAAATAATATATCCGGAGCCAGAGATTGCAGCCCCACGATCAAGATCGTACGGCAAGGGATCGAGATAGGGACTGATATCAACCCAGCAGCGAGTCGATCAATCGGATGGACGGCTATGACGGATGTAGAACGGTGTGCCGCATTTGGATTACCTTCACCCGCGGGAAACTGTAACCCGCGCACGTTTGATTCGAGGGATCACGTAGGCAGCACGCGGTTTGGGACCCACGTGGGCCCCACCACGGACGACGGGTTAGTAGTTATTATTTGGAAATGATGCTGTAAAAAAGCCTGCATGTGATGGCTGTTAATGCGTTACATGTATCGCAAATACTTTTTTTTTTTTGTTCTCATTTCTTCTTTTCTCCAAAAATTTATTAGTTAGAAAAGGGCATGTTTTTGTCATGCTGATGGATGGGATGGGTCCCACCGAATGGATGATCCTGATTGTGTGATGGATATGGGATCCTCCTCCAATGGGGACACGGTGGAGTTGCAGCTACCATTAATTATATCTTTCTACTATAACATTAGCCTTACCCTCTCCTCCATGTATTCTTGGTGCAAAATGATATATAAGAATTAAACTTTATATGATAAAATTAACTTCTCCTTTATCAAGGTCATTTTCAACGACAGAGAAATATATGCAAAAGGAAAAGAAATATATATATATATATATATATATATAAAGAAAAATGTTTGGCAGATGTAGTGCTAAGTTTTCTAAAATTATCAATTTTATAGAAATACAACAATTTGAAAAATAAATAAAATTAGATTCTTCTAGAAAGAAAATCCTATGAGAATGGAACAACCAGTAACTCCAAATATTTGATGGGACTCAATTTGTACTTTGAACACAAAAGCTAAGGCATTTTCTTTCATTTATGTACATATGGGTTCCTTAAAATCTAGTAATATGATAAATATGGATACTTCCAATTTTGGCAATAGAGCAAATTAATACTCACAAAAAATCTTTTATGTTGCTTGCAAAAAAAAAAGTCCTATGGATAATTTTTTTCCTTTTGCCTTTTTTTTTATAAAAAGCTTTATATTTTTCACATTCAATGTTGTGGATATGATGAACATTTATGGTAAATAAGAGAGCAGAAAATTTTGACTATTGGCAAGAAAAGGGATAAGCTTGCCACATCGGGAGTAATGAAAATCTATCGGATAGGATTTAGAAGTTAAATGTTTGAAGTTAAAGATTCTTGCTATTTTAAAATTATTCAGCAGCAATTTGGCAAATTTTTTTAGTAGTTATAGAAGAAAACCATCAATCGCCGAAAAAAGCTGATGCGTACCAGCTATTTTCTTTTTTTCTTCCCCTCTCTTCTTCTTAATTGTTTAGAAAAAGACATATCTTAGAACCTAAACCATTTTGCAAAGTTGGGTAGCCTCAAGATTAGCTCGACTCCGACAGCTGGTAGCTCAAACAAAATCAATTTTATGAAACCATTATAGTTACAAGCTGAAGATATTTTTAGTGAAAATATTTTTTCCTTTTTTTTTTCCAGAAACATGAAATCTATAATGCAATTCTAATAAATAAAATTAGAAGCTATTGCAGGAAAGCAGTAGAAAATGGAGTTTGCTGGCCACCATATGCTCCCTGTAGGAGGATCCAAAGCCAGGGTATGGGACAAATAGCTTGCTGACCGGTTCACATCAAAGTCAATTTCAAGCACCTCTCGGCTCTCTACCAAAAGCTTCGAAGGTAACAAGAAAGTTTTGTCATAACCTTTGACTTCCGGGCCATGGACCTAACTGGAAAAAAAAGAAGACAGAATCCTATTTTGCACCCAATTGATTTGACCAAACCATGACATGAGAGTTGGTTTGGGTGCCTAATCTGGACCGGTCTCCACCTGCATGGACCCGTTAGCCTCATCAAAGTCTCAACCGCACCCAAGGGCCCAGGCCAAATTATAAGATGGAAATCTGGTACCAAAATCCTGGACCTTAAGTGCTCAGGCTGACTCAACTCGCTTCCATTCCCCAGTCACTGGATTTATGATCTTGCAACGGTCGAAAAGATTAGACAAAAATGAAAATCCAATGACGGACAGCACGGAGAGGAAAAATTATTTGATGGATTAAATCTATCATGAACCTAGGATGAAAATGCTATTATATATATATATATAACCGAAATTTAATTCATCTTAGATCTATGGTGGACCTCTTAATAAATTTCTGAGCATAGAGAGGGAAAGAGAAATAGAAACCAAATTCACTGCACTATTACTCTTTCTATGGCATAGGCACATCGTATCAAAGACATGGTCCAGTCTAAAAGAACAGAGTGGAGAAAATCTTGGTTCAGATGGTGCAATCATTCACACTCATGGCAAGGAGCAGGCTTCAATTGTGACGGGCATAGACTATATATAAATTCACATGAGCATTGGGTTTTTTTTAAAAAAAAGAAAAAAACCTAAAAAACACCGGAGATGAAGAAAAAATGGACTCCCACATGCAAAGATCCAATAAAAATGTATCACCCTTGTCATAGGCATGGGCCATATTACTTTAACCGAAGAACGGACTTGTGACAAAACTTTAATAAATTTGTTCCAATGTGGAAATTAGATGATCTCAGTCAAAGATTATTCGCTGCGTATTGATATATGGAAGGAGTTAAGAAGCGCAAACGAAAGGCTCCATGGTGGACATCACATATGTTACTTATGTTCAAAGATCAGCATGATAATTGCTCCAAGAGGAGTATTCGCAAGCCATCTATTACATCTTAGTGGAAGGAAAAAAAGAAGAAGAAGAAGAAAAGGATGGTGAAATTTATAGTGGCGAGGTCCAGAAATCTTATCATCCAGCTAAGCTCTAGGTTAGCAAATATGCTATTAGTCAACCTATCACAATTGATATGGACGAGTAGTTAGATCCTGAAGTGAATAAAGGTTCAGCTTGACACGATTGATATTGACAAGTGGTAACAAAATTTGAAACAATATGGCTCTCTCGCCACACACCTGTCCAAGCAAAATTTGATGGATGATGAAGAATAATATATTTTTTTGCTTCAAAATAATTAGATTTTCTACTTATCAGATTTTTTTTTTCCTACATGGATTTCATTTGAAGATGCTTTCCGCCTACAGAATCCGTGGTGGTAAGCTTACAATTCTATACTAACTTAACATTTTCCAGTGAAAAGTGTGCAAATAGTTGCTCTGATATTATTAATCTCATGTAGACTCGATAATGTTCAACGATGGAACATAGAAAACCTGGTTCAGACCACTTCATAGACCGCGGTTCATCTGAACGCCATTCAATATCATACTACTACCGACAATGGTATGCCTTGCTCTAAACAAGCAGTATGTGACAAGATGATGGCTAACAAAGTCGATGTTGCAATCATCATTAGTTTCTCATCCTTGACACAGAAATATCACTGGAATGTTAATAACCAAGCATGCCTCCCAATTGAAGTCAAGCACTTCAACGTAACTAGCTAAGATCCTCCCTGAAAGACAGCATACTAACTCCATCTGTTATCATACCAGTGACCATGATATGTCTTAGAATGGAGAACTATTTATATGTCCACAAGACTTCATAGATAAATCGAAGTACTTCAAGACACAACTAACCCAACTTCCTTTCGACATGGTTAACCCCACCTGTCCCATTATTCAACAAACAACGTCAAACATGATTAAAAGTCGAGATCCAGATTTTTTAATAACCACCTCTAAATATTAGTTTAATTGTCTAATAGTCACTTTGTCGTTTACAATATGCAGTAAGTTGGAAAGTCCCTTCTACAGCATATTTCAACAAGATGCAGAGTAAGTGAAATAGACTAATTCCGGCAAAAACTATGCCTAATATGTAAGCTATTGCTCCAAAAGTGGTTTCAAGCATGGGACCAGTAATCACTTGATTTGAAGCTCGAATGGAGGTAGTAGCACAAAGTTATGCTTAAACTAGGATGATACTTAAGCTCCCGTCATGTTCTCTTAAAACAAAATTGGGTGAGCTTAAGCAGTGTTTTCTCTATGCCAGGCTCAGCGCAGGATCAAGTCCCAAGAAAAGAAAGCATAGTCAAGCCCAACACAAGCTGAGATTCAAAAGGATCTGCGTTAAGAATCAGCCATGAAGTAGTGAAAGAGGCCTTACAGTGAGTCTAAGGCCATAATAGATGGAGAGAGAACCACTCCAAAGGCTTTGTGAATTACGTGAAGAAATGCAATCAACAGACAAATCACAATTTTTTAAAGCAATAAAGCAAGTGCAAGCACGCACTTTCTTTATGGCTGCTTGCTCTTCTTCATCATCCTCCCCCAACCCAACCCAGAGGCTTATAAATTATGTGAAATGATGCAATAGGAAGCTCAAGGTAATCGCTCAGAAGCTCTACAGATACAGCTCCTACAGTCTCAAGGTGACGAATGATTCACAAACACGAGCGTACCCATGGATAAAGCTGAAGCATTGCTGGGCACTTGGATTATATTTCATTTTATTCTAAATCGCAAATGCAAGTGGTTTGCTTTTCGAGTAGATTTCAATGGGTCATAAAGGAGTTTAATACAGATTTGTCCAAGTAATTGCACAGTTGATGACTGAAATTTAAAACAAAGTCAGTTTTGCTGACTCATGCACCTTTGCTAATTGGACTGACTTAGCTTCTCATTCAGCATTACCGAATAACTTTCTCCAAGAATGAAGGGGTAGACTCCTGATTGCAGTGAATAGGTAATGATCTACATTAGAAACCATGCACATTGCTAGCTTGCAGTCAGAGAAGATTAGTTAAGAGAAGATTTTTAGTACATAAGAGAACTGAATCACTGGCCTCTACAAGAAATCATTGCTAATGAAAACATTATGGAAGATTCATCTTAACTAGCCCACAAGCCACGAAGGATGCATCAAGATAAGCCTCACATTTCCTGAGACAACATTCAACTAATACTCGGTCTTGCATTTTACTCCAGCAGATACCTATAAGTAGAAATCATCAAAAGTGCATAAACCGTGCATTTCTACGCTAATGCCACCAAAGATGCAGCATTTGCTAAGCAGAAGCCATCATGCACAAGCAAATGTTGGCCTGGCATCACTAGACAAAAACCTACCAAATCCACCGAATAATAATCTGAACTCCTCTACCGGAAGAGCCTTGGAACCGATCGCCTCGGTATCTTCCCTTCAAGCTTCATTCTTCTATATGCTTCTCTGATGTGACAAGGCCTGATAGGCCCACTCTCTTTTCTTTCTGTCATGACTATTCTAGCTGCAATGTATCAATGGAAATTATTTTAAAACAAAAAATTATATATCAGAAAGGTAAAAATATGTGAAAAATACATAAGACGTATGACATGCAAAATTCAAATATGAAGTTTCGGAGGATCAACAATAAAAAAAAAAATTAAGTGACCTAATACAGAGTATATGCCACACTATTTTACTGTAAATAGAATTAAAAAATGGGGCTGTTAAAAAGTGATGGCATAATGGTGCAACAATGTCATCTGTTTCTTAATTATGGATATGAAATTCAAAAGAATGAAAAGATAGAATATAGCATATCAACAAAGTCAGAGTGGGTCACGAAGTGCAATTGTGTGCTAAGGTCATGGTGATTATTGTATGTCATCAAGGGCTATAAGTAGAAACCCTGCCCCATAGGATGGGCATAGAAGAAATGAGACTGTAAAGGTGGACACAATAAAAACAGGAAATTTTTATTTAGGGGATAACATATACCACTGATCGAGAAACTCAAGTAGCATTCTTGTACCCAGAGCTTAACCATTAGTAAATATTTTAACTTGCCTGTCTCCACGAGCTCTCCAACGAACATTTTTCCTATTCCTGACACCACAATTGTCATGGGTACAGAAATCTTTTGAGTTCCAGTGATGCTTGTTAATAGCTGTAATCAATCCAGAAACATTTCATCAGAAAATGAACTCATAAAGCCCTACAAGATAATTAGAGCAAACAAGTAGAACTGAGGCTTCAATGATGCCTAATAGGCCTTATCAGTTAACTATAGTCTAAATTAACCCATCGGCGATCTCATCAAACTAACGAAATGCTCCAATCGTTCTTCATATAAAAAAAAATATATAAAAAAATGGTGCAACTCTAGCTAGTGAAATCAAAATCATAAAATTTAATTATACAACCAACAAGCAGCAGAAAGCTACCCTCCCTTCTTCCTCTAGGCTCTTACTAAGTATAGTGAAATTTTGGGGGTCTCTGGTTGCACATGCTTGTACTGCAGCCAATAAGGTAGCTTTCTCCACCTGCCAGCTGGCCTTCTATATGGCAGGCCTCCTCCAGTGCCTACTGGAATAATTAAAGAACTGAAGATTTAACCTTTGGAAAGGAGCCAAAATGACTGCTGCACTTAATACTGAATAATTCACTAGTGTTGCTTAAGCGTTTAGTGATTTTATCGAGAGGGACATTATAAACATAGTTGGCTGTTACATAATATTATTTATTAACATGGCCTCATTCATATTTGGAAAAGGACCAACTGGATCAAAGTATGCCTCTTAGGCTATTCAGAAAAAGGGAGGAGGTGACCAGCGAGATGCAAAGGGCAAACAAGAGAACAATCAAAGTGGAATGGACAAAATTGTTGGAAAGGAAACCAGTAGCCAATAAGAAGTGGACATGCAAAAGAGATGATAAGTGGATATATGGATGGATGGAGACACAGTTCCTAATGTTTTTTGAGAATAATGGTTCACCACTTCAATGCTAAATCCATGTTCATGCTAGCAGCTGAGTTCAAACTAGCATGGGAATTGCAGTGATGTTGTGTGAAATTTTATTATTTGCCCAATGTTTCAATTTTTATTACTTATTCTTTATTCTGAGAATACTGATTAGTTAAAATTCAACAAACAGAACATTGACAATGAGAATCTTGAGGTGGGGTATTACTCCAATTCAGCCTATGGTTCAGATTTAGGGGCCGTTAGGTTGCCCTTAACTGGACATGTTGCAAATCAAGTTGCAGCAAAAGTGACCACAATTTCAATTGGAACTGCAGTTGCAAATCCTATCCTCTCACCCTCTCACCTGCCCAACTTAAATCGCAACTTCATATTATACAAATTAACACATCAGACATTAATTTATTATTATTATAAATACTTATTATAGTATCAAATAATTTTTATAATAATACACTTCATATAATTTTATAAAAAGGTTAATAATTGGCCTCTTGTTGGTCAAAATATCATAGAAAAACAAATAGTTCATTGTTTCCAAGGTAAGGCGATCTTACCAAGTCGTTGCAAGGTTACCATATCGCTTTCATCATCATACAACTAAACTGTTCCAAATACTTTTGCAATTGTCAATTCTCAGGAGCTGTTGCAAATACATTTGCAATTGACAATTATAGGCAACTAAAACGAAGCAGCTTTTGCAACTGCAATTCTTATGCACATAATTGGAATCCAGGCAACCAAACAGCCCCTTAGTGACATTGGATGGTAACCATAGTTCATTAACTAAGACAAGTGATTTGTGGATCCATAATTAATTATCTTGATACTTTATGGAAACCCATATATCCAATTGGTGAGCTTGTTCTAAACCAACAACCAGCCTATGAGATTCCTCAATACTCTTCTATATGACGCAACGACTTAAGCATGGCAATGCAGTGCTTTTGACCTTCCATCACCATGGAACATATATTATGCTGTTAGCTTCTGTCCAGCCACAAAACCTATGGCTTTCCTTGCCACAAGAATTTAAAGATTTTGTCAACTGCAGGGACTCCAATCTGTTGTCACAGAATAATACTTGACATGTGAAAGATGATGATATGCACTTTCTCATTTTTTCCCTTTCACAGCCCGTATCTCTATGATGCAGACATGCCCTTCCTGTATCTAATACATTCTCCAATACGGTTAACCAAGAAAAGGGTTAATATTAAACCTATATAGTAGCAGATGCATAAATAGTTCAATTTCAAACGAATCAAAAGCACATATATCACATGTATCCAATTCCACTTGATATAACAAAGCACATGTTTCAAGAAAACATAGACCTAGCTAGCAAATTGATGAGTTATATGGTAAGCATACCCTTTTCATGTTAGCTTTCTGAAAACCAGACCTCCGAAATGACTCGTAACGACTCATTTGCTCCTCCGTGAATTGGGATAGAATGGCCCTAAACAAGGAAATTGGTGTCAAGCATACTTAAAAAGGGAAAATGCATTAAAACTAATTTAACATTAATTTCTATATTTGTATAACGACTCATTTGCTCCTCCGTGAATTGGGATAGAATGGCCCTAAACAAGGAAATTGGTGTCAAGCATACTTAAAAAGGGAAAATGCATTAAAACTAATTTAACATTAATTTCTATATTTGTATGCACGCATTCATCACAATTAATAGAAAATAGCATTAAAAAATCAACTCAAGCAACAGTGCATTTTGTAACAGTGGCTAACCACCTTTTTAAGTTACCAGCCAACAGATTGCTGGACAAATATGGCCCCTTATTTTGCATGTTTAAGATATATGCCCTCTGGCCTCTACATCCCCACAAATATTAAACCACAAACGATATCACTGTTGTTGAACCCACTGTCATGCAAGATTCCAATTCATGTTAGAGCCCAACAGAAATTAACTTTAAAAATAATCTAAGAAAGGAGTGAAAACCGTTTGAGCCACCATATCGTGCAGAATTAAAAGATTCTCTACAGTGCAACATTTTTTTTGCCAAGTCATTTGACAGCATAAGTCGAAATTCATTCAAACAACATCACTTGCACTTCTTTTTTTTTTCTTGTGAATGGGCAGAATAAAACAGGCCATCTAAGGCCATACTGGATGAATCAATCCATGACAGACTGCTTCAAACAAAACCAAGAATAATCTACTTCATCTGTTCACCAATTTCATGGGTTTATCAGCTACAGGCAAGCCAAAACGCATCCAGATTCAGCAACCGTCGCTTGTATCCCTACACTTCATATTAGCCTGAAATTCGCTCCCAGCAATATAGTCATCCCTACACTATAACATCAATCCAACAAACCTCTTATCCATTCTCGTTCAATCACCGCAATGGAGCAAGTCAAAATAGAAAAAACTCACATTGGGTTTAGGGATAATCAGGTTCAAACAGATGACTTCCACATGCCAAGGTGACACTCTACAGCCAAGTTATATCCCCTCCCAGCCCCAATTTGGGTGGAATAACATAGAGAAAATATGACTCCTCGAAGCAGGCTTACCAATTGAAAAATATTATGAGTCAAAGGAGTTTAGCAGTTTTTGTTGTGATAGCATATTAGCAGCATGACGTGCAGGCTTCAATATTCATGTGCTGGCAAGCCCAACATTCTACATGAGGTTCAAATTGAAGTTTGGTCAATACTGATGGAGAGAACTTTGTAAAAGATCATTCAAGTTTTTAATTTTCTTCTATTTAAAAGGAATCATTTGTACCTTGAACAATATTAAAGAAAAAGTGAAGGGAGAATGATACACTAAAAGAAGCATGTGTAGCCAAAATTATGCAAGCTCAAATATTTAAAATCATGGCAAAAGGGTTAAGCAAATTATTGGCATATACTTTATCCAAAAAAGAGCCATATAACGGCAATTCATGTGGTTCTAGATTAATATGAAAGTGGAAAAAATGGCAATCTGCGAACTACTCGAGGAGCATATCATATTGGGATTCACCTCGAATTTTGATAATGTGAATTAATACAAAGATGACTAAAGATTCATGACGATGGCAGCGTACAACCTCCATAACTTGACCTTACAGACTACTTTTTCTTTTAATAATAATAATTGTCATACATAGACAGAAGGAACACACACAAGTATGTATGTGTGCATGTCTGCAAGCATGTATTTATATGCATATACAATTACATGTAAAACCCATGAATAATCAATACGCAAAAGTTATTATTTAGGAGTGTTGCTTAATGAAGGGAAAAATGGACTTGACTAATTTATTACATTCTAATGTCCACTTCAAAATTTACACATCAAGGGTTTAACCCAAATAGGACCCAGTCCATCCAGGCTATCCCAAATAGGACCATAGAGAGACTGGGTCATGGGATGATGGTTGGATCCTGGGTCTCTCTAGGTTAGGTCATACTGGCCTATACCAATACGTATTGGTCAGGACCATGTGGTTCAATAACCAGGTCGATTAGTACCATGGTTCAGCGTATTGACTCGTACCCTTTCTACCAGGCACACCATACCATACATGTATGATACTGACGTTTGGTACAACAAGAGCTAAACTAGCTTATACCAGATGGAACGATTGATTCTACCTAGTTTCATATTGTACTGATCAACACCAACCTAATTTAGAGCGGTACCATGATTGGGCGCGAGAAAACCTTCCAACCCTATATTGGTATGGGGGATGTACAGTAACATACCATAAGGTGATACAACAATACCAAATACTGGTCTAGTAAACCTCGACTAGCACTCATTGAAACATTCACATGTACTAGTTGAAAAGAGAAAAGCCAGGGCTTCTTTCAATGGAGCATTGCTGGATTGTTCCCAAACCAACCAAGAAAAGAGAGAATGGGTGGAGAGGAAGGAAAAGAGAGAAGAGAAATGAGAGGGAAAAGGGAGAGGAGGTGCTTAGATCAAGTCTTCCTCTCGCTCATCTCCTTTGCAAAGAATCATTATGCAAATCCAGTAAGCTCCACCCCCCCCCCCCATTTGTTATTTGGTCAAAAATCAAGAAGATATGGAAAAACCATGCCAAAATTTTCCCATTTGGCATGAAATTCCCAATTGGCCAACTCTTAGAAGAATCTAAAAAATCACTAAACGCAACCAAATAATAAAAATTTAAAAAGTGAAGTTCATATGTTTCAACAGGATGCCATCGAGATAAGGCCATCTCAGTTGCATCTCGATCTGGCCTGGTCCGATGTGGGTCCTATAATTGGTATTTAAAACATTGGACGATATAATGAACAAAAAAAAGATATAACTTGAATACCAAGAC
This sequence comes from Phoenix dactylifera, assembly GCF_051530095.1. NCBI lineage: Eukaryota > Viridiplantae > Streptophyta > Magnoliopsida > Arecales > Arecaceae > Phoenix > Phoenix dactylifera. The sequence continues at coordinate 28,621,123 of NC_143198.1, read as the reverse complement.
AGATTTAAAATTTATTCTAAATATCGATTTGCATCTCTATGTTAGACATATTCATGAAATCATACAAAAAAACTTTTAAGGTGAAGTGTTCTCCACTAATTTGACATGATGTTCTATTCAAGGATTCAGTAGTATGCCAATAAGTGTAAGCAGCTAAGTTATCTAGAAATTGACACTTTTAGACACTTACACACCATTCCAGTACACAGCTAGACACTCCACTTTGAGGGAAGTTACTTATATCAGGAATAAGTGTTGGCACTTGGCACTTTAAGTGTTGTCTAGAGGACTCCTAGTGTTAAGTGTTGGACACTTCGAGCTAAGTGTCTTACATTTCTTATTTGAAGTTATCACAAGTATTTATCAACTCAAGTATCTTAACACAACATAAGTAACCTTTGAGATACACAAGAAACAACTTAAACAATTTAAATACCAACTTAACCAATTATTTCTTGTACTACATGGCTTTTTTTGGGTTTGGTTTATATTCAATCTTTCAACACAAGCCCAAGAACCTATCTTCATCAAACCACCTCAAATCATCATTGCAGAGTGCCCATACCATTAAAAATGTCTCTTCTCAGTTCTTTATTCCATAGCCAGAAACAACCTGATGGAGATTTAGCATATTGGGTGACTATAATCCAGCCATGTAGAATTGTAAGCCATATTATATTGCTATGGCATCAGTTGATCATACATCGCATTTGAACTACCTCTCAACTTCATCCACCTACCTTTAAGTATATTAGTCATGTCTTTGTTTATCTCTGCATTCTTTCATATAGCAGATTTCAGATAATGAAAATACCACATGATAATAATTCTTGACAACTACATTCTGGATGCTTTGTTTACCTCCTAGGTAAGATTTTAATCAATCAATTCCAATCCCATCTTATCAATCAGCACCATATCACCAGCAAATAACAACTGAGGTTCTTCTTCATGTTACAAACAATAAGTTCATCTAGTACAAGTGTACAGAAATATAACAGAATCATGTATAAGCTAAGCTCATACATAGAAGGGAAGAATTAAGACCAGGAACAAGTACAGAACATATGATGCAACTAACAAGACTAGTGGGTCTATATCCTGACTATGGCTCATTAATTGTATCATTACCTACAGTCATAGTTTTGGTTTGAGGGTTAGTTGTGTTCAACGCCCTGTGTTCAAGGCCCTGACCTCAGGCTTGCTTGCAAGCATTGGAAGCTCTCCCTTAATCACTTATATCATAAAACTGGCCTCTAACACTGTTAATTGGCTATTTCCTTAGTTAGGATGTCTATTCAAGAACAAGGGTAGCATGCTAACTTAGTAGTACAGTTATAAAATGTGCCCTCCTCGAGCAGAGACAACTAATTAACCTGAAACACCCAAACCAGAGCCTCCATGACTTGCAGTGGCAAATGAGTCCCTCGGAGTCAAAGCTATTATTGTCATATACAGTTAATTCATTTTACTAAGAGACATGAATCTTTCCCCCATCATTTGAAAATTTGACAAGTTTTTAGAGAAAATCGCAAAGTAACCATTCCTTCCACAGTTCTTCATAATATTCCTTGAACAATGACTATAAAATTTTCAAGTAATGCATTCTAACTCTTACACGAGCACTTAGACAACCAACCCCGAATTCCTTCTTCATTTGCTAACTAATGATTTTTAAGTAAAGATCCAGCCATAACAGACCCTGCAGGTCCTTAAAGGAAAAAAATGAAAAGTTACAGAATGTGCGATCCTGCATGTAATTGGAACACTAATTTGATGAAAAATAGAAAGAAATCGATGAATACCGAGCTAATATCATTCAAAGGGAGCATCAAAACAGTAGAAAAGAAAGGTTCTTTGAGTATGGAGCGATTCTTGGAGAGTGTGAGCGCGGAACTCACTGCATCTTGGCCAGCTTGTCGGGGTCGCCGCCGGAGGGAATCTTGCTGAGCTCCTCCATGTTCTCCTCCTCCTCCTCCTCATCTTCCTCCTTCGCCCTCCCCCCGCCGGCAGCGGCGGACAAGGGTGCCGAGGCAGCGGGCTGCGACCGCGCTTCGACCTCCTCCTCGTCGCCGTCGGCCGCAGCCGATGGGCCGCCGGCTTCCTCCTCCGGCGGGATCGGCGATTCCGGAGGAGATTCTTGCTCCTCGACGGCGGCCTCGAAGGGATCCTTCATTTCTCGCCCCGAACCGAAACCCTTGGGCTCTCTCGGTTTTTCTCTCTTTTCCCTCCCTTGTTCTCTCCTGGGGTTGGGAGAACTGGAGAAGCCCCCCTATAAAACGGTTATAGGGATCGCCGGCTCGGCGTATCGGGCGGTTTGCACTAATCTCTTAGCAACCGATTTAAGCGGTGGAGACGATCTCCACATGAAGTCGGCGTCCGTGACCTAACGTGAAATTATAGTCGTCATAAGCATTTATACATAAAGCATGAAGTCGGCAGCCGCGCGTTGAAGTCGGCGCCAGTCTGCCTGGTTGGTTTATTTTTAATTTTATTATACCGGGCCAAGGTTTGCCTTTGTAACTTCATTTTTTTCACTAAATCAATTTGTAAGCTAGTAGTGATCTATGAAACCACAGGAAAGCCTCCATGGTCAGACCTAGTGGATTGTTGGATGTATTTCGTACGATCTCATTATTTGTGTCAAAAAGTTTGTATATCTTGGATCTTTCATGCGAGTTGCATATATAAATCATCAGATACATGTATTATGAGTCGAATTTACCTTTTATAGAGAGAAACAAGATACCAACCAGCAGTTCAATCCCATAAACTAAGGTTTGTCATTTTATTGGATATCACCCCTCATTTGTCTTTTAAGATTTCGAACCAATTACAAAAACACAGCGACTTACAGACATCTTAATCATTCAAACAAGAACGCCAATGCCACCATATGCTTTATATTTTATATGGAAGGGGATACTCCCCGCCATCTACTTTATACCCACCTCACCCATCAAAGCAAAACTCAATTTCTCATTAGATTTTGTCATTTCTTGCTGGATTAGGGCTTTATATAATCAGCGTTCGGAACGAGTGCCGATGTCCTATGGAATTGAATCACCATCCCTTGTCTAAAGTGGCAAGTTTTCATGCCATCCAAATCAAAGTTCGGTGGTACCAATACTACTATTTAACCTTCTTAATTTTAGCCAAATAAAATTATTGCACCTTATATCATCCTATTGATTCATTTTGTTTCCCATTTCACATATCAACGACTTTTGAACTTGGTATAACACTATTGTAATGTCACTCTTGATCTCCCCTTGTATACAAACTAGATTTTCTTGAAATATCTTGCAATAGAATTGATGAACTTATCCAAGAGCAGGAGAGCATTTTGTCAAAACAAGTGTTAATGTACAAATATCGTAAGCTCAAGTACTTTATAATTTGGAGTCGATACTGGTTTTACGATAAGTTAGGTGTGGTGGATTGTATATTGAGTAGCAATATCTCATACTTTATATAAAATTTCAAACAAAGAAACAAAATATATGTTGAAATATATAATAAAAAGTAAAATAAAATAAAATATTTAAATTTTTAACTTAATATGATCAAATATTCGAGTTTCCTTGTCATTCTCTGCGAAATAACTCTATCCTCAATAGAGTACCTATATTTTCATTTTCTGAGTCCGGGGCTTCAATAATAAGCTGAACATATAAATTAAATCTACAGCATCTTGGCAATGTCAACCTCAATGAATTGGGTCTGCCACTGTATTTTAATGCCTTGGGCATTAGAAGTCTGAAAAATATCTCCAATTTGTCAAAACATTTCCAAAACTTTATCTTCTAAACATTACCATATATTGTACTCTACAATGCTCCAAATTTTAACATATATATATAAAAGGAATGCGTTAACAAAAAAAAAGGAATATAAACAACAAACAAAAGAAAAAGTTAAGTGGATCTCAACTATTGATATTTTATCTTATATTTAGAATATTTTTGGGGTGATTAGGCTGAAAAAAAAATTCTACCAGCAAAATTATAGGATGACAGGATGAGCTAGACCTATATTTATAAAAACTTATAAAAAACTTCGAAGTGAGCCGACCCAAATTTTATAAGAAGAAGAAAAAAAAATCTACTGATTATGCTAATTATATTAGCTCAATTTAGGAATCCAATACAATTTTTAGCTTAACCGTCAAAACAAACCCTCCGCGTGCTATTTCTTCGTCATTTTCCCCCCACGTGCACCGCACGTGCCCATACAATGCTCTCCCGCCTCAACTGCCCTCCTTTTTCCATCGGCAACTCTCCGAGTTACCCACCCCAAGCCCTCTCTCTTTCTTTCTCTCTCTATCTATATCTATTCTATTCTTGCGCTGATTTCAAATCTATATTTATCCAACTATTTGCATATGTATGGATTCCCTCTCCCCCCCCCTTTTTTTTTCTCTCTTCCTCTCCCCTCTCCTCTTCCTCCACGCTTTCCTCTCCCCTCCCAACGACCTCTCCAACCTTCTCCAATCCCTCGATTCTTTCGGGGGTGACTCTCCTCCCCAAATCCTGTTCGGGATTATCCGTATGGCTCGTGGTTCACGGAAATTTTCATCTTGTAGTTTGTCTGACCAAAGGTTGGAGATTGTGGAATTGATCGGGAATAGATGAGGGGGGCAAGAGAATATATCGGATTCCAAGGATAATTCGCTGTCCGACCAGCTTGGTATAAATTATTTCTCCCTTCTCCCTCTTCCGGGGCATTTACGTTCCAAGCTTTCGCTCCATTATTCTATTTGAGAATCTGAATTTTTATTTCGATTTATTAGTTTGACGTGGAATCATGCCTTAATTAATGATAACCCGATGCATAGGTTAGAAACCACCAAAATACATAAATTTTAGATTTTAAACTAGTATAAATCATATTTAAAGATTTAAATCAAAGGTTAATATAAACTGCATCGTCCAATAATATATGTATAATTTGATAGAATTCATCAAAAATATATTGTTTTTGGTTAAGCTCATGGAAAGAGAAAAAGAAATTAGAGTTATGGATGTTAATAGCACACATTGTGCCATTTTCTTTTTCTTTTTCTTTTCCCATCTCTTGTATTATTGGGCCTTTTATACATATTGAATTAACGGTTTGCAAAGGGATAACACCAATTGGACAAAATTTTACTATATAGTTGTACAAGTGCAAATATTTGCTGTTATATTTTTGGTAATATTTTAAGTTGCTTATTAATATTGCTCAGAAACCAGTTACTGTGCGTTATTCGTCTTTCTGCCATAACCATGCAACATGTTAACTCATCTATTTGTGGTGAGATAACATCAATAATTTTTATTGTCTGACGCAGATAGTCACACGGACTGTCAGTTGAATACTGTTTTTTTTTGAATAAATCATTGTGCAAGAACAGAAAATTGGAGACAATTTCAAAGTATAATAGTGATACAATGACAAGTCTGAGTCATGATACTGGAGCTGGGCGGTATCCCATTTCTTGCCCGAGCCCAAGCCGAAGACCTGTTGCAAATCTAGAAGCAACACCAGAGAAAGGGAAGAAAGCATTAAGCAACAAGAAAAAATTAGATCCAGTAACCAAAGATGGTACTGCTTTGACATCAGGGGACTCATGGCCATTGGTGTCAAGGCAACCAAGCTCCAGCCCTTGTCCGGAAATACCAATGAGATCAAAGGCATCATCCACCTCCATATCCTCCTCAACAGCAACATCATGCATGAATTCAAGTGACGCAAAGATCAGCAATTCAGGTACCTGCTCTGTAGACCGAGATAGCACTGGTAGCACCCGTAGTGACAGCTTAGACAGTTTCACTACAGCATCCATCAAGCGGCACTCTGGGAGTGATTCTCGTTGGAAGGCCATTCAGCTATGTTATTCCAAAGATCCCCCTCTTGGCCTAAACCATTTCTATCTCCTGAAGCGCCTTGGCTATGGAGACATTGGCAGTGTTTATCTTGTCGAGCTCAAGAACACTAGCACCTATTTTGCCATGAAGGTTATGGACAAGGCCTCACTTGTTAGTAGAAATAAGCTAATCCGGGCACAAACTGAAAGGGAAATTCTTGGCCTCCTTGATCATCCTTTTCTACCAACTTTATATTCCCATGTTGAGACAGGCAAGTTTTATTGCTTAGTCATGGAGTATTGTAGTGGAGGGAATCTAAACTCTCTCCGGCAGAAGCAGCCTAACAAGTATTTCAGTGAGCAGGCTGCACGGTGAGCTTCTAACTTTTATTCTGCTTCCTTCATTTACCACAATTTGTGTTAGTTAATTTCAGTTATTGTGATAAAATAATGTAGTAAATTGTAAGAAAGTTACATAGAGCCTTCAGTTCGAAGGCACATTCTAGCATTTAGTCATTTCACTACAACTATTTTTAATATTTCGTTTTCCCCTTGGTGAACCTCCCTGTGTGCGTCTTCTACTTTTTCTTTGTACCTTGGACGTGTGTTGGTTTTTCCCATTTCTTGCACTATTGTAATTCTTACTAATTGGTGGCTACTCACTGTTGCTTAGTTCTAGGAGGTGAAATTAGAATTTCATCTCACTCTTTTTTACAACTGTGCAAGAATCTTCCATTTGGCATGGATTATTTGTTGTAGTGCTTTATTTGCATGACTAACGGGAAACAGGAAATTTTGTGGTTAAAGTAATCAGAAAGACAGAGCAAATAAAATGACCTTTTCTTCTAGAAAGTAAAATAAATTATGTGCATTATGTCATTCAAGATGCAGAACCTTTACTTTAATGGCATAGAGATACTCTTGGAGCATGTACATCTCAATATCAACCCCTATTTCCAGCACAAGAAAGTGAGAATGTCCGTGCGATGGTGGAGATGCTCTATAAGTTGTCTGAAGTTAATTTTAGTAAATTCCATAATTGGCAGTCCACCTACTTAAAGAATCACTTTTCTAAATGTGACTAAGGAGAGTAGCAGAGACGATTCTACAGGAGTTAGTAGTTTGTTGTGGGGGTTGGGGGATGCATATTTGGAGAATATCTAATGCGTAGAGAGAGGGTTAATGTATCAAGATGTTGGTTTTCTCTGTGGTTTAAAGCAAGGCAGGAATTCTGGTGAGCCTTTTCAGTGAGGGAGGGAAATTCTTTTAAAATAAAAGGAGCATGGAAGGGTGTCAGGTGGAAAATTAAGATAATATGATGAGAAGGGGAGGAATATCTCATATCTCAATGAGGTAAAGTTGCCTTTATTTCAGATGGTAAACACCTCATATGGAATAATCTGGAAATATTGGGAAGGCATGCCTTACTGGGTGTTCAAATATTATGGAGATAGTGTTAGGGTTTCCCAGTGCCCTAGGGCGCAGCGGAAGATACGGGATTATAAAATTTTCTTATAAAACCCATTATATGAAACCCTAATAAGCCAAGATCACCTTAATAGTATAACCAAATAATGTAGAAAATATAATCTTGGTATAGAAGAATACCTATCACGCTATATCCAATATGTCTGAAGATGTCCTAAGGTGCCCAAATGTTCACCCTCCGATGTTGATCCACACAGGAATGGGTTCAAGACTCTAGCTCCACCAAAACTTGATTCTAATTGTTCAATCCTTCCAAAGGATTTAATTGGCTGATTTTTCTTCACTTCCTTCTTCCTTTCTACCTCTAAAACATTCACTAGCCTTTTTGTCCTAAAGAAGACCCTCTTGTCTTGGGTTAGGACAAAAGAGAGAGGCTTGTAAGAAAGAAGGGATAAGGGAGAGAGAAGGAGAGGCTTTTTCTTGGATGATCTTTAGAACCCCAAGGCACCTCCTATTTATAAGAGATGGAGGGATGCATCATAAAGGGATGCATCCCATCCACACACCTCATCATGATGAGGCATGTGCCAAGAGATGCATCCCATCATGATGGGGTGCTAAGGAGAAGGGTGTATCAACTTCTTTCTCACATCTCCCTCTTAAATCCTGATGATCCAAGGGCCCAAATGCAGTGAACCAAAGCCAATGGTCCAGATCTAGGTGCCATCTAATGGTCCAGATCAAGACATCATCATCCAGGGTGCCATCCAATGGTCCAGAAGTAAGATGCCATCACCGATGGTCCAGATTCAGGCGCTGAGCAACGGTCCAGATCTTTCATCCAGAGAGCCATCCAGTGGTCCAGATTCAGGCGCTGAGCAACGGTCCAGATCTTTCATCCAGAGAGCCATCCAGTGGTCCAGATTCAGGCGCTAACCAGTGGACCAGATCCTTCATCCAGGAAGCCATCCAATGGTCCAGATGAAGGCGCCAACCAGTGGACCAGATCCTTCATCCAGGAAGCGATCCAATGGTCCAGAAGTGAAGGCCCTATCAAACCCAATCCAATTGGGTTTAACCAACTTAAAGAAAATATTAAACCTAATCAAATCAGGTCTAATTAAAGCCAAATGGGTTTCAACTCTTGGCTAACCCATATTAGGTCATGATCTAATCATATTAGATCAACCAAATCTAAGAATCATATTCGAATTTAATTTGAATCAGGAGCTAGGGTTTGCAATACGTGCTAGCATGTTCATCTTGCAAACATGATCTAATCCAATTAGACCCTTGATCAATTCCCTTGTGTGTGACCCATTGGGTTCCTTATCTTAGCCAGCAGTAGGTGCAGGTGCAAGTTGACCTAACCTGATTAGAATACCTCTAATCCAATTTAGGTTCAATTTAGTGCTAAACCTGACTTAGCAATCAGAACCTTTCTGATGCTTTGATCTAATCAAACTCTTTGATCCGATCAACCCACAAGACATGATTGACGTCTAGCAACGTATCATGTCTACCCGGAAGATGAGGAATGTATTGGACAAATCCAAACATACCCTTCAGTGGAAAGTTACTGTGCAATTCAATCCCTCAGTCATACTACATCCTGAATAAGTGCTCGAGTATGGATCAATATCAAACTCAATCACTTATTCATGTCTCTCTCAATCTTTTATATGATAATTCAAACAATGAAACATTAGAAACTCTTTCTAATATTCATTTTGCTTTGATCAAAGGCTTCTTGAATCATCATAAGATTAGAGTAAGTAGGATGTTACCTTCTCTTACTAGAAGTGACTGATTCCTTGTTGACCTACTCACAACCTTCGTACAAAATCCACCATATCCAGAATACCCCGTACACAACGCAATGTCGTGAATGAGGGTAAACCAAAATATAGCTTCAAGTGCACAAGGTACCATGGTGATCTCAGGTCTAAGGATCACTTGCACAACTCCCACTATGAGAACCATCTTTTGATAATTAAGTAAGAATCCATAAGATGTTCTCATGGCTGGTCATTTCAGTGAACTCATTCCTCTAATGAGCACCCACATCTTTGTATTAGTGTCTGACACAAGTGATTGTGAGATCAATCACCCTCTACATTGAGCATACATAAGATGTGCCAGTCTTTCCGGTAATATTGATCCCCGACTCAATATACCAATTTGACTGGGAATATTCTAAATTAGGATTTTAGGATTTTAGGTCTCACTGGTATAATCTCATCATAACCCTAAAATCAATGTCCTAATTTATGGGGTTCATCATCCAATAATAAAATAGATAAGCAGCAAATGATGAAACACAATGCCTTTATTGATATATATCGAGTGTCAAAGTACATGATTTGGAGGATTACAAAGAGAAACCCATCAAATGATTGGCTTATAGGGCATCTACTCTTTCAATCTCCCACTTGCACTAAAGCCAATCGCCCTTATATTTTAACCCCATACAATCGAGGTGACGATTGAATTGCTGCTGTGGTAGAGCTTTAGTAAATGGGTCTGCTATATTGTTCTTTGTGTCTACTCGTTCAATCTTGACGTCTTGTCTTTCGATTATCTCTCGAACAAGGTGGAAGCGTCTCAAAATGTGCTTGGATCTATGATGAGACCTTGGTTCCTTAGCCTGTACAACTGCTCCAGTGTTATCGCAATAAACTGGGACTGGTCCGGCAATCTCAGGAACTACACCCAGCTCTGTGATGAACTTCTTCATCCAGACTGCTTCCTTAGCAGCTTCACTAACAGCTATGTATTCTGCCTCAGTAGTTGAGTCAGCTACAGTTTGCTGTTTGGAACTTTTCCAACTCACAGCTCCACCATTCAAAGTGAAGATATATCCAGAGATTGACTTACTATCATCTGGATCAGATTGAAAGCTAGAATCTGAATAGCCTTCTAGTTTCAATTCTGATCCTCCATAAATCAGAAAAACATCTCTAGTCCTTCTCAAGTATTTGAGAATGCTTTTCACAATTTTCCAATGATCCTCCCCGGGATCTGCCTGAAATCTACTTACCATGCCCAAGGCATAAGCTACATCAGGCCTGGTACATAACATAGCATACATGATCGACCCTACTGCCGAAGCATAGGGAATAGAACTCATTCTATTCCTCTCTTCAGATGTCTTAGGAGACATCTTCCTAGAGAGTTGTATGCCATGTCCTATGGGTAAGAAACCTTTCTTACTTCCATCCATGTTGAACCTCTTCAGCACATTATCAATGTACCTAGACTGGGACAAACCTAGCATCCTTTTAGATCTATCTCTATAGATCCTTATACCAAGTATATAGGATGCTTCACCCAAGTCTTTCATGGAAAATTTCTTTGATAGCCAAGTCTTGACCGATTGCATCATTGGAACATCATTTCCAATGACCAATATATCGTCCACATATAATATCAAGAAGACAATAGCACTCCCACTAGTCTTCTTGTACACACAAGGTTCATCTATATTTTTAATGAAGCCAAACTCTTTGACTATCATATCAAAATGGATGTTCCAACTCCTAGATGCCTGCTTTAATCCATAAATGGATTTCTTAAGCCTACATACTTGATTTGCTCTCCCTTTTGAGACAAATCCCTCTGGCTGTGTCATATAAACCTCTTCCTCAAGGTGACCATTAAGAAAGGCGGTTTTGACATCCATCTGCCATATCTCATAATCATAGTATGCAGCTATAGCAAGGATAATCCGAATAGATTTGAGCATAGCTACTGGCGAAAAAGTTTCATCATAATCAATGCCTTGTTTTTGCCTGAAACCTTTTGCCACTAGCCTGGCCTTGTAGGTTTCTACTTGGCCATCAGCTCCTATCTTCATCTTGTATACCCATTTGCACCCTATTGGAATCACTCCCTCAGGTGCATCAACCAAAGTCCACACTTGGTTTGTATACATAGAATCTATCTCGGATTTCATGGCGTCTAGCCATCTGTCAGAGTCCCTACTCTTGACAGCTTCCGAATAGGTCAGAGGGTCATCGTTATCAATGATGTGGGCTTCATCATTCTCAATGATAAATCCATACCTCTTAGGTGCATTTCGCACTCTTTCTAACCTTCGGAGAGGAGTAGTGTGTAGTGGTTGTACCTCTTCCATGGGTACATCTGGTTGAGGATTATTATGTGTCTCACCTTGTAGGTCTTGAACTTCATCAAGTTCAATTCTTCTATCCTTGCCTTTTTCTAAGAAAAACTCTTTTTCCAAGAAAGTGGCATGCCTAGCAACAAATACCTTTTGTTCGGTAGGATCATAGAAGATATATCCTAAACTGTCTTTAGGATAACCTACAAATATACATTTGTCCGATCTAGCACTTAGCTTATGTCCAAAATTTCTTTTGACATAAGCATGACAACCCCATATCTTAAGATACTTAAGATTAGGTTTCTTTCCTTTCCATATCTCATATGGAGTGCTAGATACAGACTTAGATGGTACTCTATTTAATACTAATGCAGCAGTTTCTAGGGCATGTCCCCAAAAGGAAATTGGAAGATTTGTGAAGCACATCATGGACCGTACCATATCTAATAAGGTACGATTCCTTCTTTCAGCTACACCATTTAATTGTGGCGTATATGGAGGTGTCCATTCAGAGAGTATACCCTTTAATTTAAGATAGTCTAAAAATTCACTAGAAAGGTATTCTCCTCCTCGATCAGATCGAAGGATTTTAATACACTTTCCAGTTTGTTTTTCGACCATACTTTGATACTCTTTAAATTTATCAAAGGCTTCGGATTTATGTTTCATTAGATATACAAAACCGAACCTTGATAAGTCATCAGTAAATGTGATGAAGTAAGAGTATCCACCTCTAGCTGGAGTTGATATAGGACCGCACACATCAGTGTGTACGAGTTCTAACAACTCACTTGCCCTTTCTCCATGTCCCGAGAATGGAGACTTGGTCATTTTACCCATAAGACAAGATTCACAAGTTCCTAATGATTCAAAATCATAAGGATCAAAGAATTTATCTTTATACAACTTATGTAACCTTGTCTCACTAATATGACCTAATCGGTAATGCCAGAGGAGGGTATTATTAATATTTTCTCTTTTTCTTTTATTATCTTTGCCAATATGAAACATAACATTATTAAGACATAATACTAAAAGACCATTTTCCATAGTGCCATGACAATAATACTCATTAGATAAAGAAATAGAGCAACCATTGCTCTTTCCATTTATTTCGAATCCTTTCTTAAGCAACAAAGGAATTGAAATTACATTTCTAATGATTTTTGGCATAAAATAACAGTCTTCTAGCTTCAAGAACTTTCCGGAGGGTAGTTCCAGTATGTAGGTGCCAACAGCTTCAGCCTGGATGGATTCTCCTCCAGCGCCATATAGCTCGAAGTCACCTTTCTTCAGTCTTCTAATTTTCTGCAGTCCATGCAAAGATTTGCATATGTGAGAACCACAACCGGTATCCAATACCCATGAATTAGAATCAGAAGAACTTAATGTCATATTGGCATGTAATAAAAACATACCTTTTGATGCAACACTTGCATCAGGCTTCACACTTGCAAGAAAGCTCTTGCAGTTCCTTTTCCAATGCCCCGTCTTGCCACAGTGGAAACAGGTATCGGGTCCAGAGATTTTCTTTCCCTTCTTCTTTTTGATGCGACTCTTAGGGTTTAGTTTTTTCTTTGAACCCTTATTGCCCGACTTCTTCTTTGAGCTCTCACCAACAAGAAGGATCGGACCCTTGTCCTTCTTGATGTGAGACTCTGCTATTTTCAGCATATTTAGAAGCTGAGGCAGGGAAGAATTCAGTTTGTTCATGTGATAATTCACGACAAACTGCGAGAATGAGTCGGGTAGTGATTGCAGGATCAAATCCTGACTGAGCTCACTGTCCATAGCAAAACCAAGTTGACTTAATCGAATGATTAAGTCTATAACCTTTAAACAGTGGTCTTGCACAGACGATCCCTCGATCATTCTAGCACGGAACAACTGTTTAGATATCTCATATCTAGCTGTTCTGCTCTGCTCACCATATAACTCCTTTAAGTTAAGGAATATGGAGTGAGTATCCATGCTATCATGCTGCCTCTGCAATTCATTATTCATAGAAGCAAGCATGATACATTTGACAGTCAAACTGTCATTTTTTCACATACGATATGTGGCCAATTCCTCCTCAGTTGCATCTTCCCCTGCTGACCCTAGGTCAGGGGTTTCAAGAATGTAGGAAAGTTTTTCTTGTGTGAGAACAATCTTTAAATTTCTCAACCAATCCATATAGTTGGGACCAGTCAATTTGTTTGTATCTAAGATACCTCTAAGTGAGAGTGAAGATGCCATTTTTGCAGAATTAATCTATAATTACAAAGAACACTAATATAAGCAGACCAATCATGATGACATGTATTCAATCAGACAAGGACTTCTATCTAATTGTTACTCCCACTATTTTTATCGAATGTCATAACCCTCAAATATGATGAACGAGAAAATACTAATTTTCTTAGTGGGGTTGAGATCCAAATTCCTTATAAAAGACCTTGTGGGAATCACAACAAGCCCTTATAAGTTCAAAGGTAGGAAACTCTTTCCAATTGTATCCCATGCAATTCCCAACTTTATTCTGTCCTCTAGCACACATATAGTCTTGTGGGAATCACAACAAACTATTGTGTCTAGTTAAGTCAAACCCTTCATTTTTATACAGTCATATTTGAATAATGCTGCCCTTGTGGGAATCACAACAAGGCAACATATTAAAATATGCCATATGCATCATATGTACCAAGATATTACAATATCAATCCCTAATACTAGCCTTGTGGGAATCACAACAAGCTAGCGTAGATATTGACATAATAATATCTAAGCATGAAGGAAGGACCTTTATAGTGTTATATCAGCAATTAGCTTTTCCATGGAGGTCAATCAAATAGTTGGCCAGATAAGCAGATGGGAGGCTCTCCTTACTTAGTAAGGTCCTAATTAAATAACCACCTGTAGCCTCTTTCCTAGACACCAACTTAGTCAATTGATTCAGAATGGCTCAGCTTAAAGCAATTAACACTACGACTTAATTATGAATTTAGTGAGGGCTTTCAAATAATAGTATCTTACTAACATTAAGCTCAACCATAAAGGACAATCAAATAATTGGCCAGGAAAGCAGGTGGGAGGCACCCCTCACTCAGAGAGTGAGGTCCTAATTAAGTAACCACCTGTGGCTTCCTTCCTAGACACCAACTGAGTCGATTGTTCCAGAATGGGTCAGCCCAAAGTTTTCATACTACTATATTGGTCTCATTGCATATTCTATAATTTAGTACTAGCAATTATACTGTGCTACAACATGAATATAACACTATCTCATAGCATAAACTAATCATGCATACAAACAACCTAGCTATCTCATAGCATCAAGATAATAGCATGTATTATCATTTGGTTAAACTGATTAAGGGTGGCTCTGATACCACTGTTAGGGTTTCCCAGTGCCCTAGGGCGCAGCGGAAGATACGGGATTATAAAATTTTCTTATAAAACCCATTATATGAAACCCTAATAAGCCAAGATCACCTTAATAGTATAACCAAATAATGTAGAAAATATAATCTTGGTATAGAAGAATACCTATCACGCTATATCCAATATGTCTGAAGATGTCCTAAGGTGCCCAAATGTTCACCCTCCGATGTTGATCCACACAGGAATGGGTTCAAGACTCTAGCTCCACCAAAACTTGATTCTAATTGTTCAATCCTTCCAAAGGATTTAATTGGCTGATTTTTCTTCACTTCCTTCTTCCTTTCTACCTCTAAAACATTCACTAGCCTTTTTGTCCTAAAGAAGACCCTCTTGTCTTGGGTTAGGACAAAAGAGAGAGGCTTGTAAGAAAGAAGGGATAAGGGAGAGAGAAGGAGAGGCTTTTTCTTGGATGATCTTTAGAACCCCAAGGCACCTCCTATTTATAAGAGATGGAGGGATGCATCATAAAGGGATGCATCCCATCCACACACCTCATCATGATGAGGCATGTGCCAAGAGATGCATCCCATCATGATGGGGTGCTAAGGAGAAGGGTGTATCAACTTCTTTCTCACATCTCCCTCTTAAATCCTGATGATCCAAGGGCCCAAATGCAGTGAACCAAAGCCAATGGTCCAGATCTAGGTGCCATCTAATGGTCCAGATCAAGACATCATCATCCAGGGTGCCATCCAATGGTCCAGAAGTAAGATGCCATCACCGATGGTCCAGATTCAGGCGCTGAGCAACGGTCCAGATCTTTCATCCAGAGAGCCATCCAGTGGTCCAGATTCAGGCGCTGAGCAACGGTCCAGATCTTTCATCCAGAGAGCCATCCAGTGGTCCAGATTCAGGCGCTAACCAGTGGACCAGATCCTTCATCCAGGAAGCCATCCAATGGTCCAGATGAAGGCGCCAACCAGTGGACCAGATCCTTCATCCAGGAAGCGATCCAATGGTCCAGAAGTGAAGGCCCTATCAAACCCAATCCAATTGGGTTTAACCAACTTAAAGAAAATATTAAACCTAATCAAATCAGGTCTAATTAAAGCCAAATGGGTTTCAACTCTTGGCTAACCCATATTAGGTCATGATCTAATCATATTAGATCAACCAAATCTAAGAATCATATTCGAATTTAATTTGAATCAGGAGCTAGGGTTTGCAACACGTGCTAGCATGTTCATCTTGCAAACATGATCTAATCCAATTAGACCCTTGATCAATTCCCTTGTGTGTGACCCATTGGGTTCCTTATCTTAGCCAGCAGTAGGTGCAGGTGCAAGTTGACCTAACCTGATTAGAATACCTCTAATCCAATTTAGGTTCAATTTAGTGCTAAACCTGACTTAGCAATCAGAACCTTTCTGATGCTTTGATCTAATCAAACTCTTTGATCCGATCAACCCACAAGACATGATTGACGTCTAGCAACGTATCATGTCTACCCGGAAGATGAGGAATGTATTGGACAAATCCAAACATACCCTTCAGTGGAAAGTTACTGTGCAATTCAATCCCTCAGTCATACTACATCCTGAATAAGTGCTCGAGTATGGATCAATATCAAACTCAATCACTTATTCATGTCTCTCTCAATCTTTTATATGATAATTCAAACAATGAAACATTAGAAACTCTTTCTAATATTCATTTTGCTTTGATCAAAGGCTTCTTGAATCATCATAAGATTAGAGTAAGTAGGATGTTACCTTCTCTTACTAGAAGTGACTGATTCCTTGTTGACCTACTCACAACCTTCGTACAAAATCCACCATATCCAGAATACCCCGTACACAACGCAATGTCGTGAATGAGGGTAAACCAAAATATAGCTTCAAGTGCACAAGGTACCATGGTGATCTCAGGTCTAAGGATCACTTGCACAACTCCCACTATGAGAACCATCTTTTGATAATTAAGTAAGAATCCATAAGATGTTCTCATGGCTGGTCATTTCAGTGAACTCATTCCTCTAATGAGCACCCACATCTTTGTATTAGTGTCTGACACAAGTGATTGTGAGATCAATCACCCTCTACATTGAGCATACATAAGATGTGCCAGTCTTTCCGGTAATATTGATCCCCGACTCAATATACCAATTTGACTGGGAATATTCTAAATTAGGATTTTAGGATTTTAGGTCTCACTGGTATAATCTCATCATAACCCTAAAATCAATGTCCTAATTTATGGGGTTCATCATCCAATAATAAAATAGATAAGCAGCAAATGATGAAACACAATGCCTTTATTGATATATATCGAGTGTCAAAGTACATGATTTGGAGGATTACAAAGAGAAACCCATCAAATGATTGGCTTATAGGGCATCTACTCTTTCAGATAGTGTGGTCTATTTTGGGCTAGTAGCTCTAAACAAACCCCCTCGACACCCCCCCCCCCCCCCCCCCCAACTCTTTTTTTTGAGTTGATCCTTGAGAATCCAATAATTTTGTGTTGATAGACATTGATTTAGGGGTGGCATTTTATTTTAGAGTTCAGATTAGATTACGAGTCAATATTCTGAGTTAGAACTATCTCAGTGGATCCTAGTTTGGATTCTCTTCTTTTCTGAGTCAATCACTAGGCAAGTCCTGTTCACAAGCTTAAAACATGATTCATTTAGTACATATATTGATGTGTTGAGAGTAGTGAGCTTTTTTTTTTAAAAAAAAGAAGAAAATAGAACGTAGATAAAGTATAAAGCATGAGTTTTCTTTTCCTTAGGTGGATGCTAGAATGTTCTGTTCCTATTTTCTTCCTCTTCTTTTCTCTTCATTTCCCTTGCTAAAAAACAACAGACTATTGTTGCAGATTCAAACCACAACCTCAATTGTAGTTTCTTTCTAAAGAAAATCCCCACTCATAACTCAATTATCTAGTCTCACCCTTCACTTTAAAAAGAAAATCCATATTGTCTTGTTTGTCATCACCAGAATCTTCACTTCTCGTATACAGTTTTCTTTGTGCCCCATATGAACATATAGTGAGAGTCCAAGTTCAACAAATCAATCTCTGATTCGTTGTAGGAATATTTCAAACTTTGTTCATTTCAACAATTTGTTCATACATGTTTCTGCATTGTTTGGAACAGTTTTTATGCTTCTGAGGTGTTGCTTGCACTCGAGTACTTGCACATGCTTGGTGTTATATATAGGGACCTGAAGCCGGAAAATGTACTTGTCAGAGAGGATGGCCATATTATGCTATCCGACTTCGACCTGTCACTGCGGTGCTCCGTCAATCCAACACTTGTCAAGTCCTCATCCACTCATGATGGCATCGGCGAAAGCATGCTTGACAGTGAGCATGCAGTACAGGGCTGTGTCCAACCAACGGCATTCTTTCCCCGCATACTTCCTAAAAGGAACCGGAAGTCCAAATCGGACTTTGGCCTTGAGAAAGGGGCCCTCCCAGAACTAATGGCGGAGCCAACAAATGCACGCTCGATGTCATTCGTTGGGACTCATGAGTATCTGGCCCCTGAGATCATCCGAGGAGAGGGCCATGGCAGTGCAGTTGACTGGTGGACGTTTGGCATCTTTTTGTATGAGCTAATGCATGGGAAAACACCTTTCAAGGGGTCGGGAAATCGAGATACACTTTTAAATGTAGTAGGCCGGCCATTGAAGTTCCCAGAGGTGCCGGTGGTGAGTTCAGTTGCCCGAGACCTCATTCGCAGCCTCTTGGTGAAGGACCCAGAGAAAAGGATTGCGTACCGAAGAGGTGCCACCGAGATTAAGCAACATCCATTTTTCGAGGGGGTGAACTGGGCATTGGTGAGGAGCTCCACACCACCTCATATACCTGAACCAGTGGACTTTGCACGATTCGCTTGCAAGGAAGTTCATAACCTTGGGAAGAAGGCCACTGAATTTGGCATTACTGGTAATGATGTGAGTAAGGTCAACACAAATGATTCTTCTCATCTTGATTTTGAGTATTTTTGACCAAATGTTTTGACTAGTTGTAGATAAGATACTGGCAAAATCATTGTTATACATCCTCATGAGAGAATGACTTATCAATAGAATTATTTGTGAGAATGGAAGTTGAATAATCAATGGAAAGGTGCTTGGGCTCTTTTGGTTCAATGACTGATGGCGAGGATGGTCTTCTTGCAACTATTTTCTCATTTCTTTTCTTCTACAAAATTCTTTTTTTTTTCCTTTCATGATTTGGTGGATGCTCCAACTTCTCTTTTTTATTTAGAGGAACAAACATAGTAAACTAGTCTTTGCTCTAAAACAAGGTTACCTATAACAACAGCTATTGGTTTGTATGACTTATGTTGGAGCTATGTTGAATTTCATTTCGATCAGGGTGAAAAGGACTACTTTTTCTCATCGCATATTTTAGATTATTAGTCGTGCTACTTATCTGATACAACAGCAGCTCTGCTTATTTGAAGAGGAGCAGCTGTTGCCCATCTGGTGAGGAAGTGTTTCCCTTGCTTTAACAATGTTTTGCTTTTGCTAGGAAGCCATCATCTATCTCATTTTTAACTTTTAGATGGTCATCCTTGGCAAAACTAAATTACTTCCCTATGCACGACCCTCTCACTTTATCTACTCTGTAACATGATTGAACACATATATGATGGGTGATTGTTTCCTTTCAGAGCCTCCATACATGCTTTCCTATTACTTTATGGTTCTCATATTTTGAAGGCAGAACAGTCTCACAAATCAAATAAATCTCTTCATGGTTGACAACAGGTGAACTCTCTTTTCCAGTCACATGTTAAACAAAAGAGATGGAATGAGTACATTCCTTATATCCACCAACATCCATCTTTTCTATTGCATTCTGTAGTCTGAATGCAAGGCAGGGATTCACCCCATGCATGAAGTAAAAGCATGATGCGGTCCCCGGTAGTAAAGGTAAATGAGGATAGAGCTGTAAATATCTCCCTTCTTGAGTTACTGCATGTTATGTTATCTCTCTGCTAGCTGGTTGTAATCTCCTCCTCACCATCATTCATCTCATCATCATCATCTTCTGTTTCCTTTGATGTAGTTTCTGCAGTGACTTGGAGAAGTGAATTTATTATTTCCATATTTTTGGTGATAACCACTAGGGATTCATAGTTGGACAAAGGGCTTCAAAAGCTATTCTTTGCCGGTATTTAATTCCTATCAACAGCTTTTTGACCTTGCAATGCTGCATCATTAGGATCCAGCAATAGGGCTTCAAAAGCTATTCTTTGCCAAGATAGGACCCCACATTGCTCCTAAATCATTAAATTTCACATCAGAACAACTTACATCCATGCATTAGTTACCTACCGACCACTTTTTTTCTTGATGATTAAGCCTTAAAGACTGAATACAGAGGCTATGTGGCATATTAATTCCCTAATTCTACAACCAAACTGGCTTCATGAGCATTCATGCTATGCGTACTGCATGACAAATGCATCTAGCTGCACTGTACCTGAAATGATCTGAAAATCTTTAAACACCTGAGAAAAATTCAAGCCCGTTCTCCCTATCTGAACAAAGGTTAGACACCAACTACCTAGCAAAGCCCTTATTTGTCACAAGGCCTTCTTGAAAACAAATAAACTTTACGAGCAGAAAAGAATGGTGACCAATTTTATACTAATGAATACTTTGACAGTGTTTTTGTGAGTGATGATGCTTACATGAAACAGTTGATGCATGGTGATTTCTCTTTTCATGATGTGGAATTGCAGCTCTTAGCTGACACCCTGCTGATTTCTCTACTTCAGCCAGCAGTGTAGGATGAGGAGGGTGTTCTCGAAAATTTATCCATGAAGAGGGGCTTTCACCAAGAGGAGGGTGTTCTGATCCGACGGCCCGTTGGATCCGCTTTTAATACACTCGAGAGCTTTAGCTTTTCTTTTCAAAAAGAAGAGAAAGGAAGAAAGAGAACCCGAAAGCCGAGAGGCACCACCACTTCAATACCATTCATTCCTGTGAAACTCTCCTTGCAGCTCCTTTGTTTCTCTTTTCCTTCTACTCTCACAAATAAAAGGATAAGAACATCTGAAGAACCTAACCGCTCTTCTCCCCCACAAGGCTCACCATGGCTCTCTTCCTCTCCTCTCTCCTCCTCCTCGTCCTCCTCTTCCTCTTATCTCCTTCCTCTGCTTCTCCCACCAATTCCCTGAGTTTATCTCTAAGGAAGCAAGCCTCTATCTTGGTTGCCCTCAAGCAGTCTTTATACACCTCAGACCACTTACTCCAGAGCTGGAACATGTCAAGCCATGCAGCCCTTTGCTCATGGGCTTGTGTCCGATGCGACGACACCAAGCGTTTGGTAGTCGAGGTTAATATATCCAACTCGAACATCTCTGGTTTCATCTCCCCAGAAATAGCCCAGCTCGGGAGCCTTAGATACCTTTCAGTCGCCGGAAACAGTCTCTCGGGTGAGTTCCCACCTATCATCACTAAGCTCTCGGGCCTTCGACATCTCAACATCTCGGACAACCAGTTTAATGGTACCTTGGCGTGGAACTTCTCTACAATGGTGGAGCTCGAAGTGTTTGATGCTTACAACAACGACTTCTTCGGGTCTCTTCCTCTTGGCCTTTCAATGCTACCCAAGCTTCAACACCTGGACCTTGGCGGGAATTACTTCTCAGGAGCCATCCCGGCGAGCTATGGCGATTTCAAGGCGCTGAGCTATCTCTCGCTCGCCGGAAATAATCTGAGCGGGTCCATACCGGCCGAGCTTGGCAACCTCAGCAGTCTAAAGCAGCTCTACTTGGGTTACTACAACGAGTTTGATGGCGGCATCCCGGCCGAGCTCGGGAATTTGGCAAGCCTAGTCCATCTTGACCTATCAAGCTGCGGCTTGGAGGGCGAGATCCCACCCCAGTTGGGCAATCTAGAGAAGCTGGACACTCTCTTCCTGCATGCTAATCAGCTCGGTGGCACCATTCCTCCCCACTTAGGCAACTTGAGCAGTTTGAGATACCTCGACGTCTCGAACAATGCTCTCACCGGCGAGATCCCAAAAGAGTTCTCCAAGCTCCGGGAACTCGTCTTGCTGCATATGTTCTTTAACCGGTTTCATGGCGAGATTCCAGAGCTCATTGCTGAGCTGCCGAATCTGGAGGCCTTAATGCTCTGGCAGAACAACTTCACCGGGGCAATCCCGCCTGAGCTCGGGCGGAATGGCAAGCTCCGAGAGCTTGATCTGTCAACTAACAAGCTCACCGGATTAGTCCCAAAAGCTCTCTGCTTCGGTCGGAGGCTGGAGATACTAATCTTGCTCAACAACTTCCTCTTTGGTCCCTTACCAGATGATCTCGGAGAATGCTCGACACTCTCGAGGGTTCGAATGGGTCAGAACTACTTGAGCGGGTCCATTCCCCGGGGAATTCTCTACTTACCGGAGCTGTCGCTGATGGAATTGCAGAATAATTATCTCACTGGAGTAATAGCAGAGGAGCCAACAAGGAAGCCCGGGAAGCTAGGCCAGCTCAACCTCTCAAACAACAGGTTGTTCGGGCCTCTGCCGTCATCGATCGGAAACTTCTCTGCATTGGAGATTCTTCTTCTTGGAGGCAACCAGTTCACCGGGCCGATGCCGCCTCAGATAGGCCTACTGAAGCACCTGCTGAAGATGGATATGAGCAGGAACAACTTCTCTGGTAGAATTCCCCCTGAGATAGGTGATTGCCTCTTGCTCACATACTTGGATTTGAGCCAGAACCAGCTCACCGGACCGATCCCAGCTCAAGTCTCTCAAATTCGCATACTGAATTACCTCAATGTCTCATGGAACCACTTGAACCAGAGTATTCCGAAGGAGATCGGAGGCTTGAAGAGTCTAACTTCGGCCGACTTCTCGCACAATGATCTCTCCGGTAGAATACCGGAGACCGGGCAGTTCGCTTATTTCAATGCCTCATCTTTTCTTGCCAATCCTCAACTCTGTGGGTCCGTTTCAAATCCATGCAACTTCTCATCGATGTCGCAGTTCCAACCAGACCAACAGCATGGTGCCAAAACCCAACTCCCGGGAAAATTTAAGCTCCTCTTTGCACTAGGCCTCTTAACCTGTTCTATTGTTTTTGCCACGACAGTTGTCATGAAGACCCGGTCGATGATGAGGAGGAACTCGAAGTCATGGAAGCTCACAGCATTCCAAAAGTTAGAATTTGGGAGTGAAGACATCGTAGAATGCCTCAAAGAGAACTGCATTATTGGTAGAGGAGGAGCTGGAATTGTCTACAGAGGAACCATGCCGAATGGGGAGCAGGTTGCAGTGAAGCGGTTGCTGGGGATGAGCAAAGGGTCTTCGCATGATAATGGATTCTCTGCAGAGATACAGACTTTGGGTAAGATAAGACATCGGTATATCGTCCGGTTGCTCGCATTCTGTTCTAATAAGGAGACTAATTTGCTCGTCTATGAGTACATGCCGAATGGAAGCCTGGGAGAAGTACTTCATGGGAAGAGAGGAGGGTACCTCAATTGGCAAATTAGGCTGAGGATTGCAACTGAGGCAGCCAAGGGATTATGCTACCTGCACCATGATTGCTGTCCTCCCATACTTCACAGGGATGTCAAATCCAATAACATCTTATTGGATGAAGACTTTGAAGCTCATGTTGCGGACTTCGGCCTAGCCAAGTATCTGAGGGACACCGGAGTCTCCGAATGCATGTCAGCCATTGCTGGTTCTTATGGCTACATTGCTCCGGGTATGTGATCAAATTAAGCTTTGTTTAGAATTTAGCAGCTTGAGCTTAACCCAATTGATCTGAAACTTTTGATTAGTTTTAGTTATTTTGATGATAGATCTTCTCTAATATTTTACGTTCTGGTTTATAAGTAGAAAAGGAAGTGCAACTTGTGCTTCCATGATCCCAAGGAAGGAACTGTTTGCATATCTATATATCTAATAAATTATTCCTTGAAAAATATATCAAACTAGTTATATATTGGAAGCGATTCAGTGGACTCTCAAAACCATGAACGGTCCTCGTCTTTAGACCTACCATCTCTGATGCTCAGATATTCTCTGAGTTATTCTTTTGATGAAGAAGACATACTCAATAAAATACACTGGTAGATAGGGCTAAAGCAATGAGCTTTATCTGGTGCAGTCCTAAGAAGGAGAGCACTGAGGACCCATATCCTCAAAGAAAGAAAGCAGCATCCCTTCCTTTTGCTTTTCCCTCGTTCCACCATTTGGTGCCACCAACCTTCTCTCTCTCTCTCTCTCTCTCTCCCCCTCGAAACCCATGCCCAGTTTGCTTTCAACACAATAGCATCACCTTTTTGACCCAAAACCATCATTCAGTCAATAACAAACCCCAGATTCCATAGTGTCTCATAGGAATCCTGATTGGGATCCATGCTTTATATTTTCTCCAATTCCTAGAAGGAAAAAGCACATAAATAACAGGATAAAGCATTGGTGACGCCTCATTTGCTCTTTCTTCCCATACAAATGCTCCATTTGCCCTGTGTGCCATATGCTGATGGGCTTCTTATTTGGAAAAAAATTCTCACTTCCAACCTGCATGCCATGACATGGATCCGAAGGTTATCTTACATACAAAATTTCGATTTTTCCCTTCATAAAAGAAATAATGAGAGCTTTTTAATGATATCCACCAATCTCAATCTTCAAATATGGCCATAAGAATGCTTAATTATCCCCTTTTTCTTATTTACTTGCAGAGTATGCATACACTCTGAGGGTTGATGAGAAGAGCGATGTTTACAGCTTCGGAGTTGTTCTCTTAGAGCTGATCACCGGTAGGAAACCAGTGGGGGACTTTGGAGAGGAAGGACTAGACATTGTCCAGTGGGCAAGGATGAACACAAATTGGAGCAAAGAAGGGGTGGTGAAGATTTTAGACCCAAGGCTGATCAATGTTCCATTGGAAGAGGCCATGCAGGTGTTCTTCGTGGGGATGCTCTGCGTCCAAGAGCAGAGCGTCGAGCGGCCCACCATGAGAGAGGTTGTTCAGATGCTTGAACAGACGAAGCACTCATACAGGATCCGGACACGCTGATCTTCTTCCACGCCTTAAAATCGCTGCAGTTTAATTTGCAGAGAGCTTTTCTGCTGGTGCATGGTGGGTGTTATAATGGGGAGGAATCCTCTGGCTGATGGGGGTGTCGTTTATCAAATTATATGTACTAGTGCATGTGATGGGTCCAGTATGTGCATACTTTGTCCTGCTAATTTTATATGAAACTTGTTAGATGTCCTTATTGTTGGCCAGTTTGGCAGCAGCTGTCTCAGATTCCATGTAGACATATATTTAGTTCCATATCAGTTATTCATTAAAAGATTTTGGGTACTTATACAGAACTAAGAAATTCAAAAAATGAAGTCCTAAGTTGTTATAAATGATATTAGAGGAGATCCGCCCATAGCCTATATGGACTAGAGAATACTATAGCACGGGCTCTATGAGACTAACAACGGACCGATTGTGATGCTTGTGATTAGATTTAAATAGATTTGGATTCTTAGTTGAGGTTTCAAACTTTTGCCCCGTTATTATCTTTATTTTTTTGACGGAAGGTACTGAACCAATTATGTGGTCCAGAGTGGAGACAACCTTATAGCTGCGTGACAAGGTTCCGTGGTAGTCCTTATGGTCCTAATCCGTGCTGTAGTTGGCGATGATGCAGCCAGACACAGAGGACCCTTGTATCTGTAATAAGATGCAGAAGTTGGCAGGGATAGGCCCCGCCTTATGTGCATTATTGTTGGTGGAACTAGTTTACTTGTGACCAACGTAGCAACATCATGCCACCGTCCTCCATGAGTCACAGCGAAGTGTCTCATGCATGCTACCGACCTTCATGAGTCGCAGCGAAGTGTCAATGGAGGGAGTAACTCTCCCCAGTTTTTATTGAAAGAAAAGAATTATTTACAAGAAGTAGGGCGGTAATTACGCTGAGAAGAAACTTATCTAAAAGAACAGTCGTGGGAACAGAGGTTTTGGCATTGCAAAGATAGCTCCACAAGAAAAAAAATAAAAAAAACTATTTTCTTTTCAACAAGATCCTTGAGTTTCTATCGTGCCAGATGTTCCACATGAGTGCCATGAGCAATTGATCCCAGCCTTTTTTCTTAGACGGACCTGAATTTTTCTTCTCCTCCATGTGGACCAAAGAGATGTTAACTTTCTTGGGCAAACCACGGAGATTCGAGCATGATAAAAGAGGAGACCACAATGCTTGGACAAATAGACAGTGAATGAAAAAGGACCAGAAAGGGATGCTTATGGGTATCCGGAAAGAGAATAGTGGTTGCCCAGCAAACAGAAGGGATGCTTATGGGTATCAAAAGATTCTAAATGGAGGCAAAACTGGTGGATATTCATGGGTCTTAGCAGCTATTGGAGTGCATTTCACAGGAGTCCGTAGCATGATATTGCCTTTTTGATTGTGTGCCTGAATCTTGCTAGAATAATGTTCAGTGGACTTTGAAGTTGCATTCCATCTAAAATGTTGCTCGTAGCTTTTTAACTGGCCAGCACCTAAGAAAGTCTGTGGCATGGCAAGTAGAGTCCTTTGGGTCCATGATGAGAAGAGAGGCATGAAATCCTATGAAGAATGATGATCATGCCACTCAGCAAGCATTTTGGCTATTATTAGAGGACTGATACAATGCCTCGGAAGAGGATATAGAATTGATTTTGATAGAGGTTGGCCAGCTTGTTCCGTATTACTGCTACGCTCTGTAGACATGCAACACTGCAGCATGATCCAAGAAGTGACACTGAATTTTTTATATCTTCATTACTATAAAGAAAATTTCATCATACGATACAATCGACTGACTCCACCACGCAGGATCCGAAGGAGGATACTGAAAATCTAAGTAGAGATCGCTTGTATCTACCATGCCACCATCATGCCATTGTGCAGTCCCTTTCACTCCCAACAGAAGCAACAGCGTGGTAAAAACCAACAAAGAAAGGGCAAAAAACACTTTTCTTCCCCTGTTTTGCTTACCAAATGATGGAAAAATAATCCAGCCAGTCTGCTTGTACGAGTTAGGCCAAAATTTATGGAACGGAAGAGCAGCTGACAGAGAAGACGACAAGTTCCTTTCATTAAGCTTTTTTGACCTCATTTGATGAACGTTGGGCTCGGTCGCTCTCGGTGTCTCTAGTTTGACAGACAATGTGAGCAGATAAGATCTGAGTTGCCTTCGAAATTATTACATCGCTGAAACTGATAACAAGAGAAAGGAAGATAAAAATGAAAGACGGAATAAGAGAAATGGAAAGATTTGCTTATGTCTTGTTCTTTGTATTTGCTTACATTTCACATTGTACATACCTTGCTGTTAGGCGTGCCTGATTGCTTCATAAAGCTTTTATGATGGTGGAGCTTAGAAGCTTCTCACATTTGAAAGTTTTAAAAAGTAACACCATAACTGAGGGGAGCATAAAAGAGGAGTTTCTAACTAGTGGTATTAAAGAACTATTCATATCAGGCTTGTAGCCCAGGATGTCATGTCATGTCTTGAGTTGTGCTGCAGCCTTCAGGGCTAAGGTGGAGAGATCAAACTAGCAGAAAAGGTTCAAGTTGATGAAGAGTTATAGAAGATAAATGCATTTCTAATCAATAAAAAGATTGTAGATGCTTTTTTTGAGTGAGGACTTTTAGATGCTTTTCCTTTTTCATTTTTTTTTGAATATATATTGACAATTCCTGAGGAAAGCGCTCTTCTATTTATTTATTTTTGCTCCCTAGCTGAGGACTTCATAGCTAAACAAGGCCATAACCATAACAAAGAACCTCGGTGCAATATATTGTGTATGGAATTGCTTTGGTTTCTTTCCTGGTAGATGAGTGATTATAGTTCAAATTCATTCAAATCTAATCACAAATACCACGATCGGCCCATAGTTAACCCCAATGGATCCGTGCTGCAGTGTCCCCTAGTCCACATAAGTTATGGGTCGGATCTGCTCTGATATCATTTGTAACATCTCAGGATCTCACTCAAAATGGCTAGGTAGAATATATTATTTGGGTTTTCTTGATCCTGTATAAGTATCCAAAATCTATCTAGCAAATAATCGATGTGGGACTAAATACGCGTCCGTATGGGTCTTCACAACTTATTTTTACATTTGTTGGAATAGTGATGGAGCCTTTCTTGTATCACAAAAACAAAAATAAAGAAATCAAGCCTTCATGGATTTGCAGGCAAAATAACAAGGCGTACCTAACTCTTGGGTTCTCCTATGTCTCGGATCGACGTGGTATCCATCGATACCATATCGATCCAAACCGTAAGGTACTTTTTTTTTTTTTATCTGGGTTTATTATTTTTTTAAAATACCTATGCTAATAAAGAATTCTAAACAACAACGAAGACGACAACAACTAAAGGACGTTTGAGCCCGTTGTTCTCGGTCAATCTATGTCTTTTAGCGGTATATTTATCTAGGTACCGGCTGCATGATACCTTATTCAATTTTCTGACACAGCCACGCTAAATCTGTTGTCGGAATTCTAAATCGAGGGTCATTATGGTCGAACAATGATGCCAATTGCCAACTGCGGCAAATGAAACGAGGCTAGCCCTTCGTTCCCACTCCTTCCGTCTTTTACCCCGCATCTTTTTTTACCCTTGGCGGTTTTTTACCCGCGTCTGGAAATTTGACCTCGTCAACGGAACTCATACGTGTTAGGCAACGAGCTTGTGTGTTGTTTTTTTTTTTCTTTTGCGCGTCTTGGGATCCGGTACCGGATCCGGTTTCAGTTCCGGTGATCCTGCGGGGCTGTTTACCGTAGCGATGTCAGGCGATTGAGGACAAATCGGGAAAGCGCCGGTCGGTCCCGCTGTCGTTGGCGACGTGATAGGTCGGGTGCGTGGAACGACGCCGGACTTATCTGAGCCTGTTGGTCCGGTCGGAGCTGTCGGCTTGGTGGGGATGGAAGAGGGCTGGGAGCGGGGACAGAACTGCGTCGTGGCCGAGGAAGAGATTTCTGAGCTGGTCCAAAGGGACTGGGAGAACTAAAATGGTTTTTGTTTCCAGGACCAGCTGGTCCTCTGGTCGTTGAATTGCATGCGTCCTCTGCACTGGTGGTCTCCCGAGACATATTATTCCAGTTCTCGTGCTGAACGTGACCAAGATTGTTAAATTAAAAAAAAAAAAAAAATAGTTTTTTATTTCATCATATTCGGTATATCTACGGAGTTATACATATTCGTGTATAAATTTTAATATGATTTTTTTCAAGAATATCCTGCTAAAAATTCAAATTTGTGTGGATATCCTCTTCGAATTGATATTTATTTCCGTATCCTCATAAAATATTGTTTTTTTTGTACAAATGACCCTAATATAATGGTTCTTCTAACACCGTTAATAAAAATCATATTTATTTTAATTAAAAATAAAATATAATTTTGAAATTACTTTTTTGTCTTCCATCACGATCGTCTTATAAATATTTTTTTTTTTTCACATCTATCTATTAAGGATATTTTAGCCATTTTAATTTGAAACCGTTAATTTTTTAACGGCGTCAGTTGGCGTGGGTACATATGCAAAAATGAGGATAAAAAAAATGTATAATAGCAAAACAAGTATTTTACGAGGGTATACATGCAAATATCAATTTTGGAAGGGTATTTATGCAAAATTCGATATTTATGAGGGTATTCATGCAAAAAAATATATATTATGGGTATTACAAATTGTTATGTGATCCCTAAAATCACTCTAATAAAATCATGTTAACAAAAAAAATAACATAAGTTGATACATGATCATGCTAATGAAAAAATATTATGAGTAATGTAGGTTGTTATACGATATCTAAAATTATAGGATCATCCCTCCTCAAACTCAAGATGGAACTATAAATACCAACTTGAGTTTGAAAATTAGATCACAAATATACTCAGAAATTGACATACTAGATCAAGAGTTGAAGTAGCAATTTAGAAGCTGACGTTATAAACTAGGAGCTAACACATCATCATAGATGCTAGCATGGTGGTAGATTAAGAGCTGATGTAGCAGTATAAAGCCTAATATGACAAAACATGAGCTGTTATAACAGCTTAGAAACTGATTTGGCAGATTAGGAGTTAACATAATAACTTAGAAGCCAATATGATAGACTAATATGTTAAGCTGATTTGGCAGATTAGGAATTGAATTTTTTTTAAGTGTATACACTCTTAAATATGCGTAATTGCATGAATATCCTTGCAAAGTTGCTATTTTTATGTATATTCTTATAAAGTTTTCTTTTTGCGCGTCTACTTGTAAGAGTATTCAAGTTATTTTAAATTTAAATTGTTTATTTTTAACGACGTTAGATTGTATGAGTACATATATAAAAAAGAAAGAAAACAAAGTGTATACATGTAAATAGCAATTTATGAGGGTATTTACATAATTTTGTATATTTAGAGGGTATACATGTAAAAAATCTATTTAATTATAAATATATTGGGTATAACTTGTGAGTGTTTTTCAACTCAAATTTGACCCGGCTCAAACCTGACTCCACCGATCACCACCCCTGATTTCCCCTCCTCTTAGTTTTTGTGCCAACTAATTCAACCTATTGGATGTTGATTTGATAGCTCATGTTCCCTTAACTTGTTAAGTTGTATATTTAATTAACTGGCCTAAATGTCTTGACCTGATAGCTTGCGAGGCTCCACCATGAATCCAACCTAAGTCATACTTGCCAATAGGTCGGGTGTCCCGATTGAATCGAATTAGGTAAATCAATCCAAGACAAAATTGTTATGACCAATTAACAGTTAAGCCATTCTGGATAGTTCCGTCTTTCTATTGTCTTGAAGATGAAGATCCCCTCCAAAAAAAAGAGGCTTCCAATTTTTGCATCAATATGGGTTTTCTTGCAATGGTTTTCTCGATCGTGTCAGTTCTTAGTCCTTACCTGTATTTTTAGGGCATATGCGTGTTCTCTTTCTTGGGGTTTGGAAACCACTCCACTATAGACCTATTTCAAGGAGAAATTATTGCATAGTTGCGCACGCAGCCAATCACAACTGCCTGTTTCTATAGTAATGCATCGAGATTCATGCTTGATGAATAAGGTTCATAGAAACAACGGCCTGTGTTAAGCTACGTGCATGACCATGTGATGTAGTGCATGCAGTGTAGACAATAAAATTTTCTATTTCTAAGCTTTATTTGAAAGCTTACCATTTAAAAAATATTTCTTTTAAGGCTTCCGTGGTTTTTTTGTTCTAAAGGTGAATGGATGATTTTTCACTTGTTTCAAATTGTGATATCAAAGAGACTTGTGATATTCGGAACTTTTTATTTTTCTACCTCACCCCATAGTCATAGTTGTGGATATATTTGATGCTTTCAAAAGCATTTCCTTTTATTATAACATTTTTTATATATAAAGAAATTTTTAGTAGTTTCTAAGTATTAAGAAAATGTTGAATATTGTCCCGTTGGCGCGACCCTTTGTTGTTATAATTTTGCAATTTATCAAGAAATGCACCATCCTTTGCTTCAAATCACTATTTTTTTCTCAAAAAAATTAAAAAGAAGTTGATATTGCATAAATTACTTTAGAAAGTCCAAAAATATAAAACTTCAACTATCCCAATATGTCTTTCTTATGTATGTCTTTCTTAGGACATCAGTGACTGCCCTGAATGTTCAAATTAATAGTTTATATCCTATGAAGCACTTGATTCTCGAAACAGTATTTATATTTTTTGAATTATGTCCTTCAAGGACACAACTCTTAGTTGCTTGTTCCTCTGAGCTTTACTTGACTGTTCTTTGCTTAACCACTGATATTATTGAAGGATTCGTATCAAGATTTTTTTTTTGTTCTCATCTTTGTGCTTTTCCACCAAGCATTTTCCAATCTTCTCTACCTGTGGAGCGCGGGTCCAGGGGGAAGACCTAAAAATGTAAATTCTTGCATCTCATGTGTTGTTTATTCTCCCTTTTGCTATGCCTCTAACTTAAACATCGGAGGATCTCTCGATAGATCAAATCCAGCTATGGTCAGACTTCTACTCCAAGCAGACCGTCCTGAGCTACACTTGTTCGCAGCTCCATCGGTCAGACTTTGGGCAGCAACATATATCATATCAAATATCCACTACAACAATAAAGGGTTTTGGCGACTCTATATTGCCGACGCTACAAAAAAGCGTCGGCAAATTTTTTTCTTGCAACGGTAACTGCCGACGCTTGTGAAAAGCGTTGGTAAAAAAAATGGCAAATCAGTTTAGATAATTGCAATTGATCACCCTTTCAGCATGTACAACTTGATTTGTAGTATCAGAAAATATCATTGCTGCTGCCGTATCCATCAAATGGCCAAGTTAAATTATTGGTAGAGGATGATTTCTGTACATCCTTTTTTTTTGCTTGTTCAGAATAATTTAAATCTTGTTCTCTACATAGAAAGTCATCAGAAGGACTCTTTCATTACCTTTTGATTTTCTCAAAGTACGTTGAAGATGACTCTCCAAACAGGTATTTTCAGTTCAGTAGGCAGATCTTAGAAAGCCTAGGCTTTGGCTCTTCCACCAAAAGAAAAAGAAGAAAATGTCACATCTCTAACATTGTGTGGGATGCTGTGATGAAGCTGAAGACACCAAGGCAGTATATTTGAGACAACAGATATCCTGATGCTTGTTTATGAGTATCTTGTATTACTTCGTGCTTCTATATAGAACCAATTGTTAGTAGAAAGATAATGCATCCAATTGTTTGTTATCTTTTTAAAATCACGATTTTTTTTTTAAAAAAAATAATATTCTAACGACGCTTTAAAGCGTCGTTAAAATCACGAAATTTTTTTTAAAAAAATAATATTCTAACGACGCTTTAAAGCGTCGTTAAAATCACGAAATTTTTTTTTAAAAAAAATAATATTCTAACGACGCTTTAAAGTGTCGTTAAAATCACAATTTAACGACGCTTTAAAGCGTCGCTAAAAAGCGTCGCTAATTTCCGACGCTTTTGAAAGCGTCGGAAAATATTTTTCCCACTGTAGCATAGGCGACGCTTTACCGACGCTTAGGAAAGCGTCGGGATGGTTTTTACCGACGCTTAAAAGCGTCGCTAAAGGCCAAAAAAAGCGTCGCTAATGCCCACTTTTCTTGTAGTGATCCTTTAAAAAATTCTCTTTTGCTCACAAACTTACAAATTCATATATACCTTTGTAAATTAGTTTTTTTTTTAATGTAAATTATGCCCTCTAGTTTAGTAAGCATACAGAAATACGATACTTTAGTTCCAAAACATTTAAATTATTTTTTCAATCTTGCATGATGTTTACATATATAAATATTGACTACAAAGTGGAGTGTTTTGATAACTTTGCAGACAGGATTATCTTCTATTTGACCTCACGAGATTGTAATTAACCTGATGTTGTTAGACAACGAACTCCCTGGTCCGCTGCTGTCCGGATACGAATCATTTCATGCTGAGGTTTATGTTGGTTCGCATCAGGAGATGTAGTTGCAGGCTTTCAACTATGTGGTGCATGCCATTATTTTCATTTTTTTAAAATATGAGAAAGATTATGATTGCCTTTAATTTTCAAAAGCACAAGGTTCGAACCAAATTCTGCTGCTGCGCCGCAGAACGGAAGAAGAAACCAGTGGGCGAATATTTTGGACGAGTGCCAACAACCTGGATGCCTCAAACATCGGAGAATAGGCCTCTCTCAAATATCCTGTGATCTTTCTGAAGAATGTGGGCGAAGACAAAATTTGAATCCGAGTTTCCAATATAACATGAAGAAGTTCAATTACTTGATTTCTATAAACTATTTCTTTGGATACCATTTTTTCAGTAATGAAATCAAATCAATTAGCTGTATTAACCTCTATAATAAGATTTGCAAAACATATCTTTAGTCACAGTAACTGTTAATTTGGCAAGCATGCAGGCAGACAAAATTCATCCATCAAACACCTTTTTGAATTAATCAATCAACCAATATATGATTCTGTTCCCCTCGGTAGCGCTTTAGAAATTAATTCCTACACTTGAGAAATTTAAAGGGTCAAAAATGATCTATAATTAGTGTTAGAAGGGATTCGCACTCATTTCCTCTAATTGCGTACATGCATCGAAATGGTCCAAACGTATCTTGCATGTCTCAATTTATTAGCTGCCATGCTGTTTTTGTTTAATGCTTTACGTTGAAGTTGTGGGAGAAAATGCTACAATGAGCCCTGCTATCTACTGATGACTCCGACTGCAGTACATGTGCACTAGTCATGAGTTGATTTCGATTTATGTCAAGCTTCCACTCATGCCTGAATACCATCAAAAATTATGCTAATTAAACAGTGGCATTTGTGATCTACGAGGAAATTAACAGACATACCTCACTCTTTTCCATCCCTAGCTAGTTTCGATCGAGCCTAGCACTTCTCCATTAAACGCAAAACTGCTCAAGAGATTGGCAACGAAACAACGGACCGCTGATATTTTATGTGAATACCATGGAAGAATGAGCAACACTAACCCTTGAGTGGGAGTGCAATACTGTGCCTCAACAATCTCTCAGAATTAAACCAACTTGCACCTGTTGTTAGTGTACTATTGGAAGATGGCCAACTAGCAATGAATAGAATGACCGATGGCATGATTCAATACTAGAAAAAACTATCAAATGCCAAGATCAAAGCAGCATGAGTACATGGCACACACGCATCTTTCATTCTATAAGGTGTTTGTCTATTGTCTGCACTAAATTGGCATTCATGCATCTTTACTAATGATAAACTCTGAAATCAACTCACCCAATCCTTTTGAGCAGCCACTACTATTCTTGTAAATCTTAAACCAAACAAAACCACCCTCTTTATCCAGCCACTCAAGGGTTACACTCCTCATCACCACTACTGGCGGCGCCCGAGCTCTGCATCTCCTTCTTCCCTTCCACGGGTACCACCACCTCCTCCTTCTCCCTCTCCTTCTCCTTCTTCTTCTTCTTATACTCCCCATATAGATAAGAAAAGAACCCCTACAAAAATAATGCCAGCGCCACCGCCTTCTGCCCGCCAAACACGTCGCCGAATGCTACCACGCCGCCGACAATGTTCACCGCCGGCAGCGCCGTCATGCAGATCCCGCTATTGAGCGACGACGTCAAGAACACCATGCCGGCAGTCCCCATGAAGCGCATCTGCCAGCTCACCACCGTCGCCACGATCGTCGCCCAATACCCGGCCTTCCCCAAATCCCACCCCTCGTCCACCTTCCACCCACCGTCCGCCGCCATCCCCACCGCCGCCAGCGCCGTCGCCGCCACCTCCATCACCAGCCGGTACCCATCCACCTTTCTGTACACCAATTCCATGAACGGGAGATAGATGGCGAAGAGGCAGGCAGCGCCGAGGGTGGCGGGGAATCCGAGGAAGAAGCTGGCTCGGGAGACGCCTGGGAACCGGCCGGAGTCGAAGCCGATGGCGAGGAGGACGGTGGCGAGCGTAAGAAGAACGACGCAGCTGAGATTCGAGAAGGTCAGAGGTTGTCGAACGAGAAGAGCGGAGAGCACAAGAACGAAGGCGAGCTGGGACGAGAGAATAAGAGAAGATGTAGACACCGGGAGGTAGGATACGCCCCAGGATATGAGGAGGTTGTTGACACCCAAAAGCAGGCCAACAAAGAGACAGAGAGCGAAAAAGCGAGGAGTGAAGCGAAAGAAGGGAGAAGAAGAAGCAGAGGGAGCGAGATAGATAGGGACGAGAAGGAGAGTGAAGCCGGCCGACTGGACCAGGGTGGCGACCCACCGGTTCGAACCGCCATGGGCGAAGGAGAACCGGGAGAGGATCTTGGGTGGAGGCGATGGTGCTGACGAAGAGAGCCACATTGTTGACCGCCGGGAGAACGTAGAACGACCGCCGGTTTGGTGCCTCTCGGAGCATCCTACTCGCTCGGGTTTGATCTCCTCCTCCTCTCCCTCCCTCTTCGAGTTGGACGGCGGTGGTGACCACGAGGAGAGTGGAAGGAGCGATGGGAGAAGAGAAGCATTTCTACGTGGCCGATCGAGGTTTCGATGATGTTGTTCCTCAGGAACGTTTTATTTGTCGTGCATGGGCCAACCGATTCGAAGACGCGTGTATAAATTCTTTTGTCTTTTTATTTCCTGTTGGTTTTGGGTGCTGCCAAAGCGATGTGAGGATGAGGGATATTGGAACATGACCCCGTGATAAACGATTGGAAGGGCGCGCGCATGCATGCTTACGCCTCTTGAGGTGGTAGCTACCCAGTGCGAGTCCAGCACACTGGAAAACGAAGGGGCTTTAATGTTGAATAATTAGGTGACGTATTTATAGTAAGTGGCATCAGTTGTGGATCCAGAACAAAGGAAAACAGAGGCACCTGAACGTTAAATTGTTAACGCTAGGTGATGCATTTATGGTATGTGGCATCCAGTGAATTTAATGAGATGGGGTGGGGGGGATTCGCACCAAACATCTCCCAATAGGGTGGTGGAGATAAGAGGCATTGGCAGGCGTGAAGATAAAAGGTAAAAGGTAGTTATAGAGTTAATGAAGACCAGGGCAGGCGTGAAGAACGCCTGGGATGGAAAGAGAGGGAGGGAGAGCGAGAAAAGAGAGAAGTGATCAATATGGAGGTGTTTTTTTTTTTTTTTTTGGTACATCAGTGTCACCCAAAAAGTAGAAAGTAAATTAGATCCAAAAAAAAAGGGGCAGAGGCCCGATCTTTTTAGATAAAATCACCGAAGTAATGAGTCACATAAGATACCGCCTAGTGACTATTGGCCTTTTTATAAACATGAGTTGCCCAGTAGAAGATGCAATCAACTAAAAGATGGCGAATATTGTCGAGCATGATTTGGAGGTGGTGTTGTTAAGAGAGAGGGGTGGCCAAGTGGCAAGGCTAGATTTAATGAATGGAGCACGTGCCCTTCCAATGCGCGTTGGCCTTAGGTGTCTTCTGCAAGTCTAGCTTCCTTTCCTTTCACATGGTCAAAGGTGTCATGAAAGGAAGCACGCCTCATTCTCCTAAGGCCGATTGCGGTTGGGTAATTAGATTAACTTTGGGGTAATCACAGGCTGGGTCTTGATACAACTTCGGTGAGGCTCGAGACAAAAAGGGCTTCACTTGTCCAATTTTCCATATGATCGAGACCATGCTCGAACAAGGTGACTGTGTTAGAATAATTTCAAAATATGGGCTTACACTGATTGCGTATTTTTGTTTTATAAAACTGGTTAGACGTATGGCTCAGAATGGTACTATGGTTAGGCCCAATATGATGTGTGATCATTTTGTTTTATGGGCTTTGGTGCACCTTGGATGTATAGGATTGAGTCCTATTTATTGTGGTAC
This sequence comes from Phoenix dactylifera, assembly GCF_051530095.1. Classification (NCBI taxonomy): domain Eukaryota; kingdom Viridiplantae; phylum Streptophyta; class Magnoliopsida; order Arecales; family Arecaceae; genus Phoenix; species Phoenix dactylifera. The sequence continues at coordinate 28,583,980 of NC_143198.1, read as the reverse complement.
TTTTGGTATGTAGGCCAGGAAACCCAATTAGGGTTTTGGAGCCTTTAATGGGAAGGCTCCTCTATGTTTCCTATATATAGGCTAAGTCCCCCTCTCCTCTCCATATGGTTGATAGTTTGCCCCATTGACGGTTATCTTTTGTGAGGAGCAAGGAAGGGAAGATCCAACCGCTATTATTCCAGGTGATTGAAGATCGTATTCAATATGTCTTCCGCAGGTATATCTCTCAAACTTGAATACGGTAATTATGTGATTCTAAATCTTAGCATTTTATAATTTATGACTAACAATTGGTATCAGAGCATCCATACTAGGATTAGAATCCTTCATACACAGTTAGCATGTTATTATTTATGACTATCAGACTGGGCTTTTGTAAGCGGCACAATCCCATGACAACACTATTCATCGGTGCATTTGGATGTAGTCATGCACCAAAATCGATGCATTCGATTTTGTACCGACCACTTAACGGATCGGCCAACATCTGATAGGTAAAATTTAGGGAGGCTTGAAAACGGGTTGGATATTTTTTTGACTACATTCATTTTCATTTCGTGTTCTGATCGAATTCGAATAGAAATGCTTGTATCCGTACAGAGATTCAAATATAGATTTAAGTATTTTAACCAAAATCCAAAACTAGCAACAAAAAAAAAGAGTAATCTAAAAATTACCAATATCAGAATTTAGGTAGGGTGTTCGATTATATCTATTTCCATATCAAGTTTTGATCGAATCTAAATAGAAATCATTGCATTGGATTGGATCTGGATATCGATCCAAACATATGCTCATGAATTTTACTGGATATTGGATCGGGATAACTAATTTTAAGGCTTTCTCTGAATACAGATGTCGTAAAAGAATTCTAACAACCACAATATTAGGGGGGGGGGGATCTCTGTTTATCATATTCGGATTTGGATTTTAAATTTTTTTTGCCAATCTAGGTCGGGTAAAAGCAAAATATAAAAACCACCAATCAATTCAATGATCTCTCAACTGATCAACAACCTCTCAACACCGTAACAACATTTCATTTGGTATACAATTATATTTTGATTTTGAAATATGTTGTGATATTTCAATTCTAATTATAAAAATTCAATCCTTTATAAAAAATAAATAACTTCATTTTAATCTTTATAATATTTCCAAAACTTTTTTTAAAAAATATTTAAAAGTATCAATTACTTCAACATATTTATCTAAAATTTCAAACACCTTCAGGCCTTGCGGATACGGCATCCGACACCAACCTGTGAGAATTTTTCAGCATACCCGATCCCCCTGTTGGTTTATCTGTACAAAGATTCAATTCTGAAAATGCCCTAAAAATTGAGCCCTAGCCCGTTTTCCCATGTTGGGTTTAGTAACTTTAGTTGCTCAGGCTGGCCCGTTTTCCCTGAAACCATCCTTTTTATAGGATCGTTGGAAAAATCCTGTTTCGTGGAGAGAGTAGGATGGTGGCCAACCATCCCATCACTAGCCGTGTCCGATCTGGAGATCTACAGACGTCATTGTTGCGGTGTTTACAATCTTTTGGTATCCCGAATTAGATATCGTTAAATGATTGGATTCGCAACCTAACAGTGTGTTCGTACAGAGCATCCAACTGAGTGACAGAATGAAATGTCGACCGCTCCTTTTCGCTGGCTGCCGCGTCTCCATCAGGAGCTGCTGAGAGCCAAACCCAACGCCAACCGCTATTAATTATGTTTTTGGTAAATATTCGCCCTAATAATTCACCTTTATATTCTGCGGTATTGGATGAGAGGACCGAAATTAACCAGCGAAAGAAGGGTACAACTTCTAAATCATTCACCGAAGGCCGGGCCCATACGTTCTTCCAATCACCATCGAGCAACATAAACAGTAATGACCCGCTAAGGTCATTCGGAAAACAATTACCTCAACTAAGCTTTCGCCAAACGCATCGTTCGCATACAAACGGTTATTAAAGCTCCGTGAGTTTACGATACCTAAGACAATAAAGAGCAATCCACGCGGCAGTTCACGAACTTCCTTGATCAATCATCTCTAAAAGGAAGAGGGGAAAGAAAAAAAAAAAAAGCATCAACTACAAAGAAAAAGCAGGAGGGAGCAAAAAGAAAGAGATTTTATTGATTTTATTTCTCCAATTCTTTCTTCACCACCTTTTTTTTTTTTTTTTTTCCCCTCCATCCCTCAATTTTACAACAACACTGCATTCACATAGCCCTTGGGCTTCAACTTGGAAAGCTCAGGTCTAGGAACCTGCAAGACCACCCACCCACCCACCCATCCCACCAACAGAGGGGGCTTCACTTGACCCACAACACAACCACCTAAAAACCTTGGACCAATAACAGACGCCCCCCAGAAACATGAACCAAAAAAATATGAAACGACATTTCCTCCAATAAGAACAGAAGCAGAGTAAAAATTCTTTGGAATGCGCCGGCACCAGACTTGTCATCGCCAGGAGTACTGCTTTCGGCTCTACTAGGAACAGCCATCGCATCAATCCCCAATCATTGGAAACTTGCTCATGGGGAGTTACTTTTTTTCCACAGCCACTGCCCTTTTTTATATTATTTTTCAAATTTTTCAACGCCACAGCATTATCTAGCCAATGAACCCGGATTCTTAATCTTCGCACAGCATGCCGCTGTCTCACCCAATTCGGACAGGCACGGCTGTTACTTCGCTGCAACCACCGCTGTTTGCTCTTCCTTGGTCTTGCCAGCAGACATCTCTAACAATGGGGGACTAGAAAGTTTGAACTCTGGATCACCTTGCGTTGCAAACTGGGCTAATTCATCATCAGCTTTTGGCTGTATAAGTTACAAATAAAAACATTAGCGAAGCTCTAATGCCGTCGATCAAATCCTTAGAATGAATAGCTATCTAACAAAGAACAAAATCACAAAACGAACAAATCACAATATTATCAATAATCACCCCACCCCACCAAAAAAGAAAGAAAGAAAACACCGTAGCATATAGACTAATTAAATCTGGTAATTGTCTAGCAATTGATTATATCTATTTTAATAGGCATAGTCAAAGTCTAGCTTCTATCGTTCCTTAGAAAGCAGAAACACAATGATCCATGAAACTTTCCCAGTATCACCAGAATTTGCTATAACACCCGACCAATTGGATATATTCAATTAGCAAGCAGAGACGGTTCTTTTCCACTAAAGACAACCTATTCAGTAGATGCCCATAATGCTCACTTCAACAAGATACTTCTTCTCTCATATGCAGCAGCATAATATACTACTCAGACGGTCATGTACAGCCAACGATAGACATGCAATTAGCTGATAGAAATCAGAGAAAAATGAGAACCTTGATAGAAGGTATCAAGGAAAATATTACCGATGAATGTACCACATTTGGAGTAGGTGGCTTGCTCCTTTTTTCCTGCATTGCTTTCTGCCGATTCTCATAGAAGCCAAAGTCGTCCAATATAGAAGTCTTCGAGGAATAGCTATTAAAAATGTTCAACATCTCAGTACCTTGGGGAAATTTCACCTGATATTAATACAGCATAAGAATTTGATTAGAAGACAAAATATATCAAATAAGGTAATGCCTGAAAAGATTGAAGAAACTATCACAAAATAATGAGGAAAACTTAATTGGGCGGACCATATAACAGTTATCCAGATAATGAAACCCCCACATAAAAATTCCACAGCTCAACTCAAAATCAATGAATAAAAGAAAGACATAGTAAGAGTTGACGCATCCAACTTCACCATGTTTCACTCTCTAACGGAATTATTTAAAAGGATAGTGCACCCTATTCTTGAGAGCATTTGAATAGTGGGGCATACGAACCAAGTTTACAGACTCCATCATAACACGCAGGTTTTCACATGTTAAAAAATATGCAATGCAACTTATAGCTTACAAACAATAATTCTGATGGTAAAGCAGAGCTGATTAAGGGAATGAAATAATGCCCAAGTAAACATCAAAATAGTGTTGTGTATCCTAAAAACATAATAACCTGCATCTTTAACAATGGACAAAAAAGTATGGTTGCTGAAGAAGTTCGTATACATAGAGACATGTCCAAAACTTAAACAGTTAGGCATGATAGAATTTTCTCTTTAAGAATACTTGTCATTTTATTGATATCAAATTTGGTTTAAAGAGGGTAAATTGTCATTTCAATATCACCGATATTGTCTTTTTGTGGGAAAAAATATTACAGATATTGGTGTTAATCAAAATCCAAAGTGTTGGGAGCAAAATTAAGAGAATATATAATAAATACAAAGTTTCGTGTTTAGTCAAATTTTGCACAAGCAGATGAACAGGACTAGCCGCCATCTAGGCAGTTTGATACATCTTGTGACCACATAAATTATCAGAAAGTTACATTATAGTTTTTGAAGGGTACCTCTTGTGTATCTCTGCTATTAGTAACCGGCTTGTTGTCATTGTTCTCCAATATTATATGACGAAATTGCGGATTGGGAACATCCTTTATTATGTGCCACTTTACTGGGAAAAACCCATTCCACTTGTCCTGTTGCCAAAAATCCATGTTCTTGCTGAAGTCTACTCGGCCAATCATTTCAGCTACACCACAAAACTGACCACTTGCATTAACCTGGGCATTAAAAATGATTTAAAAGATGTAAGCAAGCAAAGAGATAAGCTGAATGGTAATTTGCAATAGATTCCTTAAAATGCAAAGCTGCATTCTAAACAATTCTGTGGGTGGAACAAATGGAATTTAGGATGGCAATAATAGCAGTATAAATCTATAAACCTCAATCTCAACTCAAACTCTTGTGATAATTGAACTCAAAACCGTGTATCCCCAGGAGAATGCCCTAGCTGTAAAGTTCCTTAAAATCGGAAGCTGTAATACAGTTGGATTCTGATTGTCTAAACACTGCTATATAACTTCGACAAAACAATTGGCATTTAAAATGAAAAGGAAAAAAGAAAGCATGCTAAAGCCTGCAAATCACAATGTCCTCATCTGAATTCCAACTCATGTAACTGAATTTGATCACACCGCAAAAGTTTAAACAAAAGCATGCATACATGCATCTTGAGTATGAAAACTGATGAGAGCAAGATTAAGCATGTCTTGATCAAAATAAATGCAGCAAATTGGCAGCAGGGATCTAACAAATATGGGTCTATCACTTTCAAGTAAATGTTAGCACCATATAAGATCTGCCTACATTTGCCCTACCCTTAATTTCCAATAATTTCAGGAACCCATATAGTAAATAACATGTCTCCTCAATAACAAGTTCATTTCTTATGACACAAACATTACAAATACAAAAAAAGGCAACTTTATTAAATTGATTGTAGATTTGTAACATTGGTGAACTATATGCTTGTGCGTAGCAAATCATAGCCCATACTTTAGAAAATAGTACTGATTGTAACTTTATTCGATCGATTGTAAATACAAATACAAAAAATGCGACTTTATTCAATCGATTGCAAATTTGTAACATTGGTGACCCAAATGCTTGCGCCTAGCAAACCATAGCCCGTAATTGTCTAAAATAGTACGGATCATAGCGGGTCACATCTATAATTAGGCCTGTAAAAGGATTAGTGTACTTACAGAAAAGAAAAGAAACACAGGACACTTGCTTCCCTTTTCTGTCATCTTCTCCTGTGCAACTTGAAAAGCATGGTCAAGCCTTTTGTTCCCATTTGGAGTGCTTGCCCAGACATTGTACTTAATACTCTTGTGAATGTCATCTTCACTGTATGATTTTATCACAAAGAACAAAGCATGATCATACTTTGTAGGAAAATCAGGACGGTTATATTCATCTTTGTTTACAATAGCAGCAATTGAGGCGCTACTGTTCTCATTCTTCTCAACAGTGAGAGATCCAACAGGTTCAACCTCAGAGTTCCAAGAATTTTTGGAGCTATTTGTTCTTGGACCACGATTCTGTTCATTTAGCAAATCAAAATCGCCAGAGCCATTTAGCTTGTTTCTTGGTTTCATCTTCTCACTGCCAACCAAACTTCTACCATTTTCTTTAAAATTGACGGAGCTGGTTGGATACAGCAGGCCACCTTTCCCTTGGTTAATATACGAAGGAAACTTGTTTATGGGAGGATAACCTTTGGATAGAACAGCAGCAGCTGCCTATAACCAAGTCAAGTAAACATTAAGAATCAGCCAAAAGATACTCCAAAATTCACATATGTCCAGAAGCAGGGCAGAGGATATGAAGTTATTAAATATATACAAAATGCACTACCTTATTCACAGGCTTCAGAGGTTGACCACATACTGCAGGCGTTAGTGACCCATCTGATGCTGGTGAGGATCCTTTTGTTTCTGAGGTAAACTTTGGGCTTGGTGAAGCTTTTAAATTTGCAAATGTATTGCTCTGGGAAGAGTAATTAGGCTTGCTACATAGATTTGATGGATCTCCATTAGTTGTGCTCCCTTGGAACCCATCTGGAAACAGAAAAGATGGATCCCATTGGTACACAGGAACAGGCTCAGGTCCATACGCAACTGGTTGAGGAAAAGGTGCTGGAGAAACGAGGGGTTGAGGGATTATCGGTGCTGGGTAATATGACTGTTGGCCCAAGTTGTACTGTCCATCAAAACCAATCATAGCTCCAGGAAAGGATGTATTGTAAGAAGTGTATCCAGGTTGAAATCCTGGCAGATAATATACAAATGATCCATCTACTTGAACGGCCTGAAATAAAGCATAAACATATGTTAGTGCAACCCAATGTTGCATAATCAGCTAGCACCTTAGAAAAGCATAAGTAACCATAAAATCATTTATCTATCCATGACTATGATCATGAACAAAGATTCTCGAATAAGAGGAAAATACTTATTTGAGCCTTGGTGCAACGGTAATGTTGCTTCAATATGACCTAGAGGTCACAGGTTTGAAACACGGAAATAGTCTTTCCACACGCGGAGCTAAAGTTGCAAAAATCACCCTCCCCAAACCCTACAATGATAGGAGCCTCACACACAGAGCAGACCTTTTAAGCTGTCTTGATGCTGTGGTTACAGTTGATCATAAAGGTAACAAATCAAGCATCTTTAACTGAGGTATTTCCTGGTGATTTCACCTTTTTTTTTTTAGTTCATTGTTTATATCAATCAGTCAAGAAAAGTAAAAAATCTGAGATTTCCAAGCTTACTACTACCAATCTACAATAGTAGGATGATTTCACACATCATGTTTCACAAAAGATTGTTCATTTAATTGTTACATAAAAATCGCTAGAATAGTTATTAGAATGAAAAAGGTAGAGAAACTAACATAGAATCTTTAAAGCTAGTTGTACAATGGAACCAGGTAAGTAGAACTACTGCAGGATTCTTCCCAAAGAGAGAATATAAAACTTATTGTTGCATTCGCAGTAGAGTACAAGGTTTCTGGAGCCAAAATACAAAAACTTTTTCCATAGCTGAAAGTGTGTTGGAACAATTCTGCAGACTAGATACACCTAACAGAGACTCAGGTTACATAATATATATAATAAAAGGTTTAAAGGTGAACACATTCAAAAAAAACTTAAACTAATATATGAATCACAGTATCTCATGTATCCAACAATGCAAGTCATACTACCGACACAGACGACTCAATAATGCTTTTGGAATGTCCTTCTATTCAATAAAAAAAATCCTTTCATACCCATATCAACAGTTAAACAAAAAAACAATTAAAAAAAAATAGATAGTAGATAAATGCCTGAACATCCCTTGATAAGATACAAGACAACATCCACTTGGAAAAGCAAAACACTAGCAAGAATCAGAATCTTTATATAATTTACAACCTATATTAGGTCCAAGAAGATTGACTAATAGTAATAATTATAATGATAATTGCAGTAATAGTGGTAGTAGTATTAATTGTAACAGTAATTTGACGGCGAAATATATAAAATGTAGAGCCAGACTTGGCTACACTTGAGTGGATCTTTACCCAAATTTGGCTAGGTCTAAATTGGATGATAGAGGTCCTATATCAATGATCCGAGCTGTTAAAAATGATCTACTACCTTCAAATTGCTTGTATACCAAAAATTACTTGATGCATAGTTGTGCATCAAGTAGTCAAAAAATTGGACAATCTAAATAATATTAAATGATATATATTTTTAATTACTTGATGCATAGGCTAGGAGTCTCCAAATTACATGGTTGTTTGTGTGTAAGTAATTTAGAGATAATAGATCACATCCAACAACTTAGATTATCGATGTGGAACTCCTATTATGCAATGGAGACCTAACTGAATCTGAGTGAGTGAAGATTCTCTCAAGTGTAGCCAAGTCCAGCTCTCTCTCTCTCTCTCTCTCTAAATATATATACACACACATACATACATATATAAACATATACATAGTAACAATATATACTAATAGAGTGAAGGAGAAATTAAACATGGAGCAAATAAATTTAGCTTTCTAATGTTCCATAAGCTGCACGTATAGCTTGCTCTGGATCAGGACAAACACAAAAAACTAAGATTGACTTCAAATTATCAATATATACATATATGTTTGTCTGTATTATAACATGAATAAGAAAACTTACAGGAGGCTGAATTTCTAAGCCATCAGTTCCCAAAAAGTAACTTTGGTCATCCCATTCTCCAAACGATCCATTTCCTGTGCCTGTACTACCGTCAGACAAGGGGGCAAATATATTTCTAAAACGTTAATAAAACACACAGGATAAGAGCCAAACCAGGATAGTAGCATCCATAGTGATACATGCCTGGCTCGCCCACCAAAGTCTCCTGGTCCACCTCACTACCTTTGATGCTGCTTGTTGCATCCCTTGAGGAGATGCAAGATGTTGCATCAGCAGGCCTTGCATCTTTGGGGCCAGACTAAAGAAAAACAGAGAACCAGATATATCAAGTTGTTAGAAAGCAATCCCAAGTCCGAACTTAGTTACATCTAACAGTGCAAGAATTGGGAAGACAGTAAATGCAAGATCAAGGGACAAGAAAGAGAAAAATTTACTATTGTAGAATCAATCAAATAAGAATACGAATACCATATTGATGGTGCTGGCTTTTGGTGATGGCTCTATCTTCAGATTTTTCATTGCATCTTCGAAAGCTGGAAAAGTCAGGGGACACAAAATCAGAATTTCTCGCACTCATATTGGATCTCATGAAGCAGAGATAGTTCCAAGAAGCCAGTACAAATAAGCTGAACAAAATATATTGCGCATATCGAGATGTAAACATTTTTATCATTCCCCCAAGAATCTTTGCAGATCCAAGGAACTGATTCAATTAATCTATTGATCAAAGATAAGGGAAAAAGGAGACAAGAGATAGAAAGACAACTGATAAGAAACGCTCTAAAGGACGTATAGAATTCCAAATGAATCGCACGTTCATAACAATTCTATAAATCCCGATCTCTGAGCTGATAAAGCCCGACCAAGACGACAACATCTGACCATTAAATCTGCAACAAACTTCGACGTAACAGAAAGATCTATCCACAATACATATAATAAATCCGCCACAACGGCAAATCCAGTCCAAATCCAAAAATTTTATTAAAAAGATTCATTGCAGATCTGATCTCTGATCAAAGAAGCAAAAAAGAACTAGATCAGGAATAACGTATGGGGATCCATAAAAAAAAAATCGATCAAAGACTCGATTCCAAGAACGAAACCCACGATAAATCAAAGAAATAATTTAAAAAAATTCAAAAAAACAGTTCCAAAAAGGGCAGAAATCCACGAAATTATATTAAAAAGAGAGGTTAACCAAGAAAACCTTTATGAAAAAAAAAAAAAAAAACACATGGATACCTTTCTCTCCCTTGGCTGCCGCGTCCATGAGAGCGCACCACAAATCACCGAAAACGAACCCTAGGCTTCTTCTTCCACCTCCAACTCGAAGACCGAAGCAAGAACCTCCCTGCTGAAACCCTAGCCCGAACGGAGCGCAAAAGGAACCCGCGAGCACTGGCGGAAGTCGCCGGAGCTGGGAGCCGCTTCCGAAGAGCGGAGGAGGACCGAAGGGAATGGCGGAGATTTCGTCTTGGGAGCCGCGACAGGCCCGGGGGTAGAAAAAAGGAACGGCAGGAAGACACGCACGTCACCCTCGACAGGCGATCCTACGGTCCGCGCCGCTTCACTCTCCGCAACAACGGGCCTGCAATCTGTTCAACCCGCCCGACAAGCGGCAGCGGAGGCCCCTAAAATCTTGAATGGCGCCGTTCCACTGTTCCGTAGTAGCCTTTTTATATCAACGATGCTAATAAATAGAACAAGGAAATAGTTTCGTCGTCTGTGGTTGACTTTGTTGTTTTAAATGAACATAGTTAAGATAAAGAACTTATGAAGGATATCTGAAATGAAACCACCGCACGTATGGGTCCATCACGGGCACGTATCGTATGATGGAAAATACAGCATGTATGCTAATTATGGAAATTCTGACCACCAGCCGGTGAGCACACCGGCTTCGTTGGTGGTGATCGTGTTGAATCATTGAACTAGGACCACAAAAAACCATGGAATCTTATGAAGAAAATAAAAAAAACGTGGAATTGGGCATTGAATACTGCTTTGAGGTTAACCTACATTTTAATGTCATAAATAGCGTAATTAATCCACAAAAAGTTGTCTCTGGGTGAAGAAAAATATGCAATCAATCTCCGACAACTATATGTTTTTTTCAATGAAATTTTGATTTTGATAATCTTTTCTCCTAGCGCAATTTTCATTTCTTTACTTAGGCTTTGCTCAACTATTTCTATTTTAAAAAATTCTTCATTCAATTTTTTCCTCCATCATCTTTTTTTTTTTTAATTCCAATGATACAAAATCGATGGTTTAAATCTAAAAATTAGCGAATCATGAAACATTAAAAACTACCTAAGAAAGAAACACGATTGAATTGTTTGCCAAGGGAATTTCCGATCTTAATCGATCATGAACTTGCACAGGGATTTGGCTTGGTTTCTAAGTCGAAAATCTAAGTTTTGAACTGGGAATGTTGACAACAAAACCAATAATCCAGAGAGTGATCAGCAGAAAGTTAAGTGATTCAATTTGGAGGATTAAGCAACAATTAAAATAGCTAGACCACCAGAGATGGTTTCTGTGAGCCAAACCTATCTCCATGCCATGGCTCCATGTTGAATGATATGGCTGCTATAATATTGCCGTGATGGAGCGGGCCACGCAAGGAGTTGCTACTAAATTAGATAATTCTTTTGTTCCTTATCTCTTAATGATGCTAATATAATAATAAAGCACCCCGAGGTATGATATTTAAGCCCGCAACTTTATATGGAAATAATGTTCTCTTCTCTTCGTGGTCTCAGTACGCTGCTTTCAGACTGCTTTCAGACTGCTTGTTGTAAAGCGACGGACTCCTGCCCTTTCTTTCTCTTTCTCGCGATTGCTTAATGGGGAAGATTCGGGCAAGTCAGAGGCCTCCCCAAGGGCTCGAGACTTCCTCGAAAGGAAAAACAAACGGGCGACCGGGGAACGTGAAGAGAACGTCATTGGTGACGTGGATCATTTATGTCCTGGAACTGAAGGCTAGTTGTCGAATTTTGATTGGAGGGAATAGTTGAGGCCAGGACCAAATTGTCGCCCGACACGTCATCCAAATAGGGAGGTTCTAAACTGGGGCCGAACAGGTGGGTCGTGGCCAGCGATGAAGGGAGGGGATCGCGGTTGCTTCCTTCCCGCGAAAGAGGGATGCACCGTTCTTTGCGCTCATTGACCGTTGGATCATCTAATGCGCGTGTCTCAAAGCGACTTCAACGGTCGATAGGGGCGAAGGAAGGCGTGTCCTTTTTTAATATAACCGGATCTGAAGAAGGACGCGTGGCACAATCACGTGGATGGCAGAAGGTGTTCTTGTTTGTGATTGTTTTGGGAACTGCGTGTCCTTGTCCTAGAATCTCACATATTCTTTTTCTTTTTCCAAAATTTGCTACTCAACGGCGAATTGGTTTTTGCATCCGGGCTCATGCATCTTGCATTTTTGTCCGTTGTATTCATTATAGTCCAGAAAGTTCCAGTTCTAAAAGAGAGAAATAAAACTGCAAACTCTCAACCGTCGCAATGGAGCGCAGGTTCGCTCGTGTGTGCCCCTCTTTCTTGGTAAGGGGTGCAAATGGATGTGATCAAAACGAGTCACGAGTGTTTTCGACTTAACTTGGTTCTTTATTTAAGTTCTAATTTTAGACCTAAACCCAACCTAATAGAACATCAGATCGGGTCGGATGCACAGCTATAATTTTTGACCCAATATATTATTTAGGTTGATATGGGTCCATGTATAACTCGATCGTAATCCAAAATATTTGGATCTAGTTCGGATCGGATCCGGACCCATTCAATTTTACAAAATAAATACCAAGCAGATTTCAATATTCATATACAACCCGTCATAAAATTTCAAGTACAAGAGCCTTACTTTCATGTAGGCTTTGGTGGTCAGGTCCTCGAACTCCCTCCCCTTAAATCTTAATGTTGGTGTCATTCAACGAGATGTTCTCCTAGTTCTTCGGGCCCTGACCGTCCCATTGGCATTGGACTAGGTCTTGCTGGAGTTGGCCATGGCTGACTGTATCATGTTGTGTACTTGGTTCTTGTTGTTCTGCATCTGGCTCTGCTCCGAGCCATCTACCGGCATAGAATTATAATCCGCTGCTGCATTGTTGGCCACGACGACGAAGTGGATGGGCATGACCCTAGAGGGGATGGCGTACTTGGAGTGCTCGTGGATGGTCTCGAAGGCGAGGAGGCGGCTGACGTTGTGCTAAGCGAAGACGTCCTCTCACTTGGGGTGGTTGGTGGCAAGCTCCACCACAGCCCACGCCACCATCGTCTAGACTTTCTTAGCTGCTTCTTTAAGGACCTTGGCGAAGATCGAGCAGACGCTAGCGAGCACCATTTGCTCGATGCTCTTTGGGTCACGGGCGAGCTTGGCATTCTCTCGAGCGTCTCCCCGGCCCTCCTTAACTAGACGTAGCAAAAGCTCCAATGCCATCTTCTTCAATGATGAGCTTGTCGTAGCGGTCGTTGTCACGGGCGAGGGAGACAAGTGGAGGCATTAGCACGGGCATCGAGGGAGGAAGCGGATGGGCTCGTTCTGGGCAATGGGGACTAGAGGGCGAGGTGGCCAAAGTTGCTGTCAATTGCAGCCGTGGAGACACAAATGAGTCAGAGCCAAAATTGGCCCAAAAATAAAATCAGATCGAATCAAAATTTAGTAAACACAAATCCAATCTAAAGGATGGAGCGAGTCTCATTTTAAAATCCGACCTGTCCCCACATGTCCTTTTAATCGGATCAGATCGGTTTACAAATCAATCTAACCCATTTGCAGTCTTATTCCATAGCAAACATCTTGATGGGCTTTCTAAAGCTGGAATTAAAAATTACATTTTTGCGCCTCGAGAAAAAGAAGAGCAATCCTAACAAAAAAAAATTTTAATTTTTTAAAAAACTTTGCCTTATTTGAATAAAAAAATGTTATTTCTATTTTTTAAAGAAAAATGTACTACTCTATTTCTTATTTTTTAAAAAAATTATTATTTCTAAAAAAAAGTAAAGTGAAAAAATTTACTTCAAAGTTATTTTTTTTAAAAGGAAAACTCAGAATAATGCCAAAAGATCCTGTTTTCTAACAAAGTCCAACATTTTTTTCAATTAATATTGCTCAAATCATCATGAATTATTTCCTAAAAAATTTCGGGCACCAATCAAATCTTATGACTGGTCAAGTAGACAAAAAGATTGGAAAATCGAATTAGAAAGTTGTTATAATAACCTAGAGAATTGGGCACTAATAATGATGAAAAACAATTACGGACCTTCAAGGCTTCAACTGTTAATTAAATTGCTATCGTCAAAAATTATTAATCAAATTGCTATAATGCTCATACTGGACATAATTTTTTTTAAAAAAACAATTATTATACTTCAATGTAGCTTTAAAACTTAAACGATAGTGTTGCGGGGACGGACGCTTTGGCCGGAGCCTCACGCAACAGTTAGCCCACATTAAGCTAGCAGAGAAAGAGGACTGCGTTCCTCCCGAGGTATTGTCTGCTTTGGGCGCTCCGGCCCGCGCGTCCAGCGCAGACGGAGGGAGACTGGTGCCCTCACGGTTTTGTCCCACAAAAGGGCCCTCGAGAGGAAAGGATTTCCACTTCCCATTTAAGGCACAGAACCTTTCCGCTACTAGCCGATGTGGGACTAAATTCGGGTGCACCCCCCCACAACATAGCCCCCCTAGCGGGAAGGTTCCTGTGGCGCCTCCCAGTCCTAGGGGGTAGTCTGCGGCAAGGGGCGCGGCCCTTCCTCTAGCGCCAATCTGTTGCGGGGACGGACGCTTTGGCCGGAGCCTCACGCAACAGTTAGCCCACATTAAGCTAGCAGAGAAAGAGGACTGCGTTCCTCCCGAGGTATTGTCCGCTTTAGGCGCTCCAGCCCGCGCGTCCAGCGCAGACGGGGGGAGACTGGTGCCCTCACGGTTTTGTCCCATTTGCAGTCTTATTCCATGGCAAACATCTTGATGGGCTTTCTAAAGCTGGAATTAAAAATTACATTTTTGCGCCTCGAGAAAAAGAAGAGCAATCCTAACAAAAAAAAATTTTAATTTTTTAAAAAACTTTGCCTTATTTGAATAAAAAAATGTTATTTCTATTTTTTAAAGAAAAATGTACTACTCTATTTCTTATTTTTTAAAAAAATTATTATTTCTAAAAAAAAGTAAAGTGAAAAAATTTACTTCAAAGTTATTTTTTTAAAAAGGAAAACTCAGAATAATGCCAAAAGATCCTGTTTTCTAACAAAGTCCAACATTTTTTTCAATTAATATTGCTCAAATCATCATGAATTATTTCCTAAAAAATTTCGGGCACCAATCAAATCTTATGACTGGTCAAGTAGACAAAAAGATTGGAAAATCGAATTAGAAAGTTGTTATAATAACCTAGAGAATTGGGCACTAATAATGATGAAAAACAATTACGGACCTTCAAGGCTTCAACTGTTAATTAAATTGCTATCGTCAAAAATTATTAATCAAATTGCTATAATGCTCATACTGGACATAATTTTTTTTAAAAAAACAATTATTATACTTCAATGTAGCTTTAAAACTTAAACGATAGTGTTGCGGGGACGGACGCTTTGGCCGGAGCCTCACGCAACAGTTAGCCCACATTAAGCTAGCAGAGAAAGAGGACTGCGTTCCTCCCGAGGTATTGTCCGCTTTGGGCGCTCCGGCCCGCGCGTCCAGCGCAGACGGGGGGAGACTGGTGCCCTCACGGTTTTGTCCCACAAAAGGGCCCTCGAGAGGAAAGGATTTCCACTTCCCATTTAAGGCACAGAACCTTTCCGCTACTAGCCGATGTGGGACTAAATTCGGGTGCACCCCCCCACAACATAGCCCCCCTAGCGGGAAGGTTCCTGTGGCGCCTCCCAGTCCTAGGGGGTAGTCTGCGGCAAGGGGCGCGGCCCTTCCTCTAGCGCCAATCTGTTGCGGGGACGGACGCTTTGGCCGGAGCCTCACGCAACAGTTAGCCCACATTAAGCTAGCAGAGAAAGAGGACTGCGTTCCTCCCGAGGTATTGTCCGCTTTAGGCGCTCCGGCCCGCGCGTCCAGCGCAGACGGGGGGAGACTGGTGCCCTCACGGTTTTGTCCCATTTGCAGTCTTATTCCATGGCAAACATCTTGATGGGCTTTCTAAAGCTGGAATTAAAAATTACATTTTTGCGCCTCGAGAAAAAGAAGAGCAATCCTAACAAAAAAAAATTTTAATTTTTTAAAAAACTTTGCCTTATTTGAATAAAAAAATGTTATTTCTATTTTTTAAAGAAAAATGTACTACTCTATTTCTTATTTTTTAAAAAAATTATTATTTCTAAAAAAAAGTAAAGTGAAAAAATTTACTTCAAAGTTATTTTTTTTAAAAGGAAAACTCAGAATAATGCCAAAAGATCCTGTTTTCTAACAAAGTCCAACATTTTTTTCAATTAATATTGCTCAAATCATCATGAATTATTTCCTAAAAAATTTCGGGCACCAATCAAATCTTATGACTGGTCAAGTAGACAAAAAGATTGGAAAATCGAATTAGAAAGTTGTTATAATAACCTAGAGAATTGGGCACTAATAATGATGAAAAACAATTACGGACCTTCAAGGCTTCAACTGTTAATTAAATTGCTATCGTCAAAAATTATTAATCAAATTGCTATAATGCTCATACTGGACATAATTTTTTTTAAAAAAACAATTATTATACTTCAATGTAGCTTTAAAACTTAAACGATAGTGTTGCGGGGACGGACGCTTTGGCCGGAGCCTCACGCAACAGTTAGCCCACATTAAGCTAGCAGAGAAAGAGGACTGCGTTCCTCCCGAGGTATTGTCCGCTTTGGGCGCTCCGGCCCGCGCGTCCAGCGCAGACGGGGGGAGACTGGTGCCCTCACGGTTTTGTCCCACAAAAGGGCCCTCGAGAGGAAAGGATTTCCACTTCCCATTTAAGGCACAGAACCTTTCCGCTACTAGCCGATGTGGGACTAAATTCGGGTGCACCCCCCCACAACATAGCCCCCCTAGCGGGAAGGTTCCTGTGGCGCCTCCCAGTCCTAGGGGGTAGTCTGCGGCAAGGGGCGCGGCCCTTCCTCTAGCGCCAATCTGTTGCGGGGACGGACGCTTTGGCCGGAGCCTCACGCAACAGTTAGCCCACATTAAGCTAGCAGAGAAAGAGGACTGCGTTCCTCCCGAGGTATTGTCCGCTTTAGGCGCTCCGGCCCGCGCGTCCAGCGCAGACGGGGGGAGACTGGTGCCCTCACAGTTTTGTCCCACAAAAGGACCCTCGAGAGGAAAGGATTTCCACCCCCCATTTAAGGCACAGAACCTTTCCGCTACTAGCCGGGTGCCCCCCCCCCCCCCCCCCCCCGCGCGCGCGCGCGCGCGCGCACACACACAACAGATAGCATTCCAATTTTATATTTTCTTGGCATTATGTCCCTTGTTGAACGTGTGCTCAAACGAAAAGCCTAATGCGATGGTCTCTGCATTGCTGGAGTCCAACGCCAACCATCAAATGGAGTAAACATAGTTTTAAGAGTTTTTTTTTACACAAATATTTTTTAAAAATTTAAATTAGTGTGAATACCTTCTTAAAATTTATTTTTGTTTTTATACTTTCATAAAATACTATTTCTATATAAATACTTCTAATATAATATTTTTTCTAACACCATTAATAAAAATCATACTTATTTTAATTAAAAATAAAATAAAATTTTAATTGCGATTTTTTTTGCACATCATCCATTAATAGTATTTTAGCCGGTTAATTTTTCAACAACGTTAAATAGTATGGATACATATGCAAAAATAATAATAAAAAAATATAAAATAGTAAAATAAATATTTTGTAAGAGTATATATATAAAAATTAATTTTAGAAAAGTATTTATATAAAAATTGATATTTAGAAGGGTATTAATGAAAAAAAAAATCTTATTTTTAAAGGAATGGGATCACAACCATCCATTTTTATGTCATTTGCATCCCACGTCCCCGCCGCGGGGCGGGCTCGGGCTCTTGCTCCAGTGTCCCTATGAATCAGTGAACCGTCCCTTTGAACCGTCCAAAAATCGAGACGGTTGCAAAAACACCATCAATCGGACGGTCAAAAATGCACATACGGACTGCTCCCCCACAACCAAGACATAAACACATCGGACGGCTGTGATTGACGCAATCGTCGGGCCAAGAGGATCCATGAGCGCTCCCAAAACCCTCATCCTATAAGGAGACGCCGGCCCCCTCGTCTGTCCCTAGGGTTATCGTGAGCTTTCGGCGTTCCGAGCTTCACCGGATCTTCCGCCTCCGACGCCATGGTACGCTTCGAACCCCCCTCTTTCCCCATTCCTAGGGTTCCTTAATCTGAGATCCGGTTCCAGGGCTTCTGTTGTTTGCTTATGCATCCATTTTAGATGAATCTTTTCCTGTGGGACAGCTCTATTTTTTTAAAAAAGTGGGAAAGAAACAAATATTAGTAGGAAGACTGATCAGGGTTTTGGTGAGCAAAGATTCGAGGTAGAAGACGGGAGTGATTCTATGTTGCTGAAAGGTTCGAGATATTTTTTGGAGATATTTTTTTGCCTTTTATCCTATCTCTCCAAAGAATAATGAGTGCTGTTAGATTTTGATACCTCTTTGTGCCTTCTCTGTGAGTGCCATTTTGTGAAATGTGTCCTGGTTCTGGGACTGTGATGGCTTGAGGTATCCTTGCTGCAGGTGCATTTTAGGGGAACAGAGGTTTGGCGAGTCATGCTTAATATTTTTATATATTTTTTGTTCTTAGAATTTTTTAGGCCAAACTCATAAATTTCACTTCCTTGAATAATTGTTCGAGTGTTTTAAGTGGCATCAGTATCAGTTTTAACTGAATGTGCGTCCGTTGGTGAATTAATATTGCGAGCCTGCGTGCGTAAGGATGTAAACTCTTGTAATTACATTTAAGGATCTTACAAGGTTGCTGATTTATTTTTTGCTTGTAAAAGAAGCTTATGCACACAAGAAATTATTCTGCTGCAATTAGGAAAAAGAAGAAGGATTCTGATGAAGATTTCTTGCTGCTAGTATACGCTCATGTTCCAAGTTAGCATCTCAAAGAGTAAATTTACAAGTGGCATTTAAGTTCAGAGCCTATCGTTGATGACAGTTCTGGAAGAGAGATTTAAGATGGAAGCTGCATTGGAAAAATAATGAGGGGGGTAGAAGGAACTAGCCCCTCAAGGGTAATCCACAATAGAATGATCCACTATTATGCAGCCTGATGCTTAACAATTTTCCAGACCGAGACATATTTCTATATGTACCCTGTTTGCCATAAATTCTTCCTCATAAACTTACATCTTAGTGCATAGGTGGTGGAATTGAAGTGTCTATTGGCCTTTGTCCTGTATGTCTCATGTTTACTAGTGGATATCAATAATTGGAATGGTTTGAGAAAGAAGTTGTTATAATTCTTTAGTTGTTTGACTCCTCCTGACAAGTGTGTTTTTTGTTTCTTCTTTTCTTGATGCAGACGAAGCGAACCAAGAAGGCTGGAATTGTTGGCAAATATGGTAAGCAAATTCTTCATAGCTGTTTTCCTTTGCTTGTCTATTTCTACCATTGCAGTAGCTGTTGCCTATTTTCTCCGATTCATTGTCATGTCTTGGGATCCAGGTACCAGATATGGTGCTAGTTTGCGAAAGCAAATCAAGAAAATGGAAGTCTCCCAGCATGCCAAGTATTTCTGTGAGTTCTGTGGAAAGGTATCATCTCATCTCTTGCATTGAGACTATCTTGTTGCTGATTATCTTATTATATGCTGACTGCAAAATGCTTTTTTTATTGCTCGTTATGAAGTAAGAAAATTGTGCTTAAATTTTAATTTTCGCAACATCAACTTGAAGTAGACTGAAGTCTGCTGAAAAGAGATAGGTATCGAAATACAGTTGGGAATTTATGATGAATCAAGTTAACAGAAGGCACTGAGTTGAATTAGTCTCTAAATTCCTTTTTTTTCCTCAAAATTCCATGTTCCAAATGTAAATTCATGAAGTTCTCCAACTCTTTCATTACAAAAGAATAAAAAAGAAAGTAGAATTTTGAATTGCTATATATGTGGCAGTTTGGATATTTCAGTTCTAGTTTGCAGACCAATTAAATCTGCAGATGTTATGAATCTCTAAGGTTCCAAGGATTAGAAATGTTTTTTATACAACAGTTTCCAAAGTTTCTTTGCACAACTTCGTAGTTTAATTTAGTGTGTTTTTAAATTATATAGTGTTTAGGATAGATTCCTTTATGCAATTCTGAGATAGGAGGCTATGCTTGAATTTTATCTGATAATGAAAAGGTTGTATCAGCCGTCTTTTGTGCACATCAATGTACAATCTTTTTTTCTTTTTCTCTTTGAGACGATATCTTAAATACGTAGGCTTAGGTGTGAGGTTCCTAGATACTGCCGCCCTATTTATTGTGGCACTATGTGGATGAAGGATGTGTTTTGACCTTTGTAAACCATTCATTCTCGAAGTAAATTTTATGTCTAGATAACTACTCCAGATCCTGCATTTTTCAAGAGAATTTATTATTTCCTCATGTTCTTTTCATTTCTTTTACAATATGTTTTGGATTTAGTCTTTTTCTCTTGAATTTTTTCATTCTGTTAATTTGAAGGTTGTGCTCACAAAATGCATATTTGGTATATTTTTATGTTTACATAGTATGCTGTGAAGAGAAAGGCAGTTGGAATTTGGGGGTGCAAGGACTGTGGGAAGGTCAAGGCTGGGGGTGCTTATACATTGAAGTAAGTGCTGCGCTGTTCTGCTTTCTGCTTGGAGCTATTGATACCTATAGATTGTTGTCTTTGTTATAATTTTGCATTTTATGATGTTAACAGTACTGCCAGCGCTGTTACCGTGCGGAGCACGATTCGTCGGTTGAGGGAAGCAACTGAAGGGTAATCGGCGAATGCGCAATCATGTGATTTTGGTAGAGTGAAGTGTTTTAAGGAGTGAATTTCATATGTTGATTTTTCAATTTAGCAACTCGAATTTGACTATCAATGATCAAAGACAATCCGTTCTAAGTTTAATCTTATTTAGGCATTTGAATTTCTAGGTTGCTTGTTTCTCACATTTAGCCTTTGTGACATTTGTTCAGAAAGTAATAGTTAGATTCTCCCGAAAGCAACCCTTTATATTTCTTGTGGTTGCATTTGCTCCCTAGATTGTCACAGTGTTGGTAACCCAACAACCTGTTGTTGATGCAAG
The DNA here is from genome assembly GCF_051530095.1 of Phoenix dactylifera. Classification (NCBI taxonomy): domain Eukaryota; kingdom Viridiplantae; phylum Streptophyta; class Magnoliopsida; order Arecales; family Arecaceae; genus Phoenix; species Phoenix dactylifera. The sequence goes on along the minus strand of NC_143198.1, from coordinate 28,563,141 downwards.
TATGACTGCAGAGATCGCGTGGGTGGAGCATTGATTGGTGCCAGTTCCAACAGGTTTTGTTATATATGGGAGCAAATGTGGAAGAGTGGAGGCTAATTAAAGATCTTGGTAAGAGAAGTCGGTATGATGATATTAGAGGCAATCGCAGTAGATCCAAGCGGCGTCATTGCCGGTATCAGGTATTAATTGTAGGTCTGAGGGGGTTCGCTAAACTGAATTGGTACTAGGAGAACTATGGATGAAGCTATGCCTGTAGGGATGGCATCTCAGTGCATTGGTTCTATTCATTGTTCTGGTTCCACTGGGGAGGACTTGGTGACTTCTCCGAAAAGACAAAAGAGTGAGGAGGCCTAGAATCAAAAGACGACGTGGGAGATGAAGAAGAAATGAGGTCCTCGAGGGTTGTAGAATTGAAGACTAGGAGCTTAAATTTTAGAAGTAGCTTGCTGTGGCTTCCTCGAGATCCAGTTACAGAAGCAAAAGTGCTCTTGCTCGTGTAAGAACAGAGGGAAGCCAAGGCAACGCAGCTTTCAAAAAATCGTCCAATGCTCACCATGTCTTCAATGAAAAATTCTGCCTCCAGATGACCCACAATCCGATGGCTCTTCCTTCCTAGTTGGGTATTACGTGGGCGCCAATGTGGTTTCATGAGGGGTATCTTCAACTTATGTTGGTAGGCCGTGCGTAAATAAATTAAAAAAAAAGGTAGCATCAAATTTATTTTTCAGAAAAACATAGTATGAGGATAATTTATTTAAAATCCGAATTAATCTTGCAGGCTGCTAGCAGCACAAAATGGCTTCCTAATGTCCAAAACGAAATGCCCATGGCAATACCTTAATCACAAAATCCTTTTACCACAAAGTCTTAAACCACTGCGAATCCAAGAGTTCTTTTCTTTCTATGTTTGTTTGCAAAGATTTGTTTTTTTCTTTTTGGAAGATTAGCATGAGCTAAGTAGCTAACCTCCATATTTGCTATTCTATGCCAGCCTCCATTCTTGGAGGGCTATCTCCAACAGAAAATCAAATCTCACTCTTTTATCTAAATGGCATATAATGATACCATCTAAACAAGCGCTCAATGATATTTATTTGTGAGGATCTAGGATAGACAATGCTAAAATTTTAGGGTTAACATTAGATTTTGAGAATATTGTGTTTTCGTCATATTTGTGATTTCTTTCCTTAAACTATTTGAAAAAGGTGGTGCGCTATAGCCTATAAAATACTTTAACATCACCATTTGAGAGAACTCTTGGACGTGCTTTTCCACCCACTGCCGACCTCCAAATCTGCGAGAAAGTCCGAACAATGGACACCTTAAAATAAACTCCTCAATTAGTTGCTGGCCGAGAAAAGCCCATACTTCATTTGTCGTGTTGGTAACAGGGCATATATTAAGTAATGCAATTCAGTTCACTTTCCTTGGCAAGACTTCATGTGATGCACGTCGAACCTCAGCAAGTGCGACGTGCACATAATATGGGCAAGTGGTGTTCATCAGCATGGGAACGTGCTTATGTCCACTAATCTGCGGCCAAGCTACATCCTGTTTGTCCTTTTTAGATAATTTTAGAAAGATCCAGTCCGTGGCTACAATAGCTAATTTGGAGCTTTATCATTACTCATTATTTGGCATACTCTAGGAAATCAACTCAAAAAACTTTTTTCAAAGAAATTATATAAAATATCTGTTATGCCAATCTTACCCTATTCTATCAAAAAACTTAAGAATATTTTTGAAAAAAAAATTATTCTAATTTTCAGCTGGTGAAAATTAAAGTTTTCTACGTTCTATATAGAGTTTTTTTTTATAAAATACGGAAATTTTATTTCTATAGAAAACTACTTTTCTATCTATTTTTTGAAATCTTCAGTGAAATATAAGATATTTCTCCATTTTTTCATTGACTATACACCTTCTCCTTTTATCTTCTTGCGAACCGAATGGGTTTGCCAAAAAGGATAGACCAATTGAATAAGTTTTCTGAGTTTGTACATAATGATTATCCATGCAGGTATAATCTTGCATTCCGGTGAAAAACATATAGGCAGTTAATGCTGGAAGAGAAGAAAATAGGATGGCAGAAGATGAAAAGAATCGTATAATCCTTGATTTTTGGGATAATATATTTGGTTAAACAAATAATTTACCTTCTAAATTTTTTAGGGATTATGAATACCATGGCTTCTCTTAATTTGGAGTTTTTTTTTTAAAAAAAAAATTAGGTATATTGTTCATTATACTTCACCTCATCAGCAGCGCAGATTATTTGTTAATAATCTATGTACGCATTCCAACAGGCTAATAATAACTTCATTTCTATTACTGAAAAAAATAAAACTCTCTTGCTACATTTTTGTAGGGATGATGCCAACTTGGGGAAAAGTGGACGACCGACATTCAATTAAAAAAATAAATACAACGGATGCAAATAAGCGGAGTGCCTCTTAATTTTATTTTATTTTTTGAAAGGAACACTTTGAAAATAATAAACACTAGAGTAACCATAAACGGTGGTGATACTTTTCAAGAATTCATATTATACTGTAAAGCATGTATACAAATAATTCTCTTGCCATCGAATCGTTCCATGAAACTTGCATGAATTATTATTCAACATCAGAGATTGGTAGATTATAGAGATGCCAAATCCAATATTCCATTAATTAGCCGGAGGCAGCTGGGAATTAACTTCTTGCCGTGCCATTTTCATTCGTGGAAGTTCGGCCTCTCCATGTTTTCTCTGATCAACTTTTGTACCTTTACTAAATTGTGATATGTTCTCTCCTTAATACCCTGCAAATTCTATCGGTTCTATTTTTTTAAATAAATTTGGTGGTTATATTGAAGCCCAATAGGTTTAAGTCGGTCTCCAAAACTTAAAGTGTTTTTTTTTTCTCCTCTGCTGGCTAAAACAGATATTTCATACATCCAATAAAATCAAAAAATAAATATTGAAATGCTTTAGACAACTCCATCTCTTTAGTCAACAAATACTTTAAGAAGCCACCCAGTCTATACCTCATTAGCCTCTCTGAACACATGATTAATCTGAAAAGCTATCCGGCCACTCACAAAAGGTTTAAATTTGCTCGATTAGCAGATCGTGGACGCCGAGCTAAGGCTCATGCTCCTCGCCAAAATAAGAGACTCAAACCAACAAAACAAAAGCTCCCATGGTCTTAGATGTTTATAGATGTTTAAGACATGCTTGCCTTCAACTGTGGATCACCATTACAACACATGCCTTTCGGTGCGCCCATCCTTCTCAGATCACGGGCGGTTTATACCACAGCAGACTGTCTCCTGAGAGCCTAATCGTAGACCCCACGCCTAATCATTCACAATCACAAACTAATCTCTACATCCCATCTTATTGATACATCACACATACGTAATTTATGTCGACAAAGAGGACAGGAAATTTAAATCCACAGGGGGAGGAGGAAGCTGATTTCCATCTGATCAATAGGGAGCGCACGTGGAGCGTTGAAATCTCAGCCGTCGATTCTTTATATCGAACTCCCACAGGTGCTCCTGCTGAAGGATATTCCCTATCGTGGAAACGCCTGGCCACGGCGCCGGCGTGAAGCCGATGCACTTCACGCCGTCTGCCACGTCGATCACGTAGCTCTTAGCCGGCGGCTCGAGCTGAGCCGAGCCGTGGAAATGGACCACCAACTTGGGCACCGGCATTTCCGGGATGGCAGCCGTCCAATTGTAACAGTACTCGAACTGCTCCACGCCCACCCTCGGCACCCCTGCGAGCCGCCGGCTTAGAGCCGACACCACGGCCTCGTAGGCCGGCTTGGCTAGCACCGTCAAGCTCGTGCCGGAGTCAAGTATCGCCCCTCCCCCTTTCTCGACGTCCCAGACGGTCATCGGGATCTTTAGCGCCTCGCCGTCGACGGAGATGCCGGAGACCCTGACGGAGTAGTACGGCTCGAGCCACGGCTCCATGAGGAGCTCGGTTTGGCGCGCCGCGTAGGGGACGAGAGCGCCGTTGGGGCCGAAGGTGAGATAGCTCGAGACATTCTTGGGGCTAAGGTGGTCGACCAGGCAATAAGAGAACTTCCCGCCGAACGGTGCGGCGGCCCGCGACGCAAACGAGATACCGCTGTGCCCCAGCCCCAACACGCCGTCCGACGAGCGGAAGCTCGATCCGGCGAACGAGGACGTGCACCCGATGACCAGTCCCTTCAGCTTCGCCTTCTGGCCGTTGGATAGCATCACCGTCGCCGATTCATTCGCGAAGATGCCCTGCGCCGTCGATCCGTCCGAGTACCTGTCACAAGAGCGGTTAGTTAAAACCCCGCCGCGGGACATCTCTCCCGTCGGTTGACGGGACAAAACAACGGCAAATTTGTCGCCCTGAGGAGCAAGCTCCACACCGTCACGTTTGGTGTACAAGACTCGCATATATTTATTAACTCGTACGCTCTGATCGGAGGAATTGTGTCAAATTTCCAATTACAGGATCTTTCTTGGATACGCAAACGGGCTGGTACAGCACAGCATTCCGAGCAACTAAAATGATGACAAGCGTCTTTGCTAAAAAGTCTAAATGAAAGACAGCTCAGAGCTCAGAAGGAGACATTAATGCTATCGAGCTCTGCTTCCTACCCTCCGTTCAACCCCCTGCGAACAACTTATGTATCTCGGAATAAATTCACAATTTTTGAACTAATCTGCACAGAATCATGAAACTCTAAATTTGGTGGGGATTGGATGGATGGTGGCGCATTATTCTTACCCGTAATCGTAAGCGCAGGGGCTCGCCGGGGAAGGGCACGTGCTGAGCGAGAAGGGGAGGGAGGTCTTGCACATGGCCGACGAGCACCGGATCGGATCAAACGACACGGACTTCTCCGGGAGGAAAACTCGCCCGCCGCCGCAGCGCCGGCATTTGCGCGGGCCGAAGCGGCACTTGACCCACGTGAGGTCGCTGCCGGTGTCGGCGACCAGCACGAATCTCTGCGCCGGCGTGCCGAGCCGGAAACGGACGAAGTACTGCCCCGTGTGGGTGTACGCGCCGGAGGACAGCGGCATTGCGAAGGAGTCCGCCGCCGAGGTGGCGTTCTCGCAAGCCCTCCGCTGCTGCCGGTGGCGGCGCCGCCCGATGGTGCCGGCGATCATCCGCTGCCGGAGGTGGTCGCTCTTGACGAGGTCCCTGACGTAGTCGAGGCGGGTCACGGCGGCAAGGGGCGGCGGGCGGCGGTGGAGAGGGATGCGGAGGGAGGCGGAGCGGGGTTCGGTGGACGCCGGCGCGGCCAGGAAGACATCGAAGCCAATAAGGAGGGAGAGAAGGAGGAGGAATGGAGGCATTTGTCGGGGGATAGAGAGGCAATCGAAGAGGAGGGTTTAGAGACGTAGAGGTGGATAAGGGATGATGGAATGGGAATATTGCTGCGAAAATTTCATTCTCTCTTCCCCCCGTCTTCCTCTCTTCTTCATCTCCTCCTCCTCCTCCTCTTCTCTTCGTGGCTTGCAAGCGTTCTATCAGGTTTCACCTTCCAATTTATCTTCTACTCGACCTATAAGCTCGTTGTAAGCAAAAGGACGCGGTTTTTGCCGTCTTCTAATTGTTTTTAATTAAGAATCAATAAAATAAACATTAAATCTTAAAATAAAAGCGTGATAAATGTACCCCCATATTTTTGCTAGGCAGGTGGTTTGTGTCTGGGCCGGGAGAGAGAAGGGTGTGAGTCGTGGAGGAGAGAAGCGAAAGAAATGACCAGAACAATAATTGCATACAGTTGGGCCGCTACTAGAGCGCCGGGACCCGGCGCAGCTTAGATCCTGCTTCGTCGGGGAGACAGGCTAACGTGCGCCGCTAATTTTTTTATTGGGTGCTTTTGTTTCCTTACGGTGGACATGTGATAAATACACGCCCTTCTGTCTACTTTCCACTACATTCCTGAGCAGGGGCGGAAACCGGGTTGAGTGGATCCTAATCCAATTTATGCACAGTTCTTTTGGCACTCATCCTACATAAAGTTCAAAGTCTTTTCCCATCTTTTTCTTAAAAAAATAACATGAAACATTAGTCCCAAATATTGACTCGGATTTTTTTGAAATACTTTATGGACTTTTTTTTTTATAGCAATGAATCTAGACCAATTGGTTTTGATTAGCTTGATTATATTTAGAAGGTTAGTATGAAGTATGCTTATTTTTCAGAAATAAAAAGTAAATAATTGATGACTCACCTTAAGATGTATATTGAGATATCTTAGCACTCTTAACTGATGCTGATATGCATTTTAAGATATATTATATTCAAATCTAGCTGAATTGAAGATAGCATTTAGTTGTAGGATAGCAAATTATAAATGGAAAAGATCAGATGAAGTCACTGCACGCCTTCGTGATAATAGTCTAGTGGCCACTCCACTTGATCAGTGATGATTCTGACGTCGAGCTGGTGTTGGACGGCAGAGGGATGATTTTGACTGATGCTCCAATGCTGGCTTCGAACTGAACCAATAAAAACAAAAAAAGTCTTCTTATCGAAGCATATTCGGCCGAAAACTCTTCAATAACTAAGTTACATACAACTCTCGAAGAATAAAAAAAGGTTTGAGAAGAGTAGAGAGATAAGTTAAGAGAGTTGAAAGAAAATTTATCTAGAAGGTCTTTGAGAAAACAATATATATAGGTGAGGGTTGGAGCATGCGGCCAAGTGGTTAGGTAATATATGATGATTGATAAGGTAACAAATCGTGTAGTTCATCTATGAATCATGCCTGTGTTTCTCGATCGTGAGGATTTGCCTAGGTGTTATTTAGGAATGGTTAACGATCATAGCCCAATTGTTACCAACTAAGAAGAGAGTTTGAAATACAGAGGACTTTTTATCCACCTTGTGAGTCCACTATATGGTAAGCTATGAACGGTCAGTCCGAAACTAGATGATAAATTTTTATTGATCGATTTATTTTATCAGCATAGATCAATTCTGAGTTGCATCTGGCATCATAACTGGCTTGTCCTTTGATTTAAAACCTAATATCAAGGCTGCAGCTTACGGTGCAAAAACTAAAATCTGCAGCTATTACGGGCTGAGTGCATGAGCCACCCAGATCCCGAATGCGTAGGGAGGATGGGAAGGACGAGGGGAGTGCGGTATGGATAAGTAGGGGTGTGTTTAGGAATGGTGGTATGTCGTTGGTCGCGTTGACCGTGGATGGGTTTGGGTCCAGGTGGACAGCTGGCGAGCAGTAGTGGTGTCCGTAACAATTTAAAAGGCGTTCACATGGGCCGGGGAGGCGGGCTTCAGAGATTTATGGCGTCGCAGGAGCCGTACGATGGGACTTCGACGGCTGGCATAGCATCATTCCCGGTTAGGCGGTTCCCTACCCTCTTTGCTGGGTTCCACTTCCACCACCACGTTAGGAAGCGGACGGTGGTCATCGCCGCATGTGGTGGCGATGTGAGTCCCGCACACACTGGAGGCGCTGGTGTGGCAGCTCGGGGGCCTTATACTCTCCCCGGAAACGGGAAAGGTTAAAAATCCCCCACGGGGATGACTCCATGAAAGGCTTCGGAATTGGAGGACGGTTGTAGCTTGTAAGGAAGGGCAAGGAAGCTTGCAAAGACACAGCGAGCGAGAGGGAGAGAACAGATAGCGGGGAAGCGACGAAGCGTGGTGGATTAAAAGTTGAAGGGATCCTAGAATTTTATTTTAATTGCTTGTGCCTTGTACGTAATCTCATCACTTGCTAGATAAGCTAAAGCTTCACACAATTGGAACTGAATATTTTTCAACGTTAACATGAATGCTGTCTTAGCATCGTAGCATTTTTGTCACCGTTTGGGAAAGTGACCCTGCTAACAATATGGCAAATATTTTGAGCGTCAGATATGCGTGCTACTAACCTACTGGTTTGTGGATTTAAGAATAATTCAGAGAATGGAAGTTAATGTTGCCTACTTCTCTAAACAGTGATTTTTCCCTCTATGGTCTGCTATTCGTGTCTCTTGTATGTACGCTTTTGTTACATGGATAAATATAGACAAACCCATGAAGCTTACGTGTTTTATCGTCATTTTCTCCCCACCCCTCTCTCTCTCTCTCTCTCGCTCGCTCGCTCGCTCGCTCTCTCTATAACTAACCTGGAATTTTCCATGCTAAATTCCAGCCAAGACGTAGTTGGTGAAGAACCACAAATGCGTAAAATCAAAAAAAAAGGAATAATAATTAAAAAAAAAACACAACCAAGGTCTATGATATATGGCCGCTTATTTCATACTGGTCTAGCCCAAGGGATCTACCTACCTTGTCGAGGGGTTTCTTGCATAAGATTTGGACTTTGAGATTCATTTCCGAAACCTCATAACAGAGGATTAGTTCCTTATTTTGCTGAAGCCCGTACCACGTCCTTCACAAGAATCTCGAGGTCCGCTAGTCCAGCTATATCGCATTCATACCAAAGCGGAATTTTTTTTCCTCCGAGTAAGGCTAATATATACCACAGGGATATAATAGTACAGGTAGAGACTACTTTTCAGCAAAAATAAATTTGGCTTCCAACTTTTTAACGATCAAAATATTGAAGCAGTCAACGACCAGCAGCCTGCATCACATGGGACAGTTGTGCGACACAATCCAGTAATATCTTAGTAGCTTTGTATCCGGACAGCTCATGGTATATGTTTGAGTTTGTAAGTGAGATACTACATGCTAGAAAAGGACAGCACTCCTAATCCTTTCACAAATTAACCAAGGATTCTATAAACAAGAAGGCAGATTTGGTATGTCAACACCAGAAACAAAAAACTCATCGCAAGTTGCCATTTCACCACCTACTTCCATGCCTTCATTTGCGTGTATTCATGTTGGTGAGGCATTAATGCTCAATTCAAACTGGAATACGTGCCATCCGGTAATACGGGTTCCGTGAGCCCAGAAGAATCATGAAAATAATGAAATAATTTGCAAATAAAAAAAAGGCCCATCGAACAACCACCGAGTAACATCACCATGATCGCTTAAAACAGTTTAAATTATTATAGCATAAGGTTTGCCACAGACTAAGCTAAGCCTGATTTGGCTCAGGAAATTAGCTTTTCAACGGGCAACTAAAATGACGTAGTTAGAAGAGAAAAATCCCTAACACCATCGAATCCCACTAGGCGTAATGCCTCCGCTGGATCACATTGTGGCTTTAGAATACATAAAATACATCAATATATCAAGAGAGAGATAATCTCGATAAAAAATTTTAAACCTTTAAGTTAGGCAAGCACTGATGGACAAAAATAAATACCGTCAGGCGCATTAGTCCACCATGCCCCAAGATGGTTGACGGTACTTCAACTTGTTGGACGGAAAGGAAAAGAATTAATAGATCCTGCATGGTGCTCACTGGGTGTGACGCTCCACTCACAGAAGGTTCCCTGCCAACACCAGTGCACAAGACTTGAATCAAAATTATATCTTCTTTAAGTTTATCTTTTAGTTTTCTTATCTTACCATTTTTATCGCTCCGAAACAACATACATAAAAGATAATTAGACCACCAACATATGGATAGAAAGAAACAAGTATAATGGCTGCTTGGGCGATCCCTTCATGTACCAACAATCATCTTAATTGTTGTCATCACCTCAATATATATCAGATGGACAAATAACGAACCCACCAGCATTTTAGAAAAACCATGCAATGCCTGTGGATAAAAGGTATATGCAATGACAAGATTTAATGCAGCATGGAAATAACCTAAGATAATCGCAAAGCAGACATTGTCAAGTCTATTGATTTAGTGAAGCAGATAATCTATGCCAAGTGGATTCCTCTTTCACAGTCCCATATTCGGGATAGAATGTTTCCGAGTAGAACATAGTTACAGGAAGCTGCTTCAGTTCTGGTGCACCACATTTGTAAACAAGGAGATGAATAGTTAAGATATTTTGATAAGCCATAACTTCCATTGTAAATTTGTAATTATTCCTTTCTCTTTAATAAATTCATGGTGGCTCTTCGCCCCCCTTTATTTCAAAAGATAAGCCATAACTGCTATTCTTATCTTTTCTTTTCTTTTTTAAAGGAGGGGGAGGGGGAGACTGGCACGGGCATAACATGACCTAAGGGAGGAGGATAAGCCTACAAGGCTAGAGAGAGATATATGATAAATTTATATTTATGTTTCACATAAAAATACTTATATGTTTCATTTAACTATAGTCTTTAGCTCTGTTGAGTTATAAAAATTAAGTGCACCCAAATAAGATCCCAACAAACCAATACTAACCTAACAAAAATGTCTGAAACCTTTCGCCAATACCAAATTAGCTATACTATGGGACTCGCCCGATTAATTCGACCTGACAACGACCAATCCAGCACTAGGCAGACACAATCCATCAATTAAGATGGTGTTGGACCAGGGTAATGCCAAGCCAAGGTCAGGCTAGGTTTAGGTAGGGTAAGGAGACAGAGGTCAGGTTTGGGTAAGGATTAACCCTCAACCTGACTCAACCTACCCAGGATGCAGCCCTACCATAAAAAGGCTTCCAATCGTACACCTGCCTCAAAATCGCTCCTTCAGACTGCAGATGTTACCCCAAGTGCTTTATTGAGGTAAACTACATAAAAAAAATGAGAAAAAAAAATTGTGTTGAGTCATGCACTTCTTATTACAATCTCTTTGTTGCTTCTTTGTAATAATTATTCTGGACATACAAGCTACCTTCGTAACAAAGAGTACCTGCAATGCTGTTAGAAGTCGCGGAAAAGCATGAGAGCATCATCAAGTTTCAGAAGCGATAACTCCAAGATCATCCTACCGTTCCTCAGTTGTTCAGGTTTTTCCCTGCGTTGTGAAACCTGCCATAACAAAGAAACTGGTCATAAAAACAAGGTTAACTCATATAACAATTATTTTCGACCATAAAAACAAAAAAGAGACAACTCATCTGTTTTTCTAGAAATCACAGCAAGGACACCATATATTTGCACTTAGTTTTTGGATTATATCATAATTATTAGCTAATTGAGTTTCATGTCATGCAAGAAAGCAGAAAATTAGTCCAATATGAATCACTGAGTGCTTTAACTGAATGGCATTGGGGCTATGGCAAAGAATGATCCGCAAAGCTGGACAGAAAAAAAGGGGACCCGATTATGGTTTAAATTATCATTGCTGAACTAATTTGCAGCCAGGGGTTTTGGTCAACCATCAAAGAAAGATAAACCTGCAGATTCAATTGCACAGGATGTACAACATGCATATGTGTTACAAGTTATCAATTGTGATATGTGCTGCAAATAGGATGTAAACACATGCCAGACAACTTCTAGGGCTAATAACTGATGACATTAGTAACATCAAGAGTAGACACTTGGTACGCCAAACGAGCACATACTGGGCGTACCGACATAGTAACAACGTGGCGTTGGTATGGGGTCCAGTACCAAGACGGCATACTATGTACATTCAAGGCTCATTGAGCTTTAAGGCTTATTTGGATGGGCCAGGTAATTTGCGCAATCCGTAACAGTGGAAAATTGTGGAGAATAGAATAAATTTGGAAGGAAATACATGAATTATGCATTCACATACATACATATGTACATTCAGACATGCAAAACTCATCACCCATTACAAATGAAACTTGAAAAAGCGTATAGACAATCCCAAGCAATATTATCAATTCTAAGATTACATCGACCAATTTAAATTGATCACAGGGTTCCTCAAATATACTATATACTCATTTAAAATCATACAGCATAGAAGTAATAGAATAATCTAACTACTATGTAACACGAAATCCTATGAGTCTAACTTCACATGGAATCCAAATATCCTCTTGTTTCTTCAAAATAAATGTTGAGAGATGAAGCATCTCTCCTATGTACTTCTGCACCACCGTTGTTACCCTTTAGTAGACAACTCAGTTCCGTTGTTGTTCTACACAAAAGAAAAAAGAAAAGCACACCTCAAAAAGTTGAGTGCATTCATCAAGTTACATAAATAATAGAATTTTTTTTGGGGGGGGGAACCACGGCCATTTGTCATCCTTTGATTTGCATGATACATGCCTAATTATAGTGCAGTAACTCAAAAGAGATCTGACATGAAGTCTTTGTGTTTAAAGCAGAGAAAAACATGCCACTGTAAGAAACTTGCATAGTTGTCGAAATAGTTCCTTTTTGTTGCGGTTAGATCTTGTGATGGCTTAATAATTCAAATGGTATTCAGATGCCGATGAGATAGGTTGTCTAATATCCTCATGATCTTCGCACTTGATTAGTTTATTGTCCAACAATATTTCATAAGGGGGACGAATGATTGAAAAATTGCTAACTCATGGCCATGTAGATATCCATTAGTCCTAAAAATAGGACAAAGAACTCAGTAGATACAAAGGAGATTAGACCTAGAGAGAGGTCAAGCCATTGATGCAAGCTAAGGCTGGAATCGGGACTGAGCCGGTCCGAGGCCTGTTGTACCAGGCCGACTTTGGGTTTTGGGCTTTGGGTTTGACAAGAGAAGGCTCGAGCTCTAGCTCTCGCTCGGGTCTTAGCGCCCAGATAAAAATCAGGTCTGGCTTGAGCCTGGTCCGAAGCCCGATCCAGCCCAGCCCGCCAAAAATGATCTGTTTCAGCCCTAATCCCAATCCCCAAAAATGATCACAAATTTGGACATTATAGCTTAATTTGGATTTCCTGAGGAAAAAGGAGATGAAAACAGTGGTGGAAATATGACAACATAGGCATACTCCAAAGCATTTCTCCAAAAATTCATTTCCCTTCAATTTCTTTACCAATTAAACAAAGCCTGTCTCAACAGGGCAAAAAGACCAAGCAGCAAGAGATTTAAATGGTGCAATATTCAATATAAAGTTCAACTGTGTCAATATATTAGAACAAATGCCAAGCTATCATAGTCTAAATTATATTATTGAGATCAATGTTTGAAAAGGTGAAGGAACAAGGTTAGATGTAAGATAAACTTCTCGATTTTCCTTTATATGTAAAAAAATATTCAGAAAAACAAATCATTATGTATTCTTAACCAATTAAACAAACTAACAAAGCATAAGCAGATTTGCTGATATTGAGTAAATTTGTCATAATCTTTATCAACAAGGAAAAGATTAAAATAGTACAATATTCAATATAAAGTTCAACCGTGTCACCATAGAACAAATGACAACCTATCATAGTCTAAATTCTATCATTCATATCAACGTTTGTAAAGGTGAAGGCATAAGGTTAGGTGTAAGATAAATTTCACAGATTTCCTTTTTATGTAAAAATAATCTGAAAAATACAAATTATTATGTAAAGGAAACGCATAGAGAAGGAAACAATGCCATGTTTGAATTTGCTTAGTGCCTGTGCACTCTAGAAGCCATGATTGGGCGCTGGGTCAAGATTGGTGGTGGGAACAATAAGTTTTATCTTGTCAACAGTTCAGCCGATGCAACAAAAGGAGTTGGATAAAGACCAGAAGTATGGTTTGAAAATGGATTTGACACCATAAAGTAGCACCTACAAGCCAAGATTAGGAGCAAGGTTGATATGCAATGAATAGATTAAGTTTTATGGTAATAGGGAGGGGAGAAGGGGAGAGTGCGAGGCATTTTGGGATTGGGTTGGAAGTCATGATTTAGCAATCCCTACTAAAGTTTTGGACAAATTTTAAAATGAAAATGTCGAAAGGCAGCTCGCTATGGTCCAATAACACTTTACAATATGACATCTGTTTAAACACTCAAAGAGCAATATAACATAACCTGTCATGCCTAGGTTAGGCATTTAAGTCCACACATCATGCAAAATGTATTCCCTTTCTTTATCATTCCTTCAATCAGGAATCACTCGGAATGTTCACTGCAAAAGAGCATCAGATAACCACAGGAGATGAACCTAATGTGAATGTCTCTATGTGGTATATGTCCCTACATAATTTTTAACACCAAAACATTGAGGAGCTTTTTCAGATTCTCACCTTAAGCAAGCAGTGAAAAAGATTATAAACATGCCTTTTCAAACAATTTCCAATGTTTATTATGGTCCTTTTGTTGGCTTTTACATGAGTATTATTAGTAAACCAAATACATGAAAAGATGACAAGGAGTATAGCTTAAGCATTTCTGGATGGGACAAAAATCACTTAAATTTAAATGCTAATCTTGAGCAATAATAATTATGATTTGGCGATTGACAAATAAAAAAATTTAAAGACTAGAATTTCAATCATAAAGCTGAAATAAATTTCAGCCTGCTTGGGGGAAAAGTTGAAGTAGCCTCATGCGGCAAGCAATGTAGTAACCCATTTACATTTACAGGCTTATGCAGTGACAAGCACTTGAGGATTGAACTTCTTCCAATAAGCAGATCACAAATCAATAATTATATAAAAGAAAACAAATTGTAATCAATGAAGAAAACTATGATTTCACCATAATGAGACAAAAATTATATATAACAAACCTCATGCTCCTGTTCGACAATGTGAGCAATCTTTTGACTCAAATTTAAGGCAGCATGGTACAAATCATTTAGGACATGTTCCCAAAGTGCATCTTTTTTCACTTTCCACAAGAAAAGTTCTTTCTGTCCAGCGGCATATGAAACAACTTTCTGCAGGAATCATCAGGCTGACAATTTAATGACTTTCACTTCCGCGATAGCTAAGAGTGCAATAAGGAAAAAAGAAAATAAATGAAAGAAACATGTGCCTAATACTATAGCCAAATCAAACAATCACAAGCTCTAACACAATTTTAAGCCATAAAGAAGCTATCAAGTATTGCACTACATTAATATCATCTTGAGGATGTGAAATTAAATATTCAATGCAGAGGGTGCCAGTTGCGTAACATATATACCCTTTATCAAAAAGAACATTCCATAGTCATTGGTCAAGGCACATCTCCGGCTTAAAAGCAAATAATTGAAGGCTATTCCTTCACATGCTATCTGAGTTCTGTCAGAACTACAACAGCAGAATCTAAGATTCTGACTCACCAAACCTCAAATAGCCTATTTATCTTTCAACTAGTTCTGGCAAAATGTGGCACTTCCAAATTTCAGAGGTCTCGATGGCAATTATCGGATACGTTGAATCTTTTTCCAGGTGATATAACTTTTTGGGTCCAGAACAATTTATAAATTACATAGACAATTTTTAGTAAATATGTAGCAGGACATATTCAGATGATTTACACTGTTTTTGTACTGAATTCATACTAAGCATATGGAGAAATACCTAGTCATACCATAGAGGTTATATAAGAAATTTACCCTCATTTTCAAGATGTCTGAATGTTGATAACAGATAAGGTTATTCATTTTGTGTAGCTGACAAAGGATTGATTGTTATGAAGATTAACAACTTTAAAAACTGCACCATCGCATTCTAAGACTAGATGGTAAGCATTAGAAGTGAAGAAAACCTATAATTCTTATTCTGCTGATCCACCCACAAGCAGGCCATTCCCAAGTGGTCCTACACTACAGTGCAGTTGCATTCAAATATATCTCTTTTTATGTAGTACGTAACATGATATCGAGTCAAACTTTATATCTAGAATACATGCTTTAATACTAGGCATGGAAGGAAATAAGTTTGTATCCATGATAAGTTCTTTCACATTTAATAAAATTCTAAATGCATCATGTCAACACTTGTGGGAATTGAAAGATTTTTCATGATCAAAAGACACAAAAATTAGACCAAAATTCTGAAACTTTTTCAAATATATCAAATTATAAGAATAAGAAATCCTTTGGACAGTAATGTACTTAACCAAATGCAAAATTATAGTGAATCTCTATGTTATACTGGAGAATAATTATAATAATTATGTAGATCCTGGAACATATGAATGTTTTATACCTCCATATCTAAGTATTCATCCTTCCAAAGCTTATACAAAATTCCTTGGGCATCCTTCTTCTCAACAAATGCAATATCCGCAATCTATCAATTAGAAACAAATATGAACCTGTAAGAATGTATATCTAAAAAAGTCATGTAATGCATAGAAGAATCCTTGCATTCTTAAGATGCAGCAACCGTTGAGCTTTTTAACGTTTCTAACTAGAGACTACACATAATACCTCAGAAATAAACATTGGCAGCTAACTTAAATATTGAAAGCAAGATGGGAGAAAAATTATAGATCAGCATAAGGATCTACAGCAATTTTGTCAAAAACCATTCTAATGCAATACTCTTTCTTTTTTTCGGTGAGTTCTTGTGCAGGTACATGACAGCAAGCTTGAATAATTTACTCGTGCTTGTTACCTGATCAGGCCATTAACTATCCTTTTTGTAGTAGGTTTTATGTTCAGGGTTATAGAGAGATGTAAACATTCTACAACAAGCAATGAGATGATCCTGTTAGTGATACTCAGTGTAAGAAAATATCATGCCTCAAATTATGAGAAACCTGCATAATTCAGTATCTTGGTTAATCATACAGCTGGGCAAAAATATTGCATTCCGTTCTAACATGAAACTGAAATACTTGGACTTTTATCAATTAATGAAGTGCTTCAAAGAAGGAACAATAAATATCATTGGCTTTCAACATTACAATTTGGAATAAAATGTTCATCCTCAGATATAGGGTTGTGGCATAAATGTATGATTGGTGCGTTAAATGCTTCAATTTTATGGAAAACTAAGTATAGAAAATAAATTATAACCTTCTAAGACCAAACACTTTTGTAGGATTCCCAAAAAGGATAAATGAAATCTAAATCAAAGGATTTACTAAAAGTCATGAGGTAAGATTATCTTACCAGAAAGGTCTTCTAAAGCTAAAGGGCATCAAGAGAAATTAAGGAATACTATGCACACAAGTCACAAGCTCCATAAGAAGTTTGCTTTGGGATATTCATCAGATAACTGACTGAATAGGGAGCATGCTTGGAAAACATATTGCATGGTGGAAGCACATCTAAAAGGAATCCCAATTATATTCTTCCAAATAAAACAGTTTTTGCATACAAAAGTAAGGCAACAAAAGCAGGATCATGTGGACCATGTTTGCTTAATCAAACACTTTAACAAGCAACCCTTTTCCTGTTATATGTAGTCAGCTTTATGGAACAAACTACAGCCAGTCAAGTTTTGAGAACTTCTTTAGCAATCAATATAACATTAATATGCATGTAAATGGTAAAAAATATGTATCCTAATCAAGGTCTGTTACTCATATTCATTTGTTTCTGAATTATTTCTCAATCCTCTCATGGGTACCTGAATTGCTGCCTAGACATTATGACCTGTCCCGTCTACAACTTATTTCATGCTTCCAATCCATAAAAAAGAATCATTTTCTAATTCATTGCATCTAATCAGCAAAATCAAAATTGTCAAGAGTAGGTATTTAAGGAAAAGCAATAATATTGCAAGTATATAATACTCTAAAATGCATGGCACCATATAATTCCTTCAGGTAGAATAAGTTATTACACGATCTGTCTCAAATGGATGTCCATTCTTAATCAACAACCTGAATATCCTATATGCCTCTTTTCCAAATCTTGTCAAGACAAGCGCCTCTACCTGAAACACAAAAACATAGAATAGGGTAAATAGTTAGGGGAGTAATTCTAACCTCTCTTGGTAGCAACAGAAAAGATGTGTTCATAACTAATATACCTCGTCATTCTGACAAGTATCTATGATGCTTTTCAAATCTACATCAAACATGGGAAATAGAAAGTGTCAAATGTCAGGTAAAACATAACCTAGACGTATGAAAAGAGGTTCATCTTCTCATATTTCACATGATTGCCTCAGGTAATAAGAAAAACTAACCGATACTGTACGATGCTCCTGCACCCCAATTGCATGATTGGCAATGAAGTTGATCAAGGATTACTCTAATATGCTCCAACGTCATAGAGATACCTCCAGGCTTTGCTCTCACCCCTTCTAGTATGCTATCCATTGTTGCTCTAACTAATTATTTCTAAGACATAAGTAGCTTTAAATGAAACTTTAATTTGCAATACACATCAAAAGATGTTTAAATACCAATTCCAGCAGCAAAAACCAACTCAAAATATTCAGCATATATTTAGAGTGTACATTTTCAAAAAATCATGAAAATGGAGAGATTTGGCAATTGTATGACCAACAACATATTTAAACCAACACATAGCCATTCATACATATATTTTGAGCCTCGTGAGAATAAAGTAATTTTTTGTATGGTTGCGTTTGCTGAAACCTTTAGAGCACTCGATATATGCTTGTTCTACTTTATGTTTATTTCTAGAGATGGATGGCTATGTTAATCATTTGGGACAGAAATTGGATGCGAGTCTGCATTGCATTAAAACAGGAAATGGATAAAAATTGAGAATAGAATTGGACAATTTTTTGCTAAACTTTGGACAATGAAGATTTCAGTTCGCCCCGGAGCAATCAGTGAATAATAGTTTAAGACTAATAAAGTAGAACAAGCATATATCGAGTGCTCTAAAGGTTCCATCTCTATACTTTAAGAAAATTAGGCTTAGTGATGCAGCTGTAATAATCTAATTTCTTATATGAAAACATATTTTTGAGAATGTATTAGTAACAAAAAGCAAACTAATATTTTATCTTTCAAATATTTATAAATGGAGACCATAAAAGAGAGTCCTATACAATGTGACATAAGATAGGTAGATAAAAAGGTCTTGAGTGACTTTTTTGGTAGAAAGTGTCTTGAGTGATTGAAGTCTACAGTGTGTCAACAAGCTTTGGAAAGACATGTCTTGACACCCAAACATGAAATATCTATTGTCCTATATTTGATGAAAAAATCCCTAGAGATCTATCTGTTATTTCATAGGAACCTTCATCCTCACCAAAACCTACAACAACTCAAGGAAGGGTGAATTATACCCAACGTTTCTTCGATTTCTTGAGATATCATAGAACCATGTTCTTTGAGAGTTTAAGGTATGAAACAAGCTGTTCATGAGCACCTCAAGTTCAGCTAGAAATTAAATAGGCTGGCTCAAGCTCGGCTCGATTCCCAAACAAGCCGAGCTTGAGCTAGGTTGTTTACACCTCTATAACTATACTAGCTCGACTAGGAATCATATATTATTCGCCGATGTTTATGTGTTATAGCTGCATTCTCCATGTTCAACCAAAAAAAAAGTGAAGTTTTGCTCTAAAGGTCAAGCAAACCACCAAAAGTATATTTTGCTATAACTGTTATCATGCTTTTTCCAATAGAAACTTTCATGCTTTATAGGCATCATAAATTACCAGGAGTCTCATCTTTAGCTTTTTGTTGACCACTTGACTCAATCATTGCTTCCAATACAGCACCAGCATCAAGACCGAATCTTGATCTCACATGTGCAACACAAGCCTAAGATACGAAAAAAAGAACAAAAAGTGAATTAATACGAACATTTATTAGAAAAGCTACAAGAACTAAAAGCATACCAGGTTGGATATTAAATATTATTAATTAAGCTTATTGTAGGAAAAATATTCTCCTACCACCCCCTAACTCATAAATAAAAAAGTAACCAAGTGAATTTAAGTGATTTTTGCTGAAAATAAAATAACTAGGGAGAAGAAGTCTGTTACAATTCATGGACTTAAGCTTAAACAGCTAGGAAGCAATCGTTAATGCTACAATAGTCTCAGAAAGTTGAGGCAGAGGGAAGAAAGAAAATTCTCATGCAATCAACATGTATATGTTAGACTGACAGCACATTCACTGAATGTGATCAATAAAAATCATCCCAGTATATGATAATTGTTCATCAACAAAGATTAACTAGCTACTAAATACTAGTCATGCCATTCTTGCCACTTGGCATGTACTTGCTAGTATGATGTTGTTGGACAGGGATGTGGAATGGCTGCATGTCACTTCCAACCAAGCATTGGTGCAACAAGGCACAATATGTGCCATTCTGGTACCAAGAAAGCATGTAATAATGCAAAGAACTCAAAAACCTAGCTTTTAGCATGGTTGGTAATATCTGTGTTGGGATTCATGACGATTAAGTATCGACACAATACTCCACCGACACATGGTGCGTTGGACCGTGCCTGATAGGTTTTGGTACACACAAATCTATGGGTTCTTCTCTCAATCATGAGCTCATGCAATTGGAAGAGAGAGCAAGGGAGAGGGAGGGAGGCTTGCGAAGTAGCCGATGGTGGTGGGTGGACATGGTGGAGGAGCTAGTTGAGATAGAAGGCATTAAGATCCCCATCAACACCTCCAAGCCAAACCCTAACAGCAGTGCTAGGGCAGATATAGGCACTGATGGTGGACACGAGCTCGACAGGGTTGGTGTCAAGGCCAAGATGCACGTGATCTCACCATTGCCTCTATGCAATTGAAGAGGTTCAAAGACATGACAAAGGTGGAGGGAATCGTGACAATGAGGGTCGGGCAAGGTTCATGGCGACCAACAGGGGCAACACACTCTCCATCGAGATCATGACACTTGCAAGAGAGAGGCGGAGAGATCGATCACCTAGGGTTGGGATCAATTGAAGGAGGCATTTCACCTGTACATTTTTGGGGTTGGAATCAGGGGGTAAACCAGCATTTGCTAGTTAGTATCACTCGAAACCAGGCAAAACAAGTTAATTTGGCCCAGTTCATCCACAAGATATTGGGGGCGTGTTCCATTCCTATTTCTTGCCAGGATGGTATGGTACGAGGTGTACCTTCCGATTCGGAATGATTCGACCTTGGTTTTTAGTCCTAGATTAAGCACCCTAATGTGCCAATAGAAGAAAAAATTGGAAGTAGACAGAACATAGAGGTTGTAAATTCATGTCTCAAAAAGATGGGAGACGAGAGATCAAATAATAGGTGAAGATTGAGAATGGATTAGACAGAACTGATGAAAAAGATACGATAAATCCTGCATTAGCAAGGATTTAGCTTCTAATAGGAAATGATGGCAAATTGAATTTCATAAAGCTAACCTAATAGAAGGGCTAAGGATTGTCTGCTATGAATTTAGTTATGGACAATATGTATCATTAATTTTGTTAGCATCATCTCCAACATATTGATGTTCAAGTTCTGAACAACATATGTTGCTTACTCATATGGTATTACAATACGAAGATAAGTTACTGATATGCATTTAATTGCAATGATGATTCAAATTGATCACTACTACGAAAATATTCTTGGTGCAAAAAGTGTTGAAAAGACCCTCCTAAAAGTAAAAAAAGATTTTACATGAAATGTGCTATGCAACAGATATGTTGATTTTGGTAACAGTTGTCACTCAAAGAAAATCTGATTTGAAGCAACTAAGGGCACAATTAATACAAGTATTGGTTCAAAACACATTTGACTCAAAAATTTTCGTGAGAAGTGGGATAAAATTGACAATCAAAGTACTGTGAAGGCATATTAGGGCCACTTTCGGCTAATTAATGTACCCGAGGTGCATATGTAGCAGCAAATTTATTTGATATTTCAGATCTGGTTGCTGATTTGAGTACCTTAGTTCAATCCATTAATTAATGATTACATTTGTCAGCAACAAAAAGAGGAGCCTTGATTGTGAATACATATAGCCCATTCCACCTGTTTTATTTTCTTTCTTTATCATGTAGTCTTATTGGAGAGTCATAGATACTACAAGGAAAGCCTGGTTAGTTTCTTAATTAAGAATCATAATTTAAGTGATGAAAAAGAAACTCTGATACAACCAGTAAGTTGTACCACTTGAATCTACTAAGTTCCAATCAATATGTGAGCTTTTCCAAAAGCAAATGAACCCAACTAGAAAGTTGCTAAACCATAACATTTAAGGCCACTTTTATAGGAAGTACTACCACCAAACCTTGGAACGATCAGTTAACCTTTGCCACCTTGATTCCAAGCTGAGCAAAAGTGGAGATTTAGTTGGTAAAGTTATAGTGGCAAGCTATAATCTGAGACTTCCCCTTTTAATCTGGCCTCTACAGCTATGTGACACTTTCATCCCTTCCACAGAGATGACCAGTAAGTATGCTTTAATCCCAAGTGAAGAACTTTTTTCCCTTTCAATACTTTTCAGTTTCTTGATTAATGACCTAGCATATAAACATTAAATCATATGGTGCCTTATGTGATTGCTGCTAGTATGAATTCTAGGTTTATTCAACTTCCTCTGCTAACATTTTGTGGTCAATTGTGAGATAAAGTTAGCAAAATATCAAGATAAATTGGGGAAGCTAAAGAAAACTAAATAATCATATGCACTGACAAGGTTTGGTGCTCAACCAATAGCTCAAGGCTTGCACTGTTAAAATCGTTACCACACTGGATATTGTCTGTAAGAAGCAGTGATCCTCCTCTGCCTTTGCATGCATACTAGAAGCAAAATAACAGCATGTCAATGTGGCGAATGTGGGAAGAGAGCAAAGTTGTTCAGACAGAACAAAACTAGTAATAACAGCAGGTTGTGAACCCTTGATTAATGGTCTGTGGATCACCAAACAACTATTCCTTAGAAAATAAGGGGGGTATCTAAATAGGAACATTTTAAAACTTTTGACCACCATTGCCATGTCACAAAGTTAAGTTCAGAAACAATCAATCAACGGCAAAAAGATACATTGAAAAAAATTAGAAAAAAAACCATGCAAATATTAGAAATGAACAATTGAAAAGAACAGGCAGATCCCACCATAAATCCATACTTCAGAGTCAATGACAGATATCCATAACCCCAATGGAAATACATTTCTCTTAAATACACTACCAGAAACTTGGCAGACAAAAGAAAAGTGAGAAGTATTTCAAAAAGCATACCTTCTTCTTGAGGCAAAGTAAAAATTTCTCAAAATTTGCCTGCCAAAGTACTTCATTCTGAGTAATCGCAGCTTGAACCTCTTGATCCATCTCTAAAGCTCCATACTTGCGCTGTTATAAATTATGCAGATTTAAGCAAATAAGCAAATATCTAATGTTTATCATGTACTAATGCATAACATTAGAAACAAAGGCATCAGCAAGTTCAAATAAACTACATGCATTAAGAAGTTTCTAAATGCTCAAATTGCACTAGCATTTCATTTTAAGAACTAAAAAAACGCATCGTAGCAGAAAGTTCCATAGAAAGGAGAGAAAATATTGCATTAAATTATGTAGAAATTGCTGATAATTACCCAAAGTCTCTCCCTCTCTCTCACTCTCTCTCTTCCCTTTTCCCAGGATAGTTCAGCTTGTAGGCTAATGGTTTACAATCCATCTGCACCAAACCCCTTCAACATCCCCCTGGACTTCGCCAAATTAGTGTCAAACTGCACTTGGGCCATGCAATATCTGAACCCAACCATGCCTAAACCAAAAGCCTTCAGCTCAACCTGACCTGGACCATCCTTAAGCCAGGGCTAAAACATCTACAATCTGGCTAATCCATAGAACTGCCAGATATGGGACCCACAAAAACAAAACCTATGAAAATCTCATGGACATGTGGATTCCTGAACAGGAACCACTCTGCAGCAAGAAAGGAGTATGAACCATGAACTTGCAAACTTGACCCTAAGTCAAACATATCATTTCATAATGACTCTAAATTTCTAATTTCTAAATACATCCAACCTATAATTTCATACCAAATGAATTGTAGGGGGGCATAAATTAATACAAAAACAGTACCAAATTAAAATATCTAATCTAGCATCCATTCACAATGCTATCCCACCTCTGTCATTCACCCAGACTACTCATGTCAAAACAACCTCACATAGGTAAGTGCATGACACTCATGGGTAAGCATGTGACACTTGGGTATGGGTATGGCAAAAAAAAGTACAGGGGAATCAGAAGAATCCAACACTACACACCCCCACAAAAAACTCATACCACCAGTCCATGTAGCATAGTCCTGTGATTATATTGAGGACAAAGAATCTAACCCCAAGGACCTTGCATTAACTTTCCAATGTTGCTTCTAACCTTCTTCATGATTTTATAATGCAATCCAACTATTGAATGCTGTACATTTGACCAATGTGCATAAGGACTTAAGCCTGACCTGTTTCCAGAAATAAGTCATCAACCGTTTCAAGGTCAATTCAACTTCCCCAGCCCAACAATAACACACCTCTAAGATCATGACATCTTTAAGTATATTCAACATCTTCTGAAAGCTTTTTAACAACGAATAGATCCATCATGCATCTACATTATTTTTCTCTGACACCTTAAAGCACAAAATTGTCATCCTCTTTCACATCAATAAATTTGGTCTCTGCTAAGTAAAAACCTTGTCTCTTCAGCTCTATCTTATTGTTTCTAGGAAAATCTTGCCTTCCAGTTTCAGAAATATCATCTCAATGTAAATGAGCAAGTTTTAAGAGATCTTGCCCTTTTTCATGCAATTCCTGACTTGCTCTTGCTCAATCTCTCCACTACAACATGTTACATTAGTTATGGCACTACAACAGATCCATGTCTTTTAGTGTTCAAAAAGTACACGTAAACATAAGAGGACATTGTGGTCAAACCAAACACTGTGATATTAAATTGACACGGTAAAACAACCACAAAGCTTTCTAAGGTAATATTACTCTGGACATGAAATAACAAGGGTAAAGTTACTTTCTTTTGATAATTCAATTAAAAAAATAGCTAAATAGATGATATATGTGCAGCACCTATCTTCTCGTATACATAATTATGTGCACCAAGTTCTTGAGCAACGTCAAGATGGGGTTGCAAATACTAACAAAACATTATTCCACATCAATAGGATCCTTAAAACTGGAAAAGCACTGTTCCTGTAATCTTGAAAAACCTAAAGTGTTACAACGTAGAGGTTCTACTTATACATAGTTAAAATATGCCACCTAATAGCAATAAGAACCATCAAACAAGTATAATGAACTCTAACAATCTCAAACAATTTTAAATAATTACATAAAATGATGGATTTTTCAACATAATATACTTCTATCGTAAAAAGTCTAGAAAAATTTACGACTTCCAAAGATTCTTCATGTCAAGATATCCCAAAAGCATACGAAATGGTATTAACCACACAATCCAAGGGGGTAGTTGGGTCAACAATGAATTTTGACTCTGAAAATTCAATCTTAACTGCAAAAAAGCTTTTCTTGGTGAAATTTAAATAAACCTTACCAATAATATGATACCTAAAAAACGTAAGAAACTTACAAATATAGAAAGAACCAAAAGTGATAGGAGACATCAATTGCATCAAATTTCATTAAATTTCTACATGTCACACCCCAAATTGCAAGAGGTTACTAATTCTGGTCAAAAAATTATTCGCAACCAGCAATTACTTGCCTATACAAGTCAAAGCAATTCCTAGCATGCAACAATTACACGAACAACATTAACCTTCACAAAGAATTAATTGGCTTCATTTGCCAGACTTCAAATTGGTTGTCTGTACAATAGCTCCTTGCATATGTCAAATTCAAACCTTTTGGAAATATTTATATTTCAATATTTGCTTTTCACGTTTTTCTTTAGACGACCGTTTTATATTTTTTTCTAAAATTTAAGTGGTAAAAATGTGGGCATGTTTGGTATTTTATTGTTTTTATGTTTCGTTTCTCTATAAATTAGTGAAATACCATATAGATCAAGGATCGCCGAACTGGTACCGTATCGGGTACCAGTCGGCATCCGAACTGGTTCGGTACCCGTCCGAACTGGTACCGAACCGGGCAAAAAGGCCACAGCACGCACATGGCGCACTGTGGCAGATCGAGTCGGACTCGGTGCCGGTTCGCACCGAGTCCTGGCCGAGCTGGACGAAATCGGTCTGGTTCCATCCGGTTCACTCTTGTACCGACCGGTTCCGGCCCGTAGGGGCCAAGACCATTTTGTATGCCCGTACTGACCCAGTCGCTCACCCGCAACCACTAAACCGAGCGGTAGGGCCCGGTTCAACATTTCTTGCTAGAGATTGATGTTGAAGATAGCGTTTACACAGAACTTCTACTATTTCTTGCTTTTATTTTTATTCTGTTTGAAAGCAATAAATTTTTGCTATCAAAAAGACCCAAAGACTTTACAAACAATTTTTTTTAAAAAAAAAAGGTTTCATCGTACAAGTTGAGCAGCCTAGTTCATTTTTCTTCTTGGGTTTTTAAAAACGGAACAAAACATAAAAGCAATAACAATGGGCCCCACTACACTTTTCGGTTTTTTCTAGCTCCTGCAAGACTGGTTGAATTCAGTTTTAGGATGAAACACTTTGGTTTTGGCTGAAATAGATAGGCTTCTAGCCAGTTAAATCTTATCAACCTTGATCAATAAGTGCAATTCCTCTTTTCAAGCTTAAATTTAAAGATTAAAAAGAAATAAGTTTTTGCCAAAAGCTTTGCACTGAATAATAGCAACATAAAGACAAGGAAGTTACAAAAAATGTAACAATTCATATAATAGTCTTTCTTAATCTTCCAACACAAAATAATGCAGATTGCAGCCATACATAACAAGAATTTGCATCATGAGAAGGAGTTATTAAACTGAAATCTCTGTTCACAAACACGGAAATCCAGTTTAAAAATGGAAAAGTGATAGATTCACATTAAGTAAATTATGGTTATAATGAAGGACACAAGCAATAAATTTGGACCAAATATTCCAACAGCAAAATAGTTTTCTTAACATAGTGTTTATGATCTCCCTGGCACAAAGCTCACAAGCTTGGCCATGCACAATGCAAGCTTGCGACACAAGGACAAAAAACTCATTGAAAAATGCCTGCCAAATGAACATGATAACCCAAAATTTACCTGAAATGCCTATTTAAAATGGATAAAATCACTTGAATTGCAGAACTAAAGCATGTTACTAGGAAGCATGTTTATGCTACCAGAGTTACCAACCTTATCACCAACAGAGACATCTGAAGAGTGATCAGTAGCTTTGACTTCTATAGTCTCTGTAGCGGTGTCTGTAATCTCAGAAAACCTTTCAGCATCGGAAAGGGCTGCAGCTACCATAGCTCGTTGTTCTATAGAAAGTATTTCTTCACTAGTCTGTAAAACAAAATACACCAAATATATCAGCTTCTCTCTCACTATTGCAATTAAACAGCAAACTATAAGACCTAAATTCAACCCAGAAAGAATTCTTACTAAATGACCACCACAGTCCTGAACATGGAAAGTACTCAGAAAAGAGTTTAGTCAGTCATTTTGTAATACAGTATTATCACTGTAGTAACCAATAAAAGCTCTTTCTGAACATCTTTACAAGTCGGACTTGAGAGATATGCACATATTTGTCCCATAAGCAGCCTTACAATGATTAGTGAAAGCATCAAAACTCTGCAGTGAACATAGAAACCTTAGGAAAGTGACCGATGCCATAATATTACAACCTCATGGGAATAGAAAAGCTAGGGTTTCTGGGGAAAAAAGAAGAGGCAGATAATAGTGAATCCAATTCTCATGAAAGGCATGCCCAAAATGCTAGTGGATCAGCATGAACATTCCTTTTATGTGTTGTTATTATCCACTAAAGATTTGATCCAAGCATAGCATTTTCTCAATCATAGTCAACAAGGCTTTCCCTTTAATTGCATACCCTTTTCAGCATTCACTATTATAATGGACCAAGTCCTCAGTCAAAGTCCTTTTCTAAACCTCTCTTTCAAGGTTTGTCTTACATTCAATGTTCCCAAAGAAAAATTTCTACTCAATTTATTGTCTTAACCATGCTATATATGGACTCAAGCAAGCATGTTTAGCTTGAATAGTTTCATAATGCCATTCTTGAAGCTGGTTCATCGATACGTGTCTTCTGCATCACACTCATTCTGCGGCATAGCATACTACCATCTTCAGATATTATTTATGGTATGACTTCCACCACCGCCCATTTGGATTATCACAACATAACTGCAACACCTTCTTAATCAATCATGTAAACCTGTCTTGTTTCTATGACACTTGTGTCCAATAAGTTCTTGCTCAATATCTCGAATTGATGAGATTATTTGAACCTTCCAACAATTTCTTAAGGTTTCACATGTCACTTGTGTGGTAAGAAACTTCACTAGTGTGCCTCACTCTAACAGATAATGCATTGTTCAATGCCTACTCCACCCCTTTTTAAATCCTCTTTACACCCTCCTCACTGATGATGTCCCTTACTAAAGTTAACAGAGCTAGTGAACCTATTATCTAGTGTCCAAGTATTCCGTCAGTATTTTCCTTCAGAACTATAAAATCTCTTTAAAGAAGTTATCCAGATTTGTCACCCCTTCCCTACCTTAAGAGCCACAATCAATATACCAAAAACTCTTTACTAATAATAGATGCCACTTAAATTAGTCAGTGACTATTTCATAGTTGAACAAAACAAAGGTTCGAATTTGATCCACATGCTCCACTTTTCTGTACATTGTCCACCAAGAAAGTCATGAACTCTTAGTCTATGATGCATCACAACTTTGAAGGTATTAAAGAAATTGATTGAATATGGTTGTGTCAAGATGCTAAGGCCCATTTATGCACAGTACTGCCCCTGCCTTCACGACCACTACGTTGATACTATTTACTAACCATTGCTTCTTTTTTACAAATAAGCTACTATAAGATACTGCTGTCTATAACTTATATTTAAAAAAAAAATCAAGAAATTTCACAATGTCAGACTTGTCATTTACAAGTTTACAAAGAGGTCCTTCAAGCCACCCTAGCAACAAGTTTAAATGTGTGAAATGGTATATGCAAAAAAAAAAAAGCATCAACATGCACCTTGCTAGCAGTAATAACAAGAGGTGATGTGTGATTCAAGGTTTGTTTCACTTATGGGTTAAGAGTTTTTCATACTGATTTTGCATCTAATAATATGGATATTGATTTTATTTCTATTGTCATGAATAGGAACAAGTGAGGAAGAGATATTCATAAAGTTGACCAATTTAAATGGAACATGCCATTGGTTACATTTACAACTCAGAAATTGCAGACTCGTACCAAAGCTTATCAGCAAAAAGCAAAACATCATACAGAATCATCGTATTGAAACTTATCTTAGCACTTCGTCTTCTTGTTGATCTAGTTTCCTCCTGTGGAGATGGTTCAATGAAGGGTTCAGGTCTTGGACAACGTTCCACATAGCGCGCACTTACAAGCCTATTGAAGTTTGCTCGCAGCCCTTCCCGCATACTTGCACTGACTAAAGATGATATGAACGCCGAAACAGTAATAATCAAGAATTTGGTAGGTAAAGATTCCAGAGGTAGGTCTCATTCTGAAACTCGATATGAATTTTGAAGTCCGATATAAACTGGAAAAAAAAGTAGGGGAAAAGAAAAGAATCAGTACCCACCCTCAGGTTTACTCGAGGTTGCTCGTTCTACGAGTTGTCCGAAAGTAAGCCTGCCATTCTGGAGTAAACCCGCAAGAAGAATTTCACACTGCAAGAAATACATGAAATCGGACGGGCTTGCTATTTACTTCAAAAAAATTGATTGTACAACAAATTAGAACGCTCGAAAAGAATCTAATAACTGACCTGGGGGCCAAGGTCGTCCCTTACGACGGCCAAGAACTTGGCGAAGCGCATTCGATGTAGGATGTTGTCGAAAAGGGCCATGTATTGGGTCACCGCCTTGGCCACACCTCCCGGCCCGGCTGCCGAGAATAAAGAAATAAAGACAGCAAGATTAGGGCGAGACAGGAATTGGTATTTTGATCCCTTCTTGGAGTCTCTTCTATCCATTAAGAAAGAAACAAAGATAAACAAAGCACCTGGTCTCGGAGTGGAGAAGGCCTGGACGCAGTTGTGCTGGACGAGGACGAGAAGGCAATTCTTGATCTGCGAGGAGGAGAGCTCGGTGAAGCGGATGATTTCTTGGAGGCTGAGGGTCCCACGGTGGAGGAGGCAGCTGCATACCTTCTGTGAAGAAGAGGAAGAGGCGTTAGGAGAGGGGAGGGAAAGAGAGGAGGGAAGACAGGAAGAGGGGGCTTACGGCGACGAGATCGCCGAAGTGGGCGGTGATGAGGCTGACGGCGAGTTTGAGGCCGCACTGAGCCGCCATCGTTTCTTGGATTCGCGCCAAGGAGGGAAGAGAGGAAGGAGAGAAGGGGAGATGCCTCCGGGAATGTAATGCAAGGATACGATGTTTTCCTCGAAACCTAAAACCTCTCTAGAGTTTCGGGGGTTTTACGGGTTTCGGGCGTCCAGGGGATAGATGTTTACGGCTGTGAGATGCGTGCACCGCACGGGGTGGAGCAGTTTATAGTACTCTTTAATTATCTCATAAACAGAAATCAATTATAAATAATTTAACTTATTAAAAATTATAAAATATATATAATGTAAGAAAATATATAAAAACCTATGTAAAAAAGTTTTTACATAGGTTTGAAATTTCAAAACCTATGTAAACTAGAATGCACGTCAAGATGATTCGCTTCAAGAATATATTATTTAGGTTTTCTTGTCTGGTGCTTTTGGATATTATATGATCAATCATGGAGCACCGGCTTTGTGACAATAATATAATCATAACTTTGGTTAGTTTTATATGGCATGAATCCAGTTTTTAATTCTCCTGTTCACATGTGTCTCTATGTGCATACGAGACATCATGACCAAATTTGAAGAATTAATATGGCCAAATTTATTGATACGTAGCCACCAAAATTTGGCTTGACAAGATTGAACAAGCTCGCAAATGGTAGATGATTGGTTCTGCTCGGACAATGTCTATGCAGACAAATTGTCTTGCTCGGAGTTAAAAGTCCAACCTACAAACAAGAAAATAAATACTAAACGTTGCTGAATTTGATCTAGCGAAGACCCTTCAATGCTTACATTAGACCGTGCTTTTAAAAAACGATGGAGATTTGAAAAAGTTATGATTGGAATAGCCAAGAGTAGCATAATATAAGCATTAGTATACGTGGAGGTCCCTAGATTTGGTTTATATAAAATAAGAATTAGTATAAAAAAAAAAAAGAAGCAAAAGTGGGGTATAACTGCTCAGCAAGCTATAACTATTTGCACATTATACACGTCATGGAACTTAACTATATAGGGCTTGCATCCATAGGCCGAGTAGTAATCATTGGTCATACAATAATTGTTTAATGTGCGAGACAAGTGATAACCATTTCATAATGTATCTTATAAATGCAAGGGGTTATAATGGACTTCAGTTGCTTTCAATTGCTCTGCTCGATAGCAATTGCTAGCCGACGAATCTAGGCCATATCAGAACATATTCCTTTTTATAGCTAATAGACTTGTTATATTTCAACATTTTAAAATCCATGATCAATGCTTAATAAGGTTAGGCAACACTTATACAAAAAAAACCATCACCAAAAAAAATATATATTAATTGATGCTTTTAAAATTAAACCAAATTTTTGGATCATATATTAGAATGCATAACCAAATGTCTTACCCCATGAAAAGCAGCGAAGCTTAGAGCTCTGCACTAGACTCACTTAGTTCTTCAATAAATATATTTTATTCCTGTCTTAGTCCACAAATGATAACAAATTGATGTCAATAAAATGGGCACTCGTCACGCCTCCCATATAACACGGCAGGATGAATGCCCGTTTAAAACTTTAGTAACCGCTGTTGCCACTTGGAATCGGCCCAACCAAAGTCTAAGCTGATGGTGTTGCTGGAGCGCATGGCTCATCTGTCGTCTAGATCTGAAAAATCCGCTAAGAGTTGCTACGCACCTTTACGATGGTAATTTGGTAGTGGTTGTGCTCGAGCAGCCATGGCTTCGATGCCACACGTCTTCGAGTTTGCGATGAATAGCAGAGGTTTCGCTCGGACTATTGCTCAGACGTTGTATCTGAAGCAAAAAAACAAAAATAAAGAACTTCACCCATCGAAGCATATCCAACAAGAAATCTTTCGATATCTAAGTCATACATAACTTTCGGAAAAAGAAGGAAGCCCTAGAGCACCAGTGTAGCAGCATAGGGTAGTTAAAAGAGAACTTACTTGGAGGGCATTCGAAAACATAATATATAAGCTTGGGTTGGAGCCTATCGTTGAGCAATTCCAGTGCGAGCGCTGACCGTTGTGGTTTTGACCTGGTCTTCTCAAGTAGGCCTCTGAGCTTTGTGTTCGGATATGGATGGCATTTAAGCAAAGCAGTCAGAAAAGTTGGGAAAGACGTGCGGGAGTGGATGCCGAGTCAGCTCGTCGGTTGCCGTTTATCCATCATATTCCTCCTTCCTTCCGGACACCCACACCAACCGATCATAAGTGGCTACGTGGAATAGACCGGAATGAATAAAGAAACAAAGAAAGGCCTCTTCTCCTTCCGATCAGAAACCAGCCTCCCCACCCAAACCCCTCTCTCTCTTCGCTAGTCCCTGGAAATCCACCGCTTCGCTTCCATCTCTATTTTTCGTCCAGCAGAATAAAGGAGAGAAAGAGGGATTCACCGACGATGTTCGAGTTCTTCGTCCTCGGGTGCACCGGCATCGTGGTGTTCCTCCACGGCGCGAATTTCTTCTTCCGCGCCCTCTCTCGGCAGATCACCGTCCGATCACTTAGGTACGGCGATCGATCGCCCGCCGATATCCCTTTTTCTTCCCTTCTAGTATCGTTTTCAGACGTCGGATCCATCCCTTCTCCAGCGGGTGATTTATCGAGCAAATTTTGCAATTCGATGTTTTTTTCCGCACAATCTCAAATTTATTCTTGCGGATTTTGACTTTTTTGATTTTAATATCGATTTTTCCTATTTAATTTTTAATTCGCCATCCTAACAGAATTTTTGCTGCTATCCTTTCCAGCTTCCTGGGATTCGTCGGATGGTAGGAAGGATTCATTCAAGGATACGTCGGCACTCCAATATGTATAAATTTTGATGTAATTGTCAACAAAAATTTGTGAGGATGCTCTATTAATGTAGGTTTAACTATGTGTTAAAGGAAACATTAATTGTTTGGTCTTATTGTGCCTTTATTTTTCCTTTCCTCTTCTTACGTGAACTTCAGTACTATTTTTGGACCTCGGTATCCTTCACAACCGAGTCGCTTTACGAGTTGTCTATTTATTCGGTAACAAAGCTAAGGGAGTTAGGTGCAGTGGTTGGATCTCTTCTGAGAAGATTGGCTGCTTGGGGAGCAATTAATACTTGGACTTCTGTCTCCTTAACTTGTATATCCTTTTGCTGCCCATTTTCTTATGTTATTTTGAACTAATTTCTTGTTGTCTCTCATCCATTTTCTTATGGTTCTCGTTAAAACGACGAGTGGATGCGCATGCATTTGGTGGAGAATATTTGAGAAATCCTAATCCGTAAACTTAATGCCTATGTTTGGATAGGTTTATGTGCTAACAAGTGATTTGGGATGCAAGCATGAACTTTGGAGGTTCATAATGGCTTTGGCGTAGGGCTAATATTAGGCTGGGTCTCGGATATAAACTCTATTTATTTTTAGTCGAGCTTTGAATTAGACTTATGTAAAAGTTGATATTTTCTGTGCTCAAGTATAGCTCATTATCAATTCTATTCTAGTGTTTGCATCTTTTATAGGCCAGAAGATTGCTGTCGTGAGGGTGTAATACATAGGCGATTCAATTATAAATTATGTTTCTTTTTTCAGTGAATTATCGAATTGCCAGCAAAAACAAATATGCAAATATTTCGGGAACTTAGAGATTTAATTGTTCGGGACGGGATGTAGAAAGATCCGAGGGAGGCGCCACACACAACACAAGCTTCAAATAAAGCACAGAGTTGATGCTTTTCCTTTTTACCTTAACAAACGTTCATTGATATGTTGCATTTTAAGGCTCATAACGTTGTACTAACTATTTTTAGTTCGAAGAAAATAAATCACATAAATATTAAAAGAGAGTAGCTGTATTTTTAACATCAAGTATGTATTCTTAATTTTTAAAATTTTTACAAGTTTTTGAGACGTTAAAAGTTAAAACTAACCATATCTTTAAAAAATAGAAAAGCGGGGGGATTTACGGAATCGGTGTCACTCGGGGTCAGCAATGGCCTGGAGGCTGGGTCTTTTCCTCTGTTTGAACGCACCGCAATTTGAGAGAGAGAAAAGCCCAAACGGCTAGTTTTAACCGGCGGTGTTCGTGAGGCACTCGGCCGGGGGACGCTCCGGCAGGTCGGCGTGGTCCACACGACGGCCGGGGCTACGACATCGGGGCTTCTGAATCCCATTGAGCGGCTTCGATCTCCTTACCTAGATCGGGGAGGCGGTGGTCAACAAGGGGCCGTGCGGTAACCGGCGGTGTTCGTGAGGCACTCGGCCGGGGAACGCTCCGGCAGGTCGGCGTGGTCCACGCGACGGCCGGGGTTGCGAGATCGGGGCTTCCGTATCCCATCGAGCGGCTTCGACTTCCTTATCTAGATCGGGGAGGCGGTGGTCAACAAGGGGCCGAGCGGCAGAGGGGCCTGTCTCCGGGTGAAGCCTCGAGGGAGATCGCCGGCGCCTGAGGGGATTGGACTGCGTTCTCCTGTTATCAAAGCTTCTGGCTGTGAGTGCAGATCTGCGGCTGGCCACAGCCGGGAGGGACCCTCGGTAACCCGTCTCTTCCTGGATTGGTTTTAAACTCTGTTTTGCAGGTGAAGCCTTGAGGGAGATCGCCGGCGCCTGAGGGGATTGGCCTGTGTTTCTCCTGCTACCGAAGTTTCTGGTGTGAGTGCAGACCCACGGCTGGCCACAGCCGGGAGGGACAATCGGTAATCCCCATCTTCTTGGTTTTGCTTAAACACTGTTTTGCAGGTGAACGGCCGAAGCATGGATTCTAAGGGGAAGCAGCCGGCGGCGAAGGAGACGAAGGAAGCGAGAGGCAACGGTAAGCCATCCGGTCGCGGGGTACGCCCTGCGGCTTGGTCGAGGCCAGGACCGTGGGTTACCCACTGGCCCACGGCCGAGGAAGTAGATCGCCTGAGCCGCCGCTTCCCGGACGTCTTGCGGCCTCCGGAGGAGCCGATAGAGGCGGCTCGGCAGGTGTGGGAGGGCCGGGCTTTGATCGCCCGCAGCTTTGGCCGCCGGATTCCGGCGGAATGGGTGGCCAAGGATGTGGCCGCCCGCGCTAAACTTAAAGAAGTGGTGGCCGTCCCGCTTGCGGACGAGTTCATTGCTTTGAGATTCCGGTCGACGGAGGACCGGGATCGGGCTCTCAGTGAGGGGCCGTGGGTGGTGGCGGGGCAACTCCTCGCTATGTGCCCGTGGGTCCCTGATTTTGAGCCCGGGGATGATACGGTGAAGAGGGCACTGGTGTGGCTCCGGTTGCCGCGATTGCCCCCGGAGTATTGGTCGACTTCGACCATACTTCATATAGCGGCGCGGGCCGGCCAGCCGGTGGCGGTAGACGGGGTCACCGAGCAGCAGGCGGCGATGGGTTTTGCCCGAGTAAAGGTGGCAATCGACACCTCTGAACCGCTGCGGCCTGGTGTCCTGATACAGGGGAAGACGAAGGTGCGGTGGCAGCCCTTCGTCTACGAGAACGTCCCGGTCATCTGTCATCGCTGTGGGCGGATGGGGCACGCGGAAGCGGCGTGCCGCTTTCCGATGGTGCCCAACGTACACAGGGAGACGCCCCCGATGGCAACGGAGAAGGGGGGAAAGGCTGCTCCACCGACCTCGGGCGGCGGGGAGGAGGTCCAGGGGCCAGTCTATGGCCCCTGGATGGTGGCGACGCGGCAGAAGTTCCCACGGGAGGATTTGCCGCCGCGGCCGGGGGTGATGACCGGACCCGACCCTGGGGCTGGGTCATCCTCGAGACGATCGCCATCTCCGCCGCACCAGTCGCCTGCGCCGACTGCTCCTGTGTCCCCGGCGGACACGGAGGGCTGGCAAAAGCCAGCCAAGGTTGCGCGCCGCCGGTCGCCACCGGCGGCGGAGGGGGAAGGGCTAGCTTTGGCTCCTCCTCCCGGTCTTCCTCAGGTCGACCCGGCTGACTGGCTTGGGGACGATGACCTGCTCGAGCCAGTAGACTCAGCACCGAGTCAGGGGGCCACTCATCTGCGAGTTGACTCGGGGCTGAGTCGGGAGCTCGCCCAGCCGCGGGCTGATTCGGAGACTAGCGGATCCGCTGCGGCCCGGGCCCAGTCACAGAAAAGGCCCAGGCCGATAGCGGGCCAGGGCTTGCAGCGTGGCCCAGGACTGATGGGCCTGCCGGCCCGCGCGCATCCCGCGGCGGGCCAGCGGGCTGACTTAGTGCCGGCCCAGCGCGCCCGGGCCCAGGGGACGGGGCGCCGGGGTCGCGGGCCGGCGGGTACGCGGGGCGCGCTCGCAGCGCGGGGCGCGCCCCGTGCCCGCTCAGCCCCGGGCCTGTGGGCTTCCCCAGTGATGGGGGAGCGGGCCCGGGAACTGATGGGCCAGGCCGTCCTAGCTGAGGGGGCTGAGGACGGCCTATGGGGCCAGGGCCCACACGTCCAGAGCACGGGGGATCCGCGGGTGCTTCTCAGTGCGGGGCCAGAGGTCCAGTTTCTGGTGGGCGATCAGTCTCAGTCCGATTTGGGGGTGGGGGTTCAGATTGCGCCAGAACAGCAGGCCGGCGGCGAGACGATACCAGTCTTCCGGTTTGGGCCTCTGCCTTTGGACTCGGGTCAGCGAGTGGATGCGGCCTTAGCCGGACGCGAGGCGGGGGGCCGCTCCGCCCCTTCCGCGGAGGCTGAGCCACTACAGCTGGGAGGGGGTACGGACATACCCACTGTTGTGCAGCGCGTTAGGGCAGCAGTCATGGGTGCTGCTCTCTCTGCGCACGGGGGGGAGGAGGAGGGGGGCAGCCAGGGCGTTGAGCCTGTCGACGTCCCTGCGACCCTAGGGGAGGATGGGTCAGAGGCCGACTATGTGGACTGTGATCCATGATGATTCTAGCATGGAATTGTAGGGGGGCGGCCAAGCCGTCCTTCATGTCATCTTTTAAGCGACTAGTACAGGTTCACTGTCCGGAGATCTGTTTCCTATGCGAGACTCGATTATCCGGAGAGGGACTTGGACGTTTGAGGCGACGTTTGGAGAGGGATTGGGAGACCTACGCAGTTGACTCTCGGGGGCTGTCGGGAGGCATTCTGGTCCTCTGGCGGCGAGGAGTGGCGACAGTTGATGTTTTCCACAACTGCCCCCAACAGGTAGTCATGATAGTTTCAGAACCGGGAGCAGCTCCGTGGGTACTGTGTGGTGTGTATGCGAGTACGGATCACAGGGTTCGGAGAGTCCTTTGGCAGGAGATCACCAACATCACCACTCAGGGTGTTCCGGTAGTGGTGGTTGGTGACTTCAATTGTATCCAGGGTGAGGATGAGAAGCGGGGGGGTGCAGCCTTTGCAGATAGGCTGGATAGGAGGGAGTTTCGCGATTTTATATTGCGGAACGACCTGGTAGACCTAGGTTTTTCCGGACAAAAGTTTACCTGGTGCAACAACCAGTCAGGTAATGCTAGAGTCTGGGAGCGTCTGGATAGGGCCTTAGCATCCCCTGATTGGGTCCTCCGGTTCCCTACTTCCCGGGTCAGGCATCTTCCCCGGATAGCCTCAGACCATTGCCCCCTGCTGCTATCCACCTCATCGGTACATGTCTACCATAGCCCCTTCCGTTTTGAGAAGGTTTGGCTATCATACCCCCAGTCGTGGGACGTAGTTCGTGACGCGTGGCGTACTCC
The DNA here is from genome assembly GCF_051530095.1 of Phoenix dactylifera. NCBI lineage: Eukaryota > Viridiplantae > Streptophyta > Magnoliopsida > Arecales > Arecaceae > Phoenix > Phoenix dactylifera. The sequence goes on along the minus strand of NC_143198.1, from coordinate 28,525,554 downwards.
GGTGCGTGGTGATGCCATGCAGCAGGTGTCGCGCCGCCTGGAGTTGACGAAGAGGCGTCTCCGCCGTTGGAATCGTGAGGTTGTGGGCAACATATTCCGACGCTTGGAGGGGGTAGAGTCCTCGATTGCGGAGTTGCAGAGGAGAGAAGACCTGGGGGGTGTACTCCCGGAGGACGATATGTCCGACCTTCGGGGATTATTAGCGACTCACCACTCCCTGCTACGGCAGCATGAAATTTTCTGGCGTCAGAAATCCCGTGTGCAGTGGGTGAGTGAGGGCGACCGTAATACCAGCTTCTTCCATCGGTCGACGGTTATTCGGAGGCAGCGGAGCATGATCCATTCCTTGCGAGATGACTCGGGCCACCGGGTGGAGGGTGAGCAGGCGGTCCGACAGACCTTATTTGACTTTTTCCGCGCCAGATGGACGGAGGATGAGGAGGTCAGTGATGGGCTCCGCCTTTTGAGGGCGGAGACGGGTATTGGTGATGTCGAGAGGGCATCCCTGATCCGACCGGTGCTGGCACAGGAGGTGCAGGAGGCAGTTTGGGCACTGGCAGCAGACAAAGCCCCAGGGCCCGATGGTTTTCCGCCTTTTTTCTTTCGTTAGTACTGGGGCATTCTCCGTCGAGGTGTGGTGGAGGCTATCCAGTGTTTCTTCTCCCGGGCTGCTATGCCGGAGGACTGGAAAGCCACTTTCGTTACGCTTATACCGAAGCGTCCGGATGCGGTTGAGCCTAGTCATTTCAGGCCTATTAGCTTGTGCACGACTTTATATAAGGTCGTGGCAAGAATAATGGTGGGCAGAATGAAGCCCCTTTTGCCAGGCATCATTAGCCAGGAGCAGGGGGCATTTGTAGCTGGTAGAAATATCTCACATAATGTTCTGTTGGCTCAGGAGATGATGTGGGACCTTCAGAGAGCACCGAAGCGGCGCAGCTTGATGGCCATCAAGCTGGATATGGAGAGGGCCTATGATAGGGTCAGGTGGAGCTTTTTGGAGCAGGCGTTGGAGGCATATGGTTTTCACAGACAGTGGATTGGATGGGTCATGGGGTGCGTACGGGGACCAAAGTTCTCCCTCTTGGTCAACGGCACGCCCTCACATTTCTTCGAGTCCACATTGGGGCTACGGTAGGGATGTCCTTTATCTCCATACTTGTTTATTATTTGTGCTGATACTTTGTCACGAGCTTTGCAGAGAGTTTGCGCTAGCCGGGAGCTGGTGCCGTATAGTCCGGCACCAGGGGCCCGACCCCTTTCCCACTTATTTTTCGCTGATGATTGTCTTTTTTTGACCAGGGCACGAGTGGCTGAGGCACGGGTTCTTCGCAGGGTGGTGACGGACTATTGCATAGCGTCTGGCCAGAGAGTGAACTTCCGGAAGTCAGCTATTACCTTCAGCCCCAGTACGGAGTCCAGAGTTCGACAGGAGATCCGGGGGTTACTGCAGATACCAGAGCAGGAGGGGACGCTGACCTACCTGGGAGTTACCATCACCGGCCGGCGACCGCGAGTGGCAGAGTGCTCGGGCCTGGTGCAGCGGGTACAGAGCAGGCTTGAGGGATGGAGAGCATCTTCCCTATCCATGATGGGGAGATTGACTTTGGTTAGATCAGTGTTGGGATCCATACCGATGTATCTCATGGCCAACACTGTTATGCCAAAGACGACCTTGTTGAGGATTGAGCGTCTTCTTCGGAGTTTTTTGTGGGGCTCACACGGTGGAGGCCATGGAGTGCATTTGGTGGCTTGGGAGCAGGTTTGCCGTCCTATTAGTGAGGGCGGTCTTGGGGTGCAGTCCCTGATGGAGAGGCGCGAGGCGCTCATCGCTCGGCATGCAGTTCGGTTTATACTTGAGCCACACAGCCTATGGAGTCAGGTGATGGTAGCCCGATATGGACGAGGGGGCCTAGGGGGGGCATGGAGGGGCCGCCGAGTCTCTTTCATGTGGCGTGAGATTGTGAGGCACTTACCGACTGCATTAGCGAGCACCAGGTGGCTGATCGGCGACGGGCAGAGCATTGATGTGACCAGCGAGCCATGGGTGGACACCTTGCCACTGAGGAGTTGGCCGACCATGGTCGATGTAGAGGCAGTAGAGGGACTACGGGTTAGCGACCTTTTGGCAGGAGGTGGAGCAGGGTGGGATGATACTAGACTTCGACAGCTATTTGGGGTACACCTCGCAGCGAGGATCCGGTCTCTTCCGTTACCAGGATGTGGGGGGCGGGATGTCAGGGTATGGGGCACATCGAGCCAGGCCAGTGTCAGGCTAGGAGACCTCTCCCGTGTCATCCAGTCAGAGCGGGAGAGGGGGCCGGATTGCACATGGATCTGGAGGCACGGTCTCCACCCGCGGGTAGCCCTCTTCTTATGGAAGGTGTTCTGGGATCGCCTTCCGACGAGAGCTGCGCTGAGTAGGCGTGGTTGGGGGATCCCTGCAGAGTGTGGAGCGTGTGGGGCTGTGGAGTCGGTAGACCATGTGCTCTTTCAGTGTGTATGGGCGAGATTGACATGGCAGTGGGCAGGGATCCCGCAGGAGGCCCGGAGTGACAGGCCACAGTTCCTCCACATGATACGACAGGGGCTACCCAGTTCCGGGACGTGTCAGGAGGCTATTAGAGCGACTTGCACAGCGCACCAGATTTGGCTGGCGAGAAATGCTCGTACTCTTGGCGATCGCAGGGTGTCACCGAGGTTTGCTGCGGAGCTTGCTCGTGTTCAGGCCCTTGAGTTTGTACCCACCACCTCTTCAGACAGACCTTTGACAGCTCGGGACACCTGGGGCCCCCCCTCTGCTTCGGCAGCCCACCACATGGTGTTTTTCACCTGGGAGCCCCCACCCCCGAGTTTCCTCAAGGTCAATTTTGATGGGTCGGTGTTGGACGGCGGTGCGCGGGGTGGTGCGGGCTTTGTTATACGAGGCCCGCACTCCAGGGTAGTTGCAGCAGGTGGCTGCCAGCTGTTCGATACGTCGGTTCCGGAGGCAGAGCTTCGAGCAGCCTGTGCGGGCGTGCGCCATGCGAGGATGATCCTGCGAGCCAGCTCGATCATTTTGGAGGGCGACTCCACCACGGTCATCGGATGGATTCGGAGGGGGGCGACGGGTGATGGTACAGACCACCCTTTGATCCGCGACATAGGGAGCATGATGGGAGATGTGCGAGCCTTCCAGGCTCAACATGTATTTAGAGAAGCTAATGGGGCAGCCGACTGGGTGGCGGCCCATGCGGCTCATCACTCAGGGTATACCCTTTGGTCGGGGGAGGAGGAGCTGCCACATGCGCTCCGCGAGTTGCTTTATTTTGATTTTCTTGGATGTATTCGTACACGTATTGTATGAAATACCCGTTTTCAACAAAAAAAAAAAAAAAAAAAAAAAAAAAAAAAAGGCCTGGAGGCTGGATCTGGATCTGCGACGGCAAACGGTGTGCCGCCTTGAGACGGTCCGCCCGCTTCCTCTGTCCTCATTCCATCGCCACGTAGGTCGTTAATCCAGCCCTCGCAGCGATATACGAAGTTCCTAACAAAACCAGCAGGTCTTCCCAAGAACTATCGCTCGCCCCTAACTTCCGCCGGAATCAAAGTCTCTTGCTCCCCTTTCTTCCATGGTAGCAGCAATGGAGGAGGAGGGAGCCTGGCCGTCGGAGCTAGCTCCGATGCTTGAAGCCGCTCCCGATTTCACCTCATATCCGGGTATCCAAATCCTCCTTGGTTCGCTCTTCTCCTCTCTTGTCAGCCAATCCCTATTTGCAGGATTGCAGAACGATGCGTCGGCAAAGCAGTTCCTCGATCGTTGCTCCCTTACCGTTCTCTTTGGGTATCTCTCTCTCTGATAAATTAGAACTGAGTTTCTCTAATTTGGCGACGAAGTGAGGGTTCTTGATCTGTAGAACACAGAAAGAAAAGTAATCCGGAAATCTTAATTAGGCGAATATGCTTCTAAAATATTGTCGGGTGGGGTTTTGTGATTGCAGTCATGGTTTATTTTTGTTTCCTTTTCTTATTATTTCAACAAATCTCTTACTTGCCGCACACGCACATGCGCAGGGACACGCACAAGCTTCGGGATTAGCCTGGATCTGTGCACAAGCTTTGGGATTAGCCTGGATCGCCAAGCTTTCGGGCATTTCATATGAAGGGTAAACTGGTCGGGTTGAGAGTTACTGGAAAAATTAATTAAACAGTCCTTGTTGATCCTAGCAGTGCTGCAAATTTGTGGCCTCTTTGAATATTCTTGCAGGAATTGGGCCTGTTGGTTCGTTAGAAGAAAAAAGATGCACAGAGGTCTTTTTTTTCTTCTTTTTTCTTCCCACATGATTCAGGTTGAGGTGTATTAGATTGATACGGATTATGCTCAAACGGACTTCCCAGTCCACGAATCCAGTAGGAAATTTAACCCAAATCCTGCTGGATTATCCAAATAAAACCCTTAGTAAATTAAATCTTGGACCTCTTGCTTCAAGTACAATAATGACTTAATGAATCCAATCCTCTTGTCATTTTCTTATCCAGTGTCCATCTTTTTCCCATCAATATTTATTCTGCTTATTTCTTTTGGTGACTGGGGCAAGAGATAAGCAGTCCATGTAAATTCAAAAATTTCATTTATATCATATCATAATCCATATTCCTTCGGCCATAATAGAATTGCAAATTTTTGGAGTCTGTTTTGTGAATTGGTCTTTGTTTTAAATTCCTATGTAGGGCTATGTCAATACACATATGACTTATGAATAAGGAAAACTTTATAACTTGCGGAAATAAATTAATAAATTTCTTGTTCTTGTTATTGTTCTTCTTCTTGTTCTTCTTTAAACAACAGATTGGAAATAACCTACTATTGTATACGTTGTCACTTACCAATGATGATCTTGACATAATGTGCTTGTATAACTACATTCTTGCTGCAATGAACAAGTGATTGCATATGTTTATGCACATCAAATACATGGAACATTCTATGGCTGTTCAGCAATTAAATCATGAATAAAGGTATATTATGCAATTTGACTCTAATAGCACTCTATACACCTATTTGTGATTTATTCTGAGCATAATCTTAGTTGGATGCACTAGCTTAATTAAAACTTCGGGAACATCATTGAGAGGTTTTTCATCCTCTTTTTCATGGTTTTCATGATTGTAGTTATTCTTATTCTTGATTGTCATGCTCAAGGATGGTTCCTACAAGCTTCTAAAACCATGGAATCTTCACTGTCATAAGGAACGTTTAGCAATGCTCATTTATGGAGAGGTAGAATTTTGTTATATTTCATGGAATCTCTTTTGTATTTTACTTAAGACATATAACGTATCTCTTAAGGATCATCTTTAAGATAAATAAACGATCTTACAACCCTTTTCTTTTCTTTTTTTTAACAAACTAAGAGCTGTAACCAGAGAAGATGATGAAAGATGGTATTGTTACCTCATTGTTGTTGAGATGAACTATCTACAAATCCAATTTTTCCTTTTTGAGGAGTGTGAGGATTGTTAGAATGTTATGAGCAGCTTCAAGTTTAAACAATGTTGGAAGTGCATTGTGCAGATTTTGTACCAAACTGATTATGCTTCATCTCCTGCATCATTCAATCCCTCACCTCTATCTTGTCCAATGAAAACCTGATGTTTCATGATTTCATGATCAACTGAATTAGGACCAGTCCTACCTATGATATTGTTAGTGGGCTTCACTTTTAAGGAATTCTAGAGTGTGACAAATTTTTTGTGAATTTTGTGAAGTACAAATGGTCTGAGAGTGACAAAATTCTACTATAATGCAGTCGTAAGACTTTTAATAGTTTTTTGCTTATTAACTTCCTATTTTTTTATTGTTAACAAGCCAAAAGTCACATCTCTTCATATCCAGAACCAAGTCTAGTTTGAAGTACTTATTCCATCCAACCTTGTATTTTTGTCAGGTCTCTTATCTTCTACAGAATGCTGAAGATAATTTGGCTGCTATCCAGATTATTGCTGGGTATAATATTGATCCACTTGTGATGAACTGCTAACTTGAAGGCTACTCCATTCTTCCCTTATTTCAGCCTTTTTTTCTTGTTTGAATTAGTATTTCTTTTTATGTTGAAATTTGTTTATAGAATCCTATGATCTCAGGCTTGTAGTTTGGCCTTAATCTGAACATAAAAGAACTGGACATTTGGTCCTACAACTTGAAAACCCATGCGTATGTGGATTTTTTTTGGTGCATGCTAGTGCTTTTTTCCAGCTCTTTTTTTCTTGTATACCATAATGATCCTCTTTTTTTATGCTAATCATATTTGCTAAAATAAGGATTTTTTTTTTCTTGGGTACCACATTTTGTTACTTTAGATGAAGTGAATTCTGGGAGGACACTTGTAGTTAATTGGACATGGAAGTATAGATTTCTATCAGGGAATGCAAACAGAAATTAGGCCATCTCAAGATGCATCTGCCTTTTTATTTACTAAGAAGATGCGACAGCATTTCAAATGTTTTTAATTATATGAGCAACATAAAGATATGCTTTAAAATTGGAACTGCATTTATGGTATTCCTATTTCTTCACAAATGGTGGTTATGCTGGTTGTATTCGCATCTGTGAGCTGCATGTGGCTGTCTCAGATCAGTGCAACTTTTGGCTTGCAGTGATTCCGTACATGCTTTTATTAGCAGCAGCCATTGCTTCTGAAGCTAATTTCCCTTGCAGTGATTCCGTACATGCTTTTGGCCATTGCATTCTAGTAATCATACTGCATTATCTTGAATATTCTCTGTTTATGATTATTCAATGCAAGTGATATTAGCATAAACCATAAATTCCCTTGTTTGCACAAGCTAATGGAGAACAGGATATCTAAATAAGCTGTGACATGCCTGTAGAGCAAAATGGTAGCATTCTCTGGTGGCTGCATTGTTTTTCTTTGCATGTCCTGTCCTTGTGAGAATTATTAGAAGAAAACCTCTGAACTTGGAGAATTTCAAGCCCATTGAGATGCAGTGCATGGGATGCTAAATGTAACTATTAAGAAAATCTGGGAACATTTTAACAATGAAGATGCTTGGATCGATACATTTTCTTCAGCTCTTAAAGTGAGTGAAGATCCAGTGACTAATTGAGAATGAACTATGAATAGTAATATGTAATTCCTTGCAGCAATTTATCTTCTTATTTCTTAACTTATCCAACATCCATCTATGTTAATTAATGTGCTACATGTTGTGCCCCTTAGCTGATATCAAAGAGAGGACGTCATAATGGAAATGATGTTGTCTGCTTTTTTCCTTGGAAGTTACTAGCTCCACAATTTTCCAAGTTTCAATTCCATTTGCTCTTTTTTTTAATATGTTCAAATAGTTACAATACTTTGAGGAATTTATGCAATATATATTCTGCAAAGTGCAAACTATTCTTGTCATGCTTAAATATTCTTCTGAATACATGTGAATGAGTGTCACAGGCAGGGATTCGAATTTTTGCTCTCCTAGAAAAACTTTTTCACTCTTTCTAGCTCTGTTGCATCAACAGTTTACAACTCAAACCTGCCGAACTTATTTGAGATAGAAGTCAATCACAGACATGAAATGCCGACAACCTTGAGTGCTCTGTAGCTTTTATAAGAGGTAAAAACAATATGCACATTTTATTTTGTTCTCTCCTAAGAGTGAAGCTGAATGGTTGGGCCTCATTAGCCTTATTCCTGATTGCCATAATTTCTGCGGTTATAGGTGTGTCTGTAAAACTGCTCGCTGGATTAAGATGGGCCCGGGCAACTTTTAGTATGCACAAAAGTGGCACCTCGAAGCAATTTCCAAGATGTTCTCGTCCATTGAAATTAAGTTCAAGCCACGAGCTTGACTGCTCAAGATGGGGCCTGCAGGAGCTGATGAAAACCTAGGGTCAGCTGAAGCTATTGGTGCGCCAGTCCGGAATATTCTGCGACCCACTCGCCCAGAGGTCCACCAGGGAGGGTAAAGAGAACAATTCTGCTAAATGCTGCCACACAAACTGTTCTTTGCATGGTTTTAAATAATGATGTTAGAATCGCTAGATTATGGTTTCAGACATCCTCTGCTGTCTTATTGAGGTAAATGATATGAAATAATATAACAGCTATTATTTTTTATTATTTTTTGTTTTCTATTATTTTTATTGTATTTCAGATAAAATAATATTTTTTGAAATTACAACTTCTTTACCTAAAAACTCTCAAGAGATGGTTGTGTGGTATAAAAATAATATTAATTTACCTATTAAAAAAAGTTTTTTTTTGCATAAATACTTTTCTAAAAATTCAAATTTATATGAATACCTTTTTAAAATTTATATTTATTTTTGTACTCTCATTAAACATTATTTTTGCACAAATGCCACTAATATAATGGTTCTTCTAGCACCATTAATAAAAGCTATATTTATTTTAATTAAAAATAAAAATAAATTTTGAAATTAATTTTTTATCCTCTATCTTGATTGTCTTATAAATGTTTTTTACACATCTACCCATTAAAGATATTTTAGTTATTTTAATTTGAAACCGTTAATTGTTTAACGATGTTAGATGGCGTAGGTACACGTGAAAAGAATAAGAATAAAAAAGGGTAGAATAGCAAAACAACTGTTTTATGAGGATATATATGAAAATATTCATTTTGGGAGGGTATTAATACAAAATTCGATATTTAGAAATGTATTTATACAAAAAAAAAATTCTTAAAAAAAAAAAAAGATAATATGAAAATGTTATATTTCATCATTCTTGTTATAGCATTGAAGTAGCACCCATTATTTCTGCAATTATTTTAACATTAAAATGTAAAATCTTTTGAGATAAATAATGGGCAATATAACCATTATAATAATTAATTATAGCTTCAGTGGGTATCTTGAAATAGGATACTAAATATATTCCGGTAATATATAAATATATTAAATCTTATAATGATTAGTTTTAGCTAAATATAGTATTTTTATATGCTAATATTTTACTTCTTGTAGATTATACTAAGTTTTATATTTTTAACTCCCAACACCAATAACTTTTGTTTTGTAATGGATTTGACGTACAGCAATCGCAAATTTTTTAAATATAATAAAGCACTGTCACGGATGTGTGACGCCTGCTCTGGCCCAGCTGGCTGATGGCTGCCTCTTCTTCTTTCTGTATGTTTAAAGCGTCACGCGTAGCTCCGATTCATAAGGCTCAGGGCTGGCTGAGTGCACGCCACCGTACCACGGCAGGAGCGGTGGGAAAAAATAATACGAAAAGCTCCCATAGAAGATATTATACGGATTCTTAGATCTCCTCCACGTAATCCAGGAGATAGATAAACGGCTGCGATTAAAGGAGGCGAAGCTTCCGTTCGATTTCGATCAACTGGGGAGCGGATCGCGCGTATCTAAAACGAGATCCACCGCTGTCTTAGAATTCGGTACGGTCTGAACAAAATCGATCGAAGGACGGCTGTGATGCGTCGATCAAAACGTTGTAATCGTATCGTTTATCGCTTTCCCTTTCGCCTCTCGGCATTCTCTACGCCTCCTGCTCTTACCAAGCTCGAGTTTCGTTTCTTTCCTAAACCCTACTTTTCTCGTCGATTCGGTCTCTATAGAAGCAATCGACTCTTTGGGGTTTGCTTCAAATCTTTGACTGTTCTTGGGCTTTTGATGAACCTGGTGATTTTTTCCTATATTACTAGTTCATTTTCGCTGATTTCTTTTTTTGAGATCATGAGCTTTGAATCAAATCTTTGATTATTTTTGGGTGATGATAAGCCCTAGGTTCTCTTTTTTATGTTATTCGTTTATGTGTTCTGCTCTCTTGTTTTGAGTCTATGGTTTCCGTTATGCACTCAAACCAAGAATGTGTGATGGCACACATTCATATTCTTTTCAGTTCCTATTGGCTCAAGTTTGTCCGATCTTTTAGAGTATACCTAATATTCTCTATCTTCTCTATGATCATGCTACCCTTTTGATCGCTTAAGAGTTGCTTAGGCCTTTGATTGGACTATGTTAATTTCCTGGGACTTGAGTATGTGGTCTTGTAGAATTCAAAGTTCTAAGAAATCACAATCTGTATTCTTGTATGCGCAGTCGCATGAACAATAAACAGATGAACAAGCAATCTGAATATTCCTTATATTTTTTATAGGTGTTAAAATTTTTATTGGATAAAATGCTTCGCTCCCCTTTTCCTCGTATCATTTCCATGATAAACACACTAAGGAGATCAGTATGTATTCCTTGTGTTGCATTTCTTCTTCTGCTCACTTATAGGTTAGAAAAGGCAACTTTATGATAATACTGAAAAGGCAACTTTGTGATAAGTTGGATATTTAATGCAGGGAATTCTTGAGTTATAATGAGCATGCAATTAAATTTGTAGGTCATGACATAAGGGATCGTCTATAGAAATATAAGTACTAGGCTCAATGATAGAAATGTGGATTAATGCTCAGTTCAAAAGTTGTGGTAATTTGATATCATAGAAGTTTAGTCAAATATGTGTGTTTAATGACTCTGTATAGTGGATTTAGTTTCTATCTGGGTGTCATTTATTAAATATAATCTTCAAGTAAGGAAAGAAGGATAATGGTTACATCAAGTGTAAATTTGTCCCAAAACATCGTATGGATGCGCCCTGAGTGGGAAGGAAATCAATCATGTCAAAAATAAAAGCTGAAGGAGGAAGTCTAGTACATTGAGCCATTAATGGAGGGAAAGCAATATGGGATCAATCAGGGGAAGATGAGAAAAAATCAGTTTTTTTTGGTGGTGGTGGTGGTGGTCGGGTGGGGTGGGTGGGGGAGGGTATATCAGTAAGGAATGCACATATGATGAATACTGATGGCAGAGTGTTGTTATATGGACATACTTTATGATAATGGGACAAACTAAATAATAGAAGGCTTGGGAAAAGGAGGCAAAAAAGCCAGACTTGTTATTCAACTTGAGAAGTGTATGAGAATGTCAATGAATTAGCTACAATAAGAGATTGGGAAAAGTTAGCTCAGAAATAACCCATATGTAATGCATCAAGAGAGAATAGTGTGTTTTTGATGGGAGGATTTTAAGATCGAAGAGGATCGCAAGTGTTATTAGACCAAACATTTGATAAAATTCTAGGCCAACTGGATTACTTGGTGGATTTGAAGCGGTTATGAAGTTATCCATGAATATGTGGACTTTGTGGTGATTTTTTTTTTGTTTCTAGATATGATTTTGTTGGCTTGTGTGATTTCTCTGTTATGCACATATTCAATCTCTGGTACTAGATAGAATTGTAGGCCCAAGCGATCGATTTCATTATTGCTTGATGATAAAATATCATCATTGTCTTTTTTTTTTAATTCTTTATTTTCTTCCTTCCTTTCTTTCATTGAAGCTAGCTGAAGTTTAGATGCAGCTTGCAATGCTCTTGCAGTCACAGAAGGTTCATATGTTTTGCCTTCCGGCCCTTTGCTCTCTTTGTTGAATAACTTAATGAGCTTGAGAACTTGATTTCATTGTGCACAGTTTTTGAAACTTTGATGAGATTAGTTTGAATTATTTTCTTATTATCATTGTTAACCTTGCATTGCCATCTTTTCTTTGTTAACTGAAGTTAAAAATTCTTCATGATCCTCAGTCATGTGTTTATACCTCTTTTACTTTGTATTTCTATATATGTGCACTTTGATTCTTGAATGCTTTTAGATTAGTACAATTGTGCAAATGAACAGAGATGATGACAATTAACCATTATAATATCTCTTTATGTAACTGTAATATGTTTAATTCAAATTACCATTGACAATAAACACTGTATAAACTTATTTCTTGGTTTTGTAAGGTGCATACAATTGAAGTGGTAAATCTTCATTAAGAGACACTGACAGGGCAATGACACCACCTTCTGAGAATATTTTGGCATTAAACAACTTGTATCATGAAGAAGGTGAAAAATGCCAAGTTTCTGATGAGTAAGTTCTGTCACGTATGTGTGATAACTGCTAAGTTTGATCTGGTTGCATTATCATCTTCTTGTGATTTTTATAGAGGTTGTTACTGCATCCTTTTTTGAATAGGCTAACTTTGTTTTTTTTGCTAAATATAGTGCAGAAGTGAAGAAAAAAACCCAAAGAAACATTGGCTGGGGCCTTCGCCAGTTCAGTATGCTAGGTTGGCAAGAAATGATTTATTATAATCAATCTTTACTAGCAGTTTTGCCAACAATTCAGTTTTCATAGTATCTATAAGGATTTATGAATATGCTTATGTTCATATCTTTTCCCATCATCCGATAATTGCATATTTAGATTGTCAAAAAGATTAAAAAAATGTTTCTGATAAATGGAATGCTTGCGAGAAATATTTCTAATGCCCATGATAATCTGCTATATAGTATAGGCATTTTCTGTTCTTATACTTTGTGTCAATTGAGTAGTTCCTCTTCTCCTCCATGTTCAATTTTTTTAATGAAATCATTACAATGTGCTCCTTCTCAAGTTATAACTTGTAAATTGGTTGTCTTTTAGTTTGTAAGAAGGTCGAGGCGAAGGGAAGAACAACATATAATGAGGTGAAGCCCACTAACTCCAATTGTTTTCACACACATGCATAGATGCACATATATGCACAAGCACACATACACATGCATATATTTGGTCTTTCTACACCTTGGTTAGAACTGATATACGTACATGTAAACATGCATCCATGTAAATACACATATATATTATCTGGACATGATCTGGTCTTTTCACACCTCGGTTAAAACTGATACACATATACGAATACATGCATCCATGTAAATACATGTATATAGGTGGACATGAAAGTGTTGTGAACACAAATCTATATTTCTTTTGTTGAGACATTGAAGTGAAAAGCCTAGTGCCTCCATTTTTATGATTTTTGAGCACAACATATTTCTCTTACGAGGAATTTGATTTTACCAATAGTGAGATTGATTATGCATGAGGTTATGGGTATTGCATGCATGGAAAATATTTTTTGTAAGTTTACCAGTAACATTTTTTCGTTTATAATAATGTGGTAAAGGAGATAGTTTTGATCAAAACCAGATGTATTATATAAAGAGAAAAATCCCTTCTTGAAGTCAAATAAGAAATTTCTTTAGGGGGAAAGAAACATGCATCTGAAATCATGTTAGCAGTTCATTTTGAATGTTAAAGCAAAGGCTAGAGATCTTACCAATGTTCTCTTATATTGTGGTAGAAACTAAGGGCTAAAAAATATAGGGAGTAGAATATCGTGTATATTGAAGACCATGTAACATAATTGTGTTTTTTTTCAAAAAAAGTGTTACAAAATATTTTGATATATTTGTACATCTTTCAGAAAGTGTGGCCCTAAACATCGCCGAATGGAGGAAAAGGATTCCTATAGCTGACCCCAACTAGTTTGGGACTAGGGCTTAGTTGAGTTGAGCAAAGTATAAAATATCTTGGGATACATGTTTTGCATAAGATTATACTCCAAACAAGGCTTTCATAACATTTTTGGCATAAAAATATTGAGAATTTGACACCATCTACAAAGTGTTCAGCATTATATTGTAGACATGTCAGCAATGGTCCAGGTGGAGCAGAGAAGCATACTTTCTATCAATATCTTTTAACTCACATATAAGCACTTCTTGCTCTGTTAGTTGTTCAAATGATGCATTTTAACAAATCTTTCAAATTAAGTAGGGGAAATGGCTTTTAGCTGAAGGCCCTGGATAGCTGCTTATCTAAACCAATAGATAATATTTTTTCCATATCAACAATTTACTATCAGTGGTATGTTACCTTGCATGAATTGAACTTCCTATTTCTTTTCTTCTTCTTTTTCATGATCGTGTTCAGCTTTTGAGTAATGTAGTTCGACCTATTGTTTACTTGAACTAATTGGCTATTGTTTTTCAGGTTGCTGATGAAATTATAGCAGAATTGGCACCATTGCAGAAAAGTGCTAGTTCATATGTGGTTGGTTTTATACTCTTGATTTTTATTTTTTGGTCTTTGTCTTGAGCACACACACAAAAAGCACGCATGTATGATAAGATACCAGAAAGTAATATGGTCATGTTGTGTCTATATCAGCAGTTTGAAGAGAAAAATATTCGGCGGAGGGTGTATGATGCATTTAATGTTCTCATGGCAATTGATGCCATTGTGAAAGACAAAAAGGAGATCAGGTGGGTAGGGTGGTCTTGTACGAAAAGTGCAGAACTAAAAAGAGTGAAGGTAAGTTTTGTTCAAATTAATAAAATGAAAGTTGCATAATATAGGTTTCTTTTGAGTAGTTCATAATTTTAGATGATTCTTGGTGATAAATTTGAATCCTCGGCCATGTGAGTATCAGATAGACTTTGTTGAATATGTTCTTTTTTGAAGGAAGTACACATGAATCTAATGAACAGCATCCAGAGAAAAGCAAGATTCTTAAAAGAACTTGAAGACCAAGTAAGTTTTGTCTGTCATTTCATTACCAACGTACCAACTTCAGTGATTTATAGAATTTTCGTTAGTTCTAGATTTGATGTAAAAGCAAGATTTAACAGGATATATGTCCCTTAGTTTTGCATTTAGCTGATATTTAGTATTTTCTGTTCTTCAAGTTTGTAGATCACCAAAATCTCATGTTGCGAAACCAACGGTTGCATAAGTCAGCAAATTTGTCTTCTCAAGGCGTTGCTCTGCCATTTTTGTTGGTCCGAGTATGTTTCTACTTTGTAGTTTATGTATACTACAAGTATGATAAATGAAGTCTTGTGAGATGGTTTTTTTTTTATTATCTTTTGTTGCTAAGTCATTATATTGTTCTTCTGTGCATGTTTCTCATTAAAGTTTATATGGTTTTACATGATGGAGTGACTAATTCGTTATATATAATACATGTTACTTCTGAATTTTATCTAAAAAATTCTTACTCTTATTATCATTATTATTTTTTACATTGGTCTTTTTAGGGTTGCAATTGAATTTATAGGTCCACGTCCATCCCAACCAAAAATTTGTGATCCAAAAGAGTTTTGGATCGTAGGATTTAGACCAGGTCTAGAGTCCAACTTTAGAAGGTCAGGTAGAATTCACTTTGGGATGGACTTTCTTTCAGGTAGACCTCAATTTCAGATCTATATATTATCCAGTCTAATTGGGTCAGATCCATAGTTGCCAGATTTGCACCTGATCCTATTGGAGGTTCGGGTGTTGGTTTGCAACCTATAGGCAAACTATGGTAAGGATATGGATCAGGTAAAGTTAGGATCTTTCATTTCACATGTAAATGTTCTTGCTATCTGTTAGTTTAATGCTTTAAATATGACGCGACACCTTTGGAGACATTTACCTTGCTGTTTCACCTGCTTCGTGACTCTCTGGTTCTCCCACTTCCATCTACAATTATTTGCTCCATTTTTCATCATGACTAACCATACATTGCAACCTGCCATTTGATCAGATGCCAAACCTAGATCCATAAGATTACCCGACATGCAAATTTTTTCACATATTGTGTGCTACACTTTTTCTTTCCTTTCAAACTTTGGTTTCCCAAGTGTTATTCGTCGGGGCCTCTCTTTTATTTATTTTCAGCTGGTATATGCATGATCATTAGTTTTCTGCGCGATTGTTAGTTTTCAGTTTTATCTAACCTTCTTTTTTACCATTTGCTGGTCTTGTGGGGAACAGACGAGTCCCAAGGCTACGGTTGAGATCGAGATCTCGGAAGATCAACAATTTGTGAAATTTGACTTCAATGGGTACCAATATCGTTTGCTCTAAATTTAATGATTAATTAGTTCAAATAGTTTTCTGCAACTAAGATGAGTAGTGCATTTCTCTATTCCTCCTGTGCTGATGCTGCATTTTTCTTGTTTCCAGAACGCCATTCAACTCACATGATGGGGCTGCCATCCTCAAGGAAATGAGATGCTCCCGAGCACTAGAAACTGAGAATGCCACCAGAGGTTCCATGGATGGTTCAAATTCAATCGCCGATCTAAGTGGCAAATAACTGGAGACAGCTTCTGTCTCATGGAAGTTATGAACTTGTGGCAGCTGACATGGACATAGGACGTAGGCTCATCAAATTGACATGGTGACTAACAGATTGGATGGTTGAGGCAGTCGGTCATTGTTCAGTTTGTACATATTATCTCCCCTTTTTTGGTACTTTGAAAGATCTTGGAAACACTTTCAGGTCACAGAAAGGGCATTTGGCTTTGGTGGTGTTAATTCGTATTCTGTCCACGTCATGGTTAATATATGATTCTTGTCCACGTCATGGTTAAAATTGATATTATTATATCAATTTAGATATCTGATGGGAGTTTTTGATTGGTCATTATTAAAGTTTATTGCTTTTAATGTGTGATTGAAGTCTACTATTTATTATAATTCGCTTCAGTATTATATAGTATTTACAGAATAATTTAAAAAAAATTTAAAAAAATATCATGTGCCCTAGTAGTAGGGTTTCTATTAGTAATGTGAGTATTAATGATGAGAGTTTTTTAAGCTTAGCTTGCAGAGTTCTTCGTATAGAATTTTTCATTCATTGTATGGTTGAGTTTTTATTGGTAACGTGTAGATTAATGATCGAGAGTTTTGTGTTAAAATTTGGTTATTAAAACATTTTATTTTTATAATTTATTATATTTTTATACTATATATTTTTTTTAAAAAAATAGCTGATTAAAAATAAAAAAATTCCGTATATTATGCAGGTTATAGTATATATTTAAATGGAGAGTTAGTTTCAATCTTTATTCACCATACTGCCATCATTAAAATTTATTATTTATTATACAACAAATATTCATGGTGCTAGTATTAATGTATTGTCATAAACAATGTGAAACTTAGGCAATATTTGGCAAGGATAAATGGGAGATATCCTTTTAAATGGACGTTATCCTGTTAAACATCTTAAAAACAGAACAGGCTTGTTCAGATTGGTGCAAAAAGGAAGAAAGAGAAGGAATATTTATGTTTTATAATTTTGACAGAATAATGTTATCTTATGATAAAATTTAAATCATCATGAAAGACCGATTAGGCTACCCTCGTGAAAGCCGTCCGTTTAAATACAAGGCACGTCCCTTCAAAACTTGCACGAAGTCGTAACATGGGAAATCACGGAGATATGTTAAATGGATCAGCAGGAACACCAGAACCAAACCTCTCAGAAAGCTTACTATTTACGTTTATCCCCCCACCGCTTTCGGAAAGATTCCCATTCCGCCCGCTCGATCGCTCTCCAATGGCGGGCCTCAACGCCCTCAACCGCCCCTCGGCGACGGCCTCCGCCGGCCCGCCAGGCCTCGCCTTGAGGCTCGTCCTCCTTCTCACCGCCCTCCCCCTCTTACTCTCCACCTTTGCCTTCGTCCTCCAGTGGCGCGGCGGCACCGACGACCTGGCCTCGCGGTGGCCCGCCGAGTCTCGGAAGTTCCCCGGAATGGATAACAGCCCCCTCGGCTCGTCCATCTCGTCGTCGACGTCCGGGCGCGTGTCGTCGTCTTCCTCCGATTGCGTGGAGATCCTCGGCCGGAGCTCGTCTCCTTCCTTCCCTTATTATCGCGGCTGGAAGTTCAGTTTCGATTTGGATTCGCATCCAAAGGTGAAGTTTATTGCGTTTTCTACGAAGTTTTATAGGGTTTCTGCTTGATTTGGTGGAATAATTTGGTGGGTGGGGACAGATATGGGAATATTGGAATTAGGGATCTGGACGCTAATATGAAGCATTTAGAGATAGTCTGTATGTTTTACTTGGAGGTTCCTGTTGGCTTGGTATTTTTTTTTTCTGATTGTAATATTTGGTATCTACATTTTATCCCATGCTATTTGCTGTTCACCCCATTTTGATTGCTTTAAAATGTGATTGACTTTAAATCATTTTTTTTGATTCGGCATGATTTATCTATTGGATGATGCCCATGTCCTCATCCGTTTTGGTATTAGGCTTGATATTTCAGATTTCCTCTATCTTTTTGTGAAAAGAATGATTTAGTTATGTGCACATGCGACTAAATTTGATTTCGTAGTACCATTTTCAGTGTATTCTTTGGGTACGGGACTAAGGATAAACTATTTATGCCTCTAAGGATGGTTAAATATGCAGATAAGTATTGTATCGACCACTTCAGCCAGTTTGGAGCAAATTCTGCCATGGCTGTTTTACCACAAGGTCATTGGTGTCACACAATTCCTTCTATTTGTTGAAGGAAAGGCTGCAAAATCTCATTCTTCGGCAGTCCTTGAATCCATTCCTGTACGTTAATTAATTTCTCCTCTCTTTGCAATTCATCTGAGTAGATTCTCATGTACTCAACAGTTTACTGTGCATTAACTTGTGAAATATACTTTCAGTTTTATTGCTTTTTAGCACCATAGTCTACTTAGATTTGAGTTCTGGGGTTGGCAGGGGGTCAAAGTTATACACAGAACTAAAGATCTCGAGGAGAAACAAGCGCAAAGGTTAGCTTATTCCACTTCTTTCTACAGTTCTACACCATACGTGGATGTGCCGAGCCAAAAGACGATTTCAAATATGTACTGGTTTTTTGATGTCCATATCATCACATTTGACTTCAATGGTGTAGATTGTAGTACTGTTCCGGCATCCAGCCAGTGCAACATGCACCATAGGCTTTGGACTGGGACCTGAATCCTTGTTTCTGCCACGGGATTTTTTCATACTCAGCTTGCAATGATGAGTACCATAGTTTTAGATGAAATTGAAACATAGTTGACCCTGATGGATTATCTTGAATTTGGAAATAAAATTGCTTTAATGTGGTACATGTATGTGACCGTGTGTTGATATGAAAATCTTCCTATCAAGGTGATCATTTATTGCAATAACATAGTTATAATAAAACTTTTGCTCTACTGTTCATTCTTTTGCTTTAGTGGCTGAAGTTTTTTCCTAAAAGCTTCCACCATTGAAGAAATCTTGGATATCCAGAATTACTTTATGTTAGACGTATATAATCTGTGGAATACTTGTAGAGTATCTACTATCATGAATTCGCTTATTCCAGCTAAAGTTTTTGTTTCCCCTACAGCCGTATCTGGAATGAGACATGGCTGGCAGGTTTCTTCTACAAGCCCTGCAATTATGAACTATTTGTGAAGCAGTCACTAAATATGGAGATGGCTATTGTTATGGCACGGGTATGACTTATTCTGCTACTTCTGTCACATCAAGGAGTTCTTTAATTGCATAGCAGACAATTGTTAATCGTGTCTTATCATAAATGTGTATTGTCATGCAACTTGCTTATAGTATCGAATTCTAGGTTTTCTATTATGGTCGATATATTCTACTATGGCTTCCATTGTCATTGATGAATTCATATGCAATATGGACTTATACTGCCCCTTGTTTTCTAAAGGAATCTGGCATGGATTGGATAATACATCTTGACACTGATGAGCTAATGCATCCTGCTGATGCTCGAGAATACTCTTTAAGGCAGTTGCTGTTGGATGTCCCTAGTGATGTTGATATGGTTATCTTTCCAAATTATGTAAGTTGGACTATTGCCTATTAGATTTAACAATGATTATATGTTGCATACATGTAACCCTTTTTCTTTCCAGGAAAGTTGCATCGAGCGAGATGATATAAAAGATCCCTTCAGCGAGGTAAATAGTGTTCCATTCTTTCTTTATACTCTAAACTTAACACTGCTGATTGCTAATATGATTATGATTTACTATATTTGTAGAAGTTAAATTTATTATCTCACCTTTTATCTCACTTGTAGGTTGCCATAAAAAGAACTGTTTATCTGGTTTTCCATGCATGCATGTGATACAAATGGGCAATCAGTTCTCTTAGGGTTTTTTTTTTTTTTTGTTCCTATTACATTGCCTTTCGTCTAAAATTGGTCCTGATTCTTGATTATTACTTTGATGCAAACTTTCGTACAGTCAATTTGACATTCCAAATTTGCAAATATTGTAGAGGTAATGGCATTGAGATTCACTAGAAAATATTTTGATCTACAGATAAAATTTTTTTTATGTCAAAACTTGAATTCATGACTTTGCAGATCCTACTTATTTCAACAGTCCGCTTAATCATAGCTGCTTTGCACGTGCATAGTATTATATAATGACTTCATGTTGGTTATTCAACTTTGTCAAGCAGGATTTACTATCTCTATGCTACATTTGTATCCTAAGAAGAACGTCGACAAGCTTCCATTCATAGCTTTATTTCTTATCATTTATAATTTTAACTTATGGTCTACATATAAAAGGTGGTCATAGCATATCTCCCTCATAGATGATAGAAGTTGGTAGATAATTTGTTGAAATGCCTATTGGTTTCATAATCTTTCAGTTTAACTAGTTTTGCTTATTGCAGTTTGATTCATTCATTGATTAAAATTTATTTTAGGGCCTTCTGGCTCATATCCCAATACCCTGTTAACAAGAACTCAAGTTCTAAGAACTTTACGGCATAACATTTTCTTCTCAAAAATATCTGAAAAATACATCTTATCTCCTTTGCCTGTCAATTATATGAGAAAAATGCATGCTAATGTAATTGGCCTTTAATTACTTTGTCAGCAACTTTACATGTAATGCTGTAATATAAGCCTAGATGAATTAGGTAGTAATATTTATAATCTGTCTGGCTTGACCTATTGTTGACATTTAGGTGAGCTTTTAGTAGCACCTGATTTTGACAAACTAACTTTATAAATGAAGTGAAACTTTCGTTTTTGATATCATTTTCTCAATTCGTTGTCAAATGAAAACTTAAGAAGAATTCATTAGATCTGTTGCAACCTTACCTGTGTATTCTGTTGCTGTCAATAGGTATCCATGTTTAAGAAGAACTATGACCATCTACCAAAGGATACATATTTTGGTATGTACAAGGAGGCAACACGTGGCAACCCCAATTATTTCCTTACTTATGGAAATGGCAAATCGGCTGCACGAATTCAAGATCATCTTCGTCCTAATGGTGCGCATAGATGGCACAATTATATGAAGATCCCAAAGTAAGATGGATTGCTTTTATTCTGGTGCTTTCTGGACATATATGTGTGGCCTGATTCTTAGGGTTGTGATCTTTTATAATGTATACTTCCATCCTGATGCTTTTGCAGAAGTACTTTTGCTTTGTTATGACAAGGACAATATTTCACTTGGTTTATGGCTTTGTTAGATACTTCAAGCAGTGTTCCTTATATGAGGTCTCTATCTCATTTTTTTTTAAGGGAGGTTAAACTGGATGAGGCTGCGGTTCTACATTTCACATATACCAAATTTTCAGACTTGACCTCCCGGCGTGATCGGTGTGGCTGCAAACCAACAAAGGATGATGTCAAAAGATGCTTTATGTTGGAATTTGACAGAGCCGTGAGTGTCCACAAATCAAACTTCTACACCACTATTGCATTTACTTTTAACATATGTTAACAAACACCAGTCTTGGTTACCATTTTTGTTCTCTGTTTTTCTCTCTTTTGAGATATTATGTTTTCAAAGAGAATTAGGATTATAGCCATAGGAAGTTGCATTTCTATGTACCAATAGTTTCCAATACATGTACTGCATGTCTGGTGGCACTAGTGACATGACCAATGCTATACATGGGATGGGCATATGCCTCCAACCACAGAGGTATGCCTCTTAATGTGCATGGTGTAAAACACACAAGCATGCAAAAGCTGCCACATGGAGACATACAAACATCATTCATTTATTCTTCTATACAATGCCAATAGTTGTGAGTCCAGCATATTTGATGCTAGTGTCGTTACATGGATGCCACAAAAAAAGTTGTTTTAGTCCCAAAAAACTACCATAGTTCGATACCAGATAGACTCTGCCCATCTGTTAGTGGGAAAAGTTATTTTCTATTTTTGCAACAAATTGCCATGATATGATTGAGTTCTATATTTACTGCTTTTCACAGGTTACTATCAAAATGAATTTAACATTTTGTTGCATGCTAGATATGCAGCGCATGTTATTTTCTATAGAAACCTTCCACATTCATAAACCTAGCTACATTATTGTTTAGAATCTAGGCCCTTTGTAAGTTGCTCTGATTTGTGTGCTGTTCAATGCTGAACCAATTGTATCAATTTGCATGTCAAAAAAATACACATGGTCTTATCAACCTAGGAGTGACCTAAATACAAGGGTCTGTTGGGTATGCTTACAATTGATATTTTCGGTGCTTGCTTCTTATCTAATTTAAATTTCATAGTATTGTTAAAAAGAACTGGCTAGAGTACTAATTATGCAAAACAATATGAAGCATCAAGTTGTATTTAATGAAATGCTCTTACCGTATGCAAACATGATGATTTGGTGTAATACCTGACCATCATACTGGAAGACCAGGTGCATTTTTCTAATTGTGACCAAGCTGGATTTATATCATCAGAGATGTACTTAGATGTAATTAAAATTGAAGAATGATCTCTAGCTGTATAGGAATGTCAGTTATCACTGCTTAGTGGACAATATATGGTTTAGAAAATCTCTTTAGATAAGTCTGTGTCCTTACTGATCTCTTCATATTTGTAATTAGTCCATCTAGAGGCATCATGGTATACTTGTTTTGTATGATGTTCATTAATGCGACTAGAGCATGGTTGAATGATGGATGAATAAAACTAAAATGGACCTATGAAAATTTGATTTTGCATGGAAATAAGGCTCTATCAGATTGAGGAAGAGAATGGATTTGGACTGAAGGGTCTGGACCAAGAGAAAGACTTGAGAAACTGATGGAAATTGGAAAAAAAGCTTTTGCTGATGAAACTGATGGGTCCCATGTCAGTGATATGGGAAAGATGGTGAATTGTGTCTGGCTGCTTACAAAAGATAGCATTAACTTCAAATTCTTTTGATTTTTGTATAGTATGACGTACTCTAATTTGTCATTCATGCTCTCATGGTTTTTCCTGGCTCATATAGCTTGACAACAGATGATCTGAAATCCCTAATTTGAACTTGGCTAAGCTATTGTAACACCATTTTACGTACAAGTAATTTACATTCAGTTGTATAATCAATATTTGGTCTCTTAAATTATTGCATAATTAAAGCTCCTTTCTGGAACCATTTATTTAGCAGCTTCTAGGTGTTTTGCGTTCATATTTGTCGGGAAGAAGGAAACTTATACTTCAGTTTCCTAAAAGCATTCTGTTGCAGTTTTGCTTTTGCTTCATTCATTTTGTTGGGTTGAGCTTTAACGGTGAACGAAATGATCATGCTGGTGAATAATATCTGATATGCACCTGCATTTTAATAATAGAACGTGTGTGAATCTGCTCGATTTTTTATGGCTAGAAAATAAAAGCCACTTTCAGCTTGAAGAGATTTAATATTTTTAAACATAAGATTTTCTTTTCTGTGATATTTATTTCTCTCCATATATGCACTGCAGGCCTTCATTATTGCGTCGACTGCCACTGAAGAGGAAATGCTGCGTTGGTAATCTTCTCAACTCTCATTGATTATATTTCCTTACATATTTAAAAAAAAATGCTAGATGATTTGCTATTGTCTGGATTATTAGTATAGCAATAACCTATCATTTCTTAGCATTTGTTAGTTGCCTGTAAAAGCATGAACCCTGTTGGATTACAGAGGAAGAGAATTCTAATAGTGCTTGCTATTTTGAGTGCCATCTGCACGGTGGACTTTTGTTTAACACAATACACAATGTGTAAATTTCTTTCAGTTGGTAGTCTGAGATTTGCTTCTTGTTTGCATTCTTTACCTATTTGGAAATATCTGCCCTGCATGTGGCATGAGTTGATAGCTTTCTTTAGTAAATGTGCATGCGTGTGTGCATTCAAACCATTGGTCAATAGAATATGAATATATTATTTTTCAATGTTCTCAATTTTTCCTTCTCAGGTACAATGAACATGTTGTGTGGACGGATAAACAATTAAATCTAAAGCTTCTCAAGAAGGGTGTCTTGACACGTGTATATGCACCAATGGTAACCTCAACTCGTTGTTTTCAGATTGATGATGAAAAATTATAAAAATTAGACATTTTTTATGCTTTCGCCTGTTACTGCTCGCTGATTAGTCAATTTTTGTCCCATCTTTAGGCCATTATTCAAGGTTTGAGGGAGTCTGGCGTTTTCAGCTCTGCAATTGCATCTGCACAAACACTCTCCAAAGAGAAATTTTTGTCCTCCATGGAAGGCATCCAAAACAAAAACTCTTCGGCACTTCCCAAGTTGAGCACTGCTGCATCCAAAAACATGACGAGAGGAGCCGGTGGTAAAGAATCTTATGCAGCAGCAAGGAAGATTTTGGAGACTGCTGTCTTCACTGAGAATGCGATTCCACCAATATCGCCGCCAGGCTTGGATGATATCTAAAATAAAACATGCTGATCTTCCATTCTGCACTGCTTCTCTGAGTTCAAATAATTCTAGAATACAACATTCCGGGTACCAGTTAACTGCAGCAAAGGAATGGAATAGAAGCAACCTGTCTGAGACACCATGAATCACCCATTCAAATGGCGGTTTTTCTTCCCGATCATTTCATCCAAGCGCTGGTTTTCAATTTTGACATGTTTTTTTTTTCATGGATTTGAAAGATGTTAGATGGAACATTTTCCCCTTGGGAATCTATATGCATGATTTGTTTGCATGGTATTCCCATTATTATTTCATTCTGTTCTAGAAAATTTGTATAGAAACTGATAGGGGCTCTTGTTGTAAATTTATACTAATCCACGGCTCTATGCTATACCAAAGGCTTATGAATTTTTTCCCCATTTGGAGTGGTAATGTTCATATGTCTATTGTGAAAGCCATGAATGTTCTTTTCAAAGTTGGATGATGGAGTAGCTGTTGGAGCTTATGTTTTGTTATTCTGGGATTTTTGTTAGTACCCAATTACACAACAGAAGTAGAGGTGTTATTTTCACTATTATCAATTGAATACTAAAAGGTATTTGATCTGTATCTGACCATATCATCCATGTGAGGGTGCTCTTTCACCCTTGTTCAATTAAGTTTAAATTAAAAAATCAGATCGCTTTGTTTGCCCTACCCTGTCGGTACTCAGCTTGTAACTATGATCGAGCATTTATCCTTTTTATTTATCAACATAACATATTCCAACTAGTACTTCTACTCAGAAGCCATGTCAGAAAAATTGCAAGACAAGACAAACGGTTTTGAAATCTGGAGGGTTCTGAGAGCAGTTCAGACTTCAGAGGCATAGGTTCAACACGGGGAATGTTTTTTCTAGTCGTTAAATAGCTCTATTACTCTTGCGATTGGTATCGGCAATTTCTCGTTCGTGAGGTTAAAATCGATTTCCTTCATGTTACTTCAAAATTAATCCAAGGTTTAAATTCAATCTTTATTTATATTTATTTATTTATTTATCGAGAGTCAAAATTCAGGTACACATCTCAAACAATCGTGTTTTATAACATTGCATTCTTTTATTAAATTTTTGACTGATAATAGTAATAATAATTATTTAACTATAAAATAATTTTATAACCGTTTCATTTTAATAATTTATACAAAAATATAGTTCTTTACATTAGAAATTATATAAATTCTCAACAAAACTAATACAAGCGAGATAATAGGATTATTTTCCACTTAATATAGCATGTATTGAACCTATCAGTCCAAGATTTAATATTGTTATAGATATTTGATAATTTGAAAATATATGTAACTGATGATTTTTGTTTTTTGAAAAATATAATCTGGGTACTCGTTGTGCTGTTTCAGCGCCCAGGTTTGCCGTTGCCCCCACCCTCTGGTCATCTCAAGGTGAGCTTTGATGGTAGCGTGGCGTTGGAGGGGAGGTCCGGAGGGGTTGGATTTATCATCAAAGATCACCTTGGGCGTCTGGTTGCTGCGGGTGGCCAGTGTATGCTAGGACTCATAGTAGTGGGAGCTGAGCTGCGGGCAGCTTGGGAGGGTGTATCCTATGCGAGGCGAGTGCTAGGCGGGTGCACCTCGAGGGGGATTCATCCATAGTTATCGATTGGATTCAGGGTATGGACAGGTATGGTGATGGTCATTCTCTTATTCGTGAGATCCGTAGGCTGGCTTTGGAGATGGACGATTTTGAGGCAGTACATATATTCTGAGAGGCGAACAGAGCAGCAGACTGGGTCGCCTCTTACGTTGCACGGCATTCAGGGAAGATCTGCTGGACTTTCACTGTAGAGCTCCCGCCTCCATTGTATTTTTTGCTTTCTCCTGATCTGGCAGGATGTACTTACGTTAGAGTTATATGAAATTGCGGTTTTCACAAAAATAAATAAATAAAAATAAATATAATAATAATTTATATTTATAAGGTATACATGAGGAAGAAAATCTTCACCTTCTATTCCGGAGAAGTCTCCATCATACGGACACGTAGCAATCCAACTTCTTTTCTTTTGATTAAAAGGCAGGCAGGCTACGCGACGCGTCATCTCTCCGATTGCGATCGCCACCATTCTTTCGGTCTCTCGTTCTCTTCCTTATCCGTCCCCACGATATCATGTTCCTACCGCTTCCGCGGAAAGCAAAGAGAAAAAAATTTATACGACAACATAGATCGCCAACACGAACGGCAGATGTAACGTTAGCATAGAAATCATTGTTATTGAGGTGATCATGTATTTTCTACGGACGTAATCATGTCTCCATCTTCGTACCGTCGGCGACTTTTGGCTCCCCACGTCCCGCTCTCCGTTAATTTATCGCCATAAAGACATCGATCTCAATCTGTTAGACCGTTTAGCTGCGATCTTGTGAACACAGAACACGTAGAACGGTAGAATTCTTATGAGTTAAAAAGCAGGCACACCTCACGTACACGTGTCATCCGATCATTTGTTAAGCAGAAATACATCAGGTCTCTCCCTTTCCAACCGATGGCAGCGTTTGGGGCTATCCTGTTATTTTAATAAATAGAGAGGGATTTCATGGAACAGCGTGGCTAGTCGGCAAGAACCGCCTTCATCTTTCCACACTCGCCCAGTCTTCTTGATACCGACAGATCTCTCTCTCTCTCTCTCTCTCTCTCTCTCTCTTTCTCTCTCTCGTCGTGGTGGTGGTGGTGGTGGTGGTGGTGGGGGATTTGAGAAGACTGGGGAATGGAGACCCCTCTGATCACCGAGGCGAGCAGCAGCGGTGCCGTCGACCGCGGCGGCAGCGACGGCGGCTACCAGAGATCGAAGCCGTATCACCGGAGGTCCGACGCCATAGCTTACGGCACGCGGTATCAGAAGGCCGCGGCTCTCGTTGATCTGGTCGGTATAATCTTCTCTGACTTCTTGTTTATATCCTCTTTATTTTCCGCCGATAATTGATGCATTCCGTGGTTATCGAACCTGATTTCTTGGAGTCAGATACGTTATTTTGTTGTTGGTAATGTTGGAATTGTAGTAGATGTAGTAAAAATGCGATTTAGGGTCTTTGTGTTGAATGTGATGCGTGGATGTATCTTGAATCGTTTCTTGGTATCGATCTTCGATGCCTTTGTGCAGGATTAGTGGTAATTCTGATGTTCTTGAAATCAGCATTAGCTTGATGCGTTGTTATGATCTTGCCAACCACTGGTTATCTTTTGTTATGCGTATCACTACTGTAATCACTGACATGATGGTCGCGATCGATTCAATTCTTGATGAAGAATGCGTTTGGATCAGTGCCTGGGAGAAACGTTTTTGAAGTTTCAACGTTCTTGGAGTTTCTTCTTTAGGCATTAAGGTTTGCAAGTTAGTTGGTGTACAGATGATAAGATATAGATGTGGGATATCGCTCAATCCTTTCTAAAAGCATGTCAAATGATAATTAAGGATTCAACTGGATCTCAAATAAATTTTTGCGAACTCAAACGAGAAAAAAAATTTTTGTCAAGGAAAAAAAAGAAAAAAATAAAGAGCAATTTGTCAAGCTACATGGAGCATTGTTGAAAACTCAAGACTTCTTGGTCATAGATGTCCCAGATCTTGTTAAGGATCTATTATAATGAGATGTTATGGAAGAAGTTGCCATTCTGAAGTTAAAAAATAGAGGGAAAAATGGAGGTTCTTTATCTACAGAGAGGCTGATCTGTGATGTTTTGCATGCTAACACATTTAGGGGGCCAAGGAACTCTGGATAAAACTAGAAAGTTTGAGAAGGTGAAAACAATGGCAGGGGAGAGGAAGGTGAAATCAATGTCAAATGCTCTAGAATACGATAGTGAAGGATGCAAACTGGATCAACCTGGATTGAACATTAAGCTAGTTGGGAACCGCATCATCAGGTGAATTGTTTTAAATGACAGATTGCCAACAAATTATTCAACAGAGTTTTCTTCTTTTCCATACCAGAACTTTCCTTTTGTAAGAGAATTTTATTTGGTATTCAATTAGTTTTCTTGTGTTTTGCCACTATTTACTAAGGCATAAACCTGAATCTATGATTCCTCAACTTCATGGCTCATCCTTCTTACTGCATCAATTATATTTTAAAAACATGGAAATATTGTGATGAAGATCATAGGTTGTGAATGGTGCATTTGTATTGGGGCAAGGATCTATGCTCAGACAAATCTTCAAATAAAATATATTGATAAATGACATCTTTTTGGTTCTGTATTATTGGAGCTTTATTGGCGAGACATAAACAACAGATCCCCCATATTGTAAGTTTGTCATTGGACCCACAACTACACTGTCCAAATGTAAAAGCCAAAGATTCATCCCTTTTATTTCTTTTGCTGCATGTGATGTCTGTTCCATAAAATCAGGAAAATATGGTGCAAGTGTGCTTTATATCACCTTAATATATGCAATTCATATGTAATATAACTTTGCACATGAGCCCTGGGCACTCTATGCCTCGCTTTAAACACGAACCTTAACAAATCTAAACCATCCGATTAAAGTCCATCTAAAAGTGCTGTAAACCTAAGCCTATTGCAAGTATGGGATCTTGTAAACTTAACATTTAAATGGGACATGTCCCGCCAATAAGAAATAAATGTTTAGATATGTGAATAGGCAGTGCCAGTCTTAAGGACATTTGTTATACTTTTGATTTCAGCACTTGTGTTTGTTCGACTTTCATACAGCTCTTGATGCATTTAGGGGCTACTTGAAAGAGATGTTTAGTGGAACAGGTCTTGATTTCAGATTCACATCTGGTCATTCAGTCTTTTATCTGCTGACAAAGGACAAATGACATTTTTTTTATTGCTGTTAAGCTTTCTTTTGCAATTATTGCTTTCTTATGACCTTGTGCCAATTTGCATTAGATATGGAGGATGCTTTTAAGTTTGCCTTCCTCCTATACTTTGCTCTCTCTGCTTCTCCTTTTTATCTGAAATTGGTTACCAGTCACTAAAAAGGAATCTGAAAAAGTATACAACAACAAACATAGTGGTCTTGGAAATAACTAAAACAGCTACCTTGTATGAACGAAGAACATGCTTACTATATGATGATGCTAGTATTTGCAAAAAAATATTATGACAAACAAATTTTACAGAAAAAGTATTTAGCAGAAGTGACATTTCCTGCATAAATAGTTGTGAGTGTATTGTTGATGAAATCTCACAAGTTCATATGGAACTGACTGCTCTGACATTATGTGGATTGCTGCATATTCATGATAGATAATTTGTTTAATTGCATTGAATGCTTGAGTTTTGTTTCTTTAATTGCTACCGATCTGTGTACTACCAGTTTTCCTATTTCTCTCGCCCAATGTACTGATTCTAGGAAAAATTGACCATGCAATTATTTGGTGAGAGGCATGTTTCTTTCAGATTAAGCAAACTGATTTGTCTTAAATGGTAGTGGCTGCGATGTTTTGTTATCATTTTGACCATTCTTATTGGGAATGCATTTTCAGGCAGAAGACGGTATTGGTCTTCCTGAGGAAGTTCTGAATGATATAAGATTTGAAAGGGCCGCAAAGTTCTACTTTACATATATCCGCTTTGATTTGCTGTGGTCACTTAATCTTTTTGCATTAATTCTACTGAACTTTCTTGAGGTCAGTTGATGTGTTTTATCATTATTATCAATATCATCTTTCATTCAGTCTGATGAGGCATTTAGGTGGAAAAAGATGAGGAATTTAGGATTCTTGGACAACATATCAAATTAGTTCAACCCTCTTGATTGGGAATAAAGGACTCCTTATACTTCTTTGTTTTGTTGCACTGTTATTTTTTAACCTTTGGTAGATTATTGAGATAAATTAATAACTAGATTGTGCGCTTTGCAGAAGCCTTTGTGGTGTACCAGGTATGGCCAATATTCATGTGAGGAAAGAGACTTTTTTTTCCTTGGGCAGTTGCCTTACTTAAGCAGCATGCAATCCCTCACTTATGAGGTGAGTTCTGTGCTCAAAAAGTAAAATCTAGGGGGATAAAGGGTAAATTCTCAGTCGTATTACTGGCTATAATTGATTGGTCCATATTGTTAAGGTTGCATTCATCAATCTGTTGCAACTATTTTTGTAAAATTCTCATTCGATAAATTTTTTCGTCAAGAGATCTGGTTTTATTTCTTTGTGTTTCTTGAAAAACAAATAAACCTTGGTTGCATATTGTAGGCAATAGTGCTGATAGATATGCTAAAATACCTAGCAGTTGCAGGTAACTTGTATGCACTACAAGAATGCGACAATTCCTTTTAAAAGTATGGACATTATGTGGCTGGGCAGAATTGGAAGCAACCATCTGTCTGATGATGGCTGGTGATATTTAAGACCATAATAAAGTGGCAGTAATTTAATGTCAGTCACTATGTTTCATTAGCATGTACTGATCAAATATGTTCATATATATGCAGAAAGAGCTATAACTCATTGATGCTCATGGCAATTTGCACAGTGTATATAGCAAAAATGCTTGAGTTCTCATCAAAACTAATTTGTGCTAGGCTGGTTGATTTGTAACTTCTCATTAATCACGGGATAAATGAAAATAATCAGAAGTCATCTCTCCCCTGGTTGGTAATAGGAAGAAAATTTCTTTTAGCATTGAGTCTACATGCTGATGTAACTGTTCTAGGTCCAAAGCTGCTGTACTGTAGTATAATGTATTGGGTACTGTTGCTAAAGAAAATTCTCTGTAATTGCTGCAGGGGATCACACTTTTAATTCTTGTTCTGCATACATTTCTTCCACTTGCATATGAAGGTTGTTGTCTCTATTGGAAGAGCCCTTTGAACAAATTGAAGGTCAGTATTGCTAATAATATTGTTAGAGATTTTTAATAATATTTTATAAACTGACTGCTTATAATTGATTTCTCTGTATGGTCCATTTAAAACCCAAAACAAATATCGCTCTGCTTGCATTTTAAGAAATATAGGTTTGGTTCATGTGTTTTAAGATTGCCGATCATGATGAATTATGTGGATCTTTGATTTATATGGTACATCATGCATTTTGGCACCTTAACTCTATATGTATTGTCAACTTTTGTTAATCTGATACATTTGAAAAGAAAGATCTGAACTTCCACAAATAATTTGATTTTGGTTTCCGAGAATCTGCTCTAAATTATAGTGCACAAATGATTTTCAATTTAGATGGCCCATCTTCTATTTTGCTGTGATAAGGATGTAGTGCAAAACTTACTCCATCTATATTCATTGTTTTTTACTTCTGTTTTTTGACCCTTATAACTAAGTATTGAGATATTTGCAACTTATATGATATTACATTATCACATATACCTCCTTGCAAGGTCTAACGAACCAGACCGTACCGGCCGGTTCGGACCGGTCCGGCTTATAACCGGTACGCCAGAGCAGTGGAAACCAGTATGGGCCATTTCTGTGTCGGAGACGAAAAAGACGAAGAGAAGGAGAGAGAGCGCGGGGAAGAGAGGGAGAGAGGAGACCTGTGGCCGCCATCGGAGAGCCGCGGAGGGGCAGTGGAGGCCGGGGGGGCGGGGGAACCCGCGGGGGCGCGGCGGAAGCCAAGGTCGCGGCCGCGTCCCCTGTTTTGAAAGAAACAGGGATGCAGCCGCGGCTTTTTAATTTGAGAATTTTAAGTGAAGTCAGCATCCGATTTGTCGACTTCACTTAAAATCTCCAAATTAAAAAGGGGACACGGCCGCGGCCTCCGCCGCGCCCCCGCGGGTTCCCCCGCCTCCCCGCGGGCTCCGCCGCTCCCCCTCGGCTTTTGCCGCCTATCCGCGGCTCTCCGATGGCGGCCACAGGTCTTCTCCCTCCCTCCCTCTTTTCTCCACGCTCTCTCGTTTTCTTCTTCTTCCCCGGCTTCGGCGGGGAAGAGCTGGCCGGTTCATACCGGCCAGTTTCGGTACGAACCGGAACCACACCGGTCCGGTAGGCGATTGGTACGCCTACCGTATCCGGTACAGCGAACCTTGCCTCCGTACCGAACCTTGCCTTCTTGTATGTAGTTTCCGATAATTATAATCACTTCATGTAATATGCATTACTTACATATGAAATCTCTGGATTTATTTTCAATAATGCCATTTTTTTCTGCAGGTCATGCTTCTCATAATCTTAGTTTGTGATATGTTGGTCTACTCTCTTTATCTATCTCCAGTGCTTGTTACTTCTTTACCTTTCAGACTCGCCCCGTACATTCGTGTTGTCTTTGTTGCATTGACAATCAGGTGAGAATATTGGTAGTTTTCTTTTATTTCTTGAAACCACCAACTCTATTTATAAACTATTATTTTCTGGAGTATTACTAGTGGCCTGTGATTTGATGTCCATAAACCAAGACATGCAATTACAAATTCCTGCACTTTCAAGCATCTGTAGTCCACCATGAGTGGAATACCTTCACTTAGCCATCTTCCTGCTTCGATGTTTTACTAATTATAAAAGAAGGTCGGGAAAGAGCAAATCGACTTTCTATAATGCCAACATAAGCATCACATAAGCAACTAGACTGATCTCACGGGTAGTGACACGGTCCTAAGATTGCAGATATAAAATATTTTTTGATTAATTAAGTGCTTAGGTGGTTGATTAGAGCAAGGAAGATCACTATGTTGTCTTTTATATAAAAATACTCAGGAGATCAAGGTCTCCTTTCTGGTTATATAGTTCATTGCTGGGAATATTTTCTTTATCTGCCCTTGGTTGCTATCACATCAGAGGTGGCAACTCTTCCATCCTAAAGTGCATCTCTATTGTGTTGTGTTGGTCATTCATGTTTCAGTATCAGTCCGGGCTGAAGAAGTTCAATTTTTCAGTGCAATATTCTTTTAGATACTGATCATGTTAAAATATATTTTAAATTGAAATCCTATTTCTACATAGGAAGATCAGGATGATTCAGATGGTGGAGTATAATTTGACATATGTGATTGACAAGTCAGAACACGATTGTAATTATGTGAGAATGAAATCCACAGTCTGATAATTGTATGTGGGAATTTGGTAAAAGTGAATTTTGCGATGATGTGCATGCTATGCATGATGAGACCAGTAATTTTGGCAGTTACTAGAATAAAATATTTGATCAAGTCCAAGTAGCCGTCTTTTTTATTGGATTTTGCTAGGTAATCATGTGTTATTTTTGCAATCTTAAATATTTGATGAACTGATAGATTGAAACTTCTCCATGTTAATTTCTGTGAATAAGCCACCAGTAAGTAGAGAAAAATATACATAACAGTTTAGATAAACATATAGAGGGTGTCTATATACTATGTATCATTCGACATGCCAAAGTGGTAATATGTGGTGCATTTGGTGAAATCATAGATTTTCATATTATACCTCTTTTTTCCTTATTGATTCTTGTTGTCTCATTTCATTCTTCTTTCTTGTGTTATTTTATATTACCAAACAATGCCTAACATTGTTTAGCTGTCAGCAGATAGTCACTTGATTGACATCCATGTTGTTGATATGATTTAGTTTGCATCTATTTTCTCATGTTAATGGACTTATTGAGTTTTTATGGCAAAGACTGAAAAGCACATAATGTTATTAAGGAAATTTCATTTTTTAATAATTCTGCTAAAGATATATTATATTTGAATCATTGAAAAAGTCTATTGCTTAAATTAGGGAATTGCGTGCATGTATGCTCACATTGGCTGGAATGGCTAGCATGTATCTCAATGTCTTGGTAAGTCTCTAATTCCATATTTCCTTGTTCTGTCCCTCAAAATGTATGCTATTATCCTTTAGTTGCTTAGTACAAATTCTGTCATATTCTCATTTAGTATGATCTATAAATTATGGCAAGTTATCAAAATACTAAATTTTCAAGCCTAAAGCTGAATGTGATATTGCGCTTTATTTCCTTGCCTTTGGAGGTTTTTCTTATCTTCTGGGTGCTTGGCTTACTCTTACAAGTGCAGGCTCTTTGGCTATTGTTCCTTTTATTCTTCAGCTGGTTAGCATATCTGACATTTGAAGACACCCAACAGGGAAGGACCATGTTCTATTCCTATGGTGCCACATTGTATCAAATGTTTGTTCTTTTCACCACATCTAACAATCCGGATGTATGGATTCCTGCTTACAAGTAAGCTAGACTATACAAGAAATGAAATGTATTTTCCTTCAATTATTCTTAAATTGACAATTTTTTATTGCAGTAAGGCATAGTAAAACTTCCATCAAGTACTCAACTGCACAATGAGCAACAGCTCTAATATTTCTGTTGCATGCTAACTATATATTTATCATCATTATCATACGTTACATATTTAATCAGGGATTATTATGCTGCCATAAGTTGATGTTCTCATTACCTGTTGGGGAACATATAATGTAGTAGAAAGTCTAGCATGTGCTAGGCATAGGCCATAGGATGAAACCATGTTTTACTTGAAGCTGTATTTTCTCAAGAACCATTCTGCCGAATGGTCAATGAACTTCTCCAACTTTCAGAATTTGGCATGAAGGTTGTTAAATCAAATGAAGCCATTCATTTGATGTTCAGATTGGACAAGTTTATCCTGTGCTGATAAATATTATCATACAAAATGGATCATATTGCCCTTCATATGTCCTGCAGAATTGATTTTATCGATGACATTCTGAATCATAAACTAAGTCAAGGATTGAAGTATTCTGTCCATGGCATACCAACTTGGCATTGGCATCACATGTACTGTACTGTGCCTTGGGAAGTACTAACATGTAGCTAGTACCATGCCAGTGCCTGTGCTGGTAAGGCACTCAGGCACTGGCATGGTATGTAACGTGCCATGCTCACTGTGCTGATTAGCACTTATACCCATGCTCTAAGTTCTGTTTTGCTTATATCCCCAATCCTACCCAAGTCAGCTTGTTATTTGAGAGCAGCCTTTAACGGATAAAATCACAAGGAGCCATCTGCCCATGTAACTTCTTTGTCCAATTCAGGGCCTTCAATGTAACAGGCTTTCTGTTATACCATTGCCTAAAATTAGTGAATGTTTTTGCCACTGTGCTAGGAAAGGAAAAACAGGGTCCAAAATCTCAGTTGTTCGCGCCAAATTATTTTTCTATGCAACTAGAGCTTCATTGCTCTCTTCAGAAAGAATTTTCTAGATCTTCTCCAATTTATTGAAGAAAATACTCTGACAAAGTCTGATCTGCTTTGAAGGAGGCTCCTGTCGAAAATCTTAATCTAGGTTGTTTACAAGGTATAGGTGAGAAAAGTTCGCCGTACCGGTATCGGTCGGCGTATCGGCGGCGGCCCGGACTGGTACGTACTGGTCCCATACCGGTTCTCCAACGATAAGCTACCGATACTAGATTCCATGCTGATCCGGTACCGGTCCTAGGTCGGACTGGTACGTACCGGCCCGTACTGGCCGGTACGGCAGACCATGCCGTGAGAGACTAAACAACTCTGATCTAGAGTCGTCGCCCACGAAGCTCAAGCTTTTGGGAGGCACAGATCTAATAGAACCAAGTTGGAATTCGGTTCCCAACTTATGATTTAAAGTAAAGAAATAAAATATTCTATCATGATTGGTTGATGCTGTAATGGGTTATGCAAGTTGCCAAGGCGGCTCTAATTATATTTTGCATAAGGATTTATTGTTTTTCTTCTTCCTGCATAGCTTAGCTATTATGTTTATTAAGGATATATACGTTTTTTAAAAATCATCTAGTTATCTTATGCTTTTTACAGTTGTACAGTAGGGAGGTTCATATAGAATTTTGGGCCTAGGTCTTGACTCATATGTTCTTGAACAGGAAATCACGTTGGTCTTGCCTATTATTTGTCATCTATGTGCTGTTGGGGGTTTACTTTCTAACGAATCTTATTCTTGCGGTCGTTTATGATAGCTTTAAAGCTCAGGTATTTACTTGTTGTCAAGTATTTCTATTGATATGTTAAAGATGTTGCAACATGGATCATAAAGTTTGATGTCTTCAAAGCTGTTAAAGAAAACATAATTATGTTCTCATCTTATGCTATTATAACTTGATTTTCACAATTTGTTCAAACTAAAGAATTATAAATCAATCAGTTATACTCAGTGCTATATATTTTTTTTATTTATTTTTAGCTTGCGAAGCAAGTGGCTGAGATGGATTCTATGAGAATAAGCATCTTGGGAAAGGCATTCAGTCTCATAGATGTTTATGTAAGTTATTTTTGTCTATTACTTTTTTTTGGTTACTTTTTCCTGTGAGTAATAAATGGGTTTTTGATGCTTCTAATACAACAGATTTCAAGTGAATACAGATTGAAATTGGTATTCTACGAGATGTCTATGCCCCTATTAACTTTATGTAGGACAAGTAATCACAAGTATTCTGCAGCTATAGGAATACAAACTGGTAATTAGGAAAGGTCAAATATGAATTTACCTTTTCATTGAGAAAGTGAGGATGCCTGACCCTGCAGAAGAAAGAGTGCAAAATTGTGTCCTGCTTGGGTAGTATCAACACCATGTCACCCTCTCAGCTGAAGAATTTCCTCCCAGGACCCCAAATTAATGGAAGACCATATATGCTTCCACTTGTGCTCCAAAACTCCAAATGAACCAGCTGTTTTATAATATTTTTTCATTCATTCTTTCTAGATCTCTATCATTTTCAATATTGTTTTAAGCTGCAATATTTAAATTCTTGCCTTGGTTATGATGTTCCAAGTCCTTTGTATCTGTTTATTTTTGGCTTCATGTCTAATTGAGTTGTCAGATTCACAACAATGCTTGTATGTTTGCAAAGTCTTAGAGGGATTTTGATTTGTGTTCTAGTGGGAGATAACATTTTATGTTCCTTTTGCTAAGAAAACAATATTGCCTAGTCATGTAATTAGATTTTTATGGACTCTTTTTTTCTCTTTTGTTGCAAATTGGTGATTATTGTCTTTCATTTTTGCTTGGATATAAGATATATCACCACATGTCCTTTCATGGATCTAATCATGTAAGAGAAATCTTCATGATGCATAGAAAGGTTATAAAGATCTCTCTCTCTCTTGTTCCTCTCTCCACATCAACACAGAACTATACATGCCTATGTGCATGTGTATACCAAAGGTTCGAGTCAAACATGTTGAACCACCAGGTACCGATTATTGGTATAGAGCAATGGATGAAAAATCTAGAGTGACTGAAGGAATACAGGTTGATTTGGAAATGGGGGTCAAGCAATTGGGAACATCTTGATCGTTTGATGAAGGTAATGGTCCTATCTTAGGATCAACAACTCATGATGAATGAGTGAAACAATTAGCTTCAGCTAGCTACTTGTGGTGGTCATCTTAATATCAATCAATCTGGTGATTTTCTTGGGCCATACTATTTCTGGTTTGATGTTGGACCGCCTAGGTTGCATGTGACTCCACATAGGTCGCGAGTCTTGGCTGCACGGGTCGGAGGTCCCGTACGCACGTGTCTTGGGACATGGCTAGTTTTTGATGGTTAGTTATTTGCCTATTATAGCTAGAAAAGTTTGATGTTAGTAAATTATAGGGAGTTTTGATTTTTGTGAACTTTTTTTTTGAGAATTTTTGATATTATTAGGAAAGTTAGCAGTTAAGGTTCTTCGAGTTAGAATAGGAATTGGAATCCCATATTGGAAAGTTGAAGAAAATGGTCCCCTCGTACTATTTATAAATACCTCTATTGGGGCTCCTCTTGTAATCATCTTTGAGATCTTTGAGTTATTAATTAGTGAGAGTTCTTTTGTGGGTTGTATCCTTCTCTTTATTCTCTCTCTCCTCCCTTTAGTGGATTCCTAGGTTTTGCAAATGAGCGTGTGAGAGCTATATCCTTGGATTGACTGGCTAAGGTGGTACTTTTGGCCTTGGGAGAGGGTAACATGCCTCGGCTCTTCTTCCGATTATCGTCCGCCCCCGTTGAGAGATTATTGGCTTGCAAATCACTGCTACCTTTAGGTTCCAACCCCCTACATTGTTTGTGCCGTAGTGGGGTTTCTACCTTGCCATGATCGATTGTATTGACATATCCATCCTCCAAGTTTTTAGCTCAAGTTCAACACTTCCTTGGTGTTAATTGGTATTAGAGCACGCTTTCGAGGCGCCACCCAAGGAATGCCGAACTGGGCCCAACCGTCCAGCTCGGCCTGTACCGAGTTGACCTGGTAGGAAACTGGGTCGGTTCGGCTTTTGGATCCAGTTTTTGTCCTGAACCAGCCGGAACCGGTCCCGAATCATTTGGAACTGGCTGAAAAAGGTGTGAATTGGACCTTACCGGTGCGAACTGGTGCGAGTCGACCCGATTCTGAACCGACCCCCCTTTTCCTTTGTCCGGTGTTAACATGTTGTTGGGAAGGCCCGAGAAGACCTTCTCAACAACATTTGTAAGCGGCGGAGAATTTTCCACTTTTCTTCTTTCCCACAGGGTCAAAAATCACACCGATTCAATACTCGAGAAGGAAGATTCAAGTCTAAATAAGGTGTGCTTCCTCTTTCCTATCTCATTCCCTCATTTTTTTGGGTTTGAAAAAATAGATCGAAAATTGCAAAATAAGGAAAAATCATGCCAACATTTTCAATTTGGGCTTGATTTTATTATATGTTGTAAATCTATGGACGATCTACATGAAGACATAAAAATTTTGGATTATATATAATTTTTAAAAATTTAAAATATATTTTTAGTTAAAAAATAAAAAAATATTTTAAAAATAAAAATTTAAAAAACTGTAAAATAAGAAGCGTATTTAGGGACATGCAAGCTACTCTCTAGAAAATAAAAAACTTGAATTAATGGTCACCAAATTTTGTTGGAGAGTAGCTTGCATGCCCCTAAATACGCTTCTGATTTTACATTTTTTTTATTTTTTATTTTTTAAATATTTTTTTTATTTTTTAATCCAAAAATATAGTTTTAATTTTTAAATATTATATATAATTCAAAAATTAAAATTTTTTGTGTTATCATGTAGATCGTCCATAAATCTACAACATATAATAAAATTAAGTCCAAATCAAAACTTTTGGGATGATCTTTTCTTACTTTGCAATTTTCGAGCTATTTTTTCAAGCCTCTCCCCCAAAAATGAGAGAATGAGATAGAAAAGAGGAGGCACACACCATTCAGGCTTGGATCTTACTTCTGAAGTGTTGAATCGATGTGATTTTCGCCGTGAGAGAAAAGAAGAAAGGCAAAAAGCTCTCTGCCGCTTAGAAATGATGTTGGAAAGGCTCTCTCAACAAAAAAAAAGAGGAGAGAGGGCCTGGTTCAGAACTGGGTCTGGTTCGCACTAAGTTCGAATGGAACCGGCCAGTTCTGGCCGGTACGGTTCGGTTCGGACCTTTTCCGACCGGTTTCGGCCAGTACGGAACCGGCTCCGGTCGGTTCGGGGCCGGAACCGACTCCAATGGCTGAACAAACCTTGTTTTCCTCCAAGTCGGCTTGATACAGGCTGAATCGGGTAGTTCGCTTCGGTTTGGCCAGCCTTGGTCCTGTCCCTGCTCTTCTTCTAGTTATCGTCTGCCCCTGTTGAGACCCTATTGGCTTACAAATCACAGCTGACTTTAGGTTCCAACTCCTTACGTTGTTCGTGCCGTAGTGGGGTTTCTACCTCATCATGATTGGTCGCATCGACATATCCATCCTCCTTCGAGTTTTCAGCTTAAGTTCAACACTTCCTCGGCATCATGGTTTTAAAAATAATCATGGTGGTGGATGTAGGACCAAGTGAGAATAACTTAAAAGTCTTAAACAATTATGAATGGTGTAATTAATATTGATTGTTTAGCTAAAGTCTCTGGCTGATGACGTCCTCTCGGTGTGGAATTGTGCCCTGTTTAGTTGTTTAACATTAAATCCACTTAGATGCTACATATGATGTGTTTTTGATAATTGTGAGATCAAGAGCAATATGTGTGCATAGTTTCAGAATTACAACAACATGATGATTGGGTTAGTGAAGGTGGAGGCTCGTGTGGAGCGAAGCTCTTGGAAGTGGTTATGTTATTTAACTTGATGAAGATATGGTGTTAATTGATGAGACACTCATTTTTTACAAAAAAGAGATCAGAAAGTAGACAAAACCGGGGCAGTCCGTTGTCTCCCGTCTTAATGAACATCTTTCTTTACCAACTTGATGCGAAGATGCAAGACTTTAAGTAAAGAAGTGAGCTTTTCTGGTACCGAACGATGATAGGTGGTCGTGGTACAGATATTTGATCTTATTTCATCTTGTCTGAAGACCGGCCTAAGGCTCGAGGAAATTGTTTAGTTAGAAAATCCAACCCGAAAGCACCTGGATCAGACGGGTTCCCGGCGTCCTTCTACGTGGTCCAGTCAGCTCCACTCGGACAAGGAAGTACGGATCATATATAGCTACAGCTGGCCTAGCAGCGTAGCTCCGTTAACTTGGGAATTAGGGTTCTCCTAATCAAGTTACGTGTGCTAAAAACAATAGTGCTTCGCTTTCAGCTCTCTTTTTCTTCATCAACAAGCTGAGCATTGAGGGGATCCATTTGGAGCAAGTCTTGAAAAGAATAGTTTATAATGCTAAGATTCAGTTCGGTGGTGGAACAAATATTAAGCATGTGGAATGCATACAAGTGGGGAAGCATATCTAATAAAATCAGATTGGCTGAATAAAATGGTACTTTTGTAGTGATGACTTATAGAACCTATGAAAGGTGCAAAAATAAGGCTTCAATGTCATAGAGACTAGACCGTCAGCCTTAGGGTGGGCTGTTTGTGCAGTATTGAGACTTATAGGAGCTATATTGAAGTCAAGATTTTCAGTCTCGGTTCTGGACCTTATACTGGTAGCTTACCTATATGTGTTGGGTTTGTATGGTACAGCCCCGGTAATGACATATGTTACATTTCTGGAGGCGAGACAGCAGCTGTTCCATGTACTGGGACATTATTGTATTGAGGCCCATACCATACAAATACCATGTGGGCTTAGTATGTTACGCTTGCTGCTAGCTGGTACGCATCAGTGCAGAAAACCTGGATTAAAGGTCCAAGACTTGTATGGAATTTTAGGCAGCGGGAGTCCAAGACTTCAAAGTTCAAACACATAGAATGAGCATCATGAAGATGAGAATGCTGTGGGGATTTGTGGTAAAACTTGCAAAATAGGGTTGGAATTGCTCCATAAGTTTTTTTAACACCCTCTAGAGGCCTTGACAAGAGCGAGATGAAGATGGGAAAGGGGGAGCTCTAGGGGTAGTAGTAACTTGGATGGAAGTCTAAGAGAGCCTAGATGGGGAAATTTTATGAAGGATTTGATAAGGCTTGCATTTGTAGAGGGAATAGTGCTCAATAGGACTCATAGAAAATGATTCATAAAATTGTGCCTTATGATTTTATGATACTTGTTGGTTATGCTGATAGTATGAAAGATTGCGATATTTGAATATAACCAGTTAACTTCATGTGCCTTGCAGAATACAATCGATGAAACATCACTCATGGTATGCCATACCACACCGAACCGGATGGTACGGAGCGTGCTGTACCATACCGGTTCAGTACCGGTATACGGTATGGGGGTCGTATCGACACTCGGTATGCCGAATCGGCTTCCATACTGGGCGTACCGATACAATGATAGGGTGGCACCGGTATAAGTACAAGACCCGATAGTGAGACGACATGTGATCATTGGACGTACAGACTGTTTTTTGCAGTAGGTCGCATATGTCAATGATTGCATGAAAAGCTATATCTAAATTTTGGTTCAAACGTGTTTTTCCATGAGAGTAATGTGGGTATTTCCTTTTTCTTTTATTCTTCTTCTTTCTTTTTCCTTTTATAATTTAATGATCATTAGACTTATATATGATAGGGTTAACTTTGTATAGATATATTCTGGATTGAAGCCAACTTGATCCTGCTTAATATGTTGTGCCTTGGCAAACCTTTTATTGAGTACATCATTTGGTATCTAATACAAGTGATATGTGTGTGTTTGTCCGTCTATTTTTCCATCTGTTTGTCTGTCTGTCCTGAATGACATACATACACAATATCTATTATACGTACATAATATCTATGTATATATGCATGTAAATGTATCTGCTTGTGTATACTATTACACTGCATGGAAAGCCTTTAAACCCAGCTTTGCACGGTGTGCATGTCAGTATATTTTTCAGTATAAATGTGAAAGACTGAGAACCCATATCCACCACTCTCCCCACCTCTAAAGCTAGTCCCATCTTTGATAAATACTCCTCACTCAATTCAATTTCTACTTTAAGGGAGAGAAACAAGAGACACACCTTCCAAAGGTCCTGTGTTTAAGGTTATGCAAATGATAAAAAATGCTTTTATTAGTGAGATGGGGAAATTCCAAGCATCCCAACTTACTCTCACATGCATCGCATGCCTGACACTACATACATGCATATATACGTACATGCTCAAATATATACAAGTACATACATGCATATATGTATGTATATCTGTAGATATATCTGTTTGGTTCTGGAATTTAACTAGGGAATAATTGTGTCATTATACTAGATATCATTGATAAACATTAAGTTCACATGATAGGGTAATTTGCTGGTATTGTAAAGTCATGTGGTAGTTCAAATTTTGCATAACTGATCTTTGTTATTTGCACGCCAGAAGCAGGGGTTTCTGAACAAAGAGCAGTGCATTTGCCTATTTGAGGAATTGAACAAGTACAGGTAAGAACTTTTTATTACATATATGGTTATGTTGATCTTTATTTCACTGGCTTTATGCTCCTTTTTTGGGGGTAGAAGACTGTAGGCAAGCTTTATGGTGTTGAGTAGTGGTGAATTTGTTTGCATTTTATTAATGTGTAAGCAGTATATGATAGAGGCTCTAGCTTAACACGGAAGATTAATGTAAGGGACCTATTCAAGAAAGGAGCAAATAGTTTGCTGCCACATAATGAACTGCATATGTTGTTGATCTGTGGTATATTCATACGCAGTTCATCATGTGGCAGCAAACTATTTGCCCTTTTCTTGAAAAGGTCCCTTACATTAATCTTCTGTTCTGAACTAAAATCTCTATCATGCACTCTTTACACATTAACTAGTTCATGTCTACAAATTCGTATTGAACAATGATGGTTTTCAAAACTTGATGAATTTTGGACAGGTATAATGATGTGATGGGCATACCCTAATATTTTCGTGGTACATATGATGAGATACATAACTAAGACAATGTATTTGAAGCATAATACATGCTCCATCCATATACAACATCTCTCAAATTATCCCCTCTTTCTTCCCTCTAAAACTCATATATAAATCTATTTAATTGTTGTACAACCTCAATTCACACATCTTTTTCTGCTGTTTCATCTATATCCCTCTACTGTTCATTTCCCACCTTTATATGAAGGGTTTTTGCTTAATGACCCCTTACAATTGTTAATGCTATGGAAGAAGTCTTCATTGCTTTGATATCTAAGGAACATTCATATTGCAATCTAATTAAA
The DNA here is from genome assembly GCF_051530095.1 of Phoenix dactylifera. NCBI lineage: Eukaryota > Viridiplantae > Streptophyta > Magnoliopsida > Arecales > Arecaceae > Phoenix > Phoenix dactylifera. The sequence goes on along the minus strand of NC_143198.1, from coordinate 28,481,721 downwards.
ATCAGAATTATATTAAACCCTTTTCAAAGTGGAAATTCAGTTAAAAATTCTTGATTCATAGATTATGACTTTATGAGTAAACCTCTTAATTTTAGTAACTTACATCAGCAATTACCATAATTTTACATCCGACCACCTGAACTTCAATTTCTATTTTAACTCTTCAAGTTGAGCTTGCAGCTTGCTTCTGGTAGGCTTTTTCTAATGTTTTGAGCATTTAGAACAAATGCACCACTGAGATAGAGGAAGGTAAATGTAAAAACTAGTCGTTTGAGAAGTGATTGCTAGCATAATTTTGAGCCAAAAATGGAACAAGTCTAATGGCAGGTTAAAGTACAGAGGCGGGTCTTCATTGTCACTGGCTTTACAATGGCAAGATATAGATAAGGTAGGGAGTCCGATGATGCACATCAGGATTCAATGAAGTTTTCTCTAGTCCTGAGGTGTCAGTACATGGGCTACATCGGCCTCAATCATATCCATTTCTTGTTGCGGGCTTGGTAAGGTGACCCCTTCCAACCAATATAAGTCAAGCTTGTATAGGCTTAAGACCCAGCTTGGTGGCATCCAGACAGTCCTCTGTATGTCTTTACTAAAAGATCTGTTACTTATCATAGGATAAGCAAACTGATGGAGCAGTTTAATGACACCATTAACCAATGATGATGGTGGGAAATAGAGCTAGATGTAGGGGTGGGAATGGAGTTTGACAATCCAATTACAGTATCAGAGTTGGAGCTGCATTTTCTAGTTTGGATCTGGAAAATGCAACTTCCTTATTTATTAAATCAGACTTGGATGCCGTAGAAGTCAGGTTCTTGAGTTCATTGACTTGAGAGATCATTATCTGGCGGACCAAATATTTATTCCTTATTTATTATATGTTGTAGAAGTCAGGTACTCTGACTTGTTTGGCAGAAATATTTAATCCAAGTTTTGATTTTATGATGTACCTCAATGTAGGGTGCACATGATTCAGGTTGGTTTTGGTTGGAGGCTGACTCAGACCTGAAAGTTGAAACCTAACAGTTCTCAGTTTTTGGAACTACAACCCTACCACAATGTTGGAACAAGATTAAGCCAAACAGTGAAGATCAAATTGAATTAGCTCAGTTTTCTCATGTCCATAGAAATTAAATAAATCAGCAACATGATATATTAATTCTTTTGAAGAGAAACTATCAAGGACACAATGAACTATATAACCAACAAGTAGTCTATCTAAAAACAAAAATTAACATAATTAATGAATCTCTGATATAGTATACAATGCATGGAATGCCGTACCGGCCCGTACCGGCCGGTACGTACCGGTCCGGTCCTAGACCGGTACCGGAACGGATAAAAAACCGGTATTTTCCGATTTTTTATCCGAACCGGCCGGTACGGGTGCGTACCGGCCGGTACGGGCCCGTACCGGCCGGTTCGGAGCCGTACCGGCCGGTACCGGCCTCGTACCGGTGCGAACCGGCCGGTTCGCACTGGTACAATTTTTTTTTTTTTTTAGAACCACAGCGCCGCGCGCTGTGGTTTTTGAAACTACCGCATACCGGCCGGTACGGTACCGGTACCGGTCGGTACGTACCGGACCGGACCGGTACCGTACCGGTCCGGCCGGCCACCGGTACGCCGACCGGTACCGGTACGGCAGACCTTGATACAATGTATACATTATAGATTACTTTGGTTCTGATTAGATTGGGTAACTTGAACTCTTGAGCTGGAGCTGAACTGATCTATTTGGGTTTTTCAAAACAATAACTGATATATGCTTAAACTGAACCCAAACTGACTGTGGATGTGGTTTGACCCAGAACCATGTGCATCCCTACCTGAATGTCTTTGTTTTCAAATGTCGTCGGTCCTTACTTGCTAATATATTCTATATTGCATGTTTTCATTGCATATAGAAGCAAAGTTGACATTTTATATGTTGAGTATTTTACTGTATGATTCATTACAAAATGATTTGTACTACACAACCAAGTCTCACCTGTTAATATGTAATTGTTGTTGGATGACGATTTTTTTGAATTACAGATTGTGCGGAAATTGACATTTTTTAATGTGATTATTGCTGGAGAATGGGAATAGTCCCACATTGGATAGGTTAGGGACTCTAGTTGGCTCAAATACTTGTGGGCTTGTCCACCTACTATCTTAAGCTTCTGGGTTGGATTTAACATGGTATTAGAGCCAGCTGTCCCTCTTGCTTGCTGATCTCTCCATGCTCCCACTAATCGACGTGTCACCCATCCTTTAGGCTCAAGTCTGTCCATTTAGACTCAGCATGTAAGAGGTGGTGTTGGAGAATGGAAGTAGTCCTAGTGTCCTACATTGAATAGGTTAGGACTTAGGACCGTTAGGTACTCTAGTGAGTCTCAAATACTCATGGGCTCTCCACCTACTAGCTTAAGCTTTTGGGTTGAACTTTAACAATTATAAACTAAACAAACTCACTATGCATAATCATCTGGCACTGCAGAACCTACTTTTGTTCATTATGCTAACTGTTCATGATTTACAATTGTTGTACAGAAATACATCGGCACTGATGCTATGTAGCTTTTTTTTTTTTTAAAAAAAAATTTCTTCAGGTCCTTGCCAAAAACTTCTAAGGAAGATTTTGAATTAATATTCAGTGAACTTGATGATAGTGGTGATTTCAAGGTAAAATCTCTTTTTCTCTCCCTCTCTGTCTGTGTGTCTGTCTTTCTTTGCTGCTGTTTCATCTCCCCCTTTATACACACATATGTATGCATTTGTTTGTATGTGCAGTATCTTTGCTTTTGCTTTGCTCTCGTCTACATCATGGGCATTGATTTTTTCCTTTTCATTATTAGGAATCTTTCTTGGCTTGGTAAGCCTACTTGTTAAGAATTGCTGCAATTTGAACTCGTCTTATTAATTGAAGTATTTGGTTATGAATCCAGCACATTTAACATTGCACTGATGCTCTGTATTTAGAATCTTATAATAGTTTCATTTTTTTCATTTTATTATATGTAATTCTGCATGACAGCTTGAAGTAGCACTAATGGTCTCCTTAAGTTGAAAAATGCTTGGAAAATGAGGAATCCCCAAATAGTTTGGCAAGGTTTGGTTGGTTATGGTTTTGGTGAATCTGTGTGAAACTAGTACATGACCAGGGGCTAATGTCCAGAGGCTAATGCCTCTCCATTTGGATTCTGTAAATCCTTCATGCCATGTCTCTATCAAGGGATATATTCTAAGGTATAATAAGTCTATATCATTCCTCAATCCTCAATATTTCATCCAAGATTTGTGATGTTTTGCCTTCATTAGTATTTCCCTTCCACATGTATCCGAGCTCGGAACATTATTATATTAGGTGTTATTGCAAATGAATTTACCACTTGTTTTAGTCTTTGTATTATTGAACTGTCATTACTACTCAGATTTATTTTGTTTACCTTAGTATTCTTTGCACAAACCCATGCTACATATATCCGAGCCATTTGAGATTATCTTTCTGCTCAATGGCATTTTCTTTTTGGGGCATTTGGTTCTGGCAATTAATGTGCTTAAACATGTTTTTCTTTTGAGGTGCAAAGTTTAACTGCAATGTCCTAAATGTTGTTGAAAATTGAAATGGTCATTCATTTTAAACCTCTAACAACTAGTGTTCAAGCTTTTCTCAAACAACTTCCAAAGGGTTCTAACATGTTTAGACATGCCAATTACTAATATACACCTACACTAGTGGAATTGGTATGTTATATCCAATCTTTCATGTGACAGCAAGTCCCATGATGCAGCTTAATTCATATCTTCAAAGAAACGTATCTTTGGTGCTGCACCTGTCCCCATATATGCCATATTATAGCTCTTAAGCATGTATTTATCGATTCCTGCTTAAAAAATGCTGTATTAATGATTTTATGTTTGCTATATTTGGATTTCTATGAGGGAAATTTATTTTGATTTTTATTCCTCTCTCACATGCTTTCAACTTCATGTTTTTGCCCAGATTAATTTGGAAGAATTTACTGATCTCTGCAGTGCAATTGCCCTAAGGTTTCAAAAGGAGCCTTCTGTAAGTCAATGCTCGATGCTGTTAAAAACATGCAATATACCTTTTAAGAATATGACCAGAAAATCAGATTCCATTCACTCTTTCTATTTATTTACCTGTAAGTAGCATGCTCTCAACTGCTAGATAAAAATCTAATCTCTAATCCTGGGTGTATGTTGGACATTGCAGCCTTCATGGTTTGAAAACTGCCCATCATTTTACCATTCACCTCCGTGCAAGAATTTGAAAGCTTTTGTGCGCAGCCCCATGTTTGGATATATTATAGTTTTTGTACTTGTTCTCAATCTAGTTGCTGTTGTTATTGAAACAACGGTAAGATTAATGCAACATTGAGCTCTTTGTGTAAATTTATCACGATAATTTTTCCTATTACTTTGTGCTATCTTTCTTAGCTATCCTCCTATTCTGTTAATCATGATCTGCAATACTTAAAATGTTGAAAAAAATAAAAATTCAAATATTTTAGAGGTTTTTTTCATAGTATGTCAGATGATCACAAAAGCAGAAACATTAATAACAAATTCAGATTTTTTGGGTTATAGTTCATGAATGCTTGGTTGAATTCTAATGAAATACATGTCGTGATCAATGATGTTGACTCTTGCTTTATATTATTTGATATGTATTATGCACTATTTATATTGATAATGCCCATGTCCACCCCACTCAATGCATGGTGGTAGATGTTGATCATGACAAATAGTGTGGGCTCTCTGTTGATGTAGCCTGTCATCAATTATGCATTTGTGTTGTGATCAAGGTTCTCGATCTTGGTATTAGTATTGTACATGTTTGGTACTAGTTTGGTACGGTACTGTAACAATATTCGATATGTACAATGTATCGGTATGATAGTTGTTTATCTTTTCTTTTTTTATTTTTAATTCTTTGGTTATGGTTATTTTAGGATTTAGGGATCTTCAAAATATGATTTTAATGTTGTTTATTGTTATTTTATTTCGTATTGGCCCTGAGACTGTATGATTGCTTGATGGATTTATTTGTAATGAATAAAAATAAATATATAGTTTTTACTAAAATGCATATATATTTAAAATACAAAAAACTATACCAATATCTAGTCCCTTGTGGAGTGTCTATGTTGCTTGTAGATCTTGGGATCACATTCATAGTTGATACCTTGGACTTGACTCCAATCTAGAAACCAAAGTCCGTCGTACCGGTGGCGGCTCGAACCGATACTGTACCGGTTCCGAATTCAATGCTGATCCCTCTCTCCCTCCCTCTTCCCCTTCTCTCTCTCTCTTTTCCTCTCTCCCCCGTCCTCTACTGTGTCGGTACAGGCCTGGCATGGCATGGTGTGGGCCCGTACCGACTCGTTTCACCGGACAACCGATATGGTGCCCTGTACTGGTTCCACCGACATTGGGTGCAAGTGTCCTAAATAGTGGCTTGTCACTAACCCTTCTACATGTCTCGTTTCTTTGCCACTAACCCTTGAGTTTTAGTTAGAGTGCCGTTCTTAGATGTTGGTTGATCATATGTTGGTCTAAGAGCTGACTATGTAAGAAAAAAATCAACTCTATTTTAGCAGGATTTTTTTTCCATTTTAGCATGACGAGGAGATATACATTCAACTAATTTTGATCATATTTTGATTTAGACAATGCATACTGAAAAATTTATAAATTACAGGCAAAACATTGGACTCAAGTAAGGAACAAGTAGATGAACAGTACATTGTACAATGAACAAACAGTTTGTATTTAGGCAGGAAATTCAAAATCTGATATGTAATTGTTGTGAAGTGAAATGACTTGCAACTTGAACTGCTTTGGAGTCGAGCCAGTACCATATGCTTTTGTTTATGTATCTTTCATCCAATTGATGTCTGAGATTTGATAATTCTGAATTTATTTTTCATAAGGACAATATAAGAGTCTATGTGCCAAAGATAAGGTATGTCTTTATATTATATGCATCCATACTTTGTTGTGCTTCTATTGTTGGTTCTTCATTTGTTCCATTTCAATGGCCAATTATCACATGCTTGTCTCACCATCATCTGGAGTTTAAAGTAGAATTTAAGATCTAGCTTCAGTGACAACATATTTTGCCATTGTTGGTGATAATTTTTCCTATAATGTTAAATTGATTAAATTTGCTTTTTGCAGCTTGATATAGAGAACAGTTCTGCGCAGAAAATTTGGCAGGAAGTGGAGTTTTTCTTTGGTAGGGATTCGATAGACTTATTAATTGTCATTTCATCATGCGAAAGCCCAAAACAAAGTTCTTAGTTGGGCAATTCAAGTTGTCATTATAGTTTCCTAATCTACTTTCAAATGAGATGTATGATCAGTAGTAAGGTCCGTTGTACCGACCGTACCGACGTACCGGTGGGCACCAGTACCGATACCATACCAAACCAAACCAGTACCGTACCGGTTTGGCTGGTTCGGGCAAAAAGCCAAAAAAAAATTGAGATCGGTACGGGCCGGTTGGTACGGGCCGGTACCAGTTCGGTATGGGTCGGTACGGACCGATACTAACTGGTACGGATTGCGAATAGTCGGAATCGAAAAATATAGCTGTACCGTACCGGTTCCGTCCGGTACCGGTACGTACCGATCAGTACGGCAGACCATGATTAGTACTATATAGAATATTTCGAGCCATCATGGATAAGAATCAGAAAAAATAATGAATAAAAATGCTTCAAGCCTTCAACCTAAAAGCGTGAATTTTCAGGCATTACCTCAGAACGAACCAATTCACTTAAAAAAGTAGCAAATCATGATTCATGGAATACAAATCTTAAGGCCACCCCTGATGCCAATGAGCAAGGTAAGTTTGTCCTGAACTAATGTAAGGGACTATTTGGATAGGCCTGGATCCATAAGAATGTGAGGGACCTAGACCAATGGCCCGTGCTAGACTTGATCAGGTATTAGGATGCCCGATCTAAAGGTCCAGCGTCTGTCCAGAACCATGTGATCCTGATGGATGATTAAAAAGACCTCTCGAGGTCTCTTTTTTTGTGTCCTGTGATTGTCAAGTTGTGCTCCCTCCTTTCTATTCTATGGCACCCCTCTATGAGGCCGTTTCCTCATCTCCAACGAGGACATCACCATCGCCCTTCCTCTCCTTCAACGGCAACCCTATTTGACCATCGTCGGAGCATCCCCCACCGCCATCCACCTGTTGGCCCCCGCCTCTCTCTGCCACTCTCTATGTGGTGGCCATCCCTCACTGGTCACCACTGTCCGTCACTCTCCCATCACCATCCACCCCTCATGTTCTCTCTCTCTAGTATCCCTTCCCCACCACAGTCCGACCCTCGCTGCCACCATCCACCCCTCCCTCCCTATGTCCTCCTCTTACCCCCCTCTCTTGCGTATGCTTGCGTGTGCCCCTCCCTCTCCATAGTCCGACCCTCCCCCACCACCATATGTTGTCCATTGGTCCTCTACTAAGAAGAGTACTTTGTATTTTTTTTATGGATTTGTATCTGTATTTTTTTGGGTTGATTAAAAAGATCTGAAAATCTGAACCCCATCTAATGCGGTGTATGTCCTAACTACCCAAATAAGCCCCAAAGAAGTCTGCATTTCAGTTAGGACTGAGGTGGCAAAATCCTTAGTTTTTCAAAAAGTATTCATGTTCCTTCATTGCTATGTTGTTTACCTTTCTTTCTTAGTTTTATATGTCCAGTATGTAAAAATCAACTGTTAAAGGACCTCCTGAGCAAATTTTACTTGTATTTACTTGAAAACTTCTGTAATTTGACACGTGGTGGTGTAGTTACCTTTTGAACTTTAAAAATTTTGCAAATCCTCTAGGCAGGGATATAACTGCTGCTGGCATAGGGCACATTGGTGAGTGGTCATCATGGCACATGCTGTTCCATGCCGGCCTGCATGCTGAGCCAAAATAAAAATATTAAAAAATAATTAAAAATTAAAAAACACCTTATCAAGTAAAATATTCTAAAAAATGATTTAAATAGGTGATGCCTAACCCATTTTCAGTTCCAATATCTAGCCATGCCTAACACCCTGTTTCTGGGTTTTATTATGGATCTTTTGAAGAACACATTTTTGCATAATATCTAGCAATAAAGTGAGTGACATTGATAATGAAGATAGAATGATAAATCACATTATATTGGTGGAGTTCCTGGACAATTCTATAACATCTTCCTTTTCCTCTCTTCACAGAGATTTTCTTTGGGTATTGTACGTTCTGCATAAAAATAATACCTTTTTGTTCTTGGTTTTTTCAATTGTTTCCCATCTTAATTCTTCTAACAGACTCACTAATGACACCTCCTATCTTTTCAAAATAAAGATATTTGATCAATTCACGACTATATTTATTTTTTATGTGAAAACTTCTAAGTAGCTTGGTTGTTATTTAGCCTTTAAAGTTGAGGTGTGGACATGTAGCAGAGCATTATGGTAAATAAGGTTATCCAAAACAAATCATTTGCTTCATGAAGATTCCGAAGAAACTGGTTTATAAATCAGGCATGTAGGCCATAAATCTAATGCTGATTTCCTCCAAAATTGCGTAATAGAATTCTAACGGAATTATTTTTTCAATTTGCAAGATGAAATAAATAAATATTAGTAGCTATGATATAACTTCATATTGTGTTTCTTTCACATCATGTAATGCTATTTATATCTTTTTACAATTAAACTGCTACAAATGCTTTATGTGCTGAGTAAATCACATTTTCTTTATGATACATGCTAGATAAGAATTAATACATAACACAAACCGAAATTGTTTTTAGTTTTTAACTAAATTATGAAATTTTACTCATTATTTGATTTACATTCTGCTTTTATTGATGGAGTATATTTCTATCAACGGGTCTAGGATATTGATTGTTTTGTTATTCATGTTCATTTAGTGCAGATTATCTACATATCATCTCAATCTTATAGAGTATTTTGTTTGCATTGACCATAGGTTCTTTTTCAGAAGAATTAAAAAAAACAAATTTTGAAGTTGGCTTTTCAATTCTATAGTTATATAATTTCACATATTTGCCATGCAATATTTCAATCATGTCTATGTTGGACACTAATTAAATCTTTAATATCCTATAGGGTGGATTTATGTGTTAGAGATGGCTTTGAAAATATTTTCATTTGGATTTGGTGCTTACTGGTTGGAAGGCCAAAATCAGTTTGATTTTGTGATCACATGGATAATAGGTAAGCTCAAACTGACTTGGCATATCAAATATTACTATTTCTTTATTTTTTTTAAAGGTACCAAGGACTGTTTTTGTTGTGCATGCAATTAAAAACTTGCTCCTGTGCATCAGATCAATTTACATATTTTTTTTACTATTATTAGGTTTTAAATCTCTGGGATAGGGCCGTCACAGTTTGCCTATGGAACAGGATGTGCCACCATCCCGAAACTTGGGATAGGAAATGCCCCAAGATGTGCCGATTGGGACTCTAGGACAATGGCGGGCGGTCCTATCCCGACACTTGAGATAGTACCCTATCCCAGTGTCCCTCAGGACATCCCACTGAAATTTGAGACCATGATCGTAACCACCAATCTTGTCCCAACTAATGTGGTCGCCTCTATGCATTCTTATTTGTTGAATATTTGAACTACCTCTAATGGCAATTTGAGCATTTTGGATATCCTGTCATAGCCTCCATCCATGTAACCTTAGGCCTTCTCCTTCCTTTGTTGCATCCTTAAATTAAAGGACCTATTCTTGCTGGATCCCTTCAGATCTTTGTTGTACATCCCCATACTATCTTATTCTATTCTCCATCTCTTTGTCCTTAGTTTGTGCAACTCCTGGAATCTCTAATATGTATTCATTTGTCACATCATCCTTTCATCTTCTACCACACATCTCAATACTCTTGTTTCTGTGACACTTGTTTTCTTGGATCTTTTTTTATGATTCAACGTTCCAAGCCATACAACATTTTAGGCCCTATTGGTATTCTTCAAAATTTTCCTTTAAATCACATATATGCATCAATCACATTTCCTAGAAGCACCTCCATGCTTCATCCAACTAGCTCTAATTCTATAACATATGTTTTCATCTATATCTCCATTATTTTGTATCATAGATCCTAAATAATGAAAGTGATTACTTTGTTGTATATTTTGTCCATCAAATGGAATCGTGGTCTCATCTTCATTTACATATTCACTAAAACCTGTCAATGATTAGATCTAAATCCCTCTTCAATTTAAAATCTTCACTGATCATTGCATGTACTTGTGTACCATCATAATCCTATCAACTTGTCATTCATTAGTAATCCTCTCTCCTCTCTTGTTTTTTCAGGGGAGGGAGGATCTGTCAGTTGCCTATGGATGACTCTTTTGAGTTTTGAAATTTGTTGTGTGAATTTTCTTAGGAAACGAATATATACAAATCATATAGCATGATTTGAACCCTCAAACTTCTGTGTTTACATCGTGCAAAAGCATCTTAATGCAGGAGAATATGAGGGATCGATTGTTCTCCTTTAACTTAGTGACTGTATAAATAACTTTGAGTGTATTTACTTGTAGGTTTTTGAATCTAATTATTGTAGCAATGTGCTTAACTAAGCTAGTGCATTCCTTTAGAGAAATGTTATGCATTGTAATCTCTGTTCAGTGCATGTTTCTGGAGGTATGCATAATGTTACATTATACTTGTTGCTGCTTTAATCTTTTCATTCATTGTTTTTTCATCAAACATCATGCTCAAATATTTATGTACAGTTCTGGTATTTGATTGATGAACTACGTTGATGGATGTAATTCATGTTGCAGTTATTGGAGAGAGTCTGACCTTTTTCTTCCCAAATCAGCTTCCTTTTCTTTCAAATGGAGAGTGGTAATGTTTTTCTCACTCCATGGTAACTCAAGTATAATCTTTATTATATAAATGAGTGAGATGCATTAGATTAATACAAATGGTATCCCTAACTCCATGTACAATTAGTTGACCAAATAAATTAGATTATTCGTCCCATGCTAATTCAGTAAGTGGTGGTTATCCAGTCATTCTGCAGCTCTTAGATTTGTGTGCAATAACAAGAGCCATCATTGAAAAACATATTCATCACCAAAGTAAGCTAGTAATGGAAGAGACTAAGGTCTTCTGAACAAAATTGTCGAACTTTAAAGGGAAACCAGTTCATTTATTTTATTATAAAAAGATTTTTTTTTTTTTTTTTTTGGGTGGGGGGAGAAAAGAATTGAAATGGTCATACGAAGGACTTGCTGAGTAATATCTTATGTATTCCCATTTCCCAAGTTACTGGTGTTATTTAGAGTAGGCAAACATGTCATGATTGGTGAGTTGATAACTTTTGGAACCAAGGTTTTCCATCTCAGTACTGGACTTGTATCGGTTCCACCCTATTACAATGTCGGTATACGGTACAATATGAGACAACGAGGCATACTGAGTGTTGGTATGGTACAAGATTGCGTACTGGTTCGGTACGGCAAACTTTATTTGGAACTACTTCTTGACAAGGGCATAACGATCGCGTACTCTACATCCTAGATCCATCACTTTTACGGATTTGGGATTGATGAGAGAAAGGTAGACTGGTTACGGCTATGATGATAAAAGAGTTTGTTAATGAAAAAAGATTTCTTTAGATAGTAAATAAGAATTTTTTGAACTAAGAGGTCTAGAGGAAGCAAGTTGAAACTGGAGGAGCAAGTGTTAGAATGAATATAAAATCTCATTAGGGAATCCATATGATATATGCAGGATGCCGCACTATTTTTACATTGAAATTTGTACAAACATGAGGGTTCTCTGTCTTCACCCTTCCAAAAGGTGGGCATGGAGAATAAGAGCATGAAGTTGAAGGAGAACAGTTCTGAAGAATTGTGACTGTGCATACTGCATACCCTCCTATTCTGCTTTTTTATCCATTTCCATGTTCTTCCTTTTCATGTCTGTTTCTCTCTTCTTCTAGTTGGACTCAAAAGTCATCCTCATGCCTCTCCTTAGAAATGTAACAGTCATTTTAAAAATTTTAAAGATTCTGACTAGACAAGGGAACCTATCTTCATGGTTTGCTGCAATATATTGGTAGTTTCATCACTTTTGTTTTTGGGAGGTGGGGGCGGGCGGCAGGGGTTGTGGTTAGATGCACATATCAATGCTTTTATACACATTTGACCATAAGATGTTCTCGGTCAAGAGGAGGTGGTTGTGTCTTGTGTGTAGGGACTAGGGATCAAACCTTGTATTTATCCCTTTTCCTTTAAGGAAAATGTTGGGCTTTGCTATATCATTTTTAAAATCATATAGAGATCTATTCCTGCTCTTGTACTGGAATGGGAGATATCTTGCTTCTCTCCAATCCAGGTACCATTGTTTTGTTGCTAGTGTGAGAACAATTTACCTTTGTTTTGACATAGAAATGATAAGTAGTGGACAAAATAATTCCTTCTCTGTGCGTAATAATCTGGTCAGCATATCAAAATGAATGGAACTATCTCCAATGGCCAAAATTTGTCAAGCTTTTCCACACTGTTAAAGGAAACATGGACAGTTGAAGGAACATCCAAATTTTATACATAGTAAATTTTTTTAATTGAATGAAGAAACCTCTCAAGTTAGGAGTATCCTTTTCAACAATGTGATATTCTCTTATGTACTGTCTTAGAAAATTTCGTTAACTCAATAAGGCAGAAAGAGCCTTTGTGAACTGTGGATTAAAGTGCTGTTTGGCACTTGTGATGAGGCATGAGAAAGTGTCATACCACTGCCTTAGTGGCACGTGGCAGTGATACCATACCAATTGTATGCCAGTGCTTGGCATGTAGCCATGCCAATGCATGCCAAGCACTAGGCTTGCATCGTACAACACTTACAGGCCATGCTAGTGCTGCGCTGGCAGGCCATAACATGGTATGTATTGTGCCAATGGCAAGGTGGCACACCATTGGCATAGAATACATCGACAGATATTAATACTGTAGCAACTGAATAAGGATGTGTGGAAGTTAAATGCCTCTCAGTAACGAATTTGATTTGGCACATGCAGCAAAAAGAATTCCAGTGAAATTAAATTCTGGCCAGGATTAGTTCCAATGTCATCCACACCTTTGGAAAACATATCATCTCTTTGGAGGACCAATAGCGAAGGTGATGGAAGGGCGCTGAGCCGCTGATGATTATCCTTGTATGATGTGGCTCATTCGATTATTCTTGTATGATGTGGCTCTTGTTTATTTCATCTGATTCCCTTTCTCGTAATTTCAAGTCCGCTGCTTTTTTCATTTTATCTTATATCTGCTCGACTCTTTGGGAAGCTTTCTCAAATCTTGATTGTTAAAAGAATATGATGAATGAGATGGAAGCACTTCACAAAAAATGGAATTTGAGAATTGGTACTGTTACGGGAGTATGTGCTGTTGAGTGCTGCTAGTTATATACAATCAAGTATGAGCCAAATGGCTCTATTTAAAAGTACGAACCTTGGTTTACGTTTAAGGCCTATACCCAGATGTATGGAGTGGGGTGCCGAGTCTTCTCACCATCAGCCAAGCTTAACTCAGTGATAATGGTGAATTCAGTTGAATTAAACTTGGCTGGCCTTTATTTCAGCTTGATGCGAAAAATTTCTTCTTGTATAGAATATCTGCATAAAGAGGTTTTAGTGGATCTGCCCTTTAGCCTTCGGTCCTATAGAAATTGTTTGTCTATTGAAGAATTCCATTTATGGATTGGAGCGGACTCCATGTGCTTCGTCAAACTCTATTTGACTTTGGTTTCAAGAAGTCAAGTTAAATTTTGTGCCAATTATTAAGAGTACCTGTTGAGGTATAATTGTTCTTATTCTTTAGGTTGATCATCTTGTTCTTACTGGAAATGATCAAACAGAGATAGGTGGTCTGGAAAGGGACTTAAATGCTGCTGGCACAGTGCATGCCAGCTAGTGGCTGAGATGGCATGTGTCATGCTGGAACATAAAAAGGGACTTCAGAGCCCTTAAAGTTTTATTCAACATGAGCCAGTGCAGGTTGGTACTGCTCAATACTTACCTTATCTGCTTTCTTGGTACTTGGTAGTTGGTACTGATCCAATGCTGTGTGCTGGCACTAGCCCAGCACGGGCCAGCACTTGAACCATGGTTCTGAAATAGTTCTAACTAGAAGAGAATCAATTTGAAAAGATTTCAGACAGCTTCACTATTTTCAGGGGATTGAAGTTCCTCATTCTAGAAAGTGTGGTTATATAATTCATTATGTATACTCTTGTCCTTCTTTGATACATGGCTCCTATATTGTTAAGCAGTAGAGACACCTGTGGAGGCGAGCTTAAAGTTGTATGCTGATCAGGGAGAGCATATAACTTATTTAGAGATAGTGAATGTAATCACTGCATGCAATGCTTCTAATTATTGTTAATTGTGTATGGCCTTCTTATAGAAAGATGCCAAAAATGCCTTTCTTCACAATGATGATGGTGAGTATTCTGTTTGTAACATCCTTGCTTTCTCTGTCATCTCCATATTGGGCACTGGTGGCATGACATCTAATGTGGCTTTAACAAACCCAATGAGTCAGCAAGCTATTTTTATAGGGGAGATGGGGTCAAAGGGTGATTATTTTACTCTATTTATCATACAATCACAATTTATTGATTATTTTCTTTTTTTTGTGGCAACAGGATTCGTTATCTTTTAATTGCAAGGATGTTGCGCTTGATTAGGCTGTTGTTGCATATTCGACGCTATAGAGCATTTGTGGCAACATTCTTAACATTAATTCCAAGTTTGATGCCATATCTTGGGATCATATTTTGTCTTCTATGTATTTATTGTTCCCTTGGTGTACAGGTATGTTATTCTAATCATACTAAACTAATCTTGCAATGATAGTACAGATACACCTATGGAAAGAGACTATCATTAAACCATTATGCCTGGTTTAAGTAAAAGCATATTTGTCAAAGTTGTAGCAATCATCAGTTGATTTTGCATCTTTTGGGATACTTAAATTGAGATCTGTGCTGGTATCATGGAAACAAAATAATATGATAGCTGAGAAATGACAATAACATAAAAGGAGTTAGAAGTGCAAGTCACCCTGCAGAAGCAAATTAACTAGTCATGTAGCAGTTCATATTTTTTAGGATTTGA
Source organism: Phoenix dactylifera (assembly GCF_051530095.1). Classification (NCBI taxonomy): domain Eukaryota; kingdom Viridiplantae; phylum Streptophyta; class Magnoliopsida; order Arecales; family Arecaceae; genus Phoenix; species Phoenix dactylifera. Next base: position 28,466,544 of record NC_143198.1, on the reverse strand, counting down.
CCATATTGACATCTATATAATTTTTGATGGCTTATATGTTACAAAGTAGCCTGTTAAGGACTTTTTGGGTACCTAGTGGTTAAACCCCTCCTATTGTTGGGGAGGTTTTGGGCTAAAGCCTTGGGTGGTACATCCCCAAGGTCTAGATAATTTACCTTGGATCCCCCCACCCCCTTCAAGGGGGAGAGAGAGAGTGACATTGGAGTGCCTAGGATGCACATGACACCGCACGGATCATGAACCCCGGCCGCATGGGTCGCAAGCCCCGGCCGCACGGGTTGCGGTTCTTGGGTCCCGTATGCACAGATCTTGGAATCCAACATGAGTTTTGTCTAGTTAGGAGAGTTTGATGTTAGTTAATTCTAGGAAGCTTGAATTTTTGTGAATTGTTTTTGAAAACTTTTGATGTTATTAGAAAAGTTAGTAGTTAGGATTCTTTGAGTTAGAATAGGACTTGGAATCTCACACTGGAAGGATGAAAAAAAGAATATTCTTGTACTAATAAATATTTTCATTGGATTAGTGGAGATTCTATTGTGGGAAATATCCTTTCTTTGTTTTCTCTCTACTCTTCTCCCTTTTGATGGATTTCTAGGGTTTGCGAGTGAGCGTGTGAGAGTTGTATCCTTGGTGTGGCCAGTTGAGATGGTGTTTTTGGCCTTAGAAAAGAGTGTTCCATTTCTGGTCCTGTTCCAACTACCATCCACTTGTTCTAACACTTTGTGTCGTACGTGCTATAGTAGGGTTTCTATCTCGCCATAATCGGTTGCATCGACATAGCTTTACTCCTTCGAGTTTTCAGCCGAAGTTTAACACCTCTAATGTCGGTATCAGAGCACGGCTCCAAAATGCTCTATCGTCATAGCATTGAAGAGCGTGTTGAATGTGTGCAAGATTTGTGAGACATCAAATTAGATGATTGCATCGTCAGCTTGAACAACTTTGATAAGAAAATTAGCGGCCTTATCAATGGTAAGAGCAACGTGAATGCCGACATCTCCAGGGTTCTAATCATTACCATGATAGATCCCTTTGATGGTCAAAGGAAGTGTTCCATTGAAGAAGTGGAAGATTTCAATTTGTTTTACAATAGGAAGTGTCTTCATCGAGTGAAAAAGATACTTGGCACCAATGTGAACAAAGACCATATCACAACCATCATGACTTCGATATCAAAATAGACGACTTTGATGGATGCTTTTGTTGATTTGCTCTACACCGTTGAACGATTAAGTTCATGATAATCGACGCATGAAGCTAGTCGCCATCAAGCTTAAAAAATACGCATCAACTTGGTGGAAAAATTTGAAGCGACAACATGAGCATGAAGGATGTGGCAAGATCCGAACGTGGGGTAAGTTGCGTTGTAAGCATAAATCTAAGTTCCTTCTTGAAGATTATCTTCAGAATAAGCTTCTTAAGCTCCACAATCTTTGGCAACATGACAAATCAGTATACTTGAAAAATTTTTGATATTAAATGAGTGCACAATGGAATTCGAGCAACTCCTTATGAGGTGTGACATTAGGAAGCCCGAAGAGCAAACTATAGCGCGATATCTTGGAGGATTGAAGCTTGAAATTGAGCAAGCAGTGCACCTTCAACCTTGTTGGATGTTGAATTACGTGATATGATTGGTAACAAAGGTTGAGAAGCAACAATTAAGATCAATTAAAGGTTGGGGAAGTTTTGTGTCAAAAACATCGGCACTCTCCAAAGCCAGCACCTCCTAACCGTCTCAGAAGGACAAAAGCATCCTCAATAACTCTAGCCGTTCCAACACTATCGTCTCCTCAGCAACTCTAGTCGTTCCAACACTATCGTCTCCAACCCTTGTAAGTGTTATAAGTGTCAGCGGTTTGAGCATATTGCAGCCAACTGCCCAAATAGAAGCTTCTCTTTGGTGGAAGAAAAGTTGTGCATAAAAGAGGAGGAAGAAGATTAATTAGTCAAGTGCGGCGAGGATGGTCCGAGCGAGGAAGAGCTAGTACATGCCGATCAAAGTGAAGCCTTGGTGGTCTATCGTAGCTTGAATATGATCGTGGGAGTTGATGAAGAAGATTGGTTGCGCCACATCTTCCATATAAAATGTGCCTCGCATGGCAAGGCATGTAATGTCATCATAGATAGAGGCAAATGTTAGAATGTCGTTGTAATGCTAATGGCCGACAAGCTGACATTGCCTATCGAAGGTCATCTTGTTTCTACAAGTTGTCGCGGCTAAGGCAACGAGATAAAGGTAACAAGTGATCCAATTCTCTATAAAAAACGATATCAAGTTGAGGCGTGGTGCGATGTTATTCCTATGGATGCATGTTATATTTTGTTAGGACGTTCATGGCAGTATGATTGTAGAGCTATTCATGATAGTTTCAAGAATACTTACACCTTTCAGAAGGGTGGTGTGAAGATCATCCTAGTACCCTTGAAGATGGATCATCACCCGAGTCCTCATCGGAGACCAACACCTTTGCCTCCAAGTCTGAACTCCTAAAGAGTACTATTGCGTATGCCCTGGTCGTGTTGGAAGAGAACAAGGAGTCTACGAAGCTTCCTAGGGTGATCAAATTACTCCTCGAAGAGTTTGTTGATGTTATGCTTGATGAGATCCCAGTGGACTGCCTCCTATGCACGATATCTGACACTGCATCATCGGTCTTGTACTTGGTGCCATCTTTCCCAACAAGCCTGCTTACTGTATGAGTCCCAAGGAGCATGAAGAACTTTAGCGTCAAGTGAAAGAGTTCATGAAGAAAGGGCTAGTCCACTGGTCCGTATGTTGTGCTAGCATTGCTAGCACCTAAGAAAGATCGATCATGGCACGTGCATTGATAGTCGAGTTGTTGACAAGATCACAATCAATCATCAGTTTTCACTGTGCTGGCTATGAAAACTCGTTGGAGACGAGGTACGAAGCCTCCAAACCCTCTTTATCTTCATCTCCGACCTTCTCCATTCTTTATTGAGTCGTTGTTGGTCGAATTTTGTCGAGAAAATATCGAAGATCAAGCTGAGGCCCACTCCCCTATTTCGACATTGTTCTCTTTTTTTCTTCCTTTTTTAAACTGTCTCCTCTGCCAACATTCATTACCGAGGGCCTCGACCTCTCCCTTGCATTGGCCTTTGGCCTACTTTGGGGCCCCAACCGCCAGTAAGCGGGTTGGGACTCAAGAACGATCGAGCAAAGGGTCCCCTATTCAGCCTTGTTTTGGGCTGATTTTCATGCCTCTTGGTAGCCAGTTGCCGTTGCTGGCCACTCTCCGTTGCTCGCCATTGCTGCCTGCTGCTACCTCGCCAGACCACCACCACCATCCCTTCCTTTCTCCTCTTCCTCTTTTTCTTCCTTGGGAATGGCAACGAGAGCTCTTTCTCTATGTTGCTAAAAGAAAAGAGTAATAAATTTTCATCTATGTTTCTCTCTCCACCTAGTCCATAGACCCTAACGAACCCTTCCTCTTCTAGGATTTCTTTCTCTCTTGTTTCTCTCTCTTCTTTCTCTCTTCTCCTCTGTCTAAGAAGATCCATGAATCTTAGTATAGAGTCCCATCTTCCTATCCTATGGACCCGAGACCCCGCAAAGAGGCCCTGAGTTGCCTTGGTGGTCGGGCAGGCTTTCAGACCTATTACCTTAACTCCTGTTGAGTGTCTCTGAAAACCACTATTGATGATCCTGGTTAAATGATCTTGGCCTTGATCTAGTCCGTGCTTCATAATTAATAGATCGAGTCACTTAGACCTAACCTACCTGGAGTCGCCGAACGTCGTCACTGGGCCAACCATTCCCTTTTTCTTGTTATATTAATAATATTAAAATTATTGAATAGGAATTAATTGCTTGTAATGTTTTAAAATTATTTTAGCCGATTTGCCTAGTGAATTTTGAAGGTTGAAAATGAAAGAGGTAGGTAGATTTTACACTCCTTAATCTTAAGGTACGCTATACCGGCCCGAATCGGACGGTACAGGGCATACTGTACCGTACCGATTCGGTACCGATATCCGATACGGATGGCGTATCGACACTCGGTACGGATGGCGTACCGAGTGTACCATACCGTATCAATACTGTACTAGTGTGGCACTCGTATAGAGTCTGGTACCAAGAGAGAACCTTGCTCCTTATCAATTTTAAACTATTATATATTTTTCATGTATATGGTTTGTCATTGATGATATCATTTTTTTTAAAATGAAGGATCAACATATATTAAGGCATGCCGAACTGGGCCAAATCGTCTGGTTCATCGTGTATCGAATCGAACTGGTGCGGAACCGGGTTGGTTCGGCCCTAAATTTCAAAATCCCATATGAATTGCCTTGAACCGCTTTGAACTATCCTGAATCGCTCTGAATTGTCCCATACTGAGTGGTTCAGCGTTGAACCGGTGCGAATCGCTCGGTTCACATTGGTTTGAACTAGTTCGAGCCTTCTCTTTAAAAGAATTGAATCACAGTCTATTGAACTGGGGTGAAATGCTCGGTTTATCTCATACCGAACTGGTAGCCGACTGGCACGGATTTCGATACCGATTTGGCATACATATTATAAAAATGATGCTTTGTTATGAAAAAATTGTTCCATGAATGTTTTAGTAAAAATAGCATGTTATGGAGTACAAATCTTATCATGATATTTAGTGGTTTTCCATCTACTTATTTTTAAGAAAAAGTATAAATATTTTCAAGACTCTCAGATAGCTATGTATGACCCTAGAATTGGGAAACATTGATATCCGGAACTAGTTTCATCGGTACACAGGCTCTGGAGGTGGGTATAAATTTGGCATACAAAACATGATACTTTGTATTACAAGCACAAGTTGTGTCAATAGGTATAGGATGACCTTAGCATGAATATCAGTAAGCAATGCTTTGAACTATGATATAACTAAATAATGCTTTATGATTTTATTTGCAATATATACTTGGAACCATGTCTATGAAATATTGATGATTTATGCATGCATGAAATCCTTTAGTTTTTAAGTTTTTGTTTTATCTTTAAATGATGCATTATTCATAGAAAAATTTATACTTGATCCAATAAGGGGGTGTAAGTTTTACTTGCTGAGCTATGTAGGTCATATTTCTTTATTTTGTTTTATTTTTTTCAGACGAATAGGGTTACTAGGAATGAAGAATGGTACAAGCTTAGTATTCGTGCTAGCAAGCTTGGCAATTTTGTAGTAGAATTTTAGTTCTTTAACTGTCTATGAATTTGTAGTTGGTGAATTTCTGAATTTTGAGGTTATGGATTTTGGTATTTAAATTTGGATTTAGTCGCTTTGAACTAGCATTTATTCAATTATTTAATGGGTTATGAATTTGGATCCTTTTGTGATATACTGTTTGAGATGGATTTGTATACAAATTATGATTGTCGGCTTTGTGTTATCACGGGCGGTACCCCTCCATAGAATGGTCGTGTTATGCCCTGTAATTGGGTCACTTCTGATGCTTAAATGTAAACAAATACAAAGCCTTTTTATGACATTTTTGTTAATACACTCTTAGATTCCTAAGAAGTAAGGATGTACAATTTGGTATTCATCAGTCGTGCTAGAACATAGAAGCAACAAAAGCACCACGTCAAATATGTTCAATAACTCTTGAAAATGCAAATATGAGCTTATAAGAAAAAAACAAGACTTTCTTAGTTATGATTTACTTGGTTATACTATAGCTGCTTGCGGAGGTGCTAATTTATTTATTTTTATTGCTTTCAACTTTTAACAAATAAATGTATTATTATATTAAGGTGAATATAGTTTGATTGCAACATTTCTGATTGTAAATTTCATAGTTTTGTTTCCTGATTATTATTTAATTTAGAAATGTTGCTCATAGTTGTTTTTAATTTTCAGCTGTTTGGTGGGATTGTAAACTTTGGAAACCCGAATTTGGAAGCAACTGATCTTTTTGCGGAGGAGTATCCTTAGGATGAATATCTCACATTGCACACTGGTTTACATTGAGTCTTTTGCTTGCATGACTTTGTACTAGAATTGGCATATAATTGATCTATTACATGATATTTAGTTATATTAGGAAGATTTATTTAGATAATTGATGATTCTCCTTAATGAATTTAGCTATGTTCTTTTTAATTTTAATGACTACCCAAATGGAATGGTTACACTATTCAATTTGTTAGTGATGGGAAATTGGCAAGTCTGGATGCAGGTAATAAAACATTTATGGCTTTCATTTACTGAAAAAACCTCTTGTATGCTTTAATTTTATGGTTTCAGTTGTAGAAAAGTAAATCTTTGCATTACTTTGGGATTTGGTTTATACTTATTTAGTTATTCACCAAATATAGAAAGGTGCTTTTTGGCCCTTTGGTGCTTGATTTTGCTTTTGTCTGGATAGGCTTGATTGTTATCAAGTGGATCAGCTGATTCACATTTTCTACACTAAAATCTCTTCAAATTACTAAAAGGCAATCTCTGTTTTTTAGTAGTGATGCAATTTAATCTTCATGAGAAAATAAGAAATTGTATGGTCTGTTAAAGAACTAATAGCAGTAATCTCTCGAACTCTGAGTTAAAGTATAGAAATTTAGGGCTAGTTGCATCCTTGTGCACAAGGTTCGCCGTACCGGTACCGAACCCCGTACCGGTGCCGCACTAGTATAGGCGTACCGAGTGTCGGTACGGTACGGTATGCGGTACGCCAAGCGTACCGACATTGGTGTACCGGTACCGGTACCCATCGGTACGGGTATGGTACGCTTGGTACCGACCGGTACCGATCGGTACAGCGAACCTTGCTTGTGCATATATGGCCATGTGAGTCTAATAAATTTTGGTGGTTAGGCTCCCCATCTTAAATTATATTAATCATACGTTAATTAATACATACATACAAACAGACAGACTGTTACTCTGAGGAAATTGTGCAATTTCCTGGTCTGCTTACATCTATTATGTGAAGTTAAATACGAGTCAGCCAGTCACGTTCCTATAGTCCGTGCTAGGTGTCTAGCAACAGAATATGATTTGCTTATAGATGGATAGGATGGGACAATCAATTGGAGTTTTAGGAAAAATGTTCAACTTATGATGCAAATCTGGGAAGGGGGGAGCGAGCACCTGTGGCTAGATCTATGATCGGGAAAAGGGAGATAGAGAGTCAATGGTCAAATCTGATAGAAGGGTTAGGAGAAAAGTGAGGCAGATGCAATGTCCGTTAATGAAGGGGGGTAGCAATCGGTGCCTTACAAAATTTGATGTTGGTGTCAGTGTCCAGACCTGGCATTCAGTGTTTGATGGTGTAGTATGAAGTTGGAAATCAGGAGTTGCACCCTTTCTCAACAAGGCATTTTAGACCATTTTGGTTCTGGTTTTCATCCCCTTGGGTAGCATATAGATTTCAGCAGTTTCGACAATTTTCGATGGTTTTGCCCTGAGTGGCAATCTAAATGGGGCTTAGAGGTTCTGGATTTAACAAAGATATCATCCACGTAATCATCCTCCATGTGATCAAGCATGAGGTTGTGGATGATTGGTACCACTGCCCGTCGCTAGGTTGCCCTAGCATTCTTACAATCAAATTGAGTTATTTGACATAGATTTAATTGTATTTTGGCTTATATAGGATCATTTGTGTATTGAGGCTACATGCATTTAATATATCGCATGTATATACCAATTTACATTTACATGTTTAATACCACATATTATTGTAAGGTCGGTCATGCAAATAATGGTGATCATCAACATCATCATTATCAGAAGTTCAGAACATTGATGGGAAAACTGATGGGTATGAGGATGGTTGGTGAAAGCGACATCAAAAGTATACGTTTATAAAATAATTTCTGGTAAGGTACCGATATTTGAAAAATTTAAAAATCATCAGTATGTTTGTATGTATCCCATACTGTTTGAAAAATTTAAATGCCAAATCCCATATTGTTTTCCGTCGGAACAGTACCGACCCATATAGTACCATGGGATTGGTATGGCCGGTGCATGCTGGTACAGTGCCAGTTCGTGCCAAAATGGTCTGGTTCTGGTCATAATGTCTCATTTGGTGGTTTCTGAAATGTGGTATCATACTACTTATAGCTTAGGTTATCTCCTCTTCTAGTGCCTTAGCCAACCACCTATCTCTATCATTCATCAACTCTTCTTTTTTCTCTAATCCATTTAATTAAATTAATCTATTCCCATATCATCCATCAACTTGTCTTCTTGTGCAAGTTTCTTTGCAAAAGACTAGCCTTGTAGCTTTTCAATTTCAATCTAGTCTTCACATGGATGGGGAAGAAAGTGGTTCAATTTCTCTCACACTGGGAAGAGCATACTTTCTCAAAATCTTAACTGAAATCGATGTTAGATGCGGACTATCACCCCTCCTGTAAGTAGACCAATCATTCCACTGGAATAAGAGAAAAGTATTTCTTAGTTTACTATACATATAATTGACGAAGTGCATTTTGTGCATAAATTTTAGGTTACCTTCAAAAGGAACAAGTGAGTGACGCCTCAACAATTCATTAGTCTCCTAGGGTTCTGTAAAATTATAGAAAGTCCGTATCAGTCCCCTTGATTGTGATAAAAGCCTGTTTTGAGAAAGTTCCGGTTGAAGCTGCTAAGCCAAATGATCCAATCAGAACTGACTAAAACCGAAAGTTTAATGAGTTTCAGATCATCTCAGCTTGTATGAATTGGTTATGACTGAGACTTCATTCATTACATACCACCTAACAAGTTTTGAAAGGATCTTCCTAAACCGCTTTGTTCTTGTTCTGGGTAGACTGCCTTATTTGTAGCAGGTGCTGGTGCCATTACTTACGTTGCTGATATTAAGTTGGGATCTACATATATTGGGATAAGGAGGGAGAGAGGCAGATGACCATGGGCATTGGTGCTAGATTTTGGGGAGATAACTGTCTTCTGTCCATGGACATGGAAGGAGAAAATTCATGTTTCAGATGCACTCCTTTAATTTGTCACCATGTCTGCATCTTCAGTATTTCTTGTGGTTTTCCCAACTTTTGTGTTATGCAATTTGTAACAGATTTCATGAATTTGAATTTTGGCACTGCAGTTTTTCCTCGAGAAACTAAGGGTTATCTTTCTATTCAGAGCTACAGGGATCTCACAGGAACTTCTTGGACACTCGCTTACTTCGTTAGTTTTTATCTTATAACGGTACTGCTTCTACTTAATCTGGTGAGTTACTATATAACAGTTATCTGTAGTTCTTTTATAAATGAATGTGCTTGGTTGAAGACAGCATATAGAATTACTATAATTGCATTCTATGATATTCAGCAGTTGTATTCTGTAATAGTTATTTTTTCTTAGCATAAGGAAAATCAGTTTGTATGTTTGTGAGAGTATTTAAACCACTAGTTTAATAATCTGCCAACCAAGGTTCGCCGGACCAATTGTACCGGCATACCGGTGAGCATCGGTACCGGTACGGTTCCGGTAACCGAAATCGGTACCGAACCGGAGCCACGCGCGCTCGGACATCAAAAAAAAAAAGCAAAAAAAAAACAATGCGTCCGCGCGCATCCGCGGACGCGCCAAATGCCACAGAGAACGCACGCTGCCCTGCGCGGGGAACCGCGCGCGGGCACGATTCCCTGCTGGGGAATCAGCTGCGGGCGCGGTTCCTGTGTGGGGAATCGCGCGCGGGCGTGCATTCTCCACTCGCGCGTCCGCACGCAATTCCAAAAAAAAAAAAATCGTCGCTTCCGCGCGGACGCGTTAAATGCCACATAGTGGCTTTAAATGCCACTCTGTGGCATTAAGAGGCCCACGCGGGTTTCAGCCGCGTGGTTGGTCGGTTCGCACCGGTATAAGTACGGAACCAATCAATTCCGACCCAGTTTGGGTCGGAACCGTTTTTATACGCTGTATCGTACCGGTGCTCGTCGGCACTGGTTCGATACAGGCTGAACCGACCGGTTCCGGTGGGTTCAACATGCCTTGCTGCCAACCAATTTTGGTAGTTTGACATGATTTCCCAAGGCCCTTTGTTGACATAGCCAAATAGTTGTAGTAGATCTAAATATTTCACGTGCCCAATTTACTTGCAATTTTACATCATTTTTGCAAGATTTTCTTTAAAAATTCACCTAGTATTCTGATCTCATTTTTACCTGAAAGCTTCTTTTCTGTACTACTATTCTTAGATTTCTGATATCACTCAATGATTTTGGTTAACTCTTTATTGCGAAGAAAATTTCTTCATATTGAAACCTCTTTTCTCAAGACTAATACATACTAATACAACCAAACAGCCAAAATCATCAAATGCATGCAGCACCTTCATAGTTAACCTTCTCACTTCCTTTTTTATATTACTTCATCGAAAGATTCAGCAAAGCGTACTCCCATCTCATCTTTTAGCTAAAGCCTTTTCCCTTCACCTCCCTCTATGGTTTCAATATGTCTCAAACAAATGGAAACGCCAACTACTGCAATTTCCCTTTCATTGAGATTCCCATGTAATATAAATTCTCCACATGCTCCCCCGCCTTGGTATTTGGGAAATACAATCTCTCTCTGTGATGCGCACACACTTCATTTTTTTTTTCTAATTGTTCCTTTTGAAGCCATATCCATCATGGTAAGCGTATTAATATCTGCCTCTTTACTTCTTTCATTTTATTCATGTTACTTGTCACCCAATTTTTAATAGACTTTTTATTCACCAATTTATATGATGGACCATTTGTGAGCATCTTTGGCTTATAATCACATAAACAGATAATATTCCATTAGCAGCTACTTGGCTTCAAGTGTTGTAATTCATCTCAGATGTTCATTCAATGCACCAAGTCAGCCCTCTTGATAATCCCATATCTGCCACCCTCATCACATGTACTTCTTACCTTGCACAGTCTTCCAATCTGGTTTGCACAATTCATCTGCTCCGAGTAACATTCTATAAATATTGGCAAACATGCATGCGCTATGCATGTTGGAAATAGATAATAATAAATAAAAAGTAATATGGAAAACAAAACTAGTAAGAATAAATCTACTCAGAAATTGAAAGTTTAGAGTAGTAAAATCTACATTTGTTTTAGATTGATTGTTAATATAAAAAAAAGTTCTTTTGGTAAACTGGAAGATCCCCTAGAATCCTAAATAGATTTGGTTTTTCTAAATCAGCTTTTCAATGGAGATTATTCTCACCTCAATTTTAAATTTCATTGGAGAACAAAAGTTATGGTAAGGATCCTTAGTGCATATAAAATTTCTTGTCATGGTCTTATTGAAAAAAAAGATTATCACCTTGGAAGGTTGTGACAGTCAATATTTTGGGTTTTCTAGAGTTAAATGGAGTGCATTTTGGGGAGAAACAGTGACTTCCAGAATCAAATGGTTTTGTAATATAGCATAGATATTTAGGTATAACAAACTTGGGTATTCGATAAGACCAAGGCAAGCGATATCAAAATTTTGTTTCTATCAAGTTACATGAGGAACTGTGAACTGACTATGAATTGAAAGGCTTTTAAATGCAAACATGCAAAGTTTCTAACTAGTTTGTGTAGAAGCTGTTGCAAACTGTCATTTAGTATGAATGTCATATATATGATGGTTTCAAATCCAGAAAATAAAAAGTTTATAGTGGTTGAAACCAAGGTATGCGGAACTGACCGAACCGACGTACCAGTGAAGACTGGTACCGGTTGGAACCCGTACCGAACCGGTTCAGAAAAAAAAAACGAGCGGACGCACAGACGTCCGCGTTATGTTAATGCCACTCTGTGGCATTAAAAGCCCAACGCGGGGCAGCGCATGGGCTCGCTGCCCTGCGCGGGCGCGAGTCGAGGATGCGTTTCCCTACTCGCGCCCGCGCCCACGCGCGCAGGCGCTATTCCCCCGGCCTTTCTCTCTCTCTCTTTTTTTCCTTTCTCCTCTTCTTCTTTCCGAGCCTCTCTTTTCTTCCCCTCTCCTCCTCCTCTCTTCTCCTCTCTTTTTCCTCTTTTCTTGCGAGCAAGGGAGGTCTTCTTTCCTGCGAGGTGCTCGGGAGGAAGAAAGAGGCCCGGTAGCACAAGAGAGGTCTTCTTCCCCTCTCTTCTCCTCTCTTCCCCCCTTCTTCCCCGCGAGTACCGATGTGAACCGGTAGTTCGCACCATTACCGGGCTTGTACCGGTGCGAACTATATCGTTTCGCACCAATACGGGCAAGGAACCGTTCGATTCGGACCCCAAAGGGGTCGGAACCAAATTCAATGGTTGTACCGTACTGGTGGAGGCTTGTACCATTTGGGGTCGGAACCGAATTCAATGATTGTACCGTACCGGTGGAGACCGGTACCGGTATGGTATAGGCTGAACCGGTCGGTTCCGACCGGTTTATAGCAGAGGCTAGAAACTGCATTGTTTAGTAGGGTAAAGTCGTTCTCTCTTTATGATTTTTCCCCTATATGTCATGCTAGATTTTCACAGTGTAGGATTTGGACAAAGTTTATCAACTAGTTTTTCAAGTTAATTGGACCATTTTTAATGTCTTCCATTTCAAATTTAAGTGATCTTGCATAGCTCTGTTCTTTATTTGCTAGTTCTTGTAAATCCACAATAGGATACTATAAGTGGATATCCTTTCTCCTTTCCATAGAGGGGAAATATATGAATATGGAAATTGCCAGGTAATCTTTTATTCTATTGATTCCTTCTTTAAGAAGTGGCACTGGATAGAAGTGCCAAACTCTCATTTCTTGAAAATTCACATCAAGTCCAATGCAAAAGCAGAAAATGTAATAACTTGAAGAAGCTGGGTTGATTTGTTAATTCAATCCTTTTGCCTTAGGCTTTATATTTCCATTTTGGAAGGAATAGTACTCATATTGCTTCTTTCTCCTAGTTTTTATGCTAGATCTGCCTTCTCTTCAAATGCTAATTTTCATATACTAATTCAGCTCCAGTTTATATATTCAGTTTTAGTATTATTTGAATTAACGATCTCATGATCTAATTAGAACAATGGCAGTACATATTGTAAAAACTTAGGTGATGCTTTCTCTCTTTGACCTCTCTTAACCATATCTAGTTATGACACTTGCAGCAACAGAGCTACATTCTTGGGTATCAAAATGCTGATTCTTTTGTTTGCATGACTAAGTTACTAACAGATAGACTTGTTTGAAATTTCAAAAGTATTTACAAAATGTCTGGATTTTCCTTGTGGATAGCGACTTGACCCTTACCTTTAGCCCAAGTCTGTAGTTGCAAGAAGACAAGAAATTTTAAGTTGAATTATTTGTGTATCTGCTTTAAAAGAGAGTTGATAAAGCTTTCCATTTCTAGGTAATTGTTGGTGAATAAAATTAAGCAACATTTTCTGTTTTGTCGTTTCAGGTTGTAGCATTTGTTCTGGAGGCATTCTTTGCTGAAATGGAACTTGAAACAACTAGTGGATCTGAAGAAGACAAGGTTTGTGTATACCTAAAATTATTATGAGCCTCCAAGGAAAAATTTGGTCAGAGAAGTTTTCTCTCTGTGCCATTCATCTTTCCCATTAGAAAGTAATGCTTGGCTTGTCAGACAGATGAAGAACAAGAAATCATCACCTGATGCCTTATCTAATTAGTTACACCTTATTCTATCAAATAATGACCTCATGTTAATATGGATTACAAAAAATAGAATCTAGAACTGCATCTTCTCAAATGTTTCCAAAGGAACACATCAGGCATATAAGTTGATTTCTAATCTGCATTGTTACATGATTTTATATGCATAATATACAAGCGCATGCGAGGTTTAAAAATACCGGTACCAGACTCCTTACCTGTTTTAAACCAGAAAGGTATGGTACTGGCATGGTCGGGAGACTCAGTATGAGCTGAAATGGTTAGGATCAACAAGGATAAAAAAGGAACAGGTATGTACCAACTCCTGATGCATCGTGACTATTGGTATGCAATGGTGTTGTACTGGTTCCACCATTTTCAGCATTTTGCAAAATTTCTTTGCATATATGTCAGTTCCAATTAGGGCATGGTGAATCTATTAAATACAAAGTTCTACCTGACACTGCATCTCCACTACCTATTATTTAGTGAAATAATACCATGCTTACCCATCTAGGCAATTTACCTTTTAACAACCAATATAGTAGATAATTATTTTCTTTGGGTTTCATATGAGTGGTCCCATATAGTCGCCTTTCTAATCTCATGTTTATTCTTTGCATTGCCTGCTTCTACGATAATCTGTTGAGCGGAAGAGTAGGATTGTACATGAGGACATATTTTCTGAGGTTTGGATGAAAAAAAGTTAATGCGCAAAACATTTTTTATGACTTTTCTAGGTCTCAAGTAGATAATTTGTCATGGTTATATAGTATACAGGTATTATAGATACTGTTCATCCCTTATTTTGATGTCATCATGTTTACATGCGCAAGATGTTGACATTGAACTGTAATTGGTCAGCAAATAAGAGAGCAGTGTTTTCTATTGTTTTCTGGCTGAACTCTGCTTATTCTGTAATATAAATTGGTGTTACCTTCTCCCTTCTGCATTTTCTGTGACACCTGTACTTGTCTCTATGAAGCATTTACTTTATTGTTTCAGGATGCACCTCAAAAGAAGGACCGACGCCGACGTGTTGGGTAACAGTCTCATACTTGGCGGTTTATTGTGTAGATGGATTAGTTTATGTTCAGTAAACATGACTATCCTTTATTGTGTGGACGGATCAGTTTATGTTCGGTACACATGACTACCCTTGTTATATGTTGATGCAGTGTGAAGTCTAGGAGTCGCACGGTAGACATTCTTCTTCATCACATGCTGAGTGCTGAACTAAGTCAAAACTCAAAGCTGTAAAGCCTAGTTCTACATCTACAGGGTAATAAGAGCCTCTATGTTCTGTTCCTGTTCTCTTTTCATTGATCTGAAAAATCATGTAACATATTTTTATTTGGATATGTGTCTCATCAGGCAGTGTTTCCTATTTTATTATGGTAAATGTTTGTCGCACTTATTGGTTTCATGTATGTTTTCTTGATTCTTTTAGAGCCTTGCACATGATTTTGTTGCATGGAAAGAGGATTTTGGAGTGAGATTGGGGTGGGGATCACCAGAGCTTTAATATGCCGCAAGGCTCTTAGGGCTGAGGTGCTAACCAGCTATGCTAATAATTGTGGATAGTGATGCATATAATTGAAATATATAATCCTCATATACTCAATTT
The DNA here is from genome assembly GCF_051530095.1 of Phoenix dactylifera. NCBI lineage: Eukaryota > Viridiplantae > Streptophyta > Magnoliopsida > Arecales > Arecaceae > Phoenix > Phoenix dactylifera. The sequence goes on along the minus strand of NC_143198.1, from coordinate 28,451,369 downwards.
TGGATTTAGCACAAATGATGCACATATTTTGCACAGGTGATGCACTTGCTGAAAGACTATTGATGCGCATTTTATAAGATATTAAAAAGTTTTAAGTACATATTTTACATAGTTGATGCATACATTTCAAATTGATGATACATACATCTTAAATAGTTTATGCACACAAATTTGGTGCACATGTTTTTAAAAAAGTGATACTCATAGTATATTATATATATATATATATATATATATATATATATATATATATATATATATAGAGAGAGAGAGAGAGAGAGAGAGAGAGAGAGAGAGAGAGATGGCAGCAGGATGGTGATGGAGATATCGATAGTGATGAGTAGTGGAGATTATCAATGGTGAGTAGTGGTGATCACTAACAATGAGAAATTGCGATAGAGATTGAAGGCAATGGTGAGCGGCGATAGAGATCGAAGGCAATGGTGAGCGGCGATAGAGATCAACGATGTTGGTAGACGAAATTAGGAATTGCTAGCAATGGTGGATGGTGGTGAAGATCGCCGACAAGGTGTGTATGTATGTATGTATGTATGTATGTATAGAGATAGATAGATAGAGAGAGAGAGAGAGAGAGAGAGAGAGAGAGAGATGGAGATGGTGGCCATGGATGGTGGAGATATTGCATGTTATGGGTAGTAGTGGATATTGTCAATACAATGAGTGGTGGAGATTGCTATCAAGGTGTATATATATATATATATATATATATATAGAGAGAGAGAGAGAGAGAGAGAGAGATGGCGGCGGTGGATGGTGTTGGAGATATTGTAAGTTATGGGTGGTGGTGGATATTGTCAATACAATGGGTGGTGGTCGAGATTGTCGATAGTGGAGTAGTGGTGGAGATTATCAATGGTGGGTATGGTGATCGCCGACGATGAAAAATTGCAATAGAGATTGAAGGCAATGGTGAGCAGCGATAGAGATCAATGATGTTGGTGGACTAAAATAGGGATTGCTAGCAATGGTAGATGGTGATGAAGATCGCCGACAAGGTGTGTACATACATACAGAGAGAGAGAGAGAGAGATTGCAAGTTATGGGTAGTGGTGGGTATTGTCAATACAATGAGTGGTGGTCGATAGTGATGAGTAGTGGTAGAGATTATCAATGGTGAGCAGCGATTGAGATCAACGATGTTTATAGATTAAAAAAAGGGATTGCTAGCAATAGTGGATGGCGGTGGAGATCGCCAACAAGGTGCTCAGGATGAGATAGTGACTGATGGTGGTGGTAGTTGACGATGAAAGAAAAAGAGGATTTTTTTTTATCTATACTTTTCTTTTCTCTGAAACTGTACTCTTTTTTTCCCCAAAAAAATATCTTTTTTTCCTTTTTTATTTTACATAGGTTGATTTTCATCACAGCCACTCTCTCTTCTATCCATTAACTGAGATGATATGGGAGGAGTATTTCGGTCAGTATTTCGGTCAAGGAAAGTTCCAAGTGCTCTTTCCTACACAATCCAAAAAAAAAGTAATTTCTACAAAAAGTGAAAGTGAAGTAGCCATTTTTATAAGATGCTCAAAGGAAATCTTATAAAATATTTCACCTTTTAGATATACTAGCAAACAGCAATAAGCAGAAATTCTGGAATTTTGTTGCTAGATTTGATCGGGTGTCTCTAAATAATTGCCCGCTGCACCATATAATACCATCTCATAACTACTTTTTGATACTGGTGCCAGTACAGGGATGACAAAAATAACCAAAGGTGTTCAATATACTTCGAGGTTTTAAAGGCAACTTCACGTCAGTATTGGACTGCATGTATCAGCGGGCATGGGAAGTAACTTGGAATTGATTTATTCATGCAGGAATATATGAATGGGTGGTTGTCTTTTGAGATGCAATGTAAGTGGAATATGCTTCTGTTTGATTTTTCTTTTTGTCTAGTCTCCTTGTTGAAAGGTGATATACTTTTTTTATTTAATTGGTTTGGAGAATATTTGGTTAGCACTGCTATGCAACAACTGCCTGATTAAGATTACTTTCACGCGCGCTTACTGAAGCCTTATTTTAAGAACTAGCCCGCCACTGCAAGAGATCAAGAGGTGGATAAACTACAGGGATGTTACAAGAAGAAAGAAGACCATGAGAGGGCAGGTTTTCCTCTGTATTCCAGCAAAGTAAGGCGTGGGAAGTTTTTAGAAACAATGTTTAGCGTGGCGTGGGACCTGCCCTTGCTTGCTCTTGTCTTTTTATTGAAATAAAACATAGGGTATCTGCACGGATTTGTCTTGCTCTGGTTCTGGCTCCTCTTAATTTGAGATGTTTAAAGGTGGTCCTGCATGGATTCATCTTGATCTGGTTCTATGTGCAATACTACGTTTTAGATCTTCAGCTGGTCTATAAGTATAAATCAATCATTCATTCCCAGATACCTTATCACTCGCTTTTTAGTCATTCTAGTTATATGTGAATAAAAAAGAATTATGGATACAAAACAAATTTTATTAATATGTTATTAATATTTTTATATAAAAAATTCATGCAGCATTCTAGTTACTTTGTTCATGCACGATAATAGACTAGTTTAATGGTTGACACTGATGAAAGATTTACACTGACTCACCAAAACAGGAAAGAGTTAAAGCAACTAAACATACCTTTTGTTGCGATAGCACATTCCTTCAACAATATTCATCAAACATCTTAAGAAGTAACTGTTTCATATCCGCCAGACCTGTTTTTCCCAGGAAGAAAGAATAGTACCACCAAATCGCTGCTGCAAGTATATGAGCCCTGAAAATAGCACTCCTGTGCAAGGAATGATGATATCCCAAGCTAAGAAATAGAAGTCCTCATATGGAGTAGCATATATATAGGATGAGTTGAGAAAAGGGGCACATAATGACTAGCCCTATAAGCATCGTACGCATGGGGCAGCGCCCGCATAGCAGTGGTTCCAACGTAAAAGGAAGGGGCAAGAGCCTTATCCTTAGAGCTTGAAAATATGTTGAAGATAACTTAAGGGAGCAAAAAGGCATCAAGAATCAATCCAGCATAAGATACTAGATTTCCCCAGAATGAATGTTGGTTCGCAGCAGTCAAAAGTGGCCGTCCGTGTGAAGTCTGACTACCGCTCATGTGAATAAACCAAGCAATCAGTCTCCCCGCCAGATACCAAGGCAACAAATCTGAAGAGCAAACCACAGGGCCCTTTTGCCCTCATCTGCAGATCTTGCAGTCCATGCAGCTTGAAGCAAACCCAACTGCAATAGGAAAGCTACCATCGTTACGACTCTTACTATAACCTTATTCACCTCGAGCCACCCACCGCTCCACAATAACACATTCTGCCTGTTACGGCTCATGAACAAAGCCTCAAAGTTCAGCACCAGGGGAAACATGGAAACATGTAGCCAAAGCAAGAACGACTAGTTGCTATGATATGGTAGGATGCACTTGTGGATTCTTCATCATATCCAAGAGCTGCAACACAATGAAAATACATGAATGCGTGAGAGAAATCAGAACCATTGTCATTTCTATATCCACTCTCCAGATTGACTCGACCGCTTGATTCCTGTCCATTCCTACTGACATGATCTCTAAAGGTTCAAAGAAAAGTGGGTCCGACTTGTCTCTTGTGCTCCTAATCGTGCCACCATCCTTCGGATTTGAGGGAGCGAGCCGGATACCGATGAGAATAATATCACAGTCCACCGGGACGCCGATTTTCTCTTGCTTTCAAACCACTGAGGAACCCATATACCTACAGCCCACCATGTGTTTGAGCATCATATACTCCTGCTGAGATCTCTGTTGGCATGCTCATATTTAAAGATGAATTGGGAAACATAAAAGTTATCTCGTAGTTCGTCTCCGTCACTGCAGGCAAAGGCTTTGGGTTCCCCGCAGCCATCATGCGTAAGTCACCATCATTAAATGTCTCACCAATCGACACTGGTGTTGCAAAACCCCTTGTATGCTTTCCCTCAACATTTCGCACGGAAATATCAAATCTACAATCTTCGAAATACTTCACAACAGGGTATTTCTTTTTACCTACATTCCACAAACTGCCCTTTACACGGGACTTAACTCGCCACACCTATCTTCGTGTAGTTATATTTCAGTCCAGGAAGAGTACGCCAATTGTTTTCAGAGTTCCGGAAAAAACCTGTGTCAAAGTAACCAGAAGCATTCTCATTTTGGTGTTCCGACTCTCAATTGACCACACTGACAGGGAACCAAAAGCTCATCCTAATTGTGCAATCATCAACAGAGACAAATTCGCCACTAAAGAATTGCTAGAACTCATTTCGATCCCAAACCCCTTCACCAACCAATCATATTTGGTTCAAAACTACTGACGTCGGAAAATCCTACATACATATGTAATTTCCCATCATCCAAACACTGGATCTGGTTACTTTTGGTGAAAGGAACACAAACATCCGCTGGAGCATTGCCCCCCCATACTCCATTTCAAATGGTCGTCTCAAATATCTCTGGAGATTAGGACAAATGGAACCAGAATCAAACCCTAGCGAGTCCTCCTGATCGCTCACCCTGAAACACGATTTCTGAGCCGGGGAGATCTACGTGAACTCATATTTGTTCGGAGCATAGGCTATAACCGAAATGGGATCGAAGTGATTCGAACTGTCATCAGCATCCAAGCTCTCCAAAGTCCCACTAACCAGACTAGAAGAAATGTTCGAGATCTTCGGGTAGTTGAGCTTAAAAATAGCAGTGATGGACAGAAGTTTACCTTCTCTCAAGCCGCCCATTGCCAGTTCCCACCATGCAGAGCTTCCCCATGTCCTCAGACCAGAAGCCATGGAGATCAAGGCTTACGCGCTCCCTCCATGCGAAGGTCCTGGGAGACCACGGCCGGACTCGGTGGAGAAGGGAGCGGTCCTCGGTGAGATTCCGGCGCATGACGTGGAACCAGCTACCGCGGATGATTAGGGTTCCGCCGACCTGGAGGACATCGGGGGCCATAGAGCGATTTGGCGTGGAAGAAGAAGGATCTGGAGGCGGGGAAGGGGGCGTCGTTGTCGTCGCCGAACATCTTGTGCCCGCCGGTGAAGAAGCCGTTGGAGAGATGGAGGGCGCCGGCGGAGTCCAAGGGGAGGGTCTCCCGGGCCGATTCGGGAACCATGGAGCCGCAGTGGTCGGCGTAGGAGATGTCGGCCACGGTGACGGAGGCGGAAGAGAAAAGGAAGAGGGCTGCGAGAAAGAGAAGGATCCATGGGCGAGGGATCGAAGGAACCCTAACAGTAGCCCTAGAATTCTTGTGGGGCTGGGAACGAGGCGGCGAGAGAGTCGCCATCAGTGAAAGCGTTCTGGAGAGCGCGCGGCTCGGGGCGAGAAGAGGGGAAGCCGGGAAGGGGCTTTGGAACTAATAATGAGAATGCCACGCGATCTTCTTTGGGACTAATAACGAGAATGCCACGCGATCTTCTTTGGGATTAATAACGAGAATGCCACTGGCTTTCTGTTAATCCAACAACAAAAATAGTGGGTTTTTTCCGAAAACCAAGAGACCAAGACTGTTCCCTCGTTCAGTCGTTTGTTTTTTTTCATTCCCGCAACAATAAAGCATGCAAGTAGGAAGGGATTTCCTAGCACCAGCTTTAGGTTAAGATTTAGGTTTTCACCAAGACCGACATATTAGTTTATATCAGTATCAAAATAATTTATATCTTAAACTATAATCTCAATCAATGTAAATTGATTTATCTCAAAATATTACCTGTATATTATCAAAAATCATACAATGTTTAATCTCATTTATTATTTTAAAATTAATATTCTCAGGGTACAGCATAGGTACTTAAGAAGTAAAAATCGAAACTAAATTTTGCCCTCGGACAAGGCTACACATGAGAGGGGGTATACATTGTTGATCCTTTCTCCATAACGTAAGCTTATAAAATTGACTGATTTATTAACACCATATAACATTTGATTTTAGTTGGTATTATTAATATTATGTTTATTATTATTATAAGCGGAATTTAGTTTGAGAATAAAGTAAACATAAGGTTTCGAACAGTTATTCCAATCAAACTATCTGATATTACTGTTCAAAGGGAAAGCTGTCATAAGCTATTCCAAGTCATTTTAAAAGGGAAAGCTGTCATAAACATGAGCAGCAAACTAACACCAAATAGCAACCGAAGCTAGTAACTTAGCACCGGAGATGTCATCCATGGGGAAAAAATTCAAGTAATAAACATGGTGATATTTAGCAGGCACATGTGTATAATATTTTTGCAGGGACTGTAACCATGCAACTCCTCAAAGAGATTTCTAAATTAAATAATTGGGGGCTTAAAGAAGGGTAGTGTAGGGTTGTTGACAGAAACAGCTTTCTTATTATGCAGGTCAGTTCTGCTCATTGCTTAGAAGGAAAAAAGAAAATACTTCTTTTAAAGCCTAACCAAAATTGGCACATATAAGCCAAAGATGCAGAAATATCATTCCGGAAATAAAATTCAATCAACAGTTTCAGACCAACAAACACAAATGCTCCTACTTGCAGTTACAAACTGGTAACCCCAGTATCACACTCAATATAGAATTCAGTGTATAGCATCATAAATACATAGCAAACCCATGTGGTTACAGATATGTTGACAAATATTATTTTGATGTCTCTTCGCCAACACATTAGCAGTCATAGTTAAGTACACACTAGTTTTAGATATATCAGTACAAGTCTTAATTTGTACCAGGATATTGATCAACTTTGTCGAGAAACTGACTGCAATCAATCCCCCTTTCCATGAAGGCTGCTACAAGCTTTGGGTAAAGCTTTGCAAGCATGATCTTGAAACCATGGGAACAGTGTTTATGACCTTCATCTGCCACCTTTCCACATTTGTAAGCATGTCCAACCTGGGCACCATCGAAATAAGCTTTGCAGGCAACAAGAATATGATGTGACCTACGAGTAAAATGCTCTTCCAGAAGTGCCTCGAAATGCTGCATTAGTTATAAACATATGTCAGCAAAGTTCTAGGAGCTGCTGAAGCTACCTTGCAACCAGCTTAAAGGACGATAGTAGAAGCAATCGTATCTTCAAAAAGATTTACACTTCTAAATATTAATCCATGTCAGAGATGCAACGCTACCTTAGGCGGCTTCTGCAAGAGGTATAACATCGACTTGCATGACAATATATACGCATTCTCGTTATACGTGATGGAATTCTTCTCACCCTCAGCTCTACCCATCTGTTTGTCATATCCGGCCTCATTGAAATATGGTTTCTCATTGAGAACAAGGGCCTGAATGGATAGCAGGACTTGAAGAATGGTGGAGCTTTCAGGATTCCAGACTTCAGTACCAGTACCCATCCATGTCTTGAGAAGGCTTAGACAGACCTTTCCCGACTCATATAAGTTTGGGTTCAACCGAAGCCCGCCAGATTTGTAGTGAACCAGCTGCACAGAAAGAAAAGTTCCCATTTAATAAAGTGTTTTCTCTAAGATTCAGGTCCAGTGCAGAATATTTTTGTAGGCTTTCATGTTAGTTCATGATAATATAGGCAACAATGAAACTGCATAAATTAAAGAATTCCAAGAGAAAAAGAATTTGCATTTGAAGCATTATACATTGACTTGTGACACCAAATCTTGGGTACTGCCTTGCAAAGCAAGAGATCAACTCAAACCTCTAACTGTTCTGGTAAACTTTAATTTGGGGTATCAGTCTTCAGCACAATCAATAGTCACTGAGGTTTAAGATATGATGAAGCTGGCATGAGTGAATGGGATACAGTTTCTCAAATCTTTGCTCTACATGGGACTCATTTTTCGTGCAATTTGATTGAGCTCAGTGGTAGGGTGTGTTCCTGATGACCTGTATGATGTTTTCTCATGGAAAAAAAATTACAGGATTTTGCACTAAAAGCTAGTTTAAACTGCTTTGGGTTTGATTACAGATGCACAGCGCATAAAGGCTCTATTTGTTGCACATATGCAATTGGAACTAAAGAATAAAAGAAAAAAAAATAAAACAATGAACTTGAAAAGGAACATCTAGAAACAACTTCATCCCAGTGATTTATCATCTAAGTTAACTGTATTTAGTGAAAACACTTTTATGGTAAAACAGAGTATTTTGTTTAATATGAATGCATGTCCTTGATATTTTACTATTAACATATTTTGAGAATACATGTATTCAAGTTGAACCAGATCTTGTCTCATTTTAGTTTCATGCATTATTTCTGTTTCATTGACAATGTGTGTTCCTTGAGATATTTTACTGTTACCATATGTTTGAGCATATATGCATTCGACTTGGACCAGAGCTTCTCTCAGTTTAATATGCCATGTATTGTTTTAACATTTTATGTTTATTAATTTAAAAGTGCAAAACAGTAGAGAAACATTAAAATCTCCTTCATTAATATTTAAAAAACAGATACATCCAGTCTGTCAGATTTATTTTATGTATGTGTTCTCATATTAGATTCAAATACATATACCTGTCATCTTCTACCCAAAAAAATCATTCACCTGTGAATGTCAAATAATAAGGATCATAGCTTGCCAAAATCCAGATATGAGTTGCAAAAAAAGGTCTTGCATTCACTTAATATAACTGTTTATACTAAACAATTTTTTAACTATTCATGATACTTCATTGATTAACGCTAAACATTTCACACATGACTACCCCAAGAGACAAAATTTTGTATGGAATAATGTCGATGATAAAATTTTACAAATTTTACAGTGCAACTAATACTGATCAGTTACAAATTACCTCAAATATTGTCTAATGTTTTTTCTGTAATTTTCCTATGTTCACAGCTTAGGAAAAAAACTGCTAATAGCTCTCAAGTTGTTTGAAACCATATAGCGCATACATCCATTTCATGCCTGCTGATCTATTGCTAGTTTAAGTTTCATAGCCTTATAGGCCAATATGACTCTTCGTAGGTGTCTGAATGTTATATTTTCCTTGTCGCTGATGCTATCAAAAACCATCAAAAAGTGCCATGCTTACATGCATATACATGCAGTTGACATTGCAAGCATTAAAAGCTTCACAATTTAAAAAAAAGAAAAAAAAACGTGCAAATGCCTGTTTTACACATTAAAGGCATGAAAATATAGAAATTTATAGACAGCACACATCTCAAATAGGATAAGAATAGCTTGCACATGAGAAGGCAATTATGCAAAAAAATAGTTGAGCATGAAATTCTCCTACTCACATAATTGAATCTTAAGTATCTTCTATTAAGCAATCCCAAACTCCCTCCCCATTAAATTAAAAAAAAAATAATCTAAGGATCTACATATTTGAGTAGCTGTGATTGAGCATAAACCATGACTAGCAAATACAATACTTACAGGTGGTTCATGAGGATAATCAGGAGGAAAGAAGATATCGAAGAAGAAGAGGCCATCATGGTAGGGAGTTCCAGGTGCTCCAACAATTGATGCCCTCAAGAGATCCATTCTTTCCTCATAAACTCTAACATAAATACTATCTGTCAAAATGCAAAGTGTGCATGCCATTATCAGCAGAAATGTTAGTCCATGTGTGTATATGTACTTGATATAATGATTACCATAAATCCATGTCGAACCGAATATATTTGTATCAGTTCATTTTGCAGTAAGAGAGGGTGAGCTTTGGTGCAATAGTAAGGTTGCTCTATTGTGACATGGGTATCATGGGTGAAACACGGAAACAGTCTCCCACATGTGAGGGTAAGGCTGCATACATCTAACCCTCTCTAAACCCCATAGTTGGGGGGGGGGGGGGGGGGGGGGGGGGGGAGCTTGGCGCACCAAGCTATCCTCTTTCTATAAAAAAAAAACAAAAGTAAGAACTAGAATGGAGAATGAACCTGGTAGATCTTGCTTTAGGATGCTCCATTCTTTTTGAATCTTCTTCAACCAACCTCTTGTTCCCTAAGGAGAATAGGAGGATAACATAAATGAAATTGGAATGCCACTACCCACTAGAGATGATTGAATTTGATAGACTTACATCAATACCTGGGATGATACAAAGCCACTGCCAATACCATTCAGAAAATGATGATCTGAATAATCATCAACAATATCAAATTGTTTGAAGTTTCCTGGTATGTCATTGCCTGGTAAAAATGTTGGTTGTTCACTTTGTTTAGCTTCTTCTAGTGGCCGCTTCAAACTTACTGGATCTAAGTCTTCCAGATCCAATTGAAGTTCTTCTGTCTTCAGAATCTCATACTTAGCATCTCCTTTCTTGTAGAGAGGAAAAACATTTGAGTTTTGGATTTTGAAGAAGGAATTCCAAGAATAGAACTTTTAGTAAGAACAGTCAAAATAACCACACTTAACTGAGCCAGACAAAGAAGTGGAACCACGAGAGCCAAATAGACTTGTAGCAACATTTGTTAGGAATCCAAAAGCTGCTCGAGGAAACAAAAAAGCAGTAGTTTTCCACACATCTTTTATGCGATCTTCACTGGCATTGTTTACAATCTTCTAAGAAACATTTTTTAAACAATTTAATCCACTTATCCAAGCAATATGCAATGTGTGCATTTACAAAATACAAATGCATTAAATGACTGTATGTTTGTTTTATTTGGAAAGGGAGTTGGTTGATTGAGACCTAACCTTTTCTTTCTTATGCAATAATTGTTTCTCTTGCTCAGCTATTTCTTTACTGACATCTGGAGGAACAGATTCCTCAAGAGATGACGATGTTGAAGCAGGATCAAGAAGCCTATCCAATCCAAATATTTCAATAGGCCGAACCTGGAGTAGTCACAAAACAGCAAGTAAAGTGCTGGTCTCAGGCCCTTCAGTTTTATGGACATGAAGACAGCATAATCAACAAAAATGCATGGATTGTATCGTGGCTGTGTATTGGACACAATGGACTAATTGCTGTATAAGTAACTGACAACACCTGCAGAAAGAGTGCTGCCAAGACCTAATTCTATGTATTGCGAACTTAGAGAAGATAAATATATGTTGATCTAATAGAACATGAAGAGAATGTCAAAAGAAATAACACCAAATAGAAATATATTTGGTCTGGCTAGATTAAGTACATCCAAGGGGGCAGCGAGATATCATTCTACATGATGCTGTAGAATAGTTTGAAAAGAGTGAGTTTACAGAAAAAGGGATTTCATCACTCTTTTGCACAAATTTTACGACCACAGCAGCAGCCCCAAAAAATACCATATAGGTAACCAGTCAAACAACAAGAAATCACCAATGCTTGCGAGCAAGATAACTATTAGGAATAGCTCAAGTGACCTTATACCTGGGAGACTGGATTTGGCATAGCCACTTAATCCTGGATTCCCATGAAAATTTTCGGTCTGCTGCTCCAGCTTTGCTACATCTAGTTATTCCCCACTTCAGGCATCACCGGTGTCTCCTACAGACCTAAACTTCAAGAGATTTCAGCATAAAACTTCAATGTCGTCCACCGAGGCCTATTTAAGAAATAACTTCATCTTCAATTTATTTCCTTTCCGATATTAACCCTTCCTAAAGAGATTTCAGCATAAAACTTCAATGTCGTCCACCCAGGCCTATTTAAGAAATAACTTCATCTTCAATTTATTTCCTTTCCGATATTAACCCTTCCTAATATTCTTGATTGCATGATCTTTCACCAGACATCAACCTGAGTTTGGTTTGATTCATCATATTTTACCTTTAATGTTTATTAACTTGTAGAAACATATACCACCTCATGACAACCCCATGGACCGCCACTAAAACAGAAGTCCTTCCTTTAAACCTGCAAGAATGGCCAGTCGTCGCCTTTATCCCCACCTGACAATCTTTGGTCCTTTAAAACATATAGTTTGTTCATCAAATCCAGAAAATTCTTGACCTTGATATTCATACAACTCCATGAAACAATTTAAGTTCCTCTCCAACGACTTTGAAGGCCAGATCATTAACCATTAGACTGCACCAACTATTTATTGCTTGTAGATCTCGAACTACTCATTTGTGACACATGACACAAACATCTCAATAGTTAAATGCAGCAACTATCTTGAATTCAAACTTTCAGCAAGCCCTTTTGGTCCAAGACTTCTTTAGCCAGGTCTTAAATGCATGTGCACTTACTCCTCATTATTGTACATATTACATAACATTTCATCTTACCTTTAACTGATAGCTTTTTTCCCCTCCAAATTAGAGATCTACCCTTCTTAGACCCAAGTCCCTTCAAGGGAAAAAAAGATAATCTCCCGTGTGGCTAGGTTTTCACCTCAACCCTCAGAATAATAATAGAGTTGCCAGGTGATCATCTCCAGGTAGCTGGAAGATGGTTGTGATGATATTCTTGTGAAATGATGGAATAAATGTGGGAAACAAAAAAAAGAAGCATCCTTGTCTTCTACATCCATTTCTGCACCTAAGAGATAGCTTATTAGTTCATTGAAAAGTAACTAAGCATAACAAAATGGTGCTCGCAGCCTTCAGATTCAATTCTCTCAATTATCATTATCCATAGATGTCACTTGCTTCATCTACCAAAGGAACTTCAACCTTCTGTATAGGAAAGAAGCCTAGAACTGAAAGTAGTATGCTTTAGGAAAATATCTTTATTTGTTTCTGTGGAAGAAAAGCAAAACCATGGAGCTAAATGAAAATGGAACATCAACTAAAATTGTTTTGGAGGAAGTGCTGAAAGTAACTATGTATGTGGTTCAAATAAGAAATTCTCTCTCGTAAGTACCTGAAAAGCCTTTAAGTGAGACAGGATGTACCAGAGTGCTCGAATTCATCACATCTTGAAATAGAAACTCATAGAGAGTTTCCAATCTATTCAGGATAGTTGGTGTCCAGACATGACCAAGAATCCTGAAACTTCTTATGGAGAGTGCTCGCAGAACACACTGAAAAGACCATCACTGGGTCCCAAATACACCCACTTGAACCAATTGGAAGTGTGCTTATGGTGTGAATGCTACAATAAAGAAAGTTGATAGATCGTACAGGATACTTGAATATATTTGTAAAAACCAGAGAAAATTTTTGGATTAGCCTCACACTGTGTTCTCGCAGTTTGTAGACTGATACTTGCACAAGCTAAAAACAAAAAGAAAGATTATTTGTTATCAATATCACAAGTCTTCTTGACAATTTTTTTTTTTTATTTTTTATTTTAATGTTTCATGATCGGGCAACAAGCCATGTATTCTCTGTACCAGAATGAGGTACAATGGTAAAAGAATCTGGATATACAGATTGTAATCATGTCTTAATCTTCTTCAAATGTTCTAGGCTTCCAGCAGACCAAAGATTAGAAATCTAAAGCAGGAGCTGGAGTGGAGACAGAAACAAATATTGAAGTTATAAGGGAACAAATTGCCAAAAAAGTTACAGAAGGAGAAGCTGCAATTCTTACAAATGAGCTGTTAGAAAACAACTAAGTGGCTGTATCTTCATAATGCTAAATATGGAAGCTGAAAAAAGCTATATATTAGCCGATTTAAGAGTGATTGTGATGAAAACATCAGCAGAAGAATAGTTAGTCAAAGATAAGGTTCAAAAAAGTCCACCGGAAACAAGAATTTGTCAAGGGCAGCACCTAGGAGAGACTTCAGAATCAAGGTTTTCTCTGACCTACACTTTATAAGACAATCAAGGTTTATGACATGGCTTCAAAAAGATGACCTGCCAGATAGCCGCATGTTTGTTCTACTGGCCTCAACTAATAACGTTTGCACCACTATGGTAGCTAAGCATGACTACCCAAGAAAAGACAAGTACTGACTTTTTGTTGTCTATTCCTTAAAAAGAGGAAAAAGTGAACTCTACTTGCCTTATCATGAGGAAGAATGAAAAGCACTTTTTTCACACAACATTAGGAACTTAATGATACTCTTATTGTCAAACAGGCAGTTACTTCCATTACATCCTTTCTCACCAAAGCTGGAGCAAATGATAAGAACAATGTAGAGAGCCTACAGTATGTAAAATAACCTGACTATTCTCTTCACCTAAGTAAAACTGACCGGACAGTTTCAGAATTTTTTTTTAAGGGGAAGAGAAATAATGAAACTTAATTGTGGACAAGGTATTTGAATTACTTATATCCATGTTTCTGCTGAAGCAAACATATTTCCTTGCTCAAGAAGATATGCTAATACAGGAGTACATTCAAATTTAACAAGATATAGTCATCAGTAATCTTATGCTTACCTTGGATATAATACCACTAGCCCATCTTACTTGAATACCTTCATCCTTGTAACCAATGACATTGCCTATACAAGATAAATAACCTTGAAAATATTCTTCATGAGTTTCACCAATGTGCTTCTTTTGAAGAGCATCTGCTCCTGCAAGTGTACTGTTTAGTGCTTGCTCAGGTAGATTATGCCTTTGTCTCTGCCCAAAACTATGGACCTCGAGATTATTTTCCATATAATCAAAACATGGAATATGTCTAAACACAATGTCACCAATGCAAAAGGACATGTCAGGATTTTCAACCAGTTCATAAGCACTAACCATCTCCACACTAGATGCACATCTAAAATCAACAGCCTGTTTAACTTCAGGGGCTATCCATTTCACATTCACAGTTCGTTCATGTGCATCCACATTTTTCACAATCCCAAGGCGTTGAATTCCTGGAACATGTACATCCTCTGATGTGATCTTCTCCAACACAAACTGTTCTGGCCAAAAATCATGATCCCCAAGATTGTTCACTGGGAATAAGGTTTGTGGGTCTATACCGAATGAGTGCTCGCCATTTTGCCACAGGACATCAACCTTGCTCTTGGTCTTTGCAATGACATACATCTGCTTAAAGTCTTGACCATTTACACCTAATTCCTTCTGCATTTTGGTAAGGTTATTTGGGGCAGCATTCAGAGGTGCAGACTTTTCAGTAGTCATCTGTGTGTCATGAAAGTAATCAACTGGAAGTTTACAACAATCACCAAGTTGCCAATTAGCACATGCAAAACAGGACAGCAAAGTAAGGTTTGTTGGATCTTGGTAATGAGGAGGAGTTGATGAATGGATGCCCCAAGCGTTCATGACAGAAGCAATCCATTTAACATGCACTGATCCTACCTCCACATGGTAAACAGTACCTTCATCTCGACTCACCTTCCATGAGCCACACAACCATCTTGCAGATTTGGAAATTGTCGGAACATTAAACCTTACACGCTGACCTGGATAATTTGGGTATGGTGTATCTTCGAAGATGTCAGGAGAAAGAGGTGTTAAAATTTCTGTGTCTTTCATCAATATCTCACACTGTGCCCCGTCGTCAAACAAAATTGTAACCAAATCAACTACTCTCTCCACCCTTCCAAGCCATGACCCATGAACCACGTAGTCTCCAGGTGCAAAGGACCTGACCCTAAGAAGCTTCTTGCTGTTCATATCTTTTATCAGTTCACCAGAAATCGTCTCCAAATCTACGATCATATCAACATCCATGACCCGGCCTAACTGACCTGAGGGATCTGCGATGGAACAGACAATGTCACCATGTACATAGCTTCTTTCGAATGCAAGAAAGTCATCAATTTTTCCAATGCTCTCATCCAGACTTGACAGGATGCTCTGAGCATGCCTACGATATGCAGATTCAGTGTCCTCTTGGTCCTCGCTGTCACTGGTATCTGTGTAGGTCTCACTTTCTGAGTCAATATCTAGCATATCCATCTTTTAAATTCCTGTAACAAGTGATTTGATCTGTTTCAGCATCCATCATATCAGAGGTGCTAACCTAGACAGCTAACGTTAAAGAAAACTAATCCATTCAACAGTTTAGAATTAATAAGGGACCGAACATATGGCAGGCGAGCTACAAATTCTTATATAAGCACTAAGCCAATCTTTCTATACAAGATAATCTTCCAAATAATGTATAAGGTGCCAATAATTCCTATAGCCAAAAATAAGTTAAACAAGTAAAATGGATGCTGCGATGAGGAGAAAATCTCATTAAATATTCAAGCCACTCTAACTTACTAGCAGAATATTCATATTTTATCAAATTGCAGAGAAAACTAGAGAAAGACAGAAAAGAGTTTGCTTACCTCTAAGTTTTGTTTTGACGAGTCAAATTGATAAGCGGAGACAAATAGGAAGCCACTTATACAGCACAGAAAATTTTATGGTCAAATTTACTTCTTCAAATTTACGATATCACAATAAGTAAACTGATAGTACAAAACAGCAACTGGTTTTTTATCACCAATATGCTGTTATTTTTGATAAGCTTGCGAACTTGATGCCAAAGGAGAATTGCCCAGATAAAAGATGCAGGAGTTTGACCTGTATCTGATTCTGTCACTGCCAAAGGAGATGTGCCCTTGATAGAGGATTCATGTCTAAGTTGCCAAAGGAGATTTGCCCTTCGTTCCAAAGGAGATTTGCCTGGAAAAAGAAAAAGTTTCACAAGCTTCTTCCCTTCCAAAGGAGATTTGCACAACAAAGCAGAATATGCCACATATATTGACCACAAACAATATTCCAGAATAGCTAGTTTGCTTATAATGGACGTTTTTGCCCAAACTAGTATTTATCCTGGATAATCAATGCCAAAGGAGATTTGCCCTATACAGGAGCTCTTCTAGACTGTTGTAAACTGCCAAAGGAGATTTGCCTGACAGAGAGAAGTCATTCCTGACGCGGCTTTAAGTGTCAAAGATGGCTATAAAGTGTAACTTAAATCACTCCACAGCCTGTGGGGGAAGAAGATACCATCATCCAACCAGTCATCTGCTATGCAACCTTTCCTTTAAAAGAGAAGTCGGAATGCCTGCCACAATCTGTACATTATCTCAGAAAGCAGAACCATCCACGTAATTAACCAATCCATGACTTCATTTACATAACAAGGATATGTAAACAAATCTAAATTGCAAAGCTTCTCTCAAAATAAAAATATTTTATTGCAAATCTTTTCTTCGGATAAAAAATTCTAGGTCGCAAAGCTTCTGTAATTTTTCTTTTATGTTAAAAAAAAACATACTTCAGTAATTTGGAGATGTGAAAATAACAAAGACATTTGATAACCAAGAACTATTACTTTTGATGTAAATAAAAAGAGAAAAGGAAAAAGAAAGAAAAGACCAGTGAAGGCAACTCAGTCATGTAGCTGAAAGTAATTCAACTAATTATCTGAAAAATGGAGCAAGAAACCATCTTGCAAGTTGTTATTAATCCAATATCAAACTGGAGTGTGAAATGGAAAGCATGAAAGAAAAAAATGATCTTTATTAGAACGAACAAAACATAATCAATCTGTTGACAAAGAGCTCAATTTTTTCTCAGAAAAATCTACTCTCCCTGAATACAAATTCTCAAAAAAAAAACCATTTTTAATCCATAAAACCAAGAAACAACACAAAGAAAGAAGCCTAAAAGCCAAAACCACTCCAGAAAAATGAAATTCGCATTTAAAATATAAGTAGAGAGCCATACCACGATCGCCGAATCCACAACTAGAGCGAAAACAACGATCCACCGGCTTCACTCTTCCTTCCCTCTGGCTCTTCTCGACAAGGAGTAGCAACAAAAGGCCTCGGCCAGCGGGCAAGAGGAGAGAGGAGAAGAGGAGAAGCCAAGAGAACGAAAGGGGGAGGGGGGCGTTTACACGAGAGGCCCGATCCGTCCCCAAGGCACACCCCTCACGCCATTCCCGAAGCCCGCAAGGCCGCAACCATCACCAGGCGGCGCCGAGATTGGAGCCAGACCCTAACCCTAGCGATTACCTCCGCCTCTCTGCTTTGCTCTGCTTCGATATCGTTGATTGCGGAGAGCGCAGTGGATATTTCAAACGGTACAGAGTTTTTCAGTTCTTCGTTAAAAATGTATTGAGAAAATATTTTATTAGCAAATGTTTCCGAGTGCGGTTCAGGCTTTGGGCGGTAAGGAATTGTGGCAGGTGTCCTTCGGAATGCCTCCTAACGTATGAAATGACGGACGCGGCAATGGACCATGGGATAATCACAGGTAACTCCTAAACCCATTTTTTATATTTTTATAGTCTTTTTGGGTTTATTGTTATTTATCCTAATTTTAAAATAGCAATTGTCTCTTTAAAATGATTATTATTTGACTTCCCCATTGTCCATATAATTAAAATTGATCTCACCTAATATGTATTCTAGAGCATATTGAATAGCCGCTCTCTTTAATATTGTTGTTCATTATTGTTGATTGTACAAATTTTTAATTTTTTTTAAAAATCATGTAACTAAATATTCAAGAGATCATCAAAGCATATTCAAGAATTATCAAAGCATATTTCTAAAATCTATTATTTATATTTTTCATTAATGGATTATCGAAGTATATTCAAGGGACCACCCAGATATATTCTAAAAATTTATTATTGTATATTTTGCATTAAGAAGTTATCGAAGTATAGACTTAGGATATTCGTGGAATCTCTAAAATTATGTAGCCATGCAAGGGATTTTCATCTTTGTATACCATTTTAAGTAATTCTATAGAAACATTATAAAAGAATATATAGACCTCCTCACCAAAATAGGTTGAGAGAGAATTTTTTTACAACTCCTGTTTTCTTTTCTGCAAATATGTTTCACCATGATCAGTAGAATTAGATGATGATAACATCACACAATTAGGCTAGTATTTACATTGTTAGACATCATTAAATCCTGATATTAATAGCATAAATGGGAAAGAAGGGAAAAAAAACTTTTGAGTAGGCAACGAAAAGTTCCATTCACATTATATTTCTTATTTGGTTTTGAGCCAAAATAATAATTACATTATTTTTAAATTTATCAGCACTTTTTTTTTCCTTGACCATGCAGCCATTTTTTATCAATCCGTATGAGTCTTTTCTCATGGTTTTAGTCCTTTGGTCCTTTTTTCTCATCCTTCGCCTTTTGGCATATTGTGTACGGACAATAAGGGTACAAATGAGCAACTTTACTCAAGCGTCAATTTTCTCCATGCTGGCTTCTGCACTATTAGTAAAGATTCAAGTCAACTTCTCAATTCATATACTTTTTCAGAGAGAGACAACTCAAAATATTCTCCCACTCCTTGTGGTCCTTGATGTAAGTAATTTGAGAAATACTTTAATTGTACTAAGTCTCCAAAAAAGAAGTTAGACTCATGTTTAATTTATATATCTTTTCAGAAAGAGACATCTCAAAATAAGCTTCTTGAGCACTTAGGCTCTCATTTTATGCTTATCCACTCCTGGTGGCCTCTTGATGTAAGTACCATGAGAAATACTTTAATAGTATGAGTCTTTAGAAAAGAAGTTAGACTTATGTTTAATTATCCTATTGTCCCTTGATCATGTACTTTTAATGAAAATCAAGCAATAACAAAATCACATATCGGCCATATGACTCCCTGTACGAAAATTCTCTGCCATGAACTACGACTCTATTTAAAAAATATTTATTTCAGAAAAAATCTTATAATTACATATGCTAGTAAATTTAGTATAAATAAATTAAATATGATATAAGTTATAATGATATGATCTCGTCTCATAAGGAAGGCACCCTTAAAGCTTAGACCCATCCAAATAACAAAAACATGAACTAAATGTAAATGAAAGCAGCAATAATCATGGGATGCCTGCAAGACTACCCTATGACAAGATAATAATATAGCAAAATCAACTAAAAATGAATATTATCATTTTTGAAATTCAAAATTCCCAAGCTATTTCTTCTAACCCACCTCAAAATTTAAAGTCTCACCCATTTCTTAGGCATTTATAATCTTAAAAATGTATTATTAATAATAATATGTAACTTCTAAAATCATTGTAGATTACCAATTAGATGAATTTAACTCCGAAATATTCATTTTTTAAAAAAAAAGAAACGTAGAGCGTGTATAATATTCCAGAATCTGATTGGAATATCCTCTTGCCAGTTGAGCGACTCCGCCTTCTGCGAAACGAGGACCACTAATCTTGCCAGTACACAGGTTTCGGGGGACCACCAATCGGATGGCTGGGATGGCAGCTCTTTTCGTTATGCATGGTGCCGGGCCGCGCTGCCATGGCGTCATTTTTGTACTGCTGTCACGGTGGATTCCAAAGAACCCTTCATGGTGTCTGATTTAAGGAATCAAACTATCAAAGCAAGTCCCCTCGTCCTCCCACCCAAATAATAATTAAAAAAAATCAATTTAGTAAAGTTAGATTTGGCTCAGAAGACAAACGAATGCAAGCATTTGAAGAATGACTCAACCATGGTCATCAGGTAGATTCAGAAGGGTCCATGGGGTAACAGCTGCAACCATCCATTGCTCTGAGATATCTGGATAATGTTGAGGGACGGAGGAACCTTCCAGACTAAGCATATTTTTCGAGAAGCCAACGGGCTGCGGATTGGATAGCTGTTTATATGACCAGTCATTCCAATAGTACCTTGTAGGTTGAAGATGGAAAGTTGCCCTGGGCACTTCGAGACATTTTGTTTTCTAACTTTATTGGGTGCATACGTATTTTGGCCAAAAAAACAAAAAAAAAAAAAAACAAACAATGAGCATTTGATTTAGAATCTCCTTAATGAGTTTATATAGGAAATATATTATTATTATTTTCATAGTTTGGATTGGTCTATCCGCCTTTAACACTTGCCTGGTCCTAGTTGACAAGCTTGCTAAAGAGAGATTAACACAACCATCAGAGAGACTTACTGAAGCATTAACTTAGTTTATTGAAATCGATTCGGTGGAAGTCACGAGGCATATTACTTTACCAACGCTATAAACTTTTTAATGAATGCTCCAGTAAACCTTGTAGTTAGTGGGCAAATGACGACCATGAAGAGGCTAGATGCATGTTTGCTACTTAAATTTCTTTGATTATTTAGACCATATTTGTTTGATTAAGCTTCCTCGCCAGCTAAAAGTTTAATGGAGTTCCGACTCATCTAGCAATATGCTTACAGAAAGATAAATCAAATTGCTAACCTCTATTTTTTTTTTGATGTGTAATGGAGGAAGGAAGGAGCTTCCCCCAATTTATTAATGATCAAATTGCTAACTCGATCATTCTCGCTGTTACTCTCAAGATTGTCTCGGAGAATCTTTATGAAGTTCTATAAACTATGGTGACTTTCTTAGAAGATATGCTTAGACAGATTTGCGAGGGTTTTTTTTTTCTTCCAATTCCTTCTATTTAATCATCTTACATTATTATCTCCCTTTAACTCTAATCTTTTCCCAACAATTCTCCTAAATTTGTTAGAGAAAGAGATTCTGGACAGATCTAACTATAGATTCACATCAATTTGCAAATCCTTTTTATGTTAGAAAAGGCAAAAGCATGAGGATGTATGTGGGAGCAGGGATAATAGATCAGGAAATGCATATGGAATCCAATAATCCGACAGCAAGATATTCTTACAGTCATTCTATTAAGTAATCAAACAACGACAAACTATACACACGTGTAGGCTCCCCACTTGTTGCATCAGTAACTGATGAACAATTCATTAATCTTAGCATATCATCTTTTTTTTTTTTGAGTCAATCCCTTTTTTTGTGTGGTGAAATTGGAGTCGACGCCTTTCTCCGGCGACAAAACACTAGAAACTTTCTCCCGCCGGTGTTAGGTCGCTGTCCAATCTCACTTCAATAATTTATTATGAACGCTGCATTAGCATTCTTGCATCTTGCATACCAATAAAAAATTTACACTAAGCCATCCACTACACCGATAAAATTCTTCAGTTTATGCAGAGAAACTAGCGAGTGAATCCACTAATATGGATTTGCATTACCAATTTTAGTCAATAATCTGCTTCTAGGAAGTGTTTTAAACAGAAGCCAATATTACGAGGTTATTAACATTAGAGAGGCATGGGATCTAATTATGAATCTGAATCACATAAGCACTTATAAAGTATTGGATTAAAGAGCTTGTAGGCCAAAGTATTGGATACAGACCTAGAACAGAGGGCTATAAGAGCAGAGTCTAAAGCAGAATTTGAACAAGTTCTGAATTATTATTATTATTATTATTATTATTTGAGAGAGAAAGATAGGCAGCTTTGATCTAGTTTAGTTTTCCCCACTTAATATTGAGTATTGTACATATTCATAGATGATAGTGAGCTACTCTTAGCAGGCCATAGTTAGATTTGACATGATCTAAATTTGACACAGAAACAACCTTAAGTTCACGGTTTTGCTTTCATCTTAATGAATTAGGTGGGTAACCTCCTCTCTGTTTATCAAAAAAAAAAAAAAAAAACACTATTTGATTTCTTTTTTTTTCCTTCAACTTAACAAGATTCCAAACCAAACTTCTTATGTTTTGAGCTTCATTTGCCAGAATTTAAATGTAGATGATAGTGGTAGTTAGAAATGTGAATGATGTGGATGAGCATGAGCTCCATCACCTGAAATATTAAATGCATACGGGAGCTCTCAGACAGCCCAGAAGTTGAAGCGAAAAAGGCATCTTATGATGCGTCTAATGGAAGGTAAGGAGCACTTTTAAAGGATATGCTCCAATACAAATCCTCACGTCTCCAAGTATAACTGTTGTTGAAAGCTGAACAGTACTTTCACTGGTAACGACCCACAATAAGGCTCTATTATTCAAGAATCAGAGGCCCACCATGATTGGACTACGGGGAGATCCTTACAGCATCACAGTGGAAATCTTATCACTCCAGGGTGGATGTTGGATAAAGTGGCTATTAATATACGATAACTGGAGAGTGGAGACTCACTAACCTTAGAGACCATGAAGGGCAGAGCTCTATGCTTTCATGGGCCCTCTCCATAATAAAAAGTGATAGAACAAATCATCATTGCCCACCAAGATTTTCTTCTTTCCACTCCTATTCTTAAGTCAGTAGTGCCAATATGGGATAGCAGCTAGATGAGAATGAGAATAGGCAAATTATCCTACAGGGCAGTATAGTAGAAGCAAACATAGATCCGGCCAGCATGGGAGAGACAATGGCAACATCATCGACAAGATGAGGAAGATTGAATCTGAACTGAGAGGCTGTTTGGACCCTCAAAGAAAAAAAACAGAACATAGAGAAACATTCAGTTTCCAAATTGGCATTTCTGGAATACAAATCTTTCTGGTTCCACTGGAGCAAAAATTATTCTTCTTCCAAGGATATGCCATAAGATTTTAATTCAGTTACATGAATGACTGCGCAAGTCATTACCCATTTCCCCAAAATGCTCTCGTGCAGCACTTGCAATGCCAGAGGGATGTGCTCTCTAAATTGTTGGGTAAGCATGCCAGGGAAGATTTAGTGACCTAAGCAAGTGCTGCAGCACTGTCCATTTGCTGATCAATGATATCCATGCTAAGCATTGGTTGCGACGTTATCTGACTTATCTATTCCTTGGATGTCAGTAATTCTTAGCTTAGTCAACTCCTGAAAACATAATGGAC
The DNA here is from genome assembly GCF_051530095.1 of Phoenix dactylifera. NCBI lineage: Eukaryota > Viridiplantae > Streptophyta > Magnoliopsida > Arecales > Arecaceae > Phoenix > Phoenix dactylifera. Next base: position 28,427,984 of record NC_143198.1, on the reverse strand, counting down.
CATGGGTAAAAACAAGTTTCTGACAGGTCAATCATTTAATTTCCCTGCTGAAAATATTTGACTTACCTGGCGATGGCCCTTGGTTCGACGATAGTTTTTTCTTCTCTTTTTCTTGAATATGATTACTTTTGCATCTAAAGCCTGAAAAAGAATATTTATACTTGTTGTTATAGGGAAAATGTTTTACAAAACAGAAGAGTGGACAAGAACCGTTAAGTGGCTGAAAAACTATTAGTACACAATATGTCCAAAAATGCATATAAATAATGTAAACATCCAAATACTAAGATTTGATTTTTCGTTAATATATCATCTTTGTACAGAGTTTTGCTCATTCCAAGTCATATCAGTTTGTCAAGCAAAACTTAAAACTTTTTTGTTTTTTGGAATCTAGCAGTTGGATGCAACAAAAACTACAAAGATAATTTATTAAAAGAAATTTGAGGTTAGCTGGTCATTTGCATGTTTTAACACTCTCAAATTAATAAAATAACTTAAGGATCCCTTTGAATTGTTACAAATATCGATCACCGTTCATACCAAAAACATACAAATATTGATCACTGTTCATACCAAAAACAACTACTTGGGAAAGAAAAAAAAACAGCATCTTCATTAGAAAAAAGAAGAGAGAGCATAAAAAATAAAAATAGACTTCTCTTACATGCTCTTCAACAACAGCATGCACAGCTGCATCAGGTAACACTGGCCTACCGATGATTGTCTGAGTTTTTGATCCCAGCATCAGAACCCTGTTCAAAATTAGCTGCAGAGAAACCAACTTGACTCAATAGACAATAATAAATTCATGGTTCTAACATAAGATTGGCAAAATAAAGCCATATGATTGGTCGAAGATGTATGCATTCCAACAACTACATAATCTAGAAACATGGTTCCAAAAGGTCAAAACTTAGAAAGGAGGAGTTCAATGCATCAGAAACCAAGAAAGAGAAGCTTCGGGAAACAAAAAAGAAGAACAGTGTCAATATCAAAAAGAAAAGAAATGAACAATAAGTCCCAAGAGATCGAATAGAATTAGGCTCCACTTTGTTATAAATAGTGCAGCTAATTGGCCTGGAAGTAGAATAAAGAATTAAAGGCCTCATGATCACTCACTAAATGACATCAAGGTCCATTTTCTCAAAGAATCTTCCTTTTGTGCAGTTCAACCTGAAGGCTGGTGGGATACACAATGTGGGGTGCCCATCCCTCAAGATTTCGACAGGCCAACAAGCACAACACCACAATCACTCCACAAATCTGTGTTTCCATCAGCTCCACAACCCTCGTGCATGCCATGCCCACCAAATACAATCTTGCACCTTCCAAGAGACTCTAACACACAACCTCCCACATACAGCAAGGGCACTTAAACAGTAAAGGCTCATAAAGAGAGTTGTTATTGCTCCACTTCTGATTCCATGCCAAAATGAAAAACTTAGCTTCCTTGGTCACACTATGAATGAAAGGCTATTCATCATGATGCTTCAAGTTTAGCTTTGCACTGCAATGCCACCAAAGAAATTAAGCTCCAAAGTTCTTTCCAAAATCCCAAATATGAACCCCCAACATCAAATAAGAGATTCCTAATAGTCAAAACAAACAACTTATGCATATCAATCAGTGCTAGCTAACTAATGCACATGCCAAACACCTGCAATGAATCATTGATAAGCACAGAGAAGGGAGGTTTTAATGCGAGGAACCTATTTCCATGTATCAGTAAAAAGCCCTTCTACCGATCAAATAAAATGTAGACAAGATCTGAAGGATTGGTTTGACAATATGTTGCCATGTAAAATAGATTTTAAACTCATTTACCCCCACAAATTATAAAGACAAATTTAGATTAATGCAGGGAACCTGCACAGAGCAAATGCACTATCCACGGTGATTCCTCAACTCTAGAAGAAAAGTGGGAATGAAAATGGAAGAATAAAGAGAAGGAGAACAGAATTCCTGGTAACTTTCCTGACGGATCTATAGCATCTTAGGAAGGCCCTATTCCTACATAGGCCATGATAATTTAAACCTTAAGAATCCAAAACCTAATCTACATTATTGATTTAACCAAAATGATCATAGCCCTTAAATCAAAATTTTGATTAAAGAAAGAAAATGACATTTATGTACCTAATTATGTTTTAGCACTTTTCAAGCCATAGTAAGTGGTTAAATTGCGCATACTTGGTGCATCTAATATGTGTCTACTGAGGTACCCTAAAATCATATATAATTTAGCAAAAGTGGACTCTCAAATATCAAGTTACGTGCTTACTAAAAATTGTTATAATTAACTAAAGAGATAATGGGAAAAATTTAAGTCTGAAGATGATATTGGCCCATCTAAAATTATGCTACATCGAAATAGCAGAAAAAGGACCAATCAACTTCCAAGACGTCAATCTTGTATACACCTTGGTTTTAGTTTTCTTCATAAAACCAATATATTTGCTAGATAATAACCATTATGAATTTCTTAGCCACAACTAGTAGCATTTTAAAATGGAGAGATGAGAATGTTAAAAACCGCTTGAATATCCTTGGCAAGAAATTAAAATATTGTTCTACTAGTTGATACAATGCTAACCAAGAGTCCTTTACCTCTTCCACCCCTTCTTCGTAAGGAACCAAATAAATGTATATAGATTCGAGACTACCGCTCACCCACCCAGTCACAGAAAACTCCCTGAATACCTATCAAATAATCTTTCGCCACCTCTAAATTCTTGTTAATAAACAAAGTTGATCACATAGATTTAGAACTTTGTCCATCCATTTTTTTCAAAAATCATGTTTTATCTCATTCAAATCCTCCAACAAAGTTCACATATCTTCATTCAAACAAGAAAAGCGAGCTAGTTGAAACAGACCTAGCATCCTCCCCTTTGGCACACAAGTTAGTTTGGAGGGATTTGCTTCCAACAAATTTCTTCATTTCTGGCAATTGTCGTAGGTTCCTTACTTTCATTAGTCTGTGTCTGTGCAACACCCCCCCAACACCGAAAAAAAAGAAAAAAGATTCTTCTACAGCTTCATACGGTGGCATCACCTTCCTTAACAAGTAAAAGTTTTCAATGACATAATGGATTAACTTTAACTTTGAAAAAAAAACACTTAAACAATATTAAAGCTAAAAAGTTAAATAGCGATTAAAAAGGTATACTTAATTAAATAGAATCCACATACCATGAAGCATTCAGTAATGAACCATCTGACAATTAAGAGTATGAAATATGGGTTTTAACTGTAGCTTCAGTTTGTCTGTGTAGAGCCAACTGCATTCTTGTGCCTTCGTATCTTAACTTGACAGTACCAGGATAATTTAGATAAGTTAATCATCCAAAAATAATTCCATGGGAAGATATATTATCATCTATTGGATAATATCTTTACAGGTGAAATTGTCATAATTTTTTCCTTAATCCCTTGGTTATAGAGATCATTCTGCATACACCATTGGTTTTATATCAACGAGTCAAATTATTGAGGATTTGCAATCTGCCTAAGAATCGACTTGGAAAGTTGGAAAGCATATTTTATTCATTTGTAGCTTCTAACACAGAGACTGCACAGAAGGACAATCAGGTGGGCATCATTATAGCACTCACCACCTTTCCTCAAACCAGCACACTATTACAACCAAATTATCAGAAACTACCACCCAAAATATTATCCATTCAGGAGTGCAACCAAGATATCAAACAGACAACAGAAAATAATCAACAGAAAAGGGGGGAAGGAAAAGAGAAATCCATGAACTAAAACATCCTACCTTGTCATTAACCTCGCAAAATTTCAATCTTTCAGTAAAAATGGAATCCCCATTGCTGACTTTGAACTGATGAGAACCAATCTGAACCAAACAAACAAACAAAATAACCAAAAACCATCGAACCAATAGCAAAAACGATAGGAGAGAAGGATTTTTTTCACCATTCCGACCTGAACAACAGCAAAAGCCGGTTCATATGGTTTGAATGGGTTTTCCGACGGATCCAGCGGCCCAATCACCTTGTATCCGATCTCAGCCGCTTCTTTTATCTTCTCTTCCTCCGATTTACCTCTCTGAACCATACATTTCGAAGCCGGAGCCTCGCCACCCTCTTCCTCGCAGCTCTGACCCCCTTCTTCCTCGTCCTCCTCCTCGTCGGAAGGATTCGTCGGCCGAGAATTCAAGTGGCGCGTGATATTGAATTGAAGGGAATTGATGCATCCGAATCCGGCGGGAGAATCGAAGGAGTTCAAGCGAGGACCTCGAGCTCGAAATATTAGGGTTTGGGTGTTCTCCAAGGCGGCGTTCCAGAGGAGGCGAGATCGGAAATGGCGAGTGAGGGAAGCCAGGCATCGCCGGCACGCCATGATCTCTCCTTTCCTTGTTCTCGGTCTCTTCAGAAAGCAAGAAGGAGCGAGGGTTTAGCTAGGGTCCTGTGTTCTCCCATTACGGATCCGGACTTCGAACATAAACCCGTTTTCCATCAAACATAAAAACGGATTCCAATATTATTATTTTAGATTTTTTCACTAATATTCTTCTAAATAACGGATTTTATAAAAATATTTTTTAAAAAAATTAATATTTGTTTTTACATGTGTATCCACAATATTTAGCACCGTTAAAAAAATTAACGATTTCAAATTAAAATAATCTAGAAATGAATGTATAAAACAAAACATTTATACAATAGAGACAAAAAGTTAATTTTAAAATTTTATTTTATTTTTAATTAAAATAAATATAATTTTTATTAATGGTGTTAGAAGAACTATTTATATAAAAAAATATTTTATAAAAATATAAAAATAAATATAAATTTTAAGAGGGCATTTAGTTTTAGAAGAAAAACCCTATGAAATTACAGATGGGATCATATCATTACCTTGAGTGGCGGGATCCCGCCTATTACACGCAATTAAAAACGGCGGTTTCTTCCCCTCGCTCCATACCATTACTAAAACCCCAAAAAAAGAAGCTCTCTTATTTTTCCGCCTCAAATCCAATATCATTTTTGCCAACTTTAGCTAGGCACTTCAATAAAACAGTTTAAAATGAAATATTTCCTTTGACAGCCTCAGAAGATGATATTAGACAAGTCAATGATTCATAGGAACATCATAATGTGTCATGTAGAATTTACCATTGACCAGTACATTTGTGATTAAGGCCCTGTTTGGGGGAGCTGTTGGCAGTAGAGCTGTTGGAAGTAGAGCTGTTAGAAGTAGAGCTGTTGGAAGTAGAGCTTTTATAAAAAGCTGTTTGCTGTTTGGTAACTACATTTCTAAAGTGCTGTGGCACTTTAACATTTGTTTGGTAAACAAACTGAGAAAGTACTTTTGTATGACAAAATGACCATAAAGGACATTATTAGTATTATACAATAGTGCATAATAAAATATAATATATATTAATACATAAATATATGATATAGTATAATATTAATGTAATGTAACATAATATTATTATAATATAGTACTATAACATTGTATACTATAGGATAATAATTTAAAATAATATTAAATTATTTAACATAACATAATATTATATTATATTATATTTATAGTATAATACAATAATAAATGTATAAATATTATAATTATTAGTATAAATTAATTTTTTACTCTTTTGATGACCATTTATTTCTCTAACAAATTTTCTAACTAGGTGAAAAAATTGGTTAAATAATTACTAATATTTTTATTTATTTATTTATTTATTATTTTATTTCATTGAAATATATTTATTTATTATTTTATTTATTTATTTATTCGTTCATTTATATACATATTTATTTATTTATTTATTTATTTTTATTTTTCTTTTTTTTCCTTTTTCTTTTTTTTCTTCTCTTTTTTTCTTTCATTTTCTTCTTTTTTTTTCTTTTCTTTTTTCTTCTCTTCTTCTCCTTCCTTCCTCTCTTTCCTTCTTCTCCTTTCTTCTTCTCCCGCGAAGCCGGCGGCGCCGGAAGGGGGACCGGGCCGCGGGAGGGGGACCGGGATGGCGGGCCGCGGCGGCCGCGGGAGGAGGGGGGCTCGGGACGGGGCCGGGACAACGGGCCCCGACGGCCGCGGAGGGAGGGGGGGCTCAGGAGGGGGCCGGGACGGCGGGCCCCGACGACCGCGGGGGGAGGGGGGCTCGGGAGGCGGCCGGGACGGCGTGCCGCGGCGACCGCGGGGGAGGGGGGGCTCGGGAGGGCGGGCCCCGACGACCGCGGGGGGAGGGGGGCTCGGGAGAGGGCCGGGACGGCGTGCCGCGGCGACCGCGGGGGAGGAGGGGCTCGGAGGGGGCCGGGACAGCGTGCCGCGGCGACCGCGGGGGAGGGAGGGCCTCGGGAGGGGGCCGAGACGGCGGGCCGGCCGGGGAGGCAGCGGCCATGGCGGCCCCTTCCTCCCCTTCCTTTTTTTTTTTTTTGGCTGTGTGGTGGGTCGCAGCGGCGGGGGGCTCGGGTGGGGGCTGGGGGGCGCGGCCACGGGTGGCCGGCGTGGTGGCTGCCTCCCCCCCAGAAAAAAAAAAAAAGGAGGGCCGACGGCATTGAGGAGAAGGAGATAGAGAGGAAGAGAGAGAGAGAGAGAGGGGGGGGATGGTGAGAGAGAAAGAGGCGGTGGGATTGAGATTTTTGGGAGGAAAAAGAAACTTTTAAATGGGGGTATTTTGGTCAAAAATACAGCTTCCCGACAAAGCTGAAAACAGCGTTTTCGGAAAGCTCCAAAATTGAGCTTCTGCCAAAAATCTGTTTTCAGCTTCCCGCAAAAGCTGAAACAGCTTCTTGAAAATTTTACCAAACACACTTTTTTCCCTAAAAGTACTTTTGGAGGGCCAGAAAGTGCTTTTTGGCCCTCCAAAAGCTCCCCCAAACAGGGCCTAAATCTTGAACTCTTTAATATGTTTGCTTTTTCGCTTCACTTTTTGCTTCTTCACTTTTAGAATGCATCCTGATTTTGTCCAAACAGATTAAGTTGAAATCCAATGGTCTCAAGTGATGATCGTCGTCCCTTTCATTACTGCATTTGCTTATCAAATATAATCAATGTATTTGCTGACAATATGCATCATGAAGTAAGCAAATAAGAATTGCGTTTTCCCAGTTAGCACATACCTTTCTGTTGATGCATGAAGGCTGTAAAGCTGTTTCCAATTCCAGTAATGAAAGTTTGAAGTACTAATTTGTTATTATGTTTTTGTATTCTTAATGTTATGTTTGTCTTTATTTATACAGTGTATGCCTGGACATATTGGGCCTCTTGGTTCATGTTCTTGTTAAAATATTGTAGGAGGATGGATGTTGCTGATTTTGATAATCTAGTTTCTCAAGAATGGCGTTGGGTGGTAAGTGTTGCTGGAAATTGGACCCGGGGGCAATCTTCGGTCGAGGAGAGGGAACGACTGTTAGTCCTCACGGCGGGGCGGCGGTCTGTCGGCGGGCGCCCCGTCCTCCGTCCGGGTGCCTGCACACGAACCGGTGGCCGGGTTCTCCGGCGCCGGCCCTCCGACGCTCAAGTCAGGGAGGGGGCAAATAGTGGGGAGAAGGAGATAAACAGTGATTTTTAGGTGTATGAATGTTCCCCCCCTCTTGGGAGGCCAAGGCTCCCTTTTATATGCGGGGGTCGGTTTACCTGTGATGTAACAGGGCGAGGCCGTAGTACGGCTTGGCATGTTGTTCAGGTCGGCGCTCGGTCAGGCGAATCATTGCACTAATGTCGGCGGTATGGCCGAGATCAGAGACTTATCATAGTCGACTAGACCCTGCTGGGTCGATTTGCCGTGGAGAGCTGGGGATCCGTAGATGTCAGGAGCCATGCGCATTTATTGTGGAGTAAGCCGGAGATCCGCATTTATTATGGAGTAAGCCGGAGGTCCGCATTTATTATGGAGTAAGCCGGAGATCCGCATTTATTGTTGAGTGTGCCGGAAGATTACAGCGGCCATGCGCAATAAATGCCGGAGGGGTGTTAGAGTACGGTCCTCGGACATCGGGGTTTCTCTTAGATCAGAGGTTTCGGGGTCGGTCGTCTTGTGGCCGAGCGTTCCGAGGTCGGACGCTGACTTCGGCTGTCCGGGGTCGGAGGTTGTACGGCTTCTTAGGGGCATTTATGTCATTTGGGGGGAAACTTTATTCCCCCCAACACTACCCCCCGACTTCCGAGTTCGAGCGGCTTGTGGGGCTCGGACGTGGGAAATAAAGTCTGTCACTAAGGTTGGGGGGAAGGTCTCGCCCGCCCCCTTGTGCTTTCCGGAGCTTTTATGGTGAGATATGCGCCCTTTGGCGTCTCGAGGCTGCTTTATTCGGTGAGCTAATGATGGAGCTCGTATCATCATGCTTCTTGAATCGCCAGGATCATTTTACGGCGGATTAATGATGGGGGACCTCGAGCTCGTCGAGGCGGTGTCTCGATTCCGTAATCGACGTTTCTGGCTCATTAATGAGTGTGCCGTTACGGGGTTTGAAACGGACACGCGGCGCGACCCGAGGTCGGACGCTTTCGATTTCATGTTACTGGATCATAATTCCGAAGAAGTGGAGGCCTCATCGGGGCTCCACGTGTCCCAGATCTTATTAAACGAGGGGAGCGGGGGTTACGTCCGCTTGTTCCTCAAGACGATTTGATTCTGTGGACCCATGATGAGGCCCCGAGATCCGATGGGACAACGCTTCGATTTCGTATCCGATTTATTAAACCGGAGCGAATACGGTGCCTCGGCTTTCGAGGTCGACACGTGGCGCAACCCGGTCGGGGGGATGGGAACCGACCCCGTCGATCTGGGCCGTCAGGGGGGTCTATATAAACCCCACGAGTCTGCCCTAAAGGTCTTGTTTGGCTGCCTCTTATTTTCGTCGTCTTTCCCCCCTGCTTCCTCCCTCAGCTGAATCTTGCTGGTGGTGCCCGGAGCGATTTCCGGCAATGTCCAGTAGGTTTTCTTCCCGTTTTCACTAGGGTTTCCTCTTTTCTCCTCCTCGTCAACTTCCATTTTCTACTCTTAACTTTGGCTCCACTTTTCCGTGAGAATGGGTTCCGGTCCCGAAGAGGTTGGGTCGAGTCTGTCGGAAGGGGAGCTGGAGTTAATCCGCTCCCGTTTCTTCTTCCAGCCCGGGTTTCGCCTTGAAACCGCAGGGCCGGAAGACAGGGTGACGCAGCCGCCCCCAGGTCGGATCGCGGTTTACCGCGAGACACTTTGGGCGGGCCTGCGTTTTCCCGCCCATGAGTTCGTGAGCAACTTGCTGGCCGAGTACCAACTTGTCCCGGCGCAGTTGGCTCCGAACTCATGGAGGACCATAATCGGGTTTTTATCCCTGTGCCTCGGGCACGGAATCCCGATTTCGGTAGGCTTTTTTCGCCGGTGTTTTCTGTTAAAGAAAAACCCGGCGGACGTAGGGTGGTTATATTTCGCCTTTCGGGGCGGTATGTTACTCTTCCGGGGCGCCCCTTCCTCGATTCACGAGTGGAAGAGGAAGTTTTTCTTTCTGGCGTCTGCGGCGCCTTGGGGGTTCGAGCCAAGGTGGGGACACCCTCGGCTGAAGGCCCTCAACAAACTCTCCGAGCCCACGGGGAGGGAGCTGAGGACCCTGGACTCTTTGCGAGCCCTCGGGAGGGGCAACGACCTGACCGAGCTCCTGCGGGAGGACGCCCTGGCGAGCGTGGGTCTGAGCTCGGCGCGCCCCGAGGGTAAGGGCGGTTGCATTATTCTATTTATTTATTTCTTGTTCTCCGTCTTTACGGTCACTGGTCTGACTCTTAACAAAATTCTTGATTTCAGATATTCCACGCATGCCGACCAGCAACACATCACTTTTCTCTCACCTGAGGAGGTGAGAGGCCGAGGCCGGGGGTGCTGTGCCCCAGCCTCGGAAGAGGGCGAGGACGGACGGCGCTTCTTCGTCGGCCGGGACGAGTGGCCCCGAGGCGGGGGCCCCTGCAGCCGACCCGAGGCGGGAGCGGGTTGTTGGTGATGCGGGCCCGTCGGTCCCTCCTTGCCCTACCCCCCTTTCCCAGCGGGGGGAGCCGTCCGTGGTCCGGCCACAGCAGCCAGGACCCGGGCTTACCCGAGGCACCGAGGCGAGCGGCTCCGGGACCTCGGGTTCGATCGTGCCGAGCTCTTCTCGGGCTTTCCGAGAAGAGTCGGCCGAGCCGGACTCTTCTATTCCCGAGGGGCGCTCGGCCTTTCAAGATGCCGAGGTCGCACGCTCCATGTTGCGGCGTGCGGTGCTTCCAGCGGACCGGGCCGTGTTCCGGGGTATTTCGCTGGAGGAGGTCGTCGGCAGTGCTTACTGCAACACCGCCCGGGTAAGCTTTCTTCTTAATTTCCCCGAGTTTTTAGCGTACATATGTGCTTTTCAACTCACAATACCCTCGTTTCTTTCTTTTCAGCATATTCTCGAGCTCGACACCATGGCGTTCATCGCCCATGGGTATCGGGAAGAAGTTCAACAGCTCGGCCAGCAACTGGAGCCGGCCAAGAAAAGAGTCGCCGAGCTGGAGGCGGCGTTGGCCGCGGCCGAGGCTCGGTGGACAGCCACCAAGGCTGAGCGCCTTGCCATGGTGGGGGCGCTAGAGGAGGAGAAGGCGGCTCATGCCCTGACCAGGGCAACCATGCGCGGCACGGAGGCGCGCTTAGGGGAGGTCCAGGCCAGGGTCGCGGCCCTCGAGTATGAGGAGGGGGTCTCGCACCTCCGACTCGGGCAACTTGAGGCCCGGGAGAGGAGGGCCCTCGAACGAGCCGAGCATGCTGTGGAACTCTTCAAAGAGTCGCAAGAGTTCCGCGACATGTTGGAGGAGGAGACGGTCGACGGTTTCCTTCGAGGCTTCAAGAACTTCCGGGAGCAGGTGCGCCGGTACTGCCCTCAGTACGACTTCTCGACGGTCCGTCCGAGGGAGGACCGGGGCTGGGGGTCCGACGTGCAAGCCCTTCCTGCCATCCTGACGTCCGAGGCGGGAATATACGAGCAGGACCCCGCCGAGCCTTCGACGGGGGTAACCGAGGCGGACGGTGTCATGGAGGCGGCTCCGGCGGCCGAGATCGATGCTGTCCCGGAGGCGGCGCCCGAAGCTCCTGCTCCCGGCCCCGAGCCTGTTCCGGAGGAAGATCATGAGGTCATCAATGTGCCGGATGACCCCCCGGATGTGGCTCCCGCCGCTTAGGACTTAAGCATATTTTTCTTTTCTTTTTCATTGTATCCGGGGTCGGCCCTTGAGTGGCCGACTTCCAATTTTGTAATTGGCCTTCCGGCCCTTTGTTAATGAAGAAATGTTTGTCATTCTGTGTTCATCTTTCCCTCTGTTGTCGTGGATGAGGCTAGAACCTTGGCTAACCGCCTCGACGACCTCTAACTTCGTATTTTAATCTTTGGGCTGCTTAACGAAGCTGCCCTTTTCCCTGGCTATATCTTAGCCTTCTCGGATCCCAGTCGTCTCGACCAAAGGGAGCTCCGAGCTTAGGTTTCTAGAAAATTTCTCTAAGTCCTATAACTCGGATCTTAGAGTCGTGGGAGTTGCCACGTTTGGCCTTTAGGAAAATCTTAAGGCACCGAGGTCGGGCCTTAGCCCTTCAAGTGGGACCGGAATAGGTCTATTCGTGCCGCTATTCGGGGAGTTTAGTCGGATTTCCGAACTCAACTCCGAACCTCTCATAGGGAGCGCGGGCTAATAAACAAGTTATTGCCGAAGGTTTTCATAGTTATCGTCCTCGGACCCTGCCGAGATTTCGGTGAACAAGGCTGGGATTCCCAAAGATCGCCTTGGTACCTGTGCTTGGCTGGTACATTCGTGGCCGGGACCACTTTCCCAGCTGGACGTCAGAGTTTACTTAGAAGAGCCGAGTTGGGCCCTACTTTATGAAGCCTTAGTACGGATTGCGAAGACTTGACGAACAGAGCAGGCATAATGAGGTTGGGAGGTCGGTCTTAAGCCGACCCAGCGAAGAAGCCCGGCTTTGGGGCAAAATAAGACTCCAACATTGGACGAGATCCCGCTCGGCAATATGTAGATAAAATTTGACAAGGAGGGCGTCTAGTTGGGTGTACCTCTTGCATTCTCGGGGTCATGCTTCGCATGGTGGAGTAGGTCGCTTCCCTTCCTCGTCGACCTCCGGAGTCATTTTTGACTTGTAAAAGGGGCTCGGGCTTCCCATGGACCCGGCGACTCCTGCCGGAGTTGAGAGGATCTGGGGAGGCTCTGTTGATTTGTAGCCCTTTTTGAGATCGAGGGGGCTTAAGACCCTATGGTCGGACCTCGGAGCGCCTCAACCTTGGTCGAGGGATCTCACATCAGGTCGGCGGGTTCGTGGACGCTTTGCTGACCTGTGATACCTCCCGAGGTCGAGGGAGTCTGGTTCTCTACGGTCGACCCTCGGGGCATCTCGACCTTAGTCGAGGGATCGTTCGTCAGGTCGGCTGGTCTGGGCACGCTCTACCGACCGGCGACGCTTCCCGAGGTCGAGGGAGTCTGGTTCTCTACGGTCGACCCTCGGGGCATCCCGACCTTAGTCGAGGGGTCGCTCGCTTCGGGGATCGGGGATCGTCGACCGCTCCCGGAGGTCCACTTTGTGGCGCCCCGGGTGGAGCCACCCTTTCCACCCCTCACGGCGCCTTCCCGAGGTCGAGGGAGTCTGGTTCTCTACGGTCGACCCTCGAGGCATCCCGACCTTAGTCGAGGGATCGTTCGTCAGGTCGGCTGGTCTGGGCACGCTCTACCGACCGGCGACGCTTCCCGAGGTCGAGGGAGTCTGGTTCTCTACGGTCGACCCTCGGGGCGTCCCGACCTTAGTCAAGGGATCGCTCGCTTCGGGGATCGGGGATCGTCGACCGCTCCCGGGGGTCCACTTTGTGGCGCCCCGGGTGGAGCCACCCTTTCCACCCCTCGCGGCGCCTTCCCGAGGTCGAGGGAGTCTGGTTCTCTACGGTCGACCCTCGGGGCATCCCGACCTTAGTCGAGGGATCGTTCGTCAGGTCGGCTGGTCTGGGCACGCTCTACCGACCGGCGACGCTTTCCGAGGTCGAGGGAGTCTGGTTCTCTACGGTCGACCCTCGGGGCATCCCGACCTTAGTCGAGGGATCGCTCGCTTCGGGGATCGGGGATCGTCGACCGCTCCCGGGGGTCCACTTTGTGGCGCCCCGGGTGGAGCCACCCTTTCCACCCCTCGCGGCGCCTTCCCGAGGTCGAGGGAGTCTGGTTCTCTACGGTCGACCCTCGGGGCATCCCGACCTTAGTCGAGGGATCGCTCGCTTCGGGGATCGGGGATCGTCGACCGCTCCCGGGGGTCCACTTTGTGGCGCCCCGGGTGGAGCCACCCTTTCCACCCCTCACGGCGCCTTCCCGAGGTCGAGGGAGTCTGGTTCTCTACGGTCGACCCTCGGGGCATCCCGACCTTAGTCGAGGAGGCGCTACGGGGGGCCGCGAAGGTACTACCCCGTTGTTGGTGTCGAGCGCCACGGGGGACTGCGAAGGTACTACCCCGTCTTTCCGAAGTGTCGAGGGGTCTGGGCACGCACTGTCGACACTCGGGGCATCTCGACCTTAGTCGAGGAATCTTGCACCAGTCGACGTTTCATCGTCCTGCGATTCTTCCCGAGGTCGAGGGAGTTTGGGACTCTACGGTCGAGCCTCGAGGCATCCCGATTTTGGCCGGGGGATCTGAGGATCACAGACGACCCAATATTAGAAGAGGATTACAGTCGTCAAAATGAGAGAAATATTTGCAGAAAAAGGAGCTGAGTCCATTATCCTGATTATCTTGAACCCCTTGGGGTTTCACTGGTAGTACATTCGTAAATTCTCGGAGTTCCAGCTTCGTGGGATCAGAGTCCCTTCCAGGGACTTCAATTTGTACGCCCCTGGCCGTTGTACCCGGGCGATTTGATACGGTCCTTCCCAGTTTGGGGCGAGCTTTCCTTGCTCGGTTGGTTGAGAAGCCTCGGCTTTCCTGAGGACGAGGTCCCCTACTTTGAAGAGCTTGGGCTTAACTCTGGAGTTGTAGTATTGGGCCGTTCGCTGTTGATATCTCGCCATGCGCACCCGGGCGACCTCTCTTGTCTCTTCGACGAGGTCCAGATTGCTCCTGAGCTGGGAGGAATTGGTATCGGGGTCGTAATGCTCCACCCTCAGAGAAGGCAAGCCGATCTCCAATGGGATGACGGCCTCAGTGCCGTATGCTAGGTTGAAGGGGGTCTCTCCCGTGGGCAGTCGGAACGTGGTCCGGTACGCCCAAAGGACATTGTACAAGTCCTCGACCCACTGTCCTTTGGACCGATCAAGCCTAGCTTTGAGTCCCTGCAAAATAGTTCGGTTAGTTACCTCAGTTTTCCCGTTTGTCTGGGGATGGGCAACCGAGGTGAAGCGATGATCAATGCCGAGCTCAGAGCAAAACTCCCTGAAATGAACATTGTCAAATTGTCGACCATTGTCAGATATAAGGATACGGGGTAGTCCGAATCGGCAGATTATAGACTTCCACACGAAGTCCCGCATCTTTTGCTCGGTGATCCGGGCAACAGGTTCGGCCTCGACCCATTTGGTGAAGTAGTCGATGGAGACGACCAGGAACTTTCTCTGTCCGGTGGCCAGGGGAAAGGGCCCCAGGATGTCGATCCCCCATTGGGCAAACGGCCAGGGGGCGATGATGGAGGTCAGCAGAGCTGAAGGTCGGCGCTGGATATTGGCGTTTCGTTGGCACCGATCGCACTTGCGGACGAAATCCGTTGCGTCCTTCTGGAGTGTGGGCCAGTAGTATCCCTGCCGCAGGATCTTATGGGCCAAGGCTCGACCCCCCAGGTGATTTCCACAGATCCCTTCATGGACCTCTCGGAGGGCGTAATCCGCCTCGGAGGGACGGAGGCATCTGAGAAGGGGAGAAGTAAATGATTGTCGATAGAGTTTATTCTCGTACAAGACATACCGGGGAGCCTGGCACTTGATTCGGCGAGCCTCCGTCTCGTCATGAGGTAGAGTTCCGTCCTGAAGATAGCAGACGAGCCCGTCGATCCAGCTTGGCTCGGAGTCGATGCACATAGTGGGCTCGGGTTCCTCCGTGCTGGGGACCCGAAGATACTCGAGCGCTGTTCCCTTGGGAAGCTCGCTCATGCGGGAGGTGGCCAGTTTGGATAGCCGGTCTGTCCTGAGGTTTTCCGCTCTGGGAATATACTGAATATTGAAAGAATTCAGGGCAGATGTGAGTTCCCGCACCTTTTGGAGATACTTTTGCATGGATGGCTCTTTAGCTTCAAAATCTCCTTGGACCTGGTTCACCACCAGCTGGGAGTCGCTAAAGGCCGTCAGGTCTCCCACTTTTAGTTCTTTCGCCAGCTTGAGCCCGGCGATGAGAGCCTCATACTCGGCCTCATTGTTCGAGGCCGAGAACTCGAGGCGCAGAGCTTGCTCGGCCACCACTCCATCTGGACTGGTGAGGATAAGTCCGGCCCCGCTGCCCCCCGGGGTCGAAGACCCATCCGAGTGCAGGACCCATGGCTGCTTCGGGGTCTCCTCCACGGACTCAGATGGCGGCTCGGGGTCGTCCGGAAGGGTGCACTCCACGATGAAGTCGGCGAGTATCTGAGCTTTGATAGCCGGCCTGGGCCGATATTCTAGGTCGAATTCCCCGAGCTCGACCGCCCATTTGGCGATCCTCCCCGCACGATCCGACCTCTGCAATATCTGCTTCATAGGCTGATCGGTTAATATAGCTATCGTGTGGGCTTGGAAGTAAGGCCTGAGTCTCCGAGCCGAGATGATGAGAGCGAAGATGGTCTTCTCAAGTTTAGAATATCGGGTCTCAGCATCCCTGAGAACCCGGCTGGTGTAATAGACCGGCTTTTGGAGCTTGTCTTCTTCCCGGATGAGGACCGAGCTTACTGCAGCTGGGGAGACGGCCAGATATAAGTAAAGAATTTCGCCCTTCTGGGGCTTGGTGAGCAGTGGGGGAGAGGCCAGAAGGCTTCGAAGCTCTTCAAAGGCTTGCTGGCATTCTTCTGTCCACCGGAAGTCTTTCGGCCGTTTGAGGCTCTTGAAGAAGGGGAGGCAACGCTCGGCTGATCGAGAAACAAACCTTCCCAGGGCGGCTACCCGCCCCGCGAGCCGCTGCACCTCCTTAACTGTCTTTGGAGACGACATCTCTTGCAGTGCCCGGATTTTCTCCGGGTTGGCTTCAATTCCGCGTTGGGTCACTATAAAACCCAGGAACTTGCCCGAGGTGACTCCGAACGCGCACTTCGCCGGATTGAGTTTCATTTGGTATTTTCTGAGCTTGACGAATGTCTCGCTGAGATCGGCTATGTGGTGTTCTGCCGCTTGGCTCTTTACCAGCATGTCGTCCACATAGACTTCCATGTTCCGGCCGATCTGGTCTTTAAAGATTTGGCTGACCAGTCTCTGATAGGTGGCCCCAGCATTTTTCAGGCCAAAGGGCATCACCTTGTAGCAGTAGGTGCCCTTGTCGGTGATGAAGGCCGTCTTCTCCTCGTCTTCTGGCGCCATTCGGATTTGGTTGTGTTACGGGGGGACTTAGCCACCATGCCCCACGTGACCGGCACGCGCACCCAGGAAGACTACGGTTGCCCCTTGATCCAGCAATCCGACCTCGGGTCGGATATCTTCGGCTCCGCAGCCCGACCCCGAGTCGGCTGCCCCTTGATCCAGCAATCCGACCCCGAGTCGGATATCCTCGGCTCCGCAGCCCGACCCCGAGTCGGCTGCCCCTTGATCCAGCAATCCGACCCCGAGTTGGATATCTTCGGCTCCGCAGCCCGACCCCGAGTCGGCTGCCCCTTGATCCAGCAATCCGACCCCGAGTCGGCAATCTCTCGACAACAACAGACTGTTCCTCTGAGGCACGCCGCGGCCCCCTGCTCCACTACTCCCTGCAACGGCCGTATCCGGCGCTGCCCCACGATCTCCTGTAACAGCCGTACAAAGCGGAGCTCCACTATGCCCTGCCATGGCTGTACCCAGCGCTGCCCCACGACGCCCTGTAACGGCCATGTCAGTGGCAGCCCCATCGTGCCACACGATGACGAATCCCCGGAAAAACCCCCCAGCCTGATATATATGAGGCTGGGGGGGAAGGGGGAGGGTAAGATATATCTTCCAGGGTATCATCTCACCTGCGACCTCCTCCTTCTCCTTCTCCTTTAATCCTCTCTGACTTGATCGTCGGAGGGCCCCCACTACCCCAGTGGTGGTGCGAGGCTTGCTTGCAGGTTTTCCGGTGGAAGGTGGAGCGCAACCAACCCAACTCCAAGGGAACCCCGTTCACACCGCTGTGCCAATCGTTCTCGATTTGGACCACCAGCAACAGGTTGTATCCTGAAAAGGCGTCCATAAAAGTTAGCAGTTGGTGTCCTGAAGTGGAGTCGACGAGCTGGTCGATGCTCGGGAGAGGGAAGCTGTCTTTTGGGCAGGCCTTGTTCAAGTCGGTGCAGTCCACGCACATACGCCATTTTTCGTTGGCCTTCTTTACGAGGACTACATTGGCGAGCCAATCCGGGTAGGAGACCTCCCGGATGAAGCCGGCTCCGAGGAGTTTGTCCACCTCCTCGGCCGCAGCTCGTTGTCGCTCAGGGGCGGAGCCTCTTTTCTTCTGCTTTACAGGCCTGCTGGTTGGCCTCACCTGGAGTCGGTGGACCATGACCTCGGGGTCAATTCCTGGCACGTCCACGGGCGACCAGGCGAAGACGTCAGCGTTGTCCCGCAGGAAGCTGACGAGGCGATTCCTCTCATGGGCGCCGAGGCCGGAGCCAACCTGCACGGTTAGCTCGGAAAAATTTTCTTGTAGTGGGATTTGAATAAGGAGCTCACCGGGCTCTACTTGCTTCTTCCAGAGGGTGTCCCTCGCATTGAGGGTTTCTATGGGCAGTGAAGGGCCCATCGGGCGGTCTGGTGCCTCGGCTGGTTGCTTTACTGTGTGGGCCGCCATGTAGCATTGCTTGGCGACCAGTTGGTCTCCGCGGACCTCGCCCACTCCTTGGCCGGTGGGGAACCGCATGAGCAAATGGCGAGTTGAAACCACGGCTCGAAGGGCGTTTAACCCTGGGCGCCCAAGGATGGCATTGTAGACCGAGGGCAGACGGACCACCAGGAAGTCCGTCCTCACAGTGCTCTCCCGGGGGGCGAGGCCAACTGTGACAAGGAAGCTAGCCTCACCTTCAACCGGGACCGCATCTCCGGTAAACCCGACCAGCGGGGCATTGATTCTCCGGAGGTGTCCTTCTGTCAACCCCATTTTTTGGTAGGCATGGTAGTACAAAATGTTGGCTGAGCTTCCATTGTCAACTAGGACACGCTTTACATCAAACCTATTTACAATCATTGAGATGACCACAGCGTCATCGTGAGGGGTCTCGACCCCTTCTAAGTCCTCGTCCGAGAACGAGATGACTTCATCAGTGCGTGGGCGCTTCGGGGGTGCTCCCTGGGCGGCTGTTCCTGCCGAGGTCCGCCCAATCATGTTGATGGTGCCGGCGATAGGCCTGTTGCCGCCAGGATTTTCGGTTGGTGCGACATTCTCCGCCGGCCTCCTTTCCTCATGTCGGTTCCTCACGAACCGGTTGAGTACTCCCCGTCTGATGAGCGCTTCTATCTCGTCCCGGAGTTGGAAGCAGTCCTCCGTGTCGTGCCCGCGATCTCGGTGGAAGCGGCAGTACTTCCTGGAATTTCGGGGAAATTCCGTGTCTCGCATAGGAGGCGGGGGTCGGAAGAAGTCCCGACCCTCAATTTCTATCAGGATCTCGGCCCGAGGAGCATTGACGGGTGTATAGTTCTCGTACCTCGCCTGGTACGTCCGGGGCCGTGGTGGAGACCTCGGACGAGGAGGTGTCCTCTGCTGAGGTCGCCCCTGCTGACGGGGCGGGCTCCTCAGTCTGGGGAGATTCTTCTCTCGGCGGGGAGACCGGCTCCTTTGTCGACCGCGCTCCTCGCGGTGCTTCTTCCGCTTCTTCGAGGTGGGTTCGATTGCCCCCCGCCTGGAGGCGACTGCCTCCTCGGCCTTGGCGTACTTCCGGGCTCGGGCCAGCATTTCGGTGAAGTCGGCCAGGAAGCTCTTCTCGATGGAGAAGAGGAATCGGTAGGAGCGGACCCCAGTCTTCAGAACCGACATGGCTATCGACTGGTCTAGCTCGCGAACCTCCCATGTGGCGGCGGTAAAGCGGTCCAGGTACTCTTTGAGGGACTCCCCCTCCTTCTGCTTGATGTCCAGGAGGGAGTCTGATGTCCGTCGCTGGCGCCGGCTGGCAGCAAAGTTGGTGGCGAACTGCCTGCCGAGCTGCTCAAAAGAGGACACCGTGTTCGGCTTCAGACCAGAGAACCAAAGCCGAGCGGTCCCTCGGAGGGTTGCTGGGAAGGTCTTGCAGAGTATGGCCTCCGAGGACCCTTGTAGGGCCATGAGGGCCCAATAACTCTCCAAGTGGTCGAGGGGGTCGGTGATTCCGCTGTAGGGCTCCACCTGAGGCATTTTGAACCTCGCGGGAACTGGCTCGTCCTCGATCTGGCGGAAGAAGGGGGACTTGGTAGTGAACTCAAAGTCCCCTTCCTGTCTTGCCTTCTTGCTGTGGAGTGCCGCAATCTGGCGCTCCAGATGCTCGACTTTTCGGTCGAGCTCCCCCACCCGTGGGATTGTCGCTGTGGTTTGCGCCAGCTCACGGTGATCCGGGGCTGACTCCGCCTCAGAAAGTTGGGGTCTCCGGTCGAAACCTTCTCCCGGTAACTCTCTCCGGGGAGAAGCTCGTTCTCCATTGTTGGCTCTGGAGGAGCCATGCAAATTTTGGCTGGGGAGAACCGGGCCGTTGGGGGGACACTCCGGCGGGGCCTGGGCCTGCGGGGGAAGTGCCGGTAAAGCCTCCACGCACCGCAGGCCCTGAACGGCGGCGGCCAGGGCCTGGACTTGCTGTGCCAGGGCATTGAACTGTTTCGGCTGGACCTGAGGAGCTGGGTCAGCCGGAGTTGGAGAATTCTGGACGGAGTGTCCAGGACTTTGCGGGGGACGCCGGGAGATGTTAGAGGTTCCCTTACTTCTCAACTTCACGACTGCTACTCGGGCCCTTCCTCTAGCGCCAACTGTTGCTGGAAATTGGACCCGGGGGCAATCTTCGGTCGAGGAGAGGGAACGACTGTTAGTCCTCACGGCGGGGCGGCGGTCTGTCGGCGGGCGGCGTCCTCCGTCCGGGGCGGTCGGAGAGAAGGAACAGCAGGTCCTCGCAGCGGGGCGGCGATCCGTTGGCTGGCGGCATCCTCCGTCCGGGGCGGTCGGAGAGAAGGAACAGCAGGTCCTCGCAGCGGGGCGGCGATCCGTTGGCTGGCGGCGTCCTCCGTCCGGGTGCCTGCACACGAACCGGTGGCCGGGTTCTCCGGCGCCGGCCCTCCGACGCTCAAGTCAGGGAGGGGGCAAATAGTGGGGAGAAGGAGATAAACAGTGATTTTTAGGTGTATGAATGTTCCCCCCCCTCTTGGGAGGCCAAGGCTCCCTTTTATATGCGGGGGTCGGTTTACCTGTGATGTAACAGGGCGAGGCCGTGGTACGGCTTGGCATGTTGTTCAGGTCGGCGCTCGGTCAGGCGAATCATTGCACTGATGTCGGCGGTATGGCCGAGATCAGAGACTTATCATAGTCGACTAGACCCTGCTGGGTCGATTTGCCGTGGAGAGCTGGGGATCCGTAGATGTCAGGAGCCATGCGCATTTATTGTGGAGTAAGCCGGAGATCCGCATTTATTATGGAGTAAGCCGGAGGTCCGCATTTATTATGGAGTAAGCCGGAGATCCACATTTATTGTTGAGTGTGCCGGAAGATTACAGCGGCCATGCGCAATAAATGCCGGAGGGGTGTTAGAGTACGGTCCTCGGACATCGGGGTTTCTCTTAGGTCGGAGGTTTCGGAGTCGGTCGTCTTGTGGCCGAGCGTTCCGAGGTCGGACGCTGACTTCGGCTGTCCGGGGTCGGAGGTTGTACGGCTTCTTAGGGGCATTTATGTCATTTGGGGGGAAACTTTATTCCCCCCAACAGTAAGTAATGTTAAAAGTCAATTAGATGAACCACTAACTTCCTCTAATATATTAGTGATGGCTTCCATATGCCCGATTTTTCCTACTTTACTCCACTTTCATAGTTTTCTTTGAATGTTCCTGAAATGCATGCTCAATATTCTTTCAACTTCTGGTGATGGAAATGAGTGTGTAAATCTGCAGCCAACTTCTCATCCTTCTTCCCACCGTGGAAAAACTGTATATCCTCTGCTGGTCATAGTTCAAAATCCTTGTGCAGCAAATAGGTTTTCGCCAGAAACACTCAAAAGTTTGAGAACTTCTGCTGCTAGTGCTGCCTCCGAAACTAATAAGTTTCAGTGTCAGCCTGTGGACGATCAAGCCTAGCTCAGAAGGTGTGCAATATGTTGTATTGACCACTTTACTCATTGCAACTAATGTGGTATAATAGTGATGAGTGGTATATCTTTCTAGTTTTGCATTTCCTAGGTATATTTTGTGCTTATTGTTTCAGCCCAAGCAAGGGCTGTTTGCGAATGTTATAAGCTTCAGATGCAATTGCAGATTCCTCTCTTCCCTTTTTTCTAATGCTGCCTTATATGTGTACCTTCATCTTTGATTTGTCTGATTAAGAATATGTTCAAAAGTTCAGGAAATAAAAAAAAAAAAAAATCAAAACTTCAGTAGTTCACTTTCCTAATTTCATCATGAAATTTTGGCTTTATTATTGATCAGATAATTTGCAAGCAATGGTTTTCCAGGCAGGTACCAATGCCATTGAACCAGATGCTTTGTATAGCATTTTGTTTCTCCATAACCTTTATTGCTACAAAAAACTTGTGAAGTTGTGCTTCCTTTTCATGCATTTAAAACTTATTAATGGATTGAATTCAGGCCTAAAACTTGTTAAGGCTGCAGCCTGCAAGGATGCCTCTTCTTCCAAAACCCAGCAAAAACAGCATACTGAATGTGAAACCTGATACACAACCAAGTATCGTTTGGAACACCTTCATGAGAACAAATGTGTTTGATCAACAAGAACTACAATGTCATCTTATTGTGTACTAAAAATAAAGGATATAAAGAATGTCCGCATATCCACCACATTACATTGGGGTAATCATAAGGAGCTCAATCTCAATGCTTCTTGCCTCTTCTTAATGTTGATGTTGGTCACTTCTTTGGAAACTAGAAGTTAGAACATAAGCAGCTTCTTCTGATGTTAATCTCTTGAAAATATGGAATATTCTGCACTCATCAAGTGGCTTAACAACTAAATTGAGATTACATTACCCCTTTGATTTCTTGTGTTTCACAATAAAGTCATCATCATTGTCACTGAAATCGACTCTTTTCTTCGTCTTGACAACTCCGTTCTTCGATACTTGTGGTTTCTTTGAGCTCTCCGGTCTCTCCTGTGTTGTGGATTTGATAGGAGTGCCCATTCTCAGTTGCTGCTGCCTCTTCTGCTTTCTCTCATATGCTTTCTTTGCACGCTCAGGAGATAGCAAACCATGTTCCATCATCCTGTATATTGGAAGGGCAAAATCTGTGAGATACTAAAGAGGTAGGAAGAAAGCACTCCAAATATCATCATCTGAAGCAGAATTTAATCACATGGAGTAACCAATCAAACTAATAAACGTGGACAAGTGTTTTGAAAATTTAATTCATTGTGTTCAAATTGCAAAAAACTTCACAATTTTCAAATACTAGCATTGGCTTCAAAGAGAAAAAGGAGGGGTGGTTGAGCAAGAAAGTTCAGGAGATGCAGGTATCTAACCAAGATGGCTCAGTCTACCATGCATCTGTATGGCATTGCATTGGTATCATAGCGACCCAGTACCTGGCTAGTATGGATCATGGTATCGATACCACCAATCTTGGTATCGAGGCATATTGGATGAACCGTGAATCAATATAGGAACACACTCGATATATCACCAATATGGCCCCATACCATGGTATTGTAAACCTCATATCAAAAATGAATAAAAATGATATGATCCATGGGTGCATATAGTCAATCCATGTATTTAAGAGTTTTTTTATGTTTTTACAGTTTTTTTCTCTATTGCACACTTGCATTTGGAATGGGAGGTTGGTTTAAACACTTGCTAAAGTTTAATTAAGGGATTGAAGTGCATGCCATGTAAAGCAACACCTGTTGTGTCAAATTGGCCCGTGTTGGTTGTACCATACCATGTTAGGTGTGTGCTAACCTTTGCCTTGTGTCAACCAGGACCCATGCCACGGCACACACCATGTCAACTGGTGATCCAATGCTATCAATGTTTTTGCATGGACATGGAAATAGGATTTCGGTTTGGACTGTTTAAGTGACGGATTCGATCGACAAGAGGGAAAAATAGAAGATGTTATATATGTTTACAAAATTTAAAACATATATTTCAATATTTTATAAAAGAAAATACTAACACATCCAAACATCACAACTAGATTAAAAGTTTTTGAAAAGTTGATATTTTTCAAAGTTACGTCAATATATACATTTTTGACCAATTTTGAAAAGGAACAAAAGGTTACTTTTAGTATTATTATAGTGGGTTGAACTCATGATTAGAGGAGTCCAACTCTCGTAATTTTTTTAAATTTATACATAAAAAATTATAAGTATTTAAGTGTTTGATGTGGATCCAATTCAGATTATTTAGGGAAATACTAGAAGCTGCATGCTGGTGTCTAAGTAAGATTGCATGTTGTAGCTTATAAAAACTGTGCCTTAATTGTAGTTTACTTAAGGGAAATCATGGGATAGTTATCTATTAACTATTCCTAGTTTAAATTCCAGATTGGAAGGAGAGATCGCTCTTTTAGAGGAATTAAAGGGTGTAATTCGTATTTTAAGGCATCTATAATTAAATTGGAGAGAAGAAGATTGGAGAAAACAAGGTCTCTTCTGTTGTGAGGATAGAACACTTTCTTGGTAGCCTAACACCATGTTTCTCTATTTAGTCCTTTGAGAGTCAATGGTAGAAAGCTCTGTGATTAAAGAATAAGTATTCTTATAAAAGTGAAACTGAATGCCTATTTTTTTTGAAAATTCAGATCCCATATGATATCTTCATTTTGTTGGTTGTGGAGAAGGCTCTTGTGAAAATATGGTGGAACAAAAAGCAATAATGTTGACATATGAATAAAATAAAAGAAGAGCCGAAACTGCACAAGTTATGGACAAAGCACCAGAGAAACTACTAAAGCATAACTAATTGAAACAATTCAAATCCAAAAAAGGCAATAAGATCTATTTTATCAGAACAATGAACATGTTAAAGGAACAATATTCTAGAGCCTGGAAAAGATAAACAAGCTTGACAATGAGAAGGGAGGGATGAGGGAGAAATTTACTGAATAGACATTGAAATGCGTTCTAATTGAATAATTGTTTGTGCCCTTTGCCAAGACTAAGTCTTCTTCCGCTTTAATAAGGTGAACGAACAATTAGAACAATTCTTCCAACTGAGTTTAAGATTTTACATGCATAAGATAACAAACTAGCGGAAGTTGTGGCTTGTGCTTTTGTTCAGTAAAAAATGATCAAAAATCCCTTTGGCAAATATCTTTGAGTCAGTCAACTTTGCCTTCAATTATGCGCAATAGTTGCAAAAGATGATTAAAAAACATAAAGGAATGTGTGAACTGATGACTTCCACTCCAAATCTTGCCTTTGCAATGCAACTTCTATATCACTAGGGAGTCAGACCTGGTGCCAATGCAGAAACCACAGCCTGCTGAAAATCAAGCAAAATATTTCAATAGCTTGATTTTTTTTTTCCTTTCTCATTTTGTTTCAGCTCACAAGATAAGTAGGCAGTGCAATCTAGTATTTCTAGTAGTATGGAAATTACAACCTTAAAGAAATCAATGCTATTAGTATGTCTTGCCAGAATAAAGCCCCTTCTATCTTTTCATATGCCCCAACAGAATGTACAGAATATGCACTAAGCTTATTACACATTAACCTTCTTACATTATTCCAACTGATTGAAATAAACAAGGTTTCATCAAAAGAGACAAATCCATCATCTATATAAAGATGCAAAACTTAACTGACAAATGCAGAAATATATTATAATCTATAAACCTGAAACTGGAAATAGCTAGCTCAATTATTTGCCAGATATGCATAAAACTTATTACGATCTTTGATGAAGCAAGGCAGCAACCCTCGAGTCAAACATCAGGAAACTAAAAGTACAAGTAAAAGAGAAGTTCATTGAACTGACATGTATAACAAGCTAGAAATGAGGTGTTAATAAAGCACGCTCTCTAAGTTCCACAAAACAGCATATAGTCATCAAGCACTAGTTCCAAGATAGTAATTATACAAGCATAATGCCCTACTTTTAGCCCCTTGTCTAAGTTGTCTTGGGTGATCTATAATGCAGATAAAAACCATATATGATATTCAATAACATAAATGTACAAGTTTTATTTTTAATTGAAACTATTAGAGATATGATAAAACATTCAGCAGAACAGTAAGAATCCAACCACAAACTACAACCGAAGAAAGAAGGTAATATTTGCAACATAGAAGCTCAAGTAACTTAATTTATTTTCCATTTTGGCATGCTGGGAAGGGAGGGCGACATGAGAATAATAGTCTTACCAGACCTCTGCCATTTCACTTGATGGAATCTGCTTTGATAAGGATTCATAGAATATCCGCAAGGGCTCTCTCTGCCATGAAGAGATCCACAACCATAGCATAAGAAATTTTTCCAAGGAATTTATCACCTTAGAATAAGTAGAAAAAGAAAAAAGAAGTGATTGTGCAAGTCTGCAACCTCTTCAGGAGGGTCATGCTTCTGGCCAGGCAAAGAATAGACCTTCTTCTCGGCCTTCACTTTGGCAGTCGTAGTTTTGGTAACACTTTTGGCAGAAGTTGACGATGACTTTTCTTTCACCTTCATTCCAGAATCAAAATGTACATCAATCGAACAGGAGAAAGACACATAAAGAGAAAAAAATGAAGTAGATGAGCACTCAAGTTGGAATTTAAGGATTCAAAGAAATTAACTAGTCAACTGTTGTTCTAAAACTCAAAATTAAAAATCATGAGCCAAAATAAAAGCAAATGCTTGCATTCCAAAACCTCCATCAAGATGATGTCTAACATAAAAGTGATCCAAGAAGGCCTAATTTATTTTATAGTATAACAAAAGGAACTAAAAGAACATAAATGTGGTGGATCTGAAAGCAAAACAAGACAGCATAAAGAAAGAAATTACAGCACCGCAAATTAATGGAAAACACCAAAAATAAGCAATTTTCCTGCTAAAATTCTCAACTGGATAATTCAGGAAATGGGAAGCACATAACAAAATTTAAATTTGCTTGCTAAAACCAGAAATCAAATAAAAATGGTAAACCAAAGCAGCAATTATTTATTTATAGTAAGATTTGATCACACAGCATGAATCCTCCTCTGCATCACTCTCAACTAAAGATTTATCGTGAGACCGCCCGGCAACAAATCCACATACCACAACCGATAGACCACCGGAATTCTCAGGCAAGATCGAAACTTTCCCAAAAAAAAGCACGAGGATTCGAGGAATACCTCCGGTTTGGAGGCCACAGTCACAGATTTCTGCTTGGAGACAGAGACCACCTTCCCTGATCGATCCACCTTCTTCAACCCCTCCGGCGACGCCACCCCCTTCCCCTTCCCGCCGCCGCCGCCGCGGCTACCTGTCCCCTTGACCGCCGCCGACGAAGACATCCTTATCCCCACCACTCTACCGATCCAACGGCCGAGACTGCCCAATGATCGATCTCTAGTCCATAAATTTCCGAGCTTGGAGAGCGGCGGAGGCTCACACGAGCTCGGGTTTGGGGCTGCGGGTTCTTAACCTGAGCCAACCGTGGCGGGGGAGGACAGAAGTAGGGGCAGTTTCGTCATTTAGGTGGTCTGGGATTCCGCGCTGCACGAAGTTCGATGCTGGGTGGTGGTCTTCTCCCCATACGGTTGGATACTTGCGGATATACTGATTGAAAGGAGTTCAGGTACGGGAGAGTCGATGAATGTTTTCTATGCGGATGTCAGATCTGCCGCCCGTGTATCTCGTAAACGCATCCCGTCGGCTGCTTTTGGAGTCACGTGCGAATCGGGCATACGGACCGACGGAGTCCGTGTCAGAAGAAACACGATTCGAAATTACGGATTTGCCCTGACGTGATAGGATGTGATCGACGTGATCCAGCGAGCCTAGCTAGATATCGCGTCGGTTATAAAATCCGGCAAGAAATCCGAGCCTGTCTCGATGCGGTGAGGATCCATCAATCTTACGGACCAGATTGGTGGCGGTTATAGATCGCAGCCAATTCAGGCCTGCCGTAGTTACCCAGAGAACCGTATAATTATAACATATTATCTATAATACACTTGCAAGAAAAATACAATCTTATGAACATTGGCACATGCAAGAGCACGTGATTCACCATTCACACTTCATGGACAATATGTTTTGCATTGTCTCCAACCACAAAAAATGCTACTTCCAGTCTTCACTGCAAATTCACTAGTTCCTAGGAATGTTGGCATGGTTCAATTGATTATAGTATATATTCACCGCACCCTTGCTACAACAAAAGGTTCCATATTAGGGTGCGATATCATGGAACTTTATATACAATGATTGGCAAAAAGGCATGCGGAAAAAGTCGGGCATGTAAATGTTGGATGCAATAAAATGTCAAGTAAGCTTATGGAATGTTTGTACTCTGATTTATATGAGCCTTTAAAGTTTTCTAATGTGCTGAATTGTCAAATTTATTTAGTCATAAAATAATGACCAATGCTAGTGAAGAAAGATCATTAATTTCCTCTTATTAAACTTTAGCTTGCTATCCTACCCTCTGCTCTATGTTTCATATAAAGAAATCTTAACAAAAATTCCAAGTTTATTTTCAGAGACAACTCATCTAAAATTAAGGGTCGCTAATGTTTTAAGGCTGTCGATATTTCTAATATTAAAAAAAAATCCCTTTTCTTTTCCTTTTAATATAAATCGTGAAATTATCGGTGTCAGTTACAACATATTTCTTATTTGACTAAACTTATAAAGAAAAAGATCTATTTTCTATTAGAATAATTCTTAGTTGGTTCTAGCATTAGTGGTGGTTGAAGCTATAATCATTTCTTGGATCTATATATTATCATCTTCATGCAGCCCATAGTCCTCCACTTCTAAAGATAACTTACATGGAAATAAACAAATTCATGGATCAAATGTTCTTCCACACAATTATCCTACATTAGTCATGTGCCTATATTTACACCATATTTTGACCAATGGCTGAAGTCTGTAGGTTGACTAAGCAAAGGCCATGTGGCAATACTTGAAGTAGGCTGAATGATTACAACTAAGAAACATCTTACTCGTCAATAGAAAATAGGCCAAGTAATGAAGAGTGAATATATAAAAAATGTCTTATTCATTAATAAAGAATAGATCGAGTGATGGGGAATAATTCAAGAGTAGGCCATATATATAAATATTGACCAATCATTAAATAGCTTACTTAAAGAGACCAAGTGCTAATACTAGGAGTGCAATTGAGCCAAGCTGAGTTGAGTAGATAGAGATTCGAGCTCGACTCGATTCAAAATACTTGGATTTGAAACTCTGCTCAAAATCAATCGAACCTTAATATCCAAGCTTGAACTCGAGTTCATAAAAAAAAAAGTAGCATTCGAGATTGACTCGAGTTGACTCGAATATCAACCGAGTCATACTTGAGCTCGAGATTGAACTTGAATTCAAGCCTTGGTTATAATTAAAAAAATATGATTAAAATAAAATATAATCATAATACTATATTTTTAATAATATATGTATATTATAAATAAATATATAATATTATTAAAAATATATATACTCGAGTAGGCTTGCGAGCCTTCGAGCTAAGTACTTTGCTATTTGAGCTTGACTCGAAAAACTGCTTGAGCTACTCGAGCTTGGTAACAATCAAGTTGAGTTGAGCTGGGACCTGAGTCGAGCTCGTGCACCCCGCAAGCTGCTCGGTTGATTTGTACCCTAGTTAAGATAAAGACTGAATGTATTATTTGCTAATTTTGCTATGAGGTTATAAATGAAAATTGTCAGCCTAGTACAAGACATGATATGGTAGAGTTTTAAGTGATTGAAATTGTTACCAAGAAGCCAAAACATGAGGAGTGGAGACACTAACTTGAGAATTAAATTTGAAAGAGATAATTGTCAAGAGAAAGAGTGGTTGGAGTGGTATTAACCGAAGAAGATGAGTGTCAACATAGAATGAAGATAACCATTCAATAGTTAGAGAGTTGTATAATGATGACTGTAATGATAAAAGAGAACCCTTTTTTTTTGGAATATCACAACAACTGTTATGTTTCATCCCTTTTATTTTTTAATTAATTTTATGTCTTTATCTTTTATCCTTTGTAGATTAATCTCTTTATGACCATCCTTCTTTTGGTGGGGAACCGGTGGCATATCCTTGCATTAGTCCGGCCAGTACTTTGGTTGGCTTCTCCTATCCAAAAAGTGACCAACACCTTGCTAATGCCTCTTGAATATTACTGATATTCTTTTTCATTGTTTCACCCAATGCTTGGAGAAATGCTTTGAAGATTTCAACTTAAAACCTCTCCTAAATAAAGAACATGTGCTATCATTATATTGTTGCTGAATACTCCACCATTTTAAATGGTTTAACAATGTATATCTCATATAAAACGCTGCAAGATTTTTTTGTTCCACTGCATTACTTTGTTCAATCTCATTCTTGAGTATCATCATCATATATAATACAACCTTAAACTTACAATTCCATTCTCTGTTATGTTATAGAGAGAAAAGGGAAGAATCTTACAAATATTCGCCTTGACATAAAACCTCCTATCTAATGTTAATACCGAAATAAGTTTCTACTTCAAAGTACATATTTGCCAGCGAGAAACCTTGGTGTCTATTTGTATGGCTCTATCTTGTTATAACTTGCAAGTACTCCCATATTACACATATAATATCATTACATGGTCCCGCTCTTACTAGAGATAAATAGGATAATTCAAACTCAAAATTTGAGATACTTTTCTCAAGCATCTCATCAGTGTTGAGCACGTTAATCATCAACATGGAACATACTAAAATTTATCTAAACAATTTTTGCTTAAGGAGGAAGTCTAGATAATGTTACCTTTTATGTCGAAATCATTTGTTTCCTTTCTACTGACAGTTGTTATGTAAGATCAATGGATCTCAATCCATGAAGAAAGAAACTTCTAAACAATTTTACCTTTCGTGTTCGCATTTACCCAGAGATTGCAATTAATTTGCTATCACGTCGTTAGACAAATCTGACGAATCTAAAATAATTGAAACAATGCAGAGGGACTTGTACATAATTAGAGGTATCCCTCGTGTCTCTATATGTATAATATAAATGCGATTGGGCAAAGTAAAATAATTTCCAATCAGATGAGGGACCTCGGAATGATTTTGCTACCTATTTAAACTCTATTACGTCCACGAGGGACTCATAAATAAATTTACCTTTCCATGTTTTGCATGGACAACGAGAACGCAAACATTTTTGCAGGTCGGTCCTCCCCTATTGACATAATTACAATATCATATATCTTCTTGAGCTCGGCGGATTATATGAAGGGAAACGGATAACCCGCCCGCTCCCCTCTTCCTCTCTCTATCGTCTCCACTTGTCCCCGCCGGAATCCACCGACCGATGGCCCTCAAATTCGCCGCTCCTCTCCCCCTCTTCCTGTCAAATCCGGCGACCCCTTCCCCCCGCGCTGCCCCCTCCACCGAGGTCCGCTTCTCCCGCTGGCATAACGCTAACGCTGAGCCCTTCCTCAGGCGCCGCCGCTCCCAGCAGGAGATCGAGGACGACCTCCACCGCCTCCGCCGCCACCATTCCGCCCTCGAGATCGCTGAGGATACCGCCGCCGACGGCCCCTCCTCGGTCACCGCCGATGCCCCGCCGCCCTCACCTGCCGGTTTCCGGTCCCACGGCACCCCCTCCTCCCCCTCCATCCCAGGAAAAGCCTTCAAGTACTCGAAGCCCCCCCTAAACCCCAAAAACCGTAACTCCCCTTCCTCCCACCCCGCCTTCCGCCGGATCGCTAGGGTTTCCCGGACGGCTACCGTTTCCCCGGACGGGGAGACCGGGATTGCGGTTGGGGAGAAGGGAATTACGTATAGGATCGAGGGGGCGCCCTTTGAGTTCCAGTATAGTTACACGGAGACGCCAAAGGTGAAACCTTTGGCACTGAGGGAGCCTCCGTTTCTGCCGTTCGGGCCGAGCACGATGCCCAGGCCTTGGACGGGGCGGGCGCCGCTCCCGCCGAGCAAGAAGAAGCTGCTGGAGTTCGACTCGTTTAAACTCCCGCCGCCGGAGAAGAAGGGGGTGAAGCCGGTGCAGTCTCCGGGGCCTTTCGTTTCCGGGTCGGGGCCCAAGTACCATGCGGCATCGAGAGAGGAGATTTTGGGAGAGCCGCTGACGCAGGAGGAGATCAAGGAGTTGGTCAAGGGGTGCATGAAGATCAGGAGACAATTGAACATCGGTTCGTTTTTTTTTCTTTTAATTAATGGAACATCGGTTCGTTTTGATTCTTGTACTTTTTCTTTCCTGAAAGTTTTTAGTTTTATGGATTTTTTAAAAACTTTATGGAGTTTCCTAGATTGGTTTTTTTGCTGCAAACGAAATATCTGCCATAGTGACTTTTTCAGGAAACAAATGAAAAAAAGGGAGTTGTGGTCTGTTTCTGTGTACAGTATTGCTTTCTTTTTATTCGTTGATGATTCCATTATAGTTAATATGGTGGAATTTGATGGCTTTAAATGGTAGGTATCATATTTGAAAGGCATTTACATTTCATGATCATGTTTTTCCTCTGTGATTCAGTATACTGGTCGTTTGGTTTTCTTCAATTTTGAACTTGTAGAAATTTTGGTTGCAAAACGAGGAAGCACATAATGGAATTATAGCCATCAGATAAGGTTTGCAGTTGAGAATAAGAAAGTTGTATTTATTTTTGTTGAAAAAAGAAAGCTGTATTTATACGTCTGCCCATGAACTTCACCATTAATATTGGGACATGACTCATATACTAGTGTATCTGTTATACGGTCCTAGTGTTTTAAAGCGTCAATCCTAGACATGTGGTCGGCCACATAGTCCAGGCATGAGGCGCCTTACTGCCTTAGTTTTAAATGAGTACTAAGGGCCTAGCCCTTTAAGGTGACATAGAGCCTCTTGGAGGCTTCTCAGCGGTCTTAGAAACCACATTACTGATGTCCTAGTATCAGTGTTTATTGAACTCCTTATTGATTGGTGGTTCAATGCTTGAAGCATCCAAAACAGTTTATCATTTTGCGAAATTAGGTTATCAAGCTAAATACATGACAGTTTTATCCACAAGTTCACCAAGAATTGCAACTTATTTATAGATGGGATCAATGGATCATTGTTATTTTTTCCTGATGAAGGACATCCTCTTTGGTGTTATGTAGTTCATGGACTGAATATTTGAATATTTTGTATTAGAGCCTATTTCGTTTTTCAATTTGACGCATTTATAAAATCGCTATGACATTGGTTATGGGTTAGCTATGACTCTTTGATGGTGATGTTTTAAGTGAACTGCTTTTTGATACTATTTTCATGGAGAATTGTTAATTCTTTTAATTGTTGGGCTCTCTTGTATAGGTTTTGGGTTTGTTTGAGTTCAATTTCTAGGGTTCTGTAATATTACAAGGTAGTCTCCCATGCCATCAATTTGCTATTTGGTTATTAGGACCAGGTTTAGGAGTGAGATTTAATGCATGGTAATTTTAACTTTGTATGTGGAACATGTTGTAAAGAAGGATAGGGAGCAGGAGTGGGAGAGGTGGTAAGGGCATAGTAAAGGAAGTGTTCAACAGTATAGCACAGAGATTCTTGCTTTTAAGATTTGAAAAACTCAACTAGTATTACCCTTAGTATTTGGAATCTTCTATCTAGAGTAGCAAACCCACTTTGGAATCTCTTCAGAATCTCAAACCTGCTTTGTTTCCTAGGCTCTTCCTTACTAAAAATGCTTTAAAGCATCCACTTTCCTGCACTTGCACCTGCACAAGTACTCGCTTCTGATTTTAGCAACTTAAATATTATCATGGACAGAAATCTTTTGATCAATTAGATTCACCCTTTGCAACCTAAATTAAGTTTCAGGAAACATCATTTATTTCATTCAATGCCTTAAATATCTGAATGGAGATTGTCGGGCAAGAAATAAATTATGCAATAAATGAATGAGACTGAGTAAGATAGTTCAATGAAGCATTTATTACATAATTCAGTTAAGCAATATTCTGCAGCATTTGTGATATGATATCAAAAATCAAAAAGAGAACTTCTTTTATCTTCATATATCGGGATACTATGTAATGAAATTATACATTTGCAACTTCATTTGACCAAGACAAATTCAGTGTGAATTATCCTTATTTGCGAGGATACTCTAAATCTCTGAAACTTCGTATTGGTGACTTAAAAGAAATCATAGCAGGTAGAGAGAATCCAGGTTGATGTAGATGTGTCCTACAGCTTTCAATTATTTACATAACATGTACCATAATTGTTGTGCATATATCTCTAAATAGTTATTCCATGACATTTTTACAAGCTGCTCAGTTCGCTTGTACATTATGCACTATTCATTATCATTTTCAGGACTATCCTCCCAAGATTAGCTGCTAATTTGTTGCACATGATTCACATATCTTATGCTATGCTTCATTTTATGACTTGTAACTTCTTGTACTTTTTTGTTATGGTTGTTATGATCAAATTTTTGCAGGTAGAGATGGTTTAACACATAATATGTTAGATAACATTCATGCTCATTGGAAAAGGCGGAGGGTATGCAAGATAAAATGCAAAGGAGTGTGCACAGTTGATATGGATAATGTCCATCAGCAATTAGAGGTCAATAAGTTAAAACTTTTTATTTAATAATTTATTTCAGAAAGCAAATCATTTTCCTATTTAGTGCTTTTCAATTCAAATATTAATTATTATCATAAAGAGTGAGGTAAACATTGGTTATGTTAATACCATTGATGTTGATTGGAAAGTGGTATAAGAAATTTAAAAAGATTTAATTGCGTAGAAATTAAGGGCCTTTGTTCATGCAGTAGTTCATAGTTATGCCATTGAAGGACTTTGTACAGGTTAAATTGTTTTTGGCTCTTCTGATTCATTCTGGTGGCAGAAATGTGAAGTCAAAGGTTAAATATGTTCTCTTATTGTTGCTTGCTAAGGGTTCTCGTTTCATAATCAGCATTCTCTGATTTGCATATGATACCATTATTCTTTATGATGTTATCTCAAGAGTTTCAAGATATTGTGTGCTGCTTCTGTGCTTCAGATGATCTCTGGTGAAGAGGTTAATTTTTCAAAGGTTCTTTCATGCATTGTCTTGTCAATGTGGTTTCGGAGTAAAGATCTTTTTGCAAGTGTCTAATCTTTTCTTATTGGGCCTTCTAGAGTTGTGAATTCTAATTTAATCATCTTGATAGTTGATTGAGTACAAGGAGGGTAAAAAGTCAATAACTTCTTTTTTTGTTGGTTGAAAATCTACTTGACATTCCTACTGATATCTGGACATGTTATGGTGGAGTGTGCCATCTTCAAACTTCAAGGCTCAGTGTTAACAAGATTCTGCCCCATCTGTTGAGTTGGGAGGTTTGGAAGGAAAAAAAAAAGATGAATATATCAAAAAGTTTCCTTGGCTTGGATGACATTTGGAAGCAAATTGTTCTTTTTTATCAGTTCTTGGTATTTGGGAGGACCTTCCTATTTTTGGTGAGTGAGAGATGCTTTTGTCATCTTTGAGACTCGTCATTTGTGTGATTTTTCACTATCTTCTTTTATCTTTCTTCATCTTCTTTTTTTTTGTTGTTGTTGTACCTTGTTTCTCATTATTAACTAATCTTATTTATGCTCAGAGGCAACCTTTTCTTTTGATGTGTTTTAGACAAGCTGAAAAGAAACCTATGGTGTGATGACCAAGATAAGACGAGGGAATGCATCTGAACTTTTGGGATTTTTTAATTTGTGGAGTGGTTGAATGGCTTTGATTTAGGAAAAGCGGAGGTGGTTTTGGAAATTCACAGAGAACTATGATGATGTAATTGATTATGTAAGCAAAGTTCTGCCACCAGGAAGACAGACGACTTCTCATTTTAAGAATGTTTTTTTTAGCCTCTCTTTTTCCTTTGGATATGACTGCTGAAATATGTCACACATATTTTGTGCTGTTATTTAAGGCTGGGAAGGGGATACTATGAAAATTTCGTTGGACTTGGTGCTCAAGGTTTGCATCATGAAGCATCTCACAATGCTCTTTCCAGAAAGGAAATATGGGAGAGGCATTATCAACTTGTTACGGATCGATGGATAGAGAAATTGGAGTGGTGACTGTTGACAAGAAACTGAAAAGATGTGGAGAAAAGAGATGTGGTAAAGTTTTCAATTTTTTAGTTGGCTGGAAGGTTCATCCTTGTGAAGATGAGAGCAAAAGAAATATGCAATCGATTGGTTTGATTTGATGTTATTTCCTCTATTGTCTTTTGGCTTTATCAATCTTGGTTGATCAGTATGTCTAATTT
Organism: Phoenix dactylifera; assembly: GCF_051530095.1. NCBI lineage: Eukaryota > Viridiplantae > Streptophyta > Magnoliopsida > Arecales > Arecaceae > Phoenix > Phoenix dactylifera. Next base: position 28,392,340 of record NC_143198.1, on the reverse strand, counting down.
AAAGACCTTGAAATACATGCTGTCTGAAAGTGCAATTCCTAATTGTGGACTTTATGTCTTATATGGTCTCTTACTCATGATGACGTGATAAATTGCACATGGAAGTTTGTGAGAAAATGCTCTTTATTGTTAGTGGAGCTCTCTTGTCCTCGTGTTCATAAATGCCACCGATTCACCCTGAATTAAATAAGGTCATGGGAACAGAAGAAAACATGGAAATATCCTTCTATGATGCTAAGATTCAACCACAGAATATGTTCGGCAGTGTGTGGCTAGCATGCCACAGGATGGATTGAAAAGGCTCTTACAAACATATTTGCTTTTTGCTAGCACTTGGCTGTTTCATCTAGAGGACATAGAGAAGGATCCTGCTTTGCAATATTCTGTAATTAGATTTCATCACCTTCTGCTGTTTTTCTTCTTGTTCTATGGATTCATCATGGCATTGTATCCTTTACATTCTGTCAATGGGTTACTCTTTTAAGGTCATAAGGATTTACAGTCCCCTGTAAGTATCTCTTAAGAGTTTAACTATCAGCAAACTTATGATGTCACTTTCTTGAAGAAAATGGTTTTTGTGAAGCCAAGCATAGGAAAGTCATTTTTTGGAAAAGATTGAAAAAACATTCTATTTGAGTAGCCATGAGTTTGAGCACTCCATATGGAGCTCATTGTAATGCGAATGTCCCTAAGACACTTAAACAGGTCCATATGGTTAGTGAATGGAACAGGCTGTGACATTTTCATAATCGTCATTGCCTGTATGACATCATGTATAAATGGTTTATCTTTTATGTTTTGATAGGAGAAAACTGGAGGGAAGATTATATACAGTAAGGGAGGAGTGATCTTCCTGTTTCGTGGTCGAAACTACAACTGGAGAACCCGCCCCAGATTTCCTCTTATGCTATGGAAACCTGTAACACCAGTGTATCCACGGTTGCTTAAGCGGGTACCAGAGGGATTAACTTTGGAAGAAGCATCTGAAATGCGTAAAAGAGGGCGTGAACTACCACCAATATGCAAACTTGGTAACCTTTCTCTCTTTTTCTGCTTTGGTTTGTTTATCGCATCATCTTGTGAACGGCATGATGAAGCTCATGTTGTGATAATTATTTTCGTATGTGTGATTTGAATGTGACCTCTAATTTCTTATACAATGGGGACTTGATATGTATATTTGAACTAAATCCGTAATTTATGTGTCAAATTCTTGCTGAGTGGAAATGAAGCTAAAGTTTTAAAGTTTTCTTTCTTATGCGCATGAAACAGCGAAAAATGGTGTTTATTGTAACCTTGTTAAACAAGTCAGAGAAGCATTTGAAGCATGTGAGCTGGTCCGGATAAACTGCAAGGGTCTGAACAAAAGTGATTGCAGGAAAATAGGTGCCAAGCTCAAGGTTGGTAAACTTTTTGGCATTATAACATCCTCTCTGGTGTCATTTTTTGTAATAGTTTCTTGAAATCGGCCTTGCAGGATCTAGTCCCATGTGTCCTACTTTCGTTTGAATATGAGCATATACTTATGTGGAGAGGGAAAGATTGGAAATCATCTCTTCCACCACTAGAAGACAATCATACTGAAGCTGAAGAAACTATTACCGGTGACCCAACAATTACTTCATCCATTATCAATGGTCCATTACTGAATGACCAGGACTTCCAGGATTCAGGTACTGGAAAGAGCTTACATGAGGTGCTCGGTATTGAAGTGCCTAGTAAATTGGCTCTAGATGATAACATGGGTATAAAGCCCACTGAGGATCTTTCGAATTTGAAAAATTTAAGTGTGCCAGTACCAGCTCATGTGGATCCAACCAGCATGACTAGCAAGGCATTTGATATCTCAACTGAGACTCACCAGGAATCTTCAATTGTTAATGACCTACGATCACCTTCAGGTGCTGGAGACAGCTCAGAGGAGGAAAAATGTCTTGAAATACCTCGTCGAAGCATTTCTCTGGAGACAAGTTTGAACACAGTAGAAAAAGGTAAGGACCTTTACCATTCAGGAAGAGAAGCTCAGCTGCTGTTGGCAGCTTCTTATGAGAGTTGCAACAGGCATGAGGACATTAACGCAGTCACCAATGTAGATGACGAAATGATAAACAGTGATAAATTGGAAATGAGAGAAGCAGATAGTCCAATATGCCAGGATAATATGAGTTCTAGCGGGGCATGTTTGGAAGGAGTAATGCTTCTTCTGAGGCAAGCTGTTGAGAGTGGTAGGGCACTCATCTTGGATGATCAGTCTTTGGATGCTAATATTGTTTTTGAGAGGTCTGTTGCTCTTGCCAAGACAGCTCCGCCTGGGCCAATCTTCCAGCATAGAGTAAAGAAATCAGCTGTTCAGAGGTCTCAGAAAGACAAGGGTGACAAAATTGAGGAGCAAGATACAGAAGTTGAAGCTGTTCCTATCTCAGAAAAGAGAACTAATGATAAATTCAACTCTCGGAATCGGAGAAGGGATGATTTCCCAGGGGTTTTGTCAGATGTGGTCCCACATGGAACCCTGCGAGTTGATGAACTTGCAAAGTTGCTGGTTTAATGGTGTGGTAAAGAAAAGTGTGGAATGACTTTCAATTTTTCATATTTCTGTCTGGCTATTAACTCTAGATGTAGGCCACTTTGTGGTTATATAACAAAGTTATGTAAGGATTTGTTGACTGTTTTCATGAGCCTATTATCTGCAGCTTGTAATGAGAGATGGCAGTAGAAACATGCTATGAAAGGTTTAAAGCCTGTGAAGTTATTGTTATAAAGGGCGGAGCAGGAAATCAGTGGGTATGATATAACACATCAGAACAACTAAGAATTTAATGGGCATTGACTTGTAATGAGTTTTCAGTGGAACAATACATCAACTACAAATTGCAGAGAGATCAATGCAATAAAAACAATATTTCTCTTCTTCATTGTTACTATCCCTATTTGCAAGGTAATCTGTCCAAGTTTTTTCTACAGAAGTACTATCCTAAACTGAAAATAGAAGAAAAAGACTTTGTTTAATGTTTATTGGTGATGCAGCTTCCACAGACTAGAGAGAATGGATAAAAGGAAGGCAAGGAATATAGTTCTTTATTATGGGTGTTGATGCTGTATAACGACTTCCCTATCTATATCAGGACCGCCTACAATCTTCTTCCAATACCAGTGCTTCTCCCACAGTTGAGACATCTCCTCTATTGGCACTTGCTTTGTTTCAGGCAGAAGAAAGATGATAAAAAAGGTCATAACGGCGATAAGGCTGGCAAAAAGGATGAAGACTCCGTATCTGAGGTGGCACAATGAAAGAAGGAAGCATTGCGCTACTGCAGCGGTGAAGAAGAGGTTGACACAAACCACCAGGCTTTGTCCTGCTGATCTTGTCTCCAGGGGGAAGATCTCACTTGGAACCAACCAGGAAAGAGGCCCCCATGACCAGCCATATGCCACTACAAATGCACATATTGCAATCACTAGAAGGACAGCTACATTTTTGGGAAGCATCTCTCCATGACCAAATGTCAGTGCAAGAGTGACAGCGACAATCACCTGTGGACATCAAGATATGCTGGGCATAAATAAAAGAGGTAATTTCAACATCATTAGTCCATTTGTACGTGGGATGAAACTTTTTCTTTCTAATTATGAATCAATAAAATTGAAATTGATCCTTTTTTCCTGATAGCTTATACCTGATGGATAACACTTCTTTTTTTCCTTTCCGGTGGAGAAGTCATTATAAGATTTATTTAGGAAGCAAGAGTCATACATATCAGCTAGCCATCTTCTTACTAGAAATTTCAGTGGTAGATCTATGAAGCAAATGCATATGAATTTTCCAAGCGAAGATGAATTATTTCTGAAATCAACTGATATTTTCTATAAATTTTGATGTCTTTTAGTTTGGCAACACAATTTTGCAGAACTGGCAAACAAAATGGATCTAATGGTAAGATGCTACATAAGAATGCTTGTTATAGAAATAACACATATCAATTTGGCACAAATTGAATCTATTCTAGAATCGATTGACTTTAATCTTCAACTTTCTTGAACTTTAGTTTAGAAAAGCAATTTTCTAGAACTGGCATACATAATAGACTTAATGGTAATCATGCTACATAAGAATTCTTACCATAGAAATAATCATCTGAATGCCACCTTCTATGTATAGGAACTTCCTTCCAAACCTATCAACCACTGCCATTGAGACAAGTGCACCAATCAGTAGCATTGCACTGGTTATAATTGATGAGTACAGGGAAGCCGCAGACCCAAAACCCAAACTTTGGAAGATTACGGGTGAATAGAACAGTATGGAATTCATGCCAGTGAGCTGCTGGAATGCGGGGATCCCAAGCGCTCCAATCACAAGCTGTGGACGGTTCCTTGGTTTCAAAAGGTTCTTAAAAGGGTGTTTCACCGCTCTTGCAGCTTCACTTGCCTCCACTAGGTCCTCCAATTCTGCCTCCACCTTCGTGGTACCCCTTACTTTCTCTAAGATATTCCTTGCTTCATCCAGCCTACCTTGTTCCACGAGGCTGTTTGGAGTCTCAGGAAGGAAAAGACCACCAACAACCATTAGAGTCGCAGGCACCACCGCCAAACCAAGGGATAATCTCCATCCCCATGGGTGGAGCTTCTCTGTGAAGTAGTTGATAACATCGGCAATCAAAATCCCCAAGCAGGTTGTTAGTTGAAATAGTTGGTTGACTGCCCCTCGGATTTTATAGGGTGCTATCTCACAAAGATAGAGTGGAACTGCCTGTTGGCAAAACAGAACTTAGAAAGTGATTGTTAAAGTTGGCATTGTTCCCATCTGTACAGGTATGTGTATGTACGCCTGCATGTCAGGAACAGAAGCAGGCATCGTCTGTGTGTATACATGTATGCATATGTATGCTATTGTTTGTATATGAAAGACCAATTATAGTTTAGTTGTTGATCAATACTTGGAAAATAAAAAAGACAACTTAGATGGGAAAAATCGAAAAGCTTGTTACAGACTGATGAGTTTCTGGCCTGCACCTGATTTCCGAATCCAATGCCAACTCCGAGAAGAATCCTGCCAATGATCAGCATGGCAACGTTAATGGCTGCTGCATTGATGGCTCCACCAAGGAAGAAGCTGGCTCCACCAACCATGATGCTGGCCCTTCTTCCATATTTTCTGGTCACAGGTGAGGCTCCAAAGGTGGAGATGAGGCCAGCGAAATATAGGGAGGATGTGAAGAGAGTGAGCAGCTGGTCATCATATTTACAGTAGTCGGTTTCATTTAGGTGTTCCTGCTTCCTTTTGTATACACCTGGGAAGAATTCCTTCAAGAAATCATCCATGGAAGTTACTCCACCTAGATCAGACAAGTATGTGAGTAAGCTTTGTTGTTTGATCTTTAATTTTTGATTGTCGTCTCTTGAAATTTAAGATAACTGTAATCTTCTGAAAAATCGAGTCTGAGAATATTAAATCAGGTTTCTATGGTGAAGGATCAGGACCTTGGAGAATTGTTTATAATGATTCAGTTCATTTGCTTTCTCCATAGAAATCTTACATTACCTCCAACACATAAAAACACCCCAACGTACTGTTGCTCCAGCAAAAAAAAAAAAAAACAGACATAGAAGAAATACCAAATTGGCTGTAAAAAGTTGGGAACTATATTAAGACAAAAGGGGGAAAAGCCAGAAAAACGGGGAAAAGAAAAACGTTAGAAGCCAGTCCCTAACAAATCAGGTTCCTCATCTCTCTGGAACCTTTTAATTTAGCTACTTCTGTAAGAAAATTTCTATTAGTCTCATATACCCATCAAAAGCACCTTCATTTAAGAGTCAGCAATGTGACGTCGAGCACATGTAACAGAGATCCAAGGCATTGACTGCAGAACTCACCAGAGACACCAAGGTCATATCCAAAAAGGGATCCTCCAAGCGATCCAATGATGCAAGCCAGGATGAAATAACCCGTGATCTTCCCCTCATAAAATTCTGCTCTCTTTCCTGCCTCGCCACCAACAAAGCCACCCCCTGCCATTGCCTTAAAACTCCTTCCAACCACGCCCGTCCTCTAGCTTCCACCAAAGATCTCCCCAATAGAAACGTAAAACTCTTATTCCCTTACAAGAAAGCTCATCTTCTTATGGTGGTGGAGAGGGAAGAACATTAGAGGATATTGTTGCCCGAGTAAAAGAGCCAAAAAAAGACACAAATGAGAGGCAGAGAAATTAGCCTCCATACTCCTATATATATAGAGAGAGAGAGGAAGAGAAACGAGCGCCAGGGAGAGAGAAAAGCTAGCCGGAAAAAAGGCAGCGCTGCTGCTCGTACCCAATGATGTATCCGGACTGGGCGGAAACCGGGATTTGTGCCGGTTGGTGGGCTTTTCTCCTGTGCCCAAAATGCCTCACTGCAAACCGGTTTGCACCAATCTAGACATGTCATTTCCTCGCTCTCTTATTATTTTTTTCTTTTTTTCTGCAAGGAAGGATGGCTCATTCACATTTAGTATGAATGCACCCAACAAAATTAAAAATTAGCAAATTTCATAGTACTCTAAGCCATTCAATCTATAATCCTATTAGTCTTCCTGTAAATATGTTTGGCCTGGAAAACAATATTACTCTTTTTGTTCGTGCACGTGCTATTTTGGGTGGTTGCATTACATCCAACTACAACCAACAGCAGAAGCAGGGAAATTTGAATCGAAGAAAGCTGTTTGGGGGATGATAGCTAGCTGCATGGTTCGCCCGACGGTCATCTGCAACACGGAAGCCTGAAAGAGACCTCAACCAACCGTGCATGTATGTGTATTAAGAGGACGAGAAGAAGTTCCGTTGCCATGAATCCAATGGAGCACTGCAGAGCTTGAAGGGTAGTAGTGCAAGCATGCCGAATCCCTTCTCATGAAGGAATTGACCCAGCTAATACAATTCGACCTCAAATGATTTCACACAATAAAACAGCTTCAACTATGTTAGTATGAACTGATGTCGCCATGGCCTTGTTAAGAACATGCTGTTGGTTTAGTTAGAATTCTTCTTAGAATTCATCCTCACCTCAGTTCCAATTATTTAGAAAGGCTTTTGCTTACTGAATCTAAGTGCTTATTACCCTGAACGCATCTCTATCCTTATTCCTGTTCCATTAGTCGCAAACCGGAGCGCCGGTTTCGTGAAGTTACCCTTCAGATCTTTTCTTTTCACCTTCCTAGAAAAAGGTTTGCTGTGTTAGCAGCGTGCTTGAAATGATACTATTGAAATTAATAAGATAGACTCAGTGGCAGTCACTGGCTTGATGAAAAGGAGAACCAAAAGGAGGTTTCCCGCAGCATGCCATTTCGTTCCTCATGCGTCATTTCGGGCAGGTTGTTATGAATCTGCGATGCATGCACTCATTATGGATGATCAGTCTTGCCAAACTGATCTAACTCTATAGGGAATCCGTCGCAATATATAATACATAAGAAGTTAGTATTCTCATGACAAGTGGAAAGGGAAAGAGAAACATAAGGAAGGTAGGATGGAAGTTGTGAATGCTTCAGCAGCGAGAGCTGATGACAAGGAAAGGAAACTATAGATGTTATGAGTCCTGAGTTTCCCCTTGTGCTATTATCTAGGAAGTGTGACCTCTCATGCAATATGGGTGAATGACCGGTCCAAATGTCACAATACAAACTAGGAAAAACATGTTTACTTCTACGTTTTATGAACCCGAAATTAAGTTTAAGTGCAACGTATATTGGATGAGGTGATGTAGCAATTCATAGGCAGTCAACAAAGTCTCATGCTTGATCTAGGAAGAGAGTATTTAGCCTTATAGTTGAATTGTCATTTTTCCTTAAAATTTATGTGGGGTTTCCCAAAGTAAGATTGCTTCATAGCGATAGGTTGGCGCCGAAGATTCCACCAAATATAACAGAGAAGGGCTTAATCTTATTTGTTCAGGCGAACCCCCAGCTTTCAACATGCTTTCCAAGCAAATTTGACTCGAAGTTGGGGTATTATTTTGCGCAGGCCTACTCCTATGAAAATAATCAACTTACAGTGATAAATTGGAGCTGCTAAATTAGCAAATCGATGCATCTTTTCCAGTCTATAGACTTACAATTTGCTAAGCGTTTAATTGGCATATGTGTTTCCTAACAAATGCAAAGGGGCCATTTCACATTTGATTAAAACACGCCCCTCTTTTTTTTTGGCTTAAGAGTAACGATACGACCACACAAGTTTTGTGTAACCATGATGAAAATGCCCTTAGTGGCTAATCATTAAATGTACAAATGGTTTTGAGGACCAGAGCAATTTCCATTGCTAGACAAACGTTTTAGGTTGTGGTGTCATAGCAATTGCTCTTTGAGCAGAAGCAATGAGGCACATAGGTCCTTAGACAAGGGAATCCATCAAGTTCAATGTCTGCTTTAGAGCAGAGAATGATGAATATGTTCTCACAGGTTAAATGGATCGCTGAATTATCCTCACTTGTGTGGGCATATAGTATTAAAAGACCATGTTAACAGCCATGTCTACAGCTGATGTTTCTTAAAAGTTGGTAAGAACCAGGAAAAAAACAAATTATTAAAGTTCACAGGAGTTCAAACATCAAGATCATATAGCCATTTGCCTTAAAGCACTACCAAGACATATCCATGATATGCAAAGATCACTATTTCGGTACCAGACTCTGCACAAGTACGTATACAGTTCGGTATGGTCGGTACAATATTGACTCGTGTCTTCTTTTCGGTTATTTCTCAATGTCAGGCCAACTTTCATGCGCGCTTAATTTTCAAGTAGTAATATTTATATTGTTTCTAAAAATTTGTGCACAAAATAATGCTATTTAAAGTGAAAAACAAAATTTAATAATGTTTACGTGTGTTAAAAGTTGCTCTGATTTCAGCAAGTGTTTGAATGAAAGAGATGGGGGAGGCAAGGAATTAGCAAAAGGCTTGAAAAGATGGATGATACAGCTTCGGGACTATTTTAAAATGAAATGTTTCAAGTACTCTGCATCTTAAAGTAATAGGGAAGATAGAAACTGAAAATGGACGTTACCAGGTTTGGTTCCAATTGTCCAATAAATGAGACCTGAACTAAATCCTGTCAGCTGGAACCTGAACTCGACCATCAAACCGGACTTTGAGATGCTGAAACTCAGGTTAGTTACAGTTGGTTTAGAATTTAACAACCCCTGATTCTGACCACAAATCGATTTCAAGTTGCATCGTCTTTGTCCGAGATCAAGGTTGGGAAAGTTCCTAGTTTGCTTAGGAAGCTATTGACTTCTGTTTATATGATAAGCACTCTTATCTATGCATCACCAAACACATTATCTTTATCCTTTTTACTAGGAAAATGCAGCCTATATACTTGGGACTACAAGGTGACAGTATCCTGTAGTAACATCACCAATTCTATTGAATCAAAAAAAAAAAAGAAGAAAAAAACAATTCTATTTTGTTCTACTTTAAAAGACAAATAACATGATCTACTCAGAAATCTGCTCTGAATGCGTTTTCTTGGAAACATTTGCCAATTGGACCACCAAACAGGGCTTGTCTAACACAAGCCTCATCAAAGATGGCAGCAGTTAAACATGAGATGTACAAAGCTTAAATGCCACTTAACTGCATTCTTTGGCCCATAGTGGAAATGAGGGATCCAGTCAAAAAAAAAAAAGAGAAAGAAAGAGAATTGAAGTAGAACTTTTATGCCAGCAACTTAACCATCAGCAACCGACATATCACTATGAAGAAAGCATAAAAGTAATCTTAGTCTTTATTTATTGTCACTTTCCCAACAAATACAGAGAAGAATTGTCCTCTAATCAAAGGACAACATAAAATCCAGCAAAGATTCAGCCCATCTAAATAACATAAGACGAGGACTTGAAGGTGTGGTGCAGTTAAACAACTGTTGCAGCCTTAGTTTCCTGCTGCTTTTGGTCGTTATTACCTGAATCAGGCCGAGATACAATGCTCTTCCAAAACCAATGCTTCTCCCACAGACGAGACATCTCCTCAATGGGCACTTGCTTTGTCTCTGGCAGGAGTAGGATGATGAACACGGACATAATCACAATCAAGCCAGCAAATAGGATGAAGACTCCATATCTTAAATGGCATAGCATAGCAAGGAAGCACTGAGCGATTGCAGCAGTGAAGAAGAGGTTGACACAAACCACCATGCTCTGACCTGCCGATCTTGTCTCCAGTGGGAAGATCTCGCTAGGAACCAACCAACCAAGAGGCCCCCAGGACCATCCATAGGCCACCACAAATGTGCAGATCGCGACCACGAGGACGATCGCCAAATCTTTTGGGAGCGTCGCCCCCCGACCAAATTTTAGTGCAAGAATAACAGCCACAACCACCTGAGTAAAAAAACCAATGTTTTAGGTTCTTTCCATCATGTAATGTAACAGGAAATTGCAGGCACTTTCCATTCTTTCAGTGGAAATCTAAAGAAAACTATTAGTACTAGAATTCAATCAGTACTAGAATTGCTTACCATCGAGCTAATCATTTGAATTCCAGCTTCGATGAACAAAAATCTCCTTCCCAACCTATCGACAACTGACATCGAAACAAGCGCACCAAGCACAAGCATCGAGCTCGTTATGATGGATGAGTAGAGGGAAGCACCTGATCCCATACCCAAACTTTGGAAGATCACAGGAGCATAGAACAATATGGAGTTCATGCCAGAGAGCTGCTGGAATGCGGGGATTCCAAGTGCTCCTATTATAAGCTGGGGACGGTTCTTTGGTTTGAGGAGGTTCCTGAAAGGGTGCTTGACTGCTCGAGCCGCCTCACTGGCTTCCTTGAGGTCCTCAAATTCTGCATCCACCTTATGAGTTCCCCTCACCTTCTCCAAAATAATTCTTGCTTCATCCAGCTTGCCTTGTTCGACAAGGCTGTTCGGGGTTTCTGGTAGAAAAATTCCTCCAACAAACATGAGAGTTGCAGGCACCATGGCCAGACCGAGAGATAGCCTCCAACCCCATGGGTGGAGCTTTTCTGTGAAGTAGTTGATGATATCAGCAACCAAAATCCCCAGGCAGGTAGTCAGCTGGAACAACTGGTTAACTGCCCCTCGGATCTTCGGTGGTGCTATCTCAGATAGATAGAGGGGAACTGCCTGTCGTAAGTACAGCAAATATGAGAATCTGATTGCCAACTTAAGCATCGTTTTAGGCAAATAAAAGTATGGAATTAATTGCTTTTGTTTTCCACCTCAAACGGATCTCAGATTTCATTAATTATTCTACCAATGCGAGCGCGAGGAACTCCAAATATTATACAACATGAAGATAAGAGAAAAAGTCTCAGATTCAGCATGCAAATATTACATGAAATGATATGTTGGAAATAGATCGCTGGAATAAAATTAGCGAAGAGATTTTTGTCTGGTATTTAGCTCGCACCTGATTTCCAAAACCAATGCCAATTCCGAGGAGAATTCGGCCAATGATCAGCATGAAGATGTTAACAGCTCCTGCATTGATAGCTGCACCGAGAAAGAAGCTGACTGCACCACCCATGATGCTGATCCTTCTCCCATATTTTCTGGTCACGTATGAGGCACCAAAGGTGGAGACGAGGCCCGCGAAATAGAGGGAAGATGTGAAGAGAGTAAGAATCTGGTCGTCATATTTGCAGTAGTCGGTTTCATGTAGATGTGCTTGCTTTCTTCGGTACACACTGGGGAAGAAGTGCTTTAGGAAATCATCCATAGAAGTAACTCCACCTGAAAACCAGAAGAATCTCAAAATGAGCTCTTTTCTCTCGCTTTGACTGTTGAATTGGATCCAACAAGTATGAGATCTTCTGTTTCATGTTTTCACAAAGAAAATGATTATAGTCTTATTTCTGGATAATATGGAGAGAAAAAAATTATGGAACCTTTTAATTGCATCTTCATTTATTGTTTTCTATTTCTGAAAATAGAAAGCAGTAGTATCATATTTTTTTTTAAAAAAAAAATCTTATAGAATTATAAAAAATTCTAGGCAGGAGAATTTTTTGGCCAATGTTTTATTGTTTCGGATACAAAAACAACTAAAAGTATTAAAACGAAAGGGAAGCACAGCAAGGTGTATTTAAGTAATGGATTCGAGAGAAATGATCATATATATATATATATATATATATTATTCATCAATAAGGCCCTCCAGGTTTGTATTTTTTATGTTTGAAATGCACCATGGCCTTCTACACCAATGTAATATTTATCAACACGAAAAAGAAGAAGAAGGAGAAGTTGATGAAGAAAAAAGATGGGTATATAATTTACAGAACTTTGTTGTTTCCCTTTCTTTTATAAAGGGAACTGTCAAAAGAAGGAACTGATTTACTGAAGCTGTTCTATCTAAATAGATAAATCATTGTAATAGCCAACACCCAAACTTCCAAACCGAAGCAATGTCATATAAAATGGCAAAAGCTTCTTCACCTCCCCCAAATAACCAACCTTTCAGCACCTTCAATGAAAAAACAAGAAGTACAAGATTCTCCATGAAATAGTTGGTGTACGAAAAGAGACGCCGAAATAGTATAGGAATAAAGAAAACCAGATCAATAAAACTCACCAGAGACACCAAGATCATATCCGAAAAGGGATCCACCAAGGGATCCAACAATACAAGCTAAGATGAAATAACTGGTAATCCTTCCTTCATAGAGCTCTGCTCTCTTGCCTACATCACCCCCCACAAAACCTCCTGCCATTTCCTCGGTCTCCCTGCAATCCTCGCAGCCCCTGGCTTTTCCAAACCGCCGCCCGAAGCCTTCTTTTTAGTCAGCTTCTGCGTGATCGTAGGCGAAGAACAGAGGAAAACAGAGGATGCCGCAAGTCAGAAAACAAACAAAAGCGTAACACATCAGTGGATAAAGAAAAGTCAGTACGTTGACGGATTCCCATTAAAAGTTATATTATATTCAGAAAGATCTGAAGCAAAAAGGAACGGCTGGACTGACCAAGAGTGATGGCGAGGGCCGTGGGGCTCTTGAGATGAGAACAAAAGAGAAGGGGAGAGGAGAGGAGGGTCCAAATGAGAGAGCTTCCCCCATATATAGAAGTAAGTTTCGCAAGGCTGGCATGATAAGGACTTCTATTTTTAATATAATATTTACAAATATAAAGTATTTATAAATATTTGTGTATTAGCTAAATAATTTGGAAGGATAAATTTAGTTGATTACGGTTCAAATGCGGGGTTGTCTTTTATTCTGTTCGTTTTGGTTTATAGGATTGGATCACCAGGATAATAGGGATTGTTGTACCTGCACATAAACGGACTTATCGCAACTTCCTTTTGTTCTCATTTTAAAAGCTTCTTTGTTTTTTTTTTTTTTTATAAATGCATATGGTCTCTGGTTTTGACTTGGATTTTATGCACTTACGAGTCACGAGGGTGACGCCATGCTTGGTTTTTTTTCTCTCTCTCTCTCTCGTCTTGCATGTATACGATATATAGAAAAATGTTACAGGTGTCAGTCAATCACGCGAGGAGCGTTCCTCGGACTGATCTGGAACAAATATGGGAGTACCAATCTACTGCGCACTCTCCAAATGCTGCACCAGTCTCTTTTCGCCACGTGGCATGTGGAATTATCCGTCCTTTTCTTCTCTGGGACCTTTAATTTCTGTCTCCTAGTTCATCAAATAACGCGGGTCCCACAACCCGACGATTGGTCCACCAGTGGAAGAGTTGGCGTGGGCCCCGTGGCCCGAATTAGTTCAGAGAAAGTGGGTTGGAATTCGGCTCAAGTGGGACAAGTAGTTCCGGCATTCCTGGATCAACCGCAATTGGAGTTTCATCAACCTTTGAGGCTGCTAATGAATAATTACTTCCTTTTGGCATGCATAATTCACTTAATTACTTCCTTTTGGCTATTTTCTCTTGGATTAAAAAAAAGAAAAAAAAAAAAAAGGAGAAGAAGGAAGCTTTTCATGTCTAATGAATATTTACTTCCTTTTGGCATGCATTCAAGCTTTGATTAATTAAAACATCTTGTCAAGTTCAAACCCAAGCTATGTTTGGAGATATGAGTCGATCTAAAAAAGGAGTTGCCAAAAACAAATTTCGAGCATGTAGTGGTTATTCACTCCACAAGTTTAAATATGAGCCAGCTAAGCTAACAATTATAGCAAGGACTCAAAAACTAAGCATAACCTTAGGTTTGCATTAGGCCGCAATAAATAAGCATTCTGAAAAAGTTGCCAGTCCCAACCCAGCCTATTTAATAAGGTGATTTAGTGGTTCCAATCCAACTAATCTATTTATGAAACATATAACACGGGTTAACTCATATAGTTAATCTGCAAAGCAAGTCAATTGAGTGGCACTATGTCCGAGTTGGGATGGTTAACTTGCTAACTTGGCCGGGTTAGGTTTAAACGTACATTATTAAATGAATAATGATTTGATTAAACTGTTAAACAATGTTAAGCTATTACAACATGGTTTTAACATCTAATTATATGTATATCGAGTTACTTTTAGGTTCTGGTTGAAACCATGTCACGCAAACCAACTACTAAAGAATCTTGAAAGATTCCAAAATGGCATGGTTGGATTGAGCTGATCAAGTTAGGATTTTTTTTTTTATTGTTTTAATTGGAATCACCTCGGGACTTTAGGTGGTGTGGATAGGCACTATTTTTTTTGGGTTGGCAGGAATTGAAAATTGCTTGATAAGTACAAGTTGCTTGTCGGATTGTGATACCGGTTGGTCGAATGGTTTTATGCTAGTCTATCCAAATTAAGTTGAAGTCCAACCAAATCCATCCCAACGCGCTCAAATGCAATTCAATTATGATCAGGTCTCGGTATAAAATTATGAAGTGTGCTTGAGTTGGTGAGTTGCAGATCCATGGTGCAGTTCTATATCCGGAGAACAATATGTTTTAAGAGCCGTGTATTAAGTAGATGATTGATTTTTTTTTTTGATACATTGACTGCTCACACTGCTTTTGCGTGAGCACAGCCAGCAGTATCACTAGCAAACAGGCTACACAAAGCAAAGAAAACATAGAACTATCGGGTCCAGAAAAATTCTTTCGAATGATGAGCAGCAAATGAGACGACCTAGTCAGCAGCTTGGTTTATTTTTCAAAGAACATGCGAGATCTGGACCGCATGGCACTTCCGCAGCATCCGATGTATGCCAGGTAGAAGTGGGTGCTCTATCTCTTCTAATTTTTTCTTTTATAGGTGCTTCATCAATAAGACTGAGTTTTTCTTCAGATGATGTGGCTTGCCCCCGGATGATTGATTTTAAAGTATACGAGATTCGTGGATCTGTAATTGGGATGGCTCGTCCATGCGCCGTCTGGGCGGGGTCGTCTCCGTCATGTCCCCGTTAACTGCGAGGGCCCGGCGCCCGAAACAAAAACGAAGCAGCGCGGAGAGGAACCCAAAGCTCTTCCTCCCTAGTTTTCTCCATCTCCTACATTTAACTCTACCTTCTCCTCTTCCTAGTTCCTCCATCTCATTTCACAAGCCATCTTTCCACAGTCCAATGGCTTGTTTCGCTCCCACGCCTCCCTGCACATTTCTTCAGTTCACCAAACCTTCCAGGTCTCTCTCTCTCACACATCGCTGTTTCATTTCCCTCTTTAGCGTGATTCTTTTTCTACAATTGTTCTTGAAATTTTTGGGATGGTGTCATCATTCCCTCCACTCATCTACGTTCTAATTATCTTCGCACAAGAAGGAAGAGTGACCTCTCGCTGATTCCCTGTGAACTACCAAGCAACAAATTATAACGTTCTAATTACCTTATCAACTTAGTCGAATAGCTTATCCAGCTCATTGTTTCCTTAGGTCTAAGATCAAGCTATAACACAGAGATTATTTCAGTCAGTAATTTGTGAAAAAACAATGGTTTATGAGAAATTTATGTGCGGTTCAGCAAACACTTCTGCCTAGCTTGGACAGCTTTGATAGGTTGTATTAATACACAAAACGTACGTAGACAAAGCTGTGATAATTTTTTGGAGAAAATAGTTATGTGTTTATTTTTTAGGACCGCACACAGAAGGCTCAGCTTGTTTGCTCTATAATAGTAGAGATCGAAATAAAACAAAATGCTATTTAAACATACAAGTTTTTTTTTTAAAAAAAAAATAATTCTGGATTCAGAACATTTCAGGACAATAAATGTGATGGTCGTGATGGTTTCCAGCATAGTCTTAAATCATTTACTATGCTTATTAAAAATATTACTTACTGGAATTTGTTTGCCTTACTGTATTTCCACAGAATATATTGAATGCTTTGACAAGTAAAAGACTGTCATCAAAATATTGCAAAAGCAGTGCTTGTTAAGTTATTGGGTTTATTTTTGCCCTCAAGTATGAAAGAGTAGATGGCTTTTTAATGGAAATTTTACTATAATAAGGTGGAAACACATATACTGAGAAATAAAACTCAAATATAGGTCAGATATTCTCACATGTTAAGGGATTTCAATTTTGTATCGATAAATCACATCTTTCCTGAATTGCAAATAAGATGTATGTGCTGATATTAGCATTGGAATGTAAGGATAGCAAGAATATCAGAGGTAGCAAAACAAACATGCCCTGTAATTATCAATATCTCAAAAAGCAAATTAAAATGGATTCTGCAATAATAAATTTTGACTGGTTCATAGACTTCTGGTGTTTCGTTAGTATCTTTGATGATTTATCTCTGTTCCTTTGAACTTAGTGGGTTTATAGTAATGAAGGAACAAGAAGGATTGGATTCATAATAGTTCAGTTTGGGGGATTCTAGTTTCTTAAAAGGTCAGGACACCCATTAGGAAGCATCTGGAAGAGTGCTACCAGTATTGATACTGATATGTGTTAAAAGGTTGTCCAAACTAGTATCTTGGTCATGCAGAAGAACAGAAGTGACAGATTCCAAATAATAATAATGACAAGGCCCTATGAAGAACAAGACTTGGCCGCATTGCAACTTAACAGTGGAGAACCTATGCGGATAAGTTGTCGTTTGGGCTTGTGATCTGCCAAGAAAGGGGAATCTCTTTCAGTACAAGCAATTTCTTCGTATGTACTCACGTACCAAATAAAGTCAAATGAGAGTTTAAAATTTCAAACAGCCTCTCAATTGATATTTACATCTTTCTGGTAATGCTCAGAATGTTGTAGCATGAAATGAACATCACTTAGTTATAGTTCATGAAGCTGACCTTCTCAGTAGGGATTGATGAAGAATGATAATTAAATTCAATCATCTCCTTATCCCTTATTATGTATACTATTTATTTCCTATTTTTTCAACAGTAATTTAGACAAACTAAGAGGATTTACACAGAACACTCCCATCTGGGAGAAATTGGGAATCAAGCCTTCCAACATCACATTTTTTTGTTTATAAAGGTGAATGGAAAGAAAGGAATGATGTTTTTTTCTTGTTAAATGGTTATAAAGTCATATGGGTGGACCCATTAGTTATTTATTTTATCATTTATCTGCTTGCATTTATCTCTTTTTTATTTTGATTAATATGTCGTTCTCTTTTCGTTATTCTTCTTTTCAAAAAATAAGTGAATTTGCAAGCCATCACATTTAGGGTTGTTGGTGGGCCTGGTATGGGCCTAGCTTATTTAATTTTGATTAGACATGGCCTAGAACAACTTGAATTCCCTGCTCTGAACAACTTAGGGCGGTTATTTGATAATAAATGGATACATGCAGTTGCAAGTTCATGTGGTTTCTGAATCTATATTATATGATTTGCACTATTTAACTCAATCTGTATCGAAACATTTAAGTAGTCTGTTTCATCTAAAGATGCACCATTATGCTAATTGGTGACCATATCTTCTCTAGCTTTAACGATTTCCTCACTAAATTTTTTTTCAGTATTATATATGTCGTAAAATCATAAGCACTATACCAATTATTCATTTTTATCAAATTTTATGAGAACATGTTTGAGGAAAGTTTCTGTAATTATTCATCTTGCATTGCAGATCTCCAGGTGCTTGGTGCACTGAAATGATCAAGAACCATTCAACTTCTCTTTTAAGGGCACAACTACACAATTTTAGTCATGATCGATGTGGAAATGATGCTTTAAGAGGGTCTAAAATAATCTCCAGGTTTCCTTTCACTTTTTTAATGCCAACTTTGCAAACAAATTCGTCAAGACATTCCTTTTCTCAGATGTCCTCGACGGTCTCTTTGGAATTTGATCGTGATTATGGTGAAGAGGTGCCTCCACTGGATGTCTGTGCTAACTACAGAATGGATATCAGTCTTACAAATATTGTACTTCAATTATTGCATGAAACTGCGATGAGTGTTTTTCGTGCCATAAAGTCCCAAAAATCAGCTACTAGCCATCTCAAAGTAGCTAATGCATGGGTAGGAGTGGATGCGGACGTGTGGCACCGAAAAATTGCATACCAGGTATCCAATGCTCATAACTGAGAATTGCTGGGTGTTGAGTGATGTGGGTCAAATATACCGATAAGCATTATCATCCTTGTTCTGGTGTGCCTAGTCTGGTGGCAATAACTTGCTTTCTATTCTTAGACATACTAAGGCTTTAACCTATCCCACTACCATCATTTATCTCTACCTATTTCATCTTATAATGGCAACTTCTACCATGTGCTTCCATTTAGACTGTCCACACCAATCTCGTAGAATGTTGCGTTATCTTTAGGCTTTAGGGTTTCCTCTCGACACAATACAGCTTATTCGTGCATCAAGGTTTTGTAAACTAATGCAATATTCTAATATGATCAGATGGAAGTTGAAACAGACATGTATGAACCTGAAGTGCAGTCTTATGTTTCAAGCAGAAAAAATTTAACCTCCTCTCTTCTCTCTTCTACATATCTGCTTGATTTTCTAGTGAAACTTCTAGAAAAATTTGAGCATGCTCTCATGCATTGCTAGGTAAATTGCAACTGCCCATCTACTTAGTCTTTCAGTTGGCCTGCATCATGCAAACTTTTTCTTATGGTGGGCAGCAACTGCCTGCTCCATTTTGCATGAAAAACACAAATAGGGCAGACCTGCTGACCCATTCACTTGATCTTCGAGTGAACCAGGATCAAGTTCAGAGAGAGCATATTTTATCCCACCACATTTCTAAGCATAGGGCGTATTTTACGTTGCAACAACTTCTTTCTATAGTCCATGTGTGTCACAGGTTGAAACAGATCAGAACCATGGAAATACTTAGTTTTCAGGTGCAGTGTGCAGCCTGTACCGTATGTAAAAAGGAGAGGTAATAAATTTGAAGGCAGGTTGAGAGTCTTGAGACAGAACAAGTGCTCTTACATATATTGTGCCCTAGAATCACCCCATCTTCCTCGTGCATTATATAGGCCTGAAGCTTGTATATGTTACTTGAGCTTATCCTTGTGTTTGGACTCATGCCTTGGGCTGACTTACAGGTAAAACTAATGGATTTTTAGGGTGCAGGTACATTTGATGCGAATTAGAGATGATATGTTCAACTTAAGAACCGAAGGATTGTTGGTGTATAGTTAGTCCCTTTCATTCTTTACTGCATAAATCATTTATGTCTAGGTGAAGCAGTATTTGTCATTTTTCTTCGAGACTTTAGCTTGCATGGCTGTAAAATTTCTTTGAAAATTCTGTCTTGTGTTGTCATCCATTTTATCCTTTTGCAGCAACAAGTATCTTCTGTCATGCCAATAGATTGGTGTTTAGTTTCTAGCTATTGGGAAAGGTGATTTCTATTTTTTTTCCTGGTTGTGCAGGCAGCAGTCTATGCCTTGCTGAAAACAGTAATGGAGATGGGGAGTATGTTTGATGATAAACATCCAGTGTTTAGTATGTAAGTGTAATCCAAGCTTAATCGGAGCAAAGGGGTCAAAAAAAGTGAACTTGAAATTTACTTAAGAATATGTGTTATTCATCAATTGCCTTTTCTTCTACAGACTTTCCCCCAAAGTGAATTTGATTATGGATTGCATTCAAAGTCAGTTGAACAAGAGAGACCAGAACTTGGTGACATGGTTTAGAACAGAACAACTTTCAATTCTAACAAAGTATTTCACCCCCTTACTGGAAAGATGGGCATCAGAATATGGAAAAGGGTTCGTATATGAAATTTCTTTTTCTTATGGATTATTGGAAAGTAATAAGCACAATTTCCTATCTTGGCTGATATAAACTGACATATCATGGGATATCAGGCAATAAAAATATCAATCTATTCGCTAAGATTGTTAAACCTTTCTTTGCGGACCTTGAATGAGTCTTTTAACCAATAAATATCAAATCAATGCCTACCAAAAGTACCAGTTCTTGGTTTAACTATATTGGAAGAGATATCGATATCTTGGTTCCTATATGTTGGCTGAGATTCTGGAACAACTTGATACTCCCTGAAATTTCCCCAGCTTCTATCTCAGCTGAGATAAACTATCTCAGTCCATCTCAGTATTGGTCACCTGCTGAGATGGATAATATCCTGGCTTTGTAAAACCTTGGTTATAAGACGATTTTGCCAATTAATTGATTTCTGTCCCTATATCTTTATCAATTGAGGTAGTATGGCATTGCTTATGATCAGCTTTCCAGATATGTGCTTATCTTTTTTACATGCCTACTTTCTGATACTCTAGGAAGATGCTACACTGAGTACAAAAAAGTTCAGTTGTATTGCAGGGACTGTTCTGGCCACCAGTTGTTGTGTTGCTCTTACGAAGTTAGGTGCTAAGCGTATTTCTTGTCCTGCATTCACCATGTCCCTTCCAGACTTGACAAGGGAACTTATGGATACATTACATGGTTCTTCTTCAATAGGCAAATTGCATCGTTCAGCAACAAATGCAGGATTTGAAAATGAATTTTTGAGTCATTTTGGCCCAAAAGTACTGCATCATGATACAAGGGGCGAGGTAATGTTTTGGATGAGATTGCTTGAAGTAAAGCTTGTAGCAGCATTTAGTAGAGAAAATGTCATTACAAATCTGAAGAGAATTTGCAATACACAGGTTAGCCTTTCTTTTTTTTCAAATATTTTTTAATCCATTTGCTTTGAAATTTCTTGATCTTTAAGTCTGCTTACTATGTGGGGAACAAGCATTCGCTAGCATTTTGCTGGGGACTTAAATCTGTGTATGTTTTATGTTCATAGGATTTTATGATTTTTTTTTTTTTTTTGAAAAGGAGTTGTATATTAGTCACAGGATTGTCATGTGCACTTAAGAGGCCACAGAAGAAATATCTTACCTAGAAATTTCTCAATATCCTATTGGATCTGTGATCTTGCACTCAGCTTCATAATGTCATCCAGTTTCCGTCTTTCTTTACCAGAATTTAATGCTCCTATCATTTTTATAGTAATTATTTGGCAGGTTTTAGCAAGGGATCTGGCTGTTCTGGGGCTTTTTGCATTTTTAGGAAGAAAGACAAGATTATTCTTATCACATATGGGTATAAAGGATCTTGATGAACCTGTCAAGGACTTCATCTGGTGATTTTCTTCACATTCCAAGAGTATATCCAAGAAGTTATATTCATTATTTTTTTATTGATTCTTTTCATCTCGTGACAGCTACTTGGAATGTGGTATCCTTTTCTTGTATCCAGAGTTATCCTCCATATGTATGTATCAACTTTTTATGGAGGTAAGTCTTGACTGCTTGCTGTGGCATGTCAAAGTGGAATTTTGAAATTGCATGCAGATCTTACTCAAGGTTAACATCACCCATGTTTAATGAAGAATTTTGATGAATCCACAAACTGAAAGTCATTAATTTATCATTTTTAAATCGTTTTATCAAGAGTTTGGTTTAGTATTGCATGCTAAACTTAAGTCATTTTTAATAGCAATCAACTTGTAATGAAATACTTTAATGAATATATGAAATGACTATTCTGATAGTTATTCTTTTTCCCATGATTGATTGGGGGTCGGGTCATGATGCATGAGTATTCTGCGTGATTCAGTTTCAGATTATATACTATTAAATGCTTTTAAACTTACTCAGAATTTTCCTCCAACATGATTATTCTTCTAATAGGTTGTGAGTGAGGAACTTGGATGGCTCGACTTCTATGCTGCAGTGCCCTGCATAAGGCATCAGGAAAGAAAGAGGTCAAAACAACATGCTTTGCAAGCAGAGAAAGAAATAATTCTATCTACTGTTTTTGGCGTTTGCTCAGATATGTTTTCAAGCTTTATTCACTACAGCAAGAAGACCCAAGAATCTCTTGATGCTAAGTTGGTGGTGTATCTACAACAAAGGTTTGAAATGGAAGCAGTGTGCCATTTCAATTTCACATGAACTTCTGGTCACCTTAGTAAAGAAAGACTTATGCTATGGCATTTTGCAGCAAGAATCTACTAGTTATTTGTATTGAAGATTATTGGGCTGCTTATGATAGATTATGGTAAGTTGGAATTGGCAATGGATTCTTCTATATTAACAACAGCTAATGTTTCAGAGGCAAGCTGGTTGTTTCAAAATGCTTGCTTGTTTTTTCCTTTTCTTTTCTTTTTTTTTTGAGAAAAATGGTTGCATGTTTGACTTTCAAGTTTCTATCAAACAGTGGGTTGGGGAGAACTACTCGAGCTCAATTTCCAGAGCCAATGACACATCTACGAGACCTTGGTACCATAAGAATGCAACATCAATGTCGTGGGGATCTAATGGCCAGGGAAATCACTGAAAGCAACCCTCCATATGTTTCAGGTATAAACAAGGTAATGAAGCTATCTTGTAACATCTATAATTGGGGAAGACTTATAAGAAGCCAGTGGCAGTTCCCATGACAGGTAGCAGTATTGAAAAGTTTGACTTGTTTTCAACCCTTGATGTACAAAAACTTGAATTAATTGATTGGTCTTTTTTTTTTTTTGTCTTTTGCATATGTTACGAAGCATTTGTAATCCTTTGAGCTGTTGCAGTTCTTCTTCCTGCAGAAATTACAACATAGAAGAACGATGAGATAGATTTCAGAATATGGTTCATTCTTATTAAATAGCTTTTCCTATGCGAAAAATCATTATCATAATTCTCGTTGTCAACTATTACAAATTTCATGCCATGCTCCCATCCAAATAAGACCAGATTACAAGCTATTTGACAGTGCTTGCTTTGAAATTGTACCTTCTGTACTAATTTGAGTGACGTTTTTAAGAGACAGAAATTTAAAGGAGAAAAACTACCCAATTAACATTCTTCTTGCTATTTGAAAATGTAAAGCACCTTGTTTTGTCTTTAAGTACTGAACACTTGTCATATTGCAGCCTAGCTGCTCCGATAAGATCCTTGATGAGCTTTCTGTTCCTGAAGCCATGGATGAAAAGATTAATCAGAATTTCTTTGTTAGATCTTGCTACTCTCTGCTAGCTACAATCTATGTAAGACTGGCACCCGCTTAATGTGTATTGGATAAACATCTTTTACTATCAACATTGCATGAATGCTTACCATCTGACATGAACTGTGATCAAGGATATACGGATGGGCACTCAGTTGCTCTTTATAGATCTACTGGTCATGGTTGGTCTTATCCAAAAGCAAATTTTCAGACACAAACTTACAGAGAGGGAAACAAAGAAGATCACTGGGACATTAACTGATATTGCCTGTGCTATTCCAGTTGCAATTCTGGTGCTTCTTCCAGTAAGTGAATGGTTAAGATCATCTTTTCCTTTTTAAATTATTTCATAAATAGTAGGTACACATGGATTTTTCTATAACTGACAGTGGTCGAGTCATGTTTTTTTCTTCTTTTTTTTTGGTACAACGGCGGTTCACACCCTGCGGGTGTGGATGCGGCCTGGTCGAGTCATATTTAAAATGAGTGAAAGGGCCAAAGCTTATATGTGAAAGCTCTCAGGTTGTCTGGCGCAGAGCTCGACTTTATTTGTATCAGCTTGTTTGTAATGGAGTAAATAATTTCTTTAACCAGTTGGAATTTATAAACCATAAGTTTTTCAAAGACCTAACTCAATTTTGACTCATATGCTCAGGTAACTGCTATAGGCCATGCAGCTATTCTGACTGCGATTAAGACACACATCCCTCGCTTGGTAAGTTACATATATGATCATTATTTGTAGTTCAAGTCCCTCATGAACAGGTCTTGAAATGGAAAAAATTATCTAATCAGATTTTATTTTCTTACTCTTTAACACTTCAATGCTTGGAAATAGATTCCATCGTCTTATTCGAAGGAACGGCTGGACGTCATAAAGCAACTCAAGAGGGCTAAGAAGAAGATGAAAGCTCAATCATGGAGCCAACTCAATGTCTCCTCTGTCTCCTCTTCAGCTATGTAGTTCAAAAGGTCTTCATGAAAGCTTATTTATGTCTTTCATTTGTTTTTGGATTTGAGAGTAAGACTATCGTATATTATCATCATGATGAAGTTAAATATGTCATTAAATATATCATCATCATGATGAAGTTGTACAACCAAAGGTACAACCCTTGATAGGTGCATGTGTGCGTGTCTCCTATTAGTGTGACCCATGGTTGATCCAATCTCTATTAAGTTGGTTCTTACTGCTTGAACCCTTGCTCTCTGTGGAATCCCAGTGAAGAAGGAAAGCTAGAGTCATAGAAAGATAAGACCTAAACTAGAGTTCGAAACAAAGCTCGACCTGAGGGCCCGGAGAAGTCCGTGTACGTGAGGTGAGATTTTCTTGAGAGCTGGAAGCTTGGTTTCGTACGTAATGTTTTTAAAAAAATTTTGTGAGACGTTTAAAAATCATGGGAGATAACTTTCTTTATCTAAACTAGAGTTTGACTCTAGCAATATGTGAATGGTGGCGCGCAATCTCCTAAGCTAAGCTTCACGAACACCACTTAATTTTTTTAAAATAATAAAATAGCTATATTAAAAATTATTTATTTTGTTTATGATCCTTTGGGTTTTTAGAACTATGAGTGGAGCGTCCGCTCGGAAACTTGCTTTTAATAACAGATTAGATAAAAATATTTTATAATAAAATTATTTTTTTATTTTTTTTGTTAATTCTCTTGACTTTGGGAAAATATGGGTGTCACCATTAGTTTTTCTAGTATATATAACCTATATTTCTCTATGTGATCATGCTAACAATGTTCAATGATTAAAAAATAAATTAACATCTCTTCTCTCCTCTTTTGAAGGGCATGTTTGGGTATTTCTATAGAATTAGACTGAAAATTCTGTAGAAATCAAATCTATCGGCCCTTCTAGCTTGCATTTTATAAGTGCCAATTCAAACCCAATCTAGATTCTAAACTTTGAATTACATGAAGAACCAATAGAGGTTTTTTTTTTATTCTTACAAAATTTGGGCTTGGTGGTATTGACCGTGACTAAACTCACGGCTCAATTTATGAATTCTACAATATGTTCAACTCAATTTGGTAGGAATATTCAAACAAGTCTTAAATGATTTTTAAACTATTTTCCTTCAACAAATTAATTAATGGTTGTTTACAATGTTTCTAATTCAAAAATTTATTCAGTAAATTATTCACGACTAATTCAAGATATCCATATAAATCACACTTTGATGAGATAAAATACTACGCATTTTTGATTGCGGTGTTTTGTTTCTCATTGTTCATTAAATTGTCGCCTTTTTCATGTTTTGTTTATTATAAGTATTTATGTGCGTGCGCATGCATATCATACCGCATTCTTTTTATAAATATTTCATCATTTAATTAAATATTTATTTATTTGAATTTCTTCTGAATTGTTTCCAAATATGGTATACTGTGACAGGAAACCTTACCTAGCTAACAGTTTCATCATTCAAACATTACTAGTTCACTTTCCTGAAAAAAAAAGAGAATTTTATTTTTATTAATTTTATACATAAATTGTTGATTCATATTTGGAAATATAAATGCAGTTGAACTATCTTATTGGGCTGAGCTTGACCCTGAGATCATCTATGGTCCTGAACTTCTGGCCTTTCCAAGGCAAACAATACAAAGCGAGATGCAAGGATTTTCCATAAAATACATTCAAGTAAAAATTGCTCATTTGGGATAATTTTTTGCAGATCAACTGTCAACCGGTACATGAATATTCAATTAAACCAATTCTTTATATCCCCTTTCTTATATCATGATCATCGATTTTTATTTGATATAATAAAAGATTTAAGAACAGATCAAAATAATGGTGCTCATATTATTTCATAGGACAATCCAAGGAGAAACAGAAAGAAGTAAGTTGGCGACATATGCATGGGCAAAGTGCATGCGCACGTACGATAATGCTCATACTTGGAACATGTGTCATCAATTACAAAAGTTAACATACCACTTATACATTGTTACATCAAACTTTGAAAATTAAAAAGAAAAAAAATAGATTTTATCACAAATGATAATATTAAAAAATGGTTAGATGGAATCATGTCCATCCATACTTTCTCGTGCTCGAATCTTTAAAACCTATTGATGCTAAGTAACAAAGATCAAATTATAGCTTAGGTGTGAATTCATAATTTTGATGTTCCTTTCTTTTCTTTTCACCTTCAACTAGTGAGAAGTGACAATAGATTGGACAAATAATAATAAAAAAAGAGGCTCTCATGTGGACAAATAATATTTACACATCATGCTTGCTTCATTCCATTAATTTTTCAAGGCAGGCATCCCAATATCAAGCGCATGCACGATAGGAACATGTGAGGTAAGTTGAGTTTCACATTTATAGTGGCCTTATTAGCACCAAATACATGAGGCACATGGAAAAGCGTTATACTTATCAATCAGAAGTCGCAATAATGATGTGGGTTCTTTGTTTTCTTCGTCTTGTTTATTGATCAATATATTTCTCAACCCTGACTTGCACTTGAAAGAGAGTTTAAACATCCCCTCGGAAGGGTTATTCAATGATGATATATTTTGGCTGCAAAAGTATTCCATGGCTCTCAGGTGCAGTAGTCAAATATATAAGCTTGCCATTTTATTGTCGTATCCTTGTAATGTCCACATATATGTCAGATTTTGAAGCTTTTTCTCCACTCAAATCTTAATAATTTATCTATGATCTTCAGCAGGGCCGGCTCGGGCCTTAGGCGACTTAGGCAGTCGCCTAAGGCCACCGACCCACGGAAGGCCCCCATCCCACGGTCCCCACTGCATAGTTTTTTTTTTAATTTAATCTATAGCCTTCTGCCTTTTCCATCCGTCTCCAATAGCTAGAGTCGTAGCTGGGCGCTGGCCTGGGCAGTGGGCCATCAGGAAGAAAGGGATTTGGTTGGCTTGATACACGCCTGAAGCCACTCTCATCTTTCATCCCTTCTCTTTTTTGGTTTTGGTATTGGTTTTCCTTCCCTCACATTACTCCTGACCCAGCCGGGCCATCAGGAAGAAAGGGGGATTGGAAATGGACTTCTTGGAGGGTGGAGATTCTTTTAATTTTCTCCTCTCGGTTTCTTCTTCCCTCTTCCCTCTTGGGTGGTACAGAGAGAAAAGGAGGGAGGGGGTTCAATGGCTGCTGTGTGATGTTGCAGTCGCTGCTTGGGTACTCACTTGAAGGGGAGATGGCGGGATGGGACTTTTATTAATTAGATGGAGTGAATTTCCCATAATTCCCCTACTTTCTTTTATAAGGATGCAAATTCTTTTTTTTACCTTGGCCATGAAGTGCCATGAGATGACCTTTTTCTATTCTGCACTTGCTTGACGGGGTAAACAGTATTGTCAAGCATTATCTCAGTTATTTAATCAGTTTCATGGCCCTTCTTTTAGGGTAATTATTTTTCTGTGCTCCCATTGAAGAATTATATTAAATTAAAAAGGTTTCTTGTCTGTTTTTGTTAGATTCATGCATCTTCGTTGAAATAGTGTACTTAATAGCTATCTATTTTCATATCATTTTTTAAGTATTTTATATTTATTAAAAAATTTATTATTAAAAAAAAAGGCCTCATTTATTGGATTCGCCTTAGGCCCCCAAATGTATTGGGCCGCCCTTGATCTTCAGTCATCTAGCTTTCATTGCCAAAGCTACTTGATCATCAATATCTCCACGTCATCGACGAGATATCATATTTAACCAAGAGTTGTTGGAAGTATGCTCTCGAGATCCCCCAAGCCTAACAACATTAGAAACTATGTTTAATGTGATTTAAGAAGCTAGTGGTTGGAGAACACCTGTCACAATAATATTTGGTATTCTGACTACATGCTATCAAGTTTGTTTTTGGCTTAGATTCCTCCACCCTTCCTGATACTCCTGCAAAATTATCCATCATGTTTTAGGAATGGCAACAGAACATGAACCATAGATCATTATCCGTACTTAACTTGTACTTAATGGCACTTGTAGCGTCTCGGGTCGGGCAAAACTACAAAAAATTATTTTTTTAGTATACAAATCAATTTTTTCTTTTGTTTCTTTGAAAAAATTTATAAAAAGCTATATATATCTGAATTGATTTGGGATAGGTTTTATCATTATCTTTATCTATTTTGGATTAGCTGCAGAACCATCTTATTAGAATCGTGTTAGATCATATACCAATGGAGTAGAGTATATTGCCACTCCTATTATTATTCTATTACGAAAATATATTGTTTATTATGTAAACTTGTCCTAATTTAATCTTTGAGTGACAATTGACTACGGCAACAGAAAAAAATAATAATAATAAACAAACACGTGATAATTGCATTTTAGCGGTGTATCTCTCTCTCTCTCTCTCTCTCTCTCTCTCTCTATATATATATATATATATATATATATATTCTTTACAATATCCTAATGTTAGTGCATGCTTATTTTCAATCACACCTCTCGTTGAAAAGACATCTTAGGCCATTACATGTTTGACTGCCGACCCCTGGGCTGGGATCTGGCTGTGGGCTTTTACTAAACCAAAGTTTGTGTGGCAATTGGGTTTTCGTCCGCGATTTCCACGAGGGCCATAAATAGACATAATGGACAACGACAAAGCCTCACGATGACCACATGCCAGGGAGTCAAAAGCACGAAAAAAGTTTTATAAAGACATCGAATTTGGTGGCGAAAGCCAGAAAAAAAAAAGAGCTTGTTTATAATTTATTTACTTTAAGGAGGCTGGTGTGCGTCCGTGGCCAATTTAACCTACGCCACCTGGATTCACCTTCGGTCGTGCTCCCTCGCCGCGTTGCTCGCTTCTTGTCTTGAAATAAAAGAGAGGAAGCAAAGCTTTTATGGTGTCCGGGTTGGCGTTGCTTCAGGTGAGTGGCTATATTTCTATTGGTTTTCGATGAAAAAATTGTGTTTTTTTTCATATGGATTTTCGTTTTTCTGCTGGCAAAATCGCTGGATGGGCGTCGATTGATTCTAACTGTGAACAAACGAGTAGACTGGTGTCTGGGGTTTCGTTCGCAAGGTTGAGGGGGCTGAAATGTGGGGAGGTTAGGAGATCTTGGTGGTAAGGAAATAGGAAGAAGGGATTTCTAGTTTTTTTTTTTAAAATTTTATTTCTTTCCCCCCTTTAACTTGTGATGTCTGAAATCATTGGATAGATTGATTTGAAGCTTGATCCAGTGGTTGGTAGATCTATTGGTAATTGCTTCTCTTTGGTTTTTGTGTTTTTTTTTGTGCCCCTCTTTATGTTTTATTTGAAATTTCTGATTAATTTGATCATGTCTGGTTCTTATTGAAGCTTATTCGTCGATAAAGTAGCCGTTTCTTTTTATAAGTTTCATGTATTTATTTGTGTAATTGCTAATGATGTAAGAGTTCACAGGGCGTATGGTATACGCCATCAATGATTAGCAGCAGTTTTCAAGTTTTAGGCATTTTCTTTTTCATTGGTTTCTTTTTCTTCCTGTTGAGAGTTGAGAATTGATTTTGTATCGCCTGTCGCCGGACCATAACATTTGAATTTGCAACCTACTTTGGTTGGAATTGACAGCAAGCCTATGCCTACTATCTTTGTGACAGCATCCAAAATGTTTGTAAAGTATCTTTTCGAATTTGTAATGCTCTTATTGATGGTTGCAAATTATTTAGTTATATATCTCATTAAATTTCAGCTCTTTTATACGTCGATATTTTGGCCACCCAGCACATCTACTTTTTACATGGATATTGTATTTCAGCAGCGGTGTTAGGACTGTTGTGTCCAACACGTAGTTTGTATTAAGACGATCCACAGCTAGAAGAGAAGGCCTTTGACCAACATCTGCTGTGCCATTACTAAGCTCCGGACCGGTCGCTCAACGGCATGGGTCGGTACGCCCCGCGTCATACCGTGCTATGCCGGCCTTGTACCAATAGGATAGAAGAGGCGGGGGAGAGGGAGAATGAGAGAGAGGAAAGGAGAGAGAAGGGGGGAGGCTAGCGGAGGGCCGGAGAGCCGCCACACGGAGAAGGTGGAGGTCGGAGAGTCGCGGAGTAGGGGCTCTGCCTCTGGTCTCCTATTTCGTTCAAAACAAGGGCTCGGAGGGGGCCCCTTTTATTTTGTGAATTTTAAGTAAAAGTTGGCAAACCCATTGCCAACTTTACTTAAATTTTTTTAAATGACCGGAGGCGGAGCCCCTCCTCCGCGGCTCTCTAGCCTCTGCCTCCTCCATGCGGCGGCTTTCCGGCCTCTGCCGGCTGGCCTCTCTCTTCCTTCCTCTCCCTCTCTCTCCCTCCCACTCTATCTCTCTTTTCCTCTTTTTCTTCTTCTCCCCCTCCATTGTCGGTCTCGGTTTCGTTGCCGGAACGTTCCGGTCCGCCACCAATACAACTCAGGATGCCCTGAACCGGACGGTTCGGGACGGTTCCACCGACCATGCCTTTGACATTCTGTTTCTTCTGTAGGGTTTAGAGCTCCTCTTTTCCTTTCTTTTTTTTAATATTCTTGTAAAACCATATTCCCTATATTCTTGTAAAACTATATTTGGGAATAAAAGGTTTGAGTTTTAGAAAATATTCTATTTGCGAAACTTTCTTTCAGAGTACCATTAGCTTTCATCGAACAACCTTTATAGTAACAAGTATTTTGTCATATGTATATATGTGTGTGTGTGTGTATGTATATATATGTATATGTGTGTATGTATATATATATATATATATGTCTACATCTCTAACATCATGACCTAGATCTCCCATTAAAAGGATGCTCCTTGTCTGACTTATGCAACGCCACATGTTTTTCTCTTTTCCTTTTTTCCATCTTAGATTTGCTCTAAATAATCCAAATAAGTATGTACCTCTGGAGCCTTAGTTCTTTCTACCATCCTATCTCAAACCTTAGCTTGATTTGTTCCAAATCCATCAATTCTCCTGCAGATCTCCAAGATTTGCTCATTCTATGACTTCAACTTCTCTTTTGCTTCCCATGTGAGTGAGGCCCTCTCTCATTTAAGAAAAAAAAAACTATGTGCCTCTGCTTAAGTGGTGACAAAAAGTGACCTAACCGAGAAATTTGACTTGATCAAACTTTGTTTGGGTGTGGATTTGAGTTAGGGACTTTGCAATTTAGCTTGGGTTAGGTTGAGTCTTTTGACTTGGATTTTAAATGGCCTCGGTTTGGGTCCAAGTTTGAATCAGACTTTCAGTCATATGAGGGGTAGAATTTTATTCGGTCGATTAGCTTGGACCAAGTTAGGCTAAAGGTAACTAATCCCTTTCAATAATTGTTTAATTTACCATAGAGTTGAGTCCTAAAGAGTTGTATGAGTTGGGTCAAGATGATTGAGCCATGTGGGATAGAATAAATTATTATAGGTTAGTTAGGTGAGGTCGAATTATGTGGCTTAACCTATGGGCTTGCATAGGTGGAAGAGTCCTTGCTTATTATCTGGTCATGCTAGGTGTGGATCTGGGTTGGCTGTGCTATTATCCTTAACCTAACTTGAACCAAAACCGAGACTGATGCACTGCCACCCTTTCTCCACTTCACCATCCTGTCAATTCGTTGTGTTGTATTGGTAATGAAGTGGTATAGCATCTTCTGATTTGATCATCTCCTTGAAAATAATGCCAATTCTTGTTAGCTGCACCCACACCCTCGTGTCATGTCGACACAAGAAAATGATGAGGTGACTGAGTGTAGCCCCAATTCTTCTCCTTTTTAATTATGAAATCCATTATGTCCTTATCAATCAAGCTAAGAAGAACACCACAATCAATTCCCATATATTAAAGCTTGCATGCTAATCAGGTACTGTGTGAGTTGAGATAGCTTTCTCACCTTATAAAAAATTTCCTTTTTACTCATGCATAAATCTTTTCAATTTGGAAATAAATTAGCTCATGACCACATTGGGATGCAAGTGTGCACCACAAGATGTAGAGAGAATTCAATGGCCAATCATGGCATCGTGCAACTATGATTCATAGGGTGGTGCAATTTATGAGGTGCCATTGATTTCCTTTTCAAACTCCATCGTCTCCCATTTGATCACATTCAGTTTCATGATAAACTGGTTCCTTCCAATTCTCACTCATGACTAATGATCCAACTTCCAACCACAGGTCTGATCTTTTATTTACAAAAATCTTTTGTGGCTTTTGGAACTTCTGTATAAATTTGGGTTAGGAAAAGATAGGAACGCAAATAAGTTAACATAAAACTTGACAAACATTTTAAGAATATTTTGCTAAGTTGTGGTATTAGATTTAGTTTATTGTTTATTTTCTTTTCATTCTGGAAGTATTCTTGGGTTTTTAATACTCTTGCTTCGTTAAGCACGTATGCCAATATATTTCCCTACATTTACTCTTTTCTGTTCATATATGTTCCTGTGGGATTTTTTTTTGTAATTAAATTTGATGAGCACTATTGTAACCTTTTCAAAAGTTATTTCTAAGTTGGAAAGGTCAAGGAAATATAAAGTATTACTAATAAATCAGCACATACGTTGCACATGAAGAATTGTGTACCACAGCCCAATGACCTGCACTGGTTGGCACTGAGGTCAAGATTATGCTGGAAATATAGCTCATCTATTAATGCATGCGTCATTTTCCTTGTTGTGCATGCCCTTTTCTCACTATAGAGAAAATTAACTTGAGTGAAATCTCTACACCCTTCCATTTAGATGATTATTGTCAAGTATGAAAAATTGCCCATATGAATTTTCATTTTTCTTTCAGGCTGCAACTTTTGTATCATCAAATGTCCTTTTGTTTTCTGTTTTGTTTCTTTCCTTTAAAATTTGCCATTCTGAACTTGATTATTTTGTATGGTTTTCCTCATTGACATACAGGGATCTTTTAGATTCTAAAACATGTAAACTATTCTATGGACAACAGATGCTGTGAGAATCTCTTGGCCTGGGAAAGAAAAAAAGGGAGTTTGCTGCTAACTGTATAGCTCTACTGCAAATATGGAAGATGAAAATGGGCTTGAACTAAGCTTGGGCCTTTCTTGTGGGGGATCCTCAGGGAAATCTAAAGGCAGAGATGTTCCTTCAGATACCAAAGTAGATGATGGTAGTGGTACCAAATTGTCGGGTGGCAAGGTAACTGCTTCTGATGTCTCATTCAAGAACTTCTTTCAAACGAGTGTTGAGAACCAAGACCATAATGGGAAACAAAAGGTTGATCCAGTTTCACTACCGCATGAGAAGTTCTGGACAGATCTTTATAAGCATGCTGCCCCTCTGGCAGATGGTTCCAATGATGTGCATAGCAGTCAGGCACACTTCACCAGGTATCAAGAGCAGCGGATTCCAAATAACAAAACAACTGACGCCGAGGAAGAGAAATCTGGCAGCAGCAAATGTAAATTGCCATTTGAGGGGATAAATCTTCAAAAGAAGCATGAAAGGGCAGTTGACCATGGTGATGCACAAGGTAAGGTCCCTACTGGTAATAAATTATTGAAAAGATCACATGTTTCAGTTACTACGGAAGATTGTTCCTCTGGTGAAAATGAAGATGCTGCAGAGTCAGAAGCAGAAGGCTCAAACTCTTGGTTGGTTTCGCAGCTTGAGGACAGTTCCAAAAGTGATAAACGTGTTATTGATAAACATGTTTTGAATGATCAAAGTGGAGTTAGTTTTCAAGGGCAGAAACAGCCATCTTTCTCAGGGAATGATTCCAATCAAGAAACTGGGAAAGTGGCATACAGGATTCCGTCTCTTCAACCATCGACCGTCATGACTGTCCCGCATCCAATACCAGTTAAGGTGCCAACTATTGCAAATGCGCCTAATGCAACAAGGTTTCCTTCATCATGCGTCATGCAACTGATGCCTCTTTCAAATAGTGAACGGCCTGTGGTCCAAACAATGAATACTAGCAACTTGCAGCTTGCTTTTGGTTATTCACCAGTCCAGCTTCCGACTTTGGAGACAAATTCTTCCTGGGCTTTTGGTTCTCAGCCTCAGCATGCATCTTCCTCTGCCATAAAAGATAATGCTGATGGAGCCTTACAACATTCGGCGGGTGATGCGAAGAGCTCTCATGGTCAATATATCTTCCTTGACTTGTACAATTTTCTGATCATCAATACTTTAATTGCCATTGCTTTTTTAAATTTTGATTCATATGCTAGCAGCATTGAGGTTCTTTTACGTGCAGTGCTATTATGAATATTAAACAATTGAAAGGTGTGGCTCCTGCATCTATGTCTGGAGTTCTTTTAAGTGTTGGAAATGCTCAGATTGGCACACCTTATAATATCTAAGAATTTTCAGACTTCTAATATCCCGGTTCATAATTGATAATGCTTGTTCCTTAGCCTGGGAAGGGAGTTCCCAGTACTAGACATATTAAGACAGTGAAGGCATTTGAGAAAATTTTTAACACACACTTACACAGTCTGTTCTGTGCCTTGCCTCTCTTCCGAAGATGAATATCTTGAAAGTTAAGGCATATGATTTAGGAAACATAAACTTAGGCGTATGCATTGCAATGTATGATCTCATGATGTGCAACTTCAGATATCTAATTATTTTTTTTTACAAGGAAAGGATGTTAGGTCTTCATACATTCTTGCATGATGTTGTCATATGTAAATTCAAAAGCCAAATGGAGGTTTGGGACATGACAGTGTGCACTCTAAGAGTATGCATTGTGGCATCCCAAGTTACTGAAATTCGGTGTAATGGCTAACAACCAAGACCGATCACAAAGTTGACTATCTTTTCTCCTAATAGCATGATGCCGCCTTTAAATCACAAATATTCATTTAAAGTTACTGAAATTCGGTGTAATGGCTAACAACCAAGACCGATCACAAAGTTGACTATCTTTTCTCCTAATAGCGTGACTATCTTTAAAGTTCTTTGGACTAATATTCATTTTCGTACATTGATTCGGTGACCTTGAACCCCCATTCCTTCCTCTTCCCTTCCCCTTCTTATGGGGCAAAAATAATCAGCAGGAAACAGCAACATCACCCATACCCACCACCAGAACTGTAACCTTTTATTCATGCTCGCAATTTAAGATTATAGGCTGTGTCTTTCTTTTTATCATTTCGATGTAACTCCAGTTCTAACAGGTCATTGTTCGTCATCAGCTTTTATGTATGAGGGAAGATCATCAGATTTGGGGAAAAGCAGTGGTAAACAAATTGGGGAGGCTGGTGCATCTTCTTCTTCTCAGGCTGAAGAGGAGGACAAGGGAAGCAATACAATCTTCAGGCAAAAGGAAACAGCAAACCAACGTGTTGCAGAAAGCTTTTCCCATGGAGGATCTGCTATCAGGCCAGGTATGTTTGCATCGGATGTGAAAATTGGAGGATGTGGCTCTTATCCAGATCTCCCATGGGTTTCGACCACTGCGCCAGGCCCAAATGGGAAAACCATTTCTGGCGTTACCTACAAATACAACAGGAACCAAATAAAGATTGTCTGCGCTTGCCATGGGTCTCACATGACCCCAGAAGAGTTTATTCAACATGCAAGTGCAGATGCATCCAACCAGGAAAATAATCCAAGTTTAGCCGCATTTCCTGCTAGCAATCCACCAGCTTCGGCCCAGAACTGATCAAGCTCTTCAGAATCTTGTGCATCTATCTGTAATGGTGAATTATGCAGCAGGATATTGCTGAGGGAATTGGTATTGTTTTTAAGCTAATCTCATGTTTCTTGCTCCATTTGTAGTTACCTTGTCACTCTTTATGTAATCATGTAGTTGCAATATCATAGTTATAAAAACACGGTTCATCTATTCCCTGAGTTCATTCTTGTATGAGCCTGACCTGCCAACCTGGATGTTGTTTCGCTATGAGTTTTGAAGTGCAAATTTATTTTTCTCTCTGAGTTTTGAAGTGTAAATTTATTTTTCACTGTGAGTTTTTAAGTGTAAATTTATTTCTTGGCATGCCCTATTCTATTTCTTGTGTTGATGTCTGGGAACAATTTTTCTATGAAAGATTTCTCGTCTTCCTTGGTGCTTATGGGTACATGTAAATGCACTCATGGAAACTTGGAGACACTTTTTGTTGAAGTTGCAGTCCTGTTTCTCTAGAAACTGTTAAACAAAGTATTGTAGCCTATATTTTTTTGAATTTTGAGAAATCATGTTATTGACTTCTTGATTTTATTTTTGTATATGTTTATCTTTGGGACTATCGTGGACCTTGAAATCCTTGATGTTTCTTATTACATGTTCCTTATGTGTTGTAGAGGACACCTCAACCGCTATGGCCCTCCCAAGAGGAACCGCTCTCATATGTCAAGCTGCAATGATGCTTTTTAGTTGTATCATGATGTGAGTCCCTGACCATGGAGGCCTGATAACTCATGTTTGAAGCTGATGATTTATAATACAAATCAAAAAATGTTTTGTGGCTCAACCCTGGTACCAAAAGGAAGCTCATTATACCACACTATTGAGCTAGTGAATGAATTGTGGCTTAGGTCTGATGTGTGGTAGAAACTTCATCTCAACTTCCAGCCATGGCAGACTTTTGGATTCTGATGCACCATCATTTATACTGCAGTCTATTGAAATATAAATTATTAACCATGTTTGCAACTTGAAACCTTCTACGAACAAGAAATTAGGACATATTTGCAGTTGGACTTTGGAATGAAAATGAAAATAAATAATTTTTAATAAATGAGATCTATTTTCTTTCCGATTTAAGAAGGAATGGAGATGCATTAATCCTTCAAAATCTAATGTCTACATTCTGATTCCAGTGACCGACCAAATGTGTTGAAAGATATGACCATTTCGATTTCCAATCCAGTTCGTGAACCAATTGCGCCTATAATAGCTTCAACTCGGAATCATGGTAGACTGTGGGATTCGGAATGATCCGGACGGATCCTTTCTTTCAGTGGATTCGGATCCGGGTTCGGATCGTGCGAACTCTGTGCACCGCCTTGCGCCTGGAAATGTTATATATACCCGGAGCTTCCCGCTTGGCGAAGGGCAGGCCAGGGTTTCTCTTCAGCTATTTTGCCCATCGACTCTCTCTTTTTGCCGACTCTCGGGTCTCCAAGCCCAAGCAAGGCGAGAATAAAAAGAATGGAAGCACAAGAAGATGTAAGGAATACAGCTTGCGGTCACAAGCGAAAGCAGGTCTTCATCTACGGCAACTACAAGAACTATTACGGCTATCGAGTAACTTGATCCTTCTTCTCGCCTTTTCTTTTGTTTATTTATCATTTATGCTTTTCTTTGACCCTAAATAGATTAAGCTTCTTGTGCCCTCGCTTCGTCGAGTAGCCTTCTTTAATTACCTTCAAAATTAAACCGACACCATGACATAGGATGGAATCCTTTTCTATTTCTTGGTTGCCGATCGTTCCGTGTTATTTCGTAAGATTAGCTTGTCTTACGGACTTGATTTTCTTTTTTAGCTGTACAATTTTTAGTTAAGTGGGAATTGCAGTCCTATATTTTTCCTTTGGCTGAAAGATTGGTGTGTTGATTTGAATGCAGATAGATCAAAACCAGAGGGAAGATCCCCGACTCGCGGTGATGAAGAAGGGATGGTTCGAGGGAAAGGATTGCCTCGATATCGGTTGCAACCAGGGGCTGATAACCATTGAGATTGGTAGGGTCTAGTGTATTGCAGTCATCATCGTTTGCTTTGCATTATTTCGTTATTTTATTTATCTTGACTATAACTCTGTGTATATATTGGTTCGAAGTTTTTGGCAAAACTTAATTCATCTAGCTTTTTTGCAGTTACTTATGATCTTGTCAGCTTGACAATTGAAATGATGTCATGTACAATTTATGATCATCCAGAACAAAATGATGGGAAACTAAAGGAGAGATGTTATAGTAATATAGAAGTACAAAATTTTAACACCTCGGTAGTGAGAAAGATTTGTATTTGCATTGGTCAGTTACGGGCAGAAAACACTGGTGAAAAATTGTTTGAAACTTGTGGCAAAATGAATATAAGAAACCTAAGAGTAGATAAAGACCTGGAGAAGTTTTTTTAAGGTCATGAATGCTTTGCAATATCTATACCTGGGGAGATGATTAAAAATCTTGACCATTTCTTGTTTACTTCATTCTTGACATATAGAAATGAACTTTAAATTGCACAAGACATGCGGATTGTAATCATGCTTAGGATGGAGAGAAGTTATAGGAAGTAATTTGCATCATATATATGATGGGGATGTGAGAATTGTTTCATTTTCAGCCTGAATGCATGACAAGCCTAAAAATATCTCCTCAAGTGCCTCATGTTGACCATTAGAAGTCACAAAACAATGCTTCTGATAAGCCAATGAAAAAGTAATATAGAAGTTTAAAACAAAGGAGTGTGAGGTAGCTTAGAGATGGCCATCAAGGTCATGTAGGCTTCCAAAAGGGCATTGAAGAGAAATGAGCAAAGAATTGCCTATATCTTCATATTATAGAAAATTAGAAACCATAGGTTGAACTGTTAGATTTTTTTCCCTGCCCTGTTTCACGGCTCCTACATCTTCACAGGATACTAATGCGGAATGCTCACTCCAATAAAGGTTTGACTTGTTCTGAGGCCTTTCGACTAGATAACTAATATTCCCTTTCACCTAGTTTCTTCAAGACACTTTCTTGTGGATCAAGCCTGCTGTTCTTGCCACCCTTGCTGGATCATGGGTCTCTATACGACGTGCAGCGAACAGGTTCACTTAATAAGCTGCTTTCTTTTTCCTTGTCTTTTGTTTGCCTCTCATGAAATCCAATCTCAATGTCATATGTCTTTTTCCTTCTTCCATTCTCCATTGCTGTCTCCTTTATCCTTGGGTAACCCATCATCGTAAGCCTCCTCCAAGAGCTTCCTAGTGGCATTCAATTCCTTATTCTCAACCTCCTCCTCACATAGCATTCTCTCTGCTTCTCTCTTTTCCCTGTCCTTGAGATGTGCCAGTCTTTGAAAGTTCAATTGCATTAATGTTTGTGAGGAAGGACAAGAGTATAGGTGATGAAAGGTGAGAGTGAAGAGGGAAAGAATATGGAAAGGAAAGGGGAAGGGGTTTGGCGGGTGTTTGTGTTTGCTCCTCTACAGCTTTCCTTTTCATCATCCGCTAACAGATAACTGATGGATGACCGTGATCTCACCATGTAAGATGCATGTGAATGACTTAAGTGGACCAACTAGTTGATGGATGGCTGTGATCCCGTGAACTAATAAAAAGATTAAGACTGTTGTTTGTCACTTTTTAGTGTTATTAATTATGCAATGATTTGACATGGTGACTATTCTAAAAGGAAGCAGTTTTTGATATTTTTTTATTATCCCATCATATAATAGTTAGTTAAACTCATTTCTTTTTGAATTAAGCATGAATCTATTTTGCATTAGGCAGGACCCTATTTCCTAACTGTGCAGCATCAGCTAAGTCATACCTCTTTAAAAATAATTATTCAGCATCCTTTAGTGTTCAGTCCTCTTACAGTTTTTTGTCCTTGATGCAGCAAAGAAGTTCTTCTGCCGAAGCATTCTTGGAATAGATATTGATGCAGGTGACCTATCCCCAAATTTCTCTCCCTCTCTGATTCAACCATCTGATTCAGTTCATTATTTGTGTGTTTGTTAATTATTTAAATATGTTTATCCATGAATGGCTGAGCCTAAATAATGTTACATTAATTAAATATTAAATGGCTATATCTCATTAGTTTGTTAGATGTTATTATGGATTTTGGAGAACTGCTGCTTCATGTCCAACGCTTGATAAAGATGAGAAACTGTATAGACTAATTGCATAATATCTATTGGGAACTCCTAATGTCACTTTCCTGTTGGAGAATCCACTTGCTTGACTTGCTAATGCTGGGTAGCGCTGTTTTGTTGTTTATGGGTAAAAATTGGTGGCTATAAGTAGTGCCTTAGGAATTTGTTGGAAATATGTTTTTGCAGTTTATCATACTATGAATCCCTTATGTGTTTTGTAACAAAGGTGTAATAGTACTGTTACTTTAATGATATAGGAAGGCATTTAACTAATTTATATGAAATAAATGGATGTATTTGTAATTGCTAAAATTTTTGTCAAAAGTGAATTTTATTTTTTTATGCTTTCGTTTGTTCTTTTAATGTTGGTTCTCTCAGCTGGACTTGCAAGATGTGGTCTTGTTAATTGTGTTGTTCTCGGGGACGATATCCCCACCATTCTTCTTATTACTGTTCCAAGGTGTTTTGATTCTTTTACATGGTACCTTTCTTTGGTGTTTCCAAACTATTAGTAGAGATCAAATGAGTTTGACAGGAATTGGTGAAACAGCTGTACAAAAGGTGTTTTGCCGGTTGTTGTTCCTGATAGGAATGGAGAAAATATTCTTTCCTTATGTTATTGTTCTGAGGCATTCTGATATTTTTGTCTTTTCCCTTGATTGTGGTGACTACTCGCATGCTAGACTGCTAGTGAACTGAATTACTGAACCTATGCCCTTTGTTTGATAGGATATCGTAAAACAGCTCTAGAGAGGCATGAAGTGGAGCTCTTGACAAGAGCAAAGATGAAGCATTTACCAAGCTGGTCCCAAGTTAATGCTATATATGTTGTTTCTCGTAAATCATGATGATTGTTTGCTTGGTCACTATCAGTCTAATAGTCCATTAACTTAAACTAATGAATTAATTTTAAAGATCGGCTTGGAATTGAGCAACAAATTGCAGTGCTTTAGCTTTCTGATACTTTTTCTAGGTTGCAAGTTCATAATTTTAGGTGCAGTTTGCAGGTATTTTTTATATTAGTTGTTGCTAAGTCAAAATTACAGAACTTATTTGTGTTGTTGCTGCTATTTGCTGCATCCCTAGTTCTTTATATTGTTATCGTTGAAAAATATGTATTAGGTTTGATTGAAGCTGCTAATTGGAATCTTCGAAAGATAGCTAGAATAGAACAAAGTAATCGTAGATCAAAGGAGGCTTCTGATTCACAGATTTTAGATGGTTCAAATTATTCAAAGCACAAGGTCTCTCAAGCTTCAGATGGGGAAACATTTCACATTCAGCATGATGCCTCTTCTCTCTCAGAAGGCACTCTTTTTGAGAGAGTTACTTTCCGAAAAGAAAATTTTGTTGGGAGTATGGATAAGTGCTCAGAGAAGTATGATACTATTCTTTGGTAAGTTCATTATATAGTCTTAGTAACAGATAGTATCTCATTCTCACTTTATGGATTTTTAATAATTCAAGTGCTACAATTCTTAGTATTTTCCCATTTTATTCATGACATTGGCCGCATAGACATTGTCAATGTAGATATGTCCAAGACAACTATTATACCTGGATTTTTCACATTTATTCATATGAACTTGTATGCAGTTTGAGTGTAACAAAATGGATCCATCTGAATTGGGGTGATGATGGATTGATTACTATGTTTGTAAAGATATGGAGACTTCTTAGACCAGTATGTCTTAAATTGTTTTGGTTAAGCATTCTTCTATTGTTCTTTAGCGTCTGACCAGCTTGAGAACCACAAAAACAATTTGTTTCTTATCTTTGATTATTTGTTTCTTTGCTAGGGTGGGATTCTTCTATTGGAGCCTCAGCCTTGGTCTTCATATAAAAAAAATCGGCTAGTTTCTGAGGTAATTAATATTTTCACTATTAGTTACTGTTGCTGTTCGCATTGGTGTCTGTGTGGCTTTCCAAATGTATGACTCTTGTTTGAGGTTCAACCTCCATCATTTGTTATCAATATAGAATACTAGAGAATTTTTTCAATATTATGGTAGTTATTTGCTTCAAAAGCATGTCATATATTATATTTCTGTTTTTCTAAAATATGCATCAGATAATAATTTACTTTGAATCATAGGAATATCCCCTTAGACATGTGGATGTAGTGTTTTTTTTTGTTGAGGCTGATATGGTAGCTGGATTGTATGCCTTGTTTATTATTGGGTATGTGGTCGAAAGAAATCTGTCAGGAATAATCCTTGTTTCAAAGACCTTAGCTTTACACTAATGAATGTGACCAACATATTTACAGCTATATTTGATCTTACATCCATGCACTCTTTTTACTGCCCAACATGCACGATTGTCATCTTGCTTACGTTTTTCCTCTTAAACTTAATGTTCATGGGACATGCATGCTACTTTCTAGAAAATTTCCACCCCATTGATCCTGCTAGAAATTTTAATAAATATTATTTCGTACATATACAATTTGGGTTCTTCATTCCTAGGAAGGTAGAAAATTTTATGATCTGACAGAACAATTTCAGGCCATGATCAGGCCTATCCAATAGTAAACAGATTAATGGTCCTGCACAGCCTTAAATCTGACTGAGGTAACAGGGGGCAACTTGCTTGTAGAAACACCTTTCGTCATCTTGCAACTGTTGGTGATATGCAGCCATGACGGATCATAGGTGGGGTAATTCTTCAGGGCTGTTGCTTCCTACTAGTTGACCTAGTCCAGAAATACGTTACATGAGGAGCATATGAGAGAGAGTGAATGGATGTGAAAATTTGCAACTCATCTTGGAGGTCAATATTAAAAGTAAAAAAATCATGTTCTCGCCCTTCGTTCAACGGCGCTTTCAAGATAAAGCACATTTGGTTGGCCATGTCTTGTATCAGGGCGTATTGCTTGTTTATTTGTAAATTAAACCCATTTTGGCGGG
This sequence comes from Phoenix dactylifera, assembly GCF_051530095.1. Taxonomy (NCBI): domain Eukaryota; kingdom Viridiplantae; phylum Streptophyta; class Magnoliopsida; order Arecales; family Arecaceae; genus Phoenix; species Phoenix dactylifera. The sequence goes on along the minus strand of NC_143198.1, from coordinate 28,349,405 downwards.
GTTTGTCTCCAGTTTAATCATTGAGCGCAAAGTGATGGGCATGTACAAATGGAGGATGTTTTATACTTGTAATCATGCTTTGTTGCTTTTATTTACTTGGATATATGCCAATATATACATTAATCTGATCTTACATTTTGTTAATAAAATCTTCTGTGAACCAAATTTACTTGTCATGAACTGTTTTACCAAACAGACTTAACAGTCTCAATGTAATGTTAATATTTTATTTGAATACATGTACTCTAAGCTTTTCTCTAGCAAAATCCAACCCTAAACCCTGCACCATGTATATGGGTATATATGGACACACTCATTGAGACTTACTGCCAGATACTTGGTCAGCCAAGGTACTAAATTCTGATTGTTTGCAGACTGCAAGGGTGAACTACAATGAAATTACTCTTCATCCAGGTGAATTTCGAGACATACTTCTAGACAAGGTACAAATATTCCAAGTAATTTTTTGCTCTTGAAGTAATTTTGTACAATTAGCACTTCTAGATGCTATTTAAAGAGTCCAAAAATATTTGTTTTTGAAGTGATTTTCCAAGTAATTTATTTAGTTAGCTTCAGCTGAGCACGACTGATAATTAATGTGTTATTGTAGGTTGGGTTCAGATCGGCGGAGGTAATAGCTGACAGCTTATCTGGCACCGTTGTTGGGTTTGACCGGCCAATTTTCGTCTTTCATAAGTGACCCATGATGGAAATTAAGCTAATACAGTAGCCAGCAAACCTTACCTTAAATATTTCTTAAATATCTGTATTCAACTTTATGATGCTTTATTTCTTATTCTAATTAAGGCTCCATTTCAATGCCACCAATTCTCATTGTTTTCGAACCATTACCTTGTATTCATGTATGCCATCTCACGTGTGTTTCCCTCCTGACCTTATCCTGCTAGGCATTCTCACTGCTGTGATGCTTGTATCATATGCATTTTCCTAATGTTTTGATCTATACAGCTTTCATTGCCTCATCCGCCTTATAATTTTTTCTTAGCCATGGGTTGCTCACTTTAACACCAGAGTTCCTTCTCTGCATCAGCATCATCAACATCCTTTTGAATAAATCCAAGGTGGGAAGAATTACTTCCTTGCATCAAATTAATCTGATTCGTTTTGTTTAATTGCGCCCAGTTTTTTGGGCTTCATAGGGTTGGACATTGAACAATCTCATAAATTAAAATCCTTTCAATTCATTTTGTTTTCCAGACAGATAATGTTGAAGAAATTGGCAGCTTAACAGTGGGTGACCATTTGAAATTTGACATCGATAAATCACACATGGATTGGTTAACAAATGCCTGATTTGTTTTTGGATGCTATTGGATCTGCATCGTGATACGAGTCCTTCCAGTGCAAAATTCCAGCAATACAGAGCAGTGAGTATCTTCATTCACGTGTATTACTTGTCTAATATAAAGGAACTGTGGATGCCCCCTCAAATAAACTGGAAAAAATGACAAAAAATATTGAATATCTATTTGGAGCAGAAAAGCATGGGTCATCATATTTTGTCCTCTAGTAAATAGCAGTATTCTTCAGTTTGATTGCGATAAAGAACTCATTGGCATGTACAAACTCAGGTGGACAGAGTTACAGTATGCAGCAAGCAATATGAACAATATATATTATAATCATGTTGTTTATTACTTTTTTGTAATTTACTTGCCTGCTGACAACTGTGAATATTGGTTGATGAACTCAATAGGCATGTATCACTAGACAGTTATGATATACAGCAAGCAATTTGGACTTATAACATGCTTGTAGTTTATGTACATGTCAGCAGATGTGAATGTTGGTTGATGAAAATTTATGCTCGGCTCATCTTGCTTTCCAAAAACAAGGAGTCAAGAGTATTGAAATCTTGGAAAAATATTGATGTCTTTTTCAAAAAGAAAGATAGAAAATCTAAGGAGCGGGATGAGGGATATATGAAGGGAAACAGAGATCGGAGGGAAGCAGGTTGGATGGAGCTTATGAGGGAGATGATTATTATTTATTTATTTTTTTGCTCTGTATCGTAAGGGAGGAATTTGAAGATTTAGGTAAGGATGTTTTTGACATAAAAGTAGACAAATTGTAGAATATTGTATGATTTTCAAACTGTCCTTTTAGAATATAGTATAGGTTAGATTATAAAAAATCACTACTCTCAGCAATAATTAACCTCTTAAATATTATGAATTTTGATTATACCGGCTGCGATACACTCTCTGATATTTTTCTTTTTTATCCCTTCTTATTTCATATATTCAGTCAACTCGGCAACTTGGAAATCAAGTGAACTGCCTTCTCTCCAATCGCCTCCTCGTCTTAAATCATTTGGTGGTAGAGATGGGCATCGGGCCGTGCCGGGCTCGGCCCAGGCCCACCGGGCCACAGACCAAACGGGTCGTGCCTGGCCCGGCCTGTTACTAAATGAGTCGTGCCTGGCACGGCCCGCTTAACCTAAAGGCTAAGCCTGGCACGACCCTAGGCCCGTGGGGTGGCGGGCCATGCCAGGCCCGGCACGGGCTGTGCCAGGCACGAGACAGGTCGTGCCTGGCACGTCCCGTCTGTCCAAAAAAAAATAGCCGTTATGGGTGGCCCATAACGGCTATTTATGGCTTTTTACCCATTTTGTCCCTCCCAACAGCCATAAAACGGCCAATTTGAGGGGTATTTTGGAGAAAAAATTGGATTTCTGGCTCGTGGGCCGTGCCGTGCTTGGCCTACGAATCAGGCCCTTATGGGCCGTGCCAGGCTCGGCCCGCGGGCCAGAAATCCTTAACCCAGCCCGGCCTCCTTTTATGAGCCGTGTCTAGCACGGCCCGTTACTGTAGCAAGCGCTTCGTGCCGGGCCATGGGCGGCCCGGCCCAATGCCCACCTCTATTTGGTGGCCAACCCAAATCTTCCTGTGGATGCTATCCCTCGTTTCTTTCCTTCTTCAATCTAGTATTATATCTGGATGGTTCAAATCTAGTTTGATTGGTAATTCTAACAGTTGAATCACCCCATCCATCATCAGGTCAAATAGGTTTCCAAATTTTTTTGGGTAATACGAAGATTGGTGCATGACGAGTTAGATATGGGTCGCCGGTATATTAGGCAGTCACTGCTTCATGAAATCGATTCACTAAATGTTTGAACAGTTTGCAAACTTTGCTAGTGATTAGGGATAAAAGTAGATTGGATGATATTAGTCTAAATCTGTTTTATATCTCAAACAATTTGGATATAGATAGAAATTTAAGTATTCAACTAATACAAATCTGTATTTATATCTGTCAAAAAAAAAAAGATTTGGATATATAATTATCCGATTTGTACTTAAATATCTGATTTTATTTGTAACCCTAATTAATTTTATACTTACGAACTTTTAAGAAAAATAGATGACCATATTAATATGTTATTAACTTGATGATCATTTATTTAGTAACATCTTTGATTCTATATTTATAAAGTTTAATTATCTAATTTATATCCATATTTATATCTATATTTTTGGTATTCAATTTATATCGGTGTCTATTTAAAACAAATAAGGATATGAATTTCTGCATCCAACTAACATCCGTATTTATATTTGTATTCGTCAAATAAATTAAATATAGATATTGATATACTAGTATTGGATCTGTATTCGATCCGTTAACCCACATCCTGGGCATAAATGGTGATTGGCTAAATACAACGTATTGCTGTTGATTTCCCTGCCGCCCTTTCCAAGCAAGGCATAGGTGCAAAGCCTTCTACCATTTCCACCCCAAGGAAGGAATCAAAGTCTTGCATGAGATTTTGACAAGGAGACGGCCAAACAACTAAAGGCTACAAGGAATGGTGTGCATGGGTCTTGTTGGATGCGGGCACGTTCATCGGACCGTGACCGCCTACATCTTGATGGCTCTGATGATCATAGGGATAATCTTCGCGCTGCGTATCCTGCTCTTTCTGGTGGCAAGATGCTTGCAGAGGAGGCAGCAGAGCTCGACAGCCATGGACGACGAGATCGAAATGCAGGTACGTAATGCGATGGTCATGCATCATCATCAACAGCAATGGAGGAGATCAGCAGCCATAGATTCATCCATACCATGCGATGATTGGCAGAGCAAGCTGGTTATTGCAGCTGGTGATGATCACGTATCTTGTATAGCTCAACCTTGTCCTCATCAACCTTAGGTTTCTGTCACTTCTCATTATTCTCCCTCCTCCAGGGATGCTATGGCTATGAGCAGAGTGCATGGGTGAATGTAGTCCCTGAGCGAGATCATTTCATGAGTAAAGAATTATTTCACTTCTTTTTTCTTTTCTTTTCGAGGATAATTATTTTACTAATAAAAAGGGTTGAAATTATTTGAAGATTTATTGTTACGAATGAAGAGTTTTGCGTCTATTCATTGGTAACTTCTCGAAGTAGGATCTATCTTTGTTTAGCTCATATTAAAACGCACTTAAAGTGAAGTAGGATTGATGAGAAAGGAACCATTTGATGGTTTTTCGCAGCACCCATTGCAGAACATGCATCAGGATGCGTGCGATGTGCAGTGCATCTACATCAGTGACCATGTGCATGTGGTATGCATTTCAGGCATCACAGTGAGTGATATGCAACCCGGGTCGCAAAATGATTTGATGATATTAGGCCAAAAGTCCATGCATGATAATTATACATGATGGTCTTTGCCAAGGAGAAAAGCAATGGAATGTCAAGCTTGAGCGCTTAATTTCCTAGTCATCTGAACCTGAGCAAGCAAATTCTTGAGTCAAACTCAAAATCAAACTTTATACACACAAAAAAAAACTCATACTTACAAGGTGTTGATCACCCAAAAATAGCCAGATGGAAAATAGAGGACCGGCTTTCAAAGCTACCTGGTTTGCATTTTAGTATTCGGTTTACACTTTGGTACTTGATTTGCATTTCTGGCGCTCTGGTTTGCACCTTGGTACATGATCTGTACCTTGGCGCTTAATGTATATTTTAATCCTCAGTTTAAGGTTTCTTAAACCCTTCTACTACTTGGCCTCCACAAGATGTGTTTTTTTTATAAAAAAAGATGCACTAGCTACCTTCTGAGGCCTATCCCTAATCAATCTACAAATCGCAGTTATCGGTTTAGATGTAGTGTAAAAATTCGTATTACATATGGTAGAATTTTAGGTGGTGTTTGGTTAAAGAGCAAGTGAAGCAAGACATATCTCTTCACTGTTGAAGGAATAGGTCCATTTCATAGAGTATATATTTTTGGGTATTTAGTTGAGGAATACTTGCAGAGAATAGGTGGATGAAATAGCTACATTGAACATACATTAAACTTCATTGAGAGACATCTTTTGGTGTTTGCTTTTTTTCTGAATTTGATTTTAGATTTTATTGCAAAGACCAAACTGCTATTTCACTTTTTTCAGCTTTCCATGTGAGAGGATATCCTCCGCCGTGGCATAAGCATCAATTCTTTGGTGCTCGACAAGAATTTGGGCCAATTTTGGACAACATCCCCACTTATAACCAAACACCACCCAGGAGCCTATAAACAAGGGAAGAGTTAAATAAGGACTTTAAAGTAATTGTCCATGCGAACGTAGTATATGGGGTTCTATATTTTTTTGGAACGTTTACATAATTTTTATTTAGTTGAGGATTTGGTTAAAAAAATTTGCAAACATTTACTCGTCACCGTATAAAGATGGCACATTTTGGACTTTTAAATATAATTGGAGGTGCATGCATAACTGCATAAGCCACCCTTTCGAGCTCGAACAAAAAAGAGAAAAAAGTTGGGGATTTTATCTCTCTCTTTGCTCGTCCTCCTCCTCCTCGAAACCCCGCGACCGCCGCCGCTCTCTCCCGGATTCGGAGCCCAATGGGAGGCGACGTCGAGAAGATGATCGCCGTCGGGCTCGTCTGGGGCGCCTCCAACGCCGTCATGCGCCGCGGCGCTCTTATCTGGGACCAGAAGCGCTCGGCGACGCCACCGGACGGCCGCCGCGGCCTCCTTGGGCACGTCCTCCGGTGGCTAGACCTCCTCCTAACCTGGCAATACTCCGTCCCTTTCCTCATAAATCTCTCCGCCTCCGCCGCTTTCTTCTATATCCTTGGCGGCTCCCCGATCTCCGTCGCGGTGCCGGTGACGAATGCCACCACCTTCGCCGCCACCGCCGTCGCCGCTTTGATCTTCGGAGAGGAGATGCGGGTCGGGCCTGCACTCTTTGGTACCGCTCTTATCGTTCTGGGTGTTTGGATTTGTATCACATGAGGAGCTTGATCAATGGCCTCATTTGTTTCTTTTTGGAGAATTCCTCATTTTTGTCTAGGGGTTATGGATTTAAATGGCTTTCTATTTTTCTGGTTTATTTATAATTTTGATTAATCTACTTCGAGGCACATGTTTTGTTTACTTGTCTGTGAATTGTTATACTTATCAATCCGATGCATGTATGCTGTTTCTATTGAATTAAGCTCTTTCACGAAAAAATTTAATGGACAGATATTTGGTTAAATTTTAAGACTTTCTGAATTATATTTCTTATGGTAAAAGAAATTTCTTTTTTTTTTCTGCATTATAAGTTGGATCATAGTTTTACTAGTGTGAAGTAAAAGTAAACTCTGTTCATTGGATTTCACTGCAAGAGGGATAAATTTCATTGGCTACAGAGCAGGCTCTTAGAATAACATATAATAAAAGGTGTAAGCAAGATTATATCTTGGATCGCATAGACTATCTATGACTTCTGAAAACTATATTTTTTTTCAAGTGGTATGGAGTAATTGAGATATAAGGATCTGTCAGTGAGCCTTCTTATGACTAGGAGAGATAGCAAGCTAGCTGTTTCTTAAATTGTAACTCGTGCACTTGTCCTAGGGAAAAGGTATGGCTAATTTTGGCATGGCCATGTTTCATTGTTTCGAAATATGGTCCTGAGAATCTCTTTAAGAGACTACTTGGCCATGGCAAAGTATATAAATTAGAGCAGAGGAATTTGATATCCAGATTATATCTTGAATTATTTTGTTCTTGTCCAAAATTCTTCTTCGTAGATGAAATCTTGACTGTCCCTTTAGGGAGCCCTTTTGTCGGAGTTGGTTGAGGTAAACAACGAGACTTACATTTATAGAAACTTATATTCATAGAAGATGTTTCAGTCTCGTATTTCTTTTCTTCATGGCTTGCCTTTGTCGATCTCTATATTACTTTTCTGAGCTGTGTGCCCCTTAAACAAATCTTTTACTGATGTTGGTTTAGGTATATGATGAAAATTTAGATTCCTAGAAAAGGTTTCTCTCAATTATCTGCTGTACTGTATCTTTTTTTTTTTTAGAAATGAAAAGCCAGATCTTCCCGTTTGAAGGTTGTCTTGAAATATCTCCAGGCAAAGAGATAAGGATTTAGGAATTTACCTGCGATTTGTTTTTTAGATGTGAAGCATCTAGAATTAATATCCTCTGTGAAAGTAGACAAAGGAAAGCTTAGTTACATGCTGCGCAAACTGCAAACTATTAAAAATTTTCCTGCTCTTTCTTTTAGTCAGAAGGGTCTACATATCTGATTTACTATACGTGCTCTGTGTTTCTCTGTTTCCTTCTAAACACATGCTAACTTCAAATTTTTGGTCTCATGAACTTATGGTGGCAAGTAAGTTGAAGTTTCAGATTTTCTCTCAAACTTTTGGAGGGCCTATCAACTGGAATCTCTTACTTGGGCTGTCGCACCTCCTTCAAAATCTTCGGTGTGTTTTGCATCTTCTCAAATATCCTGCTCCCCTCATGAATCAACCATATTCGTTTTATTCATTTTCTTGATTTCAGCAAATGTTGCATCATATATTATTGAGACATTTCAGCGATTCAGCACGTCCTATGCTTTAAAGAATAATTCTCAACTAAGAATACCGGCATAATTTTATACTACCGTACATGAAGACTGTCATTAAATATTTCAAAGAGATCTGCTTACCTTCTCTTGTAGTCAAATCCTCTTGCCTCCACTTTATTTCAGTCTCTTAGGTTTTGGGCTTGTAAAGCCTTGTATATAACTAAGATTCTATTTGGATAGTGATGCAGCACAAGGTGCAGCCAACAGGTACTATGACCAACTAGACCATGCCAAGCATCGAAGGACCCAACGGATTCGCGGACAAAAATTGCAGTAAGTAAAAATTTGGCTGATTTTTCTTATAATTTTTTCATTAGGGATAGTGTCAAATTTTAGTCTCATTTCTATATTTGTAACAAAATAATTCTAGTATGTTTTCTTATTATCGAGTCTTATTTCGAGTATAATTTTGCATCGAGTTTAATGCCCGAATTAGGATTACAGTATTATGTTAATATATTGTAAGGGACAATCTTTGAGGTATGAATAAATTTTTTTTCGAAAGAATTTCTTTCACCAAGTGAAGAATTCTTGAATCCAATTTTCTTCTGTTTGCATATGGATTTTCAAAGCATAACCTTGTCAATCAAATTGTTCAATTTTCCTTTTCCTGCTGCGTTAGATAGTGCAAGTGTTATGCTGCATGTCATACTTTATTTATTGGGCTTTTCATCATATCCAAGCTTGAAACTTGATACCATGATAGCAATTTCTTATTCATGGATGCTTACTTGTTTCTTACCTCATATATCTTCTTCCATGCTTATGCCTCTCTGTATCTTTCCACATCTATGATGTACTGTGAGAGCATCCACTGCATATCATATTTGTGCATTCGGAAAAGAACCCAAAAAGGCTTAGGAATTTTACCAAACAAAAAGGCTTAGGAAAAGACCAGTGAGAGAAGATTGAAGCAAATCTCACACAAGGAAGTTTCAGAACTGATGCGTCACTTTCCTAATCCTCCTTATGAACTAGAATCATGCTGGGAATACTTGAAGAGGTATATGCTTTCACTCTTATTATTGCTCTTTTTTCAACAGACTGCTAGATCAAGGGATAAGAGAAGAGTTAGACATCAGCTTTATAACTTTGATGTTCGAGATTTTTTTGGGTTACTAAAGCATCACACTGGTAAAGTGTGACTACTTCAATGTCATTATGGCACCGGTATACTCATCATTTTGAATATCAACATGAATTTTGCTTGGTATAGGTTGATGTTTGCTAGGATCTAGTAACTTCTGATGCATCTTGCCTTCAAGTCTTACTATGAGATAAAGGGGAAAACAATGCAGTACTTGATCATGAAGTCAAGAAAAATGATGTTCAATTAAGACATGGTAATGACCCTTCCTTGCATGCGTAGCGAAATTCTAAGAAGTGCTTATGAACTGCCATCTCTTACTTTCAAAAGAGATCTTCGCCAGACAGCCCTAGTCGTCGGTGCTCGTGTGGAATCATGCAAGCTTCCTCCAAATCCAGAGATGCATTTAGGGCTGTCGATCGACCCAGATCCAACTGCAAATGGCTTCATATCTAAGATTAGCACCCAATTCTGACCTACCACTCGGTCTCTGGGTTAGATTGGGTTACCTTTCTTGGATTGAGTCTAGGTTGTGCCTAGCTTTCTGCAGGTAAACATGAATTTTGGCACTACTTTGCTGGGTTAAATCAGATGAGAACTAACTTTGTCAAATCCATACCTGACCCAGTTTGAAGCTGGTTCTGAATTTGGAATCTTTTTCTGGCCGCATGCCTTTGGTTCCGGTTTGTGTCTAGGTCTGAGTCAGATAGATATGGTTCTGATCTGAGTCTACTCAACCCACTTGTACCAGTTTTGTTTACTGAAGCTGACTGTCATCAGTGTCATGTGATCTTATGAAGATAGAGCTTACACATTCTCAAATTCCACATTGCTTATCAATTTACTAGGGAGGAATTATATTTTTAGCAATTTACAAGTTCGGTTGTGATGAAGTAATATATCAAAGTTTATGATAGTTAAATGGGAGACAGCCAATCATACTGTAGCTATAACCATCCAGTTATTTTTTAATTATTTGGGGTTGGCTTTGTATGTTGTTGTTATTCATCAAAATAAAAAACAACAAATCTTCCTGACCTATTGTTTAATATTTTGTTAGCCGATTCTCTTGTGAATATATTTATACTCGAATGACTTAATTTTTCTATTTTATCCAAAAACAAAACTAAACATTCATACACAATCACCATTGGCGTACAACCAAGTACCGTTTGTGATAAAATTTATTGAGGTCCATAAAAAAAAATGGGGGAAGATAATTTAATTTTTATGAAATCAAACACTGATTTTAACCCAGGCCCCCTTGCTGGGTACCCCACGGTGCACCACATGCACCCGGTAGTATCTGGCGGCGCGTACGCCGCCGCCGGCGGTGCCGCCACCTTGATGGCGTATACGCCGACGCTCTTGACGGCGAACTCCTCGGTCTTCAGTATCAGCAGCCTCTGGCTCATGGAGAAGCCGTGCGTGGTGAAGGGCGGCGCGTACATGGTCACCATCAGGTCGTCCCTCTCCACCGGCCCCGTCATAATGATCGTGAAGGCGATCGTGAAGTTCCGGCCGTACTTCATGATCCCCTCCTCCGGCAGTACGTCGACGTTGATGCTCGGCCTGTGGATGTTCAGCGCCGGGTCCAGGTACGGCGGGCTGAACTTCTCCACCCTTAGCTCCGTCGGGAATTCTTCGCCGACGAACTTGTAGCGGAAGTTGGTGTTGCTGCCGGCGACGAGGATGTCCCCGTCCGGCAGGACAGTGGAGGTGGAGTGGTACATGCGCGGGATGGTGCTGGGGGCCAGCACACGGAACCGGTCGGCTTGCGCAAGCCTGGGGCGGTAGAGCACCGGCGTGAGCACGGGGTCCTTGGCCTGCCTCCACCCGGCGGAGCCCTTGGCGGCGCCGTTGATGATGAGCACCTCGGCGTTGGGCAGCAGCAGCATGTCTCCCATGGTGCGGGGCATCGGCATCTGCTCCATGCGCCAGGCGGCGTTGGGCTCATCGATGGCGAGCTGGCCGCAGCTGCGGAGGGCGGGGACGAAGGTCTTGATGGCGGAGAGGTTGAAGGAGTCGCGGGGGCAGCCGACGCAGATGAGGACCTCGGGGTTGACGGGCCTGCGGCGGAGGTCGAGGGGGAGGAGGACGGACATGCCGGAGGCCGGGTAGTTGCGGGAGCCGCCGGGGAGCGGCTGGTACTCGCGGATAATCTTGTCGGCGTTGGGGTCGAGGAGGATGGCGCGGTCGTTGGTGAAGATGAAGAGGTTGCCGTCGGTGTTGAGGTTGTTCTCTAGGACGTTGGCCGTCTCCCTGAGGAAGGAGAGGTAGTGGGCTTCCCGGACGGTGTTGGCTTGTCCGGCCGGGGGGACATACTCGTAGTTGAACTTGCGGCGGCCTCCGACGACGACAAAGCTGCCGTCGGGGAGGATCTGTTGGGTGGAATACTTGCATGCATGCATGAAATTGCAGCAATGATGCTAATAATAGCAATATTTCAAGATTGCGTGCGTTAGTGCATGCATGCATTAGCTCTAGTCTTTTGATCTGTTTGGTTGAAAACAAAGAGCCTGTTTGTTTGAGTAATATCAGCTACCATTTTTGGGCACAGAGATCGTCGGTGAACTCCTCCCAGTCGCAACCGGCGCAAGGTTTGAGGTATCTCACGCCTCTTCCTCCATCGTTAAACCCTCCGGTTTGCACCAGAGTGCCCTCAGCGTCCAAGCCTCCAGATGAACACCATGTATCGGTCAAGAGCTGGACGCAAAATGAAATCATTAATTAGATATAAAGGAAGAAAGGCATTGTCTCTGAACAATCTAGTTGGAAAAGATATTAAGAGTCTAAGTGCAATCTTCCAAGGACAGAGGAATCCTATATATGACTAACTCAACGCAGGCAAATCATGTCTCTCTAGGTCAGAGTCAAACCGAAAAGGATCAGAAGTACTCTGATTGTTCTGTAGCCCGTCTAGTATTTGTTAGCCCAAGAAAATTTTTTAACCACGTAGCCTAGGAGAAATTATATCACTGCACGCTTCACAGGGCAGTGCACCTCAGCAACCATAGTCTAGGCTACAAGAATGAGCGGTTGTGATTGGTACTGTGCATGGCATATGGTGCATGCAGTGTAGAAAATAATTTTTCATAGCTTTGGCCCCAGCATATTAGAAATTAGACCCTACACTGCCCATGCACCTTGTGGCGGTCTGCATGCCAATTACCTAGTCTTATTTTTATAGATTTCATTTATCATGCACCCATCTTGATGATAAATGGAGCCTATAGAAACGAGATAAGTTGATTGGTACGATGCACTGCCATATGGTAGAAGGTATAATTTCTCTCAAAATACTTTCCTCGTCAAAGACATGGAGAAGTGACGAAAGGAAACGGACGTAAGACAACACATACGTACCTTAAGTGGCCGGACCTCGGCGGTGTCAATATCAAATTCGACGGCATGGGCCCAGCAGTCCAGTGCTTTTATCGGGCTCGATCTAGGGATCCACACGGCAGTTGCCTGGCGGCAGGGCAGCTTCGATGGCCCAAACGCAGTGGAGTCGAACATGATGGTCTTGTCGTTCTTCATGACGACGAGGTGCATCGCCGACACCCCTGCGTTCTCCCTCACAAGCTTCCATGCGCTGGCGTAACTCGTCTCAAAGCCGGGCCTCTTCACGGCCTTGGGGATCTCATCCTTCGGTACTTGGTCGGGTTTGTCAGTTGCCGGCGGCGGGAACGGGATCAGGAGACCGAGTTTCGGCCGTCCGAATGGGTTCCCGAGCAGGCCGAACAGTGTGGGCTCGACGACATGAGCACCGAGGAGGATAGGGAGGAGGAAGAGGGTGGCGCGGAGGAGAGCCCCCATTCAGAGACTCTCTGTTCGATCGCCTCTCTCTCTCTCTCTCTCTCTCTCTCTCTCTCTCTCTCTCTCTCTCTCTCTCGCTTCTTGCGTCCTCCTCCCTCTCATTGTCCTATTTATGAATGGATGGTTCTTCTCTATACGTGATTAATTTATGGCGTTGTAGGTCCAACGGGTAATTCAGATATAGCATGTTGTTTGTTTTCGCGGAACAACGTAGCACCGGCTGTACTGGCTGGCGAAACCTTGAAGACCATATCTTTATTAACAGTATATAAAGATATATACTATTAATTCCCATCTTCTGATATAGAATTATTAGAGAATAGAGGTAACCTTACTAGCATATAAAGTGACACATATGTATGGAAAAAGCTAAGTGTTATAGATTGGATGGCAATATATGTAGCTAATCATACTGAAACTATACTATGAATTGTTATAGCAAATTTTCTTCTAAATTTTTTTAGATATTTTATTTTTTGATTTTATAATTATATTTACACTAGATGTGTTTAATAAAGACTGATTTACCAAGCAAAAAAAAAAAAGGATGGACATGGTGGACTTCCAAAAATAAGGTCATGAATGCCCATTAAATCTTGAGCAAGGATGGGAGGAGAGAGAGTAGTGCTGAGGTGGGAGGCAACAATACCTTGGCTCTAGCAACGATCCATATGTGCCGGTGGTGAGGATTTTTTTTTTCTTTTTCTTTTTCTTTTCAGCAGTTCGGATCGGAGGGGGAGGCGGAGTCGGCCTACTTCCCCATGTTTGAGTCATTAGATTCTGCCTTGTTTTGATTGGTGCTAGACCAGGCTTGTGAATCGGCTTCGATTTGGCACTAGATCGGTAAAAAAGGCTGGTTCTCACAAGGGGTGTAGCGGAGAAATGCGCAGCAATGCGTTAAAGAGAATTCGACAAGAAAATAATTGCTTTCAAGCTAACATGAACAGATATTTTATTAAAAAATAAAAACATGAGCATAAATTATGTGTGTGAGAGAGAGGAGGGAGAGAGAGAATATAACTGTTTAGAACTTCTCATATTTTCTGTTTTTGTTTTCCAAAAACCAAGCATGAAAATGAACACCAAACTCTTTTAACTTCTTCGAATCTATTGGAAGCAAATATTTATTGCTTAAAAAAAAAGTGAAAGAAAAAAAAAGAGCAAATGATGGCATAGCTTTTGTACAAATGCTATATTCAACATCAGTTCCCATATGGCATTTAATTAATTTATAGAGAATGCTAATTTAGGCCATGCGATGTTTTGTTTTTATTTTATAATAAAAAAACATCCGGGGACCAACCAAAATCAAAGTATTACTCAAGTCATGACTACCCAATATCTTAGTCTCTTTTCTGAGAAGAACCTGAAGAATCGTACTCTACACATAAGAAAATCTTCCACTGCAACTCTCTTATATATCTCAGAAGATGTATATGATTACCTTAACCCAAGCACATGATCCATGTTAAATTTGTGTTTCATTGTTTCGAGGAAGCAAGCCTTCGGAGAGGAAAGATACGGATGGCTTAATTAAATAGCAAGAAGCTGCACAAACCTCGCCAGCGAACAATAATGGAGGGAAAGGGGCGGGGAGGGGGTGGGAGTCCAAACCTTCTTTCCATCGGATGTAGCATTAAGCTTCTATCAAGCAAAGACCCACCAGCAGAGACACCAAACTAGTTTCTTAGGTTTTCTTCATCCTCTAATCACAAGAAGACACCACAAAGTGACCTATGTGCCCTTACTTGGGATCATTTAGAACGTTTCCTCACAAACAGAAATGGTTTAAAATGTTAAGAGCTCCAAAAGAAACTCCTTTTGTTTGCGAGGGGAATAAAAGATACGAACCACTTTTGCGTCCAAATTTACTCCATCTTAACTCTATACCTTTTGGCGAACCAAAACAAAAAATGAGCAAGAGATTGCATGCACTTCCTGTGTTACTAAGCTACTGAAAAGCTCAAGAAACATTCGTGTTATAATGGCATAAAGATCTCACAATTAAAGAAAATTAACAAATATGCTGAATATCACATCCAAAAAAAAGTACTGAAAACCTATTCTGATTGTTTCCACGTTTCAATAAAGTCGGAACAACATTTCGACCTCTCAATGAATTGAAATTTTGATGGGGCTTGTCCCATCTTTCAATGTCTTTTTTGAGCAAGTCCCATATTTCTATGTCAGAAAGAAAAATAAGAATGAAACAAGAACAAGGATTTCTCAGTTGTGATCAGATAGTTGTAGGTGTTAACAAACTCTTGATGGCTTCGGTCTCGCATCACACGCATTCCTTTGGTAAAATACCAAATTGCGAACAGGTATATATTTTCCCAACTATAGTACGTGTGGCATGAATTTATTATAGGAGAACAAGACCATCAACCTAAAGCTTATCTTCCAAGTGTTTATAGTGATAATCTAAGCTCTAGATCTACTTCTTGTGCATCACTAGGGTCAGAGTTCTGACTCATAGAACTTGTTGAGCGGCTTCCATCATGCCGTTGCTTCTTCTGCACTGAGTTCTGTGAAAATAGTCAGTCAAGTTATGAGATTTAATATTACATAATAAGAATGCATGCCTTACTTCGAAGAGAAGATAATAAATGCTTCTCAAAGAAGGTGGTGTTCGTCAAAACATAGAGTAGGTAAAAGTTTTTAAACAACCTCCGTGGTTTGTTCCCAAAGGGGCCGTGTTGCAGTCGCTGGTGCACAATGGTGGGGTAGAAAGGTGCTGTTGGGATCTGGGAGAGGCCTAATTAATGATGCAAAATATTAGAGAAGAAGTAATGGTTATTTGCCAATGACTCAGTTTTGGGATAACAGGCAAATATATAAAACTCGAGATAACCTGCATGGAGGACTAGAGTGGAATTCACCATCTGAAATATGTCTTCTTTCAGTGTCTCCATAACCCATCTACAACCATGGGAGGTAAGTGTCATGAGAGCAAAGAATTCATGCAAGATGTAAGAAAGGGTAAGAGTAGAACAAGTTTCAGACTTTTTCCTTTTCCTAATTACCAAAGGACTGCATATAACAAAGAAGATGAAAAAAGGAAAATATGATCATCAACTATTTTCCAACAATGGTACAATTAGACTATATATTCCAGTAAATGGATTTTGGTGGATCTTTTCAATTAACAAGTTTCATGAAATTAGGTTAACATTGTTAACATGATGCTGTATGACCAATTTAAATGTTGTAAGAATGGTGAAAAGCATGACCAATTAAATTTAGGATTGTAGGAAGGATAAGTGTAGATGGCCGGAAGCTTAAGTGTTATAAGGTTGGTGTAATGATCCGATCGGGGAGAAAAAGAATTTTCTTCAACCGCTCAACTTGAAACTCTCAAAAGATAACTAAAAGAAGATTGAAGTTCAAATCAATCTGCGGATCCTCCTGAATCATGTAATGGTGAAGGACTCCCGCAAGAATAAAATGGTGCTTTTGTGGTGGAGGAATGGGATAGTAGAAATAGAGAAGTGGAATAAAAGGTACAGAGGGAGCACTTGAAAACAGCAGGCTCTATTGCTTCAACTCGTTTAGGCTTCACCACTGACCGACTCAACCTTCTTTTATTTCAACCGAGTTGCCTCGTCTAGCTGCTGATCCAGATTATGGGGAACACATGCCTTTCGTATTAAAATGGAGCTCCGCAATTTGTTGTTTAATTTATTTGACTAGGACTTTAGAAAAGACATCAGTTTCCAACAATAAAACATGGTGATTATGATGATCTTGTTCATAAGAACATCATGATGATTTTGAAATGGCATCACTCTTCTCAAAAAATTCAAAGGCATTACAAATCCAATACATGTCAGGAGTTGCCAGCAAAGTCATATTGGGTGTTTTCTTTCCCTTTTTTACCAGTAAATTCTCTTTCAATTCTGAGATTTTTCTATTGAGATCAAGCTTGACATACCATATGATCTTTTCCCAGAGAGAGAGAGAGAGAGAGAGAGATACCATGATGTTGGGATGAAGAGCAAAGACTGAAGATGATGAGGCCGTGTTTGAGGAAGAGGGAGATGATGAAAGTGCTACATCTACTCTCATATCCTCCTGCTTGAATATAACCATCAAAAGAAAGCTCCATGAAAAACTATGTACCAATACACGCCATATTGGAGCAAAATTACGCTTGTCAATGTAATTTAAATAACCAACCTAAAAACTTGAACAAAAAAGAATATATAACAGACAAAACGACACAGACCATTCTGAGATTACTGTGGAATGGGGAGTGGAGTGAGGGGAGATGTCCGGCCATTTGATTTTGCAATCTGATCTTCTCCAACTGAGCCACTCCAAGACCTCTCTGGGGTTGCTTTGGCTTCTCTGAACTGCTTTTCTTCCCCTTTCGAGGGGCACTAGATCTTGTACTTCCCAACCCCAATTCGCCAATATGGCTGCTGTCCATCCTCCCCTCCTTCCAAAAATCCAATTCTAAACCAATCTATGAAGATACGAGCGCACACAAATGGAGAGAGAAGTAAGAGAGGGAGAGAGTTGAATCTACAGCATCCTTGGGAATGAAAGGGATGGATCTCCAAGATTCATTTAAAGCAATAACTGCGTTGCTGGATTGGATTGTTGATGAGATTTAGTGATATTCCTTTGCTCCTTGCGCTTGTCTTTCTGTGCGGGTAGAGAAATATTATATTCCTTGTAAGTATCGCGAACCACCGCGTGGAAGAGATGTGATCATATACAAACCCATCACTGTCTCAAAATAAAATGAAAAAGGTTTACCGGTGGACTTGTCGCAGATGTGCTCTTAGATCTGTCATAAAATAGTTGCTTTGCTACTTGACAAATGATTTATACAGAATTCTATATTATTCTAGTGTTATAGTAAAAAAAATCTATAAATAATGCTAGTAATTTTATTTTAGATACTAAGATAGGTTGACCATATCAGCATTTCTTTATAATGTAAAATTTTAACAAATTTGCCTCCATTTTATAGCTGAAAATCAGATAATAGGATTTTTTTTATTAAACTACAATTTATTTTGAGAATTATTCATCAACGAATGTTAGAATCAAGCTCTCAATCACTACTCTAAAAAATCTTGACTGAAACAAGCAGTTTGATACCGAGCGGGCGCACGCACCTCAATCCAAATAAGCAGGAAGCAAGATACCTTTTTTTTTTCTATAAGAAATTAAATTATATAATCAGGCTATGAAGAACGGGATTGGAGAGCAGGTCACCAAATTAGACCATTTATTTAAGAGTATCAATAACTTACCTCTTAAAATATTTATGTGGGCCCCATTAGCAAAGGTGCCCAAGGTATTTGGTATATTTAAAGGCCAATATGTTTGGTGTGACTCTTTTGTATAATAGTGCATGGTCAATCCATTCCATTAAATAGAGAGGAGGAACCATGGTAAGTGTGGAAGATATCTTCCCTAAGCTTGCAGTGTTTGACCCATCAAAGAGGTTTTCCTTGTCCTCCCATTCAAGATTTTCTTGCACCCTCTTCAAAGGACGAGCCTAAATGTTGACATCAAGTAAAATATATGAGAGATTTTGAGATTCAAGTTTGGACCATAATTATTTTGTAATGAATCTGCAAGTACCATGCATCTTTGTTCCGTGCATGTGTCACAATTAAAGTTTGACGGTTATTTCATTAAAAACTCGTTTGGTTTGCGAGAAAAAATTTTCTTCATTAAAATATTTTTTAAAAAAATTTAATTTCTAAAAATATAATGTCCAAGAAAAAGATTTCGGCATGTTAGGTTGATCATTAGAAAATGGCTTATATTTATTTGAGCTTCTAATTTCTAATAAAAATTGTGTAAAATATCTATTATATCCTTAATAAAGGAGAAGAACTTATTCAGAAATTTTGATAGCTTAATGGTAGTTTTGGAGAAAAAAAAGAAAGCATCTTTAAGTACCACAGTTGCAGGACATAGCAAAGACAACTCATATCCCTCAGCTTGAGGCATTTAATTAGAGAGAACAATATCTCATTAAGAAAGAGGTGACTGGCTGGCGAAAGATTTGGGTCTGATAAAATAAGAGGGTGGAGGGGACTTGTGTATTAATCTAAGTAGGTGATGTTTAGAAGGAGATAGCAAGTGAATTATTTTATGGGAGTTTAGTACTCCAAAAAATAGCTTTGGAATGGGAAGCAAAGATCTGATATGATTGTCTTTCCAAGCCAGGTTGGGTGGAACAGATCTGCCAGCAAGATATTCCTTAGATTTCACAGCAATGAGATCTGAGGAATGGTGGCCTCAAGATTCTTGGTGATTAATTTTTTATTCCTTCCTCCATGCTTGCTTACAATTATTTGTTCCTTTGAGTTTGTTCCGGTTGCTTATGTGCACATGCACCAAGCCACCAACAAATGTGAATGTATGTGCAGAGAGAAATGGTGTTCTTCATGCATTATCTCCATCTGAAACTGCTGCTTGTTCACCCAGATGAATCAAAATTCATGGCTACAAGAGGGCCCGTCGCCGAGGTGCATGCGTGGCCCTCAACCCTAATGGATATTACTTAGGCGATGAACTGATTTCTTATTAGATTATCAAGGTTATATCATTGTTACTTTCTGATAAGCGGAACAAATTGAATGAGAGCAACAAATTTATACTGTTAGCTTTACATTCTATGCAACTAACTAGATTTTGTCGTGCCCCCGCCTGCGCGGGGCACGTGAGGCACCCAGTGCCCACGTAGGGGCCACATAAGGAGGGACCGCGGGGCTCCCCTGCCAGATATTGTCCGGTTTCGGGAATTCACGCAAGCGTCCTTCATCCCTCCCCGGTTTTGTTTTCCACCCAAAACGCGTCCGCAGGATTAGGAGACACCCGCCTCATATGCCCAGGCTCCGATGTGGGACTATTGGGCCTCACACCCTTCCCATCATCGGACAAGAGCCGTCCTCGGCTTTGATACCAAATGTCACGCCCCCGCTTCTGCGGAGCACGTGAGGCACCCAGTGCCCACGTGGGGGCCACATGAGGGGGGACCGCGGGGCTCCCCTGCCAGATATTGTCCGGTTCCGGGGCTTCACGCAAGCATCCTTCACCCCTCTCCGGTTTTGTTTTCCACCCAAAACGCGTCCGCAGGATTAGGAGACACCCGCCTCATATGTCCAGGCTCTGGAACGAGTCTTTCCGATGTGGGACTATTGGGCCTCACATCCTTCCCACCATCGGACAAGAGCCGTCCTCGGCTCTGATACCAAATGTCACGCCTCCGCCTGCGCGAGGCACGTGAGGCACCCAGTGCCCACGTGGGGGCCACATGAGGAGGGACTGCGGGGCTCCCCTGCCAGATATTATCCGGTTCCGGGGCTTCACGCAAGCGTCCTTCACCCCTTCCCGGTTTTGTTTTCCACCCAAAATGCGTCTGCAGGAATAGGAGATACCCGCCTCATATGCCCAGGCTCTGGAACGAGTCTTTCCGATGTGGGACTATTGGGCCTCACACCCTTCCCACCATCGGACAAGAGCCGTCCTCAGCTCTGATACCAAATGTCACGCCCCCGCTTCTGCGGAGCACGTGAGGCACCCAGTGCCCACGTGGGGGCCACATGAGGGAGGACCGCGGGGCTCTCCTGCCAGATATTGTCCGGTTCCGGGGCTTCACGCAAGCGTCCTTCACCCCTCTCCGGTTTTATTTTCCACCCAAAACGCGTTTGCAGGATTAGGAGACACTCGCCTCATATGCCTAGGCTCTGCAATGAGTCTTTCCGATGTGGAACTATTGGGCCTCACACCCTTCCCACCATCGGACAAGAGCCGTCCTCGGCTCTGATACCACTAAATGTCACGCCCCAAATCCGGATCATGACACGGCCGTGCTATTGCAATCTTATGCACACAATAACACGAAGCCACTTGAAATTTCATAATAAAAATAAATAGTTTCATTTACTAATGTCATAATATTATTCATGAAGTTGGAACAGTACAGAACTTCTAAAGTTTAATTATTACATAACATTTTCAGTTACCCCAACCCTGAATAACACCAAGCTCCCTTCTCCTAGTAGTCTTATTCATCTGTAGAAAAAAAAATGCAAAGATATGAGCTACACAGCTCACTAAGTAACCAAGTACTATCTTATTGGATCAAGTACAATTATGCCAATGCAGTGATTAAAAAGCCATCAGTTGTAGCAAAATAAAACATTTTATAGATGATATATACAAATCAGGTTATAAAGCAATGCATGTTCCATCCATAAAAGTTCAAAATCATGATAATGCAAATCATATAGAAATATCGCCATTTATCCATATTTTATAAAACATACTCTCAGACGGATGTGCTGCTATGGTCACTATAATCCCGTGACAAGGCCTGTTAATCTTAGTCGACTAATTCTGTTATTCGTTACCAACTTTAACCCGTTGGCAGAGGGCCTATTATTCTTTGGATGCTAGCTCCAGGGTGTCGACTGGCCTCTATTTCTAGAGGTGGTCATAGCTATCTGAGAGTTCATAAATCATATTATTTTTCTTTCATAAATAGGTTAGAAAATGATAAATGACATTATATAATTTAAAATGCATAAACATGCCTCAAATATCATTTTTCATGCAGTCTAACATAATCATAATTTCATAACTCATACATCATCAAATATTTATGAAGGATGCTCTTTAATCAAATTCATGTATCACATGCAATCATATACTTGATCCTAATTTTGAGGAAAATATATCATAAGCAATACATTTTCATAATGATGAATAAACAGTAATTTAAAAACTTTAAGATCAGTGCCAAGGTTACTTACAGCAATTTGCTTTCCAATTTCTTACGTCCGAGTGACAAATCTTTGATCACCTAAATAAATAACATAAGGGTCATATTATTCTCTATTTATTTCATAATTTTCTAATTTATCATAACATGAATTTAAGAGCCCTTGGCCTCGTTTTAAAACCAGATTGGGTTCATGTAGGTCAATTGGGTCTTTAATTAAAGAATTGGGCTCGGTTCTTAATTGGGTCTAGCCGTTTCGGGTCAATTTGGTCTTCTGATTAGGTTATTGGGCTCAATTTCAAGTCCAATTAGATCTAATTTTGGTCCAGGGTCAATGTAGCTGATTTAAGCTTGAGTCAGGGTCAGCCCGAAGTCAATTTGGTCTCAATTTAGTTAAACTGGTTTGAATTGGTCTTGATTCATATTCAATTTGGATCTGCCGAGACTAACTCAGCTTAATTGGGTTCAGACCAACTCAATTGGGCTTAATTTGGTTCGGATTTAATCCAATTCACAGTTTGGGTTCGTTCGGACTTAGCCCATTCTGATTGGGCTCGGGTTTAGACAAATTTGGCTAAATCCATTTTTTTTTTCTTTTATTTGGACCTAACAGGTTCGGACCCGAACTCGGATCCGACCCGTTATGGGTCTTCTTTTTTTTTTCTCTCTCTCTCTTCTTTTCTTTTTTTTTTTTTTTTTTTTCTTCTTTTCTTCTTTTTCTTTTCTTCCTTCTTCCTTCTTCCTTCCCGAACCTTCTTCTCCTTCCTTCATTTCTTCTCCTCCTCCTCTCGCGACGGAAGAAAAGGAGGAGGGCTTGGGAGAGGCCGAGCAGCACCCCCCCTAGGCCGGCCGGCGGCTCCCGGCTGGGCCTGCGGCACACGCAGCCGCGCTTGCGTCCGTGCGGGCGGCGGTGGCGGGTGGCCTACGGCCGCGCGGGTGGTTCGCAACCCGTGGCCGCGGCGGGTGGCCTGCGGCCGTGGCCGGCACCCGCGATCGGCGATCCCAGGTAAGTCCTTAAGCCCTTTTTTTTTTCTTCCTCCTCCCCCTTCCTTCTCCCGTGAAGGGGAGATCGTACTCGGGGAGGGCCCTAGCCGCAGCCGGTGGCGCTCCCCGGCCGGTCCGCGGCACCAGCCGACCCTGCGGCCCCGCAGCTTGCGGCCTCCCATGCCGCCGCGGCTTGTAGCCGACGTAGCTCGCGGCCACCGCAGCCGGCGCCCGTGTCCCCTTTTTCTTTTTTTTTATCTAATCATTATCTAGATCTATCAAGAATAAAATATGAGGAATGGCGTTACCTGAAGGGGATCGTTCGTCTCCTACTCCGGCGACGCGGCCCTCTGCTCCGGCGGCGTGGGTCTAACACCGGATCCTGCGAACCGTGAAGGTTTGTGAGAGAGAGACAGTGGAGAAGAGGGAAGAGGATGATGAAATTCTCCACCGAGGGGCTTCTTGTAGCCTCCGATTGCTGGGGAAGGCGGACGGTTGTAACCGCCCACCATCAGGCGTTACAAACGCCTGCACGCCCCCCCTCCGTTTCTCTTGGGAGTGGGGCGGTTATCACAGGTTTCCCACTTCTTACAACATTACTGCACCAAAAACATTTTTCCAACTCTTTTCGCAGAAAATACAACATTACTGCACCGGAAATGAGTATAGTAACATACCTATTGCTCGCTCATCACCATTTTAGAGCATGCATGAGAGAAGATAAAACAATCATCTCTTCCCTGGCTATAACTTGGGAAGCATTTTGCGCTTGACAGATAATTCGATGATCAAAAGATGAGCATCTCTGGTTAACAAACCCATTTTCCAATTCCAACTGTGAGAGACTATTAATGAGACTATTACTGTTTCTAATATCTCAATATAAACATGCAACAAATTGCCAACCACTTGAATTCTGTGACTTAAGAGTGAGACTTGGTATAATAGAAAGATTGCTATATTGTGATTTGAGCATCATGAATTCAGAAAAACAAAAATAGAATCTCTGCATGCAGGATAAGGCTCTCAAAGTGGCCGAAGCCTTGTGCACCGAGCTGCCTTTTTTATAAATCATGCGGCCTAGCAGCCTAGGTTAGGAATCAGGTCAAAAATGGTCCCAAACATCGCTTGGGGTTCAAATTGGCCAGCATAAGCCTGCCTCTGATTCAGTTGAGGACCCGAAAAGGAGGATTTGGATCAGGGCTTTCAATCAAGTAGGGAAACCCTAACCACCACCCTAATGGCAGGGTTGAGACTCCCTGTGGACCTTCCCCTGTCAAGCTTGGAGTGGTAATATTGCTCCATCCAAATGTGTTCAAGGTTATATTTGGCTCTGTCGTCTTCGTGCCTACAGTCTTGGGTATGTTTCTAGAGTTGGAAGGAGGCATGGTAGGAGATTCAGGTGGAGGTCAAACTCTGAATAACTTGCCGTCGGTCAAGGATTAAGGAAATACTAGGGTTTTTGAAAAGAAAGTTGGTGCAACTCAGCAAAAAAGGGAAGGTTGAAGGAGACTTGTTCTTGGGAGTGACCCAAATAAAGTTGTGTAATGTGTTCAAGATGGTGAGAGCATGACACTTGGATTGCAATGGAACCGTTGGGGAACGAAATAACATAGCTAGACTCCATGGATTAGAAGTGACGTTAGCTGATAGTTCTTTCCTTAGTTCATAGATGGGCGATTAGTCTAATTTATTGGTTGAGGATGATTTTTTTTATGCAGGTACCTAATTTTGATCACTGTTTTAAGTGTCAGGGGTGGTGGGGATGAGTATATTTATTCAGATCCCCCCCCCCCCCCCCCCCCCCCCCCCCCCCCCCCCCTTCTCTTTTATTTTTTATTTTTGGTGTTTTAGCCTTGGGAAAGGAAGAGAAAAACAACAAAAGGACTTATTTAGTTCGTGGAAAAAGGAGGAGAAAAGTATGGTCAATGAAAAAAATGAAGAATGACCTCTTGTTTAGTTAGAATTTTCAAAAGAAATAGGTGAGAAACTAGCATTTTCAAAGAAATAAGATTCTATATTTCATGGGAAAAAAAGAAATTTATAAGAGACATAGAAAAACTATTTTTCCATCGGTTGAAAATTGATTTTTTTTTTTCAAAACTATTCTTAATCCATCAAAACATATGGATAAGATTTGTTCCTTTATTAAAGATATAATAAATATTTCACACAACTTTTCTAAGAAATAGATGCTCAATCAAACATAAGTCATTTTAGAATGTACTACTTTTTTTTATAGTCAACCAAATATGCTAAAATTATTTTCTTAAGTATCACATTCTAAGGAGTTAAAAAAAATATTTTGGTAAAACAAAATTCTTTCTCTAAACAAAACTGATGCAGGACGGATGTACGGACTGGAATGCAGAGAGAAAGAGGAGAGAAAGAGGGGAAGAAGAAGAGAAAGAGGAGTGGAGAGGAGGAAGAAGAAGATTAATTTTCATGCAATCATTCATTAAAAAAAATAACAAATGCATGCCCTATATATATATATAGGGCCACCAAATAACAAATAAGTCCCAATAAAAAACAATTCGAAAGAGGTCCTCACAAGACAATATGCAAACTAATCCTATCAAAATAAAAAATAAATAATAATAAAGAAAAACATCAATCAATCCAGCCACAATGAAAGTGGTTGGACCGTCTTCCTGCGACGACCATAATCCTGCAAAATAATCAGTCCAGTATTCGTGTCCGCACCAACTCCCCCCGGGTAAGAAGAAGTCGACCCCGACGAATGACTCTGGTAGTACTCCAAAAGATCTGGGTCGATGCGCTGTAACTCCGCACGGGTAATCCATGTAGTATCAGACTCCGGGCGTCCTCGCCAACGAACCAGAAAACGCTGAACACCCCCATCACTGGTAGAAACAGTCTGCTCATCTAAAATGGCATCAATATGTTCTTTTTGTGCTGGTGGTAAAGCTAGATTGGTCGGGGATGGAATGGAATCAAGAAGAGGAGTATCGTCAAGCTCAAGGGATGGCGGAGCGAAAGGATCAGTAGGAATAGAAAGGGGGCCCTTGTAAGCAACCAAATCCTCAATATTAAAAGTGGAGCTAATACCAAAATCAGATGGAAGATCAAGAACGTAAGCATTAGTACCCACGCGTTGCAATACCCGAAAGGGCCCAGCACTACGAGGCTGCAGTTTCTTGACGGTCCCAGATGGAAACCGCTCAGGCCGAATACGTATCATCACATAATCCCCAGTTTGAAATGATTTATCTCGCTTATGAGAATCAGCTTGTAGCTTATATTGAGCATTACTCATATGAATGCGCTTGCTAATTTCCTGATGCAGATTATGAATGTGCTGTGCAAATGCATGTGCAGACTCAGAAATGCGAATATGGGGGGACATAGGTAGGAGATCTACAGGTTTGCGAGCTTTATAACCATGGACCACTTCGAATGGACTCATCCCGATAGATCTATTGACTGACGAATTATATGCAAATTGGGCGACAGGCAGAATAGAATCCCAGTTACGATTGTGATCCCCGACTAGACTACGCAGAAGGTTACCTAAACTTCGGTTGACGACTTCGGTTTGGCCATCGGTTTGAGGATGATAAGCCGTAGAAAATTTAAGTTTGGTGCCAACCAGATGCCACAAGGTTTTCCAAAAATAGCTCATGAAACGGACATCCCTATCGGAGACAATGGTTTTTGGTAAACCGTATAACTTAACAATCTCATCAAAAAATATCTTGGCTACTCGAGAGGCATCGGAAGTTTTGGAACAAGGAAGGAAGTGGGCCATTTTAGAAAAACGATCCACAACCACAAAAATGGAGTCATGTTTCCGAAATGTGCAAGGAAGGCCGAGTACGAAGTCGATACTAAGGTCAAGCCAAGGGCGATCTGGGACAGGTAACGGAGTGTATAGGCCAGTATTTTGTTTTTTGTGCTTAGCTAGTTGACACGTGCGACACTGTCCCACAATTTTAGCAACATCCCGTTTCAAACTTGGCCAAAAAAATTGACGTTCAACTTCTTCTATGGTCTTATCACGGCCAAAATGTCCAGAGAGACCACCGGCATGTACTTCCCAAATCAAGAAATCGCGCACGGAAGTGCGCGGAATGCAGAGCTTGGAAGCTTTGAACAAGTACCCGTCTTGTAGATAAACACCATCAATCAAAGGTCCTTGTCCATCAGCAAGGGCATTATAGAGTTGGCCAAAATCTGGGCAAGACAAGTAATCGAGCTTAAGTCTATCAAAACCGGTGATGGAAACAGACATGGCGGACAACAGAGTTACTCGACGACTTAACGCATCAGCAGCTTTGTTCGCAGCACCGGACATATGCTTGAGGACAAAAGTGTAATCCTGGAGGAACTGAACCCACTTGGCATGTCGGTGATTAAGTTTTTTCTGGGAATTAAGAAAACGAAGTGCTTCATGGTCAGAATAGAGAACAAATTCATTAGGAAGGAGATAATGTCGCCAATACCGTAGGGCCTGGACTATGGCATAAAATTCCTTGTCATAGGTGGAATATCTTTGTCTAGCCTCATTCAGCTTTTCACTAAAATAAGCTATAGGATGACGTTCTTGACTAAGCACACCACCTATTCCTAAGCCAGATGCATCACATTCCACCTCAAAAACTTTGTTAAAATCAGGGAGTCGCATAACTGGCGCTTCCGTCATTTTTTTCTTAATGTCATTAAATGCTTTAGCGGCTGCGCGTGTCCACTGAAAATCACCTCGTTTAAGACAATCAGTGATAGGTGACATAAGTGTACTGAAGCCCTTAATGAAACGACGGTAAAATGTGGCCAGGCCGTGAAAACTACGGATGTCAGTAATATTCTTAGGTTCAGGCCATTCAACAATTGCGGTGATTTTCGCAGGATCAGCAGATAAACCTTCAGAGGAGACTATATACCCTAAGAAGTTTACGTGAGTAGTGAAAAATGAACACTTCTTAAGGTTAGCATAGAGGTTCTCGTTGCGTAAAGTCGTACAAACTTGCCTTAAATGGCCTAAATGTTGCTCCTTAGTTTGACTATAAATAAGGATATCGTCAAAGTACACGACTAAAAATTTGCCCATAAAAGGTCGGAGTACTTGAGTCATCACTCGCATAAATGTACTTGGAGCGTTTGAGAGGCCGAAAGGCATTACCAGCCACTCATAGAGGCCATCTTTGGTCTTGAAGGCTGTCTTCCATTCATCTCCTGGACGAATCCGGATTTGATGGTAGCCACTTTTTAAGTCAATCTTGGAGAAAATCGAGGCACCTGCCATCATATCCAGCATATCGTCGAGCCGGGGAATAGGAAAACGGTATTTGACCGTGATTCTATTAATAGCCCGACTGTCTACACACATTCGTCAAGTCCCATCTTTTTTTGGAGTAAGAAGGGCAGGTACGGCACAAGGACTTAGACTCTCTCGAATAAATCCCTTTTGTAAAAGCTCGTTAATTTGCTTTAGGAGCTCTGCATGATCAGAAGGGTTCATCCGATAATGGGGCAGGTTAGGAAGGGTAGCTCCCGGGACTAGGTCAATGGCGTGCTGAATATCACGCAAAGGGGGTAAATGATCTGGAAGGTCTTCCGGAAAAACTTCTTTGAACTCCTCGAGAATAGCGAGGGATTCAGCCGATAATGTGCTTGTGAGATGTGGCTGAAGTTCTTTAACTAGCAGGGCAAACACCGGAGAGTCCTTAAAGACGTTCCTCTCAAATTCCGTGGGGTTAAGGATATGCAGTTCCTTCCCCTTTGATTTACTCTTGTTCGTACCCTTATTTAGCGTTTTGGGCCGTAAAGGATTAAGCTTAATCTTTTTACCCTGGAAGACAAAGGAGCAAGAGTTAGTTCGACCGTAGATGGTGACATCGAGATCGAACAACCAAGGCCTACCTAATATCAGATGACCTACGTCCATTGGGAGTACGTCACACCAGACAGTGTCTTTATAAGAGAGGATTTGAATAGGTACAAGACACCGTTCCTTAATGTGAATGGACGACGTGTCGATCCAGGAGACCTTATAAGGGTGAGGTTGGGACACAGGGGTCAGACCCAAGCGGGCGACAATGCTGGAAGATATCGCATTAATGCAGCTCCCGCTATCAATAATAACTTTACAGTCTTTTTCGCCGCATTTAATGTAAGTGTGGAAAATTGAGGTTCGTCTCCAGTCATCAGTCGCTTTAGGCTGGGTAATTGCACACCTTACTACATTCACAGTGGATCGGTCAGGTTCGTGGGCAATTATCTGGGGATTAGGTCGGATACAACCTAAAGTGAGTGATTCGTCCTCGGGTTCATCTTCGACATCTTGAATATCATCTAAATTAGGCTCATAAATTTGTTCCTCCAAATTATCTATGTCATCCTTCTGTTCATGTGCATCAATAACAAGGGTCTGATTTGCACATTGGGAGGCAACATGACCAAACCCTTGGCATTTAAAGCACTGAATTCTTGAGCTTGTTTTTGGAGGTTCACCTAAAATTCCTTTGCCTTTAATATCTCGATTTTGGATAGGTGGAGAAGAAAAGGGCTTGGGTGGGACAGAACTGACTGGGGTTTTGGGTCCAGATGGTTGGGCACTAGTGGGAACACGCCTGGTGTCAGGGCGCCTAGCAAACACAGATTTGGAGAATTGTTCGTAGTTTTGCACAAATGTATATGCTTGGTCTAAGGTGGCCACTTCACGAAGGACAAGTTCTTTCCTAAGCTCATCATTTAGGCCTCGTCGAAACCGGCTTAAGATCATACGTTCATCTTCAGCTATATTACTTCGCATCATAAATTCATCAAATTGGGCGATGTAATCAGTAGCTGTGCGACTACCTTGTCGTAAATTGTTCCATCGATCTAGGAGGTCAGATTGATAACTTAATGGAAGATATTTTTCTTTTAATTTTTCTTTCATCTCTACCCAATCGGTAATAGCAGGTTGATGTCTCCTGGCTAACAGTTGTTCGGTGTTTTGCCAAAACAACTTAGCACGACCAAGGAGTTTCATTCTAGCGAATCGGACTTTTTTCTCTTCCGACAGATTGTACCACTCAAAGAAGTGATCCATTTCGTGTAGCCAATCGGAGAAGACTTTCGGATCAAGACGACCATCGAAGGTGGGGGCTTCAATCCTAATGCCTCGCATTACATCTTCATCAGGGTCACGAGGCTCTCTAGATTCTACGGTATGTCGGTGACCTCTATCAACAGGAGGAATGGGACCAGGTCCTCTAGGGCGAGGGTAGGCATAATGGTGACCTGGAACAGACCTATGATCAAAGTTGCCCTGCCGAACCGAACCTTGTTGTTCTAGGATTTGTTCTAGGGTATCGTCCTCATCAAGATCCGGTAAATGGGGAGTACTAACCTTTTGGGATTCAATAACCCGTTGAAGTGAGGCCTCAATTGAATCGAGTCGAGCATTAACCTGGGTGGACATTGTGGTTAGGTCATGAATTTGGGCGTTGTTTGCTTGGACTTGGGCATTCGTATTTTGGACTTGAATATTAGTTTTTTGAACTTGGGCATTAGTGTTTTGGACTTGATCATTAGTGTCGTGGATAGCTGTTAATAGGGCTTCAATTTTGGAATCCATGTCTAGGGGAAACTCAAAATGAGATGCGACACGACCACTACGTAGATGCATAAAATGAATGACCAAATGTATGAGCTGACCAACTATAAAGGTTCCTAAGTAGACCTAATGCATGAAATGAATTCACAATTGCAAAGTAAATGCTCAATATAAACTAAAACTACTCCCTAGCAGATAGTTATTGCAAACTGAAAATTAATATAATACGCAGGCTAACAAGTAGCTGCAAACAAGTAGTACCAAGTTCTCGGACTATGCAAGGTGTCACGGAGCCACATATGTCTTCTCAATTTGATCTAGCTCCCCAGTTAATATTAAAGAAATGTGACTACTAGGGTTTCTGGTTGTCTTGTGGATGTATGTGGTTGCATGCGTTGGAATATATGGAACTTAATCACCAAGCACAAAATTTAATAAATAATGCCAACTTAAATGAACAGGTTTAACCGGCGGGGAGGAGAAACAGAGTTGATACCAGAGCTGACAGTGGCGGTGCAGCAGTCGACGGCAGCGACGGCAACGCGGCGGCGCGGCGGTGAGCAACCCGGCGGCGGCGCGGCGGGGCGGCGGCGGTGCGGCAGTAACTAGCAGCGGCCAAAATTGATGCAGGACGATTGGGGCGGCCGGCAGTGAAGGCTGTCAGAGCTGACAGTGGCGGTGCAGCAGTCGACGGCGGCGACGGCAACGCGGCGGCGCGGCGGTGAGAGCAACCCGGCGGCGGCGGCGGTGCGGCAGTAACGAGCAGCGGCAAGCGGCGGCACGGAGGAGGCGTGAGCGGCGCGCGGCGCGGTGGTGCAAGCAGCGGAGATGGCAGCGGCGGTGGGACAAGGGCGGTGGCGCAGAAAGCAGTGGAAGGCCGCGGGAATGGTGGTGGTGGGACGGTGTGAGGCGGCGGGAAGCGGTGATCGGAGATGAAGAAGAAGATCGGGAAATAAAGAAGAGGGGAAAAGAACTAAACCGCGGCACGTGCGTGACTTACGCGTCACGTGCAGCGCCTTTTTTTTTTTATTTTTTTATTTTTTATTTTTTTAATAACCCAAACGGATTCGGGTTATCGGGTTAACAGACCCAATCCGTTAATGTAGTCCGATCCGCAATATAGAAATTTGAATTTTGAATTTTTTTTTTTTTTTTTTTTTTGAATTGGTTCGGGCTAATGGGTTAAGGGTTAACGGGTCGAAAGCGTACCCGTACTGTGGATCGTCTTCCACCTTCGACCGGCCGTCCGCTTTCGCCGGATCTCGCCTGATTTTGCGGCGGTGGGTGCGGGAAGACGTTGCGCCGGTGGAACGGGGTGCTGGTGCGGCAGTGAACGGGGTGGTGTCCTTCTCCGAGCTTCGTTCACGGGCGGTGGCTTCCAATGGTGATTCGGCGGCGCTGCAAGGTGAGGCGGTGATTGGCGCCTGTGTAGCGGCGGCCGGAAGGGAAAACGGCGAGAGGGGGGGGGGAAAGAGGGAGAAGGCGGCTTATTCGCCGCTCGGGCCACTGTGGGGGTAGCCGGCGACGGGGTTTTCCCCTTCTGTGCAGGGACCGAGAGGGAAGGGAGAGGGAACGGAGACGGTGGTGGAGGCGGCGGCGGTGGGGGGGCGAAGGCGATCTGTGGATTGACGCCCGAAGACAGTCGACCGACGGGAGGGTTTTGCCTTTTCTTTGTTCTCGGTGGGTGAGGTGATGAACAGGGAAGAAAAAATTGAAGAAATGGAGTGACCCTTCTTCTTCGGGATGCGTGCCGTGCGACGACCTTCCGTGCGTTCCGGCGTTTGCGGTGCAAATGATCTAGCAAAATACAGGTGAGGAAAAGGCCGAAAAGGAATCGGCGGGGGTCCGTCCATAAACTGGATCCTTCGACTTCAGCAACAGAGGCAAAGTCAGCCCTGCTCTGATACCAAAGCTGATGCAGGACGGATGTACGGACTGGAATGCAGAGAGAAAGAGGAGAGAAAGAGGGGAAGAAGAAGAGAAAGAGGAGTGGAGAGGAGGAAGAAGAAGATTAATTTTCATGCAATCATTCATTGAAAAAAATAACAAATGCATGCCCTATATATATATATAGGGCCACCAAATAACAAATAAGTCCCAATAAAAAACAATTCGAAAGAGGTCCTCACAAGACAATATGCAAACTAATCCTATCAAAATAAAAAATAAATAATAATAAAGAAAAACATCAATCAATCCAGCCACAATGAAAGTGGTTGGACCGTCTTCCTGCGACGACCATAATCCCGCAAAATAATCAGTCCAGTATTCGTGTCCGCACCAAAAACGAGTCCAAAATATATCATCCTTAGAGCACAAAGTTAACATCACATATTAGAATAAAGTCTCCATGAAACTACTACAATCAGTTACAAAATCACTATCAGTTATTGTACCTCAGTCTAATCTATACGTAGCTACCTCGCTGCCGACTTGCAGACACACTAGAATGGACCCAACACTGGAAAGCAAAGTAAAAACCCGGTAATAAATACATAATTTATTGACCTGAGTTTATGAAAAAAAGATCAAATTCCAAGGTAAAGACAGCTCTGTTGGTGGAAGATTTTGTGTTATAAATTGGAAATCTGGGTCTCTGGAAGCTTAGTTTCTAGGAGAGGGACATGCTACACTAGTGTAAGCCTCTCAGGGCATAATTTCTAGGCTCCACTTTGACCTACTATGCTCTATTTTAGTTTTAACTGGGCATTAGCTTGGTGGTCACAACTCCTGTCTTCCAAGCAAAGGGTCAAGGACTAAATGCTTCTTCAATCATGTTATTCCATTTCGACCCTGCTCAGGATTCCTAGAGAAAAAAACTTCTGAATTTGCAAGTAAAAATAAAATAAGACATGTCCGAATACCTCCTTTAAAACTTCGCTCTTTCTTTTCTAATTGAGTGTAGGAGATCAATAGCTTCTAGCTCTAGGAGTCCTGAGATATCATCAACAGCCAAAGGCTTTATGCCAGCCTCATGTGGAAGGATGCAAATGTATGACTAATGTCTTGCACATGTGATGCATTTATTTTTCGAGGACGTGCTAAGAAAAAACAGGAAGATGAATGTAGCATAAGAAGGAATACTTTTGATTTTTTCTTGGTTCTGCAATCCAATTTACCCAATATAATGCCAAACTGGTTGAAAAATTTCCAAAATTGCATGTTAACAAAGCTGTAGGCTGTGACCAAGTTCATGCAATCCCATTTTGCCGTGAGATTATTCAACTATAGAGTTTTGATGTGAACCATCACTGCATGCGAAGAAACTGCTTTTTTTTTTTTTTTTTTTTTGCTAAAACATGTAGATCAATACTTGATGAGTATGGATAAATTCAACAAAATCAGAAAACAAAATGTCTCGGAGTGCCCAGGATGACTTTCCATCTCCAGCCTACAAGGTACTACCAGAATAACTAGCCGTATAAAGCAATCACCTAATCCGCAGCTTCATTGGCTTAACTGCATTTGCCTTAACTTTTCACCTCTTTTGGATAATTCATATCCCTTAGTGATTCTTCTATTCTGCTTAAGAGATCAAATGCCAAGTCAACTGGAACACCAAGAGAAGCTCCTCTTGCTAGCTACACCCCAAGAGTGTTGATGTGCTCATACATCCATGTAATTTTATGCTTTACATTCAGGTCAAAAGAATCATGGGAGATTTAACAACTAAAAAACATAGCAGAAACACCACCATCAACAACAACTAGAGCATCATCAACATATAACTCATAATTTTCGGGAAAACAAAAGAAGACACAAGCATTTTGCAAAATTGTGGTGGAATTATTGTCCAATTTAAACTACACAAGAATAACTTAAGTCTCATTTGATAGAATAATAATTCATAATTTTTTTTTCCCAGAGAGAGAGAGAGAGAGAGAACATTATAATTCCAACACCCGATCTAAAATTTCTTATATGCTCTGCATGGAAATTCGTGCAACGAGGCCCAATGGCAATAACCAAACCCAACATAGCCCACAAACCCAAACTATGCCGCTACCATTTGCCACCGCCTCGCACGCCGCAAACTAATACACAAAGCAGTTTAAATTTTTTTTAAAAAAGGTAAAAGGCCGAGGAGATGTTGCAGGAGTGCGTGCTCTCGGCTCGGCGGACTCCGCCGAGCCTGGAGGAGGAGGACGGCGACGACGAGTCCAAGACCCGGAAGCAGGCCTCCCTTGCCGCCCGGAACTCTATGCACGCCCGGCTCGCTTCCGCCTCGCACTGCCTCGCCGTCTCCCTCTCTCTCCTTCTCCTGCTGCTGGTCGTCTCATTCCTCTTCTTCCGCTCGCGCTCCGTGATCTGTGTCCCCGCCTACGTTTCCATCCCCCGCACCGCCCTTTTTGAGGCCAGCCTCGAGGGCCTTGCCTCCGATTTCGGATTCCTCGGCGTTCCCTGGTGTAAGCCCTTTAAATCTGTGTTCTCCTTCTCTCGATCTGCGGAAATTAGGGTGTTTTGAGGTTTAATTGCTTGATTTGTAGCTTCTTTCGCTGATCTGAGGAAAAAGATTGATCTATTTTTGAGTAAATATTTTAAAGTTTTATTTGATTTGGCTTTATGATGTGATTCGATTCCGTGATTCCGTGTCCGGAAGAATCTTTTGTTGCCTTTTTGGATTTCTAGCGTCTAATAAGTTTTGGTCGTTACTTCTCAGGTTTCAGATTTGTCCGGTTTATTTTGGTAGTGTAGATGAGATTACAATGAGAATTATGGTAATTTTACGGAATCTTCCAAAAAGTTCGCTCCTCTGGTTGAGTCAATATGGTTTCCATCTAAGTTGCCTCTTCTGTCATGATTCTTTGGTAGATCACGAGTTTATTTATGGAAATTTAAAATGCTATATCGATCATTGCTATCTCCTCAAGGCTTCCTGTCTTCAAGATGCCATTTTTAAAAAAGAAAATTGTTCGGCTGGGTGAACTAGAATAATAGATTGAAACTAATATTACTACAAATGCAGTTTAAATCTTAAGTATAGGTTCCAGATTGTAATTTTTTTCTTCTTTCGGGACCCATCAGCTTTATAGCTTGGTGATTGGTTATATGAGGTAGAATTTCTCTTCCATTCCATGGTTTCTTAGTTCTTGTTCTTGGCAAAAGGCAGATCGAAACACGGCAAAACAGTAGAATGGACGACAAAGGATCTAATCAAAGGCTTGGAAGAGTTTGTACCGATCTATGAGACCCGTCTAATCAAGAACAACATGTACGGGATGGGCTTTGACCATAGCTTCGGACTCTGGTTCATGGCCCGTTGGCTGAAGCCAGATCTGATGATTGAGAGTGGAGCTTTCAAGGGACATTCGACGTGGGTCCTTCGACAAGCAATGCCAGGGACACGGATTATATCGCTGATGCCCCGACACCCTGAGAAGTATCTGAAGAAGGGGCCAGCCTATGTTGATGCGAACTGCACTTCACTGGGAAGGATTTTTTGGATTTTGGAAGAGTCGACTGGGGGAATGTTATGAGGAAGCATGAGATTTTGGATCTCAGCCGGGTGCTCGTATTCTTTGATGATCACCAGAACGAACTGAAGAGGTATATGCATGCCCTATATTTGGTCCTCTTCTATCCAAACACAAATAATCCATATTACATAAAAAAACTTTTGTATATCCTTTTCTGGTTTACTCAGCTCAAGTGTTACTGAAATTTTGCTTTTTGTCCCCTCATGTTCCATGGAACTTTTCCATTTCTTGGTGATGTTTGATTTTATATTTTAATCATTATCCAGCCTTGCAATTTACAAATTATACCTGTTAGTGATCTCTGCAAGAGCATAAGAGAAGAAGTTTAATAACTTTTTTAGTCTTCATTTACTCCTCTAGCATATATATCCATAAGCTGTGGGTGTTGATTTTGTGTTTGCTGAAACAGATTAAAGCAGGCACAGAAAGCTGGATTCCGGCATCTTATATTCGAGGATAACTATGATACGGGAACTGGAGATCATTATTCCCTAAGGCAAATCTGTGATCAATTTTATATTAGAGGTGCATGTTTGTATTCTTCCTTGGCTTTTATGTGCCATATATTACCTATTCCTGCGCTTTCATGGATGCAAGCCAGCTATCCATGGAATATTTGTATAAATACTAGAGACTTCATAAAGTTCAATGGATAAAGCAGTCCGAACTTCATACTCACTGTTGTGTTTCTTGATCAGTTCGCTGACACTTTGAGTAATACAATTAATAGGCGACATTGTTAAAACCAACTAACCATGGAATGTACATTAGGAATGTTGAATCTAAGACTAGGAAAGTGTCTGTTATCTTAAGGATGAGCTTTTTTGTTTTGGAAGCTGATCTTTCAAAGATTCCCGCATTAAGCATGATTGTGTTTTAGTATAGGGTGTGGTTTGGTATTCAAGATTCTACTCAAGGTCCGCAATCTCGATACCGGATACCATATTGATACCTCATCAGTTTGGTACGATATAGTCGGTATGGTATAGCACGCATCATGTACCAACTTAGCTTTCTAATTACTTTTCTCAATTTTTATCCTGGTACGCCTCAATATAGATCGGTACGCACGTCAGTATGCACCTCGATACGCCTCAATACAGGTCGGTATGCCTTGGTACGAGGCGGTATAGGGCAGTACGGATCAGTACGAAGGCGATATGGGGTAGTACGAGGCTTGTACCGATTTAAAGTTGAGTTTTGTTTGGTTTCCTTCTAGTAGGGTATGCCCGATATTGGGCGGTACAACAAATCTTGGTTCCACCAACTAAATTTTGAAACATCATCGCAAGAAATGTCTATTTAGTGTATTATACCTGCTTGCCGGTATATCTGCAAACTTGCTATTGCACCATCCTCCAATGCTAGATAACCACACCTAGTTGACATGCCGAATGCCATGCCTTTTAATTGTCAATGATTTGCTGGAAAATCTTACTTAACAAGCTTTTTCTCATATGCTTGATAAACAAAAAATAAATATTGTATTTTCAAAGCTATCTCTGGAAACCTACTTGAACCAATATAGGAATAGATTATTAAACCATTTGAACCATTTGTTGAGGATCACATCTGAGATGGGATAATTAGTGAGAAGTAGGAGGCATGATATAGATGGTTGCGCTCAAAAACCTTAATGGCTCAAGTTTTTAGGATGTATTGGGTTCTGACATGTATATCAAGCTCTTTTGGTATTAAGACTTCTTGTTTCCTTAACAAGTGGTATTAGAGCTAATGATTGACAATCCTGGGCAATTCTTGGTGGTGTAATTGTGCCGCAATCGATAGCTCTTGTAGAATGGTAATATGCGGACTGGTAGAGCTAAGTCAAAGGAGTTGCATTATGCTGGGTTGATGCAGCAAACTGAACTTGATAGAGCATGGTGATGGGTTGACCATAGGCTTGGGCATTTTCTTGGAAAAGAGAACTTTTATAAAGGTGTGGCAAAAAAATGCTTTTGAAGAGCGAGACTCGTAGTCTTGAGCTGTATCATATTGTGGTGAGATGTGGCTCTTGGATGGAATGGTTGCATGTAGTGCACTCAAAAGAATTATTGGGCGCAAATTTTGATTCGAGAGTAGTAGATTGTACTCGAGGGGAAGTTGAAATTTGCTCATACTTGAAGGGGTGGAATGTGGAGGATCATATGTGAAGTATAGTTCCAGATGGAATAAATTAGTGGGAGGTAGAAGGATTGATATAGATGTTTGGTTTCAAAACATAATGGTTTAAGGTTTTGGCTTAAGCAAGTTCCAACATGTGTATCAATCCCCTCTGGTATTTGGACTTCTTGTCTCCTTAACACCATGGCCAGGAATAACTCTTCCCTTCCTGGAAACTATTGATCCGTTGATAAAAAGCTTCAGAGATGTATGATTGCATCAAGTTGCTCTCACATCCTACAGAGCTCCATCAAACTATCCCTTGTGCCTGCATCCTGTCATCACAGGTTTTATTTTGTTTCCTTATTGGACATGCTTTATTGCTGCCTTTTTATATGTTTTACATCTATATTTTCTGGACATGGAATGGATTTTGAGACTTCGGCAAATCTGGCATGATGTCTCATGGGATTGGTATATAAATGGGGTGGGGTAGGGAGATGGTGGTGTTTGAATTTGATACCCATGTTTTGGAAAGGATAGTTTAGGAATATTGATTTTGCTCATTTAAAAACTGGAGAAGCATGATAGTTCCATGCAGAGGCATAGTATCTATCTTCACATTTTTCTAACATCCACGCACCCCTTCCCCCCCCCACCCCCCTCTCCCTTTCTCCTCCTCCCACTCTTTTTCTCCTTTAAATACTTTCTTATCAGTTTCCTGTACATTCTATGAAGGAAATAGGGAAACTGCTTAATCCTAGTGCTTGTTTATCTTAATTCTTTTCAAATTCCTCTATAGTTGCTACTGCTAGTGCATTGCATTTTTTTTTGGTTTGGGGGAGGGGGGGTAATTATAAAATTTCAATTACATTTTATATAAATTATAGAATATATTGTTAAAAATGGTATGGTATAAAATGGATGGATAGGAGAGAGGAACCTAAAAGAGAAATATTACCATTTGAGTTGTGTTCTAAATTGAATAGTTCTATCAATTTAAAATTCTAAAGTTCAATGTTAAGTGATTTAGAATAGTTGAATTGGTTTGTGATTGGAGAATTGAGTGAATAAAGTAATCAAATTAGGAAACATAGATAATAGCATGCTACTCCATTTATCTTCTCAAAAAAAGAAAAGAAAAAAGAAGGCATTTGTTGACTGGCCAACTTTTCATTTTTGCTAAGATTTGTTAAAGAGAGGCTGATAGTTTTTTTAAAAAAAAAGGCTAAGGGCGTTGATGGGATATAGAGGGGAATATGCCAAAATTCAAGACCGTCATTTTTTTCCAATTTATGGGTCAGAAAAGAAAATCATGATTTCTTACAAGATTTCCACTCTCATGGTTCACTGCATGTTGATCTTTCTGAAAGACAACCTTATTTTCTATATATTGTATTTTCCACTCCTGCTCACCGTTTATGGAAGACTGCAGTTTTTTTTTTTGAAGGAGAAAAACAGTCTGAGGTGTCATTATCCATTTCTTTTAACTCGAGAATTGTAGATGGTTGTCCCCAAGAGCTCTCTTCCCTCATTTTGATAATGAAATTCAGATTCTCTTTCCTTATCTGTTGTCTTCAAGAGATATTTTTCTGCATGCCGGTTCCTTGAAATTCTCTTCCATCATACTCCATCTCCTCAATGAGATCTTTCCTTCATGCTGGTTATTGTGATATCCTGTTATCCTTTAATTTTCCTTTTATGTCTTCTTATCTAGTATGAGTACCTCAGCTGATAATTTACATCTCCTTGTTTCTATTCCAAATAAAAAATCTTTTTTTCATCATCTTCTCTCCTTAACCTACTCTGTTGCTGTTTTTCCTATAGATATCTAAATAATTGATCATCATGTTGCAAATCACCATGGGATCATGCAGATTATCATGAAAGCCTTGTTGCTTCAACTATAATCCTCAAATCTTAATGGTGCATCGCCAAGCAAACTACTTGATGTACATGAAGGTGGCACGTGATCTCATGTTGGTCTCAAATAGTTTCTCTTGACAATCTAAATAGATCATCTTCCAGAATATGGATTGAGTAGTTGTGCAGGTGGGAAACATTGTTCAACCAGGTGAATATACTTGATAGATGGAAGATCAGTAAGTTCTATGACATCCTTTAGACCTGCATAGTGAGCCACATGGCTAGCTTTTCTGTCTACTCTTCTCCTTACATGTCCATTCTGAGCCATTACTATGAAATCAATACCACCTGCAAGTCCAGCACAGAAATCAAAGCCCTGTACTGGCTGCACAGAACTGCTATTGGAAAATACATTTCTTGTTTTGAGTCATCTGGATCGTTTTTCAAAAAAAAATGGTGCTCATTGTGTATTTAAGCACACCATTTAACAATTTGAATAATTGGTGTTGTGTGCAGTCAGTGAGTTAGTTGCATTGCAATGAGTAGGGGCAAGGGTTGATAATTTCAGACTTGTTTCTTCTGCTGGTCCTTAAATACCTTAAGTATATTTTCATTTGACCGGACATTGTGAATTTGTGTTTTTATTGTAGGTGGTGGGCATAGCTGCTTCAAAGATAGTGACGAGGCAAGAATAAGGATGAAAAGAAAAAGGTTCTGGGAGAAGGCTGTTGACATTGATGAACTATGCGGGGAGGGGGAAGCATGGTGGGGTGTCAGAGGATACATGCGTGATGACTTTAATCACAGCAATAAGGTGATATCCTATGCAGAACATTTCCAAAACAGCAGGTTTGTGGAGTCAGTGTTGGATGTATACTGGGAACTCCCACCAGTGGCTGGTCCTTCCCTTACCCATCAAAGTAGATATGACCCTGCTCGTGCATATGATCCAATTGTTGAAGATGGAAGGTATGGTTTATTTCGGAGTCTTGGTTTAGCAAGACTTGAAACCTCAGTATTTAATGGATACACACAGATGGCATATCTTCAAATATCCACCCCGACCTCTTAAGTATATGGGGTCGCGTAATTGATGTGAGATGAATCTAGAAAAAAGGGGGGTTCCAGTTATAATTCAACACTTGTAGATGCCTTTTGTATGGCATGTGGAGTCTATAATCTATTTCATCTGTTAGATTGTTTCTCTTTTACTTATGCATGTGTACTCTGATTTTTGTAAATACTATATGTTTTGATTTTAATGGGTTTGCAACATCATTATCATAAATAATGGACTTCTAGAGTTTTGCTTTGTAAGTTAATTTTTTGATTATAGTTAGGCCTTTTAGCTTTCAGCATTTGTTTTTCTTGTATCTGCATTGTCGTGCTAAATTGGAAACAGTAACTCCTTGCTAAGCCATCCCTGCCAATGTTGCACTTGCTTATCCTACCTCAGGTAATTCTCTCCACCTATCCTTTGAGACCATATTTTGGATTCATAAGTTACAACGTTTATAGGATGAAAAAATAAACTTGTAATTTGTGTTATTGAAGTCATGCCATAGAGGGATCCTATCATAATTTGTCTCTATTGTTTGTTGTTTGACTGCTTGCAAAGAATTATATAGGAAAATTTTACTGCAGTCAGCATTTGTGGGTCTTCTGTCCCCCACTTCATCTCCCCTGTCTACCTCTCTCTCCATTTCCTCTTGGTGGTCAAATTGGTGGTAGAGAACATGTATGAAGCTGCGATTTGCAAAGAGGTTTGAGAGGTGGAGGATGGTTTTCTGGTGAAGAGGTAAATAGATAGGTGCATGTGCTACTTTTTGGGTGTTCATTACCGGGGGGGCATATGTAATTTGCAAGTTTGTATGCTTGTTTTTAAAAGGAGCAAATGTATGCTTAATGCAGAAATTACCTTCTTTCACTCTTCATGAAGACAACTCTCCGATAGTGGAAACGTGGAACTATTAGAAAGACTTATTCAGTCTCTATTACCAGAGAGATCATATTTACATAACGCATGCTAGAGAGGCAGGCAATATGTGAAGTTGTGGCTTTCGCCTATTGCAGAGATGATGGTGGAGAAACATAAGATTAGCATAGCTTCAGTTTCTCTATTTTTAATTTACAATTCTATATCTGACACATTATTACATGGTTGGATATTCTGGTGTTTCCATATATGTGGAGCTCATAGAAAGCAAATGTCAATTCTTTGTCATGTCTTAGAAGTAAACTGTACCTTCCACTTGTATTGTCCTGGTCTATTGACTTGGTAAGTCCCATGATGAAGAGTGGAGACCCAACCTAGTTTCCTAGCTTAGAAATTCATCGTTAGCATACCTGTAATTGTTCTTTTGCTGTTTGTGATGATGAAACCTTTCCTTTCTTGTAGCGTAAAGTCCTTGATGACATTATATGATGAAGTTTGTTGAGTTGTTGTACACAAGGTTTGCCATTTTGATATCGGACCCCGTATCAATACTATTCTATTATAGTATCGGGATGCTCGGTATAGGGACCTGTTCGGTGTATCTAATATTGGTATGCCCTGCATACCGCATGTCTATTCGGTATCGGTATAAAATGGTACGGTCGATATGCACCAATATGGCCAACCTTAGTTGTACATGATAGTTTTTATTATTATTATTGATCTTGAGTCTTGTTTCCTGAATCTTGCTGTTCTTTTCTAGACATACTCCTCTTCTGAGATAATGTATGCCTATATCAAGGTATTTTTATCTCTTCCAATATCTAATGAATGGCAACTTCAATGGTTTAGTCATTACTGATCCAAGCACCTTGAATTCAAACTAATGCCATTTTTACTCATTTTATCAATCACAATATCTATTTATTAATGCCTTGTGCTGCAGAAAACAATTTGAGAATTCTCATCAGAC
Source organism: Phoenix dactylifera (assembly GCF_051530095.1). Taxonomy (NCBI): domain Eukaryota; kingdom Viridiplantae; phylum Streptophyta; class Magnoliopsida; order Arecales; family Arecaceae; genus Phoenix; species Phoenix dactylifera. Next base: position 28,306,969 of record NC_143198.1, on the reverse strand, counting down.
ATAATTACTGTACTAAGATTCTGTGTATCTGCACACCATAGCTTCATTATAAACTAGACCTGGCTTCCACAAGTATCCTTCAGCTGGATTGCAATGCCTATCTTCTGAGCAGATGCACTGTCCTTCCATGGCACACCCGTCAACTTTGGTCAATTCTTTCCCAAGGAGTATCTCATCTGACCACTGGCTGTCAAACATACCTTGGGGGTCTAGTTGGCTCTTTGCTGAAAGAAACGCGCTCAGGTTTGGATACTTTTGTTGCACACCTGTAAAAGCAAGATTTATGTTCTTGGCCCAGTGAGGCTTCGCTCCATGTTTGAAGAACGCCATCTGCTCCACCTCTTCCCAAATGTCTTGATTGTGCCTCGGCGTCAAAGGATCATCAGCTCTATAGTAGTTGATATCCACGACAACAGGATCCTCGGATTGACCAAGGTATGCTTCAGAACTCTTGATGAATCGTATTAAAAATCCGTTGTAGATATCTACACCACAGAAGTTCTTTGGATTCTGGTCTCTTAGCTTCTTGACATCAAGAATGAAGTCTCTGAATTTTGAAGCAGGAAAGATAGCTGTAGTCTCGTAGAAGAACAGTCCTTTGATACTAGGATCCCATGCACATGAGCTCATAGTGTTCCATGATGGCGAGTGTTGACAGGCTCCCGAGGTCTGCATCTTACCCTGATAACCCACAACCGGGTAGCCAGTGAAAATGATATTGTTCTTCAAGCCATTGCCCACTAATTTCTTAAATCCTATCTCTGTAGCTGCCAGGGTGCACCTTCCTTTGACATTCCTTGATTTCTCTAATGCCTTCTCTGCATAACATCATGAAACGTCAGTTAACTTTGCTGTTCTTTTGCCAAGGATACAAGTATGATTCTTTTGATCTGATAGGGTTTAAATGTACCTGTCGATCTCACTGCAGTCGAAACCGCGATGAGATTTGACTGAAACCCAATGAAGTCATTCATACCATCACCAGAGCTGTTCAAGGGAACTCGATCATCGTATCTGTGCACAGCTTTGTGCTGTGATGGGTACCAGGTGATGTCTGGAAACTCATGCTGATGAGCAAGATCGTGGAATTCATCCTCCAAGTGGCTGTCATCTTTGAAAGAGTAGGTAATGCTTCTTTTGAATCTAGGTTCTAGTGAGAGGGTCACCTGCAGTTTTTGATTCCAAACCTTCAGAATTAGTCCGTTGATTAAAATATGAATACCCAACATATATGATAACAAGTTTGCTTTTTTTATTTTTTTAGGTGGGGAATCAGATAAGTCAGTCTCTGAAAATTGTTTCATGCCATCAATTCCGGTCAATGTACAGGTTTTTTATAGTGAAGCAAATGTAGCTGATACCAAAAGGAAGAGGAGAAAGGAAAAAAAAATGTCGTTTTAATAAATTTATACATAACAATACACTTATGAACAGATTTTGCAGTAGCAGGAGCCTCTTGCCCTTAGCTCAGCACCTGTACTTTTATAACTTGTACTTTTTCTTTTTTATATTCCCAGCCAAACCTTAGTGAAGCGATCCTTGCATTGGGTATGGGGGTTATGATTCGAAATTCTGCTGGAGGCACTGAGGTCCGTTGAGATTTTCGAATTTTTTTTGGAGCTCATTGAGCTAATCTGGGTTGGACCCGGTTTTTGGTTAATGACAGAGATTTGGACCTTCAGGTTGTAAGAAAATATAAAATATATAAATAAATTTAGATTTTTTTGCATCGATATCCTTCTAAATATCAGATTTTGCGTGAATATCCTTCGAAAATTGATATTTGCATGTATACCCTCGTAAAATACTTGTTTTGCTATTCTATCCTTTTTTTATTCTTATTTTTGCATATATACCCATGCCATTTAACGCTGTTAAAAAATTAACGGTTTCAAATTAAAATGACTAAAATATCCTTAATGGGTAGGCATGCAAATAGAAATTTATATAAGGGTATACAAGCAAATAGTAACTTTACAAGGATATTTATGCAATTTTCTATATTTAGAAGGATATACACACAAAAAAATCATAGAAGATGGAAAGAATTTAGATACATTAATTAATGTGATAGCCTTTCTAATCCTTTATAACAGTCAACATCAACTAACAAGCTCTTTTGTTTTTTAAAGTAGTACTTAAGTCTTGTAGAATTCTTAACCTTCTTAAAATATCCTCCAAATTTTACTTTTAATTTGAATAGTTGTTGCTCCATTTAAGAACCTGTACACTGAATAAATAAATATACACGATATAAATTGTAAAAGAGAGTGCTTATCAACCAAACATATCCTAATAAAATAAAAGAAAAAAATATATACAGCCATATTATGTTTCAACAATCAATCAAAAATGGGTGATATTTCGTTTTTCTTATCTTCAAATAAAATATATGATATGCAGTTAGAAATCAAAAAATAAAATTTTAATGTAGGTTCACAGTGAAAACTAGAAATGAAATAAATCTAATCTAATTAATCTCCCACCAGAATGGTTCTAATCGACTCGTTCGACAAGGATCATCAAAAAAAAAAAAATATTGGTTTTCTGATTTCTGATGCGAGTAGCCATGTTGATCCAAACTCGCCTCATCGGAGTCACCACCCGATCCCACCAGCCCTCCATCCCTTCCTTTTCTCCTCCGCCTCTTCTCTTTCTCTCTCTCTCGTCTCTAAGACTCTAACCAGTTCTCGGCTTCGGGCTTGGGCCCGTGATCGGGATCCCGATACGCGGGGGGCGGGCGGACGCCCGAGGGGGGAGGGGGAGGCGAGAAGCCCGCGGGCAGCGGGGAAGCTGCCGTGGGGGCGGGGGTGGGGGGAGGGGGGGTGGGTGGTGGTGCGGGGGATGGGGAAGCCGGGCGGGAAGCCTGCGGGGCGGGGTGGTGGTGGGGAGATGGGGTTGGTGGTGGTGGTGGGGGTGCGGGGGATGGGGAAGCCGGGCGGGAAGCCTGCAGGACGGGGCGGTTTGGGGGGGGGCGGGGTTGGTGGTGGTGGTGGGGGTGCAGCCGTGCGGGGGATGGGGAAGCCGGGCGCCGCACGGGGGGGCGGGCCGGGGGGGGGGGGATGTGGGCGGGGGATGGGGAAGCCAGGCGCGGCGCCGGGGGAGGGGGGGGAGGGTTGTGGTGGAGGTAAAGAGTAAGGGTAGTAATGTCATTTCAAATTTTAATTTTATTTTTAATTAATATAAATATATATTTTTTTAACACCGTTAGAACAACCGTTATATTATGGATATTTATACAATAACAGAGTTTTACGAGGGTATACATGCAAATATCAATTTTGAAAGGGTATTCACACAAAATCTGATATTTAGAAAAATATCTATGCAAAAAACTCATAAATCTACCTCATCCTATCAGCTTAAGCTTTTAGGAAAAGTTGTGATTTCAAGTTGAAATCACCACTTTTCCTAAAAGCTTAAGCTGATAGGATGAAGTAGATTTATTTATATATTTTATATTTTCTTATATGGGTAGAGTTGTAATATCACAGCAAAGCTATCTATACCCTCTTGATGGTTTTGAGAAACCCGAACTAGTGCCGCCCTCACAAAATGAATGATATGCACATACATAAATATACGTTACGAAGAAAATCTTTGGAGATTAACTAAATAATTGAGAATGCAATTGATAGCATTATAATCCATTGAAGAGAGGAAACCAAATGTTTTGTTTTCATGCATCTAGAAGGGTTGGAGAAGACTATTGATCTATCGACCCTGTGAATTTGAGACCTAATATCTAATCATCGATCTCATGCCTGACTCTAGCTTATGTGTGAAACCTAGCCATGGTGGTTGGGTATCTATAAAAAAAAATAAAAATAAAAATACATTGTCCTGTCTTTGTCTTGACAAGAGACCTTGGGCATTTTGTTTTGCTAATGATTTTGATGAGCAATAAAAGACAAACATGCCACTTCACCTCAGTATCTGGTGTTTTCCATCGCTTTTTAAATGGAAAATAACTTTCCTAGAAGCCCCACCAAGAAGGCAACGGATCCTTTGCCCTGGGCTTCTGGGCTCGGAAATAGCTTCATCCAGGTTAGGATAGGCCAAGGGAAACGAGGTTATGATAAGACGATGCCAAGTTGTCGACCATCGGCCAATCTTAGAGCTCATTTGGTTCATGGAAAAAGAAGAAAAAAAAGTGTGGTCAACGAAAAAGTAATGAGATATTTCTTGTTTGATTGAAGTTTTCAAAAGAGAGAGATAGAAAAGTTGTATTCTCATGAAAATATAATTCTCATGTTTAATGAAAAAGTCTTTTCCATGAGAAACATGGAAAAGTTACTTTTCCATGAGCCGAAAATCACTTCATTTTTATTTTTTTTCAAAAAAACCTTTTTAGCATTAAAAAAATATTAAAGATCTAATTTTTATTAAGAGTATAATAGGAATTACACATAACTTTTTCAGAAAAGTGGATGGTCAACCAAACATAAGCACTCTGAAAATCTATCACTTTTTTATTGTCAACCAAACATGTCAAAAATACTTTTCTAGGCATCTATTTTCTAAAAATTTACTTCTCAGAAATCATATTTCGAAGAAGAAAAATGCTTTTCGGAAACCAAACGAGCCCTTAATCACCATATGTAGTATACGGTACTAATACCAGCATCAATGAAGCAAATAAAATCCAAAGGATTTGTAACCGACCTTGGAGATGACTCCCAACAGCCCCAGTGACACCCTCGCCGCGTTAAACAGCGGATCTCCTTGCACCAGCCTCACAATCTTGGCATACCCTTCCGAGCTCCCCGCCGGCAGCACCAGGCTGAGCCCAACGACGTGGTCGTGCACCGCCCCGCCCTTCCCCCACCACGAGCTCCCGTGCGACCCCGTGCTCACCACCCCGCCGACGCTCACCCCCTCCCAGTACGGCGCCACCACCAGGCTCAGCCCCGCCGCCTCCACCTTATCGATCAGATCCCTCAGCCCCACTCCGGCGTCGGCCGTGACCGTCAGGTTCTCGGCGTCCACCTCGATCCCGGTGCTGTACTTGGCCGTGCTTATAAGCGTCGAGTTCTCCGACGGAGGACGCGCTAGCTTCGGGATGGTGTGCGAGAACCCGCTTACTACCTTGACCTTTTGGTTCCTTTGGCTGGCCTGCGCCACGGCGGATGGGAGCTCCTCCTCGGTCATCGGGTAGGCGACGGCTTGGACCCAGCATTCCTTCCGGTCGCCCCACACGCCTTAGGCGTTGGAGAGGACGCAACCCGTCGCGTTGCATTTGATGGGGGGAGCCGGCGGCCTCGCCAGGGCCGGCGCCGGGCTGGAGACTATTAATGCAAATAGGCCATGGAGGAGCCAGACCAGGGAGGCCATCGCGGAGTCTTGGGTGGATGGATCTTGTGCGACTCTTCCTTGGGTTATAGGTTGGAGAAGGAAAGGAGTACTCTTCCTTGGGTTTTTTATTTTTTAATTTTGGTACACTCACGAGAGTGCAGCCCACAAAATTAGAAATAACAAAAATAGTATAAAGAAGACCGGGAGATGCACTCGCTCAAAAGACTACATATATTGGTGGAGCAACCGCATCCGACCGGTTCCGTGCCTCCGATTCTGAATCTACTCAAGCCTTCTTTAGAAAAAAAATACTCATAACACTCCTCGTATAGGTGATGCTTTTCTTATGTTAAGCTTTGAAAATGAGAGCCTGGGATAAATACGCTGCATTATTGAGTGTTTATATTTGATTTTTTTCCCCATATGTGTGGAAGGAAGTCGCAGAATATGGAAGTTTCCAGCTAGCGGCCAAGATGGTGCTTTTATTCATTGTATATTATTGCTTTTGGTCTTTCTCACAGACCGCTGCTTGTGATGCCTGTGCATGGAGCTAATGGAAGGTTCTCATGTGAATGCCTGAATGGAGATGGCAATCCAGTATTACCAACGTGCATCTCAATTGTAGGATTTTAATCGCCGAGTGCCAGCTTGTATTTTTTTTTTTTTGGTGCAACCAAACATATCTTAAGGATTTCCACTCCAAATGACTCCACTTTGATGCAGGTGATAAGTACTTTCTCTTTAGCAATTGTGACCTGCTTTTGTGATTGGCATTCTGTTGTAAGAAGCCGTTATCGTATCGCATTCATAAAGCCATAAGCTGATATAAATAAATTGCGCGAGATTTTGTAACGTTCGTCCACCATCTTATGAGTTTTCCATTACCAAATACAAAGCGAACACCTAAATTAGCGCAGTCTCAATTCCACCATACGTGGAGGAAGTTATCATATAATAATCTCGATGCTCTTTCTCTCTCCCTCTCTCGGGGTTGAGTTTCCTGATCTGGCATTTTAACTTTTTTATCGTGTCCTTCTGGTCTCTTGCAAAAACAGAGACATCCAAGAATGATTGCTTAAAATCATGTAATTTTTCTGAAATAAAACTCTACACTCTACACTTGTTATACACGCAGAGTAGTTTCAATTTCTCTGCTTTCTTTGCATTTTTTCTTTTTTTTTCCCTTCTTTTGTACCAGCCAGCACGGGCTCACTGTTGGAATGATACCATACCAGCAAAAGAAGCATGGCAACACCTGTGATCTATTATTTTTCAACTTGTTTGACTGTGTCTGTACCCATAATATATTATTCGTTTTAGCTTTAAAAAAAAAGCAGCAGCAGCAGCAGCAGCCTGGCGGCACCAGTGAAGTAGCAGAGCAGAGGGTTATAAATGTTGTCAACTTAGAGATTTTATTTAACTTTATTTTATTTTTAGAGGGACAGAATGAAGAAAAGAAGCAAAACTAAAAAGAGACTTTGTTAAGGAATTTATCAAATTACGATGGCTTCTTCAGAATTCATGTATACTGGTTGATGCTTTCAGGATTCTGAGTGTGCATACAATTGCAACAATATGAAGGAAACTAATTTTATGACCATAAGATTATTATGTATACAGTAGAGCTGGTTAATTAGGACTCGGCTAAACCTGGGTCAAATTTCGAGCCAACTTTGAATTGGCTCGGATTAGGCAAATAGTTTGGAATGGAACAAGTAATAACCCATCCATCTAGGGATAAATACAATATTGAACCATGCATACATGATATACACAATAAGGAGTGATTATTTTAGGGATTGTCCCTCCAACCACATGACACACCTAAATCATTGAAGCAGATTTAGTATTACAGAGTCATGATTGAAGAAATTAATGGAGAGTTTTCCTTATAAATTTTTAATTTGATATGTAAAATTAAAAAAAAGCCCTTCTATCAGCTCAAGTTTAATCCTAGTTCACTGACTGCTTCTTAATCGGGTCCAGAAAAGAGCGCATGCTGGAGTCATCCGGCAGTAAAATGGTCGTATATTTTAATCCACCGTTTGATCGCCCACCGCACATCTCTCAAAGCGCTCCGACTTTCATCCGCCTGCGAGACGGTGGATGATCCTACGGTGGAGCGCCCCCGAACCGAGACGAGCAGCTACCGCGGAGCAGGGGGTCTCTTTCGTTTTCATCAGACCAGACCAGGCTCAAATTTTAAGGCCTCACCAGCTTCTAAGCCAGTTTCGGAATTACCAAAAAAAATATGGCCCAATCCGATGTTAAGGGAAAATACATAAGAAAATAAAATGAAAATATCACATACAATACAAAATTGTTATATATTTTATCCCCTAGTCTATTAAATATCTGATGATCCGTATGAGTGTGTGTTTAGTTCCACAATTGATTATTTGTTACATAGATCTTGAATACTTATATAGGATCAAAAAATTCAAATAATACTTTCCGATTAGCCATTTTAGATGAAATTCTATATTTACCCAGCTCATAACCTATGTGCACTAGACAACACTGCAGTATAAATCCATTAGGACTGACCATAGACCGATCGTGGTACTTGTAATTAGATGAACGTCAGAACTTAAATTGAAAAAATATATAAGGACCTGTACGGGCATGTGTTTAGTTTTACATCGGTTATTCACTAAATTGAAGAAATTAAAGAGATCTCCGGTTACAATAAAAGCAACAAAAAATTGAAAATTTCAACTACCATTTTGGGTCATTATTTTTTATAACTGATAATCTAATGCCTGAAGTTGTTTTTTTTTATAAAAAAGGGACAACTGGCATATTTTCCATCTGCAAAGGCCATTATTTTGTATATATTGCAGCAGCAAGCACCCAGTATAAACTCACATCCCAGCACACATCATGGCTGAGATGTAAACCTCAGCCATGTCGCATGCGCAAGCATGGCTCCTATGATTTGCTCATAAGAAGAAGAAAAAGAAGAAGAAGAAGAAGAAGAGTCTTCAAATAAATTCACTTTGTATATGCCATTAAAGCAAACATAACAAACTTTAAGTTCCATATGGATTTCATTTTTTAACAGAAATATGCCTGAAAAATGTAACATACCAAGCCTACAGACTGATGCATTCATCAGCCAAGCCGATACCCTGTCGCTAAAGATCTGCTAGGTATGTCCACAGTTTAGTCAGGATGTTATTTCACGAGAATAACTTCGACATACACAGAATCTACAAGTTTCCATGGTATAAAAGTCAGATCATATTCCAGTTCCATGGTGATATCTTTGGGTATAATTTGTTTAGTAAGAAAATAGAGCGTTCACAGAGTTTGTGCTTTGCATGCCCACCAACAAAGAGACATCATCATGAGTGAAAGAACACAGGAACATCATTCATTTTCATTTTATTTTGTTATAGAAAGAAAAACAGAGAGAAGAAGCTTGACTCTGAGTGTACATAAATCTACCAATCTTTCCTTCCCTTCATCATTGCAGCTCAATGATGGCAGGGAAGGGCTTCTAATGCCTTCAGTTTACAATATTCATGACTCTGAAGGCCAGACCCACCAGGCCACCAATGCAGGCCCCTACACCATGATTCTAAAGCTGGATGTAGCGTAGGGCAGCGGTTGCACGCATACATGCGAGTGATTGCATGCACACGCACGCACAAACGAGCGTGCATGGGCAAACAGAGGCATGCAGGCACAAGCGCACATCATGTGTTCAGGTGAGACCTGAATTGAAGTGCTAAGAATCGCTTTGCATAAAAGAATAAGATTTTGAGTTAACTAGGTAAAATAGCAACCATCAGAAACCACTGAAAAATTCAAATCACCAAATTATGAACAAAATCACTGTAACAATGTCCACCTGGTCCAGGCCGTTTCATCATTTAGACCCCGCTGCGTGTTCTAACATCATCAGCAAATGATAGCATGATATTTGTACCATTACACCTTAGGTACGCCTTTTAATCCACACAAAATAAAGTTTAGGCCATGGATCATGAACTCAAAGATACAAGATGCAAATAGCTAAAGCTGGTTTATATAGGATATGGTATTTAGATTTGCATCTGAATAATTTTATCTATGAAAATTAATTAGAAGAAATCTGCAGTTGTCATTAGCACACAGGAAGCAGTGCCCAAAACCATAGCAGTTACAGCAAGACAAACCATATTGGTTACAGCAAGGCAATCATCTACATGTATAAAAATGACAGGGACAGTTTGCAAGGGATAAAGAGACTGACTCAACCTAATAAACATTATGTCCCTAGGAAATCATTGGAAGTTAAATAAAAGTTTCACACGATGTGTAACAAGCTGTAAGGTATAAGAGAGCACTTTGGATGATCCCTTACATCTTTCCAGAAGGGGCCTTGCAGACAATTGTTTCACTTGTTTTAGCTGTAGGATGAAAACGCAGCTAGCTCCGACTCTTGCACTTTTCCATGACTCTAGGGGCTGCAAGCAGACAGACGCATAAACCATTAAATATAAGATATAATATATTAATGAAATCTAATATGATGTTAGGAATGGATGCTCTAAATATTGCATTTTTCAGTTCTTGTTACTGGACATTTAAGAAATAATTAATATATATAAAAAAAAAAAACAAGAGTACAAATATCCCAGGAATAGCTGGAATAACTTATGCAGTACTGTAATAATGAAATCTAAATAACAAATGTTAGATACAGCTATCATAAATACATGAGGACTATATGCATACAGATCATAGAAATCCTTTTAGTTCACAATGATGCATTTTTTTCTAGTTAGCTCATAATTATGTCTTTAGTTAAAGATTGAATAATACAACAACAGAACAATCACCGAATGGTTCATAATTATGCCTGAGGAACTCCACATTCGGGTAATGATGCTTGCCCCACAATACATTAAAAGTAAGAACCTTACATAAAGTATGTCATATTAACATCATTTCATATGTTATTGTTGCTGCAAATCATCATTACAGACAGAACCACTAGTTTATGCCTATTTTGCTAATTGGTCAGATCAGGAGATATGTACCATCATCAGTTGGATGAGCAACATGTTGGAAGATGCGGTACATCTATGATGTTAAAGATAAAGTTTAACTGTGCGGTCGATTAACCAAGTACAAGCAGTGCAGATGCAAGAATCAGTAAAAATATAGGAATGCTATTCACATTTGTATGTACCAATTCCAATTGCTTCTGAGCCTTTCATGATCCTGAGCCTCCTACAAGTGTCGATGAACATACTGCAATTGCCAATGAATAAATAACTGCTTGTCAGATTAATGTAACACCATAATTAAAGACCATCTAGCAGAAATGGATCAGAACAAACAGATAAAGTAGAAAGAAGTAGAAAACCAAATATCCATGTTTCCCATGAAGATACCACACGACAATAAATTAAAAGTATATATATAAAGAAATTTATTCAAGCTGGAGAAGCACATGGTACATCCCTTCAGAAAAAAATTTAAAAAATAAATAAAAATAAAAACAATGTCGGAATAGTCTTAACACGATATTACCTCTATGAATTACAAATGAAATTGATCGAAGCTAAGGTCAACATTGAGGATCTCAGTTAACAAAGGATTCAGTACAAGTAAACTACTGGAACACTTAAATGATTCACACTGAATTTGTTTCAATGATGCTGATTAGTTTAAAACAGCTCAATCATGTTGTTTTATATATGGGTAAGATTTGGTTTACTTTCTACTATCTTGATGGTTAGGGTCCTTTTTACATGCTCACTTACTAACACTATTGTGCCATAAAGACAGATTGGGGGACATAATCAAAAATCACAATTTTCTTATAACAGTGAAAAGCCAACTACTACATCTTTATGACCTTTCCTTCTTCATTGTAACTAGAAAATTCATAAAGTTGCTGAAGATTGTTCTTACTTCCATGGAACATCACCAACAAGCATCCAATCACCATCCTTGTCTTCATATGTAAGGACATATTCAGATCCTTGGAGAAGATCCATCATCCGGCTCTCACCTAGTCCATCTCTGCCGGGTATTCCATGTGAACCGCACTGGCCTAGAATGCCACAAAATAAAAGAAAAGTAAACCCATCCTTGCACAGACACTTGCAGAAGCTACAAAATAATATTAAGGACAATGACAATTTTTACTTCTCATGTGGGACAACCTTGGGTTGTTTAAAGAATATGATGAGATAAACAAAAGCAAAACCACAGGATATTTTGTTATGAAAGCTTCCCTGAAAAGTCTTCAACATCCACATTGAATAAAGGGAAATCAAAATAAAAATGATGTTGAAGCAATATTTTCATAATGTTCTGAATATCCTCTCATCTGAAGAACGATAAATTGAAAAAGAATGCTAAGATTTAACCTCCTGTTATGGAGGTGAGCTCTTTTCCTTGAGTATTCCTTCATAAACCTAACCTGAAAGGTACAAACCGCTATAATCCTATAGACAACATAAGGGAAAGGCTCTAAGAGATTTTAAAAAAAACAAAGAAATCAAATTTTCACAGTAGCTCAACTATATTACTCTCATGCAATAATCTACAAGCCCTTAGAGATATCAAAAGTAATGGAGACAGTAAAGCAATCAAAGTGTACCTTCATGTCTCATCAAGTGCATGTAGGAAAAAAAATAGAAAAAAGTAAATAAAGAAGAGTATAGCCAACATAATGATTTATATGCAAGAATTTTTCATTTCCAATTAGCATGACTTCTCAGTAGGAGGCTGCCATCATGATTAAAAAAAGAGAGAAGAGAGAAAAGAAAGAGGAGAGAGTGGGAGGGCAGGAGTGGAAGAGACCTTATGTGTGTGTGTGTGTGTGTGTGTTTTGAAGCGATAGAAGGGGGGTTTTCCGAATGAGCCTAACATGCCAAACAATGCAAAATGTTCCCCACAATTAAGAAGAGAAACTAAAAAAATTGAAAATTAACACAGGCCTACCAATGGTAAAACAGCTGAACATCTTCTCCAGTGCCGATGAAAACTCCTTATAGTTGGAATATGTTTTGAGGTCAACTTTTCTGAGATACGGGGCTCCATCCATGCTAACCTTGACATAAAGGCAACCTGTCCCTGGTTTTCCTTCAGTATCTTCTTTATTCTTCGATGGGTTTGAAGCCATTGTATTCTTTCGGTAACTACGGATTGGGGGCCAACCCACTACCTGTGCCCTGTTGGATATCATTTTTCTTAGAACAACAGCAATCTGGAGACTACCCAATTGTTAATACAATAATATATCTACACATAATGTTCATGAAGAAAACAAGTTCCATGCTTCAGGAGGAACAAGAAAAGGAGGCGGTGAAATGGAAAAAAAAACGGTCTAGGTTAATTTACATTGTATCCACATATTAGCAAGCATGAAAATTTTGTTGCAAGAACATAGCGCATGCATCTATGTTCAATCCATGAATTCCACACATTAAGAACAGAGAATCAATTAAGAAATTGAGAGCCAACAGGAGAAATGACATATTTAAATTAAGCAAAAAATTGAAAAGACAGTTTTTCAGAATCATGGTGGTGGATCTGTGAAAAAAAAAACAAATCTAATTCAATCTACACCAGAAACATCATAATAAAATAATAGTGAGGATTAAAAAAAAAGCTTTAGAGAAACCACAACATTGGTGTTTTAAAATAGCCACCATGGGAAAGGGCAACTGCATCGAATATAACAAATTCAGAAGAAATCAGCAGTTACAATCAATCATTTCTTTATTTTACAGCAACGACAACCACACATCTCCCAATCCATAAGCAACAAGACTGAAAAATAACAAAAATAACCAGAAATTTTGAATGAATACCTATTCTATCTCTTATTTCCGTCTCTTTTTCTGTGGATTAATCCACCAAAAAGATTAGCAACAAATCAATGCGAAACGGCCATGCTATTAAGAAATACTAGAGCAGTTGTACTAATATATATTCATCAAAACCACCGTAAAATAAGAGATTGCCTCAAAACTTAAATAGGTAATTACCATTTTTCCTTTTTTTCATTGCAATGAAAAAAATCGCAAGGAGATAACCTCAAAACTTAAAAGTAAAAAAAAAAAAAAAAGGTAAGATAACTTTACAACTCACCACTTACTCTCCCCATTGTGAAATTACCCAAGAAGCTAAGAACAGTCAAAAGAACTTACTTCGCAGCAGGGGCGACTCCAGCCCCCGAAGCCAGAGCCTTCTTTTCCTGACCCGCTGCTGCCGCCGCCCCGTTGACATCCTTCACCGAGCCCGCCGGCCCCGAATGCTTTCCGACGCCGTTCTCCCCCCGAGGCGAGAACAAGTTGCCGCCTTTCCCCAACTCCACCTCAGATCCACTCCCTCCGGAGATCATCCACTTGCCGGAACCGTCAATGGCGTCCGAGAACCCCCTCTTCGCGCCGGAGACGAGGCTTTTGGGGAGTCCAAGTGTCAGGCCGGGGCCGTCCTCCCGCTCGGGGGACTGAGATCCCGGGAGACCCAAGCGGAGCTCGGTCTCTTTAATATTGAGCGCCGGCGGGCGGGCTCCGAGCTTGGGGTCGTCCTCAGCGGAGAGGGAGGAAGACGAAGAGGAAAGCCTGTCGGAGCTCTCCATGGAGGAGAGCTCCGAGAGGCCAATATAGTCGTGCTCCAAGCGCGATGTCATGAAAGCTTGCCCGCGGGTTTCCAAGAGGAATTCCGGCGAACAGAAAGCGGACAGTGCGGCGTGACGGAGAACCAATATAAAGGGAAGAAGAGTGGAGGAGGAGAACCAGAAGGCAAGGAAAAAAAGTTGGTGCTCCAAGGGATGACAGAGAGAGAAGCCTTTAATATAGTTGTTTTTGCGGTAAGGATAGTGAGAAAGCTTTGATTTTTTTTATTTTTTTGATTGTTTTTTCTGGTTTAGTTCTATTGGCTAACGATGTTTTGTAGAGGGGAATAAAATAGTATAGGGAAGTGAGGGTTTTAGAGAGGGAAATTGGAAGGGAGGAGACCGACTCTTTTTTGTACAATTTAATTAATTTTTGGGGATTGGTTGATGGAAAATGTCTACCCGTTTGGGGGCAAACCTACCGACAGGGGACTGAAAGTTCCCGACAGCGTTTCTGATAACGTTCCTTCAGTTCATAAATTTCTAATTCTTTAATGTTAGTATAGCGGCTAAATATCTACTTTTTTTTCAACGGTGCACCCTCTGTGTGAGTCTATACTTGAAGTTTGTGTATATATACCAAGGCATTTATATTTTGTTTTCATTATTTTGGGTGCAAAAAGGGTCCAGCCCAATTTTTATATATATATATATATATATATATATATATATATATATATATATATATATATATATATATATATATATATATATATATATGTCTCCCTTGTGTTTCTTTATAACAATCCAGAACCTTATCTAAACTGGCCAGCCGAAAAGTATTATTTGGATTTCTTGATCCTGTATAACTACCCAAAATCTATCTAGCAAATAACCGATGTGAGATTAAACACACGCTCGGACAGGTGCTCACATACTCCCTCCATTCAAGCCCTGACGTCCTCATCAGGCTAAGAGTTCAAATCCATTCAAATCTAATCACAAATACCACGATCGGCCCGTAATCATCTTCAATGGATCCATATTGCAGTGTCCCCTAGTCTGCATAAATTATGGGCTAGATCCGCTCTGATACCATTTGTAACAACTCAAAATCTCACCCAACATGGCTAGCCAGAAGGTATTATTTAGGTTTCTTGATTCTGTATAAGTATCCAAAATCTATCCACGAAATAACTGATGCGGGACTAAACACACACCCGTACAGATCCTCACAATATCATTTTTATAGGTTGAAAAATACCATGTAGCACCACTCAATTCCCTGCTCTAATGGGAGTGAATGGCGATACTTACCTCTTTCTTTGTATTGTACAAATCTTGAAGTTGGGTGAGATAAAAAACTAATTAATAATCAAAAAATATT
The DNA here is from genome assembly GCF_051530095.1 of Phoenix dactylifera. NCBI lineage: Eukaryota > Viridiplantae > Streptophyta > Magnoliopsida > Arecales > Arecaceae > Phoenix > Phoenix dactylifera. The sequence continues at coordinate 28,291,718 of NC_143198.1, read as the reverse complement.
ATTCGATAAAAAAAGTTAAAGAATCGACAAGAAAATTACTATTGCTAAACATATGATCAAGATCATATACGATAGAATATTATTCTTAATTAATCATGATCAGATAAAGAAAGCAAAGTTAGATGTATAAAGTTGTATCACAACAACAAAAAAATATTTATAAAAGCATGAATAAAAATTAATACACCATCATTATCTAATTCTTGATCATTTTTTTCTACCGTAGCTCTGAAAAAATATTTCACGAAATAGTAAATAAAAAATAGGATAAAGAAGAGAACCGAGACACAATCGTTCGTTTGTTCCTCAATTAGCAAAATTGAAAACTATTTCTATTAAGCAACACATATGTTCAATAAGAATTCAAGAAAAGAAAGAAATAGGGCGTCATCTTTGGGCGTCTTTCCCTCTCTCTGCTTTGGCCTTTGGGCGTGAGGCGACGACACAGCTTTCCAATCCTTGTCCAACCACGCCTGAATCATCCGTCATTATTGTGTTCCGCAGCGGTCAGCCCCCGCATCGAACGGCTCGCCATCCATGCAATGCCAAGGATCTCCCTCAGTATCCAACCATCCAGACCAAGCCATCCCATGAAACACCAAACACCATTCCGTTCCAGTATCTCCAAGCCAAGCAACCACAATCACACGACTTTCGCTTGCTCTCCGGCAGCCTACAGGAAGTATCCCGTGTGCTCGGTGTTCGGGACAGACATCTGGTCCGCTGTAAGATACGGTGGAATCATGATCCGGACGGCATGGATCCATGCGTGTCATGAGCTCGGCGACAATGGGCGGTGTTTCGCGCCGGAGTTGACGGCAACCGTCGATGGGCTTTTGACTGCCCGTCCATCAGGAACTGCCGGTGACCCACCGGAAGATGAAAGAAGACCATCCACATCAACCATCACAATCGCTAGTTTTTATAACAGTGCATCGAGATGAGCATTTAATAAATAAAATCTGAAAAAATGAGCGGTTCTGAAGCCATGCGGGAGACAATTTCTCTGTAAGAGGGTTGATGATTCGTTTATCCCAATTTTTTTTATTTTAGAAATACCCTCTAAAATATCAAATTTTATATAAATATTCTTTCAAATTTAATATATATATATATACCTCTTAAAATACTTATTTTTGATTTTTTTTTTATTTTTGCATATATATCCATGCCGGCTAGCATCATTGATAAATTAACAATTTTAAATTAAAATAACTAAAATATTTTTAATAAATAAATATATAAAAAATATTAATTAAACAATTAAGATGGAAGGCAAAAAAAATAATTTCAAAATTTTACTTTATTTTATTTTTAATTAAAATAAATATGATTTTTATTAATAATGCTAGATTTATATAAAATAATGTTTTATAAGAATAAAAAATAAATATAAATTTTACAAAGATAACATAAATTTAAATTTTTGAAAGAATATTTATATTAAAAAAAATGAATCGTCACTGATATCATATAAGATGGAGTACATAGGCTTGACCGATTCAATCATATCCCAAACTATTTTGAAATCCAGGATCATACATGATACACATTCATACTTAATCATGTATAAACATGTATATCAAAGCACGATTTACTGGTTGCACGCACGCATGCGAAAGATCTTGATGGTCGTGTGAAAGCCCTAATCCTACATCCACACGGCAAAGGAGGATGCGAAGTTCGTGGGAAAATGGTCGGCCTTTCATTAAAGTCCCGTCCGCACGAGTGGGTGGTTTAGGTATATGTCAATCCTATTCGCAACATTTAACGCCAAACCTCGTGAAGTGCGACTCATGAATTGCCCAACTGCCAATAGTTAGGCCCTTTATTTGGCTGAGTTAATTGAGATTGACGTGTACTTATTTGTTTTTAGTCCACGTAGATTTAAAATTCTATTTTCATCCTTTAATTTTGGTGAATACTTTGTATTTAATATCTGTTATTGTGCAGACTTACATATAATTATATACAAAACACACCGACATAGTTTGTGGGGTTAAAACGACATAGTTTGTGGGGTTAAACATAAAATGACGATCAAATGACTCATGATTTATGTGGGGAAAAAACTGATATTTATTAAAGCGTTGTATCTGAGCCAAAATTATTATCCCATTGATGAGAAGTAATGGGATCTACTTGTCTTGATATCAAACAAGATGGCCCATGGAATGGACTTAACTCAAAACGTTGTCTTCAGTTCAATGCAAGACAAGTAGGTGGCTCCCTACGTCCACTTATGAGCAAAATAATAGAGATGGATTCCCTCGTGCGGTGTCAAAGACTGGGAAAGAGCGGTATGTGGCCGCTGTAGCCTTCAGTGGACCAGCTTGTCGAGTTCCATCCGTGCAGCGAGGACCCATTGGAGCCCCACGGAATAAAGCTCCGTTTGGGATAGAGTCAAAAGCTTCGGCCTTATCTCTATTAGCGGCGTAGCCGGGCGGTATAGCTCACTGTTCTACACTTCTGCTAGCTTTAAGATGTGAAAGAAGTACAGTTTTCTTTGGGCTGGGGGTCTTAGGTGACTGAGACGGTCGCCTAAGGCTTGAGCTGGCCCTGATATCTAAGCAAGGCGGAAAAATTTGCACATATTGACTGTTTCTTTGCACTCGACATAGATTATTTTAATCATTATGAGTATATTTGGACAAAATCTAACGACGATGTGTTTCAAAAAGCTGAATCATATGCCGAATTTTTAAATTTTATAACTTGGTATATTCAATTGAGATGATATATATATATTTTTAAATTAGATAATTTTTTAAAATCTATGGCATAGCACGATCCTCTAAGAAGGCCTTGCAGGTGGTGATCAAATCTAAATTTCATCGCTTGAGCTTCGAAATAGACGGATTAAACTAAAAATTTTATTTTCAATAAAAACTTTCATCGCATGGATCTCTCAATTAAGAAAGAATTAGGTGGAGCAATAGAAGGCACAATTGATGTAGAAATACAGATTTTTCTTAAAATTTTAGCTTTTTCGTATTTTCTTTACTGGTCATGTCTATTTCTGAAAAGTTGTTGAGAGAAATTCGATTCAAATTTGCAAAAATGGATTTTACTATTATAAATTAAGAGTATGTAATATCAATTTTACTATTTTTTTAAAAAAAATTGAGACATTGGAGTTTACCGGATTAAGAATTTTTTTTTCTCCCAGCCATATCAATGATATCAGTAAAAATTACAGGAATTTGATACCCAAAACCGCTTTCAATTATTGCACCCACTGCACTGACCTCACCCAAGCAAAGCAACAAAGATATCCCTCTATTCCATTCCGTACCCTGAGATGGAGATTCCCTCAAGAGTATTATCGTCATTTTACCGCTAAGGATGCTACGGCTGATGTTAAGGTTCAGAATGCCATCTACCGGTGTCTTGAATCGTCCAAGTCACCCATTTTAGATGGCTATTTGGTTGTCTATAAATTTTAGATAAAGGATAACATAATACTAAACAAATTTCTCATCAGCATCTTGCTAAATAAATTTCATTTACGGCACTAGTTTTGGTTATATGAGTTGAAAATGCAAGAGTAATAGTGAGTGTCCATGGCTTAATTAAGGCATAAGAATCTTGCAAATTCAACTAGAAAGATGCTAATGGTCACCCATCCCCTCGTAGCTTGGTTTAATAGTCCTATGTGGGAGTTGGTGATTGGATAAATAGTTCTTGGAACCCAAACTATGATAGTCCTATGTGGGAGTTGGTGATTGCCACCTAAAGCTAGGGAGTCATTTAATAAAATATTTTTTTAATGATGATAGGAATTGTATAAATCATTTCACAAGAGCCCTCAATGCCTAGGAAATCAGGCTATTTGCTTGTTAATTTACTAGTTTTAAATTTTCATAGGATTCTTATTTGAGGGTGGCCCAGAAAGGCTAGAAAATATGACATTGCCTACCCATACAGGTTTATATTTGAGAGAGAGAGAGAGAGAGAGAGAGAGAGAGAGAGAGAGAGGAGGGGGGCCATACAGGGTTTAGCCAGACACACCCAAATCAAAAATATATTTATAAAATCTATATCTGAATGGTAAGACAACTAAAACTATATATCCATGCTCAATAGTGGACCAAACAAAAAGTTTGGTACCGGATTAGGTTTGGAATGCAAATCCAGTTTATAACATGTTATTTCATTACACTTTTACGCTAGTTCTTTAAATAATCTAATATACCTAAAATACTATCTCATGAACTGTGAAATATAGCAAAATAATATATATATAAATTATATCCATAAAGGGGAATCCATTTAACTATGACTTTTGTTATCTAGGTATAGATGCAATGTAAAGATGGAAAGAATGAAAAGATCCTAAATAACCAAACTATATATAAATAATAAATATATCGAATATATTAAAAGGACTATAACAAATAATATAGTTTCGTGGAACAATATAGGTTATAATTTCACTTTTTTCTACTTGAAAAAGGTATGTATGTAAAGTATGTATGTGAATAAATGCATATAATGGATTAGTTTTTTTTCGGTTTTCAGGTATAGTTCTACCTAAATCCAAACCAAAACTAATAAGATTTCCAAAACCAAACCTTATAGCTTATCGAGTTTGTTTTTCAAACCCAGACCAAACGTTTCAGGTTGGCTTTGAATTCGGTTGGCTTATTTTCGGCCTCCATTGACACTCCTAGCTATGAGGCAATTTTCTTTTATAAAAAATTTATCAAGACCTGTTTTGCGGACAAAATTTCAGCAACACTTTTACTTTTTGAATTAACATATACCATGGGGAGGTTGGTCAAGTAGATCATGCAAAATTTAGTGCATCAGTTGGCTGAGCTTCTGAGTGCATCAACTTGTTAGGCAAGGCTAACCACTTGATTGATGGATTCATTCCATTGTGGTTACCATGATTAGTCCATTCATGAGAGGATTTAGGCAGATGTGGTTCCAAGAGGGAAGCTATTAAGTGGCCAATCTAGGCCGGTAGGGCCCTCTTTGGAGGTTGTTTGCATGGCAGGACGATCAGCAGTCCCTTCATCAAGCTAGCCTCCATACCCATAATGTCAGAACGCAACTCACCATTTCCATTGAAAAATTACAATAACTTTGCTAAAAAAATCAAACATTTACAATAACATCTTCATATGTACTATAATAATAGTGACAGCAATTCAAGCGGATGTCATTAAAATACCAAATAGTTCAGTTAGTAAAGTCTCAAGGAATTTTTGTTATGAATTGGCACTACTTAAATTAAACAAGTTGTATGATTACCAACAAATATTAGTTTCCAGATTCAAGGTTTGTTTCAGGATTTGATTTAATGAAACTAGGCAAGGCAAAATAAACTCCTCAAGTTACAAAGAAATAATTGCTGATATTTTATGATACACAAAGGGAAAAATTGCATACATGTTCTGCATTGACATATAGTTTTGCTAGGTAGAAATTTCCAAATTATGGATAAATTTGTTGGTAATTCAAAAGGAATTTTAATGTGCAAAGCAAATTAAAAAGCAGTGATTATGGATCCATATACTAGTGCACTAATAAAAATATGGTTCATTCATGAGTTGCAAATTATTAATGGAAATCATAATTATCTTAGTTCATGGATATTTTGGTTTTTTAGAAATTATAAAATTAAATGACCAGCCAATCACCTTTGGTCTAGAAAAACTTTTATATTAGCCAAAATTTAAACTTGGTCAAGTCAAGAGAAAAAAAAATGTAAATTGGTTTTATTGAATGCTTGCTTCAATGGTGTCATCTCTTGCTACTAGGATAAGGGGATGGGGACTCGATTCCTATCTGAGTCAGTTATCGAGAGATGGGTCTTGGTTCCTATCTGAGTCATTTTTTTTTGTCTGATGCAACTTGGTTTGTATCGAGATATGAGACTTGGTTTGTGGTTGGATTGATCTGCTATTGAGCTGGTGGATCTGGTCTAACCAATAATTTCTCTAAGGCTTTTATCTGCTGGCATGAGATGATAGGTTTTGGGCCTGTGTGTGTGTTGTGTTAAAGGGACCCAACCATCATGTAAAGTGAATAAAAGCAAACCCTTTTGATGTGTGGGGCTGAAGTAATATATACACCCTGAGAGAGGGGAGTGAAAGTTAGAGGTAGCTCGAAGAGGCAGAGACACAATCACTTCGCTTGGACACTAGAAAAGAGGTGAAGAAGTGGTGGTAGGCCTTCATTTAGTTTTCCCAGTGGAAACCATTGATTGGAATCAGAACTAGAACACCAAAAGGATCCACCACCAAAAGCTTTAGAAAGTGAAGATATGATAGCCAAGTGCGAAGGCATTAAGACTGGTCCAAAATTCTCGGATGCGCAATAAGGTTAAAAGTGCCTCCCATTATCACGACATACGATATATCACATCGCTTCCCATATAAAATTTTTTGCTCAAATTAATCTTCTACTTAGGCTACCACTCAAACAGCCGAAAAACCCAGAACTTGTCGTAACCATGATCAAGAAGCTTTGCCACAACCAATTTTGCATATCGACTAGATGAATTCTTTTTTGCCGCTCATTCCTATAACGAGCTACATTTGCAAGTCAGGATCTTCTACGGTTGGTGTTTTGCACTGCATAGAGCATGTACACTCCTCGATATCCCCTATATCATTCCATCGCAAAGTTCTTCTGTACCTTCTCTATTGGGTTGTCTTCTTTCTCTTGACATCGCTAATCGTGCTCATGCAAGATTAGTGTGAGCAGCCGACGTACCAAAAAAAAAAAAAAAAAAACGATGACGACGTGCTCTATATTAGCATGCAACTCGACACGAGTTTCCATCTTCACGATCAGATGCCATGGAGGTCATCAAGAAATGTATAGATCTTTGCGATACAAAACACACACACCGTAGCGAACCCCCTGCATTTACCGCCACGGCCTCCAAAAACCTCTTAGGGCAGGAACATGAGAAAGGTGCCTCAAATATAGTTGGCCACTTATTTGATCCACCATTTCCTCCACCGAGCAGTTCACTTGCTCGCCACACCTCCTAATTGATAACATGTCCCCATGTCTCCGTCCATCGATCCAGCAAGATCCAAAGATCAATCCTGCCGGCAAGTAGTTGGTTGAGACCTGAAATCGGCAGCAGCCACCTGAAAGAAACCTGACATACAGGCCCTGAGCGGCGCGGCCGCAACAGGGAAGCACATAAAGAGAGCTCATTGATATCTTCCAACAGTTTATGACGAAGAAGATATTGCGGTAAGAGTGGTTTCAGCGTCCAGGAAATCAAGAGCTTTGGTCAATGGCGCGTCTCCATCTTCGGACTTCTTCAGTCAGCAGAAAGCAAGTCCTGGGTGCTGCGTGAGTCGTCGTGTGGGCCGCAGAGAGTAGAGACTGCCTTCGCCTCCATCGCGGCATGTGCGCTGTTCTACTACTTTTCAGTGATTCCTGGCTCGCGCTTTTCTTTGCTCCCATGTGTTCTTGCCAGTGTCACCCTCCAATTCCAACATCAATGTGGAGACAAACACATAAAGATCCACCACACAAGGTTGGCTTGCTGTCAATACTGATCAGCAGACAAACTCCTGAAAGATTCTACCAAAAAAAGAGGGTCACGCAGCCACTGGTGAAACGCAGAGGTGTACAGTGTAAAAAGCCACTGAAGGTGGACATCATCTCCATGCTTTTTCTCTCCTCCCAGTTCTGTTTATTCCAAGGGGAATGCTGCAAAAGATAGAAGGCAATCAGCGCGACGATGCTGATGAAACCTTCAAGGCCAAGCATGTCTTCCGAAAAGCCAATGAGGCTATGAATTGGATGACTGCTTACATGGCCAGTCACTCCGGGATGCCCTGTGGGCTGGAGACAGTGAGGTACGTCGAGCACTTCGGAATATTTTGTTTTCTGACTTTATTACGTGCATTCATACTCATCAAGTATGAATCCATCCGCTCTAGCAAAAAAAAAAAAAAAAAAAAAGATAGAATAGTTTTGTGATGGAGCTGTTCAGGAGAGATGGAGAACTCTTTTAAGTGGAAATAATTTGGAGATTTGTCATGGTTATGCTTTCTACCTTTCTTTTCCTTATGGGTGTAAATGTCTTTTACATGAAGGGATGTTCCTTTCTAGCTTCCAATCTAAGATATGCTATACTTATGTTTTTGATACAGGAAAAAAAAAGTGGCACATCTTGGATTGGAAGCTAGAAAGGAACATCCCTTCATGTAAAAGACATTTACGTACGTATGTTTAAAAGTAAATTGTCATTTGATTCCAGGTTTCTTTATATTTCCACTGTTCCATCAATTTCTTTGGGATGGATGGCAACTTGTAGTGGGTTGTAAACAGAAAGTGTAAATATTTATGTTTAACAGTAGACGTGTTTTTTTTTTTGGCTTAGAACTCATATTACATAAATCTGATAAGAGTACAACCATGAAAATCAAAAAGTAAAATGTCTCCGAATGCTATAGGTATATGGGTCTCAGAAGACCAGAGAAGTCCTCCCGAATGATCTGTCACATACGCTGTCATTCAATCCACTGCGCCATTCGTCTTCTGATAAGCATGCCTTACTATATATAAAGATTGAACAACTACCAGTAAGATGCTAGATGTTCTGAATCAGGGAGTTTGGCCTCACATCACTAGTCCATCTTTGGATTTAACTACTCACTATAGCAGAGTTGCCCTCCAACATTATGGTATTTGCCCTCAAGGAACTCCGCACGTGGCTAAGGCCAACCAAAGCAACCTTTAGCTCTATCCCAGAAACAGAACAAGTGAATAACTGACACCCACCCCACAACAACCAATCTAAAATCAGGGCTTCTAATGATGAAGCCACCACCAACTCTTTTCTACCCTCCAACACGCACCCGTCAAAGTATATCTTAAGAAAGCTTGAGGGTAGAGACTCTCAAGTGATAAATACTAAGTAAGATGCCATAGGAGCAAAAGCAGAGCCCCAAGTATCCCGAACTATCAAAAAAACTTTCGAATGGCCAAAGTGGAAAATCCCGATAGCCTGTGCCCTTGCCCTCTCCAAAACTAGCGTTGGAAAAAAAATATTACAGTTATCATGTGCCAAGGGGGGTAAAACTCTCTTTAGGTTTACTTACAAATGCCACCAGATCACCTTTAGGGGTGTTCCAAACTTCGAACTAAATAAAATATTATTGATATGTTTAATCGGTTTCCCATGCGTCGATATGTCCGAGTGGTTAAGGAGACAGACTCGAAATCTGTTGGGCTCTGCCTGCGCAGGTTCGAATCCTGCTGTCGACGAATTTATTTATTCATTTTTTACAATATAAACCTCTACGTAATATTACCTATTGCGAAGGGTTCTTAGGGAAAAAATTTTAATATCTCTGTCTTTTTACACAGTAATCTGATATTTATACTTAATTATACTTGTAGTTATGTGAAAATTCTGACATATCAGAATTGTTTACATTAAAAACCTTTAAGTATTATATTATATGTTTGAATCCTGCTGCCAACAAAATTGCTTTTATTTTTTGCAACTTGCCTACTTAAGGCATTCGCATGGAAAAAAAAAGTCCAGGATCTCATTCTTATAACAATCTAGACCTCTAAGTAATATTTACCATGGCAGAGGGTTATCAGCAAAAAGTGCTAATATTTCTGTCTTTATATAGATTAATCCGATATTTTGCTTATATATATATGGAGTAATGTGAAAGTTCTGGTACATCAGAATTTTTCAAATTAAGATTGGGTGTTAAAGGCAATAATCTCTAGTGTCTCTAGTAATATGTCTTATTTGACTGGGGTTCTTGTGCAAAAGCCTAACACCCCTGTTCTTTCTACAGATTAATGCTACAATTAATATTCATCATAGAGCTTCACACACGAAAAACCTAACATCTCTTTTTTACTTTTATAATTTAGCCCTCTAAATAACCTAGTAAAAAGATGTTTTTGCACACAAATTTTCATACTTGAGCTTTATTTTGTATTTGGAAACGTTAGACCCCTTTGGCAAAACTTTTGGAGAGTCGGAAAATATTTTTTTTTGACCCTCCAAAGATATTTTTGGATGGTATGATGGTATTTAATAAAAAATCTGATAGCTCTCTTACAAAGCTAAAAGAACAACCTAGTTGAAGAAGTACTATTTTGGAGTTTTTTCAAAAGTACTTACTAGGAGATAGGGGTGGAAGTTGGCTGGGCTAGGCTAAGCCATTCTTCTACCCAAACTTGGTCAGAATTTTTTTTCAAGCTCCGGGCTGGACTTCGGCTGAAATTTTTTTGGATAATCCAAACCTGAGCCCAACTTAAGCCTAGGCCTGGGTCTGCCCTAAACTAGATTGGGCCGACTCAAATTATCTCTTTGGGTCAAAAATAGATTTGCCCCAAATCTGATTGAAATTTAATATTTTATAATATTGCTTTATATGTAAATGAGCTAGCTAAAAATTGAGCGCTCTTCTATAACACAAGTAAATGATACATAATACATTATTCTTAGCTAAAACCATTTTACTTTATCTTTTACTATCTCAATATTCTCTAAATAACAATATACAAGAACAAATTGATTTGAGATTGAATTCGGGCTCCATTTTGAGCTTTGATCAAACTCAGGCTCAGGCCGGTCCAGTAATATATCGGAGCCCAGTCTGAAATATACATTTAAGTTCAAACCTACTTTGAACTCTTTCCGACCTGGAATGAAGCCCGACTCAAAGTTGGCCCAGCTCAAGCCCATTTCTACATCTACTGGTCGGAAAGTTGTTTTAACTTCACGGAATTTTGGTGATAGCGAAAATACCCATAAACAAATATATACTTAATATATATATATATATATATATATATATATATATAATATGATGCTAAAAATATATTATATTATGGTATGCTATTAATCTTGAAGTAGTGGCCCGGACGTTTCATTTATTTACACCCAACTCCTGCCTCGGTTACTATTCTTTCGGCTGGCGAAACCGAACCCTAACCTCGGCCCTCCCCTCTCCCACTCCGTCTTCGTCGAGGAGAACACCGGAAAACCCTGACCCTAACCCTAGCCGGCTAAACCTTAACCGTAGTCTCAGGAGGGGGAAAAAAATCAAAGAAAGATGCCGAATCTGGAGTGCCGGATGTACGAGGCCAAGTACCCGGAGGTGGACATGGCGGTGATGATCCAGGTGAAGCACATCGCGGACATGGGGGCGTACGTGTCCCTCCTGGAGTACAACAACATCGAGGGCATGATCCTGTTCTCCGAGCTCTCCCGCCGCCGCATCCGCAGCGTCTCCAGCCTCATCAAGGTTGGCCGCCAGGAGCCGGTCATGGTCCTCCGCGTCGACCGGGAGAAGGGCTACATCGACCTCAGCAAGCGCCGCGTCTCCGAGGAGGACATCCACACGTGCGAGGAGCGGTACAACAAGTCCAAGCTCGTCCACTCCATCATGCGCCACGTCGCCGAGACCATGGACCTCGACCTCGAGGACCTCTACATCCATGTCGGCTGGCCCCTCTACCGCAAGTACGGCCACGCCTTCGAGGTCAGCTTGCTTGTCCCTCACTTCTTGAACCCTGATGATAATGAATAAGATCCGCTCTTCCTCTTTTCTCTGATGTTTTATGAAGTAAAAACCGTTTTTTTCTCATCTTGGATGTATTCTATGGAAGAAAGATCGGATTTTTTCTTTTTTTTTTTCAGGCGTTCAAGTTGATCGTGACGAACCCTGAATCGGTTCTTGATTCTCTTACTCGAGAAGTGAAGGAAGCCGGTCCGGATGGGCAGGAGGTGATTGCCAGTTGCTTAAAGTTTGGAACTTTTTGTGCTGATTTTAATGTTCATAAGGCTTAATTGGGCAGATTGACTGCAGGTGACTAAGGTGGTGCCGGCGATGACGCCGGAGGTTAAGGATTGTTTGGTCAAGAACATTAGGAGAAGGATGACCCCGCAGCCATTGAAGATACGAGCTGATGTGGAGATGAAATGCTTCCAATTTGATGGGGTTCTTCACATTAAGGTTCCCTAATCGGGTTTTTTTTATTTCTCTTAATGTTTCTTCTACTTGTGGCGCCCTTTTTTTCCCTTTGATCTAGTGTCTTGTATTATATTTATGCTTCTTGACTTGTATGCTTGTTCAATTGCTTCGCAGGAAGCTATGAAGAAGGCGGAAGCTGCAGGCAATGATGACTGCCCGGTGAAGATAAAGCTGGTTGCGCCTCCACTTTATGTCCTCACCACTCAAACTCTTGACAAGGTTGGCATTGCTGTTTTCTTTGATTTAGTTTTTTTTTTGTTGCTTTCTTACAATTTTTAGATTGCTATTTAGGCTGCAATTTCTTAGAAGTTGGATCTTATTTGCTTCGAGGTTTATGGTCCAAAAGGGTCAGGGAAAGACTGGTTGGAGAAAATATTAGATAGTGCTAGAGAAACACAAACATCATGCAAAAAGATATGAAGTTCGTATGTAAGCCTCCACTTTTCCTTTCGCTGTCAGCTTACTTGTGTGCTACATGTTGTCTCTGATAGAAGCAAAAAGAGAGTCAAGTATCAGCTGTTAACTTTGGGCATGAGATATTTCTGTCAAGAAAACGTTCCTGATTTTTTCATGTTGGACTCAATTTAGATTATTCAGAAATATCAGTTGAGCAGACTCAAATCTAGTTTCCATGTTTATAAAAATCAATAAATTTTGGAAGTATTGGGATCTGGTTTAGCCTAGACACTAAATTGTCATAGTTCCTGAAGGCCGTTTTTTTAATTGCAAAATTTCTTAGTTATTTAGGAGTGCATGATGGAAGTATTTATGCACAAACTACTTGCTTTCTGTTTTGTTCCATGATCCAAAACACAGGAGGTGTACTAGAGCTATTTAATAGGATGATTTTAAGGTGAAACTGTTCTTTATTGTTTGATATGTGAGTATTACAACGTGAATGAAAACTTTGTAGATAGAACAGGTTGGCTATCCATGTTTCTGTTGAATGTTCAATGTGATCGTATGTTGGGGTTGCTTATTATTGTAAATGCAATGCATCCTTGTTTTGTATCATGCCATGATGTTATGCTAATTTATGTCCTTCCATTTTCACAAAGTTCAGACAATCTTGTATATTAGTAACTATGTAATTACTATGTCTTCTCAGGCTCGATATGTCAACATTAGCATCCTAAGTTGGGTTGACTTTTGAAACAAAGATTCAGACCTAGCGTCATATCCTTTAGCAAATAGAGCTTTTCATGCTCATTGCTGCACAGAACCAGATGCATCTTTCGAATTCTTGGTGTGACATGAGTTTAGGTCTGCAAACATGAGGATTAAATGATTAAAGTTGTAAGGTTTTAAAGGACTCAGTTTTAGTGGATAAATCCATTTTGAGAAGTGGTTGTACTTGTCTGGAACATGTTTCAGAAATTTTATTTGGCTTTAAGCCTGACAGAGATGGATTAGAGGGTCATTTAAATTCCCAAATTGTTGGGAAAATATGTCATAATGCATTGATAAATTTTATAGAACGAACAAGTTGAGTATGAAGGGCACTATTAGATGAATGTAAAGAATGCAGTAAAGAAGAAGATTAACTTGAGGAGAATAAATGTTGAATCCACATTATAAAAACTAAAATAATATTCAGTGCTTCGATCATGCTCATAGCAACCTCAGAATGAGTTTTAAATTAAATGAGCTGAAGGTTCCATCTAATCTGTGATAAATAAGTCTCTCAAACAAGGCTTTTTTTGGGATATCACATTTTCTTAAGACCATCTAGGGGCAATGGGGTATAATTTAGACCGTGTCTATCTGATTTCCGGGATTCTAATGATTTGCACAGCATTCAGTGGTTTAGGAACATGGGATTCCAATGCTTTAAAAGATGTTCAATGAAGGGGTGAAGATAGGAAATGGATGCTTAAACCCAAAGTGTTGAAAAATCAAAAAGGAAGTTAAAAAGAAAAGATTCAGTAACATTGTTGAATTGCATAAGTTGGAGGTAGAGTGAAACCTATGGTGGATGTAAAAGAGAGAATATGTTGAACCAACATAAAGCAGGATGAAATGGTGATTTTTGGGATGTAAATAAATCTATTATTGGCAAAGGATCTGGAGTTTGTGATTTCTGTCAGGGTAATAAACAAAAAACCCATGTTAAAAATTGTAGCATCTTAAAGAATGCTTTAACCCCCAGTAAACATGGATTGAGGATATCTTTTGCAATACAGAGAGATAGGAATAGACAAGCATGTGATCAATAAATTACCAGTTGCCTCTTGTGGTTCTTACAGGGTCTTTACCTAGTTGTTTTCAACAATGTGAATGTGCTTGATTTTTAATTCTTTGTCAAAGACAGGATTTGTGATGGCTGAGGGAGATCTAGTCCATGTGAAGTTTAAAGAATCCTTTTCTCTCTTCATGTTTTTAAATATTTGTGTATTATCTTTCACCTTATTGTCACAACATTGAACCCAACGTTTTGGCGGATGAGTCAAATCTAATCACGTGTTTGTTCATGCCATGTGATCTCTTGCTTTGACTTGGTTTAATGTTGATGGAGGACTGCATGGTGGCTTCCTTTAGGGGGAATAACACTTTTCGATGCCTCACCATGTTTATCTATGATCGATCTTTTTTCTGTCTTTTTTTCTTATGACTTCTTGAGTTTGCTCCACATGAAATGCTCACCATGCAAGAGACTATAAGAGCAAAACATTTTAGCTTTATATTGAAATATTAATCTGTCTTCCACAAATTTCAATGTCCTCAGAAAATCTTTCTGATGCAGTGACTGAGTTAAAAATCTTTGATTTCTAATTATTTATCAATATATGCAATATGATTCCTTACTTTGATATTCTGTTTCTAAAATTTTGGTTTCTTGCTTCTTACCATGTGAATTTTGTGGAATATGCTCCATGTTGTTGTACTCATGATATAAAATGGTGAAACGGGCCTTCACTTGATAATTTTGAGACAGCAAGCCAGAAAAACATGGAAGCCTATTTTGAGAACAATTTCTTGGGAAAGGAAGTCATTTGCAAACTCTTGATGGCTGATATATTTTAATGATCATCGAAGTTCTGTTTTTTGTGGCTATATATTCCTTCGTATATGTCAAATTCCATTGTCTGATTTTAAGGCTTTTTTTGATGACTATTTGATTACTTTTCCTTAAAAGAATGAGGTGCATAAAACAAGGTAAAACTGCTGCCTATTGATGAGGTAGTGACATTTTCAGTGGCAGCTCCATTGAACTATGGTTTTTCCCTTGTCAACAAATTAATCAGAAGTTGCCAACTTACCAAGCTGGGAGGCTGGCTACCCACTGTTTTGCAGCTCATTACTCCAGGCGTTTTATACCAAAAAGGAGAAAAATAGACAAATTTATCAGAAATGCTAATGGTCTTATACATCATTTCATTCAACACCTGTAGGCTAAAAAAAATGAATGAATTGAGTCCTACACATTAAAGAATAGGCGTGCATTGTTAACTAGCTTTTTACCGACATCAGTAACTAGCTTTTTACTGACATCAGTTCCAAGATGCATAAAACTAGTTCCAACAGCATTTTTGATTAGTTATTGGATATGCTCCTTGAGAAATCTTTAATTTGCTTGCCAAGTTGTTCTGAATTTTTCAAGGTAGGATGACAATAGTATTCAAGTTCCGTAGTGCTTATAAAGTCTTGGTGAGCTCACGTGGATATCCATGGCTGGTAAATATGTAGCAACAAAATAGGGTAAATAAGTAACAAAATAGATTCAAATGAAGATAAATATTTGGATCATCTCAGTTATTTTGGAATAAAAATGTGTTTAGGTTAAAGTGAATGTGCATAGGTTAATTGCCTTCCAAGATTCAAAGGTAGGGGTGATTGGAGAACTCACGTGAATTAAGCAAGGTGCTTTCTACCAACCTCATTATCAATGCTCTCATGAACTGCAATTATAAATCCATGATCAGTGAAGCTTTATGAAAAGCCCAAAAGATTTAATTCATACTTTCAATCCAAAACATGGGCACATACACTGAGGGATTCTAAACACAAAATGCTCCAAATTTTACAGTACAAGTTTTCTTAGTTTGCTTTATTTTTCCATTGTTTTCTTATTTATTTTTTTCTGGCTTCCTTGATCAAAACTCCAAAATGTGGGCAACAATTGTCAATACCACTGAAATTAGCAAAATTGACGGTCTCACGCCCGAAACCTGAAGTTGAAGATGAGTTTTCAGACCTTTGTGACCCTGCTCTTGTTGCAATCCTTGTCTAATTTCCTATATCTATCTTCTTGTAAACAAGTAGATGTATAATGTGTAATTATAGGCAGAGACCTGAAACATATCCATTTGTGCTCTTATTTATCTCATTATATTTTTGGTGGGCAGGAACAAGGAATAACAATTCTAAATAATGCTATCAAGGCATGCACTGAAGAAATAGACCGTCACAAGGGTAAACTCATAGTGAAGGAGGCACCAAGAGCTGTGAGTATTAATTTTCTGCTAAATAATTTCTTGTTTGAGTTTTACTTTTCTCCTCCACATCCCTAGGGAAAATTTTTCCTTTTATATATGTACATATACTATCAGTATATCTTTGTTTGTGTGTGTGTGTGTATGTATATATGTACTGCTAAAGATGCATTTCCTATGCTACTATATTATCTTTGGGAGCATGGTCCAATTCTAGTGGTAAACACCATACCAATTCCCATAATGGTATTTGCTAGATTGACCATCAGTTTTTATTTTTTGCCCTCCTCCACCCCCTTGTCTCCTTTGTGACAAGTTTGACGAGGTTTGAGCCTCTTTTCTCATGTACTTGGACTGTTTACCATTGTGGCATTTATATTGGGACTTTCATTCTTGTGTAGGTGAGCGAACGGGATGATAATCTACTTGCAGAACATATGGCAAAACTGCGATCTGCTAATGAAGAAGTTGATGGCGATGATTCAGAAGAGGAGGAAGACACAGGAATGGGAGATGTGGATTTGGACAAATCGGGTATTGGTTTAACAGAATAAAAATCTGGCAATTGGATTAATATTTTTAACTATCCCTTTTTTTTATGGGGTTGGGGGGGGGGGGGGGGGGGGGGTGCATATCGTTTATTGTGAGCGAAACAGTCTGCGATTAGGTCCTTTTATGTCAAACAATCTAAAATGGAATGCTGCCTCCTGCCTCAAGTTTTCTTGGAGGATAATGGCCGTTGTATCGTGGTTTTGCAGTTTTGATGTTGTCTGAAATTATTTGTTGGTACTAAAATGAGGAGATCCAATGTATGACCTCTTTCACTGTTTACAATGAGTTTTTCGTGGCTCCAGTGTGATGAACTGTAAAAAATCTAAATGCTGTGCCCTTTTCCTTTGGCTTTTGTCGCCTGCATCATGCTTTCATACTTCAAAATCAGATTGGCTGGTGTTAATTGCCCGGTAAATGTGCGGAAGTCATGCTATAGATCAGTTTTGTGGACCTGGCAGCTTGGATCAAACCATTTCAGGGATGAGGTTTCAGGTCTGCTCTTGTGCTGCAGTTCAACCCCGAGTCAACCGTGAGGTATTCCAAAACCCTTTCACCCTCATTATTCCTCATCGCCTCTTCTAATCCTCCTTTTATACCAGAGAGAGTTGACATTTTAGTTTCGGTAACCTGAGTTGCTTGATGCACTCTCTTCCCTTCTATGAAGCCAGATACTCGTGGAGAGTATAATCTGTCTATTGTGATGGGAACATGCAAACCATGGATCTAATTAGGTAGGTTCAGATATCAGTCTTTTTAGCCTGACAATAATATTATTTTATTACAGTACTGATGATTGTGTTTGGACGACAGAGATGAACGCACACATCATCCATGAACAAATTGCCAACTTTGTATTTTTGATACACTGATTTTACTATGAACTTGAACCCATCATGGCCATGAAGATCAAATGAATATCATCTCCTGGAGTACATGAGAAGCATGGGGGTTGTAAGAGCATTTGTATTTCTCAGGGGCACAATGGTTCTTTCAGAGAATCCAACATCCACCACAATTAGCGATCCTCCTCAGAAGAAGTTGACAATGGATTGTCTTAGTACAAGTTATGTATTCGAGGACTTGAGGGAATAGAGGTGTTAAAAATGGAGATTAAAGAGAGATATGATTATCTGCAGAGCTAAAACCTCAACCAGCTATGTAATAATATGTTCTTGCAATGCTTGAGAAATGAGAAGCCCAAAAGGGTCATGGTATCAAAGATATTAGAGATTTCTTTTGACATCAAAAAGAACCCATAATTAAGAGTGTTGGAGATCGTGGATTAACTTAAGAGCTTGACTGCTTGCAAAGATGATATTCATGACAAGCATCTCTCATCCTTGGTGTAGGTGTTAAAGCAAGTGTTCTGTTTTGAAATAAGAAATGATAACAATAAATAGTTTCTTTCCTCCATTCTTTGGCTTAAATTGATGTTTACTGCAATTCATTTTAGTCAAGAAGATGCACTAGGGGTCATCTGTAATCCTTTCCAAGGTTCATGTCTCTAACCTTCCTCTCCGTAGCCTCATGTTTTGCCGTGGTCGTAGCAAAGGATCATTTGGCTTTACGGCACCCTGTTGGGGAAAGGGCAGAAGATAATATCCCATGCAAATATTTAATGTAAGCATGTGGACTTGTACGGCATTCATTGCTGAAGTTGTGTGCTTTAACTGAGAAAAATTAGCAAAGTATTGTCTGAAGCTACGGAGACTTTGTCAGCAATCCAAGCCAATTTATGTTGCTGCTATTATGTTACCTGTTCCCTAGGTTGTCCCAATCTTCCAACCCCTCCTTAGCTAATAAATGAAATTTCTTTGGTGGTCACAGTGGGAGTGGGAAGGAGGTACACAAATTTAGTTAACCCTACGACTCTGGCATGGAATTGTAGTGCCCAAGGACCTCTTTACCTCACTAAGAACGGCCACGCAGAGAGCAAAAAATTATTCTATCCATGGACCTCGTAGTAAGTGACACAAGCTAAAGTTTCTTTTGATTACATTAAGGGGTTTTATTTCAGCAACTACCGTTCATTCTATCGATACTTTCGTTTCAGTGGCTAAATATTTTCTTGCATGGTAATAATCTCATCATAAATTTCTATGAAGGATGGAATTGTTCTCACTACATCTTTTTCTTCACCAAGCAATTCCAGAGTACTTCCTAGTCTTTACTTGTGAAGGTGGAAATGTGAATTGAGTCACTTCAATATTATTCGCACGGCACTCAGATTCTTTTCAGTCTTCTAAACATACAATACATTTTCAGAATGGAATGAGCACTTTATGCTTCTGTCAATCTAATCGGTGACGTTTAGTTAACCAGAATCTGTGCCATGCCAACTTAATTTTGAACTAATGATGCCCGGAAAAGGGTGTAATGTGGTTGGATGCTTTGTCTAGAATTGCAGGTTTCTACCTTCCCAAGAACATCAAAGTATAAGTTTCGTAGCAAACTTTTATTTTCTAAGAATTGAGTGCAAATCACTCCATCCAACAATACCTTCCTAGTATCCTTCTCTCTCTTTCGGTGTTGTCGTCTCCCTCTGGCTTTTGAGCCAATGGTGCCCAACTTAGACCTTCTCCTCCTTGCCCTTCTCCATGGCTCTGTAGTCTTCTGCATCCTTTTGCTTAGTATTTTCCTTCTCCTAACATTCCTCTTGCTTGCATCCTCTCTTGTTCTCTTCATGATCACATCTATTGATGCTTATGAAACTCTCCATTCAGCTTCATGGCTTATTCATGCCTTCAAGGCCAACTTGCAGTTGGGAGTGGTGCTTATTCTCTGCATGGTGATTAGCCGAATCATCGATTCTCTGTTGGTTCTAAGGCCCTGGCTTGAGCCGGTTTCTTTAAAAGCTAAGCTGTGGGCTCGTCGCAGTCTTGATCATGCCAAGAACCTGATTTTGGAGTGGAGGTGGCACCTCTGAATGGATGCATTGCAACTGAACCTGGGAAGAAGCAAGAGCATGCCATTCGGATTAAGTACTTGTCTGAAAGGATTCGAAGGCATGGTCGCAAGTCCAGAACTCAAGAAATTGGATGGAACAGCGAGCCTACTTCGTGTTCATTGTTGTTAGAGTTGTTTTTTTTCTTTCTTTTTCCTTCCTTCCTTCCTTTCTCCTTTTCTTTTGTAAGGATACATGATACGAAGATCCATCAGATCAACACATTTCAGTAACTACATCATCAAAGAGAGCAAATTAAAGTGAGTTGAAATAAAATTCCTTTGGAAAATTCTAAAGCTTGTAACTTCATAGAGTCCTTCGCTTGTATTGCTATGGAAATGGTGATAGCTGTCCCTTCTCTCTATGTGGCCCACAACACATTCCTTTTCTAACATCCATGCGTAGATTTTGCAGTCCCCAACAATTTCGAATCATAAAAACTAAGTAATGACTTCTTGAGGATAAATATCAATTCGCCGCATGCTCATTTTGAAGTTAAACAGAAAAACAGCATCTGTTATAAATGTTGTTCCATTTCTCCTTAGTTTATGAGAGGAGTAAGGAGAAATGTAGCAGAATCTGTACAAATTGCCTTGTTTTAAGATTAAGATAGGGAAAATGGGGCCAGTTATCGCACCCCAAAGCTCATGAATCACAGGTCCTTTCAGGCTTGGATGGCTCTCAGCTGAAAGGATTCAGTCATGTCTCTCAGTTTGGGCTTTCACCCATATGGGCCACTTGAGTGCTGGTTGCTTGGCATTTTCTACTCTCCTGTTTTGAGAAATATATTCGCATGGGTGAGGATCAAGTGAGGCTTTTACCAGCTTGAAATCCTAAGGGCACGTTTGGTATCATTGCTGTTTTTTATTGTTGTTTCTCTGCAGATTAGTAAAATGTCGCATGGAAATTGATTTCAAGATAGTTTTTGCAGAAAATAGATGCTACTTTTTACTTTTATTTGCACTCTGTTTTGAAGCCAATAAATCCTTGATTCCAAAAGCTCTACAGAATTTACAAACAATTTAAAGAAACAAAACAGTTTCATCATACATGTCCTTCAGCCTAGTTTACTTTTCTTATCGGATTTTCGACAAGGAAAACAGAAAACATAAGCAATATGAAACGGACCCTCAGCCCCTAAGATCTTTTGAGAATAGCAGAAACCATTTAAAATTTCAAAGGTAATTTTGCTAATAAGACTGCAGTCAAGTGGCTGCCGCCTTCTTAGATTAAGAGGAGGTTCCATGTCTCAACCTTAGGAGGTGTTTTTTAGGTGTTCGACAAAAGCTTCCTCTTTCTACGTATTTTGTAATGTTCGACATCCATGATAAAGGTGACGAGTGCTACCCGGTGCAGGTTCCCTCTCCATAATATTCAGGTTCTCAATCGCCATTATCGCATGCTTGAGAGGTCGCAATCCAGAAGCAACAGCTAGCTATTGGTAGGAAGACAGACTATGCTGGTGGAGGCCGGTGTGGGCCAAGTTAGCAAGACTCGCCCGCGGCGGAGGCCGGTGTGGGCCAAGTTGCAATCGAACGCCGGAGGAGTGTTTGAGATGGTCGGTTTGAAGACCATGGTTAAGCCTTCACTATCACTTGCGGGTTTTAGTGAGATGGTAGCGCCTACGGTCCTAACAGTGGTATTAGAGCCAACGACACGAGTTCGATTCCCAGGATAAGCGATTAAAAAAAAAGAAGAAAAACTCCCTTGCTGTAGGGTGGGAATTGTTGGCGAAGGTCGGTGTGGGCTGAGTCAGCAGGGCTTGCTTGCTGGGAGGGATTGTTGGTGGAGGCCGGTGTGGGCCAGGTCAGCAAGGCTCGCCTACGGCGGAGTTCAGTATGGGCGAAGTCGCAATCGAATGCCGGGGGGGCACTTGGGATGGTCAGTTTAAAGACTATGGTTAAGCCTTCACTATCACTTGCAGGTTTTAGTGAGATGGCAGTGCCTACGGTTCTAACAGACTGCTTCGCGTGTAAATAGCCCAGTGAAGCTGCAGAGTTCTACCGCCCTCATGGTGTGCATTTGTTGCCATGAGGTGACTTGCATGTATGTTAATGGCTTCAAGATCGAAATATAGCAGGAAACTACCAAGTCCACCGTTAATAGCCTAATTTGTGCCGGCTTATATGTATTCGACGTATCCTTCGTGGCTAAGAAATTAAGGGTCGCATCATATTCCTCTCTTCATGCATTAAATTAAGCCATTGTAATTCTAATCTCGATCAGTTCATGCCATTAATCCAGCTCTTTCTTCTCCTTGATCGGGTCGAAGTCTTGGAGCCACATGGCGCTAAGATTAAATGGCAGGGACAATTTATTGGGGTCGACCCTCTTCGTAGATTTTTTACTTCTTTTTTTCTTTTAGATTTTTGAGAATTGCACTTCTTGTAGAATTCTAATCATGATCTTAGCAAGTTTGGAGGAAATAAAGCCTAGAGTGTTATTAATATCTCTGCCATCTACTGCACACGTAGATCAACGTACGTGTTCGATTTAGCTTGATGAATAAAACCCAATAAGATCGATCCGAGACCCAAGGACTGAAACAACCGAACAACAGTGCATAAAAGCAGGAAAAAGATTAAAGCAAGAACAGGAGATCAGGAAGAGTTATTTGATTTTAGTAGCAGCCCTCTGCAACGAGGTCAATATAGCACTCAAGTGCTAGAAAACGAAATGCTTTTTGGCCAATACCAAAGGTGTCATCTGACTTCGAACTCTCCCTGTTCTACTAGAAAGATGAGCATGCGCTCTTGTTTTTGGTGAGAAAGTGGACCAACTACGAATAGGTTCGGTGAGAAGGCCGTAAGAAGCTTGTACTCACTTCCCCAGAGTTGATTAAAATTATGTAGAGGGGACCTATGCCACTTTAGATAAGATTTATCTACGATGAAAGACTTCTTTGACTTAGAATTCTAAATTTTCTTCTCATTGTCTTACTTCCATATTGTTATTCGAGTGGGATATTCTCTCTCTCTCTCTCCCCCTATATAATTCATATCACATCAATTTATATGACTTGACGCTTGGACACTTCATGTTTCAAGGTGAGTTACAAGCAAGAGAATGAAGTATTAGAATAGGTAGCATCTCAACTTGCATGACATTTACAGTCATAAGAAAATTTGTTGATCAGTGTCTCTCGACCAGAAGTGGTACTAGAAAAAGTCCCACTCGTAGGACATCAATGCCACGACAAGGGGAAGTTCAGCCCTGACAACTGACTTAAGAATGAAAATAGAGAGACTGGAGATCAGTTTTTCATGTGCCAAAGCAGGGTGGCTTCTTATCAGGAAGGCTTTTAATATGTTCCAAGCCAATTCCAAGCAATGCCATGCAAGGTTCATCAAAATGAAATGTTTATTTTGTAACATTGAAGAGAGAAAAATACAACCACATGGGACAAGATAGCAGTTGTGCAGGCAGACCAATTCAAATAGGATTGAAATAGCTCTTGGACCTACTAGGTGGTGTCACAAATGAAAAAGATGCAAATTGTTGTCCAAGAGACCAGACGAGGTGGGATGAGGCTTGATGTGTACTTGTATGTCACTGTTTGCACTTGTGGTACATTTCATATATGAGAATTCGTGCGGGCATATATTTAGTCCTACGTTAGTTATTTGCTGGGTAGATCTTAGATGCTTATACGGATTAAAGAATCTAAATAATATTTTCCGACTAGCCATTTTGGATGAGATTTTGGGTTGTTACACCATGTCCTGCATGCTACGACATCCAACAGATATTATGAATTCAATGCCCTACATGTTGCATGTGAGGCAATTAGATGTGTCATTCAAACCTTTTTTGAAAATGGAAGATGTGGTGCATATTGTAGCTGTTTTGATAATAAGTGTTCATGATTAGAACCTCAACCATGCATGAGTTCAACTTATTTTTTCTTTTAGAGTATATTATAATTTTAGTCCTCCAAGCTTCAACAATGTTCGTAAATTGTTCTTATAGTTTAAAAATCTTTAATTAGATTCCTTGATTTTCAAGTGTAATTTAACGTAGGGCATTGTAGTCGTCCAATTCTGGAAGGACCCACTGATGACCCTGTTAGGAGAAAAATGGATTACCCAAAAAATGTGGATATATCGCCGGCACGTGATGACGAGTGCAACGACAACAATCCTCAGGGTGCCCAACCTCAAGGCGCTCGACTTCAAAGTGCCCGACCTCGAGATGCCCGACCTCAGAGCTCGCAGCCTTACAGCCTTAGTCTTAAATTAAGCTGAGTCCGATCGACCTTAAGCCCCAACAGAGACCCAGTCAAAGGATGAAGCAGACCCCTCTACTCCGAAATCAAATCCTTCTCCTCCTCATCCGGAATCCAATCCCGAAATTTCCGCCCCAGCGACTGTCAACGATTAAATGCGCACGATCTCAACGGACCTCCAGCCAGCCCAAAATCTCGGGCCATTCACGGTAACTCATTAATTCACACGATTACGTCAAATCATTACGGTAACTCATTAATTCTTACAGTCACGTCCAGTTACAGGTAATACTTGCATCCCTCTTATAAAAGGGGATTCTTCCTTTTAAGAGAGGAGGATTTTTCTCTCACGCATTCTCTCTTTTCTCCACAAAAAACCTCTCTAACTTAAGCATTTGAGGGCCAATGCCGAAACCTCCGGCCACCGGCTTCTTGCAAGTCCTCCGGAGAGTGTAGCCCATTGCCGCATCCCCTGCGAGAGCTCCTCCTCTTTGGGCTGCAGTCACCCCCGGGCCCAGTTTCCAGCAGCACACCCAATCCCCCCGGTCCTCCTCCTCCACCACCTCCTACTCCTCCTCGGCCTCTTCTCTGTCTGCAGAGACGACAAGCCAGCTCCCTCCTCCTCCTCCTCCTCCTCCTCCTCCTCCTCGATGTCTTCCACGTTTGTAGTGCCTTCTCCCCTTCTTCTTCTCCTCCTCCTCGACTTCTTCCCTATCTTCGATGCCTAGCCCCCTCCTCCTCCATCCTCAGAGATGACCGAGCTGCTCCTCCCTCCTCCTCCTTCTCCTCCTCTACCTCGGCGACGACCAAGGCTCCCCTCCCCTTCCCTTGGCGACCATCGAGCCCCCTGGTGATGACCAAAGCCCTCCTCCTCCGCGTGCGGTCCTTCTCCCTCCAATCTGCTTTTGCCGTGGTGCTACGTCGGCTCCGACGAGCTCTCGCCCTTCCTCTGCCGTTGAACCCATTGTCGCCTTCTCCCGATCGAGATTGCAGTGGCATAGTCTTCCTCCTCCTCCTCTCTCTATCTCTTATGATCCCATCGGTGGTGGCCATGCATGATGAGCAGCGATGACGTCGGCGAGGGGTTCTAACCCTAGAAGAACCCTAAGTTCGAGGCCGATGAGGGAGAAAGGTCCATTGCAAAAGTACCTAAACTTTGAGATAATTACTAGACCTGCCACCTTTTTTTAATTCCAAGTCATCCACCTTGAATTGGATGGTTAGGGATAGGGCAGTGGTAAAAAGACCAAAATGGCCCTCGAAGCACCATGGCAAAACTCAACAAAAATTTTCAATTCTGCCCCATCATTACCCATATGCCAAAAATCGAAGGACTTAATCAGAGGTTCTTAAACTATAAGGACTATTTAAAATTTTTTGTGAAACTTGAAGGATCAAAAACATATTTGCCTCCCGGTCAAACTTGCAATCACACAACCTTCCTCCTCTTCTCTCTATCTCTTGTCATGCCGGCAGCAATGATGGTGAGCAGCGGCGAATGCCGGCGAGGGGCCAGACCATAGAAGATTCCCAAGTTTGCTGAGGAGGGAAAAAGGTCCCCCCAAAAAAAAACTAAACTTTAAAATAATTAATGGACCTGCCACCCTATAAGCCGTCCATGTTGAATGGGAAGGCTAGAGATAGGGCAGCAATAAAAAAAATAAAATGCCCTTCAAAGTACCATCGAAAAATTTAACAAAAATTTTCAATTTTGCCATATCATTACCCATATGCTGAAAATCGAGAGACTAAATCAAAGGTTTTTAAATTACAAGGACTATTTAAAAATATTTGTGAAACTTGAAGAAACCAAAAACATAATTTATGCTATGTGGGTGATAATGTGGCATACGGTGCTGATGGACAATTTTCAACAGAAAATTCTACTATAATATGCATTGGGTGCATGTCACATCATCATTTATATAACAATCTAGGACGACTCAAAATAGCTAACCGAAAGATCTTACTTGGGTTTCTTAGTCCTGTATAAGTACCAAGATATTCTGGGCGAATAACCAATGGAGGACTAAACACATGCATGCACGGATCCTCACAATTTATATACCACATCATTAAAACTATTATTTCATTTATTATAATATATTATCATATGTATGCTAAGATTAGTGTCGGTAAGGAAAATAACATTACGTGTGCATCACATGCAATTTACTGGTGTTGGAAATTGGTCGGAATTGGCTGAAAGGGCCACATTAAATCACACTTAAAAATTGATAGATCTAATTAGAAAATTTTAAACTATAAGGATCATTTAGAGATATTAGTGAAATTTGGAAGATTAAAAGCACAATTTATCTTTTATTTTAATATTTTAATTTACTCATAAATTGAAAAAATAGAGAAAAAGACTGACATATGTTTATGAACATCGGTGAAATGCTAGGGTCTTTGATGGCACATGAAGTGAAACAAGAATCACCTCTTTAAAGCCACATTATCTCGATCTAGAAAGCAGTTATGCCTACTAAGGATAAAAGTAGTGCTTTGATCCTCTCTCTCTCTCTCTCTCACACACACACACACACGCACACAGAGTACAATACAATATGGAACCACCATTCCTACGTGTCCATGTCCATGCCCATGGAAGATAAGAATAAACTGTGACATGGATGACTCAGAACGACGCATGCATGGTGCATGCAACAAAATTAGCTTGCACGTAAGAATAAGTATCATACGGTCACAATTTTTTTTTTTTTTGGGGCTGTATAAGAGCATATATAATATAGGTAAATAAGTGTCTACAAGTAATGGTGCAATGGAACGATAGAATGGACTCGTGCTAGTCTTTGGGTGCAGGAACCACGCACCTTAGGTGGTCGGCTACTTTATGGAGGGCCACTTACATCGCACCGTTCTCTCATGCAAACGGCTGGAGGGCCACTTGCATTGCACCGTTCCTCTCTTGCAAACGGCCAGGGCTCCGGGCCCCACAACTCCCTCCAATTGGAATCCCTTCTTTTCTTTTCTTTTTTTTTTTCTCCTTTTTTTTGAACTTCTCTTTTTCCTTTATTATTATCTTTTAATTCATTCCTCTCGCCTCTCCCGCTTTTTGCGCTCTATCACTTCCTTTTTGCACGTGTGGCGACACGGGTGGCTGACCCTCCACACTACCCTGTCTTTTTATTTCTTTTCCTTTTCTTTTAGCAAAAAAAAGTCAGCTCTCATATGGCTAACCATTTTGAAAAGATCCCATGGCTAGAGAAGAAAGAATTATACGATATATTCCGAAACTTGTTATTTTTTGACTGTTTTTGGATAAATTCGTACCCAACATGTATAGGACATTCGCTTCATAAAAAAAAAAAAAGATTCAGCTCACAACGAGGTCTCAAATTTTAGCTACGTTCATATATATCACTAAGAGGGATCATCTCTTAAACTATTATTTCAGTAAAGATAATGGATCTTATCTATCCAATCTAGCCTAATCGAGTGTATTTGTACTCAAAATATTCACTATTATAGTTATCATTATCAGATATATTTACGAAGAAAATAATGAAAAAAATTGAGATATCTTTTTTTTAAAAATGCGTTAATAAAATGAAACACCATTCTTGATATGATAGACATTAGCATGCAGATTTCTAATGTAACCTACTTCACAGAAAAGATGAACTCAGGTTGTTATTGCCTTGTATGCTCCTTGTTCATCTTAATTTTTGGTTGGCATACTAAATTTTGTTGAAGTTTTCATAAAAGATGTTGCTGAATCCATTACCTACGTCGCTTTCTTAGGTGCATCAGTCAATTTCCTCTAAGAAAGAACATGCACCCATCCGATAACCTTTTAAAAATCAAAAAAAGGATGTCCTCTCTTTAGCTAATTAGCTTTTTAATTGATTATATTTTCACGTGGTCCTAATGTGGAACACACGTATGGGGACCCTTGACATGCTTAGAAGAGAAGCATTCTAGTTAGGTTTTATGAGCCTAGCCTGTTAGACATTGAAAAATAGCTAAGTTCTAATATACTCGAATGACCAATCGGATGACTACCATACTTGATGTGGAGAAGCACATCAATAAATCCCAAGTTTATTAAGTAAATAATGCAGTGACCTTAATCTTGGGTGGATTCTTATATTAGAAATATGATTGTTAGTTAGTCCTTATGCTCTTACGAACATGGATTAAAGAGACATAATATCCATTACCTCCTTGCGAATTGCAACAACTCTTGTGAACTTGACAAACTCAGACTGGTCCTGAATGGCAATACTCTTGCTTAATAATATGGGTTTGTGCTTATAAGCATTTCCCTAGTTTGGACATGATAAATGCACCGCAGGAGTACTATAATATTGCATGGTTTAAACTTGATATTAACACTATAACAATCCAGGACCTCACCCAAAATGGCTAGCCGGAAGGTATTATTTGGGTTCCTTGATCCTGTATAAATACCCAAGATCTACCCAGCAAATAACCGATGTGGGACTAAATACACGCCCGCACGGGTCCTCACAAACACATTAACTTTTGTTGGTTTAGGCTAATAGAAGACTAGGCATGGAGGACAGGAACTTGAATTGCAAGTTAATTTAGCCATGCACTTGATGGTGCAAGTGAAATTTATTGTGATAGAAGGGTAGAAAAGTTCATTTACTTGAATGGTAGAGGAGATTGATTTCATTGCGGTGAGAAGGGGGAGGAATTAGGAATTATAAGGGGAAGAAGATGAATACGGTCATTGATTGAGATTAAGAGAATCTTAAGAGCTCAAAGATGGAGGAGGTTGGAGAACATGAACATGAGATTAAGGGTGAGGAAAAGAAGACCATTTATCCATTTGTCTGATAGAATCATTTATCTTAATCAAGAAACAAATTTGGTGGGGAGGGGCATGTGGGCGCCACTCACAGGCAGAAAGACAGAGATAGAGATAGAGATAGAGATAGAGAGTTCATTATTAGTTAGATTAGTGGAAAACATGAAGGCGTAATTAAAGAAGGTTGCAACGCAAACCATGTATTATTGCTGACAGATAAACAATCAATTTTCTTGGAAAGCTTGACAACAACTACCATCTCCATCAATGTTAAACTGTCGGATATATAACTCGCAATTTTGTCATTAGAGTACATGGACAAGCACTACAACCAAACCAACAAACTGACCAACCAAAGAAGAAAGGCAGGCTCACCGATCCTTCAGTCTCCTGATTACAATCAAAAAAAAAAAATCTTTACTTCAGCAAAACTCTGCTTTTCAGAAAAAAAGGAAAAGAAAGAAAAGAAAAAATCACAACAATCTACAAGCCATATGTTTGTCAATTTAATGCTTTAAGTTTATGTGCACGCGCGCGCACACAAAACTCTTATGATTCTTGCTAGACCATTTGGAGAGCTTGTGTTGGATAAAGAGTTTTTTGTGTTTACATTCTTGTGCTTTATTCTACTATCAGACTAAACTTCAGAAGTCAACATTGCTGATGATTTTTGCTTAACACTGTTTCTGTCTGGGCTTGTTGTGCACACAGTGGCCCTTGGTTACTAATTATATGGATTAATGGTTTGTTAGTGTGTTTCATCATACCATTACTCATATTATATTATATTGCTTGTCTTCGAAAACAAAATTACAAATCTAGTGAAAAAGTCGAAATTATAGTGGTTGTAACTGCTCAATTGTTCCCTAGTGCATCATGCTTGCTTGATATTGATACCGATTGTTTCGATTACCATATGAGCCAGACAAAAAAGCAAATAATTAAGTTAAGCTAGTGAAATTTACTTTCGCGCAGCATGTCGGTAGGTACAGCCATAATTGGCTATAATTGCCCAAGTTGCAAAAGGTTTAGGTATCTACCAGAAGTTTTGCATGTGAATGCACATAAGAATCCACATTACATACATTAGATGAATGACTACTAGGACAACAAACTCCATAATTGTTGCTTCAAGTTTTCCAGGTCCATACAAATTTCTAGGTTATTTGCCTTCCATAGAGTTGAGGGCATAGTGTGGGGCTCTCTTGCAAGGACATGGAGAAATGATAATTTACAATAAATCCTAAGTGTTTGGTCAAACTACTCTACCAATAAAATCTTTGAGGATTCAGCTAACTTTTCTTGCATATAAAATAATTATGCAAACCCACATCCTTTGTGGCTGTACTAATGCTTGAGAAAAGAGACCACGCACCATGGTATCGGTAGGGCTAAGTAGGGTTTTTGCAGGAACTACTGATGGTGGTTTATAAAGCGAAGAAGCTTGTAGAGGAGCCATTATATCTATATCTATATATTTATATAGATATAGATATATTGTAATTTGAGGAACCTAATGAGCAAGCAAGCAATGAACGGTGAAAAAGATGGCATTATGCTCTTCTTTGCGGAAAGTTGGCAGTGCTAGTTTCTAGAAATGAATAAGAACTAACCATTTGATTTTCTAGTTTTGCTATATAACGTGATGCTTGAAAACATGTCAGGACTTCACGGTCTCGCATATCAGTAGGTCACGAGCATCCAGGGATTTGTGTTGGTGGTCAGAAGTAATCTCAGCAGTGATTCCTACGAATTTTTTACCATGACTTGGGGAATAGTTTACCATACTTGATACCTTTGGGCTTTGGTGCCGATCACTCCTTCAGTCCTTCCCTGTCTACGTGCTGGCTTTTAGCCCCATATATAAAGAAAAGGAAAGACTCCTTGCTAAAGAGTGATCAGAATCCCTTTCAATAA
Source organism: Phoenix dactylifera (assembly GCF_051530095.1). Classification (NCBI taxonomy): domain Eukaryota; kingdom Viridiplantae; phylum Streptophyta; class Magnoliopsida; order Arecales; family Arecaceae; genus Phoenix; species Phoenix dactylifera. The sequence goes on along the minus strand of NC_143198.1, from coordinate 28,260,856 downwards.
TCGAGAGGCTTTTGAGAGAAAAGACATTAGAAAGTAAAGGAAGAAAAGGAAAAAACAAAGCGAAAGCCAAGGCAAAGGTGAGGAGCCTAGCTTGGAGACTGGTAGCAACTAGCAAAGGAAAAATAAAAGGAAAAGGAACTCTGCTTCATGGTATCGTCCGATCGAATATGCTAATTAGTAGTCACAGCATAGAGAGCAAAGGGAATAAGGAAAAGAAAAGAGGAGAGCAAAGGAGGAAGGAAAGAAATGAGTAATGTTTGCATGACGAAAAGAAAAGAGGAGAGCAACGGAGGAAGGCAAGAAATGAGTAATGTTTGATTTAATGAAATAACCGTGTAACATTTTAGGATCCCACTCAAAGTAGCTAGTCAGAAGTATCTAAGATCTACTCAGCCGCCACGATCGGTCTGTGATAAGTCCTAATGAATCTGTGCCGCAGTATCCTCCAGTCTACATTATGAACCGGATATGTTCTGATGCTATTTATAACAACTCAGAATTTCATCTATAATGGCTAACCGTAAAATATTTTTTAAAATTTTTTAGTCATATATAAGTACCTAAGATCTACTCAGCGAATAATCGATATGGAACTAAATATATATCTGTATGGAGCCTCGCAAACTATGAGTCCTGCATTCATTTTTAATTCTCAAAGTAACTGGGAAAGGGGATCGAGGTGGAGAGAGAGAGAGAGACAAGTGCTACATAATATGGTGTGGAATATGACAGTCGCAGAAGAAGACAAGGGAGAGGGCGTCTTTAGGCTGGAAGGAGTCGCAGTAAAAAGGGGTTGAAAAAAAAAGAGAGGATAAGAGTTGTTGGTGGCGAAGATTTTAAGCGGTGCATGGACCCAAAACACTCACTCCCAAAAGAATCTTGGTCCTCTCTCATAACGCACTTCTGGATCGACCCTTCGGCGCTTTGTTTATGGGCCCATGGGTACAAAAAGCTAAGGGGATTTGTGACTAAAGTTGTGCCCTTGTAGTTGTTATGCTCGCTTATTAGTATAAAAATAGCAATTTCTACCATGATGTTCCTTGTTCACCTACAGTCAATTATTAGACCTTGGTTTTGAGTTCTACAATTATTTTTTGAGGATAGACTTTTAAAACCATAGAACACATCAAATCCATCATCAGAATGATTAGTATTAGCCAACGTGCATGAGATAACTAAGAGATTCATTTTCATTAGATAAGAGTATAGTGCCGAAACATGTCGGATGAAATGGCATGGTTCTGGAAGACCGATATATTCAAATACTTATACATCAATTAAAGGGTCATCCTCTCTTGGATGGCTTTCTCAGATTTTTTTTTTTTTTTTTTTGAAAAAAAATTCTCGAACGGTGCATGGTAGGTTTTGAACCTATTTTTGCTGCAAGGATGAATGTAATAGTTGATAGACTTTTGAGGCTTTGTGGTTGGAGTGATGATGTGCATAACGGTCCTCTTGAAACTTGTCATACTCCAATTATGAATATAATACTCTGCCATGTATAGACCTCAGCCTCATAGTGGCCCTAAACCTAATTTTGCTTAAGGTAGGAGGGCTAGGATACTTATATGTATTTCTCTAACATAGAAATATAAGCGACCTAATTATTGCACATAGCTGATATAACACTAACTGACACAGCCAGGGGTAGGTGAAGAAACTGTTTTTTTTTAGATAATGGCTTATAAATTTTTTTTTTTGGAAAATGCTTTATAAATCACTTATTTAAAATAGTTGAATATGAAATATGTATTTTGGGAAAATGGCCTATATATATATTTCTCTTTGGAAATATTTGTGAAATATTGATTGTATAAATCTTATCTTTGTTAACTAAATTATTTTATGTTATGCATGTATAGTTTGTTAAAAGTTTCTGTTGTACCTACTTGATCCCTCTGATTATATATAGTTACTTACTAGGTTGTGAACTCATTGTTTATCTCTCTTTTTTAGAGTCAAGAGTCAAGACTAAAGAGCTGGCAGGTAGTGCTTGGAGTGTAAGTTTAGAGAGAGACTCATGAACCTAGTGAGGACCCAACCCCACTGCTTTCGCTTTTGCTTTTGGAACCTCCTCCTAAGAATGTTATTTTGTACAACTTGTTAAATCAAGGAGAATTAGTTGTTTTGTTGGTCAGTAGTAGATTTGTTTTAATATTTAGCTTATGGCATAGTGGTTTTATCTTGGATGGTTTACAATTATTATACTGACAGGTTGTGGCTTTGCATGCTTGTGGGGATAAGCTCTATGTGTGTGCAGAGAATTACCACATCCCTTGGCTTATGCAATTTAATCAAGAGTGTGACAATAATGTTTGATATCAAATTTTAAGTAATTTAAATCGTTTTCTCAAAAAGATCAAGTTATTTTTTTAGTGGATAATTTAGTTCTTATTTTTTTAATATTTTGATTGAAAAATAAATTTTTAGATCAGTAGTCGTTATAATTGTCCTGTCTCATCGAAAAGTCTATGCCATTGCTGAACTTGTTTTTCGACTTACTAATATGTATGTTGGTTGTAGCATGAACCTCAAAATCAAGTGTTGGCCAAAGTGAGAATACTTTCAAAGCTTCATATTTGATCTATTCCAACTCATGGAAAGTGTAGCTTATGGTCAAAAGTATGACTTGCTAACTTTATGTGCTTGTAATGGAAAGAGAAAGAATATGGAAATTCTGAGCATAGTGCAAGCACTTACATGTTTCAAAATATGATAATAATGTAATTTTGAAAAATCAAAAAAAAACGAGAAAGTGTTTGCTCTAAGAAGGCATATAAAAAAGATTCAATAAGCTACCACTGGAGAAGAACAAAGAAATCAGATTAGCCATCCTAGAAACAGTGAACTTCTCATAGTACCATGGACTATGGACCGATATTTCCCACCATTTAGACTGTACAAAATTATCTTCTTTTTTATATAATTAAGACTTTATATATATCAAACTAAATATATACGAATGCGATGTGGCCTCATAGTCATAAGTTTTTGGTTGTTGAATAAGATTTTTTTTCCTCCAAGTTTATTCTTTTAATTCACTAGTGATTTATTCTTTTCAACTTTGACAGAGTGGTCAGCAGCACAAATTTCCTTGGAACTCATGGGTGATGCCAATGTTATAAGAAGGTTTTTTTTTCCATTTAGTAATTAACCGATGAGTGATATAACTTATCCTGAGTTGTTGGGATTCTACGACGTAAAAAATCAAACTGCAATCTGTCATTTAACGGCATTACCTATGTCTGAATCCTCTACAATATATGACTGCATGAGAACATCTACCAATATCATGCTACTATAACTAAGATGAAGCTTTTGTTGATGACAAGGCCTTGGCGTACTTCATAGTTAATCTACTGACATTAATTATCATGAGCCTTGGAAACACCCCATCAACTGCTTCTACTTAAAAAAAAAGTCAAGATCTCAGCTTCTTGGATACCTGAATACATATGCTTCAGTATTTGGAAAGATGTAATCAGTGGCCTTCCACCTTTTCGGAACAGAATTAAGTTTGTCCTTGGAAATGGATTAAATGTGCCCTTTTGGAAAGATGCCTGAATCCCTGATGCTCCTCTTTGTGTTACTTTTCCTAACCACTTTCAGGCCTGCCATCTAAAATCTAGAACTGTGTCCAAATTTTATTCTAGGAAGTCTAATTCTTGGAATTTCAGAGACCATTCTCATTTATCTCCATGTCGTTTTGAATAGTTTTCAGGTTGGAAACAACTTGGACAGCATCCATTGGCAATTGACTCCTTTGGATGATTTCACTACTTCTATCTATGTGATGACCCGTGCGGATGTGTGTTTAGTCTCACATTGGTTATTTGTTGGGTATATCTTGAGTACTTATATTGGATCAAGGAATCCAAATAATACTTTCCGGCTAGCTTTTTTGGGTAAGGTCCTAGGTTGTGACAAATGATATCCAAACGGACCCGGCTATGGCCTATGTGGACTAGAGTATAATGCAGCACGGGTATGTTTGAGCTAACTACGACCTGATCATGGTGTTTGTGATTAAATTTGAATGAATTTGAATTATTAGGGATGCCGGGGCTTAAATGGAGGAAGTATGTGATGATCCGTCCGGACGTGTATTTAGTCTCACATCAGTTATTCGTTGGATGGATTTTGGATACTTATATTGGATCAAGAAATCTAAATAATACCTTTCGGCTAGCCTTTTTGGATGAGGTCCTGGGTTGTAACAATGTATCACTTACTTAATACCAAGGGCATCAAATGAGAACTAGCCTGAAAAATCAGAATCCCCTTAACAGTAAGTGTTGCCTTTGGCTTCGTCTTCTCAATAAACTCAATACAAGAGAAAATCTCTGAAACAAAATTGGTATCTACTTGGGTGGGTGCCCCTTGTGCGATGATCTGGTTAAATCTATTAAACAATCGCTCTCTTTCCCTTCAACATTTCTAATAAATTCTGATAAGTAATATGGGCCTCAGCCATTAGGCTTTTTCTTCTCAAATAAAAAGAAACATTAATTGTCTGACATAGTTAGATGGTCCTGAACAAAACTACCTACGACCTCCACTTGAGGCGGAAACCTATGGTTGCAATGGTACATGGTCCTTGCCAACATGAAATTATTGCTGAAAGAATTGTGTCTTATGAGGGGTAAAACCTCTTTCTGAGAGAATATAAGGTGCAATTCGTATATAACATTTCTTTATTTGTTGATAGAGTGCTGGAGAGTACCTACAGGAGTACTTATTCATGCAAATGAGTGCATGAATATGGTGTGTAAGGAGCAGCAATGCAGGGATGTAACTTTTATTCAAGCCCGAGGAGTAAGGACAATGAAAGTGAAAAAGGAGAACACTGCATCATACTTTCATTTAGCGTTTCTGATAGTTTTCTTTGCCATTCTCATACTTTTTCTTCTGCAGTCCATAAGCTACCTAAAAATGCCATTTCTCGGGTTCAATTTCCAGAGCCTGTAGAGCCTGTTAAGACATAATCCCATTTATCTTGTTCATAACTATCGAATTGAGCATTGTTACAGCATGAGCCAGAATATAAATATATACACTCTTAGTTATAGATTTTGTTTTTGCCTGATCTCTACCTTTTTACATAACAGGCTTAAGCCCTATTTGACAAAGCTTTTGGTGGGCCAGAAAGCACTTTCTGACCGTCCAAAAGTATTTTTGAATGGAATAGAGATTTTTGATAAAACAATGGAAAGGTATTTTAGCTTTGGCAGAAAGCTAAAATAGCTTCTTTGGAGAAGCTCCAAAATGGAACTTCTTCAGAAAAGCACTTTTAGTTATAAAATTTTTTTGGACCAAAATACCCATGATAAAATATTATAATTACAGAAAATATCCCTTTGTACTACAGAAATCTGCAGGAGTCCCAACAAAGAAAATGAAAATCCAAAACTTAGCTCCTAAAAATATTATATTATTAATATATAATGATAATAATTATAATATTTCATACTTTTATTATTGTATTATACTATTAATATAATATTATATTACATTATATCATAATATATTGATATGTTATGTTATATAATATCAAATTATGTTATATTATTATACTATAGTATACAATATTATATTACTATATTATAATAATATTATATTACATTATAGTAATATTATACTCTATCATATATTTATGTATTAATATATATTATATTTTTATTATGCTCTGTTGTATAATACTATGTGATACCTTATTTATTTGTTCCAGTGTGGCCTCAGACCTTGTCGTTTCTAAATTCCTTTTTCATCAATTGAAATTGTAACAATCCAGAACCTTACCCAAAATGGCTAGTTGGAAGGTATATTTGGGTTCCTTGATCCTGTATAAGTACTCAAGATCTATTCAGCAAATAACCGATGTGGGACTAAACACACGACTGCACGGGTTCTCACATACTTCCCCCTTGTAAGCTCTGACGTCCTCGTTAGGCTAAGAGTTCAAATCAATTCAAATCTAATCACAAACACTACGATCGGCCCGTAGTCAGTCCTAATGGATATGTGCTACAGTGTCCCCTAATCTACATAGGTTATGGATCGAGTCCGCTCTGATACTATTTCTTACAACCTAAGACCTCACCTAAAATGGCTAGTGAGAAGGTATTATTTGAATTTCTTGATCATGTATAAATACCTAAAATCTACCCAACGAATAATCAATGTGGGACTAAATACATGCCCGCATGGGTCCTCACAGAAATAATTAAAGAAGAGCAAAAAATGTTGCTATCTCCAACACTAAGCTAACCCTAGTTTCTACACAAATATTTTTTATGATTGGGTGGATCACGAGACAAACAAACGACCATATATATTTATTGAGAGGTGAATAATATTGTAGACTTTTCAGAAAAAAAATAATAATATTGTAGGCTGGGTTATTTTTTATGTGGCTGAATATTCGGAGTTTTTTTTTGGATGTTCCATCTTCTCTTTGAAATATTGTATTTTTTGATTCCGTTGAATGTATTGGCAGTAGGAAAGAATCATTCTTCCGTCTCATGAAAAAAAATAGCATTCCTTTTGGCCGAAAACACTGCCACGACCTTTCCCGTCTCTTCTTTCCACTTTGTCATAAAGCAAAAGCAGAGATAAAAAAAAAAAGCAAAGAAAAGAAAAAGGATAGCGAGGAAAAAATATTAAAGAAAGCAGAGGTTGAGACATAAAACAAAAGGCTTCCCCGTCCCATGTAACCAGGTTCCTCTCCACAAAAAGCCTGCTCCTTCTTCTCCCAAAACTCATCTAAAGAAGCAAAAGAAGTAAAGCATCCATACATTGACTTGGAAGAAGTGGCAGAAAAGTGCCGAAAGAGGATTGAGATCTAAAGACTTCCAAAGTTTCAGTCATGAATAGAGGAGTTTTTTTTTGCTGAACATGGAGGAGTTTTTCAGAGCTCTCTAGTGCAGCAGATGATGTGGGGGAACCCCTAGCTGGTGGAACATGAGTAACCTGAGGCCACCTCCTCTACAGACCTCTCTTCTTTTACCCTCTTTCCCCACCACCTCCTCCTCCTCCTCCTCCTCCTCATCATCATCATCTTCTTCGGTGTTTCCTCTAAACTCACAACCATCTAATTTTCTCCCCGTGACCCCGTGGCATGATAACCAAGAACTTCCTGAGTCATGGAGCCAACTGCTGCTGTAATCTCTCTCTCTCTCTCTCTCTCTCTCTCTCTCTCTCTCTCTCTCTCTCTCTCTCTCTCTCTATCTATCTATCTATCTATCTATCTATCTCTCTCTCTATCTATCTATCTATCCATCACACACACACACACAAACAATATCCACCCACCCACCAACCACTCCCCCATCCTTCCCTCTCTCCCAAACTCCTGTCCTTTAATTGTGTAATTTTTTTAGAAAAAAATCCTGTAAAAGAAAATTCAATCAAGACTATTCCATCTATTGCTCAAGTTAACTCATGTATATATTTATGTAATTTTACATGGTATGCTGATAGGGAAAAAAGAGAATTCAGAAAACACTTAATTCGGTTTCACAAGGTTTATGTATACTAACTTTCTTAGTGTTCACAAAACTTAAAAATTCTCTCTCTCTCTCTGTCTCATTTTCTTCGTTCATTTTGCCTCCAAATCTTCTGCTACTATCTGGATATATAGCTTCTGCGGGTTACTTATATAGAGTAAATTGATGGACAAATTACAGGGGAGTATTGAAGGAGGAAGACAGTTGCAGCTTCACTCCTTTCCCAGGTAAGAGGATGGAGAATTGGGAGGATCAGTTGTTATACCCATCATCAAGTACACATATGGTTGATGTAAAACAAGAGATCTCTGGGAGTGGATATGAGTACAGCCATGGGAGTGAAGAGATTCAGGCAGCTAAGTCTCCTTGGAGCCAGGTCCTGCCAACTTCCTCTCCTAGTTCTTGTGCCACAAGCTTCAGCAGCAACGTGTTGGACTTCTCAAACAGCAAGGCAGAAAGAAAGCATCTCCAACCAGAGAATTCATCCGAGGTGAGGGGGGAAAATTCACATATGTTTCCTTAAGACTTCCTTATTTTTTTGCTAATTATATATCGTTACTAATTCTTTAATAAATGCTTATTACAGTGTTATCTCTGTTCATTGTGCTCAATTTCTTTGTTTTATTTTCATCAGAACATGCCATTGTTTTATGTGTTGCTACATTAGAGGCTGCCTTGTGGCTGCATACATACTGAAATTGGGCTGATTTTATATATGTTTACTTATAGATAAATAGCCTTTGATTTGGGGTTATGCTATTATCTATATATCTATGTGTGTATCTATATATATTTATATAATCCTCAAGAAATGGCTATGCTATATGTCTAGGTAAGACTGCAGTGCTATCATTGTGGAACTTTATGCTCTCTTGTGCGTTGATTGTTATCCTTAGTAGGATTCTCAGAGATCCACAGATGGGTCCTCACCCTTCTTTCTTCTGCCTTTCTCAAGTGCAACAGCACAACTGGTGCAGCCTTCAAGAAGGCCAGAGTTCAAGACTCCTCACCACAATCACCTTTCAAGGTTTTTATCTATTCCTTCATGCTCTCTCTCTCTCTCTCACTGAACAGTGTGCTACTTTTTCTGGTGTCATGCTCATACCACTTTATGGTGTAGATATAATTAGCAATTCAGATCATGAACTTAAAAGGGCTCGCACTTGTTTATTTCAGGTGAGGAAGGAGAAGTTAGGAGATAGGATCACAGCTCTTCATCAGCTAGTTTCTCCATTCGGGAAGGTATTCCCATTTGCCCATAGATACAGGCATTTTAGATCTTCTTGATAACACCACCACCTAGATTAACAATTTTTCATTCCTTTCCCATATCTTATATAATTATTTCTTTCCTATTCTCTTTTCTTTTGGTGTTCCAATAAAGATCTGACATGGCTCTTTTTGCAGACTGACACTGCATCCGTACTACTAGAAGCCATTGGCTATATCAGATTCCTCCAGAGTCAAATTGAGGTCCCTCTCTCTCTCTCTCTCTCTCTCTGGGTGAGTGCACGCGCGTGAGTGCGTGCGTACGTGCCGTGTGGGATTGTGTGAACTGAAATGGAACAGATATCGTTTTGAGAATGTCTAAGAGCACGCATAAAGTTGCAACATTCCCAACACTCAACAGTGTTGTTTACTGTATCATCTTCTACTTCTAGTTATTGGTGTCTTGTATCGTCTTGTGCTTCGGAGACGGCACTCCTTACCCACTTCTTATCCCTTCCTTTCATGCAGGCTCTGAGCTCCCCGTACTTTGGTGGTGGAACAAGGAGCACGAGGGAGTCTGTAAGTAACTATAAACACCATCCCTTCTCGTTCCCTGTTCCCAATGCTACCCTGCCCCATCCCCCCCCTCTCTCTCTCTGACATCTATGCATCTAGGATCACCAACTGAAGCTAAGAAGCTATTTTTCTCTGATCCTACAAAGTTTACACATGCATGATGGGTCTCCCCATCTTTTGCATCAAAAATATATATAAAAAAAGAGGTCATGCACATATCAAGCTCCTTCTTGTGAGCTCTGAAGTGAACTTACTTGTTTTATGCCATTCTAAGTGCCATTAATTCTTTCCAGAAGACCCTCGCCAGGTAATCTTCATTGAATCCATGACCAACTTTAAAAACAGACTTAGCCTTACACTTGACAGCCCTTTGTGTTCTGCTTTCTTTACAGCAAAAGGTGTTGAAGGAACAAACTTTCAACTTTACATTCCTAATCCCTCTTTCCTATATTCCCTTCAGCAGTTGTTACACGACACCTGTATTAAGAGAAGAGGAGCAGCTGATCAGGTACCATTGAGTAGCTGTAAAGTAGCTTTTTCTCTATCAATCAATGGCCATGATTGCATGTTAATGATATCTTTGCCATGGTCGTCGATACCAAATTAAGATGTTAAATTTTTGTTGCATCATCTGTGGCATCAGGATGCTGATGATGAACCAAAGGACTTGAAGAGTAGAGGATTGTGCCTGGTTCCAGTATCCTTCACTTTGCATGTTGGCGGCGACAATGGAGCGGATTACTGGGCTCCTCCTGCTTTTGGTGGGGGGTTCTCGATCGACTGCGCCGAGTCCGCAGCATGCTCGGGCTTAATGAGTGGATATTCTATCATGAGTGGTCGCTCTGCCAACCCAAAGGTCGATTGCTCTTGATGCTATATATGCACCTAAATGAAGAGCATCGATCGACTTAATTTAAATCAGGATGGCAGGGTTCTTAATTATACTTCAATGATTCAGAAAGGCTGGTTTCTTCACCCTCTTCCTTACACTATGTTGTATGTGTAATTCTGGCTATGTAAGCATCAGGAGATGGTTTCACACCTCTCTGAATCAAGAAAGGAGTCCAATCATCTCTTTGATTTGTAGCAAGCATGCCACTGAATTTGCTTAATTTGAAGCGATAGCAGGAAAGGTAGGCCACTGTTAGTATTGGTATTATTTTATATTCATACAGAGCTTGATTAATAGTTTGTGAATTGCATAGTGTGAGCAAGCATCATGCAATGAAGAACTCACAGATCTGTTGTCTATAGAATTAGACTTACCATATGTGAACATGCATGGTTATAGCCCAGAGGTTGCAGCCGGCCTCTGCCATTGGGAGGTTGCAAGATGAACTCTAGGAGGTGTTTTCCCAAGTGTTTGAAAATATTCTTCAACCATTTATGTTATATGATCGATGGCATACCCGCAATTATTCTAAAGGAAAGAAAAGAAAAAAAAGGATATTCAAGCAAATCATAAAGTAGTACCTATTGTCTTTGTTTTCTTTTAAGAAAAAGGGAAAAAAAAGAACATAATTGATTGCTCGAAGCCTATCATGTACACCCTGCATTATCTAAGTTCTTATTTTTAACAAACAAATATCTTTTAAAAAATATCTTAGCTTTCAAAATCGATAAGTTTTTTATAAAGAAATTCATGATTATTATTTTGGGATCAAGAAACATAGCCTTGTTCTTCGTTTTTGTTTATGGTTTGTATATAACACAATTCGTACTATATAGAAAAATAAATAACATGGAACATAATTTATATATGTACTTCTTTTAGGGGAAAACAAAAGAAACTTGCATTGTAAGTGCCTATTCATTAGTATTTTTTTTTAAAAAAAATATATATATCAATAAGTAAGCTTTTTCATATGTTTGTTGCTTTGTTTCGATGGACGTTCGAAGCCTGAATTACACTTTATCCAGAAGTATGCAGTTCCAAGTGTTTGCTTTGGTGTAAGTGACTTTGACATGTTCAGCACATCTGTTTAAACTTGACTTTGGTCTAGGGAACTCCAAAGCTACAATGGGATGGTGGATCACTTAATGATAATATTAAGATTGATATAATTACATTTCTTGTGCACTTTCTACATGGTAAATAATATAGTTTGTGTGAATATTTCTAACACTTATTGTGGGAAAAAGAAGGCGACAATCCTATCAACTTTGATGCACAAACATGATATACCTTGATTCATATGTATGATCTAACAAACCCGAACATTTCTATGAAGTCGGCTAAAGTAAAGATATTCTCTCTTTTTTTTTGATGTAAAAGGAGGAAAAAAGAGCCATCCGGTTTTTATTTAGATTAATCATATTTGCAACATAGATGAGTTACATTGTCAAGGGAGAAGAGAAACAGATGCGAGAAAAAGAATCTAAATGGCTCCTGTTATGGGGGAATTGAGCCGCCATGCCCCACGTGATCGGCACGCGTATCCAGGAAAGCTACAGCTGCCCTATGATCCAGCACTCCGACCCCGAGTCGGACCTCCTCGGCTCCGCAGCCCGACCTCGGGTCGGCTGCCCTATGATCCAGCACTCCGACCCCGAGTCGGACCTCCTCGGCTCCGCAGCCCGACCCCGGGTCGGCTGCCCTATGATCCAGCACTCCGACCCCGAGTCGGACCTCCTCGGCTTCGCAGCCCGACCCCGGGTCGGCTGCCCTATGATCCAGCATTCCGACCCCGAGTCGGAGATCTTTTGATAACGACAGGCTATTCTCCAGAGGCACGCCGCGGCCTCCTGCTCCACTACTCCCTGCAACGGCTGTACCCGATGCTGCCCACGATCTCCTGTATCAACCGTACAAAGCGGAGCTCCACTACGCCCTGCCATGACCGTACCCAGCGCTGCTCCACGACGCCCCGTAACGGCCATGTCGGTGGCCATTCTATCGTGCCCCACGACGACAAACCCCCCTGAGAGACCTCCCAGCCAGGTATATATGCGGCTGGGGGGAGAAGGGGGGGGTAAGCAATACCTCCCAGAGCACTCTCTCCCACTTGTGATTATCATCTCTCCTCCTCCAATCTCCTCTGACTTGACCGTCGGAGGGCCATCACCACCCTGGTGGTGGTGCAAGGCTTGTTTGCAGGTTCCTTGGCGGAAGGTGGAGCGCAACCAGCACCAACCAAGACAACTCTGGCGGAACCCCGTTCACACCGTCGTGTCAATCGTTCTCGGTTTGGACCACCAGCAACAGTTGGCGCTAGAGGGAGGGCCGAATCTCAGAACGATCGTAATGGCACGGCGAGGTGGTCGCGGAGCTTCCAATGCTTCCGGTCGCGGAGCCTCTCGCGCCTCTGGCCGGGAGGCTGCTGCGTCCCCAACACACTCTCAGCAGCATTCCACCGCTTCTCCTCCCATTCAGACGGTCGAACCTGCTCAGTTCGACCAGCTAGCCCAGCAGGTTCGCACCCTCGCGGAGGCAGTGCAGAATCTGCAGGGTGTGATCTCTCGGGTGCCGCAGCGGGCTCAGGAGCCGCTGCTCCCCGAGCACTCGCCTCTTCCTCACAACCCGCGCTCCTTCCTCTCCCATGGAGAGGAGCGCCGGCGCGGGGAGGATTCTCGAGTGCGGTCCATTCTGCCAGGACCTTCTCATCGGAGCTGCGCGGGGTACGAGAGGCGGACCCGGGCGCGTTCTCAGACACCCCAGTCCTCGAGGGGCCCGCACTCCAGTCGGTCCCCCTCGCGCCGCTCCTTGTCTCCCACCCACCGGTCGCGCTCCCTGGACCGGCGGGTGGACGATCTCCACAGACAGCTCCAGGTCCTGAAGGGCCACTCCAAAGATCCCTTCGCCGACTTGGAAATCTCCTCCCAGCCGGCGCTTGCCTCAAGGATCCTGCGAACCCTAAACCCGCCGGGGTTCAAAATGCCGGCGATCGAACCCTACGACGGGGCGGCGGACCCACGGGACCACGTGGAGAGTTTCAGGACTCTTATGCTCCTCCATGGAGCATCGGATCCTCTCCTTTGCAAGGCCTTCCCGGCGACCCTCCGCGGCCCGGCAAGGGCGTGGTTCGCCGGCCTGGAGGCTAATTCCATCCAGTCCTTCCACCAGTTCACCCGTCTCTTCATCAGCCATTTCGCCGTCAGTAGCCGGCGAAGACTGGTCTCCGACTCCCTCTTCGATGTCCGGCAGAACGAGGGAGAGAGCCTGCGGGATTATCTCACCCGCTTCAACAAGGCAACACTGGAGGTCCGGAATTTGAGCCAGGAGGTGGCTCTCTCAGCCCTGAAGCGAGGCTTCCGGAAGGGCAGACTCACCTTCTCCCTGGACAAACGCCTGCCGCGGAGCTTCCCGGAGCTGTTGTCTCGGGCAAACCAGTATGCAGACGCCGAGGAGGCAGCCTCCCACCGGAACAAGGAGGCCGCCGAGGCCCCTCTAAAGCCCGGGAAGAAAAGGCGAAAAGAGGCACCCCAGAGGAGGAGCCCGACGCCTCAACGCCGGCGCAGAAGCCCGTCACCAGCAAGGAACCACGGCGCCACACGCCCTCGTTCTCCGCACCGACGCTTCAACCGGTACACCCCACTCCTGGCCCCCCGGGCCCAGATCCTCATGGAGGTCAAGGGGCGGGAGGACCTCCCGGTCCCGAGGCAGATGAAGAAGATCCCTGGGAGGAAGCCTTCTCAGGCGTACTGTGAGTACCACCGAGACCACGGCCACGATACCGAAGACTGCTTCCAGCTTCGGGACGAGATCGAGGCTCTCATTCGCCGAGGGCGTCTCGGTCGATATGTAAACGACCGACGTCCCCCCGCAGACCCGCGTCCAGCCGACCCGGCCCCTCAGGAGCCTCGGGAGCAGAATCGACCCGTTGCGGGAGTGATCCACACCATCACTGGGGGCTGCTCTCGGCCCGTGAGGAACGCAGGGGGCTCGGCGGAAGTATCAGGAGTGGCCGTCGCGAAGAGGCAGCAGGTCGGAAATGTAATCACTTTTTGTGATGAAGATGTAAAGGGGGTTCAGACTCCCCACGATGACGCCATGGTGATCTCTCTCACTATGGCGGACTATGATGTAAGGCGTGTTCTTGTGGATAGTGGAAGCTCAGCTGATATTTTGTATTACGAGGCCTTCCAAAAGATGGGCTTTTCCCGACAATTGTTGCACAAAACATCTACCCCCCTCATAGGATCCACTGGAGACGCTATCTCGGCCGAAGGTGTCATCGAGCTGCCTGTGACTGCGGGCATTGCACCCGCAGAAGCCACGGTGCGGCTCGGGTTCTTGGTCGTCCGTGTCCCCTCGGCCTACAACGCTATCCTCGGACGACCCGGACTGAACGCCCTTCGCGCGGTGGTTTCTACCTACCATTTGCTCATGCGGTTCCCCACAGCGGCCGGGATTGGAGAGGTCCGAGGTGACCAGCCGACCGCACGGCAGTGTTTCCTAGCAACTCTCAAAGGGAAGAAGCCCATGGAGGCCCTAAGCGTCGAGTCACTTGACGCCAGAGACGAAGTGGCCTTGCGGCACGGGGAGCCGGCCGAGGGCGTAATCGAAGTTCCCCTCGAAGAAGGCCGCCCGGACCGCACGGTCCGGGTCGGTGCCAACCTCGACTTGGAAGCTCGGCTCCGGTTAGTGGAATTCCTCCGAGCCAATGCAGATGTGTTTGCCTGGTCGGTGGCCGATGTACCTGGGATCGACCCGGAGGTCGTTTCTCACGCCCTCAACGTCGACCCGACCCACCGATGCTGCAACTGGCGATCCGATTTTCCAGGTAACGCATTAATTAGCGTTTAATACCCTTCTCGTGTTCCCCCCAGGCAACGCTTGGAGGAGAGGAGAAACACGGTCGCGGCTGGGCACAGAGAAACCCCGATGGGCGGCGAGCGACAAGTGGCCGACCAACGAGTGGAATGTCCCGAGGCTCGGCCCTCGGATGCCTGGCTAACCCGATGATCATCCCGGGAGCAGACTAGCCGGAAGCCCCGACCGGTCGCCTCGGCTTGCGCCAGCCTTGGCCGACCAACGAGCGGAATTTCCCTGAGGCTTGACAACCCTCAGATGCCTGGCTAACCCGATGATCATCCCGGGAGCAGACTAGCCGGAAGCCCCGACCGGTCGCCTCGGCTTGCGCCAGCCAAGGCCGACCAACGAGTGGAATTTCCCTGAGGCTTGACAACCCTCAGATGCCTGGCTAACCCGATGATCATCCCGGGAGCAGACTAGCCGGAAGCCCCGACCGGTCGCCTCGGCTTGCGCCAGCCTAGGCCGACCAACGAGTGGAATCTCCCGAGGCTCGGCCCTCGGATGCCTGGCTAACCCGATGATCATCCCGGGAGCAGACTAGCCGGAAGCCCCGACCGGTCGCCTCGGCTTGCGCCAGCCTAGGCCGACCAACGAGTGGAATCTCCCGAGGCTCGGCCCTCGGATGCCTGGCTAACCCGATGATCATCCCGGGAGCAGACTAGCCGGAAGCCCCGACCGGTCGCCTCGGCTTGCGCCAGCCTAGGCCGACCAACGAGTGGAATCTCCCGAGGCTCGGCCCTCGGATGCCTGGCTAACCCGATGATCATCCCGGGAGCAGACTAGCCGGAAGCCCCGACCGGTCGCCTCGGCTTGCGCCAGCCAAGGCCGACCAACGAGTGGAATTTCCCTGAGGCTTGACAACCCTCAGATGCCTGGCTAACCCGATGATCATCCCGGGAGCAGACTAGCCGGAAGCCCCGACCGGTCGCCTCGGCTTGCGCCAGCCTAGGCCGACCAACGAGTGGAATCTCCCGAGGCTCGGCCCTCAGATGCCTGGCTAACCCGATGATCATCCCGGGAGCAGACTAGCCGGAAGCCCCGACCGGTCGCCTCGGCTTGCGCCAGCCTAGGCCGACCAACGAGTGGAATCTCCCGAGGCTCGGCCCTCGGATGCCTGGCTAACCCGATGATCATCCCGGGAGCAGACTAGCCGGAAGCCCCGACCGGTCGCCTCGGCTTGCGCCAGCCTAGGCCGACCAACGAGTGGAATCTCCCGAGGCTCGGCCCTCGGATGCCTGGCTAACCCGATGATCATCCCGGGAGCAGACTAGCCGGAAGCCCCGACCGGTCGCCTCGGCTTGCGCCAGCCTTGGCCGACCAACGAGCGGAATTTCCCTGAGGCTTGACAACCCTCAGATGCCTGGCTAACCCGATGATCATCCCGGGAGCAGACTAGCCGGAAGCCCCGACCGGTCGCCTCGGCTTGCGCCAGCCTTGGCCGACCAACGAGCGGAATTTCCCTGAGGCTTGACAACCCTCAGATGCCTGGCTAACCCGATGATCATCCCGGGAGCAGACTAGCCGGAAGCCCCGACCGGTCGCCTCGGCTTGCGCCAGCCTAGGCCGACCAACGAGTGGAATCTCCCGAGGCTCGGCCCTCGGATGCCTGGCTAACCCGATGATCATCCCGGGAGCAGACTAGCCGGAAGCCCCGACCGGTCGCCTCGGCTTGCGCCAGCCTTGGCCGACCAACGAGCGGAATTTCCCTAAGGCTTGACAACCCTCAGATGCCTGGCTAACCCGATGATCATCCCGGGAGCAGACTAGCCGGAAGCCCCGACCGGTCGCTTCGGCTTGCGCCAGCCTTGGCCGACCAGCGAGCGGAAGAATTTCCTGAGGCCTAACCCTCGGATGCCTGGCTTAGCGCCGGAAGAATTTCCTGAGGCCTAACCCTCGGATGCCTGGCTTAGCGCCGGAAGAATTTCCTGAGGCCTAACCCTCGGATGCCTGGCTTAGCGCCGGAAGAGTTTCCTGAGGTTTAACCCTCGGATGCCTGGCCTAGCGCCGGAAGAGTTTCCTGAGGCCTAACCCTCGGATGCCTGGCTCAGCGCCGGAAGAGTTTCCTGAGGCCTAACCCTCGGATGCCTGGCTTAGCGCCGGAAGAATTTCCTGAGGCCTAACCCTCGGATGCCTGGCTTAGCGCCGGAAGAATTTCCTGAGGCCTAACCCTCGGATGCCTGGCTTAGCGCCGGAAGAATTTCCTGAGGCCTAACCCTCGGATGCCTGGCTTAGCGCCGGAAGAGTTTCCTGAGGCCTAACCCTCGGATGCCTGGCCTAGCGCCGGAAGAGTTTCCTGAGGCCTAACCCTCGGATGCCTGGCTCAGCGCCGGAAGAGTTTTCTGAGGCCTAACCCTCGGATGCCTGGCTTAGCGCCGGAAGAATTTCCTGAGGCCTAACCCTCGGATGCCTGGCTCAGCGCCGGAAGAGTTTCCTGAGGCCTAACCCTCGGATGCCTGGCTTAGCGCCGGAAGAATTTCCTGAGGCCTAACCCTCGGATGCCTGGCTTAGCGCCGGAAGAGTTTCCTGAGGCCTAACCCTCGGATGCCTGGCTCAGCGCCGGAAGAGTTTCCTGAGGCCTAACCCTCGGATGCCTGGCTTAGCGCCGGAAGAATTTCCTGAGGCCTAACCCTCGGATGCCTGGCTTAGCGCCGGAAGAATTTCCTGAGGCCTAACCCTCGGATGCCTGGCTTAGCGCCGGAAGAATTTCCTGAGGCCTAACCCTCGGATGCCTGGCTTAGCGCCGGAAGAGTTTCCTGAGGTTTAACCCTCGTATGCCTGGCCTAGCGCCGGAAGAGTTTCCTGAGGCCTAACCCTCGGATGCCTGGCTCAGCGCCGGAAGAGTTTCCTGAGGCCTAACCCTCGGATGCCTGGCTTAGCGCCGGAAGAATTTCCTGAGGCCTAACCCTCGGATGCCTGGCTTAGCGCCGGAAGAGTTTCCTGAGGTTTAACCCTCGGATGCCTGGCTTAGCGCCGGAAGAGTTTCCTGAGGCCTAACCCTCGGATGCCTGGCCTAGCGCCGGAAGAGTTTCCTGAGGCCCAACCCTCGGATGCCTGGCTCAGCGCCGGAAGAGTTTCCTGAGGCCTAACCCTCGGATGCCTGGCTCAGCGCCGGAAGAGTTTCCTGAGGCCTAACCCTCGGATGCCTGGCTTAGCGCCGGAAGAGTTTCCTGAGGCCTAACCCTCGGATGCCTGGCTTAGCGCCGGAAGAATTTCCTGAGGCCTAACCCTCGGAGGCCTGGCTTAGCGCCGGAAGAATTTCCTGAGGCCTAACCCTCGGATGCCTGGCTTAGCGCCGGAAGAGTTTCCTGAGGTTTAACCCTCGGATGCCTGGCCTAGCGCCGGAAGAACTTCGGAAATCAAAAGTCAGCAAGAAGCAACCAAGAGCTAAAAAAAAAAAAAAAAAAAAGAGGACGAGGGCGAGATGAAGAAATATTCAACGTGCATTAATTTTCAGGGCCGAGGCCCATACAATTGGGCAAAACGCCGACATACAAAAATAAAAAAGACAATGAAAGGTACAAGAGGTCAGCTTGGAGGAACTCCCGGGTCGGGAACGCCGGGCTCGTCCGCGGGAGGTAGGGAAGCAGCAGGAGAACCAGCAGGCGATGGCGCCGGAGAGGAGTCCAGGAGGGAGATCTCGCTCAGGTCAACTTCGGGATACTTAGCCGACACCCTTGCCAGGCCCTCCTCGAAGCCCAAGGTGAAGGCTTCGGCCCCCGCGTCCGACGCGACATGGACAAACTCGTCAGACTGGCGATAGGTCCGCACTGCCTCCGACATATCATGGGCGAACTCGGCGGACTGGCGATAAGCCTCTACCGCCTGACGCCCGATTTCCGCCCTCTTCTCGGCCAGCTCCGCCTCAGCTCGCTCCATAATCTGAGCCTTGGCCTCCAAGACCTTCGCCACAATCCGGCCTTCGGCCTCAGAGGAGACCCTCAGCAGATCAGCCTGAGCCTCTTTATGCTTCGCCTCGGTAGCAACCCGAGCGGCCTCGGCTTCCTTCAGGCGCGAACGGAGCTCTTGGACGTCCGTGCATGACTTCTCCAGGGCCGACTCCAGTTCGCCTAGTTTGGCTTCAAAAGAGCGGATTCGGTCGCAGGCGTTGTCGGCAGACCGCTGGGCCTTCTCCCACCGCTCTCGATAGTCCACGATCTTCCGGGACTGCTTTTCAGCCCGTTCCTCCGCCTTCTTGACCCTGCTTTCGAGGCCCGAGGCGGCTTTGAGTTGCTCCCGAGCCTCTGACAGTTGCTCCTCCAGGGCGGCGAAGCCGAGTGCCCGCTCTTCGGCCTCCCGGAGCCTCGCCTCGAGGTCCCCGGTCGTCCTGCCTGCCGCAGCCCGGCCTCCCTCTTCCATTGCTTTCAGCCGGTCCTCGGCCTTCGCCAAAAGCCCCGCCTGTTCCTTGTAGCACTCCTCCAGACGGATCATGTACTGGGCGAGCTAAGAAATAGGAAAAATAAGGGAGTCAGGCGGAGAACAACAGAGCCAATAAATGGTGAAAGACGGCCAGAAGAACACTCACCGACATGAGACAGACGCAGCTGGCGGCCCCAACGTCAGAGACATCCAACTCCCGGACCCGCCGACGGTCCTTCTCCAGCAACACTGTTTCGATGAGATTTCGGGCGCCATCGGTAGTGAAGGCAGACCCCGATTTCTCCCCGGAGCCGGATGGTGGTTCTGCAGCCTTACCCTTATCCATCGCCTGGGGAAGAGTCCGGCTGATCGCGCTCGGGGCGGGGGTCGCCCCAGGAATTGATAGGGTCCCGCTCGGCCGGGGCCTCGGCGCGTCCCTCCTCGAGTCATCAGGAGCCGACCGAGTCGAAGGCCGGGTCGGGGACCGATCACGTCCGACCCGTCCGTCTTGAGCAGGCTCAGGTGGCACCTCCGGAGTAGCGGCAACCTTACCACCGGAGGGCTGATACAGCGTCAGCTGCCGGTCGGTGCCCACGACATCTCCCTGACCGGTGGGCCCGGACTCGTCGGTCGGCATCGGAGGTATCTCCTTACAGGACTTCTTCGCCGGTGGGGCCCCGCTCGGAAGAGCTCGTTTCCTCCTCCGGACTGCTTCCAGCAGGGACGCCCTACCAACAGCCTTCGACTTCACCGACCGCATGACGTCGTCGACCTCTGCAAGAAGGACGGGATGGTCAGGGACTGAGAAACCGAAAGGAAGAAGGAACGAAAGAGAAGAAAAGAGCTAAAGAAACGATGGCGGACTCACGGTCGGTGGGGACCGAACTCAAACCGACGTTCACCAAGGTATCCTCAGAAATAAGGCGGCCCACCGGGGGAAGCTGGCCCTCGGCGACCAACCCCTTCAAGGCGGCGACGCCCTCGGATTCCTCCCTCGACAACTTCGACAGGCCAATTGGGGACTTCACCGGCGTCCCCCAGATTGCCCTGATTTCCCAGGAGGGGTCTGCATCAACGAAAAAGAAGCGCTCCTTCCAGTGGTGAATGGAGGTAGGACCCTCCTTGACAAGGCCGCACCCTCGCCGCGCTGCGAAGCACCACCACCCTTTGTCCTGGGGGTGGCCGCTCAGGCCGTAGAGCTCCCAGAAAACGTTCAAGGTGGCGGGAATCGCATGCAAGCGACAGAGAACCTGGAAGACCGTCAGAGCACGCCACGAGTTCGGCACCAGTTGCGTCGGTGCCATTCCTAAACCCTGGAGCACCTGTAAGACTAGGTCTGAAGGGGGAAAGCGGAACCCGGCCTGGAGGATGCCCTCATTGATGGCGATCTTCCCTCGAGGAGGATGAGACATCCTCTCCTCAGGCCCTGGGAGCGTGACATTGCAGGCCTCGGGAAGGTGGTACCGAGCCACAAATCCGTCTAAGTCCTCGGCGACCAGTTTTGACTTGATGCTATCTGCTCCCACTTCGCCCATCCCTAATGGCCAATCTACGGTCAGGACGGGGTCAAGAAGGAGGGAAAGGCCGGAACGACTGGGGTGCACTAGTACAAAAAGAAAAAGTATGAAGAGCTCAAAGTAGAAGAGTGGGAAACTCACTTGAAGAGGAGGAAGAACGGCTCCGAGAGCGTCAAAGGAAAAGCAAGCGAACGTTTCGGCGGCAACAATGGTAGCGCAAAGGAGAAACTCGAAAATGTCCGTAAAGAAGAAGACGGACGGGGGAGGGCCCCCGATTAAATAGGCGAAAGGGCAAGTGACACCTCGATGACGCCAGAAGACGCCTGGCCGCCGAAGGGTCGCTCGCACCCCAAAGGCGAATCGACACCATTAAGGAAGGATGTCCGCCGAAATCCTCAGGTTGCCAGGTCAGCAGCAACCGCCATACGCCATAAAGAAGGCGGGAAGCTTGAAGCGCGCGCGCCTCTCCGAAGGATGGCGGCAATCTCGAAACATCACTCCCTTCACCTGTTCCCCTTCTGGTTCCAGGCTCGGAAGTGGGGGGCTACTGTTATGGGGGAATTGAGCCGCCATGCCCCACGTGATCGGCACGCGTATCCAGGAAAGCTACAGCTGCCCTATGATCCAGCACTCCGACCCCGAGTCGGACCTCCTCGGCTCCGCAGCCCGACCCCGGGTCGGCTGCCCTATGATCCAGCACTCCGACCCCGAGTCGGACCTCCTCGGCTCCGCAGCCCGACCCCGGGTCGGCTGCCCTATGATCCAGCACTCCGACCCCGAGTCGGACCTCCTCGGCTTCGCAGCCCGACCCCGGGTCGGCTGCCCTATGATCCAGCATTCCGACCCCGAGTCGGAGATCTTTTGATAACGACAGGCTATTCTCCAGAGGCACGCCGCGGCCTCCTGCTCCACTACTCCCTGCAACGGCTGTACCCGATGCTGCCCACGATCTCCTGTATCAACCGTACAAAGCGGAGCTCCACTACGCCCTGCCATGACCGTACCCAGCGCTGCTCCACGACGCCCCGTAACGGCCATGTCGGTGGCCATTCTATCGTGCCCCACGACGACAAACCCCCCTGAGAGACCTCCCAGCCAGGTATATATGCGGCTGGGGGGAGAAGGGGGGGGTAAGCAATACCTCCCAGAGCACTCTCTCCCACTTGTGATTATCATCTCTCCTCCTCCAATCTCCTCTGACTTGACCGTCGGAGGGCCATCACCACCCTGGTGGTGGTGCAAGGCTTGTTTGCAGGTTCCTTGGCGGAAGGTGGAGCGCAACCAGCACCAACCAAGACAACTCAGGCGGAACCCCGTTCACACCGTCGTGTCAATCGTTCTCGGTTTGGACCACCAGCAACAGCTCCAAACCAAGTATTTGATAATCAGGACATAAAATATTGATGCTCATAAGAAGAAGCAGTGGAGGAAAGAACTTCATCTAGACCAACAAGCAAAAACATTCATTGCCTGGAAGTTTCAAGTAATTTGCAACTAAAGATATTCTCAACCAAAGTATTTTGAATAATTGAGCCAATCAAATTTACCCCTTCACCAAATCCTAATTCCGTAACTTCATATTTTTGCTGAGTGTCGATTTGCACCATGCCATGGGCCGAGAACAGTTCTCCTTTGGGCTGCCATTTCTTATGAACGGCGTTGGTATGTGGAAGAATATATATTGCTTCCACAGACAAAAACAGAAGTACAAAAAGCGCAGCAACCAACTAAGAGAAGCTAAGCTAAGCTCACGTTTGTCGGCACGTAAGCCGTCCAGGGATCTGGAACGACCGATCGACGGATGCAGGTACATCCAAAAAGTCTGTGTCAGCGAGAGCCCGGGTCACATCATTTGATAGCATCAGGAAGGCTGTTGACAATTAAGTCCCTTTGAATATCCACGTCAATAGTTACGTATTGGTCATTGTTTAGCCGTTACTCTATTCCAGTGAATGCCTAAATGTAAAATAACATTTGATCATTGTTTATTATTTTCATTGTTCATCTAAACTGAATTAATGATGTTTACAATCTTAATTTTATAATTGTTATGGGGGAATTGAGCCGCCATGCCCCACGTGATCGGCACGCGTATCCAGGAAAGCTACAGCTGCCCTATGATCCAGCACTCCGACTCCGAGTCGGACCTCCTCGGCTCCGCAGCCCGACCCCGGGTCGGCTGCCCTATGATCCAGCACTCCGACCCCGAGTCGGACCTCCTCGGCTCCGCAGCCCGACCCCGGGTCGGCTGCCCTATGATCCAGCACTCCGACCCCGAGTCGGACCTCCTCGGCTTCGCAGCCCGACCCCGGGTCGGCTGCCCTATGATCCAGCATTCCGACCCCGAGTCGGAGATCTTTTGATAACGACAGGCTATTCTCCAGAGGCACGCCGCGGCCTCCTGCTCCACTACTCCCTGCAACGGCTGTACCCGATGCTGCCCACGATCTCCTGTATCAACCGTACAAAGCGGAGCTCCACTACGCCCTGCCATGACCGTACCCAGCGCTGCTCCACGACGCCCCGTAACGGCCATGTCAGTGGCCATTCTATCGTGCCCCACGACGACAAACCCCCCTGAGAGACCTCCCAGCCAGGTATATATGCGGCTGGGGGGAGAAGGGGGGGGGGTAAGCAATACCTCCCAGAGCACTCTCTCCCACTTGTGATTATCATCTCTCCTCCTCCAATCTCCTCTGACTTGACCGTCGGAGGGCCATCACCACCCTGGTGGTGGTGCAAGGCTTGTTTGCAGGTTCCTTGGCGGAAGGTGGAGCGCAACCAGGACCAACCAAGACAACTCAGGCGGAACCCCGTTCACACCGTCGTGTCAATCGTTCTCGGTTTGGACCACCAGCAACAGTTGGCGCTAGAGGAAGGGCCGAATCTCAGAACGATCGTAATGGCACGGCGAGGTGGTCGCGGAGCTTCCAATGCTTCCGGTCGCGGAGCCTCTCGCGCCTCTGGCCGGGAGGCTGCTGCGTCCCCAACACACTCTCAGCAGCATTCCACCGCTTCTCCTCCCATTCAGACGGTCGAACCTGCTCAGTTCGACCAGCTAGCCCAGCAGGTTCGCACCCTCGCGGAGGCAGTGCAGAATCTGCAGGGTGTGATCTCTCGGGTGCCGCAGCGGGCTCAGGAGCCGCTGCTCCCCGAGCACTCGCCTCTTCCTCACAACCCGCGCTCCTTCCTCTCCCATGGAGAGGAGCGCCGGCGCGGGGAGGATTCTCGAGTGCGGTCCATTCTGCCAGGACCTTCTCATCGGAGCTGCGCGGGGTACGAGAGGCGGACCCGGGCGCGTTCTCAGACACCCCAGTCCTCGAGGGGCCCGCACTCCAGTCGGTCCCCCTCGCGCCGCTCCTTGTCTCCCACCCACCGGTCGCGCTCCCTGGACCGGCGGGTGGACGATCTCCACAGACAGCTCCAGGTCCTGAAGGGCCACTCCAAAGATCCCTTCGCCGACTTGGAAATCTCCTCCCAGCCGGCGCTTGCCTCAAGGATCCTGCGAACCCTAAACCCGCCGGGGTTCAAAATGCCGGCGATCGAACCCTACGACGGGGCGGCGGACCCACGGGACCACGTGGAGAGTTTCAGGACTCTTATGCTCCTCCATGGAGCATCGGATCCTCTCCTTTGCAAGGCCTTCCCGGCGACCCTCCGCGGCCCGGCAAGGGCGTGGTTCGCCGGCCTGGAGGCTAATTCCATCCAGTCCTTCCACCAGTTCACCCGTCTCTTCATCAGCCATTTCGCCGTCAGTAGCCGGCGAAGACTGGTCTCCGACTCCCTCTTCGATGTCCGGCAGAACGAGGGAGAGAGCCTGCGGGATTATCTCACCCGCTTCAACAAGGCAACACTGGAGGTCCGGAATTTGAGCCAGGAGGTGGCTCTCTCAGCCCTGAAGCGAGGCTTCCGGAAGGGCAGACTCACCTTCTCCCTGGACAAACGCCTGCCGCGGAGCTTCCCGGAGCTGTTGTCTCGGGCAAACCAGTATGCAGACGCCGAGGAGGCAGCCTCCCACCGGAACAAGGAGGCCGCCGAGGCCCCTCTAAAGCCCGGGAAGAAAAGGCGAAAAGAGGCACCCCAGAGGAGGAGCCCGACGCCTCAACGCCGGCGCAGAAGCCCGTCACCAGCAAGGAACCACGGCGCCACACGCCCTCGTTCTCCGCACCGACGCTTCAACCGGTACACCCCAATCCTGGCCCCCCGGGCCCAGATCCTCATGGAGGTCAAGGGGCGGGAGGACCTCCCGGTCCCGAGGCAGATGAAGAAGATCCCTGGGAGGAAGCCTTCTCGGGCGTACTGTGAGTACCACCGAGACCACGGCCACGATACCGAAGACTGCTTCCAGCTTCGGGACGAGATCGAGGCTCTCATTCGCCGAGGGCGTCTCGGTCGATATGTAAACGACCGACGTCCCCCCGCAGACCCGCGTCCAGCCGACCCGGCCCCTCAGGAGCCTCGGGAGCAGAATCGACCCGTTGCGGGAGTGATCCACACCATCACTGGGGGCTGCTCTCGGCCCGTGAGGAACGCAGGGGGCTCGGCGGAAGTATCAGGAGTGGCCGTCGCGAAGAGGCAGCGGGTCGGAAATGTAATCACTTTTTGTGATGAAGATGTAAAGGGGGTTCAGACTCCCCACGATGACGCCATGGTGATCTCTCTCACTATGGCGGACTATGATGTAAGGCGTGTTCTTGTGGATAGTGGAAGCTCAGCTGATATTTTGTATTACGAGGCCTTCCAAAAGATGGGCTTTTCCCGACAATTGTTGCACAAAACATCCACCCCCCTCATAGGATTCACTGGAGACGCTATCTCGGCCGAAGGTGTCATCGAGCTGCCTGTGACTGCGGGCATTGCACCCGCAGAAGCCACGGTGCGGCTCGGGTTCTTGGTCGTCCGTGTCCCCTCGGCCTACAACGCTATCCTCGGACGACCCGGACTGAACGCCCTTCGCGCGGTGGTTTCTACCTACCATTTGCTCATGCGGTTCCCCACAGCGGCCGGGATTGGAGAGGTCCGAGGTGACCAGCCGACCGCACGGCAGTGTTTCCTAGCAACTCTCAAAGGGAAGAAGCCCATGGAGGCCCTAAGCGTCGAGTCACTTGACGCCAGAGACGAAGTGGCCTTGCGGCACGGGGAGCCGGCCGAGGGCGTAATCGAAGTTCCCCTCGAAGAAGGCCGCCCGGACCGCACGGTCCGGGTCGGTGCCAACCTCGACTTGGAAGCTCGGCTCCGGTTAGTGGAATTCCTCCGAGCCAATGCAGATGTGTTTGCCTGGTCGGCGGCCGATGTACCTGGGATCGACCCGGAGGTCGTTTCTCACGCCCTCAACGTCGACCCGACCCACCGATGCTGCAACTGGCGATCCGATTTCCCAGGTAACGCATTAATTAGCGTTTAATACCCTTCTCGTGTTCCCCCCAGGCAACGCTTGGAGGAGAGGAGAAACACGGTCGCGGCTGGGCACAGAGAAACCCCGATGGGCGGCGAGCGACAAGTGGCCGACCAACGAGTGGAATGTCCCGAGGCTCGGCCCTCGGATGCCTGGCTAACCCGATGATCATCCCGGGAGCAGACTAGCCGGAAGCCCCGACCGGTCGCCTCGGCTTGCGCCAGCCTAGGCCGACCAACGAGTGGAATCTCCCGAGGCTCGGCCCTCGGATGCCTGGCTAACCCGATGATCATCCCGGGAGCAGACTAGCCGGAAGCCCCGACCGGTCGCCTCGGCTTGCGCCAGCCTAGGCCGACCAACGAGTGGAATCTCCCGAGGCTCGGCCCTCGGATGCCTGGCTAACCCGATGATCATCCCGGGAGCAGACTAGCCGGAAGCCCCGACCGGTCGCCTCGGCTTGCGCCAGCCTAGGCCGACCAACGAGTGGAATCTCCCGAGGCTCGGCCCTCGGATGCCTGGCTAACCCGATGATCATCCCGGGAGCAGACTAGCCGGAAGCCCCGACCGGTCGCCTCGGCTTGCGCCAGCCTTGGCCGACCAACGAGCGGAATTTCCCTGAGGCTTGACAAACCTCAGATGCCTGGCTAACCCGATGATCATCCCGGGAGCAGACTAGCCGGAAGCCCCGACCGGTCGCCTCGGCTTGCGCCAGCCTTGGCCGACCAACGAGCGGAATTTCCCTGAGGCTTGACAACCCTCAGATGCCTGGCTAACCCGATGATCATCCCGGGAGCAGACTAGCCGGAAGCCCCGACCGGTCGCCTCGGCTTGCGCCAGCCTTGGCCGACCAACGAGCGGAATTTCCCTGAGGCTTGACAACCCTCAGATGCCTGGCTAACCCGATGATCATCCCGGGAGCAGACTAGCCGGAAGCCCCGACCGGTCGCCTCGGCTTGCGCCAGCCTAGGCCGACCAACGAGTGGAATCTCCCGAGGCTCGGCCCTCGGATGCCTGGCTAACCCGATGATCATCCCGGGAGCAGACTAGCCGGAAGCCCCGACCGGTCGCCTCGGCTTGCGCCAGCCTTGGCCGACCAACGAGCGGAATTTCCCTGAGGCTTGACAACCCTCAGATGCCTGGCTAACCCGATGATCATCCCGGGAGCAGACTAGCCGGAAGCCCCGACCGGTCGCTTCGGCTTGCGCCAGCCTTGGCCGACCAGCGAGCGGAAGAATTTCCTGAGGCCTAACCCTCGGATGCCTGGCTTAGCGCCGGAAGAATTTCCTGAGGCCTAACCCTCGGATGCCTGGCTTAGCGCCGGAAGAATTTCCTGAGGCCTAACCCTCGGATGCCTGGCTTAGCGCCGGAAGAGTTTCCTGAGGCCTAACCCTCGGATGCCTGGCCTAGCGCCGGAAGAGTTTCCTGAGGCCTAACCCTCGGATGCCTGGCTTAGCGCCGGAAGAATTTCCTGAGGCCTAACCCTCGGATGCCTGGCTTAGCGCCGGAAGAATTTCCTGAGGCCTAACCCTCGGATGCCTGGCTCAGCGCCGGAAGAGTTTCCTGAGGCCTAACCCTCGGATGCCTGGCTTAGCGCCGGAAGAATTTCCTGAGGCCTAACCCTCGGATGCCTGGCTTAGCGCCGGAAGAGTTTCCTGAGGCCTAACCCTCGGATGCCTGGCCTAGCGCCGGAAGAGTTTCCTGAGGCCTAACCCTCGGATGCCTGGCCTAGCGCCGGAAGAATTTCCTGAGGCCTAACCCTCGGATGCCTGGCTCAGCGCCGGAAGAGTTTCCTGAGGCCTAACCCTCGGATGCCTGGCTTAGCGCCGGAAGAATTTCCTGAGGCCTAACCCTCGGATGCCTGGCTTAGCGCCGGAAGAATTTCCTGAGGCCTAACCCTCGGATGCCTGGCTTAGCGCCGGAAGAGTTTCCTGAGGCCTAACCCTCGGATGCCTGGCTCAGCGCCGGAAGAGTTTCCTGAGGCCTAACCCTCGGATGCCTGGCTTAGCGCCGGAAGAGTTTCCTGAGGCCTAACCCTCGGATGCCTGGCCTAGCGCCGGAAGAGTTTCCTGAGGCCTAATCCTCGGATGCCTGGCTTAGCGCCGGAAGAATTTCCTGAGGCCTAACCCTCGGATGCCTGGCTTAGCGCCGGAAGAATTTCCTGAGGCCTAACCCTCGGATGCCTGGCTTAGCGCCGGAAGAGTTTCCTGAGGTTTAACCCTCGGATGCCTGGCCTAGCGCCGGAAGAACTTCGGGAATCAAAAGTCAGCAAGAAGCAACCAAGAGCTAAAAAAAAAAAAAAAAAAAAAAAAGAGGACGAGGGCGAGATGAAGAAATATTCAACGTGCATTAATTTTCAGGGCCGAGGCCCATACAATTGGGCAAAACGCCGACATACAAAAATAAAAAAGACAATGAAAGGTACAAGAGGTCAGCTTGGAGGAACTCCCGGGTCGGGAACGCCGGGCTCGTCCGCGGGAGGTAGGGAAGCAGCAGGAGAACCAGCAGGCGATGGCGCCGGAGAGGAGTCCAGGAGGGAGATCTCGCTCAGGTCAACTTCGGGATACTTAGCCGACACCCTTGCCAGGCCCTCCTCGAAGCCCAAGGTGAAGGCTTCGGCCCCCGCGTCCGACGCGACATGGACAAACTCGTCAGACTGGCGATAGGTCCGCACTGCCTCCGACATATCATGGGCGAACTCGGCGGACTGGCGATAAGCCTCTACCGCCTGACGCCCGATTTCCGCCCTCTTCTCGGCCAGCTCCGCCTCAGCTCGCTCCATAATCTGAGCCTTGGCCTCCAAGACCTTCGCCACAATCCGGCCTTCGGCCTCAGAGGAGACCCTCAGCAGATCAGCCTGAGCCTCTTTATGCTTCGCCTCGGTAGCAACCCGAGCGGCCTCGGCTTCCTTCAGGCGCGAACGGAGCTCTTGGACGTCCGTGCATGACTTCTCCAGGGCCGACTCCAGTTCGCCTAGTTTGGCTTCAAAAGAGCGGATTCGGTCGCAGGCGTTGTCGGCAGACCGCTGGGCCTTCTCCCACCGCTCTCGATAGTCCACGATCTTCCGGGACTGCTTTTCAGCCCGTTCCTCCGCCTTCTTGACCCTGCTTTCGAGGCCCGAGGCGGCTTTGAGTTGCTCCCGAGCCTCTGACAGTTGCTCCTCCAGGGCGGCGAAGCCGAGTGCCCGCTCTTCGGCCTCCCGGAGCCTCGCCTCGAGGTCCCCGGTCGTCCTGCCTGCCGCAGCCCGGCCTCCCTCTTCCATTGCTTTCAGCCGGTCCTCGGCCTTCGCCAAAAGCCCCGCCTGTTCCTTGTAGCACTCCTCCAGACGGATCATGTACTGGGCGAGCTAAGAAATAGGAAAAATAAGGGAGTCAGGCGGAGAACAACAGAGCCAATAAATGGTGAAAGACGGCCAGAAGAACACTCACCGACATGAGACAGACGCAGCTGGCGGCCCCAACGTCAGAGACATCCAACTCCCGGACCCGCCGACGGTCCTTCTCCAGCAACACTGTTTCGATGAGATTTCGGGCGCCATCGGTAGTGAAGGCAGACCCCGATTTCTCCCCGGAGCCGGATGGTGGTTCTGCAGCCTTACCCTTATCCATCGCCTGGGGAAGAGTCCGGCTGATCGCGCTCGGGGCGGGGGTCGCCCCAGGAATTGATAGGGTCCCGCTCGGCCGGGGCCTCGGCGCGTCCCTCCTCGAGTCATCAGGAGCCGACCGAGTCGAAGGCCGGGTCGGGGACCGATCACGTCCGACCCGTCCGTCTTGAGCAGGCTCAGGTGGCACCTCCGGAGTAGCGGCAACCTTACCACCGGAGGGCTGATACAGCGTCAGCTGCCGGTCGGTGCCCACGACATCTCCCTGACCGGTGGGCCCGGACTCGTCGGTCGGCATCGGAGGTATCTCCTTACGGGACTTCTTCGCCGGTGGGGCCCCGCTCGGAAGAGCTCGTTTCCTCCTCCGGACTGCTTCCAGCAGGGACGCCCTACCAACAGCCTTCGACTTCACCGACCGCATGACGTCGTCGACCTCTGCAAGAAGGACGGGATGGTCAGGGACTGAGAAACCGAAAGGAAGAAGGAACGAAAGAGAAGAAAAGAGCTAAATAAACGATGGCGGACTCACGGTCGGTGGGGACCGAGCTCAAACCGACGTTCACCAAGGTATCCTCAGAAATAAGGCGGCCCACCGGGGGAAGCTGGCCCTCGGCGACCAACCCCTTCAAGGCGGCGACGCCCTCGGATTCCTCCCTCGACAACTTCGACAGGCCAATTGGGGACTTCACCGGCGTCCCCCAGATTGCCCTGATTTCCCAGGAGGGGTCTGCATCAACGAAAAAGAAGCGCTCCTTCCAGTGGTGAATGGAGGTAGGACCCTCCTTGACAAGGCCGCACCCTCGCCGCGCTGCGAAGCACCACCACCCTTTGTCCTGGGGGTGGCCGCTCAGGCCGTAGAGCTCCCAGAAAACGTTCAAGGTGGCGGGAATCGCATGCAAGCGACAGAGAACCTGAAAGACCGTCAGAGCACGCCACGAGTTCGGCACCAGTTGCGTCGGTGCCATTCCTAAACCCCGGAGCACCTGTAAGACTAGGTCTGAAGGGGGAAAGCGGAACCCGGCCTGGAGGATGCCCTCATTGATGGCGATCTTCCCTCGAGGAGGATGAGACATCCTCTCCTCAGGCCCTGGGAGCGTGACATTGCAGGCCTCGGGAAGGTGGTACCGAGCCACAAATCCGTCTAAGTCCTCGGCGACCAGTTTTGACTTGATGCTATCTGCTCCCACTTCGCCCATCCCTAATGGCCAATCTACGGTCAGGACGGGGTCAAGAAGGAGGGAAAGGCCGGAACGACTGGGGTGCACTAGTACAAAAAGAAAAAGTATGAAGAGCTCAAAGTAGAAGAGTGGGAAACTCACTTGAAGGGGAGGAAGAACGGCTCCGAGAGCGTCAAAGGAAAAGCAAGCGAACGTTTCGGCGGCAACAATGGTAGCGCAAAGGAGAAACTCGAAAATGTCCGTAAAGAAGAAGACGGACGGGGGAGGGCCCCCGATTAAATAGGCGAAAGGGCAAGTGACACCTCGATGACGCCAGAAGACGCCTGGCCGCCGAAGGGTCGCTCGCACCCCAAAGGCGAATCGACACCATTAAGGAAGGATGTCCGCCGGAATCCTCAGGTTGCCAGGTCAGCAGCAACCGCCATACGCCATAAAGAAGGCGGGAAGCTTGAAGCGCGCGCGCCTCTCCGAAGGATGGCGGCAATCTCGAAACATCACTCCCTTCACCTGTTCCCCTTCTGGTTCCAGGCTCGGAAGTGGGGGGCTACTGTTATGGGGGAATTGAGCCGCCATGCCCCACGTGATCGGCACGCGTATCCAGGAAAGCTACAGCTGCCCTATGATCCAGCACTCCGACCCCGAGTCGGACCTCCTCGGCTCCGCAGCCCGACCCCGGGTCGGCTGCCCTATGATCCAGCACTCCGACCCCGAGTCGGACCTCCTCGGCTCCGCAGCCCGACCCCGGGTCGGCTGCTCTATGATCCAGCACTCCGACCCCGAGTCGGACCTCCTCGGCTTCGCAGCCCGACCCCGGGTCGGCTGCCCTATGATCCAGCATTCCGACCCCGAGTCGGAGATCTTTTGATAACGACAGGCTATTCTCCAGAGGCACGCCGCGGCCTCCTGCTCCACTACTCCCTGCAACGGCTGTACCCGATGCTGCCCACGATCTCCTGTATCAACCGTACAAAGCGGAGCTCCACTACGCCCTGCCATGACCGTACCCAGCGCTGCTCCACGACGCCCCGTAACGGCCATGTCAGTGGCCATTCTATCGTGCCCCACGACGACAAACCCCCCTGAGAGACCTCCCAGCCAGGTATATATGCGGCTGGGGGGAGAAGGGGGGGGTAAGCAATACCTCCCAGAGCACTCTCTCCCACTTGTGATTATCATCTCTCCTCCTCCAATCTCCTCTGACTTGACCGTCGGAGGGCCATCACCACCCTGGTGGTGGTGCAAGGCTTGTTTGCAGGTTCCTTGGCGGAAGGTGGAGCGCAACCAGCACCAACCAAGACAACTCAGGCGGAACCCCGTTCACACCGTCGTGTCAATCGTTCTCGGTTTGGACCACCAGCAACAATAATTAATCGCGAAAAAATATATATATATATTTAAGACAATGGCATGAAGATGATTGTTTAGCACTTTCATTATTCATTTAATTAATATCATATTTTTAATTTAAATTTTCTTATCAGTTGAAAGATTATATTTTAAAGAGCAGCGGTTCGAATAAATAATGGCATTAATTTGCTCGTTAGTACAATTATCAATATTAATGAATAATTGCAAAAATCATTTTTAAGGAAAACTTATCAAAAAAATAAATATATGAAGTAAATACCATTTTATGAAACTGATGAAGACGGCAATGGTATTTTTCTTTTTGTCTCCATTCATATGGGAGTGACGATTTTGCCAATGTAGGAGATTTTGCCAACTTTGAACTTTGCTGATCAGCATCTTCTCTTCTCTTTCAAAAGGAGATAATCCTGCACCCTTAATTTGCTTGTAAGAAAAGATTGGAATTCACCATGGACGAGGAGAAGATGTCCGAACAACAGCTCAAGAGGAAGGGCGGTCTCAAGACCATCCCATTTATCATGAGTAATGATCTTTCATATGCCTTTTCAATGGTATCATTACTTAGTACACTCTTTGAGTTAGCTCGAAATTTTTTTCGTTTTAATCAAAAGCAAAAAAGCTTATAGGCACACGCAAACATGAATTTCTAGTGTATTTCATTGTGTCCTGTGGCCAAACTCGATGTCTTTTTGCTTGAAAAGAGAGTGGTTTAATTACCATCGCTATCTTGATGACAATATAGTGCGTAATTATGTCATATAATGTTTCCAAAAGGATTGTATCGTATGGTTTGCGTGAGAAAAGGGGGAGACGTAGACGGTGTAGGTGTTGAATTGCTGATAATCCTCTGCACCTTTCTTTTGTAGCAAATGAAATCTTCGAGAGGGTTGCGAGCATTGGGCTTACAGCGAATATGACCATTTACCTCACAA
Organism: Phoenix dactylifera; assembly: GCF_051530095.1. Taxonomy (NCBI): domain Eukaryota; kingdom Viridiplantae; phylum Streptophyta; class Magnoliopsida; order Arecales; family Arecaceae; genus Phoenix; species Phoenix dactylifera. The sequence continues at coordinate 28,227,467 of NC_143198.1, read as the reverse complement.
AAGAGTATCACATGACCCCTGCAACTAGCGCTATTGTTCTGTTAATATGGGGAGCAGTAACAAATTTCTTACCCATTTTTGGGGCTTTCCTTTCTGATTCTTACTTGGGTCGCTTCCGTGTGATAGCAATTGGATCAGTTGCATGCCTCAATGTAAGTAAATTATATTTCACTTGTTAATGTGATCTTTGAGTTCATTCGTTTTTGATTTCATTCACAAGTGATAATTGATCAGTAATGGGACATTCTCAATATATATCACGAGTATACCTATCTAATGCTTTGCGACAATACGGACAGTAGGCCTCCTCTCCAGCGGAGTCTGAATCCGCTGCTCATAAAATTTTATAGCAAGTTCAGAGCATTCATTAGTTTCTCATGTTCTTTTGGTAGGGGATGGTTCTCCTATGGCTAACAGCAGAGCTACCTGGAGCAAAGCCCCCTGCTTGTGACCTTGCTCTCCACAAGTGCCAGAGCCCGAGCCATTCGCAGCTCGCTCTCTTATACTCTGCTTTTGCCCTGATCTCCGTAGGAACTGGCGGCATCAGGCCATGCTCCCTAGCCTTCGGCGCAGACCAGTTCAACCGGCCGGACAACCCTCAGAATGAGAGGACCCTGCAGACCTTCTTCAACTGGTACTATGCTTCAGTCGGGGTATCCGTTATCATCGCAGTGACCGTCATCATCTATATACAAGATAAGAAGGGATGGAGAGTGGGTTTCGGTGTTCCAGTAGTGCTCATGGCATTATCTATCATCTGCTTCCTGCTTGGTTATTTTCTTTACGTCAAGGTGAGGGGTAGAAAGAGCATGCTCACCGGCCTTGCCCAAGTGGTCGTCGCAAGTGTCAGAAATAGGCAACTAGTCTTCCCATCAGAGGCTGATGATGATTGGTGGTATCATCGTGAGAAGGGTTCAAAAATCATGGTTCCCACTGAAAATATAAGGTATAAGCATTATGAATTGTAGCTCGAGCTTGCATGCGATCTCATGACACTGCTACTAGACCCGAGATTTGAATTCAAATACTTTTTTTCAGGTGTCTGAACAAAGCCTGCGTCGTCAGAAATCCTGAAAAGGACTTGAACCCCGACGGCGCCGCCGCAGACCCGTGGAAGCTGTGCACTGTGGAGCAAGTAGAATACCTCAAGTCGATGGTGCGAGTGATGCCAATTTGGTCGACCGGAATCATGGCAGCAGTTATCATAAGCCAGCATTCGTTCCCGGCGCTGCAGGCAAACAGCATGGACCGGCACATGAGCTCCAGGTTTGAGATCCCTGCAAGTTCCTTCGTCGTGTTCGGGATCACCACCTTGACGCTTTGGGTGGCCATTTACGACCGGCTGATCGTCCCTCGCCTGGCGAATATCACCGGAAGGCCTCGCGGTCTCACCCTCAAGCAGCGGATGGGGATCGGGCTGGTGTTGTCGTGCGCCGCCACAGCCGTCGCAGCCACCGTCGAGCGCACTCGGCGAAGAAGAGCAATCGAGCAAGGGGTGGCAGATGACGCGGAAGCGGTGATCGACATGTCCGCGATGTGGCTGGTGCCGCAGTACTGCCTGACTGGCTTATCCGAGGCTTTCAATATAATCGGGCAGATCGAATTTTACTACTCTGAGTTGCCTAAGACCATGGCCAGTATTGCGGTGGCTCTGCTTTCGCTGGGGTGGGGAGTTGGGGACCTGGTGGGGGCTTTGATCGTGGTGCTTGTCAAAAAGATCAGTGCAGGGAATGGAAGAGTTGGCTGGCTTGATAGCAACCTAAACGAGGGCCACTACGACTACTACTATTGGATCCTTACTCTATTGAGTGTGGTTAATGTTTTCTACTTCCTTGTTTGTAGCTGGGCGTATGGTGAGGAGGGCAAAAATAGATTCGGGGAAAAGGACGACTTGGTGGAAGAGCTGCCCTCCAAGTCCGGGGAGTTGTCCATTGTCCTTTGAATTGTATGCTTTTGGTTTGGCTCTTGTGTAAGTTCCATTCTGGCCATGCTTTAGGACTAGCAGCTTGCAATGAATCTCCTTGTGGATCCAAGCGGCCCTTGCAAGCTTGTTACCTCTCTCTCTCTCTCTCTCTCTCTCTCTCTTGCTTCCTGCATTTTTAATTGTTCCTGAATTTTTAGTTGTGTGGTTGAAGCTGAGTGGAAATTAGTGAAAAACCCAAAGAAAATAAATTGGACATAGAATACTTTATAAAAGAGGAGCTAGTTCTAACTCAAAGAATTTCGATTAGAATTTGTTTGGTTGTACTCCAATCCTAGATGCGTAGCAGCTTTGGTTCTGGTTTTATGTGGATTGAACCTAACTTGATTCATTTGCATCTGACCAGACATTTATGATTTTCCTCAAAGAAAAACAAAAAAAAATCAGACCTTTATGTTGGGTTCAAAGCATTCATTTTAGTGACATAAGCCACAAGCTGGCATGCATGCTTATTTGGAAAGTGGAATAGATATATCTCCTGTTCTTATTTTACTTTCTTTGCTGGTAGATAGGTCATCTACCTTGCCTAGGTAAAAGAAAGTCAAAAGGGAAGACATTAGATATGTCATTGTATTTTGATATTTTCTTAGCAAACCCCTTCCTTACCTTTTTGTTTCTTCCAAACAAAGCAAATAGCCGGTTTGGAATTGTTTTATTATAGCCCCCTCCCATTTCCTATCCATCACAAATTTTTTCTTGGGCTTTCCTACTCCCTTTTGTAGATCTTGCATAGGGAAAATTATTGGAACCACCTCCTTAGGGTTTTTTTCACTTGGTACTTTTCGAGTTTGAAAAATTTCAATTCGATATTTGAAGTTATTTAAGTGGTGAAATATGGTCCTGTTGTCTGTCTCTGTTTACTAAAGTATCCCTATTCTATCCTGTGATGATCATGTGACATGAAGCACCCTTGAAGAAGAAGCCCAGGTCTGTACCTCCAAAAAATACAAGAATAAGATAGCCAAAGCAGAACATCGCACCAACCAATCTTGAGAAACAAAACTAGAAGCCAACTTATAGGAAAAAGATTTCTCCCTCATCATTGTCTTTTTCTTTCCATCCAACAGTAGCTTCAAGTAGGTTGCAGTGGTTAAGGATGATGCTGGCCTCCTTGTCGAGCATGAGAATGGTAAGGTCGGTGAGGGCCTTGAGTGCATGGCATAGCTGATCCTGGTCGAGGGTCTTTAGGAAAGAACAAGGGTGATGAGGACAATCTCAAGAGGCTTCTTCAACTACAAATCAAGGGTAATGAGGACGATCACATCCCTCAAGCATTGCAAACGACAAGGAGGAAGATGACGATAGAGGATAGGTGGAGGAAGAGGACTATGGCAATTCAATGACAAGTGGAAAGAATGCAACAAGTTTAACACTGCATTTAATATTGCCGACTCTTGAGGCACAGTAAAGATAGGGGATAAAATTTCATCTCGAGGTCTCCACCGGCGAGAAATGGTAGGAAAGGTGAGAGGAGAGCTTGGGAGAGGAGAGGTATTTTTTGGGAAGAAACACCAAAAAAAAACAAACAAAAAAAAACAAGAAGAAGAAGAAGAGATGAAGAGGACGTAATTATGTTCTTTTAGATAGCAGACTTAAAACACTCGGTAATCAAAATATTCATGCCAATCATAATAAGCTACTTGCAAAACCAATATTGTTCATGTTTTGATTAACATTAAAAGTCATCTTTATTGAGCTCAATGGCGGATGTAGCAATAAAGACATAATAGTTAATGAATGAAACAAAATTTGTTCATGTTTCGTTTTACGCCATGTTCCAAGGAAACAAAATTTACGTAAAATTTTACTATGTCGAGCTACAAAAAAGCCTGCTGTAATGCATGGGTATGTTATCCTGCCAACAGTTTGACTTGTTTGTACCCCTGGTTGCTAAAGCTTCAAATGATCATGATAAGAGCAACAGTAAAATTGTTAACCATAAGGTGAATAAGTTTGAAGACTCCGTGTGATAAATGAAGTGCATTCACTTTCACCAGCCCCAAACAGCCAGCCCAGGAAAACAAACAAATTTTTTAAATGCTGAACACGATTTATCTCGTGAGAACATATTTTCCTTTTTTTTTAAAAAAAAGAAAGAGTTGGGATTACCCTAACCTATGAGAACATCCTTTATTACGACAATTAATTGTTTCATAACCCCACCACTGTCACAATGTTTACTCTTGCTTTCCTCTGTGGTGCTAAAAATTAATACTATTAATATGTACAACTTTTCAGTCATATTATGCCCTGTACCAGAATGCAATTATGAGTTTGCTCTGACCTGTACAATTTTGGGAGAGCAAAAGAGGACGAAGAAGCATGCACTGGAAGGAGGAGGAGAAGACGGGAAAAAGGTTACGAAGAGGATGGATGGGGAGGCATGGAGGATAGAAGGCAGAGAAACATAAACGGAAGGAGGAATAGCAAGAAAGAACCTGGGCTCTTTCGATGGTGTTGGAGAGGTCAGGTCAACCTCCGTGATGGATAGAAGACGGAAGGGACAAAATATTAATTTCCTTAGCCATCGTGGGGTTGGAGGGAAAATGACTTTCTGGTCTCATTTTCGAGAGTCAAAAAGTACTTTCTAGCCCACCAAAAATATTTTGGATGAAAAATAGTGTTTGGTAAAAATTTCGGAAAACTGTTTCAGCTTTTCTAAAAAGTTCTATTTTGGAACTTTCCGAAAACGCTGTTTTCAGCTTTATCGGAAAACTGTTTTTTGACCAAAATACTCCCATTTAAATCTCACTTTTTTCTCCCAAAACTCTCATCCCGCCATCTCTTCCTCTCTTACCCATCCCCCTCCCTCAGTCCCTCTCCCTCTCTATCTTCTTCTTCCTCTCAATGTCGCCGCCTTTGTTTCTTCTACTTCTTTTTTTTTTGAGGCAGCTCGTGGTTGCCCACGGTGGCAGCCACCACGCCAGCTACCACCTGTGGCCAGCGACCCCTCCGCAGGTCGTCGCGATGCCACCCGTGGCACGCGGCCGGCCTGTGGAGCGACCTGGCTCGGCTTGGGGTGGCCGGGCCTCCGCCCTCTACGGGACCGCGACGTTCCAGCCGTGGGACCAGAAAGGCGAGCTGCAGTGAAGCCCCCATGGCGGTCGGTCGTGGGGCTTCACTGCGCCGCGGCCCGCCGCCGACCATGCCCAGGCCCCCTCCCACGGCCGCCTCGGCCTCGCCTTCTTCCGGCGCCGCAGACCTTGTAGGAGGATAAGAAAGGAGAAGAAGGGAAGAGAGGAAGGAAGGAGAAGAAGAGAAGAAAAAAGAAAAGAAAAAAAAAGAAAAAAAAAGAAGAAAAGGAAAGAAAAAAAGAGGAAAAAAAAGAAAAAGAAAGAAAAAGAAAAGAAAAGAAAAAATAAATAAATAATTCATAAATAAATATGTATATAAATAAACAAATAAATAAATAAATAAGATAATAAATATATATATTTTAATGAAATAAAAATAATAAATAAATAACTAAATAAAAAAATAAATAAGAGAAGAGAGGAAGGAAGGAGAAGCAGAGAAGAAAAAAGAAAAGAAAAAAAAAGAAAAGGAAAGAAAAAAAAGAAAAGGAAAAAAAAGGAGAAGGAAAAAAAGAAAAGGAAAAAAAAAGAAAAGAAAAAAATAAATGCATAAATAAATATATATATGAATGAACGAATAAATAAATAAATAAGATAATAAATAAATATATTTCAATAAAATAAAATAATAAATAAATAACTAAATAAAATAAATAAAAAAGAAAATAATGAATGAGTGGCAAATAATCTGATCTAATAAATAAATAAATAAAAATAAATATTAGTAATTATTTAACCAATTTTATCACCTAGCTAGAAACTTTATATGAATTATTATAATTCATTTTAATTATCTCAAACAATAAGACTTAATTGCAATATTAGATATCATTTAATTCCTTAATTTTGTCTCATGACTCTGAACGTGATCCAAAATTGCACATCATAATAATTTAAGATGATGTGGCTACTCTCAAATTATCATGACATTTTCTTTAAAAACAGTATCAAAATAAAGCTTTAATGGAATAAGTACTTTATATGAATTATTATAATTCATCTTAATTATCCCAAGTAATAACTCTACAGGATTTACCCCTTTATGATAAAACTAATGCATTAAGTATGATAGTTAATGAACTTTAGATGTCTAGTTGAAAAATCCAAAGAATAACAGCCGGATCAGCTCCAAATCGGTGGTGGAGCACTAGGCACGTATGTCTTTTTGACAAGTTTTTCTTAGGCACTATTATTCAATGGATAATTTTACTAGATATCCAACAAGATTTCATCATAAATATCATACTAATAACATTATTTTATCCCATCATTAACCTTATATAATGGCTTTCCTTTGGGGCCGGATCATTATATATGATGTAGGTGTTCAATTTCATGAGATGGTGATAAAAGATCTTTTATTGACTAAATTAAAGTATTCAAAATTTATAGAATGCTTTGGCTCGTTACCACAAATATGCAAAAATTTAATTATCTTTATGTCTTTTGCATGTATTACTCTTGACCATGAAAATAGGAACAATTTAAATAATCATGATTCATCATAAGAAAGCATCTAAATTAATTATTTACGCAATACAATTCATTACAGAAACAATACATAATTATCAGTGTACTGTTTTGTAATGAAATTTGAGTATGAGAACCAAATAAATATATTAGAGGACTTACTTCTGGGGACCATATGTAAGTTTCGGAAGACCCTTTTGTAAATAAGATACTATCAGGGTTCTCTTAAACATATTCAAGAATCTTTATGTAATTCAGATTTCCTCTGGGAATTAAATAAAAATTTCTGAAGCCCCTTTTTTTGAATTAACATAGGGCAGGGTTTAACTATAAAACTTTCCTTTTTTTAGCCAAACGGATTTGGGTTCGCGTTTCGGGTTTCAAGCCCGAACCCGAAACCTCTTGTCCTTCATCTTCTTCCCCAACCGATCCAAAGAGGGAGAAGAAGAGGGAGCCAAACCGGCGCCGGCGGCCGCCTCCTCCCTCCTCCTCCCATGCGGCCGGAGAGGCCTCCCACGAGCGGCCGCCGGCGTGAGCGCACGGTGCCGCGCCGCTCTCTCCGACGGGAAGACGACACGGTGGGAAGAAGACCCCCTTCATCTCCTTTTCCTTTTTTTTATGGTGGCGCGGCCCGTCGGAAACGCATGGCCGCGCCTGGCTAGCGGCCGTTTCGGCCACCAGGAGGAGGAGACCACGGCGCCTCGCCGCTGCGAGCCGGCGGCGGCCGTGGCCTTCTCTCTCCCTTTTTTCCCCTCGGCCCGCGTCGGCCATGGCGGCCACGCCTGGTCGCAGCCTCTGCGGGCTCGCCGGGGCGGCGGGTCGCAGCCTCTGCGGGCTCGCCGGGGCGGCGGGTCGCAGCCTCTGCGGGCTCGCCGGGGCGGCGGGCCGCAGCGCCTGCCGGGGAGGCGGCGGCCATGGCGGCCTTGGGCGGCAGTGGCCATGGCTGCCTCCTCTGTTTCTTTAAAAAAGGCAGTGGGAAGAAAAGCATGGGTTTAGTCCCACATCGCCCAAACCAAAAACTATGCATGCTTATTTTTGTTTTTAAGCAAGTCGCGAGGACCAGGCTCGTAGGCGACTTTTTAAAGGTGGATTCTGGTGCGAGTACATGTACCGAACTTGACCGTGCTCGAGGTTGGAAGTCCATCTTGGGTTAATTGTTAATGTACCATCAATATTATTATGTCCATAATATACATATGATATTATATTGATATTATTTACTATATTATAATATATTATTAATTTTAAATTATAATAGAAATATATAATTATATTTTATATTTATATAATGATAATATTTAATATATTACTTTTATTTATTTTATTCATGATTTATAGAAATAATAAATATATTTTTATTGAATATATTAATAATTAATATATTGATAAATATATTAATATTTTATTATAGTATATTTTATATGATTAATAAATATATGATAAGAGCTGCTAAAAGTAAAATATGTGACAAAATTATGGCGTTATTATATGAATTAGCATATTGACTTACATTTTTTATTCTTGAGAATTAAAAATACATAAAAAATCCATCTAAAATATATCGGGGGTATTTGTGGTATTATATGATCGGTGATCTTAGATCTCCATACTATACCAAATAAGTTACTCATGGATACCTAAAGATTTTTAATTACTGTACTATGGCTTACCAAACATATTGATCTTAGATCACTGGGGATCAAATCACCCCAGCATTCAAATCACTGAAGATCTTAGATCACCATGGTGATCCTGTTGGGGTTACCAAACACCCCCTAAGGTGTTCGCATGAAGACGGTAATCATTATTTTACATGGGTGAGAATTTTAATCCCACATCGGCTGGCCAAAAATCTTATACATGTTTAAATAACATGGCTTCTCTACAATGCAAAACATCATGAGCCAGAGGTAGGATCTAATACTGCAATATAGAACATTTTGCACAGCGAAAGAATTAATGAAGTATAATTAATATTTTACTAATCTCGAGCCATGCTTGATTAAGCATTTTTAAAATTAGCACGCGCCCACATGAGAGAGAAAAGAAGACTAAGCACCCGATGAGGAAGAGACATGCGAAAAAAAGAAAGAAGAGAAGATCCGGAGCTTCCAATTTATGCAGGACTTGAGTGCCTTAAAGTGATGGATCCATAGATTAGGGATTCGGATCAATATTTTTAAAATTTATTTTTAATTAGTTTCCATCAAGATTTATAGATTAGGGACTTGAATCAATATATTTAAGGTTTATCTCTAATTAATTTCCATCCATCACAGAAACTATCAGATAAGATAAATTCTAAATAATTTCTAATCAGATTAGATTAAGTAACTATTTAAACGATATTTATCTTGATGTGGGATAAGCTTGATCAAGTGGGCCACATCAAGTCTTCTAAATCAGGAGACATGCTAACAATAAATACCAGGGTGTGGCAAGCTGTATTGCAATGAACCTGTTCCTCTTGTTATACTCCTCAGAGATCCTTTATTTATTTATTTTTTTCCTGCGACACATTGGGTTGTAGGAAAAGATGGAAGTCTCTCACGGTCAGGAGGAACAAAGCCAGCAGCACACAAGGGAGAAGGGTGGCCTCAAGACGATGCCATTTATCATTGGTGATGATCTCTCCTATGCCTCCTTTTCCATTAATATCAGCATGCATGGACTCCTGCTCTCAGCACCTTCCTTGCTTTGGGACTTGGCCAAAATATGCATGGATTCTTGTGTTCATGGATGTGATCTTGTGCTGGTGCATAAATATGGGTGCAGTTGATTTGTAACTTGTGGTTAGATTGCTTTCAATCATCTATTTTGGTCATTGAGCTAGTAGGTCCTATTATTATAGAACTAGCATGGGAAGAATCCCGGGGGAAATCGAGGTAAGGACGGAATTGAAACTAGGCCACTGGCATCCAATACCCGGGGACTTTACCAACTCAATCAATATGCAGGGCTGTTCTATGCTTCCTTGAATCATCTAGTCTACAAAAAGCACTAGGCTAAAATTTTTATGGTATTTTGCTAGAACTAAATAAAGTATTGTGTTCGATTGATGATAACTGTATCCATCTCTTCTTTTGCAGCGAATGAAGTCTTTGAAAAAGTCTCTGGCCAAGGAGTTCTGTTGAATATGATGATATACCTCAGAAATGAATACCACATGAATGCAGCAACCGAGCAGAGTGTTCTGTTCGTACGAGGAGCATGTGCAAGTTTCCTGCCCATACTCGGGGCTTTTCTATCTGATTCCTACTTGGGTCGCTTCCGAGTGATACTGATTGGATCATTCGCATGCCTGCTTGTAAGCAAATCATCCATTTCTTCATATACTGGTAGCAAGTCTATTGACCCCACACAAATAATTAAGCCTTTAGGACTCTTTAACAGAAGTAACATTACCCACTAGACCAAGGATCCACTCTTTCGGATGGCAGCAGCCTTAATCAGCAATACTTTGCAGTGGGAACATGTTCTGCATAACCCTGCTCCAATCTGCTTGTATATTTTGCTTCAGAAACTCCAGCCCACCAGTTCCCTCGATCTAGCTCCAAGTAGTTTACTTGCTCGTATTATAAGAAAAGCATGATGCTGAATCATAGAAGTCTTTGTGTGTGCTCGGTCTCCTCTGACTTAGTTGTTTCACTGCGAGCAACCGCAACCTTCTGCCCTTTGGCAGCCAATTATATTCTAACATAGAACCAGCAGTTAAATGATGAACAATAGGATCAACAGTTTAAAGTCAAGATTTCATTTTAGCGATGACTCGGACTCGTACTCTATCTTGATGTGTGTATTGTAACATCTTTGATGTTCTTTACTAATTCATTGGGTCCTTGTGTGCCATTTCTGAAGTTAATGATGCAGAATCAGATGAAAAATTACATCTGAATTATCCAGATCATCCATATGCTTCAATTTATCTGCTCATCTCTTTCTCATCATCTATCCTTTCCCCTTCAAAGATGATCCTTGAGTTCTCCTCAGTAGCTAGCTTGCATTTGGATTAACCTTTTAATTTGTGAGATTGCCATGTCATCAAGCAATTGGAACGCTTTGGTCTTATTTACCTTCTTGATCATTTCATTGAGTTACTATTTTACAACTAATTATATCCATGTTGTTCTGTAAGGGGACTGTTCTCATTTGGCTGACTGCAATGCTGCCAGGAGCAAGGCCCCCTGCTTGTGACCTTGCTTGCCAGTCCGCAACCCCATCCCAGCTTGCCCTCCTGTTCTCCGCCTTTGCCTTCCTGGCCATTGGAGATGGTGGCATCATGCCATGTTCTTTAGCCTTTGGTGCAGACCAGTTCAGCCGGATGAACGGCCCTGAGAAGCAGAAGATCTTGCAGACCTACTTCAACTGGTATTATGCATCCGTGGGCTTCTCGTTCATGGTGGCATCAACTGCCGTCGTGGCCATACAAGATAATTTTGGATGGAAGGTAGGCTTCGCTGTTCCGCTGGTGCTCATACTGTTATCTGCAGTCTTCTTCGCCGCGGCCTCTTCTCTCTACATCAAGGTGGAGGGCCAAAAGAGTCTGCTAGCCGGGTTCGTGCAAGTGGCTGCCATTACTGTGAAGAACTGGCGCGTAGTCTTGCCCCCGAAGACCGCAGATGCAAGTTATTATCACGAGGCTGGCTCCAAACTCACGGTTCCTTCAGAGAAGTTGAGGTACCAAAATCATCATCTTTATCTACTTATTTATTTCTTCGTGGGGTGAATACTAAGTGGGAGCTCACAATGGAAGAGTTACTCATCTCAAACACTTGGAGATGTACCTCTCCACGTTTGAACATGGGACCTCTCTTCTTGAAGTGTAAGGTCATCACAACTTGGTAGTATTATTGCTCTCGAAAACAACTCGATAGTAATAGTTCCTCACTTGCATGCTGTATCATAATTAATTAAGAAACTTCATTTACCAGCCTTTTGTACTGTTCATTGGATTTTTTTTTTTTTTTTTTTTTTGTAGGTTCTTTAACAAAGCATGCATTATGCGAAATCCAATAGAGGACTTAAAACCTGGTGGATCAGCATCAAGCCCATGGAGTCTGTGCACTGTGGAGCAGGTAGAGGGTCTCAAGTCAGTGATCAGGGTGATTCCCCTATGGTTATCAGGGATCATGATCCCATTGGTCCTCAACCAGAGCTTCCCAGTGCTGCAGGCGAAAACAATGGATCGACACGTCTCCTCAAAGTTTGAAATCCCTGCGGGCTCCTTCACTGTGTTTGGAATCCTCACCCTGACAGTATGGTCAGCCGGCTACGACCGTTTCATCGTTCCGGTGCTGAAGAAGATTACCAGGAAACCGGGGGCATTTACTCTCAAGCAGCGAATGGGGATGGGTATAATAGCAGCAACTGCATCAATGGCGGTGGCTGCAATGGTGGAGGCCGTCCGGCGGAGAAAAGCAATCGAGCAAGGGCTGGCGGACGACATGAATGGGGTGGTGCGCATGTCGGCAATGTGGCTCATACCGCAGTATTGCCTTTCCGGCTTGGCCGAGGCCTTCAGCGTCATCTCGCAGATCGAGTTCTACTACGCTGAGCTACCTAGAAGCATGGCAAGCTTTGGGGTAGCTTTGTGGACACTGGGGGCAGGATTTTCCAATCTGGTAGGACTTCTGGTCGTGAAGATCGTGACTAGGACAACCGGAAGGAATGGAAGGGGGATGTGGCTTGCAACCAACCTAAACAGGGGCCACTATGACTACTACTATTGGGTCCTTACGCTCATGGGTGCAATTGATTTCTTATATTTTCTTGTTTGCAGTTGGGCTTATGGCAAGGAGGGAAAGAATAGGCTTAGGGAAGAGGAGGGTGATGAAGAAGAAGAAAGAAGAGCAGCTCTCTAGGTCATCCAGGGAGTCGACCGTTGTGCAGTGATGGTCTGCTTTTTTAGAACAATGAGGACGGGGCTTGTCATGTTTATGATAAATCAATTCACCTACTACATGTAGTTGGGTGTAGTTTGTTTCTGATGGTTTCTTGTTCTCAGCTTTAACTCTGTTGGAATGCTATCTGCCCAACTTTCTCTGCTGTCAAGAATCAAGTCTACTACGTGGGGAGTTGTGACCCAGATACGTGGGGCAAACAGTTCGAAACAAAACAAAAACTGGGTTTTTCCAAAAAGACTAGCCCATATGGGCTATGGGTCGGATCCGCTCTAATACTATTTATCATAGGTCATCACATACTTCCCCATTTAAGCTCTAGCGTCTTTGCCATGCTAAGGATTTAAATGTACATGATCAGCTCGTGGTCAGCTCAAATATACCTGTGCAATTCTTTTCTCACATAGAAAAATACATCCGAGAGAACCTGCCATTCGTCAATAAGAATTCAAATAAAAATCCCACCAACCAAAATCTATAAATGCAGTTCTTTTGTCATGTAGAAAAAATGTGTTCGCTTGAACCTTCAATTCATTAACGTGAATTCAAACAACCATTCACTCGCCACATACACAATCAAACAATCTAGAATTTGCAGAGAGACTTCACTATAAAAGCACAAGTACATGAAGTATTACCTACACTGTTAACTATGCAAAGCTGCCGAAATACAGTGCTCATAAATGCTCAAGATTGTCATCTGAATCAACCTATCCTCAAACCAAACTGCATAAATGCCATTCCTTTGTCACAAAGGAGAAAAAAGCATTCTCACGAACCTTTCAATATTCATTAATGAGATTTCAAATAACCATACCTCCGACAAAAATCTATAAATGAAATTCCTTTCTTGCATAGAAAAATCATGTTTCGCGAACCTTCGATTCATTAATATGCATTGAAACAAGTTTCCACTTGCCCAAAAAAAGATCTATGCAAATCTATCAAAATATGGTGCCAATATATGCTCAAGATTGCATCCGAATCTACCAAATCTGCATAGTTCTATGGATAGATCCCACCACCAAAATCCATGAATGCGATTCCTTTCTCACATAGAAAAGATGCATCGTCGCGAACCTTCGGTTCATTAATATGAGTTCAAACTGTTCTAGAATATGTGGTGAGAATTTGCCTATAAAGGCACAGGATTGGGAATCATTATCTCCAATGCGAATAGCTCATCAGCAAAAAAACAGATGTGGAAGCCAAATTTTCCTCCTCCTTGGGCTCTTGCTATTCTTGACATCATTCGATCCTGTAACTCTAGATCTCTTCTAATATGTCCCATGCCATCCATACCTAAAACTAGACTCCTTTGTCTTCTGCCTGTTTCCATTATGGGAGAGCAAAAGCCTATATGAGCACCGAGTGCAGGTGTCCGCCAGCTTTTAAGACTCATCGACACTACCGTAGATGGGGTTCGGCAACTGAGAAGGGGATTACATTGCCTTTTCGCCCCTTTTCCATATCTTGTGTGTGAAAACCATGAGATATGTGTTTAGTCCCATATCGGTTATTCATCGGAAAGATCTCGAGTACTTATGCAGGACTAAGGAATCCAAATAATACATTTTGGCTATCCATTTGGATGAGGTCCTGGGTTGTTACAAATGGTTTCAGAGCGGATCCGGCCCATGGCCCATGTGGACTGGAGGACACTGCAGCATGAGCTCATTGAGACTGACCATATGCCGATTAGGGACATCAAAGCTTAAACTGGAGAAATATGTGAAGACCTATGCAAGTGTGTGTTTAGTAGTACATCGGTTATTCGCCGGAATGATCTTGAGTACTTATATAGGACTAAGGAACCAAAAAAAATACCTCCCAACTAGCTTTTTTGGGTGAGGTCCTGGGTTGTGACATTCTATGGCACCTTTTCCTTTTTTGTTATCAATGAATTTTTTATTATTTTCTGATAAATATATAGAAAAAAGTTTTTTTGTACTTTTCTGCAATGGTCAAGTCTCTATGAATGGTTTATGTTTATACCTTCTCTGGTGGTTTTGACTTTCTTGTGGGGCACAATAAAGTATGAACAACCCTAACCGTAACCATAACACTAACCAAATATGATAGGTCGGAAGCGATAGGGTTCACGCGATGGCGTCCAACTCCAATGTCCGACTGAGGTCTGCAAGTTACAAACTTTATGTAAAGTCTATCAATTGTTTGACGACTTCACCTTAATTTATGTTAATTTTTAAGTCCCTTATTGGACGTTATATTATTAACATGACGTAAAATTGATAGTAATTGATGCATCCAATTTGTAACGTTGAAGTAAAATTACCTATTAATCACTAAAAACTTAATTACCTATTAATCACTAAAAACTTAGAAAACTTAAAGAGACACCCCTCTAAGTTTGAGCCATTTACACTTAGACCCTAAAAGCTTAAAATGTGTAAATTAGCCAGCAAAACATCAAATTTATGGCAAGATAAGCCAACCATCTATCTTCATTACAAAATATTATCTCACAAGGGTCACCTGATAACTAAACTTTTATAAAATTCTAAAAATGCATTTCCCACTAACTTAGCAAGCGGCTCTTAGTTTGGCATGAATTGAAAGGGAGTGCTTTGAGATCTATGTAGGTGGATGAATAAAACAAGATGGAGTACTTTGAAATCTATGCAAATGGATAAATGATAGAGAATGGAGCGATTTGAGATTTGTACAGGCATATGGGGATAGAGGATAGAGTGCTTTGAGATCTATGCAGGCTAACAAACGATAAAGGATGGAGTGCTTTGAGATCTATGCAGGTGAGTGAATGATAGAAGATGGAGTGCTTTGAGATCTATGCAAGTAGATGAAAAAGGATAGAGTGCTTTGAAATCTATGCAAGCAGATGGATGACAAAGGTGGAATGCTTTGAGATCTGTGCAGGTGCATGGATGACAGAAGATCAAGTGTTTTGAGATCTGTGTAGGTAGATAAACGACAGAGTATGGAGATCTTTAAGATATGTGCATGCAGAAGGATGATAGAGGATGGTTGGCTTTGTGATCTGTGTCGGTGAATGGATGATAGAGGATCGAGTGCTTTGAGATCTATGCTAGTGAATGGATGACGGAGGATGAAGTTCTTTAATATCTATGCACATGGATGAATGATAGAGGATGTAGCGCTTTGAGATCTATGCAGGTGGATGGATGGCAGAGGATAGAGTGCTTTGAGATTTGTGCAGATTGATGAATGATAAAGAATAGTGCTTTGAGATTTATACAGGCGGATGGAAAATAGAGAATGGAACACTTTGAGATCTATGCAAGTAGATGAATGATCAAGGATGGAGCACATTGAGGTTTGTGCACGTGGATGGACGATAGAGGATGGGCACTTCGAGATCTATGCAGATGGATGGATGATAAAGGATGAGTGCTTCGGCATTTGTGCAAGTGGATAAATGACCGAGAAAATAGAACAGTGAGATCTATATAGGTGGATGCATGAGAGAGAATGGAGTGCTTTGAGATTTGTGTAAGTCGATGGATAATAGAAGATGAAGCGTTTTAAGATCTATGTAGGTAGATAAATAAAAGATCTATGCAAGTTGATGGGTAATATCATGCTTTATGTGCAAGCTGATAGATAATTGAGGATGGAATGTTTTGAGATTTGTGAAGGTGAATGGATGAAAAACGAAGTGCTTTGAGATCTATACAAGAGGATGGATCACTTTAAGATATGTGCAAATGGATAGATGATAGAGGATGGAGTGCTTTAAGAACTGTATAGATGAATGGATGATAGAGGATAGAGCACTTTAAGATCCATACAGACGGATGAATAATAGATGATGGAGCACTTTAAGATCCGTGCAGATAGGTGAATGATTGAGGAAAGAATGCTTTGAGATTGCGTGAAAGCCATGATCCGGCCTCTCTAAGAAAAAGTATTTTAGTTTTAGGTTGTTTTTTTTTCTGCAACAACTTAAGTTTAAAATGAAATCAACCGGACAAAATCCAGCAGTAGTTGATGGCGCATGCCTTGTGCCGGCGTGCGCATTGAACTGCAATTGGTAGTCACTGCATTGTTCCCCAAACGGTTGATCATATCCAATAAATTGCAGTCTATTTGTCGAGCTTTCTTTGCTTGTGCATAATACTTTGGCAAGGTAGGCAAAACCATCCTCCTAATGGTGACCTTAAGTTTGAAATGAATTGATATTCTTAAGTGAACTGAAGCAAGTACAATAAAAAAAAGGGCATTGCTTATAAAATTTTTTATTATAAATTTCTTCTTCATAAAAGAATGATTTTCCTATCAAGTTAACCCAAGCGGATGGGCAATTAACTATTTAACTGTATTTATAGCTATATTTCTTTTACAAGCATATCTGACCAAAATTGTAGCCTCCAGACTATGACCCTAGAAACATCATCATCACTGTCCTAGTAATTTTTTCAGCGCCTTTTTGTTCACCTGAAATAGAAAATGCAGTGAGTTTGACAGCAGGGAAAATTGATATGTAGATGTAGAAATCAAGAATCTGACAGAACATATCTCACCTTTCCCATGGCATTTCGAGGAAGGGAATCCCATAAGAACAATTTTGTTGGAATCTGAAAATTGCAATTAAATATTCACCAATAAGAAATGGATCTTATATGTGCAAGGCCTTATTTACTGCACAGCACTAACAGAGGTGCAAAATCAAAGAGATGCATATAGATATGAGAAATATTCTGAAGAATAACCTTGTATGGAGCTAGTTTCTCCTTGGACCAATTCTGCAGTTCCTCTAAGCTAATAGCCGGTTTCAGTTCTTGCTCTGACCTTCTCCTTGCATCTGGCTGAGGCACGATTATAGCGCATACAACTTCACCATAGGCCTTGTCAGGTAAGCCCAGAATGCAGCACTCTGAGACAACCTCGTGCTACACAAGAATGATCATAATTGTGTCAAATCACCATATTGAGGGCCTGCTCAAGTAATCTCTGACAATTTCAGTATGACCCAATTCTTTTCATTACCTATCCACAAGTCGTAGATGTTATTGTCATTTCAAATGTATTCTTTTTTTCTTTGCAATTGAATGCATTGCAAGTATGTTGCTTCAATAAGAGCAAGTTATCTGTGATGCATTTTGTTAAAATCGGCATTCCATCTCAACCACCGTAAACTGATCTGCAAGCCTGATCTTGCAAAATAACATAATAATGCTCATTTTTAAGGATAATGAAAAAAGAATCTTTTCCAGAAAACCTCAGTTTGATTTTGAAGATATCAAGCATGAAAATTTCCAGTTAGACTTGACAATGCTAAAAGCCAAGAAGACTATAATGCATTTGATTAAAATCAACATTCATCTCAACCACCATAAACTGATCTGCAAGCCTGAATTTGCAAAATAACATAATAATGCTCATATTCAAGTATATAATGAAAAAAGAATCTTTTCCAGAAAACCTTGGTTTGCTTTCAAGCATATCAAGCATGAAAATTTCCAGTTACGCTCGACAATGCTAAAAGCCAAGAAGACTATAATCATTCATATCTAACAATTGCAATTATAATAGAGTTTCTGCAAGTAAATTACATAAATCATCTATTGCACAATTTGTGACAGAAAGGAATATGGGGTGAATGTTATGAATGGCGACTTTTCGAAGTAAGATTTGGGGTACAAAACTGGGAGGTACTTGCCTCTAAAAGCACTGCTTCAATCTCTAGTGCTGAGAGCTTATAACCACCAACTTTCATGATATCAGCATTCGTACCTGCAAATGATGATAGGTGGATGTTATCATTTTCTACTGTAGAAGAATATGAGACTTTGACATTCAACTAATTGAATCTTAACAAAAAATATAGTAATATATCTTTTGAAGAATCACAAGAACATATCATCAAATCAAATTCTCAAAAAAACACATTTCTTCATTCCCAAAATATAACTCTGATAACCATGCCATGGTGCCAAAATTTGTGGTTATTAATTAAAATCATAAATTTATCACTGATTACCATGTAAACATTATGAACCACATCTGGACATACGTTTGAGTTGGTTTGGAAGCATCCAAATCATGAATAAGATCGAACCACTATCATATGATTAAAAAAAGCTACTAATACCAGAAAGGGAACCAGGAGGCGGACTAGCTGGCCGACCATGCCATTTAGAGAGCCTCTGATTTTACATGGACTGATATTGATAGTCCTCAGCTAGCTTTACTTGTTCAGGCTGATGACGTGGGATGTACTTATGTAAGACTGAATCAAGATGGGTCATACCCCTGCTTCGGCCCAAAAAACAAGGGAAAAAAATGGAGAAAGAGCTTTTGATATGCTTCATCGAAGAATGCCTCGGAAAATTCTAACTCAAGGCTTTTATCAATTTGGGAGTTTCTGATAACGATCACTTGTTATACCTTCTTGATGCAGAACATGCACCATTACCATACACTAAGAAAAGTATTCTGTTTCCTCCCTTTTGGATGCATAAAAAATTTTAAATAAGAACAATCTTATGTTGCTCGTTGACTCGAATAATTTTGAAACTGGATTTACAATGCTAAGATGGATCATGTCCACATGCCAGGCAATGATTACTAACAAATTAGTAAGAATGGTCTCAAATGCCCTATGGAATACCAAGTGTGACAATAGGCAGGTCCAAATGCCATAATTCAACAGTCAAATGCATTACACCTGCTACACAGTAAACACAAGCATCCCCCTCCCCCCCACCAACCCCACAAACCAAAAAAAATGCACACGAGTTATGATGATTATATATATGACTGTATAGAATTTACTTAACTGAATAATAAAAAACGATTAGATCCATTAAAAGAGTCTGACAAAAATAATGCAACATTAGTACCTATCCTCACATGATTAAGAACAGATAAGCTGTGTTAGACTTTCAGTTATTTTGTGTATTTAAAGGCTGCAGTGAGGAAAGTGTTTAGAGAATCCTAGATGTTTTAGAACTCCTCAAAAGCAGGATTTTAAATCTTAGCAGGTAAGGAATCATTTTGATTAGGAAAGATAACACTTTGATCGATTGGAAGTCATATTTTTTGTCGATTTATCTCACAACAAAAAAAGGAAAAATAATATTGATTAGTAAAGATAAATGAATCATCATATTGGATTATACGAAACAGAAAATCAATCTTTTCCTCTTTCCAGCTTCGTAATTTGAGTTCTTGTAACCATTACCCTTTGGGATACATCAAAGAGTCTATCTAGATCGCTAACCCCCCATGCCCTATGAAGCATTTACAGCACAGGTTGAATAACCTACACTGTTTTTTTTTGGTTCATTTTGCATAAAGCTTTAACAATTTCATGCATTTTTGAGTAAACTCTCTAAATTTTAAGCACAAAACATGTTGTTGGATAATCCACAAGGAAGAGTCACATGGTTCTTCCAAGCTTCAAGAACACAGATAGAATGCTTTTGAATTCAGCTTTACAGTGTAATCACCTCTGAAAAACAAAAATCAATAGTGATATACTGGAAAATAGTGTTGCAGATTTTTTTCAATAGAAATGCTAAGCAAGATTTATAGGACATTGCAGCTACAAATTTGTAACATACTTGTTCTTCCATTCTGTTAGGCATGCTGCCACAAGCAGAAGTGTGAACCATAAACAAGCAGAACATTAAATTGAAAATGATGTTAAATACATGGGAATATATTTTTCTTACGTCCCAAGATTATATAGTATCCGTCCTCATCCACCATAACTGTATCGCCAGTCTTGAAAAATCCACCATCAATAAATGATTCCTTTGTTATCTAAAACCAAAAATGGCAAAAGGGCAAAAAAGAAAGTGAATAAAATAGCAAAAAAAAACCCTAAAAAACTATTGCTTATTATTCCAAAGCCTAAATCACATCTTTGAAAACAAGTCCAACTTATGTGAGTTTGGAATTTCTTAATCCCATCGAATTAGCTCACAACCACAGGTTGCAATCATACAAAGAAAATTACAGAGGATTTCTGTAATGTCATAACATGACCACATAAGAGTTTTACTACAAGAAAACACAAGATTTTGCAAACCTTTTTCTCTAAATAACCATAGGAGTACGACCAATTAGAGTTACCAGGATCAAACACTTCAGGAAAGGACCAAAGTTCAAATTCAGAAACTCCTGTCATCTAGTAGAGGTACGCAACCTCAGGCCTATATTGCAGTTTGCAACTTACGGAGCAACTGTTGTGTGGCAGTGAAACAAAAATCACTATTGCAGGCAACACCTTAGAACTCCAACCTTAAATGGTAGCAGGAATCTAGGAGTAACGAACTTTGTTGGAAGGTATGATAAGTTTGATGTCACTGACTGTCAAGTGGCACATGAAACAAGGATCTGAGAGGAACTGACAGCACTATATCAATGAGTTTGGCTGGAGTTGGAAAGCTTTCGGCATGAGGGAACAAGACGAGTTTTAACGTACAAAATTGCATACATCTGCAGGGAACTAATAAATACTATACAACCAAGAGAAAGAAACACAATCCCCAGATATTTGGGATCGTTGACAGAACAGTTATAGTCATATACCTACATGATACGACAACATACATTACGATATCTTATCTACCCTTCCTCCATCCTCTTCAAGCTCAAGTAGAATCAATCTTTAAGAGCTTGCCAAGAGAATTTTGAAAGAAGCTTCTGGTGCCAATTTTCTTGTAGTCCGTGAATAGCTTAATAGATTGTAATCTTCTATTCTTTCTTTGAGTTTGCACAAGTAATCTATGGAATCTAAATCTATGAACTGGATGAACATTCATTAGTTTTTTCTTGGTAAGGGGATGTCAATTTTTATTTGGCTTTCAACAGTCACATGAGCATTTTTTTCATTGTGTCAGTACTGCTACTGGAAGTCCCTATTCATAAATACAACACTAAAGGATTACATGTATGTGTCTAAATACCTTGGGCTGCTTCCAGTATTCCTTAAACAGTGAAGGACTTCTAACACAAAGCTCACCCACTTCGGTTGTTCCAGTTGCACTCCCATCTTCTGGAATAATCTTGACCTGAGCACAAATCCAGGGAGATAGCACCGAGTGTTTTAGATATATTATCTAGAATCTGAAAGATTCAATAGGGAATAAGATTTTAATAACGGTGGAAAAAATAGTTAATTTGAAATCCATGCAATAACCATCCAGCATGTTACATGTAGCTAAAGATACCTGCACATTAATAAACAGAGATCTGGAATTATCCCATATTATTGACTATTCAGAAAACATGTGGCAAACAATACTGAGTGAAGAAAAAACAAGGGACTGTATAACCAAAAGAATGTACCAGGGAAGAGGGGGGGGGGAGGGAAGATATTAAGAAGTTACATAAAGGATGTTACAGAGCAGGGTGAATTCGTGATCTAACTACTTCACATCAAGATGACACCAAAAGTCAATGACCAACAAAGGATTCAACTACAACATCAAAGGTGTCAGTTTCACAGTCGACATAAAAGAACTCACAAACGGCTCTAGGTTTGATAATCAGACTGGGACAGGATGAGGCAGCCATCTGATTCCCTAAGGGATCCAACTAAAAGCCCCACCTCCACACCCCCCCCCCCCAAAAAAAAAAAAAAAAAAATGCCTGACTGCATGCATGCAAGACTTACAAGCTCAAAATTTTTCAAAGTTGAGAGCATTAAGTTAGCAAAATAAAAAGCATGGCTGATACAACAAAAAATCTGCAATTGTGAACTGTAATGATGAAGACCTCTGAACGAGAACTGAAATAAGAGATGCCCCAGAAAGTAATCAACATACCTCTACTCGAGGAAGACCTTTGCCAACTGTGCCTCCCTTCCGAATACCATGCAAGGGATTGGATAATGCCATGAAAAACTGTAAATCATCATGTCATCAGTAAAGAATATATGACCAAAGTTTAAATATGTAGGACAAGATAAGGCATGTGTTATGTGTTAACTTGGTACATCCAACAGCTTAGCCAAATAGTTAAAATTTGAATTCAGATTACATAACCAATGATACTGACCTCAGTCATGCCATAACGCTCCAAAAGACGATGACCTGTTATTTCTTCCCACTGTTTCAGGACTGGATATGGAAGTGCTGATGACCCACACATCTAGAAAAAAAAGGCGGGGGTGGGGGGTGTAATACTTACATTAATAATGAAATTTATCCATTTATCGTTAAAAGACATCAGGTTTGTTTCCAATTAAGTCAAAAGACAGAACATTCAAAGAGCTGAAATTTCAAGAAAAATTACTGCTGCATTTTGATATAGCTACAGAAGATCTACAAGACAGAGATTCAGATGGTGTCGAAGCAATCTCAAATTGAGTAAGCATTCAGATTAAGAGTTTCAAGGTTCTTAGAGCTGTCACTTTTCAGATGTCTCATGCTTATAGTTCCAGAAAATACAATCATAAGATTCTATTGTTAGCTCCATCTTACTTTGAAGAAAATAGAAGCTAACATTTAATATCTAGAAAGAAAAGAAAATAAGAACAAAATAGTGTAAGAATTAATCAATGTTAAGATCTATGCCAGTCCATTTGAACAGAACCTTTTTCTTCTTTCTTTCTTCAGCAAACCAGTCCTAGAGAAAAGTCGGCACTCCGCAATTTCAATTATATGTTTGCACTTTTGAAGGGAAAGGCATAATTCTGTTGGTAGATAAGGAAAACCTACCTTGCCTTTCTTCCTCCGTCTAAACTATTTTAGTATTTCCAAATCTAGGGGAATCTTGGAATCTTGATGTGTGCCATGAAGTTGCACTGTAATGAGTCATACTTTGATCCATAAACCAAACCTCAGACAACCAAAACAAGGATTGTATGTCAAAAATTAAGGATTTCCATTCAAATAAAATGAAAACTGGTTATTGCCTGTTCCTTTATGTACCTACACACAGAATAATGATAAAAGTAGCTCTTAATTTTGGTTGTTTCATATTAAACTTTACTAAATAACAAATAATTAAATAAAAAGGAACTTTTCCTCTTGAACTATTTAATTAAAGCAATCACACACTGTTTAATATTCGTGATAGTCACAATATAGTAAGTTGAATCAAAATAAAAGCATTAACTTTGAAAGCTCACTAAAACAAGTTTAGATTATTATTCATTTAGTTTGACGGAATATGGCTCTTTGATTTATAAATTTGTGTTGTAAAAATGAATGCAAACTCCAATAGCAAACCATGCATCTTCCCTCTTTGTTTTAACTCTTTCCAAGTCTAACCTTAAAGCATAGCTCCCCAAATGGATACGCTTAAGCAGCATTACTAGCAAGGTAGGCTACTGATCTGCCATCCAACCTTCCAGCAAACTTGCCTATGCCAAGAAAACAGCACAATCAAGAGATTCAGTCTGGTTGCAAATGTACCATGGCATTCTCAAACTTCAAAGGAACACAACTTGACCCTAAAGCTTAACTCCAAATAGATAGAATAAGACTTGTTGGTCATAGTTAAGGTATTTATTACAAGGGAAATGCTATAGGGCTCCTTGTCAAATGTACAATTACGTAATCACCACCAATTTCAGTTGTTGTCAGGTGCTCCCCTCACGTGGACTCTCTTCCAAACCAAAGTTCGTCGTCTCGGTACAGGATTCCGTACCAGTACCACATTAGCATAGTATCGGTACGGTATGGTATCCATACCAAATATTAGTATTGAATCGGTACGTTACCGTACGCTCCGTATTATCCGGTTCAGGCTAGTACAGCATACCATGTTCCAAACCCTTCCCCACCTTGCCATCGGCCACCACCGCCACCTCCTTTGAAGAAACCTTCCACTCCTCGCCACTGCTGATGCTGACGAGGAGGCGCTAGAAGAGTATACCGAGGACCTCTCCAGCACCTTCTCCTCTTCCTCCACCACCACTGATGGACGTTACCTATCAATCTCCCTCTGCAGCTATCCAACCATTCCAGACAACAGCTACTTACAATCCCTCACCCCCCCCCCCCCCCAAAAAAAAAAAAATCAGAGATCATGTTGGATCTCCCTACCCTCATCATGCTTAGAGCGGCGATGGGACCATAGCCACCATGGTTAGCAGAACCGTCCCGAACCGCCCGATTTAAAGCGTACCGAGCCGTACCGACGGCGGACTGATATAGTTCAACAAAAACGAGAAATCGGGACGGAGGAAGAGAAGGAAAAGAAAAGAGAGGAAAAAAGAGAGTAGGAAAGGGAGGGCGGCGGCCGGCCGATGGAGGGCTAGGGAACCACGCGAAGGGGCTCCTCCTCCGGTTCCTCTATTTCGTTCGAAACAGGGGTCCTTGAGGAGGCCCCTTTTATTTTTGAAAATCCTAAGTGAAGTCGGCAAGGAGTTTGCTAAATTCGCTTAAAATTTTCAAAAATAAAAACGGGTGCCCTCCGGGACCTCTGTTTTCAACGAAACAAGAAAACCAAAGGCGGAGCCCCTCCTCCACCCTTCGTGCGGCTCCCCTGCCCTCCACCAGCTCCGTCAGATATCTGCCACCCTCTTTCTCCCTCCCTCCCTCTCTCCCTCTTCTCTCTCTCTTCCTCTCTCTAGTTCTCCCTCTCCCCCACCTCCTCTACTATGTCAGTACAGGCCCAGCACAGAATGGCACAGCGGCGTACCGACCCATGTCGCCGAACCCCGATTCCAGTATAGCAATCCTTGATAGCCATGATATCATCGAAGGAGAGAGACAAAAGATAGTTTGAAGAATTTTTTATTATCAATTTTTTATTAAAAAAATATGAGCAAGTAGTTGTCAACCGGTTACTGATGAGTTCACTTTTCTACCCTTGATGCATCAATGGCTAAGATCTCTCCTTTGGTACAAATGATTATATTAGAAGCAAGATTTGCCATCTCGGTACCGAACCCTATACGATGCCACGCAAGCACTGTATCGGTATGGTACAATACGGACATGTTCGGCGTACCGAATATCAGTATGCCTCCCGTACTGTATATCAGTACCGAACTGGGCCTCGTACCGTCTGGTACAGGCCGGTACGGTGAACGGTGAACCATGAACCATGATTAGAAGTGTGCCATAGCAAAATCCTTATTATAATCCATCAAATTTTATGCCTATTTTGAACTACATATATACATGTGTAAGCATGTGTTTTTACATATTAAATAGTACAATCTAATCATCAGTCACTACATTGAAGTACAACCACATCCTATAGAACAGAGTACTAAAGCTACTTAAATAGCATTTTGAATCTAGCCTTAAATCCTTAAAAGCAGTAATAATTTGCTGGCACCCAATATGCAACAAGTATTATAAATAACATAGACTAAAACAACTACACTGTGCCAAGCTTCATACATGCACATCATTTGAGAAGTTAAGAGAGGATGAGCACTTCAGTTACCATGAGACGTAATTTACTTGCAGCAGAAGCAGAAGCTACTTGTAGATCTAGGTCCATTTTTTCATAGCCTTGTAGCAGTCGAGTATACATCGTTGGAACCTAGAAAAACACAGAAACTCTCAAATTGATTCAACATCGAGTTGGTAATATATCTTTAAAATAAAGTCACCAAAATTCATTAATGGTAAAATATGCAAACTCAAAGAGATTATAATGGAACTCACAGGTCACATATTAGAGATTACATCATTTCCATAGGACCACCTTTTGATATTATCTTTCATAACTCAAGCATTTGGGGAAAACCTTTTATGCAGTGAACCTTACCAGGATACAAGGTCCACTATAAGTAAATTCTTTAAGAGGTAATCAGTTGTGGCATTAGGGCGATTACTGCATCTAAAGGCAGTCCATTTATGACTTCCCATTATGTTTTGGCCTTCTTTATCGACTAAGAAATGACTTAATCTCTTAATTTAGGATTGTTTCACACTTTCAATAGTCGAAGCAAACAGTAACTAAGGCAGGGAAACAGGCAAGAATTTCATCCAGCATTCTAGGAACAGAAATCTTATTTATTAGCAAAATGGGGAGCTTACTCCTGTAAACAAAGTAATAGCATCATCTGCTATACTTCCATCTTTTGGGTATGATTCCTGCCACCTCTGCCACACACCATGAACACTAAACTTTGGCATGAACTCAACCTGCAATAAACACCAGCAGAACATAGACATCAAAGATGAAAACATTGCATCATAAAACTTTATCTGATTAAACCTATGTACTGAACTGTTTTTTATGATGTAACTTCACAACAAATGTTTGACTAATAGAAATCAGAAAATCCAGAAAGGATAGTTCAAACAACTGCAATGAACTAAATCTCCAAGCAACATTTATCTTCTAACGGAAAAAACCATGTTATTCTGTAAAGACTATTTATCAAAAAGTCAGATTAATTACCACAGCTCCCGCATAAAGAGGTGCAAGTAAGGCATTAAAGAGACCATGCACATGTAAACCGGCGGTTAAGGATTTCAACTCATTAAAAAAAATGAATAATTGCAATAATCCAATAAATATTTTAATATTTATTACTTTACAAATTTAAGTACCTAGCCTTACATCAACTAATTAAATTGCATTCTTGGTGGATATGGTGTAAGGGTAGACAATGAAGAAGCCGATCCGAACATGTATATTCCCATACCTCTGTCAGAATTTGGACCTGAAAGCAAGCCAAAAACAGGGGTAACATCACATGGCAAATCTTTTTTCACACAATTTGTAAAACCATTCAATCTTTCGCAATTCTCATTCCACTGAAACAAGAAAAGCCTAATTCATACCAATTCTATATTACAGAAAGCTGTGCATACCACAAAGAAGCAGAACAAACACAAAGGCACGAGGAAAAGTTTGGGTCCCTCACTAGTCAAAGTGCAAGCAGGATCCAGATGTTTACCTGAGAAATTATGCTTTTGTATGTGTGCACTACACCTTTTGGTTTACCAGTTGTACCACTCGTATAAAGAATCAGAGCAGGGTCATCTCCTGCATAATAAGAATTGCAGTCATAGTAAAATTCATGAATAGCTAGTAATATGGAAGCAAAATATACTGGGATTCAAATATAGTTACCATTTTCTTTTTTTGTCCGTCAAGAAATTACAGACAGTAAAGAGCATGGTGGCTATCATGAATATTCTTTTGGTTTATCATTCATGCCTGATTTGATTATAAAACATTAAGGGCTCGTTTGGTTCGCGGGAAAAGAAGGGGGGAAAGTGTGGTCAACGGGAAAGTAATGAGATGCCTCTTGTTTGGTTGGAGTTTTCAAAGGAGAGAGAAGGGAAAGTTGTATTCCCATGGGAATGTGATTCCCACATTTCATGGGAAAGTCTTTCCCATGAGAAACATGGGAAAGTTACTTTCCCATGAGGCGGGAATCACTCCATTTTTACTTTTTCCCAAAAAGTCCCTTCAGCATTAAAGAAGCATTAAAGAGGCATTAAAAACCTAATTTTTATTAAGGGCATAATAGGAATTATATATAACTTTCCTAGGAAAGTGGATGGCCAACCAAACATAAGCACCTTGGAAATTTGTCACTTTCCCATGGTTAACCAAACATGCCAAAAGTACTTTCCTAGGCATCCTCTTCCTAGGAATTTGTTTCCCAGGAATCATATTCCTAGGAAGGAAAATGCTTCCCGCGAACCAAACGAGCCCTAAGGTACATCATTTTGTGATTTGACATGAATCAATGAAGGGTAACAGTTCACCCAACAAATGGAGCACTATGAGGTTGAATTTATAGTTAATCTTATGAAAAATAAGGGTATGTTAAATGAAGCTGCTTATATCTAAGAAGATTCAGTTCTTCTGTCAATGCTTTTTATATATACTTACATAAAAATGGTAGAAAAAATATCACAACTTCATAGATTCAAATGTAAAGTTAAATATAATTAGGGTAAACCTCTCTATAACTTTGGATAAATATAATGCATGCTATTAATTTCCAAATGATTTATAACTGTGAAAGGTTGTAATGGTCTAATTACTAATAGGAAATTTGGACATGAATTTTTCTGATGATTGAGTATAGGAGAGGCTTGACAGCTAGAAATCAACCATACATGGATTACCTTCAGCTATTCTTGAATCCTCGATTTCCCCAATCAACTTGGCAACCATGTTGTCTGCTGCACTACCTGACTGCTCCATGCTGGTGATGGCAGGAATAAGAGATAAATGAGAAGAACATTTAGCAGCCACATTCTCCAAAAGTTGTTGATGCTCTTGAGTGCTCAGAATCATGGAAATGTCCTACAAGTAAGGATATCTTAGCATCTACATATTGCACTATATACACTCCACAAGAACACATACGCAGAGAAATGCAACTAAGAAACATACAGCTCAACCATACCATAGAGATAATATGAATTTAGTTTCACTTCAGCAACACTCAAGGTACGCTTTTGTAATGTTTGTCTCAGGGAACAACAAAGTTGCCGAATACCATAAAATCACACAAGATTTTCGGTATCTGCTCACTTCTAGGAGAAGGCTATATTTAAAATGGGTCATTAAAAAAATAAAAATCCATGCCTATATCTAGAAGTCTAAATCATTTTGGGGGTATATGTTAGCAATGGTTACAGAGCCTGTTAACAGTATACCATTGATTAATGAATATGCAAATCGATCTCCCCCCCCCCCCCCCCCCCCCCCCCCCCCCCCCCCCCCCCCTCTCTTGCAAGAATGCTTCCCGGATAGAAATGTAGTTTTACCCAAGCCCAGCAAGGTCATAGCCAATTTTGAAGAGATATGAACTGCAGGTGGGAATATGTTTTAAACTTTAGCCTTCCATATGATTTTCACCCAGCAACCTTGTTCCTAGCCCTATTTATTTTACAACCCAACCAGGAAGATGGTTGTGCAAGTGCTAGATATCCATCCTCCACCAAAATAGTAAAAATCAACAAATCAGCATCTATGATCAGGAATCCAACAAAAAGTCTCATAAAAATATGGGTACTTTTCTTGCCAGAATGAGATATTAAATTTTTAACTGAATGATGTGAATATGATAGATCCAATTTATTATATCATGGCAGCAGTTCTCTGAGCCTGAAGAAGATAAATAATACATGTATAATCACGAAGAATCTCAAACTGGAACCTAAAAAAAAAAAAGGCCAAAGATTTCTTCCACTCCATCTGAAAGTTGGATGTAATGAAGGGGAAAAAAATGCAAACATTAGAAGAATATCCAGTGCACAAGTAGGTTTGAGCACAAAGCTCATTTGGCAAGGGGAGTAAACAAATGTGTGCTAGGACAAACCGAATCATTCATCACATGAAAAAGCTCTGCTTCTGGGTAGCTCAGTGCAAGTGGAACTGCAACACCTCCACAAAGCCAAGTTCCTAGAATCCCAGAAACAAATTCAGCAGAAGGTTTAGCCACAATTCCTACCCGAGCTCCATCAAGGTATCTCATTCCATTGGTGCCCTGAACATAAGAGTATTAATTAATGCACCCCTTGAGTATCTGCATAATTTGAAAAATCATTTGATCAAAAAGTTCTGGATTAAACACAAGTACATTGTAAAGCATTATCAATGTCCTATAAGCCTTTAACCGTATATTTAGCATTATGTTTCCACCTTGTGTTTTAGCTGAACTCCAACAACATGTAAAGTTTGTTGAATGCTCTAGATAGAAGATTAAAGATACAGCGAGAACTGATGAGATATCTAAAAATATTAAATGCAGGGGGAATAGAATGCAAAAGTGCCTCCAGGATCTTGTGTGATGGCCACAAGCATTTGAGATTTGCAGAAATATTACTTAAAAATAGCAATCATGTTCTATGCCACAGAATGTTGGCCAACATAAACAGGGTCCATGCATTTACATGGAGTCTCAGAGATGTGAGAAAGCTGTGGTGGATGAGTCATCAATGAATATGATACAGGTAATGTTGCAGCTGCATGAACTAGGGATAGTGATGAATCACAAACCACGCTGGCATGTACATGTATGTTGAGAAAAATACAAGGAGACCCTAGTAAGGAGACATGCTAAGGTAGTGAAGAAGGGACCGCAGGAAAGAGGAAAACCCAGGTAACTAGTGTCACAGCAAAATATGATTCGGAAAAGCTTGTTTTAGAAAGGATGTAGCTCTCAATATAAATGAATGCTAAAGAGTAATAGATAAAGGCAAATTGATTGTTAGGTAAGGCTTGTTGATTATAGGTATCGAGTCAATATTCCTTTTATGAGGTCTATGGGGGCGAGGGAACAGATTTTCATAAAATTTGTATACAAACAGCACTATATATTATTGGTGCCGGAGCTGCTACAATTGCTTCAGCGAACATCCATAATATCTTATATACATATGCAAAGTATTTGACAGTAAATCTTCAACATCTACATAGCATGGGATGGCAAGCAGAAGGTTCATAAATACAATATATATATATATATATATATATAATAAGTTATCATTTATATAAGTGGTAGTAATATGTACCAATTATGCCACCTGCAAGGAATAATTACACTGCATTTTGATCTGGTCCATATTAGCTTAATATAAATACTACAGATAACTTAGAGCTACAAAAGGAAAGCATCTAAAAAATTAGACACAGATATAGGTGGCAATATATGTGTGTCTGTGAGCATAAACTTTAGGAACAATTACATTGGATTTTGATCTGGTCCATGTTAGCTTAATAGAAATACTACAGATACCTTACAGCTGCAAAAGGAAAGCATCTAAGAAATCAGACACAGATATAGGTGGCAATATATGTGTTTTTGTGTGCATGAAAATTAAACTTACTTTAACATCTTTGTTGTGCAATAAGTTGGAAACGTTCAACGCAGATGCACCGAGTTGAAGATAGCCATAACTCTTCTGTTCGGCTCTTATAGCAACACGTTCATTAGTTGCTGAAGCTTGCATAAGAACTGTTTTGACAACTTCCATGAATGTATTAGATGAGGGTCCTGCAGTATTGGGTATTAAGCTAAAAAATAAGATATCTCATATGATATTTGTTATTTCCTATAAGAGAAGAAGGATAAAGTCATGAATGTAAAAATTTCCTAATCATCACTACAAGTAATTCAACCCTCCAGCTTCTTTTCACAATCACTTGTTCAAGATATGAAATGATTCTTCTTGTTTTAAATACTAATATTGATGGTTTAAACAGCAGCACAGCTATTGGCTTTGCCCACAACAAGTCTACCGACCAGTTGGGAATTTACTCAAAAAGGCTTATATAGGCTTGTTGGTCTTCACAATGAAATAATCATTAGTGCAGAGTTACAAAACCTACATGAAATAGTGTTGGTTGAAAGCATTTTGCAAGATAAGGAGACCAACCTGTATGAGATATATATACCATCTTGATTTTTATCAAAAAATGATCTTGAATAAAAGAAGTTACAGCAGCTTTTGTTAGTAAAAAAATTTATAAAGTGATTTCATAGAACCTTGACACAAAAGATCATAGTCCCAACCTGTAACTGCTACTCAAACACAATCCATATCTAAAGCATCCAATGATGACCAGAAACAGTTGATTTCCGTCTGTACCCCCAATTTAAACGAGCCTTACTAGAACTATTAGGACTACAAGAATACTTTGGTCCTCTTAAAACATCGAAATAGCAAGTTGAGATCTGATTTTACTCAAATTTCAAACTCAACTAAAAAACTAAGCAGCACTGATGATGAACTGTAACACATAACCAATCCCTGTATCGGCCTTAGTTGTTTCACTTCAATGAAACCATCATGCAATCCCATCCATAAAGTTTTCCCTCGAACATATCAATTAGTGTGTATTTTAATTCATGTA
The DNA here is from genome assembly GCF_051530095.1 of Phoenix dactylifera. Classification (NCBI taxonomy): domain Eukaryota; kingdom Viridiplantae; phylum Streptophyta; class Magnoliopsida; order Arecales; family Arecaceae; genus Phoenix; species Phoenix dactylifera. The sequence continues at coordinate 28,195,290 of NC_143198.1, read as the reverse complement.
GACACAGATATGCTATCCTTCTTCCAGAAAACATTACAAAAGAAATTAAAATTTTTTTGCATAGTTGTTACGTCATCACCATCTTCTCAGTAATATCCTATCATCGGCAAGATCACCGCCATAGCAGTACCCGATTTCCCATAAAAATATCAACTTTATTCTCGCGAGACCCTCTTACAGTTATCCTTATAATTCTTATTCCATTCTTGACAAAGCGTTAAAAAAAAGCTAAAAGCCTTAGTGAAATTTATTTTTGAAGAAAATCCGAGACTAGAGAATTGCCCTCCATCAGAATAAACGACCGCTATCAAATCGCCCGAATTATCAACGATCCGATACTTCAATTCGCATTGTGTAAAAGACGATGCAAATCTTGATGAAGGTTTTCTTAAAAAAGAAAAAATTGAAATAATAACCAAAATTCAAAGTACAAAGATCATCAAGAAACAGAAACCAATGCAAGACTCGTCTCGACAAGATAAGAACTCCGAACCCGCTTCAACTTCCTGACGAAACCACGATCGAGGGAGGGAGAAAACTGCAAGAACAAAGATTGAGGCCAAGAAAAAGGAGCTCACCTGAGAAGAGACGAGATCGGGGGGTGAAAACCCCAAGAATTCCCGGGCGCGGAGAGGCTCTTCGTCCATGGGAGGAGAGGAAGCGAATAAGAGGAGGGAGAGAGCAATTGGAGGCTTTGAATGAGTTCATAACAACCGCACCCTCTCTATTTCCAAGCGCCGCCGCTGGTCCCTAGTCCTTCCCGTAAAAACAAAACAAAAAAAAAAGAAAGAAAGAAAAGAAAAGAAAAGAAAAGAATAAGAGACAAGGAGGAGAAACACGATCGCTTCCTCGCGGAGGAGGAGAACGCCAGGGACGGCGATATCCGAGGTAAGAGGGGTACAAAAGATCACAGCCTTCTCCTCAAGATTCGTTTTGGATACGGTTAGACCGTGATTAAGGGAAGCAAATGGGCCCGCCTTGCGCTTCTTTTCTTGATGGCGAGCGACGGAGATGGCTTGCATACAAGAGTGCATCGGACGGCTGAAATATGAAGCACGGGAATTCTGTGCGCGAGTTGGTGGATCACGCGAGAGAAGCCACGTGTCTACCCCATCTCAACCCAGCCTTGACCTTCCTTTCCCGATTTGTTGGATTTGCGTCTCAAGGCATGGATCAAGCGATCCCAACCGAGTCGGGTCGGGTTCAGGTCTAAATCCTTCAACCATTAGAATCAAAAGAGAGATGAATTGGAGCATAATTTTTCCAAAAACTATGAAAAAAAATAATCTACTAGCGCAATATGAAGTTAAAAACTAAATAGGCTCAAGCAAGTGAATGTACTAGCTTGAGTCAACAACTTTGCTGCGGGTTAGATTTGAATCAAATATTTGTGATCTATTGGTAGGTCCAGTCTGACTCGAGTTAGCTCCTATACAAGCTCAACTTGATTGAACTTGACTCGACATGTTGATTGCCATCCCTAGCTTTTTTTTTTCCATTTTTTGAAAATGGATTGACACCTCTAGTTGCTAGAATGGATGGGTTAGAATATAAAGATCCGTACATGCATATATTTAATTCTATATCAACTATATACTAAGGATATTTTAGGTATTTGTATAGCATTAAGAAACCCAAATAACATATTCTATCTAGCCTCTTTTTATGAAATCCTAAATTGTTATAAATAATATCAAAGTAAACCCAACTCATGACTCATCTAGATTTGGGGATACTGTAATACTGGCCTATTTATAATCACAGGCTAACAATAATGTTTGTGATTAGATTTGTGATACTTGTGATTGGATTTGAATGGATTTTGACCCTATGTTAGGCAAGGACGTCAGGTTTTAAACGAGAGGAGGCTGCGAGGACTCGTATGGGCATGTATTTAGTCGCACATTATCTATACACTAAGTAGATCTTAGGTGCTTATACATGGCTAAAAAATTCAAATAATATTTTCTAATTAATTTTTTTAGATGAGATTCAGAGTTATTACAAAGAATTCACTTCATCAATGTGTTGAAATCGCTTTCACATTTTTGAACCCAATTTCTCTTGCACCGAGAACTCATTTCGAGTCGATACAAATTACTTCGCGGAAATTGAAAATTCAAAATAACCTCCCACGGGTCCAAGTCTTTTCAAGCGTCCGCTCATGACCAACCAAAAAAATACCTTAAAGGATTTTTGTTTAGAAAATCTAGTCATTTGCATGTGCCGCACATGTTTATGAGTAGCACCAATCACTTATCATTAATAGTTAATATGCAATAAAATACAAATTAGATTCAAATATTCAACAAGTTTAACACAACTAATAATAGTTAGATAATATTTGAAAGGTGTCGTTTTCTGCAAGTTTGCATTGCTGAAAATATTCAGCAACATTCTGAAGAAATTTGATGTTCTACATGGCAGCTTAAAACTTTTTTGTTCCCACCATATATTCAAATTACAGCACCTATTCACAGACCTGAATTCAGTTAAAACCATATATGAGAAAATGTCATCAAAGCTCAAATAAGCATCAGATCAGCTGATTCATTTCAGCTCCCGTCAATAAAATACTTGTCAACCAAATCTTAGCAAAAAATAATAGAAAAAAATAAATAGGCATTGTCCGTCATCGTTTTCAGAAGAATCAAGGGTGTGCAATAGAAAGATACAAAATCAGAGCCAAATTTAACCCACTAATTAAATACCAAATTCGGTCTAAATTTTCAGGGATCCAACCACTTCTGAAGAACAACTCCAAGAAAGACGGCACTGGATGAATTCCAGCAAACATCAGACCCGGCGACATCTATAGAATCCCATTTGTTCGCTAAAAAAGAAAAAGTCAAGTAGAAGATGAAGAAATTATGAGGAAGAATGGAGGCGCATGACTTGCTTCAAAGAAGCTGTCAATGTAGAAACTATTGTTGTAAGTTATACATGAAGGATAGCATTGTGAATCACTGAATATCTGGAACAACAACACTATTCATCAGAGTGATTAAGATATAGTCAAAATTGCCATAAAAATAAATCTAGGAATGACATTATATTTGTTTAAACACTTGATTTTGGGTAACTAGCCAAGTTAGTAACAGACTAAACTGCAGCATTCTTTTATCATCCTGAGACAACTAAAGGGATTTCCCACAACTAAAGAAGTAATAGGTTGGTCTGAGGTGGATGGATCCACAACAAAAATAATAGAGTTGCAGGTCGATAGGTGGTGCTCATAAAAACAAATTGCATGACGGAGAGCTGAAATATTAATATTAACATTGAAAATAATACTGAAGCAAATGGTGACAAAATCATAAAAGAAAAGTTAATGATCAGTATTTTGTCAAAAAAAATTCAGATTTTTTTTTTTGTAAAAAAAGATGGGTGGGTCCTTGTATTCTCCATTCTAACTATATAGAAGAATTGTGCCAAAAAAAAAAAAAATCTATAGAAGAAACTTTAATTTCAAGTCCCTGTCTTCTTACATTTCTTGAATTCATGTACTCATGGTAGAGTTAGTGGCACCATTGTGGGGGGAGAGGGAGGGAGGGAGAGAGGGGGAGAGAGAGATGGGGAGAGAGAGAGAGAGAGAGAGAGAGAGAGAGAGATCCATGCCATGGTCACAACTCACAAGGGAGAGAGATCTGATTGTTTAAGGTGCACTAGCAGTTTGTTTTACTAGGATTACACAAGATCATCAGAGAGGTCAAAAAGCTTGGTCAAGCTGCTGATGTGGACTTTTCTCGAAATAAGATTAATTTTTATAAGCTAAGCATCCAAATGTAAATCTCGCCATCCACATGTCCAGCTCATGTTGTAAATCTTCAAGCCTGAACTACACCTCGCAGAACTAATGCAGGAAAGGTCGGTCCAATCTTGATTAAATGCCTCAATTGCAGCAGCCTGCACTTTTAAAACCATTCTAAGACACTGACGAGGGCCAATACAAGCAAACTAAACCCAAGGACAGATACATACAGGCTTATGTAATCATCAAAGGAATTCAGACATCTATTGGAACTCCTGAAGGCAACATAGAGCTTGAAATTCACTACATTTTAGCTCCTCACAAGCCCTTTAAAGCAGTGAGCTTCATCACTCACTGCTGCTTGTGTCCATCTGGATGAGTTCGATACTGCAGGCTTTTGGAGAGGGATATATATCTGGTTCCTGGATCATTGATCCCTACCGTACATTCATCTTCATCAAGTGCGGTGAAGTCAGCTGGGTTTCTATTAACAACACAGTTTTCAAACTCACAGTGACTTGTCGGAGGCTGATCTCCTTTATCCTTACTGCTAGATCCAGACTGATCCATCTCATAAGTTGTGAGAGAGGATGAAGAATGTGCAAAGGAGTCTAAACCAGAAACCATCTGTTTGGAATTTATACCCATGTATATAGATGTCCTAGTGTTTCCAACTTCAGTATGAATGGCTGAGCAAGAGTTACCTGTTTTCTCCTTTTCAATAATACTGTGCAGTGGCAATTCAATCGGATGCTTGGCCTCCAAGCCCTGCAGTGCTGGACGGTTGCTTGATTGAGTAACAATTTCTTTGTTCAACAAAGACACAGCATAACTGATTCTAGGAACTGGATGGTGTGGTTTGCTAGCATTCCATGGATGCTGATCTTGATCAGAGTATCCAGCTCTCCATGGATGCCTAGGCATCTCTTTTCTGAATTCCTCACGCCGATCAGTACAATTTAAGCCGGACTCTAAAATAGATCCTTCTTGATTTGTATAAGATGCACCCGAACCTGCTGTTTGATCCATTAGCCTGAGCAAATGCAATGCTGATATGGTTTCATTAGCATATAAATTCAGTGGCTTGATTGTTCTTGAATGACATGTGTTTCCTGCCTCCACAAAAGAATATGTAGCTGCTGAATGTCTATTGATTGATGACTCAGCTTGTTCTTTGCCAAGTAGTAGTTGCAAACTAGTAAACTTTGACTCATGTGAATCATGGAAATCAGTCTTTTGACCAACTGTCTTCATACTTTGGTCAAGCCATGAATCATGCGAATCCACATTCACATAATTAAAGTCAGTATCATCCCTCCTGGTGATGCTTCCAAAGGCTGTGCCATTTAATGGTGCTGATGTCCCATCATGGTCATTCCTGCTAAGAATCTTAGTTGCAATTGCCTGATTCCTATTACATGAACCTGAGGTTTGCATCTTCAGGTCCAAGCCAAAGTTTTGAGGGGAATAACTTATGTTGGAGACAGTAACATGGTGCTCCAGTCTACTAAGTGGATCTCCACTGCACTCTGAAAGTTCCAGGAACTCTGTTGGTTGCTGGTTCAGATCAATATGAAGGTTCTGTTTACAAAAATTAGAAGAATCACATGCTTTTAGTCTGCAATCAGCATCGCTGTTATTTCTCATGGTTGTATGGACAGCCTCTACTGCTTGATTGAAGTGAGATTTTTGGTGGGAAAGGTTTTTATGTACCACATCCAATATCATGCCTTCATCACATCCTTCATCACATCTTTTTTCTGAATCATTGCCATCCCTCATGTTTCCAGTCATTTTCGACAGATTATGCATGCTTTCAGCAGCAACACCAGCATTCATCAAACATCTTTCATGCTGATGTTTGGCTAAGAGTTCGACAATATCCATTGGGATGTCATCTAAACCTTCCTGTTCAAACAAACTTCTGGTCTTTTGTTTCTTTATTACTTTTTTCTTCACCTGAAAACCAGAGTGCTCAAAAGTATCAAAAGAATCCTGAACATATACATCAATCAGTGCCATACATGAATATTATGCAGCATTTATTTAAATGTAGCTACAAATGAAAATATGTGCGTTGTCTCAAAGCTAAAAACAACATACATCATCATACAACTGCTCCCTAGACTCTCTGTCTCAGAATTTGTGTGGTAGAGCACATACATATAACAATGAGGTTCCTGATTGTGAGTGTAGTCAAGCAAAATTGAGCTGAGCAATAGATCTGACATCTGAAAACTATTATAAAGCCCCTTTCTTCAGTATTGTGTTAGCAGCTCTATACCTAAATCTAGCAGACTTATTCTAATTGAACATGAATTTAATTATAGTAAAGAACCATATTTATTTAAAGCTAATTGAGGATAACATTATGCATTAATACTTTTTATTTTAGATGCGGCAGCAGCCTTGTGTTAATTTATATGTTACTGATATGCACAACTCAATAATAGGATACCAAGTAGAATGATGATACACCAACTAAAAAGTAGATAAGATAATTAGTAGAACAGTAACAGAACATGGAAAAATATCTTGAAAAAAATAACCCTAGTAAAAGAAATGATAAAATAAATAGATACACACATCAAGACTAGCAATAGGAAGAGAAAATCACATACCTTTAACCTATCTTCAACTGGAGGTGCTTTATTTTTCTTCTTACTCAAGATAGACTTCTTATTGGTCCCTTCCTGAATTTCAGGACCATGATGCAAGCTCTTCTCAGAGACAGTGCATCCCGTTGATCTGTTATTAACAATTTTGGCAGGGAGAAGTTGGGGTGATTCATCTTCAGCAACGAAATTATCCTGTTGGGCCACAAGGCAAGGCCTCCCAGGTTTTAATGGAGGCATTTTGTTTTCCTTTTCCAAGGCACTTTTTTTCTTACATCTGCTTACCCCTTGCTTAGAAGATGAACCTGAAGATATACCAACTGTAGCATCAAGGTGCTTGTTTTCTGAATGCCCTTTTTGTGCATTAGCCTTTTTAGAGGCTTTCTTCAGCCAATCCATTAGAGAATTCCCCTCATCTTCATTTTGGGAAGCCTCTATGCTTGACATTTCTTGAATATGCATAACTAGATGGCTTTTATTATCTGGATGTTGAAGTTTCCAATTTGATGTGTCTGGGCTTCTTCCGTTACCATTCTTATTTTGACTGCCTTTTGCATCTTCACTGGAACCATGAACCACTGTAGACACGGATAACTGCTCGCTTCTTATGATGTCATCCAAGAAACGCACCTTCCGAGCCTTTTTATGGTGAAAGCTTGCATGCGAATTACCAAGTTCACTGGAATGATCCAGGTGTGTGGTATCATTAGGCAAATCCATGTTACTGTCAAATGCTTCTGAGTGCCTCTTGTTCAAATGCATTGAATCATGATCAGACATGTGAGCTGAAATAGCAGCTAGAGCATCAGCTTTTGGAATGTTGATATCTACTCCCAGTGCCATCTTGCATTTGTTCAGAGCAATAATAGGTTCTGCTGTAAAAATAGTAGGTTCACTTGACTGATTCTGATTTTCTTCAGATCTACCTGGGGCACCTTTTGGTATTTGAAGACCTGTGAACAGTAAGGAATAGGCTTTAATATCAACTCATGAAGTCTAATAGCTGAAAGTGATCAAGGGCTTTGATTTACCTTCTTTCGTCAGGTCACGGTTTGTTGAAGCATTTTCTTTCTTGCCAGAACACAGTAACGGGCTACATTCACCATTAATGACATTAATAGAAGAATCTGCTTCAACCAATTTTCCATCTAGTATTTTCTCTTCTGATGGTTGTTGAAAGCCAGAAAGCAAATTTGTTGCATCAGCATTTACTAGAAAAGATGTGTTGCAAGTATTCACCTCATCATTCTGGACTTTTATAACTGCTCCATCTGATATCACATCTTCAGGAGTATTGGCCTCACCAAGACATTTTTGGCAATTCCACCATCTAAATTTAGTAACAGGTAGCGGAGGAAGCGAGCTGACAAGTTCACCCAATGTCTGATGACGCGGCAAAAATAAAGGCCAGCAAATCTTTGCATCTCTCCTCCGAACCTTGGCAACATAACCACTGTGCTCAAGATAGAGATAATTCATTAGACAAATTAATAGATACAAAAATATTTAAATAACTCCGTAGCTACTTTGAAGATTAAATGTATGGAAGGCTCAAGCCTTCCGGTGTGTTTCCTCCACCAATTCTAAAATGCATAGAAAGAAAGTAAAACAAAATAAAATAAAAAGGCATGCCTATTGCTTATCATTGAGTACAATATCCTTAATAGAACGTCAGATTTTGCAAAACAAGGTGCTAAAGAGTAAGCTGAAAAATGAGGTCAAGAAAATGCCTCAACTGCCACTTTCCTAATATCTCCTATAAGAAGCAAGTAGTGGATAAAAGAAAAAAGTGCTTTCCAAGGAATATCATATGTGGGAAACTGAAATCTGACAATAAAATGCAGCATGTGAAGTACCACTATTGCAATTCTAATTTAACAATATAAGGGAACTGTATTTATATTTCAGAAACAGTGAAGAAGCAATTGCATCTGATCATAAACAAACTGAGTTGGAAGAAAGATGTCAGCCCTAGTCCAGCACCACAATATCTCCTTGAAATCAGAAAAATTCTCTACCTGTTTTCAGAAGAGTCAAAAGAAGATAGCGGTAATGACTAGGTAACTAGCTTGCAGCTCACCGAATAGTAAAATGCTCGCATTTGTTTGCTTCTTCGTCATCATCATCCTCAACTTGCTCGATGGATCTCAATTCTACCAGTGACTGACAAGCATTAGAATCAAAAGCAGGTTCTTTTCCTTTGAGGTCTAGCTCCTTTACAAAACTTACTTCCATCCCATGAAAATGACATAATAATAACTTCAGCACATCCTGCATGCATTGACAAGGACAAGGTTAGCTTCTATTGGCTGAGAGTTTTAGGTATGGAGATTATCCAAATCCATAATTAGCTAGAATATCAATTCAGACAGGACTGCTAGCTTCATAAACATGATCATTTCTAGATAAAACAACACTTTATCAAATATTTAACAGATCTAATCTAATGAGGATCCATGTAATGCATCTTCAGCAGACAGTTTTTTCAGTGGAAGGCACTGTTCCCCTCCATTATCTGATATACATACCATGATCTCTATAGGAAGGAAACATGGTCTTCAGCTGACAGTTTTTTCAGTGGAAGGCACTGTTCCCCTCCATTATCTGATATACATACCATGATCACTATAGGAAGGAAACATGGTTTAACGCCAAACACTGCAAAAACCTATGTTTGACACTTTGCATCTTTTACATGACAAGCAGTGAGTGTATTCCAATAAAAGTTCATGACAAGATACCACGAGGAAAGATAAACAACAATCAAATTCTTAATTGAGTCATTAAGCATCATGCGAATGAAAGAAGAGTACATATCTTACAACTTCCCCTAAGAGAATAGACTTTCAACGAACTATGTTAAACCAAATGATGACATTCATTTGCTTTATGAAAGAGTTATGATTTCAGTAGTGTGTGCCATCTAACCAAAATTCATGATATTTTAAAGATCAAATGCTAAAATAACTAAATCACAGGATCATGATATTAGACTTGCTGAGCAAACTATATCTATAGAATTCATAATGAAACATAGATATAACATGGATCATGAATATCAAAAATGAATGCTCCAACAAGTCATCAAATAATAAGCAAAATGCACCTTGCTCACAGAAGAAGTACATACTGCCAGTACAAAACTGAAAAGGGCATAAAAACACTTGCACGACTCATGAGCAGGGATCTATAGAAGCACTAGCTAATAACAGTCTATAATATTCGAAAGAAACCAGATCAATCAGATACATTCATGACACCGCAAGTGGCGTGCATGAAACCAATAAAGCTTATAGAAGAATTGAAGAATCAAGAGTCCACCTCTGCATGCTCAAAATGAGAAAAATCATGTGTAAAAACGAGATAATAGAACACATATTAAGGTTTATATAGAGATGATATCATGTTTTGATCTTCATGAAATAATGATGACGAGAGCTTTTTTAAATTTCTGGAAAGTAACACAGCTATCAGCTTAGCTACTATCCCATCACCTTCAATCCCATTAGAGTCATATAAAATCATGCATACAAAGTCAAGACAGAAAGCTTGAATGGTCCTAGTCCTTATAAATCGTATTTCTCACATAAAATTATGAAGTTAGAAAGAAAATACGCCGTTTTCATGCGACACCACAACAAATTCATGTTTTGTCAGAAGCCCAATCCTTGAAACGAAAAAACAAAAAAGAACCCCATAAAATCACACACAAAGCCCATAAACAAACAGTCACTACAAGTTACCTGTCGAAAAAGCTCCTGCAAACAAGCAGTCAGCAGAAGTTACCTATCAAAAGAAGTTCCTTCACTGCATCTCAGTACTCGGCTGTAAATCAAGACCTCAAAGCAACCAAAGGCAATGCGAGAAGCCAAACCGGTCAATTACCAACCTAATTCTATGAGAAAACCAAAGAATAGAGGAGAAAAACCCGTTGGAAACTCAAACTCCACTCTTAAAAACCGAACAAAAAGAAACCAGCAAAAGCTATCAAATCCCAAACGAATCAAACACACATGGAAATAGCTCCGAAGAACGATAAAAAAGGAAACTTTAGTACCTCAACTGGAGCGAAATTTAAGGGCGGAAACTGCAAGTAATTCCTATAACTTCTGCCGCAGCGATTCACCTTCTACTCCGCGGCCGAAGAAGCCGCCTGATTGGGGCGAAAACCAGCTGATCGATAGGGAATCGAAGGACCAAAAGTATTTGGAGACGAAAAGGAAAAAAAAACTATTTTTCCTCTAGGGTTTGGAAGAGAGAGAATCTTAGCGTAACAAATGGGGAGATATTTCGTCCACTTGATTTAAATATGTAAGAAATCTGGGCCATCCGACGTCATCCCGACCGTATCTCCCTACAGAATTCTGTGAGCGAAGTAAAGAAGGGGAAGAGGGAGAGAAAGTGGGGAATGCGATGCCACAACCACGTCCACTCCAAAGGGAAACCCTAACCTTTAGCAAACAAAAAAAAAAAAAAAAAAAGGGAAACCCTAACCCTAGATGGAGAAGACTCTAACCCTAACCTTAACCCTAGGAGCTATTTGGGTTTAAGATTGGCGCTCTCCTTAAAAAGGACAAAGAAAAGGGCTGCCGGGTCCATGACGCTGTACAGGACACAGAATTTTTGTGGGGAAAATCTCGGCCGTCCGTCGGGTGGGCCAGTTAAAAAAAAAAAGGGAACCACCTGGTCCGTGGGTCCCACATCAAACGCGTGACCCCAGTAAGCGGCGGTTTGCTAGATTTCCAGATTGCGATTCCTTTGTTCCTTCTCAATAAGTTAACTATTTCGTGAACCAGCGTTACTCACGCTTCAATTTCCCAGGTCGACGGGTCCTACTTTTGGGTTTATTTGGGCGTCAAGGTTAAGTAAAAAGTGGAACAGGTACATCTGGTCTCGAGTGCCACCGTCCAAAACATGCAATACAACGTAACGAGGCTCCGGATGGTAAGCCAGATGGAGAGGGGTTGAAATGATCACCTTTGAAATGATGCACCCAAAATGACTCACCATCATAGCAAAGACAGCCTTTTTGTTATTCAGATAACTCAACAGCTTGTGAATGTATAATTTGGAAATGATCATGAAATCCTTTTCATGCCAGAATGCTTCTTTCTGTGGATGCACTACTTTGTGTTTGTGAGTTGAACTGATCAAACTTATGGGCGATTCTGAGTCAGCTATAGCTAGGATTGTGTTGTTCTGGCTAAATTAAATAACTTTGGATTGCTGGAAATGAGAGTAGGTTCAAAGGGCAGATAAAACCTGCCTTCTTTTACTGTACCTTTATTTTCTAATCAATGAAAAGCTCAGTGGAGCCATCCACCTTCCTTGGGGAACAAAATAGTGGTGAGTGTACTATAATAAGTAGAAACAGCTCAGCTAATGGTGGTGGGGCTCTATAGTTTGTGGAGGCCATTTAGCTTTTTTCTTTTTAGTCATACAGACTACAGGTATAGTTGAGGTACGAAAAGAGAGTGGTTGCTAGCTAGGAGATGCAGAGATAATGTGTTCCTGTTCTTTTTCTCATTCTCGTTTTTTCATTTGACCAGAAGCTATAAATACAGAAGACAAGGGACTTTTGTCTGTGATGATCACTCTTGTGATAATTGTTGCTTATGGTCTCTCCCTGTCGTTGAGGGAGATCTTTGCAGAATATAAATTAAGATATGAACCAATTACCATGATGCACTTTTGAACGCTAATACTTCAAGCATGATGATCATCATTTGTTGTTGTTGTGGTGGTGGTGGTGGTGGTCGTTACTACTACAGTCGTCATCATCATCATCATCAATATTATATGAATCTAAGAATACATGCAGCAGACCATCTACCAATAGCAATCCACTTAAAGAAATGTTCGTCAAATTCGCCTTCATGGATATTTGTCAAATCCGAGGAGATTACAGAAATTTGGTCATTGGCATGGGCTGGCGGTCTCCATGTCCCTACCAAGGTAAGAATCTAAACATCATCATTGTCTGTCGCTGCCATTAATTTTTGTCATCATATAGAAACTAAGGTTTGCTATTTGTTTTATTAATCATTTTCTATGGTTCTTCTGGGTGCCACTTTTCTAAGGTATTGACATCAAGCAGTCATATTCACAATAGGAGACATAGATATAATTGAAAAAAGAAAAGAAATAATAAGGATAAGATATGCAAAATATGTTATTAGCCTACTGATAATCGAACCAAACTGCATAAGAAAAGGAAGTCTTTGTTTTTTTTTTTTTTTTCCGTGATAGGTTGGTGCTTGAATAGAAGGTCCCATTCATTTTATATTCTGCGAGATATCTAGGAATAGGTCAATTAAATGGTTAGCGTGGGAATATGGCTTCCAAAGGTCTACTCAAAAGGTAGGGTTTCAAAAGGAAGGTCTTGTGCCCCTACATGGACTACTGTTATCTTTTATTCAAGAAAGAAATGGGCTGAAATATTGTACTCTCCCTTCTTTTCCCTTTGAAAGGAAAGCTGTGATGTTGGTGATGCATATATACCAACTGCAAGATGAAGAGTCCATATCAAGTATCAACACATCCACAACAGTTGAAACTTTTTGAATTTGAGGAACGATGTCCCTCTCCCTCTATCCCTCTCTTTAAAAAAAAGAGAACAGACAGATTGGAACAACTCATTTATTGAATTTGAGAAAATTAACAATAGGATGGGAAAGATTTCTTTTTTCTCCAGAGCTGTTTACATGGATAGTTGGACCACATCTCAATTTCAGAGCAATTCAAGATAATTTGTAGTTCTGCCGATTCGTACATAAAGTATGAGCCAATAAGCTTGGTTTTCTTGAATCATTTCCAGGTTTATCCCGGTGCAGTCATAAAACTGATTTTGTGGCAGAATGATCGAGAAACTCTCAGTTATCATACAAGACAATAACCTTCAGTGTCTCATCTTTTATCGAAATGCAATAAAATTGTAAACTAGCTAGAATGAGTGCCACAGCTCTAGATCTATTTTGGGCAGCAAGGCTGTTCTTTCTAATTTATGGGCATCCTGCATTTAGATTTAAGATATTAATGATTTCTATGTCGATAATTGTTGCATGATGTTGTAGTAGTGCACTTAATGATCTTACAAGCAAATAAGTGAACTGCTAAAACTACTGCTACGCATTGAACAAAAAGGATATCATATAAATCCAGTCTCAATCATAGATGAATACATAAATCTGTTAAACATATTAAAGTGTTTTGATAGTTGGTAAGAATCACACCTCTTGGGAGAACAAATGGCATGTTTAAAAAATTAGTTCTCTGGATGAAAATTTTCTAGGGACCTCTATGCGGTATTAGTATGAATGTAGTTTTGATTATTTAACTTATGAAGATTTATATATATATATATATATATATATATATATATATATATATATATATATATATTATCTAATTGGCTGCATCCCTCCATTTGAGAGGAGGTTCTGACTTCTGAGTCAAACTATATATGGGAAATGGTTCCATAGTTGTGACCAAGGTATTTTAAGGTGGCGACCCTACGTTTTCTCTAGGAATATTAGAAGAGGGGAAGGTTTGCTTCTAAGATATACGAGGAACAAATTAAAAGTTAGAGGATCTATGATCCATTCTCAATCATTTATCATTTGCAGATGGAATTCCATTGCTGCTGCAAAGGAATGTCACAAGCTGACAGCATGATGGACGATTCTTGGCTATAGACGTGTTGGCTGAGATTAGAGCAGGTATTGGATTCTTGGCTTGAGATTGTATAGACAACTCTTACAGGCAATTCCAAAGTGGATTTCAGACAAAGATCTTCAAATGGGTACAATTGCTGACTGTCTAACAAGCTTGCAAAGTAATAATATCATAAAATGGACGATTATGTTAGGAAGCGTACTTATTAACTGTTATAACAGAAATAACAGTCCTCTATATGTCCGATTCGATCCTTTAATGACCATCCAATGGCTGCTATTAATTTTTAAAACAGGATATAATGGACGACGACGAGAGTACGGCATCACTGTTAAGTGTTTTTTCTTTCGCTTCTTATGAGAGAATATATATTATGTTGAACTTGTATGAAGACAAACAATTTTACAGCATTATTCCAATTTAATCAATAGTAGAAAAAAAAGTTAATAACAGCTGATAATCCTGTTGTGTAGTGGCTGTTATTTTAATTTTTCATTTATACATTTAAGTTAATAAGGTAGATACAGATCAGATCTAATGCAGTAAACTAATACAGTAATTATGGAGGGATTATTTTTTCTCAAAAAAACTATTACGGGATTATATGCATGCAGAGCTGTGATGTGAAGTAGGAAAACTGTACAGAAAATTGAAGAAAATATTTAAAGTATGGTTTACTGTTCTGTATCCGTTTTGCTTCTACTTCTTTATTGTTTTTTGAGTGGATAAGGAGGGAATAAAGGCATTCCTCCCAATTTATTAGAAGAAATCAGAATTTACAAAAATAGAAGAGTCGAGGAAAAAAATTAAAAAGGAGTGCAACGTACACGATACGAAAGCATGCTTACCTGTGCAGTTCTGATGGGATCTGATGCATTAGTACTGCTATCATCGCACTTGCCTTGCTTCATCTTCAACAATTTAAATTATAGACCTTTAACAAAATATTGCTCTTTTGTCTTTCTTTTTTTTCTCACTTAGACCCTCTCCGATCTACAAAAGACATGGTTCACCAACCAGCCTTGGCTGGTTGCCAACCCTCTCCATCTTACTAAGGTCAGCAATGCTCCGTACTTATGGGTTCCCACCCCATACCTAAGAAGAAATAAACCTTGTTCTAATATTTTTCTCCTTTTTTCTGTTTTTATTTTTCAGCAATCTAATTGGGTGCTGAAGGTTCCAGTAGCAGTTTCACTAAACGACGTTTGTAGTTTGCACCAATTGCTTTCACCGCAGCAAAAGTTGGCGGAACTTTGTATTAAAAAAAAGAGAGAGAGAAATTAAATTTAGTATATACTATCCAGAAAATAAAATATCGCACTTTATGCAGCAGAGCATACTGGCAGAGAGACAGAAGTCCTCGTCGGAGCTTACCCCAATATTTTTATGATTTGATTGTGACTAAGCTTATAGGCTGTATCTATTCTAAGAGGCTCTGTAATGGAGCCGGCTCAAAAGTAAAATAAAAAAAAAAAAAAAAAGATATGTCTAGCAGCTTTGAGATATGTGGTGATCGGTCATGCATGGATCCACAAAAAAAATTTGTGTCATCATGCATCCTGTTGGGGGGAAAATGGATCGTTCAAAACACGTGGATAAATCGCCGCACTTGATGACGAACGTGACGGCATCGAACATACTCTTCCGGCGTCTGACCTCAAGACGTCCGACCTCAAGGCGATCAACCTCAGTGCACCCGACCTCAGAACACTCGGTCTCAACACCAATGACCCCAGAGCTCATAACCTCAATCTCGGCTAAGTTAAGCCTGACCAACCTCAAAGCCAAGGAAGACCCAGTCAAAGAGAAAAGCAGACCTCCCCACTCCACCGAAAATCAAGTTCTCCTCCTCCTCCTCATCCGGGGTCAAATTATGCGATCTCCACCTCAACGACTGTCAACGTTTAAATGCACACGATCTCAACGAGTCGCCAGCCAGCTCAAAATCTCGAGCCGTCTACGGTAACTCATTAATTCGTACGATCACGTCCAATCAGTACGGTAACTCATTAATTCGCATGGTTACGTCCAGTCACAGGTAACCCTTACACCCCCTCCTATAAAAAGGGGGAAAGATCTCAAGGCAAGGGGGGCTTCTTCTTCTCCTTCCTCTAGACATCTTTTACGTAATCTCTATCTTTTGTCTACAAGAAAACCCTCTCTCTGACTTAAGCATCGGAGGGCCAGCGCCGAAACCCCCGGCCACCGGCTTTTTGCAGATCCTCCGGAGAGAGCTGTTCGCCGCCGCACCACCCGCCGGAGCTCCTCCTTCTTGGTTCGCGGTCACCTCTAGGTCCAATTTCCAGCAACACATCCATATAAGTATTACACTCCACGGTGCATCAAAGTTGCTGCACAGTCGACCTAAATCACCCTGAACACAAAATTATCTATCTGTTCTCTATTTTGTTGCATAGTATCCACAGGACCTCAGCTCAAGTTCTGTAAGGCACCGTATGATCGAGAGAACTCGGATATCCTATGCATGATAAAAAGACAGGCCAGCTCGGATGCTTTGCTTCCATTATCCTTGAATATTATGCTTTCGATGGGAAAGCGAGGAATATGAAGTCAAGGGAGCGACTGCATGATTTGGGGGGAGAGGGATTATCTAATCCCAAGATTTCAGGGATAAAGTAAACCACATCAATGAAGGAATCCATATTCCTCAAAATTCTACGAGCGGGAAGCGCTTATTTTCTCTGCTCGCCTCTCTTCGGTTCTCAACTTCCGGTGAGGGCTTAGAACTACGAGGATAACGGATACAAAACATCCTAACAGGCCCTCAACAAATATATCTTGTTCCAGAAAATCTTCCTGCTGGAAGCTAGCAGCCAAAGCACCGAGCTCAAATCCACTTTACCATTGCTCATCCAGTCCTGGAGCCAGCAGATCAACCACATCCCTCTTTGAAGAACTGCTGGAGATTATTCCTGCGTCTTGTGTGACTTTAAAATTCAGCGCTTTACACGAATCTCGTGTTGTAGTCAAATGTTGCATAACTTTAAAATACATACATACATACATCCATTTATGTATGTACGTATGTTATGTGTTGCGTGTATGTTATGTATTGTATATGTATGTATGTATTTATTGTGGTCAGCATTTGACCGAACTCCGTAGGGGTAAAACAAAGAAGAATGTCTCATAGATCTTACGGTTTTATATTTCAAAAGGAGCATCATTCGATTGCATTTCACGTTGATATTGAAGCCACATGTTTCAAGATGGGGTAAGGAAACCACTTGTTTGATCAAGCGCTGCATTTGACATGAATGGAAGCAAAACTTTTGCACCAACAGCTGACTGACAGGCAAGATCATCGACAGTGAAAACAAGGAAATCAAAAGTACTCGAACCAAAGGCTGATGCATTCTGAAAATTTATCCTCCATGACCGACCTCTTGATTGGTCAAGCTTTTTAGATATGAACCATTAGTAAGTAATTTGTTCAATATATCATCTTTTTATTTAAATAAAATATTCTCCGATCCATTTTTAACCAGCTATACCTGGCATAAGCACCCATGCAGGTATGGAAATGCCAAAAGCTGCTTCAGATATTTACACACATAAAATGGACTATCCATTTAAATAAAATATTAGCCCATCCATTCTTAACCAGCTCTACCTGGTACAAGCACCCATGCAGGTAATGGAAATGCCAAAAGCTGCTCCAGAAATATACACACATGAGGCATAATCATATCTCCCCCCGATAACCACCTGAGCCAAAGTAATCCCTCCTCGAACCTGCAATAGCCATGGTCTTCTGATGCTCCAGTTTAGGACAATCTCGGATGCGGTGGCCAAGTCCACCACAATAGGCACAACCCTTCACCCCGCTTGCATTGGTGATGCCATCCTCATCTTCCATTGGGTCATTGAGCTCCGCCAGCACCGGTGGGATTCTTTGCTTCGCTTCTTGAAGAAGGTGCTTCAGATCAAGGAGTGTTGTCTCAGTTTGGTTCTTGTTTATGAATGTTGTTGCTATGCCAGTTTTTCCGCACCTCCCAGTTCGGCCAATCCGATGCACATAGTTCTCAATTTCAGCAGGCATATCGTAGTTGATCACATGCTGGATATCAGGAAAATCGAGGCCCTTGGAAGCGACATCGGTGGCAACCAGGACATCCTTCTTTCCTGATTTGAAGGATGCGATGGCATATTCTCTTTCTTCCTGATCCTTGCCCCCATGAATGGCAACAGCCTCTACTCCCTTCAAAAGTAGATACTCATGGATGTCATCAACATCAGCCTTGTTCTCACAGAAAATCAGGACAGGAGGTGGGGTCTTCTGGAGGCACTCCAGGAGGTATACAATTTTAGCTTCTTGTTTCACATACTCGACTTCCTGTATGACATCTAAATTTGCAGCCCCAGCTCTTCCCACATTGACAGTCACAGGTTTCACCAGGGCACTTTTTGCGAAGGTCTGTATCTTTTTTGGCATGGTGGCAGAGAAGAGTAAGGTTTGTCTCTGGGCCTTGAAATGGTCAAAAACCTCCCTGATGTCATCTTCAAAGCCCAAGTCAACCAGCCTATCAGCTTCATCCAATGTCAAATACCTGCAATAGGGATCAATAAGAGAAGGATGAGATAGGTCAATGTCAGCAATCCTACTGGACAATCCATTTTGAGCAAAGAAAGATGGTCTTAGACAATAAACACTCAGCCTCAAGCCAATGTTTTATTTTTCCAGGTACTTTCATAAGTAGAAAAAATGAATACATGAAAAGTAGTTCTCAGAAGAAACCCAAACTGCTTAAATTGAGCACTAACAAGTTCCAAGCATCAGAAGATTTTTCATAATTATACTGTCTCTCACAGGTTAACAACAAGCTCCAGTGATCCAGACACAAAATATGTGACTCATCAACTTATGACATGGAGATGGTAGAAATACAACAGAGTTTCAGGAAACGATGACACACCAGCTCAACTTCTTGCAAATCCTACCATACCCATCTTCAGGTTACCATGAGTCTGCATCTTCAGGCTCCAAAATATTCAAGAATACGGAAAAAAGAAAAAGAAAAAAGGAGAATACACTTCTAATTCTTAAATATACTGTCATATTCACCACATGAAACATATAAAATGAAAATTTGTCTGCAAATCATGCTTTTTGACACACCAAGTGACGATTCTAAAATGGTACTTATATATGTGTTAATCTGATATGAATTACAAACTTCATTGGATAAAATAGCAATATATAAACTCTCAGCACTGAAGCATTTTATTTGTTGGTACCAACAATGGCTTCCAAGGATGATGATGAAAACAAAAGAAGGGATAGATAAATGAATCATATACATTGTCCAAGAGAAATTGATCAGAAGTTTCACAGTGATAACAGATCCTGAACTTGATGGGCAAGTTTTAGAGTGACATATTGGTTTAGGATTATAAACCAAGCATCTACAGTCCGAAAGGACCAAGTTGATGTGAATATCACAGTGCTATCATGGTGCATATACATTAGTTTAGGCACATACTTTGTAAATTACACTGCATGTACAGTACAAAAGATTCAGAAAAATATAAAACCGCAATGGTGCATGACCGCATGTACATTAGCTTAGATACATACATTGTAAATTATACTTAATGTAGGTCATCAGAATGGAAGAAAAGAAAAAAGAGAAAATTATTAAGGTATAGACAAAATGAAGGGGCAGATATAGGCAACATAATGGACATGTGCTAGGGGACACGCGCGCGCACACACACAAAAGCAACATTGTACTTGCAAATGAATATAGGACAAATCAATGCCTAGGAAAATTTTGAACATGCAAAGGCACATACATTATGAGAAGATGCACACTAGTTAACAACAAGTTTTCCAATAAACAAATATTATGCTAATGGCTTATGCTTGCTCAATTTTGGTAGATGCAATAAGTACCCAAAAGTATTTAAAAGAAAAAAAAAACTATGCCAAGTGAAGAGCTTGTACAAAAAAACTTTCAACTCCACTGTCACATGTCGATCCGTTGCCACAAAAAAAAGACACATTCACCCATATCATAATCAACATCCTAAATACATCATCATATCTTAAATTAATCTAATAATTTATAATAGCAGAACCAGAAGTTACAAGAATTGCATTTATCTACCTTTCATATTTCCTGATATTTTCTTCCAATTGCTAATATACCCATTATCCCTTAAAATAGGAAGATAAATGAGGGTTTCTCTGTTTCATTTGGATATCTCAATTTTCTAACATTACCAACTCAGCTTTAGTAATTGAGGACCAGCTAGAAAAACTAAAACTCATAAAATGGTTTCCATATGCTAGCTGATTTTAATCTAGTTCTCCCATAAAAAGTGGATGCAAGAATTGAGGAATAAATGCTGCATCACCGCTTGAAGTCGGTCATTCTCAATATTTGTCAAACTACATTTTGACACGTGGAAGTACTAGAGTTCGCTTTGGGTTAGCGGGTAATGTGAAGATGTATGCAAAAGCGCTCACTGAAGGTTAATTCTCTTGTTTTATGGCCAGCTTGAAATAATACATGCATCCATCTTCGCAATTTTGGAACAACTCACTTCCATAAACAACTGCAAGCAATGATTGCCCCTGGAGGTCATTAATTAATCCCTTCAAATTCATGCACTACTGTTGCAATTAGACATACAAATTAAAGCTATAATTAGCAGTTCATCTTTTCAAAAACAATGTTTCTGCAAGAAAGCATTCGTTATAAGGGAAAGAGCTTGTAATTTTCTATGTGAAATTTTTATTTGCCCAAACCACTTGCATTTGGTTTGCAGCCTTATACTCAAAAAGAGAGAGATTGAGCGAAGGGGAGAGAGAGAGCATCTAAGATATGTCAAAAACCTATATTTTTACCTCACATAAGATTTGATTAATGCATGACACTTGATCAGATCCAGTTTGAGGTTCTAACACCTATATTCTTCAAAGATGGGTCTAATTGGGCTGTATATTACTTAGCATTTAACAATTTGGTAATTGCCTTCCAAACCAAATGCCGATGGGTATCTTTAACACCAGCTCACAAAAAATTCCCAACTAAATGGCCAATTGGGTAAATTCCCACTTAAGATGTCTCCCTTCTTTTTTCTCTCATACAAGGATCCACCTACAAGACATATCACTGGCAGACAAATTGGCAACAACATCCTTTGAGACATAAATATAGCAATGATCATGACAATGGTGGAATTTAAGCAATTAGAGCATGGATTGCCCCTATACAGCCCTTTCCTCTACACTCTGTCTACTTCCTCTGTTTCATCTTAACAAGATGGCTGAGCTTAAGGTGATCCTAATTGAAGAAATTTTGTAATGGGACCTAAGGTGGGGGCTGACTTATGTAAATAGGCAGCTAGTCTCACAAACAGACTCCTAGCAAGGGACTAATGAGAAAAAGGAAGAGGCTGGAAGGGGCTAGGATGGATAGGACTCCCATCAAGGACCCCAATGATAGGGGAAATGGGACCAAAAGTTGGATGCTAGCATATGTCAGTAGATGGCTGGTCTCACAGAACAATTCATAGTAAGAAGCTGAAGCCAATGAAAAGAGGAAAAAGCCAAAAAGAAATCTAAATAGCATGCATGACACCACTTGTGAAATTTTTAGCAATTTAATACCCACGACCACAGCATTGCTTAAAAGGACATATTTAAGGTCAAGAAATTAAAACCCATGCAAATTTTAGATACCACTAATTTGGTGTGAAAAAAGATTCCTAGAGAAGGTGAGGTCTTAATTAAATATAACACAAGAGCATAAGCATTAGTCTTCATGGTGATCTCGAATTATAGAATCACTCCTCAAACTCCTTTATTGATCCACAAGTAATAATTTAGCAAGGAAAACATATACCTCTCCTTGCAAATGATAAGAAGGGTATCAATAGTCCAATTCCTTGGCATTTGGAGAGAAAAAACTCCTCTAACCATGTTAAGAACTTCATATTGGGAATAGATGGATAAAAAGTAAATAGATAGTCTAAAACAGGTTAACTGATGCATTTCTAATAGAATTTCAAGTTACACTGATTACTAATGGCTCGTGGTCAACACTGGCTGAAAAAACATATTTTTTGCTAAGTTTCTTGACAATAGACACCTGCAATGACTAATATTTCTAATCATGCTTTGATACATTACTTCAGAAGTTAATGCAACAAAAGAATATGGACGGAAAAGTAACATTGTTGACCTTCCTATATAGATTCCTCTTGAATCTTTTTAGTCAGAAATTTTATATTAAGAAACCCTAGCGAAACAAACTTATCACGATATTTGTGACAGTATCTTGCTCAACTCTACTTCAGTGTGCAAGGAAAATGGTCTGACATTTTTAAAAGTTTTCAGACAACTAACTTTTGATTCTCTGATTTGAAGTGTAGAAGTAGCAATTGTCCATGAAATGCTATGCAAACCAGAATCTTCTTCATTTACCAAAATTTAACAATACATTCATAGAATGCACGACAAGATCACTGCAGTAACAGTAATGTTATCAAAAGAAGAGTAGGCTGCAGTGAGCATACCTGCAATTGTCCAGGTTCATCTTTTTCTTGGCAAGCAAGTCCTTGAGCCTCCCAGGCGTGGCCACAACGATGTGCACCCCTTTCTTCACAACTTCCAGCTGAGATCTCATGTCAACGCCTCCGATGCACAGCAGCGGTCTCAGCTCCGGGTACCCGTGCTCCCTAAGCGGAGCCAAGAACTGCTCCACAACCTCAAAGGTCTGCCTAGCGAGCTCCCTCGAAGGGCAAACGACGAGGCCAAACGGCCCCTCCCCGGCAACGATCGGCATCATGACCTCCTCCTGGAGGGCGACCATGATAAGGGGTAGGACGAAGACGAGGGTCTTGCCAGAGCCGGTGAAGGCGATGCCGATCATGTCGCGGCCGGAGAGGATGACGGGGAGGCCCTGGACCTGGATGGGTGTGGGCTGGACGATGCCCTTCTCCTTGAGCTTCTTCAGGATGGGCTCGGGGAGTCGCATGTCCCTGAAGTTCTTGATGGGCGGGGGGATGTCCTCGCCGTCGACGAGGATGTGCCACTGCTTGCGAATGGCGTCTGCGTGGCGAGCGGGCATGCGGCGGATGGCCGTGGGGGGCTTCCAGCCGGTGGGAATGGGTTCGGTGTAGGTGATGCCCTTGGCGAGCTCGCGGACGGACATGAGGGTCCTGCGGTCGGAGAGGTGCTCGATCATCTCCTTCTCCTGCTGGACGCGCTGCTCCATGGGGCTGATCTCCGGGAGCTCGCGCTTCAGCTGGGAGGCCTTGACGAGGAGACTGGGCTTGGCCTCGGGGGCGAGGGAGGGCCGGTCGGGGTCGTCGTCGGCGGACGGATTGTCACCGCTACCGCCGCCGCTGGCGGAGGAGAGGCGGCCCTTGCGCTGGAGGATCTTCTGGGCCTCCAAGGCGCGGCGCTTCTTGACGGGGATATACTCGACATAATCGTCGTCCTCGGGGTCGTCGCCGGCGGTAGCGCCGCCGGCAGGAGGGGGTTCGTGGGGGATGGCGGAGGTGGCCATGGCGATGACGGTCGGTGGATCGGAGAAAGGGTTTCGGAGAGGCTGAGGGTAGGGCAGCAGCGGAACCGAGGCGCTGATCCGATTACAAGCTTCCTAGATTCAGTCGGTATTTTTGCCGACTTTGATGAAAATTATTTTTGGATTTCTTAGTTAATACTAAATTACTCGTACGCCCCTAAGTTGTTAAGTTTTACATTTTTGAGTTCATTACCTTTAAAGTTGGTAGCAAATACCGATTTTCTATGCAAGAAATAGTTAAGGGCTTGTTTGAAAAGTTCTAAGAATGTTTTTTTTTTTTGGGTACAACAGCGGCTCATATATTGAGGATGTGAATGCGGCCACCGGTGGGCCTTCCAAATGAAGCCACTCTAGTGTTGAGTCGCATAAGAGGCCAATCCAGTCAGTGGTCTCGTTTGCATTCATGTAGATGCGCATGGTCTGATGGGATACACACTTTCCTAGTAGGTTACGGATCCACTCAATTATCGTGGTCGAGTCTAAGTTCTCGCGAGTTTCGACAGTTGAACGGCTTGGAAGTTCCTAAATTAGAAGGTTACTAGGCCAAGAGGTGACTTAGCTCTTCAACAGCTGCATCAGATTTTCCAAAATAAGGAATACAGAAAATTCTATAATTACGAGACAGATCTACATGGGCTTTGAATACTTCAGCTTTATTAGAGGAAATATTAGTATTTGGGATGTGTTCTTTGCATCTGAGTATTGATACATGGATGCAATCTCACCGACTTGACCTGCCAATTACGCATCTATATTTTATGTTCAAGATTTATATATTCAAGCTGGTACTTCAACAAGTTCATCAAAATTGAATGATCTTAATATCCAAGGAGTAGGCAGACATTTTTTGGGTATGCAGATGCGGATTGTTGCTAAAGATTTTAGCATTTGAAATACTTTAATTAAAATATAAATTCTACAAAGAACTGAAAAGAGTTGCCTCATGGTTAACCTTTTCTTCCAATGCATCGTATTTTACCTTTGCCTTTTGGTTCACGTTGTTTCACCTATCGGTTCTGTTCATATTTTCTGTTAGTACGAGCAATCCCCTTCCTACATACTATATACTACTACTTTTCCTAATAAGAAGGAACCAAATTAGAGCTATTATTATTCCCAAGCCCATCAATATTAAAATCCATTCTTCTTTAAGTCCACCATATTTTAAACATTTTTTAAAATCTAATTAGAGTAATTCATATATTTTAAGGTTTTAACGAATTATGATTAGTGTTCTATTTTGAATTGAAAAACTAGAAAACTAAGCAGCCTTTATATAGTTTAAGGATTTGAAAGGTACAAATCAAATGTTAACTTGCAGGAGGGATAAATACACTAAAATCATAGGATAACTGCAAGAAACCATTTTTCTTTTTCTACCATGCACGCAGGCAAAAGAAAAACTGAAAAAAAGGAAAAAATTGGAAACCATTCAAATAGTCCGAATAATCTCATGCATCTGCAATTGGAATCAATCCACTGAAGAACACATGCAACAAAAAGAAACACCCTTTCCAGCCCCTAAACTTATAGCAAGTATTATATTTACAGATCCCAAGGCAAGCATCATGTTTTTGCTTGCTTATATCATGGCATCAATACCACTGATTAGTGCAATTAGACGGCCCAAATGTCAGCATGCTTATGGTATGATGCATATCTTTACCTGCAACAGAAAATTTAATTGTAAGACCCAAAAATGGATCCATCATAATATAAGACTTCAATATCTAGAGGGAATTGGCAGAAGAAAAAAAATCATATGAGGCTACAAGATGGTGTGGAATCAATATTTTCTTAAATTTTATAAGATAAGAGTAGAAACTACTGAACCAATAGTACTTGGATCTAGAGCAGCCAGCCAGCCGCTTCTCTCTGAGACCAAAATGGGCAGGCTCCTGAAAAAGCTATCCAGTGCAAAGAAATGATTTTATTTATGATACAAAGCCCTCTATTCGTAAGCCTTCTGTTGCAATCTGCGTAATGGTTTTTTCCTATCGAAGGATGCCTGGTGGGACGATTTACATCATCGTGATCGGTACAAAGCTTTAAAAGAGATGGGTCAGGGAAGGAAAGACAGGGAAAGAGGAAACAGGGGGTGGAGTTTGGTGTTTCAAGAGTGAGGTCCAGCTAAATTTTGCTCCTCTTTATTTTTTGTTAGTGGTCTGCTTTCTCTGTTTGGGTGGATAGAGGAACCAACTTAAAGCACATGCAGCACAAAATTCATAAGACAGCTTCTGTTTGTGAATAGTGAGGCTGTGTTTTCTTCAAGGTTAAAGGAGCGCACAATGGAATGAAGGTTCCTTCTATTTATTCCACATTAACCCACCAAATATTAGAACAATAACAATTCTATTGTGAGGGCAAAATGTATATTTTAAAGAGTTGGTAGAGCTACTTTTTCCACGTAACTCGGAGTAAACAATTCCACCTATAGGATGCACTACTTTACTCCAGGGTGAAATGTGTTAGGACTAAGTTAACCCATTTATTCTGGGTTCACTTATTCTGCAACAACCAAATGATGTCCACTTTGAAAATTTGACAGTTTTATATGATGATCAGTTAGTATGTCCTACATAAAAAAAAAAATGTCAAAGGGAACACACGTCTGGTAATAGTTGAATAGACAAATTCTTAGTAAATGCGACAATATACTTCATTTTCACGATTAGCATTTTTGGATGTTGTCCCAGGTACTGACCATATTCTCAGATAGACTTCAACTTCCAAGAGAAAATTAAAAGATCTTGGAAGTTTAATGATACGTAAAAGATGTAGAAGGAAAAAGATTAGCTGATCTTTCTAGTTCCATTTTACTGAAAGGTGTTGATAGAGGTGGATTGGCAAGAGAATTTACCTCTGCTCAGGTGGGAGGAGTGCAATTTCGATTTCTTGGAGTGATTTGCCTTTAGTTTCTACCACATTCCTCCTCACAAAAACTGCTGCTATGAGGCAAACTGTTGCAAAAATAGAGTACAGGACTTGTGGCCCCAGTTGCTCCAACAGTTGCAAAAACAGCAAACCAACAAAAAAATTCAACACCTGAACATATCAACATCAAGACAGCATGCATTAGTTTTGTGATAAAAAGAAATTCTAGACAACTGCTATAATTAAGAAAACTATCCTCTGCAACCATGAGTTAAAACCAAAGAGTAACTATTCTCTCCAGATTAGTACTGAAGTTGCTGGTTCTTGACTTGGTATGTCATTCAGTACCTTGGCATGATGAGCAAAAGATATTGGCATACTCAAAAACGGTTTTGTGAGGCAAAACTTAGACCAAGTTTTTCAACAGCATGGCTGGGAGAAAAGCATTTTTGGCGACCAACTTCCACCTCAGGTTAGATAGATCAAATGTTGGAGAGTAAAATTCTGATAGTTTATAACCAAATGCTGCCTTAGAATTGGACTGCAGAAGTTTCATCTAGTTTTTCTTTTACAATATATTCTTCATATGGAATATAAGGCAAGCTGCACAGTTCTTACCCAATGAACACACATACATACAGCCATAGCCTTTGCTCGGATTCTGCTGGGGAAAATTTCTGGTAAAAGCAGACCTGGGACTGGGCCAGCTCCCAATGCAAATGACAGGACAAATCTGCAAGAAGAAGTAATTAGATTCATACCAAGTCACCCATTAACTATATATGGAATAAGCTGACCTAGGAAGCAATAAAACTTGTCATTATGCTACTAGTAAAATCTTGAAAAAAGTATTCACATAGCCATAGAAAATTGAGTGCAACGCTTTATATTAGTCCTACCTCTTATTCTCAATCACCATCTCTTCAAGACTCACTCTCCACTTTTTTTTAACACTAATTACCAAAGTCAAGATATGTATGAGCTTTTAGTGACACAAAAGAGGACCAACTGTTAAAGAACTCAGATTGCTAGATGAAAAAGGAATGCACCAGTAGAAGAGTTGACCACCCGCTGCTTTATCCTTGATATAAATTAACAACCAGTTATTGCTCAGCAAGAGGCTCTTAGCGCAGTCTCAGGAATTTAGTTGTAAATTAAAGTTGAGGACGAGTCAAGATGACAATTTGAATGACGGCTGAACCCAATAAAGAAAGACTACACAAATTATGGACTAAACTGCCAGTCAGAATGGTTGATATAGGAAAGCATCTACCGCAACAATGGCTTACTGGCATGGTATCAGTTGTGTTCTGGATATTGTCATGCCACAATCCCGGTGTGTAGCAATCACCAGCATGGCATGGTAAATGTAATAACCCCAAATTTTTTTTTTATATAAAAAGGGATAGAATAGTCCTTTAAAATTGATATAAGGGGTAAAATTGGAAGGAATCAAAAGATAATGGCATAGTTGTAGATATGTTGAAGTGTTAGGGGCAAAATGGGAATTTAATAATATTAAACAAAGGTGAATAGTGCTTTGATGTGATTTAAATGGGGTGGTTGGTGGCTCACGGGAATGAAACCGAGAGAGAGTCACAGAGAGGGGGTTCTCAGGCGTGGAGGAAAAGAAGGAAAGAAAAGGAGAAGAAGAAGAAGAAGAAAGAAGAAGAGGAAGGGGATTCGAGGAGGAGGGGGATCCCGGTTGCACTTCCAGCTGAAGGGAAAAACGTAGATCTCCTTCCCCTCTACGCAAGGACCTCGATTTCCAAAAAGAAAAAGGTAAATATCCGTCCCTATCTAGTCTTTTGATGACATTAGGCTATACAAAGGGTGGATATAGTCTAGAGGGGTCGGATAAGGGTTGTAGAGGTGGTTAAAAGAGGAAGAATCGGATTTTAACAAATTTTTCCGGCACTACGGAAAAACTGTGTCGAAGTCCCAACTTCGGCGAATTATTTAGGGGGTCAAACGGCCTCCGATGATGATGCATGTTACCTCTTTGGAATTCCCTATGAGCGTAGAATGTTAGGTAAAAATTTCATCAAATTTGGAGTCCCGAAAGTGGATCAAACCCGGGATGAAGTAACCGGCTGTCGGTCCGGGTTACTGTTCATCCGGGTGGAAAATAGGGGATTTCATGCTATAATAGGGTATTAAGTCTAGATCAAGCTAAAAGGGACCTTGTACTCGTGCAAGGGAGTCCCTAATACACATAAATGATGAGTTAATTAATAGTAAAAGAAAAAGAGAAAGAAAAGAAAAGATTTAGAGAACGGGGGAGTTGAATCAATTAAAGTTCCCTATATTATAATTGGCACGTAGATTATAGCCCTTGATACAAAACTAAATGTATTGTAAATGCATGTCACAGCTGGGCAAGAAGCTAGGGAACAAGAGGAAGAAGTCCCCTGCTGCCTACTGTAAAATTCTAGAGGCGTATCAAGGCCGTGCCGGATTGGCAGGTGAGTGGGAGTCATGTACTTTGCACCATGAGCATTCTTAATTCATTTTCATGAATGTCGCCAAGTGTGAATTGATTCCACTTGTGCATATTGACTGATATTGTAGTAGATTCCTCTATAATCTTGATTCTCCATGCTTGATTATTCTGTATATGCATTTGAGGGAACATTGAGAGGAATTACGAGAGGTTGATGAGTAATCAAATTGATTCCGAATTATGAAATGATTTCTTTTGTAAATTGATTTCATTTTCTCTATTTCAAAGATTTGTAGAGCCTTTTTAGTGGTATATTGAGTTGTATTGCACTTCCTTGACCCTCACTCCTAACCCTGATGTTAGTTTATGATTGGGTCATGATCGAGTGAGTGGTAGTCTTGATCATACTCCTTTTTAGTAGAGTATTGGGAGGGTGCATTATGGCATTTATGCATGGCTTGGCAGTATCTGCAGGACACCTATAGTCGATGGGGTTGAACATCGGCCTTTGTGCACATAGTAGCCTTCTGGGTGGGCGGAGCCCAGTCCCTTCCTAGGGGGGGACACGGCCCTAGGCGTAGGATCGGCCGGTCCTACGACTTATATTCTGCTTGCCGCCGGGCATAGTAAGACCCCGCGAGGTGCAGTATGGCTTTCCGCGGATGTAGAATTCCCGCGATGTGCCGTTTAGTATGTAGATGTGAGATGGATTTCTGTTCTGGATACTGGCCAGCATTTACATGATCAGTGTGTTATCTTATCCTGCATATGCATGTGACAGTGGGGAGTTGTTGCTGGTTCGCCTGGGGCGTAAAACCCACCTCCCGATAGCTGTCTAGCATTTACATTATCGATATGGTGTCTTATCCTGCATATGCATGTGACAGTGGGGAGTTGTTGCTGGTTCGCCTGGGGCGTAAAACCCACCTCCCGACAGCTGTCTAGTGATGATTTACATATTGGTGTGGTGTCATATTCGATATATGCATATGGCAGTAGGGAGTTGTTGCTGGTTCGCCTGGGGCGTAAAACCCACCTCCCGATAGCTATCTTGTTGATGATTCTGCCTATTGACACCTGATTTATATGATTCAGTACTATGACCTGTTGAGCATATTCATGAGTAGCATATATGTTTACTTGATTATTCCATATATGCTTTAGATGAGTTGATATTGATTGTGGTGATATTGATGATTTACTCCATATTCTCTATGTTGAGATCATATTCATCTTGTTATTGATCTTGAGATTTCACCTCGAGCCATGATTATATCTGGTCTCATGTGCATAGTACTCTCTACTCCACTCACTGAGTATTTATATACTCACTCCCCAGTTTGGTGTTTTTGATTGCAGGAAAGGTATTGTATAGAGAGGAGCAGGATTAGTGGTTGCCTGCTAGCTGTGCCGCTCCATAGTATAGTATAGTATAATGTAGATAGAGGTTTATACCCTTTTGGTGTATTATAAACCTTCTGTTGTATATAGTGTATAGTTACGGTCATAGATCCTGTTGTGGATATGGGTTTGACCATGGATGGATTGGGAAGCAGGTATATATGTATGTGTACAGATCAGTTGTGTGCCTGTGATGATGTATTGATATATATTGTCCAGGTTCGTTATGTGACAGGTTATGTGATTGCTGCTCTGACAGGTAGCGTTGTTGTATGTAATGAGATAATCCTGACAGGTCACCATAGGAAAGGTGATCATTTTGTGCATGCATCATGCCAAAATTTTCAGAATTTATTAATGATTGATAGGTAATAGGGTTCTACGTGGTGGCTGGTGGCCTTATGCCTACCCGCACCCTAGGACCGTCGCGGCGGCCCGCCGGGAACGGGGCGGGGGTCGTGACAGTAAATACTGTGGCTGGCCAGCAAAGCACCAGTGCACAAATAACTCAACCCTTGATATGGACTGCAATTTGAGCTCAAACCCATATAAGTGTGTTGCTTCAACCACCACCAATGATTGAGAGGGATTACTTCTAGAAGTCATTGTCTATGGAATACAACTTTCTATAGGAGAAGAATGATAACACCTGTCATATGAAATCGAGTACGTTTCATATGTGCAGATTGGTCTTTTTTGGGTCCTATCATGCTCCCTTCTGCTTACAGTTACCTTGGCAAACAACTGAACACCAATTCAAAGGGTTGATTTTGGTAGTGTCAATTGTATAACGTTCACTAACTGCAGTCTATTGATTATGCTTCGATCTATTTAGGACACAACACAAATAAATTTGACCCGTTGGTTGAGATATGGAATAAAGAAAGAAATAAAGAGACCACATATGCAGCATGCTCCATGAGCTGCAACAGTGGGCAATAAGGTAGTTCATGCCCATAACATGCGTGTAAACGAGATGAACATGCAGAAATGGACATTCTAATAAGGTGGTTCATACAAGGAACAGAAAATGTAGCAGTGAATGCATAAGATGAAAATCAAAAGAACCACTTAATGTGATGATGTGTAACGAGAGCAGCAACAACATCATATAGAACTGGTTCTTAATATAAGATGATGAGGCTAACAAATGACGTACATACCTAAAGAAAGGGGGCAAAAGTGTTTGAAGAAGAGAGACAGATATACAAATGGATGTGGTAATAGACAAATTGATGAAGCTCACTATAATTAAGGAAATGATCAAAGACTGAGACAAATACCTTCAAACTTTTAAATTCACAAACCTCCACATATCAATAAACAAAAACTGTTTATCATGATTTTTGACACAAATATTCATCTACAAGATATTCCACAACTTCTACTGGGTTGGGCTCAGTGTCTAGGTGGTTTTGCTGTATGCTTTTTAAGGTCTTGGGTGTAGGTCTGTGAGTCATTCTTTTACCAGCGGCTTGGCCCAACGAGGTGAAGCAGTAAACAAGGCCCATTAATGCACCTTGTGGTTAATCTAGCCATTTTTATAAATTAAAAAAAAATCTACAAGATAATCTGCTATGGCATTAGTTTTCAGAATGTTAGAAAGTGAAGCACCACTTACAGGATTAGACATCACCATGAATATAACGTGGACTAAAGTGAGGACTAAAAATAGATTCAAAACTAAGAATTACCTAGGATGTAAATTTTCATTTCAAACACCCAAATGATAGATAAATAAACTTTCTTGCAGAAGAATGCTAGAATGAATCAGGCATAGCAATGAAAGAACCAAACCCTGGATGCTCAATCTGGATCAGATACACAACTCTATGAATTTGCACTAGGAAAATTTACAAAATATATTATAAAGGCAATGGATGACAGAGGTACAATCGTTGAAATCCCTAGGAGATTCAGAGTTGCAGATTCAGGAAACACTGCTGCAAGAAAAGGATGTTGCGGAAATTATGAGAGGCTAGAGTGTCTCCACCAAAGGTACTAGGGTCGCGGAGGGCCGTGATCTATAGCCATCTTATCTCACTGATTGTGCTCCTGGGAGAGTAGGTGAACCCAAGTAAAAATGGGGAGAGAGGGTTTGCATCCAAGCAACTGCGAGATAGAGAGGGGTGGAATCTCATAGCATTAGAGAAGGGATGGCTAGGGAGGAGAGGGAAGGAAAGGCCCTGAGCGGGTGAGGGGGCGGGGATGCGGAGAGAGGAATCTCAATCATTTTTCTTTTATATTAAACCACTGAACCATACTTTATTTCTATGAAGCACAGATGCAAATGCAACATATGGAGATGCACAATACAGATATGCAAATATGAACAATCTTGAAAAATAGGACATGATTATGGTTATATTATGGTAATACACACAAATCTAAAATACATAGAGCATAACGAGCCATCATATATAATCTATATGCTATAAAATAACATGAACATTACAAACTCTAAAATCAGACATCCGTCGGGTTCATTATCAAAGTCATTAATCATTAAAAATGGCGAAAAATCCTCCCTTCATCCTTGGAGGTAGCCAAGAAGAAAACATTAAATAGGGGAGGCAACAGGTCAAGTCGACTCGAATACGAGTCTAGTCAGATACCTATCAACTTGAACCCAACCCGTCTATTAAATGGGTCAGATCCAAAAATGAACCTAAACTCTTTCTTAAACAGGTAACTACCTGACTCGCATAACCCAATTAATAAACAAGCCGGATTAGGTTAAACTGGTTAAATGGGTTTGAAACAAGTTAGACAGGCCTTACATGGCTTAAATGTGTTAAATAGGTTAAACATATTGGGTGTAACCTTTGTCGACCCTGCCCAATTATTCAACAGGTGAAAATGGGTAAATGCGTCAAGATTTTAAGCATGAACATGAAACATTTGAATGAGTTTAGTTGGGTCAAACTGTTTATGATCCAGAACTACCGAATCTGAATCTGCTTATCTCAGGTCAATTGTGGGTTGGGTTGGCTGGTGGAGTCATAAATTACCACCCCTAGTATTTAACATATCTCATAGCCAAATCCAACAAATATTAATACCCGATATACTGGAATAGACACGATAATGACAAACAATCTGAAATACTAGGATTTCAGAAGCATTGCAGCAAATACCAGGATTAGATCAAGGATGTCTTGGATGGGTTTAATTTATCTATGCAAGAGCATTTCAATCATACAGTCCTTGTCATATCTGCCCGTGTGCATAATGTATTACATGTAATTATAGAGCCAAAGCCACTGTTCGGAGTACCATCAAAATTTATATGTAATTGAATTTCATTTTCTAACATATAAGCAGCAACTAAACCCAGATAAGATGAGTGTTTAGTGCTTACGACAACATTCCACCGACTGATAAGTATAAAGCCCCAGAGATAGGAATGTAAATACTAGCTGCGGTGGCCTGAACTCCCATTGACGCAGCCTAATTCAAAAATATACATCATCAATCGGCATAAGAGATCTTACTATAGATCAATGACTAGTCTATTAACAGCATCTCTTCAATAAATAGTTTACCATGCCCATAAAGCTCCCAAAAAGTAGCATCTTTCTTCCTAGTTTATCCATCAAAACCATCGCAATTATTGACCCTGGATAAACAAAAGTAATGGAGAACCTTCATTCCTTGAGTTGAAATCATTTGCATAACTTAAAGGAAGTCAAATCTACCTGATAAATTTGCAAATCCTACACACATATTGGCAATGTCTGAGGGCACCCCTGCACTTTTAAAGACGGTCGAAGAGAAATAGAATACAGCATTTATGCCGGATAGCTGTTGTAAAGCAAATAGCGTTGATCCGATAAAAACAACTGGAAAAAAACACTTAAAATAAACATAACTTCTTAGGAAAAACAAAATTACTTGAACTAATACGATAATAACTAAACATGAAACAAGATTATATATGAAAGGATCTATGCAATGAATGAATACCTCTGAAATGGCGACCATGAAGCAATTCTAGAAAACTTATGTCTACATCATCCCCTCTGTCTGAACGTAATAATTCTGTCATTGCTGGTTTAACATGGGGTCCTCCCAACAGTCTTTCAAATTCAGCTTCAGCTTCGACAATTTTGCCATGCTATACAGCATTAAAAGGAGAGAAACTCTTACTCAATGGTTGTCAAACAATAGCTAAAAATATGCTGTTGTATTCAGTGACAACATTAATAGCTTCTGAATAATTATAGTTCTTCATAATAACCCAGAAGAACTAACTATTAATCTATAAATGCACTAACGTGCTATAGAAATTATATTATAGTGACAGCAAAAAAATGCAAGGGATTTGAGTATACAGCATGGCAGGCAAGTTGTACATATAGAGCTCTAAGCCTGCAAAGCTGTAACTATGATATCCCCTGCAGACCAAGGGCATTCCTATGAAGATTTATGGTGCATGCCCTAAAGGCTAAACAGTTATGATCACAAATATGACTAGATGTTCCACAAGATAAAAGCCTATCTTAAGAAATTAGAGTTAAGATAAAGCTGAAGGACCTTATAGAGCCAATGAGGACTTTCGGCGCAACATTCCATGCAAAGTGCAAGTAGAGCACCAGGAATGACGGATACCCAAAAGCAGACTCGCCACCTATTAGAATACGCAGAATGGGATACGAGTTAGGAAAGTTGTGATCAAAGAGTTGATATTCAAATATAGGTATATAACAGTAATCTAAGTTAAGGCATGTTCCTTACCATCCTTCAACTTCCTTAACTGGGATTCCAATAAAAAGAGCACCTATGAGTCCAAGACATGTTGCAATCTGAATAAAACTTCCATAAGTGCCCCGAACAAAAGAAGGAGAAACCTGACCATTTTGACAGTGAAAAGAAATAAATAATAGAGATTAGGAAACTATTTGAACCAGACGATACTGCTCGCCATTCATAAAATTGGAGTTCAATGATCTTCTATACCTCTGTCACATAAAGAGAAGCAACAGGCGGACCTATACCCATCCCTATTCCAACTAAAAATCTACCAAAAAGCATACCCTGCAGACTGGCCGCTGATGCACTGCAAATGCATATATCAATAAAGACACAGTTAGATGGTTCCACAAAAAATATTTTGATTACAATTCCAAAAGTACAAAACAGTTGTTTTCTTTCCTTTTTTCTCTGACAGCAACACAGCTTGTATTATAGTAAATGCAAGATTAAATAGTATACTACTGATAAATTGTTTCCTTGAGCAACCATGGAGAACTCTACAGTATATGGAAAAAGAGATGGGTGCCTACTAAATCAAAAGGAAGTCAGGATATTGAAATGATACATAAATGGTCTAAGATTTATATTAAAAGAAGGGCTTCTTTACCCAGGCATAGGACCTCACAGGACTGCTGCTCCACCAAACCAATTAGACAATGAGTTTGTTACCGATCCCAAAGCATAAAATTTTCAACACAGATATACATTGAATAAGAAGGGGATAAGAATTATGCGCAAGGAACCTTTAAAGTGCAATCAGATTACCTGATAGAAGTTCCAATTATCATAGGCAATGCAGTGAGCTGGAAAGCCCTACGGCGCCCAAAACTATCAGCAATCCAACCACTAAACAAGCACCCAATGAAGGCACCACCCAGACTCATGCTAACAACAAGTCCTGCATTCAACTCCACCACTCAATCTACATTATCAGAAATTCAAAACAACCAGCCAATCATATATTACAGAGATCTGAAGATCTCTACAAATTGCCAGTACCTTCCTCCAAGGCATTCCCTGCAAAACCAAGATCTGCAGAAATGCTCTCGAGCGGCTCATTCACGACTCTGTAGCACAGAATCCAACCAAGATCGCAACTTTATTTACTTTTCTGCACTCAAAACCAGAGCTTGCAAAGAAGAACAAAGGAAATCTCAGCAATCAACACGTACCCGAGGTGGTAACCAAACAAGAAGGACGAAATGATTGCGACGCAAATGTGAGGAAAGGAGAGCTTCCACGAAGGATTAGTTGTAGTTTCCCCCATGGCATTCAATAGACGGCCTGATTACAAAAACTCATAGAAAAATATTAACTTTGGAAAATTGATCTTAACCATATGAATCCATCCAAGTGATCGTGGGGTGAATGCATGCGAACCTGAGCTGAAATCGCTGCGATCGACGGCGCTCGTGAAATCTCTGGAGGACGTGCGCTTGTGGATTGTTGAATTGGGATTTATCCGCATCTCGGATCGCCTACTCCGTCTATCAGAAATCTAAAACAAGTCCACACTCCAATCAGTGGTAAAGACATCTAAATAAGAGTTGGCTAGATGATGACAATAATAGTTATAGTAAACCAACCAATCGACCACTGTGGCTCGATCTCCGGGTTCTCGAATAGAATACAATAAAAAGAAGAACTAAAATAAGAGAAAAAAATAAAAAAATATAAGGAAAAGAAAAGATGTAATGAGAGAGATACCTAGGACGGCGGGGGCTCGTCGTGCGATCCATGGAGATACCCTTTTGAGCTGGCAACTGATGACTAAAAGAAAACTTCTATTCTCTTGCCGAGAACCCGGGCGAGAGCTACTCTCTCTCTCACTGTACCCTTTTTTTTCCTTCGATCCTCTTTTCTTTCTGGAAATTGGAATCGGAGTCGGAGGAGGCCTGATCTTTCGTGGCCTTTCACCCTCGCGATTCGGAGGGGGGGGGGGGGGGGGGGCGCGCGGGGGTCTAAACGTGGGTTGCGGTGGGGGCGAGAGGAGCCGGAGGAAGGGTTAGACTATAGCAGCCGGAGCGACCCTCGATGGTTGCGAGACCGCGTTTCCTTTATTCGAGGTGGAAAAGTCCTTAATTTCGACGGAGTTGAGGGGTTTTCTTCGTACGCTGGACGCGTGTCGTCGGGATAATGATTGGCACGAGACATGCATGGGGCCTGCGGGTGCAGGACATGAATGGGCAGCGGTGGGGAAACATTAGAAGAATCAAACAACGGAGTTGTTTTTTTTTTTTATAAATAACAGAGCTTTTTTTTTTTTTTGTTTTTTTGATACACCAGCAGCTCACACATGACGAGTGTGAAAACGGCCAATAAAATTAAAAAATAAAATGATGCGCAAAGGCATAGGCACAGTCCCGTAGTCTATCCAGAAAAAGCCTCCCAAGTGATGAACCGCGAAGAAAGCAACCTAATTTGCAGCATCGTTCGCCTCCCAATATACATGCGTGGCTTAGTAGGAGTCAGCCTCCTCCAATCCCATGCGAATATCGTGGAGCAGCGGCCGGTCCTCAACTGAGCATCCCTCTTTTCGGATCCACTCGATCACCTTGGTCGGAGGTGATCGAGTCCCCCTCGATAAGGATGCGACCCGCACATAGTACCCGCCTCGCATAGGAGACACCCTCCCAGATCGCCCAAAGCTTAGTGGTCACCACTGACAAGTCAAAAATCCTCTGCCCACTTGCCGCTATAAGTCTGGCGTCATGATCCCTGATGATAAATCTCACACCTCCGTAGCTCCCGTCTGTTGCTACACTGCCATCGAAGTTCACCTTGAGAAAGTCAGGAGATGGGGGCACCCAGAATACCATTATCGTCCTAGACGCTGCAAGAGTAGAATGAGGGCCACAAATGTCTCTGTCCAACCCAGTAGGTGAAGCCTCAATAGTGCCGGTGACCTCCGCATGCCGTAGAGCTCGGTCCGCCACCACCCTCGGATGGGGGCTATCACCGTCGAAAACCCATGTATTCCTCTTCAGCCAATAATGATAGGCCAGGTAGGTATCACGAGTCTCCCTCTCCTCCCGTACAGACCTCCGAACCGAGACCTCTAAATGTCGTAGAAACTTCTCAATGGACGCCCACATCTGCCTCTAGTCAAGCTGAGGTGAAGCACATCTCCATATCTGACTGGCTCTCGGGTAAAAAAAAAAAAACATGGTAGATGGGCTAGTTCTTTGCTGTCGCATTGTTCTTTGGCAACAGAAATTAATTAATTAATTTCACCTATTAAATATATAGTTAAATCGATTCATGGGCTGGTGATATATCGGTGCGTACAATTCCGTTCCTAGCCATACCACGTTTTTGTTCATTTATCCGCCGTTTACGTCCTAGGATTATCTGGATTTTTAAAATCCGGTTCACTCGCACGCCATTTTGTCCAGCCACCCAAACCCTTGTGAACGGACGTAGGTCCAGCGAACTAATAAGAACTGGAAAGGATTCGAATCAAAAAGGCCCACTGGAACCTATAAAGCTAATGCCATCTGACATCAAACACGACCGTCATGCATGAACCTTATTATTTCACACGAGGAAAATAATGGTGCCAGATCGCAGCATACCAAGCCGCTCAAATCAGTTAGTTATATGTGATTAGATCCTTATTATTTCATCCCATCTAATTTTTGGCGACATCCGTTTTTTCTCTCTTTTCTTATACATGTATTTGTCTAAATCATTTAAATCATCCTCCTATCAGCTTAGCCTTAATTGGTACTATCTTTACCGTTTGACGAATTACTTCATTTCTTATGCTGTCTTCTATTAGTATACATCCATCTCAACACTGCCATTTTGGTCATACTCCTTTTATGCACATAATTTTTTAATTATTCAATATTTTATACCATAAAGTATAGTTTGTTATATAACTATAATATCATTTTTTTAAAAAAACTTGGCAGGTATCCTATAGTTACATAACATTCTAGTTGTACCTCTCTATTTAACAATCTCACTTTAATCCCATGAATAACATCCTCTTCAATCTCCTATTCTTTATGAATAACTGATTGTAAAAACCTAAGTGATCACTCTTAAAAACTTAATAATTACTTTTAAAAGCTTCATGATTCTTAATTTTTACTCCACCTTGATCTTTATTTCTAATTTTACTAAAACTACATTCCATATATTCTATCTTGATCTTATTTAACTTGAAACTTGGGTCATTATAATGCACTTCTCTATGATTTCAACTTTCTAGTAACTCCAATCTTAGTTTCATCCAATAAAACTACATCATTGATAAATAGCATGCATCAAAAAATATCATTTTAGATATATCTAGTAAGCCTATCCATAACTAGCCCCCCAAAAAAAAAGATTTAAGAGTAAATTCTTGATATAAACAATTAAAAACTCACTACTATCACCACCCATAGATCTCACACTAACAACTTCTCATTTATACATATATTTAATCATATTAATATAACTAATGAAAACTTCTTTTTTTTCTAGCATCCACTCGGTGATATACTTTCTCTAAATTAATAAACATCATTCGAAAATTTTGTTTCTTTTCTTTGTATTTCTTCATTATCTTCTGAAGAGAAAAAATAACTTCCACAGTCCACCTTTCTTGCATCATATACGGTGATCTCTATTTTTTTATAAATGAAGTATGGTGATCTATATTACCAAAAATACTTAGGGCATAAAGTTTGTTTATTCTACCAACACACATACAGTTCAAATAACGAGTATATCTATCTCATGTGCAGTACAAACCAAGCACCAACCTGATCATGTAAACTAGCCACAAGCATAAAGTAACAAACTTTAAATTTATGAAGCAGATCTGCATTTTTGTTTATGCATCATATGCAATGGTAAAAACCCATGTAGTGAAGATCTGGAGACATTTACAAATAGGTTAGGTATACAATCATCAGTCATATGACAAGAAGGAAGAAGTGAATCTCATGTCCATTTCAGCATATGGCATTGCGTCCTACCTAGGAATATAATTCTCAAGGCTGAAGAAAGAACTTTTCCAAGAGCTGTTAGTGTGAATGTGGCTACAAATTCGAACCAGCAAATATAAAGAATACGCTCAACCAAATAACAAAACAGATTAATCTAGTTGGTTCATACCATGGCGCTGCTAAATTTTAATCAGCAAAAGCAGCCAATGGTTGATTAATCTGCACCAGCTGAAGAACTTAACATCTGAATCTGCTTGAGAAAAGAGATGGATGAAAATTAAGATCAGAATGCACCTCAGATAAAGTTAAGATCAGAATAGTATAACACAATAACTAACATCACTGGTGAAGCAGATATACCCTGTTCACAAGCAAATCAACTTGCTCTTTGTACATCTCTTT
Source organism: Phoenix dactylifera (assembly GCF_051530095.1). Lineage (NCBI taxonomy): Eukaryota > Viridiplantae > Streptophyta > Magnoliopsida > Arecales > Arecaceae > Phoenix > Phoenix dactylifera. The sequence continues at coordinate 28,154,872 of NC_143198.1, read as the reverse complement.
CATGTCAACAATGTCAGCTCGGAGTTCCTCCAACTACAATAGGATGTCAATTTCTTAAGAACTTAGGACTCATTATGCATGTTTCATAAAGCAAATGGAAGAGTCCCATCAACCACAAAAGACATGCTAAATTGAATATATTATGGCACTGAATAGAAGCATTCAGAATTCCAGTACAATTTGTCCCTTGAAGTGTTGAATAAACTTGATAAAGCATAGGTATTATGAACAGACAGAAGATATGTATCACATTGCATGTAAGCAGTCATATATTATTCCACATTAACCATACCAAATTCTTAGACTCGTCCATCAGAGGGACTCAAAACTCCAGATGCAAACTCCAAAAACCGTACTCCCTAGAAACTTCGACATTTTCCAGATGATTCATGTATGTAACATAAACTTTTCACAACTATCATTATGACTGAAGAAAATTTCATTAAATTTTACAGACAAGTGAAGAATTCAATCAACTGGAGATAGCTTCTGGCAAATCATCCATATAAATGCAAATTCTCTATTCTCCATATTGTACATCTGGTAATTCTCATTCACCAATAAATAGTAGATATCAAATCAGCATGTATTTCAGAACTACTTAAATCCTTTCCAGGAACATGAAACATCTATTAAGTTAGGCGGCTGAGACCTGATCTAGAAAAAAAACAATAACAATATATCATAATTTTTAATTGTGTACCACACCCACATAAAAGTAGCATCTATGCCTGGCGAAGAAGAGGCTTGTAATAAGGAACTGAATGACATAACATTTAACAAAAAATCTAGGTGATAAAGTTGATTTATACAGGTGTAGTTGCACAATTTTGTAAGTGAACACATATATAAATAGTGCAAGAGAGATGCAAACCTCTTCATCACGTTCACCCATTAGTTCCAGTGCAGAAGAGTGTCTTCGCCTTAAGGCTTCCAGCTCTGCTTGTAAGCCAGGCAAAACAATTGCTTCTGCTTGCAGCTTTTCACACTAGACAGAAGCCAAATTCCAGCATTATTGTTGTGCATCATACAAGACAGAAAATATCCATGAAAACCAGGACATTCACTGTATGAATTTTACCTGCTCTGTCATCTTTACCAGTTCCTCAGAGAGAGAATCACGAATAGATTCCAATGAGACCTATTCAAGCAAAATTAGAAATGGTGAGATCAATGCAGCCAGAGGTTCAGAATTTGGAAATAGTTTCACCATGGGGAAAGATTAAAATATGCACAAAGCACAGAATTCACTGAGCTTGCAGAGAATTAAAAAAAAATAGGATCAAACAAAGCCAAGGCAGTAACAAACACAAAGGAAACGTTTTCCATACCAAGCGTGACATATATGATGAAAGTTCACCATCCTTCTGACGAAGTGCTGCTTCGAAAGCACTTGGAGTCATGCTCTTTAGGAAATAAGGGGACATGCTTGTTTCCCCAGATGTTCTCTTTTCAGAAAAAAAGTTGTCAGATGAGTCCAGAGATGCTTGCAAGAAAAGACTTTCTTCCAATCTACTCAGACTCCTAGCACTTGAAAGCTTACAGTTGAGGGCATTTCCTGCAAATAAAAGAAGGAAATGAACAAAACCCAAATGGGTTAGAGGAGTTAAAAAAAAAAAAATTCTATTATAGTTTGGACAAGGTGTAGAATCTATTAACCATTTTCAACGAAAGGGTTAATAGGAATTTCACGATTGGCAATAACAGGAATTTCACGAGCAGCAATTTTTTCCAGTTCTGATCTGGCGGTTCTCTCCCTTTTAAGCTCCTACAAAATAGCACAAGTTCAAATAAAAGAAACGGCTGTCATTTATAAACATTAAATTAAACTCACACGTGCAATGATTGGCGCCACCTCACAACCATCTAGTCAACCACAAACACCTTCAATTTTTGTGGATCAAGGTATATTTTGAAGTTTAAGGACACTTCAAAATAATGTGGATGCATGCACATGATCGCTGGGAGATGAAAACTTTGTTGAAGTTATGATAATGTGGTATGGAAAAGTTTAATATACACATTTTTAAAAGAACTACGGAACAACACTAATAAAGAATGAAACTGAACTGATTTTTGTGGTATGATCATGTGCAATGAAAAAGCTAGAGAAAGCTTCAGTATCAGGCTATGATGTATGTAATGGTTGGCAAAATTAGAGAAATAAGGAATTATAGCCAGAAATCAGGAGAAGGGATTCCAAGAAGGTGAAAGTTAGCAATATAACAACTGAATAAATTTCAAGCTGAATACTACATATAATTAGCTGAATAAATTGCCAATTATAAAATTCAATCTTCTTATTTTCCAACAAAATGCATCATCTGATAGCAGATAGAAAGTTTGGTCAATAAGAAAAGAACCATCAGCATGCATACATCTTAACTAAGTGAGTCCAATAACAAAAGAGTTTTGGCCAATATTGGTCAAATAAGCAAATACAAATTATTGAAGCCAGTGTGCTTTTAATACAAAAAGAGAAGTGCCATGTTAAACGATTTTATATTTGATGGAAAAACGATGCATATAATTGACAAGCGACAGCCAAATGTTACCGTCTCCAGAAGTTCTCTGTGTCTCACTTCTTCTTTCAACTCTGTTTTGTGTTTACTTCTAAGCACCTTAATTTCATCTTCAATCTGTTTGGCCCGACCCTCTTGAGTTGCAGCTTCCTCCATTGCAGCAAGATATTCTTGTCTGCTTTCAGATGCCCTCTGTCTCTCCTTTTCAAGTGATCGGCTAAGCTGTGTTTGTTCCATTCTAAGACAAGTGATCTGAAAAGTCCCATCATTGGTTGATCAATGCTTAGCTCCAGCACTTTCACAATCGAAGAAAGTGGACAGGGGAAAAAAGAACCTGAGTTTCTAAAACTGCAATTCGAGATAGACTTTGAGATAGACGTTCATTCAGTGCTCGCTCCCTTTCCTCTGCAGCCGCAGCTTTGGCTTCCGCCTCCTGTCAATTCAAGTGACTACTGATTAGAAACCATAGTTGCTGGACATGTGTTTCCCATGCAACTAGGTTCTTCCTGGGACACCAGGTTGGAAGCTAATTTGATCAGGTTCAAATCCAACAGGAAAATTCCTTGCAGAAAATAATTATGAAAAAATCAGTCAAAAGGTGGTCCCAAACTATGGAGGAAAGCAGAAAAACTTGTGGAAAACCACCAAAAACCAGTTTTCCAAGGTTTCTAAATATTTCAACATAAATTTCAACGGTCATTCTCTCATATCGTTGTGTACCCATATTGGGGCATTCTCGCCATACATTGCTTCCTAGTTACTACTGCTTCAAAAATAGATTTTTGCACATTTTCCTTAATGTGGCAGCAATGAAAGGAAAAGGCAGGAAAGAAGGAACTGAGCAATGAACAATTTCTCTGAGAGATAACAACCTGCAAGCGAGAGTTTAGGGCTCTCTCTACACCAGCCCAGGCTTCTGCTCTTCTGGAAGTTGTCTCCTATTAAAATTGAAAATTCCAAAACACTAATAAGTGAACTTTAAATGTAAATTTGAAGAACTAGAGAATCATTTATTTCAATGTTGATGAAACAATCTCTGCACCATGCTGATCATGCAAGCAAAAAAGGTGCCTCCAAGACAAGAAACAAGCAAAATATTTCAAAATATGTAACCTGCATTGCTTCTATCTGCCTCAGAAGTGGCCTAGTTGAGTCAGGAACTTGTGTGATCAACTCATTGTAACGAAGCTCACTTGCCTGGATATCAGCTAATCTAATTAAAGCTCGAATCCTTGAAAACCGTGTCATAACTAAATAGAAGCATTTAAAAGAAAGAGAGACAAAGTATCACACACTTGATAGCGCTTTTGAAGATCATCAATATCCCTTCTAAGCATTTCTTCCCGGAAAGCTGCCTGCAATAGTTGACCCAGTTGTAAATGAGTTACTCTCCATGACAGATTAATTTAACATAGAAGATAGGGTTAGTGGAAAAACATGGGTCAAAACTAGGTCTAAACAAACTACAGAAAAACTACAAATTCTCCATACAAATGCATAACAGGTCCTAGTAACAGATAAACAGAGATAACTGGGTTCAAAAAGTACCTGTTGCTCTGCTCTGCTCAGAGCTTGCCTCAGCTCCTCAAGTGTTTGAACCAGCATAGCTTCACGTTCACTACCCTCCCTCAAACGATTCTCAAGTTCTGCTCTGGCTTCACTGTTGGCCCGTGCCTCTGCTAATGCTTCAGCCTCCTTGGCTGCATTGAGTGCATTGGTATAAAATTCCTTCTGAGAAGCAAGTTCTGCTAGATTTCTCTCTAGGGTTTCTTGCAGCAACTTTTCAGTTGCTGCCTTGTCTCTTTTAATACTCTCCACCTTTGACTCCTCCACCTAGAATAACCCATGAATGAATAATTAAAAATTGCATGTAAAGCAAAAGTGGTATTGAAGCCTGTAATGTCAAAATTAATAGTTATGTTGAACAAAATCTGAACTACACATGCACCCTAATACAGACAGATTTAAATGGACAAAAAGGCTTCTACCACATGCATTCTAAAATAAAAATGGAAATTTCAGAAGATAAAGCTGGGATTCAAAGAATCAAAGGATCATCGTTTAGAAACTTTCAAAAGATAAACAAACACATACCAAAGTTTATTGAAATTTGAATGAAGCTTTCCCTTGGAACTCTTCAAATTTTAGAAACTTAATATGTGCCTCTGTATCTTATAACTCCAGTTCCCTGATATACATCTTCATGAATCTTGAAACCAATAACAGAATCATGCTGCTTCCATATCTTAACTTTAGATGCGCAGGGAGCAAAAACCGTGGCAAGTTTAGAGAAATAATGATCCTTAAATCTTGAAAAACACAGCACTGCTGAAGAAGCATTTAATTCAATTCACCATAAAAGTCGATGTAAAATTTAAAAGTTTATTTAATGATATTACTTTCATAATATTGGTAGCATCTAGATTCAGGAGAGGAAAAATAAGGTTACTTTATACTCAAGTTTAAAGTGATTATATGTAAACATAATAGCAATTTCTAGTTATAAGTTTAAGAAAGCTCAAAAGGCATATTGGAGTAGGTGCATGAGCTCCACGATGGGTTCAAGAGGAATATGAGATATCCAACATAGGATTGTAGGATATTCCTAAAATGAATCTTAGGATCCAGTCTGTCTTGCCTGGTCGACATTATTGTAGAGAAAGTTATAATTAACTATTGATCTCGAAGACATCAAGAGACAAAAAAGCATTCTCTCACATAGAACAACTTACAGTTCATAAAACCTCATTTAAATCGAAACAAATTCATTATTTCAAATTATGAGGAATATATATATATATATATATATATATATATATATATATATGGGAGGAAAATTTTTCCAGAATATAATTTACTAAATATCATCTACTGAGCGTACAGATTAATCACTCAACTACCTGAAACTTCGAGTTGAGCCTTTGCTTCTCTTCCTCAAACTCTCTGATCTGGCTCCAACAAAACAGATCAGAAAATAACATTAAAATTAGTATTCTATAAGCAAGAATGTCAATGATTTGACAAAATGTTAATGATGATTTGAAAAAAAAATGAGAAGAAAGAATCTAATTGCATGCCTGTGTCCTTAGTTTCTTGATAGTTGCTTCCTGGGCAGCTTGCTTTTTAGATAGCTCTTCACCTGTTCCAAAAGTAAAACAAATCCATGTAAGGAACAGTGCAAAATTGCAGAATATATCCATCCAAAACCACAAAGAGATGCCATGCATCAGATAGCAAGCAACAGTTGAGACAAGAAGACAGTAAAATTATGTACATTGTCTCAAATATGATTCACATGGAATGTAGAGATGACTCTCATCTTACTTGAGACTCCATTATGTTGCAGGCATCATCTACCGCTTGGGTAAAAAATCGACAGAATAAGCTTCCTTAATCTTAACACCATGATGGCTTTTTTGCAGAAAAACAGTGATATGGCACACTATAGGGTTTTAAATCTTTTCTAGTTAATCTGCCACCTGGAAAATTCATGATGTGAACTAAATTCAAGGATCCGGGTACGGGGTACCACTGTATCATAGAGAAGGTGGATTGCGTATCTCACTGCACTGCTTGTGAATTCTTAAACTACTTTGGCTAGCCAAAAGGTTGTTTCAGCAAATATCTTTCAAGAACTCTAAACTATGCTTACACAATACCTATATAATTTAGGTCCACAGAAATGGAGCAAGGTTTACCAAAATTTTCTTGAAATCTATACTCATTCCAGCTCCACAAGTTCAAGAGATAACTAGCTGAGCATGCCTACTTCAGTTCACCTGATGGTGGAGAATGGTGATGATGGGTTGGGAGGGAGGGTTGACCTGAAACATTTATAAAAGAACCAACACGTCTGACCTCATTCTCATCATATGAGAATTCCAAGTTATTATTATGAAGTCAAGACACAAATCAACAACAATATTTTATCCAATAAAGTTTCTTATATTTCCAGGTCTATTGTATTCTAATCATTTTATCGATCTTCTGGAAAATTTTTTAAAGAAAAAAATTGGTGGTATAAATATCAGTCTCATTAACCATCTCAGTCACACGTTTGCCAGATTTGGACAATTTCGGCCAAACAAACAAGAATGAAAAGAAATCAGAAACAGTAGGCCTCAAGCTCAGCTGCAGCATATTCTGAAACTATACTAGCTTTTTCAAGTAAATTCCAGAAGTAAATAATCAAAACTCAATCATTAGGTAATCAGTGTGTTACTCTTATAAGTGACATACCTACATATATAGAAGTTTGAGATGATTATGGTCGTATCAACATATATAGATGCCACTGAGATTCCTACGATTATCTTGTATAGACTATTCTTCCTCGATTTATTTTCTTTTTTTTTTAACCAGCTTTGAAAAATTATTTCCCTTACTTCCTATAGATAAAATTCTTTTATACTGCCAATGTCTATGTATAACCACATTAAGGAAGATAAACTAAGTAACCGCAACACTGAAATAAGTATTACCCTAAATGTTGCATATAACAATTTAAGAAATAATGTGCAAAATTTGTGGAAAAAATATTCTAAGGTCAACAAATTGATTTGTAGAAATAGTATGCATATGGATCCTTTCAGATCTACCTTCAGCCATAACTTGATTGATTATCTCATCTTTCTCTCTCAAAAGAGCAGCTGCATCACTTTTTTTACTTTGTTCTCTCCTTAATGTATCCCTTTCCCTGGAGAGAGCATAAACCTGTAATTAGCAATAACGATGTCACATCAAACAAGATGTTTGCATGAAATATTCACAACTATGTAAATTGTATCTCAAAGTGTGAGCTAAACACATGATATGCTGAACAGTCGGTTCAGCTCGTACCGGATCGGTGCCGCTGACCCAGAAGGATTCGGAACCAAATGGTTCCGTACGTGTACCGGTGCGAACCGGCCCAGTTCGCACGATACAAACTAGTACCGTTCGCCCTGCCCCGTGCGGGATATTCAATGCCACAAAGTGGCATTTAATGCAGACGCGTGCGCGTCCGCTCAATATTTTTTTTCTTTGCTGGTACAGTACCGGTTCGATTCAGTATTGTACTGGTACCGTACCGGTATCGACGCCCACCAGTACATCGGTACAATCGGTACGGCAGATCTTAACTAAACATATAAACCTCTGCAGACTTGCATTGTTATTCTCAGTTACATCAGAAGTATCAATTTTGATATAAATTTGCTAGATGGAGCTTGAAGTGCAAAGCCAATAGGTCTACTTGCCCATTCTTAATGAGCATTCTCCATAGCAGGTAATAGTCTTTTCCAAAAAGTAAGGAACTCTTACATCAAGAGAACCAACTCTTCCATCGAGACCATACATGTGACTCATTTAACATTCAAGGCCAGTTGAACAGGAAAATTTCCATTGTAAAAATTATATAAGTGCTATAATAATGATAATGATGATAATATTTATTTTTGATAGTGGTATAATAATAGCAGTAATAAAGATGTCACACATTGATTCAATTCCATTATTCTTTTCACCAAGCCCTGCAGAAGATTTTTAGAGAGGAACGATAACTGATATTCATCCCATGTTATGAAAGCTATTAGCCATGAGAGAACAATCCTTTAGATTTATAGTCCTATCCTGTATTTGGAGCAAGGATGACAAATATCCTATGGTAACTTTCTAAAACACAATTAATCAGTCAAGCACCTTCCCAACTACGAGTTTCTGTTTTGCATTAAATTTATTAAAAACAGAAATTAAAGGTGAAATAGACCCTCCAGTTTATCTTCTATTTAAGTGAATGATGATAGAACAACATATTTCCAGATAGCAACATGTTGCAGTCCCTTAGGTCTTTCTAAAGAAAAAAAAGGGGTGTGAAAAATTCACAATTTGTTTTAAAAACATAAGTTTATGAGGAGTTCTCCCTTTTGTACAGAAAGCCATTCTTTTATTTTCTTTTTCTAAGTGCCAATATAGAGTCATTAACTAACTTTGGATGAAAATTCTCTGCAATAAAGATAAAATTAGAAAGCAGTGGGTATTGACAAGAACCACCTGGTCTTGCTAAAATTAGCAAGCTACAGTCAATTAATGTTGCCTCTATTTTGCTCTCATTGACAAGGGAAGAAAAAAACAGACTTGGCTCCACAAACAGAGAGACCAACTTCTCTTCCATCGCTAAATACCCTCCACCAACCTCTAGGAAGGAGCAAGATTGTTCCATGGCACATGTTACAAGCTAGAAGCAGTAGGAGGAGGTGGAGATGGCAGAAGTGCCCCGATAGAAGACATAGGAGATGAAGGGTGAAGGAGCATGGAGGCACGGTCTGTACTTAGGTCAAAGATGGCGATCATGGCATGGAACACAATGGGGATGGAGGAAGCAGCGTGCTCTAGGTAGGAGAGATTGGGAGGTAAGAAACGCCAAGCTCAACAATCATAGGGGAAAAATTCTTTTCTCCCTTGGGACCAGGATATCCTCCTGTAGTTTGAAGACGGGGTTTTGCTTCAGAAACAGCAAGTTGGGCCTGGCCTAGTACATATCATCAATGAAGCAAGGCCTAACATGAAACCTATAGGGCCAGTTGGCTGGTTAGAAAGTCTACCTTGTCGGTCGCAGTCTAACCTCATGCAATCCAGGAACAACCCTCCAAAGTTGCTTGGACTTGCAAAGAGTCTAGGCCAGGAAATAAGATAATATTTTTTGATTCAAGGAGATGTGCCCAATTCAAAGGCACAAATAAACCCAAGTGCAAGATGAAACACATGCACATGGACATGTGTAACATGTGACCATGGATGATATATGCATATATGCATGCATGAATGCATACATGCATATCTGTGTGTCTGTAAATAGAGGACAAATCACTTAAATAAGTCAGAGAATCACATTATCGGATTATATTATATTTATGATTTAACTCCATTTCATATTAAGTATATGTTAAATTGAACTTTGAGACAAAAGTTAAATTTATAGACCATCTCCATAAAGCATTATCCTATTCTTGCACCGTTACCCAAAAAATACAGAGCAGGTAAATAAAGCAAGCCTAATGCAAATTGAAGCCACCATAACTTCAAAGTCATGGACAAGAAATCATTACAGTAACACAAACTCAAAGACATTAATTGTTACACTTCAAAATAATAATTGGAGATAGGATTAAGAAAAGGAGTAAATGGTGAGAATGAAATGCACCTTCCTTTCAAGAGATGCCACCCTTTGATGATATTCCTCTCGTAATGCATCGATTTCTGACTCTGTAGATTTTCTCTGTCATATAGTAATCAGCAGTTGACATATCATTCAAATTAAATAGGTGTTAAAAACAATGCTTTCATATAATCATTAAACAATTCCTATTTTACTCAACCATAATTGCTCTCAACTTTTCGATAATCCAGAGGTACCTAATATTAACTCAAACATGATAGAAATAGACAAAGTGAAAGAACATGTGATGATGGATGGAACTTTTGGCAGCCAGTTAAAACACCGGTTAGCTGAATTGCTGCATATAGAGGGATAAATTACCTCAGTAAATTATAGATTATTTATTTTGTTGATCTATCTGGTTCAGTGGTACCTTCAATTATACAATGTACTGTCACACTAAGCAAAGCAACATACTGTATAGGTACGCATAGCCATCAATAGTTTGCCTCGTAATGTCTCACAATCAGCAAAATTAATCATAACTAGTGAAGACGTGGACATAAAAACATGGTTTTTGTGGTTAATAAAACTTTCTAAGATGTAAATAAGATTAAGGAATTGTTAGACAAATATGGATCCCATGGGTTAAGTTTCACAAGAAGTGATAAATCATCATAATGAAGCAGACTAAGCTAATCTATAGAATGTCAACTTTTAAGAACAACTCCACCAGTTCCAACTTGTCCACAAACTAGAGTGAAAATATGCAAATTGTGAATGGAAGAAAATAAATCAGTGTCAACATTTCAGTCATCCTATCTGTAATCCTCATAACCCTTGTACGTGCATTGAACTTGCCTCATCACTTAGTCTAGGTTCAAGCATACACAAGCAATTACTTCTAATTCAACTATTTTGGAATTTTATATTGCTTCGCCCTTCTTCTTAAACTTATAGATTATATGGTAAATATAAAAACTAAAAGCTAATATCTTTCACATTCCCTGTGCGCTCCTTCACTTGCTGATAATGGTGCGTGCAAGCGTGAATTTTCTGTACAGGTTATTTCTTCATTCAATAGTTCACAGTATATCTTGAACAGAGGTGAAAGGATTTTCTCATCTGCAAAATTGAATTTCAGGAGATGTTTGTTCAGGAAACCATTTTGGTGGCACAATCAAAAGTCCATTTGAATGAGGATAACCAATGGCGGCATTGAAACAAAGGGGCAAGGCAAAACATGACTATGCATACATCAAACTGCAGTTAAGAAATCACAATTTCCTGCAACCATCAACTGATAACATCTGCTATAGTCTTAATGAAGAGAAGACATCAAGCATCAAGGTCCATACCTACCTTCAGGTCTTCAATGGTAGATTTTAACAGTTCATTCTCATTCATCAGCTTTGCAATTTCATCAGCTTTCGCCTGCAAAAGCATCAAAAACATATATATAAATATATAAATCTGAGCCAAAATTTCTAATCATTGTAGGATGAAATAGAGTAATAAGAGCACCTAAGACCTCTCAGAAGTTTGCTCTGCCTGTTCAAACATAAAGTTCAAAGGCTAGTTCACATAATCACATAGTTTTCAAGTTTTAATTAAGAAACATTGTCTTAGACATATTAAACTACAACAAGTTACAATAGCTTCTATTAAGAGAAAAAATTACTATATAATTGAGAGTGCATCTGTGAGTGAATGGACTTGCTAAATAATGGACGATTTTATTTCAGCTTTCAGAGGAGCAAGATTAGGAGCACAATATGGAAGATGAACATCTTGTGCTGGATCACTAATTCTTCTATCTGGTTGCTTGGGTAGTTGGCAATTGAATACTGCTAGAATAAGGATAATTTTTTCATAAAACTAAAAATCATGGATGAGCTGCACTAGCTGGAGCTGTTCTACCTAATCCAAAAATAGGTTTTTTAAATAAGTTGGTCCTAAATCCTAGTTAGCTTACATTGGCTTCAAAAGTGCACTTGATAATGAAACAAATAACAGGGCAAAATATTTAGAAGTGATAACTTCAAAATGTCAACTGAACTAAGTACCAGAGATGCAAAATAAAATACACGAAGTGTCTCAAAAGATAAACATGGACTTTCCAAATATTGTCATTGGCTAGGTAATTAAACGCTACCTGGGCTTGCTTAGCAGCACCTTGTAATGCAGCTTCCATCATTTTCATTTCCATTTTCACCTTCTCTACTTCCACAAAAGAATCTGTAGTATCTGGCAAATTCAATGTTGTACTTGATGATTGTTTCATTTCATCAGGTTCAAGATCCTTTCCTTGCAAGCCCATTTCCACTGACTCATTAGATGCATCAGTATCATGGGATACAGAGTCAGTAGGTACTGCTCGGTCCTGCTCGGAGCTGATGGAATTTGCAATGCAGTCATCAGATTGTTTGTTGGCATCTTCATGCGTTGGCATGCCAACTGGAATCACACCTGAAGACTCTGTGTCGAGGCTCACTTGCCCATTATGTAAAACATCAGCCTTATCAGGAGAACCTTTATCAGCTTCTGCCTCATGTTTGTCGTGGTTTCCCTGTGAATCATTTACATGATGCAACTCATTTGATGTAGATGGAACAATAATCTCAATTTGTTCTACACCATCTGAGCTCGTGAGCTTGGAATCGCCTGCCCATAATTCATTGATTGTTCCCACCTCAGCATCTGCCTTCTGTTGTGATGCGAGAACAAAATCTGCTACATCAACACTCCTAGCACTAGATAAGTTTGTCTCAGCCTGTGAATGATCTGATTTAGCATCAGCTCTGTCATCGTCAAGTTCTCCAGGTGCATTAGATGAAATATCTACTTTATGAGGATCCACATCTTCGCCCTTGCTTTCAGAATCCTCTTTTACCTTCTTGACAGGAGAAGGTGTTTCTGCCACAGATGTCGATGAGATCCCATCGTGCTCTTCAGTTGATGAAATATGCTCTGAAGATTCTATTTTTATTGACGATTCTGTTTTTCCTGATGGTTCCACTTCTACTGAAACTTCAGGAGCACTTCCATCTCCTATATGGCCCATGAAAGCCCCCAGGTCAAAAAGCCCTTTCCTTTCCGATGCTGATCCCCATGCTTCTGAAGCTAATGGTCAGGGAAAAGAAATGCATAGAAAGTCATTGGTCCCTTAAAATGTTTTTGCGAATAATTTTATTATGTTGCAACAGCATTCATCAATGGAAAAGTAGTAAACGGAAAGACAACAAGGATAAGGTAGAATAATTTAGATAAGTAAATGTCTAAGGCACTAACTTTTACAGATTCAAGAAAATGCTACAATGAGGAAATTTGAAGTTTTGGCAGTTTGCATTGTGGGAAGTCAGAGCATATACAACAGTTTCACTGATTTTAATTAGATTTTTTAACAACGGTTCAATTGATTTGATTAGAAAGCATTGAATATGAGCATTGCCCAATCAAGATTAGCAGACTGATACAATGACATAAAAGATCATATGTAAATCCACTGAAAGATCAAGAAGTTCATGATTCTGCCCTCATCTTCATCATCTTCATGTACAATTAACCAAGTCCAAAGGAATCTCCTTACACTATTGTATCTGAGAAACTTTAATTCATTTCCACATGCCATATAAAATCCATTCATATGGCTAAATCGCACGTCCACATTTGAATAGAAGGGTACCACTGGCTTGATGTAAAACTCGTAATTATTATTCTAGCTGCCTATCTTTAAGACTTCAAAATGTTTTAACCTTTCATAAATCACCAAGTACAGAACGAGTATCATTTCAAGCAAGGTTGAAGCTAACTCAAGGATACTTGATCAAGAAACACCACCAACATCACAATTTTGAAATTCCAGGCGTCCTAATCCTTAGCAAATTAGCAGTTTCATAAATTTACAAACACATGCACGTACAGGAAAAGAGCATTACCTTCAGCTCCAGCTTCTGGTTTCTCCTCCAAACCAAGAGCGCTATCGAAATTCTTCTCGATGTTCTTCACGCTCTCGCTCAGTTTTGTCACCGCTCCCGCAAGATCCGGGAAGCCTCCCAACGAGACCTTCCCTATCCATGCCATTCTCTAACCGAGACAAGAATCCCCCTCAATCCAGAGTCAAAATTCCAAGATTACAGACCTGTCAAGAAACAATATTACGTTAGACTAACATTAGAAGACTCCAAAGAAGTTGTCAACAACCATATTTCCTGGATTCAAGCACCATTTGTTCATTAGAAACCAAGAACCAACCGGATCAAGATTCCTTTCATTAAAGATTTCGAAGCAACTTGAATTCCGTAGAATCATAGAGTTTAATTTTATTCAAGAAAAGAATCTAACTGGCTTCTGGCAGCATTTACGGGGGTAATTGAGTCAGTTAAACATGAAAAGATTGAAAGATCGGGCATCATTGCTATAAAATAAGGAAAAAAAATTCAAAGCGGTAGCGAGGTAGAGAAGCTCTCGGATCAAGAAAAGAGGTAAATAAAATCCACGAACCTCGAGGAAGATTCAGCCAAGATCCGGAGATCAGAGATCCAATCCAAGTGTTTGCTTCAAGGAAATCGAGTCGACAGCTCGGAGATTTAGGGTTTCGATCGCGGAGGAGCTGGGTCGAATCCGCCGGTCTCCACCGACGAATTGAAGGCGGAGGAAATGAAAAGGAAAGATCAAGAAATAAACAAATAAATAAATAAAATGAGCTCAAAGAGAAAGAAGGGAAGCTCCTCATGCTCGCCGCCCCGCCGAGAACAATCCGAAAGTAAGGATCGCACCGAGTTGGGTTACGATTTATCTGGACCGTCCGATTGGTAGATCCGGTTTGCACGTCGCCGATTCTTTTACACACTAGGCAGCTTCATCCAACTTAAACTGGAAGAGTGTGTGGGAAGGCTGATGAACCTGTTCATTAGCATCCCTAAATATAACCCTCTGGTTTACCCTTTTCCAAATCCAATTGAGCCGTAGTGACTCAATCTAGGTAAGGACCCATATTGGGCTTTACTAATGCATGAACTATCCTGCACATTAGATGAACAGGGTATTGCACCATCCGATTGGGTTGAGCTTGAGCATGAAATATATGGATTCTAACCCGACTACATGCAGCATGAGCGCACAAATTGTCTCGTAAATGTATAAATGTGCATATCTATATTTCTGTACTATTTATACTGCATATATATCGTATCTCTTATATTTTTCATAAACTTATCATTTATATTTTGAATTTTATGTTATTAATTAATTATTTTGAGAGCATAAGAGAAGTAAGCATTCAAAATAACAAACACATTTGAGACTAGACCGATCCCGCCATACTTAGTCTAACCAAAATTCGATCTCCGCTCAACATGGTGCATATGAATCCAAACTACCCTAGTTATTGAATGGGTATGGTGTAGATTCAAATATAAACTCAAAACCCTCTAATAGATTGCATCTCTACTTTTAGCCAAACCAAATACACGTCGATAATGCACCTAGTGTATCCACTTTTAGCACTCTACTTATGTAAAGCTCCTTAATCACGGCATAGATACTCATATTAAAAACACAATTAACAGAGCTCTTTCATTAAGAAGAAATTGATTAGCTTATTAAATTGTATTAAATAAAGAATCTTTCATTATTACTACCAAATTAATATAAAAATAATGATATTATTAATAATCATGTTTGTGTAATGTATGTTGATATAAATAAAAAATATTTTTTATTAGTACCGTCTCTACCTATATCATTGGATCATGCTCATATTTTATTAATTTCTATTGTATTTATTGTTGATTGGAGCATGATCTTCTTATTTTATAATAATATATTATTTTACCATATCGATATATATATATATATACTATTAGAGTTTTGTATAGTGATAGTATATCATAATATTAATATCAAAAAATTATTTTTAAAGTATAATTAGGCCCTTATATCTATTTGTGTTTAATTCTATCATATCTATGCTATATTGCATTTCAAGAGCACTTGAAGAAAGAAAAAAACAAAACCTCATCCCGCGCATGGCGCAGGTTATATGCTAGTGATTATCACTGAAATGAATCTATCGTGGGTGTAACTGCAGCTGTGGTTGTTGCTGCTTTGAAGTTGAGAATTAGTTCATCCAAGGGTCCTCCCCACCTCATTGTTGTGAGGAACGAGCACCCTCAGCGAGGGATCCACTTCACCACTGCCAATCACCGCAATGATGTTGCCTAACTTCTGCTAATGAGAATTCGTGGTGTGGTTACGAGTCTAACTCCAATTCAGCCTATTAATAGTACCATTAGGTGCCAACACTGTCACCATTCGATGATGATGATTTCTGCTATATGGTTGGATCTCCATATGAAGGGGTCTCATGCTGCCCCCTTTTTGTTACCTTCTCCTCTTCTCTATCCTCCTCCTGTACCACCTATGAGACTGCTGTTCTTGTCTATTCATATTATCTCTTTCCTTTCTTCCAAACCCCATCACTTGCTTTCATGGACATAACTTTCACATCAGACAACCAAGTTCGTATCAAACCCTTGAGTCTACATCAAACATAACTCCCTCCACATCAGTTATCATGTAGGCATCTCCAGCAAGCCCTAATCCGAATAAGAAGGAGGTGGACCACATTGCAATAATATGTAAAAAAATGTAGGATTAATATTACTACAATTCAACATGTAAGAAGGTATTTGCAATTAGATATATAAGGAAGATTCTTTTCCATAGTGATGTAACAAATCTTTATGGTTTTTTGACTTCTTCAATCATGATTGAGTGGTCATGATAAATTGAGATAATATTAAACTCTTAAATTTCTAGATTTTCGAACAGTCAAAAGTCAGAATATAAAAGATAAATGAGAGCATATGGAGACATCTCATTATTTTCGTAAAAAAAAAAAAAAAATTACTCAACCTCACGTATTCCCAAATCTAAATAAACTCCT
This sequence comes from Phoenix dactylifera, assembly GCF_051530095.1. Lineage (NCBI taxonomy): Eukaryota > Viridiplantae > Streptophyta > Magnoliopsida > Arecales > Arecaceae > Phoenix > Phoenix dactylifera. Next base: position 28,138,266 of record NC_143198.1, on the reverse strand, counting down.
CTGACCGTTATACCCCTCAACCGATTCTATAATTTCTCTCTCTCTCTCTTTTTTGGGGCTAAATCTCTCTCCACTGAGTCCACTCGTTAAGCGAATCTCTCTATGCAAATCTGGAAGCTCTCGGATTGCTCTCCAAGCCAGCGACGCCTAAACAATTTTCAACCCTACACGTGTAACGCGTCCCGAACCTGAGAGGCTTTTAGCGGGAAGGCTTATTACTTTTTTAATCACAAACGTCCGTACAGATACTCAGAAACACGGAATCGCCACCGCCCAAACCATGTTTTTAAATCCATCCGACGGCCGACATGACGTTTAAGATTTCTAATACGTGATGTGACGCGCGATTTAATATTGGTCCTTCACGGAATTTTATACAGACTCCCGTCGCTTTCGTCTAAATCGGAGAAGATGAGTTCAAAGAGGAGGCGAAATTCTAAGATATGGTTGCCGAATCCGACGGCAAGGAAGCCGACACCGCGACGGCTATGAATTCCAGCCACACGATTTGTCTGCGAGATATCGTCCGTCAGATCCCTCGTCGACGTAATTTGACCGTCCAATATTAGAATTTGATTTGAAAAGTAGAGAGGGAGAGAGAAAGAGAGAGAGAGAGGCCATTCGCTTCGTCCCCTCCTCCCCTTCATCTTACTCAAAAATTTCCCGCAGCGCGAGAAAAAAATCCCATCTTTTCCCGTCTCCGCCGCTCCCCTCGTCGGATCACCGCTGCTCGATTCCCCTCTGCTGGAGAGGATCCCGGCGCCGCCCGCCTCCATCTATCCCCCACCCTTTCCGGCGATTCCTAACTGTGACGTGATCGATTTGAGTGTGCTTCAATTCTCTGGAATCTTTGTCGGCGATGGAGAGTTTGGTCGTTCCCTGCGGGAGTCGAAACTCGTGAGAAATCTTCTGGTATGTGGGATTGGTTTTTGGTTTTTGAATCTCGGATTTGACAGCTCCGATGGAGCAAGGCATTCAACCTGCTGCATCGGCGCCGTCCGATTTCCCCTCGAAGAAGCTCGTCCGGCAGCTTGATTTCACGACGGCGTATGGTGGGGCTTCTCCCACGGTGGCGGCGGCGGCAGCTGCGGTATCGAAGGCCCTTGAGAAGCCGTCCCAGCAACAGCGGCAGCAGCAGCAACCGCAGTCGCTGCCGCCGTCACCGCAGCCCATCTCCCACCCTTCGTTTCCGATAGCTGTGTGAGTGTCTCTCTCTTTAGTTTGTCTAATTTTCAAATCCTTTTGGGGTGATATATCTTTTTTTCCAAATCTTAGGTTTTCTATTTGTGGGCTATTTTCGGTTTTCTTTTTTGAAGGTTTATTTTCGGTTTTCATCTCGGGTTTTATATGCTTACCGATTCTCTTTTGTGACCGGCGTTTCACAGCATGATTACTTTTGCTTTGATTATTTCCCCCTCTCTATCATGAAAGATTCCTTCTTTCTCTCATTTTTACAGATTTCCTTTTTTGATTTTTGAATCCAATTTGAATCTTTGATTGGTTAAGAAGGAGTTATTTCGTTCCCCGACTTTCCTCATCTTCATTTAGATAATTAATTGAAAGCCCTCTGAATTTTAGGAAAGAATGCCCAAATTTTGAAATTTAGGAATTCGCAAGATAGTATTTGACACTGGGTTTTGTAGATGCGTTTGAGAAGTTTCTTTAGAGTTTCATATTTAATTGTAATGAAAAGGAATTCTTTGTTATGGAGCGAGCATCTATATAAATGGTACTTTTACTATAGATGGCTAGATTTTTAATTGTTCATGATTAAAAGTTTTTCTTCTTTCCCCCACCTTCACATTCCCATTTCTTATCAAATCTAGTTGTTAACATATAAAACAGTGATGATCACTGGAAGGATTTGGTATTAGATAATTATTTTTTTGGCCATCATTCAAGTTTATTGCTGTGTCATTGTGATATATAAATGTTTGGAATGTAACATTTGGAAGTCTATTGAGATTCTATGGTTCCTCAATAGTTTACAGATCGTTTAGACATTTAGCTAGACAAGCTATAATTCTTTTTCAGAACCTATGTTGGCAGTACCATCATAGGAACCCTTTATCTCTTCAGGAAGCTGGAGTCTCCCAGATCTCGGGCACGGCCATTATATGAAGCAAAAGATGGTACCCCTACAAGAAAGAAGAACTGCAACTGCAAACACTCAAAATGCTTGAAGCTGTAGGTCTATTTTATTTTATTTTATTTTTTTAATTTAATTTTGGGATTGGTGGTGTATGCTATTTTCAGCTATGATCTGGTTACTTCGATGCATTACACTGTCAACACTAAATTGATTTGCTCATGCATGACTTTGTTAACATGATTATGTCACAAATTTTTGGTAAACGGCGTAATAAAATCATTATCAACATCAGTTATAGATCCTGAGGATTTATAGCTGATCTAGGTGTGTTTAAGTAGCAATTTCTGTTTTCTGTGATAATCACTGTTGGGCTGGATCTTGTCTCACTAAGATGGTTCTTTGATAGAAAATGATAACAATATTAACAAATGTAGGTACAGTCGGGCTGCTTATAGTTATTGCTTGTTATATTCATTAAATGTAGTACTTTAGCGAGCAGAGATAATAATGTATGGTGATTCCTTTTTCTTTTCAATAACATGAAGTAGACTGTTGAACTAATGTAATAGTAATTATTAGGTTTTTAATACAATTTCCCCTTATGCCTGAAAATATTTACCGTTATTCCTTGTAACTTATGATGAGTCTATATTTTTCATTACAGCGAAAGTATCATAACTTCAACCTACTATTAATGCTATCATACTGTGGAAAGATGTTGCAAGACAAGAAAACTGATATTTGCATCCTGAACAAACTAGATACAAGTGAGAGAGGTCTAGATGGAGAAAGCAAGCATCTCTCAAGTGAATGGATAAAGAGAAGTTGGGAAGGCAGGCTCTGTTGAAAGAGAAGGAAACAGATAAAGGAAATACATGAGATAAACTTATCCTTGCACTGAGATTGGCTAAAAAAGAAATGAGAAAGAGACTTCTTAATGTGCTGTGACTCAAGGTGGATACTTCTTGCTTGGAATTCACTAAAATCGAGGAAGTCAGTTGCAGCTCATCACTTTTAAAGGCTTGTAGTAGGTGCCATGATTCTGGTAATGAATGTTAAAACTACTCATGTTGTAAATATCCATCTCCACATAAAAGCAATGCAAGTCAGTTATTGTGTTTTTAGTCCAAACCTGCACTTCTTGACACAGAGCAAAAACGGACACTTGGAAAATTGCACACTTAGATATACTAGCGTACTAGAATAAGCAGGTGAGTTGTCTATCTTTAGTTGAATGAAATTATTTAAATGGGAAACCTTCTTTCTCTAGAGCACTGAGTGATAGTGCATTACTAAAATTGCTGCATATGAGAGGCTTCTTTCATGTATACAAGAACCCTTTCTTGCTCGCCCAGGATAAGGTAATTTTTGGATTTCCCTGGTGTCCCATGTAGGAAGTTAGCTTAAACACCTAAAGATATGGCTTTTAGACTCTTAACTACAGTTTTTAGAATTACTGTTCAACACTAAACCCTGACAAGTTAGGAATTTAAATGATTACCATAATCAGACCTAGAGCTTCTTCTTGGACCAGCCACTTGTTTCCTGTGTGAACCTGACTCTCTTTACTCACTTGGGTTCTTTGATATTGCTGATTATATTGGATGATTCCTGAAGTGACCTGCTGGCCTTGTTGACCACGAATTTTACAATATGCTACTGAACAGTGGCCAACTACTCAAATCACTGATAATCTCCTATTCTGAACACCTAAATAAAGACTCTTGTGGGCAGAAAACAGAAGTGCTTAAGGACCGATAATTTGAAAATGACAAGGGCAATGACTGAGACTGACATGAAGGCTTGTGCTCCTTGCTAGACAAGGCTTGTTACTTGGGGTCCCTTTACACTTCCACCATGCAGTTTTCTTTAATATGCTTTTAGTTGCTGGCTTGCATTAACATGTTATGATGGCTAACAATTTTTTTAATTATGGAGTGTATTGTACAGAAACTTTTAGGCCAACTACTTTAGGGGTACATAAAAGTCATGCCATGAATGAATATATGCTACGGCAATAAAATAGCCTGTTCCCTTTTCAGTTAATGTCTGCCTGCTTAATAGTTGCCTACAGTTTGAATCAGACACCTGCTCTGACTACCTTCAGTATTCCAAAACTCTATAATCTTCCCATATGTCAATTGCCTTTTGCATGCATCTGCCAGTAAGTTTCAAGCTTTTGTGAGTATGACATAGCAGCAATCCTATACTGGCCATTAATTAGACCCGTTAATGAAACTCAAGTCATACTGCGCTGTCCTGTATGATAATTATTTTGTATGTACAGAAACTCTGCATGTGTGACATGTGCATGCCTATTTGTATTGTTAATGCTTGTCTATTGCTTATGCATCTAGATTGTTGCTAATGTAGTTATGCATAAATGCGCTGATTACGCCACGTTGAAGGTAGAAGTGGTGTGAGCTGTGCAACACAGGTTATCATGCCTCCTTTGTTGTGAAATATAATCCTTAATCCTGAAAGAATTGGTATTTAGAGACAACAACTTGTGACAAATTCATACAGTGCTCATGTATGTGGCATGTTCAACCAATTATACTCAAGGTAGAACTAATTTTGTACACACAAATGTATACATGTAAAAAATCCAGTATGTTTCATCAACATGTTCTGTTTGGTGTTTTTGAAAATTATGATTCTTGGGGATGTGATGATTGTTGGATTCACATTTAAGCTGTAGTTGTATTGTGATGAATTTTTGGGCAAAAAACGTGGATTTATCTTTCTTAAAGTTTGTTTTGTTATATTGATATAAAGGTAGTGAAGAAATGAAGAAACTACAAGTTTGTTTCATCAATAATAGAATTCTCGTAAATGGAGAATATGAACATTACAAAGTGTAAAATGTCTTGCTCCTCTGCATGCCCATCAACAATAAATAAAAAACTTAATTTAAATGAATGCCCCACTTAAGCACCAATAATTGGGAAGGAAAAAACAAACCAAAAAAAAAGTTGTTTCCTGCTGGGTGCTTACTGTAGACGGCTCAATAGTGCTTGTAGCAGAATAAGAACATTGGTGATTTACATGCTTGCTGCTGATGGATTTTATTGAGATACTGAACTAGGAAAAGGTAGTTCTATGGACCGAAGACAGTTCCTTCAATAATAACAAAATGTTAAACATTTTGTTGCTTTCTCATACTTCAACAATTTATTTGACATTTCAATAAATGAATCTGAAAAGGTCAAGATGTGCTTACTTTATCTACTTTATCTTCAGGCTTTCTTACATTACGGAGCTCATAATTTAGCCTTTTGTACTGTACAATTTGCTGGTATTAATGCAATGATATTTTGTCATCTCCTTTCATTTTCCTCCTCCATATTTGATATTAATTCTCATTTTGCATCGTTAGGTACTGTGAGTGTTTTGCATCCGGTGTGTTCTGTGATGGGTGCAATTGTACAAACTGTTGCAACAATGTCGAGAATGAAACTGCTAGGCATGAGGCTGTTGAAGCTACTCTAGAACGCAACCCCAATGCTTTTAGGCCTAAGATTGGCAGTAGTCCACATGCTGTCCAAGATAGTAGGGTATGTATTTTTTATCTGGTGGAATATAATAAGGTTCTTTAATGGCTTAATTCAAAAACAGACAGGTGCATGTATGTGTTCATACATACAAATGCATCCATGCATGCACGCTTTCATATTGAATGCATACATTATATAAAAAATTTTGCTGTTTGAAATCTTAGTTTTATACATACATTGACAGTCTATAGGTTTCTGCTTTTCAAAGTAGCATGTTACGATATGAATGCTCTTTGATGCTATATTAGTTATGCTTCATCAATTTTGTTAGCTTGTTCTTCACGAAAACTGACAGACTATATTTATGATTATCGCTACTCAGGGTATTAATCCATAAGGGCTGACTTTTTTTTTTCACTTGAAATGAAACTGAGTAAATAATTAATCCAAGTGCTGTCATTTGTCTTTCTAAAGCTTTTGACTCTGTGAGGTGAATATATTTATGACAGTCATGTCACAGCATTTTTAACTTTTTATACATTACATATTGAAATTAATGCATTCTTTCTCTGTGTTGAGTTGTAAATTTGTGTGTATTTTATTGCTGCACTTCCAGTAGATTTTGTGGTGGTTATATTGATGAATTAGGCCATGTTTCCTTGCCTCAAGTCCCCTGCTGAGGGAAGAATGTGACTCGTATTGTTGGGTGGCAGTTATTTTCTCCATATCCAGGCTTAGAGATCACAAACAATGTTTATAATTCCATTTTGCAACCCCTAAATATGTAGATAGTAGTTGGTGTGAAGTCCTGTATTTACACCTCTTTGTGAATCATACTTTATATCATAATAATGCAGATTGTTCTCAGTTCTAAAAACATCCTAAGATTTTTATTTGATTTATGCTCTCTAGGTGTGTTCATGTATATTCCATGAATTATTTCTGAATATAGTGATTCTTCACTGACCTTTTTCAACTAAGAGAAATACTGCCAGTAAAGTTTCATTTTTTCTATTTTTACATTTTCATGTGTTTCTTCAGAATTATAGATTTGCTCCATGCTCATCATTTATGTGGAGCATAATTGGATGATATCTCATGTATGTAAATTTTTGCAGTAAACTTCCAATATTATTTCTATTTTCAATGTCAAATCAAGATTTTGAAAAGCGGCTCCAAAATGTTGATGGTTAGGGTACTAAAAAATCACATATAGCAGTGCATATTCTGGCGCATATGCTGGTGCATATGTAATTGGTATTAAAGAAATACTAAAAATAAATAATTTTATGAATAGATAAAATAAGTGAAATATTAGAAATAATTAAGTAAATATTTAAAAGAATAAAAACAATACATATACACTTCACCGCTTATTTGAGGGCTTTTAACATGTTAACCCATAAAAATAGTAGTAATAAGATCTTTCTTCTCTGTTAAGGAAAAAATTTGCAGCCAAAAGGCTTGATATTTATTAGCTATGATGACATACTTATATTAGGGAAGAAATCTGCAGCCAAAAGGCTTGATGTTCATTAGCTATGATGACATGCTTATATACCCTTCATATGATATCGGTATTTCTACATCAAAGAAATGATATGATTCATATAAAGAAAATCTCTACAAATATGGATGTAGTTGGCAAAACCGAGGAATGATTTCTATCATATGGGATTATATAGCTGGTAATATCTGTCAAATCCAGTTGAATGGTTGGCTGAGGAAATTAAGATATGATTTCCATCAAATCAAAGAATGATTTCCATCATTCTCCATGTGTTTAAATTTCAAAATGCCAATGCTATGATCAAATCCATCAATTATCAAATGAAGAGAAGAGTGAGGAGAAGAATATGTGGCCACCAGCCTAGGGCCTATGCTGCACATGCAGACTGCTGGAACCTATGTAAGCTCCTAACAATGCTTGAGGTCCATATATGCCCAATATAATGCAGTTACTAGACCATATCTGCAATAGGGCCCCGGACCACATTTTAAATCAATGAAACAATTTGCTTCTTCTTTTCATTTTGCTTGTGTTGAACTTGCTCCTAACTTTTTTAACTACACATATGTATCACATGGACAAAGTACTGAAGCTACATCATGGGGTCACTTGTACATCATATACCAATCAGTGACAAAAAGAAAGGTCATATGAAGTATGAACTCTACATAATACATTTACACAAGTACACACTTTCAAGATGACCATATCCATAACCCTAACCATGACTTATCCTGGCTATCTTTTTCTCCAAAAAAAGGGGATTTATCATAACCATCTGTGGTTTGTTTTCTAGATCCTCATTTGTAACCATTCCTCTTAAAGCCGCTTCTCTGCCATGGCAAACTTTTCTAAATCCTTTGTCACTTTTGCATATCATAGTTTGACCCTTTTTTGACTCTTGGTCAACCTAACATTTACCCTTCACCTTTTCAACCAGGCTTGGGACCGGCATTGTGTCACAAACTCTCAAGAATATGGGGGAAAAGGAAAGGCATAGTTAGAATAGATTAACATAGCATTAACATGTGAAAATTCCTATGCCTTTTGCTAGTAATGAAAGCCAATTCTTTCTCGAAATGAAAGCCTATTTTATAGTTACAAGTAGTTCAAGTTATCATCGTACAAGATATTGCTATTTAAAAGTCCCACTTTGGATAATTTCTGACATGGATTCCAGAATAATAAAATAATTTAATCAAACTGCGTTGGTGTCTTTTATACCAAATTTTTTATATTAAATTATTTATGTTTGCCTAAAGCCTACTACCAAGATGAATTTGCCTTTTTATGCTAGGAGGAGATAGGTGACCTCTCTTTGGTGGGGAAACACAACAAAGGATGCCATTGCAAGAAGTCAGGGTGCCTTAAGAAGTATTGTGAATGCTTCCAAGCCAGCATTCTCTGTTCTGAAAATTGCAAATGTATGGACTGCAAGAACTACGAAGGGAGTGAAGAGAGGAGAGCTCTTTTCCGTGGTGACCATGGAAATGCCCTGTACATGCAGCAAGCTGCCAATGCTGCCTTGAATGGAGCTATAGGACCCTCTGGATTTCTCTCTCCTTCAGCTTCAAGGAAGAGGAAAAACCAGGAGCTTCTTTTCAGCACATCAGCAAAGGATCAGCCCATTCACAGGCTGGGACAGTTTCAACAGGTAATTCTGGCCTTTTACACTCTCATGAAGTGTCATATGCATAGCAACTGGCTAATTTTTTAAATTTGTTAATTAGAGATGTCATCTTAAGAAATAGCAGATGAAAACCTTACATTTCTCCTTCATATAATCTTCCACCCCCTTCTCTGGAAATTTGCAAACAAGATGATTTGCCATGTAAAATAGCTAAAACTACTTTGCCTTTATGGTGGCCACTGATTAAAGAAATTATAGTAACTCGAATTCCCACCACCACATTATCTGTGCTGGGGTATATGTTTATTCTAACTTGGAAATGATGAAGAATGTGAATTCTCATCGATTCCACCAAATTCCTATGTTTATCAGGTTAGTCATCTCAAGACTTCAGTACCTGCCACTTCTCTTCCTTCCACTCCTGTTGCCCCTTCTATCAATCCTGGTCCATTAGGGTCTTCTAAAGTCACCTACAGGTCAGGATTTGGTTCTCTATTCTTTGATCTATGTTGAAATTTTTGTTCTGGTATTCTTGTTTTTTGGAAGAATTGACTTCTGTTGTGCATCCTGAAGGTCTCTTTTAGCAGATATTGTCCAACCTGAGGACGTGAAGGAGCTATGCAAGCTTTTGGTGGTAGTATCAGGAGAGACTGCCAAAACATTTGCCGGTACAGCTGATAGTAAAATAGGAAACTTTCCTCTACTGATGCATATCAATTTACTTCGAAAATTTCTTGATGACAATTGCGTGTTGTTATATTTTATGCTGTTGAAGCAGTCATTAAGCCTTTCTGGCTGTATCTAATGCCACTTGCCCATGACCAGTCACTTTGTTTTATCAACTCAAACAATACTGTGCTACCAATATCTTCAGAAACATCAATAGAATAATAAGGAGACTCGCCGCACTTTTGGCTGTTTCTTTCTTCCTTGAAAACCTTTTCTTCGGCTCTTAAGAATGACCTTATGTTATTGATAAAATCCAAAAGTATCACCTTTTTTTTGTTGCTTAAAATTGCTTGAAAAACTTTTCATAGCATTCGACTTTTTTTCTGGTGCAGATTCTGGAGGATAATAATTTCTTATAATTACCTTTTAATTCTGATGGTTGACAAGAATTCTAGATTATGCTCTTTCCGACATTTTTCTGAGCAGTTAAAGGTTCTTTCCTTAAACTTCATTGTATTTTCTCAACTCTTAACCCCTTTCCTCAGTGATTTCTAGTGATTCTTGTGACTTCTCTGGTTGTTAATCCTATTGGTTACTTCTGACAAATGGCATGTGGGAATGAGAAAGCTGCTTTGTGGATTATTTTTACATTCTTGAGAATTGAGTACCTATCTCTTGCCAAGATAGGTTCACATCATGTAGCTTCACTGTCATGCATGCAAGTTTCTATTTGCACCTTTGTACTTTTACCAGATGTATTTTTTTTTGTCAAATTAATGTTCAATCTGAAAATTGGTTGCAGGGAATTCCGAGTCAACTAGAACATAGTTTTGTGTCTGACTAAAATTTCCCCTAAAGCATTTTAGTTATATTTTGTTTGATAATTTACCAACTTTTGCTTGATCAAAGTTGAGTTTTCTTAGGATCTGTTCATATCCTTGCTCTCTAAATTTAATTTCTTCCAGATAGAAGAGCTCAGGAGAAGCTCGGAGAGAGGGAAGATCAAACAGAAAGCTCCCTTGCCTCATCAAACCATGACAGAGATGAGCTTCACAAAGAGCCAGACGCACAGAAAGCATCAGCTGATGAATGTTCAAGTGGAATTCATGTGGACAAAACACGCATGGAAGAATCTGTATCCGACTCTGCTGATGGCCAGAGAGGGGGCAGGCCCATGTCTCCTGGAACACTAGCACTGATGTGTGATGAGCAAGACACAATGTTCGAGACATCTCGAAATGCTGGTATGCCTCCAAGATTTCCCTACAACCAAGATATGTCAGAGGTCTATGCAGAGCAGGAGAGATGTGTGTTGACACAGTTCCGAGACTGTCTCCGTAGGCTTGTCACCTTTGGAAGAATAAAAGGTAATCCAAGCCTCCCACAATCATCTTCATGGGCACTGTTAATAGAAATTATATTTACAAGTCGATTCTTTTCTCCTGATCTTTGTGCCACCTTGAGGATGAAAATAGCACATTTTGTAGTGAATTTCACTTTGAGCATCTTTACTTCTTTTCTTTCTTTTCTTTTCCGCTCGTTTTAGTTTCTAAGAATCTAATGATAGGTGGAGTATCCTCTCTCTCTCTCTCTCTCTCTCTCTCACACAAACAAGAAAAATGAAGGATAGGTGGAGTGTGAACTTCAGTGGCCCACAACGCTCTTCTGATGTGATAATTTTGAATTGCAGGAAATATGTCAAGGTGTTGTATCTGAAACAGAATGAACTTTTTGTGGCCTCAAATTTTAAACTTATTTTCTACAAGAAATTAGGTAGCGGTTTCAAATGATTAAAAGGTTCTTTTTGAATACTGAATAAAATGCTACTAATCAATCGGCCATGGTGAGTAGATACAAGGGGATCTTCTCTTCTATATGTTTTCCTTCCTTTCTTTCCGTTTCTTTTGCTCTTGGTTTAGTTTGTAAGAATCTAATGATAGTTGGAGTGTGTTCTCTCTCTCTCTAAAAAAAGAAGGAAACGAAGCATAGTGGAGTATGTACTTCAGTGGGCCACAACACTCTTTTGATGTTAATTTTTGAATTGATAAAATATCTGAAGGTGCTCTATCTGAAACAGAATGAACTTTTTTGTGGCCTAACATTTTAAACTTATTTGCTACAAGAAATTAGGAACCACTTTTAAACAATTAAAGGATTCTTTTGCGATACTGAATAAAATGCTATTAATCAGTCGTGGTGAGTAGATACAAGGGGATCTTATCTTCTATTTTTTCTTTAACTGTTGAGAGAACTAACAGTCGCTTTTCTTTGTTACAGAAACAAAGTACTCATCAATGGCCATGAAATCCGAACCTTCCTGTCATCAGGAGTTGACTATTAATGGTGCTGCTAGAGCCCCCCTATCGAGTTCTGCAGAGATGTCTCAAACTTTAAAAGCCTTCCCGGCTAATTCCAATAAGCCCATGCCTGTTGGGCAATCAAACACAGGGAATGGAGACATAAATCCTAAGATTGAGAATTTGGAGACGTAGAAAAATAAGAATAAAAAATATGGCAATTTCCAAAGCACATTGCTACATCTTTATGTAATATTCTGATGGTGTGGGGATGCCTTTGGAAGGTCATACCAGAACTCGATCAATGATTTAGAATTGATCAAGTCCGGCGAGCTCATTTTTTTAGAACTCATTAATCAATGTAATTTATACACAGTTTATTCATCCATCTTTAGAGTGTTTGTGCTGCATACAGAATGGCTGTTAATCACTGCATGTTTATTTTTTTTTTTAATGCACCGTATACTCCTGCCTATCTGACACTAATTGGAGTCATTTAGCTTATGCCATGAGAAGGCTTGATAGTGGCTGAGTTAAATTGCTCGACTCCCAGCATCTTACGCATTTGTTGCTTCCCTGTTGTAATAGCTCACAGTCACGCTCTTACAGTAAAAGAGCATGACTTGTTATTGATCTCCAGTCTTTTACTGTGCACCCCACATATTTAATTAATTGGTATTGTGGTATTGAGATCTTTTAGATTTTTGGTTAAGTGCTCGTCACAACTGCATATTTTTGTAGTGATTTTTTGGGACTGCCAGCAATGGCTCTTCTTCTTTTCTTTTCTTTTTTTTTTTTTTTTTTTTTTTGCTAAGGCGAGTGGATCATACTTGACGAGTCCGGATGTATCCAATAAAATCAAAAAACAAAATACCTTGGAGTGCCAGGAGCAACTTTCCATCACCAATCCACAAGATACTATTGGAGTGATTTATTACATAAGCAGCCATCCAATCCGCAACCCTATTAGCTTTACGGAATATATGTTTGATCTGAAAGGCTCTTCTATCCTTTACTATTGTTCAGATATCTCGGAGCAAAGAATGGACGCAATCATTATCTCTTGAGCTTTTCTGGATCCAACTGATGATGGTGATCGAATTTCTCTTCAAGACGATGGAATTGGTCCATAAAATATATCGGACGTGATGAAAATTCGCTCAAGCGGCCTGCAGCGCTCTGTATCCGAAACAATTCTTTAATACCGAAGTTGTTTTAAGTTAAAAAGAGAACTTCAGAGAAACCTAAATGCAGGATCCAAAAATTGAAACAATCGGTGCAGCAAGGTGACTTTTAACAATAAAAATATACCAAAAGGATGCCAATGTCTACCACGCTATAAAATCGCGTGCAAACTCCGGATGGGATGTTGGACTTGACAACAAATACATTCGTTTCTCTAATCCTTGTGAGAGCACTTTTACGTACATATGCATACCTTTTCCGTAATAAAAGAAATTAGTGTATGCTTGGAAAACCGAAGAAGAGCAACCGAGAGAAGGTCTCGGACCTCTTGGTACTCCCCCAGTGATAACAAGTTCTGTGGCTTTATAGGTATTCTGCGGAAGCAATTTTGTTTTCAGATACCTTGATTTTGTGCAGTGCCTGGGCCTTGTTCCTCCCTGACTTTTATCATTAAAAAATGAAATAGAGACTGATGTCTTCTTGGGCCCAAAATCTGGAGCAAAACCGAAATTGTGAGGTTCCATGCAAATTTGATTATGCAGTGTCCTAAAGCTGGTTTTAGGTGAGATAATAAACGTACAGAAGAAATAAAATCCAGCAGTGGCTTAGGTCCAATGCTGTGCTGTAGATATCTAGAAGGGGTAACAATCCGCTTGTTATGAGATTAAACCTACCTAGACTTGCAAATAGCAATCTGTCTTGAAATATTTCTGGGCTCCATATATGCGTTACGTGATAACATGAAAGCTATTTTGGAATCTAGTAGTTTAGGAATTTGATGGCACAAAAAGCTGAAATTGGACATACTACAATTGCCACTGCAGAATGACGCTGTAGAGCTATTGACACATGCAGTCCAAAACAATACGTCGCCAGTACATGGAGAATAACACATTGTTATCCACAAAACCCATACATAACAATGAAGCACATTCTTGGAACCCCCGGGAAATTCCAGCATTTGAAATAAATCCAAGACCAGATCCACTTTGGCTCTAAAGTTTTGTTTCCGGGCTTCCTGCCTGGTTATTACCCTGCGATCTTTCACTGCTCAAGTATATCTGAAATTGAATTCTTGATATTTCTGAATAGCTCTTCCCTGAAAACGAAAGAATAGAATCAATGAATGAATATTCAGCGAAGCCCGAAACAAGTCCAAGAATGTTGGCAGTGCAATAAAAGATGCTAGAATGCATGCTACTTCCATACAGACGGATGAGCGAGAATTTGTGATGTGGACATTATATACATAGCAGCAAAAATAAGGAACTTTTAATCACGTAATTATTTATGCACAATATCGCCAAACAAATCTAGCATTTGATTCAATGATGTGGTAGCAGAAGGTTCATAAGGCTGTGAAGGATGTGATTTTGGTAAACCACAAATTAATATCAATATAATACAAATCAAGGCGACAGTAATGTTTTTACTAGATTTTTCCTAATAAATTGTCAAATAAATTTTCCTATTTTAATTTTTTTTAAAAAAAAGAAGCTTTGGTTGTAAGAAAATATTCAGGGAGGTTGCTGAAAGTCGCCCACTAACCCAAAGGTTGTAGCACTGTTTCTTTAGCCTGCCTTTGGAACCTACTCTAACTTTTCACATAGTAGGAATCTGTATAACCGCTTGCATTTTAAACCAACAATCGACGAGATGCGACAGCATTTCCTTTTTTATGGGAATCCAATACCCATGGGAATCAGCATTTCCATGTCCAAATGAGTTACCAAACATGAGAATAGACTGGATGGGAATCTGAAACCCATTCCCACCTCTCAATTCCTGTCAACCAAACATGCCATAATAAAGGAAGTGTTTAATTAGGAATTGTCCCAGGAAACAAGGTCTCGCACCTGTCTGGTTTGAATAGGAGGTACCGATATATAAACCACTGTAACAGTCAAGAGAGTTGAAGTTAGAAACTTTAAATTTGATCTAGCATTGCTTCTGCGTTTTCTTTGTTAAAAACTATTGACAGTTGCATCAAAGCACATACCCAAGAGAACAATATTCCAATGAGCTCAAGAGCGCTTGGGATGAGAGGAAGCTTGTCGATGGCCTGCAAGTAGAAGATCATCAGTTAAAATGCAAAGTGCATGAACAACGAAGAACAAGGTAATTAGATTTGTTTGTTTAGTTTGCTCCCATGCTGAGAACATGGATGGGAAATCATCAATAAATGCAGTTCCTTGGACTGAACTTTTAATCTTTTCTCTTCATTCAGATCCTTTGCCAGTTTATCGGAATTTTGACGAGTTACTCCCGGTTTCAAGACCTTGAACTGCAACAGATAAGTAGGTGTCCGTATCTGCCAATTTAGCCTTCTACATTCCATGGCAGGCTCCTCACTTGCCCAGCATCGGCTAGGCCAAGAATTAGGCACCAATATTTAGATAGTTAATGTCAAGTTGGTAGTTGAAATATGAATTTGCTTGATCCTGTCATGGAGCCTTCTCTACTTCAAGTTGTGCACCATTGTTGGCCCCATTTTATAACTTTTAACAGTAAAAGGCTAGAGTAACAATGATGATGATACATCAATCTTGACCATTAACAAGAGCAAAGATTTTGGTAATTACCACAATGAGTTTGCTGGATGCCCAAATTGCGACAATGGCTGCAAAACCAAGACCAACAAAGCCAATTCGATCTTCAGACTTGTTCCACTGTTTCAAACAAATACAGAAGTGAAGAATTTTACGAATGCATTTCTGCACTTAAGCATCCTGTCTAGTAAATTTTACTTATAGCAAGATAGAGGCAGCACAGTATCTTTGCCTAAAGTACATGATGTCAAGTCTATCAATCATAAAACAATTAAGTACAAAGAATAATTCTGGTTATTTCTTCCCTCATACTACCCTTGTGTATAGTGGTCTCCCATAGTAAACGGTATGATATGACAGCAAACGCCCCTATTTTTCTATTGTTTTGATTTTAACAATACAGATAAATATATGTTCACTCAACATGTTGATCTCCATAAAATTTTCGGGATAGGCCTCAGATCAATATTTTACAAGCTATTAAGAAAAGACTGCACATTAAAATGCATCTTTTCTCCATTCTTGATTTTTAGCTGCTCTTGGCTGCTGTTAGTTTAAATCCAGAGATTTTGATGTATTCATGAACAAAGTGTAGACAACTACAAAGATAAGCACAAAATAAAATAACTCACAGAATTTTGAACATATTTGACAATGCTCTGGGATGAAGAATCAGAACTATCTCCAAGAGCCTTTGCAACAACTGGTGCACATCTCTGTCTACCTGCATCAAGAAACGAAGTTATAAACTTAGAGCATGTCTTGCAATTACGCATTCAAGCCTCGAGATGAATAAAATAATAAATTTAAAATACATCTAATTTTGAGCCTAAGTAACCATCAAGTTGTGAATTCTACCAGCATACCAACAAGAAATAGATGTAAGTCATAATCTTAGGCAATCACTTCCTGGAAGATGGAATTCTAAAGTGTTGACATAAATGTGTGAATCAGGTAGAAACGTGATTGACCTCCCCCACCACCGCACCCCACCATGAAAAAGAAAAAAAAAAATTCCTGTATGATAATTTCTCAAACCAATTTTTTTTAATGAATTAACAGATTGTTGGAACACAAATTAGATATTACAGTGGTCCAACCTAGATAAGCTTTATTGTATAAGACTCGGGTATTATATTATAAAGACTGATAACAGTTTATAGGACAATACTGTATTAAATTCAGGCATCATAACCCCGAATCCCTGGTTTGCATGCGATTAGTTAATTCCAAAAGTCTTAAAGCATGATATTCTGTAATGCATGGTCATTGTGATGAACTGTAAAGCATCTCAATTTTTTAAGACAAAATAATTCCAACTGTTTTTTGATTCATCCTCCCATGCATACGATTCCTTCAACCTCCACTCTCACAAGTATGATATCCAATAATTGAGCTCTGATCTTATGGAACATATGTAAACGGCTATAACTTACGATAACCTATGATCAAAAGCCACCATTAGTAAACTAATGGGCTAGAAAGCACCCATTAATATAGTGAAAAATATATACTTCCAAATCAACTGTATTGGAAATATGGCATCAAAATGAAATGCAATAGACATATAACATCCTGTGAACATAATCTAATCCGAGAATTTAATTTCTTAGGACTGAAAATCCTGCTTCTCATATCAAAGAACTACGAGAGCATAGTAGCATACGAAGAAATGAAGAATTCAAACCTTTTCTTTTTTCTAGTTAGCAGGATGGCCAACCAATTCCGTTTCCTCAAGCTTCAAAACTAACCGAAAGATTTTTTTTTTTTTCACTACAGAATATAAGATCTCAACTAAAGAAAAACTCTAATAGCGGGTTTACCCCTCTCGAACACAACAACTTCAAAAAAAAAAAAAAAAAACCGACCCGAGGGCGAAAAAAGAACGATTTTTATATCAACAAACATCAGCTAAAAGCAGCTTAAATTACCTTTCACCGTAGAAGCTGGAAGCTTTCGAAGGTTTTTGGAACTATTTTTGCTTCCACTTAAGAAAAGAGGAGGCATGCTGGCAAAGGCGGAAGCCATGTTTGTCGCTGTGAATACAGGAAAAAGAATCGTTAAATCATGAAAATAACTGGAAAAATTCATCTTTCTTTGTGGGCGTTCACAATTCGAACCTATGCCCCGAAATTTATCAAAAAGATTGAGACGAGAAGGCGAGGGTTTTCTTTTTCCTGGTGCTTCCTCTTCCGGTCGCGGACCAGGACAGTCTCACAAAAAGAGGGAGCTACAGTCTCTGGGTGGGCAAGATAATTGTCATTTTGCATATTCCCCCCTATATGTCGGACAAATTGTGGATGTCTCCGTAACGCAATTGTCGGAGTTAAATTGGAAATAAAATGAGGACTGTTTTAACTTTTAACAGCTATTATTACCGTTTTAACGTAAAATGATGATTCCAATAAAATGTTCACCGAATAAAAATTACCTTTTCCAAGTTAAATAGTAGAATTGAATTTAAAAATATTACTTTATTTTAATGAACAGTAAAAAATGATAAATTATAGTTTTGGCTCTATATTATATGAGAGCTATTGTAACAGCTTCTATTGTGGACTTGATTTTTTTTTTTTTTGTTTAATTGTTAGATTACCTTGGTATGGCAATACTGTGCTTTTTTCTTTTTGTGTGTGTGTCTCTGTGTGTGTGTGTGTGTGTAAGCAGGTGGGAAGAATACTTTGCGCATTCAAATCAAGGAAAGAAAGGCAACGAGGGGAGATACTTGACTTTAATTGGATATGTAATAACTAATGATGGGGTTCCTCATAAACAGAGTACAAGGATCCTACCTTTTCCCTTCTATTCACTACCGTTGGCGATCGCTTAATTTGTTGAATAAAGTGCTATTGGCCTTTTTTGTCTCCAAGTAGCACAATTAATAACGACTTTGCAAGCATGCAGTTAATTCTGGAATCTTGTAAGTAAATTGCCATGAAATGAGGCTACATGCTTCATATTTGAGAACATCAGTTGACCTTCTAGGTTGGTTGCATGGCAGGCCCCTCCATTGTTTAGAATTATTGCCTAGGCCAATTGAGATCTCCATAGAGCCAAATTCTTATAATAAGTGGGGCAAGGGTTGTTTGCAAAGGTATGAGCATGTCTCAGGCTAGAGTATTTTGTTAAAACTTGCTGCCAGAACAAGATGAAACTAATGGGATTTGAAATCGTAGAACCAGCGAATACGATGCTTGTCCTCTCTGTAGCTCAGAAACACAAACAATGGAAACAAAATGCTTGATGTTCTGGAATTGCATTTAAAGACTTCGCATCGATGAAATTTCTTTCACTCGACAAGCTCCCCATGTAAGATGAATCCTCTGCATCACAAAGACAATACAAATTATGGGTGTAACCTTTTCTGGTACAAATTATAGATGCAACTTGAAGAGCCTTTGGATCGTGCATTGTGACAGGAGGTAAGATACCAAAGATGAGAATGAGAAAAACACAGGAATTCAGTAACTAACAGAAATTCAGCACTCCCTGAACCATCAACGTAAGCCAGGTGCGAATGTGTACAATTACCTCTAATTAGTTGTTTTCCTTTCTCTATAAGAGCATGAACATAATAAAAATCAACAGATTAAACATATAGCCAAGTAAGCCAAAAAAATATAATTTTCAGAGAAAGTGTGATAAGAATAACAATCCAAAAAAATAAAAAGATGCACTCAATGATTTTACAAGCTCCCCATTTTATTGCCATTGGGTTTATTTTGCTTTGACTTGGCCAAGTAAACAAGATCGCCAAATAACTTATCTTCCGGCTTGGATGGTCTGTTGGATTGCTGACTATAAGCTGTCGATGAAGTAGGTATCTGATAAGAGGAGGTCATATTCATGAAATTATTGTTGTCTTTCAGGGGAAGCCCATACATCCTCTGAGAAATCTGATTTGGACTAGCATAAGGGTATGGAGCTCTCCGATCATAGTACTGAGCTGCTGGCTGTTGACCGTATCCATAACCTATCAGCTGAACACCCTGCACCGGTTGTTGCTGCATGCCTGCAAACTGCCCACCCTGAACAAGTTGAGAATATAAGCCTCCCACCTGGTTGCTCTGCATTGGCAGGGTTAGCATGCCCATCTGCTGGTTGTTCTGCATCAGTCCAGGATGCATTCCTCCAAGATGGCTGCTTTGGATTGGCCACGGATGTGTACCACCTCCAGGTTGGCCACTCTGCATTTGGTGAGGCTCAACCAGTTGGTTATTCTGAACTGGTCGAGCTTCCCATGGTGGTGGTGGAAGAGCTCCACCTTGATCATTTACATCTGTTTAAGAGAGAGTTATGTGATACTATACCCTCCAATGACTAATGAAAACTAGCTATAGATTGTATGATTTAAGAGATGGTGGTTTTGGAACTGAAAATAACAAAAATAATCTCAACCAATATCAATTAGTTCAGTATTTCCATGCAACGGTTTCTTTAATAGTAACATTCCAAAACGCATAAACTTGTAGAAGTGGAAGCAGAAATATTCAAGGACAGCAACTTCAACTTTTGACATATAAAAGAAGAGAGTTTTCAGGGATGCCACTTCCGATAGAATATTTTGTCACTTAAATGCATTTCAAAAGCAGTAAAATAGTCAAAGGAAAATGTTGAATACTTACTGTAAGGTGCCTGATGCTGGGAACTCAAGCCATGAACACTCTGACCATTCCATGCAGGATTTGCTTGATTCAACTGGGTTCCTTGGATGTAAGCTGCCTGTTCATACTGAGGTACCCCTGAGTTTGGGAGAGTTTCATTGGAATAATAGGTAGACTGCTGGGGTTGTAGTTGAAGCTGAGATGCAGCAGGATATGTCTGTGATGCTGGATACACCATATTAGAATCAATAGCACTGGTAGGTTCCTTGCTGTTATTGTTATTTTGAGAAAATACATTGGAAAGAGCTAAAATGTTCTGCCCAGTTCCAGAGCTAGCAGAACTATCAACTAGGTCAGTAACAGGTACAAGTGCAAGAGGATTTTCGGTTGTAGGTTTACTGAAATCTTCACCACTAAGAAGGTCCATATTAGGATCAACTATGGCTAGCGAGGTTGCCACACCATTGGATGCTGGAGGTGCAGGTAGCAGTAATTGCTGAAGAGGAGACTGATCGGCAGCGCTTGTGCTCGTATTGGACCTACAGAATACATGCACTATGCCTTAAGGCAAATACATTTTTTTTTTTTTTGAGGTAACTAATATAATAAATTGAAAATAATAAAATCAAAGCCTTCCACCTGATCAAAATAGGCCAAAGTCCCAACCATGGATTTAAAGGTAAAGTACTCAGAAGAAATAGTTGGACGATCATTCATACAAAATTTTATCTAACTAGAGCCTGTTTTCTAGTGCATTAAAATTTATAAGATTGAAAACAAAAGAGCTACTACACCTTAAAAGCAATTTTATACATAGATGAACTGACTTCTATTCCTCTTTTTTAAGGATATAACTAAATTCTTGATTAAAAACTTTCAAAGATGCTGAGTGAGCAATATATAAAGTTGTTTCTAAAAGTATATGGACTACCTTTGATTCTTATGTGCAGTATTATCTGCATTTGTTGCAGCAGAGTCATCAACGTCTACAAGTGCTTGAAGAGTCTTTGGCTTCTCCACATGAACAGCAGTGCCTGAAAGAGCAGCATCATGTCTTGCTAGAATCCGCTCCAACTCATCATTTAGTGCAAGTCCTTCGCGAAGTAGTTCCTCGTCCCTATAAATATTAGAAAGCAAATAGTAAACAGCCATTTAGCAAAGTATAACAGACCACAATCTCATTCAGACTTTCAAGTAGGCTCGGGTTGCACAGAAAAGATTTAATGCCTATAATGTAGCATGTTGAAGCATAATATGTTGGATTTATTTGGCTTTATGTTAAAAAAAAAGAAAAGAAAAGAAAAGAATCAAGATGCATTCAAATTAAAACTATATATGGTTTTATACACAGATTTTGAGGCAACTTTGGCAAAAAGCCAGCATATAAAACTGTTCTCAAAAATTCAGAGAGAGAGAGAGAGAGTTGCAGAGTTGCATTGAAACAGAGAGGCTATCCCCCCCCCCCCCCCCCCAAAAAAAAAAAAAAGAAAAAAAAACAAAAGAAAGGTAAATGAAACGAGAAAACTAAATGAAAGAGAAAAGGACAGTACTTTCTTTCCTAAAAGCATGAAGTTATCAAATGTTCTTTTATTTCAACAAAAGACATAAAAAATGGAAGGCTTCTTTTAAGAGGGGTATCATATTAAATAAATTACACTATAACTGCAATCTTGGCAAAAAGAAAAAAATATAGTTAAAAAATTCAACGTTATTTAAGAACTACTGTTTTTCAAGGATTACAAGCTGATGTGTAAATAACTCTTCAGAGGTCTTACGAAGTAGTGTTCACAAGATGTACCACTCTCTGCTTGTATGAACGGCACTGATCAACAAGGTCGACAAGCACGTCCTGTGTGAGCCCCTGCATATTAGCAGAAACATGGGATTCAGTCTGAAAGTTATGCACAAGATCCTATATTTGAAACTTAGTGAATACCAATCAAAATTCTAAAAGTTTTAGGTAAGGGACTCAGTTTGAGAATCAGGACTAGGTTTGGGTCTCAAATAATTACATCTTCAATCTTCTGGCTTAAGAAAAATGAGAAATGAGCCACAGGCAGATTTAAGATAATAACAAGTTGAATATGTAATGCATGTGTCAGGTGGACTTGAATCTTACCCCAACACAACCTGATTTGAACCTCAACAATGCCCAAATTCAAAGCCATTAGTTCGGCAGAGGTCACAAACCAAGACCTGAACTCTAACGGAGCTCAAGTATAAATCTAGAAGAACTGGACCAAAACGAATCAATCCCAACAAATATTATTTCCAAAATTAGAATGTAACCAAATGAAATCGGAGCTGAACCTAACCCAACATCAAATGGGAGCTAGCCTTGCCTAGCATGCCAAGTGAATTAGTTGCATCTAGGTCTAGATCCTAGATCTGAAGCTGGTTGGACCACACCCGACCCATCCCTGCTTGCAGCCCTCATTGAATCCAATACCTAATAATTTCCAATAACCAACATTTTTCCATTAAACCAAATTACGAGTTATTTGAGCCTAGCATACAAAATTTGCATTTGATTGACTGGTGTTCATAAAACTAAAGGAATCAAAATATGTATGTCCATATCTAACCAATGCAAATGGCTTCGGTTCACTTGAGACAATCCAGAAGTGCAAACAAGTTCAAATAATGAGTTTATAGATACTTCACAAAACTAGAAACTGAGTTAAGTTTTTGCAGCATGATGTTTTCAACAGCCCATGCCAGCCATTGTTTGATGTTTCCATCCAGATATCCAAGTTTCATTCAAGATTTTTAGCATTTGCATATTTAATCACTAGTCATAGTAAAATTCAAGTTTGAACGGTTACTCTCACTTTAGATATGAAAAAATAATCAGCAGAGTCCATTTGCAGATTACCTTTTTGTTCCCAGGTTCTAAAGCATTAAGCATTTGTGCAAGAATATCAACAGCACTGCGGGCATTCTCGATTTCTGTAAGGCTGAACAAAGAGACCTAGTTTCAATTTATAACATCAAATATAGGAACAGAAACAGAAAAATAACACATAATTATTAAAAAGTTATTCAGAATAAAAGGAAATTGAATAAAGAGCTGAGACCGATAGACTGGATTGGAAAAGGGAGGATAATAGGAAGTTGTTATACCCCATTCTGCAGCTGTAGTTTTGGTTACTCTTCCTTTTATTTCATATATCTAATCAGTTTGGTAACTAGAGCCCCAAATAAAGTGAAAGCTTACAATTTACCACTTACTAGGCTTGAATACTTAACCAGTACAGGTCACCTCCACTACCACAAATTTAAATAACATAAACAGAGTTGGAGTTTGACAAATATGTAAATATAAACAGGCAACAGATCACAAAATCTTAACATATCATTTTCACATCATGCAGCAAGCAATCCATAACCATTGTCAAACACCCTGCCCGTGCATTATGAAAGTTAGAAGCAAAAGGAAAATGAAATTTCATTAAACTGTACTAGAAATAAAATTTACAGATGACAAAAGAAACGTGAAACTGAAAGACAAATAAGGTAATATTCAAGTGTGATCATGTTTGTTGTAGCTTTCTGCTTTTCATAGTTAAGACATTTAGTCATCAGATAAGGAGGTTAGTTTTCAAAATATAGTGAAACATCAAAATTCATCCCGTGACTTTCTTATTTGAAAAAAAATATGGTCTTTGAAATAGAACTGAGATTGAAAGCATACCAAGTCAAACCCATCCCAAAACCACAAAGCTCCGGTCTCTATTGATTCTTGCTATGAATTGGCAAACCACAACTTTCCTTCCTCTATGTATAGGTATTATCTTAATAATTAGCAATCCATTTATCGTAATGCAATAATAGAAACGCTAATCTAAAGACCAAGATTTGACATACCGGTCAGTATCGTACCGTACTGTACCAGTAGTAAACTAGTATGGACTCTCATACTGTATCGACATTCGGTGCGCCTCGCAGTCTCGTAACATATCATGTACCGACACTGTAATAGGATGGTACTAGTATGGGGTCCGGTACCCAGATGGCAAACCTTGCTAGAGACCCTAATATACAAGGAGATTCACTTGTACAGCTCCCCTATTTCTGTAAGCTGCAAGCATTTGATAGAGAGGAAGGTCTCTTTGATGACAGTGTGGTTTATCACTTATGTTAATATAAGATGGCATATGATAGATCTAATGAAAGCTTCTCGGACAATTTAATTATCTGAAGTACATTGTGAACATATTAAAGGTTACTCTTGCACAAAGTACTTGCATCTCAAACAAATATTCCCACAAACAAACACTAGCTATTGAACACTTAGCAATCTATAAACACCAATTTATTTTATCACTTAATAATTTAAAATAACTCAGTGATAACATGTAATTATCTAACAATGGCAAGTGGATCTTAATAGCAAGGTTTGCCATACCAGTGCATATCATCCCATACCGAGCATACTGTACCATACTGGTATCAAATCGAGACTCAGTGTACAAGCATACCGAGTCTTGGTACACCGAATCGACACTATGCCAGCATTACTAGCATAATGTACGGTACCGAGATAGCAAATCTTGCTTCATAAGCTTCAAGAAAGAACATTCCTTAAGAATATGGTCTCAAAATAGTATTAGACCTAGCAAACTGCTCTTAATAATAGTCGTAGTAGTAAGACTTAACAAACTAATATAATACAAAATGAACAAATTATATTACAGTACATGCCGATGTTGCACTTCTGAAAGCATATGACATGCTAATTAGTATATTAAAACATTGGGCAAGGGGAACTACACAACACACCTCAAAGCAAGAAAATCTGAACCAACGGAAGACTCAGGTGCTTCTTCTTGATAATTGGGATTTTGCAAAGATTGAGGATAGGATGTCAAAGGCTGTGTCTGCAGAGGAGTAAATATAGGTGCAGATCTCTCAGGCCTTCGAGGAAATACAGCTCCTGCATGCTAATGGACAAAAAATACCTCAGGAAAATTTCAATTGAGAAAATATGTGTGTGCATATATGTACCAACTTATGCAAGTACCTAAACATGGTGTTTATGATAACCTAAACATGAATTGTCACTAAAAAGATGTCAAAATAATGTTATCCACCCCAGCAACAGTACTCTGATGGATGGACATGGGTCAGCTATCTAAGATAGTTTGCAGTGAGAGAGCCGCACTTCAAAAAGGAAATATATCTATCACCACCTAACTTGTAAATTATTAGAAGTCTGAAAGCATACCAACAACTCCTGATATGCTGCAAAATATTGCGGATATCTTGCCTGTGGACCGCCAAATGCTTCTTGCCAAGTATCTATTAACACTAGTACCTTCTCCTTGACATGAATATCAGGTTGCTGCATGGATTTAGAAAGAGAATATGACATAATTTAAACTTTTCAAAAGGAATCAAGGACAAAAAAGTGGATAAGGATTAAGATGATTCTTGAGATGGTATTAAAACCTTCTTTCTCACTATCTTCACCATTTCATGCAGGATATCTTTCTCGGCAACATGCATGTGGACTATATCACCGCAGTTCCTTATCATTGTTTCCAAAAGCTGGTAGAATTTGAAGCAAGGACACACTGCCATTAGTCTAGGATTTCTGAAACAAATCAACAGCAACAGTATAACAGAAAAAACTGATAATGGTGCCGAGGTTGCAGGGTAAGAAAACTACAATGACTAATGCTTGACAAAGGCATTGTTTTCTCCTCATGAATTTGCTATGTTTCCAGACTTGTCATAGTAAATATGTTTAAAAAATCTGTTACCCAGACTCTTTGATTTAGCGCGAAATAACCACATCCAACACTTGAGCATGGGAATTGGTATGACACTGGGACATCACTTGGACATGGCTCCAGAAGAAGAAATTCTTAGATATTGAAAGGATCTAACTCCTAGACATGCAACCACACCCAATACAAGCAACTACACCCAAGACATGAATCAGAGTCCATGCAATGTGTCTTATAATAACTTTCATCCCTTGACTCAAAAAAACTATTGAGACTTCAATAAATCATAAATACTTACTAGTACAAATCTATCATCATCGAAAGTGTTAAAGGCACAAAGACAAAAGTATGAACAGAACAAATAAATCAAATAAGTATAAATACTTCAAATAGCTGTCTATACTTGATAATTCTAGACATTAAGGCCACTATTCTGGGCATAACTGACCGAAAGGTGGGATGAAAACCATTTTTTTAAACCTTGAATAAATCTAAAAGATGCCACAGCCATGGAAAAACAGATCATAAAACTTAAGAAAAGACTTTAATAAAAAACAGATCACCCCTTGTTTTTCATAAAACCTGTTTTACAAAGTAATCAGGGTTTATGCTTATTTGTTTTAAGAAACCTCATAGACAACCAAACAGCCTGAAGGATTTTCTCCATTTTCTCAGTAATGAACTTGTAATATGCAATTTAACATTTGGCCTAAGCTGAATCAGCCTCAATTTTGACCCTAAAAAACAAGAAAAATGAAAATATGGTTTTAGTTGGGACAGAATTTGGAATGTAAAACATGTATATGCATTAAACAGAACAAAGTTATGAGAATCAAGAATGAGCACAGACATATATCATAATGCAAACTCTTCCCTGATGAATATGAACTTAATGATAAATACTCATTTCACTTAGGTTATAACTGCCCACAAGTGCATTAGGGCATCTGATAATGCTGGATAGCCTAATAAAAAAAGGGATCATGCTTTGTAACAACAATGATTTACAATAAGATATCTATTACCTAGATTTTTGCTAAATGAATAAAATAGTTAGGTTTAAATTGTTTAATCATGTGCTGTAAAAAAGTGTCCTCATGCTTTCCCTCTTTACCTTGATTTTAATAGGCATCACCAGTTTCCTTGAACAACCTTCAAGGTCTCAACATACACGGCTTCAGGGTTAGGAAGGGCTCGGAGTTTGGACCTAGTTCCCATCCCACTTGTATCTTAGAATGTCTCTTACTTTGATTAAGAAACATTGAGTTCTTTTTATTAATTTTAGCAAATTAAAAGCTTATATCATAAATCAAAGCTAGTATCACAGGCCTTGTTCATGACTTGGGTGCTTCATCATGATTAAGCTGGAAAACTTTCCAATCACATGTGTAGTCGTTACTCTCAAAAACAGATAACCTAAGTCACTAGTTGGTTGGAAAGTGAACTTCCATCCTTAAGTAATAGGTACAAGGTTTATCCTGGTCACAATCTTGCCAAACCTTCATACTTATCACATTTATTTGTCATGGACGCTAGCAAGTCTTGTAGCATTGAATTTTCACAGTTATGCATGCATACCTTCTAGAAGCAAGGTGTGTATATGAAGAAATAACATTTTCAGATACTAATTACCACTTCTTAACGGCTTGAATTTGATGCCTAAATACAACGGGAACAAAATTTTCTGTCATTAAATTGAGAATTAGAGACCTAAAATAAATATAACTATTAATGTCAAGGAATATCCTAAAACTGTATAAAAAGCTTCTATAGAAAAGGATTCCAACATTGCTAGACTCTGAGAAGGACGAGTCCAAGAGGGAACTCCTCTTAAGTTGAGATTCCATGATTCTGTACATAATAAAAATCAAATATCTTTCAAAACCCAAATTCATAGTGATTTGTTGGTAATCGCAAAACATAAACTTATCTACATTAAGAATGAACTATACCAAATAAACCTAAACAAATTTCACAAGGAAGGCACATTAGTGTCTGAACCACATTAAACTCTTCTAAACTTTATCTAATATCTAAAATCTTTAATGGTAGTGACATGCATTATAACTGGTATATGTTAGACTTTCTAAAAATGATAATTAGCGTACCAACACGCATTTATATATAATTATCTATACATATATGTTTAACTTTTGAAAAAATGACAATGTCATAAATGAAAGATAAAAAGACAGCATATGTTACAGAATATATTAAGCTAAAGTTCCTCTAGTTAGATTGAATCTGATGATGATGATGACAATTGTACTGAAAAATAGAGTCATTGGGAAGCAGGTGGAAGAAAGATGGAGGTGCAGTATGTAAGGTAAGAGATCAAGCTACTTCAGAAATGCAAAAGATAAGATCAAGGGACTCCCGGAAAAACAGTATTCGTGGCAATTACAAGAAACAGCATGAGATTATTGTTGAAATAATACATGCCAATAAAGCAAAATAACAGAAATTAATAGAAATAATTGTGGTGCTTACTGTCAATGCAAGAAGCTGAACCTTTGGATTCTTATGTCCAAGACGCTTCTTGAGTCCTTTTACGGCATCCTTTGCTTGTCTGGTAAACCAAATATTGACAAAAACTAAAATATTAGAGGAGTGAAATTACTAATATTCTCTCTTAGATATCACACAGCATCAACCAACAGATGCCATTATACCAGAGCACATAAATGAAGTATAAATTTTAAATATGTTTATACTCTTAAATTATACAGATGAACTTCGTTGTCTGAATGTTTCCGAATCAGTGCCACAAGAGCAAGAAAATATAAGTGTTCATGATTTGCGATATTCCTATTAAGAAGAAACTAATATTATATAAATATAAGCAGAAGTCCTAATTTCAATCAAAGAAAAGTATACAGCAGATTACGCAATCCAAAAATCTAGAAGTCTGGGAATATCTTCTTGCAATATTCCATGCATAGCCAAACAAAGGCTGTAAATTATAGCAAACAAGAATGCATGTCTAGACATGAGGACTTCAAATACAAGAAAGTCATTTCTATACATACATGTGCACACACATAATGTGGGCATCCATGAGTGTTTGCCTATACATGGGAATTCACATGTATACATACTTATGAAACGGAAATGAGTCTAGTAAAATGTGAAGCATACCATTAGAGAACTCAATAGTTGGGTAATTCTTTTTGATATATGCAGCTTCAGAAAAACAACCTAAAGTATGCATTGGATAACAGATCATCCAAAGATTTTGTTTGGACAGGTAAGTGCGACTAAGCTAGGAGAACAGATCTCACCACTCGTGGGTGGATAGTATTAACATAAGAACCATGGGTTGGCACATCTGAAGCATGCATTTGATTTCTACATGAACATCAAAAAGACGGCGTTGTGCATTTTCCTCCATTTGGTAGCATCTAGGAAATTGACATTGCAATTCGCACCAGCGTGTTAGCAAACTCAATGATGTCGAGGGCATGCAGAAAGGTTCTACTTTCATCTTACCATGGTGACTGCATTAGTTCAAAATCTCCTAAGATCTTGCCGAGCTCAGTGTAGAACTCCCTAAAAAGGGACACTAACCTCCATAAGACTCACAAATAGAAAAAAGTAGAAAAAGCACTTGTATCCAACATTTGAGTATTTACTGATGGTTCCGTAGCTCGAACATATGATATCCATTGACCTATTTCCTATTTCCACCGGCCAAATTTCTCCGCATAACAGATTCAATTTATCCATCATGTAATATCGAGACATCCTCGGCTCAAATCAAAAACCTATTCTTAAACCTACCACATTACAAACAGATGCAATACAACCCTGTATTATTATCTTTGCTGTGAAAGAAAAAGAAAACGTCAGCTTTTAAACTAAAACACCCCTAAGACTCGAAATGAACCAGCCCTGTACAGTACATCAAATAAAAACCTCAAAGAGATCCAAATTCGAATAGGATGAAACAGCAAGATTACTTAAGAAATAGAACAGAGAAAGAAAACTAGCAGCGGTGGAATCTGATACCCAGGGTCGCGATTGCAAATGTCGCAGATCCCCATGTTCATCGCCCAATCCGGACCGATCTGCATGACGCTCGTCGCCCGATCCACCAACGCCCCCGCCATTGCTGCAGCCCCAGCGAACCAAAAAGTGGGATCTCGGCGTCGAAACCTCTTCCTCCGCCGATCAGAGAGGGGTGCGTCACAACTCACAAACCCTGGGGGCGGGCGGGGGGAGAGAACAACCCTAATCGATTCCTGGATATCTCTCCTTTCCCTTCGCCGAAGATGCGCTGGTTTTCTTGCCTATATTCTATTTAAAATGGAGAAGAAAAGGAAAAGGAAAAAAAACTTTCACCGCGGCTATCTTCGCGAGGCTCGCTTCGCCGATGCGTTGTGTTTTTATTTAAATGATTCCATCTTTTACCGAGTCGATTACGCCCAATGGGAATACGCCCATGTTTTTTTTTTTTTTTTTTTTTTTTTTTTTTTTTTTTTTTTTTGTAGAAACGGCATTTCATATGACTCTAACTTGAGTACATCCAGCCAAATCAAAGGAAAGCAAAGAGTAAAGGGTAGGAGGAATATCTCCTACAGATGTCCATATGACCTCCCCTGAATGCCGGGCAACAAAAGAGGCAACCCAGTCTGCCACACTGTTCGCCTCCCGAAAAACATGTGCGGCCTGGAAGTCACTCAGCTCCTGAGCCAATCGCCTAACCTCGCGGATGAGGGGATGCCCATCACCAAATCTGTCCACTCCTCGTATCCAGTCGATCACCACAGAGGAATCTCCCTCAAGACATATATGCTCAGCACAAAGTACCCGCCTCGCATATGCTATGCCCTCCCAGGCTGCCCGCAGCTCTGCCCCAACTGCGGCAAATCCCGACGTACGGCACCCGCCAGCAGCAATCAGCCTGCCCAGATGGTCTCTGATAACAAAGCCAGCTCCTCCTGACTCTCCGTCCACCGACATACTACCATCAAAATTCATTTTTAGATAACCAAGGGGTGGGGGTACCCAAGAAACTAGGGCAAACCTGGGCGCTGTGGCAGCTGAAAGAGTATCCCAGATGTCCCTGGCTATCCCAGAAGTGAAGCTAATGGCATCTGTAGTAACCTCCCTGGCAGCGTTGTTAAGTGAGGAGTGGGGTTGGGATCCAGGCGTGGCAGCGTCCGCCACCATCTCCGCATTTGGGTGGGATAGGTCATAGGTGCCAGCTTCCCCACTTCTCTAGTGGAGTTGGGTAGGAAGGAATACTGAATTTATTATTTGAATTTTTTTTTTTTTTTTGTGTCCGAGGATGGAGATGGAATTGTATATATATATATATATATATATATACTTTTGTAGTTTAACATGGGCAAAGTTTGGATGACATATTAGAATAATCTCTTACCCATTGAATAAAAATGAGAGAAAAAATTCGACTCCTTTCCAAAAAAAAAAAAGTAAAAAAATAAAAAAATGTAAAAAAATTAACTTTTTTCAAAAAAAAAACAAGTAAAATGACTCTTCTCCATGCATAAAAAGAAAGAAAAGCATTTATCAAGGTGTGATGTTCCACCAACATGCTCATCTTTGTAGTTTTGATCATGTAGTATTAAATCTTAGCATATGCAACACAAATGATTGGTGTAACTAATAAATGACCATGATCCAGTTTTTTCTGAGAGATACTTAGTTTTAAGATCCGTTGGGATTTAATCTTGAAAAAAAAAAGCAAAAGAAGTCTAGATAAAATTGCTTGAGTTTAGAATTCTAAAAGTTAGAGATTAAGAGTTGGAGAAGTATTATGGAGTTGAACTCCTAGATCGAGTAACTTGAAAATAAGAGACACAATGGAAGTATCTTGAGAAATCAAAAATTGTGCTCTTCAATAATCCATAGAAGGATGGTCTTGGAATCTATAAAATTGCTGAGTTGTAAGAAGGTAGACTTGTGCTCAAACATTTATCATGCGATAGTAGAGAAAATAGAATTTTTATATAAGTATCATGGTTTCTACTAATATAAGAACATCTTAGAACAATAATACTATATTGACAAGTATTTATCAAAACCATTCTCTATGCCAAGTCGAAAGGATTTGTTTTCTAAGAACTTTTAAATAGTCATTGCCAAGAACAAAATTATATTTGCATGGCTTGTATGCCAAATATAGTAAACAGAAACCCCCCAATTGTGATGAAGAAATAAAGATTGTCTTTCCTTTGTCATTGCATATTTTCCTTGCAATCTTTTTTATAGGTTTTTTAGTTAAAATAAGAGGATCAAGACCTCATGACAACACAACCATAGTATGAATGTAGAGAATCTCTGGGATAATCGGAACTAAAGGAACCCTACATTTTCTCTTTTGATAATAGCTTTTCATGCTAACAAGTCTGCGATTCAATTTTCTTCTTTATAAACATGAGTAGCAATAGAACAAGAAATTGATGAGCAGAATTTTGAGATCTAAAGGCATTTTATTCCTTTATCTTGATTGCAATGGATCCCGTTCCACCCAAAAATCCATATCTTTTAAATGGATAGTTGCCATTCCAAACACCATGGAGTTCGTGCAGAAATGTCTTTTGGATAACAAAACAACATTAAACATTTATATTCGAGTATTAATGGAAATCTCCTCTGACTTATATTAATGCCGGTAAAGTAGGAATTTATAAGTAACCTAGGCTTCAATGTTGACTTATAAATAGTTTATGCTACAGCCTATTGTTCATGTCACTTTATGATGCAAAACATCTTTTTGTGAGGCATGTCCCATGGTTCCACTTCCACCCCTCAAACTTCTCCAAGTTTTCCACCCTATGTGTATGTGGTGACTTACACCAAGGAGGCATATCTCATTATTTGAGAGATGATCCATTTTTTGTAGTGCCATACTCATAGTCCTCATAAAAATGAAATCGGTACATCTTGGCGACTTCATGCGGATGTTTTAACTTGAGAAATTATAAATTAAGATCCAATTAGGGGTGGGGCAATAATTTTCTCCAACATGTCAGCCTCGAGGTTTGACAAGCAATGAATTGTTAAATCAGGGACTGCAAAAGAATATTCTCAACATATATTTTTTATTATAAAGCAAAGTCGGCAGGATTCGCCCCTGAGGGTTTAAAAAAATTCTCCGGGGAACCAATCCGTTTCCTTTTGCTTTTGTCTAAAGGGACGACGAAGTTGGTTAGGTGCTGGCAGGTGAAACCAGACGTCCAAACAAAAATCAACATCTGCCGCGGATCGAAAACCCTAGCATTTTTTTCTCCGTTCCATGCGCTAAAATCCTCAAACTAGGGTTCTGGTTGGCCTCCGAAACCGTTTCTAGCTCGATGAATCGGCCTG
Source organism: Phoenix dactylifera (assembly GCF_051530095.1). Taxonomy (NCBI): domain Eukaryota; kingdom Viridiplantae; phylum Streptophyta; class Magnoliopsida; order Arecales; family Arecaceae; genus Phoenix; species Phoenix dactylifera. Next base: position 28,105,166 of record NC_143198.1, on the reverse strand, counting down.
CAGAAGGCTCGATTGGGGTTCTTGCTGTCGGAACCTAGAACCCTAGTTTACAGATCGAGTTTGGTTTCACGTCCTTCTCTCATGGCGATCATTGGCGACGCGCTTCGTCAGGCGTTCATGCCGAAACACGAGTACGAGAGCCTCCGGGAGGAGGAGAGGGCCTGGGGCCGCCTCCAGAGGCCCTTGGTCGCCGCCCTCGCGGCGGCACTCGGCCTCGCAGTCGTCGTCGCCGTCTCCGGGAGCATGAGCATCGTCTTCCCCGGAGATGCCGGCCGGCGGCCGTTCTGCCGGGACCGGAGGATCCAGGCGCTGCCGATGAATGCCAGCCAGGAGCCTGATCTATACCGGTACCACGGCGCGTTCTATTTGACGGACGAGGAGGCAGCGGACTATTACTGGATGGTTGTCTTCATCCCATCGGCAATCGTCTTCTTGGCATCGGTCGTGTATCTCTTGGCCGGTGAGCCAGCTTCTTGGGGTTCCCTTTCCTTCTCTTGTTCCTTTTCTTGTCAACTTTGTAAAATTTCTAGAACATTGATTGCGAGAATTTTGTTGGCACATTAGAGAAGTTAGTTCACATCATGTAAACATGGTGGAGCAGTTTATGATTGGTAGAGATTTATTTGCAATTCTTGAAAGAACACACATATGGATATCATTGATTGGGTTCAGGGCAGTAGTTCTCCTTATCAGTTTGTATTTAGGGTCTGTTTGGATGCCCGAATATATTGTCCCAGTATAAATTATCCCAACAACCAAAAATTAAGAGAGAGGAAACAATGGGGGAGGGAAGTCAATGCAACCAGAAGACTGAAGATTTCCTTGAATGAACTAAATTTGTCTCCCATGGATAATTTGTTCTGACTGTCTATGATTTATAGATTATTCCAAGGATTAGTTATGTGTGCATTCAAACGGCCCCCTAGTGTACTTATTGAAGGCAAAATAGAGTTGTATGTAGCTAATAAGATTTCTTTCATTTGTGATGATACTTGTAAATTGAATTTAAGTCTACTAGAAAGTTATTTAAAAAAATAAAGATTCTGATAATGTCTGATACTTGTTTTACGTGAGCCTATGAGAATCAACACATTATGTTTACTTGTTGAAGTATGCTTAATAGATCTTGTAGCCTATTTGTGGAAATTGATTTGTCTTGATGTACTTTCAAACACTGGCCAGAGTTTAACTCCTGCTCACGTTCAAACAACATCATATATTGATGCTCAATAAAAAAAAATGTAATGGGTTACTGGGGGTTTCTGTGACAAGTGAGATGCAAACAATACAGGGTGATGGGTGAGATACCTCAATGGTGATTTTGCTAATGATGTTGGTGAAGCTTGAAGCTCCATCGCATTCTTGGGATGCAGGGATAGCTTGGAGTGAGGATGTTAATGTTAGTGTTGTGTTAGTCAATAGTGTCAGCATGGGAAATGTCTGGTAGAAGCAATTGAGTCTTGCCAAAGCAAGGAGCAGCTAAAGCCAATAATTTAATATTTAATCCTTGCCATTCACAACCTCCATCTTTCTCTGAACTAATAGAAGGCTTTTAGAGAGGACACTCGGATACTAGATCATTTACCAATAAAATTTGTCTGGTGGGAGTTCTCTCTAGAAAACTGAAAGAAGGGAATTGTGTCAATCCATCAATCTCCAATCCTTGCTTTTTTGTGGATAATCTAAATTGCCCATGAGTTCAAATATCTTATACCAAAAAATTTGGGGTAAGGTGAAATGGCTGGCTAGGATATCATATTCAAAACTCCTCCCTTTTTCACATCTCTCCAAGACAACCCTCAATGGTGGGATTTATCTGGGAATAATCTCCTGCCTTACCCGAATAGGGCCTTTAGAGAAAAAGTGTATGGTGATTTGAAGCTAGAATGCCATTTGGTCATCATGTATAGAATGTTTGGGGGTTATGTCATGGCCATTGATTTCCATATATTCCTCCATAATGTTCCAATCGAGAAGGTTTTGCGTTTTATCTTTTTCTAAAGACAGCAAATAGGGAGACTCCTGAATTGTAAAATGTCCCATTAGCTACTCAGCCTTTTCTACACAAAATACCTCTTATCTTGCTGCCCCCATGGACATAGTACTATGTTATTGATGGTTTGACCATTACCCATTGGCCTTCTCATGCACTCCAAAAACCTCTTTTGCAATCATGGTCCACTTTTGTGCTTTCGTTCCAACAAAATCACCTTTACCAAAGTCTACTTTTTTAATGAGTCATCAATTAATTTTAAGGTGAGTGCTTTCTGCATTAACCTAACACCTTGATGAGGGCGGTAATTACAGCAGCATTTGATGGATGGGTGTATTAAAGGAGAAAGAGTTAATTTTGCCAAAAAAAAGGAGGAAGAGTTGAGATAGATGAGGGAAAGAGGGAGAGCGATGCTTATTGGAACTCAAACTGGTGGGCTCTAATAATACTTTTGGTGTGGGATTAAATAATAATAAAATACTTTGTTCAAGAATCTTGGACGACCAAGACATGTGCAGGATTGTTGGACTTTTGCATTATATATCGTAGAGAATTTCATTAGAATAATCGCAAGAAGTCAGATCTGGGCAATTATAGATGTGTTGGTCTCCCTTCCTAAGAAAAGAGCTCATAAAAAAATCAATAACCACAACATAACCATAACCATCAAGCCTTATCCTGCCTTTTTGGGATCGGCTTTATGGATCCTTGTTTGCCAAGAATTCCTATTCACGGCCACATCTTATGTAATTTCAAGCTTTTATAATAATCATTAACGGGCAAATATTATTAGCCTAACTATAGCTAGGCACTTGTATTTGATTTAAAATAGAAGAGGTTACATCATATATTTGACTTGAAATAGAAGGTATTTCATCAGATTGCTTGGAAGGAAAAACTTCAATAAAGCTAATACATGAGCTATGTTGCAAATCCAATTATCCTGGCTAATTAGTATGACCCAAATCCCAGTCCTATTACATATTTCAACTTTTGTTTTAAAAACTGATTTCAAGCTTCATCCTAAAATATTTCATACAAGTGGTGGGGTTTTGTAGCAATAATGGTGTGACTGGTCATAAGGATTTGATATGACAAAGCTTCTTCCATTACAATCATCTTCAACTATTCTAATTTATAGATGTATGGTGTTAATTCAATGAATAATTTGAATCTACACTATAATTATGTATATCATTTTAGAAAACTTAATGTAGATATAAGTTCATATTTGCCCCTGCCAAATAATTAATCCTGACTTTGCTCCTAAAGAAGCAAGGACATTCGACTGGATTTTCATGTTTATATTGCCAAATATGCAGTTTTTGGGGGTTATAGATGGGTTTAGCATGCTTCTTATCCTTTAGATTATTGCTGCTCACTATTGCTTGTTTTCCTTGCCTAACAAATTTTATTATCTTTGAAACACCATATACTTTCTTTCATCTAACTTTAGTATGATTTGATAGTTTCTTTAAAACAGCAGAATTTCTCTCAAGAAGAAGCTGGGCATATGAAATGCAAATTTAGCGAAAATAAAAATGAAGATGAGGCTCCAGTTAAGGTTCATAAACAGGATTCTGAATGTGATATGTTTTGTTGGTAATTACAGAGCAATCAATTTCCTTGCTTAATATCTATTATACAAAATAATGAACACATACACGCACTCATACACACACATATGCTTATATCCTACTACATAATAGCAAAGACCTAAGCTCCAACATGTTGAGGCTAGCCTCTAGGTCTTTTGCAATATAAACATTGTGTCCACTTTGGTTTGAAGAGTGAAGCTGCATGATATGTTCTTTTGTCATTTCCCAAAAATTATTATTGACACACTGCAAGAGGAAAAAAAACAAGATTGGTTGGTATCCTAGCATCTATTCCTCTTTTGAAAAACTTGGGGCTCTTGAATTTTAATGAGGAAACTAGTTCAAAAAAAGAGAACAAAAATTACGTATCTCAAAAAAAAAGATCCTGAATCCCAAATAATTGCACTTTTAAGAACAAAAACTACATATCTCAAAATATTTAGATCCCAAACCCCAAGAATTGCAATCTAGACCATTAATTAGATAGAAGACCAAATTCATCCCTCTTTTCTCTTACATAGTGCACGTGCCAAAAATCTAATGTGTGCACGCATGTGCATGTGTGCGTATGAATTAGAGCTGGTCGAACAAAGTGGATAATTGCTTTTAAAGTATTATGTGATCAAAGTTATCTTGCAATATAAGGGGAAATATTATAGAACGACAACAAGCCCTAGAATATTTTATAGCTCAGAATATTAGGCAATAGAAAAGGTCCAGGAAAACAAGTTGAATATAGCACAAACAAAAACATTGAGATGGATATGCTGTAAAACTAGAAAATATTAGATTAATATATTTGAGGAGCTCTATGAGTTTATGTTATATGGACTTAAACATGAGTGTCAAGTGCAGGCATGTATCCAAGCATCATATCCATCTAATCTCTAAGTTCTTCTAATGGGCACGTGCCCAATTTTCCTACCAATACCCATGTTCGAGTGTCAGCTATAGGTAATTTGGATTGAAAGGTCCAAGTAATATAGGTAGGAGTTCCAATTAAAAATAAAGCGATTGAGAACCAATGAAGATGGTATGATTGTCATGTACAATGAAGTTTTGAAGGGGCTCCAAAAAGGAGGGTTGCTTTCATCTCTGTTGAATGAATTAAGAAGGGACAGGGAACCTAAGATGACATGAATGGAGATTGTAGGTTTGTGAAAAGGGATATAAAAGGTTTTAATTAAGTCGGAGATGGCCCTAAATAGAAATGTTTGGCAACTGAGGATGTATGAATCTGGGCCCAAATAGTTGGGACGGGCTTTGATGGTTGTGGTCATGGTTATGGTTATGATTCGAGGTAAGATTATCAACCAAACAGTTCTTACCATAAAATAATCCATGTTATTAATTGTTGAGAATAATGAACCCCCTGTACTTGGAAAATTATATCTAGATCTGGCTCTAAGAAAATCGTGATATCTGGATTTCGCTTTTCACGGGCCTACTCTTTCATCTAGCTTTTGCTGTTCGTATTGAAAAAGCTGGTTATAATTGGTTCTGGGACTTTTTTCTTTTTTCTGAATGTGTTCCTTTCCACGATGGCTGTTATTTGTTTTATGTGCTATCTCATTATATTAATTTGTGTTGCTTGAATTGAAAAACAAGAAAAAAATACCATTTAATTGTTATTTTATGCTAATCATTTCTGAATTAGTTTCTGATTTCGTTGTTAATTATGCTGCAGGAATAGCTGTTGCTTATTCTGCTCCAAGAAGACACATATGCCTGAAGGTAGTGGAGAATAACTACTGTGCATCGAAAAGAGGTAAGCTGATGTTGCTCTCTTAGTAGTGCCAGATGTCTGGATATTATTTTTTTCCCTGTTTGATAAATGATGAATATTGATTAAAATTTATCTGCAGTATGCATTTACATTGCATTGTTCTATCTATGCTCTGGTTTTGAAAATTGTTTTGCTGTTTCTTTTCCTATTTTGGCAAGGTGGGATTGTAAAAGAGTTCATCATATGATCTTTCAACTCTCGTGGTGTTATTATGTTCTAGTATGTCCTGTTAGCAATAAAGATAAGGTAGTCATGTTGCTTGTTTTGCTTATTTTCTTCATTACTCAAATTTCTACGTCCGCATTATATATGTACTCTTTCCTAATTCAGTTGTACTCATATCAGGCTTGGTATAGCAGGGGAGAGAGATTGATCAATTCTAACAATGTTGATCAACTCTTTTTCCTGTCACAGGGGTAGGAGGTGGGAGATACGGAGTGCTTAGTTGCATTTCTGAATGAACTCTCAATGAATTTTGCTTTGGGATGCATCTCATGCTAATATCATATTTTGTTTTGCCCAATAAGAAAAAGTTAGTCAAAAATCCAATCCTGTAGGGTTGCATCTGAATTGTGATTCAAGTAATTTGGCAACATGTTTGCCCCCAGTGAAATTGATTTCTTTTCTAGCTTAAGTCAAAATGTATCCATTCTTAAATCGTGACATAATCCTGTAGGTGGGGTACGTTGTCTATCGATTCTCAATATTGTGTTTGCGGTGATCTTTGGTCTTCTTGGACTCTTTCTTGGATCAAGCCTCCTCACACTAGGGAGTAGTTGCTCCATTTCGCTCTTCTGGTGTTATGAGATTGCCTCTTGGGGTCTCGTAACCTTGTATGGTGGCACTGCCTTCTTGCTGAGAAGAAAAGCAGCAGTGATCCTTGACGAGGGCGAATATGCTGGCCGAAACCTTGGATTGGAGATGTTGGAATCAACCAGAGAAGTGACACCAGAAATGGAGAGGCGTGCGAATGAAGGTTTCAAGGCATGGATGGGATCTTCCCTCCTTTCTTCTGATGAGGAAGATGAGCCTGATTGCAACCTAGAGGTGGCTCAACCAATTCTAACCGACACTACCCTCCAAAGAGGGTGAGGTTTGTTGTTTGGAATTCTGTAAATTGATCCTCATCTGGCTTTTTTTTCTTTAATTTTTTTTACAAATTTTTTATTTTTTTAAAAAATATTTTGTGTGTGTAGATTGTAATCATGCAAAACCACCATTGTTTATGTTGTAATATACTGAGTGGTGAATTTAGATACACGTCCATACAAAAGAATTTGGAGTTTATTTGAGATTGGTTGCTTTTTTGAGTATAAACCGTCCATGGAAATGAATAAAATCTGTACATAGGTTTCATAACTTCAATGACTACAAGGAGAAGAGGTCTCTCTGTATCAAGCTGGTAGCTGATTCCGTCAAACATTGGCATGTACTCTTTCAAGGTGCTAAGTTCCCAGAAATACACTGTGCATCCTACAATAACGACGGATTGTATACACTTTTCTTATTACTAGAACAATGCCAGGGCCATTGACTCAGACAAGGTCCATCCACCTGTTGTATGTGACCGGTTTCCAAGGGATCTCGCTGAATGACAAGACTGTTCTATGTGACTCTAAGCTTAAAGTTGCACAAAGCTTGTACGACGACTGTGCATAGGTGTAGTGGGGTTGGCAAATACAGAATTTTGGCTCGAAAAATTTAGCATGCTGCTGGTGTTTCTGATATTTTGTTACTGTAAGATCTCATTTTCGGCATCATTCAGGTCGCAATAATTGCTAATATGATTTATTTTTGGACATGCCGCAGATGATAATCCTTGATATAATTCATTCAGCTTGGAACAATGCGACGTTGTCATTCACGGATGCAAGCTTAGAAGTAACTTTTGCAGCCCAAGATGGGTTACGTATAAACAACATATGGGTCCAAACCTATGTGGCAGGGTGCGCGAAAGGTTGCTAAAACGGAATTCCTCTAACTCGAGCGTCCCGTAGTAGCCATTCTGGTGGAAAAATTATATCCTACACCCGTTTTTTTTTTTTTTTTAAGGTGGTGCGTGTACGGGCAGCTACCCAGTCAGTCACCCCATTGGCTTTTTTGAATACATGCTTGGTCTGAAAGGTCATCCCATCCCTCATCATCATCTATGTGTCCCTAACTAAGGGGTGGTCCGTACTTTCACCCCTCGGTCCTTCCGAATCTATCCAATAATCGTAGCTGAGTCGTCCTCCAGAATGATCAAACTGGCCTGTAGCACCACTCGCGCATGTCGAAGACCAGCCCTGGCAGCTCTCAACTCTACTTTTGGAGCTGGCGTGTCAAATAACTGGTAGCCACCTGCTGCCACCACTCTAGAGTGCAGAAGCCGGTTTGGTGTTTGGCCTAGGCGATTGCACACCTTCGTGATTTTTGATTGAAGAAAAAAAAGAATATTTAAAATAGCTAATTTTCCAGAACTTGGGCTCATGGAAAGCTTCCATCTCTCCAAATCGTGTGATATCCCAATCACGCGAGCTACAGTTGATCCAATGAGATCATGCGGGGTTATTCCATTCCACCATGCTCCAACCAGAAAAAGATATTCCAAGACCAGCTTTCAAGACACTTCGTGGTGCCCATGCCCACATACCTGTGTGCATGCGCTAGTACTAATTAAGGAAAATAACCGTTCGTCCTGAGAGCATAAATCCTCTGCAGTGTGCATGCGGCCGCGCACCGCAGAATACTGGGCAACCGTAAATGACCCGTATAGACACATTAAAAAAATAATAATAATTTTTAGAGTACCCTGCGCAATACTTTCTCTAATTTATAGGACATCTCATGTACGAAGCCATCTAATTCGCAGCCTCAATAACATACTAGGTTTAGAACTGACCATGACCTGAATATCCCATAGCAAAAGATTCACCCATCTAAAATAAAGTAGTTTACAAGCATATTATATCATAGACGGTTTATATTATTTGATACCTGTTTTGATGGTGGCTCTCCGGAGATGCATAGTATTTTGCGGTGCGCAGGCTGCACCGTAGAGCATCGGGGAGGGCCCCGGGGATCTCGTCACGGTTTAACCCAAAATGATTTCTCCTGTGGAATTAGTCATGCAGCATGTGATTCGTGGCGCGGCAGGAATATAGGACCAGTCTCCTTATTTTATTCCTTGCGACAAAGACGAGGGAAAGAGTTCACGGGCCTGAGAACATCTTTCGTCATGTTCTCCACGTACGTGTCATTCTCTCTCCTTTTAACTTGTAATCTTCCAAGCTCACCCTCTCTGGCACCACCAACCATATATCGCTCGCTTTCTCTTCTTCCCACCGTATGACGCCGAAGGAGGAGGACGTCCGAAATCTCTCGGGAGAGAGAGAGATGGAGAAGGAGAAGGAGAAACAGGAGGCGGACACGGTCTCCACAATGCCTCTCCCAAAATCCCCGTCCTTTTTGAAGCCAGAAGAAACGGGGACAGAGACCGACCGCTTCCAACAAGCTCTACTGGTTGACAGCCTCTCTTGAAGTCTTCCCCGTTTCTCTCTTATCCTTTCCTTTTTCTCTTACGAATGAACGCTGACTTGAGCTCACGATGTGTGAGTTTACTCGATACTGACTGCAGGATCTGAAAGACTTGCGCTCTCAACTCCACCAAGCAGCAGATTACTGCGAGAATGCATTTTTTAAGGCCGGCCATAGAAAATTGTAAGCTCATCTACTTCAAAACACTATTTTCTATTATTTTCCTTCCAGGAAATTCTGTCTTTTTTTCCGAGAGAAGTGATCGGTGCTTTTTGTAATATGCTTCGTGATTAAAAGAAGTGCAGAGAATTTTGATGCGAAAGTTTGGATCCTCTCTAGTCGATCGGTGTCTCTGTCCGTTCTAATTACTAATCATCCATTTCGGTGGGTTCCATCGATCACGGGGAGATGTCTGGACAAGAATGAGAGTGGGTCCTACTCCAACCATTCTTTTTCTTTCTTTGTTTTTTTTCCTTTTTTTTTTTTGAAGTAAAGGGGAGATTACTTGTGGAAGAGCGCGGCACAGTCACCCAACTTAATTGAAAGAAACCGATATACAGCAAAGGAGAAGTGAAAGGATGTACAAAGTGAAGAACATACACAGTAAAGATTGATGTTGCTGCATGTCTTTAATAAAAGACACCACCTCTGTTAACGGAAGAAAGGGTTGAAGGATTGCACCAGGAGTCCAGAAGAAGCTGAAGAGAAAAACTAATCCAAGTCTAAGTGGAAGCCTTTGATTTTTTTCTCCCAAACCATGATAAAGCCAGGCAAAGGTCCTAGCAATCATTGCAGAAATTTAAAGCTTTAATTGCTAGAGAAGTAGGAGATGATCAGCTTTTGTGGGTCCTACCATTTTCAATCATGTATGTGTCGATTCGTGTAGGTTGAGTTGGCGGAGTTACTGAGTGTTAGATATCAACAAACAAATTGAGTTTGGATTGGGGAAATGAATTGTGAGCTGGGATAAATAGTAGCATGGGGACTAAAATGTTTGTTATTGCTCTGTACGGAGCCTTCTCTCGCTTGGAGACCCAAATCCAGAACAGTCAATTCTATGAGTTATGGACCTCCTAATGCAATGCAATAACAACATCTCTAACGTAATATTCTCTTGTGACTTGGAAAGAGTTTTGGAGAGCACATCTAACGTAATATTCTTTTGTGACTTGGAAAGAGTTTTGGAGAACACAAAGAGCTACATCTGTGATGCAGTTGTTGCCATGGTCGATCATCTGGGGAATGTTTCGTCCAAGCTCGAGCACCGGCTCCATGGCAGCATCGAGGTCGTGCAAACGGAGCAAAAGATTGATTGCTTAAAACAGGTTAGTTAATGGTTATCTTGCCAAATTCATCAGCAGATAAACTTTGATGCATGTATACTCGGATAATATCTGGGCCTCGTCGCAATAAATGGACAGTGAAGCATTCATTATTATAGTTCTTTTTTCACCGGAGTAGAACTCGGATATAGTTATTCATGGTGTGAACAACTTCAGCATGTTCAGTTCTTTTGTTAGTCATAAAGACAAAACAGAGAGATTTACTTTTTAAATTTCATATTCTTCAGTGCTGTTACCTCAGTAACAGTTCTTGCTCTCTGGTCTTTCATCAGCAAAAGGAACTGCCTGGAAGATTCTGCAGATTATAGTTTATAACTGTGGTTCATGCAGAAAAAGCTAACCAAAGAATGAGAGATGATCATGTATTATCATTATGGTATCATGATAATTTAGTTAGATATTATTACGCATTCGAGTTTATCGATATCTCATGGCAATTATATTACTACATCTGTGACATAGACAACAGATAATATTCTTAGGTTGGCAAAGACTGTTGATCTTGTTGCAACTTGAATTAATTCATGCATCTCTTCTTATATATATATATATATATATGAATTATCTAATGGGCATCCACTGCACAGAGGCTTCTCACCTGTCAACAATACACTACAAGTCTCAATCTGTCTGCCGTGCGATGGAGTGCCAAGTTGCCGCGATATCACCAGCATTATCTGTCACCACGTAAACTATATCTTCTATCCATTCTTTGTACCTTTTTATAATTAAATTCTGAACAGTGCCATCGCTACTAAGAATTAGAAGTTCAGCATCATGATCTTTGTCATTTTAGTTTGAAAACTTTCATTCAAGACCAATTTAACAGAATCGTCACCTTTTAGTCAACTGAGAGTGCGTTGCTTACCATAGGAAACAAAAGGAAAGAAAATACAACAATGTTTATTATTTTCGTACACACTCTGTTACCATCTTAATGATATGCCGCTCACTTTGTTTTTTTCCAAACTTCATTATACTTGTTGGTTCATCTTAATATTTTTCTTTGAAACAGTCCCTCAGCATCCTGCAAAGTCGAGTGGTATCTCCAGGTTTCCTTTCCTTCTCAGTTCTCTCCGTATTTTTAGAGCTCATTTTACATTTCTATAGGTGCTTTAATTACAAAAGACATATGAGGCATTTAATCGAATGCATCCATGCACAGAGATGAGGCTGCTGATAAAATAGCATCCCAAACATCTAGTGAAAAAGATCAGCAGGCAGTGGCCATTTGTCCTTCAGTCTCTGTTGCAGGTGATAGTGTCAAGCTTCCTAAATTGGGTGCAGGTAAGCAAACTAGTGAATCTGGACTTGTCAATTCTCTTGTTGGAGTTCCTCAAAAAGCCAGAGTCATTTGTAGGATTCATTTCGTAGCTGAATATATTTGCATATTGCCATGGTAAAATTTATTTTGGGATCCATGGTCCAACTCTCACATAGATTTTTAGTGCATTCCTAGTGCACTTGAGCCATAAACCAGATTCACATTTATTTGTTTATTTTCTTCTTGTGCATCAGTACAGTTAATTCATGATAGAATGCAGGGAGACTTTTTTTTTTCAGAGAGCTACTGTGTTTTTTTTCCTAGTTAGATATTTCTTGTAGGAATGCATGCCATTCAGATTTAGATAGGAAAAGCAAGCGGTCCATTTTGGATTGGCGTGAGGATTCAAGATGGAATTTCATTTTAAAGTATGATAGATTGACTTCTCTCTTTTTTTTTCTTCCAGGAATAACATTCAGCACAGCTATCCCAGTTCGCAAAGGCCCATCTATACTTTCAAAGTCATGCAATTCTTCATTTGGTTCCTATACAGATGTAAGATCTAACTTTTCTTTGGACAGCTTCACTATCCTTATCCAGAGAAATATATTTCTTTTCTCTTATGACGAATGATCAGTAACAAGAGTACAAATAATTCAACATTGTAAAATTCAGTTCGTGTTCCAAACCTGCATTGTACGATTGCTGAATGGTCAAGAGCACTTCATTTACCATGCTATCAGTGCTAAAATGTATGTTGGTAGAAAATTTCCTTCGTCTTGCATGGGATTAAGCTTGCTTAAGCTCAAATCATTCATCACCGGATAGTACTAGGTGCTTATGTAAAGAAAGGAAAAAGGATTGTTGTACTAAATAATTAATGTGGAATTTCATGCAGGATGTTCATCTGCTGCTTGGTGTGGACCGGAGGAAGAAGTCTCTGCAAGGGATTAACTTCTTGTCATTTCTTCGGATGAGTAAAAGAAAGACCTAGAAAAGGATGGCAACAAGATCTTGTAATCAAAAACTTAAAACTCTAGCTTGCTGACATTTTACTTCTTTACATGTAGCTAAAACTTGTTCATGGTATAGGTGCAGAAGTTGTGTAGAACTTGGATGCATGTTCAACCTAACAAAATGAATGTTTCCATTTTATTTTTTGCTGAGTAACCTTTTATCTTAGAGAGAGAGAGGGGGGGGGGGGGGGGGGGGGGGGGGGGTTGACCCGGCTGCAATATATATCCTGATTCAGAATTTTGGAGATGCATCATCCAAAAATTGAACCCAGAACTTCTGGATGCTAAGCACAGGAGTCTCATGTGTCCTCAGGTACAAGCCCCAGTTAATTTTCTGCTGGGTAACATTTAGGTGCAATACTTAAAAACATCTCAGGGAGAATGAACCCCATGATCCCATGTTTCTTACAACTAAATTCCTGTCTTAAGCAAGTTAGATGCTAGTCTCCATGAGTAGCTAAATTCCCTATATTGATTAGGTTAGATAGAAACTCTGAGCTGAACTCAATGTACCATCCATCCTATTGAAAGCAGCCAAATGTCTCATTGATCTGCTCTAATATGTGGTTCAACAGTCATTGTAAGTATGAGTTTGGTATGAAACATTTAACAAGCTGCAAGAAGTCTTAGTGGATAAATTGACCATGAGGTGGTGATAATGGATCAAAAATGCAATTGGATCTTCCTCTTTACACTTGAACCATGGGCTGAAGAATCCAGGTAAGGTCGCCAATGGCCGAAAGATCCTGCATGAATGTTAAATCCAATACTAGGTCTTGGTTTCCTGGAGAACATGATATTTGCTAAACTAGTTTCATAATGTCCAAGAATTGATTTCAAAAGATATTTCCTTCATCAAATCTCTAAGTATATGTTCTGCATCCATTGGTTTACTTTTTGGGGAAGATTTATGATAACTTGGGGGCAAGTCCATTGAATTCATTAATTCCCCATAGCACCAAACAGTCACAAGGAAACTGAGAAAGAAGAGCCAAATCCCATTGTTAGAATCATTAAGGGTTGCCTCCTATCTATGTCAAATCTATTTTAAATTTGTGTCCATTCATCTGATCTACCAGTCACCTGGATGGTGGCTCTACGCTTGTATGCGACCAAACCAGAAAAAGAGAAAACAAAGAAAATAATAATAATAATAATAATAATAATCTAAGTTGCTTCCTTATTGAGGCTGTAAGATAGCTTTTAAGACTCCAGGAGCCCTATTTGTTGAGTCAGCCACCTACCCTACATGGATGAGCAATATTAGTTACAGAGCCAGTGATGATTACCTATCTATAGAATGGAGCTTACATGGTACGCCAATGTATACGTTCAACAATAACACAAAAAACTAAATGAAATCATACCTAGATTTTGCAATTCGAGTATCCATGAGGATACAACAATAACCTGTATCAATTGATTGGGGGTCTTGTTTGGGTTCTTTTATCTTCAGAATCATATGATCTAGATTTTCATCATTAGAAAATTATGGAAATTCAACATATGCAGAGGCAATTTGGCTGAGAATAAAAAAAGTTAGCAAAAAGGGGGGAAAATTTTGTAAAATATGAAAACCATGCTCTGCATATAGAAATAAATTGACGCAGAAACATGCAGTTTATGCTAACCTCGCTACAGAGCACTAATTTTCTTGAGTTGGGAGGAAGAGAATCCAAGGCAATTTGTTATATTTTGCCCACTCAACCAACTTCGGCATGTATCAGATCCTTTGTTTTACAGGGCAGAGGCTACTTGAAGTTGCATACTGGAAGAGCACCTCACTGCATCATTTCCCGAGTATATCAGCATATCATCATACCTTCTCAATTAACAATTATGTGACATAATAAACCTCATTATCTGTATGTGCATTGAACTTTCTTTGGGATGGGCATGAACATGATTGTTCGCTCCCACTGGCTGCTGAAGTTATAGAGGAAGGACTTGGTCGAAGTAGATGGTGTCTTATCTCCATCTTCTCTTTTTCTTTCCATTGCTTTGATTGTCCTTGCTGATTTCATTTTATGCAAGAAACAACGGTGTAAAGGGAAAAACTGTTGAGAGAGAGTGAATGACGAAGAAATACAAACACCTGACAGTAGTCAGCATTGGCTTGGGTTACCACAGTTGTTCGTACACTAATAGACTGCAACAAGAAGCGTACTCAAGAGTTAGTTCCAGTTACTTCATCTATTCATAAACTGCAAGATTCCAACTTCTCATTTTTAGTTGCAATAACTTGCAAGCTATCGAACTCTTAGCTTGAGCACCCGCCAATGCAAGGAGAATCTAGTCTTCCAGCAGTGCTGCTTGCTGATTCTGGCCAACAAAGAAGCCACTAATTTTAGTCTAGATACAGACTAACCCAGGATTCATTATCACATAACCCCCAACTCTCGGAAGACAAAACTCCCTGGTTGCAAAACTAGTCAACTTAGCAAATGGTGTTTGGCGAGCCATGGGCTCATCGCCACAAGGTAATATTTTCCACTCTCTGTCAACTCTGCCCCCTTACCAGCAACATCCAATATCAACTCATTCGCTGCTATGCAAAAGAGAGCTCAGAACATAAATTCACCAAATCTTATCTATCAGAACTAATCACAGCCTTGTATTGGCTTAGCTAGGGAACAAACAAACAAGCAGGTGATCATAATTGGATTATCAGAGGCTTGAGTGTCATTGACCCAAGTTTCTTTGTTGCATTAGTTCTTAAAACTCATCGAAATCAGATAAACAAGCTAAATAATAGCAAGGAAACATCATTTTATTATTATATTCTGCTATCAAAATGCGAAGGTTCTCGTATGAAAGACATGACTGTGAAAAGATAAATACCGGTGACACATGGCATTAGTAATTGCAAAAGGATACACACGTCTGAAAGAATGAAGCATAAAAAGACACAGCTACATGTGATGGTGATAATCCTTAGTGGCTAGCGCTGACCCTCAAATCCGGTGGAAGTTTAGGGAGACACCAGGAAACAACATTGCCAGTCCCAGATGAATCGCAGCGACAACATGTCATGTAAGGAGCACGACATACAGAACTAAACAATAAATCTGGCATATGAACAACTCCAGTATGGGCCTCATTGAGTCAAGCTCTGACGACTGCAATGCGAAAAGCTTTGTTCTGACTTCAGGATTAAAACTACTAAGATGGCATGTTTCTACCCTCCTCTTAGACCCATGAAACGTTCAAAGATTCTGCTATGTTCTTTTAAGAAATTTTTGATGAATGGTAACCAATACATAGATCTACTAATAAAAATTCCAAATTCATTCTATATCTTATCAGAAGTAAGATGATAGTGCTTACACTGTTCCTTATTGTACGAGATACCAAATACAGACAAATGAAGACCAGCTTCCCATTGCAATCTCCTTTAAGCCTGATCCTTTTTAGCTCCCAAACATCTAGTTACATTTAAATCCACCAGTTTTCAAGATGTTCTTGAATTTCTCATTGGCTGCCACTAGCTCAGCAGCAATCCCAGCTTCATTAGCAGAATGGCCTGCATCTGGGACTACCTGTTTTTGCTCGCAAGAGAATTACAGCTTAGTCCTTCCCACTTATACAGTATCAGAGTGCGACGTGTGTGTTAGAGAAAGAGAGAGAGTACTAAATGTAATTGCAGCTGTTTGCATCATGGAGTAAAATTGCTAAAACATGACCAGCCAATGAAAGCATTAATTCAACAACTCAAAAATGTAACTTGCAAGGTTCTGCTCGTAAGTTCTTTATAAAATATACAAAGAAATTATGGAGATCTCCATGGAATTTAGCTTGCAATTTTCATAAACTTAGGCCTATTGGATACCAACGATTTCAGACTTGAATGCATATAATAAAAGACAGTTCTAGTCTAACAGAATGAAGTGCCCAACTTGCACAGTTTCACACTCATGCGAGCCAGGTGCTATGCTTGCAGCAGTACAACCACCCCTGGACAACAGTTCCCTTCATATTTCTTCCGTTACCATCAAAAGTGAAAATGGGGTCTCACCTAGGCACTTCTCCCTAAGATTGTTCACAGAATAGGCATGATAAATACAACTCTGGACTTCCAACTTTACAAATATGAATGTCGACACTCAATATTCCAAACAATAAGTCCTTTTCTGAAGAGGATTGGAGTGGATCACAAATTATCAGATTTGTTGAGATTCTTTTAAAACGAATATAATATAACAAGTTCCTTGTATAATAAGGAATAACACTTAAACTTTTTTCCATTAATAGTTAATATGCTATACAGTGATTTATATCATAAACAATATTTCTCTGCTTTAATGATATAGAGCAAGGTAGTAACAAACAAATAAAGGGTATTGTCTTTAACTGAAGCAAGTTTTCAATCATAAATATTGGGAATTATATCACTAGTCCAAACATTAAAAGCACAAGCAGCAATCAGACATGAAGAATGACAAGAGTCTAGATAGCAACTATCGTGGCCATAGATTATTGGAAACAAATTATCATTTTCAAACAGGGGAAAATATCACATAACAGCACCAAAATGGAAAACAAAAAAGGGATTCAATCCCTTTACATCAGAATAGGAAAGCTATCCTAGCAAAGGAAATGATTGATTTCATTCAAGCGGCCGAGCATGTATGTGAGTTGAAACTTTATGTTACTGATCTGTTAGCTCTCTGAGATTTTTCCAAATTAAACATGATGATTTTAATAAGTGACATTATTAATGCTGACGATGGAAAGATAAAATATATTAATCAATCAAAGAGGTTGCTCAAAGAATTGAAAATAACACTTTAAAGGCTATGCTGTGCTCAAACCTGGAGCATGAAAATG
This sequence comes from Phoenix dactylifera, assembly GCF_051530095.1. Classification (NCBI taxonomy): domain Eukaryota; kingdom Viridiplantae; phylum Streptophyta; class Magnoliopsida; order Arecales; family Arecaceae; genus Phoenix; species Phoenix dactylifera. The sequence goes on along the minus strand of NC_143198.1, from coordinate 28,087,823 downwards.
ATGTTTAAAAAAAATAATTAGTCTGACCTTGAATTCCGCCTCTGGCCATGCTTTATGAAGATCCCAGGCAGACATCATAGGGCAGCAAACATCATATCTTCCCTGTCAAGTGTTAATTTAATAGTGATACTGAATGAGCAACAACCACACCTATTGCAGAGGACTAAAATAAAAAGCACAAGAAATTAAAAAAAAAAAGGAATACCAAATACTCCCAAGTTCACTACAAGATAGACACCAAAGATCTGGTCATTTCAATGAACAACAATTTTATTGAACTGCCAATAGAATCAGCATAAGACAAATTTCTAGATTTAGAGTTTATTTTCACTTTTGAGGTACATTAATTTCTCGAAGACTGCTGTGTATGTAATGTATTGACACACTACAGATCTAGAATGTTCAAAAGTCGGAGGCTGGCAGCAGACTGCCTAAACACAGCAGCTTCTACTCAAAGGTAAGAGGAACTAAATTTAGCATATTTAACTACTATATGAATCGCAATCTGGTAACAAACACTTGGTGAACCAGCAGTTCTAGGTGCTGCTTCATACTGGTTGTGTAACAGAAGCAACAAATACCTGAACAATTACAGTTCTGATATGCCGAATCTTGTCAACATTATCCAACAGGTACGAATCAGAGGGGAAAAATCCTTTGTTCACAAAGTAATGGTTTTCGATCCGTGCAAATGCCTGCAAAAATCAGTAACAAAGAAAAATAAAACTTGAGAAATCTTTTTTTATCCTGTTAAAATTATACCCTGGGTTTGAACTTATGGTTTCAGTGTTGCAAATATACTTGGCAGCATGAAGACGGCAGTTGAAGATCTATCCACATTAACAATGGCGACATATACTTGATGCAAGATTAAATGCAAAAATATCTCAATATCAATACATATTTGCCAGGGAACTTAAGAATCATATACATTTTAGAAATCTTGTAGTAAATATCATTGAGCTTTTGAAAGAATTCCAATCAAGCACCAAAATGATTTCCACTTATACAAGACATCAGCAGGAAAAGCAGACCCACAAATTGCAAGATAAAAGGACTGTTAAAACAAGATGAGTTCTTGTTTGCTGAGGTGTTTGCAAGCCGTCCTAAACTAAGTGTGTATAACAAAAATCTCACATAAATTGCACTTTTTCTAGGATCTTGACTCCTTTTGACACATTATACCTGCTAAAACAAATGTCAATCTTTCCTCTCATAGATTTTAAAAGTGCCAGTCAGCACGGTGCAAAGAATGCCATGCCACTGCCTCACCAGCACATAGCACATAGCACATAGCACACTAGTAACTCATGCCAGTAATTAGTATGCTGCTGTGCCAATGCATGCCACCTTTGTATGGCACCACATGGTAATGTACCATGGTAGTGCCAGGTTGAGAAGTATTTTTTTTCTTGTTTAGCATAGAGGGTATTCTCTTTTGTAAATATAATTTGAGAGCCAGCTTTTCACTCCAAGTACAGGATCACACTATAAACAATATATCATTTCACCATACCACCAAAGAAAATACAATTAGAGACAAAGAAAAGACTTGCCAATGAGAAGTCGTCATCTTCTCCTCTTTTGATATTCTCTTCATTTTGAATAAGATGGGCAGTCATCATCTCCCATGTAGTCCAAATTTTAGCAGCTGTAACCTGTAAAAAAGGATATAAACCAGTCAAAGTGATAGGTAATGACAAACAATTCAATATTTAAAATAGTTTGGCCCAGAACATGATCACTTCTCAGTTTAGATGTCATATGCTAGGAAAACAAATGTTGTGACGAATATTCATTGACCCATCGCAGGAGGAGGTGGGGGAGGTGATTGAATCTATTAATCATTAAGCAATTGCCAGCCAACAAAATGCCTCAACTTGCTAGTAGAAACCAAGCGAACATGTGAAAAAGACATGAAAGACCTTACATATTTTTCTTAGAGCAGAGAAAAATAATCCACATTAATCAACATACTCAAAACTAATAGTTGAAAGGTTATGGCATAACAATAACTAACAAGCCTTCAGTAGTTTGTCTGGGTTGGCTTTTGAATTGACCTCCGCCATTTTTCCTATAAAGAGTTAGGTCTATCATCAACACCAAAAAGATAAATAAACCACAAGCTTTTCATACATGTTTCTTATGCCTTCCTCTAGTTTTTCCACCAATTGGTTTGTGGCAATTTTGTTTCACTGGCTCACAGTCCCAGGCATATGAAATGTCTCAAAAACAATGGGAGTGAAAAAATAGAGCTGAACAGGAGAAAAATAGATAGTACATACCTGAATGTGATTATCATCAGAATTTAGCCTTTTGTGGTATGCAACAATAAAGTTGTCCCTTTCATTTTCTGGAATGAAATCTCTGAAGGGCTCCCATGCTGAAAATCCAAATGGATGACATCATGTCATGAGCAACAAAAATGACACACATCTAATAATTACAATTCATGAAATATGAAGAGATAGAAACAGCAAGCATCAATAATTAAGGTCCTCGGTGAAAGAATGATAGAGTGGCAAAGCCTCTTAGCCAATCTTCTGGTCAGTGAAATGCATAACTTAACCTTCCATGACCAAAGTGAAACATAATGAAGATCATTTATACAGCAGGCGACCTGGTACAAAAAGTGATCTTTCCTTGAGCTAAATCTTTATTAGTCTTTAGTCACCAACATCACATTCAGGTAACTCTACGTAAGATATGGTTCACGTTCTTTTTCCAAGCATGTAAGTATAAGTCCACATCATATACTAATGAGACTACAAAATTGCATAATTTCAGCCTTTGGGTGCACAGCACATTTCCATACTGAACACTAACAAAATGCCAGACAACATTTTACAGCTTTTCTAGTTGATTTTCTCGCCAGTGCAGGTCTAGAGTAATTAGACAATGAAACTGCACATTGCAGCTGTTTTGATGTGCAAACAAGAAGCTGTACAAAAGGTGTAGCATTGTAAATACATCTGTTGATAAATGTCATCTATGTTCACATATTCCCTTTTACTTTGAGCTTTCATGTGGATGGGAAATGAAAGAACTACTAGTTCCCAGAGAAGAAGAGCATTCCCCGGATTGTGTGTGTGTGCGTGGGGTGTGGGGGGAGGGAGGGGGGGGGGGGGGTGAGATTAGACCTCATCTCAACAAATAATTAAAATAAAAGGTCATGGTCCATAACCACCAAGTACAGGAAAGCCATGAGAGATAAGGTGGCTACTGGAAGCAAAAAAAATTATAGGATGCTCAGTTGCATATTAATCATTTTTTAATAGTTCATCGATGAGCGTATGAACTTACAAGTCGATGCCCCATTTATAACTTATCATATTAAAGGCAAGGATTTACTACAATAAAAAAAGAGAATGCGCTAGTAAATTAATTAAATGAATCGAGTCTCATTTGCAATTCATTGATATAAGTGTCAACAAAGAAAAGCTTCAGTTATTGGAAGCAAATGCACGAAGCTTTTGCACTTTGAACACGAGGCAAACTTGATAAGTCAGCCATGTATCCAGCATTACTCTCAAGCAAAGCAATGCTGTAGTGTTTTTATAGTAGGACTCCTCAAACAGGCAGATCTGGACCATAAGTGCTCTCAAGCTCGACCTGCATCATTGAAGGCTTGACTCAAAACCATCCCAGACTGTCCTTGGCCCAACAACATAAGCCAGGCAAAACCCGCTTGCAATATCACAAGTTGAACTTGAATTGGCCAAGTTTCTACATGGGGCAGACCAGGTCCCATTCAGGCCCAAGTGCAAACAATTGGTTGAATGATTTTTTTCTTCATTTTAGTTAACACAAAGAAAGATATAGCATGTGTTCTTGGGTACTGCTGCCAATTAAGTTTATCTAAAACTTTTTTCAGTGTGCTATGATACAAGCTGACAGCATACATTCAAATAAAATGCACAACTGCATGTACATGTCATCCTTGATCCAGATCTCATTGTGTTTTGTCCTCAGATCAAAACCAATTCGAGGCTCTGATTTATTTTTTTAACCCGAGCTCTTTCCAACCCAACTATACCTAAATTAGCTTGCATGAAAGGCAGGCTGTGGCTGATCATGCAAGATGTTGACTGGCCCAGCCCAGCGTGCATCCCTATCAAATAGCCGAGATCATCTAGGTAGAACTAGCCTTCTTGTTAAATGGACCACATCTCAAACTTACAAACCTCTAGCGATTTTAGAGCAAGAAAGGACCATAATTTACAAATTAAAAGGCTTTGGCCAACTAGATGAAATATGAGGGCAGAGAGATGCTAAAACAAGTATAATAGTTATTGTGTTTCATATAAATAATGCATATAATAAAGAGAAGTGCTAGGATGGTTTCTAGGTGAAGGTTAGGCAAATTGAATCTAGAAGAGGTGATAATATGCCTAATAAGATGACACCCAATGACTAGATTTCCTGTGTAGCTTGAAAACAAGTAAATCCGAGGGAATGAGACCAGTGTAAGGGCAATAAATCTGCATGCCTGAAACAATTAGTAGGGTGTTATTTCAATGAGAGAACCAGGATATGTTCTCTAATACCAAGCGTTAAAAGCAAAAAAACAAAATTCTCAAATTATTTGAGTATTCTATTGCACTTCATTTAAAAATATTTTATCAAGCATACATTTTAAAAAAGATAGATGGTAATGTATCTGCATAAAATAGCATTAACTGTTGCATTGTAATAACATTAGCTCCTTGAAAGATTTCTGCAGATCTGTGGTGTCAGGAAACCAATATTTACTGATCGAAATGCCTTTTATTCTGGCTGAACATTAGTGTGTGTTTCCAGAGAGCTAAAGAATCATTCAAAAAATAGCAAGAAACTTAAACCATCATACCATCTGGGAAGATAGCTGCCGCACCACCCTCATAAAACCAATCAAGCTCCTTTTTCCTTAACAAAAAAATGCCTCTAAGAATAATACCAGTGACCTTAGAAAAACACCAGAGAAAACGTTAGGAGTGTTTGTCCAGAGAAGGATCTTAAATGGCTAGAACAGCAAAGCATATAGACAAAGCACACTTGAATGTCATGTAGGAATGATGAAAGGTCAACTAATAGTTTACCCTGTCAGGGTGTGATTGGCTGTATGCAAGAGCCAGTGTGCTTCCCCATGATCCACCAAACACCTGCATTCTTCTGATATATGTAAGGTAATACCATTATAGGTGAGATGAAGCAGAGGTAGAAACCTTACCTCCCATTCTGGTATCTCTAAATGTTCCCTAAGCTTCTCAATGTCGTTAATTAAGTCCCAAGTTGTGTTGTCCTCTAAGCAGGCATGGGGAGTACTTTTACCTGAACCTCGCTGGAAATAATAATTTGGCATATCAACAAATGATTCTCTATAAAAGATTTACTTAACAAAGAACCTAAAATATTCACTCAGAAAGTGCACCTGATCAAATAAAATGATCCGATAAAACTCTGGGTCAAAGAATCGTCTATTGCTAGCTGAGGTTCCAGCTCCTGGTCCCCCGTGAAGAAACACAACAGGCTACCAAGAAGTTATATGAAAAGGAATAGAATGAATGATTAAAAGAGAGCTTAAGCAGAAAACTGTATGGAAGGTAAGAATAAGATAAAAAGATGGCACCAGTTTTAAAAGCATTGTAAAATAAAAATACAATTTCATGCAAGTCCAAGAAAGTCAGACCTACAATTTTACATAATTCTGGTTTCATGCGAGACGTCCTCTGCATCTGTTTCTAGACAGTAATATGTTACACGTTCCCACGAAATCCAGCAATTATATTTTATCTTGTACACCCAGTTTTATGTTTGGCCTATAAATACACTTAACCAGTGAAATCAAATATAGCTACCATGAATTTCAACACCCTTTGTACCACTCCAATAAAATGCCCCTCAAATGCACATCCTGCAATTCCATGAAATCAAAGGTGCATCCAAGATTTAAGTTAAAAGGTTCTTGGTGACAATGTTGAACCTAGGGATCTACTATCACAGTTACTCTCCATGTTGCCTTCCAAGGCCTCAGCCACATGCCTTCCTTGGCTTTCAAAGGATCTCAATAACATTGTCTTGCTGTTAAGTCTCAACTAATGCCTCTCCCACCTTCCTTCAGGAACTATGAAAACTTAAGGCTTGTAACTAGAACCATGCGTTTTGTCATCAGAAGATAACAAACTGGGTGGAACACAAGTAACCTGGTTTGAAAAGCTCATATCTTTAAGATCAAAGCCACCTTAAATAGCTTCCTTCTGTTATCTAGATTCATCTTCAGAATGCTTCTCTTAATTACTGAAGATACTTAACAAAATCTGTTGGTTGATCTTTCTGAATGGTGGTAGTAGTAAGGCAAAGGACTAAACCTTTTGATAGGACTTGCAAAAGCAAAAGATACAGCAGGTAGTATTTAGAGATATTTATAATTTCATATAATTTGTAAACTTCAGATGGCATTGTAGGTTTGGCTTCCTTTCATGGTGAACTCATTCTACTATTTGGAATTTTTTTAATTGATTGAAGGTCCAAAGTTCAAACATTCACATAGACAATTCACAATGCATGTATTTTAACAAACATAAATATCAAGGGTGGCAGTCTTTGTTTAGATGACAAGGAGGTCCAGATCCATATGTTGGCTTATTGCCACTTACCATAAAAAAGTTAAAGCAAAAGCATTTCTATGAGATTACAATCATATATTCCTGTTCAAAGGAAGTCCTCAAATACTTCAACATTTGAACATAGTGGGGAAGTAGTGCAAGCAATTTGAAGGGCAACGTTGGGTTTCTAGAATGGAAAATTAAGATCTTTATTCTAACCAATAATGGCAGATACAATCTATCTTATCAGATTGTAAGCATATCAACTAACAGGCAAGAGAATAGTAAAATAACAATTTACATTCTTTTTCACTACTCCCCTCCCTTTTCAAAGGTTGAGGTACAAGGGGAACATCATTTAGAAGTCAGGGAGAAAAAAATTAGGTACTCCTTGCTGTTTATACCACCTCCTCAATTATACTAAGCAATCTCAACATGACAGCAATCTACCTTTCCTCAAAATTAAATGGACAGAAACAGTCGGCTTTCAAAGTCAACAGCTACATCCTTCATTTCTGTAGGCAACAGGAGAGTCAGACAAATACAACATTTCCATGTTCCAACATGCAACAGCAAGCCTGTTTTAGTATCTAGATACTCCAAAGTTTCATACAATTCTATATTGTTTGAAACTTAATTGAAAATGGCAACATCAGATAATATGAATAAAGATGCTCACTCACATGCCCATTCGGGTTTCCAGACTGCTCCCAGTACAACGCATGGATATCTGAAACCTTCAAAAATCCTGAAGAGTATGGCTCTATATGTGGGTAAAGACTCCTATTCAACTCCTGAGATTCCTTTGATGTTTCCATAGAAGTCCAAAATTGTTGAGCAGTAGGAGAATATTGATTTTCAACACAAAAAAGCAACTTGTTCCTACCTGCATGTCATAGTCAGATCTTTAAATTACAAAAGGGATGAGGCCCTGATTGATGACTGAAAACAGAATGCATATGCTAAGAATGATTTTATATATTAAAATGCTTTTAAAATGAGTTTCAACTTTATTACAACCAACATATTCTGGAAATTATAATATCCTTCCTCAGATGCAACATATCAGCCTGAAAATTTGAACTTGAACATTTTTCATGTGAAAATTGAAAAAAATGCAAAAAGGACAAAACTAATTTGACTAGAGCTCAAGTTACATCAGTCTGGACACAAATGCGGAATACATGACATTATCGCACTCAAATTACATTAGTTTATTATCATGGCAGAAGCCGGAGGAATTATAGGACACAAGGACTGAGCTCAATTTCAGGATATGTGTAAGTTGGCATCTTTTAGAACACAAACCTTCTATAGTGATGTAAGTTTGCTATATCTGAAATACATGTCGAATTGGCTATACAGGTTTAGGGATACAAATCAGGAAAGAGGCTCGTCGAGGCAGATAGCAGTTAGTTCGCTCATAATTTAAGATCAGAATGATGTTTTCATATGAAGCAAGCAGTGAAAGTTGGAAGAATTTTGTGTGTGTGTGTGTGTGTGTGAGTGGTAAGGGGGGTGGGGAGGGGGGGAGAGAAAGAGAGAGAGAGAGAGAGAGAGAGAGAGAGAGTAATTAATACCAGAATCTGACCAAATAGAAAATGTTTATTGGGGAAAATGAAAGAAAATGGAAGAAAGTCCTAACATATAAGGTAGACTGCAGCAAGTCTTTTAGGAAGCATATGAGGTATAAAGATAAGGAACATATACACAACTTCTCCCACTGAGATTTTTCCTTCTTAAATAAATGTAACAAGATTGTTATGACCAAGACTTCAAGAAAGGGCAAAATGTCAGAAATTTTCAAAGAATACGGAAAATACAGTAAAGACAGCCAGAAGCTCAGTATGAAAGTATATAGTGTTGCGACACAATAAATATTAACAAGAAAGGAGACCATGCCTGAAACAAGGCAGCAAACTTACAGCACATTCCATTGAATCCAACTTACAGCAGGAAAAAAAATGCCTTCATAAGTTAAAATTCTGAATCAAATTAGAGCGATCAACTTCTTACTGCCAAAGAATTCTCCAATTCCACTCTTTCTACAGCACTCAGAAGAGATGCGAGAAATAGTACTCCAAACCATCATCTTTCTTTGGAATTCAATGTCCAAAACATTCATTTAGGCCAAGAATCAGATCTTGGAATGAGGAGTCATTATTTAATTTATTGAGCATGTAAATCAAAATCTAAACATCTAAATGTGGTCAAAATAATCTGAAGGTGCGCACCCTACTCTTCTGTCAACTCAGAAAGGACACAGCTTTTACATCTGGTCTATTCCCTTCCTAACAGTTTCTTGATTACTAAAATCTTAATAATATAGGGGATTTACATAAAAGTGTTCAAAATACTGCCATGTATCCCTCAACGTCCAAAGCAACAAAGCTATCAGCCCATATCTTGATTCCAAAACTATTCCACTCTTATTTCTTGCAACGATCTTAAAAATATTTTTCTTGTACCCAAAAACTGCAAGAATTCATGAAATTCATAGTATCCTACCTTTCTTATGAGTCTCAGCATAGCAGAAATCACAAATATTAAAAACAACAATCAGTGGTAGATAGTTTTCTCAACCCATCTCCGATAATAAATATGCCAAACAAGATGAAATTTCATCAGCCTTTCTGAATTATCTTCCCTCATGTGCATCGATGTCATGCAATCCAGTCTTTTACCACTTTTCCTTTCACTACCAACTACACTTCCCATAAAGTATATTTCCTTCAAGAATCGCGTTTGACAGACGCATCTAACTACCAAATGTAAAAAGTTTTGAAATTTGAAACGGTTATGAACCGTCCCTCCCCATTTAAACTCATTTAAAACCCATCCTAAATGCAATAGAGACGTTGGGCTCCAACGTTACTCCAGGTGGGAGAGAGAGGAGAGTCCTCTCACTCTCATTTAATTCCTCCTCTTCATATTCGTTAGTGTGCTTTTTCCTTCTGGGGTTTTTTCTTTCCTTTTTGATTTTCTTTCAAGCGGTGAGGGGAGAAGAGGAGGGGTTATCTTGCCGTTAGTCTCCTCTTCGTCAATCTCTCTTCGTCTTTTGGCTCTGAATCAATTGTGTACGAGTATATAAAAAAGTTCTTGTTGAGTTCAAGAGATTTTATAGTACCATGCGCGTTTACAAATTCAACGGTCTGTTGTATCTTGGGGAGAGATCCCCAGAATCCAGTGCATGTAAGAAGGTGAATCTCTTTCAAATACAGTAACTACACGTCTTTGAAAAAAATATTTATTTTATTTTGGATCGAAAGGAAACGACATCAAAGAGATAAGCATCGGAACCGGTTGTTTCAGTGAAATTAAATTATTTGTGGATTATTTAAGTTCTTTTGAGGGGATCTATATTTCCATCACTAGATTCCTTTTCCCCATCCTTCTATATCGTTCTTAATATCTAAACCATCCGGCACCAAATTGACAAGCAAATTAGAGCAACGACCCAACGATCAAGCAAAATTTCTTCCTCTCGATGGAGAAACAAAGAATTAGAGATCCACTTCACGGATCAAGAACAGAAAAGAATCCCGAACCTAACAGAGGCGCTTCGTGATCAACCTGGGGTTTTCTTGATTTGGAATAAGATATCATCTAGAGAGAGAGAGAGAGAGAGAGAGGTATACCTGAGGGAGTCTTGTTGCTGGGAAGGCGATGAAGGGGGAGGGAGGGACGGGATCGAGGAAAGAAGGGAACGATCGGCGTGGTGTTGGGGGTTTTAAGGAGGGGAGGAAAAAAGAGCGAGGCGGCGGCAGTGCCGAATTGGGGACTGGCGAGGCCAAGTCTCATTTGACCGATCGGAGACGCTCGGGAGGGCCGGTCTTGTGGTGGATCCCTTGGTTCCGCTTGATGGGAGGCTTTCGTACGATTCCCCGGTCTCATACAGTAGTTGCTGGGAAACGCGTTTACGGGGCTCGATTCACGCTCATTAAAGTTTTCCGGATTCCTTTTCGCATTTCGTTTCTCAGTTTATAATATTCTGTTTTTTTTAGCAAAAAGGAGGAAATTAAGAAGCTTTTGATCAACGAGTATATATGAAACGCTTAAAATAGATGAGTTTTTAAAATAGAGTTATTTAATTATTTTTCACAAAATATGTAAATATGTTTTATGAATATCTATTTTAAGTATAAATTTCTTGCAAGTGTATTAAAAACTGGGATTTTATAAAGCTTAATATACTATTTTTTTTACTTATATTTTTATTAAGAAGAAAGTTATTTGACGAAACTAAATAAATGGATTTATTCCAACTTGCTCCCCCATTTTCACCCAAAAGTTATCTCTGCTTATTTCACCAAAACAATATAACTAATATGGAACATACAAGCTCTAAAAATAAAATAAGTTTCTTATACCAAAAAAAAATATATTCTATTTTAGCCTTGTAGAAGTCAAAAAAATGGTCTGGATAAGACTTGGAAGAGAGGTCTTCTACAACAAATAAATAAATTTTACACACATTAGGGCTATGATGGGCCCAAGTTAGCCCAAGGCCTAGCTAGCCATGTCAGGTCGGATTTTGGCCTAGCTTCAAAATATTTTGATTAGACTTGAGCCTAAAAATAGGGCCTAATTAAATTTCAAACCGAGCTTGGATTAATGCTTGGCTCAATTCTAGTCTAATGCAAATCTAGTCCAAAAACTTGACATAATCTAGGTAGGCATTATTGAGCACAACATGAAGCGAATACTTAAGTAGCTAACCTAGCTTAATACTTGGCTTTTGACCAACTCATATTCTCGTGCCTCTGCTCGATCATTAGAGCGGATAAATTTAGAGGAGTCACTTTGACAATATGCAATATAACACATACGTCATTCTCAAATGGAAATTCAAATCTTTCTATCTTTGGGAAGAAGATCCTACTCATAATATGGTGGAGAAGCCTCATCTCAATACTCAATTAATTCACATCTACCTTCTCATACCGTGTAACATTCTCTCTGCCCAAAATACAGTGAAGCCCAATGTGCCTATCCTCCAACCTATCCAAAAGCATGCCATTGTTGGGCATGCGGAAAATGCGGCTCAGCACATAACAATCCAACTCAATCTCTAGCCTTTTTACAATTGAGATTATATTACTTATCCCAAATTTAAGGTTGTGGTAAAACTCACGTGCGAGATAGAGATAAGTGAGTATTCTAAGACTACACACTCCCATCTTTGGCTCTTGATTCTCTCCCCAATCATGAATCCCTCACTCTCCAAATAGGATAAATCAATATTCCAACTAATAGTGGCATTATGAGTAGCAAAGGGTGCCTTATTCGGCATCTTCCGTGAGGGAGAAGACTCTGAATGGTAGGGGGAATGGTGTCTAGCTCAAGGAGCTGAAAAATGCTCCACCTTTTTCTTCTTTCTTCTCCCTTCTTCTTCTTCTTCATGGATGGGTTGAGGCTTCCTTCTTTAAGCCATTTTCTTCTTTGGTGCTATTGAAAGCTAATCGAAAGCTTGCAGCCCAAGAAAACTAGATGGAAAGGGTGGATATGAAGAATGGAGAGAAAAGGGGGAACAATGATTTGGAATGGGAAGAGTAGAAGAACAAGAGATTGGCTCACCTTAAATTGGGGTCACTACCCAAGATGGGTCGACCCTTGGGTCCCCTTCGAAGCAGTGGGAAAGCAAGGGCCGACCCTTGGGTCGACTCCTTAACTTGTTGCACACTGGAGGTCGACCTAGGTGTCAACTTCTAGCATTTCAAAGATATGGGGTCAACTCGATAGTGCTAGGGATCGACTCCACAGTCCTGGAGTCGGCTGTCAAGGCTTTCTAAGTTCAAAAAAATCGAAAATAAAGATCTAAACAAGGAAAAATATTCCAAGATATGAAATTTCATCAAACTTAAGAACAATTGAATAAATATCTATGGATTGAAGTGAGGCAAATGGGTCACAAATCCCTAATTCTCATCTAATCTTACTAAATCTATTTTTACTAAGAGGCTTGGTAAAGTTGTTAGCTATTTTTTTTTAATAAGTATAAACAAAGTCAAGCATCACATCATTATTTTGAACACGATCTCTTATAAAATGATGTCTTATGTCAATGTATTTAGTTCTTGAACGTTGAATTAGATGGTTAGTTAAATTAATTGCACTTGTGTTATCACATCTTATGGAAATTTTATTAAGTTTAATGCTATAATTCTCAAGTTGTTGCTTAATCCATAAGATTTGAGCTCAACAATTTCTGACCGCAATGTATTCAGCCTCGACCGATGACAATGCTACTAAATTTTATTTCTTGCTAAACCAAAATATTAACTCTACTTTTAAAAATTGACAAATTCTACTAGTACATTTTCCATCTTTTTTACTACAAGCAAAATTTTCATGTGAATATCCAACTAAATTAATTAAATATTGCTTCGAATGCCACAAACCTAAGTTTCGAGTGCTATACAAGTATCTTAGAACACTTTTAACAGCAGTTAAATATGATTCTTTAGGATTAGCTTGAATCTATTGAGTGCATATAAATCTATTGAGCGCATCAAAAGTCCTCTAGGTTATATATGATGCCGCCTAGATTGTTTGGGGAGGGTTTTCTATTTTTGATTAATTCTTTATGTAGGAAGCTACTTTGCCATTCTTTGCTGCTAATCATTCTTGTTATCAATGCTACATATTCAATTTATGGTTTGATCAGTCCTTTGTTCTGGACCCTGTGTGCAAATCTAATCTCCAAGCATCATTCTGTTCTTTCACTGAGATCACCACACTGCTGTTTGCGGGTTTGCAGATCTAAGTCAGCAGATGCAACAGCCACCTGGATTTGTCACAGCCAGAGCAACAAGCCTTACATTCCATCACCTTCACGTCATGGCGCATCTAAGACAGCAGCCTCACGTATCAGGATAACCCTGTCCAGATGGCCACGTGTCATTCCTTCAGTGGGCGCTCCTCTCATCTCTAGATTCTCTACCACCCAAACAATCCCTCTCCCGAACATTTCCAATCCTATAGGCAGAATAAGAGAAGGAGAAATTCGCAAAAGGCGCGAAGCCTGCAAGGTGGCAGCAGCAAAATGGCATCCTCAACTGCCGTCGCAGCCGTACATCCGATCGCCGTCAGGGGCCTCGCCGGCAGCTCTTTCAACGGCACCAAGCTCGCCGTCAGGTCCCCTCGCCGGACTCACTTTCGTCCTAACCTCCGGTAGAGTCTTTTTTTGCCCCCCTCCTTTTAACGTCTGTCCATCGTGTATGACAATCAGACGGCTCCGAATTCATCAGAATTGTCCTCTTGGCAGGTCCAGCACCGTCACAGTAGTGGCGAAGTACGGCGAGAAGAGCGTGTACTTCGATCTGGAGGACCTCGGCAACACCACCGGTCAGTGGGATTTGTACGGATCCGATGCCCCTTCGCCTTACAATCCCCTTCAGGTAATGTGATCTCGAACATTTACTTCCTAGATTTGTGTAGTAGATCTTTGAATTCTCTCTCTCTCTCTCCCTTTTGATAATTTTAAACAGAAATTGAATGCGAATAGGCTTGCCATGTTCGACATCTAAGTACCAAGTTTTCTAAGTAATTCGTGTAAGAATACAGATATTTTCTTGGAATTAAAATAGTTGCCAGAAACAATATTTGATGAGCGATCTAACTTGTTAACACTTCATTTATCCAAACTTGATATAAACGCACATTGTTCATTCTTCAACATATCATATTTTAGATGTGGTTGTTTTTTATTAATTGGCTAAATTTGTTTGTTATACAATGTGCTGGAAAGATCCAGCTGTTGGAGAGTATGAACTCATAGATTTAGAAGATTTATGTACAGAAGAATGTAGAAAACATCTGAACCACAAGTGGCAAATGAAAATGATTTGGTCAGATATTTTTTCAGAGTTAATCTCGGAAGATTAATTATTCTGGACAAGAAATATGTTGGTACAGGCTTCTATATGATTTGGTAACATTTGAGGAGCATTTAATAATTGATGATTGCTTAAAGACCAAAATCTCTCTGTCTCTCTATCTCTCTGAGATGTCTCATGGTTTTGGAAGAAAGCCACAAGAATTTTCAGCATAGACAATCATATTCCTTTAACCAACTAAACGCATCAGATATTTGTGAAAACGGATTAGCATGATGCAATCAAACTGTTATCTCAAATTCTAAAATTAGGACGAGTTTAGGGTTTAGGGTCCAAACATAAGGAATCTTTGGCTGGTAGGGTGCATGCCATAAAACTCAGAAGGCAAGTTGGTGAATGAGAAGTGCAATGATTTGCAGTTTAAGGCCATGAAGCCCAGTGGAAACTTTCTAAAGTCTTCCTAGACTTTGAAGGAGTCTAGAGGAAGAGAAACATAAATGGCAATACATAAGGGCCTGTTTGGTATTGTTGTTTTTTTTGTAATTTTGTATCCTCACAATAAAGTGAAATACCAGATGGAGCTTGATGTTGGAGACAGCATTTGCAAGGAACCTCTGCCATCCCTTGCTTTAATTATCACTTTTTCTGAGTGCAATAAATTTTTGCTGTTAAAAACTATAAAGGTTTTACAAACTATTTAACGAATAGAAGGTTTTCATCATACATATTTGTTCAATCTAGTTCAATTTTCTTCTTGGATCTTCAGGAAAAAAAACAGGAAATGAAATTGATACCAAAAATTTCCTAAAAAATTCGTACACACGCACGCACAAAAGAAATCTGTGGCACTACATGATTAGAGATTTACCTCAGGAAATGCATGCTTCATACAGCTATGCTTGTACGATCTGTTGATGTGGTGTTGCAAATTAGCACGTCTCTTTTGCTTCTTTATGCAATGCAGGGTAAAATTATAAGCTTAGATTCATGCATATAGATGTAACTAGTATTTACATATGCTTGTATATGTCGGAGCACATTGCTATGTTGCAACAATTGACACCAATAATATGTATATGGACATGCAGAGCAAGTTCTTTGAGACATTTGCAGCCCCATTCGCCAAGAGGGGTTTGTTGTTGAAGTTCTTGATAGTAGGTGGTGGCTCCTTGCTTGCCTACCTAAGCTCCACAGCTTCTGGTGACATACTACCAATCAAGAAAGGCCCTCAACTGCCACCCACCAAAGGGCCACGCGGCAAGATATGATTTGCATTGACCATGAGAGAATCTCTGTCTCTCTTTGTTTATGTTGTCGATATGTGTCGTTTGATCAACTTTGTAAGTAAAGCCTGGTTGCCCTTTTTTGCTGATTGTAGCCATAAACGTGATCTCAAATAGTTCTCTTGTGCTAAGTCAGGATACTTTGATCAGAGTTAATCGGCTTCATATATTATTTATAGTTCTGTGTAACATGATCATCTGATTGGTCTTGATATACTCTTGAATAATAAGATGAAAATAGTATAAGTGGCTGCAACAGTTAATGGTAACATTTGGCACCATTATTAAAATCTCAACATACATTTGAGGACAGGTTTGCCATAGTTCTCTTCTGATTAAACATTCAATAGACTTAACATGGATCTTCCAGACAGAAGTAACTTATAAACCTTAAGTACTCCTTTTACATTAAAATGAGTTCTCATGAACTTCCTTTTTAAGTCTCTATAAATAAGTATGGTTCCATTCTTCATGTTTCACAGAGAGTTGATTGATACCATCATTACAATTTGGGGAGTCAGGATCATCAAGTGATAAATAGTAACAGGAAAAAGCAGCGTCCAAATGCATCAAACATGATAGTAGTAATTTCCTAGCAATAAGGTATGATGCAACCCAGATGACTCGATCTTATATGCCTCTTATGTGCATCTCATCTATGTATAGAAGAGGTCAATTGTCTTTCTCTTGTTCTTGCTCTTCTCGTGAGCTCCTAATCCTCAGATGGCTTCCTTTAGTAGTAATAGGATAACATTCTTTAAAAATTCATTTTCAAAGAGTCAATGAAAATAAGAGTACAAGTCTACTATGCAATTACCTTGCTTTATAAACAAAGATAAGATTGTAAGCTTGTAGCTCTTATCCTTTCTGCTATATGCCTTAATGGAGCTGAAGGAACTTGGGCTCCTTTATTTTCTCTTTCTGATTTTTCAGTATGTAATACAAACCATATGTTCCTCCTCGATGGTTTCCACTGATCTCTTCCTTTACTCAAGGTATTTGAAAAGTTGAACTAGTTGTATAATTTTGACATTATAAGTATATTTAAAAGGAGAAAAAGCTTAACAAATGAAAAGAAATAGAATTTTCTGGAAGTCAGCTAGATAAGTCTCTGCAAGTTCGTTATAAAAATAAGGTGCAATTCATATGCCCTCTGAATTTTGGAACCAACTCTATAGTTCCTAGATTGTCACCTCGCTCCTCAGGAAAGCTTCCCTGGAAATGCCTTTTTCACTGGTTTATGTCATGAAGGGCTTTTCAAAACTTCAACCTCAGACCATGAAACATTTGGGTCTTTGATCAACTACTGATTAGACATCATGTTCCTTAACTAGAATTCTCAAGATCTACCCTATTTTCATTGGTTTATATTATACAGAACATTAGAAAGGTTGGAAGCTTTATTCAGACTCCATGTAATTATTATTAAAACCTCATGCAATACTAGTTCTTCAAATGTTCAATCATCTTTTTAATAGAAATCCTTTTTTTGGTCTTTGTGTGTATGATTCGTCATGTAGAGCCCCTGAAGTCTTGAAATCTTGATCCTTATTTAACCCTCGAAAAAAAAGAAATCTTCATGCATGCTTGCATCAAAATTAGCAATTTATGTTGGAATATGTGCTCCATAGCAAGAATTTCTATGGATCTTCTGTTGAGTCATCGACTTAAACATTTTTTGTTCATAACCGCCTATACGCCCATTATAACCTATTGTTATATTGTTTAGAACACATATACATATGTTCTCTCTCTCTCTCTCCATATATATATATGTACACACATACACACACACACACACACACATATTATCATCCTTTCATAGGTCAAGAGCATTCAAAATAAAGCTTATCAAGAGGGTGAAAAATTGGGAGAAGACGTGTTTAATAAGAAAAGGAGAGGGTGGATTTCTTGGGAGTTTATTCCCCTCTAGTATATTACCTGGATACTCCATTTTAAAGCTCTCTATGAGTGTCGAATCTTATGGATACTTGGACATGGTAGAATAAGACATGATATGACTGGACACTCCACTCTAAAGTATCTCCTGCCAATGTTAGTATAAGGTATCCAACCTTTGGCACTTTTTTTCAGAGTGTCATGCAAAGGACCCTGAGTTTTAGGGGTTGGACACTTGAAGTGAGGTGTCCTTCAGTTTTTCTAGACACTTTAGATGAAGTGTCTTTATGTTTTTAATATAAAGTAATCAAGATGATATGTACACTTTAAGCAAACTATCGTTATATTCTTAATGTAAAGTTATCATAATTAAATTGAAAACTTTAAGTGAAATATCATTATATTTTTAATGTAAATATATCAACATTAGTCATCATTTTAAGTATCTCAATATATCTTAAATGAACCAAGAAAATAAATTAAACATTTCACAAACTTGTGTTCGAATAAGCATCAAAGACACGAGCACATTATATACATAGGTACATACGTACATGCATATAGTTATACACAAACACACGCACATACTCTTATATGCGGTGCTCCCAGTCCTAGATTTGTAGAGGCTGCCGTTTCCGACACTTGAAGACACTCAGAAACTTGGCACCCATGCCAAGTGTCCGGATGGCACTGTCCCTTGGCAATGCTATGAGCAAGAACAGTTCAAGGATTTCTATGTTTATTATTAGTATTATTTTTTTTGCTTCTGAGGAACTAAGTTTAACTTCTTTTGACTTTGCCTTTTCTTTTACTCTCATTACAAAATGGAACTTTGTCTGATTCTAATGTTAGTCAGATTATCATTGTATTATTCAACAAACAGAAAATTTTAAATTGATGGATCTTCTACCTGCTTATACCAACAACATAACCATTCAAATAATAATAATAATAATAATAATAATGTGGTATGGGTAATTGGAGGTGAGTCAAAATAGTTTTGCTGTCATATGTGAATCCTTGGTTGCACCCTCGAACAGTCCTGTTATGTTATGTTCTCCCATGAACACTTGAACACTAGTATTTTTGAGTGCAATGTTTTCATGCGATGAGGAGATTCTATGAACACTTTCTGTTGGTCATGCAAGAGAATGTCAAAATTTCTTGTACAGAGTTCATTCAGAATCTTCTCAGGAGTTATAGTGTCATTATCAACAAGAGATCAGTAGCTTCAAGAGTGTACAGGGGTATGTCAGAAGCACCCAAACTGCGAAACCCAGCAACAGTGCCGAAAGTTTCATATAGTAAAGCTCTGATGTGTCTGAAGACTTATATTTGCGTTTGTTGCCTCCTGCACAGCATCCATCTCTTTTTCCTTTGCTTCTGGCACATCTTAATGGAGAGATGATGGGCTTCTCAAGCCTCCCAAGATCTCTATCTTCTCTATGTAGGAAAATTTCTTGTTAGTTACGATAGGAGGAGGCTTTTTCATCAACTTTCCATCTTCTGAGTTCGACATTTCCTCCAAGTTACCTGAATCCTTCTTTTTTGTCTCAGAGTCCTGTTCTACTTGCCAACCCATGAAATCTGATAGAGTCATCGAAGCGGGTGCTTCCATTTGATTAAGCTTCTCGATCTCTGCTTGAGGATCAAGGACCTTCACCTTTCCTGTGACTGGCTCCGTATCTGTCAACGTGGGCCTTTTCTTTGTTCCTCCAAGTGTTGGATCTTGAGCGAGAGAATCAGCATATAGGACATCTTCAATTCGAGATATCACAGTGAAAGCCAAGCTTTCTAGAACTCTCGAGTAGCTTTCCAGAATGGAGTGTCCAACATCCTAAAGAGATGGATATGGAAAATTCAAGAGAAAAGGCTGAGTATCTGTCAATTGCTGTTGTTGAGAACAATATGATATTTTGGCAGATTGAAGAAAGTTAAGATAGTGAAATTTGGTCTTTTTACCTTATTGTATTGAATCTTGCTGATATCGAGAGCTGATTGAGGAATACCAGGGAACCTGTGCTTTAGTATGAGTAAGATGGTCTCTGCTCTCTCTTCAAATTGTTCCCTCTTCTCCAAGCTAACAGCTGATCCCCAAGAAGATTTTCCATCTTTACTGTGCATCTTCCTCTTCCAAATTACAATAGATGCCTCAATTCGGTTTTTGAGGTCGAGAATCTTGTGTTCTGTGGACAAGTCTAAGGATCCCAGGAATTCTTCAGGGTCGAAAACATCAACTGTTATACTCCGATATAGTGCATCTCCAAGGCTTACTCTCCCATTCTATCATATAGAGTAAAAGTACTTCAACTTTAATTTATAGTACAATAACTGGAAGGGGGAACCGGTTTGAATAACAGGATAAGGAGCATTAGGTCATCAGAATTTATATAAACAGCGGTCAATGATCGGTGGAAGAAAATTTATCTATTTTAATACAACGTTAGGAATTTGAAGATGAACTGCATTGTTCATGATAAGCATATGTTAGTTTACTAGAGGATACTGATCTAATGAACATAAGAAAGTAACTAGAAGAATCTGGGTTTAAACTTAATGTTAGAAAGGCATTGTGTAGATATCAGTAAGCATGCCAAACACAGATTAAAAGCTGACTATAGAAGTAAAGATGGGCCTGAAGTCATAACAATAAATTCCCCTTCTCTAAAAGCATATCAAAATTATTCTGGTGCAGAATCTTTATTCTATCACCGACGGTTAGTTCAGCAGATGCAGAACTTATGTATCATCGACAGGCTCGGAATAGTATTGAAGTAGTAATAAGTGCATGCTAGAATAGTTAATATGAATGGAATCTTATTCCGGGAGTCTACCTTAGGAAGGGATTCGATATATGCTTCTGGAATTTCCATTTCCATGAGAACATTAGCATTTATAGCCATAGCAGCCTTGAGCACTTGGTTCACAAGCTCCTTCAGATGCTGAAGCCATTTTCTGGACATCTCAGAAAGACCACTTGGAGGGACTTTCACGGTTGGAAGCCACCATTTGTCATCCTTTTTTCGTGTTCCCCTCTCAGACTCATCAGCATCTCTGGACGCATACCAGAACTCATTATGGTCTTTGAAGCGGTCAAGGTATTCCTGTTTTATCAGAGGACAAGGATTAAAATAAATTCTAGTTGAATGATTAAAAATGAACCTCTAAAAGTCATATAGACTTCCTTACAATGAGCATTGCGTCAAGCTTGCGCAATGCTGGGATATTCATGTGAAGATCTCTGCGTTGCTGAGTTACCATTATCTGTAAGGTTTATAAAACCAAGAAAAAGAAAAGAAAGAAGGAAATTGAGTTTTAGTCTTGCATTCAGAATTGAGGCAGTTTTTTTTGTTTTAATGGATATATTCTATAACCTCAGAAGGGATTAATGTAATTAAAAGTGCAAAAGATATGAATTATGTGTGTGTGTGTGTGTGTGTGTGTGTGTGAGAGAGAGAGAGAGAGAGAGAGAGAGAGAGAATGGAGTTTCATTAAGACCTCCATGCTGGTTCCATCCTTGGATTTCTGTTGGGAAGCAACAAACTCTACTATGTGATCAGTGACTGACAAAAGCCAATCAATTTCCCTCCTCCACCTAGCCTTCCTTTCTGCTGACATGGGTTCCAAACGCCATTGCTCCCCGAAAACAGAAGCTGAACCAATCAGAAAGAAATTATAAAAAAAAGAGTTTTTAGAATATTTGTATATGTGCTGGTGACGATATCAGGAGTATCTATAGCATGGGTTGTTTCATGAATAGGATTTTTATAAGCCTAGAAAGCCAATCATCTAATACAAGTAGGTCATGCCTACAAACAGGTCAAGTCATATTATTCTACAGCATCAATATAAATGAGAGAGGGAAAAATCATGTTCTTCCTACATTCTGTAAAGAGAGTAGCTTCTTGGCATACAGAAAGTTCTCGCATCAATAAATAATTTTGGATTAAATCTGGTGAGTCTTTAAGAAAAGGCATTTTATGCGTAAAAATGTTATCCTTTTCTTTAAATAATATCCTATTACTCATAAATTTAGTGTGCAATTATCAAAGCTGCGCCAGGATATCAACTAAAGTTAGATACTGGTAATATTAGATCTATTGTCAATATGATAGCAACTCTGAATTCTCTTTAGATGCAGAAGCTATCTAACATTCACCGGGAGATGTTTTAGATGTGAATAAACATCAACACAACCATCACAAATAGTGGAGAAAAACAAGGATACTAGGATCCAAATAGTGGAAAAAGTCGATTGAGACACTATTTCTTTTTTTTTTTTTTTAAAAAAAAAAGAACTCTTCTAATTTCTAAAGGCTTGTAACTTGGATAGGAACCAATAGCTAGGAATGTGGGATTCATGCAACAATCGGAATCTGGTAGGATAAAGGCTTGTTGTTTGCGTTCATTTTTATCTGGATTGTTCTTCTTTGCAAATTCAGGAGAATTCTGACAAGAAAATACTTCCTTTCTCCAAACTAGTATATTGTTTCATGGATGAGCAAGGGTTTCAGGTCAAGGTCATAATAAGAATCACATAAATTTGTGCATAGATTGTAAATTTCACCTCCCATTAATTGCTTCAGATTGCCGTGATGAACTATACTATGTGTCAACAGTTTAGTACATAAATGAGTCAAACTCTAGCAATACCTGCAAGATTGGTGACGGCATTGGACAAAGCCAGAGCTGAAGAAACTCCTTTTCCACCACCTGACATGTCTTCACCCAGCAGCAGCTTCGCGAACCTCTCCTTCATCAACTCCATATCTAAATCGGACCCATCAAAGACAGTAATAAGTCAACACAAACTTATTGAATTCTTGCTACAGATTATTGTTACTTAAAAGCAAATCTAGGAGGCGAGCTCCCTCAAGCATCCGAATTCAAAACTTTCTTGTCCAAACTTTCACTCCACATTTGGATCTTTCTCTATAGCATATGATACAATCATCTCAAAGCTCCTTGGATATCAATTCCAATCGTATGCATAACCTCTGGGCTGGCTTACCTGAGGGTTGCCCATGGCTGCCTCCATCCTTGCTTAGGCGGGACTTGGGTGCGACATCCAACGAGCGATCGAGCACGCTGCCTACCTGTTCCACAGGGTGATCCGACGTCGTCCCATGGCTCCTCCAGAGTTTCTTGTCATCTACAGCTGATTCATTTCCACCGGCCGCCTCCAGAATCACGCTGTGCACCTTGCGCCCCGAATCAAACATCCTTCTACCTTGAATCAACCTTTCGAGGCTGTGTCCTCTCTTGAGGAATCGAACCATCACACGCAGGTCAGAGTATTCAGATCAAGCAATGTGGAAGGGAGCCATGTCATGCCTTGCCATGGAGAGAATTTGACAAGACAGAAAGTAGTAGTTGGAGGCAGGTACTAAAGAGATTGCATGAGAAGGCCACCTCTCTTATGAAGTAAGGAGATGGAAAGGAAAGCTGAAGACTCTGGTTAGGAGACAAGAGAAGAAACCAATCTCTTTGATGAGGGCAGGGGAAGGGAGGAAGGATGGTAAAGGTGGAAACTTTGATCCTGGAGAGTTTCTAAGAGATAGGAGGAACCCACCTCTCCAATGGGGCCAGGAGGAGGAGGGTGAGGTAAAGTGGGGACTTTGTTGTTGGGAGACAGTTGTAGGGATGAGAGAAGAACCCCACCCTCCTAATGTGCCCAAGGCAATGGAGGCACTACTTGGGAAATTGAGGTTTTCCTCTTTTGCTGCATTGCTACATTGAGTTGGTCTTTGGGTAGAACCTCTCTTTCTTTTAGTTTGTTTTCTCTTCATTCTAATTAAATTTAGACAACTCTTGGGGGACGTGGGGTGCATGTCGAGAGAGAGAGAGAGAGGGAAGGATAAAATAGAAAGGAGTTTTTTTTAGAGGTGGAGTTTGAGGGAGAGAGATTTGAGGGTTCGTTTTCCGTTTTCTGTTATTTTAGGCTCTGAGGCTGGCAGACAGCCCGGGAAACAGGGGCGGCCTCAAATCTAGGACCACTTTGGTCCTTTTAATGAGTTGTTTAGTTAAACGACATAGATAACTCTAAATACATATCAGATATATGCAGTATATTCTTTTTGTATGAAGGAATTCCAAGATTCCACTATTTTAATTGCTCAAAATTATCTCCTTTCATCCTAGAATTTTTCAGAAATGTTCAGATTATTTCAGTTATGCTTATATTAAGTGATGAAAGAGAGTCTGCTTCAATAATTTGCCATTTATCTTGAGAAATATCACATCAAAAAAAAAATGCTATTATGAGTTAATGAAGAATCTGTTAACATGAGTATGTATTGCATATTAACTTATCATGTTTAGACAAGGAAAATTTGTTTGTAGTTTGGCAAACAGCTTTGGTTAGATGTGATTGAAATCTCGAAACTTAGCTGGTTAATCCTTCAAATCCTTTCTTTTGGTTTTAATTCTTGTTTGCATCTAAAAAAATGCTTTCATTTTGGTGAACAGGACCACCACCTATCCATGGAGAGGCTCTAGTGGTTGAGGTTCCATCAAGTTAAATATCTAGCATTCAGGGAATGCTTCTTAAATTAGATGCTTAGCTGATGAAAAAATTGGTTGCTAAGCTGATCAAAATTTATTGCTTAACTAAGTGTATTGAGAAAGAGGGAATTCAGGATAGAGATATGAATATCTTAACCTTTTCTCACACTTTGAAGCTTAATGAGTTCTTAGTCTGTCCTGTACCTCAGTATAATTCACATCGAAGTGGAATACAAGAAAGCTATGCCTTCTGAAAATAACAAAAGTAATATGATGTTCATGTGAAACTTATCCATCCGACCTTAGCTCAGTTGGCAGAGCGGAGGACTGTAGTAGAGCAGATGATCCTTAGGTCGCTGGTTCGAATCCGGCAGGTCGGATTTCTTAAAAGAATAATACTTTTGACCCAAATTATTGGAATCTTCTTATCACTTTCTTTTTTTCCTAAATTACTTTTATGTTAATTCCAAAATATTTTATTTTATATTGAATAAATCTTATCACCCCTCTCTTTTTTCCAAATAATATTACGGAACGTGAAATATGTTTTAGTTTGCAAAGGGTATATAGATTTTCTTTCCAAAGAATAAATGACTATTTTTAATTTAGACGGTAGAATAATTTTCATTTTACTCTTTATTTCACAAAAGAAGTTATTTGAGAAACTTTTATTTTTTATATGACAGGATACTTCTATTAGCATTATTTTTCTCCAAACAAAGCCATTCAAACATGATATATATTTGGTTTGCATGGTGTATAGAGATTCTTCCAAAAAATAAAAATCTAGTCTTTTTTTTTAACAAAAGAAATAGTGGATATAAAATTTAGATTTTTCTCCAAGCAAAGTTATTTAAACATGATATATATTTGGTTTGCATAGTGTATAGAGATTCTTCCAAAAAAATAAAGATCTAGCCTTTTTTTAAAAAAAAATAAATTTAGTGTGGTTTTGGAGTCCATGCATGTCTGTTGGGCCATTTCGTCCCTTGATTCTGTTACATGTAAAATATTGCGAGGATGATCAATAATTTGATTTTTTTTCAAGTCAGATTTTTTCAAAAAAAAATCATGACTTGGAATCTTCTTATCACTCTCTTTTTCCCCAAAATTACTTTTATTTTTATTCTAAATTATTTTATTTTATCTTCTTACAAGATAATATGATGCCTATTTTATCTCTTTTTCTGTAATTTTTTTTTAAAAATATAGATCATTTATTTAAGGTCTTTTATACTCACTGAATAGGATACCAATGGGCCAAAAGGCGGATTCTTTTATCGTTAAAACAAATATCCTCGAATGGGCCAAGAAGTGGCTTCTTTTATCGTTAAAATAGAAGTGGCCTCTTTATTTATCAAAAAAATATCCTCGAATGGGCCAAAAAGCGGCCTTTTCAGAAAGCGTCCCTCTTCTTTCTCACTCCTTCACCGCCACTTACTGGAACTTCAATAGGGGGTGAAGAGGAAATTAAAAAAAGAGAGAAAGAAACGCCTAAACCGAACCCTAGCTTCGTTGTTGTCCATCGAGGGCATCATGGAGTCCCTGGGCGTCCTTCTGACCCTCCCCATGAACCCCTATCTGGAGGCGGAGCTCCACCGGCGGTGCCATCTCTTCCGCCTGTGGGAGTCCCCGCCGGCCCGCCGCAAAGACTTCCTCCGGGCCAATGCGCCGTCGATCCGGGCGGTGGTGGGGAACGCCTTCGTCGGGGCGGACGCCGAGACCATCGACGCGCTGCCGCGGCTGGAGATCGTGGCCTCCTATAGCGTCGGCCTCGATAAGGTGGACCTCGCCCGGTGCCGGGAGCGGGGGATCCGGGTGACCTATACACCCGACGTCCTCACCGACGACGCCGCTGACCTCGCCATCGGTCTCTCAATCGCCACGTTGAGGCGGCTCTTCGATGCCGACCGCTACGTGAGGGCCGGTTCATGGAAGGCCAAGGGGGATTACAAGCTCACCTCTAGGGTTCGTAAAGACCCCACGTTTTTTCAGTTCTTTAGTAGTTCTGATGCATTTGTTTATTCTTTGCGGTTCTCCCGTCGTTCTCTGTTCTTTGAGTTATTGATGCCTTGATTTGATTTTCTAAGACGTCCATTTATTGAAAACGTTGCAAATTCTGAAATAAATTATGTTCAACTGTTAAGCATTTCAACATGGCAACTTGTTATAAATTGTTTTAAATTAGAAAATTGGAGTACTTGTAGTTTCTTGTTCCAAATGTCGACTTTTTTCTTACGGCTCTTTAGTATCATTGCCGGATTCTGTCTCTGTTCTTGAGTTCTCTGTGCCCTGATTGAACCGTTTTTTCAGATGATTCTTTGTTATTTGCTGAAAAGAATTCTTAGAAATTGATGAATGGTGTTGAGCTTGGCCTTCCAAAATTGTGACTTCTTGGATCTTGTTGATAAGATGTAGAGACATTGGAGCATGATTGAACTGGGAGTGCTGAATTGCTCTAATACTTCGCATGTTGCTCTTGTTGATACAGCACATGTTTTTCTTTGCATTAATGTATGAGATTGTCTACAATCATGACGTATGCTATTCTCCTTTCCTTTGATTGTGGATTTTAGAGGTAAATTCTGTGTCAAATCCTATCATTCTACCACGGAATGGCATGGTGACAACTATTGTTTGATTTGTTAGCATATAAAAGTGTATGTGTATTTGTTATATTTTAATGTTTTCCCTGTCTTCATAAAAGGTTTTGCAACTGTACTATTGATGGATTTTTTTGTTTTTTTGGCATATTTGATTGCTTAAGTCGTGATATACAACACTGGAGAATGTATTCCTGGTTCCCTTTTGTAGGTTCCTAACAATTCATGACAGTTTTCAATGCTCCTTTGAAGTAGCTGGGTACCAGAGTTGAGTTTGGTTGGTTCTACTTGTTTGTGGTTGGGAAATAGGCATTGCAATGATATTGATCTTCCTGAGTAGTGGACTAATGCTTAGAAACAATTTAAGTTTATTGTGGTCATTATTACTGCGGTTAGTTGATATAGTTAGTACTAAGTTATTGAAATGGTTATTTCGTCAAAGCCAATTCAGCATTTCTTCTGTTTTCATTAACATCCTTATTTATTGTCATATGTTCTGTATTAACAAGTTGCCATTATTTTTTGTGTCCTTTTATTATAGGTTAAGGAACAGAAATGATTCACTTTGGTGTCTTTAGCATAGCTATCTCATGCACATAATGAACCATGAGAATTGGAGATAAGACACTTAGAAGCTTTTGACACTTTGGACATGATTTTGGAGATTTAATATGCAGGACTAGCTAATGTAAAATGATTCAGAAGAATTGCTTGGTACTGTATATGTTTTATAGGTCAAGAGGATCTAGGTTTATTGGCTAAGGAACCAAATTTAAATTATTTCCTACTCGAAGGAGGTGGCTTGGTTAAGCACAAAAAATTTGGTGGTCAGGTTTGAAAATTTCAAGCAATTAGGGTATTAGCATCTTTGTCATGTAATCCTTGAATCATTTCAGAGTTTAGCTGGTAACTTGGCCATAGTTTATGGTGAGATTATGTGCTGATCTTAGAACAATTATATGGTCTTTAGATCAGTATAGACAACATGCTAGGATGAGTTAATTAATCTGTCATGCACACGTGGAATACTTATTTTTCCTTAGAGAGATAGGGATAGAAATGTTTGTTTGCTTGATTTATTTGGGATGCATATATTAGGTCAAATGGAAAACATTTCACCAGCTCTTATTTACTGGTGTTAGATTTTAATTTATTATAAGGTTGTAGAAGGTGATCATTCTATAATTTTGATTTTTCCTTTCTCTTTGCTTCATCTTTTCCTCTTTCAATGTTTTCAACTTTTATCATCACATAGTCCAGTCTTCTTCTGTGTTATTATTGGCTGTTAAAAGGTTGCAAGACACATAAACTTATATGTTTCTTAGTTAAATATGGCAGATAGATTTGTTTATCAAACTCATCGATGAATATGTCTCGTGTGAAAAATCATTTAATAATGATTTAATGTACTTATAGTCATTTACAGTTAGCTTGTCCGACAGATTGAAGTATATGAAAGGTCATACTGGTACAAACCTTTTCCCGTTGTCTGATAGCATTCTCATCTCCGTTAGAGTTGGAAGTTATGTTTATTTAGATTCTCTATTAATCTGAATCCTTTAATGGCTGTCGCCATTTTTCATCATATATGGCAAACTGATTGAAGTTTCTTTTTTCTTAAGTAAATATATATTGTGATGGCATTTTATTTTCGTTGACGTTGAAGTTTTAGAAGTAATATGAGATTTTCATAACCTGTAATCCTTACCCTAACCCAACCAGTTTTATGCATGTTTGTTTGTGTGCATGCATGTGCAGGAGGAGGGTAGGTATGTTGGTTGTGTTTTTCCAAGTAAATTAAAGATTCATACGAACACGATAACAAGGATTGATATATTGTAAAAGTGTTAGAAGGATGCCCTTGGTCTACCTCGAGATATTAAAATGAAGTAAAATCCTTGCCGGTCTTGTCTCCTTGATCAGCCGAACTGATTTCTATTATCTGCAGTGCTGATACAGTTGGATTATAGTTTATGCTGTCTATCTTGCTTGTGTTAATGTCTATAATTTCAATTATTTATAACAAACTCGCCAATTATCTGATTCCAATCAAATCTGCTCGGGATAAAAAAGGAACATCTGCTTTATCTTTTTGCTGTTCTCCCGGGACATATCCCTTGCATAAAAATATTGGAATTTTATGATTTTGGCGCCTCTACATCAGTCTCCTATAATAGAAGTCCCTTGCTAGATAATTTTATATCCCCCTAATCAACATGTAAAGATATTGACTCATAATGCGTACATGTGAAAGATATAGTTATAGGTTCATTGATAAACAAGAATAAAGAAATCAAAGCCTGAAGGGTTTCAAATTCTTTATTCATCATATGTAGAGTGAATTTTATAGTTTTGTTGTTTTCCTAATGTCTAGAGATCACATTTGGTTTGTGGATCACTACAAAAATGAAGGGTTCCAATGGGTGAAGAGCACATACCTAAGTGTCTTTGAGTATCATGCTAATGATTTTTCAATATTTGATTCTTTGAACAACATTTTTTTCAGAGAATGGATAGATGTGGTGATATTATATGTTACTGCTGCTCTATACATTATTATGATATCAGTTGCAACTGGAAAATTTTGAATCAATGCTGTCAGCTGGAAAACTGTGAGAAATTGCATGACTTCTAGACATATTTAGTGTCCTAGTGTTTGGATGTGGAAAGTTTGTTTTATTAAATTTCATAATGACCAACTCAAATGATTTTCCCCTGCAGTTCAGTGGTAAGACTGTGGGTCTTCTCGGGCTTGGCAGGATTGGTTTAGCTGTTGCCAAGAGAGCTGAAGCCTTCGGCTGCCCCATCTGCTACCACTCGAGAACTAGAAAGCCAAATGTAAACTACAAGTACTTCCCCAGTGTGCTTGAGCTGGCAGCCAACTGTGATGTGCTTATTGTGGCATGTTCACTAACTGAGGAAACTCGCCGCATCATCAACCGTGGGGTGATTAACACATTGGGCCCAAAGGGTGTGCTTGTGAATATCGGACGAGGTCCTCATGTGGATGAGCCCGAGCTCATCTCAGCATTGGTCGAGGGCCGGCTTGGAGCGGCCGCGCTTGATGTATATGAGCATGAGCCCGACGTACCTGAGGAGCTGTTTAGACTGGAAAATGTGGTTTTGACACCTCATGTGGGAAGTGCCACCTGGGAAACTCGCAAAGCAATGGCTGATTTGGTTCTTGGGAACTTGGAGGCTCATGTGCTGAATAAACCCTTGTTGACTCCATTCCTGTGATTCTATATATTGGCAGTGGTGGGTTGATCATTTTCAGGAATTCCATGGTGGATATTTCATTTGGATGTCTGCATTTTAGGAAGCAATTTATTTGCACCTAAATATTTTTGTGGAATTTGTTTGTAAGTCAAAATTTCCTGAAATATCATAGTTATTCTCAATCGAGTCGTTCTTATTTCTTTCACTTCTTCAATGTACAATGTTGGCAAACTGTTCAATTGGTGAAATATCATCTTTTCTT
This sequence comes from Phoenix dactylifera, assembly GCF_051530095.1. Lineage (NCBI taxonomy): Eukaryota > Viridiplantae > Streptophyta > Magnoliopsida > Arecales > Arecaceae > Phoenix > Phoenix dactylifera. Next base: position 28,057,631 of record NC_143198.1, on the reverse strand, counting down.
AGAATGAAGATGTATGGTGTGTCCATCTGTTCTGTCTCTTAAGTCTCAACTTAATTTGCTATAGATTCAATCTCCTGGAATTTGTTGGGTCTGTCTCTCTAGTGATACAAAGTATGAAGCTTGTGCTGAAACTTTTTTCTTAAAGGTGAAGGCAGCTTGGTGCTATTTTGTAACCGCGAAGATGATCATCAAGGTAAAGAAACCGAAGAGGTCATTCAGCTTTTCCAGATCCTGCCTTAACCTTCCCTTGAAATGGTATTTAGCTAGAAACAACTTCCGTTTCTCACAAAATTTAAGCTAAAAGCTAAAAATCGCTGCATTCTAATTGCAGGGAAAGCGCTCACCTTACATGATACAAACTTTAGCTGCAATAGAAAGAATCATACAGTGTGCATTCGAATAAAAACCCTCTCAGCTGTATCGATTTAATCATTCTAAACGTAGTTCTGGAACCTAGTAAATCATAAAAATGTGAGTTGGAAGTCAGCTCGAGGAGGACGCAAATAAAATTTTTTCATTGACAATTGCCAATTTGGCTAACACATCGACTACTTTATACGATGGAAGGTCTATAAACAAGTAGACACAAGCTTCTTCAAAATTTCACAGAAGACTCAAACGGGGAATGGGATCTCCAACCAGCTTCAAGAATCTCGAGTTCCTATCTTTCCATCGTCTCAGGCTCGGAAGAACCAGTCGCGTTCTGTGTCTTAATGCTATGTTGTTGCTCCTTCAGGAACTCGAGAGACTTCGAGCTGAAGTAGGTGAAGGTCCCCTGCTTGTGGGTAAACAAGCAGCGATAGCTGGATCCCACCACACATCTCCAACCAAGCCAGGATACGAAGTCATATCCCTGCAACTACAAAGAATTCTTTGAGAGGACTGCGACCACACCTCAATGTAACTCACCATGCACTCTCAATGTTAGGTGCTCTCATGAAGCTTGCAGGTGGTGCATGCTCCTGCACCTTGACGTAAAAAAACACTAGCTTTGGTGGAACCAATCACTTGGCATGCAACGTCATGTCAATTTTCTAGCCTTCATGCAGGACTCCAAACTGCAACAAGCATAGGTATTTCAAAAGAGTAGCTACAAGTCACCAATTTTTATCAGTGTTTAGTCCACCGGATTTATATGTTAATGGCGGATTGATGCAATATATGAGAGATAAATAGTATTAGTAAAGATCCTAGGTATCATTCAACCAAAACCTCTCGTAAATATTCTAAGTAAAGATTCCCAGTCACTTCTATGAGCTAACAAGCAAAATTGTCCCTGTAGAATGAGGACTACAACCCTAGAAAAAGTCTCCAGCCATGGCGTCCATTTTTTTATCCTAATATAATGGTTCAAGGTCCCTCATTAGATTCAGAAGCCTACCGAGTAATGGTATGGGTAGTTATGTGGAAAAGAACAATAGAAAAGGTGAGTGATATCAGTTATTCACGAATAGATCTAGTAAAACTTTTATATTTTATATTTCAAAATATAAACTAATTTATTTATATAATTATATCGATTTGTATTATCTTCATTGTAACAATAATTTTTTATTTATTAATATATATTAATATATTTATTTATTTATTTACTTATTTATTTATTTTACTAAGTCAAGCCTAACTCGACAGCAACTTATTTACTAACTAAACTAATCCAACTCAAATAAATATTTTATCCAACAACAAGCCGCTTGCAAACAGTTCATTCCTCGGACAACCTAATCCAAATCAGAGAAGTTGGTAAGAAAACGTGTAGCTCTTGCCAATGTCAATTGTTTCTCTTCACCTTCCCAACTTAGAGAACGAGAAAAAAGGAAATGAAAGCACGGAAGAGAACCCATCAGTAGAACTAAGCCATGCAAATAGGGTGATTTCATTGCCAAAAAAAGAAGAAGTCCAAGAGTAGTACACAATAGTCCCACAAATCTAATTTGGTTCGTAGTTTGCTCGGGCCTAATCAAGGTTTTTTAGCTCGGCCAAGATATTAGTTTGTGTTACTATGAAACATTGACCATTAAGATGATATGAAATATTAGCCCATATATATTATCTCAGCTAATATAGACATGCATGCCCCGATTTATTGACCGACACAATTACAATATATTTAGCAATTAAGTTTTCCCATTTCTATATGCTAAAACCAAAGTTTAATACCATGCTTATAGTTTGTTTAAAGCAGCCTACGTAGGTATCTTGTCCATCACACATCATCTGAGTCAACGGCTACATTTTGAGACTACATGAAATTTATAGGAGCAAACTGATACTAATAACACATTTATTGATGCCCAAATTTTGCCCGATGATAGTGGAGGCCTATTCTCTGCATGATGTTGAGCCTTTCTTATGGATGAATAATCTACTCTCAAAAGTGAGTCTAAGTAGAATACTATCTTTTTAGCTTTCCTTACTTGATTTTAGTAGGGAATAAGAGTCCCATTAAAATTAGTCTCTTGATAGACTATATATCGGCCATGTTAGGCAAGTCCAATTTACACCATATCAACATTCGTAAAGTACTAATAATTAGCTATTTTAGTATAGAGATTTAATGTAATATAATATGTTTGATGGTTTAATAGGGGTATGGAATCACTTGGTGGGGCCCATCATGAGACAAGGTTCCCCCCACCCTACGTGCAAAAGGTGATACGAAGAGTCGAATACCACAAGAAATACGTAGATGATGATGACAACGAATCACTCTTCATAGCATCTTTATTGATGTTAAGTCCATGCCAGCCCGCATGGTGGCCATTGATGCTTTATGGCAAAGAGTTTGTGTGAGAGAGTGAATAATTCATGAAAATAAAGTCAATGTCTTCTTGTGAAGCAAAAGGACCACGCATGATTCCTCCGGCAATAATTGGGATGGTTCTTTTGAAGGCCGAAAAGTATTATTTAGGTTTCTTAATTATATATAAGTACCTAATATCTATTTAGCAGAGGATTCAAATCCATTCAAATCTAATCACAGGTACCACGATCGGCTCATAGTCAGCCTCAATGAATCTATATTGCAGTGTCTCCTACTCCACATAGATTATGAGCTGAGTCCGCTCTGTACCATTTGCAACAACCTAGGACTTTATCCAAAATAGCTAGCCGAAAGGTATTATTTAGGTTCCTTAATCATATATAAATACCCAAGATCTAGCCAGCGAATAATTGATGTGAGACTAAAGGTGATCTAAAGAGTCGAATATCACAAGAAATACGTAGATGATGATGATAACGAATCACCCTTCATGACATCTTTACACCCCCTCACGTGCAAAAGGTGATATGAAGAGTCCAATACCACAAGAAATACATAGATGATGATGACAGTGAATCACTTTTCATAACATCTTTATCGATGTTAAGTGCATGTCAGCTGACACCGTGGTCATTGATGCTTTATGGCAAAGAGTTCATGAGACAGAACTAATAATTCATGAAAATGAAGTCAATGTCTCCTTGTGAAGCAAAAGGATCGTGCATAATTTCTTCGGCGATAATTGGGATGTCAAGATCTATCTAGCGAAGGGTTCAAATCCATTCAAATCTAATCATAAGTACTACGATCGGCCCGTAGTCAGCCTCAATGAATCTGTGTTGCAGTGTTTCCTAATCTGCATAGGTTATGGATTGAATCCGCTCTGATACCATTTGTAACAATCTAGAACCTCACCCAAAATAGCTGGCCGAAAGGTAATATTTGGATTTCTTGATCCTATATAAATGCCCAAAATCTATACAGCAAATAATGGATGTGAACTACTAAATACATGCTCGCATGGGTCCTCACAATTTTGGCTAATTACATTGCAGTGTCGTATGAAATCTATGGGAGTTATTCTTAAAAACCAAGATGAAAAAAAAGTCATCACAATATTATTCTTTTGACATGCGCTGCCGCCAAAATCCAACCCATCCTAGCTGTGATTTAAGATTGCTGCTTGCTTGATCGGCGAGGTTACATGTCTGATCTGCAAGATCGGATCGAGATTGAGATGGTAAGATGTTCAGACTGGTCTGCTCGGATGAAAGGGTCTCTTGGGAGCCAGAAGTTCGACCTAAAAATAGGAGAAAAAATATCAAAGGTCGCCAAGTTTTGTCTGGCGGGCGATCCTCCGATACTTAAATCAGTTCACTCTCAAGCTTTTGTCGATGATTAAAAAGAATTGTGGCATCATAATCACTAGCCAAAAAATCTAAGCAACAAGCGAATCAGTGATATCCAAAAAACCATACCGTCGACTATTACCTTATCATACTTGCAACGTTCATCTACCAAATCAATAACCATACTGTATGTATGTAGTTAGGCAATCAATTTTCCAATCCAAGAGCAGGATAGCACAGAGCTAAAGATTCAAGCTTAGTTAGGTCATAGCTGACATAAGAGTGGCCAGCTGATCGGCGGTGCAAAAGTTCCATGTCAACAACTGGAACATATCTATCTCACCTCTTACAGTGCAGCAAATATATTAGAGTCAGTTTCGCAGTAGAACCTGAATTCCAGGGAAAAGGATTTGGGTCTGTGCATGGGCGCTGCAGAAGGCTGCAAAACGGGAAAGCTTGGGGTCGGAGGCAGGAATGAAGTGCATAAGTTTATGCAGCAAAAGCTGAAAGATATTAATGATTAGGTGGAAGGTAAGCAAGATATTGGGGTATTGAGGCAGTCTGTTCCTTAGCTTGCTTGGCTCGTTATTGTTGGATAGAATGGGTGAGTGGGGTTTGGCATGAGGACAGATGGTTTTTAGCTTTAATGATTCTGTTAATATTCAGAAGAATTTTTCAGAGCCAGAGAGAGAGAGATGCTAATTTACTTTGTTCCACCTCTTAAATTTGATCTAGTTATATATAATTTTTTACAAATCTTCTCTCTGCCACTGCCCTAGTCACTTTACTTCGCAAAAATATTGAATCTGTGAAAGATCACATACAAAGATGTTTTGTTATTTGTTTTTTTTATGAATTATTTTTCATAGTTTAAAAGATATTTAATTTTTAAAAAAATAATATTTTTATTTATGATGTTTCTATTATCGTTGAAAATTTGGTCTGTTAATTTTTACATCTTCGACTCTTATTTTATTTAATATTCTATAAAGTACTGAAATTTATTTTTAATTTTATTTATTTATTTATTTTGTATGTAAAAAAAATTAATTTTTGCAATCCGATCCATCCAACTCTTCATATCTAACTGTACTTGTTCTGCCTCACTTACTAATGCAAATTATTAGAAACAAAAACTTGATTGATCATTTTATGGAAAAATCTCATCAAACATTAGCATGGCATTGCCGATTAAGCTCATAGAGAATATTTAAATTATTTTTTATAAATTTAAATAATATTAATAAGGAAAAAAAGGATTTATCAACTATTCTGTTAGACTTGTAATTCTCTTGGCTTTGCCAGATTTCTGGACATAGGGAGTCTCCATTTGTCACCAATCCACCTCCAAAATTCTTTACAAGAGCCTAGATTTTGCACAAAAGTATTAAAAAAATAAAACAATTTGTTCATCGACTCAAACGTTTTGGAACTACTATTATATTTAATCAAATCTTCTATTTCCTAATTATCCAGAAATTTCTTGTGACCTAAAACATTCATAGACTGAAAGCTGGAAGAAAATCTCATCCCTCATAGTTAGTGGTGATGGTTGCTACTTCTACTCTGCAAGAGTACAATACTGTCACTGCTATAGTGCTTATTTCTAGTGACCCTTTTTTTTGTACAAATATTTTTGACCTTTATCCACTTATCTGAATTGTTTCCAAACTTTTAGCACGTTCCTGTATCATTTTCAACTAGCTAGATCATTGCCAAGTGGTCATGGAATAAGTTCATGGATGGCCAGAGTCCACTTTCTTGACTTCTCGATCTAATATTCTTATGCCAGAATCGCTGTCCAATTGAGTTCTCCTAGTCCCTTTGATGCAGCTTTTAGAGACAGCTCCCATGAAACTTTATACAGGAAGAGTTTGCCCCCAGTGTCTGGATTCTATAGCATTCCAGCCATTGATTCACGCATCCAGTTTTATTGCAAGTTTGAAGAAACAACCAGTTTTATTGCCCAACAAATTAAAAATATGCATGCAATGGCTAGAAACCCACGCAAAATTTACAACATGAGAAATTTAGCTGGAAGCTACATTGTATGCACCACCCTCTGCTCGAGAATCTGAGTTTCACCCCCTTTCCCTTTCTTTCTCTAAGCTGCAAGAGCTATATGGTTTAAGATGGAGGAAAGAAACGGTTAAGGTTGAAAGGGAGAGTGTAGAACTCCTCATTCCTGCTATCTCCTTTGAAACTTCGGAACCTGACCCACCATGGCATCCCTCTATCTTTATCTGTATCCTTGAAGTCAAGTGTGTTGTCGAGGAACACAGCCACGATCAATGCAACAGTCGGTGGAGACGAGAAGATTGTATTGATATAATCATTAAACTGCAATGCAATGCTATTAGATTACAATTTGAACCCTGTCAATCTACATAAAATGTCAAGATTGTATGTGATCCAAGTGGAAATGAGAGTGAGATGAATACGAACCCATCCGGCCCTAGTGTGAGCAGGACCATGCTGAGCGCTTGCGGTGTAGCGGAAGAAGTACTCAGGGATGGATAGGCCAAGGAAGATAGAGACGCCGGTGATGAAGAGGTTTCGCATGGAGTTCATGTTAGTGAACTGCAATAAGGATAGCCCTACCGCCGCTGACAGCACAAACAAGTTATACCATAGGAGAGAAAAATTCTCAAACATAAATGATGAAGACCGAGAGAGAACGTACCAACAAGACCAAATAGAACGCAGTATACAGCAGCAAAGATTGTGAATGGTATGGAGGCAAACAGTGCTCCAAATTTCCCTGTGACAACAGTATAAGCTAAAGCAACTGCTGAAATGAATCGAACCCATATATAGTTTTGCATGGTGTTCTGTGGAAGCATCTCTCACCCAATATGGAGAAGAATATCATGAAACCAGCTGATATCTGAATGACTCTGCGGCTCCCAACTCTTGTTGACCCAAGAAGCCCGACGTTCTCCCTGTATTATACTCAAATTAGGCTGTAACACGGTTGGTAAGAACCTCTAAATAGTCTTTTAGTGACGAAGAAGATACACTTACACAGAAACAGTAGAGCCAGTCCCGGTGCCAAAAAGCCCATCTAGTAGGATACCTACACCCTGTTTGTTGAGATAGTATGAGAAACACCATCGAGGCAAGTAAATTAAAAACCTATCATCTCAGCAATAGGATTTAGAGAACAATATGAACCAGGTATAAGTGATTACTCACCTGCCATCCAATGCCTCGGCTTAGGACATGAACAGGAGGTGGCGTTGCACTTGCTAGCCGAGCTGCAGCTTTGTAGGCCCCAGTTGACTGCAGCAGAACAGCAACATGTCAAAACTTAGTAACAACAAATTAGTCATAACATGCCTAGAATTGTTTCTGCCTTCTTCACAAAGGCTGCTTACAGACACTTCCATTCTATTTTGTAAAAGAATCAACTCGAAAGCACTCTTCAGCGAGGGAGGAAATAAAGACACATCGAAACAAACAATGTAGCTGGCTAATCATACAGAGACTACTTTTTGGACCTCTACATCCATGGCTGCCACCAAGTTTTTGAATATTTTGTATGCTAACAACTCCCATGTATGTATTTATACAAGAACTGTATAAGATGTCCGATTTAGCAAAAAAGGAAAAAAAAAAAAGAAAAGGCAGGTACATAAATTGGTCTATTTTTATTGAGTCCAAAACATGAATTTAAGATTTCAACATCACTTACCTCGATCAAGGATACAAAGACGGCAGCCATCATCCCAAAACAATGACCAGCATCAAAGCTTGGAGGACCCCATTGCAATGGATATGGGATCTTTATCCTGCAATTCGATGATATTTGAATTCTTGCATGTAGAAGAGATGAAGGATGGTCAGGAGAGACGACGGTGTCGTGAGTTGATGACATACCAAGGAGCGGAGGAGATGAGGTTGGCACGGTCGGTACGGCAACTGATCTGGGTGACCAAGGGGTGATGCCTGTATGCACCACTCACTGTGAGGATGTGAGCATAGGCCCATATGATGGTGATGGAGATGAGGAGCGCATATCTTTCCAGTATAGGCACACGCCTTGCATGTAGATGCTTCAGATACTGAAGAAAGGCGAAGTGGGATGGGGCAGTGTTAATATGGTAACGTAAGTGAATGGTGGAAGCAGAGAATGGTTTCAGGTTTCTTAACAAAGAGGTGGTGGATTCAGATAATGGTTAGCACCTGGGAGAATGCAATGAATAAGATCAGCATGGGAACGCCAATCTCCACGCATCTTCCAACCTGATGATGTCATCAAGAATGTAACAAGTTAAAGAAATTTTTGCGCCAAGAGGCAGAACATGGAAATGTTCTAATGCATCATTCTATAGAAAAATTGATGCATTGAAACAAGTTTATAAATAGATATTTACAGTTCCGTAATGGTGATCGATCATCCAACATGCTCTCCATGAAGTTAATAAAATTTAACAAAAAAAAAAGCTAAAATAACATAGAGATCATTAGTTTGTAAGATATTTTTGCAAGATAACTTAAGCATTAATGTTAAAAAATATTTATAAGAAGATGAAATGCTTATTAGCTATGCGTTTGAATTGAAAGCCCTAATAAAATGACTTGATCTAGAGATCATTCTCAAAATTTGATGTCTTTGGCAAGCAATGGCAAATTTTGTGGATTCATTTATCTCAGACATGAAATTCAGCAGCATATTCTATTAGTTCTCATGTTGTCAAAGATTGAAAGTCATGTGCAGAGAAATATTTTTGTTATGACACAGAATACAAGTTAATGGCAATAGCAGTTGTACCACAGGGAAACCTCTATCAAAAAGCCCAAAGCCGACCAGCGCCACCACCGGAACCATTCCCAACGGGCTAAAAAACCTGAGCCACTCACAAACCCATCGGTGAGACCAAATCAAACTAGATATAAATCAACTTAAATTTTCAGTCATGTGCCACCAATCTTGGGATCATTTTTGCCACATCAAAAGATTCCAAACCATCCCATTTGGTGGACCCTTTCAAATAGAATACTACCAAAATTCTGACTTGGATGGCATGTAGGATGGCTGGTCCAAGTAATGATTGATTAGATGGGCCACATTAACATAGATCATGCTGCCAACCAGCACAAGAAGAGAACCATGCAAAGACACAGAAAGAAGCTGTACCTGGAGAAAATACCCCACAGCTGGCTGTAACCCAGAATGATCTGAATGCTAGAAGAAATTATCAAGGCCCCTTGTGTGGCCCTCATGGTCTGAACAAACCTCTGTACATGCAAACAAAGCAGCATTTAGAACCATCAGCATAAACCAAACGGTTCCTTCCAGGACTGGGACAAGAGGAGGGCATATTGAGAGTTAAAAGAGTACAATTCAGTAGAGATGAGAGCTATGCAGTTAGTTCACTGACCTCATGATCATTAGGTATCCGCGTCAGGGACGAGTCGTGAATTATGGAGATGATCGGAACCACAAATGCATAAGAACCACCAATAACAGTTGGAAGGCGCGTGCCGAATAGAGTTTGCAGCAATGTGTTTATGCCAGTCACAAATAGCAATGTCTGAACCACCCTGACCTTATCACCCTGCAATGCCAATGGGCTTTGTGTCGAATTAAAACTGATTGCATATGGCACTGCTTGAGTCTTTTTTGTAAATGATATTGGTCATCACAAAAATATGTTAAGTCCAATGTGATGAGGATACAGGTTAATAATACATCATCATTATGAAAACACTCATCACAACTTTCCAAGGTTTTTCTTCATGCTGCAACTTCTGAAAACTCCATTTATAGACAGTAGATATCATATACTTTGTGCTATTTTTCATTGTTTAAGAATCTAAAAAAAGTGACCAAGATTTTATACACATGATGAACATCTCTACCATGTGTTGTCATGTCTCGATCTTTAGATAATTGATCATAAAATTCTCAGTTCTTAGAAATGCAAACTCTGACATACTACACTAGCATCCATTACACTGCATTCATTTAAGTACCAATTTCTCACAGAATGACACTTCTTTTCTCGATATAAGATGCCACGATGTAAGACATGGGTCATAATAAATGATAGCAGAACAATCCTTCTCATGACAATTGGTTTTTGATACTATCAAAATCCCAAATGTTCCACAAACTCATTAGAGAAACAACTTCTTGAGTGTGATTAATGGCTTAAAAGTATCCATAACACATCCTTGTCCTACAAGGACTCTCCAGGCTTTTTTTTTTTTTTAATAAGAAAGGTCCTCAATTAAATGGAAAACTAATGGATCAATCTAAAAGAAACACATCTAATATATACAAATCAATCTTTTATTAAAAAGGGAACTTCTAATAAAAATCAGCGCTAGTCCATTTAATATGAAAAAGATAGGAAAGAGAGGAAATGAAATCTCACATCACTTCCACCCATCCAAGGAACCAACAGGGTGGGGATCATCACCGCCGTTCCCAACGCCAGTATGTAATGCTGAAAGCCCAAAGCAATCGCTTCTCCTACAACCCAAAACACAACCACCAACAGCAGCATGCCCCGTTTTTTTTTAGTTATATATCCATACAGAGAAGAATTCAAATAAAGAAAAAAAAAAAAAAGCAAGAGTCGGTGCTAATCTGGCATACCCCAAGATGGGTTGGAATCGATGCAGTACTCGAAGCCCTGGAGCTGATCCATGGGCGGATGGCTGATCTCCTCCGGCTTGAAATCCGTCATCTTCTTCTCCTAGACCACCAAAATCCCAAGCGCCCAAGCAGAAGAAATCAACGAAAACGAGAAAGTTGGAATTTTGACAAGGATATGCGAAGAAGGAATCAATCGCCAAAAGAGAAAATGAGAGAATCGGGAGAAAAGCTGAGGAGCATTGGGATGAGAGCGAAGGAAAGGAGAGTGGGGAGGAGGAGGAGGAGGAGGAGGACGAAAGAGGTGTCGCTTGCTCGCTTAAAGAAGGGCTGGCTTGAGACAAAGAACATTTGCCACCCACTGCCGTCTTCTCCTTTTTATGCTCTCTCTTTATCACCAGCTTTCCTCTCTCTCTCGCTCTCTCTCTCTCTCTTCCCCGGAGGAATTGGCCCGTTAGTATTTTTAGGACGGAAATGCCCTTAAAGGCCAAAACATTTCCAAAGGTTTCAAAGAATAAAAAAATGGGGGAAAGGAAAGTTACCGTTACGTGTCTCATGCGTTTCAATTGGTGAAACCAACTTTGCATGATGATATTTACGAAGAGAGAGAAAATTAACATTTCGTTCAAAAAGGCTAGTTCTTGGTTGTACTTTGCTCTATTCACCTGTGACACATCTACAAGTGTGGCTGTCATCATTCTAGTTCTATTAATTATGGGGTTAATTAGAAAAGGTTACGAGAAATAGAAATAGTAGGACAATAGGTGTGACAAAATTTCTTTTGACCTATGTAATTAGAGATTATTGTTTGCCTGAATTTAATTTGACTTGAAAAAAAAAAAGGTTCCACAAAGATGAGATTTAGGTGCAAAATTGGCAGCAAAAAGAGTTGTATCTGCTGGTGTCATCTCCTTTTGGTGACACGAATCTCTTGAAAAGAGTCGGTTTTTTGAGTGAGATATGACAAACATCGGTAATCAGGTAAGTCCAGGAGTGATTAACTTCAAGTCATAGAGGGGGAGTAGCAATATGTTATCCTCACTGCTTGTAACTCACCTCCTCCTCAAACTGTATTTGATTACGGATCTGGATTCAAATATTCATTGGTTAAATGATAAAAATATTCTATATAGAGAGCAAAATAGAGAGTCATTTAGTTTTATAATGGAAAGAAAATATAGCTGATGTATTTCAACATTGGCTCCTCCTTTGCGAGACATGCACTAGAGGTTGACTGTATCATTCTGGAAAGGGACTCAGCTGCGTTGATTGAACATTTACGAGGGAAGGGACGGGAGTTGGCAGAACACCTGCTTTTCAGCGACACTCGATGGATGAGTGGGAGTGTTGTACTGTCCAGGTCAGGCATGTTCTCCAAAAGGCAAACCGAGTGGCAAATTGGGTTGCCTCATATGTCGCGCATCATTCGAGAGATTTCCTATGGACTAGTAGACTTCTCCTACTATTTTGTGTACTTTCCTTGCTAGGGATGTAGTTGGCTATGCTCATGCCAGAGCTGTGTGAGTAGCCATTTTACCACAAAAAAAAAAAAAAAAACATCGGCTCCATCTACATTTAGGTACAAATTTTTCTAGCTTCAAAATAGGTAGATTTCGAGAAGTTTGAATGATTTCATCATCTTTTGGGGCAGCTTGTTATTAATTTTTAGATGTTACTTGCTGAGAGTCACTTGTAAAAAGAGAAAGAAGGTACCTAAATTGTTTTTATTTAACTATTTTATAAAAGTTTCATGTCATCGACCATTTGTATGCTTACAAAAGATTATAAATCAATCTAAATTGAACACCACCACCCATTTGGCGTAAGTACAAGACTGATAGCTTTTTCTATATTTTTTTTATAAAAACATGCCTGGAGCATTTCAAATTATTCCTTTGTTTCGAAAAACTATTTTTGAATTTTGCTTTCTAACAAATTATCTAATGTGCATTTATTATTTTCTTCGAAGTCTTTTGGCTAGAAGTTGATCATTTATTGAATATGGCGGTTGCCCTTGTCAAAGGTTTTTTCTTAACAAGGCATCTCCTTTGAGTATTGTTACCGTGACAATTATACTCTATTATATGCATATGATCTCATTTATTATTTTTGACTACTATTGCTACATAAATATACTAAATAATTGCTAATGCAGCATAATATTTTCATAATCATGACATGAAAAGGACCGATCTGTAATAACATTAAAGCCAGAGGAGGTGATAAAAATATTGACCAGCTTTGGGGTTCACCCCATCTATACTCTTCCAAAAGCAACGGCTTCTTTTTTTTTTTTTTTGTGGCACGTCTAAGTAGCAAAAGAATGGAAGGGGTTGTATCTTTGGCGCGAAAGAAGGATTCACTTTCTTCTAACAAATCCACCGTTGGATCACTCTCCGCACACCTCTCAAAGCGCTCGAAACTCGCTATTCATCCGTCTGCACAGATCGCAAAGCGACCAGTGGAAAAGGCAACGGCGGATTCGCGTTAAGAAAGTTGAATCCTTCTTTCATGCATAAGATGCAACCCCACTCCCAAAAATAGAAGAAATTTAAAGGGGGTGAATGAGCCTAATTAAGACAACCGGACGGCGGTCGGTGGTTTACGTTGGAGTCCACGTGAGGTGGAGCTGCGAATCTCCTGACGTCGACACTCATCTTTAGAAAAATATTAAGCTGACCGAACTCCTGACGAACCCACTTTCACACCCTCACACTGGTGCAAATGCCCCTTTCCGTGCGGTCCCCGCCCTTTATGAACCTGAAACCTGCGAGCTTCCCGCGGAAATCGGAAGGTAAACGACCGGAGAAGTTTGTCTACGTTTCTACCTTACCCCGAAGTAAGAAGGCTTACCATGGAATCTTAGGCTATGGAATCTCATGGCATGCAAATCAAAGTTCTACTTGGGCCCTACATGGTCACAAACTCAAATTTGGCTAATTTTTCCTAGCTAATTTTTAAAAGGTTTGGAGAAAAAAAGAAGAAAAAGCGTCAATAATTTTTCTGATGATAGAGTAGCATTAGTTGGTCATAATCATTTGGGTCGCACTTCTCTCTATGTTTTGAGTAATGCTTGCATAAGATCGATAAATGTTAATGAAAATGTTCTCTGGACTCCAACATGTCACTAATCTTGTGCTTTGTAGGAAATATGTTACTAACATGCTTGGCAGTCCAATTAGAATCTCTCTTGGTGCTGCTACGAATGAAGAGTGCAAGGACAACAGTGAGAAGGTTTATACGAAGGGAGAGCCATGATGCAGGCTAACTGATAAGTAGGGTTCACTTTTGGAGAAAACATGCAAAAAAAATCATATGGGGTTTGAGACAATAAAAAAGGGGGATTCTCTAAAGGTTCCGAACTTCAAATATGATGCTAAATATTGCCACCAAAATCAGATCTCTTAGAGCTCAGTGCACATGCACCAAAATCCAATCCGACGAGGCTGGATGGATTAGTTGAAAGATGAGCAGTGGTTAGTCAACTTCTGATCTGCACGGACTGGAAGGTCGGTTCGGAGTGAAAGGTCTGGCTTGCAAACAGAAAGGAGAAACATCGAAAGTTGCCAGAGGACTCTCTGATGCTTAAGACAAACTGTGCTTTAGTGGAATATTGGATATCTAAGAGTAAGAACAATGTAGAGTGGAGTAAAAGAGAAAAATCATATTTGGAGGTCTCTTGGGGTTATGTATATATAGAAATGTGGGCATGAAGCCGTTGTTTTAAAAGAGCGGGCATGCCGTAACAATCACAATAACTGTCCAGGCTACAATGGCTGCTCAATGTATGGCAATGCACCTTATAAATGTGTAGGATTGTAACTATTCTTCGTAATAGGCTTTAATTGCTTTTAATATGTTTTGAATTAGACATACATGATCCACTGTTGCTGCTGGTCGATTGATTTGGTTATTATTATTGGTCGGCCAATATGATCAAGTGGTCTGATCGGTCACAAGCTGACAAATTTAGACCGCATCACCAAGCATGTTATACGGTGATTGATGATTGATTCGAGTGATACTCTGATGTGACTTTTTTTTTTTTGTTCAACCACCGAAATGGAATGGCCTTACTTTTTCTTTTTATTTATCGTGAATGATTCGATCATTACATATGGTAACCAAGTTTTGAATCAGTATATTTTTGTTTTACTTTCCATAACTCTTCCTCAGCCAGGCTTGAACACCATGAAGGCAAAGTCACACTGGCCGTACCTTTTCTGCTTGTGACTTTAAATGGCTTCCATGGTGTCCAGATAACTTTTACTAATGCTTGTAGTTCAGGATTGCAAAACTCTCCCATTTGAAGACTTGCTTGCTGTAGAAGTATTTTTCAAAAACTATTATAACATTAATGAAACACATTGCAAATGCAAGTGAATCACGACTGGCACAACATGAAAATGTTGGTGATTGTACCTGCTACTCGAAAAAGAGCAGGAACGCGATTCGTAGGTAAGTCAAATGATAGTTGAATAAATCGATATGATTTTGTTATTTAAGCAACTGAAACAATGGTGTTTGTACTAAATACTGAAAGAAGTAGGAAAAACGATGGAAAAACTAGTTCTATGATGATCTAAAGGTAGTTTTAAATCCATTTGTTGTGACCTTCCCACTTGTTTTCCTGAACATTTTTTCCCCCTTCAATAACTGAAGCTAGCTTGTGGCAAACAAGTCATAGAGAATTTGGGTTGGCTACTTGTCTCAAACCCACCTTTAGTATGTTAAGCATGATTTATATATTATTAACCTATTCCTTAACAACTGAACCTTTTGATATCAAGCAGCTAATTAAAGCTCAAATTGCTCGAGGTCATGATTTCAAGTTCCCCGTAGGTATTTATGTGGACTGTCATCATGATACGTTTCAGTTGTTGTCTAATATGGAGATTGTAGATCAGCTAGCTACTTGATTAATTCACTTGTCATCTAAATGGTTTTAGTTCACCACGACTCCATACACAACCATCCATTTCAAACCTCGGCTTTCTACGATTCACCGTCGAGCCCTCCAGCATCTCTTCTACTCTATGCTTGAGTCAAGCTGGTCCCCAGCAGCACTTCCAAATTCTCGAGAGATCGAGATGGATTAAGATATAAGAAATTCATAATTTTTACCAAAATGTGTGAAGATATTATTATTTAATGTGAATCATTGACATCATCACAAAGTTGGCAGATTAGACGGAAGCCGGAGCGTGAATCCCATACGCAGACAAAAAGCAAAAGCATGAGGACATTTAGATTTGACTTCGATCGATGGATGTTTGTAACGGAGGAAAGGCCGAGAATGGAGAATAAAAGCATTAGAAATGATGAGGACACGATCCAGGTGCCAATAAAGCGGATTCTACGAGAGAAAAGCATGAAAAAAATTTCAATCAAAAGAAGGCTGGGGTGGGACCTTTCACTTTTCAATTATTTGCAGAGATTCCTCGACTGACTTTCGGCTAAGTTGATGCAAAGAAGATAAAGAATGTTGAGAAATCTATGTTCCCTAACAACCACGACACCTCAAAATCCGGCAGTATTGGGCTTGGACTTGATCTCCTAAGTCCTAAACAGTATAAACGTCTGGGATCACCTTAGCTTGCCTTCAAAGACTGCAGCAAGGAAGAACTTCATAATGGTCGGAAAGTTAAACATCCCTTATGATTTTTTTGGCTCCCGTAGGGAGGAAGGGAAAAGTGTAATCAACGAAAAAAAAAAGGAGAAATATTTCATATTTAGTTGGAATTTTTTTTAAAAAAATAGAAAAGTAACTTTTTTTATGGGAAAAAAAGTTTTCATATTCTTTGCAAAAAAAAAAAAAAAATCTATGTGAGACATGAGAAAGTCCAATTATAACGGGATGGAAATTAAAATATATTTTTTTCAACAATATCTTTAAGTTTTTAGATAAAATAAGATGAGATCTTTCTTTTTATTAAATATATAATAGGTATTTTACATAATTTTTTTTAAAAAATAGATACTTAACCAAATATAAGTCATTCTATACTACTGTCAACCAAATATACAGGAACTTATTTTTTTTAAATATCATGTATATATATAGACTTCAGCTTTTTATAAAAGATATTTTGATAAGAAAATTTTTTTTCTCGCGAATCAAACAAATCAGGAGCCGGCCACCAATTCCAAGAACTTAAGCCAGGGTTGAACGAATGGCATTGAACTTATAATAAAATCTGTGAAGCATCTTTCATTTTTAGCTAATCAATCACAGTTTTGACGTGGAGTAACAATTTCCGGAAACAAAACGTAAGCGTGAAGCAAGACGTCGTAGTTTGGAACATGCCCTCATGCATGTTCCATTAATCACGCAGGCAGGAAACAAGTAACCTGCTAAATAACTTCGTAATGGATTGCTTCTGGTTTGGTGCCTTTTTTTTAGCTTTTATTCTAAAAAGCGATAGAACTTTCTCCCACTGGTTCTCCTGAATCGTCATTCTCCAAGTAATAATGGGTTCCTGCTGGCTATTTTTTCTTTTCTTTGTCCTTCTCTGCTAATTAACCTCTTTCATTCCGAGCGGTGCACCTAGGAAGGAGAAAAGCTCATGAGGTCGGGCTGCGCGGGCGGGGCAACGCCGCCGTTGTGCGATCCGCCGTCAGCGTAGGCGTTTCCTCCTGCTCCAGCGTGGACCTCCAGCTCTTGTTCGTCCTCCTCCTCCTCCTCCTCCTCCTCGTCGTCGTCGTCGTCGTTGTACATAGAGGGAAGAGCGATGGCTCCAGCCTCCGCCGCCATGATCGCTCCTTACGGTGATCGCCGGAGCTTTGATGAGCTTCTCCTACTAGTTAGACGGAGGGGAAGCCGCGTATGGAGGAGGTTTGAGGGAGCCCCTGTGAGCACTGAGCTCTGGGAAAGTATATGGAGGAGATCTAATCCAAAATTCTAAACCTGCTCGAACTTCACGCGCTGTAGTGGCCCAGCCCAGTTAGAATTTTTAGGCCGATTCCGTGGGAAATTTAAAGGGGCCTTCGACAAGTATCGGCCCATTTGCTTCTCCGGTTATAAGCCTCATGCATGAAACTCTCACCACCTCGAGGTCTAAAAAAGTTCGAATATGCACAACCTTACCTACGTCAGCACATATGGTGAAGCTGTTATTGTATTTCAAACTCACGTTACCTATGTCGGTAGCCTCACCATTGTACCAAAGCTTATTGCCTATCTTGCTATAGAAATTTCTATAATTATTATTTTTTTCTTTTCGATTAGCAATCCAGACATGTACAATGCATGTTTAATTAAAAAATATATAATTACGGTATTTGGACATATGGGTTCAGTAGATAGGAAGGTATATACGTAAAATAATTCAATTGGAGAGAAAATTAGGAAGTCGATTGAGGATTCTACCTCCAAGCATCAAGCTCGAAATTAGAAGATGGAAATATAGGATTGCGGCGATAATAATTTATGTAATTGGTAAACAAAAAGGTAGAAAATAGAATCCATTTTCTTGATATTTACTGAAATTGTCATTGGCAAACAAATTTCATTTAATATTTTCAGAAAAAAATCAAAGGCATTTTGCTTGGTAAACGACAATATTCATCTGTCATTTTATAATATAACATAAAGTAGTTTTTTGGAATACAAGATGTACATAATAGATGGATGCATGAATCGTCCTGTCTTCCAGTTGAAGAAACTTCCTGACGAAAGCATTTTCTTTTTTGAGAGAAAGCAAGCGGGGAGTCAAATCCGCGGCTCCAACCCTGGGAACAGCACACGATGACTCATCACTCACAACTGCTTCACTTCTTTTATGGCTCCTTGGATTTATTAACTATTGAAGGGAAGTGTTTCTCATTTAAAACATAAGAGTATTGCTATGTGCCCCAACATCAGCACGATAAGAAATACCCTATTGCTAAAATCTTATGTGTGACAGGAGGATTTTTTGGTCAATCTAGTTTACAAACAGATCAGAACTGATCCGCTTATAAATAGATAATCTACGTACATGTTAATCTATATATCCTATATAGTTTATTAGCTATCCGATTTGAACTAATTATTAAACGAATTAAATTGATTAAATGGATAAAGGAACTGGAACTGAATTCAATCGGATTATCAAGTAGTTTAAATAAATTAACTTATTTATGATACGAATCTATTTAGCCTAAATTTAAATTTGCATGTCGCAAATCTAATACGAGTTTTGTTGATAGGCCGGATGATATTTTGCTGGTCAAAACGTGGAAAACTTTTCGGCATCGAGTGGTGGGGATTCTCCCTCTTTCTTGCCCAGCAATTTTTGGGTTACGTGGCATCCATCCAGCTGCAAAGTGCGCCGCGTTCGCTCGCAACCAAATAGCTGTTCTCCGAGAGGAGTGGAGTAGGTTGGTCAACGCAGGGAAACACATGGGCGGAATCTCGACAACAAGAACGATATTCGAGTACAACTAACCTCCAGCTGTACGACATCACCTGACCGACATCCAACGGTCAGCCATGCCGTCCATAGATCGCCCTTCTTCCTCTTGCCACGTGGAGAGAAAAAAATTAAGTCATGCCTGGACTGTTAGGTCATCTGCAATTCCGCTTCCCATCCTTTAATCAATCTGACGTGAATTCTAGCGTTTGGTTCGAAGGAAGCCATCCAACGGAAGCAAGCATGATCCCTCGTGTAGCTTCAAGATGCGTGCTTGGGAATATGTCGTGCTTGGGAATATGCTACAGAGACCCGACCGCGCGTGCGGCTTTTAATGCGCGGTCGGAGGGGCCCAAAGGCAAATGGAAAGGAAGCTGCCACAGCCCACAGAGAGAGAGAGAGACGTTAACAAACAGGACGCGGCTCAAACGGAGCTCTCGCGAAACCCTCCTCCCTCCGGCCCCCAGGTTCGAGCGGCCATCTTCTTAATATATTGGAAACCCTGGAACCCTAGATTAGTCCCATCGAAAACAAAGAAAGGAAGCGATCGAGGGGGAAGGAAGGGTAGGAGCTCGCGAGCTCCTCCAATCCATTAATGGCGGACGCGCCGGCTTCGATGAAGAGCAAGAGGGAGACGGCCCCGGGGGCCCTACTCCTCGGCCGCTACGAGGTGGGTAAGCTCCTCGGGCATGGCACCTTCGCCAAGGTCTACCACGCACGCAACGTCAACACCGGCGAGTGCGTGGCCATCAAGGCCCTCGACAAGGAAAAGATCCTCAAGGGCGGGCTCGTCGCCCACATCAAGCGCGAGATCGCCATCCTTCGCCGCGTCCGTCACCCGAATATTGTACAACTTTTCGAGGTCATGGCCACCAAGACCAAGATCTACTTCGTCATGGAGTACGTCCGCGGCGGCGAGCTCTTCTCCAAGGTCGCCAAGGGCCGCCTCAAGGAGGACGTAGCCCGACGCTACTTCCAGCAGCTCATCTCCGCGGTCGGCTTCTGCCACGCCCGCGGCGTCTTCCATCGCGATCTCAAGCCCGAGAACCTCCTCGTTGACGACAACGGGGATCTCAAGGTCTCCGACTTCGGCCTCTCCGCTGTCTCCGACCAGATCCGCCAGGACGGCCTCTTCCACACCTTCTGCGGCACCCCGGCCTACGTTGCCCCCGAGATCCTCGCCTGCAAGGGCTACGATGGCGCCAAGGCCGACATCTGGTCCTGCGGCGTCATCCTTTTCGTCCTTATGGCCGGATACCTCCCCTTTCATGACCAGAACATCATGTCCATGTACCGGAAAATCTATAAAGGGGAATTCCGGTGCCCCCGCTGGTTCTCGCGCGACCTTATCCGGCTCCTCACCCACCTGCTTGACACAAATCCCCAGACGAGAATCACCATCCCCCAGATCATGGAGAACCGGTGGTTCAAGAAGGGCTTCCGTCACATCCGATTCTACGTCGAGGATGACCAATTGCACAGCCTGGAGGACTTCGACGGGGGCAGCGGCCCGCTGCGGGACGGGCAGGACAATCCGGAGGAATCCGACGCCTCCGAGTCCGGGTCGGAGTCCGACTCCTCGGTTGCATCCTGCCCTGCCACCCTGTCCAAAGAGCACCGGCGGGCGGCGCTCCCCAGGCCGGCAAGCTTGAACGCGTTCGATATAATCTCGTTCTCAAGGGGATTCAATCTATCCGGGCTGTTTGAGGAGAAAGGGGAGGAGGCCAGGTTTATCTCCGGGGAGCCCGTGTCGAAGATTATATCGAAATTGGAGGAGATTGCCAACGTGGTGAGTTTCACGGTGAGGAAGAAGGATTGCCGGGTGAGCTTGGAAGGGACGAGGGAGGGAGAGAAGGGGCCTTTGACAATAGCTGCAGAGATTTTTGA
This sequence comes from Phoenix dactylifera, assembly GCF_051530095.1. NCBI lineage: Eukaryota > Viridiplantae > Streptophyta > Magnoliopsida > Arecales > Arecaceae > Phoenix > Phoenix dactylifera. Next base: position 28,036,634 of record NC_143198.1, on the reverse strand, counting down.
GCTCACCCCGTTGCTCATGGTGGTCGAGGTGAAGAAGAAGGCAGGAGATAGAGATGAGTACGAAGAATTTTGTAACAAGGAGCTGAAGCCAGGGTTGCAGAATCTCATGTATGGGTCGCATCCCATGGCCAACATTGCATCTGACACCGAATAGAAAGTGAACAAGAGTAAATTTTGCTTTTTCTTTTTTCCCTCCCAATCCATCTAATATATTATTCTTTCAGTCATGACTCCATGTATTAGGGAATAAGCATGCTCTTCATGTATTAACAACAAACCTTTTCAGCACTTGTTTTGGAATCAAATTTTGTAGAATTTGATGGATTTTCATCTTTCAAAATGAAGCATCTTTAAGTGAATCAAGTGGCAGTTTGGCTTGAAGAATTGTCGGAAGTTAGATTATTTGCATCTTAAATGCATTTTTTAGTGTTAAATTAAACTAATGGTTTGCTCTTTGATGTAGGATATCCTTTCAGTGACTTCAGCCTCGCATTTAACGAGTTAATCTTGGGCCATTCTCTTCTTGGAATTGGAGACCCCAAGTAGATTGCACAGTGACCCTTCTAATTTTGTGGCGAGATTCTTACTTTACAAAGGTATTGTGGTGAGATTCTTATTTTACAAACGTATAGCCCATTTTCTGAGACCAATTTCTTCAGGACAAAGCTTTATTGATAAGGTTAGCTTTGGCAAGTTCCCAAACATGACCAGGAGATCTTGTTGGACCTTTTAGCACTATGAATGACAGTCAAAATGTTTTATTCCACCCTATCTTAATAGCTTGAATTGGCTTTGCATGTTCACCCTCTTGCTTTGAAACTGCTTTTGAACCTTTTTCTAATCTTTTGACAAACAGATCAGTGAACTAGAACAACAACTTCTATTTAGATTAATAAGTTTAATGGATAGTTGCTACATGCACTTTTAGTTTAGAGTATGAGATTCAATCTTGAATGCCTAGGAAGATAAAATTTATTTAAAAGATGTAAGAGTCAGTTGGGTTTCTGGAAGGTCAAATGGGAGAATTATTTTTGAGGGGGGTGGACATCTGAATTTGGGTAAGTATGAAGTTGAGGTTATGCTTAAGGCATCAGGGAATAGATATTTGGTAATTTGAGGTTTAGTCTTTAGTTTTAGGGGCCTGTGGTCTGATTTGGCTGTTTCTTGGATCCTTTTGCTTTTAGCGACCTAGTCATTGGCGGTCCAAAAATTGTATGGAATTTTGTGTTCCTCGCAGTTAGTGACCCTTAAATATTTTAGAACTTATTTGCACTTACAAAAATTTGCCAATGATTTCGGGGAGATTAAACCACAATTTGTAGAGGGAAAGATCCTCATCTATGATAATTAAAACTTTGAACTCATTTTGTCCCATCTGAAGTGGGGTCTTAGGAGCAAACCTTAATGATTTAAGAAGATTGAAGGCTCTTGCTTTATTATGATTTTTTTTTCACAGCTTAAAGATGGAACTATATGCACTCGAAAGAGAACCTCCAGCTTTTCAAAGCTACTTATTTTGGGTGAGTGAATGTCAGACTTGGAGCGGTACAAGCTCTTGTCGAAGCATGGTTTGATTGGTCATTAGAAAGATTGACTTGGTTCAATACTTCATTCAGGAACGACATTATTGTTTTAGAGTTAAAACCTTAAGGAGGGTGCAAGAACTCATGAAGTGGGTTGTAAGCTCCATTCGAGGATTGTAAAGGTTTCGCAAAGAAATTTTGGAGGACCAAGTTTAAACAAAATTTCCTTCATTTAAGGATTGAAAATTTTCAATTGGGTATGGTAATATATAAAGTTGTTCAAAGCAGGTCGTACAAGCTGTGGGATATGTATTGTGAGCCAACTGTGGGCACCCCATTCTGCTGCACCAAATTATTTGAGCTATTTATTCCATCTCAGGAACCACATGTCGTGTGGAGCCTTATTCCTCCTTTTGTACAAACTTTTCATGGGATCAAGGATCTTAGGATTTGGAATTTTGTGCTTTATGGCCAGAACACAAAAGCTTTCTGGCAACTGCTGGCTCCTCAATGTATACTTTCTATGCTAGATATGATGAAGGAAAGAGATTCTTTTTTACCCCATTCCACCTCCACCTCTTATGATCAACTTTATCAGATCATTTCCTCCATCTCTCATTAGTGTCTGCGTCTCCTTGATATTAGACAATGAGACCTTTGCAACGAATTACATCCCTTTCCATGGATTTGCCTTCTTCAGAAATATTTCCTTTTCTCCATTCTTCATTTCCTTTATAAAAAGACTCATCCATCGAGGTTCACCTTCTACATTCTCCATTTCTCTGTCGTCCAGTCATACTCATCCACTCAATTGCCTCCGAACCAAGTCCCACTTATACCTGAGTCTTGAAATTGCCTATCATTATTATCTGCTCAAGCAAATCTGTATAGCCTCGCAATCCAGGATTCCAGATTACGTAAGAGAGAGTAAAAGGATTGTGACATGCAATCTTGCTGAGGTTACTTATTGGATGCCTCCTAATCCTTGTCAACAACTGTAGTTCATTTTCCTTAGCCTACTAAAAGTTTCATCTCTCTCTCTCTCTCCGTGACTTGGTTGTTTGACTTTGGTATTCCTTGTACCAATTGACTTCTATCATTAGAAAATTTGAGAGCCCTTTTGTCCATTTCATCATATCATGATCCTGGAAATATTTCATCCTTTCAAATTCTCGGGAGCTCTTTGCATGTTCCTCATTAAAATTAGAGTTCCCATGCCAAAGAGATTATCCTTTGAAAGAGATGACTAGACAGCCGGAGGGTGATCCAAGGGAACGATTTTAGAAGCTGAATTTTATGAGGATCAGGATTCAGGAAGTAACTTTTTGGATATGCTCACATCATGATTCCCTGGTACAAAGTACTATAAATAAAACAAGACCCCATGACTGCAGTCTTTAGAGAAGACCAAAATGGTACAGGTTATCAGGGTCCACTAGTTTAGTCAAAACCTAGAATGCTGGACATATCAATGATGCCAATGTTTACCATATCGTGAGGCATCCCTCATTGGTTATTTATCAAAGCTCTGGAAGCTACTTGTTTCAGTAACTAATTAAAGTCGATCATATAGCATGGACTTGGTGCTACCAACCCCTCTTCTTTATTAACAAATTATAATTATGAATCTGTTTGGGTGAAGATCTAGAAGTGTAGAATTGCTAGAAAGCATGACCCTTAATCAAATATTTTTGGTTAATTCATGCTTGGGTCATGGAAAATGATTTTCTCTGATTAATTATCATATAACTGCATTAATTAGATCACCTCATTTCTAGAACTCTTTGCTGCTAAAGTGAGAGCGGTGCAGAAATTGCCCGGAGTTTGTTTCAAGTGATTATCTGACAAAGAAGTCAATGTTGGAAGATATTTTTGCATCGAGCTTGGGAGAAGCAATAGTAGATGAATGTGGATAGGATGGTTTTGAGATTTTGCGGTTACAGTTCAGAAAGAAAATGGTGCTGTTATTAAGATTAGTCATTTTTAATCCTAGTTAATATTGGTTATAAGAGACAACCACTGGCTGTGTTTCTGAGTGAAAGAGGCAATGATAGAACTCTATGGAAATATGTTTAGTTTATCAATCAAAAATAGATGAACTTAGAGATTATCAACCCATTATAAACTGAAAAACTGTCGAGGTACTCTTACGCCCTCAAGAAGAGGATGGGATAAACTGCTGTACTTGTGCACTCATGATCAAGCCGAGGTGAGAGGTAGAAAGGACTAGAGATTTTTTAGCATTGTTTCCCAAGATATATATTGGTTGGTTCATATCACACAGCCTCATTTGGCTCTTGACAACAGAATCATGGTTACTTCATTAAGAAATACTCAACCAAGATTTGAACCTGCATCAGCTGATATTGTTGGGTCAGAATGGATTACACTGGGACAAATCAGGTGAGTCGGGTCAGGTCGGTTTAGTGTATTAAAGTCAGTTGGGCTCATCATTTGATATAGATAGCTTGTCTTAACCCGACCGTACCAGCCGGAGCTGCAGTCTTTTTTTTTTAAAAAAAAAAAGAAGTGACCTATGGTTATTTCATTTCTTGGTTCGTTTAGTATGGTTGGAATTAATTTGTGGATTCATAATTGACAGTTTGCTCTGAACATCTTACATACATTGAGCCAACAAACTGTTAGCTAAGTGGTTTGGCACCTCAGTTCTTCAGGACTTGGCTCTTTCAAATCCTGGGTACTGTTGCATATATAGTTGAAGTGAAGAAACACCTCATTCTTAAAAGACTTGCTCTGTAGGAAGTCCACAATTCAAATCATGGGTATTGTTGCATATATGTAGTTGAAGTAAAGAATAGTAGAGTGTAACGTGTACCCAAAAAAACTGATGGCTTTTGGTTGGGGTCCCGTCATTTCCTTAAAAGAAAGAAAAAGAAAAAGAAAATCTCCAAGTGCTTATAAGATCCCATCAGAGTTATTTTCAGCAGGCCTAACAATTACGACTCCGCTGACCACTCGCAATCTTTCGTTTGTGTATAAGAATATCTTTGCGAGCTCCAAAAGAACGGTCAATGTTGTCTCCATCCGCAAATAAAAATGGAGCCATGATCAGGTGTGCTGCTGCGACACCATTATATCCTCTCCCTAGTAACCAAAATGATGCCACTCCATATGCCTATGTATGACATCAATCTTAATTGAATGCTAACATGATAATATATTTGGGTGCAATCATTCCAGCGCTAACGGTCCGGATGTCATCGGGACAAGATATTATATTTATTTTTCTTTTTTGGACGTACCGTATCTATTTTGGTATTCTCAAGTATGTACCATTTTTCTGCAGCAAGATGTTTGCATATATGTGTGTGTGAAATTTAAGTCGCGACATTATACCATCATCTGATATAGTTTTTAAGGGCTTTCCTATTGGATTAGTGTGAAAAAGTCTATATTATTCATGAATTGGGTTAGTACAAACCGACAGGATCATAAGCTACAAACCGGGTTAGATGAAATATCCAAAAATAGCCGGGCCAATCTATAAATTCTATAAAAAAATTTTAAAAAATTCAAACAGACTCTAAGTGCTTTTTTGGAGGATTCTACGCTTATACCGTGCTTGGCCATATTTGCCATGATGTGAGTTGAACTATGTTATTTTTTTTGGATGTAACCATAAATTCTTATAGAAAACTTCAAGATCCAAAATTCAATAGCGAAGCAAGAAGAAGAAGGAGAAAATAACAAAAACACAACATATTTACATGATTCATTCTATTGGTCTACGCCCACGGACAGAAACGGTGCAAGTGTTCCACTATAGAAAGCTAAGAATTATAGAATACAAAATCTTACTCTCAAATTCTAGCCTCCAATATATCTAACCTTTAGAGTATTTTATTCTTTTCTTTTAAAGGTACAAGGGACATATGTTAGTTTTGGACTTGTGCCCCTACAATTCGGCGTATGGCCCATATAAACAAGTACAGCATGGGGAATTTTCTATACTTGGATAAAATAAAATTCGCCTATCGTCTGTAATATGAGCACATATAGATATCTTCTCTGTTCCAATATAAAAATGGGATCCGTGCCGCTTTTGCACCGCAGAGAACTCTCGGATATGAGCTGGCTCACAATGCGCATGTCCACGAAACCATTTCGAAAAATCCAGCTCCTCCAACTTAGGAATCGTTTGGTTCGCAGAAAAAAAAAAAAAAAAAGAAAAGTGTAGTCAACGAAAAAGCAATGAGATGCTTCTTGTTTGATTGGAATTTTTAAAAGAAAAAAAAAGTTGTATTTCTATAGAAATATGATTTTCCTATTTTATGGAAAAGTCTTTTCCATGAGAAATATGGAAAAGTTAATTTTCCATGAGGCGGGAATCACTCCATCTTTATTTTTTCCCAAAAAGTCCCTTTAGTATTAAAGAGGCATTAAATACTTAATTTTTATCAAGGGTATAATAGGAATTACACATAACTTTTCCAAAAAAGTGGATGGTCAACCAAACATAAGCACTCTGCAAATCTGTCACTTTTCCATGTTTAACCAAACATGCCAAAAGTACATCTCTAGTCATTATTTTTCTAAAAATCTTCTTTTCAGAAAACATATTTTTAGAACGGAAAATGCTTTTCACGAACCAAACAAGTCCTTAAAAAGGCGCTATCTCTTTCACGTATTTTAGATTCCTATTAACTTTGGTGGTGTAGCATATAGCAAAACTCTTTGGAGAAATACAATGGAAGTTCTACTATTTGTATTAACATAATCCCTCTTCAACTATTTGCGAAGAAATGGAATTGTCAGTAATGCATGTAGACCTAGGTCTAATCTAGTAACATAGATCAATGAGTTGTGTATTGATCCGAAGATAGACGTACAGAATCTTTTAGGCTTGAGTATGGGCCCTCCAAAAAAAAAAAAAAAAACTAAACCAATCTTGATCTGATCAAATCCAATGATATTTATGTCAGAGTATGAGTTTGACTTTGCAGCAGGCCTAACTTGGATTCAGACTCGGTCGTTAACTAGGTACGTCCCTCTACCCCTTATATATATTTTTTTTACAAAACTTACTAAATATATCTCGAGACCAAGACATTAATGGATAATTTTTTAAAAAAATTTAATGAAATTGAACTTTCCAAATAATAATATTTGCTGGAGACTCGGATTGGATCCCAATCCAACCTGATCTCGTATCTAAACATATTTATTTTTTTCCATTTTCTATTCATCCGGACCCAATCCAACTCTTGGATGGATGGCGTTTGACTTAAACCATGGAACCACACCCAAACAGGTACCAAATGAGATTGGGAGGTAATGGGATCTGGCCAAATCCAGTAGCATCCCTACAGAGAACAAGAGTTGGACCCTCCTCTTTCTTATAAGCAAGAGGTTTCAAGAATCCGAACTGAACCATAGCTAGCTCAATGAGAGCTCTACATGAGAGAGTTCTCGACAACGAATGCATCGAAGTCCAGTGCACGTCCATTTCGAAGACAGGGTGGAAGTTATCATGACCCATACCATACCCATCAAATGAGGGCCTATGAGTCATTGACTACATCACACTAGAGCTCAATAAGCATTTTTCTTTTCCCTCAAGGCTTATAAGATGAGGAACAAATAGTCTTTGATTCCAAAATGGCCAGGACCGGATCACAGTCTTTGCAAGCCTAAATTTAATGAGCGAGTCAAAGACGGCAGGGAATATCACCATCAAAATTATATATCTATTCCATTAATAAACCCCAGATTAAGTACTTAATTAAATATTAATTACAGTACAAATACGTTTCTTGTATCCTATACAAACCCCCCTCCGCGTCCCCACTCCCTGCCCCTCCTCCGCAATCAGAGAATTAAATAAATAATAAATGAAAAATAAAAAATAATAATAAAAGAGAGAGAGAGGAAAAAAACCCCTCCCACAAAGGGGAGGGGCAAGAAGAGACGCCTTCTCTCTCTGAGAGAGAGAGAGCGAGATGGCGTCGCGGCGGAGAGCGATTCAATCGAGGAGATGGTCGTCGGCGTCGTCGGGATCGTCGGGATCGTCGGACGAGTTGTTCGTGGAGGCCAGGAGCTCGCCGCTGCGGGAGGGGGAGGAGGAGAAGGAGGGGGCGGCGCCGGTGGCGGAGGGGCGGTGGGCGCGGATGCTGCCGGAGCTGCTGGGAGAGATCGTGAAGAGGGTGGAGGACGGAGGAGAGCGGTGGCCGCTGCGGAAGGACGTGGTGTCTTGCGCCTGCGTCTGCCGGCGGTGGAGGGAGATCACCAAGGGGATCGTCCGATCCCCGCTGGAGAGCGGGCGGATCACCTTCCCTTCCTCCCTCAAACAGGTAAATCCGGGGTTTTTCGCCGATTTAATCTCTTTGTTTGCCGGTTTTTTATTCGTAATTTCTTTTTCCCTGTAATCTATAAGGATTTGGGCGTGGATCTGGTGGAAAGTTGGGATCTTGGGGCTTCTTGTTGGGGATTTTCATTCTTTTTTTTAAAAAAAATTCCCATTTTGTGAGAAATTTTTTTGATTCGGGTATTAATGGTTTATTTTTTATTTTCCATAATTATATGTTATCGTGGAAGGTTAGGATTAATTGGATGTGAAATGCGAGGTTAATTGCAGCCGGGGCCAAGGGACTCGCCGATCCAATCCTTTATAAAAAGGAACAAGAAGAATTCGACATTTTATTTATACCTCGGCTTGACACAAAGTAAGTAGATATTTGAATATAATGCGTCTTCTCATGGTAGATTATTTCAATATTTCTACATCTATGTATGGCTGATGGTAAAAGAACATGCTTGCAATGCCTAGCTGCGAATATAAAGCTTTATCTTTTGATGTATTTGAATTTTGGTTGGCACCGGGATGTTTTCATTTGGAAATTAGAATTTATCACGCTACATGATGATTGCAATGGTTGAGATACAGCTTTGCTAGCATGCCCTTGAGAATTTTTTGACTTCTAGGGGTTGGTTGGATGCACGAGTACTTCATTTGTATTAAATCATTTACGTCTGTAGGAATTCTAACTTAAAGCCTTCCATTTAGGTTTCTGACATATTTGTAACTGCATGACGGATTGCGGTTTATGTAAATTGAATGTGAATGAAGATTTTAACTCAATTACGGTACACCCTCATCAGAAATATCATTCTAAGCGCCTCTCCTGTTCATCACAAGATATCACCCGAATATGATAGCCAGAATTTAACTACTTCTTTATATTTATATCGAAAAACAGTTTAGCTTGGTACTGGATCAAATGTTTGTCTTTTGGAATTGTATGGAGTCCTTAATCTTGTGTTCTTGGTTATTTACTGCCACTTTAAATAGCTATCTCAATACTTTGACATGTGACCTCGTTGGCTTATCTCTATCTTCATTGCTTGGCTAGTGGTTTATGTTAAACTTGAAGCTCTCGAGAGCATTACTTAACAAATTTGGGACATTTATCTCTCTGCGAGTTGCTCCCTTTTCTCAAAATGTTCTTTATACAATTCCTCACTCGAGCTAGGCTCTTTCATATGCTTCAATCTTCTTCCAGCTTTTTGTATACTAGTCGATCTAGCTTCCATAGATATTCATTTGAGAGTTCTTTATGCTATTCTTGAAAATCAATATGCCATGGAAATGAACTTTCTCTCCTACCTTTTGGGCCACATGGAAGGAAAGGAGAACACAAATATTGGGGTGGAATCAAGGGAATACTCTGCGTACTTTTCGCAGTCTTAAGCTTTACATACTGGGACAACTAAGATACTTTTGAGGGAAAGCTGATGAGTGTTTGTCTGTTTTGACCTTGCAGCTACTGATTTCATTGGTAGCTGGTAGTTTTGGTTCTGTCTTTTCTGGATCTGTTGATGCCATTAGCTACATTTGTAATCTTTGCTGGGGATAATTGCCAACTTCTTTCATGGACCTGTTGCAACTTTTTTTCGGCCTATTTTTCTCATCTTTCAAGACTACTGCTTCCCTTTGTGCTGATTATCTGTTTTCCTGGTTCAGTTATTTTGTTTCCATAAGGTAGTTTTGGTAGTTGCCAGTTGATTTAAATTCAAATAGCCTGGTATGGCACACTGTAAGGTTTGTCAGCTTGGCATTGGTGGCTCCTAAAGATCTACATGTCTAAACCGATGTGTAGGGCTTGTTGACTGTGCTGTAATGGCTCGTGATTTAGCTAATACCAGCCTTGAAGTTATTCCGAAAGTCAACCATGTATCTAGATTGCGCATGTCTATGTAAGAAAAATTCAAGTATGTTATTTTAGATTAGATGCACATATATGAAAATGGGGGGATACAAAATGCATTGTCTTTAATGGAGGATTTGAAGTATTAGTCCTTGCAATGAGCATACAGGAAATGGGCTGTCTATGGGCTTTGTACATTGGTGCATTTTTCTACTGGTTAATCTTTAAATAAAATTGCCTGCCATCAATGGTTGGCAGTGAGAATATGCTTCTTATAAAGGTGACATTCATAATCTGTGGACTGGTTAGAACAGTGAAACTATGCAGATGGCTAACTCCTGTTCATGGAGTTGCTGAATGGAGGACCTTGTCCACGGCAATCTATGTTTCTTGGAGACCAATTTTAAGTTCAATAAGCTTGGTATATCATGGATAAAGGTAAAATAATGCTAACTTGGTGATGTGATAATTTAATGGTGGAGCAATCTTGTTACATGGTTTCTGAATTTCTGAACTCTCTCGTTTTCTATCATAGGGAGTTTTTTGCGGCTAAATATGTGCATCTATGCATGTAGTAAAAAGATTTTTGGACGTTTTATTGACCTGTAGTGTGTTGTTACATCGTGCTTTTTGTTAATCTTCTCGACCTATGTGATTGACTTTTCTGACTTTATTTATTTAACTCAGATGAATTTTGATCCCGATAGGAGGATTTTATATTGTCACATGTTCTAGGTTGGATGAGATTCACCATTTGTTCAAGGATTGTCTTTTTCACTATGTCTAGTTTGCTGGTGCGTCAACTTTTACAGTTCTTGGATTTGTGGCTTATTCAGTTCGTTCTTGCAGCAGTCATGGATAAAGGGAAGTTCCTATTGGCAGCTCGAAGATTTAGGCATGGTGCCCACACTGAGTATATTATCTCTCTCGATGCAGATGACCTGTCCCAAGGAAGTAAGGCATATATGGGAAAGTTGAGGTAAGCCTCCAGCATTCTAGTTTCTGCTTCCTTGTGCACTGTATAGAATCTGTAATCTCATCAAGCAACATTTCCTTGTTGCTTCAACAAATTCTTTTCTAGTTATCCTTTGGTGAAAAAGTGGAACTATGTCTGTTTATGATATCTATTTTACTGCTTTAAAAACTAAACACTTCTTATGAGGTTCCTCATTTCTGCTTAACTTCTTTCAGCATGCATCTGATTTTAATATTTTTTGCAATTGGCATGGAATGTTTGCCTACACAGTTAGATTGAAACGTGAGTGCAGGTTGCGTGCACAGAAACACAAAAATGTGTGCATCTTCTGTCTGGTAGAGGTGTGTATACAAACATAGCTGGTTGGTGTTCATTTATGTATGCACAGATTGAAACATATGGTGGTATATCTTCTGTTGCTCCGCTGATTCCAGTGGGATGGATAAGATTAATATTTATTGCATCTCTCCATAACACCAGCAGCATTTATTTATTAGATGTTACCAGATCACCTTTTCTGTTGTTTTTGATGCTTTGCCATGGAAGTCACCCCATGTATGGTGTGAAGTCTATTAGGTCCAACCACTCCCGCCATTCTAAAAAACCTTGAGTGCTTTGGAATATTCTAGAATTCTTGCTTCTTTAATAACTTTAGATTCCACTTGGGCACTCGAATCATTGTTTGAGTTGTTTCTCATAAGGCAAATTTTTTCCTCCTTGTGCTCGTGAACTTAAGGCTTGTTTTCATTCCAATAAAGGCTGCTCTCATCTGTCCAAGTATTTGCAGGTCAATAAGTTCACCCATATAAAATTGCTTAGAGTTTAACTGAGACTGGCAAATCCTTAATTTCTATAACTCTATATATAACGCAAATGCTTGGGGTTGTGACTCGACCCTGAGGATCTTATTCTACTTTTTAATAATACATCTGTTTTGTTTTTGGCAGAACCACCTCGAATTTGCCCTGAACCATTGACTCTCCCATGGGCCTCATCCATTATAGTCTTAATGACTACATATTTTCTTAAAAGATGAAAGTGGGGATCTGGATTTAATTTTAAAGTCAGTTATCTCACATGTGAATGTATATGCCTAGTAGTCTGCTAAAATGTTGACTCATGCGCATCAGTTATGCTGTATACTGCAAGTTATATAAAGTTTCATATCTTCATCTTTAAAATTAGAGACAAGAGTATCAACCTATTCATATACTCATCAAAGCTTATCTTGCAAATTCTTTTATTTACTAGTTTTACGTGCAAATAGTTGAACCCTAGTGTTTGAATGCATGCTGAAGAGTATGCTTTTTTGTACACCATGTACGAATTCTTACTGCCTGTTTCAAATATCAGTTTTTGGACCAGTTTTACATGAAAACAGAAGCCGCCAGCTTGTTTGAGCTTATGCTGAAGAACTTGCTTCTTTTTGTATAAATGACTATAGCTATCTTAAAATATAAACTACTTTTACATGCATGCCAATTTACCCTAGTTTAAGTGAGCGTGCTGACTCGATATGCTTTCTTAATAGATTTAACTTGTTGCTCATATGTCCCTTGCAGATCTGATTTCTTGGGGACAAAATTTACAATCTATGACAGCCGGCCACCATATAATGGTGCAAAGGCAGCAAGCAGCCGAGCAAGCCGACGTTTTGCCAGCAAGCAAATCAGTCCTCAGGTCTCATCTAGTAATTTTGAGGTTGGACAGGTATCTTACAAATTCAACCTACTAAAATCAAGAGGACCGAGAAGGATGCACTGCACCCTGCAATGCCTCTCAGCTCAAGAAACCTCAGAGGATGATGCTGTGAAGTCAAAGGCACAGAACCCTTCGGGATCTGTAGTTCTGAGGAACAAAGCTCCTAGGTGGCATGAGCATCTGCAGTGCTGGTGCCTGAATTTTCATGGTCGGGTCACAGTAGCTTCAGTGAAAAATTTTCAGCTGGTGGCAGTAACAGATCCCAGCCAACCATGGGGGATTGGAGACGAGGATACTGTGCTGCTTCAGTTTGGGAAGATTGGCGACGACATGTTTACCATGGACTACCGACAGCCACTCTCAGCCTTCCAGGCATTTGCCATCTGCCTCACCAGCTTTGGTACAAAGTTTGCCTGTGAATAAAAACCTCTCTAGATATATTATCCTGCAGTATGTGATTATGTTGTAGCTGTAGAGACTCAGACTTTTATTCCATGATTGCTGGGACGGGGAGTTCTTGTTTGAGCTTTATCCTGTTGTGCGCTGGATACCATGGATAGCACTGCGCAGGTTTTTATCTCTGAAGCAAGTCAGATATTGCGCATTTGGTAGCATGACAATGAGACCAATCCAATCTCAGGTTCTTTCTTCTAATGTTTAGCTGTGACATGTATTGGCTTGTGCCACCAGCCATGGAAACTTTAACAGTCTAGTCATCAGATCAACTCAAAAAAGAGAGGCTTTAGCGGATGGCTTGAACCGTATAGGGGGTTGGTGAACTGAGCGTCTTAAGTGGATGGTTTGAACTGTGGTTGGGGATTGATGAACCGGGTGAGGTAGGATTTGGTTGTTGGTTTTCTTGGGGAAAGAAAACCGAGGTTAGTTTTCTTTCCCTGAGAAAACCCTTTTCTGCTTGTACACGTGTTTGTTCGTTATGCAAGAGAAAAATTAAATCTAAAGAAAAATTCTTCTTTTTCGTTTTCCTGAAAAATATGATTTTATTCGTAGGGTTTGTTCGGTTGCGACTACGTGTAAAAATCTAGTTTTCTATTTATTTGTGTTCACAGATGCTTGAAGAAGTGAGAAGGCGTATTGGTTGATCATGTGGCAGGAATTATGATCATCCTCTGTTTCTCAAAACTGATCTAAAGGTTCCAAGTCCATTTCGGTTGCTCCAACATCGAAGGCCGGAGAGAATCCCGGACGCCCTTTTAATAGCATAAGAAGAGAGACCAAATGCTTCCACACAAAGGTCGCCCTAGGCACAGGACCTTGCAAGGGAACCCTGAACCCAGTTTATCTTACAATCTCAATTGGGATAACGAATCAGAAATAATTATTCCATTACAAATCAGGTCCCACATGAATTAAATGTAAATTCTACGAGAATTGTGGGTCCACAGCACAAATAAAAATCAGGAGGATCCAACAGTATCTCTTCTTCTGGCTAACTACTCGCCTTATGTAAGCAAACTTTATTAAGCTAGCTTTCCGAGACCGTCTCATTACACTGGTGAAACAACAAAGGGCAACAGCGCCAGTGGCTGCGCGGACCACTTTATATATCCATGGTGATATTTGTATGCCTGAAGCCTATTGATTAGGAAGTTTTTTTTTACAGAGACGTGAGATGTCATTTTTCACAATGTAAGAATAAGCTGTCAGTCGGCAGGCGAAGGCAACGATGTTAAAGCAACAATGGGTGCTTGTACAAATCCAAATTGTATTTGGGGTGCTCTCTCTCTCTCTCTCTCTCTCTCTCTCTCTCTCTCTCTCTCTTCTGGGTTACAAGATGTGCTCTTCATATATAACAAAGATGATCAAATGAGTAATCCAGTTCAGGACCAGGTAAATTCATGTGGATTTAAGAAACGTAGTAGAATCCAGTTATAAATCCAAATCCACATTTATGCGGGTGCCTTAAAATGAGTTGGTGGATTCAACCCTAACAAATTGTTTTGGTGACCAAAGACATACAAAAACAGATTGCAAACCAGAAGAACCAGTCATAAAGGTGACAACCACATAAACTGCACATTGATCTCCAGTTCCAGATGAAACAAACAAAGTAGAAGAGTTAAAAACATTCCTTAGCAACAAGAGTTTTCTTCATGCACCAAACCAAACTGCACAAACTCAAAAACAGACACAAATGCTCCATACATGAAACTCCTCATAACAGACTTGGTTGCTAATAGGACATGCTGGCTTGCCATCATTTTTTACCTCGCAGTTTCACCCCAAGAACTCTTTCGAGTTTGGTGATTACTTGTTGATTTGGGATGGCCTTCCCCGATTCATATTCTTGAATCACTTGGGGCTTCTCATTGATCAGCTGTGACATTTTTAAGATGTTTGAGAATGTGAAAGAAATCAAAGCAACTCCACTGAAAGAAACAAAGGGGGCAAAATATACCTGCGCAAGTTGTGCCTGGGTCAACTTTTTACCCATTCGAGCCTGCATGATATTCTTCTTCAGCTCCATTGGCACTCGTTCATCTGATTCAAGTGAAAACATGGACATTGTTGCCATCAAAATATGCCACTTCTGTCGCAGCATTAGAAATCGAAAGAATAGCTATTATTCAACCGGTCAATCAAAACATATCACAGTGACATAGCACAGCATAAAACTAATCGGTTCAACTCTCAACATGCCGGGACTAAAAATTGCTCAAACTTTGCTCAATTTCCCACCAGCTAAGGGTATCTTATACAAATTGACCATGTTACATGCTATTTGTGAATTCCATACTGCTCTAATTTTTTTACTTTCAGTAAGAAGTTTCAAGCATGTCGACTGTCGCTTCTCCCAGTACCTAGAAGACAAGGCAGTTTCAGCCGAAAAAAAATTAGGTGCAAATACTTTTTTTACGAATAGTTTTGGATACAAATACTAAACCTCTTCAATGAAGTCCATCTCCAAGCTTGGACCCAGTAATCTAAACAGTTCCTTATCCAATTAGAATAATTGTACGTGGGTCTTGTCAGCATGAAACTCCATCCTAACCTGATCTGACCCATTAAGTTTGCACCCAATATGAATACTTAGGTATGCCTGAGATCAATTTTCCGAACCTAATCTCAAACAAGGGGCCAAACCAGTCTGCACCCATATAATTTTAGTAACGCCTTTGCAAAGCTACAGAAGTAATAGCAATAGAGAATCAGAGATCCATGCCTGGACAGAAAATAATAAGGTTGCGGTGCCACAAACAGATTCACTGTGTTTCTATCTAGTTGACATGCCAATTTGTTCTTCAGAATCAGTGCAGTTCCATCCATCATGCAATAAGTGCAAAATAGCCCATTAAGTAATGCATAGTCAGAAATATCATAACATTTTAACCATCAAACAACTAGACTAGTATTTGTGGTAGTACAGAACATGATTTAGGTGGAACATCCCCTCATCCATATATCATATAATCCTCTTTTGTATATTTAATTGATCAAGCATACCATATTTGTTAATACATCAAACTTACAGTTTAGCCAGTCACAAGGAAAATGGTCGGCTGAGAGCGGAAGGCAGAAGGTATGATTGCATAACAACCACAGGCAACATGACACTGGGTTCTTTTGTCATATCATATGATTCCATTGATTCTTTAAAACTCCATTGCCTTGAAAACTGAGAAGAAAATAGAAACTTAAAGAAGAATATGAAAATAAAAGGCAGGCTTCTGCTCAGCAATGTAGCTCGAGTATAGTTCTACTCACTGATTTAGCCTAATGTGTTGCTGTAACGCAAGAGCATTTTGGAGCATTTTAGGTAGGAATTATGAAACTCCCTGGGTCATAGAGATGGCGAATTGGGAAGTTATATAGAAGTTTAAGCTTAGTAGTCATGTAGTTCTTTTTGATTCATTAGACAGTACAACTGGCAAAACCCAATTGTTTTAGAGCGAACAGCTCTCACAGGTTGTGTAGGTAATGAACAGTGTACCGTACATCATAGGCTTTACACACCAGATGAACCCACCAATGATGGATGAACTCAACAGGAATGATATGGAAAGCACATACGGTGGCTTCTAAGCATACTGTGACTCACATATTGCTTAACAGTAAACTTAAGCACTTGAGGGTATTACCAAGTTTCACCAGGTGAACCTGAAAACCGGCTGGTTGCTTAGAATTATCTTTCATTTGACCAAGGCTAGAAAATGATGAGGGACATGATTACTTGGAGGAAGTAGAAACATTTTAAGATTTCAAGATGTTTGATTGTAATTTATTGTGAATTCTTAGGCCGGAGAACTATGCATTAAAGGACTTCACAAATGCTTGATATCTGTCTTTATGCATGTTTCAGTACTAGATGCTACCACCTAAATTGCTGTATGACACCTTTCATTGATAAAGGGCTATATCTCTACTTCTTATCATTTTGTTTTCTAATTGATCAGACAGGTCGTAGCTAGGGGTTTAAGTGGATTGAATGAGATCTAGGTCCAGCTTCACCAGGATCCAATCTTTAACTAGTTCCAACTTAGGATCTGCCGTACCACTCACCCCTACTTATAGCATGTGAGCTTGCAACTAGACAGAGTATTAAAGAAAGCATCGACAATAATTCCTCTTCAACAGAATGACAATGATGAGAACTATATATAACGATAACTAAAAAACTTGATGCAGCCAAACATAGTTACTCTTCATATCATGTCACTCGACAAATGCACTATTTTTACATACAAAATGGAATTCTGTGCCTTCCCAGACAATCCCAAGACATTTGAAAGCAAAATTCCATATTTCATTGCTTGAGATGCCTAGGGAAAAGCGAAAACCATATTGGTAAGAAGCCATGCATTTGCTGATTTATGGGATGTATGTGATGGAATTAGCATATTTTGCCCCATTCTTTAGCAATGAAGATAACCATAATTGCTTATAGCTTATTGAAATATAGAATATTCCTTCCTACACCACACCTAACTGTTGTAAAGGGTTCATTGTATTTTGTGATGAGGCACCCCTAACACAAGTGCAATAACATTGGGCTTTTCTCCTAGAGATAGGAGATTCCCTTCCATTCATACCCAGGGACCTGCAGGGGGAAGGGGTTGTGGTGGTTGGGGTGTAAAAGTTGAATTCACCATTGGTGACATCAAATTGCCTTTTCGAGATGTTTCAAATGGCGAATTAGCTCCACACTTGCTGCCAGTGCCTGAACAAGACAACAAAGTGCATTAACAAAAATACTACAACCTTCAAATGCAAGGTAATCACCTTTACAAACTTATCACACATAATCTAGCAACCCTGAGCTTCAGAGTTTCTATACTGTCAACTTGAACAATTCCCAGTCCAATATTTTCTCACAAATTAAGGACTGTATTTCCTTTAACAAGTGACAACGTGATACTCTTTTGACTAGAGAAAAGCATAATAAAAAAGTTGCAATTTCAGCTCATTTGATGGATTGAAGATAAAAATCCTAATTATTGACCTCATACATTTTACATTCAGAATAATATGGAATTGCCAAATTATTAGGATTCTAAAACCATGTTTCACCTTATTAACAGAGCAATATCTTGGAAATGTTGTTTGATATGAAGAATCTTCATGATTTAAGGTCATTTTTTCAAAAGAATTCTATTAAAGTATATGCGAACAGCGAAATAGCAATTATCAATCACTAATAACTCCAAGAAATGCAATTAGAGAAATAACTAGAAATCCCATGTTAAGTATCTCCTGACTTGAATAAAGCTTCAGCAAATCTGGTGGTGAGAGGAGAACCACAGCTGCAGTTCTTGGATGATTAAGGTCCCTCGACCTTCCCTCAAAATAAAAAAAGGCCTCGGCAGTCTCAAACGACTAAGATGCCAAATTTAGTGGTTAATTTCGATCAAAAGACTGTGTTGTAATCCTTGGTATGAGAGCAATGAACAGAATGTAAACAATTAATCCACTATCTATTTTTTTTCTTGAAATTCTTATCGGGCCAAGCACACTAACTCCTCCTACAGCTTATCTTCCATTCAATAAGGATAAACTGGGCACACTTGTATAAAGATCAAAATAACAACTTTCTGGACTAATGATCAAGGCTTGTTGCTGAAATCAAGACTAGCTCAAACTAGAGCTATAAATGAATTTGCAATTGGATGTCTTTTTTCAAGGCCTCTTCCATCATAATATAAAACTTATAATGGTCCATCTTTAATGTAAACCCACTCTTCTACATGCCCAATTTGTAAATATACTGTTACAATGCACATTCCAAACTCCATATGGTGTATATTCACTAGATTAGACTCAAACTCCAACACCTCATTCGAGGTCTTCATGAAACAAATAAAAAGATGTGTTCTTATGATTCCACTGAAAAAACAACACCAGGTCAAGTTTAGAAAGTTGAGAACATCTGTTCCAATAGTTATCATGATCCCCTTGAATGTCCATATGTTCCTATATATTGAAATTAATTAAGATTCCTAATGGCTTCAAATCATATTGCAATCGAGGTGGTTATTTGTTTGTACAGAATAAACAAGAAAAGGTGCATAAGAATGTTGGATGCTAAACGATATGGAAATAATACAATTGACAACTCGATCAATAGCATATTTCAATTTTCCATCATGGTTATTCAGACCCTTTGAAAGGTAATACTTCAGATTATAATGACAACTTCACATATGACTGGAAAATATAAATAGATTATTGATGTTTGCAAAAAAAAAAAAAAGAAAAGTTATAGTACCGAATCCCTATATAATAGAATATGGAATGGCATGAAGGAAACAAGCTGAATTCTAGCAACAAGGGATAAGATTCTAGCATGTCAAAGAAAAGCGAATTGAGGTGATTCTCCAATCTTTTTCTCCTCCTCTCTTTTAAATCAACTTTAAGCATTTTGACTGTCGGAGAAAAACAAAAGCAGAAGATGTTATTAATTAGGATGCAAAACTGTCACATTTTAAAAAATAATCTGCAAATCAGAATGCTAAAGCAGGTATCAAATAACCAAAAATATGAGGGTAATCATATATTCCCTACTAAGCTAAAAGCACTTACGAGAGAGACTCTCTGTATCCTCATCCAGCTTCCTTGTGTTTAAAGTTGTGCTGCTAGAAGCCGCCTTGTTTGTACCAGCATTAGCTACAGGAAAGAAAGAAGGGTAAATTTAGAAACTCTTGAGTCTCACACCTTGTTAAATAATTTAGCTCATCTCGTATACTGGCTTATTTTATAAAGGAACGCAATATATGAAAATGCCTAATATACAGAAGCAAAGTAGAGAACCATTCACAACTATCATAAGCATATAGCATCTCACCATGTTCCAGTGTTCAGAATTTGTAAGTTTTGGAATAGCATGGAGAAATATTATCTAAAAAATATTATTGCAAAAAAAAAAAATCTTATACACTGGTGCACAAGCACCTAAACCCAATTGAAAGAAAAACAAAATTCTTGAATTGATTAGCCAGAAAAAAACTCTTTCAACTGAGATCCTAGCGATGTAAAAGCATAAATCATCTTACTTGCATTAACAATGAGGTGATAAAGATCCCCGGGGCATACGTGAAAAACAAGATACTTCAAAAGACAAATGCATGTAAAATTTCATGATGGTATAAAGTTAGGACTTCAATGGCAGGATGAGCAAAAGTCTGTATCCAACCACAACTGATTGTGGAGCTAAAAGTAAATATAACATTTCCAAAAATAAAGAAGAAAAGTTTTTGGGACTTAGGATAGAAAAAATGCAGGCGAAATGCTGTGAAATCTCCTTTCTCAATGAAATCTTTACAATTTCCTTTAAATTTTTAATAAGTACTAGTTCAACAACTTCCCCTTTATTTTAGAGGAGAGAAAGCCCCTATCTTTGCTTCAATGAAATGGAAGAAAATACTCAATTTTCTTTTCTTTTCTATTATTTTCTTCCAGTGCTGTACCAGTCTTTTCTTTCATTTTCTTGGCAACCAAACAGAGACTTAATTAAAAATAGAGAAGAGTTCCGAAATAACAACACCAGTGAACAAATGATCAACCCAAACTTTTGATATCAGGTAAAAAGAAAATCTTTTTTTTTTGTGTGTGTAGGACATGAGAAATTTGTCCAAAGAAATCATTCAAAACCCAGGAGGAAAACTCATTACATCTATTAAAAAATTCCCAACAATCTTTCACTAATTTAGACAGAAAAAGGAGGCATACAGAAGAGAGATAAAGATAAATCCCTAGCATCCATGGCGATCAAAGAGAAGAAGGGGAAGATCACGATGGCGTACACTTCTTTATGGTCTCGATGTCCGCCCCACTGCGTCGGGCGGCATTGACGGCCTTCTCGTCTTTCTTGGCGGCGGCGTTCGGGGCCTTCTTGCGGACCACGACGGGCTCCCAATCCTGGGTGATCGGACCAATCCCAGCCATCACGCTCCTCTAAGACCGATCCCTCGATCACTGGCTCCGATCGATGGCCGCGCCCTAGGATTTTAGGGAGGTGGGGAAGGGAGCAGAGGCGGACGGAACTCGAATAAAGAAGAAAGGGAACAGGCGAACGGGAAATGGGGAAGCTCCAAGGTCGCCTTGTATGTGCCGATCAGATATTTGCACGTGCCATGCACGTGATTGTGATGTAAAAGGAGCAGCTAATATGATGAAGAGAAGTACCGTAATCGACCGCAGCGAATTTTTTTTGCTACCGCAGATAATTCATAGATACATCCCAAAATAATAATAATAATAATAATAATAATAAGTCACGAAGTATTTTAGGTAATTTCTTCTTCTCAACCTAGAGAGCTCTCGGAGTGAGCAGCCACATACGAGGCCACCTAATCCGTATTCCTGTTAGCTTCTTTTAATAAACATGCTTGTCTTGAAAGACTACATCGCCACTAATTATGTTCGGATGTCTCGGAGCAAGGGGTGAAACCCACTCTTGCCGCCAGTGCCTCTGGATCCAAGCAGATTACTGTACGCGAATCACCTTTCAGCATGACTGCTTTAGCCCATAACACAAGCCAATCATCACCTTGGAGCTCCGAGGTGGAGTACAAATCCCAAAATTCGTTTTATAACTGTGGAGGGTAAAAATAATAATATGGATTTATTCCTAACAGATATCCAATCACCGCTCGATAACTTATTCCAACCCATCAAGTCGCTATCCACAAATAGCGTAATCTAAACTGTCGAGGATGGAACCGGCCACCATGGTTGGATGGCAGGATGGGTGGGCGAGATAGGATATCAGATCTCATCTCTCTTTTTTTTCTTTTTTTTTTTTTGCTGAAAGCGGGTGCTTCATACAGTGCGTGTACGAATACACCCAATAAGGTCAAAATACAACAACTCGCGGAGTGCCAATGGCAGCTCCCCTTTTCCCGACCAAAGGGTATACCCCGAGTGGTGGGCCGCGTAGGCAACCACCCAATCGGCCGTCCTATTGGCCTCCCTAAATACATGCTTGGCCTGGATGGCCCCTCCATCTCTTATCATCATCACTATGTCGCAGATCAAGAAGTGGTCTGTGCTTTCACCCCTCGATCCCCTCTGAATTCACCCGATGACAGTGGCCGAGTCGTCCTCCAGAATAATCTAGCTGGCTCTTTTGCCGGTAAAACGTATGCTATCCGTTTAATAAGAACAATTTCTATGAGTAAACCAAATTACACAAATCTGCCGAGTTATACTTTAACAACAAGTTATTACAAAGTAAAGCTTGAATGAACTTTCAAGCAAAGCAACGCATGACTAGCTGATTCATTTACATGAGAAAAGGAAAGGGAAAAGAAGGGAAAATCATAAGAGGCTTTATTTTCTAAGAACTTTAATCTCCCGAGTCCGTTTCACCTTCTTCCATTTCATCATTGATCTCCAAGGTTCGAAATCAGGTGTTCTCCTTAGCTTTTATGGCCTCATATGCTATCTTTGGTTGCTTGTCTTTTAGGTTGAAGATTTTTCTCTTCTTCCCTTTTTTTTCTTCTAAATGAAATAGTTTGAACATAATAAGTATATAGGAAAATAAATGGCTAAATACCTTAAAAAAACTTCTTCAATGGCTCAAAGAAATGAAGAAATAACAGGTCTCATATCCATTATATAGAACATAAGGAGAAAAAAAATTATGTATAAGATATAGACTGTCAAAAAGCTTATAAAAATCATTTTTAGAAACTATAAAATAGATTTTGAAGACTAAAAAGCAAAGGGTCGTTGCATTGGATCTAAAAGGAATGATCAAGAGATAGATAAACAAATGCAAACTTATTTATTTATGAGTTTGTGAATTTGCATGAAGATTTTTTTATATCAGCCTTGATCTTTAACAATTGAAAGATGATTTCATGTCCAATCCAAGAAACTGCATATGGTTATTGGTTATTGGTTTGGTAGTGTTGAATGGGATTTCATGTGGGTGGTGATAGACAGAGGCAACGTAAGCTTGGCCAATAGTGGAAGAGGAAGGACTGCAGTGGAGAAATTAAGAGTGCATGGTGCCTCGAGCATTCAAGCCAATACAATGCATGATACTGATAAGATTTAGGTGCTGGAAGTGGAGAGATGGAGAGAGAGGAGGAGGAGAAGAACATAGGTTCTGCTCTTTCTTGGGCTTTTTCTTTTTTTATTTTCCTCATATAAGCTAAACTTTTTTTCGACCATTTAATTAAATGATTACAGGGTCGAGAAAAAAATTGTTTGCGTATAATATAGTAAAACATATTTTTAACAGGTAGTGAGTCAAGCCTTAGCTAGGTGAGGTTGATCTAAACATGGGAACAACTGGTTAAGCATTTGGGTAATCATATGAGGTAAAAATCAAGTTTCAGTCAGGTAGCCAAAATCCAATCTATGTATAGGCATAATTATTGAACAAACCAAGTGCCTAATATAAATTATTTATCATAAACAACTAGTTTTAGTCTAACAAAAGTCAAATCTGACTAGTTTGACAGATTCAAATAAGTGACATCAAACTTATGCTAATATGCGACGTTAATTTAATAACTGCAGTTGTGAGATCCAGTTAGTTGATATCGACAATTGCTCATAAATGGTAAGATGTTTATCCAGTATATTGTTTGACAATTCTCAAAACTAACTAAAGATGCCAAACTTAAGTTTTTTTTTTTTGAGAGGGATATTAAGCAATTAGGGCTAACATTTAAAATTCAAAAAGGATAAATTAAAATCAAATAAAAAATCACATACAATTATTGATATGCCTAAATATTTCTATTTATTTAATACTTATTGATAGGTGTGCAACGAGCTAAGGCGAGTTAAGTATCAGGCTGCTTAGTTCAATTCAATTTCAGGAGAGTTGCTTAACCATGGCTGGAGCTTGAGCTGAACTTGACATTTTTAGTCCATGCTTAACTCATATAGGCTCGAAATTTTTATGAGCCTAGCTAAGCTTCTTTTTTGTTCTGCATCTCATTCTTGCGTACATTGGGCTCATTTATAAGCTGTGCTATAAAGATTTTATAAAATTGGCTCAGTCGAAGACTGGGATTGAACCAAGTCCAAACCTAGCAATAGTTAAGCTGCCTTGGACTGAGCCAAGTCTAAATATAGCAGTAGTCATTGATTGCCAAATCACAACTACCATTCTTACTAGTTATCAAACAACAGTTTCAGCAACCAATAGTACACCTAACCTAGGTGGAGACACCCAGAATCCTTTGATGCACCACATTACAACTAACAGCAAAGTACGCAATAGTTATGATCATGTCGGATGGATCTACAAGTGCTAGTAAGGGACAACAATCAAATAGCGTCTATTTTTTAACAAAAAAAAGACTTGCTTGGTTCGTGCGAATAGAAGGGCGACAATGCAGTCAACGAAAACATAAAGAAATTTTTTTTTATTTGATTAGAATTTTTAAAGAAAAAAAAGATGAAAATGCAATATTCTCATAAAAATAAAATTTTTATATATATTTTATAAAAAAGAAAAATCTATGAGAGATATGAAAAATCTGTTTTTTTGCCGATTGAAAATTAGGATTTTTTTTTTGTTTTCAAAAATTATTCTTAAGCCATCAAAATTTTTGAAATAATTTTTTTTATTAAAAGTATAATTGATATTTCATATAACTTTTTTTTAGAAAAATAAATGGCCAACCAGTCACTGTGAAATGTTTTACTTTTTTTTATGATTAATCAAATATACAAACTATTTTTTTAAATATTATATTTTAAAAATTAAGTTTTTTTTTAAAAAATTAAAAATTAATTTTTAGAAGAAATATTTTGAAGAGGTAAAAATTTTCGGCAAACCAAAAGAGTAAAGAAAAAAAATCAGCCCATGTGGAGTCACATCATATTCCGCTTGCCCCCACCGACTCTCCGCGACGAGTCTTCCAGTACTCCTTGCCCTGATAGCCTGGACAGTAACCCTAATCCGAGGTACTTCGGAATCTTCTACTCTCTCTTTATCTATTTTGTACGAATTCATTCAAATTTTTATGTGTACGATCTCCTCCGCCTCGATCTCGGTGTTTGATGGTGTTTTTCTCTGTTTTCCGCTGGAAATTGTGAGCTGGTTGTGGTTTTAGATGGGAGGAAGGGTGGAGGAGGGGCGTTGTTGTTTTGGTTTTGGTTTTTGGAGGTTTTCTTTGTGTTCTTGTGCTACTGGGGCTGTCGATCATTTGGGAGTTGTTCTGGAAATTGTTGGTGTTGGGAAGACGGGGAATTTGGAAGTGGGTTTTTATTGGCGAGTTCAGACTTCTTTTAATTGCAAGCGCTTGTGCTTTCTTCTTCTTCTTGTTCTTCATGAGATAATTTTTGAACGAAACGAAGAGGTTCTTTTATTCAAGAACAGGTGGCTTGACATCCCATTTTATTGTTTTAATTCTTTATCTCAAAATTGGCGATTTGACGTCCCATGATATTGTTCTAATGCTTCCTCTGTACAATTAGCATGGCCGGTACAGATTGTGATAGGGATTCTTTTTGTTCGTACAGTTTTATTTCTGTTATGCTATTGTGCTCGCACCAAAATTAAGGCACAAGGAAGACGAATTATTGGATACTACAATTTAACAGAGGGAGAACAAACAGAGGCACCATCTATTGTTTAGTGTGGGGCATTTATTCTCACATGATTCGAACTCACAAGGGGCTGGTTTTCTAGGAGGCGATTACTAATCTGTTTTGAGGTAAAAAAGTTGGTGCATTTAATGAAGATCAGCATCGTATGGGAAAAGAAGGAGAATAAATTCTTGTGATGATATGATTCATTGAAATTAATTTATTGACATATGGCTTTTCCCTTCGAGAATCTTGTTGTACTTGGCAGCAGTTCAGCAGACCATAATCGATAGCTTGACTGTAATTTTAACCCCTCATTTTGTGGTACAACAATGCCCATACTCTTAATCAGGTCTATCATATGAGCAAGCCGTTTGTGAGCAGCTTGTGTTTGGTTAGATATGCAGTCGCTTGGTTCATAGATGAGCTGAGGTTGAGCTTTGTCTAGCTTGTTTAAGATTGCACAGTTAAGCTCAAAATCTATTCAGATAATGTGTGTGTATAACTAATATTATCATATATAAGTTATCATATATAAGTTATTATTTATAAATTAAAATCTATGTTTGTTAATAATTTATTACATAGTAACATAATTGAGGAAAAAGAAGAAGAAATGCTTAAATTATTAGACTGAGATCTGATCGTGGAACTAGATATATACATATACATATGCATACATACATACATACATACATATATATTGATGGGGACCTCAAGATCTTACCAAATCCCTTAAATGAGCTGTTTGTGAACAGCTTCATTTTGGTTTGAAGTTAAATGAGGTGGCTTGAGCTTAGCTCAATTATAGATGGGCCTAGCTAGCTTGAGCTCATCTCATTTACACCTTTTCTCTTACTATGTTCTTACTATGGGGCTATTTTTTGATGATGGTTTTGGATATTTCTATTTTGTAGCATATTTCCTATCAATTGAAGGGAAGGCAGGAGGGGCTTTTCGCATGATGGTCCAATCTCTAATACAAATGCCTTAACAAGCAAAAGAGTCTAGTTTTCATATTGTTGCTCAATTGAAATATGATCTCATTTACTAGGTGGAAGAATGTGATTGTACGATTTTGCCTCCATTAATGGACTGAAGTGAAAATCTTTTGGCGAATCATGGGATTGTTGCCTCAAAAATATTGAACGTAAATTGTGGGGTGATGAAGCTGAACTTAGAACCATGTTACTACGTAGAAGGTAAACTTGAGAAAATCCAACAGCGATGATGTAAGATAGTCATACTATTGCTCAGACCTTATTTATTGAAATTTCCCTTGCATTATAGTTCTTTATAACTCAATATATCTTCTTCTTATCTTGAAATCTTTCAAATGGTTAAACATAACTTAAAGATTGCCTTCACAGCACCTTACCAATGCGATTATATAGCTATAATTGTGGTTCACATTTCTAACAAGCCCTTCCTACCACAATCTTTACGTGGAATTTATTTTTGCACTTTTTCAGACTTCCTTTCACCACTTCCTCTAAGATGTTGTTTTCAACGTTTTAGATCGTGTAGGAACACCTCGTTGTCATTGCCCTGCCCCCATGGCCACCCCATTGAGCATCCCACTAGGTATCCTCCGTCTCTCTCCCCTTCTTCTTTCCTTTATTTCTTTTTTTATTTGTTTGTTTCTTGTTCTTCTTTCTTTACTTTCTTCCTTCTTTCCTTCCTTTCTTTCATTTTTTATACCTTTTTTCTCCTTTTCCTTTTTTCTTCGTTCCTTTCGTTTTCTTCTCTCTTCCTTCTTTTCTTTCCTTTTTCTTCTTCCTTCTTTCTTTTCTTCCTTCTTTCCTTCCTTTCTCTTTTTTTTCTTCTCCTTTCCTTTCTTTACCTTGTTTCTTTCCTTTCTTTCGTCTCTCTTCTTTTTTCCCATGCAGATGTCGGAGTCCCGCTCTCGTCCCGATTCTGTTTTCCTAGAGGAATTGGCCGGGATGCCTCCCGTCCCGCTATGGTTTAAAACAATGGTTGTTTTTAGTAGTTTTCCTAGCAATCTATCGATCTTTGTTCTTTCTCTCCTTTTGCGTTATATTTCCAATTCTATCATGTCAGAGTGATAACTTCTTAATTGTTCTCCATTATGAAAACTGAGAGGACAAAGAAGAAAGAGATATATGCCTATAACTATTACCAACAGGCTGATTTTGTAATTGTGGGATCAACTCTCATTTCCCCTTTGAAACCACCATGCTGGCTTTTGCCTTCAACCATTGGCTAGGATATTCGTTATAACAATCTGTTATTCTGTCTTTATTGCATTGTTTAGGTACATCTTGTGGGGAAGCCTAATAAAATAATATAATAACTACCATGAAGATGTCTTCTCACCATCTTGGTTCACATTACATGATAAACTCTTTCTTGAACTGGTTTCTTTTATGCGATAAACTCTTTCTTTAACTATAAAATTTTTATAGCAGACCAACTTGAAATCTTTGATTGACATACTGTTGTACTAGTTAAGAGATGTATTTGTGGTGAAGGCTTTCTAACTTCCTGCTTCAGTCTGGTTGGATCTGCTGGTTACTTGATCCTGTCCTGCAGTATGCCTGCAATCCAAAGGCTATATGATGCATGTAAAGTATCGTTCTGTCCTAATGGACCAGTATCTACAGAAGCTCTTGAACAAGTTCGCTCTATTTTAGGTGAGGTCAAAAGTTTGTTATCATTATCTATATGATCCTACTTGTCTTGGAACTCAAGTATATATGGCTGTTACAAGGTCTCTCGCTATGTACATATATGTATATGTATATATGTATGTATATACTTATGCGTGCATGCATGTATATGCCATACATGTATGTATTTGTATGTGCGCTTGCATGTGCTTGCACATGCATGACCTTCCCATGGCTCTAACTTTAAGATACAAATACGTATACAAGGATATGAATTGTTGATCATGCTGATGACTTCTATGCAAGAGTTTTGTTTTTATATATCATTACTATCTTCATTTTTTTTCTTTATAAATGTTAGTAGATTGTGAGTTAATAACATAATAACCTGCACGTGTCATGTTAGCTTCATTACTTTAAGTAAATCTGTAGTTTAGAGTGTTTCAAAGGCTTACTGTATATGTTATGGGAGGTAAAATATATTGTTATGCATAATAACAACAAGATGATGCTTAAAGGCCACGTTATGAGTTTCCGGCATCTTTTTTGTTGAACTGAGTTTGATGGCATGGGCGTGTGAAATATGTAATAAAGATTCAAAAATTCTGATAAGAAGTAATGGAGATTCAAAACTCTGATAAGAAAAGGGCCTCTAATCTGTTTTAAACTCAGGATGGAGAGATTAAAGAGCACGGATGATAGAAAGCTGTAAAAAGGAAATGAAGCATGTAATAGTAGAAGGAATAATCTGCTAGCTTCTATCTTTTACCAGGGGGACTGCACTAATTCTGGATCCTGGCTTTTGTGTCTTGATCTGACCCCTTATTCTTGAAAGCTCTCCACTGCAGCTGGGTCAGTGATCTTTTTATTTAATTAAGGATAACCTTGTTATATCATTGTCACATTGTTTACTTGGCACTCACTTGGCATTTTTTGAGTTTTTCTTTTTGTAATAATATTTATCATTGTTTCTGCTAACCTGAAATCACTATTTCACCCATATGACTGATGACACCACTAAAAAATAAGTGGGTTTGCTGTTTAGTAGTCTGCACATGCATTTCCTAGGAGTTTTCTCTTCCGGAGAGAATGATTCTCTGGTCTGCTCATTTGTGCTCCTGCATCCACTCCCTATACAAGCAACTTTGTCTAAATTGAGTTGAATGAAAAAGAGGGATTAATAAAATTTGACCTATTGTTTTGAAATAAGATGATAAAAATATGTGATATATATATCTATAATTGACTCTTCTATCATCTATTGGAGTTAACTTTCTTTTAATTATTTTGCTCTTTCTTTATGTCTAGGTTGATCTTGAGTATTGTCCTATGCTTGAGGAGAAGGCTGATGTATAATAAGATTACTATTGGTTATTAAATTTTTAGGTCTTTATTAGCAACTCGATGTACATAGTCGATATCTCAATTTGTTTGGTGATTGTGCTGAGATATATGAATAATCTTTTGATTATCTCGACAACTCCTAATTTTAGAGTGATGGAAGCAATTTATAAGGAGTGTGAGTATAAACATTTGATTATTCTATTAATCCTATTGCTTGGGTTAGTGGAAATTCTTTAATAATTATTGGAGCACAGTTGTTGAATAGCCTAGGCAACCCTAGGTGATGGACCCTTAGGCTACAGCCCAGCGATAAAGTTTGTATGAAATATATAAAATTATCTATACCTTGATATATTTCAATAAATTATTAAAACATGCATTATCCTTAATGGACTATCCAAATCACATGAACCAAAGATACATTATTAACAGTCAGCGCATAAGTTTTACTTAAGATATAATACCTTAACAAGACACTATTTGATTCTAAACTTAAAGAAATCCCATAAAGAACATTACAAATAATGCAGAAGTGCTTGAAGAAATAAAAATGAGAACTTTGCAAACCAATATTATCTTGGACAAAATGAACTGAGCCACACATATATATATATATATTGAGAGAGAAACTGAACCACATATAGATTATCAGTAAAAATAGCATGGAATTCATGACCAAGCATTAACATAGAACTCATAGTAAGAAAAAATATCAAACCAATTAGCACCAGCAGACCATTAGATCTCAAAAATAATCTGGGAGGAAATCCCACAAAAAATGAGAGAAATGGAGCGGAATCTTAAGAACAACTTAAAATGTCAAATTAAGAAGGGGGCGGGCGATCATTGTGGAGGATTTGAGGGAGCTCGAAATGCTGGCGGCTCTATCCTCAAAGATCTAGAGAGGAGATGATGGATGGGGAAAGGAGAGCACAGGGATGCTTGGAAGAGAGGAGGAGAGAAGAAGGGAGGAGGGGAGGCTGGAGACAAAGATGCTTGCATCGAAGGAACTGGGGCTTGGGGAGAACGGTATGGAAGAGGGAGCGGGAGGAAGGGGGCAGAGAATGAAAAAAGGATTGGAGGAAGAAGGAGAAAGAGAGGAGATAGAAAAGGGGGAAGAACACATACTCCCTCCATGCCCTAGAAGGGATGAGAGAGCAAAGAGAGCACTCTCATTTTTGTTCTCTTCTGCCTTTCTGGATTGACCCATCATCCAATTGGACCCTATTGGCTTGACCCAGTTTTGGCTAAGTTGGGTGAGTGCCCATCTAAACTGGGCAAATTGGGTGTCGCCCTAGGCGTGCACCTAGGAACTCAGCCGGTGGGCCTCACCTAAATGTTGGAGGGCAGGCTAGGTGCCTAGCCACCTAGATGATCGCCTATGACAACTATGGGTTGAAGTTTATGGAGGAGATTAGTTTCACCCTAAAAGTTGATAGTTATTTAATTTTTTTGAAGATTCTCCGAACTATATAACCAACCATTTTGACGATCAAGAAAGGTATTCAGCTTAGTTCTAGTTGTCCAAATGACTTTTCAAGTGAGCACAAATTGTCAATGTTCCCAGTTTTATATGCTGTGCTATCGTGGTAGTCATCTCAGTGGATGGCTATAGATGAAATGAAAATAGCAAATTGATGTGCATTTCATAATATCTTGATATTGTCCTTGTAGATGTATGTGTTGAAGATGCAAAGTAACTTGAGATGCTCATGCAATGTTGAAATGGCCATTATTTTGTTATGCAGGTGGGATAGTTTTGGATTGTTGGGTGATCTGGTGTTTTTTTTTCCTTCAGACTTAATCACCTTATCTGGGCCACAAGAACACATATATCGTTCTTATGGGAATGTATGGTTATAATCTGATCACATTGATGAGATCTTATGGCTTATGTTTATGCTTATTTTGTTTATACTATTTTTGCAAATATTGTATCAATTAACAATTATCTGTCTCTAGCAGCATGATATAGCATTATTTTTTTTAATATGATGTAAGCATATCAATTTTTGCATTTAAGATATCATGCATGAGTAAACACTTGCATAATTTGCTATAAAATAGATGACTTTTGCATGGAGGTCTTATATTTTTCTGACATTTCAATCTTTCAGATGAGATCAAGCCATCTGATGTGGGTCTTGAACAAGAGGCACAGGCAGTACGAACATGGAAAGGCTCTGCGCGTGGTTTAAATGGGAAAAAAGGGCGTAATGGAAGCAACCAATATTTGCCTTCAATCAAATATTTGCATATACATGAATGTGAAAGCTTCTCTGTAAGCCTCATAATAGCTTCGTATCACTAAATTTTTGTGCAGTTGTTTTTGGATTCCCAGAATTTTTAAACTTATTGCTAACCTTATTTATTTTGTCTGCTATTTGATGGATTGAAATGAAGATTTATTTTTTGAATACAAGTTATATCCTGGTGATCGTAATTGATGTATTCAAGTGTTCTAAACATGTATGCAGATCGGTATATTTTGCATGCCACCTTCATCCATTATTCCACTGCATAATCACCCTGGAATGACCGTTCTGAGCAAGCTTCTGTATGGTTCGTTGCATGTTAAATCATATGATTGGATAGATATAGACGGTCCCATTGATCCAACAAAAGGTGTGTTTGGTCATTTTCATTGAATCAGGCTTTTTTTTGTGTTACATGTATTTATTACATAATGTTTGTATGTATATATAATTAAATCAGGTTTTTTTTTTAATGCATACACACACATTTATTCTAATATCTGGTAATCTATAAATGTTACTATGAGTTATGCACTCATTCAGTAAAAGTGAAAAGTATTTTGAATTTTCTTTCTGATAATTTAGGTGGAGTTATCTACCTGGAAAGCCTGTCCATTTCTAGAGTAACCTATGTGGTTTTAAGTGTTGTTAGGAAATTGCTGAGGATGCCTACAAATACAAGAAATGTCTGATTTTGCATGAAGAAACTGTATTCATATCTTGTTTACAATTGCTGATAATATGACAATAAATATGTAAATCAGACAAAAAGGGAAAGTTAGTGGCTTCATATGTCGGCATATGACCTGCTCATAGAAATACTTAATTAGTTATCTGAGGGGAATGAATGCTAGTAGTGCTTCTGCATTTTATGTTGAGGCCTAACCCATAGAGGTACTCAAATTGGATTAGAAATCAATTTCTAGGTTTCATTGTAAACCTAATTGGTTACTTCCAATTTATAAATCAATAGTTAAAATCGCACTCAAAGGCCAGGCATTTCCCATTGATATAGGAATTTCTGTACCAGAAAAAATGGTATCTTCTATTATAGCCCCTCTAGGATGTAGATCTTTTCTCATCATCCCCATGGTGTATGAGACAAATGTATGCATTTCGATTAGGGTTGTATTCAGGCATGTGTAGATCTATGAATAGAAGATGTTGTGCGAGTATCTATAGGACCTAATTATCAACATATTTTCCAAGAACGTTGAAAATTTGTTGAGAGTAACTCTTGTGTCAGTCATTCCATTCCTCTAATCAGCCATCTATAGCAATCATAGCTACAACTCTAGCTTAATTTTTCCCTCATAATTGTTGTACCTCACAAGTCACATTCATTTGCTGACTAACAACATCTCAACCTTTAACGACCAAAGCATTATAAATACTAGTCATCTTGTCCGAGGGAAAAAACAACCCGATTCTTTGGTCTTAAGAATGTTGGTTTTAAGATCGAGTGATTGCCCTTCTTCGATCCTTACTGCCCAACCAAAGAGTAGGCAGCTAATATGTTCCACTTATTGAATAAGGTCTATGTTCGGTCCGTCACCTCTGGATGCTGAAGGAATCCTTGGGATGATCTTGTAGTCCCTATAGGGTGGAGACGATAAGGTTGGTCTATGTATTTTCCTTCCTTCGGCCACACTTCGCTCAAAGGGTTGAAGGGAGATAGTATATCATGCTATTTGCAAGGTCCAAGTTGATCCTCTTCCCCAAGGATCCCAAATAATAACAGGATGTAGGGTGGAGATGGTGGAGCACTGCAAGGAGGATCAAATAGTGGCCAGCTACTTTTTCAGAGTGAAGAAACTTGCTAGAGGCATATGCATGTTTCAAATATGGAAGCCTGCTGGTGAAGAGGATATTTTCATGAGCTTGGGCAAGTTACTTTCAGAGAAAGTAAAGATCATCATGAGGATGCTCATAAGAGTAATCTTCTCTAAATCTGGTGAAATAAAGATTGATCAGAGCTTTGGATTCTCTTACATAATAAGCACCAAGAACTTGAATATGATTGGATATTTAGCATTAAAAGAGTTCATTCTATAGTATGAATATATAGAGATGTATCATCATCAAAGGTTAGGTGACAAGAACCTTTACAGATGACCAAGCAAGAGGAGTTGCATGTCTCATGATCATATGATTTGTTCTAGGGCACATAGCACTAAAATGGCTATAATGATCTCCTTTTTGTGTGAAAACTTGTTTTTGTAGTAAGAAATATTTCTTATCATAGCTGTTAAAGCATGTTTTGCAATTTGATTAGCATGGGGGCATATCAGCTGCCTGGAATCTTGTTGTTGTGGTGCAAAATATTTCTGATCATAGGTGTTAAAGCGTGGTTTGTAATTTGATAAGTATGGGGATTGCATCTGGAATAATGAGAAAACCAATTGGAAAATTGAGCGCTAACAGTGTGTCAGTATGGAAAAAAGGGGCATCCATAGAAAGTTGGATATCTTATTTTTCCATCTATCCAACAAATGAAAGAACACATGGCCTCTAGTTTTATGTTTAATTGTTTTGAAGTGGCAAATATTAGTTTTCTCGTGACAGGAAGGTGGAAGAAAATTCTTCTTTTGTATTGGAGAGAATGGAGTTTAGCTTTCGAATTGAAGATGGCTTAGGAAAGTATGCTCTGAAGAAGGATTACAGATGACATATAAGGGTTAACTGAACATGTATGGACCTTCTTAGGCATTAGGGCATAATAAGAATGGAGTGCCTTTTGTTTTAGAAGTGGTTTCTTATGCTTTTGAAGTGGGTATGAATGATGAGTTACTGTAGATAGGATACCATTTACAGTAAGCCTAAATCGCTTATACAGCTCACCAGAGGGAGCCCCCCTTCCAAAGAGTAATGATAGTCTATGTTCATACTGCTACACCCAACTATGCATAGAAGGTTAGCCTAAATTGCTTAGGCCCTATTTGGTAGAGCTGTTGGCAGTAGAGCTTTCAAAAGTAGAACTTTATGAGGTAGGGCTTTTATAAAAAGCTATTTGCTGTTTGCTAACTATATTTCTCAAGTGGTGTGAGACTTTAATATATGTTTGGTAAACAAACTGAGAAAGTACTTTTGGTATGACAAAATGACCATAAAAGACATTGCATAGTATTATACAACACAACATAATAAAATATAATATGTATTAATACATAAATATATAATATGGTATAATCTTACTATAATGTAATATAATATTATTATAATATAGTAATATAATATTATATACTATAGCATAATAATATAACATAATTTGATATTATATAACATAATATATTAATGTATTATGATATAATGTAATATAATATAATATTTATAGTATATTAAATAATAAAGGTATAAAATATTATAATTATTATCATTATATATTATTATTATTATTATTTTATAATTATTATATTTTATCATGGGTTTTTTGGTGCAAAAAGAAAAAAATTATAACTCAAAACAGCTTTCCGACGGGGCCTAAAAATATTTTTTTGGACAAGCTCCAAAATGGAGCTTCCCCCAAAAAGCTATTTTTAACTTTCTGGCAAAGCTAAAACAACTTTCCGATTTTTTTACCAAACACCTTTATTCCATTCAAAAGTGCTTTTGAAGGGCCAAAAAGTGCTTTCTAGCCCTCCAAAAGCTCTACCAAACGGCGTCTTACTCAACTCACCAGAGGGAGTCCATTGTGCCAAAAGATAGTGTTGATAGACAGTTGAAAGGCAACAAGAATAATAAAGGGTAGATTTGGCAATTAAATACTGCATTGAAGGGAGCATTTATTTGCGCTGAATTTTTTAGCATGGGTGATTATACGGTGGGAAAGAGTTGGATACTGAATTTAGCATAGGAATAATTTTCAACAAACTTTGTGGAAAATTTCAGTAGATACTGGAATGTTGCTG
This sequence comes from Phoenix dactylifera, assembly GCF_051530095.1. Taxonomy (NCBI): domain Eukaryota; kingdom Viridiplantae; phylum Streptophyta; class Magnoliopsida; order Arecales; family Arecaceae; genus Phoenix; species Phoenix dactylifera. The sequence goes on along the minus strand of NC_143198.1, from coordinate 28,001,124 downwards.
CTCCCTTTGATTGTTGGTGACTAGGGCTTTTAATGGGCTGAGTTTTAGCTGAGCAAATTTTAAATTTTTTATAGGCCAAGTCCATGAAAATATAAAATCAGGCCTGTGGGCTGGCACTTCAGCAGCCAGATAAGTTATGGAAAGTACAAACAATTCACTATGCTGGTACATGGGGAAGTGAAGCTTATGTACCCTAAAGGATTACACATTGAAGCAGCATATGCTATTAACTTTATTTAACCAATTAACCACTTGTAATCATTTGAAAAGACACGTCATGCAATAAAATGAGTTCCATGAACAAAAAGTGCATTGCTGTGGAAGGGCATGCATACTGGAAATTTAAACAAGGAATAAACTCTCAAATATGTGAACATGATGGGCATGTTGTGGTTCATATGCATGATTAATTCTTCTTGCCATGGCAAAATGAAAAGGATCATCGTCATGATCATTGGCATGCGATTTTCTTCCACACTAAGATGATTTTTTGTGGTAGTATGTGATCTTTGTCATTGATGGCATTACGGAGATTGCATCACAAGATTTCTTTTCCCACCGAGCGTAGATTAGAGGTGGAGAAACATCTATACTGATAGCATGTGAGGCAATGCTACTTCATACCAGTAAATTCTTGATGCCCAATAATTTGTTCCTTGAAAAAGATGAAATGGATTAGTTTGGTGTAGTGTTTTACTGTGAATATATGTATAGGGTAATGAGACATATTTGTTTTGTAGGTCATATAAGGTAATGAGACCTATTTACTTCGTAGGTCACAGTTGTATGACTTAAAGGTGCTTCGTTGTAAGTTTGTTGGGAGTGTTTGAAGATATAAACTAATCATACCTTGACACTTTGGAGAAATTGAAGCATCAAGGTGAGGATGCACAAATATTAAAAAGGGAACTGAGAAGGCAAAACTTAAAAAAGAAATTCGAAGAACCACATGTCCACCATGAATAAAATTTTCCCAATTTATGGTATTGAATGTTGCATCGTGCATAACATCACTTTCTTGTATCAGATTGGGTGGGGTTCAAAGAATGTGCGCATGAAGCAAAGATTCCATGCACCTAGAATTTGTATTTAAATATAGTTATATTGAACTGATTTTTCCTTGGCATCACGTTGAGTCCTGTCCCATTTTGGTCAAAAAAAAAAAAAAAAAACGCTTGAGTCATGCAAATAATGACTTTTTATCTTTTGTTTCTCTATTGTTCCATTGGTACATGATACTAGATTTCTTAGTAAAGATCTGTTCTATATGGCAATATGGCTTAGCAAAAGGAAAAATGTTTTAACCTTGTACATGCTTTTGTGTGAATTTTCAGCTAGACCAGCAAAGCTTGTTAGAGATGGTGAAATGTCTGCACCCTGTGGGACAACAATCCTATACCCCACTAGTGGTGGCAATATTCACTGTTTCAAAGCTATAACTCCTTGTGCTCTCTTTGACATCTTATCTCCCCCTTATTCATCAGAAAATGGACGACATTGCTCTTATTTCCGGAAGTCTGCAAGAAAGGATCAATCTGGTAAAATAGTGTTACTTAAACTCGTATCCTCACCTTTAAGTTGCTAGTGTCTACGATAAACAGAAAATCTTATTACCCTTGCTTCATCTGACCTTTGTTTTAGGTTTTTCACCAAGCGGAATAAAGGCCTCTGAAGTGACTTGGTTGGAAGAGTATCAGCCTCCTGACGGCTTTGTTATCAGGAGAGGGTTGTACAAGGGCCCTGAGATCACTGCTTGAGGGTTTTAGTTTGGTGTATCATACCATCAATCAGATTGGCTTTTGTTACCAGGAAACATGAGCTGAGAACCTTGCTGCTAGCTGTTACACGATTTTTCAAAAGTAACAGGAATAATTAGGGTTGCTGATATGTAGCTTGGAGTTGGTCTGTGCATGTTAATATGTATTTCTGGTATTATTGACCTCACCTTTAGACTAATGGAAGAATGAAATTCTCTTTATGATAACGGAAAGAAGTGCAGCTTCCACTGCTGTTTCTATCATTTAATTTGCAGGAATCCATTGTGATCTGCTATTTGATCCTCCCCAGTTTGAAATGACATTGTTTGGGTCTCCTACAAACTTTCATGGGTTATTTTTGATAACCAATATTCATAATTGCCATTCCACACAAGCAAATGCTTGCACCAAGCTTTATGATAAGATACAGACAGGAGTTGGTAAATTTGCTGTTATGGGATAGGTATCACTTATAAATATCTTTTTTTCCTCAACATTCTCGTGTTGGTATCTGGGAAAAGACTAAATGTGTTTAGGTTGCATGTCATTTGGACCATTTTTGCCTCCCCTTGCTTTCAACCCATTTAAATGCCCTATGATGCATAAACATGTGGATTTCCCATTTTTTTCATTTTTTTCTTTTTTAGATGATCTATCATTCTTTAGTGAATGGAAGCAAAATTTATGAACATTTTTTTTTTTTCTTTTGAGCTACCTGGCAATGTTTAACTGTTTAACCTATTTGACTTAATTAAATTACTGTAAATCGGGTTAGGTTATCTATTTTGATAAATTTTTGATCTGTTCATATCCGATCTAACACATAACTAGTATGACTCGATCCAATTGCTACCCTAATGATGATTTGGGGTCGCTTGTTTGTAGGTATTACTTACAAAGTTATGACTGTTATGTTTCATATTGGTTTTATGTGCTACCGATGGGTTTTATTGTGTCCTAACAGGTCTAGGTTACAGGTTCACTATGTCATGCAATTCAGATGTGTTGATACAAGAAAAGGTTTGCCATATCATACGAATGAGTTGATGCAAGGAAAGAATTAAAAAGCTCAAAAACTTTGATGCAATCTTATGACACGGGTAATACAATATAATAACAAGAAACTATGGCAACAATTATCTCATGGGTCAGATATTGGGGGAGTAAGATAGAGGTAACATGGCTTTAGTAATGCTGCCGTGGTCATTATTTACTATCACACCGAATAAAAGAGACAGCAAAATAACAAAAAGGCAAACTAAAAAAAAAACTAAATATCGCTGATTGTACATAAATATCTTTTTGACCAATAATTTTTTAGATTTGAATTAAGAAATATTTCAGTAGGTGAACGGTTATATGGCCAAATGAATGTATAATGCTGTTATTACGGCCATAAAGCAAAAAATAAAAATACAAACGTAGTTATCAGAAAAAGAATCACGGAATAATGGTTGGGTTTAATCCAGCTTCCGACCTCCGTTGGTGGAGTTGATGAGGCTTGAGATACCGTCGGCGTCCAAAACGAGAGTCTTTTTCTTTGCGAAGCTCCAAGCCATCTCTCCGCCTCTCTCTCGCCGATGGCGCGGCGATCGCATCTGACGCACGTGGGGTGCATCGCCTGCGACGAGATGGAGGAGCTGGGCGCCGGCGAGCGGGAGGGGTGGCTCGACGACCCCGGCCTCCTCGCCGCCCTCCACCCCCACGCCCTCGCCCTCGCCCACTCCGCCCGCTCCCTCGTCCTCGTCCTCGGATGGGACCGGGACCCCGATCCCTCTTCCCCCCGCCAACCCCTTAAGATCCGCCCGTCCCTCGCCGCCGACGAAGGCCACATCTCCGCCATCGAGTGGCTTCCATTTGGCGACCTCCTCGCCCTCGCCCTCGCTACCTCCGCCGGCCACCTCTTCGTCTACTCCTTGACCGGCGATCTCATCCACAAGCAGGTCATCCCTTTTTTATGCCCTTCCCCTTCCTCTTTCTCTACCTCGATCTCTAATAAGTTCTTCATGTTTGAATCTTTGATCCCTTTTTGAATGTAGACTCTGTGGATCTTGAATTCGAGTTTTCTTGATTGTAGATTATACACTCTGGACGTGTGCTGAGGCTGAGATTTCGCGAAACTAAGGTCGGTTCTTCGCAAGATTCGGTGGCTTCTATGGAGCTTTGTGTGGTCTTGCCAGGTGTGATTGCCCGATTTGATGGCTCAGACATCCAGGTTTTTCCTTTTGCTCTTTCTTTTTCGTTTCTGTTGGAAAAGATGAGAGTTTGATGATGTTGTTTTTGTTAATTTTTCGTAGAATATCGTTTCGTTGCGTTCTTTTTGTAGTAGAAGAGTTGATAGAGAGTTTTGATAAGTTTAGGGTTTATGTATCACCTTTTAACGTGTAGAGTTTGCTTCAAAGATGGTTTCAAGAGGAAAGGTCGCGAATCTTCGAGAATAGGTTCCAGAATAGGAATACAGTGGATGAAAATTCCTATGGGAGGATACCGTTTCAGCTATGGAATGTTAGCAAGTTTGGGTCTTGTGCTGATGCCGCCATCACGGGGTTGATGCCCCCTCCTCTTTTGGAGCTCCAGGTCAATTGCTTTTATCTTGGATATAATGTGTGCTTCTAATGCGTGGTAGATCTTAAAAGACTTTGAGGCCTGTGGAAATCCATATGTTTGCAGTGCTTTTTTTCCATCTTTCTGCCATTTTTGTACTTCCATAATGCTATTGCTGTTGTTTTGAGTTGACTGTAATGGAAGCTCTCTGAGGCTGTTCTGGTATTGAATTCAGCTGCTTTTATTGCTGGGCAGTCAAGTCAGCGCTATTACTGTGCAGTTGCGATTGGAGAGGATGCTGCGATATCAGCATACAGGTGAGTCAAATTCTACCTTGAAGTCTCCATTTAATTTCTTTGTATTGTCCAGAATTATTATGCACTATTTCTGCTTTCAAAACTGAGAAAGAAATAGAAATTGAAATGTGGGTGTGCTGAATTAGTTAACATTCACCAGTAGTTTCACTCGTTTTGATTTGCTTTCCCTACTTGCTAGTAACCAAATGTGGTAGTTGGAGAGGAGTTCTCTGGGCACTGAACTTTGAATTTTATAACTGTGGTCTTTTGGTTGGTAACACACAGGCTTTCAGAGGATAGGAGCAGGTCCTTAGTTGGAGCTATCCTGTCAAAGGTTGTGCCTGCAACATTTTCGACCCTGGCATCATTTTCCAAAATGTTATGGCGGAGTGAGCAAACCTCGCCAAAGAAGCCCCGCCTAAAACCCCAGCCATTTGCTAAAGGTCAAAATCTGGTTACTGTTCCTGTCACAATCTTCCCCCCCACCCCCCCCCCCCCCCCCCCCCGCCCTGCCTTTAGCTGTACATGAAGTTATGAGTGCACACTGGTGCATGCATCTCTATGATCAATGTCTGGAAAAGAGCTAATATTTGATGAGATTTAGTTTCAGTAAATACTATGAAGACTTAAAATGAGACCACATGGGGAAAAGAGTTTTCCTTTCCAATGTGAACATCAAATTCTGGTGTTTGCCAATTGAGAACCCAGTATGCTATTATGTAATTCTGTACTTGTCCTTATTTTATTATGCTGTATTTGCATTTTCAATTTACTTATATTGTGTGCATAACATGGTATTTATAGGTTGATTATTTGCATTAAACCCTAATTTACAAATCTTATTGTAACTTTCATTGTTACATCTGAGGTGGGCTGACAAGTTCGTGAGCCTTCAGCGGTAGACTATTTCCCTTATTAGATATTTGTTAGCAGAATTGACAAGTTTTAAGGAGGGCTATGTTTACATATTTTGCTTTGATTCACTTTGACCTATTGACTCACATTCTTTCATTTTATCACCATCGTTTTCTCCCGACTTTTTTACTGATTGCATGCATAAATTTGGTCGTGTAATTCATTTTTTCCCCTGGTCTCTTTACCTTTATGATTTAATTTATCATATTATAAACCAGAATGCATATATGATAGTTAATATCTCATTCAATTCCCAGCAAGTATATTTAGATTTCTATTTTGTCTTATTTCTTATATTAAGAATTTCGCTACACCAGCATCTATGGGCATTTCTTATACCTAAATGTAAATATGACTTTTGGCTGAATACATCACATGTTGAGGAACTTCTTAGCAGTCGTAGAATCTAAAGGGAGTTTGGAATACTCCTATAAGCTAGTAAATGTAAAATGCCATTTGAAAATAGAATAATCTTTACCCTTGGCTTTTTCTCCACATTTGGTGCAAGCTAACTAGCCTAGGCCTCTTCTATATAGAAACCCTTGTGACAATTTCCAAATCCATTATGAAGAGGTACAATCTAATATTACATTTGTTTGTCTAGATACATTATGAGGACCTGGTTAGTCCTTTCTCTTCCAGCACACTAGTCAACTTCCTAGACATAGACCAATGTCCTCATGTTTGGCCCTTAGAAGACGAGCTTGCAGATTGTGTGGATTTTTGCAGGCGTATTTTTAGTCCCACATTGGTTGTGCTTAGAGAAGATCTTAAATACTTAAATAATGCTGAGGATCCCAAATTACAACTTCTGACTAGCTTTTTTGGATGAGGTTCTGGGCATTACATGGTATTAGAGCCGATCCAAGCCCACGACCCATGTGGGCTAAGGGACACTGCAGTATGGGCCCTTTTGGGTTGACCATGACCTGGCCGTGGTGTTTCTGTTTATATTTGGATTCTTCTACTGGAGAGACATTAGAGATTAATGGAGAAAGTACGAGATAGTATTTTGGGATGAGGTTCTAGATTGTTACAAATGGTATCACAGTTGTCCCAGTCCATGACTCATATGGACTAGAAAAAAACTATATCATCAGCCCTTGTGAGGTTGACCATGATCTTGTTGTGGTGTTTGTGATGGTATTTCTGATTAGACCCTTGTTTGGCAAGAATGATAGGGCTTAATCAGGGAGAGTGATGACTCTTGTAGCTATGTGTTTAGTCCCATATAAATTATACATCGAGAGATCTTGAGTACTTAAATAGGGCCAAGGATCCTAGGTTACAAGAGACATGAGGCTCAATTTAGCTGCCACCTACTCGCTAACAAGGAAATGAGTAGATAGGCTAGTTATTTTGGGTGAGGTCCTAAGTTATTATAAATAGCATCAGAGCAAACACAAATGGTATCAGAGTTGACCCAGTTCATAACCTACGTGGACTAGGGGGCACTAAATTGGGGAGAATGCTGAGGATTTATGCGAGCATGCATTTGGTCCCATATTATTTATGTGCTAGGATGATCTTGAATATTTAAACAAGACCGAGGATCCTAGATTACAATTTCTGGCTAGCCTTTTCAATGAGGTCTAGAGTCTTTACAAATGGTATCAAAGCTCACCCAGCCCACGATCCATGTGGACAAGGGGAGGTCTTGGGATGTTACACAAATCACCTTTCTAACACTAATCGGATTTCTCAAGATTGAACTTCAAAAATCCCTTCAATCTTTCCTTATAGATGTCCAAGAACCTTTATTTTTCTTTAAATAGATTGTTAGGAGTTTCTTCTTTTAGATCTTCTTTTACGAACTGGATCATCAACTGAAGTTTCAGTATAATCTTCTTGCCTTTTTTTTTGTATTCACTTTTTGCCTACTCTTGCGAATGAGTTTGATCCATGTTGCAAACCATGCTCCAAAAGTCCCTAAAATGTTCTAGGCATATGTCTTTGCTCTTTTGATGCTTATCTTAGTGATGATGACTTTGTATATTTCTATCTGCTCTAGGGTACAACTCTATATGAATAAATAATCTGATTTAATATCAGATACTGAATAAGTAAGAGTTCTCAAATCTAAAAATTCATGTGTGGGATTTTAAATCTTCAAATTGGTGAAATTAATTTTGTTTTTGGTTTATGAGTCTTTATTTTCAGTAGACTGTATGTTACATAGGATTAGCACCGGCCAATCAGCAGTTGAGTCTTTAGTATTGCCCAATACATGGATTGACTCTTGTGGAAGGATGTGTTAGAAAGCATTCTTTCTAGCTCTAGGGAATATCTCCAACAAACCCCATTCTCTGTGCTGCCATCTTTTAGAGTGGTTTCCTTTTCCACTTTTGCTTTTTTGCTCTCCATTCTTATACTCAAACTTCATATATCTTTTTTTTTTTTTGCTACACCGGAGAACTCATACAAGTCTAGTATGAATACAACTAAAAAAATCAAATTATAATAAGTCACGGAGCGCCCTAGGCAACTTTGCCTCATTGGTCCACCGAACCCCCCCCCCCCCCCCCCCGGGGTATAATTAGCCACAAAAGAAGCCACCCAGTCCGCAGCTCTATTAGCCTCTCTATATATGTGCTTTGCCCAGAAAACTTCACATATCTTTACCAACTCCGGAAAAAGGAAAGTAGTAGCTATCTAGTGAAACACATGCTTAAGTCTAACTTGTGAATCCTTTGTTTAAATGCAAACATTGCTATTGGCGGTCCCAACCATGGATGAGAAAGGTGGAGGGTTGTATGTTGACAACTAATTATAAAATCATATCAAACTAAAAATCTACAAAGCCAAAGCCAAATAGTCGGGATAAGGCTGGATGATTAAAATTGTGGTTATGGTTACTTGCATGCAAGCACAAAATTTTAAATTCATGTATTACATTGTACTTTGTGTTAGTAGATAATACGTAGAGGTGCTACTACCTGCTACTTTTTCATCATTATTTATTTTTCCATCTATGAGAAATGCATGTTCACTTATTTCTGGCTGTGTAACTTGTTGCAGCATCACCTTTAACATGTTTGAAGGATCCCCCAAGGAAGGGAGAGAAACTCACATTGTCCCCGGGTGGTACATTGGCTGCCATAACAGATTCTCTTGGTCGTATCCTGTTACTTGACACCCAGGCACTTGTTGTTGTGCGGCTGTGGAAGGTTCTCCCTCAGCATTAATTTAACATTTAACATCTTCTTTCTAATTTTACTGTCCGTTACTCTAGATATTTTTCTCTTTAGGGGTATCGTGATGCATGCTGTCTGTTCATCGAGATGCTGGTAAACAGAGATAAAGCATCAAGTTCCGCGTACTATGAGCATACAAAAGGTGACTATTGCTTGTGTCTGGCAATTCATGCACCTCGCAAAGGGATAATTGAGGTACAAGTTATATCCTCACATATTTTTCATGTTTCCTTTCATTTATCAGTTGTCTATTTTTCAACGTTAATGAATGAAAAAGAATATATTTCCACATTATTATTCTATGATTGCCAACTAAAAAAAGGAAATAAATAGTGTCCTGTATCAAAAACAAAAGATGTTTTTCAAGGTTTCATAAACAAAATACTCTGTTGTTTTGGTGATAATGATGTAAAACTGGATGATCTGTACAGCTTTTAAGTAATTGAATGAATTATATGAATTGAACTTATAACATTTCTAGACATTCTGCAATTGCTACAAGTCTTTTCTGATATGCAATAATTTAACGAAGCCATATTGTTCATATTGGAATAATATCTCGAACTTTATTTAGAAGATGCAATGACTGGCCATTAAACTTCTAATGATAGCTAGTAAGCCCAATGCCTTCGGAAATAGTGGTTCACTTTATGAATCTTGCACTTATGGTACCTTGCATCCGTGTGGTTATCATTTGACATAGCATACATATTCAGATAAGTAGGTGTAATGACAAACCCGTACATACTGTTGCTCATTTTGTAGGGACCATCTTTGGAATTTGTGGGAGATTATTGGGACCAACTCGGTTTTTCTGTAGTTCACTTCTTATCAAGCTCTATCAAATCTTCCTATCTTGTAACTATTATCAAGTTATGTTCTTAGTTTTATCACAAATTTAAAATTGGTGTCATAATTACTACCATGCTCGTCTAATACACTATGAAATATTGTACCTCTTTCATTTATGCACACAACATCTAGCATACTTACCTATTTCTTTCTAAGATAAGAGTACAAATCCTCCTATTAAACCTCACTTCCTTTGTGTCAGAACTTTGCTCCAGTCGGGGGCTTGTGGAGGGTCATTCACTTGCTGCTTGAATTTAAACTACCAAAATAAAAGACAGGCTTTCCTTCAAGCTAGTCTTCCAGGTTTCACTTTGGATGTAGCACATACTATTGTCATTCACCTACACGGTAATCTACTAAAGCAAATACCCAAAATACAATGCAGTGTTAACCTTCATTCATAAAGAAGGAAATTGAATTTGTTTAGTGTCAAAGATCATCATTACCTTGTGATATCTCTGGATTCAATGGATCCTAATTAGTTTAGTGTTGTTGTAAAGGATTGTCCATGCTGTTTATTCCATTGCAACTGAATTTCACTTGATGTCCATTGGTTGAAGTGATGATGGCTCTTGCATCACTTGGTTGCTTCATCGTTTGTTCCTAACATCCATAGATCTGCTACAGTTATTTTGCATGTGTAACTTCTAGGTTTTGTGTGTGTGTGTATGTGTTTGTGTATTTTGGTCGTTGTACTTATTCATATTGCATGTAACAATTACACTTCCCAGTAAACTTTGTTCACATGTGATGACCGATGTCACTTCAAACATACAGCTTGGCTTATCTTCCTGTTTTGTTTTTATAGAGCTTTCCCCTGGAATATGATGACTTAGAGGTACCTTTGATGATTATAGCTGAAGCCCCATTTTCATCAAAATTTCACTAAATTTTATTTCATACCCATCATTTTCAGTTGGTTATCTTTGTCCATTAATAATGATTATCTGTCGTTTCAATTTTATTTTAGTTCACTAATATCACGTTGTCCGCACAAATAACAACCACCAATATGCATTTGAATGATTAACTAAATGAGAGTAAGTTATAGTAGTATACTTTGTATCATGGCCGTGGATGCATCTGATTCAGGTGGTTTGCTAGAGCCCACATCAGCATGCTTGCTCTATATTTTAACAAATATTTTAGACCACACCTTGTTCTTTGTGTGAATTTGACATGTGTCATTATGCAGTTAATCAGACGATCATATGTTAATTTGCTTAAATTGTATATATCAAAACAACCTCACATAGTTGTGCAATAATTTAAACTAGTTCTACATTAATGTTAAACCAAACTAAGGATCTACAAGATTATGCTATACTCTTGACTCTTGGAGTGTGGGCTTTGGTGAAATGGTAAGATCGTTCCATTATGACATGGGTGTCACGGGTTTGAAATACGAAAACAGTTTTTGTGCACATGGGGGTGAGGTTGCATACATCTGATGCTCAGACCTCCCAGTGGCAGGAGCCTCATGCACTAGGGTGCACTTTTTATACTTTTGATTCTTCGTTAAATTTTCTTTAATTCAGTTAAAAGATTCCTTCTAACACAATATTGGATGAAGTCACATCTTAGCTATTCAAATTTCAATTCTTTCCATGATTCATCCCTATCAAGAGCTAAATCTAGTTGATCAGCCCTATCAATTCCTTTCCCTCAACTCCTTTGATCATCCTCTCTATCAGATTTCTTTAACATGGATCCTTGTTTTGGCTCCCAACCCCATGGAGTTGCTCCTACATGAACTATAAGCTTTTTGTATTGTTCTCACCAGAGGAAGCATAGATGCTGATAGCTAACCTCAATTACAATGGCGAGGACTGCTGGCTGGACCTATTAGGGGGACTGGCTATTAAAGGAAGTTCTGCAGGTGTTATTTGAACTAATCACGTTATTTTTGAGAATTATGGATGCTTATGCTATGAAATTAATTCTATTCGTGTAGGTAGCATGAATACTCTGTTGTTTTATGAACCTTGAATTTAGCTAATATCGTGGAGCACTTTTAATATACTTTATTAGATGCTCTGTCAAAATCTCTTAATTTTGTCATAATTGGAAAACAAGCGATGTGGAACATTTCAGAATGAATATTTTTTCTTAAATATGGAGTGAGGCTTGACCAACACTATAAGAATGTATAATAAATAATTTTGGAGGTGGTGGGGCTGGCTTTTTTTCCTGCACCGCCATCTGCAAGTACCATCCTGGTGCAGTTCAGATGATGTGCAATACATTGGAAGATACAGATCATTTGACCTCACGTGTATCAGACTAGTGCATCTTGATTGGTTATATGTTCTTCATATACACTCTGTTGAATATGCTGTGCTTGGCAGATCTGGAAGATGCGAACTGGCCCACGTGTCCTTACCATCCAGTGTCCTAAAGGAAGCAAAATTTTGCAGCCATCAACTAGGTTTGTATCATCAACCTCATCATACATCCCTCTGGAGGTTTTCCTATTGAATGGAGATTCTGGACAATTATCTGTATTGAATAGATCATTTGGTTGAAAATAATTGTACACTATATCATTTAACCAAGTTGGATTTTCAGTCATGATGTTTATAGCTGAATGTGGTATATCTCATTTTAATGGAGATTTATTAGGATACAGGGGTTGTTTTCTCTTTAAATTTTACACCTGAATTTCCTAAAAAAGAATCACTGGTGGGAGAGCTGTGAAGCCTTAACCATTTTCTGAATCTATATGATGTTCTGAAGTTTAGTTTCTGGAACAGACTGAAACACAAAAATTTGCTGCTAGACGGCCTGAAGCTATAATTCTTTTGTTATATACGGGTATGGTAATGTTGTTTCTTTCCCTTACCCTACAATGAGATTTGGATTACAAGAATATTTATAATTCTGTGGTATGATTATTTAAGAGAAGCATTTTTCGTGGTTTAGCATGCAAAAAGATTGAAATGCATGGGCAGACAAAATTTCTCTTGCTGTATACAGTGTTAGCTTAGGGAGGAATATGGTAAGCAATAAATAATGCAGGTTAGTATTGGTGGCATTGTCATGTGAGTTACTGACTTGATCGCATCAACTGCCTGGATTTGCAGCGTATGTGTTTTTGCTTTAACATTTGGCAAGGATCATGCTTGTGTCTTGTCATATTTTGTGACACCATAATTCTTTTATAGTTTGGTATTTTGATATGTGGTTTGGTAATATGCAGTTTGTAGATTGAATATCTTGGTTTCATTTCATTTGTGGATTGTTACTATCATTTTCTTTTGAGGGATATTGGTACTATCCTTTTCAAAATTCTATTTGGGTGGTTAGGTTTTAATACCTTATAATAATTTTAAAAATATAATTATGACTAGAAATTAAAGAAATTGTTAGTAAATATAAAATTGTCGTTGCATAATCAAATTAAATAAGTTAATTAAGTCCTTAGTAGAAAGAATGTTTAGAGAAAACTGTTTCATATGAATGAGGAGTCGAGTTAAGCTTACCATTCCTTTTACAGGGTGGCTGCATCTCTTGCAACTGCATCTAACCAAACAACTTGTCTGAATTTCCAACTCCCAGATGTAGCCTTTCAAAAAAAAAGAAAAGAAAAGTAATTATAGCAGTTGCAGTTGCATCCTTCCAAACAGAGTAGATTTAGTTATATGGAACTCAATTACAAGCAATTCCAGCTGCATGCAATTTTAGCTGCAGTCTATCTCCAGTGACAAGGTTCCAAGGAGAATCGAGGTTGGAATACGAAGGATTGGGGATGGTAGTTTGGGAGCAGAGAGATGGACTTAGGTTGGACCGTTGAGTTAGAAGAGTTTTGTAGGCTGTGCGACGCCGTGTGCGCGCACGCGCGCGTGCGAGAGATACGGTAATGGAGCAAGGGCAAGCGGTTCTGTGCTCTTTATTTGATGGAAGCTTTGAAATGGGCCTGCCGTGGTATTTGCCTGTGGAAAGGTTATTATGTTATAAATATGTGAGATGAGGTTAATCAGTTAAATATTTTTAAAAAATAATATTATTTCTAAAAGATGCCTGGGCTTTTTTTAAATAGATTTTTCATTCTCTCTGCGATGGACATGGTCTCCAAGGCTTCAATCTTCCAACCCTTCATTTCTTAATGAAACTTTTTTCTTTGTTTTTTTTCGCAATCTCACCGAAGTCAGCTGCCGCTAAAATGAGGGGATGCATGATTGTTTTATGCCAGATTTTGCTCTTTTCAGAAAATAATTAAAAAAGAGTTGATAAGGGGTAAGTGGGTCAAACAAACTGAAATTGAAATTGATTTTAAATGGATATTTGAGTACAAGTAAAAGAATGAGTCAGGATAAGAGAGGGGGTGGAATATCATTATCAATTTTGTCATTGGAGTCCTATATAAAAAGAGTGAGTTAGACTTCTCTTTGCTTGCATATGAGACAGCCGCTTTCTAGATGACAGAAAGATTCGGTCATTAACTTCACAGCCCGTCCAACTCTACATGCAGAAAGGTTGACTCTCCGGTATAGCTCAACCTCAAGTTAAACCTTCAACCAGTCAGTTTCTCAATATCAATGCAAAAGTAGGTTAAATATATATATATATATATATATATATTTGGAATCACTAGATATCCACGTAAAAGAATGCATTGCATGCACGAGTATGTCCGTATGTGCCACCAATAGCCTTGGCATATTATTGTGGGCTAATTACTGAGATGAGCATGGCATGAATGGAACTAATATTAGCGCATCTTAATGATTGGTGGTATGCATCCGCATGGCTGGTGTATGCAAAATTTTCTCCAATCAGAAAAGATTTTGAAGTCGATAGAATTGTAAGATAGAAGATAACAGACACCTAGAGTAGTGTGTTGGATGTGTTGAAGGGATTGCTCCTTTTGTTATGCAGATGGAAAATTATTTTTAGAGATAATTTCTTTTAGAGTGCTTATATACTAATGAAGAAGATAAATTTGCATCGACACTATTTTACTTAAGCTTCCTTCATTTTCTAGTATTTTTTTAATATATTTTTAAGAACAGCACTGCCATGATGTCGCTCAGTCACAAAAGGTATGAATATGCTATGTACCGGTTTATAAGGATTTATTTGATAGGCAATTATTTCTTTAAAGAAAAAACTTTTCATTCGCACTGCTTTATCATAATGACAATAAAAATATACACAAATGTACGTGTATATAAATATATACATACATGCACCCCAATATACCAAAGGAAAGGAAGGAAAGAAAAAAAAAACAATCCACCCCTCTGGGTTCCAGCCAAACTCAACGTGTTCTAAATAAGTAGGGTCCGGTATGACTCTTGTGCCCAGGTCATAAAAAATATTTTGCAGCAGCTTAGTCCTCTTTTCTTTTGTTTATGTTCTCTCTCTGTGACAAAGTCCAATTATGATTAAATATTACCGGGCGAATGACGTAGCCATCGATGAACCTTTTCGATTCTTAATTTGCCGTTTTGACCAAAAAAAAAAAAAAAAAAAAAAAAAAAAAAAAAAAAAAAAACAAACAAACAAAAGAGGTCTTTCGGTTGCATGGAAAATTTGATCTTCTTTTTGCTTTGCTGTATATGTACACTGGATCCGAACCCCTCTTGCTTGATATATCTCTGTATCTTCCCACTCGGAATATATGCGAGAGGCTACACATGTATCCATGAGGGACGTACATGTACATAAACTGTCTCCTGATGTTCTTTTGCAGGCCTGTCTAGTTGAACAGGACTTACACTGGATGTGGAAATGGAACATGCCTAAGAGGAAGGTGAGGGACCAATGGGGTGGTGGTCTTGTGGTAGCATGATAGCATCCCTCTCAAGTGGTTAATCATATGACACAGGTTAGCAGAAAAGTCTGGTTAGGGCTGCTGCAGTTTATGATACAAGTCACATACAATTTGGCATTCTTTTTCGTAATCTGAGTGCTGTTTGATGCAGTTTGAACTTCATATATGGCACCTTTTTTTTGTGTAAAAAAAGTAGAATTTACACATGCAATGCAAGCAGTAGATGAAATTTGTCTCCTTTGTTTACTTTCTAGAAATTAGACAATGATTTCCATTGCATAAATATTTATGTTTGACCCTTTTTTTTTCTTTTTTTTTTCTTTAATCACCTGTTAGCTTTGTTGATTGGAACCTCTCCTAAGACCTTGCCCTGATGTCCAGGGTTCAAATTTTGGTATTGCTAAAAATACCTTTTTTATAATTTGAGAATTTTGGACTGTAAATTAACTTAGGCTTGATCATGATTCTCTTCTCAGCAGTAGTGGATGATGCATTGCCACCAAATTCATTAATTAGAAGTGAATACATGAAGGACATTCCGCTTGACCTTGCATGCATTACATTACCCACCCCCCTCCAAAAAAAAAAAAAAAAACCTAAAAGATACCATCAAAATAACAATTAGAAACTAAAGGAAAATACATGTCATCTTTATTTGAGATATAGAAAACCAAGGAGTCAGACAACGTACCTCAAACCAGGCTCACTGACACAGAGACGCAGAATAGCATCACTAGCTTCCTGCCTTCGCTTCAATCCCCATGTACTGTTTTTATATAATTTCTCAGAGTTTAGTTATCCTCTTAAAATAGATAAAAGCACCACATTGGCACAAAGCCCAGCTTAGAGCTTCCTCCCGTCACCTAATCCTTTTAAACGATTCCTTCAGCTCGTTGACCTCTTCTCTTCCCGAGGTCCGGTCTCTAATAAGATAACACCCCAAGTTTATTCTAATAGTAGATCAAGGTGAAGACATCCGTCTATCGCATGCATGTAGAAACAGCATGTGTTCTAAATTCTCTGATGTTTGTCTTTTACCATCTGAAGACCATAGAACGTAAGTTGTTGGACCACCCACCCCCCACAAAGTATTTCTGTCCTTTTTGTTTGTACCCTAATGAGAAGCGAGATGCGCATCGAGTCAGATCAGTTATTTTTTAATTTTTTAGATGTATTCATACTAAACTTATATAAGTCACAGTAAAAAAAATATATTCTATTGTCAGAAATCACATGAGAGATCATTTACACTAGAAGCCACCTGCATATCCTCCCTTAATATGGATACCATATCTATAGAACGAAATGCTATCCGGAGCAGATTAGCCGTATCGGCTCAAAATCTGGAATAAACGTTAAATACAACTAAAAAATATGTGTAGAGAATTACAAAAAAATAAAACAATAATGAAAGAAAAAGATATTTATTAAAAAAATAATGATCAAAATAATGGCTCACCTTCAATCCCCTCCCCCTAAGCTCACTTGTTTCCGAAACAAATCAGCCATGGATATTGGTTGCATGACCGGTCCAAGGCTCGTGTCCTATAACTTCTTCTTGCACGACCGATATCTGTCAGTGAGTCGTAATTAAAAACTTCATAGTTTCCACTTGCGTCTACGATCTGCCAACTACTATTGTTTTATTCCGTGCTAGCTACTGATGTCATGCACTTCCACGTCCTGCTACGTTATATAATGGGATCATGCAAGATAATAGCTTATATAGTTTAAACTAAGCTGTGATCCATCCATCCAACCACCCCTGGTCATCATTGTCTGCTCTTTAAATTAAGTACCATGATGTTTAATTATTTTGATTGATTACTATGGATTTATGACCTGTGGGAACAATATAAAAAACTGCAGATATAGCTAGTTGGTCTACTGGTGCCATAACAATATCAGACCATACCGTATAAATTATGGGCTCAATTTCAAAGCAAAAGTAGTCGGTCTAAGCTGAGATGCTCTACCACTGAGGTGGTAGCCTAGTGGGAGCGTGGCCTTACTTCCAACCAAGTGGTTCCGAGTTCGAAATTCACGGACGTTAATTAAATTGTGGAGACCGGATGCTCCCTACTCGAACACTGGATCTGAAAGGGCGCATCGCTCTGCTAGTAGCCGCGGTGGTGCCAGATGTGACGTACTCACACGTGGTATTCGTGTCGGAGCCCAGAGAGGTAACTGAGCCGGGCCCACGGGTGGGAAGGGTATGAGTAAAACCGGCCGGGGTGCCCAACACACGGTCATTTCTGCCCGCATCGAACATTCTCCTGGCGGGGTGAGGGCCCAGTGGGGGCTGCTACGCAGGGATGGGCTTGTCCCTTCTTCCCCCCTTCCCCTTTTGTTTAGCAAAAAAAAAAAAAAAAAGCTGATTGCTCCCTAGATAGTCGTGTTAAGTGGACCTAGCAAAGCAAGATGTTGGAAAGAATTACAAGTGTGAAATGAAATGAATGAACTATTGGTTGTTGATGATTTGAGACATGTTGGAATGAAGACGGCGTCTTAAGCAAGTAGCTACAAACCCAACATAGTTGACCTGTTGCTATCTGATTCTGCCCCATATTTGGAGTGCTAACCAATAGGTCATTCCATACAGTTCTTCTGGGGTCATCCTATATTTTGGTGGTTTATTCAAGTTAGTGCCTGGGTTTTCTTTTTGCTGGTTTGGTCTGATATACCTTGTAGCTGCCCATCCCAAGGGATGGTTTTCTCTCTTTCTTTTTTTCTTCTTCTTTTTTTTTTTCTTTTTTTTTTCTTACACCAGCACTTTACACGACACGCATGTAAGTGCAGTCAACAAAATCAGAAGAAAAAAAAAAAAAAAGCTAACGAAGAGAGTAAGAAGCATCTATTTTCTCCCAGAAGAATCCACCAGAATGATGCGCCGCAAGGAGGCCACCCAGCAGAGTGATGGTTTTCTCTTAAGGAAATAAATAAAATTATATCCTAACAAAACATGATAATTCCTGGAGTCTGTAGAAATTGATGCAAACTTCAACATTTGAAAGTGGCGGAGCTAATACGAGAAGAAGTTTTTAAGGGACTTGGACCGCACGTACCCTACAAATTAACCTTCTTTCTTTCTTTTGCTCTTGGGTTCATGACCATAAAAAAAGAAAAGGTTGAAATGATTTAAGGCTTTAAGCAATAGTACTTTGGAAGTGAAAGTGGGAAGAAAGGTTACCAGTTATTGGTGCAGTTGGTTTTACATTTGGTTATGCAACAGCTACCAACCGAGATCAGCTAATAAAGCTGATCACGGATGAGCACACGAGGGAGAGAGGTCACATGAGGTTCTAAAGTCCTGGCCATCGGTCTCA
Organism: Phoenix dactylifera; assembly: GCF_051530095.1. NCBI lineage: Eukaryota > Viridiplantae > Streptophyta > Magnoliopsida > Arecales > Arecaceae > Phoenix > Phoenix dactylifera. Next base: position 27,982,464 of record NC_143198.1, on the reverse strand, counting down.
TGTTTAAATTAAAGAGGGGAAGTTCTCCGCCAAGTCCGGAGTATTCTTTATTCCTTCCTCTAAAACCAAACCTTGACCCGTGACTCTCTTATCCTTGATAACTTCCGGGTGGTTCGGAGGCGAACCTTCGCTCTTATGTTGCCTAACATAGGTACATGAGAACTCAACCGCTAGATACGCCACAAGTGTTGCTTCGCAGCTAAATCACATAGGAGAAATTTTTTTATTAAAATAGTTTTTTAAAAAAAAGAACTGATGTCTGAAAAAGTATTTCTGTACATTTAGTTGACATGATAGTTTATATTTGATTCAGCATCTGCTTTCTTTTAAAAAAAATGTAAAATATCGGCCATTAATAAAGAAAAATATATTATCCATTCTATCTATAAGCTTAAGGATATTCTTAAAAAAAAAATTATCTCAATTTCCAGCTAGATGGGAAAGTTACTTTTTGATTTCTCTTTTTTGAAAACTCCAACTAAATACGAAGTATTTAGTGATTTTTTCTGGAGATGATATTTTTTTTGAAAAATGCTATATGATCCCCCGGCTTATCAGGCATTGAAAGAGCACATACATATATCATCATTCGACGATCCTCATGGGAGATGCACAACCATTTGAAAATCCGATCGATCACCTCATGCCATGTTGGCAAGAAAAGCTTGGTAGGGATACGGGTGGTGTGTCATAACTCAAACTTTCTTATATGCATTAGAACGTGTCAAGTATTGTATGGTGCAATTAGGATCAACCTTTTGTTAAGATATGTGTTGGTATTGTTCTCAAAAGAATAGTAGTAGCAGAAGATATATATGCAAATTCGTTTTTTAACTCGTACTTTCTTGATATGTGAATGGTAACTAAAGTGATCAATGTGATGATCAGTTTTGTTTGTCTAGGTGAAGAATATTGCATTGATCTTATCCCAAAACCTAATAATTGGTCTACACAAAAAATAAATGAATGACCATTTATATCACTATAATTACGTAATATAAGACAGCCAATCAATAATGCTGGACTGTTCAAAACTTTATGATTAGGAAACAAGTGATATAAATCTGTTTTCTTTTTATGTTAATTGATTTTATCAAGAACAAATCGCATCTTTGGTAATACCGTATAGGAGAATATTTTAAATATTATACAAGATATTTGAAGATTCATTCTCGCTTTATCTTCTTGTCAATTAACTTATAAAAAACTGAATTTATTTTAACTTACGGTGCCAACATTGCAAATATATATTTAAAGTAGTCAATATTAATTGCAAAAGGAGCTTGGGTATTGGATCTAATTTATACATAATTGAATTGAATTTCAGGTTGATATTTTTCTTTTCTTTTTTTTTTTGGTAAACCGGCGTCTCACTTACATATAGTTGTGAGCGTGCTGTGAGGAATCAGAATATAAAGCACGATCAAGGCCCTGTGGGATGGGGCCAGTGCCATCCCATATGAAGGCCCCAGAATGATGCATGATATATTTGGCAAGCTGCATGATATATGTTATTAAGCCCAAATAAAGCATAAGCTGAGCAGGTGGGTGGTTCCGCTTCCAACATTTACTTGCGTATATAAGTATGGACATGTAGCCATTCTCCTCCCCTACAACTATTTAACCTCTTTCCTCCCTTCCCAACTCACTGTTCTTTTCTCCCCCAAGAGAGAACGAGAGAGAGAGAGAGAGATGTATTACTAACGTAAGGAATACTAGTTGTTTTCCCACTATAATTTTATCATTCCCTCCCTTCAAAAACACAATTTTATCATTCCTTGCTGCTTTTTTTATCTTCTATTATTATTCTTATCACTAGTACTAGCATTATTTATACTTGCACCACCCACTTCCACCCTTGATTATTACAATACTAACGATTCTGCTTTCTCTCTCTTCACAGTCTTTCTCTCGCGCCTTCCTGTCTTCCTTCCACATCCATCAGGCGAAAGGATGATAAAGGTAGAGGGTGAGGAGATGGAGACGGGAGGAGACAGGGGGAAGGAGGTGGTGGAGATCCATGACGATGAAGAGAGTACAGTGGGGATAAATCAACCTGCGGAGAATAAGAGACCACGGCCAACACTTGACCTCAACGAGGAAGTGGCAGGAAATGGGAGAGAAGAGAAGGAACAGAAAGGTTGTGAAAGTGGGGAGAGAACCACCGAGACTGAGGGTGGGAGGAGCTCCAGCGATAGCAGCAGCACGAATAACGACTGCGCCAAGAACAACGGAGGGAGTGAGGAGTGGAGGACCAGCGTGAGGAAGTACCATCGATCCAAAATGCCAAGGCTGCGGTGGACCCCCGATCTCCACCTTGCCTTTGTGAACGCTGTTGAGAGACTAGGTGGTCAAGAAAGTAAGACCTGCTCTCGCTTGTATATATCCTTCAGATCTCTGATCATCCCGATTTAAACCTATGATTGCTATCGTTTTATCTAAGAGAAGTCAAAGAAAAAATCATCGACTTTCAATCCAAAAGAAGTTTTTTTCTTGTTAGTTGTTTTTTTTCCATATGGAATTTTCATGGTAATTAACTATATATGTTTCTTTCTTTTTTCTTTAATGATATGGATGGTGTAGGAGCAACTCCAAAGTGGGTTCTTCAGATGATGAATGTGAGGGGGCTGAGTATTGCTCATGTAAAGAGTCACTTGCAGGTAATAAAAGAGGGTGAAAAAGGAAACTGAGGGACCAACCCTAAAACTTTCTCCTCCTTTTTTTCTTCTTCTCTCTTCTAACAGTACATGCAAGAGGTGGTCCTAATACACATCTCAATGATGTATGGGCTCTTCGACTCACATGTTCGATTTATTTTTTCTCCTTTTTGATCATTGCTAGCATTTCTATTGTGGATCAGATGTACCGAAGCAAAAAGCTAGATAATTCGAAGCAAGGAAAGAGCATCTTCCCTTCATCAGGTTTGATTGTCATCCTTGGCTGCTTTTTTCTCCTATAATACATGAATTTTGAAGGGTAAAGAAGAAGTTGATCATGATGTGAAATTTATCATAATCATTGTTATCATGCAGTAATGATTGAGTCTGGTCGATGGTAACCTCAACTAAATGCTTAGTGTAAATCGATCTTCCTACTACTACCTTGGATTACTGATTAACTATATGATCCCTTTTAATTTGAATAACATCTTCTCTTATCCAGAATAATCATAAATTTTGAAGCTAGCTTTTTAGCTTTGGAAAATGCTGAATAAATTGAGCAATGTTTCTTAATATATCTTGAGAAAACTCCTAATACATCCTAAATTTAACTATTTATAGATCAATGTGGGTTTGTTTCAATTAAGTAATATTTCTTACAACGGAGAAAAGTGGGGAAAAAATTGTCATAAAATTTGGTGTTTTGCGACCTATTTGCTGCAGTGCTATCATTGGTGGATGCTAGTAGGCCAAGAGATCACATTTCCAATTTATTTTACCAAAGAACTGTTTCAAGTCAGCCCCTCAGAATGGAGAGTGGAGTCACTTTCTCCCAGAAGAATGATCTGGAGGAATACAGGTGCTACCATCTTTTGCAACGACAGCAGCCCCAACAGACTAATGATCTCAAGAACTTCCATTCTAGGTAAGAAAATCCGGCCAATCAAACAACCAACTGAAAGCAATCTCTTGGAGTTCAGCTCTACGTAAGTTTATAAACTCTAATTTCTAACTATTTTCTTCTTCTCCTTGCCATCTTAGCAGGCACCAGGACTGGGCTTTCAACCAGAAAATGTCATCAAGTATTCGACAAATTAAGGATCAAGGACAGGCGAGAGGTTTGAGTCATGTTCTAAACTTTAGGAAGGATGAGCAGCCATCGACATCCCATTTATTTGATGCGAGGGATGCAATCACTGAAAATTTGAATGCCAGAGCAGCACACCAATTTCTTTGGGAGAGAAGGTGGCTATCAGGCGATATGACTATCAGTCAAGGAATAAACACAAGGGCCATTGGAACATATGATTGGATCGGTAGGAACTCCAGGCTTGTTCCCACTGCTAGTCCTTTTAATCTGGCCTCCACCAGTTCTACTTCAAAACGGAATACTAGCATCAGCTTCTTTGACTACTATGAGAGCAAAACTATTCAGACTGAGCCTAACTCGCGCGAACCTACAGTCATCAGTGATAGCCTCAAGCCTCATTTTGATACCCCACATTGGCTTGAGGTAATTAATCTCTTGACGACTTGGCAACCATTTTAGCTATATTCTGGTATTGGGGAGGGGGGAAGTAGGCAACTTTCTTCAATTCAAATATTTGGGTGGCAACTCGCCTCCCCCTTCCATCAGAAAAAAAAAAAAAATTCTTTGTTTCAAGAAGAAATGTTTTAAAATGCATAATTACAATCAGAATCTAAGGTTGATTCATGATCTTCTTGGAACAGTTACAGAAGAATCCAACTTACCAGCCAAAGCACAAATTTGAAGACATATATGAAAAATGCGACACTCCAACTGCTGACATGGAGAAACTGATAGTAGCAAGAGAGAGAGATTGGACCCCCAACTTGCAGCTAAGCTTGAATAATTCGCACGATGGAGCCGGTGGCAGAAAGGGTCTTGAGGCTGGAAAGGTTGATAATTTTCTCTCACTGTCGCCCCCTCATCCTATGTCTGAGAACCAAGTAGAGTCCTTCAAGATGGAAAGAGATGCTGCAAAAACTGAAATCCAGTTCTTCCCGACAGAAAGCAGCAAGTAAGGTGCTCCACCGTGCTGGGGCGAGTACATAAGATCTGACCATGCTGATGAGGGCATTGGAGTGAGATCTTTCAAGTACTCATCTCAAGGCCTTTAGAGTAGCACAGTAGTCTGCTCGTGAATAAAGATTTAGCCCAGTGATTCCTTTCGTACCTCTTGTGCAATAGTGATTAGTAGCCTAGTCTTACACCCAGCCATTGCTATAATAATCTGATAACAAGTTTCTGTCATCGGAATTGTTGGGAAACCAACTTCTATACAGACCCTGAGAAAATCTCAGCTTTTCATCATCTATGTTGTGTTCATTTGATATTTTTTTTACCTTGTTTCCCACTTATGGGGAGCAATATATCAGCTACAAGGTATTTTACAATAACGTAGTGGATCTCAGAACTTAATTTTGCAAACTAGAGGAGGCCTCGCAGTTTTGATATGTGATCTATTGTTATCTGCATTCAATACTCTATACCAGTTTTGAAAAGATGAAGCTAGTCAGTTTTCAGTTCAACCAGAATATTTAGCTTGTGCTTCGAAAGCAGAATATGTTTGCCTCGATGGACTTAAAACTATTCAAATGTGGCCATTGCTTGGGCTTTTGTAGTTCAAACGCTTTTAGTTTCTTCATTTTAGCAGATAAACAAACTTGATGACTTCAAATATTTCTTCAGAACTTGTACTTGCTTTCTAGAAATAAGTATCACGTTGTTATAAGAAGAAATGGCCATGAAAGCATCGGCAATGATTTGTCTCCTGATTCGAGCATTTCTAGCTTGCAAACCAAGTTGGGCAGTGAAGTAGAGATATCTATGTCTCAACATTCTTCTTCAGTTGATACTACTGACGCTGATATTCCTAATATTTTAAACAAGAATATCGTACATAAATCACTTTAGAAAGTGTGCTTTCTATGTCACTTTCCTACCGTTAACTAAACATGTAAAAAACACTTTCCTAAATATCATATACCTAGCCCTAGGTATTAGGTTCATAGGAAACATATTCCAGTAAGATAAAATTCTTCGTGTGAACAAAACGAGTCTTAAGACTTTGAAATATATAGGGTATCCTGAGGCACGTCAATGTTAGTGTAGGCCTCCACTATTGAAATCTTGAGCCTAATTGTAATCAAGATTAGGATTTTTAGGTAGCTTTCTGATGATATTAAAACCACTCTACCCGCCATATTAGAGGGAGATATACTAACATCAAAATCTTGATAGTGAGGACATCCATTGTCCCCTCATGTTCCTATTATTTTTTTCTTTCTTTTTTATTTTTCAGGTTCAAGCCTTTAGTACATTGAGACAAAAATTTAGCATTGCTATATCTGCTTTAACATTTGCTCAAGTCAAAAATAAAAAAACATTTGTTCAGCATAAATTTTTGGATTTCGTGAATAAACACATAATAGAGCAACATTTTGAATATTTAGATATTTCTGCAAGAATATCATGTAGAAATTAGGCGTGTTAGCCTGCCAAACCTATATCTCCTAAGGGCCAACCAAAATCTAAACTTCAATCCCAACCTTTGCGTTGTTAGTCTGCATAGAAAAAAAAATTAATAGAGACCTTTTCTTTCTTTCCACACTAGGGGGTGTTGGGTTGATATAAGCTAAGCTCAAAAGAGCTGTGCAATCCATGAATTTAGTATAAAATGCAGCCCAAACTTGCTAGATCACTCAAACATACTCTTAATAGCATAGAAATCTAATGCAAGTATGTTACATAGATAGCCTGGAAACAAACTTGGGTGGGTCCATCTTCATGCCTGGCTTTGAGCTTAAAATTTTATAATATCTTCTCCGGATATCCAGCTCCAGCTGTTCGACCAAGTTCTGCAACGGGATATTGGAACCAACCCTTTGCATTAAATAATTAAAGCAAGACCCCCTTTTCTTTGAGAAATGGGAAGGTGAAACCCACCCAGTTGATTTCGTTAAGCAGATGAAATCAAGAGGGGAGTACGGTGCAAATAGAAAAGTATATAGAGGGAGAGTAGTAGGAGGAGGAAGCTGAAAATAGCAAAAACTAGCATAGAGAAACCGTTATAACTTAAGATTGTAGATGCTGCCCTAAAGTCATTGGTTGCGGGTCCCCAACTCTAGCTATGGAGCAGACAGAGATAGATTTATTTATATATTTTATATTTTCTTATATTTCCTCTCATATATGGGCCAGACTTTCCTTTAATGGGTGAGTCCAACATGTGAAAATTTTAATAAAAGGGGTTAGAGAGTGCAGAGACAAATTCGAACTCAGGACCTCTTCTCTGATACTATATTAAAATTACCACTTGTCCCAAAAGCTTAAGCCGATAGAACAAATGGTGATTTTAACACTAGTGAATAGGTTTCTTAGATGACCAGTTGAACAAATATGAGAATTTTGGTCGGAAATATTTCAAAGCTATTACCCGAATGTTTATTTAAGGGCCTTGTTGAAAATTTGGGCAATATTCTAATATAAAATTACCTCCAACCAAATATCATATTTTTTTGTAATGTCATTTTCGAAGTAATTTTTCCACCAACCAAATGTAGTAATTTTTTTTTCTCATAATTATTTTTCCAAGTAAATGATTTTTAGCAATCGTTGAATTACCCCATAATTTGATGTACCTCAACCAAACTGACCCTCAAGAGAAAAAGAAAAAACTAGCACTGAAATGGTTCCTTCTTGTTATCATCTTCTTTTCAGGTTATACATAGTTGCCCATCAAGGAACAAGATTGGATATTCCTAAAGGCCCCCTGGCAAGCTAATGTCAGTTTTTTTTTTTTTTCCAATTGCACAAAGATGCTGAATCTCCTAAAATTTTTAATGCATTGATTTTGTTCTATTTCATGAGTTTGGTATCTCTGATGTAGATTAGTGGGTAGAACCCCATGAGTGACCTAGCTACATGGAAATACTCACCTGCTTGCTTGACTATGAGTACACCCTCTATTGATCTAAGCTATAGTTTGTGCATGTACAACAAGTGTAGAGAACTTTTAGTTGGTTTAAGTTGTTGGAAATTAATGAATAATCAATTACTTTGATGAAATTAAACATTTTTGAACAAAAATTTAAGTTTAAGTTAGCTCTTTTTATTTATTTAAATTTTTAGTGATTTCATATTTAATGTTCAATTATTATGTGTTTAGCTATAAAAAATAGCTAGAAGCTTCACTCAAACTACAAATCCAATCCAACCCAGCCCTAACCTAGACTGCATTATTTTATATTGGTTCCACGTCATACTTGGCTCCGACCTGATACGAATAAATCGCTGGATATAAATCCTATCCATGAACCCAAGTAGACCTAGCTCCATCAATTAACGGATTGAGTCGGGGTCCAAAATCATGACTCAAATATGAAATCAGATCGAATAGGGGTCAAGCATCTCCTGATCTAACCTGAACCATTTGTAGCTCTACAAGTAGCTAGTTAAAATAGAGTTCCAGATTGGGGTCGAGCATGTCCCGATCTAATCCGAGCCATTTGCAACTCTACAAGTAGTTCTACATAATTTTTCTTGTGTGATATGTTGTATTCCGGTAAGTGTGAAAACCAGCCCATATATAGTGGGCTAATGGGCCAAGCCCAACGTGGCCGGCCCATCTGGAGTCCCAGAGGCGGTGATCATCGGCTGAGGCAGTTACAACCGCCTGACAGCCACGATCACCACCACCACCCTCCTCTCTTCCGACCGGCTATAAAGGCTCATGGATTCTTCAGTGAGGGACTCAGTAGACCACCCTCTCACTACCTCTCACTCTCCCCTCCTGCCATAAGGAACGGATCGGGAGCAGCACCGTCGGAGAAGGAGGGATCTGCAGCTCGTCCCCGCACTGCGTCGCCGGAGCAGACGCAGCAGCTCGCCGGAAAAGCCCCACAGCTCTTTCCCGGAGCTAGGTGAGTCCTCTGATCACTCTATCCCTGTCATTTCACATTCCGATCTATCCGGATGAGTGATCAAAACAAAAAGAAAATTAGGGAAATAAAAAAAAAAAAGAAAAAAGCGGGCATCGGCCAGGGCGGCCGTGAACAGCGTCGGCCACAGGTCATGGTGCCGCAGGCCGTCGGCTGCGAGCACCACTTGCAGCTGCGGGCGCGGCCGCAAGGGCGGCCGGTGCCACTGACCGGCCGGGGAGCGCCACCGGCTGTGGGTCGGGCCTCTTCGGGTCCGATCTCCCCTCCACGGGAGAAGAAAGAAGGGGAGGAAGAAAAAGAAGAAGAGAGGAAGAAGAAGAAAAATAAAATAAAATAAAATAGAAATACTTACCGGTGGTCGATCCGCGGGCGCCGACCTCCGCCGCGGGTCGTCGGCCGTGGGATGCGGGATGCCGATGCGGCCACGGGCACGACCGCAGGCACAGCTGCGGGCGCGACCGTGGGCGCCGCAGGCCGGGCGCCGGACGCCGTCGGCCGTTGCTCGTCCCTCCCGAGCCTCCTTGCCTCGTGGGACGAGAGGAGAAGAAGAGGGGGAGGAGATCGCGGTGGAAATGGAAGAAGAAAGAGAGAAGCTTCGGAAAGGAAGATTCGGGAAGTGGAGAAGAAAGAAAAGAAAAAAAAAGAAGAAAAGAAAAGAAAAAAAAAAGAAAATAAAATAAAATAAAAAATGGATGTGGGCCGAATTGGGCCTGATTCCGGCAGTGGGCTTCAAATGAACCGGGCTTTAAAGGTCCGAGGCCGGGCTGGGCCCTAGTCTGAGCCCAATATTCTTAAACCCAGAATTAATTGAGTCAGATCTAAACCAATATGTAATTGACCCAGACCTGAACCAGAAAGTAGATTAGGCCAGAACCAGAAATTGAATTGGGCCATGGGCCTGACCAAGAAATTGAACTAGGTTATGGACCCAAAAAATGAAATTGAGTCCTATGGATGGGCTGCAAATGACTTTAAGATTATAAATAAATAGAAATTAAACGTGCAAGTGACATGTAATTTAATGATCTTGCTAGGTATTGGAGAATTGGTATTTGGAGAGCAAATTAAGGTAAGTAACATGTCTTAATCTTATTATGGATCATGTATCACGTTTTATATGGTGAAAAAGTATTATTTATATAATTGGAATTGTGTATATGAATTGTGGAAAATATAAGTAATCCGGATATAATCTTATGTTTTATCAAATACTTGTGACTATTTGATTATGAAATTGTATATGATTATTTATATTTTCACAAAATTAGGATCCAACATGTGTTAGCAAATGATTGCATGATTTTGGATAAATAGCATCCATAATGATTATTATATTATTTACACATTATTATGAGGTAGAAAGATGCATGGAAAGAAAAATAAAGTTTTCAGCATGATCATGAATTTTATTCAGCATGATGCCATTACTCACTTTCCAATGTACCGATGAGAAAAGATTTATGAAAAGCATGATATGTTTTTAAGAACTCTCAGATCGCTATGTACGGCCCTCGCCAGCGGGTTATAGTAGCTTGGTTTAGACCCTGCCAACGGGGAACAATAGTTGGCAAAGATTATGGCCCTCGCCAGCGGGTTACAGTAGCTCGGCATACGGCCCTCGCCAGCGGGTTATAGTAGCTTGGTTTAGACCTTGCCAACGGGGAACAATAGTTGGCAAAGATTATGGCCCTCGCCAGCGGGTTACAGTAGCTCGGCATACGGCTCTCGCCAGCGGGTTATAGTAGCTTGGCTTAGACCCTGCCAACGGGGAACAATAGTTGGCAAAGATTATGGCCCTCGCCAGCGGGTTACAGTAGCTCGGCATACGGCCCTCGCCAGCGGGTTATAGTAGCTTGGCTTAGACCCTGCCAACGGGGAATAATAGTTGGTAAAGATTATGGCCCTGTCACGGGTAATAATAGTGACCATAGCTGCACTATCATCTGAGAGCACGAATTTCAAAGTATGAATAATGATGAGCACGGATTTCAAAGCATGAATAATGATGAGCACGGATTTCAAAGCATGGGATAATGACAAAAGTTTTATGATGCATAGCCATGTTTATGAAATTGCATAAATGGACATGCATAGTTTTTATGACTGGTTTGTTAGATGAAATGCTTACTTTGTTACAACTGTTAGTTTCTTAAATTAATGCACTAGTATGAGTAAATATTATGATTGATCGGATAAGATTATGCATGGTTACTTACTGAGCTTTATAGCTCATACCCATTTATTTATGTTCTTACAGATGAATAGGAGATGCTAGGAACGAGGAGCGTGACATGCTTCAGAGTTATGGGGAAAAGAAAATGACACATTAAATGTTGCTATTTTTAGATGCTTTGTAATCAATCTTTTATTGATGAAACATTTGATAACATTCAAGAAAGAAATTGTTCATAATTGATTTAAAGTTTTAAAGTGGCTGCGTGTTATTACGGGCAAGGGTTCGCAATAGTACGGCCGTGTCATGATCCGAATTTGGGGCGTGACAGTAAGTAGATCTTGAATGAGGATGCAGAGGATGAGAACCTCAGGAAGTATGGCTATGGATCCTGGCACAACTTGGTTGTCTTATGTCTTTGTTTTCCTTTTATTTTTGAAAAAAATAATTAAAAAAAAGGAAGAGCGAGAGCCCCACCTGCTCCGTTGGAAAAAAATATATAAAAAAAACGAAGATTACAAACTAATAGTTAATGAAGTAAGAGATTTGCACGGCAAAGGTGGCAAAAGACCGTTTGACATCAGAACAGAGTCTTTATCACAGATCTTAGTGTGTTAACCATTTTTAAACATGGCGAAAAGGCACCATCAATTCATTAGAATAATGAAATTGACGCAAGGATGAGAAATCTTGCAAAGAGTATGGGGGGTTGGAGAAGTAGAGAGAAGAGGAGGGAGAAATAAAAGAAAGATTTTTTTGCATTAATTTCCTTCTAATATCGAATTTTATATGAATACTCTCTCAAATTACTATTTGCATGTATACCCTCGTAAAACACTTGTTTTGCTATTCTACCTTTTTTTTTTATCCTTATTTTTGCATATGTACCCACTCCATCTAACGCCTTTAAAAAATTAACAGTTTCAAATTAAAATAACTAAAATATCCTTACAGAATAGATACGCAAAAAGAAACATTTATAAGGCATTCGCGATAGAGGACAAAAAAATAATTTCAAAATTTTATTTTATTTTTAATTAAAATAAATATAGTTTTTATTAACGGTGTTAGAAGAACCATTATATTATGTGCATTTGTACAAAAATAGTGTTTTATGAAGGTACAAAAATAAATATAAGTTTTTAGACGGTATTCATGTAAATTTGAATTTTAAGAAAGATACTCAAGCAAAAAAAAGAGAAGGAAAAAATAGTGGCATCAGCTAAGCGAGGCCCATCAGATGGCAAGGAAGGAGCCCATAGCCCGTGATCTTAGGGCCTCTCGTGCTCAGATGGCCCACCAAGCTCCAACCGTCCAACGTTACTTGTGATCGAGCGTCTCAATTAACATTATTTAAGGTCCCACCTTGTTAGTTATTGATGACCAGCAAATTATTTGGCACCATTAAGGATGCATTCTTTAGTCAATGTCGAAAAAAGAGAAGGATGTTATGTATTAAACCACTATAGTGTGGCTATTATTTGACATCTTCTTTATCAATTATTGTGAAGTAGCCACTGCAATCACTCCCATACTTTCTCTCTTTTTCTCTCATATATGGCCCCTCATTAGGCAATGGAATTGCAGTCCATTGGTCCATCCACACTAGAAATACTTCAAAAGCTACACTTGAAACATATAAATGTGCTGCCATTACCTTGCTCCATGGTGATTGGTCTTGGTCCAACCAACTCCACCTTTAATTAGGTTGGGCCACCTCCTGAAATCCAGACGAGCCGCTTTCCTTTCCACGACGTCATCATCCCTTCTTTTGAACTCGATCGGATGGCTCTTCCTTGCCAGGAACAGTGGTCATTTTCCTTCCTTTAGATCGCAATCATAACAAAGCTATTCTGGAGCCAACTCAGGGGAGTCAAGCCCGGTTCGCGTCCCAGTTAAAAGCCGCCACCCTTCAAACGAAAAGGAAAGAAAAAAAGGATCGGATCCGGTCGTCGCCATCACCTCTGAAAGCAGGAAAAGAAATTTGGGATATCAGAAAGATTTGTCCAAATCTATCCTCAAAAGAAGTTGCTTTGAGAGAGGCTTATGTCCTTGAAAATGTCTTGTAGGCTACGGCAGCATTCCCTCTCCATGGTGGAACTGACAGCCGTACAAGTAAAAGTTGATGTCAAGTTAAAAGGCTACTACAGTATTGAGAAAGCTACTTTAATTAGAATGATCAGAATTTGATAGCACTTTTAGAGATAATGATGTACGTACATGATCGAAAATACGCATTGTATACAGTATTCTTTCGTGATTGATACGTGTTGTATCTTTCATTGAATTACGGAGGAGAAAGGAAGTTGTAGATATATATGAAGCTAAAGGTATAATTTTTTCGGATGCATTTTTAGTGTTCCACAAAAGGAGCTTTTGTAACATGGGTGGACAATGAGAAAGGTTGAGGAAGGATCCAAGAAGTCGACAAGCTCAATTTAACAGTGTGATAGCAGGATAAAAAAATTTCTTGAAGAAATCTAGACTACAGAAAAGAAAGCATTTTCTTGACGCAACAAAAAATGAAAGTTTTGGTGGTTGTATTTGTTCTTTGGTAATTGATTGGGATGCTTTCTTTTCTCGAGTAAGAATCAATTGGGATACTTTAGGTAATAAAATCTTATCCGATCTTGTCAAGAAGGTGAGTTTGAAATGCAGTATTTATGAATCCGTAAAACTTAAATGGTGAGAAGACATGGGCAAAGTGATGATCACAAAAAAAATACTGAGTTCTCCAAATAAAATTAGAAGAGAGAGAGAGAGAGAGATGAGTTTGAAAGAATGACGTGCAACATGATTCGATGAAGGAATAAATGCTTCTTAGAAAGTTCTCACTATAACATCTTGATTATGTAGCACATTTAATATGATCAAATGTAAGGAAAATCAATACAGGTAATGGACATTTCATCCTTAAGTCATCTTTAGCCGTTGTATATATGGCAACAAAATTGCAATATAGTAGTATATATGGACCCTGTCCAAGTCAGATACATCCGACTATATTAATTCTAGCTTGAAAAGAATTATAGGTAAGAAATAATAACCAACATAACAATGACATCAACACATCAAGGGAATAATGTAAATTGAAGAGAAGTTGGCTCGAGTCACAAACAAATGAATAACCATAGCCTACATCACCGATTTATATAAAGTTTTGCATCTGATACTGTAAAATAAAAATTCAAAGGAACAATAATGTCCATTTTTCTACTTTGTCAAAATATAGGATAATAGTGCTTCTGTAAATTAATAGAGAAGTGCATTGAAGCTTATCTTGAAATGCTTCACCTTAAAAGCCTGCTTCACAAAGTTACTATTTCTTGCCGAACCTGTTAGATCTTGTTGCCAAATTGCTAGAGCATGTCACGATTGGTTAGAAGAGAAGCTATAAAGCATGTCACAATTGCCAGATCTTGTCTCCACACCTCAAAACCATGGAGAGAAGTGGAGAGCAAAGGAATTAAGAAGGAAGAGGAGGAGATTTGGGTGTTTCACCGGATATATTAGGATTACTAGCTCCTAGAGTATCTATTTATTGGGTGGAATCAACCTAAACTTCCGTCAATATCCTATGAAAATTGAGAGATGATATAGATGTTGATCTACTTATGTAGAATCCAAGTTTGACCCAAAGTCTAACAATTTCCATGTCAAATTAAGCCCCAAGATGTTGAGGAATACTTTTAACAAGAAAAGTTAATGCTCGGGCATTTTTTTGGTGGATTAAGAGCATTATTTTTTATACAAAAATATCAATAAATGTTCACACTATTAATATATTTATCTTGGATGACTTTACCCTGTTTTGAAGTTTACTGCTGATCTAGGAGGGTTTTGGTGTTTGTTTTTGCAATTAAAATTTAGTGTCATCGTATCTATTAGTTGTGGACTTTTCTGTTTATTATTAGCTCACTGCATATAGAATAAACTAAGACTAGACGTTAACTTCTAGTAACTGCTTATCAATTTAGCCTTTGAGGGAGCAATTAAGCAACGACTTAGTTCCTCAACAATAAATTACTTGATATCTGTGCTTTCCTTTTAAGAAAAATACTGTATATCATACCTCCTTTTGTTCATTTAAGCAACCACTTGGTTCCTCAAAGCTACATCTATTCATAATTCTCCACGCATTGTTAATGAGACTTTGAAAAGATTTAGTGGGAAATACCAGTTGAATATTTCCTACAAAAATTGCACTGTTGCAAACAATTAAGCATTTGCAAGATAGTTCTCTGTTTTTCCTATATATTTAATCAATGAAGCATGACTCCATAAGTTTCATATTGATTGTTATAACAAAATGGACAAAATATATTACCAAATAGACACAAACCTCATTTGAGAGCAAGGAACTCTCATCATGGATTCACTTGACAATTTGGACCTCATGATCACATTCCAAACATATTTAGCTCTGACTTGCATATTGTATTTGTCTTAAGTAAAGCATGATCGCCATTTATTTCTCATGTAGAGCCATCTACTTTTACATGTTAATTGGCATGAGCCATCAAACATATATAATCTCTCTCTTTTTTTTCTTCCTTCCTAGAATATGGAATATATATATAATACAATCATGTGTGATACATATCCTTCATATTTCTAAGATTTTGTGCTGGCATTAACATCTAACTAAATACATCATGGCAAGCATTTGCATTACGTAACAAACATTTTTCTGTACCATTTTAGTGCAAACTCTTTTTAACATCCATTATCAAGTATTGTCTTTAAGCCAATTATCAAAGCATCCTACTATGAGCACTAGTCCAATTTACAAGCACAATCTTCTTCTAGTAAATTCACCTTGATCTACATCCCATTTATTCCCGAATAAGTAAAAACAAATCATATAGACCGAAGATAAAAGAATATGCTTATGAACTCTAGTTTAACGACCATAACAATTCAGATCGTAGTTATTCTTTTTTGGTGGAAGATCATAGTTATTTATTAACTACTCATTCTTGTTGAATAAATCATGCAGCATCGCATATGCTTTTGCATATGTCAACAAGTTCTAGCACGCTACTGCTTTAAAACTAAAGCAAAAATCATGTATATCCAAACGGAAGAATCTCAATATGGGTTCTAAGGTTAGGCCTGACTATAGAATTCCAACCATATATCTCTCCAGTCGTGTCAAAGTTCCGGCAATTACACCCTTGCGAGCCACCTCGAAAGGCTTACCAACTCTTCACACCAATCAACGAATCCGGCACACCCAATTGGTCCGGACGCTTAGGCACTTTGCGTGAGCCCGACCCCCACCACGTGACCAAAACCCAACACCACCCCATCCCCACACGGAACCCCAAACCTCGGCCGACACGTTCCACGCGGCAACGCGCCATTCCTCGTCCAATCAAAATCCGCCAAGTGTCGAACCGCGCCGGATTCCCTTCCGTGCCTACTTGGCGGCCCCGATCATTCCCCCCACGCGTCGGCCCCTCTTGCGACGATAGAAGCCATGAAGAATTTTATCCCCGACTTCCTCAAAAAGCAAAAGATACTTCAGATAAGGAGCCCAGAAGTGCGTCCATTCCCTCTTTAAAAATATCCCTCCCGCATCCGCTCCTTTCCCCCTTCTCCATTCCTCTCCACCTTGAGGGAATCGTCGTAGGGGTAGAGCAAGCGGGAAGAGAAGAGACAAAGGAAGAAATTAGATAGAGAGATCGATCAGCGAGGGAGAGATTGGAAGCGATCATGAAGGAGACCATAAGGTGCTGCATCTCCTGCATCCTGCCGTGCGGCGCGCTCGACGTCGCCCGCATCGTGCACGCCAACGGGCGCGTCGAGGCGATCGGCGGCACGGTGAGCGCCGGCGAGATCATGCAGGCATACCCTAAGCACGTGCTCCGAAAGCCGCCCTCGGCCTTCTCGGATGATGGCGTCGTCCCCAAGGCGGTGATACTGCCACCTAATGCCAAGCTCCAGAAAGGGAAGATTTACTTCCTCGTGCCGGTGTCATCGGCGCCGGAGAAGGCCCGGCCGGGGAATACGACGAGGAGGAAGAAGAAGAAGAAGAGAGAAGGGGAGAGCAATGGGGTGTTGACCGATAAGACGAGGCTTCTCGTCAACGAGCGGTATTTGTCGGAGATCTTGTCGGAGAAGGTGTCGACGCAGACGGATAGGCGGCGGGGGAGGGTCGGGGTCTGGCGGCCGCATTTGGAGAGCATCTCGGAATCAAATGATTTCTAAATATGATGTTCTTTTTTTTCTTTTTCTTTCGTTCAATTCCTCTTTTCTTTGTGGTCTATTTTTTGTTTTAAAGCATCTTCAGTTAAAGCTCCTTTCGAGGTGATGGAGTCTTTGTAAAGATAGACATGGCACCTTTCTTTGCTTTTCCTTTGTTCCATGGGCTGTAGGTGGTTTCAAGCGAGTCTGGGTGTTCAGTTTTTTTGTTGGTTGCCGAAGAGCATGGGGGATTGGTAGTGGGTGAGGGGAGGGGATGGGGTAGGGATACAGATCGGAGGGCTGGGTTGCTGTTCTTTTGGTGAAGAATTGGAGTGAAAAGAAGAGAGAGAGAGAGAGAGAGAGAGAGAGAGAGAGAGAGAGAGGGAATACTTAGGAGACCCCACTCCTCCTGTTGTTCAGTATCTGAATACAATAATGAATAGATCAATCCTAGTTCCAACAACGACCTTATTTTACCAATGACTTCGGTTGTTACAGTCTTTTACATGCATAGTGGATGAGAGGGAGAGGGAGAGAGAAAAGGTCCTGGTAGATGAGTGCTTAATTTGATCTGAAAGGCTAGTACTCTTTATTTGCCCACGCATCCTTGTTCCACTCATGATACTTTATGATGATGGAACTACTCTTTATTTGCTCCTAACAAGTGCTGTGTTTGGCTAATAAAGATCTACATTTTCTAATGCTTGGCTCCTCCCATGATATTGCTTCAAATGGCCAAGTTATTATTGCAGCAATGGTGGGCCTGCTCTAATATTAGTAGTTGAATAAATAATGTAGCTTAGTTAAGGTAAGCCAATCAACATGATCTGTCTAATTAGTTGTCCAATTTGATGATTAATCTCATCTTTTATCAGTGAGTTTCTGATTAAATAGTCCAATTTAAATTTATGATCACCATGCATAGATGGTGTCATTTGACCTAACACTAGTGCAATGGCTTGATGTTGACACATTCCAATACAAAGGTAACTTGGAATACCTTTTTTATATATGTACGTACGTATGTATGTGCGTGTATATACAAGAGAAATGATAAAATGTTCGCCAATCTTTAATGATTGTCTTGAAAAAATAGAGTTAGCACCTAATTAAACATCTTTAGACATGATGGGTTTATTGTTTGTCTATGTGGCTGGGTCCACTCTAGGAGGTAGGTTGTTAGGGTTGTTATTAATTTTTGCGTGCAAGAATGATTCATCTTCTTTTTGCGATGTCAACCATTAGATCGCGCAACATCCATTTCGAGATCTATGAAGACATGCGGGAGGGAAGGGATTGATGTTACGAAAGAAAATCAATCATTTTTTCGCGCGCGAAATATACAACCCGAATCCATTGTTATAAGTTTGGCATATCTTGGAGGATGACCGAACATGTCATTCCATGTAATTGAATGATGTTTGTAGGCCAGGCTTTGCTGTACAACCATGGAATGGACCATCTTCTCTATTATGACATGCATCATTGTATTCTAATTACTTCCATCAAGTCCATCACCATCACCTTTTCCTCCCCGATATCTTCATCAAAGCTCAGGTAACAATTAAATACCCCACTAGCCAAAAGTTGTGGTTTAACCGGCCCTCCCAATGCTGGGCGGTGCAATGTAATTGAACCCCTATTCTGCACTCCAGTTGTTATATACTAGGTCATGAGGTGGCGTGGTTGACAATAGCTAGTCATGGGATTCACTCTATAGCCCATATGGATGCATTTGTACACTTAATTAATGAACCCATGCACCTGTCAAGTAAGTCATTTTCCTTGGTAGAAGACATTTCAAACTCATGTGTGGCTAGAGCTCCTATGTCATGTATAAAAGGAATTGTGCCAATGTAATTTATCAAATCGATGTCACATTAAGCTAATGGTGGGGCTGCCATGGAGGCAAGCCATGCTAATACCTTCCCTTCCGAGGCCGAGAGGGCTTTAACAAAAACGACCACCGACCAACCACAACATTAAGCCGACATTAAGTCTAAATTATGGTGACCCTACATGCATACAATGCATAGCAAAGTGGAGGAAACGGCAAAGTTTGAAGGGCAATTTAGTTAATTATAATGACCATCTTACCCAATCAGATGAAGGAAGAATTAATCTGAGCTATCTTTGTTTTTTTTCATTTCCATGAATTTTTCCTTCTTGCAGCTGTCATATGTGCATACCATGGCTCGAAATCTCTAAATCCAAATTAAGTGAACTTAAGTCCCTCAACTAGGATGGCAACAATTAATTAATGTTTGGCAAAAGATCTTTGTGGCAATAAAAAAGTGACATTCACAATGACTCCTTTTTCTTCAAGCATGGTTATAATTAACAGTCATCAACACTGGTTTCATCTAAAAGCGAACTGTCCTGAACATATATAGTGTCAAACAAAAATCTAAGAAAATATTGTGGTATATAAAGCCATTCTACTCAAAAGACAAAGATCTGGTGGAGAAACAGCCGGTAGACTTTCTTGGAGAAATAACTCAATTAGGGGCCGGGAAATGTCAAAAACGTGTTGAATATTTGTGACACAGAATTTTTTGGAAGATTTGAGGGATTGTGACTCGCATCCAACAATGGATTAATCTATCATGTGCATCATCATCATCACATCGGCCCACGCTTTCTAGCCAGTACATGCACGGTCCATGTTGAGGCAAAGATCCAAGGAGAAGCCAATAATTCAACATCTCCTTTAGCTTTCTGCTTCCATGCCACCTTTAGGAGTTCCTTGTCTCAAACTCTCGTTAACTCGGCAATGAGGAGGCATTGGTCCAAAGGAGCACTCTTTTGCTGGCGAGAGGAATAGGGTGGCGCATGGAGAGAGAGAGAGAGAGAGAGTGATGTGCCTGTGGACAGATACAAAAGCATATGAACGCGAGGTCACATGGGAAACTCCCTTCCAACGTTACACCGTTGGTGGGAGGAGCACCTATGTGAGCCCTCATTTGGTGGGTGGTGTCTGAAAGGATTGGAATGGCAATAGTGCATGGATGGGGACAACTGATAAGCTGCATGCTCATGGTCCCATGCATGCATGGGCCTCGTTCTGGCTAAGCTTCAGCTTACCCACCATGCCAAACTCAACTCAAGCCTCGGTTTGATCACCATTTTGTGCATGTAAGAATCGATGTCTAATTAATCTACGTTTCATGGTTTTGCTTTGCATGTAGAAGACAGGCCATGCATGCATTATAATTTTTGTATCCTGTCTGAAATCCTTCTTGAATAACGTCCTATTTTGTGCCTCCTTAAGCCTCTCACGTTGAACTTTGTTTGAGATGGTAGACTATGTATCTTAGGACAATGGGATGTGTATAAACATTTTTAGTTTATCAAAAAAAAAAAAAATGCACACACAAAAAAGGGTAATTCTCTCTCACAATTTATTAATCAATTGAAGAAGTTGTCTACGAAAATTTTGAAGTTCACAGTGCTGCAATTAAGAGATCGATATACTTTGTTAACCACAGGATTGATGCATATATGCTTCTAGTTTCATAAAATACAAACAAGGTATTCTTGTACTTGACATGTTGGTTGCATCCTTGACTCTTACACTACAAAAGAAAGGATATCTCCCGGCGCTTTGTTTGGTCTTTACCGGCGCTTTTAAGCGTCAGTAGATTTCCTGCCAACACCCCCCAAAGCGTGGGTTAGACGTCGGGCAGGTGGGCATGGGCTCGGTTTAGGCCGACGCGTCAAGAAATCGTCGTCGATCTATGCCGACGCTTTTAAGCGTCGTTCATCCGCGAGGTAACCGACGCTTAAAAGCGTCGGTGAACTTGGACCGACGCTCCATACGGTTGGCTTTTTTCTCTTTTACTGTAGTGTTACATGGTGACGGTAAAATTTGTCCAGCCAAGGGAGTCAATCATGGCCTATATTGATCTATCCTTTCATGTTTTTCATAAAAAGAAAGCAAAAGGAAGAAGAAGAAGAAGGAGAATTAGAAACCTTAGGCCATGCATGTCAAAAACCAGCTAGGTTGTTTTGTGCCCAACCTATGGGCCTGGGACCAATCCATATTGTTGATTAATATAGGGCCATCTGAAAATTTAGAATTTACTTTATTTAAAAGAGGTCTTAGTTTATTTAAAAGGGCTAGAATCGATAATCTAAGTATTGACGTTTGGTATTGATAGCAATACTAATACAAGGGATCAAACTGATTCTCCAAATTTTCATCAATCAGCTGATACTTTCATGAAACCGTTGTTGAAGCACGCCTTTGATCAGTTATGGGTCAAACTAGGCCTCTGGATTTCTTTCCAGTACAGTTTTAGAGGGGTTAATAGCAATACTAATACAGAGGATTAAATTGATTCTCCAAATCTTCATCAACTTGGTAAGAAATTAAGTAAATCCTCTGACTATAGAGGATCAAAATGATTCTTCAAATCTTCATAAACTTGGAAATTTTTCTCCAGATCTTCATCAACTTGGCAAAAAATCAGACAAATCCTCGATGATTACAAAAGATCAAAATGATTCTCTAATTCTTCATCAATTTGGCAAAAAAATTGTATAAATCTTTTATGTTACATGCCCGTCATAGAAACTTGAGAAAATTTTTCCTCTTGTATTGGAAAGATTTTGCTCTTACTTCTTATTTAAGCTTCGAATGTAATCAAGATGGTATACAAAAGCAAGCACTGTTATTAAAAATACATGCAGCGGCATGCATGCCCAATTCTTATGTTGAGATTGAGTCACCAAAAATATGTTATCTTCCACTTTTATGTTATCAAATCAAATCAAGTTTATTTGGCTTGGCCGGATCTCAATGTTCTAGCCGCGTCAGTGATTTGGATTGGAAATTGGCAAACTTGAAGCTAATAAACACATAATAAACACATAATTGCACCCTTTCAAACATGCATTAGGTAGCATATTTGCAACATCCATGAAATAGCTAGTCACCATATATTGATCTTGCTTGCTCAAACCTATTATTGTTTCCAAAGGAGCATGGGCAGAATTTGCCATAGCATTGAGGTGAACATGTATTGCATTATTTAATTGGTTAATCCATGTAATCTCTATTAAGTTAATTTAAAAAGCTAAGAGATATTTTGCAACTGATAAGAATATCTCTAATCACAATAAGAGAGATATTATTGGTGCACTTGAACATACCAAGCCTACAAATACCTCTCGCTAATGGTTGTCCTCATCGGTTGATTAGCTGATAATGCCAAATCTGATGGGAATATTAGATCTTCCGTGATCTGCAAGCGGTCATCATAACCCGTCCGATGCGACAAATGCTTTATCCGTCCACAAGGAACGGTCGGAACAGCCCGCCCTCAAGCAGACTTCACGTGGCGACGTGGGATTGGATACTTTTTATAAAGTTCGGAAAAAACAGCGTCGGTCTTATCCACAGCGCGTTCCCCCTCCCCGCCTAAATGTCCGGTTCCCATACTTGGGTCCACCGTCTCTCTCTCTCTCTCTCTCTCGGTACCTCCGCGAGCCCTTCGCGCCGCTTTCCGAAAGAAAGCCGACGACTCCCACCCCCCATCCTACGGCGAACAGCTCACCCCCCTCTGATAGCGAGCCTTTCGAGGCATCCTTTCCCCTCTCCTCCCAACTATACCCATCCCCCTCACCTACCCCGTTCCCCGAATTCCGAGGGCATTTTTGTCACTCCACCGATATAATCTCCGTCCGGTCCCGGACCAACGGCGGCGTCTCGTCTTTATCCTTCCCAAAATTATAATTATTCCCCTCCCACCGCGTCCTTCCGTCAAACCCTAGCCCCAAATCAACGGCGGTGATGGCCCCCGATCCGGTGGACCCATCCCCACCGCTGACGCCAGCAAAACTCCCCGCGCGAACGTCGGCGCACGCGCTCCCCCGGCGATCCCTAACCTCCCCACGTGCTTCTCACGCCCCCCTCCCCAGCCGGCGCCTCGCCGCTCCCCCTTTTACTCCCCGGTCCGTTCCCCGCCGTCAGACAAAGACGAAGCGAGCGAGCGAGAAGGGGGGTAGCTGATCTGGGCCTAGATCTAGAGATTTCTTCTATCTGTGCTGAGATTTGACGGCCTATGGACGGGAGGGAGACGGCTCTGTCACGGCCGCCGAACCCGGCGCTGCCCTACCGGGAGGACTGCTGGAGCGAGGGGGAGACATCGGCGCTGGTGGAGGCCTGGGGCGACCGCTACCTCGAGCTCAACCGGGGTAACCTCCGTCAGAAGCACTGGCAGGAGGTTGCCGACGCCGTCAACTCCCGCTGCAGTGCCTCCGCCAGCCGCCGCCCCCCCCGCACCGACGTCCAGTGCAAGAACCGGATCGATACCCTAAAGAAGAAGTACAAGATCGAGAAGGCCCGGATCGCCTCCGACGGTGCGGCGACGAGCCAGTGGGCCTTTTACGACCGCCTCGACGCCCTCATCGGATCCTCCGTCCCGGCCAAGAAGCCATCGCCGCCGCTCGCCCTCCCGCTCCCCTACCACCGGAAGGGCTCCCCCCTCCCGGCCGCGACGGCGGCGGCAGCGGCGGCCGCCGCCTCCCGCCCCGCGGAGAAGCGCCCGGTGGCCGCGCTCGCCGTCGATGACCCGTCGTTCTTCCGGAGGGCGGCCGCGGCTGCAGCGGCGGAGTCGGCGGACGACGAGGAGGAGGAGGACTCGGGGTCGTCGGCGAGGTCGTCGTCGAGGTCTGGGAGGGGGTCGAGGGGGGCGAGGGAAGGGAAGGGGGACGGGATCCGGCAGCTGGCGAGGGCGATCACGAGGTTTGCTGAGATCTATGAGAGGGTGGAGAGGGCGAAGCAGCGGCAGATGATGGAGCTGGAGAAGCAGCGGATGGAGTTCGCCAAGGGGCTGGAGTTCCAGCGGATGCAGAGCTTTGTGGATTCCCAGGTCCAGCTGGAGAAGATCAAGCGAGCCAAGCGAGCAGATGTTGGTGAGCCACTCGGATCTACTGTCGTCCTGCCCTCATCTTGTCTTATTTATATATCAAGCAGATAAAAATCAATATTTTAATATATTAGTTTTTTTCTGATTTATGGATCGTAGATTCGCAGGCACTCAGCATCTAATTTACTATTAAATTTCCTTTCTGTATGTTAATTGTATCCTTCCCTACCCCCGCCCCCCATTTGCCTTTTTTTTTTTTTTAAAGACAAGCTTTTACTTAATGATTGGTGAAGAGAGGCACTGGTTTGGACTAAAGCTACTTTGTTGATGGGAAGGTGATTGTTGGATGTAGTTATCGTTTTCTAGGGATTTGTTGTTGGAAGGAGTCTATATGGTAAATGATTTGTTGATCTGATGATCTTGTCGATCATCCTTTCCCTATGTGGTGGAGCATTTGTGTTGTCTTATAATGATGCAAGGGTAGACAAATACTGTGCAAAGTTTGAGATAAATAGAGCCTTTTTAAGTTTTTTGTGGGGTATGCTAGTTCTAAGGAAGATCATGATCTTTATTCTGGTCTGCTTTTTTAGATTTTAAGCATGTAAAGTTTTTAGCTACACTTTCTATAATCTGTGTTTTATTCTGGTAGATGATGCTGTGTTAGAAAACTTTAGCGAGGTCTTCTCTTTTCTTGATTTCTCTAGACTGTAACATGCTGTACCCGAGAGGTTATGAAATAAAATAACTTGGAAGGATTGACAATTCCAGTCACTGAATGAGTTCAGTTGTTCCGTGGGCTGTACGAGAGGCGTGAAAGTTCTCACAAGGTTCATACTTTTCAAAATCAATGGATGAAAAGAATTGAAGCTACCTTATTTCCTGCCCTTACTCATGGATTCTATACAGTCTATGAAAATTCATGTTCCCCTGGACTTGAATATGCAGTCAGCTACATGACGCTTTCCAAAAAATAATGTTTGTTGCAGAATATTTTATGCATATAAATGATTATCTTTCACGAATAAGCTATCTTGCTGCTATGGTGAGAGTAATTTGGTCAAAACATCATTGCAGCAATTGGATCAGGGTCTTTATTGCTATTTTATGCATATGACTGCATTTTTCTTTTGAATTACTTCAAACAAAAATTAAAAATGTTGAGATTCCATGTTATTCTCATATGCAATAATTACACCATGATTTGTGCGGTAGGGTTTTTAAGTTAATGGTACCATGTTGTTTTCTCTTTGTTTAACATCTAAGTGATATAAGATTAGAACACCAACCTTCTTTTTTACCCCTTGTCACTCCTTTTCTCTTTGTAGGCCTTGCTTGGGCCTTGGGCACATTATACAAGTATCATGTATCTGGTCCATGTCAAGGTTTTCTGAAAAATAGTTGGGTGGAGAAACACCTCCTTTATGTGAAGAAGTCCTTATTAAGATATCACAGATACATCTGGTAGGAGCATAGGCATAAGTGTTACCAAAAGAGTAGAGAAAGGAGATAAGACTTTTTTGATATGGAGAGGTACATGGAAGCTTGAAAAGGAGATTTATGCGAACTATTGCTAACATGATTACAATTCACAATTATAGCAAACTTTTTATTAGAAAAAAAGGATTATCCTATTGTCACACACTTTCTTTTCTATGGATACGAGCAAAACCTCTTGTTCCATAAGTCAGCATTATTAATTTTTGATATCGGTAATGCTCTAATACTGGATCCTTTATGTGATGGTGTGAGAAATGCATTTAATTGAACTTGATAATCAAGGTTATGCAAAGTTATTTGTTCGCACATATTGATCTTCTGTTGTTGAATTTCCATAGTTAAACTTTATGTCTACCTATGTGTTATTAGGTGCTTAATTTGTCGACGGCAAGTGGCAGAATGATTTTTAGTTCAGCCAACCGCTATGAATTAGTTAGGCTTGTTGAATACTTTGCTAAAATTACAGAAGCCAGTTCCTTATGTTTCATACAAGCTCTTTTATTGGAGGCTGATTCTACATTTGAGATGGAACACATGTTTATGTTTACCATATAATGGATATCTGAAAATATGACATCTGTTAAATTACTGGGATTCTGCTGTGCAGATTACTTAAAGCACACACCCATTTTGGACAAAGTCTCTCTCATACCTCCCCACTTACCTGTGGGGCCTACATGGGATGGGACACACTTGTTTGTTGGCACACTATTTAGTGAAGGGGCGTTGGATTGGGTGCTCTGTGAAGTGGCTGCCTAACGTGCCTTTTAGTTTCTATCATTTAAGGTTCTTTGTTGTTGATACCCTTCGACAATCCATTAATGTTTGGTAGTGGCATTGATCTTTGTAGCTAAAATAGGTATAGGAGTATTTGAAATATGAGAGGTCATTACTCCAATGTTCCATCTTTTTAAGTCTCTAATTAGGATAAAGGAGATTGCTCAGTGAAGAGGCAGGATAAGGTAATACAATTAGATAAATACTAATTGAAACAGCAATATAAAAAATGATAACTAGGTGGTAATGGGTCTTCCTTTTTTTTTCCTCCAATTCATGGGACGTTCCGAGTTAGAGTATTGAGGTTAGAATTTAATTAGATAATAAGGGGCCCATTGCTTGGTGCAACATAAAAGGCTTGGGCTGACAAGCACAATGACACGAGTTCGATTCCTGAGGCAGCCACTTTGTACCAAAAAAAAAAAAAAAAATCTTGGTTAGGTCTGTCCCCAATTTTTCCCTACTAGGACCCCAAATTGCCTAGACCATAACCGGGTAATTTTAATTAAATGATAGAAGTTGGATAAGTAAAACCAGCTTGAGTTTGAAGTATGTAATAGGAAGGCTTTCTAGGTGAGTTGAATCCGCCTTCTCTTTGAAAATCTTTTTTGATGATACTACAGATGATTATTGGCCATCTTGAAACCTATTTCTGTTCAATTGTTAGATTTATAATTTAATTTGTGGTCATAAATCAACATTTATGTGTTGAATTTGCTAAAACATTTCTAGTGTCTATAAGGGGTAACTACACCAACATGGTACTGTAAAGTTAACTGTAGATGAATGTCATTTTGCACATGAAGTATTCAAGACTTTGAAGTGTTCAAGAAATTTCAAGGAACAGGGTACATATATAAGAAATGTTTTGGGGTATATTAACGCAATGATATTCTTCAAAAGTGATCTTTTTAGATATTTCATGTGCAGTTGATTGTTACTTGAGTGGAAGTTGATTTACACTTTTCAATTCAATGAAATCAAAATAATTGTTTTTTATGGAATGCAAATTTTGAGTTTTGTCTTTTAAGCAATTGAACTGCAGCCACATCCATACCCATGCACATACACATACACATATTTGCACGGAGAGATGTACATAAAGAGATACATACACACTATGCATTATTACCTTATTAGGTTCATTTTCATCCAATTGGATGATCTGTGCTTGTGTGTTAGTGTCTTGCTAGAAGTAACTCTTTATCAATTGTCAGGAGGCAGATGTCATGCTGTAAATGAATCGTAGAGATTTATTATATTGTCAAGAGGCCTACACTAGATTGTTCATCAGCAACAAAGCATGAGCTTCAGATATGCCATTTTAATTAGAAAGGAAGGTGGAAAACTATCTTCTGATCATGCATGAATAATCCTGAATTATCTCTCTCACCATTACTTAGAGATATTGTTGCTTTGGAGTGTGATTGGCTGTAAATTTAATATATGATCATTCAATAAGTCAAAAGTAATTGTTCTAATTATGTTTCTAGATCTTCATGAGGGGACTATGTGTGAAAAGATTGACAGTAATAGTGATAGAGGGGAGAGGAGGGAGGGAGAAGGAAAGGGAGGGAGGGAGAGAGATAGAGGGGAGAGGGAGAAAGAGAGGGAGGGAGAGAGAGGCAAAGGGCTAGAGAACCGTTGTGTGGAGGAGACGGAGGCCGGAGAGCTGCCGCGCGGAGCAGATGGAAGCTGGAGAGCCGCCGCGCAGAAGAGGTGGAGGCCGGAGAATCGTCGGAAAGCCACAGAAGAAGGGCTTCCTCCGGTCTCCTGTTTTGTTCAAAACAGGGGACCGGAGCGAGCCCCTCTTCCGCGCGGCTCCCTGCTCCGCGCAGCATCTCCTTGGCCTTCGTCGGACGGCTATGGAGGCCGACCTTTCTCTTCCTTTCTCTCTTCCTCCCTCCCCCGCTCTCTCTTTTCCTATTTTTACTTCTCCTTCGGCGCGTGTCTCATTTTCGTCGCCGTCTCGGTCCGCGGCCGATACGGCTCGAGACACCCCGAACTGGGCGGTTCGAGACGGTTCTGTCGACCTTGCCCAACAATATGTAAAACTATGCTTACTCCCCATGAGGTTTATTTTTATCCAATACTTTAATTCATAACTTAACAAAACATTAGTCAAATTGTTAACTTTTAATAGGACCCAAATGCCACATCAGAAAAAATTAAAATAATCAAAATAACCTTGCAATTTTTTTTAAGGTTTATGTTTATTACACATACATCCAATATTTTGTAAAACTTACAGTTACACCTAGTTTAATTGACAACGTTAGTGAAACCGTTTATCTATTATAAAAAGTTAAAATTATCTTTATAAAAAAATAAGGTTTCTTTTTTACTTCTTCAACTTTCCAATCTATTTGAAGTCTTCCGTGTTTAAGAGTCTTCTTCTCTTTGAGATTGAGCGGTTAGTGTTTCTTTCTTGCTTCGCCACTTCACCATGAGCGTCTCTTTCCAACGAGGGGCTGACGACAAGCTTTCTTTCCAACTGGCATCCGGTGACGAGCATTCTTAATTTCCGACTATAACTGGCAGCGAGCGTCCTTCCTGATTAGATTTTATTCTCGCTTCTCCGCCCAGCCCACCATGTCATAGAAATCGAGGATGTTGGTGTATCATTTGCTGATTCTAAGTTTTACTTGTCCAATACCATAGACAATTTTTTAACATTGTCGTTGGGGATAAGGATCCAAATTAGTATGTGCATGAACTTTTTTTTTGGAGGGTGCGTCAATTGCAGTTCTATGGCCTTGCTTAGATCATGAACAGGTTGGCTCAAGTGACAAAACTCTTGATACTAATTTTCTGCAGCAGAAAATTTAGAGGCATCTACTTGCTCGAGAGATTTAGACTGCTTTTCCTTGGCACATAACTCTTTTTTGATAATTCATCAGTATCAGACTCCAGACCCATGGCGCCTCATGGTTGTTCTCCTCCTTGGGTTGATGTTATATCACTTAAGCCTAGTTTGGTCATTTTCTAGTTTTTTTTTTCTTATGTGGCATTTAGGTCCCATTTAAGTTAACAATTTGGCTA
Organism: Phoenix dactylifera; assembly: GCF_051530095.1. Classification (NCBI taxonomy): domain Eukaryota; kingdom Viridiplantae; phylum Streptophyta; class Magnoliopsida; order Arecales; family Arecaceae; genus Phoenix; species Phoenix dactylifera. The sequence continues at coordinate 27,953,290 of NC_143198.1, read as the reverse complement.
ACATTCTGTTATGGGTTAAAGTGTTGAATAAAGCTAAACCCCAAGGGAATAAGTGTAGGTTTTTAAAACTATTGGAGGAGAGGCATGGTGGCGTCGAGGGGGGAAGGGGAGGTAGGAAGGGTAGGTAATTTGGGATTTTGGTTTTTTTTCTCCTATTACTAAGAATAATTGAGCTTGGGGCTGGGGCCTAGGGCTAGTGATCTTATCAGTTACAATCTTAAAAAAAGAGAGGCTTGGGCCGAGTTCGGTCCGGGTCGATGTGAACCCAAGCCTGGCCTAATTTCAGGCCTAATCCGCCTCGTCGGGCTTAAAAATCAGGCCTAGGCCCATCCAAATTGCTCCAGGCTTGGGCAGGCCACTCAGGATTTGAACAAGTCTAGGCACAAGATCAACATCTCCAACTTTGATAGTGATTTTCAAGAAATGGTCTCGTATCATTGTTTATTTAGTATGAAACATACCCACTATGCTGTTGCAAAGTCAACTACTCTAATGACTACAAGAAAATAGCAACTCCAAGTTGATGCTTGATACTGTACACAATGACAGTCATACAAGTGCAATGCTTAACCTTATCCATAGCTATGAATAATTTTCAAGTGTCCAAAATGATGCAATTCTCTGCATGGAATGCATACTATCCACTTTGTCATTCTGTCCAATAATGACACTTGCGGACCCTTCTAGCTCAAAAGTCTATGTGTGACATGGCTATTTAACTGTTTATGACCATGTGTAAAAGAGATAGCCATGATATCTCAAAATTATATATTCAATATGCCAAATGGCTTTTAGGGCATACCTTATTTCCAACAAGGGTCATGCAGTTACAATGAAGACATGCGTCTGCGACTTGGTCTATTGACTTGAAGTGGTGATATGATATGTTTGAAGTCTAAATAGAAGGGTAGATTGGAGATAAGTTCTGTGATAAACTGAGTATTTTAAATGTTTATGTAAGCGCCTGGTGAATTAGAGTAGCACTGAGAAGATGGAACACCTAGGAGTAATAACATAATGCATTAGTTTAAAACTTGAAGTACAAGAAGCCTACAAGAAGGTCAAAGCTCCTTAGTTTCGGTTGGCATGAGTTGGTTTAAAGCAAGTGCTCTCTTTTATTGAAGTCAAGAGAAAAAACTACATTTGGATTGCGAAATCAAGCTTGTAAAATTCTATATAAATGTGGAAGTGCAAAATCTTAGCTCTCTATCATTGTAGCACAAATTTGTATTCCTGGACCAATTAGAATGCCTGCATTATCTTGGCTTTTATACGCTTGCTTCCTACAAAGATGGGAGGCAGTGCCTTGTATTAGAGCATTTAAAGTATAGATGAAGTCATTTCTCTGGCATTCTTCAACCTCTTACCCAAGTGATAGATTGACAAGGGAAACCATGTACCTGAGTTACTGCATTGATGTTTTTGAGAATTAACCACTTTGTGTACTCTAAAACTCCTTCCTGTTGATTATCACTGATTTTGAGATCATGAACCTATTGTAAAATCACACTTTTGTCATGTGATTCTCTTGCCAAAATCTGACAATATTCTTTGCTCTGATGATGTCCCCTAGGAAATGCTGAACAATTGGTTCTTTATATGAAAAACTTCAGAAGCTAGTCTTTAGGCCTATGAAAATATAGATAAAGTTCCCTATTAAAAACTTATGCATTTTGTTTAGCATATTGGATGTAATTGTGCTTAGGGTTGTGAGATAATATTATATGATGTCTAAGGTTTTGGCCTGCTGTTTTCTAGCAGATAGTTTTTGCATGATTTATATTAGATTATAAATAAAACTACTATGAGTGTGAAATCTACATATGCTCCACTATAGCGTTCTAGTTTGTTATTACAATAGGAACTGAGATTTGCTATACAGACTTTTGAGTTTAATCAACAATACTTATTGCAGTACAAAGTAATATTTTTCATCTAAAGAGGTAGATGCTTGTTATAATTCTATTTTGACAAAATTTATTGGATTTTGCGGCGCTCTCGTTATCAATGATTCGAGGGAAGCCACTTGATTGTTGTCCATGTTATTGTGAAGGAAGCCAGACTATTCTAACAAAATCAACTCATTTTCCATCATGAAAACTAATGCCCTTTTCAGAGTGGTGTTAACAAAATCAACTAGTGGTATTAACAAAATTGACATTTTCAGAGTTCCCTGGTGTAACAACCTAGGTCCTCACTCAAAAGGGCAAGCTAGAAGGCATTAATTGAGTTCCTTGGCCTTGTATAAGTATTCAAGATCTCCTTTTTGCGCAATTAATGCGAGACTAAAAACACGCCCTATGGTTTATTACATACTCTCCTCGTTTATAAGCTTTGGCATCTTCTCCAGATTTAGGATCCATTCTTAAACATAAACACAAGCTGCACCATTTGCTTGTGGGTAGTTTCAAAAGAGTCGATGCTACAGTATTCTTTGAACCACATGAACCATGGGTTAGGCCTGCTTTGATATCATTTGTAATAACCAAGAGTTCACCAAAAAGGCTAGGTAAAAGGTATTAATTGGGTTTCTTAACTTTGTATAAGTACCCAAGATCTTCCTGGTGTACAACAAATGTGAGACCGTACACTCACTTGCATGGGTCCTAACACATGGTTTGTGCAGTTAATACCGCATATCATGATTGAGGATTTCTACTTTGGATGAATGTGGCAACCCCCCTCCCCCCCTTCTCCTCTTTCTCTGCTTTTCAGAATTCAATATGCGTAGTGTTAAGCTGAACAATGTAGTTGGGAAGTTATACAAAATGGTTTGCTTTTGGAAATTATACTATTAGAAATCTTTAGGGTGTTAGTAGAGAAGTTCTCTGTATTTTCATGCAGGCCTTGGCACATGATGACATAATATGATTACAGTTTACTGTATCCTGATGCCCAACTTGAATTGGGAGTTTGTAGATGATTTCCGAGGTGCTGCCTAGAACTATGCAAATCATGCTATGATAGGTTTGTCTTGATCTAACCTACTAGTTATATTGGTGAACTGGACATGCTGCACCATGTCTGAGATCATGATTTTCTTGCTCTAAGCAAGTTGAGTGGGTTTTAACCAGTAATAGGATTGTTGGGCTTGGTACAATCCTATTGCAGCTATTCACGTATAGGTTTGAGGTGCCTAGCCAAAATAGCCCATACATCAATTGAAATGTAAATAACTAAAGCCTTTAATTAGAGATTGACCTGCATGTTTATTGATTAGCACTTCAACATGATTATCAAAAGAAAAATGTAGATATTGTAGCATTGCTACAGTTGGGATGTATTAGGATCAGCATCGGCAGGCATTAGACTTGCATAACTATGACCAAATGGGCCTTACTGGACTATATATGTGTATGCTACCGTGTACTGATTTTGAATCATGAAACATCTTATTTCTTTCTGTAATGCAGTTTGGGTATCAGCGAATTTACTGTTGCCAACTTGATAATATTGTCAATATCTTTTCTTGCTTCAAATATCTCTGCATTAACTCAATAGTGAAATCAACTCATTATTTTCAAAATTTCATGATTTAGATTTTTATCGTTACATTTTTAATCTAGCTTATGTACTGTAGTTTGGTACCAGCAAACTTACTGTTGCCAACTTGATAAAATTGTCAGTATCTTTTCTTGCTTCAAATATGTTGGCATTAACTTGATAGTGAAATGAATTCATTATGTTTAAAATTCTGTGATTTAGATTTTTATCGTAACATTTTTAATCTATTTTTTTGTGCCTATTTTTCAGATTACTTGTAGTTTCATCAGTGGAAAGATTTATTATGCTATGGGATGGTGGCTCTTGTCGGGAGTTGGAGTACTTGATTCCCTTTTATAGGCTCCGCATTGGTGGAAGGGGTGGCGTATCACCACTGCCATTTCTTCTGGAAAGGTTTTTGTCGGCTACTGGAGCACTTTAACTTATAAGAAACCAAAAGAAGGAAAATCTCCATAAATTGTAAGGCATCACCGATTACAAATGTCGGGTTTTGCTCTCTATGAATTCTAGATCAATGTGATTATCGACATATTAGGTCATCTAATGCATGTTAAATTAAGCGTTATCATCCTTTGGTGCGCTGAGATGTTGATGTGTTTTGTTGGAGTTCCTTGCGCTGCCATTGAGCTTATTATGGAAGAGGTAATATTTTCAGAGAGGTTGGTAACCTGGAATCACGAGCATGTTATAATAAATTAATCATTTATCTTGTGAATTTCTTTTCAGGATTTGGTTCATCACAGGTCTGGTTTCACGCGGTACTCTCCGGCAAAAATTATCTAAGCATTTTTCAATATTTTATAATATTTAAGGGGCTTTAATCTGGTAGGATAATAAAAGGTCTGTTCTTAAATGATTGAAATTTTTACTGATAAAGTGGGAAACCTTGGCTGCTGATAATGGCGCAGCTGTGACATTGGATTTTATCCCATTTTCTGTTCAACTAGTTTGCACCGGTGAGGGCCTTAATGAGCCACCGTGATGTCATTTTGATGGTTTATCAGGCATCTTATTGGCTTTTTTGAAGTTTCGAGTAGATGGATCGGAGTCATCTGACGACTAAGCCTGAACATTTGATGAGCATATCCATGATAACAGAATTGCTATCAAAATCTTTGCCATGTTATTTCGTGCATCATTGTGGTTACGCTAATGCCTGTAATTGTATGCTAGCTACGCTTCTTGGAGTTTGAAAGCTTCTCTCCAGAATTTCGCACTCGGTGCCCCCCTTCGATTGCTTTGCTTCATGGACGCAAATCTGTTGGTGCGTTAAAAACAATTACAGTTGCTTAAAAGCTTTTCTGAAGTTCGTTCACTTTGGTCTTCGTCGAATCTTTATCTTCCCATCTATTTGATTCATTAAAACAGTCAAAATTTTATTTCCATGCGGTGCAACGATATCCTCCTAAATGGAAGCATGAAACCTGGAGACAAGAAAACATGGGACTGGACATAAACCAACCTCCAGTGGCAGTATATTTCCATCTTGAGGCCTGATTCATGCTGTGGATGGCATGGACTCCAACCAGCTCTTGGATTGCCGCACTTGCCCTTTTTCTTGGTCAGCTTGTAAAGTGGGAACGACCAAACAAGCCTGCAAGCTTGTGAGAGTTTCAATGTGTACGTTCTGCGAGCCACGTTCGCACAACCTGTCTGCATAAAGAAAGATATCTAGTAGGAGACATGGGTGGAATTGCCGTCTGCATGCAAACATAGGTTTAGCAGCACTGTAACCGTTATTCCTAGTTGGATTTCTTGGATCCATAGGACTCATTCACTGTTTGATTGATAGTATTCAGCTAGTCATAGCGAAAAGATATCAAATCAACTATGGGTCGCTTGGCAACTAGTTGAGATCAGTGTTGCCTCAATTGCCGCCACATTAGGCTTGGAATACCGCAATATAATTTAAACTATCACTTGGGTGGCAATGATTGAAGCACCCTACATAAATTTTTCATGAGAGAAAACCCGTGTATAACATTTTTGTGCAAAGTAGAGGCTGTTGGTTGTCTCCATTCTCCCTCTTCTCCACTGTTTCTCTGGAAACAAAAAGATGATAAAAGATGGGATCAACATGCCAAAATCTTTGAATCTACTATCAGCCTCAAGTATGTAGGTTTGATTCTAAGAGTCTAGATCAGCACGCCACTTCAGACATTCCAATGCTGGCCACGATAATATACTTTCGCTGTAAACACATGAAACCTAGCCTATCAGCTATATGATATCGATCGGAGTCCGGCATTTTAGATTAAACAATGATGTTTAAATGGCAACTTAATGAAATGATTAACTTAAGTGAAACCTTTAAGTGTCGCTAGATTTAGTTGTCTACACACAGTTGGTCTAGTGGTAGAATCTTACCTGCTATGGTATGGGTTCGACTGGGCTGGTGCATCAGTTGTACGTTGTTTCTAAAGGGTGACCAAGGTTTTGTGCCTATTCCTACTTAATAATTTCAGAATTTTAATCATAAGAAATTTTTTCTTTTTTGTGTCAATTAGCTTCAATAAGTGCTTTGTAAAGCAACACAAAAGGTATTGGCAACTCCGAGCCATGGGAGAATGTCTCGTATGTGTTGACATAACTCACACATTCAAAGGATGTGTGCTACAAGGGCTCTTTTGATGCTACGCCATGATGAATAAGGAATAATATTTTTCTAATTTTTAAAATTAATAAGAATATATCCAAGAATAACAAAGAAAAAAATTGTAGTATATAATAAATATAATTTTCTTATAAATCTATCTCAATAGTCAAAGATGGGACATGTTATTTCAATAAATATAATTTCTTATAAATCTATCTCAATAGTCAAAGATGGGACATGTTATTTCAATAACTTATCATCTTGTCATAATATGTTGATGAAAATTGGAAAACTATATACTCAACATACGTCATCGCTGAAGGCATCATATGTAACTTCAGTTCTAAGCATCTCTTACATAAAACTCTTAGAAGATTTCAATCCTTTTCCGACTAAGAGACCATATATCCCTCTAGTTTTGGCCCTCCTTTTTATGATTCAGAGAACATTGTTCTCCCAAGTGCCTCCTCTCTGAAGAACCTGTCATTAATCCCACCAAACCCGAAAGGGAACATATGGATTCCTTATTTCCCATCAGCAAATGTTGGGTATCAGATGCACACCCCAGAAAGGATGGGAACACCTGGCCCACTCAAATATGAGCCAAAATCTGCAGCACCAAAACTTTGAAACCCCAACCTAACCCCACTTGAAGTACAATTTTGGAACAATTGGGTTGGTCTAGGTCTACTCCAAGTGGTTCGATACGGTTTGATATGTGCATGGACTAATTTGGGTTGCGTAAAACTAGATCCAAGGTTGATAAGAACATTATATGCTTGACAAATTTTGAAAGAATTGGGTTGGTCTACTCCAAGTGGTTCGATATGGTTCGGTAGGTGTATGGACTAATTTGGGTTGCATAAAACTAGATCCAAGGTTGATGAGAACATTATTTGCTGGACCCGCAACCAGGTTGGAATGTAATCAAATTCTATATATGCTTGCTTCCTGGCTGCATTGTCCAAAGCATCATCTTTTTGGGAAAAAAAAAAAAAGTTTGTTTGGGGAGAACCTAATCGGCCTTTCATTAAGAAAAAGAAAAGTCCGAATCAGACAATGTTAAGAGGATTGTTTTGATAAATCCATTGTGATTATTTAACTGCCAGACCCCAAAATGGATGGATACAGCATTAAAATAAAAAATTGTTGAGCTAAAACAAACACAATATCTATTATTCAACTGTAAATAGGCGTTGTGATGTCATGTATGATAGCAAAAGGACAACAAAATATATAATTCATTTGCTGTTATTCATGGATAAGAAATAATACTAGCTAGATTCTAATAGCAACTATTATGAACATTATTCAATAGTATTATGAGATGCCTTGATAGCAGCCATTATTTAGTGTAGTTCTTACCTCACCAAAAAAATAATGCAGTTATAAGTAAGCTTTAGCAGAGGTGTGCATGATCCAAAGACATGCAGCCTGAGAGCAATTAGGTCAAGTTAGGCCTGTCTGTTGCTGCTTTCGTTCCGTGGACCACAATGTCTGCAATGAAAAAACCCTAGAATACATTCTATCAAAGCTTCTTTTTTCTTTTCCATGTGGCCCCAGATGGACTAGTTTAAATTCTTTCCGGCATGGATGTGATGTCGTCAAGGAATGCGATGATATTGGCCGATATATTAGAACTTATTTTTTTCCCTTCTATACTGCTCTAGTAGACATATGATGCATGCTTCTCCAGATACACGTTTGAGTAGAAATATTAGATAGTTGCCTGCCAATGCTTTGTTTACAACTTCCTGCACATACACATATGATTAAAGAAATAGGCCCTCACCAAACCAACACAATAATTGAAGCCACTTATCGTGCCTTCAAGAATGAGACAGTGGATCTACATCCTCTCGACGATAAATTAGTCCAAATATAAGATCCTTGTTCAACTCAGAACATATCATGTGAACTTAGTAATGTAATGGATTTGTTTAGTTCAATTATAGAGATTGGAGACCTTCAATATTGGAAAAAGAAAGAAAGAAATAAAGAAGTATATAGCAAGCTGATTAAAAAAAATAAACTTTGAATTAAAAAAGGCACTTGTGCAAGTGCGCTTACTTTCATATCTATAATGCGCTAAACAAGTGCTCTGATGTACTCTGTCGGTGGAATCCTTGTGTAAACTTTTTCGTTTTTCTAGGCAAAGTATTTTTGACTGTTTGATTAATAAATTGGAATATGTTCATTAAGTTTTTTTTGGAGTTTATACCCGTGGATTGTAACTTAGATTGTGCTCCTTAATCCTGCACCACTCAACCTTCCCCTAAAATGAAGAAAAAGAAAAGCACTCCACAAATATATTAGAGGACGTTCATCTGCATGCACGCACAAATATATTGGAGGAAGCATTTGACTGCGTGATCTATTAGGAATGGACTGAAAAAAAAGGCTTTTCACGTAGAGCCTTTTGCAGTACGTGCCTTCTATAGAGGTGAACAACTTGAATCTGTGCACCATTGTTACACTCAAAAAGAATAAAGCAAACACTGAGAATATTAGAAGAAGAGTTTCTGAAAATGCAACCCATAATATGAGATAAACTGCGGTGACAAAAGAACCAAGCTGACCTATCGAATTGAAATAATAGCTGTAGTTAAAATTGATGACTACGATAAAATAAAATGCATGGTTAAATTCTGATGCAGAAGTCAAAAGAACCTTGAGTTGACAACGAGCGAGGGAGGGAGGCTTTGGTACTCGTTCTCTGATGACAAAATTACGTTCTCTGATGTCTTGTTTATATTTTGTGGCTTTCCTGTCTGATTGACGCCAGCGTGAAGGAAAGAAAGCTTTGGCACGCCGGCTGCGGGCCAGGACTGACTCATGGCGGCGTCTCTATCCACCGACTGCCGAGAAGTTTGGGGGCCGCCATGGGAATTGACCGCCGAGAGAGATGGGTCAAATAAACTACTTGGGATTTGTTTGGATTAAAATTTCTATTTATGAATTAGATCAATACAATGAAATTATAAAATATTGAGATTAGATATTCATAAGTATTCAGAAATAATTTTAAAGTAAGTCGGAAATTATAGGTTTGGATTAGGTGGCATTTTGGAGCTTCTTGGTGGTGTTTTTTTTTTTTTTTGTTAAACTTGATTGTTCATATCCAACGAGTACATGTGCATCCCAAAAAATAAAATATTACAAAATTCTAAAGAATATTTTCAAATATTTAAATTTCCACTTCATCCAAATTAATCCAGGCATGCTAAATAACCTTATGTATATGAGTGTTTGAACAAAAAGTTTTTGTGCACAGCTGCTCGCTGTACCTTTTTTTTTTTGGGAATGTTACGTTCGTGCTTCAAAGTGTTCCTTTTTAATCACTGTTTTTATTTTTAATTATGAAAAATATTGGATTCGGCTTCTTATCAAATAAGTGAGGCTAGTGGTCTACTCTATCCAGCTAGTTGGCTTATTGTCGTATCATTCCTTGAGCATCTTTTGACTTATGACCATTGAGTTTGACCAGAAAATTTTGGTTGATTAATATATGAGGGATAGGCCTACAAACAAGTAAGATCGGGTTAAAGAATGCCTGACCCCAACCCATCTTATTTTCATGTTCGGGTTTTGAATTTTGGACTCAGTTCCAACCAATAGCTGATCGGATCGAGTCTAGTTGGATCCCTGAAAATATTCTAGACCAACATGACGTTCATATTAGGGTTAAGAATGGCTCGAACCTAACCAATAATATTTAAGTTTTGTCGGAACGAAGCCGGATTGAGTCTGCAGATCAAATCTATTGCTAGCAGCTCAATGAAGCTCATCTCTAATTATAATCATGAACATATAAATCATATAACCCTAACTTGTCTTCCAAAACAAATCCAATTATAAAGGAAGAGAAACAACTAATAGGGAGCATGACAAACTAAGAGAGTTCCTTGATACATCAAAATATATGAACAAGTAACAACTAGATTAGCAGGAAACATAAACCTAATATCTGATTCACAAAAGCATAGTGTATTCCATGGAATAGAGGAATGCCGGACATACAAAACTGGCATTAACAAGAAGGGAAAACTAAATCATCTAAAGTCTATGTAGCGTGCTTGCTTGGGCCAAAGAAAAAAAACATAAAATAGAACTAAAATTCTTCTATTTTGTATGAGAGTTTAATATTCTCCCATAATTTATTTATCACTGATTTTTTTATTAAAAAACTTTTGTGATTCCGTTTGACGGCATTCGGCACGCGACTCAATGAAGCTGCCAAAGGCTAAAGGGCAAATTCAAAGATCTCACGTCTCCATTTCCTCTCTCTCTCTCCCTCTCTTCTTCACTTTGCTCCAAATGATATATTAAAATTTTTAAATTTTAGCCCATGCAAAGAATAAAATTATTAAAAAATATTCTTAGCTCAACATTATAAATACTAATTATCTCAATTTTTGTCACCAACATATATAGCACAATAAATCCTCCACAAAAGCATTAAAATGATTTTTTTCAACTTTATAAAAGCCTTTACTTTAGATATTAGTTATTGATCCCCAAAACTTAGATTTAATATCCTCTCCTCCTATGTGATATGAAAACTCAAGTACATGGAGGAGCAATCAAATTAAGAACTACACAAAAATAGATTTGCGTTCATGATATCTAACAATATAAGTTATGATAGCATGTCAATTAATCTATCGACTCCAAAATATATGGAGACAAAAAATAAGTCAATAAGATACGCCATCCATGCAAAGTTTCAATTGCTGAGGAAAAAGTCGCCCCTCCAAGCACACAAATCTACTCCGAGTGACAAAATTTTAAAAGTAAAAATACAAGTCTAATATATGTTTGAATAGTAACGGCCAAACGGGTCCCACCTCCATATGGAGCTTTCCAATTGGTCCCATAGTGGGCCCCCAGAAACCGGGAAGCACCTGGAAATGGGGCGAAACGGAGCGGGGATCAGCGTGGTATATTCCCGCCCCCAAATATGGTGTTCCCTCTTACAACCCTGTACCGGATCCCAACACGCAATTCCATGGTTGATAAAATGTTTGCAGACCCAAGAAAGTTATCAAACACGGCTCTCGTCTGACGTGTCAATAGATGATTCGCGTCGACCTCGTGAATGGCTCCAGTCTCCTCGTGCCGCATGGCATCGAGACGAGTTTTGGTAGAATCGTAGGTCTCATAGAATTGCTCCTCAAAAGGTCAGAGAGAGGCCAATTTTTTTCTATAAATAACAGGGGGGAGGGTACTTTCTCCCCCACGCCCACTGTGCTCTTGTTCCATCGCTTCTTCTCCTCTCTTCTCTCTCCTTTTCTACTTCCATCTCTCACGGGCTTCGCCTTCTCCTTGTCCATCCAAAAGTGCAAAAAAGGGGAAGAAATCTAGGGTTTTCAGAGCCATCTCGCGGGTTTCTGGCCCTTTATCGTCTCCAGAAGGCGGGGGCTTTCCTTTTCTTCTCGTGCCCTCGATCGGATTCTGAAGGGGATCTCCTTTTTGGTTTGTGGTTTCTAATTTATAGTCGTGAGTTTGGGTGTATATATATATATATATTTGAGTATTAGTTAGAGAAAGAGATTTGGAGGGAGAGTGAGGGAGTGGGGAGTGGAAGAGAGAGAGATGTCTCGGAACGGGGTGGAGAAGTTGGCCTCGGTTGATGCGCAGCTGAGGCTTCTGGCGCCGCGCAAGGTGTCGGAAGATGATAAGCTGGTCGAATATGACGCGCTCCTCTTGGATCGGTTTCTTGATATTCTCCAGGACTTGCATGGCGAGGATATTAGGGAAACGGTATTGGATTTCTGCCCGATTTTACTTTCTGGTGATTTCTGTTTGTTTTCTTGATATCTGTGGGCTGAAAATTTGGTAAAAATGTGGACTTGAACAAAACCCATATTGTCGCTGTCAAAAGTGGACTTCGGGTGATTTACTTATTCACATGTTGAATTGTGTGACTCGGTCCAATTTTGGGAGAAAGCTCATCTCAAATTTCGATGTTTATTTGAAATTATTTTCGCACTCTTTTAGATGAATGATTAATCAAATGAATATCTTAAGAATTGAAGTTTTGGCAGATGATTTATATCAACTTATTTACATTGATCTTTGCAAACAAATGTTTTTACATTGGTCTAAACTTTGTCTGACGTTAGAACTTAGATGAGAACTAGAGAACCATGGAGTTTGTGTTATTTCTGTTTTTTCCAGGAAAAACATATTTTTTTTCAACAGATCAGTCTAGAGTTTGTGTTATGTTGTTTTATTTAAACGGCTCATTTTGCTCTTTTAGTTAATGTTAGTGCAGTAGATGGTATGGGTAGACTTCTTCTATACTGAGAGTTGAGATCAACCAATGGCTTGCTTTATGTTGCTAGGTTCAAGAGTGCTATGAGCTATCTGCAGAGTATGAAGGGAAGCGTGATCCTAGCAAGCTTGATGAGCTGGGGAATGTGCTGACAAGTTTGGACCCAGGTGACTCCATTGTGGTCACGAAGTCGTTTTCACACATGCTTAACTTGGCCAACTTGGCTGAGGAGGTCCAGATTGCCTATCGTAGGAGAATCAAGCTGAAAAAAGGATATTTTGCTGATGAAAATTCTGCGGCTACTGAATCAGACATTGAAGAGACCCTTAAAAGGCTCATGGTGCAGCTGAAGAAGTCCCCAGCAGAGGTCTTTGATGCTCTGAAGAGCCAGACAGTTGATCTGGTTTTGACTGCACACCCGACTCAGTCGGTCAGGAGATCGCTGCTTCAGAAACATGCAAGGTTTGCAGCCAATACTCAGAATTTTTTCTCTGGGATGGATTAGTATTACTTACATGGTATACTATTTCAAATTTGATCAGTTAGCTTAACCATACATGCATTCTAGCTTTTTTTTTCTTTTGTTGTGTAACCTTATTTTTCCCTTAGTCCTTATCAATCTCTTCTCGGGGACAATCTTCTTCACATGTTTCTAGATGAAACAATTTGCACATCATTTTTGAGACAGAAAAACAATTTACATATCATATTTGAACATTTGCTTTTGTTGTTCAGGATAAGGAATTGTTTGGCACAATTGTATGCCAAGGATATTACTCCTGATGACAAGCAGGAGCTTGATGAGGCTCTTCAGAGAGAGGTAATTTGATTAGCGTGTGCATTATGTTTCAGCTTTTATCTCGCAAATATTTTGTTTTGGAATTTTATGTCTTCTTGCCTCAAGCTTGAAGATATCATTCCAGTTTCATATGTCCTATTTTTATCTGGAGGTTGTAAATAAATTTTACTGATCACCTCCTAACCTAAAGGCTAATCAGCATTATTCACGAGGTTTATAGCTTGCATAGAAGAAACTTATGAGGTCATTTAATAAGAGTTGGCTAAATTATAGTAATTTAATTATATTAATTTAATTATATTAATTTAATTATACTAATTTAAATGATTCAGTTTGAACCTGGTATGACGCTGCTTGAGTTTTGACTCTTTGGCTGATGAACTGTCCATCAAAGTTGAACACCATTCCTTATGTCAATTTGCTGTCCAATGATCAACAAATCCCACAAAGACCACTACATCCTTCAGTTTAATTCCTTTGTGAAATGAATATGTTGGAAGTTCAATTCTATCAGTGGACACCTCTAGACAAGGGAAAAGGAAAAATATTTTAAAAATTGAATACATATTATAAACTAAGAAAAATATACAGCATAAAAGGAGTGATAATTATAAAAACTATAGATGAATTTTAGAAAAACCTCCAAATTTGTAGTAATACGGAATGGGATGTATATTCTCGTATTCATGGTCGTTACAGACTAAGTAGCATGCTAATAGAAAAACTCAGAATTATAGGAGAGATAAAAGTAAGCTATGAGAAAATTCTTGAAAACCAGAAGCACTTTGGAGTATGAGGTATGAACAGAATGTTGACACCATTTATTTATTTTGTTGAGTGATTCAGACAGTTGGTGTTTGCTCATAGGCTTATTTTATTTAATATTTGTCCGTGGACCAGAATAGTTGATTGGCAGGCCACTCTTATATAGATGTCTTGTTGAAATTTTTGTTTGACTGTGTTTCTTTACCACTTTTGGCATTCGGAATGCGGATTTAGTTTGTCCTCTTTATTGAGCACAAATCTTGTTTTGAAAGCTGCTCATCATTTTGGCAAGTTCGAAAACAGTTCGATGGAGATACATTGCCTTTTACTGCTCCTGGGATGTGTTTTATTGAGATAACCATGTAATGTACTAATGACAAAAAGCAAATGCTATTAAAATAGTGATATTCCATCAGAGAATTCTTTGCATTTTAGCAGATGCTCAGGATGTTAATTTTGGCAAGGTCTAAGTTTATCTTCTTCTTTTGTATTTGGGGCTTTGCTCTTTCACCTTACCAAATCTAGATGTGATTTATATTTAGATTCTTTGAGGAGCATAAAATTCTTACCCTTGTAGTTTGCTTAGGCTGCTTAGAGCAGCTAATATCAAGCATATCAGAAACTGCTAGAACTTTTAAAATTGCTATCCTTGGAAGTTTGTATGATCTAACCATGTACATCTCTTGCCTGTGAGATCATTCTTTCACTGCATATTACCATCTCGTCTTGAGCAATCATGCACCATAGTTTCTGTTTTTTCGTGTTTCCTTGGAAATAGTTGCTTTATCTTAACAATTTGGATCATTGTCACTTTCAATGCATGAGGAGTTCCAATGTTGTGGACAGGCAGGCAGATAATGCAACATAGTTAGTCTTAATGCCGGATGTATTGTATTTATATACTAAACAGGCCTTCCTGGCTTCCTTAATTGGACACATCCCTGTTGTCTCTCCATCTTTTTCTTCATTGCAGTATTGAGAAAATATTTGTTTAGTCTATTCACTAGTTTTAGACAAAGCATCATCTTTTCAAATATTACTAAATTTCTGGTCTATCTATCCATCCTTTTACTTCATCTAGTACAGGAAATACATCTGTGAGTTATCTTTTAGCCATCAACTTCAGTTACGGCATCAACTTTTTAATCATTATTACTTTAGATGCATTTTGATCCATTTGGTTGGACTAAATATTAACCCCTTTTGTCTCAGCATATCTCTATGTTATACTTAAAAAGGGCAACAATATTCCAATCAAAGTTGTTGGTAGCAGGCCTGTTCTCAAAATATATTAGTTAGGTTCTTATTTGTGAAGTTAAATTATGGACTTATAAAGAATTGGACTCAGGACAGCTCCTCTAACAATCGACGGACGGCTGACCAAAGCCAGGTCGAACTCAATGGTGACTTTCCCCTCGCCTCGGAACCGGGAACCAAGCCCGTTACTGCAGCTGTTCTTATTTGTAAATTCTCAGTTACTGCAGCTGCGCTGATGCCTTATGTTTGTTATGATGCAATTATGCTTCTTAATAAAGAAAAGCATGATCTTTTGGCTTCCGTTATGACTGTCAGCTGTATAAATTACATGCTTCACTTAGTATCAGATCCTGGTTTTAGCAACCACATGTAATAGCTGTTTGACGCAAATTATATGAAAGCCAATGTTCTCAACTACTAAGGTTCGCCGTCTCGGTACCAGATCCCGTACCTATGCCACACTAGCACAATGTCAGTACGGAATTTTTTTGGCATACCGAGTATCGGTACACCATCCGTACCGGATACCGGTACCGAACCGGTATGGTACGGTACGCCCCGTACGGGCCAGTACAATGTACCATGTTCTCAACATATTCAACACATCAAAACCACTTCATATTAAAAAGAAAAATTTCTGGATAATAAAATTTAATTGATTTTAATCAATTTCTAATAATGGCTTGAAAGTAGGCATACCAAGAAGAAACATGCTTCACAGATTATGTAAATCAGCATAAGCTTTTGCCATCATTGACTTTTTAGTGACCATTGTCTTGTTTGGAAAAGTTTCTTTTTAATTTTATTTCTTGGGCTTCTTTACCCTGTTCAATATACTTGCTTGTTTTGCTTATTTGTTTGGTAATATTTTTGCAGATTCAAGCTGCCTTTAGAACAGATGAGATACGTAGAACTCCTCCGGCTCCTCAAGATGAAATGCGGGCTGGAATGAGCTATTTTCATGAGACAATATGGAAAGGTGTTCCAAAGTTCTTACGTCGGATTGATACAGCTCTGAAAAACATTGGAATAAATGAGCGTGTGCCTTATAATGCCCCTCTTATTCAGTTTTCTTCTTGGATGGGTGGAGATCGTGACGGTATGATACATCTTCAAAAACCTTTTTTCTAACTTTTTCATTTTCTCGCTAACTGCCTTGATTAGATTATCTAACAATAAAAGTGTGCAATTATTTCACAAAAACAAATGATTCTCTCAAGGAAGTGGGGAGCCGAATTCCGGAAAAGTTTCTTTTTGCATATTTTTCATTATATCAGTCATCTAAGAAAGGGGAAATTTTATTTAGTTTTTCCATGTCATATCAATCTAATGGTTGTGTGCTATGTAATATAGGAAATCCTAGAGTGACTCCAGAAGTGACAAGGGATGTGTGCTTGTTGGCTCGAATGATGGCTGCAAATCTGTACTATTCCCAAATAGAAGATCTAATGTTTGAGGTATCATTTTTTTCTCACTTGTATTATACAACTTTTGTCTTTTATATTGTCATTGATTTCTCATAAAGAAACTTATGCATGATAGGTTTCTTGCATGATTGTATTTTCCTGCAGCTTTCTATGTGGCGCTGCAATGATGAGCTCCGAGTACGAGCAGATGAGCTACACCGCTTCTCAAAAAAAGATGCTGCAAAACATTATATAGGTCTGTAAATTAGTTTTTCTCTGTGAAATTTATAGTACATTTAGCATATCATGCATTCCATTATTATTGTGAATAGAATAGTTTTGCTTGGAAAAGTGTTCTGGATTAATTCATGTTGGATTTGTGGGTCAATTTCCTTGTATTTTCTGGAAAATTTGGATACTTTACTCTGACACCTTCTCTGATCACAAAATTTACTTCTCAAATTTGTTAGTCGCAGGTGTTTTAAGCCATTATAATCTGTTGTTGCTTATTTTATTTTCTAACATCCTCTAATTTGCTGCAACTATCTTATGCATATACAGCCATTTTTTTGGCATCTTGTGCATTATTCATTCAATGTATGTGTCTTAAATATTCCCTTAAGTCTTGCTAGATAATTTTGGTCCCTCTAGCAATTAAGAAGCAAATATTTGCTTTACAGTCCCTACTCAATATTCAGTTATCCATTTCTACTCAGTGATCCTCTGTGTTGTAGGGTTCTAAACTCCACTGAGAGCCCAATTCCTTTTTTGTAGAACAGAGATATCAATATACTTGTGAAATCTTATAGGGATCTATTAACCCCTTTACATCCTTTCAGCATCCTTGCTTACTACTGCCGGTACTTATATCTCATGCCTGGCAACTTTTATTGCCTGGAGGGTTTATATGGATAATCTATTGCCTGATCTTTTCCTAAGGTCCTAGTAGTATGTGGTGGTCACAATCATACAGAATAGAAGCATTATCCTTATTTGCTGCGACAATGAACTACTAGAAGCAAATTTCTTTATATTTGTATTTTGTAGACTACAGCTTATGAAATGGCTGGAAGTTTGTGGAGGTTGATCTTAATGTCTTAGTGCAAATGCATCATATTGATGATCTGTAATAAATGATAGGGAAGAATCTTTTGCATGGTCCCCGATGCCCATCAAGAAGTTAATGGCCTTGACTTACATGAAAGATCCACTGTGCTTAAGCTAGTCTTTCTTAATGCCCACTAGGCTAATAGCAACACTTTTTCTGCCCTTATTCCATGAAAAGCGTGAGTTCACAGTGTCGGTACCAGACTCTATACCGGTGTCACACTAGCATAGTGTCAGTACGGACGGTACGGGGCTTTTTCGGTGTACCAAGTATCGGTATGCCATCCGAACTGGGTATTGGTACTGAAATGGTACGGTACACCCCATATCGTCTGGTTCGGGCTAGTACAACGAACCATGGTTCGCACCAACACTAATCTAAGAGAGAGTGTGTGTGTGTCTGGCGAAGGCCATCTTTCCTACAGATTTTCGTTAGTTGCTTTCAAACATTTTTGACTACAGTTATGGGCCTGACATAGAGTCAAGCGGCAAGTAACAAGCATGCAAGTATTACTATGAATTTTAACATTATTTTGTGCTTTTCTCATGTGAAGCTGTGGAGAAAAAATCTTAAAGAAGTATAGATGTTGTGGGTTTCGCTAGAATTGCAGACTCCTACCAACAACTTGCAAGATACAACCTACTAGAGTTTTTTTTGGTGTACACCAGAGACGTGATTCTCCTTGGCTGTAGACATGTATTGTGGGAGGGTTTTGCATACATATTCAGTTTGATACATGCAAATATGTTATGTTATGCTATGCAAATAAACTTCAATCAAGTGAAAGAAGGCTAGAAAAAGGACGCCATGTAAACAACAGGAAAACACAGTGTCATACCCACATCTTATGAGGACTTGAGACACCCAACTACAGGTAAACATCTATATGAGATATTTAAAACCAACTAAAGTGGAGTTTGTGAGACACTCCTTAAGGCAAACCTTATGGTAGCCCTCGTTTTGGATACTTTTGCCGACTAGACAAAAAGTAGATACTTCATCACACTTTTGACATGTCCAATACACTGACCAGACCAATTCCAGCCAGTGCATCACTTGATTCATTCTCAATTGACTTATACTTCTTAAGTTACATGTTTCAGGAAAACAGTTCACTACATTTTCTTCTGCTATATGACCATGCCATTACGCTGTCATGGAAAGTTTTTTTTTTTTTTTGTACTTTAGAATAATCATTAGTATTGGTATGCTTTAATGGCTTTTCTGATAATTTTGAATGCAGAATTTTGGAAACAAGTTCCTCCAAATGAGCCTTACCGTGTTATACTTAGTGATGTCAGAGATAAGCTATACAATACACGTGAGCGGTCCCGCCATTTATTGTCGAATGGATATTCAGATATCCCTGAGGAAGCAACTTTCACCAATGTTGAACAGGTACAAATGATTAAATGAATCATGCTTTAGAAAAGATTCTTTGTTTTCTTTTCCCCAGCATGTGAGAAACTGGCATCAGACCTTCTATGTCAAAAACTCCTTTTTATAAGATATAGGATCTGGAAAAACTTAATCAAGTAAAACTCAATGTTTGACATTCATGCTTTAGCCATGTTTAGTATTTTCTGAACTTCACACCCAGTAAATTTTCATATATCACTCATTTACACCTGTGTGACTATACATGTTTGTGTACTTTTTTCATCTATTTGTTCTTGCAGTTCCTGGAGCCTCTTGAGCTATGTTACAGATCTCTCTGTGGTTGTGGTGATAGACCAATTGCTGATGGAAGCCTTCTTGACTTTTTGCGCCAAGTATCGATATTTGGACTGTCACTTGTGAGACTTGATATCCGGCAAGAATCTGACAGGCACACTGATGTTATTGATGCCATCACCAAGCATCTAGGAATTGGATCATATCGTGAATGGTCAGAAGAAAAACGTCAGGAATGGCTGTTGTCTGAACTTAATGGAAAGCGCCCTTTGTTTGGTCCTGACCTTCCCAAAACTGAGGAAATAACTGATGTTTTAGATACATTCCATGTCATTGCAGAACTTCCTTCAGACAATTTTGGGGCATATATCATCTCAATGGCAACTGCTCCATCAGATGTCCTGGCTGTTGAGCTGTTGCAGCGTGAGTGCCGTGTGAAGAAACCTCTGAGAGTTGTCCCTCTGTTTGAGAAACTTGCAGATCTTGAGGCAGCCCCTGCTGCTTTAGCCCGACTCTTTTCAATAGATTGGTACAGGAACCGGATTGATGGAAAACAGGAAGTCATGATTGGATATTCGGATTCAGGGAAGGATGCTGGGCGTTTTTCTGCAGCTTGGCAGTTATACAAAGCTCAGGAAGAGCTTATAAAGGTCGCCAAGCTATATGGGGTGAAACTGACAATGTTTCATGGGCGAGGAGGGACTGTTGGAAGAGGAGGTGGTCCAACTCATCTTGCTATATTATCTCAGCCACCAGACACGATCCATGGATCACTTCGGGTCACGGTCCAAGGCGAAGTTATTGAGCAGTCATTTGGAGAGGAGCATTTGTGCTTCAGAACACTCGAACGATTCACAGCTGCTACTCTTGAACATGGAATGCATCCCCCTATTTCTCCAAAGCCGGAATGGCGTGCATTGATGGATGAGATGGCTGCTATAGCCACAAGGGAATACCGATCAATTGTATTCCAAGAACCACGTTTCGTTGAATATTTCCGCCTAGTAAGTAATCCTCCTTTCTCATCTTCTATGCAGCTAATGAACTACTCTGGTTGCCACAAACTTTCCACTGATATGCTAAGCCTGACCTTCCATTCTTTTCTTTTTTCTTTTTTTTGGTTTGATGGACAGACTAATTCTTTGATTTAGAGGATGTACCAATTTAAGAAAAAAATGTAGCTACTTTGAGCAACTGTTTTATTAGGAAATAGTGATTTTGTGGAATCATGTAGATTCTTTAATTTCTTTCCTAGGTTTCTTTGTGTGCTTCTCCTCTTTCATTCAATTTTTTTCTTGGAGATACAATTTCTTATAGATCATTACAGGAAACACTTTTGAATATTTGTAGGCAACTCCCGAGCTTGAGTATGGTAGGATGAACATTGGCAGCAGACCATCAAAACGAAAGCCTAGTGGGGGCATAGAATCACTACGTGCAATCCCTTGGATCTTTGCATGGACACAAACACGTTTTCACCTTCCAGTGTGGCTTGGCTTTGGAGCAGCATTTAAGCATGTCATGGAAAAAGATATCAGGAATCTTCACATGCTTCAGGTGATGTACAATGAGTGGCCATTTTTCAGGGTCACCATTGACTTGGTTGAGATGGTTTTCACCAAGGGAAATCCTGGCATAGCTGCTTTATATGACAAATTGCTTGTGGATGAAGAATTATGGCCATTTGGTGAACGACTAAGAGCCAACTACGAAGAAACAAAGCAACTTCTTCTTCAGGTAATTCTCTCTTTCCCATTTTCATTTTAATTTTATGTTAGAGGAAGCTAAAGGCTTGTCTGTTGGGTTACATGAGATTTTGAGCCGTACATATTGTAACTTAGGCATTTAGTTTCATCATCTAAGGAAGCATTTGTCATTTTAGAATTTTGCCAGGAAGTTGTTTGTCATTCTCCTTCCCTGATAGTTTAAATAGGTAGTTAGTCCTTGAAAATACCATGTTCCAGACATAACAGCATCAAGGCTAAGGCAATTGCACCATTTTGTGGGATGATGTGATGTGTGTGGGCGGCAAAGCCAGGGGCAACTCCATTAAAATGTAGAAATTTCATTTTCAGGTTAGTCCTAATAAGTGACCAAGGTACAACTCTTAAATATGATGTTCTTCATACTGAATGTTTGTTATCATGTTTCTAAAGAACGAACATATAGTTCGAATAGGACCAGGTCTTTCTTACATAGGAAAAGTCAACAACGAGATCTACTAAATTTAAGAAAGAAAATTTGTACAATTGAGTAGATGGTTTTATTCTTCAGGATGTGTACACCATATACCCTCCGATTTCTGCATGGGATCTATCCTGGTGCCTTTGGGCTCCTTTAACAAGAGCCTGCACATGTACTCAAGGTTCAGTATTTCAACTTCAGAAACATGTAAATTCATCCTTCAATGTGTCATTGCAGTCTAAAATGAATGATCTCTATATCCTGTCAATGTCTTGAATCCATCCTCATGAACTTTACATAGGTCCATGCATTTGTAAAGCTTATAGGGCATAAAAGTGCTCAAGGATCAATTCCATGCTCTTTTGCATGCAAACTTATTGTTTGTGTTAGAGTCTTTATGCATGTACCAGAAAGCAGATATTTTGTATTTAAAAAAGAAAACATCTATTGTCCAATAGTTGGAAAGATTATTCAATATGAAATGACAATTCAAGTGATTGTTATTTTGTTGTTTTTTGACGGTTCAGAGTAACGATACTTTTTTTACACATCTCAATATTGTAATGATCATACATCATTTTTAACATCTCTAATGTATAAAACAATAGATACATCCATGATATCAACGATATAAGAAATTTGATCTGGGAGTTATACTACTTTGAATTGCAGCCTAGTTGTTATTATTTACTTGTGAAGGCCCTTTTGCTATGTTGTTAAATGATCCTTGGTGAACTAAAAAAGTAGTATTATGAACTTTAACTTAAAATTTTACACAAGTAAAATCCATACAGCCTGCTACTTGGATCATGGAACTGTTGATTTTTAATATCCTGGAAAAGTTACATTATTCACTGATATGTACTTCTAGTTGTCAAATGTCATTAATCACATAATGGTAACCAAACATGGGTTTGTGCAGGTTGCTGGTCACAAAGATCTCCTCGAAGGTGATCCATACTTGAAACAGAGAATACGGCTGCGTGATGCATATATCACAACTCTGAATGTTTGCCAAGCTTATACGCTGAAGCAGATTAGAGACCCCAGTTACCATGTGAAGGTGAGACCACATCTGTCAAAGGAGATAATGGAGTCTAGCAAGCCAGCTGCAGAATTGGTGAAGCTAAACCCCACAAGTGAGTATGCCCCTGGGCTGGAGGATACCCTCATTCTGACTATGAAGGGTATAGCTGCTGGCTTGCAGAACACGGGCTAAATTGGTTAATTATGTGCCAGAATGCTTCTTTCAAACATATATCAAGACGAGTTGTGTGCGTGTTTTATGTTTTGTCATGTTGCCCTAGAAACTTTGCTGCTTTCTTGTTACCTTGTATGTATGTGTCGATTCTGGAATGGGCAGCAAACGCTTTTGGCTTTGTAGTGCCAGTACAAATAATGAGAATGAAATCATGCAATGGGAGTTGGAGGCTAAACTAATCTATAAATTGCCATATCTTCTGATCTGATGACAAATGAAACGATAAGACGTGCGAGCTGATGATTCTTGTTTGACAAATTATAAGTTTGAGCACCTTTATAGTCATTATGTGGGCAGACCCCAAATCATGCCATGGGAGTTGGAGGCTAAACTAATCTGTAAATTGCCATATCTTCTGATCTGATGACAAATGAAACGATAAGACATGCGAGCTGATGATTCTTGTTTGACAAATTATAAGTTTGAGCACCTTTATAGTCATTATGTGGGAAGACCCCAGATTCTGGAACTAATATTTATCAGGTTAAGCCGGGTCTGATTGGTTGGGCTTTCCATAACTGATCCATATCCAACAGGTTGGAGGTGTGGCTTTAACTGGTACCGATCAGCCTGGTTGGAATCGCAAGATCCGTTTCAATGATTGACAAGTGAAACTCTTGATCTGAATATCCTGATATTTCAAGTCTTGACTTGTAGGCTTGGTGGCGCGACATTCCCATGTTTTTCCAGTAGCTCCTGCTGCATGGGAAAGTCGATTGCGTGGAATGTGGAAGGTCCAAAGTTTCAGAAGTTGATGAAGCACGTATGTGCTGGCTGGAATGGTTGTGACATAAGAATATTTTCTCAGTGACTATATCTCTATTTGTATGCTGCGAAGTCTGTCAATAAGTCTGCAATTGAATAGAAAAACTCTTCCAAGTAGGAAATCATAATTCTATTATTTGTATTTACATGCTCAAAGCTGCAGGCAGCTAGTCATATGTGGACTATGGAAACACTAGTTCTTTTCCTTCACAAGCTATTTTTGCTATCATCCTTGAAGATTCTCCCTTCATTAATTTCAACTGCATTATAACTCTTGCAGTTATCTATCGTTTGTGAAATAGGTGGCAAATCAAGTATAATTTCTACACTACTGTTCGTCAAGATTTTTTGTGCTCGATGCCTTGGATGTTGCCTGACGGTTTTGCTATGGGAGAATGATGACAACTGCAGTTGTATGTCATAATTCTTCAAAGATGTGATGTCTGACCTACGTACATGGGAGCAAACACCCGTGCTGTGCAAGATGCGTTTGGAAATGCTTTAGGGTGCCATCAAGGGCTTGTACCTGTTTGATATCACTGCTGCAATTCTTTTAGTATCAAAAAGTTGGATTGATTTACAAAAGAAGAACGAGAGTTAGGTTAATCATACCCAGGATATAATAATGATCATGTCCGTGTTCTACAGAAAGCTCAGGCTACATGAAGAAGCATGGAGTTCCAAGGCATATGTAATCTTGTGATAATTGTAGCGATAACTCCAAATACTCAAAGCTATCCTTAATATGACTATTAGAAGCTCATGCGACTAGGTATTTATCACGCCTTGCATCAACTCTCTGCGTCAGGATTCAGGAGAGAGATCAGCACACAAAGGTTCTCGACCACCTTAACCTGAAAACCTGATAGGAGGGCAACAATGTCCCCCAACCATGCAGTAAGTTCGCTGATATACGTAAGCTAAATTCTTTAGATTGCTTTTGTTCTTTTATCTTTTTTCATTTCTCTAACTGCAGACTGCCGTATCAATTGATGTTCCTATTTTTTAATGCAATTTCTCGTCTTCTATATGTCAGCTATTATTGTAGATGGGTCCCAAAATTAAGTATAACATAAAAAGACCACCAGACACAACTTGACTATTCCACAATTTGTAGGAAATTTGTACGATTTTCTTTTACTAAATAGTTCTTTGTGCACCCTTTCATGGTTCGAACAGCAAGGTGTGCCCGGTTGTGGGGCTTTCTAAATTCCCACTTTTGATTAAAAGATTGTTGTTTGAACAAGGAAAGATATGAATGAAGTGGTTGTTGCGTACGCATCACCTTTAGATAGGGGTCATGATACAGGCACTAAGATTCCATGCTGTTTTGACACTAAGCACTGCTATTGATATACTTTTATTTAGGACATTTAAATCTTGTAAATTACCCATGATGTATGGTCCTTTACATGTTATGAATTTTAGAGTAATGAGTGGGTATAGCTTAGTTAGCTGGTTGTACCTCTGCAGGTATCTGTTTAAAAGGATGTTGTAATAGCTAGTTAATCTTTACAAAGCATTTCACTTTTTTAATAAAAAAGAAGAAGAAGTAGAAGAAGAAGAATTCCATGAATCAAATGTTAACTTACCATGCTGCAGGTGCTCCTACATAAAATATATTTGATCATGAAGACATTGGTTTCAAAACGAGTTCTAGCCATCATTTATTACATGTATCATGACATAAAGGTTGAGAGATATCTCCTAAATCTTTTCGGTTCACGGGGTAACAAATAAAGAAATAAATATTTCATTTCGGATGAAGCTTCTGGTTGGAAGGCGACCCGAACAGTAAATGTGCAGCACAGTATTCTTATTTTCAAAAGGAAAAAAAAGTTATATAGCTGACATGCAATTCCCTTTTTGTCGCTCAACTTATCAACTGTAAACGAGCAATAAAAGATTGATATATTATAACCATGTAATTCACCGATACCATGCATAGTGTGGGCCATGGACTGCTTCCATTTTTTATAGATAGATAGATAGATAGATAGATATTGAGATTTATATATTAACCCAGCACTGTACAAATTTTTATCTCCAAATATTTCTTTTACTAAAGCATTTGCCAGATCTTTGTTACAATCCCCTCCTTTTCCTCTATCCTATTTTAGCTCATGTTATTTGTGCTAGAGCTCTCGTAGGCCAAGCCTCAGGCTTAAACTCTATTTATTTTCAACCAAGCTCTAAGTCTGGTATATATAAAATTTGATATTTTCTGTGCTCAAACTAGGCCCATGATCAACTTTTATTTATGTGTGCATGCATGGTTACCACAGCTCAGCTCATAGACTCAAATATAAAAGACAAGAACTGGAACTAAATGTTTTAGATGTCACAAAAAAAAAAAAAAAGAATCATTAATACGACAGGATGGGATGCACCTCCCATGCCTCACCACATCTCTCTCTCTCCCCCTCCCTCCCTCCATCCTTCTATTGCAGCAGCTGCCATGTTGTTCAGAAAAAATTATTAATTATTGGAACCCACATATGGAGCTTTCTCCTCCTATTAGATGTCCACTCTAGAATAAACACATATAGCACCACGACAAACCCCTCTTTTTTTTATTTGAGCTATTGGTAGCTGTTGTGGCAAAGAGAGTGAGACGGGTGCTATGTAAGTTATAGATAGATAGATATGTATATAGTTATAGATGGATGGATGGATGGATGGATGGATGGATAGAGATAGAGATGTAAGTTATTTAATCCAACCCAATCATTCATCCTGGCCCAACCATGTTAAACCACATCCATTACCTTACGATTTGACGGGTTGATACATTGTCAAGCATGCAAACTTAGTCGTTCAGTCTTCTATTTTATGTCTTTCCTTTCATCCATTTATTCTTTTATACGGAATATGCGCTTAAGGATAATGCTATCTTTCCTTTCATCTATGTATTCTTTTATACGGAATATGCGCTTAAGGATAATGCTTCACAATGGACAAATGAGAACACTTTATTCATTGTGTATTTTATAGTGGGGTGTTAGATTTGATACTAAAAGCTTTGATACATGGTAAATCTAAGTCGTATTGCTTTAAGATGGAACACTTCTTAGAAAAACCCACTCAATTGGTTGGGAGAATCCAACTAAATGGAAAAGGTGTTATGCTTCCATCTGATGCTAAGGCTCTGAGGTTAGCTCAAGATTCATACCTAACATTTCATATTTCTGTGGGAACCCAAAAAGAGGCCACAGTCTTTCAAAAAGTGCAAAAGAGTCCTTTAGATCAGTCCACCAGTACTTGGAATTCCAGGACAGACCTATGAACTAGTGTGGACACCCATCTTCTCTATATTAATTGTGTGGTAGAGGTGGGGTGAATCCTTGAAAATTAAAAGGTTATGATTGTCCTTGACATAATTTATGGAAAAGATTATTATTCAGGACTATAAAAGATCAACCAGGGAAGCCATGCCAGCAACATGGAAATGGCCTTCCAACCAGATCAGTTCCAACTTTTTCCAAACAAGAACCTATTAAATTGTGGGAGAAGACCCATATTTATCCAAATAGCACATCGTTTTAGGCGAGAGAAAAAGGAGAGATGCCCCTTTGGGATAGCTGTGCAAGGAAAAGTAATGATTTGATCAAAGGAACAAGTGGGTGCTTTTGAATTGTTCTAATGAAGATTCCTTGATAAACAAGTCCGATTTGCATTGACCCACAAATAAAGACATCCCCAGTTAACTGTTTTGAAAGGAAAGCTAGCTAGGAAAAAAATTCCAAAGCCAGCGAAGACTTTCCATCTGTGTTTAAGTAAACAAGGAATTTATTATTGCAGTTGCTTTGGTGAAGATACTACTGAGCTGCAAATGAGCTGAGCTGCTTGAAAACATCATATTTATCTCAATAATAGGATCATTCGAACTCATTTATTAAGAAACAAGCTATGATAAAGCTTAATTTTTGCTAAGGTTCAACTAACAAATGATTAAGCCCTCGCCATCCGTATCTTGAACAAGTTTTTGGAAACTTGGGCTCCACTAAATAGAAAACCTAACTCAACTAGAAAATAAGCAAAGTTCGAACATTACACACACGCGTGGCTGACCTTTGCTCAACCTTTAACACCACTGACATCTAAAATATTAACCACAAGGTTTGATCAAATAAGATACCAACAAAAATGATACAATGTTGGATATGGAAAAAAGGATGAAAAATTCAATGGAATTCCTGATCCAATAAAGAATCCCATTTCGGATTTAGTATGGATAAAATAAATGATTTTCTTATATTATACTATTCAATTCCCGACGATGAATCGATTTGATAGATCAGATATTATTATTCATAATATTGATCCCATTCCTCAGAATTCAATTCATCCCATTGAATTGACAGGAGTTAAATTTCTTCTTTTTTTTTTCTTTTTTTTTTTTTTTTGATCAAGCAATGGCTATGGACTGCAATATCTAGGATGGTGAAATTGGTGCAATTTGTGATAGATTTGCCTAATTCACAAAGTTAGTGGCCTAATCAAATTTTTTCTTTTTTTTTTTTTGGGCATCACACGAGCGGGACATTTAATTGGTTGGGTGATCTGGTAGGTGCTATGTAACTTCCCCATGACGAGACAAGTTTGGGTTGGGGATGGTCCACCGTGGGAACAGTTGGGACCAGTAATTGATGAGAGCTGGGGGCTACGTACTACCTCACAGCATGAATGAGAAGATGGAAGGAAAGAAAGACAAGTAAAAGAATCAAACGGTCCAAATATCTAATGCTAACCGTTCCCTTTTCAGCTTTCAGTGCTCCCTGCTCGCCATAAAACTAACCCATGTTACTCCAACCGCCATGTCAACCTTCTTAACTCGACCAAAGCCCGGATGGTGTTGGTCAGACATCCTTACACTGAATCTGAGCAATCAGCAATGGCCCCATGGCCCAAAATTCATTGTGAAATGTGACCGCTTGCAGGTCACCGGTCGGAAGTTTTTTTTTTTTGTTTTTCTCTCCCTTGCAAAAATGGCCCTTCTCCACTGAGTCGGAAGGTATTATTTGAATTTCTTGATCTTGTATAAGTATCCAAGATCTATTCAGCAAATAACCGATGCCAGCATAAATTCTCACATACTTTCTCCGCTTAAGCTTTGATGTTTTCGTCAGGCTAAGGGTTCAAATTCATTCAAATCTAATCACAAACACCATGATCGGCCCATGGTCAGCCTCAATAGATTCGTGTTACAGTGTTCTCTAGTTTATATAAGTTATGAGTTGGATCTGCTCTGATATCATGTGTCATAATCTAAGACTTCACCTAAAAAGGCTAATCGGAAGATATTATTTAGGTTCCTTAATTTTGTATAAGTATTCGAGATCTGTCCAGCGAATAAGCGATATGGGATTGAACCATGATACGTGATCTAACCCTTCCATGACTTGGAAAAAATAGATGAGAAAAGGGGGATACGGAGTGCTTTTGAAATTAAAATATAGATTTGCTATTGGATATATTACAATCATCCATCAGGTAAATGGATGGATGCTAGGTCTTAGATGTTTATATTAGTGCACCAGCCAAGATGCCGGATCACTGCAACATATGTAGTTGATACACGCAAGGAAGAAAGAAAAGAAACGCTAGATGGCCCCATAAATGAAACGTTGCTTTATTGCCATCATCACCATGTTCACAGCGGATATGTAGCACTAATGCATGCACCCCATACTTGGCCAGCATCCCTATTGAAAAGGATTACTGGACTTTTTGCTCGCCCTTCCCATATGGAAGAATTTAAATAGGAAGGAATGGCTTAGGTCTGCTATGAATTTGTTTGTCTCTCAAACAAATCCATAGCAGGCTAGGCCATTCCTTCCTATTTAATTTTTCCGTAGGGCCTACACTACTATAACTCCAATAAAACCATTAAGTGGAGGCACCAGCTAATTAAGCTAGGAATTTGGATTCAAATTCCATTTTCTCTGGAGTTGGAGAGACAAATATATTTGGAAGAGGTCTAGAGTCATTATTTACTGATCTTTTTATCACAAAATAAATAAATAAATAAATAAAATGGTAAAAGAAGATGAAGAAACCTTTGAGTATTTGCAAGTCATGAACTTTGCTGCTTAGGATTGGAGATATACCTTATTCTCTGTATCGCTCTCTTTCTTTCAATTTGGCAGGCTGTATTTATATGAGATCTATAAGGACGCTGTTTTCAACCAAACAAAAAAAAAAAGGGACTTTGCTGCCAAGTAGTGAACAGCAAACCCTCAACCAGTATGGAGGTCTCCTTTGTCAAACTTTTTTGGCTTGGGGCTTTTCCCATCCAAGCTGGTGAGAAGCATTAAATAATGAACTGCCTCCTTTTTATAGCTCTTCATATAGCCGAAGCATTGGTCATCCCTCTCCCCGTACTCCCATCTCACCCTCCACTCTCTCTCTCTCTCTCTCTCTCTCTCTCTCGTAGAGCTGAGCTGATGATGGCCGACGTCGAAATGAATCGCAGCGGCGAAGCGCCGGGCTTCAAGCTCTTCGGAACGGTGATCATAACGGAAGACAGACGGCCAAAGGAGGAGGAAGCGGAGAGGCCGGCGGCGGTGGCGGCAGCGGAGGTGGAGGCGGAGGCGGCGACGAGGGGAGCGGCGCTGCCGTGCCCGAGGTGCAAAAGCAAGGAGACCAAGTTCTGCTACTTCAACAACTACAACGTGAATCAGCCCCGCCACTTCTGCAAGGCCTGCCACCGCTATTGGACCGCCGGCGGCACCCTCCGCAACGTCCCCGTCGGCGCCGGACGCCGGAAGAACCGCCCCGCCCCCCGAGGAGGCAACGCTGCCGCCGCCGCCGCCTGCGTCCTCGAGTACCCCTCCTCTCTTTACATGGATGGCGGGGAGGTCCAGCGGTGGCTCCTGCGGCCTGAGCCGCCGGCGGCGAGGCCGAGGACTGATGCCAGCTTCAGACGTGGACTTCGTTGACCTCTCCATCTGCCTTGCCGTGTTACCTTCTTTCTTCACTTTCTCCTCCTCCTTTTCTTTTTTTTTTTAATTTTCCATTTTATGTCCATCACTTTTTTGTATGTAAAATGTGTACATCCCGAGTCTAGTGATCACCTAAAGTTATGTGGTGGCATCTAGAAGTATATGGTTTTTCCTTGTCGTTTCTTAGAAGCGTGCCGATTCCGTGAAGATTAGCCATCTTCTGAAGAAGACAATGTAGTGCAAGTATTGACAAGTGGATTAGCTTTCTCCTCATTCACATCACGGATGTGAAGTCAAAGAAACAGTTCTCTTGACGCTAAAGGAGTGTTTTCAAGGATAGAAATGTTAATCCTTCTGCTACAAGGTCCTACTGCTAGCTTTTTTTTCTTCCCTAATAATCAGTGAGGAAGTTGTTTAGTCCATCATACTTACGTGCAAAGTATGCAAGTCAATGAGATCAGACACGTCTGTTCTAGCTTCTTCTTTTTTTGCCCTTTTCGTTGAACATTTCTGCTCTTAACTTTTCTAAACAGACATGGACAGCTATGATGGACTGGAGACACCCACAAAAGTCCTCATCTTGGAAAAGAGAAGGAGAAAATGCCTGAGGGGAGATCGTAGTACAGATATGACAACCAACCCAACCTTTGGCATTGCATGGTGGTGTAGTCATTGGTGTAGGCTATTGTCTGTATTGGCTCTTGATACTTCAATATTTCAAGACTACTTCCCAACACCTGTTATGTCAGGATGCATTAAAAATAAAAATTTACCCCATGCAAACATCAAACTTACCAAACAGAATAGTGATCGTAATTGCGCAGCTTAAATTGGACTGAATGATAAACAAACTACTGATTGTTTCCAGGTAAGTTAATAAATGGCGAAAAGAAGTCAGAGAAACACCCTTTTTCTCTCGCACTGTAACAATAAAAGTTCAAACCTTGCAATGAAGAAGCTCTTTTGTTGCAACACTTGCAATCTCATGAATAAATATATAGCCACCTACCACCCACCTCCCCATACACATAAATAAACACACAGTAGCTAACAGAACACAAAGTTAAAAACAAATCTAGACATCCATTTATCCTTACCCATGACCTGCACAAACCCCAGCTGATTGTAATGACGTGTTATACATGATACAGTTTGCAGCTTTGCGATACTCAGTTTGAGATAATGTCATGAGATACGAGAGGAAGCAGATACACCTTATGGTAGCACAAAACTCAATGGTACGTAACCGTAATACTAGAGCACCCAAGTGCGTGTCGAACATAATCTTATCTTCTCAAAAGATAACAATTACTTGCTGCATGTCTGCAATCTGTAGATGTTGCAGATAATTAGCTTCTTAGGACGTGTTCCAAATTCAACTATCAAGATACAGCAGATACATTGTTCGTGAGCATTCTGATGACCATACACTTCTCTTTTTGGCCCCCAGTCTGGGACAGTTCGAGTGCATTCAATTAATATAGTACAATTACAGTGAACTGAAATAAATTCCTTCTTCGTGTCCAAGTGTTAACCTTCTCCATGACCCAGAAAATGATCTGTGAGACATCAGAACCCTTTAAAATTTCTCAGTTATTCTCTCCATGATTCTCTACCTATAAAATCAGTTCCTCCTTATTCATGAATATCTAAACCTGCATGAGTTAGAATGTGGTTTAGATGATACACCACTAATAAATTCAGCATGTATACATCACCATCCCAGATGTCTGCCAATATGACCACATAACTAGATTCTCACCATTTATGCGCACATAGTCAGTCAATTCTCAATGCAAGATGCCTCTCGTATGGAAAAACTAATATTCAAACTTGGGGCTTCTCAACTACATCCACATTCACAGCCTCCTGCATAGCTTGGACAAAAGTGGCAGCCTTATAGGTGAAAAACCCGACAAGCATCGGTATCAGCTCCAGGTGCATGAAGCCGTGATCTGGAACTAATATCCTGCTTTCAAGGAGAGATGTTTAGATAGACAATTGAAGGGCAAGAACCTCATTGGAAAGAAGCTACAGAAAACCATACAAATCATATTGAAAAAAAAGGCTAAAACTAAGGGAACTCAATGAGTGGAAGATTTCATATGACACATAATTTTTCAGAGACTTAACCAGTTCATTTATTGAATGCATCGACAAAGTCTCAGATGTACTTACCCATTCCATCTATTGTATATCATGACAAGTGCCACTGGAACCAGTAGCCTTGGTTGCCCAATTGCACCCCTGCAGGCAAGTTCCTTGGTGAATCTTTTGAGCATTACAAACAAAAGCTTTTCATTCTTCTTTTATCTTTATACTAAACATAGCATGCTACAAATTCAAGAGTAAAACTCTTATATCCACTTAATGAGAACATGGAATCCAGAAACAAATAAGTGAGGGTGATATATCTATTCAGTGTTTCATAGCAAGAGATATCTCTTGATCACTTTGGCTTGAGGCAACCATACATATACAAAATGCATGACCTTTTGAGGATCAACATTCAGAGGTAACTAGCTGAGTTCTTGTAACCAAACCATTACATCCATCGTTCATATTCTCATTTCTCAAATAGTCTTCACCAAGGATTTGTACACTATGATACAAATTATCATCCGTTAATTAAATTCTCTTGAGAAGAGGACTGGTTGCATGTGCTGAAGACTGCAGCTCATCGTCATGGAGAAGTGAAGAGTTTAGGCCTTATGAAACATTCAGTGATGTTGCAAGCAAAGATCTAGAAAACCTTGTTTAGCTTGGGGTAAGGGGACAGCAAGAGAAAATATTGGGTTGGGGGGGGGGGGGGGGGGGGGCGGGGGGATAGAGGCCTAAAATAGATAGATAAGGACATAGGCTACAATCTTTTTTATTATCCTCTCTACAAAATAATTGCTTAGTCTTTAGACATGAAGTTAGCTTGTAATTAATTTAAAAGTAGGAAATACATACTTGACCATCCCTTTAGCCCCAGATGCCATGGAATCTACACTATTGCCAAGCAAACGTATGTACACCAAAGAACCAAGAAGCCCTGCACCATAGCTGAAAGAAGAACAGAGCATCAAGTGCTTCAAAGAGAGTGAAGTTCTGAAGCTTTTGCATGCACTAATTTTAGTTATGCAGGAAAAGTATGAAACTAAAAGATGGAAACAGATTTTCACACACTTTCAGCAATATAAACTAGACATGTCATTAATGCAATGAATATGGCATCATGATGGAGAAAGAGGATGGGAGAAGTGGGGTGGGGGGGTGGGGGGGATGCAGCCACTATCAGATCCATGTGTTATCTCGAAATTTACTTATCACAGTTTAGCAAGGGGTTGACAAAAAGACCGCAAAACACCATTGTTTCTTAAAATTGTAGATAAAATTTATATAACAAGCAGTTACAAAAGGTCCTAACATAATCACAATGTTTTCTGATTGATTTAAATAAAATCTAAATATATACAAATGGTTCATTCACCACATATCTCTTAAATTCATTCTTGAATATTAAATCATTCAACATATATTCAATTATTTATGTATATTCGAACAATTCACAAATAATGACTTGGCCATAAATTTCAAGTTATAGAATTATTTAGTAATTTACTTTGTTTCTGTTGTTATTGCGCCTATCGTGCTCTTTGTTTCTTGCGAATGCTTGTAAACAGATATATCAATCATTTTACATCTTTCAGATTTTGCTTTTAATAATTTAAAAGTTTATTTAATAGTGAACTACTACATTGATTTTGAGTTGCAATTTTTTCCCTTTTTTGTCATTGCTGAATACCAAACCTATGTTTATGCCCTGGTTATGTGTACTGTAAAACACCTCCTTGAATAAAACTAAATATTTTCTAAAGCTTTATCCAATCACAGATCTCATTTCTTCGATCTTCAACTCCTACTCTGCTAGTCAATTGCCTTGGTTGTTCGTTTTGTGATCTCATGATTCATGCTGTTCCAAAGGAAGAGTTATGGTCGAACTGATTAACAATAGTGATTGAAAAAAAATAGCATGGAGATGTGCGAGAGTTGCTGAGGAGGCTTTGCAAGGAGAGCAGCTCGGATTTTGTGCCAACAATTTAAAAGAAGTGTGGAAGATGTACCTTTTAGACACATGCAGATAGAGATGCATAGACAGATATATAGAGAGAAGAGAGAGAATCCTTAACACGGAAAATCGCAATGAAAGATTCATAACCAACCTCCACCAATTGGGAGAAAGTTTGTTAGCGCTTGATACTTAAAGTTGACTTCAGTGTTCTCCTCCAACTATTTATATAGTATATCATCAATCCTCTAAGAGGAGCAGCAGAACTACACTAGCAAGTGGCATGATGGCTAATGAGTTCACACTATGGCTGCGGATGTTTGAGAGATCATGGTCAATGTGGCTTCGGAGGAATTTTAAAGGAGCAACTTGACTTGCACGTGATTTTTATAGCCAGCGGAATTCATAGAGACGAAGTTTATCCTAGAGCAAGATCTCAACTCCTATATAAACTTTATCTCCTACCATGTTGCCTAGCTCCTTCTAAATTGCAAGATATATGCAATCAAATATTTACCCAAAAAAGAAAGTTTTACTTTTATTAGATCATTTCGAGACCCAAATCTCATCGAACCCCTATGTTGGCAGATTGAAGATTGTTACACTCTTAACCAAAGAGGAATACAACCCAGATTCTAAAAGGGGGGACCTAGTATAAGTAGAGGATTTATGCATCAGTTTATTATCGCTTCATAAAAGCACAAAGTGTCCAAAGCCCTACTTTCGTGATTCTTATTTATTTTCTGTCAGAGGCCCAAATTGAGTGGATTGAAGGAATTGCTTCCTTCTCTCTCTGGTCGGACCAAAATGTGTAAACTAGCAAATGAATAGCAAACTTAAAATGCAATATATCAATATCCATTGCAAAAACAAGTGAATGTGAGAAAGAGAAAGGAAAAGAAAGAATCCAGGAAGGAAACCCCTACAGAAATTATACAAGCTTATGTTTTGGAAAAAAACAATTATCTGCAACACAATACTCTCAGGCCTACCTAGCTGCAGTTTCAGGAGAGTAAGAAAGGTATGCTGAGACTACACCAATGCCACCAATACCCAAAGTGAGGAGTTGCAGCTTCTGTTTTAGCTGTAATAAGGAGAAAGAAAAAAGGCATAAATGTCAATTGCCGAAACATTGTCATATAGTATGTATTGTGAAATAGGATGCGATCTCCTTGCTTACTGAAATCCAACTCTCGCAGATAATTGAAAGGAGAAATTTTCAAAAATATAATAAATTAAATAAATTCATCAACTTGATATAAATAACGTAAAAGATCAAAGAGTGGTTCTCATGTCCCTGTAATAGACCACAAATTTAGTGGGAAAAAAGAGGATACCTTGAGATACTGTTCCGTTGCCTGAGCTGCCAATATCTTGGGATCCCCTCTCTCCCTCCTTGATTCCCGTAACACAACATCCTACAACAAAATAAGTAATAAAAGAACCGTTGACAAGCATCACCATTTAAAGAAATCCATGTACAAAACAAACATCTTGTGCTCGGTGATCGTTAGCAATGAAATCTCCACCTATGCCATAGAGTACAAGAATCAACTTAAAATCTAATATATATTGAAATTGTCATGAGAATCACAGCATACAAAATAATTTTTTTAAAAAAATATATATATTCCAACCTTGTACAACCATAAAGTCATCAGGGCATATCCAAATTTCAAGCATAACAATAGCATGCACATCATTCAAATTGGATTGGAAGTTCCAATGTAGAGACTAGTGATGACTTACACTGCCTCCGGTGGCGGCCTTACTTGCACGGTCCCACTTTGCTTGCTCCCTCCTTGTTGGCACAGACCTCCATTTTGGAGATGAAGCATCATTCAGGTTCTACATAGATAATTTTGTTTTCAAAATATTTCAAAAATCAAAAGCAATTCAGTACTCCATATGCATTAATAATCACAAGAAAAACAGCTTACTTCAATGGCAGAGATGCCACGCCTTGCAGCCTCCACCTGCTGCTCCAATACCGGCGTCGGCGGCGGCCTCAGCTCATTACTCAGATCAATTTCCACACTACAATTCCCCAGAAAACCAATTAATATGACCCAAAAGGGAGACCTTTTCTTTGTTATAGAACAAAATGTTCCCCGGAAGAAAGGAGGAAAAAAAACAGAAATGGATTGAGAATAGGTAACGAACCTATCAAGGCTCATGGCTCGATTAAGGCTCAAAAAGCCCGAGCTTTGCTCCTTCTGTTTTATTAAAATAAATATATACAGAAATTAGTAGCCAAGAAAACCCTAAGATAAGATAAAATTTTGGTGATGGGAGATGAGAGATACCACAGGAGGCGGCAAATTGGGGGTGGCTTTGTCTTCTCGGAGGAGGCGCTGCATGCGGCCGAGGAAGTCCTTGTTCCAAATGAAATCGTCGGTGGCGGTGACGGGATCCTCGTCGCCGCGGCCACCCCAGTACTTCCGAAGCTTCGTGGTCGTCGGCGGGCCGCCGTACTCCCCCGGAGCGACGCCGGTGGACCACTTGAGGGGCTTCTTCTTGGGGAGCACCACCTTGGTCTGGCGCGGCGACGGGACAGAGGGGGACAGGTCTTCGGAGGCCGGTACCGCCGCCGATAGAATGGAGGGGCGGTAGGCGGCAGCGGCGGCGGTGACGATGGCCATCTATGGCGGAGGTGCGGAGGGCGATGCGGACGGCCTGCCGAAGCTCCTAATCGCCAGTAAATATATTGAACTTGAGATACCCACTTCCGAGGGCCTGAGCGAATCTTCTCCAGGCCACCCGTTTATTACGAGGGTGTGGGCGTGGGTGCACGTAAAAACGTGGCCCTGCCAAAGAGTTTTGGTGTAAGTCTCTCATCGAACTACTCATATTATAGGGACCAATAGTCTTACCCATATTATAGAGACCAACAGCAATGCAAACTGGATAGCCTTTTAATGCGGCTCACAAAAAAAAGATCTCCGGACGCGGATAGCCTTTTATGCAAACTGGATAGCCTTTTTATGAGGTCATCGGACGGACGCGAGTACAAGCCAGAAATCTTCTTCCCATGTTGACTAGGAAGTCTGGCCGACAGATTGAGGGATGATAGATTTGGAGGTTGCAGATTTATCTACATTGTAGCGCTATTTATTTGGAAGGCGACATGGAGTTGCCTACCGACCAAGGAGTCTGCTAGCCCGACGAGGAGTGAGGGTTGCGCAGTGCTGTGTGGTGTGTACGAAGGTGGAAGAGACTATTGACCATGTTCTAGTGCAATGCCTGAGGGCGAGAGAGATTTAGAGCAGTTCACCGGTCCCCTTGCCCCAGTCGATGGAGTCAGCATGGGCTCTGATTTTTTTTATTGAGAACCTCCATTCGGAGCCCCAGGTCTTGGGAGGAGGGTATCCTTAGAGCATACTTGGCTTACCATGTTTGGTTGAATAGGAATGCTGGTATATTTGAGGGTAGGAGGCTTTCACCGATGATGGTAGTTGATAGAGCTATATCACAGTCCTGGGAGGTTATTGGAGCCTCAGCATTGTTCATTGTTGGGATGGCCAGGAACATCTGGGGCACTTCATCTGCTGTCATAGCGCCCAGGTTCACCCTCGTTTTTTGAATGCCTCCACCCCTTGGTCATCTCAAAGTGAATTTCGACGGGAGTATGTCGGTGGATGGTACTATCGAATGTGTTGGATTTGTGATCAGAGATTCCTGGGGCAAGCTGGGGGTCAGCACACGCTAGGACTTACGGTTGTAGAGGTAGAGCTTCGGGCAACATGGGAGGGGTTATCATTTGCGAGGAGAGTCCTCGGTCCCGAGTGGGTGCTTCTTGAGGGGGACTCCTCGGTGGTGATTGATTGGATTTAAGGTGTGGATAGATATAGTGATGGCCATCCCCTCATTAGAGATACTTGGAGACTGGCCCAGGAGTTGGGGGGTTTAGAGGCAGTACACGTATTTTGGGAGGCGAACAGGGTAGCAGACTGGGTCGCCTCCTTCATCGCCCCGCACTCCGGGGAGTTTTTTTGGACATCTATGGGAGACATTCCCTCCTCTTTATACTTTTTACTTTCCTATGATCTGACAGGACGTACTCACTTTAGAGCTATATAATTTGCCATTTTGATCAAAAAAAAATATTTAAGAGAACCATATATCCATCCCTTCTTTTTTGTACTATCTTCTTTTTTCTGATTTTATAGTCTATATCCCCACCTGTTGTAGATGAGTTGGGAACAGTACTGCAAACTGGATGACCTTGCAACACTCAAAAAGATTTATTGGGAAGAATCACGTATTTGCCTTTTTTTTCTTTTTTTTTTTTTGCATTATTTTTTTTCTAATTTTATAGTCTGTACCCACGCCCGTGAGTTGCCTACCCACCTCAT
Organism: Phoenix dactylifera; assembly: GCF_051530095.1. Taxonomy (NCBI): domain Eukaryota; kingdom Viridiplantae; phylum Streptophyta; class Magnoliopsida; order Arecales; family Arecaceae; genus Phoenix; species Phoenix dactylifera. The sequence goes on along the minus strand of NC_143198.1, from coordinate 27,914,341 downwards.
CTCTATAAGTTTACTTATATTATTAGATTAAACCACACTTGGAATACCATCCGAAGAAGCGCTGAGTCGGGATAAATATGTTAGTATAGGAAACTGAACACGGTGGCGAGACTGCGCCCATATATTTCTCACCACCTCTTTCCAACATCAGATCCTCGCGTGTTATGGGCTAAACCAACATCATTTACTTGGCCCATGTGCTCAGTTTTAACTTTTAATAGATGGGCCATTAAGTGGCCCATGAACATTGAGTTGGGTCGGCTTCACATGACCTTCATAGTTTAAACCTCCAGAGTCTTGTCAGAGTTGTGATATGGTTGAAACTGCTACCACTATTTTAGCTATTCTGGTATTAAAACCAAACTCCTAAGTATCATGCTGTCATGGTTTAAATATCTAATTTTATTTATTTATAGCTTTTAAGAAATAGAAAAGCTGCATCATATTTATCAAATTGCATAAACAATAGAAGTCAAATTGGAGGATAACTTGCATTTATATTACTTCCAACAACCATCGCAAATTATTAGGATCGGCGCACAAACATGTTTGTTTACAATCTGTCACAAAAGATGATGCATAAGAGAAGGTTAGGTGACAAGAATGACGCAAGATATCTATCTAGTGACCTTGTCTAAGATCACACACTAATCCAAGTTTCCTATTGTAGATAATGATAATGCTTTTCAACTAACTCACATTCAGTTGTCTGTTTAATGTGATTAGTTGAATGAGTGAAAGAAACCACCCAAGAATTTGGGCCCCTTGGGCACGGTTTTGATTACAATAAGAGTATGCTTAAACTTGGTTTGAGTTTAAGCCAATCCCCTATGCATGTTCAAGCTACGTTTTGGAGGTGTAACAACCCAGGACCTCACCCAAAATGGCTAGCCGGAAGATATTATTTGGGTTCCTTGATTCTGTATAAGTACCCAATATCTACCTAGCGAATAACCGATGTGGGACTAAACACACGCCCGCACGGGTCCTCATATACTTCCTCCGTTCAAGCCCTGACGTCCTCGTCAAACTAAGGGTTCATATCTCTTCAAATCAAATCACAAACACCACGATTGGCCCGTGGTCAGCCCCAATGGATCCGTGCTGCAGTGTCCCCTAGTCCACATAGGTTATAGGCTGGGTCCGCTCTGATACCATTTATAACAACCTAAGACCTTATTCGAAATAACTGGATGGAAGGTATTATTTGGGTTCCTTGATCCTGTATAAGTACCCAAGATCTATCCAGCGAATAACCGATGTGGAACTAAACACATGCCCACACGGATCCTCACAGGAGGCACTTAAATGTATTGGTTCAATTATTCCCAAAAAAAGAAAGAGGTGGCATGAGTAAATAGGTTTTACACACTAATGCTTACCGACAGGACTAAAATTGGATACTAGCATATCAATATCCATATTTGTTTTATTTGACCAACACAGATATAAATATGAATGCTAGTCGGATACAAAAATTCATATCCATATTTATTTTAAATGGATACAGATATAAATCGGATACCAAAAGTATGGATATCAATACAGATATAAATCAAATAATTAAACTTTATGACTGAAGAATCAAGGATATTACTAAAGGCTCGTTTGGTTCGTGGGAAGCATTTTTCCTCCGAGTAATATGATTCCTGGGAAGAAGATTCCTAGGAAGAGAATGCATGGGAATGTACTTTAGGCATGTTTGGTCAAACATGGAAAAGTAACAGATTTACATAGTGCTTATGTTTGGCTGACCATCAACTTTCCTAAGAAAGTTATGTGTAATTCCTATTATATCCTTAATAAAAATTAGGTTTTTAATGCTTCTTTAATGCTGAAGGACCTTTTTGGAAAAAAAATAAAGATGGAGTAATTTCCCACCTCATGGGAAAGTAACTTTTCCATGTTTCTCATGGAAAAGATTTTCTCATGAAATGTGGGAATCATATTCCCATGGGAATACAACTTTCCCATCTCTCTCCTTTGAAAACTCTAACCAAACAAAAGGCATCTCATTACTTTCCCGGACCACACTTTCTCCCCTTTTTTTCCTGCAAATCAAACAAACCCTAAGTGGATGATAAATCAAGTTAATAGCATGTTAATATGGAATTTATTTTTTTAAAATATTCATGAGTGCTGTCTATCCATATATATATATATATATTGATAGATATGGATATTAATTGGATGCTCAAATATCTATATCCATATAACTTGGATATAAAAATGATTCGGATGGATATTATCCGATCTATTTTTACTCTACTTGTCAATCATCCTCTTAAGCAAAAGATGCAACTCGGACTGCGATGGCATCAAGAGAGATGTAAATTGAAGCAAGAGCAACCATGAGAAGCAGGCTAAAGGGTACCAAGAAGGAATGTAGAGTATCACATTTTAGCCGGTCATCATTTCATGGAATGATGTCGTTGACTTGGTCAATGGACATGGCTGTTCGATGATGCATGTAGGTGTTTTTGGCGTACACATGCGTGCATGAATAGCGCTCGTTTTGAGTAGACGAGGTATGATCCTGTCCCCCTTATGTCTGGAGTGCGGGGTGGCCGAGTCAGTGGATCATGTACTCTTCCACTGCGCGAGGGCGAGAGGCGTCTGGAGTTTGACTAAGATCCAGGGGGACGCCTGGAGTGGGAGGGTTATTTTCCTGGAGGTAGTTCGGCATTGGGCTGGTGATCCCCAGATGAGGAGATCAGCCATTAGGGCGTCTTGTACATCATATCAGATTTGGCTGGCCAGGAACGCCCGGGTGTTTGGGGAGCGGCGGCTTTCCCAGCATTTTGTGATGGAGCGGGCCTGCGCCCAAGCTGATGAGATGATCCATGTAGAGTCTGCTTATAGACCTTTGATAGCTCGGGACACCTGGGGCTCCCACATTGCTTCGGCAGCTCCGCATAGGGTATTTTTTACCTGGGAGCCCCCACCCCCAAGTTTCCTCAAGGTCAATTTTGATGGCTCTGTCTTGGACGGTGGCAGGAGGGGAGGGGCCGGGTTTACTGTCAGGGGCCCGGGCGCTGATGCGATGGCAGCAGGGGGCTGTCAGATTTTTGATACTTCAGTTCCTGGGGCAGAGCTGTGCGCGGCCTGGATGGGTCTGTCCTACGCGCGGCGGGTGCTCCACGCGAGCTCGATCCTGCTCGAGGGTGACTCTGCTACGGTGGTCAGCTGGATCCATAGGGGCCCGAGTAGTCATGGTGGTGACCATCCCTTACTTCGTGACATCTGGATGTTGGCGAGGGAGGGGGTGATATTACAGGCTAGGCATGTGTATCGGGAGGCTAATGGGGCGGCCGACTGGGTCGCATCGTATGTAGCATGCCACTCGGGTGGTACCCTATGGGTTGGGGAGAGAGATATGCCCAGAGCTCTTCGGGCCATTTTGTATTCTGACTCTATAGGGTGTATTCGTACCCGCTATGTATGAATCGCCCGCTTTAGCAAAAAAAAAAAAAAATAGCGCTCGTTAAAAGGCAAATGCATGATACAATGTCTTAAGCCCTTGAAATATGAAAGATGATGCGCAGTATATATGGAGACTGAAAAGTAAATGCAAGGAAGACCACTTGATAAGATAAGTACAGATTGATGGATGCACACTGTACATGCATATATATGTATTTATGTGCCTAAGATATATATATATATATATATATATATATATATATATATATATATTATAGTACATAATATATAATTGAGTTTTAAGTATGAATTTATCTATATCCAAATCCAAATTCAACAAGACTTCCGATCTAAGTTTGGAACTCAAACCCAACTAAATAATTTATTGGACTTAGTTTTTATATCCAAATCTTCTTTTTGGACCAATTCCTAATTCTGACAGCAAATTATTAACTTTCACGCATCTTAATCATCGCTAATGGTAGATGTTTTTTTTATCATCACCATACATCTGCATAGATGGAATCATCCCTAGCTACTTGGGTGCAGTAAGTACTATTTTGCTGGGAGTTAGTTTTTAAAAGATTGAATAAGTTCATATAGAAAAATATGAATTAGCCCCTCCTATTTTTTAAAAAAAATTAATTAAATTTATAAAAAAATATTTTAGTATTTTTATTTGTGAATCTAATTGGTGCCTCCACCTGATTTGTCCGGTAGAATCGCTATCTAATCTGCCGGTTACTTAGATGGTGCTAATGTGTCGTACTCATACAGGAATAGAGCTGCCATGCTGATGGGGCTCTACTGTGGGTTGCTGTGGGCTTAAAAAAAAAAAAAAAAAAAAAGAAAAAAAAAGAGGGAAAGAAGAAGAAGAAGAAGAAAGAAGAGAGAAAGAAAAAAAAAGAAAGAAGAAGAAGAAGTTGATGCTATGATGTTGTATCGCCGATCGCTGCGATGTCACGCCTGCCTTACGAACCGGTCCACCCAGCTTTGCTACTAATAAAAAACTGACTTCACGCTGTATCCAGCTATCAGACCGTCAAAGCGACACCCGGAGTTGGCGTCCGGTTCCATCGACGCGCCCACGGCAGCCGCGAGCTTAAAATGCAATGCGTTGGAGAAACGCGCTCTTTTCACGCTAATCCTATCCACTTCACCGCTAGCGGATGCACCGATATCCGTCAGCTCTTCATCCAACGGAGAATTCTGAGAATCAACGCGAGGCAAATCCGTAAATTCACGACATTCCAGGGGCATCTCTCAATCCGCGTCCACTGCTCATTTCCCCACGCCTTTCCGCCGTCCCCAGTTCCATCGACCTCGCGAGTCCGGAGCTCAGAGACGAGGAAGCGAGAAGAGAGGGAGAGGGAGAGGGAGAGATCAAGGTAGAGCTCGGATCCGATCGGTAATGGCGTCTCAGAGAGAGCGAGAGAACTTCGTCTACATCGCCAAGCTGGCCGAGCAAGCCGAGCGCTATGACGGTAGGGTTTCTTTACGCAATCTCGATGCCTAGGGTTCCTCTCTTCGACTGGTTCTAGGGTTAGGGTTTTGGTCCGATCGGTGTTTTTTACCTCAGAGATGGTGGAATCGATGAAGAATGTCGCGAAGCTCGACGTGGAGCTGACGGTGGAGGAGCGGAACCTGCTTTCTGTGGGCTACAAGAACGTGATCGGTGCGAGGAGGGCGTCGTGGAGGATCCTCTCCTCGATCGAGCAAAAAGAGGAGGCGAAGGGGAACGAGAACCACGTGAAGAGGATCAAGGAGTACCGGCGGAAGGTGGAGTTGGAGCTCTCGAACATTTGCCTTGATATCATGGCCGTGATCGACGAGCATCTTATTCCTTCTTCCTCCGCCGGGGAGTCCTCTGTTTTCTACTACAAGATGTGAGCCATATCCGAGATTTTGGGTCCAAGATTTGGTGCGTTATTCGGAATTATTTTGGGGTCTTGAGAAATTTATTGTTTGATTACAGGAAGGGTGATTACTATCGCTACCTGGCGGAGTTCAAGGCCGGCAATGAGAGGAAAGAGGCGGCGGAGCTGTCCCTGAAGGCATATCAGGTATATATATTTGATGTCCCGCTTCCCCTTTTCTCACAGTTAGTGCTTATCCGATTTTTTATAGTATTAGTTGTTTGCTTTTCTCTGTGCTTGCAATCTTTGTTGAATAAATTTACCTTTAGTCTTGATAAGCATTATACCAAAATTTGCATTTGGTTTCCTGTTTTTTATCCTGTGATTCATGAACAAGTATTTTCTTGGTTTCTTTAAAGTTTATATGTGGTAAGTATTTGTCTTTTACATGCATCATAAAACTATGTTGTGTGCATGTGGATCTCTTTAGGTTTTCTTTTGTTTATTGCAGCGCTATTGGAGCAGGAGAAGGGAGGTGCAGCCTATTTTTAAGTACTGTTGTTTTTTTTATTTTTTGTTTCAATAAATAATTTTCTGTCATGGAGTCGATGATTAAAAGGTGATTGCAGTATGTGGGCATACTGCATAGCAAATATGCAGCGCACGTACTGCACATGCAGTTGTTACTATATAGCTATTTAAAAAGAAGTAAAATATATTAAATATAATAACAACTATGACAATAATAGTGTTTTTTTCTTTTGAAAATGTTAACAATATTAATGACAATAGAAACTAACAAGTAGTGCTTACTGTTTAATATTTAATATCTAATAACAATAGCTAAGGAATAATTAATATACTAACATTATTAGCAATTCCCATATTTGGCATGCTCGGAACCCACATCCAACCTAATCATCAGCTCGAACCATCTCCACCTGCATGGGCCTACATGGAATGGGCTGCATATGTGGCCTCACAATATTATGCATATGCAGCGTGCAAATGCTAAGTTAATTTCTTGTTTGGCTCATGTGTAGTTGGACTGTATATAGTAACTGCATATAGGCAATGCTGTACGGTGAGGGGACCACATCCATATGTGCAGTTGTGTCCACTGCATTTTAAAACACCCCATGGAATCAAGGAGCTAAAGCCTACATATGGTTGTAAACTTGTAATATAACCAACCTAGATCCATATTTATATAGATGTCATGCAACTCTGTATATTTGATTAGGTTTACAGAAGTTACCTCTATGTGTTTTCTTTTTCTTTTTATTATTTTCTTGGTTGATGTTATGGGAGCTTTTTCATCATTCAATCCCATCATTTGCTATTTTTCACTCGACATGGAGCCTTTTCAAATCCTTTTTGGTTATTTTTCTCCGTATTTTACTTGCTCGACTTCTCCTCCTCCTTCTTGACCCTAAAAATACTTCTTGATAACAATATAAATGAGAATATATTTTAAATAAGTAAAAAAAAAAAGGTCTAGTTTGCATTTGGTGAAACCAATAGTAGTTAAACTAAATTGCTAATGAGAACACTGCAACATGCATTTGATTTCTTACTGATGGTGTAAGCAATCATATGCATTTTGCTAGTTCACAATGGTTATTCTGATGCTGCTTTCCTTATCCTAGTTATGGCTCAACATCATTAAGATACCTAGTGGAAATTGTGGACCTTTTTTATCAAAATTACCTGGTCAGATAAAGATGTCTAATACTTGATGGTAACAATGTTTGGACTTTCTTGTGGCTTGGTGTTTCTTAGTATCAATTCCAATTATAGCACTTAGAATTCTAATCATTTGAAGTCAATTGCTAGGAAATAGAATGTGTTTTTTGGTTTCTAATCAAGTGTCTTAAAAATACCGGCTGGAATGCGTCAGCTCTAAAGGCTATGACAATGTTGGATTCAGTGGGGTGCACAGGTTCTGCATGTAGGAGCCTCTTTCTGCAAATTTGCTGTCTATCAGCTAATAAATACTTCTATGTGGTTTTTGGCCAGCTCGATGTTGCCCAACTGGTGCTAAGCTTAATCTGCTGAAATAATATCTTATGCAGGCTTAAGATTCTGCCTAACCAGGCCATATTCTATAAGGTTCTTTCATTTTGAGATGATCTTAGATTAGTTCCATGGGTCTTATCTGAACCTTGCAGGATTGTAGTTTGTACAATTGTAATATAACTAGATTGCCTCTGTGTCAACATTTAGTTTAACTTCTTCTCCTCATTCTCCTCCTCCTCCTCCTTTCTCTCTCTCTCTCTCTCTCTCTCTCTATCATTTATGCTTTTCTAAATTGTTTGTTGTATTGTCTAATATGCATAACAAATCTTGCTATTGCTCTGGTATGATATCTGTTATAATGATATTTCTAAGTATATGCTCAACCTCTTTGCAGATGGCTACAACTACCGCTGAGGCAGACCTGTCTCCTACACACCCTATTCGATTGGGTTTGGCATTGAACTTCTCAGTTTTCTATTATGAGATCATGAACTCACCTGAGAGGTGTGCATTTACAATGAATGTTCAGGTACATTCTTGTATGCTATGTTATTATGGATATAATGTTACATGAAAATTGGTTTTAGGGCTTGCCACCTTGCTAAACAAGCTTTTGATGAAGCAATATCTGAGCTCGATACGCTGAGTGAAGAATCTTACAAGGATAGCACTCTGATCATGCAACTTTTGAGGGACAACCTCACCTTATGGACCTCTGACATCCCTGAGGATGGAGGTAATAGATGACCCACTCTGTGGACATTCCGTTCAAGCACAGTTTCTATTACTCTGTCAATTCTTTAGGAGTGCCCTCTGTAATCTCATTTTAATTTAGGCGTAATGCTATCACAGGACATGCAAAGCTATCTGTGCGCTTCTAGCACAATGCTGATTTTTTCTAAAATGTACATTATAGTAACTTTTCTATGTCCATTCACAGCTACAGCCTTTCTTTTGTATGTTGGATACTTGACAATGATGCCCACTCATTTTGCAATTTTCAGTTCTTGGATTATGTATTACTTACTATGATATTGATTTCAGAGACTGAAATTTGATTATCTTGAGATTAGACAGGTTCACATGCCAGCCAGCCAACCTGGTCCACTCAAGCCCAAAGCGTTTTGGGCGGGTTTGGACCACGGCTTTGGGCCCACTGGGCTAGGCCCTTTCTGGAAAATAACCCCGATTACTTGAAATGTGATGTGTATGTTACTTTCCAACCTAAAAATGACTTAACTGTAGCAAGCAAAAGTGTCGATTCTATGACATGGGAGACCTAATTTGTTGCATGTGGGCTTAGTATTTGGCAAGACCCCTTTGAGATTATAAAAAATGAACTTACCTTGGGCTCATTAACAAATTTTACAATGTAAGAATAGCAAGAATCATCCTATATGTCAATATTCCTTTTGGTTAACCTGAGCAAGTTTGGGTGTTGAAATAACAGGTAATTGTGTTGTGAGTAGAAACGGTTGAAAAAATATCCATTGCCCTCTTTCTAAGAAACTTTTCCTGATTCTTGAAAAGGATTTATGGAATTTGAATTGTGAAAAGTGATTTTTTTTTTGAAATATAGAAATTGTCATTAAAAAGAGATGCCATTATTTTAAATTGTACAGATAATTAACCTGTACCAATTGATTGTAGTCAAATGTTTCATAACACTAGCGGTTGTGTTTTCTAATATTTACTTTCATATATTGATGGCATATCGTGAAAGATTGAATAGTAGTGCTTTACTCAATTTCATCTTTGTTCTGTAGATATTGACACTTTGAAAATATTGTTTGCTACGATTTCAAAAGGTTGACCTTGCCATAGTTCTATCTTATTCAATACGGATGGGATTTGACAAATAAAATGGAGAAGACCTTTGTCTATATATTGATGGCAATGCATGCGAAAGCAGTGCTAGATTTTTTTTTCTTGAGACACTGTTTTTTTGAGGGTTTATTTTTTTCTCAGTGGAAGAATTCTGAATAAATATCTTTCCAGAAACACTCTTCGTCAATGAACACAAGATGAGGAACATACCTAGAATTGCCCATTTCTTATTTGATGCACTTAATGGTATAAGGGACTATATTCAAATCTACAGAGGAGAATGGATCAAACTTTCTGGAATTATCTTTCATGGTTGTGTGCCGTGATTGATGTGTACTTGCCCAACAAAAGATTTGTTTTGATTGGACAAAAGTGGTAGAAATTAAAGTGGCCCACTTCCAGCGGCTTCAGATCCTCACACTCAAGTCATCCACACGGGTTTATAGTTATAATTTGTTTAACTGGAATCAACATACTTGTCGGACTGCCTTTATTGAGACCCAACTTTACCACCCCAAATTCTTTACTCACTGGTAGGCGAAACCATGGATTTTGATCTTAGCTGCCAATTGCCCATTGGGCGGGACTCTAATAACTCAACTGATCCATCCCAAAGTCAGATTCGGGACACTACTTAAGGGTGCCCACTGCCTAGCAACCAAACCTGCCCTAAGTTGAAATTTGTTATTGAAAATTCAGCACCATTATGCTTCTATTTGAACTCATATTAGCCTAAAACCTGTTGACTCAAATACTCTTTGTTAGTTACACACCTAGGGCTTGTTTAGGAAGTTCTTGCCTTATCTAGTGGGATGGATGGGGAGGAGGGTGCGGGAGGGGAGAGAGGGAACCGGAGCGGGAGAGTCAGGGGTTCATGGGCCCGATCTTCGGGATAAAAAATAGACCTCTCAAAATCCTTTTTTTAATCCTAACATGGTTGGGCCTGCAATCCTCTGCAATCTTCCTCTTCTCCCACAACCTCCACCCCACCCCCTCACCCTCCCTCATCCTGATCCCCAGTAGATAGAATGGACACAAATCTCCCATTCTACGGATGACTCTTTGTAATCTATTGTGATGCCATTTTACCTCATTTCACTTCCGAAGATTCTTGCATGTTATTGCTGTAACCTAGACATGATGTTTGTTGTGTGTTCCTTGGTATCTTCTGTAATCTATATTCTTGTCCAATGTTTTCTTCATTCGTGTTACATAAAGAATATGACTAGAAAATTGGAGATTTTCTCCTTTAACCTTGTATGTCTTTCTCTCACTACTTTTTGGCTCAACCTTTTGACATACCTAAGGAAACTACTACAAATTTTTATGCTTTCCACTATTGGAAGATGCTCTTATAATGATATGCTCAAATTTGGCTGCAGCAGAAGATGCTACCAAGGATGGGGCTGGAAAGGCTAATGCAACTGAAGATGCTCAGGTTGGTTTCTGTAATTGATAGCAAAAGAATTCTTTTGAGTTATAAAGATTAGATGATTAACTTACTCTCTTGTTGAAGCAGAGATTGTTCCTTAAGGTGAACTAAAATTATTGTATAAAAATTTTTGCAGTGAAGTGGACCAATTGCAAGCGATGATGAAGTAGAACAGGATGAGGATTCTGAAGACATCCTTGGTGATTTTGTTCTGTTAGTTGAGTTTTCAAGCATCTACCTTGTTCTTGTGCTTGTTTTTATGGGCTTCAGTTGCTAGTCGGACATATATGTAAGTTGGCGTCTGAAGATCGTGTTCCTTCTACGTGTCATCCCATCATTCCAATGCTTCACAACTTAAAATATTGGTGATATGGTGTGACTGCTTTCAAGAGTTGTTGCATTAATTGGTGTCGAGCGAAGGAACACCTCTTTAGCTCAGTTTTTTTTCTTTTTTTTTTTCAGGATGTGCATTGTCTGGTTTTTTTGTCCCCTTTAATTTGAACTGCTGACTGACCTTATTCTGGTTAGTGAAAGAAGTGGAGAGAGACTATAAAAGAGCTCACCAGGATTTGACATAGTGATGACTAGGCTTAAGAAAATGTGATGAATGTGATGATCTTGGTAATCATTGATATGGCTGCTCAGTGCTTCAAAATATCCCTAGATTTGCTCAATGATTTAAGAAAGGTGGATCCTGGTGCAATGGTAATATTGTTTCGTTGTGATTTAGATACTATGGGTTCATGTTCAAAACACAAAAATAATATCTCCACATGTAGGGGTAAGATTGCGTTCAGATCTTGTAGTGGTGGGTGTTTTTTTTGCACAAGGATGGGTTCTAGATTTTGTGATGCTAAAGTTTAATGTCTGATAGGTAGTATTGTACTGGATATTGATGGTATAATGATCCTCCGAAGCAATAGTTTGTCCCTCGTTATGGTGCTGTTGCATACGGTGATTTATCGACTGAAGAAGGTCCTTTAGGGCAGATCGCTTTATTGTTGCTAGGCATCCCTTTGGAAGATCCCTATCGTCAGCCATCTGGCGATAGGATTTGTATTTGTTTTGAATGCTCGTGATGAGCCGTAGATGGAAGTGAAGTTTAAACTCCTCGTTCGGGTAAACCATAGCATGCAGCATTGGAATTTTTCATGTCAAGATTATAACATCGTAGGTTTCCCTGCATGTACGACAGAATCGGTGGACCAACTCTGGGATGCAAACAGGATTAAATTATGACTCGGGTTGGAAGTGGGCCTGGGCCGGGCCAACTTTGGGTAGGGTTGCAGGCTTTTTGGTCCTCGATATTTGGCACCTGAGGCTTTGGGGGGAATGCTCTGTTGCATGGGAGCATGTTGGCTCATCGACCAAAATCAAAGTTCCTGTAATGTCATTTTTTCGGAGTAAGGTGTGATGATCGGCAATCATTTCATGGAAATAAGAAAAGTTTCTCGATGCCAGGTGCTTGGGAAAACCATCCTGGATGATCCTCCTGTTCATAGTACAGGAGTGCAACCACAAGGCTCTAAATATGTTTCCAACGTCCATTATGATGTTACTGATTATTATGATGGTTTTAAGGTCGAATGAGGCATTATGGAAGCCTTTGGCTCAATCGAACCAACTGCAGTCCCACCAGCTCATCTGAGAAGAGGGGAATAGCTCAAAGGAAGCTTTTGGAACTGCCGAGCATTCTGTCAGGAAAAAAACAAACTGATCCAAAAAGCAAATCAATTTTAGGCGAAATCCGCCGTAGTCTAGTTGGTTAGAATACTTGGCTCTCACCCGAGAAACCTGGGTTTGAGTCCCGGCAACAGAATGCTATCCTTCGTTTTCTTGAACTTTCAATATTTTATAACACACGATATCACTTTTTTCTCCTGAGATATTAGTTGTTTTCTTGAACTTTTTTTTTTTTTTTTATAACACATGATTTCACTTTTCATTGCCAGCCACAACAGCCACTGAGATCCTTGCTGTTGCTCTTCAGTATGCCAGAGATAGGAATCCCTGCATTCACCTAATAGGAAATCATATAGCCAAATCACCGATCCTTCTAGCTTTGATATGGGACATTATTCATCCTCCGAATTCCACAAAATCAATTACTTTAAGAGGGCATTTGGTTTGTAATCAAAGTCTTAATCGCAGTCGTTCGAACTTTCATATAGGACATCATTCATTCCCCAAATTTCACAAAACCAATTACTTTAAGGGTGCATTTGGTTAGCGGTTGGAATTGTAATCGGAATAGTCATATTCCTCAATATGTTTGATTCGTAACTGAAATCAGTATCTAAATTGGAATGAAATTTGAATCGAGATCGAATTTTGGAGGATTGGGGCATTTCCATTCCATCTTGAATTAGAATGGGAATGCAACTCTTCCAACCAAACTGCTGGGATGGGAGTCACTTATTTCTATTTATGTTCTAGAGCCTAACATTCCTCTACAAACATGCCCTAAAGTTCTCTTTGCCCCTTCCCTATGTCTCTATTCCAGTTCTTATTGCCGCATGCATACTTTGGAATAGTGGTTTTTGTGTTGTATCTGGCATGGCCACTCCAAGTTAGCCAACTGAGCTATGTGGCCTGGACTAAGGCCTGAACCAAATGGGTCCTAGAGCGGACGAGACCGCATCCGGTTGGCCTCTACTCACGGGCACGGCTCACCTCGCTGTTAGCAGTGAACCACCATCTTTTTTCACATTTTATATTGGTATATTTATTCATTTAATTCAATAATACATATTTGGATTTAAATAAACACATTAACCAGTTACATAACTTTGCAATACTAACAGCTATTAGATAATTATTCTTACCTACCTCACATTGGATCGGGTTGGGTAAAGTAGATGGTGCAGGTTAGGTAGACAAAGTAGATTGGATCGGGTTGGATCCATTACTACTTCGAGTATTTTATTTAGAACCCATACCTCACCCAGAGGTTAAACGGCCAAACAAGTCTAGCAAAACCCACCTCATTCGGGTCGGATTAGGGATCCGTCAGGTATACTACAATTGCCATCCCTACCTACCTATTGGCTCATCTCTTTCTATTTTCACAACTCATCATCAATTTGATCCGCTAATAGGATATGTTCAAAATGATTTTAATTCTTTAACCAATCTAGGGTTTGGTTTATAATGTCATATGTTTGAAATTAGCTTAATTCATAAGCCATCTAGCTTTAGTTTAGATCAATAATTTTCTTCTCTTGTATATAGGGTGAACATTTAGTTTCTTCCACTGTCCTTGGTCAGTGAAATACAAAACTAGAGTTCAGTCAACTCTTTACTCTTTAGGCATCAAGCTCTGCGGGATCTGCTTTAAGTGGACACTTGAAAGAAAAATTTATATTTTTACCCAAAAAAAAGGAGAAAAATTTATATGCTTACGCAGAGAGAGAGAGAGAGAGAGAGAGAGAGAGAGAGAAAGAGTTTGGAGTAAAATCTCTATATTTTTTCCTAACTGCAATGATATGGAATAAAGATTCTGGGACAGCATTGCACATTGGTTGTCGACATGAATCGCAAAAACTTCCCAAGAAAAAAGAATAAAATTCATTCCGAGTGGCAAGACAAATAGTTGCTCATTGTGGAGCCTAATCCTCCATTGCTTCGTGACCTTGACGGTGTTTCCTATGGCCATGAAATGATTGGTCCAAGAAATGGGATCATATATCAAGATTTCTTCAGTGGTGGTGCAATTTGAATATTGTATCTATCCATCTCATTTGGACAATGTGGACACCATGTATAAAAAAGAAATAAAAAAGAAAAGATTGTACTATTTCAGTCTAGCAACAACTTTTTGTCCCATTATTATAATAAGATGTATAGAATACCATATATAGAGATTGGTGTTTAGATTTTAGCATCGCGCACTTCACACATTGTCATAAAATTCAATCTTGCAATGCAAACTCTATCAATTATAGGCATGAATAAATTTTGAAATCCTTATCGATGCCAATTGTTATGATTGCTTCTTTCCCACATTAATTCTCAAATGGAAACCTTCTTGATCCATCTATGTGCCATTTTGATTTCATAAATAAGAAATTTTGTTTATTGAACTGGTAGGTTATTATACATAGTGTAACAACCCTTTTTAAGATATTATTTGGATTTCTTTATCCTGTATAAGTATCTAAGATCTATTCAGCGAATAATCGATGTGGGACTAAACACACGCCCGCACGGATCCTCACACATAGAAACGTCAGATTGCATGAGCCACAATAGTCTTTTTTAACTTCTTTTTTGTGTCTGAAATCATGAGCATAAACACATGGCAACTTGAGCTGGTTATTCCATTGCTTCTTGCACAAAGGGAACAGAGATCTTATTGTCCACACTTGAGCTTTGGTTGGCGTAGGGCTAACGCTAGCCCTCCCTGAAGCTCCTTTTTTTCTTTATTCTTATTATGCTAACAACATTCAACTTTGATGCTTTCTTAGTTGAAGGAGATTCCAAGTAAGGCTCAATGGAGTGCTTTCTTGGCATGCTTGTCCCCCACAAGCACCCGCATACAATACTACAATAATTTTAGAATCTGATTGATTGGAAAACCATTATTTAAATTATCTAAATTCTTTCGAACAATCAAACAACAATTGCAGTGTCAACCACTAATTGATGAATCTTTTGAGACATCATGACTTGCTTAAGACTTTGGATATTTTGATTTTGTATATCGATATGTTTTCGCTGTTGCTAGTATCAGGATAAATGTAATATGATATATTAACTTTCATTTTAGATAATCATAAACTTCGATGGTTTAAATGAATAAGAAATGCGATTTTTTGTAGTTTATATTCATCTTTGCGCTATGAGCTCAGGATCTGTGATTAAAATACTACTTACTTTATCAAACAATGCCTGCAAAATGTCTTTTTGATGATAATTGTAGCTCGCAATCGCTAACACTGTCCTGTTCCTCTTCTTACCAAAGTTTTGTGTAGCCTTGAATTTGTATATTTTTTGGTAAGTACCTTAAGTTCATATATTGATTCAAAGTCTTGCATGCCATCTTACATGCCTTCTCATACCATATTTTGTATATCATGGGCATCATTAAATGCTTGCATAACATCAGTGTTGTATGCAAGCATTTGCATGTCATCTTCATGCCTTCTCATATCATATTTTGTATATGTTGCATAACATCAGTGGTGTATGCAAGCATAGAAATTGTCAATTACAAATTTAGGGCAACATAATTTGCCAGAAGTTTTTTTTATGATATATATTTCATTTCTCACTTGAGGGGACTAAATCACTCTTTTCGCCAGCCCTAGGTCACGGAAAAGCCCAAAAGCCGTGCTACCCTATATGGAGTAAGTTAAGCAAGCACTTCTTAAAATAAAGCTGTCTTGCACATTTAGAGAAAAAAAAGAGTTAAATTTCAGTATTTTTTATAAAATTTATATAGAATAACCAAAATAAGAACTATCATTGAATAGGAGTCATAAAAAAAAAAAAAGTGTTGGAAGAAACATCCCAATCAAAGCTCGCTATTTCGGTACCGAATTACATATCGATGCCATATTAGCACAGTACCGACACGGTACAATATGAAATTTTTTAGGCGTACTGAATATTTATATGCCATCTATATTAGATATTGGTACCGAACTAATATAGTATAGTATGCTCCGTATAATTTGGTTTGGACTTATGTGGCATATGATCCGAATGTTTGGATGGAAAAGCATTAAAAGAACGAACAAAATTCATCATCTAGGAGACGACTTACAATCGCCTGAGAGGAGAAAAACTGCTTCTGCGGTTAAAGCTCACCTGTGCTCACCTATGGTGCCTACACCGCGGATCGACGCGCATCCAATGCACTCCGTCAGAGTAAAAAGGCCGAGTTGCGTAAAGGCGGAGTAAAATTACGAATTTAAGAGTTATAATTTTATATTCAAATTAAAAAGATTAAAGGGGAGATTAATAAATTCGGAAAGCTTTATAAACCCCAACCTATGGATCGAGATTTTTTCTCTCTCAAGGCCATTAGCTCACCGATTCGCTTCTCTTCTCTCTCTTCCTCTCGTCCTTCAATTCCCCCGAAAGAGAGAAGCGGAAACCCTATCTCCGGCCCCGAATGGCGAACAGCAATCTACCTCGCCGAATTATCAAGGTAAATCCCCCATCGGTGCGTCTACGATCCGATTCTCTTTTCACTGTCCATCCTTTTTGTTCCTTCGACCTCGATGGAGGAATGGATTTGATGCATGTTTCTAGGGGCTTTGATCTCCCAAATGTTTTCACGCATTTATTCTTGTTTTGGATTTCTCTTGTTTCTGATTCTGGTTTCTTGGGTCCCGTGATGGAGCAGGAAACGCAGCGCCTCCTCAGCGAGCCAGGTATCTTGAATTGCTCTTTCGATATCGTGCCATTTGTGATTTGATTTCGTGCTGATCGTTTCGGAAAATCGGTTTTCGACTCGACTTGCGGTTATTTGAAGATGTTAATAGCTTTTCAATTTTGCTAAATTTAGGGCGGTGGATTTTTGGGTTTTTTCTTGGGGATTCGCTTATTTATCTAGGGTTTTGGGTAATTCTTGCGGTGATCTGTTGCAGCTCCTGGCATAAGTGCCTCTCCATCAGAGGACAATATGCGCTATTTTAATGTGATGATTCTTGGACCGACGCAGTCTCCATATGAAGGTGATTAGCTTGCTAAAAATTTGTTATTGCATTTCGATTAATTTCACAAATTCGATAGTCCATGATTTTTCACGTCTTGCTTGGAATGCCAGGGACGGCATCTCTTGTCTGTCAGTCTGGTAGGATAACCTGCCTTAATGACTTGAAAGTTGCTGTGAATTATTTCTTCTGTTGCGTGTGTTAAAATGTGCAAATCCTGATTTGATCGTTGTGTTTTTCTCATTGCTTGCTATAATTGATTCGTACTATCTTTCGCATGTAACAACTTAGCGGAAATGTGTTGCCACGACTTTCTTTCAGTCAAGCTTGATACTGACGAGATTTTTCCTTATTATATTGATGGAATACTTAAATTTGCAAATGCTTATATTCATGTATTTTTGCTTATTTTATATCAGTTGATGTAATTTTCTTACCAGGATGCGTCATATATTAGTGATATTTGAAATTATAAGTTTTATTTGATCTGTACAGTACAGTTACGAGTTTTTTTCTTCCTTGTGTCATGACATGTGTTGTTACTCCATGCCATATATTATAGTTTGACTAGGTTACTTTCTTCTCTAATTTTTTTGTGCATAGGTTTAGCTATGTAAGCTTGTTGGTCAAGTAGGACAGCACTATTTTAAGGTCATGGAACCAAAGACAGCTACTCTTTAAAAAGAAAATGTCTTTATAAGAGACGGCTGCGATCATGCTTACCATTTCTTTCCTTTTTTTTTAAAAAAATGAACCTTCTGGCTTGGACTCATGATTTTGACGTGTCTGAGTTTTGGATGCTTATTCCAAGAATGGAATGTGCAGATTACTTGGCTTTTATTAAGAGTTGAGAATCCTGGGGACATTGATTGAACTTAACTTCAGTGGTGTTTTTTGGCATGTATGTGCAAAATCAGCCATTTTTTGTTGCAAAGATTGGTAATGTTGATATTTTTAGTATGTCATTGTAACTTTATTGTGATGGTTTTGAAATTTGATGTGGACCCTAATGGCCTTATATTTATTGTTCAATTGGAACTGTATACCTTACAGCAGTTCTATTATTTATGTACTGTGTAGCTTGTATATTTGTTCATTCTGTCATCATCCATGGTTTGTGCCCTATGCGTCCGTAGAGTATCAATTAGCATTATTTTGCATGTTAGAATACAAACAATTCAAGATGTAAGAACATATATCATGACATTTGGCAATCACAAGACAAACAACTTAAAAGTAGCGTATGTCTTAGTTCATACTTATTTATCAAATATGCTAACTTATCCAAGTTGTTGACATGGTTTAACATGTTTCTCTGAACCAAAGCCTAGAACAAATCTTGATTAGGTCATGCATGATATTGGATGTCTAGAATTGATTTGATGCATTTATCATGCTTGACTTTGTTTAAGTAGATTGCTCCAAAGAAATATGTTTTTAAGTGGCAACGGCAATGCTTTTGCTGGAAGACAAGACAATCAGATTATTGTGGGATAGGATCTCACTTTTATCTGAGTCATCTACTAGCATGAGTAGAAATAATATTGATAATACTTTCTTAAACAATTGAGTTTGGTGCAGGATTGGATCAATTAGTTAATTGATTCTAGTTTGTATCATGCGTGCTGGAGGACTCTTAGGTTAGGATATGGTCAGTTTCAACGTCAATGACTTGATAACCAGCCTTAGTAATGATTAGGATGTGTATCATATGTACAGCATCACAATACATATAAATATAATGTATTTTATCCATGTATATGACAAATCCCTATATTGTATGTTAGATTGATAAATGTTGTCATGTAGACAATTGGTCGTAATTTACTAATAATAGATGCATACACAGGTACATGCAATGGCACATTAGAAACAGGTTTAAGATTTATCGATAATCTGATTGAGTCCAGTTTATTAAAGTTTAGGAAGAAATAAGATCGCTCAAAGGTATCACGGAGATAGTTAGGAAATTGATCATTATATTTCTAATATTTACACCAATATTTTTCTTCAGATAAAGTTTTCTCAAAACACTAATGATTGCTGTATCTGAAAATTTAACTAACCTGTAGACTCAACTCGCTTAACAGTGGCTACATCAGAAACATGACAGTTCTACAAACAAGCATAATCTTTAATTTGTAATTGCCTTGTTTTGATGTTGAAGTTAACCATAGAATTAAGCCTAGCCCTAACTATTTGTGGTTGGTTTTTTGAATCCTTATTAGCCAAACATTTCTATTTAGCACTTCCTTTAATGTTATTTAAACTGGAATGCTCTTGCATTTATTTCAATATTTTACATGCTTTTGATGAATGGTTAAGATAACATCAGACCTCTACCTTGTAGGTTTAGATCAAGAAAACAGAAAAAAATATAGTTTGCTATGGATTAACAATTCATGATTTAGGTTGCTCATGGCTGGAGCTAGGCATGGACTTACTGGGCTTGGACTCACTGGGCTTGGCTGGCTTCGGGCTCAAGATGGGCCGTGGGCTTGAGCCCAAGCCTCAAAATTTGGGCTCGAACTTGTTTTGGGCTTGATGTGGGCAGGCTTAAGCTTGACTTTGGTTTGGAACAAACAGCTTGTTGGCCTTATAAACCGAGACGTTTTACACTTTTGAACCCAATACTCTTTAACTCCTAATCCCTTCCCTTCCTCTCCCCTCTTTTCTCTTTGTGTTCATGCCCAATGCCACAACCCATAACCGCTGTACATAGCTGCTGCTACTGCTGCTGCTGTATGCCACTATCAAAGAAAATTTGTGAGGTTGTGAGATCTATTCTCCACCTTCAAAGAAATGAAAGGTGATGCAGTGAGTTGAAAGCAGCAGTGGAGAGGACATGGTGGGCAACATGCAGCGAGGGAGAGCATCTAGTGGGATGTGGGCAGTGACGAACACTACATGATGCAATGGGCAGCAAAGTAGAGAGGATTATGGTGGTGTTTAGGCTGGTCTCTACAAGATTTAAGCCAATATTCTTTGTGAACTATTTTGAGCAAGATTAGAAGTAGGGATAGGATAACGGTTTGAAGATTGGAGGTCCGGTGGTCTAGTAAAAGATTAAAAAATATCTAGTGAGAAGTAAATGAACATTTCAAAAAAGTAATTGGGTTTTATACAAGATTGGAAGAGGAAGAACTTTGCTTTATACAAAGAAATGAAAGTCAAATTGTGACCTACCTGGCGACCTATTGCCTTAGTGAGAATGCAAGGCAAACCAAATAATCATTGAAATGGAATCAATCATCCTACACTATGTTAACAAATATGTGAAAGGTTTTATTATTTAGGATTTTTCGCATGGATACCTTTCTAAATATCGAATTTTGCGTGAATACCCTTTCAAAATTCATATTTGTATGTATACCCTCGTAAAACTCTTTTATTGTACAAATACCCTAATATAACGGTTGTTTTAACGGTGTTAAAAAAATCATATTTATATTAATTAAAAATAAAATAAAAAATTGAAATGATGTTATTATTCTTGCTATTTCCTCCCTCCGCCGCCTTAATCTTCCCTCCCCCCCCCACCCCCGATGTTCCGGCTTCCTCCCCGCCCCCTGCGTATCGGGATCCCAAGAAGAAGAAGAAGAAGACAAGAGCTCCACACAGTTGTGCTCTGCTTCAGAATCTCTTGGGCCCAGAAGAGAGAGAGAGAGAGGACTGCATAGAATCCAAAGGAACCTCGGCTCATCAGGATTATCTCTCGATCTATGACCCTGTTGATACCTCTGGTGTCTCGGTAGCTGGCTTTTTTTTTTCCTTCTGTTTTTTGGTTTTTGTTTCTTTTAACTTTTGAAGGGAGAAAGTGAGGGAACACTGTGAACCAGCAGTCCTCTCTCTCTCTCTCTCTCTCTCTCTCTTCTGGGCCCAAGAGATTTTGAAGCAGAGCACAGCTGTGTGGAGCTCCTGCCTTCTTCTTCTTCTTCTTCTTGGGATCCCGATACGCAGGGGGCGGGGAGGAAGCCGGGCACCGGGGGGGCTGGGGGGGGGGTTGCTGGTGTGGGGTGGGGAGGGGGGGGATCTCTCTCTCTCTCTCTCTCTCTCTCTCCTGGGCCCAAGAGATTTTGAAGCAGAGCACAACTGTGTGGAGCTCCTGTCTTCTTCTTCTTGGGATTCCGATACGCAGGGGGCGGGGAGGAAGCCGGGCACCGGGTGGGGCTGGGGGGGGGGGTTGCTGGTGTGGGGTGGGGAGGGATCTCTCTCTCTCTCTCTCTCTCTCTCTCTCTTCTGGGCCCAAGAGATTTTGAAGCAGAACATAGCTGTGTGGAGCTCCTGTCTTCTTCTTCTTCTTGGGATCCCGATACGCAGGGGGCAGGGAGGAAGCCGAGCACCGGGGGGGGGGGGGGGGAGGAAATAGTAAGGATAGTAACGTCAGTTTAAAATTTTATTTTATTTTTAATTAATATAAATATGATTTTTTTAACACCGTTAAAACAACTGTTATATTAGGGGTATTTGTACAATAACCGAGTTTTACGAGGGTATACATGCAAATATCAATTTTGAAAGGGTATTCACGCAAAATTCGATATTTAGAAGGGGGTATCCATGCAAAAAACCCTATTATTTAATACACTTCAATGCATTCCTTATCAATAGGTTTCGGAGGGATGAGCAATGATTGTTGGCGAAATGTTTAACTTGTACGAATCTTTCCATTTTTTATCCGGTCCATTCGTTCGTACAGCTATTTACTTGATCACAGACATTTCTGCAGCACCTCTAACAGAAGAACAAATAGTCAATTTTGAAAGAACTTATTTTCAACTTCTTTTAGATATGAATCTATCTATGGAAATTGTAATTAGGCCTTGGGCCGAATCAGGCTTGCGTCTAATCATTTAGGGCCATGCCATGCCTAGGGCTAAACCCTAAAAAAACAATTGAATTTCAGGGCCAGGCCAGGTATAGCCTGCCTTCATTTAATCCAGGCCAAGATTGAACTTATGGTGAGTGGCCCAAGCCAAGTCCATTAGTAGCTCTACGTATGATTTTGATTATTCTGGTATCATTGATTGTTAATTGTGGAAAGTAATACATGCTAGGCGACTTAAGATGAACATATATATTGAAGAGCTAGTGAGAAATCTGGACCTGAATTGCCTTCGTTAGCTACTCTTTTTTTTTTTGCCAAAGATGTTAGCTACTTTAGCGGCGTGGAAGTGGAGCTTAAAAGGGAAGAAAAGGGGAGTGGAAGTGCCTAGGAAGATTATATGTTAGATCTCATTACATTTTAGAAAATGATATAACTACAACCCTTTAAACTTTTTAAGAAAATAAAATTATGGATATTAAAAAAAGAAAGATGAACTATCGATGTTACATATGGTATTGAACTAGATTAAATTTGATTAAATAATGTTGGAAGAAGAACATACTTGATTAAAATGAGTTGGAAGCATTAGAATGGGTGGATGCAGGAGTGAGACCAAGATTTTGAATTGGCTGAAACACCTTAAGTAGAATAACCTATCTCCTAATGTAAAATTCCACTGGGAAACCATCACAATCTAAATCTGAAGCTGCTAAGATGTGGGATCAAGATTCGTTGTACCGGTACTGTTAGGTATACCGGTTGCCTAGTGGACCAGCACGGTTCCGGTTCGGACCTGTTTAAACCGGTACCGAACTGGAACACTCTTTCCCGTCGGAACCGGGGAATAAGTAGAGAACAAGAGAGCGAGCGGGGGAGGGAGGGAGGAGAGGAGAGGCCGCCCGCGAGGGGGAGGCGGAGGCCGGGGAGGGGGCGGCGAGGCCCGCGGGGGCGCGACAAAGGTTGAGGCTGCGGTCCCCAAATTAAAAAAAATGGAGATTTTTAAGTGAAATCGGCAACCGTGTCCCTGTTTCTTTTGTCGTCCCCTTTTTCGAAAGAAAGAAATAGGGGACGCGGCCTCGGCCTTTGCCGTGCCCCTGCGGGCTCTGCCGCCCCCCACGGCCTTTCGCAAGCGGCGGAGGCCTCTCCTCCCTCCCTCTCTTCCATGCTCTCTCTCTCTTCTTCTCTTCGTCTTCCCTGGCTTCGGCTGGGTTCGGCCCGTACCGGTTACAGGCCGGACCAGTCCGAACCGGCCGGTACGGGCTGGTTCGTCAGACCATGCGTGGGATTCAAACTGTATGAAAAAACTGTTAGTTTATGAAAGTTGGTTTGGATATTGCTTCTCTCTGATTCAGAATGAGAACCAGCACTTCCGAAGACCCAATTATCTATATCTGATGCTTTGGTATAAACATAGTTATATAGTTGATTTTTTTCCTTGAAATAGATTTTCACCTACCTAGGGCTCGTAATGAATCTCTAGTAAATTCCTATAGAATTACCATATTCTGAAAGAATTCTCATGTAAATTTTGAGTTTGATATAGTGTTTTTTTTGTAAGATGGAAAGTATGGCCAATTAAGCCTATGCATATAATCTGCATTTGGACCACTTAAGTGGGTTGATGAAACCAACCTTCTGGAGAAAAGGTCAATATGCCTTTCTTTCCGCATGAGGCTTAATCATTTTTGGTTATTGCATCTATGATGGCCGCTAGTTGTGTTATTATTTTTGACACTGGTTTACACTGGGTGTTCCCTGCATATTGCATATGATAACAATTTCTACTTATATATGAGTTATTCCGTGTGTTTATTATGTTCCAATTTAATTAAGGATGAGCTATATTTTATGGGTTCTTGCATCTTAATTCTAGGTTCTTCTAGTGATATCTCCATGCAATGACTTATAATTAAATTGTGTCCTGTATTCCCACACTTGTATCGATCTCAATATTGAAATTGAATGAACATATCGATTTCTTCCATCAGATAGCTGTAATTAAAGAGGCACTTTTTAGGGAATGGATCTATGCAAAAATGATTTAAATTGTATTTTTTAATCAATTTGGTCTTTTGATTTTTATTAATATGAAATATCGTCTTTTTTTTTGCCTTAATAGGAGGGGTTTTCAAGCTTGAATTGTTCTTGCCTGAAGAGTATCCTATGGCTGCCCCGAAGGTAAAACAGCATTCAATAGAGTTCCCATGGGTCATTTGCATATTGTTAATGATAGACTGTTCTAGTAGTTGGTACTAAAAAAAACTTTGAAGGCTAATTTGCATCTAAATGTCTACTTCACTGTCACTTAATCCAAAGATGTGTCCTAACCATCAACGTACATGTAAAAAATGCTAGCCTTACATATTGTTCTTGTGTGAAGTGGAACTGACAAAATTTCTGTATATCACTTTCTGATTCAACCATTCAAGTAAAGGAAAAAAAATCTTGATGGTCCATGCATGTGGAAATTAGTAATTTTAGTCCAATTTTATGGGGTTGACTACGTGCATTTGTGCACCAAGATGGTTGTGTATCGTAAGCTGACTGTAATCATTGCTCGTATAGTTTTGAAGAAGACTTCCAACTTATGGTTTTCTGCTAAGCAATTGAGCGGATATAAATGGTTAGCGGAAAAATCTGAGGATTGTCAGTGGAGCAGTCACAACCTCAGTGATAGGATGGCTGCATGTATCCATAGGTGTCTTGCACAGTGACCTGCTTATCACTGTTGCAGATGGCTGCAAACAGAGACATGGCATTTCTTCCAGTAAGGAAGAAAGTAAATTGTGCAAAATGTCTTGTATTTGTTCCCCATTTGAATCTGTCAGGCTTCAAGCACTAAAATTTAGTCATCCATGAAGATATGATGTTCATTTTATGAAAACTCTGACAGATCATAGGAGTATGATTGCCATGAAAATCTATGTAGAATTATTTAGTTGAATTATTTACTCCTCATTCAACTGATGGTTGTGACTTGTGAAAAACTTTAACAATCTAAACCAATAAGCTATTTAATTGTAGTGTTCATCTATAAAAGTTGTTAGTAATAATGCCTAGCATGTGTTATCCTATGAGTCTATTATTTGCTTGTAGCACCTTGAATAAATTGCGGGGGTTTGCTTTAATGTGTTTCCTGTTTTAAAAAAAAAAATTGATACCTAAAAAGTTACAACTGATGTTAGTTATAGCGAATAATTATTGCAGTTTTGCCCTCATTTTTAGTAATTTTGTTATATAAAAAAAATTGGGCTTGAAATGATGGGATCATGAAAATATTATTTGTCACATATCAATAGTTAAAAGATTTTAAGTTTAAAATGTTTCACAACACAGAAGAAGGTGCAGCGGGAGGGCAGGTATGTTTAAGAAATGTGCTCTTAGCGGCGGCGTAAACATAAGCTTTACATGCTTGCTTGTATGCATTCATACTATTACCATATATATACTGTAGCTAACTGGATGGTGGATGATAGTATGATAGCTGCCTCTCATCTCTGATGTTTCTTTGTTTTCTAACTGTTTCCTAAAAATGTTAATTTTGAAATTTGAGTTACGAAAAAAATATAGTTATAATGGTCATTATTAATTCTGATAAATCATATGATGCCTATGTGGCAGTGCCAAAAAACAAACCCCTCTAAATACAGGTGTTGTTTTAGTGATTACAGAATGCTTATATAATAGCCATCTTTTGTGTTTGTTTTGTGAAGGATGATTGTTAATATCATCATGACAGCCATTGTTCAAACAGCGCATCCACGACTCGAGAAGGGTGTCCTCTCCCTCATAGACCTTTCCTTCTGCTACTGTTCTTGTAAATTTACTCTAAGTTCACTTCTTGTCATTGATATTATTATCTCCATTATTTGGTTTTTCAACATTGACAGGATATCAACTAAAATCTGATTCCAATTTACCTTGGTGTATTTGCAATGTTAAATTCTAGGACATGCTTGCAGTGTTCTCATGTTAAAGTCTTGCTAATTGGATCTCTATCTGTACTTCATGTGGCTCTCTATAGCTGATGATTCTTCTCATTGGTTATGACAGTAACCTGTACATTAGGAATATGCATAGATTATCTGTCACATTGGGCATCTAATGTACCTGTTAATGTTCATCTACTCTTATTTATTGATGCGAAAATTAAGGCATGTTGCCTTTTCGTTTTTTTTTTTTTCAATATATATATGAGAGAACTACAGGTTATGAGGGAATATCTTTTCTCAGTCTTCCCTATGCAGCCGATATCTTATTTTATCTGATGACCTTAAACATATGAGACTTGTTATATGCGCTGTTCAATTGCCTTATTTCTTATTCTTTCATGAACAATTCATTTTAATTGCTATCTTTATTTGAATTCATTTCGACTGCCCATTCTATTCTCTTGGTATTTTAGTATTTTTATTGTACCACTAGGCATTTATGATCCATGAAACTAGCTAATTTATAGTATTTGAGTCTCTTGATCTTGATTGCTTTTGAGGTTTGTGCTACTTTGATCTTGATCAGTTATAGTGTGTATTGAACCATCTATCTACTTCTGGTCTAATTGTTGATTTAACAGGTTCGCTTTCTCACCAAGATTTACCATCCTAATATTGACAAGGCAAGCAGATCACCTTCTTTTATTTGTTATCTTCCTGGAGAGAACGTATTTTGAATTTAATATTTTGCATGCAGCTTGGAAGAATATGCCTTGATATTCTTAAAGATAAATGGAGTCCAGCTCTCCAGATTCGAACTGTATTGCTGAGGTTACATGATTATTTCCATTGCACTATTACTGTTAGTACTGTCTTTTGATGATTCTTTATTGTTTCCTCTAGGAGAAATTTATTTTCCAAATTTCATTTTTTTCTCCCTCTCTCTCTAATAAGTGCTGTTACTACTGGGGTTTTATCCGCATGAGACTCTTAAGGGTTATGTGCAAGTTACTCATGATTATTAAGAAATAAGTCTCAGAAAATGATAATAGCAGCCTTTTATTAGATTATTCTAATCAAGCTATAATACTTTTGGTTTCATTATCTGGGGCTTGATTTTATAGGGGGTTATCGATCTTCTGCTGATTAATTGATGTTGTTCATTGTCCCTTTTTTATCAGTATTCAAGCGCTTCTGAGTGCTCCAAACCCAGATGACCCTCTTTCTGACAACATTGCAAAGCATTGGAAGGCAAATGAAGCTGAAGCTGTAGAAACAGGTTAGATTATAATCCTACGACTACCAGCTCGTGATAAACAACCTGGCCATGAGATTATTGTGTCAGGCAATAGCTATTTTAACTTGGTGATGGTTCACCTATCTGGATATTTCGTGGGCTTATGTCGCTATCTTCACTTGATGGAACTTATTTGGAATGGTGCAGCCAAGGAATGGACCCGTCTATATGCCAGCGGGGCATGACGACATTGCAGTAGTAGCTGTGTGCTCGTAATAACTAGTCCACTTTGGAAGTTAATTCGGCCATTGTTTGCTTGCAACAATGCAATGGAAGTGTTGGATGGTGCTCCTTTCAAATGTTAGTCCTTCCAAGCTCCAATTATACCATATGATGTAAATCACTTCGTTGGGCTGAAGCCACCTTTTCAGATATCATTTGTGTCACTAGTCGAAGTTTGCTGTTTTTGGGTCTCTTGTGCAAGGAGCATTCAGTTTCATAATAACATAGGTGCATTTTACGATTTTCATGTTTTAAAACAGCAGATATTGGAACTTGTTAAGGCAGTTTGTTTGTGCGCAAGTCTTCCCGTGCTCGAAATTCTCTGCTTGGATTTGCAGGGGTGATGTTTGTATTCTCAATAATTCGGTCTTGTTCATATATCACAGATAACATTGCTTTGAGCTAATCCTTAGGGGGAAAAAATAGCAGGTTTGCGGCATCACTTTGTGGTTCTTGGTGGGGGTTCCGCGAAGTGAGTTTATCGTCCGATCCCTTTTCTGTTTAGAACGAAGGTGAGTCATCTATTGCAATTGCAATGGTCACACGTTGTACCGTCGGATCAAATGGAATGGACTAGTTTGAATATATGAAGGAAATAAATGAGCAGATTTTCCGGTTTAAGAAGGCTCCAAGAATCTGGTACAGCAACACTGCTTGCGAGAATTGGCTCAATTCGCCAACCAAAAATCAAAAACAAAAAAACAAAATTTGACATGTTTATATTTTAATCTCTCTCTCTCTCTCTCTCTCTCTCTCTATCTGAGACTTGGGGACCTTGAGGGTGAGGGTTGTTGCGAGATGTCTTCCATTCATTTCACATGTTCGGAGCGTCGGGGTACAATTAAGGAGGTTAGGCCTTCCATTCGGTTAGCATCACGTAGGAAGTGGGGATCCATCACCCTTGTAGCTGTGGGTGTCCCCGGCATTGGTATCCTCTCCACAATTTGTTCTCTTAGAATGTCATGGAGCTTTCCAAAGAGCTTCTGCTTCACGGTCTCAAATGCTCTATCAAGGTTAGCAATCTGCATCATTATGCCACATCTTCAACTACAATTAACGCCATATAATTATTCAGATGCAAAATTACATCATTTATATTCATGTGCCAGTCATTTTAATACACGCGGTTGCACCATAGTCGGTATCATTCAACTTAGAGACTGAAATTTGGTTCGTGGTGTGCTCAAAAAATGATACTACTCATAATTTGAAGATGGATACGTTCATATCTTGCACAATAATGCGAAAACTTCCGGCCATATATACATGTGAATGTACAAAAAAGTACTCATACTACATAATTCAAATATATATATATATATATATATATGTGCATATGCATGCATGGATATATGTATCAAAGTATATGTGTTGATATGTGTATGCAATGCATGTATTCATCAATGTGACATTAGTTGTATCCGTAAAAGATAGCATTTTAATATTTGATGGGTCCATCTGATGTTATGCTGATAAAAGCGACATCCCACATCTGTCTGTTATTCTATCAAATCCATCCCCTACAATTGTCTACCATCATTTTACTTTGAGTGCTAGAAGAAATTCTGTATCTCATTCCCAATAGCTATTAATCTGGATAAGACTCGGCGCGCGCGCGTGTTAGGTGTCGGGTGGGGTTGTGGGGAGGTGGGGGTTATGAGTTATGACTAGAGTAAGTTTGTGAAGAGGGCACACTTGCCTGCTCTGTGGCGTTCACATTGTACATGAAGAGCCCAAAATAGAGATCCGTACTGTCACTGACTGTATTCTCTGTCTGCAAAGCAGAAGAAAGCCATTGCCATTGCCATTGCAGTAGGATCAAGATATTAGTAAACTAGTCATCACAGGAGCTTTTGTGTAAGAACTCCAAGTAAAATTCAACAATGTGTGAATTTAATTACCAGGTTCAGGAGGGTCTCATATCCCTTTGTGTTAATGGGTGTTGACTCCAGATTCAGATGTGATAGGATCCTGCATCTTGAAGATAAATGTCAGAGTTTGTGAAGATAAATGAAGATAAATGTCATAAAATTAAAGCCGTTGGATGAAGTGGAGAGAGAGATGCTTTTGGAACATTATGTGATAGGCAAATACCCTTAAGATTTTTTTTAAAAAAAATATAAAACACCAATAAAACTTATCATACTGTATTAATCAGAGTGTTAGGCAGTGAAGAAGATAGATGAAAACAAGTATAATAGGAAGGAGTTTATGGATGTATGATAATACAAGAAAAATAAAATAAAAAATAAGTATATTAAAGAAGTTGTAGGAGTTGCACAAGTTAAGGATAAAGTAATGAAAAACTGATTGAGATGGTACCAATATGTACAACAAAGATAGAAGAAAGCTCTAAAAAGGATAGATACTTTGGTTTTGTGCCGAAGGTGATAAGAAAAAGGAGAAGAAGACTTGAGGTGACATAGATGGAGATTGTACAAAACGATATAAAAAAACTCGGAATAATATTAACCTAAATAGGAATATTTGGCGAAATAGTATCCATAAAACTGATCCTAATTCTAATAGATCGAAAGAGTAGGAATGGATAGAGAAGAGAGAATCCTTCAAAAATAGAGAAATCCCTTATTTCTATATGTTGATGAGACAAGATATCAATTGTTGGCAAAAAGTTAGATGGTTATAGTAAGATATCAATTGTTGGAAAAAAAAGCTAGATGATTGTAGTTTATTTAAGTAATTGAATGGGTATATATATATATATATATATATTTTATAGAAGAAAATTATTTTATAAATGTAGGGTATTATTCTGGTTACGTTAAAGTTTGTTATAAATATTTTATGTTCCCTACTAGAACTAGCATATCAGCATACATCATTTTACCTTCCAATTGTGTGGGTAATGAACTGACTGCCGGCAGCATAGCGATCATGTTCTTCACATGACATATGCACCATCCTACAACCCTGCTTAAGAAATTGGAAAAAAGTTGGTTAATTTCTTTACATTGCTGGGAAACATAAATATAAATTTCTTTCTTACTTGACATGTGCATATAAAATCCAGTGGAATGGTGAAGTATACAATTGCTCTATTTTCAAATCATGCTTGGATTTTACATGAAGTGGTTGTGAAACTGGCATCAATTTTTTTCTTTTTCTTTCACCAAAAAATTGCACTACTTCATAACCACTATGAAGGTCGAGATTTTCTAGAACATGTTTGTTTACTAGAATAAGAAGATTAAAAGCAATGATCAATAGAGAATATACAAAAAATTTTAGAAAAAGTACTCGAAACAAAAATTTTCGATCTCGTGATTTAAGAATTTTATGTAAGATTTCATTTCATAATCGGACAAAATATATATATTCTTGAAGTCATAATTTATTATTTCAAAAAAATAACGGGGAATATCATGATTTTGTAGCAGAGATGGTCCTTGTCATATTGAACTACAATCGACAATTTGGCTCAGCCGACCAGGTTATCCTGGTTCGACATGATTTAAGTGCGATGCGGTCCAATGCGGTCTAAGATTAGCACATGTTTAGATCATTATGATCAATTAAGACTCATAGGTTACTAACCTCTTTCTCAAAGATGTTCAAGAAACGGGCACATTTCCGAGCTTGTAAGCTGCGAGGACGGACCCGGACTTGGTCATAGACGAAGGGCAGCCCCACCCAGCCATGCCTCCCACTCTCGGGCCCAAACATTGGGTGCGTGCACACTATCCCAAATTCCGGCGGAAGAACCTTTAACGAAAGAAAAAAAAAATGCAATAAAAGTGACCGTTAGCTCGTACGCAATTTAAAATTCAAACTACAAGAGAACACCTTTGCTGGGAATTGAGATATAGGAAACACCATTCTTATGATCTCATACATACTCGATCGCCATGCAAAATTACTTCTGCTTACCTCGACGAATAGATTTCTGGGGTACTGCTTGACGGATAGAACGTCGGCGAAGATGGTGTCAGGCTTGAGCTTGTGCAGTGGGATCCTACGAATGACACCCTCCGTCGACAGGATGGAAGTACAGACGAGCACAATGTCCGGTTGCTCCTCACACATTGCGTCCAGGCTCCTGAAATGGATCAAAATTATGAAGAAGCATGCCTATGATTTCCACGTCCCTCCCTTGTGCATTAGAAAGTAGGATGACAAGCTTTCATTCAGCATTGCTTACCGAAAGAATTGGATCCCATGTCGATTGCAATACTGTGAGTAGTCCGTTCTCGACGTCGCAAGCACGTTGTGGCCCTGCCTCGCGAGCCCTCTAGCTATGAACTGCCCAAAGTTTCCGAATCCAATGATGGCGATCCTTAATGGATCTTCTCGAGGCTTGTTTGGTGGTTCGGGAGCCATGCGGACATGATCAAGGATTGAGGTGCAGCGCAGGGGAGAAGAACTGGAAGGAAGTCGCAGGTTGCTTGATCTGGAGATGGATTGGGAGGGCAAAATTACTTTGGTGGATGTGGCGGTCATCCTGATCGCAGAAAGATCAGGTCTGGTAATTTTTGAAAGGTTGGTATTGGAGATAGAAATGTGGATAGAGGAAGAGGCCATTCCTTCCTACTCTCTTGGAAAAAGAGAGAGAGAGAAGCTTCTCTAGGACAGCTTCTCTTTGATTCTGTTCTGAGAAGAGGGTAGGAAGGCAGTCTGAAGTAGAAAAAATGGAGGGGCATTTATACATGACGGAGTTCATCGATAACGTTCCTTAAAAATTCCAGATTCCAAATAAAGAGAAAGGCCTTGTGTTAAATTGGATACTGTCCCTTTAATTTTATTTTGAGCTCCTCCCATGTCTGTGGGGAAGAGGGTTTGAAGGCGCAGCACAGGATGGGAAGAGGGGAACGCTATTTATGCGCCGGATGACCCGCAGGGAGTTGACTTCTTTGCCTTCCATTTATGCCTCCCTCTATCACGCTCGAGGATTTAGGAATGATGCAAATGGTAAGGCTGCTAAAGGTTGAGGACGGCATGTGGTTTGACTGATTGCGAGACGAATTGACTCGGTCGCTCGGGATGGATGCCTCAAGGATTTTTTTAGCGATCACCAAGTCTCATTTCCGAGTCTATACATAGTGACCAAGATTTTGAAGTACCATCTTACATGATTGGTCCAAAAACCTTAAGCAACATAAAAATTAGCCCACATTTCTGCTCAACGTTTGCGTGCTCCATTGTTAAAATAAATTATATTTATATCTAATAGTTTGAAAAAACTAACACTAACCCTCTTCATGTTTGATATTATCCAACATTTCAACCTTTAACATCAAACCATTAATCTTAAATAGAATCCAAGTATCACATTAGAAAAAAAAAATTAAAAATTATTAAAATAATCTTAAGTGATATAACAACCGACAAAAAAATTATGTGCATCTTCGTTTCTCTCCAAGAACAATTTAAATTTTCATATGAGATAAATGGTTTCACTAACGCTATTAATTAATATGGATATAGATGTAGATTTTATAAATTATTAGATGCAAGTGTAATAAGAAATACATGTACAAACCATACATCATGATAACCATGTGAGCGTCACACGACTCAACCATTGATATGATAGCTATGCATGGAAAACACTACGTCAAAAGTCTACGGTTGCTCTAGTCTACTCCAGGCTCACGTTACAGACGAACAAATCAGAAAGGGCCTTGTTGCATCAGTTTTCAGCATCACAGGAACAGGTATTTCCATCAAGGAGAAGGAACAATCATAAAAATGACTCCGGCCAAACCAATGTCTCAAGAGCAGAAGCCTAGTTCCGGAGGACCAGCGGTAACTCATCACAGTCATATATTGCTATGGTCGATTTCACAAAAATTGAGGCTCCTGTCTCTTGTAAACAGTAAGAATTTCTCCTCTTGAAGCAAGAACTGCTACTACCCTAACATCTCAACAGCATCATACAAATGCTGATATCACCATCTACCAATTAAACAAGTTTCTTGATAAAATTTTTAATTGGATGTGATCATGCAAAGACTAACTATTTTCCATGTACCCATTTTTGGTTTTTTTGGCTTCAACGAACTCAACCTGCAATAGGTACTGATTATATATTAATAAAGGAGCAATTGCAAATAAGAAACCAAAATTCACAACTAAAATCATTAGAATAATCAGAAAAGTTTGTCTTTAATGAAAGATGAGCAGCACAGTTTCCAGGTTCCTGCAGAAAACTATGCTGGTTGAGATCACCAGCTACTGAGTTCTTACCACGACACTCCTTAGTTCTTACCACGCAAATAAATAACAAATAAAACAGATAACAACATCTGTAAAGCCACAAGACAGGTCTTGTTTAAACAACAAAGCCAGCAGGAAGGTGGGTCATTTTTAGTTGTGGGGAAAAAATGCTTTCCGCCAATAAAGCAGAGTCAAATGTCATCAGCCCTTCCCAGACAACAAAGTTCCTCCAGTAGTGAAAATTGGCCCATCAGTTCGAATATAAAGTAAACTGCAGCTACTGCATTGTGCGAGCAACACGAGGCCTGACCGGAGTCTTCGAAGGACTTAACCTGAAAGGGCCATACAGACAAAAGTCATGGCAATGGAAATCATAATCAAAGTAATCTTAATTGAGTGGCAGACTTGAAGACTGTACCTAATAGGAAGAGATCCAAGAACCATCCCACTGCAATTCAGAGCTCGAAGGGCACTTTCTGCCTGCCACAGATGGATGTTGATGCAATTAGTGATTCATTAAATCCCAGAAAAGAGGTTTAGAAACATGACAACATCATTTCATTGTACAATATGAAACATTCTAACTTGAAAATTTGATTGTGATGTCATTTTCACATAAATGATGGCCTATGAAGCACAAATACAGCAAATTGCATGTCGTTTCCACATCAAATACCCATAGTGGCCAGATACTTCTAGGATACATAGAATAACTAATTTGAAGTATTCTATTATTTAAAATTTTTAAAAACGACTTTGGATACCTCCCAGTTACATCTGAGATGCTTCGCAATGCCTCAACAGATGAGGTCTCTCTCTCTAATGATGCTGATCTTTTTGTGATGAATTGTTAATTTACAGTTCGTGTCTGTGATGTTGATACTATTACATAAAGTATAGATTGTGATAGACTTAAATGATGACCAAGCAATGGACTTTGTAAATAACATTATTATGTGTGTTGATTCTTTTTTTTGCATAAAAGTAAAAGATACAGATTTGTTCGGTATTGTACTCTAATCGTAGTGTAACCTACTTTTCAAGATTTGTTGTATCAGCGTATCTATATTTTGTCATTTCTATGTCACTATCCATATCCACACTTCATATATGATGGCTAATAGCCGCAGGCACGCAACTTTAAATATTTGTTCATGATTGTATTCTAGGCATAGCATAACCTACTTTTCAAGATTTGAGGTATCAACATATCTGAACTGTGTCATATATGTGTCTAGCGTCCATATCCACACTTCATATATGATGGCTAATATCCACAAGCACACAACTTTAAAGAACTAAGTGAAGGAGGAGCATCCATTAATAAGGAATTTAAGCGCACTTACATTAGACGCAAATATGCAAATTAGAGACTTTTATTTTTATTTGGATTCTTGAATTTTATTTTTATGTGGACTCTAAGGTTTACTTTATTAGTTTTTTGGGATGCCTATATAAACTTATTGCAATGTTATTGAGAACATAGATTGCAACATTGAGAATACAGATTATTGAGTTGCTCTTCTTTCTCTCTCTCTCCTCCTCTTTTCTCCCCTAGGATGCCTATAAAAATTTATTGCTATATTATTGAGAAGATAGATTGCATCGTTGAGAATACAGATTATTGAGTTGCTCTTCTTTCTCTCCCCCTCCTTTCTCCCTCTTCTTTTTATTCTTCTTTCTCGATCTATCTCTTTCTTCTTCCATTCTACATCACCAAGTAGCTGGGAGTTCAATAGGAAGACAGTAATTTATATGAAGTGTCCAGATCTTGATGTGAAGTCAGCTCAAGGTAAATTGGAGCAGGACAATGGTCTGCCACAAAACCTAGAAGACTGATTGCTAGTAAGGAGTATAGGTGGACTTAGTGCATTCTAAAAGGCGACTGAAGGATTCTTTTTGTTTAAGGATACTGGTTTTGCCAGATACAATTCAGTTTGGAAGCTAGGCCTGGAGAAAGCTAAGAGCTTTATATTACAAGACTGCAACTTCAAGTGGAGACACAAAAATTGGAAAGTTGGATGAGAAGGGTAATGCGTACCCTCAAGGTAATTAACGCCACAATGCAGAAACAAATTGAGAGATTTGATTCAACAAATAGATGGAGATGCATATAGAGTCATAGACCATTTATGAGATGGCTAATATCGACATCTGCAGTCACCATTACAAAGAGATGCTATAAAGAATGAAAAATATGAATAAAGCACAAGATGCAAGGCACCACCTTAGGAGGTTATACGGATTGTATATTTTTGTTGTGCATAAAACTGCCTTCAGGCCCCTTGAACAGATAAACAAATAAAGTACTAAAAGAAATCAAAATAATCTGTTTTTGCACAGCTAATTTTTACTTCTTTGTCATCCAAAGTTTTCCTCAATATCTACAATCAAGCATTAACCCTTACCAATAACACTATCGATTGCAAATTACGAACACCAAGTAGTCTCCTGTCAGAAGTCTGTCATCCGCATGTCCATTACCAGCATAAAGAGGTACAAACTTGGGTTCAATTCTTATCCAATCCAACTAAAATGAAAACTACTCATTCACACCACAAGTCACCCACTTGATTATGACCTTAGCACAGCCTATGTAATAATCTCCAATGTAGACCCCAATGATGCTATTCTTCTACAAAGCACTTTGTACCAAATGAATAATCCCACATAAGAATCTCTTCTTTGACCAATTTGCTATGCAAGAAAATTGCTTCGACTTGTCACTCCCCGGGAAAAAACCAAACTAGTTTGTTGATATGCTTGTTACCTGTTTCAAACTTTGTTGTGCCAACTAGCCTTATTACACCATATTATGGCTCTATTTATGGCACCATGATATCTAGTGAATTTTCGTACATGTTATCCTTAACAAGAGATCACTGGGCTTCCTCAATCATGAGCTATCTTGCTAGATTTCAAAATCTCATTAAAAGATCTATAACAATCTTCCACCAATACCAGAATCAAGGACTTAAGTGTTGTTGAGATGGGGAGTGTCGGCTGCAACCAGCACAACGCCTTCCCTACTGAAATCCAATAAAAAGGGGACTTCAAAGAGTCCTTTAATTGAAAATGGACTCAGGTGTTCTGCCAACGTAGGTGCTGTGTTGGTATTGGCCCAGCATATAGCATCTTTTGCAACCATGATTGGAATGTCATTTCACCCTAAGGGTTTTCTCTTTCCAAGTCCTTATCTAGTTAAAGTAATCTCCTGTTGTTCCATCCGCATCACTTGCAGCTTTTCCAAATAAATACTTGCTAATCCATCTCCCAGAAAAATTCAGCTCTAGATCATTCTTTGGAATTCTATGATATACCCTACTTTTGCCTCAGATGACGAATAAAAAATTTGCATCCACAAAACATCTTGCATATAAAATATAACTCCACAACAAAAACCACAAATACTAAATAACGCACATGCTCTAGTCAGATTGTATCTCAACATATTCATTGCTTTAAGTGTTTCCAAATTCCATGTGGTCCAACCTCAGATATTTATATCCTAGAAAATCATTTAAGAAATTTCTTTTTTAGCCAATTCATGCCGTATCTTACCTGAAAGAGGACAGCTTTGTCATTCAGCCAACTGATATTCCATCCAACAATCACTCTAGTGAAACTTCATGTCTACTGTAGGACAGAGAGGAAAAAACACACTAGCTAATGTCTAGTAGTTACACCTGGGCACAGGCTCCTCCAAAATGGATGACTCCATCCTATATTGACAGCAAGGGAACTGTATGGGTATCACTTCATCATCCATAGGCATGGATGATGGAAGCTTACAATCACACTGTTTTTGATAAATCAAAAGGATTCACCAAAAGGTCAAGCAATTGATGCAGTCCGGACCAAAACGGCCACATGGCCACTCCTTTACCCAGTGCACACTTAGTGCTGCACTCCATGTTGGAGCAATCTCAGGTCCACCACCCTCTCAACCTTGCATCATGCCATACATTTCAAACCAGCACCTGGCTGAATATTTAGAAGATGAAGGCAAGTAACAAAGGAGAAAGAAGACTGTCTAGTTTCAGCTCCTTATTGCTACAGAAGAAGCCTTTTCTCAACTATAAATCAGAATTGAGAAAGATACAAAGGAGAAACAAAACAAGATGCAACAGAAACATAAGCAAGATGCTTCCAACTCATAATAAGTTTTTATAAATTTGAACTTGCATCGTTACTTCAGGAACTAGGTAAGTTTAGCAGCCATGGTCAAAGAGGCTAAAGTAATAAAGAACAAATTGAGATGAAACAGGCACACTGTACCGTCAGTAAGGGAAGGCCCTAAAGTTTTCAAACTATCAGAAAAGAATAGAAGGTACCAAAGAAAAGCCGAATGAAATGTGTAATTAATGATTTTTAACAAGCTTGTATTTATAGCTTACAGTTCTTGATAAGGATGAAGGATGAAGCTAACCCCCACTAATGGGATGAAGATTGGTGATCATGATTCTGGTCAAATATAGTTGAGGTTTGTTCAGGATGTTAATAACACTCGGTTGCAATATTGATTAATAGACTTATATTTACAAAAGAATATTGATGAATTATCTTTCTATAGATGTTCAACTGAAACATCATTTGTTTGGGGGTTCAGTTATATGATAGATCATGATGAAAATATGATCGTTAAATAGCCAGTCACGATTTTTTAAGAAATGTAAGTGATAAGTAATCATCTGTAAGCAGCATTATGAGATGTACAAATGGAATAGCAAGTTCAAGAACACTGAACCAAACGATTGGATAAGAAAATACATAAGTGCAAACACATGAACCTCAACTCAGCACATTATGTTCATCGCAATTACATAGCATTGCCTAAATCTGAATAGATTCACTAACTTCTGCTTGATTCCATGAGGCAAGCCAGGTGAGAAAATTATTTCGACTATCACAAAGCAAAACATGAACATTAGAAGTTTAGAAACAATACAATAAGCATATTATGCAGATGCGCAATAGAATACATGAACATCCAAACCCCAAAAAGGTAAAAGCAGGATACTATTTGAACATCACCAACAAGACTATCAAATTCCAAATCAGAGAAAAATAAAATATGATCAGTTCGGCAATGCAAAATACCTGAACAAACTCAACAAATGCTATGCGAGTTGAATGCACATTATCCCCAAGAAGTCTCAAGCGGGAAACCTGCATAGAAAAAAAATAATGCTAACCATTAAGAAAAATATATCTTAAACATAATTGTCTTAACCTACTGATGAGAAAAATACCAGACAGAAGGCACTGTGCTGACCTCACCGCAGCAGGACTGAAAGAATTCTTTTAGATCTGTCTGAGTAACCTGTAAAAGAAGAAAAACCAAAATTATAATCGATAAAGAAAAGAATGCATTTAACTAGAAATAAAGCAATCCAGCTGCATGATTTTGAAGATACAATTAATTTCTACATAATTAACATGTTTTTTCTTTATGTTGTAAACAAAATCAACCAGTTGCACTCTATTTTGCACATATTTTTCTTAAAATGAGCAAACCAGCAGAAGTTTGACAATAGTCATATGATATAAGAGTCGAGAAGAAGCTACTCTACCTTTTTATCAATATTAGTGCAATAAACTGTCCGTGAACACATCTCCCTTTCATCTTCAGACTGTATTCAATCTCAAAACTCAGAAGTTTTGTAACAGAGAATGCTATTTTTTTAAGACAAACAATATACTGTGATAATTTTAGAAATGCAGCACGAGAATCACTAATCTTACCTGTGGAAGAAGTGTAGGATTCACAGGCAAAATGGCAGTCTTTGAAGGTAGCACTCTTAGAGGATAGTAACCTAGCACGGTCCCATCAAGATTTAATGCTGCTCTTGCACCATCTGTTAGAAATAGTCCATTGCTCTAATTCCTTTTGTAAAAAGCATAAGACCACTATATAGGTGCTAAGGTTAAGATAAAACAAGTAAACTTACGTTCATTAACAAACTCTATAAATGCGAATCGAAGAACTGAGTTAGCATCACAGCAAATACGGCAATCAAGTACCTTCAGAATGAACATTCAAAGTTGTCAAATATTCTCCTACAGACTAACTTGTAATTGAATTAACAGAGGAAATGCAATAAAACATATATATGTAAACTCAATACAAATATATGAAAATTCATAGGGAAAATTTAAAGAGAAGCATGATAAGAACAATAAAAATTCAGAGTTGTCTTATAAGCCCAAATTTCCACCACAAGTTTATAGAAAGTGAAAGAGATGTGTCCTACAGCCTGAAAAATCTTACTTGTATTTATTAATTTACTAATAGAGCTTCTCCTATAGCTGCCGCGACCTGGATGTGAGATACCATGATTGCACTTGTAATTCTTCAGATGGACAACGGTCATTGACTCATTATACTGCCCATCCACTAATAAGATGCAATAGACTTCAAGAAAAGATAGAGTAAAGCCTTGAAACCATTACGAACTATGCATCATCACCTAGATATTTGGATGCGTTATCACCTTAGGTATTGGCATCATACCAAACAGAACACAGATATTCTTTGATAACTAGTCTGGTCTGTGAATAAGCCTGGGATAAGGGTCAGATATGACCTGCCATTGCCAAGCAGCCAAATTTTGCCAGCATACCAGTAAAATATTTCCATCCTGGTCAGGTAGAGATCCCGCAGATAATAGTTCTGTTGATAGGCAGAGCCGCAACATCTGAAAGATATTATATGCTTTTTTAGACATGACCAGAACTACCCCCATTTACCCCCCCCCCCCCCCCCCCCCCCCCTCTCTCGTTTTTTTAAGGATGTATTGTCTTTTTCAGGAAAAAATGTTGCCAGCTTGTTGCATAATCGTTAACTAGGATATCCAAGTGACATAAAGAAAAAGTTACCAGCTTTGTGGTGTAAACATTATTAAGTATAAAATCTTTGCACCAAATATAAACCGTCTTATCCTGTTTTATCCTATGAGCAAATTTGACATAAATGGACATAGGGGGTGATGAAGCAATCCCCACTTTCTCCATCCAGAGACCTTATGAGGCCCAAATTTTATCAAGTTTCAGCATACGAAAATGAGATCACGATAGAGTTGGGGGGGGGGGGGGGGGGGGGGGGGGGGGGCATGTACAGCTCCACTGCATGCCGGATTACAATCCAAGATGTATTCATATTCATGAAACATAAGGTTGACAAATAACTTAAGCAT
The DNA here is from genome assembly GCF_051530095.1 of Phoenix dactylifera. NCBI lineage: Eukaryota > Viridiplantae > Streptophyta > Magnoliopsida > Arecales > Arecaceae > Phoenix > Phoenix dactylifera. The sequence continues at coordinate 27,873,473 of NC_143198.1, read as the reverse complement.
TAAAATCATACAGGTTATCTATTTGTTCCCACACCAAAGTTAAATTCAGATCAATAATCAGAATATCACCCTTTTTTTCTAAAGTTTTTGTAGGCACAATAATAAATTGGATCCAAGTTCAATGGATATGGTGGACCCTAAAATACACTGGTGGACTGCAGTCTTGAAAAATATCACATGATGACTTTAGATTTTGAGTTATATGACCAACTGACCCAAAAATAGCACTTAAAAATCAATCTCCAAGCTACAAATTTCCAAAAACTCTTCTCTTTCAAGTACTTCCCTATGGATTACTTATAAAGGGTGTTTACATCAGTCCCACTCGACATTCCTTTAAGGAATATATATGAGAAAGAATCACTCTAGAAGCTTGAGGCAATGCTGGATGAAAAAGTTATGAGTTGCTGAAGAATTTTTTTTAAAAAAGACGTTTGAACTGAGGGTTCCAAATGAAAATCTAATGTCCAATCAAGTTACAGTTTCATAAGGAGCATGACCACATCAATTTAACAAATATTTCCTGAAATCAAATTGTTTGCTGCAACTAGAGGTGATCTCAAAAAATGCAATTTGTCATCAAAGAAACAAACAAGGCAGTCCCGCACACAATTTTCACTCAGTGAATAGTATAGGAATTTCACATTCTCCAAAAATAATTAAAAACCTGGGTCAAACAAAATAATGTACCTACCAAACCTAACGAGAACCAAATGAAAAATATAAGGCTGGAAGTAATCTGAGATTTTCATGAGTTGATTGGGATCTGCTTGGCTGGATTATTTGGGCTTGGCTCAGCTACGAAACAATGATAAGCTCCAACAGATTCTAAAGCTCATTTCATAAATCAGCCAGGTCTGAACACTAAGGCATGTGAAAGTAAATAGGATCTTGGCTCGGCTCCATAAGAAGCTTGTTCAAGCTCGGCTCTGATCTCATACAAACAACACTCGAAGACCTGTTAAGATCCACTCAAGCTTGTCCACCCCAACACAGAGCAACCTGAACCTGAGCAGCAAACTACTCAGATTGGCTCAACTCGTCTGCACCACTAAAATATATGGAACTCCATTTTATCACCCATAACTGGATTCTAGGGATAACAAAACTGGGATTCCTTGAATGAGAAAAATTTAGTTCAAGAACACAAAATAGATCTGAAGGAACATTTTCAGCAGTATTGAATCCTTTCCTGAACCAACACATTACACAATCTGCTGACTTAAGAGAATCTATAAGCCAGAAAGAGAATGGCTGCTCAGACTGCTATTTGACCATCAGGTCGCTCCAATGCCATCGAGAAGAAGTCTGTCTCAAGTCATGCACAAGAACAAAGAGGAAGATGACCAAGAACAGTGCTATCAAGATCGGATGAGGGCAGATCATGATTAAGAAACCTCCATACCTATACCGGAGGAGAAGTAAAGAGAGGGAAGCCCTCGTCCCTATGTAGCTAGCTCAGTAGGGTTTTATTTCATTTAGAAACAATGCCAACCAACACATTGTTTCATCAATGCCTGAATATTGTCATAAAAGGCAAAGCATTCTCACCTAGACATGGGAGGATAAGTATAATCCAACTGACTCTACATTAGGTTGAACAAAGTAATATGCCCCTAAAACCCAAGGAAACCTTGAACAACTATCTTAACAACTAACATCACCTTCCAGAACGACAAGCATTAAGTAGAAAAACAAACAACAAAGACAACAGTCTCACTTTTCTAAAATTACTTTATCAACAGTGTGCTACTAAATCTCACACAAAATTATGCATTAATATCAGCTGACTAGCTACAGTTTAGCCAATAATGAAACATGCAACACTTCATCAAAATGTTTCCATTTTTTGAGTCTGGAAACCAATTAAAATAGGTTGAATGAATATACCCTTATTTGGCTGCATTTTGAATGAAACCACTTGGATCTCCTCCAAAATATACCAAAACGGATACATATCATAAATCAAATCGACAAACACTCAACAACTGACAGTCCACCACAATTATCACCTTATCAAATAAACATTCAAGAATCTCCAGGACAAACAAATAAGAGGAGCAACCGCCTGGTTTTACTTTAACAAAAATATTAAAGAAATAATTTTATCTGACTTGCTCCAGGCTTTATGATAAAGGAAGCACATAATATATTGTCCAAATTAAGGTTAGAATGAAATGTTTGCATTTTGTGACCTGTCAAAACAATACAAGATAACAAATGAGTATATCTTTGCTAGGCCCCTTTTGCAAATAAACCACTTGAATTTCCTCCAAAATATACAAAAATGAACCATATCTGTTGTATCAATTATGCTTTGTTTGGTTGCTTAAAAATTACCCAGAGTTCCATACAATTATACCAACAAAATTTGATTATATGCTTATTATACTATTTATGAATTTCAATATATATAGTTTCATAGTATATAAATATCATGATATGGCAATCTGAAATGTTGAAAATAGCCCATGAGTTTAGCAATATCGTACTTTTACACAAACATATTTTTCCATATTTGTCGTAGGTGATTCATCTAAGTTTTTAGTTTTTTCCTTTATCTTCATTCTTTCTAAAATATGAATATGTTGGAGACCTGTTTTAAATTAGCAGAAAAGTAAATAAACTAGTTTGTCAATGAATGTGGACCCTGTAAAATTGGAACACAAATAAATGCCCACATAATTACTCTACCTCTAAATACCTTCTTGAGTAGAGAACAGAAACTCAAATAAGTCAAGCTCATGTTCAATAATAGGGGTGTTGAATGACCCAGTTGTTTGTGAGCTAGCACATCTTTGGTTCAAAATTCAGCTTGGAATCCGCTCGCCCCATTATCAAATGAGCAGATCTCGAGGTGGACTTCTAAGCTTGAAACATAAACAAGTCAAACTTGAGTTAGGTCTAGATCATTTAGTTTTAGCTCGATATAGTTTGAAACCCTTTTTTATATAGTAAAATCATATAAATTTTATATAAGATCTGAAAAGGTGATATATATTATAGTTTTAATAATGATGAAAAGATTTATTATTGTTAGATATTAATCACATGGCTGAATGACCTTTTATTGTTATTCAATCGGTGGATCAAGTTCCAATGGTTGATCTTTTGATTGGTTTTAATTATCAAAATAACCAAGAAGCCCTAAGGCTCTCTTACTCCCAAAGCCGCACTTGCCCAATCACTCTCTTCTTCCACTATCCACCGCCTCTACATCCTTCCTCTAATTCTTTCCTCTCCCCATTCCTTCATTAGATCTCCATTCTTGGTTGAGATCCTAGTCGGAGATTTCATAGTGTCTGACAGCATAAACTACTTGTCTTCTATCATCTCAAACCTCAGATTTTGGTCGGAAATCCAATGGTGTAAGGACTCTACAAGTCATGGTCCTTGAGGGATCTCATAGATCTCCCCTTATGACCTTCTCCTTGCCTGCATTCCCAAGCTACAACATGGGCTCCACCAATCCATTCCATTTCTCTACTGTAGCCCCCATGCCGCTGCATGGACTTTGCCACCAACCAAGGCTCAACCCTCCCTTGATGCCATGGACTTGTAGATCTATTATCTCATCAATCACAATGATGTAGCTCTCGCCTAACACCAAAATCATCATGGAGTTGCACCTCACCTTTCTTCATTTTCCAAGTTTGCCTCGAGAAACTCTCTCTCTCTCTTATCTTGCTCTCTCACATAAGCGCTGTCAAAAGACACTACTAGAAAGAGTGTACATTTGATTAAAGCAGAGTTAAACTATAGTTCTTTAATATGCTTCTATTAGAAGAGTCATAGTAGCTAATCTAACCTAAGTTGTATAGGTAAAATCAAGCGACTATGTGCAACTACAACCAATCAATGCAACTATCAATTAAAACCTATGATCTCATATTCACAGGCCCAAATGATCCAAAATTCCCGTGGTGACATTCTTACCCATGATCTTTTTCAAAAACAAAAGGGCATTTTTACAAATGATACATATCGCAGCTAATACGCAGACCTAGGGTTCTCATAGTGAGGAAAGATATAACGCATGAACACAAATCAAACAAAACACAAAGCACATAAAGAGATTTACATGGTTCATCTCTAACCAACACTAATGTTTGAAGACAATCGAGGAAGCTCCACTAAAGATAAAGAGTAAAAAGAAATGCCCTGAAATATAGTCTCAAGCCCTAGCTCACTGCTTCTCAACACACCCTCAGGTTGGAGCAGACCCTGAAAAGCCTCACTGGTACATACATCAGGATTCAAAAAAATAATACAAAAGGATTAAAAAAATCCCAAACCCCTGGTGGACCTTTTAGGGGTGTATATGGCACCTCTAGTTCTGCCTTTGCCCTTCGGGCCTTTGGCCCCTCAATATGCCTCCATCTCTAGAGAGGCCCATCTCCCAATACATAAAGGAGACAACAAACAACCAAGTACAAGACACCATTTCAACAGCAAGTTTCAGATTTTATGCTTGTTAATCTGCCAAAATATAGCAAAGAAAAATAGGGAAGACTTTGGAAGCATTTCATATTTTTCATTAGTTTAGACTGCATTTGTTAGCATCTCACCGGTCCAATAAAAACTTTCAAATATGAAAAAAAAAGTAATAGATAAAGCATCTCTTTAAAATACTCCAATCGATATCATCTTGTGAGAAGCTAAAGTCAGCATATGAAACATCAGTATGCATATGTCATACTGGATAACTCATAAAAAATAGCAGTGCCATTGTTCAAAAGAAACTACAGAACACCAGACAGATGATAAAACGACACAGTCAATAAACAGTAACAATCTAAAATCTAGTCAGCAATATTCATTCATCCTGTTCTTAGGAATTGCGTGGTTACAACATTCACATCTTCAATAACATGGATTAGTTAAATTTCAGGATACATATGGAGAAACTTACTTTCCCATAGCTACCAAATAATGCAGCAAGCTGCTCCTCAGTGACCTGATATGTACCAATCAAATAGTCTGGATTAGTACCATATACACAGAATTATATGATAATGTTAAACTACAATAACATAAGCAAGTTAATATTTGAAGTTGCATTTTTCATTATAAAAATATCCATAAAATACAGAACAGTAGGATACAGATAAATCAGTTGTTTTACCTGCCGATTAATATCAGAAGCATTACATGGAATTATATGATAATATTAACACTACAATAGCTTAAGAAAGTTAGCATTTTGAAGTTACATTTATCATAATCACAGTAGATTACAGAACAGTAGGATGAAAATAAATCAACATAAGAAATACTACAATTTTAGATGGTTTACATTATGATCGATATAAGAAACATATACAGTGCGCCTGATGCAGTCCTCCTTCTGCGCTTTTTGAACCCTATCATTAAACCTCCGATGCCCCTTGTTGTAATTGTTCTTTCTCTGCAAAAATAATTCAAAAGATCAAACAAAGTTGTGTAAAAAAAATTTTTTTTTTCTTCTGCATAAAGCCCAAACACTTCATCAAAAAAATGAAAGCAGCCTAAGTTATCGGCCGAGAATAACAGGAGGAAGAAAATGCTACGGAATATAAGACAATGTATCCAAGAGATCCAATTTTTCTCCATCTGCTTCAGTTTTCAAGAAATGCATCTATCCAAATTGCCATCCATCAACTGAAGAAAACAAATTAAAATTGAACCCAAAACCCTAGAAGCCCCAGATCGCCGCGATGCACGAGCGCACGATGACATATTTCTAACAAAGAGATCAGAAGACGAAAAAGATCTAAAGAAAGAATTGAAGTCTATACTCTGCGGGGCTGCTGGTTGTTGGACGGGCCATCGCCGCTGGCCGCGTACCGATTCCCCCCAACGATCGGCCTGCCGTAGTAATCCGAGGAGGCCACGAACACCGGCGCATCTGCCGACAGCCGCCCATTTGGCATCCTTCCGCCGGCGGTGGTCTGTGCCGCGGCCGCGGCCGCGTCGGCGTCCTGGCCGGCCGCCAGAAGCGGGGTGTTGGCGGAGGCGTTGGAGGAAGGGATGAACTCCTTCGCGGACGGGTTCAATTTGGAGAGCAGCTCGACGAGCTCGCGCACGTCGCGCTGGTACTCCGCCTCCGAAGACCCCCCGCGCTTCTGCTGCGGCAGCGACGACGACGGGCGGCGGACGAACTGGTCGCCGACGCCGGTCGCGTTCTCCGCAACCGCAGCCATCTCCGCCTCCGACCAATCCGAATATTTTGAAGACCCGAACACAAAAAGACTGCTGCCGCCGATCCGATCAAAAACAAGAAACAAAGAAAACGCAAACCGAATAAAATAAAACAAAAAACCCAAGAAAATGATTCCAATCCTCTTTCTCTGTTCTCTCTCTCTTACCTAGAGAGAAGACTGGAACTGCGTTGAAATGGAAAGACAAAAGAAGATGCGAGGTGGGGGTAGAGGATTAGAGGAACGAACGGCAAGAAAAGAAGGGAAGAATCAGTATCGGCGTGCTGGCTAAAATTGGAAAGGAAATTTGGGACTTTAATTTAATCGTACAGATAGCCTTGATTTATTCTTTGAAAGGAAGGCATTTTTTGAGCTCTTCAACTTTTCTTTCACTTGGGGGAGGGGAGAGGGTACGCATGTCAAAGAGGGTGAGTATAAATGTGGGCATTTGGGAGGGAGGGGAGAACCTGGCGTCAGGGAAGTTGTCACGTTGTTAGGCACGTGTAACTTACTGTATGGGTTGGCGTTGCTTGGACTTTTATTACCGTGGGAAATACCGGAAGGAGCGAGAGATCAACAGGGGAGCGTGGAGTATCACGGGCTAGAAGCTTTGGCTGGGCAGTGCCTATTCTTTTGCACCGTCTTATTTTTTTTGAGTTGGCTGCACGCACGTCAAGCCGCCGTTGTACTAAAAAAAATAATATATATATATATATATTAAAAAAAATTATTGGAAAAAAATCGACAAAAAAAATATATATATTCAAATTATAGTTGTTATATATATATATATATATATATATATATATATATATATTATAAAAAAAACTATTGAAAAAAATCGACAAAAAAAAAATATATATTCAAATTATAGTTGTTTAAAAATATGAAAGGTTTGCCGCATTTTCTTCCACTGTAACTCATTTTTTCTAGCTCTAAGGAAGATTATGACACTCTGCCCCTGGAATATTGTAATGTTAATTATTATTAATTTATTCAAATAGAATTTGATACTTATGATCGATATGGTTGATTTCAAAAAAAAAAACTTGTTTATTTTTATCTAATATATTTTTTTATCGATAATCATACTTTTTAATCAAAGATCAGGCAATCAACAATTGAATGATGGATTGAAATTTTGATAAGTTTTTTTTTGATACGTCTCGAGAAAGATAAGTGCAGCCATAATGCTAATCTTGTTTTAATTCCTACGGTTTTTCTTCGTTAGAATTTGTATAGACCTCTATATAATTCATGCGTGATCTAAACAATTATGACATCATTTATCCATTAAAAATTTAAAATATTACTAGTAAAAATCTCAAAAAAATCTAAAAATATATAATTGAAAGATTATATAATGTAGAAAACTACACCAGACAAGTCAAAGAAAATGATGCAGAAATATAGAGGACAACTGGACAATGAAACTAGTGTGCATAAATAATCATAACATGATTTATCAATTGAATGATCAAAAATTTACAATATATAAGATTAAAAAACACAAAAAGAATAACAATTGAAATATTACAAAAAATAAACATGCAACCTAAAAGTGACTGAAAAAACATAAAAAAAATAAATTATAAAGGGACATAAAAGCCCGGTTTGATAAAAAAAAAAAAGCTGCATTCGTTGCATCATTCATCATTGTTGTATTAAATGTTGCGTGAAAAGGGATCCCACACAATGCTATCTCCTGTTATATTTAATGCACGCTACTAAGCATCAATTGTTGGTTCATGTGAAAAAAAAACAAGAATTAAGTGAGAAGTTAGAAAGTTTCATAAGAAAAACTATCATTGTACTTGTGGGAAAGTTAAAGAAAAGTCTGAACCATGTACCAAGAAAAAAAAAAAGTCCACATGCATAAATGAGTTGTCCACATGCATGCATCGCACGTTTTAAATTCCAGTGAACATATTTAATATTTTAAAAATGCCTTGGGTCCCAAACTTGAAACCCAAAATTTCATTGCTATATGTCAAAAAAGGATTAGAATTTTACATCATAGACTCTCATTGTGCTAACCCAACAATTTGCATCAATCCCTTTTGTTACATGGTATACTAGCAACGAAGAGGCTTATCTTAGTACGAGGGTTGAATGTCACAGCATTACTCTCGTTTTTTTATGGAAGAGTTTTGACAAGTGGTTTTTTCATATGCACACCACTTTTTAAGATTTTATAAAATCCATTTGTCGTAGTCAAATCTTCCAACCAAGTAATCTACATTCGATCAGAGAATTGTTCAATCTCTAATTGAAATTTTATCCAATCATTTACTTGATGAAATTAGAATTGATAAATATATTTTGATTTTTGGTTGATTTAGGTTCTAGCTTCATTCTTTTTAAAGAGAGAACGGAGAAGAATTGAGCAGGCTTATAGGACTTTCTTATGCAAGTCAAAGTCAGATAGGTTGGCCAAAACTATAAAAGTCGGATCTGGTGTTCTGCCTTCTGCTCTTCATAGCGAGTTGGTGCCTTGTTTTATGTTTGACTTTGGTATTGGGTCCCACTTCTCCATTGAAATCGAGTGATTTCCATTTGACCCTTGACTGCTGAGGTACCCTCTATTGCGGACGACGTGTTTGTGGGTTCTTCCCGAGTCAGAGCATGCTCAACCCAAGAGCCTTTGGGGATGGAACAACTGAAAAATGGGAGAATAAAAGGAATTTGAAATTAGATTATACGAAGTGTAATAAACTGATCAATGCATATATGAATTGATATGTACCGAAAGGAATTAGTGAGAACGAAATGAGTTTGAAAGACTCGCTCTTCCCATTAAAAAAGAACATTTTAAGAAAGGTAGGTAGATGAAAATGCTTGGTGCATGCATCATGCATGCATAGGAGAAAAATGTGAAGCATATGAAAGAGAGAGGGGGGAGCGAAAAGAGAGAGAGAATAACCCAACCACTCCTCCCTCCTTTGCACCACCGCAGCATAGCTTTGTTAAGATTTCCCATCGTTTTGAATTTTGATATAGAATATATGCTAGGTAAGTGATCGATGGTCCTCGATGGGAGGGATGGAGGGCTATTGACATAGGCTGCTTGCACAGATGAAGCTAACTCGTTCAAAAATTGGAATTCTAATTAGAGGTGGCAATCGGGATGGGTCGGACAAACTATATGTCGGATAGGATATAGGACAGATAAAAAATATATCAACTCAAACTAGACTTATTTATTAAACAGGTTAAAAATTCAGATTTGAATTTGATCATTTTATTAAATAAATAATTTAATCCAATTTACAATGAGTTAAAACAAGTTAAACAGATTAAATGGATAAGCTTTGCCACCTTTAATTCTAGTGCGTATGAAAAAATGTGCTAGAAAGGTTATCTGCCAATAGAATGATACCGTCTAAACAATCCAATGGTAGAGACCTATTATTGGAACATCCGGATAGTAGAGCTCTGCTACTTAGATGCTAGAGAGTCATTGCATAATTCAACAATATTGAAGGCCATTGAGAAAGTGCCGATCTTGAATTTTTGAACCTAAAGGTGGGTGCCTAATGATGAGATGGAGAGATATAGTCCTTGGAACACTCTAATGGCAAAGGCCTGGTTTCCAAATGTTCCATGGCAAGAGCTTAATTACCATTGGATGGCCCATGATTCAAGGATGAAGAAGCATGATGAATTATGCATGATTTGGGTGCCATTTTAGGCCTTCCCTCAAGTTTTGGGGCATCTCCCTAATTGTCCATAGGATGCCGAAGTGGGGTGTCTACTTTTATATTTTTTTCTTCTAAAATCTTGATAAGATTTGTAGCAAATTCATTATAGCTGAAAAATAAGGTAGCTTTTCTCTCTTTGGGAGGGGTAATCATGAAATAATAAAATAGTTAGTACTTACCTATCTATAAAAGTGGTGTTATACACAATCATGAAAATAATATAATGAAGTCTTCTATTTACTATGATTAAAAATAGTGTGCACATGTGTGAGATTGTATTTATTAGTTTTTATATGGACACTTTATGATTAATTAATTGCAGCTTATTAAATGATGCGTTTTATGATATTACCTTTTCTTCAAACATGTCATAACTCATTCAAGTTTCTAAGTTGATTTTTGAGTTATTTGTCATAATTTTCAAATCATAGAACCTAGTTTACGATTTGAAAAGCTAAAACAGCTTTTCGAAATTTTTACCAAACATCCTTTTTTTTATCCAAAAGTGCTTTTGAAGGGTTAGAAAGTGCTTTTTGGCCTTCAAAAGCTCCCCCAAATGGGGCTTATACATTTACTGCATCTATATATTAAGTAGAGAAGAACATGTTTGTTTTTTGTGTAGATGGTGAATTCAATATCGAATAGACCAGCTTATGAATAAGAAGTGATTTGAAGCAACTATGCATAATTAGTAGCACAATTCTATGGAATCCTTTGCAACGTTGGCCACATGATCCCACACTTGGACATTGATAAATGCGATGGAATTTAGATATGAATGGAGAAAGATCATGTTAATGTCGGTACTCAGAATTGAATTATTTTTAACCCATTGCACGCTTTAAGTTGAGGAATTTGGGCTAACTATTATCTTAATTAAGACGATGCCTGCTTACTCGCTGCCATACTAGCACTCATGGATGCAAAGATTTTGCACCTTTAAAATAAGTAAGTAAATTTTTTTTTGCATATGCTGACTTCCAAACTTTTTATAATAGACTTTGTCAAAAATCAATATTATGAATGGAATCCTTAAAAATCAATATATGAATGAATCTTTGTGTTGGAATATTCAGATATATTATATACCCTAAAAGACCTAGATTTTTGCACAAATCTTTACGATCAATTATTGTTCAACAAGAATAAAGAATATTAAATGAATATATATTTATCTATATATTGTATATGCCTTTCATTAAAATTTGAAATATCCACCAAATCTTGTTTTTTCTTTTCTAACTTTTCAAATTGAAGAGAAATTGGTATTCCAATGCATTTCCTTACATTCATTAATATATGTCATTCACAAATTACTATGATGCATTATATAGTGAATTTTATTATGGCAGTCTGATTTATTAGGACGAACAAACAACTATCTAAGCTAAGCACATGATCTTCACTCTCTACCACTGGTATTGGTTTGCCCGAAAACAAAAATTTAGATATAAAAATATTTTTTTTCAAATTATCATGCAAATTGTTTATTCATTGAGAGGCTTGGATATGTGCTTGCTAATCATCGTAGAATCGTGTAGTTATTTTTGAGATTGATGTTGTTTAAAAAAATCATCCGGTTATACATTCAATTTTCTTTTTCCAAGACATGTAAAATTCTCTTTAAAATAACCATTAAAGTGACGGATCCGATCAGACCGGTCTGGTCCGGTGACTCCGGTCCAAATTCTATTTTTCTCAGCTGCGGTACCAATCGGCGTATAAAGAGAGAGGAACAAAGCGACATAAATGGCAGCAATCCCCATTTCTGCCCCATATATAAAACACGAACAAGTTAAACTTTTTTTTTTTTTAATGTACAACGGCTAGGTACGGCCGGCAGAATCAAAAGATGCAGCTCGACGTAACTGTAGAGGAGGGTTTCAAGGGTTTCGACAAGTTAAAACCCCTTCACGAAGAGAAAGCTACACTTTAGCAAAAAAAAAAAAAAAAAAAAAGAGAAAGCTACACAGAATTGAGAGGCGAGAAAGAGAGAGCGCGAGCTTCTGCTTCTGAATGCTCTGAAACCGAAGAACGGTCCGTAAATGTGTGTCTCGATCCCTCTCATTCCCGATCCTTCTGGTGCTTCCAAGAATCGCGTACGAGGATCGCCGATCGCTGCCGATGGTCCTCCGTTCCGCTCCGGTCTCTCCCATCCTTTTCCGGCAACGACGAGGCACCGAAGCTGTCTCTCGATCTCTCCTCTTCTCCCTCGTTCTCATGGCGACGGAGCTCGATCCGTTCAAGATTTAGGGTTTCTTGGTCTTCCTCTTCTTCTTCCTCTCTTCTTTATCTCAAGATTCTTGTTCCATTCTGGTTTCCGATCTCAGCGAAGCTTTTGGTTAGATCTGAGGTAGGGATTGAGGTTGGGCGGCGGCGGCGGCGGCGGCCGGGGGGGGTGGGTGGAGGTGGGGGGAGATAAAGATTCTTGTTCCAATCTGGTTTCCGATCTCAGCGAAGCTTTTGGGTTGATCTGAGGTAGGGATTGACGTTGGACGGCGGCGGGCGCCGGGTGGGGGGGGGTGGGGTGCGGAAATGGCTTGGGAATTCCATTAGTGAGGGAGGGGGATGGAGTTGCTGGCTTGGGAATTCCAGGAGTGAGGGAGGGTGCGAAGGGGGTTCTTGTTCTCTTTTGTGATGGGGAATTAGATTGGGAGGAGGAGACAGGTGGTGGATGAGAAGTACGCGAGGCCGCAGGGGCTTTACCAGCATCGGGACGTCGATCCCAGGAAGCTCTGGAAGCTCATTCTCGACTCCAATCTGGAAGAGGAGAGCAGTCTCGATCTTGAGGAGTGTCCCATCTGCTTTCTGGTCAGATCTCTCTTCATCCGTTTCTGCTATCTAATCCTTGATCTTTTATTCATGATGCGATTCTTGTTATTGGTAATCAAGTCTTGATAAAAAAGAAAAAAAGAGTCTCTTATTTATCTTGTTATGATATCTGCGTGATTGAATTCATCACACCATTCTAATCTTATATTTAAATTTATTTTCTAGTATTATCCGAGACTAAATCGCTCATGGTGTTGCAAGAAAGTCATATACACAGGTACTATCGTTTGGCCTTGAGGCAGTAAATTATTTTATGGACCCTTTTGTTCGTATACATATTCTTTTTGTCTTTTTTAACTGTTTCAAATTGTTATCCTGGTTGCAGAGTGTTTTTTGCAGATGAAGTCACCTCATTCTACTTGCCAGACAAAGCATCCTTTTTGGTTATTTTGCTCCGTTGAATTTGGTTTGTTCTTTCGTTAAAAAGAAAGAAAGCTTTTTTTCTTAACACTATTAGCTGTCCCTTTTGCGAAACCTGAAACTACACTCTGGAATATCGAGTTGTGAGGTCAAAGATGGAAAAGGGCTTGGAACAAGTTGCAAGTTTGGCATGGTTGGTGGTCATTTTATTTTTCTATTAGGAGCTGGAATTGTTGTTCGTAGATAATTGGTTTCTATTTTTACTTATAAGGTCCTGTATGTCATGTTCATCAATGAATATATTTATAATTGAAAGAATAAATGTTTTACTGTTGTTGTTTACGGTGGTAAGGAGATAAGACTTTCATTCATGTGGTTTTCCGGGATTGTGCAGGAAGAACATTGGGTTTTTGAAGCACAAATAAAGATGCAGCAGCAAGAACTTCAGGATGAAGCAGAAAGAATTCAAAAGAGAAAAGATGCAAGTTCATCGAGCAGGATAGTGACTGCAGGAGGAGTTGAATATCATGATTCATTGGCTAGCTTGCTTTCAGGTTCAGTCAGGACTCATTGATATAGATGTTTGTGCAATCTTTTCTTGTTTTGTTTGCTTTTATATATTAACTAATGTTTAACATGGTGAATTGGCATTTCATTTGTAGTGTCATCTCTGAGATACCCAGCACAAAGTGGACTCATTCCTTCTCAAGGCTCATTTACTGTCCCAGCAAATAGATATTTATCACACTAGCAGCAAAGCAGGTTTGTGGTCATGCAGCTACATGCTTATCGACTTCTTTTCCATTTATATTTTGTCTGGCCACTTTCTTACTCTTTACATAACAACATTATTGTTTAGTCAATATATGTTTGAGCATTACTGCTATAAGAATAAAGTAGGAAAAGAAAGCGGGGGATGGGACATTCTTTAGAATCTCTCTCATTAAATTTCATTATTTTTTTCCAACCATTTTCAAAAAGCTCATAGTTTCTCCACCAAAGAGAACCTCTCCAATCAAGAAAGGCATTGGCTATTCCTAAGAGAGGTCGGGCTGTCAAGCTAGTACCTGTTGACTCGGAAGTTGCCTTTGCTCAAGTTTCTGCTGATTGGCCAAAATCGAATTCGATTTCTCATGTGAGAAGGAGGTAGACGATATAAGGTCAATCGCATTCCAAACTTGAAATGAGAAGTCAGGTAACTTTCTAGTCAGTCAGTCAAAACAACTTGAGGAAGAACTCATCCTTCAGCCACTGAATTGAACAAAAAAAGGGTTTATTTTGAGAGATTTCGATAACTAATCAAGAAAAATAAGAAGAGAGTGAGCGGCTATCTTGTGTTCCATAAAGATGAGGCTGACGAGCAAGTTTAATGTCAAAAGAAATGACCCTTTCTAGTCTGTTCGGTTCAGGCTATGCTGGAGCTTTTGCGCTACTTGTGAGGTATGGTGACTTGGAGGCCTTTGTAGGATTAAGGATGATGAAAATGTTATATTTACCATTGGAAAACCTGTAGTGTCATCTTCCTTATGGGCACTAATTGACTCATCACATTCTCATTCAGTATAGTGCGAGAGATATTTACATTGCACGGACATTTAGGGAACAATTCTTGGGGATGGTACAACTTATAGTCACTTTACAATTAAATCAGCTTCTTCAATTTTCGGTGGTGATGCAAGGAAAGGGCGCATATCAATGATGTGCTGTATGTACTAAAATGGAAGAGGAGTCTTTTCAGTTGCGAAGATGGGGTCTCAAGGTTAAGTTTGAAGAAATGCCAGATTAAGGACAGGGCAATGAACTATGAGACTGTAGCCAGAGGATTCCAACATGAAGAAATATAGATCTTCGAGGGAAAGTCTATAGAGGCTCAGGCAAATCAATAGGTGTGGAGCCTAATCTTTTATGGTATTACAGATTTTTAGGACCTCACATAAAAAGCTGACATGAGTAACTTTGTTGATGAACGTCTAATTTTGTTGATGAATGCTAGTGAAAAGTCGGACTAACTTTGTTGATGAATGTCTAGGATCTATTTGTACGTTGTCAACACACACTCATTTGGAGGAAAAAGTACAACTATAATGGAAAATTATGTAAGCTACAAGTATTGATAAAAGTCCGATTTAGGCCAAGGTTTTATATGTGGGCCTATGCCGCCCGGCATGTACATTGTCAGGATAGTACTAGCATTGGGCTGCCATGAGATTTGTGAAATCCTTTCTTTTTAAAATTTAAAAAATTGTTTTTCTAATTTTTCATATATTTTTTATAAATTTTGTTTTGGTATGGTATGATATGGCATGTGCAGTGCTAGTATGAAGCTGTAAATAGAATCAAAGTGGAGGAGAAGCAACGAGTCCTATGGAGGTACTGGAGAGAGTATAGGATAGTAGCATAATGAACACAATGAGGGGCACTAACAAATTGATTGATGTCAATAACATGTGCCAATCAATTGAATAGATACTCTCCAACAGACAAATTGGTTGCTGGAGAAATGATCATATCTTGTCATCGCACGAGGTTAGTATTAGTGTCATTGATATTAATGATGTCGATATTAGTGATTAGAGTTTATGTTCAACTATTATCAAAATTAATTGTTTAGTAAACAATAGAAATTTTATTATGGAAACCTTTATAATTATAATTTATTATATTATATTTTAAGAATAATTGAAAAAAATGATAATATCTCATATATCACGTGGGTTATACTCTAGTAATATACAATAGTGAGTTACTTGGTCTCCTTACTACGGTAATATCCACTATAATGTGAAGGCATTGTGAACTGGTTTGCTTCTCGCAAATGATTCATTTGTAAGATCTCAGCTTTGGGCATCCACCATGCAGACCATCCTTTGGAGCTAAACAGCATCCATTTTGAAGATGGGAAAACTAGCTTGAAAGAGATTTAGGTAAACAAAATTGCTATAGATAGTCTTTGGACCCATTTTAGATTTTTTTTTCTCCCCTTTTTTATTGGAAAATTTGTTTTAGAATATCATAAAAAATTTATAAGCCTAAAAAAATATTTTCCTGCATTTAACATGAATTTGCAAATATCCTGCTACATGTTTAATTGTTGTAGTGTTAATCATGTATTTTTTAGATTTATGCAATGTTGTCCACCTTCCTACCAACTGGGTCAGAGCTCGCCGACGGTGCCTATGTGGAAGGTGTTGTGGAGATAGTTATATGTTGTGGATTTATTTTTAACAAAATGATTATGATGTGGATAAATCTCTCCTCTCTTCTTCGCCAAAATCTAGGGTTTCAGAAATTCTAATTCTGGCAGGAGAAAAAGAGATCCAAGGGGAGGGAGGCTGATGCATGGAAGGAGAAGGGGAAGAAAAATGACTCCTCCTCCCAGTCCTAGCAACAACTTGCTGTGGCACCTCTTGTAGATGCTCCAGTGGATGGCATAAAAGGGACCTCTCCTCATCAAGATTCTCAATTCCACGATAAGGTGGACCCAACATGCAGGCCTTAGCAGCAACAATGCTTACTGTGGCCAATTGCATGGCCAATTCCAGAAGCCATCCCTCAGGCTTAGTCTGAGGAGTTTTTTCGATTCTCGTGTGCCCTACACCAGCTGACCATCCAGTTTTAGATATTTCTTAGCCAGAGACCACCAGACCATGTGCGTCACACCTCTCTTATCTTGGGAACCTCTCCTCGTAGACCCCGCCCCGGGGCGAATGTGGGGTCCTCTAGCCATGACTTCGGCGCGATGGCCCCAAGGATATGGATGCTTGCTAGTTAGTGGTATGGATGGCAGAGCCTATTGGTGGCCTCCCCGTCCTTTGAAGGGTTTAAGCAGGAGACGAGGGATTTGGAATAGCTTCTCTTGAAACTGAACCCGATGGCAGGGGAGTTTGTGCCCCTGTCGCTTGCCAACCATAGATGCCGGTTTCAGGTCTCTCATGTCATTGTCTCGGGAGGAGTCAAAGTCGACGAAGATGCGAAGGGGGTAGGTGGGGGCGTCCATGGGGAGGGCGAGATGGTGGAGGGAGAGGAGGATGTGGCTGCTTATGGGGGCTTGGACGAACTATCTTGCTTGAAGTCAAATGTCCGACTTGCAAACAAGAAAGCGAACATTGAAGATTGCCGAATTTGTTCTGGCGGGAGATCTCTCGATGCTTAAGCTAGGTGAAGCCTTTAGGAAATAGTGGAGATTTGAGAAAGCTACGAGTGGAGTAGGCAAGAGTGACGTAGCATAAGCGTATCTGAAGATTCTCTAGGTTTGATATATAGAGGGATGAGAGTATAGAACGGTTACCTAAAAAAATCAGGCACATTGTAACTGTTGGCCGTGCAGTAATTGTCTGTCCGTGTAATAACTGCTTAAAATGAGAGACGAGTTGTAACTGTTCTGCAACATGCCTTATAAGTGCGTAGGGCTATAATTATTCTTTTAATGGACTTTAACTGTCTTAAATGCGCTTTGAATCGAAAACATGTGGCTTGTTGCTGCTGGTCGACCGATTTGATCAAATGCTCTAGTCAGTTGCTCGGTCGAATGCTTTGGTTGGTAGCTTGGCCGACTCCTTTGCTTGGTATTTATAAGTCAACGAATTCAAGCCACATCACTTGCTCTTCACTTTTGAGTTCGAGCTATTTTTCTTGGTTTGGGCGAAAGAAATAGTCGCATTGTCTAAGCTGAACCACCAAAAGGGTACACCCACAGGACTTTGGTCGAAGTTTCAAGAAAGTAGTATAAAATATCCACTGGTGGGATTTTCGGTGTGTTAGGCTTTTCAAGGCAATTTAAAAGGGTGATCTGGGCAATCATTCGGATGCAAATACCGAGCTAACATGAGGGAATTAAAAGAGGACTTCGAGCAACCGAGCAGGTGAATAAGCCGGAGGTGAGGTTCTTCGACTCCCTTATATAGAAGGTTAGAATGCTTCAATCAAAGTGACAGACAACTACCAGACCCAATCTGCCACCACGTATTAGCTCTGTATTTGCCTCTGGATGATTTCTCGGATCACCCTTTTAAATCACCTGAAGAAGTCTAATTGGCGTGTTGAAAATCCTGCCTGGTTTTGCCTCGAGAAGGTCATTGGACATTTTATACCGCTTTCCAGAAATTTCTTGACCTGACCCAAGTTAAGACGGTGTACCCTTTTGGTGGTTTGGTTTGGACAATGTAACTACTTCTTTGGTCCAAACCAAGTAACATGGCTTGAACTTGAATGTAGGAGGCAAGTGATGTGGCCTAGATTCATTGGTTTGTGACACTATGAAGAAAAACTCGATCAAGTTGTCTACCAGAGCAATCGGTCAAGCTACGGACTAGAGCATTCGATTAGACCGGCCAACCAATAGCTACGAGCTATATGTCTTCGATTCAAAGCGCATTTAAGGCGATTAAAATCCATTGAAAGGATAATTATAGCCCTACACACTTATGAGGCACGTTGCAGGATGATTACAACTTGTTTTGCATGTTAAGCAGTTATTACACGACCAGACGGTTACTGGACAACCAGCGGTTACAATGTGCCTGACTTTTTTGGATAACTATTTTACACTCTCATTCCTATCTATATCAAATTTAGGAGACCTTCAGATATTCTTATGCTACGCTATTCTTGCTTTCATTCATAGCTTTCTCAAATTTTCAGTATTTTCTAAAGGCTTGGCTTGACTTAGGTATTGGATGATCTCCATCAGTTCAAATTCGGCAACCTTCGGTGTTTTTTTTTTGTTTGTAGATTGGAGATTTAACTCTAAAGCAGATATAGTAGCTCGTCCAACCTGTTAGGCTGGATTTTGATTGCAGCAACATCCATAATCACGGGCCTTCTCAACTGACCCCGCTCCGTATGTCTTGGTGGTGGACTGATGTAGGGAGTCATACATTTTCTTTTTCTTGAAAGGAGACAGATGTGTTCATATATGATTTGTTCTATGCTGATTATATCAATCTTGGTATATTATTATTATAGTCGTCTCGTAGGATAAACAAGAGCACAACATCAGTGACGAGTGGATAGGCTATTAATAAATTGTTCTATGCCGTTTGTTTGCACATCTTTACTCTTGAGAAAAGAGGAAGTATCTCAACTTCCTCGCCGTCACGATCCTCACGTAACCCTCCTCCATTATTCCTGCCAATCTAGCGATCGAGAAAAGACGAGATGTGAGGGGCAGGTCGGAATGGGTCAGTTTCATCTTGAGCACGTGGAGCTCGATGAGGATCCGATAGTTGGTAGAGAGAGGAACGAGAGGTTGAGGTGGTGGGGGGTCAGGGAGGAGAGAGGGGATGTGTAGAAGGATTTTGTTTTTCCAAAAAAAAAAAAGTATTCTGGGCATGGCCATAGACATACATGATAGTGGGTCAGGCAGTGAGTGGAGATTCCTCTGCAGAGAGCCGGATGAGGGGTGACCCTCACGTCTTGAGGAGATTACATCTGAGAAAATCAAATAGTTTGATAAATATGTCTCAAATATTATCGCCGGGTGCATGTCCCGAGTGAGTTACCGATGCCTAAAAGCCATTTCGTGTTGCTGGGACAAAGGCCTCGTTTAGGAAAGCTTTTGGAGGGTCAAAAAACACTTTCTGATCCTCCAAAAGTACTTTTGAAAAAAGACGTTCGGTAAAAATTTTGAAAAGTTATTTTAGCTTTTTCAAAGATCCGCCAGCCTTCCGCTACACTCAGTCGAGCCTCGTGGTCCCTGATAATGAAGCCGACGCCTCCGGTATATCCTCCCTCTCCGACACTACAGTCAAAATTTACTTTGAGAAAACATAATATTATACTATAAATATAATATTATATAATATTATATCATAATATATTGATATGTTATGTTAAATAATTTAATATTATATTAAATTATTATGCTATAGTATACAATGTTATATTACTATGTTATAATAATATTATATTATATTACAATAATATTGTACTATATCATATATTTATGTATTAATATATGTTATATTTTATTATGTTCTGTTGTATATACTATGCAATATCCTTTATGATAATTTTATCATACAAAAATACTTTCTCAGTTTGTTTGCCAAAATATGTTAAAGTGCCACAATACTTTAGAAATGTAGTTACCAAAGAGTAAACAACTTTTTATAAAAACTCTATTTCAAAAAGCTCTACTTTCAAAAGCTCTACTGCTAATAGCTTCTTCAAACTGTATGGCGAACGAAAATGAAAGTAACTTAAAATGACATCTTTATAAAATTTTCAGTAATATTTATTTTTTTTTAAAAAATCAAATTATATTTTTGGTGTTGGGTGAAAAAAGGGGCGGGGATTGGATGGGTTAGGAAGTACATTTTTTTTGGCATGGGATTATGTTGCAGCCTATGGAATTATACGATACACACACTGTTTATCTAATAACGTATATTTTCCTGATTCAAAATTTCGTATGCATATGATAGAATAACGTTTAAATATCTGAGCTGTGATAATATATTATTTTTCTTTATAATAGTTCATGATAACCAATGAAATATAATACAAAACTAAAGTTGTCAGGAAAATGTTACTTTACAATGGAAAATAATGGAATTCGTTGATTTCTTTAGTTACAATGATAAGCAACAGTCTGCAGGGGGTTCAGTATCTGGGATATAGCAACGCACCACCACGGAAACCTTTCTTATTTGCTTGAAACTTAATATGTCGCTTCACTCTCCATGATAACGGCAACCTCCAATGTTTATAAGGAAAATTAATATCAGTAGAAAAAGTCATATATTAAGAAGCTTGTGTTTAATTAGTTTAATAAAAAGAAGGAAAAGAGTTTGAGTCAGCCCAAAACTGCCTCTTGGTTGTTGCGCTGGAAACTATGATAAGCCCGCAGCTAGCTGCCGGACTGGTTTATCTTTTAGCTTTTTTTTTTGGGTTGAAGTACTCTACCTAACAACTTCAATGGGGGCGATCTTTAGGCCGCTGTATCGAGCCCATGATGCTAATGGCGGTCACGTGTCAATTAATTGGAGAGCACGTATGGTTATGGAGATTAGGTGGGTTCGGTAGGCTGGAGCCTGGAGAGTGATAGAGGTCATGTGTAATTTGGTTGGGGAGCTGTGGCCTGTGGGGCTCGTATAGTTATGGGTAGCTGAGAGAGAGATTTGTGGGTCCAGAACCGGTGGAGGTCACATGCAATTGTTTCTGGAAGGGAAGTATTCAGCTTCAAATGCCTTGTGTGGCCCCATGCAATGCAATGTTTTGAAAACTGAATCGGGAGAGGACTCGGTGCCCTCGCTGGTTAGTCATGTTCGACTGATGACATCAGCAAAACAACATATATGTTTTTTTATTTTCAGAAATTATAAAAATATGGAAGAAAAAAAAATCAGAAAGACAATCTACCAAATTTCAATTTCAGATAATCAAAATCTAAATCCTACGCCTCATCCTCCTCCCAGTGCCAATTACGCAACCCAATCAACCAACCAAAACAATCAGATTGAAACGAAAATCACAAAAAATCTAACCATTCCATGAAGTGCAAACAAGAAGAGCACGGGAACCAAATCGGAAGAACAAATACGAGGAAAAAAAGCAAAAAATCAAGGAGTAACTCAACATGGAGGTGGAGTTCTGGTAGGAAATTGGGAATGGTTGTTCCGACTTTCAACCCATGTATTAACAAGAGAAAAAAAAAAAAACTGTTTGGGAAACTCGGTCTGGACCAGCCGGTTCAATTGAAGATTACTTAGCCCAGTTGGTTATTACTGCTTTCCAATTGAAGATTCAAGATTTGAACCTTGGTGGTAGCATGATTATTGTATTGCTAAAATAAATTTAAAACTTATAGCGGTATTACAAGAGAAATCAAGAACTTCTTCCACCAGAAACTTACTTGTACCCAACATTTTATATAATCAGTAGATGAAATATTCAAATATCTGTTGCTCTCCTCCAATAACTATCTAGAATTAGTTGTAGAGTTACAGATGACATGATTTTTACTTCTGTAATAATTTGCTTTCTTTAATATGCGTGATACTATGCATCAAACAATTATTCACAATTGTTGTATAAAAAAAACAATTATTGACAATTGTTGTTCGCATATAACTTATCAGTTATTTTGTATTTGTCGCTCCAAGCAATCAGCTGCAATTATAGAAAGTTGGTAGCAATAAACAGAAGGTTTTCTTTCTTCAAGCTCAGCATGTGCATACAAATATGCAATCAGCAGAAAGTGACACCCTTTTGCAGCTATTAAAAGGTTATAGCAGATAAAAGAAGAGACTCAATTTCATATCTCGCGGGTCATATGTAGATATCTCCATTTGCTATCTTACTCCTACCTAGGCATGGGTTTAACTACACAGAACTACAAGGAGGAAATCAGCAATTAGCAAATGGAACACCATGATATAAGTAGCAATTGCTGCTTAACTCTTCTCTACTAGCCATGTACACTCTCTTAGACATTGACAAAAAGTTCCGTTTCCCATACATAAAAAGTCTCTTTTAGTTTTAGGTATGAATAGAGAACCTCTCTTTAATGCATGCATGTATTTAGAAGTTCCATTCCTCTCTGATTTGGGTTTGGGCGGGAGATAGCCGGATCTAAATTACTAGTCGTCTATGTATCCTTTTTATAAGGGCATCCCATTCAATTTATGCAAATGGCATGTCTTCCAATTCAATCATGAAGTAGAGATTATGATGTATCGTGCCGGCCCAAATCAGTATGGTACAAAGCATACTATACTATACCGATTTGGTATTGATACCTGGTACAGAAAAAATTCGTGCTGTATATCGATATGCCAAAAAAATTTTGTACTATACTATATCGACACTGCACTAGTATGGCACCGGTATGGAGTCTGGTATCGAAACGATAAACTTTTGTAAAAATAGCTTCCGAGTCGTTACCAATTGATGGACTCAAGTCTTGGAAGCATAATTTTTTTCAAAAAAAGCTTCATCAGAGTGAGCTAAAGAGGGATCAGTACATGATGCTTCATGTGCTACAAAGGATGGATCATCAATTGAATTATCTTTTTTTGTTGGAAAAAAAAAAGGCAAAGGAACCGATGGTTTTCTCTTTCCCTCTAACAAACATGTGCGAAGGCTTGGGGCCAAATCATTGGAGCCGTTTGGCAGGGAACAACCCACCCGGGCCATCCAATATTTAGGACCACCTTTCACGGAGCGCGTGATCGGACTTAGATATGCCCACTTTTTTCCCGTACTCACTTTGCAAAAAGGCCACGAGAAAGATGAAAGTGGCCGAAGAGAGGGAGAGAGAGATGCCTGCAAACTTGGTTAACTTTCCAATGAAAACAAAGAAGAAATATTATAAAAGAGCGACCGCGAGGATCCATGCATATGTCCTCTTTGGCTCTTTGTTCGGATTCCGAAGCCATATCTAACCCACTTGAATTAAAAAAAACACGAGCCATGCTTTCCTAACTGGTCCCAACGAGCAAAAGATAATGCTCTCCGCAATCATGGTCATCGATCAATTTGATCAGGTTTATTTGGCTTCTGTTTTCGTAATAAACTACGAAAACACGTCACCCACACATGCGAGCACGGTTACCCATCCTCCCCCTTCTCGCTCCTGCTTCCAGCTGATCATCTTACCCCTGGGCTCGTTTTACTTCTGAGAGCCCCAGCCAAGTGCACTCCTATAAGTACCAGTGCTCTTTCTTCTCAGTTCTCCCTAAGCTTCTCCTCTCCCTTTTTCCTTGTCCCATCTCTCTCTCTCTCTGTCTTTCTCTCTCTCTCTCTCTCTCTCTCTCTCTGCATTTAGGTTGAAGAAGATCTCCTGGTGGGCATTAGAGGCTATAGAGCTTGAGGTTTATGGCTGGTGAAAGCTATCTTGAGGTTAGCTTTCTATGTCCCTATATCCCTTTTTTCTTTTGCAAGAGAATTTTTTTCTTTTGTTATCACCAATCTTCTTTCCCCCCAAGTTCGATAATTTTTTTATGAACTTTATCATGCTAATGGAGCTATACTCTGCCATTGTGAATATGTCACACATAATATCAGTAAGGGAACATGTTTCCAACCACTAATTTTGGTCTCGTTGCTTCCATTACAATGATCTTACAATGTGCTTATGGTGTGATATTATCTTCAGTTTTACACCCACCATTATTTGATCCTTGGCTAAGCTATATGAAAACATGGTTAGGCCTAATAATAATAATAATAAAAGAAAGCATGGTTAGGAACATTTGTTGTATGTTTCTATTTCCTTTTCAGTGAAAAAGGGAATTGTCTGTTAGTCTTTGGGATTAATGTAGCCATCCCTTAAGCCTTCAGTATTGTCTGTGCTCAGTGATAACAGAGCAAATGACCCAAATAAAGCCTGTAATATTAGTGAAAGCCACAGAAAAAGTCTAGACTTTGCTACTGTTGCCCGGAATTAGATGCACGGAGGAAGAATATTTTATACCTCCCTCTATCAATCACTATTCCTTGTAGGCTTTTTATGACGTGGTAGCAGCGTATGTTCCGCTTGTTATTCCGGCAGATATTCCCATTGGCTACCTGACTGAAAACCCCTTCCAATTTTAAACACCACAAGGCTATTTCCAACTTCAATGCATGACCTGGTAGGTATTAGGACTTGTCTCCATTATAACTAGAAACAAAATAAAGTGAGGATGATGCTGTAATCAAGATTATCTCCGCCTTCTAAATATAGGGCATTTAGTGGCTAGACTTATATTTCCTTCCCTATGTTTGGCACCTCACATATACCTCGGGGTTTGTTAATCTTTTGTAGTGACCCTTCTAATTTCTCAATATTTTTTTTTTATTTTTGAAATGTTTCTCACATGAGTAGCTTGATACTTGAGTTCGATTCAGTTCAGAATATGTGAGTTCGAAACTCGACTTGAGATCCATTAAGCTCAAATTCGATTTGATTTGAGAGTTTTCGAACCAAGTATGTTACTATTCTAGCCCAACTTGAATGAGAATTAAATTGAGCTTGGACTTGAGTCGAGCTCTTTGCATCCCCTAGTTTTAATACAGCCAAGCAAGCATGTGGGTGGCGCGCTTCCAACTCCAACTCAACGTTCGCTGGTCCCTCCGGTCGGTATGATCATTATATTTGGTGACCAAAGGTCTAAATGCCATCCATCTTTCTGTTTTTACTTGCTATTGACCTCTGCTCTAGTTTGAATTTTGAATTTCTTCTTTGAAATGTGTGCGCTTTTCTAACGTTCAGTCCAACGCTACCTATTTATTCTCCTCTCCTCTTCATTCCGTTGGATTTGAAGGGAGGAGTCTTCCAAGCTTGAAGCTCTAGATCAAGCAATGCCGAGTTCGAGGTAAAGATTGGTGTTAATTGTCGTCGATCATGCAACCATGAACTTAAAATCATGTGATGAATTTGAATGGATCATTTGTTTGGAACAGAGGGTCGGAGAATTCACAGCGGCAATCGCCGCGGGCGCCGCTTCATCTGAAGGCCACTGCCTGCTCCGAAGCCAATGGCGTTCACCGCCACAGTGTGGATCGAAGTCCGAAGGTGGAGGACCGCCGCTCGCCTCGCGGCCCCTTTCATGAGGTAAACTCGCTACGACTCCATCACTGTTTGTTCTCTTCCTTTGTCTCTAACCCATCTAAGCTGAGTTTTTTCGTAATATGTAGAAGAAGAGGGGCACCCGGGTGGCGGATCTAGAGACGAAGTTCCGCCGAGCCCAGGAGGAGCTCAAGAAGCTAAGGGAGCAGCTGGCCTCCACCGAGGCTGCCAAGAAGGACGCCCAGGAAGCACTCGAGGAGGCCAAGAAGCGAATCCCGGCCGTCACCACCTCTCCCCAGAGCTCGGATGAAGAGAAGCCTGCTATCCCCTCGAAAGAAGAGACCGAGACTACTAGTTCATGCTTGGATTCTCTAGAGAAGAGCGAGCGGAAGGTGGAGGAGGAATTGCCGGAGACCAGATCCGAGGAGGAGAGCATCAACTCCACTGCCACCGATGTGTTTGAAGTAGTCTCGGCGGCTCCGGTCCCAGCGGAGCTAAATAACACAGACAATGAGGTTGGGAATGATGATGAGAAGGCAGTGAAGGAGCAGGAAGAGGAAGAGACGGAGGCAAAGAACGAGAAAGATGGTGAGACCGAGATGGCTGCAACGGAGAAAAATGAAGTAGAGGAGGAGGAGAACAAGCCTATGGAGATCTCCGAGATCCCAGAAGTACTGGAACTCAAGGCCAAGCTACTGGAGAAGGAGAAGGAACTGGAGAATGTGTTGGCGGAGAATGAGAGCCTGAAAAAGAAGGCAGAGGAAGTTTCGGAGAAAGTCATGGCGGCCGCGAGAGCTCAAGAAGAGGAGCTGGGAGTGAAGCTGGTGTCAGTGGAGGAGGAGCTGAGGGAGAGCGAGGCGAAGGTGGAGAAGCTGGGGGAGCAGCTGGAGGCGTTGGGGGAGGCGAGGGCGGCGCTGGAGGCAGAGATGAAGCGGCTGAGGGTGCAGACAGAGCAGTGGCGGAAGGCGGCTGAGGCGGCAGCGGCTGTGCTGGCGGCCGGGGCGGGGCCGGGGGCGGGGCCGGGGGCGGAGATGATGGGTGGAAGGAGGATGGCGCAGCGGTGCGGGTCCTTGGACAAACACCTTGGTGCCGGCGGCGGGGGATTCGCGGGATGGGGATCGCCGCTGATGGGCGGGGAGATGGACGAAGAGTGTATCGGGGGAGGGAAGAGGAGGGGGTCCGGAATTCGGATGCTTGGAGATCTCTGGAAGAAGAAGGGGCACCAGAAATAGAGGACACAGTATAAAGACTTGTCGGAGGTCTATCTACACTTCGGACGGATCAATCCTCTCTCTCTCTCTCTCTCTCTCTCTCTCTGTCTCTTGCTTTGTTGTTATTTTGCTTAGTACTGTCATGCTGTATTGCTTCAGCTACTGTTGCTTAGGGCACAGCCAAGTAGCCAAGTTGTTTTGGCATCTAGAATTAGGTTTGAGAGTTCTGGGAGATGGAATTAGTTTGGCTGTGGTTGCTGATCTATACTACTTCAGCTAATGGAATTAATTGCTACAAGAGTTTAGAATCTCTGGTTCTGGGAGTGCAGGGGAGATGAGAGATGGGAGTGGGTGGGGCCATTGGACAGGTTTGTCGCCACTGAGGTCTGGTGCTGCCGCTGCCGACTGCCGAGTGTCTGGGAAAGGCTGGATTTGAGGGGATAGCACAGCTTTTGCAAGGTCTGGCTTGCTCAAATGGCTGCAGGTTGGAGTGTGGTCGGG
Source organism: Phoenix dactylifera (assembly GCF_051530095.1). Taxonomy (NCBI): domain Eukaryota; kingdom Viridiplantae; phylum Streptophyta; class Magnoliopsida; order Arecales; family Arecaceae; genus Phoenix; species Phoenix dactylifera. The sequence goes on along the minus strand of NC_143198.1, from coordinate 27,846,196 downwards.
GCTTGGCTCTTCAATAGATACGTTGCTCGGCTAACCAAAGAAGAAAAAATTCTGATGATTCCATTGCTGACTTGCTTGCTCCTTTATGAATGCTGTAATTAGCTTCTGGTCTTTGTGAGACATTTTCTTGGTCTCGTTAAGTTCGTAATGGTACAAAGAGCCATGGAACACGGCCAACGGACCTGGGAAAGCTACCGTTGATGTATGTGTAACTCAAGTTTTGTCCTGTGGGCCATGGGCTAACGGTAAAGCTACGAGGCTTATCTATAAGGGACAGAAGGACAGAGGTTCAACAACGGCTATATCCTTTGGTCCTGGAAATGGTAGTTCAGCCTTTAAAATGGCTATTATTAATATTTTTATGGAACAACCCTGAATAATGGCCATCATGAAAAGACAGCCATTAGAACAAGATAATGGCCATATGGTAGAGGAAACCTTTAATTACTTCCATCATGTTATAAAAAGCTAGTATTCTAAACCTCAGGGAATAGAGTTGATTGTTGAATGTATTTTACAGAAGGAACTTGGTCTCTGTTGCTCCCTAGTTCTACTATAGTTTACAGGTCTGCATAATATTGGTATGGCGAAAGCAAGGCCTTTTGGAACCGGCCCAGATGGTAGATGAGTTTATCGATTGGTCACTGCATGTTTAATTGAATGGGGCTCAGATATTGTATCCAATAGTCCAGTTTTAGCCAGAAGAGGTTGTAGCGCGATGAGAGAATCTGAAATAGGGATAAACTTCTTAGTTGAATGGCGCCTCGCATAACACGTGCATGAGTGCGACCAATTAATTCTTTTACCGGAAGCCACCAAAGTGATAAGCCGCTAAGGAGGCTACCCAGTCGGCATGAGATATCCTGAGCTAAAGAGCGGAGAAGCTAAGACGCATTTGGTCGAGCATTGTGAGATAAACCCATAGACTGCATGGTCCAGCCCGCCCTATATGCACCCTCGTCGCACCATATCTGCTTCTCTAATGTTTCCATTGTTGTTGCAGGACCTATGTATTTATCACTCATTTGTTTGGGTTTTGGATTTCCTTGTCACATTTCACTTCATCATTTCTCTCTTACCCCATAGGCCCTTAATTTTGCCATATAATAGCCTGCATATGATGCTGATGTAATTCTAATAACATCTTTTTGGCAGGCTAATCATAGCTTAAATGCAGAAGCTATTCAACTCAAACCAGCAATCCAAAGCTCATCCTAGACCAGCCTACGCTTATTACTCTTAGTAAATGGCTTATTTCCCGTAAGGCATTGCCTTGCAACTATGCAAGGCATCCGATTTGTGATTAGATCAATATAGATATATAACATAATAATTTCAATCAAATCAGTGGGATATAATTAGAGGGTCTAAATTTTTAAATTTAACAATTAATTAGTTCAAAAACTAACAATAACTTTTACTTCACAGGAATTTAGCTTCAACAACTTTCTAAATATTCAATGTAATAAAAAAAAATATAAAATAGTTTCTGATAATTATACTAAGAAAGTAAGAAACGCTGAAAATTCTTTTCTTATATCTAGTGGTTGTTCCATATTAGTATCTCTCTGGTACTAATTCTCTAAAAATATATTAAAAAAATAAATAACGAATTTGATATCTCAATAAATAATGAATACTTCAATTAGCTCGCTTGTAAGTTTGCACGTCAAATTATTACATCATATCAAAAAGAATATTATGAAAAAATAATATTCACTATGCCCAAATATTCATACACATAAAAATAAATTAATAATTGGTGTTTCAACATGATTTATAAGACTTTGGGCACATTTATATCATGTTTACTTCAAATGAAAACACATTTATATTATGTAGGGCCACATTTATGCCCTGTCGGACCAAGTCAGATAGGGTGAGCCACGGAACAATCGAAATACTAATGTTTCAGGTAGCTAATATAATTGTGGTGAAAGATGCCGATCAAATTGGGTAGCTTCGTATGCGGCTAACCATTCTAGAAAGACCGTGTGGCTAGAGGAGAAAGTATTATACGATGTATTTCGGAACTTATTATTTTTTGTATTTTTAATATATACCTAATATATATATATATATATATATATATATATATATATATATATATATATATATATATATATATATATATATATATATATAAACCGATGACATACCAGCTGTATGCCGGTATCCAAAATGGAGCCTTCGGGCCTCTCAACGTTTAATCGAGAACCAAATCCAACGGTGCACCGGATCATCATCAATCATCATTAGATTCGCCCCTACTTCTGGAACGCTCTCATTCCTTCGGCCACGGCCTCTTTCTTCCGGTGGCTGTTCCATGTCTCTAGTCTAGAACTTTCCCTCTCATTCTCCAGACAAATAAAAAAAAAAAAAAACCTAAACAAATCCTCTTATCTGTATCTATTCTTCCATCCTTCCACCGAAGGAATTGGGACGCGAGAGAAGAAGAGGAATTGGTGCGATGGGGGAAGAGCAGCAACTGAGGCTGGACCTGGAGGACCTTCGGCATCTCGAGTCCATCGCCAAAAGGCCCCGCGTCCTCTCCCTCCTCTCTGCCGAGATCCGTAACCTCGACGCCAGGGTATCTCCCCCACCTTCGTTCCTCGGCCGCCTTTCTCTCAACCTCAGTTGCTTAGGGTTTGATAGTTGTTCCTTCCTTTCCTGCTTTCTTTGGTTCCGATTTTAGCGGTTTTCCGACTCAAAAGATCATTTCTTGGAACACCATCAATTTGAATTTTATTTTTCTTGGACAACTTAGATTGATTCATGGACAGCTATTTGATCGATGATTTTTGAAGTTATCCGGATTGATTGATTAATGCTGTTGCAAAGTTTGGGATTGGGTGTTTCTTGCTGTCGTCTGATTGGCATTGAGTTTCGATGGATTGCTATTTATGTATTGTTTGTTGTCTTGGCAGCTGTCTAAAGTCACTGCCGCAGCAGCAGAAGCAGCAGCAGCAGCACAGCCTGCGGTTTCTGCGGAAAAGGCTCCTGCGGCTGCCAGCGGTTTGAATTATGTTACTCTCGGATCGTTTAGCTGGGATCAAGACAATGACAAGATCAAGGTATGTGCTTTTTATTTTCTTTGTTCTGTTAATAGACAGAGCAAAACAGCTATCATTGTGTGATTGAAATATGATATCCCACATATTGATTTAATGCATTTTATATAATCATGCTTGTGGGTTGAGATTTGAGTTTGACCATAATCACCACACGCTAGCTCTATTTGTTAAATAGTGAAATCAGTTGATTGGATGTCCCCCTTGATATCCTTTTGGAGCCTGTTGTGCACTGAAGGAGGGAAGGGGTGCGCAGAGAAAGAGAGCGGCATTGCAGCCCATGGACGATCCTTTAAAATGTAGGCTCAGAATTTGTACCAAAACAAAATATAGGCTCAAAATCTATCTGGCATTCGTTTGAGGGTTAATAATGCTGAAGGTTTAGTATTTTCAAGTTCTGACAAAATTAAAGTGGATGAATTTTAGAATTAAAATGTTAGGGTTAGGAACGATTTCATCTAAGAAAATTTTTGAGTACGCTCCAAGTAGAAGGGGAGCTCAGAGGCTGAGTAGGTGGTCAAAGGGACATTGGCAGAACAAATTTAGCTGGGATAATTAAGTGAGATGACATTTGGGAACTAAGTAAACAAATCAAGGTTTTAAATACTATGGGATGGGATCATCATGATTTTCTATGGAACAAGATGCTTAATGCCTCGACACTTGGGACAATGGATGTCTTGTTTGTCCTAATCCATTTTCTGACTCATTTTGCCTCGATGCTTAGGATATTGCTCATCCTAACATCCGGATTAGGACACCCCACCATCACACTGGTATTTAAAACCTTAAAATGAATGCACAAAGAATATGTTATATATTAAATTATTTTGGATAATTATAATTTGTTATTAATTGCGAAATTCTGTTCTAATTGATGGAAGTAGAAGTTTTGAATGCTACAAAAGAAAGATGGAGGTGAGATACTAAAAATTAGAAGCAACTAGTAAAAAAGAAATGAGATGTAGTAAAAAATTTGCATATGTGCCCATGAGCGCACGCACGCAGCCGCGCAACACACATTTTTCAAGAGAGAGAGAGAGAGAGAGAGAGAGAGAGAGAAGAATGTAGAGTTTTGTTGATAGTGTTTTCACTAGAATTAAGGTGAGATGAGGCAGAGGTAGAAGGTGCTTTCGATTTTTTTATTTTTTTAAAACAGCCTTTTTATGCTTGGGACACTTAATTAAAACTATTACCAGCAAAAGTAAATTTAGTAATGTTATTTGGATTATAATGGAGGCTTCAGGAGTATCGGGATATGAGAAGGTTAAGATGAATGTAGATAGATTTGGGAAATAAGTTGGAATGAGTTCTAAGATGAAGTTCATGAGTTACAATGGAGTAACTTTTAGGCATGTGTTGTGCATGTGAAAGGAAGGATAGCAGTATCGAGTTTCCATAACTCGTGGAAGAGGTGTATTGTAAAGCAACAAAAGATTGTCGACCAGACTTTATTTCTTAAAGGAGTTCTGGATTCTTTCTCTCCTTTCTCAACTAGTTGTCTATTTAACTAGAAATGAAGTTTCTGGAAAAACCTAGAATGTCTTCTTGGATGGTTTATATGCTAAATTTGCTTCTAGTTACATGTGACAACATATCTTAAAAACAAAAAAATGGGGATTTAAGCCACAAAAAGTTTTCCATTATACATAGAAATGTACAGATGAGGATGAACAATTGGAAGTTAGGTAGGTATAAGGAAGATGCTGTCTGGATAAGGAAAGGTGATTTATGATGTGCCAAAACATAGGAGGAATGAAAGAACCCAAGTTTTTTTGAATAGCAATTGTAATTTTTAATATCATTAACAAAGGAGGTCCTCCATATGGAGCAGAAGCAAATGATAGCAAAAAACAAGAGTTTAGAAAACATTTGTAGGTCTTCATTAATGGTTGGAGATGTTCATGAACCCAATCAAGGTTTGCCGTACTGGTTGATATCGTACTATACCGTTATTGAACTATTATGCAGTCTCATACTGTACTAACATTCGATACACATTGCCATCTCGTATCGTACTACATACTGACACTATAATAGGATGGTACTGATACGGGATTCAGTATCGAGACAACAAACCTTGAACCCAATTTTATGTGTGGGAATGTGGTTAGGTTTCTTTTGTACATCATGATTCTTTGTCCCAAGGACATAATGGACTCTTGTAACTTAAAATTGCTGGTGCAATTGGTTATCAATGTATTGTGTTGTCTTAGTTCATTATTTTAGTTGGGTTATTGAAACTTTTGAAGGGGGAAGTATTTAATGGAAATTTATGACATGGAAGTATTTAAAAGAATTTAATGATCTTTTGTATGAAGAATTTCTCTTCGCATATATCATATAGTAAATGAATTTTGTTGTAACAAATCATTATCCATGTCTATGTTATTTGTGGATGATATAGTTTTAGCTAGAAGGGTCAAATATCTAAGTTAGAATCATGGGTAAAAGGTAAAAATTATAAAGGTCTAACTTATTTCTGATATAATAGATAATTGTTTGTGTAAATCATATCAGTGGATGACGTAGTGTTGATGATGTTTGAATGGTTGAGTATAAATAAGCATCTTGTATCAAAGGTTTAGGATTAAAAGGAATAAACTTGCAATTTTTTAGTGGATTCAATCACTCTAGAGTTTTGTGTCCAGGAATATATAGTTGTGATCTTTCGTTGTTTTGGATCTTCATAGTAATAAATATAAATAAATACATCAAATAGATTTAGAGAAAGGTGGATTAAATAGGAGGTATGCTTGGTTTGGTGCCTGACATGCCCATCTGATTCATTGAAATTTCTAAAATAACAATCAGGAAGCAATGTTTTGTTCATCAGATTGTTGGCAAATGCTCCATGGAAATAAGGAAGTGTTGGAGAGAGAATGTGAGTTTATTCTAGATCCAGATAGGTATGGGTTTGCGTGGTAAAAGACTAAAAAATTCTTTAATAAAGAAGATGGGATATTTCTTCTATTAAAAGGCCTACTCAATGTTTGCCATATCGGTGCATACTTCCCCATACTGGTACCGAACAAAGACTCTATATGGGCGGTATACCGAGACTTGGCACGTCAAACCAATCCCTGCCTTGGGCATATGGACATGGTACCAGTATGGGGTCTGGTACCAAATGCGAAACTTGGGCTGAATAAATGAAGAAGTCCTGGATTACATGGATCCATTCGTGATAAAGGATCTGAAAAAATGCAATGACCAGATGCCATCCTTGTTAGGAAGTACTGGACAGCTGAAAATAATCTAGGTCAGATTGGTTATGATTGTTTTTATGGTTGTATGCTGAAATAAGTACAGAAGTAGATGTCGTGAGTTAATTGTATCTTCCAATTTCCTAATAACTCATGGTGTTTTCTGGTTAAGTTGACAGCCTTTGAAAGGCATCCTATATAAACTAGTGACAGAGGGGTGGTTAATGTTGTATTGTGTCCTGTTCTTTTGAAGGAAGCTGTTGCATCTTGTCTGTAATCATTTAGCTGCTATATTCCTGGTAGTATTATGGGTAAGGATGCAGCTTGTGCACAATGCATACATACTATGTGCACCCATGCGAGCACCCCCTTTTTTTAAAAATTGTTTTGTCATCCGTTTCTTTTCCCAATTTTCCCCAATTTTCCATTCCAAGAGATGTGATTGGACTCTGTCTCTGTCTCTGTCTCTTTGAGCTATGTATGCCAGACCAACCTTATACTTAAATCTTTTTTCTCTTTTACTGACAGTTTTTATATTGGGTTTTCTTCTTTCTGGAACTAATATAATTCTGCAAGCTTGCCTTTTGTGCTTCAGCTTTATGTGTTGCTAGAAGGTGTACAAGAAGGGAAGATGGAGACTCTGTTTAAGCCAATGTCAGTGGACATCAAATTTCATGATGTCCAAGGGAAAAATTATCGATTCGCTATTCCGAAACTAAACAAAGAAATAATTCCTGAGAAATGTAAAGTGGTGGTTAAGCCGACGAAAGTTATTGTTACACTGTCCAAAGCTTCGAAAGGGAACTGGTTAGACCTGCACTTCAAGGAGGATAAGGTAATAAAATGTTTTTTTAATTTTTCTCATCTTTTCTTATAAACTGGTCTGGTTTTGTTAATAAATAAGCATTAGCACAAAGAGGTTACTGTATTACAGATACTAACCCAGTTGAAATGTCCAACCATCGTCCAGCAGTTACTACACCCTCTCTATCATCTATGAGGTGTTGGATCTAACTTGTTCTTTGGTTGATCTCTCTTGTAGTCCTCCTTTTATTTTATTTTTTTTCTAAAGAACCTATTGGAATGCATGTGACATATGAGAGATACTATGGCTGGCTGTGGGCTTCCATTTCAAGTAAAGATTTCTTATCATTTATGTCATTCAATAAATGCGGTCCCAATTCTAGGATGTGCACTTCTGTTGCTTCGAGGTATATTTATTAAGAATGAGAGTGGCGACAGGAAGGTAGGGATGGTGTGTAACAGAGCTTTACAAATGAAGTTGAGGAGTTCGTGCTTAATAGTACTACAATTGGCAATACTCTGCTTTTTCACAGCCAACATATGGGGTTCTTAATATTCAACCTCTGTCTAGAGATGTAGTTATTTGAATTTCTACCATGATATATTTAGTCTAAATTTTGCTGAAGGAGTGTTTTGCTGTAATGTGCTTTCCCTTGTTCTGATTTTGTGGGAAACAAAATGAGCATCTGTCACACATGCTACCTAAGATGGATTGTTGTACTACACCAATATGAGGTTAGAAGATGGATTTTTTAGTTTATTTATTGATTTATTTGGTAGAAGTAAATTTTTTTCATAGTTACATGCCCGTAGATATGTAAAGACCTGTTGTCTCTTTGTACAATCATCTGTAAATCCTGAGGTACCTGCGACCCATGGAAAAGGATCTGGAATGTGGTAAAGATTAGAAAGCCAATCAGCTGCCTTATTGACTTGCTTTTATTGTTCATTCTGTTCTTTTTTCTCCCTCTCTTTTACAAGCTTCCGTAGTTTAATGAGGTTAGCATAGACCAACGAAATTTCTTCTCAGCATCTTGTAATAAAATCCAGTTCTGTCTGCTAACAAAGAAATCAATAGATCAGACTTATCACCATTAGCTTTGATACAATTTGATGGCTGATACTAAGTTTATTTTATGATTTGCAGCTAAAGCCAAGTTTAGACAAAGATAAAGACCCAATGGCAGGAATTATGGATTTGATGAAGGTGAGTTATTTTTTTTTTTCCTGACAGCATCAAAAATTTCTTTTCTTTGTTTCATTCTATTTAGTTGCGTGTGCTAAGAAACTAAAATGCCAATGTGTTGCAGAACATGTACGAGGAAGGCGATGATGAAATGAAACGAACAATTGCCAAAGCTTGGTCTGATTCAAGATCTGGGAAAACAGCTGAGTCGTTAAGAGGGTACCCTTGATCAGTTGGTGGTAGATTGCGATCTTAATATTTTGGCTTTCAATGTATTTTGGGGATGATGTTAAGATCACAAACTATTACTAATCTTCTTTCTTAAAGGTGGACTATTTATAAGTATTTGTCATTTGTGTCTCTGATCTGTGGCTATGCCAGTGTGGTATTAAGCCTCTCAAGACATGAAACTGATCTTGAGATTTAAGGGTATGTAACCGCTAATTGCATGCACGGTACCTCTTTAGTTACAATAGTTTTGTCTATTCTAATTATAATGTGGCCTGGAACACACCATCAAGTGTAATGGTTGATGTTGTTTGTGCATTAAACGTGCGAGTGCTATAATACTGGAGTATGTCTGGGCATGGCACACTAGGAAAAAAAGCATATGATATGTCTGGGCATATCATAAACCTTCAGGACGGTTTTGGATTATCTGGATGAATGATAAATATGAGGTGATCGATTCTTCTTAAACGGATGCAAGGAATTTTCGAGAGAACACAAGTCTAAGGGTTGCTGAAGCTTTTGCCGATTCTTGAGGTAAACTCAAAGCAACGCTATAATTGAGATGATCTAAGTGGTAGGAATGCCTTGAAGAACTTCCTCTGAGCAAATAGAAGTGAAGCTGTTATTTGTTGCATTTGATTTGGTGAAAACAGATCAAATATGAATCGAATATTGATATATCTATATTTATATCTATAAATATTAAATAAATATTAAAATTAATATTTATATTTGTTTTAAATAGATATAGATATGAATTAGATATTAAGTATATTTATATTTATTATAAACAAATACGGATATAGATTCAATATTAAATATATTTATAATTTTTTATTCAAATATGGAGATAAATTCAAATTTTTGGTAGATATTAATCATGTTTTGAAGAAAAATTTAATAATGAAAACTAGCAACAAAAATATGATCATAAGGAAAAGATTTACTTAAAAACATGATTCAAAAGATTTTTTTCGAATTGAGCATTCTATACTCGAATTACTATCTTAAGTGACGGCCATTCGATATTCGGATTTTTTTTTAATTTAGATTTGGTTAATCACTTAACTAGTTCTTTTGTCATATGAATATCCGAATGTATCCATATTCATATTTGTATTTGAAAAATTTTTGAAATGACTATCTAAATTCGATCCCGATCTGATCAAACCAAAAAAACAGTATCCGAATCCGACTCAAATCAGATACAAAAACGAATCTTATCCGCTTTCAGCCCTAGCAACAACTATTTGAAAAATGCCCTTTGCCTATGTACTACAGCTGCCACAGAATCTGTATGAGAAGATTATTGAATTTTGTATTAATATATTGTTTTTAAATCACCTAAAACATGCCGCATGGATAAGATTGTTGCTAATTGTACAACATTTGATATCTAATTGGATAGATCTAAACTTGGCCAGAGCTGAACATTCAGAATTTTAGAAAAAGAAATTCCAATAATTTGCAAGAAGTTTAGAAAGAAATCAGATATATATGAATTAGGGAAAAATCTAAATAGAAGGATGACAGACTATTTGAAAAGATGTACACCTATTCAAGTGAAAAGAAGCATTGAAGAAGTAACTACAATAAACATAGGAAAAAAAATGTCATCGACGACATTGTACAGCACTGTTATAAATAACTTGAACATAGATCATGGAATTTGTATATAATTGTAAATGATGGGATAGCTGATTAGTTAGTTTACCAAAAAAAAATCAGAAAATCATGTTACCAAGGTAAAAATTAAGAATTGACAGAAAGTTTGACGATAAGTTAGCTCCATTGTTAATAATGGCAGCTAACAGTGCTTAATGTTTGAGAAGAGTAATCCAGCCCTGCAAGATAACTGCTCTAACATAATACTTTCTGGGGAAGTACACTGAACAATCGAGCTTGGATTGTTTGATTCAATGTTCTGAGCAGTATAATTGTACATGAACCAGAAACATAATGGAAATGCTACTAGCTAAATATATTCTATAATAAAATAATTTCTCACCATCAGTCTAAAGAAAAGATCAATGGAAGCTGTAACTAGCTTTTAGCACATTAAGTTATAAATGTACTACACTTTTGACTAAGGGCAGTTGATGCGTCCAACCATTGATGTCTCCCTCTTGGGCAGTTGCAGAATAAAATAGTAGCTAATTTGCAATGATTAGGTGATCCTCTACTTATGTTAAATTCCATGATGTGGTGAAGTGCTCCAAATCAATCATGGTTTTCTGAATGAAGCCATATTAAGAACTCCTGGTGAGGAAGATGATGTCAGTGACCCTGATCCTGAAAAAGAAATAACATAATCCAACTACAGCATAGTATGAGTTGACCTTTAAACAAGAATTTGGCTGCCATAATCCTGATTGAATTTTTCATAGCGATGAGCATGTAGATGAGCTGATGGTCTTGTATTTTTCAGAGCCAGCTCCATATCCTCAGGTTTCACTGGACCAACTTCTGGCAACTCTGCAGGCCATAATTCGAGTCAGCTATGGTATCTCGGCATGAGGTAAAAATTAACCAAAACTGAACTTTGATCCGCACCATTTCAGTTTCAAAGGATTGAGTTCTGTTTAAGCTAGTAAGCCACCCTATTTGGTGCTTCAGTAACTAATTGGGTTCCTTTTGGATGGTAAACAGATTTGATCTAGTAATGCAACTGAACTTTCACGAGATAACAAAGTCTAAGTACTTTCCAGGAGGGAAAGCCTGGTGTACAAACTGACAACAGAGTTAAATGAGATATAAAATATATTGGCAAACATCACAAAGCCACATTTTGACACCAACAAATCACATTATAGAGATATTCAAATAATCTCTTGAGGACTAAGATGCAAGCCATTTCATATCTGCACACTTTTGGTGCAGATTTCAGTTCTAACTGCAGGCAAAACTATTCCATTTTTTAAAATTATACTGTATGTAAAAATGTTTTTAAGTTATAATAGGAGTCATTTCATATATATATGGTCCAAACTAGAGATTGTCCACAGCCAATGTTAGATCTAGTGAAAACGTTGGGAATTTTAACTTATGTAAGTTTATTGTGGTAGATTCACCTCATATTCTTCATTTTTTTTTTCTCATAATCATCACCATGCTCTTCATGTTTTGTGCTGTAACAATGCCTAAATGGCACTCAGGAAGTTACCACTAAAATGCAAGAAATTAAATCACAGAATTAACTCAATTAAGTTTGTACCAGGTAATGTTCTCTCTTTCCCTCTCTCTCTCTCTCTTTCACCCACCCACCCACACATGCTATACAATGGTGCATTCCATGTTTCCTTTCTTCTTCTCTTTTTACCTATTGTGCTTTTCATGTCTTGCACTGTCAAAACAAATGACCTCTTCCTAATGGTTCAGTTAGCTCACCTGACCTACCTACCAATATGGAGCCAGAAAGGCATCTTACTTTGAGTTTTGTCTTACATTCCTCCTTGAGTATACAAGGATAGCAAGTTATGGTCTGATGGAAGTCTCTATGAATGGAAAAGTTTAAAAACAAAGTCAGGTATTCATGTTTTCTAGTAGCATGATTAGTTTCTATCAAGCTAACCTTTATATTATTTTAATCCACTTATCTGGCATTCACGTTTCGTTTGCCGGTTACAAATACTATTACAATTTTTACAAGCTCCATAAGAATCATCAACTATACTCACCATCCTCAGGCACCTGTTCTTGTCTACTTTCTAGAAGTGTCATTAATCGTCTCAGCGGCTGCATGGCTGCCTCTTTGCATACTAAACGAATATCTGAGCCTGAATAGCCTTCTGTCCTTTCCACCAGAATATCATAAGGAATTTCTGCTCCTCCAGGGACTGATGGCAAAAGCTCGTCAAACATTGCTCGCCTTGCTTCTGGTTCTGGAAGAGGTACAAGAATCTGATTGAACAAAGTTAAAGAGAACCTTAGACTATAATAGTAACTAGAATCTATGCCAAGAGTAAATAGTCAATTCCATTCTCCAAAACTCAGAAAACCAACAAGAAAATTTTTGGAAGCAGATTAAGCCAATCAGCTAATAGATCAGGTATTTTCTTATTTGCCTATTTCTCTATTAACCCCGGAAATTCAGAATCTTAAAGAAGCAGAAGTGTCATAGAATCCTGAGCATAATATCCACCCCTAAAGTATCCAGCAAATCAGAAAATGGATGAAAGCTCATAAGTTGTTTCTATCCAATGTTTAGAAATTTGATTTATAATTTTTTCATCATTCAAAGGCATATGTTTACTTGGGAATCCGTCTTTTCCAAAATTTGTTCTCACAATGAAACTGCATCTTCAAAGTATTATCCATCATTCACAGGTATATTACTCATTTTTGACTAAGAGTTAAAAACCAGAACCAGTTCCATGGTGAATATACTTGGATGGTGACGACAGCAATGCAAATCCATGCATGATTTTATGAATGACCTCAGATTAATCATCAAGACAGATGTTATATAAGAAATGAATAATTATCTGGCTTTAGGGTGTGTTTGTTTGTAACAAAATGTATGAAAGGGGAGGGGATCCTTTTCTTCGAAACAGAAAATGCAGCTTTGCTATCGTTTGTTTGATGGTAACTGTGGTGATTTACAGAAGGAAAAGTTGATCTCACACTTGTTTTCTGATTCTTTTTTATTCGGAAAAAAAAAGGCTCACTTTTCTGTATATAATAAACATTTTTCAGCATCTTATGAACTTTCTGCAAAGCAGATGTTTTCCAACTCCTATACCTGGCAACCAAACAGGCCCTTAAGGGCATCCATATATGATGATACTTCGCTGTATCTCTACAACTATGAGAACTCAAAAGTCCAAATTTTTAGCGGAGTCGTGTTATTACAGTTCTGGAACAAATGCTAATGCTTTGTATGCTTTTTTCCTAAAGAAGAAGCATTGTATCTTGTTATAGCCAGCCATATCAAATATCCATGTTTGAGTACTAAAGTTTAGAAACCAGGGGGCACTCCAGTCATATTTTAGAAGCACAGTGATTCCAACACATTATAGTTATTTCTTGATTATCACTCCAATCATGTAGAATAATGAATTCAAAGGATACCCGCTTCTCAAGACGCCGGAGCATAGCTGCATCTAGTTCCCAAGGCAGATTTGTTGCTGTTAAAACAAATACAAGCTCATCTGTCTTTGTCAAACCATCCATCTGCAACAAAAGTGCAAAAGAAAAAGAATTGTAAGAAAATTTGGATGGGTTAAGTTCATTAGCTGTGGGAATCAAAAATGAGATGGGTGTCACAAGATATGGTCTTTGTGTCACAAGATGTGGTCTTTCAAATATGACAGATAACATTAACTGACAGATATGGTCTTTTCCATAGAAGCCAATGGACATGAAAGATCCACTACAATGTCTCACAAACAACATATAGAGCAAGATCCCCCATACAGAAGCAAATGGAGCCTTCCAAGACTGCATTTTTCTTGATGAAGTGGACAAATGAAGGGTCATGTACTACTGACGTGAAGGAATCCCTCCAGCCTCCAGAGAGAATTCAATGTCCTCTTAGTATTAACCTTCTTATCCAAAGATCACATTCTGTATTCCTAAAACTTAAGGACAGTAGACTTGGCCTGTGGAAGTAAGTCACTATATACTCGCTTGCAACAAGCTTTATTTTATTTTATTTTACTTTATTTTTGATGGAAGGGAAAGGCTGAAGCCCACAGCTTTCTTTTAATTGAAAACTGTAAATATAGACATGTTTTAAGATACGTATCCCCACAAAAGTTAAACACCTTGAGACAACATGCAAGACTACCTGTATAAGTAGCTCAGTTTTTAAACGTCGACTCGCTTCATGCTCACTACGTGCTTCACCACGTTGACTAATGATTGCATCAATCTCATCAAGAAATATTGTTGATGGTGCGTGGTGCCTGGCAAGCTCAAATAAAACTTTCACTAGCTTTTCTGAATCACCTGCATTCTTACAAAAAAATACAAAGGATTGCAAACTTGCACATCATTAACTTGACATCTGACCATAAAGAAAAAATTCATACCATGTTATATCTGTAAATAATTCTGGCTTATATTATTATCAAAAATAGAGAACAGAGAAGGTGGTTCTTTGATACAATGCATTATAACATCCAAATAAACGGAATACCAATTTATTGAAAGGCTATATAAAAGTGCCATACAATGGATTACAGGTCTTTGTTATTTCCGTATTTCCCATTATTTGTACAACAATCTGTAGACAGAAGGGAACTCAAGGTCTCTAGGCAAAATAAGTACATTTCGTCAATGAGGTTTGACAAATATTGCTCATATGAGACATAAGATCCTTATGTACAAGGAAATAATGGAACTTCAGAAGTGGTGTTCAGAACACAGTACAGTGCGACTAAATATAGTTTCACTGTAACTGAAGACAAAGTTAAGATTTCTATGTTTGAAGAAAAAGCATCATTTTAAGTTTAATCCCTCCACACCAACAAATTGTCAATTGCTATCCAAGATATAAAAAAATCCAAGACTGGTACAACTAAAACTAAATGATAATTGTTCATAAAAGAGATTGACGGGATGACCAATCATAACAATCTTTTGCTACACGCCAACAAAAATATTCATGTGAGAGCAAAAAAGCCATAAAAATGCAACACAATAAGAGCAAAAATGTGAAAAAAGAAGAGAGATTATTATAGAATAGGCCAAATTTGAACATACCACGCCATTTGCTGACAATTGATGATGCTGAAATATTGAAAAACGTAGTCTTGCATTCGGTAGCCACAGCTTTTGCAAGCATTGTCTGGATTGTTGAAACTAATAAGACATAGAGAATATAAAGGCGGTATTTGATTTATTGCAAAAAAGAAAATAATAGAGATAATCTCATATCCTTTTTTTTTATAGGAGAATCAGGAAGCATCCCATGTACTAGAAGAAAGAAACTGATCACAGCTATGCAGATGGACATCATTTTCTTTTTCTTTTCTGTTTTTTTGAAAGAAAAAACATGGAAAACTGATTCTATTCCTTACTGGTTGTGGCATCAATAGATATAGTATCACAACAAAACCAGTGGCATTCATGTATAGAATCCCACAGATATTCAACAATTTTATCTCAGAGAAAAACATGACACAGTATCCACACCAATCATCTGTTCATTTAGCTAAAATTCAAATAAAGGAGATATCGTAGTAACACATCAGATTAGCTCATGGTAATAACTAATAGCTCGATCAGAGTTGTTTGCCTAGTGAATAAGCAGCCTTGCTGGAATCTATGTAGAAATTCAATAAGACTGATTAAAGTGGATTCTGCATGCATGATGATGCACAGGATGTCAGCTGAACAGACTAAACAGGGAGTAATTTCAAGTTAGCTACCACATGTACCACGGACAATATCTGAATAACACAGCTGATTGACTAATAGCAAATATTCGGACCATGCAGTTGTTTGCCCATCAGATGAGCAGCCTTGATAAGTCCATAAAAAGATGTAATAACAGTTAGAAAAGTCGTAGGATTTCCAAAATGGATTTCCCATGCATGATGTTACGCATGATGTCAGCATGATGAACTAAAAAGGAGCAATTACACGTTAACTACTTGGGTGTTTGCATAGGGCCATATAGTTCACATAAGATCAACAAAATGTGCAAATAAAAGATAACACTGGGCAAAATGAAGACCTGTCAACTTTTTTTTTTTTGGGGGGGGGGGGGGGGGGGGATCACATAAATTACCAATGGAGTTTGAAGAGATACCATAAACCAACAAGTGCATAATATAAATTGCTAAGATATATATTGAACAATGAAAAGAAGGAAAATATGAAAAAGATAATATATTATCAAATACAAACCTTCCCTGTTCCTGGAGGGCCGAAAAGCAAAATACCTTTCCAAGGCGATAGAAGACCAGTGAAGTACCTGGAGAAAACGTATCAGGAACACATTTTGACAAATTTAAGCTTCAAAATTTTTGGTCATTTACATAACATTCTAGACACACTTCTCTACAAAATGTCTCTTTCTATGAGTCGACTAGAAATACATTTTGGTCTCTACATTCTTTTATATAGTAGTTCCAAACTTAGTAGTAGGAATCTTCCACTTAGAATGGTACACCCACTTCCGAATCTCCTCGAAAACTCATCTTTGCACCCACTTCCTAAGTATTTTCTTGTTATTATTTTTTTTGTCTGAGACCCACTTCCCATGCACGCACCTAACGTAGTTGTAGTAACTAAGGTTGCAAAATAACAAAATGATCGCACAAGCATCTCTTGGTCATCAACTCTAACTTTGAGTTTATTTTCCTTCTGTTTCAATAAAAATAATATTCCATATCCTTAGTATTTTCGTACTAATTAAGACTTTGTTATACATAGCTTGACCCAATTCTCATCTCACCAATTAGAATTATAGCATAAATTTAAGAATAAGAAAACCATGGCCATATTTCTTGGACATTATTCTCAACTCCACATTATATGATGTAAGGATACAGGCTTGGGGCCTGACCTTTCCAAAACCACTTCTCCAACTCCGGTAACCACTCCATATGCATCCATAACAATTTAAATAGTGTTCAACAAATTATACACCACAAAACTCTACCATATGCTTTCTCCAAGTAACAATTACCACGTATAAATTTCCTCTCTTTTGTATAAAACCTATATTTCTTCAATTGATGCCATCTTTCTTAATCCTTTCCATCTGCCCTCTAACACACTTCCTAGTGCGGATCCCAAGTTTCATATCATCATAGTTGTACAAGTTTGAGTATCGCATTTATCTAGAATGATATTTATACCACTTCTTCATTCATTTGGCTCTAGTGCTTTCAACCTCGTGTCATTTGCAAAGCCATCTCCGCTTCCCTAATCCTAGTTAGATAGTGCCATGCAAGACACTCACCTAACTATGGTTTTCCTACACATCAATCTAAAGTGCAATCCACATTCTGTAAGTTCTGAAATAAACATCGCCAACTTTCCTAATCTCTCCATCTCTTCCCAGGCTTGTAGACTTCAGTAGAAGTCCAACAGGTCAGAAAAATGTCATTAGCTACAAATTTGATCTTTTGGCCTCAGGTTTTGAAATGAAAATCTTCTAAAACAGTTTTTCCTTGCCATTCCTTATGGACAATTTCAGTGTTGCCCCATTAAGTTCTTATATGTGCATTGCTTACCTTTAAATTCTACAAGAAATGAATTGTCAAACTAGTTTTCCCTCCTTCATAGGAGCAACCTTAGATGTTCTTATGTCGATTTTTACAAGTCTATTCTAAAGCACCATATGGTTTCTGTAGGGATAACACTTTTTAATCAGTAACCCTTCTTGCAAATTTTATTCCTTGTTTTAATCAAGTTATTTTATTTCACATCTGAATCCCCGAATTGAAATAGTCCCATGGATGAAACTGAAATATGATCTCTGAATTTTGGAACTAATGCAATGTTATGCGAAACAAAGAGATCAGCAAGCATACAAAAATTACGAAATGAGCAAGATTAGATAGCTAGCAAGATAATCTCATTTCACTTAGCCGACCAATTACATCAACTACATAATCTTCAATAGCATACCAAACACTATTGTACTACTAGCTTTTCACTAACAAAGAATAGGAAACATATAATTAATATATATATATATATATATATATATATATATATATATATATATATATATATATATATATATATATATTCAGTAAATTTGTCCACCTACTTGGGATATTTGATGGGCATAACAACTGCTTCTTTAAGAAGTCGTTTTGCATTCTCTAGTCCTTTAATGCTTTCCCACTTAACGTCTGGACTCCCATGAATGATGTCTCTGAAGGAAAATGTTATAAAAACAATATTTTGTAAGAGGATGTTTTGGAAAATAAGAATATATTCTTTATTTTTAGAAATTGCCATTCTGGGAACATTCTCATCATCCAAAATTACCGGCATAGTGTCTCCGCCAGGGTACGCATTTCTGCAGATTCAAGAGGAGGAAGCAGAGGTCTATGCCTGCAAAAGCACAGTTTTGATAGCTTTAAGTTTTGTAAACATGATGCAGTGTTAACATCCCGTTTGCGGTATCTAAGAATTAACAGGTCAACTTAATATGAGTACGCAAATGTCATTATGGGATGAAAATTAAATGTAAAGAAGAATGCAATGACATTTCGGAAGGAAAATAACATATACAAAAAGACACAGGGGAAAGGTAAACAACAAACTGATACAATGTGAAGGTGCTCTAGATGCTTCTCAGGTAAAAGTCATTCCTAAATTATCGAACATACATAGTTGTAGTGGCATAAGCAAGCGATGTGAGATGGATAACAGGATTTCCTTTTTCTTAGTTGGACTCTTTTTCATCTTATGATGGTGATCAGGTTTATCTAGCATCAAGTTAACCATTTTATATAGCTTCGGTTTTGGGTTTTGACATTTTAATTTCAGTAACTGGAATTGAGCTTGTTTGATGCATGTGAAAGAATGACAGGATAGCTGTGATTTTCCATTTGATTAGAGAAGTTTTCTAATACTTATGTTACTTGCCATATGCACGCCGGATTTGGGAAGTGCTCTTCACTTGTTCTTTTGAACATCAACAAGAGGACGCCCTAAGATCCATGAGTATTCAATTTGGGTCCAGTTCGTGGTTTGACATGCGTTTTATGATTACTTGTTAACCGACCGTTCAACTCTCCACCTTTTCCATAATATTACAAGAAAATAAGTGCTTTTATATCAAGTTAACCATCAGTCAAATTCCCGCACCATAATGAACCATTGTTATAGAAGTACAAGAATGAAAACAATAGAAACCTGTCCCCCTGTCAAAGCGACAATAAACCGAATCAAGATTACTTGGCTATTAAACATAGCTTCATCAATACTAGAAGAAAGTCATGCTATTAACACACCATAATGCATATTTCTACATTGATGCGACATACTACCACTAAAATTCTTACAGCATTTCATCGGCCCTGTCTGAAATAGCTCCCAGGCGTGGTTCCATTTTTGCCTTCTGAAATTAAGAATCAAATGTCATAATCCTGATGCCAATATATGCATGCAATAAAGCAACTGGACATCTAAAAGAAGTCAAGTCACGGCAAGACGAAGTCAACCTGCCGCTCAAACTGCTCGTATACGGCCAGGTCGGACGATTTCTTTACGCTCCCACCGGCATTCATCACTCCATTTGCATGACTCCCATTAACATTGAAGCTTGAATCCGTAACCTCTTCCTTCGGTTCCTCCTTTCTTCCAAACCTCACATCATAATATAGCTTGAAATCCTAAAATCAACCAAAAAGGCCAAAAACCGCGAAAATAAAGCAAAATCAGAGAACACAAGAGAAATAGAAAGCAAGCCATCCACCCTAAAGGGAGAAAAAGATCGAAACCGAGCCGGAAAGCAAACCAAAAGCAGTCCGAAGGATTCGCGATCAGATCGAAAGAGAGGGAAAGCAAAGAGAAGCAAGGGATTGGAGGATTCGGCTTCACCTCGAACGTCCAGCGGGTGGGCAACGGTTCGTCCCCCATCACTCCTCGGAGGCCGCCACGGAGAGGGCGACGGAGGCCGCCAATAGATCTCTCGATGTATCTCTCTCTCCGCTTCCGGTATCCCTCCCTCTCCAAGAGCGGAGAGACGACGCATACGGAGCACAGAGACAAGGAGCGAGCCAGGCAGCCAGCTATACCCACAGAGCGGGACCCACCCGTGCGACCATAAAGGGTGACTTACTATTAAAAGACAATCGTGGTTCGTGGAGAATCTCCTGACAACAGCGCTAACGCTACGGCCCACCGAGACCGAGGTGGAGGAAAAGGCCGGTCTCGACTCGTTTGCCATGTGTTAAGAGGTGATTGGCGAGTTCTACGAATCCCGGGGATTTCTGGTGTAAATAACTCTAATGTATTTTGAGGCATGGCTACATCTCGATGTGATCATTTCTGGCGATGCATTCGTATCTCATTTTGTCTCTGAATATAGATGATGGAGAATGCTGCAGAATTTTTTTATTCTGACTTGGTGTCTCACATTTCTTCCTGATAGATTATTAGTCTGGGGAAGGAATGGGAGTATTTAGAGTCCTGTCAAAGAAACTTATTCAATCATTCATCAATAAGATCGAGTTCCGAATGATTCGGCTCTCTCTCTCTTCGATCTGGCTGGCCAAGGTATCAGCTTGTGTGAAACTCTTCCGTTCTCGTACTAAGGCAGGTTCCCATGAGAGAGCATCCTCGTGCAGCACCATCTCCTACTTGCGGTCTTTGTTCCGAAGAGGTGGAAGATGATGGGTTGGGTTACGCTTGGTGAGTGCTGCAGGCTAGAGCTGTTCTTCTTGAGGATGATTCAGCGACGGCCAGCGGTCCTGTTGCTTAAAGATATTTGGTCCATGGTCTATGACGAGGTGGTCTTCCAAGCAAAACACGTATATAGAAAGGCTAATGGAGCTGTGGATTGGATGGCCTCATATGCGGCAAACTACTCTGAAGATACTCTTTGGGTTGGGAAAAGAGAGTTGCCTAGTGCGCCCCGAGATCTATTATTTTTCGACTTTTTTGGATGTATCCATATCCGTACTGCCTAAATGATCCATTTTAGCAAAAAAAAAAAAAAAGAAAAAAAAGAAAAAAAAAAAAGGTGGAAGAGGTCCAGCATGTTATATCTGGTTGCTGGCTGGCTAAAGAGGTTTGGTCTCAACTGGCAACATTATCTCTCTTTATATTCTCTCTAATTCTGTTGAGAAAAATGTGCCTCGAAACTCGAAACGACTGCAAATTGAATTCGGCTCAAGTTTGCTTGAAAAAGTCTGTGCCAACTGAATGGAGTCGACTCCTGCAGAGCTGGAGTCGACTCCTATGAAGCTTGAGTCGACCCCAGGGATGAGAGGGTCGACTCGCATCTGCCACAGTGAAGAAACAGAGAGCAGTTTTCTGGGTTGCTTGCAGGAGTCGACTCCAGTCCTGCAGGAGTCGACTCCAGCCCTGCAGGAGTCGACTCCAGCCCTGCAGGAGTCGACTCTCTCAGAAAGACAGAACGTGCTAGTTTCGGTGCTGATACTTGGAGTCGACCCGAGGATGTCCGAGTCGACTCGAACTTATCAGGAGTCGACCCCTGAAAGTGAGGAGTCGACTCCTGATCACGGGATTGATTGAAACGATGGCAAGATGGGTTTTTTGACTTAGGGTTTTTCGTAGGGAAGTTTCCTTATGTGTTGAAAACCTATAAATAGGGTTTTTTGGTGAACCCTAGGTGAGATGAGAGCGGCCGTAGTGAGTTTCTTTTGGAGTCCTATCTCTCTTGTAAGCCCTAGGTGTGCAATCTCCAACAGGAAGAGAGATCATTGTAACCCTTGCTGAATATATTGAATCTGTGCGTGTGGCCTCCGTGGACGTAACCCGTATTGGGGTGAACCACGTAAAATTGTTGTCTTTGTGATTGTTTGATTTTATTCTCTACTTCTTCTTCTTCTCGATTCGTCTTTCCGCAGTTTGGATCCAGAAAGGGAATAGTACGATCGAAGGGTGAGTGCTTTCAAGCATCTCGCAACAACTGGTATCAGAGCAACGTTCCCTGTGTTCCAATGGCTGACGAAGGAAGATTGAGGATAGAGAAATTCAACGGACAGAACTTTGGTGTGTGGAAGATGCAGATGGAAGATTACTTGCTCTCAAAGGATCTGGATCTACCACTGGGCGGAGAAGAAGCGAAGCCGACAGACATGCCGTCGGAGAAGTGGGAGCGTTTTGATAAGAAGGCGCTCGCCGCTATCCGTTTGTCCTTGGCATCGGAGATCCTCGCCAATATATCCAAAGTAAAGACTGCAAAAGATTTGATGGACACACTGGCTTCCATGTATGATGAGCCAACAGGAGCGAACAAGGTATTCCTGATTCGACGATTATTCACTTTGAAGATGAGAGACAGTGGGAGTGTTCATTCACATTTGAGTGAATTCAATACCCTATGTGCCCAATTGGAATCTGTGAAGATCACGTTCACTGATGAGGTGAAGGCGTGGGCTCTTCTAGGTCAGATGCCTGAAAGTTGGGAAGGCTTTATCACGGCTGTTAGTAATTCTTCGGGAAAGACTACAGCGAGGTTTGATGAAGTGGTAGCTCTTATTCTGAGTGAAGAGGCTCGAAGGAAAACCCTGGATCCATCAGCAAGTTCATCTGGGAACGCGCTGGCTTTTGAAGAACGTGGAAGGACTTCAAAGAAGGGAGACAGAAATAGGGGTGGACGATCCAAGTCTAGAAACAAGTCTAGACCTCTTGGAAAGTGCTGGAATTGTGGGCAGAAGGGTCACTTGAGAAAATACTGCAAAGTGTCGAAGAACAATGGTGGTTCTGACACTAAAGCAAGTGCTAATTTAGCCGAAACTGCAAGTGAAGATGATGCCCTGATACTTTCCTGTGATATTCATCCGGAGTCGTGGATAGTCGACTCAGGTGCCTTGTTCCATGCTACTGGAAACAAGGCAATCATCTCAAACTATGTTGCAGGTGATCACGGCAAGGTGTATCTTGGTGATGGAAACAGTTGCAACATCGTAGGGAAGGGAGATGCTCAGATAAAGACATCAAGTGGGATGACTTTAACTCTGAAAGATGTGCGACATGTACCCAAACTGGCTCGAAATCTGATTTCGGTAAGTCAGTTGTCGGATTTGGGGTTTGTGACCACCTTCAATGATGATGCTTGGAAGATCACTAAGGGAGCCTTGGTGATTGCTCGAGGTGCAAGGTCAGGAACACTATACATGACAGCTGATACTGATTCCACCGTCAGTACTGCAAATCCGACTGTTGATGCAAGGACATGGCACATGAGACTTGGCCACATGAGTCAGAAAGGGATGAAGGTGATGATGACTAAAGGAAAACTGGGAGATCTAAAATCTGTGGATTTGAAATTCTGTGAAGATTGTGTACTATCAAAGCAGAAGAAGGTCAGTTTTTCAAAAGGAGGTAGTACCAAGAAAAATTCTAAGTTGGAACTCGTACATACTGACGTGTGGGGACCAACTCAAGTGGCTTCTCATGCAGGAGCAAGGTACTATGTCACGTTCATCGATGATGCTACCCGAAAGCTATGGGTCTACTTCTTGAAGCACAAATCCGATGTATTTGAGAAGTTCAAGAGGTGGAAGGCTTTAGTGGAGAATGAGACAGGTCAGAGATTGAAGTGTCTCAAGTCTGACAATGGGGGCGAATACTGCAGTGATGAGTTTGAGGTTTTTTGTGCCTCAGCTGGAATTCGAAGACTGAAGACGGTTCCAGGAACGCCACAGCAAAATGGCGTTGCAGAACGCATGAACCGCACCATCAACGAGCGGGCACGATGCATGAGGCTTCATGCGGGGTTGCCGAAGATTTTTTGGGCGGAAGCGGTCAGTACAGCAGTGTATCTGATCAACAGAGGGCCTTCAGTTGCATTGGAGCTTGGACTGCCGGAGGAAGCATGGACTGGGAAAGAGGTGAAACTATCTCACTTGCGTACCTTTGGTTGCATCTCTTACGTGCTCGATACTGCAGACAATCGAACCAAGCTGGATGCAAAGTCAAAGAAGTGCACATTCATTGGGTACGGTGGTGATGATTTTGGATACCGACTCTGGGATGCGACAGATCGGAAAGTCATCAGGAGCAGAAATATTGTATTCAATGAAGAGGTTCTGTACAAGGACCTGCAGCAACAGACGGGCCAAGGCGACAAAGCTGTAAAATCGGAATATGCAGAGCTGGATGATGAAACAATGTCTCGAGACGATGAAGAAGTTGCTGAGCCAGTGGGAGAAGCACAGCAAGAAGAAGAACTGCCAGCTGATATCCCGATTGCTTTGCGCAAGGGTAAAAGAAACAGAAAAACTCCGTCTAGGTATGCTGACTCCCTACAATACTTGTTGCTTACGGATGGTGGTGAGCCAGAAAGCTATAAGGAGGCTTTACAGGTCGAAGCCAGTGACAAGTGGAAGCTTGCCATGGATGATGAAATGGATTCCCTATCATCCAACAGGACGTGGGACTTGGTTCCACTTCCGAAGGGGAAGAGAGCTTTGCACAACAAGTGGGTATACAGACTAAAGCTTGAACCAGATGGTTCTGAGAGGTTCAAAGCGAGACTTGTTGTCAAGGGTTTTCAGCAGAAGGAGGGCATTGATTTTGACGAGATCTTTTCTCCAGTTGTGAAGATGTCTACTATCCGGATGGTGTTGAGCATAGTGGCAGCCAAAGACTTACATCTTGAGCAGCTTGACATCAAGACTGCATTTTTACATGGCGACCTTGAAGAGGAAATCTACATGAAGCAGCCAGAAGGATATGTAGTGAAGGGGAAGAAAGATTGGGTGTGCCGACTTCAGAAAAGTTTGTACGGGTTGAAACAAGCGTCTCGTCAGTGGTACTTAAAGTTTGATCAGTTTATGCTGAAGAATGAGTTTCAGAGGTGTAATGGTGATCATTGCTGCTACTTTAAGGGATTGAAAAGCTCATATATCATTCTACTTCTGTATGTAGATGATATGTTGGTGGCAAGTGCCAACATGGGAGAGATTGTGAAACTGAAGAAACAATTATCCCAGGAGTTTTCAATGAAGGACTTGGGTGAAGCCAAGAAAGTCCTTGGGATGCGTATCAGCAGGGACAGGAAGCTTAAAACGTTGAAGTTGTCTCAAGCAGAGTACATTGATAAGGTGCTGAAGCGGTTCAATATGGACGGGGCTAAAGCTGTGAGTACTCCGCTGGGCGCACACTTCAAGTTATCAAAGCAGGAGTGTCCGACTACGCAGGATGATCGAGATGAGATGAAGTATGTACCCTACTCATCAGCGGTCGGAAGCCTTATGTATGCCATGGTTTGCACGAGACCGGATATTGCCCATGCAGTGGGAGTGGTGAGCAGATACATGAGCGATCCAGGCCAGGAGCATTGGAGAGCTGTGAAGTGGATATTGCGGTATCTGAAAGAAACCAGAGACTTAGGACTATGCTATGGTGGTCCTGATGTTTGCCTATATGGTTTCGTGGATTCTGACATGGCTGGAGACATTGATGGCAGAAAGAGTACTACCGGGTATGTGTTCACGCTGGGAAGTGCTGCAGTTTCATGGGTTTCGAAACTACAGAAGATTGTAGCATTGTCTACGACCGAGGCCGAATACGTTGCTCTTACTGAAGCGAGCAAGGAGATGGTTTGGTTACAAGGTTTGATGAAAGAGCTTGGCATGGAGCAAGGCGATGCGAAGTTGTATAGCGACAGCCAGAGTGCTATACATTTGGCAAAGAATGCTGCTTTTCACTCAAGGACCAAACACATTGATATCAGATATCACTTTATTCGGTCACTCCTCGAAGAAGATTTTTTCCGGCTAGAGAAGATACATACAATGGACAACCCAGCAGATATGTTGACAAAGGTAGTTACTCTTGAGAAGTTGCACATATGTGCATCTTCTATTGGTCTTCACAGCTAGAAGTGAAGACAGAGGTTCACACACATGGAGGATGATTGGAGATCATGTTGCTGATGGGGTTACGGTTGCTTCAGGCTTGTTTATCGGCAAGTGGGAGATTGTTGAGAAAAATGTGCCTCGAAACTCGAAACGACTGCAAATTGAATTCGGCTCAAGTTTGCTTGAAAAAGTCTGTGCCAACTGAATGGAGTCGACTCCTGCAGAGCTGGAGTCGACTCCTATGAAGCTTGAGTCGACCCCAGGGATGAGAGGGTCGACTCGCATCTGCCACAGTGAAGAAACAGAGAGCAGTTTTCTGGGTTGCTTGCAGGAGTCGACTCCAGCCCTGCAGGAGTCGACTCTCTCAGAAAGACAGAACGTGCCAGTTTCGGTGCTGATACTTGGAGTCGACCCGAGGATGTCCGAGTCGACTCGAACTTATCAGGAGTCGACCCCTGAAAGTGAGGAGTCGACTCCTGATCACGGGATTGATTGAAACGATGGCAAGATGGGTTTTTTGACTTAGGGTTTTTCGTAGGGAAGTTTCCTTATGTGTTGAAAACCTATAAATAGGGTTTTTTGGTGAACCCTAGGTGAGATGAGAGCGGCCGTAGTGAGTTTCTTTTGGAGTCCTATCTCTCTTGTAAGCCCTAGGTGTGCAATCTCCAACAGGAAGAGAGATCATTGTAACCCTTGCTGAATATATTGAATCTGTGCGTGTGGCCTCCGTGGACGTAACCCGTATTGGGGTGAACCACGTAAAATTGTTGTCTTTGTGATTGTTTGATTTTATTCTCTACTTCTTCTTCTTCTCGATTCGTCTTTCCGCAGTTTGGATCCAGAAAGGGAATAGTACGATCGAAGGGTGAGTGCTTTCAAGCATCTCGCAACAAATTCTTCAGAATCCACTTCCATTTTTGGGAAACGAGAGAGCTAAATGTTAACGATAGGAGTGTTATCTACCGTGCTGGTTTGTCATTGTGGAGTAGCAGGAATCTAGGATTATTTCAAGCTACTTCGAAAGGGATGCTGGTTGGATCTCTGTTATGGCCAATAATATGTCGCTGGAGTCTCCCTCAAGCAAAGGATACATTCATTGACCCAAGGTACTGGAGAGCTTCTGGCTCAGTGAGCCAATCTAATCTTGATCCTATGCAAGTTTGTTAGGTACCCCCACCCTCTCGCAAACCTTCAGGGTTTTGAAGGTTAATTTTAATGTATCTGTCCTTAGGAACTTAGCCGGAGCAGGTTCTATAATTAGAGATCATTTGCACTGGCTCTCGTTCCTTTGTCTCCTCTTAGGTCCCTGCTTCAGAGTTAGTGAGCTGCAGGGGAGGAAACAGACTAAATATGTGTGTTTGGAGGGGATTTAAGCCGTGGTTGTAAACTGGATTAACCAATCTGATGATTCTGTGGCTTGTTACAGCAACACACTGTTGAAGGACATTCGGAATATCAGAGAGTCGGCTTAAATTTCTCAGATTTGACGGTGGTTTGTGGCCACCGCTAAAGGTCTTCATGCAGTGACCAATATTTTCTGGCTGCCACTAATATAATTTTTGTGGGGCAACTACCACTGCTTGCCTCTAAAAATGCTACATAGTGACTAAATTTTTATAGCTGTTACTAGAAGTGGTCACTAAAATCCATCTTTGTTGCAGTGTTTTCTCGAGAGAATGTTGATCCATGGCCATCACAGGCAGTGTTAAAGGCACCCGTTACGTTCCATATCATTCCATATCAAAAAGGGCACCCTTTATATTTTCGCTCAAAGGGAGCAATCGGGTGGGCACGTCCAAGTGTTTGATGAAATCATGAAAATCCAAAACAAACACAAACCTTGATTTTACTAGGTTGGAAATAGGATCCAACCCAAATCACCAAAAAAGAAAAAAAAAAAAAAAAAAAAACTCTGGTCAGGGTTGTTCTCCCTAAATAAAAAAAAAAAAAAAAAACATAGAAAACATAGCTTTTGATGCCCTAGAAGGCTAGATGGAAAGATTTTCCGGCTAGAGTAAAGCCAACTTGGTTTGGGTAGGCTTCTGTTGGGCCTACGCTTCATGGATGAATGGTGATCCAAAGAAAAAGGTTGGGATAGATGAGGCCCATAAACTCTATTGGCACTTTCTTGATGATAAAAGCTTCTTCTAAACAAGCCAATTGCCTGGGCATACTAGTCCCAATTTCAAGTCGGCCCTCATTACAGTATTCCTTTATGTTGGACTATGGTGGCATCATAACCATACTTCTAGTCCATTATCGTAGGAAGTAATCATGGCTGAAGCAGACGCTTGAAAGCCCCCACCGGTCCAATGTGATTAGAAGCTAACCATGTATTGCTTTTGCACAGTGCCCCGAGTAGCCAGTAAGCAGGAGAAAACGCAAGCAACTAGCAATACAAATCCAACTTTAAACGTTCCTTTCAGCCTTAATTGAACTCAGGAACCTTCTGAAACCAAACTAAAGCAGGGCTACACTACAGCGACAGGTTTCCTAAACCGGCACGCCAGGATGGAAGGACTATAGCACCGGTTGGAGCTTTTGGAATGCCAAAAAATATTCTTTTGACCCTCTAAAAATACTTTTAAATTAAATAAAAATATTTGGTAAAAATTTCAGAAAATTGTTTTAGCTTTTTCGAAAAAGTTAAAAACAGCTTTTTGGAAAAAGCTTCATATTGGAGCTTTTCGGAAAAGCACTGTAGACCCGGTCGGAAAATTTTTTTATACTAAAATACAAGTGATAAAATATAACAATTACACAGAATGTCCCTTTATAATTTTGAAAACATGCAGAAGGGTGAAAATTATTTACACTAATAATTATAATATTTTATACCTTTATTATCATATTATACGATAAATATAATATAATATTATATTATACCATAATCCATTAACATGTTATATTAAATAATTTAATATTGTATTATATTATGAAAAATTAATTTATACTAATAATTATAATATTTTATATCTTTGTTATTGTATTATACTATAAATATAATATTATATTGCATTATATCATAATATATTGATATGTTATGTTAAATAATTTAATATTATATTAAATTATTATGATACAGAATATAATATATATTACTATATTATAATAATATTATATTATATTATAGTAATATTTTACTATATTATATATTTATATATTAATACATATTATATTTTATTATGCTCTGTTATATAATACTATGTAATATTGTTTACAGTCATTTTGTCATATCAAAAGTATTTTCTCAGTTTGTTTATCAAACACATGTTAAAATGCCACAACACTTTAGAAATATAGTTACCAAACAACAAACAGTTTTTTATAAAAGCTCTACTTTAGAAAACTCTATTTCTAATAGTTCTACTTCCAAAAGCTCTACTGCCAATAACTCCCCTAAATGGGCCTGAGTGAGAGAAGAGAGAAGGATAGGTGTGTTATCTCTCAACCGTTGCTTTTTTACACTTTAGCTAGCTGTTGCTTTATTTTAAAGGTGAGAGTGACGCTTGGAGAAGGTTCTCCCCATGGTTTACAGGGGGATGCTCTCGTAAATGAAATTTTTTCTCTCCAAAGTCAAATAGGGTATTGGGGGTTTGGGGTGTCTCCCATTCATCTCGAGTCTGGATGGAAGGCATCCAACTTGGTTGGGCTTTGCTTTCAATTCAACAGCAAAGTGCCTAAGAAAAGAGGTGTCATCTTAGAAGTTGATGGCAACTAATTTGAGTCCGAAGTTTGTACTTCCAACTTTTGGATTCGATGTACTGTGGCTCTAATGACGACGAGGTGCGTGTTACTGGATAACATAGCTATATATTTGAAAGACGCTGGTTAAGATGGCTAAAAATGAACCCCATTATGGAGTTTTTTTTTTCCAAGAAAAAGCTCCAATGATAGATTTAAGTCACACCCAAGTTAAATATAGTAGAGAGTTCGAAGTGGTGTACGTAGTTGGTAATGTCATTGGAGTCTGATACGAATTATTTGGATTTGTGTCCACTGTCCAGCCCTTATCCAAGGTCATCTTTTCCACAATCCCTGTTTTAAAAAATAAATATATAAACATAGGTAGCTTGAAGGTACAAAAACTATCCATATAGATAGCCAAAAAGCAAGTTTCAAAAATGAAAAAAAGTTCAGTTCGCCAATTTTTATTTACTTGCACCTATTGTATTATAACATTACATGTTCACCCCTCGAATTTTCCTGAGCTGCACACTCATCTTCTCAGGTTTAAAAATGTTTAATTATGTTGTTTAAGTTAGCGGATTGACCCACTACGATCCTGCGACCCGTTCGCTACCCAAAAATATTTGCGCGTCATCCCAAATGACCAAAAAACCTTCTCCTTCTTAAGCCCTTTACCTTCTCTAAACAGTATTGTTTCATTCCCATCTTCCCTTTGTGTCAATTCTCGTTGATCCCGAGCTATCATCCTGCCATCTCAAGCGATCATCGACCAATTTGAGAGGTCATCTGGTCTCCTTTTTCAAGTCATGAAGCGCACATGCATCTCTTCTCCTATCTTCTTACACAATCTATGCTATCCTCGGTCAAATAGTGGTCTAAAAAAAATTGATCATAAGTCTAGCCAGGGACATCCTGCACATCAAAACTCGGGTGAAAACCCTGTAACAATGACATTGCAAAGAAGCAGAAAGCTCCAAGAGAAAGGATTTAGAAACTAAAAACGTCTATTTAGAAAAAAAATTATTTTGGAGTTTCTTCTCAAAAGTATTTTCTTGCCAATGTCGGAAAGCCGTTTAGTTTTAATAAAAAAATTTTGAGGACCAAAATGCCCACCAAAAAACTCATATTACATCTTATATCACATTACATCATATCATAATATATTATTATTACATTATAATAGTATAATATAGTAATACATAATTATCATATAATATATTCTTATATCATACTATAAGAATAATTTTACATATCATCGCAAACATCATATTATATTATTATTATTATATTATAATATACTATTAATACTATAATAAGATATTATATTATATTGTATTATACAATATATTATAATAATATTATATTATTGTACTATAAACATATAATATAAATTAAAATTACTATATTACAATAATACAATCTAATATAATAATATTTAATAATAATGTAATATTATAATACTATACTATAATATAATATATTATAATCAATTATTAGATTAGATTCTAATTCATTATATTATATTATATTACAATATTGTTATATGATATTATATTATATTATATATTATGTCATAATTATGATAATATTATATATCATTACTACTATTAGTATTATTACTATTATTAGTATTATTCATATTATTACTATTTGTAGTATTATTATCATTATATGTATTTTACTAGTATTATTACTATTTTTAGTATAATTACCATTTTTAATATCACTACCATTTTAATAATTATTACCATTATTAGTATTGTTTCCATTATTATTATTATTATTACTATTATTAGGATTATTACTATTTTTAGTATTATTAGTATTGTTAGTATTATTAGTACTATTATTATTATTATTATTATTATTATTATTATTATTATTATTATTATTATTATTATTGTTATTATTATTATTAGTATTGTTATTTAGTTAACCAAACCAGATAAGGAGGGCCATATCCATATAAATATTATCCATTGTGTGCCACCCGCGGCCTCAAAAAGTGCACGGGATGCCCATGAGGTGTCCCTAAAGCAGAACAGCGCATGTCATCCATACAACCAACACACGTTTCTGGATGCATGATTCATGGCAGCAAAACCCAACAAAATCATGCTGTTGCGTATCCTGCCGGCATGAAACAACCACCCACCATTGTACAGAGTGATGACCTAATCCATCTCCCGGGCACGTTCGAGGCTCACTCCAGATATAAAATATGACTCTATCCGGACGTGCAACTGCGTGTGGTTCTCGTGATGCCCACCCTTGGTACTAGGAGGAGTATAAGTGGGGCCATTCATCCATCAAGATTCAGGCAATGCAGCAAATGCCACGGATTCACTTCATGACGAGCCGACTAGGCCAATCTTGCAAGAAGTCGTACTGCAATCACCCATCAAATCATCGTTTTAGCTCAGTTCACGGATGATGAACTTAGCAGTGATGGCCGGCGATCTCTGGCATTTTCTGTCCTAAACGAAGAGAACGAGAAAGTTTGCTACAAGATCACAACAAGATTCTATGACTTTCGCCCATCAAATCATCGCTCAGCTCATCCTCGTATATGGATAGATCGGTGGGATCAGTTCGGGCTCCACTTGCTGTCAAATTGAACATAGTGCTACAAAAAAAGTCAGATATCGTTGATGCTTTTTATTGTTTGCGTTGAAAAAAAATCTGCTAACGCTTTAAAAAGTGAGAAGCAATATGGCAGATGATCTCTAGCTCTTTCTGTCTCGAAAAGAGAAACAAAAATGCTTATCTCATGGCTGACACCACACCAAGATTAGTTTGGGTCTCTGATGATCCATATGTGAGTCGAGGCGTGTCCATGCCTCCACCATCTGAAACGGATTCGTTGCGTCTATGCCTCCATCCTCTGAAACCGAGTCGACCACTTGGCGGCACACTCTATAACTAGGGAAAATGACCTCTAGGCTAGAAGTTTGAGCCCATCGTGGAGTGACAGGTGTGGACACTAACGTGGAGGATGTCTAGTCTCAAATCTTTCATAGTGTCGGCAATTTGTAGTTCACAATCCAGGCTTTTGTTCTTTTTTATCTTTTGAAAATGCCATGTAAACAGGGGATCGCTCAAAGAAAGCAGAAAGAGAAAACAAAGAAATGAAATGAAATGCCATATAAAATAGCTCGTAGATGGAGGTAGAAGAAGTGGCGGAATGTTTGATACGATCGAGATTTCCTAACAGAATATATGGTTTTCTATTTGGAATAGTTAGGGCAGAGCATTCAAAGCAAAGAATTGTTATGTGGTAAAACAGGGAGAAGTCCAAATGCAGTAACATTAAGTTGCAAAGTCACATGAATCGAATCTAGCAATTCCTATGATGGCTCCAATAGTCAACACACATTTTCTGAAATTTTATGGGGACAATGGCCCATCTCTCTCATGAATTATAAAGATATATTAGTGGTCTGATTGATATAAAGATGACTAGCTGCAGTTCACAAAAGAATTCTAACATGCACAAGCGGTTATACCTTAGTTCCGAGCTTTAAGCCTCTTTGGTTACTGGAGAGGTCCACTTCGATTGCCTGTCATTCATGAATCACCCCATAACCTACTCTCTGTTATGGTAGGTTATCAATCTACCCATTTTTCATTGGATAAAAAATGGCCTTACTTTTTATAACTCTTAAGGATATTTTATGTCTTTTTACAATCTCACATTAACTCACCCTCTCAACCCCCCCAATTAATGGTCTCTTTCTCTCTCTCTCATATACATACATATATATGTATGTACATATACATATACATATACATATAGATGTATGTATATATATAGATAGATATATGTATGTATATATACGTACGTACATGCATATATATATATATATATATATATATATATATATATATATATATATATATATATATATATATGTATCTACATATATGTACATGTATACATATATACATACATACATACACGCACACATATATATATACACCGGAGAGAGAGAGAGAGAGAGAGAGGAAGAGAGTACTAATTGGGGAGTTGAGAGAGTGAGTTAATGTGGAATTGTAAAAAGACATAAATACCTTTTAAGAGTTATAAAAAGTAAGGGTATTTTTTGTCTAAGAAAAAATGGTTAGATTGATAACCTACATAACAGAGAGTAGGTTATCAATTTCCATATATATATATATATATATGTATGTATGTATGTATTTATGTATGTATAT
Organism: Phoenix dactylifera; assembly: GCF_051530095.1. NCBI lineage: Eukaryota > Viridiplantae > Streptophyta > Magnoliopsida > Arecales > Arecaceae > Phoenix > Phoenix dactylifera. The sequence continues at coordinate 27,812,322 of NC_143198.1, read as the reverse complement.
GTATATATATATATCTTGCCTCTGATTAAATGACTGATACCAGTGTATATGTTGGTGAATACTTTTGTTCCACTCCCACTATTGAGGTCTTTGGAGCATATGTTCAGAAACTTCATATGGGACAGGCGGGATGGCAGGAGAGGCATTCATCTGAGGGCGTGGGAGGTGGTCTGCCAGCCGCTCAGATAGGGTGGCATGGGGGTTCACTCACTAGTGGTGAGATGGAAGGTACTAGCTGCGAGGCGCGCCGCTAGGTTTGTCTTGAAGCTAGACAATCTGTGGAGCACCTTATTGAGGGCTGAATATGGAGCGCACACGACGATGGCAGATTTTCAAGTCGAGCGTCTTTGCTCTTTTATTTAGAGGGATATCTACTGTGATGCCCCGTCAATGCTATTGACGATCAGATGGGCTTTCGGTGATAGTTGATCCATTGATGTTCTGGAGGACAGATTGGTGGCGGAGCAACTGCGAAACCGAGTGCCAATGATGGTCGACTCGACGAGATTGGCCAGTCTCGGAGTCAATGTTCTGCTTATCCCCAGAGAGGGCCGATGGGACGAGGTGATGATGAGGAAGGCTTTCGGGGCGCAGCTAGCCGAGAGGATCCTAGCTCTCTCGTTACCTCAGGGTGCTTCAGTGGACATGCTAGTTTGGGTGGCCACAGGGAGAGCTAAGGTGCGCTCAACAGACCTACATACAGTGATGGGTGGTGAGTCCTCCAGGCGATTTGATGGTGGATGGATCTGGAGGATGTGGGTCCATAGTGACCAAGTGGCCTGGGATTGTTTGCCGACTAGGAGTCTGCTGGTTAGAAGGAGGGTCAGGATATCCCCAATGTGTTTGAATTGCTTGGATTTGGTAGAGTTTGTTAGCCATGCTCTGCTTGAGTGCCCACGGGCCACACAGATCTGGAGGAGAGCCTCATTTCCGCTGCAGGGATCCACCATGTCACCAGGGGATCTACTCCGGTATGTGAGGTATGCCATGCGGTCTTCGAGCACCGCTGGGTGGGGTATTGCTGGCACCTATTTGGCTTATCACTTCTGGCTGGACAGGAACAATAGGATTATCAAGGATAGGAGGGCACCCCTGAGGACTGTTGTAGAAAGATCTCTCCGTCAGGCCGGGGAAGTTACTAAGGCTACCGAGGCTGATTCATCTAAAATGGCTCGGGATATCTGGGACTCCCTCTCTGCTATTGTAGTGCCCATGTATGTTCTTGTTTCTTGGAAGCCCCCACCCCCTGGCCATCTCAAGGTGAATTTTGATGGTAGTCTGTTTGCTGGTGGAGACAATGCTGGAGTTGCATGTGTGATTAGGGACTGCGATTCCATGTGGGTAGGTGGGGGGGCGGACATACTTTCGAGGCATTAGCTTTTGGGGCAAAGCTCAGGCCAGCGTGGGAGGGACTCTCTTATGCGAGGCATGTGTTAGAGGCTGGGTATATCTTCCTTAAGGGGGACTCAGCCGTGGTGATTGAGCGCATACTGGAGGAGAAAGGGCAGAGCACCTGCTACTAGGCGACATCCACCGGCTACTGAGGAAGTGTAGTGCTTTCCAGGCTGTGCATGTGTATCGTGAGGTGAACAAAGCTGCTGATTAGGTCGCCCTATTTGCTGCCCAACATTCTGAAGAGATCCTCTGGACTCGGCATGATTCTGTTCCTTCGTCACTGTGTCGCTTTTTTCCCATTGATTCAGCTAGCTGTGCTTATGCGAGATTACTAATTAGTATGAGCAGCTGATGTACCAACAAAAAAAAAAAAAAAAAAAAAAAAAACTAGCTGATAGTTTCTATATGATACTATGATTAAATATTATAGTTTATGAGAACACTCGAATACGTGCCGTGAAAATGAAACTTTTAAGAGGTGCTGCAGGAGGGGAGTCAGTCCTGGGCTCAAAAAGAAGGTAAAAAAGAAGAGAGTCGGACCTTATACAAAGATATTTTGTCTTGAGGACTTGCAGTGATAGAGTGGCATGGGCCAGGGCCCTCTGATAGCATGGATTCCCCGCACCTTAGAGGTTATGGCCAACGGTCTGAAGGAAGTCCTCTGATAGTGCGCAGTCCCGGGCTTGGAAAGAAGGTAAGAAAGCTCAGAGTCGGACCTTATACAAAGAAATCTTGTCTCGAGGACTTGCAGTGGTACAGTGGCATGGGCCAGGGCCCTCTGATAGCATTGATTTCCTGCACCAGAAACAGATCCTTGGAGGTTATGGCCACCGGTCTGAAGGAAGTCCCTTGATAGTGCGCAGTCCTGGGGCTTAGAAAGACGGTAAAGAAGTTCAAGAGTCTGACCTTATGCAAAGAAATTTTGCCTTGAGGACTTGCAGTGATACAGCGGCGAGGGCCAGGGCCCTCGATAGCATCGATTCCCTGCACCGGGAACAGTTCCTCAGAGGTTATGGCCAATGGTCTGAAGGAAGTCCCCTGATGGTGCGTTTATGAACATTCGTAGTTCGGTACACAGTTTTTACTTTCACCATTGACCAGGAATGACCCCATTAATCTGACTGCGCTTCTTATGGCCCACTTGATTCCCTTGTGTGGGTCCCTTTGCCACTCACCTTTCCTTTTTCTCCTGCTGTACGTCCCTTGTTTCAGAGAGTCGCCACCATAGATGCGCATGCACAACCCCTCTTCTCCTCTCGTTTAAAAGGCTGCTCCATCTCCTTCCCAAGGACCAGCTTTTATGGCAGTACCTGGATTGGATTTCGGGGAGAGAGAGAGAAGCAGTGTACATGCTAAAATAGGCAATACTAAGATAACCATTGGTTTCGTTGCTCGGAAAGCAAAAAAGATAGCCATTGGTCTAACTAGTGTCTGCTGGTGGTCGGGGTCCAGATGCTAAAACTGGAAAAACCAAGTTAACCATTGGTTTCATTGCTCAGAAGCAAAAAGATATGCATTGGTCCTATCTACTGTATGCTGTTTATTGTTCATGGTTGTTTTATTACCTGGATAATTTACCAAAATGTTTTTTTTTTTTTTGCTAGAAACCAAAATGTTTTCTGATGAGATGTTTCATCAATAAGTAATATCCAATATGTATCTATAATTTTATTTACTACTGTTCATGACTTACTACAGAAATGCTAGAAGAGGCAAAACTAAGATAACCATTGATTTCATTGCTCAGAGAAAAATTATTCATGGTTGTTATTATTATCTGGATATAATTTGCCAAATTGTTTTCCAAATCAGTTTCTTCGATAACTGCCATCAAATACAAATTTTACAATTTTATTTATGAATTATTCATGACAAACTGAAGAAAATCCCATGAATTGCAAACCACTGACGCCATGGGTTACTAATGTTCATTCTTATGCCTTCCTCCTTGTTAGTGTATTGATAACATCATATTTCTCCTCTCTTTTTTTTTTTTCTTTCAGTTTTGGAGTATCTTATCCAAGGTTTTTCCTGAAACTTTTGGCGAGATCTCTGCTTGAATTTTGAAGGTGAACTTTCCCACCCACTAAACTTGTGACTATTGTCCCCACCTCCCAAACCATTTCTCTTGTGTCCATCAAGCTCAAACAAACAATGGCAAAAGGCTGCGAAACAGCACTGCTTGCTTTTGGAAGATGCTATAGCGCTTAAACATCTTTCCTTAACAAACCATATCTATTCGAAAGGGAAAAGGCCCTTTACATTCAAGACTTTGTATAAAGGGTCGAGGAGAGAACAAGAGCAAAGGAAAGGAAGAAGTTATGAAAAAAAAAAAAAAGGGAAGAAAGAAATGAAAAACCTTTTCTATTTCTATCTTTGGCTAACACTAGCTTGGGTCACCGTGCCAGACCAACCAAACAGCCCGAGGTAGGAAAGCTAGCACGGAATCAAAACATGTCACCAATGACCTCCCCCCCCCCCCCCCCCCCCCCCACTACTTCTCAAACTGGCCAAGCCTGTAGTCAGCCAGCCTTGATTTATAGGCAGCCTTCTTGTACTCCTCCCATGTGAACTCCCTGTAGAGGCTCTGCTCCCCTTCTCCCATCAGCTGTGGCAAGGGTGCAATCCTCTGTGTCTGGGGTGGCCCTCCAAAGTATATCATGGAGACCCTAGATTTCAAACCATTGGCCAGAACTCTGTGCCTTACACTCTTGAACCTCCCATTTGTCATAACCTGTAAACAACAACAGCAGCAGCAACAAAAACATCAAATATGCATAAAGAAAATACCAAGAACACCAAGGAACTAAAACTGTAACAAACCACTATGCTGAACCACCTTATGGATCTTAAAATTAGAACATAAGATGTTTTCGTCTTTGGTTCATTCCATTCGCCAAGGAAAACCAGAGAGACACCGGGCTACAATAACTAACCTGGAGTTCTGGTCAATACTTAGAGTGGCTTTAAAACAGAAAGAACATGTCAATTTTTTATCTTTTTAAGTTTCTTCTCTGCTCAAGCGTGGGAAAAGTTAAGTGGAGGTTGGAATGGGAAATTACCTGCAAGGAATCGCCTATATTGATGAAGAAGGACTCCTGGTCTGAAGGGACTGAGACCCAGCTTCCATCCCTCAGAGCAATCTCAAGGCCTTGGGTGTCGTTTGATCTCAAGACTGAGATGATCTGTGGATCAGTGTGCTCCCCAAACCCAGTCAAGCTGCAGTTGAGCCCTTGAAGGAGAGGGCAAGGAGGGTAATGATTAAGCCTAAAGATTTCATCACTCGTTTCATCCATCACAAGCTCACTGAAAACATTCCTTGGCTCAATCTTCAGACCTTCAGCCATCAACTCCAGCACCTCAGAAGCCAGCTTCCTCGCTGCTGATATGTATTCATTCAAAGCAGAGCTGCAAGCAATAGACGAGCAATAGAAAACAATGATTAGAGATAAGGGGCGCGAACAACAGAAGAGCTCTGAGAACAGAACATTATATTTTCTCTTTGTTCCCACCGGAACGAGATCGCCGATGGTTCTTGAAGAACGGGCATTGATGTGTAAGAGAAGGGCTTGGAGGTGACCGCAAAAAGGAGGTACTCCACCCAACCGACATCACCATTAGGCCCGATACTTTTGTTTCCATAGCCAAATGGGTTGGGAGGACCAGACTTCTCCTTCTCCACCTGAGGCAGGGAGAAGAATTTGACAGCCTCCTCCTCCAATTTTGCCATGATATCAATGGGAATCCCATGGTTAATAACTTTGAAGAAGCCAAACTCTTGACAGGCCTTGACTATGGCGTCTGCAGAGCCTGTCTCGGCGAGGTTGATGACGGGGATTCCGGAGAAGTAAGCGTCGGGTTTTGGAGCGCCCAGAAGGGATATTTGGTCTACCTGATTTGCTAAGACCACCATGGCTTTGAGAAAGGATGGCAAAACAGAGGAGTTCTGGAAATGGAGTTGGCTGTAGGGAAGGCGGAGGAGAGGAGGGTTCTCAAGGAGATGCATGAGAGAAGGGGGGGTTTCCCTGAGCTATATATAATTGGAAGGCTACAAGGCAGAGGGCGCCTAAAGGTGGAAGGTTGCATGGGAACAGGGATAACAGTGGACTACAGCAATACAGTGGGTTGTAATCTCTGTATTTAATTACTTCTATGAATGCTAATCCACTTCCCAAATATCTCCCCCAGCCATTTCCAAACCAGGGTGAGCTTGGGGATTTCGTTTCTATTCTTTTCCAACGTGTCATTGTCACGGTGGTGCAAATGGCAAGAATATCCTTCGCTATTTAAGCCTGAAAACGATCAAGTGGTGGTTATTGTACTAAGTCGCGAGGTCCATTGCACCGTGCATGACTCAGGCCTCCACGCTTGGGATTCCAGCGCGCTATGCCGCTGCTTCTGCTTTCTGTCACGGAGATTATTAACGGACGTAACATGGCTACCTTCTTCCGTGGAGTTCTGTACCAGGGAGGTGTTTAGGTGTGCATGAGATACACCCGAGCACCAAAGTCCTCCAGTGCATTACCAACACGTACGTAGCCGTGGCAATTTTTTTCCAGTCGATCTTGCTTACTTGGCAGCTCATGATTGGCCGTGAACCGTTTATGTTGTATGATTCGATCTTGCTGACTTGACATTGGCTGACCAGAAACGGCATGATCGATCCTTGGTATATATTTTTCTGTGAGGTGGGGCACGAATCAATGATACAATATTAAGATGGAAGGCAGGATTAGATTCTTTCCTTTGTGCTGCTCTTGTTTTCAATATTTTTGTATGTATTTGGGATGCCTTTTTGTGGTCCTCGGAAGTCAGCTCGCAAAGTTCCGGGTTAAAAAGGATTGGGTCAAAAAGAAGGGAGACTTGTACGTTGTTCCTGCTTGACCCGTGATCTTTAATTTCCGGGCTCAAGACTACATGCTGGGTGGGTCGGACTGCAAACTATCCGAGGGTGGAAGCTTCTGTCTTTTGGCACGTGTAATAGATAATGCACGTCGGCTCCTATGTTTGGGATGAACGCAAAAGGTGGTGCATGGGAATCAAAGAATGCTAGATACCAACTTAGGTCATGAGAACATGGACGACAGTGTCAATGATTCTGCATGAGAAGTGTATAAGGGTAACAGAAAAAAGCTACCAACTTGGGTGATGTCGGGGGTACAAAGTTTATTCTTGTTCCTTCATGATGGGAATTTGGCTAAAAGAGCAAAGAAAAGAGGAAGTAACGAGAGAAAGTTGTTGGTTCCTACAAACCTAAGATTTCAAAAATGAGGAACCTAAGATACAATAGAGTAAATCTGTAAATGTACCGGAATGAAACCATTTTATCCAAAAGGCTGTATAATAATGTGGCAGCTGATGCTGCATCTACCCCATAGGTATACTTTCAATTTTATGCAGGTTCCACGCTACTTTGCTTTTGGAAACCAACAGAAAAAAAAAAGACCAATTAAATACCAAAACGTGCATGAGGGTATCACTAGTATACCTCCTAGGGTTCATCTAGGAATTCTATAATAGTGTGTATCTTATTCCTTCGAAAGAAGCATCTACAAGTCTCCTAAAGTATAAAGTAGGCTGATGTTTCTGATGCTCTGTTTTATTTTATTTTTTTTCTGCTGATGTAGCTGGCTGTACTCATTTAAGAGCAATATGAAACGCCATTTTGCCAAAAAAGAAAAGTATAAAGCAAGCTAATACCATACTTTGTGGGCATTATATGAGATGTCCCGCACCTGGATTTTATTTGAGAACGTATGCATGTGACGTTACCCTTTCAAAATAATGCATGGCTAACCATTAGTTACATCGAGGGAAGGACAATGAGTCAAAAGAGTTGCTTTAAAAAAAAATAGCTGGTATTAAAAAAGAAAAGAAATGTTTGAGGCAAAGTCGGCCGTGGTTTATGCTATCAATTTCTCTCGAGAGGACCCACACGTGCGAACAAATCAAGTGGAATAACTGTGGGCCTCGTAGAAATCCCGTGAGTGGCCGATGGAAGCATCAGCTCTCACCATGCCCATCATCCGCCAACTTCATCTCTCAAATTCTCCCAATTCCTCGAGCCCACCAACCCATCCAAATACTCTCAAATGCCACTGATTGGAGGAAAGAGACGAAGCTCGGACTGCGCCACGTGGATGGCAGTGGAAGCGAGGGGCGACGTGGCCGGCTAGCTTTCGCTGTCGGCACAGGGAAGAATAAATTGCCGGCTTTCGTGTACTATATAATGTTGGTGTGATGGGGATGGAGCAACAAGCCACTTTATATGTATGCGTGGAAAATGGCCTTTCATTTCGTTTCCTCCATCTTGTCTCTTCTTTCTTTTCTTCTTTTTTTTTTTTTTTTTTTTTGTGTGTTTGTTTTGCTAGTAGAAAGGGGAAGAGGAGAGGAAGAGACAAGCTCACCCCCGCGTAGCAGCCTCTACTGAGCCCCCACCTCGCTAGGAGAATGTTCGATGCGGGTAGAAATGACCGTGTGTTGGGCACCCCGGCCAGTTTTACTCATACCCTCCCCACCCGTGGGCCGGTTCGGTTACCCGACTCGATTCTCCGTGTAAGTACGTCACACCTGGCACCACCCAGGCTACCAGCCGACCAGTAGCGCTTCCAGACCCCGTGTCCAGGTGTGGGGCATTCGTTCCCCAAATTTAATCGACGCCCGTGCGTTTCGAACCTGAAACTACTTGATTGGAAGCAAACGTTCCGTTCCAACTGGGCTACCACCTTGGTGGCCATCTTGTCTCCTTTCGTTGATTAAGAAAGTACGCCATGTTATGATATCGTCTCCTTTTCTTTTGTTTTTTCTCTATTTTGAAAGATTTTTTTTTTCTATGTGAAAAAAGAAAGAAGAAATTATCATACGGCGAACCATACGGCACAACAATTTGGGTCTCTTAGCCTTCCCCTTCTACTTAAAAAAAAAAAAAAACAAACAAACAAACAAACAATATTATAAATGTAACTTAGACATTTTCAAAGATGTTAAATAATTGGTAAAAAAGAGAGCATGTCTAAGATAATTTGAGAGCTACTTTAAGTTTTGTATTGGTGTGGGTTAATGTGTTAACATTATCCGCAAATCGTTGCTAGGCTCATGCGAGCAAAAGTTGGAAGACCATGATGACATACTTTTTGAGCAACGTGTGGAAAAGATGGATGAATGTAATACCACCAATTATGTTGTAAATTGACGAGGACTACCTAAAGTTTTTTATGGTGATGGTCATTATCCTAGTACTCTAGGCAGGCTGGTGCTGAATAGGATGTGATGGCCATTGTGTTTTTTTTATTTTTTTATTTTAAATCTGTTTTGATTAATTATATATATGAACTTCTACTTTTCTCCCTTAGATCTTTTGCCCTTCTATGTTAAAAAGAGTGTTAGACTTGGAAGAAGAAGGATGTATGCATAAAGGGTGCATTTATAAAGGTGATTTTGTTTCCAAAAAGAGTTTGAGATCTAGAATGTTTAAAGCAATGGTAGTGACAAAAAAAATTAAGAATAGGAACACATTTTGACAAGTGAAAAGAATGACACTAGAAAAAGATACACATGAGACTTGAGAATGAAAAAAAAAATCATTTGTTTTTTTATTTCCTTCCTTAATAGATGAATTTTCTCTATGAGGAAAAAAGATATATATATATATATATATATATATATATATATATATATATATATATATATATATATATATATATATATATATATATATATATATATATATATATATATGCCCCATTATGTCTTCCCATAATTCGTAACCATACTAGGGTTCAGGAACAATTATCCAAACCATTATTTGCGTGAAATACCCTAGTCATTTCTAACATGTTTTACGATGCAAGATCATTTAGAAATTGTAATATGTGCCATGCTAGAAACCTCAAGCAGCACCTACTAGACTCATTTGTCACCAACTTTAAGATGAGGAAATAATTATTTTTACTTTGCAAAGACTATTTCAAGCATTTGAATTTTATTCGCTTTAAAGCATACTATTACAAAAATATCCAACTTTCACACTTAGACCTTGCTCTCTATTGAGAAGATTTTTAAGTGATTACATGTACATTCATCACATGTCAAATCATGGTATGAAATTACATGCATGGATTGTTGTGTTTTGGCTCTTTCACTCCTAACATGGTAGTTCATTGGGACATTCTAATATTATGGATAAGAAGGAAGTGTTTAAGTACCTATCTTAGCAAACAAGAGTTTGTCTCCAACCTGAAACAACCTGCTAGTGGCATTATCATTTCTGTACCGCAAAACTAGCCATAGTTAACGGACCTGGAAAGGTAACATTTTGTATGCAAGTCAAGCAATCTTGTTTGAGAGCAATGATGAAGCTGAGGGGGAGGGTAAGGGAGAGTTGCCCCTCTGAAATTTAGAGCACAACACTTTGCTCTCCCTCTTCACTAAAATTTTACCCCCCTCCCCACGTCCCTAGTACTTTGGCTTAAGAAAAGTATTAATGAGAATTGGAAGATTAGATAAGGATGATCTCCTATAATTATGGGATTGTAAATTGTTATGTGGAGTACTAATTAGAATAAATACGGGTTTGTCATAAGGCAATCGTCAAAATTATTAGCATATTTAATACAAAGCGGTTGGAAGGTTGGGAGTGAAATGCTTTTTGAAGTCGGTCTGATCTTTCTGCTTGACCAACTGTTTAGTCTAACCTTGCCTGAAGGAAGAATTTCGATACAATCAAATAGACTTCTCATACGTTAATTTCTTTGCAAAAAAAAAAAAAATCCTCAAAAAGAAATAGACTTCTCATACGTTAATTTCTTTTGGTTTTTTTTTTTTTTGAAAAAGAAATAAACAAGAAATGTTATAGTCATCAAAGTAGCATATTAACCTTTTATGATGGATGATATGCAATGAAGCAACTAAAGGGCCAAGCTAGGCTTGCGACCCTACAAGATGGAAGCCCCACCAACAAAGTAACCTGAGATTCCACTATGGTGTTCCTAGTAGGACTGTAATTAAGTGGGTGCAATGCCTAAAAGTTCATGATAGACGTGGCCGAGGATTCCGGGAATGCGGGTCCCAGCCTCGTCATCCTTCTGATCTTTTAGTACCTTTGTTATCCAGCTTCCATGTCAGCCTTGGAGGTTGGCTGGCCCACAAGATCTTATTCTCCAGTCCAGCATCTCCAAGTATCCATTTCTCAGTGAAGACACGTAGGTGGCCGCCTACTTTCTATCCAAGCCAGGCTCATTTGCCTCCCAGAAGATATTCTTGCCACTCACATTATCCAACCGTTACCCTCATGAGGATGTCTTTGGCAGGAGAGAGAAGGCCAAAGTTGCCAATCTACAGTCGAATAGGGCAACACGGGGAGGACCAGTTGCTGACTAGGTTATCTCGTTTGCTGCTCATCAGTTTCTTTGGACTCAGCAGTCCTCATTTTTTTTTTTTGCTTTGTGTAGTCTTTTTGTTTTTGATGTAGCTGGTTGTGCTCATGTTAGAACAGTACGAGCAGCCCATGCACCAAAAAAAAAAAAAAAGTCACTAATACTCTCATAATTGGGATACGGCTGACCACCACTGGGCCCCATGATATGCCTTTCCCATTCACCCCCACCAGTTGATGGGCCTTTGTGAGCTTACATGATAGCAGGCCCATTTGTCGAGGCCTTGATCATGGCAAGCACACTCGAAGTCGAGGCTAAACGTGTCAAACATCAATACTAGGTTAACATTTCCTTTTAAAAGGCGACTTCTAGTTCCAGATCCTAATTTTTAGGTTTATTGCTACCAGTGGCCTTTATGATATTTTAGGAATGGAATTGAGAGTAGCATGGAAGATTATCAGTTATCTGAGGTTCATCTTGAGAGCTAACTATATTCATATCGAGGGCGACTCGGCGACCATTGTTGGATGAATTTTGAACCAGGCCTAGCCGGTGGATGGGCCTCCTTTACTGGTGGATGTCTTGAAAAAGGTTATGTGTTGCATTGCATTCCGAACCTTTCATATCTATCGAGAAGCAACTTGCATTGCAGATTGAATGGCTTCCTACATGGCCCATAACTCTAATGACACTCTATGAACTAATCCTGCATTTGTTTACTCTTTATTTCATGATATTTTATTTTCTGATTTTGTAGGCTGTATTCATACTAGAATGGTATATATGATCTTTCGTTTTTTTTTTTTTTAAGAAAAGGATGACTCTAAATTGACTAGTAGTATAATGGATTAAAGGCGCACTTCTAGAATTCCTAGAGATCTAGTATAAAAATAATCCAAGTCTATCTAAATATGGCAAATCTACCGAGCATGGAAATAATTGGTGCTTAATAATAATCATGGCATGGAAATAACTAGTGCCCAATTATGGTCATGCTGACCATAAAAGAAGTGGTTGTGTTGTGCTCACCGAATGAGCATTTCCATGTGTATTGCCCACCTTGTGAGCAATGAAGCAGTATTGAACTAAATTTGAAAAACTTGATCTCAATTGATGCAACTGAGGTTATAGTCTAGCTTCTATATGGAGGATTCCTATCTAAACTCTACCGCATGAAAAAAATAAAAAGTCATGCAATTCATATAAGGATTATGACCAGTTTCCAATGCGCTGGTGAACAATCTTGACAGTATCAAGCTTACCGAATTAATTCCAACTCTACCATTTGATATATTTGCACTATCGTTTTGTTCATATCCACATATCGTCGGATATTTTATTTACAACATATTCTTAAGGCTACAGAATCGAACCCATTATGGTGAGAATTAGCATCTTTATCTTTATTGATCTGCTAAAGATAAAAAGAATCTCGAATGAAATCCGAGTTTTGGGTGATTTCGCCTTGGGTGGAAAGCTATGCATGCCATTCCGCCACTTGCTTACGATGCAACAATGTCTTGCCATGACTCCTAAAATGGTGCATGCTTGAAAACCTCGAGCTTCTTTTACATCCTTCTCTTATGGTCCCTTGGCTACATAACTGTCGACAAAAGGATGGAAGATGAATGCCTGGAAGTACTCTGGACGAGATAGCTATGATAGTTAGTGACTTCTATTCTAAAAGGCCTATCTTCTCACCACAGAAAACATAGGTAATGATATGATGTTCAGAGACCCCAAGAGAGAAGAATTCAACTGGTCATCATGATACGAAGAGATTAACATTGGTGCTTGCAATGATTATGTGATGCTCACGCGTGCTTGCTGCAGATGGCGTGCGTTTTGAGGATGGAAATATTTGCTGACCGGAAGAAAATATGCCATGACTGATGATGACTGTGGAGAGCATTCTTCGGTGCGTATCCGGAATCGAGCAAGTTTGCCTCCTGCTGCATTTGGCCTGCGTTTTGAGTTCTGAAAATTTGGATAACGTTTGCTGACGGCAAGAAAATATGTGGTTCGATTTCGTGAAATGGATGGTGTAACAGCAGTTCATTCCGGATGCTCTCAGATGCTAAAGGTAACACCACGACATGCTATGATGTCTTTTATAGGAAAAATAAATGATGTGATGTCTAAGATAAGTCCATCCTATGGAATAAAATTGGTCCGGGCACTATAGCTTGTATTGGACGTCCAATAATTTAACCATGCAGTAAGCCCACCTCACGTTCTTGGGCCTTTTGCCCATCCAAAAACTATAAAAAGTGATATATTTTTTTGTTTTTTTTAATATCATTTCTTTTTTTTATTGCGTTATGCGCCGCATGTGCTTCAGGCGAACTCCATCCTCTTGGAGGGTGATTCGGCCACGGTGATCAGCTGAGTCCGAAGGGGCCGAATAGTGATAGAGGAGTTTATATTTTGCTCCACGATATTTGGTTGATAGTGAGAGAGGGTATTACATTTCAAGCTATGCATGTATATCGTGAGGCTAAGGGGGCTATGCATGTATATCGTGAGGCTAAGGGGGCGATGGAATGGGTGATGGCATATGTAGCGAGCCACTCAGAAGGCACCTCGTAGGTTGGGTAGGCATGTCTGTTCGATACAAAAAAAAAAAAAAACATTGGAATCTAATTGTAAATTTGATAATATTAAGGACTTTAAATTAATTTGTATGAACTTCCCGTTGCAATTGTCCCGGCACGTGGCATGCTCGAAGTGTTTCAACTTTTGCACCGGAGAAATTAACTATAGCTCCCTATGGTCAACAGAAGTTTCCTCAGGATACATTTGAACTAGTTCCGGCAAACATATTGCCGGAGCTATAGTTCAAATGTTACCTGAGAGATATTAACTGGATCATAATATTTAATAAGGGTCTAATGTAACTTAGTTTTCTTCAAGTTATATTTAAACTAGTCCTCGCACTTGAGTGCTGAAGCTGGTAAAAAGGATTGCCTTTAGAAAACTATCTGCAGGCTCCTGTGTTTAATAAATACCAATTTCAAGGTCCTGTCTTCTTAACATCCAGTATTTCTTTGTCTAATACTACATTAGGTCCCTTCTCCCATTATCCAATCTTTTTTTTTCTTATTTTTTGATTTTCATAAATTTTTCTTTTTATTCACCTTCTTACAGTTATTATAATTTTGTATCAAGATTTTCTAGATATAAATACAAAAAGATCAATCTACTTTCTCTAAAATTTCCATTGCTGAGATCATATTCATGAACAAGCTAAGACAACCTTGCTTTCATAATATCCAAATTTCACCCCATGAGCTGAGGAAGGACATTTTATTTATTTGATCAGTAAAGCGAACCTAAGCTCATGGCCAGCCTAGGCAGAACAGAAATCAAGCTCGACTAACATTGCATGATTTTTTTTATATTGTGAAATAGAAATGGAAGTAGTTACACTTTTATATGAATTATTTCATAAATTATGATTAGATATAAAACTATCATTATTTTAATTATAGTTGTTGGATTTGGAGCATGTTTTTTTTTTAAAAAAAAAAGATATTTGGCATAAGTAGTTATATGATCATATGATTTGCAGCTAGACTGACACAACCACTTTAGGCTCACAACTGAATCATTACATCCTGATCTAGACTAAACACTATATACCCTGACACCTAGTACATTTACAAACAACATTTACCCAAATCAGTGAAAGACAACTGGGATTTGACCAACATTATAATGCATAAGCTTATTCTACAAGCATAAAAGAGAGTATTATTGCTGAAGAAGAACCATCTGTAGGCCCCTATATTTGATAACGCATAGTCTTGAAACATGTCACATTTGAATTAGTATCGGCATCGCACTTGCCGGGACTAGTTCAAATGCTTGCCAAACAGGCTCCCCTCCCTTGCCACCTTTTCCTCCGCATCTAAACAGCTAAAAGATCTCTCCACTGCTCATGATGCCCTTTCGTTGCGCACTCACGGATGTCCCATTTACACCTCTCTCTCTCTCTCTATCCATCTCTCTCAATATGACTTTGCCGAGGGAAAGGAGAAGTGAGGACCAAAAAACAGTATTCCACAAACTTAACAAATGCTATGAAAGACATGATATATATATATATATATATATATATATATATATATATATATATATATATATATATATATTCATTTTGCCATTGATATTAAGCAAGATACCAAATACCACATATGTAAACCAAAATATCAAATAAACAGCATCTGATCATCTACCAATTAATCAATTTATAAACAGAAGGAAGATGCAGCACAATACACACATAATTTTTATATATAGCCCCAAAAGGATAAAGCCCCTCCAATAAGTAACACTCCTTACATACCCCACTCCCAGTATATATATTTTTTGTCGCAAACTACATCATCAATCGCCCTCAATGAGCAAAGAGAGCAACCAAAGAAGCCAGAGAAGCTAGCACAAGAGCAAATAGACCCGGAATAGCCACAATCGATCCATTCTCCATTGCCGGGGCCGGAGACGGAGCCATGTCAACATCCTGTGCACCAACCACAGCCAGGAAAAGGAAGAAAAGGAGCAGAGAAACCTTAAGGGAGAGCTTCATCAAAGCCTCCATATCTGCAAATTTCCCAACAAGAAGAAGAGAATTTGGAACTCAAGAAGGAAACCAAGGGTTTCTTTTTCGCTCCCGAGTTGAGATCTGGGTTGGCCGGTGTTTATGGGGCTTGGATGTATTTATAGGTGAAGATTTGGGAAGTGTGAAGAGAAGGCAAAGAGCCAGCAAGGAAGAAAAGCCGTTGGATGGGGAAACTTTTCCGAGTTCTAAAACGTTCAAATTCCGGCAATTACGCGTGAGTGCTGCGGGTGGTGGGGCAACCGAGTGAAGTAGCCGTTCAAATAAGCATACGCGTGGCGTGCAATAATTGGGGTGTTCGAAGACGGTCCAACTAACCGTTGAAGAAGGGTATGATTGCTTGGCGGACAGGGGAAGGCACGGGCGTGGACGTAAAAGCTGTAGGCCGGAGGTAAGTGTAACTCGATGGTGTGTACGGAAAATGGAATTTGTGATTAGTCACCATCTGGATGGGCTGATTGTGGCCGGAGATCGTCGCACCATTGGCCTGGCGGCCATTAAGGTAGAGCTTCGGGCAGCCTAAAAGGGCATCTTCTATGCACGAAGAGTGCTCAGAGCAGAGCAGGTATATCTTGAGGAAGACTTCTCCACAGTGATTGAATGGATTTAGAGAGTAGACCATTACGGGGATGGCCACCCGCTGATCGGTGACATTCGCAGACTGGTCAGGGAGATCGAGTCTTTTCAGACAGAATACGTCTTCAGAAAAGCAAACAGAGCTGCAGATTGAGTTACCTCCTTCGTGGCTCGGCACTTCGGTGACTTTATTTGGACGAGGACTACTGACACTCCTCTTCCATTGCTTCATTTTCTGTCTTTTGACTTATCTGGCTGTACTCATGTGAGGATCATATGAAATGCCGCTTTTACGAAAAAACAAAAGAAAAAAAGGATGTAGGCCGAGTGTAGGGTACGACATGCTTGGCCCGTAGATTTCGGATCCAACGTGCAGTTCATGCTAGGGTGTCTTGAAAATGGAGGGCTCTTGCTTATTCCAGAAAAGAAGAGCATCCTAGTGAGATGCTAAGGATAGTTGCCAAACACATAAGATAGATTGTGCGAGAGCCCTTCATTTTTTTTTATTTTAAGCAGGAGACATGGCAATAGCAATCGAAGCATGCACCACTCTTCGCGGTGCAGAACATGCATCCGGTCATTTCACTGAGGTAGCTTAACTTGTGTGCTTGTTACTCATAAAATCAAAAGATGCTTAGGTTGTGTCCAAAGACTATGGATGCGGCCTAAATTTGTTGCTAAATTTCCATTAGAGCTAATTACGGGCTCAGTTTGAACACATAAAATGTTTAATTTAAAATAGGCCCGATCAGGAGCCCGGCTAAAAATAAATATAGTTTAGGCCCAACGGCCCGGCACGTGAGTTTTTTTTTGTGCCTTCTTGAAGTACACAATTGCGTTTGAGATTTGGGGGCATCATCATATATTATAGAAACTTATGTATGCATGTAACCTTAATCTCCACTAATTTAAATTTTTAATCTACTCAATATGGAACTATTATTCCTTAAGACCTGGGCCCGAAATGGGGGATGACATGTAAATTTGTAAATAAGAGCGTGGAAGTTTTGGTAGACAAGAATGATGAGTGAAATCTGATACCATATTAAGATTCTATCTAAAAATCTGAGAATTAAATAGATAGACCAAAAAGTATATAAGTACCTTACAAATTCTTAACCTATCCTGTATGGAACTATTATTCCTCACCACTATCCACGCAAAATGCAAGCCCGTAGCCTATGATTGACATATAAGAACTTTCCTTCTATATATAAGCCTGATAAAACCTTTGACTCCTGGTCCGAGTTTTTCTCTTTCATCATTCATCAGCCTAACATGTCTCCGTATGAGGCGTGTTAAACCATCAACGACTTCTGAAGATCCCTGAAAGTAATTATTCTTGACTGTCCAACTTGGGTCAATATACCGATCACCAAGGATCATATATTCCAATGATGGTTTCAAATTGGCCCCTGTTTGCCATAAACTACTTCCATCCTCTTTCATGCTAAAATGGATAAATCTTATTAGTTTAGCATCCACATAAGCATAAACCAAAAGCCAAAGTTAGGTTTAAGAAAACCCAAAAATTAACGCAGGGCTTAAGCTATCATATAATATATATATATATATATATATATATATATATATATATATATATATATATTACTTAAAAAAAGAGACAGAGCCAAAATATTACATGGCTCTGCTACCTACATCAAAAGATCAACTTGTTTTTGAAGTGATCCAGCTCATGACATGCTATCTCAGAAGTTACCATTGGAGATCTTTCATCACCACCAAAAGAGCTAAAGCAGACCCATCTCGCCAGCAGTAGTTCTAATTCAGAACCAAGACGAAAAGCACAGCCATTCCGAGAAGAAACACAATCAAACCACGAGCATTTAACCAAGCTGAAGCAGACACCCCCCATACCCTCACCTCATCCACCACCGGCCCACACAGCGAGCTCCGGTCGTCACTCCTGGTGTTGTAATACACACTGTAGAATGCAACGCGAGTCCTTTCGGCACGGGCTGTGAAGGTGAGGTTGGCAGGTTGGCGGGTGGCATTGCCCATGGGGGAGTAGTGGAAGTTCTGAGCCTGGTCTCCGGCAAAGGCCATTACAGCTAGGGGGAGCTGGCAGGAGTCTCCAGCATCCCCCAGTGTGAAGGTGAGGCCGTATTTTTTCTGTGGGGTGGTCTCTACCATCTGGGAGATGATGCCTTCCTTGCCTGAGAGGAGCTCGATGGCACGCTTGCCCTGGGGGACGTTGAAGTGGTAGGAGTCGATGTAGCGGACCGCCCGGTTGGACTCGACGATCCAGCCAGGGAGCGAGGTGGTCTCCTCATCGAGGTTGGTGGGGAGGAGGACACCAAGGGTGGCGTTGGGGAACACCCACGGGCCTTCCTCGAAGTCGCCATTGATCACAGCATTGTCTGATCACAGCAGGTCATAGACAATATTAGATTCAGAGCTTCAGTAATCCAGCAATTAAGACGGAAGAAGGTCATACCTCACCATTCCTCGCACAAAAATGCTTTAGTAGCTCGGTTTTGTTCTCATAGGACTGCATTAATGTCTACGAAGGATATTTAGTTAAATGAAATTTCCTAAGATCTTTGCAACATAAAACAAGAAAAAGAGAAGTGTAAGACTCTAGCAGCACACCCCCAGGGGCCAGGAGCATATATATGAATGCATGCACATACTTCAGCATCCATCCACTGAACACTGCTCCATTTCCTGCTGTGAGCAGTTACATATGACACCTAGCCAATATCCCCTTCCATGAATTTGCAGTCAGCTATAATTAAGAAAATCTAGATAACTAACATAGACCACCAGAATTAAGAAGAGAATTAGTAATCGTCTTCATGAATTTTAGGGACTCTGTCAAATATTGTAACCTGTACAACGACACATGGTATGATAGCAGCACCTGTGCATGTACCCAAACATCACTCGTGCAATACATAGTGGTCTGGCTAAAGCTAACCAGATTCAGATTCATGCGGCAGACGATACTGTGCTCGGTCCGATATGAAGACCCAAACCTATTTGGATCCAAATTTACTGTGTCTGTAGTAGGGCGAGAACTGCCATCCCCACATCCAATGAGTTGCTAGCTGGTTAGGAATGCTTGACTTGAACCCAACCTGAGCTCAACCTAGCTGAGTCATACTGTCTTTTACCGACCCAGACCCATTTAGTTTTAACATTTCATTTTATAGAGGGGCAAGCTATACTTCTTCAATTCCTTTGAATTATTTCAGACCAGTGAGAAATTATATCCTACACGCACCATGCCAATCAACTAATTTATTTTCTGCGGACCCTGCACGGCTATGTTTGTACATGCAGTGTAGGATATAATTTGACGTGGACCAGCTATCCAGCAGTGCCCTGATCCTCGCACCCAAGACAGAGAGATACCGAGATCTAGAAAGAAAAGATCTGAGAGAGAGAGCGAGAATGCCGGTGACTTCACCTTCAGGTCTATCGGGTGTGAAGAGCTTCTTGATGGCGATGTTGTCGATGACGGGCCCACAGGTGGGGTCCTCCTCCATCCCCGGATTCTTGAACGCCAGCCTTGCCTCCGCCCCTTCCTCCTGCTGCGCCTGGAACGCCCACGCGTAGGCGTCCCACCCCTCGACACTGTACAGCGTCTGCAGGTCCACCGCCGCCACCGCCCCCGCCGCCGACACGTTCAGCGCTTCCAGCTGCGCGCAGGTCCTCGCCGCGCTGAACGTCACCGAGTACGTCGACCCCTTTTCGAGCTCCAAGTCCTGAGACACCTCCGCCTCGTTCCCCAGCCTCACTGCATGTTTACCTGCAGTGCATCCGCTTTCCTGGCTTTTAACTTCAATATAACACCGAGTATAGTCCGCTGTTGGATAAATCGGACGTTGTAGGATGATGATTTTTAATCAATTACCTTGAGGGACGATCAGGATCATACCACCTTGCCGCTGGTCGGACTCGATGAGCTCGACGGTGCCGTTGATGGTCCAGCCAGGGAGGGAGGTGGTGCCCTCACCGGCGGCAAGCCTGGGATTCGGGAATCCCCGGGTGGGCGGCGTCTCAAAATCTCCATTGTTTAGCAAGCCTGCAGCAGGCCAATTCTGTTTAAAATTTGATTTGTTGGAGTGCAATAGATGGAAATTTGAGGATAAAATCGTGTGTAACCACTTTTGATGAATTATCATGTATCTACAAGAATCAATGTATGATCATTAGTTTGATTAAAAAAAAAAGAAAAAAAAAGGGAAGCATTGAACTCCCAATTCAACAATATTTGGTCCTTATAAATCAATGAACTTCAATCTACCAGATCAACAAGACATCGTCACAAATTCTTTGACCCAAAACGCAATTGAGTTGGCTCAGATTAGGTAGGTTGCACTTTGGGTTGCATGTCGAACATAAGTTAATACAACATTATAATATTCGTCCTACGCTTGAGTTCGGTTGGAGACAAGATTCTGAAAAGAGCAGTTTCATCAAATTTTGATATTTTCATGGCTAGGTTTAATTGCTCAAGCCTCCACCAGAAGGTTGAGTGCTTGACATGATTAGACTCAAACTCAGGTCCACTAACATGTTGCATTCCCTTAAGGTGGAGGGCACACGCAACAGGTACCACAATAATTTGTTACCTGGTAGTGGGTCCACACGTCAAAGCAGAGGAGTAGATATAGTTGTCTTGGAAAGGATACTGCTGTAAGATTTGTTGCAGTCTGGCGTCCCCTTCCTTCACCCATCCATGACCCCTTCTTGACCTGTTCTATGATCTATGACTCTTATCAATATTTAATTTTGGTCGACCGGAAGAAGTTTGGCTTCCAACTAGATTTTCTTGTACGATAAATTTTACTTCTGGATTCTATCCAGTTCTACTCGTATTGAATTTGTTGATCTTCTCGAATCAGATAAGTACGAGGTCCAAGTTTTTCTTTGATAAAAAAAAAAAGTTCCCTGGAGCCAAATACATTGGTTAGAATACATACCCGGCAGCGAAGGATGTTAGTCTGCTTTAATAACGTTCGACACCATGCCAATAAAGTCAGGCACATGGAACGTAATGAGTGTCATCGCTCATGCGCAAAGCATTAAAGCCAAAAGAGATTGGCAGACGGCTTACAGCTGCCCTCTGTTACGGCATAGAATGGGAAGGGATTTTACTTGATGAAAGAGCAATGATACGGCAGCTCAGAAAAAATTACTCAGTTATCTTGCACCAATCACTTCATTAAATGGCACATTTCACAATGCCAATTCAAAGGGAGCAAATAGCAATCAGAATACACCACACCAGCTGAGTGACTTGAATTACAATTTTGAGTTATTAAAGCGTTTTATTTCATGAAATCGTATTCCGGAAGCCAATCCAAGCTCAAGCAAAAGAGTGTGGTCTAGGTCTGCTGCACTCTGATGCCATCTCACAAACCACCGGTATGAACAAACTTCACAATGCAACGGACCTAAAACGCTCTACTAAGACCAATGGCATGCTCTGCTTAGTAAGAAGGTAGTGATACGGTTCCAGAAAGCTTCCACTTTCATGAACTTTTGTTCAGCATTAGAGAAATTTGAACCAACAAGAAGCTCAATTCATCTCTCACATTCACTTGGCATTAAGCATGGACACAAAAAGAGGGGGAGAAAGAAAACTGCCATTAGAAAGCATAAATCTTTAGGATGTGTTCCTGTGGTGTAGCCTAAAGTTGGATACGGGCCTTATCTACTGAAAAGGATGGACTAAGATGGTCCAGGTTGCAGAAGCTCATTTCGCTAGAAAACCTCTATAGAGACGCTCATTTCATTAGATACACAGCTCAGTTCCCCTACAAGCACAATTCGTAGAGAAAGAAACATGAATAGCATATCTACCAAATAGCAGAGTATACTTATCTGTGATAAACATAAGAAGTTACACTAATCTCTCAGGAAGGCAAAAGACCGGAAATGTAGTCCTTTACACTAGCTCATTGAATGCCTAACAGTAGCCAAAGTCTACAGTTTTTAAGGTGGTGGAAAGCATAGTCTCCCTTGCCACTGCTAAGAAAAATTCCAAGAGAAAGAAACAGAGGGTTTGTTGATGGATCCAATCCCTTTCAAGCTTTCATTTCCAAGGATTTAATTTCTTTCGTCCACTTTTTTAATATATGACAACAACTCAAAACAGTCCCTCCTAAAGGAAAATGTGCCAAGGATGGCCCATATGCATGTCTCCCTCTTCCAGAAGGAATTATTTCAATCAACCATAAGTTTTTTTTTTTTTTTTTTGAGAAGAACAAATCAAATGAAATCCCTAATTAAGCCTAAAAACACTTCCATATAAGTTAAAAAGTTTTAAAAAATGTGGAATATGTGTCAACCAAATCAGTGCTAAACCCAGCATTATATCAATGAATGAAGTGTAGATAAAAAAGAGATACAAAAGTGAATTAAGAGTTCAAGAGAGGAGAAGAGAAAGGAAAGGGAGGGGAAAAGAGAGAGAGAGAGAGAGAGAGAGAGAGAGACTCACCATCTTCTACTACGGCTGAAGCCCACTGAGAGAGGAGCAGCAGCAGCACCCAAAGAGAAACCCAGGACCTTTCCATCTCTCCCGGCAAAGGGCGGGGGCTCGGCCGATTTCCTTCCACCCTTACCCTCCTTTTCTCTCACTCACTCTCTTCGACTCCCACTGACTCGCGCTTTTGGCTGGCTTTCCGCTCCTCGCCCTCTTTGCGTCGGTGATTCCCTTTCTTTTGGCTTTATGTGTACGCTTCTTTGTTTACTTCGTTTTTGGCATGGGAAAGCGTGAAAGGAAAAAAATAAGTAAAGAGAAAAGCTTTGCGGAGCCAATATTATTCCGCGTTTTACGTACTGTACCCTCTTTTCGTTAAAAAAAAAAACACGTACCGACAAGGATGGCTCAACTGTGACCCTTCCCTTTTTCTTTTTCACTTTTCTTCACTCAGATTTTCCTTTCTTTCTTTCTTTTTCTTTTTTTTTTTAAGGTGTCTGCTCTTGGAATTCTTCTGCTGGGGGTTGTGACTTTTACCGCAAACGTAGATAGATGCTTGTTCCTACTAATTCCTTTCGGTCATAAAGAACATAAAAAGGATGGCAGTTAATCTCATATGTTGTCATGCTTCTCGAGTTTTGTTTGGATTCATGAGCTGTTAGATTTTCTATATTTTTATTATTAAAAGATATAATATCATATTTAATTTCTAATAAATTTAATTCATTTTATCCAAATAAAAGAGAGATGCATTTGAAGCGTGGTCTAAGATAACAGTTGTCGTGGGGACCATAATAAGAGTTATAACAATTTCAATAGATGTTAGTTATGACAAATATTTGAAATGGTATTCTAAATTGTATCTAAAAACATTTAATCGTACCAAAAAATAGCAAAATTTTAAAATATGTCCCTTAATTAAACTATAGTTTATTATAACAACTATTATGTGACGAGAATAACGGGCAGTATTTTCCATTTTTCCGATTTGGTAAATAAAATGACATTCCAAATTTAAATTTTAAGACAATGAAAAGAATTATTCCATCCATTGCAAAAAAAAAAAAAAAATCGTTCCCGTTAATTTTGTAGTAATATGAACAAATATCAGTATTGTTTTTTCATTCATTAATCATCATTTTTGTTATAATGATCATGGCATCCACCGTTATCTCAAAGATAGATTATTTCTACTAAGGATAACCCTTATAACAGCGGACAGAAGTTTTCACGAACAACTGTTACCACGAGTCAAAAAGCACTGTTGAAACCTTGGCGTAGAGTACAAATTAAGAGAGCAGTGGGCATATCTACTTGTTAGCCAGATGTTCTATTAACATTAAGATAACTTACCATCTAATAAAATAAAATATCTCCATTGACGGATCTTAGCTAGGCACCATCTTCTTTTGGCTACAAGTAATGATGTTGGTGCTTTAAAGCACCAACAAGGTAAGTGACCCACAATTGTAGCCCATCCATAAAAAATTTATATATATATATATATATATATATATATATATATATATATATATATATATATATATATATATAGGTAGATAGATATGTACTTCCAGAGGCTGAGCACTTGTAGAAATTTCTTTCTTCTACATCCTTCAACTTATTTCCCATGAATAACGAGAAAAGCTAACAAATCATCAATGGCTGATCATGTCAATGCAATGATAGAATAGAAACATGAATATTAACGAAAAGTATATAGTTTATGTCCAGCAATCGCGCTTCTCTATCACACAAGAGGAGGTTATGAATTGGAATCTTAGTAGTGCTACTTTTTTCCAGAGAAAATGGAATTTTGAAACGTTCGATCATGTAACTCAAAATCAGAATGCATTAGAGATGGTGCTAGGGGCAATATATAACTAAATAACGATTGTAGTATATCCAAAAAAAAAGAAACAGAGAGAAAAAAAAAAAACACTGTAAAAGATTTCTACTGGTCAAATCTTCACCGCATGCAGCTTGGAAGCTAGAGCAGGTTTTGTTATCGGATATTACAGAAGAAGCCTCATCCACATTGCCGGGAAGAGACTACTCCTCTGCTCTAATCCCCATGCCAAGCTATATATAGCGTGGGGAAGCTCTTGTCACTGCTGTCTCCAAATTCAGACCTATTCATATCTGCGGTGCACCAGGTTTGACATCTAAAATGAACTGAGGTGGATTGAGGGCTAGTCCTATGCTTTCCCAATTTTCATATTCCTCCAAAGTTGATGCAACCCAAACATGACCTCGATTGAGATTTCTCCAACCCTACCCAATTCCAACAAGCAATTCGACTGGGGATTGAGTTAGAGTTGGATCTTGTCTGTCTCACTTAGGATCATTGGAAGATACTAAATATTTTTGTTAAGCTAATATTGTCCCAATTTTGATTTTACCTAGATGCAAGTTATGCGAATAAGACCAACGATGATTTAAAATAAATATAAATATCTCATAAAAATATATGAAGTAAATTGTTTATTTGACTGGGGTTGGGTGGGCTAGTTTGGAATATTTTAGGGTTGATCAAGTTGGAACAGGGATGAGTCAGTATAAGTTTCAACCATGATTATTTCCGCCTATATAGAACTCCAATCCACAATCAACTTAGTAGTCTCATTATCCCAATTCATATATTATTTTTTTCTAAAAAGCCCTTTTCCTACCACTGTTCTGCAAAAATACATTGTTAATAATACTTTCATTGGAAATGAATGTTAATTGAGACAGCACAAATTTGTATTATGATTGAAGTACCCATTTTTGCCATTTCTCCCTTCTGTGTGCTGCACCAAGGTACTATGTTTATTTATTTGAGAAATCGACGATCCATGTATTTGATTATTTTGGGCCCGGAAAACAGGCAGGGGAATGCGACTTGTTGAAAGGCTATAGCTTGTTCTGATAATTCTAAAGTTATTGTTTCAGAAAGTACTTGTTTTGCTCTTGAAATAAGCTTCTACCAATCTTTCTTTATTGTTTTTGGGATCTGGATCTATTATTCATTCAATGGAACCTATTGTTGGATATTCACCAGAAAAAAATCAGAATATAGTTCTTATGGGTGGTTTAACAAGATATGTTCCAATTACAAGAACTACTTTTTTATTAGGTACACTTTCTCTTTGTGGTATTCCACCTCTTACTTGTTTTTGGTCCAAAGATGAAATTCTTAATGATAGTTGGTTATATTTGCCAATTTTTGCAATAATACCTTATTTCTTGTTGAACCCTAGCACTTGCATTTGTCCATCCTCACTCTTAGGAGTGCAAAGAAGCCAAGCACTAAGCTACTCTGGTTTATCTCATAAGAAAGGTTATATGAGCTGGTGTTGCCAATGTCAGCAGCTATGCTTATTTATTAACTGAATGAGTGCTACCAAACCAAGCACAAGCTTCTAGTTATTTTTGCAAACACAAGATTTTTAGGCTGCATGGTGAACAAACCGGCCAAGTTATTCATCTACTATATTAATTTGTTTTCGTCTAATATTGGGCATACTATAATAACCCAGGACCTCACCCAGAATAGCTAGTCGAAAGGTATTATTTAGATTTCTTGATCCTATATAAGTACTCAAAATCTACGCAGCTAATAACCGATGTGAGACCAAACACACGCCCACACGGGTTCTCGCATACTTCTTCCGTTTAAGTCCGGATGTTCTTGTCAGACTAAGAGTTTAAATCTATTCAAATTTAATTACAAGCACTACGATCAGCTCTAGTCAGTCTTAATGGATTTGTGTTGCAGTATTTCATAATCTACATAGGTTATGAGCCGGGTCCGCTCTGATACTATTTGTATTAACCCAAGACCTCATCCAAAAAAGCTAGCTGAAAGGTATTATTTGGGTTCCTTTATTTTGTATAATTACCCAAGATCTATCCAGCGAATAATTAATGTGAAACTAAATGGACGCTCGCATAGGTCCTCACACATATAGATAAAAAAAAGTTTGCTATCTAGTATGGGCGGAATTAAATACCAAAATGGACGTTGAGCAACATTAAACTTAGGAACAAGCTGATAAAATGGCGTTTCTACTTTGTTTCATGTGCAAGGCCCAAATGGCAAGTGTATTATGTATGGCCCCAGAATCATGAGGGGAAAATTTATTGTTTTACTTGGCATATCAGCCTCTTACGCCTGTCACACTGGCCTGGTAGGCCTCTTTATTTCCTTTTCCCACCTCCTGATTTTTGAGCAAGGGCTAGAAAATCACTGCATCATCCCTATACCTAACAATTTATGAAACATCTAGAAAAGTCAAGTTCCAATACACATGATCTGCTTGTACCGAAGAAAAAAAAAGAAAATAAAATACATACAATCTACCATCCAATTTACTAGTTGGCTCCATTTCCATGGCAGATGTAATATGCATCAAAGATTGAGTAATGGATGAAGTATACTCCAACTGGAAGCCCAATAAGCAAGGGCACATGTAAACAGAGTGCATATGATCACAATGTAATGAAATGTTCTTGAACATAAGATGTATTGAGTATGTCTTGAGTTCACAAGCTTTAAAGAGGCAAATAAGTTTTTTTTGGAGCATAGTACAATAGGTAAAATGAGTAGAGCAAAGAGGAAAAGAAGAAAAGGTCCTCTCCACCCCCATACTTGTTTTACTTGGATGTCATGCTTGGTTAGCCAGAGGTGTGAGGGCGGAGTTTCCTTGAGCCAGACTAACCTAATTATTTTAGAACATTAGTTCAAGTTTAAATCGATTTACTCTCTTATAACCATAAGAGAAAAGAATAATTGAGCGTTCTAGAAACCAGGGTATATTGGGGGATATAATTTGAGTGAAAATCTCAAACTCTGCAATCCTTACTTTTCTACAGTATAATTTTTTCATTATCTCTACCTGTAGATATAAGTCAATAAACCAAACCATATAAAATCATAAATAGTACATTCATATTATTTGTTTTTTTCTCTTATTTCGTTATTCTCCTTACTTGCTGTAACAAGACGAGCAAAGTAAATATAATGATAACAAACTATAAATCTGAAAATCATAGAGTAAGATACAATTCATGAAGTATTACTAGTAAAAACTCTTCTTGTCACCACTCGAGCTGCATGATTCCGATAGCTGGTCCACTCGCATCATGATTCCCTCTCTCATGCAGGGAGAGCACGACTCCCCACCTAAAGGGTCCATCTTATACTTTTGGGATGTTCCATTAAAGTTCTCTGCTATTAAGGCGACGATTTCTACTTCCTTGTCATATCTAAAATTTCCCCAAGGGACGAAATGCGAGGTATTCCTCCCCACAAAGGAAAAAGCAAGGGTGGATGCTAAGGTGCGTCCAAGCTCCAAAGTTTCATTCACATTTCACACTTAAGGTACTATTAAGCTCGCTTGTTTTTGGTTCCATCTATTCTTTTAGCACCAATAAGAATGGATCAATAATAGAAGAAATTCTCTGTCTAGTGCCTCACAGATGCAGCCAGCTAAGAGGATTCATGTTCTTTATACAAAGGCACGTGCTGTGCACGTGGTGGAGGCAATGCTATACAACAGTGCTGGAATTTTTGCTGGGCGACACCTGAATCCTAATGGGAAGGGAAATGTTGGGAGTGAATGGAATCTTTAAAAGGCTCAATAGGAAGGGTGTGGGGTAAAGATCTTTGCATCTATATCACCTTGCTCTTTGCTTAATTATGGCCAGCACCTTGGTTTTCTGCTTTAAAGGGACAATCATAAAAGTTTACAACAGAATGTTATTCTTGTTTTCATTTTTTTTTTTGTTTGATAGGGCAGTTTCATCTCTGCTATAAACATAATGGCAAAAATAAGCAGGCACCTGCCACTGTTCTATCCAACTCTTCTTTAGAACTGTCAAATGCATTTTGATCCATTTCTCTCTACCAAGAAAAAACTGCAGAGTAGTTGCATATAATAAAAAGATGGTATTCATAACCCTTTTAGTATCATTTCAAGACACACCATCATTCAGTGTAAACCTAGACCCAGATGGCAAATATGCCATGCTCGATTGATTTGGGGAATTTATAGAACTAGCTCAAGCTTTCCAGTTGGTGCCAAGTGAAATATAGAACTAAGAAAATATTGTGATGCTTTATTTAATTAATGATAGCTATTATTCCACCGAGGAGGAGATATAACCTTGTCTTTTCTTCTATATTTTTAATGTATTTGTTGAGCAGGAAGTTCTAATCTTGATTAATTAACTGGTAGAAAGTAATAAAGATTGACAATGATCTTTGTTTTTCATTATTATTATTTTCCATTGTTTGTTTTCAGAAGAATGCTTTGTTACCATGTATCTTGTGTTTGGATATGCTGTGTAGTTTTATTATCGATAATGCTATAAAGATTTGCTAGTGATCTAGTATACAACATGAATGGAGATGTACTATCCATGAATCGAATCCAAAACCTTTGGTTGTTAAGAAAAGCAATGTGTCCATTAGTGCAAGCTCTACTTCATGTATCCTCGATATTTTTGCTATCTAAAGCAATGTGACCATTACTTGCTTTGCAATTTGTGCAAAATGAGAGAGTTTGGAGTGTTTTGATTGATATGTGGGGTGCAATCCAACAAACGACGTTGCAAAGAAGATAAATCGTTCATTCACGCGAAAGATACAACCCGAACCTCATTCTCGTCTTCTACTATCTGAACATCCACTTTGGATTTGTTCGGATGCTTAGGTTGAAAATTTTATGGAATTTGTGAATTGGGCTAATACAACTAGTATAATCATAGAATTATAAAATTGGGCTAGGTCTAGATTCAAAATTATTGAGGAGAAGCTTTGGAATGGGTCGGCCTGCATCCCATAGGGACGCAAAAAAAGAAGAACTACATAGCCCAACCTATCAATCCTATAAAAATTTTAGCCCAATCAATCAAATAGGTCCTTAATGTATATAGTGGGATAGGATAGCTAAGCTTCCAAACTGCTGTCACGGGTTAGTAGGAACGGTCTCATATTTTTCTCTCTTCCCATCATACATCTGGAATAAGAACTTTGCGGAATAGGTAGAGACACAAAGATACATCAAAAAATTAGGAAATTCTGCAACTCGTTGGCAATCTAAGGAAGAATTTAATTACGAATGCAGACGGTGCAAGCAATAGATGAGCCACGCGGTTCGCACATATCATGAGCTCTCATTTTTTTTTTTTCTTTTGGAAAACCGCAAGCCCCCATGTCAAGAAAAAAATTAGGTACATGGAAATATTTTTCATTTGAAAGAAGGAAAAACACTCAACAAAATAGTAAACATGACCCTTTCATGCACCTCAGTTTCCTAAACCTTGGATTACTGCACTCCCATGACCACCATCTGGACATTAGTTTTTTTTTTTTTTTGGTAAGAAAAGTAACAAATAAAAAATGAAATACACAAAAGAACACATTCACCACCTCCGTAACCATAATTTCTCCTGCTTAATTAACAGCATCACCTCAACCCCTTAGAAGCAAACTTTTGTCACCTCTGCGAGCATTTTCTCCTGAGCCATTCTTGTGTCAGCTAGCCAGCTCTTTCCCTGTGCGCATGGGGTGATCAGAGGTGGGAGCAGGCATTCTTTTAAGATTCTGCTGGCGATATACTTGCTTTAGCCTCTCGATCTCGTTCCTTAATGCTTCTTGGTGGGCTGCGATTTTACACAAAACCACAACCCAAATCCATTACAAGAGCTCTCCAAGTAATTATAAAGCTGTCAGGTTCTGAAATGCATATTGTTAACTGCTAATTGAGATTGTTTGATAGATTTAGTTGTGTTAACGTAGTTCCTGTTGTCGCATTGTATATTCCATGGAAGCAAAATATGTTGGGCGTAGTTTAAACTTTTATATAATTTTAACCATGAATTATATCGGCCCAAAATATGTAATGTGATTTAACTTTTTTTTTTTTGTTTTAATTCATAGCTAGTTTAGATCTTATAGACTATTGTGAATGGTGTCAAGCTGAGGTTTATATGAAAATATATATATATTTTTTAGAAGAAATTCTTGCGCAACTCAAAGGAGGTTTCGTTAAGGAGAGGCATAATGTATTCAGATAATTATATTCCAAATTGTATAGGGGTGGGATTAACCGTACAGTTGTTAAGAGTTGGTATTCGAAACTGGTTCAGTAAAGAAGAAGATTTGAGACTTTGGGGGGAAGAAAGAATTTGTTAGATAACTAAGGAAATTTATGAGACTAATAATTATTGTTAACGTCCATGCATGATTACATGCAAGAACGTCGAGCGTGGGAGGGCACCAACCAAAAATTGCAGACTACTGACAAATTACATCGATTATTTGGAAAATCTTCACATGATTATCTCAAACATTAATCATGAATAGTTGTAAATGTGCTATGACCATCAATAATTTAAAATAATTTCTTAGTCATACATAATCTTAAAAATCATTCGGCAAATGAAAGAATGATGAACATCCAGAGAATTTTGGGCAACTACTGTGCAATGAATTTACTGAATTTATTGGACACCTGTAACGAAATTGGGGGAAAAAAATATTTGCATTCAAATGTCATTTATACTTCCCTTGCCCACTTGCATTATGTTAAAGTTTGGTCTTTAGGAAAGAAATTATTATGGACTCTAAATAACTGTGTAAGAATTCAAAAATAGTTTAGGTACCGGAAAATTTCGACCAAATTCTAGTAATATCGGCATATGGGTGTAGGAAACTCACCATCTTTAAAGATTTTGTCCTGCGCCAGGGCTGCAATCCGCTGCTTGAGATGGCTGTTCCCCACTGTAAGAATGGAGCGCTGGTGATCGAGGAATGCGACCCGAGGCGACAGGGCTGACACCTCGGTCTTCGTTTTAACATCCGAAGGACAACAAAATTATTAGAGAACGTTGACCAAAATTATGAAAACTATACCAGTTTACGCTGTTGCGTTGTCCCATGGAACCTAATTTCCTGTCAGAATTCAACTCGACATTATCATGATGATATGGAGAATTCAACAGCATGGCTACCTGCAACGTTGTTACGCTGCGCTCGAGCTCCGAGATGTACTGCAGCTTCCTCACTCGCGACCTCTGCGCGGACTGCCGGTTGGCTAATATCCTGCTCCAATCCAAGACTCGATCAGAAGACTCAAAACAGCTGAGGCCAATTCACGAGTAAAAATGAGGCAGATTGTCGTAAAATTAATGGCGGCAATGGGCCTCATCACCTCTTGACTCTCTTGGGGTCCGGCCCTGCGGCCGCTTGAGCTTGTGCCGGCGCCGGCGGCCCGGCCTTGCGGGCACTCTGCGCCTCCTCAGCTGACTCCATCACTGCGGTCAGCTGGTCGGACAAGGTGGCAGGCTTGTCATCGTTGATGCTGTTGTGGTCGGACGGCGTGGACGGGTTGGAAGACGAGACGGGGAGCGTGGCACCGGCGGAGGGGGATGAAGACGGGGGGACGTCGTCAGGGAACATGGACATGAGCTGGTGGTCGTCAAGGCCATCGAATTCGGCGGTGGCGGCAGCCTCGACGAAGGTGATTGAGTCGCTGGCAGAGCGGCGGTGGGAGCTGCGCTTGGCCGAGGAGAAGTCGAGGAATTCGTCGACCCACGAATGCTGGGAGCCGGGAGCTGGCGGCGAGGGGGTGGGGAGGAGGGGGGAGCCGGACGCAGGGATGGAGAAGGGGGGACGTTGGAGGCCGAAGTTGGCCCAGATTGGGGGCATGGTGGTGGGGATCTTGGGAGGGAGCTGAGCCATAGCTCTCTCTCTCTCTCTCTCACGCGCGCGCGCGCACAAAAAGCGCTTGGTTCGAGACCGGCCAAGCAATGCCGCCTAGATGTAAGAGCCTTGTTTGCTTGAAGCCCAATGGATAAGTAATGAGACTGCAGAGATCTTCTCTTTCAATTCAAATTCAAATAATTAACACTCAATTTGTTTGTGTTCCTGGAGTTGGCTCTCTCTCTCTCTCTCCCTCCCTCTGTGTTTTCTTTGTTTGTTGTTGCTGTTGGTGATGTGGTGGGGGTGGGAGTTGAATTTTCTTATGTTGTAGGTAGGGGTGAAGATATGGAGGAAGAGAAGGGGGGATCACATGACAAGGCAAGAGGGGACAGCTAGCAACAGCTGGAGAGAGAGAGAGAGAGAGAGAGAGAGAGAGAGAGAGAGAGAGAGAGAGAGGCTGTGGGCTTTATGTAGATGGGTCTGGTTGCTACTGTCATTCATTGCTCTGAAGGAGCATATGTGCATCATCGATGGCGATCCATGTTGTAGGGTTGTTTATGTTTGGAACCAGATTGGCGAGGTTGGCTTGATGACATGAACTCGGTTTTAGATCCAAGCTCCAGAAAAGCCAGTTCATGAAACAAAATATGTGACAACTAATTTTGTGCTAGCTCTTCTCATTATCGTAAGTTCGGAAGATTTCAAATAACATTTTAATACATGGTTGTTGTTGTTGTTGTTCATCACCGCTCGAAAGGATGGCTTGTTAAATAAATGGTTATACGACCGGAGTTGCATGTAAGCGAGCTCAAGTGAAGCTTGGTAGGTCTGTTTAACTCAAGTTTCGTTCTAATATTTATGCCTATCGTAGTTATTTTTCTTAACATTTTGCAAGATTCTTGTTAACGACTCATGCTTTGGCTTTATTAGAAACTTTTATTTTATTTAAAAAAATATTTTCTAAATGAGTGAGCAGCGCTAGTGACTAAGGCACAACAAGCCAGTAGGATCATTGTCAGACATAATTGCTAAGATGGTTATAATAGGCAGACATGCACATGTGACACAAATGCTTATAGAAAAAACGTATCATTTTTATACATCATTATCATGTTTGCGTTATCGTTTTAATTAGACATTGTCTCATTAGCTAGCACAATGTCGGTTAATTTACTGTGAAGCTAAGGAGAAGTATAATGTAGATTGAGACAGCAACAAATCAGATCCAAAACCCAAGTCCGAATCAAGAGCTAAGCCTAACAATTAGTAGATATTACCAAGTATAATGTAGATTACTATCAATTTATGGTGTAACAAGAGCTAACCCTAAGACATAGCTTGGCCTAGTTACTGTAGCCGCATGTGTCCACACATCCTTGGGCAATAAAAGCTACATGTGATGGCAATATATAATATAGATGCAAGGATGCACATGGAAACAGAGATTCCTTCTGCAGTAATTCTTCTAAGGGTTGATGGAAATAATGGATGGATGGATGAGTGGTGGGAATTTTAAGAATGGGGAGTGAGCTGTTTAAAAGGTGAGAGCGGTGGGCTTGCTGTGGATTTGAATCATGCCATCTCATGTGCACTATTTGCGCTCCCCCCTCCTTGCTTTGTCGCCAAACAATGCTCTCTCGCATGCAGGCTTTATGCCTCCTCTTGCCTTCCTTTTCTCTCTTTCCTTTTGCATTATATTCCTCTTCTTTTCTCCCAATAATCTTTCTAGCTCGTCTCTGAGGCTTCTTGGTAGCTTCGGACCGTCTCGCTGGTCGTGAAATTTTTGACAATGTTTTCTCTACAAGTGGATGATTCATGGCTTGCAACTCACTTTAACACAAGTCAAGAGAATTTTTGGGGAATATTAGGTTGTGTGAGCAGAATTGGAAGCACTACCTGGAAATAAAAGTAGAACTAGATCGTTGAGAAAATTTCGACTGTATATGTCCTTTGTAAATGTACCTTTGCTTGCTTACATGAATGCCGTAGCATGGTCTATGAAACAAGGATGGGAAACTAGTGTAAAGAAACAAGGCTCTCATATGAACTCGAGTTTATGCCGATCAGTATTACCAGCTGGTTGGTATCCCTCCTCATATGGAAGAGATAAAGGATTCGAACCTTCATGACGGCATCCCTGCCATATTTCTCAAGTAGTATAAAACTTTATGCATAGACATTCCCTATAGTTTCTTTATTCTCTCATAGAAATTCCATCTATGCGCGAAATCAAGCTTGAGCATGAAGACATGAACACTATCCACAAGCATGCAGAAGAACTTGGCATGGGCCGACCTTGTAAAGATCATGTTTGATGGAGATCCCATAATCTCCCCCTGAAAGCATCACAAATGAAGTATTTGTACTTTATAGTTAAAAAGGAAAATGACCTTTGGTTTATCCTCCTTTCATGAACTAATTTTTTTTATTATTATTTAAAGATACTCTCACTACCATCTCCCTAAGTCAAAATCAATATAACATGTGAATGGAAAAACCAAGTGATTCTTCATCCATCCACCTCTATATTTTCACATTTCAATGGCTCTCAAAGGTTCCTTTATTTAGAAAAATATTTCACGATGCTAAATTTTGAAAAATGAAACTTGTTCACCCCATCACGGTCATCTCTTTTCAAAACCATAGAAGTCCCCCCTTCTCCTCCCTGCTCCACTAAATTCCTCCGTGTATATATAACCCTACGTGCGTTAGACATGACGACAATTTTATATTTATTTCAACCAACCAAACCTTCTCCAGTAACATACATGCACACATACATATACACTTAGATGCATACATAAGAAAGAATGGCCATCAATGGTACTACGTACGCAGGATAAAGATGGCCACGATTTAAGATCTCGACCTTAAAGTAAGGTAAGAACATGAGGCTCACAACGTCTCAAGATGCCTGGACCCCATCCCACCCTGTGCCAAAAGAGCTAATGCAGGATGTGGAAATTTCCCACACACGGTTCCAAGTTGGAACCCCACCATGCATGCAAAAAGAAGTGAAATTTTATAAGAGGAACGGCACAGTGGAAAGCAAATAGGACGTGTGGGGTTGGCCACGCTAAAAGGCATCACGTGGCAGCCAGAAGGGGAGACATGTAGTCACGTGGCAGCCAGAAGGGAAACCCTCCCCCCGAACTCACTGTGCTTGAAAGTTCGCTCGTACGGCAACGCATTCATTCTACTGCCAGGTCTCCACTAATAAAATCAAACTCAGCCTGCCAAAAGTTTTTAAGTTTTGTCCAAAATTACAGCCGTTATCACATAATAATGGCCATGAATTAGTAAAGCTGTTTTAGTTACTCCCGTTAGGTCATAGATAGAGGACATTAAGTGACAGTTATACTTGATTTGACCCCCGTTCGCATGACAAAGTTCCCTACTAATACTAATATAATTGTAGCTCCAAAGTACTGACCAAAAAATAATGTTATAATCTATGAACACCGTTCTCCTTTCAAACAAACTGACTGTTTTGCAGTATCTCCTGTATCCATTTTTCTTTTGCAAAAGCCGTTATATTCATACCTGATGAGGTCAGAGGGTATTCCCAGCTCCAGAGCTCCGTTCCTATCGGCCTCAAACAGCGGAGGCGACTGCTTCTTCTCAGAGGTATTGTCCGCTTTGAAGGAAATTTCATAGTCTCTTCCCAACACATGGTTTTGCCCCGCAAAAAGCGCCTCTGAAGAGAAAGAGATAGTCCCCTCCATTTAAGAAACAGACCTCTCCGCTATCTAGTCGATGTGGAACTAAGTTCGGACCCTTTATTCTCACAACATAACCCCTCCAACGGAAGGATCTGTACTGGGATCAAGGACTCTGAACAAAAGCACCATTGACGAGGTCGGAAGGTATCCCCCGAGTCCCCGAGCTCAGTCCTCACCGGTCTCAGACAGCAGATGCGACTGCTTCTCCTCAGAGGTATTGTCCGTTTTGAAGGAGGTTTCATAGTCTCTTCCCAACGCACAGTTTTGCCCCGCAAAAGGCGCCTCTGAAGAGAAAAGGATAGCCCCTCCTCCATTTATGAAACAGACCTCTCCACTATCTAGTCGATGTGGGACTAAGTTCGGACCCTTTATTTCCACAACAATACCTAAGGATAAATCAATCACAAGCTGTACTAGAAGAATAACGGCAGTAAAATTCATTATACTGCTAATAACCCTGGGGACTGTAATAGTAGGATGCTGGTATTATTGAAACCTTGGTTCCATTCCAACTTCCGAGCACCATGAACACATGGTGGTGTCAGACTCCCTATTGCGGTCCCCGTGACATTTATCTGTGGAACCAATTCTATAGAGCACCGTTGCATCACATCACTTTCTTTGATTAATCCCCACTAGGATGGAGCCAACCAGGTTGTGTACAGTGTCTCACATGCATGGGTGTAATCGCTGTCAACACCACCAGCTCATTGACCTGGAAATCTAGCAGATTGTCTTGGTATCTCTGAAAAGAGGAGA
The DNA here is from genome assembly GCF_051530095.1 of Phoenix dactylifera. Classification (NCBI taxonomy): domain Eukaryota; kingdom Viridiplantae; phylum Streptophyta; class Magnoliopsida; order Arecales; family Arecaceae; genus Phoenix; species Phoenix dactylifera. The sequence goes on along the minus strand of NC_143198.1, from coordinate 27,775,733 downwards.
ACGGGAGAAAACGGTGATAACTGAGAGAGTTAAAGATCATTTATGTCGTAAAAATAACGTGAAAAACTTGACAAATTGACCACAGTATGCCGATGAGACTGAAAGCTTCCTTGCTTTCTGACATCAAGTTTATGGAAGAGAAAGTTGAAAAGGTCGATAATCTGACAAGATAGAGGAGACCAGCAGGAGGAAATGAAAAGTTAAAGACGGCAACCTGACATACCATTCCATGTGCAGCCATGCAGGTCAGGGTTTATGTGCAGCATCTGTAGAGATCACTAGAGCATCTAATCCCCTGCTAAATGGTTTATTCCGGCCATCCATCCATCGCAAATCTATAATGCATAATTTCATAATATGACATGCCTTTCCTGTCAACCATACAACTTCAGTTCATATATTCCACAGACATTTCATCTGTGATATATTCCACAAGGACAAAAGCTTCCTCCGGATCGGGGCAAAATGAACACAGGCCTACTGCTCCTCCACACAATGCAGTATTACACTAATGCAAAAAATGCTCTACTTAATTAAAAAAGGGTGAAAGGGGTGGTACCACAACACCGATGACAGCTTGCAACTAGATTAGACTGTGGGTTCTGGGTTCCTTCAGCATATGCTACGGATTGTCACCATGCACTCCAGCTGTTCACAAAAATCTGAACCTCCACGGTGGTACGGTGCGCTGAAGCAGGTTGGTCCAAAAGATAGCCTTCAGATCTGTGGTTGTTGCTAAGCTCATAGCATGTGATTAGGCATCATTGATCATTCCATTCACTTTGCATATTATAGTGAACAAAGTCAAGTTAGGAAGCTTCTTAACCAATAAAAAAAATGGATGCACATGGTTATTAAAAGCTACGCAAAGAGAGAAGTAATAGACAACAGAGGGCAAAAGTTTACATACACAATCTATAATAGCCATAAAGTCAAGGGAGTAAAAAGCAAAAGATTTTAAAAGGAAAATGAATGGTGAATCCAACAGCATAAAGAAAAAAAAACATATCAAACATTGTTCAAATGATCCGTCAAAATGCAAATATTTTAAGTCAAAAACAAGATGCTTGTAAGCTGATCTTCCTGTGATTAGAGGTGTCACACTATCATACATGTCTTCCTGCAAGGCTTCAATTTTTATCCAGATGCCCAGGTGCTACCTGGAAAATCAAGCTTGACATATCCCTATTGCATCCACTAGGGGGGTGAGAAGCAGGGAACAAGTAGAACAGCAGATATATAGATTCTACAAAGTATAGACTCATGAAGATTCAAAAGACTGATTCTCTGATCAACAATCACACTGATGAGCTACTGACTGCTAGCAACTAATGGGTATAAGTTGACAATGTGGCCACATCACTGGAGTGGCAAGAAAGAGAATCAACCATTGGAGCTTAAGCTCTAACCCAAGAAAACTTCAAATGAAAACAGGAATTAAATTATCCAATCAAAGAACATTTAAGTAGGTTTTGGAGTTTTTGCTTTAAGGAGACCATTTGAGTCTGTGACAAATTGAATATTCAAAAGCATGACAGTTTAATTATCCCGTTAAAACAAAACAATGTAGCATCATAGAGTAGGACGAGGCATTCCTTGCACCAAGGTTTCTCAACAACCAAATGGTGGAATCTAATTGGTGAAAATCTTCTCACCATGAACTTATTTTCTATTGAAGTTTGTATGAATTGATATCTGAATATGGTTACACGTTTTAAGAGAGATGTGAAAATAGCATACTTTAATGACAGAAGAAACCGTGAAAAAGGAACTTGATATCGACTAATATAAGTGGTCCATCAAAAACAACAACAGACGGAAAAAGAACTTGGGATAATGGATTGGCAGTTTATTTAAATACACAAACTAATTCAATTGATGGCCATTTTCATGTCCAGGAGGTACAGCAGTTTATTGGATGCTTTCAATGAGAGAACGTGCAGCAAATTTGGAAATGTATTGTAGTTCCATTTCCATGGTCAGGAAGAGGGCATTCAATAGGACAGCAAACATATAACTATCTAATTGATTCAACTCAAACTCAATTAAGCTTTAATCCCAAACTAGTTGGGGCTGGCTACATGAATCTTTTTCTTCATTCCGCTCAGTTTAGGGCCGTGCTTTCTGAGCAAACAAATTACCTGAAACTGGCCCAACAGAGTTGGCTAGGAAAAGGATGTCCCTCAAATCGTATAACAAAGTAGACGAACTGAAACTAATTTACATAATTCAATTCCTTGTAAATCCACGCAAAGTAGAATACAAACTCAGAGGATGGTATGCTTTACAGTATTCATAAACGATGATGCCATGGAAAAAGTCAGTTCATCAGGTCAATATATAACAAATATAGGTCGGCCTGATCACTCTCAAAGTGGGGTTAATATTTATATTTGGTGCTGAACTCATGAATGAAATTATATTGAACATGGAAGGGCTTGACAAGAAGCTTAGAAGGCAATTGGTGGGTATGATGACCTACCATATAGGTCATCCAGTTCACGTGAAACAAGGGGGCCACACTCCAAAGTTCAATAGGCCCATAAAAGTTGAGACAGAGGGTAAAAGGCAAAAAGAACTGCATTCATCTGAAGGCAACAGTAAAGGCCAAAAAGCTGACCTGAAGCACAAGCCCTATGTTTCTAGTCTTTGAACAGATTATATTTAGTACTTTTCCAATGTACACTATATACACAAGAATTATTTTCTTATCTAAATAATGCACCTAGCTTGTGCCTGGCTTGAAAAGATTCACACACTCAAACGCATGCATGCTTAAATACAGCTCCACATTTTGTGCATTAACTTCATTCTTCTGTCCCAAGCTTCATAATTATTTTGGGAATACAAGCTTCATAATTGTTAGATTGACTTGAACTCAACTTGTCAAAATATTTGTGAATCAGTTGACAATCAATCATATATCAAGTGCTCAATTACATTCAAGAATTACTAAACATCAACAGAAAAACAATAAAAGAAGGTGCGGAAAAAATTCCAGCTCATATGTAGGTTGTATGCTAGTTTCAGTGGCTTTTTGCATGCAAATGGGTACCAGTTCCATATCAAAAGATTGCCATAAACATAGAGTGTCTGGAAAAACGGATGCCTACACTGTACCCTACAATGAAAAGCTATAGTGAAACACATAATGTAAATAGCAAAATGTTGCTTCTGTGGCCAATCTAATTTATAGCCACACCAAAAAAAAAAAAAAACAGTAAGTGGGGGGATAAATATAAAAAACAAAGCAGAACATATTCACATGGCAATCTGGCAGCTGGACCATCAAAGACGTGCGGAGTTTGTACAAGTTAAGCTCAACCCAGCAAACTTTGGCAAACTAAATTCCATTTTGGACGCATGCGGTCACCATGGCTATCTAAGTAAATAGGAGATTTAGACTTAGCTCAAAAGTAATCCACCATTCTCATATATTTCGTGCATGAATAACAAAAGTTGAAAGGTTAACAGGTTTGCTTTGCACATGCTAGAGGTACAGGTGAAACTTGGGCAGTGCATTCCAGCCACTGCCGTGATTAGGGCTCTAACATTTTTGAATAGAAGGAAAAAGGTGAAGACAAAAACAGCCTTGACATGTTCCCAGATCCCTTGTTCAACAGCATCCCAATTATTATCCAGTCAAAACTAGTTTACTAGTTAAAAGTGTACAAAAAATTCATCTACCTTAATCTGATAATCCTCTGCTGGAAGTGAAAATGAAGCAAGATCTTACCTAAAGCATTTTGAGAGAGAAAGATCTTGATACGCCAAATTCATGAGTGTTTATCAAGTGCAAATAATTTGGAAAAACAAAGTAACTTATTTTAATTCAGATTCGGCATTGATTCTTGTTGATTATATTCTTAAATATGCCTGCCAGGAAGAAAAATTTGCGTATGGTTAATAGTTGTTAAAGTACTTTATAGCTTGTATGAAAACTACAAATATTAAGTTGTATGGCATGAAATTGACTTCTATAGTTGTTTTCTTTTCTACCATCAAAAGTTCATCTGCTGATATATCATATTGAAAACAGTGCTGATTACCAGGATAAATTTGGCAAAATTCACAAGTCTCACCAAAGGAAACATAAATAGATAGGCTTGTTCTTACTTTCATATTTGTTCCTGCAAGTCTCCTAGAGTACTATTTTCTCTCGTAGAAAGAAAGGGAAGGAGTCTCATTTGCACTTTGATTACCCAAGTCCAGATTTTTTGGGATGCACCACCAAAGAATCAAACTTAGAATCTCTGGTTTCTAAGCAGACGAGTGTGGCCATGAGGGCAAGTCTCACTTCACCTTTGCCATCATACACCACAAAATGCAAGCGGTGTGCCTTTTTGTGATAGGTCAACATATTCTAGAACCATCACCTTTAAAGTTTTGCTCATATTGCAAGAAACTCTGAAGTGTGGTCAATTACCTTTTACATGCATCTCAATGGTTGCAACATAAAAGAAACTCAAATGGTACTCATCTGCCATCAGCAATCATCTTCCACATGTCCATACAACTAAGAAACAAAACATATTTTCCTAGATCAAGCAAAGGTTACTACTACAGAGTAAAAGGAATAAATCAAAGACTTTGAAACAAAATGCATGGCTCAATATGACGAGAAATTTGCCTTGTTAAAGAGCATGGATGCCATCATCTTCACATTGCAAAGCCTTCTTCCCAAAGCTAAAACTGGCCTTGATATGAAAATCTTTAAGATGGCTCAAGTGTTTACATCTCTACTTACATGCATCGATAATTTTAGATTGAAAATATTCATATGTTGCTTTACCATTTTGTTGGTTCCAATCTTTCAACTTGCTAGATCCCAGAATATAATTAGATGTGTTCCTCTATATTTGCCTATAAGTGTCTTCACTTCACATGAATTGTTTTACTCCCTCTCACTATCTAATCTGTCCAATAACTTTCTCCTTGGACACAATATGGAGCCAAAGACTTATCAGTTGCATGACTTTTTTCAACACAGACATATCTCAGGTACTTTGTACAATGCTAAGGCTTGGAATCCGGCCTCCTGCAGCCAGCCTGCAAGCATGACACCTCCATACTTTAATTCCTTTATGTTTCCTAGAGCCCACATGTACCCAGCTCCCAAAAAAGGGAAAAGATTGCTGTGTTTATCTTGTTATTTTTATGACGGATATTTAGCAAAGATCATACTCCTTTGCAATTATAGTACATTCAAATTTACTTTTAATCTTTATCACTAGTGACTAAAACATATAAGATATACAAGTTTGGGTTTTATCAACATACAGTTCTATCCATGTATCTTTCCCCATAAGAATACCTTCTTTATTAAATCAATTTTGTAAATATCTTCATTAAAATGCACTTTCAAGTGATTATGCAAGCTAATAGGAATCTCAATCTTGACATATAAAATTTATACTATTGCAGTATTTATGTTTTATTGTAAAGTCTTTCTAGTGTGAAAAAAACATAATACTGTTTTCCAGATTAATTTAGCTGAGCTCTCATAAATGTTACAGATGCAGAAATTGTTAATTCTGGCAGGAGGCTTTGTTTTGCCTGCTGATGTTATTCATGATATTAAGAAAGAACTAAGCACTATACTAGAAAATGGAAATTCGAGAAATTAACATTTCAGATAACTGTAGACAAAATGCAGGTATGAAGATGCACTCTTTCTAGGAATATGTATAAACACATTAATGCAAGTTTAATTTAGAAACAAAGACCAAACTTTAATTTGCCTTATTCATCCTATTGTATAGTGTTAAACTTCAAGTCAGAACCAGATTCAAACCAAGTGGATTAATGTTAGGGAAGAACACTGGTTCAGGTCATCCCATGGCTCGCTTGACCCATCTCTCATTATAAGAAGGTTATGCATGTTTCCATAGATAGAGCTGAGATCAGATCACAAAATTTTGGCCCAATATAAAGACAGGTAGAGCTTGGGCCAGAGATTCATAAGCCTGATAGCCCAACCCAGCCTAGTCTGGTACTTATATCGCATGTACATAAATATTTCACATATATGTCATAAACATAGTAAAAACGTAATACTAAAAATTGTCTATTATATAGGTAGAAATACTACTTGTTTAAGAAAAAGTTCTTCTAATTAATGATTGTACATAAATTACTGTTACAGATTTGGAATTATAACATGATTATAGAGGAGGGGAATAAGAGTGTTCTTTCTTTGAATTTTGATCTGTTACTAGTTTTGGCTGGCCTAATGTCAACCTAAGCCTCCTTATAACTTATTGGGCTAAGCTTGGGTCGAGCGTCTAGTAACCCGAGCGAAGCCCGAGATCACCTATGGCCTAGACCAACCCAGCCAATATGCACCCTAATAAATGTCCAAACCGGCTCCTAAATTGTATAGAATAGTGAGAGGAGTTTGGGGTGTACTAGTGGCTGTTATTCCATGCTATAAATAGATGCTCTAAGAACAGCCTCAACACATATAGTGAATCACCAAAAGCTCCTCTCCACTTCTCTATCTTGTTCTCTTTGGTCTTTATATGGCACCCTAGGTTTTGAGGTGTGCAGACATAGGAGAAGTCTCATGTAGCTTCTCCGCCAACTGATGGAGACAACTTTTATGACACGAGCTTGTAAGGCAAAGCAATTCGAGATAAGCTTCCATGCATTTCTCTATTGATTTAATATAGATTGATAAAAGTACAACGCATGATGTTTGCTATATGGTCTCATGTTTTAGGTGTATAATAAGATGCATGAGCATCAGACAAGCATAAAATGTATGAGATCGTCAAGGTGGATGCATGGTATAACTAAAAGAGGTAAAGTTACTAAGTATAGATATGCACACATACTAAAGGAAGCAAGGTTCGCAATCTCGATACCGGACTCTGTACCAGTACCATCTTGGTACAGTGTTAGTACACCCGATATGGGGATCAGTTTGGCATACCGATAACGGTACACCCCCAGTATGATATAACGGTTTGGTATAACGATGATATTAATCAGTCAGACAGAAATTTGAAAGAGAGATTATGAGAACCCAAATTACTTTCTATTAGATAGCCACCTATTAGCATAAAACATAAGGCATCCCAAGATAGATGGGGGCTTGTCATTTATGTTAATGCCCACCTGTTTCAACTTACAGGAGCACGGCCAAGTTGCAAAGAGTTTTTTATGTCACTTCCAATATTAAATGCAAGAATTAAGATAAAAGTTTAACCGAATGTCAATATTGGGATTGCACCCAGGAAAATGGGCACACACAGAGAACTACTTCTAACTTGATCAAATGGAAAGGAGGCTATGTTGTCAATGCTTTCTGCATTAGTGACTTGTGAGTTGGAAAATGACTACTCTGGCAAATGAGACTATCGATGTATAATGGGCTTAACTATCAGAAATAGAATTTTTGCCCTTGATCAGCAACAAGTATATATTGAATATTTATTTGAAAAAGATGTGCTCTTTAAAATAATTATTATGATGGCAGTTCCCAGACCAATGATTTACTATCCAAACCACAAATCGAGCAACTGGAATATTTTCCAAATATAGGTTGAAGACCAACAGTCTTGTGCAATTAAAAGGGAACATAGTAGTGCTTTTATTAACAACAACAAATCATGTCTCCACATATCTTCCCACAATATTCTCAGAAAACAAGGCATGTAACACATTGTTAGCATTGCATGTTAAATAGAGGATCTCCTAAGAACATATGTACACCATGATATACAAGAAAGTCAAATTTTTGCAAGCTTCATAAACAACAATCTTGTTACAACTATCTACAAAAAATTTATACATCAGCTGAGGTCCAAATCATAAAACATTTTCATGTACAGAAAGCATTAAAAGATTCTTCTTAATGTGAAACCCATTGCAACATCACTTAAATCTCCATCTAATTATCAGGATAAAGAAAACAAGGATCCTATGCGCAAGTCACATTTTGCAAGCATCTTAAAGACTTACTGAATCATAGTTTCCAGATCATGGATGGCAAACCTTTCCTGAAGAATCTTAGTTTCTCCTTTCAGATTTACCAACCTTGTGGCCAACTCGGTAGCCCACTTAGCATATCCACCAAGCTTCGCAAACCAGACTTTTTGAAAATCATTGATCATCTTTGCAGCCACATGGCGCATTTCTGCCTCTTTCTTCATACTCTGCATTTCCAGCTCCCTTGTGCTAACAACAGCACCACCAGTTCTGCATGCATCCTTGTAAAGAGGTTTGTCACCCTCTGGAAACCGTTTTCTATATTCAGCAAATGCACTGCGTGTCTTCTTCAAAGCCTTCCTATAATCATGAACTAAATGCCCAATGGCTCTGAGCTCATGGTCAAACTGGCAAGCCTCCAACTTCCTCTTCTTCATCTCCTCTTCTCGCTTCTTCTCCAATGACCAGATGATCTGGTCCTTCTGCTGCAGCATCTGATTCAAGTGCTGCAGCTCCAAATGGGCCTTCATGCATTCCTGCTTCTTCTTTAAATACATCATCTTAGCCTTAACCATCCAGTCCTGCACTTGATCCATGCAAGCATCAACGGGCGGTTGTGTGTGTTCACAGGACCTCCTACTCTGCATCCTTTTCTGCTGAACGATACAATCAAAAACACGAGCATCATCATCATAATTAACCTCGCCAGCTACCCCCATACAGTAATTCCAAAACAAGAAAACCGCACTCGGTCCATTGTCTAACATCACTTTCTTGTGTACAGGATCAGTCCTCATGGCTAAAAATTCTTCTCCTTTGTTCAAATTCTCACATTTCACACCCACATCGTCAACACCCACATCCTTCCTTTCCAAATCCAAAGGCTCCTCTTTGACACCATCCCCAGCATCCACATCCCTGCAGAGCCTCAAAGTCGACCTGAGACCACAATTCTCCAGACCCAACTCCGGTCCGGCATTGCCAGCACAATCTTCATCCTCAACCAGACCGACCTTAATCTCTTGCTCCAACTCCATGTCCATCTCTGGCTCGCCCTCTTCTTCGAACAGCTGGGGCCGCTGGCGCTTCATCAAACACTGCAGGTGCGAGGCGTAGTAGCACCGCCCGGCCCTCGGGGCATCCAATATCTCCCTCTCCACCATGGCCCACACCAACCCAGCCCAGTCCACCTTCTGCGGCCGCCCGTCCTTCACCAGCCGAGTCGCGGCGACCACCTCCGCTGGCAGAACGCAAGCATCATCGAGAAAGACAATCCAATTCATCATGAAATCCATGACGGTCGCAACGGCCGCCTTACCCGAGAAGAGCTCGGCGTTAAACTCCTCTTCTTTCTCTACAGGGAGGGAGAGGGGGAGGGCGAGGGCACGGGCGAAGGCGGCGCGGCCGAGCGCGACGCGGGCATTACGGACGAGGCTGCGGTGGGTGCGGGGATCGTAGTGGGCGATGAGGAGGGAGAGGAGGTCGGAGCGGATGGCGCGGTCGAGGGGGAGGCGGGCGAAGTCCCAGAGGCCGAGGGCGCGGAGGAGTGGCTCGTGGGGGGAGAGGGAGGCGAGGGGTTTGGCAGGGGAGAAGGGGACCGGGCGGAGGTCGCGGGCGAGGAGGGCGAGCTTTTCTTGGACGGAGGCGGGATCTTTCTTGCGCTTGGCGAGGGTTTTTTCTGGAGAATCGAGGAGGGGAATGTAAGGAGCGGAAGCGGAGGCCATGGGGTTGGGGTTGTATTTCTTCAGACCATGGGAGATGAAGGGTTTCTTCTGGTGGGTGGGGAGAATGGAAGAAGCCCGCTCTGCCGTCGCATTTTGAATTGCCTCGCCTTCGGAACGGGATGGGGAAAAAATATAAAAAAAGGGGCTCTTATGAGAACTCTCGACTTCGCGTCTCCACTTGACATCTGGGCCCTCGCCACTTGTTTTGTGGGCGGGTATGAAATTGGGTGTCGCGAAACTGGTGTTTCGATACCGCTCGAAAGAGGAACCAGACGGACCCTAGTGCGCTTCTTCCACGGCCGACCTCCATCCATCCAATACATCGGCATTATTAATTATAAATACAAATATTAAGTAATTGGGCTTGTTAAATATTAATCTTAAACAAAAATATTAACAAATCGAGTCCGTTAAAGTTTACCAAAGTTGTAGGAATTTTCTACTGCTTGTATTATAGAAAAGTAGAATACTCGTAATTTAACTACAAAACGAGAGTATATTGCACAAAAAAGCTCTAGCTATATTGGCATTCGGTCCATGCATGACCTATTGCTTCATATGCATGAGAAGTTGGCGTTCAAATTGCTATTTCAATTAGTAGACCAACTACAGGTCCGGCTCAGCTTATTTGTACAGCGAGTCCAATTATTGACTATCATATAGGATTGATAAAGATGATTGGCCTCAGATTGTTTTCTTGAATAATTATGTATTATTCGGTTGATAAAGTTGCTAGGACTGGCGGTTGGGGCCCAATAGGCCAGGCCTCTAAAGCTATTTTGGTCGACCCTGACCTAATCTAATATTGACCTGGCCCAATATTATCCATGGTATATGTTATGTTGCATATATAGTATATGTCTATAAAAGGTAACAATTGTATATGCTAAGACATATATTATAGGGCATTTTACATTTTCATCATGATTAGATTAAAATTATTGATTAATTACCAATTTACAAGGATTGCGAAGTCATAAATAGGATAAACTTTGGGATTTGAATTGTGATTAGATGAAGGTTACAAACTAAATACTGAATTATATGGATATTTTAGAGGGCATGCTGGATATATTTCCAAATCACCCACCCCAAAACCATATCCTAATCTGATTAAATCATGCAAAATAATATTATGATCCATAGATCAAAATACAAAACCGACTTAGGTGAGGCCAGTTGGGCTCAAGTCTAGTTTTTTATAATCAGGTTCGACTAGCAGACTCTGATTTGAAATAGGAAAGCTAAGGGCCTACAAAGTTCCAGCGAGTTGAGTAATCTTGACTTGGTCCTTACCCTATCTATTTATGTCTCTATCTAAAAAAATTATATTCTACACCATATGGCGGTGCACCATGCCAATCACACATCTTAGTTCCTATAGGTCTCATGCATCATGCATTCATCTCTGGTGCATCTTGTCTCGATTTGTTCCTGAGATGCATCAGTGTGCGTGTGGTATAATTTCTCCTGTCTAGGGCTTGGTCTCGCCTACAACATTAAAAAAAATTAATCACCCCAATAGACAACCAAGAAAGAGGCCATCCAGATACAAGGAAATGCTAGACAACTACCAGAGTCTAAGTCAATGCAAGTGGATGGCAATACAACTGGCAGAGTCTAACTAAATCAATGCAAGTGGATGGCTGGACACCTATACTGGAGTCAATGAAGAAGTATCATCCCTAGATTAGCCTCTATCTCTCTCTCTCTCTCTCTTTCTTTGGCCCTGACCGTCTGGACCGTAAAAGTTTCATTCCCTAATTAGGCGCTGAAGAGAGGAGGATACCTCCTTATTGAAGGAACGTTTTCTCCTCTTTCTTCTCTAGTTTGAAGAGAAAACGTTTAAAATTTTACCCTATATGCATGTAGTTGTAAACTCGGCTCTCCCCCCACGTAGTCTACTGTGAAGAATATGCTTTCAACGCGACCACAAGACTCTCCAAACTATATTTTTTCATGGAAGATTGACATTCCCCATTGCATGGTCCGATTTCTTCCACGCAAGTTCTCCCATGTAAAGAGCTTATCATCGACATGAAGATGTGAATCTTGAAGAAACTACGTGCTCTAAGAGACCTAGGTAGGCTCTAAGGAACCTAGGTAGACAGACCAAGCAACCGGCCATCACTCAAAACAATTGTGAAAGCCTGATAAGTAAGAGTCTCCAAACCCCTTTCATGCCAACCTTTGACTTCTTATAAAAACTGCCTTGTGCTATTCATCAATATATTCTACCTCTTCCTTGAAGGTAAGATTGCTTTAATGCACAAAATATTTATGCGCCAATCGATAAAAACACAAAACATATTGAAAAAATATTGGCAAGTAAAGCCTATGGGTCCGTATGCTACAGCGTATCATGCAGTCGGTATACCTTTAGAAAACAAAGCAGTTTAACTTTTTTGTCCTTCCAGAATTGAATTCTTGAATCCCAAGTGAGCATTTAAGTATAGTAACAATATTTCTTTAATCCAGATAAATGCATCGGCAACCGATCGAGAAAAGAGCTCCTAGGTACATGTTAAATTTAGAATGAAAAATTGTAATAAGCTATAAACATATGCAGAGCAATCCCCTTCATTATAAAGTCGAGCAATTTTTTCCGATATGTCACATTACTTATTACTAAACAGAAACAAGCTATCACTCGTAATCAAACCGAACTTAGATATAAAACTGAATCCTTTCAGCACTCAACTCCATATTCAAACATCACTCTGGAAAAATCTCTCTGCCAAACATAAGATTTCAACTCATCAACAAAAGTAACCTGAAACATATCCTGCAGAGGTTGAAGTACCCAATGCTCTGCTGATCGACATATCATGGTGGCCTCGGTACGTAGCAAACAATGACTAGAACATGCATGTGGAACTTCTAGATTAATACTTTGAATAATTTAAAAATGCACATTTATATAAAGGAAGAACCAGTCATATTATGGCGATATCTAACAGGAGGACATCAGCGTGGGTAACCACTTGCTCATTATTTCTTCAATCATATTTGCTGAAGAGCCGGAATAGTCAAGGCCTCACCTCAACAAAGTAAAAACGCCAGAACCTGCAACAGATTAAACCATGCGAAATCATCAAAGAAAAGTCTCCAAGGTGGCGTGTCCCCCCCTCTACCAAACCCTTTGAAACTTCCACTGTCCTTCTCATGGTCCCACGTTCACCTACCATCCAGTAGAACCATGTGACAAGTTCCATCTCTTTAAGACAGAATGCGAGGAGTAAAAGGAGAAAGAAAAACAAAAAAAGCCCTTTTAATATCTCAAGAGAAGTTGATCCAATGCTAACAAAATATGTGTTCTATACCTTTCTCCATAAACAATTTAGTGTTTATGCTTTCATGTATATTTATCCACATAAATCTTTTCCAAAAGGGAAAAAAGAAAGAAAGAAAGAAAAAACGAGAAGCAATTAACGTGAAAGGGAAAAAAGGAATTTAAGAAACATTATACGAAAAATTGTACTACTGCCTCTCCAAATCTTCAATTCCATCCCCTGTAGTTCTCCTTTCTGCGGACCTCAGCATGTACATCCTCCGAAACGATGCGCTAAACCGCGACGACATCGAGCCGCTCTCCTTGAGGTCTCCTAGCTTCCTTCGACCCTGATGTGCTCTCGGAACCACCACCACCCGATAACTCTAACGTCCCCGGTTGTGAGGCTGATGACTCGCCAATCTCCACCGTGACCGCCGGCGGTGCTGGCTCCACCGTGACCGCCGTCGGTGCTGGCTCCACCACGGCCCGGCAAACGGGACATGTAGAAGTAGAACTCAACCACATGTCGATGCAGGTGACATGGAAGACATGCCTGCAGCTTGGCAGCAGCCGGACTCTCTCGCCTTCTTTTATCACAATCAAGCAAATTATGCACTCAGCATCGCTCCCGTCGTTTTCGCCATTGATAGTTCTTCGGTAAGGAACCGTCGGTAGCGCAGCGATGGCCGAGGGATCGAGGCCGGGCTTCGGAGCAGTGGCGGGCCCGACACGGAAAAGGCTGACAATAGAGGTGCGCGGGGCGGGGAGGCGGCCGCGGTGGCGGAGGACGCACCAACCGCAGAAGTGGAGGAAGACGACGAGGGCGGCGATGAAGACGAGGCAGAGGAGGACCGTGGTCAGAAACTGGGTCTTGAAGTCGTATCTCGATTGGGTTTCTTCGGCGTCGAAGAATCCAGCCGGTGGGACGTTGGACATGGTGGGTGTATGTGTGTGTAAATTGTAAAACCCTTCTTCCTTTCTCCTCCCTTATTTCTTATCTTAACAAAGAAGTGGGGAGGAGTTTGTTTTAAAAAAAACTTGGTAACGAAATTTCTGTTGCTTATCCTGTTGTTATCGTTGGCTAAAGTTTATTTCGAGAGATAATTGGCTAAAGTGCATTAAAACAAGTTTAAGAATAAGAGGTCGATAGTGTTCAGATGTTTATGTCAGCCACGAGATGATGATCGAACGGTGGCAGTTGGTGAGATATCTAATTTTGGATAGGTTTGAAGATGTTTAAGGAATGAAGAGATAATGCAATGTCCATATTTACCTTAAAATATATGATTTCAACTTTTTCAATATTAAAATAATGACCATTATACTATTTGTTAGCCATTATAATCAAAAATAACTAATTACAAACAAAGTGTTATTTTCCAAACCGATGCTCACCCAGTTGAAATTTATTATCTTTAGGTTGCCAATCATGGTGCAGTATTCCAAATTTAAAAATAAAATTTATAACATAATGGCCATTTTTTTGCATTATAATCGGTCACTTTAATACAAAATAATTTGTTATACTTTTATTATTTTCTCATTATTATAAATATAATGTAATGTAGGGATCCAAAATTGTTAAAATAGTTATAATTTTACACCTTGATGTGAACAATATATATAGAAAAAGCGAAAGAGCACTAGCGGTAGACATGAGTTGATACATACATACATACGCACATACATATATATATATATATATACACACACAGTATACATATATATATCATTCCATGGTAAAACCATAAGTTTGGAAATAAGAAATAAAAATGCATGTCATATGAGTTTTTGTTTACATCATAGCACAATTTATTAAGTAGATATTACATTACAGAGCAGAGCGGTACTTCTGTTTGACAGTTTGACTAAGATCTAGTTTCGTATCCATGAGCCAATGATAGACCAATAGATGGCAAGGATGCAGTTACAAGTGAGGAAGATAGAGTCCGCCTGGAGCCATTGGTTGGTTACAGACGCTGCTGTGGCGATGGGTTGTATCTAACTATCAATTGACAGTTGGATTAGCTTCGATAACAATCAATTGACGGTTGAGTTGGAAGAGGAGCTGGCATATTTTATGTAGACTTCAAATAAATTCTGGAGTTGGAATATATGAAGGGTAATAAAATAAAATAAATTTGAAAAGGATTTGTGTGGTTGGTGACTCTTTCAAAAATAAAATAAAACAAATGGGCTGGATTCATTTTACAAGAATATTGGAAGGTCTGGATCATTTCTGAACAATACTTATCATTTAAATTATTGAGTTTTTTTAAGATATATCTTTTAAAGTATACAAAATTATATAAATATTCTAGTAAAATTATTATTTACATATATACCCTCATAAATTACTTATTTTATATTTATATTTTTTAAATATATATCCATATAAATAAATTTAAATTTAAAATGACTGAAATATTTTTATAGTAACTTTAAAATAACTATACAAACAAAATTTTTTTTAAAAATACACGTGTAAAGAGCAATTTTGTAAAAATATTTATATAACTATATATATTTAAAAAAAAATATATATTTAAAAAAATAAATTATTTAAGTTTTTGATGAGATAGAAATTAAAGAAATTCTTGTGCCGGAGAAGGACGCGAAGGTGCTCCTCTCCTCCCAAAAACGATAAAAATGCCTCTCTACTTGCGCCAACACATTATTTATTTTTATCGGCTTGTTAGAGGCTGACATGTGGCTCAATGACGGTGGGCCCGCACCTCAAAACCACGTGGCATTGGGGGGACGGAGGAGACGGAGAGCATGGAGTTTTTTTTGATGGAGCCCACTTTTTTTTTTTTTTTTTACTCCGCTCTCCACAGAGGATCCGAACTCTTCCTTCAATGGAGAACCAAGCCAGGGCCTTCCTAATAGGGAATCTAGAGTTTTTACGTCCAAATAGAGCTTTGGAAATGTCTGGACTCTTGTGGCATGATCCTTCTTTCATGAATTCATAAAGTTTGAATCTTTGATGGCTTTGTCCTCGTACAAAAGATGTCTTCGATTCAGTTGGGTTTGAATAACGAGCGATCGGGTGATGTTGTATGGCGCCTCTTAAACACACAATCTTTTCAAAGAGAAGCCACTGGAATTTGCTCTCAAAGTTTCCTCTTCATTCCTCTGTGATTTGCCCCCTGGTATCATGATTCCCAATACATAGCCATAGCAATAATTTGAATTAGCCTGGAGAATTTAGTTCATTTAGTGCCTGAATACCGAGCAAAGTGTGAAAACATATTGCAGTCAAATGACTATATTATGGTTATTCTGCCTTTTTAGTTCGGTGGAGGTGCTTGACTAGGGTCTGCCTGGATGGAAAGCTTGTTTTTCTTCAAAATATCTTTATATGTATGTATGTATGTATGTATATATAAACTTCTACTTTTGCTTTTCCTTTCCACGGATTTTCTTGTAACCAAAGATGAGGAAAATCTTATGGGTGAAATTATTATATATGCACCAATGTAATGCCTAAGGAGGCTTAGTTGACTTGCGATGCCTACTGATGCTGCAATGAAACTTGCCATTCCCTTTGTCTCTACTTCTTGGACCAATTTGAGGAAGGAGGATCTCGTACAAAGAGCACCATCGGAGCATTTTTAGCGCAATTATGGGAATGATTCATGCATCACATTCCCAAGATATGAGATGACCCAAGATATGTCACAATTATGTAATTTATGTATCACATTCCCACTATTACAATCTTCAACTCTTTAGAGGCAGACAACACATACACATAATAGTAATCTCCTCACACTCAAATGTCATAATCTATTGATTCTGCTAGACATCATAATGTGGACATCAAGCTTCTTGACTGTCAGCAATGGTGGCTGTTCATTCTTGTCTCATATCGGATGAGTTGCAATCATGTGCAAGGGTCCTTTCACATATCATTTTGTTGTTTCATTATTTATGCTCTTTCCTGTTTATTATTGGCCATTTCAATTGAAACTCTACTACTTCACTTTTTATGTCATCATATTTCTCTTTTTTCTTTTTTTCCCTATAATTTGTAAATGAAGGCAATAAGTACCATAGTTTACTGACTTATATCTATGTAAATCCATCCATCCATCCATCTATCTATCCATAGTGAGAGAGATTATAAAAAGCATTTGTCCTACATAAATCGCATTATAGTTGTGTGTGCTGACATTTGTTTACTTGCAATCTGTGTTTCATTCCGCATGTCAACCAACTTTTCTTTACTCGCATCAAAATAACAACATCGCTTCCTTTTAGTTTAGTTTATAAAACCAAAGCTCAAAAGCTCAGAAGGAATGGAAGTGCCAAAACATTTCGGACCTAAATCGCCCCCAATTCTTTCTAGATCTGGATGATGCAATACCGTTAGGGTTTATATTTGGGCCGGTAATGACCAAAGGAATTTCATCGCCGCTTGATTTAGTACTTGGATGTTTCCTCCTGATTTGTTCACGAGTACCATAGGGGAGTTTAAGAAAATATGGAGGAACTTTTTCATAAATAATGGATGCAACTTTCATGAGGATATGGTAGAGGAAGAAGCAGCAACATGGAATGATCGTTCCATTGCATATGCATTGTATCATAGTTCTCTCAATGAAATAGATGATACCTTAATTAAGCAAGCTCAAAAGTATCATGGGTCTAAGTTCTATTCTTGTGAGAAACCGTGCGGGTTTGTGTTTAGTCCTGCATCAATTATTCGCTGGATAGATATTAAGTACTTATACGGAATCAAGAAACTCAAATAATCTATTTCGCCTAGCCATCTTGAGTGAGGTCCTGGGTTGTTACAATTATATGCAGTGACGATTTAATTTTAGTTTGAAGCAGGGACAGTTTTTCAATGATTTTAGGGAAAGCGGACAGAATGGAGCTGGATGGAATGGATTCTCGCTTGTCCGCGGAAAGGGTATCTTCCTTCTTACTCCATGAGCTATATGAAAGCCTAGACTGAGGCAGCAAGCAAGGTATGCTGCAGGGAGAAAAGAAAAGGGCGTGGGGGTGGGGGAATTTAGGGACTAAAAAAACTCATATGCTCATCATAGCTCTCCCCATTCAGCTAAATATGCATGCTCTACGAGAAGAACTCCAGAAAAAAATCACTTAAGCTAACAGATGAGAAAATGGTAAGCCAGGAGCCAAATTCTAAGCCACTAAACCACTCTGCTAACAGAAACAGTATTCCAAGATGATGGCAGAACAGTAGCTGCCCCGCTGACAATTAAATGCCATGGTGGATGTTATGGCCAATATTCGGATTGTTTCTGGGAAAATTTTACTGAAGTTACTGTGCAGAAAGTGTAGCGTTCCATGTTTTCAGGTCGTATCTTTAAGGTGGTTGCTTTGCCATTTGGTATATAGAACAAAGAGGTGATCGGCTATTTATTATTTCAAGAATATAATCTAACAAAAGTATATGTGTACATGCTTTCATTTTTGATGCAATATGCACATGCTTTCTTGCGGAGTAGTTTCTGAAGTTGGCTGGACTGGCTGGACTTTTGTTGCTGTTGCCATGTTTTCAGAATAATATCAGCTGCAGGTCTGGTTGATGGGGATGGCTCATGCAGATTGTTGGGCTTGGCTAGTGTGGATCAAATAGTAGTTTGTGTCCATTTGTGATCACCGATAATCCACAACTTGATCTTGTAGGGTCTCTACGGACTGAAGCTTTCTGCAATGATCTGGAGTCATGTCAGCTTATGGAATTTCAAAAGACTTTCAGTTCTTTGACTCTGCTCAACAACAGGTTTGGATGGATGCATAATGTTATTCAGGATCGGAAGATTGGAATTGGAATTTTAAAAGACTTTCAGTTCTTTCACTCTGCTCAACAACAGGTTTGGATGAATGCATAATACTATTCAGGATCGGAAGATTTGAATTCATTTGATATAGGCATTGATTTACTCTCTCTGCAGCCATTTTTACTGATTTACTCCATCTTGTTTATGTTCATGAATTACCACAGCAGCTCCTCCCCCCTCTTTCTCAAGGTCTATCTTCCTTAGTTGCTCGATGTTTCTGTTTGGTTGGGATCCACATTTAAGTTTCTTCCTATCTGATCGGGCATGATGCTGTCTTCTCGATTTAGAATTAGTCAGTGCTACAAAATCTCCTCTAGCTCAGAGATGTTGTCCTCGGCTGCATGTAACTGCACTGATACAAGTCTGGTCTCTGCAAGTGCCTCTTTTTCCTTCTTTTTTTTCTTGCTGCTGCTGCTGTTTTGGTTTTCATCTCCAAAAGAAACAGTCCGAATGCTGCAACCTCGCCTACGGCTAAGAAGACAGTAGCTTGCGATAGCAAAGGAAGTGACAGCATTCATCGGAGTGCATTGTTGAACGAAATTGAAATTTCTGCAATTTTAGCTTCATGCAACTACAATAACCGAGCATCTTCATCTACTGGCAAGCACAAATGCCAGATGTGGATGAAACATCCCTAGACAAGATAGCCTACACTGGATCTTAACATTGCAACATCCATTAAATATTGATGAGTGCACATGAAGATTTTGAAAAGGCCTTCAGAGGCCTCAGTCAGCTCCAATTTCCTCGAACATTCTTTAGTTACAGTAGACAAGTAGAATGAATTCTATCCAGTGCTATCCGAGAACTTTTCTCAAATCACAAATACAGCTTTTGCTGGCAAATCCTCTAGCTTTTAAGCATAAGCAATATCTTTCACTAAAGACTTTCTGCTGTTTCACAGATGCAATACAAAATCTGCAAGTGTTGGCCTCAAAAGGTGGATCCTTCTATTTAACATTATGGATAAGATGTTTACACAATCGCAGAGCATGTGAGCTTTTTTTTTCTTCTTAATCCTGAGGAATATGCACTTGAGTTTGATAGTCACATGTGGAATATGAAAAAGAGAGAAAAATAGTATATTAATCAATGATGTGATGCTTATTCCCAGTACATGAGAGCCCCATCAATATTCCAAGCGGCACGCCAAAGAGCAGGATACCAAGAAAGAGCAGGATGGTACGGGCAACAAGTGGCAGTAGAAGCGTAAAAAAGAAAGAAAAATCATCGAGGCATCAAATCCAAATCATCTATCATCTGTTAACTGTCCCATCCTCAAAGGAAGCTCTTTGGTAAAAGAAAGGCGAGAGCACGCCTTTAGTTTTTCTTCTCCCTTCCGCTGTGCAAACAGGATGCTGGCCTGTGACTTAAAAAAATAGCAAGTTGCCGGCAAGCCTGGCACTGATACCTTTCAGTGTTGAAGGACAAGGGCCTATCCTCAGCATCTTCAAATGAGATAAGACATGGGCAATCATGAAGTTCATATTTTATTCATCATTTTTGGTTGTCTGAGGAAGCTGAAGTGTCAACAAAAAAAAAAGTGCCATGGCTGCTGCTTTTTTTACACAAACAAATTTAATATGTGGCAAAGGTATTGGGAAAGAGACCATTTATGGCCAATTATAGAGAAGCCAAAACCTCTCAGCTCCTACCTCTCCTTATCGGCATGAGGAGTGAAAACAACCCATGGCTTCTTGTCAAAATCTACACTAGTTTCTTTGATTCTCTTGAATTCTCTTTTCTTTGACAAATTTCAAAGAAACCATTTTCCAGAGCATTCCCAGGTGACCAGAGACCAGGATCTTCACCTTAGCCGCCATAAGAGTAAACCTTCATCATTAACAAACAAACAGATTGAGCAAATGCTCAACAACTAATACAATGCAATAACAACCACTTGGTCTAACCATGGCCAACCAAGGAAGGCTCTCAGAGCCCATTAACATAAGAGCAAGGAAAATAGAATGAACTGAGACCAACCCAGCGCATGAAAACCTGGTTCCTAGATATCAGCAGAGAATCTCTCTCTCTCTCTCTCTCTCTTATCGACTACATGAACCAAGCAATCCTAAGCTACGAGTAAAAAGTGGCAAGTTAATTAAGAAAACGGCATCTGATTAAACTTGAGAAAGATTAATGGGAGAAGCCCATGGCAGACTAATGTGAACTTTCTGGTGACTGGTGAGGAAGGATGGTGGGCTGTCCATTCGGTCTCTCTCTATCTCTCTCTTCTTCCTTTCTATCAATGATTGGAAGCAGAGGAATCAGATGGCGGCTTACTGGAGATGCCGCCGTGCTCCTCCTCACCCTGTATCCACGCTGGGATGTGGAACCCCGAGAAGCCACCACCATCGCTGAATATGAATCCCGTGGCTGTAACTGATGGCCACGACGAATGGATTCCTGCCGGGTGGATCTGATGACCAGCCGCGGCAGCAATCGGATCCATCCAAGAACGAACCGGTGGCGAGTTACTGGACTGAAGGGTTCCCCTCTGAGAAAAAAGCTGGCTTAGGCTGAGCGCCGGGTGCAGTGGCACCGCCTGCGGTGGTGGCATGTTGGACCCATAAGCTCCATCACCTCCGCCGCCGCCTCCGTCGCCAGTCTGCGCCACATTCCACGCAACAACCCTCTGGTTTTGCTCGGGCCAGCTGGCGGAGGCGGAGCCGAAGGCTAAATTGCCAGAGAGGAAGTTCTGCTGGGAGGAAGCAGCAGGTGTTTGATTCTGGTGAAACATGGGATCTTGCAAGGATTGAAGGGAGAGGCGGAGATCTTGAGCTTGGTTACTGCTGCGAGATACGAGGTCCGGCGGGTAATTCTGGTAAGAGGATGAAGCAGTTGTTGTAGCCATAGGAAAGAAGGTCTTGATGGTATCCGCAATGGAGTCGGAATTCAACGGAGGGAGGAAAGTAGCACCGCTGTAGGCGCCTTGGTCAGCAGCTGGCTCGGTGGGCACAGGCTGTTCATGGAGGTCATGTTGATTGGAAGGTGGAGAAGGATTGGAGGATGAGGTAGTGGTGGGCGGATGCCAGCGGGGGAGCTCAGCGAGCTCATCAATGGAAGGCTTGGCGTGCTCGAGGAGCCAGTCGACGGCCTTGCTGGGACGGTCGTAGCCAAGGCGGTCCTGGACATCGTAGAACTGGATAGCGGTGTGGGCCGAGAGGCGGACACGGCGGTCCCGCAGGCCCTTGGCGGTGCACACCTTGCTGTGCCGGTCCTTGCGCCCGGTCGACCGCACAATGTGGCCCCCCGAGACCTCCACGACCTCACCGGCGGCCCCCCTCAAACCCCCCAGCCTAGAATTATGGGGCAGCGGCCGCTGCTGCTGCCGCTGTTGGTGGTGGTGGAGGAGGAGGAGCTGCTGCTGCTGCTGCTGGTGGCTGCTCTCTTCCATCCTCTCCGAGAGACGAGCATGCTCTGAAGAAGAAGCCGTGGTGGCCGAAGAGTTTTATTGGTGGCTGCTGCTGATGGAACCAATCGGTCCTCTTTCTTCCTCTTCTCCTCTTTCTCTTCCTCTTTTAAGTTTCAGCGGAAAGGCAGGCCGCCTCCTCTTAAATTTTCACTTCAGTGGCGTGAGTCCTTCTGGTATCTAGACTCTACTTTATTTCTTTCTCTTCCAGCTCTCTCCTTTAAACTGCTCCTTCCAACTCCTCTTGGACTTGTTGCTATGCTAAAATCTGGTTACAGTGCACCTCTTGGCTTCTCTACCAAAGGGTTTGGACAAACAACACCCCGGATTCCATCACCAACAGCACTTTCTCGCTCATGTCCCAACAACAACAGTTGCAAAGGGGCACTTCAAAGACGCTAACGAATAGAAAGCAAGCAAATAAACAACAACAGGAGGAAGTGATACAACTCTATTCCCTCTTCTTCTCCTTCTTTTTCTCAAATCTTGTCACTTTAATTTCAAAGTCCTTGCCCTTCGTAAAGAGGACGCTAGCATACTGAGAAGATCCAGGTCATCCTTTTATTGAGCAGCAGCAGCAGCAAAACCTTCGCATTTTAGCACCAAATGGAGAAGGACAAGCGTGAAAGAAGAGGTGGGAAGCGAGTAGTATAAAGTATCAGCCGAGTGTTTCAGTGTTAACTGTGAAGAAGAGAGAGAGAGAGAGAGAGTACGGACTGGACCTATAGGAGGAGGTTGGATGATTCCACTGGAGGAGAGGGTGGCGCGCAGACAGACAAGCGTCAGAGAGTAAAGATTATGGTGAGCTCAGCCTTCCAAAACCTCCTCTCTCCCAAAGTAAATCCCACCACCAAAATAATAGAGCTCTCAGCTCTGCCCTAGTTTGTTGGCAGACAAAAGAAATGAAACACAAGCCTCTCTCTCTCTCTCTCTCTCTCTCTCTCTCTCTCTCTCTCTCTCTCTCTCCCTCCGTGTGTGTGTGTGTATTGTGTGGAGTCTGGACAACGGCCCTTTCCAGCTTTTGGTTTTCTTACCTTTATTGCGGCTTTGGCAAAAGAAACATCACCTTTCCTACCCCTGCTGATGCCAAACTACCACCACCCTCGTATTACCCTCCTCCCTCTAGATATATACTGCTGCAGTGGTGTCCATATAATTTCATCCTCTATAATTCTAAGCTACCATCTCTTTTTTTGGGGAGTTCATTAATCATTAGCATGTTAACAGATAGGATATCCTGGAAATAAGAGGAATAAATTCAGCTCGACTATCCCATATATATACATGCCTTTGTTTTCTTCAGAAAAAAAAGGATCAAAACTACGAGTATGACAGCTATATATCTGGTGTATACTTTCTTATGGGTGCCCACAAAAGCAGACCATGGCATGTGACATGTAAAGAAAGGATGGCTGGAATTATATCATGAGCAATAATATAGGAACTCGCTGGGTGGTCGGCACCAAGCCAGTAGAGAAATACAGGATCCACATGGGGGGTTGGCAGAAGACGCCGCCCATGTTAAGAGTGTCACTGTTGCACTGGCAACCCAGCCTCAACCCCGATGTCAGTGAAAATTTTACTTCCGAGACATACATATGATAGCTTTTCAATTTCAGTGTATTAAATGATGACCCCATCGTCATGCAAATAAATGTTTAATATATGTGTGTATATGTACGTACGTATATATGTATATGTATTCTATATATCTACGTACAAGCTTATCCTAGATATATTTTCTATTGTAGCTCTGCTAAAACCTGGGACATTGGCCTGACATATTGGTAGTTGCACAGCTAAGCTAGTTGGATGCTGAAGATTTTTACTTGGAATCGATGGAACATTGTCATACCAGCAAAGTGACGTGGTCCCTCCTGTGGAGGAGTTGAATGCTTGCCTGGGTTGTTTTAGCCCTCCGTCCGAGGTTCAAAGCGTGTGTGCAGTTCCAAATACACCTAGTTTAAGTAATGTTTGCTCGACCAAATCCTAAGTTTTGTGCTGGATTGGAATCCATTAAAAAAAACCTCAGGCAGCAGGCCGGCCTCTGCAGGCATGGAACTTTTTCTGGAAGAGTATGGGCTCTGTATCATGCCTTTGCTGGGATGATGCAGGTGTCCTATATTCAGATTTACTCATGTGCAAGACATGGCTACCTACCATATGCTTTTGTGTGGATGCCGCCTGCTGAAAGAGAGCATGAAAAGCAAACATGAAATCAAACTTCTGAGCAACAGATAAAGCCCATCCAAATACCAAGGAGATCACCAAATTTAGTGAAGACAAGATTCAAATCTAGGTCACCAAGAGACTTTAACAACTTGGCAAAGTACCCCTCATATTTCGATTTTGCTTCTAAGTCAAGTTTTTTTTTTTTTTTAATGTTAAAAATGTCATGATCAGCTCGGCATTTTCAAAGCAGCATATGTGATGCATACGAGCAACATAAGAGAAAAGTATAACATGGCTGCGATTAGCACACCTAGCTCCTTTTTAATTAATCTCACATCCTTGTAATTATTTCTTTAGAGCTCAACCAGCAAACGAGGAAGCTGGCATGGCATGGGCAACAAACACATGCCCTTGGAAATTTGTGGCGTGTCACGCACCTCCAATTATTGCTAGGAAAAGAAAAGCAAAGGGACAACAAAAGGGGATCCAAAAAAAGAGCAATATCTTCACTAAGGCAGACGTGCATGAGAACGACTGGGTGCAATCGACCTCCGAGAGCGACGTCTGCTGCCACCGCGACCGCGACGCCCGGATCTGAACCCAACGCACTCCCAAGGCCGAAAGAGAGAGAGAGAGGATAACTTTTGCCACCTAAGTGGACTGGTTGGGCGTATAAATGACGCGTGCCACGCTGCCATCCTCAAGTTTTTACTCAAGTTGGTTGGGTGGATAAATCAATATGGATCGAAGTAGAGACCAGTGCGACATGAACGGTCCGAAGTGTGAATAAATGTGGAAGCATGGGCCATTTATTATGATCTCCCATGTAGCATGCTCTAGCTTTATTTTTTTTTTTCAAATAAATAGCCGTTTTCACCTAATGGTTACAAAAGAGTGTTGTGTCGACTTGGGCATTGATTTCACTTAAAAGAGTCTTGGCTGTAATTAGGTCCGGTTTGTCAAATTCTGTGTTCAGAAATTGCGCGCAATCAACGGATGAGCGCCGCAATCCTTTATATTAGAATCTGACCTAGCTCCCTCATGAAATGCTCGGTTCTTTGCTTGCAAAAGTATGGATAAGTGTGATGCTGGATTTATTCATACTTATCCATACTCTATGCGGAATATTGCAATCACAAGGTGACGACTTCTATTGGGATTTGTTGGTTATAGATGTTGCCCGCTAGATCGATCGTTCCGCCTCGAGATGCACTCTGGTGCCTCGAAGATATATAATTATTGTTATAATGTTGAAGGATGGGTATGCATCTCATAGATCATAGGCAACTTATCAGGATCCCCATGAAGAAAACCCGTTTTTGGAGCATTTGGGCTCTAAATGGCAGTAATACAATGATAAAATTGTGAGGACCCGTCCGGACGTATATTTAGTCCTACGTCGATTTTTCGCTGGATAGATTTTGGGTACTTATATGGAATCAAAGAACCAAATAATACTTTCCGACTAGCTATTTTGGGTGAGGTCTTCCATTGTTACAAATGGTATCAGAGCAGATCCGACAGAACAGGCTCATTGAGGAATCGATCGTGGTGTTTGTGATTAAATTTAAATGGATTTGGGCCTTAGTCTGACAAGGACGTCAGGGTTTAAACGAGGAAAGTATTTGAGGACGTGTGCAGACGTGTGTTTGGATGAGGTCTAGTCGTACCAATGTGAGGATCCGTGCGGGCGTGTGTTTAGTCCCACATCGGTTATTCGCTGGGTAGATTTTGGGTACTTATACAGGATCAAGAAACCCAAATAATACCTTCCGGCTAGCCATTTTGGGTGAGATCCTGGGTTGTTACAAATGGTATCAGAGCGGACCCGGCCCATAACCTATGTGGACTATGGGACACTGCAGCACGGATCCATTGGAGCTGACCACGGGCCAATCGTGATGTTTATGATTAGATTTGAATAGATTAGAACTCTTAGCCTGACGAGGATGTTAGGACTTGAATAGAGGGAGTATGTGAGGATCCGTGCGGGTGTGTGTTTAGTCCCACATCGGTTATTCGCTGGGTAGATCTTGGATACTTATACAGGATCAAAGAACCCAAATAATACCTTTTGACTAGTTATTTTGGGTGAAATCCTGGGTTGTTACAACCAAGCATAGAGCAAAATCACTCACCACCTATGACTTGTGCTGCTTCCAATTGTCACACATAAGATGAGGACAGTATTCATGGGAGCCACTAGATCTAGCTCTACATCCCATGCGGGCATCAGCACCATGATTTGGACGCAAGCAGTGAACTGCTCTTTTGATTAATTTTTGGATTGGATATACAGGTCGTGGAGAAGGATTTTGTAGGAATCCCCTAGAATGTAGAAAGAGGTAGTGGATTTTGTAGGAATCCACTAGATTTGATCATTAAGATCTATCTGATTAAGATTTAAATAATGTGAACTAGTTAAGATAATTCCACATCTGAGTTCTTCTGCCACCTGGGATTGTAAAATGGCAACTAATTAAGGCTCCTCTTTCAAAAGACAAGCAAGTAATGTAGTTTCTCCTGCATCCTGGTCCCTGCTGCTACTAGCGAAGTCCGACGTGTGTGCCAAGGCTCAGCATGTCTGTAAGTTAGGAGGGCCATGAATTTTAAAGCCAGATGTTTGCTCTATCCCTATACCTTCAGGCAAATTAAAAGGCATCCAATATATTGGGATAACAGTTATCTTTGGGTAAATACAGCGAAACCTAGTAGAATTTAGAGAGATGGAGCCCGCCTCCATTGCCCTATATAGCAAACGTGTATTAGACTTGAGACAGGGCAAGCGTTGTGTCAGGATCCTTTGACTTACGTGTACAGATAGAGACAATGCAAAAGCTTCACTATAAAATAAAGAGATATATTACAAAATATAAGATTACCTCACAAATTTTAGCCCCTAATACATTCGATCTCTGGGACACTCAATTATTATCTTCTCTTCAAGTTACAAAGGATATATATATATATAATCAGGTAAATCAATTTAGATGTGAATCAATATTTCTATGATAATCAAATTAGGCCAATAGATAAATGGTGTCCTAAATCGATGTAGACTTGAACTGATATCCTAAGTCGATCATCTAGAACTGATGTGGTTCAATCTTCTAAAACTTGTAAGCTTAAGGCTCAACAACAAGTAGTAAACAAACCGGAAGGAGAGAACAATACAAAGAACAGAGGCATGGGTCCCCAAATTAATCTCGGTTGAATGAAAGGAAAGAGGAAAAAGGTGGGAGACAACAAGAAAGTTCTGGGTGCGTGGTTCACGAGGTGCTGCTGTCCTTGTCCAAGCAATTTGAGGATAAGGTAGCCGGAATATTGTGTGCTTTAAAGAAATTCCTTTCAATATTATTGGTGAGGTTTGGATTGGTTGAGAATCATTCATTATAGAATATATTTATTTTTAATTATAAAGTGGTGTTGACTAACCACCTAATATTGGTAGTATTATGATTTGTTGAATGAAGATGATACTGTGAAAATGTTGTACTAAACTTATACTGATATCCATGACTACAAGCCTGCCTAAAGTGGAGGAATAACTGAAATGGAATAGTGTGAAGCAGAGCATGCATGCTATTTGACATTCTCGACCATATATCTCTTGATAGGTCACATAAGAGCCATCTATAAAGTTTATTGATCTCCGCTTCCAAATCTAATTTTTTTTAAAAAAAAAAAAACATAGCGCTTCAAACCAAGAGAGGACCCAGACCAGGAGGAAGAGTAAGCAATAGAGGATGATCCGATGGAAGGTGATCCCTCTAAGAGGAAGAGATGGGAAAAGAATTCTAGCGCTGGAACGAGTGCTAGGGAATAAAAGGATGACATAGGAACCATTTAGAATAGAACAAGGATAATTTTGTCTCCTAAATAATAAGCATCACACGGAATGGCTAAGAAAATGGTCATCCATCATTCTATTAGTACACCTAACGATAGATGCTTTTTGCACTATATCTATATATATTTGGATTGATTTATATATAAGGATAAGATGAAGTTTTATAAATGACCTTGTTAAAATGATGGGCATAACTTGCAGAAGAAATCCTAAACTATTTTGTGCGCACTGACAGATGTTTCAAAGTATTTTCCATGGTTATATACCTGCACTAAAAAAATATGGCATGATAATATGTGAAATCTGGATTAGTGAATCGAAATGCTTCATAAAGTTTGGGTTAAAATCCAATACCTCATGTTCAAACGTTTGCAAGGGCCATGACCCAAAAACCTAGTTCAGTGGGTCCTAAAACTACGTAAGCCCTGCGGCCACCTAACTAGAACGGAAATTGAAAAGGCGACCCACTGACTTGGTCCCTTTCAATTTGGTGAGCTCGATTCAATGCAATTATGTCGCATATGGCATGTCTCCAAATATGTTTCTACGATCCGCTTTCGTTGCATTCTTTGAAATATTTCCTTAGGTCCCTCAACTTGCTACCAGATGGCCGACCATCCGAGTGGTGATCGCAAATATGAACGCCATTTTAGATGCTCAGATTGCACCACACCATTTTGGATGAGTGAGTTTGTTTGCAATTTTGCATAGTTTGAGCCAATTTTTCACCATCATCTCTTAATATTATAGTTGAAATATATGCTTCAATTTATGAATTATATCATTTTAAAATTCTAAATTTTAAAAAATTCAGATATTTTTAAATAAAATAATATTTTAAATGGTGTATATTATTTAAAAGAAATATAATATATATTAATCATTTATTTATTTTTTTTGAGCTCTACACAAGTTGAACTGCAATACATTATACCCTTACACAGAAGGCGAATTATACTTTGGATTTGCAATACATTACATTAAATTGTATATGAAAGAAACCTAAAAATCGACTTATTCAATCTAAACCAAAGCCTTTTGGATCAACGTTGGATTGAAATATGCCCCATTTCAATCATAAACTAGATATGGATCACATCACGAAGAACCTCAATTTTGACTTGAGTGTATCAGAAGATGTCTCTAGAGAAAATCCAAACAGAAATTCCAGCACCGTTTGTTTTTGGATTCTTTCGAATCAGCTTGCCTCCGTGATCTTCATCTTTAGTGCATTGAATCTGAAACCGAACTTAAACAATGCATCTCCTTCAAATACTGCCGACCAGGTGCTCACCTTTCGCAGAAATTCTATGATTAGCTTCATGATGAAATCCATAATGTCCATTTGCGTCGGCTGCCTGTATGTATTCTTTTCAGCACCACCCCCAAATCTTCTCAAGGTAGATATTATAGTGCTGGTATAGATAGAAATTCCGTTATTGTCCAATTCTGAACAGTAGTAAATATCATAACTTTGCAATATTTGATTGATCAAAATTCTGATATGTATTCCTTCCAATTGGGGAGTTGAGATTGAGCATGGTTGGTGGAGCCTGTTTCAATCATAAAATTCTACTCTAGATGCATAGATGTGCGATCCAAACAGAATTTCCCACCTTCTTGTGGCTCCTCAAATTGCTTGTGTGCACCATACCATGCGAAAGCATCACTCTCTCTGAAAGCATTCCAAGCTGCAGACTAATCCAGATTAGTGTACAAGAAAAATGCTCGAGGCATGGCTTATGCCGATCCATAAATTCAAACCAACGCTTGTCTCAATGAATCCCTTGCAATAAATGCCAAATTCCAAATCTATATAACTAGGAGCCATTTGGTATTTTGATTTTCTATTTTTGTTTTTAAAATCAAAAAAAATTGCACAACTAAACTTTTCTATTTTTAAAATTATTTATATAAAATTTAAACATAAAGATTTATTGCTTCCAAAAAAAAAGGGTGAAAACGGGGGTAATTTGTGGTCAAAATCCTTTGTCAATCCTGTTTTCAATATTAACCCCAATACAATAGTTTATTTTCATTTGCTGCTTAACTAAAAGAGGAAAAAAATATTTTATCGAAGAGCATACTTGATCGCTCCTGGCTTATCTCTTCCAGGTGGTGGGTGGGGTAGGTAAATTGTGTAGTGGCCTGGCTTAATATTTCTGGCAATTGCAATGATTTCTTTATTTTATGTCTAAAAAAATAATAATGTTTCGATCCAATGGGACCAAATCCCATCAATTTATTTCAACACCAGATCATTATATATATATATATATATATAGTGTTAAATGGTATGGTACGTAATTCTTGATTAGAATAAAAACACAAAAGCAGTAAATGTGCCAAATAGACTATCTGTTTTGCAAGTGAATGACTAGAAAGGAAAAAAAAAAGAAGAAAAAGCCAATAGATAATGATAATGCTATCTTTGGAATGGGCATATGTAACCATTTGTAAATACAGCTGCTCTCACACACTTGGGCAGGTATTAGATGCAATGAGAATGAAAGGCATTCATGGATCCATGGAAATCTAGTAGCATATCGATTTGTTCTCAGCTTCTTTCGCCGAACCGTTCGGCCCCGACCAGGGCCGTATCGGATACCGCCCGCTATTAATCCCACTCGGGGACCAGACAGGGGAAGCGCGCGAGCAGCAGAGCCACGGTGCAAGCGCTGGGGTGGGTCATCCCTGGCGGGCGCGATGGAGGCAGAGGCCAACCCAGTTCGAGATCCCGTGGCTTCGTGCCCCAGGCTTGATGACCTCGCCCACCGGCTTCGTCTCTACGTGCCGCTCTCCTTCCCGGACGACGTGGAAGAGTACGAGTTGGGCGATGGCGTGGATGAGAGAGGGAAGGTGCTCCCCCAGATGGGTTTGGTCGACTCCGCCGCCGCCGCCGTTCCCCCGCCGGAGAGGTTCCGCCCCAAAAGGGCGGCTGTCCTTGTTTGCCTCTTCGAGGGCAAGCTCGGCGACCTTCGTGTCATCCTCACCAAGCGTTCCTCCAACCTCTCTACCCACTCCGGTTCTGCTCGATCGTGTTCTCTCTCGTTTCTTTCTTTCAATTCGAGATATTTAGGGGAAAAGAGCGAAGGAATTGTGCGAAAGATTGGATTTTTTTTGGTAAAGGTGTTGCCTTTTTCGCTTTTGGGGCGCAGGTGAGGTGTCGTTGCCGGGGGGGAAGGCGGAGGAGGGCGACGCGGATGATCGAGAGACGGCGTTGAGAGAAGCCAAAGAAGAGATAGGGCTGGATCCTTCTCTGGTCACAGTCGTGACCGTTCTGGAACCCTTCTTGTCCCGGGTAATTATGCTTCAATATCTCAATCTCAAGCCCTTTTTATTCGTCTTTGGTTTTTTTATGTGCATTGAAGTATGGGATTCTCAGTGGTTCTTATTTTGCATCTGCATTCAAACAAAGTTGGAATCTCTTGTTATGATGGCTTGCAATCCTGGATAAATCCATTTCTTTGAACTAGATAATTCTGATTTAATTCTTATTTGATTTTGAATTTGTGGTTATTTAATTATAGGCCACTATTTCCTCCTCCTTTTTGATTTGCATTAGTTAGTCTTGATGTGCTTGCCATTGTTGAGAAGCCCCATGGACTGGAGCTGCATTCATGCTGGTTGTTTTAGTGTTATGTTTTTAGCCTAAAATTGTTTCACCCTTCCTCTATGCCATCATTGGTTTAGTGGTTGTGCTTGCCAATGCTGAAGTTTGGGCTTGTAGTATGGGTGCTATTGTAGTGAGGCATGTAATAACCAGCAGAAAGATGGTCCCTTGCCAGAGCCGATGAATGAGGTGCATACTGTTTGCCAAGGATCTCCTCTATAACTATGGAACAAACTCTGACAATTTTGACCAATAAAAAGAACACAGAAGTAGAATTATTCTGAGTACGAAATATGTAATTTTATTATGTCATAATACAGCATTTACGTGCATGGATTTTTCCTCCTCACACTGAGATTGGAGTCTAATGCATACCTTATGATTCTTTTGGTGCATAGCTTAATATTCAGCTGACTTGTATGGGTTTTGCCACCCGGGAGTTGTCGGTGATTCTGTCTTGATGTTATAAGAGCCCTTAAAAGAGCTAAAACATTCCTCCTTTAATTTTTCTTAAATTTACCTGTTGTCATCTCCTGTAGCAAGCATGCTAATTTGTTTTTTACTCACTTTGTAGCATCTTCTCAGAGTAGTTCCTGTAATTGGCTTGCTTTCTGATAACCAAGCGTTCAAGCCTGTTGCTAATGCTGATGAGGTGGAAGCAATATTTGATGCACCCTTAGAGATGTTTCTCAAGGTCTAGTCTGATATCAGAGCTTTGTTCTAAATTAGCCGTCCTTAATCGATTCCTTTTTCTCTATAAGATTCATTTTGTAGTGGTCACAGGATGAAAACCGGAGGTCTGAGGAACGGGAATGGATGGGGGAGAAGTTTCTGGTCCATTACTTCAACTTCAGTACAGAAAACAAGAATTTTGTTATTTGGGGTTTAACTGCAACTATCTTGATTCATGCCGCATCAGTCATTTACCAGCGGCCACCTTCTTTCCCTGAGCAGAAGCCCAGCTACAGAGTCCCTAGGTATATAAAGGGGACTTGTATAATGCCATGAATTCTGAGACTCATATCAACTTAATGTCCACAAGCTGTTTGTGGTTGTTTGTTGTGGCATTCTGGAAGATCTTGCAGGTGGCTTCAGTGAATCCTGTGCCCTGACAGGTTTACTACCAATCACAGATGGATGAACCTAATGCCAACTATTCCCTTAATTATAGCAACTTCTACTTCAATCTGTTTGAAATGTTTCAGATGCATTGCTTGAAGGACCAGCTTTGTGGACTATTCCAGTGCAAATAACTTGACAAACCATACAATGTATTCTGCTATACTGCTAAAAAAAAATTACAGTTGTTAATGTAAACATATTTTGTGGAATGGTACATTGAATCCTTCCTGCACCACCTCATATTAGTCAGATGGATCCATTAGACTAGTTTTGATGTAATGTTTCGTTTGGAGATGCCCTGAAAGTTCATGGTGATATTGTTATATAACATTCGATTCTTGGGAACAACAACAGAAAAAAGGAAAAGAACTTGCAGAACTTTCAAGAGTTGGAAGACAACTAAAATTCCTATTTTTCGCTGATGCACTTTTTGAGGGGGTCTCTCTCTCTCCCTCTCCCTCCGACGCCTTTGGCAAAAAATTATCACCGACGACTGCTTATCTCCACATCGCGAAGCTTAAATGCTATAACATTCGATTCTAGAAATCTGCCATTCGATGCACTGATAGATTTCTTTGCAGCATCAAAATCTACCCTAGGAATGGAAGAGGCAACGGATTTATTGCTGATGGTAAACATTTCTGAGTCAAATTTTCATGCATGCTAGATCGGATCTCAATAACTAATCCTTCCTTCTTTCTAAATTAGAAAGATATCACTTTACGATTATAAGAAAAATATTCTTATCATGTATAATGAGATAATGACAACAATATGTCTATCATGGTGAAAGTTTGTAGCCAGCTGCTGTTTTACTTCATCTATGAAATGCATTTTGAGGGATTTTCCTTTTCCTAAAAACAAAAATTCCCCTCTCTTAACTTTTTGATACTTTTTTTTTACTACTCTATACATTTCTTTCAGATGGTTCCAAATAAAAATCCAGAGCTGTATACATTTATACAGAGACTAATAGTGCTGTAAATTGGGTTGCTTCATTTGTTGTCGCTATAGAACTTATTATATTTGGATGCTTTGTTTTGTATCTATAAAACTGGGACAGCAAGAATCTTGTCCAGAATTGCAAGAGCAGTGGAGGTGGAACCAGCAGGATCCGGGATTAAGGCAGTGGAAGGTTACTCAGATTGGTGGTTTGGTTCCATAATGACATCTCCAGAACTGACAGCCAATTCTAAACTCAGATCATCGCTCAAAACCTAAGTATTCCTCAATGACCGATGGCATACAAGTACCGTGAGGAAAAGGTGAAAAGAACCCCAATCGGAGAGTGCAATAGAGAACCTGAGGGCAATTTAATCTTGCTGCACTACCATAATAAATAATAATAGAAAACACCCAGACAAAGCTAAAGCAAAACAAATCTCTCAAGTTTTCCTTTAGCCCATTTTTTAAGCTGAGAACACCCGGAAGGAGTTCTCTGAAGCATTGACGCCCAGAAAGAGCACCCTCAGGGCCTCAACAGTTGTTTTGTGAGCACCTCTAAAGATCCGGCCCAAATCAGGTGGAAGTCAGTTTTGCAAATTAACAACAGCAACGCTAATATGGGCCTGACCCAATTATACTCAAGAAGTCTTTGCAAGCTATTGTTAACCCTGACCTGAGCCCATATTTTTGGGGACGTGTCCTTTGTTCGGAATTCCATGATATTTTTAAAAAATAATGAATTAGAAGGGGAAAAAAACACACACAAAAGAGTAGACAAAGTATCGATAAATAGATTTAAGAATGCTACGATGTGATTATCATGTTGCATTCTTTGTCAAAACTGAAAATTTTGCTAAAATGAGATATCTCAAGTAAAGCTATGGAGTCAAAAACATGAATGATGGATTGTGAGATGATACTGCATCCATTAGAGAAAATATGATAAATCTGACAAACACAGGGGTTTAAAAAAAATATTAATAAAAGAAAGAAGCTAAAAGCTTCTTGGTAGAACCAGAGATTATTCGCACGTAAATGCTAACATAGAGATGAAATTGATGTCTTAATGTCTCATACAAACTCGACCACTCACCACAAGCCCAACATTTTAGAATGTGAAGGAGATTTGGAATTATGAAAAAATGGAGAAATTTTATTATAAATTCAAAAAAAATACCGATGCTTTATAATATATAAATTAATTAAAACATGTCTGTACAAACTAGCACATGAAAAAATAATGGGAAGTATAGAAGTGACCTCAAATAATAAGGTTGTGCATCTGTTTTATAATTTGGAAGGAAAACTAGTTTGGGAAACCACATCATCCTTTATTTTCAACAAGCTAATTTAGATTATAGATAGGGATGGATAAAGATTTTGGAAATTATTGATAATATTGTCGCAAATGCTTTATGTCTCGACCCAACAAAGCCGAGAGATGACCTAATTTTTCCATTACAACAATGAGCATTAGCGGCATATTTAACAAACTGAAGACATCCATGGACAGAAGAAAGTGAGGGTGTTTTTTATTAATTTATTAGAATGGGTAAGTGGACATGGCAAGCTATGATCTTATCCATGTTGTATAAAATAATAATAATAGCATCTCAAAATTCAATGGCCGTGAAGATTCTGAGTAGACCCGCTTCTCTTCGCAATAAGTCTTATTAGTGGATAATTCCCAAATTATGTCAACGGTATGCATGGCCAAACTAATCACCGACCAATTGAAGGCGTCACTCATCGATCATCAGTGTACTAGCTTAGTGTCATACTAGACCAATTAATTTCCGCCACATGGATTCATTCATTCCAAAACTCTAGCCTCTCACCCTCCAATCATATGCTCTATTTGGTAAAGATATTTAAAGTATAACTTTTTGAAGTAGAGCTTTTATAAAAAAGCTATTTATTGTTTAATAACTACATTTCTAAAGTACCGTAAAACTTTAATATGTATTTGGTAAACAAACTGAAAAAGTACCATAAAAACATTATACAACAAAGCAAAATAAAATATAATATATATTACTACATAAATATATAATATAGTATAATATTACTATAATATAATATAATATTATTTACTATAGTATAATAATATACATAATTTGATATTATATAACATAACATCACAATGTATTGTGATATAATATAATCTAATATTATATTTATAGTACAATACAATAATAAAAATATAAAATATTATAATTATTATAATTATATATTAATATTATTATTTTTGTGATTATAATATTTAATTAGAGATATTTTAGTCTAAAAAAATTATAAATTAAAATAGTTTTTTGCTAAAAGTGTTTTTTAGAATTTTATTTAGAAAGTTATTTTAGCTTTCCAATTTTTTTTACTAAATACCTTTATTTCATTCAAAGGTCGTGCTTTCTGCCGACCAAAAACTCTGTCGAACACGGCGTAAATCTCCCTCCCTTCTCCCTCCCCTCGATGCCGTGGCCTTCGCCATGGCTGCAATGCACCCTCTCATCACCGTCCAGCCCTTTGAGGGGGACATGGCCACCAATGAATCCAACTCCGTCCTCCTCCCCGACGTCCTCAAGGCCTCGACCCACCTCGACGTCGTCCGCTTCGTTCACACAAACCACTCCAAGAACCGCCGCGAGCCCTTTCTCGTATATCTCTAAGTGCACCAGCCATCAGATCTTCCCCAAGTCCAAAGGCACCGGCCATGCCGTCTCCCGTATCCTCGATCTCCCCGGCGGTGACACCCACCGCGCTGGCCAAGGAGCGTTCGACAGCATGGTTTGCGATGGAAGCATCTCCTTCCCCTCCAAGACTTGCTGCCCTTGGCCCTACCGTGTCAACGTCGCATCGAGCTCGTCCCCGAGCTCCCCCTCGTCATTCTGACTCTACCAAGAGTTTTGGTGGGCGACGCTATCTCGACGGAGGGTTCTATCACGTCGGGGGAGAGGGCCGAAGCGCTTCCTCTTTTTTCCTTATACTGAGGTGGCCAGAATATCCACATGGTAGAAATTAATTGGCCTGGTGTATTGCTAAGCTGATACACCGGCCGGGGGTAGAATATAATTTCTCCAGATAGAATCCCCTTCATTGGCTCTCATCTAATTAATAGTTGGTTTCCTATAATAACGGCGAAGCCAACTAAGTTAGGTTTTCCTTTGAGATGCAAAGTGTTTTGGTCGAAGCATCAATTGTGAGCAACTCTGCATGCTTGTACACTGCAGGCCCAACTCTTGCATGGAGTTGTAGTTTGGGCTAGTCTTTGTTCTACCCCAAGAGTTCATCCCAAAAGGATGAATAAATATACTCGAAAAGATTAGCAGAAAAATATTATTTAGTTTTTTCGATCTTGTAAAAATATCCAAATTCAACTGGTGCATAGCTAATATCGTACTCTCATACATAATTTTTAAATAATTAATTATATCAAATATATTACATTCTAAAATTAATTAATATGATTTTTAAAATTTAAAAAGAAACGACGGCGATATCAAAACCCAGGCCACATTGGAAAGGATCAGGTGCCGCCAGAGTTGAAGCATGGTGCAGAATGTCAATGGGACAAAGTTTAGATGCTTGACTCTGTTTTGGTAGCTTATACAGAGACAAGTGTCAAGCATCTATAAATCCAGTTCCTGTAATGGTTATAGTGAATCCAAAGCTCTGACATTTTGAGATACATGTGATTAGAGCTTGCATTAGAGACTTTCTTTTTTAATCTTTTAGTCAAAGGCATGCTTTTTCATTCGTGGTTTTTTTTCCCCTGCTTCTCTCTCCCCTGCTCGTGTAGCTTCGACTCGAGAACAATTCCAGTTAGCCGGCATGGAAGCTGACGACTTCGAACGTAGGCTTGACTTCAGACTTCGTTAGATGGCTTCTCATTTAGTAATCGAAGGACCAACCTTCCACTTACGAACCTTTCTGAACTTGGCGCTAGGATCCATTTGTTTCCGGAGAAAACGCCAAAAAAATGTCGGCAAACGATTTGCCGACCCTTCTATTTACACGACCATACGTGCATCTTCTTTGTCCTCGTTGATGTGGCCATGCCCCGGATATCATAACTTTTTAAGGGGACGTGGGATCTTTCGCTAGCCTACGGCATTATTGAATCTAAGAGGCATGACCCTCGCACTTTCTGCGCTCATATTCTAGTACTACCAATATTAACCACAAACTCACTGAAGTCATGGGGAAGGAGGAGACTTCTCCCAGATTTATTGATAAATGAAATCATTTAGAGATGGAAGTTAAGAGGGGTGGTACAAGATTCAGTAAGTGGATGGTACAATATTTGGGGTGAGCATTAGACTTCCTCATAAAACCTTGCAATTATTTTTTTTCTCTGATGAAAAATATAACCTACCTGTTTGCTCAAGCTTGATAGAGGCTGTCCTCTCTCTGATTAGTTGTTCTTCCAAGGCATTAGATCAGAACGTTACGTTGCTTTTGAGATGGCGAGGACTCCAAAGTTATTCCAAAATGGCGTCCACGGTACTTATTTCTATATAATTTCAATAAACATAGTCAAAGAAACTATCAGACCATGCTCTGAAAGATACCTTAGAGTTGGAACACAAATATTAGGAGTTGAATTCAAAACATGGTAGCACCGAACTATGATCACACTAAAGCCTTGGAGGCATATTAACTTCTCGATTATTTCGTTGGATTTCAGCTACTAAGAGAATATTATTTCGAAGCATGGCAATCATAAACTACAGCCATGCTTAGAGCACCTCAAGAGGACATCATGTCCGCCGCATTTGGCTGTCCGTTAACCTCAGAAGCTGCAATACTTCTTTTTTTTTTTTCTTTTGGCTTGAAGGAAGTCCCAGTCAATCAGTAGCTAGGTAAGTGGGTTCCTCCTTCGGCCGCATTGCCTAAGCTTTGCCCATGATGAACTTGAAAGCATGGAAAGAGCTAAGAAAGCACCAGTCAAAGGCTAGCATTGAGTGGAAATGCATGAGGGGGTCTTAAGATATCTAGCGTTCCGCAATGGCATGCTCACAAGAGTAGGCAATGATTTGGCAGCTATACCTATTTAGACCATCCACCATAGAGTAAGATATATATATATACAGCCAAAAACCAGTGACTAGATCCACACTTTGGTTATTTCCCATAGACTAACAGGAGAAAAGAATAAAGCGTTGAAAGGAGTGAAGTGACGTAGATAATGAAGGGTCCGAGGTATCCTTTTTGTGCTAGGACTTTTAGATTGATGGAGGTTAGGTTATTACAAATGGAGTGGCTAGCGTGGAAAGTGGCTAGGCCAAACCGTTTGTGAGACCTTTTCCTCCCTTCTCCTTATTGATACAGCTTTAGGAGCCATTATAAATTTTTGTTTTATTAGAAATTTAAATTTTCAAATGGAACCTCTCTAGATCTTTTAGATGTTTCAAACGTTTTAGAGCTTCCTCTTCTTGTAATCCCACATTGGATATGTAAAAGAAAGTTCTCTTGCTTTTATAGGAATTCTATCCTTTGAAGCCCAAGTTGGGCATATGAGTATGCTAGTGGCCAGATGTTTTAGAATCAATAATCATGATAAATATGTCTATCCCAAAGTCATCGATGCGATGATATTCTAATCTTTGGATTATCTCTCAAAATTATTTCAAAAATTATATCATTCCTATCAAACAATTTTGATATGAAAGACTCAGGCATTCTATTAAGAAAATGATTGAAAAGTTTGGATATTTTGATCAAGAACCTATATCTACTCTCTATGATCCTAATTTTCATCTAAAAAAAAGCTTAGGCAAATCAATTGATCAAATCAGAAACTCTCGAATCATAGGATATCACCTATAGTGACAAGCAAGATGAGACCCAATATTCTTATGCTATATGAAGTAGATATACCCAAAATTCAAATAAACCTCATTGGACTGCTCTTGGAAGGATATCCTGATATCTTAAGGGAATCCTCAATCTCTCTCTCTCTTGTACACTGGATACCCCAAGGTAGCTGGGGGTTGCAGTGATGGAAATTAAATTACCGATTCTTTAGATCTAAAATCAATCACTGGCTATCTTTTTCTTCTGATCGTATCACCATAACTTGAGAATCTTCAAGGCAAACTACTATATCCCGGAGTACTATAGAGGCCGAATCTATTGCTCTTGATACTATGTATACTAAGGTAGAGTGGATCAAGAATTTTATCTCAGAGCTATCATTAATACCTAAGCTAGTTCCAGCCACATTAATCCATTATGATAATAAGGCCATTATAAAATTGACTGATCAAATGAGTACTAATGAAAAGATGAATCGGCATATACAGCTTTGCAAGAAATATATAAGACAACTCAAAAAGAATAAAGCACTTTTTCTTAGAATTTGTCAAATTTCGAAAAAAACTTGATAAATCAATTAACCAAGGGTTTATCTAAGAGTGGAGTTCTAAAATCATCGAGGGAGATGGGGTTTAAGCCCACTACTTGGTCACCAATTGCAGATACCCAACCTATGTGACTGAAAATCCTATGAAAGAGGTTTAATATGGCAAAAACAAAACTGATTGAGTGATTCACTCATATTTGAGCACATTTTCAGAGTGTATCTCTTCCCATCCTATAAGAGTGCTTATATAAGTGATAAAATAAACTAGAAAGACTAGGTTATACTCTTAATAGGTTCAAGACAGAAAATCTACATAATTTTAGGTCACAAATATTCTTGGAGGGCTCACCAATGTGAGAATAATCGTATAGGCTGCAGCTAAAAGTTTGGGCTAATCCTGATAAATTGTCATAAAAAATTAAAGTACTAAGCATAAGGCCTTTAATACGTGCTAACCGTATAAAGATCAAATTGGTTTGTACTGTATGTCTGGTATGCATAAATCTAAGACAAAGGACCTAATTCAAGATCTCATCTATTATAATTTTTTCAAAAGGATACAATCAATACTAAGTGAGGTTCAAGTCTATTGATACCTCACCCATTGCACGGTATAAGTAACTAAGATATTCTTCGCTTTAATTTAAAATTTTAAATATTTTGTGGGGATTATTGTAAATTTTTTAAATTTTTTTTTACAAAATATTTAAATTTTAAAATGGAACCTTACCCATTCCTTTTAGATGTTTCCAAAGTTTTAAAACTCCCTTTTCTTTTAATCCCACATTAGATGTATAAAAGCAACTTCTCTTGCTTTTATAGGAGTAGTCCTATTCTTTGAAGCCCAAGTTGGCTTTAAGATGAGTGGGTTGGTTGCGAGGAAGTTATCGCCACAGGCCCACGAGGGGCCAAATTACATTCTTAAGGCACTGTTCTTCATATACCTTAATCCAAGCAAGACTTGCAATCTTCTATTTTTTTTTATAATATTTTTAAAACTATAAGATTGCAGCATAACAATTTCTAGGTGCCATATCAACACCTACAAGAGGACAAGCCAACCTACATAGAATAGGTATGGCCTCCACTTCCACTTAGGCCTTAAATTATGGTCTGAGGTCGGGGTACGTTGGTGTATATAAGCTAGAGCCCGGATGCCATTGTCCCTCGCACTCTTGGTAGTAATATTTCTACTAGGTAAGAAGCTTAAGAAATGGTGAGTTTGAGGCTTTCTCTGTGTCTCATTTTGGTGATCACCCCCAACTGGAGTTCCGAGGCTCGAGTCCTGAACCAGAAGGAGCCATCCGATGGGCGCGTGGAGGCAAAGGCAGGGAAGGCGATGGTATTCGCGGCAGGCCGGATGGAAGGGGAGACAGCACAAGGCGTGTCCGAGTCGGAGCGGCTCAGTCCCGGAGGACCAGACCCTCAGCATCACTCCAGGGATCCTTCTTAGATGGGATTGCAGTTGAGGCTTTTAGTGTAAGAGGAGCGCATGTTTGAGCTCTTTGATGGCAAAACCCCACTGCACCGGTTTGTCAGTGGAAGTGCTCTCGTATCAATAATAAACTCACCTTTTGTTTTCGTTTCAGTACTCTCGTCGCTTTGCATTAGTGCTGTACCATGCCAAACGAGCAAAGTTAACGAAAAAAACTATTATGTTCTCTTATTAAACCATAGTTAATGGCAGGCTCGATGCGCTAGCTTGCGTTTTCAATGGGTTTTGGACCCCAAAAGCCGCTGGCATTTCAGAATATATAATATATTAGCAAGGCCGCCCTAATCTGTGCTTCGGACTTACTAATATCGAATACCTAAAAGTAACTTGGCATATTTTGTTCTTGAAATAGTAAGGGTTGCGACCATTATACCATCCATCTGGATCAAGTTCATCTATAGAAAGTTCTTTGGATCTTCTCTTCAGATACTCCCGTTTTAATTGTGCTCAACCTTCCACACAATTTGAAGTTCTCTCCACAAGCCCTCAAGTAATCATTGGCATTACCGCAGCACCATGTCTAAAGATACTAACAGACTCAGTTATGATCTTGCAGAACGTATTAATGGAACTTCAAACATATGAGCATGGCTTCCTTAAACATCCCGTTTATATATGTTTACTATAATTATTTAGGTACTCTGCCAAAAAAAACTAGCTAAAAGGTATTATTTAGATTCTTTGATCCTATATAATTATCTAAGATCTATCTAATGCATAATGGATATGTAACTAAATATACATCTATATAAATTCTCATATTTACGTTACAAAAGTTTTCGGTATGCAAGCCCTCCAGCATT
This sequence comes from Phoenix dactylifera, assembly GCF_051530095.1. Taxonomy (NCBI): domain Eukaryota; kingdom Viridiplantae; phylum Streptophyta; class Magnoliopsida; order Arecales; family Arecaceae; genus Phoenix; species Phoenix dactylifera. Next base: position 27,733,214 of record NC_143198.1, on the reverse strand, counting down.
CATGCATCATGGATTATTTCTTCTGCTGGAACCTATTCGCAAGTTACTTGCATCATTCGCTGCGAACAAAATCTAATGGTTGGCAATAATTAAAAAGCATCCACCAGTTGCAGCACAAACTCCTTCACAGCAGGTCTGACTGTGCTCTTCGTAAAATATTTTTATATAACGTGTATTTAATTGTGCCAATTTAACTAATCCGCCTATAAATTTCGAAGCAGATCAGTTGTCATGTCTTATTCCCTGAAGTGACATAAGGATAGGGGGGGTATTCTCTCAAAAATGTTTTAAAATCCAATCCTCCACGGTTTTAGTTTTAAATCATGGGAATATGTCCCACAGTCTTGGTTTAAACTGGGACGGCGGTCCTTTTCTCTTCCACCAAAAAAAAGCAGTTGTGGTTCAAATTATTTGACTCAACCCAAGTTGACTTATATTAATCTGCCGAAGGAAAAGAAGCCCACTCACAATTATCACACGAAATGTTCCTTTAGATTCATGGACCCACTTTATGTTCTGAATAAAGTGTCATCTCTTTTTTCTTTTAAAATTTTGTAATCCAGTACTAATCTCTCTTAATATGCTTGATGGTGTGAAAGATAGCGCTCATATTGAAAGGGAAGTTTTTTATCAAATTATTACTCATTCTTCGTCCTCGAGGGTCACAGCGTGACCGATCCCGGCCTCGGAAGCATACATGTAATATAGTCTAATAGATGTGCAACTTTGTAAGGGCTCAAGGCAATTCCTTCTCCAATCAAAAAATAATAACAATAATTAAATAGTTAGATGTGGAGGCAGCAACAATAGCAACAATAATTTTTTTTTATCTTTAAGTCCATAGACCATCATTTAATCTAGTGAGAGAGATCATTGTATCCTTTATAATAAACCGACAGCACTCCGCACAAATATAGATAGGGGTTGTATCTTCCGGGTGATAGAAGGATTTATCTTTTTTCGTACAAATCCACCATGGAATTGTGCAATAATTTCTTCGAGATACAAGCAAGTGGATGAACAAAAAAGTTCGGAGTGGTTTGAGATTTGTGCAGGGTGCAATCTAATGATTGATGTTATAAAAAAAGATCAACCGTTGTTTCATACGAAAGATACAATGCAAACTTCAAAAGGTCGGTTGACTGCTATTTGGAGTTCATGGGGTTATGTTTACTAGTGGAAGGTCAAATTTGATTATTTTCTCTCTCCTTGGCAGATGATAATAAGGATCTACCGAGATTTAAGTGCTCACTAAAAAGTTGACATTCATATACGTTGTGGTTGTGCATTGAATGGGTTGCTTTATGTGAAAATCCTTTTAAATTTCATAAAATATAATAATTATTTTTATAAAAAAGGAGGGAAAAAAAAACTACTCCTCATTGTTCATTCGGAACATGGATTCTAAGGTGCATGGTAGGTCTTTAAATAGGTTGTTTCATCCCAAAAACTCATCCAATAACGTTAATTAAAATCTTTCACCACATACAAGATTTTAGACAATGCATCAAATTGTTATGGTGGACCTCTACCAAAACCGTTATTGGCCACAAATAATTATAATGGCCTTCATTTGCTTCAAAAAATAACATTTCAAACTTTTAATCATTAAATTATAATTATTACAATAGTTGTTATGATGGTGTTATAACAGAAAATAATGAAGAATAACAGGAAAATAAATACTAGAGTTATATATATACAGACACTACATGGATAAATTCAATATATAGCAGATTGTTCGAGTTTTGTTTATGATCACCGTCTAATACTTTTGCCAACAACCTTTCGCTCACAATGTGCCCTAATTGATTCTTAAACCCGACATGTATTAGCGCAGAATCAAACTAAAGTTTCCACATTACAGGTGTCTATGTTTGACCCATGCATTACTTTATGCGGTTTTCTTGGCGACGACTTGGTTTTGAAGAAGAAAAAAAGACATGAGAATGAGGTAGAAGTTGGTGATCCAAGCACACTTTCACGTCAACTTGGACTCAATTAAATATTAAATCCTCTCAGCAGATTGAAGATAATATAGAGAAATAACTGAGCGATGATGGAGAGAAGACTATGTTTGAACCAACACGAATCACAAATTTTTGTTTTCCTTGTGAAAAGAAACAAGGGATGGAGTTAAGACTTCCAAACTAACTAATGCAAGGATAAGATCATCCTATAAAATAAAAGATGATGGAGGAGGACGAGAGATCATCATACAAGGTCAGCCTCTTTTGCATTAGCCTCGTGACATGGTTTGTGTCTCAAGAACTTTTGTCGGCAAAAAATACTAGGGAGTAAGGATTCATTTGGACCCCGTTTTGTGTAACAATTAGAGGTTGGCTAAAGTTGACGTAAAAAATCTTACAACTTTAGGCCAAAGATGATGGCCTGAGCGGTCCGCCGGTGCCGTGTCTTAGATGGGTGGTTAGGTTGGAGGACAAATATAGTGGGGCGACTTGGTGATGAGGAGTTGAAGACAGCATTATCTCGGCACTGGTCTCCAGTGTTTTGGGTGGATAAGCTTTGTTATTATGGTCGGCAGGAGATCGTACAGGTAAGTCGGCTACGATCACATAATGCAGCTTGGAATCAGAGAACAAAAAACAAAAAGAAAATGATACAGTAGATAGGAATGATTCTTGGTTGAAATATTTTTGTTATGGTGGGGCTAAGAAAGGAGTTGATGCATGGCTCTCTCTGTTTATCTGAAAAATTATATCTTTTATCATGTGCACCATATGGCGGTGCACCACACCAATCACAACTGCTTGTTTCATCCCGAATAAATGATTGTGATTGATGTGGTGCACGCGATGTAGGATATAGTTTCTCTTCCATCCGAGAGTTTTACTGCTTCTTTAGGTGAGAACTTGGCTTATTTCCATCATGAGGTGGAGTCTATTTTTTTTCTTTAGAGGAAGCATTAGGAAAACACTAAAATTTATCTTTAACTGCATAAAATTAGATTTGGCAACAATGCACACGATCATCAAGCAACCAACAATTGCCATGTCGATGGCTACAATGTCATCTATTTCTTTTCAGGAACCAAAGATTTGTCTAAGTGCGGCATTGCATTCTCCAAAGAGGAAAAGCTTCGCCACATAGCTCTATTTCTTGTTGCCATGCGGAATTAAGTGATTGGCTATACTCTTTATTGCACCAATCCTCGACTGCTAAATGGAGTGGTGGAGGGTAGCAACACACCTCCAACAATGACACCGAAATTCCAACTAACGAAAGCATTTATAAAAAAATATGTGTCTCAAATGATATAATTCAAGGAACATCCAAATAATTTTATTGAGAAGAGACATAAAAAATGACCTTAGTCCTGATTAGGCTCACAAAGTGGCCACAGAACGAACACAACATGCGACCAAGGACTACATAAAAGAAGTCAAATGAGTAAATTAAGCTTCTAAAATATAAAATGACTCATCCCATCAACCACACCATTCCATGATTCCATAAAAAAATTGTGAGAATCCGTGCGGGTCCCACATTGATTATTCGTCAAGAAAATTTTGGATATTTTTATAGGACTAAGAAATCCAAAAAATACTTTTTAGCCAGTCTTTTAAAGGTCTAGATTGTGGCAAATGATATCAGAATGAATCCGACCCATGGCCTATATGAATTAGGAAACATTGCAATTTAAGCTCGAAGCCAACGAAACTTGAAATTTGTTTCAATTTGAGTCAAAAATTGACCTAACTCGACCAGACTTGGCTCAATAAGAACTTTAATGTATTTGCAGTACATAGATGGTGTAAGTTGGATTGAGATTTAATTAGTATATTTGGTTTATTCTTTGAGTCAACTAAATATTAATTCATGCTTGAACCAAACTTAGCAAACTTAAATCAAACTATAATTCAAGCTTGAATCGAACTTGATACAAACTAAAAGTAATTTCAGCTCAATTTAAGATTATCACACTGACCAATCAAGCTCATCTTTAGCTCAGTTTAGAATTAAGCTTAAATCGAACCTCAAATAATGGCAAACAAACCAAGCTTGATCTTAGAATTTAAGCATGAAGTTAATTTTAAACCAAGCTTGATCAGATCCAAGCTCAATATATTAAACTCCACACGGTTACACCCTATTGACAGAGAAATTAAGGGATGTCGTAATGGATTGGCTAGCAAATAAAGGTATGTTATAGAATATTATTAATAAGTGGAAGCAGCATTATTCAATAGAGATGATGGAGTTGGTCGTTATAGACCCTTTTTTCGGATTATATAATAGAAGCTTTATAGCTCACTTATAAAATTAAAATTTAAAAATATAAAGTTTAGAGGAATGATGATACTCTTGCCATTAAACTGAAAAAGAGGCATATGATTGGATGGAAAGGAAAAAAGTCATTGGAGATCTTGAAACTTTACAGTTTTATATGCCAGTGATGTACAAGCTGATGGATGGTTGAGTAGGACCAATGTTTTTTTTTTTTTTTTTTTTTTTTCCGGTTAAAGAGTAGGACCAATGTTAATAACAGGTTGGTGCTTGCACATAAATTTCCATGCAAGCCATTTAGGGTTGAGCTTCGTGCCCGGGTAAGCTTCAAATTGGATTTGATAACCGGCTCAAGTGGCATTTATCTAAGTTCAAGCCCATTGTGGACTCTGAATGTCCAGGTGGTTGAAATCTTAAAAGGCCATCCCATCGTGGCGGCCCTTTCTTTGTTCTTATTTTAGAACTATTATATATTAATTCTTCAAATCTTTCTTATTTTTGTATTAATTCTTTAATTTCTAAAACTTATATATCGATTGCTAAAATATATATTCTTTAGAATTTAGATGTATTAGTCTTTCTGTTTGCCTACTTTAATCTGATTTCTAGATCCTTGTTTGTCTTTTAAGAGCAAAATATAAAATTTAAAGATTTTTAAGCTATATTTTTTATTATATTTTTGCCACAGGGTATAAGGGGATTAGTGTAACTCATGGATTTATTGAGATCCATTATGAGTTGGTTGATTATAAAATTATCAAATCAACATTTTTAGGTCCAATAAATTCTTGAAAGACAACTCCTTGAAGATAAGCTGCCAACTAAATATGCTAATAATTGTTGGCATATTTAAATGAATTATCAAATATAAAAATGGAATGTCATGGAAAGGTGCAAGCTTTTCTTTTGCCTAATTTTATTTTTTTAACAAAAACTCCTTTTAACTTGGTAACGGTTTCTATGTTTTAATCCATCAAGAGTCGAAATTGGCTCCAACCAGAAAAACACAAAATGTAGATCTTAGCTATGTGCAGTATGATTAGAGATGGGTCCGGAGGTATATGCCCAAACAAAACACAGTGACTCTTAACATTCTCAACATAGCTCTATAAGAGCGCATGCTATCAACCAATACAGAAGAAAAAGATTCCATCCACATATGAAACAATTCACTCTTCCTACGTAGAAGTTAGGGTTGTTCCTAGTTATTAAATATTCAAGAAGAAATGATGCGACGGGGGAAAATAGCCCAAGATAGTGTGGAACAAAATCTCTTCAATCTTTCACATGCTTGTAAAATTAATTTGTCCTTATAATTGAGCCTATAAAGTTTCTTTACATCCGAAAAGGCATGGAGGGACCGACGGCACCCGTAAATTAGAGATCATATGCTTGTAAGCTTGTGGTAGATTTTCTTTTTTTGTATGCGTGATGTGAAGGGAGGCAAAAGGAGGCAGAAGGAGCCACCGGCTTTCCATTGAAGATTAATTGTATTTACAACAGAGATGAGGGAAAGAGATGAGTTACATTATCAAGGGAGGAGATGAACAAATACAAGAAAAAATAGCTAAATGGTTCCAAACCAAGTATTTGATAATAATGACAGAATTTTAATGTTCGTAAAAAAAAGCAATGGAGGGAAAAACTTCATCTAGACCAACAAGCAAGAGCATTTATTATCTAAAAGTTCCAACTTGTGGTGGATGTCACCAGTAACTTCACCTATTTCTAGCTTTATAACCAGTGTAGACGAAAAAATTGAGGAATAATATTCAGCTGTAGTAATTAAGAACACTTAAAGGAAAAGAAGCTACAGATTGATCAGTAATTAGAACTAAATAAAGCTTTAAATTATTGGAATGTTATTGAATGATATGTTGTTCTTGACTCAAATTGGCAACAGGATACGCCCACCAAAATTACAGGTCACTGTGGTGGAAATGGATATAAGCTTCACTGGGCCTGCATACTTGCTCGAGGACTGCATGCAAATCACCTTCCTTTGCAAGTAGCAATTAGGGTGATCCTAGTTGCAGTGGTGATGAACTCGGCCATGCATGGAGTCCTGTTGTTTCGCGTCCATTGGACCCAAAATGAAGCTGCAATAAGAACATCTAAGGAGCTATAGAATATAATCACATTAGACAGCTTCAAATCATTGAAATGTAGTTGACTAATAATAGGTTAGTTGATCTCTAACATAAACATGGTCCCACAGATAGATACAGATATCAAAGGTATTATCAATTATGGAGGCGCACAGAAGAGATTATTGGCTAGGTAATGGTTGCTAATTGCTGGACCAGTTCACAAGAGGATGCAGTTGGAAAAGATACTTAACTGCACAAACCACCAGAGCTTTCTTAGATCCACTGGCCTATCAACAAGAACCGAGCTAGCATGGCAAACCACGTCGTGCCGATGCTAGTACTGGTTATTAATTAGCATGGAGCTTGTAGCCATGCCTGAAGCCTGGATGCTTCATCAGAATGGGAGTAATGGTGAAAGCAGCCATGGCCAAATTGTGGAGCTTTGGGTGCATGAACACAAGGGTAGGCATTTTTTTTTTTTTTGGGGGGGGGCGGGGGGGGGGGGGAGCGACAAAGCGATCAGGAGTACCAGACCCCGAGCACCATTGCCAGCCACCACCGTTATGCTACCTGTGTCTTCATGCACATATATATACATGTCAATGAGAAAGCTAGAGATGTGCATCATCATGCGTGTGTGTATGAGAGAGATGGTATGGGCGGTCCCGAAATGGTTCCTAGGTTATCTTTAACATTCATGCAACTAAAGTTTGTTCTAAGATAGTTTGGAAGTCTGTTTGCGATGAAATATAGTGTCATATTTCTGGTTCATTGTAGGCATATTCCTGAGTCATTTTAGCTATGTAGCTTTAAGCAGCTCTGAAGTGCTGAGCTGATTCTGAGATACATCACATCTTGCACCCAGTTGACAAGACAATGATTACAGAGATTTAACACCTTGATATGACCATGCATGAGTAAGCTTCACTAGAACTTGTTAGAATGTATATGATGAAATAATAACAAAACAAAAGAATGTCAAAATAATAAAAAAAAATCAATCTAGAACGTAATATCATTTTCAGACAAGTGGAACAAGATTTGAAACCTTAGCAGGCCTACGATTTTTCAAGTGTAGTTAAAACTTGCTCCAGGACTGTTTTGCTTAAATAACAATAAACTAAAACAAGGGCCCGAAGAAGTCTGAGTATGGAACTTATATGTCAAATTGAAGCTGGCAATAAGTCCATATGGTATGCACAAAAAGGGATTTCAGGAAACAAACTCATCTCAGTGATATCAAAGAGAATAAATGCCCTTTGCCTACATTATTCCTAAATGAAATATCAATCTGGATATCTTGGAGTTACCTTCATCTTGTACCCATTTTCAAGAACTTTAAGTTGTTCAAGACTTCAAGGTCTTCCTCTAGTTGCAGGGGAGTGGGTGGAAGCTGCGGAGAGATCCTTACAAACTTTGAATCAAAGCTCTGGCCAGACACAGGAATGCTAATATTATTAGGAAACACTGCATGACATCAATACGTAATTGATATTGTCATGCAATAAATAAATGCTAACTATAAATACAATCGGACAAACATCCTGATGCAAATTTGATAGCATAAAAATATCCTGAGTAGAACACAAACCTGAATGCCCAAATGATGAAGTAGATAGGGAAACTGTGGGTTGACTTTTCCTGACCTGAAAAAAGTGCAAACAAATGAAAAATAGAAATGCATGAATCAGGATATACCCACAATATCCCATGACAGAACATTTAAACCAAAATACATGAACAACTCACTTGTTATATGGGATCAAACCCCTTGAGAAGTAAATTGCATAACCAGGATTATCCACCACGCACTTAACCCAGTTTGGGTCAAGTCCATCTTCAGGTTTCAAGAATGTGACAGCAGTACTGAAAACTGCATCAGGAGCACACCGCTTACCACAATGTACTTCAGTTAAATAAAGAATAGAAACATATAATTTTTTTACAAAAAAACAATGCGGAGTAATGTATATTATTCCTAACCTAAAATAGATAGAACTTCTGTCTGCATGATGGTGCAGCAGACAATGAATCCTTACTATTTATCATTTAATTGAGACTTGGAAAAGAGTTGGTACAGATTTTGACCATGTTAAACATCAGTTGCTTTTATCTGATAGAAAGGAAGTCTCATCATATAACTGCAAGTTAAGACATCTGCTTTTGTTATCCTTCTAGAGCATGCACTTAAACTAGCTCAACAGCCTTTGATCTAAACACACCTAACTGCAAGTGTAGGTTGATTCATCTATATTAAGATGATTTTTTGAACTGGATCACATAGAGTTTAAAATCTAGTAACATTAATAGTGGGCTGTAGATGCTTCTCAAATAGTCAAAATATACGCCGCGGTTCAACAAGAAGTAATCACTGTGATTTCAAGGATGGTTAAACACGTAGTCAAGAGGCCAGACAACAAACTCTCAGATTTCTTACAACCAGGAAGATTACTCACAAATAAGAAGCTTTCCTGTAACAGAATTACCCTTTAGGAAACAACATACACACAAAAAAATTTTGCTGCCCAGAACTTGTAGAAATTATCATACATACCAACTTTGTTCTACACCCAGAATGAAAATAACTCATACTATCACAATTGTCATTAGTTGGTCCAAGATATATAAATTATATCATTTATTTTCCAATTGCCAATTACAGTCCTTTTCCATTTTTTTGATCTTTCTTCTTTTACTTTTATTTTCTTTGTTCAGTAGAAATAATAGGACTACAGATGCGAGTCCAAGCCCAGATGGAAATATAAGATGGCAAAACCCTACTTCTTAGAGGTGTTAGTGCATAATGAGATTGAGAAAGATCAAAAGTGTAGAAGGCAAAAGAAAATCCTCCACATGATTCTTAAAGTAAACATTTCTCAGTTCAAGAGAAACCGAATGTAGCCTTAAACTAATTACTTAACTGGAAACAACGAAATATATACAAGGAAGAAACAAAACCTAATAAAAGATCATCAAGTATCTGCACGTAGCCATGGCTGCTGGAAACACTGATCGAGAATTCAAGTCAAATTCCATCAAATTTATGATCTCATATCATGTCTTTTGTTTCAAATAAGAATAATAAAAGATCATCGAGTATATGCACGTAGCCATGGCTGCTGGAAACACTGATCAAGAATTCAAGTCAAATTTATGATCTCAAATCGTGTCTTTTGTTTCAAATAAGAAATTATAGGAGACTCAAGCTGTAATTTATATAAGCACATGCATGAGAGAGAGAGAGAAAGAGAACTAAAACAGGAACAACAAAAAAGGGAGCCCCAAGTGCAAAAGGTAGCAACTAGATCATATAAACAAAATGAAACAGCACACTAAATCCTATAAGCAAACAAAGAGTAAAGTTGATCCACTGAAAATTTGGCAACCATGATAATGAGGACATTATGGAGGTACCTCAAGTTTATTGAACCCAAACTTCATTTTAAAAAAAAGGAATGGAGAAATCCAGGTTCACTTAAATGAAAGGGAGGAAAAGAAAAACATTAATACCATTTAACTGTAGTTGCAGGTATTTTATGTAGTCGGTTTAAAGATAAAATAAAAATTTTGCATACTTTTATTTCCAATCTATTTTCAAGGTTGGTTTTAGGATTAGCTTCCACATTCAGAGTCATAAAATCCTGATATCATGCATTCATTTTGTTTCTACAAGAAAAATCAGGATGCATTACTTAATTCCTAGGATTCATTATAAATTCCAAGGTTTGGAAAAAACTATATGAGAATAAAAACTTTGGGTTAAACATGTTTTCTCCATCATGAAAGCTGTTAGCGTTATATATAGGCAAGGTGTCCTGTCCTTGTTTGTTTTTGTGAAATAGGGAAATCCAATAAATGTTGTTGAAAAATGGTCAGCATAGGCAGCACAAGAGAAGTTGATACTCCTCCAGTATCTGGAATGTAATGGCTGATAAAAATTCAGAATATCTAATACAACCTATATATAAATAAAGACAAGAGTTTCAGCAAGCAATGTGCAAGTAACAACCTGCAAAGCCCTAACAACACCATCTATTATGTCTGGTATAAGAGGCTCATCTCCTTGGATATTGACAACAATATCATAATTTTTTCCATGCTTCTGAAGTGCTTCATTACAATGTTCAGTTCCTGCAGATAAAACAAAGCTCCTGATAATATATAAGTAACCTTAGGTATTTGGAAAAATAGAGAAAACAAGAAGATACCATTTTTGTACGATTCTTATGTCATTATCACATCAGCTCCAAATTCTCTACAACATTCTGCAATCTTTTCATTGTCCATTGCCACAACTAGTGGCATAGAGGGGAAAACTACTTAGGGTAAAAGTAAACAAGGCAAAGCATCAAAGCGAAAGAGACGTTCAGATACTGCATTACCATAACTGCCACCACAAGCTTCTGAAATAGAACACCATGTCCTTGCAGAAATTGTTGTTTTGCATAGCCCAAGGGAGCCAGCCAAGCTCATCAGTTATAGCCTAGGCTTTTTCCTAGTTTCTCATGCCATGATGAGCACACGTGATAGCACAAAGTATAAATTTCTTCTCCTTTAATTGATTAATCACTGACTCTGTACACAAAATTTCAACTCTTTAAATCCTCATCTCTCCAATCTCCACTTATTTTATCTATGAAGGCAAGTTTAAATGCTGCTATGTTCATAATCCCAAGTTTCACATGAGTTTCTTTATATGCCTCAAGATAGATGTAGGATAACATAAACAGTCTGCAGTTAATAATTAAGACTTCATATTACAATCATTTTCCTCAAAGGAACAGCAACTTCTATGATCAAATTTTTTTTTCAGCTCTTCCATTTTGTTATCGAGAAAGTTTTGTTTCATTTTAATCAAAATATAATGCCATGTACTACTAAATAATAATATTAATCTGTTGAGCCTATGATCTCAGTTTTTTGATTAAAAATATGAACTTGGTTATCATCTATAAGTGGTCCATCCAGATGCTAAATCTAGTTGTATAGAAAGGTCCTTAAGAGATAAAAATTGCACCACACAGAGTATAGTACTATTATAGGCATCGTACAAACTGAAAACAGAAAGTGCAAGTAAGTAATCACACATACCAACATGGTCCAAAGTAGAAGCAAACTTTGCTCTCTCCCATGTTCTCTATAAAGTCATTATGAAGAGTTAGTGGAACAGAACAGTCACACAGGATTCAGCAGAAACTATCAGAAATACAAATGAAGGTGAAGGCTCAAATTATATATCACCAACAATGCATTAGAGTATTATTGTAATTGTGGAATCTCCAACAATTCCATGAACCGTGATGGAACCATGCAATGACACGCAGATCTGCCAATCATTAGAGATTAAGTTGAATCTAATAATTCCAAAACCCTTATGTGTTGAAATCACTATTTGTCCCAAAAGCTAAGCTGATAGGATGAGGTAGATTTATTTATATATTTTATATTTTCTTACACTCTCCCTCACATGTGGGCCGGACTTTTCTTTTAATGGGTGAACCCAACATGTGAAACTTTTTTAATAATATGAAATTTTTGGCTAAGATCAAGTGTAGTATCTGTTCTTATCGGTTTAATATATGATATGTGGGCCATCGGCCCACCATGATATTAAATTAATTTTTTGTGGGGGAGGGCCCATCATGGTGGCTTGCCATCGGGGCCCTCAAGCGTCGCCCATGCGTTGCACTACCGTACAAGCCTGGCGCACCCCTACCAGGTATCAAAGCAGAGGTTCTGAGTTCGAACCATGTCTTTGCACTCTTTAACCCCCTTATTAAAAAAAATTTACATGTTGGGCTCGCCTATTAAAAAAAAACTCCGGCCCATATGTCAGAGAGAGTATAAGAAAATATAAAATATATAAATAAATCTACCTCATCCTATCATTATGTTCATGTTACAGTACCTAATCAGTAGAATAATAATTCTGAATAATAAACATAAGTCATTTACAACATTTATTCATTTATTTTTATATCAGATTACAAGACAAAAACGGATATATTTTTCCATTTTAGCCTTTTTCTCTACACAATTAGTTCATGTCCAGAAAAGCATTTTCTCTGTGTGCGGTAAACCAATCAAAATTATTCACATCAGTTTAGTGAAACGTCAGCAAAGATGAAGGCATACGAAGCTCGCACCAAAGCAGAACAAAGTCGTTCCAGCTAAAATGTTTGTAGCTCCATTTCCCTACTTAGGGTAAGCAAGCTCACGCCTTTTTCCCTTTTTCACAGTAAAATCAAAACAGCAAGCATTCAACAACACTCTGTAATATTAAAAAGGACGAGAACTTTAACCAAAACACTGTATCAAAGCCTAGATTGGACCTCAAACCTGGATCATGGGTTTCCCGAGGATCCAGACCAGGAGTTTCCCCTCGAACCGCGAGGAGGCAGACCGGGCAGGGATGATCCCCACCACCCGGCTCCCATCCTTCCTGAACCACTTGAAGTACACCGCGGCGTGGGCCGGGGGCGCCAGCCGCCACCGCCACTGCCGCTCTGGCGACCAGCGCGTGGACAACCCGGGTCCTGCCGCTCGTCGCCGACGAGGGAGAGCAAATCGCCATCGATCCCTTCACTCTACTGAGGGGAAAATACTCGAACTTTGAGAGACGGGGGAGTCGGAGTTGCCGGGAAGAAATAGTAGAAGAGATTGGTGGAAAAAATCTCCTCGGTTCCAAGATCACTTGCACGCTTGACGTCGGTTTCGGAGCTACCCCATTATTGACGTCTCCTGCGACAATACTCTTTAGGACATAAGAAAATGATGTTTTTTTTCCACCATAAAAAGTTGTAAGTATGAATAATTGAGCTAGAATAAATTGGTGAAGGCATACTTTTGCATCACTACCATCTCCATATTATGGAATGCTTGGTGATTGAATTAAATTTCTTTCATCTTGGGGCGTCAATTGATCACGTTAGATTAGATTCGGATGAAATTGTACACAGAATAGGTCAAAAATTTGTTAATTTGAATCCAACCCATCCATTAAATAAATCAAAATCTAAATATAATTAATTTATAAAATAAATAATTTAATTTAATTTTATAATGAATTAAATTAATTTAAATGGATTAAACGATTAAGCTGTTACCGCCTCTACTTCCATCAGGATGCTTCAGATCTATTTAATTAAGACTTTTTTACAGTACATAAGTAATAACTTATGCATGGAACTAGATCTCACTAGTTGAAACCCAAACTAGTGGATCTGAGATTATGCGAATCTACTACTAAATTTTGTGTTGATGTCATGTCGTGGATATCGCTTGGACTTTGGATGCTAAGATGTCCGACTCAACAATCTAAAGTCACAAATGTATGATCATCAAAAATAAAGATAGACTGGATACAGTGATTGACTCCTCCACATTGATTGACTGGATTTAGAGAGTAGACAGCTTTGGAGATGACCACCCATTCATCTGTGAGATACGCAGACTGGTCCGAGAGTTTACATCTTTTCAGATAGCACATGTGTTTATAGTTCGACGATTCAAAGAATTCATCTGGACGACATTGACAATTTTATCCTTTTTTTTATATATTTTACTTTTGTTTGGCTTGGCAAATGTACTCACCTTGGAGATATATGAAATGCCTTTAAAAAAAAAAGAAAAAAAGAAAGAAGAGAGGCGTGACGTGTTTGAATTTAGTAATGCAAATAGAAAGATTTCGACAAGTAGGAGAACCAGCACAAAGCCACCATACCTGCCACCCAAGCTGTGTGCTCCCCCCGTTTAATTGGCCAAAACAGGAAGCACCAAAGAGGATCATGGGGCGGCAAGTTTTCTGAGTCTGGATGCTTAAAGTGTATCCTTTCAGACTCACGGGATGCTGATGATATATTTGATTTTTATCCTCCGTTGGTAAAAAATTGTTGGGGCAGGCAAACTTCCAATATTATGTTCAAATCCTTGAAGAATGGATAACATTAGGTAATCATCCTAACCAACCAAGCACTACTTAAAAATGGTAAATAAATTTACTAGGGTAAGAAAAAAAAATTTAAGCATGTTAAAGTTATTTTAGAGGTAATTACAGTTTAATCATCTGTGGTAATGTTCGAATTTAACTTAGCCCATATATGGTTTAGAAAGTAACACCTAATCTACCTTAGCTCATGTCCATTTGATACCGAGCCACTTTGTTACCCACATGTATAAGATAATAGTCCCTATATTGATCAAGTGTTTATTTTTCATATAATTTTAAAACTCTTTCCATCCTAAATTACTAAATTGAATTTTTTTATATCAAATCAAAACTTTTTTTTACAAAATCGAAGGGGAAAAGCAAGCAAAAAACCAACAAGAAAGTATATTGCAATTTTTTTTAAAATATTAGATTTTATGAGATGATATCTTTTCGTTTTTCAAGAATTAATATATGAAAATTGAGAAATTAAAAAAATATCAATACTGTAAACTCTCATTATTAATATTAATATTCACCAGTAAATTTTACAATATCTTCTGATAGTATCTGTATAAAACCATATCGAATCCTTCATGAAGTATAACCTAAAATTATTTTTTAAAATAAATAAATAATTTAATAACCCAATTATTATCCAACATGGAGCAACGAATTTAGTGACGGGGAAGTTTATTGATATTGGTATTACTGATATCATCATCAATTCTCGGTAAGCTAAGTCTTTGATTGCTAATAGTGGTTCTAGATGGGCAGTGGCTAAGGCGTTATTTAAAAACCTTGGCCGCGAATGATCCTTGCGGTGTAGGTATAAAAAGGCGCTTATCTCCGCCGACCAACACGTGTCTCGCATAGGTTATTCCGCACAACCTTTTCTCTCAGCCACAACCTCCGATAAAATTAAAATATGCCGCACCCAAGTCCTTACCATCCCCTTCTATTTTGTCTTCTATTTTGTCTTATTCACGGGTCTCGCCCAGACAAAAGTTCTCTGAAGGAACATCTTAAACTCCACTGGACTTTATTTAAAGCGTGGAAGCCAAGTCTCCGCCTCCATCGCGGTCACGTCTATTTATAATAATAATACAGAACTCATCGGCGAAAGAACGATTGGTAGCTACGCGTTTCTCGTCTACTTCTTGCGCCAAGAAAGAAGAGAGAGAGAGGCGAGAGCTGTGGAAAAAAAAATCTAAAACCCTAACCCTAAGTCTTGACCTCTGCGGCCATGGCTTCTGGTGGATCTTCTGGGAGAGCTGGCTTGGGCTCCCAATCGTTTGATTTCGGATCCGATGATGTTCTCTGTTCTTATGACGACTACGCCGCCCAGGATAACTCCAATGGGAAGCGATCGGATCCCCCGAGGAAGGTGTCTACCTTCCCCTCTCTTCACGTTTACGATAGTTAGGGATAGGTTGATTTTTGTTTCTTTGATTCGATTGCTCTTTGTTTGCAAGAAATTGCTTGTCTTCTGATTGTCGAGTCCTCTGGCGTCGGATTTGGATTTGAAATGGATAGTCTGGATCTTTATTGGAAATCAGCGATGGATTCTGTGTTAATTTGATGATCGTTTTGCTGCCCTCTAAATATTTTACTGGATGCATGGGAAAATAATCGTCTTGGATTTTGATGAGGAGCTATGTTGTGGATCTCGTCGAATCAGTGCTCCTCCCGTTTGTGCTGGCTGACGACCCAATAGCTTGTGAAATTGTTTATTTTGGTTTATTTTCTTGATGAGAAGTATCTTTCTATCATGTTTTTGATTATTAAAATTGTTTAATTTGGATTCAGTTTCGAAATAACAAATATGTTCGCTTTCTAATTTTAGTAAATATTCTATCACGTGCCAGGTCTGTAGGGTTTGCAATTTTTTATTCGAAAATCAAATGGTCATCTTTGTTTAAAATAAATGGGCTTCTTTTCAATATAAAATGTTATATTGAGATAAAGATCTGCTTAATAGACAACAGATTACGTTAAATCGCATAATTTTTCGATTAACTTATCTCCTGTATCATTAATCAGGATTTCCATGAAATGGGAAGACCGTTGGTTAATATTTATGAGCAGGAGGATTATTCCAAGGAGGAGATGATAGCTGCTGTTGAGAAGTGCATGAAGAAATATGCTGATAATGTACTCCGGTTTCTTGAGGGAATTAGTGGGCGCCTGTCACAGCTGGACTTACATTGCTACAAGATTGAGCGTTCAATAGGTGAATTTCGATCAGATGTTATTCGGGATCAGAATGAGGCAGAAATGAAGTTCAAGTCTCTTGAGAAGCATCTCCAAGAAGTAAGTTTACATTTGATCTGAAAATTATTGTTCTCCTGAGTGTCAGATTGTTTTTTTCCTGCAGTGTATCATTCCTGACCTATATATATGGCTACTGGACAAACAAGGTTTGGTCATGTATCAGCTAGAAAGCGTCATTTACCCTGCAAAAGGATCAGTTTGCAAGCCTTAAATGGAAAATACAGTATTCCCTTATATGACCATTGTCCTTTTCTATATTTGTTTTTGCTTACTTAAAGACTAGAGAACATTTAGTAGACTTGCTAAATGATATCCGGTAATGGTTGGGCTGACCTTTATCATCATTTGTCTAGTAAATTGGACAGCTTGTCCATATATTGGCTGGACCAATAAAACTGGTCTCAGAATTGGTTAGATTCATTCTGATTGAGCCTTTATTGCTTAACTAGAATCTCTATAGTCTTCCAATGTATATATTACCAAGTATATCTACCACTATAGCAGTCATAAGAAGTCCAGCTGAGATTCAGTCTATGCTTCTTCCTGCCTAACTTCATAAATTATTAAAGTAAAGACATATATTTGCTATGTTATCAGAACCAAATTCAACCACAATTTTGTATGACTTGTGTCAATTAAAAGCTTGAATACTTTGTCGTCTTTGTTAGAAAATTAAATTGTTCACTTGATGATAGTATTTTATCTTCAGTAAGGGTGCAACTAAAAGTGTTGCTTTTAAATTACATGAGTTTCCTTTTTTAACATATGCCATAACACTGATTATCAGCTGAGTTGCTATTACTAACTATTGCCTGTATCTTTGAATAATATCTTGAAACTAACCTCAGGAACTTGCATGATGTAACTCTTAAGTTGCAAGAAATCATTTAAAGATACGGTTATTGTTGATACAACAGAAAGGACAGTGAAATAGGATGGATAAAGTTAATTCAAGAATCATGATAGATGGACAACCTTGTTCATTTAGTAATGGATGGCCTAGTATATGCCCTGCGCAAATGGTTATGCCGCTAACTCACACTTTTCATGTTATTGCTTGTAGTGCAATTTTTTCTAGGAAAGATTACAGAGACATATATGTGCTCTCTGTCCTTTTCCTGCCATTTTGCTCTATTATGCTGCATGTCAACTTCTTTCCATGTGTTTTTTTCCTTGATAATTATCATATCCTACATTCTTTTGTTCTTTTTCAGACTCATTGCCGGCGGATATGAGCTATTAAGTTATTCTTTACCATGTTAGATATGTTTTTCATTAGTAGGTTGTTTGTGTTTGTTTTTATTTAATTTTGACCTTTTGACTTTGTGTTCTCATTTTCACAAAAGTATTTCTAGGAAATATGGATAGGTCCTTTATCATGAATAGGTTACAGTTTTCTAGTTTTCGCTTAGGCTGAAAAGCAATGTAATAGACCCTACTTCTTGCCACATTGTCAACAATGGGCCACAGAGCTTAACCAATTGACTGTGCTCTAATTATAGTATTGCCAATGAATTGAACTTCACTTCACAAGAGGGTCTATATCCAGTGTTGGCCTGGTATTGTTGGCAAGTGATTGTTTGGAGGTTTAGGTCTTGCTATGGATAGTGGAGTGAATTAGTAAACCTTATGGATTAAATGTAACATTTTATTTCTTCATAGATCATGTTCTTATGAAAAAAAGGGAACAGTGCATTTTAGAGCCTTAAATATAGAATGACCATTTTAATGTATTCCAAGACATTCTTTGAGTGAGGTGCAGAAAAAATGATAAATTGATGAGCTCTCTATTTGTCCAATAGTATGTTTGAGTATGAATTTAAATTTTTTGTTCGATACATGTATATTTCTTTTTGTAAGTCATCTTAGAGGCAAATAAATAAGCGAGATGAAAGTGATGCATGATATAAAGGATCTAGAATGTCTCTTAAGTTGTTTTGTACTTCATTATGGAACATAAGTCAAAATTTTCAAGGTGTCAGTCTTGTAGAAGAGGTTATTGAGAATAGTTGAAGTGATATTATGCTGAATATGAAAATCTTATTTGACAGAATTATTCGCAATTATTATACAAATTGAACTAGACAAGCATGGATCCTAGATCTGAATTGAAACTTCCTTTAGTAATTCTTATGAATAGTTTAGAACCTTGTGAGTTGGTAATTGTTTAATTTTTTTGGAGGTTCTTTAAAGGAACTTCGGACTTTTTGGAGTAACGATGGGAGATGCTAAACATACCAGCGTTGAATGAGATTTTATTTGGTGTAAGTGTGTTGAAATTTTTTCTATATTGTATATGGGGCCTAATACATAAAGTTGAGGTTGGAGGATATTGCATTTTGTAATTGAGATACAACATTCCAGGTTGTTGTGAGTTGTTGTGAAGAGATAGGACTTCCTAACTAAAAGACAAAACAGAGGCAGTGGGACACAAGCTAAGGGTGCAGTTCTGAATTCAAACTTCGTGTGTCAATCCATATTATTAACATTCCATCTGCAACCCTGAGGGAGAGGAGACTTCCTTTTTCTTTCATATGGTGGCCTTTCTTTGTTAAAGTCCTTAGTTTACCTATTTCAAAAGAAAAAGGTCCAATAACTCTCTTTGACCTAGAGGTACTTCAGATATTCTGGAAACTCTTAATGATGAAAGATCAGAAGACTTTTATTTAGGAGAATTGTACTTATTTCTACTTTCTTCATGCGAAGAACCAACATATTAAGACTACCTTTTGTGTGAGCTGCTGAGTATGCTTGATCCAGTATGTGCATCCAAACTTGGTTTTCCAATGTTTTTTTATCCTGAAATGGTCAACTTGCAGTTTTACAACTGGTAGTTGAATGATATTATAAAAAGCCAAAAAACTGTACTGATTAGATTTGGATCTTTGTGGGCTCAAAACTAATAAGTAGTTGGTTTCTTTATTGCCAGATAACCCATTTTATTGGTTATCATAACTGAAGGAGTTGGGATTAGATTGTATCTACAAGTTTTGCATTCATATTTTTATTTTTATTTTTTAGATGTCTGAGTCTTTCAACAATGTCAGATCTGCTTGAACATTCCTCCACCCAAGGGAGGTGCGGCTGGAAGAAAAGAGCCGCTGTGAAGTTTTGTAAATGTTGTAATTTGTCAACCTTTTTATATGACCAAACAGTCTTCATGGAAAGAATTTGTTAGGTTTCATTGAATGTGGTACTTCATGAGTACTTGATGTTGAGTTTCATAGAGAGACTTCCTTTCCACCTAAAAAAGATGATTGAATAGTGGGTTATTGTATGGGACTGTTCTTCACTTAGAAAAGATGGTGGGATTTGGAAATTGAGAACTGCAAGCTTTTTTGAGAAGTCCAGTTAGGGCTCGAGGCTTCATTATCTTGAATTGTTTGTTCTCAAGGATTGAGAAATTTGTCCTGTAGCGTCTTGGACTGCGGTCCAGTAGAAATGGCTTGTCTCCTTACACTCTTTCCTGTGATGAAGTAGTTCTACTTTAGCAATTATTATTACTCCACTGTATTTGTTGCAAATGGTTCTGTCATTTTAATCAAGGATTGAGGTGCCAATGTTGGTGTCCATGCTGATCACCAACCTGTATGATTTTTGTCGAAGCACTCACCCACATACGTGCCAACATGCCCCTAGCATTGCATGAAGACAACCAACACTAGCTGGATTGCCGCAGAATTTGTCCACGGGCACTTAGTTACATAAAGTGGGTCAAGATCAGGAATCATTTTGATTACAGGTGTGGGAGACGCAGATCTTTTTTGAAAAAGAGAAAAATAAATTCGGAAACACTTAGGAAACAGGTGCAGGGACAAGTTTTTGGATACCCACACCCTAAGTGGAGTTTCCTGTTACTAAGGACTGGCATGGATTGGCAGTGCTGGCACCTCAAACCTTGATTTTAATTTCTAATTTATAATATGTATCTACATTAGATGCCAATATTTTTCTTCATATAAAAGTTTCCTCTTTTTGAGACTATTTTATGGCTTCATGACTCATGATGCTGCATACATGTGTGCTTTTCACTACCCCCAAGGTCTCATGTCTATATTTTACAATTAACATATGAGCAGTCATATAGTTTGAGGGCACAGTGTGAAAGAAAGTTCACTCATCCATCTCCAATTTAAGTTTGCAATTAAGGAGAGGTAATGTTTACCAACTTAAGCTTCTACATGAAATAATTGAAGAGGTATGAATCTAAAACTATTTCTTACCGTGGTTTAGCAGAGTGGTCAAATTTGATGACCATGAGAAGAAAAATACAATCAAATTATGTTGATTTCATATATAAGAAATAGAGAAAGTATGACCTATGCAATAGACTTGAAGCAGGGTGGACTGGTGGAGGGTTTCTATGGTCATTGTTTGGTCATTGCATGCTTGTCGAGATGCATGGGAAAATTTCAAGGAGACTGAGGCAAAATGTGTTGTAATTAGTGTTTGGGAGAAAGAGGGTCAAGCACATCCAATATCCCTTCATAGATGAGAATGTTGAAGTAGATGTATGGTTAAATCAAATGGGATACTTAGAATCATATTCACTTCAGGAATTGCAAGAGTTGCACCCTTGATAATGTGGTGCAAAACCAGTTGTGATGGTATGAACATGTATCAGATGTATAGTCATGTGATTGTAGTGACTAGAATTTGTCCTGAGAGGAAAGAAAAGAGGAAGTTCTATGACTAATTAGATCACAATTATGGATACCGCATTTATAGATTTAAAAGTAGTGTTTTGGTTTGTTTTCCTAGTTGACATGTATTGCACACTTTATTCTTTTCAAAATTTAACTTAGGTAAGCCAGGTCTTTTCAAATAATTTAATACAACGTGTCCATGGAACAAAGTTCCTTGTTGGAACAATGGGTGAGAATGGGTTACCATTCTATCCAACATTGACCTAATTTTTAATTGTTCTTAATATTGACCTAGACGTTCAAAATATGCCTTCCACCATGGTGATCTTAGACATTAGGGAGCATAATTAAGGGTGTGCAAGAAACCGGCCAAACCACGAACCTGACTCAAACCACTCTCTTCAGTTTGATTTATATCAGTTTTTTTTAATTCAGTTTGTTTGAAAAGGTCTTGGACCAAAAAAAATCGATTCAATTTTGGTTTAAGTTTTGTAAAAACCAATTCAAATTGACCCGGCCATACCCAACCCATATGTATATATATAAAAAAATATATATTCAAACTGTCCCGACCCAACCCATATATATGTGGCTATATATTTGTTTCATTTTTTTTACTTTTCATATTCTCTCTCATATATAAAATAGAATTTTTAAGTTTAGATTTAGCCCAGTCCAATTAGTCTAATCCATTGAACATCAACCCTATATAAAAAAATATATGTTTAGATTTAGCGTAGCCCATTTAGCCCAACTCATTTAACGTTAACCCGATAAACCAAACTGAATCGGATTTCTTGGGTCAGTTTTAAACGGTTTTTATAGATGGTCGGTTTGGTTTCAGTTTCGGTTTTAGAAAATCAGTTTAATCGGTTCATTTTTGGGTATATCTCTAAATCGATCCGACCCATGCACACCCCTAGCTGTATTTGGAATGGGTTTTTAGAAAAGATTAAGCAGACAGTCTCGAACACTTGGCATGAAAAACATGATTGGGGTCCATTTAGATCCGAAATAGTGTTTCTATGTTGCCAACTAATAATTTAGATCCAATTATGCTCCTAACTTAGATTGCTATGATACATTAGTCACTCTTTACAGTTATGGATAGATTTTTCTTTCCCTTCATTGTTATGCAATTAGTCGGTTTAGATTCTTATAAAATTCGGTAAGTTTGGATATGCTGTCTGTTTTACTTCAGGAAGGTGCAACTCCCCTCCCCTTCTTTTTACTTTCTGTGAAAAAAAATCCCAAGAAAATAAAGTATCCTATTTGCCCGACTGGTTCATTCTAAGCTGGATCTGCAAGCTCACTTCAAGATCAATGGCAACCATTTTTTTTTTTGAAGGAGACTACTATTTTTTCTTGCTAATTTTTTTGTTTGTTTTCTGCATGATATTTTTAGATGGATGTTAATTAGTTGTCTAAACTTTTTGTGCATGACATAGGTCCAAAGATCTGTGCAAATTATGAGGGACAAACAAGAACTTGCCGAGGCTCAGAAAGAACTGGCCAAACTGCAACTTGGACATAAAGAGTCTACACAAAAGAATGAAGAGGTTGTTATTCCGTCATCCTCTGAGACCAAACAGCATGATGACAAGCCAGATGTGGCGAACCGACAGTTGGCTCTTGCTCTGCCTCACCAGACAGTCACTCAAGCATCTGCATTGCTTCCCATGCATCAGCCAGCACCTGTGCAACAAGGTCGCTATATATTGAACCAATCAGGCACATACTACCCGCAGCGCCAACCTTTGCATCAAGATCAACACAGCCAACCATTACAACCTGAGCTACAATATGTGCAACAGAGACCCCAAATTCAGGATTTTCCTGTCCAGGCCCCACAGCAGCAGCCTCAAATAGTAAATCAGACTCAGCAGCCATACCCTCAGTATCAGCAGCAATGGCCTCAGCAGGCTCATCAGTTTTCACAACAGGTGGTGCAACCACCAAAACCTGTTTCGCAGGCGCAGGCTGGACCTCAAGCTCCACCACACTCTTATCCTCCCTGCCCGCCACAATCTGCCAATCCTGTTCCTGAATCATACCAAGGCAGCATGGCTATGCAAGTTCCTTACACCACAATTTCTCAGCCTGTTGGGAATCGTCCTGAAGCTGTGCCATTTGGTTATGGAGGACCAGGCAGCACGGTGTCACAACCACTCCCTCAACATAGTTCACAACGGCAGCCACAGCCCCCAACTAGTCAGAGCTCTTTTGGACTACCTCTGCATAAGGGTGGTTATGTGGGCCCTGCACCTTACACACCACCATTGAATGCTCAGAGTTACAACACGATGTACAGCTACCCTCCAAGCATTGTTTCAGCTGCCCAGAATCCGCAACTGCCTTCTAGCAATGTTGGGGGGGTCCATCATCCTGGCTTACAGCTGATGCCCGCCCAGCCATATGGAGAAATGATTGAGAAAGCTGTTAGTATGGGATATGCAAGGGATCATGCTGCTAGTGCGATCCAGAGGATGGGGGAGAGTGGTCAGCCTATCGACTTCAATTCCCTGCTTGATAGGCTCAATGGTCAAGCTGGGGGAGCATCCCCACGAATATGGTCGGGCTAGCAGCGTGATTTTCGTGCAGAAATGGAGGCATAATCCTCAAGGAGGTGCTTTTTTTTAATGATTCCTCCTAGTTATCGGATGTTTGAAAATAATCTTTTTAAGAGCATGATGGTTGTAAAAATACTAGTGGCTCTTCATATAAGTGCTCTCTTAATACTAGTGGTCTGCATGAATTTTGTCGGTGTTGTCAGAATCACGATGTAGATTCATGGTGAATGCAAAATTATAACTTAGAGCATGGTAGCAGTTGATATGAAGGGCTATCAGCATGGATATCTGTGTTTTGTAGTTTCCTTGAACCATTTAAATTGGATTGTATGCGATGCCTTCCATTTCCTTCCCCATGAATAACTACCGAGAGGTCAGTATTCCATTCCATCAACTTTTGTTGTTGCGATAGCGTTGTCATGCAAGCTTTGTACTGCTCGGTGGTCAGACATTTCGTGTCAACTAGACTGGATCACATGGTGATGCTGTTTTGTGACATTTTGCATCTAGACGTACAGATATGCTCAGAATGAAGGGCTCATCATTCATTTTTCTGGCAATAAACCCGCATGCAAATTGTGAAGCGTCTCTAAAAGGTTAGCTGGGGCAATCAACTGGCGCCAAGGTACCGCCCTCGACAACTTGCTAAAGGAACCGAGCGAAGTTTGTAAAACATTTCCAGTCGTACCAAAAACAAATTTGGAACCAAGATACCAACAGAGAATATATTACTATCATTATTTATTTTTTCTGCTCGCCAAATAAGGGGTGAGCTGATGTTATTGCAGCCTATTCCCTTGTCCATAATTCATCCCAACCCCATCAACAGAGGTCCTAGTATAATCACATTGTGATAGAAAATAGACTTATTCCTTCATCACCAAAAACAAAGTATTATCATTTTATGTGCTTGTACGTTTTTACAAATAAAGAAAAAATAAAATGATCTGATAAAACAACACGGTTTGCACCATACTTTCTAATAAGTTCATTATCAATTTCCTCTGCTGGCTGAAAAAGTAGCAAGCTAATGTTGTTGGAGCCAATTATCTTCCAATAGCAGTCTCATTGCCACAAAGTAGCATTTTATATGCTCCTGTCCGTTTTTACAAATAAAAGAAAATAAAGCAATTTGATAAAACAACAAAATTTAAGCCATAAAGTTACATGGTGATGGCCAAAACACCACGCTACAAAATGCCTCTGCTGCTTCCCCGAAGCGACACCAACAGATGGCTCTTCGAGCACTATAGCACAAGCAAGCATCACCTGGTATTGCTTAACCTTGTCTCTATTATCACTTTCACAACAAAGTCTTATCGGTACCTCAGTATATGACTTTACCATGGTGGCTTTTCGTAGATTTATCCTTATCTCGAGGTCCTTTCCACGACTTCCTCACACCCCTTTCCCTCCTAACACCATTTTCTTCATGCATACCCTCAAAAATTTCCAGCTTATCAGTTTTGCTGGATCTTTGTTTTGTTTCTGTGGCCCTCCTCTTCCTAGATGATATACTATCATCTTCAGCAAGTACTTTCTCCCTTGGCAGTGGTTCATCATCCACCAACTGCCAGTTATATATTATATCACCCCCATTCTCAAATTGCTGGGTCAATGATTCACCTGCCCCTGGAAGCAAGTCATTAAAGGTAAGTTCTCCATTATTTCCACCTTTCCGGTCTAGAAGCATCGGGTCTGGCCTAATTATGGTCCCTAGAATGCTCCTATGCGGGCCCAAGCCTATGATGGCACTTGCATCTGTCAGTAAAGAGTAGGCCATTGCAAAGGCTGACCTCACCTGAAAAAGTGAAGGTAAGAAAATGAATCAGAATGTTGCTGTGAAGGCAGAAATTCACATTCAAAGCTTGTTGCCATTGGCATTACGTTCAAAACCAAACTAGACTACACATGCACACTCAAGCACATGCAAACACAGAACATACACGCATGCATGCAGGTGCGCACTACGTGCGGGTGCGCGCACACAGAGAGAGAAATAACTGACAGGTCAACTCCAAAAGCAGCTAGTTAAAACCCAAAAGTGGATTAAATTTAGAGACATCTGAACCATGAGATAATTTCCATAGTACAACAATAAAAGGAATTAGGATCAATATATTGTTTCTGGTGCACCATCCCAAATTTAGTTCTTAAATCAGGTGAATAAGACAGAAAGTTCTCTTCGTAGACATTTACTGATAGGCATGCATAAACCAGCATGAGATAGATGAGGTTATCAAGCCATGGTCTGAAGGTTCCTTTGAAACACAACTTGGGCAGCAGAATGACCTATACATGTATCAGCAGGCATGCACATGCATGCATGTGCATGGAAGCACACAGGAAAACACACAGATGGCACATGGGATACACATGCAGCTGCACATGCAAAGAGATGTATGCCCATCCAGACATAAACGTGTCCTTGGCCAAAACTTGATCCAAAGTTAGTTAATTCTGGTTCCCAAAAAAAGAGTATATTCCGGTTAAAAACAGAAAGTCTGGTTAGCCCAAATGACGTGACCCTAAAATACTATGAGCATCCTTTTTAGTTTACAGAAAACATCAGTGTATTGTTTAGGCTGTGATAAACACAATTGAGCATCAAACATGGGTGTCAAACAATGACAGACCAATGTACTTGCACAGTCAAAAAGATAATGCAACACTAAGGGTCTCTTTGTCATAATCCCTCGACAACAGGATCAGGAAGAAATAACACAATCGGCTGTCAATAGTGTCACGTGGCTGATATAATCTCAAGCATTGGGCAGAAAGTAGAATGAGTTCCAGATTATGCGATCTCCATTATAAATCATAGACATGTGATGGTATTAGAGACACATGCTAATAGATAACAAAGTAATACATAAACCAGGGCAGGAAACTGAATTTCAACACTACAAACCAATGAACTTCAACCTGCTCAGTTGAAAAGCAACAGTGGTTTAAAAGCATGAACTTTAAGGTAGGCAGGCTCTTAGCATAGAACACAAGACAATAATTGCGATACATCGAAACATTATGTGCTACATGTGCAGAAAAGAAACGACAACCATAAGAGGAAATGATTGAATCGAAAAACAGATTACCTTAAAATAGTTATAAGAGTTCCTCCCAATGTCATTATCTGGAGCCTAGTTCATCAACAATGTCATCCAAACAAGTTTGACACTTAATAGTGGCTTTTGGAGATCAAATAAAACAAACATTTAAGCAGCAAATAGCACACCTGGGGATCCTCGATGGATAGAAGATACGGTCGTTCTGACTTCATAAATCTACAAACACCAGGAATGACAAAAATATAATAAGGCATTTTTTCTTATAATAACACGATCAATGACAACAAGAAAGAAAATTAAATTCAAAGACTTCAAATTGATTGATGTGAAGAAATCTGTACAAGGATTCAAGTCCCAGAAGGGCATCTTCCAAGATGCCAGGACAAGATTGTCCCCAGTGTCAGGATGGGACCATCCCATTATCGTCCTAGCATCCCCTTCGGTGCATCTCGGCACATCCCCCATCCCAACTGTCAAGATAGGGTAGGACGGGAGCATATCCCATTCCACTAACAAACTAGATGGTCTCGTCCCACAGGATTTGAATCATTGCCCTTCAACACAATTTGAATAGGTTATCATACCCTTTATCACTCTTCAAGAAAAAAGTGCCTGCTGAATTGCAAGAAACACCGACATCCCAAGTGTTTAATTTGCGGCCATAAAAATCAAAGAAGTTCACCTGTTATGGCAAAACCAACATGATAATGAGAAACATAGTATAATTAATAGTAACAATTTGTACCAAAACCATCATGTTTAATACTACATTCTTATCTACAGTCAACCTATAAATACATGTGGAGGTTATCAGGAGTTACAATGAGGAGATTCTACCCAAACAATTATAAGCAAACATCATGTTATATTTGTAGCCCAACCTCAATGATCTGCATACAACTCTGGCAGGTTTTGCCAAATATATACTCACAACAATAGATTGGAACATTCAAATAACAACAGCAGGCATCACACTGTTGACTTCTGCATATTTTAGCAACATGGAGTCATTCTTACAAATCAAGCTACGTTTTTTTCTTTTCCTTTCCTTTTATTTGGCGGGGGTGGGGCCTGGATTGGGGAATGGAGTGGATAGAAAGAGTTTTCTAAAGCATGTATTTTTTGTAACTCGGATCTTTTCTTTATACTTGTAGGAAGGCCAAAAAGAACAGAGGATCCTAATAACAAGATGCTGAACCATAAACCCAACTATTGCTTCGGTTGCATTACTGATATATATTAGAATAGGTAACTGTGACACAGCAAGGGAATCAATATTCATTATAAAATTCAGGGAATTGCATGTATTTAGAATGTGTATACATATGTAGAATCCATGCACATATTTAAAATTTGCAAATATGTTGGAGGGGCAGGAAGATTTAGCAAGGAGCACTAAAGAAGTTAACCATGAAAAAAGAGGGTGAGGTCAAAATAGAAACCACTATGTAAAACATTATATATAAAGATTGGCGGAACCAGTACCAAGCACCATATCGGTTCTCCGGCAGCACAAGTAGGTATGGGCCGTGTCGGGCCTGTACCAACGGAGAAGACGGCACGCAGACCATGGGAGAGAGGAAAAGAGAGAGAGAGAGAGAAGGGGAGAGAGGGAGGGAGAGAGAGGGAGGCTGACGGAGGGCGGCGGAGGCCGCAGCCAGTTCTCCTGTTTCGAACGAAATAGGGGTTTGGCCACGGCTTAAAAATTTCGCAATTTTTAAGTGAAGTCGGCAAGTTTTAATTTGCAATTTTTAAGTGAATTCGGCAAGCGATTTGCCGACTTCACTTAAAAATTGCAAAATTTTTAAGCCGCGGTCGGACCCCTATTTCTTTTGAAACAGGGGAGCCGGCCGCAATCTCGCTCTCGCGGCATCCGCCGGCCTCCCGCCCTCTCCCTCTCCCTCCTTCCCCGCTCGATCTCTCTTTCCTTCTCCTTCTCCAGCTCCGGCAATGAGTTTCATTTCCATTGCCAAAACCGTACCGGTGAGCCACCGGTACAGCTTAGAACAGCCGGAACCGTCTAGTTCGAAACGGTTTCGCCGACCCTGTTATACATACTAATAAACTAATAAGTAGAAAAAATCAAACATACCATACTGAATCAATCAAGATACGAATAAAAAAATAATATCACATCGAGTTGCAGTAAATGCTTTGAATTTTGACCTTTTCTGATTTATCTCAGCCATCTCTATACAAGATATGCCAAATAGAGTCAGGTTTTCATTATGATTTATCATGTTACTACATATGATGTCATTTTCTGCAAGTACAGGCATGCAATCAGAATAGACAAAATATTTATCCTCTACTCTATGTTACTTTGATTTGTTCAACAATCATACTTGAAGTATCCAAAAAAGATTGCTAATTATTCTAAAAAAATCTTGTAGTTTTAGCAAATTTGAATATACATACCACAATTTGGGGAAAAGAATCCAAGACATGTTACTATGATGCCTAAACGAATGTAAACTATTAGCTTTAAAAATTTAACATAAAACAAAAGAAAGCATACATAAACATATAAAAGGAAAATCTACTCAAGAAAACATAAATAAGGATATCAACTCAACTAATATGGATTCATATTCATATGATGTGACTATAGGTTTATGCTGGCCATCAACTTAACCGCAACCCTCCTTTTATCCGGGCTTGGGACCGACTATATATAAAACATAGGTGGAGAACTATATACAAAAAATAAGGATCTCAATTCAATAATTAATACATACATATATATACATATCAATTCACGTTCATGAGATGTGACTATAGTTTTATGTTAGCCATCAATGGATCAACCTAGAGCAACTCTCCTCCTTTATCCGGGCTTGGGAGCTTGCTATATACAAAACATAGGTATAGGCTTTATACAAAATAAGAATCTCTATTCAATGGTTAACAACTAACATACATATTCATAGGATGACTATAGTTTTATACTAAAACCTACTGCAACTCTCCTCCTTTATCCAAGATTGGGGCTGGCTATGAAAAAAAATATAGGTGGAGATCATGTACAAAATAAGGATATCTATTAATTAATTAATACATACAAGGTAGGTAGGCTTTGGTCAACTGGATTGAAGCCAGATCTGGTCGGGTCAAATTGGAAGACGAGGATCTGAAAACGAAGATCCGCACAGTTGAATATGAACGGCTACATCTAAACTAGCTATAAACCAAGAGTCGTGCATTTTGAAGACTCCTTGTCTATGCATCAAGTGGTTAGAAATGGACATGATATCTTGGTCGCATATGCTCTTATCCTATAAAGCAACTTATATTTTGAGAAAATGTATGACACAATACAGATCATGCTAAAACAACAAAGCATTAATTTATTTACATGAATTGCGAGCAGGTGTAGGAGTGAGTATGAGTGCACAAAAGCAGAAATAGATATTTAAAATAAAAAATTAAAGCATATCCAAGATGCAAGTTTCCAGGAATATTCCAAAGCCAGTAAGTTACCGTAGGTATAAGTTTTATGCCACTGCAAGCATGATGAAATGGACACAGCAGGAATATCACAATGAACAGATATTTTTAACACCTGTAACTATATCTTATATGATAAAATTATTTTTTTCTCAAAATAAATAGATAGATAGATACCATACTCCCTCTCTTGATTGATGCACAGATGATGATGAAGGCTATTTTACCAAATATTGTGGATGTGAATGTTGTTTGCTTGTCAAAACTCACCCTCTAACTCAATGACCCCAGAAGTACTCAAGCTGTGCCCACTTTGTATTCAGAATGTAGACCATAGACCAAATTCACCCTCTAACCCAATGACCCCAAAAGTACTCGAGTTGTGCCCAATATGTACTCAAAAAGTAGACCATTGTATCCAACCTGATAGTTAGGCAGATAGAAAGATAGATACTATACTCCCTCTCTTGATCGATGCACATATGATGATGATGGCTGAAGGCATTTTATCAAATATTGTGGATGTGGAGATGTTGTTTGCTTGACCAAACTCGCCCTCTAACTCAATGACTGCAAAAAGAAATCACTTGTGCCTAATATATATTCAGAATGTAGACCATTTTATCTAATATGATAGATAGAGGGTGGATAGATAGATAGCATTTTTATCGAATATTGTGGATGTGGTTGTTGCTTGCTTGACCGAGCTTGCCCTCTAACTGAATGACCCCAAAGTACTCAAGTTGTACCCAATATGCATTCAGAACATAGGCCATTGCATCTAATATGATAGACAGAGGATGGATACATGGATGGATGACATATTGGACAATATCCAAGGTATATTGGTCAATAATGTCAGATGCAGAGGCGGCTAATCTAGTATAGTAGCTGAGCCTCATATATAATAATGTCACTCTACCATCTCTATTTATGACTATGGTTTATTAAATGGAGTTCCTATGCAAACACCGAAAAATTATAAGAATAGATAACCAAATATATAATAGCACATTGCTTACCAAAAGAACTCCCAAGTTATGTTCCATAGGTTGCTGTATGCCTTGTCCTCTCCATTGCGTCTGACAACAGAATATCATTGCCTTAAGATGACCATTAACTTCGATAGGCAATTTGGAGAAGTATAAATACCAAATTGTGTGTTTGAGAGTGTTGGACAAATTAGATCATGATAACTAACAAATAGCTTCTATCAACTGTAATATGCAAAATCAAGCAGCACAGTACAGATCTAAGTCAAGACATTGCAACTTTACATGTAGAGTACACATTCTGCCATTGAAAATGGACAATGGAAGTACATATAAAGTTGTCAAATTGCAAGCATATGTTAACATGCTAGTGAACAGCTTGAACGAAAATGTTAAGAACTTGATTCCTGATCCTAATATTCAGACTCAACTATATTAACGTTGTTCCATTTCTTTAAGAGTTCCAGAATCCACACACAAACTATGACAGAAATCATTTTCAGATGATATTGCATGTCAGAATTGAATGAAAATGACAAGAAACTAACATACTAGAACTGAATGCAAGTGACCAGAAACTAACATACTAGCCCATTAGACTTAATGAGGTACCTGTAAATGTGCTATCAGCATTGCAAGAAGTGCATAAGAACCAATACCTCCTGAATACACCTGCATATAAGTAAAAAAGAAAACACTGTAGCATTGCTCATGATAGATTTGATAGATCCAAAAGCCACGTAAATAAAATTAATCATCAATTTTGATGCAGAAAACACCTCATTCAGTTCTCTTTGCTGTAGAAAAACCTTAAGAATCAAACACAAGGGCCGTAAAGGAGGCATCTTCTTCACAGCATCCTGGAAGAAAATTGCCACAGGCTCAGTAAGCAAGTTCAAAATGATCATGAGAACTATCACTTGAACCTTAAGCATCCATACATTTTACAGCAATACTACAATTAACCAAATAAATACTGCATAAACTTTAGCTACAACATGTAGCATGCTAAAACATATAACTACCATGACATAGAGTAAATCATATTATGTCCCGCTAACAATAGGATAAAGAGCATAATTTTAACTCCTCTATATTGTCATAATTCCCCTTCTTTGGTTAGAGGGCTAGAATCTGAAAATATTACAACTACATGATTTCAAGGAGATGTAGATGCTTAAAAGACCACAATTACCTAATTCCTTGATTCACTTGGTTCAGATTGAGGCTCATAATTCACAATTTGCTCTTCCTTAATGAACTGAATTCCCCTGAGGTAGGATAAAAAAATTGTTATTACTTATTTAGATCATTCAATATCAAATTTTATTTTATTTTATTTATGTGAAGTATTTTTTATGAAATGTTTTGATTTATTGGGTATACACAGGATATGTAACATGATTAACATTTAGAAGGTAGTTATGAGGCAAGGACATGCAAATTTAATAAATTAAGTTTATCATTTTATGTATAATTTTTGAATTGCTTATCTTTTTATTAGAGTAAAACATATTGCAAAAATCAATCTGATTCAAACTGATTTGCAGTCTGCCTGTGATTCTGTGAATTACATAAGGGAAAAACTCATGAGGCTTTTTTAAATAATTTTTATGGGAAACCTTTGGACAGAAGTTCTATTCCTGTTAGTCCTAACTGACACTAAAGCAATAACTTCTCAACATAATAGTTAGAGCATGATTTGGCTGACTTTCATCAAGAAATGGCAAACATATTTTTGTCCACATTTTCCAAAGTCGCATGCCTCTGATTAGCTCCCTGAAAATCATCATTGGATATGACCCCATAAGTTAATTATATCAACAGCAGATAAGTACGAAGACGTGCATGCCTCTTAAACATTAAACAAGAATGCAGCCAAATCTCTTGCTCTTTCCCTATTCCATTTGCTTTCCTCACAAGGTAACAGAATGTCAGTGAAACAAGATTTGCAGACACTGCACAGACATATAGATTCAATTAAGTGAATTTATTTATCATGATATACAAGAAACTTCTTTTCGGCCTAAGTTTCTTCAATGAAAAACACATGCATTATTTAAGCACGAACCAATTAAAATATTTTAAAAAAAAGATTCATAAAAGACTAGTTTTTGATGCATACCTTGATAAACTCAGCTGCTTTAGGTCCACCATCCACATCAAAACTGGAAGAAAAATAAGGACCAAGATCATTATTATGCTAAGGGAAGAAACATTAAAAATGTCGTAAGCATTATAAAGATGAACCATTTCAAGTTAACACAGACAACTGATCCACGTGGGATTTATGATGTGAAAATTTCAGTTAATGGTGTGGATCAACAAATTGGATAGTTCACAGTATATTTGATAGTCATTACAATGGCATTAAAAAAATACATGATAGGCTATCCAAATTAACAATCCAATACCATCATGTGCCATTATAATATATGCACCAAAATTTAATCAGTTAGAATATATTACAGCAACAGATTAACAGTAAGACATATCGATTGTTATGAAAAATCCTTTCATTTTGTGAACTTCGTGCATAAGTAAGAAGTGTCCAGGATATTTAATTTTAGTTTTGAACATTTTGAACAAATGCAGATCATGATTACAGTGCATTTCTGACATATATATTTTGGAACTAGAGTATCACTGATTCAGTTATGTGCACAAGGAACATTAAGTAATCAGAATGCACATACAGTCATACGTGTATGGAGCAAGCAGGGGTGGGGGGAGCGCTATGATCCAACCTTATATACATGTGTATTTCACAACTCATTTACATGTCCGTCAGTACTCAACAGGCTACATGGTCAGAAATCACTTTCATCCACTCCTTTAATAAAATCATCGTATGTTACAACTCCCATTCTCAAAAAAAATCTCTTTTCTTCTTCTTCTTCCTTTTTTGTATTAAGGGTTGTGGGGTGGGGGTGTGTGTGTGTGTGGGAAAGAGGGGGGGGGGGGGGGGGGGGGGGGGTGTTAAGGGAGGGAAATCCATCCAGTTTACAAATATCCAGGTCCAAAAACTTGGGGATACACTACCCCAGACTTGAAATCAAAATTGTCGGTTGTTAGGTGGAGGGGTGGGACAACTAAGGTAGCAGGCAGTTCACCTAAAAAAAGCTCTCACTGATAAGTACTGTATCATAATGAACATACCGGGGATAAATCAGTAGTATTGAGTAATATGCTAACAGAAATACAAAGAACTGGACTTGAGCACACTAAAACAATTAATTGATATTATACAATCAGTAAAGTTAAAGAAAATCATAATCTAATTTCGGATGTAAGAATAAGACAAAATTATATGACCTTTTTGAGATGCATGACTGATCATGGTTACTTAAATTTCAGTTTATGTAATTATAACTACATCATGAGTTCAGAAACTATGCTTGACAAAATTCATTAATCAATATTCCATCAAACATCTGCATGCATGCACAGATATATAAGTTCAGTAAATTCCTTTAGAGATTTTTGTTTCTTTTGAGAACCAAAATTTTTAACTAAAAAATGTGTTTTTGACACCTACAAGAATATTTTGAATAATATGAAATGATAAAAGCATAGATCGATCAACCATGTGATGAAGGTACGATCAAATATAATAGTTTTGATAACATCACAATCCTTTTGGAAGTAATTGAACTGTTCCAGCATAAAATGATTCCTTTTCCATAAGATAATTGGTATATGACCAAAACAAATGAAGACCCCCTTTGCAGTTGCTTTTCCCCTTCTTTACTCCCACATGCTCTCTTGCTTCTTCAAATTTTGTCAAAATGCAAGTGTAATTATGAAAGCTCCTTTAAATATATACATGCATAAATTGGCCAAAATCATCTCAAACCAACAGATAGAGGCCTAGATCAGGACTTACCAACCTGAATTGACTGGTTGGAGGATGGAAGGATCTGTTTTCCCTGTGAACAGGACCTATACTAATTCAAGAAACAAAAAATCATTCTGGCTAGGACTTGTACAAGTACGACCGGTATTATTCAGGTATTCACCAGCATTTTATTCCACATGTATCGATCACTATCTTCCTACAATAAACTCTAATGGAAATATCATTTACATTATTCTTAAAAAATAAAGTTAAAACAATAAAAGTGATTGAGTTTATAGTCACTAAAATAAAAAGGAAAAACACTATTTAGAAATCCATGATTTGATGCAACAAAATTGTATCTTCCATATCATATGTAAAAAATGGGTGGCTCAGTGCACGAGGTTCCTACCATTGTAGGGTTTAGAGAGGGTCAGATATGCACAGCATGATACCCATATGCGGAGCGGTTGTTTCTGTGTTCCAAACCCGTGACCCTCTAGGTCATAATGGAGAAACCTTACGGTTGCACCAAGGCTCACCCTCTTCCATGTCATATTTACATTTAATAGTTTTAGCATATTCAAAAAATTGTGTTGTGATTAGATAGGAATCTGTTTAATTCCATCATATGATGGAGTCTAATGTGTTAAATGTTTGTGAAAAGCATATTTTTTATCATACAAATTACAAAGTATACTGGTTTCTGAAATCGGTTGTTCTCAAGCCAGACCCCTTGTCCACCTGAGCACTTAATACCTAAAGAGATAGTAAAAGCAGAACACCTTGAGTTTTCTTCATTGCTTAAAATCAGGTTGTTTTAGACAAAGGACTTATTTTCCTTGCCCAGATTTTAATATCACGAGCCAAACTGATAGAATTATCTGTATTTTTATTATTAAGAAAGTTGATGTTGCACATTTTAGACTTTCCATCTTTCTAATAGTGAATCAAAATTGGTTGCTTCTTCACTCCTGCATTATGCAATCCACATTACAACAATGCTGCATAGTGGCCTGAGTATTGAGTAAAACAATTCTCTCATGCCCATTTATGTTGTTGACTAACATATGAACTATATCCAGATAGAACCAATAACAGGAATAATAATATGACAAGTAAAATCAGAGAGAGAAAAAGTATAGTTGTGGCAGGAATCAAGATGCAAGTTCTTTATATGACAATATCTCAAGTGATAATTTGAACCTGATGTCAAAAGATATCCCACTTTGCTTTTCCACAAACTTCACAATTGGCACACGAGCCTTAGCTATAACCTAGGTGAAAGAAATAGAATAATATTCTTATGCCAGATAAAAGCAGTTGATTCATATTGTTCTAAAAATACTTCTATGCAATAATGTTTCAGAGGAACACAAAGATGAATCATTGAAGTTGTCAATCAACTTTGGATCACACAACTGATAATATGAATGCTGGTCAAAAATTGTTACCTGCATTTTTTTTGCAATACTTGTCTGGGATAGAGCTCTAGCAAGAGGATAAAGACCCATTTGTGGAGTCTTCACCTTTGACTCCAAAATCACAACCTATAGCATATGATAGTTAAGATATGCTAGTCAAAAGCATTATCACATAACAGTTTGAAGTTATTATCCTAAACAATAAAATATGTATGCTTATAAAATTTTGTGCATACAAAATATGAAGCAGATATAGATATCGCAAATTGCTGTCTTTAACAAAATTTACTCCCATCACTTTGGTGTAAACTACTAGATAATCCACCACAACATTAGTATTGAAAGAGTAAAGCTGTTCTGTTAGATGGTAGACATTATTAAATCCTCCATAGTAAATGCACTTAATCCTCCATATGTGATAAGCACAGGATCAAGAAAGGGGTAATACTAATGAGCTCATTCATTTTGTGCGCCTTTTTTCCGTAAGGAATTTTTTATAAACTTGCTAGAATGGTTAGAACCTCTCATGTTTTGTATAACTTGATAAACTCAAAGATTGTTGCTGAGTTCTAATTGAACAGAGAAGTGTAGACTTGTCAGCAACCCAAAGAGCAATATTTTAAAAGTGATTGCACAAAAATTTAAACAGAAAAGTATGAGACCTTTATCAAATTCCTCAATTAGGAACAGATGAGGTGGTGCTAGCCATCTTGTTTTAAGCGTCCTTAAACATCCGATGAAGGGGAAGTATAAGGCCTAGTAACGATCCAGAAGAGGATGAAACATTTTTCTCTCATAGCAGTAGTGGAATTCACTCCGTGCTGAAAATCATGCAACAGGATGTGGAAACTAAAACTTATTTCCTAAGGAAAATAACTGATGCTGGTTAAGAAGAAGAAGTTCTTCTAGTCAATCATACATATGCCTATAGTAAATCAAACTAACAAGGATTACTGCCGCTGTTACTCCATTCTTATAGCCACCCAGTTTGTTACTTCCTGCAGAAAGCAACTTTAAATGCCAAGGAAATATCAAAAGGCTAGCATCACACTGTCTAAAAGCACAACTAGCACATCCTTGAAACTTCCAGCCCTCAAAGTTGATGCAGTAAACTTGTTCCCATGTTAGACATAAAAGGGTGAAGAAGGCAACTCTATTCATGGTAAATATTTGAAGCATTTACAAGAAAACGAAAAATGGACAAAACAAAAGGACAGAGGACATTCTATAGCGTAGAAGAGAACTAAAGCTCTTAGAAAGAGAAAGCAACAATAGAGAAAAACTGGGGTTCCCAAGAAATAACTAGATTACGGTAGAAATTTAAAAGTTCTTTAGGATGGTAGCCCATTAGGCAGCAGGGCTTCAAATGGGCAACCATTTCAACTTTAAAACTAGAAGTATAGAAGTTATCAGATCAATGAAACTATTTTTTTTTACAGCTAACCTATCAAAGAAAGAAATGCTTCCACAATCTTCATCTGATTGAAACAAAGAAAGAACAATCATGTAGTCCACGACATTTGGAGGGTCAAAGTTGCTTGCAAACAATGAGATTTTAAAATAAATAAAATATAGTGGCATACAAGTTAACAACATGATACATGATATTGGACATTGATCATGCAGCAGAATTAAAATGAGAGATTTTCGTATAAATTAGCTCCAAGTTATACAAAAAGCAACAGAAATAAGTATAAAGAGATTAAGCATTCATTGCAATATTCTTTAAAGTTGCATAGTACTTGCATCGATATCACTTGTTGGTAGATAGAGGCCTGTCCTAAATGATCCAAAAACTTCCACCTGCACAGCAATAAACAGTATCATGCAAAAGAGTTAAGAGATTGTTTACGAACAGACACAGAAAAGGCCAACAATTTACACTAACAAAGTAAAAAAACTGACATACTTTGCTGTGCGGCCAGATGTGTTTGATAACCTGAAAAACACATTGTACAGCAGCAGCACGTGAGGCTTGTTCTTCAGGAGTTGGAGTGACAAAATCACAAAAATCGAGTATCTCTGCATGAGCCAAAATAACTTCCAACAATATCGATAGTTACGTTGATAGATTTTTTCCCAACTCTAGGTTGTAAAGGGAAGCACAAAGAACGAATCCAAACAATCACAAGGCATGAAACCAACAAGAAATACTATATTACTCAAAGCATAACAAGGACAGGTAGACACCTAATAGACACTCTAATTCATAATATCTTTATCCATATAAAGAGACCCAGCTCTTAATCAACTTCAGCAGGACTATTTTATCACTCCCAAGTGTCATACAACCCTGACATAATGAGATCACAAAACTTCTATTGACATACTCCCCAACCAGTAATTAAAGCTATCAATGAACATGATA
Organism: Phoenix dactylifera; assembly: GCF_051530095.1. Lineage (NCBI taxonomy): Eukaryota > Viridiplantae > Streptophyta > Magnoliopsida > Arecales > Arecaceae > Phoenix > Phoenix dactylifera. The sequence goes on along the minus strand of NC_143198.1, from coordinate 27,694,322 downwards.
TGCTACAAAAGGCCTACAAAGGTTATCAAGGGTGGGGAAGATCCACACAGTTTGGGTGCACATGTAGATCCCTCAAGCTGCCTAATAGGTGACGGGGACTGTCAAGGGCATCATATTTCACAAATATACCACAAAAGAAAGGTTGCTGCACTTGTGATCTATCTCCTCAACTTTTTTTTTTTGGTTGGGGGGGGGGGGGGGGGGGGTGTTGCAGTTGTCTCCATTCATTTTCAGGTTGGGCCAGCGATTAATGTTACATGTCCTCGGAATGGCATGCAACATCCTCTTCCATGTGCATCACACATATCCAATCCATTATATGAAAGAAAAGAAGAAAAAAAGGAAGATGTTGAGATAGATTGAGGAAAATACCTTGATGCTTGCAACTAAAACACATGCAATCCCATTATGCAACATTCTTCAAATATACCAAGCCATGATCTGATCAAAAGCCACATCTGCGTTGTCTTATGAGTGACATGAGCAACAAGCCCAAGAAAACGGAGAATGAAGATTTCAAGCTAGAGCATTTTGACTTTTGAGATCCATAGCTTTAATAGAGTGATCAGTTTTAGAAACCAAGGTGATAGCACTTGGCATATGATAAGGTGGATCCCATCATAGAGGATGGATCATCTTGATACTTCATACTAATATTTAAGATTGCCAACTGTGAATCATGTAAATATGAAATCCATGGTGGCCATCCATTAAAAGACTATCCAGCCAAATACCATTGAATCAAGATTCAAGATCCACGGATCATTATTCTAAAACAAATCCTTACCAAGAAAAGTGCATGATCAAAATTTAAAATTCCAATAAAACCAAAAATTTCCATTCAGAAGGGATCCTTTCTTCCAATTTCTTGTGATATTCTAATGGCTACAATCTATTCAAATATCTTATTGTACCTCTGAACTAACCATATCTTGTGATAACTTACTATTGTGAAATAACTTGCCGGTGAAACATTTATAATTCGAACCAATTGAAGTTCTCAATTTAGAAAGGGCTCTTTCTCTGAATTTCTTCATCATATCCTCATGGATAACTACAGAATTTAATCAAATCAATTACTCACTTTTACGGTCTTATCTTGCATCTAACATTCCAATCTCGCACATTATGGCTGACACTGCCCACCCAAATCACAATCCTGACTGTCTCTCCTCTTTTTCATTATCTTAACTCAAATGCTTCAGCTTAAAAGAAGAGAAAGGAAAAGATAGGAATATTTCTCTCTTTGTTTCAACCCAATCTTTTAAAATGAGGTGCATGTGGCTGTACATGTGGATGCAGTCACTTGACTGCACTGCATCACCTATATGAGGTGACTATATGCAATTATACCATATAAGGGCCAAAAAGGCAGTCCGCCTAGTGTTCTGCAGCCGCATGCCCTGTGACCACTCATGCGGCACGCTTAGCATTCCAAGACACATGTGAGCCCACTCTTATAGAACCTATGAAGCTGAAACATGTTCAAGCTGATGATTAGGTTTTATGTGGTTTTGACGTAGGCATGATATGAGTATTGATATTATCAATATGTTAGTTATGTTATAGCTATTGCTATTAGGCATAAAGTACTAAATAGTAAAAACTAGTTGCTAGTTTTTATTAATATCGATGTTGTATTATTTATCCAAAACATATGCTACAATCACTGTTGCTGCTTTCATCATATTTAATGTTCTTGTTTATTTTTTGCAGTTAGAAAATAGTAACTGCATGTACTCCCATATATGTGGCCTACATACCTGCATATACATTGTGTAATCCCTTAACTGCTAGAATAGCACAGCAGCCTTTTAAAATGCTTTTAATCAAACTCTCATCTTTTGCATCTTATTTTATGACATAATTTGATTATTGCAGAAGCAATCCATTTACACACATGTTTTATGCTTTTCTTTTCTCGCTTTTAGTGACCTTTTTCTTAAAAATCTTTTAGAGAACCATTTTGCCTTTTGTTTTTAATTGGCTTATATTTCTTATTCTCTAACTTGACATCGCCACCAAGGAGCTGGAGATCAATTTCAGTCAATTTAATAAGAACATTACTAATCGAGGTTAATGATTTGCTTTTTCTTCTATTTTGTTATTCCATGATTTTTTTTAGGTTTTTATTATTATGTTATATCTATTACGTATATTTGTGCCATATATCTTGGTTAAACATAGTTCTAATTTTACTTACATATTTGTGAATGCTGTATTTTTCTTATTATTTTGTTTCCTCGTGCATGGCTCATTCTAGTATATTAGTGTCTAACCAATGCACCATCCACTTCAAAAAAAATATAGTGGCACATTAAAATGGCTGGTAAATAAGGCCAGAATTTTTGTCTAGCGAAGATAGTAGCTATGTTAAAAGCGAAGGAAAAGACGTGAACCTGGTTGGATTAGGAGTGGGTATGAGAGCAGGCACAGGTGCAAAATAGTGGATATTGTAGAAATATTTTTAGTAAAGAATCGCTTAGAAAGCGGATGCAGGTTGCTCATCCTAGGTAGAAGATTCTGGTTATTGAGGGAATTTCATGTGCTCTCATGTTCCTGCAATCTAGGGATTCAGATAGGTGAGAATTTGCATAGGCTTTTATTAGATAAGAGAGATAATATCACCATGCTGCGGGTTTTATCAAATAAAAATTGTTTCAGAAACAGGAGTAGGACTTGAGAGTCGCAGAAATTCTGAAGGCAGACCCCTTTGCACGCATAAGCCAAGACTTTTCATAGTACCTGTTCTTGCAATAGCTTCTTGATTTTTAATAATAATGAGAACAACAGCGACAAAACAATAAGTTGTCCTCATCATCTTTCTTGATTGTTTGTGAGTTATTTTGCCAAATTGACGGTTCGAGTCAATAAAAAGAGGAGATTACCAATTATGTCGAGCAAAGTATAATGAATTTTTTGTAAACCAAAAATTCCAAAGACTAAATGCGCCCTTTCTTGTTCTGTGTTCCATTTTTCCCAAGGATCTTAAGGTTCTATGATGTGACCGTGTATTATAAAAAATATCTTAGATCTTAATTCTCAAAATTTCACACCACCATTGTAGACGAAAATCTAACTAGCGAAACATACATTAAAAAGAAGTCCATCCGCTTGAAATAGTTCATAAAAAAACTGCACCAAGAAACTTTCTTTCTGGCATCCGACGGTTACCTTTGTGGAGCTGAAGCATGGGGCTCTTAAAACGACTACCGGAGCGGAACCAGGCCAGCTCCAAAGCCCGGTTGCCCTCCAGGGAGCGGGAACCGGGCGTCCGCTGCGACGGCGGGGTCTTGTCCCGGCGCGGGCTGTCGGCGGCGACGTCGAGGGAGAAGTAGTCGGCGGCGGGGATGTCAGCGAAGGAGTCCGCCGGCGAGGTGATCTGGTTGCGGAAGACGGCGTAGGACTCGGTGGGATCGGAGGCGGGGTCGGGATCGGCGGAGAAGAAGGGGTCGAGGGTTTCGTAGAGGAAGCCCGCGCTCTCTTCCATCGCTTCTTTCTCTTTCAGGCACCCGGTAACGCAGGGGAAGAGAGAGAGAGGAAGAGGAGAAAAGTGCTGCTGGGATTTATGGGTTATTGTTTCGATGGCGGAGATTTTCTTAATTTAATCAGGTTGGATGGGTTCGATGGCGTAGGTTTTAGCCGGACACCGAACCCACGGACCTGTCTTCTAACGACCGGTCTGCGAGCTGCTTCGAGCCGGTCTGGACCTGGCCGGTCTAGAACTCCGGATAAAGCACCCACAAACTTTATTCTATTCATATCCGAATCTACTTAAAATTCTACAATCCAAATATATTCTAAATTTAATTAAAAATTTATTTAAAAATTTTAAATTCATCCCATCCAAAAGTACCTGAACCGGTGTGAACCGCTTCAATTAAATGTAAATCAGTTTGTGCATTCATTGAGGTCTGTATTAAACTACTGATAAGAAAAGGCATCATCATGATGTCTATATCTGGTAGAAAGTATACTTTCCAATGAACTTTGTATACATATAACGAAACTGTGGCATCCTATTTAAAACAAAACATGTAACGATCCTGCTTAAAACAAAACAGGAATTATGGCATTTATGCTTTACATAATGACAGCAGCAGCAGCATCTAGAGTCTAACCGGCATCGTGGTCATCTAGTAGTCATGAGCCAGGGCACCAAAAGGATCCAATTTTTGTACTTTAAATTTGCGACATTTCTTCCCTCTGTCTGCGTTTAATAAATTCTTTAATCCTTGCCCATTGCGATTGTGCACTCTTTGTTAGTTCCTTGTAATGATATTTTGTATGGAAGAACACTCTGTACCTAGGAGAAACTATTCCATGCACCAGCTGGCCATGCATGCAGCCAATCATCGAGGTGCGCCACTATAGATTCCATCATGTGCTCAATTCAGTGACCTGGTGATTGGCTGCGTGCAAGGCCATGCTGATGCATGCAGTGCAGAAATTTTCTTGTGCCTAAGGCCCTAAGAGCATGGCGAGATATCTTATGTTCAGCTTAATAGCTTATGATTTTCCTGACCTGCTAGTTAATGTCATTCTGCTAATACTTGAAAGCATAAAGAGGAGACACCTTCCACAATGTAAATAGCAATCCTGATGGGACTAAAAGTCTAACAATAAACTTGTCACTGATATGTGAATATCGTTTTAGCTTACAATTTTTACATGCTCAAGCTGCTGCCGAATGCTGATGCTGGATATGACACTGTACGAGAAAGGGCGGGTTTCTAATTAAATACCAATAATATAACTGATTCATACTCATACATACCGAGTTTTACATATTGCATATTAAGTACTCGTAGAATAGATGAGTGGATTTATTCGAACACGATGATACTTTATGTATCGTACAATTCAACTTGCATTTTCCTAAGAGGCGGCAAAGATGGGAGATGTCACTTGACCTTGATAGCATCTATAGAATGTGTACAGGGCCGTTACATGATCTCGCACCTCATGCTGTCAAGGCCCCAGAACACCTTAACAAAATCATTCACCTATAATTCAGTTACCAGAAGTGTGTTCTAGGGCATTTGGAATCACCAACAACCCATTTGCAATTAGGTTTAGGTGCAGCCTCGGTCAATCACCAAATAAAGCAGACAGAAGCAGATCTTGCACAAATGTTGCTCTAACAGTTGCCTGTTTCAGCTTTTGTTCCCTCTCTTCATGACTCAAGGACAAGTCAAGACTGCCATGTAGAAAAAGACTTGCATTAGACCTAGGATGCATTAAAACTCATGGTAATGCACACAAATGCATCATGCACAGTGTACCAGAAAGAGAGTCCTAAGACTCTTTTTGCAGTCAATGTTCTTTTCAAGTCCAAAATCTAAGAATATGCTTGATGTTCATGCATAATTTTCAGATTTTATAAAAAGGAACTGGCTGCATCCCCTACGCATCCATGACCAACAAGATGACTCACTAAAGTAATGAAACCAAGAGTTTGACAATCTATCTTGGTCTGTCTAGCTATCATCAATAAGAAAGCATAACATAGTATCAGTAATATATGAGGAAAAGCCACCCCAAAAATCAGGAACAAGCTTGCAGGTTTTATAGTCCTCTTGCATATATACATATATATCTATATATATCCTATAACTCCACCAATGAATTTGCAAGTAAGTTGCATACATTGAACCTGCATATACATGAACCCCAACTGCGCCGTATTTGTCATTTATTGTCCTTGTAGATGCATATAGCTGGCTGTATAGACTAATAATAGTACATTTGTTCCAGTACTTTCTCTTTGAGTAAAAATCTGTGTCCTGTATGCTGAAATTTATAACCAAAAACAATGGGAAAACAGTAGCCTGGTGGGATGGATGGTCTATTTGCCATCTGAGTAACTGACATGGTTCCAGTAGTCGTGGATCTTTTATCTTCAGTAATAGTAAATCAAAGATAGGAATATATTTCCTAAAATGTATATACAGCTTTAATAGGTTGGAGGTGCCTCTGGTGCAACACACCTCACTTTGTAATCATATATAGATTGGAAAAAATATTACTTGTTCACTGTATGCACGAGTAGCTGGGCCAAGTTGTGGCTCTTGTCTGGGAAATGGATGCATTCAGATCAGCATGCAACACCTGTAGGTGTCACCTAGAAGTCAAATGGTGGAGGGAGGGGATGCTAGGTTTTTGCCTGATTTGGGCTTTCTAAACCATAAGATTGAACAACTAGGCACACAGTGATCCATCCTAATTTATACAAACAAAGCATGAAGATCTCCAACATAAGATATGGCTCCTGAGTAAAAGTCAATTAGGTGAATCGATGACATAAATGGTACGAACTCTTCCTAGAAAACAGGGCCAAAACTTCACATTTAAAGGAAGGGGGAAAAACAGATACCTGGAGCCGAATCCAAGCATGGTGAACTTCACAGTGGAGGGAGCCTAGGGTGGAGAGCGGAGACACACCTCTAGCTTTGAGACTCACCTCTAAAGTTCTCATTATATAGTAGTATCTATTAGACTGGAATTTTCATGTGCATCTTGTGAGAGTTTTAGCAAGTACTAAGACCATAGGATGCAGCCATGTAGTGCCGGTTCTTATTTTAAAATCCAACCCATACAGCCGCATATGCAGAGTGGTCTGCTGACTGCACTCTGCTGGGCGACCATGTATGCAGATGTTTGCATAGTGGATATTCAGGCGCCGACATGGACCTAAGCAGCTAAGGCCCTATGCTATTAGCTGCATCTTTCTTTCTCCTCCTCCTCCTCCTCCTCCTCCTCCTCCTCTCTCTCTCTCTCTCTCTCTCTCACTCACTTTCTTCATCTAATAATTTGTAGATTTCTTTGTTGTATTTGACTTGAAAGGTTTCATTATTTTTTATATTGACATGCTGTAGATTACTAAAATATGCTCTCAAATAAGTGTGAAAGTGTATACTTAATTTTTTCTGAATGTTCACTGATTTCTTTCTATTTTTATCTAGTTTAATAAATATTTATATTTTTTAATGTTTTCATAAAATAATAACCATATATGTGCCTGTTATGCAGCAGCATACCACATATGCGCACAATGCAATACCAGCCACTCACTCACCATGACTGCTTTCCAAAACCTTGTTACTAGGGCATTATGCTGACTAATAGGATATATGTGTAGGTTGTTTCATACCACCTTAGTTACGTATCATTACTTTATCCTCTAGTTGCAAAACTTTTTTTTCTAAGCCATAACAACCAACTCAAAGGAACACATGTAAAAGAGAGAAGTTTCCTATCAATGTTGTTTCATTAAGTAAATTTATCAAGTTAAAACTATCTTTCTATCATATAAAATAGAATTTTCATGACCTAGTACCTGCCTATTGGGCCAACAAGGTCGACGTATGCAGCTGTTCGCATAGTGGATATTCAAATGCCGACATGGACCCAAGCAGCTAAGGCCTTATGCTAATAGCTGCATCTTTCTTTCTCCTCCTCCTCCTCCTCCTCCTCCTCTCTCTCTCTCTCACTCTTCATCTAATAATTTGTAGATTTCTTCGTTGTATTTGACTTAAAAGGTTTCATTATTTTTTATATTGACATGCTGTAGATTACTAAAATATGCTCTCAAATAAGTCCGCCGTACCGGTACCGGTCGGCGTACCGGTGGCTGGCCGGACCGGTACGGTACCGGTCCGGTACGTACCGGCTGGTACCGGTCCCGTACCGGCCGGTACGCGGTGGTTTCAAAAACCACAGCGCGCGGCGCTGTGGTTCTAAAAAAAAAAAAAAATCGTACCGGTGCGAACCGGCCGGTTCGCACCGGTACGAGGCCGGTACCGGCCGGTACGGGCTCCGAATATCCGTTCCGGTACCGGTCCACGGTCGGAGCGGTACGTACCGGTACGGCATTCCATGTGTGAAAGTGTACACTTAATTCTTTTCTGAATGTTGACCGATTTCTTTCTACTTTATCTACTTCAATACACATTTATATTTTTTAATGTTTTCATAAAATAATAACCATATATGTGCCTGTTATGCAGCAGCATACCACATAGGCGCACTATGCAATACCCAGCCACTCACTCACCATGACTGCTTTCCAAAACCTTGTTACTAGGGCATCATGCTGACTAATAGGATATTTGTGTAGGTTGTTTCCCTAGATGCATATACATGCATACTTACATGGTCATACCGCCTTAGTTACTTATCATTACTTTATCCTCTAGTTGCAAAACTTTTTTTTCTGTGCCGTAACAACCAACTCAAAGGAACACCTGTAAAAGAGAGAAGTTTCCTATCAATGTTGTTTCATTAAGTAAATTTATCAAGTTAAACTATTTTTTTATCACATAAAATAGAATTTTCATGACCTAGTACCTGCCTAAAATGTCTATGATTCGGTACTAGGCTCGTTAATGATTTTCTGTCTCTTTTTGATAACAAAGCTAGCTTGATCCTAAAGTTTCAAAACCAATTAACATGTTGTATAGATGCAGAAGAAAACTATTTGTATAGGGGTCCAACTTCAAATCTATAGCATCTATACCTACACATTCAATGAAAAAAATGGAGTATCAACCAACATTTTCTATATCTATGCTCATTCTGGCCTTCTTTTTTGAGAACAAAATCTGGACAGAAAGCAAACAACCACTAATTTTTTTCTATCACTAGTTTTAGGACTACCAATCTTTAAAGCGAACATTTTCTTTCTACTAGAATAACCGCAACAATATCTTCCTTGCAGAACAAAAGTAATATTCTCGATGAGAAGCATTAGAAAGAAGTGAAATGAATACACCAATAATATTCAACATCAAAGAGAGGAAAAGTTTGAACATTACCTTGATTTCCAAGTCTGCAAAGGTGTTGCTTGTTTTATACAAGCATCCTTTGCAGAGGAGATGGAAGATTTTGAAGTTTCTTCAGTTTCAGATGGTGGAAAATTTAGGACAAATGATGAAAGAAATGAATCAGCCGAAGTATTTGATGCACTGTTGTTGCTAGACCGATAGGCCCCATTTCCCAAAAGTAATTGCATATGAGCCTCTCTAAGGTCTCTTCCCAGCATAGAAAGTGTCTGGCTGCTGGGAATAGCAAATCTGCGTAATCGTCGTCGTCTCTGCAAGTGATCCTAGTTAAGGAGAAAAGTGATAATATCTTATTTTATGTTTTAACAATTTACAATTCACTTGCTGCAAGAGTATATCATAGGAATAAACCCAACACAATTTGTAGAGGAAAAGGATATCTTGAAAAAGTGCCCATGTTGAATTGTTATATGATTTAGCATGTCTCTTGCAACCTTAACAGAGCAGATGGGGCAGACCTGAAACAAGAAGAAAAGGAAAAGACCTACATCATGAACATGAGCTGCAATATTATTGTTCACTGTTACCAATAAAACCCAGTCAGTCAGTTCCATCAGTTTGTGCATATGGTCAATGAGCATTGGTGAGAATATTATTCTTTATGGAGATCAGCATGGATGGACACATCTAAAAACCTGACAAAGAGATAAAAAATCTAAATACAGTATAACTCCCAGCATCATCTAATACTCTGGTAATATTTATTCTGGCCATAGGTCACAAACTTTTCCAAAAATAAAGAAATATTTACTATTAAATTTATATTATCAACAACTATTAAAGTAAAACAATTATCATCAACAACTACATTCACTTCTATCCCAAGTTACCTGGAAAAACAAGAAGAAACAGTCATAAATTCAACACCAAATCCCAAAGCACCAGGTTAACAAGAAAAGCTCAAACCTCTTCCGCAATGAGTATAGTCAGCAGCCTCAGCCAAAAAAAAAAAAAAAAGAAAGAAAAGGCGGGCAGGCCGGGGGGGGGCAACAATCTTCATTTTCTTCGTTTATGGTGTTCTTGGAATCCAAGATCGAACAAGATAGAAGACTTAAACAGGATATCATCAGGTGAAGAATATTTCTTGAAGAAAATTCTAGCATTCCATTCCCACCATACCTCCCAAATAAGTGCTGATATATCTGCATCCCAGGCATCATTGCCCTTAATTTTCATATGTTTCTTTCTTCAAATGGTCGACACAAATCTAATAGAACCTGACCTCCTAAAATAAAAAGTTTCTTGTAGTCGCATACAAATTTTCTTCACAAACTAGTATGCCAAGAAAAGATGAACAACATTCACCAGGCATATGAAACATAAAGCACATTTATCACCTTCTGCTCACTTCCTCTTGATCATATTCTCTTTTTGTATAAATCTTATTTTTGAGTGCCAACGAACAAAATGCCTTGACTTTGGTTTCCAAATTTGATCAATATAGCCTCCAAGAATATCCTCATTATTAAGAAAACTTTACAAGGCCTGACCGACGGCTAGATCCTGGATCAGGCCTGAAGACCAAGCCCGAAATTAAGCTCGAAGTCGACCAAGATCTAAGTCCAAACTTGGCCCAAAAGGTGGCTACACAACCATTGTAACAACCCAGGACCTCATCCAAAATAGCTAGCCGGAAGATATTATTTGGGTTCCTTGTTTCTGTATAAGTACCCAAGATCTACCCAGTGAATAACCGATGTGGGACTAAACACATGCCAGCACGGGTCCTCACATACTCCCCCTATTCAAGCCCTGACGTTCTCGTCAAGCTAAAGGTTCAAAAATATCACAAACACCACGATCGGCCCGTGGTCAGTCCCAATGGATCCGTGCTGCAGTGTTTCCTAGTCTACATAGGTTATGGGTCGGGTCCGCTCTGATACCATTTATAACAACCCAGAACCTCACCCAAAATGGCTAGCCGGAAGGTATTATTTGGATTCCTTGATCCTGTATAAGTATCCAAGATCTACCCAGCAAATAATTGATATAAGACTAAATACACGCCCGCACGGATCCTTACATACTCCCCCTGTTCAAGTCTTGACGTCCTTGTCAAGCTAAGGATACTTATAACAACTCAGAATCTCACCCAAAATGGCTAACCGGAAGATATTATTTGAGTTTCTTGATCCTATATAAGTACCCAAGATCTACCCAACGAATAACCGATGTAGGACTAAGCACACGTCCGCACGGATCCTTACATACTCCCCCCGTTCAAGCCTTCACGTCCTCATTAGGCTAAGGGTTCAAATTCATTCAAATCTAATTACAAATACCACGATTGGCCCATGGTCAGCCCCAATAGATCCGTAATGCAGTGTTCCTAGTCCACATAGATTATGGGCCGAGTCCGCTCTGATACCATTTGTAACAATCCAGGACCTCACCCAAAATGACTAGCCGAAAAGTATTATTTGAATTTCTTGATCTTGTATAAGTACCCAAAATCTACCCAGCGAATAACCGATGTGAGACTAAACACACACCCGCACGGGTCTTCACAACCATTGGCTGCACTTGAGGGCCTTATTACATGGAACAAAGATGGTGACATTGTGGCAGCCTACGACATCCTCAAGGGTCCAGACGAGAAGAGCAATGAAAATGGAGTTGGAGTTGATCTGACCGGAGAATGGCCATGTGGAACGAGAGACTGCAGTCACCAACAGTGCGGAGGGGATGCCCAGGTGGAGATTAGTAGAACAGAAACTAGAACATGGTTTAGGCTAATAAGGCTAACAATCATTAATCGGGCCAACTCGGGTCGGCCTAGTCTGTTGGCCCAAAGGGGCTAATTCAGGCAGCCTTATTGGATTTTGGTTGGGACCGTGCTTGGGCTCAAGTTTGGAAAAAAAAATTCTTCAAGCCTAAGCTTGGCACAAATCCCAAAAAAAAATCGGGCCAGGCTTGAGCAAGGGTGTGGCTTGGCCCGATTCTAACCCTATTTCTTAACTACCACTTCTTCAAATCTCACCAAATACAACCTTAAAAAATGTGAAAGATTCTATAGGTCAATCTATAATTCTTGAGATAGAAATCCAAAACTAATATTCCCATTACCTCTACCCCATGGAGAGGCAACTGAAGCATCTCCATCCGAGCCAAACTAAATAATCTCGGAAATTTAAGAGTCAGCGCACTCTCTCCAATCCAAGTAACCTACCAGAACGATATGAGTTGCCGGTTCCCAACACTGATATCAGTTCGTGCTTGAAAACATTACCAAATTCAGTATCATTCCTCCAAAACATCCGACTTGAATCCTTCAATCTAAAAGAATCCATTTTCAATCTCAGGTTATCTGTCTGATGCCTCTGATCAGTTCAACGCAACATTCGCCTGAGAATTCATTACTCTCCAGCACAATGTTCCTAATAAATTCATATTAAGCTCCCTAAAATTGCATACGTCCAAACTCCTACATGCCACCATCCAGTCAACCAAATTGTATCCACCCTTTCTCTTTATTCACTCCTTTCTGCAGGAAATTCCTTCTGACTCTGTTTAGTACCCAATATGGTAACCAGTATATTGACATGACCTCAAAACTGTATTTACCAAAGTAGGCCTTCCATCCAAAGATAAAAAATCTGCCTCTCCATGCTGACAGACTCTCTCGACCTTCGTTATGAAGGAATACTGATCTTCTTTTCTGAAATCACAATCCTTCAAAGGCAGACCCAAATATTAAATGGAGAATTTTCTCAACCTTACAATTCAATAGACTCACACAATACTATGAATCACCCAGAACTATAAGAGAGCTTTTGTGAAAATTGATTTTTAAAGCCAACGAATGTTGGCTCAGTTGGTTGGCACCTCTCCCCTAAGGGCTTGCCCTTGGAGGAGGTCCAGGATTCAAATCCTAGGTATTGCTTGAAAATTTTTAAAGAATATATATTTAAAACTGAAAGTCCTTTAAAATAGTGAAATACCCAATTTAAACTCTGACATGATTCTAATCTGCCTTGCAGAAAAAATGTGAATCTTTGGCAAACTGTAGATTTATCAGTCGTGTCTCAACTGAATTAGCCCTCAAACCTGAAAAAAGCCCTAAATCCCATTGCAGGTCATTCCGCTCAAAACCATCAAAGCATCAACCATTAAAACAAATAAAAGAGGAGATAAGGAATGCCTGTCTCTTAATCCCTTGCCACATTTAATTTTACACGAGTTCTCCAATCTAAATTAACCAGTTCAGCTAATTTCCAGTGAAAGTAAATTCTTTATTCATCCTATCCACTTATTGCCAAACTCTCAGTCTTATTACCTTCAACAAATAATCCCAATCAACACTGTCATAAAACTTCTCAAACTTGAATAATAATCCTACCTCTTTGTTCTTCTTGAACTAGTACCCATTTAATGAGCACAAGCCATGCAATACAGAATCATTCTGTTTCTAAGAAAGTATATTGGGAACCGTCAATCAGATCCCCAACGACACTTCTCAATTTGTTAACAAGAACTTTAGTTGCAATCTTGTGTAAGTCTTGTTAAACAAACTAATAGGTCTGAAGTCTTCTGCTCTTTATGCATCTTCCACTTCTATATGTACAATGATGAAAGGCAGGTTACAAACACTTAAGCAGTTGACGTTTGGTACAGTCGAATAAATACCGAATTTATTTAACATCCAAATCCGCGTGAGTTATTGGCCCCATTTATATAACAAAAAGTTGAATGCTCTTTGGTTTGTGACAAATTTTAGTGCTCAGAATTGCAAGGGAAGTTCAAAGCAATATGCTTGTTAATGACTTTCTATAAAGGGGAAGCTTTGTGTACGTCTGGACCATCTCATGTTCAGTACCCTTCATGTCAAGCAAGAGCCACAGGAGTTAATTAAGATTTTTTATTATATTGGATTCATTTATTTATAGAAGTAGTATATACTGCAATTATCTGTTATGCTCATCTTTTGGTCCATTATTTGTTAAACTATATTTGTATAGCTGATGAGCGCAAAACATTGATAATTAACAGAAGTTTAAACAATTTAACCCAATCAATATGTAATTAACCATGACTTGAAGATGCCAATATAAACATGTTATTTGCAATCACAGCAATCATTTAACGGAAATCCAGTGCACATCCATAAATCCCTAAAAGGACTTGAATACTGGAAAAAAGAAATAATTTTGAGGTGATTGAAGAATAGTTTCATAACAAACTACATCCTTTCAAAATTATGATATGTATCAACAATGATACGTTGGATTTCATAATATCTAATGAGCATCTTTTCAAGCTTCATTATACATTTCTAAGCCCCTATACTGATGTCTGAGAGTTTAATGCTGGCAGATAACCTCATGGATGGCATAAGTAGATCAAAATGATAAGATTTGTCTAGTCAAGATTGCAACTTCAGATGCATTATGCGACAAGGGGCTTGTGAGATACTAGAATATACCTATCTGTGTTTACCAACGGTGCCAACGATCCATCTAAGCACAAACTTCATCTTATGAAAAGGAAACAATTTCTTTCAATGTAAGCGTCATCCCATGGTCAAGTGCTTCTTGCATTGCATAAAAATAACCTTTCCACCTAGCATTATTACCAGGACTTGCTCCTGACACTAGACAACAATAAAATGAATGACAATTGTTGGGAGATCTTTTCCAGCTGACAATACGTGTCTATATTTACAACAACAACCACCATACCATGCCATGAATAGGGAGTGGTAAAGGGCATATCTCAGCCGGCAGACAACAAAACTGTTAGATGGATTTCCCATTCAGGATTGTTGTCCAACATGAAACTGATACATGTTGGTTTATTACCTCCACATTCTAACAAGAAAATACCGTGACACATTTACAGCACTAAAATAATCGTTTTTGCATGGGTTTGGCTTTAAGCCTTTAACAATCAAACAAGAAAGGAAGTAGGCAAAAGAATAAAAGCAAAAAAGATTGTTCTGTGGTCAGTGACCCAAACAACCAAGTTTTCTTTTCTTTTCTTTTCCCTTGTCTGAAAAACGTGCGACTAATTATGGTCGCTAACAACCACCAACACGAAGCTAATTTATCCAAAACGAAGAACAAATAAATCGACCAAAGATAAGGGTTTTGATTCTCACAGCGGCTTTAGACTCAAAAGCATGCTCGTCTTCGAGGTGGGAACATAGCGACGTGATGTCGTGATCCTCGTAGCAGTACGGGCAGGGAAAATCCAAGCGGACCTCCTCTTCCATCTCGACGTCATCGATGCCCAGCCGATCTGTCCACCCAACTTTCCAATTTTAAAATTGAAAAATAATCTAACAGCAATTCCAATGAACAAGAACAACGCCGGATCCAAGAAACCACTGTTACGAAAAAAGAAAAACAAAACAGGAAACAAAGGAACAAACTACGAGGCAAAGACCTGATTGGGGGTTTTGGGGCTGCTGAAGCAAGTAATGCCTCTTGGCGGCTGCGAGACGGGAGATCCATAGATCGGAATCCATCGATCGGAGGCCGAAGAAGATAGGATTGCAGGGCTACCGGCTCCCAAATCCACCCCAAAGGAAGGGTTTCTTCCCCCCGATTTTCTCCTCTCTCCGTCTTCTAATCCAGATTTTTAACCTAAATTCCTCGAATTCGATGGATTTCCGATCGACCCGAGACAAATTTTTCTTGCAACGGAGAGGGAGAAGTGAGAGGGGGGCGACAGAGGGCGAGGCAGAGGAAAAGAAGATGAAAAGTGGATTTTTTTTATTGGTTTCCATTCGTGACCATGTCCGATAGCTGACGTGGCAACCAAGAGGCGGTGTGCGCTAGGGCATCCTTTTGTCGATGTCAAAGAAAAAAAGAGATCAAGCGCCACGCTGCTGTGGAGGGCCAATCAAGAACTGACACGTTCTCTATTCTCATTTTATTATTCATGGGTTTCCCTTTCCCGGTGGGCGGAAACATGATAAGCTCTCCGAGTCACGTCCTGTTTGAGAGGATCAGGGGCATTGTACCTGACAGTTTCTTTTTTTCTTTTTCTTATCCCCAACCAGAGGTCCAAAGCATATTAGCCAGATTGCAAGGGTCCGAGTGGGTCCAACTAGATTGATGCATTTAATTTCGCTGACCCACGGCATCCTAATTAGCTTGCAAATGAAGCCTAAGAAAATTAATAAATACAGATATTACATATAAATATATGTATATATATATATATATAGATATAGATAAATTAAAGATGGACTGTAAAGAGGGCACCTATTGCTATTGATTCCAAAATGGGTGATAGAGCATCTAAATTAAAGGCATTTTATAAATATTTAAAAATTAAAAATTATATGATAGAGCATCTATATGATTTTTAATTTTTAAATATTTATAAAATGCCTTCCATTTAGATGCTCTATCATCCATTTTGGAATCAATAGCAATCAGTGCCCCCCTTTAAGTCCAGTCCATCTTTAATTTATAATATATATATATATATATATATATAATATCTGTATTTATTAATTTTCTTAGGCTTCATTTGCAAGCTAAATTAATTATAAATGTGTTGGGCTATGTTGTTACCTTTCCACCTTGATGGGTCACAATGGACCAAACAACCTTTAAAATCCTTTACTAAACCCTCATAATAATAGTATTACTATAAAAGGCCATGGCGTCATCAAGATTGATTAATATAATGAGGAACTCTTACATAATTAATGATTAAGTGAATTTTAAAAATAGTGAGTGAAGCGACTTGATTAAAATCTATAATGTTTTCCTTTCTATTTTAATTATTTCTACAAAAGCTAAGCATGAAATAATTTTATTGTCGAGGCGCGGGGCCGAATAAAATAAATAAATGAGTATTAATTTATTTTTTAAACAGGACTATAAGTGGGGTAGGTATGGGTCAGGAATTTTTTCAACCCAACCCAGCGAGAACCATTCCGCTCTGTGTCCATCATGATTCATGAACCCATTCCGGGCAGTAAGGTGCATGAAGTGTGTCCGGAGACGATAAAAAACGGATATCTTGGAAAGAGAGGGGCTAACTTGCATTTATTTATGAAGTCCGGGATTCGTTGCGTTCAGACTGGTTCACCGGGTTAGGGTTTTTATCTGTCCCTCTATTCTACGGTTCGGGCATGGCGACGGCTCAGCAGCAGGGAGGAGGAGGAGCCAAGAGGAAGCCGGTGTTTACGAAGGTGGACCAGCTGAAGCCGGGGACGAGCGGCCATACCCTCACGGCCAAGGTGTTGAGTTCCAAGATGGTGCTCGACAAGGGCCGCACCGACTCCGCCCAACTCCGCCCCACTAGGATCGCCGAATGCCTCGTCGGTGACGAGACCGGCACCATCGTCTTCACTGCCCGCAGCGACCAGGGTTCGCCTCCGCTCTCTCTCTCTCTCTCTCTCTCTCTCTCTCTCTCTCTCTCTCTCTCTCTCTCTCTCTCTCTTCTGTCGTTGATCGAGAAACCCTAATCTAAATGGCTGTTCGTCCGAATACATGTTGGAGATTTCTGTATCGGGAACTCTCTCTCTCTCTCTCTCTCCTGCATTTGTTTCATAGAAATGATCGCATAGGGTTCCGAGATCAACGGGCTTTCTTATTTGTCCAGTTACAAAATCGATTTTTTTACCTGTTTGACCTTTTTCTTTCCATAGATTCAAGAAATTCTTTTTCGTCTCCAAGTTTTAATCCAAAATGTGATTTTAACTAAATTTCATTGGTAAAATACCTTTCTGGAAGTGCTTCTAACCTGGCATTATACTGTAGACTACAAAATCTTAACCTTCTCTTCTTCTTTTTTTTCTGGTTTTGGATGTTTGCTCCTTGGATCTCATATCATATATTCCTCCTTGGATCTCATATTATCCAGTTCTTAGCTTATAGCACTTTAGTATAGTTTGTCTGGTGCGGACACCAGTGCCAGGTCAGCCGGTCGCCACAGGATCCAGCCAGCTCAGCGGGTCCCAGCCGATTCAGCCAGCCTGATTTTATTTTAGATTGATTTATTTTATGTTGATTGGGTTTATTTGCATATTGTCATTTGGGTTTATTTGCATATTGTCATTTTAGGAGCTTTTTGGAATTATTTTATTTGTAGGGGTTATTTGTTATTTTGTGACCCTATATATATGGGTCCATCCTGATATTTAGGATTTGATGAATGATGAAAGAAAATTAGCCTCTTGTCTTCTTCTTCCCCTTCTCTTTTTCTCTTCTTCTTCTTCCCCTCCTCTTCTTCCCCCTTCCCTCTCATTCCTGCAGTTGTCCTGTATCAGCTTTGGTATCAGAGCAGCCCGGTTTTGCCCCTGTTGCCAAAGCCACGATCCAGCCTATTCTCCCCCTCGGTTCCCACCAACAACCAGAACAGGCTCCACCTTCTCTCCGTCAGTTCTGATCATCAAAGGGGCCATCTCTCTCCCTCCCGGTTTCACCAGAGAAAGGGGAAAGCCCCTTTCGGCAGTACCTCCGGCCGCTGTCAAACCCATGGCCATCTTCTCTGCGGCCGTCTGCAACGTTGCGCTGCCACCCTTGAAGCACCACCGCCCGCCGCTTTTCCATCAGCCGCGCTCCGCCCGACTTCCTCCGCCACGGGCCCACCATCTTCAACCGGCTCCCTCCCGCTCGCCGTCGCTTGTCGCCTCCAGTTGGACGCCGCCGTCGGCTGGAGCCCGTGACCGGCCGCCGACTGTCGCCGCAAACCTGAAGCCGCCGCCGCGACCTCCCCTCCCTTCCGCAGCGCTGCCACGAGGGTCGGCAAACCCTCCCGAAACCGTCGGGAGGTTGGGAGCAGGTTAACGGGTGGGTCCTAATCAGTTAACCCACAACCCGGTAACCCGGGTCCTTAAAAAAAAAAAAAAAAAAAATCCTCGCACGTGACTTGCACGTGACCAAAAAAAAAAAAAAGAAAAAAAAAAGAAAAGAAAAGAGAAAAGAGAAAAAAAAAAAAACTACCTGTCATCTTCCTCGATCGGCCGCCCCTCGCCGAGTCTCCACCGGTCCGCATCGCCTGCACCGAGCCGACGCCGCAGCAGTACCGCCGCCGCCGAACACTGACGCCCGAGCCGTCGGCGCCTGAATCGTCACCAGCAGCCGTCGCCGCCTCCGCCGAGCATTCCTCCTCCGAGCGCAGTCCATCCTCCGCCCTCTTCCGCAGCGCCGCTCTCTCTTCCAAGCATCCCGAGGTCTCTGCCGCTTCCGCCACGGTGATTGTCAGCCGCCGAGCGCCCCACCGAGCCGTCGCCGCTCGAGCAGAACGCCCGCGCGCCATCCTCCACTACCGCCGCTCGCCCCGACCGCCTCCGCCTTCACTGCGACCCGTCGACGTCTCCCGTGAACGACACCGGAACCAACGCCTCCGCCTTCCCGTCCTCGCTCGCCACCCTCTTGTCTTCCCCAAAATCCCTTCTTCACCGCCGTCAACCTCCCTCCCGACATTTTCCCCTCTTCACAACACGGCCATCATCTAGCCCACTTCTGCACCACCCTCTCTTTCTAGCCTGTGGGCCTTTCGGGCCCAGCTACACCCCAGCCGCCCGGCCCCTCTTTCGCGGGCCCTACTTTCAGGCCCGCCTCTGTGCATCACAACCCCACCCTCTATTCAAACAGGCCGCCGTCGCCGAACCTACCAAATTGCTTTGCACAGGCCCGCCGAGTTGCTGAGATCAACCCCAATTGGAGTCGTTTGACAAGCCTACTTGCTGTGCAGCGCTTCTGGTCGTCACCCCAACCCAGATCAGGTTTCTTCCCTTACTACAAATTTTATTTGTTTGTCTAAATTTAGAATTAATTAACTCTTAAGTGCTCTATTGATATTGCTTCCTGAAAATTCAACACATCCACTCCAAACAACACCAAAACCCTACTAGTGGCCTATCTTTGTTATTAATTTTAGGGCTATCTAATCTTTGGGAGTTCTTTTAGGCTCTGTGCAGCCCTGCAACACACTGAAAACTAGTACTATTTGACTGCAACTTCTTATCTGAATTTATTACGTAATTCAAAGCCAATTTCAATTGCTTGAGTTAGCTTCCGATTATATTGAGTATCTACTTTGCAATTTTGAATTCATTTCATGCATTAGGTCTACTTAGGAACATTTATAGTTGGTCGGATCATACATTTTGTCATTCATTTTATGCATCTACGTAGTGGTTGTGTCGCATCTCATCCTAAGTCCCAATTAGGCATGGATTCCAAAATCGAAGCCCTATTAAAAGCTATCCACGACACTAATATTCAAGTCCAAAATACCAATGCCGAAGTCCAAGCAAACAACTCCCAAATTCATGACCTAACCACAATGTCCACCCAGGTTAATGCCCGACTCGATTCAATTGAGGTTTCACTTCAAAGGGTTATTGGATCCCAAAGAGCTAGTACTCCCCATTTACCGGGTGTTGATGAGGACGACATCCTAGAACAACAAGCCTCGGTTCGGCAGGACAACTTTGATAATAGGTTTGTTCCAGGTCACCATTATGCCTTCCCTCGCCCTAGAGGACCTGGTCCCATTCCTCATGTTGATAGAGGTCACCGACATACCGTAGAACCCAAAGAACCTCGTGATCCTGATGAAAATGTAATGCGAGGCATTAGGGTTGAAGCCCCCACTTTTGATGGTCGTCTTGATCCGAAGGTTTTTTCCGATTGGTTACGCGAGATGGACCACTTCTTTGAGTGGTATAATTTGTCTGAAAAGAAGAAGGTTCGGTTCGCCAGAATGAAGCTCATTGGTCGAGCTAAACTTTTCTGGCAAAGTACCGAACATCTGTTAGCTAGGAGACATCAACATGAAGTAACTGATTGGGTAGAGATGAAAGAGAGACTTAAAGAAAAATACCTGCCCCTTAACTACCAAGACGATCTCCTATATCGATGGAACACTAAGTCCACATTTGTAAGGCGCCCTGACATATGGAGCACTCCCACCGGCCTTAATTCCTTAGGGTCCAAACCTTCTGTAGGGTCCACTACTCATAGGCCCCCTCCTACTGCCCATGTCACAGGCCGAGACACTAATGGCAAGGGAATGCTTGGTGAGCCTCCCAAACCACATTCCAAAATTCGGTGTTACAAATGCCAAGGTTTTGGTCACGTTACCTCCCAATGTGCGAACAAATTTTTCGTTATTGCTCAGCAAGAGCAGGGAGGTGACATAGATGACTTAGAGGAGCAAATCTATGAACCAAACCTCGATGACATTCAGGACATTGAGGAAGAGTGTGATGACAAACCTGAAACCCTAGGATGCACCCACACTCCACCTAGCTTGCTTGCACAGTCAGATAACGAGTCTGACCAGTCTACCATGAGTGTAGTTGGATATGCCCTCGCACAACCCATCGAAATTGATGTTAGGATTTCTGAGCCTGCATATGCATTTACACAACACATTCATAAGTCGTATCAGGAAATCCATAAGGGCATTCATGCATGTACTGCTCAGTATAAGATGCAAGCTGATTTCCATGCTAAAGAATTTCAAACTTGGGGTTACATAATGATCCATCTTAAGGAATTGCAGTCTCTTAGTATTGGACCATTTAGGGTGTTGCACAAGGATGGCACTGACGCCTATGCCATTGACTTTCCATTTGATTTTGGTCATAGCCTTACTATTACTGTTAAAGATTTGGTTGCAATCCCTGATGACTCTTTTGCTGCACACTTTCCTGCGCCCGTTGTTCATCCCATTATTGATTTCATGCCATCTTCGTTTCCTTTTACCCTCCATCGAGCACAAAAAGAGTATATTGATTCTATTTTAGCCGAGCAAATAGTTTTTACCAGTGATGGAGGCATCCAGCATTTCCTGGTTCGTTGGCGAGGACGACCAAGGTCTGGCTACACTTGGATCCAGCGCGAGGAGATACCGCCGATTGATCCGAACTTGTTGGAGTACTACCGGGGCTTTACCGAACCGCTTTCGTCGAGGTCGACTTCTTCCCACCCGAGGAGAGTTGGTGCGGACACTAGTGCCAGGTCAGCCGGTCGCCACAGGATCCAGCCAGCTCAGCGGGTCCCAGCCGATTCAGCCAGCCTGATTTTATTTTAGATTGATTTATTTTATGTTGATTGGGTTTATTTGCATATTGTCATTTGGGTTTATTTGCATATTGTCATTTTAGGAGCTTTTTGGAATTATTTTATTTGTAGGGGTTATTTGTTATTTTGTGACCCTATATATATGGGTCCATCCTGATGTTTAGGATTTGATGAATGATGAAAGAAAATTAGCCTCCTTGTCTTCTTCTTCCCCTTCTCTTTTTCTCTTCTTCTTCTTCCCCTCCTCTTCTTCCCCCTTCCCTCTCATTCCTGCAGTTGTCCTGTATCATTGTCTCTGTTATTTTGTCAGTTTGCTTAAAATTGCTGAATACTTGGCAATATTACCGAACATATATGTATGTCTTGCATCTATCACTTTGTTTGAGTGCAGTGCCAACAAAAAGTTCGGGCGTCCCACAGCCTCCACATGAATCTTGACAGATTCATGTGGACAGTCAGGTCCCTATCTTGGGTTCCAATACCAAGCTTTTCAGCAAGAGCAGCCCACCACTACATGGTTTTTGAATTGGATCAAAATGGTTCTTGCGGTTTACTAACCTGTTAGCATCACTAACCTTTACTCAGAAAAATAATAATAATAATAATTCTTCAACTTTTCTTTTTATCCTTTCTCCTCCATAGCGTAATGACTCCTCTATTTGACATCTGCCTTTTCTACCTGACTGGAATTCTACACCAACTGAATGAGGCTAGTGCTGCCATATTTCCAGCCAACGAGATCCTTCTCATCCCTTGCCTCAGTGTATTGGAGCTTTCTGGACACGGTTTTGGTTAAGATTTTACCTACTGGACCACATGGTATGGATGTTCTGTCGATTTAGCACCTTTGTCATGTGTCAGTATGGTGGCGTACCATGCCATGTCACAGCATATTGGTAAGGAAATAGTATGAAAATAGTATGAGACCCGGTATCAAGATGTAAAACGTTTGTTATAGTTCAATGTCAAAGACGGATGAATATGAGAGAGTCTGGGATGGAGCTTTGAAGAGATAGGTAGCCTATGGAGTGGGGTGCATAGCAATGTAGCCTTTCAAAATAATTGCCATTATCTTGAAAAAAGGGCTAATGATAGTGTTCAGTCCATCCACTTAGAATAATATGTAGGTGCTGAAAAAAGAGAGATTGCCATGTCATTGAACTCGAAAATAGGGATATGATCATATGAATTCTTGAAGATAATGATTTCTGAACATGTTTTGTGTTTTGGCCCCTGCTAGGACGAAATACTTTTGGCTTTTTTTAATCAGACGTTTTAAGTTGAATCTGTCTGAAACTAGAAAATGTTTTTTTTTTAAAAAAATAAATGACAAGTACTTATAGAAAAACTAGTGTTCAAAAAGTGGCTATAGTATAAGGGTAGCTTGGTCACTGGATAGTGCGTATATGGTATGTAGGGTGCAAATGCAGTTTGTATTTTTAAATGTAAATACTAAATAATTAAAATTAGAATTTAATCAGTAAAATTCAGAAAAATAACAAAAATTAAATATACCCAGTGGCATTTATTCGAATGCAAATTCTAACGTGGTATTACATGGTAACTTAATAAAATGACAATATTATGAATTGTCCTTTAATCTATAAATCTTGCTTAAAGTTCCATTAGATTAATGGAATTTCAAGTAACAGATCCACAAATTATCTTCATTCATTAATGAAGTCAAGATATAAAAAATAAAATATAAATTGCAATAAAGCATTGTTAGGAGCCCATAAGAAAGTTTAGACTTTAAAGTACATACTTTATAAACAAAAGTGACAAAACATAGGTCTAGAACAAAGTTTAAACTTTGAAGTATATACTATATAAATAAAAGTGATAAGACCAAAGTTCATCATTTCGGTACCAGATTTCGTACCAGTACCATCCTATTATAGTATTGGTACACGGTAGAATACAAGATAGCAAGGTGTACCGCATGTTGGTATGATACAAGAGTTTGTACTGGTTCAATACCGGTATGGTACGGTATGCCTGGTACGGTACAATACCGGCCGGTATGGCAAACTTTTTGATAGGACATATTATACTTGAGGCAAATGAGTGCACATGTGGCATTCGCGTGCATATGCAGCCTCATGTGCAGCTGTCAAGGCATAAGCAGCCAGCTTATGTAACCCAAGACATAAAGAGACCCCTATATGGTGTGGTCCAGGTGCTGCCTCCACATATTGGTTGCATAAACTACCTTTAGAATAGTGAAAAAAAGAATATGATTGTGAATTGCAAGAATACAAGATATCATAGTATGATGAATTGGAATAGTTGCACATATTCGACCAACCTAACGTACTTGTATTTGGTAGATGGATATGTCGGGATGTGTATGTCCTAGAAAAACATAACAAAGTCCCTAACTGGAAAATATCTAAAAGTTTATTTCACCTCAGTTACATAACCGTCGCCCGTCTCTTTTCAGTTCATCGAATATCTGAAACATTTTCAGCAAACCATTTAAGCTTAGACTCTTTAGGTCTCAAGTTACTAAACAATTATTTAGTAATATGTTGGCCAAAATATGAGTTTGTTGTGCTTTGCAATCATACCATTGTTTATTCAAATGGGTGTTGTTGCTAGGAGATGTGAGGCAGTGGGAACTTCAAAACAGATGATGCAATTGGACTAATGTGCGGTGTTCAGGACTCTATTTGGGTCCAAAGCTTTCCTTGGAAAATCATTTATCTTTTAGCTTGTGATCAAGGGAGTCCTTACAGGACAACCTCCCGGAGTTTCAATATGTACTTCATGCAATGCTAGAAGTCAAAGATAGTATACAGCCTTTTTGTGCAAAATTAGTTACCCACTTAAGTGTTGGGAAAGTCTTGGGAGTCCTATGGCATGTTGTGGGTCAGATCAGTTGTCATGGTCTCTGGTTAAATAGGGCTGTATGAATGGGACGAAGTTGGACATTTTCCTTGGTTTGGTCAGCCATCTGGAAGGAGAGAGACAATTGAGTCTTGGAGATTAGAGTTTGGAGATTCTGTTATTCATCCTTAGATGATTTTTAGGGACATTGAAATTCATTCTTGTAGTTTTTCTGGCAGGTGCTTTATCTGTAGGTGTGACCTTGATGTGTGGCAGGATAATGAGATCTATTGCTTAACTGAGTTATTTGTTAAGTGCTTAATCATCAGTAAGACAAATCATGCACTTTTAGTTTTCAACATTTTATTGAATGCCTCTTAGTTGACTTCCAGAAATGACATGTTCGTTAACCCAAATTGTATAGTTATTGTATTCCTAAGGGCTTTGAAAATTTTAATTAATGCCAGAACTCGAGATTCTGATACTGATACCGATAGGATATGCAGAAGAATTTGGTTATATGTTTGTGCGTCATCTGATTAAGCTAGGTTTTATCTGATAAACCTTGCTATCTGCATATGCTGTTGGTTATAACTATATCAGCTTAACTAATCCCAGAAGTTTGTGGGTCTTCTGATAAATCTAGGTTTCATGATATAGTGGGTTATCTGATGCAGTTTGCTGAAGGGTTTTATCTTTTCACAGTTGACTTGATGAAACCGGGCACCACTGTCATCCTCCGCAATGCAAAGATTGATATGTTCAAGGGCTCAATGAGGCTGGCTGTTGACAAATGGGGTCGCATTGAGGTTACTGAGTCTGCTAATTTTACAGTAAAAGAGGACAACAACTTATCTCTTGTGGAGTATGAGCTCGTAAATGTCGTGGCAGAGTGAACATGATCTCCTATCATATAATTTCATTCGATGGACTGAAGAAGGCTTTGACTTCGACAGCCTTTTGGGTAGTTTCATCCTCAACTCCCTGATCGAAGATTTGTATGTATGAGGTTTTATGAGAAGAGCATTTTGAGGTTGTTATACAAAATCCCACTGAAGCTAGTGTGATTTTGTTCTTGTCAACAATTCTGCCCATTGGCTAGGGTTATTCGCTGCATCCATGTGACTTATCCATTGGCTGTAAATTGTTCGCACAAGTTATTTTCTCTGGTGCACGTAGAGATGCTCAACTGAAAAATTGAAGAATCTAATTGTGGAAAGACAATCTGTTGATTTATCCAATTTCTGCTTTAATTCTTGCCAATATCTGTTTTACTGCTAGAAGCATGATTTGTCAAATAGCTACCTGCTCATATAGCACGCTTTATGCTTCATTCCCCATGCCATTGGAAACTTGATTGTTGTGTATCTGTAAATCTAAAACCATCTAAAACCATCTGTATTCTGGCCTCTTCCGCATATGCACAGTTGAACCTAAATTTCTTGGCAGACAAACGATCCTGGTGAAGGATGCTCGTCCTCCCATTTTATCCCTGCCCCAGGAAACTGAGTAGAGACTCCGTTCTAAAGCACAAATTTGCTTTGTTCTCTCTCAAGGCATTTTGTCGATTTGCAAGGGATATGGGAAAAGGATTAGTTTCATTTCCTCATATTTAATGTTGATCCATACAATTAAGCTACATGATATGTATCTGTACATGCCTGCTTTTATGTGTAGAATATACGAGTTCTATGTTCAGAGAATAGCATCTTTCTTTGTCTGGCCTGCATGTTAGCCTCCTATTTCTCGTGGTCTGGAGCCTAGGGTAGATATCCAAAGGTTTGTAATTGCAGGAACCTATGTTAATGACATCTTGATATATAGCATTATATACAAATGTGAGCTTGGCCAATGTGATGCCTGGAATGCAGTTGCATCGCAAAAATTTACAGGTTTTTATTGCGCAAGGAGAACGAGTTGTTGTAAGTTGAACAGTGAAAATTGAAAGCCGCATCCTTTCATTGTGCTTGCTTTTGCTTTAAAGTTGTGCAGGTGATTACTTGACTGTGGAGTGTGGATATCACATATGTGAATAACCATTCTGTGCGATATCCAGCAGATGGCACCATAATAAGCTGACGCAATGTTCGGATCTGGTCTCCCCAAAGGGTCATATGGATTCAACTATTCCTCTTTCGCTCTTCTAATGCGCTGGTTGGCAAAATAACCTCTCTCTCTCTCTCTCTCTATATATATAATATTTTATTTATACTATACTTTATTAATTTAATATTTTAAAATATAATATTATGTTATATTTTTTAACTATGTTTTTAATTATGGCTGAAGCTTGAATTTGAGCTCGAGTATAGTTCCATTGATATTCGAGTTAAAGTTGATCTTGAATATTATTATACACACACACATATACATGCGTGTGCTTGCAAGGGGGACTAGTTCAGTTCAGCATATTATAGTAACTTAGGCCTCCAATAGTGCAACAAAACAAAAGATAGGAAAGAAAGGAACAAATATAGTGCTCTTAGAATCTGGGAGCATTATGCCTATATTATCGCACGGGTTTTATTAGAATCTCCATCATGCACAAGAGGGGAAAAGGGCAAGTTTGGATGCCCAAACAGCTTCCGTGTCATCTTCAACACAATTAATAATGTATGAAGAAACAAGGTAGAAAATATAACGCAACTAGAAGGAATGTTTCGAGATCTACAGACTACAATCCTGTTATTTTTGAATCGACAGAAATTGCCTTTTTTTCAGATGGATTTCGGTGTCTAAGAAAACTGGGGATTGGGAAGGTGATAGCCCTCTTACTTCTCCCTTCACTCTACACAAACGTTGAGACCTATGACCTTGCCGCCCAAGATAAATGGCGTGCACCATGTGACCGTGCATGCTTCTAATCACAGCAGCTCATTCCTACAACAGTGCACTGAGATGAGCGCTTGATAGATAGAGCCACAAGAACGAGTAGTTGCACGACCATGTAGGATATAATTTCTCCATGAGCAGTAGCTTAGCTTGGTCTGCCCAGAGGATCGAACTCCAGTGCAGGCACAAGGTAGAGATGCAGAATAACCCTCACATAAACAAAAAAATAAATAAAAATAAGGCATCAAAAAGAACCTGAAAGATAAAACAGGATACTGCAAGGCATCCTTCCAGTCAATAGCATCATTGAGTTCCACACTTCCACTCTTCTAAAGAAGCATTTAAGCAGCCCCAACACAAGTCAACCACTTGCTTAAAAAGCAGCCACAGGTCGGTCTACTGCCTGCGGGAGATTAGTTCAAGACAGGCTGATTATTTGGTACCTACCAATGGTGTCCAATGACACGTAATTGCTAATTGTGTGCATTTGGCGAGTGTTAGAAAACCATGAATTGTACGAGTATCAGGTAACCAAAACTTCAAGCTCTTTTCAATTCCAACAGAGCACTCTGGCCTTCTGTGACCAGAACTAGATATGCCATCAGCAAGCTGAATACCTTCCTCGTTAATGTCATGTGTGCACAAATGAGTACTGCCAAAGCTATCCGCCAAGATCTTAATGAGAGGCAAGGTTGACCAATACCTTGAATTAGCCTCGAGCATAGTCATCCAGGAGGTACCCATGGTCTGAAATCCTACCAAAACCTGACTATAGATTCCTAACCATAAGGGGTGAGCTAGTTTCTGATGGAGTCGTTGGCGCTACATTGAGATGGTCATCACTATGACCCTGCTCAGCTGACTTTAAATTGCTCAAGCCACAACCATCTT
Source organism: Phoenix dactylifera (assembly GCF_051530095.1). Classification (NCBI taxonomy): domain Eukaryota; kingdom Viridiplantae; phylum Streptophyta; class Magnoliopsida; order Arecales; family Arecaceae; genus Phoenix; species Phoenix dactylifera. The sequence goes on along the minus strand of NC_143198.1, from coordinate 27,665,929 downwards.
ACATTGAACCTTACATTGACCTAAACATTTAGGTGAATATAACTTCTGAGCCTGCTTCCTAATTCCCAAGAACTGAGTTATTCAGAAGAATGCATTTGTATTCACCTGAAAGCTTTTGAAAGCCATGGGTTCCAGCTCAATGATTGGTCTTGACTGAAATGAACTCATAACTAATCAACTGCACCGCTACTTACTACGAGGAACTAGAAAAAAAGAATTTCCATAGGGACATTGCCATGATCACAGAAATATCTCCAATACTCTCAAACAGTACTAACCTTTAACCAAAAGGCATTGGCCAAGTGTACCTTAAAATTCATAATGAAGAATTCCGCAGCTACTATCAGTGATGCATCGTCCCGAACACTACAACTCATCCATCTACATAGAAGAACCAAATATCTAAGCTCCAACTATTAGGGATGGAAATCCAATAAAATTTACAGTTAGCAATACATTATCAGTCCATTTGTTGCAAAAGGTTATCTCTTTTTTCATTTTTTCGCAAGCGATCACAACAACATTTAGCAATGAAAATAGAAAGGAAAGAGGTATGGTAAATCTCCAATCCAAGTGCTCTCCATGATGAAAAAAATCACAGACCTAAACAAATGAAAAAAGAAAAGGTCAAGGAAAAATGCATAAACCCAACTTAAACTGCATTAAATAGATGGATGATCACCATGCAAATGCTGAGATCATTATATTTATTGCCATTATAAGATTAAGTCCAAAAATATCTTAATATAGTCATTTTTTATTTGGTGGTAGATTTGTTCAACTCCTCTTTTTGGCAAGCCCCAAAATCATCTTCCCACCAAACGGAGACCAAATATGCTATCCAAAACCATTAATTACTGTAGTAAACTTTGATTAGAATTAGTTTCCATATAAATTCCCCAAAAGCTCATGAATGAGAAGTATTATATGCGGCACTTCTACATATAATGGATTTGAATTGAACATCCAAAGTATAAAAAATCTTGGCATCTCCCATCATGACTAAACTGAAGTTAAGAAATCATAAGATATCAGTCAATAAGAAAGATTTTATCATTATTATCATTACTATTGTTATTATACAGTGGTAATCTAATATGAAGCATGCCTGCTCATCTAGGGCGACAAATGGTTTTCTGACTTAAAAAGAAAAAACTGTTCCATTAAATGTATCAAACTAAGATACTTTTCTAAGCAAGACAAGTAGAATGATTGAAATGTACAGCGCATACTATAGTTTCCACTGATATGATCTAGAAAGGCTTTTGTAACAGAATAATTGAAATGTACAGAACACAATTTGCCTCTATCAATCCAGGTTGAATGCAGTTTCATTAGGTTCTCCAGTCATTCTCACTAAGCACCTAAGTCCCACCTATTATTGCAACATTTCATGAAACTATCTCCCACATCTTCACAGTTCTCCACAACTTTCTAAACCATGCAAATCCACCAAAGAATTGATAAGTTAATCAACCAACATGAACTCCAGTGAGCTATTGGTGCAAAAGTTTAAGGACCCAAGCAGCCAAATGCGTCAAAGATAAGATCCCAGTTAAATCATTTAACAGAATTCACCCTAATTGACTTGGGCATTGCTGAAGTGAAAAACTAGAGCTTATATGAGAAATGATACTTTCCTGCAATTTTGTCTACTTTTCCATTCAAGAATCTTCTAAATCTTTCATCACTCCACAAAACCATGTCTTTGCACTTCAAGCACCTCTCACTTAAGACTTTTTTTTGGATTTCAAGTATAAACTTAGTACCTGGTTTATTTATGAGTTTTAACCAACCAGCCAATGAGCTGCAAGTCACCTCAAGCATATTCTATGCCTTCACATGCATGATGCATATGATAAGAACAGACAAAATCTTATAACATACACACAATCTGGGTATCATATGCTCACAGCTGAATATTAAAAAGAGAGAGAGAGAGAGAAAAAAAAACATTTGTGATGTTCCAGCATCATTCCCTATCTTCTAAAACTATTGGTTAAAAAAAATACCAACTTAATTATGATCAGGAAAGGATTGTTACAAGAGAGTCTTAGATAAGCAAGTACCAAGTCACAATGCCAGAAAACATTTCTCCTATCCTTTTAACATCTGACCCATGAAATTTCATGACAAGTCTAGAACATAAAAGATCATACTAAAGGAAACATAAAAATAGACAAAGGGAGAAAGTTCACTAAAAGGCATTTGAATCAGTTCCTTGAATAGCTTATTGAGCTACCTTGTCTAAGACTGATGGGAGTTCTGTACAGAATTTCGCCCAAATCCACTGGATATTTGTTATACATCATCATTGCCAGCTGGTTGAATACAACACATCAGTATGTCCTTTAAAGTGACAATTTGAATTAGCATTTAACATATAGGTGCCATTTTTACAAGCTGACATTTGGCAAGAATGTTTCATCATAGACTACTTAGAAAAAAGTCACTCCTTTACTGAAATGTTATTTCTAGAAATTAATGAATGTACTAGAACCAAGATCAAGTTAGATGATTTTACTAAGAGCATATATAGCAATTGGTATAGGCCAGGCCAGGAGGAAGCAAATAAGGTAATTATTCACATTATCCAAAGCAATAACAACACAAACTGTTCCACAAGCCAACAGTTATAGGCAAGAAAGCCTGAAACCCAAAAGGTAGTCATTTACATTCAACTAGCAAGACCAAATTTTTAAGCTATGACATCCTAGGACAGCTCTAGGTCATATCTGCATGCAGATATTTAGAGTAAGAAGAGATGTAACAAAATCCAAAAATTTATAACAGAACTACCTTGGTAGCTCATATGCCTGTAGGACCCAAGTGCACTGGACAACATTTTTTGCTGAAATATTTTGCTCTTGCAAACATCTTTATTGCAGAATACTTTAGCAAGTCATCCAACTTGGCACTAGTAAAACACAATGAAACTCTTTAATTTTTGTTTCCAGTTAGAGAAATTACATGCTTGTTATGTCCAGATAATGAGTGAGCCTTTCAGTTTCAACTGTATAATCACAGTAGTACATAACAGTGTCTTAAACACAGATCCAGCTCTCCGATTTGCTTAAAAGTAATGCTCAAGCAATGTCTATTTCAATCTATCTGTGAACATAACTGCCTGCACTTTTTCCTCAAATTCTAACTCAGCCAAGCTGTGATTGTGGGGAAGATCAGATAAACATGTTTGCTAGACTCCACCTAGTGTCACACGTCATCAGTGCCAGCTGAGCCAATGCAAAAACATCAGTATGTCATTTGATTTAATTCAACTGAACAAAAAATACATTCTAATCATGACAGTCCAAAGTATGATACAGTTCGCTGAACCACGCCAATACATGATCTAAATCTACGTTTCTGTCCATTCCTTCAACATAATAAGGCTTACAAGGCTAGAAACTGTCAAGGCTACCTTTAAAATTTTTAATAAAAGACAGTGGGGGGAAAAAAGTTAAGATTGATATGAAGGTTGAGACTTATGCAGCTATGCTCCTATCACCTTTTGAACTATGATCAGATACATGCATTTTCATAGTAAATGTCATAGAGCTTTCATATAGCTTTGGCAATTGATATTGATTCTCCCACAACAAAGAAGCTTATATTGTGCTAACATATCAGATATTCCATCAAACTGGCAATAACCTTAAAAAATTTCCCATAGTCTTAGAAGCCAGAGCAGGAACAGGAATGGGAATGAGATTGATGAAAGGAGGAACAAAAAGAAGGGAGTATTTGCAATTGGCATGGAATATAACTTTATTTACACCAAAGATAACAACTTCAATGATAATATTTTTCAAGTTAGAATCACAAAGGAGACATGCCTTTTTAAGAGTGGTTAGATGATGATGATTAGGTGGAACCCTTTGAGAGTTTGACCTCTATAGCAAGCACAATTTATCTAGAAAAGCCTTGAGATGTCTAGTACTAACAAATTTCTAGTAAACTATTGTTTAACATCAGAACACCTGCTGCAGCCATAACAAACATCCTCCATTAGTTTTGTTTTATCTTTAGACGACATCACTTCAATTTTCGTGGTTTTCTCATTCTTACCGACCTGTATAATTACTCTTTAAAACAAAAGTATAAACAAGAAACAAGATAGATAAGCTTATCAAAAGATTTTCAAATGCAATCCATGACAAAATGGGTTGGCATGACTATTTCAATTTATGAAAGTTCTACCTAAATTTTGTTAAACATAACATGAAATCCATCTCCGCACACTTCCTTTAAATGATATCCTCTCACTTAAGCTATTGATGAGCCCAGCAATTAATAATTCCAAATGGTAGGCGAAAAACCAAGTTAATCACCTTTCTTGCTTGATCTTCATCTAGTTTCATCTTGTCCTACAAGAGGAAAAAGAAAATGTATTCTTCTATCAAAACAACATGAAAGAGGAAAAGAAGATAGAATATTGATTATGAGAAATGAGAGGACCCACAAAAAAAAAAATCAAGAACCATGGTTGCAACATGAAATATACACTGGCACCCTAGATCATGTTGTTTAATAATGAGAAGTCCTACACCTTGACATATTAATATTGCACGATCAATAGAGACTCTTTCTCTGTAATACATAGACATGGAACTCCCTCATTCACCCATGAAGACTCAGATCAGTAACAACAGAGTAACTTAAATAAGATAACCAATTAAGGGTGTGGCATGCTCAGAATCTAAGCAAGAATTGCCACCATAAAGGAAAACCTGATAATCGATGACCTCTGAAGTAGGAACCACTAAGATAGGACCCGAAGAATTAGAGCATTTACTAGAACTTAAAACAGGTCTTGTAAAAACCAAAAAGTTTCTATAACCCACTTAATTCCAAGCAAAATGGCTATCTGTGCTTGGATTGTTTATTTGCTGCTAGTGGATAATATTGCGAGTAAATTAAACGTGGCATGCATACAAAATGAATCACTGAATAAGTAAAAGAACATAGGGAATAAAGAAAAAATGTTTAACAGGCTGACAAATGACATGTTACAATCTACAATTAACTGTTTAGAAGGCCTACTTCTTAATATGCCATCGGTTTAGCAAATGAAATCTCCAAATATGTTGGAGGTTTTCAAAGCCTCCACAAAAGAATTTGAACTAGTATCTTCAAAACAAATGTAGAGAGCATGGTCTTCCAGAGAGATTTTGAACACCTACCACCCACCCCCTCATGCAAACACATGCTCTTGACATAAATATATACAGGAGAACTCCCCTTGCCAATTGTTGTAAAGAGAAGTGTGATTTGATAAAGCATGAGATTTGTCCTGACATTACAAACTTATTTCTGCTCTGAACAATGAGAGTAAATATTTAATATCTTGAGGTCCATGCCACGCATGTTACAGCCATCTTGAGCCTTATGTGGTGTTTGATTATGGAATAAGTGTGTGTGTGTGTGTGTGTGTGTGTGTTGGGGGGGGGGGGGAGGGGGGGGGGATCCCCCAAAATGGAGGATATCCTTCCAAATTCTTGACAAGCACCAAATAATTGAGGCTCATACCATGGCCGGGACATCCTCCCAACAAAATGGTGGAATAGTCTTATACTGTGGAATCCTTATTCCCTTCAATTACCCCTTTACCTTTATCCATTCTATAATCACTCAAAAAACTGAGAGGGCAATGTGGTTTTTGCGATAAAGTCTAAAGTATCACAAAGTTCAATGTGTATTAAATGCTGCAGTTGATTCCCTTCACCTATCCCCTACACTTACTCCTCAACTAAATACCAAAACATGCCTATTTTGCAGAATAGGCCTATTCCTTCAACGGTGCAAGGGATATCCCTCCCCCTACTTATTCTACAACCAAGTACCACCTTAGTTTTCACATACTTTTGTTCTTAATATTTTTCCCATAGCAGTTAGAAGAACACTATACAGAAGAACTCTTTCCAAAGTAAACACCTTGGTGTCATTATGACCATTTTTTAAATTTGCCTTTGATCTAAGTTGTATGTCTCCAATTGGTTGAGCAGAAAAAATTTCTACTTGCAGCTAACCTTCCAACTCAAATGCTGTCTAGAATCTTCATGCTTTCCAAATATTTGCTTGGCAAGTATCTCTGACATCTTGTGATATCATTCAAATGTCCGCATCATTGATAAAGCAACCAAAAGGACTTCATCATCAGATACATGGGCTCAGCATAAATAGCTGATGTTACTTACAAGCCCATACCAACCCAATCATCTTGATAGTGCCCTCACGCAAAAAGAGATTAGACCTCTTACACCAAGATTTGGTGAGATGATAATGGGAAAAGAAGTAACTTTTCACCTTTTATTGTGGATCACAATGAGACTTTGTTGTATTATATTTGCCATAGAGTCAACATTTTTTTCATTATTGATGGGGAAGTCAGCTACAATCACTTAAGAAAGGAGCAATCGAGATATTGTTCCATTGACTAATTTTTGAGAGGGATGTCAGAAGGGGACGTTCAAGGATTAGGTGGACTGCATTTTAAGTGCATTTTAAGCTTTTTTCAGTCTGAGTGTATGTTTGGCCTTCTTTCTTGTGGGTGGGTGGGGGAAGAGCTGATCACTTCTGAGCAGTCAAAGCATAGCCTTATATAAGGTTACAATTTGGAGAAGAACAAAATGAAGGATCATTTTTTTATCTTTTTTTTTTCATTAAGATTTTACCATACTAAATCCGAAATGGGATTCTTTATTGGATCAGGAATTCCATTGAATTTTTCATCCTGTAAATGGGATACATTCATGATGGCAAGAAAGAGGAATAAATCCAACATAGAGTAGCTTTTAGTTTCAGTCTTCTTTTTTAAATAGACAGATATGTGTGGTAAATTTTTGCAATATGTTTTCTAAAGGAAGGCCAGCAGTGATATTGGAAAGTTCAAAACTGAACTGTACATATACCCTTTTGGTCTTGAACGATACAAGGGCTAGTGGAGAGCTTAGTGACTCCCTCCAAGATTTTTCAACCTTTCTTAGCAGGATGTGCTTCAGATTACAGGATCCATGCCTTAGGTTAAAAAACAGCACTATCCCTTCAACTACTGTTATGCTTTTGCTTATTGAAAAGATAAGATGAATTTGTTTAACTTTTAAAAGGCAAAGCCTCATCTGTAACACAATGTTTAATTACCTGAAGAAAGGAATGTAATAGCACATGAAAACAGACAAATAAAACTTTCGATCAACCAATAAAGTATTATCCAATTTTGCTATTTTATATCAATACTAAATGAAATCCAACGATTTGATTCTACAGTGGTTGTTTTACGTGAATCATTCAAATATCCAATTTCCCCCAAACTGATCAGCCACGTCTCATGACCTTGTGGCTCTGGTCACCCCTTATATTCTTGTCTAACTCTGGGTACCTGAATGGTCATGCCATCATAAATCCCAGTTACCATCTAGTTCTCACGATCATGCCCAAGGCCTCTTCTGGATGAAACCAAGCCTCTCAAAAATATAATACCAGAATCCTTCTTCCATACCGAAACCCTAACATCAACTCACTTGCTTCAATGATAATCTACTCATAACCGATAAATTCTCAAATGTTCAGCTAGAACCTAAGGGAATAATATTTCTACAATAAAGCTAATCTACCAGTCTCTCTTTTCTCCACAACCAAAAAGATCCATTTTTGAGCCAAATGAATGAAGCAGAATGAACCCATCGGAATTACCCATCGTGCGCAAAAGGCAAATCAAACCAAATAAAAAACAAATGACCGGAGCAATGCAAGCATCGGGCAATGGCATCTACAGAGCTGCCGCCCTAAGTAACCAAAAGAGTGCATTTTTTCCAGAAGAGCGTCCATACCTTCAGATAACCAACCGTAGCCTTTAAGGGAAACGGTGAGCATCGAAGTCATCAGCGCCGATGCGGTCGCGCTGTGTTTCGGTAGGAGTGATTCCACGGCGAAGCTCATCTCTACCGGAGATCTTCAAAAATTTCCAAGAAAAAGGAAAAGAATCAATCAAGAAGAACCCTAAGGGAACGGGAAACTCTCTCTCTCGTTCTCGCTTCGCGCTACCTGAGGAAGCGAGGGGCAGCGGGGCGGACGCGGAGGATGGGAGGGCGGGAGGAGGCTCTGGCCCCAGAGGCGACCCTCGAAGCGGCGGTGCGGAGTGAGGAGGAGCGGAGGACTGACCGGGCGGCGGCGGCGGCGGCCATGTTAACGAGGCAGAGCAGCGATGTTTAGAGGACGGTCCGGAACGATAGCTAAAACCCTACTCAGAGCACGTTTGTGCCGCAGGATCACTATAAAAGATCATGATTCACCGCATTAGCCTGAATTAGAGAGTACAAAGTATACCATATTATATTAATTTAGTATTGGTATCCAATATAGATGGTATACTTATCATGCCATACTGATAGTGCTAAAATGGCATCCGTATAAAATTTGGTATCGAAACGGTAAATTTTGGCTGGAAGCATTATGGCCGATAGACCAAGACATTGAACAAAGCCTAAACCTAAATAACTTTTGAGGACTCGTATCAGAAAATTTTAAGTAGACAATGCTAGATGAGATTGCAAATTGGAAGAAGGCCACATTTTGTCGCTTAGATAGCTAAATAGTGTAAGAGTACATGGGAAAGACATTCTATGGCATACACTTATTCATCTTTTGCATCAGTACATGGATGCAAATTGGAGACCCTACACATTAATGGCTATCCTCACTCAACTTAACATCGCAAAACAAAGAAAAAACAGTACTTAAACATACACGCTATGATGACCATCAAACCTTCAGCTTGCTTCAATGTTGTTCCATCAACTCTATCCGATTAATTCCTAAACAATCGCTCATGGAACATAGTCCTCTCGACTCACCTGGTTCACCTGGTTGTTCTGGTACCCTCCTATTGCGCCAGCTTCAGAATTTCCCCTGGTTGGGTACGTCTCGTACTGGTTGCGGTTTCTCCCGGCATTAACATCGTAGAAGTACCTCCCGTTGTCTAAGAACCTTGTGTCGCTCATGCCGTATTGATTGTTTGGATCTACGTAGTTGCTGTACCCTTTGGTCTCATGGTTTCCACCATTGAACTCTTCGTTGGAGAACTTTGATGGACCGTTGTACGCATATTTGAATTGGTTGGCATAGTTGTATCCGCCATTGTATTTGTTCTCGTAGTTTTCTCCACTGAGCTCGGTATTGGGACGGGCATTATTGTAGTAGTAGTTGTTGTTGTTGTCTGTTGTCGTAGCCGGCGTTAATTGCTCCTGGGGGGAGCCGCCGATTCTTCTATTGAGCTCGGTATTGGGACGGGCATTATTGTAGTAGTAGTTGTTGTTGTTGTCGTCTGTCGTCGTAGCCGGCGCGAATTGCTCCTGGCCATGGCCTTCGAATCTCCTAGTGAGCTCGGTATTGGGACGGGCGTTATTGTAGTAGTAGTTGTTGTTGTTGTTGTCTGTTGTCGTAGCCGGCGTGAATTGCTCCTGGCCATGGCGATAGAGACCATAGCCACTACCGCTCAGGCTCTGGAGTGGAGGAAGAGTCGAAGGATCTTCCATTTTGACGGCAGGGGTCTCTTCGGGGATGGGAGTGGCTTCCTTGGGGTCCTCGGGGCGTGTGGTCTTCATGAAGAATCGGCTTTCTCTAGCATGGATTTGGAACGAAGAGGAGGCAAGGAAGAGGAGGAAGACGAGGGAGAGTTGGTGGAGAAGGGAAGCCATGAGTGCTATGGAGAGGGAGAGGTGGTAGCTAGTGATGGATATGAGTGGGTCTGGCACCACTCCTATATATATATATATAAGGGGGGATTTACCTGAAACATAAAGGAGAAACATGTACGAAGGGTGTCGTACGTGTTCAGCTTTACGTCTTGTCGCCGTGAAATGAGATGGCCGGGTGATGATGCGGGGATTGTGGGACTGTGGGGCAAAAATGATGACATTTTCAGCACGCTGCATGTGCTCTCATGGGACATCCTCAACAAAAAGTCTTTGCATTGGGGTACAAAAGACGATGGACAGAGGGGTGCGTTCGTATCAGCACTAATGCATCGAATTTTACCAGAACTTTATAATTAAGCATGCTTGGGGCTTTCTTAGAAGTTTTTTTTTTTTTATTCTTTTTATTTTGCTGGATGTACTCACATTAGAGCTATATAAATTACTATTTTTATTAAAAAAATAAAAATAAAATAAAATAAAAGATGAACAAACCATGCATATAGCCATAGCCATCTGTCTTTTAATGACGATAATCAAGCATTATATAGCACTCTATCGTGCAAACCATGCACTGCAGAATATTTTAGAAGAGTTGGGAGCTTTCGAACTAAATCTGACCTAAAGTTTAATTCAGCTGGAAACAAGATTATAACCAAAGCGGTGTATTTGTGGTTGACAAAATGCTAAGTAGGTGCCTCTGATTTTTGACCTATGTTTCTATTCCTCTGTTTATATTAGCACCGTGACTAGCGGAGGGTGGTTGGGCATTGAAACTGGGTCGCAGCAAGGGAGGCCATGGCATCTTCTTTCCTTTAAAGTGGCGAGGAAGACATTATTATTATAGCTATTATTATCGGAGTGGAAGACACATGCAGCGGCAATCACGTACCTTAGAGGCCCTGGAGAGGTGGCAAGGAATTCTCTTGTCAGGGAGTGCTCGTATGCCTTCGTCATGATAAACGAAGATGGCATATATATATAGTGGAGTATTAGTCTTCAAAGTGCTAGCTGCATTAAAGAAACAAAGCCACACCATTTTGCAGGACAATCGAACAAACCTTGTAATAACACTTCTGATGGACATCTTGCTGTATATCCAGATCCATGTTTTGATGGTAAACGTCCATTCATCAAAAATTTCATTCTGCCAGTCCCAGAGGCTTCATGAGCTGCTGTACTGCATGCAAATAAGAACGATAAATGATCTATTAAAAAACTGTGGAAAAAAGCAGAACAGTGAAACTAATATACTGCTAAATTACAGAATTTTAATTCTACCGTGTTTAGAATTTTAATATATAGGGCTAAGCCATCACTGATCAACCTATTTATTTTGCAGCAGTGCAGGGAGAAGTTTAAATATGAAACTTCCTTTGAAAACTTCCACTTAAATATTATAGTATGACCCTTGTTGGAAACTTGCATGTCACGAGCTCACCACTCGCTCCAGGTTCCAGCCTTGGGGATCGTCTCGTCCTCTCCACGGCGAGGCCGACCTGCGGATTAGTTGGTTTGGCCGCGATCGCATCAAAATTTGATGGGTTCTAGAGACAACAAATGCAACCCGATGGTGGGAGGGGTCATGAATTTAGAGCCGAGCTTTGTGTCTAAATTATATTTAATTTTATTTAAGCCTTAAGCCGAATTTTTTTAAAATTTGATATTTTCTATGCCTAAATTTGATGGTTTGCATGGCACCACAAAAATTTTAGGAGCAGAACCTGGGGTCTCGAAAGATTGATTGATCTTCTTTCATGACATCAGCCGTTGGATGGCACTTCATATAGTTCTCAACGCACGCTAAACTTCTTCATCTGCTTGCATAGATTTTGAAGCAACTATTGCGAGATCTAATGGTGGATTGGTACAAAGGGAGGTGAGGCCTGTTTGCTTTGGATTCCCAGCTCATGTTAATCTGCTGTGTGAATCTTCGTGGATCCAGATTAGGTAGATCTAAATTCTAAATTAGCGTGTGGGGTTGAAATTATAGGCTACTAATAGGAGGTTGATAGCTCTTGGTAATAGTGACCTAATTTTTGGATTTGGAAAGACCTAGGTTTTGGAAAAAGATGGATTCCCATAGGCTTAAATTAGGTTCTCTAGGGCCAGCGACAAGCCTAGCCTAGTCTCATGGAAGAAATTTCTGGATAAAATGTTGAAATAAAATGAACCTCCCTGTAAGCAAAAGTTTTTATAAAGGTTGTCATGAAGGTTGATGTTAGTTTAGCATTATTCTTGTTCCTGATTTTAGCCCCTATCCTTTCCCTGGATCCGACAAGCATAATTATTGGCCCTTTACAAATTTTTGATCTTGAAAATTCAACACATTGGCCTTGACTTTGGCTGTAAATCCAATTGTTTATGGATCATTTGAAGATAATAAACATTTAGTACGACAAATCTAATTGGGTACGGTAGAAAAAGAAAGTTTACTAGGTGGAGCTATTAAGATTAAATTTCTTATATAGAATCTATTATTATATATATAAAAAAGATACTTTTTTTTTATATATGTATTGTTGCTATATTGGTTGATGTCTCAAGGTATATATAGGTATTTCAGTTGAGTCAACACCTCTATTATCATAATTCAAGCATCATTAAGCATCCTCTTGTTCATGCTCCCCATTCCTTCACTGGTTATGAAACAGCATTATCACTTCTCAATCTCTGATGAGAGAGATTCTCTATATAATTCTTTTTAATAAGAAATATATCCTACTTACTCTAGCTCTTGCATTAGAGAAAAGACAACCGGTGGTTAAAAGTGAGAGTGCATTTATTAAACGTAATATTCAGTGCAAACATTAATTGCTTTCTCTCATGTGATTAGACTATACATTTTTGACACAATCTCTTGCATATTTTGCATTAATGAAGGTCCAATACAAATATTTACTCACCAATATCTACAAGCAAGTAATGTTATTTTCATAACCTAAAACAAAACTAAAACTTATAACAAGAGCTTTATATCAGTGATAGCATTCTATTTTAGTTTCAAGTCTTGCGTGGTTGTAGGCTTTAAAATTCCATCTAAAATGCAGATTATATTATATATATGTATGTATATACTTATACGTATATATGCTCCTGGTAAACTCCCTCCTAGCCATACCAGGGCAATAGTGTGCAAAGGAAAGGGAAGACAAGAACGAAGAAGAATCGTAACAAGAATCCCAATTAATCCATGCATGAACCCAACATCAACCAGCCTGCGTAATTTTAGTATAAATTTTTTCCCAGTGGACCTCATGAGAGCATCACTCTCTCTAGTACACAGGCAGCTGAACACTGGTGAATTCATAGACGATGGTCGCACCCTTTCCTTCCCACCATCAGAGACTCAAAAACTGACTCCTAAAAGGAGAGACATCCTTGGTTTAGAAGGAAAGAGAAATAGAGATCAACCCATCAGCCCAGAGAAAGGCTGGGCCGAAAGAAAACAAGAGTTAAGAGAGAGGAAAGAGAAGCATGGCAAAAATTTTACCGCGGTGTGGTTCAGTGGGTAAGCATCCATCTCTCTTGCATCTCTCCTCTTTAATTTCCTTTATGGCTCTTTTTTTTTAAAGAATTTTATTTACTGTTGTGTTTGGAAAATTTGCAAAAAGAAAATAATCACTTTACTTTCATTGCAATTTAATTTTACTGGAAAAATAATTTATTTTTAAAGTTTTATGAATCATTATATTTCTATATTTAAATGACAGCAGACATATTTGATTGATCTGCATGTAAAGATATTCTCATAGCTAGTCATAACGGCAGGTCTATAGCAGTCCATTAAAAACCAAAAAAAAGGTGCTTCGACCAAAAAAATTATACATTAGTGCCGACATAAAAATGGAATGGATTCTTCTTACCAATTGCTCTTTTGTAAAGAAATACTTCTATTTAAGGTTTTCTACCTCTCAGTGGGCCTTGTTTGTTGGATGCTGTTGTAGGATGGGATGTAGGGCCTGCAAAATATATAATTATATAGGAATTAGATTGTTAGCTCATTTAACTTACATTTTCTCATAGCTTGTCCATATCCAACTTAGATATTAGACTTTGGGCTGCAAGAAGAAAAAGAAAATATATAAAAATTTTCCTTTTTCTTGTAAGATTTGGACTAAGAGAAGCTTGGTTGATACAGGGTTATGCTTAAATGAATAGCCTAATCAACAAATCCTACAATATTTTCAGTCCAATCCTGTAGGGATAGCCAACTAGAACCTCAAGCGATTCGGTGGTTCATCAATCATATCCCTTGTTAACGCTAATATTGTGAATTGTTTGCATGTTTATATCTTTAGTACATTTTTTTGATCGTTTAAATTACATGATTCTTTATCAATGGCATGGTTGGAGCCATTTGTGATTAGTTTGGAACATTCATCCTGAGGCTTGTTGAGGTTTGACTTGAGGCTAATAGTCTAATAGAGACTGGTGGTCTTGTATCTCATATTGCCAGTTACGTTTCAACCTCCGAGGAACGATGTGCTTTTGCGGTGTGAATTATTTCTATTTTTATTGGCCCAATTCTGAAGGGTCCATCAGGCCATCTCTTTAGCAGTCATAACGAAGGCCCATCAAGTTAGCAGCGCACACCATGTACCTGCGAAATAGATAGGAGCTTGACATGATCCAAGTGATTGTAGTTTATTTAGGTCCGTTTGTTTTGCAATAGAGAATGAAAGTAGATTCATCGAAATTCAATGTTTGCAAGGTGATTCACTTAAAATCAATTGGCAAGTAGATGAAGTCACTTGGCCGTTTGTCTTCTAATCCTATGGGTGTCTTGAGCTGCACTTCGATCATTCAAGAGATGATATAGTGCAATGAAGTATGTTCTTTGAAAGCTAGAGTCATCTAGCTTACCACATCTGTGCCTATCTGACTTACCGCATCTGGTTAGATAAGAATGCCTGCATTTTCGAGAGGAGGGCACCCCCGCAAGTTGTAGTGGACAGAGCTTTCCGGCATGCGGCCGAGATCATCTACTCTATCAGGGCGACTTTACTTGGAGGGACTTGGGACACCTAAGGTTTCTACATTGCTGTTACAGCGCCCAGGTTCATTTTTGTCACTTGGGAACCTCCAACCTTTGGTCATCTTAAGGTAAACTTTGACGGTAATGTGCTAGCCGGAGGAGATAGAGGAAGGACGGAATTTGTGATCCGTGATCACAATTCGAAACTAATTGCTGCAGAAGGGCAACGCATCTGTGGCACGACAGTCATAGGAGCGGAGTTCAAGGCGGCATTGGAGGGTATCATCTATATGAAGAGTGTCCTAAGGGCTGACGAGATCACCCTAGAAGGACACTCCGCGATGCTGATCGATTGGATTCGGGACGCTGAGCAACATGTCGACGGCCATCCTCTCCTTAGCAATATGCAGCGGATGAGGAGAGTCTGTGACTCTTTTCAAGTTGTTCATGTGTATCGGAAAGCGAATCGAGCAACTGATTGAGTTGCTTCCTTTGTTGTTCATTACTCCAGAGAGGTCTCATGGATATGGACTGAGATTATGCCCTTATCTTTATGTCATATATTGTATCTTAACTCAATAGGTTGCACTCACGCCAGATTAATATGATCGACTGTTGTACCCCCTCAAAAAGAAAAAAAAAGCTAGAGTCAATAAAAAATTGGTTTAAAAACATTCAGGTAGTCTTGCAACATACCTACTCATTATAATATATATAATATATTAATAATATATAGATGTATCTTTTTTTTTTTCGGACTCAAAAGATATTTTTATTCTCAAATTTCAGTCTAACCTAAAAATCCATCCTCGAGGACCGATTTAAGATTACCAAGCTGGACACTGATTTTAGGAATGAAGGAAATTTAGAAATACTACCATGTGGGATTATCGAAATGCAGTCAAGCACCCATCTTACATCACCCTCGTCACTCGATACCAAATGCTCCTATAAAGCTGCAGGATGAATGCAAGCATCAGTTGCATGTACAATGCAAATTATCTCGAATCCTCGTCCATGGCCTCGAATCCCCCTGCCATCGCTATCATGCGGGTGTTCTTCCATATTACCCCTTTCTAGCAAAAATGCACCATAAATGGTCTAAGAAAAGAAAGCTAGAGGAATGCACCTGGATCACTCGAAGAAAACATATGAAAAAAAAAAGTGGCACAAGAAGAAGAAAAGAAGGTTCTGAATGAATGCAAGCTTAGAAACTAAGGTTGAAGGAGGTGCCGGGCACCGTAACGATTCTTCGACGAAACGACTTGATACGGACCGTGCCGGGCCTATACCAAGAGAGGGCACGACATCATGGGAGAGAGAAAAAGAGAAAGAGCGAGCGAGCAGGGAGGGAGGGTCGGAGGAGGGTGGTGGATGTCGGTGGAGGGCCGGCAAAGGCTATAGCCGGTTTTCCTGTTTTAAACAAAACATGGGTTCTGCCGTGGCTAAAATATTTTGCAATTTTTAAGCGAGGTCTATAAATCGCTTACCGTATTCACTTAAAAATCGCGAAATTTAAAAATCGGTAAGAAATTTGCCGATTTTATTTTAAAAACGTAAAATTTTTTAGCCGCATTTGGACCTCGTTCAAAATAGGGGAACTGACCGCGGCCTCCGCCGGCTTTTATGGCTTCCGTCGGCAAAACCGCAGCCCCTGCCAGCCTTTATGGCTTCCGTCGGCAAAACCGCAGCCCCTGCCAACCTTTATGGCTTCCGTCGGCCCTTTGCCGGCGTCCGCCACCCATCTCCGGCTCTTCCTCCTCCGCTTGTGTTTTTTTTTTTTTGCCACTCCAGTAACGAGTTTTGTTTCTATTATCGAAATCGTATACCACTGAGGTGGTAGCTCAGTGGAACTGGACTTTTACTTCCACCCGGGCAATCCGAGTTCGAAACGTACGGGCGTCGATTAAATGTGAAGACCGCATGCTCCCCACTCAGACACGTGGGATGGGAGGGCTTATTGGTCCGCCGATAACCTCGGTGATGCCAGATGTGACGTCCTCATACTGAGGGGTCGTACCAGAGCCCAGAGAGATAACCGAGCCGGGCTCACAGGTGGGAAGAGTATGAGTAAAAACAGCCGGCGTGCCCAACACACGATCAGTTCTGCCCGCATCGAACATTCTTCTGGCGGAGTGGGGCCCAGTGGAGGCTACTACACGGGGGACTTGCCCCTTCCTCCTCATTTCTCTTTTGCCTGAGAAAAAAATAAATAAATAAATAAATAAAATTGTACCTGTCAGCTGGTACGCCGCGGATCGGACGGGTCGCCGACCTTATTAGAAGCTATCATAAAGAGTGCTAAATCTGTCCGTCGCCAGCTTCTTCTCGAACCTTCCACAGGCTTCTCGACTTGTCTCTCTTCCAGGCCTTTCCACCTCTCCCTCTATGTCTTCCCCCTCCTCTCTTCTTCGCAATACTGAAATCCAAACGATCGCAGACGAACCATTCGCCGTTCACCACCACTACCAGGTAGTAGAAGAAGAGGAGCAGGGATCGCAGAGCAGAGGAGGAAGCTAAGAGATGGGAGTGGATTACTATAAGATCCTCCAAGTCGACAAGAACGCCAATGATGGAGACCTCAAGAAAGCCTATCGCAAGCTCGCCATGCGATGGCACCCCGACAAGAATCCCAACAACAAGAAGGAAGCTGAGACCAAATTCAAACAGATCTCCGAGGCTTACGAGGTACTCAATCCATCGCCCAACCTCTTCTCCCACTCGATTCCCACCTCAAATCCCCTTCTATCGCTTATTTCGATCCTTTTGTTGGTTCTCACTTCGAATTCCCTCCAAAGATCTCTTTTTTCGGAATATCAGAATCCGTTTTATAGGTGTTGCCTCAAATTCCCTCCAAAGATCCCTTTTTTCTTCCTGTTTTCCTCTTTTTCTTAGGTCTTCTCTCCAATTCCCGCCCAAAGAATACTTGTTTTGCATCTATTTCAATCCGTTTTCGAGTTTCTCCCTCAAATTTCCTACAAATATAAACTTATTTAACGCCTAGTTCCCCTTCTGTCTTAAATTCCTATCCCCGGATCACTTTTTCACCCCATTTTTTGCTCCTGTTCTCTAGGTTTTAAGTGATCCCCAGAAGCGCGCCATTTACGACCAGTACGGGGAGGATGGGCTCAAGGGACAAGTCCCGCCTCCGGGTGCCGGCGGGGCGTCCTTCTTCCCCGGCGGCGACGGGGACGGCCCCACCGTGTTCCGCTTCAACCCGAGGAACGCCGACGACATTTTCGCTGAGTTCTTCGGGTTCTCGAGCCCGTTCGGGAGCATGGGAGGCGGCAGCAAGAAGGGCGGCACCAGGTTCTCCAGCTCGATGTTTGGGGATGACATGTTTGGGCCGGCGTTTGGTGGCGGAGAGGGGCCGATGCATTCGCGTCAGCCACAGAAGGCAGCGCCGATAGAGAATTCCTTGCCATGTAGCCTCGAGGACTTGTATAAAGGCACAACGAAGAAGATGAAGATCTCCAGGGAGATTGCCGATATGAGTGGGTAAGTCTCTTCTCTAAATCTTTTCTTAATCTTGGAAATGTTTTTTATATTTTCGTTTTGCTCTTTCTTTGATGCCTATTTTTTCTTCGTGCTCTGAATCACTTTTGTTTGGTTGGATTAAAAGTGATGGAAGATGGGTGTGTAAACTTATATCGATTAAGTGAGCTTTAATTGATGAGATGCCTCGTTTATATGATTATCCAAGCTTGAGTTTGTTGGGATTACTTGGATTTCTATTTTATTACTGTTCCGCATACTCATTGGAAACTCTTTCCACGGCAGTGTAAGGCATCTCATCATAATCAGACAGTAAAAATAATTTAAATAATAATGTTCAAATTTAAATTAAATAACAAAATTAAAAGTGTTATAAAACTTATAATATTTCAAAATCTTGTATATCAACTCTAAAATAAAATTTAGTCTAAATAAAGATGTTAAAATCTTATCTCTAATCACTCTTCTAAGATAAATTTTCGAGTGACGCTGGTTCTTCGGATCAATTAAAAAAAGTAAAAAAATTGTATAATGAGCTAGAAAATTCAATAAGCAATGAATAAATCAAGCAATAAAATATTAATAGTATACTGAAATTAAGTATGCAAAATATATTGATTCAAAACCAAATCGATACGATATCCAGTCATTTCAAATTTCAAATCTTGTTTCATAAATCAATTATCTTTCAAATCATTAAGTTCATCGACAGCCATGAATTATGACCACATTTATGTCCTATAACTGGGCTAGAATATAAGCTCATCAAAGTGCCAATGTATAACCCCCGCTAGTAGAGTATCGATATGCCAATGTGTAACCCCCACTAACAGGATGCTGATATGCTAACATATAATCTCCACTAGCAGGGTGTCGATATACGTGAATAATCTCCATTGGCAGAGTGTCGATATACAAACAAATAACCTACACTAACAAGGTATCGATACATAGTCTAGCTGCGAGTCTAAATTTGTTTCGAAGCAAAAACTTGTTTTTTCATATTCAGTGTTCCAAATCCTAAAATACATAAATTCATATGACATCAAAATCAATCGAATATAATCCATATCAAAATCAATACATTTAATTAAGAATTATATAATATTCTAGAAAGAGGCACATATAATAATAAAATACTATGCATCAATTTTATAAATCCAGAATAATTTGATTAAGAAAATATCTATAATTTGTTGATGGATCTAGAAAAAAGAGTTACATTACTTGCAAGCGAATCCAAAGTATTAGTCCAATCAGTTTCAAAAATAGAAATCTTAATTCTAATATTTTATAGGATTGATGAAATGAGAGTGCTCGACATCCCTCTCATCTGATCATGTTCGAACTAGGGTACTGATGGTTCAATATAGATCGGAGGTAATCAAATCTAATAGTATATGGGAAGGGGAGGGATGGTGTGCCGCCCATCAAACATAGATTAGGGCCCTTCATTAGGGTTGACCCAAAATCATGAAAAGAAGTATCTTACTAGGTCTATCATCTCTAAAGAGAGTAAAGAAAGAAAGTCCAGTAGAGAGAGAAAAATAAGAGAGACTGAGAAAAGAAAGAAGAGATAGGAGAGAGAAAGAAGAGAGAGACTCTCTTCTTCCTCAAAATAGAGGAGAGTACGTCTCCCCTCTTTGGTCAGATTTAGGGGGCAGTCATGGTAGTCAGCCTCGACGATGGCAGGAGACAACAAGGCTCGGCCAACCTCGGTGGCCGGCGGCGACGAACTGCGAAGAAAAAGAGATCAAAACAGGGCACCCTGTTTGGGACAGTTTTTTGGCAAGCAATTCGTCAGCCCAAATCAGGGTGGTTTACGACTAATAAGACCAAGAGAGAGAAGAGGAATGCCTACCTTAGTCCAGCAAGGTGGTCCTTCCGGCTCCTTTCGGTGACAAATCGAGGAAGATTGGAGGAGAAGCTTGGGATCGGAGGCTTGATCTTAGGTGAACTCGAAGGAGGAGGACGAAGGTCTTTAAATAGACAGTCCCGGCTTTATCCGGCCGTTCTTTGGGTGGCGATGGGACTCAGATCATTATTGCGATTGGGGAGGAAAAAGACTCCCAGCCGGAGGCTTGCTCTCAATTCTCCCTCATGTGCGTCTCTCGATTCTCCCTCACGTGCGTCGCACTTGAAGTTGGCCTAAATATGGCTAGGCCGGTCAAGTGGACCGGGCCCAGTCCACTGGCTTCACATGAGTAGTGTGAGTGTGAAATATGTTAGTTAATTTTGTTGTTTGATGAAGGCATGCTCTCTTATATATTTGTTCGACTGGTTGTTTTAATTATTATTTTCTAATATTTTGGTGCAGTTACCTTGAGCTTCTCATATAGTTTTGTTTTCTTATGGGTTTGAGCCATTCGCATCTCGAACTTGAGCTTTGCCTACGTTCCCACCAACTTCGGGTTCATGTGTGTGATTCATTCGTGGCTTGTAAAATAGAAGCATTCCTTTGCTTTCAAAATTCACGTGCATACCAACGCCATTGGCATGCAAATGCATCCCTAGTATTGTTAGTGAATGTGTGACAACTTTTAACACCATTTCATCTCAGGTTTACTGTTCTGGATTGATTGAGTTACTATAGGAAGAAAATGTATTATTATTTCTATTGTAATTTCAGAAGAGGATTTTATTTTTGTTCCGCATTCTTATAGATGATGAACTCGTTTCTGTTAGACATGTATCCTTTGACAAGTTTGGTTGTTTCTTCCGTATTGTTGGCTTCCAGTTCTTTGCTTATCCATTAGTAAATTATATGCTTTTTGAGACTTCTGCAGATAGACTTGATAAAAATTCCGTCTTGGCAGCTTGTATATCCACTAGATTGGTTTATGATTTCAGTGCAGTTACTGATTTAATTATTTGATCCTTTTGTCCAGCAAAACAATGCCAGTGGAGGAAATCCTGACCATTGAGATAAAGCCTGGTTGGAAGAAGGGAACAAAGATTACGTTCCCTGAGAAAGGAAACCAACAGCGCAATGTCATTCCTGCAGACATTGTTTTCATCATCGATGAGAAGCCACATCCTGTCTTCACAAGGGAAGGAAATGATCTGGTTGTGACAAAGAAAATTTCTCTTGTTGAAGCTCTGACTGGGTGTACCGTCCATTTGACAACATTGGATGGTCGCAGCCTTACCATACCCATAAATTCTGTGATCCATCCCAGCTTCGAGGAGATTGTTCCTAGGGAGGGCATGCCAATACCTAAGGATCCATCCAAAAGAGGGAACCTCAGAATCAAGTTCGACATCAAGTTCCCGACAAGGCTTACTTCAGAGCAGAAAGCTGGGATTAAAAGGCTGCTTGGTCCTTAAGCCTGAAGCAACTGGAGAGAAAAGTTTGTGAATATTTCTAGTTGAGGGTTTGCTCGATGGGTTTGATGTACTTGTAGCCTGACTAGGCTTTTGCAATAAGCTTAATCTGATAGCTGAGCACAAACATAATTGTAACGTGATCATTTTTCGGTTCTAGAAGAAAATGAAGACACGTTTTTTCCCTTATTTCTCCTCCCTTAACCCAGATTGTTGCTTGAGAACTGCTGTGCAAAGGTAGCGTTCCACCCTATGTATCTTGCATCGTGACTGTAGATCATGCGTTCGGGTTGAACTCTTCTTAATTGGACCTTGTATGGTTAACCCCCTACTTCGGCAGGAGATGGTGATGGTCGATTTTTTGTTCAGCTCCAGTCCGGGGGTTCAAAAGATTCTCATTGATAATTGTGTGCCACGAAAGATGTTGGAGATACTTTTGAGGTCTATCGTCTTCATGCAACCAATGAATTTTCTCATCTTGAAGATCCTGATGATGCATCGTGGTTTTGTTCTATATCCCGCGCGCCATCGATAACTTGTCAGGTGGCTGGTAACGGGCTCTCTCTCCTTCGGTTCCTGGAGGTTCTTGGATAATAGCACTGATCGGTTCTTGGAATATAAATGTAATGCCTCTTTTATTTGCCCCACCTGTTTCCAAATATTCAGGACCTTTGTCTCATCAATCCATCTTTAATTTACCCCAACTCTTCTCACATATTTAGGACTTCCAAGCTCCTTTCTTCTATTGACTGCAGCACTTTAGCAGAAGACTATTTATCCCAGTTTACAGATAAATATGGCACATGCTTTAACTATGTCCGTTCTCTTGTAACTTTTCCAAAATAAAACAAAGATATCCTAAACAAAATGAAACTTTTATAAATAAAAGATAAATCGTTTAATAGGTACATGGAACAGCCTAGAAACACCTGAGCAACACAAAATCTACAAACTTCTGCCGCATCACTCGGTATTACTAGGCGAGCTAAGAGCGCAAAGCTGACTCAAACCTGCCCTTCCCACTGACCTCCTTCCCTTATCTGAACTGTCCAGAATTCACCTCAGATTGCAGAAGCAATTAGAAAGCTTCCTCAGACTGCCTCGGCACTTAAATTACCTGAAAAAAAGAATAATGACAGCTACAGCTATCACCAGGCAAAAAGAAAAATGGATAGTTATCATTTTCTTAAATTTTTTTCTTCTACTCTACACAGGAAGAATTTGAATTCCTTAATCACTGTATTCTGAAGAGAACGATGAAGCCCCTTCATCTTCATCTCCATTTCCTTCATCCCTGACCTCCCCCACGTCCCCAATTTCTTCATCATCTTCATCATCCACATCAGCATCCAAGTCCTCATGCCCACTGCGGTCCACCTCATCTTCCTCGTCATCTTCAGGATCATCCTCCTCTTGACTCTCATCATCCATTAGTCCTATGGGTTTGCTCTCATTGTAGTCTATAGCATAGTCTGCTGCCTGATCATCGTACTCCTCTCCTGATGCTTGACCATTTTCATCAGATTGGGAACCTTCACTGTTGTCATCATCTTCGATGTACGGCCTTCGGGTTTCCTCTAAACCCCACTCTTCTCCACCTGAGCTTCTTGGAGACTCCTCAACACTGTCCTGTCTGACACTACTACTCACACTCCTAAAATTGCCAAACAGAGACTCCTTTCGAACTGCTGGCACCCTGCTCTCAGATCTTTGCCATGACCTAACAGTGCGACGACCCCGCCTACGCCCCCCTCGGCCACGTGCCCTGCCTCTTCTTGCATACTTCCTTGTGGTCTTCTCAAAACTATTAATGTTTTCATCTCTGAACTCTACTCTGGTGGAGTTTACATTCCCTCTGGAGCCTCTTCCTCCACGACCACGACCCCTTCCACCCCGACCACGGCTCCCTCGTCCACGACCTCTACGTCCACTTCCAGGATCAAGCCACTTAGCCTCTTTCAGGTAATCTACTTGGTCTGCAGTATCTGTTGGATCCAGCTCTTGGAAGTTCTTTACAACAGCATATCTTGATGGAAGTTTCTGCATAAAAGAATAGTACTATAATCCAACAGGGCCATTAGATAATCACTATGCTTAGGGCCTGTTTGGATGCCCACACAAAGAATTCCAGGGATAAGTTCCTCATGCAACTGAATTTTAAGAGAGTCAGTGGCTGTGGAGAAAAATTTCGCATCCATGGCAAGAGATCAGGAACTTTGAGATTATAGTCCCTGAAAATTAAGATACTCGAATCCCTCCCTCTCAGAGAAGATTTCCAGAATCCCAATTTTTTTGAAAACACGAGCCAAACTTTCCTTGATTAGAAACATTATTTTACTCTCAAGCTAACCTCTTCCCACCATTAAACATTTACGGTACATCCTCTGGACAGCTTACCGGGGCATCCAGACAGCTCCTAGAAGTCCCAACACAAAGAACCGACACTAATCTACAAAATTTTATTTTTTTTCCTCATATATTTCCCAGCTAATCAATGCCGAGTAGAAGGGAATTAAATATGTATAAAATTTAAGAACACAACACGATCCAATAGAACAAGCTCATTTCAGGATAGCATTAATATCAGAATTTACAAGAGCAATGAGATGCAAAGTATTCAGATTTTAGCTTACTGATAAAGTTCCTCTAGATTTAGGATTGGTTTAGTTCAAAGTTTAGATGAGTCCATGAGACAGGCAGTGAAACACATTAGGAAAGAAGCACGGAATAGTTTTAGGAAAAAAGAGAAAGAGACAGACATTTGGTGAAAATGATGACTTAGAATGGTGCCCAAACCCCAAAACACCATTCATATGTTGGTGAGTGATACTTCAATAGAATTTAACTTGAAAAAGAAGTAGTTTCTGATATTGGACTAGTGATTAAAAATGTAAACTTCAAGATTTGTCTTGTCTATCAATGTATTTTGTAAAACAACAAGATGATAAAAGGAAGCCCTGCTTTAAAGGATTACAATATATATGGAGACACTTTCAATGTAATTTCCTGGAGGCAGATAACATTCAATTAGATCTTGGGAGAAACAGGGGCATTCTTCTGAAATAAAATTAGAGAATTGACAAGTTCAAATCAACATAGACTGGATTCCAGTTGCTATTTCAAAAGGTTGGGCACAGCCTAGGTGCTCACACTAACTCTTGCATCCTAGCATCCCTCTTATTTCCTTTTGGAATTATAGTTTTGAATGTTAAGCATGCATTTAAAAATCATTTATTTTTGATGTAATATAGATAACCTAAATACAACTACTAAGGCTCCAAATTGTAGTTCATGGTCGTTCTTCCTGAAAAAGAGACAGGACTCTTTAATCACGATTACTGGATTGAATACGAGCAAAAATTGATTAAACTGTACATAAATTGCTTTCAAAAAGTAAGGAAATATTCTATCCCAATTTTTGAGACAAAGCTTAACCAACATTACATAATTTTGCCCCCTACAAAAATTTCCACATGAGAAAATTAAGGCATATTTCTAGAGAATAATGCTATAGGAAACCAGTTATATGCAAATGAAAATTCTCTTGCCATGTCAAGAGGGAATTTCCGTAAGTCAAGATCTATCATACCGGCCTGTACTGAACTATACAGACTATACGGTACCTTACCCGTACGATACCGAGGTTCGTTCGGTGAGTCGAACCAATCCAGACCGGTCTAAACCGAGCGGAACCGTCTCATACCACTGGTACTATCCAAAACTAGGGTGCATACTGTACCATAAAGATCCGTATCGCATGCTTTTGGACGGTACCATGATCAAAGTGAGAAAGGCCAGGGAGTTGTCTCAGTACGGGATGGTATTGTACCATACCAAACAGGTGACGTACTAGTGTGTTATCCAGCACTGAGGTTGTAGACCTCCACGGGGTTTATTGGTATGGAGTTGCTAGAACAGCAATTGTGGGCTCAATGAACTTTTCTTGTGTGCTTAACAGGTGCCCTGAAGCATTTCCTATTTCAAATAAATCCGAAGAATCATATTGGTCCAATGGGTCACAAAATTGATGTTCAAATCTTCATACATCAAACAAATGCTTTATGATTTAATCAACTACAAAATCATAATCAACCATTATGACGTTACTGATTCCTATATTCCCATCCTATTCAGGTTTACAAGCTATCTGGTTTATCTATTAAGAAGGAACACCAAAATTCATACGAAAAGAGCAGATGAACTTACAATGAACTCTCCTACTTCCTTCTCTTTATGAGATTCCAGCTTCTGGTGCAGCATGTAAGAAATTGACGAATCAAAATCCAACAGCCTTAAAGCCACAGCTGCGGCAGTATCAGGCACCCATGGAAGTACAGGAACCGATCCAGAAAGGCCAACAGTGCTGTCCATGACGAGTCCTAGTGTAGTAGAACTCAGCAGTTCAGTTGTTGTTTCAAAATTCGATGATAGACAGTCCCGTTTTATGGCACCTTCTAACAAAGTCAGAATCTGCAAGCAAACAAAACAAAATACGGCATTACTTCTAGATTTCTATATAAAAAGATAGTAGTATTGTAATCGAAGGAGTGTAGTATGAAATTATATTGCCACCAAGAAGATACCTATTCAAAATCAGGCAATACCAAAAGGCTTAAGTAACATCCACAAGATGCAGCACAAATGACAAGTCGTGTATTTGAGATAACCTATAACCATCTAACCTTTTTCCCAACTATTTGGGTTTGTGTGTATTTTAAGAGATATAATCCAAAATTCTAAGTGATTATATCCATAGCATAGTACCAATAACAAACTAATTCACATTACTGATAGGACTTCACAAACTATAAACTATAAAGTATCTACAGTCATCATATTTCTTTAACTTCTGGTTTTACTTTTTTTCTTTCAAGTTTTACAAGTCTATCCAGAAATGTTGGTGAATTTTCCAAAATTTCATGGAGTATAAAATTTTCCCTTTATGAAAACTAGAAAATATTCTTTTCTAGGCCAACCCAAGTTCCAGTCGGAAAATACATCCAGAGTTCCAGACCACTTAGCATTAATTCAATTCAAATTCTTTCTCATTCTTGAGTAGTGGTCAGGATCTACTTAAGAGTACAACAAACCCATAGATAAGCTGCTTGTGCTTCATATCTATTATGCAGTTAAGAAGCTTGATACCATGTTCAACAAAGCACGATGGTTGATTTTGCAATCCACCAGCGACCATTGTAGTAGTGTGTTGTCTCTCTTTCAGGTAATGCAATGAAATAAGGACAATTTACTTTTGACAGGCATACTAATAAAGAACAACTGGTACAAAATATACATTGAAAGATGAACCAGGAATTTTCCAAACTGTATTACTGCTTATTTTCTTGTCTAATATAACAATGCAACATTTATTTATAATGTCATGCAGAATACCTACACTGTTGCAATTCTTAGGATCATTGCTATGCCATTTTTTATTGGATGACTCTCCTCCCTCCTACTGGAATTGGAAAGTCCTTTACGGGTTGAAATTGGCTATGCAAACAAGAATTAGTAAGACTAATATTGGAATATTTAGGGGTTATCCAATACAGTATGATGTGTGGAGAGTGAGAAACTGCAGGTGGAAACTTAAAGAAGTTTGCAAAGACTGAAAATGAAGAGTAAGCAGGCAATACCTCCATCAGGCATGAGTAGGAACTTGCACAATAATCAACAAAAAAGTATTATCGGCAGTAGTACAAAAGAGAGTTGAGCAACATACCCATGCCAACATGTATATTATACACACTCATCTGATTCCTATGAACTACTTACATGCTCATGTGATTCACGTGAAAGCCAGCACATTAAGTGGGAAATGCTGCATTGCAAGCTGCATGTGGACAAATGTTCCACTACAAGCAAATGCAAATCTATCACTGTCCTTCACATCTACATGCATGTGGTGTGTATTTACAATGTTTTATAGTGCATTACATTCACAATACAACACATTTAAATAACAAAAAAATAAAGTTAATTCAGGATACCAATTCAAACTTATGCATGTGTACACAAAACAGTTTAATTATAAGGAAAAAAATATTAATCATCATCCTCATTATTGATGCAGTGACTTGAAGTAAGCAATGACTATGAATTTCATCAGAAACAAACCAATATTTCTTGCCAAATGCTGAAGCAAAAACCTTGATAAGAAAATTCACATGGTGCTAAACAGAAAAATTATGGCATTTGCAGCACTCCTTGTGATGGGCAATAACTGCTGAGGGCAATGGAGATAATTTATGTTTTAAGCCACAAAAATGTGTCACTGATGTTAACTGGGTTACAAATTGGCACCAATTACAAGATTTGGATGGAACAGAATATTAAGTTACTAAACTACAGAAATTCATTTTTCACATATTTTCTGAGCTGAATGGCTTTTGTTGTTACATAGGAAAATACAAGCAAGATCATAGGAAAATAGGACATACATCTTCAATAGACCTGTTCACAGGCCCAGCCAGCTCAAGCCCACAGCCTTTTGGGTGGGCTTGGGTCAAGGTTTTAGGCCTGGCAGGTCAGTCTACACCTGGAAAATAGTCTCGCTTAATATGGGCCAGGCTTGGGGATTAAATCCCGGCCCCCAGCCCGACCCCTGTATGGCCCAAATTTTTTTGTGTGTTGATTGTTTATGTTTGATATATTTGTAGACTTAATTGGCAATTGTTGATGATGCGTGAGCTTAATAGGGCAATAGACATATTGTAGGTAATTGGCAACATTTAAATATTCATATTTAGTTTTTTAAAAATATTTTTAAGCATTTTTTAAAAAAAAATTAAAAAAGTGTCAGGATGCCCGAAGCCCGGGCCTAAGTAAAATTTGGGAAAAGCCCAGCCTGGCTCATGAACAGATCTAATCTTCAATAATGGTCACTTTTATAATATCATTTTGTTAGCTCTCGATGAGTAATTAACCGAATCATGATTAAGGTTTCATGTTTTGGTGCCAATGCATGGGCCATGACACACATGTCATGCCATGTCAGAATAAGAAAGTCAAAAGAAAAACATAATACCCTTTTTTAATTTAAAATATTTAAAAAGAATAAATAGATTATGTGTCAACTCATGCTGGGTGCCAATTCTGGGCAATGATCATAACGCATTACTTCTCATTTCATTTAATTGAGATAACGAACATTCAACTTTACATTCACATTTTACAAAAGCAAAAAGGATTAGAAACAATGAAGTGAACAATCCAGGAATCCCACAATCCAAAAAGACAACCAATTGGAATGCTAAATCAAATTTTACTAGCTTGGAAGCTATTTCACCCTGATTAATTTGAAGATCTTTCCAGGCCTAAATTGTGTTCATTTCAGATCAGGGCCATTGATACTTCTGATCAATGACAACAGAAGAAAAACAAGGACAGCTAAGCTCCCAAAGCCTACGAGGACCAAAGCACCCAAATGACAAACGATTTAAACTTTAAAGTATCAAAAACTAATGAAACCATGTTTTAACAATTTCCTAGAACCAGCATTGATTCTTATTACCTTAATGCAAGTTTAATTTGATGAGGACAGCTAATGCCAGCAGGAAGCATTAATTTACTGTAATGTAAAAGTGAAACAGGCCACTGAAACCTATATTAGATGGCCACAAGGTTTATGATGCTCCTCCCATTGAGTAAATTCCAATGAGTGGTGAAATAAGAAAAAATGTTGTTTTACATGATTGTTTTCTATTAGTCTAGTATAATTAGTAGAAAAAACCAAATTAAAATGATCATATGACATATTAAATGTTGTGAGGTAAATATGTAAAAGTAAATGCAACCTGAAAGAGTTCCTCAGCAGATGACGAGGAGTGCAACTTTACACCCCAAGACTTTCTATATCCTTCAGTCCAAAAAGGCTGAAGAGCTTCTGCTGGAATGGAAACCTACAAATACAGCAAATGCTACCATGAATAAAATCAGAAAAAAACAACAGTAAATTAAATAAAATTTAATTCAAAAAATAAAACTAAAAAAAACAAACTCAAGCAATGTCACCACACCTCAATCACAGCCAACTGTGCCTTAAGCAGCCTGATCCCAATGGGAAGACAAGAATCTGACGCTTGCATTTTCCACTCAGGGTCCATTTTTCGCTTTTCTTCACACTGAGTAGCATGTTCTGAGAAATTTGAATCAGCATTATAAAAGGTTTTGAATGTCTTGTGGCATGTAGGGCAATGCCTTTCTTCAGCTAAGTAAGACTGGTAGCAGAAATGGCAAGTTTGTAGCAGCTCAGAACATCTTTTCTTCCCATATTTCATGGCACATAATATATGAGGATTGTAGCATTCTTTCCACATCCATTTTAAATAGCCCTGGTACCTCTTCAAAGCAGTATGCTTCTCGATCACATTCCGCCCAAGTTCAATCTTGAAAGATTTTGAGACTTCCAAAGCATCGGAAGTAAGACCACAGAGAGTACTGCTGGGACTGTCAAATTCAGTGCTGCAATCAGGACTTGATTGCATTTCATTAGCCCCTCCTTTTGCAGGACCTCCAGCTGAGTTCAGAGAGGTGGTACACTTTTTCCTCCTAATTGCTTCTTTGAAGGTTGTCTCAATTCTTTGCAACATAGAATGCAAATGAGACTCCCTAATACCACGTGTATCTAGGGCAGCTAGAAGAGCATCAAATGCCTGTATTTTTATCAAGGAGAACATTGTGTTACAAAAAAAGCATAATTCACAAGGATCATGTGCCACATCCAATACTTGAGTATATGTCATGAACAAGCCCAAGATTACAAAACAGCAGAGTTCAATTGGTCTCATATATGTAAAACTTCAATAGTGATTTACTTCAAAAGAATGAGCTTTGCCTTCTTTTGATGCCTATGCCACTCTAGCCTGACTGATAGAATTAGTAGAACCTAAGATTGTAAGCACTGGAAGGAACAAGCACATCATTCCTCCAGTAAATGTTGTAGGATATGCACAAGCAAAGGATGGAAGGAAATTATGGCAGTGATCCAGATGGTGACTGACATACCCCTTCATTCTTATTCACAGCTATAAGAATGCTCCTCCTTTCCATTAGATAAGAAATGAATGAAAAAGAATGAACGCAAATTCTTCGTTGACAATAATTTTGGAAATGAAATTAAGTAGGTAGACTGGACACAAATGCACATGCAATAATTATGAGCTAACAAATGCAAGATTAAATAATCAAGAAAAAAAAAGTATTAAGTTTCCAACCTAGTCTATATGAAGGTTAAATTTTTGGCAACATGAGACATCCACTAAGCTATTTCCTCTAGTCATTCATTAGTAGCCCCTTCAGTTCCTGGATCTGTATCTTGCCATTATACTAGCACAGTCTGCAATTCTGAACATGCCAATTAAACTTTTACACACTTTAATTCTGTGGTAGGATTTAGATAAACTGTGCTTATTGAACCGGAAAAAAAACCATTAGTTGATCCAGCAAATTCAGAAACGCACTGTACATAAAATTATTGTGAACATAGCAAGAACTATTGCAGTACCCAGTCCAAGCCAATTAAAGAACACAGCTATATATAATGTCTAACAGAGAGAAGTATTTAAAAATGGAAAATATCAAAAAATGGCACGAAAAAATGAGCAGACAACTTAAATTTAGCACCTGAAATTTAAATTCGAATTTGTTTTGATAACTAGAGAAATAATTGACTGCACCTTTTATCAATTTCGAAAATAAGTTTGTCACTGACAGATATTGTGCTCAGAAAGTAAGTATGCATCCTCCACTAAAAGAACGTAAATACAATTATAATTTTAACTATTAAAACAAAAGAGATGAGCACCTCCTCTGAATCAAGAAGCCTCCAAAAGCCATCTTTGGACTCAAAGAAGATTCTTCCTGAACCAGGATCATTTGGTGAAGCAGATGTTGAAAACTGCCAGTACCGATTACGCCTACGATCTTGACCCAAGGGTAGTGACCTGTATACATATAGTTGTTCTGCCTTGTGACCAATGTATGATTTTAACTGTGAACGTGACTTTTCAGATGCATATCCATATTGTTGAGGTGGAAGAGTGTCTGCATTAGTAGAAAAATCTTGCCCTAAAGAATTCTTTTCAGCAGACACATTACCAACATTGATCTGACTGTTTTGCTCTAGATACTGGTCATTGTTGATGGTAGTTGGATTCTCATCACAAATCTGATTCTCAACAGTGTGTAGTGGAGTTTGACCTCCCTCTGTTGCAGCATTTGTTTGGGTTGCCTCAGCTTTGCTCCCTGTGAAAGAAGTATACTGTAATTTGCTTGCATACTCTTCTTTAAAACGTCTTTTATCAAGCTGTGCCTCTGCCCACATCTGCTTCTTTAGAGCATTTGCAGCTTCCAAACGTTCCTGGAAGACTGCGCTTTAGATGACAGGTCACAAATAGAAACAAAAGTAAGAGAAAATATAGTACCAAAATATTCAATTGCTACCTCAAGAATAACACGTATGGAGTTTCCTTCAATAGCCACACCAATCAACGCGACAAGGGCATTAAGGCGCTCTTCAACACTAAGATCAGAATAATCACCTTCTGTCAGTCCCTGAACCCATGGTTCACCAAAGTTGCTTTCATCAACCTCAATGTCCTCCATGTCAGCATTAACTACCTCATGGCAGTTTGAATCGACATCAAGGGACTGGGTAGCACCCGAAGCGCTTATCACTTTGGAGTTTTCAGGAGGAGAAACTGAATGGCCTTTTTCCACATTCCTAGAAACATTCTGTGGAGTTAATTCGGCCTCATCACAAACTGCCTCCTTGTTAATACCTAGCGAAGTTGATGCTCTAGCATCTTTTAATTCATTTGCAAAAGGAACATTCTTATTTGGTTTTGCTTCAATACTGGCATCATCAACTTCAGGGTCATCAGCAACGTCAGCATCATCAGCCTCAGAATCAGCATCATCTCTTTCAGCATCATCAGCATCTTCTGTATCCTTTTCAGCTTCAGAATCTGAAAGTCCATTTTGGAATACTCGTATCTTTTCTCGTGCAGCTGATAGTAGAGCTTCTGCATCAGCAGGATCTTTTCTAAAGGGAGGTCGTACACAATATGTTGAAGGAGCCGTTCTTTCAAAAAGTTTTGTATCTCTCGACAATGCCGCAGCAATAGATGCCTCCGGTGTCTTGCTTGTGGTGAGATCCCTTAAACCAGATTTCTGACAATGAAGGGATAGGAAAAGAAAATTCAGATGAACAGGTCACAGAGAGGAAGAATTTGACAATTGACGGAAGAGATACCTGAATCTTGTCTGCAACTTCTAGTATTGTGAGGCCTTTGCTTCCCTCAAGAGAAAGGACATAAAAAGCAGCAAATTTGACAGTACCAGGAGTTAAACGGTGCCGAGATCTACGTCTATGAGTATAACCTTTTTCTTGCATCAATGCAACTGCATTTTCAGCAGCTGAACCATTCCGTAAAGCGGAAATTACATCCTCACCATCATTACCCTGACAATCAGAAGAAAATTCCATTAAATCTCCACTAAAAAGATAAATAGCCAACAACTGATAGGACCTTCAAATGCATGCACTTGAGCAGTAACACAACAAAAGCAAAATATATTTTTCATATCAAAAACCATCATCTATTAAGTGATTGATGCTGATATTGCTAAAAGAGTGATAACGTGCAGTGTGAGGAATCAGCAGAAAGTGAGATTTTCTAAGCTCCAAAATGATAGAATTCAAGAACATGATTTTATAAAATTAAATGCATGACCTAGCACATGTATTCAAGTCCATATCAGTTACACAATTAAAATGACATGAGACAATTTATTAAAAAGGCAAACTATCATGGATCAGGCCCAAAAAAGGGATAATTTTTTCACCAAAGAAATAGTAGTACCCATGCACATGCATATATTCAAGTCAATATCCATATTTGTTTTAAACAGATATGGTACAAGTCGGATATTGGTTATAGCCATATTTCTTCTAACCGCACATCCCCATATATTCAAGTCAGTATCAATTACACAATTAACATGACATGAAATAATCTATCAAAAAGGGATGATTTTTCCTCCATGTTTTCTCTATCTGAATATCAATGTGAAATATTAGAATATTATTTTGATATAAATCAGATTTTGAGTTGAATTAAATAATGAAAACTAGTAGATAATTGATCAAACAAAAAAAGGACAATAGTAGCTTATTGATCAAGCTAAAAAAGGAGAGGTTTTTTCTAACAAAACAGTATTTGTAGAAGCAGCAAGCCATATTGGATACGAATACGGATCGGATTCTAGTATTGCAGCATTTGTATCCATATTTTTTCAGCAAATGCGAATCAGATATTGGTATATTTATATTTGCATCCATATTTTTTTCAGCAAATATGAATATAGATAATAGGGCTGAAAATGGTCTAGATATGGATCGCGTATTGGTACATCCATATCCATAACCATATTTTTTCGACAGATATGAATATAGATATAGATATTAAACAAATACCAGAATTAGTATCCATATATAGAGATGAATTGGATACTGACCATATCCATATTTGTTCTACACGGATAGGGATACAAATTGGATATCAATCAAGGAATGTGGAACCGAGCCAAACCGGCCGGTTCCGCCAATTTCAAGCTATGCCTGTGGCTCACCGGTACAGTTTAGCCATTGAAAACGGCTCGCTGCAGAAGCCGAATGAGAAGAGAGAGAGAGAGCAGAGGAGGGAGGGTGAACGAGGCACGGCGGACGGCCGTGGGAGAGGAGCAATCGAGGTCGCGGCTAAAAAATTTGGGATATTTTAAGTGAAGTCAGCAAATCGATTGCCGACTTCACTTAAAAAATTTTAAATTAAAAAATTCCAAATTTTTAGCCTCCGTCGGCCCCCCGTGGCCCTCCGTCAGCATCCATCGCCGTTCATTCTCCCTCCCTCCCCCACTCTCTCTTTTTCTCTTCTCCTTCTTCGGCTCCGATGATTTTCTCTATTGGTACGGGCTTAGCACAGCCCGACCGACTCGTACCGCCAAAAAATCGGTACGGTGCTCGATATCGATTCCTCCAACCTTGAAATCAATTATATTCATATTTTATCTATTTAAATATGGATCAAAGTCAAATATTATTTATATATAAATTGGATTTTAAGGGAATTTCAATAATGAAAACCAACATAAATGATTGTTATTAAAGATGGGAATGGAATCCAATATAAAAATCACATGCAAAGCATAGGTAACTAGGTAAGGGTCTAAATCGTGGTTATTCAAATCGCAAGGAGACTGACTCAACCAAGGTTACGAGTCATTGGTTCAATTGTATTTGTATTAAAAATATATTTGAAATTAACTGTTAAATAAAAATAAATAATATACAAAACAATCAAGAATTATATTTTATGGAGAACTTGTAAGAAAAAGTTATTTATAGATGTAAGAACGCGTTACAAGTATGGATATTTTAAAATATTTTAAACAATAAAATTTTGACAATATTATAAAGAATAAACTGAAATATTTCATTTTTTATCATTATGAAAATGATAGGTTTTTTTATGAAAAGAATTAATAAATAACATATGAAATATGTTGTTTTTATGACATGAAAAAGTTTTAAATAAGTATAATAAGATATCAATATAGAATAGAAATAAGTGTTGTCTCAATGGTTGAGTGGCTGGCCAGTTAGTTAAAGACTTGGGTTCGATCCTTGATAAAGGTAGTATTCAGATTTCTTTTTTGATTGGATATCTAGACTCGGATTCAGAAAAATCTTCAAAAATCCAGATCCAGATTCATATCCTAAAAATTTTGTGATTACCTATCAGAATCTAGATCCAATCAGATTCAAGAATTTCTATCTGAATTCGATTCGGACCGAATACAAAATGATAATATCCGACTAGTTTTCAGCCCTAACAAACACCAACATTAGCATCCATATTTCTTCAAAAGTATCAGGATACAAATCGAATATTAGGCATATCCATATTTGTTTTAAACAGATATGGACACACGTCAGGTAATAGTTATATCCATATTTTCTCGATCTAAATATGGATATGTAAGATATTCGTTGGATATAAATCAAATTTTGAGAAGAAATCAATAATGAAAACTAACATAAATGATATAATCATAAAGGATAGGAACGGAATCCACTAACAAGATCGTAGGCAATGCACAATAACCAGGTAGTGGTCCAAGGCCTAGCTATTAAACTTGCATGGAAACCAATTTGGCCAAGGATCTGGGTCACTGATCTTACCAGATTTGTATTAAAAATATAATGAAACAAAAATTATCTAAATAAAATATATGATATAAAAGTATTAAAAATTTTCTACAATAAGTACTATTGTTACTCTCTAATTGCAGCATAAATAAAAAGAATCATGGGTTTATATTTTGAAAGAACCTTAAGAAAAAAATATATACAAATATACAAATATGTTGAAGTTATTGATTTTTGTAATATTTTAAACAAAAAAGTCTTGAAAATATCATAAAGAATTAAACGAAGTTATTCATTTTTCATATTTTTATCAAAGAAAAAAGAAATAAGTTTTTATAAAAAGAAATAATTATTAAAATATGAAATATCACAACATATTTCAAATGAGTATATTCGATAACGTAAGTTTGAAGGTATAATAATGACTTATATAACAAAACTGAATGTCGTCATCGTAGATGAGTAGTTGTTAACAACTAAGAGGTCACCAGCTCAATACCTTGTGCAAGTGCTATGAAAATGATTTTTCCTTGATATAGTTAGTCTTTCAGGGTTTTTTTTAACCGGATATCCGAATCCACATCCGATATCCAGCAAAACTCATAAGCATGTACCAGGATCCAATCAATTACAAGGATTTCTACAAGATTCCAATCCAAACCAATTTGGAGATGGATACGGTCGAATAATATCCAATCTATTTTCAGCCCTAAGCAGTAGCATGTCATGGTTAATTAATAAAAGATAATCATTAGTCTAAACTGAAAATTCTGTGCAACCTAATTAGGCATCATCCTGTCAGCTAACCTATAAAAGATACATGTCTTGCAAATACAATCAACTAATCTAATCAAAAAATTATGTGCTAGCTTAAGTTGAAGAAATTCAAAACTATAGAGAACAATATACCACAACTCCTGGAAAAATTCCAGGTGCCTTCAAGCTTCAAAAAAAGTTAAGAGACATGAGCATGGAAAAGACCAAGGATGAGGCTCCATTCAGTGAAGCATGCTTGATATAACTTGCAAAATACGACGATGAGAATAAATCGTTTCTTAAAATAGACAAATATAAAAAAATAGATCACAATTCACATATGCAAGAAGCCATTATAAGCTATGAAAAATGAATAGCAGTCTACAAGAAATTAAATTCTTCATAAACAAAAGAACCATTCTTAAACTAAATAACAATCTCTTGTAAAGTTTAGAATAGTTGAAACAAAAGAAAATATTTGATATCTCAAGCAATGTCTTGATATTCTACATCGAGTAATGTCTTTTTTCCCTCTACTTTTTCCCAATTTCACAATAACCACAATAATGATACTTCCAGAAAATCATTTGACAATCAAAATCAATCTACTAAAAAGAGTAAAAGAATAAATGAGGTTTAACCAGAGTTTTTTTTGG
Source organism: Phoenix dactylifera (assembly GCF_051530095.1). Taxonomy (NCBI): domain Eukaryota; kingdom Viridiplantae; phylum Streptophyta; class Magnoliopsida; order Arecales; family Arecaceae; genus Phoenix; species Phoenix dactylifera. Next base: position 27,628,819 of record NC_143198.1, on the reverse strand, counting down.
GTACATACCATTAATTTTGGGGGCAAAGGTTAAAGTTGCATGTTCCATAGATGTTTATTTAGATATGAAAGAACACAAACTTCAAATGGCAGAACGCTTTTAGCTTTACTGTCACATAAAAATTAAAACAAGCCTCTCCCCATATCTCTCCTATCTTCCAACAATATAATCTATGCAAAAGTAAAATAACAAAACCAACTGTGATTAGGGTTATGTCGGATGGAACCTGGATATTGAGCCTAAGCATGAATTTGTTTGAAGGAGATTCTTGCTCAGGCAAAAACTACCAAACAGCCCCAAGACATATATGTAGCTTTTGGGACTTCAATTATGTTTCTCTAACAAAATAGAACAGCCAACGAAGAAGAAAGCTTCCACCAAAATCTTAAACCACAAATCACCAACAAAGAAAAACTGCAAACCCATGTTTCTCATGAAAAATATAAACTACTAGTTACAAAGCATATGAAAACCTTTTAAACGGAATATAGTAGAGGAAAAACTCAAGGGACAAATTGTAAATTCCACCTTAAAGCAATCAAACTGCATTTTTTTTAATGCCTAATCTTGTTAACAAATAAAATCCCAAATTGGCAACTGTCTATCTTGTCTTCTGAAATGAATAAGACTGACCTTTTTACTGCACTTCCTTAATTCTTTATGAGAATTATACGTGTATCCAGACAATATCAGAACTACCAATGGACATAGCCACATCAACCAAGGCAGGACTAAAGATCCTTACCAAAGTTTTGCAGGAACTAGATTAAGATGTGAGCATAATTTTAGAAGCTTGTATCAGGGGTAGGATACCTCATGGTCCTCACGGAAATAAACATGTTCTACATTTCTTTTCTTCAACTGAGGACCGAATCCAGCTGACAAAGCAAATTGTCGCAATATTTCAGGCCATGTCAAGTAACTTAGGTGGCGCTGCCAGATGCGTATGTTGAAGCCCCAAGCATATGCCTACAATGACAGTGGAAGTTGAAAAATAAGGAGATACATTAAACACAAATCAATACTGAGAAAAGAAAGTACAGAGTGAGTGCAAAATGCCAACACACCCCTTCAACAATCTGTGGATGACCTCCCCCTGTATTAGCAGCACTATTTTGGTTAGCTCCCAATGCAATAGCTGGAGTCCTTGCAACATCCTCAATATCTTTAATGACAGATTTCAATAGAGCAACATGTATCTCCCCCAGCAGTCTCGAGTCCTGGGAAAGCTTAATGTTAGATCAACAAAACCAAGACTGCTTACTTGATTGGCAACTGGGAAACGAACTAGTATCATCTAGGATCGACCACATATTTATCCGAATTATATATTACACAAGCTCCTTGAAGAAGTTTGGCCTGACTAGATGGTGGATGAAGATAAATGCACTCCTTATAGGGCTGGAAGTGGGCTGGGCAATACCCCTACCCGAACCCAGCCCGAATTTTTTTTTCAAGCTTCGAGTCGGGCTTAGGCCCGAAAAATTTTAGATAATCCAGGCCTAAGCCCAGCCCTGAGGCCGGCCTGAACCCAATCGGGCCGGCCGGAATTATCCATTTGGGCCAAAAATAGGTCCAGCCTGAATTCGATTAAAGTTTAATATTTCTTAATATTGCTTCACAAGAAAATAAACTAATTAAAAATTAGTCTTTCTCCTATAACACAAGTATAATACATTACTTTCAACTAAATCCATTTTAATATGTCATTTACTTTCTCATTATTCTCTCTAAATAACTACAAAAAAAAAAAAAATTGGCCTAAATTCGGGCTCCATTTCGGGCCTTGTTCGGGCTCGGGTCGGGCCCAGGCTAGGCCAATGACATACCCGAGCCGGGCCCGAAAAACAAATGGAATCTATATTTAAGCCCAAACCCAGTCTGAACTCTTTTGAGCCTAGCCCGAAGCATGGTCCAAAGTCAAGCCGACCCGAGCCCATTTATAGCCCTAAGTCCTTATCAATATATATGCCCTTTTAAATATTATTTTTAAAGAGAGAGAGCTCTAAGGAAGTGCCTTCATAAAAAGTATTGCTCTTAACAGTTCACAAAATCCACCACAATGCCTCAAAAAACATATTTCCAAATTTACAATTTTATCAACATTTTCACTTCATCTGGGAGAGCATACAAACCCCCCAAATTTTAAATTTTGAAAACATACTGCATGGTATAACAAGTGGTGCACAGAGCAGGTACAAGACACTAGTAGTCATATATCTATCTCTACATATATACAAAGCTGAGTTTGAGCATTGGGGCATGATGTGACATTCCAGGAAGCTTATTCCAGATCCAATAACTGGAAAAGATGCTTCTACCAGTCTACAAGCAAATATAGAAAGCATTAGAATATCAATCACTGAATAAATCAGGTATACGCAATGGAAGACGGGTCTATCTAGTCCAAAAACAATATATCCAGACAAGAATTGATCTTTGTTAATGTCAGCCTGAGTCTAGACTCAAGACTAATCGCAGACCAAGCTGGTACCTTGCAACCTCCATGCCCCTGACTTCCGACTTCCACATTGTTTATAGCATTGGCACAACAGCAAAATAATTCCAGGATGCAGAAAACATGAGATAACAAAGTTCAGATGACTAAAAACATATGTATAGAGGACTCACATAATCATGGAGAGATTGAACAAACTCGTCAAGAGTGAATGGCCAAAGCCCAAGGACATCAGCAAAAGTAATTAAAAATTTCCAAACCTGAAATTGATAGACAGTGGCATTTAATACGTGTTAGGAAAAAATAACTCATGAATCATATAGCATGAAAGCATCATATTAAGTGTATATGGAATTTTAGTAAATCCATACTAATGAAAGCTAAAGAAAATCACCACCTTTCTTATATGATAAACAAATCACACATGTAATCTAGCTTATTATGTCAGATATCCTAAGACAAAGGTACATTCCAGCAACAAAAGATGTTTTCTTCAAAACAAAGCCATCATAAGAGCAATCGACCCGAACATGAAATATTAAGCAAACAGAGGTATAATAGCCAGATCAGAAAACGGTACCATAAGAAGGTTCCCAATGTTCTCTTCAGAATCCATCCAAGGTTGAATTGCAAAAGGCCTTTTCAGTTGCACCGATTTTGGCGGAAATGAACTCAACATATCTGAAGCACATAAAAGTGCTGAATTACTGATCAAAATTCATAAGATTTTTCATGATGGATTTTGAACATCCTTCAAGTTGACCTTAAATTATATAGCAGAAAGTAAAAAAATGTTAATCATGCTTATAAGTAAACATTGTAACTTCACCAACAAAAATCAAGTTTTCTAACTGAAACCAATTTATGTCATTTCTCGAGCTTCATGTTCCGTAGGCAATAAATGCACAAGGCAATTCGCAGCTGAGCTGCATGTCATATAAAAGAACATACCTCTAAATGAATCTAGCAGCTGCAGAGTATCACTGTCAAGTGAGAAAATTGAGGACAATCCTTTTCTTGATGCAGCCAACTCCATTAGTTCTAAGCGCTCGTCTTCAATAAGCTCCATATATTCTCTAGCAAGCCTGCGAGCTGTAGCCCTCTCATTAGCAGCTTTAAGCCTTGCAGCCTCCTTCTCTCTTCGCAGTTCTTCTTTCTGCCTCATCTTCTCAACCTGAACTCATCCCCAAGAGAAACATATTAATTTACTTTCAAAAAAGGAAACTCAAAAGTCTATACTGTTGAGATACTTACTCTTCGGGTTTCTTTCTGCAAGTATTTCTCCTTGCGCTCAAGTGCACGCCTTTGTTCCCTTTGAAATCTCACTTCCTCTCTCTGTTTTTCACGCATCATCCTCTCTTCTTCCTTTCTTCTTTCACGGTCATGCCTTTCCATTTCCCTCCGCATTTGTTCTTCTCTCTGTAGATGAAAAGCTTTAATTCAGTAAGCAGTTAATGAATGTCATCAAAGACAAACATTCAGAAAAAATAGTGACACCTTTCTTCTCAAAATATCCTGTTTTTCAAGCTCTTTCCGTATCCGCTTCTCATGGGCTTCAACCTCCTTAGCAATTCTTGCTTCTTCACTCTGCATATGTTGAGAGTTTACATAAAAACAGAACCAACTTTAAAAAAAAAGGAGATCAGAAGAAGCTTGCTCACTAGATCATGCATACCTTACGTTTCCTCTCCATTCGAGAAGAATCTTCATCACAAAAAATCCTCCTATCAGATGATAAATATGAATTTTCTAATCCCATGACTTGATGAACACCAAATTGACTGTCACCTGGAGCACTGGCAAAAGAGCTGCTGTGCTGAGTAGTCTCATACTCTGATGCAACTGCAGAATAAATTTGCTGCCTGCCTTGATGAGACAATAGGCTGGCACCCGACATTTGACCTTGAAAAGTGTAACTAGGAGCCAGTTGTTCATTTCCATGCAAATATTGCGCTCCTGAAGTTAAAGATTGCATCCTGGTACCAGGAGCATCCACTGAAGAATCATAGAAATGAGATTGAGGGACCCTGTCATATGTCTCTGATCGGACACTTGGCTGCTCAGGTAGAAACTGATATTCATGAAGAGCTCTTGGACCCATCTGAGGATGACCTACATTAGAACCTCCAATTGCCAGCTTCCTCTTCCCATTAGATGAATTTGGCATTAAACAATGTTCTATACTAGGCAAGAAAGTTGATGCCTGCAAACAAAAGCCAGAGTATTCCAAATGTTGAATGGAATATATGATTTCTCTTCTGCAAAAGATAAATCAAGACTCATAATGCTAGCCCAGAGATTGTAGACATATCGATACTAAAAGGTGTTAGGTTTGGAAAAGTTAAATCAAAAGCCCATCAAATCATAAAATCAGGGATGTAAACCAAATGCCAATTTGTCAATAGCAGCAGAATATGATAGATGATAGTGGCAAAATAAAAAACCTTAATCACCTTTGCATCATGCCTCTCAAACATTTTACCATCATAAGGCCGCAGAGGTTGCTTCTGCTGCGACGGCATTGCTGCAAAAGAAAAAAACAGAATAAGTTGGAGAATCTACATATAATCACCATCAGCAATCAATCAAAATATAAGTACAATATAATATCTAATTGACAAGACTGATTCACAAACTGCACACTCGCAACTCGTAAGAAACAGAGGACATGAATTCCGGGTGAGTGGCATCATCCACAATTATATACTAATACAATTCGGCCTCTATTTATGACTTTCTTCTTTGGAAGACCACAATATATAAACTGAAAATTTATATATTTTCTTTAACAAAAGAAGTCTGAGTTAAAACCTCAAAGCTAGTATTTGATGCTTATTCAAGCCAAAAAATGAAGAAATCCACTATTACACACCCCTTCTTCTCCATTGGTTATGAAGACATTGATAGTGTATAAATTCACTAGGATGCCAGTGTGAAAACCACTATTGTCAATGCATGCCTGGACATGTCTAGTATTTTTCATCAAATCAAAAGCTGATTGTACTTAAAAAAATATCAAACTAAAAGGTGGACAACGCCATGTAATTTGCACACAAGCTTGATGTCCCTTCTGCCCTCTTTAGAAACCAAGAAGATAAATGCTGCCAATATCTATCTTGCAAATCCAGAAACAAGAATGAGCCAGATCCTACCACAGACGAATATTTCAAGCCACCTTAACAAAGATGTCTGTCGAAGTTGTAGTTCACAAACAAAGAACATAATAAGCAATTACAACAATGATAAGAGGGCCTTTAGTTTCCTAGTATATCTGGATTGCAAAAAATCCCTTAATGAAATAGCTTAAGCATATACTAGCAATTCTTCATCATGATAGCAGTAATGATACTCAATCTAAAATGAACCTTTTATTAATCACTTTATTCAGGTGCAGGATTACTGAAGAGTGCAAGTTATATGGGACTTTCCAGTCCAATATATCTGCACTGATTTGACCAACATGTCGAAAGCCACACATATGTACATGTACAACTATGTATATGTTCACATGCAGCATTATATATATGCTATATACCTGACTGCAAAAGCATCCAAAAACATGCATACCTACATATATATGTAGGAGTTCCTGTTCCTGCATGTATGTATATCACCAAGATTTGGCATTTGGAGAATGACATGAAAAAATAAATTATATAGATGTAAATATCAGACCCTCATCCATGGCATGGAATGAATGCGGCCAGAGCTAAATGCACTACATTGGCCTAGAAACAGGAAAAAATGAGCATGTTTTCTCCCATTTGAGGTCAAGGTAATACACCAGGAACATTATGCACAAGGTACCTAGATCCAATTACAACAAGTTGAATTATGAAGCCATATACCAGATGATCTAAAGGGTTATAAATGTTATTCATCAAGATACTGCATCTTCTCCATACTCATCATCATATATTTATGTTGTCTGCAAAAAATCCTAAAAAGTGTATTTCCTACTGATTGCTAATACTGGCAATAAATAACTTGTAAAAGAATTTCACTCCCTCATGAGGCCTCTAGTGACACCCAACTTGATAAAAAGCAACCAACAAATACAAAGGCAGCTCATGGACTGCACAAACAACATCACTCACATTTTTTCCCTGAAAACTGGGACGAGTGGAAGCCTACCCAGTATTGGGGTGACGGCAGGGTCAAACTTAAGTCTCTTGTATCAATATAAGAGCCTTTAGCAACCCCACCAGGCATCATCCTCTATCACTCACATGCTTAGGTTCGGCCGACTTCAATATTTTTAATTTAAAAAACAAACTGCAATACATCCAGCACACCATAGTAAACAGCATCAAACTGATATCAACTTGATCACCATATGAATCTGATAAATGGCCTCATATCATGCATTACAGAGCATATAATAAGTTAGCGGCCTAATAGACAAATGAAGCTGCCAACCATCATGTGCCACCTCACACATAAAAGTCATATTGACAAGCGACTAGTATTAATTATGCAAACAAAAAAAAACTAATCCCTGCATAACATTTTCTTCATCTTGCACAATAATGTCAATGTTGCGTTTATCGGTCTTTGCAAATTGTCTACCAAATAAAAATCTTTTAAATGAGTAATCAACAGTTACCGAATACTGTCAGACTTTCTCATATATTTATTTTTTTCTATTTTTTAATGAATGTTTCCAGAAAATTTCCTCTTTTCTAATTTATTTCTTTCCTTTATTTCTTGCAAAATTAGTTTGGAAGCCTACAAACAAGATTTCCCACCTTTTTTGCTAGAGGGGCATATCAGAACATTATCTGAAATATGCTTGTGCCATATAAGAGAGAAGACAAACTTTCACAGACAATAATACAATAATTTTACTTTTGGCTAAAACCTAAATACATTTTTTGACAGCTACATGTGACACAGAGCTTAGATTTTCGTTTCCACTATTAAGGGGCCATGCCTTTTACATCATTCTTCAAGGAGTAGATCAAAAACTTAGAGAAAACTGCATCCACTTAGCAACCGTAACTAGACTAACCTGAAATCTCAAATCCGTCCAAAACCTTAATGCCTTTTCATGTAGTCATGAGTCATATGTACCGGTGTAACAGACTCTTGAAAATCCATTACATGGAAGGTAATATTTTTTGTATGGACAAGTACCTAATATTTTGGTTCCTGGTCATGTCAAACTGTTTTGTTGGCAAGCATGAACCAGTACCAATGCTTGTGTTCTTGAAATTGACCATAAAAAATCAAAAGTTAATTATTAAGAAGTTTTAGTTTTATCTTGCTGAACCATAGTAGGAAAAATAAATATTTTCTAACAAAAATCATAAGCAACTCAAGTGACCTGAGGACTCCAACTCTCTACATAATATATTTTATACTAAAGAAAGGCGCTCAAGAGGATAAGACTACAACAACTTACTCAGAAAATGCATGCATTAGTACAACGTGAAAAATTTTCAATGGCTACAAGCAAACTCCTCAGATACTTTACAGGTTGAAATCAAATGTCTGAAAAGCCCAACACATCAGAGAATTACCATGTCTAGTGGACAAAACGTGATAATCCAATGCAGCAAATGATTTAGCAGAAGTCAACACAAAGTATGTTAAGTTCAAGTCAAAAGAATAGAATAATTAAACTTAAAAGGAAACAATGACAGAGCTGCACTTAAGAGAACAGAAATATCTAGTGCCAGCTTCCCACTAAAGCGGACCACATGAAAAACCCTAAGCCACATCTATTTGCTAGACAAATATTTGCTGATCCAATAAAAATATGGAACAAGCAAAATAATAACCTAGCCAACAACCCTTAATCCAGATATCTATGGCTGGCTTTCTAAATTATTTTGCACCAATAATTCTTCTTACCAACCACATACACCATGACCACACATTTCAAAACATTCTAGACTCCCATTGATATTGACCAATGTCTTCCCATCCTTTTCTTGACACTTTCGACTAAAATATGAAATGCATTGCCTAATTAGGGCTCCTCGGACTCCTCTTAAACATTTCTATCTCCACTGGTTCTCCACCACTTCGTTCTCAATTGCTGTAACCCACAATCTTCCTCTAAAGTACACAATTGCAGTCCCCTCATTCTTGTTTTATCATGGATCCACCCTTAGGTAAAATCCCTGGTCTGCAACTTGCTCATCTTTTGTTCTTTTTACCAGCCAACATCATGAATAACACATTGTGGAGCATATTCTTGTCTTAAATTTAACCAAAAAAGGCCAACATCAGAGCATACAGCAACAATGCAACAAACAAAAAGCACCTTCTCACTTCATCATGCAACCAGAATATCTTATAAAGCATACTCCTAAAGACATGTATGTAGATGTTTAAATGAAAGAGATTAATGAAGGAAAACAAAAAAAAGGAAAGAAAGAAAGAAAGAAAGTGGAGTACCTATCATCCATATTCGCAATTATCCAGACATCAGAATTAGGCCCGAATAGAAAACTCACGTGAAACATGAATATTTGTCGAGTAAAATAATGTAAACTAATAGAGAAGGCAGGACCGCATGACTGAAGGATCCTAAGATAAATCTTTTGCAAGATGCCTATTTATTTTATCCAAAAAATAAAAGAAAAAAATACTTGCCAAGAGCAAGACCATATCACTAACAAGCCTTATTACAAATATTTGGGCCAACTTTATAAAAATTTCTTCACCAATCATTCTTGTTATTAACATATGCCACAATCGCCTACAAATCATTTCTCCAAACTTCCATCCATGTTGGCCATGATCTTTATATCACCTTCTTTGGCACTTCAACAAAAATATGAATCACACTGCTTATGGAAACAGTTCATGTCCTATACCATCTCTACCGGTGCTCCATCAGTTCTCTAGTGCTTGATTTTTGGTCATTGCAACTTGTGCACTCTCCGAATGCAGATTTTGATCCTACTAGATCTCATTTTATCAGAATCTATCTCGACATTAAAATCTCCAACTTGCTTTGATTCATTTTATAGCCCAAAACTATAATAGGCTAGATAGAATATTGAGGACTAAATTCTTGTTCCAGCCAATCTCATGTAACAGTAATGCAACAACCAGAACCACCTATCCCCTCAATCATCTGAACAGTGCACCTTATAGAGTGTTCTCCAAAAGACCCATTGATAGGATTCTAAGTAGGATAATAAAAGTAGAAATAACAGAACTACACAACTAGATACTGTAATTTGGTGAAATAACTAGCAGGAGCAGGAGCCCCTTTACCGCAATCTATTTCTCATGCATAATATCCTCGCCCTGCATTGGAAAATTTTTTTTGTTACAAGAAGACCACAAGAAATAAGGATACAACTACTAGAAAAGCTTCCTTTGCTACTACCATCAAATCTAAGAGTATTAACAGATAAGAAACTCCATCATGAATCTAGGGCAATTACATGTCAATATCAGTGAATTGAGATAGACATTAAAATGATGTATTAATATACTAGACAATCTAAAGAAACAAACTCTTAAAAAGTATAAACTACGGTTATGCTTAGTTAAACATCTAGAACAAGTTGAAGTCCATAAGCCAAAAAATGTTCACAAAGGAACTAGCAGTTGCAGATCAAAGAACTCAAAGCAGCAACTACGTTACCCATCTCTAGCCCTCATAGAAATCTTAAAAAGAATTGCCCAGTAAAGCGCTTCACAAATAGCATATGCTACCATCATAGCTAGTATATCTGTACCTATAGGTGCCCCAAAAGCACCAGGCGGCAAAGGATCGAACTCCACACCAAGAATGGGCCCATCCTCCCTCAGCGGCTCCCCAAGCTGCGCTTCAACAGAAGCAATCACACGGAGCTCCGCCACTGAGAGGGGCAGCGGTTGCACCAGCGACGGATGGGGCGGTAGCAGCCCAGGTGGAGGCTCATGGTATCTCTTCCCAGCAGACGAGGTGTCCAACGCGATCCTCGAGACAGCTGCAGCAGCTCGGGAGACGGCCTTCCTTGTCTCTCCACCACTCCCAAGCCCCCCTGCAAAGGGTTTCGAGCTCAACCCCGCCCCTGCAGCCCCTGACCCCATCATCACATCACCCCCAGCCGCGGCAGGCGACAGCACCGGCGGCTGCGGCTCCTCCTCCTTCCGCTGCCTCTTCGCCGGCGGGAACTTTCGGTCCTTCAGCCTCCGGTGGCAGAACCACATCTGCAGCTGCCGATCCGAGAGCCCGGTCTTCGCCGACAGCTCCGCCCTCAGCGCCTCCGACGGGTACGTCTCCGCTGCCCCCAAACAAAATCAAACCAAATTATAACAAAAAAAAATCCCCACCCGATCGATCACTAAAACCCTGGAATAATCGTGCAAAAAAGAATCAAAAAGGGATCGATCAACTGACCGGCATAGGTTTTCTCAAGAACCTCCAATTGGTACGGGCTCTTCATCTTCCTCTTCGACGGTTTCGCGTCACCGCCCCCCGGCGTCGACGCCTGCTTCTTGCCCCCCTCCGGCGGAGGCTTCCCATCGCTGCCCTCTCCGATCTCCATCCGCAGCAGACCAAGCCCTAGAAAGAGAAAAGGTGGAGATTGGAGGCGAATAGACCGAAGCTAGGTCTTCTGTTTTTGGGCGAGGAAGAACAAGAAATAAGAGGACGAATTCCTTCCCCGCATTAATTTATACCACGCGGAGGCCAAAAAGAGAACGATTAGGCGTGGAAAAAACCCCAAAAGACCAAAAAAGGGCGACGAGATGTGTGGTGAGATTCGGCGGAGAATAATAGTAATAACAATACCGAGAAGAATAATAACCCCACCGAAAAAAGTGAAGAACAATAAGAACAAACAGAGCGGATTAGAGAGAAGGGGGAGATAAAGAGATGGAGAGAAGAGAACGAGGCGGAGGAGGAGATAACTAGAATAAAAAAATGAGGAATAAAAATAGTGATTGGATTGAATTCGGCGTTGGGTTTGAGGTGGATTAAGGAGGAACAGAGAAGGAGAGCAGCGGATTGTTCCCATCTATTATCTTCGCAAGAAAAAAAAAGAAAGAGAGAGGACGTTGCGTGATGTAATGGGTGGGGTGATTATTTTTTCCTTTTTTTGTGGGATTTTGGGGAAAAGTAATGATTTAAGAGAGAGGGGCTGTAGAGAGAATCTTGGTAATTCGGGATGATTGAAGAGAGATGGGCGAATTTCCTTCGTTTGAGGTTTTTCTTTTGATTGTTGGGTCTCGGGTTTGTTCTCTTTCTGCCTCTACTATTCTTTTCCGTGATTCTCCTCTCTTTCAACGTGAATTCTTTTGTTGGGATGCGTCGTCTGTACGGAGGACTAATCCAGGCCCCTGGTTCCCGGGAGTGGAGGCTTGGATTCGAAGGGATGGGCCCGGGTCTGCCATGGGCCCATATGAAAACGATGGAATCGTGGACCCGGCTTTCACGTGGCCCGGGCGGCTTTCACCTCAGCAAGTAGTGTCGATGTTTTGGACCTAATCTCAAGCAAAATAAGAAAGAGTGGCATTTAACCCATTTATTTCATTCTTTTAGCAAAATGCTCATTTGAATACTTGAATTTAAATTACTTTTCGGAAGGACAAAATAGATATTTCTAAATAATTGGTGTACAACCTTTTATCTTCCAAATTTATTTATCCTAATTAAGTCGAGAATAAAATACTTGGTCATATAGAGTGGATTAATTTATTCCGGAGTAAATTATTCCGCTTCTAAATACAACCTTAATATTTCAAACTTAATTTGATACAACTGAATTTTCTATTGAAATTTCTCTAACCGAACCTAACTTCAATTTAAGCTGAATTTAGATTCGATCAATTAGTGACGGGTTGAATTGGGTTCCATTTCTTTTAAGGGGGGTTAGGGATCTAGTAGATTGGGCTAAGTTGGTTTATATAAGAATTTTAAGATTGAAACATGCGAGTTATTTTTATTTTCTCGATATCAGATTGATTAGTATTAGTAGAGTACGTTTATGCAGTTTTATTGCTTGAATTCAGTGGTTGCACATTGCCTTAATGGTATTGGATGAAGTTAAAGACATATTCTGGCCCAACCCAACCAAGGAACTACTCCATAAATATTATATAAAATATGGAAAGTGAATTCTCACTGCAAGTTCCTATGCAGTGTATTAGTTATAAAACAAGCTCGAATTCCATTATTCCATATAGTTACGAACTTGCCAATTTTGTGGTCGCCATATGAAGTGTGCAATATAAAACTTCACAACAGACCCCTATGCAGTTTATTATTTATAATAAGGCTCATATTTTGTATTTCCATTTGGTGACTCTAGAACCATTTCTTGGTTACTGTATAGGTCATGAAAAATGAAATTTGATAAAGGGTCCATCCATAATCGCATTAAATTCTGAACTTTGTGTTTGGTATTGGTCATTGACTAACCATTTGGTCATCACTATATTAAACATGAAAAAAAAAATTGATAATAAATCCCTTTATGGTACATTGACTATACTAGATTTCAGATTCATGTGAATAGTGATCATAGAATTATTCCATGAAATACAGCAAAACAAATTTTGAAAACTATTCCCTCCATAATTTATTATTTGTATAAAGTCACAAATTTTAGGTTTTATGATATAACTATAGAATATTAAAAATAAAATTTGATATTGAGTCTCTTCACTGTTCATTGGTTACATTAAGAATCAGATTTCATATTCCCATGTAGGGACTGTACAATTATTTTGTGGAAAAACATGAAATGGATTTTTAGTAAAAAGACTTTCCCTATAATTTGCATAGATTTGGTGCCCTCTAACTTGGTCACTTCCGGCATATGAGCAGCAATGGTAGCTCTTCCATCATTGTCAGCTGCACTACTTCTCTTTGTGAAATTGCTTGTGGTACTAAACACATGTTTTCACGGATCCTCACATACTCTTCTCATTCAAGCCTTGACATTCTTGTCGGGCTAAGGGTTCAAATCAATTTAAATCTAATCACAACACCACGATCGACCCATGGTCAGCCCCAATGGATCCATGCTGCAGTGTTTGTTAGTCGACATAAGTCATAGGTCGGGTCCATTCTGATATCATTTGTAATAAGCGAGGACCTCATCCAAAATGGCTAGTTGGAATGTATTATTTCGGTTCTTGATCTTGTATAAATATCCAAGATTTATCAAACAAATAATCGATGTGGAAGTGGGACTATACACACACTTGCACGAATTCTTATAGTAAATATGATTAATCTTCAATAAAAAGCCAGGTGGCTCCTTTTGCCTCCCCATCAACATCAAAAAAAAAAAAAAAAAAAAAAAAAAAAAAAAAAAAAAGAAGAAGAAGAAGAAGAAGTTAGACTGCTCCAATCCATGGCCTATGCCGGTCTGATCGTTTGGATTTAGGATTGGAGATGTTCGACGAAATGGGTCAAAGAGGCATCGAGCCGAATAAGATCACCTATATCTCACTGGCGGATGACCTATCTAAGGGACGGCGGTAGCCGAAGGCCACGGCTATGCTTGATCGGATGGTTGTGGAGTGTTGCCCACCAAATACCATCTCGTATAGCTTTCCCATCAATGGGCTGATGGTCTTGGATAGGATGAGGCTCCAGGGAAGGAAGGCAGGTGCCGGATTTTATGGAAGCTCATCAAGGGATTGTGTGATTCTGGCCAGTTTCAGGAGGCTACAGACTACTTGGACGAAATGGTGCTTAGTGGGATTTCGCCAAACCATGTGAGATGAAGTCTCCATGCCAGATTTCATAAAATGGTGGTTGCGGGGCTGTGCGCAAAGAGCCAATCAACCCGGTTTTTTCAGGTATATCAGAGCATGAGAACTTGGAGAATTTCTACCGAGCCAGAGAAATTCCATTTTCTAGTGGAGTGTTTCGGCAAGAAGGGTGATGTGCACAAAGCTGCACGAATTGCTAGTGAGATGCTGCTCCGTACCTAATCAGGACACAGAGGAGCAACCTGGTTATTGGATACTGGGAATGGAGAAGGTCCAGGAAGCAGCTGAAGTTCTACGGGGTCAGCTGGTTGTGGATTAGTCTCTCAGGTCCACAGGAGCAATCTGAGCCTGTATTGTGCCCACCATGGAGGCTGTGATGCTTCCCACCAGGAAAAGTTTTGGATTTTTAAGCCATCTGGTCATTATATCTGAATTCATATCGCATGACGCGGACGGCAAAAGGTGTGACATCTTGGATTTCTATTTCATGATTGAAGTTTGATCCTTATGCAAGAAAATTTGTTAGATCATATGTTAGATGACAATTTGCTGTCAGGAATCCACTAAACTGTGACCATCTTCAGGATCCCCATGCCTACTTCAAGGTATATCATTCTATGGCTTCACATCTCTTGTGATATCATAATTCCTTTGCATCTAGATTCTAGACACATGGCCCTTTACCTTAAAATTTCTTTAAATATTAGTAGATATGATCATTAATAATTATTTTAGCTTTACATTATCCACTAACAAGGGGATAGTGCAATCAGATTGTTAAGGAAATGTTATTATTTCATACCTTTTAGTGATTTCTACTTTGCAGAATGAGTATATAAAGCTCCTTTTGTGAATATAAAAGATTTTTTTTTTTGTGGGGTGGTGATGGGACGGTTTATACGTTATTACTGTAACTAAACAAATCTTTAAAAAAATGTCATAACTTATAGAAGCGGCATGCTAACATGATTTACATGCAACAATCTACGTTTGATGATAGCAAAACGAAATATCTATCCAGAAGTCATATTAATACTAGGAAATTAGGATTCTGAGCACCCAAGATTGTTTAAGATTCATTGAGATGCAATGTTACATGCTAGATCACTTAAACACAGCTACCTGTCTTTACCGACTTCTTGGATTTTATTATTTTAATTTAGGAAATTCATTATATGTTCCATCTAGATGCTCGAGGAATGAAGATCCCTAAGATCCCTAGACTACTTAGAACGCGTGGATATATGGCAAGTTGGATTGGATATGTTTTAAGCACATCAAGATCCTTTGAAGGATTCATATATGAGTTACGCCAAATGACAAATTTTATGGGAACTTGATGTAGTTTTTGATTTTTGAGATCTCAATGACTTTTCTGGATAGATACTAGGGTGTTTTTTTTCTTCATTCCTAAATCTCTTTCCTTATGTTTTTGAAAGTATGCATTTTCGACTTGTATTTAAAAACAAATCACATCTGTTACTTTTCTGATGCTAATTCTTTATATTACATTCACCTTCAGTCGTGTGCTATTAGGGACATTAAGGTTTTCTGGTGGAATATGTGGAGTTACAATAACTTAAAGAATTCGCAGATCTTCTCATTTAAGAGCAAGCAGGATGTATCGAAATCTATGTATGAAGAATGAGGATTAGGATAGGCAGCAAGTTTAAGTGAGTCTAGGCAAGGCTTGACTATTAGGAGCAATGCCTACTGTAAAAATTTCAACTTTCACTAAAAAAAGGTCATAATATGTGGATAGATATCTCTCTAGTGGCCAAGGTTGTCATGGTAGTCAGTGGATTGTAGGCATTAGGGACCCGTCTGCACTTTCTTGGTGCCTTAGGCAGTTAGGCTGTTTGTGCCGGATTAAACAAAGTTTAAAGTCAAAAGAGAAAATGAGCAACCATTTAGTTCTTTCAGTGAAAAAATAATTGGGGCAAGAAACAGGAAAGGAAAAAGAAAAAAGAGAAAAAAAGGAAGACAAATAAGAAAAGGATAAATTTGAAAGTAAGGGAACAAGGGAATAGCCATACAAGTTTAATTGCAAAAATGTAGAAAAGAGGGGAAGACCAAGAGGAGTAGTATTTTCGAGAAGAGAAAAAAGAGAAAGGAGAAAGAGATAGCAGGATATGAAGAGAGGAAGCAGGCAAGAAAAGTAAGAAGAGGAAGAAAATACTCATCCTGGCCAATGAGCTCTTTGATGATATCACCGAAGACATGTCATTGTTCCTAGTCATTTTTTCCGCTTCTAATTGGCTATGCATGCATTCCTTCACATACAGCTAATTTTAGGTTCTTTAACACATTTAGCTCTTTATCTATAGATTCATGGTTCCCCATATCGAATGTAGTCCTATGACCATAGATAACTTAATAGTGCTATTGCCTTAGATCAAGATACTTCCTAACTGTAGAACCCATCAACATCAGCCTTATGGATTTTCGAAGCAGCGCCTGCCTGCAAATAACTTGTAGAGAGATTCCTCTCTTTGCTGTTATCTGTAATTTTGTGTATTTCTTTGCCATAATGTTCTGGCATCTGAACTTGGTATTGGAATTCTGTTACCTTTGTTGATACTCACCTTAGTTGCATTTTTCTAAGATGTAATGCAGAAAAGAACCTAATGGATGGTTACATAATCTGGCTGCAAAAGAGAAGGTGAAGACCACAACCTGAAATCTTGGACTGCCAACTATGATTGACAAGTCTTTTCTTTCTCAGGCCGATTTTCATCAAATGGAAAAGTCAACATATATAGGTGTACATTTTTGTAACTTTCTGGAATGTTTTTTGCAATGCTTTAAAAAATAGCATGCTTCCTGAGAATATATACTTTAAAAAATGCCAATCCATTTAAAAAATGCACGAGCAATTTGCCACATTTTTGCCACATTCTATGAATTTGCGATATACTTACCATGCAAAAGTAAAAGAAAAATATACTGACTGGGCAATTTTGTTAAAGACATTCTTCTGAACTTTTCTTAATTTATTGCATGGGATACCTGATTTGCTGCAACTTAATTTCATAATATCTATTAATATCGTTTTGGATTATCAAAAGAAAGAATAAACTGAATACTCTTCTCAGAGTAAATCATGGAAGTTCCATTACCAAGAAGACATAATGTCCAACAAGTAGATTTTCAGAATGCTTCTTCATAACTTCTCTACCACTACCAGCTGTCTTTAAACAGTAAATGTATGAACACAGTGCTGTTTGCTATGTTAAATTATACATCCTACTCTCCATAAGGGCTTTCATAATGGATGACTGCACTTGCAGCAAAAGAACACGGAAGAACAGAGAGTTGGAACAACTGACATCACTGGGAAGAGAGTGGAAAGCCGATTCCATGGCGCCTGGTGGGGAAAGCAACAAAAAGCATACTGCCAAAAATTCCGATACCGATCGGCAGTGAAGCGAGAACCTGCTTCATCTCCTCAGATGGGGTTGGATAAAGGCATGACACCACATTCCGGTCAAGCAAAGAAACCGCTACAAAAACCAGTATCGACATGAATGCATGGACAAAATCTATGAGCTTAATCCTGTAGTTAACTGCAACCTGTGGAGGAAGGGGTGCAGTTCCGTCAATGACCCACAAGCCCCTGAATGTTGCCAGCCCATGCCGAACCTTGCCAGACTCGTCCCGGAAGCTATCCGTGAAGCTCAGGATGAAGCATGACAGTCCACAGAGAGCCACGAGGCCTGCGGTCATATTCCAGCTTTTGGCATTGCAGCGGCCTTGGTTGGTGAAGATGGGAGACAGGAGCTGGAAGGCAAGAACAGTGCCAGTAGGTAGGAGGTTTGCAAGATGGGCGGTGCTCTTGAAGGTTTTTCTGATTGCTTTCCGTTTAGGAGTCTTGCGGTCGCTGTTGGATGATTTTGGGATCAAGAGAGGTTCCTCCTGCTGCTGCTGAGCTTCTTTATCACACATGTTTTCTTCCATCATCGCATATCTTTTCTGCACTCTTCACCACGCATCTGCAACATGCAGGGAAGGAAAGGGAAATGAGAGGAGGATGAAGGGTGGTGGAAGGGAGGATGTGTTTGTACGTAATATGGCTCGCGAGGAAGAGGAAGCGAAACTGAAATGGATGAGAAGCAAACGTTTTACAAGAATCGTGGAGGGGTTTTGGTTACTTGTTTGAGGTGGCCATAAATTTTCCCATAACAATTGCTTATTTTGAGTAATGGCCTTTGTGACATGGGTAACAGAAATCCAGAGAAAAATGCCGGAGAAAGAGGCCTCTACTCGTTCCAGTTTGTTTCGGACGCTGTTGCCAGAATATCCGCAAGATAACTAGATAAGGGACACACGTATTTCAGGCAAGAGAGCTAGCGGGTTTTATATTAATGGCTTTATAAGATTGCAGGCCGAAGGCATTGGCGATTACTTATGCCTATCTTCACCTGAAGCCCTTCAGGTGATGGTACATTATTTTATGGTGCACGTAAATATTAATTTGTGCCATTCTTTGATCATCATCTATTCGATTGGTTGTGTTCCGGCTAATATGCATTAATTGGCTTGTAACTCATGAAAGCTATATACGTTACACTATTTGATCAATTTAATAGGTGATTCAAGTAATTGCGGACTTTAGGGGCTGTCTCATGGCTGTTATGGACAACTTCTAATAAGTGATTTGGCTTTAGGGGCCTTCTTCTAAACCCTAGCTACCTGCTTGCCCATCGCCAGCCAGTGCCGGCTCGAGCCTTAGGCGACCGAGGCGGTCGCCTAAGGCCCCCGGCCGAGGGAAGGCCCCCACCGACGGCCACTTTTTTTTTATTGTTTAATTAGGGTGGGTGATGGACGAGTAGACGACGGATGTGAAAGGATAGGGGGCTTGGGGCTGGGCAGTGGGCAGTGGCGATGGCATCTGGCAGACGGCTGAGACGGGGAGGGGACTGGGCGATGGCTACCGAGCTCCGCCCGTACGCCGCTACACGGCTACAGTGCGTCCCTTCGGCGTCTTCCCGATTTTAAGCTCGGCTCTCAGTCCTCTCCAGCTCTCCTCGCCGGCTCGCCGACGTCGCCGTCCTCGGCTCCTCGGCCTCCTCCCGTCCTCCGGCCTCCTCGGGCCTCGGCTCCGCTCGACCGCTCGGACGGTCCGCTCCACGGTCCACCATCTCCTCCTCCTCTGCTTTCGTTCGTGCTGCCTGCAGCCTGCCTGCCTCCTCCTCGGCTCCGAGGTCCGAGCTCCGGCCTCCTCAGCTTCAGCCTCCGGCCTCCCGTCCTCTCCTCTCCAGCTCTCCTCGCCGAGTCGCCATCCTCGGCTAGTCGGCTCCTCCGGCCTCCGGGCTCCGCGGCGACCGAGGCCTCCCGGCTCCCGACTCTCGACTCCCGACTTCCGACCTCCGACTTCCGGCCCCCGGGCTCCGCGGCGACCGAGGCCTCCCGGCTCTTCTCGTCGTCCTCGGCAGTCGGCTCATCCGGCTCCGAGTCTTCGACTTCCTCCCGGCCCAGGGAAGGCCCCCACCCACCGACCCACGATCACGGGTCGGTTGACTCGGTTCCCAGAGGCCACAGTCCCACTCCCACTTCCCAAGTTCCCAGTTGGCCAGTTCCCACTGATCCCATTCCCAGGCACCGACAGTGAGGCAGGACTGACAGGTGAGTTAGTTACTTAGTTTATTAATTAATTTTTGGTCCAATTAATTTTTATTTAGTTAAGTAATTAATTTAGAATTGGTTATTTTTTGGTCCAATTGTAGATTGGTTGTGACTTCAGCAGTTCGGCGCTATTCGGTCTCTTCTCGTCGTCCAGTTCGGCACTATTAATTCCACCTCTTCTCGACACAATTAAGTTCGGCACTACTTGTCGGAGCCCGAGTTTGTTTTTCTTGACACAATTAAGTTTTATCATTTTTAACTTTTTTATATTTTGATTTGTTTGTGGTGTTTTTTTAATTGTTTAGTTTGATAATATTATTTATAGATTAAAATGTCTAATAGAAAATATGACTGTGGGTATGAAAAACTCAAAAAAAAAAAGAAAAATTGATAAACTCATTCAATCTCAAAAAGGAGCTCTAGATAGATTTGTTGTTACAAACAAACATAACACTACATCAAATTCAACTCAAGAATTAGCAATAGATAGTATTTTAATGGATCTTGAGTATAAAAGTTTAATTAGTAATTTTGCTTCTCAAAAAGCTAGACGAATTATTTTTAAATAAAAATTTTAAAATATTTTTATATTTATTTTAAAAAAATTTTATTTAAATAATAATAAAAAAGGTCTCTTCTAATGAGTTCGCCTAAGGCTCCCAAATGTATTGGGCCGCCCCTGTCGCCAGCCACTGGGTCTTCTGTATCTCAACGTAGTTCTATCATAGTTCTGAGTAGGCTATGCGCCCTGTCTCTATCGGTCTATCCATACGACTCTGTAATTGGCTGGGGCTTTCCTTGCACCATCAATAAAACTGCCTCTTTCACCCCACCCCCCAAACCCAAGAAGAAGGAAAAAGAAGATATGAAGCTGAAGATCTTGGGGTGTATGACCAAATAAAAGGGCCACAGCCACCACAAGAAAAAAAAACTTTTTAAGACCTTTACCGACACTTATAAAGGTCGATAAAGAGCTTTCCAAAGTTTTCTAAAGCGTCGCTTATGTAAGAGTAGAAAAAAATAATTGCCGACGCTTTTAAAAAGTATCGACGCTTTTAGAAGCGTCGGCATTCTTTGTTGTTAAAAAAAGTTTACCGACGCTTCTATCTAGCATCGGTAATATAGAGTCGACAATTATAGTTTTTGTTGTAGTGAACCTTGGTGGCCTCCTCTTTGTCATGTGTGAGATAAATCGGAAATAAATAATCCGAATGTACTGGGTTAACCTTCAAAATTTGATATTTAAAACAGCAGCAGGCCAATTGCAGCACTAATTCATGAATAAATCATGAACAAAATTTATTGATAGATAGATGATATGAAAAATGATTCAGCAGTTATGAAGATTATTTCCTAGCTGGTCATCAGTTCTCTGGTGACCATGGTTTGCACTGCCATAATAATTAATTATATGGCTCCTCATTAACGACTCATTTGGTTCGCGAAAAAGGAAGAGAAAGAAAGTGTGCAACTGAAAAAAATGAATAAAGACCTCTTGTTTGGTTAGAATTTTTAAAGAAGAAAAATGAAAATGTAGCATTCTAATGAGAATAAGATTTTCATATTTTATAAAAAAGAAAAAACTCATGAGGGACATAAAAAAACTATTTTTCTGCTAGTTAAAAATTGAGATTTTTTTTATAAAAAAATACTCTTCAGCCATAAAAATTTATAAATTAGGTCTTTTTCTGTATTAAGGATATATTAGATATTTTACACAATTTTCTCCGTAAAGTAAATAATGAACTAAATATGAATCTACCACTTTTTTAAGATCAATCAGATATATTAAAATTATTTTTTCATACATCATATTTTTAAAAATCAAATTTTTTTAAAAAAATATTTTTTTCCCCGAATCAAACAAGTTTTGAGTTGCCCAACTTCCACGTCCTGTCGTTTTATGCTTGGCCTCCAGAAGCTCTCCAACAAAGTCGCCGTTCAGTGGGTTGGTGCACCAATTAATCCACCATTACTCATAGACAAAGTCCTCTCGCTACCTTCCATCCTAAACAAAAAGCTTATGACCACGTTGGTTATAACAAACCAGAATAAAAAGCTCTAATCGGAAGCTCAACCCCCCTCACCAAATCGTACACAAATTCATCATCTTTTACCCAACAGAAAAGCTTCGTCTTCCTACTTCTTTTATGGAGACATATCCCCGCCCCCCATTGTTTTTTTATCAAAAAACAAGAAAAAGAGAAGAATGCTACCATGAGTGATCACCATATCTCCGCCATCGGCCAAGACTTCCTTGTTGTTATCATCTGCATCGCTCTCCTCATCCTCTCTGCCATCCTATTCATCCTCTGCAAGAAGCGCCATGCTGTCGACCCCGACGACACCAGCCTTCCTGCTGCATTGCACGCCCACTCCCATCCACTGAGCGATATCGAGGCCGCCACCGACGGATTTCATCTGTCCCAAATCGTTGGCAAAGGCCACCTTGGGACTGTCTACAAGGCTATCTCAGCGACAGGCGACGTCTTCGCCGTGAAACGCATCCACCCCCACCTTGTCCTCGGCAACCCCGGCGTCAGCTTCTCCTCGAGGATCAGGTCGCTCTCCTTTGCCAACCATCCTAACGTCGTCCCCATCGTAGGCTTCTCCGAGGCACCGGGCGAGCGGGTCATCATCTCCGAGTTTGTGGGCATGAAGAGCCTCGAATACTACCTGCATGGGATGACCGGCGACGGCGGGCCGCCACCAGAGGCGTTAAACTGGGGGCTTCGGCTAAGGATTGCGGCAGGGGCAGCGCGGGGCCTCGAGCACCTTCACGAGGGGAGTGCACCTAGCGTCGTGCATGGGTGCATTAAGCCTAGCAACGTCATGATCGACGCCAACTTTGGTGCTAGGGTTTGTGACTATGGGCTCACTTTCTTGATGGGGCCTAGCGAGAGAAGGGGGATGTTGGGGTATGTGGATGATGGGGAGGGGTGGGGTGTGTGCAAGGAGAATGATGTGTATGGATTTGGGGTGGTGTTACTGGAACTGTTGAGTGGCAGGAGGAGCGAAGGGGGGGTGATGGTTGAGTGGGCTTTGCCTTTGATAAGGGAAGGAAAGGTGGGGGAGGTGTTGGAGAAGAGAGTAGGGGTGCCGATGGACATGAAGCCATTGGCAAGGATGGCGAAGGTGGCCTCGGCGTGCGTTGGTAATGGGAGGAAGAGTCGGCCTTCGATGTCTCATGTGGCGGCCATTTTGAGCAGCTTGGAAATGCATCCTTATGTCTAAAGGGTTTGGGAGATTTTTGAGGGAATAGAGAAAAATGACCATGGCCTGATATCCTCTCTTCTTTTTTGGGGGGCTGAACCAGAGTGAGACGGCCATCGAAGGTAAGTCCTCCCATCATTTCCTGAATGACTGAAATTTGTGGAAATCCAGTGTACTGTAACCATGGTTAGGGAATGTGAATTATAAACATGCAGCCATTTTTTTCATGCTAAAAACAGGTAGCTAGACTAAACTATTTTAGATGAAACGGACTGAAATTTTGCATCAATAACTCTCGTAATGTTTATTTGAGCCTGTCCCATCCCGACCTTTGCCTAATATCTCATGCTTAAGTCCGGCTCTAGAATGCCTTCTAAAGTCTGGCGGTCAGTACTGGTTTTAGTTGTTATTTTTTCTCCATTTTTAGGTGATGTCTCAGATTATTAAAATTGATCATTTGTAGGATGACTGGGATTTTCCAAACAACCACGAATCGTGTTATAAAGTAATTGTCCCAGGCCAGGAGGATTAAAATAGGTCTTTACTAAACTAATGTATATATGAGCCTGGGCCATTGGTTAAGCCCTATGGCCCATGCCCAAGTTTGGGCTAGATTATTCATGGGCCGTCTATATTGGTCCAGCTAGCTTGTAACTCCTACTAGGGCATGAAGCAAATCAAGTCAAGATCCTTAGGCACAGATTAACCATTTAGATTGACCATGAGCAGGTTGCGAAGACAGTCACGGAACCCAACCATCTGCAATTAAGACCTACTACTTATGATCATGATCTTTGCATGACTAGGTTTGGACTGTGGGCCGAGGGGTTCCAACCATCTAGCATGGGTTCCATTTAGCCCTGAAAATTGGCCCAATCTTTGTGTCACATAGCGACAACAAAATGGAGATGTACAATGGCCGCTTTGAGATCTATGCAAGTGGGTGAACGAAGAAGTTTGGAGTGCTTTTAGATCCATGCAAAGCATAATCCGATAGACAATATCATGAAAGAAGAAATTATTCTTTCATGTGAAAGATACAACCCAAACCCATTGTCGCAAGAATTTTGGTTAGCAGCCAATTTGTTGCTAAAAAGAAAAGGTCACATATCCTAAAGCGCTTCTATCTTTTGTCCTTTTTCTTTTTATTTGATAGCATGTTATCTCTATTAAATTTCTTTTGCTCGTGATCATCACGGGAATAGATGCACAAAACCTGGCATCAAAGAGTCCTTCATGATTGACTGCCCTAAAGCGCTTCTTTTAAGTTTTCACTGCATCTTTACGTGCAATTGCCAAATCTCCTTTAGGTATTGTCGCATTGACACGCTACTGATCATCCTTCTAAAAAAGACATTGGCACACTAGTCGCTTATGTTAGCGGACAGGATTTGAATGTGTGCAAAGAAATATGACAAAAGAACATAATTAAGCTATTGTGACGACTAGAACATATAATATGTATCCTTCAAGATTCAAACTATGATCTCAGTTTCTGGAGGTACATGCAAAAAGAAAGCAGGAGATTGAAGACTAAGCAAAGGAGCCAATGCGATGAGGGGGATGGAGATGTAACCATAACTAATGCTTTTGGTCAGAATTCTCTTCCTCAATTTCCATAGGGCTTGTTCATTCCTATTGTGAAGCAATCAGTTCAGTGGCCGCAAATGAATTGGATGTGTCCTTCGAACCAAAATATATGAACCCAAGAAATGATTTGATTATTCCGATTTATTTCCATTAAGTCAAGGTTGTTGCAAATAAAACAAGGAATTTACAATTTTGGGGTTTTGTTTTGGTATAACTAATCATAGCCCTTGAAGGCTCGAATCAAAATCATTGTATCCCAATTTACATCTTCCCAATTGAAGCAACACTGTTTCAATTTATCTTTCAATCTGCCCTAGCTAATGCTTGATGAAAAAATTCATGATCTTTTCTAAAAATTTTGCCCATCTCGTCCCATAGTTCTAACTCCAACAAAAATTTTTGATATTGTTTTGTCTCGAAAGCTGCTTTACAAATATGTGTAGGTGAAAATCACCCAAATACAGTGCACTTTGCAAATAGGTTTCTCGCACTCCTCAAATTGACTTTGCTAAAAAATTCTGACTGTTTTTCACTTGCTTTGATAGATTTTTTATTTTTAATTTTAAAAATATGATGGAAATGCCACCTATCATGTTCTAGCACAGAACATCTCTCCAACAGGGCTAGCTCCTTTAATGTGTTTGCTTTGATTTTTGTCTAAACATATGTTGCTTAGACGAAACAATTAGTATAACCTTGCCCTATGACAATCCACCAAAATTTTTCTCTTTATTTTTGTAGCGAATTAGATAACCATCCAAGCAACTAAATAAGATCATAAAATTCGATTACTATTTTTGATAAAAGCAGTCACTAAACTCAAATTTTCAAGAATCCACCATTTTCTAACTTGACCTAAAGACTTAATTGCACATCAGAATCTATATATGGATAATGGGACATGGTACGACTTATTTAAATTTTTTTAAAAAAAATCTTAACAGGCAAAGTTGGCTTTAACATGACAACTCATGAAGCTCTCCCTGTCTTAGAGAAAACTAAGCAACACCATCATTTATTTTAGGTGATTTTGTACTTTTTTTTCCTTTTTTTGCAATTGTCAAACTTATAGATATAGGTCAACTTTCTTCTCTTTCTTTCTTTTTTTTTTTAGATTCTGACTTTCTTGGACCACTATACAAATTTGTCTTTTTTGGTAGAAAATTTTCCTAGCTTGGTTGATGCCCACATATTGTGAATACATGTAAACATGATATAGGTTGATCCACAATGGCAAATGTGAAAAGCAGTATAAAGGCAAGGATATAATGGCCTGCTAAAATTCAAAAAAGGATAGTTTCTTCTTTTTTTAAAAAAAAAAAGAGAGAAAAGATGCTTTCCTTTTCTGTATATTGGATTATTAAATATATTTTTTTGCTGAATTCCTTCTATTTTATACAAGTAAACGTAGAAGACATCTTGTATCACGGTCGCAAACAAGGGAATGTGGCCCCACTTTAGCATGCTTCTTCCCCCAGAAAAAGCCATCGCACTCCCATCTCACCAGATGCCCGAAGTCACGAATGGATGCAAAACCAATTGCACCGTTAAACTTTAACAATCCAGTCCGGTTCCTACACCTGTCCTTATCCCCTTCTTCTCGTCCAACCAATACACAGCCTTGCCCCCATCTAAGTATCTAACCCCGGTCAAACCTTCTTCTTCCAATCAAGCTCACACCTGATTCTCCCACACAAGTCTCCAACCACGAGCCATGCCTTGTGGGATTCAAACTTGTCGGCATGGCTTGCATGACAAGCCACAACACACATTGAACCTCACGAAACTAATAAAGAGAAAGAAGAACAGAAATAATTCTTATCATTAATAACTAGGAAGTCCGATTCAGCCCCGCCTTCTTTGATAGCAAAAATCTCAAATATTCTCCATAGTAATGGTTTTTGGTTGCACGTACTGCAGCAACTATCTAGTCTATCGAAAGCTAAATTGAATCAAAGACCAGTCTGATATGAAGCTGAACTTAACTCCTAACTATCAGCCGGGTGCGATCCTCTCCTCATCATATTGCCTATTGTTTCATCTACCTACCATTTCATCCCTATCTCCATTGACTCTCATATATATACTTTTCTCACATATTTAATAAATTAGATGGCTCGGCCTCCCCTTACCTCAAAAAAAAAAAGAAAAAAGAGAGGGATCAGAGATTTATATCATGTATAAAGATAGATAACAAAGAGTGAAATATATTAAGGTTATAGAGAGATCAGGTTAGTGGCTATATGTCTTCCAAGGCACTCTACGGTGACCTTGGAGCTACAAGGCTCACCTTCTCTCTCTCTCTCTCTCGGTCTTATCCATCTAACCATCTCTCTCAGGGTGGTGAAATGTCTCTTACGAAGCAGGTTGCCCCATCTCTACTCAAGCCATTCTTTCTGTTTGTTTCTTAACTTATTAAAGATTTTGAAAGGAAAAAAGAAAAAAAGTGTGCTAGAGAGGTTACATGTCTCCTCCTGCACGTATAATAGCAATTATAGCATGACCATACTTGAGGATGAAGCAACCTATTTATATTAGCCGGGCTTGTTCTGTCTTTTTCTTTTTTTTCTTTATATTCTTGGTTTTGTTAGATGGTTGGAGGGGTATTAGGAGGGGGTTTTCTTGTCTTCTGTTTTCTCTCCACCTGAACACCCTGGGGAATGATGAGCAAAAGTGGAGAAGAATTCTATTCCTTCCCAAAGCTCAAGGAGAATTGAGGGAGGGGTTGGGGAAGAGAGGACACCCGTAGCTTTAATATATAAGAGAGAGACAGGCTTCTTTCTTCTTTTCCTTTTCCATTCTTTTCTTTTCTTTTATCCTCTTCTTTCCCTCCCCAGTCTTTACGTATCCCTCTTCTCCGTCCTCTTGCCTGCCCTCCAAGGAGAGGTTTTAACCTGGGTGGGTATGAGAGTTGAGGAAGAAAGATGAGATGGTGCAACAGCTGCGACGATGATCGCATGATCGAGAGGAGCTCGGGTTCTTCGTCTGCACCGATCGGCAAGAAATGTCACGCAAACGCGATCGAGACCTGCCCTTCTTGTGGCCACCACATCCAATACGAGGAGCAGGTGAGGCTGCCTTTCTCCTTTCTTCTCAAGAATTCCATATTTTTTTCCGAATATTTTCTCCATAAATTTGTTGCATGGTGGTGACACGTATCATGATTCATGTCTCTTCTGTTCATAAATTATATTAGGGTATTCATGGAATCTTATGATATCTTCTTGTTTCTCAAATTAAATAAATTAAAAAAGGATTCTCTTTTTTTGATGAAAAAAAAGAAGAATTATGTTATTTAAAAACATGGAGGAACAAGAAAACAACATATATATGATGAGTGATATTGGCAATGGATGTGGTCAGGCTGCGGCTGCTGCCATCCAAGATTTGCCTGGGCTGCCTGCTGGTGTCAAGTTCGATCCGACCGACCAGGAGCTTCTCGAGCACTTGGAGGGGAAGGCGAGGCCAGATTCACAAAAGCTTCACCCTCTCATCGACGAGTTTATTCCTACAATTGAAGGCGAGAATGGGATTTGCTATACCCACCCAGAGAAACTCCCCGGTAATGATCTCGAAATAATTCTTTAAAATCTCTTGGCCTACGATTTCATATAGTAATTATTATATTAGTCATATTTTTACGATATGAATACTGCTATTCATCTTCATGCATGCTTCAACAAGCTCGCGCGTACGTGCTTGAGCACTGCTGCATGCTATATACAAAGGGAATAATTTATTGCACACTAGCTTTGCCATGTGTGATAACATCATACCAATGAATTGGTGCCAAAAATGCATTGTGGAGCACTCGAAATCTAGAAGCCAAAAATTTGGTCCTGATTCACAAAATAAGATTAATTATGTTCTGCGTTTGAGAAGTCTTCAAAGATAATCATGTTTTTCATGATGATGATGAATAGCAGAAGAAGAAATTTTTGCATTTATCGTTCTCAAAATTCTGTGAAATAGCATAAAAGATGTGAGCCTTCAATTTAAAGGCCTATGATATACTTTAGCACCAGAGCATAACTATGGTAGTTGTTGCGTGGAAGCAATAAATTAATTTTCAGCATGCTATGAATTCATAGGACTTGCATGCATAAATTGGATAGCTAGAATTCCAAGCCATCAGGAACCATATTTTCTTATCATAGAAATATTAGACATTAGGGTTGCTTTGAGTTTCATAAAAGAATATAACGGAACTATATTCTTCTTGGTTTTAAAAATCATATTTTTCAAATTATATGAAGTATTTTGAGCAATAAGTTGCATGATGCATAAGCTAACCAAAATGGATTTTGTATATTGGGCTTTTTCTAATGGTCACAGCTCTCTCTCTTTCTCTCTCTCCCCTCTTAGAAGCCAAAGGTTTCATATTTGAGTTTTAGTATGTGTATCTTCAAAAATTTGGACCTCGATAATTTTAGGGCGAGTAGATTTCTCTCTCTTTCTCTAAAAGATAAAAATAAACACTTCAAAAGGCTCGGTTGTTGATGTGTTAAGCCATGTACATGAAAATTATCAGCTAGGCTGGTCTTCATCCCTTTATCACAATAAATTAACAAATAAACAAACAAATAAATAAACTCGGCAACTTGTCATTAAATTTATTAGAATATTTCGAAATTAGGCATCTTGCAAGATAAGAATTTAATGTTGATTTTTCAGATATTATCTATAATAGATTTTTCAGAGACTATATACCTTTCTGCTATGCAATTTTTAATTTATAAGAACTTTATTGTAATTTGATGCCTTTTTTATGCTTAGAAAGGGTTGGATGCAGGCTCCACCTACCGTTATTAAGGTGAAGACAGAACTTGAATCTTCGTCTTAAAAAAAATAAAAAAATGAAAAATGAAAGAGAGACGACATGACTCCAATCTAGGCTCAGTAGCCACACCCTTAGTGACTTTACCAGTTCCACCATTAGCATCTCATTATAATACAAGACAGTTAAACATACAGAGAAATCTTGTAAGCATTGCTCTACTGTATGAGAGAATTTGAATAAATTACAGTGACTGCACATTCTCTGATCCGAAGTTATAAGCCGAGCATGTAGCAAACGACTGCACATTCCTAATTAGATTTAATTTCTATAGGATGTGCAAGCTAGTCCTTTTCATTCAAATATCAACCCAAAATCCAAGCAGTACTAGTATTATCACAGCACAAATACTTTTAATATAACAAAAATTAGAATGATTGTTTGGACAATCTTATAAAGTAAAAACATACAACTGTCTAAAAGTACATATAAGATCAACTGAATCCTTTTTTTTTTCGTTCATCTTTATAGTTCTTGTGTAATCTACTATGTGGTATCTAAATAATGTAAGAAGAGATCATGAGTGAGCTAAAGTTTAGTAACTTTTACCTCTAGTTAGATCAAGCAGACTATACATAAGATATTAATTTTCATAATACAAATTTTCAATTATAAATAAAGCATGCCGATAAATGCATAATAAAAAGTATTTCCATCAATATAAATTTCAAAAAGTTTAATGCACTAGATTAAAAAATAATTTTTTCAAATCAATATAGATAAATCATTCTTTCTCTCTCCTAATCTTTATAACTATAGCCACGATCCATCTATAGTGAGCTTTAAAGAGACTAGCTCTCAACTTCAACAGGCAGTCAATCAGCATGCGCCAATTTTACCCTACTGGAGGTGCAAAAGAAAACTAACTCTGAAATTATACAAACAACATGCTTGCAACAGTATGTGCCGAGGATTATCCCATTAGCACTATCCAAAAGAAAACTAGCTTTGGACTATATAATCATAGTCAAACTAGAGAGCAACATCACAACTAATTAAATCAACAAATTTATCAATGTAATAAAATTCAGTTCATGCTCAAGTAAATCATGTCATGCTTAATCTCATATTTTAAGTTCATTTTTATGCAAATATATATACAATATTTAATTAAATATAAATATATGCATAGATAATATCCATAATTTAAATTTTAAATAATACAGATAACTGAGTAATATAAAGTTATATAAATCAAATTAGATGCATGATAAAAATTCTAGGGATAGAGGTAACCTATAGATCAACTCACGGCCACTAAAAGTCTTGTTGATCAGGTTATGTGGACCTTTTTAGAAGACAATTGAGCAATCTAGACGAAGCACATTTTATAATTACTCTCTTTTTTAAAAAAGTAAAAATCTTGGTCATTTTCTAAGTCTGTAGGGCCCATCTAGGGCTTCTTAATCCAAAATCCTTCTAGATCAAGGTTGTTAGAGCAGAAAAATGGATCGCGTCCCCTTAAGAGGTATTGTCCACTTTGGGGATGGACTTTCTTGGGCGGTGTCTGCTCTTATGGGTTCACGCTCCCCTCATGGCTTTATCCTTTAAAAAGGCGCCTCCGAATGAAAGGAGTACTGTACCCCTCCTTAATAAGGCACAATCCTTTCTGCTACTCAACTGATGTGGGACTAAAGTTCCGTGTCTCCATCCGCTCCCCAACACTAGCCCTCCTAGTGGGAAGAATTCGTGCGGGTAAGTTACGGCGGATCCCTTCCTCTAGCGCCATCCGTTAGAGCAGGAAAATGGATCGCGTCCCTTCAAGAGGTATTGTCTGTTTTGGAGATGGACTCCCTTAGGCGGTGTCCGCTTTTATGGGTTCACACTCCCCTCACGGTTTTGTCCTTTAAAAAGGCACCTCCGAAAGGAAGGAGTATACCCCTCCTTAATAAGGCACAATCCTTTTTGCTACTCAACCGATATGGGACTAAAGTTCCGGATCCCCATCCGCTCTCCAACAAAGGTTATTGGGATCAATTGGTGACCAGGATCGGGTTACACATCCCGAGCCGAAATCTAGCCTTATGTGTCCCTACAATCCTCAGGTCCAAATGCAGTCAAGCCCCCTCATTCATGTCTTTTGTGGTGCAGCTAAAGTCAGTGGGCTCCACTTCAGAGTTTCACAAATGCATGAGGAGAGAGGGATGGGGGGGAGAGAGCGCGAGATGATGAGAGAAAGAGAGCATGGAGAGGGAGGATGGTTCCACCATCTAGTGAAAAATAGGGACGCCGGTGCCCGGTGGTCGAGCCTTTGGCCGCCACCTACTGCACGGCCACTGGCCGTTAAGAGGGGAAAAAGAAGCCGCGAGGTGATGTGGGAGGTGGTGGTGTTGGTGAAACAGGGCTGCCTTGTGCCATCCTCCTTGGGGTCGTACACAAGGAAGAAGAACAATAAAAAAAATGAAGAAGAAAAAGGAGGAAGCTTTATCGGTTGGGAACTTCGGCAGAGACGGTGGTTAGGAGCCTCGATGACAATAAGTGATCACCAAGAAGGCGAGAGATAGGGACCTCGTAGGGTGGAAAGGGAGAGAAGGGCATGAGATATGGGTGGAGTGGGGTGGGGGTCGGGTGTATACATGGGGAGCCATGGCGGTGTGCTTCTTAGAGTGATCTGAGGACCTCTGCTTTGATACCATGTTGAAATCACCACTTATCCCAAAAGATAGAATGAGGTAAATTTATTTATATTTTTATATTTTTTTATAACAAGATCAATCGGCTGCTTGACTGAAATAAAATGTACGAAACATGGAGTATTTTCTTCTTAGTAAAATCAACAAACCGTTCGCTGAATTTTTCTGAGTTCCTTGCGAACTTGACCTGAAGCCGGCAATTTATGTGTCGAGTTTGATTTACACTACGGGAGGCGACTATAGTGATCTCTTATATGCTCCCGTGAGAACAACTAGAGAAATAGCATAACTTTGCAAATAAGAAGCCACACTATTTCTTTTCAGGTATTATATAATCAATCTGGATGAAACTTCTGTGAGTATCTTTTAAATTAAAATATGGAAATAATTTTTATTTTATACTTCAGATCGATGTGGGTTGATTCTCCAAGAGGAGAATATCCAAGACAAAATATCCAATAAATAATCTATTCTAAATTTAACTTTGTCATGATGATCGAATGTACAAACTGTCATTACATTTCATAACATATGCTTGGCTTGATTCTATTTTGTAAATTTAAATCACCTTCCATTTATAAATAGATTCTGAAGCTATGATGTGCACCATATATTTTTATAGGAGTGAGCAGGGATGGTCTACTTCGACACTTCTTCCATCGCCCTTCCAAGGCATACACAACAGGGACTAGGAAGCGAAGAAAAGTGTCTGCCGACGAACATGGAGGTGAGACACGGTGGCACAAAACTGGCAAGACAAGACCAGTGTTCGCAGGTGGGAAGCTGAAGGGGTACAAGAAGATACTGGTTCTCTACACCAACTACGGCAAACAGCAAAAACCTGAGAAAACCAATTGGGTGATGCACCAATACCACTTGGGCTCTGATGAAGAAGAGAAGGATGGTGAGCTAGTTGTGTCCAAGGTATTCTATCAGACGCAACCAAGACAATGTGGCTCTGCCACAAAGGGTACCGTTCAAGCAAAGTCTAAAGATATAGACAGCGACGATAATCCTATCCTCAAGGATGCGAGCATCGTCGATTACTATAATTCATCACTAATCGCCTACAATCAAGGTGGACACAATAGAGCGAGCTCCCCTCATTTGATACCCAATTTCAATGTACATGCTGGTGGAACTTCCTTTCTTCCTTAAGTGGATCAAAGCATCCTTCTTTTTGCCTGCATGCAAAAGAAAGCAGTGAAAAAGAAGTCGGCAAGATGGACGAAAGAAATGGGATGTGTGGTGGATAAAATTTAACCCGAGTTTAAACCTCTTACATAAGTAATAGCTCTCAAGTTAATACTTGAGAGAAGGTAATTCCTTGGAATAGCCAGGAGATCCATAAAGAATAAGACCATCAGCTTTTGCCTCAGATGCTGTAAATAGAGTGCAACTTACAATATTTGCATGCTAAGAGGAAGAGAGTGGGAGACTCTTTTACACGTTCATAGGGGTATCATACTATCATGGCAATTGTGCTTTGTGCTGCCATAAAGTTTGTAAGATATGTAAAGTGACAGCAGATAGAAGCCTTTAGTTGGAATTATTTTCCTGCCTAAAACTTAGCTAACAGTTTTTCCTTTGCAATGATATATAATTGGATGATGCAAGCTTGCAAAGCCTGGAGGGCTTTGGTTTCTTAAATCTGATGCGGTTTGTCTGAGTCTTTCACGCTCTTATGGGGTTAAAGATAGAAGACGGGCAAAAGCAACGGAGAGAAGAAAAGAAGATGCTATAATCATCACCGGCAAAGTCTACTGTATCGATCCATTCAAGTGAAGCTGGCTATGGAGCATTCTTCTAAGTTGAAAAGGCCTAGTATACTGTAATGACAGAATGCAACAGAAATCCTCCAACAATATTGCAAGCAAAGCAACGATATATTTGAAGCAAATATAAATCAATGATCAAACCAATGTTTTGGCGAAACTCAAAATATCTCTTCCTTTAAGCTTCATCTTGATATTCCATATTAAATTGATGGATTCTAAGTGTAATATGTAATTTTTTTTCTTTTTGTACCATGTATAATAGCCCTAAAGATGTCTGATTGTTGCTCGATCCTTTCCCCTCCTTTCATATAATTATTTAACTAGGTCAAAGGAACCCCACATAATGCAATGATATATAGTGCCATACTTTTATTATAAAAACCAAGGCTTAGGAAAACCAATCAATTAAGATATTATTTTATCATATTAAATTATCTAATATCTTAATATATGTTGGTATGCTAGCATGATTATTAGTAACATCACCTTAATAATATTTTATTTGTTATAATAAATATTATAATAATGTTAATATTATACAATAATATAATAAATATTATATTATTATTAGTATTATAATAATGTTAATATTGTACAATAATATTATTTCATTTTATTAATATAATATTACTATAATAAAATTGTTATATCTTGTTAATTATAATAATTGTTTGTGATTAATATTATACAAAATATTACTATGTCATATATTTTATTATTATATTTCTAAGATATGATGCAATGTATTGTAATGTAAAATATAATGTACTCTTTAGTGTTGATATTTTATTAAAATATTAATATTAATCATATAGAATACATCATGACACCATATTATTAAAATATTGATATGTAATATATAATATTATTCTTTAACATTTATATTATTTTATAATATTAATTATATCATGTAAATTATAAAATATACTATAATAGGTCAACGATAGGTTTGTATTAATACAATGCATTTGTGCTTGCCAAGAAAATGGTGAACAACATGCAAGATCGCAGCAATTTCATGTAATATGGCATGTTAGATGAGCATCAAAAATGAGTTGCGTGTCATATGAAATTTCTGCTTAATTACATTTTGGTCAAAAACATACTTCCGTAGCACAACATTTTTGTACTACACCAACGACAAACTTTGAGGCATAATTGGATAAGAAAATGTTAGAAACACTAGGGAAATATATACTAACAAGACAAGTAGTGACTCTGATGGAGATCATTCAAGATAGTTTCAGGCTTTCAGCATATAAGCTAAAGTTGATTGTGGGAAGGATGGGCAATCAGATGATATGGAGAAAAAGAAGATTCTGATGTAGCAAAAATTCTGAATATTTAATTTTTCATCGGTGTACTTGTGTCATAATTACAAATCATAGGAGCATATATGCATCCTCATATATTCAAAATTACAGTTGTCCATGCATTTTGGATACAACTCATAGGAGCATATATACTACACATAATTGCTTATGGTTTTTAATGGCTTAACTTATGGTAAGAAATCCAAACTAACAACTTCCTCTTAAATCTACCATAAAGCAGCTCACTTTATTTGAATATAATGATTAAAGAATAGTTTATTACTAAGATAATACCAAGCAGGATTGGAAATGTATTCTTGCTCTCACAATCTACAGAGCTTTTTAGTTCATAAAGTGCAAATAAGACAACACCCCCTCCTGAGTTTTATGATCAGAAACTTAAGTGGCATAATTTTTTTTAAATTTGTTTCAGTTCTGGAAGTTGCAAGACCACCCACTCTTTGATAGAGGTGAACAAGAGAGAGAATTGTAGGAGTAATCTCCAGAGAAGAAATTAATATTATTGAATTCAGATTGTAACAGCCTAATAGAGTTGTAGATTGTAACAGTTGAGTGAAGGCACAACTAAGTTCCTTCTGCTTCCTTAGGGTTGATTCAATATGAAGACCCATTTAAGGACCAAGAAACAATCGGATAAGCGAAAACAATGCTAAATTAAACCAAACCAGCATAAATAATTCAACAAAAACATTTCGTGCCCCACCCTCCATATCGAAATAGCACCTCTAATAAGATATCTTTGTAAGGCTTCCACTACCTTCTAATTTACCCTTCAAAAGAAAAATCACATATCATATGCTGCTATAGGGTTCAAAGCAAATTAACAACCAACACTTGAAATATTTGACATATGTCAATAGCAATTTTAATGAAATAAAGCGCTAAGATGTAAAATTTCTCGGCGAAGAATGAAGTAATTGCTTTTAAAAACAGAATATAACTGTTACAGGTCATCTTTTTATTGTATATATAATCTCCTAGAAATTATAGTTCTTGATCAACGAATAATGATAACATTTGATGCTGATATAGGGTTAAAGGAAACAAAGATCAGATGATTGGCATGGCATTGGTCAATAGTAACTGCAATCAACATAGTGCATCAAGATATTAAATAATAAATCACCCTGCAAGCACCTCGAGTTTGATAAATACATCAAAGCCCAGATTCCATAAGAACACAAGATGATATTGTCATCATCCCAAGCTGAAGCTGCTATGGATTCATGGCAAACAACATTCGATATGGTTGACATAACTGAAGAGTGATCTTAACGACAGAAAAGGACAGTAATTAGATACGAAATCCTCAACCAGAGATCACTAATTAAATTGCCTACTAAACATATTAATTTTGGTAAAGATCAAGCTTTTATCTACTCCCCGATTCCATTACTCAACATGAGAGCACAATATGCGTTACAGGTTGGATTTTCTGGTTATACATATGACTCGTGGCTGGTTCGTTGCCTTTTCAAATTGGACAAGAGTGGGCATTCAAAACTTGGAGTCATGTTGGATTAATTGAGCTATAATCTAACTCAGATCTAACATTTACAAGCCTGGCTTTTGTAAAAGTCCAAGCTTAACCCGCTAGCCTCAATAAAAGTACTTCTTTCTTTCTTTTGTTCTTTTCCCCTCTAGAGAAAGAGGAGAAGAAATCTCATCTATTGCTTTTAACATTATATATTTGTGAACCTTTGAAAAAATAAAATAAAATAGGTAAAGAAGAGTTTTGAGAATATGTAAAACCCCCAAAATAAAAAAAAAAAAAAAGAAAACAAAAAAAAAAGGGGCGGTTGGGCCGGCCCGAAAAGACCGGGCCCAACCCCCTTATCACGATCGTGCCTAGGGCACGATCGTGGAAGAGAGGGGGAAGAAGGGGGGGGACGACGGCGGCGGCGGCTTGGAGAGGCGACACCGGAGAGGAGACGAGCGCCGGAGACCCGAGATCCGGCCGGCCGCGGGGAAACCCTCCTCTTTTCTTCGGTGATTTTTTTTTAATCCGGGTTGCTCACGGATTCTTCCACCCATCTCTCGCCGGAAAGGTCGCCGGAGCACGCCGCCGGACCGAGGTAAGCTTGGTTCCCTTCCTTTGCGTTCCATTTCTGAATTATGGGAGGTGTTGGATTGGAGATTTGGCCGGTGAAGCCGTCGAAGAGGGATCCGAAACAGGGTACCCCTGTTTCGGCCCCTTTCTTTTGGATTTCGCCACCACCGGCCGCCGGGATTGGCCGGAATCTATGGCGATGGGGTTGGCCGTGTTGGTGTGGGTTGGTTGAGGGGGGATTTCTAGGGTTAACGGAAGATGGGAAGTGTGGATCTGAGGCTCTCTCCCTCGTGATCCCATCCCCTTTCCCTCTTCCTCTCGTCGGTTGGCCGCCGGCCGGTGACGACGGTGAGAGCCACGGTCGTTGTCGTCGGTTGGGGGCCGAGCCACCATCACGGTGGCCTTTCGTGGAAGAAATGGAGGAAGGGGGAGGGGTCTGTGTCGGTTGGAAAGAAGAAGAAGGAGAAGAAGAAGAAGAAGAAAAAGGAGGGAAAATAATAATATAATAATAGTAATAAGAGAAGAAGAAAAAGAAGAAGAGGAAGAGACTTCTTCCTCTCTCTTTCTCTTAGCCGGTTACCATCGCCGGCGACTGCAGCAGGGGCGGCCGGCGATGGTTCGGCCAATGGTGGTCGAGGGTGGGGAGGTGAGGGCACAGCCACCCCGACTGTTGCCCTTGGACCAAAGAGGTGGAGGAAGAACCCTTCTCTATCATCCACCCTTCTTTTGGTCTTTTCATCGGGACTGGCCATCGTCGCCGGCGTGGCAGCGGCCACGGCTGGCGACGACACGGGCCGGTGGTACGGAGTGGGAGTCGGGCCACCCCGATTGCCCTAGATCTGGAGGGATTGAGATGTTTGGGGACCTGGTGATGGACCCCATAGCAGATGAGAATTATAGTTCAGAATATTTTAATATTAAATAATTTAGTTTGTGATTTGTGATTGATGCTGTAGGGGAGGAGACAGCGGTGCCAGGAGGTTTTGATCAGGGGACTCAGCACCCCAGCGCGTAGGTTGTGATTCGGACTGTGTTTGAGTCAGTCTACAATTTCTGTAAGAATCCCTACATCTGAGCACTTCTATGCATATATTGACATTTTGGTTGGATTTATTTTACGGTTGTGTTGTTATTGCTTGTGAGCTGATATGACACATATGAGATGAATGTTTATCAACATATTTTCATTATTATGTTGTTATTGTTTATGTGTTGATGCGGCACCTATGAGGCGTGCATGTTGTTTTTAATGAATATATTGAGATATATTCATTTGGGAAGAAATAACATATTTTTGAAAATTTATGAAAATATGTGATGTGATGGGAATGTGATTGAACATGTAAAACTAGACATGTAATATGGGTTGGACTAACC
Source organism: Phoenix dactylifera (assembly GCF_051530095.1). Lineage (NCBI taxonomy): Eukaryota > Viridiplantae > Streptophyta > Magnoliopsida > Arecales > Arecaceae > Phoenix > Phoenix dactylifera. The sequence goes on along the minus strand of NC_143198.1, from coordinate 27,590,248 downwards.
TTGTCATGAGATAGCGGCCACGAGCTGATGCGTGGGATAGCCTCCACGGGCTTACGCGTGGGATAGCCTCCACGGGCTTACGGATAGCGGCCACGAGCTGATGCGTGGGATAGCCTCCACGGGCTTACGCGTGGGATAGCCTCCACGGGCTTACGGATAGCGGCCACGAGCTGATGCGTGGGATAGCCTCCACGGGCTTACGCGTGGGATAGCTGCCACGAGCTTATGCGTGGGATTTGTACAGTCTTGGACTGGGACATGATCTTGGTTAGTCCAACGCCAGAAATGAAAAGTTTGAAAACTTTGGAATTTGAGTAATACGGGAATGGATCACATAATGTGAAAAAGGATTTGTGTATATGTACTGATTACATATATTTGTTGTTTGTTGAGCTTTTGAAATGATGAAATGATATATATTTTGATACTTGATTATTTTATGATTTTGTTGTGTGTGGCTGTTGGGATTCTTACTGGGCTGGAAAAGCTCATACTACACTTACATTTTTTTCAGAGGCACTGGATTCGTAGAATCTGTCGGATGGGACAAGAAGTGAGCTCGATCTGGAGTCAGACTGCTAGATAGTTAGAAGTCAATTTATCTTTGATTTATGGACATTTGAAATTATGTAATAAATCAGTACATTGTAGCTGGATTTGATTGAATTCCATTAATCTTTGATTTTGGCATTTATTGGAATTATTGGAATTATTTGAATTGTTGTTTATCATAGGCCTTGCATGATCTTTAGGGCATTGCTCTAGGGATCATGCGGCCGGTCGCGTGCCGGACCCGGGTGATGGGTTTCGGGGGCGTGACAGAGTGGTATCAGAGCCAGGTTAAGGTATCCTAAGGTTTATGAATCCTAGGGTTTAGGCTCGAGTAAGCCTGAGTGGGGAAAATCACTAAATGCATAAGATATTAAATGGTGTGATTAGCATATGAAGGATGCGAAATTTTCTTAATCTGATGATCTTGATGCTGGAAAAATTGTGTAGGTTGATATGGCGCGAGGGCGTGGTCGAGGGCGTGCCCGAAAGCCGACCCGATTTGCAGATGGCTCCACGGCTTGGGCACCCTCTGGACAGCAGGAAGATACCTCATCCACGCCGACTCGGAGTGTGCCACAGCAGGAGCACACTATGGACCCTACTGGTAGTACTTCAGAGATGGGAGCTCCGGAGATTGGGACATCCGAAGGACCAAGTATTCAGCATGAGGAGACGATAAGTGCTTCACAGTTGATGCAAATGATGGTGCAACAGCAAGTTGCTGCCAGGGAAGACATAATGAGGATGGTAGAGGTGCAGCAACAGTTCTTGCAGCAACAGTTGCAGCAGCAGCAAGCTATGTATCAACAACAGCAGCAACAACAGTTCCAAGGCACTACAGCTCAGCCGGAGCACCGAGTCAGTCTGTTGGATTTTCAGAGGTATGCACCCCCAGCATTTAAAGGTACAGCTGACCCGATGGAGGCTGTGAGCTGGCTGAAACAGATGGAGAAAGTCTTTCAAGCTCTGAGGTGCCCTGATGAGGAGAAAGTTCTTTTTGCCACATTTATGTTACAGGGTGAGGCAGCTGACTGGTGGGAGATGGAGAAAGGGAAGCTTGGTCCGGATGATGCCCCCTTCATTTGGGAGGAATTTAAAAAGGTTTTTCATGAGAAGTATTTTCCCCAGGGTATCCGATTCCAAAAATATAGGGAGTTTGACCGACTGGAGCAGGGTGATATGACAGTTGCTCAGTATGCAGCAAAGTTTGAAGAGATGTCCCGATATGCTCCGACTTTGATATCAGAGGAAAGTGATCGAGCAAGGAAATTTGAAAATGGGCTCAGGGGAAGGATTCAACAACAAGTCGCTGCATTTGAACTGTCCAGTTATAAAGATGTGGTTAACAAAGCCTTGGTGATAGAAAAAGGGCTTGACAATGCCCAGGCTGCCAGAGAAAAGAATATGAAGAAAAGGTTTCGATCCACTGATTCTCCGAGCCAAAATAGTAGACCCTTCAAGTCAAAGGATCAGAAACCGAATCAAGTTGTCACCAGAGATAAAGGACAAGCTCGAGGTGCTATTAGATGCTACCGCTGTGGAGGACCTCATCTTAAGCGAGACTGCACCTGGATTGGGGGGCCATGTTTTTCTTGTGGTCAAGAAGGGCATAAGGCTGTTGTTTGTCCTAGTGGGAAGGAACAGCAGAGGCGACAGGCACCTCAGTCTTCTCAGAGAGCCCCTGGAAATCGAGCACCTCAGGAGGGACAACAACAAGAGGGAGGGCAGCAGAGGCCTAGGACCCAGGGTCGGGTTTATGCACTCACAGAGCAAGATGCCAAGGCTTCTAATTCAGTGGTGACAGGTACTAAATCCATTCCTAATACTCTCTCTTGTTTGGCATGTCATAAATTTGGTTGGGTTATATATGTTTGTGCATGTATGGATAAAGATTGTGATTAGGTGCCTTGTGACTATGTACAGGCATGATTAGGTTAATGTCATATGATGCAAATGTATTATTTGACTCTGGTGCTACCCACTCATTCATATCGGCCAATTTTGTTAGAAAGAATACTGAAATATCACCAGTGCCATTAGAATTTGATCTTTGTGTCTCAACGCCAAGTGGAGATGTTATATTAGTTAATTCAGTTTGCAAGAACTGTATTTTGGGCGTTGAGGACAGGGAAATGAATGCAGACTTGTTGGTCTTAGAGATGAATGACTTTGATTTGATTCTTGGAATGGACTGGTTGGCAGCATACCATGCCACTGTTGATTGTTTTGAGAAAACGATCAAGTTTCAGATCCCTGGTCAGCCAGTGTTTGGGTTGGTGGGTAGCAAGTCACCTCATCAAATGAAATTAATCTCAGCTTTACAGGCTAAGAAGCTTCTCACAAAAGGTTGTGAAGGATTCTTAGCTGCTGTGTTAGATACCCAGAAAGAGGAGCCCAAGTTAGAGAATATCCCTGTGGTGGCAGAATTTCCAGATGTGTTTCCAGATGAATTGCCAGAATTACCCCCTGATAGGGAGATTGAATTCTCCATCGACTTGATTCCTGGCACTGGACCAATTTCAAAGGCTCCATATCGAATGGCTCCAGCTGAATTGAAAGAGCTGAAGGAACAACTACAGGAGTTACTGGATAAGGGTTTTATCAGGCCTAGTGTATCCCCTTGGGGCGCTCCTGTATTATTTGTGAAAAAGAAAGACGGTAGCCTCCGACTCTGTATAGACTACCGGGAACTAAACAGGGTGACAGTACGGAATAAATACCCACTACCAAGGATTGATGATTTGTTTGACCAGCTGCAAGGGGCTCAGATTTTCTCGAAGATTGATCTTCGTTCTGGCTATCACCAATTGAAAATAAAGGCAGAGGATGTACCTAAGACAGCTTTCAGGACCAGATACGGGCATTATGAATTTTTGGTCATGCCTTTTGGTTTGACGAATGCACCGGCTGCCTTCATGGATCTTATGAATCGGATATTTAAACCTTATTTAGATCAGTTTGTAGTGGTGTTCATTGATGATATTTTGGTGTATTCAAAGAGCTCACAGGAACATGAAGAACATCTAAGGGTAGTATTGCAAATTCTTAGAGAAAAGAAGTTGTATGCAAAGCTATCAAAGTGTGAGTTCTGGTTGGATAGTATTTCTTTTCTTGGGCATGTGATCTCCAAAGAAGGTGTCTCTGTTGATCCAATGAAAGTGGAGGCAGTGGTTGGGTGGTGTAGACCTACCAATGTAACTGAAGTGCGCAGCTTCTTGGGATTGGCTGGATATTACAGAAGATTTGTTGGGGGATTCTCCCGTATTGCCATGCCTCTAAGTCGCTTGACTCAGAAGCGAGTAAAGTTTGAATGGACAGATGACTGTGAACAGAGTTTTCAAGAGCTGAAAAAGCGTCTGGTGACAGCCCCAGTGCTAGCTATTCCATCTGGAACAGAAGGCTTCACCATATACAGTGATGCATCTCGTAAAGGACTAGGATGCGTTCTGATGCAGAATGGGAAGGTGATAGCTTATGCCTCTAGACAGTTAAAGTCATATGAACAGAATTACCCTACACATGATTTGGAGTTGGCAGCGGTAGTTTTTGCTCTGAAGATATGGAGGCATTATTTGTATGGAGAACACTGTGAGGTTTTCACAGATCATAAGAGTTTGAAGTATATCTTCACACAGAAGGAGCTGAATTTGAGGCAAAGGAGATGGCTAGAACTACTGAAAGATTATGACCTGACTATTAGTTACCATCCAGGGAAAGCAAATGTAGTGGCTGATGCTTTGAGCAGAAAATCCTCAAGTGGACTGGCAGCATTGATCACTACACAGAAGCATATTGTATTAGACTTGGAGAGATCAGGGATTGAGATACGGTTACATGATCCTAAGATACATTTGGCTACCCTCACAGTGCAACCTACTCTGATTGAAAGGATCAGGATGTCTCAGAGAGAGGATCCAGAGTTACAGAAGATCAGAGAAACAGTAGAGTCAGGTGTGCAGTCAGAATTCCGGGTGCATGAAGATGGCTCTTTAAGATTCGGGAGCAGGGTATGTGTGCCAAACGTGCCAGAAATGAAGAAAGAGATTCTTGATGAGGCCCATAACTCAGCTTATACAGTGCACCCAGGAGGTACTAAAATGTACCGGGACTTGAAGGAAAAATTTTGGTGGAGTGGCATGAAGCGAGATATAGCTCAATATGTTGCACAGTGCTTAGTGTGTCAGCAAGTGAAAGCTGAGCATCAGAGGCCTGCTGGACCACTACAGTCTCTTCTCATTCCTCAGTGGAAGTGGGAACATATCACCATGGATTTTGTGACTGCTTTGCCTAAGACTCCTCGGGGTAATGATGCAGTGTGGGTGATTGTTGACCGACTAACCAAGTCAGCACATTTCTTGCCTTTTAGAGTTGGTTTTTCTTTGGAGAAATTGGCAAGTATGTACATAGAGCAAATTGTGAGGCTGCACGGGATTCCAGTTTCAATTGTATCTGACAGAGATACTAGATTTGTGTCACAATTTTGGAAGAGCCTTCATAAAGCTCTTGGTACAAGACTGGACTTCAGTACAGCTTTTCATCCACAAACTGATGGACAGTCGGAGCGCACTATTCAGATCTTGGAGGACATGTTGAGGGCTTGTGTCATGGATTTGGGTGGTGCATGGGATAGTCATTTGTCGCTGGTTGAGTTTGCCTACAACAATAGTTATCAGGCCAGCATTCAGATGGCTCCTTTTGAGGCACTGTATGGCAGAAAATGCCGATCTCCAATTTGTTGGGATGATGTGGGAGAAAGAAAAGTATTGGGTCCAGAGATAGTACAACAAACTGTGGATAAGATACAGGTGATTAAAGAACGGCTCCTTATAGCTCAGAGTAGACAAAAGAGTTATGCTGACAATAGGAGAAGAGAACTGGAGTTTCAGGTTGGCGATCATGTTTTCTTGAGAGTATCTCCTACTAAAGGTGTGATGAGGTTCGGAATTCGTGGCAAATTGAGCCCTAGGTTTGTTGGTCCGTTCGAGATTTTGGACAGAGTTGGAGAAGTGGCATATCGTTTGGCTTTACCACCAGCTTTATCAAGTGTGCATAATGTATTTCATGTTTCAATGCTGAGGAAATATATTTCGGACCCGAACCATGTGGTAGATTTTGAGCCTATAAGTCTGCATGAGGATCTGACTTATGATGAGTACCCGGTACGGATTGTGGACAGAAAAGATCAAGTGTTGCGACGTCGGACCATTCCTTATGTAAAGGTGCAATGGAGCAACCACTCCGAAAGAGAGGCCACTTGGGAGCTCGAAGAAGAAATAAAAGCCAAACATCCTCAACTCTTTGGTATTCCAGGTACATTAATTTCGCGGACGAATTTTTTTTTTTAGGAGGGGAGAATGTAAAACCCCCAAAATAAAAAAAAAAAAAAAAAAGAAAACAAAAAAAAAAGGGGCGGTTGGGCCGGCCCGAAAAGACCGGGCCCAACCCCCTTATCACGATCGTGCCTAGGGCACGATCGTGGAAGAGAGGGGGAAGAAGGGGGGGGACGACGGCGGCGGCGGCTTGGAGAGGCGACACCGGAGAGGAGACGAGCGCCGGAGACCCGAGATCCGGCCGGCCGCGGGGAAACCCTCCTCTTTTCTTCGGTGATTTTTTTTTAATCCGGGTTGCTCACGGATTCTTCCACCCATCTCTCGCCGGAAAGGTCGCCGGAGCACGCCGCCGGACCGAGGTAAGCTTGGTTCCCTTCCTTTGCGTTCCATTTCTGAATTATGGGAGGTGTTGGATTGGAGATTTGGCCGGTGAAGCCGTCGAAGAGGGATCCGAAACAGGGTACCCCTGTTTCGGCCCCTTTCTTTTGGATTTCGCCACCACCGGCCGCCGGGATTGGCCGGAGTCTATGGCGATGGGGTTGGCCGTGTTGGTGTGGGTTGGTTGAGGGGGGATTTCTAGGGTTAACGGAAGATGGGAAGTGTGGATCTGAGGCTCTCTCCCTCGTGATCCCATCCCCTTTCCCTCTTCCTCTCGTCGGTTGGCCGCCGGCCGGTGACGACGGTGAGAGCCACGGTCGTTGTCGTCGGTTGGGGGCCGAGCCACCATCACGGTGGCCTTTCGTGGAAGAAATGGAGGAAGGGGGAGGGGTCTGTGTCGGTTGGAAAGAAGAAGAAGGAGAAGAAGAAGAAGAAGAAAAAGGAGGGAAAATAATAATATAATAATAGTAATAAGAGAAGAAGAAAAAGAAGAAGAGGAAGAGACTTCTTTCTCTCTCTTTCTCTTAGCCGGTTACCATCGCCGGCGACTGCAGCAGGGGCGGCCGGCGATGGTTCGGCCAATGGTGGTCGAGGGTGGGGAGGTGAGGGCACAGCCACCCCGACTGTTGCCCTTGGACCAAAGAGGTGGAGGAAGAACCCTTCTCTATCATCCACCCTTCTTTTGGTCTTTTCATCGGGACTGGCCATCGTCGCCGGCGTGGCAGCGGCCACGGCTGGCGACGACACGGGCCGGTGGTACGGAGTGGGAGTCGGGCCACCCCGATTGCCCTAGATCTGGAGGGATTGAGATGTTTGGGGACCTGGTGATGGACCCCATAGCAGATGAGAATTATAGTTCAGAATATTTTAATATTAAATGATTTAGTTTGTGATTTGTGATTGATGCTGTAGGGGAGGAGACAGCGGTGCCAGGAGGTTTTGATCAGGGGACTCAGCACCCCAGCGCGTAGGTTGTGATTCGGACTGTGTTTGAGTCAGTCTACAATTTCTGTAAGAATCCCTACATCTGAGCACTTCTATGCATATATTGACATTTTGGTTGGATTTATTTTACGGTTGTGTTGTTATTGCTTGTGAGCTGATATGACACATATGAGATGAATGTTTATCAACATATTTTCATTATTATGTTGTTATTGTTTATGTGTTGATGCGGCACCTATGAGGCGTGCATGTTGTTTTTAATGAATATATTGAGATATATTCATTTGGGAAGAAATAACATATTTTTGAAAATTTATGAAAATATGTGATGTGATGGGAATGTGATTGAACATGTAAAACTAGACATGTAATATGGGTTGGACTAACCTTGTCATGAGATAGCGGCCACGAGCTGATGCGTGGGATAGCCTCCACGGGCTTACGCGTGGGATAGCCTCCACGGGCTTACGGATAGCGGCCACGAGCTGATGCGTGGGATAGCCTCCACGGGCTTACGCGTGGGATAGCCTCCACGGGCTTACGGATAGCGGCCACGAGCTGATGCGTGGGATAGCCTCCACGGGCTTACGCGTGGGATAGCCTCCACGGGCTTACGGATAGCGGCCACGAGCTGATGCGTGGGATAGCCTCCACGGGCTTACGCGTGGGATAGCTGCCACGAGCTTATGCGTGGGATTTGTACAGTCTTGGACTGGGACATGATCTTGGTTAGTCCAACGCCAGAAATGAAAAGTTTGAAAACTTTGGAATTTGAGTAATACGGGAATGGATCACATAATGTGAAAAAGGATTTGTGTATATGTACTGATTACATATATTTGTTGTTTGTTGAGCTTTTGAAATGATGAAATGATATATATTTTGATACTTGATTATTTTATGATTTTGTTGTGTGTGGCTGTTGGGATTCTTACTGGGCTGGAAAAGCTCATACTACACTTACATTTTTTTCAGAGGCACTGGATTCGTAGAATCTGTCGGATGGGACAAGAAGTGAGCTCGATCTGGAGTCAGACTGCTAGATAGTTAGAAGTCAATTTATCTTTGATTTATGGACATTTGAAATTATGTAATAAATCAGTACATTGTAGCTGGATTTGATTGAATTCCATTAATCTTTGATTTTGGCATTTATTGGAATTATTGGAATTATTTGAATTGTTGTTTATCATAGGCCTTGCATGATCTTTAGGGCATTGCTCTAGGGATCATGCGGCCGGTCGCGTGCCGGACCCGGGTGATGGGTTTCGGGGGCGTGACAGAATATATCATGCAAATGGAAAGGAACGGAGCACAGATGGGCTTCAGTGGTACATAGGATTCGAAAGCTGTAACAGCACTCAATCGGATGGGTCTCTATTATATCTGCCCTTTGCATCTTATGCTCTATTTAAAATGCATTTACTTTTACGGGTGTTTCTAATGGCTTCTCAGTTCCGCTTGTTAAATATTTTCTTTTGGACTTTGCCTAGGCCACATAAATAAGTTGATTCTTAATATACCCCTCGTGCGGTTTACTTGGATGCTTTCAATGCATGCCAGAAATTATTATATATATATATATATATATATAAATAATACACTTGAATATATTCAAGTGGATTTTCTTCGAAATTTGATCAAATCTAACTCAGATAATGGATTCTACATTGAGGATTCAAGCTGTTGGATATGATCTACTCTTTGTAAACTATTTACATACTAAAAATTATATAGTCTTAAGATCTCTAATCTATAAAGGTGATTCTTTTAGACTTTGCCTAGGCAACATAAATAAGGTGATTCCTAATATATCACTGTGGTCTACTTGGGTGCTTTTAATGCATGCTAGAAAATATTATATATATATATAATACATTTGAATATATTTGAGTGGATCTTTTTTAAAATTTGATCAAATCTAAATCAGATCATAGATTTTATATTGGTGATCCGAGTCGTTGGATATGATCCACTTATATAGTCTTAAGATACCTAATCTATAAAGGTGATTCTTTTGGATTTTGCTTAGGCGACATAAATAAGGTGATTCCTAATATACCACTCATGTAGTCTACTTGAATGCTTTTAATACATGCCAGAAAATATCATATATATATATATATTCGAGTGGATCTTCTTCGAAATTTAATCAAGTCTAACTCAGATGATGGATTCTACATTGATGAAATGAGATGTTGGAAATGATGTACTATTTCTAAACTATTTACATATCAAAAATCATGTAATCCTAAGATTCCTAATGTATAAATTCAAATAATAAAAAAATAGATAGTTTAAATAATACAGAACAATATAATTTTTTGACCACTTGATGCATAGATTGAGAGCTTCTAATCTACACTACTTTTAGTGTATAAATAATTTAGAAGTATTAGATTACACTCAATTGTTCGGATCATTAATATGAGACCCTCATTACTTAATTTAGATTTGATTGGATCTGAGTGGAGAACCAGTCAAGTGTGATGAAATCTTGCTCTCTCTATGAAACAATTGTGATTAGCTCACACCCGTCGCATGTAAGCTACCATTGTACCCAAAAAAAGAAAAAAAGTTGTGATTAGAAAACATGTGCATATGTAGAAAGTATTGTGCTGCTCTTTGTGATAGTTTTTTTTGTTTGAAGCACAGTAGCCAAACAGTGCAACGAGCATATAATGATAATTAACAAGTTGACATGATACAAATGACTTAATCTCCTTGCAAATCGACAAGTGTCCACCTTAAGTGCCTGATTACGTGTGCCTATGCTATGTATCCTCGGGGGTGTCAACTAGAGTTCATAAAAACAAAGAAAGAAAGCAAAGATTATCAACAATAAAGTGCAGCATGACTCAACTCTTACAATATCCAATTTATCCTTGAGTGCAAAGAAGACCACTAAAGTAGATTAAAGCTATCTTCTTTTAAAACATTTTCTTAATGATCGATTAGACCATTAACGCATCATTATTTTGTTACTTAACCAACCCAAATCACCAATTCTCAACTAAAAGAATAGAATCAGAAACGGCCGCACTTTGCATGCTTGAAAAGGAAAACGCATTAACACCAAAATCTCCCCTTGTTTTTCTCATTGACAAGACTCCTATTCCCAAACGAGAAAAAAATTAAAAGTGAAGTTGTCACTTAACAAATGACTGGTAAAGGATTTAACAAAGGAGACATCAAAAGCCTAACATGGCTTATGAAAAGATGGGGTGCGGCGCCTTAGCTTTCGCTTTTAAGTTAGAGGAACTTAGTACCGAGCAAAGTCGAAGGCGTGGGGTTCGTGGAGAATCCTCCTTTCCGTTAGGAGCGAAGGCGCCGTTATGGGACTCGAGAAACTTTCACCTTTTGATGGCTCGCCTCCAACTTCTTCACTTAATTGGCATTTGACATTAGGGTTGCAAGGCACCATGCAACTTTAAAGTGTGCTATCAGCTAGGTCAATCATGTTGGAGGGTGACTCGACCACGGTTATCAGTTGGGTCCAGGGAGATTTGAGGGTCGCTGCCGGAGACCGTCCATTACTTCGTGACATCTGGATGATGATGAAGCATGGAGGTATTGTCTTAGCTAAACATGTATTTAGAGAAGCCAATGGAGCTACGGATTGGTGGCCATCTATGTGGCTAACCACGCCGGTAGTACTATGTGGACAAGGGATGAGGAGCTGCCTCGGAAGCTCCGTGATATTTTGTTTTTTTGACTTTATTGGATGTATTCGTACACATGTTGTATGAATTATCCGTTGTAGCAAAAAAAAAAAAAGAATCACACTTATTGGTTGTGCTTGTTTCATTCGAGCAAAAAGCCACTCAAGCTCAGTAATATTGTACCTAGCATTACTTATATTTAGCTTAAAAATATATTTAATTTTTATTTTTTAATATATCTTAAATTAAATTCCTCCGCTAAATAGTGTCCTACTTTGTGCCCAACATATTCTGTCCAATCCTGGATTGCCAAATTTCTTTCCTAATGATCCCAATCCATCATATGCAAAATTAATCTAATCCTTGATTTTTTTTTTTTTTTGATTCTGCAATTTATGACGCTTGACTTAAAATAACAATTATTTTGAATGATTGGTAATTAAATATTTTTTTAATTTTAAATTTAAATTTTAATTGATTTGTCATGCATCCAAAATCTTAGTTATATACTAGTGGAAATAATACTCCTTGTTTATTCAATAAAATCCTGGACTAGTTTCTTTTTGATAATGATGATTGCTACAATGATTATTCTTGGGAGAACTAACGAATGATAAATTATATTTGATTCACAAATGAAAAAAATACCTAACAAACATATCTAAATTTTAAAGAAAGGTAGGCCTCGGGACTGTGATGAGGTTTAGGTTAACTCAGCACTAACCTAAACTCTACGTCAAAAAAAGCCAACAGGCTACATCATCAAAAGAAAAGAAAAAGATAAGCCAACAAGCACCCTATTTGCATTGGGCCTTGATTAAAAAAAAAATGTTAATTCATCGTTGGGTTTGAGATTATAGTTTGGTTGATATGTCACAATCAAAGCCCAAATTGAATTCTTATAGTAGAGCTTCATCAAAATTCGAAACTAATCCTTCCTTTAGGTTTACCAATCGAATCGACTCTAAACCTAAATCAAATCTTCACAATAGCCAAACCCATCCAACTCAACTTCAATCATGCATGAAAGGTTTTCTGGTCAAATCGATAATGAACCTTAATCAAATCTTCACAATAGCCAACCCATCCAACTCAACTTCAATCATGCTCGACTCAAATTTAACCTAGCTTTGCCTATACTCTGCTTGGGTAAAGAAAGTCAGAATCTTAAGATCGTGTCCATTGCTGAGCTAAGATATTTGTGAGCTTCATTTGCCCTAGAATTGCCTTTAACCCAACCCAACTCCCCAATGTTAGACTCTAGGGTAAAACCTAGGACCAGATATCTACTTTAAACCCTAAAGTTGCACCCAAGGGGTCCACCCCAAAGGTGCGGTCTCCACTGGAGAGGGGGACATAAAGCACAAAGCCAACAAAGCGGACGGGAAAACGGGTGCACCGTCCGGTTGGGTTCTTAGGTGTGGCACCCACTTTTTGTGATCACGACACGAACCCTGCCTGCCATTTCTGTCCAACAAAATGGCCCTGCTAGTACACTAAATCATTGGTGTACAACTGACCCAGCCAACCACAAGGGATGGCCCGCCTAGTTGGCTAGTGGTGGGTCCCTATCTTCCCTTGTGATCAATTTTTTTTTTCTTCCCATCAATGTGGCAATTACAAGAGAGAATAGAGAATTCCCACTTCTCGTGCTCAGTTTCTTTGTACTTGGAGAAAGCCTAAAGAACTCTCTCAGCTATGAGCATGGCAAGAGGAAGCAGATGGTGGGAAAGGAGAAAGTAGATGTTGGATTTTCCCAACATATATGGACCTCTCTCTCTCTCTCTCTCTCTCTGGTTAAATTAATGGCGCTGTAGGTGGTGCTTTGATTGGTTGGAAGGAGGCATAGGGGTCCAGGAGGAGGACGGCAGTCTGCAGTGGGAAAAAGAGATAGGGATAGGAGGGGAATTGGGGAGGGGATATTAGATGCCAAGATGATTTTTTTTTTTTTTTTTTATACTAAACCAGATGAATTATACAGTTCTAGTGTAGATATATCTAAAAAAAAATTAAAAAACAGCAAATCATAAAACATATGATGTCATTCAGTAGCAGCTTGGTTGGCCTCTCTAAAAATAATGCTACAATGATTTCAAAAAGACAATATATTCCTCCCAAAATTGCTAATTAGCATCCTCATAATATTAGTTATAAAAAAGTTGCTGCTTGTTCAGATATATATTGTTTTCAGATGATCTAAACAATGACTAGTTTAACAGTTTTTTAATCTGATAATTGGGATTTGAATCCTGAATTTTCTGAAAGGCAAGCCTTTGAAATGAGGTGCCAGATATTTATCATAACTGTAAACATTGAAATAATATTTTAGCTAAACGAACAGTTGGGATTATAACAGGATAATGGCTTGCTGGTTATTGTTCCAGACATTATTTTCGATCTTGATAAGGTGAAGGAAGGGAGCTTGAAATGGAAAGGAGAGATAGGGATAGAAATGGAATCAGGAGAGATGTCGCATATGACCTTTAGGGTCTGCTTTAAGGACCCATAGCTTGCTTCCTTAGGCTTATTAAAGTAGGTAGAAAAGGAGTGAAGGTGGGAATGTGTGGTGCTCCGGTTTATCCGGGGGTTTATTGTAAGTTGGCTGGGTAAGCCTACGAAGTGCCCGAAGAACGAGGCTGGTGTGAATTTTTTATATAGAATTGGAGTTTAGGGGTGGAGTTCTTTTCTCGTAGCCTCCTTCAATAGAGTTTAGTAGGGCATTGATTGGCATTTGAGATGACAGCTACGTGCTTCTTTTATTCTTGGGGTCTATGGAGGAGTTCAAAGAAACCTTGGTTTAGATCCTCGTAAGGAGAGAACCCCGAGTATGAGAGGCCGTGCGTCAACACCTTGAGTTTTGTTTGCCATTGCATGCACGTAAACTAGGCTGATATAAACTATCATAGCTAGAAAATACGATTTTGAGCATCATCCAACAAAATTTTGCTTACAATTGCATGCACTTGTTCCTCGAGTTAAAGCAAACTAGCATACTAATTACTATCTTAAGCATCGGCCAGCAGAGCATTTTTCTTAATGTGCTTTGCATTGCTGAATGTGCTAAGCTTGAGATATATTATGAATCTCTTCTCTAATTAGCTTCAGTTTCTTGAATTAAGTGATTAGTTCACGTAGTACCATATGAATTGGGACTTGTCCTAGTAGTCATACACTACAACTTAGCAATCAGAGGTGCTAAGGTCAAATCATAGATGATGCATCTCAGATATTGGGATATAGGTAATAATAGTACCAAGGTAATTGTAGTAATTATATCTCTCTCAACAAAAAGAAATTAAAAAATATAATATTATAGGTGAAGGAGTTTCTAAACTTATATATATATATATATATATATATATATATATATATATATATATATATATATATATATATATATATATATATGCGCGCGCGCGCGCGCGAGAGAGAGAGATGGGTTGCATACAAAAAAGGTGCAAAGCTTGATATACATTGTTGATCTTAGTTTAGATTTCCATATGAATAAATGATTGATTAAAAAAAATATTTCAGTATGTATCATAAGAGAACAATACATGATGGAGAAACTCTCTTCTTGTTTTTTTTTTTTGAAGATTTTTTTTGTTGTGTGGTATATTGGTCTAATATGTACGTATCTTATAATCTCTCCTATGCTCCAACCCTTCTTTCCCTCTTCCATGACATTTTATGTTTTGATGAATCCATGTCGAAATGTACTCATTATATTCATGCAGAGAAACTTGATCAAGATTTGGCATATATTAATTGAAGGACAAATGGTAACTCTGCCCGATATATAGAAGCAGTAAAAGTGTAAGTAACTTTTTTTTGCGATTATTCATGCATATCTCCAATCAATAGTCCCTTTCTAGATACAAGATATGACTATAAAATATGTATGATGAAATTAATTTCATGTATGTTATTATCATCCGAAATTTACTTTCATACCAATTTCTAGAAATAGTTCAAAAGGCCACCACCTATATACATTCTTCATCATATGCTTTCCCACATGTAAAAGAACCCTAACAGACTATAGTGTAAATCTTAAATAAGTTATCACATACATGTGCTTATTGAGTTATTGTTGGTGGTCAGCATTGCCACTTCTCATAAAATCATTAATTCGTTTGTGTTGATTTACTCCTATACGTTCAATTTTGGTTCAACAAGTGTGATCATGAATCACTCAAATCCAAAACAGCATGCAAGTTATAACTTTATCAATATGATTTTCTTTTGGCATGTACAAATTATACATAATGGTATTTGGATGTCATGGATCGAGTGGATAAATGGTCTCACGTACGTAATGTTAACAAAAGGTCAAATCGAGGACTCGAAACTTGATATAGCCAACGAGTAATTGTAAAGAATAGAATGCGATGAATATCTGGCATATTTATAACACAGTAGTTTAAATGCAACTTTGGTTAAAAAAGATTTTGAACCACACAAATTAAAATGGGGTGGTGCTAATAACTAGATTTTATAAATACCTAATGAAAAAATTGAATGCTCGAAGTGAAAAATAATTATAATTTTCACTAGATTTTATAAGCAAACCAAGCAATAATAAATGGATAGACTTCTTGGTGGCTATAAATGGGACTATGCTACGCATGTTTAAATTTATAGTGTCTTCTCTTCATCTATAATAAAATTATCTTTTTTTTAGGAGAAAGGAAGGGAAATCCACCTGCAATATAATTATTTATGTTCAGATTTTTGATGATTCACCACTCAAGATTCGAATCTATGAAACTTTAGTTGCTAAGAAGTGGCCTCGTGACTATTGGGGCTTGCCCTAATTCACATCTAATCTATATCACATTGTCCTAACCTGCATGGGAAACTCTTAAAAGAATGCGTCCTTGTTTAATAATATCTAATAATGATATTAAAAAAATCATTTCAAGGGTGGAAAAATATCACGGTGCCATAGCATTTAAATTAGTCAGGAAGTTAGAATTTTATTTACTTAATCTGGGAGTGTAATTATCTGCCTCTTGAATGAATTTTAATCACTCTACTTAGCTACATTTTCCGCTTTTCTACTAAATATATCATCACTTACAACATGTTTCAGAAGGGAGAAAAAGCAATTGCCTAACCAACTAATCCTTAAGTGAGTTTTAATTGATTAATTAGCTGCTCTGGAGTGGTACTTCGCCCGTGATCTTTAATCTCATCATACTATAATCAAGCATTTTGATATGACACAATCACTAAATAATCATCATATAAGTCATTAGCACAAGAAATTATATGTATGCTATGAAAAGAAGGGAGAGCTACTGGGAGTGCATGATATGTTCTTTTCAAGAATCTAACCCTTTCTAGATTGCATATTAATTCTTTTTAATAATAAAAGCTATGAAATTTGCAATAGCTTAACTAAGAATATGAAACATATTTAAATGATGCTCTGTATCTAATTCCTTGCAAACATCTCACATGTACCCCATCTGCATTTGATTTGTCTTCCTGTAAAGTGGAAGCAAATTGATGCCATCAATTTGTTTGTTTTTTGATGGGGAAGACCATCAGATCGGAAGGTATCAATCTTTGCATCACATAGTTTGAATATGCCAAACACCAGTTTGTTCGTGTCTGGGTGAAAAGATTCCATCAAAATTTGTCTTTCCATGCTTTTCATCCATTTTAAACTTTATTCTTTCATTTTAGCAAAAAAAAAAAAAAAACTTTATCCTTTCACAAGCTTTAATCCTTTTTCTTTTTAATTCTTGTGTTGCATTGAATGGTTGAAACTTTTCTAGGTTCTTGCAAGCTTGGTGAGGTGCACGTAACTCGGTGACGTTTATTTAAGTTATTATAAATAATATCAAAATTGTTACATATAACAATCATGCTAAAATATAACCTTTAATAGGAGAAATGATTACACAGCCAATTCCAGTAAAAGCAGCAAAGAAAGCGCTTCCGAATGCCAAATCGAAGTCTCGCTGATAATATGAGGACACTAATAAATCTACATAAACAGAAAAGAAAGATATTTTCAAGGAAGGGAAAAGAAAGAAGTTATCACGTTTTTTTCTCTGAAGAAGAAGAATTCCAATCTGCAAGATTTCTTACTCGATGAGACCAAACCAAATCGTTATAGCCTAAATATTCAACAAAAATAAATATAACCACACGTAATGCTTGAAGTGTTTGTTGTCATGTGCTGCAGCCGAGAGCCAGCCTGACCTAGATGCCGAGTGGAAGGGATGTTAGAGGGCTCGGCGAAGAGCTGTTTGGGTCGTGTGAGGCTATGATTTCGAGTGGAAGGCTCCGATCCACTTGTCGGAGTATGTCCGACTAGAAACTCTCCGATGCTTAAATCAGAATAACATGCATAGAACAAAAGAGGTTTTTTGATGCTCCATCCGATGTTTAAATCAAGGCGACACTCGAACTACCAAGAACCGCCTCTGTTGTTTCCTAAGTGTCATCGTGACTTGGGTATCAGAGAGTTTTGTCGGACGCACTTTCGTAAATGGACTTCTTCATCTTTACTGTTTTAGGTCGTAGAAAGATCGCGGATCAAAATTCTGGACACAACCTTTCACTCCAAATCATAGCCTCGATTTAAGCAGCTCTCTACCGAGCCCTCCAGCATTTCTCCTGCCGATTCTTAGCAGCAGCATCATCTAAACATGCTATCAAATTCTAACCAGAAGTGAACTCACGAAAGGGGCTTATTGCTCTCTCTATTAAAAACAAAAAAAAGACATTACTCCTCCGGGAAATGACATGGACATTTTCTAAAACTTGTGACTATTTCTCAACCATACCCTTCTATGTCCTATTACAACCCTGCAACTCGTTCCCCTAACTCCAAACATGTGCCCATCAGCACATGAGGCATACGATCAAAACACCCAGCTTTTAACCTCACTTTTATGAACTAAACCCCTTTCCTTCTTTTTTTTTTTTCTTTTTCCCCCTCACTAAGCTCTTTTCCCTCGTGTGCATTGTACGTGCCGATTCCAGGCCATGGGAGTCCACAGATTGCGTTGTCATAGCCCCCCAAAACAAAACCTGTGATCGAAACCGCGCCCACGTCTGCAGCGCGGGCTTTTTAACCCCCTCCAACCCCATTCCTAAAGCTGGGAAAGGAAGCAGCTTCCAATAATGCACGGCACCCGGGAAAGCAGAAGGGCTCTACGTCCTGTCCCTCTGATGCTGCATTAAATAAGCAGGCCAGGGCTTAAAACAACCCAAAGGCAGGAACCCGAAAAATAAAAGCGCTTCCCCCGGAAGCAGCTGCTGCCGCCGCTGCTCCACTGCCCCGCAACAGCAACCGCTGCAGGTCGCAGCCCGGTTTCAGGCCCCGCCGATAAAAGCGAGGAGAAAGCGAACTCTATTCCCCTCCCTTCTCCCATCTCTCTCATCTTCGCTGCCATTTCTTTCCTATTGATCTGCTGTGCCGCAGCAGCGGTGCAGCGCCAACAGCGACAACCAGATCAGACAAAACTCGGCAACATCAGCAGCGATGAAAGGAGAGAGAGAGAGTGAGAGATTAGATTCAGCTTAAAATATTTAACTAAAGAGTGAGAAAAAGACGAGAAGTTAATGAGAGAGTACGGAAGTGCATGGTTAGCGGGTCGCTTTTGACCCGCTGCTTTTTAGCAAAGCTGAAGCTGAAGCTGAAGCTGAAGCTGAAGCTGATGCAGAGGAGACCCCAAGGGGAAGAGAAGGGAAGGGAAAAGCTTGAATCTTTGAATCTTTAACCATTCGCCCTCGATCTCTCCGCCGTATCCAATATCCACTGTGCTGCTGCTCGCCTGGTCTCCCGCCTCTCACGCTGGCCTTTCCTTTTCCTTTTCCTTAAAAAAGCTTTTAAAACGTATCTTCCTCTTCTCTTCTCATGGCCACCACCGCCATGCATCATTCCACCCTTGCCATGCTCCTGCTCCACCCCCTAGCCCTACCCCTGGCCCTAGTTTCTGTTGCTCGTTAGTTTTCTTCGCTCCCTCTGCTTTGGTTCTTGGGTTCAGGGACGATGGGGATCGATCTCAACACGGTTGAGGAGGAGGAGGAGGAGGAGGCGGAGCTACCGGCCGCTCCACAGGTCCCGAGCCAGGCGCAGCGCCGCCCTTCGCCGGCGGCGGCCGGAGCGGAGGCACTGTGCCTGGAGCTGTGGCACGCCTGCGCGGGGCCGCTGATATATCTGCCGAGGAAGGGGAGCGTGGTGGTGTACCTGCCGCAAGGGCATCTTGAGCACCTGGGGGACGCCGGCGGCGGACTCTTCCGATACGACTTGCCGCCTCACATCTTCTGCCGCGTCATCGACGTCAAGCTCCATGTTCGTTCTTTTTCTCAATTCTCTATTATTCTTTCTTTTCCTCAATTTTTTTTTTTTTTAAGGTTTGGTGATTTTTAAGAGTTGTTTGTGGAATGTGGGATTTTTTTTTGGGCTACCTCGTTTTTTATTTTTATTTTCCTGTAGGCTGATGCAGCTACAGACGAAGTTTATGCGCAGCTCTCTCTGGTTGCCGAAAGTGAGGTTAGGGTTTTGTTTCTCCCAGCTTTACTAAATTTATGGGAATGTTAGTTCATTTACACGGGAAGCTTAGGATCAAGTAGAATATAGTTTTCCCCAATTTCTTACAAATTCCTAATATTTTTAAAAACAAGAACAAAAGACACTTTAAAGCCTCGTACTTTGAGCCATTTGCAGTTCAAGTGTACATGACGCAGAAACGAGTCTGCAAACGGATTTATTTTTGCTCATGTTCTTGGAAATTAAAAGTTCCATGGATTTTGTCGGCAATATGCAATTTTTTTCTTTTAGAAAAAGAGGCTCCTTTGTTTCTTTTTTGGACTCTGGTTGTGCCTTTGTTTCTTAGGAGGTCGAGCGGCAACTGCGGGAGGGCGAAGTTGAAGGAGATGGGGAAGTGGAAGATGTTGATGGTCTTCATAGGTCTTCGATGCCTCATATGTTCTGCAAGACGCTCACAGCCTCCGACACAAGCACTCATGGAGGATTCTCTGTGCCTCGCCGAGCTGCTGAGGACTGTTTCCCTCCTCTGGTAAATGGAGCATTCCAAATCTTTTGCTATTCTTTTCAAGGAGTCGGAACTCTGGGTGCCTGGCTTTGTCTGATTGTGGATTTCTGAAATTCTTAGTTCTGCTCGACTTTAAAAAAAGGGCTTGCTTATGATCTTATTGATGTTTCTATTTTCTTTCGAATTAGGATTATAAGCAGCAGAGGCCTTCACAAGAACTTATTGCAAAAGATTTGCATGGTGTTGAATGGAGGTTTCGACATATTTACAGAGGTATGTAGTTTGTTCAGGATAATGAAAACCTCTTAGTCCTTCTGTATTTTGCAATCAATACACTACATTCTGTGAAAAGTTGCCTGTTTTCATATTATTTTCGCACTTTTAATCTTTTGGCTACTTTGGCTGCAATTATGGATTCAAGACTGACATCTTTTATATACGGACTGTTTTGCAGAAGTGAGGATGCTCAACTTTGGCAACATAATTGTCTGTTAAGCAAATAGAAATAATCTTTCAAAAAAGTTCTATTGAACTTATATAGCTTTATTCAAGTTTTTTAAGTTGTGGAATGCTTAAATGCCAATATAGGCTTCTTGAAATGCCTGTGTGGCAAAATTAAGTTTTAGTAATGATGACTGATATAGTGAAAATAGTCTATGCTGCTATGTTTTAGGCATTAATTCTTTCAAATATGGGTTATTTGTTTAAATGGCTACAAGATTCTATTGATTTATTAAATTCCAATGGATCTCTTTTTGAAACCTTTATGGTTATTCCTCATTATTTTGTCAGATGATCTTAAAATATAGGCTAATGACTAACATGGTTTAAATTTCTTAAATCCTCATTATATTATTGATCATAAGATTTATGATTGTATCTTGCACTGACAAATATTTGACTTGGCTGCTTAATAGGTCAACCACGCAGGCATCTTCTTACCACAGGATGGAGTGCATTTGTCAATAAAAAGAAGCTTGTCTCAGGGGATGCAGTGCTTTTTCTTCGGTATGCATATAAATCATGGTGAAGTGACATACGGACATGTGAAGAACCTTTCTATGAATGAGCTTCTCTTTCTTTATGTAGTGGCAATGATGGGGAGCTCAGACTCGGAATCAGGAGAGCAGCTCAACTTAAGAATGGTACTCCTTTTTCAGCACCTTGGAGCCAGAGCTTGGATCTTGGCAAACAGGCTGCCGTGGCCAATGTTGTCTCCACAAAAAGTGTATTCCATATCTATTATAACCCAAGGTGTGTTAGCAGAGAATTGTGATATGCATATATATACATATAATAATAACCATAGTATTATGAATTTAAGCAACTAATTAAATGTATTTTTATGTTCATTCATTGCTGCTGTTTTTCTGAGGCACATGACCGTAGATTTTAGTTGTGTGAGATGCAAATGTTCTCAGACTGTGTAACTGTCATTAGTAATATCAATCTAATACAAAACCAACAATTCTAGTCTTCCTCTATTATTTTTTTTCTTTACATAGATGGGACAAAATATCTTCAATGTTTTATTGTTCGATATTGAAATCACAATATCTTGCCTGAGTTGTTAGATGTAAAAATGTTTGCCTATGGTTATGGAATGTAATTTGTGGATTGACATTAAGAAACTGTTGCAGGAAAATGGTAATAAAATCTATTCTGCTGATTTCTTTTGCTAAAATTATTTTTAAATTTGAGGTTGGTTTAGGCTCTTTACATATGATTATTCTTATAGTACCAGTTTGTTGGACTGCACTCGAACAAGATCAGCCTCTAGATATTTGCTTTGCATCGAGATTTATGTTATTTTATGCTTGTTGATACTCTCAGCTCAAGAAGCATTTATAGAAATTCTCCATAATGTATGGGTTCCAAGTAAGGGGTCAATGTCACAAGCATATTTATGCATTTCCATGCTTACAATGTGCCAAAATCCCCACTAATAATATTAGTTACTATACATGATCAGCTAGCCTATGTTCATAGATGATATGCCTCATATAACATAACGAAAAATTCCTAAGCTATGCTACGGGATATAAAGAAAATGTCCAATTGGAGGGAGTTGGATCTTACACAATCAGATCAAACAAGGCGAGCATCAAATCCAGTCAAATGGAGGACATATTTAAAATGACTGCACCCCGGAAGTGTGCATGGCTGAGCATTCAGGAAGTTGGTCATTTTTTGCAATATTCAGCAGACTATGAAATCCTGGAGATGTTTTGATGATCCGAGGGATGACCTTGAAAGGTTTTGACGAATGACATTGGATCTGAAGGCACAAATAGTGTCAAGTTCTTGTTGATTATCAGATAGCCATTTATGGTTTCAAACATATAAACTAATATTTCATGATAGTGCTATATATGGATTAATCGGTGCTTTCTATAGTTTCTGATATTGCAAACAATTTTGATTTTAAATATCCTAAGTTCTAAAACTGAAAATAAAATATATGCGCTATAGGAAGCAATAGATTAGCACAACTAAAAAAAGGCATAAGTAAGTGATTGGATAAGTGGAATAGCCTCTTTCTTTCCTCATATTACTCCTCCCCAAGTTCATTTTGTACACTACAAATTCCAGATTGACTAGTAAGATATTACATCAGTAAAACCCAGAAAAAGAGAAAAGATGGCATGGAAAACCAGAAGCTTCCTGCTCTAAGTACTCTTCCTTCTTCTCTTTCATGTGATAGAAAATCAAGAAGGAATTAGTAACAAACAAGAAAAAGTTACATTAGGCAAATATGAAGGCTTTTGGGGTGTTGAGGACTCTGCTCCTCCTCCTCATAGGACTTTCTTACATAGTAAACCTAATCGTGCTTAATTTTTTGGTTCTATATAAGAAATGGTTCATATGCATTGTTTGAGAGTTGAGGATTTGGAGTCTTTATGATCTCTGGTAAGTGGAGTACCAGGGAAGGAAAACCCCCTTAAATGCTCCTTATAATCTTGCTTATCTATCCAAGTATGGATGGCTAAGATTGAGGATAGACATAGCATTTATTTTTATCTAAAAAGAGTAAGCAATGTCTTCATATATAAATCAAATCCCCAGGAGAAATCCATAGTTTCTGGTTCAGGGATGGTGATTGCCAAATTGTCACAGCATCTATTCTTAGTTATATGAGATTTTTAAGAATGGCTCCACCCCCTGGCTCCGTCCATGATTTAACCTAATTTTCACCATTTTACTTGACAGATGGTTAGTTATAAGGGATTCTAAAATATATGATTTAACCTTGGGAAGTAAACAAAATCTCATCATTCTTTTCTCATTTATGACAAAGTTGTTCGCTTGTTTCTTTTCCATCCTAAAGCAAGCTATATGTGCCCCTGTATATATGGAATTACCTACAATGGAACTCAGTGATATGTTTTGGATACGGAAGGGTCATAAGGAGTATGATCAATTTCTGAGGAAAGGTATCACTCTGCTTCTTTGCATGAGGTCAGTGACTTTTTATGACTGGCATTGTTCATGGACTTTTACTACAGTTGTTTCCCCAAGAGTCATATTAAGTGCCAGACTTATCCTTGCAATGCACTGATTTAAAATTTTTAAAGGAAAAAGTATCATGACTATTGAAGATTAATAGTGAAATACAGCTAAGTCATACTATGTGATATATTTGCTTCGATCTTTAAAGATGCTATTTTATTCTACAAGTTTTTTCGTTGTTTTCTATTAAGCTGATCGAAAGGAAGGAAACATGCCTTCTCAGATACATTGTGGGGTATACTCATCATATAACTTATTAGTAACATTCATACAGCTATGTGATTTGTCCAATGGTTAAAACAAGGCCATAGCTGAACTATGTATTTGCGGTGTGTAGCAGATCCACATCCAACAATTCATGATTGAGTTATTAATTTATGTATTCTTTAGATCAACAGAAATTGTCAAGCTCAATAAAATTAACATGGAGCCGTCGTTATACCTTTGGAAACATGCAATCAGCATCGTATAGCCACAAGCATGAGGGTTGGATTCAGATACATAATTATGTACCATCAGGAGAAAAAATTAAAGATATGGGGATTTGTAGGAGAATAATTTTGATTAAATTGGATATTTAGTTATTTAATTTTGTAGAATAGAAAATATTAAAGGCAAGACTTATTTATGTCATATAAAAATGATCAACAGTATAAATCATGTATTTAGAGATTGATTATTTGCTACTGTTATCATCGAAATACGTGCCTATCTGGAATTCCAAACCTAACTCAAATACAGATATTATATGACATGTCACAAAATTTTTGTTGCTTCTATAACACAAACTCCAAGAACAACTAAGGCCCACTTTTAATTATCATGATATTTGTGTGAGAGCTGCATCAGACTTGGTATTGGAAGAATCTGACTTTATTATTCTTGGATGTCCACAGTCCAAGAATCTGATACATATGTAAAGTGTTTAACTGTATCAGATTTTCCAAGGTGGTTATAAGTGTTCAAGTAACACTATGAAACTGTATCTCGGTCAAATAAAATGTTTGTATAATTCTTTCTTAAATTGTTTGAATTTTTCCTATGCTTCAAATCTAGAATATTTGTAGAATTTTGATTTGGTCATGTTATAAACCAACCTCTTGTTCTATATAACCATATTACCCAATTGGACGAACTAGAAATTTTATAGTTGCATGTAGAACATTTTTCATAAAAAAGTCAATCTGATTTTTTCTTTAATTCAGATGATCTAAGCTTGTACAAGTAAAGGATAAGACAGTTGCATAAATTGAGCCTAAGATTTGCGAGACTAAGCTTATTCTTTGTGTCTATTTTAGGCTGCATGTGCTCTCTTCTGGTGTGATCAAATCCAAAAGAACCCTTTGAGACTTCAAAACGGATACCAGTTATTGGCTCAAACTAATTTCCGACAATCTTTTAATATTTACCTTTGAATATTTATCTTGATCCTTTCAACGTTAATATGCTTGTCTGAAATAGATATCTAGCTTCATTCACAGTGTTTCTTTGGTGCTTTCTTTACGGATGGTACTCAGTTGATTTGTGTCGGGAAAACTGGTGTTACTAATATGAGTTAGAATCTGATGCACATTATTGTGTTTGATGATTCATGAAAATACAGAAATTGTTATCATTTGATGAGAGTAAAGACAAATTTAATCTCACATAATAGCTGTCATGTTTAATCATACGATTTGTATTGCATCTTTGTTCCGGTAGTTTGGCAGCTACTCTTATCTATATATACACCGGTAATGCACTTTTTTCCTATTTTACATAATCGTAGTAATTCTTAGTTACATTTCGTCTGACCTTATACTGACATTAGTATATTATTACTTTGTCTATTATCTTTAGCTAACCACTGTCTACATTTTATATAGAGAATATTTGTTAGATGCCTAATGTGAGAGAACAATGAGTATATCATGTCATGTCTAGTTAAACATGGACCTCTGAATTTCATATTTGACTTGCAGGGCAAGCCCATCAGAATTTATAGTACCATATTGGAAGTTTGCAAAGAGCTTCAGCCATCCGTTTGCAATTGGAATGAGGTTCAAGATGCGATATGAAAGTGAAGATGCAGCTGAGAGAAGGTATGGTGCATCCTAATTATAAAGCTTGTAAATTCTGGAGTCAAAATTAGCATTTTTTAGATTTTCTCTCCTTTTTAGGCACACAGGGTTGATAACTGGGATTGGTGACTTGGACCCTGTAAGATGGCCTGGTTCAAAATGGAGATGTCTGTTGGTAAGCTTTTATGCTTGTTGATAATTTACAAAGCGAAGGCTTTCTTTGAATTTGGGGAGATTGCATGCTGAGCTAGCATGGACCTTCTATCTTTCTTTTCCCATCAACTGACACCTTAAACTGTTGATCTACTTCCTCTTATACCTTGCTAAAATTTTCCTTCATTTCTTGCTGTACACAACTAAACAATTTATGATAATGTGTTAATGACAATTGTCCAGGTTGTATTTTTCCACCATTTGCACTCATTTTAGAATGTTCTTGCCACCCTTTTATTGAATTGTTTATCATATTTGAGTTGTACCTTTTCCCTCCATTTTGCTTTCATTTTTCCTGATGATACGAGTAGTTCTTTATTGTGAACAATAATATGCGCACAGACTTCCAAGTAGATATTGCAATGTAAACTGAAGACTGGTGCGTAATACATATTCAGTCCATAGATATACCATCTACCAGTATTGGAAAACAGAGATGCGATATTAGATTATTTTCTCTTACCTATTTTTAGATTTCTGTTGTTAGACATGGTTATCGATAATTTTAATCTGTAACAATATTTTTATAAGGAATTGTATAAAAAAATCTGAAATTTCATTCCTAAATTGACAGACTGATCAAATTTTGTGTTTTCTGGTTATTGGTTTCTTGAAGTAAAATGAGTATTCCTTTTACTGTAATGTGAATTTAAAAAGTAAAGATAAAAGAGCCAGACAACAATACTTCAATTAAGTTCAGTATATCGTATATCATCAGCTTCAGTGCTTCAGTCAAGGAAATGATGGCATCTCACCCTCAACTGCGAGTTTTTTTTTTCTTCTTTTTCTGCATCTCACTAACTTGGCTTGACACCTCATTAACTTGATGTTTTCTCCAACAACGAAGAAACCTAGTAGTTTATTGAACCATTCCCTTTTTCCGAAAATTTTAACCTCTTCTTAATACGTTACCCAAGACAATAACTTTTTGGATTCTCATGGAGCTCCATATTTTGGTTGTCAGAATTGGGAGCAAGTGTGGGAGCAGATGCGGGGAAGCGGATACTTTAGAAACATTTTTAGTAAAGAAGTTTTTAAGAAGCGGGTATGGGACCTATGGGTTCAAAATTATGGCAAGCTCTTAAAGTGAGGGTGTTACCCTAACATCATTCCGGGTACTAGGCTCTATATTGTAATACAATGAACCTACGCTAAATACTGGTTACATTAAATATTTCTTCATGCAAGTTTATATGAAATAAGGATCTTAGGCACTAATCTTGCTCAAATTAGATCATCAAAACCTACTCAAAAAAATTGCCTTTATGTTCAATCCAAAAATTAAGAGAAAAATAAATTTGAAAAACGTTACTTAGCTATAAGTTTTCTTCTCAACATAAAAAAAGCTATAAGATTTCTAGAATTATGTGATCTCTTAAAATCTCAACGACTCTTGACAGAGGATGTTAGAATCCTGTTTTATATGCTTATTTTAATTAAAACCCCACATTCTTTAGACTTTCGGAATGTGATAAGAAATGTCAAATACCTACAATAAACATATAATCCTTTTAAGTTTTTTTGCAAGCAAATATGTCATCATTAGTTAATGACAATATTGCTATATTAGTTGGAATATACTAAAAGTTTTTGTTTGGCACCATTTAACTATCAGTTATCCCTGTTCAACATGATTTTATCTGTAAGCCCTGACCACCTGAATCTGTTGAGTCCTTGCCTTAGACTTGTGATGTTTGATGGTCTCCCTTGACATTGTTTCTTCACTCTTCATTTCTCCTGGCATCGTTGCTGGTTATAAAATAAACTGTAGCAGTAAGTGATTTATAAGATACTCTCCTTTTTTTTTATAATTTTTAATTTGAGAACTGAAACCAATTGATATCTCCTGTCTATTGCCTGTTATGCTTACCTATGCATCATGCATTGTTTACTGTTCAATGATGCAGGATCATCATATATTAAACAATAGATCTTTCAAGCAAACCTTAATTTATCATATATTAGCAGTAAATTTTTCCAGATAACCTTTGATCTGTTACTACATATCCATATTATGGTGGTTTCTTGAAAGTTTGCATCATCAATCATCTCTCATTGGATTTTTTCTCTTGTACTCATGACTTCTCTAGTATTTGCGTGTTTACGAAATGTTTAATGTCTTAAAACTTCACTACCATCTGCCCAGCTTTTCCACTTTTAACATGCAGGTTTAAATATGATTTACACTTTCTTACAGGTGAGGTGGGATGATGATGTCGATACTGGTCGTCAGAATCGGGTGTCTCCATGGGAGATTGAGCCAACCAATTCAATTTCGGGCCATAATAGTCTGTTGGCACCGGGTTCCAAGAGAACCAAAGTCTCCCTTCCCACGGTCGATCCGGATTTTGCAGTTCCGAGTAGGTCTTTGTTGTGGCAAATGCTCATTTACAATTGGTGGCCTCTTCTTTCTTTCATTATTTATCCTATATCATTCTATTTGCATTTTTTTTTTATGCAGATGGAAATGGGTGTCCAGACTTGGGGGAATTTGCAAGGTTCCACAGGGTCTTGCAAGGTCAAGAATTTATGGGTTTCAAAACTCCTTATGATGGTATTGATGTAACAATTTCTCAGGAAACTGAGGCAAGAA
This sequence comes from Phoenix dactylifera, assembly GCF_051530095.1. NCBI lineage: Eukaryota > Viridiplantae > Streptophyta > Magnoliopsida > Arecales > Arecaceae > Phoenix > Phoenix dactylifera. The sequence continues at coordinate 27,561,985 of NC_143198.1, read as the reverse complement.
ATCATCAATACTTTGATACGAGGAGATCCACCACCAATGCGAATAGCCGCATGTCAGGTGGTCCAAGAAGTGGGGTCAGAGTTCCAGTTGGGAATTCTGATTTCCCCTACAAGTGCATAGGCTTTAGTGAATCTAGTAGATTCCAAAGGGTCTTGCAAGGTCAAGAATTAGTTCCAGAAAATCCGCCATACCATGGAGGAATAGTTAATATTCATTCAAGAAATGGTCAGTTCGGCTCAATTGATGCTGCGCATCTATCTGGTGCTGGAAACAGATGTCCTGCACCTAGCCAGGGATGTACTCTTCTACAATCATTGGGGCTGTCGGTTCAAGCATCATCTCCATCTTCTGTGTTAATGTTTCAACAAGCAAGTTTTAAGCCTCCATGCTCTCAGTCAGTGTTCGACATGAATCAGAGGAGAAAGGATGATGGAGTATTGAGCAGAAAAGAGACATCCTTACATTGTTGGCCCCGTTATGTAGGGGGTGAAGTAATCAATGAACACCACAAAGCAGGAAGAGTCCATGCTTCTAAGCCAGAGTTGAAAAATGACAAAAAAATTAGCAGCAGTGTTTGCAAGCTTTTTGGTTTTCCCTTGACTGAGAGGATTCCTTTGACAAATGAAGTGGATAGAACTGAGAGAAATTCCGAAACCAATTTCCCGACTTCAAAGCCTCAAAGACCTGCCAAACGCCTTAGGCGCAGCTGCACTACTGTAAGTACTCTTTATGCCCTGTCTGCAGCGCCCTTCTAGGAAAATCCTTGCCTTTTTCTTTATGTCAGGATAGATGCTGCAGGTTCACAAGCAAGGGAGTGTTGTAGTCAGGGTTGTTGATCTCTCAAAGCTTGATGGATATGATGAACTGATTTGCGAGCTCGAACAATTGTTTGATATGAAAGGGCTGTTAAATGACCCACATAGAAAGTGGAATGTTGTCTATACTGATGATGAAGATGATATGATGCTAGTTGGTGATGATCCCTGGCAGTTGAGTGTTAGCTCCTGCCTCTCTATCATCTGTACTATTATACATTTGCTGTACTGCTGCTGCGGCCAGACACTGAAGCAAGCATTTTCATTTCTATGCAGGGAATTTTGCAAAATTGCTTCAAAAATATTGATATGCACAAACTACGAGGAAATGATGGCATGTGGTGAAGAAGCCCATGGTTACTCAGATGGGCCATCTTTTCCCTTCGACGTTACCAGGTTTTCCTTGGGATCCAGTAAATCCTCAGTGTCAACGTAAAAGAAACTGTGGGCCTGAAACTATCGTTAGAGTTAGAAGTCGAACCAAATTATTGTATCTGTTAGGCTTGTCTTGGCATCCATCTTTTCTCTTCTCTGCTCTTGTTGCTAAATTTGTCTAAATAGCTTAAGAAGAAATTCTACTATCCAGTATCTGTTGTAAGGGTTTGTTGCAGTATTGGTGTTCTGTCTTGACAGTATTCTGAACTCTAATGGTAACAGCTTCCCAGGCCTGCAAGTTTTGCCCGTGCATTTTGCTGCCTTACCCACATTTCTTGTGCAGGATGCTTGTTTCTGATCAGGGTGGTCCGAATTCCAATTGAGTCACCGTGTTAAATGTTAAATGTAATATATATGCATGTCTGAATTCCTCGTATCAGGGCGAGATGGTTTAAGAGCGTTGTGGCAATAAGAATGGCTACTGGCACTTTTACAAATGCACATATTGATGCACTATTTTAGGTTTTGGCAAATCAGGTTGGCGAGAAGGGTGGGGCCAGACCAAAGGTTTAGCCACTGTAGCCTCTCTCTTTGACAAGCACGGCCATGATGGATGATATCTGCTTATGCGAAGAGTAGCAGGGCTAGCGGAACGCAGCATTTTTTTTTTTTTCTTTCTCAGTAGGAAAGCGTTTTTTTCTTTGAGTGATGAAGAGCAACATGGTTCAATTACACACTTGAGATGTTACGAACGAGAGGATGAGGTTGAGTTTAGGTCTTTAAGAAGACGAGGTTTGGCCTGACCAATTTACTAATCAGGAGAATCATAAGGTGTGTCTCTAAGTCGACACCATCTCAGCTAAACAGAAAGCTTGCAATTTGGGTGGCGAACTTCTTCCCCCAAATTACCAGCACTACGAGAAAAGGACTTGGCATGAATAAAAACACTACATATGATAAATTACCCGCACCGAAATGTTACTCCCCAAGCCTCTGATGTCATACCCCATTAAGATAAAAGCACTCCAAAATATAGCTATAGTAAGAAGTTCTTTTTTCGGTAGTAGTTGTGGAGCGAGGTGTAATGGAGGCAGGGAACAGTCTACGTAAAAAAAAAAAATACATAAAAAATTAAATAATAATAATAATAATAAATGGAGAGCAGCAAAGTAGCACCACAGGAGGTTTTCAGAAGTGAGAGTGAGGACATGACTTTCTTATGGCTGTTCAAACATTTGATCGGGCAAATGTTTTTCCAAAGCTTGAAGGTATGTCTTTCTGGCCAACCATATATTTAGAGAGGCTAATGAATTTGCGGATTGTATAGCTGTCTACCAGAGAAGGGGAGTTCAACTGGGCACTCCGCAATTTTTTATTTTCTGACTTTATTTGATGTATTTGTATACGTACTGTATGAAATATCTACTTTAGCACAAAAAAAAAAGCTTGAAGGTATGGAGAATTTTGTAGGGCACTGCTTGAAGATGAAGAAGTTCTGAAGGACTCTTAAAATACAAAAACCGTGCTTGGTTCCCCGTTCTCTTTTAAACTTGGTGCATGTGAACAGAACTGCTGGAGGGGGAGACCCCATATTATACCAGCATCTCTTTCGGTTCTTCGGTCATCCAGAGGTGTATATTCCCATTCTGCCTGGATCCGGTATTATTGTTTGTCAATCCAGACCTTCCATTTAAGTATAAAACTTTGAGATAATGGAGAAATCCTTTAGTGCCGGAAATATAATACCAGATATCAAGTTTCTTGCAGTTAAGTTCTAATTTTGTCCTAATACTGTATAAAAGTGCCTATATTTCTCGGCTTTCCAATTTCAAAAGTAATCTTAATTAGATTTCTTTGTTGATTATAAATATCTACAAAAAATAAATTTAGAGTTATTATATTCTAGCAAAGAGTTGTCCAGGAGGAAACTTTTCTTAAGCTAGAATCTACATGATTTTGTGCATGATAAGTGTCCCATCTCCTCTAGATCCCAAATTCATGGTGATTTTTTTTATCATAGCAGAACTTATCCAAATTTCAAACATTTTATACCAAATAAATCTAAAACAATTTCATGAACAAGTCATATTAGTTCGCGGCCTTTTCTTCAAGTCAATCCTATATCTAAAGCCTTTTGTAACAGCCACCTGCATTTCCACTAAACTACAACTACTAGTAGAATTTTGACAGAAGTTTCTAATCCCACCTGAAACTGTTCATAGGCCGCCATTCATCAATCATGGATGCAAATCCAGTGGTGACAAAGAGATTGTAGCAATAATATATATCGATTAGAGTGGGAGAAAAGAATGAATATGCTGGGTTGGATTTAAACAGAAGTTCGAATCCTCTCTCACACATTGGTTGAACTAAAGATATCCAATTCCAGATCGCAAGCCACATGGGTCTCTCTCAATTATAAGTTGCCCCATATGAACAACTTGTATTCTAGAATTGGATCTCTTCATATTGTATAGATGAAGGAGGGGGCTATCACTTTGAGCCTTATATTTTATAGGTGAAGGGGAGTAGCAGTTAGGAATATTATTCAGAATGATTTGAATTTTTTTTTTTTTTTTAAAAAAGGGAGAGGCATCATGTATCATGCAAGTTCTATTATATGGACGGCTGTGACAAATATTTTTTTTTTGAGTTGTTAGATATTTTTTTTTCAAATAGTCGTAGATGTATTTATTCTGAATTGATTTAATAAATCTAATTTGTCAGGATAAAAAAAAGGGGGAAGAAATACTCTCTGACCCTATACCGACGCCTGGATGATCTGTTGACAGGCTGCCAACCACGATGCAGACATCACACCTATATATATATATATATATGTATGTATGTATGTGATGTGTATGTATGCATGTATAGCTTAATCATCAAATTAAAGTAAATACAATGCAATTTAGTAGATGGTTCCAGAGTTCTACTAGTCTGTACTTGGACCCACTGATGAGCACAATACTGCTATTTGTTGGAATTTAAGATTCCAAAGTAGACTTAAAAAAGGCTATGCTTGCGAGAATTTGCCAAATGGTTTGAGGGACAAACTATGTTTCAAGCTTCTAATAAGAAGCAAGCATGAATACTTTGCAGTTTCAACTTCTAAGAAATCAATATTTACAATAAGAGATGCGCAAATTTTATTGGAGTAGGAGCGTCGGACCAAACCTATAGAATAATCCCCATGAACCATTTGGATCGATACACATAGCAACCACCTCTTCTTGAATATTTTATTAAAAAATGTGCCAAAAAAAGTATTTTATATATTTTTTTAAAAAAACAAAAAGTCCAGAACCCTCTCTCTCTACCCACCCCAATCATATCCAGCTCATTCCGGCGAACTCACAAACCTACTCTCCCTCTCTCTCCATATATACATCCCACATAGGCTTCTCTCCTCCCACGGCCACCACCGCCGCCACCACCACCATGGCCTCCGCTACCACCACCACCACCATTGCACTCGTAATAGCCACATTGGTCGCCCTCACCACGTCCGGAGCCCGAGCCCAGCCGGCGGCCCCGGGCCCGAGCCCGGCCCCCGTCAACCTCACCGCCGTCCTGGAGAAGGGCGGGCAGTACAACATCTTCATCCGCCTCCTCAGGGCGACCCAGGTGGAGCAGCAGATCAACAGCCAGCTCAACAACTCCTTCAATGGCCTCACCGTCTTCGCCCCGACCGACAACGCCTTCAACAGCCTCCAGTCCGGAACCCTCAACAGCCTCAGCCAGCAAGAGCAGGTTGCACTCGTCCTCTACCACGTCCTCCCTCGGTATTATAGCTTGTCCATGTTCCAGACCACCAGCAACCCGGTTCGCACCCAGGCTTCGGGAAGCAACGGCGTCTACACGCTCAACGTCACGAGCACGACGAGCCAGGCGAACATCTCGACCGGCGTCGTCGACGCGCCCGTCACCAACACGCTTAAATCCGACTTCCCGCTCGCGGTCTACTCGGTCGAGAAAGTCCTGCTGCCTTATGATCTCTTTGGGGCCAAGCCACCGGCGCCGGCCCTGGCGCCGGCCAAGGACAAGCCTGGGAAGGCCGACGGGCCGTCGGCGGAAGCGGAGAGCAACCCCTCGGCGGCAGTCAGCTTGAAGCGGAGGGGAGCAGGGCGGAGTTTTGTTGTTGGGCTGGGGTTGATGGCCATCGTTGGAAGTCCTTTGTGAGGAGTGGTGGATGAGTTCTGCTTCATTCGTTTGTGTTTTAATGTTTTTGTTGCTATATATGGACCTGCCTGTTCTTTGGATTTTTTCCCCCTCCCTCTCAATAAGTTTCCTCTGGTTCTTTGCGGGTTTCGCATGATTTATTATTAATGCGTTCTTCTTTCCTTCTTTCGATCTTGTAAAATAAGATGCTAAGACTTGGATGAAAGTAAAATGACATGAAGAGACATATACCGATCTCTGTAACAAAATGGCTGTTGGTGCTTTTAGATGCACAAGAAAATCATGATGTTTCATGATCTTTCATGCTTTTTAAATCACAAATTATTATTTTATGTTCAATTGAACACGAAGTTAATTTGTAAGTTATTTATAAATTTGAAATTCTACGTGTATAATTTTTTTAAAACTCATTTTTATTTTTGGTATGGCAGAGGACCCCAAGTTACCAATTACCTTGAGGAAGCGCAGAGGTTTTATCTTTGCTGCATCGCATGACAAACAGCGTTCCATGCAAACCTTCATCGTCTTAGATATAAAATACTGCGTGAAATATTTCCCTACTCCCATATCGCTAACTGACCCAAATGAATCCTTCCTAATTTTCATGGCCAAAGTCAAATGCTATATTTAAAGTTGGTTCCATAGTTTGTCACCTGATGGAAAGCTGACTTGCAAGCTTCTTGACTTACTTAGTTACTTGGTGGAAGACGATTGCTGAATCGCCCCAACGGGAAAGATATGAGATATAGAAGCTGGCTATTGGCTTATATTATTAAGTTCGTGAGAATTCCACCTGTCACCCTACAATAAATACAAGCTGATGGGAGGCAAAATGAAATGTCCTAATCTGACATGAAGTCACCTAACTCAGACTAAACAGGCCTCAAAGCCAGGCCCAGCCGAGACCTCGGCCCCGCCAAAAGCCGAGACTTTGGCCCCGCCAAAGGCCGAGCCGACCTCAAGGAAGAGGCCAGGCCGACCTCAGCCCACCAGAGGTCGAGTCGACCTTAAGAGAGGCCAGACGGACCTCAACCCGCCAAAGGCTGAACCGACTTCGGGCCTATCAACCTTAATTCTGCGGATCTCATGCTCAGGCCGCTAAGCGGCCAGATCGTACCACGTGGCAAACCCAGAGACTCCCTCAGCAGATCCTCCTGGATCAAGGTGTTAAAGGTTGGTCATTATGACAGCCGCCTCGAAGGGCAGGGCATTAATGACTGCCCCTCGCATATCACCGCGTAACGTCTCGGAGTGAGTGCGCACACAACGCTTTTAAGAATTCCCTCGACCACTTTTGTTTAGAATGACATGGCAGACCCTCAGAATACATCCAAAAAGATATCTTCCGAAATCTCCACCCAAATGATTAGGCCTGTTAACGAGCCGAGCCCGAGCCTAGAAGGTTCGGGCTCGGCTCGTTTTACAGAATCTCGGGCTCGAGCTCGGTACCGAGCTCTGTATTGGGCTCGGGCTCGTTTGACACAGCAAAGGCTCGGGCTGGAGCTCGTAAAGCCCGTTTCAATTACAAGCTCGAGTTCGAGCCCGAGCTCGGGGATGGGGCGAGCAAGAGAGAGGGTGGAGGGGCCGACGACGTGGAGGAGGGAGAGACGGGGGCAAGCGACGGCGAGGGCGAGGAGGGAGGCGTCGTCGATGAACTCGAAATAGCGGGGCTACGGGGGTTGAAGATGCAGGGGGCGAGGAGGTGGCGGAGGTTGGGGCAAGCAACGGCGATGGCGGCGAGCTCGGAGGCGCGGAAGCCCCCGGCGGAGGAGGTCGAGGCGGGTGAGGGAGGCGGCAGGGTGGGCCTGGAGGGCGGAGGAGGTCAAGGCGGGCGAGGGAGGCGGTCGGTCCAGGGGGCGGAGGCGGGGCGGCGGAGAGGGTCCTGGGCCTAGGGGATCTAGAGAAGGTCATCGAGGGAGGCATGGAGGAGGTCAATCCAGGCTAAGATACAAGTCGGGGAGCCGAGGGAGGCATGGAGGAGATCGTCGACGACGTCGAGGGAGGCGGGCTGAGATCCAGGTCGGGGAGCGAGCCGAGGGAGGCGTGGAGGAGGTCGTCGACGATGTCGAGGGAGGCATGGAGGAGGTCGTCGAGGGAGGTGAGCTGAGATCCAAGTCGGGGAGCTGGACTCTTGAGAGCAATTTTCAGAGGAGAGGGGTGGTCGGGTGGGGGATCCGGGGGGAGGGTCAAAAATGGTTGAGTCACGAGCGTTGGGGTGGGGGGTGGGTTTCAAAAATGGTTTAAGCCACGAGCATGAGCGCCAGGGGGGAAGGGGTTAAGCTCTGAGCGCCGGAAGAAGGGGGGGGGGGGGGGGGGGGGGGGGTTGCAGGAGCCCGTTTGGGCTCGTGAGCTGCTCGGGCTCGAGCTCGAATTTAAACAGGCATCATTTTGGGCTCGGGCTCGTTTGACTAACGAGCCGAGCTCGAGCAGAGCTTTTACCGGGCCAAGCCCGAGCCAGGCCCGAGCAGCTCGGCTCGTTAACAGGCCTACGAATGATGGATCTCCATGATGTACGTCGCCTCCAATTAATGGCCAGCTGATCACGAAACGACTCAAAATTTTAGGTAACAGCCGAGACCCTTGCCCTATAAAAAGGGAGTAGGGAAAGGCCTTTGAAAAGCCAATATAAGCCATTATAAGCTATTTTAAGTTATAAGAAGCCATCCAAGGCACTTAGATATATACCTCTCCAAAAGCCCGGCTAACTTAGCCATCGGAGGGCCTTCACCGGAATTCCGAGCCAAGGCTTTGTGCATGTACTCCGGAGCGCAGAAGGTGGCCCTCTCTTCCCATCCCGGCCGGTGTCTCCTTGGCTTCTTCCGGCATGGTCACCCTTGGGCCAGAATTCAACCACAACACAAGCTTTTATATCCGTTGCCTTTGGGTCCATTGCTACGGTCAGGCATTGCTTGAAGTATTTACACACAAAGTCCGACGTGCAATCAAAATCTTAAGAGGGTGGTGGAGAAATGTGGTTATATCTAATCTGGATGCCCTCAATGGTATGAGCCACTGATTTCTTTTCAGAGACAGTGCAACAATTAGAAGGCAACATGGGCAAGCCACCTGCTCGATTAAGACACCATTCGGACGTGCAGCCCCGGACAAAGAAAAGGCCCAACTTAATTATTTTTCTCGGACTCCTTTGATTGGTGGAAAAATTTTATCTCATCGAAATATATTATATGAAAAGTTGATATCTAGATATATTATATTTAAAAGAATAATTTTGATATATTTAGTTGATTATAAAAAAGTAGCATACGAAGCATGTTTTCTAAAGTGACTTATATTTGGTTAAGTACTTATGCTCCTGAAAGATTATGTAAAATACTTCTTATACTCTTAATAAATTGAGTATAAGGAGAAAAAAAATATAAACCACTAAGATTAAGGGTATTTCTGAAAAATAGAATTTTATCTTAATTTCTAGCTTATGGAAAAGTTATTTTTCTATGTTCTATATGAGCCTATTTTTCTTATTTGTTTGTTATTTTTCTGTTGCATGTATTTTTTCTCCTCCTCTTCTCGCAAACCAAATGAATCATAAGAGTGAATTCAATAGGCCATCTGGTTATCTTCACATAATAAGTATCATATTTCTGAGGCCAATCTTTGAGTTTAGACGCCAACAGCTATACTAACAACGTTAGCACCTAAGCCTCATGGTCGAAGGTGTTGCTTAAAGAATAAATAAATAAAAACAAAAACATTCTAGTTAGACAATCGTCTTTGATGGAGAGCTTCAATTTTTTGTATGAAATATCATGAATTTAATTTTTTTTCTTTCTAGCATATCTGTTGGTGATGACTTGTTAATTTGATTTGAAATTAATTTAAAGTATAGAATTCCAGTGTGAGAAATTGGTTTAATAAGTTAATGGACTGGGTATGGATCATGAGTCCAAAGCCTTCTTACTAGATTTGGTTTGGACATACTAAACCATACTCAAACCCAACTAGATCATATATAAAACAAGTTTAGCCTTTTTATTGTCATTTTCTTGTATTGATTGAAAATCATTTTCTATTTTTTCTTTCTTCTTAAAAGGATTCCGAATTATTCTTCCTTGTTTCTCGATATAAAAATTAATTGTGTCGATACACATTAGTGTGAGACATAAGAAAATAGCAAAATTAGTGATAACTTTTTCTTCTTGCCCTTTCGCCTCATCTCCTAAATTAGATAGACCACAAGTTATACAATAAATATCCGATAACTCAACTGATACCTAGTAATTTTCGTTCCACTATATTGGAAATGGATATAGGATATAAATTGGATTTGTTACGGATATAACCAAATCCAACAGGAACTCCTCTAGATGAGAAGAGGAGTACCCATCCCCATCAAATCAAAGGATCCAATTCCAAATGTGCATGAGAGCTCTATTCCAAGGACTCTTTTTCTAGCTGTAGATACGCTGAAATTAGATTGATATTAGTGCTTCTCATGAAGAAAAGTAACATGCTGGCTAGCAAAATAAAGTCATGATGGCGACGATGTGGTGATTCCCATCAATTATCTCATGTGAGACTAAATTTCACGTATGATCCTCAACTCTTCGTCCTCCAACATTCCAATCCAAATGGATCTCTCCATGATGAAATTGAGGATTGGAAGGTTCATATTTTCTGAGATCAGATGCACAAATGGCCGACGTTCATTGGCCAATTTTTTCACATCATTCACCCTGGATGGTTGGGTCCTTCTCAATTCGAAATCTCTGGAATTTGTTCTCAGACCATTTTGCATTCTCATACTCATTTAGCCAAGAAGTCTTGTAACCATCCAAACCCTGTCCGGTTTGATGGATATAGGTTTATTTTGTGGATGTTGGTCATGTGGAGGGCCATCGACAATGCATCACGAAATGGGCACGGCCCAGAGCCCATCTTGGACTTTTGATCAAAGAGGAGGATTATGATTAAATTTCTAGAAACTATAGTACCTAATTGAACATTTTATATTAAATTTCTTGTTTTTCCTTTCTGAATTTTGATTAAGAATTAATAGAAAACTAAATAGACCTCAAGAATGTATATATATTTTATTTTATTTTATTATATTTGTTTTTAAGTGTTATTGAAGACAACAAGGCATTCCGGCACACTAGTCTCCCACCACCATGGGGCTTGGGAAGGTTAATTAATTGTTAGCAACAAATTGTATAAAAAACAAGGGTACTTCATTATATATGCATAATTTTTATATTCTAGTTGTCTTGCAACCCAGGATTAAAAATATTATGCACCAAAATTAATACCATGTATTTTGTTGTATAACATCTTCAATTAGAAAATACTTCATTTCGAAGATGTCTACAATAAGTGAACTCACGAGTACTTTGTTGCATCGTTTTTTCCTCTCTGATAAATTATTCGTATTTAATTTTTTTTCACAAAAAGGTCTTAATCCTATTACTTTATTTTCCTTGCTTGATTAGGAGAGAAAGGCACCTTGCTTCAGTGGAGATTCTCATCTAGAAAACTCTTAAGCTTTCATATGATATGGGGGACGCACTCGAAGCTCTTTGCACCACTGGCCAACATTACTTCGTCTCACTGCTTTCCACAAAACTTAAACTTCACCGATAAAAATTCTTCCCAAGCAATGAAAGGGAAAGATATAGGTTAAACAAAGGAAGGCAAATCTATCTTTTAGGCCACACCTCAAAGTTAATGAGACAATTATATTACTAAAAGTACTGAAAAAGATCACAGGTGGCTAGGAAGTGGTTCAATTTGGTGGGAATAATGATTCCTCGACACAAAAGTACCACTATACTTTGGCATTCTTAATTATTCTTCTTCTTTTTTTTGGTACATTGCTTTGGGACAGAAAATATATGAGCCAGAACCTCTTTCATGGAGGACACGGAGCCCCTCCCTTGATTCCTTCTGCCCCTTGTTTGCCACTCCTAAACAATATAATGGTCTATCTGAGACTACGTACTCTTGCTCACCCACACATTTCTTTTGTTATCACTACGGTGAAGGTTGGTGCAGGACGTAACTATGACCTGCTAAACTTTAAGTATGGTTCGTATATTGGCTCAAACCGGAGTGGCAAAGCGCACATCAGGACCAATTGTCGAACCGTTGCACAAATGGGTTTGCTTTTGTACCAGATCCCATCGGTATGTCTTAATTTCGTAGTGTTGGGCTTGTGCCACGGAATAGCTTGGCTAATTTATTCGGAACAAAAGTAAAATAATTCATAGCATAATTGTTTTAGCAGGCATGACTCTTCTTATTCTAATTTCTATTACTTCTAAATCAGTCATACTAAAAAATAAGCACAAATATTCCATGGACTAGGTCTAGTGGCATAAGCATTTCTCCACTCTAACAAAGAGTAACATATTGTTTTTGTACGTAAGAGTTCCCTTTGAATTCATAAGTTGGCACGCCCAAAATCAAGTAGATTTTGATGGTGCACCTAAAGCTTGTTAGAAAAACATGCCATGGAGGCTAACGTTTTGAAGGATAGGAGAGAGTCCTCTTTGCAGAAATTATATAACGTATAGTAGGAACCAAGAAATGATGATAAGTCCTTGTTGAAAATTAAAAGGAAGAGAAGAGAGAGAGAGAGAGAGAGAGAGAGAGAGAGAGAGAGAGAGAGAGACCCGCAATATAAGGCTACAATGAGGGCAAGTTTTTGCTTTTGGTGTTTACTTATCTACTGGTATTTAATCTTCTTTCTTTTTTCCTTTATTAAAGAGCATTCTGAGCCTGATGTCTAAGACCTTATAGTCTTTTTTTGATGGAAATCTGAGACATTATAGTCCTAGTTTAATCAAATCAACTTTACAAGATACCAAGTCGCCAGTGTCACGTCAAAAACCATCTCCAGTAACCTAAGTCGATAATCTTTTGCGTCAGATTCTTCTGAAGTAAAAAAAAATATTTTCCATCGTCTCGTTTAATGCCCACAACATGACATTTTTTATACAGTAGATGGTTGCATTATAACGCAGCTGATATGCAATTGTTTAAGAAGGAATAATATTAAATACTTGATAAGAGACTTCCATCTTGCGTTCATCTCCACACGCCGGTGCCAATAATTAATTAATAACGTACGTGAGTGCAATATACGTTCATCTCCGACATGCAAGCTTTTCAGCTGATGACTCTTGGGTGACGAATTAAGACACCATATATACCACCAAACTCCTTCGTCCCCACCAAAACTTTGAAATCAAATCACGGCAAATCCATACTGAGAGGTGACCCAACTTCTGCCGTCCAGCTAAAAGATCGAACCCTATATATATTATATAAAGTTTTCGGCCCACCACATCCCAAGACAAAGTCAGCTTTCTAATAAGCGAGGACTTGAACGTCGATTCCACCGTCCATGATCTTTTCCACCCTTTGATGTCCCACGGTTTTCTGGCCTTTATTCCTGGTGGAGCTTAGATGAAGCCCAAAGAAAACCTTGTGCCCAAGCTTTCGTTGGGAAGCATCTTAATTGAGTTGGGTCCCTCCCATCTCTCTTTTCTGAGTTTTCTCCTCTCTTGAATATATTGAAGTCATCGAACTTGTTCAGGGTAGGTGGGGCTATTGGGATCTTCGTTGCTCGCTCACGCAAGGCAACCCCTAATTACACAATCAGTGACGCCACAATCTTAATAACGTTCTAAATTAGACGTGTGAATGAGTCACCCACCAGACAGCCTTTAATTGATTACTTCTCGCACGCAACTAATGCATGGCAACGGGATTGTCACCATAGTCGTAATCCTTGTTCACAGGAGAAGTTAGTTTATGGAGTTTATTATTGGTTATTAGAAACTTATTTACCAGGTGTAGCTATTATCCTAAAAGACTAGTATGCATGACGTCGTTGGCCCTTGTATTTAATTTCTTAGGAGGATTTCTCTCGTTGCTTTAATGGTTGATGTATTTATTAGCAGTGGTAAAGGGAAACCTACATGCTTTTAAGGGGTATATGCTGGCCATTGCTGCAGTCCATTTTACTTTCTCCTTCGTAAGTCGTAACATGATTGGGCATCTGAATTATATCCCAGCAATTGCACCCCTGCTCCAACTAGAGGTTTCAGATTTTGGAATTATTTCTTCTCCAAATATTTGGTGTAGGCAATGAATCCAAAGAAGTAGCACCAGAACTACATGTAATTGCATCAGCAAAGAGAAGCTGCATGTGAATTCCTATGAATGTAGCAATAGAAGATCTTTATACCATTTTTTATAACTTTTGTACGTGTAATTATTTATATTGTCAAAGCATTTCTGTGAACAAAGTTATATAGTTAATAGGGACTGCATACCAGTGACTTCCGCCCGAGACCCTTCTTCGTTCCAATTCATGATCTCAATAAATTTTCTAGATAAAAAAGTCCTGACAAATATGAGAGAGAAGCGGAGCATCATAAAAATTTGAGTATTAAAAAAATAAGCTTGCCTTTTTTTTTTAGATTTTTTGCATGAATATCTTTATAGAAATTTAAATTTACATGAACATCCTCTTAAAATTTATATTTATTTCTATACCATAATAAAACACTATTTTTGCATAAATATCCTTAATATAACGATTATTTAACACCATTAATAAAAACCATATTTATTTTAATTAAAAATAAAATAAAATTTTAAAATTATTTTTTTTGTCTTCCATCCATCGTGATCGCCTTATAAATATTTCTTTTTATACATCTATTCATTAAGAGTATTTTAGTCATTTTAATTTAAAACCGTTAATTTTTTAACGGCGTTAGATGACGTAGGTACATATACAAAAATAAAAAAAAATATAATAGTAAATTAAGTATTTTACAAGGATATATAAACATTCAAATATCAATTTTATCAAAAAAAACATGCCCTTTTTTACCAAAAAAATAACAATTTTAAAAAAATATTAATATAAAGTTTGATATTTAAAAAAAATATCCACATATATATATATATATATATATATATTGATGGAAATAAGCTTGGCAATTGGAGTCTTGCCGGTTTGTCTTCCCTAACGGATGTCTCATGCTCTTATCCTTCGTGGTCGGATAAGAGCGATGCCATGCCCCCGCGGTCAATGTTACGACACCATAAAAATTCTAGTCATAGTCGTCATCCCCACCAGTAGCCGACGGCCTTTGATGTCGGCAAGTCGCAGCCACGCCGACGTCACCGCTGATATCCTATCCCGCCTACCCTCGATATGTTGGATAAGCCGAGGGGTCCGTTGTTCCGCGAATCTAAGAGACACGGCTGCGATGAGACTCGTGGCAGGAGCTCGGCCATTCGATGTATCCCGCCACGTACGAACCGGGCGGTGGATGGTTGGTCACACGTGTGGGGCCATGAAGGTTGGCGGAGGTAACGTGACGCGGGCGTATGGAATTGGGCGAGCTGCGGTTTGACCGGCCGACATCAGAATTTAGACTTTAGAGTTAGCGTCCGGCCGTCCGGGTCTTCCTCTCCTGTCCTGTTGTTAGCCTTTTTCCACGAGTCGACGCCGTAACCAGTAACCGCCGTCTCATCCATCATCTTGCTGTCAGGCACCGGCAATACACGTGTAAGACAGATAAAGTAATAAAATATTTACCATCCTCGGATTTTGTACTAATTGCTAATCCTGATCTCTTTCGTATAGAATTTAATTCGATTGACCAATAATATATTATTTTTGCCTTGCCTGTTCTGCATATGTTAGCATTGTTACTATAAGGATCCGTATATTTAGTTCCACATTAATTATTCGCTGAGTAAATTTTGGATATTTATACAGAATCAAAAATTCAAATAATACCTTCTAACTAGCCATTTTGGGTAATGTACTGGATTATTACAAATAATATCAAAGCAGATCCGATCCATAATCTATATGGACTAGGAGACATTGCAATACGGATATATTGGGACTGACCACTAGTCGATTGTGATGTTTGTGGTTAGATTTGAATGAATTTGAACTCTTAGCTCGACGAGGATTCGCTGGGTAGATTTTAGGTAATTATATAGGATCAAGGAATCCAAAGAATATCTTCTGACTAGTCATTTTTGGATGAGCTCCTGAGTTGTTACATGTGATTAGAATTGCACACATAAAATAAGTAAAAGTATATCAACTTTAAATTGTGCATTTTTAACTGCATACCATTGTTATAAAGGCTTAGTTTCAAGATGAGTGCAATTTTGAAAATGACATGTTATTCGATGAAGCGAGCTCTTATGCCTCCCCTGACTCAAGGGAGAAGGCTCTTTTGAGTCAGTTTTCGCTTACAACACATATTTTATGTTGCTCATATGTTTTCATATTAGTGATTTATACGCTATGTATAGAGAGAAATTCATCTATTCACTTTGTATTAAATGATTTTCGAGGCAAAAAATGGTCGCTTGAGCCTTGATACCATGACTAATGCTAATGCTTAGATATATTCAAAATAAGACAGGCTTATAATTTTAACTGATATAGAAGAGATGCTTGCCTCATTACGTTTTTGCATGATATTCCTAGAAATTAGAAGAACAACATTAATATATCTTTTGAGCCAACCATCAAAATTATAGATATACTCATTTAAAGGAACTGACTTAACAGGATGATTTTATTTTTTTTTTATTGTCAAGTCCAAAGCTTTTATATGCCAAACTCATATATGGTAAAGCTGTTGTGTCACTTGCCATAGGTCGTGTGACATTTGGTAGTATCAACTATGAAGTAATTGCAAGACTTTTGCCTAGTGTACAATTAAAAAAATATTTGAGTTTACATGTAAGACATATTCTTAGTTCATCATGAGGACTATTCCTTGCCCTTTTGGGTGGAATAAGTTGAATTGCCTTGCATTAGGCATTTTTTATCGATTAAAAGTTTATTTTTAATTAATTACATAATTTCATGGGAAAAGCTATATCCAGACTGCTATTGCATTTTTTAGTACTTGCTTTAAATAAATTAAGTTACTGCACTATTAGAAAACATCGAACACCTCTGCACAAAGGCCTGCCAAACCTTTGACTTGCATAGCCCTTTAGTTCATATGTGTTCTTAGGATCTATTCATTTAGCGAATTCCCGTTGTGTAATCTTTGGTCAAAGTTTATACAAATTTAGCATAATAATGAATGTAGTTTGGAGTCGAGCTCCACTGGTTCGCCAATCAGGAGCAATCCAGGATCGGCCGATATTACTTTGAGGGAGTTGGTCCAAGTTTTGATCAAGCTGATCACAGATCAATTTTAGACATAAAAAAATATCAAATATGAAATAAATCTGATCCGAAGATATTATATTTTAGATCAAGATCCGGCTCATGATCAGTTCTGGCCTTCGTCTATCCTCAATCCGTGGGTTCACGCTCCGAACAGCAACCAGTGCCTATCGAACCTATAAATATCTGTAGGTCCCACGAGCTCACAAAACCAGAACACGACACGTCATCCCCTTACTCCGATTGCTGTCCGTACCAAAACAGTGAAGCCCTCAACCAATCGGCATAATCCCTGACGTCACCGAGGCAGAAAGGGTCCAGGCGCCCGAGAGGTTGACGCGCGTCCACGTCATCGCATCTCGACGGCGACGTCCTCATATCAAGGTCTGAAGAGGGAGTGGGCGCCGATGGGTAACTACCGCTGACGTCGTGCGTGGGGCGGAATGATGTCATCCATGCGGTAATTTAATAGATATATACCCTGCCTCTCCCAAGCCCCAATCCCCCTCCCCCGCTCTCTCTCTCGCTCTCGCTCCCTCTCTCTCTCTCTAAAATGCAACAGGCGATCCCGTGCAACGGCGGTCGGACGTGGTTTGCTCAGACGGCGGCGAGTAACGGCGTCGTTCACATGGCGGTCAACGACCGTCCGTCCGTCGACGGGCCGTCGACGTCGTCCTCGTCGTCGGACGCTGGTGGCGGAGGAGGCGGCGGGGGGATGGTGAGGCTGGTGGCCGAGAACCCGGTGCTGGTGGTGGGGCGGCGGGGATGCTGCATGTGCCACGTGGTGAAGCGCCTGCTGCTCGGGCTGGGAGTCAACCCGGCGGTGTTCGAGGTGGCGGAGGACGCCGAGGCGGCGCTGGTGGCGGAGCTGGCGGAGATCGCCGCCGCCGCCGGTGGCGTTCAACAGCAGGTGCTGTTCCCGGCGGTGTTCATCGGGGGTAGGTTGGTGGGTGGGCTGGATCGGCTCATGGCCGTCCACATCTCCGGGGACCTCGTGCCAATTTTAAAGGAAGCCGGAGCACTCTGGCTCTAAAATTTCTCTCTATGTAATTCTTCTTCTCTTCTCTTTTTCTCCCTTTAATTTCGATTTTTCGTTTTGGTTTTGGAGTGTAATTTTATTTTAATTAAGGTTTGAAGGGTGGATGGTAGGGTGTCGAGCGTCTGAAAGGCCACAATGCGTGTGGATCAGGGAGAAACAGGATTTTTATTTAAGAGGGGCGGATCTTTTTGTTCTTTTTTTGTAAATTACTAAATTTTGTGTAAATTAATGTAGATTAACAAATGGTGATCTCTACTGGCATGTCGAATAAGTGATGAAAGTATGTTAGCCGTCAAGGAAGAGGAGGGGACTAATGCTCCGCACGTGTGGCAAGTTTTTTGAAACGTGTCATAGACACCAATCATTCATCCATCTGTATAAATCTCAAAGCGAGTACAAGATCCGATTGTTACAACACATGGAATTCGTGCGATATACATGACGGTGTTATTATGTCAAGCATCAATCATCATGTGAAACATGGTGATGGGGCTTCTTTCTAGTAGATACAACCTAGCAGTAGACATCAACATGTTTTCAAAATAAGATTAGAGATGCTATGACACCTACCATCACCATGGAGTCATGTTGTTGAACTATAGTGGGCAGAAAAGCGGGATATCTGTTTACAAGAGAGGGAAGACCCACTTGGTGAAATATTCAGATCCAAATTAATATTGAGAAAACATTATAAAGTTACTTATCTGGTACCTCCTCCAAATGAAAAAGGTATGCAACTACTGGATTGCTGCCTAGTTTCTAAAAAAAAAATCAAAATATTAATAGAGATTAGTTATCGATTCATGCATTAATTATAATTTATTTTTAGCAATTACAGAGGCTAGAAGCTAGTCATGGTCCAATGTTAAGCTTTTTGTTCAATTGTGGCTTGGATGCTATGTGTTTGAAATATAAAATAGTCCTCTTCGACATATATCTAACCCTTTTCAAATTCTATAAAATGAAAGCCTTATGCGCTGGGGAAATTTTTCCTCCAAGCATGGGTAAGGCCGGGTCTCGAACCCAGTACTCAACCTCCAAAATCTTACCAACTAAACTAGTTGGCATCCTCCACTCCAAAGCAATGTTCAAGTTGAAAGAGACGTATGGACCAAGGAGATCCATGGTTTGTAGGTCACTCATGTTGCAGATTGGGTTATAGTTGAATGGTTGGACTTTACTTATGTGGGAAGAGGCTGTTGATTGAAATTCTGATAAGATTGTTTTCTAAATATTTTGACAAAGATAATTAATTTTGACAGCGGTTCTTCTACTTTTGTTCAATAAGAAAGGTCGCTCATGTCGTCATTGCAGGAAGGTGGAGGCATAGGTTTTTTTTAACGCGGACGCAATGCTTATCAAGTCGATCCATAATGCCGGATTTCTGGTGGTCCAAACGTAGCCAGGTGCCTTCCGTATGAAAGCCAATTACGTGCTGTATGAATCAAAATTTTTAAACAAGCATGAATACTTTGCTGTCACGTCCAACCAAGACGGATCAAATTGCGTCCAACCACACAAGAGTTGGCAGTGCTCGGACTCGAACCGGCTGCAAGCAGAGACGGCCTTCTGCTCGTCACCTGGAGCTAGCAAACAAACCGGAGGGAAAAGGGAAGCCAAAGCAAGAACAAATCAAGAAACCTCACACATGAGATTAGTATTGTCAGGGCTTAACTTCAGTGGTTGGCACTTGGTACGCTCCTTCCTAAAGGAGGTGAAGGGATGGTTTCTATAATTACTTGATGTAATTACTTGTTTGCTATCTAATTCTAAGAACAAATGCATTGTTGTTTTTGAGTAAAAAGAAATAGCTTGTTCAGCAAATGCAGATATTTGTCAATCCATCCCCACGAAAACGAAGCACCAAAATTTCAAAAGCTCGTTTGGCTCTAGGAGAAGGTTCGGCACCGAAAGTTACAGGAATTTGCTTGCAAGGACAAACCAAGTATCATACGGCAAGGGGCTCTCCGGTCAACCACACCTATCACGCTACATATGGAGGCATTAGTTTTTGAAGAATAAACGCGTCAAGCGAGAGACGAGAGCACGAGGCATGACAAAAGGGGAGCAGTTCACACCTTGGTCAAACTTTCCCCAGAGGATCTTTGCGGGGAACTAGCGTGGCCGAAGAAAAGCTTGATCATAACGCGACAACATGCACACGTTATCACGAGGCTAACAAGAAAGAAGCCAGTCAACCAATGCTTTTAGCTGCCAAGAGTCTGGTTATTGGTTACTAAGTTGTATTGAACTAAGTTGTATTTAATTAGAGGTTAGGCTTAGCTATATAGAAAATAACGTGATTGACTTGGACTGCTGAGACGACCAAATCAAATCGTCGATCTATGGGTAACCCCCGTGAAAGTTGGAATCCAACAGCATGAAATCACGAGACGGAAAGTAGGAGAAACGGGGAGGTAAATGGACCGTCCAACCAGAAAAATTGGAAATAAAAAATGGGAAGAGAGGAGAGTTTTCTTAATCCTGCGTGGAAGTCCAATCAACAGCTCATAAACGAAGACTCTTGAAAATTCGATCTAGAAAATCTAGCTAAGGGAAAACCAGCAAGTAGCCAAGTACAGAACAGAAGTTGGATGCAGGAGTCATTAACTTCAACATAAAATCTGGTTTGCTGCTGAAAGCTTGTGGAAATTCAGTTATTATGATAAATGGGCATTGAAAATTAAAATTACACTAGCATCTACAACGCGAGCAATTAAACAAGACAACCTGTGAAGTAATCTCTATTATGATGGCATAATTAACACCGGGATTAATCATTAACAGAATCTGCAGAATTAGAGATCCATCAGGATGTCATCCCTCAATTTTTGTAAAATTTCCTAAAAATTATTTAGAATAATTTTAGATATCAAGGGCTTCAGAAATGCATGCGAGATGATGCCATGATGATGAGAAACTAGATTACGACAACAACATTTTCATCATGGAAAGGGCACTGACTCAGATGTTGCCATGGAATAGAAGCTGGGCACCTGAGAGGTAAAGAGACTCAGGATCCCCTTAGCTTGATGTCTCTGAAGCTTGTTTTTCTCATGAACATATTGCAAAAATTTCCCAATGATTGGAGAGACCAAAGGAGTCACCAGGTATCACACCAGATGAGCCAGAAATCCATCATGAGCGATGCACTAGCAACAGAGAACACCTCATGCTACAATATTTGAGAGAACTCGAGAACCGCCAAATTACCAGAGAAGGGAAGCAACTGGGCAGCATTATGCAAAAACAAAAAAAAAAAGAAAGAGAAAAAAAAAGAGACAGCAGGATATGATAATTACTGCATTCCATTTTCCTTAGGGTTCACCAGTTCAGCTGTCTAGGCATCGCTCTGCTGGAAGTATTGTGACTTGTGAGTATCATATTTGCAATGGCTCAGTTCTCTCCAGATCACTTTGAAGCAGAGTCCGACAACCATAACATAGCGTGCTGGACGATTTGCTACCAACCTGTTCTTCAGATTCCAAATGACACTTAAAGCGTGTCAAACCATGAATCGAAGTCATCCACAGGTTTCGAGCCTAAGGGAGAATGGGAAGGAAAATTCATCGATGATGTTGTTCCCTGCTTTTCTGGGCATGCCATTGTTCTTCTCTTCTTCAAGGCAAAGGAAGGTTTCCGCAAGTAAATCATCGATTGCATCATCAAGACTTGCAGCTCTACCTACTTTGAGGAATTAGAGTCACCTGGAGCTTCATTTGAAGTTGCATATTTCCGGTCATTCAGGGGCAGGGCAGCTTCTGCAAGCAAACCATCAATTGCATCAGCAATAGCCATACCAGCATCGTCTGAGGAACTGGGATCTTGATCAACAGACAGTGGACTAATATGGGTTGATGAATTCAATGTTGCACTACCAGAAAGACTAGTTTCACCAAATGAGCTGAGAAGCATCTCAAGCTCTTTTTCCGCTGCTGCAGCTTCAAACCTGGTGGTTCTATTCTGTTTCAAGTCCGGATCCGTATGAATGCCAAGTCGTGACATGGATCTCCGAACTTCTCTACTGCCAGACAGCTCTGGAGGTATTGAATCACTAGTTGGATCAAGCTTGATAGCCTGTTCTGTAGAAATTTGGGATTGACATTCCTCCACTATTTCTTGCATGATTCCATGAACATTACAACAATTGCAACGATTAGTTTGGCTATTTGCAATTTTTTCCAACTCTGCATCATGGAGAAATCTTGCTGGAGTCAAGCTGTATTTATGTTCGCTCACTATTGATGCTTCTGATTGCTCAGATATCTGGTACACTTTTGATTTGCGCTGCAGCAACAAACAAGAAGGATCATAAAGCATGACTTAAAATGATCATTATCCTGGAAAGCCAACAAAAAGTACGTATTCCATAGTATGTAGTAACTACTGACACAATCTTCCAATAACACCAAAAGCACACCAATTGAAACCACATCACCTGCCACTGAAGTTCGTACATTTTGGAACCATTCAAAGCATTGGTGGAAAAACCATTCTTGAAGAAGTTTACATGTGGCAAATTATATATTAATTTCAGCCTACCATGTTGCTTTCCTGGTATGACACAGCACCCATAAGAGTGCATCAGTGTGTATACATACATCATTCATTGATAAGTTGACATATATCAGCTGACTGACTCGGATGATGTTCTAAATAGTGGATGGAAAGGATTTATTCGAACAGAGAACTCTATGTTGACCCGTGACATCACAACCTTAGGTAACTCAACCATTTCCTACTTCCAAATAATGATTACCATCAACAAAATGATGCCACTCGGTATTTCAAAACCTACTCTTTATACTACACATCTCAACAGCTGACAAATCACTCCTGGATATTTACTTAAGAAGCCAATTAGATATATGGTAATGACATCATGTTGATCTGGTATAGCTACAACATATCAATAGCATGCTAAGTTTGGAAAAAATTGAGGTTTTTGTAATCACCAACACATTTTTCAAAAGTAGTCATGGCTAAATTGCCTTGTCTAAATTGTTGCCATGTAATATATGTGTTTTCATAAGAGATATTTTTCATAGTCCTTAATCATTTAAGCAAATACAGCATGGACTGTTTATTAGATTGAAACGTTACTCTATATAAAAGAAAACTGATGAATTAATTTAGGTTCATTGGCAAGTAACTCACTTATTTGCTTAAAGTAACAATACCTATTAATTGTTATATTAACACAAGAAAGTGACTAATCATCTTTATATCAAGATAATAACTTGGCACTTACTCAGAGAATGCATTCTGCATGTCTTTCACAATTTACAAAATCTTTATAATTTTTACAGCCTGCTCAAGCTCTTAGGACTAGCCTAGATTCATACTTACATGCATATCCAAAATATCTTCGAGCTCCAACTTACGAGGTCAGTATCTTTTATGACACAATTCACAGCTTTTCCTCATTTAAAGAAATTAAATACAAAATCTTTTATGGTGAACCAATATTCCTTGTTCACATCAAAATCAAGGAAAATATAGTTCACACATATATAATAACACTCACTACCACCTTTGTGTTGAGAAATTTGTAATGGCACTCAATGCAACAAAAGTGCCCAACATTTGGGTGCAATCAATGAAAGCATGGTATATGGGGCAAGATTCTACCATGCTACAAAATCGATATGGTGCAAGCAAAAATTTTTATCTCCATTGATCATATGAAGGTAGAAAATAAACCTTAAACAAGCAGTTGAATTCTGGGAATTGGCGGGTATGGATCTCATAATCACACCCCCGACTGATACTCGAGCACGACTCCCAACCTTTATGCTTGCACTGAGCCTCACTAAGATCCGCTTCACTCAGCAAAAATGGCCTTGAGAGGGTTTTCTCCAAACCCTCATACCATTAGATGAACTTGGGAGAGAATTCAAGTGAGGAGAGATTTCTCATTATTTTTATTATTTAGCCTGGCCCCCTCTCCCTATTTATAGAAGAGGGAGGGGACAAAAAGTCAAAGCCGAACCTACCTCATCTTCCTCTCCTAGTCGAACTAGGAGGGGAATTAGGGGGCACATAGAACAAGGGGAAGAGACCCACTCAAGTGGTGCCCCCTTTTTCTTTCTCACATATATGAGAAAGAGAGGGGGCGCTCTCACTAAGGTGTTGTCCCCTCTCTTCTCACTTGCATGAAATAAGAGGATCAGTCCCTTAAGTAGGCCTCAACTCACTTCTTAAGAGGTGGACTCAATAAGGTCCAATATAAGGCCTAAACTTGTTTAGAGCACAAAATCCCCGAACTAACAAGTATGCATCATATACCGAGCCCAATACTCCATTATAATGGACCAATATCATGTATAGAACCAAATAAATATCTCTCATGGCTTATAAAGCTAATTCTGGTAGTCCAATTATGAAATCGAACTACTACAATCTCCTAGAGGCTGAATTAGTGAGTCTAAATCTATGCATACAATCAAGGATCTTACCAGGTGCATGCACAATTTTCAGAATAAGCTGAATCAACTGTAAAGCGCATGGAACTACACCTATAGGCCAGATTTGAGATTTTGATCAAAGATCATTATGTGTATGATTAACTAACACTTTATTAATCAGACCTATCCCATCATATATGACCCTGAATACTTAAGATCGTAAGTAACCTAGAAAATAATGTTATGACGTACGTCTAAAGTTGGAAGTGAGATAAAATCCCTCCATATAATAGCACACCGATTTGCAATTCCATCCTTTCACTACAACCAATAGCTCATGTCGGTTATCGAGAAAACAATCATGGAACTATGCAATCCATAATCGACTAACATCTATTGGGCCATGAGTTAACCAGGCACCGGAGCAACTATTTTTCCAAAATATTTGCAAAAATCATAAATATATTCTATAGTTATTTTATATGTAAAATACATTATTATCGAAACACTTTTGACAAAC
Source organism: Phoenix dactylifera (assembly GCF_051530095.1). Taxonomy (NCBI): domain Eukaryota; kingdom Viridiplantae; phylum Streptophyta; class Magnoliopsida; order Arecales; family Arecaceae; genus Phoenix; species Phoenix dactylifera. The sequence goes on along the minus strand of NC_143198.1, from coordinate 27,537,459 downwards.
CTCAATGGATCTATTTTTGCATGGTTAGTTTTTGAACAAACAAGTTCTTCTCCTGATATGGGTAATGGTCGGCATCTCACATGATTTCAGCATAAATCATATACACCCAATAAGACACTATATACAAACTTGTATCTTAGTCTGATCGATTGGCTATCAAAGTGACTTGACTCATGCAAGTTTACATGGACCCGTCAGGTCATAGGATATACAAAGGCTATCATACGATGAGAACATCGTCAATCATGACAGTGTAGTTTCAGTTAGACGTCCTCTCAAACTAGCCAGTCAATGTAATGTGTCACAGCCAAGTGTTAATGTGAAGCCTTCACTCTAACAACCGAGAAATGGTTACCACAATTTTATGATCATCATCTACCATTAACAGCCATGTAGATGAAGTCTCCCAACCTCATCCTTCATTTTGACAATTTAAGGAATAAGAAACCAGAGTCTTAGTTCTCCTTCAATTGGCCAATCAATCACATGCTATTAGATATCAATAAAATATTATGAATAAAATAAAAGAATAATTAATGTCTCAAAAAATAATATCTTATATAAAAACATGGCCTTGTAGGGCACCAATTCGAACGATTAGCTCTATATGGACAATGCACCATAGACAACAGAAATATTTGTGTTTGGTTGAATCCAACATCTCTTAGATAGACTGCCTTTTCAAAGGTTTCTAAAACCAGTCATCAAAATCAGAAGAAGGGCATTATTACTGATTTACTGTGAATGGTTACAAAGAACCACAGACCTGAAAATTCATGAATGATTAATTCACATGGACTCCCAACCTGATAAAGGCTTGGTTACAAGTAAAGAACTTAAAAGCAGAAGCATAATGCAGATCACATATTTACAAAGTTAAGGCTTGGAACTAAATTGACAGGAAAAAGCATACCCATTGATAGTTATGCTTACCAGCTCTTCAGGTGATAAATCTTGTTCAATAAATAGCCTCTCTGAAAGCTTTAGTTTTGATAATTGTGCAGCAAGTGCATGCAAATCCCTGGAGAGAAAAGGTACCTGACATATAACATAACATACATTTAAAAGACAGAGAAAAATGGCAAAACAGAAATCCAGCGCAAGAGGAGGGGATCCAGGATTTTTCCTTCGGGAGGCCAACAAATACATCATAAAAACAACATCAATTAAATAGTATAATGATTCAAAGTTTTTCATGGAAAGAAAAATGCATACAAATTGAAATTGAACTCAATATCAACTACCATTCCAAATCCAAAGTTACTTTGAGTATCATATTCATTTGAATTTGCAAATAGTATCCAATTTAGATTATGTGCCAATATGCTCCTGGGAGGTTGAAATTAATATACTGAGTGCAATCAATGTTTACCATAAAATATTCACAAGTTAAAGATAAAAAATTATCAATAATTAATATTACTTGATGATTATAAAGTATAACTCGAAAATATTGCAAGATTTTAGGCCAAACATTAATATAAATATTGTAAACTAACTTAAAGACTAGAAAGGTTAACCATACAATGTGAATGGTTGAACTCATATGTTCATATATTGACCGTGTTAAGTATGGAAATTTCAGACATAGAAAAAGAAGTAAACTGGTTAAAATAAAACAAGTACTGGCATCAATGAACACTACCTGTTCAAGACTCTGTAAGCAGTCATTCTATTTACAAATAATTTGATTCAGAATTCAGATTATGCCAAAGCAATGGTGAAGTGTAAAAACATCATGTTGCACTCATATTGCATTCACCAGTCTGAACTTTGAGGTAGTCCATGACCATGCCTTTGGTCAAAATAAAGCAATCTTTTATGTAATGATATGTGATAAGGGATCTCTCATATAACAATAATATAATGGTGTGAATGAGATCTAGGCATGGGTGTTCCAAGTTTAGAAGCTATCACATATGTGATGGACCTTGATTTCAAGAAACTGGTCATGATTTCTTGTCTTTCTGGATTCAGACTGAAAAGAAAGGAAGTGAGAAGAGGGGGGGGGGGGGGGGGGGGGGGGTGCCATGGACCATGCATTTGTTGTAGGGGGAGGGGAGGATGCTGCTACTTACATAAGACATTCCTAATAGATTATTTTTCTTATGGAGGCTGCTACCATTGCACCAGACCCTCCCTGCCTCTCACCGGGGAGATTCAACTTCACTGCAGCTTGCAACAGAAAAAGGTAAATCGTGATTCTGCAACATGAACCCCCTACTTTTTTCATCCTGGCTTGACACCAACACTGACATCCTCTAGTCACGTGCCATGATAATTGGAAGCGACCGTGTAAAAAGCTCATATTGGTATTTGATAGCAGAAAAGCTACAAAAGAGATTTCAGGATGTTGTGAGGGAGAAGAGAGTAGAACTTTCAACTCTCCTTTGATGGAGGAATCACCACATGATATGAATAAATAGCAAAGAAGAGTGTGCAAGGAGGATCATGTATATATGGAAAAATGGTCGTCAACTATGGTTACGGGAGAATCAGTTAAGACCACATTGGAAGTACTTCATAAAATCAAAAGTTAAAAGATTGTTTTCAGACAGGCAATGTTATACTCAATCTTCCTAATTTTTTTTATAGACAATAACATAAATGAAGATCATTGATGCAAGGCATAAAAGCATAGGCCAACTGATAAACAACAATTTTGTGAAAAACTAGTTATAAATACATGAAACTGATAAACTAATGCCTCGCAACTTGATGTGGGGTCATCATCCACAATGAAATTGTCATCTGCACACCAAGATAAGAGGCCCTCTTCCCTGACAGAAAGCATATCCGCCAGAGGATTGCCGAAAACCTTCAAATAAGCATATACTAGAAGAGCTTATAGTATTAATTTTGATTAGGAGCTAAGAAACAGATCAGCTAACACAGCTGCAGAAGACCCGCTTGGGATACAGTTGTATGCAATAAAATGCCTAACATCAGACTGCCTATGAATTATAATCTTTTCAGAATGTCACGGCTGTCTGTTTAAAGAGGCTGACATGAATTCATTAGCAGATTCAGGCTATACTCATTTGAATGAAAATATGGTTTCAGGTCCGGATTTATAGTTTTTTTAGAATATATATATTTGGTTTTTTGGCAGATTCAGTTGTGCCAAGTTTCCGCAAAGTCCAATACCAAAAAAAATCCACAATAAGTGGCTGTAAACATGCAATGGGTTCTTAGAATGACTACTTACATACAAAACCTGAGCTTGTTTGCATTATGGTTAATGAATCAGATTTAATTAACAATAGCAGGGATGGGAATATACTGCACCATCGAACTATTGTCTTTGTGGAGACAATTTCCAAATGCTTGCACCCAACAGTGCCTATATTGTTCAGCTTTCTTCTTTTTCTTTTTTCTTGTCTTTTTTTTTTATTTTTTTAAGTATGGTGATTCCCATATTTCCATGTGATAAGCACGTTGATTTAATCTAATTGGGGCTGCATTCACAACTTTGATTTAAGTTACCAAGGGGTATTATTAGCGAATCCTTTTGTATCCTCATGGAAATGTGCCAGGAATATGCCTGAGCATGTATTAACTATCCTCATGTCCACCAAATTGGCTTTGGAGAAGCAAAGACTGAAGCAAGTCTCTCTAAAATGGGAGAAATGGTATTGTATAGCTTCTTTTAACTGAGATGACGATGGGGAAGGTTCTTGCCTCCAGTTCTTGGAGATCTTAACTTATGCTTGCACTGGAAAGAGAATCCCAAGTGTTTGGTCCAAACTCCCATGAGGCCACCAATTTGGAGCATAATGCAACAAAGTGCCTTCTAGCCTTGAAGCTGAAGAATTTCCTTGGCACATGTGAGCCCCAAAACAATCCTACCCTAGTACCCTTTAATCAGGGGATTTTCTCCTTCCCTAAACCCAATTTGTTATTACCATTTTCTGTCGGCTATCCTTCTGCTTTCTTCTTCAGCAGCAGGACTCAAGATGCTGCTGTTCATCAGAAGTTAAAAGTTGTTGAGTCCATGCCTTTAGTAATCCTGTTTTCCCTTTTTCTTTTAATTTTCTCTCTTTATTGTTATTATCATTATTTTTTGTCTTTGGAACCTTTTGTCTTTTTTTCAGGGGGTGCGGGGTTCTAAGTTAAGAATATGTTGAGGACGTTGAAGTTGAAATTCGTAGTTTTATTAATAGTGATGATTACTTTTCGGAACATTGGGACTTCAGTGGTTTGAAGCAGGCTGATAAATGCCAACGAAAGGCTTTTATCCAACATTTCAATTGTAGAAAGTTTTAAAAAAAATATTAATAAGAAAACTTTGATTATGTATGAAACACATAAATCGAAAAACAAGGAGATTGAAGAATATCCAAAAAGAAATGATTTAAAATAGTACGTGGTAGAGTGGAGGGTCGAAGCTAATTACTATAAGAAACCTGTAGCAATATGACAAGATGTCAGTGTATGCAATGAGACATGGTGATTGGTAAGGCTGGGCCAACAAAGAGGCAAGGAGATTAGAGGGCTTAATATTACTTGGGATAATCAGATGAGCCCACTGATTATTCTAGGGATATATTTTTGTGACAATTCCCTCATGCTGACTTATCTTATTATGTAACACTTAAAACACTATTTATCAAGTCACAGGTATGCTATTGGCTGTGTTCTCAAACTCAAGATTATAAACTTTGGCTTTTGTGAAAGATTGGCTCATCCTTTTGGAATTTTCCTATTGGAAGAGGTTGGCTTATCGAAAATTGTACTTTCGTGTGGCATCTTTGTCAAATTTTTCACCATCATATGTTGGCTCCTCAACATCAATCGCCCAAACAAAGTTGTTTAATTCTATGATTCTGACCAATCATCAGTGTTTAGATCGAAGTTTTTCAAGAACTCTGAACTCATTTTCTAGTTCAGAATTCTTCCACCTTAGCTAGTGTATTTACATCTCCCTACTAAAGTATTCATTGTCTAGTCAAACTTGGCTTCAGCAGATTGTTTGACCAATAACTTCAAATTCACATATTCAATCACAATGACACAAATAACCCACCAAATTTATAAACTAATCTTCTATACCCGTGACTCACACAATTTCCACTTGAATTTTTTCCCTAGTTTTAAAAGATGGAGGCAGTATATGGGCAGTCAGGGGATTGCATAGTGCATTTGCATTATACAGGCTGCATTTAGTATTTAAATATTTTAAAAATCATAAAATACAATAAAAACAACAGTAGCAATGATAACATTTTCTGATAAAGAGTATCAATATTGATAATTTACCAGGAAAAAAAAAACAATTAGCGTGCAAAGAAATGTTGTTTATTTCTTCCACCATTCAGATTAATTTTCAAAATTACCCAAAACAATCTACATCCAGCGCAACCAAAGAAATGTCATGGGCAACCTTCTGTTCATTTCATGTTTCCAATTTGGAAGTCTGACCACTTTTATTTTAACTACAGGATGAACGAAATGGATAACCAAAACGTCGACTTGGTCATAAAGGGAATGATACTTTTCTCAATTCTTGATATCAGATTCATTTGCAATTCAAATTATTTAGGCTTGTTATCGGCAAAATTTGAAAACATTTGAACAAGAAAGACGTTTCTTAACATAAACCCCTTAAAAGTAATCAAGGATCAATAATTTGGAAATCAAGAGCGGAGTGTCAAGAACGTGAAGAACTACAAAATTTGTTTCTTGCCGAGGTGAAACACTCGAATTGATGAGACTTTATCTTCCGTACCAAATTTATTTCTTTCATATGCCCTAAAATATCCAATAGAATTGAGACAGATGGATAGAGAGTGAGAAAGGTGGTTACCGAAGGAAAGCTCATCGGAGGAAAAGGCGGACTGGGACGTTTCAAGATCGCGATGCTCCGATGGCCGGGATCGAGCTTGCTTGATTAAGTAAGAGAAGCCCGCGCCCTTTCTCTTGGGCCTAATCTCCTCCCTCCGCTGGTTTAGTTCTGGCAGAGCTCTCGGCACCATCCCCGCCGTTGTCGCCATCGTCGTCGTCGTAGCGGTCCCAGTTGGAGGGGAAGTCACGGGCGCAGGCGCGGGCTTGCCGGGGATTCGCCTCTCCTCCGGCTCCGGCGGCGGTCTCCTGGCGGCCAGCAGCTGGTGGTTCTTCCGGCCTTGCTGGGAATGACTTCGCTTCGATTTGGCCGACGCTTTGGGATCCATTTTTTATTTTTTTTCTTTCTTTCTTCTCTTTTGGCTCAAAGATTTCTTTCTTCTTTGCACTTCCCACTCAAACCGTCATTACTTTGGTGAAGAAAAGAATCCAAAAACTCGCTGTTTTATTTATTATTCTTTAACGATATGGAAATCGATTAGGGTTTCTAAAAGTTTGAAGTGGTTTGGTTTCCTCTGGACAGAAGCTATTTCGCATCACTTTTCTCATAAAGTTTGAAGCGGGCTCCCTGCCAGGGACTCGCACATTTCGTAGAAGAAAGACGAAGCTCTTTCTTTCTTAGTAATTCAGCTACAATTCTCTCGGGTTTCTTAATTGCCATATCTAGCCGGATAGCCAAGATATCCACGCCATCTCAGCTATCCTGCTAACCTGGGCCATGGATTGGGTCTGGCCAGCACGGCTAAAACCTTTTAGATTCGATTTTTCCTCAAAAAATTAAGTTAGGTGAGCGCAAAGTCTCGTAGTTATCATGCGCGATGCACATGATAGGAAGAATGAACGGTCTAGATTCTTAGAGACTACTAAGAATTTTGTTTTCTTAAAATATGGACTAAATAATAATTACTTTTAAAAAAGAATAAATTTTCTTAAATACAAGTGAACTTTTTTTGCATATGTCTCTTTTCTCACCCAATTTACAAGGGTTTACATAATTAGAATGAAATTTATTGGCGATTGGAGTACACGCACAAAGTTGCCAAAATCTGATATGAAGTCCCTAATTTTATGAACATAGCTGAGTTGCCGACTTTAATATTAAGTTGGTGGTTCCACCGAATTTGCTCGAGTTGATAAAAGCTAAGGACTTTAACAAGCTAAGTTGTTGTATAGACTAATAATGAGAGAAAATGAATTGCAAGTCCAATAAATGTTTGAGATATTGGTTGTCATGAATATTAGAAAGTCGGTGGATCAGTTTGGAAGTTAATACGCCTCGAAACCAACCACAACCGATCTAAAGATTAGCCAATCAAACTTTTATGTGAAATGTTTATCCAGTCAACCAAGACCCGCCACGTGGCCAGTCTAGAAGCGTGCGAAGAGTCATTTGAATTTCAAAATCTTCCTCCAGCCAGTAATACCTTGGCCACGATCACAAGCAGTCTTCCAAACCGCACCTGCGAGATACACATGATATAATGCGCCTGTGAAACAACCACATGCAATCCTCGAAATGTGTGATGGCTTACCAAAGATGGCCAATCTACAAACTTGAATCCTCCGACGATTGATGTTGGCCCTTGTCTATACAATCCGATCCTAGAGGGACCCTCCAGATAAGTGCTCTCAGGTTCTTACATACCACCGTGCTGTTGCTCTGCCACTCTCAACCTCCGCTGCTCCTCGAGAGTCTTTTTAACTTAGGAATCGAAGGGTCTTCCACTAGACACTCTTGGGCAAGAGGACTTCTTCGTCATTGTTGTTTCAGGTTGAATACAATATTAGGGCAAAGACCTAAGCACGACCTCAATTTTTCAGCACTATCTCAGGCGCATCATCAAGCTATACGACCTAAACAGTTGACTGCCAAGCCCTCTAGCAAACTCATCTATTCAGCGCCTCGGTCATACTGATTCTTAGCAGCAACATAAGGTTCTATCCACTCTCCATCCAAGCTAGAAAAGAATAATTTTTAATTTGGATAACAATGACATAATCAACTAGTGCAGTTTATTTTTCCTGTCATTGTCCATTATTTTTGTTATAATGGACAACAACAGCTGTTATGACAGCCATCCTTTAATTTCCTTATAGATCTGGTCCAGGATGCTTAACTAGCTACATGATCCTTATCATTTCTATCATAATATCATATGCTCAGAGAGAGTCTATCATTTCAGAACACAGGCATTATGGAAATTTGACTCAAAGCAGCCCCTGTTCTTAATGTAGATATTGTGATTGATCATGTTTAATTACCTCGAAGCATGGCTATTTCTCTGTCACGAGAAATAGTGCATTAGCTGGTGCAAGCTTGATTTGCATCTAGGTTACATAGTAGGTTGATGTTGGTATATGGTTGATGAGAACTACAAACGAATTACAAACGTTGATGCCTACTTTTTATCTTCTGGTAAATTGATGTGATGATAGCTAGTCACAAGAATGAAATTTTCTCACCTAATGTTGGCAGATATACATATGTTGGTGAGTGAAGCATCCTCTTAGCGACAGCATGCTCATTGTTATCCAAAGAAGAGCAAAAGATGATGACTACATCACTTGAATGATATTTTTCAGTGGAACTTGCAAGTTATTTCAGCATTATTCTACAAAAAATACAAGATATAGAAGCAATAAATGTACCATAAATGTTCCATTCGTTTTTCCCCCTCCAGCTTCTTTGCCTGCACTTAGCTGCAGACCTGCAGTGAGTAACGGTCATTACACCAATCAAACGTATACAATATTTCAAGTTTCCACACAACCGAAGCATGTATGGACCTTTAATCTCTCTATCTTCAATACAGAGCGACTGCTCTCTGTCCTGCTTCACTTGTCATAAGGTCCATCCTTCCAGAACCAAGCTAAAGAAGATTCTTAGTTTATCCCCCTTCTTTCTCCCTTTTCTTCAGGTTTCTTTCTTTTGAATCCTGTCTTTGCTTTTCCATTCCATCTCATCTTCTTCTCTAGCTAGCAAACATTGCAAGATATTTACTAGCCAAATTTTCAAGCTTTGAACTTAAATTAAACATTTAATTAGCCATGGATTTAGAAATGTAGAAAGCTTCTCAAACAAATCAGCCTGAGATTGAGAGAGTACTATTTGCATCCAAAGTTTTGTTTCTTTATCATTGAAGACTGATCTGAAACCTTCTAAACCATTCCTAGAAATTGATATACAAAGGAGATGATATCCCGATTCTCATATGTTTTAAATTCCTTTATGTTATCACTTAGCAGGTTCATGCTATAAAAAAGAATACAAGTATCATAGGATGCCGTGCTTACCTTTGGCTTAAGGGACCGTGGATCTGAAATCTCATGCCAGGTATTTATTTGAGTATTAAATTGAATTAGTGTGACAGGCTTCTCATAGAAAAGAACGTTTATGGCAGGAAAAAAGTTGCACCATATTATTATAACCATGCATGCATATCACAGTGGTGGAGATAAGGCCATAAAATAATCAGAGCACACATATTTAGCTGTACTTGCACACGATGTGAAAGCTATTAGCAGTGGTTGCCGAGGCCAATAATTTAATCAACCGACATTATTTTTACTCAAGTTTTTAGTATAGATCAAGAAACTAACCCAAAAATCTCACTGAGAGAGAGTCTGCCTGAGAAGACCCATGTTAGCTTACTGGTTTCAGATATATTTGGATCCAAAACTGATAATTTGGGCACAATTTATCATATGAGTAATCTTAGGGTGTGTTTGATTTGAGAATTAAATGGCCATGTTAGTGGGATCATGTGGAGATTGCAGGAAGAAATCAAAAGTTAAAGTATCCTATCTTTTTAACAAAGTAAACCAGTCTTAGGTTTTTGTTCTAAAAAAAAAAAAAAAAGAATTGGTTGTAGGTTGAGTAAGCAAGATATAAAGAGAAAAAATGAAGAATTTATTGCGTAGAAATTTTCAAAAATGGCTATTTTATCTTTAAGGAAAAAAAGCTAGCTACTCGAATGGCTACTTGGCTGAACAAGGTGGAGCAAATCGGTTAAAGTTGCCTCATTCCAAATTAAACACAGCCACCTGAGGGGATGAGGTTGTGTCTTTCGCTGCAAAGAAAGGTTCACCTTCCTTTGCGCGAATCCACCATTGGATCATCCATTGGTCACTTTGAGATCTATACAGATAGATGAATGATAGAGTTCAAGAAAGCTTCCAGTGGATTCATGCGAAGGAAGATAAATCTTTCTTTCGTGCGAAAGATACGAACCCAATCGCCTGTGTCAACCGCACAAAAAATTCCTTCTGCCACATGGTATGAGGGAATTGGTGTTGCTAGTGGTAATTATATATCATTCCCTATTTCCTCCACCAACAGAGATTTAGATTAGCAGCCTTAATCCAAAATGGCCTAAGTTGGTGACCATCTAAATAAAATCCAGTGGACCAAACCAATGCAGGACCATTTCACCAGCTCTTTTGCTTTACCTGCCGGAACATTTTTTTTTTTTCTGGTGTCTTAGTCATATGCTCAACCTCACCAAAGAACCAAGAAAGGGAATAAAGGGTTCCATTTTGAAAGTGGATGTTTTAAGAGGGACACGTTCATGCCTTGGTCTTCTGAAAAGATTAAAAAAATAAATCACTCAAGGCACCTCTTCTCTGGGATTCCTTCACAAAATTAACAGTTGAAATAGCCAACATCCGCTCCACTTCCCAACCCAAAACAAGCCAAAAGAAACAAACATACTCTTGGTGACAAAGGTTCTCTTTTTCCCAAGCCCCTCATGTTTTGAGACTTTTATACTCTTTTAAATCTCTCACAACCTTGAGACAAAGATTCGGGAACAGTGGACCCTGGCATCATGAGCAGTAATTCTGGGGGTTTGGAAAGGAATCTGGTGTCGGCAAAGATGTGGGTATTGGAGCTTGGGGCCTTGGGGGAGGAGAGAATATTCCAAGGGCTAACAAAGTCCAATAGCAACGGTCCAAAGAAACACATGCATTAAAGAGCTCCCAATGCAAAGTTGATACACAAAGCATCATTAGACTATGATTAACAAGCACTGTACAAAAGTCAGCTCAGAAGCCGACGACTTCCCACACCTCCAAAAATTCACTATTTGTTCCAGCTGATCTTCTCCAAGACATGTTTCTTTCTTCTTACCATCTTCACACCCAAGCATATTCCAATGGTTCTCCCTCTTAGGAGAATCAAAGTTTATTTAGTTCGAACTCATGGCTTTGGCTGTTATACGTAAACAGAGTTGGAAAGGAAAAGATTTCTGAAGAAGAAAAGATTTCTCAAAAAGATTTCCCAAAGTTGCATGTCTTCTTTTAATATTTTCATAGTTGTGCCCTAATCTTATAAAATAGGTATTTCCAGCAATGCAGTCCTCTATCAAGCTTACTTTAATCACAAGGAAACATAATTATCTGTGAAGTACAAGGATGTCAACTACAGGAACTAATACATGGAACCAGATCTAACATATATTTGGATTCACAATAAATACAGAGATTTTTGAAAACTTAATCTTGCTTTGCTATTTTTGTGGCATAAAGCTCCATTAAAGTTTTGATTTAGTAGTTTATCATTGGATATATTGAGTAAGTAATTTTTTGGATATTTCTAGTTTCACCATAGTGATGATGTGTTAATTTTTAAGAATATTCTAGAAAATTTGACGTGTTTATACACCTGAATTAAGAAATTTAAATATTAAACTAAATCATAACTATTTTATAATGAATAATTAATGAAAAATAAAACATAAAATAATGAATGATTAACAAAAATTAATTTTTTCTTTTTTTTGAGAAATACGTTGGGGGTTCACCACTAGCATTGAAGCAAAAATTGTTTGGCATAAGATTTTCCATAACGTGATGATATTTATATAAAAGAGGTTACAAATCAATGCATTTAAGCATTTCGAGCAATTTCCTAATGAATGGATAAAGCTAACAAGGAAAGTTCTATAGAACTTAGGTGCATATATATATTGGTGCTGTAAGTCGTTACATTAGCTCTAATTATATGTGATGGATGCATTGGCATCTATTTATTCCAAACTATATATGGACTGATCCCATGATAGACCTGCTTCATACCCAATGTGTTTAGATCCTCACGATCCATGCACAGTTGATGCCTGGTCGTGCTCATTACCACGTATCAAGATTTATTTACATTAAGACTTGGGTGGCCAAGCTATATATGGCTTAATAAGTCTTCATTTGCCACCGAGATAAATAATGCCACCATTGGAAAAATAAGACCAGAATACTGTGAGACTGATGGATTCATAGATCTCGGTCAAGGAGATAAAGGTGGCATTTGTAGACGATTATTCTCTCGTTGTCTTATCCATCGTCGTGTAGCCTCAGATTTGACAGTCTCCATGTTGGAACCACGTGCATGCCTTGTAGCATGGAATCAAAAAACTGTGACTCCCTCCCTCCTCTCTCCTCTTAAACAAATCAACTGATAAGTGAACCTTTTTTCAAAAAAAAAAAATCTGACATGGTGCAATTTGTTCCTTAATCCCATGCATTTGGCCTCCCAATGTTTGGCTTTGAGTTAGTGAGAAATTTCCAAGGATTTGCATTGCATTTTTATGCAAACAGTAGACCTAGCTTGCTCCTCTATGTTAGTAAAGGATTTAAACATGTGGTCCATGATTAGGTGATAGTTGTTGGAGTCCACTATTAGATGCATAATTTATCCAATGACAGTGTGTGCTTTATGAATATTGCAAGGAATGATCCTTGCAGTAATAGTTCACTAGACAAAATAATCGATAATCATGAAATTTGATGAGGTAAGAGATACCGGCATGGAGCTTATTTTTAATGCTGAAGAAGCTTAGGTGGCATTGAATGGTTGAGGGAGAAGTATATGTCAATTGATATACATCAAATTTATTTAGCTATATATCTATTTTTATATAGTAATATTATAATTTAGGGTTAGTCACAACTGAGCCCAGCCCATGTGAATTTTATTTTAGTACTAGTTTGCAGTATACAAACAATCAACCACTAGCAACCCTTCAATGAAAATGATATACTAGCTTGGGAATCCTTATCCTTAGTGAGATGCCAATCAGTGAACTCATCTAGCTAATCAGCACTCTATTAAGTAAATATCGATGCATATTTTTTTAGCGTTTGTGGAGGAAGACATTTCTTTTAGAATTGATTTTTTAATTAGCTCACTTTGAAGAGGATTATAATTTCTATGAGTTTGAACAATGAGTATTTTTTCTCTCTCTTTTTTTCTTCTTGGGTCCATTGGGCATGGTAGATTAGACAAGCTTCTAAATGAAAATGGCTACGAAAAGATGCAGTCAGGCACTTGTTATACCATTAATTCTCTAATTTTGAAAATGAGAAATTAACATTTTCCACTCTAATTGGTTGATCATAGGCTCACAGGAAGCATTGCTCCTCGTGAAATGCCAATTCCACCTAAGGCCTAAGTTATATTTAAAGTTTCTTCTTTTTTCCTGAATGGCTTGAGACCCAAGATATTCCTGACAATCTAACCCCATTTCCCATAGCAATCTTTGAGAGAACTTTTGTTAGCAACTTAGACTAAGAAATTAACTCTCTCAACTTTGAAGCTTGGGTTGGTTTTCCTAATTTTTTTTATGATCAACAAAGATTACAAAAAAGGCCAACAAAACAAATTATGGGATAATCATTCCAAATGGGAAAAGCACCGAGGCACAGCTTTTGCTCCCACCTCATCATATGTGTCATCTTGCACCTTCGTCCCCCACACCCTTCCTCTATCTAATAGAACTGGAATCTTCAGCTAGCCTTCACTTTTCACCGCCACTCCTTAACAAATAATACTATTCTATTCATCCCAGAAGCCCTTCCTCAAGACCACCCCCATATAGGGAGAAAGACACACACATGCGCGAGCGCACAGACTTCTCTTTCCCTTTGGCTATAAAACATCACCTTAGATTTCCTAGTGGTTTGATACCCTTACACCAAGAAAAGAAGGTGTTCTGTTGTCGAGGAAGGAGGAAAGAGAGAAAAAAATGGCAGGAGAAGCAACCTCAAAGTCCTTACCACATGACCCAACTCAGGAACCCAATCCTCCCATCGCAAAGAAGAGGAGAAACCTACCAGGAAATCCAGGCAATGAAAACTCTTTTTTCTTTATTCTCATAGTTTCCTTCACAGTATCCCTCTCTCCTATCTATAGCTCTCATTGGTGACTTCATGTTTTAACCAGCAGATCCTGAAGCAGAAGTCATTGCCTTGTCTCCAAAGACCCTCTTGGCCACAAACCGGTTTGTGTGCGAGATATGTGGCAAAGGCTTCCAAAGAGATCAAAATCTCCAGCTCCACCGCCGGGGCCATAACCTTCCATGGAAGCTGAGGCAGAGAAGCACCAAAGAACGAAGGAAGAGGGTGTACGTGTGCCCGGAGAAGACCTGCATCCACCACCATCCATCGAGGGCCCTCGGCGACCTCACCGGCGTAAAGAAGCACTTCTGCCGAAAGCACGGTGAGAAGAAGTGGAAGTGCGAGAAGTGCTCGAAGCGGTACGCAGTGCAGTCCGACTGGAAGGCCCACTCCAAGGTTTGTGGCACGAGGGAGTACCGTTGTGACTGTGGCACCCTCTTCTCTAGGTATGTTAATTAGCCTTCTTATAGCCATTTATTCTACTTAAGACCTTGGTGTCAAGATTAATTACAGGCATGATCATCAAACTAGGGAAGCCACTGCAAGAAAGGTATGTGATGGTGTATGCTATTGTAACTAGCTAGTTAGCTAACTTGATTATAATAAACACACCAAGATCTCCTTCTGTAACTCTTGAATCCTGATGCATTTAACATCATAAGAGCCAATAATAAGGACTAAACCGATCAATAAAAATTAAATTGTTTCTCTTAAATTAGGGGGGCATTGGAAGAAAGCTTTATGATGGTGTATGCTAACAAAAACTTGTTAGCTAACCTCTCATAAAGTCCGTCATCATCATCATCTCTTTCTATCTCTTCGTCAGTCTGCTAGCTTTACAAGGGAAGGATAGGATAGAATCATTGCATCCATGAAGTAAAATTTGTTGACGATGTTACGAGCATAATCCATGTCCTCTATTGTTTCTCCCCACCATTCTCTTGCCTTCCTATTTATTACATTCTCATGAAGTGTTTGTGATCGATTCGCTCATGATAAACAGGAGGGACAGCTTCATAACCCACAGGGCCTTCTGTGATGCCTTAGCTGAAGAGGCCGCACGAGTTTCCGCGGCATCAAACATCGATAGATTGGCATCGATCAGTAATGCCAATTATCATTTCACTGGGGGTTTGATGAGATCTAACATGGTGCAGCATTTCCCTGCTATATGTAAGCCTGCAATGGCTGAACGCCAAGCGGGCGATCATGCTCTGCCTGGACTTGCACTCTGGATGGGCCAAAGACCTCAAAATAATCAGACCCTGAGCACTGATGGTAGTCTCTCCGCTATGCATCAAATCGGGCCAATGAGCATCTCAACTCTCTACAGTGATCCCTTCGCTTCATGCTCGAATGCTCAGCAACTCGACGGCCAATTAAGTTGGATATATGGTAACAAGCTGGCCTCTTCAAGCTCTGTAGAGCTAACAAGCACCTCACTGCCTACTAGTTTGAAGGAAGCCGACCTTATGAGTATTCCTTCCCTGTATAGCACTCAGCATCATCAGCAGTCCATACCGGCATCGGACAAGTCGGCAACTGCATTGCTGCAAAAAGCTGCTCAAATTGGTGCGACTTCCTGCGGTCCGTCCTTCTTTGGTAGCTTAGAGATGAAGTGCCACAACACTCAAGTCCAGGATGGTGGCAATAAATATGATGGTTTGCTCGATCCAAACCATCCGAGCATAGCGGCTAACATGGAAAATAGCCTAGAGAACATTGCCAGTGATATCACAGTGTCGAACCCATACAGCGATATGCACTCTGCGAGGCATCAGATGGCTCAAAAAGATGGTACAAGAGGAGGAGAAACTAGGGATTTCTTGGGTGTTGGGGTCCAAACACTCTGCCCATCATCAGCTAATGGATGGATTTGAGCATATTAGGGTTTACGACTCACGTACTTATCCGTTGAAAGAAAGTTGATGAGTGAAAGAAAAAGAAGTGGAAGTGGAGGTGTGGAGAGATTATATTATGAGCAAACTTTGCAGGGGAGAAAAGGTGGTATGAGTGCTTGCATGATAAGAGCTGCAAGGAGACGTGCCTGCAGAGCCCAATTTTATTCACCACTAAGTTTGATCAGCACTGGCAGGAGATCCTTGCATATTCTTTTGGACCCTGAAAGGCACTCCTTTTAGGATGCTACTTTAGTTTTCGGAGAAAAGAAGAAAAAAAAGGGGAAGGGGGTGGTGGTGGGGGGAGGGCAAAGATTGCCCTCCTTTTTAGCTCTATTATTGCTTTGTTTCATGGCTATCTTGGGTGTCTGTTCAAGTTCAATTCTAGTATTTTCAAAGTGGTACAAAGCTTGTTCTTTGGTTCTAATAAAATCATAGCCTTTAGTTCCACGCTTTTCTAGGTGCAAGCTAATGTGACTGCGAATCCGTGGTGCTTAAACAGACACTCCATGCTAGAGGATGCATCCCCCCCAAAAAACTATGTATTAATTTATTTTATTTAGATTGTATAATTTTTTCACCACTTAATATAAAAGTTAGAAGTCATGGTTTTTTTTATTTTTTATATGTAAATAGTATAGAGGTTATAAATCATATCTAATAATTTGGATTATTTATATAGAACCTTCATCATTTAATTTAGACTTTTGATTAGATCTGATTTAACTCTAAATTCATTTGAGTGTAGCTCAGTCTTTCTCTATGTATATTTATGTATCTATAGAGCGCCAATTATATCCATACTACGGGTTCATACGAAAGAATATTGGGCTCTTTGCCATCCCATCAAAGCTTTCAGATCCGTTTAACTCAAAAAAAAATAAGAGGAAAAAAAAGCTTTTGATGTAGTGGAGCATATGTTTCTGTAATTGACTGTCTAAAGGAAAAGCAATTGACCCGGCTGTTGAGATCCTCGGCATGGAGCAGATGATGTGATAGGGATGACCCACCAAGACAAGGCCAAGGAATCAGATGGTGTCAAATGGCAAGACCATTAGGCATGGGACAAGGCATCAATGTTTCACTTTATTGTAGTCTTTTCTTTTTTCCTTTTTCTTTCCTCCTCTTATCATATATTACTAAACCTATACTTTTGGTGCAGCATTCTATAGGTGAGTGTTATCAATGTCTTAGCATGCATTAAGCACTATTAGAAACTACAACTGTAACTAGCAAGCTAAATTTGTTGCTAGGTTTATAGACATCGATGCCGATCGGCAAATTACATGAGCACACATGTATTACTCAAGCTAACATTGTGCAATTGACAACCACTACTTATATATACAAGCTATGATCGAAGCATTCTATCCCTTAACTTTTTTTTTTTACTGTAAAAATCAAACATTATTTTAGATATGTTGCCTTGAACCTTGCAGCTCCGGGCCTCCGGCCACACCTCACCTACCTCCCTTCACCTATTAGTAAAGTTAAACATTGGCATAATCCATGGGAAGTACAGCCCCTCGTCTGAGCTTTGCAATGCTTTAAAAAATAATGCCTGACCATTACTTATTATGAAGAGATGAATATATCAAAATATTAAATCATAATCAACTTAGAATCACTTAAAGATTATATTTGAATGTGATAAGAACATTCAAGATCCCAGATTACATAAAGAAGGGGTTTAGCCTTTACTTCATGTGCATTTTAATTGGACAGCGCAGTATCTTAATTTGATGACTTCATTCCGTGCCAATTATTCATTATTTTTCTTCCTAATTCCAAATTGAAACCGGCTCCAATGAAAGACCAGGCTGGAAGTTTTTTTTCTTTTTTCAAGGAATCAGTGCATGTCTTCACGTATTAAAAAAAAAAAAAACTGGAACTCGTTCGCTCTATTAATTTTTTTCGTAAAATAGTTTAGTAAGAGTAATGTAGCTTACTAAGAGCTTCTTCAGTTTGGGCCTCATTTGCCACATCTGGTCTTGTGTTTCATCCTGGGAGGAAGCAGTAATTTGATCTCGGCTTTGACCTACGAATAAAGATATACCTTATATTTAGTCGGGGTTTTTAAATAAGAAAGATGGAAAAATAACTTTCTTATAAAAATAAGATTCTCATATTTTATCGAATATATATATATATATATATAATATGAAAAAGTTTAATTCTCACTAGCTGAAAATTAAGGTTATTTTTTTCAAAAGTGCACTTAAACTTTCAGATGAAATAGGATAAACTTTTTTCTTTTATTAAAAGTATAACAGATATTTTACATAACTTTTTCAGAAAATAAATGATCAACCAAATATAAATTAATTTGGAATGTACTTCTTTTTTGTGATCAACTAAATATGCAAAAATTATTTTCTTAAATATCATATACACATACATCAGCTTTTAAAAAAAAAATATTTTAGTAAAGAAATTTTTTTTTGGCCAACTAAATGAGTCCTTATATATAATTGTACGACTCAAAGTGAGGCATGAATTAAGTGTGCTCCAACTTGAGTCCGACCATCTGTTCACTTTGCTTAAAGGGCGGCGACTCAGATGGGTTGGTTGGGTTGAGGACTAATCCTAACCTTTGCCCATGCACTCGTCATTGATGAGGGAGCATTATTTTGTTGTTTATCCTCTGCTACGTAGACTAGGGAGTAAATTGGGAATACTTTGCTCAAAGGGCTTCATGCTAAATTTCCTGAAATTGAACCTGACCAGCCTAGGTTTGAGGGAGGGTTTTAGGCTTGCGTTTATTTCCATCAGCACCAACGCCTGCCAAACGAAATCCAACCATGCATTTTCGTCCTGCCATCGCAGCCCGTGATCCACGTAGTAGGCCGCGAGCAGACGATAGCCTTAGATTTCACTTAATCTACGGCCATAAGTCCACCCGTTCCCCATCCGGATTGGAGCCTGTCAAATTTATTATAAAATTTTTGCATCAATATCGTCCAAAAAATTTGACTTTGCGTGCATACATTTTTAAAATTTATATTTATTTCTACATCTTTATAAAACATTGTTTTTGCACAAATATCCCTAATATAATGGTTCTTCTAACATCATTAAGAAAAACCATATATATTTTAATTAAAAATAAAATAAAATTTTAAAATTACTTTTTTGTTGTCCATCTTGATCGCCTTATAAATGTTTCTTTTTCCACGTCTACCCATTAAAAATATTTTAGTCATTTTAATTTGAAATCGTTAATTTTTTAACGACATTAGATGGCATGGGTACATATGAAAAAATAAGAATAAAAAAAAAGTACAATAGCAAAACAAGTGTTTTATATGGTTATGCATGCAAATATTAATTTTAGAAGAATATTCATGCAAAATTTAATATTTAAAAAAGTATTCATGCAAAAAAAATATATATTTATATATTATTACTGGGGAATTTCGAGAAGTTTATTCTATTTATGGCCTATCGTTGTCAAGTATCCTCCTCTAAGCTGAAATGCAAGTATTGGTGACAAGGGTTTCATGGCATCAGCTTTTGTTACGTGCATGGATATTGATGCACTTAGTCTTAACGTAGTTGGATTATGGGATTCCTATTAAGCTATCATGCTTTTTTACTTGCTTGATAGACTTCGTTTTATTGATTGAACTTGGCTTGCAATCCACATTATATTCAGATAATTTTACTGAAAAAAGGTTGACTTTTGTCGTGAATGATGGGAGCAAGCTTGTTACAGTCAAATAAAAAAAAGAAAGAAACTGAATAAAATAGAGGATAAGAAAGCTTACTACAAATGAATCTGATGTAATCAACGCTCGAGACTAATTGGCTAAACACAAATATTTTAAAAAAATCCAATAGGTTTCCAGAATGAGACTGTCCAGAGTTGTCTTTATCCCAAAGAGAAGCCAGCAGCTTGTTGTGGTTAGCTAACTAAAGCAATTTGCTGCCAACGCAATCTTTGCAAATGAGAAATACACTAAGGACCTATCTGGTTGGAGGTAGTCTGCAATGGAAAAATAAAATTTATATTATATTATCATATTTAGTACAAAAAATAGATGAGAGAGAGTAAAATAATGGTAGATGTTGTGTATATTTTTTTGAAGGTAAAACAAATACCATTAGAAAGATGGCATTTGTTTTCTCACATTGGATTACTGAATGAAAATAATCTAAAAATATTAATTATTGATGAAAATACCCTCACTTATATCATATTAATATTATATTAATTTTATTATATGATTAATATAAATTATATTGAAATTTATATATTATAAAATATTAATATTGATTAATAACTTTATAAATAACAATATCTTTAATATATTTATTAATTATATATTAATTATTAATAAATAATTAAAAATATTTATTAATTATCACTAAATCTAATATGAGATTTATTAATTAATATATTTATTTATATACCACTAATAAACCCAACCAACATAAAATAAAATAATATGAAACCTAACATACTAAAATTTATTTATAATAAGAAATATATTTTCTGATATGTATATAGAAATAATTTAAAATATATAAATTAAATAATGTTTATGCAACTTTGTGTATAACTTATCTAACTATATTTTAATATTCAGAAAAGCCAATATTGATGGTATTCATGTAAGTGGATCATAATAGCAAACAAATGAATTAGAAGAAATATTATCACTTGAATTGTTTATTTAAGGACATTGTTGGAAATTAGGCAATATCCTATATAAGATTACCTCCAACCAAATACAATAATCATGTTATTTTTTAGACTAATTTTTTTACCAACTAAATATAGTAAAATTTATTTTTCTCTGCAATTATTTTTTCAGATAAATAATTTGCAGAAATCATCAAATTATCTCAAAATCTGACGAGTCTTTTATTTTCAAGATTTTCCTTTGCATTTTATTTCAGCATTCAAGGCAATGTGCCTCTGCAGAACCAACGTTCTCTTACCTTTCTAGTTCCTATTTTCTAAAACAAACTATTACAGAATGTTGCCAGGAAACATTGAAGACGAAGTTCCTCTTCAAGAAATTCTTCATATTCATCAAATGAGTCTCAACTTGAATGATTTGCTCTTTTAAATTTCCTCTCATTTGATCGCATGTATCTTCTTCAAGCATGTAATGCATATGTTCAGTTTGTATATGATCTCTAAGTTACATGAGTCACTGAACCTTCCTAAGAGTATATCTTTTATGTCTGTTGACTAGACGTCCAAATTTCGAGCCCCTGAGAGTTCTGACTAGCATTTTGAGATCGAAAGCTTGTACCATGTATCTTCTTCAAGCATGCTATGCAAATGTTCAGTTTGCCCTGGTCGGCCGGTACTAAATTGGCGCTGGAGTGACGTACTCACATATGGATAATGAACCTAGTAGAAGAAACCCACGAGTCGGAAAGGTTACGCTGAAACCTGCGGCCTGCATCGAATATTTTCTGGTGGAAGAAGGGCCCACTGAGGGTTGCTATGCGGGTGAGGAACCCCTCCCCCCCTCCTATTTTTGACCAAAAAAAAAGCTTGTACCTGATGAGCTTGATATCTCTTTTTATGCTGATAGGCATGTTTTTACTTGGCCTGATATTTGTTCTTATAATGTTTCTGTAATGAGGTTAATCAACACTGCACAGGCGCCTTTAAGACCACTCGACTGATGTTGCTATCCACCTTCCGAATGAGAAGAAAGCTGTTCAAGCTGTTCCAAACAAGCTATCTTTCCTCCCCATCATCTGGTGCTAGTTTCAATTTTCTACTTGTGCACTTTTATTTGTTGATTCATATGGAGAATTGGAAACAAGATTTCACTGGCTTTCACACATTATAAATCTGGAAAGATTAGGGCAATAATTATTCTTGCAATTCAGGAACCTACTTGGAGTCATTAATGATTGGAAATCTGCATGCAGAGGCTAGGCCATGTATATGCTGCCAAAAGGCCGAACTTGTTTCATCTAAAGCATCAGAATGATGGTGCCCAAAACCCTTAACATGAGATTGAATTTGCTTTATATATATATATATAAGTTCCATCATCTGCCATGACCTGCTCGTTTTTGTTTATTTAACAGTCACCATTCCTCACTTTTCATGATCCTTGATCAAATCTTTCTTGCTTTAGTATGTAACAAAAACACAATTATTTCCCCACTTCTCAACCACTGCAACTCCAACACAAACACTCAAGTACAAATAAATAAAAGATTATAAATAAAAATAAAAGGAACAGACACTTCATGTCTCTTTATGTACAATTAAAGTAATGCGGATAACAAGGACCAGTTCCGAATTATCAGTGGGCCAGGCTACGGATGAATTGACATTCTTTATCAATAGGTCGCCTGTTAGGGTTGAATTGAAGGGAGGAAAGCCAGAGGAAAATTACTGTTGTGGTTTGAGATGCAAATGGCTGAAAAAGCTGAGAGATGATTTACATGTACAGATCCATTTTTCTGGATTTATTCTGAATATAAGTGTTCCAGTATTTCAGTCAAATTCCAGAACCACCTTACCAGGAACAAGCCTTCTATCTTTTACCTCATGAGCTTCTCTAACTTGCGTGATTGGAAATGTTTTCTCCACTGGTATCTTTAGCTTTCCAGCTTCTGATAGTCTGCGGATCTCATCTAGACCTTCAGCATCAGCCCTCATGTATGTCCACCAATACTCTAGCAACAAAAATAGATTGGAATTATAAAAATAATGATGATGTTGAATCACATTTTTCACACAATCATGCATAAATAGGATTTTTTTTTAATGAAATCAAAACATGTACTAGAGAAAAGATTATATAAAGTGTATACAGGGAGAGAGCGGACCCTCATTCTTTAACAGAAAGATGGAAAATGCTAAAATATAAAAACATGATGAAGCACAAGCAATTCAGGGGCTTTAACTAATGCCAGGCAATCATGCAAAAATCTGTGTGTGGAAATTCGCAAATCGATACAGTATTTACTTTAAATAACAAACTCCAAAGGTATAGACCATGACTGACAAATAAGAAGATAAGCTCAACTAGGTGAGCAATTATGTGGCTAAATCCCCTCAGGAAAGAAATATGGATAAGATACATTCTTAAATATATAATAAACCAAGAACGAGATCAAGCTTAACACTAACTTGCTAAGCTTGATGCATCACCTGCTAGTAGATGTTTTGTAGGAAATTTCCACCGACAATCAGTATGACGAGCAAGATTAACAACAAAAGAAAGCATTATTTTGATTGTCAGTGAGTACGCATAGCAAGTTGTATAACTAATGCTCATAGAGCAAACACCCCTGAATGAAGAGCAATACAACAATAAAGCTGATGTTTGTGGTTGGTGCTACAACATCACCATTCAAGAAAACAAGATGAAGACAAGTTCAACACATCCCTTATTCCTTTTAATTATAGAATCAAAATTCTGTAAAGTAGTTATTGACAGCTTACGGAGTACGGACTATACCTCAAATTAACTGATAAAGCAAAGCAGGTGCATATAGATAATTGGTCACTATTATTGGGTTCAACTGACCAAGAAGTTTTAGGAAGAGGTTAGGAGATGATGAGAACCAGGATGCCACTGATTAAAAGGTGCAACATCAAAACAATCTCTTGATCTCAAAAAGAAGAAAACCTAGCCTCCTTTTTTTCCACAAAAAAAAAAACTGTGTTCATTTCTAGAAGTCCTATTAATTATAGAAGCCACAACCATTGATTAGTGCTAGCAGTTGTCTAACATCTATGCACATGCTAAGATGATTCTGTTGGCAATTGGCACATTACTTTTTCCGAGGAACTGATAACCGATGATGTTCGGGGCTCTATGAAGTGGCATATATTAAAGATGCAATGCTGTTGGATGAACAAGAGATTCTTGCCACCAAGGTGGTAGCCTAGTGGTACTGGGCGTAATTTCTATCCTCATGGTCCCAAGTTCGAGTCGCCGCGGTGTTGATTAAAATGTGGCTTCGGCCACTGCTTGGACATGAGGTATAGGAACATTTCTTGGATCTTTAGTAGCCGGGGTGGTGTCACATGTGACGTACTCACACGTGGAACTCGAGCCAGAGCCCAGAGGGGTAGCTGAGCCGGGCCCACGGGTGGGAAGGGTATGAGTAAAACCGGTCGGGATGCCCAACACGCGGCCATTTTTGCCCGCATCGAACATTCTTCTAGCGGGGCGGGGGCCCAGTGGAGGCTGCTATGCGGGGGTGGGCTTGTCCCTTCCTCCTTTCCCTTTTTTTTAGCAAAAAAAAAAGAAAAGAGATTCTTCTGAACCACTGGGTAAGTGGAACTATGACAAGATGATGGATAGCAAAAGTCCAGTGGGTGTGATGAGCAAATCAGACTGCATAGAGGAAACAAAGATAGGTGATATTTTGGTGTTTGATTCTACTCTGCGTAACACCACAACAGGAGGTGGTGGAATTGCTATACATGTGGAACTAAAATGGGATAGAAACTTCAGTTTAGAAAATCGTATGGTATTCAGAATGTTTGTAAAACCTATGTTGCAAATGTAGATCAGACTCTGGTCAAAACACAATGCCAAAACCATAACTATAACCTTAACTGTAGCCTTCGAGCCTTTTCCCAACTGTTTAGGATTGGCTTTATAGATCCTTATTCGCCGAGTATCCTTATTTAGGGCCAGATGTTATTCTAAGTTTCTCCAAATCCTTACAACCTCGATACATATCACCTTAGATCTTCCCCTCATTTTCTTACCACCTTCAAGATAAACCAAAATATCTCTTCTTAGTTGTACATGTCCATACCACCTCAGTTCGTTTTCCATTACTTTGTTCTTAATCCAAGTAACTCCTACAGCTCCTCTAATATATTCATTTTTATTTTATTTTGTCAAGTTTTACCACACATTCACCTTAACATTCTCATTTCCACCATACTTTGTTTTATTTTATCATGGGCAACTCTCCAAGTATTCTTATTTAGAGACAGATGTTATACTAAGTTTATCCAAATTTTTACAACCTCAATACATACACATTAGATTTTTCCCTCATTTTCTTACTACCTTCAACATGAACCAATGTACCTCTCCTTAGTTGTCCATGTGCATATTGTCTCAATCCATTTTCCATTACTTTTTTCTTAATTTGTGCAACTCCTATAGCCCCTCTAATGTATTCATTTTTATTTTATCTTGTCTTGTTTTACCATACATTCATCCTAACATTCTCATTTTATTATCCAGCACTCTGAGCAATACAATATGGCAAGCCTAACTATTCTACGAAATTTTCTTTTAGTCATAAGGCATGAACCTATCACATAATATTCCCATATGCACCTCTCCACTTCATCCAACCAGCTCTAAGGCCAAGAAAATGACCAAGCCACCTTGAATCAGTCAAACACCAAGTCAAATTCCCATAATTAACGATAACGGATATCGTGGCATCACATAGCTATCAAGCTAAATGTTCTTGCTGCACTATCAAGTGTATAAATGGATTATCACAATAGCAAAAGATTTTTTCCCCAGAGTTTAGGAGGGGCTAATCCCACCCCACCCCTTGAGGGTTGACTCCAACTGGAATCGAACCCCCACTCTCTTGCCTAATAGCAAGGGATGATACCATCCATGCAACTGTTTATTAGTGAGCAAAAAAGATTGCTGTAATGGATTACTCCAAGGCTTTGGAGGTATACAGCTTTTGTCAGTTCAATATATATTTGTTGGATCAATATTATGAAAAATATAGTGCAGTATTCATATAAATTTAAAGAAAAAAAATCATGTCAGTGTTGAAAGGAAATCATGTTCTAGATGGAAATTTAGCACAACATACATGGTTCCACATTGCTCTTAAAGTCAAGCTTAAATTCTGATGAAAGTTCATGCAGAGACATGGATTCTGCCACAAAAGGGATGGTCAGATTTTTTAGGAGAAACTCTAGTTACTATTTTCAGTCTTTTGGGCAGCAACCTCTCACTGACAAATCAATTACTTCTGGTTCTTTAACCTGAATGTGTTGATTTTACATTTTATAAATGCTGCTAGATAAGGATAAAAGTATAAAACACTACCAAAATCTTCAATAATTTAAGAATTCTTTTTGCAAAGTCAAAGATGTAGAACAAGTAGAGCGCCCATACAATTCAGTAGCTGAAATTCTAAAATAACAACAGCATCTTCTATAAGAGCACAGAAACTGGTGAAACAGATTTAACTAAAGGAATGGTATATTACCAATGTTGCCTAGAATGGTAACAAGCAGTATCACTTACCAAGACTGGGCCATCACAAAGGTTCTTCTTCTTCCCCCTTTTTTCTAGGGGAGAAATCACAAAGTTACTCTTATACTAATGCAGCTCTAGCTACAAGATTTGCTTGAACTTTGGCCTTCACAAGGCTCATTCTCAATTTATCAAGAAATCACCACTTTCAGAAAGAGAAAGAAGCCCTTCATACCTATTCCATGAGAATAGCGGTACTGAATTTGCTTCTTCAGTAAAATAGCTGTAGCAGTGGGAAGACCAATAGCCAACCCATAACTATCGGCTATGGATGCCGCTTCTCCCTATAATAAGAAAATAAGCTCAAGTGTTCAATGGTCAAAAGAAAGGTAAAAATATGAAAAATATTTCACGAGGTTACTAATTTAAGAAAGAAGGCCTGCTCAGTTACCTGCAGTGTCATATAGTGTCCACCTTTCTTCAGAAAATTAATCCCAATTCTTTCATTTACAGGTATTCCAATTGTATCCAGAACAGCATCAAATTGTCCTTTGATTGCTAATTCAGTATCCTGTAAAATGCAGTCCAGCATGATGTATTTGGCCAAGAAATAAATATTTGTTGATGTAAATGTTTGAACTCAGAGAAGAGATAGAGCTTCATTCTCAATATGCCCAGTTTCCAGCAAGAAATTATAAGCGCTTCTAGAATGCTAGGATTGGCAGCTGAAGGAACTTATAGAGGCCTTCTCAATAAAATATCTGGCATAGTTAAGTAAGCAAAATTTGAGGGAGGGAACCCAAGGTATTGCAATACACAAATATAAAAGAATCAGATATCTATTAAATTTTCCTTAAGCAATCAGTTGTGGGATCATACTCAAACTTTAAAAAGATAAGCAATTCATGGGCAACTAATAGATGGCATACAGGGTTATTTTTTTCTTTTTCTCCCTTTTTTTTGGGTGGTGGTGGTGGGGGGTTGCTTAATTTTGGTATCACTAAAACATATACAAAATATATGTATGACATATATGATACAAAAACTTATTCCTTTTTTCCATTAAATTTATCCAGAGGCTCCTCATGATTTGAAATTTTCAGTGGTGATAGCATACATTTACATGTACCACAAGTTCCTTTTCTTCCCTCCATATTCATGCAACTAAGTATTGGAGAGAAAAAGCTAGTCACAACTTCAGTTTGACTCATTCTGTCAAGCAAGAGCTGTCCAAGCATATCAATGCCCTTGCTGAAGTAGGCATGCAAGGTGATAGGCCTAAAATAAGTAGCAGGAGGTATATCCAAAAATATTAATTTGGACAAACTAAAAGAAATAGCATTTTGAGTAAACCTGCAAATAGAGTTTTAAACCCATGAACTCCTATCGCTGGCATCTGTTCTCCCCAGTAGTTCAGAAACATGAAATGAGAAAGATACTATGGGCCAAATTTTATGTGTCAATATAAAGCAACAAGATAACCACCCTCTCCCCATCTGTTCTCTAGAAGCACACCTCTATCCCAACCATTAACTTCAATTTCATGGAAACACATACATCAACATATTGGCCCATTCTTGTGTAAAACAAAAGTTTTAGGTCGTTACAATAATCACTCAGCATACCATTAGGGAGTCAACTTCCTTTAAAATTGTTGTTGTTGTTAGAAATAACAATAGGATAGTTATGGGCGAACAAATAGTAGCATAGTTAAACAACACTTCTAGGCAGACTCAAGCAGTACCTCCTGTTTTTCACCCAACTAGACGAAAACTGCAAATTTATCAGTAAGGGGACTCGAAACATCTAATTTACCATATGTTGCATAGGACCAAAAATTAGAAAGTTCAGAAATGCAGGCGAGCCCATAGATCTGCATGTGACTGTAAATCTATGCTGAATAAGATGTGCATGAGTGGGATAGGTGGATGCTCTTTATAACTACAGACCATTTTATCAACTCAAACCTTAGAATTAAATGAACAATGAGTTACAAATTAAGTGGTTCTCAAATCATTCAATTGAACTACTATTTCCATGGTCCATCATTTCCTGCTTCAATTAGTTGCAAATGATGGTATCATATCAATATGATCCAGTTGTTTTCTCGGCAGTTGGTCAGACACATATAACCATTTAGGTAAGATACATGGGAAAACGTATCTATGCAATGCAAGTATATAAATCAAATGCTAAGATTCATATCCACATTTGTTTTAAACAGATACGATTACAAATTGGACATTGACAGTAAAAATAAATCATATACTTTAACTTTATAAACCACTAAATCTAAGATATTATTCTATGAAAGATAATTAAGTTAAAGACATGTTAATATTGTAACTTATTTTCCTTCAAAGTTCATGAGAGTTGTATAAGATTAAAAACAATTGCAAACAAAACCAGATATTTGGAAACAAATTGATAATCTTATATTCGTATTCATATTTGCTTTTCTTTAACAGATATAAATACAGATATAAATATTAGTCAAATACTGAAATTTGTACTCAAATTTGAATAGATTTGGATACATAAATAGACCTGGAGTCTGGATAGATATTGTCTATTCTATTTTCATCCATATCCAGTGGCCCATGGAGTGAACTGGTTTTGCCTTGCCACCAGTCGCGAGCGCCACTATCTAAATGGAGATCCCAAGGCCCACACACATGATGTGCACTCTGGTGTGTCGCACCTCATCCCTGCATGAACACTAGGGGCGCGCATCATGTGTGGGCCCTGCGATCACCATCCATGCAAGGGTAGTCTCACTACCAATGGCAAGGTAAACCCATTCCCATGTAGATATACACAACCACATAAATTTTTGAATTCCAAGAAGGAATTGCTTGAGCATATTAGACGTCCATCTCATTTGCTAGCTAACTAGAGGAGCAGCAATGCTGAGAACAGCTAAGGGTTTTGCTACCTCGACAGTATAATCAACAGCTTGCTCAGCACCAGCTTCCAAAACTCGGTCAATACTCTTACTTCCACATGTAGTTGACACACTACACCCTGCAGCTACTGAAAGCTGAATTGCGGCTAATCCAACTGCTCCTCCTCCACCAAGCACTAACAATCGCTGTCTGTGAATCAAATAAAAAACATAATGAATTAATGCATATAAGATCATAAAGAAAAGCTATCAGCTACTTGTATATGACGAACCATTTTATGCATGCTACCCAGTAAAGCACCCAAACGTCTTCAGAAAATTTAGAAATTTGAGATGTTAAAATAGAGATAATAGTTAGATAGCTAATCATTCCTGCGACAGCTCCAGTGATAGGGTAGCGCTCTTTTTTTGCCTTCTAGATGACCCCTTCCTCAATTCAGACTGCCCTTAGTTATACTCACCTTCATCGGGAAGATATCAACTTTGATAACAACTTGATCCAGATCTAGCGCTGACCTTTGATGGGCGAACTCCCCTTTGCAAAATAGAGGACTTGGGAGAGTTTGAACGATTGATTGATTGATAAAATCCGGGGCTGAGGACCTAACTTGTTGAGCAAAACCCATCTTTTGAGACTACGTCTTTCATCTTTCAAGAATATTCAATTGAATCATATTCGCCAGAAAAAAAAAGCACACACTAACCATCATATTTGTGATTCAACCAGCAGCTAATTGAAAAGAAACTACAAGGAGCAAGTCCAAATTAGATATATTCATGAGTTACTTTCTTTATGCATCATCAGTTTTCTGCTTGCAACATGCATCCATGCTCTAAAATGAGAGAGAATGGAAATAAGGAAAAGCTATCAAAAGAAACTCCACTACGACACAAATGTGTTTACAGTTCCTTCTGGCTCCTAAAGTCACTCTTCTTCAAGCAGACATGCCACTTTCCGAGTCCTCAGGTACAAACGAGCAAGCTAAGGTGACGCGGGAATGAATTGAAATGATTTTTGTTCCATTCTCAAAAACGACCTTTGCCGATTCATGGATTTTTCAGAACGCCAATTGTAGTTGTGTTGTTAGGGGAAGCAGCCCTATTCAAAAGCAGCCAATTTCCTGCCTAATCGTGGGCCTAATCCCGAAGAGGAGGGGTGTATAGTGCGACTTGTTGGACATGTCATACAGGATTTCCGCTGCTTGACCTCATCCCTGGGGCACAGCCATTGACTCTCCATAGCCAATTGCAAACCTGCCATGAACTTTTCCTAAAATAGGTGCTTATCATTCATTGGTGGGGGATAACCTTGTGATAAAGCGCATGCCCCAATTATCAAGGAGGTCAAGCAAGCAGACCTAGATACAAGCGAAAGCACAGAAAGCCAGCGATGGTAATGGAATTGAAGGTCTAATCAAATTTCTGTGTTCATTTCTTGCAATGTATTGTAAAAAATATGCAATGTTTTCTTTCACCGAATGTTGATCAGGTTAGTCTCAAAAAATTATAATGACCCAGAGAGATTTTTTCTAAATTTAGTTCAGATAACAAGCAGACAATTATATTTAACAGGAGAATAAAACAATGGTAAACATGGAATTGGCTGGACATTTTTCATTTAATTGCTCTAAAACAAAAAATCTTCTTATGGTGGTGATTTGAGCCTAGCTTCTCAAGAGGCCTGCAACTGAAAAGGCAATCATGGCCTCTTGACTGCAAAAGTCTGTTCAAAATCAACGTTGCATCTAAGTCGTTTTTCTCGCCTTGTTCAAGCAGGTAACTTCAGTAAGATGCATATCTAACTGACTACCTCAAATCCAATCTGGTTTTATAGGCATTTTTTTTACTTGGGGCAGGATCTGTTTGTCATCCTCAATTTGGTTTGGACAGCAATTTCAGTTATGCTCTCAAATTTCACCTGTGATTTTCTGGTGACAGATCAATTATACAGGCGGTCTCACAATACTGATTCATAAGGTTTTTCAAGAGCCTACTAATCTGATGAGCTAAAAATCTTCTGACTTATCCCAAACAGAAAGCAATGAGAAACATGACATTTCATATTAAAACTAATAATAAAAAACTTCTCATGTAAAATCCCATCTGTACAACTAGAGTCCCATCTGTAAAATCCCATCTCATGTAAAACTTCTCATATACAGCTAGAGCAGCTAGAGTCCATCAAAGTCAAGAACGAACCCGATCATCCTCGACATTCAAGTTATATAAGTCATTTCCAATGAGTAAAAGTGTAAAACCCATTCTTGAGTTTAGGGCAATGTGCTGCTTCTCACTTTGCTCACTCAATGATGGGAACGTTAATGCATACCTGTGAAGTAGTTTCGTAAAGTCAACCAATATCATGAACATGCTGATGAGAGTAATATCTACAGCAGATGTGCCAAAAAAAATGTATTTTCTATCTGAAATTAAGAATACAGTAGGAACATCCCAGTAACTGTTGAGAGTGTCCCCACAAATTCCATAACTTTATAAG
Organism: Phoenix dactylifera; assembly: GCF_051530095.1. Taxonomy (NCBI): domain Eukaryota; kingdom Viridiplantae; phylum Streptophyta; class Magnoliopsida; order Arecales; family Arecaceae; genus Phoenix; species Phoenix dactylifera. The sequence goes on along the minus strand of NC_143198.1, from coordinate 27,505,962 downwards.
GCCATAATCAGATCATGTCATCGAGCATACCCTTTAGTGATTCTAGCGGTGCTTTTTAAAGCACGCCATGCGGTCAAAGCAGCAAAAGGAATGGCACTTGCCTCCTGCAAAACCAGAAAACAAGTTTCCATGGAGGCATATTTTAGTTGAAGAATGTCTGAAACCAAGAAAACTGACTGACTAATGATAAATTGTTAATTAAAAAAAGTATAACAGAATATCAATAGCTAGAAGTGTGAAGAGCATCAACATTATCCTAAAACCAACATTAAATTTTGAAAGAACCTAGTTAATAAACAATAAAATTTTCTAGGGACATTCAGATAGTACCTAAATAAAAGATTCAACACGTTTACAAAAATGTTGATTCAAGCAGTTATTTCTCCAATCATGCCAATCTTAAACCCATTTGTGGCCAATCATGGCAGTTCTAGGTCCATTAGATATGGCTGACTAATAGATTGTAACAAGGAGACATTATTTATTCACAAACCACATATTAAATGATGCACCAGGACAACTTAATCTGAATTGAGTTTGATGCATGTTTTCACAGACATGCAAAAATCACACATGATATTTCAAGTATGAGTCTGCTGCAGCAAACAGGAATTTGAGTTATTTTGGCGGGCACACTATGACACTATCTAATTTTAGTTGTATTAGGAGCAAGAACTTAGGGGCGTACCACCCACATAATGGCCACTATGTACTGTACCAGCTGGGAATCAGTATCGTTTGTTGGGGGGTGGGGGTGGGGGTTGTGGGGGATGGGGAGGGGGCCTCAGTACGCTGCAGTTTTGGAGAACAGGTCCTCAACCATGAACCCAAACCAAGTGTGACCTGTGCACTACTGATCAATACTGAGCAGGACACTTTAAAAAGAGTTTTCTTTTTTTTTTCTCCACCATTTTCAAGTTAGAAGAGGGAGTGAGAGGCAGAGCAAGGCTTCCCCACTTGAAGATATTGTCAGAAAAAAGATGATGAGAGGTTTGAACATTGTTTCTAGCTAGTTAATGCTTCACCTGGTCAATATTTTATTTTTGCAAAATTCTGACCCCAAAAATCAAAGGGATTTAAATTGTTTATGGATCATGTTATAGGTTCATTTTTTGGTGTATGAACGTTGGATCATGCCCTAGAATATAAGGCATGAATCCAGGATCAAAAACAAAGAAGTTAGGTGTTTTGGGAAGAATACTAAGACACCAGCCAAAATAACTTAGATATGAAATTTATAATATTTGGACTGTTGATGCACAAATATGGTTGTTTAATGAATTTTTTATGATAAGTTATCTGAAATCATGTATTGTATACCAAAATACAAGTCAAATAGGGGGAAAAAGTATCAAAACACATAGAATAGAACAATTCCAACATTTAAATCAATAAATTTACCAAATTTTTGTAAAAATCCAACATTAAGAACATAAAAGATTAAACAAGCCAAAAATATTAAGGTCAAAACAGTTTATTCCAAGGGTGCATTAGCTGACCCAAGCCATCCCAGCTGGTATGCAGTGTAGGCACACAGGTACAGCAGGAGGTTCAATATGTACCAGGATCATACTGACCAGGGAGTGGTCCAGCCACACCTTGAGTTTGGAAGCCTTGATTAGGAGTCCTTTAGGTTTGAGATTTAACAATAAATAATTATGCTATTCATAAAAGATTACTAATTTGATTTTTCTTGAAGTCAAATTTGAGTCAACAATTTATTCCTACAGTGCAGTTACATATGGATTCTATAAGAAAGAATGGGTTCTTAAATTTATAAAAACATCCTAGCAAGAGCATCAGCCTATATCAAGCCAGAGCAGGTGGAAAAGTGACTAAACAGGATCCAGAAGTTATGACATGGTTAAGATCTTATAAAAAAACAATAATTTGAGGGTGATTATTTAGCATATCATTTAAAATACAACATATCTATAATTTACTACAGAATGTACAAGGATGATGAAGACAACTGCAAAAGTAATTGCCCCCATATATCCCATACATTGAACAAACATGGTAGCATCCCTGTACGAAAGGAATCTGCAAAAGACATTGCTAGATTACTGCATGCACAATAAAAGGACATTCATTATTATCACAAATATAACAGAAAATAAGGTACTACCTGCACTAGCTTATGCCTTCGAATGATAAGAAAAATGTCAAAGTTTTTAAAGCATCTATGATGGCTGGATTACCCATTCAATATGAACAGAACAAGGCAAGAACGTTTAAGAGAGGGAGGGGAGAAATAACAATCATCATCAAGGTTTACTTACCACATGTGTCAATGAAGGTGGTTTGAGTGTTAGTTCATCTTCCGAGAGAATGGCATAATCAGCATATGTGCCTCTCACGGCTGTTGGATGCAGTGCACCAAAAACTTCCTGCCCAACAATAAGGGAAGAAACTGAAGAACCAAATGCTGCAACTTCACCACTAATATCACGACCCAGAATTAGTGGCAGAAGTGGTTCAAAAATGGATCGTCCATAACCAGATCGCATCTGAAGATTACAAATGTCAATGAATTGCATCAATATGATCATGCTTTCTCTTACATATGCCACAAAATATAGTCACAAAGGGATCGGTATTATCTATTGAATGGTGATGACGATCTAGGTCATGAGTAAACATTTAAGAGTAGTTCGTAGCATTTAATATAAAATATAACTTTTATGTGTTTAAGATTCCAAGCCTAGTGAATAGGTGGAGGGTTGATGTTAGGTCAGTCACAGAAAAGCATACCAAACTACGAAATCCAAAATAAGACTGCTTGGCAAATGAGGTTCCATAAAGCTGTCCCCAAAAATTAAGAAACAACTTAACGGTCATGGTTATGGCTTTTAAGTTTCATGTAATAGGTCATTTTATTTTGTCTAGAGTAATCAATTATCTCTATATCCCATTATTTGCTTCAGAACCTGGTTGCTGCAGTGGTTGGATATAATTTGGTAGTCACCCTTCCATTTGTTTATGAAAACTCATCATGTCTTCCATATTATGGTCAGTTATCCTCTGACATTTCTCATCCCATTTTTGTGTGAAATCTTGGAAATTGTCCCCATTATAAAGAGTGTTTTTTTTTTGAAAATAAAAACCATTTCCAAGAGACCATTGTAAGCCTTTTCTGTTCTTCAGACCAGCAGCTGTCAATTCATGTGCGACAGTGTTTTTGTACACTTTAACAATCTTATTATATTACCACTTTATTAAGTAGGATCTATAGAAAAGTATATCTTATCACATCATAGGTCATGTTCTCCATGAACATTAAATCACCCTTCACTCTTATCATTCAAATATACAAGCTCTCGCCTATTGGGATCTATCAAACAAGCCTTGGTCCCATCCCATAAATTGACCCGAGTTCACAGCACTAGCCAATATTAAATATCCTTTGCATTCTCTTAGTACGCTATCCAATTCACCACAAGGTTCATCTTTTGTTGAAAAGCACAATAATTTAGCTCAGGCCCTTGCCATTTCATCTATTCATGCTGTGACAATGATGCTCAAGCTACTTGATATGGTGACATCATACCCTTGTTGTGATCAAGCTATATGGTAATATTGACAATAGTAACATTCTATTGGCCCACGCTAGATCCAAATCATTTTTCTACTAGACGTAACACCTTCCTTGCTCAAGTAAGTCCACTTATGCTGATCACCATCAACCAGCTACATTGCTGGTGTTGGCATTAAATTTCCAAGGAAACAATCACTTTACTAAAATCCCCACCCATATCGATCAACCTTGAGTTGTTTCTACTACTTCTTTCCATTTCCAGATTCACTTCCCAAAACCCTCTCGAGTTTCAGCCCAACCTCAAATATGTTTCTTTCTTTTTTTATATATAAAGGGAACTTCAAATACATTTCCAAAAACTGCCATCTAAAATCCTCGCCGCCAATGGACACGTTGATCTTTACTACATCCCCTTTAGACTTCCTATAGCATCTGGACGCTTACAACTCTACTATCTCCATCGCTGAGCCAATAAAACCTTCTTCACTACCTTCTTGCGCTAAAGCAAAACATATTTCAAGCTTAGGTGCAATGCAACACACCAAATTTTATCCAAAACATAGTCTAAAGTGAAGCAAAGGAATGCTAAATGTTCTAATGATCAGACAGCTAAAAGATGAGCAATGATTTCGGGGAAGATAGAAAATAATACTCAGGAGTAAATGCAAACGAGGGCTCACTCTCAAGTCCAAGGGATTGATGGAGACGGCGCGGGCGCGGACGAGCACCTCCCGCGGCTTCAGATCGGGGACTTCGACGGACGGGCGCACCTCGAGGACCTCCGGCCCGCCGAACCGCGACAGGACAACGGCCCGGCAGGTCATCGCCGCCGTGGACGCGGCCCTAAAACCGAACCCCAGCCCCGGTCTCCGCCACCGTCCCGCGAGCCTCCACATCGCCGACGATCTCCCGAAGCTCGGCGACGCCTAAGCCCTCAGAGGTCAGACGCCCGGAACCCTGGCAGAGGGATGGAGGGAGGAAGGACGCATGTGGGAAAGGAAAGACCAGGGAGGCTTGGAGAGTGGTCGCGAAATCGGCGATGCGTTCGATTCCCGTCCACGCGCCCGAGCCTCGCGAACTATTTTTCTATCAAGGGTGCAGCAATCTGCGCCGTTCAGATCGTGTGATCAGATCAGAACGACCAGAGGATGCACCATTACATCAAACATCTTTCGTGCCGAAGATTCTCTTTGATGGCCAGCCAAATTTGAACCTTCGATTGCTACAGCAGCGGGCACTTTTCCAGAAGTCGTGGTTTTTTTATTTTTTATTTTAAAAGCGGATGAATTATAATGCTGATATATCCAATAAGACCAGAAAAAAAATAAAATAAATCTTGAACCATTCTAAGCAGCTCTTCTCTCCAACTCACAAGATGTCTCCGGAATGACTGGCCTTGCTACTCAGTCTGCAAAAAGCCGTGTTTCTACTTAAAAAAAATAGTAGAAGAATTTTAAAATAATCAAGAAATTAGTATTAGTAAAGAAATTCACTTACAAGAAGGATGGTATATATAAAATCAATGATGATGTGGTATTATTAGGAGATAAAAGAAGTCATAACAATGAGCTAATTGCAGCTATGGCAAAGAAAATAATCCAAGCCACCAAGGTAGTAGCCTAGTGGTAAGGGGGCGATAATTCCGCCCAAGTTGCCCGGGTTCGAAACGCACGGGCGTCGATTAAATTAGGAGACCGGATGCCCCACGCCCGGCTGGCTTGTTGGCGGTTATGCTTTCCTTCCACTTGTACCAAGGTGGCACTGGGGTGACGTACCCACACGTGAGGCGGTGAACCCAGTGGGGTGAGCCCACGGGTCGGGGAAGGCACGCGAAACCTGCGACCTGTATCGAACATTCCCTAGTGGAGGGGGGCTCAGTAATGGGGCTGCTACGCGGGTGGGCTGGTCCCTCCCCCTCCCCTCCTATTTTTTTACCAAAAAAAAAAAAAAAGAAAATAATCCAAGTGAGCTAATGACTCAATTTTATTTTTCCAATATCATGAAAAGAAACAGCATTTCTTGGGAAAAGAACAGCCAATCCCAACTCGACACCACTCATTCTATATCAATTTCTTATTGTTCCATAGAATCCAAAAACTGAGTTAAAAGGTGCGGTGAGAGCCGTGGCACCGGGCAATTCACCCCACTCCCCTTGTACCTTTTGCCGCGTCGTTACTGTTTGGGGTTCCATCCATGTGGAAACGGTGGACTGGCGACGCTAGTCCTCTGCGACAACCCTGAACCCGCCGAAGAAATGATACAAGTGTACTGAGTGCGAGAGAGAAGAAAGAAGGGCAGTTGAAAGAAAGCAATAAAAGAGTCCATCTCTTCGGCCGATTGCCCCAAAGGCCCGGAGAAGCTCCCTGTTCCAGTGTTCCTATCGATCCCGCTCGATCTCCATCTCTTCCCTTCTCTCTCTCCCGCTCTTCGATTCTTCTATCTTTTCTCTCGATTTCCCCCAATCGTGTTCTCCTTGTCTTGCCCCTTCTCCAGATCGCTCTTCCGCGATCTATCGGCGGGGTTTCTGAGAGGAATTAGGGCGGATTCGGGGAGGGATTTGTGAGGTGGTGGGGCCATGGGGAAGGGTTCGAAGACCGGGTGTCGGTCGGAGTCCCACCAGCTCTTCAAGGACAAGGCCAAGAACCGGGTGGACGACCTCCAGGGGATGTTCAGTGACCTCCAGTCTGCCCGCAAGGAGAGCCGCACCGCCGATGTTGCCGTCCTCGAGGAGCAGGTCCACCAGATGCTCCGCGAGTGGAAGTCCGAGCTCAACGGGCCCTCCCCTGCCTCCTCCTTGCTCGTAATCCTCCTCATCCCTCCTTTTTTATTCCTTCCTGTATCTTTCCTTTCTCGTTATTTTCTTATATGGCGGTGGATTGGTTGGTTCTGGTCAGGGGAATACTCATGTCTCTTCAGAACTTCCCTCGGAAACCCTCCGGCTGTTGCAGCTTAGCGAGGAGGAGGATGATGCTACGAGCAAGCTGTCTGAGCCGGCCCCTGGGAACGCAAAGGCCGAGCCTTTAGATGTTCCTGAGCCTATTGTTGAGAAAATTCAAGGTGAAGGAACTGCTGTCTTTCAACAGGTGAGCCTTTTCCCAAAGCTACATCGTGTTGGAGAATTGAATGATAATTCCCCTTTGCGTTAAACTGTGGAATCTGGTTTTGTTCCTAAGATCTTTGCAATATCGTTCTTGTATCTGTCGGTTGAGGATGGGTGCACATGCAACTGTATATAATATCATTTTTCTCCTGAATTCTCCTTTTTATTTTTTGCTTCTTCCTTTTGTTCATCGCATACAACCTAATAACATTCTCTTGCATGTGAGTGCCCTCATCTCCCCCCAACTTACAAGTTTTCTGTCTCTTGATTAGTTTTTTGTTCCTCTTTTCTATTTATCAATTATCATTTGGTAGAGTTGCCGTAGGACCAACATTAGTCATTAAGAATGATTTTTTGGATCTTTGGTTAATGTTCTTGTACAAATCATGGAGAAAAACTGTTATTTTCCAGTTCACATTAAAACAGGTCCTTATGTGCACGTGAAAGTACTTAATTTACTTTTTTCTTTCAGGTTTATCTATTCGTTTTTTTGTTATTTTTCATTGTAGATTTTATTTTTTTTCTTCATTTTTTCAATATAATGTGTGTTGGTTCCCACCTTCTGCTGAAGCACTACGTCATCCCTGGTTGGCTGTCAATTGCAACTGCCTGTTAAGACACTAACAAACTCTATTTCAAGGCTGTGTAAAGAAAGTCATTTCTTAGAAATACTCTTTTATATACAACTCCCATAACCTGTGCAAGTCATTTCTTAGAAAAAAGGGAGAAACTTTTCAGGTTGTACTATGCAATTTCTGCATCTTGTGTGCCTATATGAAGGAAAAGTAACATGTTAGTGTTGCTAGCTATAGGTTTGCAGAGATATTATTTAGCGTGGAGTTTGCTGATATTTTTAAGATGCTCCGTTTAGCTTTACTTGCATGTGTTTATCATGTTAAGTCCTACAAGAGATATTCATGCTATGTCCACCTGCTAATCTTTTGCTTTATAAGTCTGTGGCACATATTGGCAAGCAATTTGTGACATTCTCATTTTCCAGCACTGTTCTGATTATCTAATGTGGAACCTGCGAAAATTTTCAGTCCTTTTTTTAATCCTTCACTATTATGTGGCGGTTCAAGTTTCAACCTTCTAGTAGTTTGCTTTTTGGTTCACTCACAAATTTTTATCGTAATTACAAGAGTAAGTTCTCAAATTAGTTTTACTTGCAGGTTAATTATGTGAATCAGGAACTAACAGAACATGGATTTCTTTATGGCGGGGAATACCAAAGCAACCTTCCTGCTGAATCAGACCATGCCATCATAAATTGCTTGGATGGGACTACTCATTTGGATTACCAACAGTTCAGTTTGCATCCAGAGCTGCACCATAATCTGTATCTTGATATCAGTGCTAGTGAGCAAAATGGTGGGGACGTGTTACCCCATATTTCAGACTTTCTACCAACAATATGCCCTCCACCATCTGCATTTTTAGGGCCAAAATGTGCACTCTGGGACTGTCCTCGGCCTGCTCAGGTATCAGAGTGGTGTCAAGACTATTGCAGCAGCTTCCATGCTACATTGGCACTGAATGAAGGTCCTCCTGGCATGACACCTGTGCTACGTCCTGGTGGTATCGATCTAAAAGACGGTCCACTTTTTGCTGCTCTTTGTGCGAAGATACAAGGAAAAAATGTTGGTATCCCAGTATGTGAAGGCGCTGCAACTGCAAAGTCTCCATGGAATGCTCCAGGTATGTCTTTATTACAGTTCTACATGTGTAAAGAATGTTCTTCATTTTGCTTTTATATTCCATATCATTAAAGGTAGCTACTATGATGCCATGTTTTAATGATTAGGATTTTTTTCAAAAATAAAATTGGCTGTCTGATTGCTGGGATTTTGCATGATGTTGCAGAGCTTTTTGATCTGTCTGTTCTTGAGGGCGAGTCACTTAGAGAATGGCTCTTCTTTGACAAGCCTAGAAGGGCTTTTGAGAGTGGGAACCGAAAACAGAGGTCATTGCCAGATTACTGTGGCCGTGGTTGGCATGAATCCAGGAAGCAAGTTATGAAGGAGTTTGGTGGGTTAAAAAGGTCTTACTACATGGATCCACAACCTCTGACCCACTTTGAGTGGCATCTATTTGAGTACGAGATCAGTAATTGTGATGACCTCGCTTTATATAGGCTAGAATTCAAGCTTGTAGATGCAAAGAAAAGTGCCAGAGCAAAATTGACTAGTAATTCGCTGCTTGATCTGCAGCAGCAGATGGGAAGGCTGAATGCAGAGAACTCTGTCGATAACAAAAAGAATGGCAAGAGTAGGACAAAAGCTAATCAGAAGGACATTGCTGAAAACATATATTCAACTCCAAACACAGCTAATCAGAAGGAGAATGAGATAAATGTTTGTCATGCTTCGGATAAGATGGCTTCTTCTAATGAGAACTCAGGTTATGGACCTAATTTCCAATTTGTTTATTCTGTTGAAAACTTAAAGGACTTTTGTGGGACATAAGCAAGGATAAAAACATTAGGCAGTCTGGAGCTGTCCTGTGATGACGGTTTCTGAACTGATTTAATTTTCTCCAAAAGAAACATGTTGGCTGTAACTTTTTTGACCAATATTCCCTCCTCAGTTTTTGGTCTGTTATATCATTATGCCAATCATATTTAACTTTATTACATGGTTTCAGCATGTGCAGGCAACAATTTTGCAGCAGGGCATCTGTGCTCCTGAATGCTTGAATATGACAGTGATTATGAACTGTAATTGTTGTAGAAGTGGCTTAACTATAATGTCCCCTGGATGCATCTTTAACTCGATGAAGGATAATTGCACACACTGCTCCAGAACTGTGCAGGCAAAGTTACATAAAGCATTATATGCCTTGTATGTAGTTTGTCCCTTTGTAAAGGTTTTGGGGAGTCATGTTCTCTAGTACTTCAGCTATTTGAATTCTAGGCAACGCAAGCTGCGGCTCTTCAACACAATTTTTCTTGCTATTTTCATCTGCTAGCACTTTTGGTGGTTTGTTGCATTCTTGGCTACTGTTCCATACACAGTTTTTCGCTATCAGAAGTCTATGTTAGATGAGCAACTTTGATATATCTGTATTTCATTAGTTGAGGTGTAGAATTTGGTTGCATCGTATGCTGAAGGTTAGAATATTTATGCCCTTGGTTTCCACATTTTAATTTTGCAAATTCACATAATATCTGCATCATATGGAAGATTTTCTTGTCAGGATTTTATGGAAAAATATTTTCAGATCATGCTGCCAATGGATAATTCTCTGTTATTTTGGTAGTTTTAAGGTTTAACATGTGCTGAAATCTTTTGAGTTCGCATGAAACGTGCACATTATAGCCAGCATTCAAATATTCTAATTTTGTGCGTTGCATATTTAGAGTAGGAGTCGACAAACGAACATAATTGATGCATGACAAAATATTCTTACCCGCCAATACGGCCCCAAAAAATGAACATAATCCATGCACCTTTAATTATAATTTTTACCCAGGACCAACCTGATTATAATTGGATTAGGTTTGGCAGCCCTTATAATCCCGCTTAGGCTTCTCTTTTCTTTATTTTGAGTTTTACCTTGGACAGGCTCATTTCAATTGGGTACAGTGCATTTTTAAGACCTAGTTATAGATGGTCTTGGTCTGGATTGAGGTTTGTTTGTTTGTTTGTTTTTGTTTTTTTGTTTTTTTTTAGTTTTTTGTGTGTGTGGTCCAACTCAGCCCTACCACCCCTATGCTTGATAAACTGGTGCAAAATTAACTCCAGAATGTACTGGTCACAAGTAAGAAACAGCCTAGGAGAGATTCATTTCTAGCATACAGCATCAGCCACCGTAACCAGATGAAACATTTAAAATATGCAACAAAGTGTAAGCATTAAGGTCTCATGTTGCTGATCATATAAAAAGAAAGACACAAAACTGCTGTTCTTTAAAGAGTACAAAATCAAGATAGGACCTAAACATATTGCAAAGCATGCTCACACTGAACTGTTCACGCCGAAAAGAACCTTCAACTTTCCAGGAAAGCAGATAAATTTACATGCCAACTTCCAGCAACCATGCAGCAGGAGCCACAACGTCCATCTCATTCTTCTTCTGAAGAACGAGAGTTCAGGATTATATCACTGCAAAACCCTCGAAAGAACACTTACGATTGCAATATCAAAAGAGAGAAGTGAAATGTGGGTACTTTGAACATACGTGTCGGCTCTCCTAGACCTACCACTACCAGAAGCCAATTTTCCATCGCTATAATGGAAAGATCGGGTTTTGAGGATGCTTTAGATTTGTTCTTGCACCTGTTCTTGAGCTTCTTTTTAACCTGAACCTCTTCTTTTCACTCTTTTCCCATTCTCTTCTGTGTTTGTTGTATATAAACATTGCAGCTCGGGCATCCTCAACATGAACGAAACCACAGGGGCAAAGTGCTTGGCCAATAAGAGAGAACATTTCGTATTTCTTGGTTCAAGAATGCGCATGGCATAGCTTATTGAAGCTGAAACTTGAGCACCATGGAAAGGTCATCTTCCTGATTCCTTTATCCTAATTTCAGGAGTTTATGATAAAGACAAATTGGTAGTGCCATGAAATGACCTCAATCTTGCATGCTATCTTACCCCATGAGTTAACACAGCACTAAAGTTGCAACTACTTGGTGCATATGATGATCCAATAACTACACGAAGGTTACTTTCATCATACATGAAACTGCTGCCTTGTAGTATTAAATTTCCACCAAAGTTTGATTCTAATTCATAGTACAAATTAAAAAATTGGTATTCTGACAGAGTTGAAGTGATTCCAACCAGCAGCAAATCATTATTTCGAGAAAGCAAATGAACACAGCCAAACAACTCATCATCAGCAGACAATAGCAGCACATTTGACTTATCCAAAACAATAACAATAATATTAATGATGAAGATGAAAAATAGTATGATATAGCATCACTTAGATAATTTTACGTCATCGAAATCTCGGGACTCAGAAGGAAATGGTTGAGGGGAGAAGTGATGATGACGGCGGAGACATCGGAGGTAGCAATGCTGAATGAACTAAAGCAATATGATGGGAAGAAGACAGGAAGTTCTAGGATGTTTGTGAATATTTGTGCATGTGTCAACTACAATATGAATTCAAACACATATATTAGCAACTAAGCTTTCTTCAGATACTAGACTCGATAATATTTGTGAAATTTTCCCATTAATATAAGGCTAATCGCAGCTCATGGTGACCATCCTAGACCATTACCATGGTAAAAGCAGCATGAGCAATGGGGGACAAGGGAATATGTGTTGCACTATAATTAAAACATGACCTCTTTTCAGTTTGGGCTTTTAGTTGGGCCTGGGTCAGGCTGCCATTCCATTTAAACAAACTTGAGACTTAAGAGATCTGGACTTGGCCCAAATCATTGGCCTCAGGCTGCCTGATCTCTTCTTGTTTATAAATTGCCCTTTTACCTCAGTAATAACCATAACAAACGAGCCTTGCCCTATTTATATGTCTCCATTTTCGAGGTAATAAATATTCCAACCAGGTGAAGAAATCGCAGTTAGATTAGATTTTGGTAAAATCCGCAGGAGGGAAGATAAAAAAGAGACGGGTGGAGGGGTGTAGGGTTTGGGAGGCCGAGGCGACGAGAGAGAGAGAGAGAGGGAGAGAGAGCTGTTCGCTTTCCATCGCCTCCAGAGATCGATTGGCGAAGCCTTCATCGTCCTTCTCGTCTTCAATCGTGCGTCTTGATCATGGGCAGGGGGAAGTTTAAGGGCAAGCCTACGGGACGCAGGAACTTCTCCACCCCTGAAGAGATGAGTAAGTCTTCTTTTGCTTTCGATCGCCGCACGTGAACCGGTTTCTTGGATATATTTTTCCCTTAGGGTTTTGTAGATTTGTTCTTTATATTATTCCCTTAGGGTTTTGTAGATTTGTTCTTTTGTTGGATCTATACATCAGCTCGCAATCTTTCTCGCTAGATAGTGTTTGAATTTATTCTAAATAGTCGTAGTTTGATCTGATTGCAGACTTCAATTTACTACTTGCGCTGCAGTTTAGTATACATAGCTGGATATACCAGCGCGATGCACTATTTTAGGTAATTCTTGATTGAGATCGGGGGTGCATATCTCTTGGACTCAGCTGAAATTTTGGGGTAGGTGGGAGCGGTGCATGAAAGGGTATTTTAGGAGCTTGGGACTATGAGCAAAGGAACTCGCTGTTGGAGTATAGATAGCTTTGTGAATTGTGATGTGGTCGTTAAGGCAAGGGCTTGATTTTGCGTTGTAAAAAATTATTTTTGACAGAGCAGTATTTCGACTGACACTGATTCATATCATGCCACGTTTTGAGATCCTGATCTTGGCAGTTGCTATATTTTGCTGAATTTAATAGACATTGGAGCGTAAAAGACATGATTGTAGATTTAGGCAGTAATTTTTTTTAACCAAGGAATACAGGTGGGTTTGGTCAATGTGGGAGACTTGGTGCTCTTTAGGTTTTGAAATATTAATCAGTAAGGTGAAATGCGAAGGAAGTTTGGAATCCATAATCAAGAGCAACGGCACTTGAGGGCGTAGATAGATGCCTTTGTGACCTTAGTACAGTCTTAACATAGAAATAAGAGGTGGTTTACATAGAAGGGAGTGAAGACATGCACTCACATCCTCAAAAAGAATTTTTGAATTTCTCTTAGAAGGGAGAGAAGGACTCAAGGGAGTGAGGAAGTGAAATATTCTCCATAAGGAGAAAGACAATGAATTGTAACTGTATTTCTTTTTAAACAAATAAAATTTAGTGTTCTAGGAAGCAGTATTACATATCCAAAAGTGAACTCAAAACCCGTTTTTAGGGACTCCATAGTCTCTTCAATTATAATATGAACTAATAAAAGACTCTTGCAAACTAATCTTAAAAATGAAGAAAAATACTTTCTAAATAGGCCTTGTAAGAAAGAGTTTTAGAGTTCCTTTTCTCCATGTGTCGAGAAAGATTCTCGTGATTCTATAATTGCATCATGATCACTCATCTCCACATATCAAGACAGATTCTTGCAATCTGTAATTACAGCATGATCACTCTGCTCCATATATCAAGATTCTTGTTCTGTAATTACATCATGATTGCCAATAATTTAACAGAAGAACTCATTAGGTTAATTTTGAGTTTAATTACTTGGAGCAGATGTGGCTGCGATAGTGGTTCTGGGTGCTGGTGCTAGAAACTGGATATCTCGAAATACTTTAGAACAATAAAGCACTTGGGAATCAGGAATATGGATGAGTTTTTGGAGATTCCAAAACATGTGTGGCATCCTCAGTAAGAAAATACACAGTGAATTAATAATCATATTTCAAGCTAAAACATGGACCTCTTGCTAAGAAAACCATCTAGTTGTGGATTACAATATTTTTTTTTCTTTTGGAAACAATGACCTGGACTCCTCTTGTTTAGGAATGATTAGAATCCTAGCAATCAATTAGTTTCAATAATATATCTTTCATACTATGTTGTTATTACCATCTTATATGGACGGAACTATATTCTATTTATGACTGGGAATGATTTAATTGGCTCCTTGATTATCTAGCTTAGGACTTTGTTCTTTGGTGTAGATTGGCATAGGAGGTGCTGTTTGTGATCCAACCACAAATAATTAATGGTCCAACTAAGAAATAAGATGGTGGTTCTCAAATTTTATGAGCATCATCATAGCAAGCGTGCCATTGAGATCTATTTTGCTACTACAATCCTGTGGTTTCTTTTACTTTCTCTCTCTTTTTTGTCCTTGTGAAAATAGACTTCCTCCTTATTAAACTTCCCAAGATTGCCTATCTTGAGTTGTCATTGCTATTTTGATGGTCCTCATAATTTTAGTTGCCACATTGCCTTTTCCCTTCACTTCCTGGCCTCGCTCCCTGTGTTTGTATTTCACTCATCAAGTATTGTGATCATTGTTTAGATATTTTGATGCAAAACTTAATATGCTTAGATTTTGTTTTCGTAAAGATGATTTAAGTGGAGTCATGGTGGCATTAACTAGTGGTACACAAGAGATTTGTGGAGATAAGCATATTCTGAGCATCATGAATTTGTAGTTATAAAGAAACATTGAGATGGGAAGACATTGGCATAAATAGAATAAAAATAAAGAATTTCCCAATAGAGTTGTTCATCTTCAAAGGTGGTACTCATTTATATGATATTACTGTGCTGTTAGTCGAATTGAGAGGGGCACAAGCGGGACTGGGCTAGGCGACTGGCCTTTTGAGGGCCAACAATATTGTACCAGAGGGGGACTCCAAGATTGTAATCTGTTGGATATCATGGCGTGTGTGACCCAGATTGAGGGTGTTTATCCTCTCTTTTTAGATATTTGGAGAATGAGTTCATCTCTGGCATCCTTTGAGGCTAGTCATATCTTTGGAGAGGCTGATGGTGCTGCAAACTGGGTAGACTTGTATGTTGCTAACCATGTGGGCTCTGTGATCTAGGACTCCTATGTATCCATCCCTACGCACTTCTATGATCTCTTGTTTTCAGACTCTACTGGTTGTATTGATTCTAGGGCTGTGTTAATTGCTGCCAAAAAAAACTTCTACATAAACTTCTGACTCAACTCATTTAACTTTCTACTTTGAAACATTCTAATTAGCATGCCATAAAAATAGGGAAAATATGGATCCTCCTCAGCCTAATCTCCATCATATCGTGACTCTTACTGTAATTAAAACTGTTCGTTTTTTGATCTCATGCTTCTAACAAGGTGTTAAAAGATGTAATTTCAACTCTTTAAAGACTTAATAAAGTTAAAGCTGTAACAGATACTAAAAATTGCATAAAAATTAAGAAAGGGAAATAAATTTGCAGAAACCCTAGTTAGTGTAAGTGGCCTGTCAAAGTATCTTTTCTCTATATGGTGCTATTATTGAAAGATTGACTTATGATGACTTGTGTAAGATTGCTTTCAATATAAAAAATGAGTGTTTCATAAGTAGGCGCTACATGAGCCATCTGAAAATGAGAGCTTTGGTTTCCTCTCATCGAGATAGAGGCAGGCAAAAGAGGGATTTTCGTAGTTTGTGGATCACTCGAATAAATGCAGTAATTCGTGAGAATAAGGTATTCTATAATTATAGTAGATTAATACCAAATCTGTACAAGAAGCAATTGCTTCTTAATCGTAAAATACTTGCGCAAATATCTATATCAAATAAGAATTGTCTTGACAGTCAGGAGCAGTTAGCCTCTTGATGACTCAGATAGCTTTCGATTTTACTCAAGCTGTGATTGACTCATGGTAGTATTGTTTACAACTTAAAAACCTTGGCGATGGCTATGTATTTCTTTGGTTTGTGGAGATACTGATCTTGAGACATGGCTTGTCTCTGAAATTGCCATTCTTTAATGTCCAGCAACATCTTTTGCATGATATTTTGGACTTGAAATTTTCTTTTAGAAAATTTCATCATAACTTGCTTATTTTCATGTTTCAATTCTCTCCACTTGATACTATATGATATCAATGTAGAATGATCATATATTTATTGTATTTTTTTGTCTTTAATTACATTGATTTGCTAGTTATAATTGCTTTAGTATATAAATCCTTTTTTTTTGCTTCTTGTCATAGTGCCTCTCTCTCTCTCTCTCTCTCTCTCTCTCTCTCTCTCTCACCCCGTCCCTCCCTTCCTCCCTCTTGTTTGGTGCTGATATTGTCATTTTTCTTATTTTTTTTCAATGATGTGCTTATGGATAAGAATCTTCTTCTTAATAGAATATAACAGGAGATTGTCATGATGTCAAATTACTTTACTGTCTTTCTGGCTTTTAAGTGATGAGCAACAATTTTCATTCCACTGTATTGGTTATGGTTATGGTTCATGGGATATTGCTGGTGCATTTGTTTTATACTGACTTTTGTGTTAAATCTAGTAGCTTTTGTCCCTTGGCCATAAAATACAAGACAAAAAAAATCATTGCTGTTTAAGAGATGGTCACTATACTTGTGTATATGAGGTCAATAATTTTTGGATGGTCTATGAAAACTAAAATAATATCATATAAATCCTTGAAAGTATTCAACATATCATGTAGATGGAGTTGAAGTTACAATTCTTTATGTTCAAACTCTAAAATATTGCTTTCTATGTTGTGATTGTAGCAAAAAAATGTACACTCTTCTAATTTGTTATGCTTTTCATATCTATTGCAGTTGCTGGTACCTCAGCTCGTCCTCGCACCTTTAAAGCGGTTAGCACTTTTTCCCCTAATAAAAGCTAGAATCACATATCTTGTGAACACTTCTATGAGAAGGCATATAATAATTGTTTTAGTGGCTGTTTTCTTTTGACATCAGCAACACTGGTGCTTAGCTCTGGAGCCCCCCTTTTAGCTTTTTTTTTTTTTTTTTGGTGGCTGGGCAGGTGTTTACTACAACTGCATACCTATGTTAAAACCTATCAAAGAAGTTCATCACTACCACCACTACCACCACCACCACCATCATTTTAATTGTATATTTGGACCAATTTTCTCTCTTCTATTTTTGATGATTGCATCTAATTTCCCGCTTTATTATTCTTGATTAGAAAGTTATATGTCGGCCAGTGTGTACTAGTGAAAATGTTTCCTAATTATCCTGGAAGAAGACAAACAGTTCAAAGGCCTCTTTGTTACTTGCAAATTATAGAGAAAGAAACCAATCATCAAACATGAAACAAGTAACTGGGAACTGACTTCATTTCACAATCACACTGCTCTGTCCCCTTTCTGAGATACATTAGATATGAAACTTTTCCTTAAAATAATTGACCAGGAAAGACCTTGATATGTGAAGATCTTTTGAGCTACAAATCTGCATACAAATGTCAAAGTTGGATATGGCTAAACAGTGCCCTAAATTGCTTGAATTTTTGCTGCCCTAAAGTCTTTAGAACATAGTAATGATGTTCTCTGAAAGTTTCTTGAATTGTCCTTGCCATTGTTGGATAAATGATTCTCCAAACTATTGCAGGATTATCCAATTAATCATGAAATATTCAATTATTATCAAATTTTGTGACTTTTCATCATTCATGATTAATCCAAGAAATATAGTGGATTAGAAATTATGATGCTATTTGTTATTGGCAGTGATTGTACTTTTGCTATTGCTCGTTATTCTTGCGTCTCCTGTATCTGTCACTAAATGTATAAATATGTTAACAATCTTGTGTTTTTGTTTTTATTTTTGGTCCAGATTTATTATTATCTGGACTATTTTAAAACTTTTAAGAAATTCTTCTTTTTGATTTTTTGAAATTGTGAATCTTTAATCCCTGATGAATAATATTCCCCAATGCCAAGTTTTTGACTATGCTGAAAAGGTTGATCACTCCAATGCCAGCAATTTTGTGTCAACCCCTCCTATGAGCCAAGGGAAAAAGGTGTCAATGACAACAGAAATCAAAAGGAACATTGCCTTCTGATATATTCCATGAAAAGTCCACTCTCTCTTCTTCTCACCTCACAATAAAATCCCAACACTCAATTGGCCATGTAGGGGATGTGGTCCCAAATAAGTTCCTGTTCCAGGCAAAAGTAGCTGATGGTATAGCAGTTCTTATCAATTCTTTTCACATGTCATACTCCCATCTTCCAAAGTCAATTTTGCTTGCAATGCCAATATTGATGGTCTGCATAATTCTTTGTCAATGATTATGCAATAGACCTTGGTTGATTATACAGCAAAATTTGACTTGGTTTGAAACAAGGCTTGTCGAACTAGTACTAGGGTCGTACTGGCTGGCAACTAGTTTAATATGGTATGGTTTTGTACCATACCGTGCCGGAGCATACCAAAACAGGGAGAGGGAGGGCGGGAGGAGAGGGAGGATGAGAGAGAGGAGAGAGAGAAGGAGAGGGAGTGAGAGAGAGTGGCTGAGGAGCTTCAAGTCATCACCCCTTCAGATTTGGCGACAGGGATCGAGAGAGAGGGCAAAAGAGAGAGACTCACTTACATGGGTGAAGGAGATGGAATCGGCACTCGATAGGGATGGAGGGGACTGAGCGACGGAGAGGATGCATAGGAGCTTCGAATAGGAGCTGCTTCGAACATTAGGGCTTCGAATGGGAGCTTGGAACGGGCCGTATCTTATAACCTGAACCGATTGGCTGATCCGTGCCAGTAATCGACTGGTCTGGTTCGATACGTCCTGAACCATGCTGAACCTTCGGCATTCATTAGTCCAAACTTGGATGCTTTTAACAATTGAAGGCTTTCCAAGCTATATAGCGAAGGTCTGATTGCAGGAAAGAGTTGTGAAATAATTTGACTGATGAAATTGCTAGGAGAGATGTTTTCAGTAATTAGTTGTGAGATCTTATGAGAGTTTTAACAGCATATCATGAAGGATCTGTCATCCAATTGAAGAAAGTGTAGGATGACTCATTTGGAAAGTGAGCTTGTAGATAAGCAACCATATGCTTGATGATCTCTTGTTAAATATGATTTTCTTAATTCTATATTCACTTGACTGTACTTGCACACCTATGTTGCTTTTTACAAAATTTCTTGTAAATTTTTAGTGGTTATAAATGGTATAGCATTTCCTATTCTCTGGTTGTTGGATCCTGTACATCGAGTGCAAATCATTTGTTTAATATTCTCATTCAGGAGGAGGCTGAAGACAAAGAAGAGGAAACTGAAGAGGAAGCTGAAGATGATTCTGGAGAAGAGACCGAGGTAGTGACCTCTCGTGATCATCATGTTTATTGCTGCTGCCATGCATTGTCTGCTATATTAAATATCTATTAATGATTTAATTTTATGTATTTATCCTATTTGAATTATAATACTTGTTTTCAACTGCTTTTTAATGATGACAGAGAAGGAAAGGCATCGAGGGCATTATTCAGATTGAGAATCCAAACTTGGTAAAACCAAAGACTACGAAGGCTAGAGAAGCTGATGTAAGTAGGACAGTTTCTTCTCAGATTTTAATTTCTTATGCAATGCTTCTTTCTGGCATATGGAATTTTTCAAACTTTTTTTTTATCATTGACTAATTCTTTCCCCATGTTCTGGATATGCTGAAGTTCTCAAGGTTCAGTTAAAATATGCATCAGAGTATAGTTGTATATTTTTCACAACAAGCAGTGATTGAAGTACAAGATAATGCAAATCCCATCTTTTAAAGATGTTTTGGTTCAAATTGACTGATTAATATGACATGTATTCTATATATCCTAGAAATATGCATCTGTGATATTCCCCTCTGTGAGTGGTCTTATGCTTCTTTTCTTTCCAACCTTATGAATTCATGCTGTCTTTGCGGATTTTCTATTTATCAATGAAATGAGGAGGAAACTTAGAATGATTAAGCTGCATTAGATTGTTGACTTGCTTTCTTCACTTTGTAACACCTGAAATAGAGAAATATCTGATTCTTTTGCTCTGTGCATGCTTGATAAAGTACAATGGAGTATTAGAGTACTCAGTGGACACTACCAAAAGGGTGGGGGGGGGGGATTGCATTTGGAGGATTTTGATATCATGGTTATTGTGTGATGTAATTCATTGTACGGGGTGGGTCTTCATGTCAATCTAGAGACCTTACCTAATTTTCAGAATCTTGTAAATGAGGGTGTTGGAGGCACAATGCCTCCAATTTTATAATTAATATCACATGTTATGCACATGCCTTTTTGGTGGAATGAGGGGAAAGAAGGGTTGGACGGGAGAGAGAAATCGCTAACAGAAGCGGATGGTATGTGTTTGTGTTTGTGTGTGTGTGTGTGTTTGTGAGAGAGAGAGAGAGAGGGGGGGGGATGGAAAAGCAGAAAGCTAGGGAGCGTCGAACTCGCAAGACTAGCTCTCATTATGGAGTGGAACTTGGAGAATGGAGAAGCAGGCAAGCAGCTCCCGGAGTACACATTAATACTATAGTAGTGGAAGATGTCTTCTAGCCATGTCATTTCCAAAGGTCACAAAATATCTGATTTTTTTAAGTGATGGGGTGGCAATGGGCGGGGTTTAGTTGGATTTGTGTTGGGTTAAAAAGCGTCAACTCATTTATTTTATATGGACCTATGGTTGAGATGCCAACCCAATTAGGGCTTCATTTCTCATTTAAATACCTTAAAAAATGAGAATGCAAAAGGGGCAAGAAGAGGGGATATTTTCTGGGCATCTAGATGAAGTGACAAAGAGTTGAGAATAAAGTGGAAAAGATAACATGATGAATCCTGTAAATGTTGTTAGTATTTTTTTTCCCTTGACCATTAATTGCATGACCTTTCTAATCATCCGTACCATGCTTTGACTAGCCCATGGCCTAGTTCGGTATCACTTCTATCCTAGAAGCCTAGGATTGGGTTTTGAGGGTCTTTCCAACCCATGGTGACCTGAGGAGTCTCAGGGCCAAACTTGAATACGACCCATTTATAATGGGGTTTGTCTGTTACCCAAACCCAATTTTTTATTCCAGAAAAAATAAACCTTACCCAAACTAGTTTATTTCAGGCAGGTTGGCATGTTCGTGTCAGAAATTGCAACTCCCAGTCTCCATCCTATACATGGACATAATTTTTTAATAAAATCAATGTATAGTCGAAAATAATATTCTCGACATAATGCCTATGGTTCTATTTAAATGACACTTGCTTTTTGTTTTTGCCTATATGTAAAGATGTACTTACAACAATTTTGGCACTAGTTTATCAATTCTATGTAAATCTGACATGCATATTTTTAAACTGACATGCAGTTGGAGAAGACAACTGAACTCTCAAGGCGTGAAAGGTGTGTTGAAGATGCTACTCGTGTATCCTCTTGAGGACTATTACTTTCATGAAATCTGATAGTTATATCTGTCTATATAATTGGTGGATATAGCATTACTTTTTTTCTGAGTTTTGTTTCTTTCATTTTGCTTTATTTAGTTATGTTTGATGTGATTTAAGTTTCAATGCAATGTAGTAATACTCAGTATGATATGTTTTCATACTTTTAGTCATAGCTAGCGATTACCAATAGGTACTGTAGAAGATTGCTGATATTAGTTGGAGTCTCTTTTGTTCTAGTCAGGACATGCAATTCAAATATTAACTTATCATTCATGTAAATGTTTTGAATTACAGAGTGAATAGGACTTGAATGCCTAAGGTTAAAAGTGGCCTAAGCTTATGTTTTGAATTACATAAAACCTTGCTTCTCATTACCTAACGAACAATTGCTGTTGTGCACCTGTAAACTAGCCCATCTATGTTTATCCTCATAAAGACCCTCTATGGTAGTCAAAATTTTTATAAAGATGAAAGCAAATTAAAAAAATTTGTATAGTTTTTTTTTAGTAGAGTAACTTGTAGAGAAAGCTTTAGAGTAACTGATTAAGTAAAGCTGGGTTATCATACTCTACTTGCTCTTTACTATTTCTCCGAAAACTGCTGCCCCAAAAGGGGAAAACATTTTAAGCCCCTTAGAGAAGTTTTTGGCCCTTTATTTTCTCCTCAATTTTTGAAGATCCCCCTCCGTTCTCTTACTTTCTTAGCAACCAACAAATTCTGGCAAGTGTTGGCATGATAACATGTTGGGCGCTTGCACTGAGCTGGTTTCATGCTAGTGTAATGTGTTGGAAAGGCACTGGCACAGATGCATCACTGCTGCAATACTGTGCCAATTAGTGATGCATATGTGCCAATTGTCACTGAAATCCATGATAAGAAGTTCAAAAGTTCAGTATAAGTGATCAAGGTGAATTAGACTAATCAACAACTAATTAATGGATCATTAGTAATAGAACTGTAACAAGTATTTTGAAGTAGCAGTCTCCTCCAATGATAATGTTATGTCATAGGAATTACAAACAATGCCTGAGATTATTTATTCTCTTTCAATTTATGGTGTAAGTATATCCTGATCATATGTGGAGCGTTAAATGTATGCTAATCATGTATAGATTTCTCAATTTCCTGCATTCATCTGTGAAATATCATAAAAATAGAAGAATGAACTTCGAACTTGGAGAATTCTTAGTACTTCAATCAACAAAAGCAGAAGAAAAATAAATGGAGTTTGCATAATAGGTGGCACGCTCTTGAGAAAATTAAGAATGAGCTGTCACATAGTTTCCTTATTTAAGATAGCAAATTGGCCTGAAACACCTTTGGCGAGAAATTTACCTCTGATAAGTAGAAAATTGGAGTGACTCTCTATAATAATAGCTCCATAGCATAAAGGTACAAAATAAACAATGAGAGTGCAAAGAACTGGATCATAATTCTCTGTTTTTGGTTTTTGTTTTTGAGACCCTATAATTTTTGGATTGTTTTCTCATATATGATAAGCTTTATAAAAAATTAAAGTTGACAAATTAAACAAATGATTAAGACAAATTGATAATCTGTACTATACAAAGACTTGCAGGGGCCATTGTAGTGAATTACAATGTAATCGCCTGTCGCTTGATACCTTAAGATCTGTTGAAAGCTCCGTTGCATAATACCAAAACCAAAAATTGCAGCCCCTGACTTGTGACGAAAAAGAATAACATAAAAAGAAATGGAGTTGAAAGTGTTGGAGTCTTGTGAAAACCAGAAACTAGAAAG
Organism: Phoenix dactylifera; assembly: GCF_051530095.1. NCBI lineage: Eukaryota > Viridiplantae > Streptophyta > Magnoliopsida > Arecales > Arecaceae > Phoenix > Phoenix dactylifera. The sequence continues at coordinate 27,482,758 of NC_143198.1, read as the reverse complement.
AAGCCACCAAAAAATTGAAGTGACCAGGTAATCTAGTACCATGTATTATGATAATCATTATCAGGTTTGGAACTTTGATTAATATCGAATTAGTACTAATGATGGGCTGAGTTACTATGGAGCATGTTTGTCTTTAATCATAAGAAAACAAGCTCCTATTCTTGCTTGGAAATGTTTGATGTGTCTCCAACCTTCCACTTCATGAACATTAACCCTTTCTCTATGGCAATATACCATATCCTGATTCATCTTACAAATATGTATGATCAGAAATATGGTATAAGCTTGAATTTACAATAGTAATATAGTTCAAATAATGTAGAAAATTGTAAGGACTAAACCAAGACAATTTTTTTTTAAAACAAAGAGCCGGGTAGAATTAAATATTGTAGATCAAAGAATAAGATGTTGGTTAGTGGAGCTTTACTCGAATAAAGATTTGATAGAGCTGCACCGCTGAGATGGACTCAAACTAAGCTAATGGAATCCATAGAATAAGAAGGGGAAAATAGATTCAGCTTAATTCAAAAGGTTATGTATAACTGCCATTCTACATTAGCATTCCCTGGATATTAGAAATGTGTTCATTTGTCCCCCCATCCTTTTGTCTGGAGAACAGTTATTGTCTGTCAAAATGCTGTAAATTGATTTTAGCTTTAAATCCTGCTTAGGTTTTATCAATTTAGTATATTGGTATCAATGACTTTTCTTTGTGGTTTCCAACGTGATTTTAGCAGTGAAAATAGTCTTTGAAAACTAGGCATCAAATGAATGGTAATTTCTTAAAGATCTTTTTGAAAATTTGGCATGAGCTTTCTTGAGCACCACGCATGGTTGATTTATCCAAGTTTTCTGATGTTTAACTTATTGATCCTGCCCTCGCCTGATTAGGTGTGGGCTTCCACCTGTCCTATGTCTCGAAAACAAACCAAAAAGAAAACACTGTATGACAGGCATGCTTTTTTATTTTCTTTTCCTGTAGCAATTTATACTTATGACCTTTTTTTTTTGCTTATAGGGAGGAGATAGAGAAACAAAAAGCTCATGAGCGGTACATGAGGCTGCAGGAGCAAGGAAAAACAGAACAAGCTAGAAAGGATCTAGGTAAAATTTATAAAAGCTTGGCATAATTTTATTTTCCTCTTTGCCTGGTGGTTATGTTGAAGGGCACCATTTGTCATGCTGATGGCGTACCAATCTACTTGTTCTTTGACTGTACATAACTTGTTCAGGCAAATACAGATATTGTGTTTCTACATCATGTTACCTAGCCATAAACTGCAGAAATCACCACTTGTAGTCTTCTGTTTCATTATGTGTTTTTCACAAAGATCTGTGCTATTTGTTATTCATGCTACTTCAATTAAAATATCAAGTAATTATTTGTAATTTTACAAGCAGACTGTGATGACAACTAGAAACCTGAGACACAGTCAGCAAGTCAAGTAAGATGTAGTGAGTGACCGTGACATCCTTGTATCCTTTGGTTGTAGTAGGTTTAGGTTGTAATGTAATAGAAATTTAATTTAATCTGGGTCTAGTTTGGGAGCCTTATTCTAGAATGTGTTAAGTTTAGGTTACGTCAGGGTGGTAACCTATTACAAATATTTGTGTTGGGTTTGGATTGGGTTGCTTGAGTCATCAACCGAATGCCAACCTGACTTGAAATCCAGTTGATGTTTTTTCCATCTTAGGCTTGACCCACAATGGGAGCATATCCACCCACCTACCTGAAGTATGGATTGGTTTGGGCACTGGGGCTAGATTTGTCCTTATTCTAACACCTGAGGAAGACCTCAAGCATGAGAAGGTTTTGTTGGTGATTGGTTAAGGTGGATAATGATATGACAATAGGCTAAGAATATGAAGATTTTGAGGAAGGTGATTTTTCTTTTGATTGAGTTTTTTGATTGTTAGAAAGGAAGTGCTTCAAAGGGGAATTCTACTATAGAAACCAAATACCTCAAGAGTGTTTGAGGGTCCTGGAGTGCATGGCCTTCTTGGCAAATAAAATGTGGAGGTTGGGCAGCAGGCTACTCTAGGTGTGAGACATGTGGATGCCAACAGATTGTCCTGATGGAGCTTTTGATGCAGTATCATGGTGGAGGCTTTAAAAGGCTATGAAAATTGGTGGCACGGATGGATGTACGAGTTTCGTGTAAAACTGGTTAGATTTCAGGTTTTTTGCGTACTCTATGAGAGAGGGAATTTGAGAAGGTTGGTGGGCAAATGTAGATTATTGAATTGTTATTCAGATGAATACGAGGTTGGCTTCTCTTGGAAGCTCATGGGGAGAGATTGTAGGGAGCTGAAAGCTATATTCCCCCAGATGTTGTATTTGGCCACTTTACAGCAAATAAACAGTAAAAGGAAAGAAAAGAAGGATCGATAGAGAAATTGAAGATGGTTTTCTTGGCTTATATCTCTAGTATTCTTGAGTGTTCTAGCTATAAAGAATGAACCTAATTGTTGATGATTGGGAGGAACCGGAGTATAGTCCAATTGCAGTTTATGAGGAAGCATAATTGTGGGTTTAGGTTGGTAATCTACTGACAAAAATTCTGGCAGATCTCTGCTTATTGAATAAAATCAATATTGTTGTGGATTTACTGCATGTACTTCTTCTTGAAATTTGTTTTGATAACTGCTTCATCTTGGTATGCATATTATGGCTGTTTCTGTCATCACTTTTTTGTATTCTACTTCTGATGAAAAGTGATTTCGGAGTACTGCAGACGGTTTGGTTATTTTTAACTAATGAATCAAGTCATACAATTTGCTATGCTATCTTAGGTTTCAACAATTTGTGACCACTTATGAAGAGCCTTCAATGCATCTTGGTTTTGAAGTCTCATGGATTTGTTAGATTATGATCAGTTGGATGAAATCATATTATAGATGTCATGGCCTTCATTTTGGCATGGTAAATTATTATGCTAGTTATCGTAAAAATGAGCATTAAAGGCACACCATGCATGTATGCTCTTGTGCAGCATATGTTTATGTATCTGCATACATGACTGTGGTGTGAAGTGTGCATGTCCTCCAGAACATCCTTGGTAGGAGCTATCTTGTAGTTTAAAGTCATATATTGCTATGCAGGCAACACTTGTTCCTCCTTTTGGTAACTAGAATATTTACTTACCACTTGACATTAACCATCTATGCTGCAATATATCATAAAGGCTCTTATTAGCTTTAATCTTATGCAGAACGTCTAACCTTAATACGACAACAAAGAGCTGAAGCTGCAAAGAAGCGAGAAGAGGAAAAGGCTGGTATGATGCTGTCTATACCATCAGTTGTCTCATTGTAATGCATTTCAGGAATGTGGTTTTTTGCTTCGATAAGTGCAATCTCACCTTGAATATCTAAATTGTTACATGATATTTTTAAAATCATTACTGAAATTATAATCATGATCATTAGCAATAAGCTTCTTCCCATCTACTTGTAACTGGCTTTACAAAACTTATTCAAGATCTATCCTCAATGAACTGCAACATTTTTTAGATCCTTCCTCAAGCAGTACTATATTTCAAGTCTTGTACTCTTTTGCAGAGACTGACTTGCAAATTGTAGTTCTCTCATGGGCATGGTTTTAAAAGATGGCTGCCTTTGCTATCTAAACAGTCTTTCTAGTAACCCAGCTTAAAAGTATGATGGATGAGATTGATTTATAAATAATTAGTGCTAGGTCACCAAGTTGATACTTCTCATTTACTTTCAATATCTTATTTGATAAGTTATCTTCCTTTATTACATTTTAACTATCCTTTTAGGTTTCTCTTTTTAATTATTGTTATTGTTATATTTTAAGTTATCATTTTTGGGCTACCTTGACCTAAAGGACCTGCCTCAGTGCACAACTAGCACCTCGGTGCTAGGCAGACCCCTTCACTCATCTGATACCTAGAGTTTTAAAATACTGCTCATGGCCGGACCAAGTATACTGTTCGTCATTGTCTCCTATTTTCATTCAAGACTTTAGTTTTCCCAATTATGCACCATTGTAATTTTAACTTTGGCGGTTGCCCTGTATTTGCTTCAAATAGTGTAATCCATGAAGTGCATCTTGTAGGCAAGAATCTTTGTTGACATTTTTGTCTTGCTTGACACACAAATGTATGCTTGCACATGCCCAAGTGCATCATATTGAGACTGATTGATCTCTTATGCTGCCAGCCAAGGAACAGAAGAAGGTCGAAGCTCGCAAGTGATTGCACCTTCGTCAAGGAATGATACTTCTCACCACAAAAAATTGCTTGTAAAGTCATCTGAACCATCTTTGTTGGTCAAGTGCAAAAAATTTGATACGTCAGTATGCTTCATTTGACTTTCAATAACTATGCTTTTTCCACTTGGGCGTCTCTTTATTATTTATCGAGAGCCGAGGGAAACCAAAGTCAGTAATTTGGGTATTTGTTGAAAATGATATCAAAATATAAATGACCAGTAAGCTAAATTTGGAAGGTGCTGTCCCTATGGTGCTCTTGGTGATGCTTCACATGTTCTGTCATAAAATTTATCTGTGTTCTCTTCTTATTAGACTTATGAAAGCTGCAGCTAAACCAGGTTGTTTACCAGTTGATCTGTGTGATCCACTGGTCAATTTTTATTCAGGGTCTTAAATTTCAAGGCCCATCTCACAGGTTGTTCATGTAATTAGCTTGTAAACTGGGAAAAAAAAATTGGTTGCACGTAGCTCTGAAATGCCTCTGAAGTGTTCTGTTCGTTCGAACATCAATGGTGATCTTATATCGGGAAATAGTTTATAATAGCTTTTCCTTGAAATGGATATGCATCACATAAAAAGATTTAGCTGAAATACATATGTCTTACTAAACTAAACATTATCCTTGCTTTATTTTCTGACCACATAGCAGTGGTAACACAAGTACCCAGTACCTGGACACCAGGTTGATCTTTTTATTTATACAATGACATCATTGAGACGGGTCACATTTTGTCACATACTCTACGGTGGGTTGCTCCTGCCTCAATGGTGAAAGCATCATCAGGTAAAGGATGCGACCGGCATAAGGAGATATCATCATCATTAAATAACAAACATTACCTCCATTTATTTCTGTTCCACCTTTTCACCACTTCTCTAATTGGGACTCCCGTTCTGAGCCCCAAATTTCTTTTCCATGGTTCCTTCTTGCCTCACAGGCCGCCGCATGCCTGCAAGTATCCCAGATACTCACCAATAAGACAGATGAGACGGTGATTTGCATTCCTGGGAACATTCTACTTCTTTTTCTGAGCCCAAGTTAAATATGATATGAATGGCTGTGAGATTGCGGATATATGTTTTCTTGCATGTATGCCAATCTTCATAAAACTATTTCGTTGAATTACATAAACCTAATCCACTTGACTAAAATCAAGTTAGATACTAATGGTGCAAGCAAGCAATTGAGGATGCCAAGATGAGAACCGAGTTCAGGGTATGGGCAATGCCTCCTCTTGGCCACATGCCTCTTTGAGGCATCTTTTTTCCTTACCGTCTTTTTGTTTGAGCATCTCCATCATCTAATCTGAATCCATACCTAGAGATATTTGTTATTAGGGAATGTTCATAATATGTTCCTTGGATATGCGAATTCTCATGGATGATTGTGGTACGCTGGGATGTCTTGAGCAAGTCCGTATGGTTATTAGCTAAAGAGTATAATTCGCTATCTAATTTTGTACATGTATGAATCAGTTTGCTAGTAGGGCTACATTGTACATCAGGAAATAAGTATCCATTTAGGATCGGCGGAATCGTCCCAAACCGGATGGTTCTCGTCATTTCGAACCGTTCTGGCAGTTGACCGGTATTGTTCCGACAACGAAAATAAAATTTGTACCGAAGAAGGAGAAGGAAAGCGAGAAAAAAATAACGAGCAAGAAAGAGAGAGAGGAAAAAATAAAGAAAGAGATCGAGGCCGGCCAACAATATTTAGGGCTACATTGTGCATCAGGAAAAAATAGTTAGGACGGAGGCCTGCAAGCTGCAGGAGGATGCTCGTCCGGGCTGTGCAGCTGGAAAACAGGATGATTTCTTATTTCGTTTGAAACAGTATCGATTCGTGGACATTGGATTTATCCCATTACTCAAACCCTTTTGGCACCTTTGCATTGTTAAAATAAAAGCAAACACTTAGCATTCTTCCACCTTGTGGGCCCCATCCATGAAGTCGACATAGAAATGCTCCTGCTGTCACTCACGTACCTCCCGTCCGACGTGGCACCTACGGCCGTCGCCACTTTGGCTCGTTTAGAGTTATCCGAATAAAATTATAAAAAAACACTATACTTTAGCATTTTTTTAATTTACAAATATCGTTACAAGCTTTACAACCTGTTTGTGTATTTTATTGAGTGTTGCAATATTAGCTTGCCATCAACTGGACGTCCAGTTTTATTCTTAAAATATTTTCTCAAAAATACAGAAAATTTTAAAAATAATATGAAAAATAGCAACAATAAGGTAAAAATAATATGAAATAAATTAAATTAAATCAAAAATAATAATAATAATAATAAATTCTACCATCTTTCTTCTATCCAAAACCCCTTCCCTCCTCCCCGTTCCTCTTTCACCTCTCCGGTACTCTGAGGTATTTTTTTTTCTTATTATTATTATTTTCCATATTATTCTTAGAATTTTTCACATCATTTCAACAAGGTTCTTTTAATAGTAAAATTGAATGGCGGTTGAGAGTAGGCCCGCATTGCAATATTTTATAAAGTACTTATATCCGGTTACAAAAATTAAAATAATTTTTTAAAATTTTAAAAACACTAGAAATTTTTCAGTAATTAAGCTATAGAAATTTTCTTTAAAAATGATTTATTTATGAATAAAATTTTCTCTCTCTTAAAAAAATAGTTACTTCCCTATTTTTTACATGTAAACCTTTCAAAATATATAAAATTATATAAATACATTGTAAAATTGCTATTTGCATGTATATCATCATATAATACTTATTTTGTATATATATTATATATTTACTTTCTTTTATATATATATACTCATATCATTTAATGCCGTAAAAAATAAATAATTTAAAATTAAAATGACTGAAATATTTTTATGTTAGACATGTAAAAAGAAAACTTTATATGGATATATATACAAATAGCAACTTTGCAAATATATTCATGCAATTTCGCATATTTAGGAGGGTATATGCTTAAAAAAATTTAATAAAAATAATCAATCCAGTAAAGATAATTTATTAATAAAAAATAATAAAAAAGATTAAATCATGTTAATACCAATTTTTATAGAATAAATCATGTTGCTTTTATAAAATTCTCACCTAAAAAATAAACAATAACTCAATAATTATAAATCACTAAAAGTTATTTTATAAATCAATTATCTATAATTAATTTAAATTCAGTATGCTTTAAATTTTTAAAATAATAAAGAATACATAGATATCGTAGATTCAATAATAATAATTATATTAAAATTAAATAAAGAATAGCGTTACCAAAATAACCATCTCATATTCTAATTTGACTGAGTCAAAATCTTAAAAAGAAAAATTGACAATATGACTCGATTTTTTTTGACTTATCGATCCAACTGAATCATAAAAAATATGACAAATTTCAACTAAGTTATGAGTTTTTTTAGTACATACCCTTCTAAATATGAGCAATTGCATGAATATCCATAAGAGTATTTCAGTTATTTTAATTTTAAATCATTTATTTTTAACGACGTACAAATAAATATGCAATATATATATACATACAAATGGTAATTATTTTATGGTATTCATGCCATTTACGGTATACCTGCATTTTTTTTTTAACACTTTCGCTCTCCCTCTCTATTTTATCCGTTCCTCTTTGCCTCTATCTCTGGACCAATTTCGAGGCGATCGTGGGTCTCTGTAAGAGGTTTCGATTCGGAATCTTTCTTTCGCTCCTCTAATTTTTCAGCAGCGCTTTGGGGGAATTCAACCCTCCTTTTCGTTTTCCAGGTAATGATCTGTTTTTCTTTACTTTTTTTCTCGAATTTCTTTGCTTTCTTTGGAGAAAAGGGAATCTTTCCGCATGCATTTAGTGGGATTAGTAAAAGAATTCGAATTTTTCGAGTTTTTTAAAAAAAGCGCTGGTTTTGAGATCAAAGAAGGTGATTTTGGGTTGCGCCTGGGGCTCTTCTATTGTCGGATGATCGGACGGACGCTTGCTGTTTCTTGAATTTCTATTTTTGTATCAATTTTTCGCGAGAAATTGTGCGTAAATTTATGATTGTTAGACAATTTTTATTTCAATTACTGCTAATAATTGTGAAGTTTGTGGCTCAAATTCCTTTCTTGCAATGAATCGGGTGGAATTAGTTGGTGGAACGTTAGAGAAGGATTAGAAGTAGTGGAGTTAGGAGAGGAAGTGATGGAATGAAAGGAGCATGCTTTCTTTGTGACTTAAAAAAAAGAAAGTATATAGGGGAGGCTTAGAAGGCATGAGGTTTGGAAAAGCTCCGTGTGTTCGATGACAACGTTTTCCCTTGGGCAACTCAACAGTCTAATGGTTGTATTGATTTGGAGTAGAGGACATTAAGGAACCGTGGAACATATTATTGTCCAACCAGGTTCTACTCTCCAAATTTTATTTTTGATCATCACAAGCGATAATGGGAAAGCCTCCATAATTTTATTCCTTTCTTCATACTCTTTTATCATTTGTTTGTTAATAATTCATTTATACCAGAGACTCGAAACATGTCATTTACAAATTTCATCTTGTTTTACAATAAAAGTTTGTAAGGCTGGTTATATAAAAATAACCTTTTCCATTGTTTGCTACTATGTTCGACAGTTTTGATCTGATTGTCAGCTGTCTGGTTTAGCACAGTGGTTACGAATTTGAAATTTATTACACTACACTAAACATCCATTCAGTACCGACCATGTGACAATCCCCACCACATATTTATTCGCAAACTTTTACAGAATATCTACTGATTACTGCTAGGTTTTATGTCTCCAACTGCATATGCGTATTCTCCAGTCCTTAATCCATGAATTTATGTTCTTAAGAATGTCATCTTGCACATCCATTCACATGTTATGCAACCTTGTGTAGTTGAATGTGAGGAAGGCTGGATATGATTATTGTGGTGCCATTTTAACCCTTCGAACTTGGGTTGTCAGAAATTGAAATTCTTGTTGCTTAACTTGTAGGAGCCTGAAAATAATTGAATCAGTAGGTTCTGTTAACAGAGATAAATTATAAGCTCTAGATGTGGGCAAAAAAAAAAGATGAAAGATAAGTTCAATTCTCTATGGTATTTGTAGGTGGATGCTGAGAAATCTTGCCTCTTGAGTTTGGTGTATCACACAGGAAGTTCAGTAAGAATCCGTGCACTTGGATTTGGAGTAATGTACTAATTGAATGCATGACATCTTTACGAATTAAGCTGCAAAATATGCGAAGTTGTTATTTAGAGGTCCAGTTGGTTTGGTTGCATTTTGATCGAGCACTTAAGGTGAATCCATCACATAGAGGCAATAATCACATCAACGTAACTAGGATTCCATCTATGTAGCTAGATTTTTGCTAACATTAGTTTTTAGCTCACCAATATGACAAATGTTTTTATAACAGAAAAACTGTATCTGGATAAGAAAAGGCATGTAAATAGTACCATATGCTTTGTTTTACACATAGAACAGTTTTATCCATTACTAGACATCCATTCTGGTTGTATTACTGTGCCTTAAAGACAATGCACTTCAGTTTTTGAGTATTCAAAGATTGATTGACTGGATAAGTGTATTGGATGAAAGTCTACCTTAAAAGTAGAAGCCATTTGTTGAGAATGAAACAGAAAGGGGTTATGCAACCTCTGATGAGGGGAGAAAATAATAGAGGTCGAAAATATTAGAATCTGAAAGCTCAAAAGATGCATGGCTCACCATCTGTGTGGCTGCTTCCATTTGTGAAGATATTCCAGAGAGTTTATTTCAGCCGCTAGCCACTAAATACTAGGAAAAAACATTGGTCCTTGATCTTATGTCATTTAGTGTTATGGTGAATGAGACATTTGAGGGTAGTCTGTCACTTCTCCACTGTTTTATTTGTTTAACGGTTCTTTGCTATACTGTTTTTTCATATATAACTGCATATGCAATGGTTGTCTCACGGAAAACCTTAATATGTGTTCATATCGTGTGTTTGTCCCTTAAAATATGTATCCTATTGTCTCTATATTATATGCGAGTCACTGAAAACATACCTGTTATACCCAAGTTTATTACGGTTCCAAATTGATAACTATCTCTCAAGTATTTTAATAAATTTCATTAATTCTTGTTCCATTTAAATTTGTTTTTGTAAGCAGAGACTGATCTCCAGTGATGAAGACCAATACTGATCATTAAATTTTGGAGGCACAAAAGTTATATTGCACATATGGGACAGAGAAACACAATGTGCACACATCAAATGGTGGATCTGGAATCAGAACCAGGCTATAGTGATCTTCATCCTGATTGCTGCATTCTTCAAGGCAACATTCTTGACTACCCAAGCCAGAATATACGTCCTTCTCTCTCTGCTTCAGGAAATGTGGCAGGTCTTGACTGCCATCAATTTATAGACCATCCTAACAGAAGCATCTATTATGTAAACCAGTATAATAATACTCAAAGTCGTCATCCAGGTCCAAATCTTGATGTAGGTGTTGCTGCTCATACAAGCTTTTATCATCCTTGTATTTTACCTTCATTTTCCACTGTCCCTCGAAACACTGCTTCTGTCAATCACCTGCCACCTTTCATCAATCATCAGGCTAGTGGGATTAGTGTGGATGAGCACAGTAGAAGTAATCATTTTTCTCAGAGTGTGAGAGGATCCTGCAAAAGGAAAAATACAGAAGCAATTCCAGGAAACTTTTACCATGCTAATGGGTCTGCAAGCTCAAGTTTATCTTCAACATATCTCTCCCAAAATTCTGGAGAGACACATTGGAAGGAGCCATATAGATCTGGTATTAATTTGTTGGATTCCACAACTTTCAATCCACCCAATTATCAAGTTAGCAGAACTTTACCAAGCCTAGAAGGATCTTTTAGAAGTGTGAGGAACGGATCTAGTTCCATCAGCCTTCCGTCTGAATATGCATTTGTACATCATCTTAATTATTTACTTCCAGGGAATCATATGGGCCAGTCCTTTCATCCTGCCAGTAATGCATGGGTGGCACATGTTGGCAATAACATTTCTGATGGAGGATGTTCCAGTTGGAACTACAGTTACACGATGCCTGGTTTACATGGTAATCACTTTATTTTCAGGAAACTGCATCATAATCAATGAGTATTGCTCAACTAGTTCTTCATGAAGGCTTCAACATTTAATATATAATTGGCAAGATCTGCTGTTTTGCCTGCATAATTTTGTGTTACATTCAGAACCTTATTCAAATTTATTCAATAATTTTGCTATGGGGGGGCGGCTTGCATTTCATGTACGCTTTTATTCCATAGACTTCTTTAAGAGATTGTGTGGATGGGTGGGGTGGACGTGGGCTTTCTGTTTTTCGCTCATTGAACTGACAAGCTAACTGGTATTGAATAAGTTTTGAATAAGTTTCTTGTATTTCACTTAACTGATGACCCAAAATGATGAGCCAGATAATATAGAAGTGAAAAGAAGAAGAAGATTTCTTAACAAATTTATATAAGTATAATTTAATCTGAAGCCTTCTCGTATATGTAACTCTTTCCTAACCAAGATTTTCCTTGCTTTTGATAGGTAGATCTGTCAGTTCAGGGGCTGTGGAGATGGCAAATATGAGCATGCAGGGATACCAGGAAATCTCATCCAGTTTGCATCCTGCATCTTTACCTTATTTTCAACAACATCCACAACCTGCACAAAACATGCAAGTTCAGAGTCATAGTCATACAAGAATACTGGCTCGTCCTTACCACCATCCACTTAGCCATTTGCAACCCAATAATCCAAATCCTTCTAATAACAGTCTCCATTCAGGTTCCAGATTCCCATTCTTTCCATCAAATGCTGAACCAATCTATAGGCCTTCTGGGCAGCTAGCCCAGGCAACTCCAGTAGTTAGCCATGAAAATGAAAGGATCCTAGCATCAGAGGTGAGTCTTCCCTTTCATTTTCTGGTTCCTCATACTCGGCGTTTGGGTAACATGGCATAAAATGCACAAAGTTGCATTTAGTTATTAGCTCCAATATTTTGAAACACTTTCTTTGTATTACAATAACGAAATCTGGAAATGTGGAAGAGATCCAGCAGTCACTGAACTATCTAGTTTATAGGAAAACAGTATTCCTGCTCATTTTATTATTTTTTCTGCATTCTGGTTCCCAAGTTTGTAATGGTTTGATCATCTCCTGTCTTTTTTTCCCAGTTGTTTGGCATGCCCAGTGGTATAGAAGTATGAAACTTAAGTAATTACTCCTATTTTGCATAAGTTCAAAAAGTTAGCTATTATTGTATCTGGTTCCTGTTGGGATAGGATGTAAAGAAGTGATGCACAATTATTTTGCCCTGTTGAATTCTGCCTGCTGAGATCTCAGGAAGTCAATATGAGGATGTAGAGGCTACTTCTGAACAGCCACTTAGTATTTCATTTGTGGTATCTATCAGAAAGCAAACAGAAGCAAGGTTCACTGTTGGTATGCTGCATAATAAGGGAATGTGGAGGTGCATGCTTGCCGCTACTGAACAAAGGGTGCTTTGACAGGGATTCTACAATGTCTATGTGTTTGTCCAACTCTGAAACAAGTCCTTTAAGAATCAATAGACTGAGTATAGAAAATCATGTCATTTATTTATTTATTTATTTTGGGGGGGTGGGGGGGAGTCTTGAGGTGCAGGGGAATAACTGATATCAGGGACTTATGTGCTAAAGAAAACACACCCACGATGAAATGAGTTGATGCAACAAGCAAGCATATGTATCCCAAAACTTGTTGATTATTGCATAGATGGCCTCGCGAGTTCGTGATCTCTAGAAAACCCAGATTTTTGCAAGCTATGGTTCATATTGACTTAGCTGACATGCGATGAACCTTGGAACCAGGCTCATCACTGGATGACTAACCTCTAGAATTATTGCTATACTTCATGCAACATAATTAAGCTCCACCTTTAATTTTCTACCCTCAAAGAATGGTGAAAACTTATTTGTATGCTTTTCTGGTTCATGTAGGGTCCAGCTTTTGAGGAACTTTCAGGATTTTTTGGAGCAAGGAATATCATTGATGATCATCGAGATATGCAATTGGACATAGATGGCATGTCTTATGAGGTAAATGAATCATGTGGTTTATGGGGCTTCTGGCTTGCTTCTTGCACCCGTAATAAATTTAGTCTGAAATCACACACTTTGAGAGAGTTGTTCTGCTTACATCTGCAATCTTTTACTTTTAGAAGGTTGATAATGCATTTGAGGAGGTACTATACCTTGCTTTCATTCAAACATGAAGCTATAGCCAGTGGCATTGCAGAATGACTGCAAACTTAGATTTATCGCTAGTAGTTTTAGTAATATCTAATTCTCTGTAACCACTACAGGAACTGCTAGCCTTGGAGGAGCAGATTGGAGATGTCAACACCGGCTTAACAGATGAACTCATCTTAAAGAATCTGAAGACAGCCATGCATGTTCCACAGATGTCCTCACTACCAAACCAATCACTCAGATTTGCTCCAGAGAACGATGCTTGTGTCATATGCCAGGTCCTTTTTCTTGGTACACTGTAGTATAGTTACAAGTGGTGGACATAACCAACAAGCACTATCCTATGCATATGAGATCAGCCTTATGAATCAATTAAGGGCCTGCTTGGGAGAAATCCCATGGGATTCAACGGGGTCAGTCAAGGAAGAGGAGCCTGGAGAAGAAAGATACCAGTGAGAGGGTTATCATGGGGGTCGTGGGGCACAATCCCAGTGGGATCAAAAAATACCTCACAAGGTGTAAAAAATACCCTGCGAGGTGTTTTTTTTTTTTCTATCCCGCAGGAATCAGGCACAAGGACCCGTCCGGCTCTCTTGGGCGCCATCTCTTTCTTCTCCAAAATCCCATTTCCCAACCAATCTTGCCAGATCCAGTAGGAAGTTTCCAAAGATGCCCTAAGAGCCTGGTTGGGAAATCCAGGTTGATTCGGCTGGATTGCCTATTGGATTTATTGAGTGGGAATTCTATGTGGATTAGACCAACCCATATAAACACATAACCCATTTTGCCCAAATCCTGTGGGAGGCAAAAAAAAAAAAAGACCTCCATAGATCTTTTTGACCTTTATAGTCTTTTTTTTCTTCCTGTAGTCCAATAGGCCCATAGATGGAATTTGGACTAAGATTAGGATGGACTTTTAGAGAAATATTTGCTGGGAAAGCCTATAGGCCCGATTCACATAAGAAATCCAGCCCCAATCCTGCTGAATTTTCCAAACAGGCCCTAAACTGGGAGAACTTCCTGTAGGAAGTTGATCTATCTACTGCCAAGGAATCTATGGGCAATATAAGACTTGACAAGAAACTTGCAAGGCCAGTTGGCAGGATGAGAGACCTGACTTAACTAGTGGCATGATAGGGAAATGCATCCATCTCTAATATGAAAATTGTTAGAGCTTATTGAACACTACCCCCAAATCCTTGGTATACATAATTGTAGCAGTTTGGGTGCTAATAAACCAGCTTTAGATGTTGAAATATACTACTGCACCAAATTAAACTGCAAGTATCCTTATGACAACTCTTGAGTTCATAACAGCTCAATGATACAGTGCTGTTCTGTATTACTCAAAATTAGCCATTTCTAGGACCTTGAACAGATTTGCACACTTCAGCGTTTTTCCATCTCAGTGAATCGAGTTTCTTCTTGTTCTTCTTTTTCTTGCTTCTTCTTCTTCATTGATAAGTGACAGTTTTCTGGGTTTGCAGGTGGGATACGAGGAAAAAGAGAGTGTAGGAATATTGGATTGTGGTCATAACTACCACGCAGAGTGCATAAAGCAATGGTTGTTGGTAAAGAACTTGTGCCCAATTTGCAAAGCATCAGCTTTGACCGCAGATAAAATAGATGGATGAGGAGTTTTGGAGCAGTATCATCGATCTATATGCTTAAGAAACTCATTTATGTTGATTTTTGTATATAGGGATGGTGGAAAATTCTGCCCTCACACCTTTTGATGGCCCTCTTAGTTGAGAGGGAAAACTTTGATCCTTGTAATTCTATAGAAACAAAATGAAATTATTTTGTCCAATTGCAGAATGTTTATTTCCTGTGTCTGGTGTTTAATGCATGACTACGAAGTTTTACAATTTGCATCCAGACCATTGCCAGTGAGACTGCTTTCAGTTCCTTCATAGCTTAACGGTGGGCTGTGAGAGACAGATGTATGGTCTTCCAACAGCTGATCATCTAGTGAGAGGAAGCATTAGGGCCTGTTTTGGATGTGTTGGCAAAAATTACCAGAGAATTGAGGAACCGTAGAAATAGTTTAATGCTGTCGGAGAATACCAGGAAAAAGTTTTAACCATGGTTCGGTTTGCTATTTGTTGTTTGGCTGACTTGGTTCAGTTTGATTTTTTTTTTTTTGCCAGTAAATTATGAGAATATTGTCATACTCTGTGACTTCCTCTTATGATTTAGATTGTCAAAAGAAATTTGATTTTACAAGCAGGGTTTTAATGGAATAAAATAAAATAAAAATTTTCATCTTTCTTGACAAGGAAAAATCCAAATGCTTAACTCCTTATATGGTTATATCCATTCCATATCAGATCTTGGTCTGCTTCAGCTAGAAACTTGGCAAATAATGGTGGTAACAGTTGCATAGAACCAAGAATTAATATGCGTAGAAAGGTGAGAAATGGTGATAAGAACTAATAACTTGGCAAATTAATATACATAGAACGAAGAATGTTGAGAAATAGTGAGAAGAAGTGGGACGAAGAGAGAGAGTGAGGGAGAGAGAGGAAGAAAGGTGAGGAATAATAGTGGAAGAGGTACAAGGGAGCGGGAAGAAGAGAGTTGGACAAAAGGTGAGAAATAAAGATTGGAAGTAGGAGGGGAGAAGCGATAGCAGAGAGGGGGAGAAACTGAGATTGGAAGAGGAAAAGGATGGGGGAGAGGGCCTGGCCGTCGGGAGAAACTATGATTGAGAGAGAGAGAGAGAGAGAGAGAGAGAGAGAGAGAGAGCCAGGCCCTCGAATTCTTCCCATGGATGTGGAGTGCCAACGTCAACACGTAAGAGGAGGATGCGAGACTTCTGTTTCAGGCATCGACACTCACATCTCATAGCATTTCGCTGCTTCATCTACTCTCCTGTGAAGGGCAGTTTAGTGAGTTACTAGAACATCATATCTCCAACATATGACTCTCTTCTTGAACCTTAACTTCATTGTTACAAGTCTAAATTAACAAACAAGAGTATTTTATACCAAGCAGAGGGCAAAAGCTGAACAGAATTGGGAAGGATAAACTCTGATAATATTTCAAGATTTCACAAAAATTTGGAAAAAGCTGTCTCCTTAGAGAGTCAAGCTTGCCTTCTCCCGCTTCAACATCTTCCACAAACAAACCACACTTCGGCCCTGTTTGGGGGAGCTTTTGGAGGGCCAGAAAGCACTTTCTGGCCCTCCAAAAGTACTTTTAGATGAAAAACTATGTTTGGTAACTTTTTCAAAAAGCTGTTTCAGCTTTTGCGGGAAGCTGAAAACAGCTTTTGGGAGGAAGCTCCAATTTGGAGCTTTCGGGAGGAAGCTGTTTCAGCTTTTTCAGAAAGCTATATTTTTGACAAAAATGCCCATATTAAAATAACATAATTACATAGTTTATCCCTGTATAAACCTAAAAATCTGCTGGAGCCAAGAACCCAAGCCGTCAGACTCCCTTCCGTAAGAAAAGGTATTTTTCTTTTCAATTTTTGTATGCATCTCTTGAACCACATTTTAGAAGAAAAAAAAATTTAATCCTTTTCTATACCTTCCAAAATCAATCTATTGTTTTTTTTTTTATCATCAACCTCGCGGCCCACGCTGAGGTCCTCCTCGAGCGTGGACCATGAAGAAGAGCCCCTGGACCGCGGAAAATTATTTTATGAAAAATTATGAAAAATTATTATGGAAAATTATTTTATACTAATAATTATAATATTTTATATCTTTATTTTTGTATTATACTATAAATATAATATCATATTATATTATATCATAATACATTAATATGTTATGTTAAATAATTTAGTATTATATTATATTATGAAAAATTAATTTATACTAATAATTATAATATTTTATACCTTTATTTTTGTATTATACTATAAATATAATATCATATTATATTATATCATAATACATTAATATGTTATGTTAAATAATTTAATATTATGTTATATTATGGAAAATTAATTTATACTAATAATTATAATATTTTATACCTTTATTATTGTATTATACTATAAATATTGTATTATATTATATTACATTATAATACATTAATATGTTATTTTAAATAATTTAATATTATGTTATATTATGGAAAATTAATTTATAATATTAATTATAATATTTTATACCTTTATTATTGTATTATACTATAAATATTGTATTATATTACATTACATTATAATACATTAATATGTTATTTTAAATAATTTAATATTATGTTATATTATGAGAAATTAATTTATACTAATAATTATAATATTTTATACTTTTATTATTGTATTATATTATAAATATAATATATATTACATTATATCATAATACATTAATATGTTATGTTAAATAATTTAATATTATGTTATATTATCAAATATTAATTTACTCTAATAATTATATTACTATTATGCTATATTAACATAATATTATTTTATATTACAATAATATTATACTATATCGTATATTTATGTATTAATTTATGTTATGTTTTATTATGTTGTGTTGTATAATACTATCCAATGTCCTTTATGGTAATTTTGTCATATAAAAGTACTTTCTCAGTTTGTTTACCAAACACAAAACAAAGTACCACAGCACTTTACGAATGTAGTTACCAAACAGCAAACAGCTTTTTATAACAGCTCTATTTCAGACAGCTCTACTTCCAACAGCTCTACTGCCACCAGCTCCCCCAAACAGGGCCTTCTTTTGACATTTTCCAGCTGCAGAGTTTGATCGATTAATAATTTTCAGGCACCCTTCAAAATAATCTTATTAATCATTTCCAACTGAATCTTAACCATAAACTGCCCACCGCATTCAATCAATGAATCTATTGTCCCCTAAGTAAACCAGGGTTTACCCGATCACTCAGAAAAGCAGCAGAAATATAAAATATATAACAAAAAATTCCAAAATCCGTATAACATAATCAGCTTTATCTGGAAAATTTAATGCTGGAGGCGAATCAAACTTTAAGTTTCCCAGGCTTATACAACTTCACAATTCAAAGAGAAAAAATAGCAAGACGCAAGCCAAACTCAATTCATCTGAAATGTGTAATTGTTTAATGGGGGATAAAAAGCCTGAGTGTCCGACCAATCATTTAGCCATAGAAGAAATTTGTAATGGGTACAGGGTATTCCAAGAATCCAACGATTGAATGCAACAGTAGCTTGTATTAATCAAAAGCAATAGCAATACATCAAATGAGAAACAAAAGTCTGAATGCAACAAAATGACAAACTACAAAAATTAAATCCTAATCTCTAGCCATCTCAGGCAAAGTTTAAACACATTCAAACCATGTAATCACCAGCAAAATTTCTGTGT
Organism: Phoenix dactylifera; assembly: GCF_051530095.1. Lineage (NCBI taxonomy): Eukaryota > Viridiplantae > Streptophyta > Magnoliopsida > Arecales > Arecaceae > Phoenix > Phoenix dactylifera. The sequence continues at coordinate 27,463,977 of NC_143198.1, read as the reverse complement.
GAGGAGAAGCATTTTTTAAGTGAAATTCTCCAGAGTTTCCCTAGATCACAAGATCAATTAACTTGTTACCCAGACCTAAACTGAGCAGCAACCAACTTTTTTCACAGCAGATACATCGTCCTTGGTTCCCACATTAATGGTCTGGCCCTTAGGCAATGCTGCTGGATCATCTCCAACATCAAGTGCCTTCCTGCTGACCACGCGATAGATCTGAGTGAGCACTTCAGTGAAGGAATTCTCCACATTCATTGCTTCCAGAGCAGATGTCTCCATGAAGAAGGTGTTCTCCCTCTCAGCAAAAGCCTTTGCTTCTTCAGTTGAAACAGCTCTAAGGTGGCGCAAATCAGCTTTGTTCCCGACAAGCATTATTACAATATTGGAATCTGTGTGATCCCTAAGTTCCTTTAACCATCTTTCCACATTCTCAAATGTGACATGACGAGTAACATCATAGACAAGGAGTGCACCAACAGCTCCTCGATAATATGCACTTGTGATAGCTCGGTATCTATTGCAACAAGAATAAATGAAAAGAATTTGTTAATAAGCTGCATACAGGCAGACAATGTGAATATTTATTAATAATACTATAAGGCAATATATTACACAAGTGTGAGGATTGGCTGATAATGAAGGTAAATGGCAGAAGATTTCAATAACAACAGTAATTTGCCTACATAAAGAGCAACATGGCTCCGCACTTCACAGTCCAATCACTCTCTTAAGTAGCATTAATTTGTGTAGGACATATTTGACACAATCCAAAGAAAATTTCAATTTCATCAGATCATCTGGAGATCAATTGCTGTTCCTACATGAGGCTAACCATAAGTTTACATGTTATGCATGCATGCCGTTCATTCTGAAACACCTACTTGGTAAGTAATCTAAGCACTTCTTCTTTCTAGCAATCCCCATTTTTTCCTCAAATGACGATGTAAATTGATCCATAGCTTCAAACTATTTCACTGAAAAATTCAACTTCTCTATGTTAGACAATCATGAAAACTGCTAGGGTAATTCTCCTCTTGATTGGGTGGACCTCATAAAGAAGCTTCTTCAAGGGCATTTTCCATGTCTAGGTCTACCATATCAAAAAATAGATGTTCAGGTTTTGCTTTTGAACCAGCTCTTATGGTCTTGGATGGAAATATTAAATTGTTTTTCCAGATAACCTTCCTTGTTATCACTTCCAGGTGACTTCTTTCCATAAACTGGCCCAAACTCTTTTCTTATGAAGAGCATGTTCAATCAATTTTTCTAAACTGCTTAAGGATCTATCCAGTACAATATGTTTTGGAAAATAACAGAACTAGAAGCTAAAATATAAGATGATATAAGAAAAATTTAGGTCTTATCCATATAAAACCTCACTGTAGAATTTCACGAATACAAATCAACTCAGATGTGAAAAGTGACAAAACAGATTGGCCAAAACATGTGCCTAATGTCTAACGCATAACATGACTAATTTCCGTATTTTTCAATATTGTCCTTCCAAACCCTTAAACCTAGTTTGCATTGCAATTACACCTCCAATTTGCATTCAGAAACAATTGTCTGTAATTAATAAAAACTAATCATTATGCACCAAATCAAACTAATAATTCTATGGCATCAACAAGTAAATAACATTACCACACCAAATGAAACGGTTTTAAGGAATATCTCCTAGATCCTCTATCATTTTCTTTGCTGAATCTAATGGTTGAACTTAAAGATACATTTTAATCATCTGATTATGTTAACTTAAATTTTCAAGTCACAGATGTTATATATCTTCTCTTTAGAATCTGTCATAGGTTAAAAATGTCATCCCTTCTTGGAGTATGTCTAATGTATCATTGTTCATCAGAGTCTCAGACATCAAGGTTTAATGGCTCACCAGTCAATGAAGGAGAGAGGGAGAAACATGTAAGGATTTAATTGATTAGTATAAAAAGTAGAAGCATCTAACGTGATTTTAAGCTTTCAACAATCAGAAACAAAATTGACATAGTAAAATATGATAGTTTAACGTGAATAAAGTTTTCTAGTATATTTTTTCTCATTTTTTTCTCAGGTACACTGAGATTTTTATGTTTATTTTTTTTTTATAGAAGTTATCTTATCTCGACAATTAGATGTTGGATGCATGTATCATTTCTTTCTTTATGCATTACAACTAACGATACATGCATCTTAATATATTTTAGAAACCTAGATGAAGATGGAAAAGAAAACAAGCAATAAATAATCAAATTAAATTACTTCATACGATGCAACATAAGTAAGAGATTTGGCAAGTATGACGATTGGAAAAAAGAATGTTCTCCCACTATCAGAGTCAAAATGAGACCAAGCTTCATCATAAGCATACTGTAAGGTCTACACAATATTAAATCTTGTTAACACTAAGTCAAAGTCAGCCAATTTCAATGCATTTACTTGAAAATTGCATACAAGTTGATGTGAAGTAACAATAGGGATTACAAGCAAACAATTAGAATTTGAATTGATTTTTGTATCTAAATCATTTTATTTTTCTTATTTGAGGGAAGACTGCTTTGTTTTAAAATCATGACTAAGAAATCCTTCTAAATGATCACCATGCATCACTTTGAGCACAATGGTAGATTCTTGGTTACTAGATTGAATATCCAGCCTGTTGGACAAGGTCAATTCAAGGTCATTTTCCAAGCAAACTATGTACTAGTTTTAGAATCACTGGAGTAACATTTAGATTCTATAGAACTATGTATGTATCTATTAGATACTGGGTTGAGACTGGCAGATTGCTTATTTTTCTAAGCGTTCCTCAGCTGAGGGTGTTATTGAGTTCAATGACAAAAGAAAGAATTACGACTGGAATAAATTTCTCCAGAAATGATGGAGGAGGCTGGTCATCCCCAAAGTAATTAATACCCTTTCCCTTTTCCACTCTTCCATATCACTTTTTGTCTTTTTTTTTTTTTTGGTGAATCGGCTGCTCACACTACCCTAGCATGAGCACAGCCACTTTTTGTCTTTTAGTTGATCTAAGTTTGATACAATCATATCACTAATTCACTATCAAGTGCTCCGAAGATTAGTTATAGAACGTAAACACATCGTAATTCTCAAAGCAAGAGAACATATCAGACATATCAGATCTGATTGCAATTTTTTCCTAGCTCTCAAAGGAAAGAAATTGAGCAGAAAGAATTCCAAAACCAATTCCCTATTCCGTTATACTGCAAGAAGCAACGGATTCAAGAGAATGCCAACAGATACAAACCGGACACGGAGCACTATCCAAATCAAGAAAAACAGAAAAATTCAAACAAGAATTGATCCACAGCACCTTAAAATTCCGACAAAAAATTAAGAAATTAATGGATCTGGCAAACAAAGCCATATCCGCGCCCGATCTGATGCCATAAAATTTAATAACCCAATCAAATGAACACATAATACGAATGAACGAAGAAGCTAACATCGGATCCGACGAGACCCAACCTAGATTGAGCGGAAGAAAGCAAGGAGGATATCGAGAGAGGTAAAAATAGGACCTTTCTTGGCCGGCGGTGTCCCAAATCTGGGCCTTGACGACCTTGTCTTCGACGTGGATGCTCCGGGTAGCGAACTCGACGCCGATGGTGGACTTGGACTCGAGGCTGAACTCATTCCTCGTAAACCTCGACAGCAGGTTCGATTTCCCCACCCCCGAGTCCCCGATCAGCACCACCTTGAAGAGGTAATCATAGTCGTCGTCCGCCCTGTACGCCATTCCTCCACCACCAACGCCGCCGCCGCCTTCCAATCCTTCCCCGGCGAGCAGATCCGAGCTCCCTCCGCCACCCTTCGCTTCTCTCAAAAGAAGAAGGACCGGATCATCACCGTCGTGACGATTCCTGGCATAGAGAGAGAGAGAGAGGAAGAGAGAAAAGATTCGAAGATTTGAGGGAAAGAAAGGAGATGGAAAAGAATAGCGACGTTAGCTTGCCATCGATGGGCGCTATGAATGTCGAAACGGATACCGTTACAATGGCCCGCGGTGAACCCTGCATCCAATGGTTGTTCTTCGCTCGCAGCGCACTGGCGTCTGATTAATGAGCGATCGGGTCCGTCGGATTCATCGGTACACGTTAACACGTACTCCTTGCGTAGTGCCCCTTGTAGAACTTAGAATTAGAAAGGTAATCGTTTTCTTAACAATCCATCAGTAGGTTTACCTGTGTATTTAGAAAGGCTAATTGAGATTAGGTATGAGATTAGACTCGATCTACAGGGACGATGATTGGATTGGGTCAGAATACAAGGGGCTATGGATCCTAATTTTATATTCTGGATGAGATTGATGTATGTCTACATTGGTTTAGATATCTATATCTGAAGTGGTTTAGTTAATCTTTGGATTGGATTAGGCCTTTCATGAAGAAGTGATCATCTCTTTGTAAGTATATACTAATCTTCAAGAGAATTTTCTCAGAAAACATTTTAACTATATTCATTAACAAGAAAATTAACTTGGGCATTGCTTCTAATAAGCTCTTTTAATTGGTACCCTATAGGATGACAATTGTGCGATATTTTATGCTATCGAACTATTTCTCAAAAAATAAAAAAAATAAAATAGTGTTGATACTCTTATTCAGGAGAAATCAAGAAAAAATTTAATAGAGCCAAATAGATATGCAAGGGCTAATCAGAAAAATCGAATATTTTACCACCAAAATATATTTTTTTGTTTTTAATTTTTTTATTGTAATTAGAAAAAGTGGTAGGGAAAACACACATGCAACCAAGCACGAAAATGGAATTAACGAACAGAGCAATATTTTCCAGCATGGAATAAAGGAGCGAAGGATGTGTAGTAGAACACAGTTACAAGAGGAAATGGAAGTGAAAAGTAGAAAATCACAGATATTTTCCAAGCACTCTGGCACCATGATAAAATTTGGAGCGGAAATTTTCTATTTTCTATATCTTTGATGTGTGCATCTTTCGGTGCAAATTTATATACAAGTACAGAAGTATAATGCCATTAATAATGGATATAATATTGCTACATTATAACATGTAGAATGTGTTCCATGTCCAGAGAATTTGTTGAATTGAATTCAAGTTTCCTTTCAAATTTGTTGCCCATCATAGGTGACTTGATATAGCTGAATTTATATTTGTATTTCAACTCTTTTCTATCCAGTATGATATAATATATCAATTAACCATCATAATCAGTTAAATAGAATAAGATTAATCATTGACATAACCAGATTCAACAACTGTAATTTTTAATCCATGCCATAAGCTGACCCATGTCACAAAAAATGGGCATGACTGCTTCTTCTGGTAAGTTATGACATGGGCCAGCTGACTCCTTCTTATGCAGACATGGGCTTAGTTTTTCCTAAACTTAAGGGGCTAAAAAGCCTACTTGGGCCCAACATATATTTCTTGGGCCTTGGCCCCACTGCTTGTAAAGCAGGGGTGGCCTAACTCAAAAGCAGTGGGCTAACATAATGGGGGAAATGATTGGATGCAACTAGCCAGCCCATGCACCATTTTGTGATAACAATGAAGGCAGCAGCACCACAGCCTGGTGAGCAGGCTTATCACTGTAACAAATTTCTTGAACACAATATTATTTGGTTATGAAAGGATATATAAAAATAGAAGGAATTATAAAACAAATAATTTGTGAATAAAAGATAGCATGATGGTCATAAGTTCAACTTTTGGAGCAACTAGGAGTTAATACTTGAAATTTATATATATATATATAAAAAAATCAGGTAAAACTTGCAGTCATTTCCTATATACAGAAATCTCAGATGGGTTGCGTTGGAAGGATTGTTTGAGTTGAGAGGTTGTTCATTTTTCTAGCATTGCTCATTGATATAATAATGAGTGCAAAAACAAGGATGCAAGAGTCAAGGATTCTACAATTCTTGTTAATGTAGTTAGTTATGAATTTTAGTTGGCTATAGTGAAATCTCAAGCATGACATATTGCAAGCTATGTTGCTCCACTTTTTTTTTTCTTCTTTTTTTTTTTCCTGTGGTGGTGGGGTTGTTGAGAAGCTTTCGATGATTTTAATAAAGGTGAACCTAGAACAAGGATATGCGAGTAGAAAATCATATTTGTAATACGCTATTATGATGAAGTTTTAAAAAATATTAGAAAAAGAACACACTTGATCTTTTTTCTCCCTCATATATATGTTGCATTTACTCTCTTGAAAGCTAATGTAGTCAGATATAAAACCTTGAAGGATATTTATCAACACATTGGCCTACTTAAATTGTTGAATTGTGCATGTAAGCCCCCCTTACTAATCGACGTTAGATAAATCTAGCAATTTAATGCATGAGGGTAGATAATATGTTTGCATCAGATAAAACCTACCATGCTGAAATTATAACATAACATGTTTTATGTCGTGTTCTATGAAGTGCTACTATGTTAAGATGACCACTTAATAAAAATATGTATGAAACACAAAAAAAAAGGTTTATAAATAAATACCATAAAGCAACAAGGATGGCATATACGTATGCATGAATGCAAGTACATGTATGCACACACACATATACATTTATTTAAATATATACATAGTTGGACCGCATACTTTATATTCTTTAAAATGAAATCAATAATTTTAAAATCAATGATAGGCCGTTTAAATTGAAGATTCACCATTAAATATAATCTACACTAAAAAAAAAATCTAAAAACCAAAATCTATTTATTTTGATAGACTCTAACTTATATATTAAAATGGTACAAAAATGAACGGTGTCAACTGCACTAGTATATTAAAATACATGATAAAACACAAGAAGTGAGAACCTACTTTATGAATTATGAATTAAGATTGCATAATTCACTAAATTTTGATGATTAAATTTAATAAAATATAATATTATACCATTAAAACCATCTGTTTTAATAGATTACCACCATAGCATTTAAATTTTTAGTTTCTTCGCTTTTTTTATAATGTAGATTATGTCCAATGATTTGGACCTTGAATTTAGATAGTACATTATCAATTTTGAGCATTAACTCATTGTTCAAAGAGTTAATATAAAATATATAACCCAGCTCATGTACATACTTGTATTAATTTGTTTTCCCCTTGCAAAAGGTTCATAACATTGGCCATAATAAATAAGATACCAAGAATTTGGAGCCTGCCAAGGCACAAGCGCAATACGCACCTTTGAGTTACAAATTTATGGGACAAGATATTGAATGCGGATAAAATTTTTTTTAAAAAAAAAGTGAGTTGCAAGGACACATGCAAAATCGTACGTCCCATGAGGAACAATGGAGCCATTGACCAGCTTTGGCAGGAAGTAGGGACCAGAGAGCTAGGTCAGCGTTTAAGGCGCCAGGGGGAAGTGGGTCTAGGACTTTGTTCAGGCCTAAGACGTGATATTATAGTCCTTTATTATACCCTACATCTTTTGGCGACAAACCTACGGACCTTTTGGCGGGGGTTTGTCAGTCAACCTTCGTTTGGTCTGCTAAGGGCTGAGTTCCTTCTGTCATGGAACTGTAGTTGACACGTACTACTGTATGTTTTGTTCGTGTTCTTCTCTTTCTTCTGTGTACGAAGAGTATATAGTACATAGACTATGGAGGTCTAGTAATGTACGTACCACTGAATTGAATTCAAAACACACACACACACACACGCACATATATATGACAAGTTGATAGCATAGCAACAGTTTAGGCCCTTTCCCACCGGCTCTTCTGAAACATGAGAGAATATCTCTCAAATAAATATTTAACAAAACGAGCAATGCTGTGGAGAGCCACAAGTATACCCATTGAATTAATCACCGGTCTGATGTGGCAGGAGAGGATTGGTGAAATTCATGGAGGTTGGCTATTCATGGGGAGCCACATCAGTACAATGCATGTTGGCCGGATGGCTAGCTGAGCAGGTAACGTAGCTGCAATTCGTCGCATTTTCCTAAGCAAGTGTTGAAGAAGTTTCAGGGTAATCTAAAAGGAGAATAATTATATACGGTTAGTAGGTATATATTTCGTACAAGAGCTGGCGACTCTGTTGCATACAGGCCTTATAAAGGTTTTTGTGGGTTATGTAAAAGGTTCCAGGAAAGCTAAAATACCGAGGCGTCCTAAGCAATTTGTTTATATTTTATTTTGACTTGAGAGCTACAAAGTGAAAACCCAGGGATCAGCAAAAATTTCTCATGTAAACTGGAATATCTCGAAAGAGAGCTCCCTTAAGATTCCGGCAACGTGAAACCTAGATAAATATCAGGTGCATGCCAAATGCAGAACAACGTAAGATATGAAGACGGTGCAATATATAGATACGGTTAGCGAACTTAGTTTTTAAGAGTTCATGTAATGGGCTTTGTTCTTGAAATAATTGGGATAGCGTCGGTCACTTATTTGAAATGATTCTGTGATCAGCCTCCACATAGATGAGGTTTGAGATTCCTCGTTGGCTCTCGATCACCCATGACAATCTTGTTGAGGGACCAATATAGAGATCATTGAGATGACAGTTTATTGGCTGAGATGAAAACCTTAAAAAAGATTTTCAGACGCACTAATATATTGCAGTATCTCAGCCTCTCAGGTGATATACAATGAAACATCCAAATATCATCTAGCTAGTTTAGTAAAAAAAAATAGATTAATTAACTGTCCTTTTATGTATTGATTTTTGGATTTAATGATTAAAAGATATGCACTTAATAAAACCATTAAAATATCTACTGTATCAAATAAAATTCCAGGATACAGTTCAATCAACATCAGCCAGAATTTAGAGACTGCATGCATTTCATAGGGAAACATAGCACTCCCTCCTTTATTTGGCTGTCATCTTACGTTTAAGTCCAATGCAAGTTTAGAATTTTACTTTTGAGTCCTTGTACATAATGAGACCTGTTACCCGTGCCCAGTTATATATGCTTTTGTACACATGGATGTGCCAGCTAATTGAACATAAAATGGCCATCAAAATATAGGGTTGGGCATAAAATTCTCACCATGAACTTGGACTATAAGTGAAATGGCGTGTCAATTCAACAATTTACCTTATGGCCACCAATATACATGGATATCTGAACCGAGATGATAAGCTAGGCAAACACAAACAAAATTTTCTGTCCAAGGTTAATGCTCCAATAACACTAACGCTTCTCAAACAGTAGCCAAAATCATGCTAATTTGTGTGTGTGTGTGTGTGTGTCCTATTGGTGTCCACCAAGCACATCACATTACCCGCATATATATAGATATAACGTTAGTGAAGAAGGCCATTATGGCCATTTTGTCCATGGAAAACTATAGAACTACAACATATTAGGAGAGAATACTGCAGCGAAATTAATATTAAAAAAAGAGAGAGAGAACTTTAGACTAATAAGCGCAATCACCAACTTGGCAAATCTCTTCCCAGCTCCTTGTGATTCTTCTAAACCTGCACAATAATACCGATCATGACGATGACGACGACGACGATAATAACAATAGCCCCATGAACACACACACACACACACACACACATATATATATATATAGAGAGAGAGAGAGAGACCACGTAATAGGAAGCGCCATGCTGAAGGGGCTGGAGGGTGACGCCCTGCTCGTCGGTGAGGACTAGGTGGCCGGAGGAGTGGAGGAGGAGGGCCGCCTCCCCAAACGCTTCCCTCACGTTGAATGGGCCCGCCGCCACCTCGAACGCCACCTCGTTTATGAAGACCGTCACCCTCGTCGCACCACCAACTCCGGCCCCTCCCAACCCTGTGGTCAAACCAATTAAGCACTCCATTAGAAACAGTAGTTGAAACTTGGTTCACCAACTATGTCACTTGTTACAGTAAGTACTAAGAATTACGTGCTTCAAAGAAATTTTTGCCCCTTGTTTAAAGCCGTGCCCACGTCCAATCTAGGTAACAGCGCCTTAACGTGCAGAGAAGGGTGGAGTAGAGAAACAAGACTACCCTCCTCTCCATCTTGTCAACAGCGTACGCATGACGTGACCACACATCACAGTGCCTGTTCCCCTGGATCAATCCCCTCAATTCTATTCCCCCAAGCATTTTCCTTTCTTTCCGTAGTCTCACTCTGTTTATGTCCCGAGTAATCCATTTTGTTAAATATTTCTTGACCTCTCCGGTTCTCAAGTGATCTTTAACCTCAATTAGGTTTTCTTCCCAAGCATTTTATGGGGTCTGACCACGGTTCGACATCTGCTGGGTGGTGGAACGAGCGGGGCCCATTGAGAATAGGACGTGTCAGGCCGTGAGGGCCGTGGTACCCGATCGACTCCCAGTTTTGGGAGTATGTATATTATGAGAACATATATATATATATATATATATATATATATATATATATATATATATATATATATATACCCACCCCCTGCTTTCTATTTTCATGTGTATAGACATTAAACAAAAGTTTGGAACTTGGAAGCCAACCACACCAGGATCATAAAGACATGACCCTGAATAGATAGAAGGCAAGAAAGATAGATGGATGATGGATACAGATAGACAAGAGAGAGGAGAACACATAATATGTATTCGATGAAACAAAAGATAAACGCATCAGGAGCTCTTATTGTCGCATACCTTGTACCTCACTGAAAGGACTAGCAGGACTAGCAGAATCAGCGGCACCAACTATGGTTGCAGCACCAGTAACAGCCACTGGAGCACCAACGCAAGTAACAGTAGCACCGGTAGCAGCTCCAACACTAAAGCTATGGTGCAATTGCGCCTTAGTCTTAGCCTCATCTTCATCACGCTTGCATCCCACCTGCCCCATAAGCTCACTCCACAGAGCCGAGCACAGGCCAGCTCCTTGCTCAGGTGCACCCAAAATCCCTGCTAGCTCTTGCGGCGCGAAGCAGTAGGTTTGTGGAACCTGAACAAAAAAAGGGTCGCCACCAAGCTCCACCGGAACATGAAAACATGGCTGGTTCACCACCACCGGCGTGCTCACCGGCATGTCAGTCACGCCTGAGGATCCACCTATCGAGGTTACTGATGGGACGATCTTGTCAGACCCTGAAGACCGGTCGGAGGATGAGGAGGTGGCAGTGGGGGCCGGTGCTGCGGTGGTGGGTGGAGAGGGAGCGGCGGTTGCGGTGGTGGCCGACCGGGGATGAAGGCGGGAAGACTGGAGGTGGCGCTGCTTGTGCTTGCTTCTGGACTTGCGGTTCTGGAACCAGTAGAAGACGTTGGCATCGCCGACCTGACCGTACTCTTGAAGCTGTACTCGGATCTTTCGAATCTCGTCGCGTGGCGGGTTCACCATGCCTGAGTTGAAGATGGCCTCCAAGATGCGAATCTGCTCCGGCTTCGGGTTCCACCTTGGCTTTGGCTCCGGGCTACGCTCTTCACAACCTGGGATTGCTATTCCTTTTTTTTTTGTTAGTGGGTGTAAATCCCTAACCCTAGTTGTGCACTTCAAACTGCATGCCGAACTAAAAAATATAGAATAATGACTATATGGAAAGGAAAATTATTTCAGATAAAGAAGTCATGATAATTGCGTTGTGATTAGACATCTCTGTGTGTGCGCGTGGGTGACTGCTTCTGTGTACTGTCGGCAGTAACTTGCACTGAGAAATCTTTTTGGATGATAAGAGCATGACTTCTTAATACAAAACAAACATGTGAAATATAAAGTTTTAAAATTACTCATCCAATACGCAGCTAATAGGGAAGAATCCAAGACGACAGAATATAAGAAGCTGGAAAGAGTAGAATTAAGAGGATAACAAATTAATATTAAAGCTCCAGATGTATGTGATACGAAAGAAAGGTGAGTATCCTCAACGACAACCATCATTTATTGATATCAAATGCTTTCATGTTTTCAAAGTATAAGAGATGTCACGATGCCTTCCAGCTTTCCCAGACAAAAGATAAAAGACTGACATTATTAGCAAACCATAACAACCGTTGAAGGATAGAAAAAGAAATGAAATTTCATACCTGATGTGCAAGGAGTCTTCTGGCAGCCACCTGATAAGAGGGATGATGGGTTGATGTCGTGCTGCCATTGGTGGTGCGTGTTGCAAGGCTTGGACTTGAACAAGCTAGGCCAGTGTCTGTTGGAAGAGGCCATGATGATATCGTAAATTGGATTACGATGATGTTGTTGATGGGAGGAACGGTGGGAGGGAAGTGCACTGAGGCTGATCCGAACCAGGCAGTCAGTAGAAATAGTAGATAGGAGACAGAGAGAACTCTTGGTGGGGGACCTATATATCCATCAATATATCTATCGAACTCTTTTGCTCTCCGGTTCTGTAACCTCCCTTGGAGGTAGACAGAAAGCCCCCTCTTCTTATAAAAGCCTCCACCTACCCCTGTATAAAATTTATCACAATTAATAACGAATATTTTTTTTATGCACAGATATAAAAAAAGAAGGAACAGTTGCCTCCCTCCTCCCAAAGGAAACAAAAAAAAAAAAAACCCATTAAACTGCAGCAAGAAACTCCTAGAAGCAAAGCCCAAGAACATAAATAACACCAGGAAATGAAAGGTATGAGAGGTGAAGGGAGAGGAGGAGAAGCAAGAGGGTGGTACGCTCCCATACCTCCCTTTTCACTGCATTAAAGCCCAAATGCTGATGCCCACTACTCAAAAGTACACTGCAATTCCCTCGTATGCCAAGCAAAGGGACAAGGAAAAGCTCATCTGCTGGGGCTTTCTTAGTACTACCATCAGAGGAAGGAAAGAAAGCGAGCTTTTCAGTATGCTGCAGAGGGATGGAGGTGGTAGTTGAGAGAGAGAGTGAGAGAGAGAGAGGGCGAGAGAGAGCATTTTAAAGGAGTGAGTAAAGCAAACCTAGGGATTGGCATTCATAATAAAAGTGAAGAAGAAAATGAATACACTTACAATATTACAAGCAACAAGAGAATAAGTAAAAACGTGCTACCCTTCTTTCAGCTTAGAAAAATAACCAAAAAGTTCATGCAAAAATGGCGAACAAATGACAACCCTAATATGGGATAGTAGACTTACCTATCAAGTTATACAATTAAAGGAAATAACACCCATCTCTTAACAAAAGACTTCCATGAAACCTTGCAACCTTCTGGATCATAACTTAAGATCTTCGGTGGCTTTGGATAAGGAGAAAAATGTTAGCCAGAGATGGGAGAGAGGTCTGGCCAAGAAGTCATGGAATGAGAGTCTTTGGTTGAGTATCTCCGCTACCTTCCTCCTGTTTGGCTTTTTCTACCTAAGGGTTCTCTTTTGCTGGGGGTTCGCTTGGCTCGGTAGCTTGCAATAGCGTATTAAATGTCAATGAGGTTGGGAGAAGCTTTTAAGTGTGGGATTATTCTAATGGAAAAGGCTGTTGCAGAAATAAATGGGGGAGAAGTGGGGGGTGGAGGGTTTTGAAAGTCAAGGAGGCAACGAATGGGGCTTTGATTGGAAAATTGTGTGGGGGTGTAGTAATTGCAGGTTTTGGTCATTTCGGGCATGGTGAGGTGCGCTTGGGTTGACTCGAGGGGTCGATTTTTCTTCTTTCACTCACATTTCCTCTTTTCTCAGAGAAGTCTATATTTTTTTTACAAATTATAAATAACAACAGCAGCAACAACGAAAACAATAGCTATAAAAACAAGTTATTATTATTCATATTATATTATTATTATCATTAAAAAATTGTATAGGTCAAATTGGCCTACTCTGAATCTCTGATGGTAACATGGATGCTGTTGCATGGCCATCATAAAGCGGATCTAATTAATTTGTACCAATTATCTTACCACAAGTCATGTGAATTGGTTTATGGCAGTCCACATTTCTGAGTCCATACTCAAAGCAGAACGGTATACACCTCCATCCAAGTCTAGTGACATCACTTAGCTTATTCACTCGGCATAGTAGTTAGGACTGAACACAAACTATTTGAGCATGTCCTACTTAATTTGGATAGAAATTTTTGTACCCAATCATATGTATATTATACAATGTTTTCTAGATTCATATCCATATATAGTTTAAAAAGTTTTCAGATTTGGATCTCCATATAGTAGGTCAATACACTTGATGTATTTTTTATGGAGTTATGCTTTTTTTTAATTGAATGATAATGGTTCTGTATCGATAATCCAATTTGTTGAATATGATCTAATACATATAAAATATGTACATAGAAAAAATTATATAATTTCGAGACCCCTAGCCTATGTTTCAAGTAACAAATACTTTCCTCCATATATATTATATTTTTCAAACACCAGTAGCATAATAGTGGTAACTCTATCTGGAATTATAACCACCAATAGGACTTGGTCCAACTGGTTGCACCCCTCTCCTCAAAAAAGAAACTTCCAAGTTTAATCTTGGAAAATGATGCATATTCGAGGATTCCTTTCTAAAAGCTTGATATCTTCCCCATTTTCATTTGTGGTTGATACCAATATGTATGGAGATCTTAATATATCTTCCCAAAGCAATGAGTTGGAAAAATGTAGAAATCATTGGGATACATACATTCTTCGATTTCCGAATTTTCTCATACCTTAGATGATATTATCCACATAGGACATCAATATGTTAGCAAATGTTGTAAAATTTATGTTAATAATATTTTAATAAATTTGTTTTAGTATTTGATGATTGAATTATTTGTTTAGAATTATCAAAGAAAGTTTCAAAAATCCTAATCAATATATTGATATTGTTAAGGTATCATCTTGGGATATATTATCATCCATTTATATCATATTAGTCTGTGCTTAATACCAATAGAAACTGAGATCTCACATTTGCCACTATATTCATAAAAAACATAAAATAATAAGCATCCGTCAATTATGTCTTAGTTGAAAAATTCACACATGTAATTTACCTTAGCAAAGGCTCTGGATGGAGGCCAGGGATCATCATTCATATATGTTCGTACTACAGTCAATGCTTTTTGCTCTTTTTTTTTTTTTTTTTTTGGTGAGAAGCAAACTAAAAGGCTACCGCACCCACTTACACCAAATTGCCCAGTGTCTTAGACAAGTAGGAAGCTGATGTAGTCACTATTCTAACTTGTAGATTTACTGGCCACTGTGCTTATCAATAAGATGAGGAGGGTATATAATTATGATTCTCCTTGTACAGTGTATCACATAGGTTTGTATGGCTCCATGTGGTAGACTCTGACACGAAAACTTGGGATGCCATCATCCAAGACGTTTCCTTCCTGATATTTTTGGTAGCAAATCATAAAAGAAGGGTGGATTAGCAGAAGAGACAGCATAGATGGGTGGGAAGGGAGAGAGAAGAAGGGAAAGAAATGAATGAATGAATGAATAAAAGAAAGGGTTTATGGAGGTGACGTACGGTGAGCAGAAAGTGCGGGACGCAATCCCATCGCGGCCAGAGGCGAAGGTGACGGGTTGGCGTACGGCCTTCTTTGTGTATGGGGATCCCATCGAGACGGTCTCTCCAACCAATAAAAAAGAAAAAGAAAAAAAAGGAGGAGAGAGATGGAGAACAACGAAGGCTGGCTTCTCGCCTTCTCTTCTTCTTCTTCTTCTTCTTCTTCGCTTTTCGCGTTGGGTCTCGGGTGGTAATAATAATAACAAAGGCCGCAGGGGCGGGAACGCTGGGGTTGTGAACGTTTGCAGTTGCTCTCTGCCCGACCTCATCCCTATTTAAAGCAACTGAGACGGGAATCTTTTCTTGCCGTGTAAATGGCAACATTATTTATTGGGGGATCGGTTTCCGTCGCCCACAACGTTGGAAAGGAGATAATGCATGGGTGATGGGATGTGTCTCCTTGAATCCATTGAAAAGTTTCATGTTGGAATAGGAGAAGCTCGGATAAGATCATCCATCATTCATGTATTGCAAGATGGTAAATTGGTCATTGAACACGTCAAAGAGATGGATGTGCTTGTCTCTTTGTTCGGTTATGATCATCCATCATTCATGTATTACAGAACAGTTGATAACTGGATCTCTATATAAAGTTTCATGATCTGAACTCTACATGAAATGGTACACCTCGGTGAGGGGGTTGACGAGCTAAGAATTGAACTAGGGATACACAGTATATTGGTTGTAGAGCTGCAAAAGTATGAACTTAATATTTTGACTTTTATTTAACTACCATTTAACATTTTGTTCTCTACATAGTCTTTATATACACATTTAGACCTATACATGAGTAAGAGATTGAACATAAAATGACCATCAAATTCAAGGATATAAAATTTTTGGTCCACAAACATTAAACACTAGATACAAACCAATATAAGAGGTGGACCTCGATTTCCCCTATGAAGTATTTGTAACATATAATGTGATGATGACTTGGATGGATGCCATGTGTCTACTGAAATATGAGGAGCAATAGGGGCCCTTGCTTATACATAAACAAAGTTCATTATTAAAGGGTCCACAACAGAAAACACAATGGGCCCATCAAGGGGAAGATTGCTGAGATAATCTCAGACATTTTAAGACTTCATGGTGTATTTTTAATGGTAGTCTAAAGTGCCAATTCAGTGGGAACATTTGAGGAACAAGATGACTATAGACTTCTAACAAGCATGCATATGAGACATGTGGTAGGAAAAAGTACTTAGGGTTTATTCAACAATCTCCAGAAATAATTAAAACCCTCAGATTCATTTTTATACCAGTAGATAGGGGAAATTCAGTGTATGGCTCCAAGTTTTATCATTATGATGCAAGACCACTATTTGGTGTCTTATTGATTGATTCTTGATCACTTTAAATTAAATTACCATTTGCGTTACATGTGACGCGATGAGAACACCATGACTCATGAAAACATGTTCCAGATTCAATCATAACTGTTTGTGAAATACAATCACACACCACATGTCGAGTCCATTTCAAAATGAGTAGAGCACCAAAGTTTTATGTGTCAAACTTACCTCAACTTAGCATTTGGACTTCGACTAGAGAAGATACAAAGTTTGGATCTAGACTAAGGAAGGTAATAGCATGAATGCAAGGTAATAGCATGATTGCAAGGACGAAAAATCTATTAAATAAACCTACCTCTACTAAAATCAGCTCATTTAGACTATATCGGACCTATCTCAATTTTGATTTGATAGACCTGATCTAAGCAAATTCAGGCTGGCTTTTCTTATCCAACGAATTTGAGCCAGATTAGGCCGACCTCACCCAATACTTAAAACACGAGGAAAAGAACAACCCGAGCATGAAATAAACATATGTAAATACCTTGAAGCGTGCATGACCAGCATATATAGTTCAGGAACATAGGATGCAAATGCAATCAAGCTCACAGGAACAACATTTAGCCACTTGCTCCCGTGCATGGCCTAAATGCACCAACATGCTTAAAAAGACACATGGGAACCCAATTGGTCTTCAATTAATAGAAACACAGGTAGTTAATTGGAAAGCTCGGCTATCAAGTTGATATATTGTTTGATTGAACTAGGGAGACGTGGGCTTGTTTGGTGCACTAAGATATGTCACAAACCAGTTTAGGAAAAATAAAAAATAAGTGGCCTCATAACTTGATATAATGAAAAGAACCAAATATGACATTGTTTAATAATAAATGTGACGCCATGAAAGCTAACATCCAGCCTAGATGTTCTTGTCAAGTTTTTATGGCCAGTTTTGTCCCTCTTGGAGAATTTTTGTTGTGCCTTCGTTCCTCACTTAGTATCCTCTGTTTCAATCAGAGGAGATCCCTGATGAGTGCATTGATGCTCTTTAAAGTGCTTTCCGAGTGAGCAAGACACCCTGAATAGGTGCAAAAATGAAAATTGTGCTTTGGGCACTGAATTTTGGGAAAGCTTATCAAACTTGGGGTAATATTTTCAATCAAGTACCTAAATATTTATTGAACTTTTTACATGTATAACTCTTTAAATATGCCTCATTGCATATTTACCCTTTAAAAGCTATTTACTCCCATCTAGCTGCATTTTACATATTGAGCACTATTGTCATAGATTCATTTTAGTGTCATCACACCAAACAGCCCACACCGTTGCTAAATTGTTGTTATTTATAAATAATGATGAAAATTGTTGTCCTTCTTCTCTCCCTGAATGCTATCTTTTTCTTGGTCAAGATGAAAGGTTCCGCATCAACCATAAGTGACCGACATGATTATTTGATCAAGCTCCAACTAATGTACGTTTCTAAGTGAGTGTTGGGGTGTAATCAAATCAATTTATGTAATCCAAGTGCGGGAGATATATCTTCCAAAATGCTAATCAAACTTCTGGCTATGATATGCTAGTCTTTTTTACTGAATGGACCTTGTTGGGAATCAGGCGCCAACTAAAAGAGTTGAAAACAAGTTTGGAGCTGGCCTGACTATGATTTTAAACTTCAATAGATCGTATCTTGATAAGTTAAATCTATAGAAATCAAATAAATTACTTCACTAAGGTGATCATGGTCTTGCTGTTATATAGAATGAAGAGGATACCGATATATTTATAATTTTTTAGTAATAATGGATGCAGAATATAACTGACAAAAGGTGGGACATTCTCCATTGCTTGAGAGTAGAAGTTTTAAATGACCTGCTACCATATACAGTGCAATTTCTAGGACATGTACCATGTACGGTGCATGAATACGAACACAACGTCGCTCCAACCTAGTGCCCTGCTCCACCCACTTCTTCTTTTTTTCTTTTTTTTTTCTTTTTTTAAATGAAAACGGCAATTCATATAACTTTAACGTGCGTACATCCTGTCAAATCAAAAAAAAAAAAATAAAGAGTACAAAAAAGAGAGTATGTCATTTGTGGAAGGAGGCGACCCAATCTGCTGTCCTGTTCGCCTTTCAAAATATATGTGCTGCCTGAAATGCACCCATCTTCTGAATCAGTCTGCGGGTCTCATGAATAAGAAGGTGGCCATGGGTATATCCACATCCGAGAAATACCCAATCCCCAAAATGAAAGACATACATTTAGCATCAAATTCCACTGTCATTTTATCTTCTCTACATCCTCAACCCTAACACGTTGTCCCTGAGGAAGCTGTTGATAGATCTTCTCATTTCTTGCTTATGTGAAGAGAGCGTGTGAAAACCATAGAAGTCAATTAGAATATATACAGCTATTGGGGGAGTGTCCTTGGTGAAGAATGCTTGATCTGGATGCTCCATGGGCCAATCCCATCCATGGGCAAAACTGGAACTACAATACAAAGGCATGGAGATGTAGTGCTGTTTTTTTATCTTTGCCTTCAGATATGCCATCCTCTCTTTTCGCGTGTATGCATTCAAGAGGGGCAATCCACGATTATACTTAGATTTTTGACGCGTAAGGTATAATAATTTTATATAATCCCTTCCTTGGAACTTGCCCCTCTTATCTCTTGATCAGGACGGAATAGAATATTAGGCAGGGGACGACTGCAAACGTAGTTGGGAAATTATTCTAGAGGATTGTGATTACCCACCTGAAAAGGCTATCATTACGAAATCACTCCCGTCATGCAAAATCTTCTCTCATAGTCATAGGTCGTGCCGCAACTAGATCCCTTTGGGAGTTAGGATCCACATGGACAAGGCATAACCGAGTTCTTAGTCGAGTCTGGCCCGCCAACAGCCACAGGGGTAAGACAGACCAGGTCAAGCCTTGTCAGCTCCCAAGACCGGGATAAAGCCCGAACTTAATCTACATTACCGGCTCAGGTCTCGTATTTGGTCACAAAACAATGCATCACTTGGTTTCAGTTATAGCACTTCCAGTCTTACTAAAAAGAGGGGGGGAGTGCGACCCCCTGTAACAAGTTTGTAGAAAATGTAGACCTTGAAACAACAGGGAAGACTTCATATAGCCAGTGGAGAGCCTAGCAAATTATTTCTTCCAGAAAACAAAATAGTATTATAGAACAATTTACTCAATACTTCAAGAATGCTGGCAGCAGTAGCAAAGGCAATTTTTTTATACTGCGTTCTCTTTCATGTTTCAATAAATAGCAACATGAAATCTTGATTCAATCTATTTTGCCGCACAATACATGGTCAGCTCATATTTTGATATTATTTTCAAAATTTCTTTCTAACGAATGTCGTAATGAATAAATAACATGTAGCTATGAGAAAACCTTACATAAAAAATTTACGAAATTATCTTGGTGGCCGTGGCTTTAATCTTTTGGCTGGCTATGAGAAAACCTTACATAAAAAGTATACCAAATTATCTTGGTGGCCACGTCTTCAGTCTTTTGGCTTATTTCTCATCATCTTCCGTTTATTGGCATCAAGATATCTTTTCCTCAACCTCACAGCCTTCGGTGTTACCTGCACGGGGCACATGCATTTATCAGTGGTCAATACAAATGACAGATCACAATAAGTTTGGAAATGAAACTGGAGACTTGCCTCAATAAGCTCATCGGAAGCAACATATCCAATTGCCTCTTCTAGAGATATCTGCAAATTTATTGTTGTCCATAGTGAGGGACTCATCTTGTGCATTTACCAAAAAATATTAAAAGACTGACTTGACTAAAACAATGTGAAAATGGGGCATCGATGATTCACACCTACATGATGCCTCAGTTACACATCATATACAAAGACTAGAGACTAATATAACAACTCCCTTTTCAATTCTCAAACTTGTAGGGCATATATGCGAATTAGTCCAATCTATTAACTTAGTGGAATGATAGCTAATTTGCATAGCCAAGTTCTTTCAATAACTAATAAACCATAAAAAAAGAGTTTTAAGAGCAAGTAGCACATCAAGATTCTCCTAAAAATATAATAGCCGCATGTTGAGAAAACAGTGGAGCACAGACCCCATTAAGTTCTTACTGTGAAGTGGTGCCGTGTCGTGCTTAGTATATAAGCCACTTTGGGGGTCAATAAACCATATACCATTCAAAAGTTCTGATATGCCTTCTTATTTTCAGAGAACCACAGGTTCTCGCAGCCGTCAAGATATGCCAAGTCTGGATCTCCTACTGTTCATGACACCTGACGACCTATCATGCAAAACTAATGGAAAGTAACTGAAATTCTTCTCTACAATCTGTATTACCTACACAGAATAATCATCATGCTTAGGTCCATGTTTGCCTCTGAGGCCCAACCTAAGGAACCTAAGATCAAGTTTCTCGATGTTTGATGCCCCAAACACATGGGCCTTACTCAAGTACACCTCGAATCAACTCCATTCATCAGGTGCAGCCAAAACATCATGACTCAAGTCAACTAGCCTGACCTATAAGTTGGCTCAGGTGCAATCTCATAACTAACAACATAGGCGCCCCAAATACCTATGTCGGCACAACCACAACCAAACAAATGGGCTTCTCCCTAGCAAGTCCTGGTTAAAACATGACACGAGATGTCAGTGGACTAGAATAAAGCACCATTGTTAGTACCATAGTTTGTCAAATAATGATCTTGGATAGCACTATATGGTTTAAACAGACTATCCAAATATGTGATTGAATCAACAGAAAAACATAAGAAACACAGCATATAAGCTCTCTACAGTTGACCATGTAAAGCAGTTCCATTGGTTCGGTTCAAGGAAAAATATCTAAATACCAAGATGGCAGCACCAAGTGTTGCTTGTTCTGCAGGAGTTGTCACAAATTGGGTGCAGGGGACTGCTCTAGGCTTTATTATAAAGAGCACTCAATTTTGATGTGTTATTTTTCAAGAATAAATCTTTGCTGTAGCTCAAAATGGATGCTAGGTCTTCAAATGAAGGCTACTCATGGAGAAGTTTGTAAGGAAGGCACCTAGGGATGCTGCAAATAAGGAGACAGCAGAATCTCCTCCAAAATTTGAACCTATATCACTGGATTACCAAACTAAAAGATCTCGACTTTTAGACCTGTAAAATGTAACCATATGGATATCCAATATGTCTCCGATGGAGCATATAAATGGGGAAGCATATAAGGGTGATGGAAACATGAAGAACGAAACCATTTATTCAGTCCAAGAAGTTGGAATTTCTCCTTTTTATAAGAAACTGAAGAAGGGAACCCTA
This sequence comes from Phoenix dactylifera, assembly GCF_051530095.1. NCBI lineage: Eukaryota > Viridiplantae > Streptophyta > Magnoliopsida > Arecales > Arecaceae > Phoenix > Phoenix dactylifera. The sequence continues at coordinate 27,441,996 of NC_143198.1, read as the reverse complement.
GGATGGGGTGGGACAAGGGTCAATGGTGGGAAATGGCACTGGCTGCAAGTGAGGGAAAGAGGATAGAAAGATGGTGGGAAAGTAGGACATGGAACGGAGGAAGAGGAAGAGGAGGAGGAGGAGAAGAGATTGGAGAAGGCAGAAGACAAAGGACAGGAGTCAGGTTTCCAGAGGATAGGGTAACTTTTCCCCTTTTTATAAGAAAATAAAGATATAAAATATAAAAATAATATCATAATGTGACTGCATTCTGACCTGCGAGATCATAATGTTTGACTCCAAGCCAACACGACCCACCAGTGGGTGAAGGTTGCTGGAACCATACCTGACCCATGAATCCAATGGGTTTTGAGTTGGCAGGTCAAGTCCGAGTCAGGTGAACAGGATCTGGTTATGGTTGCTGCCCATATTAAATTACTCTATGACAAAGTTGTTTGGATCTTTAACAAGTAATAGGAGCCAAGTAGAAGTCTAACCAATGAAGATGCGTATTCTTTGACAATTGAAAACGAAGAAGACTCTTGCATGTTAACCCTATTGGCATCACTTAAATACAGTTCTATACACTACACAATATTAGTGTTTTTACTTATAACTTTTCTCGTCTGTGACTCCAGTTGGAATGATTATTGCTCAATGCGCTTTCCAATGGTGCTGGCTCATCCTTGAACGAACAAGTTTTTCCAACTTCTCTTTCAACAGCCAGATCTTACTCATGAATTAAGAATTTGGGTCAATTGGATCTCAACTGCAGAAATAAAGCTTGTCTTTCGAGCAAATAAATGAGTTATATTACAACTACCCTTATAAATATGTTTTTAAAATTTGATTATGAATTTTAAATATTTGATATCTTTTAATATATGCGTATATAGGTACATAATAAAAGCAATGATGGGTGGTGAGGACCCATATTGACTATCATGAGAACTTTTCTTGTAGCCAGTACAATCATATTTTTTCTTTCTTGAGTCATTATTTCACCTATTCCTCAAAATGTGATCCATCAAAATGAAAAATATAATAAAATTACATTGAAAGAAATTCAAACTATTAAATTAACAAGTTTTGGCTCCCAAAAATATCCAACTAACCCAATAATTTCAGGACAGAATAAGTCCTGCTACAGTGAATGGCTCCTAGACCTAAGAAGTAGCTTCAACTTCTCTATGCATGCATGTTCTGTAGCCAATTTATATTTTGTGTGAATTAATTAAAAGCAAAGTTTGGTTGGAGATGCTAAACCTTTTTTGACATCCTGATCCAAAAAAATCATATGCAGTACATTCCTAGAAAAAAATGTATAATTTGATAGGAAAATTACCATACGAGGTGGAGTCAGCTTGACATTTTCATCTTTTCCTGGAGCACGAATATTCGTCAATTCTTTTGTTCTTACAGGATTTATCTGTCAACATGGTTAATTGTTGCAAAACTCAGTGCTGATAGAAAAAGCAAAGTTGGAAACGGAACATCCAAATTCCAAGAGTACAAACTTCTTACATCAAGATCAGTATCACGGGAGTGTTCGCCTACTATCATGCCTTCATATGTCTTCGCGCGCACAAAAAGAAACAACAAATAAGAAGCACATCCAAAAGTGTATCTGATAATCTTGAACAAATTAAGTATAGCTAGATTATGTACCTCCATGCCAGGAGAGACAAAGAGAGTTCCACGGGCTTCTAAACTCATAAGTGCATGAGCAGTAATGATTCCATTACCCACTGATACCTGTTCATGAAGCAAATTAAGATGAATAGTGAGTCAAGATGTAATGGGGCCATCAATTGCAAGTCTAATTTTATAAAGACTGGATATCACCATCCGTGAAGAAGTAAAGCCATAAGTTGTTGAATTGCAACCAAAGCAGCATTTCTTTCTAGTTAGTTTTAACATGTAACCAATCAAATAGACAAGATAAAAAATAAATAAATAAATAAGCAAATGCAATTGGGAGCACGGTTTGATGGCTTGTTTAGCTAGCATGTTCTTGAATCCACCTATCAGTTTTATTCATCTGTCCTCACATAAGTTTATCATCATAGATTGAAGAATACTGGAGGTGGGTGCACTATAGAACAAAGAACCACTTGAGACTGGCATATTTGTGTCTTGTAAGCTCCAATACAAAAGAATGGTAGGACCAAGGTATGTTGTGCCGGTATTGAAATTCGTACCGATTGCTCGGCAGTATGGAACAGTACCGTGTCTTTCCATTTCGAGACCGTACCGACACAACCAAAGTTGGTGGGGGGGAGGGAGAGAACAGAAGAAGAGAGAGGGAGGGAGAGGGAGAGGGGGAGGGAGGGGGCGGGAGAGGGAGAGAGAGGAGAGCGGCCGAGAGAGGGAGAGAGAGAGGGGGAGGGTCGGGGCGGGAGAGGGAGGGAGGAGGGTTTCCCCCTCTCGACCAGCTGCATAGAAATAGGGGCGAAGCCTTTGTTTCATTGAAAAGAGAGGGAGGGAGGGAGGCAGGGAGAGGGAGGGAGGGAGGCAGGGAGAGAGAGAGAGAAGGGAGAGAGAGGGAGGGATACGAAGGGAGAGAGAGGAGGGGGAGGGGGGAGAGAGAAAGAGGCCGAGAGAAAGAGGGGGTTTTCGAGCCCCCTCTCCTCGGCAGCAAGAAAACAAGGGGTTGAACCCTTATTTTGTTTCGAAACAGGGGCTCTGCCCCCCATTTTTGTGCAGTCAAAGGAGAGGATGCTCGAAAACCCTCTCTCCCTCTCTCGGCCTCCCCCCCTCCCCCTTCCTCCTCTCTCTCCTCCCTCTTCCTCATTTCGCCGGATTTCTCGAACCGAATTGTGCCAGTCCACCCTTGGTACGGCTTGGTACACCTTGAAGCAGGTGGTTCGGGGCAGTACAACATTTCATATGTAGGACAAATCAGTTCATGAAGCATTTTCTGAGTTTTTTAGGTCCATAAGGTGTAGAAACATGATTTTTTCACTGGATAAGAATTCGAAGAATATTATCATAAGCATAATTATATGTATTCTGCAAAGCAACATGCTTTGTCCTTTGTTCTAGTAATAGAAATAGAGCACACTACTCCTCGGAAACCAGTGACTTGTGGAATGACATCAAAATTCATGTATTCTTGCATGCCAAACCTCATTTTATAAATTTAATACAATTTGTTATACTACATAATTGTATTGAAGCTAAAAGGTCGAACATAGCAAGTTCCATATAAATGTGTGTCAGTGTGTCTATTATTCTGTGGTTGGTTATGTGCAAAAGTAACAAAATTTTAAGTAGTGGATTACTTTACCAAAGCGAAAAGATCATATTTTATTGAAAACTTAGGTGAATTTCAATCATCAGAGATCAAACAATCAAAGAAGAAAGAAATGGTATAGAAAACTTGGAGATATCACATGGAATAGGCGAATTCTATAATATTCAGAATGATTTGTCAAAGTTATGCCTAAAATGTGATAAATTACAAGAGTACCAAATATTTATAAAAAGACTTCCTTCAAAAAAATAACTAGCAGAATTTTCTCTCTAGGTTACAAGTATTTTGACCAGTAACCAGGTTAAAAAATCTTTTTGGATTTTTGAATATATAGAATGTTGATAAAAATTATATTTTAGGAGAACATTCAGATATCCAAATAATATAAACAGTCCAAATCAATTAAGCTTCATAAAAGAACACTTGAAAGGTTCTGAGAACTATGTCATAAACTAATGATCAGGGCCGTTCAAAGCATGAACTTGATACCTGCTTAAGACCTTAATCAATTTATATAACTCGCATACATATGAAAGATTTCCAAAACCAGTTGGTTGCTACATGAGTGCATATGTTTCAGGTTGATGGCACACTTTCAGTTGGAGTGACAAGTGTCCTCAGGCAGTCTGGCAGAAACTGCTGTTATTCAGAGGGGCATGTTTGGCTTCAGAGTCCTTATGTAGGCCTGCAATAAACAGGCCATCCCTAGGTTTGAAATTCCTTCAAGCAGGCTCTTGCAAGTACATAACTGAAATTGCTCAATAATAGATTAATTTGAACAAAACCACGTCGGACCGTAAATCGTGGCTGGTACATTTAATGGTGCTCTAACAAATCAATATAGAATTCCATAAGACTAGTAGAGAATGAAAGAGGAAATCAAACCTAGAGAGGTATTGTCAAACCTAGGGAGGTATTGTCATGGTATTCAAAGCCAACTTATGAAGCACAACTAGAAAACCAATTCCAATCATTATTCACAGACTCAAATAAGGCATGGTCAAAATTTCAAGAATGGAAATTATGGAATATATAAGAATAGATTAGGGCTTCCCCAGGAAAATCGAGACAACAGCCCCATAATCCAGTGAAGATATGGTAAATTTCCCCCATCTCGAAGACTACAGGTACTTATTTTCACCGATGTCCTGGCTACCAGGCCCATCAAATATACAGATACAGAATATGGTTAACAGTGACTCAATATAATAATATTATCTACAAGGTATAAGCAGGGTTCGCACAAGAAGTTGACAAGAATGGTCCAACATGACAATTCCATATTTTGTTATCATGAAACTCAACATGTTGGACTAAAATTTCACTAGATCATAAAGCAGATATGTGAGGATAAACAAATACTAAACTCTATTAGTAGGATAACATATTAAAGATGGTACACTTAGATAGTCTACACGGAAATTAAATATAATCCAAGTAAAGACTCGTCATAATAACGGACCAATATCCAACAATACCAAGATGTACATGCCATAATGCATATTCTATCACAAGCTACAAGTTAACTCCCTGTGACAAAGGGAATTTTGTTGATACGCATTTGCATGCTAACAATTTCAGATTAAACACAAATTTCTTCTTTCCAAATTGTGTGGACATTTCCAAAAAAAAGAACTTTTTTGCTTGTTCCACATGATTATATTCCTTCAAAATAGTGAATAATAACTTTGATGCATAAAATCATATAGTCTAATTTATTTTAACACCAGTCAGATTTATCTGAAACAGATCTTCGAAGGGAAATGGAAAAGAGACTTACCAATACCCCTTTTCTAACATTCCCGAGTAGACCCCGATATTTAGAATATGCTGCAAAAGATATAGAATGTTTATTTTAACCAAAATTACTCAAAAGATATAAAGGTTATGCTCATTAATGAATGGTTTATCCACATGTCAGTAAAACAAATTAGATACTCCTGTCCTGTCAGCTGGGCATACTAGCACAATCACTATATAAGCAAACAGAAATTTGATTGATGCACAATATCAGATGTTCTCCTTAAAAGTATGTGATAAAACTAATGATCTTAGGACTCTATCCATAAAGATTAAAATCTGTATGACCATAGACATCATTATACTTGATCAGGCTGAGTATTTTGAGCAAAGTTATATATGTTTAATTATTTGTATTTGAAGGTTGGCAAAGAGTAGGGTAGGGATGGCAAAATCCGACAGCACCAGCCAACCTGCACGAACCTACCCAAAAAAAATGGGTTCAGGTGGAACCTTTTCTTACTTGGGTTAGTTCCGGGTCAACCCGAAATCAATGCGACTATAAATGGGTGGGTTTGGGTTTAGACCCCAACCTGGTGTGTTACCCGTGTTGATTCAGTCGGGAACCACCCAAATCCCAAACCTAATATAATTGATAGTTCTCTGAATTTTGTCATATGATTTGTTTTCTCATAAAAAATTATAAGTGATACGCAGGATGGGCCACAATATTTTAGGATTTAAGACTGCATTTGAACTAGTTTTATCATTAACTAATTTAATTTATGACTGTCATATATATATATATATATATATATATATATATATATATATATATATATATATATATATATATATATATATATATATATATATATATATAATGCATTTTCACGTACATATGTATGTATATTTAAATATTTCAGTTATTGCAAGTAGGATGATATATTTAAAGTTAAATTTGACATTGTTGTCTGCAATCTTTAAATATCATGTTTTACTATAAGATTGGCGAGTCAAAATTTAAATGGGTTGGTGGGTGGATATGGGTTTATATAAAATAAATTGGTTCAGTATGAGTTTTACATTTTCCAACCTAATTATAAATGGGTCGGATATGGGTTGAGAGTTTTTTGACCAGAACCCAACCCAACCAAACCCAATGCCACCCCTAGAGTAGCGTGCTATGTCTCTACTGTATCAATGCTATTTGGATTTGCAACTCTCACTCTAAATTCCATTGACTTCATGGGTATCTCTGTAGATATATTCGAAGCTGGTGGAGTAATTACAGTAACATGTTTTTGCTCTACTGCTGAGAGCTTCTGAGCCTAACCATGTTAAGGTTGTGGGAATAATGTAAGCTCCTTCTAATACAACAAGTCTTCATTTTACATATATCATTTTCTCTCTCGCATAAATGATGACCTATAATGGACATTCATATTGTATATAGGATGACAAGATTCATGTAAGCAATCAGGACACTTAAAATGTTACAAGTGATAAGACAAATGCGTAGGTTTAGTCAAAAATATCATATCTGCTTAAAAACGCATACATACATGAAAAAGCACGGTGCATGAATCCAGTGCCACGGGTGTCACTGCTAAACACAGTTTTGTAGCCGACTAGGCCCCTGATCACATAAGAAAATAAAAATAAATAAAATGTTTCACTGTTGATGTCATCATCCATAAAAAAGACTTGAAAAAAGGCTTCACCATGTTAATTTCTTCAGTTTTAATATTAGCAAGTGCTTCAAAGCTACAAGAATAGTAAAAGTTTATATAGAATAACCAATTACAGTGATATTACAATCATGTTAAACAATGCATGAAAGCAAGGTTCGTAATGTCAATACCAGATCCTGCACCGGTACCATCATGGTATGGTGTCAATATGCCCGATATGGGGGTCAATTCAACAGTAATGACTAATGATACTCAGTACAACGCCCCCCACCCCCCCACCCCCAAAACTGCCCCCAAAAATACTGCATATTAGTATCGTATGGTACGGCTACTATGCAACAGTACGGACCGGTACCACATACCATGCATGAGACGTTACATGTTTGTGGTGATTTACTCTATGATCCTTGAAGGAAATAGAGTATGTTATAGCATATACACATATTTCTCAAAATTACCTATACTTTAGATAACTACAATTCTTTTCTAGTTGAAGCGCCCACCTATACATAAATAAGAAATGACATGTTGACTGATTTTGAATCCAAAGTCAATCTTAAATTATGGTAGAGAATGCAGCTAAGTTTCATAGCTATAGAGTTCATATTTTTATGTCATCGAGTTACAACTTAAGATACACACAACATGTGCCAGCTTGAGCTCAACTTTCAATTTTGCTTTCTTTCTTTGTGACAGTATCATTTGATAATGTTTCAAATTAGAAACAAGTTAGCGACGTATCAGGTGCTAGTGTCCTGCCAGCTTGGCATGGCACAATAAGTACCATGCTTGGCATGCACTGGCACAGCAACATGCCAGCACTGGTCTTTAGCTGGTACTGTGCCAGTGCTAGCACAGCATACACCTTTCCTTATCAACATGCTTATTGGCACTTTAATCCATAGTTTTAACTCTATATACTGTACATTAAAAGTGATATCCTAATGCAACCAATATCGCAGAAACAGCTAAATCGACGAATATACACAGCAATAGAGATATGTAAAGGAAGAAGCCACAATTAGGAACAAAACCCAAAACAAGCCACAAATCGAGCATGTGCGAAGATTGAACATGCACGAACAAGACGCTGTCTTCAGGCATCTGTGACTGCCATAATGGTCATTGATTGGTCCTTTCTTTCTCCTCTTGAATCAGCAACAAGATTTTCTTAAATAAAAATCATTTCACTGCATTTCTTAAAATTCAAATATGTAGAATCGTAGATCTTGTTTGCTGGAAAAAATCATTACACTGGTTGCATATGATGTGAAAGGGTAGATGTGCTCAAGTCTGGAAGCATAACAGGGCAGATGCGCAGAACAAACAAAGTAGACAAGCCTTATCCCATCAAGTTTGGGTTTTCCTATATGAATCAAGTTAAGATCCACCAAAGTTTGAGAGCATGTAACAACTAACTCTCAACTTATACATCAATTTCTTAAACAGCACCAATTCCTGAAGTGTACAGCTTTAGGCAAGAGCAGAACATGCAATGAAATCTAGGAGGGCCAATAGGCACATAAAGAGAACTATTTTGTTGACTAATAAATCCTAAAAGTACAATTGATTAATTCCTATGTCTCGAAATAGGCATACAAGAAATTATATTGCATATTGGTATACACAAGGAAACATGCAACCTTAGATAACATGTTCCCCAGAGATTAATAGGCAACAGAGCAAATGAAAAGAATCATAAAACAACAGAAAATTCTCATCAGAATCAAGGGAGAGAAAATGCACCAGAAAGTCAAATTATGATTAAACAAGACTTGATCCAAAACCGCAGAACAATATTTGCTTTCCCCCTTCTAGATTGTCAAAAATGCTTTTAGATTGAAAAAGTTAGTGAGATGTTGAAGTCACAAACCTAGATGGACAAGTCAAAGATAGTCTAGTCCTTCCATTGCTCCCTGGAACAGGACCCATGTCAATCACCTCACCCCGCCTATGTGAAAGGGCTTCCATGACAAGGCCCACATGCTCGTCATTCACCTGCGATTTTCAACCCATCGATGAGCTACCAATCCATTGAGGAAAAAAGGGATTACAGAATTAATTCAAACTTTTCTGTACCTCAACTGTTACTTCTTCTATAGGCTCTAGCTTTTCACCATTCTCAGTTTTATACCTGACTCCATGAAAGGAAGATATCATTACTTTGTCCAAGAAAATCAGTAAAATAATAATCAATAGCCAAGAAAATTACAAAGTGTCCTAAGTAAAGCAGCTTGAACTTGCATAGAACATCAACATGTTGGACAATACCAATTTTTCATGCAACAAAAAGATATTGGCATGTAGAGGGATAACAATGGTGACTGATGTGTGTGCAGGCCATCATGCATAGATGCATGCACAATGTTTTCAACATTTAAACAGATGTTACATCTCTCAGACATCACAATTATTCCAGATACTATATACTCCAAGTCAGGGCAACAATATCATATCATTTCAGATTAGAGACAACATGGGGTCTTAATATTTGATGCTAAAATAATTAGCAATGTTGACAATTTATATTATTTAATATATTTAAGTGACGAGAATTCAGATGGTTCCTTTGAAATTACATATATACATCTTAAGTTATTCCAAATGTTAGAAATAGAACATCCAGATTTGTATATCCATTATATGGAACATATAAAACAACCATACGTCCATACCAGTGCATTATATCATGATTTTATGAATATTTATATGGATTATAATTATAAAAGTATGCACATAAGTTGTGCAAAAGCAACCTTTCGGGGGCTCATATACGGTTTTCAATGGCAGATAGATGGATAGACCTAGTACAAAGTGTATACTTTCTCAATGCATGCTAGCCCAGAAGCACAACCTAAGAAAATTTGCAAAGACAAATCTGTAGACCTAAGAACATCTGCTCATCCAATGCAGAGGGGATTTCGACCTTCGTTTTTCGGGAGGACTTTCCGGCTTCAGTACTGGATTTGAGTCATCATGACCTCGTAACTGTCATACCCTTGCCAGACTCACACAAGAGATCTCTTCTGAATTCAGGTGACTATTCAGCAGCTGGTCAGCAAAAATTCATTGGATGGAAATAATAGCATTTAGGTTCCGGTTTGCTTAAATGGTGTGCAATGAATTATCTAGAATGTTTCGTTGAAATAGCTTAATAACATCCTCTCTATTGCAACATGAAGAGTGCATGGAGTCATATCCCATCACGTCCCTAGCCAGCCTTGAGACCCTGGTTCCTTCCAAAGGTCATCAAACCACCTTTTCTTCTCCTCAAGGATTCCAATATTGAGGATTATATTATATTGATGGTCAACCAGATAGTATGATCCTCAATATGGGAATGTATGCCTCAATACACCTCATTGAAAAAGGGCAAAAATAAAATAAACAAATAAAAGAAGTGTACTGATGGTAGGGGTTCGATACACCTCAATACAGCAAAATTCTGGCCCAGTTTGCTAATAGTGGGTGCACAGCCGCACCTATGTACCGGCTCATGGCCGGTATAGAATGTACCAACAAGTACAGGGCTGGTATACACAACATCTCAATCCATGCTTTTACTGGGGACTAAAACACCTTTTTCTTCCTAGGTTGAGTTATCACACAATATTCTATCTCAACCAATCTGATTTGACTCTCTTCTACCAGTATAACCCGTTTCCCCATTTCCAAATTATTAACATCTACAAGCTTGCACTTTCATTAAATATGAAGCAGATAAGTTGCATTCTTATGGTGTTTTGTGCTTCCAAATATGGATTTTCGGCGCTTTGAGTTTCTAAAGTTTCTTGGTTTAGCTCTTTGGCCATTGCCTACCTCCTTTCGTCCTAGGATGTGCAACTTCAAACTTTGCTCTTTTTAACAGATCTGAAAGCTTCCAAGATCCTAATTCGGCTTTTTTTCTGCCAGGGGGAAGCTTTTTTCTCTTTATTCATTTTTGTTTAGCCTCTATTTTATAAAGTACCTCTTAAGATCTAGGGATGGCAAAATCTTCTTCATAGTGACAAGACTCGGCCATACAAGCACCCTCTCGGCCAGTCTATCCTTTGGCTTCTTTAATTAGACACAGTAAATGTATTGTCCTTGCAATTTTGTATGTCGATCGCATCTAGAACACAGATTTATCTTGTTTCCCAATTCAATCACTTTCTTCAATTGAATGGCTTGGCCAGCTAGTCCTCCAATCACGTCTCAAGCCTTTAGTATCAGTCTTTGATTCACACCATCTTGACCATGCTATATTATCTATTCACATGTTAGATATCATTATATTTTTTACATATTCCCATCCAGGAATACTCTTCAAACATTAAAGGCATTATCTCACTATAATCTTCAATTACGCTTTTAGGTTGCATGGTTTGAGTTGTCCTTAAATCAACAATATTAGCTTTTCTCAAGGATCATGTCTTCATACTTGATAACAAGGTTCGCAGTCTCGGTACCGAACTCCGTACCCAAAGTCCGTCTAATCAGTACCAAAATCTGTACCGGTCGGCGCCCAATACGATTTGGTACTAATTCGGTACTAGACCGAACTGATAGGGCAGTGGTAGGTGGCCCATACCCAACCCGGTTCGAAACCGGCTTGACTCGGTGCGAACCGGACGGTTCTGGCTGATTTCGGGCAGTAAAGAATCGGTTCCGGCCGGAATCGGTCATCCAATATCAGTTCTGGCCGGTGGAGGCCGAAACCGAATATGAATGACGAACCGACCTGATTTCGCACCGGGTTTGTTCAGTACTGCTTGAATCAGGCGGTTTGGCCCGGTTCAGCAAAACTTGTCCGTACTGGTGCCACACTAGCACTATATCGGTACGATACGATACGGAATCTTTTTTATGTACCGAGTATCGGTACGCCACCTGTACTGGGTACTAATACCGAATTGGTACGGTACATCCCGTACTGCCCTGATTCAGGCCGATACGACGAACTATGCTTGGTGATCTTATTTAAGTTGGGCTTTCTTCCTATTCTCTACAGATACATGGTATCCAAGTGTCGCCTTTTTAAGTTTCATCATGGTTTGCATTAAAGACTCAACCTATTATGTGATGTGAGTGGCCTTTCATTTTACTGCATACTGTCCTGTGTAACTCCAGATTGGTTGCTTTTGTAGGACATCTTGCACCTCATTACCAGTCAGCCTCACACATGCTTATGGGCAGTATATATGGCTGGTCTTGGTTTCAGCTTTTGCATCACTTCCAGAGTTTGCATTGCTATCATTACTCAACATTTTATTCCTTCCATGTTGTCATTTTTAGCTATTTTAAAATTTAGACCCAACTTTATTGGCCCTAACTCATTTGGTTGGTGGATGCGATGACACACAACACAACCATAACTTTTGTTCGCTAGTAGGCATCGATTGTGTGTTCAACCATTTATTACTGCATCCATCCCTCTACTGCCTCATTATTCATGTGGCTTCATAACTACATCAAATTAGCTTTTCACCCCATGCTTGTCTCCATACTTGCCCCTCCCATTGAAACCTCTGCCCTCAAACTCAATCACGTTATGTCACACATTGGGCATCACTTCACCCTCAAAGGTAATGACTCCTGTCAAAGCAATGAATCCTAGAGGTGTGACAATTAAATTCATCCTTCTGCAATCTTATTTATCGGTTATCTCTAGGGATGTCAACATGGGCTGACTAGTTGACCTAATCTTATATTCTTCCAGACTAGGACATCAGGTATGGCTAATTACTCTCTCTCTCTCTAAACCTAACCAGCATCGAGTATATTTTTCCTACACCAAACTGCATACATTTGGCTTTACATGCTAATAAGAATCACTCTGACATTAGCTCCAAAAGTTCTATTAACAAAACAAAAAGAACCAACAATAAAGAAATGTATACGGCACTAAAACTAAGGGATGAAATAAAAGGAAGAGGAACAATGAAGAGAAGATACTGTTGCATTGCAATACCAAAAACTTACATGACTCTTGGGGGTGAAATGGAGAGTTCAAAACCTTCACGCCTCATGTTTTCAATCAAAATACCTAAAGTTTCACAAAGACATCGCACAAGGACCATGTTGCCATAAGGATAGATTAAACTAAATCTAAATTAAAGCAAAATTTTTTATAAGAAATTGATAAGAAAAACTATATGTAAGAAATGATTAGCAAAAAGGAAATTAAAAAAAGTTAAATGTCAGATTTAAACATTTTATAAGAAAAAGGATTGAAACAAAAATATCGAAGATACAGACCCAACTGAAGCTCGCCCCTCCCTTGAACTTCATATGAATCTGATAATGCTCCAGGACGAACATTGATAGCAAGATTTGTTTCTGCCTCTGCCGTCAGACGATCACCAATTTTTCCTCCAGTCAACTGTAAATTGTAACATTCATGAGGATGAGACATAAGGACAAGAGATAAAGATTGAAGAATGAATATTAAGGATAATCAAGACCTACATAAGCAATATAAGAAGAAAACTAACCATATTAGAAGTGGACACAGTAATACACTTTATATTCCATTGACTAAAAATAAATTTTATACAAATATAAGCAGAAAAGTTGAAGATGGTGTCTAAGGCAAAGGTTATGAAGGGTATCTGAAGTCTGAACACATCAAAACAGAATCAGTTAAGACACAGAATGAGTAATCAATAAAGTCAAATATCTCAAACATGGAAATCAACAAATGCTATTATCAAATGAACCACTATGTAACCAGAATCTTCATATTTAAAGTTTTTATAACACCAAAGATTATTTTATATTAATGATACATTATAATAATATAACCATACATACTAATGATACTATAACCCTATCCACCTCTCCCCATTTTTATCTAAAAACCCTCCATGCCAAAACCTATCCCATCACCTCCACTCCCGTTTCTCGGATCTCTCTCTCTTTCTCTCTCACACACACATACACATGCGTGCGCACGCATGCACGCACACACACGAACACACAAGTATGCAAGCATACCCTAGTCATGCAAAGGACAACTCTCAATCAATATGGACCCATCTTCCTCTTCCTCTTCCCCTCTTCCTTACCACCAGCAGCACCCAGCACCCAATAAGTCCATCCTCTACATGACTCCTTCCCCGCTTCCCTCTCCCTCTTTTGTCGCAACCAGACAACATTGGTTTGACTCATGCACTAGGTATGGCCAGGCTAAGCTGGCCTGGTCTGCCACTTGGAATTTTCCGGTCTGGCCAGGCTCAGGCCAGCATGTTGGCCCTCAACACTAGGTTCAGGCCTGGCCCAATAAGTGTCCAGTTCTGGTGTGCAAAGATGATTCAATAATTCATGATACAACTAGTCCAACCTCAAAACCTCAATCAGTTGTCCTCCTGGTCCAATATCTAATAAATACAGTGATAAAGAAAAGCATTTTATATGTAAAAGTTCATGATAGGAACTGTCTAAATACCTCAGATTCCAAGACTGCAAACTGCAAACAAAATGACAGGAATACCCAGATTCAATAAATCAATTCCTACCCCAAGTTAGATCGAATTATGTACCTTGGAGTTGTGATGATGCAAAATTCATTACAATTAACAGATGATGATTTTTTTTAGTTGACTTCATTCAGTGACCATTTAGTAATTAAGTCAGTACTCAAAACAGGCATCAATATACAATATTCATTTATTACACATTATCCTTTGAGAACTGCATCTTAAATTCAAAAGAAAGCCACGCAGCACAATAAACAAATGATGACAACTTCTATTTGTAAGTCCCTATATGGTGCATCATAAAGAGTCGCAACAATCAAGCATGTGTTATAACAAGGACCGTGCTGATTCCAATTTAGCAGTGTAACAAATGTAAGCTCATGCAGAGAACTATGCTTTCATACATATGATGTTGTCTGGGACTAAGACCGACACAGCACACAAGAAGTTAAAACAATTGTATCAGGAGATTGAATTGCCCATAATACATAAATCAAGAAAAACTAATTAAAGATTAATTGATTGATATTGCCACTTACATGGATCCCATCACGGCCAGCCAGTGGAGAATCATTGACACCAAAAGTCATAGAAATTGTTGGAGGATCTAACTCGACAGTCGGCAATGCAGTCATGACCTGTGTTTGCAGTCATCAGTCAGCACAAAGTAGCCATGTACCCTATATTTCTTAAATTGAATCATGTTGTAGGTAAAGGAAATAATCAACAAAGTAATATTGAAAATACATACTAATAAGATATGCTGACCCATTTCAATGCATCCACAGCAACCCAACCACCCACAACTATGTGCCCATGTGCATGTAATATTCTTATAATTTATACTGCTGAGCTCAGATATTTGGAGAAAGGCTTTACAGATATGGCTATGGCAATAAATAGAGAATATCATGTCTGTGAAGTGGATTTCTGAGGCTACTGAATCTGTCTCTTAATCATAGGCAACTGTCATGTATCAAGAAGGTTTCAAGAGCATAGCTGCCTAGGCTACCGAATATGCTTTCAAGATCAATGACATGCCACACAGTCCATTAGTGCTATCCATAGAATCCCACCAAAAAGAAAATTAGCAAACAGAAACCCTTGCCGGCAATAGCAATTTCGCAAGACTACTAAATTCTAGCATGTCTAGGGAAAATCCTCTCCCCACATTATAGCTTTTACGTATTTCAGGTAAATAAAGTAATAGTTACAACAAAGGAACAACTTCGACCACAGAACAAATGGAACAAGTCAACATTATCTTTTGGCAAGACTTTCTAATGAAATAAACAGTTAAAAAATGCATAAATTAAATCTGTAGGAAGGGTAAGTGACATATGTCTACCTCTACATTTGCTACAGTGTGACCAATTGATGGATTCATTAATCCAGCCATTGAAATTATATCTCCAGCCCCTGCACTGTCGATCATGACCACGCTAGTGCCCTTCTTTTTCATAAGCTTTGTGACCTACATTATTGGTTAACTCACAAGCATAAGTGGCTTTGACTTGTTAAAACATTAAAAAGCATTTCAGACATGAATGCAAAGCCCTCTAAAATGCCCTAAATATACAGAATGACATCAAACCTTTCCTTCCTCAATTTTCTCGAGTCCATTATCTGTATGACGAAGACCATGAATTTTGTCTCCAATATGAAGAGCTCCTGATGATATTCGTCCTGTCAATATTCTTCCAAGATAAAAATCACGCTCCATCATGGAAACCTGCAAGAGACTATAATCATGTCTTTCAAGGTTTGAATTAAAAAGGAAATGAAAACAAAGGTGAGCCTTCAGAATAAAAAGGGCTAGGATCTTCAAAACTGCACACTACTTAAGATACATAAATGATTTTTCCATAGCTGCAATATCTTACTATTGAGGTCAAAGTACTGTTTGGTCATAAAGATAGAAAATATAAGGGAGACGCCTGCACTGCAAAATCAATCATGTCCATGGTACAAAATTGTTTCTGGAACTTTTCATTACTACCACACAAAAAAAAAAAGTTTAAACCAAATCTAAGAGAACATCACATTAGTAGATAAGCTGAAATACAGCTGATGATAATCAAAGAAACTTCCCATGATTGACAACCTTGACTAACTGCCAATCATCTCAATTACAACTTTAATATCCATTGCAAGTCAATAAATCAAAAATAAATGGTTGCAGCTCAATATCGTCTTTCAAATCCCTCCAACAAAAAAATTAGACAAATAAGTTATGGACAGGCACAGCAGAAGAGTGAAAGAAACAGCAAAAGTACATGTTATGATAGGCGAAACAATCTCGTCCTATGAAAACCAATTTGATATGAATAAATAAAGAAATGAAAATGAAGAGTATGGCAGATGTAAACTATGATCGCAACATCACACTCAGACTAACCAGCATTTGGAAAGGAGCCTCAAGGCTTGCTGATGGCGGAGGGACATGTCTTATAATGGTATCAAGCAACGGTGACATGTTCCTTGCATCATCGGCAGGATTTTTAGTAAAAGTTAAGGAAGCCCATCCTTCTTTGGCAGATGCATAAAGAACTGGAAAATCAAGCTGTTCCTCTGTGAAGCCAAAATTAAATGGATGTCATCAGGATTTGAACTTATATGTAAGTTAATGATATATTCAGGTCATGTGAGAAAAGTTAATATCTTTGAAAATTTAAGTGCACCTGTGGCACCAAGGTTTGCAAACAGATCAAATACCAAACTCTCAACTTCATCGCATGTCTCCTCAGATACTGCAAAATGGTTAAGCACAATAAAGTGATGAACAATTGTCAAAACAAAAATAAATAAATAAATAAAAGGAATTATATCCTCGCATCAACTTTTAAAGAACAAAGAAATTTATTCTTATACCACCATTTAACTAAAGGTCTTAACTAAAGGCTAAACACCAGAGTATGCATTTGTGTACACATACGAGGGGAGACACGTGCAAAAAGAGAGAGAGAGGGGGGAAGGAAAGGGAGAGAGAATTCATGTGAAGGTCTCATAGGAAGCATCCAGCTAACAAATATAAAAGATAATCGTTAATTATCTAGCCTTTAGAGACAATTGAGAAGATCTTAAATGTTTCTGATTTTATTGGGTGCATCCGTACTCGTCAGGTATGATCTACCCGCATTAGCCGAAAAAAAAAAAAGAAGATCTTAAATGTTTACATGGAGATATGCACTTTTTGTTTTTTTATTTGTTTGTGTTGGGAGCAAGGGTTTGGGGTTGTGATCCAGTGGCAAGATTGGCAAACATAATGGGCAGCTCTTTTAGATGGAAAGTTGAAAGAAAGAGATGTTGGCATGCTTGCCGGTTCATGAGTGTTTGAACTTTTAAGTACCAGCAGATTTCCTACCATCAAGCCTTCAATATACTAAAATTTAATTGAAATTAGTTCAACCTTTTATAAAGGTTCCCAGATAACTTACCAAGTTTGATGTGCATCTCAATCATGTACAAACTTTTTAATCTCACAAGCAAAAATCCTGGAAAAAAAGTTCCCAGGTAACACCCCACCAAGTTTCAAATGCATATCAAAACTAGGGCTATAATCAAGATAGGACTTACCCGAGCCTGAACCCAAAAACTTTTATGGGGG
Organism: Phoenix dactylifera; assembly: GCF_051530095.1. Taxonomy (NCBI): domain Eukaryota; kingdom Viridiplantae; phylum Streptophyta; class Magnoliopsida; order Arecales; family Arecaceae; genus Phoenix; species Phoenix dactylifera. The sequence goes on along the minus strand of NC_143198.1, from coordinate 27,424,263 downwards.
CTTGGGGCCAAGCTTAGACCTGAAATTTCTTTCCAAATCATGGCCCGAGCGTGGCTTAGCTAGAAGCCTAAGCCCATTTGGGTCGAAAGGTCGGGTCCAGCCCAAATGGCCCAATTGACCTAAAATTCTTGGCCCGATTGGCCAAAAAATGCTTGAGCCCAACCTAAAAGACTACTAGCAAAAGATTCTAATAATGAATTCGGGCCAAGATCGGATCAAGTTTCAGGCTTGGACTTGAAGCCAAAAGTTGGGTTCGAGCTTTAGGCTAGGCTCGGGTTGGGCCAAGGATCAACCCAAGCCTGACCTGAAATTTATTCAGGCCTTTTTAGGCCCGAGCCCAATCAAAACAAGCTCAGGCTTACCCAATGCACGATAGGAAGCCAGCCCAGCTCGATAGGTCTTGAACTAGCCCAAGCCCATTCTTAACCCTAATCAAGACTCCACAAAGATTTGTAAATTCCTCTTTCACGCAATAGCAAAGTTCCCGAGCTTCAAATCCAAGTATTCAACATCACAAGAGATCAAATTTTGTGCGAGCTAGGCTTCATAAAGTTTGTACATCTGATTTTTCCACCTCCAAGTTTGGGATTTATGGATTCTTTCTTCCAAAAAGGTTAAAGAGACGAGTTTATAAAATATACAAAACTTAGGGAGAGACAAGTATTAGATCTCCTATTATACATGTGGGCTCTTGATTGTCCCGAGTTGTTTCTCATTAGGGACAAAAATCTTACAAAAAGGTCGCTTGTACAACCCCATAATAATCCTTTGTAACTTTAGCCTATGTGTGCATGCGGACTTGCAAGATAGAGAAAGGTGGGATAGCTATCCCTGTTGCTCAGTACCCGTCCAAAATGTTATTGTTCTTGGGTTATAAAAAACCTAGTTGATTGCACATATGCATGCAGAAGCACGTGCATGTGTGCATAGAAGAAAAAAAAAAGTTGTTCTGGTTACAAGGGTTTAACCCATATTGACCAAAATAATGCTATTCAAAAAAATTTTAACATGTTTCGCAGCATAGCTCCAAATTTTATCATATAACAAAGTTGATTCTTCAAGCAAATGCAGCCTTAGTGGATTCTACACCAATTTAACAAGCATCTAACCCATTTTTGGATCCACATCCTAAACCCACATCCTCTCACCTCCAATTAATAGGTGACATAAGAGTGGCAAATAAAATCTGACTCTGATTACAGAGAAATGGATGTGCATTGGTCCTCCATACATGCATAGGGGGCAGACAGACTAAATACCTAAATACCAAGGAAAATTCCCCAACATATGTGGATAGCTGGATAGTTAAGATTAATATACAATTTTTCATTTACAGTCAACTCAAGAACAAAGCTTAATTACTTCATTACATGTAAAATTTACAAACTTGACACATACTCCCTCTCTCTCTCTCTCTCTCTCTCAACCGCTTACACCCGTACAGAAGCACCTTTGACCCACACAAATATGCACCTTTGACCCACACAAATATGCACCTTTGACCCACACAAATATGAACCGGTTCAAACAAAATGACATTGAAACCGATGCCTTGGGCTTCTCTATTACTGAAAGAGGGCTCCCGAAATGGTTCAAACTGGTGCGAACCGGACAATTTGCACCGAAAGCACCGGTTTCGCTCCGAATCAGATTCATGCCTTTTTCAAAAATACCAACTAAACCATGCCAATTTCGCGCAGGTTTGGTTTGGTACAGGATGAACCGGGCAGTTCGGCCCAATTCGGCATACCATGATCTAAGGTCTGCCATATTGTCTGGTACGGAACATACCGTACCGGACCGGAAGAAAACCGGTACGAAACACACCTTCAAGTCAATAAAAGCCCCGTACCGCCTATACCGAGGTATGTCGAGATGAAAATTGAGAAAAATAATTAGAAAGCTATTTCAACTCAAAAATGTACCGTATCGTACCAGTATCGTACCAATAAGATACCGATACGATACCTAGCACCGAGATTGCGGACCTTGCCATGGTCCCTATCAAATTAATGCTTCATTTAGGAGCATTAAATATTGTCCATGGCGTATGATTGACTACAATCTGGGTTCACTCCAGGGCCCATCCATGTGATGAGAACATGATAGCCACTGAAATGATGCATCAAGATTGCTTAGGCATGGTAGGCGGAATCAACCACCTAATGTGCTTCATTGCAACGTCACAATATTCTAAGTTGGGATTCCTCATGTCAAACTATATTTGGTTGGTACTCGTACTATATATGCCAATCACAGCTAGTTGAATAATGCTCTCTTAAAAAGAGATTCATGCAAACTGAAAATATTGAATTCCATGTCACAGAATTTTGCATATGATGTAAGTCCAACCATGCATGAAGGCTCACATCACATAATGGAACATGTAAACAACGCAAACGAATCAAAAGGAAGTGTAAGATGTTAATATATTTATGCCTCCAAGGTCAGACTGACGAACATCAAATTGCAGTTCATATTAAGACGAAATAGTAACATGCATTTGCGTGTGTTGTTGTTTAACAGTCCGAAAAAGCGCCCTGTTTAACAGTCCCAAAAAGTATCTCTTACCATCAAAAACTCGTCCCAATGATGAAATAGTTATAAAAGTGGGTAGAGAAGCTTTAATTTAGCGTCTTTTGGACTCTATGCATGGCCAAATGTTGGTGATGCTTATTATTTTGTATATACATTAATCGGTTATTGTGGGCTTAAAAGTAAGACCCAATCTAATCAGGGAATTTTAGGGACAGTAGCAGCTGGCCTGTTGGTAGATTTCCATTACCATGCAATGTGATATAATGAGATGAGAAAAGGAAAATGTAGTTTAAATTAAAAAAATAAAAGATAATTAAAATGTTGGCTTTAAAAGTATAGGTAGGGTCATAGGCAGCAGATTGTTTCCTTCAATTATATAGGAAAAGGAGCCTTTCTGAAGAAATAAATAACAACAGCTTGCTACTTTCTTCCTTCTCTCTGTGCGAAGTACTCTGCCACATCCAAACAAACTTTCATTCCCCTCTTTTCCTTAGCTTTCATAACTGTCCAAATTTTGTGTAAAATGGATCCCAAGCAGGAGCTTTATCTTCTTGAAGACAATTTACCTAAAACCTATAGCAATCTCATGTCTCGAATGTGAAACCTTCAACATTGGCAATTACATACCCCTTCATCCATTATCTTAAAATTGCATAAATATGATGCCTACAAAACTTCACAGACATACCCTTTAAGTCCACTGCTTAGACTCTTCTAGCATACACCTTCATAAGGCCACAGTGACTTCTAGTGAAGCCACAGCCCACAGTCCAATAACTGGTGGCTGAGGCATTACTTTTCACCCAATTACTTTTTCATATATCATAATGATATCATATCCAATATGAAATCCAAGTGAACCATACCTGCAGGTCTGTCAACTTTATTCAGAAGGAGAATTGGACGCAGCCCATACTTCAAAGCTTTTGCAAGAACGAACTTTGTTTGCGCGAGGGGACCTTCCCCAGCATCAACAACTAAGACAGCTCCCTCAACCATTCCCACAACTCGCTCGACCTATGCATCAATATCATATATCAACAGCAACAACTTGCTAAAATCAAGAAACACATCATGTTCATATTGATAAGCAATTCAGCGGGATTCATCAAGATCACTTACTTCACCCCCAAAATCAGCATGGCCAGGGGTATCAACCATGTTAAGCTCATTATCCTTCCAAGAAATCGATGTAACCTAAAAGACAAACATAAAGATAAAGAATTATATTCAAAAGTGGATTACATAAATCCAATGATCGACACACAGAAACAAGCTGTTTGATGAATTGACTGCAGAACTAAATTTATTTAAAATTATCAAATTCGAAGGGCATCATCCATTGAACTCAAAAACAAGATTCTTGGCCAAGAAATCCAGCTTCCTCGAGTTCTAGGAAATCCAAAGGAAAAAAGAAAAAATCGCTGTTTCTCAAGAACTAGTGCTTGGGGTCTTGCCTTGGAAGCGATGGTGATGCCCCGCTCGCGCTCGAGGCTGATGGAGTCTAGGGCCCGCTCGTGGGGGATGTCGGCGCCGCACTGGCGGAGGAGCCGGTCCATTAGGGTGGTCTTCCCATGGTCGACGTGTGCTATCACGGCCACGTTCCGGAGCCTGCTTGGGTCGAGCGAGCTCCCGGTGGCGTCGGCGGCCGAGGCGCGGGCAGCGGCGGTGGAGAAGAGGCGGAGGGGCGGCGGTGGAGGACGGGAGGAAGGGAAGGGGAGGGGCGAGAGAAGGGTGGAGGGGAAGGGAAGGTTCTTGCGGCTCGCCGACCGGAGACCGCGGAGGAGGAGGCCCGCCATTATTTCCGTCTTGCGGCGGCGGAGAAATCTCGCCGAGTGGTCCGCCTTACCCTTATGGTAGAGGGCGCGAGGGTTTTGGACTCTAGGGCAGCTAGGGCTGTCGGTGGGCTGGGGCGGGCCAGCTGCCCGACGCCCAACCCAGTCCAACCCGGGCTCGAGAAGGCAATGGAAGCTTGTGGACTGGGACTGGGCCACAAAAAATGGGCTAGTCCTAGACCGGCTGCAGCTGTCGATGGAAGTGTTAGCTGGGCGGGACATGGGGATCACTCCGTGTTGCGCCTGGTGCTCAGAAGTGGAGGAGTCTATTAGTCATGTGTTTCTTGGATGCGAGCGAGCAGTTCAGATTTGGAGCTATGCGGGTTTATTTCAGCGACAAGCCACCCTATCTGTAGATGGATTGTTATACCAGTTGAGGGAGGCAGTACGGAGGCCGAAGATGGTAGCATGGGAGATTCGAGTGGCCTATGTGGTATAGCATATATGGTTGGACAGGAACATGTGGATCTTCGATGGCAAGCGGGAGTCCCTGTGGAGCATTGTGGAGAGGGCATGTATTTAGGCGGTTGAGATCATCAGGGCTACTACAGCGAGTTCATTTGCGATAGTTAGGGATATCTGGGACCCCCACTCGACAGCTTCGGCGGCAGCTTTAGCAACTAGTTTCCTCCTTATTTCTTGGGAGTTCCCACCTTCCGGTTATCTAAAGGTGAACTTCGATGGCGGTGGTTTAGGAGCTGGCGGCAAGGGCGGGGTGAGCTTTGTGATCGAAGGTCATGACTCACAGCTAATTGTTGCAGGCGGGAGGTGGATCGATAGGCTTTCAACTACAAGGGCAGAACTCAGGGCAGCTTGGGAGGGTATCTCCTACGCGAGACAAAGGCTAGGAGCTAGGCACATAATCCTAAAGGGAGATTCGGCCACAGTAATTGATTGGATACGGAAGGAGGGATGGAGGGGGATGGGAGTCCTCTGCTTTCTGACATCCGGTTGATGTTGAGAGACTGTAGCGCGTTCCAGGTTGGGCACGTGTATTAGGAGGCGAACATGGCTACAGACTGAGTTGCCTCCTACGCGGCGCAGCACTCTGGAGGGGTCTTGTGGCCATATCAGGGGGCCCCGTCGCCCCTGAGCCAGATTATAGGCCTTAACTCTATTGGTTGCTCCTGCACTATAGTAGGGTGAGTAGCCATTATACCGAAAAAAAAAAGAAAAAAAAAAGGACGGTGGGAGTTTTGCTATTCTAGAGAACCCAATTTTTCATGCAATGTGAGACTAGTATAGACGGCTGTGATTCTTCGATCTGAATGTATTGTTCCTTTATTTCATAAATACATGTCCAATTTACAAGAAACAATTGGATGGAGGTTAGCATAGATCTTAAGGCAGGTGCAAAATGAATAGTGTGGGATATACATGACATACAACGTAGGGCTTCATGGAGAGATTCCGGAATCTGTGTTTCGTACTAGAATTAAAACAAAAGAATGTTTAAAAAGAAGCAAGTTATTCATGCGAGGAGAGAATAATGTGACAAGTGAGTCTGGGCATGGCATGGCTCCTCGCATCAAGAACTTAATGTCACGATGAACAGAAATCGACCTCCTCAGCATGGCAAGGATCGGATTTTATTTGGAAGGCAAGTGGACAACGATGACAAATGTGAGATGTGGCATAGATGCCACCAAACAGTGGGAGTTCATTGGTCCTAAAAAATGAAAAAAAGAAAAAAAATTATGGAATACCATATAGATTAGTCATGGATACTCATAATTTTTTAATTACTGAAATATAGTATACCAAACATGATAATCTTAAATCATTGAGATAAAATTATTTCGAAATTTATTAGTGATCCTATTTGGATCACCAAACGCCACCTAAATTTATAAGCTGCTTATAGTTTAGCCGTAGGCACAATTTGGATTTGAACGGTCTTAAGTCTGCATATAAAACTTAGCCTTGCATTATTGGTAGTGTAAATAATGAAAGAAGAAATAATAGAAAAAAAGTCCAAAATTATAAACAGCAGTTGAAACCTTTGGTCTCACAACATAAACCCTTGCTACTGTGTATAGTGCGAGGCATCAACATTATCACTATTAAGTAATGATTTGTCTGGGCATTGTACTATTACGAAAATTTTCACATATTAGGAGTAAGTGCGATGATTTATCATTTTTTTATTCATCAAATAAAATTATATGTTTGAAGTCCTTCTCTTCATCTTAGATTGAATAGTACATCGCCATCCGAACAAGAGAAGGAACAAACGCTGTCATATTTTCCATTATTTGCTATCATTTCCCTCTAACACAGGTCAAAGTAGCCATCTTAAAAATCAATAGTTTAGTCTAATTTGATCTCTATTTGAGCCAGGTGTCATTTATGTCAGGTTCATAGATTTTACATCAATCTTGCGTGGAAATGTCCTCTTCAATGCCATCACCCAAAATGCTCATGTCACCTATCATGACCAGAAGACTCATGAAAATAAAGAGGATTAGCTCGATGACCAAAGAGAGGGTACATAAGGCTCGTTTGATTTGTGAAAAAAGAAAAAAAGAAAAGTATGATCAACAGAAAAGTAATGAGATATCTCTTATTTGATTAAAGTTTTTGAAGAAGAAAAACCGAAAAGTTGTATTTTCATGGGAATATAATTATTACGTTTTATGGAAAAGTCTTTTTCATGAAAAATATGAGAAAATTATTTTTCCGTGAGCCGAAAATCACTCTATTTTTATTTTTTTCTCCAAAAAAAAAGCTCTTTCAACATTAAAGAAGCATTAAAGACCTAATTTTTATTAAGAGTATAATATGAATCACACATAACTTTTCTAAAAAAGTGGATGGTCAACCAAACATAAGAATTATGAAAATCTGTCACTTTTCCATTGTCAACCAAACATGCCAAAAGTACGTTCTCAGGAATTCTTTTCTCTAGAAATCTGTTTTCTAGGAATCATATTTCTAATAGGAAATATGCTTCTCGCGAACCAAACGAGCCCATAGCTCAAAAGATCTACCAAAGAATCAAAAGGGAAAAAAAAATGCCTCAAATATTTCCCCGTATGTGATACTCCTTAATGAATTTCTCACTTATTTACAAAACGTCAAAAGTTCTAGCAGCTGCATGGCCTCCACCACCCACTTACGAGGTTGCAATACGTGGCAACCTAAACTTACACTTACGTCAGAGACATTGCAGCCCTATTCTTCTTATTTGCCAACCAAAAAAAAAAGGTTTTTATTTATTTATTAGAGTTAGATGTTTCCACTTTCCACATCGAAATGGTGATTGGTGAGTCGATTTCTCCCATTCCTTTGCCTCACACACGTGAGTTTGACTTCCTCCTCGAATCTTTTCACACGGCCACATCTACCTGTGATGATGGCACCCCTATCAAGTTTGAGACCAGGTTGTATCTTTCGTGCGAAGGAAGGATTCATTTTTCTTTCTGCGAATCCACCGTTGGCTCGCGCAATGGTTGCTTCAAGATCTTCACAATGAAAAGATTCGGATGCTTTGCGATATGTGCGGAGCGCCATCCGACGGGAGACGTCGCGAAAGAAGAGCAATCGTTCTTCGGCTCGTGCACGTTGATGGCGTCTTCTGGAGAGAGCAACAGGTGGAATCCGTGGCCCGGCAAATTGGACGAGTCAAAAGAGGCCGCGGGCCCAATCCGCGACCCCGGGCCCCACGCCTTCTGGAACCGTCGAACGCTCCCGCCAATCAACGGCGCGGTTCCGAGAATTCGGATCTCATCGCTGACCTCAGCTCTCCCGGCCTCACCGGCCAGGGAAAAAGCGGACAAATTCTTGCCATCGGTGTGTCTATTAAATCTCCAGAATACCCGTGCACCAAATTTTGGCTTGTCTCTAGAAGTTTTTGGACAGTCGGATAGAAAAGTATTTCCATTTACTATTAGCCGCGCTAGGAAATGGATGGATGGAGAAGTGTTATTATAACACTAAGATTTTGCATAAAAATTTATGCAAGTGGCATACCTTTGTGATTGCTGTCTTCATCACTACTTTCTATCATATGAAGCAATCAAAATAGATGTTTAATTATTTTGTGATTGCTCTCTTCACTGTTACTCTACTGTATCATGTACAGATCACTAAGTTGATGATGCAACCGAAAAGTCGGTGAATTAGATGTTTAACTTTTTGATCTAAGACTTTTGCCGGTGTTCCATTTTTCTAGAATATAGTCTAGACATGGTGGAAATTTCAAATGTTGATCTAGGAGATTGAAGGGCAAACTACATCTTATAAATTGAATATTGGTAATAAATAAATTTATAAGTGTATCGACTCTTGTCTCAATTATCCAGAGTTAATAATATGTATATGGTGTGTAATGAAATGTATTACTTCATTAGTGCAAGTTTAAAAAAGAAACAAAAGAAAAGTAGATATATTGCTGGAGTGGCGGGCAAAGAAAGATTCCAAGCGGATAAACTACACATGCGATGCCATGCCAAAATAAAAAATTATTATTTTCATAATAATAGTAATAATTTCAATAACAACTTTATCAATTGAGTCTCAACCCGATGGTTTGGCACTGTTAGATTCATTAAATACACTTAGACAAGTAGTAAAAATAGCATGAGATTCAAATTTTCATAAGGACCGTGCTTAAGGGCTTGAATCACAACCATTTTCACTCTTGCCTCTCTTCAACTTCTCCACTCAAGTGCTTAAGTTACAGAAATTTAATGTAAAATATTTATATTTATACGTACGAACTTAACAAATATATTTCAACATTCAAGTAAAGAGTTTCCATGGAAGAGAGAAAAAACTTAACAAAGAAAAACGAACTCATAGAAAAAGTAGGAGTCACTCGACGATCAGAGTTTCTATCATCATGACATGTAATGAATCAAAGCCTTTTGTATTGTCAAATTAGGCACAGAACATTCTTGCCATCAAGGAATATTTGCAAGGATGTGAAACCAAAATTAAGACCAAACCAAACAAGCTCATGAAGTCAATGCAGCATTAAATCGTCGAGGAAGAAATAGCAAACACATATAATGACCTACGGAGGCATGACAAGGACATTCAACATGGATCAATAATTAACTAACCAGTGTTACCACTCTCCGATCTTATCCTGGATTAGATAGTCAATTCCAACACGTTTCTCTTCTTCCTCTAGGCTTAGAAGACAAGTAGGAGGGCCTTTTCACAGTATTGCAAAGCAATCACTTTGAGCTGATGTCTTCAGTAGTCAAATAAAGCCACCTCCCCCAGTTCCTCCCTCTTTCCTTCTCCCCGGCTAAAATTAATCAAATGGGCCCAAGATGCCTTTTTTCCGTCCGCTTTCAACCTCACGAGCAATTCAAATACCTCTCGCCTCTCCCTCCCATGGTCTAGCCAAAGCCTCGTGCTATCGGAATTCTAAATATCGGTCCGCAGCATCCTCTTATTAGAAGAGGAAGGCACCATGGTCCCTTGTATAGAACAAGCCTTCGACGCACCACTGTCCCCCTCCTCTTCGTCCTCTTGTTCTTCTATGGTGAGCAAGGATGAAGCCTCCCAAGGCCACCTTCCGCTGAATGAGAATGACTCCCAAGACATGGTCATCTTCGAGGTTCTTCGAGAGGCGTCGGCGATGGGCACCGCCGTCGCCGCGCCGAAGTCCCCTGCAGCGGCGGCAGGCGATGCGGGATCCATCCGGAAGTGCGTCGAGCCAACCGGGCGCGTAGGGAAGAAGCACTACCGGGGAGTGAGGCGGCGGCCGTGGGGGAAATTTGCGGCGGAGATTCGCGACTCTGCGCGGCACGGCGCACGCCTGTGGCTCGGGACATTCGAGACGGCGGAAGAGGCGGCCATGGCGTATGACCGCGCCGCTTTCCGGATGCGGGGAGCCAGAGCGATGCTGAATTTCCCGCCCGCGGTCGCGATGAGCGGCGGCGGTGGCGGCGGTGTGGCGGCGCCGGGCAGGGGTGGTGCGGTCGAGCTTCAGGATTTGGGGCCGGACTACTTGGAGAGATTGCTTCGGGCTTCTGAAGTGGGCGAGGATGCAAGGAGCGCTCCCGGTCGGCAATTCAATACCGTTTGATGTCCCGATGAGGCCTAGTGATTGGGGGGGAATTTGTGATATCAGGATAAAGATTGGAGTCTGGAGAGAACTTTGCCAGGCTAGGATGGAGAGAAGTTCTTATCAAGCTATGTAATAGAAAATGTTAGGCTTTCATAATGGAAAATGCTAAAGATCACCTATAGATCATCGTTCGTCGGTCCAAAATAGTAACTGGTGATTGAGTGAGTGTTTGGCATGTCCCAACCTGTACCATGGTCTCGCTATGTACTGCACCACTTCCAATTGCCACGTCAGTCTAGTAAATTGAACGGTGATTGATAGTAGTTTTTTTTTTTTAATTGATACATATGGTATTTTTAGTAATTTGAGAGTCTTTAGATACATCATTTTATGTACTCAGTGCAAGTTGTACTTAGCTTATAATAAAGAGGTTGATTAACAATGTGAACTAACCACTAGCATAAGATGGAATATAGATCAAACGGATAGAAACTAGAAAAAAAAGAGAGGACAAACTACCACACAACAAAGAGGACTAGAACCCGTCTCACACCTGTTGAAGGGACTTTAATAGTTTGGAACATTTGGGTTTCCTTTCTGCTTCGGCAGTATTCCGCACAGTGTTTTTACCTGAAAGCTCCTACGAATTTTCTCAAGGTTAATTTTGACGGGTCTGTCTTGGATGGAGATACATGTGGTGGTGCAGGTTTTGTTATTCGGAACCCGTCTACCAGGATTGTGGCAGCAAGGGGCAGTCAACTCTTTGACGTATCAGTTTCGGGTGCGAAGCTACGAGCCACTTGGGCGGGCCTTTGTCACGCTCAGTGTGTCTTGCGGGTTAGTTTCATTGTCCTGAAGGAGGATTTGACCACTGTCATCAGTTGGATTCGGAGGGCTTAGGGGCAACGGTTGCGTCCACCCTTTGCTGTGAAACATCTGAGCTATGGTGAGGGATGGCGGGGCCTTTCAGGCAAAGCATGTGTTCCGTGAAACTAATGGAATTGTGGTTTGGATTGCTGCTTATATAGCCAGCCACTCCGATAGCACTTAGTGGGCCGGTGATGAGGAGTTGCCTTTGGCACTTCGAGGTATTTTGTTTTTCGACTTTATTGGATGCATCAGTACTCGTCCGATATGACCCATCCGCTTAAAAAAAAAAAAAAAAAAAAAAGGAAGAAGAGGACCGGAACCTACTATTAACCATATAATATATGGCCTGCCCGTATCATCTGTTGATGCTCGGGATTGCATTCTAATGCAAAGATCACAATGACATCGCAAGTATAGAAGAACCAAATCTTATCATACGGGCAATGCTAAATCTATCACAAGCAGTCATGCCCAAACAATGTTAAACCACTTGAAACATTGCCTGCAAGTGGTTTAACCACCGAGGCAAGTTAACTTTACCCCAGTCATAACTAGTTTTGTGCTAACTGCTAATTTTTTTTTTCTAAGAATTTCTTGCAACAATTTGCATCCATTTGCTTAACAATCAAGAGGTTTTGGGTTCAAGTGCTAGATGGAGGATCCCTTGGTATTTGGGTTTGGTCGGTTATATTGTAAGTAGGTCTTCCTCTCTTTCTCTTAAAGAAAATTGGTCGTATGTAATAGTTTTTCGTTACATCACTACTCTTCTCGAACTCTTATGGCGATACATGTTTAATCTTGGTGAAGTAAAGGTCCTATGAAAGGGTTAAGCAGTATCTTTTAAAGGAAAAATTTAGAATATTATGGCTTTTTGGAAAACAAACTTTTAGCAAACAATAACAATTTCGTTAGAAGGAATTGGCCTTGCTCTCTTCCACATTTGATGGATAACCCAACTATAGGAATGGGCTTCTTATCTCAAGAGTTATTTGGCAGAGGATTATTCATATTTTATGTCTAAAATTAAATTTTGCGAATAACTAGATCTTATCTTTCTATTTTGGAGCACTAAGGGCTCGTTTGGGTCGCGGAAAAAGAAGGGGGAAAGTGTGGTCAATGTAAAAGTAATGAGATGCCTCTTATTTGGTTGGAGTTTTCAAAGGAGAGAGAAGGGAAAGTTGTATTCCCATGGGAATATGATTCCCACATTTTCCATGGAAAAGTCTTTCCCATGAGGTGGGAATCACTCCATTTTTATTTTTTTCAAAAAGTCCCTTCAGTATTAAAAAAGCATTAAAGAGGCATTAAAAACCTAATTTTTATTAAGGGCATAATAGGAATTATACATAACTTTCCTAGAAAAGTGGATCACCAACCAAACATAAGCACTTTGTAAATTTGTCACTTTCCCATAATCAACCAAATATGCCAAAAGTACTTTCTTAAGCATCCTCTTTCTAGAAATTTGTTTCCCAGGAATCATATTCCTATGAGGAAAAATACTTCCCGCGAACCAAACGAGCTCTAAGAGAATCCCAAGGTAGGTGGGTTTGTTCTGCTAATGGGAAGGAATAAAAGTAAGAGCTTCTTCAAAATGGATTTATACTTTGGATGAGGATATCATTAAAAAAATTAATTTCTAATCGAGACACATTTTGCCTGAAGAGTCTCTAGATTGTATCAACTTGACTTGAACTAGTGGCTATACCTCCTCCATGCCTACCAACCATAAATTTTGCAGTCGAATTTTGGATGGCGCATCCTCAGTTATTAGAATCTAAATAATTTTACTATAGATTTTTTTTCTTTTATTTTTAAAAAAATATAGAAGGATGCAATGCTTTATTTCATATTTTAATAAGAGGAGTCCATTGATGCAACATGGACCACTTGAAAGCGGGGCCTCCCCTTACTGCCTCCAATAGAAACCTCGTTGCAAGTGAAGCGTTGCACATCTAGTGCGACGAACAACAGCTGGAACAAAAAGACCAGCCGTCAACGGTTCGGTCCGGCGGTCCGCAAAATGGGAACGAGAAGCCTCCTCTCCCTCGTTCCCGCCTGCCTCCTCCTCGTCTCCTCCCTCGTCGCCTCCTCTCCTCTTCTCGGCGTCTCCCCTCAAGGTAAACCCGTCTCCCTGTTTCGAACTATCCGACCGTCCGTTTCTGATCCGACGCACTTTTTTTTTCCCCCCATTTTTCAATTCGTTTGACCGATTTCTATATAAACAATTGGGAAATTGTAGACGAGTTGTATTTCGCGGTCGCGGGGGCGGTGATCGCGTGCAAGGATGGGTCGAGAACCTTCTCGAAGGATCGTCTCAACGACGGCTACTGCGATTGTCCCGACGGAACCGACGAACCCGGTGAGAGCTAAAACCCCCCCAAAACCCCTAATCCTAAGTTTTCATTTCATGTGGTGTCGAGAAGCCTTGAACCGATCTTTTTTTCTTTTCTTTTTTTTCCTGTTCGAGGTAATTAGGAATTGGAGATAACAAGTTATTTTTTGTGATTCATGAGTGAAATGCTTAATGCATGCAAGAATTATATGGGCCAATTTAGGTTGAAATAAAAGGCGCAATTATTGATGCCCATCTTTGGTGTTTTCATTTAGAAATTCTTGTATTTCCATATTTATCATAGCTTTTTGGTGTTTCAAACTTGAAAGTACTACTTGTCAGTTCCATCTCACTATTGTGCATGCGCCTGGTATGGACCTTGAGATTCTGTCATCCTTGAATGTTCCATTTGCTCGTGTCTTCATTATATCACTACCTTACGTCGCGAAGAAGCTTGGTTTGTTGATATCAAGTAGGTAGGGTTACTTGCAAACTCAATTAGCTTTGGTGAGTGCTCATGTAAAAGATTCTTGATTCTACTAGAAGTCTTCCCTAATTGATCTAGTGAAAAAAGTTGGTTGCTTGTTACTTGGCTTTCTAAAGATATATGGGGTTAAGGGAGATTTTACGTTGACCTTGCTGATATGGTTGACCATTTGGCATGTAGTTATAACACCGGATGGTGTCGGTTGTTTAGTGCAATTAAGAGAATTTATTTGATTAAAGAAGGTCGCTTATGTTTGCTTTCATCAGAGAGACAACTCTTTTGGATTGATATGCAACTTGGAATGGAGAACCCTCCTGCCAAGTTGATTCATCAATAGTGAATGGGTTGTCTACTTACAACCCTTTCTAGGGGATATGAAGTGGGCCGCAATTGTTGCAAGCTTGGTGATGTTAAGTTTTTGAATTATTTATTTATTGTCGATTTTTATTGCAACAGTGTTTTGGCCTTTATGTTAAGTTATGGCCACATACTTTTTTGGATATTACCTCATGCACGGCACTTATTTGTAATTTCATATCCCCTCGCATATTTAAGCCATTAGAAAGTTATCAAAAAGTTATGATGTCAAGGCTCACTAAAAGGTAGCCCAGATCTTATAGTCCAATGAGCCATTGAACAGTCATCTAGAATAGTCGAAAGGTAATGCTGCTACTAGGACTAATGTTACATAGCTTTGTCACGAATCCAAATCCTGATTCACCCAGCAAAGTTCCTCTCGAGGAAGGGGGCATATACATGCGGCAATTTACCTCTTATGAAGATCACTTGGGTGCTAAATTGCTTAAGTGGTTTCTTGAGGGGGATACGTCTCCTTTGTCATGGTCATTTCAGTAAGTCATCTATTCAAAGGCAAACAACACTGAATTTTGTGTTTCATTATGAACTCTACTGATACAATCAGTGACTTCTTTTGCATGAGTGCAACCTTGTGAAAAAGGAAAACACATGCAATCTAGGACAAATGGGTACCACCTTTCTTGGGAAAATCTAATTTTATTGTTACCAAACAAAGGGCTTTTTTTGATTAGTAGTGCTGGTGCTACCAAAGTACATAGTTTGTGGAAGTAAACCTGCTTGTGTTTTATATCTTTCGGATCAGGTATTAATAATGCCAAATCCATGAAGAAAGAGAAATTCTGTATTGAACATTTTTTAATAAAAAATGCTGATAAAAATAAAGGATCTAAATGAGTTAAAAAATCTGTCTATTAGTTGCATCACCTTCGAAACTAAAGTCTTTTTTTTTTTTGTTATTGCTAGAAAGTGGCCATAACCTCTCTTGACTTTCTGTTGCATCCACTGACTGAATGCATTTGCTCTATCTTGTTATGTGCTGCAGGAACTCCTGCTTGCCCTCAAAGCAAATTCTATTGTAGGAACGTAGGAGATTCATCTCATTTCTTGTTTTCATCACGGGTTAATGATCACATCTGTGGTAAGTAATGTGTGTGAAGGTCTTTTGTGTAAACATTATTCCTATAGGAGAGCTATGATGCTGCCTTCTTATATTCATTGCTTGTTAACATAATATGTGACTGCTTTCCATTTTGTTGGCATTTTGCTTTTGATTTTCCATTTTCTGATCAATATCAGATAATTCGTTTATTTCTAGATTGCTGTGATGGAAGTGATGAATATGACACTGGTCTGAACTGTCCAAACACATGCCTCAAAGATCAGAATGTTTCTGAAAATAGAATTGTCAACCATGATGCAGAAGCAATGAAAATCAACAATGGTAGCAGACAAGAAAGAAAATATAGAGTTGATTTGGAGGACTTGGTCCAAAAGAAAGGTAAAACTGTAAGCATTAATGATGGAATTTAATGTGGTAAAAAATGGCTATAATATTTAATTGGTCGTGGTTATTTATTCACAGGATTGAAAATACTTATAATGATACAAATGGTTTCTGCAATGTGTATAATGGCCTTTTGCCTGTTCTATTGGCGCACTAGATCTCGAAGGAGACGCTATTTGAGGAGGAATTAGTAGGCCTACAAATTCAATTGTCTCTGCTGTGTTTTAAGCTATTTATGGTGTTCTTCTTTTTTTATATCTCACATATACAGAAAAATATTTGTAAATTCTATTAAGGTGTCTGTAAAATATTGGACTCTCTTATGAATCACATATCACTTCTGAAACTGTTCTTGGACATGGTGGCAACACATTGTTAGCTCTTAATGTAATGTGGAGTTTGGCCCTTTTAGTAGTACCCAGTTGTGAAATGGTGTTACAAAGTAGTAGATGAAATAGAATATGATGTCAAGTTGAAAGGCATCTCCAATTTTGGGATATAAAAGCATCAGATTGTAATAGGAAGTATCATATCATAATTTATATAAGACAGGTTGTAAGAACAAAGATTTCAGGAGCGTTGAAGACAACAAACATGCATTTCATCTTTTAACTGTTCTTCAGATGGTTATGATGCATGAAAAAGCAAAACACAATATCGGAAACATTCTTGAACATTCGACTGCATCATCTTAATACAGAAATATCCTGCTGAGCATAGGCACTTGTATGAGCATAGGCACTTGTATTTCTTATTCGTCATCCGTAATTGATTATCATCCAATTGTTACAAAGCAGCTAATTAGGGATATCAATTTTTCACTTAGGCAAGTTCAAACTGGGTTTTACCTAAGATCTCTATTATCTCTCAAGCCTATGTTGAGACAATTTCCTCGGATCCAAAAATGGCTTGTTAAAACAGGTTTGATCCCTTCAAATTTAGGATGATCGAGCCCATGGATGCCAAAATGTGAAACTTATCCTGTTTCCACATATCTATAGATCACTCTCATATGCCCTAAGACTTAAAGCTTGCCAGAATTCAGTAGAAGTTACACTTTCGTGCACATCATATATTATTAATGCTGGATGATGCCTTGGTGGGCATGGGGTGGAAAGACCATAGAGCCATATATGCTTTTTTATAGAATAACAGACATTTAAGACAGACTCTTCTCATGATTGTTCTATGTTTAAGTAAAAGTCCTTTTTTTTTTCTTCTTTTTCTTTATCAGTGAGAACCTTCCCATATCCCCATGCCCTCCCAATAACACAGACCTACACCAACCCCACCCCAAGGAAAAGAAACCAGGAGTTTATTTGTCCAACTTGATTTGCAGAAATTTGAGTAGGTGTGCCTTGAAACAATCCACATTAGTCATTCATTTCAGATCAGTGACTTTTACTGTAATTAGATTTTCATCTCCTTATTCTAAAATGAATTTTTGTATCAACATTGAAGAGCTGTAATCCTTGACTCATTTTCTTGACTGAATTGAACTTAGTTGAGTGAGTGGCTCTGTTGTCTGAGCCGGGGCAACTTGATTTTGACCTGGAGCTTCATACATTTATTTGTAAATCAAATTGTCCTAACTTTGCATTCTGAAACCATGTAGTATTTGTCCTAAAATAGAATAGTTGAAAACTTTGAATCAATAAGAATAGGCTTGTGTAATTTGTGGGCATTTTGCACTTCCAGGAATACTGTTCTTCTTCTCCTTGTCGTTGTTATGTGTGGATTGGAGGATAAAGAACACATTTTGATTGTATTATTGGACTGTTAAACCAGTGTGCTAGCCAAAAGTGTTTTCCTTATTCTCTGTGGATTACGTTACAAGCATCTCCCACCAGTTAAAATTTACAAGAAGAAAAGTAAAAGATATCACAAGCATAAAAAGCTCATTTTGGTTGCATCATTGGACTGTTAACCAGTGTACTAGCCAAAAGTGGTTTCTTTTAATTGGTTGAGAGCCTTATGTGATCCGGCGATCTGGTGCAACTTGTCATGAGCAGATATGATGCTACCGATTGAACATTTGCAAATCAAAAGCATTCAAAGTTCAGGATATCATTATTATTTATGATATAATTTTAACTTGAAAAGAAGAAAAAAAGGAAGAGACGAGGATATGTAAGAGAAAGTATAATTTTAACCAGTTTTTTATGTTAATACCTCTGAACATTCTTTATTTAAACATTGAAGAAGTATTAAAAAGGTATTGTTTGTTGAGATCTTTCAATATATATGTTTCTCATCTAAACATTTGATAACTCAAGAATCTAAGAAAAGTAATATTTTGCAAACTTGTTTGAATAGTTAGATCCTTGACCAATCTCTAACAAGAATAAATACTCACTTCTAACATTAAAGAGGGATCAAACTCATGTTGGAAGCATGGTTTTAAAAATTGTAGGAATGGATTAGTACCTTAATATTCTAGTGTGAAACGAGCACCAGTACGGGTGATGAGATGCCGAAACAACTATGTTGGTATGTAATGGTTGTACTGGTATGTGCCAGTCTATTCCAGTGCATGCTGGCGGTTTCGTACCGACATATTTGGCACCGGTGTTTAAAACCTTTGTTGGAAGAGTTCAATCTTCTTCCATCTTTACAAGTGGCTGCCAGAAAAGTTATAGGCTTTCAAGAGGCATATCCAACTCGGATACATATCCGATATTGATTTTTGGAGCTGGACATGAGTATCCAGGCAATGTAGAAGGTAACTTGTTTTATTTCTGGCAAATTTGTTTCAACTTTTTGATTATGGATATGGTTTATTAATGAAGCATGATGAAATTGAGGGCAAGCTGGCAGCGTCATTCGAAGTTTATGTGAACATCGACTTTGATATGGACATAATGTGAACAGAATATGCTAGGTCTTGAAGAAACCTAAGTCATCTCAGCTATTGTGTCAGGCTTGCATCAATTTTCTAGGGGGAAAAGTCTGTGTTATTTATTCACATCTGCAGAGGTATTTCTAATTATTTATCAGAAAGCAAGACTGTGGTATTGCAATTGCATCTCTTTACTTTTTGGTTTTAAATTTCTTGAAGAATCTTTCTTAAATTGTGCACTATAGGAAAAATGATATTAGCACAATGTTGATCCGGCATGAGCATTATAAATTCCTGCCTATTGTTTGCATAGAAGGGAGTTCTATTTGCTATCGATTTTCTTTATGAGGAAGTCCTTTTCTGCAACAAATGGTCTTTCTATTCCTCATACGTAACAAAGGTCGATCCTGTTTAATTTCTTTGGATTAGTCTGTTGAAACTCCTTGACTTTAAAATTGCTTGCCAAATAATTAGTAATAAGCACAAATTGAAGGTGGTGAAATGGCAATGCAAAGGATTGTTTGATGTATACACCAATTATAGTCCCTTATATAATCATGTGTATAGTTTGCTATTGTTTAAATGCTTCTAGTTTCTTTCCTGTTATCTGTTTATCAGCAGCTTGCATATATGAAATATATCGAGTGTTATTAGTAATCAAGCATCGTAATTAAACTGATCCGGCATCCTGAAGCATTATGTGGAAACCCTGTTATCAAATCTTTGCATTGTTAAACATAAACCCTGTTATCTGATCCTCTCTCTCCCACTCTCTCTTCCAATTTGCTCTCTTCCTTCCTGTTCATTACATATAGCAGTGATACTAAATTTGTGTTTTAAGGTGAAAGACCTAAAAAGGACCAGAGTAACTGACCAGACATGATTGATCACATTCCTGCTATCACACACCCATGTACAACTATCATTATAGCATAAGCCTGTTTTTTTTTTTTTTTAACTATAGAGTGGCAGGTTATCAAAGATACTGGTTCTCTATGTTTGGTGGAGTTCTGAGAACTACAATTCTCTATGCATATCATAAGGATATTAACTGCTATATGCTTAAGCACAAAAAGAGCAATAACACATGCTCGTTCCCTTCAAATCCTGCAGATTTTTATATACATCCTTTAAAGTAAAATATCTTGAAAACCTATGCTCACTTTTGGACAGTCCAGACAAAGGTTGAGCCTTGCTTCACAAGTTCATGTACATGACACAGCTGTTTATGAATTCTCATTCATTATCCTACCTACAATATTTGTGACTCTTGCTATGTATCACAAAGAAGACAATAAAGTTTCTAAATATTCGTTGCCAAGGTCTTGTAACTCCACAACATCCACCTGATTGCTGACCATCCCTTTGTTGCTGCTATTTCTCTTCCATGCTGGTGGTTCAGCTGGAACCTCGTCATAAATGCCCCATTCCCTTGTTCTCTTTCTTGGGCTATAATTTGTCTCAGTGCAGCCGTACACTGGGCAAGCAGGGCCACTCATGATGCATGCCAAGTCCTGTTCAAGGTGAGCATCTTCTGAAGCCTTGGCAACTGCCTCCATGGGGAAATTGAGGTGAGCTTGCGGTCCTCTCATTCGCAGAGCAGCTCTGTCATATGCAAGGGCAGCTTCTTCTGCAGTATTGAAAGTTCCGAGCCAAACCCTCATCCCTTTCCGTGAGGTGTCCCTTATCTCTGCTGCAAACTTTCCCCATGGTCGCCTTCTCACCCCTCTAAAATGCCTGGGAGTAACACTTTCTGCAGCTAATGTCTTTGATGTTGAAGATGAGCAGGCTTGGTATCCTGAATCAAGAGTAGCAGTTTCACAGCTATCTGAAGCTATAATTCCATTGAGCAGTTCATCCCAGATTTCAGCTCCCATAGATATCCATCTGCCAAGGCTGGGAAGCCTCTGTAGGACTGCCAGATTTCCTTCCCCTCCTTCCAGACGAGGCATTTCGTTCCATTCTCGGGAGTCTTCAGGCTTCTTGTTGGGTTCATCATTAGAACTGCAGCTCTCTGGGGCATTACCAGCGAAGAAACTAGCCCACACATTTTCCAGGAGCTTATCATTTGCTTCACACCTCTTCAATTCAATACTCATGGTGTTGGTGGAGATCTAGAAGAGCATGTTTTGGAATAAAACACAGCCAATTGGAGAAGGGAGGTTGGGAGTTTGGATTGCTGTGATGTTATATAGAGTTGCCAGCAGTTGAACAGCCCAAAGCTTTGGTTCAGCCAATGAACAAGAGAACCTGTAAGAAACTTGGGTTCCAAACTAAGGAACCCTTTTAATCTGTGTACGCGGGGACTCCACATCAGGTAATCATTATGCCAATAGGCGATGTTTATAAAATTATATGGTTGACTTCTATTGTTGTAGCATCCTCTCTTTTTTTTTCTGTTGTTACATGTTAGTCCTCCATGCTAGAAATCAGTATGAAGTATCTGGTATCTTTCTTGACGTGGGAAGGCTGTTAGGTTTTCTTTCAGTGTGTGATGGACTCACATCGAAACTAATCCTGATGGCTAAAGTTTGAAAGCTACAAAGGTACCTTCTCATCTTTTTGATATATGATTCTCTTCTTCCTGCATCAACAAGCTGCCTTTTGGAAATAGATAAAATGAGAGTCCGGGGGTTCATGAACAGTTCCATTTGGGTTACCTTCTCCTATGGGTGTATGCTGAATCCTTGTTTTTGAAGCATCTCAATGCTGCTATTCTCTCAGGATCTCTCTTCTACGTTCTTGGCTTTCGTTGTGACGAGTGTCCTATCCTACTATGCTTGGTTTTGAAGTGTATCATATTTGATAATATTATCTCTGGAGTAGGCAAAACCAAGGAATTGGAGAAACCTAGAATTTGTGGTCTTGCCTAATCCGATCATCTTTATTAATTCCAGACGAAGGAACACACAAGCGCTTCTTCACATTATTCAGCCATGACCATTGAGAAGGAATACTTGGCGCTTTGGCAATGGATATAATAATGCTGGTAGCAATAGATACGCATTCCGATTCAATGTATGAGGATGCCTTTAACAATGTACAACCCTTGAAATTTTTGTCCTCAGATCTTTCAAGAGCCAGAGGGAATGTTTGGTGGTTCGGCGTTTAGATTTGGATATTAACTTGTTAATTTTCAAAACTTTGCTTGTTTTCTTGGCAAGAGGAAGTCCAAGGTCGAGGAAGTACAAGGTTGTGAGATGAGGAAGGAAGCCTTGTACTAAGTTAGCACCATCGGTTTTGCATAATTATTGTTAAACTAAATTGCATTTTGCTCTCCCCTTATATCGGCCATTTTAGTGTATTAAAGTCACTGGTTCAATTGTTGTTGATTAAAGTTTCCATTTTGTAGGTTGAAAGTTAAAACTAAAAATTGAATCGTATCCTGGTTAGCAACATAAATGGTAGCAATCTGTGTTACATTCTAATTTAGATATCTTCACTTATCATCCTCCGTCCGTTTGCCTTATCTTCTTACTAGTTTTTTTTTTTAAAAAAAACATTTTCATTTTCATGAAGTATTTTTTTTTTCTTTTTCGTCCAAAAATATTTTTTTTAAACATAAAATGAGAAGGTTTTAATTCTTTTATCTTTTATTAGATCTAAACCTAGACTCAATCTATAATGGACCTAAATAGGTCTAGTTCATGCTTGACCTGGTTTGCACCAGCTTGAACCAATCTGGTTAGCCAATAGGTCAAGTCTGGATCTAAAATCATGATTTGAAAGAAAATTTGGTTGGGGTCCAGATCTTCTGGCTAGCCTAAGCCTAGTGTGGTTGGAGCCCTACTATAAGTAGCCTTAGTTGGCAAGTCACAATGCCCAAGCAACCTCTCAACGTCTATGCCCTCGGTCACGAAGCGTGAAGCTAACAAAAACAATAGAGGTAAAACCACGTACAACAAATCATAGTGGACCCCATCGTTTCCATCCCCACGGAGAAGGCCTCAAAAAACCGAACCAAAGGCCTTGTCCTAGGGTCCAAATATACAGAGCCTGGTCCGTGGTCAACAAGCCCATCTTATGACTCTTTTGGTTTCCAGAAAAAAAAAAAAAGAGAAATGCTTCATATTTTATCAATTTTTTTTGGTACTGCGGTAGCTCACGTTAGCCTGACACCCTCATCATCGATTTTTTTTTAAAAAATAAAAAGATAGCTTTCATATTAAAATAAGAACCTCACGTATTTTATGAAAAAAACTATGTAGGATATGAGAAAGTTCAATTTCACCAGCTAAGTGCTAATTTTTTTTCTTTCAAAAATACCTATAAGCTTTGAGATAGAATGGGGTAAATTTTTTTGGGTATAACAGATATTTTACATAACTTTTTCAAAAAAATAGATGCGCATGCGAACATAATCAACTTTAGAATGTACTACTTTTTTTATAATTAACCAAATATGAGAATTTTTTTTTTTAAGATATCATATATTGGAGTATCAACTTTTAAGAAAAAATATTTTAGTAAAGAATAATTCTTGAAGTCTTTTGGTCTCTAAACTCGCGTAGTACAAAAGGAGGGGTTGGGACGTCCAACGGAGCAACCACGTCCGTTTTGCCCCCAAACTTGAGAGGGAACCACGTCTCAAAGTTGTGTAATTTCTCCGATGCCGTGTTTCAGCCTCACATGGACTCGTCCACTAAAAAATTCAAATACGACACCAATCTCCATATATTTGTATTCGATGCATTGCATTCTAGAATTATCAATCAGGAGTCAGGACCTCACAAATCTGAAGAAACTCCAAATTAGGACGACCTCAAATTAGGGGTCCGATATGGTCAAATCTTCTTCTAGATTGGAAGCCAAACCTGATCGTTCTCCCAACATAACAAATTAGAATTAAACTTAACAAGACTCGAAATCAGGAGCAAAGCAGAGAAAACTAGCCTTACCTTACAAAGATGCAAAACAGCTACAAAGGAGACAATTGGATGGCTCCAACCCAAAGATGCCAAAGATCCAAAGAAACACCAGCGCCAGTGCAGCATAACGTATGATCGGAACTTTATCCATCCGAACCAACAAATTAACTCCGTCTTTGAGGCCAAAAGAAGCAAATAAATGGTCTCAAAACCGTAGAATTTAAAGGAAGGAGTCTGATTGCATGAGGACGTAAACTAAATGTGAGATACAAGATGGTCTTATGTGTAGGTGACAACAATCCTATGGGGAATAAGTTGGCTGGCCAAGGATAACAGCTTGCGAGCTAATATTAAACCAATTCAGCCGAGTAGGGCTTTGTATTGAGTATGCAAAGGCTAGTTCTCGGGTACCAATACAACCTAACCTAATGTATCGCAACTCATAAGCATAGCGACGGCAATAAATCATAAGCCAACAACAATTTATATAGCCATCTAAGTATGGATATGTAACAATTCAAGATCTTATGCTAGCCGACAAGTATTATTTTGGCTCTTTGATCCTATATAAGTACCTAAGATCTACTCGACGAATAACCGATATAGGACTAAACATACGCCGCACGGGTTATCACATATGCCCCCTGTTTAAGTCTGATATTCTCGTCGGGCTAAAGATCCAAATCTATTTAAATTCAATGACAAACATCACAATAAGGCCATGTCCCCTAGTTCACATAGGTCATAAGTCGGATCCGCTCCAAGACCATTTGTAACAACTCAGAATCTCACCCAAAATGACTAGCTAGAAGGTATTATTTGGGTTTCTTGATCTTGTAGAAGTTTCTAAAATCTATCCGGCGAGTAACCGATATGGAACTAAGTACACGCCCGTACGAATCCTCACAGGATATACTTCTAATAATCTAAGTAGATGCCCATCATTATATTCTACACTATAATACATGCATAACAAAATCTATTTGGTTGTAGATCCCTTTCAAGTTCCAAAAAGAAAAGTTATGTTTGAATTTGTAAATTATTCATTTAGTGGTGGGTAGGTAATCGACCTCGATAACATATTAAAATTCATTTGTGAGCAGCTGAGATGGACATTCTAAAACACGATAACTGCAAGGATCGTCAATTTGGATGCCTCATCACATAGTTAAATCATAACCCGCAACCAAGTTAGTTATGGCATGGAAATATTAGAAACTTTTTCTTGAAGGTTGGACGTTTTAAAACACTATCACATAGTTAAATCATAACGCCTGTAACCAAGTCAATGATGCCATGGAAACCTTTTCTTTTCCCAACATGAAAACAACAATACAACATCACAGGTGAAACCAAAATGAGGCTACCCAAATAATAAATCTTCAAGGAGGAAATGAGAAAATGCTAAAAGGGAGAGTTGAAAATACATATTTTACCATTTCTTTTCATTTTATTCTCAATGATTCTTAGCATTTTTGTGAAAATCAGAATCAATTCAACCATACTCAAAATTTTGTAGTTAGATAGACATATTGTAGCCACAACTCTGTTTAAACCTAGCTCGTTACTAAATTACAACCAACGGTCAGATGCTTCGGTAGCCATAGGCTACTAGCAAGAACAGATCAAGTCAACAATGATGCTCAATTGCGGCATGCTTGATTGCAGCGTATGCACTCTAAATGCAAATAAACATAATTAGACGGCATATTACTGTCACAAATGAACCTAGCTAAGTTTTGAGCCGCAAGAGCTCGGTTTGGCCAAAAACAGTACTTGATATTTGAGTGGAGTGAGTTCTAAATAACCTTCATTAACAAGATTCAATCTTGACAAACTTTCTTAGATCTTTGTCGTGCAAGCCTAAGAAGTTTGGACGTGGCTCATCTATAGAGTTGATTCGCTCCCTTCTCAACCAAGCAAGCCAAATAAAAAAAAGAAGTCTTTTGACGAGCCGAACTAGGGTTACCGTGAACAGCTCGATTCATTAATCAATTCAATTTCGGCAATACAATGAGACCACAATGCGTCGGGCGGAGAGAGATAAAATGCTAATTGTCATCAACGATGGAGCCAAGAATATCAAATTGGGTAGCATCCATCCATCCATCCGATGCAATATTATTATTATTATTATCAATCACCTTCGGATTCGAATCACGCGGCCTTTCCGGCGGCCTTCTTGGGCCATGCACGAATCTCCTCGATCAAATCAGCGAGACCGTTGCACGACGACCCCCCTTCCTTCACCGCCGCACGCGCCATCTCCCCGTACTCCCTCGCCCTCCGGCGCGTCCCTTCCGCCTCCACCCCTCCCCCCATTATCCTCCCCACCGCCGCCCCTATCTCCGCCGCCCCCACCACCCCGTTCTCCTCCGCCGCCGTGCCCCGCCGCGCCCCCTCCGCCGCCCTCACACCCGTCCTCAACACCTCCACCACCAGCTTCTCGTTCATGAACTGCTCCGTCGATAGCGGCCATGTCGCCATGGGCAGCCCCGCGCTCACCCCCTCCAGCACCGAGTTCCACCCGCAGTGCGTCATGAACCCCCCCACCGCCCCGTGCCCCAGAACCGCCACCTGAGGGGCCCACCCCCTAATCACCAGACCCCTCCCCTCCACCCGCCTCTCGAACCCCTCCGGCATCCACGCCTCGCCGGCGGCCTCCCTCACCACCCAAACAAACGGGTGCCCGGCCAACTCCAACCCCGATGCCATCTCCTTCAGTTGCTCGCCGGAGAAGTGGCTCCAGCTCCCGAAGCAAACGTACACCACCGAGTTTGGTTTCATGGTGCCGAGCCAGGAGAGGCAGCGCTCGCGGTTGGCGGCGACGGCTGGGTCGTTCCCCCCGCGGGCGGCGAGGTCGCCGGAGTCGGCTGAGGCTAGCGCGACGGGCCCGACGAACCAGGACCGCATGCGGTCGATTTTGAAGTAGAGCTCGGCGTAGGCCGACTCGATCTCGGCGAAACTGTTGACGACGACGCCGAGGCTTCCGGACTCGCCCTCACTGAGGTCGTCCATGGCGGCGGTGATGGGGCTGTCGCCGCGGAGGAAGTCGGGGAGCTCGCGCCGGACCATATGGATGGGGTGGGGAAGGTCCGGGACAAGAAAGGGGTCGTCATCGCTGGAGACAGCGAGGTGGGGGAGGTGGCGGAAGAGGGCGCCCATGACGCAGACGGGGAAGAGGCCGAGGGCTTGGAAGGAGAGGCGGGGGACGCCGAGGTCGCGCGCGATGGCGGTGGTCCAGGGGAAGTGGGTGTCGGCGACGATGGCATCGGGGCGGTGGAGGCGGAGGAGGCGGTCGTGGTCGGGGCGGGTGAGAAGAGAAGCGGCGTCGATTTTATGGCATTCGGAGGGGGGGAGGGCGCTGATGTTCTCGACGCCGGGGGGGAGGCCGGCGGCAGCGGATGGGAAGGTGTAGAGGAGGGTGCGGAGGGGGAGGCCTGCGGCGGCGGCGCGGTCGACGGTGGGCTGGACGAGGGCGGCGTTGGCCGGGGTGAGGAGGACGGTGGAGTCGACGCCTCGGGCGGCGAAAAGTCGGGCGATGTCGACCAAGGGGATCATGTGTCCCGTCGCGAAGAAGGGGATAAAGAAGACGCGGAGTGGGCGCGCGGACTCCGCTTCGCCGGCGACGGAATCCATGGATCGAGGGTGACGGATCCGGACTAGAGTGGAAAGCTAGTGGAGATTGCGAGCCTGGTCCAACCCTTGTAGTTGGAATCTTTTTCCGGTTGGTAGAGCTCGTGCTGCAAATGGTTAACGACGAAATTGACTGTATGGAATTTCGTGCTGTGAGATCGTGGGTCACGTGGGGTTGTCTCTTTCAAATCTAATATTTTAATTTTATTTTTTATTTAATTTCTAAAATAATAATAAAAATTAATTATATTTTAATAATATTAAAATAGATAAATCTTTGAATTAAACAGAGATTTTGAAATGAGAAGAGATGGATAACCAATGCTTCAAAGTATGTTTTCAGATTTTTTAGAAAAATAATAATTAGTTTATTAAATTTAATTTACATATATTATTGATGTTGGGTTTAGTATTAATTTATAAAAATAATAATAATAAATTTAAAAAATATTTAAATTATTTAAAATTTAATTTATTTTTGGCCAGTATTTTTTTATTTACTTATTATTTATTTGGCATATTTAGATCAGGCTTTGTTATGTTATATTGCTTATTGGACCCGCATAGCATTTTTTCTATTGATTTAGATTCTAAATTAAGATTGCTCAAAACTTGAAGGAGTGCCCCAAATCGACTGAAGATATTTGCAATTATTGGAATTCTAGTTTAGGCGGGCTAGACTAGTTTAGTTAAATATTTTATTTAATTCGAATAGTAATAATTAGCTAATATGTTTTGACTTACGTCGTTACGGAATAATTAATTATTAGAATAATTTGTTTTAGATCATAATTAAATCATTTTTTTAAAAATTAAAAAAAATATTATAATTTTAAGATTATATGATTTACTTTATGTATAGAGCATGACACTAGCAACTATATAACTAGATATATAGCTCTACGTAGTGCAAGACATGCAACCGTTTTGGTCCACCCCGAAGGATCAAATGTATTTCTCCGTGGTTAATTATTTGGTATCGTAAGTAGAAAAAATTCGGTATCTAAGCACAGAGAAATCAGAACCGATTTCTTTATTCCACCAAAACAGAGAACCCTAATGTTACAGCGCAAGTCCTGCGAACGCTGGGTTGGGATCACGGATCCGAATCCAACTACATAATAGATGCCGTCTTCTAGCGGCAGAGCGACACCAGCACTATCAGCACCGCCCGTCGGCGGTTGCCGGAGTACTCACTCCTCCTTCCGCCCCTCCTTCCGCTTCCCCTCGAGTTCCTGGATCAGAGCGGTGACGTCCTCGTAGGTCGCACCCCCGTCCTCCACCGCCTTCCCTGCCGCCTCACCGTACTCCCTCGCCTTCCTCGCCACCGCCTCCACGTCCTCCCCGCCGCCGCCAACCACCCTCCCGACCACCGCCGCCACCTCCTCCGCCCTCACCAGTACCTTCTCCTCCTCCAGCCGGTTCCGCCGGAAGCCCTCCCACATCCTCACCCCGACCCCCATCACGTCCACCACCAGCGCCTCATTTATAAACTGCTCGTGGAACAGCGGCCAAGTAATCATCGGCACCCCCGCGCACGCCGATTCCTGGAGCGAGTTCCAGCCGCAATGTGTCACGAACCACCCCACCGCCGCGTGGCCCAGCACCTCCACCTGAGGTGCCCACCCCCTCACCACCAGTCCCCTCCCCTCCACCCGCTTCTCGAACCCCTCCGGCATCCACTCCGTCTCCGCCGCCGCGTCCCCCGCCGCCTCTTGCCGGACCACCCAGACGAATGCCTTCCCTGACGCCTCCAGCCCCAGCGCGATCTCCTTCAGCTGGGGCCCGCTGAAATGGCACAGGCTCCCGAAGCACACGTACACCACCGATCCGGCCGTTTTGGAGTCGAGCCATCTTAGCACACGGTTCCGGTCTGCCGGGGGCTCCCCGCGTTCCGCCTTCTCCTCGGCGGCACGGCAGCAGAGAGAGACCGGGCCCACGCACCAGGCCTTGATGCCGTGATGGTTCTTGTTCTTGTTCTTGTAGTAGTCGACGTAGCTCGGTTCCATATCGTAAAAGGTGTTGACGACGACGCCGTAGCTCTTGGCCTCGGCCTCGCCGAGGAGCTTGAGCATGAAGAAGTTGTCGACGAGCTCCGGGAGGCCATTTCTATAGAGGCGGATAGGATGAGGTAGGCCGTTCATGATGAAGGAGTCGGTGGAGGGGTCGAGGGGGAGGTAGTTGACGAGGTTGGTGAGGACGAAGAGGGGGAAGGCGCCGGCGCCGTGGAAAATGAGGCGGGGGATGCCGAGCTCGAGGGCGAGGTCGGCTGTCCAGGTGAAGAGGGAGTCGGATACAAGGGCATCGGGGCGGAGGTCGCGGAGGACGGCGGCGAGGGGGGCCTGGAAGTGGAAGAGTGCCATGACGAAGGTGTTGAAGTGGGCGGTGGGGACGGCGGAGAGGTTCTCCTGCCCGGGGGCGAGGCCGGTGGCCGCGGGGTCCGGGAAGGGAATGACGTGGAGGGAGAGGGGGAGGCCGCGGGCGGCGGAGGAGTCGACGGTGCGGCGGAGGTTGGCGGCGTTGACCGGGGTGGTGACGATGGTGGAGCGGACGCCGCGGGTGGCGAAGAGGCGGGCCATGTCGACCATGGGGATCATGTGGCCGGGGCTCATCAGGGGGAAGAAGAGCATGTGGAGGGGGCCGGCGGGGGTGGCGGAGGAGCCCATGGGCGGCGGCGATTGCGATGCTCTTAGCTTCGAATTCGTGAGTCGGAAGAAGCGGGGAAAGGGAAACACAGTGGGATTTGAGATCCGTTTGAGACTTAAGAGTGAAGAGGGGTTACATATAGACGGGGGCAGACCGCATTATCATTGATGGGATTCCGCCACAGTGATCCCGAGGATACAAGGGACCAGTGGCGTTGATCGAAGAATGTGACTGCTCCAAAAGTGCAACACATTGGATAATCTTCTACATTGCTCATCTGAATATGGATGGGAGGGTAAAAGGAAGGGATGTTGCGGTAATAATCTTTCTGCTTCTAAAAATTAGTGAGACAACGATAGTGTGTGCATATATATATATATATATATATATATATATATATATATTTGAATCAAAAGTATGCTATCATAACCCAACTTTGTCTAATAGAAAAAATAAATTAGAGTTTCCGCACAAAAGGATATATCTTAATTATTTAATATTATTTCTTTTATATTAACATTAAGTAATTCCATATCATCTTACTTGAAGGATTCCTATAAGTTAAAATAAAATTTAACATAAATTTAGAAGATACTTTCTTTTATCCCGCGGAAATTCAATTTATTAAGAAAAAGTTTTGGGTGAAATTTCCGAGTTTCTTTGGCATTTTCTCGAGTTGGAATCGGTGGCAGTAATCGAGCAGGTACGAAGAGTGATTCGCGAGCCACATAACGCGTGCGGTAAGGACGGGGATTCGGCGTGGTGGTGGTTCAGGGAGGAAATGCCTCGGCGAACTCGTGCATAGAGAGGGGCCGTTTGATATAAAATATCCGCCCTCCGAGAAGTTGGTCGAGAAGTAGGGCGGCGTGGTTGTTGGCGATTGCAAAAGGACAATTTATTAAAGGACACGCGAGACCAAGAGGTGCCGCCGGGGCCCACAAGAGTGGACCTCGGTTGTGGGATCCTGTACCAGATTTGGGAACTCGGAAAAAAAACCCCTCGTATGGAGTAATCTTTTTTTCGATGAAGCTCCCTCGATTAACAAAATCCATCCATATGACAGTATTTTATATATATATATATATATATATATATATATATATATATATATATATATATATATATATATATATATATATTGGTCTATACATCTTCTTGTAATTATAGAATATATTTACCAATACATTGCAAGATATTACACACTAAGCACATTAGTCATCCAATAATCTATACACATCTTAAGCAAATGATACGTAATTTCAAAAATATTATGTTCATTGGTACGCTATGTCCAAATAATATATATTTGACGAATTTTTGATATATATTTTAAGCTTGTTTAATATATTTTTTCAATTTTTAATATGCTCAATCTAGTTGTTTCAAAATATAATAATTAATAAAAATATGTTGAAAGTCATGTCTAGCCCTTTTTTTTGTTTACATTAATTTTTGTGAATTGTTATACATTTTATTTATTTATACCAGTAAAGTTTGCGTCTCGAAATTTGGATCAAATTCTCTTTTTAGTTAAAAGAGAAATTTAGTAAAAAAAAAGGAAGAAAATTCTTTTACTTTCTTCATAACAGTATCTATAAATATGTGGTATGAAACCTTTATATAAATTCCTTTATATAAATTAGTGGATAGACTCCTCTTCTACTTAGAAGTGGTAGAAATTTCTAAAATGATAAGAATTCGTTATCAAAATAAAATTTATTTTTATAATTAAATTTTGACATTTACATCAATTTCTACTGTGTTATTTAATTTCTCTCGAACTAGAGAGTTATTACTTTTCAAAATTTTGCTTAGTGAACTGTTGCTGGAAATTGGACCCGGAGGCCGCCGCGAAGCCGGGGAAGGAGGAGCTCCGCTGCTGCAGGGGGCGGACGGCGGCGCGCCGGCCGGTGACGTCCTCCTGGAGGGGTGTAAGTCCTGCAAAGAAAACCGGTGGCCGGGCTCCCCGGCGCCGGCCCTCCGATGCCTAAGTCAGTGGGGACAAGTATGTGGAGAGAGCAGGAAAGAGAGTATATGGAGAAGACCGCAAGAACATTTGGATAAGATAAAGAAGACGAAGAGGATGATGTCCTCAATTGCGTCTGTGCTTCCCGGAGGGTTCAGTCCCGGGGATCTGTTTTTGTTTCCGTTTTTCTCTCCTTTCCCCCCCCAGGTTTCCTTTTATAGGAGGATTTTTGTTACCTGGGAGGTGACAGGAGGTTTGTCCTGTTTTGTAATAATTGGGCACGATTTGGCCCATTAATGGCGTAATGGAGAACGGGACCGGATCAGACCGGAATCAGGGAGTTGTCACGGTCGATCGGACCTGTTGGAGTGGTTGAACCGCCGGCTGTGGTGGGGCCTGGGGTCCGTGGATGGTAAGTGCATTTATTACCGAATGAACCGGCGGTCAGGGAGAGCCATACATTCTGATGGTTCAGTGATCCGGAGATCGTCTTGGGCCGTGTTCATTAAATGACTGAGTGCATCGGAGACTTGAGAGAGTCTCGTGCATTAATGGCAGGTCGTGCCGAATACCTGCGAAGATCTTATGCCTTGATGGCTTGGAGATAGTGGCAGGTTATAGTGGAGTTGTCAGGTCCCTTAGAGGGTTAGGTGGAAATTGGATATTTGGCTAAGGCATGGGCTCGGCCTGCTGTGCTCGGCCTTCTGGTCTCGGCCTTCTGGTCTCGGCTCTCTGGTCTCGGCCTTCTGGTCTCGGCCTTCTGGTCTCGGCTCTCTGGTCTCGGCCTTCTGGTCTCGGCTCTCTGGTCTCGGCTCTCTGGTCTCGGCCTTCTGGTCTCGGCTCTCTGGTCTCAGCCTTCTGGTCTCGGCTCTCTGGTCTCGGCTCTCTGGTCTATGAGCTCGAGAGCGGAAGAGCCCGATCACTTAGGATGAGCTCGAGAGCGGAAGAGCCCGATCACTTAGGATGAGCTCGAGAGCGGAAGAGCGCGATCACTTAGGATGAGCTCGAGAGCGGAAGAGCCCGATCACTTAGGATGAGCTCGAGCTTGCTGATGGATTTGGGTGCTATAATTACATTTGTGGGGTGGTCCATTTTTCCACCAACACTACCCCCCGACTTCCGAGTCCGAGCTGCTTTTTGGCTCGGGCGAAGGAAGTAGTTCAGTCATCGATCGTCCTGGTGCTGTGAGCGTTCTTACACCAAGGCGACTGAAGACGCTTTTTCTGCTCGGAGTCCGTTCTTTGGGGACGTCGGCAGAGAAGAATCCAAGTAAAGATAAATGAGAATGTAAAGACATTAAATGAATGGGTACCTTGTACCGTGTGCGTCCTTGCGCCGAGGCGACTGAAGACGCTTCTCTGCTCGGACTCCGTTCTTTGGGGACGTCGGCAGAGAAGTCCAAGTAAAGATAAATGAGAATGTAAAGACATTAAATGAATGGGTACCTTGTACCGTGTGCGTCCTTGCGCCGAGGCGACTGAAGACGCTTCTCTGCTCGGACTCCGTTCTTTGGGGACGTCGGCAGAGAAAAGTCCAAGTAAAGATAAATGAGAATGTAAAGACATTAAATGAATGGGTACCTTGTACCGTGCGCGTCCTTGCGCCGAGGCGACTGAAGACGCTTCTCTGCTCGGACTCCGTTCTTTGGGGACGTCGGCAGAGAAATCCAAAAATAGAATAGACAATATAGAGATTAATGTAGAAACATTAAGTAAATGGGTACCTTGTACCGTGTGCGTCCTCGCGCCAAGGCGACTGAAGACGCTTCTCTGCTCGGACTCCGTTCTTTGGGGACGTCGGCAGAGAAATCCAAAAATAGAAGAGCGGGCTGAGCTCGTTGGCTGAAGACGATGGAGCACGAGCCGAGCTCGTCCGGTCAGAGAGGACCGCTAACTCATAGCCGATGGAGCACGAGCCGAGCTCGTCCGGTCAGAGAGGACCGCTAACTCATATTCGGGGAGCACGAGCCGAGCTCGACGGTGGAAGCCGATGGAGCACGAGCCGAGCTCGTCCGGTCAGAGAGGACCGCTAACTCATATTCGGGGAGCACGAGCCGAGCTTGACGGTGGAAGCCGATGGAGCACGAGCCGAGCTCGTCCGGTCAGAGAGGACCGCTAACTCATAGCCGATGGAGCACGAGCCGAGCTCGTCCGGTCAGAGAGGACCGCTAACTCATATCCCGACGTCTCGAGCGTCCCTATAGCCGGGGCATCCCGACGTCTCGGGCCATCCCGACGAGTCGGGGCATCCCGACCGTGGTCAGGGCATCCTGACCGTGGTCAGGGTAGGAGAACGAGCCGAGCTCGTTGGCTAACCTGAAAATAGATAAAATATTGAATTTATTTGAAGCCAAAGTGGCGTCCTGTACCTTTTGGAGATATTTTGATAGCTCTCGAGCTTCGAAGTCCCTCAGGACTTGGCTCGGCACCGGCCTTCTTTGGCTTGATTTTTTAGGTGTTTTGCACTCGGGTTTCTGAGCTCGGTCTGCATGAGCTCGGCGGGGGCTTCAATGATGGCGACGCTCTGAAAGGGGAGCAATGTCGCGGGCGCCGTCCCAAGGACTTACGCCCGTAAGGAGGGAGTACATGCTGGTTTCTTGCTTGCTGCCGGAAGACAGAAGACTTGGAAGGATAATGGGATTTAATGGGGCTGTACTCTTTGTCACAGAGGCTTACAATCCCATTTTAAAGCTCCATAACTTTCCTTCTCCAGACCTCAGCTTTTATTTCTCTTTCCCCCCAACTCGTTGACGTGAGACTTGGACTACTACTTCTCACTGGTTGCCCCCACATACGTCGTTGCAGCGGGAGCCATGCCTGATTCGAGATGGCTCGGGAGTCAGGAGAAAGTTTCTTCCTCTGCTTCACATGATTCCGTGGAGGCGGCACAGGAGGGGCCTCCACTTGTTGCAGGCTTTGGGCTGCAAATAGCTAGCGCTTGGACTTGCTGCACAAGCGCATCGAAGTGCTCGAGTTGGACTTGTGGAACTTGATCTACCGGAGATCTTGATGGTGAATTTTGGACTGAGCGTTTGGGACTTGGAGCATGATACTCGAAGGGGAAACCCGCTTGTAGGGGGCTCCGGTTGAACTGGAGCCGGAGGAGGCGGTGCAGTTGGGATGCCCCTGGGTTGCAGGCTTTGGACAACGGTAGCCAAGGCCTGCACCTGTTGTACCAGGGCATCAAACTGCTCCGGCCGGACTTGAGGGGTTGACTCGGCCGGAGGTGGTGAGTTTCGGACGGAATGCTCAGGACTGGGTGGTGGACGTCGAGAGGCGTTGGAAGCCCCTTTGCTTTTTAGCTTCATGGCAGCGAACTCGGTCCCTTCCTCTAGCGCCAACTGTTGCTGGAAATTGGACCCGGGGGCCGCCGCGAAGCCGGGGAAGGAGGAGCTCCGCTGCTGCAGGGGGCGGACGGCGGTGCGCCGGCCGGCTGCGTCCTCCACCGTGGGGCGTGGGAGCGTCCGAAGAGGGGTGGTGCGTCCAGTCCTGCAAAAAAGCCGGTGGCCGGGCTCCCCGGCGCCGGCCCTCCGATGCCTAAGTCAGAGGGGACAAGTATGTGGAGAGAGCAGGGAAGAGAGTATATGGAGAAGACCGCAAGAACATTTGGATAAGATAAAGAAGACGAAGAGGATGATGTCCTCAATTGCGTCTGTGCTTCCCGGAGGGTTCAGTCCCGGGGATCTGTTTTTGTTTCTGTTTTTCTCCCCTTTTCCCCCCAGGTTTCTTTTTATAGGAGGATTTTTGTTACCTGGGAGGTGACAGGAGGTTTGTCCTGTTTTGTAATAATTGGGCACGATTTGGCCCATTAATGGCGTAATGGAGAACGGGACCGGATCAGACCGGAATCAGGGAGTTGTCACGGCCGATCGGACCTGTTGGAGTGGTTGAACCGCCGGCTGTGGTGGGGCCTGGGGTCCGTGGATGGTAAGTGCATTTATTACCGAATGAACCGGCGGTCAGGGAGAGCCATACGTTCTGATGGTTCAGTGATCCGGAGATCGTCTTGGGCCGTGTTCATTAAATGACTGAGTGCATCGGAGACTTGAGAGAGTCTCGTGCATTAATGGCAGGTCGTGCCGAATACCTGCGAAGATCTTATGCCTTGATGGCTTGGAGATAGTGGCAGGTTATAGTGGAGTTGTCAGGTCCCTTAGAGGGTTAGGTGGAAATTGGATATTTGGCTAAGGCATGGGCTCGGCCTGCTGTGCTCGGCCTTCTGGTCTCAGCCTTCTGGT
This sequence comes from Phoenix dactylifera, assembly GCF_051530095.1. Taxonomy (NCBI): domain Eukaryota; kingdom Viridiplantae; phylum Streptophyta; class Magnoliopsida; order Arecales; family Arecaceae; genus Phoenix; species Phoenix dactylifera. The sequence goes on along the minus strand of NC_143198.1, from coordinate 27,388,159 downwards.
CTCGGCTCTCTGGTCTCGGCCTTCTGGTCTCGGCTCTCTGGTCTCAGCCTTCTGGTCTCGGCCTTCTGGTCTCGGCTCTCTGGTCTCGGCTCTCTGGTCTATGAGCTCGAGAGCGGAAGAGCTCGATCACTTAGGATGAGCTCGAGAGCGGAAGAGCCCGATCACTTAGGATGAGCTCGAGAGCGGAAGAGCCCGATCACTTAGGATGAGCTCGAGCTTGCTGATGGATTTGGGTGCTATAATTACATTTGTGGGGTGGTCCATTTTTCCACCAACATGATCGAGTTTTGGATGTGATGAATCTTACCCTAAAATCCCATCAGATATACCTGTAATATAGTTAGAATGGTCAACAGCGGGTCCAATGATGTTTCCCAAACAATGATATAATTGGAATGAAAGGAGCTTCAATCAATACAAAAAGAAAGTTAGAAATCTTGACTGATAAAGATGAGCATCGGTAACACTCCCCATTAGACTAACTACCCAGCTGCCTGGTCCTTTGAAATAGTTGGAGATTAGTCATCAAATGTCCCTTAATCAGTCTACTATTTTGGACCAAGGGAAAAGTGCAATAGGAGGCAAAGCATTTTTTTTACTATAAGTACCCAAGATCTTCTCGGCGAATAACCTATGCGGGATTAAACACATGCTCGCACGGGTCCTCACATACCTTCTCCGTTCAAGCTCTAATGTTCTCTTTAGACTAAGAATTCAAATCCATTCAATCCTAATCATGTGCATCAAGATAGGCCCGTGGTCAGCCTCTATTAACTCGTTTTATAGTGTCTATTAGTCCACATGGGCTATAGGCCGAGTTCGCTCTGATATTATTTATAACAACTCCAGACCGCACCTAAAATAGTTAGCTGCAAAATATTATTTGGTTTATTTATTTCTGTTTAAGTATCCAAGATCTTCTCGGCGAATAATCGATGTGGAACTAAATACATGCCCATACTTTTCACCATAGATTTTTTGGTTTAATGGTCTCGGCCATCGCTAAGTTTATGGGTGCTATCTGGAATTTAATCATTGATCGATTGCAAGTGGAGGCCCCAAGTAACACCACTTAGCACTCGTAGACCATCAAGTTTGATTGCAGCATGAGTTCGGTGAACTGGGCGGTGATCAAAGCGGGTGATATGCAACTGTACTAAGTCGAGGATGTTGTGGACAAAAGTAACATGGAAGCTGTCCGGGGAAAATCTATCCCGGATACGCTGCCAAAAAAACAGCAGCCATGAGCTTGTTTGGATTATTCGAAAGCTTTCACATGGTCTCACGCTCTTAACTTGTCAGCTTGTTCTTGCACTTATTCTTTATAGTTAATATGTGTCACGGTGCATATCGACGTTGCTTGTATAGTCATGTTCCATGCTTGGCCCTAGCGACATAAATAATCCTGGGTTTACATCATGTACAAATATCTTAGTTTATCTGCCTATAAATGGTGAAGTGTTTTCCCTACCAACCAAACACGAAGATGGGGACTGCACCCAAAAAACAAACACAAAAGAAGAAGAGACAAGATGGGTCAATGCTATTGCTCTATTTCTTCCATTGCAGAACTACCTATTTTATTTTATTATTAAATTTTTGATAGAGATTTTTTTTAAAAAAAAAAATTATGAAGATGGGTTAGTCAAGAATCCTCTCTAAAAGATTCTTTGATGATATCTGCAACGTGGACTAATTAATCTCGGTATTTCTCGCAAAGCGAATTGCAGGGACACATGAATGAAAAAAGATTGTGCAAATAGGTAAAATTTCTTCAATTATATATAAAATTTAAAGAAGCTAGTGAAGTTACTAGAAAAAAACAAATCTACGACATAATCTTTATGATTTCCAAGCACGACTAGTTCTACTCGAGTCGCTAGTGAGACATAATCTTTGCTTAAAAAAACCCCACCTAACACGTTCTGCTCGAGTTTGAGAAATTATGTGCATGGATATAGATGTGCACTTAGGTGGTGCATGAGTAGCATTTCTTAATTTAACATTGTTAATTGCATCAATGGGTTGATTGACTACAAAAAGTTTAGAGAATCCGGACTCAAACCTTCAGTCCATCTAGAAAGAAAATAATATATATGGTTACCCCATTGCTTCAGAGACACAGGGAAAATTTCACCAAAAGTATAAAATAAAAAGAGAGAGAGAGAGGGAGAGAGAAAGAGACAGAGGAGAAGGGAATGGGATTTGAAGATCTGCATGATTTTTCGATTTCATTCAATAAATCATGTATTAGTTCCAAACTAAAACTTGCTGTTTTTGTGAACTTGATCAAATGATGATGCTTGTTTAGTGATTCCAACACTGAAGGTTAACAACGATTGATTACGACAATCCTTCTGACCATTATAAATGCGTAGTGTTCTTAATCTCAACACTGAACGTAAACTTGCTACTCAAATTATACTTCATCCCAAATCTTTATGGGCCAAAGTTGTTAGTGCTAAATCTAGATTCTCTGGAACTCGGTCTAATTATAAGAAGCCTCCTAGATATTCCAGCACATGGCATAAAAAATGTCTCTGCGGGCCTAAAGTTCAGTATTATTTTCAATGGTCCCTCGGAGATGGTTCAGCTGTTAATTTTTTCTTTGATCCATAGATTTCTACGTTGCTTTTGAGTGCTTGGCCAACTTACCCGAGCATGAATATTCATCATGAAGAAATGAAGATTCAGACCCTTGCTTCTTGGAATATGGATTTCTTGCCTCATTTTTTCCGGTTGAAATGATGCACCTCATTTGCACTATTCCAATACCTAACAGTGCTTGGCCCGATCAGCTTAATCAAGTTTCAATCAAGGATATGCATGGGAGGGTGTGTTCTATGTGAGACGGTGCTGGGAGCAGATCATATCATTCTTGAGGGAGACTTTGCCACGGTGATTGAGGAGATCTAGAGGTCCAGAAGTGCTGGTGGGGAAATGCGACTGCTACTTGATATTTGCCGCTTGTTAAGTGAATACGTTTTCCACAGAGCTACTCATAAGAGGCCAACAGTGCAGCAAATTGGGTGACCTTCTATGCAGCTCATTACTCATGCGAGTTTGCTTGGGTGGACCAAATTTTTCTTCCATCTCTCTTGCAGTCTTTTTTACTTTCTCACTCTTTGGACACCACTCAGATCTCTTGTATGTGAGCCGTTGACGTACCAAAAAAGGATATGCATCCTTAGGTATCTTGTTTTCGTTCCCCTACGGTGAATGTAGACTTCAAATGGGTTTGGAAACCATCTGGTGGCGGCTTTTATGGAACAAGTTGCCAACCAAAAGAAAAAGAAAAATAAAAAAAGGGATTATAAATCTCTCACCTACTTACACAAGGATCCACGAAGAAGCCATGCAGCGTTGTCAAGTGGGGTCATTATTAGAACCATGATATCTTGTTTAATTTTACGTGGTTGCAATGATGCCTTAGGGACAAAGTTGAGACTCGAGAGGGAGAGATTTGGTTTGATATCCAATCCAACTATTTGAATGGGATGCATAGTGACAGGTGGATGTTTATTGCATGTCTATTAGATGAGATGAAAAAAGAGATGTTTCTGAAGCTTCATTCTTCTTCAGACAAACAAGTAGAGCATTGTTAGTGCAGAACTAAAATCTTGAACAATAGAAGAGAGTAACTTTTAGCATGTAACTCTTGTATTACCAAGCTCACCATTACACTCCATAGAAGCTATAGGGAGGAGTTACACATGCTATTTAACTTTTTTGGATGATGTTTTTATGTTAGAATATTATTTCTTTATCAACCGAAAATATCTTAATTTTCATTTTTTTCAAAAGAACAATCATCGTGTTGAATAATATTGTACATATATTTTTGGGTACATATGTTGAATAAAGTAATTGCCGGCACCTATGATCATAATATTCTGATCCAAACACACACACATATATAATGCAATACTGTGATGGCTTGTATAGAGAATATTTATCACAAAAACAACCAAAATGCTTAGAAGGTTTATCCAGATTGTTGCATTCTGGACATGAACATAGACAATGGTAATAGATTGCAGATTTATCTTCAATGGAGATAAAAGCGCAATAAGGTATCTTGAAAATAACCATGTCACACATATAGAAAATGTATTAAAAATTTATAATTATTGTAAAATTATATTGCACACCGATCACGAACGCTGAAAAAGTATATATGGATGGTTGTAATATCGCATGTTACTAAAAATATTCTATTGTTTAAATAATTAATGATATATATTTGAATGCATTCTCTTTCTTAGAAGAAGAATCTAACTAAATTAGATATAATTTTTATTATAAGTTCCAACTTTCCTTCCTCTTGCCCAATGCTGGCAACGACAACAGCGTTGTCGGAATATCGCATATATTGCACGAATCGCAGGACAAGATCACAGGTAACCCGACTTAGAAATACACAAATGCATCCCCAAATTTGCAGCCTACCGCCAGAGTGGGTCCCGATGCATTCTGAAGCCCGATGTTCTCCGAGTCAAAACTCAGAGTCTACATTTATAGTCCGTAAACGTCGTAATCCAACGGCAATATCCCCACGTTCCTTGATTCGACGGACGACAATACCTAGAAATTAACGTGCTTCCCAACTCAGTTCCCCGAACAAGTTCACAACTCGCCACAAAATAGGGTTTGTAGAAGAGCAAATCGGGAACTCGAACCAAAAATAAAAGTTCCGTGCTCCCGTGATTTTTTTTTTTAATTTTTATACAACGACAATTCACACCCACCGCAGTTGGGTGTGGGCAATAGAGTCAGAAAATAAGAGATAGCTCAGAGGCTGAGGCACAGACACCTGACCTCCCAAACAAAGACTCCTGAGTGATGGGCAGCGAATGAAGCAACCGCGTTGTTCGTCTCCCTGTACACATGTCTGGCCCATGACGGATTATCCACGCCCATGAGTCGGCGAACGTTACGGATCAGCAATCTCGACATGATGTCGGGCTCCATATCTCGGATCCACGTAATCACCATGGCCGAGTCCTCTTTGAGCAGGATCCGGTCAGCACCCAGATTGTCTCGTATAGATGATTCCCTCCCATGCTGTCTTGAGCTCCACGTTGACTACAGAAGTGTGGAAGATTCGTTGGTCCCCTGCCGCAATCAGATGGGCGTCGTGGTCTCTGATAACAAAATCCACATCTCCAATGCAGCTATCATCGCCAACACTACCATCGAAGTTCATCTTGAGGAAGCCGGAGATGGAGGTTCCATGAGACTAGATGATCGTAGGCGTTATATGAGCAGTAGGGGAAATCCAGATTTTCCCGATCAACTCCAAGGATACCGATGAAGCACCGCGGATTATCTCCTCCATGTGAAGAAGAGCCTTTTGAGCTGCTAGAATCGGGTGCACACTACTACCCTCAAAGGTTCGGGCATTCTTGGCTGGCCAGCAGTGGTAACGTGGGCGTTAGTATCTCTGTTTCTAACAATTGGGGGACAAGACCTGGGAAGCGTACCGGTACTCAAAACCGCGGCGAGTTTCATACCAAAGGGAGAACAAAAAGTTGGTAATAAGATCTTTGGATCGAACGCCGCGGACGACGGGGAGAAGAAAAAAACCATCCCCAAAAAAACCCTAGAGAGAAGAAGAGAAAATGAGCGAAGACGACGGGAAGAGCCGGGGAATCATCGGCGATCATTACGACGGCGGTCACCACCAGCATCACCAGCAGTACGGGGCGTTTCAGGGCGGCGCCCCGGGCTATCCTCAGCCGGCGATCGGGTTCCCTCAGCCGGCGCCTCCGCCTGGGGTCGTTCCCCCGACATCTTATCCTCCCCCTCCTTATTCTGCAGGCGCTCCCTACTATTCTCATGGTTACCAATCCGTTCCAGGTATGTCTAACCACAGATGACATACGAAATTTTAGATAAATTTCTGTTTCAATTGGTCTGAATCTCTTGTTTTTTTTAAGAAGAATAGCCTTCAAAGCGATAATTGCTATAGTTTGGGGTTACCTTTACGATAGGGAACTAGTGAGATTGTGACGGGGACGAATATTTTACTTCTGAAATGAGGGTCTTTTGATATAATTTGATGGACAATTGAGGATCGGATGATAAGCCAGGTTTCTTGATTCGTCGGGGTTCACAACACAGTTGGGTTGGATTAGTTGGGGTTGAGTTGGTTCAGGAATTTGGATGATTTTCTGCTTCTATATTTGATCAAATTTAAGCTTTGGCATTGAAATGTGATGCCATGCCCTTCTGGGTTATTGGCAACACTTACATTTCGTTTTGGGAATTCAGCACTGAAGAATTTAGCCGGAAGAAGTTTTAGACGTGACTTTGATATGATTAGGCTAGTTCATAATACAGTTAGGGTGCATTTGGTTCACAACCGGAATTGGAATCGAAATGGAAATTGGAATGGCCATATTTCTCAATGTGTTTGGTTTGTGACCGGTATCAGAATCAGAATTGGAATCAAATTTTGGATACTAGAGGAGAGTATGGAATGGATTTTGCGGGATTGGGGCACTCCCATTCTTCCTTGGAATCGGAATGGCAATAGGACTTCCCCCAGCCAAACGGCTGGAATGGAAGCTGTTCGTTCCCATTTCCATTACAGAGTCCAACTCTTTCCAACCAAATATGCCCTTAATGTGCATTAGACTTTTAAAAATTTTCTGTTTTTTTTTTTTTTTTTTGTTTCCTTCTGAGTAATATAGGTAATAAGGCATTTGACAACAAGATGATGAACTGGATGAACTCCTATGGAAAACCAGTGCTTTGTCCACCTAGAATATAGCTAGGTCTTCTGTACATTGCCCGACAGTTCATTATCTCACCGATTTCCAAGCTGCTGTTCGTTTTTGCCTGTCAACCTCCAATCTTGACAGTTGCATCAAATTCAAACTGGTCATGGATCAGATCAATATCCCCTCTCAACCCCACCCCCCAACTTTTTCCAGCTGAAGTATGGCAGCGATGCTTGTGAAGGCTGGTCATCCAAAAGCAAACATGATTTTCCTCTTTTAATCATTATTGTATCAATTCCCATTAAGAATCTGAAACAGTGATATGATCTTTTCAAGTGAATCCAAAAAAATTAACAATGTAATTGCAGCTGTTGCAAAAAATGCGAATCCAAGGACAACTTAGCTAGACCTCAAGTCACTTCACACAGCCACCAAGAAAGCCTTAGTAGAGAGTTCTGACACTTGGATAATTTAAGGTACGGAGACCAACTTCATCTCTTCATCCACATAAATGGTGAGGTTATCCTGTGAAATAAATCAATTCTTTGACATTACTGACACGGGGAGAAAATCAACCTCACGAGGTTTCAACAATCAAGTTAGTTGTACGATTTTCACTATTCTCTAATTCAGCACTGAAGAATTCAATAGGAAGAAGTTAGAGATGCGATTTTGATATGATTAAGTTAGTTCATAATACAGTTAGGGCGTGTTAGGTTCATGACCAGAATCTTAATCGGGATCGGAATAGAAATCAGAATGGCCATATCCCCCAATGTGTTTGGTCCATAACCGGAATCGGAATGAGATTTGAATACCAGAAAAGAGTAGGGATTGGATTTTGCGAGATTGGGGTATTTCCATTTTCCCTTGAAGTTGGAATGGAAATGGGACTTACCCCAGCCAAACGGCTGGAATGGGAGTTGCTCATTTCTATTCCCATTTCAGAGTCCAACCCCCCCCCCCCCCCCAATCAAACATGCTCGGAAGTTGGAATGTGCATTAGATTTCAAAATTTTTCTGTTTTTGTTTCCTTCTGAGTAATATAGCTCATAAGGCATCTGACAACAAGCTGATGAACTAGATGAACTTCTTTGGAAAACCAGTGCTTTGTCCACCTAGAATATAGCTAGGTTTTCTATACATTGCCAGACAGTTCATTATGTCGCTGATTTACTAGCTGCTGTTGGTTTTTGACTGTGAAAGCCTCCAAGTCTTGAGAGTAGCATCAAATACAAACTGTTCGTGGATCAGATCAATATCTTTTTTCCCCCTTTTTCCAGCCGGAGATGGCAGCGATGCTTGTGAAGGTTGGGCATCCAAAAGCAAGCATGAATTTCCTCTTTTAATCATTATTGTATCAATTCCTACTAAGAATTTGAAACAGTGATATGATCTTTTCAAGTGAATCCACAAAATTTAACAATGTAAATGCAGCCGTTGCAAAAAATGCGAATCCAAGGACATCTTAGCTAGACTTCAAGTCACTTCACTCAGCCACCAAGAAAGCCTTAGTAGAGAGTTCTAACACTAAGGCATGGGGACTAACTTCATCTCTTCATCCACATAAATGGTGAAGTATTATCCTGTGAAATAAATCACTTCTTTGACATTGCTGACATAGGGAGAAAATCAACTTCACGAGGTTTCTACAAACAAGGACGTATCGGTTCCATATTTATTGACAAGTTAGTTATACTATTTTCACTTATTCTGTAATTCAGAGTTTGCTATGCATAATTTGTTAATTTCCAAGCATTGTCCTTCACTAATCTTTAATGTTCTAAGTTGTATATGCATGCGTATATATATCTTCATGCTTGAGTGCATATCTATATATGGGGAACTTGTCTTGTATTTCTGAATCTGTAAAAAACAGGACACCTTTCCACATATGATTTATGAAAGCGAGCTTCGCCTGGTTGCTGCTTGGGATGAACATATCTAACTATTCCATGGTCTTAGTTGATAAGACTTTGGGCATATTTCTCGAATAAATAACTATATATCATGTGAAGAAAATTATAGATATTTGACTGCTTGCATTTAACTATTTTCTTTGATTTTTCTGATTGCTATAGGTTATGCTACAGTTGCTGAAGGAAGACCTTTAAGAATGCCACGCCTTCCCTGCTGTGGCATTGGTATTGGCTGGTTTTTGTAAGTAATCGTAGTTTCATTCTTTTTAAACTATAACTGATGCTTTTGAAGACTAAATCTGTAGAATTGTATCATTTGCTGGATGAAATTGCTGGTCAACTGCTTAACCTTCTTTTTCTTGAACTACTTCTGAAAGTGAAAAGCATTGATTCAAGAAGTTTGCTAATATAAGTGGGTGGCTAATTATGATGTTTTTATTTTAACCTTGAAAGGTTTATCATTGGCTTCTTTCTTGCTGCTATTCCCTGGTATGTTGGAGCTTTCATTCTACTTTGTGTCAGAATAGATTACAGAGAGAAACCAGGGTTCATTGCTTGCACTATTGCTGTAAGTAACATATCTAATCTAGCTTCCTATGTAAAGCTTATATCTTATTTCTTCTGATTACTTCCATTATATGTTCATATGCTTTGCTTGATCTGAGTAAAATATGGCAATCACAGCATTTTGCTTTTATATCTATTACCTATACTCACTAACTTAGATTTTAGTTGCTGTTGGCTTCATTTTCATTTTGATGCCTTCATCTTTATAGCCATGGTCCTCCATTGATACTTACAGAACAGCTTGCAAAATGGAATTTGGTTTTTATTTTAAGTTGCATAAGAATTTCTACCATGCTCAAACACATGGATATGCTTTATTACCAATCCATGTGATGCTGATATAAACTACTGTTACTGATATTACATCATAGTTCTGTGTATCTTTTGAAGTCTAATTGAGTTTAGGAAGAAGATAAGAAGTTGATCTAGGAAATTTTTCTTTGATCGTGCTCAGGTGTGAATCCTAACACTTAAGAACTTACATCGACAATTGAGTCATATGGTAAGAGAAAAAAGACAACTGCTATTATTTTCCACAATTTCTTAACAGAATATGACTATATGGCTTGACTAACAAGTTCCTTAGTAGTATAATAACCTGATTTGGACCACAGGAATTCAGGAAAGTAAAAAATCATCAATAGCCATAAGTTATACTTTTGATTTACTTGTCAGTAGGTTTTAACCAGAAAGCTAATCTTCTTAACAATCTTTCAGATAAAATCGATTAAACAAAAACTATGTTGTTGGAGGTCTGAGGGAGAGTATCTACCTGCCTTAAATGGATATTTACGTCTAATTATTTCTTCTTGAAAATTTAATTCAAAATCAAACCTGCTCCTTCTACATGAAAGTACATTAAAAAAACGATATGAAGCAACCCCATAAACTAGGGTATATGTACTAGGGAATTATATGTTTCGTGGTCTTTGATATGAATCACATGGCATTTTCTTAGCTGCAATTTTTGTGGAATGCCTTTTTATATGTGCATGTAAACTGGATTCGAAAATGACCAAGGTAAAGAGTAATTTACAATTATCCATTTTGTTTCTCCAACCATTTTTCAAGTTCTCTTACTCTGAAATTGTTCTGTCATCCTCCAAGTTAGCTTTTAATGGAGCATTTGTTACAACAGTGAGATAAAAAATCGTCACTTTGTAGAATATTTGTTTTAATTCCAATCTCTTAATTTTCGCAACTGTTTCTTTAGATCTTGAAATTGACAAAATCTGCATGCTTCTTCATGAAATGCACCCGGATGTTTTGTATATTGTTCTAGTGATACAAGTGGCCATAGAACACATGACTATTAGGGCTAGATTCGAAATATAACATGTATCTCATGTGCCGTTGTGAGTAAAATCATACAGTTTAACCGGCATTGCTTACTAAATAAGCGATTTTTATGAAAATCAAGTCAGGTTTTTTGCAGTACTTGTATTTGCCTTATAGTGATAGAAGTACTTCCGGGATGAGCTTTGAGGAATTCTGTTTGTGCCTGCGATATTTAGAGAATTGTTTCAATGCCTGTTATGTCTTGGAACTATGTTGTTGTCAGATTCCATCCTCATACAGGCAGCTGTGATCGAAATCAGACTCAATTAGTTGGATTAGGTACTCAATTTTGCCATTTTGGTCTGTTTATGACCTGTATTTAATTACTCAGCAGCAAGATCAATTCAATTTCATAATAATCCAAATTGAATTTGTTATTACATTATATAAACTATTGATCAAGATCTAATAATGAATACATTATTGATCTCCCCCATCTCCACCATGACTGCAAGGGGAGGTAACAACCCTATGTGGTACCTATCCACTGCTCACTCACTGGTCACATGTGTACGTGCATGTTTCTGTCTTCTTAATCCTCTCTTATTCTCTTCCTTACCCTAGTCATAGTTCCGCCACCTCCCACAGGTTACGGGTAACCAGTGATTGACTCGTACCCCTATTTGTGACCCAAATCTCTCAGATTCCATTGAGTTATACTGAATTTATAGATTGGAAAGTTGATTCTTCAGATTGACATTTGGCTTATTTGTTGGATTACTAGATTTGGATGATAGAGCCTAGCTTTTTGATCCATTTACAGGCCTACCTAGAGTTAGAGCTGATCATGGGCTAGGCCTCGGGCGTAAACTCTATTCATTTTTAGTCGGGCTTCAGGCCGGGCCTATGTAAAATTTGATATTTTCTGTGCCCAAGCCTAGCCCATGATCAGCTTTACCTGGAATGCACCGATGAGTTAGGTTTTCTAGAAAATAAAAATTATGGTACTTGTTCTCTTCCTAGCTCAAGCCTGAACATTGTAAGCCCCCTTTAAGAAAAATAAGGAAAAAAGAAAAGCTAACATTGTAGGCAGGCAATGTTTCATGCACACAGTGGTTAGAAGACTATCTTGTCACACAGAAACCTTAAGTTCTTAACCTGTTATGATGTAACATAATTGATTAGAATTGAGGTTTTAGGAATTAAGCTTGTAGGGGGCCTCGATCAGAGGTTAGCTACTTCCAATCCTCAATTTTCTTGGTTGGTTAAAAGATTATTATTTAGGAGTTTCCTTGCGAAATTATTGGTGCTGGAGCTTCACAAGGAGATAATAGTGACAGTTCCTAAAAGTTGGTGTATTGCCGTCCATAGCTGCTTGCATCTGATAGTCATACTAATCAGGTCAAATTTTACTCTCTACAATAATATTGTTCTTGAAGATGACAGACCATATATGCTCATCTTTTGGGGGTGGAGGGGTTGGTTTAATGACTGGCTGCCCAATGTTACAACAATGTGCGCATAGGCTTCTTGTTTTGCTTCTCTGTTTTGATGTTTTAGAGTGAATAAGCTAGAGGCTTCACTGTCTACGAAATTAATCTTTTATATTTTGTTATAAAAGATTAATTAGTAGGACTACTGGAGAAGATGGATGATAGCAAAGGCCTCCATGCGGACCACGACAATGTCTAATTCAACAAGGGTGTTGAAGCTTATGTTTCCCTGACAGGTGGGTCTGGTACGACTGCAATGAGGGTCTGTCTTTTCCCTTCCATTTGGCAAATAAGGTGCAATCTTGTCACACCCTTCACCACCCCTCACACACCCTTTACCACCCCTCCCCTACCCAAATGCCAAGGTGTTGTGATGGAGCACATGATTCCAAGTTTGGAGGGCTTGGCTAGTCCAGGGGCAATTTCTCATATTGAAGTGCTTTGGTGGTATCTCTTCCTTGATTCAATAAAATGACATGCAACTTCTGGAACATCATTCAGCCTGTCATCTGTTCTAATTCAACCCTTGCACTTTCTCAAGTCTGATTCTAGTTTATGATGTGAACCAGGTCTAAACTGGTAGAACTTATGACCTTTTGGTATTTCATTAGTTGCATTATATGTAAACTAGGTAGTTGTCATGAGAAAATTTAGGTTTATGTTGTGGGTTTAGAGCCTTATTATGGGAAGATCAAACAGAGAAGGGTAAGATATAAAAAGTGGGTATAGAACTTGTTTAGGTAGGATCTGTAAAGAGTTTGTGCTGAGCCACTGACATAAAACTTGGCACCCTATAGAGGCATTCTTGAGTTACTGGGCAACAATTGCTGGTGTTTAAGATACTTAATATTAATATATCTCTATTCCAAAATGGTCAATCCTGAAAGATAGCAGCTTCAGGTTTTCCCCGGACTGATTTTCTTTTGTCTTCTCAATGTATTTATGATTCAAAACTCTATTTTCTTATGAGAATGGAATGAATATATATATATATATATATATTATTAAATTAAGCTTTGACTTGTCTTGAACAGGCCATTCTTGCTGCAATTGCTATTCTTCTAGGGGCAACAAAAGGAGCAGATATATGGTGATTCATCTACAAGCTGCTGTTCGACACCTATAGTATGCATGTTCATCAAAATATTAAACTCTGTAAACAATCAGAAGTTATTTATTCAATATGTAAGCCGGTGCGGATTTTGTATTTGTTAGTATGATTGCATGCGACTAAAGAGTGATTAAAATTCCCGTGTTCTGCAATTGTTTCTTTCATATTTTACCCACTCCCCATATTCAGTTTAGATTTAATCTTGGGAAGGTCCTTATAACTTTGCCCTCGCTATTTTTATCATCTCTTGGACATGAAAGAAATGAAATATCAGAAGCTTCTAGAAAACACCTTCAACGGTGTATGGATGCCATAGGAACTGATGGAAAGAAAAATCTTCTGATATTATTGCAGTATCTTGTTATTTATCACTCTTATCTTCCTTTAACCTCATCTTGTGCGATACTAGCAGGGGCTTCATAGGTTTAAAAAAGTTATGCTCCTCAAATCTGTACTGCATGTTCTGGATTCGGTAAGAAGGAGCATTTGGTAAACGGCAATGATCCAATTAACATTTGATACATGTGTTTTGCTTTGACATATTTTTGGCTATGTTCTGCCTTATGAAAATCCAGTTAACGTTTGACATATTTGTTAATTGGATCAAACAGCGCAACAGAGAGCACCAACGACCATGTTTGCAGTTGTGATAGGAGTAGGATTTTCCATTAATTTCATAAGGCACAGATGGATGACTGTATTTGTCTAAAAAGCTCGCTAGATCAAATGCACAACATGTGGTTAGGTCGATGCTTTCTTTTTCCCAATTATATGGCCGATTCTGAAAATAATCTCAATAAAGTACTCTATATTAGGAATGCTGAAGAAGTTAATATATACGATTGTGCAATGATGGATAAGCAATGGTGATCCTGTTATAGCACTGAGTTATTTTTTTGGGTCATTGTATATAAAGAATGTGTGCGTCTATACCATGTGCACTATATTTTAAAACGTTGATAGTTGATGTTCAAGTACTCCAACATTATAGATGAATGTAGGGATATTTTGAGTTACTTTTATCTCTACGATGTCAAGACAAAGAGTGTTGCTGTTTTTTTTTTTTCCTGATAAGACGGATGGATCATATATATCCGCGATGAATATATCCAACAAAATCAGAAAATAAAATATCGTAAAAAGCAACCAGAGTCACCGACAAATCAATTCACAATGTTCCTCCAGAGTGCTCTACCATATAAAAGACATCTCAATCTGTAACCCTGTTCACAGGGATATAAACTCCCTCGAAATCCTCCAAATGTCGTGCAGGAAGGGGAAGTGCGAGTGTTGCTACTATTCATTTCTGAGCTTTTTCACATACTTCAGGGGGCTAACCATACGGCATGGTTGAGCTGTTCTTCCAACCACAATTCAGTATGGAGCTTCGGCTTCCCTATCAAGCTTTGTAGGAAAGCCCAAGACAAATGCACAATTACAAGCCGCCTAATAACTAGCGGAAGACAAGATTGGGTTAAGGTGTCACTCCTTAGACGAGCGCAGGCCAAACAAATTGCACCCAATTTGTGGGGCGTGCAGCACGAAATGGGCCCGTTAAAGGAAAGCCCAACATCTCCTCTGGGCCAATTTCCTACCCCATGAGGGTAGCCGATCTCCAACACTAGCCATCCGACCATCCCCAAAAATGCACTATAAATAAACCGCTTACTCGATCCGGGGTTCAGCCGCCAGCGCTTCACCAGGAAGGGGAGGAGGAAGCGAAGGCGACATTTAGGATGGTGGCGTTTAGGGTGAGTTCCTGCGTTCCCTCTTCCGTCCAATCCCATAGATTTTGGTACTTTGATGCGGTCTTTGATTCCCTTTTCGATTCTTCGCGTTCTCGAGTCTTTGGAACTGATGATTTCTAGCGTTTTGTTGGTTCTTTGCTCGTTGATCGCAGTTCCATCAGTATCAGGTGGTCGGGAGAGCGCTCCCATCTCCGACCAATGAGCATCCGAAGATCTATCGGATGAAGCTGTGGGCGACCAACGAGGTCCGCGCCAAATCCAAGTTCTGGTAGGCGTTCGAGAACCCGATCCACAGAACTCTAAATCTGAGTCTTTTTTAGGTATTTAAAAAACTTTTTCCAATTTTTGGTTTACCATTTTGCACAATAGGTATTTCTTGAGGAAGCTTAAGAAAGTCAAGAAGAGCAACGGGCAAGTACTGGCGATCAACGAGGTTGTCGTTCTTTCCCCTCTTCTGTTTTAGCTTCGATTCTTGAAACTTTGATCTGTGAACTTCCTTTTCTTATTAGACTTTTTTTTTTTGTTAAGATTGATGGTGTTTTAGTTTCAGTTGGAAACTGATGGAGCATTTGACAAACTCACACCATCCATTTCAAATGGGATTTCTCCTAGTATTGTTCCTTTAGTAGTCTGAGAGTATTGAATTCTATCACCAATATGTTCTCTCCTTCTTATGTACCTGAGATTTGCTGGTCTGAGTTATGAATTTTGTTGGCTGATTGAACTCGGCATGAGTTGCTTCCATGAGCGTATTCTTCTTGATTATACTGGCAAGATGAGGGGATTAAGGGAAAAACATTTATTTGTATGAAATCACAAGGATCCTTTTTCCTGATTCTTCTGTTCTCGTCAACTGCTGGATGCTTGGAATGACATGACACAGTTGTTGAAATGGATATTCTAAGCTTCTAAAGTGCAGCGTCTGAAGTGTTTCGTTTCCTTATGCTTCTGAGAGCGAATGATCTAAGGCTGACTTTTATTAAAAAAGAGTATTTTCATGTTGATTGACAGAAAGGTCTTTCGATGATTTTTCATGCATATTTTCATGATGAATAGTGAGGCTTATTTCCATGTTGACAACATGTAATTGCAAATTGTTGGTACTTAATTGTCCCAAGCGTTTGACAACATGCTTTATATATCTGTCATGTTCTAAATTATGAATATAAACAATCATGCTTGATGCATAACGTGCACGTTATTTCATACTCAGTGGATTGCTGCTTGGCTTAGGAAAAAACTGAAAACAATTAAGGGATCAATTGGCTGGAGGCACCATTACTTAGATTTAAGGGGATGATAGTGGAAAATAATTGGGCTCTTGCCTGATTCTTTCTTTTAAAAAGGCAAAGAACTACTGAAACAAATAGTTTGCCAAGTCACTTATGACTGCTAGTGCAATTTTGTGCTTTATAACTAATATTCGGTTTTATTTGTATAGCCTGCTTTCCTCAATACATCAATCACTTGGCTTGCATACTAGTTCTAGTATATTAATGGTTTGATCTGCTTATGAGTTTTGGTGCTTGATTTTTCATGGTGGGTTCATTTTCCTTCTTATAATTTATTCCAACTAATATGGGGTTTTTAGATTTTTGAGCGAAAACCAACCAAGATCAAGAACTATGGAATTTGGCTGCGTTATCAGAGCAGAACAGGCTACCACAACATGTACAAGGAGTTTCGTGATACTACTCTAAATGGTGCTGTTGAACAAATGTACAATGAGATGGCCTCTCGTCATCGGGTAAGGTCTCACTGTATACAAATTATCAAAACAGCCACAATCCCTGCTAAGCTTTGCAAGAGAGAGAATACCAAGCAATTTCATGATTCCAAGATCAAGTTTCCCCTGGTGTTTAAGAAGGTTAGACCACCAAGCAGGAAGCTGAAAACCACATACAAGGCATCAAGGCCAAACTTGTTCATGTAATTTATCTTGCTTGATGTTCTAACATGAAGGCAGAAATTCAAGTGAGTCTAAAGTTTATGCAGTGTTTTCTTTTGTTTGAAAACTTATTTAGTGAAATATTTTTGGATTTATCATATTTGTGGTTGGAAATTTTGGTTTACTTCATTTAATGAGTTATATTTTGGTTTTCTAAAGTTTTGTGATTGGATATCTTGGAAATAACAGCTGAGGTGCAAGGTTTGGCTAGTTTAGCAGTTCTTCTGGACTACCTCATATCTTAGCTACTGCTTGTTATCACAGTGCATTCACATGCTTTCCATCTTGTACTGAATGCTTTTGAACTGGTTTTGCTTACTTGAATGCATTTGATTAATAAGCTATATTTAGCTTTTATGAAAGGATTTTATGGTTTTCAATGTTTCTTTACCTTAGTAAACTAGCCTTGCTTTTGTATGTGTCGCATTATGGCTACATATGTACTTAGGTATATGTCCTGAAAACTAGAAAATGCCTCTTGGTGTGTTAAATGTGTTCGCCTGCAATTATGTGGTTTTTTTGAAGATTTTAGCCAACGTGAGCTACCTATTTAATTATGTTTGCTGCATTCCTCTTATCTGCCACTCAATAATGGCAGAGTGACATGCAGAATATTTATACGACAGCATTCCAAATTCTTTTGATGTGCATACCTTCTCATCATTAGGCAAAGTTTAGGACATTACATAGCAGGGCAACTTTGCCGAGGTTACCAATTTACAATTTGGTTTCCTTTTTTTCCCTGTTGCCTATATCTCTTGGTGATCTGGTGTTTTAGTTCCATTTGCCTTCTAGTTTGGTTGATGACAAACACCACTTGCCAACATTCTATTATTAGCAACCTCACACATTGCTTGTCTTGTTAGATTAGAGGCACATAAGTTGGTACGGCTTGTGAATATGAAATTGCTTGACATTTCAAACATTGGCCTCCATCAGATGCCCCAGTATCTCAACAACTCATATCAGCAATTATCATATGTTTGGATTTGCTTTCAATTGCCTCTATGCAAGGTTCGTCGTTCGGTACTGGACCCTGTAATGGTGCCACACTAGCACAATGTCGGTATGGTATGATACTGAGTTTTTTTGGCGTACCAACACTCGGTACGCCGCCTGTATTGGGTATGGTTCGGGCCGGTACAGCATACAATGCCTCTATGTATATACTCTATCATGTTTATTTGCTAGATTTGCCAATGTGGAGTTTTAGATTTACCCACTTTTTCCCCCTTTGATGCATATAGAGCAACAATGTTGGTGAGGTTGCTAGTTTTCTTTGATGTTTTCCCTTTTTTCTTTTTGCTCGTATCGCCATTGTTTTTGGTGTGCTTGTTTGCTGTTGTTATCTGCATTGTTTGGTTGTTCTAGTTTGTAGTATGTGGATGCATTGTTGTATGATAACTATGTGATACCATAGTGTCTCAACTATTGCAATTTAGATAGGGGTGCAAGTGAGCTGAGGAGCTCGCAAGCTGCTCACGCTCGACTCGAGTTTAAGCTTGACTCGACTATTACCGAGCTCTAGTAGCTCGAACAATTTTTTGAGTTGAGCTTGGCTCGAAAGCCCACAAGCCTATTCGAGTATATATATTTTAAATAATATTATATTTTATTTATATTTAATTTAATATTTTAAAATGTAATATTATGTTATATTTTGTTTTGACTATATTTTTTTAATTATAACCAAAGCTCGAATTCGAGCTTGAACTGGAGCTCGAGTATGATTCGGTTGATATTCGAGTCTAGTCGATCTCGGATATTGCTTTCTTTTTTTTTTTTATAACTAAGTCGAGTTCGAGTTTGGATATTAAGGCTCGATCAATCTTAGGCTGAGTTTCGAGCCTAAGCATTTTGAATTGAGTCGAGCTCGATCCTCTAGTTATTTGACTCGGCGGCTTGATTGCACCCCCTAAATTTAACTTGGCCGTATGTGCCTTCTTTCAGCTGGAGCGCAGACTTAATTTGTTAACATATGGTATAAATTAGCTGCTGATTGTTGGATTTCAATGAAGTTTGATTGCAGAATTTGTTAAGTACAATGTTGCTTCTAGTGTTAAGTACAATGTTTTTGTAGTGACTATATCTACGTTGTAATGTAAACAAATTTGTGATATTCCTGTATGCTGCAGTACATACGAAATGCAAGTAGTATGAAATTAAATGAGCTGGAAGCCAACTCTACAGACCTGTAATCCCACGAAGAGCTGAACAGAATTATATAGGCGATACCTGCCTCCTTTCTGCTCAAACCACACTTCTCTCCACTTCTGCACATATTTGATGTGAGTCCTCAACTCCCATGTTTGAAGGGCTTTTAAGTCTCTATGGATGGCTTTTTGCCGTCTGTGCCTATAGCAGCCCTGGAGGGAGAAAACAAGCTAATGAGGGTTTCACTGAGACTTGGGTATCTGCATTTGTTCCTGCAACCTTATGTCCCGCAGCTGACCTTAGAAAGCTGATTTATTTCTCTTTTTTCAATTGAAATATTACTTATGAATTACCAATGTTTTATTTGCAAATAATAATGATTCAAAGTGGAAACAAGATTTATTTTAGAATCATACTGTCCTTTTGCCTCTGAAGTCTAAATGCTGAGTAGGTGATGAGGTAGTTGTCAATTAATTGCTACAGTAATCATTGTTTTAGAATATATAATGATTTTATTACCGACTCTGCAGCAAGATACATTTAATCACTCTAATGGTATTCTTTCTTCTATCATTATTTAATCATGATATTTTTGTAATGTATCTAAAACTCCACCAGCAATTACGTTGATTCTAGATTGACCATTTGCTTTGGCTTGTGAGACGAGATTAATTTGTTTTACATAGTCGACATCCGCCCAATTGCCAATGATCTCACTCGACAGCTCGTGTTAGGTGACCATCAATATCATACTAATATCGGATTGGGACTGGCTCGAGCTTTTTAGATGCTCCTCAGTCTTCAGTCGACCAGGGCTAATTGAGGAGCTTTACGATCAGTGAAGTTTGCTTATTGGCTGGTCAGGCTGTTTACCAAGTGGTTCGTGCGTCATGATCAGACCCTGTTGCAATTACGATGACATTACTTGCCTTCAAGGGAGATTGTACGCCTGCAAATGTAATCCTGTTGCCAAGTTGTAGAAAAGCATAATAATTCTGTGCGCTCTGTTGTTTATTGTGGGCCTAATAAGATGTATATAAGTCATCTAAAATACCTGTATGCGCTGAAAAATCTAATTACACTGGCTAAAAGTGAGATTTTTTTTTTGAATTTTTTTTAAAAATAATTTTTTTATTAAGAATATAACAGATATTTTATATAATTTGTTTTAAAAAATGAATGTTTAATTAAATTTAAGTCATTTTAAAACGTGTTTTTTTTCTTATGATCAATTAAATATGTAAAAATTGACATCATATATCTAATTATTAGTTGTCAGAAAAAATATTTTAGAAAGAAAAAATTATTCCTACAGAAAGAAACGGTTCCATGCGTTATCCTTAGCCGGTAGTCCTCTTCGCTCCTTTTTTTTTTTTTTTTTTTGACATTTAAAAAGTATGATGGAGTTGCTCCTTGATGACTTTGATCCTGAAGCTTGTCCTCGATGCGACAAGAGCGGTGCTAACCACGGACCCTGGCCAGGTCTCATTGGTTATCGTTGGGTTACTTCAAACGCCTAAAATTCACCCTCCTCGTATCATATTTGTTAAATTATTTTATAAAATTTAGATTTTACAACTACTTAATCCGCATCCTTAATTTTTTAATTTGTTTTTGTTTTTCTTCTCCTCCGTGGAAACATATACTTTGAGGTAGACAACCGGCATTCAGGTAAAACCAGAACATTGTAGCGGGCTAGAATTTTCATGAAAAGATGAAAAAATATTAATTTTAATGATAGTACATGGTTATTTTAATCATAATTCATTATTAACCAAATCTTTGTCTGGGATCCACGCTAAATCCACGGGGATTCTATGCCGGTAAACTTCACAGCACTCGTGGATGGAGAGATTAATGTCATCAGCAATGCAAATAAAGTATTTATATAAAGAAAACATGACTTCTATATGACGTACATACCTCCATAAGTCGAATTCTAGTATGAATACATTTAATGCAGTCAAAAAAACAAGATGCCGCCCGAACCGCTAAAAACTCCTCCACTATCAATGAGACCTTCAAGCCTATGGTACCATTTGCTTTACGGTAGATATATGCGTGGCCACTTAGAAGTTGCCACCTTTGAGCGATGGGCTGGTATTTCTCAGATGTGCAGCATAGCTATTCAGGTGTTTTGTACAGCTTATCAGATATGGCTGGCCAGAAATGTCCGAGTTTTCGGTGATAACAACTCATCACTACAGTTCGTGATGGAGCGAGCTCGAGCTCTGGCAGCAGAGATCATACATGCAGACCTAGCTCATAGATTTTTGATAGCTCGGAACATCTGAGCCCTCCGTACTACTTCGGCTGCTCCACATAGGGTATTCTTTATCTAGGAGCCTCCACTCTCGAACTTTCTCAAGGTCAATTTTGATGGCTCAGTTTTGGATGGAGGTAGAAGAGGAGGGGCTGGATTCGCCATCAAGGGGCCGAGCTCTAGTGTGGTGGCAACGGTGGCTGGCAGATTTTTGACACCTCGGTTCCTGGAGCGGAGCTGCGGGCGGCCTGGATGGGTCTGTATTACGCGCAGCGAGTGCTTCAGGCGAGTTCAGTCCTACTGGAGGGAGATTTAGCCATTGTGATCAGCTGGGTTCGAAATGGCTTGAGCAGCTATGGGGGTGTTCACCCCCTGCTCCGCAATAGATGGCGAAGGAGTGTGTCACATTTCAGACCATACATGTATATTGCGAGGCCAATGGGGCGGCCGACTGGGTGGCGGCATATGTTGCGGGCCACTCAGGAGGTACCGTATGGTCTGGAGAGAGAGAGATGCCCGGAGCACTTTGGGGCCTTTTGTTTTTCGATTTTATTGGGTGTATTCATATCCGGGAAGTATGAAATATCCCCCCCCCCCCCCCCCCCCCCCCCCAAAAAAAAGAAAAAGAAAAAGAAAAAAGAAAAAAGAAAAAAAAGAAGTAGGCAGCCGCGATCCTGGGGAGCCGAATGGTTGTCTGATGGAGATCTACAGGTCGTCTCTCCCAGTATCTTATGTTCAACCTGCCCCAAGATGCTAATAGTCAAACCGGTACCTACCACCAAGACCCACCTGCCTCGCTCCCTTCCATCTAATACCCACCCCACCCTCCTTTCCTCCTTCCATTTCTCCTCTCTCACCAGCAGTAGAAGGCAGGCAACTTTACTAGTTGGGTTTCTGCAGGTTTCTTCCGCATCGCTCCTGATTCCTCTCTAATCTGTTTGGCGCTTCCAGTTCATTTTAGCGCTTCAAATGGCTCAAGAGCCTTTGAACGAGGTACTCGATTCTCTCTAAAAAAAAAGCTCGATATGGGGATTCTCCGAGCATCGAGATATAATAGATTCCCCTTTACTAGAATTAGAACATGTTCGAGTTCCGGCTGCTGAATGGGTTTAGGCTGTTGTCCGACAGGTTGTTCTTGGAGAAGAGAGAAACCATGCGAGGTTGATCACCTTGAACCGGCCTCGCCAATTGAATGTCATCTCGTCGGAAGTGGTAGGCCTATATGCACCGTTTGTATTCCAGCCCCAGAAACGATTACATTTATATTTACTCTGGATTCATAAATGCAAATGACTGCAGGTTTATCTACTGGCTCAGTTTCTAGAAAAATGGGAAAAGGATGATGATGCAAAGTTGGTTATATTCAAGGTTGCTGTCAATAACAGGATTTTCTTTTGATCTTTTGTTTTATTGCATTGATTTTGTTTAGTTTGATCTCGATCCGATGTTGATATGTATATGAATCTTCTTTAGGGTGCCGGGCGAGCTTTTTGTGCTGGTGGGGATCTAAAGATGTTCTATGAAGGGAGATCAGGTTCGCATGCAACAAAATAAAGAACACTCCTCAGAATTTTAGTCGTTTTTTGCTTTCTTTGAGCACAATTTATACTTTATCTGGTTCCATGTTTCATGGTTTTGTTGTTGAGGAGTTACTCATGAGTAGTGTTATTCTTTTGGCAGATGATTCCTGTCTTGAAGTTGTGTATAGAATGTACTGGCTTTGCTATCACATACACACATATAAGAAAACCATGGTAGCTTCTTAACTCTGTCGCTATTTCGAAGTTTGAATTGCTTTTGCTAAACGTTTGCCAAATTTGTATGGTGATTTACTCTGTGGTTTTTCCAGGTAGCCCTTGTTCATGGACTTGTCATGGGTGGAGGTGGAGCTATGGTCGTCCCTTTGAAATTTTCTGTTGTCACAGAGAAAACCGTGCGTACTGACTTACCCAAACTGCATATTGGTTGGTGTAAAAAGTATAGACATTCTTGAATTTGTAACCTGAATTTGTGCTTGCTTATTTCTGGCACTTCCCTTCATCTTTTAAAGCCAAAGTATGTTACAGATAAATTTCAAAGTGTTGTAAACTTCCGTGTTAAAATCTTCTGATATGTAGGTCTTTGCTGTGCCCGAAGCAAGTATTGGACTTCATACTGACTGCAGCTTCTCCTACATTCTTTCACGGCTTCCTGGATATTTGGGTAAGCTTGTAACTAAATGAATATAAGTGGCACAAAATGTTTTTGCTGCTCCCCACCCCCTCTCTCTGTTATTTTTGATGGGAGTGGAGAGTGCAATTATAAGAGCACCTATCACTTTGCAAGAAGTTTCATATTGTGATCTCGACTCTGAAATGGTATTGAACCAAAAGCGCCAGCAGCAAAAGATACATATGTATTTACTGATAATTATTACCGCTTTCCTCTGCGTGCACCAATAATGATGAACACCACCATATACATCTGTTATAATGCATTTGGTTCCGTGCACTTTCTTGGGTAAATTTACAGGGGAATACTTGGCTTTAACTGGTGCAAGGCTAAGTGGAAAGGAAATGGTTGCTGCTGGTCTTGCAACCCATTTTGTCCCATCTGAGGTAAGAACAACTTTTGATGTTCATTTGCTTCTTTTCTGACCTCATTTAGATAAAGCCAAATAGTTCAATAATTCAATTGGTTCATACAAGGTGATAATGTGAATATGCTTGGGTGAATATATATGCCAAATCCATGCCCTTGTTGTACCTGCAATTAGTGCCATTTGTTTCCTCCATTCAGGGTTATTGTGTTCGACATCAGTCACAATTTTTCAGTGATAGACAATAATTCAGGCTCTTTTATAACATGACATTTGCATGTACTTGGCAGAAACTGCAAGAGCTTGAAAAACGTTTACTGAGCTTAGATTCAGGTGATGAGAATAAAGTCAGATTAGTAATTGAAGAATTCTCGGCTGCTGTCCAGCCTGATGAAGAAAGTGTTTTAAACAAGTAACAAGGCTTACTTATTTCTAAAGTAGAATGTATATATTCTTGAAAAAATGAACTAACATATGAATGCTAATGTTCACTTTTGTAGGCTTTCAACAATCAATAAGTGCTTCTGTGGGGACTCTGTGGAGGAGATCATTAAATCATTTGTAAGTTTTTATAGATGCTTGTCCATTATCAGCTTTTTAAACCCAATTTTGCATTACCTATCACGACAATACATCTTGAGCAAGGTTTAGATCGTCCATAGCGTTCTTGTCTCTTGATTCTTCTGTTATAATTGATCTGCAGCAAGGTTCGTTGAGCTGGTACCGAAGGTTGTGTTGGCTGATGACCAGTTTGGCACGATACAGACCCGTATCGTGCCACTATTTTGTTTCGAAATAGGGGTGACCCTTTGTAGATGAGATGAGGGCTTTTGAGCCCTCTCTCTCCTCCATCCCTCCCTCCCTCCTTTGTCTCTCTCTTTTCCTCCTTTGCACCCTCCTATTAAGCAAAAATTCCATATGCATCACAGTCAGGAGACTCTTATACCTTTCATGACCTTGTAAGCAAGACTGCTCATTGAATTCTCTTAGCCCACGCTACTTTCAAGTAAAAGTTAATCTAAGAAAGAAAAATAATGGTGGCTGGAGAATGCCACTTTTTGCGAGACCACATCTCCTTAAGAGAGCTTTCCAGGAAACATTGGGTGTTTTTGTATGCAAAGGCCATAGTTTTTACAGAATTTTTTGGCAAAAATGACAATTTTAGTGTGGAAGACTACTTAGCTATGAAGATAATAAATAAGTTGGAGTTGAAAGGAACTGGGGCTCCAACCATTGTATGGACAAACCTTCATATAATATAGTTTTGTTACAGTTACACGTAGTGGAATCCAGATTCCTATGTTGGACAGCCATGAGTAACAAGGTAGTTGTGGCGTTTAGCCAAAGACAAGTCCTAACTCATATGTCATTATGTGCATAGAAAGGGATGGCAGATCATTTACTTCGACAAATTGAGGAAGTAACTAAATTTTGAAGTGACTTTCACTACATATTTTTGTCAGAAAAATTGTAAATTTGAGAGAGATAGGGGGTTAGATCAAGAGGACATCTCAGAATTTACAGCATGGTTAAACTGCAGATCATAAAGTCAATATTAGCAACATAGTTTCTTGAAAGCAATCTCCCTTGAACTGCATGTATTAGCAACAACTGTTAAATAATACTCATGTTGATTTCATGGTTTCTATCTCAAGTTCTAAGTAAGTTTCTTGCCTAGGTGGTGAAGCACCCTGCCCTTGGCATATCCATCCACTATATAAACAAAGAATTAATATATCTTTTCCACTCTGGCTTCAACATGTATTCGAGGAATTTTTTTTACATCCTCAACAGTTGGAGACCTTTAAAAGTTGCAAACATGGCTTGCTTTATATTCATATTGTTC
Organism: Phoenix dactylifera; assembly: GCF_051530095.1. Lineage (NCBI taxonomy): Eukaryota > Viridiplantae > Streptophyta > Magnoliopsida > Arecales > Arecaceae > Phoenix > Phoenix dactylifera. Next base: position 27,362,529 of record NC_143198.1, on the reverse strand, counting down.
TGTTCTCTGCCACCTTAAATTGATCTTCTGGCGAGCCTGGCTCTTCCTTCTTTAGTTATCACCTTTTATGGTTATTTACAGATGATATTTTTTATGTGAAGACCAATATAACCTACCGAAATGAAACCTGCTACGGCATAACAACACCAGGTTTTTGGATTGGCTTTATGGATCAACATATGATCCATCAAAACAACCTGTTTTGCATGATAGGCAATTAATCTTATGTGCCAAATTCCTAGCCAGTGCACCTTCATGCAAGAGAGGAACATGTCACAAACAACTACCTTATTTCACAGTTTGAGCTCAGGCAACTTAGGAGTCTAAATGAGCACGTAAGGCAATGCTTGATATAGGATATGTTGTTCTTTAAGGCGCAGGTGTAAAACCAAAATGCCGACAGAAACATATTGTTAAGGAAATTATAGAAGAATGATATCATTACTGATCCATATGTCACGGACTAAATTGCATCAACACATGACATGTGACATCATGACTTATATGTTCCTTATAAATCATATTTTGCTTTTTTTGTAGGGATCTGAAGCAGCCATAGAAGGAAATGAATGGATAGCTGCAGTGCTCAAAGGGCTAAAAAGATCATCTCCCACAGGGTTGAAGATAACATTAAGATCGGTAACAAGTTTCGATACCTTCTTTGTTGCGACATATAAACCCCTAGCTACTGATATTGAAAGGATGTTTTGTATACAGTTTGAATAGGAGAAAGTAAATCTACATATATTAAATCATGTATGCATCCTAGGTAGTTGGTAAATGCATGTATGTGAGCTCATGCATATTTATATAGAGTAAAGATGCAACTAAAGCTTGGAAGTTGTTATATGTATGTAATATGTTAACAGTCAGTCATTTTCATGAGCTTCTTTGTTATAAATGAATATACAAAAAGTTTGTCACAGAAGATCATCTATTTTATTTTGGCATAATTGGGTTTTTCATTCTATAAACATATATCTTGAGGGAGAACAAGGGTGTCTATCATTCCATTTTGTTTTTACTCCTTTTCTTTTATGTGCAGATTCGAGAAGGAAGGAAGCAAACACTGCCTGAGTGTCTGAAGAAAGAGTTCAGACTTACCATGAATTTGCTAAGATCAGTGATCTCTGGTGATATATATGAGGTATCGGGGAGCACTGTAGTTTTCCTGCAACTCCTTTAGCTTATACAGCAGCACTTAGATTCTTTTTCCATCCGCTGAATGTTTTACACATTTTCGCTAAAACTGATGTATTTTTTTCTTGCCAAGGGCATCCGAGCTCTTAGCATTGATAAAGACAATGCTCCCAAGGTACCCCCCCCCCCCCTCTCTCTCTCTGTGTATGTGTGTCTGTCTATCTGTGCACGTGTGCACGCATGTTTGTGGTCTGTCTGCACTTACATGTCTCTGTTTCTCCATGCGTGCGCATATGCATGAATGCACTAATACACATGCCATGCTCAATCTTTTTTTCTTTTGCAATTATGCAGTGGAATCCATCAACCCTTGAAGAAGTGACCAATGAGAAAGTTGACCTCATTTTTGAACCATTTAGTGCTGAATTGGAACTCAACATTCCAGCTGAGGAATCATGCAGGTCATACTCATTGTGACAACCTCTACTTCACACATACTTCTAGTTCCTTCCTTTTTCCTGAGCTGGTACTTCAAGTTCCTTTTACTTAACCTGTTAATTTCTGATCTATCAATTTACAGATGGGATGGCAAGTATGAAAACTCAGTCTATCCAATCCTGAAAGGAAAGAATTGAACCAGAATAACCAGCTTCCTGTTGTTGGCTTGGTTTTCTTTGATTACCACGAGTGATGTACTCAACTAAATAAAAGTGTGTTGCAGCATATGAGCTGGTTCTTGAGTTTTGTTTATCTCGAACTAATGTTGTATTATTACATATAATATTTAATCAAGGTGATATGCCGGCCTCCAGAAAGGCTGGCCGGTGCCATGCTTATGCAGTTACACAGTAACGCCTGGTTATGATGGAGGACAATGTGTTCTTGTTGCATGGTCAGAAGTTTGGCATTGTTAAATTATTCGCCTAGGCTGAGTTTTGAGATCAGGAAAACTGCGAAGGTCCTCAAGTTCGGATTTCATAAAACAAGGACAAAAAATACAGGATGTTGCATTATTTGTATACTTCTGAATTGGTTAACAAGCACCATAATGACAGGGAGTAACATTACAAATCACTGATCTGTGAGTGTTGCTCAAATAAGTTCTGATAATTCTTCAGCAACATGAATGTTTCTTGGTAAGAAGTTCTGAATCTTATAATTTGGAAAAATTCTTGTCTGGTGATAGTTTGGGAAGATCATGACTAATTGTCTATTGATCTGTACTTTTTAAATTCTGCAGGTATGATATGATAAGAGGTTAAAAGTCGATATCTGACAATGAATGCAAACACTCGGTCACAATTAAGGGAAGAGAGAAGCGTACTATAATCATGTTTAAGGTTTGCCAAGGCTACATTTCAGTAAAAAAAAACACTATGCAATCACTGTATTCACCATGAGGGTTACCCACCAACGACTTCCCATCAGGCCATGTGTGATCTTGCAAGTAGGTGGATGGTCTCATATCAGCAACATAGATAGCAGACCAAAAGCTTACATTGAAATTTCTTCCAGGGTATAATCTACCAATTTAGTACAGGATTCCAGTCATGGTAGAACTGATTTGCAATGGAAATCATCCACCAGTTTCACTCCCTCATGCTTCATTTGATTCATCCAGCTCACACACTCAAGTTGGCAAAACCATCCTAAATTCTTTATTTGTGCTCAAGTCCACAGAACACAAGACGATCGTGATCGGCTTGTATCTGCTCCTGATCAGTGATTGTGATACGACACACTTTATGGGTCATACCATCATCTCTGCAAAGATATCTTGCATCAATTCTTGATACATTTCATTATCTCCTGCCAGAGCTAACCTCACTGCCAATCAGCACTTCTGGTGTCCCAACCTGAGACTTCACCTCTTTAGTAAGTCACCAGCTGTTTTTTGGTAGAATAAGACACCTACCTTTGAGCTACGATGACATTAATACAATGACAACAATAAACTGCACTTCCTGCATGGTTAAAATTCTTCAAGGCAAGTAGGAGTACCAGTGCTAACCAAATGAAAGGGAACAAAATTCGAGTAGCAGTCTTCAATTCAAGAAAACAGGTCAAGGAAGTTCCTCTCATGAGACAAATGGTAGATTATGTGTAGCTGGGAGACCAAGTGGTGCAGTAAAAAAGGGACATGGCCAATGTCAGTGACCAACTTTTCTCAACTGCTGGAGCCTGCAGGATGGATATAAATTTTAAAACAAAAAACCTTTCTTATATATCTCCTTCTCCGATGCCAATTGCTCAGGTTACGCATGTTATAAATATAAATTTTCAGCCATTATAAACATGATTTACAGTTGCAATTCCTTCAAAAGCCAGCAGAATACTACCGCCATTGGTGAAAAAACGAAGGGCCAAATATGATCCAAAAACAGAGAAAAGGAGGGATGATACATAAAATAGAGATTGACTACTATTTCATGCACTGCCATGCTTGAAATGATAACCAGCCCTGCTAAGTGTCAATATCGATGCAGCAGCAGCATTTTGTGCTCAAGTTAGTTTCAGCCAACCAAACAGTTCACTGTCCATAGCCTGTGAAGCACCATCTGCAGCTTTCCTTGGCCATGCCAATTGGTGCACAGGCCTGGTTTAAAGGAAAACAAATAAATTGAAATAAGACTAAATTAAAGCCATTAACTAAAACTTGGAATGGTGGCAAAACATATCTTGTTTAAATTTGTGACGGCACTGGATGCTCGAGTACTGAATTAAGATCTACAAAGCAAGTTAACAGAGGCATGGTAATAAGAAACACAAAAATTCATTGTAAAAGTCAATACCAGAACTTTCCTACGGCTCTATAAGTTTTGACTGTATTTGAGAGCTGCTGCTTTCTCATCAGCATCAATACATGCTTCCGCAAAAGGTTTATAGTCTACTAATTAGATAAAAAACTAGAGAATTAATAAATGAATGATGTAATTATATAAACAATAATGCAAGTGAAAATTGAGGTAAGAGAGGAAGTGGTTTAATTTACATATCCGCAGATCTTCAAAGAATCTTTTGCTTCATTCAAAAATGCTTTATTTGCAATTTCATTTGTAATGCTCCATAATAATAAGTTCTTAAAAGAAGTGATTTAATAATAAGTCCTTGTAATTGTTTTGTTGTAAAACTTATTCCATTTACCTATATACAAAATCAAAATGGCAAGATGAGACGGGTACAATGCACAAGAAGCAAGATAGGTTAAGCCATCTCACAATACTAAAGTAGTTCCTTCCAGCGCAACATTAGTGGTAGATAAGGGAGTGATGGCCTCAAGTAAGAGGTCAAGTTGAGCCACTATAATCTTTACATACTCACTTATTTATTTATTTTACATACTCAGTTTATTTTCTCAACATAATCTTCTATGGATGAAAGATAATACCTTCTTCTTTTTTTGTTAAATCTTAGACTAAATACAACCACTCGCATCGGGGCTAAAATAATCTCCCGAAAATAAGTGGGTACTGAGCCACCATGACGAGCAACATAGAGAGCTATCCAATCTGCCGTTCCTCAAAACATACTTAACAATACATGCGATGATATTTGCTTTGAGATTACCTTCCTTCAAGTTGGTTTGGGTTCCATGGTTAACAATAGTGAAATAATCATTGCATTTCTATTTATACCCTCATTGACCAGCTAAGAGGTGGTGCACAAGTTTATCAATGATTTCTACATCCAAGTTGGCCCAACCTTGGTTTGACGATCCAATCTCCGATCTCCACCGGGCCTCCACGAGTCGGGTCGGGTCGAGTGGGCTCCGACCCGACCCATTTATTTGCAACTGTAGCCCACTCGACCCGACCCATTTATTTTTCGGCTACCACTCCTGCGAAGTAATTCCGGAAGTCAGGAAGATAAGATTCAGAGACGCACATAAATCCATTTGCTTCGGTTCCACTCCGCTGCGTTCTTCTAACGAAGGGATGGCCGCGGTTCTCCAGAGCTCGACCTCCTTCGCCTTCTCGTCCCTTCGGGGCCTTCCGAGCTCCTTTCTCTCGACACCTCGAAGCCCATTCTTCGGCCTCTCCACCGCCAAACCTCTCTCTTCTTGGAGTTCCCTTAGCCGGAAGAGCAGCAGCAGCATTAGAAGGTTGGTTTCCAAATCCCCCTCGGCCAAGTACATCAGAGAAGATTATCTTGTGGTATCTCTCTATACCCATCTCCTTTCTGATCTCCGTTTACCATTCTTACTTCTTTTTCTTACTGCTTTTTCTTTGGGTTTTGGGGGTGGGGGGAGTAGAAGAAGGTGTCGGCGAAGGAGGTGCAGGATTTGGTGAATAGCGAGAGGAACGTCCCGCTCATCGTGGATTTCTATGCTGCATGGTGCGGGCCCTGCATTATAATGGCCCAGGAGCTCGAAATGGTACATCTATTCTCCCCTTAATCTCCCCTTCTTCTTCCTCCGTTTTCAGTTCTTTTAAGATGTTGTGCTCTGGAGCATAGATTATTTAATTTACCAGTGCTTTCGCTTTTCTTTGTATGTCTTTGCCAAAGGATTGACCCTCTATAGGCACAGAGTTAAATCAGACTGCCTTTTTCCTTTTCCAGTTTTATGAGATGAAGGATGGTAAGAATACCATCCAGATGAAAGAAAGTTTCATTTGATAGATTATTAGAAAAAGTTTTTTCGAATGCGAACAATGAAAGGATGTGAAGTTTGGTATGAATTGATGGATTAGAGCAGTTGCTTTGGAGGCAAGTTTGAGATTTTTGTCAAACTTCATGATGAATGCTATATTTCAAATGAAAGATTGGAATCATTGGAAGCTACTCTGTCTCCTTGGTTGTGGTTAAGGGATGCATTATCTGAATAAGTGTCCTTGAATGTGTTTATAGCTGGGGAATTTGGATGCTTCTATCCTAATTGCAAGCAGATTTTTTCTGAATAAGAGGGGCTTTCTTTGCATTGTGAAGAAGCATGATATCTCAGCGTCTGACTTCAGATAATATCTTGGTCAAATTGAAAGAGCTTGTAAGCAGTTGCAGTTTGGAAATGGTGCAGGGGTGCAACACTTCCAAGAGACTTTTGCTCGGTACATTGTTTGATGCACATCGTAGGTATTGTTCGAGTAAGGACATTTATTCATAAAACAATGTAGAGGAACAGGAATCCAAAGACAAGAAACCATTAGGTAAGTCTAGTATAATTAATTTGAAGTCATTCTGAAATTCTGCAAGTTACTTAGGATGAAATGAACACTTACTTATCAAATCTAACAGTCAGTCAGATGCAACTCCGGTCTCATAACATAAAACCAGCCATGACATTTTAATTTATTCTTTTAGCTTCTTAATAGAAAAATAATTTTGAAGAAAATTTGATTTGAGTTAAAGATATTGGTTCATAATATTGCTAGGTCATTAATAAATTAATAATATTTCAAAAATCTAATATGTTTGAATGGTTATAGATCAATTTCTAAAATTTACCATTGGATAAGTTGTATACATAATAATACAAAACTAGGAGAAAATGTCATTCCAATTGCCATTACAAAATTTTGACTTTTGTCATTAGAACATATTAACTACTCCAAAAAGTACTACTTATAGTAATTATAGACACTCTTGTATCTTATGTGGGCTAAGCAATTTAGAACTTCCATTGATTGGTGAATCGGTGGATCCATTTGGAACTCTTTTGGAAATATTACCTGATGAACTTCTTCCCTCTATGTTAAGTGCCTTAAGTTATCTGTTTTTTGGAACACCAAAGAAAAATCATTCACTGACCAAGATATATATTAAGTCATGAAAAGGATTCATGAAAGAGAAACAAATGCAATGTCTGTATTATATCAAGCAACACATGTAGAACCTCCGGATAGAAAATTGGGAACTGCATGCTCTCTTTTAAATCAATTCATCTTACTTTTTGAAAGGTGCTGATGCATGCTCTGAAGCTCTCTACCATTTGTCACTTTGAGGATTCATTGAGGATATATGCACAACCATGTTCCAGTTCTTCTTGTTGGCCAGTAAGCCAAAGCTTGTCTCTGAGTTTGGAAAATTTTTTCCCACTCACTGTCCTCCACAATCTCTTAACGTATTTCTACTCATGTATCATGACTCCTGCATGTTACTTAAAAGTCAGAGAGATAAAATTCCTTCTGTTTTGAAAATATGTGGCTGAACATCTGTAGTGTGAATAGATGGTTGCAAAATAGTGGTTCCCATGAATAGTAATTGAAGTCCTTGGCACCAAGAACTGAGAACAGAAATATGGAAGACACTAACCCTTTTAACTGACAAAAAAATCAAAGGACTGATTCCCATGAAGCTTCGTATAGGAAGACACTAGACACCATAACTTGTTTAAAACAAACTCTAGCGACTGCAGAACTTTCACTCGAAGCAATATTAGAAGATGGTCCTTCGCTCACCAAAAAAATAAAAGGAATCTAATCAACTACTTCTATGTGCAGAGGGAATCCTTTACATTGGGGAAAAAGAAATTCATAGATGGCGAACTCTTTTCTTAAGGAATCTACATGGATTTCCAAAACACTTGCAGGGTGGTATAAAAATTACGGAATGATTGTCTCATGGTGAGCCACCTTTACTCCGTGGAGGATGATTCAATGTTGATTCTGCTGTAAGAGAAGAGGCAAACTGTAGTCTTGCAACAATATGTTGTTCCATTTAATATATGCTGCTTCTTGTTCTTTCACTCAAAGTGGAGAGCGTGAGCAACACGAATCTTACAGCTGAGAGGAGTTGTCCAATTGCTGTCCCATCTCCTCTCCATGGCTGTAGCAAGTAGAAAGCAAGAACTTTCATGGTCCTTTATTTCTTTGTAATCCTGCTACTGGTCGATCATTAGTGGTTGAAACATATGGGCGCTAAAAGTTTTAGTTGTTGTTGATTGACAAGGATTTTAGTTGACGGGGTAAACCAAGCTGAATCCTTTACAGGGAAAAATTCACAGTGAAAAATATATCGATCATCCATCCACAAACATATAATTAGGATAGGCTGTTAATGGTCGGGCCAGTCTGAGTGGCCTGAAGATCTGACCTTGAAAAAACAGAGATCAGGCTAAACATTTTATAAGCCAAAAGCCCAATTCAACCAATTTTTAGGAAGTCTGGTTAATTTTAGCCTGGCTCAGGCTGGGGTTTTGGCAGAAAAATGAATATGGGCCTGTTTTGAGTGCCGTCCAGCCCAAAAATATACCGAGTCAGATTGGGCTGAGGCCTGGTACCTTCAGGCCAGGCTTTGGGCTTGAGGCTTATAATCTTGGCTTGTTTTGGGCCTAGACCCGATCCCACACATGGACACCCCTAAATTAGTATCTTATTGAAGATTTTGCATTTGCTGTGAGTGTTATCTCACTCTTGCTCCTGCTCACGCATCTTATCCACATCTTTAATCCACCAGCATTAATTTTACTCAATTTATAACTCGTATTGTCTTGTATTGTCTTGTCTTGTTTCAGTCAGCTACTGTGTTCGTTAAAATTTAACCACCATATTGCTTTGCTAAGACAATTATGCAGTATATCTGCTTTCTACCTTTCTCTCAAACACCTCTTTCCTATTTTCACATGCATTTGGCCCCCACTGCTACTAATGCAAGCTTTGCAGTTCCTAGGAACAATTTCTCTATGATTTAGGAAAGGTTCAATAGTAAAATATAAAAACAACTGCTGCATGCTGATTATGCCCATAATGAGATGCGTAATGCTTACTCAAAAAGCAGAGATGCATAATGCCACTTTTGATGAACCATTTTTCCTGCAACTCTTTCGAATGAGTAAATATTATACCAATTATCTATGTTCTTCAGGTGAACAGGTTTGCAAATGTGTTAGCTTGCTCATGAACGTGCAAGCATATGCCAGTATTTGTGGAGTTCTTTTTAGCAAATACACTGCATTTGTGAAACTTTAGAGAGTTCCCTATCTATGACATTTTAGCATTCTGCATCTGTAGGAATATCAATTTTGGATCTGTTGTTTGCATTTGGTATCATGTTTTCCTCCTCACCAAGCTTTCTGGAGCTGTCATTCAGTTCTGACTGCATGCTGATAGGTGTTCTATTAACATCTGCTGTAAACCATGCCAGCCATTTCTCTGATGGTTTTAATATTTTTTTTTCATGATATCCAGTTCTCTGCATTATGCGCACAAAGTCTAATAGTATCTTGACTAGCTGGCTGCTGGAACTTTTTTGGAGAAAAAGCTTTCTGTTGGTGCTGCATTTCTATCAATTTACTGGACAAAGCAAATTTTGGGTCTTTTAATGTGTTGGACACTTGGAACATTCCATGACACTCCTTGACACTTCATTACCAAAAAGTCACCATGCCATCATCATTATGTGTTTGCATTTAGCACTTCTGTTGGAAAATTATTAAGTCTAACATAACAATTTGTAAACCATTTTATTGAATATTAAAAGGGGCATGGATCTAACTCATTTCGCTATATTAAGCATGGTTTTGGCAATTTTGCTTCTAATCCGAGGAACACAATTTTATAGGTAATGCAATAGTAATAAAATTCTTATGGGCTGATATCGACAGCAACTACTTTGCAGCTTGCTGTGGAGTATGAGAGCAATGCACTGTTTGTCAAGGTGGACACTGATGATGAATATGAATTTTCACGAGATATGCAGGTATTCAACAATGAACTGTGAAAATAATAGCTGAGATTTTACATTCCAGAGACTGTTGAATCTTAACATCGTCTCACTATTTTCTGCCCTTTGTTTTTGAAAATATAAACCATCACAGGTTCGTGGACTACCAACATTGTATTTTATCAGCCCAGATCCAAACAAGGATGCTATTCGAACTGAGGGGCTTGTCCCATCTGAAATGATTAAAAACATCATTGATAATGAAATGTGAGAATAATATCTTGAAGGTTTGGTGTTGTAGCTGTTTTCAGCATTGCAGTTTTGCTCGTATTCTGCTAGAACATCACTTATCAGCATCAAATTGTACCACAGTCATCCGCTCCCTGTTTCTGTTAAAGGTCATTCGCATGCAATTCTAGTGACATAGTTGGTGCAACTCCAAAACTCTACTTTTGTGATTTGAAGGTAAGCTGGTTCATAGCTAGGATTGATGATGATGACGGAACAGTCCCAATACACGTAGAATGTAGAACAATACAATAGATCAGTAAGCATGTTCTTTTAAGATTTTTTTTCTTTCTTTTAATTATAGCAAAGTGAAATGGTAAATAAAATATGTGGCAGAACCCATTGCAGCTTAGCAGTACTGCGAAGCCATTCTCTAATGGCTCAATTGATAAAGCCATTGTAATGGGCATGGATGCAAGATGCAGGTTTTCTCCTTTGACTAGAGTATTCTGCATGTTCTGTTGTATTTAGCTGTCTCTTTCTGTTGGCTTTTTCTTGAAGATATGAAACAGCTGACGTATTGTCATACATATAATGCTGATTCGGGCTTCACCATGATAGTCCTTTAGATTTTAGAGTCAACTTCTGTTAAATCCAATCATTCTTATGTTTGTCTACAGCATCTGTTCTTGCAAATTATTGATTAGCTATAAGCAAGGCTAAATAATATAAATAATTTTGGCTTCCATAAAATCCCATGGCTTGTTAGAGATAATATAGGAGTCATTTGTTGGATTCAATTATATATAGTTCAAATTCTGAATAAGATACCAGTTATCTAATACAAGAAATGCAGCAAAGAAGAGAGGAGTTGTAGCTTTCTTTTTCTCTATTGGGTAGAGGAAGGGGGGAATGTAGCTTTAGAGGATTCCTCCACGAGGGTTGCTGCAACCACTTTGATAGCATCATCTTTCTCATGCTCCCGTGAGCATCTGAAATAAGGAAGGAACACCAAGTTGTGGTGCATCTTTAGACGCATTAAGGCAGCTTCTTTGATCTCCATGACTTCGGCCGCTACCAAAAGACCTGTCGGTGACCAAAGGGGTATGGTAGCCCATGGCAAACTACTTTGTGGTGTGCTTGTGATTTCTCGGGCCATCTTTGGGCCTGTAAAACGTGGTTTTAGTTTCGATCATCAGATCTGCTGTGGATTATTCTTGTCGTGTCGGGTAGGTTTAGATAGAGTTTGGGAGCAAAATCTGCTACAAAAGAAGCTGAATTGCGCATCAAAACTTACGGAGGGTAGAACTTTCTCCCACCGTGTTTGATTGAGAAGCATTTTTTTTTAAAAAAGAAATGTAGAGAACTTTTCATCATCTACAATGCTGTGTCCATCCCTAAAGGGTTCTATGCACGCAGCAGTTGGGGCCATATAATGATGTTTGGATCTTTAAATAGGCTAGTGAAAGTAAAGTTTTTTAATCCTCAAATCGGATGACAGCGATTGGAGATAAAGTTGATATAAAAATCATTACATAGTCCTGAAGTATTTTAGTTGTTTTTATGATTATTTTTTCTTTCAACTAGAAGAAAAATTCAGCTTGGATTTTGTAAGAGCAGTATAAATAGAGGGATTTAATCAGTTTCATTGTTAAATAAATGAAAGAAAAAGAACCTATAACCTTATTTTGGATTTTTTTAAAAAAATTTGGGTTGGATGGGCTGAGAAAATCTCCTAGTGAATCATTTATTTTTCTCTGGACCTTCTAATAAGCACTCAACCACCAAAGTAATACGGTAGCTCCATTGCCACCTAAAAAGAAGGGCTACCAAACAAAACGTTGTGGGCAGAACCTCTCTCATGGCCAGCAGCATCTTTAGACTTGCAAAAAGAAGCATTTTTGTTCCTTTGTTGCTGGGCACCAGCGTATAATTGCTTGGGTTTCAGCGGATGTGGTCCAATTAATAGTTAAAAGACAAGCTCGAATGAGCAAAGTCAAAATTAAAAAGGTTTTTTATAACATTGACTAGAAAAAAGAGAAACTGCGCTTCAAGGGAACACTAAGGAAATTTCAAGTATTAAAAATGGATTTTTTTTTGTCATTCTCCTTAATATCAAATTTTAGTTGGGGTTGCATCTCAAATAAATTATTTATCTAAAATTTTGAGTGATGTTTTTTACATGCAAACTGCAATATTCATTCTATTTTGATCCACTCCACAAGCTTTTGATTCTAGGGTATATTACAAAAATTCTTCTGAGATTAGAAGTAAATTATACTTACATACAATAGTTAGAAAAATTTATGCTTATCCTTCTGCAATTTATTTTTATCCAATTTGGATCCATTACTTAATAGAATGTTAGCTAACTCATTAATTTTAAATGGAACCCAAATGTCATGTCAAAAAAAAATAAAAAATGATTAAAATAATTTTAAATGACATAAGATATGTATCTCTTTTCTATTTAAGGATGGTTTTGATTTTTCGTATGGGGTAAAGGGTTTCATTAATGCCGTTAATTTAACTAGATGTAAGTATATATTTTACAAATTATTGGATGCAAATGTAACAAATGTAAATTCAGAAATTTTTTTATAATTTACTCTTATCCTTATCATCTTTTCTCGTGTCGCTTACTAGAAAGAATTTTGTAGCATGGCTTTAAATTGTTCAAGTGCTTAGTAATAGTGTTTCTTGAAAAGAGTCACCGAAGGATGAAAAATAACGTTAAAGATGCTCCATCAAAGGCTACTTACAAAATTGATACAACATATACCTGAAATGCCCTTTATTTTTTTTTAAAGAGAGATGAGAAAAACTTTTTTACATAGTAATACAATCTAATTTTGCTGAAATTTGGTGTAGCATTAAGTAGCAGTTAAAAATTATCTTTGGTTATATTCTTTGTAAGATGTAAAGTACAATATCAATGATAGGTCTTATCTTAGCAATCCCTTTATTCTAACAACTTGCATCCCAATTGAGTATATGTATTCATAAATATATGTTAAATGTCAATGCCTCCTAAAAGATTTTGTTCCTGAAATCCCCATTATTGAAAAGGGACAACCAAGTTGACAAAACATTCTCCCCACAAAGGGATGCCTCAGCTAGGTGGCAAAACCTTCATTAATAAAATAAAAAAAACAAGATACGACCCCCATGTTTTTCCCAACGAAGAGCAAAGTTCAGGACCATAAGAACATGGATGTTGCAAGACCACAATTAATAGAATTCCCTTTGCCCCAATAATTCATTTTGGGAGACCCACATGCGATCCTTTAATCTTGCCCCCAGTGATCAATATGATCACCTTTTTGGGCTCGTTTGGTTCGCGGGAAGTATTTTCCCTCCTAGGAATATGATTCCTGGGAATCAGATTCCTAGGAAGAGGATACCTAGGAAAGTACTTTTGACATGTTTGGTTAACCATGGGAAAGTGACTAATTTCCAAAGTGCTTATGTTTGGTTGACCATCCACTTTCCTAGGAAAGTTATATATAATTCCTATTATGCCCTTAATAAAAATTAGGTTTTTAATGCCTCTTTAATGCTTCTTTAATGCTGAAGGGTCTTTTTGGGAAAAAATAAAAAAGAAGTGATTCCCACCTCATGGGAAAGTAACTTTCCCATGTTTCTCATGGGAAAGACTTTCCCATGAAATGTGGGAATCATATTCCCATGGGAATACAACTTTCCCATCTCTCTCCTTTGAAAACTCCAACCAAACAAGAGGCATTTCATTACTTTCCCGTTGACCACACTTTCCCCCCTCCTTTTCCTGCGAACCAAACGAGCCCTTTAAGTTGATGGTTGTTAGGTTAAGAAAGAAACCTCATCCATGATTATGCTTTAAATGAACTCTCCCATCTGTCATGAGCCCATAATGGATAATGGGCAAAAGGTCTCGATTTCATAATCAAATTCGTTATTCTCACCATCTTAACCTATTGATAGGAGAAGAAAACCAATTACATCAGCCCATGGTTTTGTTCCTTTGAGGGTCATGGTCATACGGTCAAAGTAAAGCATGTGAAATCTCTTGTTTTTTGATGTGAAGTGTCAACCACAACATGGATAAAGGTTTAGTGGGGCCTTTGTCTTAGAGTGATGAGGTGGATTTCTAGCTTGCTTTGTCACTTTGGCATCATTAGGTTTCTAGATTATGTGGGTGGTCCAAAGTCTAATGAGTATGTTAGTGAGGCCCTATGGGCAAATCCTGCACTGAGTAACAAAACTCCCTTTTTTTTTATCCTGCCATCCTTTGTCATGTTAAATTATATTATCATGTAAGAGAGTTTAGCTGTACCAGATGGCCATTGTTAACTTCTTCCTAAGTTATAATTAGTCTTTTATAAACAAAGTAACAATTGTGGCCGATACAATGATTTAAAAAGCTACAAGGAAAAGGAGAAGGTTGTAAAGTATCAATGATGTAGAATTCTAACGAACATTTGTGTCTCCGATCAAATTCGGCCGGTCCCATTTAGTGGATTCGATTGATTGAGCTAACCCACCGTATCATACAATTAGACTTATTTTGTATCTCATAAGCATACTTTATTGGATTCATTTCTAGCAGATAAAAAGCGATCACAAATTCACAACAGTCGAAGGCTAAATAATTTTCTGCTTTTGATTCACTAAAATCATGAACCAAGCAAAATATAACATGCTCTTAAGACCTGCAAATAAGTGAATCTAGGTGCATTAATCTCCAAAGAAAATTGAACACTACATGCATGATAGAGTCTATGACTATAACTCTGGATTTCTATATGGTAACGCAAATGTGCATTTAGACTTTTCCATCCACGTTCATGCATCGAAAGCATCTACGTAAAACTCATTATCAAAATTAGCAGCCAATTAAAATCTAATATTGGGATAGATCATTATCCTTAGTTGAGGCCCAGGTTTCTATCAACATGGGTTCTCGAATTGGCACCATGCTGAACAAGGACTTATACTCCATCTAACCTGGTTTATAATTTTGACCTAAGTCACAACTAAAAGTCCCCACCAACCTCTCAGCGTGGTCAATTGTCGTAGATACGCCGACTTTGATGGCAATCTTTGAAAAGCGGCGATTACTTCTTAGGCGCTCCCCACAAAAGACTGTGGGGGAGTATGGCACATGGATTCTCCTCTAATGGCTTGATCTCAGGAGTTCCTTAGATGCATTCTTGTTATCCAGCCCAACCAGTTATTGCAAAGCCTAGATGAAATCATGACATCACCAAGACCTTGGTCTCTTGTACAGTAACTATTTAAAAAGATTGTCTAAAAGGAGCACTGCTTCTTATTGTGGCCCTGGTGGGGAAATACCGGAGGATAACAGAGCACAATTCCATCTCCCTGCACCCCACCGACCACGTTCCACTTGTTTACAAATGTATTACTGTTTGAAAGTATGGCCACCTTTTCTTTGTGCTCCCTGCTACTCCACAAACCTCACCATCATACCAAAAAGTTGAGAAAGCTGGAGCTAAAGCCTCGCATTCCAGTCCCCACGTAGAGATTCTTAATATATTTAAAATCTATTCACAGCCAAACCATCCAAGGCCTCTAGTCTATTTAGAGGTTTCCCTCGGCAGGTTGGTTGCTTTTGGGATTCCTTTATTGGCCTTCAAGCTAGCTTGGGATTCTTCACATAATATAGTTGCTTGTGGAGAGGTGGTGAAGGAATTCAAGTGTCTGTTTCGGCATTGTTTATATGCTTGAAAGGTTACTACTGTGATCCGAGCATACTTTGGAAGGGAGGGATTTCTTCTTTTTTTTTTTCAGGGGGTACGTATCATCTGTCTGCTTTTTATTGATCTTCAAATGCACATTGGTTTGCTACTGAGACCAGAGGAAGAAAATATAGGAAAGGCTTTGCTTGCTGCACTGGGTTAAGCTCGAGGAATAGCTCTAATAAATATATTCCGAGCGATCTGTAGTATTGGAAGAGGTTATTGTTTTGCTTGGTCATTGTATAGAATTTAGGTTGCTTAGACTCCAACAAGGCTGAGGAGTAGTACAGGCAGTAACTGCACTTGAGTTTTGAGTTTTAGTTCTCTTTTTCTTTTCGATATTTTTTGGTTCTCTTTTTGTGTGGAAAGAAAGCTTCTCCAGCTTGAAAGAATGCTCGCTTTGGAAAGAGGAGTTTTCTTGGGATTAGCAAGCCTTCTGATTCTTATTCTTCTCACACCATTGGTGAATTCATCCCGAGACCCCCATAAACCAAGTCAAAGCCACAAGACCAGACAACAAAACCAACTGAAGGTAGTTCATTCTGCTTCAGACTTTGTAATTGTTTGAAATTTAGCAGCGCAAGGAACTTTTAAAAGGATTACATCTCCATGGTCATTTGCTGAATTTTCTAATTTAGGTCTGATTACAAATTGCCTGAAAGTGATAACTATTAAACTTGAATTAGAATTGTTCCTTTCCCTCTTATCTTTCTCTTGTTGGTTGAGGTGGGAATTGGGTAATGTAGCCTAACCTTTTCTCTTTGTCATGTTAACTGAGCTATGTGTTGGTGTACACTGCAGATACATAATTTGAAAAGCCCTCTGTTTTAACTTCTTTGTGATGCTATCTGCAGCTGACTCCTGAACTCTCATTTCAAATCACACTCCACGCATTCCTTCTCTGGGCTTCCATTGGTTTCTTGATGCCTATTGGGATAATCATAATTAGGATGTCAAACAGAGTTGAATGTGGCAAAAAGCTCAAGGTTCTCTTCTACTCCCATGTCATTGTGCAGGTAAGCTCTATCACATGTTACATCATCCACAGCATTTGCAGTGCACAGAACTGTATTTAATTTATCTATTGGATGGTGGTCTCTTGTCTCTTTCTGGCCATTTACATATTTTGCTTCCACCCTCGTACTTTTTGAGCAACCAGCAACATCAGAAGTACTAGGTTTTGTACTTGGTAACCTGTTATTGGTGATTTGAAGGGCATTTTTAAAAAAACAAGCATGATTTTACTCCACTAAGTCTCCTCATAACATTTTGCCATGCAACCTTCCACACACATTACCATATTTTCTTTCATTTTGAGTTGACAGATGATAGCTACCCTGCTTGCTACTGCTGGGGCAGTTCTGGCTATAATGAACTTTGAGAATTCCTTCAGTAACACTCATCAGAGGACAGGGTTGGCACTTCATGCATTGATATGGATTCAACCTTTGATTGGCTTTCTCAGGCCTCGCAGGCATGTAACACATTTTTATGCATTAAAAGAAGAAGATGTGTGTATTGCTTGCTCTTTTTTAATACTCTTTTCATCAAGAGCTAACATTGAGTGTTCATTTCTTGTTTTATTTTTTCTCAGGGGAGTGAAACTAAGGAGCATATGGTACTTTGTGCATTGGCTACTTGGAATTGGAATTCCTATTTTGGGGATCATAAACATTTACATTGGCCTGCACACCTACCATGAGAGGACCTCCAGAAGTGTAAGGTTGTGGACTGTTCTCTTCACTGCAGAGATTGTGATCATTGCTTTCATCTATCTTTTCCAAGACAGGAGGGATTATATGATGAAGCAGGGAGTGATCCTAGGTGATGAGCAGATCAGACCCACTGACCATATAACTGTCCAAGTACCAGCCAGAAAGAGTTAGTATCAATTACCTAGTGGAGAGCCAAGGTCCCAAGGGCTTGTTTTCATGTGCTCATGAACTATTTTAGCTCTAGCATTGGCTCAAACTCTTTTGTTCTTCTGTCAGTGCATTCTTTTAGCAACATGGTGAAAGTGTTGGAAACTGTCAATGGAATGGAAGTATTGGAATTAGAAAAGGATGTTATGTATGAGAAGTATGGTATAGTGGGGGCTTTGCTGCTTAGAAATTTTTTGAGATGTAGTCTGCTGCTTAGAATTGAGATCCATTGTGTAATATAAATTTAAGCATCTGTGTACAATGATCAAATAGGATTAGTTGCAATTCAAGACTTCTCCTTTCTGTAATTATAATTTTTTGTTTCATCTTCTGAAATAATACAGCATTTGAACATATTTTTATTCCAAGTGATGCAATGAATTGTCTAGGACAATAAGCCAGCCTATAATCTCATGTTCTTCTTTCCTGATCCTAAAGGGTTTCTTTTGCAAAACTTGTGCTATAGCTGCGTGCTTTCCAAATTTATAAGCCTTCATTAATTCTTCTCTCTTTCATACAAAACTTGATAGAATGTCTCTGCAGGTAAAATTACTAGTTAAACGATCACTGCTAATTTACCTGGAGATCAAAATTTATTTGAGAGATGAAAAGGTGTTTCATAAAACAACTTAGTCAATCAAGACTATTGATTGTGAGCAGTGGCCACATTGATGTCTATTTATTCTTCCAAGTTGGCATACAACATAAAACTAATTTGTGCAGAAAATCCCAAAAGTAGTTTCTTTCTCTACTTAAATATCCTAATCCAATCACAACAACTTCATATTGAAATCCCCAAAGTCGATTACTTACTTTTCCCTTCAATCAATGTCCTCCTTGTTATTTAAAGTTACAAGTCATTAGTTGCCTATGATTCATCTATAGCTGCACCAGGTAGGAGATCTAGATGCAAGAGTATAGAAACTATTATTAAAAATTGCAGGAAAGGGGAGCACAAAGGAAGTGTTTGCTTGATGTGGGGCTTGTGCACCACTTGTGAAAGAGAGTTGCATGAGAAAAATTCATAAAGCATCTCAAACATCAACAATCAGGACAAACATTTTAGATCCATGCAGGTCAACCAGGTCGGCTCATCCGACTCAAATATATATAGATTCGATCGAGATTTATTTTTCTGAAATATCAAAACCGGGCATATCACTGTTACAAATATAAAAGCCTAAGGTATGGAATCCAAGAAACAAGATGGCCAACTTAAATGAGATATGATAATTTATTTATGGTCTAATATTTTTGTCAATACATTATCCTTATTTTATTCCGAATTGTAGTCTCTAATTAATTATATAGCAACGATAAGGTTAAATGGTGAAGTCTTGTGCTATGGTTGCGCAAGCCGGTAGAGTACATGTGTCGAGCTAGATCAAATGACTCCAGATCTCAAATCTCGGAAATCCGTTCGTCCTGTTGATCTGGGTAGGTCAACCTCTTGACTTGTAACTTGTATGGAGTCAGCCGACATTCCAGCTGTCGGGTCAACCACTACAAAGCTAACATTCTTTTCGCGACAACAATCTTGGGCATAACGTGCCCACCTACAATAGTGATGAAGCATGGAGTAACCTCGGAGTCATCAGTTCAAGCTCTGCTGCTTGAAGGCATCAGCACACTCCACTCCAACCTCGTCAAGACCTCCCTCGGCGCTTGCTCCAGCATTCAGACTTTGCTCCGGCCAACGCCGTAGACCTTCTCGATGAAATGCCCCACCCAAACCCGTCCACCGCGAGGGCCGTGATTACTGCACTCTGTAGAGCAGGTCAAGTTGCCAAAGCACGGGAGGTCTTTGATGGCATCAAAAACCAACGGACCCCTGATTGTTTGAATGCCATGATTGCTGGGTACGCCCTTAATGGCTGTGACTCAGAAGGTCTACAACTTTTCAGGAAGTTCCAGACATCCGGTTTTGATCCAGATGAGTTCGCGCTCTCACGTATGCTTTCCATCTCTGCCAACCTCAATGCATTGGATGAAGGAAAACAAATACATAATCTCATAGTGAAAAAGAATCTGGCCGTAGACGTTGCGGTGAATAATTCCCTGATCAATCTTTATTTCAAGTGCAAAAGTGTGGGTGATGCTGAGATGGTTTTTAGCTGCATGCCAGAGAGAGATGTTTATACGTGGACGGTCATGGTTTCGGGCTTTGCAATGAGTGGTAGTTTGGAGAAGGCCATGGATTCGTTCAATAAGATGCCATGCAGAAACACGGTTTCTTGGAACTCAATGATCAGCGCATATCAGAGTGAAGGATATGATGAGATGGCCCTGGACTTGTTCTATAAAATGAGGGAACAAGGCGAGGCTCCTAATAAGCCGACATTTCTTGCAGTTTTGAAGGCATGTGCAAGCCAGCACTTATTGGAGACTGGTCAGGGTGTTCATTGTTGCCTAGTGAAATTGGCATGGATAAAGAATGTCGATATCAGATGTACATTAATGGATATGTACGTCAAATGTGGTGAGCTTTTAGATGTTCAGAGAGTTTTTAATGAGATTTCAGAGCATAACGTAGTGTCGCGGTCCATCTTGGTGGCAGGATATGCTCAGAATGGGAAAATTGAGGAGGCTGAGAGGATTTTTAGTGGATTGTTGGAGAGAAATGTGATCTCTTGGAATGTTATGATTGCTGGCTATGTGCAGAATGGGATGCTAGATAGAGCATTTGGTCTTTTTATTGATATGATCAAGGATGATGTGAGACCAAACTGCTTCACCCTTACAATCCTCCTTAGTGGGTGCTCAAGTTCTAAATTTACGAGAAGTGGCAAAAAATTTCATGGATATGTGATGAAAGTGGGCTTACAGTCAAATATTTCAATAGGAAATTCTTTGATCACTATGTATGGCGAGCAAGGAAATGTTGGATATGCCCGTTTAGTCTTTGACACGATGCCTCAGTATGATGTGATCTCGTGCACAGCAATTGTGGCTGCTTATACTTCTAATAATGATGTAGCTGAAGCTCGAAATGTTTTTGATCAGATGCCACAGAAGAACCTGATATCTTGGAACACCATGATGTTTGGCTACCTTCAGAATAGCAAACACATCGAAACCAACACTGTAACTGGGATGACCAACCTGGATGCACTATCATTCTTTTATGAGATGGAGCAATCAGAGTTGAAACCTGACCAGTTCTCTTATAATTGTGCTCTAAGTGCCTGTGCCGCCATTGGCGCTCTGGAACAGGCCAGAGCAATCCATTGCAGAGCTGTCAAAAGAGGGTTCATAACAGATTTAGGAGTGGGGAATGCATTAATTACTGTATATGGGAAATGTGGAGCTCTTAATGAAGGAGAAATGATCTTTCACACCATGACCAACCCTGACATGATATCTTGGAATGCCTTGTTAACAGGATATTCACAGAATGGACGAGGAAGTGAAGTCCTAGATTTCTATGAGAAAATGCAAAATTCAGGAGTTCAGCCAAATCATGTCACATTTATAAGCTTACTCACAGCTTGCAGTTATTTGGGAGAGGTTGTGAAAGGTCAGCAATTCTTTTATGCTATGGAGAAAGAACATAGTATCAGTCCTACCAAGGAGCACTATGCTTGTATGGTAGATCTTCTTGGCCGAGCTGGCCATCTTAAGGATGCTGAATCTATTATCATAAACATGCCAATAGAACCGGATGCGACTGTTTGGGGAGCATTGCTTGGAGCTTGCAAAATATATGGAGATACTGTGATTGGTAGAAGAGCAGCAGATCAATTCTTTCATTTGCAACCAAATAATTCTTCTGCTTATATTGCACTAGCTGAGACTTTTGCAGCAGCCAGATTGTGGGAAGATGTGGCAAATTTGAGAGCAGTAATGAAGGAGAAAAGGCTTCTAAAGGAACCTGGATGCAGCTGGATTGAGATAAGGAACCAAAAGCACATGTTTTTATCTGGTGACTCCTGCCACCAGCAAAAGGATTCCATCTATGCAACACTCTATGGCCTTTACAGTAGCATGATTGAAGAAAGTTATGTACTAGATTCTGACCTCTTGGTTTTTGTATAGTATGATCAACAGAAAATGATAGCAAAAACATGCACTTTTACTTCATGGAAAAAGCTGGACATAACCAGTCAATATAGCAATAGATAATATGGCTACTGGTGGGAGAATCACGAATGCTCCAATTGTTGCAAAGAAAATGGAATCATTTCTGCGAGCAACTTCATTCAGATAGGTCTGTCGCTTGATGTTTCTTCTCTGTGAAATGGTTAAGGAATTCCGACTTGCTTTCAGCTTTTTACCTAATGGAAGGCTGAAATCACCTTCTCTGTCCCCTACCAGTTCAGAAAGTTGTTCACGAATTGTAGGCTTGTGAGCGTCACCATCACTCTCATATCCTGTTAGGGAAGTCCGCATCAGTTATATTGGAACAAAGTGTTGGTTTTGTGAATGTATATGATGTTGAGAAAAGATCTGCCAAGCAATCTCTAGATAACATGTACATACCGCTGCCAGGGAAGGTGGAAGAAGAAGTCAGTTGTTCCAAGAGATCCAACTGAGTGCGGGCAGAAGACCCTATTAGAATCGAGCACACAGGCATGAGTAATTAATTTATTGACAAGATAAGGCTCCAAAAATATGAAAGAGGAAATGCAGTGAACTACTTTTTCTCAGATGGAAAGACATGATCTGTATTTTGCATTGCTAGATAAACTGAAGAGCCATTAAACAATATAGCCTGGCCAATCTCCAATTCCAGCTCTCAAACATGACAACAACCTTGTTGACCAATTGCTTGGACTTCTGAGTTTAGAAGTCGTGATCATTGTAATGATGTATTCATCAAAGTCGATGATGGATTCTAATAATTAAGTCGAAGGGCTATTGATCCATCAGTATTTACTGGCATATCATAGCATTATCATAACATTTGAAAGTGAGTAATCATTCTGTTATTTAATTAGCTTTCCTTTTATTTTCTACCATCAGTGTTGTACATGATTAAATATTTTTTTAAAAAATAAAGAAATGCCTAAACTTTGACATAAAAACTGAGAACAGGAATAAGAAGTTAATGATTTCATAACGATTAAGTGATAAAGAACCGACATGATGATAAGCCTCTGCAAGGGAGAAAGAAAAAAGTGGTGCAACATTCGATTTTCGTTTTTTTTTCTTTTTTCAAATCAACATATGATGTAACTAGTGATTGCAATAAACTGCGAAGGAAGAAAGCAAAACTGTACAGTTGCTAGTGGTTTGGTTATGGCTAATTCATGAATCCAGCCTGAGCAAGTTTCCTAAGGCCTAGAGGACCTTTTTATCTTCTATTGGCGCTTGCTGAATCTCTTCACTTGAAAGCTACTGATCCATCTCAGCTTGTTCTTTGAACTAAAAGTTCAGCTATGCTGCAAACTAGATGCTTCTACGCGATGAAGATGCAATTGCCTCATGATTCGGACTTCTAAGGGCCATGCAAGCATTCTTCTACGTGTTAGACTAGATATCTACGTGATTTCTTTGTTCACAATGAAACCAAAGGGAAGGGACTGTACCTGATAGACCGTGTTCTTCTGTAACACCTTCTGATTGTGCTACTTTGCAGGGAGATAAACTTTTCTCTGGGCTTGTGGGCTTCACGAAGGCAGTGAGCTTCTTTATTGGGAACCTCTCTGAACCCTGAATCCTAGGAGGAGCTGTTGGGAGAGAGGAGGAAGGGGCAAAATTCCAGGCCATGGATTTCTCTAAGAAAGGTTGGACAAGTTCATAAGGTTATATTTTTTTTGAGAGCAATTCCATGCCATTATATTATGTTTGGGTATCAACCACAGAAACAGAAGAAACGGAGCACCACATGTTTGTATTTGTGAGAGCTCAGTTTAAAGCTTCTGGAATATGTTCTGGGACGCTTATCAGTCATTCAAATGATCCGATGCGGCCCGGACTTGGTTTCTCATCAGGATTCGTGTAGTCGCATGCGATGCATGTAAGCATCACGTCAAAACTCGTGCTTTACATGGGTCTTAATGCAAATCCAATAACTTATGCTGCACAAGACCATCGAATGATCCCTTGTGCATTACATTCAATCCTCTTTTCGGGAGATGTAATGTGAAAAATTGCTCAGGTCGTTGCCATCATACTGTCACAATAGCTTTAGCCACAAAAAACATGATTTGATGCAACAGAAACTACATACAATAAACTTGGCAAGTGATCTTGTTTATCATTTATAATACCCCATATGGAATAATTAATGTGGAAAACCACAATATGTGGCGTTGCAACTCATTTATATAATATGTGGCGTTATAATTCATTTATATGTTATCTCCATTACCTTACCATGGGATAGCAAACTTGGTTCAGCCTAGTCACAATTATGTTGGTATATCTAATGAGCGCATGAAACAAATCTTCTATCAATGTTCAAAATTTTAATTCAAATTTAAAATGCACTAGAAATAACAATCATATTAGCATAAATTGTGGTTGGAATGAATCAAGTTTGCTATCGCATACAAGCATAACATTTTCATCATACTTATGGAAAACTACTCATATAGATTAGTGAAAAGTCATTCATGTACATATTTGTGATTTGAAGAGGTCATACAAATTGCATACAAATCACAAATTTGAGGGGCTTATATGTGATGGATATTGGAGCTTAGATATCCCGGATTTGGTGTCCCAAAAATTTGAACTGGACCATAGGACCGGTCTAGGTTTATAAATCTATAGGATAATAATTTATTAGTTGGTGCGGAACAAAGACATGGAGCCTATAGCTTGGTTACCGCCTTACCGGGTGAGGTCCAGATCAAAGTCCCCGACTCATCACGCCGCTTCATTGGCACGTGATAACCGGTTCCCGAATACCCGAACTTGATCCCTTCTCTCTTCTTCCCCCCTGCGCGTCCGCTCCGAGAGCTTCGTCGTCGCGATCAAAGCCTGGTTTTTGCCCTTTGGTTTCTCTCTGTAGTTATCCTTTCTCGATTCGGTTCCAATTTGAGGGAGAAAGAGAGGAACATAGGGAAGGGGGGGGGGCGCGAGATGGCGGGGGAGGAGGAGAGGAGGAAGAGAGTGGAATCGCTGGGATGGCTGACGGAGTCGTCGGTGATGCCAAAGAAGCGCAAGGCCATCGAGGGCGTCGGCGCATCCTCCATTGTGGAGCTCAAGGCGCAGCTCTACCGCACCCAGGAGCAGGCCCGCAAGGCCAAGGAGTCCGCCCCTGATTCCTCTTCCGAGTTCCTCCGCGCCAAGAAGAAGGCCCTTGCTTCCGACCTCTTCTCCCAGAAGAACTCCGGCGTCGATTCCCGCGCTAAAAAGTACGACCACGATCTTTTTCTCTTCGAAATTTGTTTTATTAGCGACTGTTGTCCCTAATTTGGGACTATAACCTAGGGCAAGATTTGATTTTGCTTGCAAAATGGTATTTTGATGATTCTTGCGAAACACCACCATCTGAAAATGATGTCTTTGTAGCCATGAGACCTGCAAAACCTAATTGCTTATGTTATCTCGCAAATATCATGAATGTCTCGTGGTCATTATAATAGTCAACTTCACAGGTTCATGCTCCGAAGAATTCTCATTAGTTTTGTGGCATGAGAAAAGATAGTTGTTAAGTTGGTATGGCTGATGACTATGTGGTGTGCATTTCGCCGTAGTATTCCTTTTTGATAATCTAGAGAACATGTTAGCAATGGCGGCTAACATGAGTAGTATGCACTATCATTCACGCAATAATTTTTTGAATGTTGATCACCTATTCATACCTTAGCTATTAAATTTTAACTTGCGGTTCCTGCACCAGCTTCTGAATCTCGGTCTGCTCCTGCACATGTTTCCTAGTTAGTCTTGCTTGCAATATACTTTTATATTTTATACCTCTGAGCAACCACAAAAACAAAAACAAAAAGAAATAAGAGAGTAACTTTTTGGAGAAAAAAAAACCCAACACAGACATGCAAAAATACACAGGCAGAGAGGCACATTGCTTCATGTTTTCAGAAACACTATAGGAGGATTGAAAATACCAAACATAGGCATCCCTCAGTAGAAAGGCAAGTTCTTAGGCATGGTAGAGAGAGTTAGGTTTCTCTTCTTTGATCCCAAAAAGGGTGCATTTGACTGTATCACTTTGAGTAATGTCATCATCTTTCTGCAGTAAGTATCATTGATCCTTGGATCTATTTGTTACCCAACCAAAGATTAAACAGAATCTGTCATGACTGTCTAGTATACAGATACACACACATAAATACACACACACATACATACATACATACATACATGCGCATGCACACGCATATGCACCCACACAAAAATTTAATCAGGGCTAAATCGTCTGGCAATTTAGCATTTCTATCTTGCCACAATTCAGCTTACAGATGACTTATATTGTAATTTTCCTTTATCTGATCTAATAAGCTGTCCTATCCCTTCACTAAAACTCAAGGCGTAGAAAAGGGGGAGAATACAAATAACTTTAATCCTGACCATATGAAAAATTGGATCCATAGCTATGATTTTGAGTTAAAATTAATTTTTAAGTCTAATGAAATTAACTAAATTACATTAATCTAATCATAGAACTGACCTAACATTGTGCCACCTATTCCATAATATATGAGCTCGGATTCTCATCAAAATTTGATAGATTTGTGTGATCTCTAGTTTGATCAATCTTTATCATATGACTTTGATTAGGGAATAAATGTTTGAAGCTGATTATTAAATCCGGACTTAAATTACTTAGGACAAGTAGTTCTTGTCTTTTCTTATGGGATGGTTGAATATTACAATAAATTGATTCAACTTACCAACTTAATAAATTGTAAGTTTATGTAAACCGGTTATTATATATGATTGAAATTCAAACTATTGATGAGTAGGGATGACTGTTGAGTAACAATTCATAAGGCTGATTGCGAACAGTGGTCAAGGTTTGGATATCATAGTTATAGTAATAGAATGACAGATGGCTAGTTTTTGATAAAATAAATGATTGACGAAGGTAGAGAATGGTAAAACAAATTCTTAACGTCCATTTGTGGCTTCGAAAATTCTTTGGGCTTAGTGGCTGATATCTTGTTAGTATATAATCATGATCCCGAATTTCTTTAGAAGACAAGAAGCATTGTTCTGAGATATTTTTCTGTGTATGGTTTCTAAAGCTCAACCGTTTAGTTATAACTGTGTTCTTTTCCTGTGTGCTAATGAATATTGCTCAGCTAATAACATAGAATACTTTCTCACAATTCAGTTGTATGTATTCTGTTGCATTTATTTACCTTTATTTTCTAGCTTGCATCCCAAGGAGGATATTGCTTACTGTTTTTGTTTAAAAAAAAATGCGTATCATTTATACTTTTGGTTATTCTAATAATCCAGAGACAAGCTGGAGATGAAAGCTGTAAATGATGGCTCAGCTAGTTATGCAGCTTTAGAGAGGAAAGCCGAGCTATATGAGAAACTAGCTCGAGGTCAACTTCCAGATGAAGAAGACAAAGAGAAATACTGTGTGGATTTCTTCAGCAAGAGTCTTGAGCAAGATGAACCAGAGCAGCCAGAAGGCCATGACGGTAATCATTTTGTACCACCAGAAAATGAAGATGATGATGCTGATGTCGCACCTTTAAATGCAAAACCGATTGGTCCTGGTCGTACAAGTGCCACGGTAGACAATGACGAGCATAAACGTTTCGTAAGGTATGATTTGCTAAATATAGTCCTTGTAGCTTTGTAAAGATCCTATAGTGGTACATGTCCTTTTACATAGTATGTATACATTGAGTTGTTTTTTAAGATTCCTGGTCCCTCATTTCTGTGAATCTGAATAAAATTATAGTATGTGAAAAATGCATAGCAGTGTGATGATTTTGTGCAGCTGAAGTGGTGAACAATATCAGATCAGGGCCTCTATATTACTATAAATGATGCTGCCAGTGATATGGAGTTTTTTTAGAAACTTAAATGTGTAAAATGATATAATTACCCCCCCCCCCCCAAAAAAAAAAAAAAAAATTTTTTTTCATGCTCCACACCAGAATTTTGCTACCAGTCCCTGAAAATATGTTGTGCTTCTTGTTAAATATTATTTTTTCGAATAGTTCAAATTTGAAGGCTCCAACTTATTCAGAAATTGCCAAGCTGAAGTTAAGCTACAACATCAGACATTTTCTTACTCTTGAACTTCTCACTTTCAGAAGGTATATAGAAAGAAAGTGCACATGGTGTGGACCATTTTCTGTCGCGCTGAGTTGATTCACTTATGTAGTTGCTTTAGTTTAATCACCATGGAGTGCTAAAATATCTAGTCTTCTATGATCCAGTTTGATTGGTTATCTGATGTCTTTCTATTTCTGGTAGGAGTAGAACATCCATGTATGGGTTTACATTTTTCAGATGGACAAGTCATTCCTCCCATATGTTTTTGCATGAATGAAATGCTTGTATAGATCAACTCCTCTGATTTTCTATTGATGTAAATATCTGTCATCAGGGAAGTTCATGAGGAGGTCAATCAGGCAAGGCAAAAGGCAACGACACTCAAGTTGCGCAGGCAGGAACAAGAGGTTGCTCGCAGGGAGAAACTTAGGCAGGCTTATCTCAGAAAACAGCTAGAGAAATTGACTTCTGCAAAACAAACCAGTTCAGCTGACAACTGCTCACCGGTTGTAGATCCAGAGGGTGTTGCACTAAAATAATTGTTACGTGTGTCATTTTCTCCAAAGTGTCCATGTAGAAGGGACGCTCTATGAAAATTTTGAGTTCATTTGAGCGACATGATCTATGTGCAACAATTATTAGCAATAATCTATCATTCAACATACCAACATATTATCCACACCAACTTTGGATGATATTTTCCTTCTAGTCCTGAGACGAGAACATCCCAAATGAAAACTCATTCAAACGGATTTACATGTTGGTATGTCTAATGTTTGGCATTGGAGTCCTGAGACATGCTTTAAGGCTGTATGTATGTATGTATGCATGTATGTAGGGAGGGAGGGAGGGAGGGAGAGAGAGAGAGAGAGAGAGAGTTTGGATACCGATGATCCAGGCGATCTACTATTGTTAAATTGCTTATACATAAAAATATTGTTATTGTTTATACATAAAAAAAATCATATAATCTGAAAATCTTTAATCAATGCTTTGAGTGATTAAAAAGTATATGTTATTTCATGTTATTAAAAATATCTTTTTTGATTATTTGATATATTGTTTAGGGTTAGTGATTTTTGGTCTATAAATAGTTTAAAGGCAGCAGGTTATATTCAACTGCTTGGATCATCGATGTCAAACCTTTATCATCCAATCAAAATTGATGGAATTCAACATCAAATCTAATCGATTGGATTTTAGTCTGTATAAACATAATCAAATGTATGCTGAGACTATGTTCACTAGGTTAATGTTAAATGATTCAGCAATTTCCAATTAAGTTGGTTGAAATGAATCTCTTCCCATAATTTATAAATAATATTAAAAAATAAAAGTACATAAGATACATACATATACACACACACACACATACGTACGTGTGTATGTACATGCATGAATATAAATATAATCAGAGTGAATATGGAGACTATATTCACTAGGTTAATGTTAAATGATTCCACAATCTCTAATTAGGTTGGTTGCAATGAGTCTCTTCCCAGAATTCATAAATAATATTGCAAAATAAAAATATGTAAGACACACACACACATACAAGTCTAATGCTCTGCTTCACATTCTGAATCCGCACAAGCCTATGCTTGATCTTGCTTTGCCTTACACCACCTTGCTGATAGAGTAACCTAAAAAAGGCTTTAAGAGGCGTGTTTCTTGTAGATGCGCCAGAACAGCAGTGGGCTTAGGCTTGAAACTAGTGCAAGGGCGGAACCGATCTCAATGTTGTGTCTTCAGTGAACTTAGTTTTACTTGCTGCCATGTTCTTGAAAACTTGCAAATAAGATGTGATCAGAAAACACATCGAGGTTTGAAACTAGAACTGGGGATGAACTAATCTCAATGTTCTTACTTCAGAGAACTTGGCTTCACTTGGCTGCCATGTTCTTGAAAACTTGCAAATAACATGAGAGCTGGAGATGAACTAATCTCAATGTTCTGACTTCAGAGAACCTACCTTCACTTTATTTTATCTTCTCTTTTAGTAAAATAAATATAAAAATAATTAATTATTTTTTTATTTTTACTTTTTAGATCAAATATAATATTTGGTATGAAATTTATTTTTTCATGCCACGTTACCTCAACCCAGTTCACTCCCCGCGTATTCCGGACGTTCCCCTTCCAAATTTGACCGTTGGGAGCGCTATCCGCCACAGCATTCAATGCACGCGAGTCGCTTTTCACTGGAAATAAATCACATCCCGGGTGAGACCGGCGGCATTGGCGTAACCCAACGAGTTGTATACCAGAGGAAAAAAACGAGCCTTTTCTCTGATTCTCCTCTTTTTATATTCCATCCGTTGTTCTCCCACTCTCCCTAATGCTTTATTCTCTGCTATTTGCTCTGCTTTTTATCCCCTATTTTTCTAGAAATTCATGCAAGGAGTGGTAGAGGGAAGAGCAGGCGAAGGAGGAGGAGGAGGAGGAGGAGAAGGGAAGACAGGAGGGTTCGGTTTGATGCCGAAGGGTTCTCTGGAAGAAAATGGAGGAGGAGAAGGAGAAGGGAAGAAGAGTGAGGTTTTGGAGGTGGTGGCGGGCCATCCGTACGATTTCCATGTGTCGGGCCCTCGCAATATCTCCTCTCCCAACTGGAGAGATCTCATGCGCTCCAGCTGGTTCGTTTTTCTTCTTCTCTCTCTCTCTCTCTCTCTCTCGACATGTATCAAACCTTTTTGTCTTTTGTCTTGCTTTTCTCTTTGATTCAATGAATGTTCTAGTGGCTGACAGGGTTTTGGCGAAAACCCTATCAAGACTTCCGTGATGAGGAGTTTTCTATGTAGTTTTAGGGGTTTTATTCTCCGAAACTTTTTTATGGTTGATGGAGTTAGAAACTTTTTTTTTTTAATGACGGTCTGTTTATTTTGTTATGTTTGATATTTTCGGGACTAAGGGCGCACAGTATCTATTTCTTGGAAATCTTCTTGTGGGTTCTTACTGAGAAAAGAAGAACAGAGAATTACCAAGGTCTAGGTCTTTATAGGGTTTGTTAGAAAGTTTTGAATCTTTTGATAAACATCTTAGATTAATGCCCTATGTGTATCTGTTTCCGTGTATTCTCCGGAATCCAAGTCACTAGCTGCAGAAATTGAAATTTTACCTACGTTATTGGGTGAGCATTATATTTCCAGGAAAGAAAAAGGGGTGACCATGGTTGAGGAAAGAGAGCTATAGGATAGGATAAAAATCTTATCCTTACTAGTTACTAAATAAGTTATTATATTTTCTTTTTGGCACATTCATGCAGACTATTGTTCATTTTTGATGAAACTAAATGGCAAAGTAAGCTAAATATTTTCTTTTTGGTAAAGTTGTTTCAGATATCAATGTATAAGGAGATTATAATCCCGAATGTTCATCAGATGTATGCATACTACATATGCAAACTTATAAATCTCTGTGCTATTAGGTTTCAGATGAATACACTCATGTTTGTGAAATTTAGTCAAAGCATCTGGAAGAATTTAACATTGTTATGGTTGAAATCAACTTGATTATAATCAATTCTACCTCTGGTGATTAGGACTAAAATTTTGAATTATTCATTCTGGTATATATATATATATATATATGACTTAAATTGATTTTCAAGTGCGACCCAAATAAGAAATGGATGCACCCATATGAACTTATCCAGAGAAGTGGCTGTTCCAGACCAAAGTAGTTCAGCTAGATGTTTAATTTAGCCAAACAAGCCAAATTTCTTTAGAGTTAGGGGTTGTTCTTTAAGTTTTGTATCATCAGATATCAACTTTTAATAAGCACAATGACTGGTGCGATGAGAGGACAATACTCACAAATCCGGTGTTACAAATTCTGATAGCAGCTAATACATTTTGTTATCATTTGAAAATATTTGTTAAGAATTGTCTCACTCCCCGTTATGCGAGGCTTTCCAGAAATGCCTTGAAGCTTAAATGTTTGACCGTATAAACAAAGGCATGTGTTTTGCTAGAGCGGCTCATGCAAGGCAAAATAATGGTATGTTGTACCATACCATACCATACCAGACGGTACTGAGCGTACCATACTAGACGGTATTGGACATACCATACCGGTCCGGTACTGGTACCGGTATCGGTGGCGTACCGAGTATCGGTACTGATGATGTACCAAGTGTCAGTACGTCAGGTGTACCACGTATTATACCGTACTGACACTATAATAGTGTGGCACCGGTACGGAGTCCGGTACCGGTACGGCGAAACTTGGGCAAAACCTCTCACTCTATTTTTTTTTTGTCTGTTATATGATGAGAATACATTAATATTTGATTATTTCCATTAACAATGGAATAAAAGGGATGATCTTGTGTTTATTGTAGCATGACTTTTGTCTAGATTAAAATCTCTCAAACTTGGGTGTAGTAGGCATCACACATTTTAAGCTATGCACTTACAGTAATTGGAACTTGGCAGGTGATTTTTTGATATATTTCCTTCAAGGTATTCATACGTGGACTCTTCTTATTAAAGTTTGTTACATAAATGAGTGCAGATTGAACAATAATATCAAAATCCTTAAGTTTTCTCATGATATTTCTTGAATTTTAAGTTTTTCTCCTATACAAAGGAAAGTTTATGGAGTTTGTCTTAGCTTTGAGGCTCATGCCCCACCTCACTGAGTACCAAATCATCCTGTCTTACAACTCCATCTTCTGAAATGTTGCTTTTTATGAGCAATCTAAGTCGGAATATATTACTCTGTTGATTCACTTCTACCCATTTAATTTGAGTGGTTTGAACTAGTGCAACTTGAAAACCTGGCCACTTCTCATCTACACAATTGAAATAATCACAAGTTGTTAAACCTGTTTTGATTAGATGGTCTTGTTTCATTTTTTAAAATACCATCCTTGTTTTGATTTTTTGAACTGATACTACTTAACAAATAACTAATGGATATATACTTTTGACAATCAAAACTTAAACATCTT
Source organism: Phoenix dactylifera (assembly GCF_051530095.1). Lineage (NCBI taxonomy): Eukaryota > Viridiplantae > Streptophyta > Magnoliopsida > Arecales > Arecaceae > Phoenix > Phoenix dactylifera. The sequence continues at coordinate 27,329,800 of NC_143198.1, read as the reverse complement.
AGATCCAGTTTACCACCATATTAACAATCCTGGCTAACCCTAAATGGTGAAAATATTGCTTCCAAGTGGGAATACATCTGTCATGCTCATGATGATCTCACCCTTCCCTTTCTTTCTTTTAGTTGCATTAAACTAAGGCAGGCAACACAGTTGCTATAGTCCTTTTAAGCAAGAGGAATGAAAACTAGAAGTTCTAATTTTCTTTAGGTACATGTCGTAGTAGAAACATTAAATATCTGAGAAGGATCACATAAGTATGCTATGTTATTTCTTTATTGTTTATTTTTTCCCAACGTAATAATTTCAACCACTAGCAGGAGAAATTGGATGGATTTTATAATAATGAATGAATGTAGAGACGAAAGTCAATGAGATAAAGTACCTTATACTTGTAAATGACCATCATCTTTATTTACAGTACATGCACAAACTTCCTGTTCATTTGATGAAATCAATAAACAGGTACAATAAAATGTTCATATTTTTAAGTCTAAGTATAAATCAAATGTTTAGTGATTAAATAATTTGAAATGATGTTTGATATTCTAACCTACATTTGCAGACTTGTGCTCATCAATTTCTATTCTTCCTTTGTCCATTTGAGATATTTTGAGAATATCTAGGCTGTCGATTTGGTTGAGGATATAAGAGGTTACTCAATTTACACTTCAGTTGGTTCTGGTTTTGCTGTTTTAGACTAAACTGTTTGCGACATGTAAAACACGACTCTCTGTTGGGGTTTCAGGAGGGATCCAAATTACAGGAGGACTGTGATAGCATGTTTTATACAGGCAGTCTACTTGCTAGAACTAGACAGACAAGAAAGAAGAACCAAAGAGAATGGTCTTGCTCCAAAATGGTGGAAGCCCTTCAAATACAAGCTGACAAAGACCTTAGTGGATGGGAGGGATGGCTCTGTTTATGGCGCTGTTCTAGAGTGGGACCGCTCTGCTGCTTTATCTGATGTCATATTGCTGCGACCAAGTGGGGCACCAAAGGCTGTCCTTGCACTCAGGGGAACACTACTAAAGAGCCCAACCATTAGAAGAGATCTAGAGGATGATCTTCGCTTCTTGGCCTGGGAAAGCTTGAAAGGTTCAGTCAGGTTTCATGGGGCTTTGGAAGCACTGAAAACGGTCGCTGACAGGTTTGGCAGCAACAATGTGTGCATCGGTGGCCATTCCTTGGGGGCTGGTTTTGCTCTCCAAGTAGGCAAAGCACTGGCCAAGCAAGGGGTGTTTGTGGAGTGCCATGTGTTTAATCCACCCTCTGTTTCAATGGCCATGAGTGTGAGAATTATCAGCGAGAAGGCTGGCTTTCTCTGGAAGAAAATTAAGGCAAGGTTGCCTTCGAAACATGAAGTTTTGCGCGAGAGCGAGGAGGAGGCTTCTGGAAATGAAGAAAATAAATTACAGGCAGAGATAAAGAAATGGGTACCGAATTTATATGTAAATAATAGTGATTACATTTGTTGTTATTACATTGATTCTGCTGGCACTGCTGTTGCTACCAGTGGGGGTTCAAACAAGACATATACAAATGGTGGGAATGGAGATATAGCAGCAAAGCTTTTTGTGATGTCCAAGGGGCCAAAGAAATTTCTTGAAGCTCATGGGTTGGAGCAATGGTGGGCTGATGATATGGAACTCCAACTAGCCCTCCAAAACAGCAAGCTCATAAATAGGCAGCTAAGGTCTTTATATACAACACCACCAACCCTACCTCCTGGGAAATCATAGTTGGAGCTACTGCCAGGATCTCTAGAATTTTCTTCTCCTCACTTATCCAGTTCTCGCAGTATGTCATGCTCTTCTTGAGTATGGTTCAAGTAACTGGCAGTTTATACCCTTTTATCTTTCATAAGCATAAGCATTCACTTGTTATCTACTCTTTTAATTAGATGCTAGAAATCAATGTACTCGGTCTGGTGCAAGTTAATGGGAAGGATTTTTCCTCCATCTGACTTTTATTAGCTTTCAAGAAAGCAATGAATAAAATAACAATTTTCTTTTTAAGAAAAATGGGAGTGAAAGCCTCTTTTTTGGATTCCAAGAGGTGGTTTCGCTTGTTAAGTTACTGGTAAGCTTGCCCAAAAATTTACTCTTTTTTTCACCATTGTTAGATACCATTTTACTTTTGGCACTCTACTCTTAAGCATCTATAAATTATATTGCCTCAAACTTGTCTTTGATAGAAGAAATGTTGTTAGAAAATGATGTATGCTTGAATAACCAACAAAATTGTGAAATTGCCAGAAGAGGAACATTCATGGGGGAATGCTGGCACATCTGAATAGGGAACATAAGATAGCATCCTATGTATTGACACTTGTAGATGCGCCAGAACAGCAGTGGGGCTTGAAACTAGTGCAAGGGCTGAACCGATCTCAATGTTCTGTTTTCAGTGAACTTAGCTGTACTTGCTGCTACGTTCTTGAAAACCTGCAAATAAGATGTGATCAGAAAACACATCGAACGGCTTCCACGAATCATATGAAAACCTCCTGATCTGTGTGGCCACATCGAGGTTTGAAACTAGAACTGGGGATGAACTAATCTCAGCGTTGTTACTTCAGATAACTTAGCTTCACTTGGCTGCCATGTTTTGCAAATAAGATGAGAGCTGGAGATGAACTAATCTCAATGTTCTGACTTCAGAGAACTTACCTTCACTTGGCTGCCACATTCTTGAAAACTTGCAAACAAGATGAGATTGACTTGGCTGCCACGTTCCTGAAAACTTGCAAATAAGATGAGATCATAAAACACATCCAACAGCTTCCACGAATCACATCAAAACCTCCTGATCCATGCGATCCACTGGATGCTCGCCATCCCTAAATTAAGAGCTCACATTAGGGAGTTGCTATATGGTAAAGCCAAATAGTTGCTTGGTGTAATGATTTGAGAATTCGTTTTTATGTCAAATTATCGGGCAATCTGATTATTTCTGAAAATTATTTATCTAGACATATAATTATAAAGTAAAAAAAAATGACCATATTTAGTTGGTGGAAAAATTACTTTATAAAATAGAACTGAAAAAAAATTACTATGTTTAGTTGGAGGTAACATTATATGAGAATATTGCCAAATTTTTAATAATAACCTTGAATAAACAATTCAACGAATGATATTTATAGATTTTTTATGGCTCGCTTACACGAAGGCCGTTAGTCTGGATCATTTTTGAATATTGAAATATATTTATATGAGTTAGTAAATATTTTTAAATTAATTTTACATGATTTAGAAAATATATTTCTTACTATAATAAACTAATTGATTATATTAATTATTGTAAATAGTTAATATACATATTAATAATAAATAAGAAATAATATATAATTAAATATTTATTGATTTCGAATTTTGATTAACAAATTAATGACCAATATATTTGTTAATATATTAATTATTAATATAAATAATAAATATAAATTTATATTAATTGTAATAATCAATATAAATAAATTAATATAACTACATAACTGTACTATATTAATAAATATATATAATATATTAATATATATAAATTATATAATATGAATATAAATTATATTAATTTATAATAAATGTATATTAATATATATTACAATTAATAGATCTAATAAATATATAATATTAATATAATATAAGTGGGTGTATTTCTATCCGTAGATACTTTCAGACTACCTTCCACTCGGTAATCTAGCATGAGAAAAAAATTATTCGTATAATGATATTTATTTTATCTTCTTTTTTAGTAAAATAAATATTAAATTAATTATTTATTTTATTATTTTTTATTTTTTAATATCAAATATAATATTTGGCATGAAATTTATTTTTTCATGCCATGTTGCCTCAACCCAATTCACTCCCCGCGTAATCCGGACGCTCCCCTTCCAAATTTGACCGTTGGGAGCGCTATCCGCCACAGCATTCAAAGAATGCGAGTCGCTTTTCACAGGAAATAATCACATTCCGTGTGAGACCGCGGCATTGGCATAACCCAACTTGTTGTACGCCAAAGTGAAAAAAAGGGGCCTTTTCTCTGATTCTCCTCTTTTTATATTCCATTCGTTGTTCTCCCTCTCTCTCTAACGCTTTATTCTCTGCTCTTTGCTCTGCTTTTTATCCCCTATTTTTCTAGAAAGTCATGCAAGGAGCGGTAGAGAGAAGAGCAGGCGAAGGAGGAGGAGGAGGAGGAGGAGGAGGAGAAGGGAAGACAGGAGGGTTCGGTTTGATGCCGAAGGGTTCTCTGGAAGAAAATGGAGGAGGAGAAGGAGAAGGGAAGAAGAGAAAGGTTTTGGAGGTGGTGGCGGGCCATCCGCACGATTTCCATGTGTCGGGCCCTCGCAATATCTCCTCTCCCAACTGGAGAGATGTCATCCGCTCCAGCTGGTTCGTTTTTCTTCTCTCTCTCTCTCTCTCTTTCGACATGTATCAAACCTTTTTGTCTTTTGTCTTGTTTCTCTCTTTGATTCAATGAATGTTCTAGTGGCTGACAGGGTTTTGGCGAAAACCCTATCAAGACTTCCGTGATGAGGAGTTTTCTATGTAGTTTTAGGGGTTTTATTCTCTGAAACTTTATGGTTGATGGAGTTAGAAACTTTTTTTTTTATAATGACGGTCTGTTTATTTTGTTATGTTTGATATTTTCGGGACTAAGGGCGTACAGTATCTATTTCTTGGAAATCTTCTTGTGGGTTCTTACTGAGAAAAGATGAGCAGAGAATTACCAAGGTCTAGGTCTTTACAGGGTTTGTTAGAAAGTTTTGAATCTTTTGATAAACATCTTAGATTAATGCCCTATGTGCATCTGTTTCTGTGTATTCTCTGGAATCCAAGTCACTAGCTGCAGAAATTGAAATTTTACCTACGTTATTGGGCAAGCATTATATTTCCAGGAAACAAAAAGGGGTGACCATAGTTGAGGAAAGAGAGCTATAGGATAGGATAAAAATCTTATCCTTACTAGTTACTAAATAAGTTATTAGATTTTCTTTTTGGCACATTCATGCAGACTATTGCTCATTTTTGATGAAACTAAATGGCAAAGTAAGGTAAATATTTTCTTTTTGGTAAAGTTGTTTCAGATATCAATGCATAAGGAGATTATGATCTCGAATGTTCATCAGATGTATGCATACTACATATGCAAACTTATAAATCTCTGTGCTATTAGGTTTCAGATGAATACACTCCTGTTAGTGAAATTTAGTCAAAGCATCTGGAAGAATTTAACATTGTTATGGTTGACATCAACTTGATTATAGTCAATTCTAGCTCTGGTGACTTAAATTGATTTTCAAGCACGACTAAGAGAAGGATGCGCCCACATGGACTTATCTAGAGAAGTGGCTGTTCCAAACCAAAGTAGTTCGGTTAGATGTTTCATTGAGCCAAACAAGCCAAATTTCTTTAGAGTTAGGGGTTGTTCTTTAGGTTTTGTATCATCAGATATCAACTTTTAACAAGCACAATGACTGGTGTGATGAGAGGACAATACTCACAACTCCGGTGTAACAAATTCTGATAGCAGCTAATACATTTTGTGATCATTTGAAAATATTTCTTAAGCATTGTCTCACTCCCTGTTATGTGAGGCCTTCCAGAAATGCCTTGAAGCTTAGATGTTTGACTGTATAAACAAAGGCATGTGTTTTGCTAGAGCGGCTCATGCAAGGCAAAACCTCTCTCACTCTGGTTTTTTTTTTGTCTGTTATATGATGAGAATACATTAATATTTGATTATTTCCATTGACAATGGAATAAAAGGGATGATCTTGTGTTTATTGTAGCATTAGTTTTGTCTAGATTAAAATCTCTCAAACTTGGGTGGAGTAGGCATCACACATTTTAAGCTATGCACTTACAGTAATTAGAACTTGGCAGGTGACTTTTTGATATATTTCCTTCAAGGTCTTCATACATGGAGTCTTCTTATTAAAGTTTGTAACATAAATGAGTGCAGATTGAACAATAATATCAAAATCCATAAGTTTTCGCATGGTATTTCTTGATTTTTAAGCTTTTCTACTATACGAAGGAAAGTTTATGGAGTTTGTCTTAGCCTTGAGGCTCATGCCCCACCTCACTGAGTACCAAATCATCCTGTCTTACAACTCTGACTTCTGAAATGTTGCTTTTTATGAGCAATCTAACTCAGAATATATTTACTCTGTTGATTCACTTCTACCCATTTAATTTGAGTTGTTTGAACTAGTGCAACTTGAAAACCTATCCACTTCTCATCTACACAATTGAAATAATCACAAGTTGTTAAACCTGTTTTGATTAGATGGTCTTGTTTCGTTTTTTAAAATAACTAAAAAACTGATACTACTTAACAAATAACTAATGGATATATACTTTTGATAATCAAAATGTAAAAACCTCTTAGATCCAGTTTACCACTATATTAACAATCCTGGCTAACCCTACGTCTGTCATGCTCATGATAACCTCACCCTGCCCTTTCTTTCTTTTAGCTGCATTAAACTAAGGCAGGCAACACAGTTGCTATAGTATTCTTGTATACTCCTTTTAAGCAAGAGGAATGAAAACTAGAAGTTCCAATTTCCTTTAGGTACATGTCGTAGTAGAAACATTAAATATCTGAGAAGGATCACATAAGTATCCTATGTTATTTCTTTATTGTTTATCTTTTCTCCCAATGTAATAATTTCAACCACTAGCAGGAGAAATTGGATGGATTTTATATAATGAATGAATGTAGAGACGAAAGTCAATGAGATGAAGTACCTTATACTTGCAAATGACCATCATCTTTGTTTGCAGTACATGCACAAACTTCTTGTTCATTTGATGAAATCAATAAACAGGTACAATAAAATGTTCATATTCTTAAGTCTAAGTATAAATCAAATGTTTAGTGATTAAATAATTTGAAATGATGTTCGATATTCTAAATTACATTTGCAGACTTGTGCTCATCAATTTCTATTGTCTCTTTTGTCCATTTGAGATTTATTGAGAATATCTAGGCTGTCGATTTGGTTGAGGATATAAGAGGTTACTACTCAGTTTACACTTCTGTTGGTTCTGGTTTTGCTGTTTTAGACTAAACTGTTTGCGACATGTAAAACACGACTCTCTGTTGGGGTTTCAGGAGGGATCCAAATTACAGGAGGACTGTGATAGCATGTTTTATACATGCAGTCTACTTGCTAGAACTAGACAGACAAGAAAGAAGAACCGAAGAGAATGGTCTTGCTCCAAAATGGTGGAAGCCCTTCAAATACAAGCTGACAAAGGCCTTAGTGGATGAGAGGGATGGCTCTGTTTATGGCGCTGTTCTAGAGTGGGACCGCTCTGCTGCTTTATCTGATTTCATATTTCTGCGACCAAGTGGGGCACCAAAGGCTGTCCTTGTGCTCAGGGGAACACTACTGAAGAGCCCAACCATTAGAAGAGATCTAGAGGATGATCTTCGCTTCTTGGCCTGGGAAAGCTTGAAAGGTTCAGTTAGGTTTCATGGGGCTTTGGAAGCACTGAAAACGGTCGCTGACAGGTTTGGCAGCAACAATGTTTGCATCGGTGGCCATTCCTTGGGGGCTGGTTTTGCTCTCCAAGTAGGCAAAGCACTGGCCAATCAAGGGGTGTTTGTGGAGTGCCATTTGTTTAACCCACCTTCTGTTTCACTGGCCACAAGTGTGAGAATTATCAGTGAGAAGGCTGGCTTTCTCTGGAAGAAAATTAAGGCAAGGTTGCCTTCGAAACATGAAGTTTTGCCCGAGAGCGAGGAGGCGGCTTCTGGAAATGAAGAAAATAAATTACATGCAGAGATAAAGAAATGGGTACCGAATTTATATATAAATAATAGTGATTACATTGGTTGTTATTACATTGATTCTGCTGGCACTGCTGTTGCTACCACTGGGGGTTCAAACAAGACATATACAAATGGTGGGAATGGAGATATAGCAGCAAAGCTTTTTGTGATGTCCAAGGGGCCAAAGAAATTTCTTGAAGCTCATGGGTTGGAGCAATGGTGGGCTGATGATATGGAACTCCAACTAGCCCTCGAACACAGCAAGCTCATAAACAGGCAGCTAAGGTCTTATACAACACCACCAACCCTACCTCCTGGGAAGTCATAGTTGGAGCTACTGCCAGGATATCTATAATTTTCTTCTCCTCACTCATCCAGTTCTCGCAGTATGTTATGCTCTTCTTGAGTATGGTTCAAGTAACTTGCAGTTTATACCCTTTTATCTTTCATAAGCATCAGCATTCACTTGTTATCTACTCTTTTAATTAGATGCTAGAAATCAATGTACTCGGTCTGGTGCAAGTTAATGGGAAGGATTTTTCCTCCATGACTTTTATTAGCCTTCAAGAAAGCAATGAATAACATAACAATTTTCTTTTTAAAGAAAAAGGGAGGGAAAGCCTCTTTTTTTGGATTCCAAGAGGAGGTTTCGCTTGTTAAGTTACCGGTAAGGTTGCCCAAAAATTTACTTTTTTTTCACCATTGTTAGATACCATTTTACTTTTGGCACTCTACTCTTAAGCATCTATAAATTATATTGCCTCAAACTTGTGTTTGATAGAGGAAATGTTGTTTGAAAATGATGTTATGTTGGAATAATCAAGGAAATTGTGAAATTGCCAGAAGAGGAACATTCATGGGGGAATGCTGGCACATCTGAATACGCACCATATCAAATTTGCTTTCTGTCCAAAAATATGAGCAGACAATCAATAAGAATATAACAAGCCATTGGGCCTGTAATCCAAGCACTAAATTGCATAGTGGGATGCTGTAGTTGAGAAAAAAAAGTCTTGATTAAGAATGACAAAAATGTGTAAAAGAAAAGAAGTAAACTTGGATTGATTTTTAACCACTGCAAATGACTTTTAGCACTATAAGGATGTAATTATTTGGACAGTTAACTTTTTGTAATCCTGGAGAAAGAATGCAGAGTGAGATACCTGAGTAGAATTTTTGTCATAAATGTTCAAATGTTGGATTTCTATTTTAGGTAGTAAATACAATTTATAATATGCAGAGATCTCTCAACGTGCAGACAGTAAGAGTTCGGCATGACTAATTTGACATGCAATCTAATCTCTGAAAATCTTGAATTCTATGTTCTGTATAGTCCTTGAACCACTTCATGTTGTTTTCTTTACATTTTATGAGTCTTGTAATCGTAGTTTGTACTTTGTAGGACATGTTTAGCATCGGCCACTATGTCTGCTCTACCATGTTCTTTGCCTCACCGAAATCTCATTCTGATTCAACTCATGTTGTGAGATCTCATTCCTAGTATCTGAATTTTACTGGACTTTTGGGTTGATGATAGTTTTCTAGTTTGCAATGGTTTTCTGATTGTTTCAGGATCAAATTGAAAGTACTTGCTCAACCTAACCAACCAGAAATTTAGAATTGTCAAGCCAAAGTACTGTTCCAAATAGAAGCCAGCAGTGATTATACATAAGTGCAAGCTCTGATTTCGAATCATAATAATGTTGGCCTCAAGGGTTCGTACTAAACCCCTTGAAATTGTGGCATAAAATCTGATGACCGGAATGGAGCTTAAAACATTCTTTTGCTTTCAAGTTCCAGACACCAAGATAAAGTGATAGAGAAAGCCCGTCTGATGACTGTAGCTTAGCAATTGCATCAAACAGCATCATAGCTGTATTTAAAAAATTAAGCGCGGCAAGGAAGCGACTCCGCTGGGGATCGAACCCAGAATCTCTGGTTCCGTAGACCAGCGCCTTATCCATTGGGCCACGGAGTCATTGGGTGCAAATCGATCAAACGGTTTTATATCTGTTTCAAAATGAACCAGGATTTTCAATTTTGTTCCCAAGGCTGGGGAAATTATTGCCTATGCTGCGTGCGACGATTTCTCCTTGACGAGGTAGAGCATGTCGAGCCAAACATTGATGCCGATAAAGTCATAACTAGGAGAATAGGCAAGGTGTTAAAATTTATTGATTGATTGATTATGCCAAACTTAGTCAGCTTTACCAAATTTCACTATTGATTGTGCTAAATATGATTAACTTTTATGACAAATAGCCGAGAACGGGAGGAAAAGAGGTGCCTCCACCTCTTTGGAGGAGATGTGGTGGCGGCTGCCTCGCTTAGTGACAACTTGGAGAGTATGGAGCGGACGATTTTGTCTCTTAAATGCACCTTTGTTGTGAGGGCTAGGAGGATCCTCTGCATTCCTTCTCCCTCTTTAAAATATGGATTGTGCTCCTTTCCCGCCAAAAGTAGAATTGCTCATTATATTTCATTCCACCAGTCCTGTAAATCATCAGATTGTTTTCAGAGAAACATAATAAAAGGCTGAAATAACAAATAATTGCTGTAATTTATGTTGGCCAAAAATAACAGAGGAGACTCATTTTTACGGATATTGATATTATTGAAATCTTATCAAAAGCAAAATAAATCGAAGAACAGATCTAAATAAGTGGTGCCTTGGTGGGATTGGCATGCATGTCATGTTCTAATTGGGAGCGATTGCATGTACATAATAATGTCCAGCACTACTATTCATATTGGATGTTATCTATTGTTTCCTAAGCTATCAATCCAAATGCCTCTGTTAGTTGCCCTTGGAAATCAAAGTTAGCATCCTAAAATTTTTACCTCCAGCAATTTTCACAACCAAGGCATGTGGCTCTTCACTCCTAGATATTATGCATGTAATATGCACTTTTTTGGCTAACAACCTTGAGAAGTTTATGCTAGGATCTATTTATATTTATTCTTAATTTTGATTAGGGCGAAGAGCCATAGTCCTTCTTCATTCTTATAGATAGACTTTTTCGAGGGTGCTGATGTTGAATTTTTAGATTATTTGCCTTGATTGTTGTTGAATTAGCACTCATCTATTAGGCCTTGTTGCTATTTTCCTATGATGGCTTGTCAGAGATGTTTGCTTCTTTTTATTTTTTTAAAGAAAAAAAGAGATGCCTGTCATTTTTTTGACAAAAAAGAGATATTTGTCATTTTAATATTTTCCATCAAACACCAATTGAAATAATTTCACCGTGATTATGTAGTCTATACTTGTTAGTGATAATTAATGGTAACTAGTGCAAGCATGCAACATGCATGGATGGAGGAGAAGCGGCGATAATTTCATAATCTAAATATATTGATGAATGTAAATTTATCTAAAATTCATGCATTTTTCTTTTTTATTCTCTCGTGGAGATGGAGAATTGAATTGGATAGATGTGATTGTTGAAGAAGGGACATGAAGATAATACAATACAAATTTATGACTATTTCATTGCCAATAAATGTTGAAGACTTTTTTTTAATCATAATATCATAATACCATAGGAGGAGTGGCATGCACATCGTTTGATAAGTTAATGCATATCTTTTGACATCTGTGCATGCGCATGTATGTGTGGTGGTATTCAAATTAAAGGGTGATCATTATATTCTACGAATAGGGTGCTAATTATTAACTAATCCCTCCAGACAATGTATAACTGATTTTGAATTTTAAAGTTGGGTATAGTAAACTCATTGTACCAAGTTCAAATATGGCCATAAGGCAAAATATCCAAACCTATATCCTTGTAATGCAAATATATCATGCAATGAAAAAAAATTAATGTCTTCAAATTCAAGGACAATAGTTATCTTTTGCAAATAGGGTTATTCAGTGAAACCACACAATTTGATGACTTAACCCTCACGATAAAAGATCATTCGTTTTGAGGCTTAATATTAGGTTCCATGAACTCATTCCACTTGGTTCAAATAATCCTACCTATTGATTTTTATGGATTCTGTTATTTGGACTTATTCAGAAAATACGAAATTTAATGTAAGTACTGATGCGAAAGGCAGTAGCCATTGGTTTTTGCTCGGTGGAGACCAACAGAAGTCATAAAATGATACTAAAGTATTAATCTAATTTTGAACAAAGATGGGAAGAAAGCTTTAAAAATGATACCATAACAGTGAGCAATCAGCATCTAATCATGAATCCAAACCAAACCAATTCGCACAAAAAGAACCCAAATCCGAACCAGATTAGCTTTACGGCATGGTTCCATCATGCTGGATTTCAGTCGAGTTCGACCATTTTACACCCCTATTAATGCAAAGGAAGCATTGGAGCCGAGCGACTTCTTTGGGTCGAGCCTGTCTTCCTCTCCCAAGTTCGACCAGTTCCGGTCCAAGTTTGAGAAGGCGACCTCGGACCGAGGAGCCAGCCAAGAGGCCGTACCAATAAGATGGCCGGGGCGAGGCGCCTTTCCTACAATCACCGGTTTCATTAGAGGCCGACAAGCGGAAGCGCTGAAGCCAGAAGCAGAGCAAATCCTCTTCGCCTCAATCGTCGCCTTTTTCTTCCCCCAGCCTCCATTCGCCGTCTTCTTTTCTCCGTCGCCCCGAGTAGATGAAGACGAGAGCGAAGCAAGCCAAACCCACCAAGAAGCCGGCGAAGCCCAAAGCGCCCGCCATGAAGCCGACGAAGCCCAAGGCAAAGAAGAGACCGGTCAAGGACGACGCCCGCAAGCCCAAGAAGCCCCCCACGGCTTTCTTCTACTACCTGTACGCCCTCGCCCTCTCTCTCCGCTCGGTTTTTTTTTTTTTTTTGTACCCCTTCTACCCTAACTAACTCGGTTCATCGCTTCTTTTATCTCCATCCTTTTCGGTTTTTAGTTTGATTTGAAGTTTTCCGGTGAGCTATTAATGATCTTGATGTCGTTTGAAGTCTTTATTTCTGGCTAGGTTGAGAAATGTTTGCTGAATCTGTTTTTTTTTTTTGGACCATGGTGCTGATTACCATGAGGATGTGATGTATTTATCGCATAACTTAAAACATCGAAAGGATGTATGCCAATTCCAGATGCAGTCGATGAATGATTATTATTACTGCAAAGATTTGTCAATGACCTCGTACTGTAATCTTCTGTAAAATAGCGATGGCGAGTTGAACAAACTGGGTCATGGGCCGAATTTCCCACCAGTGAAAATGTATATATGTAGAATTGAATCAACTGGAAGCAGGCATAAATTTCAAACTGAGATGGATTAGCTGTGGTTCCCGCAAAATGATGAGAGCCAGAGGAAATTGTAGGCTCTGGATTTGGAAGAGCTCCAATGAAGAGTGGGTTTTGGTTCCATGTATGTGATATAGGTGGAGTCATGGTAGCATTTCTTTAGGTTATAAGCAAAAGAGGAAAAATCTTGCACCTAATACTGGACCATAGTTACACTATGACACTCTTTGACTAACAAAAGGAAATTTACCCTTTCACAAACAATTCTATCAGAACATGCATATAATTCATGAATAATTGTTATTATTGACTCAAATTATATAGTTCATTCAATCTATCCATTTTTACATGATTTATTTTCTTTTCTCCGTTTCTTCTTCCAGTTTTCATTTATGTACCATTCTCAGTTAGTTTAGGTTTCCATCATATGTTATTTTCTTTACAGTAGTTTATACTAATGGAAAGATTACTTTTTTTTTCTTGAAAAAAAATCGTGTACTGAAACTTTGTTTTTGTTTTGAAGGGAAGATTTTCGGAAGACCTTCCAACAAGAAAATCCAGGTGTCAAATCAATGCGTGATGTATGCTACGGGTACCCTCTACTTGATGTTCAAACTGCATTCTCTTAATTCGTTTTCGGTTGCATGATGTAAGTGTTGCTTGTATTTCAGATAGGAAAGGCATGCGGGGAGAAGTGGAAAACAATGTCATTTGAGGTTTGAATCTATTATTCCTTTACCCTTTCAATTATGCATAAGCTTTAAGTTTGTTATTTATTTGACTTGTCAATTACTTATAGTGAGCCTAAAAAGAGAAGCATAACCTTTTCCTTCTCATATACCAAGATTATTTATAATTGCGAAAGTGATGGAGCTAACATAAATCTTGAGAGAAGAGGGAGACAACATGTCAATGTTGGAGTGGGACATCTATAAGTGACAAGGTTAAAAATACAACAAAAAAGTTTTATGCCATGTGCCTTCTAGAAGTTGAGTCTTGGCATAATGGTAAGGCTGCTCTACTGTGACGTAGGTGTCATGGGTTGAGATGGTTGCACAAATATATTTGTCAAGGATTTTTCTCTTTTTTTTGGCTAAAAGAGTCTACTATGGTGGGCTACATTTTGTCATTCCAAAATGGTTGCATCATATACTAACTTTTGAAAATCACATCTATCAAATGTTTGAATATGGCTCATCTTATCACTTCAAAATGGTTGATCAAGAGAAGTTTGAGATTATGAGTGGTCCATGACCCATTAACTGCAGTAAATTTTTTTTTCCTGGTCTTTCTTATCAAGAAGATCTTGACATGAATAATTTTTTGTTCCATAGGAATGGTATCACCATTTTTAAAATCTTTTCAGAGTCGAGGTGTTGTAAGAATTAACAAAGCTTATAGCTATGTCGTATAAAGGTGCAATATTCATCTAGAGCAAGAAAGAAAAAAATTGCATGTCATGACTGTGTCGGTTGTAGCATGGTACGCTTATCTCATGTGATACCATGGTGACACTTGCATGCACTGACATTGAATGATGCAGAATCTATGGAAGATTCACAACTAGCATGCTGTGGTATGCTATTTATTTATTTTTCCTTGTAACATAGGGTAAATTTAACTCTTCTACATAATCTATAGAATGCACTAAGCATCTATTGAATTTTTTTGAATCATAAGATATCTCTTCTGATCACTGTTTATTATATACACAAACATAATTATGCTTACATAATGACTGAAGAAAGTGAGGCACGTAGTATATTTACACATTACAGGACATTGTAGATGCTCTAGACATACTGCTGTTACCATGGAAAGCTTATTTAGAGATAGTATCATGGGAAGCTAATTTAACTGCAGTTCTATGAGAAGGATTTCAGACCTTCCAAAATAGAAAGAAAAAAATGTTCAGGAAAGTCAGGGAGGATACGGGCCTGTACCACTACATATTGGTTTATGCAGATGTCTGTTCTTTCAGTAGACATTGACGGAGTAATATAGACCACTACAGCAATAGATAAGTTTGTGCGCTATGTTATGCTGACAACCTACTACAGTTGTACATACTGTAGTTACTATATGGTGTGAATCAGCACCTACATCCTTCACTCAGAGTACCTAAGGTTATTCAAGTGGACCTTCTTGCCCCAAAAATGCTGTCTGTTTATGAAAACTATAGCAAACTAGCCTAAGATTGATGTTTTACGCAAGAATAAGAATAATTCTAAGAGACTAAAGATTGGACGCATAACATGCATTGGGCTATGGTAAATAAGAGAAATATGTGGAGTGCCTTTGAGAGATAAGAGTACATTATTGGCTGGCCCAGGGAGAGGGAATATGTCTTAAGTGGTTAAAGGTGGTCGGAGCACAATAAACTACTTTTGGAAGTAACAAGGTTGGGACAAAATTGCGAAGGAGAACTGAAAAGGGGAATTGAAAATATTAAGTGCAACGTCTTGGATGAATAAATACAATCATCGATGATTGGATATTCCATCACCTAGGAAAATTGATTAGAGAAGACCAAAAGATCCTTCGAAGTGATTAGTTTTGTTATTTCATATCATTTTTAGAAGCACAAAGACTCCAGAATATTTGAATACGTAGATGGATTGAACTCCATTGCCGATGTCTTCCAACCGCTGCATTCCAGGGAAGACAAGAGGCAGGCATGATAAGGCTCAGGACGCTGTTTGGATCTGGAAGTTACTTGAAGAATGCGCAAACACATGAGTTTGGTACAGATGATAATTAGATGGTCGGGTTGGGAAGTGTGGAGTTGAAGATGACAAAATCACACCGAGAGAGGATCCACTATGAGCATTTTATTTGAATGGATGAGTCAAAAGGGAGTTGAGGGGAGCCTAAGAAACCTTAAAAGAAGCTGTGAAGAAATATTTGCAAGCTCTTGATTATTGTGGATTATTACTTGACAATAATAAAGCACAAAGAAAGATTTATAAGTGGAGTAGGTCTTGTTTGGTTATCGTAATAGACCACAAATAGTCAATCTTCTCTAGAAAGATGTTTTGGAGGAGTTTTTAAGTAGAGCTATTTATATGGAATAAGGGCACTTGTTTGTGGATGATGAAAGTGCCATCCGAATAAAACTACCATGAGGAAGAAGACTTTGACTTTTATAACCTATAATTCGAATAAATTAAATAAAGAAAATTCAAAGAGGAAATCTCACTTTTGTTGGTATTATTTATTTGTAGGCATTTGAACTGACATGGTAATATCCATTCTGAGTGTAGCATATATCCGTACTTCATAGATAAGTTATTTAGCATGAACCATAAGAGATATATAGATCTTATGGATCTTGGCGAAAGGATTTGAAACTGCATCATATTTCCTTTCAGGATTATTTTAGTTTGGACTATGTAGAGTGCGGATGTGAGGTTGTTACATGGATGGAATAATGACATCACTTGTTACACCAAGGAAGGTGCAGCATCACAGCATATTATATGGCGGTAGGAAGGAAAGGAAGATAAGATCATTGGAAGGATCTCAGTTAGAAATGCATTTTGTGGTAGAATGGTCAAGGAAAAAGTTGATATTTGTGATTTGAACAGGATTATAAATGTATACCAGAGTAGACTGGTAACATAGGGAGACATATGTAAACTAATAATATATTTAAAATTTTATGTCTATGCTTATCTATACTTATGTTCATCCTTTTGACTTAGATCTCTAGGTAAATGTTTTATCCACCAAAATTTCTCTGATGGGGTAGGTGTTCTTGAATTTAGGAGCTTCTCATATGAACTTTCCCTTTGTACTTGATTGTCATCAATTTTTGTTGGGCAGAGGGAAAAGTGTCTCTTTCTGGCATCTTCACAAATGCACCTATTACTTATTTTTTATCACTGTAACCATTCCCGTAAATATGAGATCCTTCAGTCTCTCCTCGAGTGTCTTAAATATATGAGAGATGTTTGCTAATCAAATACAAGAAGTCTACTGCTTCTCTATGCCACCATCGTCTTGCCCCATATAGGAACACAAGTGTAGACATGATGGTGGAAGGAAATGGTACAGCTACTGATAGTTGCTGGTTGGTGGTGGCAGTGGGATACTTTTGACACGTTTGGTGGCATAAAAATATGTAGGAAAAGATCTGAACGGTTGGACAAAGAAGGGTAGACTTGGTATATATCTAGGTAATCAGCCAATTAGGTAGCTGAATAAAATTAAGATGACATTGGAAATAAATAAGAAGAAATGGTGGGAAGAAAGCATGCAGAACTCAGTAACATAGAATCATGTGGAAAATAGCTTCAATCCTCATTAATGCGGATTATTCAGTTAACTAGGTTTTCCTGATGTTAATTATCCCTTAATCCCACCAAATATTCATCACAATTTATTTGAAGGTATTGTCTTGTCCTTCTACATCTACAATCTATAACCTTACAGGAGTAGATCCTATACATCAAAAAGAAAACCTGATTGCTTTTCTTGTTAAAGAAGGCTCCACTGTAACTTGTTAAACAACGCGAAGCCTCATTCGTTGCAAATATGGGGTGCAACTGTAACTTTTATCAAGAAGGCTCCACAAAAACAGCAAGCAGGATATAAGGAAAATCTCTATGTGCACAAGGAACATGTAAAGAGATCTATCAAGAAGGCTCCACAAAAGCAATAAGCAGGTTATAAGAAAAATATCTATTTGCACCAGGAATAGATTATGTAAAGAGCCTGTTTTGTTTTTGTTCTATAGAAAACATTTGGTGAACAAAATGAAAGAAAAAGCATAAAATATGACAGTTATAAGGTCACTTTTTTCCTCTTAGAAGTTTTAAGTGATACCCAGTTGTGCTAGTTTTCGGATTTGGGAAATTAAATTATAGCGGATGCTACTATATTACACTTTTGCCAATCATTTGCTGTCAACTTGTTTGATAGGAAAAGGTGCAATATTATGATAAAGCTACTGAAAAACGAGCTGAGTTTGAGAAGGCCATGGCAGAATACATGAAGAAAAAGGTAAATGATTTGTTAGTGGAGACCTTTTGTTACACTTGCCTTCTCTTTGTGGTCTTGTGTTCCTTTTTTTGTTCCTGTACAATTACATATTATCGTCACTATTTTCTTGCAGGAAAGTGGTGAGTTATCTGAGGAGCCTGATGATGAGTATGAGTGACTGGGATGGGGAATATAGTTGATGAGAAATTGAGGGACCAATGCAGAAACCAATCTCTTGTACATGATACTGATGAATCCATTTTATTAAATGGGATGCCAAATTCATCTTTTCCATGTTGCATAGTTCTAATGGGCACCTTTCTGTTCCTCTTGCTCTTGCTTTCCTCTGTCTATGAATGCTCTTTTTTCTTTTTCTTTTTTTTTTAAAAGAAATTTGAAGTGCCATCATCAATGAAGTGCTTGACATAGATCTCGAAAATTTTCAAGAACATATATACAGGATGAGCTTATATAATGATCAAATGCTAATATTTATTCTCTGGACCTCAGAAAGCTAGGATAGATATTGCAGTTATAGCTACTGTTTTACAAACTCTCAAGCAGTATCTCTAAGCTGTTGCATCCCACAACCGCATTTTTACATTATCAGTAACTTCAAATTCTATGATCTTAGTATAGGTTTTCTCTTAGTGCTTTTTCAATCGAATAGCCCTGGTGAGACCACGGAAATTCTTTATCTGTTGCATGTTATCTTTTATTATATATAAAGCATATGCAGAGCCAGGTTGAGCATTTGCATGCGAGGCCATGTTTCACTTCCCTTTTGAATGCATCCTTGTTCTTAAAGAAAACTCTTCATGTTATTTTCTTCTCTTTTCTTTTTCTATTGAAAGTATATTTCTCAAATGTACTGTAAGTACTCATAATTGATGGTCATAGCCTAAGACTAGTTATCGCAAAAGAAAGCTATTGAAGGCAATATTGTTGCACTTGAGCTGTGATTCAACTTTGTTGCACGTACAGCGATGATTCCATTAAAAATTACTCTGTGAGAGAACCCAAGGATGCGGTTTTTCCTTTCCACTGGTGCACTGAGACCGTGGAACGAATGCAAGGAAAAGATAAGGCGGCATGCTTTTGTCTGGGTGAGAGGTCCGCGTAGGATTTTATTTGTTTTTGGCACCAGGTGAACAACCATTGAAAATTTTATCCTTCCAGGGGAGCCCCCTCTTCCATGGTGTTTTGTGATCGACCCTACATTTGTAAGACAAATCCTGGGCGTTGCCATTTTGATACAGTAGTTTTCTGGGGAAATTATCATGTGCGTGCATGCTGCTTGGGAGAGTTCCAAGTTTAGTTTTGGTGTCATGCTGTATTTCATCAGAAATTTATGATCATGCTGGACAAGCAAAAAGCAGCATTATACAGCACAATTCATGACTTTGAATGAATTTTGATGGACCTTGCCCGTTTCCTTCTCAAAAAGACAAGAATAATCTGCTACTTTGTTTAGTCTCCAACAAAAAGAATGGCCTTGGAACTGCCCTGTAGCGAAGGCTAAAAACAAAGTACCATCAACTTAGGCTAATCAAAGTTGATACATATTACCTTGTATCAAGGATTTTTTTTCCCTTTTCAATTTGCAGTGAAGGTGCCTTGGTGTTGCAAAGGTAACCATGAGCGAACTGTGAAGCAACTGATATAGCCGCTGAATGCAAATCACCAGATTTGCGGCCTGCTTACAATTTATGGATATAAATTTATAGATGTACATGTTTCAAAATGCAGAAATGGAGCTAAGGTTGGAGAATTCTAAATTCTTCAGACACACATCTGGTTGATAGACCTAATGAGTCAGCTATGCTTTTGACCTCTGCAATCATTGCGATCACATCATTGAGTTTATTCACAGCTGAACCAACGCCCTGCATCCAGAAAAGAGCCATCAATCATAACCATCAGCGTTTAACCGGAATGAGCATTCAACTTGATCCATGAATTTTGTGCATTCTAGTGCTGTTTGAGGTTCTACACATTTTTGGTCTTCTGGTGCATCAGATATAGAAGATGCCATTATAATGTAAGAATTCAGAAAGCAAGGCAGTAGCTGTCAGGCTGAGTTTCATGAACCAAGCGAACTCAAAACTCAAATGAGTCCCTACGCTTTTGCAAGGATCAAGCTAAAACTCCTATCAGGATATAATCATTGTAATCACATCCTGCTGCCAAAATACATAGTAAAGCATCTAAGTCAATGATCCACGATGCTTATCATGTACATAATGGAGAATTTTTTGGAACAAACCTAGATGTTTTGGGGAGTTGTTACCTGTGCATCAAATAGTCCTTAATGAATGCATTTCCAATAACAGATGATATTCTCCTAACGATGGAAAGTATCCAAACTTGCATTTTGGTCTGTGTGTTCTACGATAAATATGATGCGACGAAAATGGGACAACAAATTGGTTCACCTGGTGTTCTTTTCGTAATAGGGCATTTTAAGGGGGTCATGCCCAGTGTAAATTAATACCATGCCCTCATAATAGTTCGACTTATATATGTGTATGTCCATCAACTGAACCCTCAAAACATGTGAAACTCGTCGAGGGCCAACTTATCCAGCCAATTGAAAGGAGCATTGACTATCCCCCTCTTGTTGGTTCTAATGGAGAACAGAGATGTAACAGTAGTAAGTTCAAGGGGCTATCTTCAAAAGGAAGAAATAAAGCACATACCACGCCAGCTGCTCCGGCTGTTATGGCCATTGGTGCTGTAACTGCGCTTAGTCCAGATGAACACATAACTGGAATTTTGACTGCTCGTGAGATAGAATATGCAGCTGCTAGTGTTGGTGCTGCCTATATAAATCAACACAAAATGAGTATCCATATTTCAACTAGCGCTATTAACTTTTTCAGATACATCGTCAGCTGCTATATAATATTGATATACTGCCTTGAGGCAGCCAGAGTCATACTTCTTAAGTATGTATTGTATGGAAGGTGCATTTGTTTATTATCACAGCTGATTGCAACTCAGTATCGTAATTCAAGAAAATGGTTTATCACTGCACTAATAAAAATGTATCCAGATTTAAAAGGAAAACCATATGTGACAAAATGGTACAAGATAATTGCAAATTGATCACAAAGGAAATTATCAGATTGAAAGAGGAAACTATTACTTCCATATAGAATGAAAAGGGAAATTTGAAGCAGCAAGCAAGGGAAAAGGATTTGTGGACCAAAAGACAGACACTATTTGCTTCTAGGTTATTTGTAATCATTGCTATTTATTAAGTACTAAACTAGTTTGATGAAAAAGAAAAAGACAAGCAGGTGCAACAACAAATTCTCATTGCAAAAAAATCAGCTAAATAAAAACTTGTCAAGGGGAAGAGCATCTCACTGCAAGAGGTAAGTAGTTAAGTACAAATAATCATGTCTGTAAATTGAACATTAACACATATATTGAACTTAAATATTGAAAATTAGATTATTAAAATTTGAGAAGAGACAATTCAATGATAAACTTTTTTGCGATCTAACTATGTTAGAAGTCCAAAATGATATATTAAAACTAAAACATCAAGTAGTTATTCTAAATTTCTAACCTTTGCTTTTACACAAAAAGTAGTTCTTCCAACCAAAAGAACTGCTTCTTATTTGCAAAATGCAATGCTATACCTTCTCAATCAAGCCAAGAATGCCAGGTTTTGAGGGATTTGAGCATTTCCCCCCTTCAGTTTGGATGATATCAGCACCCTCCTGTTCTAGTAACTCTGCCAGCTTCACCTATTATGCAACTTGAAAAAATTGTGAGACAAACTGTACTGATAACTCTAAAAGAATCTATGGTTTCTTATGTAGCCACTCAATTATAATTTACCTGATCAGGGAGACTTAGGGTGTGAGGCACAGTTACAGAAAGTGTGATAGATGGAAGAATCTTCTTTGTTTCCCGAGTTAGCTTTAGTATCTGAAAATTCACTAGAGAAGCTAGTGAGAAAAAATTAATTATTGATGTACAATGGAGAATAATGGTTCCCATGCTGATACCAGGCACCTGGTCTGAAGAAAATTGGATACCCATCTCATAGAAGCAATCATAATTTCCAATTTCCACCTGTATATGCCAAAAGCTTGTTCTCAACTATATTCATTGTGACACATGGACAAGTCGACTTTCAGGTTATTAGGTTCGTGAGTCTAACCATTTGAGCACCTGCTTCCACTGCAGCGGGGAATGCCACAGGATCTACTGAAGAGACACAAATCTGCCAAATATGCAACTATCTTAACAAGAAGAACTGGAACAACTAATGGCAATTTATAAGAGCCAGAATCATTGTATGCAATATTTTATTTACAATCAGGCAAACACCCAATCTTCAGAGAAAATCAATATAAATTTGATGTTAACAAAGTTATGGTATGCTACATGCTGAATGCCAATTCTTCTCTGGCTACCTTCTGAAAATGAATAAATTATAGCATCATTGACATTTATATCTTATATGCTGTCATGATGATTAAACAAGATTTAAAAATGGGGACATTCTTGTCTACTTAAGATTGCATTGAGTAAATTCTTTCCTTCTATATGGTTGGGGAGGCAGTGGTTGCTGCAAGAACACAGCTAGTAGCTGGAAAAATATGAGGATATCAATTGAAATTGTATACAAGATATTACAACACTGAGATAAATAGTCATGCATGATATGTATGTCATCAACATAAAGTGTTGTCCATATGGTAATGGTTGCAACGTGGCAACATTGATATAGATATATGATACATTAACTTACGAAAAATGAGCTAGTGCTACCAATATGGTAATGGATGCAACATGGAAACATCGATATGGATGTATGATACATTAACTTACCAAAAACAAGCTACAATGATATGAATATGGATATATGTATGCATATCTCTAAAATCATTTGTGTAGCAGTATCATTATAAACATGGATATCCAGAAGAGTTGCATCTCAAACGTTCATATTAACAAATATTTTCTATTATTTGATAGTGAACTTTCAAATCTTAGAAAATTGTCCTATAATTCAAATGATATAAAATAGACCTATAACAGTCACATCCAAATAAGCTGCAGGATTTGTTTTATGAAGTCGGGTATTTACCGGAAGAGAGGTTAAGTTCAAAGCCAGCTTTACTAACTCCGGATCACAAGCTATATCAACATGAGTGGCACCACCCTGTTGTCCATGTGTAATATAAAATAAACAAGCATGAGAAATCTAAAGGAAAAATATGGAGAATAAAAGACCCATGTGGATAGATCAGGTGGAATGATAAAAGTAAAGTAAAGAGGGGAAAGGAACTTAATCTTTCAATGAACATAAATAACTGATTTTTTCTCAATTTTTCTAACTGCAAGCTATGCTAAGTTAGTCAACAAAAAAAAACAAAAACAAAAAAAAAACAAAAAAAAAAAAACAAAGACACTTGTTACTTTCCCCGTAAAAGGAATATTTATACTGAATTCTATGAGCCGCCAGTAAATTGTCATTTATGAGCAATGCATAAAATGTTTATCCCAGGTTATTTACCGCTCCATAGTATTTTTCAAAAAGGAATGCCATTGTGAGATGAAACAGTAAACGTGCAGGGCTATGTCATGATGGCTGAAGGGCAACGCTGGTTTCAAACCGTCAACATGGCCTTTGCAAGTTGAAACCAATAATTGTGCAGGATTACGTCATCTTGCCAAAAGGTTATATGCATTATAAATGAATAGTTTGACAGTATTCATAAACTTCAATGAGATATTATGGAAAGCATAAATACTAGTTAATCTTCTATAAAGGTCAGCCATAGTACAGCCCATGACATTCACCATAGTAAGGGTCTTCTTCAAACTAAAATGCATCATTCACCTTATCCACTAGAGTTTCCAAGTAAAATTTTCTCCATTTCACCTTACTCTTATTTATCCCTTTAATCTAGATTTAAGGCTCACTATTGCTGATTATAAACTCTTTTCTATAGTTCCTATATCTGTCCATATTTAGATCCCAATTTCTCTTACTAATAGAATTCCTCCTATGAAGAAGTTATATTATGTTATTTTATTGTAACAATTTAGACATAATATGAAAAGCTGCTTCTTGTTTATAGTGTGGTATCTGGGACAGGGTCAACTTCACTTGAGTTAATCCTTGTTTCAGGTCTATCTCTGTCTAAAAAAGCAGTCTCCATCATGAGTTTAATATCCTTAGCTTGTCAAAAATAGTGTCACCACCATCAACAAAGTTTCTGTGAGAAAATAATCTGTTAAAATGTGTTTGAAATGGCCAACATTATGATTAGATAAGCGCTTATTTAGGTGTAATCAGGGACTTTGACCAGACGAGAAAATTAGCCAATTCGAACTTCTTAGATGAAGGAGAGTATTAACATTTGTTTTGGGAATTGAAAATTTCTTTAAATTTTGCAAAGATGCATATAAATATATTTTAGAAAAATCAAATATTTATAAATGGTTGTCTTTAGTTTAAAAACAATTAATTCGAGATTTGACTAAAACTGTTTCATTGATATGCAGACTACGGAGTCTAACTCCTTTTCTTTTAAACTTGTTTTAGTATATCCAGTGGAAACATAACTTCATTGACATGACTAAATCCCACTTTACCATCACCGACAAATGATAAGAAATTAAGATTTGCAACCTTTGACCAATAAGTAGTAATTATTGTCCATCTTCAAATGACTAGAAACACAAACTATAACAGTCAAAAACATAGCATGGCAAGGAAAGATCATCCAAAAAGCAGACATATCCAAGAAAAGTTTCTTACATCAACTAAGAAATAAACCAAAGACAATGAAGGTATGTTCAGATTATTGGAAAAACAAAGTCCACGAGCCTTGTCCCAGCTAGTCTGGCAATGAGGTTGTATTTGTATAAAGTATTGGACTTTGCAAAGTTTGCCAAAGTAGAAACCATCAGACTAAGTGGTTTTGAATTCATCAATGGATCTTATAAATAATAAAAATCAAGCAACATAAACCTGACATGCATAAGCTATCTTTTCACAAAATACACAAGATATTATTACTTTTAAAGTAGTATAACTGAAATGCTGACTAGTACAGGAAATAGCACAAACCAGGATGATGAGGATATACGGACCTTCTCTGCAGCGATAACAACAGATGCAACACTGTCCTTGTCAAAATTTTGAAGTCCTGAGATGATCTGTAAAAGAAAGCAACATTCTAAGTGGAAAGGAGAAAATTATGGAGCATATCATGAGCTAATCATAGATCCACTGCAAGAGTATTGGCAGATATAGTAGGCAGAAGACTTCTTATACCTAAAGAGAGCTGTGTAGTTCATAAGGAAGAAACAACCAGTTTAAGTAACTTTTCATGTAACAAATTTAATGGTTGGACATGATTATACCAGAAAATCTCACGGCTAATATTAAGATGTACCTGTGCATTTAATGCAGTTAAATTTGATCCAAGGTTCCATCATTAAAAATATGTAAAATTATACAATCATAACAATAAACATCTTCTTCGCTGTCCGCTACTAGCAAAGAAGAACTTTTACTTCATGCAAGCTTCATAAGAACTTCTTTAATAACTTCCTACCAACTTTTTTTTTGGCTTCATCAATCAGTTTCTTCATTTAAAAAGTGATTCTCTCTTTATAAGGGCCTCGAATAATTCTCCACTGCAAACGACAGCACTTTTTCTTGTTTTCTCAAAAGGAAGCAATAGGCAAAGAGTACCCAAAGGTATTTATTAAATGGTAGTGCAATATAAATCGCTTGTCTATCACTTTAATCTTTATTTTTGTTATATCCAGTTTTATCATTTCACATGTTACTGTACATCTACCATTACATTCTCATGTTTTCAATTCTCATAGAATATATAGAATTGCTCTTTATTTTTAGTATCTCAACACACAAGACTCCAAGCCTTAAGGCACATATTTAAACATCAAATCTTGCTGGTATTGATCATCGCACAGCAATTTGAAAGCAGATGCCTCTTCTTTTTTCTTCTTTGCTTAAGTTATTTGTTTTTCAAAGGAGGCCCAAGTTAATTTAATCAACACATAGAAAAGGTCGCATTCTGAATTCATCCATACAAATACGAAACTAAATCAAGAAGGAATTGCAAGAGAGAGAAAAGAAACGATCGCACTAGAAGCATCTGGAAGTGGAATCATGAAAAGAAATGCAACGGCATTCAGATTAAAGCAAGAAAAGATCACAGAAGAGACCTTTAGAGCTCTTTTATCAAGAAAATCTCCGAGCACGGCCGCCTTTGTGGTTGAAACCGATGCTCTCGTCGTGAACGAAGCCGGCCATTTTCTTGCCAATCGCCGGTCACCAACCGCCGTCCAGAGACGAAAAGCTGAGCCGGGATTGCTTCGAAGGAAAGGAGAAGCGCCTCGATGAGCAGTAGAACAGTACGGAATTGGAAGAGCTCCGGTCACTGCTCCATGCGCCATATCGCTCGCGCTCTCCTCCCGTGGAAAGGAGGGAAGAGGGGATAAGATCGAGGCCTTCATAAAGGAGTGGCTCCGCCATATAACGCCCAACTATTCGAGAATCTACGAATTATTCGGGTTATTAGCGCGATATTTTTGTTTTACTCGCGAGTACTTTCTGGCCGTTTAAAATATTGAGCCAACGGCTTCCTTCCCCCAAATAAATACGAAACCCCTCGCCACCTTCAACCCCACCTCTCCCTCGGTCTCTCGGCCGGGCCGCCACCCCTCGCCGTAGAGTTAATTACGGTATTGTGCCTGCCGGACGGGACCCGTAGCTTGCTGCCACCGCCGGGGAGCGCCGTTTATCGATCTCGCGAGTTGCGTCCTTCGTCGAAACCCCCCCGCGGCGTCTCCGGCCTCTTTCTTGGAGGCGAATCTGAATAGCCGGTAAGCCAAATTGGTAACCCCTTCTTAGATAGATCCTGATACTTAACCGTTCTCTTTCTAATCTCTCATAAGTTTTGAGTTTTAGAATCCTCATTCTTTTTATGAGCCCTAAATCTTCTGTTATAAAGTTTAGCTCTTAATTTGCTGATCAAACCCCTCTGTGATGCAAGAATAAAGAGGAGTGCTTAGTGTGCACCAAGTTTCCCTTATGATCTAATAGTTTGTTGTGCACATGATGCGTTGAATTTTTCATGACTAACTACTAAGAAGAAGAATCATGCTGTCTTCATTACTTTCTAAGGAACAATTCCTGGACTTTTTGTGATCATTTGACCTAGAAGAATTCTTGTTGTTCCATTATCTGGTTTAGGTTTTTGGTGTGTCATTATTTTGTCAGTTCTCTCCTATTTTACGAGCTATAAAGGAGGAATCCATCTTATACATTAGTATTGGTGAGTTTGACAGCAATGGGTTTGTGGTGTTTTGCAAAAAAAACTCCAATTTTAGAGCTGTAGTGTCTTATTGTTCAGTTTCTTCTTCTTGACTGTTCATAATCTATTATTTTGCTTCCATAGTTTATCATATGTTATAAAGTTATGCTTCATCTTTTAACAAATCATTAGTTAACAGTGATGTTATTGGTTTTCTTCTCGCCTAGTAATTGGGAATTTATACCTTGGGTGACTTACCAGCTCTGGAAAATCTGTGGAAACTCAAACCGACAACCTCTTCTTGAGCAATTCCTCACTTTTAAGTGTTGTCTAAGTACCTGCTTTCCCAGACCAGCACAGCACCCACATCCACTCCTGATTTTAGCAACTAAGGTTCTTGATATTGTTTATGCAAATTTTTCGTTTGGAACTTCATTCGATGATTTTTTTTTTTTTTTTTGAATTACTCAATGAGATGATTCTCAATTGGTTGGACATTATAAACTGAAATATGCTCATACAATCCCAATTCAACCGTAGTTTGTTACTTGTAGTTTTAATATATTGTGTTTAAAATACCCGCAAATAATAAAAAAGTAAAATCTCATGCAACTGTCTGCCATTCCATAATGCACACTTTACTTTCTGGTAACTTCAATAGACTTTTTTGGTGAACTTGTGACTTCAAATTTTCAGGACTTCAACTTGCCTAGCGGTTTGATGATGTCCAGTTTTATAAAGAAAAGGCAGAGCACAGACTTCTAGCCATGTCAGCTGAAAAGAATGATGGAAGCTGCCTCAATTGACTCATTTTATTCCATGATTGACCATGATCCAGTGGAAGAATATGATGATTGGGTGGTTGTTAATAAACAAAGAATCACCATTCTAGTTCCTCCTCTATCACCCGAACAGCCTCAAACTGAAATACCAGAAAGTAATCATACCCAAACCAAGTCAAGGAGCAACATTAGGAGAAGCTTAAATATTCAAAAGAAAAACTGTTGGAAGCGGTCCAAAGATGGACCCAAGAAATCAGCTGTGACCCGACCCCTATTGAGACCGAGGTTCCAGCTGATGGTGAGTACAATAAAGCTGCTGGAACACCTTCTGAGAAGAGAATTCAGAATGCTGGTGTCGGAATAAAACCTCAAAAACCTGTTAACAACCTTGTTGCTCTGCTTGAAAATCGAAGCCTGGTTAATGGTTCTGCTGATGTTTCTGGAAACTCATTATTGCAACAGGTATCTTTAATTCATTTTCCCAGTGATGGACATGCTGCAGTCCCCAACAGAACAAGAACAATTAGACCCTCAGGAACAATTGGAGGTGCCCCAAGGCTGCCCGTTGGTGCATTAAATGTTGTGAATCAGCGAATGCGAGCATCGAACCTTGAGAGGGAGCTCAAAGGCTTTGGTTGACTGAGGAATTGGTTGTTCGAAACTATGCATGACAAGCATGCTAAATTAGGAGGAGGAGGAGAAATATTAATTTGCAACATTTTAAGTACCAACACCACCATCTAATATAAAAGAGTAACACCAACATCATCCAAAGACCATACAAACCTTCGAATAAAATCAGAAACATCTACAACAAGCTCTAAGAAGCTCGCATCCTTGAAACACTAACCGGATCTCTCATTCCAGCAACCATCATCGAAGTTTTTAGAGTAGCTGACTGCATCATAACCAAATGCGAGAGGTTTGGAGCAGCATATGCTCTTCCCTTCCTTCAACAATCTCTTGAGGAGCTCTCGCCATCTCCGGCTCCTATCGGTGGCCTCGTGGCCGCCGAGGAGGCGGAAGCGAGGGGAATTTCTACGCACCGGGAACCACGATGGAGAGGCCATGCAGCCTGAGAAGCATGCTGAGCGCCATGGAGATGGGCCGGTCTCCATGTGGTAATTAGTAGCCTTTCAGGGGTGTGAAGGAGAGTAGCTGAGTAGCTCACTGCTTGTTTGGTTGATATAAGAACCGGGGTTGGTATTTTGTTGAAGGCGAGAGGCTTAGGGTAACCTCATGATGGTTGCATGGAATTTAGTGTAAAAAATGGCCATCTTTGCCATTATCCCAATGGGGTGGTGGAAGTGGGCTAGGCAGCTCTTTCACTATTGTCACAAGGATTGGTTAAGCTAAATGCCTCATACCATCAAAAGTTGGTAATGAGTGACTCACATTGTGACACATCTAGCAAATTTGGCTACATGCTTCGAGTCCCACCTGAAAATGAAGTAGGTCCCATTGGGTGAGCCAATTAGGAACCTCTCCCTTGAGTGGAGTCTTAGAGGCCAGACTCCCTGCTCTCTCATCTTTAGACAACAACCAGCACGGTCAAATTATGGCCTATACTCGTGTTATCGTGATGTTCGTGTTTGAGGGAAGACAGCGCAGATCTATATAGATCTTGGATTTCCTGAGAGTATCGTAAATGGCCGGCAGTATGATGATGAACGGTCGTTTCCCTTTTTCTTTTTCTTTTTCTTTTTGGTACAAATGATGTCGAACATGTTAAGCCATTAGTAAACCAACCACACCATGTCAATGAATTGCGTAATATAGGGTGACGCCGTAGCTCTAATGTCCACTGTGTTACTGGCCCAACTAATCTATCGGAATAGTACTAGCATAATTCAAAAATGTCGCTCCAAAGTATCACTCAACGAAGGTAGAGCTTTCTCTTAGTTCAGAAGGAGCAACGAGAATGTCACCATATCATTTGAGTTGCTGAATCATTTCTAAGACTTAATTCACATTGTCACCATTCATTAGCATCCTTGTTTTTGCATGACCAGATTATTAATAAGTAATGTACACTCGGTAGACATTTTACTGATTTTCTAAATTCTGTGATTAATGTTACAATTTTATTGTTTTTTTTTTTTTGGAGCATAATGGTTTAGCTTTCTGCTAAATCAATGTAAAACTTATTTTTTTAGGGCTTTGTTTGTACGTATTAGAAATAGAATATGTTACAAAAATCTCTTTGAGATTTACGTTTATTATACTTACACCCAATAATTTATAAAACCTACACTTATACGCATTTAAATTAGCGGCGTTAGTGATCCATTTACCTCATGTAAAAAGTTAAATTTTTTTCTAAATGAGAAGAGAGATATATACATTTTCTTATATTCTTGGATGGTTGTTATATCACATAAGGTTATTTTAATTATTTTTTTAAAAAAATTTGATATGACATTTGGGTCTAATTTAAAGTAAAAGAATTGACTAACATTTTGTTAAGTTATGAAGTAAAGTATAGGATAAAAATAAACTTCAATAGAGCAATCGTTGGTTTTTCATACTATTGAAATTTTACCCGTAATTTTTACTAAACTTTTGTAATGTACTCTTAGAAATAAACCATGTGTTTGAGAGAAATGCTGCTATATTTTGGGTCTAATTCTATATCTTTAATTAGCCATCATCCTCATATTTGATAGATTAACAATCTTTTATTAGAAGTTTCATCTATGGTCAAGATCTTACAAAAAGTTATTTACAATAAACAACAATTTTGAGGCTTCTCTAACACCTGCATGACTCTTGGAAGGAGGAACAGAACAGTGTTATATTCTTGATAATGGCATTAATGTTTGATAAAAAAAATGGATTATCTCTTGATGTATTTGTGAACTTTGAAAATATAGTTGCATCATGGCAGCATATACACATTCCATAGTGCAAGTTTATGCTAATCCTATGATATAAAAAAAAATGTCTCACAAAAGTGCAGGCAGTTGTAACTCTATCCCAGTTGTTCCAAAGCCACGAGCAAAACAGGATTAGGAGAAGCCACTCTGAAAATAGGCAGGTTCAAGCGTTGCTATTAGTTCCCAGGCTCCCTTAATGGAAGCATGTGGCTCGTGGCAGGTGGGGATCGATCATCTTGCCTTCGAGTCCTTTTCCACAACATTTTGTATTCCTAAGCAGAAAAAGGTTCAATTCCCTATAACAAACTTTTTCATCAAAATAGGACTCGGATTCTACAAATATCCTCTTAATAATATCCCACCATCATCTCTAGATAGATGTTTAAGGATATTATAATTCTTAACAAGCTGAAACAAATATTTTTAAAGTTAGATAGCTTCGGACTAGGTCTGTATTACATCACAGGCTCAAATCAAGCAGTCTGTAAGTCGGTGAACTCGAGACATTGTCAACAGAGTAAGATACTGAAATTAGCACATCAGATCACATCAAAAAATTGGCGATAAGAGCCATTGATCAAATACATTATTAACTTATGTTAAACATAACATCCGCCAAAAAAGTTCTTGGTTAATTGATGACCAAGAACCTGCCTCCAGGGCCTGCCAACATATTACAGTTATTTGCATTCCGACTTGTAAGGAGTAGAATGCTTCCATCTGCCCTCCTGTTACCGTATCCTTGTGATCAATCCCCATAGAAGCAGTGAGCAATGGTGTGATGCCTAAATCAGCACCCTTGCTCTGTTGGTTCGGATAGTGGCAGCTTCAATTGAAATGCTCTGTTTGCATGTAAATCAGCTTAAGAATTACGAGATCACAAGGTTGCTATATGGGGCTTGCTTTGAGAGCCTGCAGTTGCCATATTACAGTCAAAAGTCTGGTGACACTAGGAATCAAATTATATAGATCATCAAAACTTAACAATTATTGACTCGACTGAATTGTTACTAAATATACATTTTTCACATCTAGTAAGGATAACTTTGATATATAAAGATGTACAACTGAAATACAATGGCAGGGAAGTTAAGGAAAAGGCAGCATGAGAGTCATTTTGGGGAATATTTAGAGCAGCAACTGAAAAATGTGAATAAATCATCATCTTGATCAGTCTTAAAACTAAAAAAGCACTGCATAAAGAAAATGCATTCACAGAGAAAGTTATATCATGTCTGTTCAGATGCAATTAGATTACTTAAAATACATGAAAATATTAATCACTTCAATATATTTGCTTTTTGAAAAGAAAGTATTTAAGGCACCAATGTCTCGTCATCAAATAATCTATGAAATGATCAACCTGATTCCTCTCAGACCTCGGGGCTGCATTTGTTGAATTCAATAAGAAGCTATATGTTAAGGGAAATCAACTTGATGGTCCTCAAGGCAGAATATCAGCCATTGAATTTTCATATTGCCCAAGATTCACCAAGAACTCTGCATCTGATGTAAATAGGTAGCCAATCCACTGAATAGGCGAAAAGAGGAAATTTGCCCAGGAGATTGTGGGCGTACCTTATTCTGTGATGATGTGACAGCAGTCCTCCACTGAAGATTATGGGTATCTATTGGACTTTCCCTCATAAATGTTACTACTCTTGATTCTTCTGGTCTATCAGCTGCTGGCTGAGGAGGCAGTTCTCTCATGACCCACAATACAAAACCTGATGGCACTGATGAACCTGCAAGAAAGTTAAAAGGTGAGGTTTGGCAGCATTGTTGTAAAAACAAAAGTTAAGATCTTCGTACATCTTTTGAAAACTATACTTCAAGAAAGTAACAAGGCCATTTTTTAAGGAATACAGTCCACATGTAACATGAGCACATTCCATAAACTGAAAAGTAGACAGATTTTCAGCAAGTTTAATTGCAATTACGAGATGAAGTACAAAAACTATACAATGTTTTGGCTTTAAAGTAATATAACAATCATAGATGGTAGAAAAGTAGTGTTTTGATGAAGCTATTCCACAACTCGGAAAAAAAAAAAAGCGAAATCGATCTCACTACAGCATGCTTCATGCCTCAAATTAAAATGTTTCAGGCATAATGATACATTTAGTGAAGTTGCAAGCTCGATATACTTGACAATGAACTGATGAAGCCAAAAAGACAGCCATATAAATACAATGGAATAACAAGGGCTCCACCACAGAAGCATGAATACCAGAGTAGTTTCATGATCCAAAGGTAAAATGACTTTACCAACCAAACCATGTCCTTTTAACTCAGTCTTTACAAGAAGTTGGATTCTTCTGTAATAATTATCCTTGAAAAAATTGCAAATATGATGAGATTTCCATGTGCATTTAAATTTTAACAAAACAAGAAAGATAGAATCCTCTGGACCCATGATCCCATGCCACATCTCACTCTTTTTCTCTTCCACCATGAATCCCACCTCACGTGCTCCCTTCTCTTTCTTCTATCATCATGAGAACCATCCCCTGGACTTCCCTCTCTTCCTTCTGACGCCCTCCTCTCTCTTTCTTCTACAACTTTGAGACTCACCCCCACAACTTACGCCCGCCCTTCTACCACCATATCCACCATGACATCCTTTCACCCCGTCCCATATCTATCTCTCCTCCATCTTTCAAGTAGTTTGATCCTGGTGCAACATTCATCTTCCTTGCTTAGTGAGTTTATACCCATGTTTGATGAAGAACCAATTAAAAGGGAATGAGAATTTCGTGCCCTTGCCTTTGTTATAGGTAATTGACCATGGTGTCAGATCAAAAAAAGGGTCATATCAGGTAGGCTGGTGGGGCCAAGATGAGATGGGGCAGGGTTGGGTCGTGCAAGTGGAGTATTTCATGGGTTCCCTCGTTTTGGTTGGATCACCAACAATTTTCAACCTAGTATTGGGTCAAACCAAGAATGGTTAAGGTTGTATATGTAGCCTGGCCCAATCCAACCAGACACTTTTGCACCGAAGCTGAAACTAGGCTATCAATTTTTTAAAAGACAGTTGTGGTATGTGGGTGGTCAAGGAACTGCAAAGTGCATATGTATTATGCAACTGCATATGCGGGTATATATGCAGCTAGTATTTTAAATATTTAAAAAATAAAATACATCAAATAATAGTAGCAATAGTTTTTATGCATAATAGCAAATTAACAAGAATAACATCTATTAATATTTTGAGCAATTATTTGAGGTAGTATTAGTGATAGCATAATTAATATATTGATATTATTAATATACATGTATCTGGCCTATGTGAAACCCAAAGCGAACCCAACCATTAGCTTGAACTTGTCAACCATTAGCTTGAACTTGTCTTGTCCGCATAGGCTTGCATAAGATTGGACAAACATATAGTTGCACAATGTTAAAAGGCCTATATATGCAGTCACAGTGATAATTATGCTACATATGCAGTCATACTATGTTAATCCTGCTACATATGTGTTTTCAAAGTGCTAAGCAAACTATACTTTCATTCCATATGCCATCGAACCACATATAGGAGCTACACAAAATATTCCGTATTTTCATTTCATATGTTGTTCAAAGACAAAATATTCCATATTTCCATACAATATGCTCAGGGGACTGCATACGCATATGTACCTGTATGTATAACATATCTTCAAACAAATGCAAACCTAGATGAACACAAATCACAATGGCAACCTGATAACAAAATTCTGCTGAGATGCAGCCCAACCCACCATGGCCTAATTCGTGTACAGGTTGAATTTTTTCTTATGTAGGTCAGGTTCAGGATTGGTAGTTTGGTTAATTGTCGAGTTGGTTCGAATGGTCTCATGTCTGGAAAGTGTTTGTTAGTTGGATCTAGTTGTCTACTGACCCAAAATAACCTGCCAAAGTTGCATGATAACCTAAATCGACATGGTGCATGCTATAACACCCAAAAACATCAGCAATACCAACAGATGCTAATTTGTACAGGTATCAACAAAGGCACATGCTAACAATTCTTTCAAGAGTTGACAAGGACAACTAACCAACCAGGCTGGCATTTTTAAAAATAGTTTTGGCCAGTCTAAGCTGGTACAGGATGCTTTGAGCAACACAAGCCAGTTCAATCGTACCTACTGGTAGAATTGCTAAAGTTGGTATTTGCTACATACAATATTACAACACCTTAAATAAAAACTTTATTTTATCCTCAATTTATTGCTATTTCTTCTTAATTTGTTGATTTCAACTTTTTTAATTATCCATATGTCCAAAACTGATCCTGGCTCACCAACTAATAGTTGTGTGATACCATGACAAATATGGGATTTAAACCTCTCATGATTAAGAATTTGAAAGGTTATACAAATCCAATTGCCATGACCGTTTGGACTAGGTTACAGATGCTAACCTCCCAGAAAGCTAAAGCTGAACCTAAATCTGAGTTCTAATACGGGAGCAAGAATCCATGACATGTAAAATGGCTTATATATATCTCAAAATTATCTCGATTGTGCTTAATATTTTGATACTTTGTCCTTTTAATGAGAAAAATATTTACGTTATGATGTACTTGAGGTATCTCAGAAAAAATTACAATTTGGCACCTTGTGACACTCATAATGTCAAATAATAGAATTTATTATTAAGCATTTTCATATCAGCATTAAGTATGCATGTTTGTATGATGCATGTGTTCGATAACTAACAATAATTGTTTAAATTATGCTTATACAAAAAAAATGCAAGAGAAAGTGTTACCTATAAAGTAATAAAGAAATATTAGAATTGAACTGCTTATGCTGTCCATACGTGCTGAGTGCCAATAAGAAAGCAGCTGCAACTGAAAGCAATACAGAGGCTCAAAATTCAGCAATTGTTGACCTCTGGTGTTGTCTAGGATCTAGAAAAACGTACAAAACCATAAGAACATACCGGAATATTAGTAACAAGGGCTAGTACAGCAGATGATGTGAAACATATGAGAGTGATAGCTGCCAGACTTGCAACCTGCACATAATACCAAAATATGCAAGAAAATTAAATGCTACAAGTCAATGACATAAGAACTCGTGCATGAAACATGCAACGCATTTGCAAAGCCAACTGTATGAGTTATTTTTGAGCCCATTTAAAAAAAAAAGTAACACACATTGACTGCTTGAAACATGTCAGGATTCAAGTGTAAGGAATTCATAACGTAAAATTTGCTAGACATAATCTATTACTGACATGCACAGTGAAGACAGTATGGCTATTAAAAATGCAAAGAGAGAAACAATATTATTAGTTAAAAAATAACCTACAAGGTTACCTCTTTTCTTTAAAAAATTAATACTTATTTTTTGGGTAGTAATAATTATTAACAGTTTAGATGATGATATTTTAAACTGTAATTAAATTTCTTTGTAACGGAACCCTTGTGACCCTACTTTTTTTAATCCTTGACAAATTCTACTTTCCATGACATGTCAGAATCGAATTCCAAGCCTGTCTCACATGCAAGACAGCCAATATAAGAAAGTTAATAAGATATTCTTACTAATCAGTATTGACTAAAGATGCTTATATAGTTACCAATGCACTGATTTTACATGCAGCCTAGTGTCTTCAGAGCGATTTGACAATTCATTAAACAGCATAGAAATAGACTCAATGTGAAAGAAAATAAAGTTAAACTTGAGAATAAGCACCTTCCACATTTCAGTTGAGGCCATCTCGGATCGTATTTTGCTCATTTTGGAGAATAGCAGTAGTCCTTAACATGACCAAGAAACAAAAAAAGACACATAATGAGGTGTTAGAAGCTTAAATCACTAAAAAATGATATCAACCACCTGTGTTTAGAGAATTATCATAAAAAGAGAAAAGCATCATAAGGTGAAAACCATGTCTTATAATCAGCAAATGCATAGATTATTATCTATCATTATATTGACTCCTGGAGATTGGATGTTCAATCATTCACCTATGAAATAGTTAGTGAAAAACAAATAAAAACTTGATCAAATCATGAACCAAGACAGAAGCTAAAGTGTGAAACAATAACTTCACGGATTAACTTTTGACGTAGAAAATCAGCTGGGTCTAATAGTGATAGTGGGTTGTTAGGGTATCATCCTTGGCAGGTAATGTCTTCACTATCAGTTTGTAGTCAAGACAGCAATTACTCTTCATTGGATCTAATGTAGATAAGTTTGTTCTTCTGAAGTCAACAGATAATGCATGTGTAATCAAGATAAAAACTGAAATATGGTGGATGCTTGCACCATATGCCATCTGAAAACAATGAACTGGTGGTCATAGCCAGTCCACAGATTTTGTCCACTTGCTTGACCAGCAAAAATTTATTGAATAATGGAAATCAGCCAAACAAGTGTGCTTCTCCACCCTTGTCGACGATGTTACATTCTGATTTAGTACCCCAAGTTATTACAGGAATGCATGAATTTGTTAGCAACATGAGTGACAAGTATCTTATTAAGAAATAAAAGATATTCATTTGGCGTATGCTAATATGACATGTGAAGCTATGTCATAACGCTTCATGCCAATAGATTGGTTAGTAAAGAAATTAAAAAAAATCATCTGTTGTAGCAAAAAAAAAAAAAAAGAAATTATGATGGCCGATATTTAGATATCAAGTACATTCCTGTTAGGTGAAAGCAACACAACAATTAAATTAAACTTCGTTTCTAGAAAAGTGAAGAAAAAAGAAAATGGTGGCTATATATGTGCCAAACATAGCATGGTTAATTATCATTTTCTCATTTTCATTATTTCCCTTTAACTTTCTCAGCACCAAAAGAGAGCCATAGGCTTTAAAGCACCTTTGTTAGGTTTCCGGCAAAGAGTATACAATACTTTGACATGGTTCCAGATGTTGGACTTATGTATCCATACGTGCCCTTTTTTATAAGAAAAGGATTCTCAATTTAACCTAATCAAATAAACTTATCCAACTGAAATCTAATTCGCAATAGAACACTGGATTGTACTAGGAAAAAAAAGAAAAGCTTATGAATTTTTGTTGCTCAGGTGGGTAGAGTAGTTTTTTTCAAGTCCAACAAGAAGTTACTCTCATCTTACCAAAGAGAACTTTAGGCAGTGGTACAGTTATCTTCAGTCACATCTCAGAGGATTAGATGTGAGGAGTCAATATAATACAACCTTATTCAATTTTTTCAATAATATGATGGGCCATTGGATTATAACCACAGTACCTATTAGCTATAAGTTTCAGAAAATAAAAAGTTAATTTCATAGCTACAGTTATCTTCAGTCACATCTCAGAGGATTAGATGTGAGGAGTCAATATAATACAACCTTATTCAATTTTTTCAATAATATGATGGGCCATTGGATTATAACCACAGTACCTATTAGCTATAAGTTTCAGAAAATAAAAAGTTAATTTCATAGCTGGCCTACAGGTAAAATGTCATCCATTTGAAAGATGCTCTTTTCCCAAAGAGAGGAAGTTTGAGATTATGCATTGGCTTCAAATCTACGCTTCATGGAATGTCCATCATAACTTATAATCTGGATCATTCATTGTCTACCTAAATCAGAAATATTCTGCTTTACCAAAGTAACAAAATGTTCCAAATTATTAAAAGGTCCCAAATTATTCTCACAAAATTTATTAACAAAAATATTAAGCTATTCATGAATTATTCACATATTTTACATTTATTAATGAATGACTAAAGTTAACTCAAGAAACATTCACAAATGACAAATTAATGATGCTACATGTTGTTGTGTCTCCATTGGTGAGGTGTATTCTTTTTCGTTTCTTTGGTGTATCCTCATTACGGTTCAAAAACCATGAACTACCTATGTACCCGTGTTAATATATTCAGCTAAAATTGAGATATTAAGGGTTAAATTGTTTTTGCATAATTTTGTATGAAGGGTCTCACAGAATTCTGCATTAGTTATAATATTTTTTTTATGATGTAATTGTAACTTTGTATGGTCATAAATCTTCGGTCAACTCGGCCCTTGATCTTCATTTTTAAGTTCTTTCAACCTAAAAATTTGCTTTTTTTAGTCGCTGATGCTGAATGAAGATGGTGAAACACCCAATCGGGAAAAAAAAAAAGCTTTTTGGTATATTCTAACTTGCAATACATAAAAATGTTGTTATGACTTCATTTAGTGATGTCACTTAAAACTTTGACAATTTCTTTAATCAGCAAGAAATTTGTCTTTTTTTAAAATAAACATAGTCATTTAGTACTGGTTATATTTCTCCCCCCATCCCCCAAATATACAACTTGTAGTTGGTTCGCATTTTCATGTCCATGCTCTGTACTTTTTTTCAGTATTTAACGAAACATGTTAGAGAAAGTATAGCAATGTACTTTATGTACATACCATAAGCATATATGTTAGCAAGTTGTCCACACGTGTATCCTTTCTTTCTTAAGGATCAACACACCCAAGCAAACTACGGGATATCCATATGTGCTTTATGTGAGTTTCTTGCTTTTAGAGTGATCATTGTAATCACTTGCATATAGGCATTCATTCCAAGACACCTTCCTATCTTGAGTGGTTCTAACTTAATACTATAATGCTCGAGTGAAGAAGCAATTTTCACAAGACCTGTTCATCTAATTGTTTAGAAACTAATATCTAAATGAAATATTACCAAAAAAATAACATAAATTGCATGTAATATGATTCTTTTGAAGTAGTCATTAGCGAATACTGGTCAAATATACAGGTGCCACCTCTAACCAAAAAGAAAAATCATATAGGTAACTGTTTTGACTACAAAGCCGCTCACCATAGCACGCCAAAGCACAACCTAGTAGAAGGATGGCCACAGAAGAGATGAAAAAATAGACCTGCAATACAATAATGTTAAATTAATCAGGAATGACGATATGTTTCTTTCCTAGCTGAGAGTGTAAGGAAATAATAAAAGAGTTCCAGAAGAAACAACTATCTAGGGCATACTATTCATAGTCAGTGCTACACTTGAAAGCAGACCACTCAAAATCTGAAGCTTGGGAAAGACATTTCAAGCAGTAAGTTGATCTACAGCTTTCTGTTCGTGAATATATTATATCTAAAATATATTTGAAATGAAAGTTTGGTGGCATAACATTGCCCAACTAATACATGTCTCCCTGTCTCCCTTACTAACATGAAATACACAAATGTCTACAAATGTGTCTATCACACGTCTACAAATGTGTCTGTTCTTTCTCACTAATTAACAAGTTGTCTAGATTTCTTGCCTTTTAGCTGGACACTTCTTGTGAGCAAAATTTTAGTAGCACAAGCATATACAGCCAAGAATTGTAACAAGTCCAAACTCCAGAGAAAAATCTATGGCATGACCACAAAAAACAGTAAGGATGGAAGAACTTTCCCCAGCAAGGCATACAAAGGAAACAAATCACTATATCCAGACAACATTAATCTTCATTAGATTCTTATCCCACTAGTCGTCCATATATAATACATTTTGGATTGCAGGAATTCATTTAACAATGCATTACAAGATAAGCATGAACAAGATTCTATATGCTAATAACTGGTGTAAGATGCGTTTGGTGGTAAGTGGTAAGATACTTTTAATCAAAATCTAGCGAGATTATTAGGCGCACCTTAACTCCAATATACTTGGGAATAGTTATCTCATGCTTTATTATTGTTCTATTTTATGATTGTTCTATTTTGAATAGGATTAATTTAGAATCCTGTTTTACTTAATCTCTGAATTGACAAAATGCTAGCCAAAAAACATTTAGTTTCCAATGGTCATAGTCTCTTTCATCATGGAGCACAATGAGGGTCAAAAATATTATAATTGTCACTTCTGACTTGCTTATAAAATTTATTATTTAAACACCAAGGCCAAGCTTTCCTATACTAAGCTAGCTAGGATGAACACTTTAAATAAGGAGACAAGAAGCCTTTGTAAGGCAAATTGATTCATCTCATAGAGAGATTTATAATATTTATTCTTCTATTGATATTCTTTTGGTGAGAGATTAAAAAATCATTGCCAGGCAGATTCTATTTTTACAATCGAGCCAAAAATCAGTGAAGTGTTGGTATATAATTCAACTACAGTAAAAAAAAACAATTGTCTGTTGTGCATGCTGACATATTATTAATTATAAAGTCGAAGCTTGATTTGTTGGTTGTTTTTGCTAACTGAGCAGCCGTAGTTGGCAGGATCATATTACATATTGTTTAGCATGAAGTCCCACTATTAATTTGAAGTTGAAAGAATTTGATTCCTAGATGCCCAAGTTGCCTATTTTGAGAGAAAAAAATCAGCATATACAATTCTACACCCTCCAATATAACTTGGAAATCAAATTCTAGATCACAGTTACTTGTATCAATGATAAATGACTCAAAAATTAGCTGTTCTTTGAATGACTGGAGTTACGAACCATATATGGAGCAGATATGTATTGAGATTAATAACTTTATGGTGCATATGAGAGAATAAACAACATAAGACTTCAAAAAATTAATAACTTTTAGGAATCAAAATGTTATGGTGCAGAGGCACCAATAGCAGTATATAGTCGTGCCAATTTATTAGCAGCCCACAGTTCACTGCTTTCACTTACGATTTATCCATCACAACTTCACACCCCAATATAATTACCCTATCCTAGCAGTTGCATTTAACAGCCTATCAAAAAGTGGGGAAAAAGAACTATGATTTCTTCTCCACAATGCATACACTATCAGACTCTTATTTGTGAAATATTTACACTGTATAAGTGGCAACAATGAATTCTTCCAATGAAGTAACTTCTTCATCCACTTTCACTCAACATGGTGCAGATACCTTTTTCCTTGTTCTAAAAAAGGGCTGTTTTACCAGCCAACTCACATTTAAGCACTGATTCCACCAAGTTCAAAATTGGTAAAAGAGATTGCATTCAACAAGATGGAAGCATCAACAAGGTATGCACCATGATTTCATTAGAAGATGTTCCATAGAAAGTAAATGAATAAAATAAGCATGACCATTAGCCTTATTAAAGAAAGCTTTCTTCAGATGGATGTTTAGGAAAATCAATGTACAACATTCTGCTTAGAGGTAAGGTGCTAGATGCACTTTTTAGTTCAAATCATTTGTTGCGACAAACATGCTTAATCAGGAGAAACACAAAACATGCTACTTGTGCAATTTAGTTAATATGGAAAAAGCAAAGTTGTGTCAAAATGAGGGCAAGTACAAAGTACACAACAACCAAAAAATATATCTAGTACAAGAACTGGTAAAAAGCCAAGTCCATACCCTAGCCACGAGTGAAGAATCAATAGGATTGTTGGCTCTACCAACCCAAATGAGGAGAGCAAATGCAATCATAAAAACAAATGTCAGTGCAATCACCTACAAAACAAAAGTGGAAATTAATTTGCACTTGTACATTATGACACTAAGCTAGAGAAGCATCAGTATGTTTATTCTCATATAAGTTGTTTACAAAAGATTCTTCAAAAATAACACCCAACATAGATTTGATACAGTGAAGATATGTAAAATTAAGCAACAGAACCCCAAGAAATATGGTAACTGTGATTATTTTATGATTACCAAGATCACAAATTTCTGTCGGCTTCCAACATGCATAGTCCCGAAAGAACAACATCTCCTCCGACCATCTGTGTGTAATGAACTTATCTTCGTCTTTGACTTTTCCAACAAAGCTTCATTATAGCTACTTTCATCATCTTCTTCGTCTTCATCATTTGCCTGGTGGCACAGATCGACCCTGTAAAAGCATTTTTCTGATAAACATATAGCAGAGTGCTTTCTTTATATGTTTGCAGAGACTTGGGCAGCATTCTGCTTATGGTGCACATAAAATTAATGTTTGGTTCGTAATATAAATATAACAGTGCAATCTTGAATTCTACCAGTTCACAATTTGTAAAGAAATCAAGAAGTTTAACTGCTTCTCAGTCAGGCAACACCAGTGCCCACGTTATTGCAGATGATTTCTGATGCAG
This sequence comes from Phoenix dactylifera, assembly GCF_051530095.1. Classification (NCBI taxonomy): domain Eukaryota; kingdom Viridiplantae; phylum Streptophyta; class Magnoliopsida; order Arecales; family Arecaceae; genus Phoenix; species Phoenix dactylifera. The sequence continues at coordinate 27,286,838 of NC_143198.1, read as the reverse complement.
ACAATGTGAAAGCTGGCAATGTGATATGATTTGATAATAGTTAATATTCAAATTAATATGGACTGCATCGAATGTCAATAAAATTTAACATTTGTTAAAAGGCTAGGCAATCACTTCCATGTTGGCATAATGGGTGAGGTCTACCTTCTTAACAACTGCTATAGTTTTGATACCATGAAAGGACAGTGACTTATCGTTTTTCTAGTTACTAGGATTATCTAGTTAAATTTACCTGATCATATCATATTTCTATTGCTATTTAATCTCTCGTCAAAGGGCATGAGATTCCAAGAGTTATATTCCTCTTATTATTCAATTATTTATCAAAAGGTAACAGATTTAGCAGAAAATGAAATGACAAATGAAAAAGAAGAAAGAGGGGATGAGGAGTTAGCTTGCAATGATGAAAGATAAAAATTGAAACATGGACTCAAATCTTGAATATGTGAGACAAGTTTTTCCATTTATCTTTCAGCAACAAAGGATATATAGATAAATGAAGAATCCAGGCAAGGCCAAAGTAAAACTTTGGGAGGGTGACATCAATAATCAAATCTCTATGTAATATATCATTTCCAGTAATCAATTATATGACTGCTTAGATGATGTCAAATGGAATGGGGCCTCAAATCTTTGATATGTAAAAAGAGTCCTATTTATTTCATTTCTCACCTGCTAGAGTTTGTTTTCCAGCTTGTATAAAGCATGTATGAATCTGAGAAAACTAACACAAGGTTAGCTAAAAATTTCAGGTTAGCTAAAAGTTTTTGACTGCGACAACCCAATTGCAGAACTCAATAGAGGGACATGCGAATTAGGGTTTTCCATTCATATTAGTTAGTTGTTAAAAGGAGTTTTACTGCATAAATTCAAAAGAGGACGGAAAAAAGCAGACTAGCCAATTTTCAAGAGATGACGATTTTGTGACTTCACCAATGCCAATAAAGGTTCTAGAGATGGTTGCATTAACAGAAACTTAACAGAGATGATCAAGAGGGTTCCATGAACTCATTCTTAAGATTACTAGGGATTCTCTGTAATATCTAGGGCAAACTAGCAAGAAAACCTTGTACATTAGTCTGTATTTTTTAAGGTCATGTTGAAGAGAAAGCTACAATCACACTATTAGGTCTACAATAATTTCTCCTACATGTGGGGTCTACAACGAATCTATCCAATGCAAGATTCTTATCCAAGTTTCCCAATCTCGGTATCGGGCCTGTACAGGGACCATGCTGGTGCAGCATCAATACATATGGTATGGGCATCGATATGGCATACTGATTCTCGGCACATCTCCCATGCCGAATCTCGGTTTAGTACTAGTACGGGCATATGGTATGATACACCTGATATGGGGCAATATGCACCAGTTCCGTGAACCAAGTTTTTATGCTTAGCGTCTAATATTTAGGTTCTTAACAGGAATCTACATGTTTGTTTTTAGGAGAGATTGGTTGGGTTTTAGAGAATTCAAGCATTTTGGGGTTTTCGTCTCTAGATTCTAAAAGTTTCGGTGGGCCTAAAGGAATACAACTAGTCATGCCCTTGTATACAATTATGGGAAAAGCTCCCTCCTCAATGGCTTAAACTTTACACTGACGGCTTTACATCCAGAAGTTGCTCTGGCATTGGCGGTATCATTAGAAATAAGTGGGGTGACCCTGTTCTTTCTTACTCCAAGCAGCTGCCGGATAAATCTATGTCCTACTTCATGGATTCGTTCGAAAGCGAAAGAAAAGACCAGAAAATGTTCTAAGGATTGGGCAGGATCTAAAGGAACCCAGTCACAATAGGCCTTCATATTTGAAATTCTACGAGTCTATGTGACTCAAAGAATTAGCTTCTCTTAGATCTTGATCATTAGTTTTCAAGAGAACCGACTAATTCTTAAATTTTTGCTTCGAAAGTTGGATGGTATCCAAAGGCAACTAACAAAACTTCCTGATAATTCTTTGCTATCTTTCCTTCTTTTCTACTTTTACAATTCAATTGTATTCTCCTTTGTTTTCGCATGCCCTCTCTCCATCAAAGTAAATTGATATGAAAACTGAAATAGAAAGCAAGTGATCACTATTTCCTATGGAAAGACAAAGAAATTGATGGCAGGCAATTCAAAGAAAGGATTGGCAAGATAACTAATGGAAATAAATATTCCTTTGTAGATTAAAGGATGTTATTATAACTAAAGTTATGGGTGTGAGATTCATATATAATGGAAACAAGTTCTATCAATGATAACAATTAGCCTATAAATAATGAAACAATGAGACTCATAAATTGTGAAATAAGATTTCTTGAATAGCACCATGGAATTCATGAATGCAAAGCTGTCAAAGGTTCCAGGTGAAGTAAGGCGCCAACATCTCTTAGAGCCTAGATGCATGGGCAAAATTATAGATATGCATATAAATAATAATGCATACATGATTCTAAATATATTTAACAATGAAGTATCATTTTATGAACACAATACAAAAAAAAAGTACTGGGATTCAGATTTATACAAATACGAAGGACATGGCATGTTCAGTGCTGCAGCTGCAGCAGCAGCTGAAAAAGAGGAGGAGGAGGTGGAAAAGGAAGAGGAAGAGCAGGACCAACACCAGCACCAACAGCAGAGGAGGAGGACAAGGAGGAGGAGGAAGAGGAGGAGAAAACGAAGAACAACAGTCAAAAAATGGGACTTCAGTCACCTATTTCACACAGAAGCAAGGTCCCCTGTTTCACACAGAAGCAGGGACGCCCCGTCCAAAGAATAGGAACAAGAGAAAGAAGAAAAAGTTCACACAACAGCAGCGCCCCCTGTTTTTCCAGAGAAGCTAAAATTTATCTTATCAGCACAACACACAAATAAAAAAGAATAAAAATTTATTGGAAATGCTAATGAAGTAGGGGTGATCTTTTTCTTTTTTAGGGGCGCAGATGCCATGTGAAGAAGAAGAACTGGTAGATGGCTAGATGGCTTTGATGCTGTCGCACAGGTAAGAGGGGAAGCCTGGCATACCAAACTTTAGAGCTCTTTTAAACCTTTTGGAGTTCCTCTTTACTCCCTTGTCCCTTACCAAACCAACCACTTCATTAATTTCTCTTGGTTTTTTAATTGTAGAGCTTTGATTAATGGCTGAGATTATTCTTGCAGATCTAATCAGGAGATTAAGCTTTATTTGAGAAGGCATGCCTTTTTTGCACCTTAAAGCCTCAATGAGATGAATGCCTTTGAGGCTTTTTGTGTGCCTCTTTAAAGGGGCTTCACCTCACTACAAGCGAGGCACTTCGGGTGGGCTTCGCCTGTGCATCATTCCTAGGCGTGATGGAGATACACCTTTGACAAACGAGCATGAATGGTGGATATTTTTTTAAAAAATGCAAGGAGTAAGTTTTCTATATTAATATGAAAGGCAAACAAGTTTTTTACTAATTGTGGAGGTGGCTCCATGAATATTCCAAGTGGATTCCAAGAATAATTGAGATGGTTGCATGACAATGAGGATGGCTTTTATAACGTGAAAAGATATCAAGATCAAGGTGAAAATGGACTTTTGCTGGCGAAGGAAGATGGTTTAGATATTTGGAGGTAATTCAAAGTGCTGATATTTTGGATAATGGTAAAAAAAGGAAATGGATTAATGGGAGATAAAATAGAATGTATAAATAGGAAATGGGAAAATATATCAAAAAAAAGAGATAGTACGGATAATTTTTATCTCTTTCCATTCTTTTCCTTCTTATCATTTTTTCCATTCTTTGCATTGCTTTCAACTCTGACTTAGAGATAGCAGATTTTCAAGTTACTCCTATGTCTATGTTAGCATCCTATCTTATAACAGGCATTAATGGGGAGATAAGAACCAACTACTTTCTAGTTTCACTCACTTTTTCTTTTCCGGAAGATGCCTCGATGCAACCCCCTCTTCCTAATGTGAATAAATGTGGTGCCCTCCTCATCCCTCTCGAAGTTGTATATTTCCTGATATTATTTTCTTTCTTTTGTTCCCCATCATCTTTATTTTCCATTCTCTTCTTTCCTGTTTCCTTAAAATACCATAGGGGAAATTGTGGATGAAGGGGAGCATATGCACAGCTCGTCACAACACACTAATATTCCTACAAAGAATATGAACTACATATTGAATAGCTTTGTAGTCCTCATTGTTTATGTTTGATAGTTTAGATGCATAGATACATAAGCTGCCTGAGGAAAGAAGTCCCTATCATTCTCCTAGGCTGCAAGATTGGGTTATATTCAGTTAGATTACATTTTTACAAGCAAAATAGAATGTAATGTACAAATACAGTATGATGGAAGCTAATGTTATTGACAGAAGGTTCAAGAAAATGGATCAGAAAAGTGAAAGACATGGATTTACAACCAAGTCTACAGTCTCAATACCAGCACGTACACTGGTACCTTAATTGGTGTGGTATTGGTAGTTTGGTACCGTACCAACACATGGTACAACTGTTGGTGCTGGTAACAAAATTCAGATATTGTACCGTACCTGTACAGTAGGTATCAAGGGACACAATGCTACCACTACCTTACTGGATAGTACTGTACTTCAATCCATGCATGCAACTAAAAAATATATAATAACATCTAGTAAAAATTACTACATAAAGAAACACGGTGAGAACTTACCAAAATGACAAGAGCAGAAGGAATGCAGCTAGAAACAAAATTTCAGGACAAGCTGCAAAGTAATAATATTACTAATTAGATTGTTGATGTGTTCTTGAATGCATAAGTTTACGGGAGTTTGTGGAGCAAGCCCAGAAAGAAATCACTAAAGCACTGAGATGGCATACCCATCAAGAAAAACCCACAACCGCGTGACCAGCACGGCCAATCCCCACAAGTAGCAAAAGGAGTAAAGATGAAATATGTCAAGTAACCTGTTACAGAATTAGCAGATGCTATTAGAACATATGGTGTAATAAAGGTGGGTATCACTGACAATGTATAACTAGACCAATGAATTCCGAATAGCCTGGAAGCTATCAGCTGGTACTATCAAATAGACTTTCAAAAAATTCTAGTATAAAGCAAACAAAGGCAAAATAGCAAAGATGTATTTTATAAAATAATCTTCCCTTCTAAAGAAAATAAAGTAATGTTGTGTTTACTACCAAATTAAAAGCATATTGAGGTCATTAAAAGTTACAAGGACAACTGAAAAAAATCCAAAAAGAGATATGCCAGATGAGCAGTCCGCATGCTGGTAAATGCAATAGCATTGTACATACTCTTTATCTAGCAGCATACTGTCCCGCACAAGGTTTATGGGTATTGTATCTATAGAGAGTGACCATGATGGTCAGATCAATATTTATTTTCAAGACAACAGAAGCCAGCTCCTTAGTTTCTACAGTTTTGGTTTGGTTGTTGTTGATGGAACGTTAGTTTTTCTCTGAAGTTCTCATGGTAAGTAACAAAGAAACTAAGTTCAAAGTAACATATTCCATCAAAATTATAAATCAATAAGTTGTTTCTTCTTCTTTAGGAAATTTATACTAAGATCTTCCCCTGTTCATTCTTCCTTGCTGCCTTTCCCCAGCAATGAAACATATTGTCATTTCCTGGTGGTGTGATAGAACAGCTTTAAATGCGTTCTTACACTCCCAACAAATATACATGTTTCGAAATAGAGATGCTAAAATAATTTTAACATAGTTAACTAGGAACCATGTTGTTTACATAGGTTGATGGAGCTTTTTTTGAAAAAGAAAAATCCATTAGTGTACATTCATTAAGAATTATTAGCCTGTATTGCTTCTGCTGCAATAATATCAAAATGAGTAACCCAACTATTAACAAACAACAAACTTGCTCAACCAACTTGTGACTTTAGTTAATATAATCCTAAAGCTTTCATTTTAAGGTATTTGCAATTTGTAGCACATCCAAATGCACATGCTGACTGACATGCACCTTTTAGTGGGCCTAAGAGTCATAATGAAGCCAATTTAAACTCTCTCAATTGAACCATAGTTTCATCAGCCATCAATATTAAAAACTTAATACCTAGTTACAATTTTAGAACTCAATTGTTATATGATTTAAACTTTGCACTGGAACTATTTGGCATATATTATTTAATAAAACATAACTCACCATAGATGTCCAGTGATCCATATTTGATTAAGTGTAATAGTAAAATGCATATGTTAACTGGAGCGAGGAAAAAAAAGCAAAATGTTCATGTTAATTGTAAAAAGAAAAAAATGTACTACATATACTAATGAGATTCGCATCTTTCAGCTATCACTATCGTAGTAGTGCCTATTATGAGATTGTTAATCAAACACTGCATCAATATAAAAATTAAAATTACAAGAGCAGTAGCAACTTCCATGGAGAAAAATATCAAAAATATTATTAAGCTTTATTATTTATAATATTAAGAGAACTAACATATTTATTTATGTCACAAGCAATTCCAATAAACCTTATAAATTACAGTCAAATCCTTATACTGTTGCAAATTATTTGTTTTCAAATTGTTAGCATCTACACTCCCACACACTCTAGGTGGGCCATAAATTCAGCTGATAATTGTCAAGATGCAATAAATCATATTTCACCAGATTCTAGAATGCAGCTATGAAAAAATATAGGCAGTCTATATATAGCTTTATAAAGAGACTGATTTTTCAGAAAGCTATGACATGAGCATCTTCAAGGTTGCAGCAACTCGTGATACTGTCTTGTATAGCTTCATGCAGAAAGAATATCTGGAATCATCTATTAGATGGACTAAGAATAGAATGGAAACAATTTTACAAAAATTAGACAAAAACAAATTAAGTTGACATCACAAAAGTCATCAGATATTTTAAAAATTGCAACTTCACATGAGACTACAGAAACGAAGCGACAAAAAATACATTAAGCTGTTGCGAGATTGGTGGAATATACTAGGGATGAGTTTACTATTAAAAGTAAAATATGTGACCGTGTTAAGAACTTTTGAACAATCTTATATGAAGCTAGTGCTGTTGAAAGAATGATATCATAGTTAGCATGTAAATAATATATAAAGCACAAGATTCCTGAACATCAGGAAAATAGCATTCTATACATCTTAATACTTGTCTCACCTAAGTTGTATGACCCAATCATGAGATGGAAAATCTGCAACACAGCAAGCAGTTTCCGTTAAAGATTAAAAGACAGAATTTATCAATGCAGCGGAATGCATAAAAGAAACAACAGCACATTCAACATACAATGGTGAATGTACAAAAATCTATACTGCCATCATATGGAAAGTAGATCGATGTGTCAAAGATTTTCCTTTTTATTAAAAAAGGAAGAAAACTCAAAAGTATACATGTTCTTGGCTATAGTAAATAAGACTTATAATATATCAGACAATGTACATGTTTTTAAGTACATATTTTTTTTAAATAACACCATCTTTCTACATGCTTTTTTTAAAATCAAGTAGTTGGCTGGAACATGGCTTGCATATCCAGGAAACCATATAAATTTGATTGGCCAAATCTTTCATTGTCACAAGGTATCAAGATGGCATGTTTCACTGCAATTTCGGATCTTACTATAACAACAAGACCAAAATCAAGCATCAACTTATCATGGATTCAATAAGTACTTCTCGATCGTGAACCTACACAAACTGATTAAATAACATGACAAAGAAAGAAATACAAAAAGGACTAAAACATCTATGTGTCATTTTTTATGTTTACTGTTCTTCAGAGTTCAAAACCACAAACATTACACCAGAAGAACATTAAGCACTGATTATATAGCCAGATATTCTCTCTTGTGATTTCTACAAGCACAATCTACAGAATTTTACTCAAATTATAAGGAGAAAATGAATTACTGAGACAAGCAATTTAGGATCTGCTCAAACATATAAGCAGATACTAAAGTCAGAAGTGTTTGAGTACTATAAACTGCCAAAGTCACTGTGATGCGGTACAGATGATTTAGAGTAGAAAATATGAATAGAAAGGAGAAGGGAGGGAAGTTCAGGAGTCCACCTGATGTCAAGACAAAGTTTTCATTCCAAAATACTCTAACTCAAACAGTAGATATGGGGGTGCCATATATAGCCCCCTATGCAACTACCCATGATCCCCACAAATGATCATGTAACTACCCATGATCCAACAACATCATGGGTCACTACACTAGCCAAATACAGTCATACAAGCCAGCAACTAATAAAAGACGAAAATACATAATAAATAAATGAAAATACACAAGAAAATAAAACTAGGGTGGCCGAAGTGCTATGCACGCCGGCGACGCCTATATACATGCTGGAAACGGTGGTCTGTGTCCCCACCACACTGCTTTAAATTTGATCGGCCACTTAACAACAATGGAAACTTAAAACACATCTTTTTTTATTTTTTTGGTGAAAACGGCAATTCATATAGCTCTAACATGAGTATATCCTGCCAAGTCACAAGGAAAAACACATCTTTGGTTCAACCAACTACAAGTAGAAATGATCATTTAGAAAGGCAGTGAAAAATGATTGAATCAAAATAAGTTAACCTATTTCTATATATCAGATTCTACTAATATAGCAAAGTATGATGATTGCTCCATCTAAACATTAAGTAACATAAAACTTAAACGACAGAGTTGGATGATATGTGCCTCAAGACAATGTTTCACTTACCTTTTGGCGAGTCCAGCCAAGTTGTTGATTGCGTAAGTGGATTCTTAATAACTAGCATAAACAATAAATACATTAGTATAACTAATTCATAATGAGCAAACATATAATTGTAATAGGACACCAAAAATTCCACTTTTTACATTGAGTACTTACATTAGAATGTAATAGAAGTAAGAAAAGATGCATTAGACATATCTATTCCATATTTCACATCACTTAAACAACTGCATCAGGTTTCAGCAAATGATCTTTAATGCACTGAGATTCATTTAAGCACAAAAGGCTGTTCATTAGACATATATACTGGGCTCATATAGAACATATAACTAATGATAAACTCAAAGCACTGTATAAGCATCCAATTGACATACAAACCAGCACCGCTGATTTTATCTTACTTCAGCTCTACAAACATCACAATCAATGGTTCTTGTCAAAACCACAACCTGAAAAATCACAAACACCTTTAATTTTGTAGCCTATGAAGATCTACTTCTGGGATATACAAAGTGATAGAAAAAGTACCTCTCCCCATATAGAACCCCTAGCAAGACTTCCCTATCTTTTCTTACAATAAGCATACCACAAAAGATTACTATAGCCATTGTGGAGTAGAGAAAGGATTGTGTTTATGAATCCTAACTTTCTATAGACATTGTGAAAGTGCAAACTTACAGAGGAATCCTACAAAAAAATCAGCCAAAGTGCAAATTACTGAACTAAAGCATTAAGGGAATCCAAATGCCTGTTTAAACTGCTATACTAGTTATGGAAGGAAAATAGAAAGGACTGAAAAAAATCCTTTAGAATCCATGAATGTTTTGGCATAGGTGGGTATTGCAAGGAGTAGACACACAGTGCTCTCACAAAATCTATCCTCGATCCAAGTGCTTTGCTAGTTAAACACACTCCCTGTGGAACACTAACTGAAATGGAAGAGACAATAGATAAGCCAAGATTGTACCAAAAGTAGGCAGCCATTAATGATCTTATCCATATGGTTATTAAATTCTATAGTAGACACTATTGTGAAAACCAATAAGAAACAAACAGGGAAGTTGCTGTCAAATAACAGCTCAGGTGGAAAATATTGGCATTGGTACAAGCTGAAAAAGGTTAGTTTCTGGTAATATGAATCTTTCTTATTGAATGTGCTTGTGAAAAAAAAAATCTCCAATACCTCTTCCTCGTATTTAAATTTCTTTACGTTCTTTTCTCCTTTTCTTATTTTTCTTTCGGTTATAAGTGGTCGGCAGACTGCAACTTAGGAGTTCGGCAATTCAATAGAGCAGAAGAACCATTATTTTGGTTGGCGATTACTAATTTAATTGCTCTGCACTTTGGAAACTTAACAAGATAATCACTTTAATAACATTCAATTCATGATTACTGCCGTTCCCCACAATTTCCCAGATTAGAAAGAACAAGAAAACACCATGGCGGAAAACAAGGAGGATAAATTTAACGAGTTCTTGCTCTGCATCGCAAACAAATCAAGAAAACAATTAAAAGAAGCAAGAATCAACCAGAAAGGGGTCAACCTGCAAGAAGGCCACGATTGCGATGGCCCCATCAACGATAGCAAGAACAGCGTCGACCGCCACGATTGCCAGCGGCAGGCATCTCCCACCACCCAGCCCGCCCTTGGCTCCCCCGCCCCGCAGCATCTCCTCTTCCAACCCAGGGAGAAGAAAAGGGGCATAAAAGGATCACCAAGAACGCCCTTTTCTAGAAGTAATCTTGTACTCCGACAACCAGAAGGTATCGATTTCGACCTAAAAATCGAAACTTTCGAAGCCCGTTGAGTCGCCGAGCCGTGGCGCTCCTATTAGGGTTTCTTCGGATGGCGGTGTGTTTGGATTATAGTTTTGAGAGTAGCGGAGAGAAGGATGAGGAGGATTGCGGAGGAGGAGGGGGGGGAGGAGGAGGAGGAAGCCTGAGTCAACGAGTGGAGGGGTGGGGGGAGATGTCGGATGCGGCCTTGGCGGTTGGCGGATCTGCGGTTTTGACCCAAACAACGCGATAATCATATAGCAACCAAGTTTTTATAATACTATAAACCATTCAATTGAAAGTTTGCAATTTTTTATTATCAATACTAATTAGAGAGAGAGAGAGAGAGAGAGAGAGAGGAGGGGGGGGGGGGGGGGGGGGGTGGGCGGGCGGGGGGAAGGGAGAGAGCTGTGCACAATAAAGCAATGTATTTGTTATCCATACCATTTAAGGAGAGTGAATTGTGCTTCCTTTTTTTTATATATATAACAGGTGTTTCATACATTATGAGTACAAATACATCTAATAAAATTAGAAAATAATAAAACTTAATATGCTTTAGACAACTCCACCTTCATATTTCATAGAGTACCTTCAGAGTGGCAGGCCACATAATAAGTCTTTCAGTGTGTAGCTTCATTGGTCTCTCCGAACATATGCTTAGCCAGAAAAATTATCCTATCACTCACCATCACCCAAATATTTTAAAGCAGAGAATGTCCCTCTCTATAATAGTGCTCTTTTTCAGACATCCCTCCTGGAGATAGCAAGCTACTCAACAGGAAAAAGCTTTTGTTATCAATATTATATTAAAAAAAGTGAAGTATGCCCTCTCCCATGCTTCTCTCTTTTATTTTTTTAATTAAAAGAACTTGGAGATCATGAGTTTTTATGGTAGTATAAACTGTTTCCGCTATGAATGGCTCCCATATAAAGAATTTTAGTGGTTATAGTGGAAATACAATAGCTATTTCTATATATGTGATCTCGCTCCATGTTTCTGTGGAGCCATTTATGCTATTTTTGTTACCACATATATTGCAGCAGGAATTTTAACAAAAAGTTCTATAAATAAAGCATATTAGCAATGTCAAGGGCATGTTTGGTGTTGCTAGAAAAAATGCATTTTTACAATTTTGACGTAAAAAAGTACTTTTTGGAAGGAATAAGTATTCAATAATAATATTTGAAATCCACCGCGGCAATTAAAGGAAAAAAAAAAAAAGATGTGCTTAAAAAATGCCTGAAAACCTAGCTTCTAGCTTCTTTTTTTTTCTTTTGTAAAAAAGGACATTTTAGAAAAGGTAACCTTAAGCTTTTATCATAAATCATTGTACAAAGAACATGCGAGTTCATTTACCAAAAAGAGAAGAACATGTTAAGTTAGAGAAAGTAACAGTAAGTTTATTCACCGAAAAAAAAAAAAAAAAAAAAGAGCATGTTGAGTTCTCTGTACCCTTCCAATCGAAGCAATATAAAAGTAGGCACAAACCTCTTTTGAGTTCTAATGGAATTAATATTGTGCATCTTTTTTTGAGTACATTGGTACCAAAATATTAAGTACAAAATGTAAAATATATGTAGTTTACCCCTTAGTTGCTTTCAGATAAGAGATATTACCTCAGATTGCTGGAAGGAGGGGAGAATTGCAATAAATTCACCCTTTGCACCAACCCAGGTGGTCTGGTATGCGCACAAGTGATGCTGTCATGGCACAAATAAAGGACACCATGTGAAACAACAGGTTGGTTGCCAATTTGATGAAACTCTCTAAATTTGTCATGTTTTGCACATCAAGTGATTCTCAGCCTTGCATATGTTTTTCTGACTTCCGTGCTCAACTTGATTATATTCATCTTTTTTTCCCTTCATTTCTTTGAGAACATGATGATGGTTTTCAATTGTGGCTCTTTGTAGGTGGCATCTGTATTCTCTTGAAGTTCACTAGGAGCACCAATAGTTGCCCAAGGTAAATCATTTATGTAATGTTAGAATAGTTTGTGGAGTTTTATGCATGCTTTTATGTTGGTGAGAAAGTGACAGGTTGCACCTTGTCCATTCCTTGTTGGAAGCAATAGCTAGTCTGAATTACAGTGTCCTGTAACTTAAGTAGAAGATGATGAAGGCTGGTTGATGCGCAAGAATTAAGAAATTTTTGCCACTCTTAACATGGTTGCTTGTCATGGTACCCCCAATCTGATGCATAATCTTGGCGCTAATATCTCAGCAGATATAAAATGATAGATAGTGAGATATTCGGCAATACAATATAAACATATTGGTCAATATTTTTCAATCAGATATTTATTTTCTTAAATGGATTGTTTAGCTAATAGGTTTTGTTAGAGTAGAAAAAGGAGTTACATCCCGGTAGGAGGTATTGTCCGCTTTGGATAAGGATGCACGTGCGCTGCCTTTGAAGGCAATATTCTCCTCACGGCTTTGCCCTTTAAAAGGCGCCTCTCGAGGGAAGGGGGTGTGCCCCGTTGGAAAAATTTAAATGCGCAGGCAGCCCAAGACTTAGCTGTGTGCGCATATGAATTCAGTGAAACGCTCGCTGGGGCGTATCGCTGTGGCTTTTGGGAATTAAAAGAAGGCTGGCCGTATCCACATTCCGCGGACGCATGCCAGCCCTCTTTGGTTTCCACAGGCGAGCGCCAGCAGGCTGGCTGGCCGCGTCCGTGGATCGCAGACGCATGCCAGCGCCCGCTGGTTGCATAATTACCGCGGACGCATCTGCAAAAATGACCAAAAAATCTCCTGACTAATACCCCTATATATACTTCTATTTCATCCTATTCTAGAGACGAAAAATTAGAGAAAAATATTAGAAAAATTCTGAAAAAAAAGTTCTTCCTCTTAGCTACTTCTCATTTTTATTTCTGCAATTCTATTCAATTCATTTTATTCTTTTTATTTCATTTTTCGCTGGATCTGCAAATCCGATCGGGTTAGTTTTGACTTTTCCGAGACGTACTAAAGAAGAAGTTGTAGGGTTGTCGTATCTTAGAGGAGAATTGTCGAGAGACTAGTATGTGGGGGCCAACACTTATTTGGGACAGCATCAACATTCTTCGAACTGCCTTCAATCAGGCTATTTCCTCTTACTTTTGTTTTAAATTTAATATTAGTAGATCTGTAGGATTTGTAATTTTATAATTTGAATTTATTAAACGAATAGATTTATTTTATGCTAGAATAAATTTCTTTTGTAATAAAATAGATTTATCTTGATATCGAATAAAAAATATATATATTATTTCTTTTAAGAATTTCTATTAATTGTAATTATAGATTTATTTGCTTAGTTAGGTAATATATTGCTAACAATCTAAAGAAGTGTTTATTTATTTATTTATTTTGTTAGTAATATATAATTTAGTAAATTATTTTAAAAAGGTAATATTTTTTTTAATCTCCAAGAGGTTTATTATACCTCCATTCAGACTCCTCAAGGAGTAATTTTCAGATCTCATTCAAACAGAAAATTCGTAAATTGGTTAATACATAATAATTAATTCATTGAATTGACTTATTAGATCTCAATCAATTATTCTAATAAAGTAATAAATCATATAATTCATTGAATTGATATTTTAGATCTTAATTACAATAATTGATTTACTACCACAAAATTAGTAATTAATTATTCTAATAAGATAATAAATCTTATAATTCATTGAATTGATATTTTAAATCTTAATTATAATAATTTATTTGCTACCACAAAATTATTAATCAATTATTCTAATGAGATAATAAATTTTATAATTCATTGAATTGATATTTTAGATCTCAATTATAATAATTGATTTACTGGCACAAGATTAGTAATTAATTATTCTAATAGGTAATAAATCTTGTAATTCATTGAATTGATATTTTAGATCTCAATTACAATAATTGATTTGCTGGCACAAAATTAGTATTCAATTATTTTAATAAGATAATAAATCAATTTTAATATATAATTCATTGAATTGACATATTAGATTTCAATTACAATAATTGTCTAGCTAGCACTAAATTAATAATTAATTATTACTAATTTGAAAAATTTAAACAGAAAATTTGAAAATTGATTAATCCATAATAACAAATTTAAGTTTGCACTTAGACTTTTGAATTTGTGAATTTGTGTGATTTCTAGTGATTATATCCACTAAGTAAAAGTGTCAAAGAAAAGCTTGTCAAAAAGGCATACGTGCCTAAGAAAGGCTGGTACTTAAGTGAGCTTAGTGCTCCACCACCGATCTGGAGCTGATATGGCTATTATTTTTTGGATATATCAACTAAACATTCAAAATTGAATACAAATTTTAGTGCAATCTTTTGACATAGACTTTTTACCTTCATTCAGGTTTCTGTCCTTTTTCTATAACCTTGAACCTATGGCCTCAAACACTAGTGACTACTTTAGTGCCAAATCTGAAAAATTTGATGGTCATAACTTTAGGAGGTTGCAGAACCAAATACGGTTCTAGCTCACCATATTAGGGTTGATCTCTGCCATAGGTAAGAGCACCACTGAAGTTGATAACGGATCCAACCCAACTACTTCACGATATGCTACTCGCCAAAACTCAAACCGGAATTCATCCTCCTCTCACACTGAACTTTCTGCCTCCACCAGCACACCCTCTAGGACACCTGATGAAATAGACTATCATTACATTCATAGAATCTTAGGTGCCCTTTCTGAGATGCTGTATGATATTTATTACACAGCCAAGAGTGCTAAAGAACTCTGGGACACCCTAAAAAGCAAATTTGGTCTTGATGATGCTAGGGTAAAGAGGTTCAAGGCCTCCGACTTCAATAACTTTAGGATGGTAGACTCAAAGCCTATGAATGACCAAATCCATGATTTTGAAATCCTGATCCACCAATTTAGTGCTAATGGAACCAATTTGGATGAATCATTCTAAGTAGTCTGTCTGATAGATAAACTACCTAATTCCTGGTCTGATTTTGCTAAGATTCTGAGCCATACCCAAGAAGGTCTCACCCTAACCCAAGTTTTGAACTCTATTAGAATAGAAGAGCAACATAGGCTCGGGAGTAAAACCTCTACTAGATACAAGAATAATGCTTATAATGTAAAGGCCCCACCTAAGAAAAATCAGAACCGATCCTTCAAAAATAAACATTACAAAAAGAAATCTTTCAACTTTAGAATTCCTAACCACCATAGTGGGAAACCTATCCAATCCCAGGAGCAGAAGAAGAAGAAGAAAGAGGATAGTAGTGTCCGTTTCAGTTATGTGTGCGGTCGGACCAACCATTTGTCTCCCCAATGCTTCTATAAAAAGACTGCACCTCTTCAATCTAAGAAGAAGGGTCCAGACACAACCAGTGCTTAAGTCAACATGATGACTTCCGGCGCTGGTTCCTCTGAAACAGTTTTCAGGTCTGTTTCCTTCACTTCTGAAGTTAACATAACTTTACAAGCACTTGATTGGTGGATTGATATCAGAGTTGGTATTCATATTTGTTCGGATCGCTTCTAATTTTCTTCTTACCAGGTCTCAAGTGGAGGAGCTGTGATTATGGCAAACAACTCGGAGGCACATGTGCTAGGAGTGGGATGAGTGGTCTTAAAGCTTACCTCTGAAAAAGTCATGTTCCTACACAGCGTCCAACATGTTCCAGTTATTAGGAGAAACCGCATTAGTAGTTCCTTGCTTATCTAGCAAGGCTATCGTCTTGTTTTTGAGTCCAATAAAGTTGTAATTTTTTATGGTGTAATGTTTATTGGAAAAGGATTCCTAAATGAAGGATTGTTTAAGTTGAATGTAATAGTACTTATCTCGGTACACTCTTACAAAAACGAGTAGTTGTGATTGGCTGCATGCACGACCATGTGGTGCACGCAGTGTAGAGTATAATTTCTCCAAAACCATTATCTTTCCCAAAATTTCATGACATAGAACTTTTTTATTGATATAATAACATGATATTCAAAGAACTCGACCTATTTTCTACTCTAAACCTACTTCCACACTTAAAAAGTGTAAAAAATAGGAGGAGGAGATACGGTGGCTGAGACTAATAAATGATTTAGGCCATTCATAGTAAAAGAGAAATAGAAACTAAGAGTATTTGGAGGTCTATAGTTGAAGTTGTACTATAACTCAAATCGTATTACAACTTGCAATAGTTAACTTACAAGGAAGTTTACATTTTGTGTTTAGAGAGTTGGGAGAAGAGAGAGGTATTTTTGCAAACATTTTGTCAAATATCTTATAAGTAGATCAGACATGAGCACTTGGTGTACATAGAAATAAGAGCATTTTGGACGAAGAGGTCAGTATTGAAGCTATCAATCGAGAGGGTCCGGCCATGGACCTATGCATCTATAGGCAGGGGAGCAAGTGCTGGTATGAGCTTTGAGAAGGGTAGAGAAGGTGAAGGAGAGAGGCGGAGGGGATGGCCAATTGCGGAGGGAGAGAGGTGAATTGGAGGGCAACATGATGAAGTTTGAGATGGAGGAGGGATCATGGGCTCTTAAAGGTGACGAGGGTTGGCAGTGCATTGAGGGCTGCGATGAGAAGGGACTCGATAGTGAGGTGAGAAAGACGAGGGGAAGGGAAAGAGGAGGAGGAGAGGATTATTATGATGAGTTGGAGAAGGAAGAGGTGGCTAGTCTCCCAAAGGTGGCATCGAGGCCAATGGTGAGGTTGGACTAGCAAGCAAGGTAAGGGAGGAGAGAGGAAGGAAAGGTGGATGAGAAAATATCTTTATTTATCTGTAATTAATTCTAACTCGAGCAACTACTTGTTTCGTGGCTATGTTAATTATTAATCTATGTATCATAAGATGTTTCTGAATTGTAGTAAGATAAGCAACCCAACTTGATGTGCAATTTGAGTTTTAGGCATTCAAATAGGCAAGACAACTTAAAATGCATATAGCTCCACCTACAAAACTCCGAACAAGCTTGAAGAGTAAGAGCACAATGCTCAAACTAGCACTCCCTCCTCCAAGGAATCAAATGGAATGCCAAGTGCTATATAATTCATACTCTTTATCAATCAAAGTGAGATTTAAGGCATACTTCAGCTCCATGAAATACATGCTAAAGCAGCCACCCTCAATCTCCAACAGCAAAATTCTAGCAAAGGAAGATTTACCAAACTCATCTTCAAAAATATCTACAGCAAAGAAAAAAGCGTTTAAGATAACCACAACAATTAGCAGCCCACAAACATAATTTACAAAATTCCAACACTTCATCACACCATTCCGTAACCAAAATAGAAGCATCAGGACATTCAATTAGATCTCGTGTTACTCACCAAAATGACATCAAGAAACACAAACATGATCCCAATTCACAAATACTCCATGAAGCTCTGCAGACTAACCCTTCTTCCCATTGATCCTCTCAATGGCAGTAAGAAGTCCTTGAATCCCCATCTCCCTATCTCCACTGGCCACCATCCCCAGATACAACTGCTCGCACAGCGCCGCCGCCGGCAACACCACCCTCTCCCCTTCTTCCTCCACTTCACCTCGTCCCAATCCCATCCCCAAATCCTTCACCATATACTCCACAAACGCCCCAGGCCTGAAGTCCCTGTCGAGCATCCTCTCCCCAAAGATCTCCATCACGCTAGACGCCGCCGCTCCGCCCCTCAATGACTCCAAGAAAATTCTCTTCCCCAGCCCCGCCTCCTCGGCGAACACCAACGCCTCGCTGAGTCCAAGAAGACTCCCCGCCACGGTGATCTGGTTGGCTATCTTGCTGCTCTGCCCGCTCCCCGCCTCCCCCATCCGCGTCGCCTTTCCCATGATCTCGAACAGCGGCGAAAGCCACTCGATCACCTTCTCAGCGCCTCCGGCGAAGATCGCCAGCTTCCCGTCCCGGGCTCCGACGTCCCCGCCGGAGACGGGCGCGTCGATGGCCCAGCAGCCCTTGGACCGGGCGGCCGCCGCGATCTCGCGAGCGAGGGACGGGTCGCTGCTGGTGGTGTCGACGAGGACGCCGCCGGCCGGGAGGGTGGAAAGGACGCCGGAGTCGGGGTCGAGGACGGCGGATCGGACGTCGGAGGGGTGGCCTACCATGGTGAAGACGACGTCGCTGGACCGGGCGGCGTCGGCCGGGGAGGAGACGATCTGGGCGCCGAACCTGTCGAGGCGGGCGGCCTTGGAAGGGGTCCGGGCGTAGACGGTGAGGACGTAGCCGGCGGACTGGATCCGACCGGCCATGGCGGCGCCCATGACCCCGGTTCCGATCCAGCCAACACGAGTCAGACCGGGCCGGATCGGTGTCGGATAACCCCCGCTCTCCATCAATCAATACAATACAACACAATATGATACAACGAACCCAATCCACGAGTCTAGCATCCAAATTATCCACGCACCCTGTAGTTCCAAAGTCATCGCCTTTTAAAGGAAGAGAAGGGCAAAATCGTTCTTTTCTTATAGTTAAGAAACGAAAACGAATGATGGGACATGCGTGTACAAAGAGAGAAAGGTGGAGAAAGAGAGAACGGAAGGATTAGATGTGGCAGCCGCAGCAGAGGAAGAAGCAGATGAAGGCAGCGACGAGAAAGATAGCTTCGAGGAAATAGAGGACGTGGAAGACGACGTCGTCGAAGAAGGAGAAGCGGAGGGTGACGCGCCTCCACCGCCAGGAGGTGGAGAAGCGGAGCTTCCACGGCCAGCTGTAGCCCTTGTTCAGCCTTTTGAACCATCCTCGCTTCGTCGCCATGGCCAGAAAAGAAGAGCTGGCCCTTGCTATGAATGCGAAAATGTTTTGGTTAAGCAAGAAAGAGATAGAGGGAGACAGAGGAAAGAGAAAAGATTTGGGTTCAAGTTTGTAAGGGAAAGGGACGGGGAGGGAGAGGTCGTGGGAGAGTATATAAAGTAGGAGGAAAGAAACTTCGCTTACACGCGGTTTCGCTGGGTTGGCCGACGGAAAGGAGAGAGAGGAGAGGCAGCCTCTCTCTCTCTCTCTCTCCATCCATCATTTTATTTTATTTACATAAGCTGCTCACCTGCAGGAGCTACATCACTGGTAAAAAAGCTACGCAAAGAAGAAGAAACAGAGGCATGCTGGTCCAAAAAAATTCTCCAAAATGATTGTCAACAAATGAAGCGATCCAATCAGCAAATTTGTTCGCCTCTTAAAACACATGCCTGATGTGGAAAGCACGGCCACTCCCACAATATCCATCGTGTGTCATCTAGGAGCGGGTGCTCTGCCTCCCTGCCTCTTCTCTACAAGAATGCAGGGAAGGAATATTTCCATCATCCCAAATGGGCCAGAAATGGATAGAAGTGGTCAGCAAAACGTAGATTAGGCGTATTTTGGTCATTTGGGAGACGATCCATGGGGAGCGAAAGAGACACAATTGGCCGGGCACCGATTGGTTACCCAAAATGCCATTATGTTGGTTCTTGGCAGGTAAGTTGTGACTCAACCAGACGCTTGGCAGGTAAGCAGCTTGACAATTAGAACCAATTCCCTTGCATCATATGTTGGTTCTAGAGTTTCGGTTCAAAGCAAGATCGTGTCATTGCATGATGGTATTTATTATGATCACTAAAATTATTGCTGATGTTGTTGATATTAGTGGCTGGAATAGATCAAGTTGGAAGTTATATATGAGCTAAATTAGTTGCGAATGTTATCTTTGATTTCCATATTGCGTGTAGTGAAAGGCTCAACTTTTTCCTACTCATGATATATTATTGAAAATATGTCGAGCAAGGCATTGCGATTTTAAGTTTAGACATTGAGATAACAAATTAGCAACCAATTTGGCAGAACTATAATCAAACATAATCAAGTAAATATATTCTAGAAACACTTTTGTGGTGTGACAATCATGTCTCACCGCACTGGACCAGCTCATGTATTCCCTGCAATCCAAAGAAAAGATGAATATGTGAGTACGGGAATCTGCTTTCTACCCATGGTTTTGCTCCTCTCCCTCTATCATTTCTTTAACACAAGGAATAATACATTGCTCACATTTCTCTTTGTCCTGTGAGGCATTTTTCCCTTTCAGATCATGAGAAAATTTATACAGGCTTGGTGGGTAGAGCTGTAGAGAACCAATCCAAAGGCATGAGACAACTGTTCTTGGTGGCTTGTCAAAGGGGTGGAGTGGAAAGGCAACAGCAATGCCTGCAGAGTAATGGGTCATAAATGGAATAGCATTTGCTTCTTCCCAAGTTTTAGCTGACCAATTCAAGAATCACAAGGCAAGTTGTTTGTCTCTAGCCGTTGGTTCCAGCAAAACTGCTGCAGCTAACCAGAACCTACAGCCACGCGCCCCTGGATTGGCCTTATTGGTATATGTGGAGTCCATCACATAGTGGCCCCAAACACCAGACAGCATCAATGGCAGACCAATGTCTCACATGCAGCCTCTTTGGACGTAGGCCCCACCTGAAATATGTGTTTTTGGGTGCTCATAGACTCCTTAGTCAGATGAAGAGGATCCATCAGGCATTCACAGGTCTAAACTAATAATGTTGGCCATGCGAAGCCATTTAGTTTTATGGAAAAGGCTTAGATGTCATGCTAGATTTCGGATTCGTTAAGAAAAAAGCTAAATTTATGATCTATCACAGCTTGGTGACAACTTGGGATGGATTCATTGGAAGAACCATCGAAAGTTGAAAAATATACTCATGTCTGCATGTCCGTGTCTGATGTCTAATGACACCTTTGTATTTAACAATGGATACTGAATAAGAGGCTCTTTAATTACCCAAGACTGCTTTTAAAAGCATGGGACCTTGCTGTCCTCGCCAAAAAATTTGGCAGGCGACCATCTGTGGATCCAATGGTGACTCTCTCTAAGTCGTACAAATGGCCTGGTCCCCTGGCATTTGCCTATAATCCAGTTATGGATGCCTTGAACACCTACCAAGGTCATCTAAAGCATGGGGGTTTGATTAATATACAAACTCCATAGCTTACGTTAATATTTTTGACCTTTATTGAGACCCATTTAGGGGGCATACTCATTGTGTTTGTTATCCCCGTGCAAGACATTGGCTTCCATTATGCCCCTCAAAACATGCAAACATAATCATGGGAGTCCACCTTCTCTGCCCTCGAATGCTTTAGGAATCTAAACTCCGTTTTACTGCATCAGAAAGAAAAGCAAACTCGGTTTTGGCAAATGACAACCAAGGCCCATTTGGGAAGCTTTTGGAGGGCCAAACAGCATTTTCTAGCCCTCCAAAAATATTTTAGATGAAATACAAGTGTTTGGTAAAAATTTTGGAAAGCTGTTTTAGTTTTTCCAAAAAACTAAAAACAGCTTTTTAGGAGAAGCTTAATTTTGGAGCTTTCCGAAAAAGTACTTTTAGGCCCCATTGAAAAACTATTTTTTTGACCAAAATACCCATGATAAAATATAACAATTATACAAAATATCCCTTTATAATTCTGAAAATCTGCAAAAGTATAAAAAATTAATTTACACTAATAATTATAATATTTTATACCTTTATTATTGTATTATACTATAAATATAATATTATATTACACTATATCATAATACATTATATGTTTGTTAAATAATTTAATATTATATTATATTATGAAAAATTAATTTACACTAATAATTATAGTATTTTATACCTTTGTTATTGTATTATACTATAAATATAATATTATATTACATTATATCAGAATACATTGATATATTATGTTAAATAATTTAATATTATATTAAATTACTATGCTATAGTATACAAGATTATATTACTATATTATAATAATATTATATTAAATTATAGTAATATTATACTATATCATATATTTATGTATTAATACATATTATATTTTATTATGCTCTGTTGTATAATACTATGCAATGTTCTTTATAGTCATTTTATCATATCGAAAGTATTTTCTTAGTTTGTTTACCAAACACATGTTAAAGTACCATAGCACTTTAAAAACGTAATTACCAAACATCAAACAACTTTTTATAAAAGCATACTTTAGAAAACTCTACTTTCAAAAGCTCTATTTCCAAAACTCTACTGCCAACAACTTTTCCAAACAGGGCCCAAGTCATATAGTTTTCCCCAAAGTAAGCTCAAACCTTGGTTAGCTAATACAAGATGCCTTTTGGAGGAAAGGCAGATCTAAGAAAGAAAATTGGAAACTAACCAGCTGGTGCTGAGCTGATTATTGGTTGAAGCTAAAGCGCTTGCATAAATGTAATGCATAGGCTACCACATTTTCCTTTATGGGGTAATATTTTTCTCTACACTGCATGGACCATGTGACCGTCCACACCACCAATCACAACCGCTTGTTTTCTGTAGCGGTGCACCGAAATACATGTTTCATGAATGAGGCCTACAAAAACGAGCAATTGTGATTGGTGGCGTGCAATGCCATATGGTGCATGTAGTGTAGGGATAATCTCTCACTATATAGCCCTCTTAAATATTTCCTCTTAATCACTATATTCCTTTTAGTTCATGACTTTTGGGGGAGCTTTTGAAGGGCCAGAAAGTGTTCTGGCCCTCCAAAAGTACTTTTAGATGAAAAACTGTGTTTGGTAAATTTTTCAAAAAGCTGTTTCAGCTTTTGCGGGAAGCTGAAAACAGCTTTTGGGAGGAAGCTGCAATTTGGAGCTTTTGGGAGGAAGCTGTTTCAGCTTTTTCGGAAAACTGTATTTTTGACAAAAATGCTTATATTAAAATAACATAATTACATAGTTTGTCCCTTTATAAACCTAAAAATCTGCTCGAGCTAAGAACCCTAGCCGTCAGACTCCCTTCTGTAAGAAAATGTATTTTTCTTTTCAATTTTTATATGCATCTCTGGAACCACATTTTAGAAGAATTTTTTTTTAATCCTTTTCCATACCTTCCAAAATCAATCTATTATTTTTTTTTTTATCATCAACCTCGCGGCCCACGCTGAGGTCCTCCTCGAGCGTGGACCACGAAGAAGAGCCCCTGGACCGCGAAAAATTATTTTATGGGAAACTATGAGAAATTATTATGAAAAATTATTTTATACTAATAATTATAATATTTTGTACCTTTATTTTTTATTATACTATAAATATAATATCATATTATATTATATCATAATACATTAATATGTTATGTTAAATAATTTAATATTATGTTATATTATGGAAAATTAATTTATACTAATAATTATAATATTTTATACTTTTATTATTGTATTATACTATAAATATTATATTATATTACATTACATTATAATACATTAATATGTTATTTTAAATAATTTAATATTATGTTATATTATGAAAAATTAATTTATAATAATAATTATAATATTTTATACCTTTATTATTGTATTATACTATAAATATTGTATTATATTACATTACATTATAATACATTAATATGTTATTTTAAATAATTTAATATTATGTTATATTATGAGAAATTAATTTATACTAATAATTATAATATTTTATACTTTTATTATTGTATTATACTATAAATATAATATATATTACATTATATCATAATACATTAATATGTTATGTTAAATAATTTAATATTATGTTATATTACCAAATATTAATTTACTCTAATAATTATATTACTATTATGCTATATTAACATAATATTATTTTATATTACAATAATATTATACTATATCGTATATTTATGTATTAATTTATGTTATGTTTTATTATGTTCTGTTGTATAATACTATGCAATGTCCTTTATGGTAATTTTGTCATACAAAAGTACTTTCTCAGTTTGTTTACCAAACACAAAATAAAGTACCACAGCACTTTACGAATGTAGTTACCAAACAACAAACAGCTTTTTATAACAGCTCTACTTCAGACAGCTCTACTTCTAACAGCTCTACTTCCAACAGCTCTACTGCCAACAGCTCCCCCAAACAGGGCCTTAGGGGAGCTTTTGGAGGGCCAGAAAGTGCTTTCTGGCCCTCCAAAAGTACTTTTAGATGAAAAACTGTGTTTGGTAAATTTTTCAAAAAGCTGTTTTAGCTTTTGCGGGAAGCTGAAAACAGCTTTTGGGAGGAAGCTCCAATTTGGAGCTTTTGGGAGGAAGCTGTTTCAGCTTTTTCGGAAAGCTGTATTTTTGACAAAAATGTCCATATTAAAATAACATAATTACATAATTTGTCCCTTTATAAACCTAAAAATCTACTGGAGCCAAGAACCCGAGCCGTCAGACTCCCTTCCGTAAGAAAAAGGTATTTTTCTTTTTAATTTTTGTATGCATCTCTTGAACCACATTTTATAAGAAAAAAAAATTTAATCCTTTTATATACCTTCCAAAATCAATCTATTGTTTTTTTTTTTATCAACCTTGCGGCCCATACTGAGGTCCTCCTCGAGCGTGGACCACGAAGAAGAGCCCCTGGACCGCGGAAAATTATTTTATGAGAAATTATAAAAAATTATTTTATACTAATAATTATAATATTTTATACCTTTATTTTTGTATTATACTATAAATATAATATAATATTATATTATATCATAATACATTAATATATTATGTTAAATAATTTAATATTATGTTATATTATGAAAAATTAATTTATATTAATAATTATAATATTTATACCTTTATTTTTGTATTATACTATAAATATAATATCATATTATATTATATCATAATACATTAATATGTTATGTTAAATAATTTAATATTATGTTATATTATGAGAAATTAATTTATACTAATAATTATAATATTTTATACCTTTATTATTGTATTATACTATAAATATTATATTATATTACATTACATTATAATACATTAATATGTTATTTTAAATAATTTAATATTATTATATTATGGAAAATTAATTTATAATGATAATTATATTATTTTATACCTTTATTATTGTATTATACTATAAATATTGTATTATATTACATTACATTATAATACATTAATATGTTATTTTAAATAATTTAATATTATGTTATATTATGAGAAATTAATTTATACTAATAATTATAATATTTTATACTTTTATTATTGTATTATACTATAAATATAATATATATTACATTATATCATAATACATTAATATGTTATGTTAAATAATTTAATATTATGTCATATTACCAAATATTAATTTACTCTAATAATTATATTACTATTATGCTATATTAACATAATATTATTTTATATTACAATAATATTATATATCAATTTCTGGTCGCGTAGCTTCATAATAATTCTGTAAAGCTTCCGCATAATTTCCTTCGGATTGAGCCAACATCCGTTACGGTCGTTCATTCTATTCAAAGAATCTCCGAACCGTACGTGAGTTTATCGTATATTTATGTATTAATTCATGTTATGTTTTATTATGTTCTGTTGTATAATACTATGCAATATCCTTTATGGTAATTTTGTCATACAAAAGTACTTTCTCAGTTTGTTTACCAAACACAAAACAAAATACCACAGCACTTTACGAATGTAGTTACCAAACAACAAACAGCTTTTTATAACAGCTCTACTTCAGACAGCTCTATTTCCAACAGCTCTACTTCCAACAGCTCTACTGCCAACAGCTTTCCCAAACAGGGCCTTAGTCATTTTGGTACACACATACAGACATAAATATATAAAGGCGTATATACACATAGACATATATACATGCAAAAATATATATATCTTTATTTGTTATGTTTTATGTATTAAGTCAACTCTTAATTGCCTCATTTTCAAAAGGGAACAAATGAGAAGCCCGCCTATTTAACCGATTCAACTCATATCAGTGTGCTAGTTCTCTGCTTACAAAACCCAAGCCGTATGAGTTCCTTCTCTTAGAGCTACTCATTTTCTTTGATCGTAGGGTTTCTCTTTTTTAGTTCCTAAAATCACCACCTTTACAGAAAGCCCTACAATTTTAGCGGATTATAATAGCTCTTCAACCCTTTTATGTATGGTACGGTGCATTGGTTCCTCACGTGGAGTCTACACACATAGCTAGCAATAATGGTTTAAATGCCAACATTTCAAATGGTTAAATTAGTGGCGATAATCAGGCCGAATCGGATCAAAAATTCATCTATTCAAATCCAAATTTGAATTTAGATCAAAAATTCATATCTAAATCTAACCTATTTATTAAACAGGTAATTCGATCCGATCTGTTTAATCTATTTATTAAGTAAGTCAAGTAAGATTAAATAAGTTAAATTGATTTAAATAGTTAAACAGGTTAAATGAATCAGATTAAACATGACAGAAATATATCAAGTAAGTTTTAAATAAATTAAATGGATATGAAATAAGTGAAATGAATTAAATGGGTTATCTCATCCGATCCGGTCTAAATATTAAATAGGTTGAATAGGTTAGATATCTGAAATTCAAATTTAATTTTAATAATAAACAAGTTAAATAGATTAATCTATCTATGGTCCAAATCTATTTAACTCAAATCTAAATCTACTTATGCCAGATTGAATATGGATCAGATTGATGAATCCAGTCATATTTTATCATCCCTAGGTCAAAAAGTTCCTAAAAAAAGATCAGGAAGATAGGGAGCTCGGGGGGGCCCCCAGTTATGCTGCACTTATGGCGACCGACAGCAACCAGCAGTCGAATAATGGACGTGGGACCGCGGATCTGATCTGACAGCCACCGTTGCGTTGCACCAATCGCCACGTGAAGCAGGATATTAGCATAACACACCGGAGGAGGATCAGGACAGGGGAATTGAATGGCGGCCCAACAATCACCATTAATCTATTGCTTGCGGTCGCCATTAATGGCTACCTAAATCCTTGATGAACCCTACTTCTGTGAAGGCAATAAACGTGTCAAGAATCGTGAACGCAGAAGATTTCTTTCCTTCATGAACAAAAGCCTCCTTAAAGGACAAAAAGTTCCGCAACTACAATTCATTGGAGGTGGCCACCCTCCGGACAGTAAGAGAAAGGATGAGGTGATTCTGTTTGTCTCATCTTTCCCCTAACTCTAGATTCTGGAAGACCTTGGTCTTCCGGCAACCAGCCTTTAAATCGGTATTGCAGACACCTAAAACTGGGGGAAAATTTCCACTTTGTAAAATTAATCATATAGGAAATTGTCTTGTATTTTTTCTTTGATGAACAGTGGATTTGTTCACCTATCATGGCTCACAAGCATGGCTTGGATAAGTGCCGATCAATGGTTGCTGTTGCATGCATGAAGATTCTTGGTGGGAACATGAAACTGAAAATAACTGGAATAGGGAGGGACTCGGACATTTTAGGTCTGATAGAGTTGAGGAGGTGCTTGCGTTTCAGAAGATATAAGAATATGTTTCCTAGGAAAAAAGGTTATAGGGAATATGAAAGCCACATTAAGCACTGTAATTTTATTTTATTTTCACAGTTGTGCAGGGAGTTATACTATCAAGCTATCCACTCCTTTAGAATTCTTGTAATGAATCAATATAACATATACAATATATAAAAGGGCTGGAAGCTAATGTAAGTTCTTTAAATTTATGGAGGACACACTAGAGGTATTTTTTAGGGGTCAGTAGACAATAAATGAATAGAGTGTTTATATAAAATGCCTAAAAAAAGGATGATCTATAAAGGCTTGTTTCAGTTAAGAGCCAGTGAAATTGATGAAAATATAGTCATTGAAATTGGTGTAGTCTATTGAATTCTATTACAAGGATTAATGTATGTGTATACACTTGCACACACATATGATATTGGCAGTATTGTTAGTTATAAGCTAAAGTTATAAAATGAATATGAAGATTGCGTTCCTTATAGTGATTTAAAAGAAACATGAGTGAGAGCTTTATAGTGTCGCATCAAATGCAAAACTTGGTGACCAAATCTTTTGTCCCAGTCCTATGACAGCCAAAATCAGGTGAGTCCAAACTATTGCTTTCCAAATTCCATACAGATGTTATCTTTAGTTTCTAAACACTTCAAGCTTATTTAAATGACAATCAAATAACTTGTTGGTTTTGCTTTTCATCCATGAGCATTTCTAAGACAAGAAGAAGTCTCATGATTGTGTTTGCATCATTAAAGGGTCACTGTGGAAACCAATGTTTTGCATGGGGATAGCAAAACTATGATTCTACTCCCAAAATGAGCCTCTAGAGAGGCAAAGAAGATAAACTAGACTGAAAAGGTAACATTATAAAGATTAATGAATGATGATTATTTTTCATCATGGGTTCTTCACAGATTTACTGTGCTAGAAAATTTAATTGAGGAGTCAAGTGTGGCATTTCTCCAAGCCAGAGTAAAAGAACCAGCTGTCAGAAACTATTGAAGTGAGATGAAAAAGAAGTTAGAAATGGCAGTCAATAACAACAGATTAGAAATGAATAAAATATACATGATCAACCAATTTAACAATGGTAGACAACTCAAATAACATTAAGATATGGATGGTCATCATAACATCATTGCTTTTGAGAGGCACGCCGCCTACAATCGAATAAAATATCACCTGAATCTCTGAAGATAGCGTTCCAGAAGGACAGCAATTGTCAAATCTTCAAGGCCAATCTATATGTTGATGTGTACAGACTAGACTGGAATGGTGTCCTGTCAACTCTCGTGCTTCTACTTTCGTAAAAGCCAAATGCATTTCGGCAGTGCTTTCTAAGATGCTGCCTTGGCATTAGGTTCTGTTTCTAGTCCAACCATTAGAGAACCACTTCCAGTTCAAATTACGCAGCTCCAAGACTCTGCCAACTTCTTTGGAAAACTCATCTTGATCGAGGATGCATGCACTAGACAAACGAATGCATGTTCTAGCAATAGTTTCACTCTTTTTTTCCTTTTGATCACAATAATAGTTTCCACTCGCTATCATGTTTTATACCAGATATGAAACCATAAAATCTTTTTCCAGAACGCCCCATAAACATGCAAAGACAAGTTAAAGCAACTAGCATTCCACAGAATGTTTGGTTCTCGATTAACTCAATTAGCATATTTTTTTTAAAAAAAAAAACTTTTGAGCAGAAGGTGGAAGAGCAACAAATATTAAGAACTTGGTGACAAGCATTGTGTATTATAATATAAATGTAATCCTACTTCTAATTTAGGTAGCACGTTAAAAGATTCCCCGCAAAGCACTTCATACACATCTTCAACATATTGATAGAAAACCAAGCAAAAGTAGTGTTCTTTTTCAACTTAAGAATATGAAACAACTTTCAAGATTTGCCAGGTACTTGTTTGTAAGAGGCTCTCTTTTTTTGGCTTTTTCCCTGAGCTATCAGAGACTGCATCCACATACTCAATCATCATCACAAGATATAAGCGCATTAATCCTTCCATCATGAGAGAAACAGGAATCAGACTTGCAAAATGGCAGCGTTTCGTTAAAATGGCGGTGTTCCAAGATTGACTGTTGGTTGGGGAAATTTATCGAACAGCCGGTGCGCGTCTTTTAACGGTCCACAAGACAAGGCAACTATGACGTAGAGTGATGAAATGGGCTCGAAGTTCTCGTCCAAAGGTGCACTTTGGGCCGGTCGGACTGGACCGGTCCAGGCCTACTTAATTTGTGGGCTTTTGATTGGCCCACATAATTTAACATTGGTCTGGGTTCCGGCTGACTCCGTCATGGAGCCTACTCTGGCCTGAGATGAATTTATGAAACATGATATTTTTGGAGGCTTTTAGTATCAAAATCACGATTTATTCTTTCTTGTAAATATTAAAATTCGAGATCCTTTAGAAGGTGTTTGATTATTAGCAAGCAAAGGTCTTAAAATGAAAAAAAAAGGGAAAAAATGTGAATTTGAAATTGTCTACAATAGAAATTCCAAAACAAAGTTATGTTATATAGTAGTTTGTCCAAAACATGTCATATCTTAGGAGGAACAAATCATCTCAAAGTATAATTTGATTTTGGCTTCTCTAGTGTGGTACTTGTGTGGCCCTTTTCAAATTTTGAGTGCCCACATCCCCGGCCACTAGCCTGTGCTATTAGGTACCACTTGGGATGGACCATAAATGGTACAACATGTATTTGTCTTCTTTCTTCAACTTTAGCCTTCATCATCTCCTTCTTCTATGCAATTTAAGATAGCGGGCCATGCTCGCATTATATGCTCTTCTCACAACCTTGATACAATTAATGGCTAGTGCTCTTAATTTAGTCCATGATACTCTTTGCCTCACACTTATTGCTACTTGTTTAATTAATTATGATGGAAGATTTTGCCTCATTTTTTTCTTTAAAAGATTAAATAAAAATACAAAATGAAGATCTACATCATTGTGGATGTTTACAAGTCAAAAATCACATGCTTTAATGCTCTTTAACCTATGTATCAAGTACGTGCAAGAATCGGCATTTAAAAAATGATATAAGACAAATTTTTTATTATAATCTAAGCATTAAAGTCCATTGACTTTCAATCTATATATGTTTTAATCTATATAAATCATGATTAATGAGGTAGATTTAAATGCTTGTCATGCATGTTAGTACACCGACATAATAAAAAATAATTTAATTTTATCTATGCATGATTTATAGGTTAGACAACCAAAATAAGTGATTTTTACTGTTCAATAATATATATATATATATATATATATATATATATATATATATATATCTCTCTATATATATATATATATATGAAGTATAGTTTAGAAACTATCAGAATGTATTTTTTTTGTTTACAGATATTTGATTAATAGTACGAATCTTTGATTTGGATGCTTTATTATTGAATTTTAAATTACGAGGAATAGATAACTAAAGTTCATCTTAATAAATAATAGTGTATTATATATCTAAAGTAACTTTCAGATATAAAAGAAAATGATGATGTATCAAAATTTATTCAAATAATCTACGTATGATATATAAAGATCATCAAACTCAGTGTGGACCACTTTGACCACTATAAATAAGGTTGGACGGATTTTCGAGCAAGATTTGCCATATTGTAAAGCCAAATATCATGCCAAATTTTTGATGGCTATACTTGGCCATATAACAACTCAAGATCTCATCCAAAAAGACTAGTCGAGAAGATGTTATTTAGGTTTCTTGGTTCTGTATAAGTACTAAAGATCTATCTAGTGTATAACCAATGTGAGACTAAATATACATCTATATGGATTCTCACATGCTCCATCCATTTAAGCCTTAACAACATCAGTAGGTTGAGGGTGTAATCTATTTAAATCTAATCACAAACATCATAATCAGTTCATGGTCAATCAAAATGGGTTCGTGTTATAGTGTGCCTTAATCCATATGGGTCGTGGGCTAGATTTGATCTGATATCATTTATAATAACTAGGGATCTCACCTATAAAAAACTATCTAAACAAATATTTGAGCTTCTTGGTCCTATATAAGTACCCAGGATCATCTGGTGCATAGCCGATGTAGGATTTAACACAAATCGCACGGGTTCTCAAGGGCCATACAACATCCCCTAAAGGTTGTGATGTACGGAGCTATCAGATCTAAATTTTATCATTGAAGTTCTAAAATGAGTCGATCAAATTAATTGCTTTGGGAAAATATTTTGATCGAACGTATTCTCTAATATAGATAGAATTAGGCAAAGTGGTTGAAGGTAAAGCCGATGTAGAAATCTAGATCTACATCATGTAAGATTTTAGCTTTTTATGCTTATTTCTACTAGCCATGTCCATTTTGGAAAAACTAGTTTTATTTGAACTACGAGAAAAATCTGATCTAAATTATGAAAAGACGGACCTTACTAGCGTAAACAGAGGCTATATAACCCGGTTATTGGATCATTAATGAAAGCAAAAAAAACTGAATCCTACTTTCAATTTTTTTTAAAAAATCTTTTTGGGAGATTCGAATATAGTAGGTTGAGAAAATTCTTTCCTCGTAAATGAAAGTATAATTTAGCTCATATGAGTATTATCCCTTTTGACCATCCGAATAAACTTATCAGCAATCAAATAAAGTTGCTTCAAATAACAAAGCAGGACGGTGACCAAAGAAATGAATGGAGTAAGAATAGCTCGTACTAATAGCCTTATCATGTGCATAAAAGAAGGTTATTGACATGCTCAATATGACCCTACAACCTAACTAGGTAAAGTTATTTTAGGCATCAACCAAATTTTCTTAGCTGAGAATGGTGTTCTCTAGTTTTCGCATCATCCTCTTCCTCTGTATTTCCTTTTTTTTTTTTGGTAATAAGGATTACTCATTCATATAAGTCTAATATGAGTACAACCAGTCAAATCACGGAAAAATAATAACAACAAAGAAGTAAGAGCATCTGATGCAGACGTCCACAAAAAGAGGCTACTCTCAGTCTACGGCCTTATTCGCCTTTCTAAACACGTGATTAGCCTGAAAACCATTCATCAACTGAGCCATCCTGCGAGTCTCTCGGATAAGAGGATGATCATCACCATATCTATATTTTCTTTCTTTTACCAGCTTGCTCTTGAAAATGTAGCCCCTTTTCTGTCTCGACATTATTATTATTATTATTGTTTTTTTTTTCCAGTTAAAAAGACAGCACTTGGTTTCCAAGAGGGCATCATCATATTTACCTTCCTCCTTTCCAGGGACCAGCAATGGATGCTTCAGGCCCACGGCTCTTGTGGAAAACAAGAAAAAATCTTCACTTTTTTCCCCCCAAGCAACGTCCATCTATATATATATAAGTTGATGGAGACTACCTCCTAACCCGGGACCCGTCACGGGAAAGACGGACAGTTTGTACTCTTTGGGGACTCTCAATCAAACGCGGAAAAAAATAAGGCTGTCTCTTTTCCCAGCAAGCCGAGACGGACGCAACTCTGTGCACGCGCAGCAAGAGAGGCAAAATCATACGGGGCTGGCGCCGTCGGAGAAGGAAATACAAGGCCAACTTTCTATTTGATTATATTTCCTCTAGTTTTCATCTTAAAAAAATATCAAAAAGTCAAAAATATCTCTAAAGTTGTTAGCATTTTCTTCCTTCCTCATTTTCAAAATATATTTTTTATCAGTATGCATTACATAGTCAGATGATGCATATCAGACAAATTAATTATCTAGCAAATCAATTGACATTTTTAGATAAATTGATATGTAATTTTTAAAATATTGTTTTTACTAATATACAATACACGATCAGATAATGCACATTTAGCAAATTAGACAAAGCTAAGAAAATGTGTACTGTGTATTAGTACCGATGAACATTATGTTCTGTAGACTGTCTATCGATTTACTCAAAAGTATGTTTTGACTTACTATATGACTAATTTGCTTATGTGTATCACTTAGCTATGTCGTGTATACCGATAAATAATATATTCTAAGAACTATATATCGATTTACTTAGAGCTGTGTATTGGATCATTATTGTAAGTGTAACAAAGATTACAGTATATTTTAAGAAGTCGATGAGTTTACATCATCTGGCCATATAGTATGTACTAATAAATATGATATTTCAGAAAATGTATATTAATTTGTCTGGAGATGTGTCTTGGGTTATTAAGTGACTAATTTGCTAAGTGTATATTACTTGGTCGTGTATTATGTACCGGTGAACATCATGTACTGAAAACTGTGCATCAATTTATCTAAAGGTGCATATTAATTTAGTAATTGATTAATTTGCTTGGTATATATCACATGATCATATAGTGTGTAAAGATAAAAAGTATATTCTGAAACTAAGGAAAAAAATGGATATGACACAATTTTTTTGTAATCACGAGACTGACAACTCTGTTAGTAAGAAAAGTTTTTGATTTCTATGTTTCTTCTTTAGGATGCTAACTAAAGAAAATAATGTACCTCATATTTCTTTCTCCGGTGCCCGCCCTATAGGATTTTTGTTTAGCATAACAGTATATCACTATCTAGTTAAATGGAGTGGATACTTTCTTCATTGACTAATATTGACATAATTAGATCAAGAAAGTGTTACATCGAAACATATTCATTGTAGATTTGAATGGAATAAGATCTGGAATATAATTGGACTAACAATTCATCTCAAATGAAACAAGGTGGAAAGAGGAGAAAGGACTTTCATGGAAAAAGCCGAGGTAATTGAAGATGATTTCATATTCAAGGAGCAAGTTTTAATTGAATAGAGTTTGAAGATGAGTTCGTTTCATCTTGTTGTGTTCAAATATGAAGGCAGGGCACTTGGTATTTCAATTATGCCTTAACAAATGAACGTGACTATCTATATTAAACCTTTTCCTATTCCTTTGGATCCTTTCAAATCTAGATAAACCTTAAGGGATGCCTTTCAAGTTATTCTGCCAAAGATTGGTTCAATAACGTCTATTCAACATAAGTTAGAAACCTCAACAGGGAAGAGGCGGCTAATCTCTGTAGACGGATTGGAAAAGAGGATTCAGTGCTTGAGCCAGTTCCATTTTTCTTTTTCTTTTCTTCTTTTTTTTAAGGTGCAGGAAATTAACAACAGTGGGCAGGGGGGCAGTCTTAGCTTGAGCTTGTGTGCCGATGTGGGGATCAAATAGTTTCAGCCTGCTCGTTTCTTTGTAATCACTGGGGACTCGGATGGTGGTCTGAAATCACTTTGGGTTGGACTTTTGTGTGAAGATCCTTCAACTTAAAATACTCCTTCAAATTCCAACGATAACAAGTGGAAAGTCAAAAGAAAATATATTGGGAATGACGACACCTGCTCCATAAATCTAACAGATACTTTTAACGATCTTTGACACCTATAATGGAAGCATGCGCAATTATCAATGGACTACCGAATCTTATGAAACTACTAAAGTTTTTATATGGAGCACGCGATGTAGAACCCTGGCTCTAAGCTTCCAATTCCTATTGGTCTTAGAGGCACTGATGGAGAAAGGTATCTACTCAGTGATCGCGCATAACCTTGGCAGGTTGCGAGAAAATACTATTCCTTGCATCTATCTCAACCGCTCATTTCTGTAGCAGTACATCAAGATATAACGATTGTGATTACTAGCATGCACAGCTACGTGGTGCATGCAGTACCGGAAATAATTTAACCCTTGGCAAGGGTTATGTCTTGACCCGGCTAGCCTGGCCTAAGTTGGGTCTTTGGGAGCTTCGGTCCATTATATGACCACAAGACAAACTTTTTTTTTCTCCTTTTTTTGGGTCTGAATAATAAAAAGAGATGAGACCTCCTTTCCTTGCTCTCTTTTCTAGGTGTGGCATCAAAGTCCAAAATTTCCAAAACCACTAAGGCACTTGCTTCTTTTTATGCCAATACCAAAGATGGATGATAGAAATTCTACTAAGAAGTCTCTTAGTCATATGACCAAGTCTAAGTACCCCACCTCTCTCTCTATAGCTTGCCAATAGGGCTATGGACTACTTTCTTTCTCTCTAATGGAAATTTTTTGATAAAGGAGTAACCGAACCCTTTGGAAACAATGACATACATCCATGATAGGTGGTCTTAGCTGAACTCGACTTGGTCTGGTTGGAAAATTAGATTGAGTCAACTATGGCAATTATATATTCATATTCATGATTCCATGATGGCTATAACCTCAGTTTAATATGTTGTCGTTGTAACGATTAAGAAATCAGACGTCAGCAACGTGCTGCAAAAGGGATGTGGTGGGACAGCCAGGAAAGGAAGTGAAAAGCCAAGGAGTGTAACATATATTTGAAGCTTGACTGGGTCCAACCATGGAGGGATTTATTAAGTAAAGAACAACAAAACTTAATTGCTTTCTTGCATTCAGTATGGGGACTTCAGCTGAGAAGTCTAGCTAGACTTATATGGCACTTTGAGTTCATGCACCTTGTTCCATTGGTAAACAATGTAATAATCTATCTACCCACTTTCCTCATAATTCCAAAATTTGTGGGCTGCATGCGCATTCCAATAACTCTTTTTTTTTTTTAAGGAAATGAAGAAAATATTTAAACAGATTGATTTTTTTTTTTTGGTACAACGGCGGCTCACACTAGATGGATGTGGATATGGTCAATAAAATTAGAAAACAAGATACTAAGGACTCCGGCACTGAGCCGCAATTTGACTAAATAAAACTTTTAGCGTGGTGAGTCGCATAGGAAGCAACCCAATCGGCAGTACCGTTTGCTTTTCTATATACGTGCATGGTCTGGTGGAAAAATTTCTTTAGAAGAAAGACTACCTTTAGGATATGTTTGTCACCATTCTTATTAGTCTAATTATCGAAGTTTTATCGATGGGAATAACAGTAAGATAATAAAGAATCTAGGTGTACGCCAATGTAATGGTAGGGCAATACCTACGAGGACCAAGTCGGCAGGACCCTATCCCTATCTTAGGTTCGCATGTCAAATGTGTGTCATCGGGATTGAAAGAAAGGAAGTCAGGTCATAGTCTTATGGATTGCAAAATATTTGGCCACTTATCAATTCGAGAATCACCTTCTTATATTCGCCATGTGAGGGGATTACTTGTTCAAAGGCTGAGTCCTGAAGGATGGTGAAGATGGAATAATTTTATTGATGGATAGCTAAAGCTAGTCTTGTAGAACTTTGATGGTCCACCCATGTGTTCTTGTGCGAGGTTCGTTGGAACATTTCATGACTATGGATACTGGACTATGGACCAAGGTATGTATATATATATATATTATTCATAACATTTTGTTCAAAGTCATGTTGGGGGTGCCACTTTATTGGGGGTGCTCTTTGTAGATCTTTCCATTCAAAATTTCTAGGTTGAAGGTCCTGTCAAGGTTTCCTTTCAAGCTATATTGGGTCTTTCTGCGGCTTTATTCCTTTGGCGATTCAACATGAATCCAAGGATCAACCTTCTAAGTCCTATCTAATTATTGGCTATGACCGGCATAGTGTTAAAACAGCAAAATTATTTTAAGGAGGCTATCTTTGCATGCATGATATGATATTGGCCTTATTTTCATCCTATAATATTGATGATATCTATATTCAAAAGTTAGTACTGCTGTTGTTGCCGCTATTATTATTATTATTATTATCATTACTTTTAGATTGTTTAAATTATATATTAGATATCAATGATAGATTTTCACAATTGGAAATTTGGATATTTGCAATGTATATCTGCACTTTAAAGATATTTAAAATCTAAACGCCGTATATTTAAGTGGTTTCCTACTTGCATCAAATAGGTGCAAAAGGTAAATGGTTTTAGTTGTTGTAATGTACCAAAACATATGAGAACGTTTACAACTTGAAAAATCCAAATTATTGATCATGTTCTATCTATACTTAAAAATTTATAGATTGCAATTCGTTATATTTTTTATGTATAGATGATCATACCTAAATGTTATATCATGCCATGAAAACTAATTATTTTTATATCCACTTAAATTAATGCATAAATTGAAAAACCACAAAAACATGTAATCTTTGATTTCTAGAAAATATTAGAAGTAAATTTTCATGTCACGTATTGATCTTTGATTTAGATGACGTGTCATTGAATTTGGAATAATTAAATCTTTTAACAAAATTTTGATGTTTAATGTGTAGTTCAATTTCATGATGATGATTAAAAATAATGACCCATTGATTTTACCCATTCTCTTACAAACAGAGGATCCAAGGTTTGAGTCTTGAAGTGGCGTTATCTCCAAAAAATAATTAAATTAGGTTACTTAGCAAATTTTGCCAACCAACCTTATCCTAGCTGGTTTGCATCCCTTTAACTCTCAAATGAAAGGACCAGGCTGGCGATGGGCAACCCCCAACATGTTTCCTAAAAAATAATGATTGGGACATTACCTATAAGAATTAACAAGCTTAAATACTTGAAGAACAATTCCATATTAAAAAATAAAATAAAATAGGAATCAACTCGACGCATCATCTAATGCAGATGCATCCGATTTGCATTAGATATCCATCTAGATTAATCATTCACCAAGCTGCATACCTATCTCAGATGCAGATGTTGTCGGGTGCGAGCTAGCAATGTTGTTTTCTTTATTAATGCAAAAGATAGTGAAAATTCATCAACCAATTCGCTAGAAGAATGACTATGAGCAAAACATAGCTTGGAAATAGCTGTTAGACCAGCTTGATCCATTTGAGTTGGGTGCATCAGCCTATGAGCCCTTTTGGAATAAAAGTCACCTAACTAGGGTATGAAGACTTTAAGCAACCTTGTGTGGTTGATGAGCTTGCTAATCCATCTCATGGACGTTTAAGGAGTTAACAGCGGCCGAACCTAGATGTCGGTGTCCAAGAGATCCCTGTTTGCATGTCCGGCTGATGCGGACGTCCTAACTAATTAATGTTGGAAGTCTCCTTCCTTTTAGTAGTTTGTAATGTTAAGAAGGATTTTAGTCCCACATTGCTTGTGTAGAGTTTTTTATATAGTTTTATAAGCATTCATATCCTACACATGATAAAGTAACTTTTTGGTGGAAAGTTGTAGAGGGAAAACCAATATGATATTAAAATTCTGATTAGCAATTTTTATCCGTTTTGCACAAAATAACTGCACTAGCAGTTATGTTTTGAACAGACACTGTTCCAAAAATTGTATTGGTTCAGAGTTTAGTTCATGGTTATAAATTGCTAATTTCCTTCATAAATTAAATTAACTTCTTCCATAAAAAATCTTTCATTCCGTTGTTCTGAAGAATCCTAGTTTTGCTGGCTAGGATTCTATTTCGGTTTTGTTGTATCCTGGAGCGAATTTGCTGAATTACCAACAGCAACATAGTAGGGGCAAAATTCGCTTAAGGATAGTATTAATTCATGCTTCAAGACCGATTTCAAATACTAGAGTTGCTTCTGTTTCAACAATAACCCAAAGCAACCAAATTTATTCGTAAAATAAGAACAGTCAACAATCTCAGGCTCTCTCTCTCCAATCTCTATCGACTCCCAGAGCCACGAGAGAGAATAAAAGAGCCGTCGAGTTCAAGCCGCCGACCCATCTGAAAACTACCCTTGGATTTGACGCCGTCACGCCTACATTTCATGCCGTCACATAAACACCTTTTTATGAGGACTACTTCGTTCATTAGGGACACCACCAGTG
This sequence comes from Phoenix dactylifera, assembly GCF_051530095.1. NCBI lineage: Eukaryota > Viridiplantae > Streptophyta > Magnoliopsida > Arecales > Arecaceae > Phoenix > Phoenix dactylifera. Next base: position 27,247,433 of record NC_143198.1, on the reverse strand, counting down.
AGGATAGGCTAAGTGTAACCGAACTCATAAATGCCGCGGATCCATGGATTGCAGTATTGTTACGTGTATCTGTATATATTAACGCGAGAGTCGAGACCCACCATCATGCTCTAAATGAGGAGCATCACCATGCTATCAAGAGTACAGCTAACTAAAAATTCATAGTTAACCAAAGAGCTAATAATTCTGCTACAAAATTGTCAAGCTTTGGATGGAAGATAGCTCCATCGGTAGGTAGACGATGGCTTTCCTCTAGATAGGGTGCCGAGGTAAGGAGTCATGTTCAACTCCATGTACAGCAGTTGGTTGTTTCTACGTACGTGTGTCGAGAGCGAAATGTGCCAATTAGTGTAGCGAAGTGCATTGAGGTTTAATTGCCCCGATACTAACGTTTTTATGCCTATAATCAAAGGTTCTAAGCTTAAGTTTTAGATTGTGCCCCTCTTTTTCTCAAAAACAAAAGCCTTGTTGGTTGAAATGTACGAAACATGTGTCAACAATGAGGATTGGCATCTAGACAACTAGTTGAGACCTATGAACAAGAAGTAACAAATTGTTACCCTACTAGTATTGTATGTATTTTTCCTTCAATGTTTTTTTTTAGTAGAAATCAAAGAAAATGATTTGTGCAAGTTTTTGTAAATGTCGCCCGCTAGATATCCGATTCCATCCTGTTCTATATTTTTACTGGTCCTATTTCGACACTCGATAATATTCTTGCATCAGATCTTTGGAATGGTGGAGCACTCTTGCACGAGTGATTTCTTTTATTGTGTATAGATGTATAGATTGATTGGTCGATAGAGTCGATAGTATTCTCACATCAGATTTTTGGAATAGTGCAACGCCTTACTGTCCTGCTTAAAGTGATTTTTTTTTTGTGTGTATAGATATGTAGATTGACCGGTCGATACGAGTTTTATATATAGAAAAAAATATGCAAAGATTATGCTGCCGATGAACCTTGTTAACATCAAACATTACATTCTAGTCTGTCGTGAAATTTCGGAGTAGGTTGATAAGCAATTTAATAAGACTCGAACCATATATATACAAGTTGAGGAATAACAAATTACATGAAGACTTATAAAATGTTAGCACCGAAGTCAAGACTTGCACCAAAGTCAAATGTTAGTACGGTAGTCGAGCGAGAACCTTGGCGAGAGAGATGGAGTAAAAGTGGCATCAGCAGATGCTGGGGGCCTAATAAAGGTGATGTACAAGTGGTTTATCAACCCATGCTTGTTCACATTATTAACTAAATATTGTACGCCTGGAAGGTTTGTCCATTTTCCACCATTTCCCTATAATTTATCTTTTATGAATGTTTGGATATCGGGATTTGATTTGAATTACTGTTTTCTTTATAGATTTAGATATAAATAAGGAAACATCTACTGCCAATGCAGAATTCTCATTTCTGTTTAGATTTGGATATAAATATCAAGAAAATCGACTGGATTAGGAGAGCTTTGTTTTTTGGAAAGGTTCCGATTCATGCCACTGGTCTCTCTAGTAACGTAAGGATCTAAATGAATTCAATAGGCTCTTCTGTCAAAATGGGATTGGAGGTTTCTCAAAAGGAAACTCACTCCATGGAGAACTCTCATTGTCGGAAGGTACTTCAAAAAAAATCAGATTTTTCTACTTCTTGGAATTCCAGTAGGAAATATTCTCCCGTCTGGAAGGACATTGTCAACTCTCCATCGCCCCTTTGGAACAGAATTCAGTGCATTACGGGTAATGTCCATTCTGATCTCTTTTGGAAGGCTTCATGGTTTTTGGAGGCATCTCTAAAAGCCTTCTTTTTTTTTTTTTCTGGTCAAAAGGGGCATTTCCATTCATATAAATCTAACGTGAGTACAATCTATCACATCAAGTAAAAGTAAATAGTACAGAAAGTGTGAAATACTAGCTAAGTTTGTCCAAAAGACCTTTTCAGAGTGTCAGGTAACATAAGAAGAGACCCAGTCTGCTGCACTATTCGTCTTCCGATACACATAAGCTATCTGGAAAGAGGTCAGTTCCCTCACCAATGTGCGAGTATCCTGTATCAAAGAGTGGCCATCCCCATACTTGTCGGCCCTCCGAATCCAATCAATTACCACGGACAAATCACCCTCAATGACTAAGCTGTCATCCCCAGCACCCGTCTCACATACAATATGCCCTCCTATTCTGCCCGTAGTTCCGCTCCCACTACGGTCATACCAGATGTGCTCCGCCCTCCAGCTGCTATGAATTTGCCCTCATGATCCCTGATCATAAAATCCACTCTCCCAGAGACACCATCACCCGCCATGCCTCCATCGAAATTTACCTTGAGATAACCAGGAAGTGGGGGTACTCAAGAAAAGTAAATAAACCTGTACGCTGAGACAGCGGAACAGGTGCCCCAGATGTCCCTGGTCTCCATCACTACCTATGGGAACGACCTCTTGCCCTCAAACAGACGGTCGTTCTTGTCCAACCAGATATGATAGGCCAAGTAAGCGGCTGCAATCCCCATCTATATAGTGCTCGGTCTTCAAATGGACTCTCTCAGAAATCAGAGCATGTCCTCCACCGACTCCCATCCCGAATGGACTGACACCGGCGTTATAATCTCTATGTCTGCACGGCTGTAGGGCACCGAATAAGTACGTGGCAAATGGTCTTCTTGGCATTCGGGCATAGCTCACAAAGCAGGATCATCCGCATCCCTCGTCTGGCAAGTATACTCCGGGTCGGTAGGCAGCCCCAAGCCACCTTCTAAAGAAAAAGCGCCACCCAGGGGTATACCCTAATCCTCATCCATCCCCCATCGATCCTCCTATCTGTACTCTTTTCCTATCTGTACTTTTATTGGTAGCTGAGATCAGGAGCTGTGGACCAATTTCTCAATTTTTTTTTAATGTAAAATGGATGGAACGAGTAACTTTCCCCAAACTTTATTAAAAAAAAAGAGGGTGGTAATTACATACGTAGAGAAGACAACTTACCTAAAAGATATTTGTGGAAAACAGAGATTTTGGCATTACAAAGACAGCTCTACAAAAAAAAAAAAAAAAGTACAACGTTTTATGCAAAACAGAGGCAGGCGATGCTTTTCTTTTCAAGAAGATCTTTGAGTTTCTCTCGTGCCAGATGTAGGCGACGAAACCCTGCCACTGTTGATAAACTTGTAGAACGAATCAACTTTATACTTCCTATCTTGACAGAGCTTCCATTCTGGCACATCAGCAGAATCAATTAGATGAACAGAGGAGAGCAGCTCCTGCACCTGGTCCATTTGTGTTGACTCTGAGGCTGCGAGATGGCCCTCTAAGGAAGAAATCATGAAGTAAGGATTCAAAGGGAATTGGTCCTAACCAACAATTCTTCGATAGCCGTCATCTTTCTTGGAACTTCAGATGCAGCTCCAACATTTCTATCGAAGCTCGAAATAAATTACAGAAATTGCAATGTCTGATCAATGGTTTTCATCCAATCTTTGATCCTGACAAACTCATTTGCAAGCTAAACAAATATGATAACTTCTCTACTACTTGCATGCACAGATACATTAATTCTAGAGTAGTCAAATGGGAGCGGGCGACCAATACTGCTTGTAACAACTCAGGATTTCATCCAAAATAGCTAGCCGAAAGGTATTATTTAGGTTTCTTGATCCTGTATAAGTACCTAAGATCTACTCAATGAATAACCAATGTGGGACTAAATACACGTCCGCACGGGCCGTCACACTGTCCTCAACAAGGAAAACACCAGAGAAATCATCTTTGAGATATGTGGAAGGTATCTTAGAGGTTGCTTTTTCTGTACTGTTCATTCAAAATCCTCAAGTCATATCCTTTGGACTGCCCTTTCATATCTCCTATCTGGGATTATTTTTGTTCTATTTTGAGGGTCTCAAACGCTCCCCGAAACTTGCAGGATCTTTGCACCTAGTGGATTCCCTCATATTTTCAGAAATGTATGCATAAAGCTGTGTTAATGTTGGTGGCTGCAATTCTAAGGAGTATCTTGACTGAAAGGAACTCCAAGAATTTTTCTTCACAAAGAGCAGCCTGCCTCAACATTGCTCTTAAAGGTGTTTCTCTCTTCATTGATGCTCATTTCAAGACCTTTGTTGAGATTAATGGGCACAAACTCACTGTATCCGGCTTACCAATTAAGTATTGGACTCATTCAGGCATTCCATCAAACATATCACAGGCATGAAAAGATAAGCACAAAGACACCAAATTTACGTGGTTCGGCAGCAAGTGCCTACATCCACGGGGAGGAGGAGCAATCCACTATATCAATCTTCCCAATAGGGTACAAACATAGATACATAAGAGCCCAAAATATGGACTGCCAAATGATCATAATAGGAGGCAATATAAAACCAAATATAAAGCAAGAAACAACCTGATCGGATCACCCTTCTGCAGCCACAATGATAGATCAAAAGTGTAGTATGCAAATCAACCTTTCTACGGCTCCAATGGTAGATCAAATGAGTATCAAAACCATACCTTCCCTTGTTGCATTTACTGTGAACAGCAAAGAAGAAAGAGGCTCACGGAAATAGGGAAGCCACAGGAAGAAGCCACGGTTGAAGAAGGGAAGAAGGAAGAAAGCCTCCAGCGAGTGAAGACAGAAGGGAACCCAAGTCGAATGTTGCCAGGAGACCGAGAGCGCACGGGAGGATGAAGAAGATGGGTGCGGCGGCGGCTGAAATCCCTTTCACCCTAAAAACAAAACAAAACCCTTCATCCCACAGGAAACAGGTAATGTGTACCTTATATATAGTGAAATGTCATTTTGCAAATAGGTCCCTCTCAAAGCCACTATTTGGAGCAAAGTCCAAAATAGTCAACAATCCTCCTCCTTGCGACAAATTATGTACCTATCATCAAATATGGATTGATAAAATAACCTCCTCCTCACCACAAGCCCGGAAGGGCATTAACAAGTGCTCACACCAATCAAGTTCAGGAAAGTCCTGAACTTAACTGCTGTGATTGGTTTAGTGAACATATCAGCCGGATTATGAGCAGTGTAGATTTTCTGAATCCGGACATCACCATTCTCCACCAAATCTCTGATGAAGTGATACCTGACATCTATATGCTTAGTGCGTTCGTGATACATCTGATCTCTGGCAAGATGCAAAGCACTTTGACTGTCACAATTAATATCCAAACGGTCCTGCTCGAGACCCAAATCCTGTACTAATCCTCTTAACCAATAGCTTCCTTTGCTGCCTCTGTCAACGCCATATACTCTGCTTCTGTAGTAGACAAAGCAACTGTAGGCTGCAAAGTAGCCTTCCAACTGACTGCACAACCAGAGAGAGTAAATACATATCCGGTTAATGACCTCCTCCTGTCCAAATCACTAGCATAATCTGAATCAGAAAATCCTGTAACAGTGCAATTACTCTGTGCGGAGAATACCAATCCCAAATTGGAAGTGCCTTTTAGATATCTAAGTATCCATTTCACAGCTGACCAGTGAGCCTTTCCAGGCTTATCCATGTATCTGCTTACTACGCTTACTGCCTGTGAAATATCAGGTCGAGTGCAGACCATTGCATACATGATGCTACCTACTGCACTTGCATATGGCACTCTGGACATATATCTCTCCTCATCCTCAGTCTGGGGACAGAGTGTGGCAGATAATTTGAAATGACTGGCAAAAGGAGTAGTGACTGGCTTGACTGTGGACATACCAAATCTATCCAAGACTTTCTTAATATATCCATGCTGAGTAAGAAAAAGTCTACCCAACTGCCTGTCACGACTGATCTCCATCCCAAGTATCTTCTTTGCCAGTCCAAGATCCTTCATCTCAAATGCAGTACTGAGCTCAGCTTTCAGATTTTGGATGATTGATATATCCTTGGCTGCTATCATCATATCATCCACATACAGTAATAAGTAACAAAAGGATCCATCTGAAAACCGCTGGTGATATACGCAACTGTCATATGGAGATCTGTTGTATCCATGGTCGACCATAAACTTATCAAATTTGCGATACCACTGTCTTGGAGACTGTTTGAGACCATATAATGATCTCTTGAGCAAACATACATGATCTTCCTTGTCTGGAACCTCAAAACCAGGTGGCTGTTGCATATAAATCTGTTCCTCTAAATCACCGTGAAGAAAAGCTGTTTTAACATCTAGCTGTTCCAGCTCTAAATTCTGAGAAACAACTAAGGCAAGCAACACACGAATAGAAGAGTGTTTAACTACAGGAGAAAATATTTCCTTATAGTCAATTCCCTCCCGTTGACAATAGCCCTTAGCTACTAACCTGGCCTTATATCTAAAATCCTGATGACTGGCTCCCTCTTTATTCTTGAAGATCCATTTGCAGCCTATTGCCTTCTTGCCCTCTGGTAATCTGACTAATTTCCAAGTCTGATTCTTCTCTAAAGATTGTAATTCTTCAACCATAGCCATGGTCCATTGTTCAGCCTGCGGACTACTAATAGCCTCCTGATATGTGGTCGGCTCATCACCAATAGTGTCTGCAATGCTCAGAGCATAATAAACTAACCCAGCACAAGCTGAATCCTCAAAACCATACCTTTGTGGTGTTCTGATCTGACGCCTGGGTCTACGAGTGGCAATGCTATCAATCTGATCCTGACCTTCCATGGTGACCTCCTCCTGAGTCTGTATCTCTGCATCTGTCTGCTGTTGCTGCTCATTCAGAATAAAAGTATCTTCATTTGCCTGCTGCTGCTGTGATCTGATAGTCTGATCAATATTCATAACAGTCCTATCCATCTGATCTTGACCCTGATCTCTCTCAGAAGAACTTGGCTGTAGCTGCCTTAAAGGAGTAGCTATCTCATGAAATGTCACATCCCTACTGACTAAAAAACCTTGGGATCCAGGCTCTGTGCACCATAATCTGTAGCCTTTTACCCCAGATGCGTATCCAAGAAATACGCACTTCTTAGCCCTAGGGTCCAACTTTCCATCTCTTACATGTGCATAAGCTGGACACCCAAAGACTCTGAGTACTGAATAGTCTGCAGGTCTTCCTGTCCACATTTCTTCCGGAGTTTTCATGCCCAATGCTGATGCTGGAGATCGGTTTATAATGTAGCAGGCTGTGTGAGCGGCCTCTGCCCAAAAATCTCTAGTTAATCCAGAATTAGATAGCATAGATCTGACTCTCTCAATTAGTGTGCGATTCATGCGTTCTGCCACACCATTCTGTTGAGGTGTACCCACTGTGGTTCTGTGTCTGACAATGCCCTCTAATTTGCAAAAGTCATTAAACTCAGTAGAACAAAATTCTAATCCATTGTCAGTTCGGAAGGTTTTCAACTTCCTATCAGTATGCCTCTCGACCATAGCCTTCCACTTCTTGAATGTGTCAAACACATCACTCTTATTTCTGATAGTGTATATCCAGACTTTGCGGGAATAGTCATCAATAAAAGTGAGTAAATACCTAGATCCACTCTTGGATGTAATTGGGGCTGGTCCCCATAGGTCAGAATGAATATAATCTAATATACCAGCTGTCCTGTGCACGCTTGTAGAAAAGCTGACCCTGTGTTGTTTTCCGAACACACAATGCTCACAGAATCCAAGTGCACCAACCTTCTGACCACTTAGCAAACCACGTCTGCTCAGCTCCTGTAAACCTTTGTCTGAGATGTGGCCCAATCTCTGATGCCACAGGTGTGTCAACTGCTCAGTAGAAGACTGTACTGCTGAAGCCTGTCCAACTATTGTACTACCATCCAAATAGTAAAGGGTCCCACACAATTTCCCTTTCAATAAAGTCAATACTCCTTTATTGATAGTTATTGATCCTCTACCCCATCTGCCCTCGAAACCTGCACTATCGAAAGCATGTACTGAGAGAAGGTTTCTCTTTAGTTGAGGAACATATCTGACATCGTCCAAAGTCACCACAGTGTTTGTATTAGATTTTAATTTGAACTGTACCAACACCTTCCACTTTGCAAATACCATCATCTCCAAGAAGAACGGTGCCCCCCTCACATGATCTAAAAGAAGAGAACCATTCCTTATGGGGTGTCATGTGGAAAGATGCTCCAGAGTCCACAATCCAAGTATCAGGATGACTGACACTGCAAGCAGCTGTAAATACTGCATCATTATCATTACTGTTGTGACCTGCTGATGAAACTGCAACCGTTGCCGAGTCTGAGACGGTTCCTTTATCCTTTTGTTCCCTCTCTTTCTTAGACTGTAGTAGTCTACATTCTGATTTCCAGTGGCCTGGCTTCTTACAATAGTGACAAACACCTGGTCTTCTAGACCTAGACTTTGATCTGGTTTTGGATTTGCTTCTACCTTGTCCACCTTTCTTCTGCTCATCTCTACCTCTAACTATAAGTCCTTGAGCTGGAGTCTGAACTTGATGTTGTAGCTGTACTTTCAATCTAAGCTCATTGGATAACAAAGTAGCTTCCACCTCTTCAAGACTTATTGTCTCTTTTCCATAGAGCATAGTAGTAGTAATATGCTCAAAGGACTTAGGCAATGAGTAGATGAGGATCAAAACCTTGTCTTCTTTATCTACTTCAACACCAATATTTGATAAATCAAGTAGGAGCTTATTATACTCATCCAAGTGATCTTTGAGTGAAGTCCCTTCTGCCATACGAAATGTGTGCAACTTTTCCCTCAAATACAATCTATTAGTAAGGGATTTTGCCATATATAGACTCTCCAATTTTTCCCATACTCCCTTAGCTGTATCAAGATCCACAACATTGCGCAGGACTTTATCACTCAAACCCGAAAACAAAGTTCCTAGTGCTCTCTCATTAATCTCTTCTTTGACAGCCTCATTATCTCCTGGGATTGCATCCATACCCTTGAGGGCTTTTGCTACACCCTCCTTAACCAACAAGTATTTCATTCTTACCTTCCATAGTGAGAAGTCCCCTGTGCCATCAAATACAGCCACTTCATGCCTTATGGTAGTGGAATAAGAAACAGAAGCCGAATCGTTAGCCCTAGATGAATTTTGTTGCCCAACAGTAGCCATAGCTCTGATACCAATTGTTGAGATTAATGGGCACAAACTCACTGTATCCGGCTTACCAATTAAGCATTGGACTCATTCAGGCATTCCATCAAACATATCACAGGCATGAAAAGATAAGCACAAAGACACCAAATTTACGTGGTTCGGCAGCAAGTGCCTACATCCACGGGGAGGAGGAGCAATCCACTATATCAATCTTCCCAATAGGGTACAAACATAGATACATAAGAGCCCAAAATATGGACTGCCAAATGATCATAATAGGAGGCAATATAAAACCAAATATAAAGCAAGAAACAACCTGATCGGATCACCCTTCTGCAGCCACAATGATAGATCAAAAGTGTAGTATGCAAATCAACCTTTCTACGGCTCCAATGGTAGATCAAATGAGTATCAAAACCATACCTTCCCTTGTTGCATTTACTGTGAACAGCAAAGAAGAAAGAGGCTCACGGAAACAGGGAAGCCACAGGAAGAAGCCACGGTTGAAGAAGGGAAGAAGGAAGAAAGCCTCCAGCGAGTGAAGACAGAAGGAAACCCAAGTCGAATGTTGCCAGGAGACCGAGAGCGCACGGGAGGATGAAGAAGATGGGTGCGGCGGCGGCTGAAATCCCTTTCACCCTAAAAACAAAACAAAACCCTTCATCCCACAGGAAACAGGTAATGTGTACCTTATACATAGTGAAATGTCATTTTGCAAATAGGTCCCTCTCAAAGCCACTATTTGGAGCAAAGTCCAAAATAGTCAACAACCTTCCTGGATTTGGCAGAATATTGAACAAAATCAGAACTGCTTGCTCTTGCTACAGGTGCCTCTCGCCTTAGCCATGATGGGATTTGCTCTCCTTAAATTCTTAATATATGCTGACGTGATGGTTTATGCTCCTTTGAAATTCCACTGTGATGAATTCTTCTAGATGATTTTTCCAAGCAAAAGGTGGGCCTTTTGGATCCTTCCAATCTTGTGTTGCCCCATCGTTCTGTTTTCACTGCCTTTTGGTGCATCATTTTGCAATGATGGAACCAATCTTCTTATTGATCCTTCTGATTTCCAGTTTTTGAACTCCATCAGACTGCTCGGGGGTTGCTGTTTGCATCTTTGGCTCCGAAATATCTGAAGACTTGTGTTTTATCTAGAAAACCTAAGCCTTTCTGCTGTCTCTTATAACCCTTTTCCATGAGTCTCAAGGGAGTGGTCTTTGGATGAGAGTGTTCTGCAATCTTTTTCAGTTTTCTTCTGTTTTGTTACCTTGTTATCTTCCTACTTTATCCCCTATTATACTGTACATTCCATCCACCCTCTGTAAATTTTCTTTCCTCTACAATAAAATTGTGGTGATTAAGGGGTGACTCCTTAGTCTCCTTTTCATCAAAAGAAAACAAAAAAAAAAAAATCTACCAACTATTGCGACAAGGTTCCTACCATTTGTAGTCAAAACTGTTTTAGTCAAATGCATTTATGTATCCCGTCCAACTTCCCTAGGAATAACTATTGCTAAGAAAGTCAAATTTATTGAGTTATAGGAAGATGAATGGCCATCTAATTGGTCATCCATCAGCAATCGCCATAATGACTGCTTCAAAATTGGATGGTTTTGCATGATAATTTCTTAAAGATTTAATGTTTTTTCTTCTTCTTTTTCTTTTTATTTTTTTGCCAAGAATCCAACAGAGAATAGGTTGAACAAATTCGTTATTTGTTTGTAGTTTTGCAGGATGGTGTTGTGAAATGAATCACCTAAAAGCAATGTTACAGTCTTATGATATCAAGGGTATCTCCGCCTCAAGTAATATAAAATTATAAATAACATAGAATAAATTTAAAACAAACACTGCTTTAACGGAATCCAACCTTTGCCTTTTTGTGGACCACCGAGAGGAGAAAGAAATATCACCTGACTTTCCGACATTCAACTCCATACAAAAATATATAGAATAAAATCCAAGTTCATCCCGTCTCCTTGGAGAAATTGAAAATCTCAATCCTTCCAACTCAAAAATCAAAAGTGGACACTCTAAATTGAGAATACATATCGGTGATCATGATTCATGGATCATACAACACGTTTGCACCAAAATTTAATGGATATAGATGCTTCCAAATTATGAGTCATACAAAATATCATATCGAGCCATTAAAATAATATATTCTTGGAATACTTGATGCATAAGCAAATGATCTTGAAAGATAGGATCCTTGCTTTCAAAGTAGTTTTTAAAATATAGATCATAATCAATAGTGTGGATTCTTCATTTGAAATCTCCACTATTAATTTTAGATTAGCAGGATTGAGACATCAATGCTTTCAGAATGAGAGTAGGCTAACTCTTAAAATCCACTTATTAGATAAAAAGATAAAACACTAATTTAGTATACATCCAATCTTTACTTTTATTTTCTCCTTTTTCTAGCTTGGCGAAGTGAAAGCTAAGGCGACGCAGGAAATCGTAAAAAAGCAAAGTGTCTGCTAAATTTTGTTTCATTAATATCAAATATATAGAACAATAACCACAAATATGCACCATCAATCCACCTTACCCTGATTAATGTGGTATTGCACCCTAAATGATCTCATTTGCATCACTACTCCATAATGGATGCACACACAGCATCACTCCATGTTCCTCACAATACACATTCCTCTTTTTTTTTGAAGGAAAAAAACCATGTGTCCTTTTTTTTTTTGGTTCGTTTAGGTGTGGAAAATGCAAGATTGGTCGGCCGAAAACCAACAGCCCGTGAATATGACCTCCCCAACCGCGCCCAAAGTTGCGCTCACAGTTTCACACCGTAACAGCAGGAGCCTCCAAGCTGGCCAGCGATACACGTACACCAATCAACCGCTCCAGCACCATCCGATCTCGATCCAACGAACGCTTTCGCGTCCGCGGCTCCGATGCCGGTCTCCAGCGGCGACTACCATGACGCCACGCGAGCGTCACCGAGATCCTCCACGCGTCAGCGAGACAGTGGCCCTGAGTCTGGTCAAAACGCCGGTGCTCCCCCAGGACACGTATCGGCGGATGGCGATGGAGAAGGAAAGTTTGAAACTTTGACCGCTGTTCCCCCACGTGACTGTCGATCGCCAGCGGTCGCTGCCGCATCGCCAGCTTCCCCCATTGTGGCTGTGGACTATTCCACCACCCTCATTATATTATCATCTTCCTTAAACCCTATATTAACGAATAATAGAAAACAACATAATTATAATTAAGAATAAATAAATGATATAAGATAGTAGCCATGCCAAGGTCCTCCCATCCACCTATCCATTTATCCTTGCATCAAAACAAAGAGGGAAGACCAAACCTCCCTAAGCTTTCTTTCTTCTTCGAACTTCCCTCTAGCCCTTTCTTTGCTGCTACCTCTCTTTCTTTCCCAGTTCTCTCTCTAACACGCTCTATGTCTGGGGAGAAGAGAGAGCTCTACCACCATGAACACCACTTCCATGATGATCTCTCGCCGTTTTTCTCCCAGAGGCCTGGCCCGGGTGCACTGCAAGAGTTACAAGGCTTCCATCTGCAAGCAGCATCACCATACATCAGCTTCACCGACTACCTGAGTGGCTCGTCGGATTATGGCTTGCTTACCAAGACCTTTGATACGTCGTACTCATCGCCTGAGCTGTTCGCTCCCCACGACGGGGGGTTGGTGAAGCGAGAATTGGTGGCGGATACTAATATTGGTCCTAATTTGAATGTTTCTGCTGGGGGTGGTGATGGGAGCACGACGCCGCTCACTCCCAACTCTTCGTTCTCTTCGTCATCCACTGAGGCAGCAGGTGAAGAGGACTCCGGACGGTGTAAGAAGGATCGGCAGAAGGTGGTGGAGGAGGAGAAGCAGCAGCTTAAAGGGAGCGAGGAAGGGGGTGACAAGTCTAAGAAAGTGTAGGTTCTGATCATATATTCCTTTATTTCCTTTTTTTGAGTTTTTAGTTGGATTAAAATTCTGAGTTTTTTGCCATTCGGTGGATGCTGACACTTTATATAGATGTCCAATTGAGGTCGATCAAGAGTGTAATGGTGAATTAGACATGCTTTTTCTGGTCCCCTTTCTTTGGTCATTCTTCTATCAGGGTGAACTACTAGGGTTTCTCACCTCGCCTAACAAAACAAAACTTCCAGGTTTTCTCAAGTTCCGTTGAATAAAAGGTTTCCTTTTCCCTCTTTGCTTTTCTTCCCTTCTGTTTGTTAAATTTTTTATTCCCAACCTTTCATTTAGATGCTTAGCTAGACTACTTTCAAGGTAGGTGTTAATACAGTAAGACTCCAGATCTGTTATCTTTTCCGGTAGGCCTTTTCAAGTGCTTCTTGTTGGGGGTGCAATTTGAGATCAAAGATGGATCTCCAAAACTGGAACGAAACAAAGTAACAACATAAGAAGTTCCATAGAATGATGTGATTGTGTAGAATAGACCCTGGAATAAGTCATGAAATTGGCTTCAGCTGAAATCAGTGGATGTGAGATCATTAGTGTAATACATGGTTTAATTTTTCGAAAAATTTCTTGAACAGGAGCAGACCAAGGAAGAAGGCAGAGAAGAGACAAAGGCAGCCACGCTTCGCTTTCATGACAAAAAGTGAAGTAGATCATCTTGAAGATGGATATCGGTGGAGAAAGTATGGCCAGAAGGCAGTGAAGAATAGCCCTTATCCAAGGTAGGTCCACTGCACTCGTTTTTCCAAATCTTCCCACTGTTCTTACCATAGTAGCTGTGAAGTAGTATATGCTCATCTTGTTCAATTGCATCAGTAAGTACTGCAGAAGTCTTTTTTTTTTCTTTACATTGCACAAGTTAATTTCTATATTGAATTGTAATTCTGATGGCAGGAGCTATTATCGGTGCACGACACAGAAGTGCTCAGTGAAGAAGAGGGTGGAGAGATCATATGAAGATCCGACAATCGTGATCACAACGTACGAAGGTCAGCATACACATCAGAGCCCTGCAACCATTCGAGGGAGCACACACATCTTAGCGCCTCCACCAACAGTGCCGACGAGCTTCCGCCAAGACTTTCTGATGCACCAAATGCCTCAACTGAGCGCTAGAAGCCAGCAAGGGGAAGCAAACCCTAGCATGTATCTGCCAACCTTACCTCCTCTTCAGCATCCACAGTTCCCCGACTACGGTCTCCTGCAAGACATTGTTCCGGCCTTCATCCACAACAAGCAGCCATGATTACACTTCATCCCACCTTCTGCTTGCTTGTCACACTTATCTCTAGGCCTCTACGCTTGTTGTACATGTACCTAATTCTAAGAGTATGTATGGACTTACCTAGTATGGTATAGATGGAGCAATGAATTTATCTATTTGACTGATTCAAGTGGAGAACATTAATTCTTCCTGATTTTTTGATAGCCCATCTTAGATTGCTATGTTAAAGCTAACGGCAGTGTTTCCATTGAAGGAGACTGCTGAGTTTGGTTATGAGCATTTAATGGTACTACAGACTGGTGGAGGATTGGGACGTGGTAGTTCTAAAGGACAAGGAAAAGGAATCGTTGTTTTTGGTGCTACTGCATTAAATGATTCGTGGTAGGAATGGAAGGTGAGGTCTGGGCAAATCATGGTTGGTCTTGTCCTTGTTTGGTAGCTGAAGTTATTGTGGAAACTATAACAGATGAGTTATTTATGGAAGGGAAATTTAGATTTATGTTGTTTTCGGAGAAGTGCTTCCAAAATTTGGATTTATGCCCTCTTCTTGATCACAAGCAATCATACAAACAGAAAACTGATCATTCACACATAATTACACCTACCTTAGTCACTAGATACCCAATGCAAGGAGGTATAGTACTCTCTCTCTCTCTCTCTCTCTCTCTCTCGCTCGCTCGCTCATTCATACAACCATTACAGTTGAAGGTACATATTTATGTGTGGTTATGATAAGTGATGAGTTGTCGTTAGAGTAGTCGTGGGATTTTTGAGTCTTAGGAAGAACAAGCGCAGGATACCTTATATATAGAAGTCTCCGAAGAGCTAGGGACGAAGATGCAGCAGTTGTTAATTCTAAGATCTTGGACTTCATGACGTAAGTTCATATTTCCTGCAAGTGTATGACCTATTTCCCCGTGTAATGAGATAGGATCAAGGCTGTAGTCTCAAGATTTGTGGAAGGGAGACAGGTGGATTGCAATACTCAGATGTCTATTATTTTTTGTCTCTCAATTTATTGTGGTCGTGTGAATACTGTCTATAGGGTTCATTCTTGATGGGAATTTGCAGGTCTTGCGTTGGTTCATGTCAGCTACACGTAAGGGCTGCAAATGATATTCTTGGAAGACGTGCTATAGTTTTTGTAAAAGATTTGCTTGATTTGCTTGGGACACGAAAAATTGTAAAGCAGTCCAATTTCTAATGCGATTTTTTTTCTTTACAAAAAAAAAAAGTTAGCAAATTGTACTTCTGGACATTCTATTGTCTTTCTTTCACAGCTATCTTGTTAGTTATAAAATATATTTTGATGTTAGTTTTTCTTTGTATTCTTCATTGCACAGTGCGTCTTTTGGTCCTCAAGAATGATGGTGTATGATAATTAATAGTGTGTATGTATTTCAGTGTTGGGTATGTACACTTCGTTTGTGTATTTTCTTCTTGAACATTAATTATTTGGAGCAGAAATTAGGAGGGATTTCTGGATTATAATCATGGAAATCTATGGGGTAATCAGCTTTTCCAATGGCTTGAGATTGGATATAGGTAAAGATATCCTTCGACATTTAGGAGCCCCTTTGAAAACGAAGGCCATGTTAACTGAACCATTAACTTGATACCAACACAAATATGAGCAAACTTACTTATAAAACTATACATGAGGGAGAAAAAATGACCGTCTATGGTCCTGAATTTGAACCTAATTCGTTGAGAAGAAAAGGAGGAAAAATATGTACCAAGGACTCAAACCAAACAAACCATGCAGTAACGAGTTTTCAATAAGAAATTTACTACTAGGTAATGCTTGTTTATCAGTGTAACGTATCCAGCAACTTTCAATTACTTGAATCAGGTAAATTACACTGAAATTTGTAGCTTAAGGAGAAAATGGGTCTCTCGAATTACTTGAATCAGGTAAATTGTTTTCACTGGAAAGTTATTCTGTTTTGTAGAGTCTCTACAATTCTCAACTTACATAAAGCATGCCTTTTAATCAAATCCACAACTGTCTTGGTTCTTTTGCTTGTGGCACACCCAACTTCAACGACAAAGGCGTTTTTATCCGCTAAAATGTTTAAAATCTTACCATCCATAATAAAGGCGGAGAATCTGGAAGACAGAACACATAGCTATAGCCGCCAGCGTGCTTCCTTTTCTTCCCTTTCTTATGCCCTGTTATTTTATTCTAATCTCCTATAGAATCCGATTCTGATCCAGATATGGGATTTTTCATGAACATCATGTAAGAGGTTAGAATAAAAAAATAAAAAAAATAAAATAATCAAGGCATATCTTGAGAGCCCTGAGCAACCATCGACGATCACTACAGTGATATCCTATGGAAAAAGAAAACACAAAAATAGATAGTTTTCTTTTCCCCTTTGATGCCTGTTTCCTCAAAAGAATAGGTGCCCTTAGAAACATAAAGAGCCTTGATGCCCTAGAATACACACACACGCGCGAGTGGAGTGGAGATCTAATCCAATTAGTAATGTTAATAGGTCCGCCATTACAAAACCCATTGATCAAAATAGACCTACACTAACACTCACCATAGACAATATAGCTCAAAATAATCATATAATTATAAATTAATTATGGGTTCTTTAAATATTATTTAACAATAATTTAGCCTATATTACGTAATAAATCAAAATAAAATCAATCCATAATCAATGGAAGCCAATGTTATAAGAGATTCTAACACATCACACCAAGAGTAGCCTTGTTAGTTGATGATTTCAATGGTCCCATGGCTTGTGCTTAATTTGATCCATGTGTTCTGGTGAATTCCTAAATAAGACATTAAATTCGTGATGTGTGTGTGTGTGTGTGAGAGAGAGAGAGGTGAGGACGGTTGTGGGAAAAAGATGCTCTGTTAGCGCATGCAACCATGAAAAGCAACACGAGGAGATGTGCTTTAGATTTTAAGGTGGGCTTGACTGTTCTTGCGTTCAAGCATTTTGATGGGAATAAAGTTCGGCCAAGATACTGGTTAAAGGTCTAATAGGATAGAATAAGAAGGGAAGGTGGAGGGGAAGAGATTATCAACATAACACTCACCGACCGCGTCGAGAAAAATAATCTCATGATAGCCCAATAATATGGCCCAAAGACAACAGAGGCCTTGTTCCTTGGGATCACTTTATCCATATAGTATACTATATAGACATGTGGTGGAGTTGGGCTGGGGCCCCATAACAGAGCAGAATTGTTTCCCTCACAGTCCACAGATAGGGCTTATGGTTGGATGCACACGTGTGCAGAACTGTTGGAAACTTTCAATAGGGCCAGCCCAAAATGATATATGATTAGGATCATGGGCCAGAGTATTAACTTCCCTTCTCGGAAATTAGAGCAGTGTATGCACAGGTGCTGGCATTGAGTTTTTGGCATGTTCATTTCCATGGGATCCACCTGATATCGATTTGGATCCGGTACGAATTAGGGTTTCATATATTACTATTTTGTATAGACTCGACCTCAAACCGACCTAACCTAACCCGATCCATCGGCACCTTTAATACACTTCAGTGAAAAGCACCTACATACTTTATTAGCTCAAAAGGCTATTCTCCATCAGTAGTCTATATGTTTTGATATTTGTGGCTTGGAAGAGAACATAGATCGTGTTCTTATATTATGTACGGTGGCTACATCAACTTGGAAATTTCTTCATGAGGAGCTTTCAGTTGATGTCAACTTTGATTCCATTGACTCTATACTGGGATTTATTGTAGATGCTTGCCCTACTCAGTTTAAATCTACGATATCTTACTGTGGATGGATGCATGTTATAGAACTCAAGAAATGCAAGGCATTTTCAATACTCAGTTTCTAATCCTAGTCAGTTAGCTTCGTGGGCAATTAGTTGGCTATCGGAATTTCATAAGATGTCAAAAGTGATAATTACATTGGACCTAGGACACTGGGATACCTACAGCTCCAGTAGCTTACATAAAATTTTGGTATGGAGGTTCATTAGATACCCCCATCCCTTGGTATGGTGAAGAATAATTTTGACGGATCCTTTCAACAAGGACAGATTGGTTCTGGATTTTTGGTGAGGAACCATCTTGGTCATGTTTTACTGGTAGATTTCAAAGTGTTTAGGAATACTTCAGTACCTTTATCAGAGTTGCATGCAGAATCATTCTTGAAGAAGACTCTGCCAAAATTATTAACTAAATCTAAAAGGATTCAACTACCAGGCAAGATCACCCCTTACTCCAAGATATTGGCCAAGCTATAACTTGTTTATAGCTCTTTGAGGTACACCATAGGGAGGCAAACTATCCTGCAAAATTGGCTCGCTGAAATATATTCAAATATGGATTTTATTGGCATATCTTCTTTCCACCATGATTTCTCCCAGTTGACTTATAATGCCCTGGGTGGAAGCTATTTACATTTCTTATAAATATTCTTCGGGTCTTTGACCTCCCGGTTTATCCAAAAAAAAAAAAAAAGAACCTACATGCAATACAAACCAAGGACTTGCAACACGAACCAAGGATTTACATTTCATCACTAATTATATTAGTTTTTCTGCGACCAACAAAAAATTCATCATAAAAGAAGGTTGTTAGCGATGATTTAATTCCCCATTAAAATTCATTTTTGGTCATTAATTCTTTATCAAGCCGTCATTTTTGGACTTTTCAACGATAATTTTTCAATCTTTTGCCACAAACAAAATCAGCATTAGTGTTTGCCTTTAACAACTATTCATGTTTCGTCACTATATATAATAGTGCTTTTGATGACATTATATTTTGATCTCTAAAATTTTTAGCCATGGGGATTTAGTGACCCTCTAGTGATAAAATATTTTTGGTTACTACAATCTTTTAATGATGAAAGTAAAAAATTTTATGGCCAATTTTTTTTTTTTGGTAAAAATCTGGATTTTTGTAGTATTGCATGGGCCTACATGATATTTATGAGATTAATGCTGAAAAATTAAAGCATTTGCAAATCACATATAGGCGATTTTCATCTAAAATTTAAGCATTTGCAAATCACAATTGACTTTATAGCAACAGCATATGTTCGGATACAATAGAACAGCAGTATCATGCTGCTACCTCTCATTAACTGTTTTCACTTTAAATTAGAAAATTTTGATGGTCCAACTTATAGGCAGTGTTAGATACCCTCACCTTTTCTCAGAAAAAGGGGCATATAATGGCTCGTAAAATCTAAAAACAATTTAACGACATTATAACTAATTTTAACATTTTTTAACTAGATAACCTTGATTATATGAAAGATTGATATTAAAAGTTTGAAGACTCATAACACGTTTATGTCCATTATACGAACTTTGGTCTTCCGGTCATCCATTGCCGGCTAATGCGAAAATGCAAACTATAAGTTGCATGAAAGCCAACCCAATTGACTTTTACACTTCGAAACACCCGTTGAATTAAGGCCATGCACATGTTTTTAAATTGAGATGCAAGCGAGTCAAAAACATCAGAACTTCTTGTCCAAGGACCTTGTACAGAAAAGACGCTATTCTTGACCTGTTGCAAAGCCTTGGTCGGCCACCCGGTGGGCTACCCTTATGTTACGTACCGTGATGTTTGATAGAAAGAGCCATGAAGTACGTCGATGGCAATGAAAACAACAATGGGAGACTAGGTGCCTCTACTGGGGGCATTAATTGTACGGTTAATGGTGATGCCAATTAAATGGAATTGGACCGACCATCAAAGACCATGGAGGGAAGCTGGAGTTCGTGGAGGAACAACCTTCCTTCCTTCCCCTGGTCATCCCCATCTGAAAATTATGTTTGAGAATTCCAAGTCTTCCAAGGACTTAAACTTACCTATAATTAGACCGTAATGGCCGCACCTAAATTTGATGATCCATGAATGCGTGCTTGCAAGCGAGACTTACCTGCTCTTGGCATTAGTTCAAGCAACTGATCACTGGGGCCATTGAGAGCACCTCCCTTCGCAAACAAAAGTTGGCAAAGGTTGGACAAGAACACCATAGTACCAACTAAGTGAACAGTAATTTTTCCAAAAATGTGTGTGTTTGTGTGTGTGTTTTATATTTTTTTACTTTTAACGTTCCCTTATAATATTGTATAAGGATTCCCCCAAAAGATAAAAGTTTATTCTAAAAAGAATCAGTCAAAGACTGGAACTATCTTCTTCTTATAATAATGGCATTATGGGAGTCCACTATAATACGGGGACAGTGTTATGGAGGCTTCGGTATGTAGTGTGAAGACGTGGATTTCCTTTGCTTTATGTCAAGAATTTGGGTTAGGTCAGCCTAACTAAACCCACTTATCTAGCTGTTGAAACTTTAAGCATGACACGTATTCACGTAATTATGAGTGTGCTCCTATTGAATTGGCCCTTACCCTAGAATGATGTAATGTTATGCGATGCGACTTGACTCAGTTGCATTGATATGTAAAAGAAGAAACAATGATTTCAAACTTTCCCAACAAATGTGTTCCACGCCGTATGCCATCTTTGCTCTCCATCAGTATGTTTTTTTTTTTGATTAAACAAAGTCACAGGCAACTCGCGTGCGATTATTTTAAGCTCTCTTGACATCCAAGTCAAAGCTATACATGTCCAACTGGAGCCTATGCGTTTGGTGCGTGCAACGAAAGTGACGCAATTAAATTTGCGCTGATCTAATTGATGATATACCCTCTAAAGTCTAAATAAGCATTTGCTAATTTTTATTCAGCTACAACCAAAAAAGAAGGAATTTTTTTATCAAATAATATAAGTTTATGGATTAAGACAAGCATAACATCCACGGACAGTGTGTGAACACATGCCATGGTTTTGTGTGCTGATAATGGAAAGGTCAACCAATACTAGCACTTAGCATATAAAAACATGTGAGTTTTGATTGAGATTAAATATTTGAATATAGTGGCATTCTCCTTGGCGATTATGTAATTTAGTGGATAATGTTCAGGATTTAGTGGCAAAGGAGAAAATGCACTTAGTGTTTGGTTACGGTGTAAAATTTGGAGGGACAAGAAAAAATTATCTAGATAAGTTTGGAAGAATAAGAGTTATTTCGTGGAATAGAAAATTTGCTTGTTTGGTTGAATGAATAAGTTTAGGGGTTATTTGATCTGGAAAGATATGATGAGAGAATGGTATTGTTTTTTATGGAATGGTTTGGAGTTGTTGAAATATCGACACCCTTTCTCCTCTAGCTTGTCTAACCTACACTAATTCTACTCGATGGGACTAAAATTTTATTAAAGTAAATTAGCATAGATCGATTTAAAGATTTTTGTGATGGAAATGAGACCCAATATAGTTTGGACATGTATATAAAGGTGCCCTATATTAAAAAGTTACATGGAACAAAATTTCATTTCATGATAGAATTATATCATATACACATTATTGACAACCCATATGCAACATTGTGAATACAATTATCAAAATACACAATTGATAACTCATGACAATGAAATATTTGCGGAGAAAATTATACATTCTACATGTCATAATACATACAGACAATTTCTGACCCTCACATGTAGATAATGACCTGCATTAACGAGATATTTCGGTTATATGACTAGCCATTAAGCCCTGCTGAAAGAAATGAGGTTTGTCATTGCATATACGACTATAACATGTACAACTTAGAAATAAGTGAATACAATATTGTCTTGATAAGCTCCATTTCATGCTCTCCCACCAACTCAACCAACCAAGTTGCATGACGAAACCGACCTCTGCATTCGATGGTGGATTACTCAATTGACCTTCCCATTGAAGAGAAAGCTCAGAACTGCAAAAATTATTATCTGATTGTATAGGATACATACCCGAATGGATTGTATTGCATGCTAAAGTCTATTATTTACTGGTCAGCCATCATCAGGTCATCCGGGGGTTACAACATTTTAGCTTCTAAAATTACAACCCATTATGTTGTAGACATCCTAGAATCCTACATTTTGCAAATTGTAATAAAAATCATTGCAAATGAAGAGGATGCATCATCATACAACTAAACCCCTATTCCATGGGGGTTGGCTGAATAGCTATATATGGTTTTGACGGCCGACTATGAAGGCAAATTTAAAATTAAGAGGATGAATATCATTGCTTAATTTAAAATGAAGGCTCGGACCATGAAAACTTTCTCATTATGGGGTCTATATAGGTGCATGCCCTATCAAGTGTTGATCAGTGAATCACGGTATTGCCAATTATGTGCCATGTATGCGCTACTAAGCACCAATCAATGAGTTGTAACGATCTTAACTGCATGCCATAATGTGGCAAAGCCCTAAGAGACTGACATGTCATCATCGTCTCATAAGTGTAGATGCAACGATTGCCAATTTGACCATCCAATCACATCCCATTAGAATAATGAATCAAAGGAAAAAAAAATGTAAACGTACAGATATTTCAACAAAAAATATCAACACTCGACCCTGAGAAGTATAGTACTAATAAGTAGTTGTTAAAACATCTCACTCCAAACACCTAATTTTGGGGTGAGGATCAGGCTTATACACTAACAATGATTATCACTTCTACTGGATATTTATTTATGTACCACTAATAACCCACAGTAAGGTACATTAATTTGCACAATTAGCATTGAAAATATAATGTTGATGCTATCAAATTTTAATATCATATGGCCCCAGAAGATGCATCATTCAAGGATAACCATGCATGACATATCATGCATATCTACATAGCCATATGTTGCTGCTAACCAAGAACAGTCGAACAAGCTGAGAACAGGTTTTTCACCGAAAATCCAAGACCACCACCACGAGCATGGAAAGGACAAGCTAACCAAGGATTAATCTACAAGCTTGTTAAATCATGATGCAGATCCATCTAGGTAAGAAAACATGAAAAAACAATCCATCACAGAGCATCTTCTTCCATTCATAGCCCTCTCAGAATTTATATCAACCATGCTGTGGTAAAGGATGGTGCCATCATCTATAAAGAAAATCATAATGCAGATCCATATAGCAACAAAACTGAATCAATGATCAATCCATCACCTCCATCGTATCCCAAGATCTATCACAGACAGGAATCAAGCAATACGCATTACTTGGGCAATGGAGGAGACGAAGACCAAAACAAAGGCAACAAGGTATATATAAAGCTGGTGCAGTACCTCTCGCCACCGTTGACAGTTGTTTATCCCTTGTCGAGGTATATAGACCTGTTCCTCGCCCCCGTATTTTGGTATCTGACAAGAATCCCATGGAATAAAAATTTCAGTGTTTGATAGGAATACCACAGAATGAATGAGCCTCCATGTCGAAATACTATATATACTGGCATTTAGTGTGGAACATGTATTAGAATTAGAGTATTGAGCTAACCAAAGCCAATTAATTAGTAGTATAGGTAGCCCTTTTTCAGAAGACCTGATCCTCCTGATGAAGTTCATATTCTAATCCATACCTTCTAGTAAATAACAAAGAGATCTCACCAACTTTTGTCAATTGACACACTGAAGAACGAAACGCCACTTGCTACAAATAATTAAATCCCTCATGGAACTACGATTCCTCAATCAGTCTAGGAAATTTAGCTGTATGTCTCTCAAATCTATACCATTATAAATGGATCCCGCATATGCATATATCCCTAGGTATAACGTAAATCCCAGGGTGAATAAAGGTTCTTTGCTTGGCAAAATTCTTTTTTTTTTCTTCTTTTCACTCGAAGCTGAACTTTGGGTTCGTCAAATCCGGCAGCATAACATGCAGCACATAATTGAAGACAAAACTGTCTTCGACAAGACTCGGAAAAACACAACACCAAGCACTTGGAAAAAGATAAGCATTCCACTCAGCCAGTGGCAGCAGGCATGCCATTGTGCACCAAACAATAACCTCACACGCGACTGCTTGCTTTCTACGAACATTGGCTTTTAGCCAAAACAGCAGCAAAACTAGTGGCATCAGCAATCAAGGTTTTTCTGCAAAGAGGACCATGCTACTCCAGATGCTGGTTTTCTGTCCTCCGATCCTTTAAATGACATCAAGAATCACATACAGTAGTAAGTCCTGTGCCGCTCTGGGACAATCCATCATCATTAGAAAGGTTCAATAAGCAGTACCCTTGTCTCTCTTAGAAATTTAAAAATTACACATTTTACATTACAATGCACATCAGTCATCTTAAACAGAAAAGAATTTCAAGTACTTGGATAAATAGATATCATATAAAACAGACTAAAGAGATATGAGGTTCCAAAAGGCAGACAAGTATTACATGAGCTTGGAATATAATATAGGATGCCCGCTAAAGAGAGGTGCAGCTAAAGACATCACAAAGGATTTGACAACATCATACTATCACACAACAGCCACTCTCCACCAACCGTCCGCATATAGAGGGGAAAATAGAAAGACACAGCTATGGAGTCCAGACCCCAAACTTAAGCAGCCAAATCCCACGGGCAACACCGGAGGCCCACCGGCAAAGCAAAAGCAAAACCCTTTTCCTCCTCTGCTGCTACTCTTTTACCCTCAATGAGAAAGATGCCGACACCTTCCCATGCTCTAATCATGCAGCATGATATTATAGTCGAAGTATGTCTTATCATTCTACAGACATGGCAACAGACATAGCAACAATCACAAATTAACTTATCAGAAACTTCTAATAGAATAGAACACCTTCTATTTTATTTCTCCAGAGGTAGTTTCGAGATCACCTTGTTGCTCACCACTTGTAGTCATCGAAATTCTGTATCCCAAGCTGCTTCATTTCCACCTTGAGGGATTTCAGATATTTAACAGCTTCATCAAGGACAGCAGGAGTATCCAACTGATCTCCTCCAGGTATGATTCCTCTAAGAGCTTTCACCATCTTCCTCATTCTCTCCCTTTTCCTCTCGTCGCTGCTCGCTCCACCAGAGGCTGACGTCTGAGTAGAAGCAATGTTTGACTTCAGACTCCTCATCGAGCAAGAAGAATCCAGGGAACTGCCTCCCCAGTTGCCAGGAGTGCGTCCAGTGCTGATGACATCATCTTCTTCATAATCATCTTCTTCCTCCTCCTCTGAACTCAGTAATGCATCAATTTCTTCGGTGTCCTCCTTGAGAGATGATGAGTATTTATCATGGTTATCATTTTTGCCTGTACTTCTGCCACCCACTTCTGCATGGGCAGCACAGATATTGAAGTTCGGGGAATTGAACTTGTGGGCCAAGGCAGGATGAAACATGATCCGGCTTTTGTTATCCGTCTGGTCAAATATGATGAAGTTCTTTGGGCAGGTTTCAGAGGGCTGAACCTCAAATCCATTAAGAGGACTGGCAAATCCATGCTTTGCCCCTGCTAGGGTGGCACCAAAAGCAGGTGCAGCAGGGGCACCATAGGCATAGTGACCACCCAAAGGGGTGTTATGACTATAATCACCCACTTCATATGCATCAGGAAGGGAGGACCTTCCAGAGAAGAATCTTGAGTCTCTCTGCATGTGTCCCTATCAAATGGTGGAATACTGAGGTGCTGCTACCAGTGACGACCTGATTGTTTGTAAGTATAAATATTTCAGCTTTCGTATTACACGTCTCAAAAGAAGCTGTTGGATGCTCCTAATGACATGGAATAGATGGGCCACTGAATTGTACCAAGCTCATGTGGTTAGAAAAGAGTATGTATACCGAGCTAGTCTTCTTCCTGATCTCTTCTACAATTTAGTTGTCTTCCGAAAGATCAATGGACAAAGTAACAAGGCAAGTCTACAGGTGTATTAGCTCAACTTGCATTCAAACTACGTGACAGGCTTAAGCAACTGACGGAAGTACTCAGCCTGTCAATTTTAAAGAAGATGTCAATCCAATTACAATATATAGATCGGATGGAGAGTCAAATAACAAAGAAAATAAGAGGTTAAACCAGGCATAATTGATGATTTGTACAGTCAGATATGGAATAGAAACAGAGTACATGTATTAATCTAATAAAAAAGAATCATACCCTAACTACAGATCATCAATCCTGAAGTTTATCGTACCAAAGCAAAAACATTTATGTGCGTACAGTGTGTGCATACGTGTGAATATATTAATTTGTGCAGGAGGTCAGTTAGGAAAGAGCCATCAGGCAACATCTCAAGTTTAGACATGAGAGGTCCCTTAATTCAGTGCAACTAATATCAAACCACACAAGAGAGTTAAATACATCTCAGCCAAAAATATGAAACTACGAAAATATATCACTAAGTTATTTATAACATGGATGTGTTTGGTCATCATTCTGTTGTAAAAGCCAATTTGAAAAGCATATGTTTTAATATTTTGTTATTTAGTCCTTTGGATCCCCTGTTCTAAAAACTAATAATTCAAGATCCCATATTTCTTTATGGGGAATCAAATATTAAAACAACCATGTGAGCATTGGAATATTAAATCTCCAAACAATGCATTTAAAGAAAAAAGAAGTTTAAGACAACATATTCTATTAAAAGTAATCAAAAATTGATACAACAGGAAAAATAGGTGAAAAAAGAAATACACCGAAAGAGTGAAGAATCACCTGACAAACTTGCATCAATTGGTAATACACGATGATTCTAACATTCATTGTGATCTCCCCAACTTCCTTCACTGTTTGATATCTCTTCAGAGTAACTGCAACGTACATTCTCACCTCTTCAAAACGCAGAATGCCCCAAAACCTAACACAGAGGATCTCCTCTTAATGAATCAATTTGCAGACTTCACCTGCAAATTCCAGAGAATAAAAATATTAAGTTTCATAAAATTCCTGGAAATATTTCCTATCGTACAACAAATTCAACAAGAACTGAGAATTGAAGCATCAAAATGCAGCCTTGACCAAACAAAAATCTGTAAGTAAATAAGGCGGCAGTAAAAAAGAGACCATACACAATAACCCGGAAGAAGACGCCAAGGCGAACACAGTTCCTGCTGCTTCTGCAATGAATTGAGAATGATGGCACCCACGGCATGCTGATCTATCTTATCTCCTTCCTTCAATCCTATTTTACAATCAACTAAATTCTCCTCCAATTCAGTAATAAGACGTATACCACCGAATGAAATTATTTATCAAAACAGATAACCAAAGGGAGAAAAAAATGGAATTAAAGACTCTCCCATCAATTTTTCAAACAAAAACGCTACTCAAACCAAGCAAAAAGCTACAAGATTTCTATTTCATTGAACTTATATATGTATTTTGAAAAACAAAAACAAAATTCGAACTGCGAGCTTATCAAGCTCTAATTAGCAAGCGGAACACCGAGAGTCTCGCATAAAATCCAGATCTACAGCAAAAAAAATGTAACCTTTCCCCAAAAACCCATGAGAAAAGGGAAAAAAAACTAAAACACGGATATTACCAAAAAAAAATCAGAACAAAATTTCTATCAAAAGAACAGCGGAAAAACCCAAATAGGAAGTCATAGAATCAAAACCTGATGACATAAAGCTTAGCAATCTAGTTCTAGAGCACTTACAATAGGGGCTCGAAATCGAGGAGGGGGAACTCAAAATCGGAACTTCGACGCGCTTTTCGGACGAATTCGAAAAGCTCTCCCACCGAGACCCGAGGAGAAGGAGAAGAACTTAGGAAAAGGCCAGACTAAAGTTCGGGGCAAGAGACAGAGGACGGTAGAGATATAAGATGAAGGAACCCCCGGGAGGCTAATGGCTAACCCTAGGGTTAGGTTTTTTGTTCCCTTTAATTAACCCTGGGTTTCTTTCTCTTTTTGCCTTTTCTCTTTTTCTTTTTTCGCTTTAATTCGATTGGATTAGGTTAATTAAAAATCCAGTGAATTAATAAGATAAGGGGGATGGACCGAAGGGGGGATCCACCGAGATGGATAAGAGGATTTTGAGCCGTTGGATCGGAGGCCTCGGGAGTTGAGATCTCGCGTGGATCCCGGACCAGGGGACAGCAGTCGGATCTAGTGCGTGCCGCAGTAGATTGCGGTGGGGACCGCCGGGGGGACAGGGTGGCACGTGGGAGATCGGGGTTCGTGCGCTAGTGTCGGGGATAGCATTTGATGGTTCTGGTCGGATTACTCAGTTGGGTCGGTGAACAAAATTTAGTAATCTGACGGCGAAAATAATGACCGTTAACGGCCGTTATTTCTCGCGTTACATTTTGCGAGACGGTAGCTCGTGCAATCCACGTGAGACATAGTAGTTTTTTCTTTTTAATTAATGTAAATATTATATGTGTGTGTGTGTTCAATGAACTTGTTGATTTTTTTTTTCCCAAACAGGATAAATTCCAAAATGTTAAGACAAACAGAGTGGTTTTCTTTCATAAGTATCTGATGATTGTATAAAGGAGCGCGTATTGGCAATCTCGCCTTTATTGGGTAAAATTCATAGTTTGTAAGAGTGGTAAGTTCCTAGATTTGAATCTTGTATGGTATATCCTCATATATTTGAGCTTGAATAACGGTGCAAGTTGGTCCCCTTTTTTTTCTCAAAAGGATTCAGAATTTTTTTGATATAATTCAGCTACCGTAGATTGATACCAGTTGCCACATATGCCCGTCCTTGGAAAGTAATCAAGTATACATACATATGCGGGCGCATGCACAAGAAATCTGGAGCTTAACAAAAAATAGATAATAAATTCATACGTAAGGCTTTTAGAAGTTTTCCTAATGTATGACCAGCCATTTGAACAAAGAGGCAAATCAGGTGATGAACTGGGCCCAAATTGTGGGAGCATCTATTACAATTCATGTTCTGGAAGAGCATATAACCTGCCGATCTTGGAAAACTTTTATCTTGGGACCAATTTCCGTCGGATTGTTCCAAAAACTAGGCCAATGACCTCAAAATTGAATACTTGCATTTGACAATTTTGATCTAATTTCAATTGGAGAGCGCATCTGGAATTGAAACAGCTGCGGTTTCCCCTTTGAATTAAGCTCAAACAAGCAATTATCAAGTCAATTGTTGATTATTCACAACCTTGATTATGACTGTCAAGGCTCAAGACCTTAAACATGGGCTCAACCAACCCAACCTCTATAACTTCCAACAGTGAACCTAATCTTTGCTAACCCAACATGGGCTCATGCTGAGATTTCTCCAAACCAACACAACAGATATATTCAGCTAGTATTGGAAGAAAAGGACCAAAATACTGTACTGATAATTATTACCTGGCTCCTCTTCTCCAAGGTATTGTTAAAATCTGCACATCTTCGCCCTATTTGAGAAGATAATAGAACACATTTATCAAGCTCATAGATTGGTAATTTTACAACAGACTAAAACACAAACAATTTCTCCAGCAAAATAGACAGTATGCATGTCTAGCGGTGTCATTATGGACCAATGAGAGGTCGGAACTATAGAGATCAGCAAAATTCCCCGAGTAAGCCATGACATCATCTCCGCCAGATGGATTTATTTATATATTTTATATTTTCTAACACTTTGATCCCCAATTTGACGATCAAGAAGCCATCAAAACAAACAAGAACGGAGGAAGAAAATAAAACAAGTCCAACCCAAGTGCAAGATGACAGCGACTATGAGGAAGGGACAAAGCTAAAACAACGAGGAGAGAGAGACACAGTTATCGTTCTCAAAAATAACCTAATCCTGCTGAAATTCTTGGAGCAAAGGGGGAAGAAACTTCTATAAAGAAAATCTGAAATCAAGAAGTCCATAAATTCTGCTAGAATAAAACCCTAGATTTCTTACCAGAGTTGAGGAAGACGGAATTCCGATCGATGAAGACGAGAGGATTGGCTAGCGTTCTCATCACCGATAACTGCCACGGAGAAGAGGCGACATCTGCATCCTAATGGCGCCGGAAGCTGTCGGAGAGGAGACGACTCCTTCGTCAATCGGAGCCGCCGAGAGGATACGACGCCTTCATCGATCAAAGCGGCCGGAGAAGAGACGACGCCTCGCGCCCGTGATCCACCTGGCAATCCTGGGGGGACGGGGGCCTATTTATTGGGTACTTATGGCGGTTTGGAGTTTTAAGCTAACCCGGGTGACGGAAGTTGTAGCGGGTTTAGAAAAAATGGAAATGGGCTCGGGTCGCTGCACGAACCGATTCGGCATGAACCTCTGGTTCGGAGGAAGATGGATCGGAATTCGGAAGTGAAAGCGGTGGGGGTTTGGGGATTTGGCAGGCTATTTTATTTTAAATAAATTGACCAGAATTTGACTCGGTTTTTTTTTATTTATTGAGGTTGCGGAGGGGTTTTTTGGGTTTCATCTGATCATTTCAACCCGATTATAATTTGACTGGGTTCAGATCAGTATTTTGCGATCTGATCCACATTTAATCAGGCGAACACGGTCTGATCCAATGCATGAACGAAACAAGGTAATTGGGAAAATAAAATTATTCGCAAATTGGAAAGATAATAAATAAAGAATACTTATTTTTGCCTTTCACTTTTATTTTTGAGCCTGTAGATAGAAAAGAACATAATATGGCATTTATAGAACTGAATTGAGATAACCGGCCCAACATGGCCCATATTGGATAGAACTCGGTAAGCCCGCCGACTTCAGTCTAAAATTCTGAAAAAGAAAAAAGAAAAACAAGAAGAAAGAGATCGAAATGGGGGAATCTCAATCACCTGCTTCCGATCGGGCGTGCAAGGCATAGCCGGTGCGGGTTCTTGAGGCCGGTGCGAATGATCGACGACCGTTGGAGCCGCCCCCAACCGTCGAATGGCGGATATAAACCTCGGAACCGTCAACCTTATTTTCCACCTTGTCCCCCACTATTGCTCGATTTAATCTCCTCTTTCCCTATGCATGATCCATCGCCGAGATGGTGGTCAAAGAGCCTTATTTTCTATTTTACCTCTCGCCAAAAAGTACACAAAATATATTGTAATAAAATTTTTAATTTTAGGCATTCTTTTTCATTGCCCAATGAGATAGAAGGTTTTTGCATACAATAACCAAATGCAAGGTTGAAAAATAAAAATCTAATCGGCATCTCCGAAAGTTTCAACAATAGATTCATTACCCTAGATAGAAGATTTTTGCTACAAAGCATTGCCAATCTCACAAGTTAAGAATGCGTCCTTCTCACCAAAAAAACAAAAAGAAGTTGAGAATATATCCATGGAGCGAACTCAATTGTTTAGAATCAAATTCTCGATCCTGTTATTAATATTACCCAAGCAGCCATACTTGATGCAGCAACTAGGCATACACAGCGCATGGATGCTAAATTGCCTGAGAAAGCGATGTCCAGCAATATTGCTATCCTTAATCAGTTGGTTAGGGAAAGCCCCAATATCCTTCTTGGCAAAACTCCACTTAATAACACATCCCTCCACACTGCGGTGATATAGGAGCATGAGCGATTTGCAAAAGAGCTCTCTTCAAGCAACCCATCCCTCCTTTTGACCACAAACTCAAATGGAGAGACTCCATTGCATATCGCTGCTATGGGTGGTCATAACTCTATGGCCACTTTTTTCATTCAGGTTGCATCGCAGGTGCCTTGTAGTGGCGGCGATATAAAGAGAGGCAACCCTATAAAACATATGACGATGACAACAGATAAGAAGGGAAACACTGCTCTGTACCATGCCTTGCGGCATGGCCATGACAGCCTAGCGTTGGAGCTGCTGCAGGTGGAGCCCAAGTAGTTTGAATTGATCGATATCAACCATGAGTCGCCAATGTACATTGCAGCTCATAGAGGTTTAGCTGATGTTGTTACAATATTGTTGTGAATTCCTTCATCTAATCATGGAAGATACGATGACAACATTGCTCTGCATGCTGCTACTATTTTCGGGCATTCAAGCAATTTCTCTACTACTTCTATTCCTTCTCCTATATCAGTTGCCTATTTTTTGACATGTATTAATTCCCTACATAAGCTACTTCGACAAACTAAGGCTCCGTTTGGCAGAACTGTTGGCAGTAGAGCTTTTAGAAATAGAGCTTTTTGAAATAGTGCTTTTATAAAAATCTATTTATTGTTTGGTAACTATATTTCTAAAGTATTGTGAAACTTTAATATGTATTTGACAAACAAATTGAGAAAGTACTTTTGGTATGATATGAAGAATATTGCATAGTTTTATACAACAGAGTATAATAAAATATAATATATATTAATACATAAATATATGATATATGATATAGTATAATATTATTGTAATATAATATAAAATTATTCTAATATAGTTAATATAATATTGTATATTATAGCATAATAATATAACATAATTCGATATTATATAACGTAACATATTAATGTATTATAATATAATATAATATAATATAATATAATATATATAGTATAACATAATATTTTGATATAAAATATTATAATTATTATCATTATATATTAATATTTTGTTAATATAATATTTTTAGGAACTAATCTTTATGAAAAAATATAGAGGCATGCTATCATACTTAGAAAAGTGAGATTTTACAATTCTTTTCTTTCCAATGCTTTTTTTGTTCGAAACGATGGATAAATAAATAGAGAAAAAATAATACCTTGATCACATAGCAAGAGAGAAAGCTAAGGCCAATTAAGGTTCTTTGTATGTTGGGGCTCCTCCAGATTTTTTTTTTTCGTGCATTATGATATGGAGGAACACTTTTTGTAATTATATAATTTTATCATAGGTATTTTGGTCTAAAAAAAATTATAAATCTGAAACAACTTTCTGATCCGTGGTAAAAGTACTTTTTCGAAGAGGCTCCATTTTGGAGCTTTTTCCAAGTAGATATTTTCAGCTTTCTAGCAAAGCTAAAACAACTCTATTCTATCCAAATATATTTTTGAAGGGTCAGAAAGTACCTTCTCGCCCACCAAAAGCTCTATCAAATGGGGCCTAAATCTTCTGCACACATTTTATATCTGAGCACCATTGTGTTTGTGAAACCCAATGGACTGGGTCCGATCCACTTGACCGACCCAGCCAATTCATCGGCCAAGCCTCACGTGCGATGCACGTGACGAAAGCAGGAAAGAAGACTTGCTGCTTGTCTTCTTCCTCTCCGATCACGTCAAAGATCGGGAAGCTCTTCGTGACCCAAAGACCGGCCGGATAAGACCGGATTCGGCCTATTTAAAGACCTCCTCCTTCTTCTTGAGTTCCATCAACAAATAACCAATAAAATTGCCACGGATTCCAAGAGTTTCATCCTCCAATTTTCGTCGAAAAGAGGCATTGGATCTTCGTCGGAATGAGGGTCTGAGAAAGATTTAGGGATTAATTATATCTATTAGTTGAATTGCTTTTGCAAAGTAAGTAATGATCTACCTTTTCCAGATTCTTCATTTATATAATATTATTTTTATGTGGAATAAATTGTTAATGGACTTATATGTGATTTATGAATTTTATGGGATTGTGATTTGAATGAAAAATAGATATATAAATTGGAGTAATATTTTTCGGGCTATTGTTAAATTATTTACTATTCTTACACCGTATATGTATATTTTGATTGGACTATAATATATCTATTATTTTATAAAAAAGAACTTGGATATGTATTAGATCTGATCTCTCGGCCTAACTATATTCTGAACTCTGTCAATTAGGGGTTATGCATTGGCACTGCTTATTTTTGATTTTAGCCCCACCACAAGATTTAAATGTGGTATTCGGGTCCACTCCGCAGGATATAAATATGATATTTTGACCCACTCCGCAAGATATAAATACAGTATTGTAACCCACTCCACAAGGTATAAGTATGGTTCTATTTTTTCTCTATAGTTTTTTAGCTTATGTACGAGATGGACATGTAGATCAAACATCCAAACCAACAATTATTTGGATGTCAATAAGTCATCTGTCGATATCTTTATAAGCCAGTAGAAAGAGAAAGTAATGCAACAAAAGAGAAGGTGAAGAACAATTGGTGCAATGGAAAAAAAATTTTGGAGGCCCTCGTTCTTGGTTTTTAGAAATAATACATTGCAATAAAAAATAGATTACGTTATCCTTAGGATTTAGGGTCTACTTGATGGTTCTTGGGCCGGCTCAAGCCCATTTCCAACTCTAGTCCTAATAAATGAATCTCTCCACTAGCTTATAACTTCGTTAGCTTAGTCTAGCTTAGCCTCGCGACATCTCACATAAGTGAAACCATCGTTACCTCGAGGTAGTTTTCCTTTAATTGTTATCACAGTTTGTTTTTTATCAAAACTCTTGATATTTTTCAAATTTGTTTTATAAGTGACCATGGTTCTTTGCGAGATTCTTAGATTATATACTAGAGGATTATGTTTATACAAAAAGAAATTTACAAGGCAATAAAACTAGGAAGTCATAGAAGTGCAGCTCATGCTATCTGTACTTTTCAAACCCCATGATGTGGAATTTTTGGGGTGAAAATATCTTTGAATTCAATCTTGAGATGTTTCTGAAGCAGTTTCCAAGGCATCGAAAATTCAAAGCACTTTCTTTCCATTTAGTGGGGGCATTATATTCAGACAAAGCTTTGCCATGATGGAAGGAAGCAAAGATGAATTTGGCTGCAATTATTCAACATTTCTTTTTTAAGCTTTCAGCATCCTATGCCATGCGCCATACCCCACTGATGGTGTTCAAACCATTCTACATTAGCTTTCGGATCATGCTAGGATCAAGATACAAATACTAATCTAAATATCACTGTCCATACCACTGCAATATTATCCATGTAGATGGAAAATGTTTTATCATCTCCTAATTAAAAATTACTATAATTATTTTGTTGCTATGGTATTTACAGAATGAACCTAGCATAGAACCACATATAATGCATAACGAAGAACTCCAAAATAGAAGACTATAATTGTAGCTCAATCTCGATTTATATATTGAAATGTGACAATGCTTTTCTAAACATAAATAAATTGTAGACTCATGCCCATACATAATGTAGGACAAACAACATAGAGCTGAAAAGATTTAGTGATTATAACCAGAACTTAGATAGTGATTTTCTTTCCATTTTATGTTTTTATCATATTAAATATTTTTTGAAAAGTTAGTCAGATGATTAGAATATTTTAGTAAAATTCAAAGATTGTAATCGTTTATGAACAAAAAAAAATTATTCATGCATATAATCCTGTCTGAGATGTCCTCGAGGAGGAGGTCTCATAAACCTTTTTTTTTAAGGTAAAAATGGGAGAAGTGATAAACTTCCCCAAAATTTTATTAAGAACTTTTCTTTAAGGTAAAGATGGGAGAAGTGAGAAACTTCTCCCAAAATTTTATTAAGACAAAGTTAGTTAGGTCCATAAACACTTCACAACTGAGCTGCACCCCTATTTCACAGATCACGGCCATTCAATTTTAAACTAACGGGTAAATCTTTTGTTCTTTACAATGTTACAACTTGGCCCTCAAATATTATATTACTTACTGAAGATGCCCTCTCTTCGGGGACATGGGCTCGACGGGAAAGGCCGTAAAGGCCCGGCACCGGAAGAGCTCCGAAGAGGCCCACAGCGCACGTGATCTCGTCATCCTCTCTCCGGCCCCTTAATGGCATATGTATGCTAAATTTTACTTTGGCGTACCATTGCGTATCGCGATCGAGCCTCAGCATCATATACCGTATTGATGGTTGTTGAAGAGCCTTATTATCTATTTTACCTCAAGATAAAAGGTACACAAAATATATTTTATTTTTTTTAATTTTATACATTCTTTTTCATTGCCCGTATTAAACATACAACCGGTTCTTTCTCATCTTGATCCTTGGTTTAGGCATGCCAATTCTCTTGGACCTAGATCATTTAGGTTTAACAAATAAATTGTCTAATGATTAGCATACATTATGAATCAACACGCCTCGGCCTTTCATTATGCTGCTCAGCTAGGCTACGTACGCATAGCCGAAGACTCTGGTTTTCTAGTTGATAGCCACGGCCGGAGTGCACTTCATGTGGCGGTACTTGAAAAGCAGGTGGATTTTGTTGAGTACATCCTAAAGACACCTGCGCTTCATGGATTGCTCAACCAGCCAGATAACGACGAGGAGACTCCCTTGCATTTGGCCGCGGAGAGTTTCAATCCTGAAATGGTTCGAATTATGTGGGCTAATGAAAGGGTGGACCGTGCGGCCTTGAAAGGGAGATGGACTGCTCTCGACAGCTTCATTTATAGAGAACCTGCGGAAACTTTGAAAACGGTAACTCCTTGGGTCTGTTTTCTTAATTATGATATTATGGAAAGAATGGAAAAACTTGTTTAAAAGGCTGCACTAAGTCCTCCGATTTACGATTGACTGGATTAATTATATCGCAACGCCATGCAGAATGAGGTGCAAACGCTGGCGGTTCTTTTCGTCTTCCCCGGCCTGGCTACGACTGACATATGGAATTGGGCCAAAAACAGAATAGGCCAGGTAATTCCCCAGCAAGTCCGATCATCACTAGCTGAAAGAAACACCCAGAACACCACGTTGATGGCCGCCCTCATTGCCACGGTCACCTTCGCCGCGGCCTTCACGATGCCAGGAGGGTTTAGCAGCGACGAGGGCCCTGCCGAAGGCTTGCCAATTCTAGCAAAGAAAGCAGCCTTTAAGGTGTTCTTGATATCGGACGCCATTGCTATTGGTGGAGGCCGGTGTGGGCCAAGTCAGCAAGGCTCACCCGCGGCGGAGACCGGTGTGGGCCAAGTCGCAATCGAACGCTGGAGGGGCGCTTGGGATGGTCGGTTTAAGGACCATGGTTAAGCCTTCACTATTATCTATGGGTTTTAGTGAGATGGCAGCGCCTACGGTTCTAATAATTGCTATGGTCGCCTCCCTCGCGGTTTCTTTTCTTTGTACGTTTGCAGGATGGGAAGAAGACATCGGCTTCGTGCTCCTCTACACAGCAGCGACAAGGAAGCTGTTGTGGTGGGCATTTGCGGCCACGTCGGTGGCATTTGCAACCGCGATGTTCGTAGCGATAGCACCAGGAAACTTGTGGCTCGCAATCCTTATTTGTTTGCTGTGTTGTGCCCTTCCGTTCCTCACCTATATCTTGCGTATGTGGCTGCTACGCAAGCTCCGTCTTCGTTTTAGTAGGCCGGATATCCTCAAACAGGTCTAGCTATCGAGAATAACTTGTACTGAATTCGATATTTATCAAGTTAGACTTGAAACTAAATTTAGTTTTGAGTTATTGTAACGATTTTTTTTTTATCTGGATCATGTCCTGCAAACTATTCAAAGGAATCAATAGAGTAACAAGCCACTCGCCATCTTTTCATTCCCTCCCCTCCAAATCCATCTCCGTGATTGATCATGACTTCATGTTTTCCGTCGGTGTCCTCTCTTTACAATATTGGACTAGGAAGGGACTTTGAGTAATTGATCATCTGTTGCCTTGCACGGTTGTGACACAAAAATACGAAATAATTTGGTTTAAGGTAAGCCATGATAGATGTTCTCTACTTAGTTCTGATTGTCCGAGTAGAAATTAATTGATGGATTAGACGGACTTGCGCCCTAGGACATAACATGTCCTTGTGAATTCTTGATGTGTGTGCAGTTCTCCATGCTTGCTAAATTATCCAAAGAGTGACCTTTCCAAATTAACACATATCTAGAAAACGCGTTATGTGACAAATGAAAAATTCATAGCAACGGCGTCAACCTTCTAGATTTATAATTTGTGAGTTTCAGGAGCTCCTTTCTTTCTCTATTTCTTTTAATATAAAGTGTGGTTGTTAAGGAAAAAATTCGCTAATTTTGAGATTTTACTCATGTTTATATTTTATATCATGATAATTATCATTTAGAGTTTAAAAGTTACTAGTACCTATCCCTTGCCTATGATGTAGATCTTGAGTTGTTTGTAACAGTCGATGTGTCAATGCTCATGGGCAGCTCAATATTGGCTTGACAGAAACTTATTTGGACTCAACTTAGGGCATATTTGGCTATTCTGAAAATTCTATAGTATTTTTATGCTCAATTTTGACAAGTCTCGCAAGTAAGCGTGCCGAGGCTAATTCAAAATATAAAACTTTTTCAGAGGATAATTCATGAGGAATTCTACCAAAAAAAAAAAAAAGGAAAAGAGACCTGACAATAAAATTTCAAATATATTTTACTGGTTCAAGCCTGATTTGTTTAGCCTTAAATTGGGTTGGAGGTTTTCACAAGGTGATAAACTCACATGGTGAACTAATGACACATGCGAGCAAAGCTCTGCGCTGCCTGCCACTTGTCCACAGCCCATAAAAAGTAACCAAAGTTACGAGCCCACAGCACCACCCCCCTCGTCGCCAGCTTCGTCACCAAACAAACCAAAGCGTTAGAAGAGCAAGCAAGATCGAAGACAAAGCTTTGCTGCAATGGATCCAGAAACCCACCACCGGAAGCGCCACCGCCCCCACGTCGCCTCCATCCCCACCACCGCCGCCTCCATCCCCACCACCGCCGCCTCCTCCCCTCCTCCTCCCGGAAACAGAGCAGACGAAGAGAAGCGCGAACCTGACGACGGCGACCTCCTCCTCGTGCTCTCCGAACCGGCGGGGTGGCTCGTCCGGGCGGCGGCTGCCCAAGCGGAGCTCATCTTCTCCGCCCTTCTATCCCTTGCCGCCCCCATCATCGCCCTCCACGAGGACTCCAAGGCCGCCCCTATCCGCGCCGCCCGCAGCGGCGCCGCCCTCCTCCGCCGCCTCGCCGCAGGCCTCCTCGGGGCTGCCAGAGCCGCCGTGGTCCTTGTCGCCGTCGCATTCGCCGCCATTCTGCTAGGCGTCGGCCTGGTCCGGCTGTGGGTCGGGGAGCCCGTGTCGGTGCGGCAGCCCCTCCACTTCGACTATACCGAGGCCCACCCGAGCGCCGTCGCCGCGCTTGGCGGCGCCGAGCGGAGGGGGAGGCCGGTGCCCGCCGGCCATACCGCCCGGGCCTCGCTCGTGCTCATCATGCCCGAGTCCGATTATAATCGCTGGATTGGTGTGTTTCAGGTGAATTAAATCATTACTCTTTTATATTTTATTTTATTTAGGACAGAACTATTCATTTGTAGTAATACTCCTTGTTCTTACTCGATTAAATACTCTGTTCCGAGAATAGATTGAAAACTTTTATAGTTAATGACCCTGCAGTTTATATTTTGGTTGATTCTATTGATTTTCAGCTGTATGATTGTTTCAAACTCGAAAGTTTTCAGATCCAATTCCTCTTCCTTCTTCCAAGGTCTGAAATTTTGTCTCTGATTAAACTGTTCCAGAATGATGGACGCCTACTGTGAACTGCTCTCTTTTTTGGGTAAACGCATGCTTGATTTGTTTCTCTCTTCTTCTTTTCTTGTCTTTTCTTTCTTTTTTTTTTCTCCTCTCTAATGTCGCTGCAGTGTCTGTGCACATTATTTTACTCACCCTTGGGTTTGCCTCAGTGGCAATGTGGTGAAAACATATTAAAACAGAGACATCAAAAAAGTATATATGATGACAAGAAGTTCATCTCTGTGTCGGGGTTATTCCAAAGCAACAAGAATTCTTACCAAAATGCTTAAAATAGCTCTCAAACTGAGAAAAGATCAAGTCAATATAAGAAAGGAAGAAGTGAAAAAGCACAATTTCATTTTTATTTGATGGTTTTCTGCATGATGATTGAAATTCTATAATTTTTTAAAAATTTTAAGTGCTCCATTCACCTTTGGTTCTATCCTCCCTGGGCAAGCAATTGGCTCATTTCAAAGACTCATCTTGTTAAATGCTCCCACATCCGAGTAGTTGAAGCAAGTGAATGATTTGAAATTCAAGTTATTTCACGGAATAACACTCGTATATATTGAGCTCGTAATGGTACCTCGAAATTCAAAAGTCTCTCTACGGCATACAACTGTGAACTACTTGAAAACAAAAGCTTAACCTTACCGATAACTCTCTATCATCATGATATCACCAGCATTATTTTCTAAGAACCATCTAATCCACTACCTTTCTCTTATTAATTGTTTGTCTCGGTCCTGTTGGAAACAGGATAAAATTCCATTCTGTTTCTATTTAAGAAAGGTAAATAAGAAACCAAAAGAGATGAACCCAGCATCCCAAAACAAATTATGACTAATCCAAGCAAGTCTCCACCTCCCTTTAGATGGTGTGGTACAATCAAGCAAGTCTAAAACCCTATAACCAAAACCTCCCCTAAATACATAGCTGCAGAAAAATCAGAAAACAAAACAGAAGAGGATTGAATTTCTAATCCCCTTCTATTTCCAAGATCACAACCATCCACCCAACCTCTTTTCATTTAATAATTGGTCCTGCACTGCACATGTCGATGCCTAGTTCAAGATTTCAATCATTCGATCTTCTTGTCACTTCCCTCTGGGCACTAAGCCATTGTTTGCCTTCCTATGGGAGGGGTGATCAAACATCCACCCTTCTTCTCCCCTATGACTTTCTATGCAAAACAAAGACTTTGCACATTATGCAACTTGATGTTGTTTCCTCCCTTACGGAGCAATCTATCAATTTACCTGGGTACCACGTAAAAAGCAATTGCTTGTTTGTTTCCAACACTTCCATTTAATTTTCCTTTGCATTAAGCATAAAAAAACAGTTCCTAGTGTTAGTGTTGTCGGAAAACCAATTACATTTCAACTTGGTATAACGAATTGATTTCAACTTAAATTGATTATTTTGAGGTATTTAAACTAAGTTTACTTTATCTTCGTAAATTGATTGACCTCTATATATATACTCGCACCATTACTGTGGATCCCTTGACAGGTAACCGCAGAGGCTATTGCACCTAATGGAGACACTATAACAACATCAAGCCAGCCATGCATGCTAAGGTTCAGAAGCCTACCTGTTCGATTGATGCGGACGTGTCTAATGGGAATCCCTCTTTTAATGGGGATATGCACCGAGAGCCAGAAAGTAACCATGGAAGTACTGAGATATAAGGAAACCGGTCGGAGAACTGAGGCAATTAGAGTGAGGTTAAAACCGAGGGCTGGGACAACTGATCTACCACAACTATATGCAGCAGAGATCTTCATGACCTCTCAGCTCCCATGGGGAAAAGAATTGGTTTACAATTGGAAGTGGTCGTTCTATGTGTGGACTTCACTTTACATGTACATTGTGCTTCTGATTCTCTGCTATTGCTGGTTCAAACCATTCTCTCTTACAAGGCATGAAAGTTTTGCAGCCGACCGACCTTCCGAAGGTGAGGAGGATATGATGGATACCTACAAAAAGGATGGGGAGATCTCTGATGATATGCCTAAAATCTTGAAGAGATGGCGTGAGCGGAGGAGCAAGAGGAAGGCTCCATTACGAGAGATGCAATTGCCAGAGCTTATTGAGGGTTCAGCTTCAAGCAATGTAGGAGGGACAGGGGAAGTTATTGAGGATTGTGGTGACTTTGAAGCCTCCGAATCTTCGGAATGTGTTGGTGGTTAAGTTGTTCTACAATCTTCAGTAGACATGTTATGTGTGTAAAAGTAGATGATCAAGTTGCACTTGAATGTTGTTGCTTTTGTAAATATTGTTCCTTACCGAATGCTAATTTTTCTATTAAAAAAAAGGCTTCTTTACTGAATTTATAGTATCTTTCCTCTTCCACAAAATGTAATTAAAAAAGCAAAGTGCACTAAAGATAAAGAACTTTGACGCAACCTTATAATCCACCAATATATACTAAAAAAGAGTTATGACATATTGGAAGTCCACTTACCCACAAGCAACAAAGATGTATAGATTCTGCAACATCAAGAACTGCTGGAGAAAATAAACAAAAAAAAGCTGCATACAACCTTCAGCTTCATTTTATAAATGAAACTGTCGCTGATTCAAAAGCAAGAAAGCAAGAGATTCCTTCCTGTAGTCGCAAAATATATGTTCTAAGTCCCAGTTTGCCATCTGCAGGGAGATATGCGTATGAGAGACAACCATTGAAAAAGAATGGATAAATCTTCTGATATCTATTAAACGTGGAAACCATTCAATCAAAATAACCAAAAATTTGATAGCAGAGTCATATTTTATCCTTATCAACCTAGACATTAAAGCTACCGTGTAATCGAAATCCAAGCCCAGCCATATCTAGCACACAAAACCTCCAATCCTTCGAATAAAACAATAGACGGCAAAGAATTTAGATCAGCTCCTTCCAACTACGCTCGCACTAGATGGGTATCTCCTGACGGCAGAGAGGGCAAAGATGACTTTTCTCGAGCCACTGGGTGAGGCAGCCACCATGGAAGACATGCTTGCAAGGCATTCGCGTCACTTCCATCTCCAGCTCAAACTCCTCCAAGCAAATCGAGCACCCGTTGTCTTCAAACTCACCTCCAACACCATCGTACTTCACCACCTCCAGCTCCCTGATCGATGCCTCCGACGCCGGCGTGCCACCAAAGTCCCCACGTCCAATTTCTTCATCAGAAGCATTTATCGCCAGCTCAACCATCTCCTGCTCCACCTCGAGCAGCGCCGAGCCAGGTTGCGGATATGTATCTCAACGGTTAGCTCCAGCTCTTGGACGCCAGCATTGAAAGCGATTAGGCCTACGTCGGCAGCGTAGTCGATGAGCTTCTCCTCCCAGAACCGCCGAGTGTCCAGATCGTTGTAGAAAGTATGGAAAAGGATTTCAGGAATCATGTGACGAAGATCTCGTAGATCCACCAAGTGGCCGAGATACATGGAAAAATCAGTGAACTCGGGCCGACAGGCCAACCTTTGACCTCCATCGATGTACTCGTAGACGTGAAGGTGGACTTGCACAGGGGCCAGTGGCCTTGCTGACGCTCCCAAATTTCTCCCCCTGAGCAAAGCACTGACGTACGTAGTAGTGTCGCCGAAATATAACGCCATGGCCAAGATCGTCGTTTGGGAGAGTCGATCGCTATTG
Organism: Phoenix dactylifera; assembly: GCF_051530095.1. Classification (NCBI taxonomy): domain Eukaryota; kingdom Viridiplantae; phylum Streptophyta; class Magnoliopsida; order Arecales; family Arecaceae; genus Phoenix; species Phoenix dactylifera. The sequence goes on along the minus strand of NC_143198.1, from coordinate 27,204,429 downwards.
CTTTTCTCTCTCACTACTCCTCCTCCTCGTCTCTTCCGGTGAATGATGCAGTCGAGTAACCAAGCTTTCCGTGGGAGGGAAGAGGAGTTTCCCCTGGATTATAAATAGAGGCGCTGCGGCTTCTATTTTACCGAATCCTAATCCGAATGGGACGCGGCTCTTCGAGCGGACCGTGGATTTCGATCCTCAACGGCAAGCCGCAAGTTCTCCGGAAGGTAAATGAATGGTTCTGATTGGACCGAGGCTGATCGGACGGTCCAGTCTCGGTCTTAGAAAGATTTCGTTCTAATAATCCTAACCGTACTCGGAGTAGGACTCCACTCGGCTTACTTGATCCAAATTCTCATCGGACGGTTGCAATGCTAGCTGGAATAAAAGTAAATCAGGGAGGAAGTACAAGAAACCAACTAACCTGGAGTTTGAACTTGAGATAAGATTCGAGCCTAATTGGGGTAGGAAATAGCAAACCCATGCCTCGTCTAACTCGAATCAAGCAAGCTAAATAAAGAAGGAACACAATAAAAGCTAATTTTTATATAAAAAGAAAATTAGCAACTGGAAAACCGTTGCGCATTGAATTGGAGAGATCTCTCTCGGAGGAAAATCAGTGCTCTGATGGTGAATCCTGATTTAGAATGGGTCACGCCTCCTAGGCGGATTTTGCCCGGTAAAAAATTCGGATGCAGTGCAATCCTAATCTGAATGGAGTGGGACCCATGTCTTTGGCGGACTTGCTGGGTTTAAATTCTAAAACTATCAGAAATTCCTCAGGAGCTTGATTGATTTCTGTGCAATTACAAGGAGATCAAGCGGCAGGAGGACAAGACCATGGTTGTTCTCCCACATCCACTCCGTTCCTCTCTCTCACATTCCCAATCTATATGTTAATTAATCTAAACGAAGTCCCATTTATTCCTTTAAATTCTTCAGTCAAGTATTTATATACAAGAGAGCTTAGAATTCTGCTCTCCGTCCTGCCTCTCTCTCTCTCTCTCTCTCTCTCTCTCTCTCTCTCTCTCTCTCTCTCTCTCTCTCTCTCTCTGAGATTTCTACAGAGAGGATAGAAAATCTCTCCGGTCTTAACACCCTTACGGAAGCTATGCAGCCTTTCCTCGGGTTCGTAGAATCGGATTTCCCGTTTACCCACAACGGAGGAGCCATCCCCACCAACCAAAGCAGGCAGGCGGCCACGGTTCATAACGCATTCTTCGCATAATAGATCCACTTTGAAGTTGACTTATTCGCTCGGCCAATCGTTGGAATGTGTACGAGATACCATAAGGGCCCAATATCTCAATAGCACCCTTGTCTAAAGCTTCGAATGAGACTGAATATCCGAAACGCAGGAACGATCTGACTAAAAAGTCATTCAAAACTTGATCGAAGAACTAGCGTTTATTGAAGAAGCAATAGAGTCGATTATAAAAAGTACTAGTTTGAAAGGCTCGTTGGAATTGATCCGCTACGGGATTTACATTATACGCTAGAGAAGCACCTGAAGTACTAAACAGAATAGGTGGCAGAATTTTAGGGTACGACTTCTTTCTCTCTCTGAATTTATTTTCTTTGTAGTTTTTGGTCTATTTTTGGATTGTAGGAGGAGCTGATGAACGTGACGATAGGATTGGTGTGTTTGAAATTTGAAAATATTTTTTATTTTGAGTGAATTTTGAGCTTTTCATGGTTTTTCATTTGTCGGTTTGGTGTAATGAATATTTTTTATATTTGTATTCACATGGATCTTAGTTTTTTGCTCTGAATTGGAATGTGTTTGTTATTATATTGTCTGTTGAAGTTTTTTTTTTTGGATAAGAATTTGATATGTGAGCAGAGGATGAGAACTAGATTATTTGCTAGTTTGCTAGATTAAGTTGGCCTGTGTTTACCCTATTATGGTTGATCAGCTTCTGTACGTAACGAAGCTTGTGTGTGTTAATGTGCATGCATTTATAACGAGCAGCGAGCATGTTCTTGTAGAGCTGGACATTTTACATTTCGATTATCTGTTTGTGCTGTTAAAATTTTAGTTGGCCTTGTTTAGTGTAAGTTGTGAATATGACACCATCAGACATTGTTACTTCTAACAATTCCATTCAGATGCTCAAGTAGCAACATTCACTGACCATCACACTTTCTGTAATTCTTCCTATAAGCCATTCAACATTCAACAGTATTCAATCAATCATAGTGTATTCGGATTCAGCAATATTCAAAATTTTAATTAGATAATAGACCACTTGTTCTTTTCCTTTCATCATTATCTTGTGCTTGGACTTGCAATCGAACCCTTGGTAGTAAAAACTTATATCTTGAGTGGCTTATCTTGTTTTGTTTGAATTAGAGCAGGTGGATTAGTCAAGCAAACCTTATAAGGTTGGATGCTTTTTGCTGTTCTTCTCCCCAAATAAACTAATAACGCTCCTTCAATTCGAGTAAAGGAGAGAATTGTTACATTTACCCAACTATATTGTATATAAATCTCTTTGAGAAATGAGCTTGGCCAAGAAATTTTAATGAATAGTGTTCCTGGAGAATCTAATGTTCCTGGAGAATCAGTACTCTTGCAATTACATTTGTCCAAAGTTCCATTTCATATCACATAATTGTGTGAATAGTGGTATTAGGTATGCCATCGTTGCCTGTTAATGCATGTTACTGCCTCACCAAAGAACATCAAAGAAAAGAAATTCATAGAGAAGTTAATTTGAGCACTTTTAAACGTAATCGGAAAAAGAGAGAAGGCTATAGAAATTGGTGGAGCCACTGGTGGTGACTTGTTGAGTTTGATGATGGAATCCAATTCAAACTAGTTTATACTGTACTAGTATATACTACTATACTAGAATATACTATACTATACTATAATATACTAGTATATACTGTACTATACAAGTATATACTATATATTATAATATACTATACTAGCATATTCTATACTATTTTAACATAGAAATCTAAACAACAATAAAACAGCAGCACTATTTTAACACAGAAATATAAACAATAATAATGAAAATAAAAAAACATATGCAGCTAACGTCTATTTCTTCCCTTGCTCCCTATTGGATTAACACTGTCGAGGCTGCACGTGTGAGAAGTAGCAAAGCTCTATATTACTCACGGTTTTTTCACGTGAGACCAGCGTTGCTAACAATTCCTTCGATATCTAACCAACTGTCCTTTGTGGGATAAAAAGTAAACAAAAATGGCGCGAGAGGACTAAAAACTTTGCGGAGTTAGAGGAGATCATTAGATTCTACAATCCAAAATCATAATCTTTTAGCTAGATGTCTAAACTTCATCAAAAAAATGAATTTGAGTCTAACCAGCTTATTTATGTCATTCAAAAAGCAAAAAAGAAACGAGACACGGAGGAATAGTAATTTTGAGGTATCAAAAGAGATCACTGAATTGCTAGTAAAATAGGGGATATTGTTAAATTCTACAATACCTTTTTTTTTTTTTTTGATGAAGGAGACAGAGCCACCCAGCCTTTATTAGAAAACAAGTACAATATAGTATATAATACTATAGTATAGTATAGTATATTATCGAGAAAAGAAAGAAGGCTGCAGAAATTGGTGGAGCCACTAATGGTGACTTGTTGAGCTTGATGATGGAAGCCAATTCAAAAGAACAAGGGAACTCAAAAAACACTGGAATATCGACGGAAGAGGTGATTGAAGAATGTAAACTTTTTGCAGCTGGTGGGCGAGCACGACTAGCTAGACTGTCATTGAGGTGGAGCTCCAAGCCACCTGGAAGGGCATCGCTTATGCTAGGAGGGTCCTCGGGGCTAACAAAATATGTCTCAAGGGGGATTCAGCCATGGTTATTGATTGGCTTCGGGGGATAGATCGATCTGGCGACAGCCACCCGCTGCTTCGTAAGACCGGTAGACTAGTCGAGGGGATAGGTTTCTTTCACGCAGCTTATGTTTACCGGGAGATGAATAGTGCGGTGGATTGGGTCGCCTCTTTTGTTGCTCGATGCGCTGGAGAGTTCATATGGGCGGGTGTAGCGGATATACCTAGTTCTCTGTTTCAGCTTCTTTTTTTTGATTTGGCAAGTTGTACTCACATTAGAGTAATATTAATGCCGTTTTCTACCCAAAAAAAAAAAGAAAAACTTTCTACTTTGCAGCGCAGGTATTATAAGTCTTCGAAAAAAATAGACCCAATTGTGATGGTTTGAACCGCTGAACATTGTGAGTATATGTTTTAGGTTCCCTTAGTTGTCTATCTAATCGACTGCGAAGTTAGAAATATATATCAACAAGCGACCTGAGATCTACAATTTCATGAGTGCTGTAGCACTTTTTCTTTTGAATGAAAGTGGTACTCATTTTTAGCTCTGCGACTCTCAGAAAAAAGATGGTCATCTGTGGTTACGGATAATGTTCTGTTTGAAAAAATTACTCGCATGTGTTTCTTTGCCAGAGAAGAAGGCTATTTGTTTCTGCAGTATTCAGCATAACAGTTTTAGTCCATTCAACCAATTTCTCTGGAGTTAATGAATAGAATAAAATATTCAGAATAATCCGGTTTTCAATCACAACTCCGAAATTTTTGTGGTACTCAGAGCTTGCCTTGCAATAACAATAATCTTTTAGTCTTCAAATTCCAATCACAACTTAGTGTTCAACCAGTTTTTGTTTTGAGTTGTGTTTTCATACAGCTCCCCGACATAACTCATATGCATTACTAAGAACTGATTAAGAGAACAGAACAACTTTCCTGAATAAAGAGAGCAGGAAACACTCCAGATAACTAAGACAAGTCGCAAAAGACAAGGAAATCTTATTTCAACTTGAAGGCCCCCAACACTGTCTGATATCTCTTTGAAAAATCCAACAAAAATATTCTGTATATTGGGTTCCTACATTTTTATGCGGCGAAATATCAACTGCTTTGACTCGATGTGTCCTCAAAAGCATTCTAAGTTTTTGTCACACCCCCGCCTGCAGGGCACGTGAGGCACCCAATGCCCATATGGGGGCCACATGAGGGGAGAAAAACGTAGCTCCTCTGTCAAATATTGTCCGGTTCCAGAGCTTCATACAAGCATCCTTCATCCCCTCCTTGGTTTTGTTTTTCTTCCAAAACGCGTCTGCAGAATTTGGAGACGCCCGCCCCATATGCCCAGACTTTGGAACGAGTCTTTCCAATATGGGACTATTGGGTCTCACACCCTTTCCACCATCGGACAATAGCCGTCCTCGATTCTGATATCAAATATCACGTCCCCGCCTCTGTGGGGCACATGAGGCACTCAGTGCCCACGTGGGGTCACATGAGGAGGGAAACACGGGGCTCCCTTGCCAGATATTGTCCAGTTTCGGGGCTTCATGCAAGCGTCCTTCATCCCTCTCCGATTTTGTTTTTCTTTCAAAACGCGTATGCAGGATTTGGAGACACTCGCCTCATATACCCAGGCTCTAGAACGAGTCTTTCCGATGTGGGACTATTGGGCCTCACAGTTTTTGAATCCATCTGGCAAAGTGAGTTTGACCGTAAGATGGAGTTAATTCATGAATAAATTTAAACTTATGGGGCAGGTGACTAGTTTCGAGTTTTAGTATTTTGAATCGAGTTGAGTCTGAAACTCTAGCTACTCAACTTGGCTCAGCTTGATTGCATCCCTAGGTACAATATATGGCGGCTGGGAGTCAAGTTGAAAGGTAAGTTGCAAAGCCGGCATTACATAAGCCTAAGTGTATTCTTGTGCACTAAAGACTTCTCTAAATCATTTTTTCTTCTTAAATAAAATAAAAAAAAAACAGTTTCTTATACGGAAAAGGAAGAGAGAAGGTATCTTACTTGTTGCTTTATTCACTCTACAATGAATTTGATACCACAAATCCAAGCACATTGGTGTCAAAGAAGAGAGACAAAAAATTTGTATTCTCGTGGGAATATAATTTTTATATTTCATGAAAAAAAAATTTTCATAAGAAATATGAAAAAATTATTTTTTCGTGAGCCGGAAATCGAAATAATTTTATTTTTTTTCAAAAAAATCCTCTCAGAGATATAATTTTTATTAAAAATATAATAAAAATTATACATAATTTCCAAACATTAGTCCTTTAAAATCCGTTACTTTTTCATTCCGAACCAAACGCGCTAAAAGTGTTTTTTTAGGCATCCTATCTGTTTTCACCACGCCATCACCTGTCCCCCTTCACCCTCTCCCGACCGTCGGTCTCCACAAGCGGATGACATGGCGGCCACCAAGGGGTGTATAAATCTCTGCGGTGCAAAATGTGCCCCGCAGAGGATCCCGGCTCCCCTCCAAGGCGCAAAGTTTTGGGGCCGATCGACTCCCTGCTTCCCATCCTCCCCGAATTCCTCTCTCCAACTAATAAAGCCCTTCTCCGCCACGGCGCCCGGCGGACACTCCCACTCGGCGAGCCATGGAGGTGGGTTTCTGCCCCTCGCGCTTCTCCCTGGATGCGCGGATACTCTCCTCTCCTCCCACCCACTCTCGGGGCACGAGGGCCCGATTCAAGGCCGCCCTCACCCCTTCTCCCGGAGCTTCTCCGAGAGCATCCTCTCTTAGCAGCGCCTTTGTCGCTCCTTTTGTCGGAGGAAGCGTCTCCGGCGAGTTCTCCGGTCAGAAGTTGAGGATCCCCTCTTTAAGCCCGTGTCCATCCGGCCGCCGAGGCAAGAGGGGCGTCGTTCCCATGGTAATCTACGCACAGTGGCCTTCTGCGTTCTCCTTTTATTTTTTTTTTCTAGGGTTTTGGAGTGTACTGTGGGTGGCTTTTCAAACTTAAAGTCTAATTGTTTTTAATTTCTTTTATGTTATTGAAGTTCTGGCTTTTGAGATTTCGTGTTTGAGCTCGTTTTGCACAAAGGAATGTTTTTTAGGCAGACACTGTTTGCATAAAGAAACGCCTTTTGGTGCTTCTCTATTCTCGCTGATGCACGATATTGTATCCTTGGAAGTTATATTGATACGAGCTTTGAAAAGTAGAACTTGAGTCTCATATTCTTAATCAATTTAATTCACCATATACAAGTCAGTTCTAAGCAGTGATCCTAGGCAGAGGCCTAATGTGAAGTTTACATAGTAATTCATTTCATGTAGAATATTGTAATCACCGTCTTACATACGTATCCCAAAGTTTCCAAACGGCAGCTTGTAAAATTGTGCATATGTTTGGAAAAGGTATGCACTGATCTCATGGTAAGGTGCTTATAGCATCCCATTAATGCATTAACCATCTAAACAGGGAAAGCGGTACATGACTGGTATGAGATGGAAGGAGTGTATAATGGGTGTTTTTGATTGCTTAATCAATTGAGTATTTGGAAAAATAGGCTGATACTTTTAGTTTATCTATTTCTCTTAACATTATCTAAAGAGTATTGAGATGGTGTGTTTTGTAAAGAAGAGAGCGTACGCGTATAAGTTAATTGATACTTGCTCCCCTTAGTCCTGTTTTTGATACCATTTAGAATCTAACTTGTAGGGAGCACAATTGTGGCAAAAGGATAACATATCATCATTTTAAAGTCAAAAGAAATAGATTGTCATAAGTAGTGGCTGACTGCCAAACTGGATACAAAAGCACCTAGTGGCTCTTGGGCGCCCAAGCAACTGCCTAGGTGCTGATCTACACGACTGGTTGGCTTTGCTGCCTGGGGCCCCTAAAGCTAGTAGGCTCTTATGGATTGGAGCTGCGCAAGCATGTAGCCAAACTGCCTAGGCCCCTTTACAGCAACCTTTGACTACATTGTTCTGGACCACTTTGGGTGGCATAGACTAATATGCAGTTTACAGCATACAAACTGCTGAATTATGCCCATACCTAGCTGATAAATTATGAAATTCACATTATAGTTTGTTATGCGCTGGCACCTCAATCATTGGGGACTAGATCATATTTCCTAGGCTCAATGGGGTTTCTTAATTTGATAGGCTTTAGCACATGATGAACATAGGATTAAATTAGTTGTTCATTTATGACACTAGAATAGGATACTTCTCTTGATTGTTGGACCATCACAACTTGGTGCCGAGCACTATACAGTCCATGCATATAGCAACTGTTATATAATTGTTGTTTCAGCATCAAATTAACTATGATCAAGTTCTCATGTAACATGTAATGATTGGCTGCTTATAGTTGATCAATTGATTATAGTTTCTTCGTGGTTTGTGTTCATCTGTCAACAGGTTATCCCTTCTTGAGAGGAAGTGTGTGGGAGCAACCACCTCCAGATCTAGCATCTTACTTGTACAAAAACCGAATCGTATACTTGGGTATGTCTCTTGTTCCATCGGTGACAGAGCTGATGCTAGCAGAATTCCTTTATCTTCAATATGAGGATGCAGAAAAGCCAATTTACCTATATATAAATTCCACTGGCACAAGGAAGGTCTTTTTCTTTTCCTCTTCTATATCAGTATACCTATTAAGTAGTTCACTTTGAAAATGCATAATCAGAAAGCTTTATTCATTTCACATTCTAAATCTTTCAAAGGAGACTCTTACATTGATTATATCTTATATGACACATTAGAAATTGCTGTTATCAGATATATGAGTAGTGTGTGTGTGTATGTTCATTGTTTAGTAGATATAAGTGTTACAAAATTCACTGAACTTGCTTTAGGAACTGTAGTATACCTAGTGCCATGTGAAACTTAGTTTCAGAATTTGTACTTGGAGACACTGCAGTTTAATTGTGCAAAATGTTATATATAAGTTGGTGAAATTGTAAATATCCTGCATTCAGAAATTGTTTCTTTTCCTGCTCCAAACATTAGTTGTAACATCAGTATGGACTATTGAGCACAAGGTATTAAAGAGGAGATGGCTTGCTACACTTCTATACCCTTTTCCCCTACTTTTGGAACCTAGAAACTAATACCCCTGCAGTAGCTGCTTTGAGATTTCATCCAAATTGTTTTTTATGTGACTGTGCAGTGTTGACATGATTTAGATTTCACAATTAGAGTAATGTTGAAATGATATACGTGTAAATTTTATTTAATTTACAATAAATATCAAGCAATCAGTTGATGGCTTAACTTGCAGAGGTGGCCATTGCTTTTTAGCTGTGTCATAATGGACTGATTATATATTCATGCTTATATCATGTTTCTTCTCCCTGTTGCTGGTCTATGCTGTTGAAGGAATACTGTTCGACCTCCGCACCTTAAGTTTCCAGATAAGACAGCCTAATGTTCTGTAATCATTATTTGCATTTTATCCCTAATAAATTGTTTCTGATTTAGCTAATTTTTTTGGTGATGGGTAATATATTAAGTGTAGGACCAAATCAGGTTGTCTAGATGAGTTTTTGATTTACATACTTCGTATTACCATTCTGTTATGCTGTCATTTCTTAGATTTCCTATCTGGCTGCAGAGGGCACTTGTAGGCTGGCTGCACTATAAGGCTACAACCACTAGCAAAGTTAGCTGGTTGACAGGCCTTTTGGTACATATGGCATAATCTAAACTGTAGAAGGGATGAGAGGGGATATTGTGTTTTCAAGGGAAAAGCTCCCATCCCTCATAGCTGATGATCCTCTGGTTCTTTCATTAACAATTTTGTTCACTTTCCACCCAGATAGACTTGGTCCCAGAATGCTTGTGTAGCCATTTGATACTTTCTCAAAGGCCTAACAAAGACCACAGAATTCTGACGGTATCCCTAGCAGTCAGCTGTATCTGACCAGTCAAATTTCTGATAATAAATCCAGAACTGGGCCGATTTGGCCAATTCAAGCATACCGTCCAAATCAAATTTCAGCCTACCTGAGGACGGTTTATCATCTAAAAATAAAATATTTTGTTATACTTTACTATTCTTACATCGTATATGTATATTTTGATTGAATTATGATACATTTATTATTTTATATAAAAAAAAAAACTTGGATGTATATTAGATTTGAACTCTCGACCTAACTATGTTCTGAACCGTCTCAGTTGGGGGTTATGCATTGGCACTCTGCCTATTATTGATTCTGGCCCTATTACAGAATATAAATGCAGTATTCTGGCCCACTTCACAGGATATAAGTGTTGTATTTTAGCCCACTTCGTAGGATATAAGTATGATTCTATCTCTCCTCTATAGTTTTTTAGCTTATATACAAGATGGACATGTAGATCAAACATCCAAACCAACAATTATTTAGATTTCAATAAGTCATCTGCCAATATCTTGGTAAGCCGTAATGCAACGAAAGAGAAGTGAAGAAAAATCGGTGCAATGGAAAATTTTTTTTGAGGTCCTCATTCTTGGTTTTTTGAAATAATAGATTGCAATAGAAAAATAGATTACATTATCCTCAGTTTTTAGGGTCTACTTGATGGTTCTTGGGCCAGCTTAAGCCTGTTTCCAACTCTACTAATAAATGAATCTCTCCATTAGCTTATAGCTTCGTTAGCTTAGCCTCGCGATATCTCACATAAGTGAAACCATCGTTACCTCGAGGTAGTTTTCCTTTAATTGTTATCACAGTTTGTTTTTTTATCAAAACTGTTGTTATTTTTCAAATTTGTTTTACAAGCGACCATGGTTCTTTACGAGATTCTTAGATTATATACCGGAAGATTATGTTTATACAAAAAGTTTACAAGGAAATAAAACCAGGAAGTCTTACCTTTCACCGAAGTGCAGCTTATGTTATCTGTACTTTTATACACCATGATGTGGAATTTTTGGGTTGAAAATACCGTCTAATTCAATCTCGAGATGTTTCTGAAGCAGTTTCCAAGGCATCGAAAATTCAAAGCGCTTTCTTTCCATTTAGTGGGGACATTATATTCAGACAAAGCTTTGCCATGATGGAAGCTAAGATGGATTTGGCTACAATTCTTCAACATTTCTTTTTTAAGCTTTCAGCATCCTATGCCATGCTCCATACCCCACTGATGGTGTTCAGACCATTCTACACTAGCTTTTGGATCATGCTGGGATCAAGATACAAATACTAATCTAAATATCACTGTCCATACCACTGCAATATTATCCAAGTAGTTGGACGGATAATTTTTTTTTATTATCTCCTGATTAAAAATTACTATAATTATTTTGTTGCTATGCTCTCTACAGATTGAACCTAGCATATAACCACGTATAATGCAGAATGAAGAACTCCAAAATAAAAGACTGAAATTGTAGCTCAATTTCGATTTATATATTGAAATGTGGCAATGCTTTTCTAAACATACAAATAAATTGTAGACTCGTGCCCGTACATAATGTAGGACAAGCAACATAGAGCTGAAAAGATTTAGCGATTATAACTATAACTTAATGGTGATTTTCTTTCTATTTTATTTTTCATCATGTTTATTTTTTTTAATGAAAAGTTAGCTAGATGATTAGAATATTTTAGTAAAATTCAAAGATCGTAATTGTTTATGAACAAAAAATTTATGCATGCATATAAACCTGTCCGAGATGTCCTCGAGGACGAGGTTCCCATAAACCTTTCTTTTTTAAGGTAAAGATGGGAAAAGTGAGAAACTTCCCTCAAAATTTTGTGGAGACAAAGTTGGTTAGGTCCCATAAACGCTTCACCACTGAGCTGCATCCCTGTTTCACAGATCACGGCCATTCAATTTTAAACTAACGGGTCAATCTTTTGTTGTTTTCAGTGTTACAACTTGGCCCTCAAATATTATAATACTTACTGAAGATGCCCTCTCTTTAGTGACATTAGCTCGACAGGACAGGCCGTGAAGGCCCGGCATCGGAAGAGCTCGGAAGATGCCCACAGCGTACTCGACCGCTGGCCCCGCGGTAGCAACAAAGAGGAGGTCAAGGTCTCCGTAAAATAACCCACCCCTACCTAATGAAAGCGGCACTACTCGACCGCTGGCCCCGTGGTCGCAACGTAGGAAGACTCGGGCCACGAGAGGAGGTCAAGGTCTCCGTAAAATAACCCACCCCACGTTATATAAACGACAAACAAAAGGGACTGTGTTTCTTACGGTGACAAGTGGCACCACTCACAGCTGGGGTCAAGGTCTCCCCCGTGCCCACCTTTCAGGAAACCCCCCTCGAGAGGCCGTGTTTCTTACGGCGAGATCGCAAAACGTGCGGTACACGTTGGTGGTGTGGCCCCCACGAAACTTCCCGCTCTCCTTCGTTGCGGGCCCCAGCTGGACATCTATGCATCTCTTCAGTCCGTCGGGCGAAGGTAGAGTAGATCAGCTGCTAGAGTAATGGCAACCCGCTTTAATGTAAATTATTTGCAAATAGATATATTTATGTGGCAATAATTGTGCGTTGTAGTTGTTGGACCCAGATCGTTTAGGTTTAAAAAATAAATTGTCTAATGATTAGCGTTAAATAATTGGTATTAACAAATTGGGAAATGAGATAGGAGATGTCCAAACTTAGCAGTCAAAATGGAAAGTGAATATTTTGAAGCTGCGTAAAATAACAAATGCCTAGTTGAAAAATAAAAGAAGTTAAAAATATACCCTTGGAGTCAACTCAATTATTTAGAATCAAGTTCTCTGTATTATTATTAATACTACCCGGTAGCCATACTTAGAGCAACAATTAGGCATACACAACACATGGATACCAGATTGCTCGATGCAGCGGTGTCCGGCAATGTTGCCGTCCTTAATCAGTTGGTTAGAGAAAGTCCCAAAATCCTTCTTGGCAAAACTCCACTAAATAACACAGCCCTTCACTTTGCGGTGATATATGAGCACGAGCAATTTGCAAAAGAGCTGTGTCTGAGCAGCCCACCCCTCCTTTTGGCCACAAACTCAAATGGAGAGACTCCATTGCACATCGCTGCTATGGCTGGTCATCACTCTATGGCCACTTTTTTTATTCAGGTTGCAACGCAGGTGCCTCGTTGTGGCGGCGACATAGAGGGAGGCAACCCTCTAAAACAGATGATGATGACAACGAATAAGAAGGGAAACACTGCTCTGCACCATGCCTTGCGGCATGGCCACAGCAGCTTAGCGCTGGAGCTGCTGCAGGCGGAGCCCAAGCAGTCAGAATTGATTGACAGCAACCATGAGTCGCCAATGTACATTGCAGCCTATAGAGGTTTAGCTGATGCTGTCACAGCATTGGTGCAAATTCCTTCATCTAATCATGGAGGCTACTATGGCCACACTGCTCTGCATGCTGCTACTATTTCCGAGCATTCAAGTAATTTCTCTATTACTTCTATTCCTTCTATATCAGTTGCCTATTTTTTTTGACATCTATTAATTCTCTGCAGAAGCCACTTCGACAAACTAAATCTTCTGCACGCATTTCATGTCTTAGCACCAGTGCGTTCCTATTTCTTTTTTTCCCCGAGACTACTGCATGCATTCCTGATTTTGTTTTGTTTTAATCTTTACTGGTAGGCATAGTGGAAACATTGTTGAGAGAGAGGCCAGAGCTCGCCAAAGCTCAGAACGACCATGGGACTATCGCACTCGTTCACGCAGTAGCGGGCAATAAACTGGAGATGTTGCGGTTGCATCTAAGGTTTGATCCCTCTCTTGCATACATTATGAATCGAAAAGGCGACGCGGCCTTTAATTGTGCTGCTTTTCGAGGCAATGTACGCATAGCCGAAGAGCTCATTCGCCACTGCCCAGACTCCTGTTTTTTAGTTGATGGACGGGGCCGGAATGCACTTCAAGTGGCGATACTTGAAGAGCAGGTGGACTTTGTTAAGTACATCCTAAAGACACCTGCGCTTCATGGATTGCTCAACCAGCGAGATGACGACGAGAGCACTCCCTTGCATTTGGCTGCGGAGACTTGCAATCCGGAAATACTTCGAGCTTTGTTGGCTAATGAAAGTGTGGACCGTGCGGCCTTGAAGGGGAGACTTAGTGCTCTCGACATCTTCTTTAATCGAGTGGAACCTGCAAAAACTTTGAAATGGGTAACTCCTTGGGTCTGTTTTCTTAATCATGATCCTCCGAATTACGACTGACTGGATTAATCATATCGCAACGCCATGCAGAATGAGGCGTATACGCTGTTGCTTCATGCCACCATCCCCGGCCTGGCTACAGGTGACATATGGCATACGGCCGAAAAAAGACTAGCCCGGGAAGCAATCTGTCAAATCCAATCACTAACTCAAAGATACACACAAAACACCTCGTTGACGGCCATCCTCATTGCCACGGTCACCTTCGCCGCGGCCTTCACGATGCCTGGAGGGTTTAGCAGCGACGAGGGCCCTGACGAAGGCTTGCCAATTCTAGCAAAGAAAGCAGCCTTTAAGGCGTTCTTGATATCGGACACCATTGCTATGGTCGCCTCACTCGCCGTTTCTTTTCTTTGTATATTTGCAGGATGGGAAGACATCGACTTCTTGCTCCACTACAGAGCATCCACAAGGAAGCTGTTGTGGTGTGCAATTGCGGCGATGTCTGTGGCATTTGCATCCGCGATGTTCGCAGTGCTAGCACCAGGAAACTTGTGGCTTGCTATCCTTATTTCTTTGCCGTGTTGTGCCCTTCCCTTCCTCACCTATATCTTGGCTATGTGGCCGCTCGGCAAGCTCCGTCTTCGTTATGGTGGGACGTTTCGCCCGGATCTCCTCCAACAGGTCTAGCTATCGAGAATAACTTGTACTGAATTCGATATTTATCAAGTTAGACTTGAAACTAAATTTAGTTTTGAGTTATTGGAACGATTTTTTTTTTCTTCTATGTATCTTGTCCTGCAAATTATTCAAAAGAATCAATAGAGTAACAAGCCGCTCGCCATCTTTTCATTCCCTCCCCTCCAAATCCGTCTCCGGGATTGATCATGACTTGATGGTTTCTGTTGGTGTCCTCTCTTAACAATATTGGACTAGGAGGGGACTTGAGTAATTGACCTGTTGCCTTGCACGGTTGTGACACAAAAATGCAAAATAATTTGGTTTAAGGTAAGCCATGGTAGATGTTCTTTACTTAGTTCTGATTGTCCGAGTAGAAATTGATGGATTAGATGGACTTGCGCCCTAGGACATAACATGTCCTTGTGACTTCCGCTCCACTTCAACTATACCGAGGCCCACCCGAGCACCGTTGCCGCGCTTGGCGGCGCCAAGCGGAGGGGGAGGCCGGTGCCCGCCGGCCATACCGCCCGGGTCTCGCTTGTTCTCATCATGCCCAAGTCCGATTATAATCGCCGGATTGGTGTGTTTCAGGTGAATTAAATCATTACTCTTTTTATTTTATTTTATTTAGGACAGAACCATTCACTTGTAATAATATTCCATGAATTCTTGATTTTTGGATTTTCGCAAATATTTATTGGTTAAATTATTATTCTAATTATGAGTTTTCGCAGGACTCTTCCTTGTTCTTACTCGATTAAATACTATGTTCTGAGAATAGATTGAATGCTTTTATAGTTAATGACCCTGCAGTTTATATTTTGGTTGATTCTATTGATTTTGTCTTTGATTGAACTGTTCCAGAATGATGGACGTGTGATCATGGTCTCCTACTGTGAACTGCTCTGTTTTTTGGTGCACGCGTGCTTGATTTGTTTCTCTCTTCTTCTTTTCTTGTCTTTTCTTTTTTTTTTTTTTCCTCTCTAATGTCGCTGCAGTGTCTGTGCACATTATTTTACTCACCCTTGGGTTTGCCTTAGTGGCAATGTGGTGAAAATATATTAAAACAGAGACATCAAAGTATATATGATGACAAGAAGTTCATCTGTGTGTCGGGGTTATTGTAAAGCAACAAGAATTCTCACCAAAATGCTTAAAATAGCTCTCAAACTGAGAAAAGATCAAGTCAATATGAGAAAGGAAGAAGTGAAAAACCACAATTTCATTTTTATTTGATGGTTTTCTGCATGATGATTGAAGTTCTATATTTTTTTTAAAATTTTAAGTGCTCCATTCACCATTGGTTCTATCCTCCCTGGGCAAGCAATTGGCTCATTTCAAAGACTCATCTTGTTAAGCATACAACTGTGAACTACTTGAAAACAAAAGCTTAACCTTATAACTCTCTATCATCATGATATCACCAGCATTATTTTCTAAGAACCATCTAATCCACTACCTTTCTCTTATTAATTGTTTGTCTCGGTCCTGTTGGGAACAGGATAAAATTCCACTCTGTTTCTATTTAAGAAATGTAAATAAGAAACCAAAAGAGATAAACCCAGCATCCCAAAACAAATTATGACTAATCCAAGCAAGTCTCCACCTCCCTTTAGACGGTGTGGTACAATCAAGCAAGTCTAAAACCCTATAACCAAAACCTCCCCTAAATACATAGCTGCAGAAAATCAGAAAACAAAACAGAAGAGGATTGAATTTCTAATCCTCTTCTATTTCCAAGATCACAACCATCTACCCAGCCTCTTTTCATTTAATAATTGGTGTTCAAGATTTCAATCATTCAATCTTCTTGTCACTTCCCTCTGGGCGCGTAGGCCATTGTTTGCCTTCCTATGGGAGGGATGATCAAACATCCACCCTTCTTCTCCCCTATGACTTTCTATGCAAAACAAAGACTTTGCACATTATGCAACTTGATGTTGTTTCCTCCCTTATGGAGCAATCTATCAATTTATCTGGGTACCACGTAAAAAGCAATTGCTTGTTTGTTTCCAACACTTCCATCTAATTTACCTTTGCATTAAGCATAAAAAAACAGTTCCTAGTGTTAGTATTGTCGGATAACCTATTACATTTCAACTTGGTATAATGAATTGATTTCAACTTAAATTGATTATTTTGAGGAATTTAAACTAGGTTTACTTTATCTTCATAAATTGATTGACCTCTATATATATACTCTCACCATAACTGTGGATCCCCTAACGGGTAACTGCAGAGGCTATTGCACCTAATGGAGACACTATAACAACATCAAGCCAGCCATGCATGCTAAGGTTCAGAAGCCTACCTGTTCGATTGATGCGGACGTGTCTAATGGGAATCCCTCTTTTAATGGGGATATGCACCGAAAGCCAGAAAATAACCATGGAGGTACTGAGATATAAGGAAACCGGTCGGAGAGCCGAGGCCATTAGAGTGAGGTTAAAACCGAGGGCTGGGACAACTGATCTACCACAACTATATGCAGCAGAGATCTTCATGAACTCTCAGCTCTCATGAGGAAAAGAATTTGTATACAATTGGAAGTGGTCGTTCTATGTGTGGACTTCACTTTACATGTACAATATGCTTCTGATTAGTATTGCTGGTTAGGATATGATGGATACCTACAAATAGGATGGGGAGCTCTTTGATGATGTGCCTAAAATCATGAAGAGATGGCGTGAGCGGAGGAGCAAGAGGAAGGCTCCATTGCAAGAGATGCAATTGCCGGGGCTTATTGAGGGTTCAGCTTCAAGCAATGTAGGAAGGACAGGGGAAGTTATTGAGGATTTTGGTGACTTTGAAGCCTCCGAATCTTCGGAATGTGTTGGTGGTTAAGTTGTTCTACAATCTTCAGTACATGATCAAGTTGCACTTGAATGTTGTTGCTTTTGTAAATATTGTTCCTTACCGAATGCTAATTTTTCTATTAAAAAAAGGCTTCTTTACTGAATTTATAGTATCTTTCCTCTTCCACAAAATGTAATTAATAAAGCAAAGTGCACTAAAGATAAAGAACTTTGACGCAACCTTATAATCCACCAATATATACTAAAAAAGAGTTATGACATATAGGAAGTCCACTTACCCACAAGCAACAAAGATGTATAGATTCTGCAACATCAAGAACTGCTGGAGAAAATAAACAAAAAAAAGCTGCATACAACCTTCAGCTTCATTTTATAAATGAAACTGTCGCTGATTCAAAAGCAAGAAAGCAAGAGATTCCTCCCTGTAGTCGCAAAATATATGTTCTAAGTCCCAGTTGCAGGGAGATATGCGTATGAGAGACAACCATTGAAAAAGAATGGATAAATCTTCTGATATCTATTAAACGTGGAAACCATTCAATCAAAATAACCAAAAACTTGATAACAGAGTCATATTTTATCCTTATCAACCTAGACATTAAAGCTACCGTGTAATCGAAATCCAAGCCCAGCCATATCTAGCACACAAAACCTCCAATCCTTCGAATAAAACAACAGACGACAAAGAATTTAGATCAGCTCCTTCCAACTACGCTCGCACTAGATGGGTATCTCCTGACGGCAGAGAGGGCAAAGATGACTTTTCTCGAGCCACTGGGTGAGGCAGCCACCATGGAAGACATGCTTGCAAGGCATTCGCGTCACTTCCATCTCCAGCTCAAACTCCTCCAAGCAAATCGAGCACCCGTTGTCTTCAAACTCACCTCCAACACCATCGTACTTCACCACCTCCAGCTCCCTGATCGATGCCTCCGACGCCGGCGTGCCACCAAAGTCCCCACGTCCAATTTCTTCATCAGAAGCATTTATCGCCAGCTCAACCATCTCCTGCTCCACCTCGAGCAGCCGCCGAGCCAGGTTGCGGATATGTATCTCAACGGTTAGCTCCAGCTCTTGGGCGCCAGCATTGAAAGCGATTAGGCCTACATCGGCAGCGTAGTCGATGAGCTTCTCCTCCCAGAACCGCCGAGTGTCCAGATCGTTGTAGAAAGTATGGAAAAGGATTTCAGGAATCATGTGACGAAGATCTCGTAGATCCACCAAGTGGCCGAGATACATGGAAAAATCAGTGAACTCGGGCCGGCAGGCCAACCTTTGACCTCCATCCATGTACTCGTAGACGTGAAGGTGGACTTCCACAGGGGCCAGTGGCCTTGCTGACGCTCCCAAATTTCTCCCCTTGAGCAAAGCACTGACGTATGTAGTAGTGTCGCCGAAATATAACGCCATGGCCAAGATCGTCGTTTGGGAGAGTCGATCGCTGTTGCTTTTCTCTCTCACTACTCCTCCTCCTCGTCTCTTCCGGTGATGCAGTCGAGTAGCCAAGCTTTCCGTGGGAGGGAAGAGGAGTTTCCCCTGGATTATAAATAGAGGCGCTGCGGCTTCTATTTTACCGAATCCTAATCCGAATGGGACGCGGCTCTTCGAGCGTACCGTGGATTTCGATCCTCAACGGCAAGCCGCAAGTTCTCCGGAAGGTAAATGAATGGTTCTGATTGGACCGAGGCTGATCGGACGGTCCAGTCTCGGTCTTAGAAAGATTTCGTTCTGATAATCCTAACCGTACTCGGAGTAGGACTCCACACTCCACTCGGCTTACTTGATCCAAATTCTCATCGGACGGTTGCAATGCTAGCTGGGATAAAAGTAAATCAGGGAGGAAGTACAAGAAACCAACTAACCTGGAGTTTGGACTTTAGATATGATCCGAGTCTAATTGGGGTAGGAAATAGCAAACCCATGCCTCGTCTAACTCGAATCAAGCGAGCACAATAATAGCTAATTTTTTATATAAAAAGAAAATTAGCAAATGGAAAACCGTTGCACATTAAATTGGAGAGATCTCTCTCAGGGAAAATTATTGCTCCGATGGTGAATCCTTATTTGGAATGGGATGCGCTTCCTAGGCGGACTTTGCCCGATAAAAATTCGGAAGCAGTGCATCCTAATCTGAATTAGAGTGGGACACGTGTTTTTGGCGGATTTGCCGGATTTAAATTATAAAACTGTCGGAAATTCTTGAGGAGCTCGATTGATTTCTGTGCAATTATAAGGAGATGATGAGCAAGATCAAGCGATAGGAGGACATGGCCGGCCGGCCGGCCACCTGATCTCTGCTGCTCCGCTTGCAACCATGGTTGTTCTCCCACATCCACTCTGTTCCTCTCTCTCACATTCCCAATCTGCGCGTTAATTAATCTAAACGAAGTCCCATTTATTCCTTTAAATTCTTCAATCAAGTATTTATATACAAGGGAGCTTAGAATTCTGCTCTCCCTCTCTCTCTTCCTCCCTCCCTTCCTCCCTCCCTCCGAGATTTCTACGGAGAGGACAGAAAATCTCCGAAGCTTCCTCTAATAATAGAATTTTAGGGTACGACCTTTTTCTCTCTCTGAAGTCTGAATTTATCTTTTTTATAGTTTTTGGTCTATTTTTGGATTGTAGGAGGAGCTGATGAACGCGACGATAGGATTGGCGTGTTTGAAATTTCACAATATTTTATATTTTGAGTGAATTTTGAGCTTTTCATGGTTTTTCATTTGTCGGTTTGGTGTAATGAATATTTTTTATATTTGTATTCACACGGTTCTTGGTTTTTTACTCTGAATTGGATTGTGTTTGTTATTATATAGTCTGTTGAAGTTTTTTTTGGGTAAGAATTTAATATGCGAGCAGAGGATGAGAACTAGATTGTTTGCTAGATTAAGTTGGCCTGTATTTACCCTGTTGTGGTTTATCAGCTGTTGTATGTAATGAAGCTTCTGTGTGTTCATGTACATGCATTTGCAACGGGCAGCAAGCATGTTCTTGTAGAGCTGGACATTTTACATGGGGATTTTCTGTTTGTGCTGTTAAAATTTTAGTTGGCTTTGTCATGTGTAAGTTGTGAATATGACATCATCAGACATTGTTACTTCTAACAATTCCATTCAGGTGCTCAAGTAGCAACAATCACTGACCATCACACATTCTGTAATTCTTCCTATAAGCCATTCAACATTCAACAGTATTCAATCAGCCACAGCGCATTTGGATTCAGCAGTAATCAAAGTTTTAATTAGAAAATAGACCACTTGTTCTTTTCCTTTCATCATTATCTTGTGCTAGGACTTCCAATCGAACCCTCGGTAGTAAAAACTTATATCTTGAGTGGCTTATCTTGTTTTGGTGGAATTAGAGTAGGTGGATTAGTCAAGCAAACCTTTATAGGGTTGGATGCTTTTTGCTGTTCTTCTCCCCAAATAAACTAATAACTCTCCTTCAATTCGAGTAAAGGAGAGAATTGTTACATTTTCCCAGCTATATTGTATATAAATCTCTTTAAGAAATGAGCTTGGCCAAGAAATTTTTATGACTCTTCTTTGTTTGTAGGAGGTATTGCAGTCACAATGGCCCTAGTCTTACTCTTGTCAATCTCAATATCCCTTTTGTGCACTAAGAATCCTAGGAAATTTTCTATCGAAACATCGAACGTGCATTTTTAAGGGATTCATTTTTACTAATGATGTTTGGTTCTCTAAAAAGCCACTTCCAGGTTGACCAAGTAATCATCTTTAGTTTCTAATTTGCCCATTGCGTCATCAATATAAATTTTCATGAATCAACTAATCATGCTATAGAAAATTATATTCATTGCCCTTTGATAAGTGGCACCAACATTTTTTAGATTGAATGGCATTACAATACATTTGTAAGTCCTAATGGCACTAGGACATTTAATTTCTCGCTTATGGATGCCTTCTTAGGATATGTAAATTTGATTATAATAGGAATGACTATCTATGAAAATTAAGATTTCATGCCTCGCATAAATAGCTAGGTTGGGTCTCCCTAACACTTTAATCAAAAAAAAGAGAAGGATTTCATGCCTAGCAACCCGGTCGATTAGGAGCTCTGCTATTAAAACTGGATATTTATCCCTTGAATGGTTGTATTCATGCTTCTGAAATCTATACAAACCTTGAGCTTCCCATTTTTCTTCACCATAGGGATTGTATTGGACAACCATTCTATATTTTGGGAGAGTCCAACCTTAAGTAATCTTTTAGTCTCTTTTCTTTCTTTTACTTTTAACATTGCCTCATTAGACATCCTTCAATTGGAAGGTTGATAATAGGGGCCAAACCCTCTTGATAGGTAACCTATGTTCGACTAATTTTCAATCTAACCCAAGTATCTCATCATGATCACAAGCAAAACAATCTTTATACATATATATGTAGTATCTTTATAAATGTTTCTTTGAACTTAGCATCCAATCAACTACTAATATATGTTACTTAGTCACAAGAGTTAGTTCAATCAAAGGATCTTGCGACTCTACTTTTAGATTCTCTGACTTAATAAGTCTGGCATCTAATATGCCCCCAAGTTACATTGTCTCAAAATCCTCAGTCTCAAATACATAATTGATGCTCAAAACTATTTCATTTTGAATTATCTATTTTTCTGTCTTATAGATCTCCAATCTATTAAGAACTTGTTTTTTGGAATATCTTAGCCTATCCGATTGAAGTTTGCTTGCTTCCTTTATTACTTTCACTCACAGATCACCCAACAGTTGTATATAATTTCAATGACCCACTAATATTTGGAGCAGAGATCTTCATGAACTCTCAGCTCCCATGGGGGAAAGCATTGGTTTACAATTGGAAGTGGTCGTTCTATGTGTGGACTTCACTTTACATGCACATTATGCTTCTGATTCTCTGGTATTGCTGGTTAGGATATGATGGATACCTACTGATGTGGGGTCGGAACCCCGACACCAACCCGCACACCAGACGAGCAGGGAAAGCATCCGCGTCCTCCCCGAGGTATTGTCCGCTCTGGGATTGCCGCTTCGGGTCTGCGGGAGGTCGCCCAGGGAGGTCGCTCAGGGCCGGAGCCCAATGACAGTCCCAATGACAGTCCCGAGCCCTGCCGGCGCGGGGGTCCGCGGAGGTTGCTCCTACCCTCACGGTTTTGTCCCGCAAAAGGGCCCTCGGTTAGAAGAGGTGTTTGCACCCCCCATTTAAGGCACAGACCTTTCCGCTGATTATCCGATGTGGGACTAAACTGGGAACCCCATCCCACAACACAGCCCCCCCAGCGGGAAGGTCTGTGCGTGGCCGGGGCCCTTCCTCTAGCGCCATCTGATGTGGGGTCGGAACCCCGACACCAACCCGCACACCAGACGAGCAGGGAAAGCATCCGCGTCCTCCCCGAGGTATTGTCCGCTCTGGGATTGCCGCTTCGGGTCTGCGGGAGGTCGCCCAGGGCCGGAGCCCAATGACAGTCCCAATGACAGTCCCGAGCCCTGCCGGCGCGGGGGTCCGCGGAGGTTGCCCCCTACCCTCACGGTTTTGTCCCGCAAAAGGGCCCTCGGTTAGAAGAGGTGTTTGCACCCCCCATTTAAGGCACAGACCTTTCCGCTGATTATCCGATGTGGGACTAAACTGGGAACCCCATCCCACAACACAGCCCCCCCAGCGGGAAGGTCTGTGCGTGGCCGGGGCCCTTCCTCTAGCGCCATCTGATGTGGGGTCGGAACCCCGACACCAACCCGCACACCAGACGAGCAGGGAAAGCATCCGCGTCCTCCCCGAGGTATTGTCCGCTCTGGGATTGCCGCTTCGGGTCTGCGGGAGGTCGCCCAGGGAGGTCGCCCAGGGCCGGAGCCCAATGACAGTCCCAATGACAGTCCCGAGCCCTGCCGGCGCGGGGGTCCGCGGAGGTTGCCCCCTACCCTCACGGTTTTGTCCCGCAAAAGGGCCCTCGGTTAGAAGAGGTGTTTGCACCCCCCATTTAAAGCACAGACCTTTCCGCTGATTATCCGATGTGGGATTAAACTGGAAACCCCATCCCACAACACCTACAAAAAGGATGGGGAGCTCTTTGATGATGTGCCTAAAATCATGAAGAGATGGCGTGAGCGGAGAAGCAAGAGGAAGGCTCCATTACGAGAGATGCAATTGCCAGAGCTTATTGAGGGTTCAGCTTCAAGCAATGTAGGAAGGACAGGGGAAGTTATTGAGGATTTTGGTGACTTTGAAGCCTCCGAATCTTCGGAATGTGTTGGTGGTTAAGTTGTTCTACAATCTTCAGTACATGATCAAGTTGCACTTGAATGTTGTTGCTTTTGTAAATATTGTTCCTTACCGAATGCTAATTTTTCTATTAAAAAAAGGCTTCTTTACTGAATTTATAGTATCTTTCCTCTTCCACGAAATGTAATTAAAAAGCAAAGTGCACTAAAGATAAAGAACTTTGACGCAACCTTATAATCCACCAATATATACTAAAAAAGAGTTATGACATATTGGAAGTCCACTTACCCACAAGCAACAAAGATGTATAGATTCTGCAACATCAAGAACTGCTGGAGAAAATAAACAAAAAAAAGCTGCATACAAACTTCAGCTTCATTTTATAAATGAAACTGTCGCTGATTCAAAAGCAAGAAAGCAAGAGATTCCTTCTTGTAGTAGCAAAATATATGTTCTAAGTCCCAGTTTGCCATCTGCAGGGAGATATGCGTATGAGAGACAACCATTGAAAAAGAATGGATAAATCTTCTGATATCTATTAAACGTGGAAACCATTCAATCAAAATAACCAAAACTTTGATAACAGAGTCATATTTTATCCTTATCAACCTAGACATTAAAGCTACCGTGTAATCGAAATCCAAGCCCAGCCATATCTAGCACACAAAACCTCTAATCCTTCGAATAAAACAATAGACGACAAAGAATTTAGATCAGCTCCTTCCAACTACGCTCGCACTAGATGGGTATCTCCTGACGGCAGAGAGGGCAAAGATGACTTTTCTCGAGCCACTGGGTGAGGCAGCCACCATGGAAGACATGCTTGCAAGGCATTCGCGTCACTTCCATCTGGAGCTCAAACTCCTCCAAGCAAATCGAGCACCCGTTGTCTTCAAACTCACCTCCAACACCATCGTACTTCACCACCTCCAGCTCCCTGATCGATGCCTCCGACGCCGGCGTGCCACCAAAGTCCCCACGTCCAATTTCTTCATCAGAAGCATTTATCGCCAGCTCAACCATCTCCTGCTCCACCTCGAGCAGCCGCCGAGCCAGGTTGCGGATATGTATCTCAACGGTTAGCTCCAGCTCTTGGACGCCAAAATTGAAAGCGATTAGGCCTACGTCGGCAGCGTAGTCGATGAGCTTCTCCTCCCAGAACCGCCGAGTGTCCAGATCGTTGTAGAAAGTATGGAAAAGGATTTCAGGAATCATGTGACGAAGATCTCGTAGATCCACCAAGTGGCCGAGATACATGGAAAAATCAGTGAACTCGGGCCGGCAGGCCAACCTTTGACCTCCATCGATGTACTCGTAGACGTGAAGGTGGACTTCCACAGGGGCCAGTGGCCTTGCTGACGCTCCCAAATTTCTCCCCTTGAGCAAAGCACTGACGTACGTAGTAGTGTCGCCGAAATATAACGCCATGGCCAAGATCGTCGTTTGGGAGAGTCGATCGCTATTGCTTTTCTCTCTCACTACTCCTCCTCGTCTCTTCCGGTGATGCAGTCGAGTAACCAAGCTTTCCGTGGGAGGGAAGAGGAGTTTCCCCTGGATTATAAATAGAGGCGCTGCGGCTTCTATTTTACCGAATCCTAATCCGAATGGGACGCGGCTCTTCGAGCGTACCGTGGATTTCTATCCTCAACGGCAAGCCGCAAGTTCTCCGGAAGGTAAATGAATGGTTCTGATTGGACCGAGGCTGATCGGACGGTCCAGTCTCGGTCTCAGAAAGAGTTCGTTCTAATAATCCTAACCGTACTCGGAGTAGGACTCCACTCAGCTTACTTGATCCAAATTCTCATCGGACGGTTGCAATGCTAGCTGGGATAAAAGTAAATCAGGGAGGAAGTACAAGAAACCAACTAACCTGGAGTTTGGACTTTAGATAAGATCCAAGTCTAATTGGGGTAGGAAATAGCAAACCCATGCCTCGTCTAACTCGAATCAAGCAAGCTAAATAAAGAACAAGCACAATAAAAGCTATTTTTTTATACAAAAAGGAAATTAGCAAGTGGAAAATCGTTGCACATTGAATTTGAGAGATCTCTCTCGGAGTGAAAACCGTTGCACTGACCATCACACTTTCTGTAATTCTTCCTATAAGCCAGTAAATTATTTACTGAAAATATTGATGTTAATATCAACATTCAATAGTATTCATTCAATCATAGTGTTTTTGGAATCAGCAGTATT
Organism: Phoenix dactylifera; assembly: GCF_051530095.1. Lineage (NCBI taxonomy): Eukaryota > Viridiplantae > Streptophyta > Magnoliopsida > Arecales > Arecaceae > Phoenix > Phoenix dactylifera. The sequence goes on along the minus strand of NC_143198.1, from coordinate 27,178,650 downwards.
CTTTTTTTTTTTTTTTTTTTTTTGCTAAAGCAGGATGGTCATACAAATTGTACGAACACATCTAAACAGATCGAAAAACAACACATCTCGGAGTGCTTTAGGCAGCTCCCTTACCCCAACCTATAAGGCACTTCTGGAGTGATTGGCCACATACAAGGCCACCCAGTCTGCAGCCTCTTGGATCCTAGTATTCAAAATTTTAATTAGATAATAAACCACTCGTTCTTTTCCTTCTATCATTATCTTGTGCCAGGACTTCCAATCATAGCTTTGATAGTAGAAACTTAAATCTTGAGTGGCTTATCTTGTTTTGGTAGAATTAGAGCAGGTGGATTAGTTAAGCAAACCTTTATAAGGTTGGATGCTTTTTGTTGTTCTTCTCCCCAAATAAACTAATCACTCTCCTTCAATTCGAGTAAACAAAAGAATTGTTACATTTTCCCAGCTACATTAGACATAAATCTCTTTGAGAAATGAGCTTGGCCAAGAAATTTGTAGGACTCTTCTTTGTTTTTAGAAGGTATTGCAGTCACAATGGCCCTAGTCTTACTCTTGCCGATCTCAATGTCCCTTTTGTGCACTAAAAATCCTAGGAATTTCTGATCGAAACATCGAATGTGCATTTTAAGGGATTCATTTTTACTAATGATGTTTGATTCTCTAAAAAGACACTTCCATGTTGACTAAGTAATCATTTTTAGTTCCTAATTTGCCCATCGTGTCATCGATATAAATTTTCATGAATCAACTAATCATGTTAGAAAATTATATTCGTTGCCCTTTGATAAGCGGCGCCAACATTTTTCAGATTCAATGGCATTACAATTTACAACACATTCATAAGTCCTAATGGCACTAGGACATTTAATTGCTCGCTTATGGATGTCTTCTTATGGAGCTCTGCTATTAGCACTAGATATTTATCCCTTGAATGGTTGTATTCATGTTTCTGAAATCTATACAAACCTTGAGCTTCCCATTTTTCTTCACCATAGAGATTGTATTGGACAACCATTCTATATATTAGGAGAGTCCTGCCTTAAGTAATCTTTTAGTTTCTTTTCTTTCTTTTACTTTTAAGATTACCTCATTAGACATCCTCCAATTGGAGGTTGCTAATAGGGGCTAAACCCTCTTGATAGGTAACCTATGTAAGACTAATTTTCAATCTAACCCAAGTATCTCATCACAATCTCAAGCAAAACAATCTTTATACATATATATGTAGTATCTTTATAAATGCTTCTTTGAACTTAGCATCCAATCAACTACTAATATATGTTACTTAGTCACAAGAGTTAGTTCAATCAAAGGATCTTGCGACTCTACTTTTAGATTCTCTGACTTAATAAATCTGGCATCTAATATGCCCCCAAGTTCATTGTCTCAAATACATTATCGATGCTCAAAACTAATTCATTTTGAATTATCCGATAGATCTCCAATCTATTAAGATTTGAATCAGTGACTTGTTTTTTGGAATATCTCAGCCTATCTGATTGAAATTTGCTTGCTTCCTTTGTTATTTTCACTTACAGATCACCCAATAGTTGTATATAATTTCAATGACCCACTAATATGATAATTAGGACTCGAGCAATCTATATCTAAAGAAACATAATTCATAAGCTAATAGGAAATGGAAATTTTCTTAATTTGAACCATGCCATGCCCCAACCCATTAGCTTGAGAAGGACATGTGACAGACGGTCGGATATCTCATAGGGTTTGGCCATAGCACATGCAAGGCTTGACTAAATTTCAAAATTTACAAACAGATATGTATGAAAGCAGGCAATTGTAGAATATAGAGCATCTAGAATATTCCAAGATTATTGATTTCATAAATAAAATTAAATTCAATTAGAAAGAGAAATAGTCTCCAAATTTCACGATATTTTCTATACAAATTTAGTCGAATAAGAAAAAAGCAGTTAAAATCTAATCCTTCAATGCTCTGCCCACAACCCCATTCGAGCTACCTTCAACCATTTGGTAAAAAGACAATAAAGGAAGAGTAAGCTAGTAACCCAGCAAATTACCTCCACACTTCTATTTGGAACAAGTACATATGTATATTTATATAAATAAAAATATTCAGATAAGTACCAAATATCATAATAAATTATAACAGAACTAATTTAATAAATATCCAGGAAGGAAATCCACAACCATCAATAGATATTTAATGATTTAAAAAATCATCATTCAAAAAAGCCTATCCCAAATCTATTTGCAGCTCATCTGCAAATACAGGGGAGGGGGGGGGGGGGGGCTTGGGTGGAGCACGGTCCGCCAAAATCGGCATAGGTTAGGTGCTATTGATGGAACATGGTAAGCCCATCTATTAGTATAAAAAACTAGTTTTAGATGCATATTATAGAGACAACTCTTTTTATGAAATTTTCAATAAAAGCAAATGTAATTTTTGGCCCTCTCTCGATCTTGGCTACCGGGCCATAATCAACCCCATGATAAGATTTGAAAGAGACTAGCACTACCAGAAAACACGCGTATAGTGACGAGGATTCCCTCTTTTGGGCTATCGAAGGGATTTGGGTAGGGCGGCAGGCACACTTAGTTTCATTTTGAATTTTCCTCTTTTTACCTTTTTTTAATTTATAATTACTCAAAAATAATATTTTTAATATTTTTGGAATTAAAAATTAAATTTGGTGATGGAAATTTCTATCAATAATCCGTCACTGCCAAAAATAATCTTTTAAAAATTTATAAACACTTGGGTTACGAGTTTTGTGACAGCTGAATTTGTCGCTGTCTGGTCGCAATTTCGGTTACCAGTTTTGTGACAGATACTCCGTCACTACAGTGGTCACTAAGTTTTGGCGCCTATCCTACCCACGTATTCTGTGACCGGTCTGTCACTAAGTTCACACCACAATGGCCGAATTTCTATCTGTCTCTAATCCATCATAAATAATGACTGATAACGGACCATCACTAGTTTTCTGTCACTATAAGCTTGTTTTCTGGTAGTGTAGCTCCTAAATATAAAACATGCTATCGATCAGCATGTACTAGCAATTAGCCTTCACTAGAGAGCCCTAAAGGAAATTAGTTGTCAATTACATATAATCATCAAGCTATCTCCTTTATTGAATTAGAACTGTTCCAGCATAACACACGAATGATGTAACAAAAGGTAAGACTAATAACATATAGATTGAATCTCAGGACTATAATGAGGTCATATGGTACTTCAAAAGAAAAGCCAAGGAAAAGATCTCTTCATAAGAAAATATAAAGCATATGAACAACCAAGTGCATTTATATATGTAATGGAGAAAAAGCTTCAATATAGTCACAAAGGCAAATGTACAGCTCTTGCAATTATGGAGCTTTTTCATAAGTTTCATAGTTCTTGACTACTTTCACTAATTCCCAACAGCTAAAACTCACCAAACTGCATTGCAGAGCAGAAGCAGAGAAGTATCCAGTAAATTTGCAAGCCATTCATCAAAGAAGATAACTAGTCTGCATTCAGCACAACCATTCAACGCATTTGCTCCCAAGAGTTGTCATACACCTGAATAACACATCCATCACAACACAATTCATCATTCAACATATTACAAACAAAACGAGTATCATGCTCGAAACAATTAAACAAGACCAATCACATAAACAGTTGAACCAAAGTAAAAACGAAGTGCAAGAAAAAGATCAGAAACATATATACAAGAAAAGAAATCTCAGAAATTGTAAGCTTAACAGCTTCCGGAAATCATTTTTTACCCGAAAAGAGATGATGCACAAGTCTATCTGGGTAACTTCTGAAACTTCGCAACATCCAAGCATCATCTAGATAAAATTGATCAGCTACGAATTTCAAACATATCAGATGAAATGATAACACATACATACATACATGATATTGGCAACAACAATGATGTCAAAATGCATGTTAATGTACTAGATACTTCAGGCTCCACAGGGAAGCCCACCATGTGCATAAAGAAATATGCCCTGCAATACCCTGACAACTGCCAGCTTTAGATTTATCATACTCAAAACCAGCATCGTCCACATGTTCCATGAAACTACATTATATATCTACACATAAGAATATGGAATTGCTTAGTCTATTAAAGACACTTCTTGCGTCTCATGCCAATATCATGTGCTAACAAATAATATGAGCGCCTAACAGGTTAATAAGCTAGAAAATAAAAGAGAACAACAAAAAACCGGCCGGGGTGCCCAACACACGGTCATTTCTGCCCGCATCGAATATTCTTCTAGCTGGGTGGGGGCTGCTATGCAGAGATGGGCTTGTCCCTTCCTCCCCCCTTCCTCTTCTTTTTAAAGCAAAAAAAAAAAAAGAAGAACAAAAAAAAAAAAAAAAAGAACAACAAAAAAAAACTCTGTTGAAAAATTGCATCAATATTACAGCACTCTCATTAAGAAAATCTATGCTGAAACTCTTTAAAAGCTATCTGCAACTTAACACACTTTTATCATACTTTAGACATATAAATTTGCTAGCAATAAGCTTTGACAAGCGAAGCCCCAAATTTATTAGCTAGGTTCGAATACACATGGCCGATGATCAACCTTATTAGCTAGGCTCGAATTATAGTCAAACTAAAGAGCAAACATAACACCCATTCCAAACTGTTTCTCAGTCATATAAAAAGTCCATAAAATTTATAAATAGGGTCTAGCAACTCATTTCATACAATTGAAATCATGTCCAATTAAATCAACACATATTCTGATACATCATAATTCAGTTTTATTCTAATCTTTAATTTATTTTTAAAAAAATTGACAATCAAATAGAATATCAACTTGCCTCCCTCAGCATTCAAAACTACAATGGAAGAAGATAAGCTCAAACATATTTTATAGAACTTAATCTCCAAGTCTTCTACATGAAACAATGTTTTATCCAAATGGATGGAGGCAGGCATGGAATTCGCTGCATTTCATGAGTTGAAGTTTAACTCAGTAAGGTTGTTGAAAGAAAGGAATCGTATGATTTTTTTTTCTGAAAAATAGATATTTTAGTGAACGATATCACGTTAGAAGTTTCTGGTTACCGGTTGGCGTGGACATCTATTGCGCCACTCAGATGCAAGCCATTCTGAAAAGATTTTTTTATCTGATCGCCCTTGTCCCTTCCATGCGCATTTTAGTCAAACAATTCGATATTTTTTCCCTTCCAGTCGCTCCGTTGTGGTATAATAAATGGCAGAATGAGGTTGGCCTCCAATCCATATACTCAGCATTGCTCTCTCTCTCTCTCTCTCTCTCTCTCTCTCTCGCATCGATGGTGGAGGCCGCCATGTGGAGAGGAACAGCTGAGACTCTGTGGAGAATAGGATGGGGAGTGGTGGGTCTGTTGTTCGTGCTGCGGGCTTGGAGAGGGTTGGAATGGGTTTGGTGGAGGCCGAAGAGGCTGGAGAGAGCGCTCCGGGGCCAGGGGTTGAGGGGCAGCCGGTATCGCTTCCTCCACGGCGACCTCAAGGAGACCGCCCGGCTCAACAAGGAGGCCCGGTCCAAACCCATGCCTTTCTCTCACGACATCATCCCTCGCGTCTCTCCCATCTTCCATCGCGCTATCAAGGAAAACGGTAAAATAATTAATGGGTTCTTCTTTTTTTTTTTTGACACCTGGTGGTTGTTAGCCCCTGTTTTTGTTCAGTTTTAGCTTCTATATCAGTTTTGTGTTGCACGAAATGGAGCCTATGCTTCATCTCTTTGCTTAATAGCATTTACTTCTTTTGGCGATTAGTCAACACTACACTATTTTAATATGAGTTTGTAGATGATGAATCTTTCTTGTAGTGGATGATGTTGGCTATGATTGTTGGTTCCTTATTCATTGTCTCAATAAATCGGGTGGGAAGTCCTCCCTTTCTGTAAACAAAAAGAATTGGAAATTGCAGTCTGAGAATTCCTTTTTTTTTTTTTTAAGTTGTTTTCTAAGTCAGTACTTAAATTAGTGAAGCATAGGAAACAAGGTTTGGGTTTAATCTTTTAGAGCCGATTTGATGGCACTTATTTCTCCAGACTTGGACAAGATACCGTTTAATTTCTTGAACGATCGGTGTAGACCTATTCATATAGGTCCATTTGACATATAGAGCTCTCGATATTTTTATTTCCTAGGACATCATTGCATCTTTCCTTCCTGATATTTATGTTTATGTACCTTGAACCCATAGGAAGAAATATAAAACCATACATGGTTACGAATTCTTCAAAGTTCTCACTTGAGATTCGCGACTAATTTGTAAGTAATGATTAATTCAATTTGCATCGGTGGGCTTTGTTCCAGCAGTTTCTTCTAAAGATATCATAACAAAGTCTCTATCTCTGGATTTGTCATGCTGTTTCCTAATCACTTGAAGGCACTTGTGATGTGAAATGTAGGTAAAATCTCCATTACTTGGCTTGGACCTGTACCTAGAGTAACTATTATGAATCCAGAGTTGGTAAGGGAAGTTTTGTCCAACAAGTTTGGCCACTTCACAAAACCAAAACTAAACCCTCTCGGACAGTTGTTAGCTAGAGGACTTCAAGATTATGAAGGTGAACAATGGGCCAAACATAGGAGGATTCTAAATCCTGCTTTCCATCTGGAGAAGTTGAAGGTAATTCATGGTCAATATTCATACTTAAAAAATCATTTCAGTGCATATGAATTCTATCTCAGATGTCATGAGGTTATATCCCTTTCTTTTGTATATGTAGTTTCTCTATCAATGATTCATTTTCTCTTTGTTGATTTATAGCGCATGTTGCCAGCATTCTCTGCTTGTTGTGGTGAATTGGTTAGCAGATGGGAGAAATCGATTGGTTCTTTGGGATATTATGAATTAGATGTTTGGCCTGAGCTCCAGAATTTTACAGGAGATGTGATCTCTCGAACAGCATTTGGTAGCAGCTATGCAGAAGGTAGACGGATTTTCCAACTTCAAGCAGAGCAAGCCGAGCTTGTTATTAAGGCTGTTCAGACTGTGTATATTCCAGGTTACAGGTGCATAGTTTTCCAGCCTGTTGATTTTGTTTAGTTAGGAGGAAAATAGCTGTTGAATCTTTTTATTTGGATTAGAAAAACAAACATGCAGTGTTATTTTCTAATGATTCTTGAGAATCTCTTGCTCTTGCAACCAACATTTCAAGTCTCGGTACTAGGCCCTATATCGTTGCTTATCGATATAGAGTGCCCCCATACCAATACAAGGTACACTGTTAGAATCAGCTCTTAAATAGTATGCAGAGGGTGGGGATTGCATACTGAGCCCCATATTGGTACTAATACCCTATCAGGTTGGTATGCCATTACATGGCAGGGTGGTACTTATAACACTAGTTACAATGATCGCTATACAAAGTTTAAGAAATCATTTCACATAATAATGTGTAAGATGATGTTAGTAAACACTTTCATTCATGTTGTTCGCAACTACTGCATCTTATACAGGTTTCTGCCTACCCCAATCAACAACAGAAGAAAAGAAATTTATAGAGAGGTTCGAGCACTCCTAAGAGGCATAATTGAGAAGAGAGAGAAGGCTATAAAATTGGGTGAAGCTAGTAATGATGACTTATTGGGTGTGATGATAGAATATAATTTGAAACACTTCCAAGAACACGGGAACTCCAAGAACACTGGGATGACCACCGAAGAGGTGATTGAAGAGTGTAAACTATTCTACTTTGCAGGGCAAGAGACTACATCCGTGTTACTCACATGGACAATGATTGTCTTGAGTATGCATCCAAGCTGGCAGGTTCGTGCAAGAGAAGAGGTTTTAGAACTCTTTGGGAAAAACAGACCAGATTATGATGGCTTGAACCGCCTAAAGATTGTGAGTATATGTGTTACATTCCCTTTGTTGTCTATTTAATTGATTGGAAATGTCCAAAAAACTCTGCAACTAGAGACATGAGATCTACAGTTTTGTGTGAATATTAAAGCTCTTAGCATGGTAACTCTAAATAAAATATAATCATTTGTTAAAAGCATATTGTGTTTTGTTTGATACTGGTAGATAACTTTTTGTCAGAGAACGAGGCTGCTTGTCTCTATACTATGCTAGAATAACAATTTTAGCTCACAGCATTGTTTCTTCTAAAAAATAATAAAAAGACAATATAAAATGTATTTTGGAAACTCAAATGGAAGCTATGCATTAAATTGACTGAAGTACTAAAGAACATGTGGAACTTTTTATATTGTTCACAGCCGTACATGCTATAAGACTAGTCTTAGGCTTCAATCACAACTTAGCATGTTGTCTAAACCTATTCTGGATAGTCTCTTAATAGAATTCTCCAGTATAAGTACATAGACGATTGAGATAATATGCTAACAGTAAACAAGGTTATTTTGTCACCAGGAAGAAATAATAAACACCAACAAAAAAAGCATGACTTAAAATATTTTGTAAAACAATCATGTTTCATCACTGTGTCAACACAAATATTCTTTATGTTGGTTTTCACTTTCTCCCACATTTTTACATGGTGATATATGAACTGCTTTCTACTACTTAGTAAAAACATCCTATCTTGGGTGCTATGATCTATCCAGCAGGGCTTCTTATATGAAATCTAGCAAGGTGCAGTGTTTCCTGAATGATCAAATTCATGTGGCAGGTGACAATGATTCTTTATGAGGTTCTCAGGTTATACCCGCCTGTAATTCTACTCAACCGCATAACATACAAAACAATGAAACTTGGAGATATCACTTACCCTGCAGGTGTGCTACTCACACTGCCTGTAATCTTCATTCATCATGACCCAGAAATCTGGGGCAAAGATGCCAGTGAGTTCAATCCAGAGAGATTTGCAGAAGGGATTTCAAAGGCATCAAAAGGTCAGCTAGCATTTTTTCCATTTGGTTGGGGTCCTCGGACTTGTATCGGACAGAGTTTTGCTTTGCTGGAAGCTAAGATGGGATTAAGCATGATTCTTCAGCACTACTCATTTGAGCTTTCCCCGTCCTATGTCCATGCTCCATACGCTGCTATAACTCTTCAACCCCAGCATGGTGCTCAAATTAGGTTACGTAGAGTCTGATATCCTATTTTCATCATTAATACAGATGACTACTGTAACATGTAATGATCCTTCTGTAAGCAGAGAACATATATCTATTCAAGTCTTTTCTTTTTTCTTTCTTCCTCCATTATCTCTTTGGGCAAATCACAAGTGTTGATCTTGGTTCTATTGTTTGTGACTAGAAATAAAGATTCTGGCACTACCTTATGGAGCAGTGTAACTAGAGCTTTGTCCTTCAGTGTTCTTTTTATACTCGTTCATTTTCTTAACAAGATATGGTATGTGTGCCTAACTTTTTTCTAAAAAATAATAATTAGAAGATATTATTATTTTGAAAAACATGATGAAAATTCCATGCTGAAAATTCCATCCTGCAGATTTGAATCTGGATCATCTTTCTAGGGCATGCTCCAAAGCGAGGCAAGTGCTCAACAAAAAGGTCCGGTCTAAGCCCAACCCATTACCTCACTGCGTCATCCCTCCAGTGGTTCTGTTTCTGCCATTGTGCCATGAAGGAAAACAGTACTGCCTGGTTTCATATGGGTCCATTGGAAGCCATTTCTCTTCTGGATTGAGAAGCTTGTGTCTGTTACTACATTTTGTGGAAACTCAAATGCCATAGTCTCATCTACTGTACATAGGAATTGTTCCTAAAATGGGTATACTTTGGCATATGTGTGGCTCTTCCAACTGATTGGTTCTGTTCAGTTCTCTAAGCTTAGTTGGCCAAGTAATCAGAAACAACCAATCTCCAAATCTTTCGTCATAACTATATTCAACTGATTGATATGATATGCTGTTGTCACTTTGTTGGTGATTGTATCCTCTTAGGTATAGCTTATACGCTAGTGTTGCATAGGTAATGAACAACATTATACTGGTGTCAAGTGTCCAGGTGTGTAGTTGTATCCGATATGAGATTTTTCAGAAAAACAGATTCAAGACCTGCCGATATTGCATGGATGTATCCGTGCAAATATATGTATAATTTGTTGGATCAATTGCTTTGTGATTTCATGGAATTCATACATTCTTTGCTTGGACTTGAGAACTTCTAGGCATAGGTGCCAAAAGTTGCTATATTCACTGATTTGAACTATCAAGGAGTGTCATGAAGTATCTGGGTATCCAAGCATTCAAATACAGCAAAAAGCCTAGATTTTGGAATATCCAGATAACAGTGATTATAAATTATTATGGTTTCTATCAAATATAAATTATTATGATTATTCTTGATTTATATCTGGAACAGACAATACAAAAGAAATGATTCCCCTTCCAGTTATTCTAACAAGTAGTCTCACAAGATAAGGATTGGTTCCAGAGGCAGGGTTTCATAATTTAGAAGAAATCTTTTTGGTGCCATTTCTTACTAATTGTCAAAGTGGGCATTGTAGAGGATTTGTATTATTGCTCGCTTGAACAATCAGTATGCTCCCATTTGGACAGGTCCGCACGAGAGAGGATGTTTTTCAAGTCTTTGAAAAAAAATAGACGCAATTGTGATGGTTTGAACTGCTTAACATTGTGAGTATATGTTTTAGGTTCCCTTAGTTGTCTATCTAATCGACTGCAAAATTAGAAATATATATCAACAAGCGACCTGAGATCTACAATTTCACGAGTGCTATAGCACTTTCTCTTTTGAATGAAAGTGGTACTCATTTTTAGCTCTGCGACTCCAGAAAAAAGCTGGTCATCTGTGGTTAACCGATTATGTTCGTTTGAAAGCATTACTCGCATGTATTTCTTTGTCAGAGAAGGCTATTTGGTTCTGCAGTATTCAGCATAACAGTTTTAGCCCATTGAACCAATTTCTCTGGAGTTATGAATAGAAGAAAATATTCAGAATAAGCCGGTTTTCAATCACAACTCTGAAATTTTTGTGGTACTCAGAGCTTGCCTTCCAATCACAGCTTAGTGTTCAACCAGTTTTGGTTTTGAGTTGTCTTTTCATACAGCTCCCCGACATAGCTCATATGCATTACTAAGAACTGATTAAGAGAACAGAACAACTTTCCTCAATAAAGAGAGCAGTAACCACTCCAGATAACTAAGATGAGTCACAAAAGACAAGGAAATCTTATTTCAACTTGAAGGCCCCCAACACTGTCTGATATCTCTTAGAAAAAACCAACAAAATTATTCTGTATGTTGGGTTCCTACATTTTTATGCGGTGAAATATCAACTGCTTTGACTTGATGTGTCCTCAAAGCATTCTGAGTTTTTGAATCTATCTGGCAGATGACGAGTTTCAAGTCCTAGTATTTTGAATCGAGTCGAGTCTAAACCTTTAGCTACTCAACTCGGCTCGGCATGATTACATCCCTAGGTACAATGTATAGTGGTCAGGAGTCAAGTTGAAAGGTAAGTTGCAAAGCCGGCATTACATAAGTCTTCAGCATATTCTTGTGCATTAAAGACTTCTCTAAATCATTCTTTCTTTTTTTAAAAAATAAAAAATAAAAAATAAAAGCTTCTTATACGAAAAGGAAGAAAGAAGGCATCTTACTTGTTGCTTTATTCACTCTACAATGAATTTGATACCACAAATCCAAGTATACTGGTGTCAAAACATATTTAAATTATATGTTCAGAATATATTAAACTTTATAAAGGGTGGAGTAATTTAGTAATTTAAATAAAATCAATTTGAATTCAATATAAAATCATCATTCAACTTCTTTGGATTCTGGCACCGATTACGCACGTGCCAACGCCCGCGGTTAACATTGCCCAGCACTCACCTTATCTGTTTTCACCACGCCATCACGTGTCCCCCTTCACCCTCTCCCGACCGTCCGTCTCCACAATCGGATGACGTGGCGGCTATCAAGGGTGTATAAATTTCTGCAGTGCCAAACGTGCACCGCAGGGGATCCCGGCTCCTCTCCAAAGCCCCGAAGTTTTGGGGCCTATCGACTCCCTGCTTTCCCATCCTCCCCGAATTCCTCTCTCGAGATAATAAAACCCTTCTCCGCCACAGCGCTCACCGGTCACTCCCACTCGGCGAGCCATGGAGGTGGGTTTCTGCCCCTCGGGCTTCTCCCTGGACGCGCGGATACTCTCCTCTCCTCCCACCCACTCTCGGGGCACCAGGGCCCGATTCAAGGCCGCCGTCACCCCTTCTCCCGAAGCCTCTCCGAGAGCATCCTTTCTTAGCAGTGTCTTTGTCGCTCCTTTCGTGGGAGGAAGCGTCTCCGGCGACTTCTCCGGTCAGAAGTTGAGGATCCCCTCGCTAAGCCCGTCTCCATCCGGCCGCCGAGGCAAGAGGGGCGTCGTTACCATGGTAATCTACGCACTGTAGCCTTCTGCGTTCTCCTTTTAATTTTTTTTTCTAGGGTTTTGGAGTGTACCGTGGGTGGCTTTTCAAAATTAAACTCTAATTGTTTTTAATTTCTTTTATTTTATTGAAGTTCTGGCTTTTGAGATTTCGTGTTTGAGCTCGTTTTGCACAAAGGAATGTGTTTTAGGCAGACACTGTTTGCATAAAGAAACGCCTTTTGGTGCTTCTCTATTCTCGCTGATGCTCGATATTGTATCCTTGGAAGTGATATAGATACGAGCTTTGAAAAGTAGAACTTGAGTCTCATATTCTCAATTAATCAATTTAATTCACCATATACAAGTCAGTTCTCAGTGATCCTAGGCAGAGGCCTAATGTGAAGTTTACATAGTAATTCATTTCATGTAGAATATTGTAATCACCGTCTTACATCCGTATCCCAAAGTTTCCAAACAGTAGCATGTAAAATTATGCATATGTTTGGAAAAGGTATGCAACGATCTCATGGTAAGGTGCATATAGCATCCCATTAATGCATTAACCATCTAAACAGGGAAAGTGGTACATGATTGGTATGCGATGGAAGGAGTGTATAATGGGCGTTTTTGATTGCTTAATCAATTGAGCATTTGGGAAAACAGGCTGATACTTTTAGTTTATCTATTTCTCTTAACATTATCTAAAGAGTATTGAGATGGTGTGTTTCGTAAAGAAGAGAGCGTACATGTATAAGTGAATTGATACATGCTCCCCTTTGTCCTGTTGTCGATACCATTTAGAATCTAACCTGTAGGGAGCGCAATTGTGGCAAAAGGATAACATATCATCATTTTAAATTCAAAAGAAATAGACTGTCATAAGTAGTGGCTGACTGCCAAACTGGCTACAAAAGCACCTAGTGGCTCTTGGGCGCCCAAGCAACTGCCTAGGTGCTGATCTACACGACTGGTTGGTTTTGCTGCCTGGGGCCCCTAAAGCTAGTAGGCTCTCATGGATTGGAGCTGCGCAAGCATGTAGCCAAGACTGCCTAGGCCCCTTTACAGCAACCTTTAACAACATCGTTCTGGACCACTTTGGGTGGCATAGACTAATATGCAGTTTACAGCATACAAACTGCTGCATTATGCCCATACCTAGCTGATAAATTATGAAATTCACATTATAGTTTGTTATGCGCTGGCACCTCAATCATTGGGGACTAGATCATATTTCCTAGGCTCAATGGGGTTTCTTAATTTGATAGGCTTTAGAACATGATGAACATATGATTAAATAAGTTGTTCATTTATTACACTAGAGTAGGGTACTTCTCTTGATTGTTGGACCATCACAACTTGGTGTCGAGCACTATACAGTCCATGCATATAGCAACTGTTATATAATTGTTGTTTCAGCATCAAATTAACTATGATCAAGTTCTCATGTAACATGTAATGATTGGCTGCTTATAGTTGATCAATTGATTATAGTTTCTTCGTGGTTTGTGTTCATCTGTTAACAGGTTATCCCTTTCTTGAGAGGAAGTGCGTGGGAGCAGCCACCTCCAGATCTAGCATCTTACTTGTACAAAAACCGAATCGTATACTTGGGTATGTCTCTTGTTCCATCAGTGACAGAACTGATACTAGCAGAATTCCTTTATCTTCAATATGAGGACGCAGAAAAGCCAATTTACCTCTATATAAATTCCACTGGCACAACGAAGGTCTTTTTCTTTTCCTCTTCTATATCATTATACATATTAAGTAGTTCACTTTGAAATTACATAATCAGAAAGCTTTATTCATTTCACATTCTAAATCTTTCAAAGGAGACTCTTACATTGATTATATCTTATATGACTCATTAGAAATTGCTGCTATCAGATAGATGAGTAGTGTGTGTGTGTATGTTCATTGTTTAGTAGATATAAGTATTACAAAATTCACTGAACTTGCTTTAGGAACTGTAGTATACCTAGTGCCATGTGAAACTTAGTTTCAGAATTTTTACTTGGAGACACTGCAGTTTAAATGTGCAAAATATTATATATAAGTTGGTGAAATTGTAAATATCCTGTATTCAGAAATTGTTTCTTTTCCTGCTCCAAACGTTAGTTGTAACGTCAGTATGGACTATTGAGCACAAGTTATTAAAGAGGAGATGACTTGCTACACGTCTATACCTTTTTCCCCTACTTCTGGAACCTAGAAACTAATATCCCTGCAGTAGCTGCTTTAAGATTTCATCCAAATTGTTTTTTATGTGACTATGCAGTGTTGACATGATTTAGATTTCAGAATTAGAGTAATGTTGAAATGATATATGTGTAAATTTTATTTAATTGATGGAAGACTGAGGCTATTTGAAAATATCAAGCAATCAGTTGATGGCTTAACTTGCAGAGGTGGCCATTGCTTTCTAGCTGTGTCATAATGGACTGATTATATATTCATGCTTATATCATGTTTCTTCTCCCTGTTGCTGGTCTATGCTGTTGAAGGAATACTGTTCAACCTCCGCACCTTAAGTTTCCAGATAAGACAGCCTAATGTTCTATAATCTTTATTTGCATTTTATCTCTAATAAAATGTTTCTGATTTAGGTAATTTTTTTGGTGATGGGTAATATATTAAGTATAGGACCAAATCAAGTTGTCTAGATGAGTTTTTGATTTACATACTTCGTATTACCATTCTGTTATGCTGTCATTTCTTAGATTTCCTATCTGGCTGCAGAGGGCACTTGTAGGCTAGCTGCGCTGTAAGGCTACAGCCACTAGCAAAGTTAGCTGGTTGACTGGCCTTTTGGTATATATGGCATAATCTTAACTGTAGAAGGGATGAGAGAAAGGATATTGTGTTTTCAAGGGAAAAGCTCCCATCCCCCATAGCTGATGATCCTCTGGTTTTTTCATTAACAATTTTGTTCACTTTCCACCCAGATAGACTTGGTCCCAGAATACTTGTGTAGCCATTTGATACTTTCTCAAAGGCCTAACAAAGACCACAGAATTCTGACGGTATCCCTAGCAGTCAGCTGTATCTGACCAGTCAAATTTCTGATAATAAATCCAGAACTGGGCTGAACTTTGGCCAATTCAAGCATGCCATCCAAATCAAATTTCAGCCTACCTGAGGATGGTTTATCATCTAAAAAAAAATATATTTTGTTATACTCGAGGCTGTTGGAAAAATCCCATCCAGCTCATATCTGCAATCACTCTAATAGTTTCAGCATCCTTGTTTCTGTGAAATTCCACAAGGAACATAATGTATGTATCGTCTCATCATAGAATAGCTTTTTCGCTCACAGATAATTAATATATAATACAATCTCATTTTTATTCTAATGGCATGACAGTGTTGTAATCTTGCTCAAGAAACTGGTGTTATGCCTGTTCCTGTTTGCGAAAAAGATATGACTTACAAGATGCCTGTAGCCATTCTTTAAATCATCTTTGTTCCAAACTAATAAATAAGAAAAAATAATCTGCATTTATAGTTAAAAATATTTTATAGTTTGGTCCTAAGAGAATTGTTTGCTGCACTTTCTCAACTTTAGAAAGTTCTCTCTTTTGTTAAATTAAATTAGTTAGTGATTCATTATTGCTAGGGAAGATGTAGAATGAACACAACACTCCCCATTCTTGACCTGTACCTTGTAGAAGTTTCTTATTGAAGAGAGGCAAAAATATGTTTTTTGATTATTGATTGCTATCTAATGGACTTCTTTATAATTTTTTTTAAAGTCATTTAAAGTCTTCCTTAGCCATTTTGTCACGTTATTCCATATTCCCAAGTCAAGTAATATTGATGTTTAATGTACGAATTGAAGAGCAGTGGACTATGTAACTGTAAAATAAAAATCTGCACATCCTTTTTTTTTATGGTTTTCTTTGCCATATGTTTTATATTTTTTTGTATTGCTTGGAGTATTCCATATTTCTGGAATTTAGTTTTGCTTACATTTGAGAGAGAATCATTTATTTGTTCTTCCAGGGTGGAGAGAAATTGGGTTATGAGACAGAGGCCTTTGCAATTTATGATGTTATGAGGTTATGTTCCAGACCTTATTTTTGGCTCATGATGCACTTGTTTTTCTACATGGTGATTGTCGTCTATTGAGAATGTGTTTTGAGAAATGCTATCTCATAGAATGCCATCTCTGGTTTTCTGCGGCGTACGACAATAAATGCAACTTCTTCTTCTTCTTTTGAGGTTATGTATGTGTGTGTGTGTGTGTTTTTTTTCTTTTTTTTTTTTTTTTTTTGGGGGGGGGGGGGGGTAAGTGTTGTAACATAGGAAGGAAATAAGGGTACAGAGACACAGAATAGCACATCCAAACCTGCCAACTGAAAAAGCAAATCAGGCCACATTTTATCCTGTCCTTAGAAATGTAGAATGTTAGCACTATCTTGTTGTTGGCCATCCAAGTCAACTTAGAAAAGAGAACTTATTCCCAAAAAAATATCTGTGCTTCTGGCAATCATACAAGGATTTCTCAGCTCAGAGGGATTTTACAACTTAAAATTATTGTCTTCACCTTGCATTTAAAGGTTTCCTCGCAATGCCATATATAACTTATTTACTATTTTGAGTCCTTTGTGGCTTCCAGACTCCACTGCTGGAGATTTGCAAATCCTTTTCTCAATTTACTCAGCAATGTCTCCTTTCCTCGTTACCTCTCTCCCAGTGTCTCCTTGAACCCTCTGATATGCAAAGTAAAATGGTTTAAAAATAGTTAGGGGATAATGAGTATGCTCCATTTTCAATAGATCTACCATTTGGCAAGGTTTGAAATCTTGTGGTATGCCCCCATATCGTTCACATACTGGTATAGCATGAATACTGATATGTCCCTTGTATCTCCTCACGGTTCGCCAAACCGAGTGATACCTCCATACGCCCTACCTACATAAATTTACTGCTGCACCTTCTCCCTCACTAGGTAACTAAGAATCATACTTTATATTGTCAAGTCAATACATCAGTGAAACCCGGTCTTTCTTCAAACTACAGGTATGTTAAACCACCTATATTCACACTTTGTGTTGGAAATGCTTGGGGAGAAGCGGCATTGCTTTTAGCTGCTGGTGCTAAAGGAAACCGTGCTGCTCTACCATCATCAACCATAATGATAAAGCAGGTATATCTTCTTCCATAGTCCATAATTTTATGTTTTGGGCCTGTTTATTTTGATGCAGCTCAATTTATTTTTGTAGTCTTATATGCCCATTTTCTGTCTTAAGGCTAGTCTTTTTGTTAATTTGTTAAATACGCTTATTGGGTACCTAACATGACTACCATATCTTGCTCCAATGTACAGCCAATTGCGAGGTTTCAAGGCCAAGCAACAGATGTTGATCTTGCAAGAAAAGAAATAAAAAATGTGAAGGCAGAACTGGTAACTATTCTTCAGCACTTTTTATATGTTTTGAGAAAAGCAAATTGTGTTCTTATGCTTTAGAGTATTTTCTCTGTGAATTGCGTGAATACCATGTTAGCAGCCTGAGCCTACGTGGGCCACTAATCCCATCATAGCATTCATTTGGAAATATTCTGGCAATTGTAATAGCAAAATAAGTTCACCATGCTTGCATACATAGAATTGGCTCCTGTATACTCAACATGATCTAAATCATAAGTATGTTTGTGAAGTCTTTTGGATGATACATAATAAAACCAAAATTCCTACTTTCATTCTCGTTTATTAAACAGTTGCCTCCATACAAACTCTCGTTATGGTAGTTAGTAATGTAAAAGGAAATGCATTTTTGAATGGTTTGGAGATCATTGTTCCAAATCCTGAATAGCTCCACTTATTATGGAACATGACTATCTCCTGATCAAACCTATGATGTATAATAAACCTGGCAAATCGCATTTGCAATTTAGCAAAAGGATCTGCTTACAAAGTATATTTGGAATATAATGATTTCTTTTGTCCTTCAAAATTTCACAAATATCAAATATATGATACATTTACTTTTAAAAAAAAAAAACCTTTCAACCTTAAAACTGCAAATGTACAATTAAAAATCTTGCTTACAATTAGAAAAAAAAAATCCTAAACACTTGCAGCAAATTTAAAGAAGATCAATATCATAAATTTATTACTGATTGCATATTTAGATGCACCAATTTTCTTGGAATTTGATGTTCTTCAGGATGGGCCTGTCTATTTGAAGTCTGTTGTTATAGGAATTGTAAGCTAGGAAGTCTGCTTAGATTGTCATAAAACAATCAGATTAAGTCAAAAAAAACATTTATGAGAGCTAATGAAAAGAAGGGGGGAAGGGGGGGGGGGGGGGGGGGGGGGATACTGTCTTCCTCAACATATTAGCCAACTTATTTGAAACTGTTCATTGCAATGTCATTTTCGAAACTGACTTGAAGTTGTTTAGGTTGCTCTTTACTCTAAACATATAGGAAAACCTCCTGAACAAATTGAGGAAGATATCAGACGTCCTAAATATTTCAGTCCCAGCGAAGCAGTTGAATATGGTATCATCGATAAGGTAATTTCTGGACAGGAGGAGAAAACCATTGCTTGCCTAGTTGTAACAATAACTGCTGCTAAGCTCTTTATAATCTGCAGGTGCTGTACAACGAAAGAGGCCAGGAAGACCGTAGTGTGGTATCTGACCTTAAAAGAGCTCAACTTATATAAATGTAAGCAGAAACCACATGTTTAAAAAATGTCTGAGGCAAATTATCATGTCACTATTAGCAAGAAGTCGCATCTTGTCACGGCAAAATTTGCTATCTTGGCATTCTTGCTTTGATCAATTTCCAGTCCTGTAAAATTTTGATGATAGTAACTATTCACAGTGGAGGTAGTGATTGGCAGCAATGGAATCACTGAAATGTATCTAAAACTTTTCTGGTCATCAGGATCAGCATTTTCTTCTTTTGTTTGCCATGGCTTCATGACAGTTATATGTAGGAAAAGGCTCATAGAGGACTTTTCAAGTTTATTGCAGCTTGGATTCTCTGGGAGTTGTATAAGGAGGCTTTACTTGTGAGCATCAAATCAGTTTATGCAGTAAAGTGAAGTTCTCAATTCTCGTGTTGTTACTCTGAAAGTAAGTGGCGATTGGCAGCTACTAGATTTTTCTAAACGTGTTAATGTATTTAAAATTATATATATATTATAAAAATGCAGTGCATTTTCTATAATTTGCCAGAAGCAGTGACTGGTTTATCTGGGCGCCGGGGAAATTTAAAACAAGCAAGATATCCTGAGAGCTTGGCTGATATCTGGGCATTTAGATATGAAATCATGATCATTGCAGTAAAACTGAAATTATACATTCTCTATAAACATGAATTTAAGTATTTATTGATTAAAAATTCACTTACATACTAAAAGGAGAATATGTTTAATCTTAGCTGATATGGTATTTGATTGGCCAATGTCTTAGGATATACAGGTAAACATTGGCAGGTGCCAAATATTATATCAATTGGCAAGGATGAAAACTTGAAGCAGTCTACAATTATTCCTGCAACGCAAAAGAAAAGGAGTCTATAATTGTCTTTCTGGATTCTAAAATTCGCAAGGGGTGCTGCTCCTATTAAGCCCTCCAATATCATTACTGCACTGATAATCCTTTCATCATCCACCTATAAAAACTTTACCAAAATCTATTATATTTTAACTCATTTATTAATGCCCTACTGGAAAAATCTAAATAAGTAAAGCGCAAATCAGAAATTTGCTCTGATGGATACCCTCCGCTCCTCGTGCCTCACTCGCTTAGCTTAATTTTATGACCGATTTCGGTTGCATTCCAAGCGATAGTGGGCGCCATTCCTTCATTTCCTCACCAATAAATTAATAAACTCGCGCGTACTGCATGTCAGTTCGGTTTTTTTAGAGGACAACTCAATCACGGTGATTAAGTGGATCCAGGAGATCCAAAAGACACAAACTCGGATCACCTTTTGCTTCAAGATATCTAGATGATGACGAGGGATGGAGAAGTATTTCAGACCAAGCATGTATTTAGAGAGATCGACGGGACGGTTGATTGGGTGGCCACTTATATAGCTAATCATTTATGGAGCATTCTGTGGTCAGAAAAAGAAAGTTGTTTTGAAGATTCTGTGAGTTTGTATTTTTTTGGTTTTATTGGATATTTGGATGTGTTCGTATAAGGTTAATCCGTAAAAAAAAAAAAAAAATCACGTGTTTGATAATTCCACTCCTCTTTCTTCCGTACGAACTCTTCCCAGTTCGTTACTGTCCGGCTCAAAGGATCAAATCGCCCGACAGAACCCTGTTTGCTTCGTCCCATTTGACACGTGTCTACCGGCCGAAAGAATCTGCTCACAAATATTGTCCACGTACGTGGCCACTCTGAGCCCTCCCACGTGGCATCCTATTTTGGACCGCCCGTTCCGTGAATCGCCGCTCTGGAGCCTGCACGCGACGGGAGTGCGGTCGCTGAGTCGGAGCGCAATCATTCACGCATCGCGAAAACAGAGGCCTGGGGGTTTTGGCGGAGATCGCATCAGGGCCGTCCGTGGGGATTTCCGGTGGGGATTTCGGGTGGCCCCGTCCTTTCTTCGGACAAGGCCCGGCCTTGATGCATAATAGAAGAAGAGACCCCTAGGGATCCCGACCCGATTCCGACCTTTTCGCTGCCTCTCGTTTGCTCCTCTCCCCCCTTCTCTCCTCTCCAGCCCCCACCTCGCCGAGAGGGAGAGAGACAGAGACATAGAGAGAGAGAGATAGTGGGAATACAAATAGGGATAGAAGGGGAGCCAAAGGGAGCGTGGGATAAAAAGAGGAGCTTCGACTTGGGGTATGTTGGCTTCTTCTACTTCGTCTTCTTTTCGCTTTAATTTTGGTCTTTTTCTCTTTCTTTTGGTAGTTTGGTAGGTGAATGTATTCTCTTTTTTCTCTTTGAAGTTGGTTTTTTCTTGGAGTTTTGGGTGGTTTTATGGTATTTCTTTGAGGATTGTGCTTGTTTTTTTCCTAATTTTTTTTTGGTGGGGTAGGGGGACGCGTTTTGTAGGCTTTTCATTACTGTGGACTATACCGACCAGGTTATTTAGATCATCTTCCAGTTTCCTTTTTTGTTTTAATTTTCTGCAAGAATAGTGGTTTCTTGATTATCAAATTCTTCATCAAAAAAAATTATTTTTAACTAAAGGAATTTGTTTTCTTTGAATTCTTCTGTTCTTTCTCTAATCTTTGTATCCAGGATTGTTTTGCTTCTCAGGATTTCAGCTATTCAGGCGTGTTCTTGTTGTCAATTCTGCTTAGTTGATAAGGATTTTACCTTTTTTTTGGTTCTCTTCTATTGTTGATCTGGGTGAGATAATCAGGTGAAGTTTTAAGGGTCAGGGTCTCTGAGTCAAAAGTTAGAGCTTTAATGGGTTATTCTTGGATTTCTCGTTCTCTTGGTGGGATCTTCCCTGTTATTGGTGGACCCTTGTAGTTCCGTAACTTATTATGGTTTGATTTTTCATTTTTAATGGCAAACTAGGCTAGGATCTATTAAATAAAATTATGGCTTTCCCCGAAAATATTCATCTTTCGAGCTGCTCGCTGTTGGTGGAGATTGGGTCCATGTTACTTTATAGTTCACGGGAGCTCTAATATGCTTTTCCCCCCTATGGAAAGAGATTAATTTTAGGGAGTGGTGCAACTAAGGAGGAAGAGGGATCGAGAGATGTAGAGGTAGTTATCTGTTGGTTAAGTACAAATATTTAATTGTTTTCTGGGATGTAGTTTCCCAATTACTAGAAACGGTTGTGCTCCATTCTAGGTTGCTGTGATAGCTTTCATGAATTCTACTGGTAGATAGTTACTTTTAGTGGAGTGTAATCAATTTTTTCCTTGTAATTCATGTTGCCTAGTGACAGTGCCTCTAATGCCTGGTGTGTTCCCTTAGGGATCAGGAAGGTTTAGGACTGCAGATTTCTTGATGAGCATGGAGAGGAAGGTTGCGGTGTAACTACAAGATAGTTTATAGCTCTTGTATCTTTCTTTCTGATATAAGCAATAGCTAGACCATGTAAAACTTTCATGCACTTAATTTTTCTTTTTCATTTCCTTCTATTTTCTATTCTTTAAAATCATGTTATCTCCAGTAATAGATATTTAATTTATTTCCTTTTCATGATAAGAAAGTTCTATGTCTTCCCAACTTACTGGCCTTATAACGAGTGGACCATGCTCCTATTACAAGTATAGTAGTTATTCTCAAAATTCCCAACACTTTTCCTTTAAAAAAGTTTTAGGGATAAGTTCCATTCATCTGGCAGTAGATCCAGTTGATGCCCATGTGGCATTGAACTGCAAGAGCAAGGTATTGCTGGCACCATACCTTGCAACTTAAACCCAAATATCTTTTTTTTTTGACTTTACGGGAGATCTTCAAAAGCTATATTGGCTCCGGAGCTAAATCTTTCTATGAGATATTTATATTTTCTTAGCATCAGAGAACTTATAAAAGGTTGGGTTTTTTCCCTTGCTCCATGTGATTAGATTACTTTTCCCTATGAGAGCTTTTTGTCGGTATATAATGTTATAGCAAAAAGTTTTTCATTATTGAACTATAAATAGATTCTAAAAAACTATAACTAGAAGGTGTTTAACCAATGGAATATGACAAAGTAAATTATTATTCTGAAGCAAGTGGAGAACCAGTATATGAATCGCATGGGCACAGAAGTCATAGTCAATTAGCAGTGATATGATATGCATCATCATTTAGAACATCCTGTTGAACCAAAAATTTTGAGTATATTGTTGATAGAATTTATTAGTTTATTTCTGAATCAGGTTAGCTTTGTATTTTTAAGGTTGGTTTGAGGATACCTGAGTCTGAAGTGTTTGGGCCTGTTCATTTTGTGTTTCAATTATCAGAAATGAGCTAAAATCTGAGAAATCTTGTTCTAAATTTAAAAAGAAAAAATACAAAATACTAATAGTAGGATTCTTGCAGAAACTTGAAAAGAATAGAAAATATTAAAACAGATATAAGACATGTTTGGCTCTAAAATCATCAATATGTATTCTAAAATAGCATAAAAGACTAAGAAGTATTCTTTAAGCTGGTCAAATCATGGGATGAAGTTTATTGGTCATATTAAATAGTATAATCTAGATCAGCACGTTGACTTTTCCATTACATACTAAAAATAGAGAAGCTCTGGTGGAAACTTGTATATCAAAGAAGTAAAAGCAGAAATCATTCAATGTGTAAGATGAAAAATTGTGTATATTTATTGTATTTTCTATATCATAAATTGGGCACTGGGTGAAACCAGTCTCGCGTTGTTTGGACACCCACAATTTGGATTATTCTTTTTTGTTGCCCATAAAAATGCAAAACAGGCCAAACCATTAAATACCTGTTTTAACTTCATTTTTGGTCCAATAGTTATTGACATTTGATTTCTCAGATGCAACATTGTATTTTGCACTAATTGCAAGTTTTGATTCCCTTGTACTTATTTGGTGCATGTGTTATTCTCGTAGTAGTTTATATTTGATGGACTTTTACGTCAAAGAAAAGGACTGACTGGTTGTTTCTTGACAGTCATTCCCATAGTTTCCTTCAATCCTAGAGCTCAGTCATCAAGACATGCTGAATAAATCATAATTGCTATGAATAGATTCCATCTTTCGGTGGAAGAAATGGAAGTTGTCAAATAAATCATCATTGCTATGAATAGATATCTCGCGTGAGGAAATATGGAATTATAATCAACATTCCATCTATGGTAAGTCTTTTTCTTTTCAAAAAAGGCTTATGCTAACCATTTTACTGGAAAATACTAGGTTTTAGTTAGAGGTGCACTAGGAGAATTATGTGGCACATTTAAGGAGACATAGGGATGCATATGCAGTTCGCATTTTTAATATTTAAAAATAAATAAATATATAAAGATTCAAATAGGAACATCAAGAGTAGTAACGTTAATAACTATAACTTTGCAATCTGAAATGTTAATGATTCCCCGTGCCTCCCTTGCACTTGAACTCTCTCTCTCTCTCTGTGTCCCCTCTCTTTATTTGGACACCTGCAGCCCAGCTAAGACTCATATGTCAGCTGCTTTGAACCGTTGTAGCTCCTGGCAGCGGGCTGCTATGGCATCTGAGAAAAGTATAGATTTGCCGCTAAATAAAAAAAATTGAATGGTATAAATGGAACTGCTATTGACTTGAAAATCTTGCTGAGAACTTTCCAAAAACTGTTTCTCTAGAGATGCTTTGATTCTACTATATTTTATGAGTCCAACAGCCAATAGTCATGCTATGCTGATTATTTCCATGGGTCTATGATCTTGATGATCTGATTGTGTGAAAGATCGTTTCCTTGGATTTGGGCTGAGAATCGATCTTCTTGTCGATATTACCATTTTCTCTTGGATACCTGGTGTTGGCAGATCTAATTACTATGGGTCCACAGCTTCAGAAGAAACTACTTGATCGACTATTTTTGTTCTTACTATCCTGCTTCCAGTTTCAGCTGATGTTTTTGGTTGTAGTTTTCTAAGGCCTTGATCCCTTTTTTTTACCAAAAGGGGCAAAAAGATTTTCTTTGATTAACTAATTGACTTTCTAATTTCGAAGTAATGGCTGTTCGCTTTAATTCTATTTTGTAAGTAACCTATTGTTATACCCATAGTTTCCTAAAATTGTATCAAGTAGCTCTAGCTTTATCTCTGGACTGTTTTGGACATGTTTTCAGACCTTCCTGAATAATAATCAACTTATGGTACTGTACATTTATCAATTTCACTCCATACTAATGTGACAAGATTTTTGCATTGTTTACTTTTAAAATGATTTTTATTGAAAGCTGAATGGAAATGTAAAGCTGAATGGAACTGTGCAAATTGCCTTGTTTCGCAATTGATGTTTCTCATGTGGACTTGCAGTGCATATCTCATGTGTTGTTCAAATGCCTGCATTGACAATGAAGAATAAATTAAGCAGCGAATGTGTAAGACGACATGGTCTCCATGTATGCCGCAATTCAACTAAAATATCAAAAGATTCGTGCTCTCAAGTTAAATCATTGGAACAGGCAGCTGTATTGGACACTTGTATTCAAAATCATCAGGATGGTAAGTGACGATATGTTTAGTCTTCTAGCAAGAGAAAAACAAAGCATAACCAATCCCATTTCATTGACTCAACTATGCCTCGCAATTTTTTGACATTAGAGCTTAAATTTGCACTCTATGCATGCCTTTTTGAAATCTTTTTTTCCGAACATTTTTCCTAGATTTTTGTAGGTTTTTTTACCCTTCATTTATTTGACCTATGAAGAAGGATGTTAGCATTTCTTAATATTCTTCTTATTTTTTAGCTCATTTTGCTCATTTTCCTTCTTTTCGATGCCCATAAAAATGGAAAAACATAACTAGTATTCCATTAGTCATATCTTTATTGCCCTAGTTTTGAAATTTATTCTCATAAATCTCTGTTACAAGATTATTTATTATCACATGAATCTTTAGGTTTCTTCTAAACATAACTAATATTCCATTAAGCATATCTCTATGCCCTAGTTTTGAAATTTATTCTCATAAATTCCTGTTACAGGATTATTTCACTATCACATGAGACTCTATGTTTCTATTGGCAAAAAACTTTTTGAGGTGTTAAACCTTCATATAGTACACTTTTATGTTATTCAGAGACCTTTTTGCCATCCCCCTTTGGTTAACTCTTAACAACTCTGTTGGCTGAATCTTCCAAGTGCAGGTTCTTCAAATATTGACATATCTGGACAGAACATTGTGATCACAGAAGCTAAAGATTTCCAGAACATATTGGATGAAGCCTCTACCCATATTCTGAAGGTGTCATCATTATCTGCTCCTTTGTCAATTGGACAATTGGTAAATTATGTGCCTTGTTGGTGGTGCTCTTACATACCATACTGTTTACTCGATATAAGGTTATGTACAATATTATATTACTTATTTTTTCATTTTTGTTTAAACCCACATTGTTCTGCTTGTATTCCAACCTCCCCCCTGGCCTCCTCACTGCAGTCACCATGATTAACAACTTGGTTCTGGCAACTGATTTGGTGAAGTGCTACCGCATAATTAATTAAAGTGCAACCACATAATTAATTAAAACCATTTGAAGTTTCAAAAGACAATTTATTCATGCATATGCATAAAGTATATATGCTTATGTATTGTTTACACTTTTTAGTTGCTGTATTGATGTTAATTTAGTGGCTTTATTGATGGGATCCTACAGTTGTTAGGCCTTGGCACTAGTCGGACTCTAAGTCTTAGAAAGTGATTGAGTCGCTTACTGCTTTTTTATTTATCTCCTGAAATGATCATTGGATGCTATTGGCATGGTAACAAAGAAAGTGATTCAGAGGAGGAAGAAAGAGGGAGAGAAAAGTGAGAAGAAAACTAGGCACCCATATGGTCATAAGTTGATCAATTAGGTAGGTGAAATTGATCTGTATGAGAGGTATTTTACTTGAAATACAATACGTGACACAATAGGACTGGGTATAATTATCAAAGCACAGAGTATATGATGTCAGGTGACTTAGGAAGCTTCTTTTAGTGTTGTAGCTTAGGTTTCAAGAATATTGGATTTCTAGAGATTTTCTTTGAGTGGCTCGATCCATTTTCCTAGTCTTTTTAAATTTACTATGCTTGTCCCTAAGCTGGAGTTAAAAGACATGCTCGAGGTACTTGAGTATATGTCGATAATTAGGTACAAAAGAAGGGTGTAATTGGCCTTTATCAGAGAGATTTCATTTTGGATATCATATTTGGTGATACATTTTCAGATCTAATTATGAAAATACGAGTTTTTGGAATCAGGTGACTTGGATGGATTCTTCTTGATTTTATAGCTTGGGTGTTAGCAACACTAGGATTTCTTGTGATTTTCATTAGGTGGATCAGTCCATTTAGATAATTCTTTCTTTTCCAATGAATGTTTTCCCATATATGTTTTTGATGGTTATATAAGATACAAAATAGATGTATATAGGGTTGATTCATGGCAAGGTTTTAAATCCCACAAGATAGGTTGTCTTGCTTTCTCCATGTAACAGGATGCCCGTCTATCTTGCCTTGTCCCAACAGCCATCTGGTAGGTAACCTCCGTCTTTCCCCATCTTCTTTCTTTTTTTTTTCTTTTTTTATTTTTTATTTTTTCCTTCTCTCTTTTCTTTATTCCTTCTTTCCTTCATTCCGTACCATTTTCTTCTTTCTTTCCTTTCTTCCTTCTATCCTTCCTTTCTTTTCTTCTCCCTTCCTTTCTTTCTTTCCTTTTACTTCTTCTTTCCTTTCATTTTTCCCCTTTTCTTCTTCTTTCATCCTTTCTTTCTTTCTTTCTTTCTTTCCTCTTTCTTCTTCTTTCTCCTCATGGATAGGTTTTGGAGCCCGACCCGTTGTCCCTGTCCCGTTTTCTCACAAGAATGAGACGGGATGGCCAGGATCCCCCCATCCCGTGAGGACTTTAAACCTCGATTTACGGTTTCTAATTGCTGAGGAGACATAAAGTTAAAGGAGTGGGGATTCGTTGATATTATGGAGACATGAAAAATCTTGGATTAAGGGTTTTTGAAGAACAATTATTGCATATAATCTGTTAAATTTTTTTAAAAACTTTAAACAAACATTAGAGGAGGAATGAAGAAGAGAACAAGGGGAAAAGAAACTCAGAAAAAGGAGATGGATTTGGGAAAAATCACAATTGGGCAAGTTTTAAGAAAGTGTGCTTAAAGAGTGTCATGGAATAAATAACATGCATAAAGGAGTAGTATGAGGAGTTTCAAGCATGTGCCATGACATAAGTGAGTTTGCTATAATGGTAGGCCAACACCAAGGGCTTCTCTTTAGCCTATATGTCTATACTTTTTTCATATGTGAACTTAGTTGCAAATTGAAGTTGGAAGTATGGAGAAAATCTTTGGAGATGAGGGTCTAAAGAGTGATCATTTTCCACTATCTTGGATCTGTTTTATAATATGTAGGCTAATATGAAAACTTTTAAATGGAATCGGAAGTGGGGTTAAAAAATTGGAGATGTGCTTTGGAAGGTGTTTTAATCACATTTTTCTTTGAGACATAGAGGGAGATATTAAAATACAACAACAAGGCCTAAGATATTGTATGGATCAAACTATCAGGCAATAGAGAGTCCAACACATTTGATGAGTATGGTGGAGTCAGAGATAAGAGTGCTAAGTTGGATGTGTGTTAAGAAAGTTTAGAATTAGAAACAAACACATTAGAGGAATTTTAGGAATTGCATCAATTTGAGAAATTTGTTGCGCAAAGTCAACTAGATTGTATGGGAATTTGTAATGAAGAAGTGAAGCCCTATTATGAAGAGCAGCTCCTTTTTTTAAGTGCAGTGGCAAGACAAGATAGAGGTTGATGCCTTTGGCTGATGGTGATAGTAACTGGGCCAGGTTGGATCCGAATAACATGAAAAATGGTGAGATAGGATTTGGAAAAAATGCTAGTTATAATGTGCAGCTCTTGTGGGAATGAACGACGAAAGATACATAAAGTTAACACAATAGTTGAGATAAATCTTGTTGATCAAAATTATGATTAGATTACGATCATGTTGTGGCCTATGAGTGTATTTGCCTTTAAAAAATCTTTTATCTGCCTGGTGTTTGGTCTGCTTAGAACTAATATTTTTGCATAATTCTTTATACAATTCATTCAGTAGGTTGTCTTTAGCTAGCCTTATATTTTGTGGACTGTCAAATGAATGTTTTTTCTAAATATTGTGCAATTTTTTGGCCATGATTAATTGTGGGCATAGATTACACAATTTGGAGAGGAGGTAAGGAATAAGGCTTTTCTTGAGCACTTCGATATTATATAGGTCTCAGTTTAGTAACTCATTATCATAACTACCATGGCCAAATAAAATATGAGATTTGCGGCAATTGAATGATGCAATCATTGAAAGTTTCAAGGTGCACTAAAGTTCTTTTTTTTTCTTTCTTTTTCTTCATTTCAGTTGATGGATGGGTTTGGCCAGTTTACATTTGGAGTTAATTAACCCATTTATTGTGCTGAGTAAGTAATTTCTAGATAACAACTTAAGCTAGTCATATTTTAATTTTCACTTTTTAATCAATCAGCCAATGTAAGAGGTATATTGACGCAAAACCAGATCATAGAAATTGGCTTTTAGAAAAATACGGTCTCATGTGAATTCCGGTTATATTTGAAAAATCATCTAGCAAGTCACGTCTATATCAAGGAAGGATTCTTAATGTGAGTCAAAAAGGTTGGTTTGCTTAGTTTGAATACTGGAAGGATGGGAGCTGTGATTTGAACAGCCATCATATGTTGGGCTATATTGTGCCCATCATTTTGCTTTTCTTCTTTCACATCATGTTAGATATAAAACCTCTCCTTATCACTTTTTTAGTTGGTGATTCCTAAAGAAACTGGTGGTGCTCTGTAAGATGTCTATCATAGTTACACAAAGAGACCTCGGTCAATTCTGAGCTTCAGCAGTAATCCACTAATAGAAATTGAGGTTGTACACTGGCTTCTTGGTATCCAATTAACAGTCCCACGTTATTTTGAATATTTCTATGTTTATTTGTTGATTGGCCCCTCTACATCTCTGTCAAACAATACCTAGATCATCTTTAACATTAAATCGTGGGCAAAGCCATATAACAACATTCATTTAGGTATCATTATGGATTTGTTACATTAAACTGATCATTCAAACTCCTGAGTGTAAAAGAAAGTCTCCATATCTTACTGAAGACCATGACCTTAATCTGTCTTTAAATTCCTTCAGTTCGTACTTACAAGATTTATGAGAATTCTGCTTTATTAAGATATTTCATCTCATTTAGTATACCTTGCAACATCCCGTTAAGTTCAATAACTTTCACTGTTGCTCATCAAAGCAATAACTGTAGAATGAGGATTTGTCAAAGATCATTAGAAAAATTGATGGGGACATTGGTCATTATAGTGAGCATAATTGCTTCGGCATTTGGTGAATTTGTACTTTCTACTATGATTCATAATTACTATATATTGGTTTAGCAGAGTCGTTATCGTTACTTATGCATTGAGTATTTGTTTAATGTTCTTTGGACTTGGCAAGTTATACTTTATGTGGTTTTTTGTATTAAATATGCCGTTACAATGTGCAGGGTTCGCTATCAGCGACATGCCCATGTAACATGGAAACTATTTTCTCTCATAATCTTGAGGACAATGATGCTCAGTTAAAACTGATGAATCATAGTGATGCAGGTACCCC
Source organism: Phoenix dactylifera (assembly GCF_051530095.1). Taxonomy (NCBI): domain Eukaryota; kingdom Viridiplantae; phylum Streptophyta; class Magnoliopsida; order Arecales; family Arecaceae; genus Phoenix; species Phoenix dactylifera. Next base: position 27,148,069 of record NC_143198.1, on the reverse strand, counting down.
AGGCATCTCAAAATTTTTGATGGAATAGTATGCAAGTCAAGCAATTTGCTTTACTCAGTGTAAAACCTCAGGGTGCTTTCATTTGATTTATTCTGCATAATATTTGCAAGTTGGTTCTGTTTCAGAATTGTATTATTCTCCTCCTTAATCATGATAATGATTAAAGAAGACATTCCATGCTTAATGTTTTAAAGTCATGCGTGTCAGAGAGACAGGCAATATGGAAATGCATAGTGTCTATTGGGAAACTAGCCAAGGTTTGCAACTATTTATTGGACAGAAAAATTTAACCCTTAAAAATTTGGAAGCAACAGGCAGCTGCAAAAAGTCGAGAGGAAGTAACTTGGAATGCCAGGATAATATATTTCTTTTAATTGCTCTTATATTATTAGGAGAAAGTTTCTCAAAATACAACAAAACTTCCTTTTATATCTCAAGAAAGTTAGAGTGAAGCGTACGCTAGTTGCTATTGTGGGATCAAATGAATTTTAATTTAATATTTATTTTTCATTTTTTTTTCTTTTTTGGACATAATTCTGACCTAACAATTTAGGCCCACTGTTGAGATTTAGGAGTCCTTTATAGTTGAAAATGATTTAAGGTTGTGATGATGGGATGCAACTTCTGATTATATGTTGTGCATCATTAAATAGACTCATTTTGACCAAAGCTATATGGGCCTGAAGGCGTGATGGTGGGATAACAGGTGAAAATGCCTTCTTGTTTTAATCATAAGTTAGTTTAAGGGATCGGCATACTTAATTAAAATTGATTGTTTGGATTAAATCTTGGTTCCTTATGGTTTAAGTCAATGCAATCTATATGTAAAGGTCGTAAGGCCATTCCCGATATTTAAAGTTTTTGATGAAATTAATAAATATTTGGGTTCTTTTTCTCTCACCATTTTCTAATTCTTTTGTTCTCTTTCCTTGTTCCGAGGCTTGAGGATTTCGAGCATCCAAAGCAACAATTTTTTTTGACTTGGAATGTGATTTATTCTCATGCATTTTCTGCATGAAATATGAAAATGCATCATATTTAAAAGAAAGGATCATAGATCTGAACGGAATCACATATTCAATCACCTCAATCTTTTCTGCATTTGGCTAATAGATGGTTTGAATATGTGCTGGAAAACATAAAATATTGTTAGTGTTCAACAGGATTTGAAAAACACAATATCGAAAAAAAGAAAAACATGTAAGAATCACAAAAGAAAAGAAGCAGAAAAGCGATTTTGCAATAGTGTCTGCATGAGTGCTTCCTCAAGATTTGCTAGAGGAGCATCAAGTTTTCTGAGACAAATGCTTAAGGGAGTGCCAAGGACATCCAGCAGCTCTCAGCACTTGGGCGTTTAGGTGTTCACGGCATCCTAAAGCTTGGGCCTCTATGGATACTGGAGGTCTTTTAAGGCTTGTATTTTTCATGTGAAAGTCCTAAAAAGTTTCAGTTGAACCTCATCGATTAAAGAGATAACCAAACTATCATAAATTAGTTATGAGTTGTGCTGCAAGGTTCGTGATCTTGGTATTGGACCCTGTACCAGTACCATGCTAATAGAGTGTTGGTACACTCAATACGTGGTTTGATTCGGCGTAGCCATATCGAGTCTCAATTTGGTACTATTATAGTGCGATACACCCGATACAGAGCAGTACGCACCAGTACGCCAACCTTGTCTATCTATGCATCTGTATGGGTAGTACTTTAGTAGTGTAAAACTAGCAATAATATTTAGTGTTCTTTTTTTGCTGGGAATTATTTATTAATGCTAGCACTTATATTTGCATAATGTTATATCTGGTTTAGTGTCATTATATGCATTAGACTTTATAATAGTTCTAACATTACCATCAGTATGTCATATGCTCTATTATCCATTTCAGTACTAGAATTTGTGTTACAAATCTGGTGTCTATAATGATGCAAGTCCTATTTAAGTACAAGATGTAATAGTAATGATGTTATTACCACTATCTCGATAGATAAAAACCTTACCAAACTTGATCTTCAATTATAGTATCTCGATAGTATGAGAAAATCTTAAGGCCAGAGAAAAGGACAAGGAGACGACCAAGGGTACAAAAGAAGTCGAGAAAAGGGTTGTTCAGTCTTTCTTGCTGGTTGGACACCATACCTTCAATTATAGGACTCAATGATTGGTAACAGACCAAAATGTTTTCTAATGTTGCCAGCGGTCGTGTTGGTAGAAACTCAGCCATGGGTCTGAAACACTTTGAAACATGACCTGACTGCTTTTGACTCAATTCAGGCAACATAGCCATCCACTTAAGTTAACTGAACACAAATTATCATCATAAAATCAATACTAGCACCATGGTATGAGATACCATCTGTATTTGTAACATAAAAGTTTTTCTAATTGGAATTACAACCAAGCGCATAACAAGATTAGCATACTGTAGTCCAACACTAAGATTAATTATGGTACTACAGTACCAGTTCAACATCAAGATTTGTCTTTAGATCAATAGGATCGAGTATCATTTACATCTGTACCAATGAATATAGGCAGTTGTCATCCTGCCAAGCTATAGCCTGCAGCACAGTCACAGATTATAGTGCTGTAGATGTTGATGTCAGTATCTGGCTTCGAAATTTATACAGAAGCTTCATTCTTCTCTGTATTCAAGTCCAGAGGGATTGCTTCTTGATCATCTATTGAGGGAGTTGTCAGGTAAAATTTTCACAGGTCACCATTGATTGCTCTGGTGCTACCTAAGAGCACCAAGTACTGGGTATTGTGTACCATATTGAAGGAGACCAGCCCAAACTGTATGCAACTTCTTTGTGGACGACTGCCAACTGTGCAAGATATTATACAACAGAAAAGATTGCTCTGGCACTTTGGTGAAATCCTATGCATTGACAATATACATGACTAAATACATAAGAAAGGAGCTTGAGCAAAACCTATGCAATAAAAATATAAACTGCTAAATAAATAAGAAGAGAATGCAGGATGATTGAGAAGCAAAGAATGGAGAGATAGAGAGTGATGTTTGGAGGATAAAAAAGGGCATCCTAGTGCACTAGGCCCTTGCCACCGTGCGGTCTAGGGAGCGTTAGATGGGCGCAGCCTTACTCTCACTTGCAGAGAAGCTGTTTTTGCGTTTCGAACTCGCGACACCCAAATTACAATGGAGCAATTTTACCATTGCACCAAGGCCTGTCCTCTATATAATTTATAGACGGCTATATAGATTGATGTCCGATATGACTGTTTAAAGCTCCTTGTAGCTTGGTGTATAGATTATACTTGCCGTTTTTTCTTAGCTTGTCCTTGATATACTTGGATTCAAGCATCCATTTGTTGTTGTACATGCAATGGCAGCTTGGTAAATTTGTACATATAAAACATTATATCTCATTATTTTGCGGGTTATTTCGTGACCAAATTTACTCTTTTCGCAGTTAAAGATGAGAATTCTGAATTGCCTCATCTTGTTGCTGATGAGAGTGATGATGGAAGTTGTAGTTCAAGTGATTCTCAAACTTGCAGTGTATTGAATTTCTATAGCTCTGAGAGTTTTCCTGCTTTACCCTTTGATACTGATATGGGATTTACATATGTCATAAATGCTGCTTGTTCTAGTCACGAGCTTACAAATTCTGACATAATGATTGATATGGCGGAGAGATACATGATACTGCCTTTCCTAGAGAAAACAGCAGAAACCAGCAACATTCATGTTGAGGAGTCCGAAGAAACAATGATGAATTCTGATGATGCATGCTTGTATCTAGCAATTCACGAAATGAAATCATCTGATCAGGAAACTGAGATAACTTGTTGTGGTGATTTGGATAAAATTGAGTGCTTTGATCCACAGTTGGCATTTAGTAGTTTAGCTGATTTACCTGAAGCACTTTCACCTGTTTGTCCTATCTTGCTTCCAAAGGAATTGCAGAAAACGAAGCCTATTACCCTTGTACTTGATTTGGACGGTAAGCTGAGTTGAAAATTTGTATTCATTGTCATAGAAAATTTCCTAGTTTGTAGTATTTTAAAGATGCTGCTTCTTTGATTGTTCTTAATTTTAATTGGAAACTATTTTAAAGTGCATCAAGCTGTGTTACGTGGTCCATGTATGCCATCTTTTTTTTACAGAGTAATTAAGAAAGCATTTTTCTGTCTCCGATGCAGAAACTCTTGTCCATTCTACCTTGGAGCATTGTGATGATGCTGACTTTACCTTTCCAGTCTTCCTTAACATGAAACAACATACCGTATATGTTAGATGTAGGCCTCACCTGCAGCTGTTTCTGGAGAGGGTAGCTCAGATATTTGAGATTGTCATTTTCACAGCCAGTCAAAGTATCTATGCAGAACAGCTATTGGATATACTGGATCCAGAGAAAAAGTTGATTTCACAGCGTATTTATCGTGAATCATGCATATTTTCTGATGGCAGCTATACAAAGGACCTGACTGTTTTAGGAGTTGATTTGGCAAAAGTTGCCATAATCGACAATTCTCCACAGGTAGTATTGCCCCTCTGTATCTGCAAGTTTGTGAGGGTTCAGCTAGAGTACTCATCTACTACTAAATAAAATTTCTCATTAAAAGTTTATTTACTTTGCTGCTAATCAATGAACTATTGTTACATTTTCCTCCATAAGTTGCCAGTATGTTTCACATGGAGAGCCTTTTTGGTTGCGTTGCCAATTTTCTGTTTTTGTTTTGTTTCAGGTTTTCTAGAAACAGGTAACATTTTGGTCATCAAAATCATATAGTCATATTTCAATGGGATTTTTTCTTTAGTTTCCAATGGGGTAAAAATTTTTGACTATCTGAATTTTTTAAAATTTAAGAAACCATTTTTAAAGGCGAAGAAATGAAAGCTGAGCATATTTTATATCATGATACTGTTTTTCTGTTCTTAAACAATAGAAAACAATAAATAGATGAACCATCAAGTGAGTCCATCACTATGAGATTTCAAATTACTTGGATGACAGGTTGAGAGTTGGAAAATTCTGCATTTCTTGACTTTGGTATTGAGATTTAATAGTTAAAAATTTATTCAGAAGATTATCATTTGAAGAGCATAAGCCAAATTTATCTTGCTTTCACGTGCACACACATATTGTCTTCTGTCATCAAATATTTTTAGTATAAAAATACTGTAAGTAATAGAAACTATGAGATGATTACTTATTTATTTCTCTATCTTTCATCCTTGATTCCAGGTTTTCCAGTTGCAAGTAAATAATGGGATACCTATTAAGAGTTGGTTTCATGATCCGTCAGACCATGCATTGCTTCAATTACTTCCCTTCCTTGAGAGCCTGGCAGATGCAGATGATGTCCGTCCCATTATTGCAAAGAAATTCAGAAATAAGGAATGACGACGTTTGTTGGGGAAGCCGTAAGTTTGGTTTTTTTACTACTATGACTTTCTACAATATCTCATCCTTTTGAAGAACTGTTACATTATATATATACATATATATATATATATATATATAATATATATATATATATTAGGTCTTTTATCTTCATTGTATGCATGGTATGCTGAACCAGTCTGTACCGGCTGGTTTAGCATGTACCGTACTGGTACCGGGGGCAACCGGTATGGTTCAGCCATGGAAAATGGTTCTGGACCCTATGGGGTCGTATCCAACCGGTTTCCGTTGACCGGTTTGCACTGGTATGCGCGGGGAAGAAGGGAGAGGAAGAAAGAAGAGGAAAAGAGAGAGGAGGAGAAGAAGAAGAAGAAGGGGTATGCGCCGTCTTCTTACCCCGATGAGGATCACCCCCCTCCCAAGATCCTTTCGCCCCTCCTTGCTCGGGAGAAGAGAGGAGAAGAGAGGAGGAGAGAGGAGAAGAAAGGAGGAAGGAAGGAGAAGATTCGGAAAGAAGGAAGAAGAGAAAGAAAAGAAAAAGAAAATTAAAAAAAAGGGAGCGTGGCCACGGCGCGCGCGCGGTGGGGGGGTTGTTGCGCTCGCAGGGAAACGCGCCATGCGCGGGGAAACAAGCAAGAAGGCGCCCACGCGTGGGGAACGTGCGGGGAAGGGAAGCGTCCCGTGCGCGTTGGGCAGTGCACCCTGCGTGAAACCAAATCTCTCTCTCTCCCTCTCTCTCTCTCTCTCTCTCTTATGTCATGCTATCTTATGTCATCCTGATTTTCATTGAAAATAAAATTCTTAAATTTAATATGACATTGAAAGTATTCTAACAGAGTGGAAACCATTAACGATTACTAATTTATTGATCTTGTTTTCTGATCTCAGTTTTCCAGTTACAACTGAACAATGGATTACCTATTAAGAGTAGGTTGGGTGATCTTCATACCATGCACTGATTTCAACCATGGCCAGTGCAGGTGATTTTCATCCCATTATTGTGAAGATACTCTGCAATAAAAAGAAAAGGTGTTTGTTCAGACAACCATGGGTTTAGTTCGTTGCCTCCTTTCACTTTCTACAGAATCTCATCCTTCAGGTAGCTTCCCTCAGAATCAACACATTTTTTCTCTCATCTTTATTCCCATTTATTTATGGCAATGACTCTTGTAACTCGCAGATGGTTGCTGATGGTTGTATATATGGATGATGCCAAAGCTAACTGCCTAGAGTCCTATGTTCCTTTGATCTTATTTTGGTCACGTAGGTGTGTATGAGAATAATGTTCTTGCATTATTGGGTGCTCGGTTGGCTGATAAATGGACGTCGTTAATAATTCATCTATTAATAAATCATGACTTGGTTGTATCAGTCCACAGTAATGGACTTAATTTTATGCATTTTACTGCCAAGAGTTGTATATAAGTTGACTGGTGGTGCGCTCCTCCAGAGAAAAGGCAAAAAAGGTTGACTGCTGCCACTGTTCTATATTTCATATGATGACCATAAGATGGGTGGTACAAACAATGGAATACCAATATTGAAGAGGGGCTGCTTGTAAGTAAAGGAGTATAAGGAGGGCTCCACATACCTCATACCTACACAATCCGGGACCTAAAGTTCGGTTTCTGGTACAATCACCGGGAGACTTTCCCCGAAAAATTGGCTGGCATCATTAAAGATATTTGTTGCTTGGAGGTTTAAATGTCATTATAATCAACAATTTTACTTGTGGCGTCCAGGCTGTGTCTGTGCTTTTAAATGGCTAAATGCACAAGTAATTGTAGATCATGTTAATTATATGATATAAGATTGATGACTATCTGAATAATCTGATTATGTTGGTGTATGTCATGGAGTTATATGGGTGTAGTTTGATAGTAGTCAAGTCTCGTAAACAGGTAAGGAGAAAACTCATGAAATTACCTCCTCTGTTGCTGACAAATTCCTAATCAAGGGCCTCTTCTAAGAATCATCAAAGGTGATTAACAAGATATGTGGCCTTTTCATAATCTTTTAGATCCTCGGGAATTTCTATGCTTGAAATTGCCTACATGGCTAGAGGAAAAAAAATATTTTTTGCGATTGTGGCCATGAAGCCATCCTCTGAAGCCTTTGTCCATAATATTTATTTATTAATAAATCATAGAAATTCACTAATATCTTCTCTTGGAACTACCGTAGGAGGTAGAGGTGGTGATGGCTTTGATGCAAGGCAGAAAAGTCGGGCCGATCGGGTGTCTTCATTCAAGCGACGGTACAGAAGAAGAACGAAACGAAGTGAGAGGCCGGGGGGCAGGGAAAAGAGTCGAGTCGATCAGGCTCGACGACCGGGACGGGCGCCTAACCTAAAAGGAACTAGTCTAGCCTTTTCGACGAAAGCTTAGCTTGGTAGGCGCTGCTTACTCAAAAGTCGCATTATCTATCACGAGCGCCTACCCGAACAAGAAGGATTTTTATTTAAAATGATTTTTCTATGCTCAAGCTTGGGCTACGATCATATCTAGTGCATGTTAGCTGCTTTTGGTTGGAAGGACTTCTTGTTACTATGGCTCGAACCCTCAACCTCATGAACATATACAAACTCACATGCCATCAAGGTGGAGGGGCCTTGGTGTTGGAAGGACTTCGTGGAGGAAGACTGGAGAGGATGGAATGGCAAGGTGGAGGAAGGAAAGGAGAACGAGGAGAGTGCACTCCATCTCCATGGGGGCAATTACTCGAGAAATGATGTGATGTGATGACGGGAACACGTGAGAAGTGTTATTTGTTTACTTCTTTATTAATTATTTGTTTGATATTATTTATTAGTTAGTCTTTATGGATATAAAGTCAAAACAGGCTGAGCTAGGCAGGAGAGCTCAACAATACGTGTTCCAGTCGGGCTTATTATCATTTAAGTCGAAGTTTACATCAAATAGAGTTAATTTTCTGTTAATTTTCATAGACCAAAAGTGTTCAAACTCGGTTTCTTTAAATCAAATTTTTGAAAAAGTAATGATGCTCTTTTTCTTACCAAAAAAAAAAAAGATGAATCAGAGCTGTTCATGAACTGGTCCATAAACTATTTTTTTTCTATGAGCTGAGTTTAGATGTCAGGTTTAGCCGCAAACAATATTTTAAAAACCCTATCTTACTATCCACACCAATATAATGGTATTATGTTGAGCACGGAATCCTTTATAGGTTCCAATCTCGTTCTTCTTTCATCCAGTTAAAAAAATTTCATTTCTTATAAATCAAAAAATTATTTTTAAAATAAAAAATAAAAACGAAAGAATTAAATATCTATTTTATATCAGATTTTTTACTTTTACTTTTACAAATAACAAAAGAGAAAAATAACATGGAATAAAATTGAGTCCTTTTTTTTTATTAACAAACAGTAAACTATTATTTTTTTTTAGAAAAAAAAATATTTAAATAATTTCTCAACTTAGGATCAATTTTATTTAATATCTCTCAAGTCTACAAAATTTTAAAATAATCTTTTAAATTAGTTAAATAGTTTAATATGATTCAGCTATTTCATTTTCTTACCTTTATGTAATGGCCCAGATATCATAACAATAATCCTGGATACTAATAATAGCTCATCTTCATTTATTTTTTTCAGACGCACAGCACAAGGCATAACAAGTGCGATATCCGTGAGGAACTGCTTATACCAAACTAATGATTCAGGCGACTTAATCATGATATAGCCTGTGCAATCAAATCCAACCCAATTTTCGAATGAAAACCATTGATAATGGGTGTCGGCATACCATGTGCAGTAGCTCAGTATCATCAATAAAGCCAATATCATTATCCTCTTAAAAACATATTCAAAATCCAAAAAGCTTGGTCAGAGTAAAGCTCCAGAATTTTGGAATACTTGGAAATATGTGATGGACCAGAAAGGTACCGCATTGGCAGTTCTAATAAAGTGAAAATTGAGCACCAAAATTCTCGCCATGGATGTGATTCACCGGTTTACAGTGTGGGGGCTTTCCTAACATATAAAATTAAAGAAAACCCCACTTCCTTTTGCAAGTCTCCTGTGAGTTATTTCCCCGCAAGTTGACAGTTTCGCAGCTTTCGCTGAGACCGCCCTCACATGATTGGCGAAACAGCGGTCCCAAGATTATAGAGGGCATGGAAGGCCAAGAAACAGCAGGGCATGCCCATTTCCACTAACAATCGCCACTTCATGTAATTTTTTTTTTCTTCTTTTCCTTGGCTATTTTTTCCCCTTCTTTCCACTTGGAGCATGTACATACATTATCCGTTGGAACGGAGCGGGCACAATGATTGTGGCATACTGATAGAGTGCCTAATACATCCTTGAAAATCCAAATTGAACGGCCCCGATCTTCCTGTGGGCACCAGCAGCAGCTGCTGCTGCTGCTGCTGCTGCAGAAATTCCATAGGGGGATCTTGCCTGCAGCAAGTTTGACTCCATTGTGATCCTGTCAGCTGGATCAGCCTTCCTCCCTCCTGAAAGAAAGAAGGGCGAAGCCCTCATATCAAGAGCTACGTCTGGGGCCATCTTGGTAGGTATGAACTGCTGGGGTTGTCTGTGCTGTACATACTCCCTCTCCACCTCTGCTGCGACTCTGTCAGAGCTCTCCGACTTGCCCGTGGTCCTGTGGAAACAGTAAACTGGAGGAATGACAGGCTGCGGTGGAAGCGCAGGATTCCTTATCAGCCTTCTTGGATCATAGGAATCCTTGAGACCTTCATTCTCATATGGCATTACTGAGCCAACAAGCTTTCCCGGCTTCGCTGAACAGAGGGAAAAAAAAGGGGGTATTATCAGTGCAGCACTAGGATGATAGCTGCTTCTTGCTATGGTTATTTTGTACTGAAGCACGTACTAGCTGGAATCCTTTGAGGTGCCTGCCAAGCCCTTGACATATTTCCCGACAACCTTTCTGTTTCTCGATAATTCTTACGTGCCTCATCTGAGGGTTGCCGGTCTCTGTATAGAGCCATATTAGGCCGTTCCTTGGGAGGAAATGGAGTAGAGTAGACAACTGTAGACCTGAAAGATACAAGAAAAAAAATAACAAGGATTGCAAAAAAATAAATAAATATTGATGGAAAAGGGAATACATATATGGAAAGACTTAAATCAATCAACCACAGAAATACAACTGGATATTACAAATCCACAAGCATTCCAACAGAAACCTCATGATGGAAAGTGTGCAACTATGCAAGCAGCCGACATTTAAGCAGAACAAGAATGAATGGAACATAAACCATTAAAATAAACTAACCAGAGCCTTAGAGCCTTAGAAAAGACAACTGAGCTATCCTGTTATATTACAATCAAAAAAATAATGCTTCAGATAACTTGTTATCACATATCAACCAACCATTTTCTATGAGACTTCCAACTCACAGTACTTCAAAAAGTACACACGATTTTGGTACTTCCTATATATAGTTCCTACAATTCCTATCAGCGCCCTCCTAGATCAAGTATGGCTTGGGATAGGGACAAACAGCTATATATTAGGCCCTAGTATCAGAATAAAAAATATTGTCCAAGTTCCTGATTCAAGATATCCTATTCTTTTTCTTATGCATAACCCAAATTCATATTTATGCCTCCTGTCATGGCTCAGATCAGCAGGCATGTAAATCATCAGGGAAGGGAATATAATTACCAAACACCATATATTCGGAAAGTAAGACACAATCAACCACCACTGTAATAATAGAAATTCACCAATAACTTGCCACCAGAACAAGATTACTCTCCATAGGTGTAGGTTACAGCATTCAACACAATCTGCAAGTTCCCATGCAGCACAATCATTGATATTATATATTCCTAGAAACCCTTCATTACCAATCATGCAATGATATCACAAATATACTGAGCACAGGTGTGCTGTCATTCCTCAGGATGCCTAATCATTGAGACCAAAATCAAAAAACCTATGCAATATGCAACTGCAACTATGTGCCTGACACAAATGATATCTTACATACACCTTATCCACTTAACACAAGCACAAGACAAAAATCATGAGATGCCATCATCTTCATGATAGCTAAATGCTACATGTGTAGGAATGTGGGGAATAATACCTAGGAAGAGAAACATGCTTTCTATCTGATGGAAGCACTGGCCCACTTTTGCCACCGTTTTCCTCGAGGTGAGCAAATTGCTTCCTGAATTGATCAATGGCACTGCATAAAAGAGGCAGACAGATAACATTACCATAGTTACAAATGTAAGAACATTTACAGTGAATCAGAATATAGAATGAACAGGAGAGAGGAAAAGAAAGAATTGGCAAAAGCAAAACCTAGGATAGAGGAAGGTTGTCCTCTCTGTTCCATTAACATAGTCCTTGAGCAATTGCGGATGATATTCCAATATCTCACGGAAGATAAGTTCCCTAATGTCTTCTTCAGTCACTCTCTGGCGCTCGAACTCAAACTCCATCTTTGTGATTGGTTGGCAAGATGGTTCTCTCTCCACTTTGGCCAGGCCTTTGAAGTATGGATCCGTCAATGCCTGATAAAATGTCAAATATGGAAAATCATATGTACAGAGGACAAGTTCTTATGATGCTATCCGCATAATAAATAACTGATGTAACATTAAAACTATTAAAGAAACCTCAAGCAAAAAAATGAGAATAGAGTGAAGAAGGAAATGCATCTGACTAAATATGCATACCTGTTCAGCTGTTAGCCGGTCCTTAGGATCAAACGCTAAAAGTCTTTCCAAAAGTTTTAGTGCCAGAGGATCTGCATTTGGGAACTTCTGTGCAAATTGTACAGGCTGTTTTTTCCTCATAGTGCTCAAGTATCTTCTTGCCTTCTCATTTCGCACCTGACGACAAAAACAGATGAACATTACATGAGGGGACCTTCAGCACTCATGTTCTAGCCTAGAGTATAAATCCACCTTCATAATGTACATTCATAGAATGAATACTGCCATACCCGAGATATTGTATCCGAGGAAGGTGTTCCAAGAAGATCAGTGATCAAGTCCAACTGATGAACCACATTTTTACCAGGAAATAAAGGCTTGCCTGTTAATATCTCAGCAAAAATGCAACCTATGCTCCATATATCAATAGCAGGAGTGTACTGCAATTTCCGAAATAACCATTCAGTCTCATCAAGAAAGACAAAACACTCCAAGACATGAACAGAAAGCTAACATCAAACCTCAACACATAGTGCCCCTAAGATATGATATTTCAGTTTCAGAAATTTAACATTCTGCCTGAACAAGCATTTTTTTAATTAAATTATTTTAGATTTTCGAAAGCTTTTTAGAGAAACCCGCTAAAATAAAGGCCCTTATCACCAAATTTTAGGATGTTTTGATGGTTCTCGAGCATCAGAATACTCCTACCAGGAGTACATGAAGACCACAACAGATAATCAACTTGACAAACAAAGAGGATAATGGTTGATACATGTCCAGTTGATGATCTTCCCTCTAGAAACAAGGTCATATATATCTTGAAGTGGCTCCTCAGCCAAGTAGATCCCATGGCCTACAATTTTCATTACTACATATGGAATCTCTGACTGTCCCAGGGAAGGAGCAAGAGTGCTGCCCATACAGGTCAAAGGTGCTCTTTCCAACTATTAAATTTTTACTTGGAGGTTGTACCACTAGTACAGAATGGTTGATAGAATCAAAACTAAATGCAATGTCATTATGCAAGCAAAGAAAAAATAGCACGACATTAGATAAATGTTTTGTAAGTCTGTCATCTGTATACCTTCAAAATAGCATTAAAATGTCTTTGGCAAGCATTGTTTTATAACAGGAGCTTCTTTAAAGTCATTCCTTGTAAGAAGGACAATAAAACAAGGCCAATGTCATCTTCAGAATATTTGTCTGGAAAATGAGAGATGAAGAAGGTCTATGCATCGCTGAAATAAAAAGATGAGAAGAAGCTTGAGGGAAAATCATTATAGCAGAGGCTGGATGGGATTCCTGATGCTTTTGAAAATTTTACTAACAAAAAATCTCATCAGATCAAGTGCAACTAAAAGCCCATCTAGAAGACATACTTTCACTAGTAAACTTGTTCCTGCAGCATGCTGAAAATGGATTTTCCCACAGTCCAGTCACTAGACAACATCCCATTGTGGAAAGAAGCTTAACATAGCAAGACATCAGGAAGAAACACACTACGCACATTACTGCCCAAGATCAATCTCAAAAAAAAAAAAAAAAAAAAAACATTAAAGAAGCAAAGGAAAAGAGACAGAACACACCCAAGACCATGGAACAGGCACGATTTCATAAGAAAGTCAGCAAATTCTCAGATAGGATTCCTAAAAACATAATAAACCTATGCAAAAGGCCAATCTAAGTGTAGCCATGTTGCAAAATGCTGATTAATGCATGAAATGGCATCACAAAGATAAATATTAAATGGTCTTTTTAGTTCTGCACATTCAATATAGGATGCTTTTTTCACTCAACAGTAGAATAAAAAAATTACTAGCCTATAGAAACTCAAAATCATACTGTAATGAGAATTATGGAGCGGTGCAAAGCATACCTTAGAAAAGAATGATCCACATAACTCGGGAGCTCTGTACCATCTGGTTGCAACATAATCCTGCATAAAATAATGGTGCTTCAGAAGGTGAAAATAGGTAAAAGACTGGTTCGAGATGAACTAAAATGGCAATTGAGTATCTAAATAAGCTAGATGCTAGCAAATAGATTAGAAGATGACATAAGAAAATCAGACTCAACTCCTTGACATACCGTCCAAAATATTGTTGTTGGGGTATCGCTAAATGCAACTCTCGCTAGTCCAAAATCACAAATTTTGAGTTTGCAGTTGGAATTTGCCAGTATGTTCTTGGGCTTTAAATCACGATGATAAACATTAGCTGCACTCAAATGGGTTTGTATTAAAACCATGCCAAACACTCTTGACGCTACCAATAATAAACTACAGTATATTCCATCAAGCAAATAATGCACAAGATTGACAAGGCATCATAAATATAAATGTCGCCCACTAAATAATGAATCAAAAAGCATAAGCATTTCCTGTGCTTCATAAACAAGGGTTTCTAATAAATGCAGCAAATGCACACTAACATGATAACTCAGATAGAATTAATGGAACATTAAAATACTAAAATTTGGAGCATACAAAACACCTAAATCAAGATGCACAGTGAAAACTGAATAAATAGACTCAGATGACAACCCACTGCCTGATGATTGTGGGATTTTTTATGGTATCATTTATTAAACTGAAAGGAAATTTTAGCTCTCTTGTATAGACTTACCTCATACTTTTGATAGAAATGATAAGATTTTGTCAAAAAAAAAAAAGAGAATTAACTGATAAACAATATTTCATGACAAGACACCATATAAACAAAAGAACTATGAATGAAACTTTTTAGGAGTAGGAACCAATTGAAGCAGAAACAAAAAAGAAAGGAAAAGAAAAAAAGAAAAGATCTATTGCTACTGCCACAGTCATAATGTCTTACCAAGAAAATCCACAAAATGTTTGCTTTCATCTATATTGATTCATGATGTAGCATAACTGGAAGGTTAATGATAACTTTTCTGTTATAACTGAATTATGTCGATTAAGAAGAGTTCAAATGTGTAATCGCAGCATGTCAGTGACCAGGGAACATCAAGGGCGGGGCAATTCTTTTCCCTGAACCAATCTGGTTTGGATAGTGCATATTGTAATACAGGTAAATTTAGATCGGACATCATGACTTCAATTTTTACATGGAATGAGATAGACAAGACACTGCCAGAAATGGTTAATTATAGGTTGGACACGTCAAAATGACTGTTAATAGGCTCGTCTTCTTCTCCCTTGTCCGTCTCTTAGAATATGTCAAAGAAAGACACAAGAAAGAGTGACTGTTGTAGCAAGAGACAGTAAACTCGTCTGTTCAAACATGATAACAAAAACTAAATGGAGCAAATTGTCATAGTGTAGCTAGCTTTACCCAAAACAAACTTAAATCTGAGTGTACAAATGATTCTTTCAACTAAATTTCATCCTATTCCTCCATTCTCTTCAGCTCTCTCCTTCGATTCTCAGCAGTTGCATTTCTCAGCCTCCTCCCGATAGAAACAAAAGGCAAGACAGCCTGTTTTAATTTCCTCTCTTTATCACCTATTTCAAGCAAGATCATACAATATCTAACTACAAAGCAAGCATATTATACTGAAGCCACTTGCCAAATTCTGTTCGATATTTAGATGAATCTGATTAAGGTAGCAATTTTTTTCAGCGAACATTAAGGTGAATATTTCAGTCATTTATGTTGAACAAATTCTGGTAGACAGTTAGGGGGCATGAATAACATGAGATGCTCTAAAATAAATGATAACTTAAGGATAAAGATTATGCCACAACTGTGAATTAGAATGTAAAGTCCAACAGATGCACGACTATTAAGTTCACAAGAGAGTAGCATGTCTAAAGATGAAGAGGGACTTAAATTTGGGTTGAAAGTTCAACAAACAAAGGCAACATCTAATGATACTTAAATGGACATTGCAAAAAAAGATTAGAAGATTTGCCTTCATTAACATTTAATAATTATTCATTAACAAAATCAGATGTCTTGTTAACACCAGACCCAGCTACAGATGGTACAAGTTGCTAGCAATAGTTATGTGCAGAGAGGCACTATATCCTTCAATGGGTAAAAATGTTCAATAAGAATTTTTTTGAAGAAAATTTTATATCAAATCACTCGATGGCACAAATGATGTTTGGTAATAATATGAAGGTTCAAACCTGTATGGATATATTTCAAAGCACGCAGAAGCTGATAAAGAAAAAACTGATAATGTTCTTTTGTCAAGTCGTCATTAGCTTTGATGACTTGGTGAAGATCCGACTCCATGAGCTCAAAAACAACATAAATATCTTTGAAATCCCTTCTTGATGGAGGCAGCATAATGTGCTTGATCTCTACAATGTCAGGATGTCTTAGAAGCCTGAGAAGCTTAATCTCACGGAGGATCCGAGCAGCATCAGATAAGTGTTCAAAGATATCATGTATCTTTTTGATTGCCACTTTTTCACCAGTATGTGTATCAATTGCTGAACACACAACTCCATAGCTTCCTTTACCAATGACCTCCTGAATTTTGTATCTATTGGCATCACCATATTCAGTGAAAAATTCCATCTCTGATGAACTCTGCAAAAAGTCATCCAATTGCAATAACCGATGACATTTACAGCAATACAGCAGGTAACTTTTATCGATGCTAACGGCAGAGGAAAAAAGATTTTATGTGGAATCAAAAGAAAATGGAAACAAAATAAAATTTTAACAGCAGATTTTACTAAAAAGGCCATCGCCATGTAATGTCCATCTCTCTCAAAATGTGTATAGATCCTAGAAAAAGTTATAAGATAACACCAACAGAACATATATTTATTCTATTATTGCTAATCAATTAAAAATGACTGAAAAGAACTACAGTGAACTACTGGCTTCTCAGAGTCCCGCAACTCTCCTAGAGCTCTTGGAGATTATATCATAAACAATTTTCATTACATCTATAGTTCAACAGTCAACGGAATTTCATGTAAATAAATTAAATTCCTAGAACTTTATAAAAACATTAAAAAGTAAAAGGCGAAAGTTGCCAAGCAGGCTTTTATGTTAAAGAAAAAACCTTTTTAATTCAAATTAAGTATAAGAGAATTTCACAATTATACATTTCACTTAATGCAAGGAGCTAGGAAGCAATTTTTTCCTGATCAAAGAAACATTGTTAAAGCAGGGTTCTTCTTGCTGTCACATATGCACTGATCCACTTGTCCTCAAGGACAGGTGACAGTTGGCATGCATGGCCCTGTGCCAGTCACACAAGCATTGACTGAGATTTATTGAATTTTCAAAAACTAAATTGTTTAAGAGTTTAGCATCAAAGAATAACACCAAGAACCATCTCATACATGATGTAGGCGTGTCAAGCCTCTCAATCTTAAAGTTTATCTCTCTTTACAAAATACCAGAAAATTTTCAACCATATCTAATGATAATTCAACTGAACTTCGCACTCATCAATGCTGAAAATGGAAACAAGAATAGAAACAACAACAACAACAATAACAAAGAGAATTCCCTAAACTCCTTGCTTACGCTCAGAACACGACCTGCCCCCATCGCACCAACCACACAGAACAGGCAGTCCAACAAAACAATAACTTCTGTAGAAGGTACGCCACTATGAAAAAGAAAAACAGGCAAAACTAGGCGGTTGATTGAGGTCATGAGATGCGAGAAAACAACTCAAAAGGAAACCTACCTTTTATACTAAAAATATTTGCATTCCAAGAAAAAGGAAAAGCGAGGAAGAACTTATCATAAAAAAATGCGGGAAGTGAGCGTGGAACCTGGTTCTTAGAAACAGTCTTGTCATGGACGATAAGAAACAAAAGAAGAAGAGGATTGCAAGAAGAAAAAGGGAATCGAGAAAGGAGAATTATGGAAGAAGAAAACGAGCAAAAAAAGTTGAACAGTAAACAACCAGCATTCGAACGATTCCGGACGATGCAAAAAAATCGTATTTACTAGCACATCGCCAATCCAGTTCGTCTACGAAAAGACTTCCCCTGAGAAACCAGTCTCATACCCAAATCGAACAGAGAAGCAAAACCAACAGCCTAAGAACAGGTCGAGAAAAAATCTGACCTTCCTTCGATGATCTTGCTGCATTTCTTCACAGATCTCCAAACCCCAAGATTCAAGATCTCGCCTTTCCCTCTTCTTGCCTCACGTTCCACTCTTTCCCTTGTTCTTGATGTCTCTCCTCAAATCTCTCTCGAAACCGAAAGATCTACGGGAAATCAGCCACATTTGTCCCAGCTACCCGTGCCCCGGATCACCAGCCCGAAGTCCCGCCCCGACCACCGCCAATCCTCCGGATAATATAAACACCGAAGCCGATCAAGCCGATCAAGCCGATCTCTCATGCACTCCACCACCCTCGAGACGACAACGCGGGCGACGAGGCCGCCGGCCGCTCCAATCATAGAGTGGAGAAGAAGCCCCTCCTCCTCCCCGCTTGTTTCATCTCCGCCACCGCTGCCGCCGCGCCCAGTGCCACACAATTCCGGTACGTCCGCCGCTCAAGAACCACTCCACCAATCGACCGAGGCCGAGATCGAAATAGATATCTAAAGCGAAAGAGATAAATGGGAAGGGGGGGGGAGGGGATCCAATCCCTAATCCTGGGCGGGTTATGCTTCGATTTTCAGAAAGAAGAAGAAGAGAATGGGGGAGAGGAGGGAGTGGGGTTCTTGTTCTTGTGGTCATGACTCTGGGGCGTTTATATATTTTCGGGGGACGAGAATACCCCTCACCGGCAAGCGGGGTCGTATATACGGAAGTGGCAGTATGGGGTAAATAAGGTGGGTTGGGGGGCGTTTTTGAACGCGCGGCCAGCGGATCCGGTCCGATTTGGCGGGTTGCGTTTGCGTGCGTGCTGCCGGACTCGGCGCTGGCAGGCGGAGGTCGGAGCCGTGGAATCTTCCCTCTGCTTGAATTGATGGAGTTTAATGGGGGTGGTAAGTTTTAGCTACAAGTATTGATGTCTCAACTAATTCTTTATTTTTTTAGGTTTCAAGTCCCGTGTTTCTAGAACCAACCGTTGCAGGTTTTTCCGACTGATATCTCAACTAAAATCATGCTTTTCTATGAAGACTCTTGATAGGTGTATAAATTGGGTCATAGATAACCCCTATTTCATTTAATGAACTCGAATTTTCATACATCTATACATATATTTTATGTAAATCCTTTTCCTTTCTTTTTTTTTTTTTTTTTTATACAGACATTTATATATTACGAATATGGCCACATCCAATAAAATTAGAAACAATAAGTTGTAGAATGCCGTAAGCAATTCTCCCTCTCCGGCCCACAGTGCCCCCAGAGTAGCAGGCCACATAAGAAGCCATTCAGTTCACAGCCCCGTTGGTCTCTCTGAACACATGTTTAATCTGAAATGTCACTTCATCTTTCACCATCGCCCAAATATTCCGAAGCAGGAGGTGTCTCCCTCCACCATCGCTCGAGTGGCCCTAAATCTAACTGATCACGATAGCCGAGTCGTCCTCCAATATAATTGAGCTAATCTGTAGCACTCATCGTGCATGACTCAGATCAGCCCATATCGCCCGCGGTGCATCATGGAAACATAAAAGTATATGGGCATGCATATGCATAAATTATCAAATTGCCATGTGTTAATTATACAACGCCAAGTATTTCTTTTCAACTGATCTTAACAGAGTTGCAGTGTAGTGATGATGTTCTCTAATGAAGAATGTTCCCACCAGAAAAATTGCAGAAATATTCTATTTATTGAGGGAATTAAGATGATTGATCATAATTGACTAAAATGATTGTGATGCTTTGTCATTGATTGATTTTTACAGTATCCTGAAAAAATCTAGTATGTTAGTTCCTAATCATCATTTTCTTCAAAGAGAGCAACTTTGTATCCGTTTGAAAATCTTCATCATGGTTACAAAGCCAGACCAATCATTTCACAATAAGAAATGGTAATATTTAGTTGCGATGGTCCTAACCTATGTCCATCCTTTCCCCACTAAAAGTTGCAGAAATATCCATCAATAGATGCTTATCTTTTGTTCGATCCTGTTAGGTGTGGGGTTTCGCCAACCACAAGTTTAAAATAATGCACCGATAATGACTCGTCGTACTTCAATGTGGACCAATTAACAAAAGCAATCAAAGAATAGACTTGATCACAAAGATACTAACCCCAACAAGTAATGGAAATTTAATAGTACCAACTCTCCCAAGCGAAAAATTTCTTATGCAATAGACATACTGAACTATTCATGGTATAGTTTTCGCCAGAACATGAATAATCTTAGGAGCCGGATCTAAGGATGGATCTCCTCCCAAACAATTGAAGCCACCATTCTAATGCTATTACAGCTGTTACTTGAGACCGTTCCAAGCATTGAACATCTCAAATTAGTAGTTCATTACCATCTTTATCCTTTCTTATACCAATGTTCCAACCATATATTGGTAGGGGTACAAATGGGTCAGGTTGGATCAGAACTAATCCTGAGTAACTCCTATCCAATTCGATTTTTTGTTCGGGTCCTAATTTTGAACCTACAACTTCCTTATTTTGGCGCTGCAGTGCACCAAATATAGCTGTACGGTACTAAGAGTCCAACTAAGAAGACAGTGGGGCTGGCTGTCCATTAAGCTGTGTCTGGCTTTTGAGTTCAGAGGTCAGAGAATGGGGACCAAGCCATGCGCACGGATAAGAGTTGAAGGACACAAGAGGACGGCCTTTTTATATAGTCCTTCCATATACCTTCACCATCCCCAGTCCTGAGGACCTCACCATATACTATTGAGAGCTCACAAAGCCTCACCTACCATCGCCAAGGCTGTCCATAATATTAATCTAAAGCTACACACCTTCCTTAAAAAACTCATCCCTCTGAACCAAATCGTTACGTTTTTGATCCAAACAAAAATATATCTTAATTAATCAATAATAGAAGAAGTTGAGTCATGTATTAGAAGTCAAAAAGAACAAGAATGAAGGGAGGCTTTCTATGCTAATTTTTTCCGATAAAATATTCTCATTTTAGATTGCTCAAGTAGAGAATTCTATTTTTCCTTGTCAACATGGTTCCGCCTTAGTTGCATAGGATGAAGTTCCAGCCAGCTACA
Organism: Phoenix dactylifera; assembly: GCF_051530095.1. Taxonomy (NCBI): domain Eukaryota; kingdom Viridiplantae; phylum Streptophyta; class Magnoliopsida; order Arecales; family Arecaceae; genus Phoenix; species Phoenix dactylifera. Next base: position 27,126,967 of record NC_143198.1, on the reverse strand, counting down.
TCTTCTATAAAACATCCTCTTAAAAGTTAAATATGATTGAAGCATATTATGTTATGGCTACTATTCCACTATTATGCAGTCTTTGAAAGGAAAGAAACTGCATAACAGATCAGCCCTGCTTTCGACTTGTGCCGCAGCTGCAATCAACCTCTTCAATGACTGAGAAATAACAATTTTGTTTCTTTCAGCTACAGCTCCTGTTCAATCTCTGCTTCCTATCATTTGTCAAATCTCGAGCTTCAGTTATTATCACGGTGGTGGTTTAAGTGAAATATCTTCATCTGATTTTGTTGAATTTCCAATGGTACAGTATGCTGCCTTTGAAGAGTTGTTCTTGTTTCTTCAATTGTTGGAAACTCACAACAAAGAAATGAAGCATTCTGGTAGGAAGCTAAATTGAAACAAAGACCAATCTGATAGAAAGTTGAACTCAACTCCTAACTATCAGTTGGGTACAATCTTTTCCTCATCATATTGCTTACTGTTTCGTCTATTTTTTCTCACTGTCTGTTACTTATTCCCCTCCTGCCTTCATATTGTACATTCCATCCCCATGTTTTTCTGGCACATGTACATACTTCTCTCTTGTATTCAATAAAGCAGCTGAGAGCCTAACGCGGTATTTAACAAATGATCTTTTTGCCTTCTGCGCTATTTGCATGCAGGCACATGAGTGCTGATGGGAATCCCTGTCTCTTCTCTTCTTGGTCCACAGCATGGTCCAAAGTTACGGCGCTTGGAACATTATATAACAGCCACTATACCAGAAAATTACAGTGTCGTTTACTACCAGTAATAATATCCAAGGCACTTGCTATTTGATTTTATATATATGTCATTCTATCATAATAATTGTATAAAGAAAAAAATGTTCTTCTTAGTTAATAACAAAGTAATGTTTCTAAATTCGATCAATTGCAATATAATGTTCTTATCAATTTAGTTGCCGATTAATTTATGCAGATAATGATTTTGCTATCTTATTTTTACCGAAATGATTGTTGTAATATGTATAGTTTTTTTTCTGCTGAAATAGATGATTCATACATATTTAGTATGGATACATCTAATAAAATTAGAATTCTCCAACCCATAAAGTCCCTTCGGAATGACTGGCGATATACGAAGCCATTCAGTCTGCGTCCCCGTTTGCTTCTCTGAAATAATTGTTATAATATATTGATAACTATAGTGAGCCTATTGTATAAGAATAATCAATGTTATTTTCACATCTCTGGGACAAAATTTGTCCGGCACAAAATTTTCATGGGCAAAGCATAAGTGAACTTTTGAAAGTGATATTGTTGGCCGCTGAGATGGTAGCTCAGTGGAACAGAGTTTTATTTCCAATCAAGTGGTTCCGAGTTCGAAATGCACGGACGTCGATTAAATTGTGGAGACCGGATGCTCTCTGCTTGGATACAGGGTTTGGAAGGGTTACTGGTCCGCTGATAGCCTCGGTGGTGCTAGGTGTCAAAGCTTAAAGAAATCACCGAACTGGGCTCATGGATGGAGAAAGTATGAGTAAAATTGGCCGGGATGCCCAATATACGGTCATTTCTGCCCGCATCGAATATTCTTCTGAAGAATATTCGATGCGGGTACAGTGGAGACGGCTATACGAGAGTGGGCTTGTCCCTTCCTTTCTCCTTCTCTAAGGAAAAAAAAAAAAAAAGTGATTTTGTTGAAACCATTTTGTTTCTGTTTTGAGCAAAGGTGGTGTTCGAACCTTAATCTAAGTAACCATCTAAATTCTGAAAAATTCAGAAGCGTGCAGAGTACCTAACGTAAAGCGGTTGGGTGGTTCTATATACACCCCCCCTATTGCTCAGGACACCCCCCAAAAATTAAAAAAAAATTAAATACTCTCTACACCCCTCATTTGCTAAGGACACCCCTAAAAAATTAAAAATTCCTAAATTACCCCCCACCCTCCCCACCCCCTCACCTAAATTGCTCTCTACACCCCCCCCAAACCCCGCTCTTCCCCTCCAAAACACCTCGCCAACGCCCAAAACCCCCCCGTTCCCCCTTCTCCCTCTCGTCGCCGGCATTCTCCCGATCTCCGACCACCTCGCCGGCTTCTCCCGGAACCACCTCACCGGCTTCTCCCGAATTTTTTTTTTTTCACGGTTCGTGCTCCGTTCGGCACTGGATCGCCGAACAAAAGGCTTCTGTTCGGCTGAACAGTGCCGGACAGAAGCCTTCTGTTCGGCACTGTGCAGCCGAACAGATCTGTTCGGTTGAGGGTTGCCGAACAGAAGGCTTCTGTTCGGCACTGTTCAGCCGAACAGAAGCCTTTTGTTCGGCGATCCAGTGCCGAACGGAGCACGAACCGTGAAAAAAAAAAATTTCGAAACAAGGTGGAACACGTACCTTTGCGGCCGATTCTTCGTCCCAAATCACTAGTTGCTTGTCCATGCTTCGAATGGGGCTTAAATCTCCTTCAAAGATCGCCTAAACGATGTAAATGGATCGAGGGGTTTAAGGGGGGGTTTGAGGGGTGTTTTTTTTTTTTCTTTTCAAAACGAAACGGAGGAGGAGGAAGGGGGGGTGTACTAAAAAAATTTCAAGGGCAATATGGTAATTACACTAAAGGTTAGTTTGGGTATTTTCTTTTTGGTTTTTGGGGGGTGTCCTTAGCAATAGGGGGGGTGTATATAGAACCACCCGCAGCGGTTGCTATCACATGAGCGTTACCGCTACTCTTTTCTATTTTATATTATCCAATCGAACGCCGTGAAGCCTCTTCGCATTTCCCTTTCCGTCCGACATCGACTCGCTCGGTGTCGGTGCCGTTTAGCTTGCGGCTCCCATCGGCTACGTTTTCGAGGTACAACGTGTCAGGCTTTTGGTGATGGCATTCTCTGTTCTCTCCACCTCTCATCCAAATCCCCGAGCAAGTCCTCATCCAAAGGAGAAATAAATTTATCCATATCTTCAGGTAAGGCTACTGATAGAGTCAGCCAGTCAGGATGGTGAGATTAGCTTGCTGTGCCGCAAAATTTTTCTCTTCACTGGTAGACTCGAAGTATGAGCAAGTGTAAATCCACCATGATCAATTGGCTTGAAGTATATGATTCTATTTATGAATTGGGCGGTCTCCTCTCTTGTTTTGTAAACCACCGTGCTATTATTTTAAATAAGTCTAGAATGTGTAACGCTATTATGCCTCCTCTTATTATATGACATCTATTTTTTACCAACCCAATATTGGTTTGATTTAAATATCTACTATGATTCAGAATTATATTAGAATGGACTTGCCGTGGCAGAGAATGTTGTTATGAAATGTGTGTGTGTCTCTCTCTCCGTTCTAAATTATTTTTAGCTTTTGTTTGAATGCTCTAAGTTCCAATCAATTAAGGCCGATGTTACAGTTGAATTAGTGCATCTCCAATGATTTCAGCTCAAGTGACAATGGATTCTAGAATGTGATTTTTTTATAAAAAAAGGCAAAGTTATCAAGGAAAATCTCTTTTTTTTTTTTTAAATTCTCAGTACCTTCCCTTGTCATTGCCTAGGAGCGAAAAAAACCAAAAAACAAAATCTTGTACGCTACGATGTATCTTAAGGATGTTGTGATCCTAAAAAAGTTTGAGATGTAAAACATATTTATTGATAGATGGAAAGGAAAAAAACAAAAGAAAGGCTCACCCTAACAAGTTCACATTATGATTGGGAAAAATTGTTTGGACAAGCGGGGATGCCCTGTGGAACCAAGAAGTATATTAATAGGCCTTGACTTACAGCATCATTACGTAGCATTACCAACACATCAACAACATTAACATAGGCCTTGACTTGATCATTAAACTACCACTAAACTAAGTGGTTTGATTCTTGCCAATGGACTTCGAACCATATGTGGAATGGCACTTTACTTCTTGGTGCTTGGGCAATGAACATGCAAGTTCCAGGTTTAAATCTTCTGGAGATAAGCTTCTCCTCTCTTAGTTAGGAGAAAAAAAATTGATTGATTCGAAATCATTTCTATTAGTTCTATAGACTGAATTAGCCCATATGTTCTCAACCACTTATACTGTCTTTGGCTATTAATTTCTTGCTACTCATCTATAATGCAACTGGTAGGTAGAATACCAAATATCACATTCCCGGAAGCACAATACTTGTTCAAATGTCAACAGTGTAATAATACCAAGTGGATAACACCTATGGTCACAAAGTGAAAGCGGAATTATTAGGTGGGAAGCCCCACATCAATACTCACTAACTACTCAATCCTTTGAGTCTAGGCCTAATTTTTTGAAGAGTTCCCTCAAAAAGAAAAAATGAGGGAAGACGTTACAACTGCTGGTAGCAAGAAAAATCTTTTCGCATCGATGTTGGATATAGTACACATCTAGACTTCAAAATGAGTTCAAGGTCGCATTTAACGGCTATGTCTTTAGATTCCAGTGAACCATTAGACAGCACTAACATTCTGGCAAAGTTCCTTTTGTATACTTTAATGCCAAGTGGAACGTAATAACTTTCTTTGTTTTTCCATGGATCCAGTTTATACCTTCTTTTGTTTTTCTTTGGTTTTTTTGTTTCTTTCTTGTGTGTGTGTGTGTGTGTTTATCCTTTCTATATTTCCTGTTTAGAAAGATCGACAGCCAAAAGATTGATGAAGGCAGCTCCACCACAAGCATCAAAGTGCCAAAGTGGCGCACTTATCGTAGTGACCAGGGCTAAATGGATTGTCTGAAAGAAAGAACCCACCACCATGCAACATGGGCCTACTTGAAAGACTGGTTAATGGATGGATGGAGTCCCAGTCACCAAAGATCTCTGCGTATCATCTTATGATTATTTTAAGATGTCATAATTATTGGAGGAGAATTATTGGCAGCCAATTGCCAAGCTAGTTCCAAATGAGACCACCACGGACCCCACTTTTTAAACTCTAACTGACATGAAGGTCCCCATCAGCTTTCTCAGTAGGGCAGGGGTCTCTTTCCCAGTTTAAATTAAATTTCCATGGATCTATATATTAGATCATGGAAGGGATCCTTCGACAAGTGGGGAGTAGTTCTCGACAAAGGAAGGCCAGCCAATTAGGGTGGCATTTCTATGATGGACCGGATATGTTCTTTTAGAGTAGCTTTTCTGGCTTCTCTCTCGACGGCCACGGCATCTTTGAAGGCTCCTTTTGGTGAGATCTTCACCACTAGCTTAAAAAGAAGCAAGGGAAGGCTTTTCTTAGGGATAACGTTTCAGAGTTCCTGATGACCCTGAAATTTGACAGGCAAAAGAAAGCGTTCTTCTTTCCTTTTTGAGTTTTTGAGTTCTTGTACCTCCTTATCACCTAAGGTTTATGATGTACTTTGATCTGGTTCATTTCCTATTTCACATGCCACAGGCCAAAACTAATTGGTTTAGAGTTGTGGCTATTGTCGTAGGTTAGATTAAGGCAACTCTCAACGGGAGGCCCATTAGGCCCTTATAGGGCATGAATTGATTTAAGAGCCCAGTTGCCATGACAAGGAATTTCAGTACTTTTGTTGCATATTTTATGAACTTAAGTAACTGAAAATTCAATTGTTTTTTATTTTGCATCATGAATATATTTGTTACGGGAAAGTTGAAGTATGGCATTTTGAGGGCCTGTTTGGATAATCCGGTGCTATCCAGCAAGATTCCTTCATGGTAGCAAGAAGAAGAGGACTAAAGATAGGAAGAAGAAGAAGAAAATAAGTCTACTTGTGGAGGTCCCCAGGCTGAGCCTACTATCTGAAATTCCTGCTCTTAATCACAAGGATCCAGCGGGTTTACCCAAACACCCTTAATACGTCCCCAGATAAATGATTTTGGACCTGGATTCACTCTCAAAAGTTTTTTTTTTTTTTTTTTTTGATACAGCGACTCACATACGACATGTAAGTGCAACTAACAAAATCAGAAAAAATGGAATAGTAATAAATCCATCTTGAAGGCCTGACTCAGTATCATTCTTTTCACCCGCTTCGAATTATTAACCTAGATGTATTGTACTATATATATATATATAAACCTAGATGTAGATAGGACCAAGAAACTCTAAACGGGCTGGGCTAAGCCCTTTGGTCATTTCTCATGGGATTCATGATATAGATGATATACTCGAAGCTAGGCCGAGAGAATAACAAACGGAAAAGACTTGAGGAGAGCAACTCTAAGATGATCTTGAGAGCTGCAATTCAAAGAAATTGACCATCATGTTTATACTCCAATGCTCGAACATGGAATGTAAGGTGATAGGTAGAGTTGGACCTCAAATGGAGCAAATAAATAGCTGAGCAAATTAGGCACGGCTGTGATTGCGTCTAATCACGTAGGTGCAATAGCTTTTTGGGCCTAAAGTACTAGGTCTACAAGGACCTTGGGTCAATTTCTTTGTCAAGAGACTGGAAACCACAGAAATACAGAATTCCCCACAACGTAGAAGTTGGTTATCAATAATAAACAACTAATCAAGATGGTTATTTTTTTTTTTGATAAAATGTGCCTATAAGCAATGATCTACATAATCCTCTTCCAAATACCTGACCATCTCAAAGCAGTGCAATGAGCCCCGGCGATTGCATGAATCACACATGCGTAACGCGCATGAGCCATGCAGCAAAAAAACTAAGCTTATTGGAAGTAGAGGGGGCAAATACTCATTCTTTCAATATAATGGTTAAAGATAAGCATGAGGTATAAATAGGCTTGGCGATCCCATATAGAAGATGCAAATCATGCATTTTTTTCAGTAAGAAAAAAGGCGCAGGTGGATCACACACACACCATGTATTGAGAGCAAATTTGATTCGGCATGTTAATTTAATGGTGTAAGCAAGACATGTTGAGTCGGACTAGATACCCGACAATGATATTTACCAAGGAAATTTGTTTATAACCGACTTAATTCAATAATGAATAGGGTTAGACGAATTTGATGCAATGAGTTGTATCCGATCGACTCATTTAAAATGAGTCTCCCTTGGGTTCATTGAATTGTAGGAAAACTTCTATAGAAATTGTTTTATTTGACCAATTTGACCATAGTTAGTGAGAACACACCTCCGACTTAAGATAGGAATGCATGTTTGTCATCTAGACTAGTGATGTTGATGCGTTATCAACTACTTCCACATAAGATTCCATAATAAACATAAGTAATCTGTGGACTCCTGGTTTAAACCAGATTTGTTTATAAGATTTCTTATTTGTTTAATGCGATTCAAACTTGGACTTGGTCCAGTGCTAATGTAGTGCATCAAGCATGGTTTGGTGTGGCCCCAAACCTAGAACTATATCTTTGATCCCATTGGGCTAGTTCCCAGTAAATTTGCTTCAACTTAATCTGCAGGATAGATGTTTCACATTAAGAAAAGTTGCATCTGACCTAACTGGCATCAGTAAAATAAACCAATAAAGCTTGGGCCTGAATCCAGCCAATGCACATTCCACCAGATTAATTCATTAGTTTGTCCTTATAAAAGTGCAGCTTAGCCTCGGGATTAAGGATAAATGCGGCAGAGCCTCCTCACCTATCACTTCCTTTGTTGCTCTCACATTATTAGTTATTGAAGTCAGAGGTTATTGCCATGTTGTTTGTAATTGTTGCAGGGAATAATTAGCACTGCTGCTGCAGCACAGAAGAGCATAGTGTTATTGTTACCACTTGATCAATCTCTTCTTTGTCTCCATATCCACTAATACATCCATCTGTCCTGCCGCATAACAATAACAAATCATGTATAAAGGCATATTGATGTTCGACCTCTTAAATTCCATCAAAAAGATGTTGAGTCTCTAAAAAACTTCCAATGGCCTGTTACATTTCTTGACAGTACTGTTGGTTCATGGGTCTAAATAATATGCTACATTACTTTTTTTTGTTGTTTTTCAAATGAGATGGTGAAAGTATTGCTGAAATTTACGTCCATTGATGAGGTTGACATATCATGGCATCACTTTTGGCAATTCCGTCTGTTGTGGGAGGGGGCCGAACATAATCCCACATCGGCTAGTAGCGGAAAGGTTCTGTGCCTTAATTGGAGGGCAAAGCCCTTTCCTCTCGAGGCGCCTTTTGAAGTGCAAAACCGTAAGGGCATTCCCCCGTCAGCGCTGGACGCGCGGGCCGGAAATGTCTCCCCCCGTAGCGCTGGACACGCGGGCCGGAGCGCCCAAAGCGGACAATACCTTGGGAAGAACGCGGTCCTCTTTCTCTGCTAGCTTAATGTGGGCTATGCTGTTGCGCGAGGCTCCGGCCAAAGCGCCGTCCCCGCAACACCGTCAATCTATACTTGTAGCAATTCCATCCTTTTCTTATCTAATCTATGCTACTGTTGACAAAAAAAAAAAAAATCCATGTATTGTCTCCTTCAATCTTGCCACCAGAATTAAGTTCCTTTCTTATACATTTCTTCAGCCACTCTTACGTCTTTCCAAACTTACCTTCCTGTAATTTTATCTCTTTAAAAACTCTAAGTTTGTACATCTCTCAAATCTTTTTATTTTTAAATATGTGCTTGCACATGATCTGTATATTAGTTTTATTTTAGAAAGCACTGCAGCAAAACCCTTTAAAAAATGATGCATCGATAACTATGAAAAGAATGTTATGAAGTGCATCTTTGTTGGATTTCGTCAAAGAGCAACTTGAATTGATTATAAAACTGCGTTCCATGATTGATAAGTTTCATCACCTGGTAATAGAGGAATCCTAGTATTCTTCTAGCTCTGCTTTCCTGTTAAGATTAATGAATGATTCTTTCTTGTTAACGAGGTTTAAGATAACATTGGTTAAGATATCATCCATTGCTAATGGAATTTCTAACAGTTCCAAAGGCCTTCTGATATAATGCATGTACACGCACAAAAAACAGCAGCATATAATTGCCGAATTCTTTTATTTTTTTCAGTGGCAGGCATATAATTTCCGAATTTTAGCTGTGCAAAACCTCCATTTACTTGGAACCAAGTAACTTAAGGAATATTTTTTTTGCTACTCTTTTCTTCTTATGATTGATCTCTAGAAACTGAATACTTCTCGATTCTTCTTGTTTTCTACTCTTCCTTAAAATTTGACTCTGTAATTCATCTCAATTAAATAAATTTTCGGTGGCTAAGCCTCCCTTCATCTGAAAAAAAGCCTGAAATTTTGGACCACAGGAGGTTTAGAGAATCGGACGCCCATGAGTTTCAGGGAAACGAATGCTTCCATTTGTGAAGAAGTTCAGGGGCCAGATAAGGCTCACTAGCTTTTGAACGATAGGTATCAAAGTCTTCCTTCACAGATTTCCTCGAAGAAGACAGCCGTAAAGGATCACTAGCTCTAGTTGTAGATGCTGTCAACAAAAAGGAAGCCAATGTAGCTCGGTTCATATGTGTAACAATAGTACCAGCTGAGTTCTATGTTTGATACCACTTTTATGGCTAGGATTCTTTTTTCCTCCCTTTTTGAGACTAGGTTGTCCAAACTTTTGGCTTCTTTTGTCTTTACCAGGGTGGCTAGATTAGTAGGCACTCTCTCAAACTATGCAAATAGAAGACGATAAAGAAGCGATATAGTAAAAGTTTTCCTTGCTGTATTCTATTACTCAAGAGTGATTAGAATATTAATTCAACAAAAGTGTGACTAGGGAGAAAATTGATTGAGCAATAAAGGAAGTTAAAGCATAAATGAAGTAGTTTTTGCAAGCTAGCTTTTGTTGGATCTTTTATTTTAGCAGGGTTTGCATTTGTATTTTTTTTTTTTATGTAAAAGGTTTTTGTAGAGATTTTTCTTGGACAACAAACAAAATTTTATATTGCTTATCCCAAACAAAATGAGGCTTACGAGGCTCATAATTATATCTTTGGCCTATATTGCTTGCTTGCAAGGAAGAGATGTGGTTTAATTAGGTCCTTATGCAGTAGAAGCAAAATATTTCTATTGCACCAATCAAGGCCCTCTATAGTGTGCGCGCCATACTCGATAGCGACTATTAGAAGATGGACGGCCATCAAACAATACGCGCTGCGTAGAACATGGTAACTACTCGTAATTTGCCTTGTTGATAGCCATCCATCTTCTAATGGCAGCCATCAAAAACTGCACAACATTCTGTGGTACGATCTGTGCACTGCAAAGAATCTATGCTTTTTTTGCACTCTCATAATGCATCCAGAGATTTTTTTATCACGCATCTTGGGTGCTGTCCCAAGATGTGCGATGAATAGCAACCGCATGCAATAGGCCACAGAGCCTCTATATTATGCACAAGAGGAAGATAGTATGTTGGTATTTCACATTATTTATTTATGTTCAAGTGCGTGCAATGAGCCTCTAAATTATGCTCCCGAGGAAGTTAAGTATATGAGCATTTCACTTTAATCATTTACGTCCACGTGCATCGAGTCATGTTCCCCTGAAATTGCAGTTATTCCTCATCAATTCTCCAATTCTGTCCCTTAAAGTTTGGACAGGGAAGACCTCAAGAGTTACTTAAATTTCATGATTTTTCGGCTCATAATTTGTTATTTTTGAAAGAAAAATGCTTTATGCACCTTACCTGGTCTTCTGAACCGAGCAGAAGTCGTGTTTTTTGGCTGGACTGCCAGAAAACATATACTACAAATTCTTTTTCTATACTAGTTGCTAAAAAGAATTATACTTTTTTCGCTCTTTTGTTTGGAAGAATTAATATATATATATATATATATATATATATAGATATATATATATATATATATATATATATATATATATATATATATATATATATATATATATATATATATATATATATATATATATATATATATATATATATATATATATATATATATATATATATATATATATTATTTGAATGGTAACTAAGAGAGGGGAAGTACAGCCATGAAATCTAGCAATACTTCTTTTTGCTCCAATGAATTTAAAGTATAACAGGAAATGAATGAAGATCGGTGCTGCATGATAGCTTTCTAACTTTTTCTCTCTTCCTTCAAGTTTATGAGGAATGGATGAGTGGTGAAGGCTATGTTTCTTTGAATATTTCACCATCCTTCTTTTTCCTCTCGTTCAAGTTTTAATTTCTAATAATTTCACTATTTTCTCTCTTTACCATTTAAAAAAGAATCCTTTCAAGGGAAAAGGGAAACCTGAGTGACATATATTTGGCAGTTCTTGTCGTTCTTCCTCTTAGCACTTCAAGTTCATAAACCACCTTTCTCTCATAGAAATCAAAGCCAAAAATTTGAGTACCAAGAAAGCAAAACTTACTAACATATAGGAAAGAAGCCACAGAAGGAGGAGGAGGAGGAGGACTAATTGCAAATAAACTCTCCGCTTCATCTTTACTTTCAAAGTCTTCAAGAGAAATAAAGAACCATCCTCACTCTCCCATCAACCTCTTCTCCTTCTTTACCGAAAGAAAAAACCTCCTCTCCTTCTCCAACCTATCAAGCAAGCTGGTTAGCGCTCTCATCACATTAACCTGCCTCTGTAGCGCCCCGATGTAGTCTGCCGTCTCCTCGAAGAGCCGGTCCGTCGCCAAGTCCTCCCCGCCAGGGACTATCTTTTGAAGAGCTCTCACCCTCCTCGCTATCTCCATCACCTCATCGTCTCCGGCCTCTTCTCCAACCAAGTCTTGGACCAGGTCTTCCTTCTGGCAGCCGCATGCACGGTCTCCTTTCCTTCGGAGGAGGCGGTCTTCGAGGGCGCGACTCCAGTGGCGGCCACGGGAGGCCTCGGCAAGGCCCATCTCGGCTGCCATCTTGATCCGCCTTCCCCTCTCGAGGAAGCTGGCATTGGTGGTGGCGGATGTTTTGACGAAGGAGAGGGTTTTGTCGTTGCCTTGGTTCTCCATGGGTGGGGTTGGATTGGTGTTTGTTTGGGTGTGGAAAGAGAAGAGAAAGAGAGAGAGAGCAGTGGGATCGAGCATATATGTTAGAGAAAGGATGAAGGGGTGGAGGGATACATTCCTGCTGGTTTGGAATTCTAGAAAGAAATTAACATTAAAAAAAAAAGGAATTCTAGAAAGAAATGTCAATGTGCCAGCTAGGAGGAGGGGCCCAATGGGAGTTATGCTTCACAATCACAATTGTTCTTTGTTTTTGTGAGTCATGTCTTGGCTAAGCTGATGCTTAGGCATAATAGCCAATGCTTGATTGCTTTTCTTTTTTATTAAACAATTTTACTATTATTAATTTTAAAGACAAGGTCCGCCGATAATTTTGCATTACACGATAATCCTCATCAACCCTAGCAAACCTTCGTGACTCTAATAAGAGCAGGTTATAATGCAAAGTTAGATCTGCTTCATGTATTATATCAGCTAATAGATACAAATTAGAATCGATATATGAAAACGAAGTACAAGGTAATCTTGTGTCTCACTTTCGAACAAGATTTTAACATGATGCGCGACAAATTAATCCATGATTTGTTGGGCAGAGAAGTTTGATATCAAAGGAAGAGAAAACTTTTAGGCTGCAATTATGCACATGGGAGCATGCTACAGGCTGCCTAGGTACACATGTGGACTATATTCTCACATGCACATGCCTGTCTCCTTAGTAGCTGGCAACAGATCATTGCCTTTCTTTATCAATTAATATCCATTGATATAGTTTAAGTCAGAAAGGACAAGTAATGCTTATGTGAGATAAAATTCTGCCATTTGAACATGAATTTGTCAGAAGATTGGATGCAAGCGACCATCAAATTGTAGGGTGTCGACCCAACAATCTTATATAATTATATTATCTAATATTATAATTATTAATATCTATTTATATAATATCTACTCCCAGTGTTGAAGCTCCATACAGCTCATGAAACAATGGGGGTCATGTGATTATCTTGCATACTTAACGCGATAATTTTCATTAAATAATGGCTGACTTTTTTATATATAAAAAAACTCTTAGCACCTCATCATTAAGGAAGTCATACTTTGCATCTTGATGCAATTATGTTAGGATGCCAATATGTGCCCTAGGATTGAAAATTTAGGAAGTCATACCTTACTCTAAGGACAAACTCTGTGTATATAAACAGCATGCTTATAATCCTGTAATTTTAGACCCATGGCTTAGCAATACTTTCCATAAAGGTGCTTCAAGAAAATTAAGAATCAATCACTAAACATAATAATCTTAAAAACAAAAGGTTTATTGCTATGTTATCTTACAAAAGACACAGAGAGAGAGAGAGTACATAGTTATGTGACAAATAACTCATAGTGGTCACTTTATAATTCCCATAAAGTGAGGAACACAAGGATTAATAGCATTACATCCTACCAGCATCAGGTACCATCTTTTGCCCCACTTTCCGGGCTTCCATCCATCCCTCCATGTGCCTGCCATGACATCCCCCCACATGCTCCCAGTCCGACTGCAAAATAGGATATAGTACGTACAACCCCCATCTCACCCCATGGGAATAGTCCAAGAGAGCCCAAATCTTTTTAGGCCATTTCCATCTACTTCTCTTAAACCCAATGCCAGTCCGCTCTCTTTCGTACATAATCCCACAAATAAACCTTATACCATTGTGACAAAATATAGGTTGTTAATTGAAGTGATATTTTTTTGAAAAAAGAAATAGATCTTCATATATTCATTCTGATTTTTACTATAACAAAATATAGGTTGTTAATTGAGGTAATATTTTTACTATAACAATGATGGTATAGGTTTAATTTTTACGAACCCAACTGGACTTGGCCTGATTCAAAGATGATGATATATCTTATATATAATTTACAATTTTACTCTTGCATTTTTTTTTTGGGTACATCGGCAGCTCACACTAGTTATACCTTAAGGATCAATCATCAGTAAAAAGTTTCGAAGGCTAGAAGGGGATTAAGTTTTCTAAACAGGAGGACCTGCTTGAGACCCAGATCCTGTCTGGATCCGTACCTAATCCAACTCAAACCCAGACCCAAACAGCTGCCAAGTGCCAACCCAATTCAGACCTGATTTCCATGCATCCCTAGGAGCATCAAGCAAGCTCCAATCCAAGGCACCAGGGCCCAATCCGAGCCCGACAAACCAAAAGCCAGGGCTGACGGATGGGCTGGCGACGAAAGGGCACATGCCCTCACATGATTTCTCCGCGGACTCCTCGTTTCGCCAGTACCCTCTTTCGTCTCTGGAAGCCCCCACTCCTCGCGTCCCGGCCCAGGCCCCGCGCCCGCTCGGCGCTTTCGGCCGACGATCCTGTAGGCCATGGGGGGCTCCATGTGGCCGGGCCCAGTGTGGCCCCCAGGATCCCGCTCTCTCTCTCTCTCTCTGGTCGGTGAATTCCACAATCCCATTAGAATTCTTTACGCGTCTCATCGCTTCTTTCTTCGTCCCTTCCTGTTCCCTGGATCCAAGGTCTGTTCCTGGCTGAATATATTAACAAATGTTCTTGTTCGGAACGAGGGATGGGTTGGAGTCAGAGACTTGTCTTGATGATAGGCATTTGTCTACGTGCCACTTGTTTTTTTTTTCTTTGTTTAATTGGTGATTATTATGTGATGTTGGAGCTTTTGATGACGTGGGGCTTCCACACAAAAAATGGCTGGGATCCCATGTTGCCATGTTCTTTCGACATGCGCTCGAGTCCTTTCATGCCTATAAGTCTATCTATATATTCGTCAGACAGATGGATTAAGCTATAATAATGGAGAGAGCTCATTAATAGGGCTGAAGGTTCGACGTCCTCTTCGTCTCGCAATGATGTGGTGTTTGGTCGGTAAGTAGGAGGCGTTGGAGTTTTAATTTTTTTTTAAAAAAAATTAAACTTTCCTTCCGAGGTGTTTCTGTACATTATGTGTCTTCGGAACCATCGCAATCTTTTTCTTACTGGTACTCTATCTCTTACATATAGAAAGTTATTTCATTCTTCAACTTTTTGACTTCTATCTTTTCTTCTTTTTTGGACATTTGAAAAAATCGGTCGGATCAAGCTTCCACAGTGATCGTGCTCGTTAGAGGAGGATCGGGCTAAATCGAATTGTTGTACCTTACAGACGAGATCGCCGCAAATCCGCACGTAGGAGGCGAATCACGTTCTTAAACGGTTAGAAATGCTATATCATTATTCCTTTATAATACTTCTATACAATACTGATATAGCATTTGTAACGGGAGGTAGGTGTTTTGTCATTTATTTTGAGGTCAAGATGATAATGTGCCGTTGACAATGATCAATATGCTCGTCATGAGCATCGTTGAGAAAAATTATATGCTCCGGTACTTCGACAGAATAATTTCATCGTTGGATGCTAAACATGTGATACTGCGATCCATAAAGCTTTTGATAGCATGATTCTGACTTGACTTAGTAATGGAGTGTCGAGCGTAATGTTTCAGACAAGACACAATTTACTGGAAAACATTGTCCCTCCGCCACCGTCGCTCTGAAACCATCCATGTGTTGGTACGTTCTGGGAGTTGAATGGTGGTATCTTGGAGCAGGCAATCAAAAGATTTCATTACTAGCTTCGTGCCAACAAACAAATTAAAAACTGGTTGGATTACTTGGATGCATCGATAAATATTCCTCCTTCTGTCTGCTCTAATCCCAGTTGCAATTTGGTCGGGCAGTCTTATCCTCTGCAAAGCCAAAATTTATTTGTCTTCCACCGAAAGTATTCTTCTCTAAACAAAGCCTTTTTTTTTTGGGTACAATTGAACAGAGCGTTTTAAACACAAACATAAACGACTGCAGTAAGAAGCGGCTCCAGAAGAGCGGATTTGGTTAAATTCGGACAATATCTTTCACCAACGCCACTGCCCGTGCTTGAATAACCCACTGAACTTTGTTGGTTCTTTTCGCTGTTATTTCTAGTGCTACCTTTTCTCTAGTACTTTAAGGCATCGCTTGAAAACTTGGAACTGAGGAGAAAGAATGGAATGGAATGGAAGGAAAAGTTAAAAATTTTGATGTTTGGGAGTTTTTTAGTGGAGAGAAAGAAAAAGAAAAGAAGGAAATAAGAGGAAAAATTTTAGGCTCCAATTCTCTCATTTCTTTTCTCCCATAAGTAGAAGGATTTAGAGAGAAAGAAATTGAAACTTAATAATTTTTTTATAATACCTATTTTACCTTTAAATTAAAGAAGTACCAAATTAAAAGGACATATATATCCTAGGGTATCTTTTGTTTTAACCTTTCATATGTCATCTCCATCTCTATATACCCATCTACTGCATCTCTACGGAGCTCTATCTCCACAGTTGCACTTTCAACTGATCTGGTCACTCATGACCTGGTCCGACCCGATCACTTGCACCTCTACTCATAAGAATGCCCCTTTTATAATAAGGGTATTTTAGTAAAAGTGTTAAAAATGTATGCTTTTTTTTCTCTCCAAACTTCCAAATAAGAGGAAGGAAAGTGCTTTCTCTTCCCTCTTAAAACTTCCAAACAAAAGGAGAGGAAAGCCTATTCTATTCCTTTCTTTTCTTTTCCCTCATTAAAGTTTTTCTTTCTTTTATTTTCTTCCTAAAACTCCCAAACGAAGGGTAAGCTACATGCATTACATCCACCCAGCATCATATTTGGACTACAGTAGGTGCAAGCCAATGACTGTTTCAACCCACGAACTCCCGAAACATTCACAAGTTTGAGAGAGAAATCTAGATTTTAAGATTCACTCCCCTGATAAACTATCCATGTGAGTTTGTTTACAGAAACTCCTACAACTTAATAACGTCTGTATGGATCATGAAATGGATAGAAACACCTTCTAAATTGTAAGTAGAAAAATCTACATGAGCACAGAATATTGTCTAATACTATTTATTTTATTTTATTTTTAAATGAAACTATGAATTGTGTTTGCTTTCTCAAGGTGCAGAACCATGCAATGTTAAGTAAATGTGTCATGTCCAAGGCAGCGATATTTTTCGGATCCGCAAGTTGATTCAATGAAAACTGGCAGGAATTTTGCAATGACAAAGGTGTCTAGGGATCCAGAAAATGGAAAGCTGACGAAACATGAACAATTCATAGTAGCAGGCTTCCTGGCATTTTCAATTCAATACTATCAGATCTTACTTTGTATCACAAAATACACAATCATCAACGATCAACAGTTCATTGATCAAAAGGATACTTGAAAAGATGGATACGTTTACCATGGAGTACTTCTTCCCTGACGTGACAGCTATCAACCTTGTAACACTTTCACATCACTCACCGTTTGCTCAATAAGTTCCACCGGATGTGCCAAAGGTATGTTTCCTCGACAAGTCTCACCGGACATGCCAAAAATATTTGTTCTCTCAACAACTTCCACTAGGTATAACAAAAAACTCATTTGCCTCCTCTATTTTAGATCGTTGGGAGAGAGACGAATGTGCCAGAAAGTTTGTTGAGGTTTTTTTCTCTCACCAAAATGATAGGAAGAAGGGTAACAAGTCTCGTAGGTTGAGTAGATACACGGGCATACTATCGGCATTGAATTAACTGAAAATAGGATAATGAAAAGATGATAATAAGAGTAATGTGGATCCAGGTACCTTGATCTTTAAAGAATTCGGTACTATCATACTAGTTGTTCGGAAGAAGAAAAGAAAGGGTGTGGCCGGATTATGATCGAAGTACTCTACTGCATGTCATTCTTATCGATAAATTAAAGTTCTACTAGAAAACTAAAAACAAGAAATTTAAAGATGAAAGCAACGATAACTTAAAAATAAACATAAATTGGTTCCACCGTTTGACGAAAAAATTTCTCCATGGTTACAATTTGGTTCTTGTAAGTGGCTTCTCTTAACTGGTTAGATAGATGCCACTACTCATCTTGGATACTTGTTTTTACTATTATATGTCGCACAGCATACTATTGTCATACATGATAAGTATGTTACCCCACCACTCATATTATGAATAGTGGAAAGATAGGTACAACTACTTGGATTTGATAAATCTCAGGGCCAACATGTGCCACATGACCCGTGATTGTCATGCATGGTAGGCAGTGCTACCACTCTTCTCATTTTTTGAATAGTGCATCTATCCCTCACATGTCCTTAGTGGCCCACCATTCTTAGATTTCACTCCATTAATCATCTCATTTTAGGCCAATAGCTCTCACCCCTTCAGTCTATACATTAATTACTTGGCATGTTCCTGATGCATCGGTCTGCACCCTTCGTGTATCGCTTTATATCCTTGTTGTTGATGTTTCAATTTGCACTATGGGTATATTAGCCTTTTGATGGATCATAATCGTCAATCTGGATATGATGTAAATACTCATACAACAGACACCTAAACATAGGCTAAAAAGATATGAAATGAACAACTTTTATTCATATAAAAGAAATTATTACATTTTAGCACACTAAATGTCCAGGCTGTGTACAGTAGGTTTTGAACCAGTGATCAAACACCTCGCATGTATAAGCAGTATAGCCTAAATCAATGATTAAATCAATTTTCAGCACTATGGATCTAATGTGTTGCTTTATCATTGCAACCTTTTCTTTCCCAATGGAGTCAAATGGGCGGCTCTACTTCAACCAACAACACAATTCTACCCAACCCTTTCAAGATTATATTTCACCATCCCCTCAAGTGAAGAACTGAACTCACACTGAGGGAGGCACTGAAGATTTTGGATTGCCAAGTCGCCCTTTTTTTTAGCTAGATCTTGAGCTCTCTTGATCCCTCCACACTCATTAACCAATTGCATTGCAGTGTCTAATGAACCATCTATGCCGAACTCGGAATTGATGATCTCTCATAACTTTGGCTTTTCTTTTTTCTGCTTTGACGGGTTCTTCATATAATGCGCGTACAAATATATCCAAAAAAATCAAAAAATACTAGCTCGCGGAGTGCTAGTGACAGCTCCCCCTCTCCTGACCGCAGGGCGTATCCTGAGTGATGAGCCGTATAGGCAGCCACCCAGTCAGCCGCCCCGTTGGCCTCTCTGAATACATGCTTGACCTCGAAGACCATACCATCCCTCACCATCATCCTAATGTCCCGGATCAGAGGGTCGTCTCCTGCTATTGCAAAAATCACAGGAGCAGCCGGGTTTACTTTCGCCAGGTTTTTACCAGCTGGCTTGTCAAGCTGCTCTGCTGATTGCGTGAAGTCGAGAATGTCATGAGCAACTTGGAACGATAGATTCTTTCCATATTCATACTTCTGTTCACAGATGCTGCTGCTGACACCACTAAAAATGGCAGCAGCCTTTGTGCTTGCTGCAATTAAAGATGCGGTCTTGTGGTAGCGCTCAAGAAAATACTCTTCCAGCATAAGGTCACAGTTGAAAAGCCTTGAATCTTGCTTTATTTCACCACTAGCAAAATCCTTGATAACCTGTGACACTATTGTTATGTGAGAAACAAACCATATAATTGAGGATTTGGGAAGAAGAGAGGAGGTTTTTCTGCCTTCAATGTTTTCAATATCTGCAAGGTATCAAGAAGATTGTGCAAACATGAAGTCTCCTGCTAGTACTGCTGCCCTTGTCCCATACAGTTGATGAATCGTTTCCTTCCCTGAAAAGATGGTCTATTAGCTCAAGCAATGAATTTTCTTTACATAATCTAAGAAACTGAACAATTCCAAATTCTATTTCCAAAATATTCTTCTAGCTCTTTTGACAGTGATGACTGCAGTGCCTAAAGTCCAACACAGTTGTCAAAGTATAAAGCAATCCAATTTGTTGCTTTATCCAATTAACATGTAAACCTCCCGTAAAATCAATTAACAATTTGTTGCTTTTGACTTTTTGTGAACCTCAAGCAATACAATGTATAACCAGATGAACTAAACGAAACTATTTGTTTTACTAAGAACATAAAATACACCTAGTTAGAGATATCTGTTTGACTGTACAGTTTGCATTCCTAAATGATTCACAATATCTTATGCAATAGTGCTGTTTCAACACTAAAGAGAAAAGGACCTACTCAAATGCACCAGATATGAATAGGGTAAGAGTGTACATAGTAAAATCCCTTATCGTTACGATTGATCATAAATATGGATAAAGATCGACATATAAGAAGATTATAGAACACAAGAATAATACTAATACAAAGATACATGCCCACATGTAAGATCAAGGCTATACAAAAAGCACAAAGTTCTTATTATTGAAATAAATATAAGAAGACCGGTTTGCACATGTAAATGTGCAGAAATCTGTATTCAGATGTTGCACAAGCAAGCACAAAAGTTCATCTCAGATCAGCAAACATCAGAAAGAGTTAGCCCAGAAGGCGTGAACTTTGTAATTGCTTTTAAACTAGGGAGTGATTAGTAAAGCATGAGGCAGGTACTAGCTTCATGGCATGAATATGCCCATGCAAAAACAGAGAGGATAAGTGACAGCAAGTGCAACAAGAGATTTCATTATATGACTATGAGCACGCATGCACATTGAGCAATCTAGCAATCAGACAAACATGCGAAGGATTTGTACAACAGTGTCTTAATCTGGTATGTGAAGTTCTCCAAACCAATGAAAGTTGAGTTTAGTGTGACAGTTATGTTTCATGTAATACAAACTCATATTTGAAAGAATAAACAGGGGATTTCCACTACCGACTAAAAATCCAACATCTCACATTGGTCTTGAACAAGGCACCTAAAAAGCTGCATTACCAAAAAACAAATGAAGTTGCACACATAGAAGTTTGTAAGAGAGGAAGAAAATTTTACTCAATTCCATTATAACAACTGAATCTCAATAACGGTTCAAGAACGACACTTGATTTTCAATACATGAACCCTCAGCATTCCCTAAAAGAACCTTGATATTTTCTTCAATTAGGACCATACCTGAGTTAGACTTGATAATAGAAATATTATGCCAAGACTTGTTATCCAATAAATTCGCGTACTTGTCTTTCACATGATGGAAGGATTAATTGGCCATTATTACTGTAGACAACCCCAGATGCCCATAATTTCTTTTATGGGTCAATAAGGCTTTCTTAGAACAGATGTTCTTGCTTTCAGACTAAAAGATACACCTAGGACCCCAACCACTCTATAGATAGCCCAACAACCTAATCCGAAATAATCAAGGAAAACCCAGTCCAATTCATACCCTACTCAATCCACTCCCCAACCTAAATTGGCCCATCACAAGCATTAGTTAACCTATTTAGAGCCAACCCTAGCATTCTATATAGGGCTTTAAGATACCCTTAACCCATGAATACATAACCTGGTATGACTATATCTGACCATCTTTAACCTATTGCATATTTTATGAAAATATAGAAATAAATATAAATTTTAAGATAATATCCATGTAAATTTGAATTTTGTGAAGGATGTTCGTGCAAAAAATCTAAGAAGAGGGTAGTAGAGGAGGAGACACAGAATACTACTTCTCATGTGCACCTCACGTGTCAAGGATGAAAGAGGCACAATTCTGTGCATTCCGCACTAACTCAGAAGGTGGCATCAACCACCAAGGTGGTAGCCTGGTGGTAAGGGGGTTTGGACTCCATCTGAGTTGTCTGGGTTCGAAATGCGCGGGCATCGATTAAATCAGGGGACCACATGCCCCACGCCTAAATGGCTCTATGTGGATATACTTTCCTTTCATTGATACTGAGGTGGCGCTGGGGTGACGTACTCACACGTGGATGGCTCAGTGGAGTTTTCCACGAATTGGGAAAGGCATGCAGAAACTTGCGACCCGCATCGAATATGTCCTTATGTAACGGGAGTCCAATAAGGACTGCTAGGCAGGTGGGGTTATGCCCCTCAAAAGAAAAAAAAAAAAAAAAGTGGCATCATGGACATCATATGCATCGCACGTGCAATTTCGTCATACCAATGCGATACGCTGCCCCTGAAGAAACGGATGTCCATCCATGCATATTACTAAAATTAAAAAAAAAAAATAAAGATTGATTGCATAATTTTGGTCCATTGAACGTGAACACTTTCACCGGATAAAGAAATATAAAAAAGTTTGTTTCTGTTGACTAAAGAAATATAAAGTTAGTCGCGCTTTCAACATCGCAGCTTCAACTATATAAAGAACTATAAAAAAGTTTGTTTCTGCTGACTAAAGAAATATAAAGTTTGTTTAGCATAAATCCCCGCTGGCTTCTTTCTCTTCTCCCTCGACTTCTCCATCCTCTCTTCCCCAAAACAGAGAAAAAACCATGATCTTTTAACAGACCCAGCGGGGTTTCCATGTCCTATAGATTCTGGAGTGGTCGATTCGAGCTCCGATTCGGTACAGATTCGATCCTTTTCTTTCTTAATTGTTTAAGATTTGGATAAAGATATTTCCATCTCTGATTCGGTTTTCATGGGAAAAAAAAGATAGTTATCGGAGTGCTTATCGATTCGAATTCCATCGTTTAGAAATGGAAGTGGGTTTTCATAGACGGGTGATGGAGAATAGGATTGGGTCGTCTGGAAGGTTGATGGAAGTCGAAAGTGTTTTTTTTTTGGACGAAATATCGTTTATGTTTGCTCCTGTTTATGTGTTTCTATTCGTTGATTCGATTGGTTTTGCGTGTTGTAGATTAATCCGTTATTGTTTCTGTTTGAGAATCATGTAGGAGTTGGCTGATATTTTTGGATGTCAAGGAACGGGAAATCTTGAAATTGAGTTTGGTAAAATTGGTGGTAGATTATAGACGGAGGTGTTTTAAAGTGTTAAATAGATGGAAGGGATGCTTTTGTTAACGCGATCCTTCATAACAGTATTAAAATTCTCTTGTAGGTGATTTTTTTTTCTATCTTCTCCAGCGTTTTGTTTGTATGGAAAAGTACAACATGTGTTTGTGACTTGGCACCGAGCAGGTTGGTTAAGCTCTCAAATAATTATGATAACTTTCTGAGACATAGATGATCTTGGATATTTAGGTAATATATGTACTGGAACAGAAAGGTTTGTGCGAACTAACTTAGTTTTCTTTATATCCTGCAACTTTTGCGTAGAACTTGAAACTATCTGAGATGATCACTGAGGAGAAAGTTTTCTGACTGAAGCACAGAAAAATCAATCAGGGTTAACACCCGATAAGATGGATCACCTTGCAGTGCTTTCTCAGGAGTTGAATGACGGTTCAGATTTCGAAGTTGATGATGTAAGATGTGAAAATCTTACAGAGAATGATGTTAGTGATGAAGAAATTGAACCAGAGGACTTGGCAAAACGGATGTGGAAGGACACAGTCAAGCTTAAGAGAATCAAGGAGCGGAAAAAGCTTGCTGCTCAACAGGCTTCTTCTGAAAAGCTTAAGCCCAAGCAGGCTTCTGAGCAGGCCCGTAGGAAAAAGATGTCCAGAGCGCAAGATGGGATACTTAAGTACATGTTGAAGTTAATGGAGGTGTGTAATGCTCGTGGATTTGTCTATGGCATAATACCTGAAAAGGGAAAGCCGGTAAGTGGTGCTTCAGATAACATAAGGGCATGGTGGAAGGAGAAGGTGAAGTTTGATAAGAATGGACCTGCGGCTATAGCAAAGTATGAGGCAGAGAATTTTGCAGCCCAGAGTGCACACAATAAGGGAAGCAAAAATCAGCACAGCCTTATGGATCTTCAAGATGCTACTTTGGGATCACTTCTGTCATCATTGATTCAACATTGCAACCCACCACAACGTAAATACCCATTAGAGAAGGGTGTTCCACCCCCTTGGTGGCCTTCAGGAAATGAGGACTGGTGGGTTGATTTGGCATTACCAAAAGGTCAAGCCCCCCCTTATAAGAAACCTCATGATCTAAAGAAGGTGTGGAAGGTTGGAGTACTGACTGGCGTGATTAAACACATGTCCCCAAACATCGGAAAAATCAAAAATCATGTCCGGAAATCAAAGTGCTTGCAGGATAAGATGAGTGGCAAAGAGAGCTCTATTTGGTTAGGAGTGTTAAATAGAGAGGAAATGATTGTTCATCAGCTCAGCAGTGACAATGGAATGTCTGTTGTAACTCATCATAGTGGTTGTGGGGAGAGAAGGGAGGATTCAAATAGCAGTAGTAACGAATATGATGTTGATGGTTTTGAAAATGCCCGTGGCTCTGTATCATCTAAGGATGATGGGAGAAATCTGCAAGTGAATTCTCAAACTTGTGGAGATAATACCACATCATCGGAAAGGGAAAATTGCCCAGTTGAAAATGGCAACCGACCTGTTCAAGGTATGGAGCAAGTAGGTGAGCAACCAAAGAGAAAAAGGCCTCGAGTAAGTTCAGCAATTGTTGATCAGCGAGCAACAATGACTCTGAATGAACACCTACCAGAGGAATCAATAAATGCTATTCCGGATATGAATTGCACAGACTTGCCTATTACTGGTCATCATATGCCAAATCTTAACCAAGAGGATTGCACAAATCCAGCTTCAAAACAGTATGATGATCCTAGAAACCAGTACCTTCTCCCTGAACTTGGAATTAACAATTTAGGAGTCATCCCTTCTGTTAATGTCACTGCACAAAGCGTGCATGTTGATGACCAGCCCTTACCATATCCGGGTGTAGAGCATACTGAGTTACAATTTGGGACCAATTTTGGGTCAGGAACCAATTTCCAATTTTTCTCCTCATCAATGGAATATGTGGTTTCTCGGGATAAACATCAATTCACCGATCATCAAGTAAGACCTGAGACTACTGGAGTTCCTATTAACAGTAATGTCGATGGCCAGGCACTAAACAGAAATTCAGATGCAGCTGCTGGAGGAATGCATACATTTGTAGATGAACCCTTCTACAGTGAGCCTGATAAGTTTGTTGGCAATTCTTTTGATGGACTGCCATCAGATTACATTGGGATCAACAGTCCAATTTTTGACATTGATGAGCTTCTGCGAGACGATGATATAATGGAGTACTTGGGAACATAAGTGAGTAAAAGATTTTATTATGTCATTTGTTCTTAATGCTCACATTCTTAGTTACTTTGGTCCTTTTATTCTCTCTCTTGTAATCTGTTTTGTATTGTAGGAAAAGGTGTTAAACGCCTTTCTCTTAGTTGCTTTATCCAACTCCCCATTCATATTGGCATGGTGTAATTCAACCACCAAGTCATAATTATATTGAGGAAGAGAAAGAATGATTGTTTCAAGAATTATGGTATTAACTATCTTGTGACATGAGTAGCTATTAAAGGCTTCTTCTTCTTCTTCTTCACCCTCCTTTGCATAAAACAAATCATAAAGAATCCATATAATGGTACTACCATGCTATACTTCGGCGGAGTCATAGTTAGGAATACATTATTTTTTAATTATCCTTTTGATCTTAGATTTTTATTTTTTCTGAATGAAGTACTGGAATGATTAGACACTGGGACATAGCATTCTGATTAATGGAACTAATTAAACTCCAAAATGGATGTGTCAGTTTAGCTCCCTACTAATTTGTCATGATGATTGAGCTTTGTCTCAACCATTGAGGTCAGCATTACAAATTGTTATTTACCGATCATTACAAATGACAGTTGCATCCAATTTCACTACAACTTTTCTTATTAAAACCATTAGCTAGATGAGTTAGTGTCATCAAGTTGTCTATTGCTTAAGATGATACTGATTTCATAAAAATAAATGTTTTTCTACTCTTACAACATTGCTAATCTTGCAAAATAAAGCTTTGATTGGTGTCAAATATCCAGGAGACAAGGGAGAACTACAATAAGTCAAGGTTGTCAGGGTGACCAGGCAGTCTCTAGTCAGCAAAGGCCCTAATTGCCTAGGTGCCTATAGTGGAATGCCAAGTGACTAAGGCAATACATTTGACGAGGGAAAAAAATACACAAAGAACTAAAAAATACATATATCTATTTTATTTTTCAGATCATACATATGAAGAGTTAAAATTGATTAAAACCGTAACATGATTTCATCATATATTGATTGACCAAGCCAAATATAAGTTTGTAGGTGATAGCAAAAGCAAATTGCTAAAGTTAAGTCATAACAAATTCAAATTTGACAATTCTAAATTATAAAGGTTAGAAATCTTGTTTGAAACCCCATATTGCATTGCGAAAAGAAATGAATACTAGTGAGGAGAATATAGAACAAATGAAAGAACAGAGAACAAACAAAATAGACAAAAATGGAGTTGAGAAAGATTACAAGGAAAGAGGAAGAAAAAGAGGAAAAAAAGGAAGGATGTTTCAATGAGAAGAGCAAGAAATAGAATACATGAGAAGAGAGGAGGAAGAAAAAGGAAAAAAGTAGGGAAAGAAAGAGAGACTTTGGGAGAATTTGGGTTGTCAAAAAACTGTCAACAGCCTATTGGAGGGTGGTTTGTTAGTTGAACGGTAGCCTCTAGTTGGTGGCGCAAAAGTGGATAAGTAGATGACAACTGGTTGAGAGCTACTCACTTGCCCTAAGGCATAAATTGGTGCATGGGGAGCTAGGCTTCATGAAGGTGACACTCTGTGGTTGGGATAATCATCGATGGCTATGATTTTAGTTATTTTAATTGCAAGCAATGTGTGTCCGGGACCTTGGACGGGGTACCCCAAACCATGACTACCTTTTGATTAGACGATGCTTGTATGGCAGGCTGAGCTGGTAATGCCCAAACTACCTATCCACCCAACCCCTAGCTTTAATGATTTTTCTCAAGCGGTCGAATTACTTCTTTCACAGGGACTCCTGTCAGACCTGTACGAGTACCTAGTACACAATCTTAATCATCGCAGCACCTCCCTAGTTGTCAAGCCAAGCCCAAATTTTAGTCTCATTCATTTACCACTTGTAATGAAGTTCTTCCCAGTTCCTTGAGATACGCAAGCTGATGAATTAAATATTCTCTTCGCTGTTGTCCCAAGTTCACATGTGACAGTAGCCAAATTAGCCTCTCTTATTAGTTTTAAAATAGCTATTAGCATCCTTCAGCTCATGGTGATAGGCTGTTTTGTTTGGTGCTTGTTCAAGTTCTTGTTTTCTTATCCAGATATGTTGCTTAACTGTAAGCTTAGTAAAGATGATTAAAGAGGTATTGAAGTCTATTGAGTTATTTCTCTAACCATGTTAATGGAGAGTGTTTGATGGGAGAAACATGATAGACAATAATTTGATGGATCGGAATTTTGAGCTGCATACTTTTTTCAAAAAATATATTTCACATATTAGACTTGGTTAAGGGGGAACTTGCAGCGCATTTAGAATGTCCTTGAAGATGTATAGATAGAATGAAGCAAATACTTCTATTTAATGTTTGACACACTGTGATTACAAATTTATGGTGAATCCTGGCTATGGTCATTGGAGTGGTGATTTAAAAGATCCATATTAAATGAAGGTGCTAGCATGGAATTGTAGGGGGGCGGCCAAACCATCCTTTTCCTCCTCATTCAAAAGGTTAGTTCAGCTTCATAGTCCCGAAATTTGCCTTCTCTGTGAAACACGGGTGTCCGGAGATGGTTTACGTCGTGTGCAGCGGCGGTTGGCCGGTGATTGGGAAACCTTTGCAGTGGAGTCTCGGGGTCTATCGGGAGGCATCTTGTTGTTGTGGAAGCGAGGTATGGCTTCTGTGGATGTATTTTGCAATTGCTCTCAGCAGGTGGTGATGGTCATCTCGGAACCAAACGAACCCCCGTGGGTGCTATGTGGGGTTTATGCTAGTACCGATTACCGGGCAAGAAGAATACTCTGGGGGGAGCTGACGAGTCTGCTGTCCCAGGGGGTTCCGACTATGGTAGTAGGTGATTTTAACTGTATCTTATGCCCAGATGAGAAAAGAGGAGGTAGAGCCTATTCTGACTCGGTGGATAGGAGGGAGTTTCGGGAGTTTATGGGGAGAAATAGGCTGGTGGACCTTGGTTTTTCTGGACCCCGTTTCACTTGGTGCAACAATCAACTTGGGCAAGCTAGAGTGTGGGAGCGGATTGATAGGGCCATTGCATCAGCGGACTGGATCCAGCGATTCCCAGCATACCAGGTCAGTCATCTAGCTCGGATTGCTTCTGATCACTGCCCTCTCTTGATATCTACAGTTTCGGGATCCGTCCACCATAGCCCCTTTCGCTTCGAGAAGCTGTGGTTGTCATATCCCCAGTCTTGGGATGTAGTCAGGGAGGCGTGGAGTGCGTCAGTTCGGGGTGATGCTATGCAGAGGGTGTCTCGCAGGTTGGAGCTCACCAAACGGTGTCTTCGTCGATGGAACCGAGAGGTCGTCGGCAATGTTTTTCGGAGGATAGAGGAGGTGGAGGCAGTGATACTGGATGCCCAGGGGCGGGAGGACCAAGGAGAGGAGCTTACGGAGGCCGATATGGCGGACCTGCGGCGATCACTAGCCTCCCACCATTCCTTGTTGCGCCAGCAGGAGATTTTTTGGAGACAGAAATCTAGAATCCAGTGGGTCAAGGACGGCGACCGGAATACCACCTTTTTCCACCGATCGACAGTGATCAGAAGGCAGAGAAATATGATCCGATCCTTGAAGGTTGGGGTGGGCCACCGAGTGGAGGAGGATTCGGCAGTTAGACATGCACTATTCGAGTTTTTCAGGTCCAGGTGGACGGATGATGGTGGTGTATATGAGACGGGGTTGCTCCCCCAGTCGGAGACTACAGTAGGGGAGGCAGAGAATGCAGCATTGGTTCGGCCAGTGGCAGAGATAGAGGTGCAGGAGGCGGTTTGGAGTCTTGCAGAGGATAAGGCCCCCGGGCCGGATGGCTTTCCACCCTTCTTCTTTCGCAGATATTGGTGCATTATTCGGAGGGCAGTGGTGGAGGCAGTGCAGCTTTACTTCAGCCGAGCGAGGATGGCAGATGATTGGAAGGCTACATTCATCACATTGATACCGAAGCGTCTGGACGCTTCGGAGCCGAGTCACTACAGACCGATTAGTTTGTGCACTACCTTGTACAAGGTGGTGGCGAGAATCATGGTGGGGAGAATGAAGCATTTGATGCCTACGATCATCAGTCAGGAGCAGGGAGCCTTTGTGGGGGGAGGAGTATTTCGGATAGCATTTTGCTTGCTCAGGAGATGATGGAGGATCTGCAGCGAGCTCCGAGGAGACGATGTTTGATGGCAGTGAAACTAGATATGAAGCGAGCCTATGACCGGATCCGGTGGGACTTTCTACGACGGGCATTACAGAGCTTTGGTTTCCACCAGACGTGGATTGACTGGATCCTAGGATGCGTGCAGGGGCCTAGCTTCTCCATTTTGATCAATGGCACGCCATCGCCCTTCTTCCGTGCCACTATGGGTCTTCGCCAGGGATGTCCTCTATCCCCGTTCTTATTTATCATTTGCTCTGATGTGCTTTCTCGTGCTTTGCATGCTGCTTGTGGGAACCGGGAGCTGGTACCTTATAGTCCAGCCCCGGGTGCCCGACCTATTTCTCATTTGTTATTCGCAGACGACTGCCTTTTACTCGCTAGAGCGGGGGCGCCGGATGCCAGAGCCCTTCAGGGAGTGCTGACAGAGTATTGTGCCATGTCCGGACAGAGGGTCAATTTACAAAAGTCCGCTATCTTCTTCAATCCCAGCACTGAGGGGAAGGTGCGACGGGAGATCAGGATGATTCTAGGGATGCAGGAGCAGATAGGGACCCTGGTCTACCTAGGGGTCCCCATCACAGGGAGGAGACTACGGGTGGCAGAGTGCTCTATCTTATTGGAGAGGGTGCGGAGCAGACTAGAGGGGTGGCGGGCATCGTCGCTTTCTATGATGGGGAGATTGACATTGATTAGGTCAGTTCTATGCTCTATGCCTATTTATCTGATGGCACACACAGCGGTGCCGAAGACCGTGTTGGAGAGGATAGAGCGGCTTATGCGGAGTTTTCTTTGGGGCTCCTATGGGGGGGCACGGGATACACCTGCTAGCTTGGGAGAGAGTGTGCCAGCCACTGCGTGAGGGTGGGCTGGGAGTGCAGTCACTATTAGTACGATGCGAGGCTCTTTTGGCACGGAGGGCGGTACAGTTTATCTTGGAGCCGCACGGTCATTGGAGCCAGGTCATGATTGCCAGGTATGGCCGAGCGGGACCCGAGGGGCTGGTGATAGCTCCTCGGAGGAGATCCTTCATGTGGCGAGAGATCGGAAGGTATGTGCCTATGGCTCTGGCGCATACGAGGTGGCTGATCGGTGACGGACAGAGCATCGACGTGTTGGAGGACCCATGGGTGGATGCACTTCCTTTCAGACTATGGCCGACGACGATCAGTGTTGAGGCGGGGGCAGGACTTCGGGTTTCTGACTTGCTCAGGCCGGGGGAGGCGGTGTGGGATGGCGATAGGCTGGGCCAGTTGTTTGGGGAGCATCTTGCGGAGCGGGTACGGGCGATCCCCCTTCCGGGATTCGCAGGCCCAGATGTCAGAGTTTGGAGCACTACCTGTCGAGCCAGTGTTGGGATTGGCGAGGTTTCCCGGGTTCTTCAGCTGGGTTTACAGCCGGGCCTAGACTGTGGTTGGGTGTGGAGGTTTGGACTACACCAGAGGGTTGCTCTTTTCCTCTGGAAGGTGGCCTGGGAGCGGTTGCCGACATGCTCAGTTTTGAGTAGACGTGGTATGAGCCTGTCTCCCTTATGTCTGGATTGCGGGGTGGCCGAGTCGGTGGATCATGTACTATTTCACTGTGTGAGGGCGAGAGGTGTCTGGAGTTTGACTGGAGGACACCTGGAGTGGGAGGGTTATCTTCCTGGAGGTAGTTCGGCAGTGGGCCGGTGTTCCCCAGATGCGGAGATCAGCTATCAGGGCGTCCTGTACAGCATATCAGATATGGCTGGCCAGGAACGCCCGGGTGTTTGGGGAGCGGCGGCTATCCCAGCGATTTGTGATGGAGCGGGCCTGTGCCCAAGCTGATGAGATTATCCATGTAGAGTCTGCTCATAGACCTATGATAGCTCGGGACACCTGGGGCTCCCACATTGCTTCGGTAGCTCCGCATAGGGTATTCTTTACCTGGGAGCCCCCACCCCCGAGTTTCCTCAAGGTCAATTTTGATGGCTCTGTCTTGGACGGTGGCAGGAGGGGAGGGGCCGGATTTATTGTCAGGGGCCCCGGCTCTGATGTGTTGGCAGCAGGGGGCTATCAGGTTTTTGACACTTCGGTTCCAGGGGCAGAGCTGCGAGCGGCCTGGATGGGTCTGTCCTACGCGTGGCGGGTGCTCCACGCGAGCTCGATTCTTCTCGAGGGTGACTCAGCTACGGTGATCAGCTGGATCCGTAGGGGACCGAGCAGTCATGGCGGTGCCCACCCCTTACTTCGTGACATTTAGATGATGGCGAGGGAGGGTGTCACATTACAGGCTAGGCATGTGTATCGGGAGGCCAATGGGGCGGCCGACTGGGTGGCTGCGTATGTAGCGTGCCACTCAGGAGGTACCTTATGGGCCGGGAAGAGAGAGATGCCCGGAGCACTTCCGGACCTTTTGTATTCAGACTCTATAGGGTGTATTCGTACCCGCTATGTATGAATCGCCCGCTTTAGCAAAAAAAAAAAAAAAGATCCATATTTGGCTAAGAAGCTTTAGTTGCAGGAAGTTGGCTTCTTGATTGCACCATCACACTTCACAGCACAACCATCTCTAGACATTACTTTAGTAGCTCAGAATGGTTGGGAGATTGATTTAGAGAAGAAAGAAAGCAACAATTCTGATTAGTTGTTTGAGTTTGCATGCTGGAAAAAAAAATAGAAGGAAAAGGAAATTAACTAATTCAAATGGGTCTATCTTCTTCTGGCCTGGCTTCTTATTAGATGGACACAAAAGGCTTCAGAGCGGCAGCTTAAGGAACTGTAAAACTGAAGATTATGCACTCTTTTTTTTTCCATCCATTTTTGTAAAATAGTTCTTGGTTCCTGAAGTTATAATTCTCAAGGATAACCACAGCCTATGCAGATTTTTTGATTTTTTTTTAGTGATCACGTAACCAGTAGGTTGCCCTTTTAATAACCATTTGGTCAATGTTGGTGGCAGTCTGTCTTCAAAGTGTAAGGTTTTTCTAGGATAAATAGAGCTTGTCTCTCTTCGTCAATGTTGAGGGTATCTGGTCTCTTGAGAATGTTCTATGCTTTGTTTGCTTCATTTAAGGCAAGCTAGTTACAGGTAAGTGTCCTATCAGTCTGCAACCAAGTGGTGTTGGCGATCTTCCTTCTAATTTTCTCTTGCAAATGCTCCTTGATATACTCAATCTAGTAATGCTCTTTTGGCTGTTGCCAGCAAGTTCACATTTACCTGCAATTAAGATGGCCTTACAACTCCTTGTTTTAACATATTTATCAACAAAATATCTCTTGTGATTGCTCTTTTGCTTAGAGGTAGTGAATGTTGTTTTGTTCTGAACCATATTGGAGGGAACAGCTTTCTTACTAGTGTCTTTGATGGGAGAATGATGGTAGAGAATCACTTCTGGGAAGAATATAAAAGTCAATACTGTGGGATGGATTGGATGTTAAAAGATGTACGGTTCTTCTGGGATAATTGCAGATATTAAATTTGGTGAAACAGAAACTTGCAGCCTGTTCCGGATGCCCATGAAGATGTCTTTGTCAGTAAAAATAAGGCCTTGTGAAGAAAATTAATTCTACCCTAAGTCGTGCAGACTGTCAGTACGTTCTGCAGATTGTGAGCACATTGTTTTATCTGAGCTCAAGCTGTCAAAATTTGAGTACTGATTTAGAAGATGTATTCCTTGGGGAGTAAAAAAATCTTTCAATTATGTGATGCTTAAATACCTAGGAGTTGTTCTAAGGCATACTCAAAAAGTAGGTTTTTATGCACCCCAATATCATTGCGACTCCTCTCTAGATGCTGGTTTCAGATGATCAGTCTGGTTGTGATTTGTGAAATTGATTTAGAAAGTCTGACCATCTGAGTGGTCCTCTGGGACTGCACCTGTGAAATATCTCCAGAAGAGATTGAAGAGATGGATTCGAGCTCACTTGTATAACGTGTTAATTGGTAGGTAACAGGTCATGAAGGTATGGTTGGAAAAGGTAAATGAACCTTATGTGATCATGATGAGGTAACATACTTGACAAATGTTTCTCATCTCCTGAGAGTATACTTGGTTTTACTATTATTCCTGAGCCTTGTAAAGTACTTCAAAATTTTAGAGCCCTAGGAACTGGACTTTGTTTGATCATGATTGTATGATGATAATCTGGTTTTGGTTTCAGGTCTGCAATGTATTTGCACAACGTGATTGATGAAGATAAGAGGCATTGCCCGTTGGCCACATTGCTGTGGGCCCTGGAGATCCATCCTATTGGGGTCTGGTCTCCAATTTTGACTTATGTGGGAAGGCTAGAGCCAACTTGTAGACCTCTGGAGGAACATATGCTTGTTTTCTAAATGCAAACAACTTTAGTGGGATACAACTGAGACTTGTGGGCAAGCCAACTCAACTGATGATACTCAGATGACTAGCTATGAAAGGGAAGTTGTGCAGGTTGGTATGGTAAAACCATATCTTTTATTCTATTCCTTACATCAACTAGCCAAACTAGCCTCCTGTTCCATGCATCTAAGGCAGGTCACCAAGGTTGGACAGACCCGTGCCGAGCCAGAATAAAGAGTTGACTGCTTGTGAAACAATCTGATTCAATGGGTGATGTCTTGGTCCTAATTTGGACCCATATGCTATTGGTATGGGTTGGACAAAATCTGACTGCAACTGGATGAAACATGGTTTGAATGTGTTTAAGTGCAACTGATTTCATGTTTTATTTCTTGATTGCTCTACAGTTCAATGGTGTTAAGACATTGAAGAATTTATAGCTTTACTGTTGATTATTTATGTACAGCTGAAAATTAAATCAGGTTAACCCGACCCCCGTCCTATCCATCAGGGACTTGGGTGAGGTTAGGTTTGGTTGGCAGCCTGACAAAATTAGTATATAATTGTCAATTGCTCATACAAGACATCACCTGTAAATGATATCTGTGGACAGTAATTTATATACAGCATCTTAGACTTTCAGCCAGGACATGTAATTCTGTGTGCTGGTTTAAATCATCTTGTTCCTAATATCTCAGTCAATCATTGTCTCTCTTTACAGAAATTTCAGTTGAATTGTCCTCCTTGGAACTGCTCCAGTTCCCTTGGGATTAGACCTGTTGTAACCAGTCCTTTGTTGCCCTCGAGCCAAAGTTTACTTAAGCTAACCAACTCTTAGTCGCTCTTTGTTGAAGGATACGGAATAGGGTTTGGTTTAAGTAGCTTCACAAGTCTGATTGAGGCTGCACAAATTTATGACCTAACCAAAGCATCCAAGTCCAGCTACCACTGTTAAATTTGATTTATTCAAAAAAAAAAGGGTAAATTCGATCAAAATCCAAGAAAGTGTTCCTAGGGCATTTTTGTTGTATTATGATGTACATGGCGGCCTACTACCACAGTGGCGGTTATGCGACATTAGGTATTTTGGTGTTATGTAACGGTGCAAGCCTGTTTCGCTATTTTTTTCATATGTGGTACTGAGGGCAAATTTTGGTAGTAAAGTTGCTTCATTATGATCTGAATATCACAGATTAGATGTATGAAAACAGTCTCTTTAGATGAAGTAAGGTCGCGCACATCTGATCTATCCTAGATATGCAGCAGTGATGGATATTCTTTTAATTTATATGCGGTATATGGTTTTAAAATGGCTTCAGGCAAACATTCCATGCAATGTTAAATTCATCTGACATGATATTTTGAGAGATAATAACCTATAAATTAACCTTTCCAATCTCATGACGTTATGAATTTCATGTACAGATATATGTACATTAGAAGAGATTCAATGAATAACATCAACATAAGCTAAAATTTCTCACGTACAAGAAACATTTCGGGCACAGAGACTCATTAGTTCCGTATGGAGTAGCTTGGACTTTTGGAGCCATATGTATAGATAGGTATATCAATTCCATTGCTAAGATCTTGCTAAAGTGAGTGCAGGCATATTTCATGAACTGTCATCGACTAGTTTCTAAGTTCTACCTTCTATCAGGCTTAAAACTACAACTAAGCAGTTAGTCCCGGCCCATCATGCAACGCGATCGTCCTTCAGATTTATATCCAACGGTCACAAGCCCCGGTATCCCCAATCGCAGCTCTTCTTCGAATAAAAACCCGACCCTATTCTGGGGACAGATGACATCGCAAGTATTTATATCATTCGACGTCTTATACATACCAAAATTTAATAAAAACGCACCTCAATTTCTTGTGTTCTCACGCAGCTTAACCTAGAGAAGCAAATCGAGTGTAAAAATCAAAATTGGCGTGTATTTAGCATAATAGAAATCGTGCCCGTCAATACCTTCTTTCACCTCATCGCAGCGATCAAGTCCTTTTCTCCTCACGTGCACTGCACGTGTCAGGAGTTGGTTCTCTCTCATCCTCCTAAACAAACCCTAGCTTTGTTTTTTCCCCTCCATCTTCTCTCCGCCGTCGTCCGCAGAGACAGAAATCCTAACCCTAGAGAGAGGAACTGAAAGATAAAGAGAGGGGAACGGAAAGAAAAAGAAGAACGTTTGTGATGGGATTCGACGTCGGCGTCGTCCCGTTCAACCCCGACGGGTGGGGCCCGCCGGACACGCCGGCGGTGCCCCTCCTCCCCAAGCGCGAGGGCGAGGGAACCCACCCGGCGAACATCCCCTTCGCCCCCTTCTCCCGGTCGGATAAGCTGGGCCGCATCGCCGACTGGACCCGCAACCCCAACTTCAACAACCTCGGCGCCCGCTCCGGCACCGGGCGCGACGCCGTCTTCGACTTCGCCCTCGACGAGTCCTCCACCCTCTCCGCGGCCGCGGATGACGACTCGTCCTTCCGCCTCGTCGACGGCAAGCCTCCACCGCGCCCCAAGTTCGGGCCCCGCTGGCGCTTCCAACAGCGGCCCCAGCTCCCCCAGCGCCGCGACGAGGAGGTCGAGGCCCGCAAGCGCGAGGCCGAGAAGGAGCGCGCCCGCCGCGACCGCCTCTACCACCTCCACCGCTCCTCCGCCGCCTCCGGCCCAGCCTTCGCCGGCGGCCGCGGCCGCGACTCTCCCACCCTCAAGTCCTCCGTCGACATCCAGCCCGAGTGGACCATGCTCGACCAGATCCCCTTCTCCACCTTCACCAAGCTCTCCTTCGCCGTTCCCGACCCCCCCGAGGACCTCCTCGTCTGTGGCGCCCTCGAGTTCTACGATCGCTCCTTCGACCGGGTCAACCCCAAGAACGAGCGCCGCCTCGAGCGATTCAAATCCCGCAACTTCTTCAAGGTCACCACCACCGACGACCCCGTCATCCGCCGCCTCGCCGCCGACGATAAGGCCACCGTCTTCGCCACGGACGCCATCCTCTCCGCCCTCATGTGCGCCCCCCGCTCCGTCTACTCCTGGGACATCGTCATCCAGCGCGTTGGCAACAAGCTCTTCTTCGACAAGCGTGACGGCTCCCAGCTCGACCTCCTCTCCGTCAACGAGACCTCCCAGGAGCCCCTCCCGGACGCCAAGGAGGACATCAACTCCGCGCACTCCCTCGCCGTCGAGGCCACCTACGTCAACCAGAACTTCTCCCAGCAGGTCCTCCTTCGTGACGGCAACAAGGTCACCTTTGACGAACCCAACCCCTTCGCTGCTGAGGGCGAGGAGGTTGCATCTGCTGCCTACCGCTACCGCCGCTGGAAGCTCGATGATGACACCTATCTGGTCGCCCGCTGCGAGGTCCATGCTGCGTCCGACGTGAAGGGGCAGCGCTCCTTCTTGACTGTGAACGCCCTCAATGAGTTCGATCCCAAGTACACAGGTGTCGACTGGAGGCAGAAGCTTGAGACCCAGAGAGGGGCCGTGCTTGCCACGGAGCTCAAGAACAATGCCAACAAGCTCGCAAGGTGGACCGCCCAGGCCCTCCTTGCGAGTGCCGACCTGATGAAGCTTGGCTATGTCTCAAGGGTCCACCCCAGGGACCACTACAACCATGTGATCCTCAGTGTCATTGGGTACAAGCCGAGGGATTTCGCTGCCCAAATCAATCTCAACACCTCAAATATGTGGGGGATTGTCAAGTCGATTGTGGACCTGTGCATGAAGCTCAATGAGGGTAAGTATGTGCTCGTGAAGGACCCGGCGAAACCCCAGGTTAGGATCTATGAGGTGCCAGCGGATGCATTTGAGAATGACTATGTGGAGGAGCCGCTGCCCGAGGAGGAGCAGGTACAGCCACCTGCGGAGGAAGAAGATCCTGCCAGCATCATGGATGCTGTTGCTGAAGCTGAGGCCAATGCTGGTGGTGGTGGTGAAGCTACTGAGGGGGAGAACGATGCCACTGCTGCTGCTGTTTGAAGGGTACAAGCCACCGTCCCTTCCCACTTCAGTATTTCAAAATTATGACTAGGAATTATGACCTTTTGGATCGAGGATTATCTATCTGTTATTGCAATATCCTATTATTTATGTTGCTTTGATTTGTGACGGGACTGTCTTCTCTTTTATCATGCTTGATTGATGAGTCTAGACTTTTATGGACAAGGCTTTCCTTTTGTCACTAGGAAAAAATAATTTTGTGAGAATGATAATGGCTTGCTATATTACAAGGAGGATGTTTATTAACAATATGTGTTTCTATCTTATATATGTTTATATGTAACCTAAGCTTTATTTGACCTTTTTTAACACTTTGTCCTTTATATTCTTTCTTTATCCATTCTCCTAATTACTCTTATGCTGGTTATGATTATGGGTTAGATGATGTGTTTACTTGCTTTTTGATACGAGGTCCATGATTTTTCTTCTGAATGCTTTTTGGAAATCTGCATTAGTGTTGTAGGAGGCTTGTGACTTCTTCACCTACCAAGATTTCAAGAAGACTTACCAGTAAACATCCTTTGGATATGGCTCTGAATTCTTTTTTAATGTTCTACTAAAACAGATATGTACTATCATAATGTTTTTTCTTTACATTCTTGTATCCTTGCATGAAAGGAAAATGTGTAATTCTAAACTTTATGGTTAGATTTCTTTGTTCTGGTAGAAAGCACTTAGGCTAATTACATTCAAGTAAATTTCCTTTGTACAAGAAAGCTGGCCTTCTCCTTTGCAACAATGGGTGCTAGAAAAGTGGGTAAGAGATAAACCACTTAAAATTTAAAAACTATAACAAGTCTTGATGGTATATTTTGCGAATAGATGGGTTTCCTGTTCGTTTCATGCGGGGAATGGTAAATCAGGATGAATCATGAGTCTTGGAGGAGATTTCTCTGTAATCAGTGATAATGCGAAAAAGTTCCTGCATAGGTTCACTAGAATTGTTAAATAGGATTTGAAAATCTGAATAATGGACATTGCATTTGTTTCCACTAGACACCAGAGCATTTCACCGGTCTTGGCAGTAAATCTTTGTAGTGAATTATCCTTTGGCATCCTAATCTAATTAGTAAAGTACATAGTGCTTAATGATACAGTCACCACTTAAGTTTCTCAGAAGTTGCTGTTTAAAAGACCTTGTAACAGCTGCTTCCTCATCAAATCTTACTCAACCATGGCTGGGTCATTGGTGATTCAGCTTATGAGCCAAAATTCTAGAGTTGAGTCACTATAGACTTAACATGTTTTCTTGGTGAAGAATAAGTGACTGATAGATTATGAGCCAAAATTCTAGAGTTGAGTCACTATAGACTAACATGTTTTCTTGGTGAAGAATAAGTGACTGATGGATTATGAGCCAAAATTCTAGAGTTGAGTCACTATAGACTAACATGTTTTCTTGGTGAAGAATAAGTGATGGACATATGGTCTAGGTGAGGATATACGTAGCTTTTGATGAGTGAGAGCTCTAATCAGTACTTGGAGACTGAAATTCATGTAATCAAATATCTGTTCTAGCTTTCACATGTGCTGGAGGATTGTAGCTGTAGAAATTTTAGTAACTGCTTGAGTGTGGATGATGAGAAGTGCAAGAAGCCGTAACATTCAAGTGAAATTGCATTTTTTTTTCAAGGTAAGAAAGTGAAATTGCAATTGTATGTTTCCGAGCATTGATTGCATGCCCAAAAAAAGGACTTAAAGAAAGGATTTTCTGTGACTTTTGTTCTTAATTGAAGGAGCAAATGCATGGGGACAAATCTTCAGCTTTGAAGTAATGGAGAGTCAGGGGGATGCGGCATCCATGTTCATTACTGTTATCATGCAGCCCTATATAATTAGACATTGAAGTTTTGATGTTTGTTTTGGTCCAAATTATTGAGTTTTCATTGGTCAAGCCTTAATGAGTTTTTGATTATTCAATATTGGATACTATGATCTAGTCTAAATGGATAAGCAAGATCATACTGTTAGTTGGCGTAAGGATTGATAATATTGTTGGTCTTTGAGCTTCTTTTCGAGGATCGATTTGATTTCAGTGAGGGAGATATCAGAGGATCATGAATAATCATAGATTAAAATGAATAATTACTGTTTGGAAGCCCACTTAGTTTATACCTTGAATATTTCCTTTTCCTGATAATGCTAAGAAGAACCTAGCCAGGTGGGGTGAGTTTTTCTTCTCCTATTGAGAAAAATCTTAATAACCTGGGGATAACTAAAACTCTTTCATATGAAAATCCATTGTTTTAATAAACTCTTTCATATGGGATATCATTATCTTAATAAAAAGGGGGATTGTTAGTGCTTGGAAAACCACCTCAACCAGTTTCATTGTTCCTTTCCCTCACCTTTTTGAGATGATGACAACCACAAATTGTAACTTACATGCTGATGGCTTATCTGGGCATCCAAAGAGGCTCTTATGGCATTCACGACAATTAAGGCTTCTAGGGAATACAGGAACATTTGGAACTTTATTAAACTTATAAAGTGTTTGGTCTTTGTAATTTGGTTAATGTATGGACTGATAATTGTGTCAAATCGAGAAGTACGTGGCATATTCAGGAACTCAGACCAGCTGAGGGGTATACATCTTGCCACTCTGCTGGCCTGGAGGGAACTGGTATACATCTTGCCAAACACTTTCATGTCGACATACCAGCATACAACACTTCAAACCTTGCTTTATCATTGAATATGAAATGCACTTCAATTGATAATGTTAAGAGGGACGGGATTTGAGCTAACTAATACCATTTCTACTTTTTCTGAAGTTTTAACTTATCTGTAAGTTCGGTATTTTGTTTCTCTGTACTTATAGTTACAAATGATTCTTGTGACTGTTTGCTTGGATAAAGGGCAATCTGAAACAAATGAATGGCTAGTTAAGGTACAGTGAAAGAGAAAATTCACTTTGTCAGCCCTTCCGTTGCTCGTCAAGGTGACAGCTTAATTTAGAGCATATGTAATCAAGAAAGGTAGATAAATTCTTTTAAGAATACAAGTTGGTTTTTTATGCATAGAAGCAGAGATTTCAGAGTTGAATCAGTTTCTTTTTTGTAAAATGACGGTGAAGTTCCTAAGTTCCCTTTCACACGTTTGGAATAGTTCATGATGAGGTCTTGGAATGAGTTTGTAAAATAGTTCTGTCATCCACAAACTATTAAATGTAATAAACTAAGGGAGATTGTTACTGGAAGCTTGGAGTCTCTAAGAGCCTCGAAGCTCAGCATCCGCCTCCTCGGAGCCTCCTCTGCCCCGTCCAACCTTCTCATCTTCCAGAGTTAACTTCACTGAGGGACAAAATCATCAGCAACCTGCTGTCCGGTCATCTGGCTCTCCAGAATTTAGCATTACCCGAGTATGTGGAGAATAAACTCCTTTCTGAGAACAGCTTAAAGCCTTTTTTTCCTGAATCTCAAAAATAAAATGCAGTGCAGCTTCAGTGGCAGCATGCATGGAGATGAGACTCCATCAGTCAGATTAGGATGCCTTGAAGTAATTGCCTGTAGGATCAATGTTACTGCGCCCCATATAATGAAATACCCATAATTGTAGCAGAAATGATTTCCCCCCCTTTTTTGGCAACGCTCGGAGCACTTTTAGCTAAAGCAAACAAAATGCCTCACAACCTGAAATAGAATGGCAATATACAAAGAGATGATATTTTGTGTGTTAAGATCCCTTTAAGTTAGCTGGTATCAGCTTAAAGACTAAAGCCTTTTAAGTTTAGACTGCCGGCATGCTTAGAGGTAGTATATTGGGCACAGCTTCTTTCCTATTGAAAACAAGACAATTTCTTTTAAACTTGATGCCACTCAGTTATTATGCATGTGTATCTGTAGTCAAAAAAGGCTACGTACTACTTTTTGTCACTCTCTTTCTTAATAAAGAAAAACAGACATCTTTTTCTTTTTTTTTCTTAACAAAGAAAAAACAAATATCTGAAAGTTTGTCAAGGTACTATTTGTTCAAACCTATATATGATATGTAATAATATTTAGGCCTACAACTTTTCGCATTTGTGGAACAACAAGGCATCAGAGACTTTGAGTTCTCATTTTTGGTTTCAACTTGTGCTGATCTTTTCCATACTTCCAAGACCAAACAGTGTGTATATTCAAATGGAGATGCAATTTTCATTTTTGTTTCCACATCAAAAACCTGCTAAGATGTTCTTTTAGGGAAGCAACTAGAAATGTCTAGAGCAATGAGACTGCTGTAATAGCTGCCCGGGTAACCTTGTCAGCTCCCGAAGAGAAGCAGCAACAATCCTTCCTATGTCTATGAGCAATCTTGAAGGTAAGTGCTTCTTATT
Source organism: Phoenix dactylifera (assembly GCF_051530095.1). Lineage (NCBI taxonomy): Eukaryota > Viridiplantae > Streptophyta > Magnoliopsida > Arecales > Arecaceae > Phoenix > Phoenix dactylifera. The sequence goes on along the minus strand of NC_143198.1, from coordinate 27,085,442 downwards.
CATTCACAAGCATCCATCAAAATCAAATGACGACTTTATCCATTACATCAAGCTTTAGTAGATCAGCAGTAACATCACTCGAACGCTCTCCAGCTAGAATCTGTGGCATGCAGAGAACTACGTTGTGTGCGGTAAGGGAAAGTTGATTCAGTATTTTGAAGAGAAAAAATCTATGCGACAATAAAAAAGGGTTACTGAAAGCATAACATTTCCTTAATACAAATTTAAGATATCTACATTATATCTGAGTTTTAACTCTTTGCTCCTATTGAGACGATTTGGCATTCCTAGTTGAGTCAGCCATTCATTCAAGTAGGCTGTGTTTGTCGCAGGCCCAATTATTGAGGCCTCTTTTAGGAATCATGGAAACCCAGTAGCTAAGGGGCTATGCAATTCCAGCTAGTTCAAGAGTGGCAGAGGATTTTATTTTCGATCTTATGTATTGTAAACACAGAGATGGAGCAAGATGCATTGTTGTTATCTCAAAATCCAATATCACGTTTCAAAATATTTATTTGATTATTAGTTAAGATGCCATCATCTGTAATATTTATCAATCTTTCCACTGGTAATGGAAAGTGCTTTAGACCTTCGAGCCTTCCCTCCTTGCTTGAAATCCTTTCCATCCAGACATCCAGTAGGCGTTATATACAAAGGCTAGAATCCAGGCGCGCTCTACTTGTACTCCATCTAAATATTGTGAGGAAATTTTCTTTGAATCTCAAATTGGCAAACCGCATATTGGAAAATAGAAAATCTAACGGTTCGGATATAGCTCAGCTATCAATATATTTATATCTATATTTATGTTGCTTGACGAATGCGAATATGGATATAAATATGAATATTAGTCAGGTGCAAAAATTCATATCATATAGATACAATTTGGATACTAAAAGTATTGATATAGATATGGATATAAGTTAGATAATTAAATTTTATATCTGCAGAATTAAAAATATTATTAAGTAAATGGTAAATCAATTTAATAGCATATTAGTATAATTATATATTTTCTAATATGATTATATATTTTTTTTAAAAATTAATAAGTATTATATAAAATTAACTAAAATTATAAATAATATTAGATATTTAGATATGGACGAGATAGTTATATATATATATATATATATATATATATATATATATATATATATATATATATATATATATATATATATATTTAGTAGATATGAATATAGAAACGGTATCTGGACCGATTCAGGCTTCACAGCAGCAAATTATCCACCCTAAATGATCATAAAAACCCGGCACGGAATTCTGTCCATATATATCCCCATTTGATACCACGTGAAGATTTCGGGATGTGTTTATCAGACAAAACACTTTGATCACAGCCGTTCATCCTATTCATCAAAGTACATCGTACGTGTGCTTTTCAGACTCTCGCCAACGGTCCCGTCGCAAAAAAGCCCCTGTACTTTCCCTTCTTAAACAGGCCTCCCGCTGGGGCTGCCACGCGCCCGCGCCCACGCCCGTGCACTCCGGCTTCTTCCAGCTCCACCTCTATGAAACCGCAGTAACCGCCCACGTTTTTTTGTTCTCATTTTTTGTGCCAACCTCTACTGCGGTGTAAACCGTGTGAGCGTGTGTGCGAGAGAGTGGTAGGTTCAAGAAACCAGCCGCCCATGGCGGCGAACAGGAAGAAGAAGGGGAAGATAGTGTCTGACTCCGAGCCGCATCTGAGCGGCGGAGTCGCCGCCGCCGACGGCCTGGACCTATTCGGACTCCTCCCGGACTGCCTTATCGTCTCCATCCTCTCCCTCCTCCCCATCGAAGACTCCGTCCGGACCAGCATCCTCTCCACCCGGTGGCGCCATCTCTGGACCCTCGCCCCCCTCCGTCTCCTCGACGACTCCGCCCTCCGCTCTGAGAGAATGAAGCACATCGCCCTCCGTACGGCCCACCAGGAGCAATGGCGCGCCATGGAGGGCTGGCGCGTCCAAGCCATAGGCCGCGTCCTCTCCGCCCACGCCGGTCCTATCCAGATCTGCCGCCTTTCCTGCCTCTATTTCCACGTCTCCCTTCTTGACGGCTGGATCCAAACCCTAATCCGGAAGGGCATCCAAGATCTCGCTCTCCTCATCCCCATGGAGAAGCGCTTCTACCTCGTGCCTCCTTTCCTTATCACATGCCAATCCCTCCAGTCCTTGGAGCTATGCTACTGCCGATTCCCGAAACCCACTCACCCTCGCCCCTATCTTGTTAATCTCAGAGCTCTGAAGCTGAAGTGGAGTCTCGTGACGGATGCCGCCGTCCATGAGATTCTCTCCAGCTGCCCGGCTTTGCAGAGTTTGGCTTTGGTGCACTGCGCTGGCCTCCGGCGCATCCATCTCCGCTCCCCGGTTCTCTGCAGCATGACACTGGATGACTACGCGGAGGAGGTCGAGGAGCTCTTCGTTGTCGATGCCCCGAATCTCGAGTGTCTGATGCTCGGTAAGAGCACGACGACGAGGACGCGCGTAAAAGTTGGAAATGCACCGAAGCTGGAGCTGCTGGGCTTTGTTGATATGAGCATCAGGATGCTCGAGTTGGGAAGCACTTGTTTCCAGGTACTTTTGTTCATGTAGAACTGATATTGATGCAATGTTACTGTAAAGCTCATTTTTGTTCTTCGCACTGAATTAACCGTCTCTCTCTCTCTCTCTGCGTTTAATTTACTTCCTATATCGCAGCAAAGTATGCTTAGTAAATTGAGTACTTTGGTGCATAGTCTGAAAAAGCTAGCCGTTAGAGTGAACTTCAATGACGATCTTCAGGCACATACACTTTTTGACCTGCTCAGATGCTTCCCTTGCCTGGAAACATTGGATGTTTTGGTAATTTTGATATTGTAGCGTTTGGTGTTTCTTTGTTTTTTGTTTTTTTTCCTTTTGATAACAGAAGCTTTGGGCTTGCCCCCCTTTTTTGTTGGCTATAGATTGTTGACATGGATAACTATGATGAGCCGGATTTGGAGGACTGGGAGCTGCATGGTTCGTGTGATTGTCTTGATCATCATCTGAAAAGTGTGACATTGAAGGGTTTCTTGGGACAGAGAACCGATTTGGGATTTGCTAACTTTCTCATTGAAAAAGCGCGAGTGCTTAAGGTCATGATTCTTATTTCTGTTTGTGCTTGGAAAGAGGGATGGGTAGAGACCAAACAACAAGATATGTCGCTTCAGAATAAAGCTTCTGTAAATGCTGAAGTAGTTTTCGTGAAAGAAAAACATGAGAATAATCGATTTCAACCTTGGAGTTCACTATTTTGAACTGTAGCAGCTCGGTTTGGAACGAGATTTCAAGATATTTCAGATCGTTTGGGCTTTGGTTTCCTTTTGGTCCGAGTTATTATAAGATGGCTGGAAAAGCAGAAATAACATGGAGTGATCTGAAGAAAAAAACGCATTTATTGCTCATAATGGTGTCAATAACCTATTTTCAAATTTCTTATTTTGGAACTCAAAATTTTACTGCAGTTCTTTGGGTGAAACTTTTTATTTAAGTAACTACATCCTACTGGAAAATGGAACAAATTATGCTTCTTATTTCCATATTTAAAATTTATGAAGTGTCTGTGGATTTCTTCCTGGTGTTTATGAGATTGTGAATTTCACATTATTGGTGGATAATTTGCTTCTTCAATAGATAAGCTGGTGGGAATAGATTTGCAAATGATGGATATCTTTCTGCCGCATAAAATTATGAATTGTTGGTTCTTGTTGGCTGTTTGATTTATGACGTCCCTATTTCGTCCATGAAATATTTCATGGAGGAATTGTATTCAAAGGAAATTGCTGCACCTTTGTTGTTTGGCTGATTTAAATTTCATACAGGACACTAGACACTTCTAATTTACTGTGTTTGGTGACACCTGATTGTTCTGCTAGCTGGATGTGACTCTAATGCGACCCTTCTGATGTTCCACATCTCTGTTCACCTGGATGATGCAATGGATCCACCTTTTTGAGATGATTGAATGGTAGAGGAGCACCACATCTAAAAGGTTACATGTGCTTTTATCAACTACCATCTGAGTCATTAAGGAATATATGATGCCTGCTGTTTGTGTGCACAAATATTCATGCTTGCCATTGCTCTTTACCATCAAAAATTACTTGGCTTTATATAAGTTGTTAATTTATTAGATTATACCGATATGTTGTGAAGCAAGTATGGTGCCACTTTAGTTGCATCCTACATGCTGCTTTGTTCACTTCTGGATTGCTTGCTATTTGTTTGCTATGATCAATATGGCTATTTGTGAATGTCTCTATGTTGCTTTCATGTGCTTATGTAGTCCTAACTCAATTGGCAGTCCTATCACTCTTTTGCTGATGCAATACATAGGAGGGTGCCATAAAAAAAGAGCAGTCATAAATATTGCCAACTTATTATATGAATATATGAATTTTTCTTTTGCTCATAGTAGTGTGTGTTTTAGTTGTGTTGGATCCAAACTGGGTATTCACTTTATGATCCTTTATCTTAATGCTTTTGATGGATGGAGTTGTTATCAATGTTCAAAAACAGGTCTTCGCCTTTTGATGTGTGTGTATTTTGCTGTGTCAGCTTTTCTGAGATTGGAGATGTAGTGAAGGCTAGAAAATCTTTCTTCGGACAGGTTAGAGCTTTTTTAAACCTAAACAAGCAAAAAACCAGGAGACTCTAATGCCATGAAGATTTAGGATCGCTTAAAGCAATTTCTATACTCCCAAAATCTTTGGGTCAGGGAGGCAGATGCTAAAAGCCCCCCAAAGCAACGGGCATAACACCTGGTATTGAAACCCAGTCTGGAGTGAAATAAATACTGCATCTTCGGTTTAAAAATTATAATAATAAGAATGCCGTAAGTAAAATAAAACCAAAGTCATATTGCATTATACTTCAGTTTACCAGAGTGGTAAACTGAATGATAATGTGAGATGACTTTGGCCTTGACTGGCATGTGTAGATGAATTTGCAACCCTGTTTATTTGTAAACACATGAAAACTAAAATCCATTTTTTTTAATTGTGTAGTTCTAATTTAGTTTTCTGTTGAAATCTGATATCTTGATTCATCCATTACTTTCTTAGTTTTTACATGTAAAGAGTGCCGTTATTTTGTACATTACTTGGGTGGACAGAAAATATTTGATGATGCATATTAAAACAAGTAGAAATTTCTGCGTTATTCTTTGAGCTGCTAGAGTGCTCATTTCTGGAGTCTTTTGCTTTCTTATATTACTGTAATAAAACGCCATTTCTGAATGCCTCTATATAGTTTTCTTGTGCTTGTATTGCATTTTTAACACTAACACACTCCTGTGGTCGTTCTTTGCTCATGTAACACACAGAAGCATGGCGAAGTTAAACTGACGAGCAGTTGGTACAATGTCAACAAAGACTAGGGTGTGTTCTTAGTTCTTATAATTGGCGGTTGGCATTAGGATCTTATATCATCATAATATTGATAAACTTATATCATCACACAATATGCTGCGTTAGATCCTAAGGTTAGGCATATGGTGATTGCTAGATCGGTCCAGTAGAGAAGAAACCCTTTCCAGAAGAAACCTTAAAACTGTGCTACATTAACAGAGACAGACTTCTATTCTGGTTGGGATCCCTTGGTGGTGGATAAACATGATTGTGGAAAACAAACTTGTTCTGGTGAATGCCAAAAAAATTGTTAGCTAAGACTGATAATTTGCTCAAAGTAATCTGTTTCGTGCTCATAAGAAATAGCACATTCTAAAACAAGATAGTTTGCGATAAAAGTAGTGCCACCTAGCTATAATTAGATAATTATGGATGAATGCTTTCTATTCGTAGTGTTTGAATGCATGCATTCGTGCATGTACGTGTACATGTATGTTTCCAACTGAACTAAGATTTTTTGTCTTTCAATGGAAAAGGAATATTTGACATCTTATGTGAGCTTAAATATTATTTATTCAAAAAGTTGGGTGTGTGTGCGCTATATGTAAATCAACATTTGTGTCTGGAATACCTAAACAATAAATAAAAGGTATTTTTTGATTTCACTTCGTTTCCTTTGTTCTTTAAGTTGTAGACAAACATACCTTGAAGTTCTTTTGCCAATATATACACAGATAAGACTAATCTTGCTTGAACCTTTACCTGTATCATATAGTCTTTATCTATTTATTTAAGTGGTGATAAATGTCTGGAACACTGATGCTCTGCATCTCAAAATTTAATAGTATGGGATAATAACAAGAGTTAATTAGAGTAATGAGCATTGATCAATAAACGGAATTAACTCTAGGACTAATTTGTTCAAGATGATGGACTGAGATGATCTGTGTTAAAGCTAGGAATGTTTAAAGCAATAACTTGCGTGGTATAGTCTGTAAAGAAATCCATCTTTTCAAGGAGAAAGCAGTTAGAGAAATCTTATGTGGTCTAGTTCTGCACATATGGGATTTGGATTTTGGATAAGTAATGGACTTTGTTAGAGAAGTTTGTTTTCAGTTCCCAAAATAATTCAAGAATTCTTAACAATTTTGAAGGTACATTGCCATTTATTATAATCGCTCCAAGTCTAAGAAGTAAGATTGGAAATTTATAGGAAAATTAGATAAATTGTGAGGTTTATTTATTTATCAATTATTTTTTTTGGTTTTAATGTCATAACTTTTAGCTGTGTGCCATGGCCTTCTGTTACTTTGTCTTGGTTTCCTGCTGTTTCTTTTAGCAAAGTAATAACTATTTTTCTCCACATTACATTGTTCTGGCATAATTTATGCCTGAGTTTGAAATATCAGCTGGCTATTTCTTGGTCTTGGGAATTCCATTTTTATAAGGAAAGTCGTTTTTCCAGGAATAGGCAATGTTCTCTGAGAAATATGGTTGGGATTCCACTGCCAGGGTTCAGAATCCAGGCCTCTTTCAAGTGGAGGGACATCAACTAGCTTGTCCGCCCTGTGAATGAACAATGTTCATACTGGCCCTCTCATGATCTAATTCATGTGGAGTGATTTCTGTTTGCAGTCCTTCATGGACAAACTGGAGGACCTGGCAGAAGTGCATCAAGAGTGAAATTAAGGACGCCCTCAGCAGCAATCTCCATCACCATTTGGCATTTGGGTGTTTGGAGGTTTGTGGTTTTTTTTTTATATATGTTTTTTTTGGTGGGCCGGGGGGGGGGGGGGGGGGGAGTATTATCTCAGTCATGCTGAGAAGCCTCTTTATAGATTTCTACAGATGTTAAATCCCATACATTTCCTATAGGCTATCGATGCTGAAAGATTGAGCTAGTTGCAGGATGTCAAAAAAGCAGTTGGAACTTAGTACGACAAAACTAGCACAATTGAAAGTCAATTAATCCTGATGATTTTCTTCAGAATGAGGCAAACAAGGTTGCCCCGGAGAACTTGAAAGCAAGTTTGCGAAGATGTTGAATGAGTTTGATGAGGCTAACACTAACGTTGTATGTTGTCCTAGTTGGGAAGACAAGATTCTTGTTGTGGATTGTGGTGTAAAGGAGCCCAGTGTTGCAAATATTAAGCTGTTTTGGTTCAGCTGGTTATGCAATGTGTTTAAGCTTGGTTATCTTGAGCTAAGCTTCGACCCAGCGGATCATGCTTGGCTTGTGATGTATGTGAACAAACTGAATCTGCAGCTGAGCTGAGCTTGTTTGTGCTTCGCAAATGGCCAAATTTTCAATTGCTGCTGCTTTATTGGTCGACCTCAGGAGTGGAGTTTGAGCTAGGCTTCATTATTTAAACTAAAATGAGCATGTCTGTGATCAGATCTCGTCTTCGTTTTCATTTTTATAGCCCCAGTAGCCAAACAAGATGAAGTTCTTGTATTTTGTCAGAACACTGCTCCCCATGTATTTTATAAATGTATCCTTCAATTGTTCACCTTCTGAATATTTTGAGGGATTTAAGGAAATTGCGTGTTAATGTAGAGAGACTGCTGAAACGCTCGTGCCCGTCATGTGTATAAATGGAAGTGTGGGCTCTAATTATATGCATTTAAATGAAATTATTAGCATGATACTAGCATGAGAAGATTGACATGGAAATGAGTTCATTATGTTTTGACAGAAAATGTGATAAAAATGTTTTACTAATAACTTGCAACATGCTGTAGGACAAGTGCTAATAAAGTCAAAATTTGTGATTATGCATTGAAATCTGGTGTATTTTACCTCCGGCTGAACTTGGTCGACGTAACATTTGAATATCTCTAGCATTAATCAAATTGGAATCTGAATTGATCAAGTTCGGCTGGAGGTGATTTAGTCAAAATGTTTTAGGATGTGAGCTTCCAGTATATTTTTTGATGAGGCTAAATTGATGCAGGACGGAAGTACGGATTGAAATACAGAGAGAAAGAGGAGAGGAAGAGGGGAAGAAGAAGGGAAGAGGAGAAGAGGAGGAGGAAGAAGAAGACCAATTTTTCATTCATTAATTCATTAAAAAAAATAACAAATGCATGCCCTACATATATATAGGGCCACCAAATAACAAATAAGTCCTAACTAAAAAAAACAATTCGAAAGAGGTCCTCACAAGACAATATGCAAACTAATCCTACCCACATAAAATAAATAATAATAAAGAAAAACATCAATCAATCCAGCCACAATGAAAGTGGCTGGACCGTCTTCCTGCGACAACCATAATCCCGCAAAATAATCAGTCCAGTATTCGTGTCCGCACCAACTCCCCCCGGGTAAGAAGAAGTCGACCCCGACGAATGACTCTGGTAGTACTCCAAAAGATCTGGGTCAATGCGCTGTAACTCCGCACGCGTAATCCATGTAGTATCAGACTCCGGGCGTCCTCGCCAACGAACCAGAAAACGCTGAACACCCCCATCACTGGTAGAAACAGTCTGCTCATCTAAAATGGCATCAATATGTTCTTTTTGTGCTGGTGGTAAAGCTAGATTGGTCGGGGATGGGATGGAATCAAGAAGAGGAGTATCATCAAGCTCAAGTGATGGCGGAGCGAAAGGATCAGTAGGAATAGAAAGGGGGCCCTTGTAAGCAACCAAATCCGCAATATTAAAAGTGGAGCTAATACCAAAATCAGAGAGAAAATCAAGAACGTAAGCATTAGTACCCACGCGTTGCAATACCCGAAAGGGCCCAGCACTACGAGCCTGCAGTTTCTTGACGGTTCCAGAGGGAAACCGCTCAGGCCGAATACGTATCATCACATAATCCCCAGTTTGAAATGATTTATCTCGCTTATGAGAATCAGCTTGTAGCTTATATTGAGCATTACTCATATGAATGCGCTTGCTAATTTCCTGATGCAGATTATGAATGTGCTGTGCAAATGCATGTGCAGACTCAGAAATGCGAATATGGGGGGACATAGGTAGGAGATCTACAGGTTTGCGAGCTTTATAACCATGGACCACTTCGAATGGACTCATCCCGATAGATCTATTGACTGACGAATTATATGCAAATTAGGCGACAGGCAGAATAGAATCCCAGTTACGATTGTGATCCCCGACTAGACTACGCAGAAGATTACCTAGACTTCGGTTGACAACTTCGGTTTGGCCATCGGTTTGAGGATGATAAGCCGTAGAAAATTTAAGTTTGGTGCCAACCAGATGCCACAAGGTTTTCCAAAAATAGCTCATGAAACGGACATCCCTATCGGAGACAATGGTTTTTGGTAGACCGTATAACTTAACAATCTCATCAAAAAATATCTTGGCTACTCGAGAGGCATCAGAAGTTTTGGAACAAGGAAAGAAGTGGGCCATTTTAGAAAAACGATCCACAACCACAAAAATGGAGTCATGTTTCCGAAATGTGCGAGGAAGGCCGAGTACGAAGTCGATACTAAGGTCAAGCCAAGGGCGATCTGGGACAGGTAACGGAGTGTATAGGCCAGTATTTTGTTTTTTGTGCTTAGCTAGTTGACACGTATGACACTGTCCCACAATTTTAGCAACATCCCGTTTCAAACTTGGCCAAAAAAATTGACGTTCAACTTCTTCTATGGTCTTATCACGGCCAAAATGTCCAGAGAGACCACCGGCATGTACTTCCCATATCAAGAAATCGCGCACGGAAGTGCGCGGAATGCAGAGCTTGGAAGCTTTGAACAAGTACCCGTCTTGTAGATAAACACCATCAATCAAAGGTCCTTGTCCATCAGCAAGGGCATTATAGAGTTGGCCAAAATCTGGGCAAGACAAGTAATCAAGCTTAAGTCTATCAAAACCGGTGATGGAAACAGACATGGCGGACAACAGAGTTACTCGACGACTTAACGCATCAGCAGCTTTGTTCGCAGCACCTGACATATGCTTGAGGACAAAAGTGTAATCCTGGAGGAACTGAACCCACTTGGCATGTCGATGATTAAGTTTTTTCTGAGAATTAAGAAAACGAAGTGCTTCATGGTCAGAATAGAGAACAAATTCATTAGGAAGGAGATAATGTCGCCAATACCGTAGGGCCTGGACTATGGCATAAAATTCTTTGTCATAGGTGGAATATCTTTGTCTAGCCTCATTCAGCTTTTCACTAAAATAGGCTATAGGATGCCGTTCTTGACTAAGCACACCACCTATTCCTAAGCCAGATGCATCACATTCCACCTCAAAAACTTTGTTAAAATCAGGGAGTCGCATAACTGGCGCTTCCGTCATTTTTCTCTTAATGTCATTAAATGCTTTAGCGGCTGCGCGTGTCCACTGAAAATCACCGCGTTTAAGACAATCAGTGATAGGTGACATAAGTGTACTGAAGCCCTTAATGAAACGACGGTAAAATGTGGCCAGGCCGTGAAAACTACGGATGTCAGTAATATTCTTAGGTTCAGGCCATTCAACAATTGCGGTGATTTTCGCAGGGTCAGCAGATAAACCCTCAGAGGAGACTATATACCCTAAGAAGTTTACGTGAGTAGTAAAAAATGAACACTTCTTAAGGTTAGCATAGAGGCTCTCGTTGCGTAAAGTCATACAAACTTGCCTTAAATGGCCCAAATGCTGCTCCTTAGTTTGACTATAAATAAGAATATCGTCAAAGTACACGACTAAAAATTTGCCCATAAAAGGCCGGAGTACTTGAGTCATCACTCGCATAAATGTACTTGGAGCATTTGAGAGGCCGAAAGGCATTACCAGCCATTCATAGAGGCCATCTTTTGTCTTGAAGGCTGTCTTCCATTCATCTCCTGGACGAATTCGGATTTGATGGTAGCCACTTTTTAAGTCAATCTTGGAGAAAATCGTGGCACCTGCCATCATATCCAGCATATCGTCGAGCCGGGGAATAGGAAAACGGTATTTGACCGTGATTCTATTAATAGCCCGACTGTCTACACACATTCGCCAAGTTCCATCCTTTTTTGGAGTAAGAAGGGCAGGTACGGCACAAGGACTTAGGCTCTCTCGAATAAATCCCTTTTGTAGAAGCTCGTTAATTTGCTTTAGGAGCTCTGCATGATCAGAAGGGTTCATCCGATAATGGGGCAAGTTAGGAAGGGTAGCTCCCGGGACTAGATCAATGGCGTGCTGAATATCACGCAAAGGGGGTAAATGATCGGGAAGGTCTTCCGGAAAAACTTCTTTGAACTCCTCGAGAATAGCGAGGGATTCAGCCGAAAATGTGCTGTTAAGATGTGGCTGAAGTTCCTTAACTAGCAGGGCAAACACCGGAGAGTCCTTAAAGACGTTCCTCTCAAATTCCGTGGGGTTAAGGATATGCAGTTCCTTCCCCTTTGATTTACTCTTGTCTGTACTCTTATTTAGCGTTTTGGGCCGTAAAGGATTAAGCTTAATCTTTTTACCCTGGAATACAAAGGAGCAAGAGTTAGTTCGACCGTAGATGGTGACATCGAGATCGAACAACCAAGGCCTACCTAATATCAGATGACCTACGTCCATTGGGAGTACGTCACACCAGACAGTGTCTTTGTAAGAGAGGATTTGAATAGGTACAAGACACCGTTCCTTAATGTGAATGGACGACGTGTCGATCCAGGAGACCTTATAAGGTTGAGGTTGGGACACAGGAGTCAGACCCAAGCGGGGGACGATGCTGGAAGATATCGCATTAATGCAGCTCCCGCTATCAATGATAACTTTACAGTCTTTTTCGCCGCATTTAATGTAAGTGTGGAAAATTGAGGTTCGTCTCCAGTCATCAGTCTCTTTAGGCTGGGTAATTGCACACCTTACTACATTCACAGTGGATCGGTCAGGTTCGTGGGCAATTATCTGGGGAGTAGGTCGGATACAGCCTAAAGTGTGTGATTCGTCCTCGGGTTCATCTTCGACATCTTGAATATCATCTAAATTAGGCTCATAAATTTGTTCCTCCAAATTATCTATGTCATCCTTCTGTTCATGTGCATCAATAACAAGGGTCTGATTTGCACATTGGGAGGCAACATGACCAAACCCTTGGCATTTAAAGCACTGAATTCGTGAGCTTGTTTTTGGAGGTTCACCTAAAATTCCTTTGCCTTTAATATCTCGATTTTGGATAGGAGGAGAAGAAAAGGGCTTAGGTGGGACAGAACTGACTGGGGTTTTGGGTCCAGATGGTTGGGCACTAGTGGGAACACGCCTGGTGTCAGGGCGCCTAGCAAACACAGATTTGGAGAATTGTTCGTAGTTTTGCACAAATGTATATGCTTGGTCTAAGGTGGCCACTTCACGAAGGACAAGTTCTTTCCTAAGCTCATCATTTAGGCCTCGTCGAAACCGGCTTAAGATCATACGTTCATCTTCAGCTATATTACTACGCATCATAAATTCATCAAATTGGGCGATGTAATCAGTAGCTGTGCGGCTACCTTGTCGTAAATTGTTCCATCGATCTAGGAGGTCCGCTTGATAACTTAGTGGGAGGTATTTTTCTTTCAATTTTTCTTTCATTTCTACCCAATCTGTAATAGCAGGCTGATGTCTCCTGGCTAACAGTTGTTCAGTATTTTGCCAAAACAACTTAGCTCGACCAAGGAGTTTCATTCTAGCGAATCGGACCCTTTTTCCCTCCGACAGATTGTACCACTCAAAGAAGTGGTCCATTTCGTGTAGCCAATCGGAGAAAACCTTTGGATCAAGACGACCATCAAAGGTGGGGGCTTCAATCCTAATGCCTCGCATTATATCTTCATCAGGGTCACGAGGTTCTCTGGGTTCTACGGTATGTCAGTGACCTTTATCAACATGAGGAACGGGACCAGGTCCCCTAGGGCGAGGGAAGGCATAATAGTGACCTGGAACAGACCTATTATCAAAGTTGTCCTGCCGAACCGAACCTTGTTGTTCTAGGATTTGTTCTAAGGTGTCGTCCTCATCAAGACCCGGTAAATGGGGAGTACTATCTCTTTGGGATTCAATAACCCTTTGAAGTGAAGCCTCAATTGAATCGAGTCGGGCATTAACCTGGGTGGATATTGTTGTTAAGTCATGAATTTGGGCATTGTTTGCTTGGACTTGGGCATTGGTATTTTGGACTTGAGTATTAGTGTTTTGAACTTGGGCATTAGTGTCGTGGATAGCTTTTAGTAGGGTTTCAATTTTGGAATCCATGTCTAGGTGGGACTCAAGATGAGATGTGACACGACCACTACGTAGATGCATAAAATGAATGACAAAATGTATGAGCTGACCAACTATAAAAGGTTCCTAAGTAGACCTAATGCATGAAATGAATTCAAAATTGCAAAGTTGATGCTCAATATAAGCTAAAACTACCCCCTAGCAATTAGTTATTGCAAACTGAAAATTAATATAAGACGCAGGCTAACAAGTAGCTGCAAACAAGTAGTACCAAGTTCTCGGACTATGCAAGGTGTCACGGAGCCACATATGTCTCCTCGATTTGATCTAGCTTCCCAGTTAATATTAAGGAAATGTGACTACTAGGGTTTCTGGTTGTCTTGTGGATGTATGTGGTTGCATGTGTTAGAATATATGGAACTTAATCACCAAGCACAAAATTTGATAATTGATGCCAACTTAAATTAACAGATTTAACCGGCGGGGAGGGGAAACAGAGTTGATACCAGAGCTGATTGAGGCCTGTGCTTGCCGAAGATGTTCCAGCTGAGATGATGCTGGGAAGAAGGTCACGGCGTTGCAGGGTCCGGTGGTGGTGGTCGGAGCAACTGTTGGCAGGGAGGAGCGACAGTGGCAGTCTGCGGTGATGGCTGTCAGAGCTGACAGTGGCGGTGCAGTAGTCGGCGACGGCAACGCGGCGGCGCGGCGGTGGGAGCAACCCGGCGGCGCGGCAGTAACTAGCAGCGGCAAGCGGCGGTACGGAGGAGGCGTGAGCGGCGCGGTGGAGCGAGCAGCGAAGATGGCAGCGGCGGTGGGACAAGGGCGGTGGCGCAGAGAGCAGTGGAAGGCCGCGGGAATGTCGGTGGTGGGACGATGTGGGAGCTGGTGTGGGGCGGCGGGAGGCGGTGATCGGAGATGAAGAAGAAGATCGGGAGAATAAAGAAGAGGGGAAAAGAGAAATAAAACCGCGGCACGTGCGTGACTTACGCGTCACGTGCAGCGGTTTTTTTTTTTTTTTTTTTTTTTGATAACCCAAGTGGATTCGGGTTATTGGGTTAACAGACCCAACCCGTTAAGATAGTCCGATCCGCAATATTGAAATTTGAATTTTGAATTTTTTTTTTTTTGAATTGGTTTGGGCTAATGGGTTATGGGTTAACGGGTCGAAATCTTACCCGTACTGTGGATCGTCTTCCACCTTCGACCGTCCGTCCGCTTCCGCCGGATCTCGCCTGATTTTGCGGCGGTGGGTGCGGGAAGACGTTGCGCCGGTGGAGCGGGGTGCTGGTGCGGCAGTGAACGGGGCGGCGACGTCCTTCACTTGGTCCGGCCACGGTCGGTGGCAGCAAGCTGCTGCCGAAACCCCCGGGGAAGCACGGCGGCGACCGAAGGCGAATCGGCGGCGCGGCGAAACGGATGCGGTGGGTGATGCTTGCACAGTGACAATCGGAGGAGAAATTGACGAGGAGGCCGGCTTATTTGCCTCCCGGGCTACCTTGGGGTTTTCCGGCGACAGTGCCTTTCTTCACTGCGTGAGATCCGAGAGAAGGAGGGAAAGAAAGGGCGAGAGCGTCGGAGGCAGCGGCGGTGGGAAGAGAGGGCGGCGGCGGCGTCTTGCGAAGGCGATCTGTGGATTGACGCCGGAAGACAGTCGACCGACGGGAGGGTTTTGCTTTTTCTTTCTTCTCGGTGGGTGAGGTGATGAACAGGGAAGAAAATAATGAAGAAAGGGAGCGACCCTTCTTCTTCGGAGTACGTGCCGTGCGACGACCTTCCGTGCGTTCCGGCGTTTGCGGTGCAAATGATCTAGCAAAATACAGGTGAGGAAAAGGCCGAAAAGGAATCGGCGGGGGTCCGTCCATAAACTGGATCCTTCGACTTCAGCAACAGAGGCAAAGTCAGCCCTGCTCTGATACCAAAGCTGATGCAGGACGGAAGTACGGATTGAAATACAGAGAGAAAGAGGAGAGGAAGAGGGGAAGAAGAAGGGAAGAGGAGAAGAGGAGGAAGAAGAAGACCAATTTTTCATTCATTAATTCATTAAAAAAAATAACAAATGCATGCCCTACATATATATAGGGCCACCAAATAACAAATAAGTCCTAACTAAAAAAAACAATTCGAAAGAGGTCCTCACAAGACAATATGCAAACTAATCCTACCCACATAAAATAAATAATAATAAAGAAAAACATCAATCAATCCAGCCACAATGAAAGTGGCTGGACCGTCTTCCTGCGACAACCATAATTCCGCAAAATAATCAGTCCAGTATTCGTGTCCGCACCATAAATTCAACGTGGTATACTCCTCCGTTCAGGAAGCCAAGATTTTTGTTGCAGATGGAGCTGCAAGCAAGCTGAGGCCCTGCAAATTTTGCAGAAAAATAACGAGCAAGGCAAAATATGGAGGATGCCCTGATTTATTGCCATGTCAGGCATGCGCGTGCATATTGTTTTAGAAAAATGTAATGATACACGTATATGATTTAAAGTATTTGCATGACATTAACATTTTGAACAGATGAAAAATAAATAGCATAAGTCCATTACATTGTCATAAATAATCTGACAAAGAACATTTTATTAACAGCTTCCAAAATGTTGTTGAAAAATCTTTACTACTTTCGAAATCTCTCACCATGCATTAAAAGCAAGTGTTTTTATATGATGTCCCAGTAGTTAAGCTTAGCTGCAACAGATGGAAGATTAGAATAGCTTGATTGGCTTCAGAATTAAATGAAACTTGAATCCATACTGATCGCATTCAACTTGACATTGTTCAAGGTCCAAAACGCTTAGGATTCCTCTACGTGGAGTTCGTAAAATGATCGTAGTGTTGCCATCCTCATGAGACTAGCTCATTTTTTTTTCTTCAAACCAAACATAAGGGAATGCTCCTCTTGATACCAAAAATGGATCGGTTAAAATGCTACTGGTTCTAAGCATGCAGATTAGGTGATTATCTATCTGATAAATTGGCAAATGAGACATTATACTGATCGCTGTATTATATTGCAGAGTTTCAAATATTTAATGAGAAGGGACTGCTTGCTTCAACTGCACCCGGATGATAATGCTGAAAGTAATTAGAGAGCTACGAAAACAGAGTAACTATCGATAATGATTGATCCTAATGGCTCATTCAGGAAATGCCTCCAAGTTCTCAACCCAGTGTGAGGATGATTCAGGCTTTAAACTAAGATTTAAGTTATATTTGGTTTAGGAGCAAACTGATGCAATTCAGGATGGGTCCAAGAATAGTTTTGGCATAGTTGGGTGTGGATTAGTCTGATTTAACTGTGGTGCGACATAGAGTCGTAGATATGCTCCCTATCCATAACCCTTCCTCCTCTCCATCAGATGTTGCTCTTCATCTCTTTTATTAGCCAAATTAGATTTCCTTTTCTTTTTTTGTTGGTGGGGGGACCAATGATTGCATGAGGGAATCTTCCATGCTCCAAAATTGAAGCCGTACAAGGCAAGGCAAGGGAACTAGATTTGGATGGTAAGCCACCATCCAAATGATGCAAAAAGAAGAAAAGACGAATTAGTGATGCTCAGAGATGCAAAATGGGAATGGCTTTGGGAGGAATCCCTCAAAAATAGATACTGTAAGCCAACAGCTGAATAGCCTCTCCTTGCTCTTGAAAGAGGTCCAATTTTCAAATCCTATGATGGCTCATCACTATGATATTTCCTAGAAATGTTGAGCAAAGAAGGATAGAAAGTAGGATGAAAACTGTTAGAAAAATATATCAAAAAGTGTATTCTCATTCCACAGAAGAAGGATTATCTAAATCTTCTCATCTCTGCTATTTCCCACCAAACATTTCAAATGATATAAATTATAACTGCAGCATTTTCCACTTTTCTGCATCAGCATGCCAAATTTTTGGAATCTTATAAATAATAATCTGCAGCATTTTCCAGTTTCCCACAATATTAGCATGCAACATATCTATGATCACAAAGAAGGAAGGATGCACTTTAATGCCAACCCGTCCATGGAATTTATTATATGAGATAATACGTTCCGTGCCTACAAAAATCCTGCATGCTGCAAGTCTAGTACCACAAGTCTTGGCTGCAATCAACATTGCAGCATTAACTGCTCATAGGAAAACATTATATCACTTATTCCTAGAAGCTCCATATGGACTTATCGCATTTTGCAAGAATAGAGCTAGTAAAGCAGAAAGCTCACCAACACCAAGACTCAATAACATGCAATTACGGGTTGTTGCTGGTCTCATTGTTGGTGCTGTTATTGTTGTTCACATCCTCAGAAGCAGCATTACCACCATCTATGCCCAAAAACGAGAACCAGTGATCAGCAGGACCTTTTTAAATAACATGAAAGAGAAAAGGAGGAAAAAAATCAGATTTAGTGATAAAACAATGACATATACACTGATACCTTCATTCTCCGTAGATGCATAGACTGAGCGGGAACGAACTTGTTGTTGAGGTGTAGGCTATAAAGTCAGCAAAACAATTACATGCATTATAATGATAGATGCATTGCCTGTTTTTCATATATATAACAACAGTGTATGCATATATGAACAAGTGGTTGTTTGATGCATGTTTGCATTCCTCAAGGGGATGGAGGAAGTGCGGCTCAAAAATCTGATGCATACACCTATGTGAATTTTTAGGGACAAATCACAAGGGACAATTTTAAAAATCACGTCATAGTACACATGAATGTCAAATAGGATAAGAGAAGGCAAAACGTGGGTACCTGCAATTTAGGCCGAAGTGCCTCAAGGGGTCCTTTAGGCTTGTGAGGTTGCCCTCCTTGCTACCAGTATCAATGAAAAAAAAATCAGAGTTAAAAATAAACAATAAAATAGGCCTAGAAGATTCATGGCTAACAACAAACTGAGTAGAAAAAAACAGTGTATCTGCAAAGTTCAACACATATTGTACCTTTCCTAAAGCCCAATCAGCAGAATCAAAGTAAGCACGTTCATGGTCCTGGAGAAGTTAATTCTCTGTGATGTTATTCCTTATTGTACAGGAAAAGGAATTATTTGTCTTTTCCTAATTTTATGCAACTATATTACATGAAGTGATAAATGGATGATTCCAAAGGAAGAGGGTTCTTACCTTGGATATGAGTGGTGGTTTTTTGGGTAAAATTCCTCCATATTTCTTCTTTATTGTTTCCTCCTGCAAATAGGCAGTCATGTAATTAACCATATGGGTCTAACTTACATCCATACAACACAGAGCATAGCTCAAACCACTTTATCAAGGTCACACAAAAACCCAGATATATTCAGAAGCAATGCATGTAACATATCAAGTATCAGAGCCAACTGCTTGGAAAATAATGGAGTAAAGAGAAAAGCATAATAGCACCTCGTCTTGGGATGACGGCATGGCATTCCCCTCATTTTGGTCCAAAATTTCAGGGTCCATGGCGGAAGCATCATCATCAACCATCTCTTTGACACTGCTATCTGTACATAACTGCTCACTGGCTTCAGCAGCCTTCATGTCTGACATAGTGTGCTCAAACAAGTCTTTGACAGACAAGCTGTAATTGAAAATGTTTGACAACATGTCTCATAAATTCTAAACTTAAGAGAACTGTCAAATTTATTATTCTCTATAATCTTTCTGGTGATCGACCAGAAATGAAGACTTTGCAAATGGAAGGACATGTCTGTAAAGAAAAGCTATCATAAAAGATGCCTAAAACAAGACAGAAGACTCTGATTTGAGCAAATAGCAGGATGACTCGGAGCCATACAACAAAAGAAGAAAATTGCAAAGGACATTTTTCAGGGTTTCAGAAGCCTAATCATGTGTACAGTAACAATTGCCATTGCTAATATGAGAATAAACTTCACATTCATGGAAAAGGAATAAGGAATGAAGATACATATAGAAAAGACTTACTCGTCAAGCTTCAGAATCTATGGTTGCACATCTTCTACTGGTGTACATTGATACTTTAATGCACCCATGCAAACTGATCCTTGTTTCTTAAAGTTCAACGCGAAATTGTATCCATTAAACAATTATACTCTCTTCTTTAAACAATTATTGTTCTCTCTTTAATGTCCAAAATTATGATCCACACAGGATAGCAGGTTTCCCGTAAGTTCTTCTAGCATTCCTTTGATGTATCGATTGACGATTCTGTAACCCAAACGCTCAACTCAACTTCATGTTTTATTTGAATCAATGCATCCCTCACCCTTTTTTCTGTTAAAAGGCGGAAAGGCGATGAAAAAACACTTGTTTGGGGATCTTTCCTTCAATTCTAACCAAATCTACAATTTTAAAAAGGAATCCTATTATAGTCCAACCACTTTCTGAAACCCATAATTCCAAATAACATTAACAACTTCAGCACACTCATCAACCAACATTGCTTCAATGAATAACAAGCACCAAGGAACCTTGGAGGTGTTAAAGAGGAAAACTTATTAACATTGTCATTTAAGGACAATATAACATTACATGACATTGAACCATCCTTGGAGGTGAAAAAAAAACTGAAAGTCCTGCATCCTATCTACTGCAACCAGAATCTGCATTCATCTATCCTGGCATTCTTCCCAGATAGTAATGCATTACATCACTCTATCTTCTGGTCCCTTCTATTTTCATCATATGGAATTGTATTTAAACTTGACTCTCTTTGCCCTATAATATGTGTTTCAAAGATAACACAATTCACTATGTCAGGACTTCAAACCTATCTTCTTCACCTAGACCTGTTCAATGTTGAGAAAATTTCAAAGGCTTGCTCACTTGTTGCATAAGTTCGACAACAATCATCCTACCAATGATTGGCATTTAGGTTTCATGGAAAGGCACTCATTTGCCAGAAGTTTTATGAGCTAGGAATTCGGCATCCATTATTAGAGGGTTGACATCTAGTTGACAGCTAATCAAAAATATTTGCTCACTCTTTGAATGGTATCTCCTTGACTTAAGAGTTGTCTTTATAGTTGATCCCCAAATTTTGAGAAAAGGCTGGAATGGTAATGATGATTATTGTGCCTAGCAGTGGAAGCATGGTTTTGGAACCATACATGCACCAAATAACAGTTAACATGCGTAAGGCATTGTTTTATTCTCCAAATTTCTTGGATATTTATGGGAAGGATATAAGAAGCAAAGAAGAGGGAGGTCGCATGAGATTTCTTTTTTCCCTTCTCTTTTCAGCAATCAAAGCACATGGAGTTGACACAAGTACATGCACATATACATACATATGTACATATAATATATAAATATATGAATGTAGTATGTAGGTTTGTATGTATGTATGGATGGATGCATAAAAAGATGAATAGATGTCATAACCAAATGTCTAGTTTTTATATTTCATACCAACTTTTTTGAGTCTCTTTCGACCCTCAAGTACCACATTCTTTGTTAGCAGTAAGTTGTCTAAAATACTGTCCCATCATTTACCACCCAATAGATATATCTTTATATTTATCCTCCAGTTAGACCCTTTAAGCATTGTTCTTCTAAATGGAGCTATCTTTGAGCTTGATCAGACCTGATTCTTCACTCCAACACGACCTTGAGACTAATTCAATTAATGAGAAATATAAATTGAAGGCAAAAATGAAAAGTACGAAGGCAAGGAGGAGGAGGAGGAAGAGGAGAAAGAAACTTAGTGATGGGAGGTAATGTTTCCTAGTTCAGGTTTTACTGATAGGATAGTGCAAATCAAGGTACTACAATTTCCTAGTTCATGTTTTATCGATAAGATAGTGCATATCAAAGTACTATCATTTTCTTGGTTCAGGTTTTAACAACATGATAGTGGAAACAAAGTACTGATAGACTTATATAAAGTAGATGGGGCCATTAGGTTCGATTTAAATTTGTTATTACAATTTTCTGCTTTAGGTTCCCCCATAGGATAATGCAGTCAAATGAACTCTGAATACTAGACAAAACAATTAGACTGGATCAAGTGGGAATGCTCTGAGACCAATCAATTCTTTTAGGCTCATGTTTGACCTAAAAGTTATACAAAAATCATCTGGACCAAATAGTCCGCTGACCAAAGCACTCAGATCAAACACATCGCCATACTTTGAGCAAAGCATCACAGTCACTGGGGACAAAAATTATTTTAAAAAGAATTATATGGCTCTGTCCAGCAGGAAAGATTGACAAAGGTTTCCATTAGTCGGAGCAAGCTGGATGTAAGGAAAGAAAGAGGGAAAGCTAACGTATGGGCATAAATTTACATTAAGATAATCTGATTTCGGATCATGGTTACGAAAAAGAAGTGAAAATTTTAAGAATGTGAAATTTGATTGAGTCAACAATCAAGAGGAGGTAGGTACTACATGAAATAGACTACCACCATAGAAAATTATTACTTCTAATGGCAATAGATGCCCTTGGGACAGAACAAGAACAAAGATACTATGAGGCTTTGTTGCTTGGTCACCTTGTGAATTCCTTATGCCATTCTAACTCTAGAATGGAATGTCATGATTACAACCACCCCCTCACAAATCACACTGACCACCGTAAGTCGCACCAATCCCCTCATGCCATGTTAGCACAGAAAAGTAATAGGTGATTTGCGCAGAGCCCCATAGCCTTACTTTAAGAACAATGTCTTTGTTATATTAGTAGCATATCAATGTTCAATTGGAGGTTCAAATTCGACACCAAGAGATTTGACTTCCTAAAGTTTTCTACAGCAGCCTATGCTTCATCATATGAGTTACTCATGGTCCTTATATCCTAAAAGGAGCAATTTCAAATCTAGCATCTATGCTTCAAGAAAAAATAAATAAACCATTCATTCGGTGACAAAAGAGGAACTAGTGCATTCATGGGTGGATTAGATATTGAGATAGAGAGATCATGAGTTATTTTGAGGGAGCAATTTAGAAAGATATTTGATAACCGTAGTCATTGATTAATAAAGGGAAAAAACTTCAGAAGTTAATTACAGGGTTCGATCATCTAAACGGATGCCCTGGGCGCATCCTTTAACATTTTTTCTTGCTTTCCAAATTTTATTGGAAACTTCAACATATGAAACTTATGGAAAGAAAAAAAAGAAAAAAAAGCCAATCAAATTTAGCATAGCAACCTAAAACACATCTTCTTGTATTTGGATCAAAGCATTAATGTCTTGAATTTTTTCTACAAAGTATAGAATGAAAATCAGAGAAATGTCAACTCATAAAATAAGAAAAATAAGATGAAGAAAGAGAAAAGACAATAAAATATCTTTCTTCCTAAAAATATATAGATCTACGAACCTTTAACTTTGTGCAACCTTTTTACTTCTTAAAAATTTTCTGAAATAGCCAGGAAAATATTCTGAAAGAATATGTTTAATTCGATAAAAGAGACATATTTAGCCCCAGCTGGTACTCTAGTTGCATCAACACTCTTGAGCAAATCTCATTGACGATCACCAACTTCATGCACTATTGCTATATTTTTAAGATCTAACAGTGGGGACCAACATTAAGCCTGCAATAAATTAAATTGTCGGACTTTGCTGCCCGTTGATTCACTATGTTCTTAACGTGTTTGATTCACCATTGGATGAAGATAATTAATCCAACTGATCAGAAATGCAAAATCCATCTTGCAGAATGACCATAATTAACATTGTAGCCCCTTCATGAACCATTTGGTATGATGAATAATATTCAAGAATCTCTTCATCCTCCATCATGGGATCCTTGTGAGTCTAGATTATATTTTTGGCTCTTCGCACTTGGACCTCATAGATTTACAATTGGATCCTGGTCACTACACGCCTTATTTGTTAACTAAGATTTCAAGGAACAGTCCTTATTCAAATCTTTAAAAGTTGAAGATACAAGTTTACAAAGAAACTACTAAAACACAAGATCTTTCCTAAATCCATCCATAAGCTCTAGTTACTTTAAAAGTTAGTTTGCTGAGTGATCACTTAAAGCAAAATTATTCATCTTTTGATCCACCCTATGGAAATCACCATAAGATGACAGGATTTATAAGCCATATCTTCACAAAATTGTGAAACTTTTCATTTAAACAGCAATATCGTTTCAAGGCCAGATAATGTAGGACAAAAATGAGAGAACATGGATTTCCATCAATTTTCCACCACATTTTCAAGAAGCAATGGCCTTCAAAATCAATATGACCAACCTATGAGATTCACAGATTTTCCCCATTTGAAAAGCCATCCTAATCATCTGATTGTTTTCTATGGCCATAGAATGTGGCATTCATTGCTTAATAAGGTCAAAAAAAAAGAATTAAAAAAGGATAATCTATGATTTTTTTTGATAGATCTACGAGTTCTAAACAACCAACTTTATCCCATGACTCATGTCGAGTGTTTGTTAGGTCAAGCACACATTGAACAGTTGTAAAGCATTCCTAATGATCTAATTGATAGTCCATTATATTGGCTCAACCTCATTGATGGGTACAAAAGAAACACCGAATCACCAACAAAAAATCTATCTATTTTTTTTTCTTCACGAGATAACATCACAGATTTTAAATTACTCTTAAAATGGATAAAAGGAAAAAAATTAAAGAAAAAAAAACCTTGAAGAACCCGTGATGGGAGGAAGCTGAACAGGACTTTCTCTTAAATAAAACGAATCGGAAAAAATAATAAAAAATTAACCACTAACAAAATACAAGGATGCAATGTACAGAAGATCTGAATCCTAAATGGAGCAAAAAAAAAATCAGCATAAACGCCCATAAAAAAGATGAAAAGAGTTCAGATTTTACCTCCGACGAGAGAACAATCGGCTTCCAAGAAGAAGACAGGGAGAGAGAGTAGCGGATGAAAACGGGGTAGAAGAAGATGGGAGATTTTTTATTTATTCTCCCCCTTTTTTTTTCCAAGATAGCGTGAGCCTTGCGGGCGTCCAAGATTCCCCAGCGCCAAGATCCCAAACAATGATGGCGATGCGAAAACAAACATAACGTGCCGATCCCATCGGCCTAAGGCTGCAAATGGGTCGGGTCGACCCGTGACCCGACCCGACCCAAATTTTAGGATCCGTGGATCCGGATCTGGTCTTAAAATTTGATCCGAACCATTTTTTGGGTCGGACCTAATCTGAACCCGACCCGACCCATAATTTTTTTTGGATCTATTTCGGGTTCACTGGATCCTGACCCGATCCAATCCGACCCATAATTTTTTTAGATCTATTTCGGGTTCACTTGATCCCGACCCGAAGACCCGACCCGAACCCGAAATGGAGTGGGATCAATTGAAAGCACAGCGCTAGCCTTAATTTCTTCCCCCTTGGAGGTGGAGGCTCTCGAGATAGAACTCGGGGAGCACTGCCCTTGCGACGAGGTTCATGTCCCCTAAGGCCACAAAGGTGATAAAGACCATGACTCTCATACTCATATCCCCATGGTGGCCCAAGGTCCAGAGAAATGGGAAGGAGAGGAGGAGGAGGAAAGCCCTGAAGATGCTTCCACCTTCGAAGGCCACCAGCATGAAGTAAGGGAAGAGAGAAGAAGATTGGAGAAGAATGCCTTGGAAGTCACAAACTATACTCTGGGCCTCCCTCCCCTCTAAGGAACACTTGGTCACGCTGGAGTAAAGGAAGGAAACTTGGTGCAATCTAGAGGGGTTTCTGTGGAGGAAACCATAGTTCCTGAACTTCTTAGCTGCCCTGTAAAATGTGAACAGCCAGCGTGCTGCTATCTTTAACAGAACCATGGGAACAACCATTGCCACCGCTTCTTCTCACCCCTTCTCTCTCCTTATCTATCCCACCTCTCCGTTGTTCTCCTTCCAAAACTTAATCCAATGGTTTATAGTATGAGCTGGCTCGCGGGGAGAGATCGTAGTTATGTTGTGGAAAGTGTACAAAGGTGCCGAGCCCATATGACAATAAAGGAATGGAGAGGCCGGTGGGTGAGACGCGCGGTTGAGGCCATCTGGTTCTGTGCACCGCTGGCATTAATGGCGGCACCAAGGCACCAAACCAGGGTTTCTAGAGCATCGTAGCTCGTGGCAGGGCCAGCGTCATTAGGGTTTCGGAACCTCCTCGGGAAGCGTGTCCGGTCCACGTCGAGTCGACATCTGCAGCCATATTAAATGGCTCTTCGATTCATCTTTACCGTGGCATATGGAAAAGAAATCCTTTTAGACCGGGGCCATGCCGATCTAGCTTCGAGTTCCAATTCCATGGGTTTGAAATGAAATTATTACAGGATACAAGGTCCCTGCTACTAAATGTCTTCCTGCTAGTTGTTGCTGCTGTTTGCCTTTTTTTTCTTTTTTTGAACCGATACTCCTCCATGGGAATTGGGAAAGGGCGCTTGGGCAGATGCAATGCAGGGAAGGTGATCGAAGCTAGCTAGTGGGACTTGGCTGCTTTGCTCCGTTGATGCTTAATTACTAGATGTTCCTATATGAAATATTATTCCATGGATATCCATGATCACATGCTATCATATAAATATACATCAACTCTTTCGTGCTGAATGAAAGTCAATATGGTACGTAAGTGGTAACAGATACCAACTATTAGTGACAAAAATGTCAAATGCTGACCTTGGCAAATTCAATTTTTTATTTTCCAAAAGTGGGTTCGAACACGGATTCAGTCTTCCGCATTGCATTTCAACTTCATGGGAAGTATACATTATTTTATAATTTTTATATCATTTTTAGTATTTTATATATGCAAAGAGACGGAATATACTTCTCTGTGAAGAAAAAGGTATACACTTTTTTCGATTTAAAAATCAATAATAAAATATATAAATCAAATATTTATATTATTAATCGTGAACTATAATACTAAAATTATCTAAAAACTAAAAATAATATATTCTGATAGCCTTTAGTCTATGTACCAGCTTATTAATTATGATCTACGTATTTTAAAATATTCGTAGATTGAAAAATCGATAGATTTAGTACTTAGATTATAATAATATATAGTTTGATATCATTTTAAATATTTATTTTTTCACTCATGTGATGCGTTGGTTAGAGATATCAAAACATCTGATTTTTAGTTGTAGACATATTATTGGTATAGATCATGATTAATGATATCGATCGTTCGATTTAAATGCACCATAATTGATTTTTGAATCAACAGAAAGTAGATACTCTTGTATGATCGGGTTGTATCGCCTTTCGATCATTGGTGGAGAATTGCCGTGGGATGAAATGCTTGATTAGCTGTGGTATAAGATTAGATTAGATTGCTAGATTAGAGTTGTGTGATCATCGCCCCGCATTTTGTTTGTGTATGATTGTGGGTTCTACCTCCCTAGATTATGATAACCCTATTAGGGGTTTCTGACTATGCAAAGGTAAGCTACACATTAAAGAATAGTGAAGAGAAACTAAGAGAGGAATTGGTGTAGTATCTATTCTATAAGTAAGCATAAGTTAAGAATTAAAAGAAGAGACTAACCTGGCTGGTGTTGGTGGGGAAAGAAGAAGGCAAAGGATCTCAACCTTTTTTTTTTTTTTAGTGGATGCCTCACAGTACACGAGTACGGACATACCCAATAAAATTAGAAATAAAATTGGAAAACAAAACATCACGGAGAACCCTAGGCAGCTCTCCCTCCTGTATCCACAGAGTATCGTCTGAGTGACTAGCCACGTAAGAGGTCACCCAATCGGCGACCCCATTAGCCTTTCTATAGATATGCTTAGCCAGGAAGGCCTCCTCGTCACTACCCATTGCCCAAATATCATGGAGTAGGGGATGGTTCCACACCACCACCTACAGACCCTCCTGAATCCACCCTATAATGGTAGCTGAGTCATCCTTCATAATAATGGAGCTAGCTTGCAATATTCGTCGTACATATCTAAGGTCTTTCCATGTAGCCTTCAGTTGCACCGGAACTGAGGTCAGCAAAAATATGGCATTTCAAGATGAAATAATAAGGGTACAAAAATTTAAAATACTAAAATAATCTAAGAAAGAGAAAAGGCCAGCATTGGAGCCTCTCCATCGGAAACTCAGATTAACAATTTTTTTATTCAACCCTATCTGGGGTCCAGCTGGCCCTTGCCCTAAGTGAGACTCTTCGGGCTTGAATTAAGAGTGGGTCTACTGAAAAGTGCTTGGGGGTGACAGACTTCAATATCTGATGCGGAATAGAAGAAGAGTATAAATATGATAGGATAATTTTCAGAACTCAAAGAAGCTCCACAAACTTTTACCAAAAAAACAAAAAAAAAGAAGCTCCACAAACTACTACGACTCATCCTTGGCATCTCTGGTTCGTACTAGGGGCAATTTTGACCGCAGGCTAGTAAGGGGAAGAGAATACTTTTTGTGAGATCAAAATTGAAATATTTCAAAATGCGTAAAGACTTATCGAAAAGATTCAAGTCTGAAATCTTGGGATAGAAGAAAATAAAAGATTGAAAATCAAGAAAAAGAAAGAAAGAAAGAAAGAAAGAGACAACATTTTGAAAGCTTGACGCAGATCGAATTTTTTGATCGAGAATGTATCAGAACAAGTCCCATCTTTTCAAGTATTCTTAGACTTGTTGATGGCCATACAACTTCCGGCTTTTTCCAAGGCATTGTTCAATGTTTTTGTTCGAGGGGACTCTAAATGTTTTGGATTATACTTGATTAGATTTATTTATTTATTTATTTATTTTTGGATGGATGTATCTTAAGAATTAGCAAAGCGAGCTTCTATCTTGCCGCCCTTCGTTCTTCTACCCCTTCGTTCTTCCAGCTTTAAGTTTGCCCACGATTTACTTGATTTGCTCTTGAGATAATTAGTCATCTTACTTTCAGAGCTAACGTATTGCCTAAAACTGATCATTGGCCGAATTTGAATATAAAAATATCAAATTTTATACTGACTCATTTTAAAATTTAATTAAAAATAAATATAATTTAGATTCAAAGCTCGGTCCATCATCAACTCTAGCGCTACCGTAAGCAAGCTCTTCAAAAGAAGAATTTAGCTAATTATATTACACAAGATGTAAGAGTTTGAGATGCATATGTTATTTATGCATTCTGCATGCACAACAGTGGAGTGTGCTTCAAATAAAAAAAAAGTGAAAATCAATATAAGTAGAAGTATATAAGGGTCAGGGTATAGAAATACCGTTCCTGCGGTCACAAGGATATCGAAACCTCGGAACTTGAATCCCATGTATTTGCCGAGTAAATGAGAGGATATCATTTTTTTCCCTTGAAGTTAACGTTACATACCTCTGGATTCATGCTGGTAAGTGGCCTTAAAGACTCGCAGCTGAGAGGTCACCTCATGGCGTAGCAGCAACAAAAGCAAGCTGTGATTGGACGTGCATGAGGCCTTAGACCGTAAAGGCAATCGAATATTAAATCAGATAATAAATATGAGTAGCTGGAAGACGTCACACTTGTAAACCCTACGAATTGAGGTACGTAAAAGAAATGGCTTGGACCATGGGGGCGAGGTCTTTCATGTTTGATGATTTCTTCTTTCTTTATTACTTTCAGGGCTCGTTTGGTTCGCAGGAAAAGGAGGGGAGAAAGTGTGGTCAACGGAAAAGTAATGAAATGCCTCTTGTTTGGATGGAGTTTTCAAAAGAGAGAGATGAGAAAGTTGTATTCCCATGAAAATTCTCATTGATTCCCACATTTCATGGGAAAGTCTTTCCCATGAGAAACATGGAAAAGTTACTTTCCCATGAGGTGGGAATCACTCCTTTTTTATTTTTTCCCAAAAAGACCCTTCAGCATTAAATAAGCATTAAAGAGGCATTAAAGACCTAATTTTTATTAAGGGCATAATAGGAATTATACATAACTTTCCTAGGAAAGTGGATGGTCAACCAAACATAAGCACTTTGAAAATTTGTCACTTTCCCATGGTTAACCAAACATGCCAAAAGTACTTTTTTAGATATCCTCTTCTTAGAAATCTGATTCCCAGGAATCATATTCCTAGGAGGGAAAATACTTCCCGCGAACCAAATGAGCCCTCAATATAAGCTCAGTTTCTGAGAAAAATAAGATGGTAGTCAACCTGATGGAAGATAGTAATCCAATTCTTTATTGTCTGTGACCACTTTTAATTTTCTGTTGGGCACGAGATTATGACCCTCGATGGGTGTGGACCGTGTGGTTTGCAAAATTAACTAAAATGCCCAAGAACGAGTAAGTAGCACGGGAATCATCAAGGATGAAATATTCATATCAAGTTATAATTTATAATGTCTCAAATTTCCACAAATGTATCAAAATATTAGTTGTAAAAAATTATTGCATTGATAGTCGTACAAATTATAATTGCAAGAAGTGACACAATACATGTGCAACGAGTTGAATTGGCTTTCATGGAACGGATATGAAATGGTTATGGTGGTGACTGCACAAGTTTGTGTGCATGAGTTAGATATATTTAATAAAATATAGGAGATTATTGTAATATATGGTCGCAAAATTTGACCAAAATTGATATCTCGAGCTTGTTGCAGTCTGAATGGGAATGCACGCTGCTATGATTGATTTATAGCAGGCACCAGCAGTGTGGTTGGAAGCCAACTCCATATATAACTATAACATCATGGATTGCTAATTTTTCTCTGGGCAGTTTATTGAAGAATGAAGATGCCATTACTGAAAGACATCAAATGGAAATTAAACCTGCAAAAGTTCATAGTATCCCGCATTTATCCTGAAGCCAACAAAGCTGCTGATTTCATCGCCAAAACTGGCACTACGAAGTAAGGGCCTGCTAAAGATGTTATTCACTGAGGTCTATATTCCATTTTGCAGGTTGATGCTGATGGTACAACCTACATATAGGAGAAAATAGATGACAGCGGCTGGGAAGGTATTTGCTCGTACAGGCTGACAGATTATCTGTTTGTGCTTCAGACAGGGCGCTTCAACAGCGGATCTACATTCTCTGAAATCTTATATAATGGATCTGCTTGGTTACAATACGTATCACCTGGGGTGCAGCAATAGCTTCAACTGAAGATCTCTGTTGGAAGGAGTGTGCTATATCCATATCATGTTCTAATCGTTGCAATTTCTGGTGGTTTACCTGTATTAATTCTGTATGCAAAGTAGTAGAGAAGTTACAGACTTCTGTTAGGATTCTAGTTACCTGGTTTGGGTTGTAAGAAATCGTGAATTGTTATGTACACTTTTATATGTTAATGGAGAGCTTTTAGCTTCTCCTGTTACAAAAAAAAAAACCAGTTTATATACTGCCAGCAATGTTTCACGGGAAGGAAAAACGACTAATTTTAAGCGGTAGTGTTAGAATTCTAGCTTTATTAAACATATCAGATGCATTGATGAGCGTTAAAAAAGAAAGTTGTGGAGGATAAAATCCTTAAGATCACAAGGAAGAAAGCTGAAATCGTCAACAACTTCGAACATTTTCTATCGTCTTTCAATAAATACTGGCTGTAAACCTTCTCGCTATTAGTTGGGCCATTGGTTGGCATCCTTCTCCCTAGTGCTTGCTTTGATGAGAGGTTGCTGATATGACTCGGGAGGAATATTAAAATAATGAAGCTATCAAAAATAATTAGAATAGACATTTATTAATACAAAAGAATAATGAAGCTTTTTTATATTAAAATATCTGCTTATGAACACACACAGAAATTTAATTGGAGGAATATTATTGCAAAAATACATGATTTGAAAGGTAAAATATATAAATATATATATTTTTTTTTTCTAAAACAGATGAATACGAATACATCCAATAAAATCAAAAAATAGAATATTCCAAAATGCCAGAAGCAGATTCCTATCTCAACCCATATGGTACTAACCGTATGGCTGGCCACATACGGATAGTATGTGCATTGTAATTTTTGTTCCTTTGCATGTGAGATGAGTATCCTGCAACAAGACATATTACTACCATCAATTCACATGATTAAGAAAGACATCTGACCGCAATGTGCATTTGTCTGTCTTGGAACATAGCCATAGCATATAAGAGTTGAAGCAACTGTCGACGGTACTTCTCATTTGGGAAATGTGGAGAAGCAATCATTTGGCCGGACATTGGAATCTTCTAAAAATGTATATGTCAGATAAACTTACCAAGCTTATGCAGCAATCGCATCCAGAAATCTCAACATCATGAGATCATGGAGCTTTGCTGATGCCGTAGTAACTGCTTGAGTGCCATAGCAGACACCATATATGACGACATTAGTTGTTTAAGAGTACTACAGCAGCCACTGCTCACCTAATTCTATATTCAAATGTTTAGCAGGAAGGGATATGCAGTAGATAACTGACATGACATCATTTGAAACGTTAATGATAACAGAAAAGGTTTGTAGTACATTGGAATTAGGTGTCTCCATCAATATGGAGAAAATTCCGCTCATGTCGGCCAACAATTTCAAAATAGAACATCTGCAATCAGTAAATGAATCAGGCTATGAATCAGCAAATGAATCAGGCTAAGTAGCAAATGGAACCTGTTCAATTTCTTACAAGAATAAAAATGAATTTAATTTCTAGTAAATATCAAGCCAACTAAACCCTGGGAGTCAGCTGGGACTATGCAGTACAAGTACGGCAACAGAAACCTCCAGGGTTTCCATCTTTTTGCATGATGCTGCTGGACCTGACTGTTAACATGGCGAGCCATCTGTTCATCTCCATACGCTTTTTTTTTTTTTTTTTGAGTACCTGAAGGCATTATTCTCATTCTATCTGGCTGGAACATAGCCGCCCTGTCTTTAACACGACAGTTTCTTCAGAAGATTGGGGCCAGAGAGGTGACAAGGCCACCACCCTGCCAATAATTATTAGAGTTGGGGACACCAAGTCTGCTAATTTAACCTCATAGACAATGTCCTTAAGTTCTGCAAATACCTGCATCAAAGGAAGTTATCACTCGAATTTGAAAAACAAGGGTTGAGAAGAAAAGTTAAAGCTCAAGGAGATCATTTGCTGGTTGGTTATCTGCTAAACTTCAGTCGGATTACTTGATGATTTTACATTTAGTTTTCTTGCATGCTTTGGTAGAAATTTTAAGAAATAGCAGTTCATTACTGACCATTCGTTACTGTGGGGTAGTTCCTCGCTCCACTGCAACAGCTGGAGTGTCCGGTGGCAAGCCATGATTCATCAATTTTGAAGCAAGAGCTTGGAGGGTTGACAAACCCATATAGACAACCAAAGTTGAATCAGGATCAGCAGCATTCTCTTCCACATAAAGAGGATCCATTCCTCCATTTCTTGAGTGTCCGGTTAAAAATCTAACACTGCAGCAAAGAGCAAAGAACAGAGGGTTAAGTATTTTGAATACTCAAAACTGGCATAAATACCCTTAAAAGCATGCTTTTTTGTTATAAAAAAAAAACATTGATGGGAAAAAAGGCTCTTGCATATTGAGTAGTCTAGCACTAGAGTACTTCCTATTCGCATTATTGAGTAGAGTTATCAAGTATCAATAATACTTCCAGCACTATAGAACAATTCATTTAGGCTCTTTATTTGCACTATTGGCACTCTCACACATAAAATATTATAGTTCCAAAGTATGTGTATTGTGATCAGCATGTCATGGAAAGCCTGGAATTAGAATTCCTGCAGACTCAGGTAATCAGAGTTTTTAAAATTATTGGATTGCCCTAAACAGAAAATATGAATCTTAAAAGGCATTAAATCTCATTAGTTAAATCTTCAATCATCTCAACTATTTTGGATAATAGTAGTTCTAAGTCTAGCTCTAAGCAACAATACAGTCACTCTATCTTAAGTCTGTGTAATTTTATTAAACATACAACAACGCAACTTCTTACTTTAATTTTGACATTCCAGTATATTTCCAATAGTTTAAATCACAATGATCATGGGATATGTTGGAGGAATTGGAAATTACGGATCAAATGTATCTATATGGATATTAGGGCCCACAAAGCGCTATGATGAGATTACAGATGGAAATTTGACAAGAAGCGATACTAGGACAGCATCAAAATACATTAAGCAGAGAATCCATGCAACAAAGATATTTATTAAAGCTACAATTGCTCAAAAGGTCCCTATAGATCTAAAACTCAATCATAAGCTATGAATTGAATGAAGCCTATTGCTAAAGCATTAGTCAAGACCAGCAGCAGGATGAGAAATCCAGTGATAAATGGTGAATCAACAGACTGAAGAACAATTGAACCAATAAAACTACTTCCACCCAAGAAATGGTAGTGAACCACTGTAAGTTCCACCCAAGAAGCAGGTGTCAGTAAACAGTGCATACTTGCCTCAAAAACTAAAAGAGCCAGAGAACAATACTGTTCTCAGAACAAAAAGCTTTTAATGTTACTAAAGCAAATTTTACAATGACTAAGGGAAAGCAAGGCAAGACGAATCATGTTACCTATTTGCAACACCTCGGTGGGTCAGTGGGATTCCAAGCTCTGCTGCTATCCCAGAAGCAGAAGTGATCCCTGTTTTATATGATGGTGGTCAATAGATATAAGGATGACTAATCATGGAAAACACTTTCAGGTTAACAAGTGGTATACCTGGAATGACCTTGACTTGAATTCCCTGTTTCTGGAGAAAATCCATCTCCTCTCCGCCTCTGCCAAAGACCTAAAGAGCCAATAAAATATTATCAAGCAGCAACAGTGATGATTCTTCTCTTTTCTTTTCTTTTTTTGGCTAAGCAATCATCACAATCATCTTTAACCGGAAAAAAGAAAAAGAACCTATGAAGCACAAACTCATCTCTAGGAGAGAACCTAAGTATTATTTTTCAAGCCTTTAGCAAATAATATCTATAGGATGCAGCATCTCCTTTTGGCCAGACATGTGAACCTTAAATTGCAGCTTCACACTGGACTCAGACCCAATAAACACCTCTGATCCAATCTTAGCCACAATCCCATTGAATATTTTTGACTGAAACTTTTGTCAGCTAGCTCAAATAGACAGCAACCTGGCTTTGTGCCAAGCTGCGAAGTTCAAAAAACTTCCTCATGGAACCATCTAATTTATCTTCTATCAACTGAGTGATGTTACTATATAAGTAACTTTCAAATTCATTGGAAAACAAATGTATGGTGATTGACCAATGAGTTTGCCTGGCTACAAGCTAAATTTAGCCTACATGCTTTTTCTTTGTGTATCACTTGATGTATGTCTTCATAATCGTATGTAGATTAGCCAACATTAGAAAAAACTGACAGTAAATAGCTGAATCTTGCATGCCTTATAATTCATTTTTCATATTCTGCTAACTTCATGCTTGAATATTTTCCTTATGCTTTTGGTTTAAAGTTCTTAACATAGGGGATTCATCGCATACAAGTATGAAATTTCTAAAACAGAAACATTTTCTTAATATTTAAATGACAACATTTTATAACACAGAGACATGGAAATATCACTTGATTAGAGAAATGAGAAAATGAATAATAAGTGTGCAACATGTCTCACCATACTTAAGTATGACATTTGAGTTTAAAAAGTAACTAGGGTCATAAAAAGGGAAAAAAAACGAGAATGATAACAAGATCAATCTCTTCCTTTAATCATAACGTGTCTGCCTCTACGTGTGGTATCACATAAGTCGAAAGGCATTCGGCACAGGTTTCTCTAATTGATATATCTACGGGACAATAGTATTGCATGATGCAGTTTTTTCCTTATTTCAATATCACATTGATAAGTTAATAAATAAAGCCAACCAAGTCTAGTCCATTACTTTCTGTTCTTCTATAGGCACATCCAATCCTAGCATCTTATCGCTTGTATTCATTTCAAATTCAGTAATTGTCCCTCTGCAACTCTTTTAAATACATGTTAACCATGTGTTAGAATCTAATGTATCTTGGTGAGTTGACACACGTTTGACTTCACACTGAATTAGCGCTGGGAATGCTTTTCGCAGGCCAAATATAGTAGCCCATTCCTTCCCCAATAAAAACACTGCAGATGAAGCACTAATATACAAAGAAAACTCACCAGAGGATCGCCTCCTTTTAGCCTCACCACATTGGCGCCAGCCTCAGCGAAGCTCAGAAGCAACTCATGAATCTCCTCCTAAATATAATATATCAGGAAAGGAAAAAAAAACACAAATTTGAGAACAATGCACTATGAAGCCCCGAAACAAATCTCAACCAAAACGGAGGAAAATAAAAAATATCGATCTTTTGCGACCTCACCGACCTGAGTCCGGCTATGATATCCGGCCGTCTTCCCGACATAGAGCATCTTGGCATCTGCCCTGACGAAACCGAGCACATCATTGGACACCAGACGATCATAGAGGACGAGATCGGCCTGCTCGATCGCCCGCACCGCCTTCAGCGTCAGCAGCTCCGGGTCACCCGGCCCGGTCCCCACCAGCGACACACTCCCCGGCCCGCTGCGGCCGCCGCCGCCGCCTACCTCCGCCCTCCGGGCGGCCCTCAGGGCCTCCAGCAACCGCTTGAGCTCTGGCAATTGCAGCGCGATCTCGTTCTCCCTGTCGCTGAAATTTTGGTGGACCGAAACCGGCAGCGGGACGCCGGATCCGTAAACCCAGCCATCTCTTCGGTATCTCTCGGCGGAGTCTTTCTCCGTGAAGGGAGATGATGGAGAGGCCGCGGCGGAGCAAGAGACGACGCGTTGTGATTGACGGCAGGGGAAGAAAGGGGATAACGGCGAAGGTTTGGAGGAGGGGAGAGATGGGGAGGAGGAAGAGGAGACGTGGGTGAGGTTTCTAGCGGGCGAGCAAGAAGACGAGGCGGCGGCTAAGGCCATGGTGGGAGAGAGTTGAAATGAGCTCAAATGGAAGTGATGGGGGATTTTGGGGCCGTGACGGCGGCTCCTTTTAAAAGAAGGGAAATGCGTGGAATATATAATAGGGAAAAGAGGTAGGACGGATTTGAAGTCAAATGAAACCTTGTAAGCTTTGGCGAGGCGTTTTCTGGCTGCTGCGTTTTGGTGACGCCGAAGGGGCGATGGTGGAAGGGAATGTGGCTCTTGCCTCTTCGTGGTGAGGGAGGACCAGGTTCAATGAACCAAATCGTGTTTCTATACAATAAGAAAGGCGTGGTATTTTTTTTTCTAAAACAAATTATTCATACTTTTCTAATATAAATGTTTTCACTAAAATCAAAATATAGTATATTTCAGAGTGCACTAGGCAGCTTCAGCTCTTCAATCCAAAATATATTTTTGGAATGGTTAGTCAGAGAACATTCAATCTACAGCTCCATTGATCTCTCTGTAGACATGCTTAGTCTAAAAAGCCACCTAAAAAAGATGTCTTTCAAATGATATTTTTTGTTCCATTCTATTTTAAGCGAGCTAGCACCGTTCACGTAACACATGCGGTAGTGTTTTTAATTTTGTTTTCTTTTTCTCGCAGATCTAGGTAACTAATTAAAGCTTTTAACCGAAGACATTATCTTAACCACACAACATTTTCCTCTTCCTTTTCTGAGGCCACATGAGGCCGATCAAGGAAACCAAGTCTTTAAGCAATTCAACTTGGTCGATCCCCTATACATAGAGAATATTGGTACTTGGGGCACCAGATTAACCTAACGTAAACGTGAGGACTCTCTGCCAGTCTTGAGTTAACAAATAAGGAGTGTAGTGATCAGGATCCAATTGTAAATCTATGAGGGTCCAATTGCGAACGGCCAAAAATATGATCTAGACTCACAAGGATCCCCTGATGGAGGATGAAGAGATTCTTGAATATTATTCATCGTACTAATGGTTCATGAAGGGGCTATGATGTTAATTATGGTCATTCTGCAAGATGGATTTTGCATTTCTGATCAGTTCGATTAATTATCTTCATCCAATGGTGAATCAAACACATTAAGAAAATAGTGAATCAATGGGCAGCAAAGTCCGACAATTTAATTTATTGCAGGCTTAATGTTGGTCCCCACTGTTAGATCTTAAAAATATAGCAATGGTGCATGAAGTTGGCGATCGTCAATGAGATTTGCTCAAGAGTGTTGATGCAACTAGCGTACCAGCTGGGGCTAAATATGTCTCTTTCATCGAATTAAACATATTCTTTCAGAATATTTTCCTAGCTATTTCACAGAATTCTTAAGAAATAAAAAGGTTGCACAAAGTAAAAGGTGTCCATTGTTTTAAAACGCTTCAGAAACCGACATAGCTTATAAAAAGGTGTTACACAAGCCTCAAGGCGCATCACATTTTTGTGATCCATTAGGTGATAGTTTTACATGGGAACGAATTTTAGTAGTGTGATAGTTTATAGTTGTTGCCCAAGGCCTTAAGTTTCGAGTTTGAGTCATGCATAGGTAGAGCCTGATTCTAGAAGCATCTCAAACCGTTCAAAATAGGATTGTGTTCAGCTTGGCTAGATCAAGTGAGAAGCATAGGAGAAGAATTCAATCCTACTGTTCGAAACCTACTATTTTATCGAAATTAACCTAGCCAATGATTTCTTCTGGGATTCTGGCCATCTTGTCAAGCAAAAGAAATCAGTTAAAGGATCAGCACATTGGGTTCCATCTTGAATTCCCTGCTCTTAAGGCCAATCTATCCTAAACTTGCTGCAGACTGAATTCGATCTTTTAGAAGGAAAAAATGCAGCAAGCAGCGCATATCAGTCTCGCTACGACCCACCCTAGTTCTCAACAAACAGAAAGAAGAAAAAACAAAAACAAAACAAGTGGAATGCAGGAAAAAGCAAACACGCAGGGAAAGGTGTTAAATCACCAAGGTGACAAAACACAGCATGGAGGCCTTTAGGTTAACTGAATGCTTAATGCAAATAAAGCAATGGCATACAATGCGACATTCTGAATGGCTCTTGTAAATGTCAAACGAGGCAGGGAAAAAATACAAAATGTAAGTTGCAACTAAATATTCTGATTCGGCTTTCTTTATTGCATAAAACCAAAGTCCTGGCCGAATGAAACCAGCCAGTCAGGGATGCAGGACTAAATGTTTTAAGATTCATGTCTAAGTTGAATCTGAAAACAAAGATCTGATATCTTTATTGGATACAGGCACCAGCATGCGGCATGATTGAAGTAGAAGTACACAATCAAGTCTCATCAAAAAGAAGTGAATGGCCAGACCTGTGTATAACTGTTTTGCTGGATGAAATAACTCTAAAAAGAAGGTGATGCACTTTTATCATCCAAGCCAGCATAAAGAAAATGGTTGAACCAACAAAAGAATTCTTGGAAACACCCATACAATATTTTATCTGGAGAATATTAACTCGCATGCTTCAATAATTTAGGGGCAATACCAAGTTTAAGCAGAATGTTTGAAATTTCCAAGTTGGAAGGACTTGGAAGGCGTTCAAAAGAAATCTACTAACTGTAACAGAAATGTTACTTATCACCATCTTCCTCGTTCTTTTGCCCATAGCGGCGGTTGAACTTTGCAATCTGACCTAGGCTCTGCGCCATCTGACGCCTTGCTCTAAAATGATAGACTTTGCCAACATGATGTATCTTGGTCATCAAAACATGCATCAATCTCCCACTCGGAGTCACATAGGAAATCCACTGCATCTGGGGGTGCAACCCTTTCTTCATCCTTCCACCTAACAATCATGTGAAGGCTTGCTAATATAAGTGACCCAATAAGACAGATAATGGTTAAAAGAATATATACGAAATTGAGTTTTCTCATCACAGAAAGATTAATCAACAGATACAAATCCTTTTGACCTAACTACAGACCATCTGACTGATTTGCAACTCGGGCAACTTCATTGTATTTAAGTTGGTAGATACAGAAAGTGAAAGTTACAGCAAACATCAAAATTGCCTATATGCAAATGCAATAAGGCTGAAGAAGGAAAATTATGACCTGGTATGTACATAATTGTGATTGTAAACCGTTTCTCAGAGGGGATGTACCATTGCTATACATTCTTAAAATAGAAAAGAAACATAGATGAAGATTAAATTTTGAAGGCATAACTAAGTGTTTTAAAAATATATAAAGTAATGCATCATTTTCATAATTATTGTTTTATGAGTTCACTTCACTTTGGAAACCAACTAGAGCACTATACACCGCCAAGATTTCTTTCCCAATACTCGAAGTCGTCCCCAAATGCTGGAGAGGCTTACATTGTATAAGCAATAGGGGTGGCAAAATATGATCCGACCCGCCAACCCAACCCGTGTTCGACCCGCCATAAACAGGTTTGGGTTTAGCTTAAACAGGTTCGGGTCGTAAACAGGTTGATCCGTTTAACCTGTTTATTAATTGGGTCAGATATAGATTTTAAATTTCTGATCCGTTTAACCCGTTTAATTGTTGGGCTAATAGATAAGGGACAGCCCAACTCCCTGCCTCGGCCCGCTTTCACCGCCTCGGCCCAACTCCCCGCTTCGGCCCGCTTTCACCGCGAGGTCCACCGTCCGGTTTCACAGTTTCACCGCGAGGTTGATTGGACGTAAAAGGCGTCGCTTAGGGTTTGTGTCTTTGTGAGCGCCGCCCGAGCTCCATTCCCTCAGTCCCTCTCCCCTCGCCTAGTCTCCTCTCCTCCGGACCTCCGCCCTCTCCTCCCCCTTGCCGACTCCTTCCGCCTCCCCGTCGACGGCGACCGCAGCGGCTCGACGGGTTCCTAGGACGTTGCTTCCGCCTTCTTGGGGCTTTTCGTCGTCTCGCGACTTGCCGGCGGACGGTGACTGCTTTGTCTTCTCCACGGCGACGGCCTCCTCCTCCTGCCCTATCCGTGCGTTCTCTCCCCTTCTTCGCTAGTAGTATAGTCATGCTATCTCTGATTTCCTTCCGCCATCTCTTTCTGCCTCTGTTTCTTGATCTTAGGGATCTTGGATCTCAAAGCGGCGGAGGACGTGAGGGCGCTCTATCTCTTCTTCAAAGCGGCGACTACTGTGGAGTCCAGCAGCGCTGCAGCAGGTATGCCGGTGGAGGGAAATGGTTTGGTTTTTACTTTTTATGGTTTGATTCATGGCGAAGGCTAGGGCTTCCAGATTTTTTCCCCCACCCGAATCGAAGCCGTCGATGATTTCCGGAGAGAAAAAAATTTGGGGATGGCGCCTAGAATCCTAGATCAGAGATTTTGAGGGCTCCCGTTTCCATTTTTTTTTATTTTTTCCAATAAAAAAATTGTAATCTGTTAATTTCTCTCCTTCCCTTGTTCCTCTCCGTGTTTTCTTTTTACTTAATTTCTGGTTAAATTTATTTTTTTTAAAAAATTGCTTGACCGTGTTAATATTGGTGGATTTATTGTTGGCACTGTCCATGGCTTATACGCCAACTATCTAATTTAACTATTTAAGTCCAATAGTTAAACGGGTCGGGTTAGGTTAAACGAGTCGGGCTGGGTTAAACGGGTTAGCTGTTTGTTAAACGGGTTAAACGGGTCAGGTTACCCATTTAATAAACAGGTCAGGTTCAGGTTGTAATTTTCTAACCTGTTTAATAAACAGGTCGGATTCAGGTTTATGATTTTTTGATCCGACTTGCATATGATCCGACCTGTTTATGTCCGACCCAACCCGATTGTCACCCCTAATAAGCAATCATTAGCTAACTGTTTGGCACAAAGCTTTTCTCGCCATCTCGGGATGGGCGTGTCAGAGAGCTTGTTTGATAAATCCTCGTGGCAAGTGGTAAAAAGATGCATAGGCATGCCACCGGCGTTAGAGCAACCGAAAAGAGGATAATTGAAGGAAGGATATCAAACTAGCGTTTGTCCAAGTGCTTGGACCTTTAAGGACTTTTGCCATTATCATATTGCCGTTCGAAAGAAAATGGAGAGGGATAGGATGTAGCCTGAGCTACGGTAGGAAAAATTTAAGTCATTTTGGAATATCAAAGTCATTTTGAGCGGCTTGTCAATAGAGCTTGTAATTGGCCAAAACGGTAACTTGTTGGAACTTTTATTGAAGGACTTTGCTCATACATTCGTTGTGAGATGAAGATGTATAAGCCCTACATTATATTGGTAGCTATCTCTTTTGCCCGATTATGAAAGGAAAGACTCATTAAAAATACCTCATGCTTAAACAAGAGAGTAAATAACAAGAAATTCGTAAATTTCAAGAAGATACACTCAACAACAAATATGTTAAGTGGCTTACACAAGAGGATCTCATGGACAGAATAAGCCAAGGCAAATGTTAGCATTGTGATGAAAAATGGCATAGAGAAAATTGCTAGAAAAAGATAATTTTTCTTATCGAACCTGCACATATTGACACTTCACAAGATGAAGAAGATGAAGATGATCGCCATGTACCACCTAGACAAATATAATCTTGAGAACAAGATCATCTAGAAGTGAAAGGGAATGATATGCTTCTTATCTTAGGATCCTAATTTTAATTTGATTTAGCACAAGAATTAGGAGGAGTCCAAGTTTAATAAAGATTGGCTACATCATATTCCTATTTTGCTTTTTCTTATTCTTGTAGGACAATTAACTCTGAATCTATATATACGTAGTGCTCTAGACAAGCAATGAATTTAATAAAAATAGTGTAAAGGTTATTCGAGGTCCAAAACCTCTTGAATTGATCGAATACTCTTTCTTCTACCTATATCTCTATTTTTCTATTTTCTTTTGCTCGAAATTCTATCAATAGTAAGTGGGTTCCTATCAAACAGAATACATACACATATATATACGACTTTTCAAAAACTAGTCTCGCATTATAAAAATTTCATCATGACATGAAGATAAAATATCTTTTTTTTCGTATCCTAACATCGAACTAGAAAGAGGAGACTAACTGAACAAATTTAGTTCAATGTCGAGAAGTTATGTAATTTAAAAACTATCCTTACTGCAAGGAGAGGGGAAAACCTATGATTTAAACCCACCCCCCACCCCAACCTTCGGGGCGTCTCATGGCCTGCTTTCACCTGTTCTCCAAGCCCAAAGCGGTGATTTTTCACGAAGCTTGTCGAAAGAAATCAAACAAATGGATTATTGCATTTCAATAGTTTAATGGGTTATCATCTTCGAATCAAAATTTACAACAATTCAAAAAACTAGAATAGTAGATTAGAGAGAGAGAGACCTGCCGGTCGCCGGTCCGAGGTTAC
Source organism: Phoenix dactylifera (assembly GCF_051530095.1). NCBI lineage: Eukaryota > Viridiplantae > Streptophyta > Magnoliopsida > Arecales > Arecaceae > Phoenix > Phoenix dactylifera. The sequence goes on along the minus strand of NC_143198.1, from coordinate 27,042,930 downwards.
AGAGGTTGAGCTTTGAGGGTGAGTCGAGAGAGATCTGCAGCCGCCCAACAGGAACCCTAGTCCTTAAATCCAAGGAGGCCCTTGGCAAAGCAAATGGGCCGAGTTAATTTTGTCTAGGGCTAATCTCGGCTCGATTCCCTTTAACGTGCGCTAGGAAAGGGGATTGTGGGACAAGATCCCGCCCCGCAGCCCCACTGGCGTCTCTGGGTTACTAGGCTCGTCTTGGAAGTTTATTTGGATAATTGGGCTGAAAATCTTATGAAATTTATGGACTAAGGCCTTGTTTGGAGGAGCTTTTGAAGGGCCAAAAAGCACTTTCTGGCCCTCCTAAAGCACTTTTGGATAAAAAAAAAGATGTTTGGTAAAAATTTTGGAAAGCTGTTTTAGCTTTTTCAGAAAGTTAAAAACAGCATTTTGGGGAAAGCTCCAATTTGGAGCTTTTCGAAAAAGCTGTTTTGAGCTTTGTCGGAAAGCTTTTTTTCCACCAAAATACCCATAATAAAATATAATAATTACATACTTTGTCCCTTTATAAACCTAAAAATCTGCCCTAACAAATAATCCTAGCCGTGGATTAGACTCTCTTCTATGCAAGAAGAAGTATTTTTATTTTCTATTTTTGTATGCATCTTTTGAATCACGTTTTAGGAAAAGAAATTTTTTAATTTCTTCTTTTAGATGCATTAAAATCTGTTTTTATGGCCTTTTGAGAAAATAGATGAAGTAAAGGATGGTAATTTTACAAGAGATGCCATTTACAATAGTTGAACACCCAGCTTTTCAAATGTTTGTTAGGAATCTGAGACCAGAATTTCATATTGTTTCAAGAACAACATTGGCTTCTGATTGCTTTAAAATATATGAAAACGAAAAAAAAATGAAGACTTGAAGATTTCTTCAAGACGAACCATGGAAGAATCAGTTTAACATTGGACATGTGGACATCAAATCAGACATTGGAATACATGTATCTCACTACACATTACATCACTAATGATTGAAAATTAAAAAAGAATATTATCAATTTTAAGTTGGTTCCTTCACCACATACGGGCTTAGTCATTAGTGATGCTATTGCTAGCTGTATTTTATCTTGGAATATTGAGAAAAGGTTGGGTTCAATCATTCTTGATAATTTGTCAGCAAATACAGTTGTAGCAATATAACTTCAAAAACAATTCAGAAAAGATTTACTTTTGGATGGTAAATTCTTTCATGTGCATTACTGTGCACATATTCTTAATTTGATTGTGAAGGATGGGTTGAAGGTAGTGGAGGGTGCTATTCATAGGATCCGCGAAGCTGCTAAATATATAAAATCATCTCAAGGAAGGTTGGAATTGTTTATGGGAATTGTGAAACAATTGAAGATGAATGGTAAGAAAAGGATATGCATAGATGTACCTACTCGTTGGAATTCTACATATCTCATGTTAAACGATGTTATACAATTCAAGGATGTATTTATGCGACTTGTGGCCCGGGATTCTAATAAACATTTGAAAAGCTGGGTGTTCAACTGTTGTAAATGGCATCTCTTGTAAAATTACCATCCTTTACTTCATCTATTTTCTCAAAAGGCCATAAAAATAGATTTTAATGCATCTAAAAGAAGAAATTAAATTTTTTTTCCCTAAAACGTGATTCAAAAGATGCATACAAAAATAGAAAATAAAAATACTTTTTCTTGCACAGAAGAGAGTCTAATCCACGGCTAGGGTTCTTTGTTAGGGCAGATTTTTAGGTTTATAAAGGGACAAAGTATGTAATTATTATATTTTATTATGGGTATTTTGGTGAAAAAAAGCTTTCCGACAAAGCTCAAAACAGCTTTTTCGAAAAGCTCTAAATTGGAGCTTTTTTTAAAAAGCTGTTTTTAGCTTTCTGAAAAAGCTAAAACAGCTTTTCAAAATTTTTACCAAACACCTTTTTTTATCCAAAAGTGCTTTAGGAGGGCCAGAAAGTACCTTTTGGCCCTCCAAAAGCTCCCCCAAACAGGGCCTTAGTCCATAAATTTCATAAGATTTTCAGCCCAATTATCCAAATAAACTTCCAAGATGAGCCTAGTAACCTAGAGACGCCAGTGGGACTGGGGGGCGGGATCTTGTTCCACAATCCCCTTTCCTAGCTCATGTTAAACGGAATCGAGCCGGGATTAACCCTAGACAAAATTAACTCGGCCCATTTGCTTTGCCAAGGGCCTCCTTGGATTTAAGGACTAGGGTTCCTGTTGGGCGGCTGCAGATCTCTCTCGACTCACCCTCACAGCTCAACCTCTGTAACCTCGGACCGGCGACCGGCAGGTCTCTCTCTCTCTCTGTCTCTCTAATATACTATTCTAGTTTTTTGAATTGTTGTAAATTTTGATTCGAAGATGATAACCCATTAAACTATTGAAATGCGATAATCCATTTGTTTGATTTCTTTCGACAAGCTTCGTGAAAAATCACCGCTTTAGGTTCGGAGAACAGGTGAAAGCGGGCCATGAGACGCCCCGAAGGTTGGGGTGGGGGGTGGGTTTAAATCATAGGTTTTCCCCTCTCCTTGCAGTAAGGATAGTTTTTAAATTACATAACTTCTCGACATTGAACTAAATTTGTTCAGTTAGTCTCCTCTTTCTAGTTCGATGTTAGGATACGAAAAAAAGATATTTCATCTTCATGTCATGATGAAATTTTTATAATGCGAGACTAGTTTTTGAAAAGTCGTATATATATGTGTATGTATTCTGTTTGATAGGAACCCACTTACTATTGATAGAATTTCGAGCAAAAGAAAATAGAAAAATAGAGATATAGGTAGAAGAAAGAGTATTCGATCAATTCAAGAGGTTTTGGACCTCGAATAGCCTTTAAACTATTTTTATTAAATTCATTGCTTGTCTAGAGCACTACGTATATATAGATTCAGAGTTAATTGTCCTACAAGAATAAGAAAAAGCAAAATAGAAATATGATGTAGCCAATCTTTATTAAACTTGGACTCCTCCTAATTCTTGTGCTAAATCAAATTAAAATTAGGATCCTAAGATAAGAAGCATATCATTCCCTTTCACTTCTAGATGATCTTGTTCTCAAGGTTATATTTGTCTAGGTGGTACATGGCGATCATCTTCATCTTGTGAAGTGTCAATATGTGCAGGTTCGATAAGAAAAATTATCTTTTTCTAGCAATTTCCTCTATGCCATTTTTCATCACAATGCTAACATTTGCCTTGGCTTATTCTGTCCATGAGATCCTCTTGTGTAAGCCACTTAACATATTTGTTGTTGAGTGTATCTTCTTGAAATTTACGAATTTCTTGTTATTTACTCTCTTGTTTAAGCATGAGGTATTTTTTAATGAGTCTTTCCTTTCATAATCGGGCAAAAGAGATAGCTACCAATATAATGTAGGGCTTATACATCTTCATCTCACAACGAATGTATGAGCAAAGTCCTTCAATAAAAGTTCCAACAAGTTGCCGTTTTGGCCAATTACAAGCTCTATTGACAAGCTGCTCAAAATGACTTTGATATTCCAAAATGACTTAGATTTTTCCTACCGTAGCTCAAGCTACATCCTATCCCTCTCCATTTTCTTTCGAATGGCGATACGACAATGGCAAAAGTCATTGAAGGTCCAAGCACTTGGACAAACGCTAGTTTGATCTCCTTCGTTCAATTATCCTCTTTTCGGTTGCTCTAACGCCGGTGGCATGCCTATGCATCTTTTTACCACTTGCCACGAGGATTTATCAAACAAGCTCTCTGGCACGCCCATCCCGAGATGGCGAGAAAAGCTTTGTGCCAAACAGTTAGCTAATGATTGCTTATACAATGTAAGCCTCTCCAGCATTTGGGGACGACTTCGAGTATTGGGAAAGAAATCTTGGCGGTGTATAGTGCTCTAGTTGGTTTCCAAAGTGAAGTGAACTCATAAAACAATAATTATGAAAATGATGCATTACTTTATATATTTTTAAAACACTTAGTTATGCCTTCAAAATTTAATCTTCACCTATGTTTCTTTTCTATTTTAAGAATGTATAGCAATGGTACATCCCCGCTGAGAAACGGTTTACAATCACAATTATGTACATACCAGGTGATAATTTTCCTTCTTCAGCCTTATTGCATTTGCATATAGGCAATTTTGATGTTTGCTGTAACTTTCACTTTCTGTATCTACCAACTTAAATACAATGAAGTTGCCCGAGTTGCAAATCAGTTAGATGGTCTGTAGTTAGGTCAAAAGGATTTGTATCTGTTGATTAATCTTTCTGTCGTATATATTATTTTAACCATTATCTGTCTTATTGGGTCACTTATATTAGCAAGCCTTCACATGATTGTTAGGTGGAAGGATGAAGAAAGGGTTGCACCCCCAGATGCAGTGGATTTCCTATGTGACTCCGAGTGGGAGATTGATGCATGTTTTGATGACCAAGATACATCATGTTGGCAAAGTCTATCATTTTAGAGCAAGGCGTCAGATGGCGCAGAGCCTAGGTCAGATTGCAAAGTTCAACCGCCGCTATGGGCAAAAGAAGGAGGAAGATGGTGATAAGTAACATTTCTGTTACAGTTAGTAGATTTCTTTTGAACGCCTTCCAACTTGGAAATTTCAAACATTCTGCTTAAACTTGGTATTGCCCCTAAATTATTGAAGCATGCGAGTTAATATTCTCCAGATAAAATATTGTATGGGTGTTTCCAAGAATTCTTTTGTTGGTTCAACCATTTTCTTTATGCTGGCTTGGATGATAAAAGTGCATCACCTTCTTTTTAGAGTTATTTCATCCAGCAAAACAGTTATACACAGGTCTGGCCATTCACTTCTTTTTGATGAGACTTGATTGTGTACTTCTACTTTAATCATGCCGCATGCTGGTGCCTGTATCCAATAAAGATATCAGATCTTTGTTTTCAGATTCAACTTAGACATGAATCTTAAAACATTTAGTCCTGCATCCTTGACTGGCTGGTTTCATTCGGCCAGGACTTTGGATTTTATGCAATAAAGAAAGCCGAATCAGAATATTTAGTTGCAACTTACATTTTGTATTTCTTCCCTGCCTCGTTTGACATTTACAAGAGCCATTCAGAATGTCGCATTGTATGCCATTGCTTTATTTGCATTAAGCATTCAGTTAACCTAAAGGCCTCCATGCTATGTTTTGTCACCTTGGTGATTTAACACCTTTCCCCGCGTGTTTGCTTTTTCCTGCTTTCCACTTGTTTTGTTTTTGTTTTTTCTTCTTTCCATTTGTTGAGAACTAGGATGGGTCCAAGCGAGACTGATATGCGCTGCTTGCTGCATTTTTTCCTTCTAAAAGATCGAATTCAGTCTGCAGCAAGTTTAGGATAGATTGGCCTTAAGAGCAGGGAATTCAAGTTGGAACCCAATGTGCTGATCCTTTAACTTATTTCTTTTGCTTGACAAGATTGCCAGAATCCCAGAAGAAATCATTGGCTAGGTTAATTTCGATAAAATAGTAGGTTTCGAACATTAGGATTGAATTCTTCTCCTTTGCATCTCACTTGATCTGGCCAAGCTGAACGCAATCCTATTTTGAACAGTTTGAGATGCTTACAAATTAAGCGGGTCTAGAATCAGGCTCTACCTATGCATGACTCAAACTCGAAACTCAAGGCCTTGGGCAACAAATATAAACTATCACACTGCTAAAATTTGTTCCCATGTAAAAGTATCAGCTTATGGATCACAAAAATGTGATGCGCCTTGAGGCTTGTGTAACACCTTTTTATAAGCTATGTCGGTTTCTGAAGCGTTTTAAAACAATGGACATTTCTCTGAAGCTCAGCATCCGCCTCACGGAGCCTCCTCTGCCCCATCCGACCCTCATCATCTTCCAGAGTTAACTTCACCGAGGGACCTACTGCATCTTCCTTCCTAAAAATATATGGATCTTTGAACCTTTTACTTTGTGCAACCTTTTTATTTCTTAAGAATTCTCTGAAATAACCAGGAAAGTATTCTGAAAGAATATGTTTAATTCGATGAAAGAGACATATTTAGCCCCAGCTGGTACGCTAGTTGCATCAACACTCTTGAGCAAATCTCATTGACGATCGCCAACTTCATGCGCTATTGCTATATTTTTAAGATCTAACAGTGGGGACCAACATTAAGCCTGCAATAAATTAAATTGTCGGACTTTGGTGCCCATTGATTCACTATTTTCTTAATGTGTTTGATTCACCATTGGATGAAGATAATTAATCTAACTGATCAGAAATGCAAAATCCATCTTGCAGAATGACCATAATTAACATCATAGCCCCTTCATGAACCATCAGTATGATGAATAATATTCAAGGATCTCTTCATCCTCCATCGTGGGATCCTTGTGAGTCTAGATCATATTTTTGGCCGTTCGCACTTGGACCCTCATAGATTTACAATTGGATCCTGGTCACTACACTCCTTATTTGTTAACTCAAGACCGGCAGAGAGTCCTCATGTTTACGTTAGGTTAATCTGGTGCCGCAAGTACCAATATTCTCTATGTATAGGGGATCGACCAAGTTGAATTGCTTAAAGACTTTGGTTTCCTTGTCTCATGTGGCCTCAGGAAAGGAAGAGGAAAATGTTGCGTGGTTAAGATAATGTCTTCAGTTAAAAGCTTTAATTAGTTACCTAGATCTGCAAAGGGAAAGAAAACAAAATTAAAAACACTACCACGTGTGTTACGTGAACGATGCTAATTTGCTTAAAATGGAATGAAACAAAAAATATCACTTGAAAGACATCTTTTTTGGGTGGTCTTTCAGATTAAGCATTCCTACAGAGAGATCAATGAAGCTGCAGATTGGATGTTTTCTGACTAACTATTCCGAAGATACACTTTGGATTGGAGAGCTGAAGCTCTCTAGTGCGCTTCGAAATATACTGTGTTTTGATTTTACTGAAAACATTTGTATTAGAAGTGTATGAATAATTTATTTTTTTTAAAAAAATACAACATACTTTCTTACCGTATAAAAATACGATTAGGTTCACTGAACCTGGTCCTCCCTCACCACGAAGAGGCAAGAGCTACATTCCCTTCCACCATCGCCCCTTCGGCGTCGCCAAAACGCAGCAGCCAAAAAACGCCTCGCCAAAGCTTACAAAGTTTCATTTGACTTCAAATCCGTCCTACCTCTTTTCCCTATTATATATTCCACGCATTTCCCTTCTTTTAAATGGAGAACAACTCCACTACGTTCTAACCCACTCTGCCGCCGTCGCGGCCCCAAAATCCCCCATCACTTCCATTTGAGCTCATTTCAACTCCCTCCCACCATGGCCTTAGCCGCCGCCTCGTCTTCTTGCTCGCGCGCTAGAAACCTCTCCCACTTCTCCTCCTCCTCTTCCCCATCTCTCCCCTCCTCCAAACCTTCGCCGGTATCCCCTTTCTTCCCCTGCCGTCAATCACAACGCGCCGTCTCTTGCTCCGCCGCGGCCTCTCCGTCATCTCCCTTCACGGAGAAAGACTCCGCCGAGAGATACCGAAGAGATGGCTGGGTTTACGGATCCGGCGTCCCGCTGCCGGTTTCCGCCCACCAAAACTTCAGCGACAGGGAGAACGAGATCGCGCTGCAATTGCCAGAGCTCAAGCGGTTGCTGGAGGCGCTGAGGGCCGCCCGGAGGGCGGAGGCAGGCGGCGGCGGCCGCGGCGGGCCGGGGAGTGTGTCGCTGGTGGGGGCCGGGCCGGGTGACCCGGAGCTGCTGACGCTGAAGGCGGTGCGGGCGATCGAGCAGGCCGATCTCGTCCTCTATGATCGTCTGGTGTCCAATGATGTGCTCTGTTTCGTCAGGGCAGATGCCAAGATGCTCTATGTCGGGAAGACGGCCGGATATCATAGCCGGACTCAGGTCGGTGAGGTCGCAAAAGATCGATATTTTTTATTTTCCTCCGTTTTGGCTGAGATTTTTCTCGGGGCTTCATAGTGCATTGTTCTCAAATTTGTGTTTTTTTTTCTTTCCTGATTTATTATATTTAGGAGGAGATTCATGAGTTGCTTCTGAGCTTCGCTGAGGCTGGCGCCAATGTGGTGAGGCTAAAAGGAGGGGATCCTCTGGTGAGTTTTCTTTGTATATTAGTGCTTCATCTGCAGTGTTTTTTTTGGGGAAGGAATGGGCTACTATATTTGGCCTGCGAAAAGCATTCACAGAGCTAATTCAGTGTGAAGTCAAACGTGTGTCAACTCACCAAGATACATTAGATTCTAACACATGGTTAACATGTATTTAAAAGATTTGCAGAGGGATAATTACTGATTTTGAAATGAATACAAGCGATAAGATGCTAGGATTGGATGTGCCTATAGAAGAACAGAAACTAATGGACTAGACTTGGTTGGCTTTATTTATTGACTTATCAATGTGATGTTGAAATAAGGAAAAAACTGCATCATGCAATACTATTGTCCAGTAGATATATCAATTAGAGAAACCTGTGATGAATGCCTTTCGACTTATGTGATACCAAACGTAGAGGCATACACGTTATGATTAAAGGAAGAGATTGATCTTGTTATCATTCTCGCTTTTTTTCCTTTTTATGACCCTAGTTACTTTTTAAACTCAAATGTCTTACTTAAGTATGGTGAGACATGTTGCACACTTATTATTCATTTTCTCATTTCTCTAATCAAGTGATATTTCCATGTCTCTGTGTTATAAAATGTTGTCATTTAAATATTAAGAAAATGTTTCTGTTTTAGAAATTTCATACTTGTATGCGATGAATCCCCTATGTTAAGAACTTTAAACCAAAAGCATAAGGAAAATATTCAAGCATGAAGTTAGCAGAATATGAAAAATGAATTATAAGGCATGCAAGATTCAGCTATTTACTGTCAGTGTTTTCTAATGTTGGCTAATCTACATACGATTATGAAGACATACATCAAGTGATACACAAAGAAAAAGCATGTAGGCTGGATTTAGCTTGTAGCCAGGCAAACTCATTGGTCAATCACCATACATTTGTTTTCTAATGAATTTGAAAGTTACTTATATAGTAACATCACTCAGTTGATAGAAGATAAATTAGATGGTTCCATGAGGAAGTTATTTAAACTTCGCAGCTTGGCACAAAGCCAGGTTGCTGTCTATTTGAGCTAGCTGACAAAAGTTTCAGTCAAAAAAATTCAATGAGATTTTGGCTAAGATTGGATCAGAGGTGTTTATTGGGTCTGAGTCCAGTGTGAAGCTGCAATTTAAGGTTCACATGTCTGGCCAAAAGGAGATGCTGCATCCTATAGATATTATTTGCTAAAGGCTTGAAAAATAATACTTAGGTTCTCTCTTACAGATGAGTTTGTGCTTCATAGGTTCTTTTTCTTTTTTTTGGTTAAAGATGATTGTGATGATTGCTTAGCCAAAAAAAGAAAAGAAAAGGAAACAATCATCACTGTTGCTGCTTGATAATATTTTATTGGCTCTTTAGGTCTTTGGCAGAGGTGGAGAGGAGATGGATTTTCTCCAGAAACAGGGAATTCAAGTCAAGGTCATTCCAGGTATACAACTTGTTAACCTGAAAGTGTTTTCCATGATTAGTTATCCTTATATCTATTGACCACCATCATATAAAACAGGGATCACTTCTGCTTCTGGGATAGCAGCAGAGCTTGGAATCCCACTGACCCACCGAGATGTTGCAAATAGGTAACATGATTTGTCTTGCCTTGCTTTCCCTTAGTCATTGTAAAATTTGCTTTAGTAACATTAAAAGCTTTTTGTTCTGAGAACAGTATTGTTCTCTGGCTCTTTTAGTTTTTGAGGCAAGTATGCACTGTTTACTGACACCTGCTTCCTGGGTGGAACTTACAGTGGTTCACTACCATTTCTTGGGTGGAAGTAGTTTTATTGGTTCAATTGTTCTTCAATCTGTTGACTCACCATTTATCACTGGATTTCTCATCCTGCTGCTGGTCTTGACTAATGCTTTAGCAATAGGCTTCATTCAATTCATAGCTTATGATTGAGTTTTAGATCTGTAGGGACCTTTTGAGCAATTGTAGCTTTAATAAATATCTTTGTTGCATGGATTCTCTGCTTAACGTATTTTGATGCTGTCCTAGTATTGCTTCTTGTCAAATTTCCATCTGTAATCTCATCATAGCGCTTTGTGGGCCCTAATATCCATATAGATGCATTTGATCCGTTATTTCCAATTCCTCCAACATATCCTATGATCATTGTGATCCAAACTATTGGAAATATACTGGAATGTCAAAATTAAAGTAAGAAGTTGTGTTGTTGTATGTTTAATAAAATTACACAGACTTAAGACAGAGTGACTGTATTGTTGCTTAGAGCTAGACTTAGAACTACTATTATCCAAAATAGTTGAGATGATTGAAGATTTAACTAATGAGATTTAATGCTTTTTAAGATTCATATTTTCTGTTTATGGCAATCCAATAATTTTAGAAACTCTGATTACCTGAGTCTGCAGGAATTCTAATTCCAGGCTTTCCATGACATGCTGATCACAATACACATACTTTGGAACTATAATATTTTATGTGTGAGAGTGCCAATAGTGCAAATAAAGAGCCTAAATGAATTGTTCTATAGTGCTGGAAGTATTATTGATACTCGATAACTCTACTCAATAATGCGAATAGGAAGTACTCTAGTGCTAGACTACTCAATATGCAAGAGCCTTTTTTCCCATCAATGTTTTTTTTAATAACAAAAAAGCATGCTTTTAAGGGTATTTATGCCAGTTTTGAGTATTCAAAATACTTAACCCTCTGTTCTTTGCTCTTTGCTGCAGCGTTAGATTTTTAACCGGACACTCAAGAAATGGAGGAATGGATCCTCTTTATGTGGCAGAGAATGCTGCTGATCCTGATTCAACTTTGGTTGTCTATATGGGTTTGTCAACCCTCCAAGCTCTTGCTTCAAAATTGATGAATCATGGCTTGCCACCGGACACTCCAGCTGTTGCAGTGGAGCGAGGAACTACCCCACAGCAACGAATGGTCAGCAATGGACTGCTATTTCTTAAAATTTCTACCAAAGCATGCGAGAAAACTAAATGTAGAATCATCAAGTAATCCCTGAGGACTGAAGTTTAGCAGATAACCAACCAGCAGATGATCTCCTTGAGCTTTAACTTTTCTTCTCAACCCTTGTTTTTCAAATTCGAGTGATAACTTCCTTTGATGCAGGTATTTGCAGAACTTAAGGACATTGTCTATGAGGTTAAATTAGCAGACTTGGCGTCCCCAACTCTAATAATTATTGGCAGGGTGGTGGCCTTGTCACCTCTCTGGCCCCAATCTTCTGAAGAAACTGTCGTGTTAAAGACTGGGGAGCTATGTTCCAGCCAGGTAGAATGAGAATAATGCCTTCAAGTACTCAAAAAAAAAAAAAGCGCATGGAGATGAACAGATGGCTCACCATGTTAACAGTCAGGTCCAGCAGCATCACGCAAAAAGATGGAAACCCTGGAGGTTTCTGTTGCCGATACATGTACTGCATAGTCCCAGCTGACTCCCAGGGTTTAGTTGGCTTGATATTTACTAGAAATTCGATTCATTTTTATTCTTGTAAGAAATTGAACAGGTTCCATTTGCTACTTAGCCTGATTCATTTGCTGATTCATAGCCTGATTCATTTACTGATTGCAGATGTTCTATTTTGAAATTGTTGGCCGACATGAGCGGAATTTGCTCCATATTGATGGAGACACCTGATTCCAATGTACTACAAACCTTTTCTGTTATCATTAACGTTTCAAATGATGTCATGTCAGTTATCTACTGCACATCCCTTCATGCTAAACATATGAATATAGAATTAGGTGAGCAGTGGCTGCTGTAGTCCTCTTAAACAACTAGTGTCGTCATATATGGTGTGCGCTATGGCACTCAAGCAGTCACTACAGCCTGAGCAAGCTCCATGATCTCATGATGTTGAGATTTCTGGATGAGATTGCTCCATAATCTTACTAAGTTTATCTGAAATATACATTTTTAGAAGATTCCAATGTCCTGGCCAAATGATTGCTTCTCCTCATTTCCCAAGTGAGAAGTACCGTCGACAGTTGCTTCAACTCTTATATGCTATGGCTATGTCCCAAGACAGACCAATGCACATTGCGGTCAGATGTCTTTCTTAATCATGTGAATTGATGGTAGTAATATTTCTATGTTGCAGGATACTTATCTTACATGCAAAGGAACAAAAATTACAATGCACATACTACCCGTATGTGGCTAGCCATACGGATAGTACTCTATGGGTTGGAATGGAGAGCTGCCTCTGGCACTTCAAGATATTCTGTTTTTTGATTTTATTGGGTGTATTCGTATTCGTCAGATATGAATCGTCCGTCTTAGCAATATATATATATATATATATATATATATATATATATATATATATATATATATATATATATATATATATATATATTACCTTTCAAATCACGTATTTTTGCAATAATATTTCTCCTATTAAATTTCTGTCTTTGTGTTAATAAGCATATATTTTAATATAAGAAAACTTCTTTTTTCTTTTGTATTAATAAATGCCTATTTTAATCATTTTTGCTAGTTTCATTATTTTAATATTCCTCCCGAGTCAAATCAGCAACCTCTCATCAAAGCAAGCACTAGGGAGAGGATGCCAACCAATGGCCCAACTAATAGCGAGAAGGTTTGTAGCCAGTGTTTGTTGAAAGACAATAGAAAATGTTCGTGATTGTTGACGATTTCAGCTTTCTTCCTTGTGATCTCAAGGATTTTATCCTCCACAACTTTCTTTTTTAATGCTCATCAATGCATCTGATATGTTTAATAAAGCTAGAATTCTAACACTACCGCTTAAAATTAGTCGTTTTTCCTTCCCGTGAAACATTGCTGGCAGTATATAAACTGGTTTTCTTTTTAACAGGAGGAGCTAAAAGCTCTCCATTAACATATAGTGTACATAACAGTTCACAATCTCTTACAACCCAAACCTAGTAACTAGAATCCTAACAGAAGTCTGTAACTTCTCTACTACTATGCATACAGAATTAATACAGGTAAACCACCAGAAATTGCAACGATTCAGGCTATGATACTCCTTCCAACAGAGATCTTCAGTTGAAGCTATTGCTGCACCCCAGGTGATATCTATTGTAACCAAGCAGATCCATTATATAAGATTTCAGAAAATGTAGATCCGCTGTTGAAGCACCCTGTCTGAAGCACAAACAGATAATCTGTCAGCCTGTAAGAACAAATACCTCCCCGGCCGCTGTCATCTATTTTCTCCTATATGTAGGTTGTACCATCAGCATCAACCTGCAAAATGGAATATAGACCTCAGTGAATAACATCTTTAGCAGGCCCTTAATTCGTAGTGCCAGTTTTGGAGATGAAATCAGCAGCATTGTTGGCTTCAGGATATATGTGGGATACTATGAACTTTTGCAGGTTTAATTTCCATTTGAAGATGTCTTTCAGTAATGGCATCTTCAATAAACTGCCCAGAGAAAAATTAGCAATCCGTCCCTGGAGTTACACTTGTGTATGGAGTTGGCTTCCAACCACACTGCTGGTGCCTGCTATAAATCAATCATAGCAGCGTGCATGCCCATGCATCCAGGCTGCAACAAGTTCGAGAAATCAATTTTGGTAAAATTTTGCGACATATATTACAATAATCTCCTATATTTTATTAAATATATCTAATCATGCACACAAACTTGTGCAGTCACCACCATAACCATTTCATATCCGTTCCATGAAAGCCAATTCAACTCGTTGCACATGTATTGTGTTACTTCTTGCAATTATAATTTGTACGACTATCGTGCAATAATCTTCTACAACTAATATTTTTATACATTTGTGGAAATTTGAGACATTATAAATTATAACTTGATATGATTCCCGTGCTACTTACTCGTTCTTGGGCATTTTAGTTAATTTTGCAAACCACGCCCATTGAGGGTCATAATCTAGTGCCCAACAGAAAATTAAAAGTGGTCACAGACAATAAAGAATTGGATTGCTATCTTCTATCAGGTTGACAACCATCTTATTTTTCTCAGAAACTGAGCTTATATTGAAAGTAATCAAGAAAGAAGAAATCATCAAAAAATGAAGGACCTCGCTCCCATGGTCCAAGGCATTTCTTTTACGTACCTCAATTCGTAGGGATTACAAGCGTGACGTCTTCCAGCTGCTCAAATTTATTATCTGATTTAACATTCGATTGCCTTTAAGGCCTCATGCACGTCCAATCACAGCTTGCCTTTGTTGCTGCTACGCCATGAGGTGACCTCTCGGCTGCTAGTCTTTAAGACCATTTCCCAGCATGAATCCAGAGGTATGTAACGTTAACTTCGAAGGAAAAAAATGATATCATCTCATTTTCTCGACAAATATATAGGATTCAAATTCGGAGGTTTCGATGTGACCGCAGGTATTTCTATACCCCGACCCGTATATACTTCTACTTTATTAATTTTCTCTTTTTTTATTTGAAGCACACTCCACTGTTGTGCATGCGGAATGCATAAATAGCATATGCATCTACATCTTGTGTAATATAATTCGCTAAATTCTTCTTTTGGACAGCTTGCTTACGTTTTTTTGACGGTAGCACCAGCGTTGAGGACGGCCCTAGATCTAAATTTTATTTATTTTTAATTAAATTTTAAAATAAGTTAGTATAAAATTTGATATTTTTATATTCAAATTCGGCCAATGACCAGTTTTAGGCAACACGTTAGCTCTGAAAACAAGATGACTAATTATCTCAAGAGCAAATCAAGTAAATCGTGGGCAAACTTAAAGCTAGAAGAACGAAGGGCGACAAGATAGAAGCTCGCTTTGCTAATTCCTAAGATATATCCGTCCAAAAATAAACAAATAAATAAATAAATAAATAAATAAATCTAATCAAGGATAATCAAAAACATTTAGAGTCCCCTCTAACAAAAAAATCGAACAATGCCTTGGAAAAAGCCGGAAGAGTTGTATGGCCATCATTCATCAACACGTCTAAGAATACTTGAAAAGATGGACTTGTTCTCATAGATTCTCGATCAAAAAAATTCGATCTGCTGCGAGCTTTCAAAATGTTGTCTCTTTCTTTCTTATTTTTTCCTTTTCTTGTTTTTGGATTTCATGATTTTCAATCTTTTATTTTCTTCTATCCCAATATTTCAGACTTGAATCTTTTCGACAAGTCTTTTCGCATTTTGAAATATTTCAATTTTGATCTCACAAAAAGCATTCTCTTCCCCTTACGAGCCTGCGGTCAAATTGCCCCTTGTTCGAACCAGAGATGCCAAGGATGAGTCGAAGTAGTTTGTGGAGCTTCTTTGAGTTCTGAAAATTATCCTATCATATTTATACTCTTCTTTTATTCCGCATCAGATATTGAAGAGATATTGAAGTGTGTCAGCCCCAAGCACCATTTTGTAGACCCACTCTTCAGGCCCCAAGAGTCTCACTTAGGGCAAGGGCCAGCTGGACTCCAGATAGGGTTGAATAAAAAAATTGTTAATCTGAGTTTCCGATGGAGAGGCTCCAATGCTGGCCTTTTCTCTTTCTTAGATTATTTTAGTATTTTAAATTTTTGTACCCTTATTATTTCATCTTGAAATGCCATATTTTTGCTGACCTCAGTTCCGGTGCAACTGAAGGCTACATGGAAAGACCTTAGATATGTACGACGAATATTGCAAGCTAGCTCCATTATTATGAAGGATGACTCAGCTACCATTATAGGGTGGATTCAGGAGGGTCTGTAGGTGGTGGTGTGGAACCATCCCCTACTCCATGATATTTGGGCAATGGGTAGTGACGAGGAGGCCTTCCTGGCTAAGCATATCTATAGAAAGGCTAATGGGGTCGCCGATTGGGTGACCTCTTACGTGGCTAGTCACTCAGACGATACTCTGTGGATACAGGAGGGAGAGCTGCCTAGGGTTCTCCGTGATGTTTTGTTTTCCAATTTTATTTCTAATTTTATTGGGTATGTCCGTACTCGTGTACTGTGAGGCATCCACTAAAAAAAAAAAAAAGGTTGAGATCCTTTGCCTTCTTCTTTCCCCACCAACACCAGCCAGGTTAGTCTCTTCTTTTAATTCTTAACTTATGCTTACTTATAGAATAGATACTACACCAATTCCTCTCTTAGTTTCTCTTCACTATTCTTTAATGTGTAGCTTACCTTTGCATAGTCAGAAACCCCTAATAGGGTTATCATAATCTAGGGAGGTAGAACCCACAATCATACACAAACAAAATGCGGGGCGATGATCACACAACTCTAATCTAGCAATCTAATCTAATCTTATACCACAGCTAATCAAGCATTTCATCCCACGGCAATTCTCCACCAATGATCGAAAGGCGATACAACCCGATCATACAAGAGTATCTACTTTCTGTTGATTCAAAAATCAATTATGGTGCATTTAAATCGAACGATCGATATCATTAATCATGATCTATACCAATAATATGTCTACAACTAAAAATCAGATGTTTTGATATCTCTAACCAACGCATCACATGAGTGAAAAAATAAATATTTAAAATGATATCAAACTATATATTATTATAATCTAAGTACTAAATCTATCGATTTTTCAATCTACGAATATTTTAAAATACGTAGATCATAATTAATAAGCTGGTACATAGACTAAAGGCTATCAGAATATATTATTTTTAGTTTTTAGATAATTTTAGTATTATAGTTCACGATTAATAATATAAATATTTGATTTATATATTTTATTATTGATTTTTAAATCGAAAAAAGTGTATACCTTTTTCTTCACAGAGAAGTATATTCCGTCTCTTTGCATATATAAAATACTAAAAATGATATAAAAATTATAAAATAATGTATACTTCCCATGAAGTTGAAATGCAATGCGGAAGACTGAATCCGTGTTCGAACCCACTTTTGGAAAATAAAAAATTGAATTTGCCAAGGTCAGCATTTGACATTTTTGTCACTAATAGTTGGTATCTGTTACCACTTACGTACCATATTGACTTTCATTCAGCACGAAAGAGTTGATGTATATTTATATGATAGCATGTGATCATGGATATCCATGGAATAATATTTCATATAGGAACATCTAGTAATTAAGCATCAACGGAGCAAAGCAGCCAAGTCCCACTAGCTAGCTTCGATCACCTTCCCTGCATTGCATCTGCCCAAGCGCCCTTTCCCAATTCCCATGGAGGAGTATCGGTTCAAAAAAAGAAAAAAAAGGCAAACAGCAGCAACAACTAGCAGGAAGACATTTAGTAGCAGGGACCTTGTATCCTGTAATAATTTCATTTCAAACCCATGGAATTGGAACTCGAAGCTAGATCGGCATGGCCCCGGTCTAAAAGGATTTCTTTTCCATATGCCACGGTAAAGATGAATCGAAGAGCCATTTAATATGGCTGCAGATGTCGACTCGACGTGGACCGGACACGCTTCCCGAGGAGGTTCCGAAACCCTAATGACGCTGGCCCTGCCACGAGCTACGATGCTCTAGAAACCCTGGTTTGGTGCCTTGGTGCCGCCATTAATGCCAGCGGTGCACAGAACCAGATGGCCTCAACCGCGCGTCTCACCCACCGGCCTCTCCATTCCTTTATTGTCATATGGGCTCGGCACCTTTGTACACTTTCCACAACATAACTACGATCTCTCCCCGCGAGCCAGCTCATACTATAAACCATTGGATTAAGTTTTGGAAGGAGAACAACGGAGAGGTGGGATAGATAAGGAGAGAGAAGGGGTGAGAAGAAGCGGTGGCAATGGTTGTTCCCATGGTTCTGTTAAAGATAGCAGCACGCTGGCTGTTCACATTTTACAGGGCAGCTAAGAAGTTCAGGAACTATGGTTTCCTCCACAGAAACCCCTCTAGATTGCACCAAGTTTCCTTCCTTTACTCCAGCGTGACCAAGTGTTCCTTAGAGGGGAGGGAGGCCCAGAGTATAGTTTGTGACTTCCAAGGCATTCTTCTCCAATCTTCTTCTCTCTTCCCTTACTTCATGCTGGTGGCCTTCGAAGGTGGAAGCATCTTCAGGGCTTTCCTCCTCCTCCTCTCCTTCCCATTTCTCTGGACCTTGGGCCACCATGGGGATATGAGTATGAGAGTCATGGTCTTTATCACCTTTTGTGGCCTTAGGACCAGGGACATGAACCTCGTCGCAAGGGCAGTGCTCCCCAAGTTCTATCTCGAGAACCTCCACCTCCAAGCCTATGAGGTGCTGGCCTCCACCGGGAGGAGGGTGGTTCTCACCAGCATGCCCAGAGTCATGGTGGAAGGCTTCCTCGAGGAGTACTTATCTGTGGATGAGGTTGTCGGGACTGAACTCCAGGTTGTTAGAGGGAGCTACTTCACTGGCCTCATCTCTGGCCATGTCTTGTCTCAAAAGCAAAAGGCTCTCAGAGACCTCTTTGGGGAAACCAAGGCTGATGTAGCCCTTCTGAACCCCTCCAACGCTCATGATCACCTCTTCATCTCACACTGCAAGGTTTGTTGTCTTCTCCTTTCCCTCTTATTGGATTACTTCAAGCTATCCAGACCTTGCTCTCCCATCGCATAGGATGCATGCATGAAAAGCCCATGTCCCTCTCAGTCAACACTACCTTTCTATCTTTTAGTGATCTGCTAACAAAGTAGACTTAAGAATAGCAATATTTTTCTGTACTGCTTGGGGTCATTGGTCTTTCCCTCTTCTTTGCGAGATTTCTCTAACACTTTGAGCCCCTTCAGGAAGCATACGTCGTGAGCAAAGAAGACCCCACCAAAACCACTGGCGGCATGAGCGCAGTAATGCCAAGAAACAAATACCCAAAGCCGCTAATATTCCACGATGGCAGGCTGGCCTTCTTCCCCACTCCTCTAGCCACCATGGCCCTCTTCCTTTACCTCCCTATGGGCATAGCCCTGGTCATCGTCCGGATCGTTCTCGGTCTAATCCTCCCCTACAAAGCCGCCATGGTCGTCGGCGCACTCTCCGGCGTGCGCTTCCGTGTCGACGGGCTCAACCCTTCCACCAGGAACGCTGAGACCGGTGGTGGCAAGGGTAAAGGAGTGCTGTATGTTTGCAGCCATCGAACGCTTCTGGACCCTGTCATGCTAAGTGCGGCGCTGCAGCGATCGGTGCCGGCGGTGACATACAGCCTGAGCCCGTTGTCGGAGATGATGTCGCCGATCAAGTTGGTGCGGCTGACGCGGGGCCGGGACCGGGACGCCGAGACCATGCGGCGGTTGTTAAGCGAGGGGGACCTTGCGGTGTGCCCGGAGGGGACGACATGCCGGGAGCCGTACCTGTTGAGGTTTAGCCCGCTCTTTGCGGAGCTGGCGGACGAGATTGTG
Organism: Phoenix dactylifera; assembly: GCF_051530095.1. Classification (NCBI taxonomy): domain Eukaryota; kingdom Viridiplantae; phylum Streptophyta; class Magnoliopsida; order Arecales; family Arecaceae; genus Phoenix; species Phoenix dactylifera. The sequence continues at coordinate 27,023,576 of NC_143198.1, read as the reverse complement.
CCGGTGGCGATCGACGCAAAGGTGTCGGTGTTCTACGGGACAACCGCGAGCGGCCACAAGTGGCTGGACCCGGTTCTCTTCTTCATGAACACGATGCCGGAGTACCGGCTTCGGTTCATGGAGAGGGTACCCGGGGAGATGACCTGCAGCGGTGGCCAGCGGACCGGGGCGGAGGTGGCGAATTGGATCCAGAGGCAGCTGGCGGAGGCGCTCGGGTTCGAGTGCACGGCGCTGACGAGGAGGGACAAGTACATGATGCTGGCCGGGAATCCAGGGGTGGTGAGAGATCGGCCGGAGAGGAAGAGTCCAAAGTAGGACTCGGTATTCTCGGATTCAAGATCTCCCGAGATTGGTGGCTTTGGAGTACAAGGTTGTTGTTCTTCCTTCTATATATGACCGTTTTATTTTCCTTTTGCTTTGTATACGTTGAAGAATTATGTTGTGACAAATAATTAATTGGTTGTCCCTTTGATTTGGTTTACTTCCGCTCTTCATCTTATTTTGTTGGGCATCTCAGGTCCCGGGACTTCACTCAAACGGGCTAAGCAAAAGAAGCGTTGTTAGCACGTGCTTTTCACGTGAATAAGTGTTAATGCTGCGATCCCACGTTGATTAAAGTTTTTTAATATTTTTTATTTTATGCATGTAAGTGGATTTATACGTGGCCAATTATTTAAAATAAAAAATTAACAGGCAGCCAATTTTGGTTGGTGCATTTCTCTTTCGTTTCCTTCTTAAAACATGAATTAAGCCGAGTATTGTATTTATTTTTTTAAAAAAAGGAAAATAGAAGTGGAAGCGTAAGGAGTACGTTGTCGGGGCCATGAAGCACATCCACAGAGTTCATGTAAAGATAAGTGAAGATTTTATACCATTAATTATTTTAAGAAATTTGAAATAATAGCTCCATCGGTTCAAATTATGGGTTCCAAATTATTAAAAGATTTTTTGTTTTTATTTTATAATCTTTATTTATATATTTTTTATTAAAATGATTAAACAATAAATAGCAGTCAATTTAGGGGTGGATGTTTTCTTTTTTTTTTTTTCTTTTTACACCTTCATGTGGCAGAGTGAAAAATATGAACTACAAAGTCTCATTTATTATGGAATATATTTTCTAAAAATGTTATGTCATGAGATATAAGATAAATTGATTGGTACTTTATACCACAATCGAATAATCAATATGACTGGCTTTATAAATTGCACCAATCCTCCCACATCACAGTATATCAAGAGAACTTCTGCCTTGAGGTTTAAGCTCCATGAGCTCAAAGAATGATAAAAAAACATATTGTAAAATTGTTCTACAAAATGCACATTCCCTACAACCCTAATTTGAGTTAATTTCTTCGACAAATAAATATTGGTTGTGCGGCTTTAACTAGTATTCAAACAATTTTGATTTTTAATAAAAGATAGAACCATAACTATCTTGTTATAAATTTGTCATATGTCCAAATTATATGAATAGTAAAAAATTTGTTGGAACATTTTATTTTATTTCTAAAACCATGAAAATGAAAATGGTCTGGTAGCGGTAGATTTTTGATGCGCAACATTAATTCAAGTTTATGAACTTTTTGATAGATGCAAGGTATGATTCCATTGCATAGTGAAACGCCACAATTCCATTAATTACTGATTTTTTTCTTTTTGCTAGCAATCAGTGAAATGTTTTAAATTTATTTCTTTATAAATTGGTACATAAATAATTTCTTTTGACTGGGTTTCTAAAGTATTAATTGGAAGGAGAATCAAGAAGGATATACCTGGAAAAATAGCAACTGCAGATGGGAAATTCAGCTATGCTACAACGAAGGAATTGATGGAGGTACTTTCACTTTTCATCGCCGCTCTTATATTTATCTTGCTTAGACATGAAGTAGACTCAAGAAGACTGCTTATAGTAATATTAACGCTTCAAGAACTACTTAAAATAAAATGGAATAAAATTTTAGTAGCATGGGAAAATTTTGGCATTTATATACTTTCAATTTTTTTATTGTTGCACACTTATATCCTGTGAACATTAGATGTGGGGTATCTTAATTAACCATCACTACGACCGTTGAGTTCTTCATCTATTGCAATGAAATGGTACGAAGTTGTTGGGTATTTAATATACATCCAGTTTTTTATTATTGTATTCTTATATTTAATTGGCATTAATTATGTAATAGAAGCGAAATGAAGGACTGGGGTTCCAGCGAACGTACGTAAGGTTTTATCACCTTTTTTTAAATAAAATGGAACAATATTGGCTGACTAAAACCTGACATAACCAAAATGCTTTCATATTGCGTAGAATACAGTTGCATTGTTTCAAAAATATCATGCAATTAATTTTTGGTATAGAAATTAGGCTGTCCAATCCTTTAAGTTTGATCATGGTTTTATTTTCATTGAAAATCGTACCAATTCGAAGACATCACTTGATGAAAGCATCCAAATATTTCAGTAAAATACCAACTGCTCGTGCACAATTAGTCATCATAATAACATGTGTTGCCTTCTCATGCATGGTTCCCCGGCAGAGGCAGGGGCGGCCCAATACATTTGGGGGCCTAAGGCAAATCCAATAAATGAGGCCTCTTTTTTTTAATAATAAAATTTTATAATAAATATAAAATATTTAAAAAAATGATATAGAAATAGATAGCTATCAAATATACTATTTCAACAAAGATATATAAATTTAATAAAAATAGGTAAAAAACTGTTTTAATTTAATATAATTTTTAAATGAAAGTAAATAAAAGTAATTGCTCGAAAAGAAGGGCCATGAAACTGATTAATTAACTAAGATAATGCTTGACAATAGTGTTTACCATGTCAAGCAAAAGCCGAATAGGAAATCGTTATCTCATGGCACTTCATTGTCAAGATAATAAAAAAATTGAACCTCTCTATAAGAGAAAGTAGGGGCATTATGGGAAATTCACTCCATCCAATAAATAAAAGTCCCATCCCACCGTCTCCTCTTCAAGTGAGTACCCAAGCAGCAACTGCAACATCACAGCACAGCAGCCATTCAACTCCCTCTAGCTCCTTTTCTCTCTCTACCACCCAAGAGGGGAGAAGAAACCGAGAGGAGAAAATTAAAAGAATCTCCACCCTCCAAGAAGTCCATCTCCGATCCCCCTATCTTTCTTCCCGATGGCCCAGCTGGATCAGGAGTAATGTGAGGGAAGGAAAACCAAGACCAAAACCAAAAAAGAGAAGGGATGAAAGATAAGAGTGGAAGACGAAGGGGGGAAGACGAGAATGGAAGGAATGAGTGTTTGTATAGCTGCAGCATCTTCCGGTGGGGGCCTTCCCTGGGCCGGGGGCCTTAGGCGACCGCCTCAGTCGCCTAAGGCTCGAGCCGGCACTGGGCAGAGGCATGGGAGAGAGCAAGGCCCATTGAATAGTTTAACAGCTTACGATCTCTTCCAAAACGATGGATCTTTCGAAAGTGCTAACATTGTGATAACTCGAGCTCTCATCTAAAAAAAAAAAAAAAAGCTAAAAAGTACAATTTAAATTTTTTTGACCTGCATATTTTCTATATTTTAAATTCTAATTTTTTCGCCAAACTAAAAATCTAAATTCAACTACAAATACTAATAATTCAATCACAGATATCACGATCAACCCATGATTAATTCAAATAACCACATATTATAATATCCTCTAGTCCGTGCGTAGCATGGTAGAACCTGTTCTAATATTATTAGTAATAATTCAAAATTTTACCTATAAAAATTAGTTAAAAAATATTATTCAAATTTTTGATCTTATATAAACATTCAAGATCTATCTAATACATAATTGATGCAAAATTATTATGCAAATATTTGCATGGAATCCCACAACTATAAAAACATCAATGCTCCTTCAGTGTGTGAAGCATGGAGGATAGGGACGGTGGATCATATAGTCTGTATTGTATTTCTGTAACAAGATTAATTTCTGGCGCAGATATCATCCCTACCTGCCAATTACCTTCTATACATTGCACCCTTTTTTTTTTTTTTTATAAGGTGCTGCATGAAACTCTACGTGATTGACCATCACAGCAGTACTACTACAGCAGCAAAACATGACAAATGTATGAAATATGACAAAATATGGCAATGCTGACTTGATAGTGTAACCTCTGAGTGGACGACATTAAGTTCAGTCTGAACAAGTTATTTATATCTACGTGCCGAGAAAGGAACTTTCAATTAAAGAGATCAAGGGAGCTGTCTACTCGAAATCCTCCAGTGTGCTGTATCCGAGTCCCCATCACATGGTGCTGGCTCCACTGACCTTCAATAAGGCCTTCCCCTCATCAAAGACCTGTCTTAGTCGTAACTCCGTCCTTCAACTTATAGGGCAGCGAACGGGACACTGCCATGGGGAGGGGTCCTGATCCTCTGACCCCACGAGAACTTCATTGCCTGCGAGAGGAAATAAGGAACGGATAGAAGGGGAATAGGCTTTGGTTTTCATTTTCAATGCTGACCCAGAAGAAAGAAAACACCAACTTTAGTTCTATACAAAGAACCGATTTGCCACCACTGTTGCAAGTAGTTGTGGATCAAGCGAAGGAGGTACGAGATGATATCCAATGCCGCTGTAAAAACACACCATCTTATTGCACCAAAAACAAAAAAAAAAACACCATCTTATATGTGATTCATGAAAGGTGTGGAATCTCAATCAGCACCCTCTATGTCTGCAGCTATTTGCAAATGGTTATGATATGACCCAAAATCTAATCTGCCTATCATAGGTCGGCATATGGCGAGCATTTTGAAAAGATTTGAATTCAAAAAAATTTGAATTCTTGGCGGAGTTCAAACAAGAAAGAAGATTACGATAAATTTGAATTCAGATAAAAAAGAAGGTTATGACAATCTTTTGATTTCTACCCCCAAATTGTAACCGGTCTACGCTCCCTCCTTAATATAAATAGGGTCAAGAGATTGCAAAAGAGGAGGAGGGAGGAACATCCAGAGACTCCCAAGCACAACTGATGAGAGGCTTCGAGAAAGAGACTCTCAAACTCCCATGGCGAGAAGCTCTCCTAATAAGATGCTCTCACGCTCTCATGACAAGAGGTTTTCACGAAATGGGTCTCAAGCTCTCATGACTATCTCTACACTTGACTCCTCTTCCTCTCCTGACGGGATGTGCATTCATGGAGACCTAGATGTCTGTCTTTGGAGATCGAGATGCACATCCTTGAAAATCGAGACGCTATCCCAAATACAAAAACTGTGCACACAAAACCTACATCCTTAAAGACCAGAATGTAAGTTCCTAAAAGCCGCCCTTCTATGCCACCAAGGACATGAGCAACATGCACACAGAACACGTGACTACTAACCAGAATTAGGATGAGCTCCTAAACTGAGAATTCCAGATCGAATACTCCAATTCAAGCAATTTAGGTCAAGCTTCTGTACCAACCTCCTATTCTAAGCACTTCAAGCCAAACTCTCAAGTTGAGCACGTCCAGGCTGTGCCTGCTGTGGCGAAGTTCTTGATCGCCAAGCTTTCAAAGGCCAAGGTCAAGCACTGTAGGCTAGGCAATCAAGGTCTAATGATGTAGGAAGATCAATCTACTTTGATTCTTTTTTTATTATATATTTTTTTACTATTTTTTACCATTATTCCATATCTGAGTTAAGCACCAAACAAAACTCAGCCGAAGCCATCCCAGCATGCCTCTCTTCTCTATATATGCAAATTTGTGACTCTGTATGATAGATCGTTGCTCCTTCTTCCATCATGTAGACTGAATGGATTCATCGGTGCCTTCCGTACCTCCAGATTATCAGAATAGGGTCGCCGAAGATTTGGGCAGGCTGCAATCTAAATTATTTATGTACTTGAGTCATTATAACGAAGGACGAAGGTATGACCTATAATGCACAGTTAAACATGTTTAAAGAGTTCAACATTGGCTTTATATGAGACTTGTAAGGATTTTTGTAAGCTCACAAAAACAAAATTTCAGTCCTTCGACCTCATTAATGGCTTATTGAAATTTAGTTAAAAACACGCTTGTTGCCTTACTTGCATGTCAATATCTTCTGCAGGAGCCGGTGATGCGAAAGAACCGTAAATTTTTTCCACCTAAAGAAGGAACAATAAATTTGTTCACGTCCTATGGTTCCCAACGCGTCAGTTTCACGTTATGCTTCCAGTGACTTAGTACTTTGAATTTATTATCTGTCCCCTAAATAAAACAAGTCTGAACCGCTTCAATAATGGCAAGGTGTGGCCGAGCACCCGCGAACAGTGGAATTAATTATGGAGTACGGACAAAAATACCGGATACTAGAAGCCGACTACAATTAGATGTCCAATGAAAATAAAATACTTAATTATTTATATTTATATTTTTTAGATAATTTTTAATGGAAACGGGTGCCTATTCTAGTGATGATATATACCTATGAGGTTGTGCTGGAATATTCAATGGTGTATCTCAGGCATCGAAGCTAGATAGTTAATGCATGGGTGGGCTTCCCTCCCACTTTCAAAGAAGAAAAAAATGTTATAACAGCAAAGGATACATTTACTTAGGCCCTTAGGCCATGTTTGGGGAGCCGTAGGTAGTAGAGCTATTGGAAGTAGAGCTGTCTAAAGTAGAGCTGTTATAAAAACCTGTTTGCTGTTTGGTAATTACATCTGTAAAGTGCTTAGGCACTTTAGCATATGTTTGATAAACAAACTGAGAAAGTACTTTTGTATGATAAAATAACCATAAAAGACAACATAACATATATTAATACATAAATATATAATATATTATAATATTATTGTAATATAAAAATAATATTATTATAATATAGCATAGTAGTAATATAATTATTAGAGTAAATTAATTTTTGATAATATAACATAATATTAAATTATTTAATATAACATATTAATGTATTATGATGTAATGTAATATAATATAATATTTATAGTATAATACAATAATGAAGGTATAAATATTATAATTATTAGTAAAAATTAAGTTTTCATAATATAACATAATATTCAATTATTTAAAATAACATATTAATGTATTATGATGTAATATAATATAATATAATATTTATAATATAATACAATAATAAAGGTATAAAATATTATAATTATTAGTAAAAATTAATTTTTCATAATATAACATAATATTAAATTATTTAAAATAACATATTAATGTATTATGATGTAATGTAATATAATATTACATTTATAATATAATACAATCATAAAGATATAAAATATTTTAATTATTAGTGTAAAATAATTTTTCATCCTTCGAATGACCATTTATCTCTCTAACAATTTTTCTTGCGGAAGGGAGTCTGACAGCTAGGATTCTTGGCTCCAGCAAATTTTTAGGTTTATAAAGGGACAAATTATGTAATTATTATATTTTAATATGAGCATTTCTATCAAAAAAAAATACAACTTTTCGACAAATCTGAAAATAGTCCAAAAGCTGAAAATTGGAGCGTTACTCCAAAAGCTGTTTTCAGCTTTCCGCAAAAGCTCATATTAAAATACTTTTTGGCTCCAGAAAGTACTTTTTGGCCTTCCAAAAGCTCCCCCAAACAAGATCTTACTCGTACGAAGATATCTACATGCGATATGGCTATGAGAGGACTGGTGCCGTATATGAATATGAGAGGTTTTAACTTAACCATGACTTGCCACGCTGGCAACCCGTATAGAACAGCGCCCCAAAGCAGTTTGGTTCGCACCAGCTATTAGCAAAATCCACGTGGCCTGCATAGATGGGAGTTGGCAGCAACCTAAACGGGCCCTGTAAATAATCTGTTTCAGAAAAGCTACGTACAGCGATGGATGATGTTATCTTGTCGCCCGGTATTCAGACTGCGTTTTATACGAAAGGCATGGGACTAGAGCTGATTTATTTATGGACCAGATTTGGGCATAGCTACTATCAAATTTTAAATAGAGCTGATCTGAAGTCCCACTAAAAATAAATGTAGTTTAGATCTGAGAACACCCGGCTTATGATTAAATCTACATATAGACTAAGGATTGAAAAAAGAGGAGCAATCGAACTGCAATGAAGCTAGGTTTGAACACACAATCCAAACAATTATGATGGAAAGAAGGATATAGGCTGAGGATGCATTTCTACGTGTCAGTTTGGATGCTATATTTTCCATCCCACGCATTCATTCTGTCCCCCTTGGTATGGGTACAATCAAATCAAATTGAATGCTGAAAGTGACATTACGTTATCACAAAAACAAATAATCGGTGGCGTATAAAAAGGAAGTGTATTAGGATTCTCTACTACAGAATTAGTTAATCACTTACAGATTGTTAGCTCGGATGGTACGAGCCTACCAGACGACACGTCGGGGAATTGATTCGGAGGACAATCCGAGTTCATTTTAAATCTGCCGTTGCAATAGTCCTGGTCCCACGAGCATAGACCCGGAATGCACGAGAACAAGCTTCCGGCTTCGAGTGGGTTGGGTGGCTCCGTCCTCCCCTATATCAAAAAAAGAATAGTTGGTTCATAACCTGAACATTATCTCCAGATGAATAGAAGATAGTATACCAAATTCTACAAGTCGTCCAAATAAAACATGACTTAAAATTTAAAAGCGGACACAATGCATCATGACCCCCATCACCCATTATTATCGTTACGCACCAGTCCCTGACAAGGAATCTTATGTTACTGATGAACCCAAAGATTGTAGACTCTGTTGCTTCGGTTAAGCTATAAATGAACCATACGTGCGTTCACCCCAAACGGATCGAGTTGATTACAGAGGAAAATAGTCGAAAAAGATGTCTTCCTCCATTTCATCCTCAATTTATGAACTAAACCAGACCCATTAGACCAATCAGGCCAAGGCTTGCCAGTGTATACGACTTGACACAAAATCCTCCAAAAGGCCTCCATCTCGCCGGCCTCCTGCCTCCCTTTGAGTTCTAAGGGAACAACCTGCTGGACCATACTCAAATTAAGTTTCGAGCTGTGGTGGATTTAAAGAATGCTGTGCAAGTGACTGTAGAAAGAGATGGGCAGAGTGCTCATTCTATTAAGGGGGACAGTTCGCACCACCAGCAATAACACCAAATGAAATGTATAACGTGCCGCAGTACCGGACCCCTACAAGACTCTCATATTGCCGGTGCCATCCCCGACAAGGCTGCCTAACTTCACATATCATCATATTATGTTTGGATGTAAACTCCCTCTATTATGACAAGTAAACCAGTTTGCTTATGAATCATCATCCAGAAAAACTACTCTGAAAGGAGTTCGCAACTGCTTTTGCAAGAGCTACAGAAAATGGACGAACAGATAGAAATGATGGTGAGATATCGAAACTACCACCATTTCTCATTTATATGGCTATTTTTGATTCTCCAAACACCTCAGCTACGTCAAATAAACTACGACTATTTTAGAGCGTAGGATCAAAAGGGATGATTAAATTATATTCTTCTGACATGGTGAATGTTTGTTACATTACAACATTCCTGTAAATTTTGATGTTTATGAATAATAATGGAAATAACAAGCATTTTCGTCCCACAGATCAGCACCACAAGCTATAATGTACAGAGCAAAAATACAAAACGATAAACATCAAGACTTTTCCATGCGTACTACAATGTGCAGACAAATATTTTCCAAAATGACCATATACAAGGATTTACTGCATAACAATACACGAACTGTTTGATAGAATGCCAATTTAGTTAGATCTCTATGAAGCTCTCATCTTAGACACCATTCCATGCTACCAAGAACTAGAAGACCATTACTTAAATTTAAAGATTAAAAAAACAAACTAGAAGATAAAGAACAAAGATTCTAGGACTTTACAAACCTAAGACCTCCAATTTCAATACCCCACGCCCCTCCCATTCAAAGTATTCATTTTTTTTTTCTCCCTCAAGTGCAACCAACAAGCCCTTTGCTTGTATTCTACTAAGTCAAGAAGCACTGTTGTTTTTTCATTTAGTATGCTTCATATACTCATCTATATCCTAAAATCCATAAAATAATTGAGAAAATACTAAAATTTTATGTATTATATATTCACGTTGAAAAGAATATTGGATTCTCTGTTTTCTCATTTACATCATCCATCAAATAACAACAAAAAACATTTGTCATCTAAATAACTATATAAAAGAACATTTATCGTAGGTGTGGGTTCTGGTGAAAGAATAGCTTCTGCTGCTTATCCTAGTGAGTTTTAGGGGCCCACCATGCTAGAAGCTTCTCATGCTTAAGCATTTACTTTTCAAATTAAAGACCAACATCTTGGGGCTATCATGGGATCTATTGGGGCTATCATGGGATCTGCTCAAGGACCTACTAGTTTAAGTAAATATCTCATGCATTTCCCAGAGAAGTATGGCATCCCACAGTACCCATATTACTTAGGTTGAGATCATAGTCAAACTTTTATAACCCTGATATATCAAGTGGACAATTGATATTTTCTCATCCATACAGCTTTTTTAAAAAACAGATGGTATTCTGCAAGATGAATGGTACTTAGTTGGGGATATAAAAGACGCTAAAGGTAGTTTCTTTTTCAGTTCAATCTTTAACCATGACCTCTGAAACTTCTTAACAATATGACAATGATGAGCTCGCCTTGGGGTCAGCATTGCAGATCCGTGTCATTGTTCCTATTAAAAGCTGCATTCATGGTTATTTTTTTTTTCCCTTTCCTGTCCCTATCTTTTTTACAACCTCCATCCATTATATCTTAGGTCTTCTTTTTATGCCCCTCAAGACACAAACCCAAGTCATTTACCATCCAAGCCTTCTCATATCAGTTTGGAGTTACATATAACATTTGAGGCAGTTCTCCACTATCGTTCCTTGATCAAGTACAAATCCAAGGTTTTATCCATTTCTAATGCTATTCTTTTCATACCTGAATATCCACGAAAGCGTATCCCTTTTGTTACACCCATCTTGTGCATCTGGGCCATATTTTATTTAACAGTGTAATCAACTAGAAACAAAACAAGGCACAGATGTGATTTGCTACCAACTAATTCCTACTTGCAGTAGATTTGATTTTCTAAATTCTGAAATAATAATATCAATACCAATATATTCCAGGACTGAAAAACTGTAGGGATTCAGATGGTGTGAAGGCTTACAGATTAGGCTCCAAGAAAGAAATTTCAGTCCCTTTAATTGCTAAATGCTAATTTACATAAATGTGGACTGATTTTGCTATACAGCATGCATAGAGAGAAATGAGACAGTGTTAGGCAGCAGGGAGGTCAGGAAGAGGAAGTAATCTGTAGAGTGTGAGCTGACTAATTAGTAGGAAGTCAAAGAGCAACAGTCAGAGGTAGAAAGCGAATCCAAATGGTTTCAAGGGGCAACCAAAAGAAACTTCATTTTTAAGATAATTGCTTATCCAAGCATCTAATAACACTAAGGCAATGCTTGGACGATTTTCTTTACTAGGAATCATGATGGGCCATTATATGGAAGGGATCCAATAGATTCAGTGCAGATGATGCAGTCATGTTGATCTTGAAGTATTAGATTTTTGCTAAAGGAAGTTAGTAGATGAATGATGAAAAAGTTTCACTAAAATTTGATTTGCAGCAGGTACTGCAGATAAACAACGGGACCCCTTAGCAACCTGAAGTGGGTCAGACACTAGACAGGAATTTCAAAACTGGTGCAAGTCTTGACTAGCTAAAAATTTTACTCGTATACGTGAAGAGGGCAAGCATAAAGATTGTAGTTAGTGTGCTGCATGGGATGATCTTTTCTATGCAGCTTTCCAGCGAAGAGGGCAAGCATATAGATCGTAGTTAGCACGCTGTATGGGATGATCTCTTTTACATGGCTTTCCATGCTTATAGCTCAGGTTACTTCACTTTCCATTATCGCAGCTCAGGTTTCAGAAAGCCTCTGCATGGTGCAATAAAGGCTGATGATGTAGCCAAGTCCTTGCAGCCATAAAATGCAAAGACAGCTCTTATTCAACGAGCTTTTCTTCCTATCTTCAAGGTGGGATGCCCATACCGCTTATGAGTCTAAGCAGCAGTGGAACTTATCGTAGGACCCTTACAGGCTTGATAAAATGGCATCTAGGCACAACTAAACTTGATCCACATGTAATAAAAGAGGGGATTCTTTGACCAGGCCATATGTATGGAAGGTATAAACCATTGATCCCATATTTGGTAAATGCTTAGGAATCTGCTCAATAAGAGTGTAAAAGTTTATCTCTACATATGCATCTGTGACATATGACTTCTTCTTTGCCAGTTTCTTAGAACTAATGATACAGGCCCATTACTAGTAAATGAAACAGCAAAAACATTGAAAAAATTTATTGAAACAAGTTCCATACCAGTAGATTAGTGCATTTGCTGGTCAATTTACTGCTTTGTGGAACCCTTCTGTGGTGTGGAGGGATAAGAAGAACCAGACTGTTCGGCAGTCTGCAGATTAGCCCCTTCACCCTGCAAAAGATTATATCCTGTGAAGGTCAAATGATTACAATATTTATCAATATTTAAGTCTTGACTTTAGAGTGATGGATTTAGACTCCAGAATATGGCTGAAATGAGGACACTGCCTGGAGGGTTAGATGTATGAGAATTATACATTCTTAGAAGAATGTAGGAACATAGATTCAGAAAAACACAGAGAAAAACAATTCCTTGGAAATTGGTTTCCTTAATAAGTTAGATCAAAACCTAAAACATACATCAGGGAACATCTTCAGAAACCATTGTGCTACATGATTATTTGTTGAGAAAAAAATAAATTCCTAGAAATTTATTATCCCTTTCATGTATCTTTTCTCAGTTTATCCGCTCTGTTTCTCATCTTCCACATCAGTCACTTCTACTACTTGACACACTGCTTTCATGTTCAAAGAGGAATTTTCTGCAAAGCCAAAAAAAGGAAAGCTCACCCCCCAAATGTTCAAATTTATCACAGCAGCAACCGTCTCTGTTTAAAATATGGTAGACACTTCTAAAAATTTGAGGAATATCTCTATCAATTAATAATTTACTATAAGATTATGCACTAGCATCTGCCACAACCCACAATTAGCTTACTTTGGAATCATGATGAGACGTGATATGCCAACATATACAAATTCAAAACAAGCAGAAGCATGTCATTGTGAACAACAGAACATCAAGATCATTAAGCAAACCATATCACAAGTCCTGAATGCTACCTGGGATGTCTCAGCCTCCTGGCCAAGATCCTGCCTTTGTTGATTGTTTCCATATTGCATAGGAACAGTCTGCCAGTCACAAAGTTCAGCACAAAGTAAACAGCATAGTCATGATAGTATCTTAATATAGTAATCATGTACTTCTCGCAAATTAAAAGAACAGGAGGAAAGTGTTGCTTGTAAAGTTAGAATTGTAACCCAACAGGATAACCCATGATGTCATAGAACAGGAAAGTGTTGCTTGCAAAATTAGAATTATAACCCAACAGGAGGGAGTACCCATCACACACACACACATAAGTACATACACATGTATATATATAAGTGGACAGATTATAGATGTTATAATCTAAACGAAAAATGCAATCATCTGGGTTAGCCCGGATTTTCCTGTAAAACCATGGAAGGAAATTGAGAAAGCTGACGAGCATTGTTGGCTTCAAATGTCAAAAACATCAGTTGTAGGGGCATTTGGTAGGAGTCACACACAAAAGGTCAAAAGATGTCACACTTCAACATATAAAGGTTGTTTATCAATTAGTACCCACCTATTGTCACCAACAATGACACATTGAGCAAAAAACCAGAAATCTACCATAGCTTCTCTCAAAGAACTAGCAAAATCTCATGGCATAGATCCACATTTGTGTCTTAAAAGAAATGAATCACCTGAAGGTAGTAAGTGACGTTTAAAGCTTCAAGTTCTGAAGCACTGGTTTGCTGCTGCTGCTGCTGGAGCTGGTAAAGCTGCTGCTGCTGCTGCTGGAACAGCAATAGTTGCTGCTGCTGCTGCTGCTGGAGTAACTCTTGTTGCTGCTGCTGCTGAAGTAGGTGTGGCTGTTGCTGCTGCTGCTGAAGTAGGTGTGGCTGTTGCTGTTGCCTCTGCTGCAGTAGGTGTTGCTGCTGCTGCTGCTGCTGCTGCTGAAGTAGGTGTGGCTGCTGCTGCTGAAGTAGGTCTGGCTGTTGCGGCTGCTGTTGAAGTAGTTGGGGTTGTTGTTGTTGCTGTTGAAGTAGCTGGGGCTGTTGTTGTTGTTGCTGCTGCTGCTGCTGCTGCTGAAGTGGTTGCTGTGGCTGTTGCTGCAGCTGTGTATTTAACTGTTGTGCCTGTTGTTGGTATTGCTGTTGCTGCTGCCGTTGGAGTAATTGTTGCTGGAGCAGCTGCTGCTGGTGGTATAGCTGCTGGAAATACAGGTGTTGCTGTTGTTGAATGTATAGAAGCTGCTGCTGCTGTTGTTGTGTGGAGTGCATCTGCAGGTTCTGTTGCTGAAATTGGGATGCTTGCTGTTGCTGCTGGAGTTCTAGGTTTTGATTTTGCTCTGGTGAGAGGTGCTGCTGTGACTCCTGTTGGTTATTTGACTGCTGCTGTGCTTGAAGCAACAATTGTTGATTCTCTGGATGCTGCTCCTGCTGCTGCTGCTGCTGCTGATAGTGCTTTTGCCGCAGTTGCTGCGGTTGTTCATTCTGCTGCTGCTGCTGCAGATGGTTCTGAATTTGCTGCTGCTGCTGCTGCAGATAATACAGATGTTGCTGATAGTACTGCCAGATATGAGGCGCAAATCCTTGGTAACTTTGAGAATACCTGTACTGTTCGTTAGCCTGGACAGATTGCTGATAAACTTCAGATTGAGGTTGAGAAGTAGTATGGGTGCTTAATTGCGGCTGTATATATACAAAACCCTGCTGCTGAATATTTTGTCCAGGCCAGGAAAGGTTTCCAGTTGGGTAAGCTTGAGCAGCAGCCATGTGATATTGACCTTGGGTTTGGTTAGCTTGCTGATCCCGTGCATTACTTGAAGCCTGAGGCTGAAATGGATAACCATGAGTTATGAGCATTTGTGAGTTTGAGGCAGGAGGGGATTGCAACTGTGCATGAACCTGCCACTGTTGAGACTGTGAAGCTTGAACATAACCACGGGAACTGGTACTGGAATCTTCAGAGGCATGCATGCCATAATGCATCTGAAACCACTTTCCTGCACTGCCGGAATTTTGAGGAAATGCACCACCAGCAGGTGAATCTCGATGTGAATTAGTTTGTGACTGGGCTTGCATTTGGAGCTGTGAGTTTGTTTCTGATTCTGAAGGATCCAAGTCACTAGCTGGATGCAAAGAACTGTCATCATTTTGAAGACATGCCCGAGAGGGTGTGTTTGATTTCATGTCTTGCATATCGGGTTCATGAATTGCTGAGACCTCATCTGCATTTCCCCCACCCTGTTCTTTGTTTCCATTTGATACAACGGTTGATTCCTGATGAATGTGCTCATTCTGTTCTCCATTTCCACCCAATGCAGAGGTTAATTCCTGATTAATACAATGCTCATTTGAAGTGATTGGGTTGGACTGCTGAGTATCAGTGTCTGGAGAATTTATTGAGAGATTATCAAGTGCAGGTGGTCTTAAATTGTCACTTGATTCGTGGTCAGGGAGTACTTTAATGTGGTTCTCAATATCAGAGGGTTCTGACAAGACACCTGGGTTTTCAGCCACATTAGGACATTCATGAACTAACCCATTAACCTCCACATGCAGTTCAGTTCCTTCTGGTATAGACTGTTTTTTGACTTCAGCAAGTTCCACCTGCTCCTCTCTTTCCCTTGTACAGTTTTTGTCTTCTTCTGGTTGCAATTTGTTAATTCTTACCCCTTCACACAGAAAACCAGCACTGTCCTTCAGCTGTGGGCCATCCATTAAATGCATATCAGAGCCACCGCGGCGGTTATCTCCACAAACATGATGAGATGGAGAAACCAACATTTGGTTTCTTCCTTCCTTGCTCTTGTCCAAGGTATTTTTCTCAGGGACAGTGTAGTTAAATGAAGGTCTCATTATATGTGGAAATAATTTCCTGTGACGACTCCATGCCATTCTGATGTCATGAATGGTTCCATGGAGGTCCACAAACTGCCAGTAGAAAATTATTATAAGCAGCAAGATTCTACTCACATAATGTTAACAAATCACTAGAAGATAAGCAGATCAAGCCCAAAATCTAAAACAAATTTATTGTGTGTGCATTCAGTTACCAACTTTGACCATTAGCATCAAGCAGCAATGAAACTTACATTTGGACAAGGATATGATTAGCACTATTATGTAGACACTTGGCAAGGCTGCAAAGTGTCCAGGAGTACTAAGTGTTTGACACTTTACCCCCAAAAATCTCGACATAGGAAAACTTCCACACAAATACAAAAATAAAAAACAAAACAATATAATCTAAATTTTGCTGATGAATACTGTAAGTTTTCTCGTCGATAGCATTTTTTATTAAGAAAAATTACATTCATGCTATAATGCAAAAGAAAAAAGAAATAGGTACAACACAAATTAAGATGGCTTATATAAGAACAACCTTCGTTCAGCATATTGAAAAATTATAATAATCTACTTGCAGAAGTTAATTTCTAGGCATGGGGCTGCCCAAAATCAGCCCAAAACAAATACGGGCCTAAAATTTAGGGTGCAAGCCCAATTCATGGCCTATTCTGACTAGCCTGACCCAAGCCCATCAGCAGCTAATTAGGTCTAGCAATAGTAGATGCTTAGTCAAAACAGATTGGAGGCGCCCACAAGCAGATGAGAGTGTCTTAA
The DNA here is from genome assembly GCF_051530095.1 of Phoenix dactylifera. Taxonomy (NCBI): domain Eukaryota; kingdom Viridiplantae; phylum Streptophyta; class Magnoliopsida; order Arecales; family Arecaceae; genus Phoenix; species Phoenix dactylifera. The sequence continues at coordinate 27,006,762 of NC_143198.1, read as the reverse complement.
CATATCTCAATAGCCCAATAAAGTATCCAATATGACCTCTTTGAAGTTGGATAACAGACCGTTTTCCCCAACTACACGGAGCTAGTTTTATCACTATTAGTATCTTGGAGGGACTTTGATGCCTCTTATCTTTTGCTAACAAAATCCTCTATACACAAAGTTCATTTACATTCCTTTAGTTTTCTCTGTAATGGCTCATATCATCCCGTCGAAACCTTTGATTTTTGTTCCAAGTCCGACATCATTCATTTGGTTTTACATAACATTTTACTCTATCAGTGCAACTGGTACACTTCATCATACTAATTCCTTTCTTAAACTCCAAGTTTTGCCAATAAAAAACCCAGCATTTTCCATCTGTGCAATTCTCATTTTATTTATAAAGATTCTATTTATTACAAAATATTTGAATTCATATACCAACCTGATTGTTGTCCTACAAACCTACCTTGAAGCATCAAATGCATGCAGTGATTGCACTTAAATCAACAAGAAACTATCTATTATATCCTCCCACTTCCTGTACAGAAGCTCCAGGATAATGAGTATGAACACATTATAACTTGGGATCGATTTTGATTCAGACTAGGAGACTAAAGAATGCTGACACAAAGCTGCTGTCAGCATTCAAATAGAGGATTTGATACCATCAAAAGACTTCGATGGCTGGATCTGGCTGTCAATTTGTTTCTTCTTTTGGTGTCTTCATGTTGCACCAAGCTTTCAATCAAATTGAAACAAACACACCGGTTGACTTTGGGAAAAAGAATAGGAAAAGTATGTAAACGAATAACAGTGTAACTTACTTTTAGCAGTCTTTTTTTAGCAAATACTGTCAACAAAAATGAAACAGAATGAGCTAAGAAATGGAAGCACACCTCTAAGAATAACTTTGAGATGTCTTCACGATCTTGAGAGCTGAAGGCTTTAGATACATCTGACTCAGGAACTATAGCATTTGCCACAATTGTGTCTAATTTTGGTATCTGTTCTGCCCGTCCATGAATGGTTATAAAGCGTATCAACCCCTGCAAAAGTAGCAATCAGAAAAAAGGCAGCAAAAACGTGTCCCATGGATTAGGAAACAGAGAATCTAATGCAACATTTAACTTCCTAAGTTCTGAGCAACAGCAAAGATTAAGGATTTCACATCTATAGGAAAAAAAATAGTATAGAATGCATTATCTAATGTTATGCTTATAGTGTATTCTCAATATTTCCAGTATCTTCTTATTCTAATCTATCACTATCAGAAAAATTATGCAACTTTCTGTATGGTGAATAAGGATAGCAAATCTTCTGTCTTTTCTGTTAGCACTACTTTCACATTAAGTTATACACAATGCCGACAGGAAAAAAGAGTACAAGAATGATACCACTTCGAAATTGAACTTTAGTAATATGTCGAGCATCTCTGCAAGTACCTTTATAAGCATGATAAAACATGTCTGGAAATTAGCCATACTTGAAATTTTAATGAGAAAATATATAAAACACCACAAAAAGAGCAGAAAACACTATTTCCATTTCCTCATTAGCTCTTTGAAACTAGTTTAGATAGAAAGCAAGCTCATATTTTTGACAAGGAATAGAGACAAAACACATAAGGTGGCTTCGAGCCAGTCAGAGTTGAAGTGTTGAAATTTAAACTTGATATTTTGCATAAAACAACAATCTAGGGATGTTCTACAAATAGGATAGGTTTATGTTTGTAGTTCAAGAAAGGGGTAGGGAGATAACCTACCACATTTTGAATTTCAGATGTAAGGAATTTTGAAGGAAAGGGAGGGACAATATAAATAAAGAAAAGAAAAATGACAAAGAAGAATTTAATAAACCAAAGTCAAATGGTTATGTTAAGGCCTCTTGTTACCTTTGGTTAACATATAAAATGGTATTTTTGCTCATATTAAAGTAAACATGTCTACAGCTTGTCTTGCTGCTGAATCCTCGTGTTGAGCCTTCATGGCAGAAAATTTGGCTACATAGCTGACCCTGTTTTGATAAGGAAAAGCCTTGGTTGAATATGAAGGGGGTGATGATGCCAACAGAATCACATGTTTTTAACAGTATAACAGATATTACTAAGAAATTACTAACGAGAGTAGGATTGAAGAAGAAACTTGATTCCTAGTGAGAAAAAAAAAACACCTGATCACTGTCAATAAATTTATAGAATTGGATAAATAATGGAGGGAGCAATAAGAACATAGAGAACTAATTTAGAAGTAATGAGCTTCCAATACTTGCTAGTCTTTTACAACAAGTATTCTCATCACTACAGACACAAGGAACAGATTTAAGCCTACAGTAGCAGATACTTAAGCTGTGCATCACTAAGGATGTCAACAAAGATAAACCCAAGCAAACTAGGATAAATCATAGAACTGGTTGCAAAATTAATCGGAGAATGAAAGGTCGTGACTTGAGAACATAATGTCTAAACAACCTAGATTCCATATGTAAGTGAAAGTTTTACCAAATAAAATGCAATGGTTTCAAATGTTACAATTGCATATACATGAATGTAGAAGAAGTCTACATGTCTTCAATAATTAGGTATCACAATGGAGTAGAAAATGAGTCTCAATCTATATCATTAGTCTACACTTCTCACAGAAGGATTAGACAACCTAACATGCCAAGTAAATAATGCACATCTAAAAAATATCATAAATGAACACTATCGAGAAACAGATGATATTTTGAATCATAAACTAAGTAGGAAAAAAGTTATTTTGAAAATGTCACACTCAATGCTAATTATACTTCCGAATCACCTAAGCTATTAGTGGTAACTAATAAGTTAGTTTATGGATAATTATGCATAACAGGATGCATGATATAATCAAACCACCATACATAAACTCAATGGTGAAGCAACTGTAATTGGACTGACGAAGCAGGATGTTATAACTTATAAACCTCTATAATTGATTTGTTCGGCATTTGTTGGATTCCCTTGACAAAGACTTCTCTAGCAGCATCTATGCTACCACGTGCCTGTTAAAAGATAGGACAGTATTAAAATCAATAATTGCTGAAACGATACATAATAGAGAAACCTATCCCAGCAATGAGAATATAGCTATTGAAATAGTTTATTGATTTTGCTTTTGACAGCTAAAACACCACCGATGCCAATCACAAGCTTGGATGAAAGGTGGAAGGTTGAAGTTAGGTTGATAGTCAGTCATAAACAACATGTCAAACTATCAAATGAAACTAAATTTGATATTGAATATAACGGCATTACCTATACTAGAGAACATACCACAATCTAACCCAGTTGATGAGAACTATGCATGGGTTGGCTACGCCATCACCCATAAGCAATGCACTAAAATGTAAAACAGTTGTAGTGAGAAATGAAGGATAGCTAAAGTTTAGGATGTCTCCTGTACTAATGAGGCAATTGGAGTAAAAAGAAGGGAGAAACCACATGAAAATGTGAATAGCTAAAATTGATAAGTCAAGCATTTAGGTAGAAAAATAAGTTTCAGAGGCCTACCAACATTGTGAACTGAGCAAAATTGGTGTACAGAACTGGAAGAATTTGCAAGATATGCTTCTCTTTAGCCATTTCAATTGCTTTCTCATATATCATGCAAGCCGCATCAATGTTTCCCTGCAAAAGAGAGCAAAAAATGTTTGATTTTCACAGCCTATTTACTAGTACAAATAAAAATATATGAGTATGTACCATTCGTTTTTCCATGTTTGCTTCTCTGTTAACGTTCTCGATGAACTCAGGGTCTGAATCCATAATACTTCGATGAAACAGAGCACGAGCCCCACAAACATCGCCAATTTGCTCTTTGAACATTGTACAGTATAAATGGAAAGCTGGAACTCGCTGCTTGCATAAGAGCATTCAAACAATAAAACCAGTAATCAAAATGCAAAAGATTGGTATAAAAAGCTAGGATGCTAGTGCACTTTATTCCAATAATGTACAATCATTTTGATTAGATATATTACCTATGTACTCCAATTAACAAGGTAGCTAGGTTCCTATATAAAAGTTCCTCTCTTTAAGAAAAACTGGTAATCGTTAAGGTTGGTAACAAGGGTCATGCTTTTTTACTCATACCTTCAGAAAAACTGTCAATGCTCGATCAAGAGCATATTGTGCTATCTCTCGCCCACCCTTAGCATCCACAAATTCAACATAACGGATCCAGAACTCGGAGTAGTTAGCACAAGGAATTAAGCATCTCTCATAAAGTTTCACTGCCTGGCATTGAAAAGGTAGTTTTTCAGATGATAACAAGGAAACTAAGCAAAATGCCACTCAAATAGCATTAATGTAGAACAATTCATACCCAGTCAAAATCTCCCTGCATCTCAACAAAGTCAAGATACTGATGCCAATTTTGAAGCTGACGGTCATCAAGTGGCTTCACATGGAAATAAGGCCTCCGTATTTGAGCCTCAAAGTAACTAATCTTTCTGTCTAATTGATTTGATCTTTGATAAAATAGTTCTCCAATGTCTAAGTATTTCTTTACTGCATTAGGCCTAGGAAGGCCATCTTGTTGATTCAAAAGATCCCTGATCGCATTCGAGATTTCGGCATATCCACAATCTTTTACATTTTCTGTTCCACAGTTAGATACAATTTCTGATGACATTTCAGTGTCTTTCTGGCATTCAATCTCTTCCTCCCATGTAGCAACCAACTTTTTAAAACTGAAAGATTTGAGGTAAGAGTATCATTGTGACTGAGCTCCAAAAGGGGGAGAAAAGGAATGGAAGTGTGTTCAATTTCATCAATCTTACTAGCATATTTTTGGGTTACACCGAGCGTACAAAATCAGAAGTGAGTGACCAAATGATGGATCAAGCCAGTTAAAAAAAAAATAAAAGAGGATAAAATTCAGCAATGAAAATAAGATAATTTCTGACGAACAAAAATACTCGTAACTAGGGTGTTGTGAGTAATTCTATCGTGAATTATTTTCTCCAGCTTGGAGGTTATATTTTCATACAAAATTTCAAAGAAAAAGCCTGATAATGTACCTCTCATAATAGCTATGTAGCTTCTTTATTGGATATCTCAGAGTGTTGATATAAATATGAGCTAGGCGACTCCATTGCTTCTGAGAATATTCGAATTCAATATATTTATCCCACAGAAGATGGCACAAGTAATCCTTCCCGACAAAAGATAAACCTCTCTCATATAATCTGCTAAAATAGTTTAAGAGTTAAAACTACTGCAGGAAGAGGGATCAACAAATTTAGCTCAGATATTAGAAAAATTGGTTACAGATTTAGGGACATATCTAAAGTGTCATATAAAAATGAAGGTGGAAGCATTCTGTCTCCTAACCATATACCTCCACTCAACAGCAACCTGAAGTAGGAGAACCAAACAGGTATTCTATTCGAATGGAAGTGTATTAAATGCAGGATTACTAAACTTCCATGGAGTTGTAGCAATGCTTTGGAAAGAACAATCATCATTCGATAATTTAAACTATCTTTTGTAATGCAAAAACTTTGCCTTTACATGGTTCTACATGGAACTTAACCTATGATACAATCTGAAACATTAGATCACATAAACCAAATAATAATCATCCAAAACAACCTACAAAAAGGTGTGGAACATGACATGACACCTTGTAAAACTGCATAGTATGAATCAATATGCCAAAACAGACTAGCTGATCCAAATATGTGAAAGAACACGAAAATGGATTCATGGATCATCAAGTCATCACCCTCCAAAGTGTGCCCTAGAGTTAAATCCCAGTAATAAATATAAAATTAAACCAATTCATATTAAGAACTCTTTGTAATAACAAACAAAGCAACTGCAGACATAGACCTAAAGGCACCTAAGCAAATTCAGATTAATATAAAAATGACCTGAATAAACCATGTATGCATACATGCATAGATATATCATATATGTACACACACATATACCCATATACAAATATATACATACAAACATATACATATAAAATATACATACATATAAAATACAGCACCATTTCTTTCTGTTGCATAAGAACTGGTTCCAAGTTAGAGATTTCATAAAAAGGCCATCCCAGTTTTTCCATGGAATGGGAAGCATCGCCATCCCACCCCGTCATGACACTTGGGATAGGGGGCAGCCCAGGACACTGCGATGATGGTGGGATGGTCCATCCCAACACTTGGGATGGTACCCCATCCTGGTGTCCTGTAGGACGTCCCATCGGGATTTGAAACTATGCTTCATAAAGCAAAATCTTCTTAGTCTGATCATTAATTTTGTCATTTGGTGTCTTATAGTATGATGACCTAACAAATAATATATATTAAAAATATAATAATAATAACAATAAAGAAATAGGATGAATATGTCAATATTCTTTGCAAAATTATTCATAGCCTGACAACTCTATCAAAACAAACACATCCAATAACTCTCCAACTCCAAAAATTATCTCATCAATCAATCACGAATACATGAACAATCATGTGGAAAATTTAATTTTATGACCCTCATCCATATGGACAGTAAATAAATCAAAAGGCAGACTTCTAACATGAAACCTAACCTTTCTATTACCAAAATTTCTTATAATAAAAGAAACACCTCCTCGGTAATTAATGAAATATTAGTGCATACCATGTTATATTAGTATGGACTGTATTGATAAAAATTTGATAATATACAGGGTCGTGGATTGCACTTTATATAGTATTATCATGTATCACAGCAAATATGCTGCAATATTGTCTATCAGGTAATAGCATAGATGAGGGTAAGCGTTGGCACCATGGTAAGGTTTCTCTATTGCGACCTAGAAGTCATGAGTTCAAAACACAAAAATAATCTCTCTACATGCGAGGGTACGACTATGTACATCTAACCTTCCCTGGAACATGCAATGGCGATAGACTTGCGCATTAGGCTACCCTTTAGGTGATGGCATAGGTCTATACAAGTTTGAAGCTCAACCATATGGAACTCTGTTTAATTTGTTCAAAAAGGACCGAAAAACTCCATCCCCCTGAATAATTTCATACCGGACCTATCCCTATTTAAGTTCTGCTCTATATATTGGAAGGAACAAATTTTAACACCTGAAGCAAATATTATTAAGGGGTTTGCAGGAGCTGGTTTTTATTTTCTTGACAATGCAAATGTTTGTCAAGTGCCATAGAATCCAATGACAATGGAATTCTATGTCTGGATGAATGTTTCAATAATACATGGTTAGTTCAGCTTGTTTATCATGACTTAAAAACAATAAGGCCTTTGGAGAAAACACCGTTTACTTGTTTAGCCACTTACATACAATGTCATCATGACAATATTAGAAATTTTAAGAAGCCAACAAGTTAACCATGTTTGGACAGGTCTGTAAGCAAATTCTATAGAATGTCTCAAAAATATATTGCCAGTTGAGCTCCCTGTAGCTTAGTTAACAATAAATCCTTTCAGTTATCTTGAGAATCTGACACCTTTTGCACATTTTCCCTGCCACTTGCATAAAATAACTGTCATTATGGTCTGGCAACATCGGATAACAAGGAGAGCCACAGAATATCATGTTGTGTCTTCAAGTTCAAGACACAAAAATTTTGAAGTAACCAATGAGCATTAACCGTGTTTATATATGTCTGTAACTGAGTGCATGTTGTATTATACATTGAACAATTATTCAGGACAACACCCTGACGATGATTCCACGAAAGACTATGCATTATTCTGACATGATTATCATAACAAAGTCAATATTAGTCTCCATCCAAAGGAGTTAAACATGAGCAGTTTTCAAGAAAGATTTTTTTTTGAATTTGCACTCTCTTGGTCATCCACTGTTTGAAAATAGGGTTTTTTTATGAATCACACTCCCTCCTGTGCTTTTATTACATATTACACCCCCTAACACTATTTGTGTACCAAGCCAACTTTGGTAGAGTTATGTCACATAAAACCTCGGGTTATGCTGACACCATCAGAATAATGACCTGTCGTTAGTTCCTCTGTTAAGATGGGACTCCACCATGGAATGTTGAATCATATCGAACCGGCCGGTTCGGGACGTACCATACTGGACCGGTCGGTTACCGGTACAGTTTATTCGTTCGATACAAAACGGAAGCCTTACTACGCCTACAAAGGGAGAGAGAGGAGAGGAAAAGAGAAGGGGGGGAGAGAGATAGAGGAGGAGAGAGGGGAAGAGAGGCCGAGAGAGAAGAGAGGGCTCGAAAGCCCTCATTGGAAGTCCAAAATAGGGAATCCCCTATTTCATTTTGAAACAGGAGATCCCTATTTATTTTTGCCAATTTCGAATTGAAGTCAGCGAACCATTTGCCAACTTTAATTCAAAATTAGCAAAACAAAAAAGAGGTACACCCTAGAACAGCATGGTACGAAACCACACCGTACCATGCCGGTTGCCTAACAGGCTCTGGTACCTATTCGAGGAATCTTCAACTCCACTATTGCCTTACTCTCCTTCCCTTCCCTTAGTCCATCTCGTCCACCGGGTGGCACCGCTTGTGGTGGCTGGGTAGTTTGAGGAGCTGTGGGACTTGCAGTCGGAGTTCAGCAAAGGCAATGGTAAGGCTCTACTGCTAGGAGTTGCATGGCAGCCCAAGGTAGATGCACAGCTATCTATGGGGAGGTGGAGTACCTCCACGCAGCAAAGTAGAGGGTTGAGTCACCTCTATAGCTCCATTCATTTCTCTCCCCTTCCCACCACCAAACCCATTGCACTCTTTCTCACTCACTCTCCCACTATCCTCGTTGTACTAGTTAGACACTCTCACATCCCCTCCCACTTCCTTGTTCCTCTCCTCTTCTTGCTCATCCAAGCTTCACCCCCATGCTCCCTCACCTCCTAGCAAAGCAATGGAAAACCTAGATGTCTATGATGGAACTCAGGTTTGTCTTGATTACATTGGGAAAAAAGCATGGATCACAAGATAATAAATCATGCCCTTCATCTTTTTGAGACATTTTTTATGTCGATTTTCTTTTCTCGAACATATAATAGTTTAAATATCTCTGTTATGCCAGCATTGTTGTTGTTCACGAGTTGGAAGAGAAACAGGGGAATTGGTGCTGCAATGGTGTGACCCTGGCAGCAGGGGAGGGAGAGGAGAGGACAGTGAGTTGGATGACGAGATAGGGAGGATTATACATGATGGTGGTGGCAACGGGAGAGATGAGGATGGTTGGGGCAGATGGTGGGATGAGGAGGGGAGGCATGGCAACATGCTTTTAGGTGGGTGGCACACTAGAAAGGAAGGGGTGGGCTCAAACAGACAAGATGGTAGGTAGAATAGGGATGGAAAGGAATGGGCTTAGGTGGCTGAATGGTGAGAAGGAGCGGGCAGGGGCTCGCTGCCATGGCTGAGGAAGTTCCGCTCTTGGAGGAAAGAAAAGACAATGGGAAGGTGGGGTTCTAGGCTGGTGTGAGTGGCAAGCAAGGGTGGGGAGAATGGGAGAAGAAAAAAAACAAAAGGGGAAAGTAGTGGTTCGACCTTAACCCTAACTTAAACCCAGCGGTACTTAGGTAATTTTACAATCCTTGGTTAGCTTAACCATGGCCAAGTTTGAATTCTACAACAAGACGTTCACAGAAGGTTTTATCTGCAAAAAATTATGCAGATACAACAGACACTAACAGAAGGTTTTATCTGCAAACAAGTATGCAGATTTTTGGCTTGATAGGCAAATACTGAAAAGGGGGATCTTTATATGTCGAAAATGCATAGTGGACGAGGTAATATGCAAAAAAAAATCTTGAAAAAATTCAGCTGACTAATCCATCTCTCCAGCAAGTGTATTACCCCATGTAATTTTTTCAACTAAGTGGAGATATCATATAAAGAACATGGACTTCTTATCTAGTAATATTCAACCAAGTTTTTGTTAAGTTCCTTTATGAAATCTAAGAAATAGCAATGCCATGATTTTCTATTAAAAATCATTTTTACACAACTTTTAAATACTAAATTGAACTCCTTTTTGGATATTACCTTCGAATGTCAACAGGGTCTTCATACGATAGCAGAGCAAAGCTACAGTAACTAACCCAGAGATCAACAGAATAGGTTGCTACTCGGAGCGCTCGTTCATATAGTTCCTCCACTTCATATAAAGTGCATAGTCGTGCCTTGTGGCTTGCATACTTCTTCCAGTAACCATAACATAGAGGAAATTCTGACAGGAATGCATCGTAAACCAAGCAAATCTTTTGTATATCATCCTGCAGTACACACACAATAAATGACAATCCAGCCCCATATATCATTTCAATAGACCATGAAGTTGCATGAAATAGGCATAAACAAAGGACAGCGTAGAATTGAAATGATAGAATAAGTAGAGAACTGACTTCACAGCTGGAATCAAGGCTTTCCAAACAATAAACATCACATTCCATTCTCAAGGTAAAACCCAATGATAAGATCACATATTTTTTCAGTTCGCAGCATGCATTTTTGAATATTGTTATCTTGAGGATCTCTTCAAGTTGGGAAGGAACATGCAAGAGATTTTAACCCAAATGATGTCATACTCTCCAAGAACTATTCTAAATGGAGATTAAATAATACGACCAAAGGAAATTTTCCAGTGATATTTCGCTACATAATGTGCTTTCCCATGCACTTAATGACAAAGTTGTATTCTTTTCAGAGAGATATTTCTGCATAAAATGAATCATAATAAGGGCTTTAAGTTGGTAGAAATGATCAAGAAGTACCTCCCTACGATTCCGATCTCGAGTATGCTCCTATTCACGGATTAAAGAAATGACCATCAAGAACGAATTAATCCTTTATTTTTTTTTTCTAAATACCTTCTTCTGAGACAGAAGAACAGGAACAAAACAAATGGAATGCAATAATCGAATGAATGAATAAAAAATTTTATAAAATAAAAAAAGATATTTAATTAGAATGTTGAGACTTCACCAAGATCTTCTCTTTGCTGCAAGCATGAAGATCCCTTCATTGGGATCACCATGACATTACTCATACTCATTGTATCTATATGCATCAACGTGCAAAAACTAGTCACTTTATCAGCACCTCAATCCTGGTGAATGGTTTAGGACAAAGCTTCAATTATAATTCATTTAGAATCTATCAGAATTTTTATAAATAAGTAATTGCTATCGTGCTATAAATGTAATTTACATTTTAATAAATATAACACTAAATAAATGATTAGATAACAAGACTCTTATTTGAGTTCATTATATGTGTAATTGAATATTTAACATAACAATAGAATTTAACGTTTTCAAACGTAATTATTATTTAAATATCAAATTATCTTATTTTTTGTGAGAAAACTAATAAAATATCTTTAACCATGTTTTATAAATCAAAGCCTGATATGAGAAGCACATATGCAAATAAAAATATGCTTATATGTTTTAACAATAAAAAGTAACACAAAAAAGTATAATCAAAACAAAATAAATTTAAGTGCTTAATAATTAATTAGAAGTGGAAGGGAGGATTTAAATATAATATACAGTGGAAAAGAACAATTATATAAGTCAAACTAAAATAATGATGGCTAAGTTTTAAGCATAAATTGACATCTCATTAAAATGATTAATAAATCTCTAATGAAAGCTTGGAGCTTAACAACATGCAAATAATTTCTAAGAGTAATTTGCTAAAACTAATAATTTCTTACCCCCAATCTTAAGGTTATATTTACTTATAAATAATTTTTCAAGATTAACTTGAAGCCTTAAAGTCAAAACTTAAATGGCAAAGATCCAAGTAAACCAAGCATAATAACTTATGAATATGTGAAGCCAAAGTAGACAAAAAAAAACTCATGTCAGAGTCTAAACATATTTAATTCAATAACCAATTAAACAAAGAACCTTTTATCATCTACAAAAACAAAAAACATAAAATTTGAGAAGTAAAAGCCAAATCAAAACCAAAATCCATAACAAAATCCGATTAGAAGATCTGAAGCTTTAACAATGTAAAAATAAAGCACAAAGTTAAATGATCGCATAGGCTAAATGCTGATAAATAAACCTCCAAAGTGAAACTAAATAAAAGCGGCAAGGCCAAATCATATTAGCTCCCACCCAAAAAGGCAAATAACCAAATAAACTATGTTTAAGTAAATAAAGAAACAATTAAAAGACTAATTCATATCCAAGCAAAATGAAAAATATTCTAGTGAAAAAAAATGCCTAAGATGATTTCTTCCCAAATAAGGAATGAAAAAGAACAAAGGATTTAAACTAGCGATTGTTGTACCACCCCGAGCCACCCAATTAAGGGCATACTGAACCGTCATGGTGCGGAACTAGGATGATATTGCCCTTCGGGTTGGAATAAGCTCCGAACATGCCTGAACCGATGCAGAATCATGATGATATTGCCTTTCGGATCGGAACAAGCTCCGAACCAGCCTGAACCAACCCGAACAAAGCAGAACCACCCAGTTCTGCTCAGTTCAGGGTAGTTCGGACGATTCGCTACCCATCCCGGCCAATAATAAGGGATACGTGCAAAGAAGGATTCCCGTGCCTTCTTAGCCCTCCCAACTAATTTTTTTGGTTTTCATCAAAAAATGCCCGGAGAAGGCAATTTCAATCTAGATTTCATCCGAAACTCCACCATTTGAGATCGAAAATAGGCCAAAATAGAAAAAATGAGTAGAGATCATGCCAAATTATTGTATTTCGACATGATTTTATTATATATTGTAGATCTAAGAATGATATAAGCAGATTCAAAAAAATTGTAGTTTTTCTTTACGTGTATAATTTTTAAATTAAAAATATATATTTTCGATCTGCACCAGTGGCTGTGAGCGCAACTAGTCTACCTTCGCCTGATTCATAGGTAGGGGTGGCAATTGTGTTGGGTCGGGTCATCTACAAGTTAGGTCAAAAAATTCCAGACCTAGACCTAACCTATTTATTAAACAAGTCAGGATCTGAAACCTAAACATGTTTACTAAGCAGGTAACCTGACCCAATGTATTTAACTTGTTTAATGAACAACCTGCTTAACTTGTTTAATAAACAGATCATGTCTACCTATTTAGTTGTATAACAGGTTTAACCTATTTAGTTGTATAACAGGCTTAACCTATTTAGTGTCAACAATTTAATCTCTTTCTATTTGCAGGATTGAAACCAACTATAAATGGACACGAATCAAAAGTCAACCTAAAAATCTTTCATCAAGAACCAGATGAAATAAAATCTCCGAATAAACGGATACTCGATAGAAAACAAAATCGATTGAGACTCAATGGATTACATACAAACCATACAAAAATTGGTTCAAGAAAAAAGAACACAAATAGATAAGGAGATGATCTGAGATTCACTAGAATACCTAAAAGAATGGTTGTTCTTTGTGAACCTTAGATCTCAAACCAAAATTTTGCAGATTGATGAAACCTCAGCACAGCATCAAATTCAGATGAATCAATCAAATCAATAAATTTGAAGAAATAACTTATAGAACATCAAAAATCAACTAAATATAGCAAAGAAACCCTAGCTTTGATAGATCAGGCCTGGCTTAGAACTTAGGGCTTGGGGGGATGGACCATTGGTGGTGGCGTCGGAGGAGGGTTTGGTGGTGGGATAGGGAGAGGACAAAGTGGGAAGAGAAGGGGGGAGGGAGGGAGAGGGGGGGAGAGAGAGGTATATCGATTGAGAGGGCACCTCCAAGGCCAACAGCGATGAGGTTGAGAGCGGCGAACCTTGGATCTTAGTGATCCAGGCGGTGTGACGGCAGAGAGGGTAAGGCCAAGACCAACAATGGTGGAGATAGAGAGATCAGGCTCAGCGACGAAGTGATTCGGGAGCAAGGTCAATGGCGGCAAGGTTAAGGGCAGCGAGGCCGATAGTCAAGTGGAAGGTGGTGATGTCAATGGCAAGGCACATGTGCTAGAAGCTAAAGCTGGGAAGGTCGAAAGGGATGGACATATGAAGGCAGAGGCAAAGGGGCCTAAAGAAGCAAAACCCTAAACAAGCATTCGAAAGAGAAGGAAGTCTCCAAAAGCGAAGCAAATTTTATTTAGCGGCCTAATAAGTTAGGGCATGGGCACCAGTTAACCTGACCTAACTTGATTAAATTAAACTGGTTAAATAGGCTAAACAGATTATGATCCTCAAACCCGAACCTGGCCCATTGAATGAATAAGTCAAGACGAGTCAACCGATTTATGACCCCAACCTATTTAACCCAAACCTAAACCTGCTTATTGTAGGTCAAATACGGGTTGGATCATAATTTGCCATCCCTATCCACAACAAACAAAGGAACCACCTCACACAGAAGCACTTGAATGACCCTATCTGTGTCCATTGTGATCTAAGGCTCAGATTGAAGTGTATTAATGATAAAGTGGGGCTGAGCTACGATGATCCACTTCACAATGATTTCGTATATGATGAGGAGAATCCAATGATTGATTGCATGGTTCACCATACTAGTGCATATCACCCCATATTGGGCATATCATACCATACCTATGCATATCGAGTATGCCAAACCAACCCTTGTACAGAGGGTACCAACACTACACTGTTGTGGTACTAGTGCAGGATCTGGTACCAAGAAGGTGAACATTGATTCATTAGCTTGAGATTTGCAATAGTAGCCTGAGCTTGAAGAGCTAGAATCATTTCCTTGATTGCCTAGTTTTATAGCAAGTGAGGCTGGGGTAGATGCAGAACAATAAGCAGAACAAAACATGCAACACTCACATCCATTCGAGCAATTACTGAGATCGAGGGAGCCAATTATCATCGTAGGACTCTATGTTTGAGACATCCTCCTAGAGATTTGATAGAGAGATGCTAGAAAGAGACCACCATGATACTAGGTCTAATCAGGCGGGTAGAGCCATTTAGGATGGTGGACCAAGCCAAGCCATTCAAGCAACTACTAAGATTGAGGGAGCCAATCATCATCGCAGGACACCATGTTTGAGACATCCTCCCAAAGATTTAATAGAAAGATGCTAAAAAGAGACCACCATGATGCTAGGTCTAATCAGGCAGGTAGAGCCAATTAGGGTGGAGGACCAAGCCAAGCCATCTAGCAGAGCTACAGGTATCTATAGGGAAAGAGCATTTAACTACCAATGTATTGATTACACTCAAGATTAAATAGATATTATTCTTGTGGGGCATTGTATCATGTCTTCAGAAATATTGCACGAAAACATGTAAAATTTGATAAATTAACAATTAAAAAAATCATAGATAATTTTGATTTTCTCCTGGAGTTGAGTGGCATTAAACGAAAGAATGTGGTTCGGCAATTGTGAAACCCAAGACATGTTCAAGCCAAGATCAAATCATGTTGAGTTTAAAAAGGAGTGCCATGTTCCTGATTTTTCCATGAGAATATGAGATCAAGGAAAATATTTCAAATCATCTAGTTTTTTTCAAAAGAATAAAAATTAACAGCATTTACCATGTGAAAATCTTAGAGACGCAGATATAGCAGAAAAGTTGCCACATACAGGTGAAGTTTTCTCGATTTCTGATAGAAGTAATGCCCAGGCTCCAAAGTCAGTTGGGGTGTTTTCAAGCAACGTTTGAACCTTTTCCTTAACAGAATCAACTACGAAAATATAGAAAAAGAAAAGGAAAGAATTAGATTATTACACGAAAAAAACTTATATGAAATGCAAAATACCTATATCCAGTCACAAACTTTTCAAATGAGTGAAAAGTGCCTGGATCATTTGCAGATTTACATATGTAGTCTGTCTTTATGTTAATTTCAATGCCAAGATTATTCAGAGTTGCTAAAGATAATGAACTTTACATTCAGGGACGCAGAACTTTGCATTCAGAGATGCAGCCTTTGGTTCCAACTTCCCAAAATTGCTTCCTTCTCCATCAACAGAACGGATGCATCGAATTGATAACCAATGGAAAACCTCAGGATGGAGTTGAAAAAAATATATATAATGGTAACCTAATCCGGGTCAAAATGTTTTTTTTTTTAATTTTACTTGTGAACAAACACAGAAAACTAGTTCACAAGAATAACTGAAGAATAGTGAATTGGGGTTTGCCTCGATGGTCACACTTCTATGCCTAGCACCCAGAGGTTCGATTCTTGGGTGGTGCATCCCCAAGCACTTGGGCCTGGATAATTATATTGGAGGTGGGTCTCCCACCATTTCTTGCCAAAAGAAGAAGAAGAAGAAGACGGTGGGTCTCCTCGTCCCTCTCCAAAAAAGACAGAACAAGAAGAACAAGAAAATACTTGAAGAACAGAACACGTATAGCATGCATCCCACCTTTTTTTTCTTTTTGGTTCATTCGACCCTCCAAGCCCTGGAAAATAAATAATAATGACGACAAGAACAGGAACAAGAACAACAACAAAAACGTCTGTTCCCTACATTATTTTTGCAGCCTCGATTTCTTCCGGGCTGCTTCAACTTCCAATATAAATTCATTCCAAACAAGACCAAGAATCAAGAATGTACCCTCACTGTTCAACTCCTTACTACCCCTAAAAATACTCCATTTTCTCTCCCATCTGGGCTTATTTCTCCCATTAGGGTTTAGGTAATGGCCCCAAGATCCTTCTTTTCGTCCATTCTTGCGAGTAACGAGATCGACAAGAGAGATGGGAACATACCTGGGTTCGATTCATGGGGCTCCGGAGCTCCATTCTCAGGTACTTCGTCGTTCTCCTGGATCGCCTTGTCCTCCACCATCGTATCCCGCATTTCTCGGGGCTTCGCACCGATGAGCTCCGCGGGTTATCGCCAGTGGAGAACCGAGGGCCAATAGCTGCCCTGGTTCTAAGATTAATATTTTGAGTCCCGGCCTGGGGCCGGGAATGGCGGGTCGGACAGACCGGCACACGAACCCGGTCCAGCTTGAACCGAGCTTATGTCGAGTCGGGTGGTGGGCCAGGCGTTCGTTATGCGAGAATTTTAAAAATTTTGAGTCCGCCCTAGTGGATGTTTATTTCTTGGAAAAATGCCTGATCACAAACTCCTTCATAACAATTTTGTCATCTAATGATAAAAGTCCAACTCAAAATCAGAGCATCTCATGCATCACCACGTTCCCAGCCGTACATATAAAAATTCTATATAAACTAAAAAAAGTGGATATTACAGGCTGTGCATGTGTACCAAGAGATAAAAATGGCGGTTGACTGGATCGCCTCTTACGCCACCCAGAATACGGATGGGTTTTTTTGGACTCGGAAGTAGGATATTTCTTCAGCATTGGATAGTCTATTTTTTCTTTATAATGCTGGCTATACTCACATAAAATTAGTATGAGTAGCCGATGTACCAAAAATATATATATATATATATATATATATATATATATATATATATATATATATATATATATATATATATATAAACAACTTTGCCCTAGCCTGAGTATTTTTCTAAGCCACCTTATCATGCACACGCAGAAGGCCAACCATGCGTTGATAGCCAGTAAGGAGAATTGCCAAATCCTGATCTTCATCTGCAATGCAGTGCACATCACAAAGAATTAATACCAACTTAAGTTGAGAGGCTGGAAGACCAATACAGAACTGAAAATAAGCACTTCAACATGGCTGGATTCACTCCAACAAAGAGCAATGTATCTGCCAAGTGTTGCCATCTCTTGTAGAAGGAAGAGGGCCAATAGCTGCCCTGGTTCTAAGATTAATATTTTGAGTCCCGGCCTGGGGCCGGGAATGGCGGGTCGGACAGACCGGCACACGAACCCGGTCCAGCTTGAACCGAGCTTATGTCGAGTCGGGTGGTGGGCCAGGCGTTCGTTATGCGAGAATTTTAAAAATTTTGAGTCCGCCCTAGTGGATGTTTATTTCTTGGAAAAATGCCTGATCACAAACTCCTTCATAACAATTTTGTCATCTAATGATAAAAGTCCAACTCAAAATCAGAGCATCTCATGCATCACCACGTTCCCAGCCGTACATATAAAAATTCTATATAAACTAAAAAAAGTGGATATTACAGGCTGTGCATGTGTACCAAGAGATAAAAATGGCGGTTGACTGGATCGCCTCTTACGCCACCCAGAATACGGATGGGTTTTTTTGGACTCGGAAGTAGGATATTTCTTCAGCATTGGATAGTCTATTTTTTCTTTATAATGCTGGCTATACTCACATAAAATTAGTATGAGTAGCCGATGTACCAAAAAAAAAAAAAAATATATATATATATATATATATATATATATATATATATATAAACAACTTTGCCCTAGCCTGAGTATTTTTCTAAGCCACCTTATCATGCACACGCAGAAGGCCAACCATGCGTTGATAGCCAGTAAGGAGAATTGCCAAATCCTGATCTTCATCTGCAATGCAGTGCACATCACAAAGAATTAATACCAACTTAAGTTGAGAGGCTGGAAGACCAATACAGAACTGAAAATAAGCACTTCAACATGGCTGGATTCACTCCAACAAAGAGCAATGTATCTGCCAAGTGTTGCCATCTCTTGTAGAAGGAAGAGGAAAGAAGCCAAGCAGGAAAAAAATATCACAACTGCATTAGAAGACCGCGGTATCATTGCTCTCAAAGTTCTGATAAAGGAAACCATATCCCAGTCCTACAATAGTGCAACTATAGAAGTAAATGGACTTAGCACATTTTGTATTAAGATTATAATTCTGTAACATGAAGTTGGATCAATTGATTTAAGTAGGATTGCTATGTAAGAATCATACCACTCAATATCACCTTACTATTTATTGACAGACTGAATTCTTACCTGTATTGCAACCATCATTTCTAGATGCAAATCATAAGAAACTATCCATAACCAACAAACCTTATTTTATCTATGCATGGTCAGAAACCACAGTATGGAAATAACAGAATCTCGCCGTTATAAATTAAAATTGAGTTTGTCGCAATTTTGGAATATTTTTTTTTTTTTTTTTGAAACGTCTATTTGGTCGCCAAGAAAGATTCATGACCACAAATATAGGACCAATCATTTGTGTTATGGTAGCAGAGATAAAGGGCTGTGGAGGTTAGCAGCTAGTTTGGCCTTCAAGTGGACATCCTATAGGCTTCTAAAAACACTGAGCCTTGGTGCAGTAGGTTCCAACTGCCAAAATCTAATTTAGGTGCCAAATGATGAGCTTTGTGCTATGGTAACACAGAAATGTCAAGGAAAAAAGAAACCTGCGACCATCTTAGCTAGTATCATGCTTTGGATAAGGGAAAATGCAATATCATTTAAAGCAGTATCAATTAGAAATGGAATGAAAAGCAGAAACAACATTAAACACTTCATTAACTCGTAACACCTGTGTTTGATCATCAAAAGGCAAAAGCCCAAGATAATCCTAGTCCAATAAAATTTTTCAAAATTATAACCATCCCTCGTGGCAACCACATAAGCTCGCAACATCTATTTTGCCTTTTCTCATAAGATTCTCCTGATTGTAATTGGCTTGAGAAGAAATCTCAGGGCCTCGGAGGCAGTTGAGTCATTTCAGAAATCAAAATAGAACCAGAATTAAAGTTCATTTAATTGTCAACCCCTCTAGTTAAATTACAGCAGCTGGCTTCGGCTTGGCTCCAAGAGGCGGACAAAAGTTCCAAAACTCGGAAGTCGATTTCCAGAAAAATACAAAGCGTGCGGCCGAGCCCTACCTCCTGCTTTTAAGCGAAAATGACAGATGCGTTACTTCCCACCACGACTTTCTTTTCCAATCAGCCTACCAAAATCTCATCCATATATCAATTTTAGCTTGCATCCAATATCATCGCCATCTATATATTATTCTTCGTACCCATCCAAACCAGCTATAGCTCACTACAAGGTCCAACTAATTAAAACATGCCACAATGCTAACACGTGGCTGATCGAAAACGGCCGCTGAACGGGCCTAGCACCATACCGCCGAGCTTACATATTAGAAACATTCCACAGTTGGCCGTTTCCTAACGAAGAGCCTAATAATCACCGAGATTTCACCGATGTGATTAATAGAACTTCTGGTCGACCCACATACCCTAATTCTCTAGTGGTAGGTAAGCTTATCTGCCGGCTAGACGCAAAATTGGAAGAAGGATATAGGAGGTAAGTAAGTAAAAAGAACACTTATTTTGTTCTCTGATAACTACACCAATTTAGGCATCGAAGGATCGCCCTCCGGATACATTTAAGCCAGAAAACTTATTTACTTTGTGTTGTTTTAGGTCGGAGTGCTACCATCCAATAAGGATCTCTGTTGTGGCGATTGAGCGCTACTCATCTTTTCCAACCCCGACTAAAGCAACTTACCACTAAGTTCTCCAATATTTTCACATTTTTTGCCTTGGTGCCTAAAGCCAATTAGTTCCGAGCGGCAATAATTTTATTTCTTTTACATTTGATAAACTACTTTGACACTCTCTCTCGTGCCTTAAACCTATGTGATTTTGAAGAGAGAGAGAGAGAGAGAGAGAGAAGCATCAAAGCTACAATATGTACGAAGGATGGATGGCACTAAATTATATCCAGAAATATTGGTTTTGTACATAAATATCTGGGGATGGCTTTCTGGGTAGGTTGGTGGGCTTTGGGTTTCCACTAAGTTGGATGACAAACGAGTGGGCTAGCGGACAAGGCTTGTCGCCTGTAATTATCAATTAAAGCCTATCAATACTCCTAAGTTCAGAGTATCTTCGAAATTTTGTTATTATTCAGTATCTATCAAAAACCTATTTGCCCGAAAGCTCTGAACTATTTTATCACATATCTTTCTCTACCATTAAATAGCAGTTGGGCTTGAGAAAACTTGGCCATCAAGGGATGTTCTTGCTTCTTTCTTCCTCCTCTTCTTCTTTGCTCTCAAAGAAAATAGAGAAAAAAGAAAAATTATCAATTTCTTTTATTTTTTAAGCTTTCTGCATCCCTATTTTTTGGGAGTAATAATTTTTTTTTCTTTGTTCTAGCGGTTCCGATCATATGGTGCATGGGTGCCAGCTTGTTAAATTTGGTCGAGAATTGGCACATTTAGGGTTCATTTCATATTTGAATCAAGTCAAAAATAATGAATCCAACAATTAAACCATTTTTAGTTAGATTGACCAAATTGGGTTTGAACTTTATTTTATCAACTTATAGTTTTTGGAATCAAATTGGGTAAAAAATAATTCAAATACAAAGTATAGTAGGCATATATAAATTAATGACTTGATAAAATAATAATAATTGTAAACATTATCAGCAAACTAGTATGCAAAAGATTTGACTGATAAATACAAAATCAACATTACAGAATAATGACTAACTATATTAATTTTTGTATATTAAATGATGTTTTGGGATGCAGTATATTAGATCAAGTATTTTGGTTCTAATTGATTCAAATACGAATTGGGAGCTTAATGCTCTAGGTCCCATGATGCTCCAAAACCACATGGCAAACTTGCAATTCCACAGAAATCTCCGGTCATAAAAATGTCTATATAATTTATTGATTAAAACTTAAAATATCACTAGATATGCAAAACAATTAATCCTTTATCCGACATAAATCCGGCATTTAGCAGGAGCGGCGGCGGGGAAGCGCTGGCGTCAACGGACGCCAAATCCGATTCAAATGCTGCGGAATCTCCTCTCTCTTTCTCTCCATCTCTTTCCTTTCGTAGCTCGCTTCTTCCTAACGTCTCTCCTTCTCATTACCCTCTCGGGCGCTAAGAGAGCGGTCCCGATCGAGTGGGAAGAAAGAGAGAAAAAGAGGGACTCCTCTCTCCCCTGTCTCTCTGCTTGCTTGGAAAATGAAGAAACTTTGAGGATCAAAGTCGAAACAACTGGATTTTTCCAGCATCATTGGCTTCACTCCATTATCTAAGGCATGGGTTTAGAAACCTACTCTACGGTTTTGTAAATGGGGCTTTAGGGTGGTTTTTCTTCCTCCGAATGCAGTGTTCTTCGACTTGGTAAGCGGCTCTGCCTTCCACCTACTACGTTCTGCCGGATTATTGGTTTTGGTTTAGCGATTTGTGCGTTTGCTAAAAAGGTGCGATCTTTGCGAATCTATGTAGTCCTATGTGAGTTTTAAGTGGTGGAATTTTGATCTCCATTTACTGTTGCCCACGTCGGAATTCTTTGACTGATCAGCATATTTTGGTTAATCTATGGCTGATTTCTTTTAAATGTTCGAATACAAAATTTCGTTTTCTTTTGTTCGATTACTTTTTAGCCACATAAAATTTGATCTTTTGCGATAACCATTCCCTATTATCCGTCGTGAGCTTCACATTTCACCATTCTATCAATATTAGTTTTTTTTTAATCCTTCATGACAATTTTCATGCATGTTAGTTTTGTCTGGCCTCCTTATATCCTATCTTTCAACACAAATCCAAGCCCCGATTTCTAAGATCTTTGCTGCATGGGACTGCATGGAGGAGGTGTGGCTGGTAAATGCTTGAGTTAAACTGGTATTCTTGCACTTCTTTGACATAGAGAAACAAACATGACATGGTATCCCACTTCACTTCTGGTTTTGGATAGCCCTATTTTATACGTCAACAAATATACATAAAAACCAAAAAAAGGTCTAATTTCCATGTTAGTCTGCATGTTGTTATTGTCCTCATTGATCTTTCAGATTTTGATTTTAGTAGTTGGTCCATGTTGACAGTCCTTCTAAAGTTAACCTATATTACAATTTCTTGTTGTATCATATGATTTTTGTGCTGGTTCTACATGTATATGTGAGTAGAAATCACCTTGCAAGGCAGCACATATATTTCTCCTCTTCTGTGCAAGCCCCGCCTGACATCTATTTTGGGCTCTGCACTGTAACTGGAGGCTGTGTGATACACGATTTTTTACTTGTGCATGTATGTCAAACACTCTAGTCTGGATTAAGTGAAAAAAGGAAGCATAAGATTTGATATCATAATATGTGATATCTGCTACTCTATTAGAAAATGTCGAGAAATTTTCAATTTTTTCTAAGTAGCTATCTGATTTTCTTCTTTCAAAATATGGGTTGCTTATAATTCCTGGAAGCATGGTACATGGAACACCCTTTGTACATTGGACCTCTAAAGTCACATGAGCACTGAATCAAAGAGTAGGAATAATAATTAGGTGGTTAGTTCTTTGGATGTGAACTTTGAGCAATTTCAATGAATATCTTCCAAACATACTCTCTCATCCTGCCTATAATTGCAACTTTGCACAGGCAATGAAATGGAGCAAACTTCAAATCATTTTTCTGTCGCAGGTAAATTAGAATAAATGATCATCTTCCTCTCGCCTAGTTTTAAAGAAATTCATGCATCTTTATTTTATTGTATTGATTTGTCATACAGGTCACTTACATACCCCTTCCCCGTCAGCAAATATCACTTGGAGGGTCAGAAACAGTGCAGAGGAGATTCCATCTGGTTCCAGTACTTATCATGGATATCATGATGTGAGCCACTTTTCAAGCTCATTGCCAGTTCTTCCACATGAGAAATGTAAGTCATCATTTCTTACGCCATCATCACTTATCAAATAATTTATCTTGAATCGCTTTTATGCTTTTTTTACTGTTTTCTCTTTCCATTCAGTAATTTTTACAGATTCAGAATATGGGATACAGTCTACAGATGATGCTTCATGTAAGCTAAATAAACTCAGTGATGACATGGAGCGTGAGGATTCTTTTGAAGAATTTGCTCAACAAATGATTGGGACTTTGTTACCTGATGATGAAGATGAGCTCCTTGCAGGCATAATGGATGATTTTGACCTAAGTGGGTTGCCTAGTCAAGTGGAGGAATTGGAAGAGTGTGATCTTTTTGGCAGCAGTGGGGGTATCGAATTGGACTCTGATCCTGCAGAGAGCCTCATCACAGGTATGGCAAAGACACATATTAGTGATAATTATGTGGGGAATGGGACTGTTCAGTATAACCTTCCAAATGGTGTTGGAACTGTTGCTGGAGAACATCCACTGGGAGAGCATCCTTCTAGAACATTATTCGTGCGTAATATTAGTAGTAATGTGGAAAACTCAGAACTGCGATCTCTTTTTGAGGTAAGTATTTGCCTTGTAGTTGTCCTCTTATATCAGTTGATGCAATACTTCCGTCACATCATGCTGTTTTCCTGTGACTTCACCATCTCATAATTTTTCTTCTTATTTGTGTAATGCCCGTGGATTTTCCCCCTTCTTTTTGTGAGACTTTTATATCTTAAAAAATATTAGTGTCAAGGGGCATAAAGAAGACGTGAATTAGAAGCATCCGAGGTAGGAAACAAAAAGAGGCTTCTTTTGACAAATAATGTTCATCTCAATGTCAAAAGCTGAACAGATGGCCCTTGAAAAATATTGAAACATTTGAGAGAGAAAATATACTTTCTTATTTTAAATTTCACCTTTTTGTTCATATCAGCAAGCTAGGATTGGTGTCATTACCAAAGGACTTGTAGGATAATGCATTCTAGCTTGATGCAAATGGATAGATAGAGAATACAGTTACTCATTAAGTAGGCAACTACCTTCCCATGGAAGTATTTAGGGTTGTGAGCCGAAGCATATGAATGTCTTTTATACTTATGCATGTATTCTGTATTCTCACTAGAACAGTTGACTTCAACATACTTGAAAATTTATTAACGCATAATGTCTAGTTAGCATAGACAATAGTAAGGAAACCTTTTTCTAGTCTGAGGAAATTTTGCCTAGAATGGAGTATTGCAGGTATTGCAAGCAACCAATCTTTTATATACCAGTCAAATGCTATCTGTTAAGTGTTGAGATATGACTGTTTTAGTTATAATTATTGTTACTCTACTTTGTATTTTATCGAGGAGAAGAGAATTATAAGCTCGATTTTCTAGGGTCATTTTACAATATTGGTATGTCCTTTTAATTATTTGTTGTCTCTGGGTTTCTTAGATGTACTTTAAGCAATCCAATTTTAGAGTAACAAGCACTTGTTCTCTGATACTTCTTCTTCATGGCTTCTTTGGTATTGAGAGGAGTTGAAATGGAAGCTTTTGGAATGGTCTTAATGGCAGAAAAGTTGTTTTTTAGTCCATTGGCATTTCTTAGGTTGCATATAAGTATCTGATTCATTGTGGCAGATAGAAGCATGAGTCAAGTAATGCTCTCTCTCTCTCTCTCTCTCTCTTTTTCCCCTCTATGTAGATACATGATCCTGGACTCCTGAGGACGTTGTAAATTCATGATCCTATTCCAAAGCTGTTTTGTTCTTTGACTGTAGGCCAAATCCTTTATAATCTAGGAGTAGTTAAAGGTGTATAGGTAGAGCCATTGACTACATTTGAAATATCTAGTATGATTTCTGCCTTCAAGAGGTAGCAAAGGTGGAAGCAAAAGGATCCATGGCTAAAAGAAAGAGAAACATTTTTATCATTGATGATGTTGATGAGGAAGGCATGCATCTATTGCATTTAAGAGAGGGAGAAATAAAGGGACCTCCTTTGTTCGCATTGGCCACGGGAGGCATCACTTTTACTCCATCAAATTTTTTTAAGGGAGTATTACTTAAATGTAAAATAAGTAAGAAATGAGAATAATGTAACCACCAAACATTTGTAAAAATGAAAATATTTTTACATTTTCAAAATAAAGAATGAATAGAAAGATAAATGCTGTTGCAGTTGCTTTTAACTGGTTTCCACCAAAAGTAGTTTTCTCTAGTTGTCTGGTTGAAAGTCTTTTTCTAGCAGTTCAACATACTTTCTATATTCCCCCCTTCCAATCAATATAGGCATTAGTTCTGGATCTTGTAAAACATGTTTTCTGTATTGTTTTTGTTCCTTCTGATGCTTTTCTTAATTTTTTTCTGATCCAAGCACAATGATCAAGTCGATTTACTGTTACCTTTTGCTCTCTGTTTTAGCAATATGGGGACATTCGGTCTCTTTACACTGCATGCAAACACAGAGGGTTTGTGATGATATCTTACTATGATATCCGGGTAGCTCGAACTGCTATGCATGCATTACAAAACAAGCCCTTACGACGAAGAAAACTTGATATTCATTTTTCAATCCCAAAGGTCTGATATAATTATGTCAAATTATTACCCCTGCTTTGATCAATACTGCTTTTTGGTCCAATCTCTCTTTCCCCTGCCTTTTCTTCAGGTCAACCCATCAGACAAAGATTTAAACCAAGGAACTCTTGTTATCTTTAATTTGGATCCATCAGTTTCAAATGATGACCTCCGCCGAATATTTGGGGCTTATGGGGAAGTCAAGGAGGTGGGAAGGGTTTTTTTTCTATTTTTGGCTTTATCTCAGGCTCTTAAGTCTTAATTGAAAGATCCATTTCAGTGTATTGTTTTGAAAAGTTGTGGCATTTTCTCATCACATGGTGCAGATAAGGGAGACACCACACAAACGGCAGCATAAATTTATTGAGTTTTATGATGTTAGAGCAGCAGAAGCAGCTCTTCGGTCATTGAACAGGAGTGACATAGCTGGCAAGCGCATAAAACTGGAACCTAGCCGCCCTGGTGGAGCTCGTCGGAAGTGTGTATATGCTCCTGCCTTTTCTTTATTCTTCAATTACAGATCAATAAAATTATTTCCTCGAACCATGCTGTTTTCCCTTCTACCTTTGCTTTCTTGCATTTTATGATATTCCATTGTACGTTGAAAAATTGACTTATGATATAATCACCAGTTATGATATAATCACCATATTCTCATTTTTCGTTCATGTTATAATAATGGCTACGCTCAAGAATGTCTCCTTCAATTGTATGCAAGTGTGTGGCGGATATGTTTTACTGATTTTTGCTACCAAAGTAAAGAATTCCACCTTTGATGAATCAATGTTGCCCCAAATGCGGGGCTTATGTTACTATCTCTGCTACTAATGAGCTTCAAAAGCGGGGAAAAATCATGGAATAGAATAACCCACAATATTCCTTCATCCACATGCCGAATAGGTCTAGGCTGTAGTTTGTTGTTTACAGTATCAGCAATAAAGGACTTCACCTATCTATCCTTTTTTTTTTCCTTTGTCAAATACTGATTAGTTCTTAGAGTTCTAAATGGTTATACATCTTGAATTCAGCTTGATGCCGCAGTTGAGCCAAGAACTGGAACATGATCAAACCAGATGTCACAGACCTGAAGTGGGTTCACCTATTACCGATTCTCCTCCAGGTATGTTGGATTCTTATTGTAGTTTTGCATGGTGTTGGAAATTTGTCAGATATTATGCTGATCAGAGATAATGGAGATGTTTCTTTCTGTAAATGTCTTCTTTACATTTTTTGAATTCATATTTATATGTTTTTATTAATGTTAAAGAAACTGAGTTAGATGCATCAATAGCAGGTACTTGGGCACAGTTCAGTAATCCAAATGATAATAGTACATTACAAGCCCTTAAGCAGTCCCCAACTTTAGGAGCAGTTAATCCAGTCAGGAGTAATCATTTGCCTGGATTAGCTTCCATACTAACTCCCATGATGTCAAACTCTGTGAAGATTGCACCAATTGGTAACAACCAAAACAGGGCTAACAATGCTGACCTGGTTTTCTCACCCAGAAATTCAACACATGGAGTTCCACTTCAGCATTCTCATTCTTTTGTGGAGCATAATAGTGCTGTGATTCCAAATATGATCGCAAGTTCAGGAACTTTATCTTCTTTTGGTTCCCTGACTTCCAGTGCTTCTAGGATGGGTACATTGACTGGGCCACAATTCCTTTGGCGTAGCCCAACTCTTTATACTGAGCAAACTGAATCTCCCTGGCCAGAATCATCTATGGGATATTCATTCCCATTCAACAGGAAGGAGCAGTGCTTCCCTTATTCAGTTTGTCATAGCTATTTCCAGGCTTCATCACATCATGTTGGATCTGCTCCATCTGGTATTCCTCTTGAGAGGCATTTTGGCTATTTCCCAGAGTCACCAGAGTCATCAGTCAAGAGCCCAGTTTCTTTTGGAAGCCTGGGCATTGGTAGCAATGAGGGGAATTTGATGATGGACATGCGCGTTCGAGGTCTAGTGAACCCTGGATTTGCTCTGCCTGGAAACATTTCTGAGAACAGCGCACCTGGTTTCAGTATAATGTCATCACAGAGTTTTGGGCCTATGGTTCTCGGTAGTGATCCATATATTGGACATGGAGCTAGTGGTATGAAGGGATTATTTGAAGGTGGGCGGAATCGACGAATTAATAATGGGAGTCAGTTAGATTAGCAAGAAACAGTACCAGCTTGACTTGGATGAAATTATTAGTGGGGAAGATACAAGGACGACACTGATGATAAAAAACATCCCAAATAAGTATATTCCTTACTGTCCAATTTACTTTACTAAATTTATTTGTTAAAGTATTATAGACTAAGGGTGATAAGGTACCTCCGAATGCCAATTGCTGTAGGTATTCAAGTGTAAAAAATATATGAGAAGGAAAAGCAGCAGGTGCAGTTGTACTAAGGGTGCACATCCACTTTATCAGGCGATGGATGCACCGAAGCACATATCAAAACTGGAATGTAGATGATATTAAGCGTTCTGTATTGTCTGCAGAGAAAGGAAGCTGCAAGCACATAGGAACAAAGTGTACAGTTTTAAGGTTTTCTTCTGGGCAAGTTCATTACTCACCATCTGTAAGTCATCTATTTATTTTTGATATATACTGTTTGTATATATTATGAGAAATATGGTGTTTTATAAATGAGGTCAGAAAAGTGGGAAGCGTGTCGAATTGTACAGAAGGAACGTATCCTGCTTTCCGTTGTCTAGCTCAGCGGAGCACCCCAAATGTGTATTGGGGAATCCTTGGGGTCTTTTCCTGTTCTTGTAAGATAAAACAAAAGATTTAATGTTATGTAGATATTTGATCATTTTCTTGCTGGAAGTTTTTCCATTTGGTGGTGTTGGACGTTTGCGTAGTATTCTGCAACCTGCAACTTGATTTTTTAGGCCTGGAAAAGAAACTTGTGGATGAATGTTTATATTGCTAAGTAATAGAAATCATCATTGATCCAGTCATTTGAATTGTGGCAGCTGATAATTAAATAGCTCTGTTGAGTTCTTGATTTGTGTCTATGCCCACTTCGTACTTTAGGCATGCTTCAGGTGAACACGGTTGCTACGCTGGTTGTTGGCAGAATTATCTAAGGGCTCGTTTAGTCTGCGGAAAGCATTTCCTTCCTAGGAATATGATTCATGGAAAGAAGATTTCTAGAAAGAGAATGCCTGGAAATGTACTTATGGCATGTTTGGTTAAACATGAAAAAGTGACAGATTTTCAAAGTGCTTATGTTTGGTTGACCATCCACTTTCTTGGAAGAGTTATGCATAATTTTTATTATATTCTTAATAAAAATTAGGTCTTTAATGTTTCTTTAATGTTGAAGGGTCTTTTTGAGAAAAATAAAAATGAAGTGATTCCCACCTCATGGGAAAGTAACTTTTTCATATTTCTCATGGGAAAGATTTTTCCATAAAATATGGAAATTATATTTCTATGGGAATACAACTTTTCCATCTCTCTGCTTTGAAAACTTCAACCAAGCAAAATGCATCTCATTACTTTTCCGTTGACCACACTTTTTTTCCTTCTTTTCCCGTGAACCAAACGAGCCCTAAAAGAAAATATGAAGTTCTTAGTTCTATATTCAACTTTTAAATCATCTGAAGTAAGATCCAGCGGATTTTTCATCTTCATTTTTGTGAAGTTTATATTGTTAAGGGATGAATCAATCTTCCTTCCACTCCAGGACAGCTAGAGTGTGAGTTTCACAACTAGGAATTCTGATTGGTTGAAGCCATGGTAGTGTTACCAGTTTGGATCAAGATCAAAGAACGAATAAGATGGTAGTTATTTTTGACAATGACCAGCATTGCGCTAAAAAAAAAAAAAAGCTGGGGGACAACTAAAACCTGCGATTAAAACTGAAAACTAAAATTTTCTTAAAAAAAAAAAACTGAATGCCAAAAATACACTATCTAATTATGCGCTGTAAATGTCAATCAATTGATAGGGTCAAGTATTAAGTAGAAGATTTCTGAAAAAAACAGAGGAGACATATAGTGACAGTTGGACAAATAGAAGATTTTAGCAATTCTATCCTTAAATGTTAGAAACTAGCAAGATATTCTGCAACAGCAAAAAAAAAAACAAAAATGCAGCAGGTGAATGGGCGAAAACAAAATTGAGTGAGATGAGCAGCGCAAGCAAGCAAGAGGGAGAGTTAGCAAATTTGCTCAAATGAGAGAGAGAGAGAGAGAAAGATCTAATCTAATGATTAGCCATTTGATTAGAGGTGGCAGTTGAGTCGGATCGGATCAGATATGAGTTGAGTTGGATGCAGGTCATGTCAAATTTTCATCAACCCAAATCCAATCTATTTATTAAATAAGTCAAAATTTCAAATCTGAATCAGATTTTTTTATTAAACAAGTAATCCGATCCGACCCACATAACTTATTTATTAAATAGGTTTAACCCGATCCGACCTACATAACTTATTTATTAAATAGGTTAAATGGGTTAGACAGATTTTTAATAGGTTAAATGGATTTAAATATGTTAACCAGATTAAGTGAGTTTGGTTAAATTGGTCAGAAATAAATTAAGCAGGTTTCTAATAGGTTAAACAGGTTAAACGACTTAGGTCATAATTCGGCTCAATTATTAAACAGATCAAAAGTTTAAACCTGAATCCAACCTATTGAACAAACAGGTTTAGACAGGTTGGCTCATTTACGATCCAAATTTGTTTAAAACGGATTGTTTGTGTGTGGATCAGATCATAAATCCCTATTCTTATATCATTTACCTCTTAACGGATCAGTGTCTGCTGTGAACCTCAGTTGCGTGATAAATATCTCCTGCTTTGGTTCCTCATTCTCTGTCCTTCTCTCCTTTTGGTGGTGGCGGTAGTGAAGCATCCTTGTCCCTTTCTTCGGTTTCAGGGGTCAACTTGGTTCGTCTAGAAAGGACTAAATACAACTTTTGAGAAGAGGTAACTTCTCGAATTGTTAACGATAACGTCCATCTTCCACCAAAAGTAAAAAAAAAAAAAAAAAAAGGTTTAGAGTTTCACATAATAATCCCATCTCTCTTGTAAGTAGCTGTTTCTATTAATAAATTGGGGGAAGTTATTTGCTCCCTCCACTTTCCATCAAAAAAAGGATCATCACAGAGTAATCAATTTCTGCTGGAGTAATTTCCATACTGCAGGTAGGCAATTCTAGCTGGAAAGATTGAATAGCGCTAATGAAGGAGAAGAATTGCACAAGAACTCGACATGTTATTGGTGACACTTAAAAGCAACGCAAACATCAACTGACATCCTGAGAAAGTGGCTCTACATGAATCCAGAAGCCGCTAATGAATGAACAAGAAAAAGAAAAAAAAAAGAAAACCTTCTAGTCAAACATTGCATGGTGACTTGACCACAGTGATCGGCTGGATCCGGAACCGGTGGGCCAGATCTGAGCTGCACCTACTACTCTGGGATATTTGGAAACTCGTGGAGGAGTTAGAGTCATTTCGAGCTTCACATATCTTTCGGAAAGCGAACAGTGCAGTGGATTAGGTCGCCTCCCTTGCAGCCCACCATTCTGAAAATGTTTTTTTAGAGTATTTTTGATCATGTACTGCTAGCATTAGATCGTGTCGTGCTGTTGTACTGTGACTATTCTGGGCCATCTAACAGCTGAGTGTAGTGAGAGGCTGGCTTACCAAAAAAAAAAAAAAAACTTATTCCTTGTGCTCTTCTATCCTTTGCATTGCTTGAATTCAAAATATTTACAAGTAGCATTTACCTAAGCTATTTCTGGATGTTTTACCCAGCCTGGCCTATAGAGCGTGCGATCTTGCTAGATGTACTAACCTAACTCAGCCCAATTTTGTAGAAAAATTGAAGCAGATCCTAAGTTGACTCGATCCATTGGAAGAATAGTGGAGTCAAGCATCTCGACCTTTAAAGAACACAATTAGCAGCCTAGTGGGAACTAGCTTGATCCTAGGCCTGCGGGGGGGGGAACAGAGTCAGACTTTATCGGCAATATTTATCGGCCGCTGCCGAAGAATTTTGAAAAGAAAAGAATCAGAACACTTAAAGCAAGCGGGGCAGCCCCGCTCGCGGCCTTTCCCATTTGATTTAGTCCCATAAAACATTAAAAGAGAGGAGCTCAAAAGAGAGGTTCCCACCTCCACCACCACCCGTCCATCACCAGATCCATCATCATTATACCCATCATGATGAGTATCCGGCCCACAGGAGAAATCTTCACTTCCAAACCATCACCTTTCGCCTGTTGCTCCCCCTACTTCTTTCCTCCACACCACCCTTCTCTTCTTTTCACCACCTCCTCTTGCGTGCTCCTCCAGAACTCCAATCCTCCCCTCCCAAGTTTCCTCTTATTCCCCTCGCTCCCTCTCCCTCTATATCTCTTTCTTCTTCTAAAGAAGTTACTCTGATTCTCCCCTGTCAAATAATCAACAAATAAGAGAAACTCTCCCCTTTTCAGTGCTCATAGGCTTCTTTCTTTCCAGGAAGACAAACTCCACAGGAGTCTGCAAACAAAGGAGTAGGTGAGAGGAACCAGGAAGCGTTGGAGAGATGGGTGTGAGGGCCATCCAGGGTCTCATCTTCCTTCTGGGCCTTCTCTCCTGCTCTGGTGAGTGCCGCCACCTTTTGTTTCATATAGTTTTAGCGATCTTGGGAAGTGATGAGTTCACCTCTGGTAAGAGCTCTAGTGCTACCCTACTTGGCAACCATCCGCTATGGGGCTTGGAGCTCCTAATCAGCAAGAGGAAGTCGGAAAACTCCAAACGCTAGATTTTTGTATGGGCCACAGCCAATTCATGGATTGGACTGAGGGTGGTTCCGATGGAGGGTCTTATTTTAGAGTGAGGGGCAGGGAAGGAGGGTGGAAGGTGGAAACCGAGTCCTACTAAATTATCTTTGTTGGATAAAATCATTAAGAGTATACCTAACATTACCACATGAGGAGGGTGGAAGGTGGAAACCGAGTCCTGCTAAATTATCTCTGGTGGTTTTGTGTGGTTAGGGGGTGACAAATTGCCGGTTTCTTTTTCTGCCTTGTTGTTTTCTGATTTTCTTGGTCATGTCCACACGCGTAGGGTGTGAACCGCTGTTGTACCAAAAATAAAAAACATTACCACAACAACGCAGATACCATCCGGTGAGAAAAGAAAAATTTTTACCGTTCCTGCCAACCATATTAGGCTTGGTTTTGTCCGTATTATTAGGAAAAAAAACTTGGGTTTAGTGACAATTGTGGGACATAGCTTTTCTCCTAGTTGTTCTAGATTCAGGTTCAGTTTATGTAAACTAGTCGTTATTCCCCCCAAAGAAAACACGGACGCATGGAGAGAGCAAAGTTTTTTAAAAATTAAAAAGGAAAAAAATTCGGTAAAAAAAAAAGAAATTCTTTTCATCTGTTATCTTACTATTCTTTTCTTGTTTTTTCTTTTCTTCCTTTTTTTTTTTTTATGCCCCCTTTCCTTCACGTATTTTCACGCAAAACCCACATGCTATATAGCCTGTTGTGGTTACATGGGGGATACATTAAGCATGCTATTCTTGATAACACCAGTCTTTTTTGTTTTTTCGGAGGTCTTGGAGAACATATTGATTGATTTTATTGTTTCATTTACATCAAGGCCATTAACTTGTTACAAGGTCCAGATCTTAGAATCATCAATTGATGAATTAAGGCAACAAATCTATTTCCTCGTTATTTTAACATGAACAACACATAACTAATCATGCTAGACTTTCAGTCCCACCTTATACCAAATCATGGTGTTAAAATAATTTTAGGGATCATATCACAACCTGCATCACTTATAATATTTTTCTTTACCAGCATGATTCTGTGCCAATATATTTTAATTTTTTTTGTTAGCATAATCTTGTTAGACTGATTTTAAAGATCCATTGTTAGGAGATCCTATATCAGCCTATATTATTTTTCATGTATGGAATATATATAACTTCCGATATGTACCGAATGTCATGAAGAAACACATAGAAATAAAATCATTTTTTTTCTCTCTTTTTTTTCTTATTTTTCTCTTCTTCCCTAAATAGTTCAACACATGGATTTACTGCAAACATTTACATGATAACTATTACAGGATAATGCTTAAAATTTCCATTTTACCTTACCAATTCAACAGGAACGCTTGCTAAAGAATCAGAGGACGGCCTATCTTCATCTCCAGCATCGCTCCGTCAGACAATTAAAACAGAAGGTGCACCCCTGTTGCAGAAACCTGTAGTTCCCAAGATCGAAAAGAAATCCAGAAAACTGCTGCTTGCGGACACCAAGTTAGAATCCTCGGCCACGATGCCTCAGATGGATGTCGTAACTCCAATAACAACAGTTCCGGTGATCAATCCATCAAACCCGAGCACGACAACTCCTACATATAATCCTGTCCCGACAGCACCTGGTTCGACTACTCCGACGACGACACCTGTTACAAATCCATACTCAACTCCGACGACGACACCTGTGACAAATCCATACTCAACTCCGACGACGACACCTGTGACAAATCCATACTCAACTCCGACGACGACACCTGTTACAAATCCGTACTCAACTCCGACGACATCGTCGCCATCGTCGTCGGGTCAGAGCTGGTGCGTTGCAAGCCAAACTGCTTCAGAGACTGCATTGCAGGTTGCTTTGGACTATGCTTGTGGTTACGGAGGGGCAGATTGTTCGCAGATTCAGTCAGGTGGAAGCTGTTACAATCCTAATACCGTTCGTGATCACGCATCCTATGCTTTCAATGACTACTACCAGAAGAACCCGACCTCGACTAGCTGCGATTTTGGAGGGACTGCTATCATCACCAACACTGATCCCAGTAAGTTTGATTCACATTCCATTCTTCTTTTGCTGGTCTTGGAATTGTCGCTTTGTTGAAAGTAAATCTCATTGTTGTGTTAGCTATGTGTAATTTAGGCATATTTTATACATACATAAATACATATATACTATATATGAGATGGATTAGAATCTGGTCCATCAGATTTCAGGTCAGATCTACTTTGTCCTGACCAAACTATGGAAACCTGTTTGCATATCAAAATCATTCAATTATATTCAATAATTCAGATCATCGGTACAAGGCCTGCATCATCATCCGGTTAAGATTGATCGGATCTATCTGACTTGAAATCTAGTTGGCCGGATTCTAGTCCACACCCCCCCCCCCCCCCCCCCCCCATCATTTGTTTGCGACCACTAAACTTTAGGGCTTGATTGATAGGCATTATAGATCTAAATTCTAATAGTAAGAGTAATTGGAGAACCGTATGAAAGGTATCAAAATATTCCATTTTCTTATTTTAAAATGAGGTTCAAGTTAACCTAAATATAAACTTCCAAGCAATTTTTCTGCAAGAGCCAATTTTATTTCAGAGGCATAAACACATTGCTTTACAGAAATAAGGAGACAACACTAAAAGTAAAAATAAGTATCTTCATTAAACTCATTTTGCCTTTTTGTAGTACATATATATGAAACACTTCTTTGCCTAGCATGCTTAGAAAGTCACATTCTTGCTTTAATGATGGTTCAGTACAAACCTAATCATACAATAGTTTAACCAAATCAAGTCGCAACATAAAATCATATTATTAAATGCATAACAATGCATATAATATGATTAGCATGTTACTTTGGATATATGCTAACATTGGATCTAATCACTGGGCATATTTTTCATGCTCTTTATTGCAGGTACTTCAACATGTCACTATGCATCAACAAGGTAACCTTCCCCCATCTAAATCATGATTTCTGTAAGCACCATCCAGTAAAAGTAAAACATTAACCTGTCAGAATGACTAATAAGTTTGAGATCTCTGAATCAACAGCACAAGTTCATCTGTCCTCAACACAACCACCCCAACTGGATCGGATGTCTATGGATCTGTTCCTCCATCTCCCAGTGGCACTACCTCCATGTCGACGGGCACGACACTTCTCTTCACCCTGACATGCCTAATAATATTACCAATCACTTTAAATGTATATAAATAGACATCGCAGCCACTTCTCCCATGAGTTCCTATGAAAGGAGGTAGGAGCGCGCAGGCTGACGAAGAGAACAAAGGGATCCCTGTAGGCATCTCATTTTCACTGTTGAGCCATTGGTGCTGATCAGGACATGTTTCTAAACAGAGCCATCAGCCAAACAGAACTACCTCCTGCAGGTTCCGTAGCAGAAAAGTTATAGGATCTCTACCGTAGTAATACTCCAGGAAGAATAAGACTTTCCCCTTTTTTCCATAGATCTCCAGTTTATGTACGTTATTGTTTTATTTGTAACTAATAAGTTCTGGTAGTAAAAGGATTCCATTTAGCGTAATCCCACCTGCTCTTCCTACAGACAATAGACACATGCTTTACCAAGCATAAGAAATGACAAGGAAAACAGGTGATGGAAAAAAATAAGCTTCACTACCCATGATGGACTCAGCAACAAGATGGATGTCTCAAGAGATGACATGGAATGGGCGTTTGGACGTTTTTGTGGGGGGGGGGGGGGGGGGGGGGGGAGGATGGGGGGGTGGTGTCCTCTATTTCCTGTTTGCCTCTATTTATTTGAATGCAAAAAATCATCACATATACTGTAACTGGGGAAAAAAAATCAAAAGAAAGAATGAAGCAAAAACAAGCTCATACAGTCATCACAGTCATTCATATGGGTTGGTTAAGTTCTATGCAGCAACTAAATTCTATGCAGCAACTAAATGCATAAATTCCAACAAGAATAAATGGAGATCATATAATAAATTCAAGACACTATCTTGAAATTTTTATGAAAATGTTTGTAATGGTGTCTTTGTTCCAACATATATCATTGTATATACAGATTCTACCACTAGTTTTGTAACTCTTAAAGATTTACGAACTTACAAGTAATGTTGCACTTGTCCCAACATATATCATCAAAAATCTTACTTCCGGAACCTTTAATCAGAAAGCTAGAAGAGGTCAAGTCTTCTTCAACAGACTTTTCATTTTCACATCCACTTGGGGGCTTCTTCATGCAAATAGGGTCATAACAAAAACAAGCATGGAACAATAGAAGTGAAGATGACAGCCAAGGTTGCAACAATTGATCCTTGATCAAATGCCCTTCTCAAGCTTCCAATCCTTGAGAAATGTTGGTAAGCCGAAAACCCGGCAATTGCCAAGGACATAATTGTACCAGCTTGAGTTCCTCTGTTCATCGGAAAAAAGCAGGAATATGGTAAACGGAATATAAGACTATTTTCTCAAAACATCAAAGTTTAGAAGATTTCTTTATAGAAGGTTAGAGTAGAATTACATCAGATCCTGTTCAAGTATCAAACTTTTGTGTTGGCATCCCTCCTTAAATCCATTAACACAGATTTCATGTGGAGCCAACCTAAAATGTCTTGATCAAGAACATGACTGCACAAAGGCCTCTACAGAACAAATTGCAGCATATATTCCTCTTGTTGCAGGGTATGTCTTCATGCAGAGAAACCAACTTACCTAAGGTTCATAGTTTGATAAGGAGCAACTATCACAAGCAGCATTGTCAAGAAGGGCAAAACCAGTTCTCCTACAGAACAAAAAGGTGTTTTAATAGTTTTAGTCTCCATATTCTTTGTTGAAAAATAGCTAACGATGATGAAGTAAGCTGGAAATTCAGGGATAAATAAAAAACTAAATATGATCACCACAAAAAATTTACATGAGAAGAATGTTTATTTGGAGTACGACTCGAATCCAGATTCAAATTCAAGCACTCTTTTGCAGAAGCCAGCACTTTAAAAAAGACAAGTAACCAAACAAAAAGAAAAGGAAGCATACCTGGAATGAAGTAGAATAAACGGAGCAGCAACGCCAAAAAAACAGTCCATGTTCCATATTCGCCTCTGCCAATCAGTGTTGATGTTAAGACATTAGACAAAGGTTTGTATAGTAGCATATTCAATGCCCAGCAAAATGATAATAAGAGACATGATAGTTTCCTTTTGACCTGATAACAGATAAGTATCAAATATATAGAGGGGAAAAAAAGGAAATGGTAGGTTTCCATTGGTCCAATCGCAGATTATTGACCATAGCAATAAATGAATATTTTTTAAGATAGCATGATTGTAATCAGTTATACAAACTCACTTAATCCATGAGATGACACTTGCAGGTGCTTGCAGTGCAAACAGAGGAACAAGAAATGATTTTTGGATAGTAGTGCCTTTAACCAGCATTAATACCCTGTGAGAAGGGGCCAGGAAATATCTGTTAGAGAAGACTCAAAAATATATGGAAACATAAAGTATATTTCATGTCTAAACATTCAAATGAGGAGACGTTTGTAGAGTCCGATCAGATAGAACATGTAAGCTCATCTTGATAGAGATATGACCTGCTGTAAGTTGTATGCAATTCATAGTAGATGGGTTGTAACTGTTAGACGTTAATTTGTAATTCTAGATGAGTACAAGCAGCATTTAGTGAAATGTTGTTGGGCAGTCAAAGAGTCATATTGGAAGTCTAAGAGTCATATTAAGAAGACTTGGAGACAATTTTATATCAGATTTTTATGTGAAATATCTACACTAGGGGTGAAGTGTAAGCCGATGGAAGGGATCTAGAATCCTCTCTTGTATCTATAAATACAAGGGACTAGAACCTAATTATGAGAAGGCATCAAGAGTCTATTGTAATTATCCTCTTGTACTTCCCTACCATGCACTACCAAGCTGTTAGCACTCAATCAAAAGTTCTCTTCTTATAAAAAAACTTGTTCCAGTTGCATTTTGCCCCTTCTTTCTCTGGCACCCAACAGTAACATCCCTATGATAAAGGTTGACAAACCATGAAACTTGGGATGTATCCTACAAGTACATCAATCACCAAATGAAGGAAAATCATAACAGAGCACTACAGTTTAGATGGTACTAGAGTTCTATGGGCTGGTTGTGTCCTGTCAGGCATTGTTTTCACACATCCTGTGGATGCTTCCTGAAAGTTTGAGCGATTTCTACATCGTATATTTCCTTTAACCAGACCCCAGTGACTCGCAGTTCCTGCTACTTTCTCATTTCTTCTCTCTCTCTCTATTTTTCTCCCTTACCACATTCCTTCCATGATTCCATCTAATATAATATACTCAGCACTCTCCGTGGCCTCTTCAAAATTCATATATTCTGTTGAAGGTGTTGGCCTACATGTAAACCTATGTAAAGGCATGCTTTTGCATTCATTCGAATTCTTCATGATCATCCTTGCAAAACATCAAACCCATCATTCAACCAATAGTGCTTATGGTTAATAATAAGGGTAAGTTTTCTCCTTCTCCAAGTTTGATTTGTGAATGCCATTTTATCTGAATCATTCCCATAATCCTGGCTGGTCATATTTCAAAACTTTGACCAGGGAAAACTATTTCAAAACACTACTCTTGATGCTAAATATAAACTTTTAATTAATGGCCAGTTGAGCATCCCACTTCTCAATTCTTCAAACCATTTCGCATGGCAGCAAAGATATAATGATGTACATCTTCACCTTTGAAGGATAACGTAGTGTATGTCTCAATGCTTGTTCACAACTTTTCTTAAAGGAAGTCATTATACTCATGTATCTTCTTCAATCACTCTGTTCATTTTAATACCAGTAGATGGTTTAGAACATTATACGCCTTAAAGTGCAACACTTACCCCAGTACAAAAGGTGAAGAATCACAAATCCATGTCTAAGATTGTACCCTTCATAGGTTAAATGGAAGTTCTACAGTCGACGGTCTATATCAACAATTAACCTTAAAGGAGGCTTGTCACGCCCCAAACCCATTACCTAGGTCAGTCTCGTAACACAGCCGCATAAACCCTAGAGCGGTGCCTTAAAGATCATGCAAGGCCTAAGATGAACAAATTTCCAATAACTCCAAAGATATAAAATAACCAATGATAGCTAAATAATCTACCTAAATAAATCCACCATGACCAAATAATCAAGCTTATTCAATTACAAAATTTTCAAATGTTCATTCATATCAGAAAAAAACTAACTAGCTAATGACTCTATCACTCAAACTCCACGCCTCTTGTGACTTTGAAAGGAAAAGGGAAGAGGTGGTCACATCAATCTAGTGTCCTTGGATTACAAAAGCCACTTAATCGATGCAGGAAGAATGGCAAAATTTGGTGAGAGAGTTATTCTAGAGTCCTTGGATTACAAAGGCCACTTAATCGATGCCACTGCATTTCTATGCTTTATGCTTGCATAGCGTGCTAAGGCATCCAGATACCCATATGTAACATAAAAAAGCTACCAGTCTTCTTGCCATTATATGGTCGCATTTACGTGATTCTTCAAGGTGATCTAGCCTATGCAATGGTCATATTGATCTAACCATAATTTCCAATTGAGCCATTACAAATTAGCAGCCAGATATTTTTTAAGCCTTATTTGTAAGGTGAAAGCTACCAAGTAATTCTTAATCATGAGCATACTAAATCATGAATCTCCATAAGACGAATGAAACTAAT
The DNA here is from genome assembly GCF_051530095.1 of Phoenix dactylifera. NCBI lineage: Eukaryota > Viridiplantae > Streptophyta > Magnoliopsida > Arecales > Arecaceae > Phoenix > Phoenix dactylifera. Next base: position 26,966,237 of record NC_143198.1, on the reverse strand, counting down.
TAATCACAAGCATGACTTATCCCGTCTTTTAGAGTCGGCTATAAAGACACAAAAAGCCAGGATTGAAGTCCAAAAGGCCCAGATTGAAGTCCAAAATCCACATAACCAAAATTCTACATAGGTCCAGTTGAGCTATTAAAGGTTGTGCCGAGCCCAACCTAATTAAACTATCATATAGGTAAAATTTATCTGACCTACCTTAGTTGGCCGATCTGACCTGCCTTCATCAAGCAATACAAAACCAACCTCATCCAATAATATAATTTAAGTCTCGATAAACAGGCTCTGTGCTAATACTGTACCTATACAGTATGCCTCTACATCAACACATGATGTATTGTTGGAGTCTGCACATGGTGCAGGGACATAGCTAGTCCCTGTGATTGTATTGATACCCTATCAAATCAGTCGGTATGCCCCATTCCACCCAGTAGGATACAGTGCTTAAAACACATAATGACATTGATCAACCAATCCTTAGATTGTACTCTTTTCACGTATTTGTAACTTAATGGATTAACACAACTACCTAAATCAAAGATTACTTATCTTACGGCAAGCTGACCAAGAATTTAATGCCAATTTCCAAAGGGTTCATGTCAAGTTGACAAACTTCACAACTGGTTATAAAATTTGCTGAATCCTTATGAAGTCTTCTCAACATAGAGCCCTGCTCCATAGCCAACCACATATTTGATGGGGGCATGATCATTCCAGCATATGCTCAATCAACATATGCTGTTTCCAGCATGCTCATTCCTCATTCTATCCTTCCTGATCTACCAAATACGCACAAACAAAATTAAAGTAAAGCACGAAAGAAGAAAAAAAGAAAGAAAGAACAAAATCAGAAACACCAACTCCCACGCAAATTCTAATCAGAGAAGTGATGATCGCAAAGACCCTTCTTTTTTCTGACACACTTTCTGTATCTCTTCCTTGAACTTTCTACAAAAAAAAAGACAGACCGTCTGGCATGCGACAAAAATGGAAGAGTGTTAACAAGAAAAGGGAACTAGTGGCGGGGACTCACGCGGCGGAGACGGCCGAAACCCACTGCAGCGTCTGGGGGCTGACCGGCGCGCTGTAGCAGACGACCCCGCGGCATTGCCTCCGCTGCCTCCTCGAAGACCACGACGGAAAGACCACTCTACAAGCTTAAAAGCACCCATCCATTAGAGACAAGGCCTGACTCCTCAAACTCCACACTAATCTAATTGAACTTTAAACGGTAACAGAACTGCAAAAGATTACCTTAATAAGGGATCGGGTCTCCCGGAACGGGCGGTGATGCCGTTGAGGAGAGAGAAGGTGGGGCTAGTAGTATTGGGTTTGCGCTTGGGATGGGGGATGGGAGCGGCGAAGGAGGCTGAGGGGAAGGCGAATTGGAGGAGGGACATCGTGGGATTCCTCTCTTGTGGGAACAACCAAGCATCGATTTAAAGAATCAAGAATCAAGAATCGAAGGCGGTCGAGGCGTGAAAGGGGGAAGGGAAGGAAGAGAAACGGAGCTCAAAGTGAACGAGCCCCGGACACACGAAAAGACACGTGCAACCTCGTCCCCCTTGTGCGAGTTATCAGAAATAAAAAAGAAAAACTAATGATACCGGTGTCTTCAAACACCCAGTTGCACCCTGGATCGGATCACGGCACGTGTCCTCATTATGAACGGGTGGGAAGCGGATTGGTTCTGGTAGGCAGAAGGGATGGGCAACGGAGTAGACATCGATCGAATAGAACATTACCCGAACCCATCGGGTAGATGGGGATGGATGGAGTTTCTAGACGAAACAAAATAGATAAAATTAGGTCGGATAGGTTGGGTGGATCAAATTAAATAAAATTATTAAAATTATTTTTTATATAATTTTTTTTATTTTTAAAAAAATATGTAGAGTTATATATCAGATTTGAAATAGATTTTACTATTACCGTATCCACTCTAAATTCGTTGACGGTTACATAAAGCCTATCCTATTAAGATCCGATCGAATTAGATATCCGATAAATTAGAATAAATGGCCATTTTTATTAGGCATTTTCGAATATATAAGGAAGACACTCATCAGTGAACATCCACACGAAGTGTACCTATATTGGCACGTAGGTGATGAGTCGCTCTTTCTGTCAGCTACATTATCAACCATTGAACATGAAATTTTTTTTCCTTTTCTTTTTTTTGTTGTCCCTCTTTTTTGAAGTTTTTACTACTTTGAACATATAGAAACACCAGTTTAATTTATTAAGCAGATATCTTGGATCTTCTTGATTATTTGTGTCATTGCATAAATCCTTGTCATCCTTGCATAGTTGGTTGCTAAATGGATATGCATTTGAGCATGCCATTGATAAGCATGTCCCTTAAAATCTAGAGTAGAGACCAACTGTTGGTGCTCTATAATTTAGAGTACATGAGCTCCACCTCGTCATCCAAACTTTCTTGCTTTCAAATAAAGACAGATTCAAGAAGTTAGCAGCTCGACGTTATCTCCACAATTACATCTAAATCTCACAGCCCTATAGTTTGTGGAGTAAGATAGCTAAATGCCTCATGTTTAGCTTTAATCTTAAAAAGATGCATCTAAATTCCACTGTAGAGTAAGATTTTTATCTCCACCAAGATGCTAGTGTGTATTTATAACAATATATAACTATCTAAATCAAGTTCTAAGATAGCGACTATATTTTTTTATCGATGTTAGTTGATATGTAAATATCTTGACACTGTCTATTTCTTTGATAAATTTTAATAAAATAGATTTATAGAGAAATCTACCATACCAAAATTAACAAATCATAAAATATTAAAAATAAAATTTATAAAAATATTTTATTTATATAAAATTTTTTCTATAAAATTTTATTTCTATAAATATTTATTTTTTAAAAAATACAGATAATTACATGAAAATAAATCAACCTATGGTAAAATATTTCGGACTCCTTCGAGTTAGAGTTTGGGCTGTCTTTTTCGTGCCAACAAATAATTGATCTTTCTTGCAAATGTCAACCATTTGATGGTATACTCTACAGATCTAAAGCAATTTAATTTTTTTTTTTCTAAATCCAACGGTTCTTATTGTGAAGAAAAAAAATAATTTTTTACGTGAAAGATACAATCCGTACTCAGGTGAATCTTTGACAAATTTTAATATTGCTTCCGTCTCGAGCTCCAACGGTCAAAAGCTATTCGTTTTCGGGTTTCTAAGTACAACCGGCTTTGATGACATAATCCAGTTTTAAGAGCACGAGTCCCATCCTGTGATCCACCAATAAGAAGGACGGAGCCCGATCTAAGGAACCCAAGCCTCCCGCTTCCCCAAGATCATTCGCCGGCACACGCTTTAATGGCAGGGCCTTTTCAAATGCAATGCTTCTTCTTTTCAATGCGAAAGCCTTTTTTCGATTTTCCACCACACTTTTTTTCCGGACATATTTGAGCCCTCACATTTCAAGTCGCATGCGACTTGCCAATTCCCATACCCGTTTTGGGCCTCTATAATTTTACTCCAGCTTGGCTCTAACCACCTTTGCTCCACCATCAAATAATTTCCGTAAAATTAGTATTTTTTAGAACTTTCATAATGATATAAATATTTTACATGGACTATATTGCTATTATGATATCCCATTCCCACCGATATTATGGTAATATAAATCAATACATACCTATTGGCTTACTTGGCGTCGTATCTTGACTAAAATTTCGGTGGTGGGATGCACAAATAATTTTATTTTTTTAATAAAAATAAAACCTATATAAACAAATAAAAAGTACTAAGAAAATAAGCTGAATTATTAATTTTGTGGTTAACTATTATATAGGGACAGTGAAAATAATACAGAATGGAAAGAGTCAAGAAGAAAAATAGGATGGAGAAACTTTGTCGGTCAAACATGCCCCACACACGAACACATTAAAAGAGTTGATGTTGCATAACAAAATAAATAAATAATATTTTCTAACGTCGCATTTTAATATAATATTATTTTAAAAATTAAAACTAAAATTATTATTTTGAAATAGTAACTAACTTCGAGTTAAATAAACTCTTGGATATTTGGAAATCCTTGTTTAGTAACATCTATTGAGATCTTGAGGTAATTTAGTTGCTTCTAATAAATTTCAAATGTATATCATTTTTGGGGCACTCATTGGATATGCTCAAATTCCTTTTTATTATAATTTTTTGTTATATGTCTCGAAATGTAAATACTATATCTAGATTGATAGTATTTAAAAATAAAATAATTATGACTTATCATTACGAAGGAAGAACAAAAATATTAACGATAATATTTATTTTAGTCACCATATAAAATATTAATACGCTTATTATGTGAGATAACCAAAATGAAAAGATCCAAATAAGATATTACTTTAATATTTGAAACGATAGCTAAATTTTTAAAAAAATACTCCATTCATATAGATGGTAAAAAAATCAGAAGACGAACATGGCCGCACACTAGGTCATCTCTTTTGCTGCTCATCATTTAGAAGAGATTTTATAAACTAAGATTGATTTTGCCCTCTTATCTTCATGTTATCTTATTTCTTTTGATGTTGAGGGAAACGCGCGTGCCAAGACTGATGTGAGCTAATTTAAATTTGAATTCCTCTAACGGGAAAAAAAGAGGTAAAGAAAGTCTTCAAGGTCTATCCTTCGCATCCAAATTAAACCAAAAAAAAAAAATAATCTATCAGCACGGATGATTGGTCCTTCGTGCCACAGTCTCACCGTATATCATCCCATCAAGCTCATGGACGGTAATCGTGTCACATGGCATGCCAACCTTTTTTTTCTTTTTATTTTTGGGCATCATGGTTGGGCCCCAGCATTTCTGAAAAGCAAACCAACTGGAGGAATCTGTGACCTACAACTGTCGTAATGCGGCGGAAAACCAGAAGAAAGACTATACTGCAATGTTTTGGTGTCCTTCAATATCTGTTGACCAAGGTGAGATCTCGTGATCCTCAGAAAAACGGCGAGATCAGAGCCACGGGCTGGAAGGCTTTGGTCACGGAAACAATGCTTCACTTGGTCCTTCTGGCAAATGGCTAAAATTAAATAGGGCTAGGTCCACTTAAATCTAGGTTGAGGACCACCACTAAGGTGCACCATCAAATTGATCATGTACTCGCACACACATCAGCGCTCTCAGGGGATAATTACCGTCAGTTTGGTGGAATCCATCGAAGTGGATATATCCTAGGTGGTGAACTATTTGGGTAAGTGGTATCCACAAGGCACCAAAAAATAGGCAATAGCAGAAGGCGAGCTCGGATCTTCTATAGTGCGATTTTGCACCACAGTATATAGTATCGTTATGAATAGCTGCCACATTAACTATTTCGAAGATGTATACTCTCTAACATTGGAAAATATATAGATATCTTTCGATAGCTATCCATGATGGTACAAAATTATACGGCGTATGATAGAAAATCAGAACTTATAGCAGGACATGATAGGTGAGGGACAATTTAAGCATATATTAATTGCAAGCACTTCCAGATTTATCTTCTACAACCATCAAGGTTCACCCATCAAAAGGTCCCTGGAAACCATCTGATGGCTAAGTAATCAACCTCAGAGACAGCCTCAACATAGCTGTAATCAATGAATCCAAGGCGGTGAAGACAAACCAAAAGGTGATCTCAAGCGTATGGCTTTCCCACCAGCAAACAAAACTCTTGTCAGCCCACAAAGGTTGTAGTTTGCCGTGCGGCTCACACAAATCATATGATCCCACAGGTCTTTCCAGGGGGCATTCTTTTCTCCTCCACTGTATTCCGCCATGGCTTCGTACGGCTCGAGCTCGGTCCATGAGCTAAGCCCGAGCTGTCACGAGAATTTCGGCTCAAGTGCTACGGACGTGGGTGGCATGTGACCGCGATCCCCTCTCTTTCCTTTCATGGAGATTGTGGGCCAATTCAAAGTAATTACATTACCACAAAACTTCATTAGAAAATTATAATAACCATCTCTCTTATAAAACAATTCTTGGGGAGGGGAGGTGAGGAGAATTTGATTAAAGAAATCAGTAGGAAAGATAGGAGAGGGGAAAAGTGGGGAGTTTTCCTCTCGTCTCCTGCAAGGCATCACTTCACCATTCATCCTTCACAGAAGGAGAAAAGGAAGTGAGAGGAGAAGGGAGCTGGGGGCATCTAAGGACAGAGAGAAGCCAACAAATGAATCCGGAGAGTACGCTTCCTCACAGCACTTAACGGCAGCATAACAGTATGGTAGGGTCCGTTTGTCTGAAATATTCTTTAATACCAACTTGGTATAATATTTAAGCTGAGATTAACAGAAAGGTTGCGTGCGTAGTGTTAAATTAATTGAAAAGTGTACTTCTAATCGAAACTCTCTCTATCTTTTTCAACGCGAGATTCTCCCTTTTCTCCTCTCATAGAGTGCGTAAATTTCTAAAATGGCAATTTGACAATATCGCCCACCCGGTGGATGATCTACAGTAATTGCGCGCGCACTTTCAATTAAGCTTTGCCCTAATTAAATATCTAGTTTTCGGACAGATAGATTTTATTTTAATTAAAAGAAAAAACATATTGAAATAATACAAGAGGCACAGCTGTAATTAAACATGTGACCTCTCATCTCTCCAAAAAGAATCATGCCAATAGCGTGAAACTAAAGATCATGTATTATTTTAAGATGAAGCAAATCGTCGTAGCTTTGATAAAATACATGCACGTAATATGTAGTCATATGACTTGATTTGGATGAAACATTGTTCATTGTCTCTTATGGATGGATTTTAGTTAATTATAAGAATGGCTTAGGTACAGTGGCATCATAATGCTTTTTCAAATGCGCAATATCTTACACGTGGTTGGGCAGATCACTGACATACATAAATTTAATTTTATGGCGCAACCACTGTCATTAGCATGATATGCTAACCAACTACATGTGTTATTTGCTATTAGTACATAATTGTGATTATTGCTATCCCAATCACACCTGGCATAGCTGCATACCGAGACATATGAGCCATAAAATAGAGCATATTAGTTACAAATAGAAGCATATTGCATATGATTTATTAATGCGTTTGAGGTACTCACTTTGAGTATTTTGATTAAATAATAACATTGATTTGCAGATAATACAATGTATTTGGGCAACTAGGGATGGATGGCTGTGGTTTCTATTATTCCAACCCCAATGTGTATTATTTTTTTAACTCTCAGATCACCCATAAGTTCGGATATAATTTCTTGCATTGCCACCACTGACCTAATAAATTTGAGTTGCTGAAATGGCCGTTGCAAGGGCAGGTCTGTCTTTTCAACAAAATTGGTACAGTGCAACATCTGGAAGATTTAGGCCAGTAGCAGAAGGATACAATAGTAAATGGACATGTGCGAGCCAGCAAGCTAGATTTGGAGTTTTGTCTCCTGGGTTGACCTCATTCCTCTCACTCCCATCATCCCTCTCGCTCTGTTGCTTTCCCTTTACTGCTCTCCCAGGTCCCCCTCCCCCAGCCCTTCTCTGGTTTCATGGATTCTCTCCTTCACCCATCAACTCGAAGGGGAAAGGAATCACCAACCATTTCACCAAACCATCCCTTTCTCTCCGTCCGAACTCTCATTTATTGAAAGAAAAAGTGTTTTTTTTTCCTTCCATCTGTCCATCTTGGTGCTGAACTACTGCTTTCTTGTCTCTCTTTCCTTTGGGTTTTCCCTTCCATTGTTTTCTTTGATGTTTCATCGATTAGTTTCCTTGGAGACCCACACGGCCGCATCAGGGCATTTCTCTGCTTTGAAACCACTCTAACTGGGTTTCCTTGGTTGGGGTCCTGTGTTTTGTCGGGGTTGTTTTATTTGAGGCTCCTTGCTTTAAGGCTCTGTCCGTGGGAAGGAAACCTTTGCTTGGTAGAGGAAAGATCATCAGGATTAAATCACCAAAAGAGGTATATTTCCTTGCAAGGTTTTTTCTTTTCCCTTATTGCGATGTTAATGTTTCAAAATAATATGTTTTTTTTTCATGTTTTATTTCAACTGATGTTATGAAATGCATCATTTTTTTTCCATCCTCTGGCAATGATGAAAAATGGGAGAGAGATAGCATGGGGAGATTTGCATCTCTCTCTCTCTCTCCTGTGGATGTTTTTAGTATGTTCTCATCGAGTTGGGATTTTTAGAAATTAATGCATGTAATGCCGGAGATGTTATTAAATGTTTTGTTATCAGTGAAATATATGGTAATCAGTGCCTTCCTTTTGCACATTAAAGATGTCAAGCAAACTTTGCGTGTTTCCTGTTTTTGGAGAATTGTCGTTGTGAAGCTAAAAAAAAAAATACGAGAAATACAGTATTTCTGTTATTTTCAAAGTGCAAATTGTTAAGTTCAGGATGCATTGAAATCCATGGCAACATATGTTTCGGTTTGCAAAATGCATTAAATTTTTAGTTTTTTTTTCGTTCAGAGAAGCGTCGATTTACTACTTTGACAGAATAAGCTTTCGGGTTGGGGCACTAATGAAGCCTATCTAAATTACATAACATTCATATCACAATCTAGCTGTTTTGTCAACCCATTGATGTCAACAGCTTGCCAGGCTATGTGCAAATCTGATTTTTAGAATCCAATGCCTCATACTGTTCTCCTTTTGAATCCCAGAGGAGAAAATGTCGACCAGTGATTCTCTGAATACTGATTTGTTGAAGAAGACCCCAGTTTTTGGCTTGAGAGTGTGGGTCCTGATAGGCCTTGGCGTAGGCTTATTGATAGTGCTGATTCTCCTTATCCTATCCATATGGATGACATCTCAGAGGAAGACGCGGAGGACCTTTGATAAGTTCCCTCTCTCACAAATTCCTAATGTCTCCAAGGAAATCACAGTGGACAGAGTTGGTGGTCACAGTCTTGCCCAGAGTTTCCATGAACGCGAAGGACCTATATATTCCTTATATGACAAGTTTAGTGATAAAGATTCAGGGAAGATATTGGCACGTTCTATGAGTAAATCAAGCGATGCTGATAACATGAGCCAGTGCAGCTCAGTTTACTATAATGACAGGGCTGGGAGTTCATATTCTGGGGATGAAGGCAGCTCAGGACCCAAAATGAAACAATACTCTTCATATGGGCTCGTATCAGCATCTCCTTTAGTTGGCCTGCCTGAATTCTCTCATCTGGGATGGGGTCACTGGTTCACTCTAAGGGATCTTGAGTATGCAACAAATCGGTTTTCAAAGGAGAATGTCATTGGGGAGGGCGGATATGGAGTTGTTTATAGGGGCCGCCTGATAAATGGGACTCAGGTTGCAGTCAAGAAGCTTCTCAACAATCTGTAAGTATTGTTCTAACTAGTGCTTACAAAATTCTAACCCATTCGGCGTCACAACTGAGGTAATGATATTTTTTTGGTAGTCATCATTTAATGATAAAATTTCTGTATGGGTCTTGCAGGGGGCAAGCAGAGAGGGAATTTAGAGTGGAAGTGGAAGCTATTGGCCATGTTCGACATAAGAACCTGGTGCGACTTTTGGGATATTGTGTTGAAGGAACCCATAGGTGAAGACTTGTTTTGATTAATTCATTTGTTTTGTTTTGTTCAGATTTGCTTTTTCAGTTCATCAGAGCAGCATTTTAGATCCTAGTTTGTGGGGAATTCTCACATAATATAAGATGCCAAAGAACCAAGCAAGAAGGCTACCATCACCCCATATTCTAACAATGTAAATTCAGAAAAATCTCTGACCAATAATTCGGTGCTATCGGTAGAAATTCTGTCAACAAACGGCACCTGTGACCGTAATGCTGTGATACCACAATCAGTAAATCCTTCGGATAAAATTAGCTGATACAATAAAATAAACCTAACTTCTAGTACAACACAAAAGGGGACTGGTGATGGTACTGGTTTTAACTCCCACAGCAATGAACTCTGACCATTTGTGCACATAGAGACTCAATTTTATGGATCATGTACATATTATGAATGTGACCAAAATCATCTGCCAAGAGAATCCTTGTGATGAAATCATCTGTACTTAGTGCCATTAAGTTTCTTACTTCAGCAAAAGATGCTTCGGTGTCATAGTATAGTAGAACTAATCTCAACACTGTGCTCCTCTAATCCTCTAGACAAGGTGGGAAGATTTTAGTAAATATGCCTACTACCTAAAGAAGAAAAATAAAAACTAAGAGGAACTAGATTCACATTCTTCTTCAGCTATGGTACACTAAGATGATTTACATGGAAGATATCATATCTATTCTAGTATTAATGGAAACTCCTGAGCGGTAAGCGACCCTCTGCTCCAGCATTCGTCTGTCTCCACAGCACATGCATCGCTGGTGCCAAATTTTAGTTAGTGAAAATTCAGACAGCTTGCAAATTGTCCCCTTTTCTACTGAAAGCAGGTCCCATTGCTGGAAAAAACAAGAAGATATAAAAGAATTAAGCAAAAGCTTCATCGCAAGAACATCAATATGTTGTTTGGATTGCACCTCTGAGATCCAAAGGACAATAGAAACCTTTCAATGTAGTGAAAGGGTATCCTGAAAGTTCAACGAACTGATGTTTTTCTAAATTTTGAAGCATGAAAGCCATTAAGAAAAATCAAATGAATGGTTGCTTGTAAAAGTTTGAAGCCATTAACCAAAACTGTAGCACTATTACGTATTCTCATATTATAGCTCAAATCAGGAACCCCTCTGATATAACAGTTTTTCAAACCCAATCTTTTTGAAAGTATATTCACCCCTAAGCAGTTCTTTGTAATAGAAAAAAGAAGATGAGGTATGTGGCATTACAAACAGCTAGACACCAAGATAGTAGGAGAGCCTTTAATTTGGAAGTAATTGATGTATATAATAGTGGCATTACTCGATACCATCATATGATCGTGAATTCCTCTGCAAAACTTTAACTGGTACATTATTTCATTTGCACGTAGCACTTAATATACTAGGGAAGCAGTAAATGAAAACCTTAATGGAATTCGCCAACCCCTTCTGATATTATAGTTTAATCCTTAGAATGCTACTAGAAAGGTTAGCTATATGGTCACTCTCATGTACAAGCAGTTATTCAACCGCCTTTATTCAAATTCTTTGGTAAATTAATTGTGCCTTTTGCTCTATCAAAATTAAGTTGTTCCATTCAATTTCTACTTACTGAATCTTCAGTTGTGTGATTAATGGCCTGTCTCCAGTTGTTGACAATCAGGAGAAGGTTGAATGCTAGTATTTTTCTGAACTGATTTTTAGCACTATCTCACAGTGCTCTTTTTGCAAATTGAATAATGTACTTTAGGATGCTTGTTTATGAGTATGTAAACAATGGAAACTTAGAGCAGTGGCTTCATGGAGCTATGCGTCAACATGGTGTTCTTAGTTGGGAGAATCGCATGAAGGTTATCCTAGGAACTACAAAGGCGTAAGTTTTGACACCCCAATCCAATTCATACATTTTACCTTTAATGATGGTTTTCTGATTCATTATGATGAACTTAAAATTCAACTCTCTTTTTTTTTTTGCGTATTAGTAGTTTGTGATTGATAGTTTACTAAATTGAATAGCTAAATGGCTTTCAGACTTGCATATCTGCATGAAGCAATTGAACCGAAAGTTGTGCATCGAGACATAAAATCAAGCAATATTTTAATTGATGATGAATACAATGGCAAGGTTTCTGATTTTGGATTGGCCAAGCTCTTGGGTTCAGGCAAGAGCCATGTCACAACTAGAGTAATGGGAACTTTTGGGTATGCCTACATTTTTTATCTGTGCTATTTTTCATGTTCTGTTAATAGAATCTGAGAGAATTTAACCGAGGATATGGCTGTTATTTTCATTTTCATTTTTCAGGTACGTGGCACCTGAGTATGCAAATACTGGATTACTAAATGAGAAGAGCGATGTTTACAGTTTTGGAGTGCTTCTGTTGGAAGTTGTGACGGGCAGGGATCCTGTGGATTATGGTCGGTCTGCAAATGAGGTACAGTTTGCTAATTCAATATACGACTCATGACTAGCATTCTGAATGAAATCTTTCTGTTCCATTTCACATCTACTTCTTTGTTTACAAATAAAATTTTAAACTTCAATTTTTTTATGATATTCAGCAATCAGCTGTAAATCTGCTGGTAAAATGATGTCTGACTTGTAGAGATGACTCATATTAGGGATTGCTTGGTTATGGTTTTGCTATAGCTAAGTTTATTTAGATGCGTTTTAGCTGTTTTAAGTAGTAACAATAGCATCTCTCCGACCAGATCAATCTTGTGGAGTGGCTTAAAATGATGGTAGGAGATAGGAGAGCTGAGGAAGTAGTGGATCCCACCCTGGAGGTGAAACCATCCACACGGGCTCTTAAACGAGCTCTTCTAGTTGCACTGAGATGTGTTGATCCCAATGCGGATAAAAGACCAAAGATGGGCCAGGTTGTTCGAATGCTCGAAGCAGACGAAGTCCCACACCGCGAGGTTGTGTACTCCCTGTTATAAACCCCTTCTCCTTCCACTGTCACTTGAATGATTTATACTTTGATAGGATCTGTATTGAGACTTGATTTATTTTTCACAAAAGGATCGGAGACACCGGAGGAGTCACATTGGTAGCATGGAGATTGAACCTCTAAAGGAGAATGCAAATTCTTCTGATATGGAAAACGGTGGTGGAACATCGGAGGGTCAGATAGCAGGAAGGTCTCAAGCATAAGGTTGACTGACATGTTGCAGGAGATCAGACATCAGCATTCTCTCTTTGCTAACGAGATTGAAAAGCTTTCATTGACTGCTATCCAGATGCCACTGGCTGCAAGGTGATATGTGGAGGTAGAATGAGGATTTGTAGTTTGGAGTTTCTCTAGTCATAATGCTGTTTCTGCTAGCAACATCAAGAGAGACAGGAAGAGCAAACTCATCCTGTGGGAGTTTCTGAAGCAACCGGTGATTCCAGCTTTTGTTGTACAGATACCTGTCTTCAATTGAGACTTCTCACTTCTTTTATATACAATTTATCTGTTATTTTTATACCCTCTCCCCTCTGCTTGTGTCCTTGATGTCTGGTAGAAGAATGATCATTTATTATTTCCCCACTTTGCCTTTCTTTGCAGCCACGAGGTTTTTTATTGGGATGGAATGATGCCTTGCTGCGTGGCATCTCTCTCTTTTAATCCGTCTTTGTCCATGTTTTAATTGCCAAGGTTTCTTTTCTTCTGTTTTCTTTCTTTTTTGACTTTTTATATCAATGAGGCCTATATTTACAAACTGATCAATTATTGGGGAGAGGAAGACGACATGGTTAGGCATCAACTGTTAGCTAATTCCATAAACCAATCAACCTTTCCTGAATGTTCTAATTAAATTCCTGACAATTTGATGACAGATTAATCTGACATTAGGTAGGTTCTAATTAAATTCCAGACTATTTGATGTCAGATTAATCTGACATTAGGTACTCTATCCCTGAAGGGCTGGCTAGTCTTGAGTCTTTGCAGCCAAGTGCTACTTGCAAGCTTGCCAATCCTGAACCAGATTATCTCGAGTACTACTTCCTTTTATTTTGTAGAAGTTAGATTTTCAATCTTAAACCTCCAAACATCTTTTAAAGTCATTTTGCCAAAGCTTGATTGTAGGTGAAAATATTTTCGAATTAAGGTTGACCCAATATTTAAAAAAGCATTCTTTTGATCATTTATTCATTATTTATTGAGTAAATCTGTTTACCTCATATGGAAACCCAAAATTGCCCCTACATGATAAGTAAATTATAAAAAAATTCTAAGGTTTAACTAATATTAGGTGCTAGATGCATGTTGGAACTCCAAACAACTAACAATGAATAAATAAATGAGTAAATTAAAAAACTATTCTGAGATTAAGGGTAAATTATATTTTCAAATTTTTTTCAGACGTGGCATTTGGGTCCTATTAAAAATTAACGGTTTAACTAATATTTCGTTAATTTATGGGTGGAAGTATTGGATAAATTAAACCTCAGAAGACTAAGTGTAGATTTTTCATACTAATTGATGTAAATATAATTTACTCTTAATCTCAAAATAGTTTTTTAATTTACTCATATTTATTTATTCATTGTTAGTTGTTTGGAGTTCCAACATGCATCTAGCACCTCTCTCACAAATTTCAATAAAGATGTACTTTCTTGAACTAAATGGGATGAAAGAATTCTTGAAATGGAAATAATTTTTATTCCCCAATTTTTCTTCCCATAACATTTTAATAAACTTAACACGATATAATCCATTTAATGAGATCTATTTTGGTATGTTGTTTGCTCGATTTTATATGGATATCTTAGACACATTGCCACATTAACCTTGAATGTCGATTTTATAATTCTTTTACTTCAAAAAATATCATGTAACATGAAAATTTTATTTTTAATTTACATTAAGTTTAAAAATAAATAATCAGAAGACGATAAAGGCCTCCTTGGTTTCAATTATACTTAAATATTTGTTTGATTATAATTGGATATTAATAAATGAAATGGGAAGATCATTAAAAAATATTAAAATAAGATAAAAGTGTTCTTACGTGCAAGGTTTTAGAGACCGACCTTACTCTTGGAACTCCTAAATTAGATTAATTTCTATCTTCGGATAGAAAAATATGGTTGTGCTATCCATTTAGAATAAGTATGCATACTAATTTGCATTCATATTTGTTGAAAAATATAAATATAAATATGAATATACCAATATCCTATTCATATATAATCCATTATCAGCACTAGGTGTGACAGAACTTCTTCCAACTCTTATCAGTTCATGGTGGGACTCTTCTCTGGTGCTGTGGTTGGTTCACTACCATCATTGCGAGAGATAGTTGCTTCTACCATTCCCTGTTGGTGTTAGAATTCTTCTTTCTTTGCAACAAAAAAGGTGTATAAAGGTGTTTGAAAGTAGATTAGGTAATAACCGATAAGGGTACAAGCAAATGTCCCTGGTCCAATTAAGTTAGTTGCTTGATTGTTGCACTTAACCTGTTTTCAACATGAAAGGAGTCTTAGATGCTTCAAATTAATAATACATTATTTTATAATTATTAAGTAAGTATTCCTCCTCTATAATCATATTATGGCACGGAAGTATGGTTTTCTTTTTCTTAACCTTTAAGAGACCTCATGATGCATGATTTAGTACTATACATTAATGTTACAAATAACTAATAAGTCGCTTTTTTGACATTACAAAGAAAAATCTTAAGGCAATAAAAGCTCGATCATCTTTTCCTAAGCATGATGAATGAGTGGTGACATGGTAACAATCAGGAGCTCGATCTCTTTTTTTTCTTTTTTTTCTTTTTAATCTAGAAAGCTGGTTGATTATCTTGCTAAACCTTTTTCCAATGTTTTTCTTTTGGGGGCTTGGGGGATAAGGTATAAAGTGAGATGTAACAGTGCACCTCCCCGGTCATCAAGGATGTACTGGTATGCCACTCGAAATAACAATCCAAATAAGCAATGTTAACTCTCTGCATGACTAATTAAGCTAGTAATCTTTTCTCTTTGTTCTTTGTTGATTAAAAATAATTCTTTCATGGCCTAGTGCATAAGCAGTGATAACTCACGTTTTAAGAATATGTTTGGAAGCGAATTAAGAGGGAGCAGAAATCACGAGCCCAGCAATTTTCACTCTTTTCAGCCAAATATTTGTCGAAGTATTTAAATTAGTTTTTTTTTAAAAATAAAATAGTTATTTTTAAAAAAGTTGGTACACAACTCTTTGCTTTCCAGATCCATTTATTCCACTTTATTCATAAATAAATACTTCATATAAGACAGAACATTTTTTTTTTTTGTAATAGAAAAGAGTAGAAATTAATTTACACATTTCAGATCAATTGATTTTATTTTCAAATACAGTCTAAACAATTCTACTAATTTTTTTTTTAAAAGAAACTCATCTTTGAGCAATCGCAACTACGTATCTTGGATTGCTGAAAAGGCATTGTAAAAGATAGTGCAACGAATGTGAAAATAAATAGATGGATACCTTGGCGTTTTTCACCTGGGAGCCCCACCTCCTAACATTTCCTCAAGGTCAATTTTGATAGGTCGGTGCTGGATGGAGGCACAAAAGGTGGAGCGGGTTTCGTTATTAGGATCCGAACTCCAGGATCATGCTAGCGGAAGGTTGTCAGTTATTTAACTACACGGTTCCTGATGCGGAGCTGAGTGCTGCTTGAGCAAGTCTTCGATATGCTCAGCATGTGTTCTTAGCTAGCTCAGTCATCCTGGAGGGTGACTCAGCTACTGTCATCAGCTGGATCTCGGAGGATCCGAGGGTCGCTGTTGGTGACCATTCTTTGCTTCGCGATATTTGGATGATGAGAGACGGAGGAATTATTCAGATGAAGCATATTTTTAGAGAAGCCAACGGGGTTGCGGATTGGATGGCCATCTATGTAGCTAACCATGCCGATAGCATTCTGTGGGCGAAGAATGAGGAGCTGCCTCGAGAATTCTGTGATATTCTGCTTTTCGATCTTTTTAGATGCGTCCGTATATATATTATATAAATCAGTCGGTCTAGCAAAAAAATAAAAAAAAATAAAAGAAGAAGAAGAAGAAGAATAGTAGTATGGATACCTTTTCTCAGCATCCAAGCAAAAAAACCAAATGCAGCCTTTTCTAACATAACTACAGATGGGATAAAAAGAAAGAGGAGAATGATACGCTCGCTCAAAAGACCTTGCCCTGTACCGAGAGAAGCAAGTCGAGCTACCTGCTGAAAAGTGGGTGGCAGCAAACGAATACTGCACACTGTATCATCCCACGTGAGACCAAAAGCTTGGCGTCGTCACGACGGCAATCTCGATGCCTGCGGAGTCTTCTGCCAGCGCGTTCCTCCAAGTCCCCTCGGCTTGAAAAAGCGAGCTCCCACCATCGCCCATGTCTGTCGCCATCTTTCCTTTTGTTTTTGAGCTGAAATCGCCTTAGCTTTACGCTCTGAGCAGACAACCTTTCCACCCTGGCTCGCACTTTTTGGCCTGCTGAGGGCATCATTGTTGTGTTGCAGAATAGAGTGAGAGAGAGTCAGAGAAGCTGTGGAGAAAAATGAATAAGAAATGATCTACCGAAACGGCTCTTATACTAGTTCTTATATACACTTATATTATCCCTGTACAAAGTTATATTGTTTCTGTGCACATTTATATATGCATATACACAGTTATGTGTAGCTGTGTATTATTAGAGAATAATATGAATAGCTGCTACGAATCGAGAATTAAAGAAAGCTTGAAATTTGGAACGAGTGTTGAATCCTGATCGAAGTGGACAAGAATTATAGTGCGGACAATTGAAGGACTTTAATTTACTGTTCCTTTTTTTTTTTTTAATCATGACATCTTCTGCTATTCACCCTTCTCCTTTTTCAGTATACCGATTGCTTTCTTTATTGTTCCACGATACAATTTTTGGAAAGGATAAAGTTTTTGTTGAATCTTGTGCCGTTGAACTCTTCTACCTAACATGTTGCATTGATTTTAGATTCTCACCAAAATTTCGGGTGTGCATCCATTTCTTGGGTGTTTCATAGAATCCTGAGTTCTGTGCTTTTGTACGGCTGTACCTACCACTGCTTGAGGAAACCAGGAACATAGAATCCCCAGTTGATTGAATGAAAAGATTTAACTACTTAAGAGTGGTTGCACTCCAATTTTAACTCTAGAAAAAGATTTGCATTGCCAAGCATTTGTCTAATATTCTTTTTCTCAAATAACTAAGAAATTTCTTCATGTCGAATTTTTCAATCTGGACCAATGGAAAAATGAATGAACTTCCTTAATAGCTTCAGAAGTTGAGAAGTAACAGCTTCTATGCCAATTAGTTCCACCTATCAGAACATAGCCAACTCTTTGTACGAGCTCTGAGCTATGAATTTTAATGTGAAGACATTTGTCGCTTTCTTATATGGGTAAATACGGAGTAGCGTGTACATAATTTGGCACACTTTGGCACAGTTTTCTGGGCCTATGGGCCAAGGAAGTGAACAACTGGTTTAAGTGTTTAATGGCATAATTGCATGCAATGCAGCAACAGTGGAGTTAGTGTGGCACACGGAGTAGGTTGTCTCTATTATGACCATGTCTGCACATAGGAAATCCAAGTTAAGAGCAAACAACGGCCTAATTCTAACCAGAGGCATCTTCGCTAGCTAACAGAGATGGTTCTTTTAATGGTTGTTAGAAGTGCAGTGACTAACCCCTCCTCGGCCATCTTCTCAATTGCACTTAATGTTTAGATTACTAAGACTAGGCCTAATTGGGTCTTAAAACTAAGTTTATTTTAAAATCGGACCCAGCCAACCAAATATAGAACCTGGGCTAGGTCCAGCTAAAGTTGGATGCTGCTGATTGGATACTAGCGATCAGGCTCTATTGGAGTGCTATCGGGCCACTGTAACATAAATCTCACGGAATATAATATAAGAATTTCACACATCTCTCTCTTCTACCTCTTCTTGTAGTTGAATTAGAGAATGATCCGCTCAATCCAAAGACGACCTAATTAGGCCCTGTAACATAAATCCTCGAGGGAAGAAAATCTGGGATAACCCAATCACAGCTCGTGAAGGAGATTCCTAGCCAAAAACCCACGCCCGAAGTATCTCAAGCCGTAGTGGCTGATAGCGTGCCAAGTGTTCGACCATAACCCTCACCTCGAAGCCCATCAACCAATCGAACGAAAGGTTTAGATTTCCTTGGATAAGGAATCGACCTCCTCCCCTCCCATTTCCCTCCTCTTATTAAGTACTCCTCGGACCCAAGCGTTCACTCAGAGCACCTTCCAACCATTTCCATTATCGTTCTTTCTCCTATCTCTGGGGGCGTTAAATCTTTATCTAGTCCTTCTCAATGGCTGCCACCATGGCCCTCTCCTCCCCCTCCTTCGCCGGGAAGGCGGTCAAGCTCGCCCCCTCGACCTCCACCATCCTTGGCGAGGGCAGGGTCACCATGCGGAAGACCATCGGCAAGCCCGTCCCCTCCGGCAGCCCATGGTACGGCCCGGACCGCGTGAAGTACCTGGGCCCCTTCTCCGGCGAGCCCCCATCCTACCTGACCGGCGAATTCCCCGGCGACTACGGGTGGGACACCGCCGGCCTCTCGGCCGACCCCGAGACATTCGCCAAGAACCGCGAGCTTGAGGTGATCCACTGCAGGTGGGCCATGCTTGGTGCCCTCGGCTGCGTCTTCCCCGAGCTGCTAGCCCGCAACGGGGTCAAGTTCGGCGAGGCTGTGTGGTTCAAGGCCGGAGCTCAGATCTTCAGCGAGGGTGGTTTGGACTACTTGGGCAATCCAAGCTTGGTCCACGCCCAGAGCATCCTCGCCATCTGGGCCTGCCAAGTTGTATTGATGGGCGCCGTCGAGGGCTACCGCGTTGCCGGTGGCCCGCTCGGCGAGGTCACCGACCCGCTATACCCCGGCGGGAGCTTCGATCCCTTGGGCCTGGCCGATGACCCGGAGGCTTTCGCCGAACTCAAAGTGAAGGAGATCAAGAACGGCAGGCTGGCCATGTTCTCCATGTTCGGTTTCTTTGTTCAGGCTATTGTGACCGGCAAGGGTCCGTTGGAGAACCTGGCCGACCACCTTGCGGATCCTGTCAACAACAATGCTTGGGCCTACGCCACCAACTTCGTGCCCGGAAAGTGAGGGAGTATCCTTTAGGATTTTGTTTGGAGATTGAGATTGCTGGTGTGATGTACATCATTCCTGTGCAATATTAGTTCTCGTTCTTCATCACCATGTAATGAATCTTCTGTTCGTCTTTTCTTTTGTCACTCCTTCTAGTATTTTTTTTTTTTTGGGATAAAGATTGGCAGCTATTCAGTGCCCCAAATCCAATTCCTTCCGGATCTACGTAAATCAAAACTTAATTACCTACGTAAAGATCTGCAGAGAGTGAAGTTTTGTGAATGCTGGAATTGATTACTACGGGAGCTGTTGACAGTAGAGCTGTTGGAAGTAGAGCTGTTGGAAGTAGAGCTGTTGGAAGTAGAGTTGTCTGAAGTAGAGCTGTTATAAAAAGCTGTTTGCTGTTTAGTAACTACATTCGTAAAGTGCTGTGGTACTTTGTTTTGTATTTGGTAAACAAACTGATAAAGTACTTTTATATGACAAAATTACCATAAAGGACATTGCATAGTATTATACAACACAACATAATAAAACATAACATAAATTAATACATAAATATACGATATAGTATAATATTATTGTAATATAAAATAATATTATGTTAATATAGCATAATAGTAATATAATTATTAGAGTAAATTAATATTTGATAATATAACATAATATTAAATTATTTAACATAACATATTAATGTATTATGATATAATGTAATATATATTATATTTATAATATAATACAATAATAAAAGCATAAAATATTATAATTATTAGTATAAATTAATTTCTCATAATATAACATAATATTAAATTATTTAAAATAACATATTAATGTATTATAATGTAATGTAATATAATACAATATTTATAGTATAATACAATAATAAAGGTATAAAATATTATAATTAATATTATAAATTAATTTTCCATAATATAACATAATATTAAATTATTTAAAATAACATATTAATGTATTATAATGTAATGTAATATAATACAATATTTATAGTATAATACAATAATAAAGGTATAAAATATTATAATTATTAGTATAAATTAATTTTCCATAATATAACATAATATTAAATTATTTAACATACCATATTAATGTATTATGATATAATATAATATGATATTATATTTATAGTATAATACAAAAATAAAGGTATAAAATATTATAATTATTAGTATAAATTAATTTTTCATAATATAACATAATATTAAATTATTTAACATAACATATTAATGTATTATGATATAATATAATATGATATTATATTTATAGTTTAATACAAAAATAAAGGTATAAAATATTATAATTAATATTATAAATTAATTTTCCATAATATACCATAATATTAAATTATTTAAAATAACATATTAATGTATTATAATGTAATGTAATATAATACAATATTTATAGTATAATACAATAATAAAGGTATAAAATATTATAATTATTAGTATAAATTAATTTTCCATAATATAACATAATATTAAATTATTTAACATAACATATTAATGTATTATGATATAATATAATATGATATTATATTTATAGTATAATACAAAAATAAATGTATAAAATATTATAATTATTAGTATAAATTAATTTTCCATAATATAATATAATATTAAATTATTTAACATAACATATTAATGTATTATGATATAATATAATATGATATTATATTTATAGTATAATACAAAAATAAAGATATAAAATATTATAATTATTAGTATAAAATAATTTTCCATAATAATTTTCCATAATTTTTCATAAAATAATTTTCCGCGGTCCAGGGGCTCTTCTTCATGGTCCACGCTCGAGGAGGACCTCAGCGTGGGCCGCGAGGTTGATGATAAAAAAAAAACAATAGATTGATTTTGGAAGGTATAGAAAAGGATTAAAATTTTTTTCTTCTAAAATGTGGTTCAAGAGATGCATACAAAAATTGAAAAGAAAAATACCTTTTCTTACGGAAGGGAGTCTGACGGCTTGGGTTTTTGGCTCCAGCAGATTTTTAGGTTTATACAGGGATAAACTATGTAATTATGTTATTTTAATATGGGCATTTTTGTCAAAAATATAGCTTTCCAAAAAAGCTGAAACAGCTTCCTCCCAAAAGCTCCAAATTGGAGCTTCCTCCCAAAAGCTGTTTTTAGCTTCCTGCAAAAGCTGAAACAGCTTTTTGAAAAATTTACCAAACATAGTTTTTCATCTAAAAGTACTTTTGGAGGGCCAGAAAAGCTCCCCAAACAGGGCCTACGTCTTTGGAGCGGAGGAAGAGAAGAGAATTGCTTGCGGGTCGGGTGGGTCATCCATTGGAGAGTCCGGCCCATTCAAGCACCGATCCGTGATGGGCACGGGAGCTCATGCATGGCCCATAACTGCCATGTGGGCTATGCCTCAGCATTCATGGGCCTCGAACAAATTATATATCTCTAAGGTCAGACTGGGCCAAGAGTACTTTGCCATGGGCTAGCCTAGGCTTGGCATATTATGATATGGCATTAAGTGACATATTAGTATATGATTATTTACAACATTTCTATATCAAACAAGATGACTTGAGCTATATCTCCTGACGTGGCTTTTAAATTACATATGAACAATATGTTTTTAGAAATTCATTTCATGATATGATGGGAATATTTTTATTGGGAACCTTGATGCTATCTTCATCGCTTGGTGGCCATGGAATATTTTGAATCATCCAGGCTCAATCGTCATCCTTATCACATGAGACACAACTCCCGTATTTGAGAGCGGCAAAGAGGCATATCCTGCATTCAAGAATTGAATCCGAAACTTCTAGTTGCTAACCAAAGTGATGGGACTACTGAATCAAGCCTTTATAGATGCTATATACGTGCATATGATTTAGGTGCAACTTAGGTTTGCTGCACCAATATGACACAGTTATGCCAACAACTGTTAGCTGAGCTCATTGGTACCCAATTTTATAGAAGAAGGATAGGTGTCGATATTCAATGATGTCAAATAATCATCATGTTATTAAGAAAAAGAATCAATCATAGAAATACTTTTGAGATAATGCGATGACCAGCCGCCATCATTACAAACCAACTTAAATTACTGGCTGGTCCATAGTGAAAGTCCCCTAAACTCGCATCATATTCTAAACATTAATTATCTTGACCATTAGAATCATATGCTAAATGTGAAACTCGGCCGATCGGGCATCATGTCTCATAAAAATTAGAGTTCGGTCAAAAAATGAATCGATCAATAGTTTCTCGCTCTCTCTCAAAACAACACCAACAATAACAATAACATGTCAAAAAAAAAAAAAAAACAGCAACAACAGCAACGTGTCAAAAAAGAAAAAATTATATTTTATTATATGGTGCCCGCCCCCATTTGAATTTGTTCGTGAGCCATTACCTAACCCACAATCCTTCCTCAACGCCAAGGCAACGTTGACTCGAACGATCGCGTACTTCCCGTGAAAGCACGCGTCTTTCCAACGCGTCGGCCACAGTTCACACCTGATAGGCTGATTGCCATCCCAAAACCCAAGACCGATGACACAGACTCACAAACACGCGGGTTCCACAAAGTGGTTTATTTTTTTATTTTTTATTTTGATAGGTTCTGTATAAATATATAAAAAAATAAAAAAACACAAACTTATGGAGTGCCACTGACAGCTCTCTCTCTTCTGACCATAGGACGTATCCTGAGTGATGAGCCGCATAAGCAGCCATCCAGTCAGCTGCCTCATTGGCTTCTCTGAATACATGCTTGGCTTCCAAGGCTACACCATCTCTCACCATCATCCCAATATCCCTGTTTAGGGGGTGATTTGTGCTCCAAAGTGGTTTATTTAGCCATGCTTTAATTGACGTGTTTTTCTTTTTAAGATGGAAATGGCTGTGTTCTGTCTCACCTTGGCGTTCCACAACAAAATACACGTCGATTCATATACAAGAATGTTGCAGTAGGAATCATGAAAATATGGTATAATGGTCTAATGAGATCCGAAATTAGACAGTCATTTTCAAAAGAAAGAAAACAAAATAAACTTTTCTTGCCAAATCCTGCCGAAAGCGGAAGTAATAAATACTTTTCCCGCAGTTGATCCAAGAATTAGTGCGACTTAAACGGGGGCAACGGTTGACTCAAGATGAAAGCTGATGTAAATTCCCGTGCACGAGAAATTTCAGAGCGCACTTGCCCTCTAATGCTTATAGCCGTCGGGTATGACTCGCCTAAGTCCATCACCCTTGTCTCTCTCTGAAACTTCATGGCGTTTTCCTCCTCCATGTTTGCACAGAAAACGAAACCGTGTGGAAGGCTCATTTTTCTAATCCACGGTATATATAAACATGCGTTTCGAGGTGTGAAGTACATAGAAAGGAGGAGACTCTCCTTGCCCACTTTCGCTCTTGCTAACGAGGAGGAGCTAGCCTTTTTATCGGTAACTAAATCTTATTAGCTATAGTTTGGGTGGGGAGGAGATGGCTGGGAGGAAACGAGAATGGTTGCGAAGAAAGATGAAGGTTATGACGGCTAAGGATCGGCGATGGGCACATAGAGTTCGTGTTTTGTCGTCGATGTGGAGAAGGTGGAGGCAGCCCTGGCAGCCACATCCCCACCTGCTAGTCCTCCTCGACGACGCACACTATTACTTGATGTGGGTAGTCGAGGCCGTCACCATTGTTGCCTCACTTTGCTTCTTCTTCCTGCGCTTTGGTTTTCGGGTTTGATCTTCGAAATGGATAAACCAGCCAGCTTGGGAGGTGGAGAGGGAAGAGTTAAGTGGTATCTGCAGCTGAAGATGAGAACCATTTTATGTAGACTTCTTCTTCTTCTTCTTCTTCCAGAGATGTGTTATAATTCCATTTTATTGTTTGTAAAATTAATTAATTCATGCTCGATCTTATATTTTTCGTTGATCAAATAGGTCAATGCACGGAAGCTGTGTTATATGATATATTATATATACGTGAAACCTTCAATCATTGGATAATTAGTTGGACTTGGACTATATCATAGTTGACTTGTATGCAAGTTCAGATTGAATCCAATTCGAAGTTTTAAAGAACAGGGAAAGGAATATTTCACTAAACCCAACCACCAACAAGCAGGAAGAAAGTTGATGTCGCTGATCTTGGTACTTTTGTACAATTGTGCAAATGGGAGCTTCATTCTACTTCACAGTCAGACGAATCTTGTTACCAAAAAAAAGGATTGCATAACTGATGTTTAGCTGTACTATTTATTATCTTGCTGATAATTTGCATCAAGCAAGTTGTTAATAATTAGAGGAGGAACGAAAAACAGTAAAATACTAAAATAAAATAGGAATAGTGATGCGTTTCTTTCATCATGTCAGACAGGTGAAGTCAATGGCAAAATGCAGTAACAGTTACGTAGTGTAGAAACAACAATTTTTTTCAGTCGGATTTCTATGTCGATCACCACTGATCACCACCTTACTTATTGCCGGGAGAAAACGGGAGAGTTACCGGGAAGCTTTCGTCTGAGAATTCTTTTGTACTATTTTTTTGCGTCAAAATTTGGTCCACCACATCCATCTCTAGATAGACCGGTGGCACATGCTTCTCTCTTGTACCAGCCTTCACTCCCAGCCCTCATTCAATGGCTGCCACCTTGGCTCTCTCCTCTCCCTCCCTCGCCGGGAAGACGAGGGCAGGGTCACCATGCGCAAGACGAAGCCTTTCTCCTCTGGCAGCCCATGGTACAGCCCCGACCGTGTCAAGTACCTCGGCCCCTTCTCCGGCGAGCCACCATCCTACATGACTGTTGTATTCCCCGGTGACTACGGGTGGGACACTGCTGGCCTCTCTGCAGACCCTGAGACCTTTGCCAAGAACCGTGAGCTCCCCACTGCAGGTGGGCGATGCTTGGAGAACTTGGCCGACCGCCTCGCTGATCCTGTCAACAACAATGCTTGGGCCTGCGCCGCCAACTTTGTCCCTGGCAAGTGAGCAATGGAGGGATCATCACCAAGGAGTGATCTTGATGGATTGCATTGGTCCGACTTGTAATTGCTCTTGGCGATGTAAGATGGTGAATCGTGTACCAATAGTGTATATTCAATAATGTTCTTTTATTCTTCAAGCTCCTATTCTCCCCATAGTAACATCTTGGTTGCAGACAGTGGGAGAGGCTTGGAGTATGATCCAAACCTCATGCCTCTTCATGCAAAAGCATACATGATATATTGATCATCCAGCAACATAGAGCGAAGCAATGATTAAATTACAATATCTCAGTCTAGAGGAAAGAACCAAGACTTCTTCACACCTCATTACAATAACAGTAGATTAAGTTTCCGACCTTTATTTTGCCCTTCCGAACTTAGCAGCTAATGAGGCGACTGGCAGAAACATGGAAAGGAAAGGTGGATCTGATCAAAACAGGAGCTACTGATTCATAGCTGAGAGAGACAGCACCAAGATACCAGTCGCTGAAAATAATAATTACAGGCATATATTTCAGAAAAAAATAAAAAAAATAAATCATGCGTTTTTCTGAAAGTCAACTTTTTTGTTAAATTTTGCGATGGCAAATTGATTTTTGTTCTGAAAGTTAATGTTTTATTTAATTTTGTGATGGCAGGATATGGTCTTTAGCTTAGTCGACCGAGGAGCTTCATCCATCTTGCCTTTTTAAGCGATTCGAACGGCAGTCTTCAGTTTGATTGGTAGATTAAACAGAAGAATGTGATTTTGTTTGTGTTTGCTTTCTTCTTTTTCTGGTTAGGCAACTGATGGAAATTTTGATTATGGTCCAAACTTTTTGCTCGAATCCGAGATGGACAACTGAAGATTTTATCTTGAATTAATGTTTTTATTGAATATTTTCTGGTACCATATGGTTGATATTAGTATTCTTGGTGTATCTTAGGAGCAATGCTCAGGATGCATGCATATCAGTTGCTCACTCTTGCTGTATTGGGAAAAGATGAGTCCTAATATTAGCTGGTGACCGAGGCGTGACAATCACCCCTACGAAGACTGACTTCTGCGATGGCTCCGGTAGATTCCCTTATCAAGCCCCCGCCTATGAGTTGTTTGCTGCCTTTTTTTTTTTTTTTCCTTTCTTTTCTTTTTTTTTTCTTGGTAAACCGACCGCTCACACTAATCTCGCGTGAACATTGCCAACAGAGTCACAAGCCAAAATACTCCACAGCGGTGGAGGAACAAGTACATAGTGAGTCCATAAAATCTCTCCAAAGTGATGAGCAGTAAAGAAGGCGACTTAGTCAGCAGTTTCGTTCGTCTTCCGGAACACATGGCCAACCTGATTTGCTTATTTTTCAACAAGCATGCAGTAAGATCCAATGTAGATCTAACTTTGTATTCACTCGTGGCATTCGAAAGATCCGAGGCGACCACCATTGCTCCTGCCTTCTCAAGATTCCATACATTCCTTATTAATGAATGGACAACCATCCTTTTGAGTACAAGTTTAGATTTGGCCTTAACAAAAAAAAATGGAGCATTTAACAACGCATCTTCACAAATCAAGGACTGCAAAATCGCCTCTTTCGTTATGGGGTGACGGAAGGATCAAACCATCAGCCAATATGATGCTAACACTGCAACTTTAAATTCATTTTATAATTACGAGTTTTAATTAGCGAATATTAAGATCCTTGCATAAAACAGTAGATAATATGGCGGCCAATGTTTCCGATGTGCCAGTTGTGCTCAATCTAAAATTTCTCCTCTCTATCAATATCTCAGCTCATCTTACCGTCCACCGCACCAAGTTTACAGAGCCGAAGGCCTTAGAAACCTAAAACCGAACATAAGAAACAGAGCATATACTCATAGTAAAATCTTTCTTTGATCCCCTAAGTTGGTAGCAATAGCTATCTTTTGGAATAATATAATGACTCATATTCAAATATCTTAATCCTATTTAAGTGACATCGACCTTCTACGCCGAATTCTGTGAGGACACCCCAGAAATCCTATAATGGCCCAGAAATCACCCCAGAACTAAGTCCAGGTGTTTCTCACTGCACATTCTGTGAGGACATGTCTCGATTAGACCTGACCAAACGATCTGGCCGATTTTTGCCGGTCTCAGGCTGGAATTTCAGCTCCTTGCATCAATGTTTTAAGCCCGACAAAGTAAAAGATAGGTTCAAGCTTGGCATTTCTAACCCAGCACGATTCAAAATATATAATATATTATATACATTATAATATATAATATAGTATATTAATATATTTATGGTTTTACTCAGATAGTTTGGATGCAAGGAACACTGCTTTAAAAGCTTTTTTTTTTTAAAGAAAAAAAATCAATTGTACGTATGTTTATTTCTTAGAAAACTAAAACATTTTGAAAGGTCATAACTAGTTTTCTGAAAACTTTCTTTTTTCCATGAAAAAGACTTAGTTTTTCTTTTTATTTTCCATAGATTTTCATGTAATTAAACGTATTTTAAAGAACTAGCCTCGTGTGCAAAAATTTGAGTACGATTGCTAGAAGCAAGGACACTGCAATTCAAAGCGACAACTACCTCCCTTCGGTGATTTAATAAGAATAGACATGTTAAATTCAATGCAAAGCAGGAGTTAAAATTGCAATTTCATGAAAAAGAATAAATAAATCTCCATTGAAGATGTACAAGTAGAACAACAAACAAATGATTAAATGGAGCACCCTGTTTGGTCTCTCAAGTAGCCTGAGTTTACTGCCTCTGGTGCTATTTTCAGGACATAACACACCTCTGCAAATATGGCCTACTGCTTATGACCCCCTGAAAATTATTATTTGCACCAATACCCATCAAATTCTCTTGTTTTGGCAATAATATCCATCTCATTAGATCTTTGATTGACGGTGTTGATAACTGTTTTAAGTATTAAAGGACACTTTACCCTTTTGCAATAACACCCACGAAAATTTATAACATTTAATTTACATCATAAATAACTACATTTTTGCATAGATATTTCAAGAGTATTCATGCAAATTACAAGAGTAATAAGTCATTTTATATTTAAAATGATTCTTTATTACGGCCATCAGTCAAAAATCCAATTGCAGGGGCATTGTTGCAAAACAAGATGATTTAGGGTATATATACAAATCGTGGAAAAATATGCAATAAACTATATTTTGAAGGGTATATATGTTGAAAAAAGAGACACTTTTAGCCAATAAGAACATACCCTGTCTCAGGTATCATATCTGCAGCTGTTGGAGGCAAATTATGCCTTGAGACATGCTCTCTAACCTTTGCATGAGTTTCAGCATCATGCTGAAACATCGACACCAGCTGTTGGAGTTCTAACTTCCTCACCTGAACCTGCTCTTCAGTAATAGGAGTTTGCAACCCAAGATACAGCAACCCAAGACCAAACAGGACAGTTCCTACAAAGAAGAGAACTCCCGTACACAAGCTAAATGCGTATGGAGTATTCTTGGCCCCTGGTATGCCATCCACATTGATCCCAAAGAGACTGGTAATTATGGAAAGAAGAAGGCCACAACCACCAAAAATGGTCAAATTATGGTTTACACGGAGGCTTCTATCCTGAATTCATAAATCGTTAAAACAACTCAGAGATCAAAACTTTTCAAAGAACCTTCATTTAAAGAAGCACTTGCGTCAATGTGTTATTCTATTTATTGAAAAAAAAAACAGAGAAAGATGTCTATTAGCTAGGTACCTGCAACCATGCACGAACTGTGCTCTGCATAACATCCTGAATTGTAAACAACCGTCCACGGACAGCTTCTTGCTCCTCCAACATTTCCCTTGTATTCTTTTTGATTCCCTCTAGCATAGTTCTTGCAGCATTTCCTCTCAAGTGCTGCAGAAGCTCAAATACGATTTCCTCCCTTGCATGCAATGACCATTTAACTCTAATAACCTGCCACAGAAAATTTTACAAAGACTAGTCATCTTTGAAAAACAGCACAATAAAAAAACACAGGATAAAACTTTCGTAGTGTTATAGTGTAACATCCTAGAACCTCACACAAAATGACTAGCCGGAAGGGATTATTTGGGTTCCTTGATCCTGTATAAGTATCCAAGATCAACGCAGCGAATAACCGATGTGGAACTAAACACACGCTCGCATGGGTCCTCACATACTTTACTCGTTTAAGCCCTGACGTCCTCATCAGGCTAAGAGTTCAAATCCATTCAAATTTAATCACAAGTACCACGATCGGCCCGTGGTCAGCCCAAATAAATCTGTGCTACAATGTCTCCTAGTCTACATAGGTTATGGACTAGATCCACTCTGATACCATTTGTAACAACCCAGAACCTCATCCAAAAATGGCTAGCCGAAAGGTATTATTTGGATTTCTTGATCATATATAAGTACCCAAAATTTACCTAGCGAAAAACCGATGTGAGACTAAACACACGCCTACATAGGTCCTCACATACAGAAGTACTCTCTAGATCCCAATACAAGCCAATAGGCAATACACAATCAGGACAAAATGCTAGTCTATATTTCTTCTTCGAGCCATGCTTTACTTTAATGAATTAATTCTAATCAGTATTTAAAACAAAGTCCGCAAGCTCGGTACCGGATAGCATATCGGTACCTTATCAGTTCGGCACGATATGGTATGGTACACCTCTATGCCAAAATAGCTCTCTAACCATTTTTTTCTATTTTCATCTCAATACAGACCGGTACACACCTCGGTACGGTGTGGTATATCTCGGTACGGGGCGGTACGCCTCGGTACTACCAACTTGAAGATGTGTTTCATATTGATTTTCTTTCGATATGGTACGGTACGACCTGTACCAGGTGGTACGACAAACCTTGATCTGAAATAACATTAGAAGCAACCCTAAATGGTAAAGCTTGGTGAACGATGAGAACATAAAAGTTGGGACATTGCTTAGTATTGATGGTAAGAATTAGTTGTACTTACTAATGACCAATGATAGCTATTAAAGATTAACGAATATGAGTGAGTTTACCCAACAAAATCATCTTTAGATTGTCAGCTGGAAAATCAATGGGTCCCTTGTACAATGATACCTTTTTTCTTATTTTAAGTTGCGCTCAAAATTTTCACTTTGAGCTTAAGAAAGGTTCAAAATTAAACAGATTACGTTTTGCACTGAAACCAAATTTTCCATCAGTTAATGATGGTTGCTTTTCTCACATATGTAAATGTTTCTTCTTTTAGGCTGTATGACCATATCAGATGGAAACTTTACAACAAGTAGGAAAAAATTTAAGCATGTTAAGAGTGCAAAATTTTCAGCCACCACCGAACTGAAGCTTAGGAACTTTACAACCAGCATTTCTCTATAAGTCTACCATGCTTGTGGATCTTACTTTTATAGGATGGTGGATGTGAAGTGACATCCGGTCATAGGCAGCTAATGGTATGGTTTGCTGCTCTTTTAACAGAGGACCAGCATGCAGATTACCCTATTACCTTTAACAATGCTCTGCTTCATTTTTTCCTTTTCAAACCTGCAGGAATTTTCCCTGCATAGCAATTTCCAACTTCTTGGGGCCACTGTGTCAATGAAGAAGGATAAAGAGAATGGTAGCCTTCTTGGTGGACCATTGTTAGGGACCTACCTAATCATCCTGGTATTAGCTTTCTAAACCAATTATCTGGTTTTATAAGAGAACCAGTTGCAGAATTCCATCCACTCTATAGCAACATAAACCTGGATTTCTCCAAGACCCCTCCAATGTAAGTGCAAAGACTATGATTATTCTTTCTCATGCACTTTGTGACAATACTCAACTGCAGGCCTATCAAACCCTTTACTTCCATATATGTTAAATTACCATGCCACATGCAGTCCAGATGTTCAATATCTTCATCACTTTTAATAATTTAATTAGTCAGTAACCATAATCTAACATTTCTAATAGAGGCTGTGCAAATTGTTCATTAAAAAAGTGATTATTATACAATAATGAGAGAAACCTTGAACAAAGAAAAAGGATTGACTAGGAAGTCCAGTGTGAATACCTGTGTTGCCAATCTTCTAATCTCTTGGTTTAAGATTATAGTGAGTAAATTTAGATCTTCACGATTTCTCCTGGTGAAGATAGCAATATGTTACCAATCTCTGTATAGCACAAGCATAAGCCAGATCTATATGAAGCAGTAAATACTAAAATAGATATTTCTATCCAGATAATATGATCTTATAATAGAAAGGTTACCTATTTACAAACTTCAACTCGATTTCATCAGCTGCCCCAAAAACATGCTTGCGAAACAATCTGAACAATGTCCAAAGGGCACATGTTAGATATATGGTTTATATTATCATAGGAGTAACAATAAATTTGTGCCATGATAGTAACATGATAAAGAAGTACACCAAGTAACTGGCCAAAGATTCCAATAGATGTGTTGATCATATAGAAATTATGCAGCTGAGAGTACTTCTAAGATATTCTTGTTGATTCAGTGATTTGCTTGAACCAGATAGGGCCTGAAATAAAACTTGGGAGCTCATTCAAGTCCGGTCAATCACATTTACAAATTCTCTGTTGGATCAGATCATGTGTACAAGTCTAAGACCAATGAGGTTATCAGTTCAAGTCAGGTCCAACTACATCAAAACCTGATTGCACACATTCAAATTTGAACTAGAGCAGGGAAGGTCAACACTATGTCATGCTGTATGTTCAGTTCACCGGGCCAAAATCTGTTCTTTCTGTTTTCTCCTTCCGCTTCTTCTAGAGGTGGTCTCTCTCCCTTCTTAAAGTGGGTGGCTCTCCCAGAAGGTGGAGCCACTAGCCAAGCTACTAATTAAGGTAAAAGATCAATAAATACAAACTATAATTTCACTGGACTTTTAAGAATACAAAATTATGAACATAGTGAATGAAAGAGGCATTACATCTTATGAACACGTCTGTGAAAAAACATGTTTATGCTTCTCTAAAATTGCAACTAAAATAATAACTATGCTCAGCTTCATGAGCTAAGCAGAAATCTCCTCAATATATTATGTTCCAGAACAAAGTTGCAAATCTCCAACCTAGCTTTGTGGTACTTGGACATACAATTTAAGTTAGTGTTCATCTGTTAAATTACTTTTTCTTGAAAGGACTATTAGATACTTATACAAAATAATGGTATTGTTGGCTATGATTCGGACAAGATTCAAAGCCTACATGTGTTGGAAAGATTTTTTACTCTTTTTGTTCCCCTATAAACACACCGTATAAGTTTAAAGAGTGCTACCACACATGTAAATACATCTACATCTCTTGATAGGAAGTAATGGTAGCAAAAAAGAATTCAAAGCTTGGGGATTACATCTTACAAGTCTGCAGAAGCAGCTATTAAGTCTTCTTTTGTAAATAGGATCATCGATAGGGTAGATATGTTTTCATGGAGGAGACACAGATTTTTGTTTGAGAATCAATAAAAAGGCCAGGAGCTGCTAATGAACATCCATGGAGAGACTAACGCAATGTCATAGCATGAAACTGAGCAATGGCATACCTGGGAAAAGCGAAGGTACTAAAGTAGAGACTGCCAATAACCACTAGTACAATTTGGAGGAAATGATTGGTCAACCAAAAGGGAAAACAATAAATTCAAGTAAAATTAACAATGAAGGCAAAGAGAACAGCATAGCTAGGAGAGATGCTCAAAGAAGGTAGGTCATGAAAAAACTTACAAGCACCTAAGAATTTTTGTCATATTATCAGCAACTCATATGCTTAAAGCTCTCAACTCTCAAGTGAATCCAATAAGGCTTCAATCAAGGGTTCATATACTAGTAGATTACTAGTAAGATAGCGTACCATACCTAGACAGTATGCCTTTTGGTGCAAGCACAACAAAAATGATATACAATGTGCTGGTACTGTACATTACAGTACAGAGGGGGCGCGCCAGTATAGCTCACAAACTATAGCCCAGTATTTAAATCCTTGGGTCTTCACAGAACAAAACATCACAAACTTGATATGCCAAAAAGGGGTCTCTAGTGGAATGAGAGGAGTGCAAACAACCCTTAAACAATGTCCTAGAAGGCACAAGTAAGATTTAATGAAGGTGATACTCTTTTGAACAAATGATTACAAATGATATTAAGCAAAGATTAGACCCCAAGTACTTTAAGTTTCTTTTTTTTTTCCCTTTCTTTTGGGGGTGGGCAGGTAGGGTTTTTGGTTTGGGGGAGCTGGGGGGAAGGGGAGGGAGAGAGAAGAGAACAAAATCAGCAGCTGATAAATTGATATGAAAATGGAGGCTTGTTGAACCAACTTAGAGTGATTAGCAAAAATCTAGATTTAGGACAAATCACTGCAGAATTGAGCAAGTTTCAAATGATCAAGCAGATGCTATTTTGAGTTAATATAACTGACAAAAAGCATCCTCAGTTACCTGCAATAAAAGGGTCTTTTGACTTAGTACAGGAAATCTAAGTACACCACAAAATTCAAAGAAAACTTGAAAGTCTATGGTTTCTCCAATGTCTAGTAAAAGTTCTTCGTGATACAGTGCTCATCTTGCCTGACTGTGCCAATACTTTGATGAAATAATTTCAAATGGCATGCGCACAATTTGGATAAAGGTCATTACCTACTTATTTTCCCGACAACTTGGGGTCCTGGGAGGGGCGAACTGGGTAGAGACCTAAATTTTGGCCTTTTTTTATACATAGTGGCTGTCCCAAGACTTGAACTGATGCCATGGCCCTCATAAGCCCAAGCCTTTATCATTGCACCAAGCAATGGCCCCTATCAGCACATTTTGGACATGCAACTGAAAAGCTTAACAGTGAAAGCAGAAAATGCATATGATAATATTCAGGATAGCAGCAATGCCCAAATATGCAAATGTCACGCGAGTAGCATGGTCTGGAATGGTAACAGTATATCACGATACAAAAAAATGCACGTAATAGCATATTCAGCTGAAATGAAAGAAAATGGTGCATATATACTAAAGATGGATAGTTATCTGCCTTCTCCTTCATAAATGGACAAGATTCTAAAGTTTTGAGATAGAAAATGACTACCATTTGCAGTAGCAGATAGCAACAGTTTAGTCTAGTTGACTAGAAAGCATTTTCTTTTCATGTATAGATAGGACAAAGAGCAAAAGTGAAAGTATACCTTCTTACAATAAGCACATGGAACACGGGTAAAGGACTATAATATAGATAGATTTTCATGGAATTATCATTTATAATCTATAGGCAAGAACTCAAGAGCATCGGATATACCAAAACTTCAGCAAATTTAAATAATCAACAACTGGAAACAACAACTATATCGACATCACCTATCATCCCATCGAGAAAGGCGACAAATTAAATGTGCTATAACTTCATGAACTGATTTAGGAGCAACACTCCCACCAGCAAGAAGAAGCTCCTGAGAAGAATTTGATCATTTATCCTCAGTATTGGACAGACCTTAGATATAGGGGAAAAAAATCATACTCAACAGAACAAGGAGCTTAGTAAATCAATCAACAAAATAGTATAACGACATGGTTAATCTCTTTTAAGTACCTGAACTTCAGTTATACCCAACACATTTATGTTTGAAGCAGAACCTTTGATATGCAATGCAGTTATTAAAAAGTTTTGAGCTTGCCATGACCGAAGCACAATAGGTATGTCATCTTCATCACAAAAGGGATCACCGACTGACTGACCTAAAAGTTCAAATAATAGTCCACCTGCAACCCTAACTGGGACCTGAAAAGCTAACATCAGCCATATTAATTTAAGAGGAATGACAACATGAAATAAGTGTATAACAAACTAAAAGGAAAGTTGATATTTGACTGCCTCAAGATTATATTAGACAAACATAAATGCATAGCAACGGATATGTTTTCATTTTTTTTTTAAATATAATTTTATGGATTCAAGTTTTAATTGGTATCCTATATATCAAGACTACATTAATATACAGAATCCAGTCATCTGTGCAAACTCAATACGATTACTTTGATGGCTACCATTGTAAGAAAAAAAAAAGAAAGAAAAAGAAAAAAAGATCCTCTTATTTTTTAAGCAAATTCTTTATAGTAGTTCTTTATTTGTCAAATGACAGCTTTTAAATTTCCCATTTCATACTGTGGAATTTGATAATGTCTATTACCAACCCTTTTTATTTGATCATTCTTGTTATACCAGGATGGTGTACCACGGAATGATTAGTTCATGATATATCATTCTAAAGTTGGATCTCCTTTATATACTAAGGAAAGGATTTTATCGCCACATGGAAGAAGCTGATGTCTACTCATCAAGTGATCATATTCTGTCTGCATGTTTTCCCAGACAATATGCTGAACTTTTAGTCTGTTGAGCCTGATGTACACGTGGACCAGTCTCCTAACAGCTTAAGCCTTTGGGCTCAAGCGATTAGCCAACATGGTATCAGAGTTAAGATTGCTGGAGGTCATGAATTCAGATCCCCTCTAATTTAATTATCTATTTAGTTAATCCAGTTGTCATCTCGACTCGTTATTTCTCTGTTCATGTAGGTGGGCAGGGTCTATCTTGTATGCATGGGATGAAGCTGGTAGGTTTAAGTTGAGGCTAATGACTTTCCTGACATATATACATGCTCAAGAATAAATAAGCTAGTTAGCTGGTGCCAAAACTTATTTCATACCATGAAACTTAAGAAGTAATGAATTCCTTGTTACAGAAGATTATCTGTACAAATTTAAATATCAAGGGTTGACCCGTCAATTTGAATGAATTTTGTAGTCAACGGATCTAAGATTCTCCTATGAACGTTATAGGCATTCTTCAAGTTGATTGGTTATTTTGTATCAAATAGTAGGTCTATGCTAAAAATCTAGGAGAAATTGCAATAACAAACATTTGGAAAAGAAGGTTAAAGAACTGTATAATTTTTTTCAGGAAACAAAGGAATTTTATTGACATATACATGAGATATGTCTAAACACATGCAAACAGTGTTTTTTCTATACATAGATAGGTAGGTAGGTAAGTATCATGCATTCATGACACCTAAAGAAATTACAAACTTAAAAATACAAAGTGTTCATGAATGGAGATGGAGCAGCTACTAGAAGAATCAGTAACAAGTCACCTCGTATAAAAGGTGCTTCATCCGTTCACTAATAAGCCAACTCTCATCTCTCAAGGCAATACTGATGGCAGGATGCAACCATGGAGAATTACTTAGCCACGAATCAACATAAGGATGACCTGCAGTTACATGACACCACCATCTAGGCCCTGCTGGACGCTCCCAGTAAGGAGCTGCAACAGCAACAGTAAAATCATCCTCATCATCAGTAAGATCTAGTGAAGCCCAGCGAGCATCAGCTTGGACCATCTGGACGAGTTCCGAAATCCTAGCCCAACCAATAGGAATCCAATGGCTGTCTGAAAATACCCTCATAAACTTTGGCTTTTCTTTATAGTCATCAAGTTGAGGAACTTCCTTGACACCTAAGATGGAGACAGTGTTGTTTAGATCTATGAGAGGCGTGGATTCCGGTAAGCTGTTCTTATTCAAATATTGCGAAGAAGCATTACCAAGTCCAGATCTAGTAATTTGCTTCTTTGGATTCAGACTGCCCTTTCGCTGCAATGAAAGGGTCCTTGGACCAGATTTATCTGGACTTGCCGACCTATGGCCTCGGACAAATTCAAAAGCACAGATGAGCCCATCTGTCCATAGTTCATTCCGTGGTGCACCTTCTCTACTTGCATGGAATTTACTGACCTCTTGCTTCTTACTCTTACTGCCCATGCAAGCTGGACTTTGTTCATCATAATCGCTCATTTTAATTTCATCTAGAGAAGCAATTAAAAATTTTCAGTTCATTATTTGTGAAGATATTTAGATAGAACAGGAAACTATGGAATATGAGCAGTGCCAGATAATGATCTTGCATTCTTGAGAGCCTTCCATTGGCTGAAACTTGCAGGCTTAGAATGAAAGTTTAAAGTTACCTACAACATGCTTTCAAGGGTGGGAAGGAAATAAAAAAGCACGATAATCATATATTTACCTGAGGACATGCAGGATATCAGGAAGCAAGTTCTTTTAACTATAAGCTAACATACAGTGAAATACTCCTTTGACAACCCTAAGTCAAGCATCATGAATTGTAAAAGAAAAAGTGAACTAGTAATAATCGTATACCTGAAAAGGCAGGCAACAGACATCAAACGCCACTGATTTTCAAATGTGGTTTTTATTATATGCCAACAAAGTACAAAAATTCAGGTAAGTCTGTTGAAGCATAAATTAAGAAAAAAGGATTGTTCTTCAAACATAAGATGAATGCCTCCATCCATGGCAAACATATAACAGATATACAAACTGAATACCTTTCAAGAGGAGGGTAAAGCTGCATATGGGGTTGCAGACATTGGCCAGATGGATAATTTGAATAGATTGCCTTCTCATGAAGGTCCAGAAATCAGTCTGTATAATGATTGGACTATTATTAACATAAAGAGTAACTTAGAATTGCCAGAGGGTGATAAAAAGAATGCTGCAAGAGGACTGCACATTGAGTTCTCCTTGCTTTCAAGCTTTTGTTAGGAGGGTTAAAATCCATTATTTAGGGGAATATTTGCATAAATAATTTGGTTATGATGGGATATTGGATTCATAAGATCATTAGTAGATACTGCTATCTTGAATAATTTATTTATTTTTTAATGGCGAATCAACCCACTTAAAGGTCAACTGGAATTTAATTAGTGGCAGAGAGTTGGGTCACTATCTAATGACAAGGAATTGTAAGGAAAATGATTTTGTGCATACAATCTTCTCTAGGACATACAGATGTGGCCGCTAAGAGCAGCATGACCATAATGCTCTTCGTCTATTTTCTTCTCTTCTTACATTATTCATCATGAGATCTGTACTAGGCACGGTACCGTCAGTTTCTTTCTGAAAATGAATCACTGTCTTCATCAACATGCTCAAACCTTTTGCTCTCCATCTTTACTCACATTCATCTGTACCTCACAAGAATTGTTTCCCTTTGTCTCTGAGAAATATTATCTAGATATCTTTCTTTTACATGCTTAAAGCCAGTCATGTTCCAGTTGTTTTGACCAAGAACATGACTCTAATGATTGCTTATGGG
Source organism: Phoenix dactylifera (assembly GCF_051530095.1). Classification (NCBI taxonomy): domain Eukaryota; kingdom Viridiplantae; phylum Streptophyta; class Magnoliopsida; order Arecales; family Arecaceae; genus Phoenix; species Phoenix dactylifera. The sequence continues at coordinate 26,927,493 of NC_143198.1, read as the reverse complement.
CATTGGAACTCTCCTTGATCCATGATGCCACCTTGTATGTGGCTTTAACTGTTCAAAGCCTAAAATTTTGCTGCCAGCTCACCCTCAAACTCACGAACACCAACACTCACCATTGGTATAAAGAAATTTTTAGAACATTTATCCATGCTCTCATATTCTCAATGTGGATGTTCAGGCTTGATTAGGAATGGGTACATTATCTCCTTGGGAAAATATCTTACCTTCCAAAAGAGCTCTTATCTCATTTAGCACCCTTCTCCCCATCCAAATATAACATAATCATAACCATCAAGTCCATCCCAATTAACAAGGAATACCTCTTATGTCGGGCATCTCAACGTCCTTTCCCACATTTACACAAATTTAATTGACAATGGCTAGGTCCTCGTCACCTCTTTCCTATGACACACATATAAGCATATGTTCAGGCCTTGATCAAATCTCTGTTAAGCCCATAACACCTTAACAAACTGTAAATTGCTCTACACTCGATTTATGCATACTTTATGCCCCTTTTCATCATATCCTTCCTAGTAGACATGCATTCTTAATAATACAATATTTGATCCCTTATCATTATTATCAAACAGAATATTTCATGAAGTCAGCAACTATGCATTGGTCAAATAACACCTCAGAAGCATTCTCCATTCTCTTGGGCAATAAATTAGTAATATCGATACCAATGCAAGATAAAACGTTGTTGTTATCCAGCCAAGAAAAAATAGAACATTTTAATCCCAAAGTCTATGCAACTTTTAACCCTCATTTATAGTTAAAAAATTGGATATGTGCCCCTCTCAGAGACATGGGTCCACAGAAACCATGATGCAAGCCTTCGATTAATGATTCTATGCATCAGCTTACTTCATAAACTAATTGTTTGCTAGAATTTTAATTTCCCAGCAACAATGTTTATGTTCATGATATACCACATTCATAGATTGGGCTTTTGCCCAATACTTTTCCCAAAAGAAGGGAAAAAAAAGGAAAAAAAAGACATTCCACCTTCATAAACAACATTATGCCATGCGATGCCTTCCAAGGAAACATATAAATCCCTTCCTTATACAAAAAATTCGCAGACTATGGTCCAGCAAACACCTTGGCCATTAAAAATTCTGTAATCAATTGTTTGCTTTTCTTTCAACTGTTAGATTTGAAAGTTCTTGCATCAAAATTTTAAACAAATAATTCAAAATCTTAAAAGAAATAAATACACAAGTCGAAGTGTCTAGTCTATTGAGAAACAATCAATTGTAAATCAATCGACTAGCTTGTGAAGCCAACTATCAACTCCAATATCTAACAAAAGAAATAAGTCCTCAACAAAACAGAGCAACATCTAACACCTTTTTTTTTGCTGGGGGCGGTGGAGGGCTGAGAGATTAAAAAGAAAAAATAATTTACTATAGAAAATAAAGAAAAAGAATTGATAATAAAAGAAGAGATTGAGACAAAAAATAACTACCGAGGATTGGGGAGGCGGCGAAATCTTTCTGGACTCCCTGCTTCTCCTCTTCTCTTTATTGTTGTACTTTTCTGGCTTCGGATTTGAATAAGAGAATATATAAAGAAAGAATTTGTATAGGAGAAGGCGGAGCTCTGAATCCGATCACTCTCGAGAAGCCGACAGTGGATCAGCTGAGAGACTCAGACGCGGAAGAAGCACAAGGTGGATTAGCAATAAGAGAATCAAAGGTGGGTTGCCTGAAATTTACGCTAGACGGCATAGCGAAGCAAATGCGGAGCCGTGGAGGGAAGGTAGTGCGAAAAAATGAAATTAAGAGGGCAGTTGGGCTTCTAGCCTTTTGACACACAGGCGGCGCTTCCACGGCGTTCTAGGCGTTAGCCGTAAAATGGACCCACAAAGCGAACCATTTACCTGCTTTCGCGCTCGCCAAAGGTACGCCAAGCAATATCCCACCGTATTCTCTCTCCTCTTCGTTCCGAATTCCGACTCCGTCCTCCCCCACCATCACTCTCATTTGTCGGTGGCAACGGTTAGCAGCAATGATGAATAAAGTTGATCAGACTTGAGAAAAAAATATACAATTTTAAATAAGCTAAACCTAAAATTTTCAATCCCTAGTTCTGCCCATGATCAGCTCTAGTAAAAATACCGTGTGACGATGGTAAAAAAAAAAAAAAATCAAAAAATGATGAGAGACTTACTTCTTAGTTTCAATTTTTAAAATAATAAGATAATTTTTAATAGTAAAAAATAAAATAATGATACCTAATATATTTTTTTAACAATTATTTCCCATCTTGTTTCTAAAAATAAAAAATAAGAAATAAAACTAAAAGGGTCCTTAGATTCCCAGCGAATTAGAGAAGTCTCTCCTGTTAGATAAATCGAGTTCACTGTTACATGAAAGAAGTCTGCAGATAATGCTCTTTATCAGAATAAATGAAAAGAACACAGCTCAAATAAGTCTCACGTGGCTATAAGATAAAAACACACTCAACCCCTAAATTACATTGGACCTCTCAAGGCCTCAGACAGCAGCCAATTGGGTGATTCTTGGCTGCTGCTACGTGCAGTTGATCAGACCCAAATGCTCGACATGAATTACATGTGATCAAACTGTATACAGGCCCCATCAAGGTATCTCTTCCACACACCGAAAGACTGAGAGACATGAGCAATCGCTCAGTAACTGTGCTGCCACATCTGGTGCGATGCCTGCGATGGTGCGGCCTGGGAGACGTTCAGATTTCCTTCGCTCGGATTTTGCTGAAGTTCTTGGGGGACTCCTGCCTGCGAAGGATAGAAATTTGGGTATCCCGGAGGTCCAAATTGCGAAGGCTGCTGACCCTGTCGAAAGCCGCTATGCTGATTCTGCCCCTGAAAGCTGTAGAAAGTGCTGGCTGGAAGAGCTGACATTGTTCTCGAACCAGCTCCATGAACCCACATGGCAGTGTTATCAGCCTGCCAAGAACTAACAGTCAAAAGAAGGCTTCGCTACTGAATGCTTTAAAATTCACGGCTAATATTATTACCTGCTGAAGAGGCATGTAATGATTTGCTTCTTTGTACTGCGAGCTTAAAGCTTCCTCGAGGCCGATGGTTGTGCTGGCAGAGACAGTGGTAGGATTAAGGGTGAAGCTTCCAGGAATGTTAGCTGAGCTTCCAAAGCCTCCATAAGCAGAGGCTACAGCAGCAGACTGGGGTAGACTGGTTACAGAAACGCTGCTTTTGTATTGCGGTAGCGTATACTTAATGCCTGCACTCGGTATTGTAGCTGGAGATTGATGGAAGGGACCATTGCCTGTGTACGGTTGTTGGAAGGCAGCAGAAGGCAAGTAAGTATAGCTCTGAGGCAGAAAAGGGAAGCTGATCATGTTGGCAAAGTGGCTTGAAGGAAGAGCTGGTTGAGTGTAATGGTGGACAGGTAGATGTTGAGGGAGAGCAGGACCCGTAGAAATGGTGGTGCTTTCTGGAGATGTCTGGGGGTTGGAGAAAATGCCCTGCTTCCCAGCCTGCACAAGGTAAGCAGAAGTCAGGACAATGAAACGTAACTAAAATTATCATGGGATAGCTTAATCATTAATGAAGCTACTGATTTTGGAACTGGGGACTAACGGCTCTGATGCTAAGGGAGGAAAAGACAGCAAGTGCAATTTATAATTCCAGCATGATGAGCCATCTGATCATGCTAACTCAGTCCAGGCTAATTAATTGATGGCTTGATGCCTCCATTGCTCTTTGTCAAGGCCACAGAATTTTAACACAAACCCAGATAATCAAGACAGTTCCAGATTGCATGAGCATGAGCAAAGCCAGCTCAACTCCCTCAAGTGCTTGCCTTCTGCGTCGTGCATAAGCTTAAGATTTTAAGCTCAGGGGTTGAGGCAGGGTTAAATGTCATGACAGATTCATTTGTTGGCTTAATTTATAAGAGCATATGCCCACTATCAAGCCAGTGCAAGTGAAGAAGCTTGAACTGAAAATAAAACTGTGAACTGAGTTCAGTGAAGACAACTCTTAAGAGCCTGAGCCAAGCTAGTCAGCTTCTTACCAAAGATTGTTAGTGACCTAATCTTAAATGCCTCCAGTAGTGAATTACATTTGAAGAACATGAAGGCATCATGGGGCAGTAGACAATCAGCTGCCATTGTTGGAAGGTGTATGCGCATCTTTTAAATAAACCAAGTGGCAAGAACAAAAACAAAGCACGTCATAAGCCCAGCTACCAAGTCCTTAAAATTTAACTAGTTCAAAATGTTGATGAATACCTCGGGCATGGAAATGGTTGGCCCACTAATAGAAGCCACTGCTGTATTATATTTTGCAGGCATTGACTGCGTGGTGAGTAAGGGTGAGAAGGGAAGGTCAAAATCTCGGAGAGGCGGAACAGTTGCTGCCAATAAACTGCTGGGTAGAGAATTAGGTTGCTGCAGAGGATTATACAATTTCAAATGTTAGATCTGACATAGAAACCTAAATCTTGCACAAGGAAGGAGACCAACTATAAAACAGCAATCATTGAACGACAAAATACATTTAAAGGAATAAAAAATATTTTTTAAAATATACAATCTCAATATGAACAAAGCATGAAATTATACATCATGACCACTCAGCATTGATACTTTATTAACACAACTCACCATGCCGCAGATCTTATTTTCTCATACGACTGTCTTTATACGTTCTTTGTTAGAGTCATTCAGAAGCTTGTCACAAGAACAATGAAATAAAATCTGATAGTCACCAACTATATGAGAGTTCAGGTATATGAAATTTTAATTTTCAAAAAGATAATATTGAGAATGATGATCATAACAGTCAGAGGTCAAATAGCAAAGAAATTTAAAACTTAACCCAACCAGTTGGACCAACACTTCTTGGCAATACCCGTTAGATTTCATGTAGAACGGTATTCTTTACATTATATCATACTAGATAAAGAGTTCCCATTACGCTATTGCATGATAAATATTCTAGGTTAAGTCCTGTTCAAGGTCAAGCAACAGCAAACTGCTGCATTTGAAGAACGCTCTCTGGCTCGGTGATTTGGGACTCGGCGTCGTTGGTGCCTCTCCCATTGCGTGACAATGAATTTTCTGATGCTAGTGGCTGTATCTATGTAAGGGCAGTGCAACTGTGCCGCATTACCAAAAAAACAGAACATTAAAATTTTTATTTCCTCAATAATTTATGAATATTTCATAAAAAATTGATATTAACTTGATATGTGTAATCAGTATTATTAAAAGTTAATATTATTTCTTTTTATTAACATTTACTAAAATACACTTCAGAAAAATCTATATTGAAGGTTATGATATTCACCATTAAAATGTCCTACTGTCCCATCTCTGCCTAACTACTACAACAACCTAAAATCTAACTGGTCCACAAAATGAAATTGGCAAGTATTGGCCATCGCAGAAGTATAAATTTAATACAGCATTATGTGTAATTTACTCCATAAACATCCTTCACAAGCACCGCTTGCCCAAGAAGGGGCATAAGTTGAAGTTGTCTTCCACAAGCATTTCCCATGACCTGATTACTCTTACCAAAACTGCAAAAATATTGGACCGTTGCTGGACAACGAATTCAATACAAAACATGGGATTGATTGCTAGAAATGCAAATGGGTTGGATTCACGTAGGATGCAGCAAGAAACAAACCAAACTTCAATAAGATAACCTGGTTTGGGTTGGGTTTTCCTTATCAGGTCGGTTCAGACCACAATCAGATTCTCAAAGGCACTACAATGGATTATAAACTTTTGTATTTTCCCCTTCAATACCTTTTTTGTCACTCAACATCCTAATAATGATGAAACTACTAATTAAAAATCAGAATGTGCATAACTGCATTCTATTCATAATGATTTTAAGTAGTTTGCGCCAGGTAGGAAGCAATGATCATGGATGGCCCTTTATTATAATATACCGGCCGATTCAGCCTGTACCGGCTCTATCGGTCCGGTTCGGTGTTAAAAACCGGCATCGGCCCGTACCAGTCAGTACGGGCCCAAACCGGCCTACCATACCGGCTTACCGGTTCTAAATTTTTTTGGGGCTTTTCGATGCGTGAACCAAGCCAAACCAGTGGTACCGATTCGGTACCTGTCCGAACTGGTACCGGCGCCCACCGGTACGTCGGCACGGCGAACCTTATTATGAACTTTGTATATTATGCATACTTATACATTCATGCACGTAAAATATTACCAAATCATTTATCAGATGACCATGTCCAAGACTCTTGCAAATAAGCTAATCTGTTCTAGTTTTAGGATTAAAAAAATGATTATCAACATTCAGGCCTGGCTACCAGGTTGTCTATATCTAACTATCTGAACCCCTATTTGATCAACAAGAGTCAGTGATAGCAACCTGTTATTGTAGAGATGCGTAACTAAAGTGGGGATAAAAACAAACATCAATTGAAACATTTTTACTTGTCAATCTTCATACTGCTTTAGAAAGATGGACACCAACATATTTGGAGGAAGTTACTTCCTCCAGTTGCTTCAAGTTATTAAGTTCTGGCTAAGAAATGCCAGTAGCATATCACTTGAGGTATTTGTTGTTTTTCATCCAATATTAGTGAAGATTTTTATGTAGTTAGGTCCAGTGGATGATTTTGTATAGCACTATCCAATGTTATATGTGACAAGCCTCCTAATCCTTTCCTAATATCTTTAGCGTCCTTGCTTAAATGCTCAAACTTCCTCACCAGCTACAACAAATTTTCTTCCTCCCTAACTATGTCACCCAGTGATCTGCAGAATTCCAAGGAGAAATTTTCCAGACAAGAAAGCATCAAACACATTGCTCAAATTTGACAGCAAGCACGTCTCCATCTGAGAGAGACCATTGTTATACATAATGAATTTTCTCATGACCCTAGAGGCATTAACATAATTCAGAACTGTGGGGAGCAACTTCTGTTATCACTACCAAAAAGATGACTACCATATCTCTCCACCATCGAGGATACTCTCTCAGAAAAGAGACACTGATCCCACCAGAAAACTAAAGAACATATCCAATCAAACAGGACAGATTTATCCATCTCCCACTTTGAAGGGGCAACCCTTGAACCACGAGATCACTATCAAGTTCACATGCACTGTTGTAAACCCAGAAACTGATCCTGAAGATCCTGAATATGAAACCCCAAAATAGCACGCATTGATATCATGATCCTGGAAGATATGTAGACAGGCATAAAACCATGGGATCCTATGTATAAAAACAGATAAACAATTTATGGTTTAACAGCAACATATGCTATAGAATTTTGAAGGACTTTGACAATTTTACTTGGGCATGGAAATTATCATCTTGTTCTTGGAGGAATTTATAGCATAAAAAGAACAACCGACACTTTCAGCATCGATGAAATTGCTCAAATATAAGCATGCCCAGACATTAATTACAGCATCCAATGGACGAATGCTTAAAATTATTTGGGTATCTCGAGACAAACCCCAAACCAGAAAATTCAAAAGACAACAGCACATGCAACTAATCATCTAGCATCACCATCATGCCAACTGTACAAGTTACATCTGAATCAACTACATCGAAATGTGCAATGATTGTATTCTCAGAAAGTTGAAGGTGAGGACTTGTACTCAGCAGCCACAAACCACACAGCATAGAAAGGGAAGCAAAAATTAGGATCTCCAGAAACCTTTGGACGCAAATAGTTGTCAACTAAAAACATTCTCGAGCAACTGGATTCATAAACTGAAGATATGTTGACCAAAATCCCTTCAAGATTTTCAATCATGATGTTAATCTAATTCGCATTTTTGGTCACTTCCTTAAATAAGGTCTGATAATGATCAGAATTAGCTATTCCATTTGAGCCTTTAGTTATCTTCTCACGCTCTTTTAAGCTTTGCTTCAATACATACTACATTGATGTCATAATTTCATTGCAAGCACCTAATTTTATTTTTTGTTCTATCTACAATCCCATAAGGCTGCTTATACTATTCATTCAGAAAAAAACTGGAATGGATAAATCATGACAACATGGTCATTTAAAAATACTCTGGCTTAGGATTGAACACAATCCCATATGCATCATGTACCTTTGACCTTATCATGGACTAGAATATCTTTCCTGTCATGCCAGAGCATGCCAATAATTGATACAAGACAGGAAAATGCCATATTTTGTAACTACACAATGATGACTTTACATGTATGATTGAGATCTTGCCCTTGTTTCAATGTCAAAGCAACTCAAAGGATGATACCCACTCAATTGATGAACTTAATTGGGCAAAAACATTAAAAATCAGCTATTCCTTCTGTATCTTCTAGAGGGACAGATATAATAGAGGTGAATTAATGGATTTTTGAGGACAGATATAATAGCTCGTTTTGCATATAATATATTTTTCCAAAATGTAAAACCCGTTAAAGTCTTATACAAACTTGAAAACAAAACTACAGCTTTCTGGTAGAATTGGTAATGAACTAGATCATGGTGAAATCTTAATAAGGAAAACAATTCATGCTCTGGTGTGCAAAAAAGCAACTCTTGATGTCAAAACATTACATGTAATACTACATCATTTTGTTTAACAAGATAATGAGGTTTCAGGTTAAACATTGTAAGAAGAGTCCAGCAAAGATGGTGATGTTCATGTGATTTTGTGGCAAAGCTATTAAGAATAGCCTCAGAAATGTAAAAGCAGCTCTAGGAGCCAGGAATCAGAGGATGAAGGCAAAAGTATATGGATGGATTGGACACAAGCAACATTGGCCAAAGATATCTCCAATATGAAGAGGGTCTTGGATTTGAGTTGACAAGCTGGAAAAGGAAACGGAAGACAGAAAACTTGAATACTAGGGAGGTGTGTGAAGACACTTAAGCTTTCAAAATATTTTCCTTCGTTAAGAACCAATAGCAAAGTAGACCCTAGAATTCTTGTCTATAATTTTCTTTACGATAAAAAAAAGTAGCATCTCTAAACATAACTTTTGTAGTTTCATCAACATTGACCATAAAACAAACTATACAATAACTAACAAGTCAAAACAATTACATGTAAGGAACTTAGAAACCAGGCACGAGCCTGTACCTTACATTGCTGAAGTTCTATCGACATTATTGTTTCAATAAAGTTATCATGTCAGAAACACCAACATGACCTATTCAAGGTTGGAGACATAATGTAAACTGGATACATTTAACATTTTTTCATAAAAGTAAAACACAATAAATCGAAGCTTTTTTGGGTTTGGCCAAAAAGCAAAGAGCGGAGTAGTGATTTACCATTAGATTTGAGAAAGGGGAAAGATTCTGCATTTGTGTATTTCCTTGTGGATAGGTATAAGCTGCTTCATTTGGCTGTGATGTGCTTGAGAGTGCATAACCCGAGGCAGATGGAAAATTGTATTGAAGCCCGTGTGTGGCATCTAATGTATCATTTCTGATGACCTCAGGTTGTGAAGCTAAAGGCATATCAAGATTCCCTGTGTTTGTGCCAGTTTTAGCAGCTACATCTTCATTTGATGTAGAAATCAGTTGCCCATTGTTGTAGTAGTCATCATTTCTGTCATCACAAGTATGCATTGTCATACGTTGAAAATTTGTATCAAGAAATAACAAAACACCAATAATACCTAGCATCTGGTTGATCGATTGAAGAAGCAGTTTCTGCAACTGGGGCCACCTCCAAGTTACTTTTCAGGGTCTTTGATGGAAAAGATCCAGAAAACGCACCAGAACCAAAACTACCAAAGCTCAAATGTGCGCAATCTGCATTTGTAACCTGCAGGTGATCAGGAATAATTACTGCAGGGTTGTCCTCAGCAGATTTTGCACCTCGCTCCTCCGTGTGCAGACCTAGTTGCCGTAGGTCTGCAGCAGCTGATGAAAGTTCTGCACTGACATCCTCAACTGTAAAAGGGAAAAGAGAAAGATACCAGCAAGGAGATGCCATGACCAGGTTAAATATTATAGACCAGCCAACCCATTTTAAAAACAAAGAAGAACTTGTGTGCACTCACGAATGCAAATAATATTTACATGACATGAAGCATATTTCTACTCATGATGGTGTCAAAATGTAACTAACCAAGAGAAGGGTAAAATTTTGAATGGTTCAGACATGCTAAAAGATTCCAAAAAAATTCTGCCGAAGACATACTTCTAGACTTTGTGACACTTCTGCACTAGTGTGATACAGTTTTTAAGGTATCAATCAACACTTTAATAGCAGAATGCATATAACAAGCTTGGGCAAAAAGCAGTTCAAGAGGCAAACTTTTACAAACATGTTACTATAGTACAGTTCACTAGGTATCAACCAACCGTTTAATAGCACAAGGCATTAAACAAGCTTGGACCAAAGTGGAATTCAAGAAGCAAACTTTTACAAACCAATACATAGCTGAGAAATCACCCTTGTAGGACAGATACTTTCAAATTTCTAACAAATTTTGCATTGCCAGATGTGCCAAGAAGTTCTTTTAAGATTGTCGCGGAACAGAGGGGTAGATATGCAACAAATTATATCATAGGGATGTTAGATTTATGGATGTATGGATTACTCTGCTTCAAACATATGCAATCTCAACTAAGAAACCCTTTGCTATACTTTTTCCTAGTATAAACCATGCTTCAAGAGATACTTCTAGACTTTGTGACACTTCTGCACTAGTGTGATACAGTTTTTTCAGTATCAATCAACACTTTAATAGCAGAAAGCATATAACAGACTTGGGCAAAAAGCAGTTCAAGAGGCAAACTTTTACAAACATGTTACTGTAGTATAGTTCACTAGGTATCAACCAACAGTTTAATAGCACAAGGCATTAAACAAGCTTGGACCAAAGTGGAATTCAAGAAGCAAATTTTTACAAACCAATACATAGCTGAGAAATCACCCTTGTAGGACAGATCCTTTCAAATTTCCAACAAAGTTTGCATTGCCAGATGTGACGAGAAGTTCTTTTAAGATTGTCGCGGAACAGAGGGGTATGGATTACAGAATTCCTCTGCTTCAAACATATGCAATCTCAACTAAAGAAACTCTTTGCTATCCTTTTTCCTAGTATAAACCATGCTTCAAGAAAAAAATAATAAGATTTCACCAATAAAATAGGTTATTAGTGGGGAATTTTCAAGATCAGAGCTTCAGTATACTACTACGTGTTGGTCTGGTGCGTTATTACACCTAATAAAGAATTATAGTCCAAGTTGGCTTTTCAGATTATAGTTTGCGCCTCACCCATCAAACTGATATGCCAAACCTTCCTTCTTCCTTCTATCTAGACTCCATTTAAGACTAGAGTTACCTTGGCAGATTGCTCCTCGATGTCATGAGGTTAAACTGTGTAACCAACAGAATGGGGCATCTTATATACACCCGCAAGCATCTAGCTTGAAAGGTAGGCCTGTCATTGTCCAATATTGCCCTGGCTAGGAATTCAGCACAAATTTACTGCACAAGGTTTTAGATGTTATTTGAATCTCAGTAAATCATATCTTGATCCACAAAGCCGGTCCCGTACGAGTGGTTAATGATTGTGGTTGATGTAAAGGCTGGTCTAGAATACTTTAAAAGTTTATCTGAGAAAAAAGTTATTAGAATTTAATATGCATAATTTTATAACTAATCTTATTTATTTATGTTTAATGAACTTGACCTCCATATCAATCTCAAAAATATTTTGTGCCGCATGAAACTAACTTTGCTTGACAATTGTGATTGCATGGAAGAAAACTCGGTTCATATCAAATTAAGGTCCATAAAGATGTCACCTACTACTATTACCATGAAATGTCAAAATTGACAATCATCTGTTTCATGAACTATATTAAAAGCATATACCAACTATATTTAAAAGCATATGCCCGTGAAAGTAACTTTGCCTCATTAAAATTGCAATTATTCGAGAATCACTCCCAGAAAATATGACGAACAGTGCACTACTAATAACAGCAATAGTATATGATAAAAAGGAAAAGAAGAAAGCCGAAATTCAATATCCAATTGTACCTTCATGTTGCTCAAATGCATGCCTTTGAGTCTGGTAGGAATTCATGTTCTTCAATAAGCCATCATTCAAATGGGAACTCTCTCCAGGATTATCCAGTTGTATATGCCTGTCAGAGACAGCTGTCGATCTAATGGATTCTGCTGGTAGACCTCCGCTGCTAACATTTCCCTTTAGTACTTCAATCTCATCTAGATGAGGACTTACATGCAGAACTCCATCAACAAGCAATGTCGAAGAGGCTGATAGGTCAGCATAAACAGCTGAGGTGTCAGATGTTTCTGGCACAATTGACCCGCTTCCTGCTGGCGGCTCATCAACTAGAGACCAATCCTCATGAGATGTATGATGGCCATCAGCAACGCCAATATCATGAGCATTCTCTGTAACCTGTGAAAAATTCTGAGAAGAGTGTACTTTCTGATCCGGCTCTGATGGCATAACTGTGGTTGGGGATTGCTTAACACTTTGGTGGGATACGTGTGACATGGCAGCATTTTGTGTTGTGGAGGACCTGTCACTGGCTACAATAGGTGCATTACAAGGCTTGCCTTGAGGTCTGCCCATCTTCACAATATCAGCCATCGAAACATGCCCTGGCTTCCCCAACCAATTGTGTTGGAATCCAGATGAAGGTTGCAAGGGTGTAGGCATTTCTTCAGATAAGCCTGTTACTTGTATTGTATTTTCCATTGAAGCAGAATCACTGCAACATAAAAGGAAGAAAATTTAATTAAAGAAAAAGGTAAAAGTTCCATTAAATGATCATCAGAACTGATTACCAACATGTTACTAAGCCAAGAGAAATAAGCCGTCAAAGCTGTAAAAAAAATAAATAAAAATCATTTTGATTTTGAATATGGAGAGTAATGTATAATCAGATATATCAGTTTTGAATGTAAACATCATGCTGGAAATCTCCCCTGACAGCACGTGTTCAAAACTCATCTTCTTACCAGTCAAGACTACAGCAATGCAGGAGGAGGTATAATTGCATAAAAGGCACTTGAGGCAAAATTGAGAAAAGCTCAACTGACCTAGACACGATGAAATAGTGGTGGAATAGAAATATCTGCTCTTAAATTCTCTATTATGATAACAGAAATGGCCATGTTCACCAGCTTGAGTAACCAAATATGAAGATGACCAAGTTGGACCCAAGTAGCATGTACAATTCAGCATTTTGACTTATCTAAGGTAGTACAAAACATACCCTTCCAATTAGTGGCAACAAACTTCAGTGTTAACATGGAACCAAACACTTAATGTGGAGGTTTTTTGTTTAAATATCATTCTTCAAACACTAGAATTGCAGTATTATAGCCTTTCAAATTCAGACCATACTGCATATTTTTTAGATGGTGTTCCTCTGAATCTTTGTTAAAGTTTCCAAGCATCAGAATATCTCAAACATATAAGACCATCAACCACTAAATTACCTGATTTTAACAACTATAGAATATCTCATAAGTCAAAATTCAGAATAGAGTTGCATAGAGATAGAAAACCATGCTAAATCACTGGGGCATTATGTAACTTAAAAATCACATAAAATAAAATGATAGACATCCAAACATGCTATTGTCAATAGCATTGGTTCAAAAGCAACAAACTTACACAAATTTTTGGGTTTAAGTCTGGTCTGAAGTGTGCATAACCTTTTTGCTAGAGTATGTAGGACAGATCACGGTTTAACGTTTCAAACAAACTCGGAAACCAATACCATGATGTTCTGATTTCAACCATAACCAATCCAAAACCTGACCAGTTTTGATGTTTCAGCTGACACCAGTTCATGCATGGCAATATCAGTGGCTCTATAGTCATTTTTTTCATTTCTATGAGTTCTGAGAAACATTTTGTCAGAACTAAGAATGAACTTTGCAAGTCTTGCAAAAAAATTGGGTTCAAAGAAATTTAAAGAAGTCAATTCTTTGACAGATTTGGTTACCCTAAAGCTCAAACCTCATGCATGAAACCATTGAAAATGATACATATGAAGTTCACAAAAAAATAGCATATCTTAAAATGATGCCAATTCTATTTTCTTATCTTGTTGATTTTTATTCAATTTTCTGATATTTCCTCTATTTTGCTATCTTTGGAACTTTTTTTAGCTAAAATTATCATGACTGATGTTATGAACTTCCAAAACAGCTAAAACTTTTGAAACTAAAATTCATTTAAATGCCTAGCCAAAATCAAAACAAAGCTTTTGAACTTTGTGATGAATTATATTGTATTCCAGGTCTGCAATCTAATTATCGAGTATTGCACCAGTACATTACCAGTTCCGTGCAGTATGATGGGTATGGTATGCACGACATACCGAGATAGCTGGGTGGTACGGGTTGGAACAATACAATCTACATCCCGGTTTGGGGCGGTACATGGTGGTACAGAGGTGATTTTGCTCGGTTTGAACTAGTAGGGATCAGTTCGACTTATATACCAAACCAAACCTCAATACAGCAATTAATACCTTACCCATATGATACGGTACGGTTGATATGGGTTGTTACGATAGATCTTAGTTGTATTCCATGTCATTTTATTTATCTATCAATTTGCTCCAAATGTAAACTAAGAGAAGCTCAAAAGAATGGCATTGAGGTTTACATAGGCAAATAAGAAAATAAAATTGCATCCACAAAACATAGCAAATAAAAGCATTTAGGTAAAGATGTATACATGCCCCATAAGATGGCAGGTTTAAGTAACACAAATAGGCAATTAGAAAGTAACTAGACATCAATTAAAAGTTTAACGGTCATGGAACTTGAATAGGATAGGGCAATAGTCCGCCAACAAAAAATATAGTTGGTTCAAGAAGTAGAACATTTTAATTCTCGATGTCTGGAAGCAAGTAAATACTATCCAATAAAGTTTAGGAAATACTGACCTTGGAATTGTTGACCTTCGATTAGGATTACTTGCAACTATGCTAGATCCCAAGATTGATGAGGTAGGAAGACTAGTAATTCCATTTTCTTTCTTGTTTACAGGTTTGCCACGAGTAACTCCATAATCTAACAGAGTGCAACCAAAAAGAGAAGGTAGAGATATAAAATTACAAGTGTTAGATAACGTCTTTGGTGTACAAGAAGAACAACATGACACATCCACATACCACTTGAACTGGATTGCGCCGAACTATTACGTCCCATACGGTCAATACCACCCCTCGCTCCACGGCCTGAACTATTCACTGCTCGAGACCTGGATTCTGGAGGTTCTTTGATCTAAACAATAAAAGACAAAAGGTGGGAAACCCAAAAAAAATATTATATAGGCATTCAAGAAATGCTAAATTCGCTTGTGCTTTAATAGATAGAACATTCGAATATAAAATTTAAATCAGGTTAGCAATTGCCATCTGAAATAACTATTACAACAAGAGAAAACTAATTAATAGTGATAGCTGTACTAGTATGGATAAATTGTTGAAGCAACAACATTTGATAACAAAGATACTGGAGTATATAGCTGGTACAAAGATTAAATGGTGAAATAGAATTTACAAAGCCAACTTACAAAACTTGATAAAATTAAAAAATCATTGTTGTCAAAGAATAGTTGTGTAACATATAATATATGCAAAACTACAAACCAAGTTCAGAACTGTGAACTGAAAATTAAAAAAAAGAAATAAAAGATAAAAGAGTATAGCCTATCATCCCTAATGACTGGAGCATAATTTGCAGCAACTATGATTAAATAATAGTTACACTGACCTCCTTTTTCTTGTCACGTTTGCTCTTCACCTCATGAAAAGTATCTACACAATTAACAAGCATTAAATTAATTATAAATTACTAATAGCATGAAAAGCTGTATGCACATAGCCTTGAATTATATGCTACAGAAAATGCTGGCAACAGCAGCAAAGATGCTTATAATGTATCAAAATATATATGTATCTGATCAGTTTCAGAACTATGTTATCAACAAATAACTCGTAATAATAGGCGCTGTACTAGATAATAACCAACAGAGAAAAAAGACAAAACACATATGCAACTAAATATTTTTAAATCCAAAGACAACAAACTTAACAGAAAAGAAAATGTCGAGAGCTCCAAAAGCATGAAGTGGTTATCAGCATTTCCTTTTCAACTTAAAAGCACATTTTATTATCCTTTGAAAGCAAGTGATTAAGAAAATCATGATTAAAATTGAATAATAATAGTTGCATTACTAATATAAACACAAACTGAAGAAAAAAACATTGAATGAAACAATCAGTAAGTACTTCCTACATGTTCTAAAGAGCAATGGGAAATTGAATTTTGTTTTAAATAGAGTCTCGTAGGGTTTTCAGTCTCTGTGCTAGACCCTATACCGGTACTTTACTGGTACAGGTTACACCAATACACCCCGCACCGACACATGGTACGTAGCTAGAGGCAAGACAATATCAGTACAGTAATGTATTGAGCCCCCATACTGTATCAGTATCTTATCAGGTTTGTACGGTGTGACCGGGGATAACAGTCGGTATAAAAAGCCTTGGACTCTCAAATATGTGCATAATTTTTTCACAATATAAACGGACACTAAGGGAAAACTGGTCCAGACCAAACATCTAAAGCCAGTCAAACCTAAATCAGATAATAGAAGTTTCAGACTAGTTACATATTAGTTGAATGTTAAAAGTGGTCAAAACCAGATCTTGAGGGGAAAAGACAATAAGCCAGTAGTTTTTATTTCACATAAATGTTCTTTTTGACAAACAACAAAAACATATTTACTGAAAAACTCTTGGATCTTAATTTTGTTATACATGTTCATTTAGCTTACAGAAAACTGACCCATTCAAGCAATTTGTGTCGTTAAGCCAAAATCAAAAAACATCAGAAAAAGCATTCCAAGAGATAAGATCTTCCACAAACCTAACACACGACCAATGTCAGACGTTATATTTAGCCTGCCCTTCTTATATGCATCTTTCGTTTACAAATGATTTAAGTCCTCCACAAAGGTCTCATAACATAGTAAATCACCAGAGGCATTCACACACCACTGATACTTGAAAAATTCAGATTTAAGCACTTGCAAGGCAAAACTAATCTAACAAAAAGAAAGAAAGTATTGTTCAGGTTATTGCAAAACACTGATTAATAACGCTACTTCCTAAAAGGCCTTTGTAATATCACTTTTCATCACCTCTTGCAAGTCATCGGAAAGAAAAGAGAGGAAATCATGAAGATGAGCAAGAGTTGGATAAATATCTAAATTAGAAGTCAAAAGGAAATATTATCATTTTTGATGAAGCATGAAAGTCTTTATTAAAATGATCTAGAGAGTGAAAAAAAACATGAATCAAAGTATCCAGAAACAAGCTTTCCCAGCTTTTTTGTACTTTAAACATTGGTAGTCTATATGACATCCCTTCTTATATTTTGTACGCAAAGATTGAGAATTCGTCATGAATGATAGACAGAAAACCTCGAATGATATCTTGAAAGGCTTAAGCACATTGATTGGACTCAAAAGAAACATAAGTGTATTTGGCAGTTAAAGAGATGCAGCATAGACTAAGGCAATGATATCAGGCACACAGGAACATTAAGTGCAGTTAGTTTTGGTGAAAACTAATGCAATTAAGAATAGCAGAGGTGAAGCCATACTACATGTAGCACATTGAAGGCACGGAAGGAAAATAAAGCACTGATTTCTCAGGGACAAAAAAGGGAAGCACCTTCTGTAAAACAATAAACTCCAAACTTAATCTTATACATAAACTGCAAATATAATTAAACACCAGCATATTTATTGAAATAGCCAAACAATAAGAACCAATCATCCATCAAAGAAAAATACGACAAAAGACCCAACTCTACAAAGTTTGAAACAAAACAAAGGATCTTCTTTTCTTTTATGTTTCCTCCCTGATCAGTATAAGCAAACAAGATAAGAAGCGGGGCATTAACTAAACTTAGTCGTGGGAACCACAAAGAAACACTAAAAAAACAAAGAAGGAAAAAAGAATCTCCCAGTCCACACAAGTAGGACTCTTCCAAGAAAATAAACATGCCACGGACTGAAACCCACCAACGAAACTGCATTTTTCACTATATCGAAGCACAAAATTGACGACCATAAAGTGACACCCACCCCTTATCTCATTCCGGCCAATAAACCAGCCCTTTTCCCCAAAAAGATGCCCTCTTTCTTGGAAGTTCTTGTACTACTAATTGGTCTACAGACATGTTCAAGGAATCGAGACCAGAGAAAAGAGTAAAGCGTAGTGTATTAACAAAAATCGAAACAACAAAACTCAAGGGAAGAAAAAAAAAATTGCAGTCCACCCTCGTAAGAGCTATCTACAAAAGCAAAAATGGATTTTTTTTTCTTTTCTTTTGTTAGATCAAAGCAGGAAAAGAGCAAACATGGAAGATTTTCTACCCATTATCTCTTTTTCTAACAAACTAAACCTAAAACAGCCCAAAAAACCTAAAAGGGCTGCTTCGTCTCCTCCAAGATGCCACTTTTCTCGCTATTCCCTCAATTCCCGGTCGTTGCACGGACATATACATAAAAAAATGGAAAAATGAGAGAAAATGAACGAGGTGGAGGCGGCACCTTGAGAGAGGAGTCGGTGGACGGCCTCGTTGGGGTCCATGTTACACTCCCTGAGCATGGAGTAGATCTCCGACTCCGGGCAGTTCACGATCTCCTTCACGCACTGCACCAGCTTCCTCGACATCGCCGGGATCGGGCCGGCCACCGCCCCGTTCCCCCTGCTCCCCCCTCCAGCACCACCACCACCACCGCTCATCCTACCTTCCTCCCCTCCCTCTCCCCAAAGGACAAAGTCCCCTCCCTTTTCCCCTTCTCTCACTCTCGCGCTCTCCCTTTTCTCACCAGAAGAAGAGATCGGGGGTTATCTCTCAAGTCTCTCCTCCCTGAAGGCGGCCAAAACCCTCCCGTCTTCTTTGTCTCCCAATATATAACCCTCACTCTAAAATAATAATACCGTGGTCATCTTTTCCTTTGGGTTAGGCGAGCAGCGAGAGCTCCCTTTGCCAAGGACCAAGGTGCGATTGCCTTAAAATTGTGATCCATAGATTTGTCACCCAAGTAAATAGCGACGATTAGGATGCGCCGCATCCGCCCATTCTCTGAACTTGTAGTTATTCATTATAGGTGTTCGCCGCGAGCAGGATGTACGTTCTAAAAATCAGCTAGGGCTCAATTTGGTTGGGAAAAAAAAAAAAACTATATATATATAATAAAATATAATATTTAAAAAATAATAATTTTTGTATATTTAGCTGAATATTAAAAAAATTAAAATATCACATCTATTTTTTTTTAGAAAAAATTATATAAAATATCTACTATATCATTAATAAAAAATGCTTTTCTATATCTCATGAGTTTTTCTTTTCCATAAAAGTTGAAAATCTTATTTACATGTGAATCTACTTTTTTATTTTTCTCCTTTGAAAATTCTAACTAAATAAAAGGTATTTTTTGTTTTTCTGTTGACCATATTTTTTCTTCTTTTTTCGCGAACCAAACAAGTCCTATAAAAATTAGATAGTTTTCACATTTACTACCATACCTTTCATTTCGGAGTTGTGTGGCTTTTCTTTAACATTATGTATCACACTCAGAAATATATGGATATTATTTTGGATAAGCGAGAGTTGTGATACTTCAAAATGGATGATATAATGGCTATCTACAATAGTACATAACTTTACAATGTAAATTTTTGCACCATAGAGGATCAGAATTCATCACGTACAGTAGAGACGGAATGATGGTACCTTTGCGGTGAATTTTGATATTGTCATTTGCAACATTTTAGAAAGATCCAAGCTGAGTTTGATGCAAATATGAAGCCTAAATACTTTCATTCTACGTCTAGGTGCTTGGTGACTGCTCATACCCTTTATGGCATTTTTGTTTTTTTGTCTTTTTTTTGGCCAAGAGAAGATTATACGGCAAATTAATGGGCTTAACATGTTAAAAGAAAACGAGCACAGCTATACCTATTCTTTGGGTAATTTTACTTTTAAATTCATATATTTTGAGTGGACTTTTATAATTTCGTTTTCAAGACCAGTAATTTTTCATTTTAAATCAAACGTTATAGCTCAATGGATCTCTGCAGGATAATGCTTTTATTTATAGTCTTGGAACTAGAACTTGCAATGAAATACAACTAAATTTGGTGTTCCGGCATGAGATTCAATTCAAAAAATTAAACTAGATTTGAAAAACCTGGACATAAATCAATCAATGACATGGTTTGTTTGCCAAAATAAGCAAAATGGACTCTCCCAGCAGAAAATAGTTTAAGCTCAAATAAGGCATATGGCAATTAACACTCAGTGCAGCCCTATACATTTTTGTTTGTGATCAATAAGAAGGCCAAAACTATTTATAAAATAGCCCTCATTCCTCTTTCAAGGCCATCTAGTCTATTATGTCATATGAATATTTATAAATAACCACCCTTGCCACTTTTCATTGCCTTTTGAATTAGATCCATGTTTCACTAAATAAAGACACAATAAAAAGAAAAAAAAAATGTTTCAGCTCTTTATACCAACAAGAACATTTGATTTCTGGCATAATGTCATAGATCACACCAATGAACTCCTCAGTATCTGCAGCTCTAGGCATTCAGCAATGTGGTGATTATATACCAAAAAAATTGATGATGTTGAAAGTTGGCTCTGAATGGAACTATAGGAAAATATCACTTAAGCACTCTACACATCAAACCTTTTAAAAGCCTTTATCATAGACTTTCAAAAGCAGCTGAGAGAACTTGTGATTTAAACATAACCTGTTGTCAGCTTGAGAAGCCTGTAAATCTTCCATGTATGAAACTGAAACTTCTTTCAGCTAAGAAGTTGACAAGCCAAGACCTTGTATACATCAAAATACAAATTCCGGAGGCCTTCTGAAGCTCCTAATCGTGTTAGACTATATAATAGCTGAAAGTTTTTGGCCATGGTCCGACAACATTGTAGGGACATGCAGCAACTCCAAGCAACACAACCTAAGCCATTTCATCCAAGCCACTCTGCACTTGAAACGATGAACTATATATCACCACAATAGAACTACAACCAGGGATATTCGCCAACTCATCCTCTCTCATCTTCTGTATCATCCCACCTCCCACTTTTCAAGTACATGTTCGACAAAGCCACATAGCGGCAAGTGTCATGGGGACCAAGCTCAAGGAGATGATTTTCTATATTCTCACGCATTCAATGTTCCCATGCCTGCTTGAAGCTTCAAGTAGAGTTCCCCGAGCACGAACACTAACCTTCGCATCAACTGCTTTAACAAACACTTTAGCTTCATCTAGCTGCCCACCTGGCATCCAAGATCAACCATGCATGCGACATGCTTAGCTTTTGGTTCTAAATTGTATACTGTGCTCATTATGTGAAAGCACCTCTGCCTGTCCTTGACCACTTATGCCATCTCGGAAAATAGCTGTAGAGCTTCTCTACCATTACCATGACTGCCAAGGTTTACAATTAGAGTCCCATGCACTGATATCCCTCTCCTTTGTGCTAGTAAACACGACAAGAGCCTTATCCATTCTTCCACACTTTGCATACACGTCCAAGAGCGCCGTTCCTAATTCAGCATCCAATCTAATTTCCTTCCTATTAACATAACTATGGATCCATTCACCTTGTTGCAAGGCCGTGAGATAGGAGCAAGCTGATAGCATGCTCACCAGAGCAAACGTGTTGGGTTCAATCTTTCTTGCGAGTCACGAGCATCTCATCGCGGGATCCTTCATCTCCGATGGCATCTGATCAGACAAAAAGCGAGCTCTCTCCATTGAACCAGAACTACAATACCTGCCAAACATGGCGTTGCACGTGATAAGCTTCTTTAAACGCCCTGATCAAACAGCCCCCATGCTATCTCCAAATATACACACTTCACATACCCATTCTATCAGACAATTAGAAGACAATGCATTTCTCTCCGGAATTTCGTCAAACATCTTCTCTGCCTCTCCTATGAGCCCCAAATTCAATTACTGAATTCGGAGGCAAACATCTCGCTGAGGCATTCTATCAAACATCCGGCGAGCAAGAAAATGATCCCCATAACTAAATTGAATCGACGAATTCTGCTTGAATAGATCCGCTTGCAACTCGTGTTTATAGACCATCCCATGGACCTGACTCTCTTATTCGATTGCTTCGAGGCTAGAACAAGCCTTGAGAACGAAGGGAAAGGTCATGGATTTGGGCGCCGCTCCCGTCCCTCGTGCGAGGACTATTTGGTGGAAGAGGGAAAAGGCGAGCTCGGCTGGCTGGTGTTGGCGCGGCCGCGGGCGGCAAGAAGGCGGAAAGAGAAGAGGGAGTGACGGACGAGGCCGTGCATGACGAGAGCGGAGGGGGCGGGGGCGAAGTCGGCCATTCCACGGCAGAATCTAGGATAGGGAAACGGATGGGGGTTGGATTGCGAAGACGAGTAGCGTGACAAACAATAGCCATAATGAAGCAGAACCACCTAAACTTAGAGCAATGATATCCGCTAGTATAACTCGGTTATAGTGCATCAAATTGTGCTCCCTTCTCTCTTTTTTTAATTGCATCACATGTTATGCTTTTGAAATCTTTTGTTGGGAATGGATGTTTTTGTGATGCTTGTGGTAATCTAAGAATGTATTTGTTTGTCTAAGCAAATTTTACATCGTTTTATTTTCTTCTCAAATTGATAATTTATATCCTATAACACTTTTTTCCCACTAAAGAGGTCACTAATGACTAGATTTCATTCAATTTTCTTCATCAATTAAATTCAGGAATTCAATTTTCTCATTCTATCCTATAACATTTGACAGACACCAAGGATGGATGGCCAGATTTTCTATTCTAGTTTATTGCTCATGCCTGATCATTCCCTTGCCAGGCCAGGAACTGAGTAAAATTATGATTTACTAATTAGGAAATCGAACAAGCATTTCCCCACATCATTTTTAGAATTTCTCTATTTTCTGCAAAAAAAATATTCTAGCCTTTTCCTTGTGACAAATGCCATTTCAATATGACCATCGACTCTCCAAGCACTTCTACATCTAACCTTGCTATAATATCTATTATGCTTTAACCTTGATATAAAATCTATTATGCTTAAACTCTTATGTTCTTGAACCAGTTCTCTTCCCATCTTAGCTTTAGCACATAGAAGCAAACTGTTAGTTGCCTCCCGTCGCATAACACCAAATAAAACAATTGCATCATATTCACAAATCCATCAACTATTGTAGAATTTCTTGACTTAAAGTAGTAGGTTCATATAATGATCCATAACATAGCCATTGCCTAAAACAGAAGCAAGACATGCATGACAAAGTTTGGCCTACGCAACGATATCATCACCCACATATGCTATGCTAAAAATGCAACCAGTAACCTCCACAAGTAGAGCACAAGTTTGATAGTATATCAAAGTCACCACAAGAATTCCATATGGATATTCCTAAGCAACAGCTTTCCTTCTTAGAAGATGCTCGACATGGAGAGAATTGATCTTGGCAGCAAGTATGAAATCATTTTCAGTCAATCCTCCTGCATGTAACAAAAAGCAAAACAGTTTTAAGAGATGAAAAAAGAAACATTTTTCATTAAAACCTCATTGTAATTGCATAGAATATAAGCCATGTAGCGTCACACAAGTAGCTCGGCACTATTCCTGCAGCATTTAATATAGTTAAAAAAAAAGTTGAAAGAGCAATGTTCTATAACTAATTTCAGACAATGAATAGTCTATATGACATTCTGACTTTTTCTTGGTATCTATTAGTAAGTTCCCCGGCCTGTTCACATACTAGGAGAAAAAGAAAGAATTTGCTAATGTTATAAATGCAACCTCTAGCTTTTCTATATCAAGAAGGTAAAAGAGGCATCTATTCTGTAAATGACAAAATAGAGAGTTGTTCTGACATTGATAAATTTACCATTGGAGACCTAAAGATGTATGAACATGTGTTAATGCATATACACGTGCAACATTTTCAGGATGCGTGAATTTGTTGTGGCTACTTTTCCCATCCATTTATCATTTTAGTGCGAATATAGGCAGGCTTTAATGCTCTAACAATAAGGTTGTACTACAGGTAAATATCTGCATAAACTATCACTGCATCATTATAGGCCACAGCAAAAGAAATTTGGTGTGAATCTTCAACCAGTCCAGTAAGGTAACTGATTGGCTTGTACACAGACATTTCCTACATCCAAAAACTCGAAAGTAGATATATCTCCAATATAAAGTAAGCCAAAACAATTTTCCTGCAATTTGAAATGATATACAACATTTCAAATGCAGCACGGGATGTAGTCCTATACCGCATGTTGATATCTTGTACCACACCGGCTTTTCAAAAAAACAATATGCCTCCGGTACTTGTTTTCAAAACCTTGACTATGATACTTACTAGAGTCAATGAAATATTACATGGTGATGGAAGAGAGATATTTTCAGATAGAGCCAACTCCTTTTTAAGGTTTTTTCTTAAATAAATATGAAAAGTAAATCACCACAAGCACCCTCATCAGAATGAGAAAGCATAAGCTCTTCAGTATTCTTGATCCAAGAAGGACAAAATTTATCCATTTAAAGGACAAAACTAAAGTGAATTAACAACTTCTTACCAACTGAATGAGTCCATATATCAATTTTAACGTTGTTCCAACCAACTAGATGAAGGTCAGGATGATGACCTGAAAAGGACACATGTTGCCAGCACATATATTAAAAAATTGGTAACCACATTTGAACATTAAATTTGAAAAGCATCGTCCTATATAGATCAATACAAATAAAATTATTTGCACACTTCAAGCATATCTGAAAAATTTCAATCAAAATGTCTAAAGAAGACCATCAAAGATGTAATATATGAACTATTTTTTGGCTTATAGCCCCTTGAATTTAGGGTCAATATAAAATAATACACTATTTGATACACCACAAATTGATTAGCAAGGATGATATTTAATCAGAAGTGCATATAAAAACTAGCTTAGTTTTCATCTGCTTAAGATCCATATAATCACTTTTAACATAATGGCATTTCAAAATAATAATCCCATGGTTTTCTTGGTGTCAGATCAAAGAACGAGTTAAACAATAATTACATGATAATACCAAATAGTTTAACTTCCATCTGTTTAAGATCCATATAATCTTTTTTTTTACATATGGCATTTCATCATCATAGTCCCATGGTTTTCTTGGTCTCAGATTAAAGAACGAGTTAAACAATAAATACATGATAATAGGTGAAATCATGAAAGCTATTAAGAAAATTGAGATACTGATACAGTATGAAGAATTTTTGAAATTGCATGCTACATAAAAACATACATATATTCCGTATAAGGCTGATATCTATCAATTCACTTTCAAAAGACTAGATGATTATTTAACCCAAGTACTATATACATTCAGCATCATTGGATGGCTATGGAAAATGCTGACATAGAACTATCATCATACATACATACATCCATGCATGCGTATATTCCATATAAGGCTGATACCTGACCACTGCATTTTTAAAAGACTAAAAATTATGGAACCCAAGGACCATATAGACTCAAGATCATTAGATAGTTATGGAAAATGTTGAGATAGAACTATCATCACACATACACACATATTCTGTAAGGTATCACTTCACTCTTAAAAGAGTAGATGATTACTGAAGCCAAGGACTATGTAGATCAACATCATTGGATGGCTACAGAAAATGTCAAGATAGAACTATCATCATAATCAGTATGAAAATTTCACCAGCACAAAATCAGATGAAAAGATGCAACAAGTGATTACAGAATTTAAAAGGTGATTATACTGATGCATTTTTATAGTGAATTCTTTTGAACAGTATCGTTCTGCATTATTCTGTGTTGATCTCAAGTTTGACACCATACAGTTTTCCACTAAGAAATGCTATTGGTGGTCCACAAGATAGCACAAGATATGAAGCTTTCCATAGAATTAATAAAGGACAAGCTAATATGAAGCTTCCATAGAATAAATAAAGGACAAGCTAATATGGAGCTTCCATAGAATTAATAAAGGACAAGCTAATAACAAACCCGCTCTTATCTCCAAGCAGTGGCTACAGCCGGTCGAGCAATCTAGAACAATTTAAGTACTTTCAAAAAAACTTACCAACATGGTGACTAACATAGGGTTCCTAAACTAAATTAAAACTTAATCAAAAAATCCTAGCAAAGATTCATCCAAATGTGACTGATAAAATAAGCAAGAAACTAAAAAAACAGAGAACTTTCATAGTTGTTGCCCTACGCCTGATAGCCCTATTGTCTAGCTTGCAACGCTATTGTGCCTGGAATATATTATGGATGCCACCTGCTGTTTTAGCATTTTTTTTGCATTTGCATCACAATCCTACTAGATAACACTAAATACATACAAAAAGAAATAAAAGTTTGAGCTCAGAGTCTTTTTTGTTGCAAGAGAATATAAGAAAAAGGAATTAGAAAAGAAAAGCTTTTCCTTGGAAATTTAAATTTCTGAATTGTTCAGTTTGCCAGAAGATTTGATGATTTGAGGAAAGAAAATGCTTCACTTGGACACTGCAAAAGTTAAACTCTGCCTCCCTAAACCTGTTCTGAAATTACAAAGTCGAGTTTTGCAGCAAAAATAGAAAATGATTTTCGTATTCTAGGCTTTTTCCTATTTTCAAGAAAACAGGTAAAAAAATTCCAGGGAAAATCTATTTTTAGATGCCCTTTTCCTAGCAAACTAAAAGACCCTGTGGGCAAAAAATGAAAACTCGAAATGAGGGAAAATGCTGCATAAAGAAAACATCTATATCTCAAAAATATCAATGACTGGCAATATGTGAAACCAAATATACCCTCTGCCTCAGCAACATCTGCCACGAGCTGAAAAAACTCCAACCCTTTTGTGAAACTCTTCACTTTGCATGATCGATGCAACTTCATAACACCACCTTCACTCAACAAATTCCAACCTTGTACCTAATTTCAACATACAAGTCAGAAACATCTTCACTCAACAAATGCAGAAAGGAGCCTAACAAGAGGTTGTAAGCAAACCTGTGCAAGTAGTTCATTTGCTGACTGTTCAGACATTGGTCGAATATCCTTTGAGTCACATGGAACGCATTTCTTGGATGTCAAATCTGTGAACAGCATCAGAAGATTTTTAGAAAGCAAGACAAAACTCCATTCCAGATCTCCCTACAATTTGGCATAGAAATTTAAACCTGGAAAATTAGCATTTTGGGATACCTAGTACGTCGGAAATTATAAGTTTACTGTGTAGATGCTACTTATCACTACAAAAGATTTTTGATGTATTTAAATATAGAAAAAAACTCATAAATTTGTATCATCTAAGAAGAAAAGGACAACTATAATTTATTACTGAAGATGATTCGGGCCGAGATTACCAGCTACAACTGGCTGGTACATACCAGACCATTTGGGGATCAGCACGCAGCACCACACAGCTAAGTATCATTTTGACACAACCACATGCTGTTCGATATACACCTTATTGACAGATAAATCCTCTTTTTCTGCTCATTTGAATGGTGGGTGAAGGTCTCTTCTTGTGTTGGTATCTACACAACATGATACATACCATACTAATGCCATTATGAACCTGTACACCAACTTTTAAATCCTTGATGTATCCACTAGTGTTGTGCGTTACTCACAATCAAGGAAATTGTGTCCTCCACTCAAAAACAGGCTCAATCTAATTTTGTTGCCGCACTTTGAGTTAATTCTCAAATCATTATACTAACATTTCCTATACCTTTTTCTTTTCTCAAATTTCCTACTATAATGTATGTGCAATGATGCTTTAGCAATTTATAACCTTTTTACTTTTTTGATGTTGGGTTCAAATAGGCGGGGCAAGACTGTGTCTCTAGCCGGTATTTCACCTAAAAAAGAGAAAACAGCTGGTACCATACCGTATCGAGTGTACTATGCCGTAATGATACCGAACCTTACCATACCGTACCACATAAAGACACTGTAATAAGATGGTATTGGTTTGGGTTCTAGTACCAAGACGGCAAACCTTGCTAACAGATATCTAAAATAAAAGAAGAACATATATCATGAACACATAATGTTGTCAGACTGAATGCTCCAATCCCCTAACACATACCAACCCAGCAAAATTCATGGAACCAGGAGTGGCATTAACTTTTCTAAAAACCTAACCAACAAAGAGAACTCTTAAGTGATAATTAATAATAATACAATTTCTGATAGAAGCAACAATTTTTACACCTATTTTGCAGCTTTTCTTTCCTTTTTCTTTTTACTGTATTTAATTATCTGAAAGTTTTAAGTAGATATTCTGTTTTCGAATTCAAAATGCCCTCCCTCACTGATGTCATTCCCTTTATTCTATAGATGCATTTGTCCATTTATGTGTTACCATACCTGAAAACTTATACATGCATGAAGTCCTTGTATCTAGCACACAAACACCTGGACACTGATCGTAAAAATTGTACAAAAACTCCTCATATCCCTTATAGTTTGAACCGTTTATTTTGTAGTTCAGTTATCTATGGATATTCAATGATTGTTGATCAATATACGATACCGTAATTATATATCAAACCATCCTTAAAGTTATCTTAGTAATTTTTCAGAATTCAGATAAATATATTCACAAGTGTAAACTAGTATTCCACCCTTATGAATACATCATAGGGTGAATGGCATCATAACTTGTATCAACTTCTCAAATTCGGAGCAGTTGAGCCCCTCCCTCTCCAAATTATCTCTTGTGTTGACACCCATCTCAGTATGCGGATATGTATGAAAATACATGCATGTAGTCGATATATGGGGGCAAGCCTAATGGGCTCTGACATTTTTAAATCCCCATGCATCCAACTAGATGCTTAGATGGGCATCTCGTTCCTCTATATAACGTTGACTTCCTTTTCCTCGAGGCACATATTGATATTACCATTCTGTGTCAGCTGATTTCTTCCTCTTCTTATAGATTACTTTTTTATCTGCTACTGTTAAAAGTGCTCTTACAAAACTACCAATCAGCCTATGTTCAGCTGGTTAACATTCCTCTCTCCATGTGAGAGATCTAGGGTTCAAATACTGGTGGCGGCAACACCACCATATTTCTCAAAAAAAAAAAAGGGGAAGATGTTCTTGCAAAAGAAGATAACACAGGAATTAGTTAGTAAGGCTCCAAATATACCATCATCTAGTTTCCTTCAAGTAAACACCTAGGAATTTTCATGCATGAGCTTCTAAAAAGAATTTTCTATTTTTGGATTTAATTATTTGAGTTATAATAAAATTTAATGTGATGACGTCCATGAATTTTAGTTTTTGATAAAAGCCATTAGATGGTACCAGTAAGAACTTACAGAAGGACTTGTGACCCACAATGATACAAGAGAGTGGACCAGTTCATGCAGTACTGCAGGAAAGGAGAATCTCACTTTCACTTAGGACCTTATGTCTTTAATCATGCAGCCATGCACTATAGATCTTACCAGCATCATATAAAATTTATAATATTAACTTCACACAAAGATACCAATTACTAATTTTCATAAAGATGTCGATTGATTAGACTCTCCAAATATAATACGTATCAACGTTGAGAGTGAACACAAAATGGGTATGTAAAGTAAACATCAGTTAACCCACAACATTAGAGTTTTTTTAGAAGTTTGGAATGCAATCTCAAACAATATTCTGAAAAATCTACACCATGTGAAGAAGGATATGTCTGTGTACCTAAGATACGATGAGGCTAGATTTTATATTCACTATACAGTGGCAACCTACAGGTGTTGAAAGGGTTAGCACACACCTTGTGATGTAGAAGAACAACTAAATCCATCGCTAAATTTCCTAAGTGGTGGTACTCTAACACAAGCCTGACACATGTTGGATATCCAGCAATCCGAACTGCAGGAATATAAAACACCATCTTTATGATGCAGAAAGATAATATAAAAAGCAAGTTTGCTGAATATAGAAAAACTGCTAATGGAATAAATACTGTGGAAATGATACCATGCATCCTATTCCAACTTGTCATCTCATGGGGCTTAATAGCTGTACTTAATTGCTGATAGTCTAGATGGTTTGGTCGATAATCACAAACAACAATGCAAATGGCAATACGATGAAAGAAAAATCGCAAGGGCTGTATGCTTGCAACCACTTGGCCAGTAGTATAGATAGCTACTTTGCAATTTTCAGTCATCCAATATGTGTCCATTCTCATATCTCATCAGACGTTCAAAGTTCAAACCATGTCATCATTCAGCTGCAATCAACACAACAGAGGATCTACTAGTTGGACAGTTTGCACTGACAAATAAGCACCAGCAAAAACTCTGCATAGAATGTCACACTAAATGTTCTAAAACTGGAATTAGTGGACCTCACGAGACAGGAGCCAAGGGGAACAATATGCACAGAGACATAAGTCCAAAAAATTTGAGAGCTGAAAGCCTTGGGTGCATGAAAAATAAGGAGAACCTTGAGGCCTTTGATGAACTTTCCAACAAGGATCAGGAGTGCAGAAGCAGACATTTAGGCACTTCCAACCTAAGTCACCTTTACAGGAGAATGATGAACATATGCAGCTGCTAAGGTCTAGCCAAGAGAGAGATGCGGATTGTATCCTGTACTTTGATGACGCACACAAGCTAAATGGATGCAGGGAGGGGGAAGTACATGTAGTTCATAGTGAAGGATTCTGCACTGCTATATTGTGTAAAAACAAAGCAATGTAAAGATCAACCGGCCACCATTCTCAAAGTATACTTCACAGATACATCTTTATACCTATTTAAATTTTAACTAGGAGAAATATGGGTTGCAATTTTAGGGTGGAGTTGATGGATAATATTTGGAAAGACACGCAAAATAAAAGGATGGATCAGATTGATAGATAAGAGTAATGGGAGCAAGAGAAGCCAAGTATGTGGAAATGTACAATACTCATTAAGCTATAGCTCAAGGTAAATATAACGTACAAAGAGTCTAGTCACCACCAATGGCGAGAATACCCTAATATAATACAGATGATGGCCAATCAACTGCAGGCTGAATGAATCTCACTTGTACAAAAGGAAGTTGGCATTGAATATTGTAGTAAAGTTTTAGAAACTATCCCAATAGGAGGTTACAAAGCCTCGTAATAGGAGCATTACATCTCTCAAATTGCTGCCAGGCAAAATGTTAGAATCAACAACGACATGTACAATCTCTCCTAAAATTAATAAAAATAAACTCTGACCTATTCAGCCAAGTATGAGCAAACTACATGCGTTCGGAGAGGTGTAACTCTGCCACAAAACCTTATCAAGGTTGGATATTCTACCAAAAAAGAAAGGAAAAGAAAAGAAAAGAAAAGAAGAAAAAGAGAACACTAGGGTAGCAAGCCAATATGAGTGAAGAGATTAGACTAACTTGGACGGTGCATTTAACATCTTCATAAGTTAAAGCAACCATCGCCACCGCCAAACAAACTTAATCGACAGATTAGAACACTTTTATTCGCAACTTTTAACATCCAATCAAGATCCAGCTGAAGGTTTTTAGTAATGGATAATAGAATGATAAAGAAGATAGAAGGGTCAAGCACTAATACGAGTAGATAAAGAAGATAGATAATAGAATGATAAGAAATAGGAAAAGAGAGAACATCGCATACCGGCCATGGCTTAGGAGCGGGCTTGCAAGGGGCGCCTGCGAAGGGAACGAAAGAGAGGAATTAGAGTGTGTTTCTGCGGTAGAGAGGGGTTCTTGGAAATATTGGAGAGGGTATTAAGCGCAACCAACCGACTTTGGGGAGAAAGAGGAGACGCGTGTGAAGCACTCGATTCATCATCGCCATCTTTGGCTTTGATTTCGGATTGGCTGAGGAGAGGCGGCGCTGGGACCGCTGAGAGGGAAGGGACGATCTCTCTCCCGGCGATGCGCGCGCGCGGCCGTGCTTCCGTTAGGGCTTCTGAAACCGTGACGATAACGGGCCGAGTCCAAACGTGGGCTTCGGAGTGGGCTGTGGAGTGGAAATCATGGCCCGTTGGATGCCCTGGACTTTGGAAACTATTTTATTTATTTATAGGCGTATGTGTTGCGTGAAAATATTAGTGATGGAGCCATTATTATAATCCTAGACCTTTTGATGTGTTTAGGAGTTATTTGACCGTCATGATTTACGATCATGACCGTATACAAAAAGAAAGAAGGAAAAGAAAAAGAGTTTATACATGCTTTGAGGTAGATAAGTTTTATAAGAACATGATCCAATACTTTCGGAAAGAAATATATAAAATTGGATCTTGAACAATCTCATTCATTTCAGATCTTCATTTTCAGATGAGACGAAGAAGAATTGGTTATTCATGAGTTAAAAAACTAGCAAGTCATTAAACTTGAAAGCAAATTTTATGAGAAACAAAGTTTGATCTTTTTCATGAACAACTGCTTGCAAGAAATAAAAATGATTGTAGCTTTCTTGGCAACAATCAAATATGGCTATGTGATCGTCAAAAAAAAACCTTTTATCCTTCTAAAACAATACTTGCTAATTTTACCATAAATGTCAAACAATCACATCTTATTGGAGCATAATGATTACTGAGCATAGGAAAAACTATTATGGTATATATAGATGGATTAATTGATTATACATAAATCACTTTTCATCTATCTTCTATTTACATATCCGCCTCCTCCAAATGGTTACCTAATAAATCGATATTTTTTTAAAATAATTATATAATATTTTTTTATTTTTTAGATTTTTCATATTTCAAGCATTTTACAATTAAAAAGGAGTCACATGAGTTGATACAGCCCATAGCCATGGTGAGCTCGGTTTGTCAATTAATGTTCCAAACCTAAAAAAATCCCCATAATTAAAGCAAAAACATAGAATAAAATAAAATTATTGATAGAGCAAGCTTTTGATATATTAAAATAACAATAATGCATGTAACACTTAAAAAAAAAATGATGTGTAGAAAAAGTTGCATGTGATATGAATTTATTCGTGAACATTTTAGGGTGAGTTCAGATTGTCAATTAATACTATATACTAAACCTAAAAAAATCCTATAATACACAGTCTACCCTGCAGGACGCGTGAAGTGGAGAAGAATACATGACTGCCATGTTTTCTCATCGCATTAATTTGCCATGCCTTTACTCCTTCATTGCCTCAAGAAAAAAGTGAATTCCATCTCTTGCCAATTAATTTTTAGGCGCTCATATAAACAAATCACATGTTGCTTGCATTTATCATTACCATTATTCCATGCAACATTTCTCCTTCCATAAAGACTTTCGATTTTACGGATAGGTGCCATTTGCTTCTCCACATGATCTCATGCCAGCTTTGCCATCTACAAACAAGTGAGCCACAATAAGCCCCTTCCTCCATTTAAGTTCAATTGCATTCATTGTTAAAATAGAAATGGGCACATTATATTATTTTGCAATCTCCAAGTTGCAAAATATTTTTATACTGATAAACAACCCAGCAAATCACCATTGGCAATCTGAAAAATACACAATATGAACAAAATTTTTCCATTCTCCTTTGTAAATTAAAATCACATAGGACTTAAAAGAGGTTCAGTCCAAATCCATTATATATCTAAAATGGAAGCGCTGCTAGTATTAAGTTCTACATTGACCATAACAATGTAATTAATATGCACTCATACTATTATATTTTATTTTTTAATATGTAATATATATTAATAATATGTTATTAATATTCTCGATCATCAATAGTGCTAATCACTTAATTTATAATAAAAAATTAGCTGTTGGAGCACTTTGTTATTATAATTTGTTATATTGCTATATTGCATTTTAGATTTCTAAAATAGTCGAGAAAAAAAATATATATCGTGCATCACATGGGTTACATGCTAATTATATATTATTTTAACCATCTCAAAGGTTTAACACTACAAAAGGCTACTTTATTTGTTTATTTTTTGTTTTAAGACTAGAGGGGCTACTTCCCACATTCTATCATATGCCTATTTTATTTCATCCGCATCGAAGCTCAGATTCAAAGACAAATAGAACAAGACCCACAATAGTCCAGAACAAAGTTAGGAGCGATGCCTTTACCCCGGCTAGTTCTATATACACCCCCCCTATTGCTCAGGACACCCCCCAAAAACCAAAAAAAAAATACCCAAACTAACCTTTAGTGTAATTACCATATTGCCCTTGAAATTTTCTCATACACCCCTCCTTCCTCCTCCTCCGTTTCGTTTTGAAAAGAAAAAAAAAACCCCCCTCAAACCCCCCTTAAACCCCTCGATCCATTTACATCGTTTAGGCGATCTTTGAAGGAGATTTAAGCCCCATTCGAAGCATGGACAAGCAACTAGTGATTTGGGACGAAGAATCGGCCGCAAAGGTACGTGTTCCACCTTGTTTCGAAATTTTTTTTTTTTTCACGGTTCGTGCTCCGTTCGGCACTGGATCGCCGAACAAAAGGCTTCTGTTCGGCTGAACAGTACCGAACAGAAGCCTTCTGTTCGGCAACCCTCAACCGAACAGAAGCCTTCTGTTCGGCTGCACAGTGCCGAACAGAAGGGTTCTGTCCGGCTCTGTGCAGCCGAACAGAAGCCTTCTGTTCGGCACTGTGCAGCCGAACAGAAGGCTTCTGGTGCCAAATCGCGTGCCGTGCTGAATTTTGTGCCGAACAGATCCTCTGATTCATTAATTCTTGGTGATAAATTATTTTATATGTAGGGCTATGCTACAACCGAATCGAGTATAATTGGATCAGAATTTGTACTGGATTACACAAGCGAATTTACAACTTACGAGGTATTATAATGTATTGTGCAATTTTGTATTAGTTTAGCGAGCTATTTTTACAACTGTGTACTTACATAAATTGTTTAATGTATAGATCTTCAAGAGTAGAGAGGACTTGTGTAATTGGTGTCGTGAAGCTGGGAGGCGAAATGGTTTTGTTGTTGTAATCAAATCATCCGATGCAGGTACCATTTCTAAGAAACCCAGAATTACGTTAGGTTGTGAGAGGGGTGGGACGTACCGAACCAAAAAAGAAAAGCGAATAAAGACTGCCTGTGGGACAAAGAAGTGTGGATGCCCTTTTGCATTAAGAGGAAAGAAATTGGATACTGCGGATGATTGGATATTACTGGTCGTATGTGGAGTGCACAATCATCCCGCTGCAGAGAATCTGGAGGGGCACTCATATGCAGGGAGATTATCTTAGCAGGAGACGGAATTGTTAGTGGATATGTCGAAGAGTTTGGTTCGTCCAAAGGACATATTATCCACATTGAAGGAAAGAGATGCCCTCAATGTTACGACTATCAAGACTATCTACAATGTACGTCAACGGTTTAAGGTTGCAGAGAAAGCCGGGAGGTCTGAAATGCAACATCTATTAGGTAAATTATCAGAGGCTAAATATATTGAGTGGCATAGGAATTGTACTAATACGGATGTTGTGCATGACTTATTTTGGGCACACCCTGGCAGCATTGATTTGTTCCGTGCATTTCCCCGTGTGTTGATAATGGATTGCACGTACAAGACGAATAGGTATCGTCTTCCGCTCTTAGAGATTGTGGGGGTGACATCTACTGACATGACATTTTCAGTTGCTTTTGTATACTTAAATTCTGAGGGGGAAGAAAGCTATACTTGGGCATTAGAGAGATTGCGCAGTGTCATAGCTGATGATGTTTTGCCTGAGTTGATTGTTACAGATAGAGACTTGGCTTTGATGAATGCAATTCATAGAGTATTTCCTACTGCTAGACATTTATTATGTAGATGGCATATTAGTAGGAATGTTTTGGCCAAGTGCAAAAAATTTTTCGAATTGAAGGAGAAATGGGATAAATTTATTATGAGTTGGAATGTACTAGTGCTGTCCTCCACGGAAGACGAGTATAATGATCGCTGGAGTGCACTGCAGAGAGAGTTCGGTACCTATCCAGATGCACTACAGTATGTGTCAGATACTTGGCTGAGCAAATACAAGGAAAGATTTGTTGCGGCGTGGACGGATACATGCAGGCACTACGGAAATGTGACGACAAATAGGTATCACAAATAAAGACTCATTTAATTTTAATTTGCCTCAATTCTTATATCTAACTTTCATTTGTTTACTAGGGTCGAGAGTGCACATGCAAAGCTCAAAAAGCAGCTTGGATCAAGCCAAGGAAGTTTCGAGTCATCTTGGACTAGAATACATGGATTGATTGAGTTGCAGCACAGCTCCGTTAAAGCCTCATTGGAGAAGAGTTTATTGGTAGTGCAGCACAACTTCAAGCCAGCTGAATTCAAAGAGTTGCGAGGTTTCATATCTATAAGTGCGTTAAATCATGTCCTCGCCCAATCGAAACGAGCCAATTCAGTTGGGTTTGATGATTCAAATTGTGGGTGCGCTATTCGACGCACACATGGTATACCAGGGGGAGGTGGAGGCAAGACAGTAGAGTTAGATTGATTGTTTATATATGTACAATTTTTGAAAGTTGTAAATTTTTTTGGCCTCTTAGAGTCATGTACTGTGAAACTCCATCATCAATATAAATCAAAAAATATCTGTCTTCGCATTGTTAGATTGATTGTTATGTGCACTGTTATATTTGTGTAAAATAGAACGGGCCAGGCTTTACAAAGATTACACGTAAATGTACCAAAAATATATATTTTTCATTAATATCAAAGGCTTTACAAAGATTACAAAGGCTCCATCATCAATCCCTATGACGCCATCGTCGACGCGTGTACTGCTGTACGTCCGAATGAGAGGGTCCTGGATCCGAATGAGAGGGTGCTGTACTCGGGCCAGGCTCATCACCCAGAAGTACCTGATGCATCTGAGAAATAGCATCATATAGGTGCCCAGCACCTAGTGACGTAGCCTCTGAGGGACCCATCCGTACAATGTCGGTACTGATACCGAGTGCAGCTGCATTACGCCGCCGGTGCATGTCAGCATCATCATGACCTCCCCTAGCTCCAGAATGAGTACTCGAGCACAGATGAGGAGGCTGAACTGCAACGTGCGTGATACGGAGATACCACTCCATGTATCCCGGTACGCTGTCTGATGGCCGGGTAACTGGGTGGCTCCTGCTCACCTGGCTCAGCACGTGGTCCTCCCACCGCTCCCAAAGCTGATCCATATAGGAGTAATGTATCCGGTACGAGCCTGCTGTGGAACCTCTGTTGGCTCGCGTAGGGGCTAGTGGCGCTCGAGGGATGGTCTGAATACGACCAAACTGTCTAAGAATCCTTTCTGGATGATAGGGTTCTACGATATCAAGGCACTTGATGGAGCCACTAAAAAATGCGACGGGTATATATGGGCGATCTCCCCGAAGCCGATGATGGGGATCCCAAATAACCTGCAAAACAAAAGGTCCATTTCAGTTTTATACTATATCGCATATTAAAAGTACTGACAAACACAAGCAAATGGTAATATGATACGTACCTCATCGATGCTCAAAAGGTCCAATGACTCACGTAGAACCACTAAATGGTCCATCGTGGTACGGGATGGAGTACCGGGCATCCAGCGGTGCACGCGGGGACTGGCATCAGTATACTCGAGCGACGGGTGAGGACTGAGTGCTGGAAAATGCTCATAAATCCATGCCTGCAGAAGCGTCATATAACCACTGATCTGTCTCACTGATGACCTCGACGCAATCCCCAACTGCCGATACAAATATGCTAAGGCAGCTGTACCCCAGGCATATGTGCTCACCCTATCCAGATCCCGCAGTAAACACAGATACGCTATAGGCACCCTGGTCCCACTCTTATCAGCAAAGAGTGTGCAGCCTAACAAAAATAACAAATAGGCTCGTGCTGCACACTCTATCCTCTGCTGCCTGTCTCTATCAGATACAGAGTGAAACTGAGTCCTCAGCCACTCCATCCTCACAGACTGACCGCGCGATGACAGTACCTCCTGACGCGCGTCTCCAGCTGACACCCCCAACAACTCCACAAGTATCTCCTCAGCATCCCGATCACTCATCCTCTCAGGAGAAACTGATACTGAGGAACCTGCGACAGGAATCCCTAAAATGGCGGATACATCATCCAACGTGATAGTGATCTCGCCAAATGGTATATGGAAGGTGTTCGTCTCGGGCTGCCATCTCTCTACGAAGCCCGAAATCAGAATCTTATCGATGAATCGATAAGAGCACTGTACTAACTCTACGAGGCCCGACTGCCTCAATAGTGCTCTGAACCTGGTATTTGGTTGGTTTGAAGACCACCACTTCCATTCACCAACCTTGGCAGTATGGTTCATGCACTTTAGTGGAGCTCGTTCCTGTAATATAAATGTATAATTACTACTACTTTATAAAACATCAATAAACAAAATATAATGCTATAACAAATAAACAATACCTGTTGTCTCCAGATGGAAGCTGCTATATGCGTCCTGAAACTGATCAGGACGGACTCATCCTCTGGACCTCCTGGACATGGTCCAACGGACTCATCGTCTTCGCCCCTAGCGGGCATATCATCATGCTCTGACTCAGGAGAGTCCGATGGCATATGAGCAGGCTCGGGAGAAGCAATCCTAGCACGACGTCTCCTAGCTGACGCCGTAGGTCTAACTCTGGCGGGACGGGGATCCATGTCTGAAAATATAGAAATTCAATGTTAGGCTATATCAAAGAAAATAATTCAATTGCATACATAAATGTTCGGCACAAAATTCAGCACGGCACGCGATTTGGCACCAGAAGCCTTCTGTTCGGCTGCACAGTGCCGAACAGAAGGCTTCTGTTCGGCTGCACAGAGCCGAACAGAAGGCTTCTCTTCGGCTGCACGGTGCCGGACAGAAGGCTTCTATTCGGCTGCACGGTGCCGGACAGAACCCTTCTGTTCGGCACTGTGCAGCCGAACAGAAGGCTTCTGTTCGGCACCGTGCAGCCGAACAGAAGCCTTCTGTTCGGTTGAGGGTTGCCGAACAGAAGGCTTCTGTTCGGCACTGTTCAGCCGAACAGAAGGGTTCTGTTCGGCGATCCAGTGCCGAACGGAGCACTGGAGGCGGGGGGGGGGGGGGGGGGAGCTACCTCGAGGTGGTCGTGGAGGCGCCGGCGAGGTGCTCGTTGCTCGGGAGATGGCCGGGGAGGTGGTTCCGGGAGAAGCCGGCGAGGTGGTCGGAGATCGGGAGAATGCCGGCGACGAGAGGGAGAAGGGGGAACGGGGGGGTTTTGGGCGTTGGCGAGGTGCACTGCACCGACCGGCGACGAGAGGGAGAAGGGGGAGACGGAGGGGGTTTGGCCGCCGGCGAGGTGCTTGAGGCTGGTTTTTTGGGCGGAAGGGTTACGGGTGTTTTGGAGGGGAAGAGCGGGGTGGGGGGGGTTTGGGGGGTGTAGAGAGCAATTTAGGTGAGGGGGTGGGGAGGGTGGGGGGTAATTTAGGTATTTTTAATTTTTTAGGGGTGTCCTTAGCAAATGGGGGGGTGTAGAGAGTATTTAATTTTTTTTTAATTTTTGGGGGGTGTCCTGAGCAATAGGGGGGGTGTATATAGAACCACCCCTTTACCCCTGTCCCTCATGAGCAAGGATATTACCATCCGAATCAAAGTTCGAGGGTCATTTGAATATATTTTTTTTTTTGTTAAAAAACGGTATTTATATAGCTCTTATATAAGCATAACCTGCCAAATCAAAAATAATAAAATAATATAATAAAGATGGAATCTCGGCGGCACTAATCTAAATAACCGCTCTGGCGCTGCATTTTGGCGTGCAAGCAAGCCGTGCCCAGCCAAGGAGTTAGAAACGGAAGGGTCGTGAGTAACGTGGCGAAGCACCGAAAGCGGAAAGCATCGCTTAGCTTACACGTTGTCGACTCCATCGTCACCCTAAATGAACCCACCCTCCTCCGCACCGAACGAACTCACGCCATATTCCCAACCAGCTCCGTTGATATACTTTATTTATGTCATGCACCTTATTTGCACGACATGCAGAAAGACGCGTCGGACGTAACGTCTATACCGGTGACGGGCCCATTCCAACGCTGTCGATTTGCTTTATCTCGTATCATTGCGAATCCTTATCACAACCCGAAAAGAAAACCATTAACTGAGAGGCAACAGAGTACCCCAAGTACACACCCCTTACGACATCAACCCCAAAACCACTGGGTCCCAGCGGATATCTTCCTTTTTCGGGTCCCCTCGACAAAACTTGCCAACTTATGAACCTCCTGACGCCCCCAGCCCCCAGGCCATCGTGAAACCTAGTAAGATGTGCGGCACGACGCCTCATCCGACGTCCCCTATTTCTCGCACGAAAGTTCGGACGACGGAAAATGAAGTACACTCCTGGTCTCCATTCTTCTGACTCTTTTATATATGCCCGAGGACCGGAAGGTGAGACTAGAGGGCGAGCTCGTGGAGTCGTGGAGAAGGTTCGTTCAGCTCCTTCTTGCCCTCTTCTGCGATTTTTTTTTGTTTTTAAATTTTCTCCTCTCTTTCTGTCTCCTCTTCTTGATCTCGTTTCCCCCCATAGGTGAGCTAGTTTCTCCCTCGATTTGGGATTTTTGATGCTATTTTTGGTGTTTTTCGTAGGT
Organism: Phoenix dactylifera; assembly: GCF_051530095.1. NCBI lineage: Eukaryota > Viridiplantae > Streptophyta > Magnoliopsida > Arecales > Arecaceae > Phoenix > Phoenix dactylifera. The sequence goes on along the minus strand of NC_143198.1, from coordinate 26,886,831 downwards.
TTTTTTTTGCTTATCTTTTGATTCAATCTCCTCTCACCTTTGTTGGTGTAGTTTTTGGTAAACTATCTCGTTTTCTCGTTGTTTTTGCTATTTATGATCCGATCATGACCGGAATAGAGAAATGATAGGGTTTTGTCGCCATCGGTGATCACGAGGATAAATTATTGGTTTTATTCTTTTCTGTTTGATCGGTAGGTCGCCATGGGAAGTGGGAGTGGAGTTCTTGCGATCGTTATCTTGTTTTCGATTGTTTTGGTTTCTACGGTGGTTTCTGCGGAGGGTGATGGCTTGATCAGAGTCGGGCTGAAGAAGAAACCGATGGACCGGAACAGCCGGCCGGCTGCGAGGTTGGTGGAGAAGGAGGGGAAGCCCCTGGTGGCAGGCAAGTATGGCCTTCGAGGCGGTCCCGAGAACGGGGACGAGACGGACATCGTATCGCTCAAGAACTACATGAACGCGCAGTACTTCGGGGAGATTGCAATCGGGACCCCGCCGCAGAAGTTCACCGTGATTTTTGATACCGGAAGCTCGAATCTTTGGGTTCCATCTTCCAAGTGCTATTTCTCGGTGAGTGATTTTCTTCCATGTTAAATAGCTCGAAGCAAAACATTAGTCAGGTGTTCATTTATAGCTACTAGCTAGTAATTGGATTTGGAGGTTTGCTTATCGGTTTTGTGTTGGCTTGCAGATTGCTTGCCTTTTCCATTCGAGATACACGTCAACCCGGTCAAGCACCTATCGGAAGAATGGTTTGTATATACTTTACGAGGTTTTCTAATATAACTTGTATATATTTTGTTTATTGATCTGTTGGTTTGTCTTCCTTGTTCCTTTTCTGGGTTACCTGATTATGTCCAAATTTGGTTGTTTTACCGGGTTATTTAGAAGAATTTGCCACTGTGAAATAATTGCACTCCTCTTAGTAAGAAGATAGTTAACCTTGAACATGTACCAGACAGACAATTGGTCATCCTTTCTTCGTATCTTCCTGATGTGAAGTCAAAAGCTTGTTGTGTTAGTGCATCTTGAAAACAATTGCCATTAAATGTTAACTTGCCTATCTTGTTGAAATAAGGGGAAAAATTTGGTGCATTTCTCCTCAGTATTTTTTGGGCATTCCTGTCATGCTATGGCTTATGAGTTAGTCAATTCTCTATCTTAATTGTTATCCTTGGTGCATCTACCTGCAAACACACCCCACACTTTTTCTCCTGCCCATCTTGACGATGTCTTCCATTATGAAATCATTAGTTCCTACATCATGCATTCAGGTGCATCATCCTGTGAATAGGTCAAATGATTCTCTTCTACCCCTTTCATCTTTCTACCTGAACAAACAGTCTCTTGTAAAATTTTATTCATCATCTGTCTTTTGTTAGAAATGCTTGTGATTTCCTGTAATCTGTTTAGGCTTTAGTTGCAAGGGAATCTATGACAAAGAAGGAAAACTGAAACTTTTCCATCAAATGGAGAAGATTCCCAGAAATATAATATTTTGAGTTTTTTCTCTTCAAACAAACAAAAAGAAAATTAGTTTTCCCAAGGAAAACAAGTTTCCGTGCAACTTTTCTTGCAACCAAACATGCCCTTAGGGATTATTTTTCGAAAGGAAAACTTGTAACTTGTGGTTCCTCTCTCTTGAACAGGAAAGCCTGCAGATATTCATTATGGAACAGGATCAATTTCTGGTTTCTTTAGCCAAGACCATGTTACAGTTGGTGACCTAGTTGTCCAAGACCAGGTTTGTAGTTTATAGAAATTTCTATCATTATATTCAGGAAATATTATCTTGGGCTGTGTGGACTGACATTGAAGGTTGCCTCAGGTCTTCATTGAAGCCACTAGGGAGCCAAGCATCACTTTCTTAGTTGCAAAATTTGATGGCATACTCGGACTTGGGTTTAAAGAAATCTCAGTTGGGAATGTAGAGCCTGTCTGGTATGCTAATCTCTGCTGACCACCATCTTTTGATATTGGTCATGGTGTAACAGACTATAACTTATGCATATAAACAGTCTTACTTTCTCTATTTTTATTTTCCTGATAATTAAACTTTTTGTTCGACAATATTTTATTTATTTGCTTTATGAAAATATTTTTCTTTGATTTTATTATTGATAATTAAGCTCATTAAGATGCTGGTCTAATGAAGATAATGTTGGTGGTTTTCTCCCTAGATACTTTTGTTATGACCATTTTTTGATTGAAGGTCTTTTTTCTTGCAAAACTATCATAGTAAAGAAGATGATACATGCTGGAAAAGTGATAATGTACCTTTGGTTTGATGGGTGATTTCTTTTACCCTTTTGGAGGTAAACCAGTAGTTATATGTGCTTGTGAAATTGCTCTTTGTCTGTCATGGGGCATTATTTATCCTTTTTTTTCCCTTTATGTTATGTCAAATATGATGCTTTATGCGCTGCTTCATTGTTGAAAATAAATACACAACTGCTGGTTGTGAATTTGCATACTCTAAAATGGTATATTATGATGCTAATATAGCAATATTTTTTACATTTTATTAGTAGCAATGATATGACTGACTAATAATTTTCAATAATCAATGGCGCGAAACATCTATAATACTTCTTCCTTGGCAACTTTGTTGATCAGCAAATGCAGTAGGTGCTAATAGAACTAAATCACAAGAAAGTTAGTTTAAACTTTGAAATCATTGGAATGCTTTTACCTTATGACCTCACTGACTTCTTTTACCCTCAGCTACAATGTCTAGCAAAACTGATTTTCCAATTACAATCCCCTTCACCTTCGATGTTGAGCAAAATAATCTGTGCCACTGCTTCTTAACAAGGACAAACCCTAAATCAGCCTGTCTTTTGAGACAATCCAATTTGTGAGAAAACAAAATATTCTAAAACCACCAAGGTTTCTTCTAAACATCACTATCAAGAACTTGTTTGTCCTGATGTATTGTTGGCGAACTTTAAGTAAAATATATTATCTACTATATCTATACACAATGCATTAGTACCTATCATCATAATTACTCAAAATGGAGGACTTTATTGAATTACATGCCTAAGTAGTTGCAAATAAACTATTTTAAGTTGTTTAGATATTACTATGATGGCCAAACTGTAAATTGAGATCTTATTTGAAATATCCTAATTTTGAGGCATTTCTTTATGTGGGATGCCACAAGGTTTGTTTTTGTTGTGGATATAATCGTCAATAAGAGCACATGGCAGTATGCAAGAATCAATTGTAAAGCCATCCATAAATAGTTGTGATTTTAGTTAAAATTTTGTGGATCAACACCTGGTGCAACTTATCAGCATGTTTTGCATAGCAGCAAAATATATTAAAAAGAGGTTTGTTGGTTGAGTTGTTGATCTTCCTAAGGAAAAGTTGCATTTACTAGTGACCTAGATTAGTGAGGAGGGAGGCCTGTTAGAGTTAGTTTTGCTCCACAATTGCAGGACAGTTTTAACTTATCCTTGAAATTTTTAAAAGTTTGATGCTTGGAAACTTTTAGTCTTGACAATATAAACAAAGATGTGCTAATTTCAAGTGCCTTCATACTGGCTCTGTCATGTACTCTATCTATGGAGTGGTTAACTACTTGCTCTATCATGTATATATTTAATTTCCCATGGATGTAAAGTGTGGGAGATTTTTGGAGGGCAATTACTTGGATCATTATCAAGTGTTTGACAGTTAATTTTGCACTTTATGCTCTTGGTGTGCAAATTTCTTACTGCAACTGCATATATGTAAAGGTACACTATGGTTAATCAAGGTCTCATCAAGGAACCAGTTTTCTCTTTCTGGTTTAATCGACATGCAGATGAAGGGGAGGGAGGTGAGATTGTATTTGGTGGAGTTGACCCAAATCATTTTAAGGGTAAACACACATACGTCCCTGTGACTCAGAAAGGTTACTGGCAGGTGGCTCTCATATTCTGTTTGCTTTTTTTATTTGAATGGTACCAAAATACTTCTATTATTCTGCACACAACACGTCATCTTTTAGCACTTATACTGATTAATTTAATATGTTCTCCTAAAATTATTGTTGCAGTTTAACATGGGAGATGTCCTTATTGGTAACCAATCAACTGGTAATTGTTCTGTTCTTTAATTTGAAATTCCTGTTTGGTATAGTGATTATGGTCCCTAACTCTGCATGATATATGTGCTTATCAGGATTCTGTTCTGGAGGTTGTGCAGCAATTGCTGATTCTGGAACTTCTTTGATTGCTGGTCCAACAGTATGTGTTGATATTAGCTTCTACGACCCCTTCCAGCATAGAATTTCTTTTTTTAATAGAGAAATCATTTTGTTTCCGAATCTTCATATTTTCAAACGCATTATTTTCCTGCGACGGCCATTTAAAGAAAATTAGTTCTGTTTTGTCTTCACATTTTTCTAATCTATATCCTTTAATATTGGTGTTCAACTGTTCTCTGAAATGAATCTTTTTCATTGTTCCAGTGATGCATTTTTTGGCTCATCTGTGCTCCATTCAATTTAAATATAATAATTAAATGGTTTCATATCCTGTTTCTAAACTTCTTGAAGAATCTTATTTTCCTAGGTTCATGAAGTTAGCTAATCTGACTATTATTCAATTGGTTCTGCACTCCTACTTTGTTGTGAATTTCAGTACACTTGTGGATCACTGGAATCCTGCCAAGATAAATATTCCAAGCCCCATTGAGTTGAAAATTGTGCTATTTAAGATTTTTTTCCTTTTCAAATAACACAGGCACTCTTGACGGGGGGATAATACAGATAGTCCTCCCTATTCACTTTTTCTTTATGTGGGTGGTTGTTATTGAGGAATTTCTTTTTCCAAAAAATTTGAAGTTCCTGCACAATTGAATATGAGGTCATGGCAGGCAATCTCATTAAGGTTAGAGAATTCAAGCATGGTATGGCAATAGCTTCTTTCGTTGTATGACCTACTTAAGGACAAAGTAGTTGATATTCCTGGTTTTGTTTTTGATTTTGGACAGCCTTCAAAGCCTGCTGATTCTATCTAATGTATTTTGCAATATAGTTTCCACCATTACATTCGGGTTCACTAGACACTAACAAAAAATGCAGCATAAGTTATTATTCCCTTGTTGGGTTTTCTTGGAGACACTCTGAGACACTTGGCACCATGTGACGTTAGTTAATAGAGGAATAGTCATATAATCATTTTGTAGCAAGAAGACAACTCTGATGTTTAACAGTATTTTGAATTTTGCCTTACTTTTATTCTTTCCAAATGCTAGGAAGATTGCATTGCTACAAGAGGAATTATCAAGCAAGCACTATTTTTTCCCCACAAAACAAGTCATCCAATTAATTCGAATTTGCACCTTGTTTGGTCTGAAAATACCTTTTTTTCCCTGAAACCTTTTCCTTGAATGCTTGTTGGCTATGGAGTGATCACTAACGTCACCATCATCTTCTGTGCAGACCATTATTGCAGAAATTAATCAAAAGATTGGAGCTTCTGGTGTTGTTAGCCAAGAGTGCAAAGCTGTTGTTGCTCAATATGGGCAAGAGATTCTGGATATGCTCTTGTCAGAGGTTTGTACCAGAGTTTTTTACAAAGTACCCTTGGGTGATTTTTCAATTTTATGACCTCAATGCTGATTATTATGCACATGGAACAATATTCATTGATTCTGGTTTATCTTGCAGACACAACCAGCAAAAATTTGCTCTCATATTGGCCTATGCACCTTTGATGGAACCCATGGAGTTAGGTTAGACAGAAATGTTGTCACATTTGTTGTGTATATGCCGAGTTCAGTAATATATTGTTTACTGCTTTTTCTCAAATAAACATTGGCGTTTTGCCTTTTATCTCTTCGTGCAGCGTGGGCATTGAGAGTGTGGTGAATGACAATGGGGATCTATCAGCTGGTCTTCAGAGTGATGCTATGTGCACTGCTTGTGAGATGGCAGTTGTGTGGATGCAGAATCAGCTGAAACAGAATGAGACTCAAGAACTCATATTGAATTATATCAATGAGGTGAACTTACTTTTAATTTTATGGTCTTATTTAAGACCACATTTGTGCATCCTATGATAGTTATGTCTTGGGTTGCTTTGCAGCTATGCGAGCGACTGCCTAGTCCCATGGGAGAATCATCTGTGGACTGTGCTAGCCTTGCTTCTATGCCTTCTGTTTCTTTCACTATCGGTGGTAAATCATTTGAGCTCACACCAGAGCAGGTATGGTGGATTTTTTTTCATGATTATTTAGTAAACACCAAATGTTTGTTTATTAAACAAATGCATGTTGCACGTGCAGTTTGCTTGTGGTCTGTTAGTTATATTGTTTTTGTCTTTTCTTTTTTTTTTGGATTGTCTTCAGTCCTATTTTATGCGCAAATGTCATACATTATCCGTCAACTGTAAACAAAAATTATTTGAAAAAAAATGAAAACATGAAAAACAAAGAAAAATGGGTCTTCTTGGGCGTGAGGGGACAGGATTACATGGTACATAAGAGGGGACAACAACTGGTTCAATGTTCTCAATTCAGACAAACAGATTGACCATAAATCTGGATCATGTTATGAAACTTTTAGAAAGAAGTCAGGGGAAAGAAAAGTCAATGTTTTAAAAATAGATGTATGAGATGGTAGATTTCTCCATGAGAAGAAAATAGAAATCAAGATCTGTTCTTGTATGTATACATTGTTTTTAAGAACCTCAATCCGGTCAAACTCCAATTTTGAGTTGCTTAAGAAAGGTCAACTTCAACGATGTATGCTCATCACATTAATTTAAGATCCTCCAGGCATTCACAATGATGTTAGACTGACATTAGTGTCAGGTTGCCACCTTCTCTTGGAGCACACATTCTCATTGGCATGTATCATTTATATAATTTGCTAGAGTGCGTGCCATTCCTCCACCTCTTTAAGATTTATGCTTGAGGGCTTAGGAGTTCTTGATATCATGCAATTCCCCCCTTCTTTTCGAAAGAATCAGATGTATAAGTATTATATATATATATGTAGGTATGTATATATATATATATAACTACATATATAACTGCCCTTAACTCCAGTTATTAGGGCTGATTAGTGCCAAGTCATACTTTGGATGCATCATCTACCAATTCTATTTTTTATCTTCCAAGGTGTTGCTGGTTATTTTTAACTCATGTTAATCCAGTCATGCTTCTGACCTTCAACTCGTCCAACAATCCGATTCCTACAATCACGCCTCAACTCTTTTCCAAGTCTCTGACAACCTTGAATGGCAGATTTCTCCCTCCCTCTCTCTCTCTCTCTCATGAAAATATATATTAAAAAAATGAGGGTAGCTGCTTGTGTCTGAGGTTAGACTGTTAAAGGGCTGTTATGACTATAAACTTTCTAATATTTGATAGATAATGCTGTGATCACTTAGCGCAATCCACATGAATGGCCAAGGACCCACAAGTGATTCAAGCACACAGCTTGTACCTCCATGCGTCAAGAGTGGTACCTCTGTGAAGATAATAGAAAATGTTTTGTTCAATGAGATTCAATTGTTCTTGTTCTTTTTTTTTTTTATGACGTTGCTTCTGTGAAACTTCACGATGCTCCGTACTGTTTCTACGTACCATATTTTTAACCTGGTTTTTTATTTCTGCAGTACATTCTGAAGGTTGGTGAGGGTGCTGCAGCACAGTGCATTAGTGGATTCACAGCCTTGGATGTACCTCCTCCTCGGGGTCCTCTGTGGTACGTAGACCGTTGCCGTTTGTCCTTTTTTACTCGTGTTTTCTTAGAAAGTCTATTTGATTGATGGAACTGCTCCAGGATTTTGGGAGATGTCTTTATGGGAGTCTACCATACCGTGTTTGACTACGAGAACCTGAGAGTTGGATTTGCAGAGGCAGCATAAGAAACAGATGCCTATACACTGCTGGCATCTCAAAACTTTGGGTTTTTACATATTTCATATAAGAAAGCAGAGTGAGTTTGTCTTTGTAGAGAATAAGCTGGATGAAGATACTTCTGAGATTTAAGACAACTATATAAAGGTTTCTCCTTTGTCTATGTATGTTATTCCACCCGTTATACTATAGTTCGATTCGTTTCTTAACCCGCACGTAGGTGGGAACATAGAGTGGCGCTTCTCCCACAGCGAACAAATGCGGCCTATATATTCTCGCGTTTGTCTTCTGTTTGTACGCAGAGTTCTTCAGGTCCAGGGCTACCGCAGCTGTTCTGGTTCTTGTCATCAAGGCCTCATGGTGTGCTGGAGATGATACTATATAAATCAGCACGGCTCCATGTTTCACCTCGTAGATTCCAGCAGTCAGGAACTGTGGAATTCGAATTGGTGCGGTCCGACAATTCTCAGCTGCACGTAAGACTCGGTGAGGTCGCAGTTTTTTTTTCGCGCGCGTGCGTGTGTTCGGAAAAGTGGTGCCTCCTTGACTTTTATAGGCTCTCATGGACAGACTAATGGTTTGAAGCATGGAGAGGACGTTTTGGAAAGAACTAAAGGAACTCCGTTCCCTTCCAAATTGGCTTCCACCTAAAACCTTTGACGAAGTCCCATCACTAGCGGTGCGAACTTTGGATAGGATGGAATATAAGGGTTACCGACAGCATGCCGTACCGCGAAAAAAATTCTTGACCATTCTTGCTAATTTACGGTAGAAAAGCAAAATTTGAGTTCCAGTCATTGGATGAACCAAATTTTTTTTTCTTGAAATTTCTGATTGCACGGATAAGATGCAATCAATTTTCAATGGCAAAAAGAAGGATATTCATTAGCCCGTTAATTAGTATGAATGGGTGAAATAGGTAAATTTATAAAAAAATATTCAACAAGCCCTGGAAGGATTGTTAAAAGTTCATACATAAATGCTTAGTGAATTGGAAATTCCACTCAGATAAATTGGTACTCCTTGACCATCTTTCTGATGATATTCACAGGCCAAAACCGCATGTTTCTTTTGTAGATGGGAGGTTTAAGCTAGGGTATTGAAACAAGTCTAAGTATACCCATTATATATGAAATTTCTTAGGCCTGCTGCTTAAAGAAGCGGCTGTTTGGATACCTGCATTCTAGATGCTTGCATTTCTAAGTGCAGTTACGACTAGGAACGTTATATTTGTATATGCAAGTGTCTGCTTGACTGCTTGACTTGCTTGCATCTGAAAATTGCAATTGCAGATGCTGTATTCATTTATTTAATGAGGAAAGGATGTGATCATCCCGACATGGTAAGATTACCTCCACTAGTCTAGCATTTGAATTACTATTGAAACTAAAATTGAAAAACGTGTGAAAGTTTTGCTTAAATTCTCACTCTCAAACAAAAAAGAAAAGCATAAATTCTAAGGATTGTGGGACTTTTCTTTAATTTTTTCACTGCTTTCTCTGGCATTACCAGTTGCAAGCGAACATGAATGCATAAACTCGGGTGTTTAGCTGATTCTCTTGATTGCAACAAGACGCTCAATTAATGATTTTTAAGAATGCATTAGCCAAATTAGCTCATTAATTGACTCTCTCAGATAATATGATATTTTTCTATATAATTGTTATAAGGCTTAATAGTTATGGTTACATAACACGATTTCTCCAATTTCTTCAATGCTGATAATATTTTTAAATTGCTTTATTTTGACAATTAATCTCTCGTCTAATAGTCAAGATAGCTCCGAGACCTACACAACTCTGAAACCTTTATTTTATTTATTTTTTTTTTCTGAAAACTCCGAACCTTTATTAGATCCACCGCAGCTACAATTCCTGCAGATTCCGGGGTCCCCAAATTCAATGGGTATCGTTGACCTCCGAACGGCCCAGTTAGACCAGGGTCTGAACGGGGGAGGGAATAATTCCGGCTGTTAGATTCTTTTCCCCTCCCCCGGTTCTCGTTACCCAGCTGACCACCCGGGAAAGGGTCAAAAAAAAATCACGAAAATACAGGCACACGTGGCGCTCTCTGAAACCCACCTAACTGCCGCGCCTGGCGCTCCGAACTCCGCAACCCCGTCCGACGGGGAGCCGTTAACGGAGGTCCCGCAACCGGTCAAAAGTCAAAACGGTGAGAGTAGCGGCCAGCGCGGTCCAGTCACCTCCCGCTCCTGTCCTCCGCTCTCGGTTCCGATCACCGGTCGGACCGGTCAAACCGACCGACGGGTTATGCCTTGTGGGGCTCGCCGGTCAGTGCACTCACGGGTCACCGCCCGCATCCAACTTGCCATCCTTCCGCCGTGTGTCCTACCCCTCCCGGATCCTGCCACGTTTCCCTGACGCACCGTCTGGCGTCACTGCTACAAGGTCCGAAAGTCCTCCTCCTTGGCTCCCCTCATCTCTTTTTATCGAGATCCTCATTGCACCAGTAAAAGACTTCAGTCTCCTCACCTCCATTCGATCCCTTCTACTCTTCTCTTTCTTCTCCGCTGTTCCTCTACATAGAAAGAATGGAAAAAGGTGGTGGGGGACTGAGCTTGGGCACTTCTAGTGACTCGGCTGGGTTCAAGACTGGTGGTGCGATGGACTCGTTCCTTGGTGGTGGAGGTTTGAAGCAGAAAAGTGGATCAAGGGAGTCTGAGGATCACTTTCCGATGAGTCTCCGCTGCCACGATGAGCCGGCCGAGGGTGAGGAGAAGCGGAGGGTGGTGTGTGAGATGGATTTCTTCTCAGATGAGCTCAGGAAGGAAAGGGCGCCACCGGACCCGGATCCCGACGTGCCTGACATTAGTATCAAGAAAGAAGATCTCACCATTAACGTTAGTGAACCATTGCTGATTTTTTGAATTTTTTCCCCCATGCAATATTTGATAATGGATTTTGTATTCATTTGTTGGACTAATTCTTTCTTTTCTAATATCATAGATGGGTTTGCACCTTCTTACAACCAACACTGGAAGCGATCAATCAACGGTGGTTAACGGGTTGTCACTCAATGAGGATAAAGAGAGCAAGAATGATGTTAGGATCTCTCTCTATACATGCATCTTCTATTTTTTTTAACATGAATAACTGTACTAATTTTTAAAAATTTTAAGAACAACTGCTTGTTCTAATTCATGTGATTTTTTTTTTTGAAGAATAATGATTTTTTCTTCCTTTTTTGGAAAAAAATTAGTTGGCAGCAGTGCAAGCCGAGCTTGGGCGCATGAACCAAGAGAACCAGAGGCTAAAGAGCATGCTAAGCCATGCGACCAACAACTTTAACTCCCTCCAGATGCATTTCATCGCACTGATGCAGGAGAGGAACCAAAGAAATGGAAGCTTGCAATGGCATGAGGTAGGCCTTTATACGATAATACACTCATATTACCTCACTAAGCATAAAAATTGGAGAACAAGAAGTTAATTGCCAGATCTTTCATTAGGCCATGCATGAGAAAATGGGCGATAAGCGAAACGAACATGAAGATGCAATTGTGCCAAGACGGTTTCTGAATCTTGGACTGGCTCCGTTGGCTGATGAGGCTTCCCACTCTCCAACCGAAGGCGGAAGCCAGGATCGATCCATATCCCCGCCTAACAATGTGGAAGTGATGTCCATGGATTACAACGTAGAGGAGAATTACAACAGCAAAGAAGCAGTCCCTATCGATGGCGAGAGATCGGATGGCAGGGATGTTAGGGTTACGTTTAGAGAGGAGAGCCCTGGTAAAGTGTCTCAAAGCTGGATCCCCAACAAAGCAGCCAATTCATCCCCTTCAAAGAGTTCCGACCAACAATCCCAGGAAGCCACCATCAGGAAGGCTCGCGTGTCAGTCCGAGCACGGTCCGAAGCACCCATGGTAAAACTATATAAAGAACTTTGTAATATACTTACGAGCAAATAGTTTTTAGTTAGTTTAGACTAATTTGATCACCGTTGTACGTATTCTCCTAGATCACAGATGGATGCCAATGGAGGAAGTATGGGCAGAAGATGGCGAAGGGAAATCCTTGCCCCCGGGCTTACTACCGGTGCACCATGGCTGCCGGCTGCCCAGTCCGCAAACAAGTAACTATAACTTAGCATTCAGTCCAATTCCTTTAGATCTTACAACGATGAAACAAGCGCACCAAGACTAATTAAGTTTAAGCTATGTTGTTGCCGCCCTGACAGGTTCAAAGGTGTGCTGAGGATCGATCGGTCTTGATAACAACCTACGAAGGGAAGCACAACCACCCACTCCCCCCCGCGGCCATGGCAACGGCATCGACCACTTCAGCGGCGGCAAACATGCTCTTATCTGGATCCATGTCAAGCACTGATGGGCTAATGAACTCTAGTTTCCTTGCGAAAACTGAACTGCCGTGCTCGTCGAGCGTGGCCGCCATATCAGCCGCAGCTCCGTTCCCCACCGTGACATTAGACCTCGCACACACTCCCAATGTTCCGTTCCGAAGACCATCAACCCAATTCCAGGTCCCATTTCCAAATGGAGCTGCTCCAGTTCTCGGCGCGACACCACCAACTTCTTTGCTACTGGACTTCGGGCAGACGTTCTTCAACCAATCAAAATTAATCTCAGGGGTTCAGATGTCACCGGGCAGCGATGGATCCCAACTTTCACATCCAAAGGTGCAATCCGTCCAGCCCTCATCTCTGGCTGACACGGTGAGCGCTGCGACGGCAGCCATCACGGCAGATCCAAGCTTCACCGCCGTGCTCGCAGCTGCCATCACCTCCATCATCGGCGGTGGCGGCAGTAGCAGGGCTGCCCAAACAGGCAACAGCAACAATAACAACAGTAGTGAAAACAAGATATGAAATTAACTAATATAGAATTGGACATCCTTTCCTTTTCTTCTGGGAGTTTCTTCTTTTAGCGTGATTCTTTTGTTCCATGGAGAAAGGAAAGTGAAATTATATGTATATAAGCAGTTTTCTCATGGTTTAATTTGTCATCCTGGATGCATTGACGCAAAAGGCCATATTTCGTTTTCTTAAAAGTATTTTCTCGTCATTCTTTTATATTGTGGAAAAAAGAATATACGATTACAGGTTTTATTTTGATTATTATTTTGGAAGGTGGGACAAAGACAAAATTGCATTCTTTTTTGTGGTGGAAATCTACAAAAATGAGGACTTCTCCTTTTTGATGAGAGTGAAAAAAATGAAAACCTAAGGGAGATGTTTCTGAGGTCTGGATCTTCTAGTACATCTGGTATCCGGTTATATGTATTTGGTTGCAAATACGGGACATCCGAAGCAATAAAATGACCCATAGATATTGAAGTCCAGTGTCAGAGGAGCTGGATGTTTGAGTCTTTGTGGGTGTTAACAACTTACGAGTGGAGTAGCATGTTGCAGAGATAATGTGCTTGGTGATGAATGACTAATTAAATGGTGATGAATGACTAATTAAGGTTGCTCATTGATATGGCACAAGTAGATGGGAGCTTGTGAAGATGAAAGTCTATCAGTTTGTGGCTGAGGAAAGAAACTCAGGATGAAGAGTGCTCATGAATGCTGAAGCACTTGGGCTGCATGCAGAATTGCAAGGCAGAGCATCTTGAGGGACTAGGATCTCTTAACAAGTAGAGCTGGGTAAATGGACTGAGGTACTATGATGTGTATGCTGTGCAGAGAAAAGATGCAACATCCGAGTTTGAAGTGCAAACTGAGGTGAAGGCTTGGAGAGTCGAGGGACCAGTGACATAAAGATGGGGGAACCGTGGAAATGGACGTACGTCTCTTGTGTCTCTGGTGTGGAGCTAACATATTTGAGTGGCAAAATTTAGATTGAACTGCTCGATCTCAGGGTGAAGACCCTGGAAAGCCATGGTGCTAGAGTCAGAGAGTTGGGGGAGTCGTCCCATGCACGTAAACCGCGCGGAGGAGCCGCGTGGGGTGGGAGTCTGACCATAACGTGCATTGCCACGGCAAGCAGGTGAGGGGACGGGGACTTTGTCAACTTGGTGTCCTATTGTCACTGCTCACAATTAAAAGTTCTAAGCTTCATACTTTTATTTGCTAATTAGTTAAATTTGCGACTGCTGACAATTAGAAATTCTAAGTTTCACACATCTATTTGATAATTGATTAAATTAATGACTTGCGAGACATTTATAAGCAAGGGTCAGTGGCTTATGAACATTGCCAATGTTGAACTCAAGGCCACATAGAAAACACAAACAAGTTCAGAATTATATATATATATATATATATATATATATATATATATATATATATATATATATATATATATATATATATATATATATATATATATATATATTCAATAGCAAATTGTTGGGCATAAAAAATTACTTAATTATTAATTTGTAAGAAAAGATTGAATTTTTTTTTGCATTATCCAAAATCTAAGTACGAGAAAGATGGTAGGCTAAACAAACGTGCTAAATATTCAAAATATGTATTTTAGGAGTTTAGCAAATATATTTTTCTGTCTTATATTTAGATCCAATGACAAAATCATCTGATAACTTCTAAATGGGTACAATTCCTTGAAAATATATGATCTATTCTTAAAAAATCAGTAGTTAGATTCACTATTCAATATTTGTATGTAGTCTGATTCTAAAAATATATTTGCTAATAATCAGGCAGCTTTTGTCACATAGTGCTACTTAACTGTGTTGGCATTGATTTTACAATTTGAAGCATATATAAGTCAGGTTGAGGATCGATATTATCTTGTAATTACATTTAAGGATTTTCACTCCAGATTTTAGTAACTTTGCTTGCCGATATTTAATTAGATTCGAAGGGCCATGGAATTGTTACCTCCTTGTAAGATAGCTTGATGATTATTATTAGATCATCCCATTCTGACACCCAATATTGTGGGCTTTTTTTTAAAAAAAAAATTGGAAAGAGTTAGATGCTGTCGAGCATCCAACCTCCTACCTAGGGCCATATAAATCGAAGCCATTAATGACTGCACCAAATGTCTTTGGTGCATCAATCTTAAATTCTTTGAACTGCTTGCTCTTGACGACCACACCTTCAAGATATCTATGATCTAGAATCATGTTCTTTAATTCCTTTGGAATCTGCATGTATTCTTTGCAACAACAGGACAAATTGTTGACCTAGTTTAGGTTGAACCAAGGACTTGGAAATGGCAGCATATGCTTGCATCTTTTCTTGTAAAATAACATATGAGACTTTCTTAACACACCTATCATGTGATGGGTTGTTAGAACTTAGAAAAACATTGTTTATATGTAAGTTTGTCTTTAATTATAGTACATTCTTGATTGCGTGTTTCGTCAATTAATCTACAACCTTGGCAAAAAGTGGCGCAACCTGACTTTTTATACTCAATTTCCAAACTATCACATTTATTAAATATGTGATCAGAATGGTTACTTAATAGATGGAGTTGGATGACCTGAATGTAGAATCTAATACCCTGAGCTTTTTGACCCCTGCCACGGTGCAGCAAATTATCACCTTGTAAGAGAAAAAAATGACAAGGTTTGGTGGAAGCGACTACTTTTGCCTCCATTGTAAATGGGGTAGTGGATTTAAAATGGCATTTCGGCCATCATAAATATGAACATATTTGACCCATTTTGAGCTATTTTTCTTTATAAAAGTTCAGACTGCATTCTTTTTTGACATGCAGATCGATCATGTCCAAACAAAAATTCAACAACATTGACTACATCGTAGAAAATTTCTCTATCACCTCATAGGATGAAATTTCTCTGACTAGAGATGTAGATGATATGCAGCCAATAAATTGTCAAAAGTACACAAGGGAAAAGCGGTAGTGCAGCTGATCTACCTACGTCGAAGAAGATAATGCAACCCCCCTGATCACCTTCTTATGTTGTCATTTTTCTTTCTAGCTTGCTTTATGATGCTTCTTAATTGTTATCGACCAACAAAATGCTAGAATTTTTACTCGTAAGGGAAGGAGGAATCCACTATTAGATTGAATTGTTATTAAATTTGGCTGATGAGTTCAAAGGATGTTGTTTTTCAGTAAATAAAAGAAGTTTTTTGAAACTGTCCTATTACTTGCTATCAGCACCTAATGGTAAAAGACTTTGAACCCGATTAGGTTTGGTTTGATACAATCACGTATCATTTTAGGGCTCCTTGTATAATCCTTGCTATGTTTTTTTAGCATAAGGATCATAATCTTTCTAGTTATGGCAATATAATTATCTAATATCTAATTATTTTGCCAAATTTTTTTATGCTAGTACACTTTAAGCCAATATTACGGTGTATGGTATCAAAATTAATGCAAAACTTATGTATATAGGACCAGTATTAATGCACATTGTCATAGAAAAAAAGCAAAAAAACTAATTTGAACACTCTTTAGGAGCCACAAGAATAATGTTGCAATATTCTAAAAGATAGGGTTTTTTTGTGATTTAAAAAAAAGATAAAAATGATCATGTAAAATATTCTAAAAATGCCAAATAAAGCCGAAATGAAATTTTAACATTTTGAGAATATAAATATTTAATTTAAAACTTACATCTTAATAATAATGAATAAATGATTAAAAATGTCAAATAATGGCCGGCATGGCAATTTACAATGATGACAGCTGTAATGGACATAATGTGCTGAGTAACATATGTTATAAATTTTAGCTGCTGCATACTTTTCACTAAAAATAGGGTTTTGAAGTATTTGATAAAATAACGGAGCTACGTACGTAAAAACTGTTTAACAATGGTGACGTGTAGCTTCCATGATCACGTATTATTTTCGCTAGCGTTGAGATTCATACTTATTATTCTTTTGGTAAACCGTGATTTGTACTCATAATTCTTTTTGGTAAACCGCTTGACTCTCTCTCTCTCTCTCTCTCTCTCTCTCTCTCTCTCTCTCTCTCTCTCTCTCTCTTTCTCAGTCAAAAAATACAGATCAAGAGATGGGAACTGAAACCTAATAAATGAGAAAAATTCAGAAAAAGATAAGAATGTAGAGATGGCAGATTGACTTAGGTGATTTCTTTTTTTTTTTACAGAAAAGGAGGATTGGGACGTCCCCCTTTAAGTTGTTATTTATTATAAAGGTTAATGATGATCTTCAAAAGCCTAAACGCCCGGGCCTGGAAGATGCCAAGGAAATGTCTTTTTCCTTGGTGACAGTAGTTTTCCTTCTTCTTTTTCTTGTTTTTTGCTGAAATCACCAATGCCGGTCAGGGTGTTGCACCCGGACGGAGTTCCTTACGTAACCGCCCCCCCCCCCCCCAAGCGAATAATTAACTCAGGCTAAAATACCAACACCTCCTTGTCTAGATCCTTAGCAATTAGCTCTATTGAATTCCCAAATTTGTGGGTGGCAATCAATTAGCTCTATTATATATATATATATATATATATATATATATATATATATATATATATATATATATATATATATATATATATATATATATATATATATATATATATATATATATATATATATATATATATATATATATGATGTGTGTGTGTGTGTGAATATACATGTATATATATATATGTACGTGTGCATGTGCATGTGTGTGTGTGTGTATATATGTGTATGTATGTATGTATGTATGTATGTATGTGCGTGTGTATGTGTGTGCGTGTGTTTGTGTGTGTGTGTGTGTGGGTATATATATATGTATGTATGTATGTATATGTGTGGATATATGTATATATTTATATATTCTAATGAATATGTATTTTTCTTGGTTATCAAGCCTATTGTTGCTTTTAGTGAGAGATTTAATGAATCTAGCTATGGCTCAGATTCTATTTTGATCCTCAGGACAGCGGCCTGTCAATGATTTACCAGCTCAACAAAAGTCCTTATAAAACGTCCTCTCAGTTCAAACGGGTACAACGAGCATCTACGACCACAGTCTGTCCTGCCTCAGAGGGCCTCGACTTCCTTCTCGCAAAGAGGAACATCTCCAAACATCCTATCTCCATGCAACATATTAAGAACTTTCACTTATATATGCATATATTTGCTGTTGTTTTGTCTGTAGAGCTTTGATAATACATATCTTCATCCTAAACATAGTCTTGTATACTTCAACAGGACATCTTTTTCTGATAAATCAGGATTCTTGTTTTTCAGATCATTACTTACTTGTAATTATACTATACACACACATGATTAGTCCAATCGAAAGAAAAAAAAAATCTATATCATCAAATAAATAAGATATCGGCTTGAAGATTAGGTTGCAAATAAGCGGGTCAGGGAAATAAAATTTAGACCGACCGACCTGTGGAAAGTTTTGAATTTTCTCGGCTTTGGCTTGTCCCATTTGCATCCCTACTTGAAGAACATCACTGGAGCCATTGGCTGCCGTCGCTGGATGAATGCAGCTCAGGCTTTTCAAGTGCTATTTGTGGGGCAAAGGGTGTGCTACAATGGGCTCTGACAAAGATTGATGACCATAATTTGCATCCCAGCCCATCTTACATGCCTTTGTAATTCTGGCTGGCCGATCGGTCCAAATAGCAATTTGCGTGATTTCTTTCCAGCTATCTTGTCCCTAGGAGTGTTGCATGAGTTCGGTCATGCCGCAGGAAATTTTGGGATCAGTCCTCGATAAGGGTTGCTTGACACAAGCTCGGCTCGACGAGCTCGACCTATCATTCCCCAACTTCAGCATAGCTCAAACTATTATTGTCTTAAGTTTTGTAGGGCAGCTTATGTGCAATTTCAATTGATGAAGCTTTTTGTGAGGACCATGCGAGCGTACATTTAGTCTCACATCGGCTGTGTAATGGATAGATTTTGGATGCTTATAAAGGACCAAAAACTCAAATAATACCTTCCAACAAGCTTTTTTGGATAAAATTATAGGTTATTATAAATAGTATCAGAGCGGACCTAGTCTATTATTCTTGTGAACTAGGAAACATTGCAGTATGGGCCTATTGGGACTGACCACGGGCCAATCATTATATTTGTGATTTTATTTGAATATATTTAGACTTTTAGCTTGATGATGACATCAGAACTTAAATGAAGAAAGTATATGAGGTTACATATGGGCGTGTGTTTAATCCGACATCAGCTATGCACTGGTAGATTTTGTGTACTTATTCAAAACCAAAGAACTCAAATCATACTTTTTGGGTAGCCATTTGGGGTAAAGTCTTAGGTTGTTGCATCATCCAAGATGATTCATATGATTTGAGATTGCTCATATGAAAAAAGGTATTCATACTTCTATAGTACCATCTCTAGAAAAAAAAAAGCTTTATTAAAATCTCTTTACTTGCATTATTAACTCTTATATCATGATAATGTTTGGAATTTACATTATAATTAAATCTTATTTGTTCAACTACAACAAATGCTTATTATACGCAACCCTTCATGTGTTGCTGTTTTGTATACCAAAAATCTGGAACAAATAAATTACCAGTTTTATACCCATTTTATAAATGTATTTGAGTGATCAACAGTTAATTGTGATCCTGATTGCTTGGGTGGTAACCTTTTCTTACCTTCTTATAAACTAGGTGACTTCATGGGGACTCTGGACTTTGTGATGCATGAAGAAAGCTTCAAAAAACCAAAATCACCTAATCGGGATAAAGATCGAGGGTTTTGATCGTGGATTTTGATTTAGTAAGGGCGAGTGGCCTCGTAAGTTTGCACACATGGCCAATCAAGTCCAGGAAAGCTATCAGGAAAGTTTTCATTAACCAAGACCATGAGTGTTACAGAAAATATAACTTCAAATATGTAACATAAGTCATCTACATGAAGGTGGTGTAACTATTGAGACATTGGGGGTATTTACATCGAGGTGTAATTGGAGAAGCATAACGATAATACAAAAACTTATGATTTTGATCTATATAGCTTCATTCCCCCTCCACTTGTTCTTATTGTTGATAGATCACCAATGTTCGCATCTTGGTTATTTTACAAGAAAGAAAAGTTCTTCTACTACCATGTCTTCTTTTAATGCAATGTCCCAAAATTTTGGTTATTAATGGTAGGAAAGGAGGAAGAAGTAATGCTTTGTGGCAATACCAGTAATAGTACACCAAAAATACCTGTATGATTCCTAGTGGATAACGAAGCATAGGGATATAATTACAACATAGGGAATCTATTAAGGTTCGGGCAATATCTTTTGCGCAAAAGAATGATTTATCTTTTTTCACGACATCACGACTGTGCAATAACTGCTTTGAGAGGTATGCAAAACGCGATCCAATGGCTGACATCGCCAAAGAAGATCAACCTGAACCCATCTATTGAAAATATCTAACTAAAGGATTCTACCTAAAGGGACCACAGTGAGCTCCAGCAAGGCGATTCATGCTGATGGTTGTTTTGCACTGAGAAGAAGAACAAATTCTTGCGTGATGTATCGGGACATATGATGTCGATTGACTCGTCAAAACAATGGGATTAAAGTGGGGGATATGCCACTGATGACTGGATGTCTGAGACAATGTGTAAGAGATTCTCCAGTAAGAGTATTGTTTGTTTTAAGTAAGATATCAAGGCAATATATTCCTTGGTTCCGGACATTAGTTTCCCCTTTTTATGCCAATTAGAAAAAAAACATGTAAACGGCCTTGTGACGACATACAACTGCTGAATTTGCAAACAAAGTTTATGATCGCAATGTGGGCTTGTCTAAATCATCAAGCTTTAATATTTCTTAATAAGCACATGTTCCGCTTGTTAACCAAATTAAGGATTCTTGGATACCCACCATACAAATTGATCCATGACTGCCTCTCGAAGTGTACATGGTTCAGTGCATGAGCAAAAGTGAGAATAGACTTTGTACTTGTGATAAGAACCCACATATGTGCCAAGATTGGCCAGTTATTTAAATATATTGGTGTATCAGGTCTGGACTCACTCGTACAGGCTAATTGAATTATATATATATAAAGATAAAGGGTCATGCATCTCTCAGGAAAACATTTAAAAGCAAGCTCGACATGAATTTATTATATTCCAGCATCGTTTAATTCAAGAGATGGATAAGCAGTCAAAATAATAAATCACAAGACTGTATGCAGGATAAGGTTCTTCATTCTGATCTAGTAGAAAATTTCTTCAATGTTGCAAGGGAGCCGTTTGAGGCCATGGCAGCTTATCAACACAGAGGTAGGAGGTGAAGACGAAGTCTTGGAGATTAGAGGTGCCATTGCTTTGGGAAGATATGCCAAATGTTCTCATGCTTGCAGGGCTCAAAATGTTTTTCTATAGTGTTGTACTGAAAAAAATTGTTAGTTGATGGCAAATAATGACATTGGTGACACAGCAAGTGAATAACCAAATCTTGGCGATTTTGATTTGGCCCTAGGAATCAGGAAGATATCTAGGCTACATGCCAGAAAGTATGCTGAAAATTGACTTCTCGTGGAACAACAAGGAGACAAATGTGCTTTTAATTAGTAGAGGTTGCTAGATTTCATGTACTAGCTAGTCAAATGTTCCAATTTGGACAATCTGCTGGTCAAATGATTGCTTTAACCTTAAGCCGACAACCCTTGTTTCGGTTAGCATGCGTTAAAGTGCGATTTAACTAAATCTAAAATCTAAGACACTTCGACAACCAGTGTTGTGCTGCACTCTATTAATTGGTGTCAATTTCCTACCAAAGGGACTTTGAACAAGATAGGAGCCTTCATGGATCTTAAAAGATGGGCAAGATCTGGATCAACCTACACCAATGCAATGGAGGAGAGGGGGGTGCATTTTATGAGATTGGGAAGCTGATCTTCTTGTAGTATTGAGGAACAATAAAGCGATGTGTTAAAAGGAGGATATGGTGGGATTTTACCTTTATCCACCAGCCACTAGCTAAGGACACCCTTCATTCAAGTAAGCTTGGCCCCTAGAATAATCTGCATAAGTGCGTCACAGTTATATATTCCAAGGCATAAATTAATGACTCGAATGGACCTCCATGTGTCATCAAGAAACAACTAATGGAGCCCACACAGAAGCTTACCACTCTGCAAAGGCGTTATCCGTTGGTACCCATCACTAAAAGAGCACTATAGAACATGTCAAAGGTCTTTACTTTATTTCTCACGGACCCCTCAATATCCAAAGGGCATATCTATTCAGAAGGGAAGGGAGAAAGGAAGTTAGCAAACAAGTTGATGCCAGAAATTGGATTGATTATTTTAGTGATCTTTTAGGAATCATATTTTGGAGAAAAAAAGGTGGTGGTAATTTAATTTGCTAGTAAAGAAGATAGCATGCGTGGCTGAGAGCTTTTTCTCAGACACCTCATTATCCTGTCTCTCAGTGGAGATAATAATGTGATTCCAAGTAGTGCAGCAAAAAGAATAGAATTAGGCTTCTTTTTTTTTTTTGAACATGAAAAGTAGCTTTTATCTTAGTGATTAGTGAATTATCATAGTAATACATCATGATTGCCCAAATAGATAAACGGCTAAGGTGAACAAGCACCAAGCAAAAAAAAATAAAAAACGTGCCAACTTGACATCAATTAATTGTACACTTCAGCAAGTACTAAAGTATAATATATTCCATCATTACAATAATGATAAAATTGAGATCTTTCATAAGGATGACCAGCCGGGCTAAGTTAATGTCATGTTTTTTGAGCAAAATTGAATGAACTATCATTGTTAAATGATACATTATGACTTCTTCTTCTCCCTTGAAATGCAGTTAGCTCCTTGTTCTAGTTTCTATAATTTATCTTCTATTACTATTAGAGGAATCATTGAGGTGTTGGACTGTAGAAGTAGACAAGAAAAGGGACAGTTCTAGAGCTCATGGAAACAAGGCAAGGAATGGACCCATGGAGTGAGGGACACAAGCGTAGCTTACATGCTCCCATATCCATCAACTCTGTTAATCAAAAGAAGAATCAGTGGTGGGAAACAAAAGGGCATCTGAGATTAGCAGAGAATATATGAACAAAGCCGAAAGGAATTTTAGAATCTATTCCTCTTTCTTCCTCTTCCTTTAAACGCTCTCTCTCTCTCTCTCACACTCACTCGCTCACCCAATAATCCGAATACGTGTGCCACAAGTCATTCCCATTCTTAACAATTTCATAATTAATAATCACAAATCATTAGTTATAACAATAATTATGATAAGTACATGTTAAACCGCCAGTCCCTTTGATATGGATCATAGGGCCGTCAAATGTCAAGCTTGCATAGGTGGGAGCCAAAATTTCCGAGGAGACTCGATGCCATAACCTCATGCATGGGAGGTGGTCAGGTGGATGGCAAAAATTTGAATACAAATTTTGGTCAGAGATAAGGTGGTCTTTCAGATCATCAACTATTTGGGTACACCTTTTGAGTTGGAAAGAGTGAATGCATTCTGAGATATGTTATATGTTGATTGTTTTGGATGTATTCATGGTATGTACCTTTCATTTTAGAAAAAAATACAAATAATAAAATTTTATAGCCTAATATATCACTTTTAATTATAAAATGCTCATTAATTTACGAACATGTCCTTCCACTAACCAAGATTGGTACAAATAAACAAGGGCAATTTCGTCCATTTCTGCACTCCAGTACGGTCTGTACAGACTAAGGTACAGATTTATCAAGGAAAAAAAAAGGAAAACAGAGAAAAAAAATTAAAAATTCCATTTTTTTTCTCAGATTATTTTATACAATGCTATTTTAAAATATTAGGTTCTGGTGATCCTGCGGAGGAGATGGTCCTTCGGCCCAGACGATCGCCATCGACTCCTCGCGATGAAACCTCGTCTGCTTCGCGATGAACGCCTCTATCGTGCGCCGGAACTCCTCCGCGTCGTCGGTGCTCGTCTCCCATTCCTCCTTCACCGCTGCCTTCGCCGCCGTGGGCGGCGGCTGCGGAGGCTTCTCTCCCTTCGGCCCCACATCCGATTCCGCACGCCGGAGCTCCAGCGATTTCCGCCGGCGCTCCAGCGATTTCCGACGGCGCACGATCCTCTCCGATCCGCTCCTCCGGCACGGGCGGGTCTCCATGCACACCGCCTTGTCCTCGAACACGACCTCCTCCGGCGAAGCCGGCGTCGTCCTCGGCGGCGGTGGGGAGAAGCCGATGCGGCGGCGGGACTCGAGGAACTGGTCGTAGAGGCCGCCATCGCTGTCGTCGGCGGAGGAAGAGAGTTGGCGGGACTTGGCGAAGAGGACGAGGACGATGGCGTTGCCAAGGAGGAAGACGAAGCGGGGGCTGAGGATGACGGCGGCGAGGCGGCGGAGGAAGTAGCCGGAGAAGCGGGCGGCGGCGGGTAGGCGGGCAGAGGACCAGGAGAGGAAGAGGAGGGCGGCGAAGGCCTCGAGGAGGCGGAAGAGCTTCGCGATCTTCCGGAGGCGGCGGTAGCGCCGCATCGCGGTCTCCTTCTCCGCCTTCACGGGGTCCATGACCGGATCGGACGGTAGAGCGAAGATCAAGAGGGAGTATGGCGAGGTCGAGCTATCCGCGGTGACCGTGTGGAGCTGGAGATATCGCACAGGAGATGGAGGAGAGGAGAAGAGCGTGGGAAGCGGGAAGCAAGAGTAAGCTCCTTGGGAGTGTGTAGCTCTTCCTTTTATGATAGGAATAAGTTGCACTCTTTTTCACCTGAAAATTCAGAGATGTAGGCACCTCTGGTGAGCTTACCTCTTTATTTCCAATTGATTTTATTTATTAATTCACTAACTGAAGTGATCAAGTCCCCACAACACCCAACAACCCCTAATTAACATACAAAGAGGATGGCTTAAGTAATTCAAAGATTTCACACAATGTTACATAGCTTAACCTGATGTGGTTTCTTGTTAGGGTTTACGAGAACGATTTGAGAAGATCCGGCATGAAACTAGCACATCAAATTTTACATTTTGTGATTAATAGCACACAGCGACTAATGCGAAGCCTGGTTAGTCTCGAGTAATCGTGTTTAGTCTAATATGTGGATGGGGGGGTATATGCTCGTTCGGTAGGCCTGGTGGAGGGAAACAATTCAAAAGTGAACGATGCTATACTTTGTTTGGACATCTATGGAGTTATTTGTGAGGGTTGTTTGTTAGTTTAGCATGCATGTCTGGTACCATGGCGCTCTTGCTTTATGGGACAAGATTTATGCTCCAGGACGATGCTATGGAAGCTAGTGGTGTGCTTGTGAGGTTGTAAGGTTCACTGACTACGTTGTTCCCATGCCTTCACTAGGGTCCACTTATACAGGTATTGATGGTCTCAAATGGGTAGCGTCCGTGCCATGCAAGCCATCTATAAAATGGAAGTTCCCTATGCATTTTGGGTATTTTCTTCAAAAACTAGTTTCAAGTATCCTGAATGAGTTAAAAATTTTCTGATAACCTAAGCTTTTATCATGAGCCACTCGATTTCATATTTCAATCATGGAATCTTTGTCAAAACATAGGTATTTTAGTTGGCGTGGATAAATAATCTATCATGTCGGGGTTGGGTTGAGTCACAAGCCCATGCTCTCGTATGAAAAATTCTTAAATCATTCCTGAATTTTTCTCAAGTTACTCCTAGGTAATCAAATTGATCAAAAATTATTTCAATTATTATGACTTGTATGACTTACTAAAGAACAAATTGACTAGTTCAAAGAAACGCTTATGGATTTTGTTGATGATAATGGTGTGCTTGTGCTTTAGTTTGTCTTCGGTTCTCCCTCTCTCTTTCTCCCCACATATCTTTCTATTGATTTGTCTCTCTCCCCCTTTCATCTTTGTGAGAACAATAGCGGGAGTGCAGAAATAAAGCAGGAATTATGTGTGTCAAATACTTAGGAAATGCTTCCCAGGAGTCAAAATATAGCTAACTTTCCTTTTGGTTTTTGAAATCTACCAACTTCATTTTCCTCACTTGATTACATCTCTCTAATGAATTCCAAAATGTCATTAACCAACAATTATCCAAATTCTTAGATTATCCAATCATTTTATACAATAAGCTAAGGAGTGGCAATTGAATTTGTAAATCAAATGGTATGGATACTCTTTATATAATCTCAACCTGTATCCCATACTTGGATGTGGAGTGTTTCATATAAACTTGTGAACAAAGAGAACATATTAAATACATGGATGTGATATGGACAATAAATATTACTAATTTTTATATGGTCATTGTATCGTCAACTTGGCCATCTGATTTGTACGATCAAACCTAGGGTTAATTTCCAGCCTCTCTTCCAATCGTTGGCTTATTAGCAAGAAACTGCTAAGGTAATTAAAAAAAATCTGGAAGGCTCGCCAACTAATATTATTGATGTTTCTTTTTGAGAACATTCTTTAAAACTTCAAGGATGATTTCATTAGACAAAGCAGCTTACTCCGCTAACAGTTCTTTAAAATATAAATACTACCAAAGTACAAGCACTGAAGTAGCAGAGTTTATTAAAGTTCTGTGGCTCGGAACTCAAGGTCACCAACTCAAGCGAAGTTAAGCACTCATGGAATGATGTCGTAGGATTCAACCATACACTTGTTGCTCTGCCATCCTTCGTATTCCAGTCATGCTTCATGTCTTCAAAAGACAAATAAAATTGTTAAATATTATTTATGATTAAAAAAAACTCGTTAAGGGCAGAATTGCTGATAAGGCTTTGGAACAGCTTGTATTGGCATGGTTAATTCTGCCAGATATGATGCATATTTATTAGTTTTATTTGGTGCTTTCCTCGCGTAGAAATTAAGTCTTGCAAGTGATGCATTTGTGGGACCCAAGGAAATATTTTTTTTGTTAATAAATAATTATTAAAATTAAAAATAATAATAAATTTGAGCACTATCACTTAAGCTTTTCTAAGAAAAAGAATTTATAGCTAAACCATCTTCTTTTTTTTTTTTTTATCCTTAGCCTATAAGAAATTAATTAAGCATCCTATTCTAAATAACATATATCTTTCGTAAATTGAGATTAGGCCGGTTGGAGCATGATCACCTCTCCATTCCTCTATTAAATTGTACGGGCTCACACATTTATATAACATAGCTCCATATCTTTTACTTTCACCATTCATGTATTGAAGCTAGAACCTATCCCAACCCAACTAAAAAACTGCACCATTAAGGTGGGTTATGAGCACTTGGATAGCAACTTATTTGAGATATCTTCTTAAGTTTTGCCGGTCATATTACTTAATTTTTTATAAAAATATAGAAAACTCAAATAAATTGCATCTCTTATAGTTACTTAATACTAGGAAGAGATAACACAACATTATACTTGTAAGAGTTTAGATCAAAGTAGCATGAACCCACTTAGTGGCATGGTATTATATATTGTCTCAAAGTAACATGCAATGGTAGAGGGTCGGCCAACTCTACTTTTCAAAACAAATATCATACCCAATATAGATTGAATTCTAAAGTAAGATCTTTTGAATCTATGAAGTCTATAAGCAAGTTTAGATAGAGGAGAGACATGGACACAGTGCTGGCTACAGATCGCTGCTTCATGACATCTACAGGTTTTTAGGCAAGTGCGATCTCTATCGGGCCATACCTATCTATATAGAGGCAAATAGCACTGCTGATTGTATGGTTTTCTTCGTGGCTCACCATTATGGATCCTACATATGAGAAGACCACATGTCTGTGATTTTATTGGCTGTATTTGCACCGTATATTATAAAAAAAATATTTATGCTCGTACAATTGAGCTGTAAATCTATAGGAATGCTATAAAAAAAAAAAAGTATATAGTGCGGGCTCGAGGTTCGACATATGATCAGCTCGAACGCTGAGGCATGGTGGGGGGCTTGTCAACGAAAGGGCGTGCAAGTGGGCAGTTTTTCTTGTGCGTGTACGATTTTTCTTATGTGCTCGTCCTAGTGTTTTGGAGCAGCTGCGGCGGCATCGGGTTTCGTGGAGTGGGAGCGGCACGCAAGGTGAGCGGGCCCACAGCTTACAAAGCGGTCTTTTTCTCTCGCGAGAACATGTGACGTGCACGGACGGTTGACACCTCCTCAGCCTTCCCCGCTCCGAGTACTCCTCGTCCCTCGGCTTTCGCATACTTTCACCCCCCCTCGTGGACACATCTCCCACGCCAAGAGAAATTGCGACACGCAAAGGCATCACGGCCATAAAAAGCTATTGAGCTTAAAAGTTTAAGCTGGCAGGAAAAAGATTCATAACATATCATGCTTGACAGCTCCCTTCTCGGATTATGCATATGAAGCGATGATAATGACCGAAATAAGTATATATAATTATAAAGATGATTAAATAAATAATTAATATGAAGGGATTTGAAGTCATGATCTCCAGCAAATCTGTGATACTGTGTGTATAGAAAACTAGGAGGAGGGATTTTGCGAGGGCCCACTCTTTGTGGTCTTTTTTTTGGCTTATGATGAAGAGCCTGATATATCAACTCTTAAATTGGAATCAACAGTTCATATTTGTGACTACCAGTAGTATGATAAAAGATGGTGCACTAAGGGGTTGTTCAGTAGTTGCCTTCAATTGGGCAAGCCATAAATCCGATTATGGCAGTTGGAGTTGTAAGTTTTTGCAGTTGTTTGATCAACAGCAATTTAATTAAGACCTACACTTTGTATTGCACTCAAAATGAATACGATACAGATTGCAACTCAAGTTGCAAACTCTTTCCCACCCATCCCTTATCCTCTTACCCTCCCGTGATATATGGGTATGCACACACAGACATACATATGCGTATGCACGCATGTAATGTTAATACAGAACATATATTAATGCTATAATGGATAATAAATTATATCATGCATAATAAGAAAATATATTTGTAATTCTATTTCAAATATAGTAATATACAAGATATAATAATAATATAAAATACTATTATAATACTATAGTTATATTATAGACTAAAATATATCTAAGATATTAGATATTACAATGTATAAAAACTTGGCTTGTTGATTAGGTCTGGATGTCATTACTTTGTCCTAAAAATTAAATGTTATCCTATATTATAAATTTTGGGCATGATGTCTTACGTTGCAGTCAATTTTGAACCAGCATGCAATGTAGGCTAAGGCTGCGTACACTTGACATAAATGAAACCTTAAGACTGATTACGGTCTAAGAAAGGAAGTAGACATGGCATCAACCTGGGACTTGAGGAGGACTCCTGGTTGATGATGTATAAATGTTTTGGGTTTGGATCTTGATGGTGAATTCCCAAGTTTTGAATATTTAGAGGTAATTTATCTTGGATGAGCCATTTGTCATACGTGAAGGTGTGATGTGGTAATGGGCTACATTAGGCCAGACCTTGGATGACACCACGGTCTTGATCCGGGAGTGCTAACCGCAGGGCTCAAGTGGTGGGCCATTCTTCGAGTAAACCATTGGATATTAGGCCTATTAGGCCTAGGTTCTGACTTGCTTTGAAATTACATCCTTTCAATGTTTTTTTCGAAATTCCGGTATCACCAAAAAAAAAAAAAAGTCTAGTATTTTTGAAGGTATTCCAATATTTTATGCAGTTTTACGAAAATAACTAAAATCCAATGAAGATTTGAACTTCTCATCACATTTAAAAAAATCTTCATTTTGCGTATAATTGTAATAGAATCAACAAAAAATTTTAACCTTATGATGGAATGGAAATATATGAACATATCCAATCTTTTAATTTCTTTTTCAATTTTCCTATTATGTTTATGTTGCACGAAATTTGATCAAAGAACTTCTCGTACAGAATTGAAGAAAAAAAAGTTAAAATCTATCGAAATGTTTCCTTGTCAACAACAGAAACATGGAATGGAGTCCAGGTTATAATCCAAAACTCAAGTCCAGAGTTGGCTCAAATCCATTGGTTGTCAACTATTCTTAGTAGACACGGCCTGTTGACAATTTTGGGCTACACAATGGCCAAAAAAACTTTCTTGATACTCCTAACATCATCAACCTTAAAGGCAGGATTTGATTTCACCTTAAAGGCAGGAACTTGGAAGTTAGAACCTTTTCTTTCTCTGGGATCTAACGCCCGAGAAACACCTCTAAAATTATCTAGTTAAGTTGGCTCAGCCAATCATCAACTCGTTTATATATGTCTATGACGACATAATTTAAGAGAAACAAGGGCTTCAAATTACATTTCTAATTCTTCTATTTAAAACTCCTTACAGATAAAGTTCTGGTGGATTGGAAATATGCTCTCTAGATGCTGAAGGAGATATATGGAATATAAGTTGACAGAGGTCACACAGAAAGAGTAGATAATTATTGTCATACATTAATAACCATCATAGCCATTTTTTTTTTGTGTGTGTGTGTTGTAAAGGGAGGGTATGAATACCCACCCGGATTTCATTAATTAAAAGAGAGGAAGGTGGTTGGTCTGCCTTTAGTAGAGATTGGACTCAAACCTCTCGTCAAGATGAGGAGATGAAGTGACCACGTAACAAAGCTTAGTCCTCACACTAAAACGTGGACCGTGAATAAGAGCTTGAATAATCTAAGGGTACTGATCCGCCATTACTATTGTTTACCGAGGTCTTCGGTAAGTAATTTCTTGAAGGCCATCTCCCATTATATCATTTAAGCACAACAGATTTGTCTTTCACAAATTTCAAATACCACCGCGGACTTTAGTTCGGATGGAGTAAACATAGATTTATTTGCCAAAAAAAAACAAAAATATATAGATTTCAAATGCTTGCATCTGAAGACAAATAGCACTTAAAATATAGGTGATACTCTGAAAGAGACGGACGTCGCTATGAAAGCCTACGAGAAGGCATTTGTCTCCCAAACAGTAGCGCATATGGACCGACCTCATTCATTTAGCCTTGGAGGAAAAAATCCAAAGTCCACTTGCATCATCGTCGTAGATGGAGACTTTGTTCAGAAAAGATGCGTCTACCTGCGTTCTTCTGGAAAGGTTTCGTTTCCACAAGCACATCATTGAGATATGATGTTGATGGATGGCCGTTCGAGCACCGTACCTTCATTAGTTGAGGACATTTGTGGAGCCTACGTGTGATGGAAGATGGTCTTGTATCTAATGGTTTTCACAATACGTGATCGTTTGCTTCCTATTATGAATAGGAGTAGAGTTGGAATTAATACTGCTGTCAAGGAATCTCGAGGAGCTTGGTAAAAAGTCATTTTACAAGCTTAAATAATAATTAATGAGGGCTTGTTAAATTTTAGATCCCCACCAAGACTTTGGCTGGGAACGCGAATGCGACGCATGCCTTTCAAGTGGACGCTTCTGGACGGCGGAGACGAGCGTATTAGTTTTATAGACAGCCGGCAAATGAGGAACTAGCGATGTGGTTCGCTTAGTAATTTGAGAAAAATTTACATAATGAAAGTTCATGGCCAGTAACCATATGAACCTGGGAAACATTGTTGTTTAGATGCTTCTTTATTCACAACATTGAGAAGAACTATATATATATATATATATATATATATATATATATATATATATATATATAGAGAGAGAGAGAGAGAGAGAGAGAGAGAGAGAGAGAGAGAGAGAGAGAGAGAGAGAGAGAGGACTATTCAACTCTTGATCCACTCATCCATTTATTGGAGACAATTTGTAGAATTCCATTCAATAGTGGCTAGTTTATCGTCGCAACCATGGATCTATATCTGTCCTAAATGGTGTTTGGTTGCAGAATGAGTGGAGGACACCCCCTCCAAGTGGAGGATATCCTTACTAAACACCAAAATGAATCGTGAAATTAGAGCATATACCAACTTAGGAATATGCCCCCACAGGGTATTAGTTTATTGCAACTAGGGTTTGTTAGGTTTTGCGGTATGTCAGATTACGGGATACTCTGATGGCTCTTGGAAATGATTTATCTAAAAAAATGATTACAGTAGAAAATAAGTTTTACCATATTTGGTTAGTGAAAAAATTACTCTAAAAAATAGCATCGAAAAAAGATAACTATATTTGGTTAGAGATAATCTTACATTAAAATATCGTCACATCTCCAACAATACTCTTGAATAAACAATTCAAGTAATAACATTTTTAAATTTTAAATATTTACATGAGTTAATAAATATTTTTAAGTTAATTATAAATATTTATGTTAGAAAATATATTTTTTATTAAAAATAAATTTTAGTATGTTTTGGTATATGAATAAATATATTAATTATTAATAAATCCTATGCTAGATTTATTAATAATTAATAAATATTTGTTAATTATTTATTAATAATTAATTTTTTTAATAAAAATATCAATATATTAAATGTATTATTATTGATAAATATTATTAATTAATATAACTTATATAACTAATATAGTACTAAAATAATATAGGTGAGGGTTTCTCTATCAAGAAATGGTATTTTAATATTATCTCCACTCGGTAATCTAGTATGAAAAAATAAATACTACCCCTAGTGGTATTTGTTTTATATTATCTCTCAAAAAAAGAGACATATATAGGATCCATCATTTATATTATCATCTTTCTCATCCACTTTTGATACTAAATATGGTAATTTGATATGGAATTTATTTTTTCATACCAGTTTATCTTAAACCGAACGGACCTTAGTGAAATAAATTATATGGCAGAATGGACTTCTCCCTAATTCCTTCCATTACCATTTTTCCTTATCCACTCTATAAATAATAAAGAGTGGGAGGGGAGGTTGATTTTTATGATAAAACCTAACTGATAATGAGTTTCAATGTATATTAAATACATCTTAGTCTCTGCATTTATTTTCTGTGTTTTTTCCTCCACCAATCATCAAGACATGCCTATCATGCCATGTCTGTGTGTCCCTTCAATAGGATGCCCTTTCCAAAACCTATTCTGCAATCAAACACCACCCTAATGTTCAGTCGATCGTATCCATCGTAATGACAATGGCATTCATCTTGGATTGGGCCCACCAAGAGATGATGAGCTGTTTACCCGAGAGACTTTGTATGTAGCTATGTCTTGGATGACTCTTTTTTTTGGCTGAAAGTTTTGGATGACTCTTTAGCAATAAAAAGCTTTCAAAGATAATGATGCTGGCTTCAATAATTGGCACCCCGGATCTACGTTGGGACTAGGTCATTATGATTTTCGATCGTAAGCACCAAGAGTTGGACTGTATTGATGGCGCTAGAAATATCTCGAAGTTGGATGAAATTTTAGAGAATATTTTCAACGAGTTACTCAAAACATGGGGCTTACATAGCTAAGTTTTCTTCATCTTATTAAAAACCTTTACAGAGAAAATCTTCAAGACTGTTAAGTTCACAATACTAATTTCACGCCAATTTAAGCGGCAACAAGAATGATTAATCTACTCAAGCGAAACGTCTTTTTTAAGTCTTTTTTCCTTTTGTTTTTTGGTTGCATCTCTGTTAAGTCTTTGAAGGTTGTTGCAATTAGATAGAACAAGTCTGGCATGAAAATTAAAGAGAATAAAAATGATGTCAACAAACAAGTCGATATGCTAACTGGAGTTTCTCGCTGAATATCCCCTTGTAGTTTGGAAGGAGTTGTCCGGGAGAAGAGATTTCAAACATAAAAATAATATACTTACGAAAAAAACACATAAATAATGTTGATGCTGATTATAATTTCCGTCACCCTGATACGTTGGCTCAGTGTGATAAAAGTAAATATATTACTTAAGCAGTACGTAATAACTTTATCGGATTAAGAAGTAATACTATGAACGTTGATCACTTGACTTCTATCTGTTATACGAAAAATAAATGGGGATGTAGTACGTACTAGCTTATTTAAGGAAGTGAAGTTTAGCTTACACTAACAACGTCAAAGTTGTTCCGAAAACACTTGCCCTGAATTGCCGTGAGATAGAAGAGTCTTGAATATGCTTTTTTAAGGAAGTGAATATGCTTTTGCGAGATTAAGTTGATCTCATATATATTGGAAATAAAAAGATCTCCTGCTGAGATAAGATAACACGAGTACATCTTGCTCAGTTATTCTAATATCGTTTAGTAGGCTTGCAAATGAATTAAGCAGTCCATCAATATGCTGATCAACTTAGCTAGAAAAATTGTTCTCGTTTTAAAGTCTAGCACCGGCTGCATTTTAATAATTCAGTTTGTATATTTAATTTATGGCTCAAATGATGCATGCAAGACCAAACATAAGCTTGAGTGGATCCTTAAGAAATAGCTTGCTCGAGGGTGCAGGAGTTGGGTTCAATGCTTGAGGAACCACTTGATGGTCCAATGTAGCATGCCTCATGGATCGCATGCTGAAACGCATGAAAAAGAGAGAGAAAGATTTTGCCTTTTTTTTAAAGACATACATCTCAAGAAAAACCTTATTTTTTCATGCATTTACATATGTAATTAGTTGTTTGTGTTATATTATTAGATTATGAAATAGTTCAGGACAAATATTGATCCCAGTTTCACCGTGTTCATGCTGCTAAAATCTTTAGGAGACAATGTTTAATTGGTATATGGTTAAACTTGGGTATAGTTTGAGTCGAATGTTGGAGCCCTATCATATTATGATGAGAAATTATTCTTTGCATTATGTGCACTACATGGCTATATATATATCATCAATCATAGCTGTTTATTTATGTAGGTCTCATTCATCAAATATGCATTTTGGTGCACCGTCATACAAATAAATAGTTATGTTTGGTGGCATGCCGCATGCATGACCATGTGATAAATAATCAGACCTACGTGCTATCCTAACTTGATGCGGCTACGTACGGATCCTATTCTTCAGGACCACATGCTTGTAGGAGCGCGCGTGCTGGAATATTGTCGCGTGTCACATGATATTCCTTGTTTTTTTTTTTTTTTTGGTGGGTAATGACAAAAGCTGAACGTATACAAAATTATAACATTATGATGTTGACGTGTAACATTTCAATAATTATCTTTACAAGCAGCATGTGGGCATGGATCCATAGAAAAGTGAATTCTTATCATCTATTCTGAATATGGCTCCATGATAGACCGAAATTTTGAGCATTCCTTTGAAATTTGCGTCGTACTTGATGATCTATGCCCTTTAAGGTGAATCCAATTGAGTCCATGGAAGCGTGCTAAACCACAGAATTTCGGTGTGTACTCCGACGTTCCCTGAACGAGGCCATTACTAAAACGACATATTGTGCATTGATTGCTTCATTCTGTTTTGCTAGCACGTGTCTCCTGCCGTACCATCAGGCTGACGGGACCGCCAGATTAGGTAGACGTACATCGTGCCAACCGTTGTGATTCTGCCACGCGTTCGGTCCATAATGCTCCGCAGATTGGGGCTAGCGACACGTCCCGTGGACGAAATCAGCCACCTCTGGTACATGTACATTGGCGCGCGGCACGACAAGCTGTGGGGTCCTCCGTCACGTGGGATCCCCTTGGGCTCTTCTCGAAATGACGGACGTAAATCTAGGTGTGTTATACTGGATTATGAAATAGGTCAGGACAATTGATCCCAGTTTGCTCCGGATTCATGCTGATAAAATCTTTAGGAGACAAGCTTTAATTGGTACCGTTAATTAAGGCTCCGTATTTGCCTTGGGTCTAGTCTGAGTCGAACTTTAGTGCCCTGCTAATATTACGACGAGAAATGATTCCCTGTATTCCGTCATTCCGTGCACTACATGATTGCGTATACCATCAATCATAGCATGCACTCAATCATAGCATGAAAGACCCCGTGGTAAATAATCAGACTCGGCCTATGTGCTACCCCAACCTGGTGCCGCTAATACATAGGGACCTATCCTTTGGGACCCAATGCTTGTAGAAACGTGCATGCTGGAGTGTTCTTGAAGGTGCGAATCACGCGAAGAAACAGCCTCACCATATGTCCGACGGTCAATGCCTCTCTCCACTGGAGCAGAGGCTAAACACCCAGCTCCTCCTCCTAAATTGGCTGGTAAACAATACCCCAAACAAGTATGTGCACCCTATATTTGCTGCTATACGCATCCT
Organism: Phoenix dactylifera; assembly: GCF_051530095.1. Taxonomy (NCBI): domain Eukaryota; kingdom Viridiplantae; phylum Streptophyta; class Magnoliopsida; order Arecales; family Arecaceae; genus Phoenix; species Phoenix dactylifera. The sequence continues at coordinate 26,851,062 of NC_143198.1, read as the reverse complement.
AAAAAAGCTTCAGAGCATCTGCTCAATATCAATAGACTATATTTTTAGAGAGATCGACGAAGCTACAGACTGAGTGGCAATCTTTATTATAAATTACTTTAGGAGAGTTTTTTGAACAGACAAAGAGAAGCTACCTCGAGCACTTTGTGATTTATTATATTTTAACTCTTTTAGATGTATTCATACTAAACTGATATGAGTCATCTGGTGTAGCAAAAACCAAAAAATACGTATCACGTAGTATTCCTCATATATTTTTGTTTTCTTAGTAAGCAACTCCAAAAGCTAAACATATATAAAATTAAAACATTACAATATTGGTGTGTAACATTTCTATAATTTTCTTTATAAGCATACTGCTGGTATGGATCCATAGAAAAGTGAATTCTTATCATCTATCGTGAATATAGCCCGATGGTAGATCGAAATTTTGAGCTTGCCTGTCCTCAATGATTTATGCATTTCAAAGTGAATTCAATTGCCACTGAGGTGGTAGCTCAGTGATAGCATGACCTTACTTTCAACCAAGTGATTCTAAGTTCGAAATGCGCGGGTGTCGATTAAATTACGAAAACCGGATGCTTCCTGCTCGGACACAGAGTTTGAAAGGGCGTGTTGGTTTGCTGACCACCTTAGTGGTGCCACGTGTGACGTACTCACACGGAGGATTCATGTCGGAGCCTAGAGGAGTAACTGAGCCGGGCCTACGGATGGGGAAGATATGAGTAAAACTGGAAAACCAAACGGAATGCCCAACACACGGTCATTTCTACCCACATCGAACATTCTCCTAGCGGGATGGGGGTCCAGTGAGAGCTGCTATGCGAGGATGGGCTTGTTCTTTCCTCTCTTTTTTTTTTTTATCAACAAAAAAAGAAGAAAAAAAAAGGAAAAAAAAAAAAGAGAGAGGAAGGTGAATCCAATTGAGTACATGGTAGCATACAAATCACAGAATTTCGGTGTGTACTCCGAAGGTTCCGTGAACGAAGCAATTACTAAAATTATATATTGTGCAGTGATTGCTTTCATTTTTTTGCTAGCAAGTACCTGCAGCACTGGGCCTATTCTTGGGGGACGAACTCGTCTGTCCTTCTCCTGCCGTACCATCAGAACTGACGGGACCGCCTAATTACCAGGTGGACCCACCTCTTACCAACCGTCCGGATTCTGCCACGCGTTCGATCCAGAATGCTCCGCATCCCTTGGACGAAATCAGCCGTATCTCCGGTTCATGAAACTTGGCGCGCGGCACGACAGGCTGTGGGGTCTCCGGTCACATGGGTTCCCGATGGGCTCCTCTCGAAATCACACACGTAAATCTGGTCCGTTCGCTTGCGTGTTGTCGCTTCTCTGCGGTGGTCCCTTTTTGTGGACCCCTCGGTGCCCCCTCGGTTCCAGCTGGGAGACGCGCTGCTTGTTCCATCAAAGCTTGGTTCTTCCGTCCGAGCTGTCCGATTGATGGACCATCGATGGTGGAATTTTAGCCGTCCATTTGTCCGGATTCTAAGGACCCATATTCTGAGCCGACGACTGCTTAGGACTGGACTTAAGTGAAAATACCCAATAGACTTCTGCCACGTAGGCAGTTTATTTTGTTGTGCATTGCATCACGTGCCAAGGACGCCGCTAAAGGGGAAGCCCATGACAGCGGGATCATGCTGTTAGATTTTTTGTATTTTTCATATAATCACGCTGTGAGATTTTGCACGATAACATGTGCTGCAAGAGAAACGGCACTGGAATAGTATTATTAGTTTTTGCTACTACAAGGAAACTAAAGACTACTGGATTTGTCTGTCGGATTTTTCTTTTAGAATAGTATTTTCGCGTTTATCTACTATAAGAAAATAAAGCATTATATATTATAGTTACAGATTATCATAATATTGTCCATCAATATTTGATAATTAATTAATTAATTATTTTTGTCAATAAAAGTAGTCAAAGAAAATAATGGATCTTTTCATTTCTCTCTAGGAGGGCCCTTTATAGATGATTTATTTATTACTGTATAAAAGTTTGTTTGAGTTTCTCTTGCAAAATATCTCTCATTATATTTAATGAGAACTATAGCAATGATCGTTGGTTCCATCTACCATGACAGTCATAGGTAGAGTAGGAAAGGATTAATTCTATCACCAGATTTTTTTTCATTCGGATAACATTCATTTAAAATCCCAAAATACTTCAGATATCGCTATGATTTTTTTCTAGCTCTTTTATTTTATTTTCACACAAGTGCCATTGGAATTAGAAACATCAGTTGCACATGTAAGAGAAGATTGCCTCATTTGCTTAAGATTTCTTGGAGATATAAATTTATGATCATAGCCATCTATTATGGAAAAATCTTCCATGTACTTATTAAGAAAATTCTAAGTGTTCATAAAGTGATAACAAAACAAAGATAAAAGTCATAACTAGTTACACAAGCATCTATGTTGTGCCCATGTGCATGATATTCATAGGAAAAACATTAACCGCTGGTCATTAGGAAAAAAGAAAGAGAGTCTCCACATCATTCTTACATGCACGGCATCTATGAAAAACATAGCTATAGAAGAAGTGGAGAGAAAACTAACATGAATGTCTTATCTTTTTAGAAATAATTCTATTCTATCGTTTTTACTGCACGTGTCAACATCTAGTAGACTAGTATAAAGTATAAAGTTTATATGCATTATCGTATTGCAATATCTCAATACTTATTTTAGTTACACTTCATTGTGACCAAGATCTAGTACAAAGTAAAAAGTTTATATGAATTACCGTATTGCAATATCTCAATAATTATTTTAATTGCACTTCATTGTGACCAAGATCTAGTATAGAGTAAAAAGTTTATATAAATTATGATATTACAATATCTTAATAGTTATTTTAGTTGCACTTTATTGTCACAGCTCATAATTATAATAACTTCATAATTTAAATTTTAAAATTATCACTCTTTTTAGGGCATGACTATTTGGAATATGGAACCATACTCCAAGTTCCCATTTGCTAATAATATTATTAGAATCATGGTTTTAGACTAAGCTAATACAGCTACTGCCATGTGGAGTATAGATACCAATCGAGCAGAGCATCACTCGTTTGACTGAGAAAGAGAAGATTCAAAGCCTATAAACAACGGGACTTATCTGACCAATCCTCTAAACGCCCGGAGAAGTTACCAGGAGAAAAGATACCCTCATCCAAGCGAATGTGTTAAAAAGTATACAAACCCAAATATAAATTGTCATCTAAGATGATGACCTAAATCTTAGCAAAAAAAAAAAAAAAAACCTAAATATTTTTAATTTAATAATAATATTGTTTTAAAAAGAGGTTTTTCCGTGATTTATGGGACTTGTTTCCCGATAGCTATAGAAGTCTTTTTGGGATCTCTGCTCCTTTTGGAGGCTCATAAAAAGGCAGCTCCTCGAAAGAAAGCAAGAAGACTTTAGGGGGGAAAAAAAAGGCAAGAAGAGGAAAAAAATCAAAAATAAATTAAAATCCATGATAAAACGTGATTTCCTCACATGCCGAAGGCCCCCAATGCGGCCAGCCGCTGTCATCATTCACGCGTCTTGACGCTCTCGCCTTGCTCTCCTAAACCAAGCCCAAAGCACTCGGAGATCTCTTGAATTTTCTCAGGTCTTTGAGGCTGCTTTTGCGAGCTGAGATCTCTCGTTTATCACTTTCGGTCCATTTTTTCACAAGGTTTGTGATCCTAGTCTCAGAACCAATGCTCTTGTAAGTTGTTTGAGCTTGCCTTGTGAGTGACTGCTTTTCTTAATCCTTCTCGGTTTAAATTCCAGAGTTTGTTATTCAAGTAGAAGGGAAGCTATGGTTGGACCTGTCATGGCTCTTGGTAGTGCGGGGTTGAAGGCCAATGCATATCTGGGTCAAGTGAAGAAAGGTGGCGTTGGCAGTGGAGAAAGTGGGATTTGGGGGGAAGAGTTGTGCAGCCGGTTAGCGACGAAGTGTGTGTGGAATAGGAGTTTGGAAGGTAGGCGAAAGGCAGGAGTTACATTCTCTATTCTCACTACAGATGTTAGCAAGGAAAGCATGGTAAGTCATCAAGTAAGCGATATTGATGATACCTTTAAATTTACTATAAATATATCCGATCCACCGTAAGGAATATTCTTCCAGTTTGCTAGGTTGTTGATCTCCCTTAATGCGATGGAAGTTTTCAAGTTTATATTGACTGAAGTGATTCTTCTCTGTTTTTTTTTTTTTTTTGTCTTTCCTTTTGATATGTTTGATCTGTTTCTGCTTTTGATTTATGAATGGTATTGCTTGCAAGTTCAGGTCTTTCAGACGCCGATGTTTGGGACTCAGAAGGCAGACCCCAAGAGTGTTGCTTCTATTATACTGGGAGGAGGTGCTGGGACGCAGCTATTCCCGCTCACTAGTACGAGAGCCACACCCGCTGTAAGAACATACATGCTTCTCTTCTTGAAGACTTATTTTAGTAATAAGCTTTTATGGTTGTAAATTTTTTATGGGCTCTAAGCTCCTAGAGGAAAAGCTACAGTTTGATGCTTGTCGTCTTTAACGTTTTACTTGATTGCAAGCCAAGTTGGCATGTATTTTCTATTTGGGATATATCTCTAACATTTGGTTCTTCTATGATCCATCAGGTGGATCTTGATTTCAGAAAGCATGATCTTGATTCATATTGAAATTTGAGATTAGGTTCATCCTAGAGTCTGGTGGAAGCTTGGAACCTAGCATGAACATTTCTATGAATGTCTGATGCAGAGTATAATGCTTGTTAGTGATGGTCCAAATGAGAATTTTGATTTATTTATCACTGTATCTTGATAAATATGTCCTCTCTGGTTTGATTCCGATGCGAGAAGTTTTTATCATGGTCATTTATGGTACAATATACCATGTGGGTCGGTCGAGTTTGATTTTCCCTGCATCAGCCAGCAAATTATCCTGAACTCATCTTACATAATGTGTTCTCTGTTTCTTTTTTTATTTTTTTTTAAGTATGGTTGTCTGTAGTCCCCTATATCCCACCTTTGTATATGGTCGACCTTTTGTATTCTTTGTCTCTAAATTCTTTGTGCACTATCATTTACATGTTTCTTTTTTGTAATTAACTTTTTCTATCACAAATCTAAGTAACATAGTTTTGTCTCTTTCTTTGATGTAGAATATTTTTTGTGTGTATTTCGTTCTCCATATTATTTTGTTAATTGATAAATAATACTTTCAAATTTTTGAGCAGAATGGGGACACAAGGTCACCACCATTTCATAGATAAAATGAAATAATGTGATAAATAATATTTTTAAAACACTTAATGTTCATATCTACTCTTTATGATCAGTAATTAGATCAATAAAAATCTATGGCAATTGCAAGTTTGTTGCTGATAAGCGATTAGGATAGTCATTTTCATATTTCCTAACATTTATTGAAGTGAAACATGATTCCTTTTTATGTTTTAGAATGAAATTGACAACATGATTTCACATCATATAGGTGCCTGTTGGAGGATGCTACAGGCTTATCGATATTCCAATGAGCAATTGCATCAACAGTGGCATAAACAAGATATTTATTACAACTCAGTTCAATTCAGCTTCTCTCAATCGGCACATTCATCGTACATATAATCTTGGGAGTGGCATCAACTTCGGTGATGGATTTATTGAGGTAAAGTTTCTTAACTATTAAGCTAATTCAAAGTTTCTATTTCATTCTAATGAATAATATCAAGCCCAATCAAGAAGATCATCAGATTAATTGTCTCATACCTCTTGATGGTAATGGTGAAGTAGCTAATAAAGAACTATATAGCTGGCTGTAAACCACTACATATCATTACCTAAACCTGCCCCAGAATAAGGATTCCAATTTTTGTTGTATTTATGATACATCGCTCTTATTGATGTATGGGAATTTTTTCACTTGATGTTTTAAAGCAACTCTGCTTCGATTGCCAATGAAAAGTTGATTTCGTTCCATAAGCAGGTTCTGGCAGCTACACAAACACCAGGAGAAGCTGGAATGAACTGGTTTCAGGGTACAGCAGATGCTGTTAGACAATTCATTTGGGTGTTTGAGGTTAGCAATTGTTGGACAAGGAAAAGACCCACTAAGCCATATGATGAGATTTCATGTTACATCTTAGTTTCCTTGTGCGTTCACAGGATAACAGGAATAAGAATATTGAGCACATTCTTATTTTGTCTGGAGATCACCTATATCGTATGGACTACATGGAGTTCATGCAGGTAAGCTGGAACATAGTCAATCAATTGCTTTTGTTGTTTTCATTGCCATGCTTGCTTACTTACATAGTTATATCGTACATCATATATGCAGAAGCATATTGATACAGGTGCTGATATTACAGTCTCATGTGTTCCTGTGGGTGACAGGTATGTTAGATGTGCATAATTATCTTGTATTTTCGACTTCATGGGCACTGGAGCCTATAGGTTGTAATTAACTCAGGGCAAAAATTTCAGACCATTTATGATAAAAAAAGAAGATGCACATAATTACTTTTTCTCAAAATGAAATGTTTGTAAAATTCTTGCATGTATTCTGTCTGCGATATATATTACTTAAATTTGATATGACTACGAGTTCCTGAAAAAACTCCAAAAGTGTATACTTTGTGCGTGTTCAGCTACAGTACATCCTTATGTCCCTCTAAAGTCTAAAACACTTTGCTTCTTTCATCCCTAGTCGTGAGTTACTTGTTATATTTCATAATCTAGTCATAAGATTCTCCAAAATATTGAAAATTAACCATATTTTCATTGAGTTCTTATTGAGAAAAATCTCATAACATTCTGGTGACTATATGAAAGAATATGGCATGACCAAGCAAATTATTAGTGAAAAAATAAGGTTAATGAATTAATCAGAAATATTATGAACTTTAGTAAATTCTGCCTTTCATTAAAGAAATTATTCTTTAACTAATCTCTTTTTTTCTCTGAACGTGAAACTTTAAATCTTTTCTGAATTTTTTGCTCGAGTTGCTGAAATAGTGTAATCTTGGCACCTTAATGACTATAATCACTTTCAGCTTAGTATAATCTCAACAAACAATGACAACATGCAAAAGTTGCTCTTAACGCCAGTAAGGGAGAATGATGTTTGAAATTAGGAGAGTATGTGGTTAGGTTTCTAAGGTGCAAAGGGTCTACATGCAGGGACTGTTGACCACATTAACATCACCTATTAGCTTCAGACTTCTGTCCCTTCTTTTTAACTATGTGCAGGTGATATGAGATTAATCGGTTCTTATTACCCATTTTACAGTTATGAGGACAAGCTAAAAATGACATATGGACATGCCAACATAGTATTTACATTCAGGATAATGCCACATAGTATTTACAACTATGTGTTTTATGGACTGCAGCAGTGTGAATACATCCATATGTCATTTTCAGTTCCTAACACAGTATAAATCTACTATAGATCAATTACACGAAACACAGTGCCTGTAATTAACAATAAATTACTAATTCTCCATAACTATTTAAGCAGACTCAATCATGAAGTCTCTATGTAAGATTCCTATGCATCATTGTTATTATAATTTTTCCTTAGCTTGTCGATCATCTTCTTATCATTATTTTTTTGCTTCTTGAAACTCAGAGATCTTTCCTTTGTCGCATCCTTTTTTTTTGGGAAATTTGGAACCGGCCAACAGTACTGGTCGGTACTGGCTCAAACCGGCCAATCATACCGGCTCGTATCGGTTCTAAATTTTTTTCGAGCTTTTGGATGCGTGAACCAGGCCAACCAGTGATACTGGTTTGGTACCGGTCTGTACCAGTACGAACCGGTACCGGTTCGGCGATCCTTGCTTCAGCCTCATCTTTATGTCAAAATTCTTTTCCTTTACACACACATGATTCCTTGAGCCATCTATGTTTGTGGTTAGTTTCATAATCATATAATTGTTTGTTTAAATCCTTAAGAAGCAGGGAGATTATTAAGGCCCCGTTTGGGGGAGCTGTTGGCAATAAAGCTTTTGGAAGTAGAGCTTTTATAAAAAGCTGTTTGCTGTTTGGTAACTACATTTCTAAAGTGTTGTGGCACTTTAACATGTGTTTGGTAAACAAACCGAGAAAATATATTTGTATGATAAAATTACCATAAAGGACATTGCATAGTATTATACAACAAATCATAATAAAATATAAAATATATTAATACATAAATATATGATATAGTATAATATTAATGCAATGTAATATAATGTTATTATAATATAATAATATAACATTGTATACTATAGCATAATAATTTAATATAATATTAAATTATTTAATATAACATATCAATGTGTTATGATATAATGTAATATAATATTATATTTATAGTATAATACAATAATAAAGGTATAAAATATTATAATTATTAGTGTACATTAATTTTTCATAATATAACATAATATTAAATTATTTAACATAACATATTAATGTATTATGATATAATATAATATAATATAATATTACATTTATAGTATAATACAATAGTAAAGGTATAAAATATTATAATTATTAGTGTAAATTAATTTTTCATAATATAACATAATACTAAATTATTTAACATAACATATTAATGTATTATGATATAATGAAATATAATATTATATTTATAGTATAATATAGTAATAAAAGTATAAAATATTAATAATACATTTTGGAAGGAATGGAGAAAGAAATTAAAATTTTTTTCTTCTAAAACATGATTCAAAAGTTGCGTACAAAAATAGGAAACAAGAATATCTTTTTTTGCACGGAAGGAAGTCTGATCAACGGCTAGGGTTCTTTGTTAGGGCTTCAAGCAGATTTTTAGGTATATAAAGGGACAAAGTATGTAATTGTTATATTTTGTTATGAGTATTTTGGTAAAAAAAATAGCTTTCTGACAAAGCTCAAAACAACTTTTTCGGAAAGCTCCAAAATTGAGCTTCTTCTAAAAAGTTGTTTGTACCTTTCTGAAAAAGCTAAAACAGTTTTCCGAAATTTTTACCGCCCTTTTTCATCCAAAAGTGCTTTTGGAGGGCTAGAAAGTGCTTTTTGGCCATTCAAAAGCTCCCCGAAACGGGGCCTAATTCCAAGTTACTTATTCAAACATTGTTCTCTTCACGTTGTACTAGATTATGTACATCTAGTCATCTTCTCTGTTCACTCCCAATTTTCTAATCCATCTCTTGAGCTAAAATGATATGGAAAGGATGGTCTCCGACACAAGCTCATTTTCTGTATGCTTGAATTCATTTGTTGCAACTGTGCCCTGTCTAATAATTTACAGAAATAAGTGGTGGTTTTCTGCTTTTTTTTATATATTTTTATACATGTATTTTTTTGTTTTCACTGACTTGATATATATTATCTGAAAGCCGTGCATCTGACTATGGATTGATGAAGATCGATAAGACAGGCCGCATTATCCAATTCTCTGAGAAACCCAAGGGTGCTGATTTGGAAGCTATGGTTAGAAAATATCCTCTCAATCCCCTCTTCTGTTGTGATTTAACTCTGATATATGGAATATAATCTCTGCTGCTACACTGTTCCCCTCTGTCATAAAGTGATGAACAATTCTAATTAGAAAGTCTGTTGGTGGTATGCAGAAAGTTGACACCACTTTTCTCAGACTATCCCATCAAGATGCTAAGAGATATCCCTATATTGCATCAATGGGAGTTTATGTCTTTCGACGAGATGTTCTTCTAAAGCTTCTAAGGTAATTTCACCCTTCTTGAGGAGACTGTTTTTTCAGTGTTCATTTTTGATACTTCTTATCATCTTTAGGTGGAGGTATCCAAAATCCAATGACTTTGGTTCAGAGATCCTTCCATCATCTGTGAAGGATTATAATGTTCAGGTGAGAGAGTACTTTAAGCCTGAATTTAGCTTATCTATTTGCTCCACCTCCTCTTCAGCTAGTGGATGAGTTATATCTGGTAATAAGCTCAAAGTGGGGTCTGAAGTGATATCCGAATGCAACTATAGGCCCACATATCTTGTTTCCTTATCATGCTATAAAAATTGATGAGTTATTGATGATTCCTGTCTTGGCAGGCATATTTATTCAACGACTACTGGGAGGATATTGGAACAATCAAGCCATTCTTCGATGCTAATTTGGCACTCACAGACCAGGTTACAATTGCTTATTGAGAAATAGTAGGAAGTAGGAACTAACATAGTATTTGTTGTTCGCAATTATGAGGTCATGTATTTAGCAAATTTTTATTAGCATCATTTTATAGTGTTACAAAAATCAAAATCATGTTCGAAATTAGAATGCGCATAATTTGCCATTATCATTAGAATTTCTTTATTCCTGAAAATATGAAATGGAAGTTGATTTCATGTCCATGTTTTTGTCTTTGTGCAGCCTCCAAAATTTCAGTTTTATGATCCAAAGACACCCTTCTTCACATCACCTCGATTTTTACCCCCAACCAAAATAGAAAAATGCAGGGTATATGGAAATAATTTATGAGATTCTCGTCTCTATTATAATCTTTTGTCATCTCATAGTGAAATCGACCATGCAGGTCTTGGATGCAATTATTTCACATGGATGCTTCTTGCGGGAATGTAGTGTTCAACATTCTATAGTAGGAGTGCGCTCACGTTTGGATTATGGTGCAGAATTGAAGGTATATAACTAAGATTTGACTTCATTATCAAGAGTTTAGTCCTTTCTATTTGAAAATCTTTTGAAGTTGTTAAGAATCAACTCAGAGCTCTAACCAAGTCTAACAAGGGAGTCTAAGTTTCCTGTAAAATTGTAAGATAAATGTTTGTGCTTGCACGCATGCGCAACCCTGTCCCTTTTATTTTGGACTAAGTTGTTCTTATTCGGAATATTGTTCTGGTAAATGTAAGTATTAGTGAAAGTAAGCCATCTAAAACCTCTATTTATTTTAAAGATTGGCAGTATTAGAAAGATTAACAGGGTTAAATGTTACATATATAAAATTTCCATAGATTCCAGGAAAACTACTGAGATGAAGTGTTTCCAAATAAAGACATTGCTTTTACTTCATGAGCAAGGGATATCTTAGGATTTAGAATAAAGGAGCTCCTCCCCCTTGATATATATCCCACATGTTTATCAAAGGCAGCAAGCTTCCACGCCTGCTTGGAAGGTAAGAAAACCTTACTTTAATGCCTTTCCACTTGAAGGGGCGAAATACTTTCTTCCAATTTTCTCTCAGCCCACCCATGCTTTTTCCTCTTCACCATCACAGAAAAAGCTATATTCTCTTGCTACATGGGCTTCTATTCTTTTGTTTCTCATTTTGCATGCCCATACCATCCCATTGGTCTTGATGACTTTATTCTAGCTTTCCTCATCTTCCGGCAAATGTTGGTTAAATTGCTTTTGCTTATTTCTAACCCATCTTTATTTGCTTTGCATCCTTATTTATTTGAATGTACAATCCAACCTTTACAATGTTTCCAATATTACTTATCCCTTCTACCTTTTCTCTCAGTCTCACCTCATTGATCACTCCAGAAATACATTTCTTTTGATCCGTCCTGCTCCAATGATCTGTTCCTTGGCGGTTTTCATTAGTATATAAGAGAACAATTATAACAACACTAGGGTATCTCTTGTCCTTAGACTTGGTTTAAAGTCTCCTACTGTGTTTTTTTACCCTAAAGTGGTGTTTTTTATACTTGGCTTGGCTTCCACATTTCTAAATCATGATTTTATTAGTAAGACTTTAGTCCATACTTTTTTTCATTAATTTAGTTTAAACTTGTATCATCCATAGATAGCTCACTACAAGAGGCATCGAACACACTCACAAACAACTTGCAACATGACAAATTTTCTCTTGAAACTTCAAATGTCTTGCAGATGCTCCAGAGTTCCAGTAAAAAACTGAAGCTATCATGTTTTTATTGCCTGTGTAATGGGTATCTGATCTGAAGACACTAACTAAGAATTAAATAATGTACATCTATTGAAAATTACAATGTCATTGTTCTTTTTATCAGGTAATATTGCTCGTGAATACTAATTATAATGCCAGAAACATCATGAGTGCTAATGTTAGAAAAAATTGACAGCAAAAAAGATTGAAGGATAGGCTAACATTTCAAAACCATTGGGAGACTTTCAGATCTTGTACCGGAACTTGGCTAATGTTGATTTTTTCACTCTCTCCTGAGCATCTCAGGATACTGTGATGATGGGCGCTGACAACTATGAAACTGAAGCTGAAATTGCTTCTCTACTGGCAGAGGGTAAGGTTCCAATTGGTGTGGGACGAAATACCAAAATCAGGTGAGACTTAGATCGGTACCTTCTATGAATATATGCAAGCTTAACTTAAAAGTTTGTATGCTGGAAGCTCTAAGGGTTTTCTCTATTATTCCAGTAATTGCATCATCGACATGAATGTCAGGATTGGAAAAAATATCGTCATTGCAAACAAAGATGTATGTGCTACTTTTCATATTTGTTCATCCTTGCCAGAAATTTTGGTATCTATGTTGACTTGCAGACTGTGCCCTTTCTTCATAACAGGGTGTTCAGGAAGCTGATAGGCCGCATGAAGGGTTCTATATAAGATCTGGGATCACAATAATCCTGAAGAATGCAACCATCAAAGACGGAACAATCATATAAAGCACCCTTTTGCCGGATGCTTCGTATTGGGTGTATTTTGAGGCCATGGAGCCCGATGAGCTAGGAAGAAGGATGGATGAGCTAGGGCATAACCTTATGCTGTAAAGATCAAGTATGTAAGCTGGTGTTTAGTTCTTTATGGTTTATATCTTGCTAATAATAAGATTCAGAAGGCTTCCTGCAACCTCCAGACCTCCAGACGACAAGCAACAGGGTGGCAGCTGCATCCTTGTATTTAAGTTCATTCATGTTTCAGAGTGCTGCTAGTATCAATAAATCAAGAGGCATGTTGCTTCTTTTTCTTATGTAAATAAATTTAGCTGTGGTGAGTCTTCAAGTCTTTTGTAATATGAACGTTATCCCATAATGGAACTCTAGTTGTTTGCTCTTATGGAGGTATGATGCATGGATGGCGAAGCAGAAATCTTTCATTCTTGCTATAACCTTCTCGCAAGGAGCACAGAACTGTTATTATTGAATTAATGTGGTTCAGAGATAACACTTCTTCACCACTATGCTGCATCAGAATCTTCATCGGTTGATTAAGAAAGAATGCAGAGAATTTTGATGAAGCTGTATCAATTAATTACCACAAGCTTGATTTGGTGATGTTCAAGCATTCGGTATCAATAAACATTGTATTTGTTTATATACAGGATACCAAGCAGTAATAATTCTTTTGCTCTTTCAATTATTGCATGGAAGAACATGCATAAGATTCATGGTCAAGGTAATTTATTTATATCAATATCAGTAACAGTTAATGTTTGATTTCATGCTGGACAAGACAGTTTAAAGGACAAATGCTTAGTTAACTTGTATCGTCCGAATGCCTGCACATCTTCTCCGCCTTCCAAATAAAATCAGCAAAGCCATTCTCTTGGATGAAGGAAAATCATCTCAAGTGACAGCAAACTTCCTTAAGCTTTCGCTCATCTAGGTATCTTCATGTCAAGTATCTGCAGTTTTCATAACTACTATCATCTAGCTTAATTTCCTCCATTCTTTCCTTTGTTTGCATCGTGCTGCTGCTTCCTTCTCATAGCCTTTGCCTTCTCCAGTTGCTCGATGTCTCGCATTCTAGCGTACAGCTTCACCAAATAGTGAAGTCTACGGCAGTGGGCGGCGATCATTTTGGCTGTGGAAGGTGTTTCATTTAGAATAATTTCGTAACCATCTCTGAATGAGTCCATTCCTTCAGTCAGGAGCTGCCAGAAAAGGCCACCTGCAGTCGCACCCCCTGTTCTCGCTGACCAATAGATTTTAGAAAACACTGTATTAAACAATGCATCCCTCTGGGAGCTGCTGAAGCCAGGATCCTTCCAGGATTTTCCGAACTCGGTTAGGAGCAATGGCTTTCTGAGGATATTGCGTGCATCTTGGATGTGGGAGTCAAGCCATGTGTTCAGGAAAGCAAGTTGCGCTTGATCATTCGAATTAGACAACCTGCGTCCAATCAAGGAAGCGATAACATTGATTAATACTTTTGGGAAAGCAAGTTGCATTTGATCATTTGAATTGGACAACCTGCGCCCGATCAAGGAAACAAAAAAATGGATCAATACTTGGAACATTTGTGATGCGAAGCATGAGAAGTTGTGTAATAATGCAAAGCATTCTTAGGCGACTCCATGATTAGAAATGAGAAAACTAGTAATTATTTGGGTGCAAATCTGTGAATCCACTGTGTATGATTACCATTGGTCGGGATAGGAATGAACGGTGGCGAAATCGATGCCAGGAATCTGATTGTTGGATATGAAATCTGTTCCCACTTGAAAACCTGTATTGAATTGCTGCTGTTTTGATGATGCTCCATAAAATCCCTCGAGACCAACTTCCAGCAAGTGGTTACTGTCTGTGGACTTCACAAAGGCAGCCATCTCCATGATCCATGCCTGTATAATAAGAAGCAATGAAGATGGCTTGACAAGAACCCACAATAAGGAACGATAGCACAAATTATTCCCTACATCTAACTGCCCTTGGAAATACCAAAGTCTGCTGTCAGTAGATAATAACATAAATGTCAGATTGAGGTTTCAGCTCTGCACTTTAAAAGCACTCATATCCATGACCGACTACGATAGACATCGATCCCTGTGAATTCACCTCGGTAAAGACCCGCAGATAACTTGCCGGCTCTGAGGATATCTTCCTGAACCTAAATTATCTCTTCATTTTATTCTAAAGAATGGCCGGAATGTCACATCAGGAAACGGTATGAAGAATGCTTTTGAGAGGTTGATGAATAAGCCAGGCTTGTTTCTTGAGTTATCAAAGGAGGAAATTGCAAATAATACTCTAATTTCATCAGGAAACAAGGTAAGATTACCTCAAGAAAAAAGAATTTTTCTATGGAAATCCTGAAAATAATCGAAGTCACAGGAAAGGACAAAAAGAGTGAACCATAAAAGAACCTGAATGGTCCTTCCTGATGGATCTGATTGGCATCTTGGCTCATTCATAAGCTCCCATGCAAAGATTGTTGGGTCATTCTTGTAAGCAACTCCAGTAATGGTGTTAACTCTTGTGAGCACAGTCTTCACAATAAGAAAATAAAAAGAAAATAAAAGTCAGAACAGTGGTGATCAACCTTTAAAATTAAAAGAAAAGGAAAAAAAAAAGATATCATTATAAAATGGTAAAGGAAATGATAATCAGTTGCCTAAAGTTCTTTAAGAATATATAGGTGGTTAAAGTCCAAAACCTTCAAGATAATTATTAGAAAGCAACAGATTTCATCCAATAAGAAGCCTATTGCAGAGGCAAGAAAAGAGCTATTAATACAAAATATTCATTCACAAACAACCGCAAGTAGCATTGAGCCAAATAAAGAATTAAATGAGATATTTCACTAATATACGTCAACGAAAATAAAAAACATAAAAGAGGAGAAGAACATGAAACATCATTTTCTTGGATAGACTACCAGGGAATTTACTAGTTCAGACTTCAAATATTCTGTCATTCAGACAAAAATGAAAGCCCAAACTTTCATAGGATAAGATTATAAGGACATTTGTTAGGCATTCATATCCATGATTAATCTTTAAGACAAGGTGGGGGAATATTACTGCAGAGATTTTTGTTTGCTCTAGTATTAATATTCTGGGATTTTTCATGTAAATCGTTAGTCTTCACCCAAGTATGCGTGGAGAATCAATGGTTTCCAATAGTTAAATTTATACGACTATCTGACAACATTTGCTCCCTAAATCATCATTCAAAAACTCAGTCTAGGTCAAATATCTCGTTCCCACAACAAAAAAAAGGGGAGAAACAAGTCAGTAAATAAAAACAAATTATATACTGTCCTAAAATAAACAGATCATCATCAAATTGCATATAAATATCCTCCTTTTTTTTAACTTTTCTTCATGGACTCGTTGCTCATTCAACAAAATTTTTTGTAAACGTTGCTACAGAGAGAACACCCACCACAACAAAAAATAAGCCAGAAGTTTAGAAAGGAAAAAGGAAAAAAAATGGAGGAATCATATGTTACACTTCCACCTTCTTCCTACCTTGACATGATTTTTGTAGAATCCTTTAACCGTAGGGTTGGTGAAGAACCCATCATCAGATGCAATGTTCTGACCTTGATTCCTGGCCCATTGCACATACTGCTTCTTCCCTCCAAAGCTGTCGTAGTTGTTCACCAAGCTCAATATTAGCCGGATCTTGTACTTTCTGGCCTCAGATACAACAAAATCCAACCCCTAGGCATAACAAATGGATAAATAAATTCATATAAATATATAAAAAATTATAAAAACTCGAGGAAAAAATTTAGGAGATCAAGAAAAGAAAGCAAAAAAAAAAAAAAAGGGTGGGGGAATGGATTTGTGAGACCTTGAACATTTGCTCATTGTAAGAACCAGGGGAGTACTGCAACGCTGTGCTCCCCCCATCATTGAAGGCCCAAGTTCTAGCCACAGAGAGCCCATGGCTGGAGGCTTCTCTGAAGGCATTGGAGACCTTGTACCTCTGAGAAGGATCCGAGGCTACGTAGGTGAGCCAGTAGGCATTGAACCCATTGGCGAAGAATGGGTTCCCATGCAGAACAAAATGCAGCCCCTTTGTCCTTACGAAACCCCCCTTGGCCTCGACATGACGCTGTGGACTCAGCAACAAGACCAAAAGCAGCGCTGAAAGGCTCAGTTTCTTCATCTTTTTCCTCTCTTTGAGATGGGTTTCTGAGAAGGAATGCAGGAGAAGGAAGCCTTGTAGGATTTAATGGCGTGTCTTCCCTTCCGCCTCTGGTGTACAGAGATTCCAAGGATGAGCTTATATAGGCCTGCGAGATGATGCTTGTGACCTACCGGTGGACCTGCTCTCGAAATAAGAAACAGGAGCAAGCATGTGATGACGACATAAAATTCTTCTGGCTCTCCCTCCATGTGGAAGGAATTGTTGCTTTTTATCGATATGGGGAAAGTTGAGAAGGTATTGTTTGGTGTTTGTTGTCATGGTATTAATCTAAATATAGTTTAATGGTTGTTAATGGTTATGTTCAGTAAGATTTACTGGGTCAGC
This sequence comes from Phoenix dactylifera, assembly GCF_051530095.1. Lineage (NCBI taxonomy): Eukaryota > Viridiplantae > Streptophyta > Magnoliopsida > Arecales > Arecaceae > Phoenix > Phoenix dactylifera. Next base: position 26,833,884 of record NC_143198.1, on the reverse strand, counting down.
TAATCAGCATGAGCCAAACAAAATTATCAATCAAATTCCTGTAATCAAGGGATCACTATTTGGGGGGCTAATGTGGGTGATCATATGTATATATGTGTACACACACATATGTGTATATATATATACACACATATCTATATATATACACACACATATACATATACATATATACATATATGGGTGTAATGAGCCAATTAGGGTAGTAGTAATTTTTGTCAAAGGTGCATGTTTGAGGAATAAAGCCAATTCTAATATTGATCAATCATAAACCTTTCTTTTTTAATGGAAAACATGTCGATGAAGCTAATGTAGAAGCTTCCATTGGATGTTAATGGTTTTGGATCTTTTGGTCACAAGATCACCATCAAAATCTAAATCAACCGGGATTCTCTTACGTGCGTGTGAGGCCCAATAGTCCCACATCGGAAAGACTCGTTCCAGAGCCTGGGCATATGAGGCGGGTGTCTCCAAATCCTGCAGACGCGTTTTGGGTGGAAAACAAAACCGGGGAGGGGTGAAGGACGCTTGCGTGAAGCCCCAGAACCGGACAATATCTGGCAGGGGAGCCCCGTGTTCCCCCCTCATATGGCCCCCACGTGGGCACTAGGTGCCTCACATGCCTCGCAGAGGCGGGGGCGTGACATTTGGTATCAGAGCCGAGGACGGCTCTTGTCCGATGGTGGGAAGGGTGTGAGGCTCAATAGTCCCACATCGGAAAGACTCGTTCCAGAGCCTTGTCTATCAGAAGATAAACACTCATCAAATAATGCACGTTGTATATGACATGGTATGCATTTGTAGACTTTCTTATTTGATGCCTATCCATCTGTTAATGGTAGCTATTCATGGTTGTGCAACACTTTGCGGTGATGCATGCATGCCATAGAGGATCTGTGCTCGATCTAAATAATGCTTGTATGTGAATGATGCTTAGTTTTCCTCTCCATGCGATATCTACGAGTTCTGGACGAGTACTTTTTTTTGACCCATTTTTTGTGATTTTTTTTTTTGGCGCTACAAAGCCTTGGCAATGTTGACTGTGTGTATTTCTTCAAAATCTCTTTTTGAGCAATATGGTCTGTTTAAAAAAGCATCCATCAAAGGAGAGACAGGATCCGCTAGTTGTTTGTTTTGGTTGATCAACGAGACAAGCTAGAATTGATGGGTCTAAGAATAAATAAACGTATGACCGCAAGAGAGATGATTTCTTGCCTCCTAGTGATAGAAACATTTTATTACGCAGGAACCACTTTTTTAAAGCTTAAGTGCGGCACTCTGCTTTCCTGGATTTCTCGATGAAATCAGATGCTCATGCTCTTTTCGTGTGAGAAAAGAGTACCTTATGCTGTGAATGACCACACTTTATTGGTACAGGTAATATTGCTGTAGCTGGGCACAGATGGGTGTAGATTTTAAATCCAATAAAATATAGGTTTTTACGCAGAAAAATTCTCAACACACAAAGAGACAAACTTGATTGCTATATTAATAAGAGGGAATGATGGAGGACTATGGCCAAATGCATGAATCAAACAACATTATAATAGTTCTTAGGGCACTGACATGCTCTTGTAGTACATTAGATTTGAAAACTTTTGACAAGCTCCTACCACTCCCTCATTCTACTTCGCAAATGGATCACAACTATGGAAATCACACGTTTCAATGGTTTCATGCAACCGAGTATTTTACCCAAGTTCCATTTGAGAAGTAGGTTTGATTGGTTCAACCATAATAGTCTTGGCTTTTGAAAAAACAATAAAAAGAACTTCAAAGTATATGTAGAGATGAAATATATATTAAAGAGCTTTTATTTTTTTGTCTTTTAAGAAAGGGGAAGATACACCAACTGTAATATAATTAAGGCAATCAAGAATATTTTTTTTGGTGCAAGCAATCAAGAATAATTGTTTGCTAAGCAGAACAGTAGAATCAAAAAAAGATGTTGCAATTAACGAAGGATGAACGAAAAGGGATCAATATTTGCCATAGACATTGAAACGGGTTTCTTTTCGTCCCTTCCTAACCAATTTCGTTTCATCTAAAATAGCAAGGGGATGACTTGCCCAACATATTTTGTTCAAAGGAAATTCAAATCATGAAGCTGGAAATTAAAGCAACAAATAAAGGAATCACTTAAAAGTTGAGAATAATCTCTAAACAAAATGTAAAAATTAATAAGATAAAGCAAGCTGCCATACCCGTACATGAGAGTCCACATAATGGTGAAATAACTAACCGTGACAAATGGCATCATGATCCATAATCTATTGATATTTTATAGTTTAGTTCCAGAATGCTTGAATAGTTTGTTTGTGGAGCCAATTGTTCATGAATGATTCTGCAAATTGCATGATCAACTTGCTTGAATTCAGTTAGATGATGTCCCCAAGATTCATGATTTGAAACCTGGTAGTGAAATCTCGACCATTTTTTTCCTAATTCTTTCCCTCAAGGAAAGATATGCTTATCAACTCAAGCCATGTATCTATGCTATGGTCCACTTAATTCGAGCATAGTTGGTTGGATTGGATTTTTCTAAATGCCAACCGGCTCTACAAATGGGTCAAGTGGGTTTTGGACCCAAACCTGGCTCTGCTAGACTCGCTAGTTTGCCCTTAGGTCTAATTTTTGCTATTAGGTGCTAGAGGAGCTGTTATTATAATGGGACCGTGGAATATTTTATGACCAAAATACCCTGAATTAGTGAAGAAAATATCCTTTGTATTCAAATTTAATGACATTTCAACCGACATTAACTAGGTTTCTTTAGTGAAATTATATTCTACACCTAGTGCACCGGCTCATCATTACACCAGATCAATTCATTTCCGACATATGGACTACCTCATTCCAAAACCCTAGCCTCTTGCCCTCCAGCCCTAACTCCCCGCCCCCCTGCCTCGTGGTCTCTGCCATAGCTATCGTGCGCCATCTCGTCACCTCCAACCCCTTGAGGGTGACATGGCCACCAATGGATCCAACTCCATTATCCGCTTCATTCATGTGAACCTCTTAAAGAACCATTGCTAGCCCTAAGCTATCTCCAAGCGCACCGGCCATCAGACCTTCGGGGTAGCATTGTTGGCAAGTGCCCTTCTCATCTCCAGTTTTGTCCAACTATACCTTTCTCTATTCCTCCACCTACTCCTTCTCACATTCAACAGAGCTTGTGGTGGCGCTCCTCCACTACACCACCACCAACATCATACCCTAGTATTCTTGTGCTGAGATCTGCATCTCCTTCAGCATCCTCTATGGCTGTCCCCTGCAACTTTCCCATTTTCGGCCTCATGCATGACTCCCTCATGTGGTCTACCCTCAATGTTGGTGGCACCATCGTCTCTCTCAAAGAAGGCCATGCATGGTTTTGATCCATCACCGAGGACTCCCCTGCTCTTCGCGCCCACATCGTTTGCTACCACACATGCCTCGTTGATGCTAATGATCTCCTCAAATCCTATCGATTCGAGCCCTACCACCTCCCACCGGCGGCAATGCCTCGCAAGACCAACCGTCGCTGCCTTTTAGTGGCAACGCGGGATGCAGGTGACAAAACCAAGAGGGGGGCGGAGTAGGAATAGCAATGGATTGGGTATAGGTTGGGTCGGTCAATACCCATACCCCTTCCGCAGTTAAGAACCTTGAACCCATACCCACCCCATACTCGTCTCAAGTTAGATTGAGTACTGTGGTCGTACCAGGTATTGAAAAAAAAATTCTAATTTTCAATCGGTGGGAACTTTCCATATTGCTCATAAATTTTTCTTTTTTAAAAAATATAAAAATCTTATTTTTATAAAATATTTTTTTATTCTTTTTATTTGAAAACTCTAACTAAATAATTTATTATTACTATTATTATTATTGTTATTTGCCGCACTTTTTTTTATTTCCATAAATCAGAGGAGTTCCTGTTGGGGTGACTTACAAATACGGAAGGGGTGAACTGTTTGTGGTACATAAGTTCGACGCAGCATGATATGTAAAAAAGGCCGGTAAAAAAATAGCCCGGGACTCCACTCTTTTACCTGCCACGTGGCAACATGGGCGGCCTCCTCCCCGCGCTGGGCCTTTGGGGAGCACGTGATGTGTCGGCCAACGATAGCAACAATCAAACTAAATGGGTCGGTGGGAATTAAGGCTGCAAATGGGTCGGGTCGACCCGTGACCCGACCCGACCCGACCCACGTAGACCCGACCCGATCCGAATTTTAGGACCCGCGGGTCCGGGTCGGGTCCTAAAATTGGACCCGAATCATTTTCTGGGTCGGGTCTGGGTTTACCAAACGGACCCGACCCGACCCGAATGGACCCGAAGAGAGAGAGAGGAAAAGCAAAAGAAAGTCTTTTCTTTTTTTTTTTCCTTTTTTTTTGGCGTGGGTTGTGGTATTGTTGGTCAGTGTGGGAGGATAGCAAGTTAGCAACAAGCATAGGTTCACAGAATCCAAAGGAACGTCGGCCCGTCAGGATTCTCTCTCGATCTATTACACTGTTGAGACCTCTGGTGTCTCGGTAGCTGCCTTTTTTTTTTTTTCCTTCTGTTTTTTGGTTTTTGTTTCTTTTAACTTTTGAAGGGAGAGAGTGAGGGAACACTGCAACTGAATATGGGTCATGTGCCAGTTTTCTGTAATGGAATTGGATTTTGGAAGAAGGTCTGGGATTTTTTTTGTCCTCGTGAGAGGGGAGCTGGGAGACACCGAGTTCCGTCCAAATCAGTCATATAGATAAAAAATAGTGTGATATGAAATTTGGCTTGTAGACCGACTTAGTTAGTAAGTCATGGGTCATCTATTCTGACTGGAGCTCAATTGCAAAGTCTTTCAAGTCATGGGTCACCCAGCACCTCATAATTATGATATGACCAAATTAGATTTGCCCAAATTTTTTCCCAAAAGCATAAAAAAATTGGACCCGATCGGATCCGGACCCGACCCGAATCAGACCCGGACCCGACCCGAACCCGACTCGGACCCGACCCGACCCAACCCGATCTTCAACCGGGTCGGGTCCGGGTCCAAAATTGGGACCCGAACAAAAAACCGGGTCGGATCGGGGTCACCTAGGACCCGACCCGACCCGACCCATTTGCACCCCTAGTGGGAATCGTCGCGGTGCGACCTTTCCAACAGCCTGGTGACCACGAAGGATTGGGCACGAAAGTGGTGGCGTTAAATTCGGGGCGTCTGAGAGAGAGGGTGGAGCAGCTCACGGCGTCCGTCCAACTAAAGTGGGCATGCCAATCGCCATCACTAACTTTGGCAGTTCCCAACCCGTAACTCTGCACCTGCAAAAGTATTCGACATCTAATAATTTTGTCTACAACTCTTTTATGTTACATATATCAATTTTTTCCTGAGCGACAGGGGGCACTATCCTCCGAACTAAATTCATGACTCTTATGGTTCCGGTAGATGCTGCTTAAACACATCAAATTAATCATGGACCAGTATGTGTTGGAAGTCTTCTTCCTTCTAATAGTTTGTAATGTTAAGAGAAATTTTAGTCTCACATTCCTTGTGTAGAATTTTTTATATAGCTTTATAAATATTCATATCCTACATATGTTCAAGTAACGTTTTGATAGAAATTTGTGGAGAAAAAACCAATATTATATTAATCAAAGATTGACATTTGGCATTAGCACATGCACATGTAAAATTCAAATCGGCTATAAATTTATTTATTTAATTATTTTTATTAGACTAATACAGTTTTGTACAATATAACTGTCAAAGGCAGTTTTTATCCGTTTTATACAAAAAAAAATAAAAAAATCTGCATAAGCAGTTATGTTTTGAACGGACATTGTTCCAATAGTTATGTTGGTCCAAGATTTAGTTAAGGGTTATAAATAGCCAATGTCCTTCACAGATTAAAGGTAACTTCTTTTTCTAAACTTTTCATTCAATTGTTCTCGAAAATTCTAGTTTTGCTGGCTAGGATTCTATTTCGGTTTTATTGTATCCTGAAACGAATTTGCTGGATCACCAACAATAATATAGTGGGGGCAAAATTCGCTTAAGGACAGTGTTAATTCACGCTTGCTCTATCTATAAAGAGCAAGGGTAGGATGATTATGCTATAAATGAAACATATATATATACACACATACATACATATACACACATATATACATATACATACATACATACATATATACATACATATATATATATACACACACACACACACACATACATACATATAAATAATCTTATAAATAAGCCAAAGAAACTTGAGTGGCGGCGAAGTGGAGCAATTGGGCCGGGCCCATGATGAGCTTTAAGCAAGAGGGTCCTCCAGACATTAGAAGCCACACTCACCTAGGAGTAGGTATGTTTCATCATAAGAAGTTCTCAGGAGAAATCTCCTCTAATAATTTGATCTTGAAACTGTCGAAAATCAAGTGCATAACTTTTAATGCAACTTTCATTGTTCAATATCATGCATCAGGTGGTACGAAAGCAATTATACAGTCACTGAATTATAGATGTAGCTTTCAGAATTCATTTTCTTGAAGTCCTTGCGAACTCCTTTTTCATGAGATCGAACTACTTATCACTATAGCAAAATTGAAATAGAAGGTTGGTAGGATAGCACTTGTACTGGCAGTTTCTCAATACAGTGCGTGCATTAGTTGGAGTTTCCTCTATATTAAAGAAGCCACACCTACCTATGAGTAGGCACATTTCATCATGAGCAGTTCTACCTAGGAATAAGTCCCATCTAATAATTTGATCTCAAACTTGTAAAGGATAAAGAGAGTAAGCATATTTCATCTTGAGAAGTTCTATCTAGGATTAATTCCCATCTAATAATTTGGTCTGAAACTTGTAGAGAATGAAGAGCATGAACTTTAATTTAACCTTCCCCTCAAATCCTTGCAGACTTTGTTGATGAGATATATAGCTTAGAGAAAGCAGAGAACAAGTAATGGAAGTACTAACATGAAAATTCCTTTGTTAATCATTTTTACTAAATTAACATATGCTTCCTCGGTTCAAAAATCCATCACTGAATTTGATTAGTGTCCGAAGTATAATGGGGATTTATGTACAAATCTGGCACCCATAGATTGCAGTTAGAAAGAAACAAGAAAAAATTGGCTTACCTTTTCTTTATTTCTGAAGGACTTGTTAACTCTTTGTTTACACACCACTAGCATGCATTATCCAAGATTTCAAGCCTAACAATTTGCAAACAAAGTATTCAAATATTCAAAAAAAAGAATGTTTTCTATAGCGATGATGAAAAATACTTTGTATAATGAAGAACTAGGGATAGTTATAATTTACGTGTTTTCTCTTTTGCGTCGTAAAAATATTTTATATTATAATATCAATGGCTAAGAGTTAAAAAATAAAAATATATGCATCACAACTCGTATTGATATTATTGATCAACCTAATAATATTTTTAGTTCCAGCATTCCTAATATTCATTAGCTACAAACAACACACAAAAATATAAGTTTAAGACCGACCTATCAGAAGGGTAGTGCAAATCTTCACCAGTGTTCTGTGTGAAAAATAAGTTTAAGAACATTAATTATAAATCTTTTCAACCCCCCCCAAGGATGACCCTAGCGCCACTCTTCTTCCGATGCACTTAAACACATCACATGCATTCTCATTTAATTCCCATGGTATCAATTAAAGACTGACCTCGTCGATAGGGAACCCGAGCCAGAGCCCAAGGTAAGATTGAGTTGAGGCCAGTGCAAGAACCTCTATTGCAAGGATAGTGTTAATACGATCCTAACAAAATGGCTGTAAGATATGCACGGCAATACTGTATTACATCATATATATACGATTTTGTTCGGAAGTTGTGTCGCATGTCTATCGAATTCTAGGCATTGTATGATTGTATCCTACTACTCCCAAACGCCATCCAAACCTGCTTGAAATTGTCTAACTAAAACAATCAAAAGCACGTCAGAGAACAGGACTTTATTTAGCATAAACACGGCTTGAAATTGACCCCACTGCTTCTATTATAATACCTCTGGAGGATTCTTCAAGTGCAAACTTTTAGCTCACTAGCCGAAGTCATTTCCGGCATTTTCGAGCCTAATTTCTCTTGGCATGGGAAGTGATTTCAGACCATTCCGAGACAGAAACTTCTTTAGGACTTGGGTTGTCTTTAACCCAAAGCCAATCAAAGCCCAAACCGAAGTGGGCCTAACATGGACCGCACAAGCAGTGAACTAGAGACGGACCAAATCGCCTTGTAGCGACTGACGCAGGTCACCGTTGAATCGGCTTCCTAAGATACGGTCTGTCATAGCACACGTGGGGAAAGATCTGCATGCCTCTACTTCTCCTGGCGTTTTACATGTGGCACGTGTCATGGGCAGTTGGAGCGCCACCTGCTTGGAAGAATTGAAGAGCCAAGAAGGGTGTAGAGAGAGAGAGAGAGAGAGAGGAAGCTAAGAGAGGGGTGAATGGACCTGAGGAAGGTGGAGGAGAACGAGGGAGTCGTCACCTCAACCTTGGGAGGAGATGGCGGCAAGTGCGAAGTTGATTCGAGCCGCGCACTCCAGTCTTTTCTGGATCACATTCCCATCGATACAATCCCTGGCATCCGTAACTCGTCTCCTGGTACGTATTCTTTCGGTCCTTCTTCAATATGAGAGGAAGCTTGTTTGCCAATATATGGTTTTTCTTAGGATGGAGGAATGCTAGCTCCTTTTCTCATATTAAGAATGCGATAGGTGTTCATGCTGTTGGTTGCTGATGTTAGCTGACTACTAAGCAGGGATGGGGAAGGAAAAAAAAACATGAAAGGGCTGATGTTACATAAGACAACATGAAAAAAAGGGACTCGAGAGATGAAATGAATCTAGTATGGCTGGTGTTGTTCATGATTTTACTAGAAAGTTGACAGTTTTAAATTTTATTTTCGAAGTAATATTCGGATACTGCCACACCAACATCGGCTTCTTAATGAAATTTGTTTGCTCATTTGTCTGTTTGTTAATTCTTATTCATACAGAACTTGAAACTCTGCTTCAGCTCTGTGGTCGTACAAGGTCGAGAATGTGAGGCCTGACTTCAGACTAATAATAAAATCGAAAGTCCAAATGCGAACAAGTCTTTTAGAATATAGAATGTGATCTTTTAGTTTTATTGCCGTACTTTAAGTTTTGCCCGTCTGTATTGGCTAAGCTTTGCAGATCAACATATGTTTCATTGAGGTTTGAGATTATTTTTCAGGTGACTCTTAAAAGATGCCAACTTTCTAAAATGATTTTGACATTCTAGTCATTATCATGCAAGTTAATTAAATGCCATTGATCTAGCTGAGCAAGGCTTGTTGGCTATTGGAATTTAAGCTCATTTTACTGACTAGTATTCGTCTGAAATCCTCTTACACCTGACAGAATTTTGGTTCGGAACTGCATTCGTCTGACGCACAAATTTCGTACTGGATTCAACTTAAAATGCAACCACATGCCAACGTCGTCATAAAAAAAAAAAAGATCGTTAAATAAATTGCTGGTCTCCTACCAGCATGATGGCCTGTTTTCCGTTATAGCAATGCCTCAATGATGTGGCTTATTTTCTCTTTTGCTAAGAAAAAGAGATGTTTTTATTTTTTAAGTGCCCTTTTCAAATATATGACTTTAGATAGGAAATAATTATGCTGTAGATTTAGAAATCGAACTTAGATGGAGTTACATGATTTGGTCTGTTCTTATTTATGTAGTTCTGCTTGAATGGACTTTTTTGTATTGTAAGTTGAAATTGTTCGGGGGAATCATTCAATGTGTCATCAATTCTGTACAGTTCTGGAGATAAAATCTGACGACTGTGTACAAGATGCAATCAGTTTGTTGTATGATAAAAATGTATCTGGTGCACCGATTGTGGGTAATGTGAATTCTGATTTAAAGGAATTTGTTGATCGGGATATAGGCTTCATTGAATTTTCAAGCATGGTCTTGTGGTGCCTCGAGGTAAATGATCTTCACTTCATTTCTTTCATGTGCAAGTATTATGACTAAGAACAAGTCATTATGGTACTTTTCTCAAAGGAAAAATTGATGTTTCAGATGTTGTTGTTGTTGTTTTTTTCCTCTTTATTTGGTTCAGATGCAGCTTCATTCAATTATAAGCTCATAAATAACTTCAAATATTTTGAGTCATGCTGAGTTTTCCTCTTCATGGTCATACTCAAGTGCCTTTTGACATCATGGTTTGTGTTTATCGACTTTAATCAAGGATCAATGTATTTTATCCAGTTTCATGATACTTTGTTTATTCTTCACTAGGAATTTGACAAAGTGAAAGTTGAATCGAAAAACAACTACCTGGGGTTTCTCTCGGTGCTAGAACAAACATCTAAAATTGGACGAACCAAGGTAAGCCTTGCGAAATTCTTGACATTTATTGACTTAATCCTATGACTTCCTGACATCTTAGTTCCACAAGTCCAAGCAAACGTTAGATTGCTCTAATGCACGAAATGATCCTGCTGAAATCAGAAGCCTTGATTTTATGCACACATATAGTTCCCTGAGTCTACAATGTCACTTACATAATTTTAATCCACTGGACTCACCACAGTGTGCTTGCATGTTGACTCAATCTCGATAAACATGGCATAGCAACATGATAGTGTTTGTTCCATAAATAATAACACTAACATTCTTCTTTGGAACGATATTAGCTATACTACTAGACGTTGAGCGAGTTGCTTGAGCATAATGCTTTTTCTTTAAAGACAATGCACTCTCTTGTTCATCCATGTTTACTAAATTCAGGACTATCTTAAACAGATAGGGGAGCTAGCAAAATCATTCTTATGGGAACCCTTCTTCCCTGTTCAAGCAGCTGACTCACTTTTTCATGTGCTGATGCTCTTCTCGAAACACCACAGATTGAAAGTAGTACCAGTTGTTGAGTCATCCAATTCTTGTGTCATTGGTTTCATTACTCAGGTAACTATATCTATATATCTAATTTACTCTAATACATGTTCTCAAACAGGGATAGTTATTTGTGATATATTTGTTTTGGAAAAAGCATAAGATGCTTTTGTTGTCTTAGAGTGCAGTGGTTCAGCTGCTCCTCCAGTCTAGTGGACTAGAATGGTTCGACCAAATTGCAGAGAAGGCCCTCAGGGAATTTGGGTAAGTCAGAAGAAGTGAAATAAAACTTCTTCTTTTTTTCTTTTTTCATATAAACATAATGAAAAAGGAGGAGAGCAAATATGTTTGAAGTGGAAAGCATGGGCTTATTTGTGCAAAGACAAAAAAGATGTGTTGAAAAGTATTCGATCACTCACTGACACTTAAGAATGGCATCTGCCATCTATACTGGGATCAAATATGTTAAATTGTCCAAAGCTATAAAGTCTGTAATTTAGACATTAATATGATCGATCTACCTGACTGCAATGAGGAAAGAAGCAGAGCCTAGAAAGCTAAAATGTTAGGATAAATTGGATGCGAGGTTATATTAGGTATATGATCAACTATAAACCAAATCAAGTTGTATTTTAGAAAAGGTCTGCTAAACTAATTTATATATGTTCTGCGTAGGTTCATGAATGCTGGTGGGTTTGTTCATGTATTCGCTGATCAAAGCTTGGCAGATGCATTGCACGTACTGTGGGAGAAACAAATTGATAGAGTTGCAGTGGTCGAACGGAAAACTGCAACCCTGATGGGGTGTGTGAGGTGCAGTGAGGTTTATCTTCTTCTGGAGGATGAGTCCATATTCAACAGCAGGAAGTAAGTTTTTGATCACCATCTTTGTTAACTGTGGCAGTAACACTGTTTGTAAGGATGGGGCAACAACCTGAAGGTGGCTTCCTTCAGAAGAAAAATAAAAATAAATGCACAGAAAAAAACAAGAAAAAAAAATAAAGGTGAAGATATAACCATCCTGGAACCACCAATACTGTTTGATTTAATGAGTTTAATTTATTTTGTTGCTTAATCCAACATCGAAGTAACAACTGTGACTTGATTGATTGAATATCTGAGCTTTAGTTCAGTTTATGTTTCATGATAATATTTTTGCTTAAAGAAATTGTTGCTAGGATTATAAATATCCCATGCAGCATTACAGTTTCGAAATCATTGTTTTTGCTGATTAAAAGAGGATTCATGCTATCGATCATTTAGCTTGGATGGTTTTCTTATTTGAATTTCTTTTTTCCTGGAAGAACGGTAAAAAAATGACCTTTCTGAGTTTCAACCGATGATCGCGTCCTTGTGTGGGAGCTAAGAAGAGGTTTGAACTTGCACACCAAGTCCCAGTGGCTTTTGTTATGAGCAATGGCTGCGCATAAGGTCAGACGTTTCAATATACAATGGTCATCTGATGTCAACAAAGCTCCATAAACTACTTCTCTACAAGGTGCCGTCGTCACTTAACATAGACATTATGAACAGTCACTGAAGCTTATTACTTGTTATAATCTTGAACATAAATTATAATAGCCTTCACACATATTGAAAAATTATCAATGAACAAAGTTGCTCTTGTTAGCCTGTTGTCAATGAACAACCTTGCTCTCATCGCTTATTGTTAACAGCTTTCATAAATACGAGAGCTGATGGGAAACACTTGCAATTTCAGGTGCCTCACCATTGACGAATTCATCAAAAAATCCAACGCTGTCAGAAGCGATCCGGGCACCAATTCATCAGCAGAGAAAGCACGTGCTTCTATTGGGGCTCTCTGCCTAAAGAATGAGTTCCTTCCTCAAATGGGCACCCCGACAACCAACCGGAAGACTGATACCCTCAAACAAGCCATGGAGAATCTGGTGGCATCCGGGAGTGATTGCACTTTCTTAGTCAATCAATCAGGACAGCTCGAGGGTGTCGTCACGCTCGGAGATATCATCTCGGAGTTCTCTCCACCCTGCATGGATTCAAGAATTGATGGGGGTGGATTCTTCAAGTCAGCTCTAGAGCAGGCCGGGTGCCATGTGGAGGACGGAATGATGATCCGAAAACATTAAAGTCTTGGTCTCGCTCTCTCGTATTTACAGAAATTCTGATGCCGATTTCAGCAATGGATGTAAGAAGTTGCTGTAATTGTAACTAGCAACCTTGCCTATCATGAATCAGCGTGTCACATGATTTGCCTCTGTGTCCGTAATTTCTTTCTCGGTAGCATCGTGGACTTTCATTGATGCCTCTGAAAGATTTCCCCGTTTCCTTTTGCTAGGAGTAGTCTGAAGGGAATCTCCCTGTTTTGCGTGAAAAGATTAAGATGAATGGATTGTGTAGATTAATTATCCGGCCTTCGTTGCTGGAATTTTTGCATTGTCCTGGAAGCCAAGTACTGTGTAAATGAGGCCATGCAATTCAGTAAAGGTGGAACATGCAGTTTAACTTGCCACTGTGCCACTGCTGCACTGCACAGTCTCATGATCGAGCGAAGTCTCCACACTGTATGAGACTCCCGTAGAAGCAGAATGTCCAAGTTGGAAGGCTGATGGCTAATTTCCCAGGTAACCCAAGGGAAGTAGTAGCGGACTAGCGGTAATAGCTGATGGCAGCCGAGAGAACCGAAGCAAGTTGGCACACTGATTTATTAACTGTTTCCTGAACGCTTCTGACTTCTATTAGATATGCCTCTGTTCATTTTTGCCACATCCAATATATTCATCTGGCAAATGCTTTTATCTATGAAGTCCATTACTGTTACCCGCAATGTGGTTGTCTCTGAAGATTCTTTGTTGTGTTGTTGGTTTCGGCCATCAATGTGGTAGTGCTGGGGTTAATCTTGCCTTCCTTGGTCGTGGATTGAACAACATAAGGTTTGATTTCCTTGCTCGATATGCAGAAACTTTGAAGACTTTCAAGAGAGAGATTCTTCGTGGTCCAGCCTGCTAGCTGAAAAGGCTCTACTTCCACATGTCACAAGGTAATTGGTGCCCTATACAACCCCGCTGTGTATTGCACCAAACCCATGAATCATAAAACTCTCCATCATAAGACTCTTTTCACAAGCTACCAGCCTTGGAAAGGAATCAGCAACACAAGCAAAACCACCTAACAACATCCATTGAGGCAAAACATGCTGAAAATAATATAAAGGACAATGATGGAAAATAGACACTCCTTTGTTTCTCAACGTCAACAAACCATGTCAAGGTTCACATTTCAATGACGGTGTCTGGTCAAAACTTTCAAAGACAGTTAACAAAGAAAAGCTGATAACATGATCGGCTGTACCTGCAAGCTTCAAAATTCGAGCATAACTTGTGCATACCATGCCAAATATTTGCTCTGTAAATCAAGCGAAACATAAAACGCGTCATTCTCCAGGTAAGGGGAAAGAAATAATTCAAAAAATATCATCACCGCTCATATTATAGAGGCGAACTAGCAGTGTGCACACTATACCTCAAGATTTTCATGCAATTACATTTGAAACTCGGTTTCTGGAGCCTGCAAATCACTTTGAGGGGCAGAAAACAAAAAACTTCTGACCATGAGCTTAGAGATTCAACTCCAATGGTCCTTAAGTGATTTGTAAATAAAATTGGATTGATGGAAATGTGTCCTAAGTTCCAAGGAGAACTATAGACTGGGAGCAACGGGATTATGAGTACAATTCCAAAATAGAGAGAAATTTACTAGGAGCAACTCGATTGATGGACATGTGGCCTAAGTTCCAAAGAGAACAGTAGACTAGGAGCAACTGGATTATGAGTACAATTCCAGAATAGAGCGAAATTTACTAGGCATTTGCATTGCTATTCTAAGTTCCACTGGAACCATGATCTAAACAACTGCAGATCATAACTGGTGCTGGTGTAACAGCTCCGAGAAAGCTTTACAAAACTTTTATTTAACTTTCAAAATTTTTTTAGGATCTAATTATGTAAGTACAAGTACGTAGATATACATACATATGCATGAACACATGCATGCATATGTCGATACATACATACGCATGCACATACATATGTAGATACAAACCTACATGCACACATACATATATGCATACATACATACATATATACATAAATACGTACATACATATGTACATATGTACATACACATGAATAGACATACACACAGACATTCATACATATCTACATAAGTACATATGCATAGAGATGCCTAACTAGCAAAGATTTACAAAAGTTGAACTGAAATAATTAGGATTTTGATGCTATTGTTGACCAAGAACCATTATCATCTTTGGCGACTTGCAGCTCTCATTTAGATGAATTAGGGTTTTGCAAACTATATAAAGGATAAAAGCTCTAGCAATATGAATATATACCACAGAATCAAAGTTTATAAAAGCAATTTAAATCCTAGAAAATTTAAGAGAGCCTGTGACCTATGAAACCAAGGATGACAAAAGAATATGTTAAAAACAGACTATGGAATTCAGTTTCCTTGATGGCAACTATGGAAAAAAAAAGAAGGTGGAGACATGACCCTTAATGATAATATGTATAAATTCAAAAAACTGGGCAAGAAACTTACTGGTGCAATGCTGAATCTTGCCAACCTCCCAACCTCAGTTAATTTTAGCACCTTTCATTCACCAAAACAGCATCTACACCAGGTTTATTAGACATGTCCATCACTTTCTGCACCTTCTGGGCTGCAGCAGACAGGAAGCATAGGTTGAGTTTAATCATCATTACCCGATAAAAAGTCATGTGCTCTTCAGAATCCTTCCATTCTCCATACTACAGAAGACCCCCTTTTCTGAAATTCACATGGCCGAAAATTGTTCATTGCTTTCCCCATCAATGCCATAGCTGCAATGCTTGGTAATTGCTTCCCATCAAAATTTTCAGGTACAACTTTCGAGTTTTCTGGTTCACATGGCACTGGTGTTGCTAGTTTTGCTTGAACAGGTGCTGCTTGAGAACTATTACGACACCATCTTCGAATCCAGAAACGTATATCTTTTACTGATGCTCCATAGGAATGCACAACATTATGTGGTGACAGCATGGTCTTATCAAGCTTCTGCTGTTCTTCAAGACATTTTGTCAAAGCAGAGCTTGGTTTGCTACAATTAACTACTCTATCGAACAAGGTTCTGATTTCTCTACTTGACTGACAATCCCTAATTTTGAATCTCTTAGCACCAAGGGCAAGAGAGTCTGAAGGGTTCTGTCTAAGACGTTTAAACCATCTACTGCTTGCATCTGCACGTACTGAACTTTCCAGTAGAGTGCTGGTATTTGAATTATTTGGCTTCCCAACATGAGAAAGAATGTGATCTGCATCCATGCTCTCTGTTCTAGATGTGTTCATTTCCCTGTTAGTCATACCGGCTGCTCTCTCTGAAGAAGTGGGATGCTCAACATTCATATAACGTAACTTGGTTTCTGCATCTCCGTTTACAGCTTGTTTGGTTGGTGAAGCTGCTGTTGACTCACATTTTGACAGTTTAGGGCACACAACACCCTGTGGAATCTATAGTTTAATAACAATAATCTGATAATCATCTTAATGGTATGCTGATTAATCATAATATGCATGTAAACATCAAGGCACCACATAAGACAATAGGGCTACACAAACGGTTGCAACCTTTCTGCATAAAACTGCATATTAGGAAGGTCTAGTGCAGTTAAAGATGCAGATATTTGCAGTGTACAATGAATCTCATGTATAAGAGCATCAGCCACATCAGGAAAACAATGGCTGAGTTTTAGTCTTAAGATGACATAAGTGGAATTGTAATAGTTATTAGTAACACCAATCTAGAAAAATATCTGGGGAATGAAATCCACATCTACATGGTGCCACAGGTGGAGGCAAGAAGAACAGAAAATAACAAATCTTGGATGACTCTCTCATCTATGAGATCACCTTCCTCCTTTCTCTACATCTTTTCTCCCATTTACCCGCTCTCTCTCAATTTGATAAAGTCATATGTGCTATAAACATCTATGTGCTAAATGATATCAGAAACACGTCAGTAAATGACCAAAGATGTATGACGCAAAGGATAGATGTAGTACAATATGGAAAAATTATCTAAAGGTCCTTAAGAAAACAACAAATTGCCATTGTTAGTAAAGCCAAGCTAACCTGTTAAGAGTTGAATCTCCTAGTCCAGAGATATAAGCAGTGACATCAAGACATCCCCAAACAATACAAGACCATCCCACATCTATTAACCATATGCTGACTTGTTAAAATGTCAGGATTTTCTGCATGATTTCTTGCACCCACTCTACCAACACCCACTCCAGTGACATACCATCTTCATTAATCCATTCAAAAACCATCTCTTGCTTTTGTTCCTTTTTACAAAATTACTTTTGATATGCAACTCATAAACAAGAGAAACCAGTCAATCTTTATTACTTCAGATCTTTAATAACATCAGATGCATGAGCAACTGCATACCAAAGTTGTGGGGTCATATTGTGGTGAAGCTAAGAATTGCAGGTTGTCGGATCAACCCAGAGATGTATTTTCCTTGGATGAAAGACTAAGGTTCATTTGGATTAATATGAGCTAAAGAATACGAGGTGTAGGTGTTCGAGTATCATCTTAACTCTGCATAAACCTTGCATATTACCTTTCTCTTGCATTGTCAGTGACATGATTACAAACTTGTCAATAATATTACACGACCTCTATACATGAGTTCTATGCAAAATATCTATGTATGCATGTGCATATGGACAGTCCATGCACAAAAAACATGTATGGAAAGATGCATGGGTGATGGATGGATACACACGAGAACGAGAGAAAGAAAGAGAGATGCGCAGACACAGAGAGGGAGAGAAAGAAGGAAGGAGAATCCTGCTAATAGGATTTAAGTGCAATCGAAAAAGTGAAAAAACATTGGAGTTGAAAATCTGTACTTTTAGAATGGTCTACACTCTACAACATACAAATACCTAAAAAAGTAAAATAAAATCATTTGAACATATGATACAGTATTTGATTTTACTTGTAATTTAGAGCATTCAAATCCACTAAATTTTGGTTAGAACATGTTTCGAGATCTGTGGATGATGATGCAGTAGATGGATGTTCAGTTTTATAGGCTTCCATATATGCTTGCTCACTAGTCTATCTTTTTGGTCATTTTTGGTCCAACTGATGCATAACTGAGTGATAGACTAAATGTATGCATTCTGTTTGAGGCATTTAGATGTTACCCTTATGTTTGGATCTATGACTTAAATAAAGCAATCAGTAGGTTTTTTTGCTACACAATTCAAACAAGCTCAAGAAAATGCAGTTGCATAATTCCACAGCTTAGGAGTCTAAATAATTCTATCTATGGATATTTCAGCGACCTAAAAAAAAAATGTAAATATGCTTAAGCTCCTGCATGAGGACATGTTGATTGCCTATACCTCTTGCACTCTGGAATAAGTTTCACCTGCAAAACATGAAGAAGAATGATCAGTT
This sequence comes from Phoenix dactylifera, assembly GCF_051530095.1. Taxonomy (NCBI): domain Eukaryota; kingdom Viridiplantae; phylum Streptophyta; class Magnoliopsida; order Arecales; family Arecaceae; genus Phoenix; species Phoenix dactylifera. The sequence goes on along the minus strand of NC_143198.1, from coordinate 26,815,496 downwards.
AAAAAGTATAGGAAATCTGTATATAAGTGCTCCTAAAAGTAAGGTCTAGACTAATGCGGTGCTATAACATTTTCCTCCCAGTGATGCAGTTAGATTGGCAGATACTTTTTCTAAGCAAGAGAAAGTTGAAGCACCTAAGTTCACTATAGGTTAATCATACAAAAGCTGTGATTAGCTTTGTACCTGCTGGAGAGCTTGGTACATGAAGAATACCAACAAGCATTGTATCAGTCTTATATGATGGTTCATCTTGTGTTTCCAGAGTATCCATGCCATTGCCATCTTCTCTATCTCCAATGTTGCTTGAGTTTACCAGAGGCTGCAGATCATCATATTGCATGCCAATGTACTGTGAAACAGTAGGTAATGTTAGCATTTCGAAGAAGGGAGATCCTTTGACTTTGGCATAATCCATTGACTTTTCAGTCATTAGCTTTTCATGAGACAACTCCGTGCCCATCTTCTTTGTGATTAACAAATTCTCCACTTGATCAGAAAGTTTCTGACATTCTCCTATTCTTTTGTTTGCAGTATTCAAAGTGGTCTGCACTCTCGGTGTTCCCACATCAAGAACGGAGCAGTTGGGCATTTGACATGATGAATGACGAAGATATCCAATATCATCTAATCTGTTTAACCCTAGAAAGCTTTTCTGACTAGGTAACAATCCACTACCAGAAACATTAAGTAGCTCTTCATTATTATGTTCACTAGTTAGTAATCGAAGAGGAAAATCACCAGGAGAAGAGTCTCTAGGCATTTGCATGGACCCACTGCTCACCCTCGACCGTGACCTCTTAAAATCACGAGCAATTATTTTGTCATCGCCTTTCATTTCTGACATCATGAATGCAGCATTGTTGGAGATATTACGAAACATATGTTCCAAACTAGTGACAGTAGCGTTTAGAGAATGTTCCTTAAACTCATGCTCTGAGCTCAAAGGATCACTTTCTCCTTTAGTGGAATTACAAGGCCTCATATCTGATCCAAAGAATTTTAATCTTTCAATTGCTGAGTGCGAGATAGATCCTGTAAAATCATCTTGACAATGTAAGAAGCCTTTCATAGATTTACAAGAATCAATCTCTTGGTTTTTTTGTGTCATCATTTCCACTTTAAGCTGCTGCTCTTCTGATGCAAATTCTATTACATGGGGAGCCAATTTAGTTTCATTCAGTAGTATTTGAGGCTCAGATAATCTACCAGCCACAGCACCATGTACTGACCTTTTTTTTGGATTTAAGATGCTCTCTATTTTGCAGTTGATGTCAAACTTGGGAAAGCTGTTCAATTCTGAGCAACCATTTTCTGAATTCATGATACCATAAGTATTGAACTTTTCCCATTCTATAGAAGAGTCTGGAAACTTATGAACAGATAATGTATCTGATACTGCTGCTCTAGCATCAAGTAACTTCATTTTTTTCTGAACCACAGAATTGTTAATTATCTTACACTGTCGATTTTCAGCTCTCACAGATTCAGTTGACTGGTGAACATCTAAAACCACATTTAATTCATTAGGATCGGCTCTATGCACACTTTTGTTTGCAGAGGTTTTTCCTTGATTCATACCTCTGCTTAATATTTTGGTGGCCTCTATAGATTTTGTAGTTTCAACTGGCAAGTGCCCCTGCTCTTTTACAATATTTTCTTGGTATCTTGCATCAGCAACCGTACAACATTTAGAACTAGTTGAACTGCTGCTTACTTGCAACCAGTGTGCCATCCATTGTGACTGGTATTGATAACAAGATTTTCTAACATTCACATTACTCAAAAGAAGTTGTATATCTTCTTTGTTATCACATCTTTGTACAACAGGTTCTAACATGATATCCTTTTTGAAGAGTCAAATCTCCTGAGCTAAACTAATTGAAATTTGTGAAGCCACTCCAGAGTTGACACATTGATTTCCAAGTGTTCTGAAGTAGTTTTTAGATTCATTCAAGAGAAGCCTGCAAGAAAAGAAAGACTCAGCAACTGTTGAAGTCCAAAGAAAAGATAGCTTTGTCAGAGCAACGACAAATACAAAAGCAACACTAAATGCTCAGAATACTCAATAAAAGGAGAAAGAACCTGTGCAAGGCGGGGCAGGGGGATGAGAATAAAGTGAATCAGTTAATGCACATCGCTCATCACTTTTCAGACCAAGGTATTCAGAAAAGCTGCATCCAGCTGTCTCGTAATTGAGCCTGTCCTGATTGTTGATAATGCCCATGGAATGCCGTACCGGCCCGTACCGGCCGGTACGGGCCGGTACGTACCGGTCCTAGACCGGTACCGGAACCACAAGAAAACCGGAGAAGAAAACCGGTATCTCCGGTTTTCTTGTGCGAACCGGCCGGTACGGAGCCCGTACCGGTCGGTACCAGCCGGTACCGCTTGGTACCGGCCTCGTACCGGGGCCGGTTCGCACCGGTACGAATTTTTTTTTTTTTTAATGAACCACAGCACGAGGCGCTGTGGTTTTTGGCTCGCGGTACCGGCCGGTACGTACCGGACCGGACCGGTACCGTACCGGTCCGGCCCGCCACCGGTACGCCGACCGGTACCGGTACGGCGGACCTTGATAATGCCCCTTGTAAGTTGTGTTACAAATATGCCATCTATGGCAGAAATATACAAGGAAAAAAAATGCAAATGCAAACCATAGCTTTATCAGTTCCTCAGTGCAGTCTATTTGAGAGAAGAACTTGTCCTTGAGATAATTATGTTGATTATTTTTAAGACCCTTGGCTAGCTGCAATTTGCACTGAATTAACATGTCCACAACCTTCCCCCTCAATCACTTCACGAACAAACTGAGTCAATTTTCACATGCTTGTCCCAGTTGTCATATCAGAGCTTAGCAGAAATTACCTAAGGTGCTCTTGGTGCAACAATAGACAAATGATCTTGCTAATCTACTAGGGTGAAAATCTCAAGGATTTAAATGCTGCCAATTTGGTAAGGATTCTAACAGAAAATGATGCTACTATGGATACAGGACATCAGTTCTCTATTGAATTGGTTTGTGGCAGTTGTGTACCGAAAGTTTGTACCAGCTGCGGCGGTTGCATACAAGTTGCTTTTTGTTCTTTTTGACACTAAACATCTTGGTCCATCACAATTGTATCAGCACCATACCATTTCAGGACAAAACTGGTACTGGACTTGGTGCTGGTATTTAAACCCTTGAATAAAATGGTGTTTAGAATATAAGATGTTCTTCCAGAATATTCGACAACTCTCAGTGTTCATCTTTAGTACTAAACATCGTAATTGTCTGTTCTTGTTTTTTTTTTTTTTTTTTTTTAAATGAGGTTATTTTCAGTAGCATGAGGCTTCTACTTGGGGTGGCATACCTGCTTCAGAAACTTGTCCCTAAACCTGCTTCCAAAACCAGTCATGCACCCACTTCCACTTCCACACAAGAGAGGCCCTTAGTTTCAGAATAAAGAAACCGCATAAGGGGAAACTGTTCTTTCAAATCCACCCAAGAGAGCCTTTATTAGCAAGTCCAAAAGTCATACAGATCATTAAAGAAGACGTTGCTCATTATTCAAAACAGAAAGCAAAATCCAACACCGAAGATCGTTTAAATCAGGCACCTTCATCAAATTTTACTCTTTCTCCTATGTTTTCAACTTTAAACAAGAGATATTATTTTTCCTTCAAACAATATTAAAACTACGAACAAATCGATTCGCCTCCCTTCCAACTCAGCAAAAAATAACTTCTTTTTTTATTATTTTTGAGGAGACAAAACCAGCAAAAGATATCAAGAAAGGAATTAGTAAAACAGATCTCTCATTCATTCACTTAAAAAAAAAATCCCCCTCACTTCCAGCTCAGCAAAAAAATCTTCTTTTTTCCTTTTCTTGACGAGACAAACCAGCAAAAAATATCAAGAAAGGAATTAGTAAAACGGATCTCTCGTTTCATTCACTTCAGTAACGAGCCAAGAAGAGATTTTCTACGGAACGATAATCCAAAATCCAATCAAGAATCAATCTTTCGAGCACTAATCTCATCAAGATCGAGCAAAAACCAAATCCAAATAATATTTCAAAAAAAACTAATCAAAAAGAAAGAAATCAAACCAGAACTCTCCAGCTACCACCGCCGTTCACCCTCCTCTCCCACTCCACACCCGAAGACGAGATCCAACTCCACCGCCAAGAGAGAGTCTCCACACTTCATCCATCCCAGAGAGAATACGGGCAGGACGGGGCCATTCGGAGGCCAGGGGTTTTGCGGGGCTAAATTTTTTGGGTTGGTTTTAAGGAGAGAAAAAAAAAAGAGATGGGCTTTGGATATAAGAAGCGAAGGGCCACGCCGCTGCACCACAGCCACGTAATCAGGAGGGGTGCCGACGTAGGCGACCCACCAGATTATTTTATTATTATATCTTTGAAGAATTTTTCTTGGTCGGGGATTGGGGAATAAAGTAATAAAAGAAGGTTTCCACCAATGAAATGATAAAAGAAGGACCACAAAATGGCTTCCACTTGTTTGTGGTCTTCCTATTAACGGACGATAACGGGTTAGGACAGTTATAACGGTCATAGGCAGGCGCCGTTACAGCAATAAAGGACTGTTATTTGGATGTCATTTTGATAAACTTAATTGTTTGAGGTTGTTAACTGGTTGATAATGGTATGATGGCTTATAACATCATAATAATGTTAACATGAACTTATATACTGAAGTAATTTATATGGATAAGGGAACAACTCCATGATAGCATTGTAGTTTGGCAGCTTGGTGTTTCCATAGACAAAACTTAAGTGGGATTTGTGATAAGAGATCGTAGGGGCAAAGACACTACAACTTGCTCAACATAACTTTATATTCCTTTTGTAGAAGATATTTGCTTGGGGTGATTTGGCGGCGGTCATCAAATAATTATGGAGACCACCATTCTTTGATGCTTGATATGTGGTATATTACTTCTCAAAATGTTTTTCACACTACCAATCGGGCCACAAAGTATAGGCCTAATAATTATGGAGACATTATTTGGATGGGTGCTGGCCCTATCTTGATTCATGGTTTTATTTTGGCTAATGGTTGTCAGTTGTTATATATAGAGTCATGGACTAATATGAGCAATTAATTATATAAAAAAGAAAACTTTTCTTTTTGTATGTACATGAATTGAGAGGAGTTGAAGGCAATTGTGATTTAGTAAGAGGGGGGGGGGGGGGGGGGGGGGGGGGAGAAAAAAAAAAAAAAAAAAGGAGGTTCACAGAGAAATCAGAGTAAGTAGTTCCCAGTAGTAGGATAGAGGATTGAGTTCGAAGACAAAATGGATGTGGAATTAAAAAAACCTATTCTACTCTACGTCTCAAATTTCTTAATGCTCCATTCATCAATCTTTTCCTATCATTGACTGCATTTCCACAACTTTCCCTGTCTAATATATGTTTCTATGCTCACATCTCGCATTCAAATAGATGTCAATTGAGCATATTCTCTTTCTCGATGTTTACACATCATATCACAACAAAGGCTCCTCTTTCATTCCTAGGATGCTCCGATTGCATCACACAAGCTGATCCCCACGTCAAAAAATAGTTGCAATGTACAAGATCATGTATAATTTGGGTTACAACCTTTTACTACGGTGTAATTTGACGGGGCCTAAAAGTGCTTTTCCAGAAAGCTTCATAATAGAGCTTCTTTTAGAAAATTATTTTTAGCTTTCTACAAAAGCTAAAACAGCCTCTCGAAATTTTTACCAAACGTCCATATTTCATCTAAAAATATTTTTGGAGGGTCAGAAGGTGCTTTTTAGCCTTCTAAAAACTCTTTCAAACGGAACCTAGCCCTACTCAACTCCGGAATTACATAAACAACTCAAATAGCGGCAATTAGTTGGTGTTGCATCAACATCATTCGACTTTTGTTACTCAACAAACTGTTGGCTTTCCTATGCTGCACCTTATCTTAATGAAAATTGTAAACCAGAATCTTGCTCGCTATGAAAGGTGTAGACCTTTAAAGGATCACAAGTTTGTCCTGTTTGTCCGTTAGATTCCTCCTGCTCCTCCTGAAATGGTGTTGCCATCATGTGGTAACGCAAGCAAGAATCCTTCCGACGTGTTGAGTGTTCCTGGAGGCTGTTGTTTCTAAGGAAATTATTTTTCCAATCACCGTTTACTCGATAAAAAATATTATTTTCTAAACTATACCATCTCTTGTAATAAAAAAATCAAATAATTGAATTTAAAAACATTTAATTAAGTACAAGTAAAAAATAGCGGTCATGATTTGTCTTGTAATGGACCATTACAATACTAAATAATGCATTATAATGATGGACCATTATAATAACAAATGATGCATCATGATATTTTATTTTATTTTTATTTTGTTGAATACATTGTTTCGTAGAATATAACTTCCAAAGCAATGTCTAGTAAACTTTATATCACTGATCATTTCATTGGGTTATACATTGATGGACATTAAAATCGGAGAAGTGCTTTGATTGCAAGGAAGCTATAAATAGAAAAGAGAAGAAGATGATGAGGCTAAGTATAGGAACATTTAATGTAGTAATCATACCTAAAACGTGCTTCTCTTGTCTCCCTATAGGGAGCAAAACATTACGGATGCAAATGGGCCAGTCCACACCCTGTAGTTAATTTTAGACAGTCTTGGGTTGGTCCATTGAAGCATATGTCTTCATTAAACCAGGCCCAGCCCATTGAACTAACCCTCGAAAAGAATTTGCTTAGTCGAATAGAAGGTTTAAGCCCAGCCCAAGAATTGAGCATAACGGATTAATGGTTTGTTTAGTATAAATTTTAGCATAACGAATTAATGGGTTTGTTTAGACTTTACGGATTAAAAAAACAAAAAAGAACAAATCTTTTTTCTAACCATTTCAATAAGAAAACTTTTCTCTAACAGAAGTCAATACACCTGTAATTAAGCACAGGAGCATATGACAAGAAGAGATGATCAATGATAGATGTCGAGCCATGTAAGAGTTTTCTGGAAACCGAAATGAGAAATGAGTGCAAATGTACTTAAAAAAAAAAGAAGAAAAATTTGCATTTTTCATTCCCATTCAATTGAGAAAAAGGATATATGGTCTCATTATTTCTTCCCCTCACATGACATGAAGGGAAAAAGCCATTCCATTTAGATATTTGGACGTGATTTTTTTTTTTTTTTCATGCATATCTCCTGCTTAAATTTCCTTCTTTGTTTGAGTTCTTTCGATGCATTCTCCTGCTCAAATTTCTTTTTTTCATTAAAACGTTGTAAAACTAAAACTATTTTTAATTGAATGTAATCTACTATCTACTAAGATACATAGCCACCGCACAAAACCTCATATCTGGAAAAATATGTTTTAAATACGTGAAAAATAATCACCCCTTCTTCCTAGTTTTTCTTAAAAAATATATTAAAAATATATGCATTTGGAGAAAGAATACACAAATAGTAGACTGTGGGGGCTTTCCTTCTCCGGCACAATTCAGAAATTTTGTTTATGGACTTGACTCAACAAATCTTTATTTATTTATTTTATTGAAGATCTCTAAGAACATGGGAAAAAGAGGAAGTCAACTAGGATTGAGATTTTTAATATTTTGTTGAAATTTTTTAAGATATATTCCTTGTTTCCATTATCAAATATATATATATATATATATATATGAATACTTTTTTAATTTTATACAAATATTTCTTGTTCTCAGGGTTATACAAATTTTTGTCAATAATCATTCCTACTCTCGATTTGGATGTAACTAGTTGGTGGCCTCACATACGTTCACAAGCTGTGGCTGAATTGCTGCATGACCAGCAATGCACCACCACATCAACATGTATATTTTGGCACACCAAATAAGTATATCAACATTTTAAAATTGAGATAAAAAGAATTGGCAATTAGCATATCAGTTGTTGTATTTGGTTCGAGACCAGAATTAGAATCAGAATGAATTGGATTGAAAATTAGAATGACTATATTCTCTGATGTATTAGTTCGTGTTAGAATTTGAATATTAGGAAAGAGTCTGAATAAAAGTCACACAATTCTATTTTCATTCTAAAGTCTAACTTCTTCCGAATAATGTGCTCTAAATTTCTTTTGAGAGAATCATCATATTTTAACCATGATACTTGCGTATTGATTGTCCAAAAAATCTAATGACAATCCTTGCAAAAAAAAAAAGTTTCAATGGTGACTAGATGGTGGCCGAAGATGATAATGAACGGTGATGGCTGATGGTGAGGGTATACAGAAGCTTTAATCAATCATAGTGCTAGCGTGACATGAATATGGTGGTGATCACCCAATAGGAGGTTGTTTGATCATTGCTGCAAATGAAACTCTTTAGTATAAATTTGTCAAATCCATTTGTTAAAAACATGAAACAGGGACTATTTTCAAATATTTTAGCACTTGTCTGTCTGGCTGCTTCTCTATTTTTCTTCCCTTGGATTCTATTCCAGTATAGCATGGTCATTGTTAATTCTAGTGCGGTGCCAACTTTGTTATTTCAACAGTTTGATATCCATGTTTCAATATCGACATGCATATTCTTTTCAACTAGTTGCCTTATTGAAACATTCTCATGTCTAATAGAGAATGTTTCAATGTTTCGGAAAAGAACAAGACCAACCACCCCTCCACACAAGGTTTTCTTGTCTGCCCTTCTGTCTCGCAAATCATCAAAATTTAAACATCTTGAAGAGTTTTTCTATCGAATATTTTGGGCTTTACATCTCGAGCCATGGTTTTATAGACCGATCTAGTGAGCGTAGCTACAGTATAGGAAGAAGAGCTGGAGCAACACCTTAGTTTCTCAACTCGATTCCGAGAACTCCCCATGGATCTTATCATTCTCGGATGAATTGGGAACCAAGTCCATGAGGTATTGCTTTGTAACTTGCCTCATCCATCAAAGGCGGTTACAAATATTAAGATGAGTGATAAATCTCTATTATGTAGAAACTTATTCCTTATCATAACCATCATTAATCATATCCTATTACCATACATGAGGCTCTTAGCTTAAACACAAAATCTCGATTAAAATGAATAAATTAAAGAAAACTCGATGTTGTGTTAGCATCCGGATGGGCTTAAATTGGATCAAGTTCAATATAAAGCCGACAACATGGGAGCTATTAAGAAATTAAATCCCTCTAATATTCACCTTATCTATTTAAAATTGCAAGTTGTCCTGTTTCTTTTGTATGGTTTTTTCTCATTAACAAACAAATTTAAATGGAAAAAATATTCCATCCAGGCACAACATCTCCACTAAATTTCTCATGCACATATGGGATTTCTAGCTAGCCATAGTGCAACATTTCATGAATAAAATTTTTAATTAAATTGAAAAACGTCATTAACCACAAAACTATTTTCTTTCCTGCGTTGGTTTATGGTACCTGATCACAAGAGCAAAATATTCATGACAAAAGATTGTTTTTTTTTTTCATCAAACAAGCAACTAATGATACAAGAACTTTTCTCCTCGAACTTTATAGGTAGAAAACATGAAGTGGTACCAAACAAGAAAGATAAGAAGACAAAAAGACTACTTAAAATAGATCGAGGGCCCGCCTGAGTTGGGATCCCACGTCCCAGCCTCCCTCATGTATTCCAAATACCTCAAGAACTCGGGCTTCGTCACAGCATCCTTAGACGGCGCTTCAAGAAGTTTGATCACAGGGTGAGCTTTTATGTCCTTGTGGCTTGATGTCTTCGTTTTGGTCGTGGCGGCCTTCGCTTTGCTCTTCTCGCCGAAGTTGAAGGAGAACTGCTGGGAGAGGAGTCGGCGGTACCCTCGACGGTTCTTCTGATGGCCCGAAGCTTCAGACATTGCTGTGGAGGAAGAGAAGGTAAGGGGAGTGGGTTGGCGTGCTTAGTCTTCTGTGGGTTGTGAAAATGGTGAAGAATGCAAGTACATGTTGTTGAAGAGTTTGGAATTTGTAGGCTTGGATTTTGTGGAAATGGTCAAGTTTTGATGGGATTGATTAATCCAGCCAGCATCATTTTAACTATATATATATCCTCAAGAGATGTATTTGGCTTGGTTAGCCTCCGTTGACATTGTCTCATCGTTGTGAGCACGCTTTGACGAAAGTAACGTATATTATAAAGAAAGTACGTTGCTAAGCTATATTTGAATGCCGAGTTACGACTCCTGCAAGTTGGCTGGGAAAAAAAAGAACGAGCATACGTTATACCATATTTAGTCGCATTGGTCCCTTTCTCCTTGGCTTGAATGTAAGCAATATAGCACATACAAGGGGCATGGATCCTCCGCAGTACACGGATGACACCGCAGAGTATTGCAAGACTATAGATGGCCATCATAAAAAATGGATATCCATCAAATAAGACAATCTACAAGTGCATACCATATCATACACAATATATATTATTTGATGGTCATTCATATCAGGATGATAGTTATCTAAAGATGTACCGTGTTTTGCAGTGCAGCATGCATGCGCACCGCAGAGGATCCTAGTATGTTTATGAAAAAATATAGAACTTCATCGTTTTCTATAGTATTGTGTAAAGGGAAATGTGCCTATGCTTCCCTGGCTCTGCATCTGCTTCAGATCTATCCCTCCCCTTTTCTGCTCCCAACTTAAGTTTTATGTCTTTTTCTAATTAGTACTTGTATTTCCTTTTACATACATACGTATATGTAACATAATATATATATATATATCATAAGTATGACACATAATGTGAGAGGTTTTTGAGAGTGCAGGAGGACTCAGTGGTGCGACCATGGCTTTGTAAGCTGATTGTAGGTAAGTATTGGAGGATCTATTCAGCTACCGGCGGACTTTTATCAAGGGCATTATTGTTGCCGTCCTGTTCATTTTATTATTGCATATGCTGTATAATTATCAGTGGATTAATTGAAAAGAGTAGAAACCTTATCCAGTGGACATAGAAAATTTTGTCAAACCATGCATAATTGGTTGTGATGTGTCATTTTGATTTTCTTTTATTTTTTAATCATTATCTCTGCTGCTGCCGGGTCATAACAATGAGTTCCAAGAAATTCGTATATATTTTGATGTTTTTGGCTCATAAGCTTACATTGCTGAGCTTGTAACAACACTATTAGTCAGTTTGAGAATACAAAATTAGAAACAAAGTTCATAAGATAGAAATCACTCAGCTACCGCCCACTTTGCCTAATTCAACGAATCTTTTGTATACTAAATAAATTTGATCAGTAGTTTAAGCAAGGGTCGAGTTACCAGCAATCCGCTTTGGTCCGTTGAGTCCAACATGTTCAAAAATAATCAAGCTATAGGTATTACAAAATAGAACTTTTTTCCCCATCTTTTTGGAACTATATTTTGATGGCGAGCAAAATTAATCTTTTATAAAACTGATGAAAAAATAATCCATGTCAAGCATGGGGAAAAATACCTACTAAAATTAAAAGACAAAACTAATTCCTCCTGTGCTTTTCCTTTTTAAGCTTATGTTCAATTTGAGAGAGTAAACACCCTTAAACTGTGTTTTACTTATAAGTATCTGACAAGATATATAGGAGTAGGCTTTTTGGAGTCTTGACAAATATAGTGTGAGAACTTGAAAAAGATCAAAATGAGGTTAGAATTGACAATCCTGGTTACAAGGAGTCCTAGTCAAACAAAGCTGACTATCTATTTATCTATCTATCTGTCTGTCTGTCTATTCATCTACCTATCTACATGGCAGGCAGAAGTTTTAATAGTTGATAGCTTGGCCATCAAATTGGATGACTTGTACCGAAATGGGTGCTTAATATTGATTTAACCTAGCTAAGATAGAATGCTTGATAATATCAAAGGGAGTTAATTTGAAATACCCCAAGTCATCAGTAGGCATATACCAATTGAGATATCAAAATATTTAAAAGTATATGAATATAAATTAATAAACTATATTTAAGCTGATATTTTTATTTTTAGTAATTGATTAATATCAATATATTGATAATGCATCAGTTTATATCTCATAGCATATTGCTTTATATGTATAAACAAAAAAATAATGATCAACACAAATGCTAACAAAAATTGCTCACGTGCATGCATAGGTCCTTTGAGTTAAACGGGGGATCACACTAGTGGGTACTTGCCCTGCCTCTTGGGATGGCTTTTAACGTTAGGGGGGGTGTGAGGGGGAGCAAAAAAAAGGTCCATGAACGGCCATTGAGAGAAAAAGTGTGGAGAGAAATAAAATGAAACAAAACAAAACAGAGAATGATGGTTAAGTGGTCTTTGATTTTGTCACACGGCTGTGGTAGCAGACCAGCGATCATGATTTGATGAATCTCTAGTTGCTAGGCAAAGGGGCAGGCCCCGTTCATGAATTTTTCTTTTTTAAATGGAAATAAAGAAAGAAATCGAAGTAAACCTTTACAATGTTAGTATTTCAAACTGCAAGTTAGTCTTCACTATGAACATTGGACCATTGTTAGTCTCTCTCTATCTCTCTTTCTTCTTCTTCTCCTTCTTCTTTTTCTTCTTCTTTTGTGCTAAGGCGGGTGGATCATATCAGACGAATACAGATGCACTCAGTAAAATTAAAAAACAAAATACCTCGGAGTGCGAAGAGCAACTTCCCATCTTCAGCCCATAGGATACTATCCTATGTGATTGGTTTACATAAGCAGCCACCCAGTCCGCAGCCTCATTAGCTTCACGAAAAACCTGCTTGGCCTGTAAGATCTCTCCATCCCTCACCATTATTCAGATATCTCGAAATAAAGGGTGGATGCAACTGTTACCCATATTAAGTATTTCAGAATACAAATTAATCTTTACGATATATTATTGCTCATATATTTCTCTTCGAGCACTTGGAAGCAAATGGAAGATGCATTTGTTCTTCTCATCATGCTATCACTGAAAGAGCGATGTCCTCGGCACAACATGCCCCAAAAGTAGGTGTTCTTTTCCTTTCGCTTGTTTATGAGATGCTGCTGTCCTAACAGAATAGCAGGCGAATCCACTGATGTCACTCTAAAAGACCACTAGAGTATTGTGTCTATGATTATTAAAAATTTTCTCCTCCAGGAAAGAGATTTGTAGGACTAACATAAGAAATTATTCTTGTAGGTTTAAAGGGATCGATGATGGAACTGGACGGTTGCGCTTCTCCTCGGAGAAACTCATGGACCTTGGCTTCAAGTTCCGGTACTCCTTGGAGGGCATGTTTGATGCTGCCCTCGAAAAAAAGAAGCCACATTGTGGCAATGGGGCTGGAGAACATGCGGCCATGGATGCCAAGAGAGTGAATGGATTTGATGATCCGAAAGCCCTGGTAGCTTAGAATGAAGATCATATGGTGTAGTTGTATGCAGCAAATATAGTTTATTGCGAGTGTTTAATGGAGCATTTTCTAATCATTTTTGTCGTGCCTTTTTTTTTTGGATTTTTGGCATGAATATCCTACTAAATATCGAATTTTGCATACCCTACTAAATATCGAATTTTGTATGAATACTCTTTATATCTTCGTTAAACACTTATTTTGCTATTCTACTCTTTTTTATGCTTATTTTTGCATACGTACTCATACCATCTAACACGATTAAAAAATTAACGATTTCAAATTAAAATGACTAAAATCTCTTTAATGGATCGATGTGCAAAAAATATATATTTATGTGACGATCGCTAGAAAATAAAAAAAAAATTCAAAAATAATTTTATTTTTAATTAAAATAAATATGGTTTTTATCAACGATGTTAGAAAAATCATTATATTAGGAGCATTTGCGCAAAAACAGTGCTTTATAAGGGTACAAAAATAAATATAAATTTTAAGAAGATATTCATGTAAATTTGAATTTTTAGAAGGGTGTTCATGCAAAAAAATTTTTTTTTTTTTTTATAGAACTTTTTATCCCCCTATGAAATGGCTGGTTTCAATCAATAAAAAAAAAACAATGAAATGGCTGGTGAATATTTCTATTAGTCAAAAAGATAACTGAAAAAAGAAAAAAGAAAAGGAAAATTGTGTCATACGTCCTACTCCTTTATGCAGTTTTAAGTTTTAGTGCCATCTTCCGAGATAGCATCAGTCTCACAGCTAAGGCGACCAGTAACAATAAAGAGGGGAAGAAACAAAACAAAAGAATTCGAATAATTTCATATAAAATGTTCCTAGAAGTGCTCTTCTCTCTCTGTGCGTGTATGTCTTTTGTGTACCAAAATACCTTATCTGACCGTCCACACTCCACACACTCCTCCCACACAAAACCAAAAAGGAAAAAAGGAAAAAAAATGCGGTGCATAAAGTACTGTCACTAACATATGTTAGCCTTTCTCCTCTTCTTAGGGTTTGACTGAGGTCCCAAGGGTGAAAATTGCAAGTATACTACATAGACCAAGACAACCCTCCTGTCTCAGTTAAAGAGATGAGAGATTGATCACTACAAAAGCATACCCTAGTGAGATTTTTTAGTGACTAAGAATGCAGCATGATGTTAAAGGTTCAATGTCCCAATGCAACAACCTTAACAAGGTTTAGCAGAATGATAACCGATCCCCCACCATTTTCTGAATCGGTAGTTAATTTTACCATTTATAACTAGTCGTTAGGCAACCCAAATCAATTATTTTAAATGTCACTTAAGCTCCCATTTCAGTTGTTTTCCAGCAGGCTAAGAATTTCACATGCATGTGCAAAATGCCACATGCTGCATTTGTTTGAGTCATTATCATATAAAAATCACACAACCTGTCATCTGGGAAAAAGAGGTAGGTAGAAATTATTGGCCAACTGAGAAATAATACACTTCTTGCACCATGGATTTCATTGCTCTGGAAACGCCTTTTGCTATCTGTTATATCTGGTTGGAGCAGGACTTAAATTCTAATATAAATTTCTTGAAACTACACATATAAATGCAAAAGAATGATTATAATTTAGCAATGTTATCAAACTTGTTGGACCAAAATTACATTGCCTCTTACTCTACGTCACCTAGAGCTTGAACTATGAACAATATATAGTACCTATTCCATCTGCTATCGCTCTTCTGAGTTGAATCTATTCCAAGCTTCCTGCATAACTCTCAAAGTAGTGTAAATATGAGAGAATATGATGGTGATATGATATCATGCATGTAAAACTTTTCTATAGCTATGTAGAGCTTTATCTGCATATAAACTTTATAAAATGTAGAATAGATGTTGCAGTATATGCTTTCAACTTGGGCACAGAACCAAAACAGCATAAAGATAAGAAGGTTTCAATTTGTACGAGCAAGACTCCTTACCAACCATTATTTATTTGCACATATAAGCTATAATAATATAATCAAGTAAACTCATTAAGCAAATGAACATAAACAAGAGAAGAAAGCGAAGCAATCCTCTGCATAGCTACAAAAGGGCTCATTTTCCAATGAAGAACCACACCTAGTGGCATATGTAGAGACAACCAACCTATACACCGACATAGAATCATTTTCATTCTCATAGAATAAATGGAAGCATATGTGGTGTCACAATGCACCAATTCATTATATACAAGGCTTGGGTTGGCATTATTAATCATATTTTGTGACTGATTCTTATACAAGGCCATACTTGACAATACAAGTACTGACCAGCAAAATCACGCGCAAACTTCAACTTTTAATGATGCACAAATAGACGACTATAGAAGCCTAATCTGCCGATCCACCGAAACCACTTAGTGCAATATGGTTGGAGAGAATAACATAGAAGCTATACCCTAAATAGAGTGTGAACCTTACATGAACTGTAACGACCATAATTTAACAAAGGCTGTGCTTAAAAATTCTTTTGGATGCACATCCACCCCAGAAATGTCATAGTGTTTAGTGACATGACCTGAATCCAGTGCTCTCTTTCCTGTGAGTATTTCACATCCCAAAATGAGCTGCTAGTTTTCCTGAATATAAAACTGAAACTGTACAACTCAGAAGAGAACCTATGGGAGCACAATTTGCAGAATCATGCAGTCTTGTAAATTGTGCAACCAAAGACGTACTTCTGGAACCAGAATAACAACTTAAAAGATGAAAGTCCAAGATTGCAGCCAGGGTAAGATGGCAAGTCTGTTTTCCTCTTCACTGTTGACTTTCATATGCTACAGAAGGTGGTTCTACCTAATTGCCCTGCACCTTCATTCTATCGATATGATTTCCACAGTTTCCTATATAAATTAACTAATCACGAATCTAGCTAATTATACAATGTCCTGAGATAGTCAGTTCTTTCTAACTCTTCCAGTTAGAAGGATGTCCCTGTAGGCTGGCCAAAAGATAAAACTGCACCATGTCTGC
The DNA here is from genome assembly GCF_051530095.1 of Phoenix dactylifera. Classification (NCBI taxonomy): domain Eukaryota; kingdom Viridiplantae; phylum Streptophyta; class Magnoliopsida; order Arecales; family Arecaceae; genus Phoenix; species Phoenix dactylifera. The sequence continues at coordinate 26,799,192 of NC_143198.1, read as the reverse complement.
ATAAGGTTGCTCTAATTAATATACAAGATAATGGATCTCTCAGATACGCAAATATAATGTCCTCCATTTCTTTTGATACGTAGGAGCAGGAAGGGAAGATGCAGAGCTCCACCTATTCTTTTTTGGGTAATAATATATGGTAGTCTCTCTATATTCTCGTCTACCTTTCATCTCTGTCTCCATAAGTCTACATGATACTCTTGCCTGCTTGGATTCCAGTTACTAAATTTAAGCTTCTGTTAGCTGGAACATTTGATCCTTTCCCGCAATACTCCTATTGAAATCCCTTAAATCTTCTGAATATTTCTCATTCCTAATTTTAAAGTCCGCTAAGAATCCGTCTATTTCTCCACTTCTATTGCAAAACACTAATGGAAACTCAATTTGCTTCATTTTGCAGAAAGAGATGAAATCGCAACTCAGCTACCTCAAAGAGGACTTCTATTTATCACTTCTGAACTCCTTATCTTTGTTCTGGTTGGTTTTCGACAAGTTTTCAACATGTTACAGAATAATGAGACGCTGAGTTAACTTGTTTCTTATTCAGACATATATTGCTTGCTTTTGTTTTGTCAATTTCCTTGAAAGATGATTGAAGGCCTATTAGTAGTATTCCTGAAGAAGAAGATGATGACGAAGAAGAAGAATTTAAAGTAGCTTGTCTCAACCAAGTTCAAGTTTGTAGACTCATTTTTTCCTGTCTCTTTTTCCTTTGTTTTGATTATATCGTTATTCTTTAATAATATAACATATGAAAGTATAGCCAAGATTCAAGTTCTGATGAACTACTAACCTAATTTCTGGTTTTTATTTATCAATTTAATTAACTGAGCATTTTTTTACAATTACTTTAATCAGGCATTTTCTTCACTTCCATATTCTAAAATATTTTATAAAATTGCTGTACAAGTTTTAGTCCACTTGTATCGATATAATGCCTGATGTCTATAAAGCTCAACTCTGTCATCAAATCTTTTATGCATCATCATCTAGCCAGCAACCATTAACAGGGTATTTTGTAGAGAAGACATACAAACTCCTAATATAAAGGCAATTGTCACAATTCAAAACAATTGAGTTTATAAATGTAAAATGACATCTTAACATCTTTTATGCTTCAATGCATATTCTCTTAAATGCAGATTTCTTGTACCAGCATCCAGCTTCATAATTGCCCCAAACAAGTCAGAAACTAACTGTGATTACTCAAAGAAATCATGAATAATAGTAATACTTTTCTGCAAATATCATAAACATGGGTAAAGAATCTTACTACTAGATGAAAAAAGTTTTTAAATTACATAATCAGGAAAAGACAAGCCTAATCAGAAACATACCTTAAGGAGGTCAAAAACCTTCTCACAAATGTACTTCTGTTGAGTGCTAGCACCCCTCTGCTGCAATTTATCTGGATGAACGCAAAGGGTAGCTTTCCTGTAAGCTTTCTTTACAGCAGGAGCTGTAATAACATCTGTCAATGGAATTGGCTGCCAGCCACTCTCAGGCCCAAGGATCTGCCAATTAAAATATCAAGTGAAAACATTGCCACAGTACATGCTTATCAAAGTCTTGTTAGCTGCTAATGCAGACTGAAATTCACAAACAAGTGAAAGGTTGTGCGGAAATTTTGTTGTCATAACAGAACTTGGTAGGAGTCGAAAACTTTTTACGAAAATAAATAATGCTACCATGAAGACTTGAACAAAATAAAAGACTCCCCAGGAATCACGTAATCTTCCTATTATATCAGAAAAAATCCAGATAAGCACCTACTGAATAGAAGCTCTACAGAAGCAGATTAGGGCAAGAATTCTCTTTCAGGCATGGTATATTTCATGCATATGTTAGTGAAAGTACTAATCTATGTTAGTAAAATTACTAACTGCAAGATTATATATAGAAGACTATTTAATACATCCACTTTCCAAAACTCCAAACCAACATCATTCACTTTCCAGAACTCCAAACCAACATCCTTTCACTTCCAGGCCGAGCTCATTCATCGTTAGTTTCATTCACCCACTAAATGTTGTATACATGGTTTCGTATACTTGCAGCTTTCAGCTTACACATTCTTTTTATAAGAGAAATGCAGGACTATATTGGCCCATTTTCTTTTAACTTCAATACATGAAATATCCATAACATAGAGTTGTGCAACACTGAAGGTGGACCTCAAATATTTAACTGCATTAAAGTTGCATGAACGAATTTGATGTCAAAAAAGAGTTTTAGTTAAGGATAAAATAAATAATTCTTCAAACCTGTCTAAAGATATAATGGAATCTGAATGAACTTGTACCGTGCCAGCAGCGGTCTATAAATTTAAGCGATAATATACTTAAATATGGCAATGTTTTACACTTTAATTTTTTACTAGTAGATAAGCATGAAGATTAGACCTAAACTTCTTTTGGCACATAAGAGGTTACAACCTTTTCTTAGCTCTGCTCCTCAGGAAAATCCAACTGTTAAGAATTTCAGTGTAGGCACTTGGTTCCTCATTCTAGTGAAAAAGTAGTTTAACCATTCATCCTAAAAATTTTCAAGCTAAGAAAGCAGCTGGCATAGCGAAAAAGTTACGTGATGCTTCCATATATATGGAAAAAAAAAATCAAAGACAAAAAAATGCTTACATATTGCAGTGTTGACAACAAAGCCCGCAAATTTCCTTCTTTTCCATTTGACCATCTCTTGACTTCAGCGTCCAGATACTCTGCTAACCTCTGCAACCACAGTTCACACAAGGATGGTCACTGAAAGAAGTGCAATATACTGCTAGTCCTAAAATACCTTCATGAATTAAGTCATTACATTTCTTTCTGCCTGCTCTCTTTGTGCCAGAAGGTCACGCCTATTCTTTTCTGCAAGAGCTTTTGCCTGAAAATAGCAATGCAAATAATTAAGGAAAGTCATAGGCAATCAAAACTAAAACAAAAAATTGACCAATAGCATAGAAAAGCATGAAAATTTTAGAAATTCACATACTGCACGTTCAACTGTCCGTTGATGCCTCTCAAGTCTTGCTTTATATCTTAAATTTGATTCACCCTCATCTGTTTCAAAATTAATTATTAGAAAACGATAGTGTAATTAAATCGAGGAGAAGAGACATGGAAATGCATCATCACGGCAAAATGGTATAAATAGATGGCACTGGGAAATATCAAAAAGAAGTGTTTATCACCTTGACTGTTAAAATCTGAATATATTTGGCAACTGCCAGAAGAACTTCTACTTTGAAAATATGCAACATCCTGCATGTCCTGCCATGGTACATCAATCAGTTAACCAATGCCATACAGTTTAAGAACAGCTAAACTGAAAATATGAAGCCAGAATTAGAGAGGTACTATATATTATAATTCTACTTGTGCACAAGCCAGGTTTTAGCCTCATTCCACTATCTACCTTATCTCTGGTCTTAAAATCATCCTCTGCCACATTATCTTTCCTCATCTTGTCCCTAGAAGTAGCATTAGATCTCTCCATGCGTTCTCTTGCTTCTGAAGCAGCTTTTTCAGCAAGTGCTCTTTCTACAGCACGATCCCGAGCTTCTGCAGTTGCTCGCTCCACTGCAGCACGCTCCACCCTCAATCTAGCTTCTCTCAAAGCTTTCTCAGCTAGTGATCTTTCCTGAGCTTCAAGAGAAGCCTTCTCTGCTTTCTCTCGGGCCTCTGCTAGTGCTCGTTGTCTAGCTTCAGCAATGACCCTCTCCACTGCCATCCTTTCTGCCCTTTCCCGGGCTTCAGCAAATGCCCTCTTATGTGCTTCACGGGTAGCTCTTTCAACAGCAAATCTGTCCTTTTCTCTTTCTTTCTCCCTCTCTTTCTCTTCCTCGAAGTTTCTTGCCTCCTCTTTCACTTGATCTGTTTCTCTTTCTATTCTTCTTTCATTTTTCCTTTCTTCTCTTCTATGAAAATTGTTAGCAGTTTTATCAGATCTATCAGAAGCCAAAGCACTACTCGCCATACCATCTTTAGCTGAATTTGGTATTTCACCTTTCTTAGCCAACAAGCAATCTTGTTGAGTATCTTCCATAACTCTGTCTACAGACCTCTTGAAGATCCCTCGAATTCCATTCAATTTTTTAACTTCTTCAATAATATCAGATGCCACATGAACTTCTTTAACATCCTTACTTCTCCTCTCTCCATGGTCACTTACAAATACAGTCTGCTCATTTCCCAGCTGAAGCAGCACTTGATCTCCCTCTTGTTTCTTGTCATTTTGCACAAATTCCAGTTGAGCATCTGCCATTTTCGTTTCATTGCAATCTTGCCAGCATGGCTCTTTTGCCGATCCTGTTTTCTTCTCTTGTTCTTCATGCCCCATGGCCCCTGTTGCTGTTTTCTGTTCCTTCAAATCCCCTTCCAGCTTATCAGCTTCTGGATCCACTTTGAGCTTTAACTCATCTTTCACCCGCAAACATGCCTCTTGAGTCACATTTACTTTTTTACTTTTTTCCAGCTCATGCAGCACCCAGGTGTCTTCTGATCTATGTTTGTTTTCTGCATAACAGCATTCAACATTTCCTTTTATTCTTTCCTTTCCAGAATCTTCACACTTACTAGCTGCCTGAGCTGCTTCCAGTTTCTCCCCTCCTTCCCACATGTATGATCCATGAGGGACGTTAATTTCCTTCTCGATTTCAGCCTGAATACCTGTTCTGCTGTCCACATGCAAATTATCTTCATGCTCAGAAGGTACACAAGTTACGTCAGTTGTACTTAATTTCTCCTCATTGTTTTCACCTTCACAAGCCTCTTTAGCAGCTTCCAACTTTCTTTCTTCATTTCCACTGGCATAATTCCCCTCAAACTTACAAGCATCATCCAAAGGTTTCAATGTCTTTTCACTCTCTTCACATGCACGAGCCTCGTCACTAGTAAATCGTTTCTTTATCTCTTCTTCATGAACACTGGCCTCTTGAACCTTCCTTGGGTTTTCATTTTCCTCTTTATCAGGATCCTGATCCTCTTCTAGCATAATTGTTCTCTCTTCATGCACACAAGGAATCATATCTGGCACCTCCTTGATTTCTTCCTCCCTGCAAGCTACATTACTATCTTTCAATTTCATAGTATTTTCTGTCCTTTCACTATTTCCAGCATCTTCTCTCAACTGCCCGTTTCCTTTACACTCATAAGCCCATCTGGCATCTTTATTCACATTTTCTGTGTCTTCACTAATCATTGTGGTTTTGTTTGTATTCTTCGCAATAATATTCTGAGCAAAGACCTCTCTGACCATTTTATCATTCTTCTCATCATTTATCAGTTCATTGAATTCTTTATCTGTTTTCCACTTTCCAGAATTCTTTTCCAACTTATGGGACACTTCAGAAAATTTAAAACTATTCCCTTGCATTGACCGTTGATCCTCTTCAGCTGATAGTACATGCCTTCCTTTCTCTTCATAATCCAGAGTTTTCTTGGTTGCACTTATGACTTCAGGTCTGTCCTCTGAAGAAATGTCATCAGTCTTTTTATCCTCCTTTACCAATGTTTTCTGAGTTCGCACTTGATTGAAGCTTTCTACTTCTTGGGCAGCATGGTCCACCTTCCTTCCCTTACATTTTACAACATCATAATGACCCAACTTGCGGCTTTGAAGATTATCACATTTCCTCTCCATCGACTCCTTTGCACTTTTTAATCTACCTTGAGCTAGTTCCATTGCTTCTTTCATAGCAGTGGCAGAAGCTGCAGCAGCTGAACTAGCATCCACATCCACATCAAAAAAAGGTGAGCTTCCCTTCACAGACTCCTGATGTGCATGGTTTTTGGAAGAGGCCACACAATATCGAGTTTGATGACTTGCAATGGGTTTACGTAGTTTTACATCATCTAGATCAGTTCCAGCATTTGCATATGTCTTCATTGAGGAAAGCCCCTGCTTATTAAATAACTTAGGTGGTCGCCTTGATGGTGGTGGGACTTGCAAGGGTTCTGTCTGAAGACTAATATCAGATATGGTTAAATACATAGCATCTGCAGAAGAAACATCTACCGTGCTTGTTGATTGATTGCTAGAAGAGCATGAATGGTGCTTCGCTTTTACATGATCATTTTGCGAGGCAGAAAATTTAGTTGCATACAATTTCTGATCTGCTTTCAAGTCACTTCCTGTACTCTTTGTACTGTCAGCAGACGAGGTTGGCAGAACTTTTTTTCCTTGATCCAGATCAGCTAGCTCACCATTGACCATGTCAGGAGGATTGTTGCTTACATTATTCTGCAGGGGGTTGCAACCATCAATCACAACGGCAAATCCAGGAACAGCATGAAGTTGAGTTACATGTGTTCTCCCGCTTATTGCACTTTCTATGTTTCCTTGGCTTGTCTTGTTATATGACATGTTCAACTGTTTTAAGCCATGATCTGGATGGTTAGAGTTAGATGAGAATCGATCCTCTTCTGCGCATGCCATATTATCTCCTTTAGGATGTTTTGGAGGAAATTCAGATACTTCTGTCCCCCGTGGACCAGATCCAGTTCTTCTTTGTTCTCTATTAAATGGAAAACAGGCAGAAGAAGCAAAATGATCAGATTTATAGAAAATTCACGCAAAACAAAGATGCTGCCATACCGGTAGAAGTAAAAAACTGCAAAAAACTACAACCATGGTAACTAAATGACTGAATTAAATGTTTTACATGTACTCAACAATGGTTTCCTAGTTCAAATATCAGATAAAGTTCTAAAGTGCAATAGTTTCAATCATGCAAGTTTAAAATCATCAGATCCAAAATGGAAGCACAGGACTTCTATTTTCACCAATCTATATGAACTATGTTGGTACCGGACTTCTTTTTTTGATTTTCTAAAAACAGCTATTTATGCTGTCCATGATTGTGGTAAGCACTTTCTAGTTACAATATATTCAGGAGTATTCTTTAATGTTTTCCAAGAATGTAAAGGGAGGAGTTTTATATGTTTCAGAAAAGAAAAACTGCAAAAAACTACATCCATGATAGCTAAACGACTCAATTAAATCTCTTACATGTACTGAACAACAGTTTCCTAGTTCCAATAGCAGATAAACTGCAAGTTTAAAATCATCAGAAAGATAATGGAAGTACAGAACTTCTATTTTTACCAATCTATAAGAGCTATTAGAGGACTTCTTTTTTGGATATTCTAAAAGCAGTTATATATGCTGTCCATGAATGCGATAAGCATTTTCTAGTTACATTATATTTGGGAGTATTCTTTAATGTTTTCCAAGAATACACAGGGAGGAGTTTTATATGTTTCAGAAAAGATATCTAATGCAAATTTCTCTTATAGTGCATATGGAAATTATCAAGATACAGAGCATATCCCCAATTGTTGTCGCTACCTCACTAAATTTTGCACTGATCAACCATAGTACTCTATGGCTGCATCCAACAGCTTCTGACCTAGAAGCAAAAAAATTAGTTGAGCAATTTTTGAAGAGAAATCTCAGATTTAAAAATTTTAAAATGGATTAGAATGTAAATGATGAATGTTGGGCAAGACAAAATCAATAATTGTGTTCAAACAACAAATTAGTGTAAGAAAATACTGGCAACATGGCCTTCTTTTCCAGGGTGACCAAAGTGTTAAAAAAGTGCAAACATTTTTTTACTTTTAATTTTTTTTATATAACTCAAAGTTAACTTAATTTGAATAGTAGACATCAGATTCTGAAGTAAATGTTATTAATGAAGATGGACATAGATTTAAGACACGAGGAACCAACATTTAGTTGGTCTTGGAAGGATCTTAAAGAAAGACAAGTCAAAAATCTTGTTTGCTAGAAATTTCTGTTTTCCTAAGATCTTCATCCAAGCAAATTATGGATGTCAGAACAAGACGAAAGAGGGGCATAATAAGGTGCCATATGATTGCAGTACAATGAATAATGGGCTCAATCAGATTTTGGGGTGTCTCCATGAGGGTTTAAAGGTATCATACCAAGGTAAAAAAGAAAGGAGATGAAATGGAAAATAAAGGGTTTAAGGGAACTTGCAAGAAGGATTCGAAAAGTTGGTTTAAATTTCGATTTCAGCCTTTAGTACAAAAATGGATGCTGGTGCAGAAGAAGATTAGGTGCAGGGAAGTTAATCTTTTAAATTATTTTTTTTAACAAATAATTGGATTTAGAGATGAGTTTCCAAGGTGTCGCACCCCAAGCATAAGATTCCTGACACTTAAGTGTCATGCAGGCTACATGAATTCCAATTTGTTAGCTCCAGCAGTTTTGATGGTTTAGGCCATATTTCAACAGTTACAGTTGACATTGTAAAATACCCAAAATCTATCAATTAAAATAAGGAATTATCAAGAAACAATTAAATAAAATAGGTCAAGAAAATAAAGTGGAAATCTTTTTGATGCATGAACGTAGTGTGATGTCTCATTTTGCCGGTTTTGCATGGCTATAGTAAAATACGTATAAGTTACTATTATCCCTCTATTCTTCACTCATTATTATCTGGCTGCCTAACCTCCTCCTCCTCTCTCATCTTCTCCTTATTCCCCTTTTCCTACTCCTCTACTCTTCCCTTTCCTCTACTCCTTCCTCCTCTTTTAGACCACCACAAGGCAATGTGCCAAACTTTGCTGTTCTGCTCAACCTCTATTAACTTACCCCACCCCACCACCTAGGACCATGACTATGGCTGTCCCAAACCAGAACCTTTATTTCCCACACCTTTGATATTATTTTTTAGGATAGGCTCTAGCTTAGATATCATAGTTCAGGCCAAGCTTGATTCTTACTGGAGACTATCCATCTAAGCTCGAGCCAGACCCAAGTTACGGGAGCTAGGCCCTTGGTAGTAGGAAACTTCCACTTATTGTGCTGCACCTACTTCAGAAACTCTCCAGAAACTATATACTGCAGGCTTTCTATGTCTTTTTTTCTTTAATTTTTTGAAGCGATCTATTTCCCTACACCTGAATTCTCTTATGCACCCACCACCAAATATGGTAACTAAGGTATCATACCCTACAAGTGAAAGAAAAGGAGTACAATTTGAAGGACTAGGCAATGTAAGAAGAGAGAGAAAAAGATTTTAGCAGCAAATTAGAGAAGTCCGGTTTCATCTTTGTTTTGTTGAAGATAATGAACTCGTATACCTCTTGGAAGAAAATCAACCAAAAGTGGCTAATGTAACATAGCTATGAGATAATGCATGCCAACTAGACCATCACCCTGAAATATTTTAATGGCTATTTGACATATATACTTGGTAAAATCCATATGCAAAACGAAGTCTGCACATACGGTAAGCTAATCTGGGGGGCCAAAAAAAAAGCTGTAAATCCTATAAGGGAAGGGGCGCAAGGATGATGCCTGCTGTAAGATAGAAAAGAAAAACTAAGGAGAAAAGGGAGGGGAAGAAGAAAGTAGCTGGAGGTTCAAGTGTCGGAAAAGAAAAAATTTGAATATACATATAAACTAATTCTACCATTTTAGAGGGTGGGTAAAAATATTCCATTAAGTCAATCATTATATTCCTCCTATCTGGTATCAGTTATATCAATTCTATTTTCTATTTTCTATTTAGGTGCTATCTTAGGCTAAGCGCTCTGAGATGGAAAGCTTTTTCAACTCCCTTCCCACACTCCATCTAAGCAGTCTTTTGTCTCCTCTCTTTTAGCCCTTTAGAATTGTCTGCAACATTCATATCCATACCTGACATAGCAAAACAAATTATATTTGTCGAGAAATCCAAAATGATATGGAGATGACTAAATTCATTGTACTAAACAAACTTGTACTTTCCTTTGAACAGGACAAATAGGACTATCACATTTAACATATAATTAAAGATGATACCAAAAGTTCATGTCCTGTTCCACAATTTACTTTGTATACAAGATGCCAGTTTGCTTCGCTGCTCTACTTGTCAAAAATCCTTAATCCCCAATAAATCCAATGATTCTTCACCGCACAAAGCTAGTTATCATAACAAATCATGGAACAGCGACCCCATCCAATTAGATGTTCTCAAATGAAATGACACGAGGAGCATCTCATGAAGAGGGATTGAGGGAACAAATAATAAAACAGAATCTTCCATGGTAACCTGCTCTATCTTTGCTTTTCTAAGCCAAGCAATATAGAAGTGGCCAGATACAACATAAAGAAGCAGAACTCATGCTTTATTTACCTGCATGAAACGAACAGCTAGCTCCATATAAATCCCCCAGTTGCCTAAATGTCATAAGACCATTTAGATGCAAAAGAACAAACTTCTCTCTAAGGCAGCTAGGTTCACCAAGAAATTGGGCATGAGCCCTCCCAACAACCTAAGTTAATTATACACTTTAAACAATTGATTCAACTAAAAGCACAAACGTACAAATTTTTTATTTCTATAGAAGATGACTTACTTAACCATGAATTTAAAGTCTACAAATATTCAAATAAAAAGAAGATTAAAAAGAAAAAAAACTTTCCGCGAAAATATCAAGAAATCAACAAGAAAGGCCAGACCTCTCATTTGAACAAGAAACCTCCTCCTTTTTGGGCTCCGCGAACAATTCCTGATAGGGAACCCAAAACTCCCCACCATCGAACCCTCCAAAAATCTTGGCATAATCAAAACCGGACCTCCGCGCGTCGACCAGAAAATCGTCGAGGCCATCCATGGCCGGCGGGAGGTCGAGCACGGGGATGGAGCACAGGCCGGCGAGGCCGCCGAAGATCTCGGAGTAGTCGTCTAGTCGGGAGGCGAACGGCACTGCGTACCGCGGCGGCCCGCCGAACACATCGTCGTAGGCCGATTTCGCCACCGCGGCCGCCTTCTTGGAGGCTGCCGTGCCGCCGGGGCGGGAGGCCAGCAGCTCCTCCATCCGAGAAAGAATGAGAGAGCTCCGCTTCGGATTTGGGGGGTTTATTCCCTCTCTCGCTTGCTTCTATCTTCTTTAGTGATGCGAAGAGAGAGAAAGGGGAGATTGGAGACGATCTTCGGCTGTGCGGGTAGAAGCATTGCCTCTCGAGCAGTCAGCGGGCGCCAGCTTTTTTTTGTCCTTTTTCTTTTTGCCTTTCCGGACGATTTTTCTTGGGGGTTTAAGACGGACATGCATACCTCGAATCGGCAACTCGTTGATTTATTGTGGAAAGGGGTTTAAAAGAAAAGTGGAGCCCGGAGAATGAATGGATGGTGTAGCCCCCTGCCGTTTTTCCAAATGACTGAAAGGTCCTTCAGGCCCCCTGGCCAACTTGGCTCAAGACAAGCATCATCGTGGTAAAGTCCATATCTCGACCCAGATGTCAAAAATTGTTTTCATAGTTATTGATCAATAAAATCAAGAAAATTGTGGTTGAAAACTTTTAGCAAACTAATTTTAAACATCTGATATGATAATATATTGTATGAAGCTGGCTTTTAGGTATTTTGTAGATTTGTTCTATGTGCTTTTATGGGGACTAAGAACCACATGCAATTAAGTGTTAGCTCTAATATATATGCACTGATTAGCTCTTTCATGGTCATTTTCCATAATGAATCATGATCCTCGTTCTGTCATACATGCCATTTGTAAAACCCTTTTTTTGTGCTTAAATGTTTGCCCACATTTTTTTGTGACGTCCCTTCCATGGATGAAAGAGAGAGCTTGTAAATTTTGTGTATTTAAAGAGAAAGGGCCCAAAATGAAAGGGAAATAAAGGAGGACTATAATTGATATGATCTTCTATATTATCTATTTAAAATTAGTCTAGCATCTCACCTGATATATCATTCCAATATTTCCTCTAATACATGGGTCATATTTCGGAGAGCACATAGTGCATTGCAACATCTCTTAAATGCTTGATGTAAGCATAAAACAGTCATATGACGCATAATTTATCAAGACATGAATAACATCTTTTTTCTTGCACATAAATTTCCACCATGACAAATGCATGAATTTCATAATCACTTCAAGTATATGATATCATTAAAATTTTTATTTAGGGGGCACTAGCATTGAGCATGTCCAATGCACATGAGGAAAGGATGAATAATTTCTTCCTACATTTTCCTAATATAACATTACTGTTAGATTTTTCTTAAATAAGAGATTGTATTGACACTTCAAGATTCCCCTTAATTTTTTTTAAAAAAAAGAGTATTGAGATTTCTATTTTTACTACTGAAATAGTTAAGTAATGAATCAAGTGAAGTGTTAATTTCTGTTCTTGCTGCGTGTGTGAGAGGGAGAAAATTTACAAGGGTATCCAACTTCCATAGAGAGGCAAAGGTATCAGAGACCTTCAAATGCTTCTAAGTTGAATAGCAACACTTTATTAGTAATATTGGCAAGGGTTTTGCATATGTCAGGGTGTATAGGTTGTATCTTTTATCTTTTTTCACAACGTCAACCATTGGATCGCATCTTGCATAGATCTCAAAATGATTATCATATGATCCAACTGTTGATGTCATGATAGAAGGCAAATCATTTTTTCACTTTCGCGCAAAGACACAACCCGAACCTATGTCGTGGCTAATTATTTCTTACTACAGCAAGAGCAAACTGATCCATGTTCTACGCCACCGAGAATTACCAACCTCGACATCACATACTTCAAGATTTCGCAGTCGGTATGATTCATGACAAACAAAAACAAGAAAAATAAGGCCATAACTTGGACATAAGCCAAGGTGTCGAAGATTGACAAGAAAAATTTTGCAGTATCTAGATATCTGGTCGGTGCCAACCCTCCGGGTGTAAATCTTTGTGTCTATGGAGTAAGCCTATGATGGATGTGTTGGACCAAACCATGCCGTTCCTTTGAATAAAAATAACAAGAAGGGATGGTGGGATTGCTTTGTGATGGCAACTCTTTGTCATTTTCGGAGGTGCTCGTTCCAGTCTTAAGGAATGGTTGCAGGCCACCGATGTTTGTGGGAAGTTAGGTGGTTCTGAGATGGAGATTTCAAAGAAGTTTGGTAACGTGAGACTTGATTCTTAAGAGAAGTTTCGATGACATGTTCGCCAGCACTAAGGTAGTCATGTAACTTCTATTCCTTTGCTCATGTTACCAAATGCCCTGCATTTGCTCCTTTTTTCCGAGAGTAGCTCTGTATTTGTTCTTTTATAAGCCACGAGCACTACAGTTCACTACATGCATGATTCCGTAACGCCATCTATTCTCTTTATAAGCTCGAAATTTTATCAGGTCAGGTTGGAATTAATTGATGCAAAGGCAGGCCGACTTGTGTTGATTTAGATAGTATATGTGGCTACGAGAAATAATAAACAGAGGTAGGCTCATGCAAAAAGCTTCTTTGGAAAATTTAGGCTAGCATCTGAAATAGTTTTGCGCGTAGGACCCTGCAATCCATGCAACATGTGTTGCTGCAAAACTGTAGCTTTGTTTTCGTTTTATTTTGTTTTGTTTTGTTTTTGTTTTTTTTTTTTGTTGGCTTTTTTGGTAGGTATATCATACAATACAGGGATGAAGATACACAATAAAATCAAAAAACAAAAGATCGTGTAGTGCCGAAGCAACTCCCCTTCTCCGACCCACAAGGTGCTCGCAGCATGACTGGCCACATAAGTAGCTACTTAATCTGTAACCCCGTTGGCCTCTCTAAAGACATGTTTGGCCTGAAAGGCCCTACCATCCCTCACCATTATCTAGATGTTTCGAAGTAAAGGGTGGTCCAAGTTAACACCCCTCGGACCACTTTGGATTTAATTGATCACCGTGGCCGAGTCATCCTCCAGAATGACTGAGCTGGCATGTAGTATTTGCCGCGCATGTCGAAAACTTGCCCAAGCAGACCTCAGCCTGCACTGGAGACTGAAATGTCAAATAACTGACAGCCACCTGCTGCCACCGTCCAAAAATTCGGATTCTTGATGACAAAACGCGCACCTCCCCTCGTGCCTCCGTCCGAAATATAGATCCATCGAAGTTGACCTTGAAAAAGCTCAGGGGTGGAGGCTTTCAGCTGAAAAATATCATACGAGATGCTATCTGAGCAGAATAGAAACTCAGATATTCTGAGCTGTAAAAAAAAAAAAAAAAAAAAAAAAACTATAGCTTGTTAGCCCATCATCTCTGCTTCGCATGTGAGAGATTGGATGCAGAGACGAGTCAAATAGGTAAAAAAAGAGAATAGAAATAGTAATTTCAATTCTCTTATGTATAAGTGATGGTAGACTCATATCCCACGCATTCACTTTATAATAGTAAACAAAGGTACGAGGACTCAGCACCCTCTAAACCAGGGCTAATCTTGGTTATTTTATATTATTCGTCCCAGTTCATGGTAGGCATCGTTCCATGCTCCAAGTCACCCACGTTCTCTATCACTTTCATATTTAAAGATCACGTACAAAACATCATCAATTTCCTGGCTGCATCAATGTTTACTTTAATCAATATTTAAAGGACAATGACAGGTTCTGTCCTCGACTAATTTTTTTTTTAATGGGATTGCCTCGACCATGGATCCAGCTAAGATCCAAAGACAAACACCCGGTCCTTTTGTGCCTTGGGGGGGCCAACATCTCTAAACCCAAAATATTGAAGCACCCTATCTCAACTAGCCGTTGGAAAGCCACTTCGAAGGACGGATCCCTGGGTCCCAGTGCTGGCCGCAACTCGGCATCACATGTGCCGAAGGCAGCACTCACTTAGGATGATCAAACACTATCGGACTGACACCTCATGCATGCACACAATCAACATCAGTGGATGAAGCATGGGAGGTTGGGCAGTACCTGTCATTGAGTGCGGTGACCTGTGGAACGCCTCGGAAGTTGAGCTATTAGAAGTAGAGCTGCTGTTTGCTGTTTGGTAACTATATTTTTAAAGTGCGGTGGCACTTTAACATATATTTGGTAAACAAATTGAGAAACTACTTTTATATAACAAAATTACCATAAAGGATATTGCATAGTATTATACAATAGAGCATAACAAAACATAACATATATTAATATATAATATACGATATAGTATAATATTACTATAATATAAATATTATTATTATAATATTTTAATATGACATTGCATAGCATAGCATAATGGTAATATAATTATTAGAGTAAATTAATTTTCTATAATATAATATAATATTAAATTATTTAACATAGCATATTAATATATTATGATATAATGTAATATATATTATATTTATAGTATAATATAATAATAAAGATATAAAATATTATAATTATTAGTATTAATTAATTTCTCATAATATAACATAATATTAAATTATTTAAAATAACATATTAATGTATTATGATATAAATATTTATTCATTGAAATATATTTATTTATGCATTTATTTATTTATTCTTTTCTTTTCTTTTATTTCTTTTCTTCTCTTTTTTTTTTTCCTTTTCTTCTTTTTTTTTTCTTTTTCTTTTCTTTTTCTCTTCTCTTCTTCTCCTTCCTTCCTCTCTCTTCCTCTTCGTTCTTCTCCTCCCGCGTGGTCAGCAGTGCCGGAAGGGGGCCAGGCCGCGGCGGCCGCGGGAGGGGGCCATGGCTGGCGGCGCATGCGGCAGTCTCGGCGGCCGCGGTTGGCCCCCTGGGAAGGGTTCTCCTCTCACGTGGCCGACGACGCTGGAGGGGGTGCGGCACTGCGGCGGCGGGGGAGAGGGAGGGGGTGTCGCGGCGGGGGAGAGGGAGAAGGAGGGAGGGGCTGCGGCGGCGAGGGAAAGGGAGGGGCTGCGGCGGGGGGAGAGGAACAGGCGGTAAGATGAGATTTTGGGGAGAAAATTTATTTTTAAAATAGAGGTATTTTGGTCAAAAATAGAGCTTCCCGATAAAGCTGAAAACAACATTTTGGAAAGCTCCAAATTGGAGCTTCTCCTAAAAGCTGTTTTCAGCTTCCCGCAAAAGCTGAAACAGCTTTCCGAATATTTTACCAAACACCATTTTTTATCTAAAAGTATTTTTGGAGGGCCAGAAAGTTCTTTTTGGCCCTCCAAAAGCTCCCCAAACAGGGCCTTAATGGGACCACATTTGTTCAGGAAATGATTCAAGCTCTGGAGGGACATTATGCTTGTATTTTTGCCTGTGAGTGGAGTTGGTGATGAACATACGAGCAATGGGGGCCACAAACAAGCCATATGTGATGGCCCCACGACCATGGTGTGGTTTGCATGTAGCATTCTTGGTGTTGACCAATTGGGTGCATGATGAGAGCTCTTTAGGACATATTCTATGTCTCGCTAACCTCATGACAAGAAATTAAAAAAAAAAAAAAAAACTTTGATGATGAAGATGGTGGTGGAATATGATAGTTTGTTGGGCATGCAAAAGGAATGAAAGAAAGGAGCTTGGGTAGTTGGGCTACATCATGAAGCCTCCTGCAAATTTAGCTTGCAATATACCTTAATTTTTTTCTTTTTTCTGGGGAAAAATACCAAGGACCTGTAATGAACATTGCAAGCTGAATTCGCAGCAAGATATTATGTGGTGTGGAAATTAAAGAAAAAAAAAAGGAGGGGGGAGGGGGGAGGAAATTTAAGAAAAAATTTGATCAGAAATTCAATTTAGATGAGGAGGATCTACCCAAGCTGGCAAATAGTTCTAGCTTTGCTGCTTGTACTTTTTTTTTTTGATACTTCGATCTACAACTACTACCACGTAAGTAGGAAAGCTTGCTCTTTTAGATTAATCATTATGGTTATTCCAGAATGAGATTTTGTTTTTATTTTTTTACTTGAATTCGGAATTTGGGATAAGGCATTCAAACAATTGCCCTCATGAAAAGTATGATGATTTAAACTTGGTGAGAAGGCATTTAGACATTTTTTTATTATAAAGAATCAATTTATATTATTTAATTTGATAATTAGGATGATATAAAAGTAGGAATTCATTTATTGAATTTAACATTGCTTTCTTTTAGGCTTACAAGCTATTCTAGCTGTAAGGTATTTATATATGATAACTGAGGCATATTATGTGCACAAAACAAGAAATCTTTTATTGATTTCCAAGACTGCTTTTAGTTAAATGCATGTATCGACTAGAAAATTGCACAGCTTCATATTAGCTGATATGGGCCTATAAGAAAGACAACCAAGTGTCCATATCAACATTTTTTTAAAAGTTATGTAAGATAAAATTTGCCATAAAAAGAATTAATCGAATTGGTTTGAGCGTGTCCAATGAAAATTTAGTAAGGCTCGATTGAGTAGATTAGCTTTGGACCGTTGCCAAAAATTTAGGCAAGAAGGGAAAGTCCTAAGTGATAGAAAATGCAAGCAAAAAAATGAAAATTAACAGAGGGGAAAGCTTGTAGTGACAGGAGGTGTAATAATTAACAAAATTTCTCTATATCAAAGTAAAATTTTGATTTATAAATTATTGTCATAAGTGGTCAAGACGGAGATAAATCGAGAACTTAGCTTATCTTGGCCAATATAGTAAATGATGAAATTTGGAGAGAACCATGATTTTTCTAGATCCTGGGTGATATTTTGGGACCAAATATCGAAATATTAGCCAATACAGTAGATTAAAATTACATTTAAAAATTAATTTCAAGATTTTTAATTAAAAATAAATGTTTTAAAAATAAATAGATTGAAAATGAGAGCTATAATATATCATATCAGCTGATATCCTGGATTTTATCATTTAACGTTGATTGAGGAAAGGAATGAGAATTTTATATATATTGCCTCGAGGGTTCCCATTATTAATACAAACCAAGATCTCGGCCATCTCAATGGAGATAAAAACTTTGCTCTCTACGCAAAGAAAAAGGATTTGTAGGTGGATTAAGGTAATTTTGGGACACTTAAGGGCACAGATAGCTGCCAATTCCAAATTGATGTGATCAAACTAGGTAAGGCTGGCAAACCAGAACTAACCACAGCCATCTATCTTCATATGCCAAATACTAGATAACATGTAAGTGATTTTAAAATGTCTTGTATTACCAGCAGTAGCAGATGCTTAACTTTTAATTAATACAGACAATTTTTTAGCAAATCTGTAATGGAAATCACTGGCATAAAGAATTATCAAACACACTGAAAAGATTGGAGCAATTCTCCACGATTATGGTGCATGTCATAGTATTATAGGATGAGCAGATGGTACTACAGTGTATGAAATCAAACATGGTGAGCGGAACGAAACAAGGCTTAGGCCTTTTAGAAGGTCAACAATCATAGTTAGGAAAAATATGCCCTTGATACGCTATAGTGGATAAATATACTTGGGTTGTACATGGGTGATGCCAATTTGAACCAAGGCCTGCCAAACTCTGGTTGAGATCTTGAGCCCCTAGGCCTAAGCCCTCTCCTTCTTCCATGATGAGATGTTCAAGGTTTTGCTGCTAAATTGGCATTGATAATTGTGATTAAGCCTCAAGCAACAAGAAGGTTAAAAGTTTCGGCTGCACATCTACCTACTTTTCTTTCTGTTCTAAACCCTAACAGCAATCCTGTATATTCTCTTCTTCTTCTTCCCTATCAGCTTTCTTACTGTAAATAATTCAGTTTCAATAAATTTTGGGTGGCTAAGCCTCCCTTTTCATCACAAAAAAAAAAAAAAACATAACTGTGATTATTCCTCATGGTTTGACAGCTAATTTATGTGAAGTCATTTCTTGACTAGAAGTTTTATCAACTGCATATTCAAATTCTAAGGAGCTCAAGATCATCTGAAAGTTTTATATTAAAGGCTCTATGTTAAGCTATAAACAATTAATGATGAGTCGTTTGATCTTAGATTTTGAAGTCACTTAGCATCTCTTTCTAGAGTCATGACATGATTGCACATCATCGAAAGTGATAAATCAAAACACCTAGCTCTACTTCTCCAGAATCTTTCTTTAGGCGGCCCTGGAAAAAAATTCTACTGAAAGGTCCTTAAGAGTATATCAAACATTCTGAATCATAAGGGAGGAGTTGAATATTTGCAAACAAATTTGTCAGTTTAAATGTCCACTTGTCCAGTTGTCCTACAGAAAAGTCTAAATAGTCATTTCGTGTTCGATAGGCCAAAACATTTTAGCCAATTAATGGTTTTGCTTTTAATGATTGACGCTGAAACATGCCAAAACGAGATAGATTTGATTGACCAATCTGTGAGAGGAAAGGAGGAGAGATGGAGAGATGATCTCGGCAGATGGAGCATAACTGTATAACTTTTTAATTTATGTTCAATCCAAGCAAACTGGACACGAAGTTATCATACAATAGGTAATGGAAATAATTTAATTACTTCAGAACTAAATTCTAAGTTAGGATCCACATGAAGAACTGGAGACTCCGATTCGAAAAGTTGTTGTTCATAAATCAAGATTTGTTTGCTTCTTCTCATTGTTTCTTCAAGATATATGAGCTTTGTATCAACCATCTTCAACCCAACAAACAAAATAAAATAAAATAAAAATAAAAAATCAGGCTCACTTTAATAGACTAGCTTTTTAGCTTCAAGAAACAGATGGGTGATGCTTAGCGAACCAAGAGATATACGGGGCAAAAAAAAAAAGCAATCTGAATTAAATCAATGAATTGAATCTTACCAATTTACAAGAACTGCTATTAATGTTCATCTCTTATATAAAAAAAAATATCAATCTTTACACCAGATCCATACCAGTAAAGGTCGCACGTTCGTCACCCAAACATGCCCAAGAACAGTCAACACACTCTCTTTCTTTCTTTCAATCTCTCTTTCCCTCTCTCTCTAGTTTTCCCAAGGCCAAGGGGCGGTCGCAACGCTTTCAAAGGTAAAGCAGTACTCGCGCAGGGCCTTCCTCCCCCTCTCCTCCTCATCCTCCAGCTCTGCCATCAGCTGCCGGAGCCGATTCCTCTGCCCGGTCGACTCCGCCGCCATCTCCTCCTCCCGGAGTTGCCGCCTCCGTCTCCACCGCTTGGCCGCCTGGTCCAGCTCCTCGTCCCACCCGTCCAAGATGGAACGGAGCTGGTCCAGCTTCTCCTTGTACTCGCCCACCTCGAACCCCTCCTGCTCCGCCGCCTCCACCTTGGCAGCCAGGTGGTCAAGTCTCGTCCGTGCGTACGGCCTCTTCTCAAGCGACAGGAACCGGATTTCCTCGGCCGCGAGCTTGAGAGAACGGTGCACGGCGAGCCTGATCTTCTCGTGCATCGATGAGCGGCTTGAGACCTCCATATTGCTCTCCATATTCTGTTCCTGGAAATCCTGGAGGTTAGAGATTTAAAGGAAACGCTTCCCACGGAAGGAATGCCAAATGACAATCACTACCACTGCAAATTGACTCCCGTTTAAAGATTAAGGCCGAGCGTTAAAGCAAAAAGAAAAAATATCATAAAATTAAATAGAAGGAGGGAAGATGAAATCCATTGAGAGCACCCACGGATAAAAAGTCTATAAGTCTAAAAATAATCAATAAACGAAAATTTTGTTTTCTAGAAAAAGAAAAAAAACAAGCCCCTTTTCTTGATACTATCTCAGTCCTCCCATCCTGCAATTATGCAAGTGAAGCAGGAAAAGAAGGGGATGAAAGAGAGGAGGTGCTCAGAGTCTTGGTTTGAATGGATTCGAGGTTGTCCTCATAGCATCGTTATAGATCGGATTAACGAGAAAACCATCACTGCTACCTCCTCTCTTCTTCTATTCCCCATCCATTGTGCCTCAAGAAAAAGAAGCTATTTGGCAATGAAAACAAGCAAAATCGACACAGAGAGAGAGAGAGAGAGAGAGAGCTCTTCCCCTCTAAACCCCCGATGGATGGCGTCCAACGGGCGCCGAAAAACCCTAAGCTGGATTGGGCATGAGGACGAGCGAGGGGCCTTTTAACCTGGGGATTTTTAGGGCTTCCTGGGCCAATTACCGAACTGCCCGTCATTATGACATGTCAAATTTTGAATATTTTTCCAAAAAAATTACGAATTAGTTGCATAGTGACATCGTTTTCTTTCAATATTTTATTTCAAACTTTTTTTTTTTCTATATTATTATTATTATTATTATTATTAAAATTAAAAAATTAGGCCGACTCTAAAACTTGAAACCTGAAAGTTTTAATAAATTTGATTTAGGTCCTAGCCAAGATCGGCAAGGGTTCTAGGTAGCAAACTTTATGAAATGGACTAATAGAAACCTAATAACTCTCCAATCATAACAAACGCTAGATTTGAATCCAAAAATCTTAAATATGCTTGGATGGTGGATTTAGGGGTGACAATGGGATGGATCGTGTTTGGGTTGGTTTAGAAAAATTGCCAATTGGATCGTTACATTGGCTTGGCCCAAACCTAATTATTATAGTTGGATTCTTGTCGGTTGGCTAGATGGGTCATAGATTACCACTCCTATATAAAATTTAATACTTTTCCAAAAAAACAAATTGACTATAAAAATTTGAACTTTTACAGTTGAATTGAAAATCTATGGAATACAACATGAAAGGCTGCATTATTTTTTTTTCAATTCTTGCAACATTCTCACCTCAGCTGGCACAAGCCAGTTAAACGTTAAGCAATAATTGTGAACTGTCTGCCATTCCAGTTACATAGTTGGCATGAAATCGCATTAAGGGTTCTGTATTTCGTTGGTCATGCTTGTGTAAGCTTTATGGTTAGTAGTAATTTCAAATCTCTTAGAGCCAGTATAGAACCCCCATAATGAGATAATATACAAATATAAAATCTTGCGAAACAATTTGTAGGAGGATAAGATTGTTCTTCTAGGCTCCATTTGGTTCGGGATTATTGTGGAATAAGAGGTATAATAGGCCCCTTATTTGCCAAACAATTACCTGCACATCTGGACCAATCCAGGTTAAGCTATTGCTATCAATTCTTCCAATGAACCAACTTTAGCCAGGATAAGATTATTAGTTCGAAGGAAGGGTACAGTAATTCTATTCCAGTTCATTAATTTTACTCTGTTATTGCTTAAATTCATTCTAAGATGCAGCTGGATGCAGATTGGAAATTTTGGAAATTTATGAGAGGATTAACATATCCTATCACTGCAAATTCTGTCCATGTTCTCAGTTTATGTTCAGAAGTTTCCTATCTCTATAGAAGATATCTCAAAAACTATTGCTCTATAACATCATAGAAATATCTGTATCAAAGTGAAGGAAATGAACAACTTTGACAAGAGCTATGAAAGTATGACTCAACAGCCTTGGGTAAGTGATTTCCATCTACAAAGATTTTCTACACCCTCCTTGCAAACTAGTAAATCTTAAATCTGCTACCTTATCATCCACTGCTGCTAAAGGGATCTCCCACCCTTTGTTGTTGAGTACCAAAGAGAACCTTTGAGACAACTAGTTCCCACTAGCTTTATGATTGGAACCTAAAACCCCCTTTCATCCTATGAACTTCTGTTTCATTCCAAGAAAAGCCAGTATGTACTTCCATATAGTTCACTGCTGGCATTTAGATTATAATCAAGAGTTACCAATAAAACTAATTATAGCAATGCTATTATAAAAATAAACACTAACAATGGTATCTTATTCAGCTCAGTTTCAGGGGGTTATTGAGTTGGTGTCCCTAAAGTCTATCTATTTTTTGTCTTTCTTTTTGGTAGCCATCTCTTACGGTCATTAATGGAGCTGTCTCTGAAAGTTTTTCTCTGAACCTCTGAATCTTATATGATGGCAGAGATTTCACCTACAAGACCTCTTATTTTTCTGTTCTTTCCTCCTTTTTCCCTTTTTTCTTGATGAAAAGGTAGGGTAAAGCTCAGTTTCAAGTACAGGCCATAAGGTCTATCACTGGAGTCATCTTATCTCCTACCAATATTTGCTTATGGTGCAATGAAGCTTGTTTGCAGATATTCTATGCCTCATGTCTTGATAGACATAGATGTGTAATTATAGTGGTTCCGAAAGGAATATTCTTGCATTTCTTATGCTTGTCAATATTGATCATTGAATGAATATGGTCCTTATCTCTATTGCAACCACCCTACTGGAGAACCCCTTCAAGTACCAAGCATTAGCAATAGGATCTCAATTCCAAGCTAGAGAAAGTTAATTGAGAAATTTGTCAGGTACACTAGTGAAGAACTGATCAATGATGCCTTTGTCGCTACTCAAAGAGACATTACAAGCCAAGAAGTTAGCCAACTGATGGCTGAAATTGAAGGCATTTCATGTGATCCATCCGCAAAATATTCAAGAGAAGATTGATCGATCTGCTGGAGGTTTCTCATCACAAAATTCATTCCAGTTTTTTTCCTTTTTTTTTTTTGAATTGATTTAGGCAAGACTTTTGGCCAAGGAGTTTTACCACCTTGATCTTCTTGTCCTAATGCTGTGCTCTGAATTGCCTCTTCTTTATTTTTTTGAGGTGGTACGGAGCCCCTTGACGCCGATTAACATCAAGATTTGTTTGCATCTTTTCATTACAAGATATATGAGCTTCGTCTCAACCATCCTCTCCCCAAAAAACAAAACAAAATAAAATAAAATTAAAAAATCAGGCTCACTTTTATAGACTGGCTTTTTAGCTTCAAGAAACAGATGTGTGATGCTTAGCGAACCAAGAGATACATGGGGCAAAAAAAAAAAAAAAAACTTGTCTAAAACAATCTGAATTAAATTTTACCAATTTACAAGATCTGCTATTAATTAAAAAAAAATATCAATCTTTACACCACATCCATAGCAGTAAAGGACGCGCTACTCACCCAAACAGGCTCAAGAACAGTCAAGACATACTCTGTTTCGCTCCCTCCTCTTCCTCTCTCTAGTTTTCCCAAGGCCAGGGGGCGGTCGCAACGCTTTCAAAGGTAGAGCAGCACTCGCGCAGGGCCTTCCTCTCCCTCTCCTCCTCATCGTCCTGCTCTGCCATCTGCTGCTGGAGACGCTTCCTCTGCCCGGTCGACCGTGCCGCCATCTCCTCCTCCCGGAGTTGCCGCCTCCGTCTCCACCGCTTGGCCGCCTGGCCCAGCCCCTCGTCCCACCCGTCCAAGATGGAACGGAGCCGGGCCAGCTTCTCCTTGTACTCCCCCACCTCGAACCCCTGCTGCTCCGCCGCCTCCACCTTGGCAGCCAGCGACAAGATTCTCGTCCGTGCGTACGGGCTCTTTTCCAGCGACAAGAACCTGATTTCCTCGGCCGCGAGCTTGAGAGAACGGTGCACGGCGAACCCGATCTTCTTGTGGAAGGGCGAGCGGCTTGAGACCTCCATATTGCTCTCCATATTTTGTTCCTGGAAATCTTGGAGGTTCGAGATTTAAAGGAAACGCTTCTCAATTCCTACTATGATTTGGAATTGTCCCGCGATTCAGAATTCTTGTGAAGTTGGAAACTTTTCCTGTTCCTAGTAGGATAACGAATTATCATGGATTTTTTTGAAAAATAAGAGGGGATATATATATATATATATATATTCAAAAAGCTCCCAATCCAACAACTCTTACATGCGTGTTACTGGGTGAGACCTTTAAAAAATAAAGTAATTATAGGCTTCCTCCACTCAATACAGGATTTTGTTATATTAATTATGCTTGAAACACCTTTCCCCTGCCACCCATCTATTGTAATTCATCATGCGTGTCATCGGGCTTCAGCATATGTAGTCGGACTCAAGAGTCTTAATGTCACGCCCGCGATCCAGCATATGAGTTGTCGCACCCCAAATTCCGCGCATGATATGGCCGTGCTATTATAAGATATTGCCCATAATAACTGTGAGGACCCGAAAAAAAAAAAATCCGTTAGGTTGATGGGCCGGCCTTGGGCACGATCGTGCAAGAGGGAGCGTCAGAGGATGACTCGCTGGGGGAGATAAATCACCGGAGAGGGGACGGTTCCGAGAGCTGGCCTGCCGTGGAGGATGTCTTAAAGCCTTTCTTCCCTTCAGCGAAGATCTCCCCCACAAATTTGGTGAAGATGCCTTGGATCCATGGGTTTTGATCCGAGTTTGTTCATGGATCTCTCCTTCGATTTCTCGCCGGAAAGGTTGCCAGAGCACCCCATCGGACTGAGGTAATCATGACTCGTCCCCTTGTGCTTCATTTTCTAGATTAAGGGCTGTGTTGGCTGGGTTTTGGCCGATTAAATCGTCAGAGAAGGATCCGAAACAGGGTACCCCTGTTTTGGCTCCTCTCTTCCGGATCTTGCCACCACCGGCCGTCGGGTTGGCTGGGATCCATGCCATTTAGGGGTGAATCGGGACTGCGTGAGGGATTTCTGGGTTTAGTTGATAATGGGGAGAGGTGGATCCGAGGTTTTCTTCCTCGTGATCCCATCCTCTTCTTTTTTTCCTCTCGTCGGTTGGCCACCGGCGGCGACGACTGAGTCGTGGGCCACTGTGGTTGCCGTCGGGTGGGGGCCGAGCCACCATCATGGTGGCCTTCTGTTGATGATGGTGGAGGAGGGGGAGTCCTTCCGGTTCTTGGGGGAAGAAGAAGAAGAGACCTCTTCTACCCTCCCTCTCTTGGCCACCACTATTGCCGGTGACTGCGACAGTGGCGGCCTGCGATGGTTCGGCCAGTGGTGGCCGAGATGTTGTCGGGTTGGGAAGGAGAGGGCACAGCCACCATGGCTGCTGCCCTTGGACCAAAGAAAATTGAGGGAGGGAGATGTACTCCCATCCATGGAGAGAGAAGGGTCGTTTACCCCTTCTCTTAGTCTCTTCACCGAGATCGGCCATCGTCGTCGGCATGGCAGCGGCCATGGCTGGCGATGATATAGGCCAGTGGTGAAAGGGTGGGGGGCCGGGCCACCCCGACTGCCCCTAGATCTGGAGGGATTGAGATGTTTGGGGACCTGGTAATGGGCCCCATAGTAGATGTGATTTATGGTTTAAAATATTTAAATATTACATAATTTAGTTTGTGATTTGTAATTGATGTTGTAGGGGGAGAGTCAGCGGTGCCAGGAGGTTTTGATCAGGGGACTCAACACCCTAGCTCGTAGGTTGTGATTTGGATCCGTGTTTGAGTCAGTCTTCAAATTGCAGTAAGAATCCTTACATCTGAACACCTCTATTTATGCATATATTTGATTTATCGTTGGATTTATTTTATAAGTATGTTGTTATTAGTTTTATGAGCTGGTATGACATATATGAGGTGTGCATCTTGGTTGCTATGGACATATTGAAATAATTAAATTGAGAGGAATAATCATATTTTTGAGAATACATGAAAATATGTGATGTGATTGAAATTTGATTAAACATATAAAATTAGACATGTAAAAATGGGTTGGACTAGCCTCGTCATGAGATAGCCTCTACGTTATGCGTAGGATAGCTGCTACGAGCTGATGCGTGGGATAGCCTCCACGGGCTTACGCATGGAATAGCCTCTACGAGCTTATGCGTAGGATAGCCTCCACAAGCTTATGCGTAGGACAGCCTCCATGCGTGGGATAGCTGCTACGAGCTTATGTGTGGGATTTGTACAGTCTTAGACTGGGTCATGATCTTAGTTAGTCCAAAGCCAGAGGTGAAAAACTTTGAAACTTGGGAATCATATTAATACGAAAGTGGATACATAATGTGTAAAAAGTTATTTATGTATATGTACTGGTTTATATATACTTGTTGTTTATTGAGCTTTTCAAATGATGACATAACACTTATTTGTTACTTGGATTATTTTCTTATTATTACTGGTGTGGCTGTTGGGATTCTTACTGGGCTGGAAAAGCTCATACTACACTTACTTTTTTTTTCAGAGGCACTGGATTTGTAGAATCCGTTGGGAAGGACGAGAAGTGAGATCGATCTGGGGTCAGACTACTAGATAGCTAGAAGTTAATTTATCTTTTGCTTATGGACATTTGAAATTATGTAATCAATCGGTATATTTTTAGTTGGTTTGATTTAATTACATTAATCATTAATTTTTGGCATTTTTGTGAATATTGTATTTTTTAGGCCTTACATGATCTCTAGGGTTTTACTTTAGGAATTATGTGGCCGTGTCACGTGGTTGACTCGAGTAGTGGGTTCGGGGCGCGACAATAACACAAAGCTCATGATAATAATATTCTTTCATATTGCATGATAAAATTTATTCAATTTTATTTGCTAATCAAAAAGAAAGAAGTACAGAGCATCTAAAATCTAACATCATATCCAATCCATCATTAGCTACACTACTAATTTTTTTTTCAATATTGTCAAGCTTGCTGGTGCGACCTCCAAACTAATTTTCGTCCCTACTGATCTTATTTGCCTGGGGAGAAAAAAAATAAAACAAAGGTATATGAGCAATACAACTCAGTAAGTAAATCTTATACTATCTTATTGGATCAAGCATAAATTTTTCCATATCAATGCATCATTAATTTAAAAAAAAATAAATAGATATTATAAAATAAAATATTTCATAGTAGAGTATATTAAAAGAAGTCATAAAGCTAATCATGCATGCATAAATCCGTCATAAAACATAGTTTCCGGTGTATATTATAAAATCATAAATTATTTATTATTGATCAAATTATTGCTCCCAGACTAAATGCTAAGATCATTATTATACCCGTGACAGGGTCGTAATCGACGAACACCAACTATTACCCGTTGGCAGGGTTGTATGCGAGCTACTATTACCCATTGGCAGGGTCGTATGCCAATTATTATTACCTATTGGACAGGGTCGTATACTAACTACTATTATCCGCCGGCAGGCACAAATTCTGGCAGGCACAAGTTCGGACAGCCATGAGCTCAATCGAAAGAAAGGAGGAAGGAAGATAGTGGAAAAAAGGAGGATGGAGAAAGAGGTGGTGGAAGCCCAGTGGAGTCAGAGGTTTTTATAACGCCCTCTGGAATGGATAGGGATGTTGAACGACCGTACCAGCCATACCAGTCGGCTATTGGACGATTGCAACTGCCTCTAACGGCCGCAACCTCCCCTGACCCGTCTCTGTGGTGCTCGTTCCGAATCTCGGCGGCGGATCGTGCCCCTGCCCTGACCAGTCTCTTGACTTTGGTCCAGGTCAGGCCAGCTGGCCTGGTTCTTACACTTGATATGCCATCTTAGTTCCTTTATCAAATTGGGACTTGAGTTGGCATTCCTTGTTCAAAGCTCAATTAACAAAATCAAGCAATAGCAATTTGATGGACACATCACCAGCCCAAACATTTTCTCAGAATCCACAGGACTTGCTATTTCCAAGACGAAAGGATATCCGTTCTGTTTGGAAGGTGAAAGCCATGAGGCCCCATGAGGGAGAGCTCCTGTTTAACGAAGCGAAGGCTCCTATTATGATCTTTGGTTGCCTTGTGTGTTTTACCCAAGTGGAGATTTATATTTTACTTATTAGTTATTTTGTACTATAATAAATTCATGTGATGAAAATAGTTTCTCGTATTAATTTTGGGATAACATATTTTAATTATTCTTTGACACCACCCTAAAGCAACAAAAGCTCGAAAAATTCAAGAGCTTCAAAAAATGGTATACGGACAAACCATCTAACCATTTCATTTTTTACATTCATGCTATATGCCTCCAAATCCGTGCGGACAAAATTTCCATCTTCAATACATTGTTGCCTCAGCGTTTTCTTTGCAAAAGAATTTTCAGATCGCACAGAAAACACAATCTCCTGATTCTCTTGATTCTGGGAACGCAGTTCTTAACAACAATCACCTGCCCCATACAGAGAAGAATTAGCATAGGTTTGACATCAGAAATCCAAATAATCCAAGAGAAAAAGACTATTTAACGATCTAATATTGAAGTAGAAGAAGAAGAAGAAGGAGAAAGAAGAAGTTGACCTGCCAGGATGGAAGTTTAATGAGACCTTGAAAGTCTCATTTCCTTCAAAAATCTGGAACCCTGGAGCAGAAATCTTGGAATGAAGCAACTTCATGACTTCGTCTTTTCTTTGTCGATTCCAACAGAGTTTGTTTAGCGGGTGTTTCAAACTTTATCTTGTTCCAGAAATTTTTCGCTACAGAGTACAGATTAAGATGTCAGATCCTTGGACTTCAGCCTCGACGCATATGCAGGCACATATCAGCTCTTGTCAGCGTAGGCCTTCATCAAGCACCAGGAAGCACAATTAAGCCACATATTACTAGTGGATACAGCTTTTACTTCCAAATGCTATGAGTTGCAGGTTTTAAGAAGAGGGAACTCTGATCTTCCCATGCCTTTTCTATTTTTAAGTTACCATATACATCTGGTTTAAGCCATCTTACTCCAGCTCCATTGGTCCGAAAGCTCTTTGAGAGCGTCTCTGTTGATCCTTGATGCATATGACGACTGTGGTACATAAACCAGATGTATAGGCACTTTGTTATCGTATTATCTAATTAAGAAGAGATTCTTGACTGATCTCTAGACTCATAATTTCAAAGTGCCAATTTCATGCTCGTTTTCATAAATGTGCAACCATTCACATTCGGATAGCATGTTGTTATTTGCGGTCCTGCCAATTATACTTCCAGCCTAATAGTCAAGAACAAAAGAATTCTTTAAAAAGATATAATATATATATATTGGTTGACATTAGCCTCCCTTGATTCCTTGGCAGGGCATCTTATTCTCCCAGAAAGGCTGCTTCTGTGGAGCCTCTTGAGAAATCTTAAATTACATCAAACAGACCAAATCAATGATTATGTTAAAACTCATCATCCACAAACCTCCTGCAACTTTTGCAGGAAGGACATCACAAAACCCACAAGCAAACACCTCATCCTCCAGTTCACTAGCATGGTGGCAGATCCTTTGGAGGAGGTAAGATGGATTGTTCTGGCCCATTTCCATTTTCCACAACAAATGCCATCTTAAGCCCCCAGCTGGTGTGGAGCTCTAGATGACAGTGCATGAACCAAACACCTGAAACAGTAAGGGAGAATTACACGATAGTTCACTTCAGAGAGCTAAGGTCGACATAAACTAGTTTAAGAGAAGATGCATGCAAATAACTCGCAATATTGACCTGGATTATCGGCTCTAAACCGGATTGCAGTCCAACCTCCTGTAGGAACACCAACTGTGTTTCTTTCTGGTGGATCGACCAGGTTATATTTAGCTGGATCTTTCTTCGGGTCGAAGTTTCCGATCCCCCTCCCGACAACAAAGAAGTTGTAACCATGGAGATGGAAAGGATGAGATTCTGCTGCCAGGAGATTTGTGTCTTGCAGCACCAATTCGACCGTTGTGTTGTAAGGAATCCTGCTCAGCCTGGTGCCCAGGGATGTGCCGAGGTTTGCTGTGAGGGGCGCACCGGTGTAGTTGAACGTGGTCGCGGGCTTATCAGGGAAGTCCAGCCTGAACACCCCCTTGACGTTGAAGTAATGTGCTTGAAGTAACCCAATTTTGGGCATCACAAAGGTAATGTTGTTCAAGGATGCAGTGAGTCGAGTTCCATTCAAGCAAGTCGGGCATGAGTCGACGCCCAGGCTAGCTGTGTAGAAGAGATGCCTGTCGACGCTGCGAGGCACATTAGCAGGAAACTGGGGAGAATTTAGGCTTCTGAGCTTGTTGAGGAAGTCGTGAACAAATTCAGTATCATTTGGTGCAGGCAGTTGAGGCAGGATGGGGATGATGGTTGTTGGGATGCCTTTGTATTGTAAAATAGCCGTTGCAGTTTTGTTATCTACAGCAATTGGGGCATCCATGAAGGGTCTTGCGGCCATGAAGTATCTACCAGGGGCTTTGTCAGCCTTGACGAGGACATTAGTGGTTTGGCCGGGTGCAATTTGTATGGCTTCAGTGGTGAAGGGCTTGCAGTAGACTCCATCAATCTCGACCACGGTCATGTCATGACTGGCGACCGCAAAGAAGAGATCGTCGTTGAGGGCAGCGTTGACAATTCTAAGGAGGTAGGTCT
This sequence comes from Phoenix dactylifera, assembly GCF_051530095.1. Classification (NCBI taxonomy): domain Eukaryota; kingdom Viridiplantae; phylum Streptophyta; class Magnoliopsida; order Arecales; family Arecaceae; genus Phoenix; species Phoenix dactylifera. Next base: position 26,768,486 of record NC_143198.1, on the reverse strand, counting down.
TGCCCCATTCAACTTCCATTGCAAATGTATCTGAAACAAGAGTAGGAAGAAGAAATGAAATGCTATCAACATCTCCTCCTGAGTAAATATGCTTCACAATCCTGCCATGTGTTTTTCAGGAAAACGGTGCCATGTCTCGTTAAACCATTCTACTTCTACCTTTTGTATTTCACCAGGATTATATAAGAAATAATATACAAAATCATACTGTATGTCATCGAAACAGGACGGGAATATAATGAGTGCAAGGCCATTGAGCTAATGAAACTGGTCCATATGATCTTACGTTTCTCTGAGCATGGGAAGAGAGGTCCTGGCTTCCCATTGATCGTATGGGCATCCGACATATTTGGTGGCAACCCAAGCATGCTGCCTTGCTTCTCAACCTCTTCAACATCTGCATGCCACCATTCTCCTGCAGACCAATATCAGAGTTAGCTCCATATATAAAGAAAGACACCGAGCTCACTAGCTAGCTAGGCTGCAAGATCTAAGCTGAAGTCACCTAAAACCAGTTCAGTTTCTGCATGAGGTTGTGGGAATGGGTATGGAACTCCTTCCTTCGGCATGATCACGATGGCACCATGGATGGTGGCCCGCAGCCATAAGATATGAGCATGCCACCACAGCGTTCCTCTCTGTCCGGTAACATTGAAATCGTAGGTGTAGCTCCTTCCACTCTGAATCGGGCATTGAGTAATGTATGCCGGACCATCAGCCCATCCATTTCGGAACTGCTTCACTCCATGCCTACATTGACACTCCTCTTTAATTAACCTTCTAATCATTGTCATCTAGAGTACAAAGGCATCAGAGTATCGATCTAAAGAGATCCTACCAGTGTATGGATATGTTATATTGCGCATAGTTTGTAACGTTGATGATGACTCTATCTCCTTCACGGGCATAGACAGTCGGCCCAGGGAACCTCCCATTAACCGTGACAATTGGCTTAGCATGGCACAATCTGCTCACATTCTTGAGTACAACCTGAGGCCCGAAGAGAATATGAGAGGAAAAAGATGGAAGTTTTAGGGAGTTGGCTAGTATAATTAGAGGAAGTACTCACGTCAAACTGATAGTTTTTTATGGCAGCCTCGGTAGGTATTGACATGAAAATGAGAAACACCGCGAGCAAAAGAAGGGATCCGTAGAAGGAGAAGGCCATCTTTCTCGATTGAAAAACGACTTGTACTTGAATGGTGGTGAGACGTGGGTTGATTGGCTCTTATATATGTGGAAGGGGCTCAGGGCGATATCAGTTTGTTAAGAGAGAAGGGTGTTGGTGAGCCAAATTTATGCGAGGAGATCCCCTGGGTTGTATACTGATGCTTGGAAGCAAATGGTGATGGAGACTATGAAGGAGGGAAATGGCAGGAGTCTAGGCTTGAGAGGTATGTTCGGCCAAGAACCCAACAGAATGAAACTTTACCTTTAAGACAAAGGAATTGTTGGTCTCTGATTTTGTTTTAAGAGAGAGAGAGAGAGAGATGAGCAGTGGAGATAGGAATGTACTTTTTCAGATATGTTTGAGTTACTTTGAAGAGCAGTTCAGATTATAGTAGTCTATTTCAGATTTAGTCAGTTGAGGTGTCACTATAGTGGATTTGTTTATTTTCATCACAGTTTTGTGAAGTCAGGAAAATTTGTACGGATATGATAGCCTTCTACGAGAGGGAAGGATGCGTACGCCTGATAAGCAAGTGAAGTCTAGGTAGGTTAATTAGTTCTGTGATTGTCGAGTTAAATACGAATATTAATCTTGACCGGATCATCATCATCTTTTCAACATCATTGTCCATCATAATCCAAAATTCAACGTCTATGCCAATCCATATTTCAATGCAATTTTGACCTTCACCTTGATCTAATTCTCTGTGCAAAATTTTGACCATCACTTGCACCCACCTGATTCTAATCTCCATTTTGATATTGACTTTACCTTGGACTTCAAGCCATCTCCAATTTTACCCCTATAGTGACTTCAATTTCAATTTCGGTGTTATTCTCAATTCCACTTCCGTCCATGCTTGATTGTTTTAACAGAAGGTTAGAAAACCCATGGATAGGACTAGTTCCTAACTTTCTGAAAGTGGTATTGATTTCTTTTGCAATACTCATCCAAAAAGTCGGAGACAATATGCAAGCATGGACTTTGTTTTTCTTTATTGGAATTCAAAATTGAAATAGAATATGGTTTATTGGAATTCAAAATTGAAATAGAATATGGTGTAGGGAAAGGAGTTACAAATGAGGAAAGAGAAATAGTGCAAGGCCTTGTAAAGGATCGAAGAAGCCGACGTCTTCCTTTTCAAGAAAATCCTTGCATTTCTTTCAGATGCGCCGCATGGCTGCAATGGCTGATTCGGTCGTTACTTTTTCTGTGATTTTCCTACAATTTCCGCTCCTCCAGGAGGTCCAGAAACAATTAAGATTAGAAGGCAGACCTCTGAGACCAAGGCAAGAAACAATAGGCAACCAGATCGCTCGGGACAAAGACTTCCCTCTTGTGGAAGGCTTAGATGTGTTGTCTTCCCTCTCGCATGCATATGAGAAAGCCTTCGATTGTATGCAGGCAACAGATCATTTACAGCCCAAGTTGTAGAAAGTTCTAAGAACATGGAATATTTTGGCAGGCTAATAAATAAATAAATAAATTTTAAAAACATGACAGATTTTGATAGGCTGAAAAACATTATATTAAGCACTGAATATGTGATTTCATTGGTCTTAAATGACTTCTCTAGAGATGGCAGTACCTATGTTGGGAAACTGAGGCAAGTGTTCTCGTTGATTCCGCCATGAGTTGCTTCTGCATCTTCCTTGCCAACTTATAATGATCTTTTGGAATTCTAATCAGGTCAAATTTTTATGGCACCAAGTTCACTGTTTAGTACATCTAGCCTCCTGGTGATGCTACGGTTAGATTGAATAGTTCTCCGAGTCGAAGGATCCATTTGAAACAGGTCCCTCCAAGAGTTGCTGCTGGTAATTATAACGTTGCTATCATCTCTTATGAGCACAATGTCTTTTGAACCAGGGGGCCAAGGAGAATGCATGTCATGATGCATTCAATTCCAGCCTTGGCAATACAAGAAGGGGGAGATGCACCAGGTTTTTCTCGCAGGGAAAGAGCAAGTGATACTTCAGTTTCAGAAACTAGGAAGCGGCATCTTCACGATGGATTATTGGGTACCCACTCTCTGCATTCCAGGCATTTGCTATCTGTTTGAGCAACTTCGACGCAAAACCTGCAAGTGAATGAATAATGGAGACATGTTGAAGCCTCCTAGATTATTTTCTACTCAAAATATGATGCTGTAAATATATTTATTTATGGACAGCTTTTGGCTCATCAGCCTTGAACGCTATTGAGATAGTTGTACATGTGCTGCTTGTATCTGGGGGATCAAAGTTGAACATGGGAGGTTACTTAGATTGCTCTTGCATGTGGATACCATGCTTTGCGATGTTGTTACTGATTATGTAGAGATTAAGTGCAATCAAGTCTATTTCAGAAAGGAAATCAGACATAACTTTCTTCTTCTTAAATTGAGAGTGCTTACAATGTTTAGAAACTACAGACACATTCATATTATTACAGTCATCAAACATAATTTTATCCCGGATGGAAGGAAACATTGCTGAAACAGACTAAAAACTGATCATTTTAGCCAGCAGTTCTCGAGAAAAAAAAAAAGAGGATTGCTGCTGTAGTAGCTGCAGCCCATGTCATTGTTGTTTTGCGCAACTGCGAATGCTGGTTTCACGCTCTACTTGTACCTTCCTCCGCTTGCCTTGCCCTTGCATTGCTGTTAGGTGTGGAAGTGGCATCAGTATCAGCCTTTCCCTTCTTTTTCTCCTCGCAGCAAAAACGGCATCCATGCCGCTGTGGCTTCTGGGAGTTCTCCGGATCGCTCTCGCTGGATTCCATAAAGAGTCCTCGAAGGCACCGTCTCCTGACTCTGGGCTCGTGGGACGGTCTCTGGTCTGGGGTTACGCGAGGGGCAGTCTTCTCTGGTTTAAGTGGCTCTGTTTGTCCCCTTGGGCTTGCGGCCTCCACCTTCTTGCTTGATAGGTTCAGGTGAACCCCAGGGTCTCTTGCGTTGCAGGAACTACGGTGCAGGGCCGAGTTGTTGATGCTTTGCGCATTGCTATTTACGTTGGCAGTAATTGCTGGGTCTTCGGTACATCTATGTTTCCACCTCTCTTCAGCATTATTCCAGCTTGCCTCAATATTGCCCCTCGGAACTTGGGTGTCGGAGCCTATAACCATGGAAGCTCCGTTGTTTTCACCAGCTAAGGTTATCATACTCACTGGTTGTCCATTCCCTATCCTCTCTAAGTGCCCAACGTCCAGCTTCAGGACCAGTCTAGAAAGGCCCTCCTTGGTCTCCTTTTCAAACGGAGCTCGCTCACCATCGGAGAATGAAGCCCATGGCATGGTGGAGATGGCAATCTTACTCTCTTTTCCGCTGGAACCATTTTGTGCTGTCTCCTTTCTGGCTACGTTATCTTGCTTCTTAGAATGCTCAGGTTTTGAGATTCTAAGTTCCGCTCTGATTTCGCCGGCTTTCAGAGGAGTACTGGATGGCTTGGCTTCGTTTCTTTTCTTCAGCTCGTCCCTTGCTTCAGTTTGGGGTTTCTGGGGCTGTATTTCTGGCTGTGTTTTGGACTCGTCTTCGTTAAATCCTTCGATAATTTTATCTGGTTCTTGATTTTTGCTCGGATTTATCTCATGGTTCCCTTCTGCTTTTGCTTTAGGCTGCTCTTTTGAATCCGGTTTAGAATTTTCTCCCGACTCGAGGAGTTGGCCACCCTGCTTGTCTAGTTTTCGTTGAGAACTAACAGGCTTTGGTTTGGACTCTAGATCTTGTGCTGGCTGAATATCTGTCGGCTTCGAAGCTGGTTGGATTGGATTCATTTCTTGTGTCTGAGAAAGAGTTTGTAGCTGCAATTGTGCAGGTGACTTGGGTCGTACTAAATTCGGAGATTCATGTGGCTGGTTTGATGGTGAAGTACTTCGAATTGGCGATTTAGGTGGTGAGGAGGGAGGCAGAGGTTGAGATAGGAGCTGAGTTTCCACCTGAGTTGCTACTGGTTGTGCCTGAGAAGCACCTTGGGCTGGTGATGGAGGTCTAGAAGTCCTTTGAATTCCAAGTTGTTGTTTTGGCCGTAATTGAGTTGGCCGTGAGGGCTGAGACGCTTTCCTGGCTGTCGTCGGGGACTGAACCCGGTCGAGATTGAGATGATTTTTGCGGTAGCGATGGAGGCTGAGAAACTCCTACGTCTGGAGTTGCCGATCCTGGTGGGGACTTTGGTTGGGTCCGAGACGGGAGGAGTTGAGGTTTAAGTGGAAGCGGTGGAATAGATGCTGGAGTTTGGAGCAGGGGCTGCTGCCGAGTTGGGATTGGAGGACGCGGAGGGGTTAGGGATGGCTTGGCCCGGCGGAAATGGCTGTGGCCGGTTGGGTCTCTCTGCCATGCCTTCTTTGTTGGAAAGAAAAACAAGATTCTGATGAACAGCCAACGCATGGAGGTTCGCAGATTTCGTACATAATTATAGACAAAGTGACTTAATCGCAGACCCTTCGGTGTGGATTTGCATCTGATCCTTAATACAGGTATGGTTCATAAGTTTGGTATATTTCGGTAGCTTCTTAAGGGCAGACCTCTTGCCCTAGCAAGTTGCATTCTTGTTGGAGCTGCCTTGGTCATCAGGCAATGATTCGCTATATATATATATATATATATCATAGTTGCCAAGGAGGTGTATGAATGAAGGAAACGTAGAAGTTGGAGATGTGAATCTATGGTTAGAAAAGGATGTATGCAGTCTAAGGAAACAAGAAGCATGCAAGAGAATTTGCAGGACAAGCAAGTTCCACTTGTTTAATATTTCTAGCTCACAAGAAGCATGCTGTCTTAATCTGAGTGCTGCATACTTTTGTGTTTTAAATATACTATGAACCAAGCTTCTAATGTCTATCATCGTCCAAGGACATTATCATAGATATACTTCTTTTTGCTAAGTTCTTTCGGGTTGTCTTCATGAAACCTAAGAGGTTAGCTCATGGACCAGAACTACTGGGGACTTAAGGTGAAATAAATTTATCTAATAATTTCGTCCTACAATGAATTAAATCCACCTAAGATTATTTTACCCTAGGTTCATAATGGATTGGATCCATCTAATATTTTTTCCATGATCGTAAACTGAACATGTGTATTAATAATGTAAGCTGAGAAACCTTCACTTCTTAGACCTTATTACATGTCGCAAATCTCTTCTTAAGTTTGTGCCATGTCAGTTTATACCAACTTCAACTGATGTTGCAGTCAAATTAAGACAGATTTCTAATTAGTTATAATCATTTTTCAACATAATTTTCCCCCCACAACTAGGAGCAAAGAAACCAGCCGCACAAACAATATTTATTGATATTTCGACCTAAAACTACAATGCGCAGCTACACATGAGAGGAATGGCCAGTGTGACTGGCTAGAAAAGAGGGAGATTGAAATGGAACAAGCAACTTGGAAAAGGAATTTACACTAAAAAAGGTGACAGATGTCTGACACCACAATTCACCAGAACTACTTTTTTTTTTTTTATGGCAGAATTCAAATCTTTAGAGTTGTATATAGCATAGATAATTAGATATAGATGTCTTAGCGAATGAACAATTGTATTCAAATCCCTCTATAGACTCTTGATGTAAGAAAATATATGCATATCTACCAAAAGCGCACTAGTGGATTCAAATGATAAACGATCTTATCATATATAACAGGATAATGATCATATATAAAATATTTCTTCCCCTCGACAGCCCCTCGACAGCAAAATTCAAGGTTGCATGTCCCATATGCCCATTGCTTTTATGGGGGATTATGGGTTTAAATTTCTTGGTAAAATGCATGACATGAAATAGTTTGAGCAAGACAGGACAGAGGATAAATGCTACGAGAGCTTGAGCCCAGATAAAACTAAACAAGAATGGTGTTACACATTACACAATTGGAAAAATGTCTATCGCCAATGTATAATTATCAAATAAAAATTCTGCAGATGATTTTTTTTTAACAAAAGAAAATTTTGCTTAATCCAAGAAAAATTTTTCATATCGCCAGATCAGGTTTTGCAAATCCCATAGCACGGCTAAGGAAAGAATGCCCCTCCACGCCGATTAACATCAAGATTTGTTTGCATCTTTTCATTACAAGATATATGAGCTTTGTCTCAACCATCCTCTCCCCAAAAAACAAGACAAAATAAAATAAAATTAAAAAATCAGGCTCACTTTTATAGACTGGCTTTTTAGCTTCAAGAAACAGATGTGTGATGCTTAGCGAACCAAGAGATACATGGGGGGGGAAAAAAAAAAAAAACTTGTCTAAAATAATCTGAATTAAATTTTACCAATTTACAAGATCTGCTATTAATTAAAAAAAATTATCAATCTTTACATCACATCCATAGCAGCAAAGGTCGCGCTCCTCACCCAAACAGGCTCAAGAACAGTCAAGGCATACTCTGTTTCGCTCGCTCCTTCTCTTCCTCTCTCTAGTTTTCCCAAGGCCAGGGGGCGGTCGCAACGCTTTCAAAGGTAGAGCAGCACTCGCGCAGGGCCTTCCTCTCCCTCTCCTCCTCATCGTCCTGCTCTGCCATCTGCTGCTGGAGACGCTTCCTCTGCCCGGTCGACCGTGCCGCCATCTCCTCCTCCCGGAGTTGCCGCCTCCGTCTCCACCGCTTGGCCGCCTGGCCCAGCTCCTCGTCCCACCCGTCCAAGATGGAACGGAGCCGGGCCAGCTTCTCCTTGTACTCCCCCACCTCGAACCCCTGCTGCTCCGCCGCCTCCACCTTGGCAGCCAGCGACAAGAGTCTCGTCCGTGCGTACGGGCTCTTCTCCAGCGACAAGAACCGGATTTTCTCGGCCGCGAGCTTGAGAGAGCGGTGCACGGCGAACCCGATCTTCTTGTGGAAGGGCGAGCGGCTTGAGACCTCCATATTGCTCTCCATATTTTGTTCCTGGAAATCTTGGAGGTTCGAGATTTAAAGGAAACGCTTCCCAGTTCCTACTATGATTTGGAATTGTCCCGCGATTCAGAATTCTTGTGGAAGTTGGAAACTTTTCCTGTTCCTAGTAGGATAACGAATTATCATGGATTTTTTTGAAAAATAAGAGGGAATATATATATATATATATATATATATATATATATATATATATATATATATATATATATATATATATATATATATATATATATATATATATATATGCGTGTTTGGAAAATCCGAGACTAAAAGATTATCATAATTAACCAAAAAATCGTATATTCAAAAGCTCATAATCCAACGACTCTTATATGCATGTTACTTAGTGAGAGCTTTAAAAAAATAAACTAATTATAGGCTTCCTCCACCCAATACAGGATTTTAGTATATTAATTATGCTTGAACACCTTTTCCCCTGCCATCCATCTATTGTAATTCATCAGACCTAAGCTTCGGCTTATGAAGTAGGTAGGACTCAGTCTTAATATTCCATTTGTCAATTCTTTTATCAAATTAGGTTTTTTTTTTTTTTTTTGCTAGACCAAAAGGGGAGGGGGGAAGGAAGGGACAAGCCCACCCCCGCGTAGTATCCCCCACTGGGCCCCCGCCCCGCTAGGAGAATGTTCGATGCGGATAGAAATGGCCATGTATTGGGCACCTCGACCGGTTTTACTCGTACCCTCCCCATCCATGGGCCCGGCTCAGTTACCCCTCTAGGCTTTGGCTTGAGTCTCACGTGTGAGTACGTCACACCTGGCACCACCCGACTACTAGAGGTCCAAGAAGCGTTCCTATGCCTCATGTCCAAGCAGTAGCCAAAGCCACATTTTTATCAATGCCGCAGCGACTCGAACTTGGGACTATGAGGATAGAAATTACGTCCAGTACCACTAGGCTACCACCTTGGTGGCTTTAAATTAGGACTTGACATAGCATTCTTTGTTCCCAAGTAAATTACACTGGCTTAGTCCTGTAGGACCGAGCGCTTACCATTACACCAAAAGCAATTGCTGTTAGTGAATGCGCTACTCTAATACCTCAACCATCCAGGGGCCCTTATAGCGCAAAGCGCCTCGAGTCGACGCCACTGACACCCAACCGGCCTCTGCCACGTATGACCCACCTGCCAGAAACACCAGGCATCCACGCTGGCAGGCAGCAGGACTGACTCGGTTCTTCAGGCCTCCGCCAACAAGTCCAAACCTAATTATTATAGTTGGATTCTCATCGGTTGGCTAGATGGGTTATAGATTACCACTCCTACATAAAATTTAATACTTTTCCAAAAAAAAAAATTGACCATAAAAAATTGAACTATTACCATTTGAATTGAAAATCTATGTAATTCAACGTGAAAGGCTGCATTATTTTTTTTTTCAATTCTTGCATTTGTTTTTGGTTTCATCTGAGAGCTTCATGTGCAACATTCTCACCTCAACTGGCACAAGCCAGTTAAACGTTAAGCAATGATTGCGAACTGTCTGCCATTCCAAGTTACATAGTTGGCATGAAATGGCACTAAGAGGCGTGTATTTCATTGGTTATGCTTGTGTAAGCTTCATGGTAAGTAGTAATTTCAAATCTCTTAGAGCCAGTATAGAACCTGTCTCCACCAGATCAGCTTGTCCCCCATAATGAGATAATATACAAATATAAAATCTTGCAAACAATTTGTAGGAGGATAAGAGTGACCTTCTGGGCTCCATTTGGTCGGCATTATGGTGGAATAAGAGGTATAATAGGCCCGTTATTTGCCAAACAATTATTTGCACATCTGGAGCAATCCAGGTTAAGCTATTGCTATCAATTCTTCCAATCAACCAACGTTAACCAGGATAAGATTATTAGTTTGAAGGGAGGGTACAGTAATTCTATTCCAGTTCATTAATTTTACTCTATTATTGCTTAAATTCATTCTAAGATGCAGCTGAATGCAGATTGGAAAATTCATGAGACATTATATGATGGAAAAAATACGAGTCAGAGGTGAAAAACTGTGAACTAAAAAAGTGTCGGAAAAGGCTTTTTTTTTTTTGTAGCGTAGGAAAATCCTTGTGGCTAAAATATTGTTTCTAAGTGTCTTTATTTTCGGATGCACTCAAACTCCATTTTGTATAGATTGAAACTCAAATTTTCATTCCGCATACAAAGAGGTAGATTATTGATGATACATAACTAATGCGCTATTAATGGAGTCATGGTTCTGGGAAATTTCAGCCAAGAAATGTAGCATTTAATCATGAGTTTCTTCAGCGGACAATCAATCCAGAAAACTATTGATGATTCCACTTCTAAAACAGCTTTAATCTTGACTTCACACCTTCAATTTCTGTTAATCCAAAAAGTTTGATTAACTAACCTTCCTACAAATGCACATATCTTCTGATTATTCAGTTGAATTTGATATGGCTGTGGATCTTATTTCACGCATTGGATATGCAAGGTGTTGCTCAAGCAATATGTTTCTCGCATTCTACAGCATATTGGCAAGAAGGACAAATTTTCCTGGTCTAACTTATTTAGGCTCTTTGAGGGTGCTACTTTTACTCCTACCTTACCTCATAGGGGATTGGAGAATGCAGCAATTGTAGAGCTCCTGAAAGCAAAGGGAGAAGATAAGGCAGGAGCGGGATGCCAGTGTCTTACCACAGACAGTCTGATACTGCAATGAATGCAGGAACTCATTCAATTTTGGTTGTGCAGAAGAACACAAGCTTAATTAACTGATTTGAATGCAATCACGGTCCAGATAACATTCACAACAGAAATTTATATTTGCATATGACACAACACAATATTGGAGCTTTGGTTGTTGTAAGCCATGGAAAGAAAAATTGCTTGCAGGAATAATAACTGAAAGAGGTAATCAACATTTACTTGTTCCACTATCCAAGAACATGAAGTTTAAACCTATTATGAGCAGGAAAACTTATTTCTGATTCGTCTCAAAGCTTTGGTAAACAAAATGAGTTTCAAAATATGAATCATATAATATAACAAATGCTTATAAAAGAATAAATATCCCATGGATGGACTTAATCCGACATAGGATAACCAATGTAGTCCTTGCAAGCATTTAGACGATCATTAGCCATAGAGGAACATGATTTTCTATGAGAAAGGAAACTACAGGTCTGACCACACACTCAATATTTTGGTTCCAATTGAATTTCCAATTCTGTGGCAGATTATCTCCAAAAGATCCTTGTGCAAGGAAGATCTTCCAACATCACAAGAGCTGAGAAATTATGACTGAAGACTTACACTCTTGCATAGGTTCCGTAACAGTCTGAGAATATTTATTATAATTCCTTCATCTTCTTCCATTTTTCTGAGCATGATCTACAGAACAAGTTCATAAAGGTGTCTTCTGAAACAAATATTCTCCAAGCAATGCAGTCAATGACAGTTATGCTATTATCAACCATTCCTTGAGAGTCCTCTTACCCAAATTTTGTCTGACAAATCATCAGAATAAGCAAATAATGAAGAAACCAATTTTAACGTTTGGTGCAGCCAGATAAACACATTCGACAAGTATCCGTGAAAGATTCAGAAGGTAGCTGGCATGATTTCCATTGTAGATTTTGTCCGAGCAGTAGAACAACAGCGTGAGGAAGTGAAGCATCTGAATGAATTTATGAGAAGGGATTACCATTGAATGTAAACAATCAATAGTTTAAGCAATATTATTTATTTGTGGATCTGTCTTGACGGTCAATAGATGGGTAGTTAAACACCTATTGCCAATTTGAAATAAAACACAAACAAACTCTCGGATCCCTGTTCTTCCATCAAATATTTTGGTTGATCCTGGATACTCGGGTTCTAATTAAAAAAACGTCCGCTAATGCTCATGGGATAAGATCTTTTTGAGACCAGGCTTGAAATTCCAATCGGTCCTCCCAAATTGTTCCAGCAACAGAACAAGTATTCCTACTCGTAATAATTGCATCAAGCCAAAAAAAAAAAATCGCTTATCTGTAACAATCATAGGCTCATAGGGTATGTGGAACATGGAACATCTGGAGCAGCCACATATACAAGGCTTTTGCATTCTGTCAAAGCTAACAGACTGCATAAAAATAAAAGCATACAGGTTTTAAGGCTGTTTCATAATATAACAACAATAGAGTCCATGTTACCAGCCATAAAATGATGCACAATTGGTAAACCAGTAAATATCCTACTCACTACACCAATGTATGTCAAATATAAACTTACTACAAGTCTTAGGAGAAAATGGTGGGTTGCACATTTTAAAGTTGTGGATTCCAAATGCTTTCCAAGATGTATGAATTTCTTCATGCTTGCTATTGCCACCATTTTTTGCCTGTTTAAAATATTGTCACCATTGATCCTATCTAAGAGTTGAATAGGTGATGAATTCCTTCGAAATAAAATGAAATGGTTGATGGGGAACAGGGTTCCTGCAAAAAAGCACAAGTAGAAAGGCCTTAGTAAGGGAACTTGTAAAATTACAGATAAGAAAATTTGATAATTCTGACGTACGGACGAGGCCCATATATTTTGATCTGGCGCACATGTGTGTCCCTCCCATTTAAGTGATTGGACAAAACCGCAAGTTGGAGCATGAAAGTGTGAATAAATGTCTCACTGCAAGATGAAGGTATTCTTAGAGTACTTTTAGCATATAGAAGAAAGTTTGTATCAGAATACTAATTTGATTGTCTTCCATCTCATGCCTTAGTATTGCTAATGGGGGTCCCATCATTAGGACATTTTTTTGACTAACAGAGGTAATACATCAGGTATTTAAGATGACAAACATGATGGTAAACCCTCCATTGTAGGAAAAATATTAGACTAAACATGAACAATGGTATTCTCAATAATCAAACTTTTAATTTCATGCTTTTGGAAAAATCTAGATCAAAAAAAAAAAAGAAATTTAAAAAGTGAAACAATAACACACAGAGGTACAAGTAAAGAAGAGCATTTTAAATTTGAAGCCTCTAATGTAATCCAAATTTTAATCAACCTAGCTTCAGCTGCAACATAACAACGCTGTGGCGTACAAATGGCTGTTAACACAATTTTTCATTCTATACTACATATTCAGATTTTAACACTAAATCTCCTAAGTACCAATCTGAGATCTCAACCACAATCATCACCAATGCATTCTACCAACAAATATGGGGTTCTCTACATAGCAAAACTCAAAGCCAAGAATTCTTGGCAACAGCAAAAAAGAAAATGTCTACAGTAATGAAAAGGTTTTCTAGGATGAGAAACCTAATCCCGAGGCAGAGAAACAAAATTATTTAAGTGAAGCACAGACTAAATTCCCATAAACCCAACTTGCTTTCTCAAACACTTAAAATAAAAGATAATGGAATTATATTTTCCCAGAAAAACCATTATATCCCCCACCAGTCTCCTCTGCAGAAATCACTTGAAAGGGGAACCAAATTTCAACTTAGTTAGAATACTTCAGTAGATTGAAAAGGGTTCCCAATTAGTTATATAATGATTCTAAAACAGTTGTTAATATATAGATATTCAGAATTTCTAAATAATGTTAAACCATGGAATGGCTGCCCAATTTCCTTTGCGAGTTAACAAAAGGGACATTTTTCTCTGAAAAGTGGTGAGGATTTCTTTTGAAATCCAACAAATGGCACCCTACAAATTTTGACAAGTACGGCCAACATTATAACATAAAATAATTTGAAATGCACGAAGAAGTGAAAGATGTTCCTAACAAGGATAAGGGTTGGATCTTGTGGAAAAATACCTCAGAAAGCTATAATCAAAGAGGAGAAAAAAGGGAAAAACATGTACCATCTAATGAAGAACATGATATTTCATAACAATAAATTATAATGGTAAACCTTGTTGGTTTATAGCTAAAAGGTCCCATAACACTTGAACTTCCACCTGGAAATCTTAAGCCATTAATATGGAGCCCACTATAAAAAAAAATAAAGACGAAGCAATTAACATTTTACAACACAAACAAAAATAACTAGAGAGAAGAAAACAGTTAGAGGTAAAATGCAGAGAAAAAAATTAGTATCTTCTTTTGAAAGAAAAAACAAAATTCTTCTTAAAACCGAGAGATAAGGCCCATTCTTCATGTTTATATTGCTAATAAAGCATAAAATTTGTATTATTAATTAAGAAGACAGTATTAAATAAAATTCTTCATAAGATCTATGATATCTACATAAGCACGGACCAAAAATTGAAAACAGGGCATAACAAAAGTGGAATCTGATGTGTTTCAGAAAAGAATCAAGAAGACATTACACAGCTTGGTGAAACTCCTGGTATGAAGAACATGAAAAAGGACATCAACACAGGTGCAGAATGTCAAAATTGTCAAAGTTATTCCTGCATATCATTATGATAAGCCTTCAATTACGTAATGGCTAAATGACACTTCTAAAACGAATTCCAAAGCATCCTCCCAACTACAATAGCAAAGATTATAATAGTGACTTCAAGCACAAGCACTAGCATATTAATTTGTTATTTAATTTATAGACCATATATGACATCGCATCATCAACATCTAAACATTTTAGTATCCACTGCAGAACACAGGACAGCATACTGAAAAACAACTTTAATGTGAGTTATGATAACTCAAATGTGATTCTCCAACCAAAATCCTAAAACTTATTGTAGCCAGATGGAAAGAAACATAACACTAAGCTCAGTGATGCCAAAACATCTGGCTCCAAATCATCGATAAATCATTAAACAGTACTGGAAAAAAATTAATGGTAAGTATAAAATGTAATGTTTCATCTACTTCAAGAGATGCAAAGAAAGTGGTTCTCAAACGTTACAAGAGCTAAAGTATAATGTACCATTTTTCATAACCCTTGAAGTAAATGTGGAAGTGACACATACCGAGGATCAGTTCCAGATAAAGGTATGTGAACCCAACCAACTGGCTTCACGAGCTCCACAGTTTTTATCTCCTGGAGCACAAAGAGCATGACATTCAAAGGGCATCAAGCCACATACTAAGAACAAAGAAAGAATCACTGACTGCTAGTTAAGTTCCAATTCTGTCCGGGCTAAAATTATCAGAAGACAAAGTGGGGTCATCAATAAAATTCTCTGTATATCCTATCAAACCTACTGACAGGTGAAAGGAAAAAGATTGAGAAGTAATTTTATTTAAATTTCTGGATCAAGAAGGACCACCTTCAGGTTGTGGAAACCATCGCCAGCACGAATAGAGATCTTGCTCGGCGTGTAGCTCTCATCAACATTGAAATCCACATAGAGAACCAGAAGCTGAACCAGATGTTAGGCATTCCATTCAGCACCAATTTAACAACAAACTTCGTGCACAAAAATTCGAAAAAAGGGTTTAAATCGACAAATAGAATAGCTAATAGGGAATCGAAATCATACTTGCAGCTTAACCTTCTTCTGGAACTGGATATTCACCAAATGGGGCTGAGCTCCATCCGATCTGAATCGAAATAACTCAACTTTCATCAATATTTCGACTAAGAAAAACCTTCTTTTTAGGGTTTCATCGATTTTTAGAGATAAATCTTTGGAAAAAGGGGGGCAAAGATTGAAACTTTGGAGGGAAGGGAGATGGATGGATTAACTGCCAGTAGGTGTCGAGGTTGTCGTCACGGAGGGCGAGGACGCCATTGCCGGGCTTGCAGGAGCTGACGCTCCAGGCGGCCTTCTTGGCCATTTCCCGGAGATCGTCGTCGACGTCCAGGTGCCGGCTCCCCGTTAGCTTCCCTGCCGTATCCTCCTCGCCGTCGGACTCCGTCGCCATTGCCGACCGCTACAAGCCCTCAAGATTTATTTTTACCTTTTTTTTCCGGTAAAGTTTAGATTTGATACCGGGTTGGGTCTTGTTGTCCGCATGATCCAAAGGGTGCCCATGTTTGTGATGGGTAGGGATCCAGCTTGATTCAAATCTGGGCCATTCGCTTATTTTTTTTTTATTCTAACTAGAGGGTTTATAAAACGAAAGAGAAAAAAAAAATAAAAATGGATGTTTCCACCGTCTAAGTCTCACCTTATATCATAAAAAAAAAAAAGTATTTATTTTTAGTTATAAGCCTCCTCCGTGAGGGTATAGATTGTTGCGACAAAGGTTTATATTGTAAATTATTAGAGCTTCCTAAAGGAGGAAGCATCATCCTATTTTCTGATGATCGTTAGTCATTAGGATTTGAAAAATGCACTTAAAGGAGACAGCTACAAATAAAAAAAAGTCTAATAATTTACAATTTCTTTCATGGTGGTAGAGGTAGACTTCACTTGGAAGGAAAAGCCTGAAGTCGTTTGAGAAAAGAACAAGAAGAATGAGGAAAAATAAAAAGAAAAAAAGAGGAAAAAGGAATGTGATAGGTTAACGAAATCCTAATTTATCAAATTACTCTAGATTGTCCAATCTCTCCAAGTCTAGAAGGTCTAGTAATAATAGAGAAGCTTAGTTACAAAAGAAGAATTTTAGTCCCATGAGATATGCTCCCATTAAATAGTAGATATTAGGTCTAATCAAGTTAATCAGATTGGCCAACTTTTGATACCTGTGCTTGACCTAATTGGACATGTGGGGTTTAACTTGGGATTTATGCTATAAACTAGATTTGCTTCAGTCGTCCCAGCCCTCTTCTTAGCAACTAAAAGTTCTGAGCTCGAATTTTGGATGGTGCATGGAGCAAGAGTTTGGCGTTGGCCTAAGACCCATAATTGACATGTCGATGAGCTCGAACTACTTGCTCTTATGGTTACATAAAATTAGCTTATCTTGATCCTGCTGATGATTCTGATTGAGACCTCAGTTACCTCTAATATTTTGATCTTGAAATCATATTGAGATTGCTTTCAGTTGCACAGAAACTTGTCTTTGTCTTAGCAAGCACGGTCTTCTGTTTCATTGAACAGATATAATTTAGAGTTGTTTGTCTTCTATTAATTCATTCTTACAGGTTTGCCAGACCACATATTCAGAAAAACAAATGGTTTACTTGGAAAAGAAAAGAGAAAAAGATTATGGACTATATTCCTTTTGAGTGTTGCATTATTTGTCTAATATGGATCTTAGACTTTAATTCTATTATTTCCAGATAGAAGCAAAAATGAGAGCTAATAAGTTTTTTCTTTTCTTTTTCGATAGAGAGAAAGAGAGAGTGTGATTGGACAATAATATTTTCCGGTCCCTCTTTTTTCTTTTTATTTTTTTCTGTTTCTTCGAGAAAGACGGAAAAAACCCTTGAACCTGAAATATAAGAACAGGCAATAAAATGAACTAATTAGTTGATTGCTGAAAGCGGTGATTGGTGCTATGCTATATTCCGATTCAAATAGTTAGTTATTTGATTATAGAGGTTACACTGTGACATGGATCCATGAATGTCTTAGGCGCCGTCGCAGGTGCACTCATGAATCTGCATAACTCTGGATGATCAATGGCTGTGTCAAGCCCACCTCATGCAACTGCTTGCTGCAAGTCATTGAATAGAAGATATGATGGGTCAACCAGCTCTCATGACATCCCAACTGGTGGACAAGTTATGTTACAAATTGGGTCAATCTGCAGTAGTATCATGAGAGCATTGTTATGGCCAATACCAGTGCCCGGACATCAAAAGTGGAAGGAGAAATGAAAAATAAACGGACGATGCACTCGTTCCAAGCGCAGATCCTAACTAAAATTTACCCAAAGAGTGGACCTCTGGATACAAATACTTTGGTGTTACAGACAAGTGCTAACTTCGCGGTGATTAATCATCTATTTTCATGAATAGTAGTAGGCATCCTCTTAAGTCATATCAAGGAAATCCATGGAAATATATAGCTACTATTAATTGGGTCGTCATCAAGTGGGATCCAATGCAATGATAAATGTCACTCTCGTCAAGGCAACCATCCTGGATGTGCAACCTACCAAGACCATTTGTTGGAGAACTCTATCTCGCTTCAACCATCCTAGGCGTACATATATAAGCGATCCGACCCCAATTTAAGCTATAGTGGCTTACGAATATTTTTATTTTTCAGCTTCTCTTTACATTCAGAGAAAAGAGAAGATTTATCGGGCATGATGGACACGAGGGGATTGAGACCATGCAATGACTACTACAGCTTCAACCAAAGACATGGTGCAGTAGGGAGGACAATGGGATAGGCTTGGAGGTCTGAAATTTTTATTCTCATCAACCTCTAGTTGTGAAGAAACCACTGCAATCCATTACTTCCAAATTCTCAATGCTACTTATCTCTAAGTTCGAGCATTGGTTTGGAAAATAACCAACCTGGCTCCCTGACAAGTACTACTATGTACTTTCTGCTTACATGGTTCCTCAAGGGAGTGACTGGCCTTTTAGAGCAGCATGAGAAACTAAATGCATGTCATACTTCATGTGTAGTTATTGACTTGCTCAGAAGCAAAAGAAACATTTTCAACAAGTTTACACCAAGTAAAAAAATGCAGCCTGGTATCTATCCCGAGGATTTTTATATCTTATCTGCACCCTAAAGCTTCAGAACCTTCATCATGGCAATTTGAGGATTGATTTAATTAATAGAGAGACCAAAGGGAATGTCTGCTCTTTTTCCAAAGGGCTTGCAGAGTATCCCTCCAAAGCGCCCTTTGTTCTAAAGATTTCCGTCAAAAGGTGGTTCTCATTTGTTTGGACCAGGTCTGGTGGCTCAAGTCCATCAATTCGTGCATGCAAGGTCCAAATACCACCATTTAAGCAAGTGATTTTAGACCACCTGAAACCATATGTTTATCTTATCCTGGCTCCTCTCTTCTATCCCTGCTTCTATCATAAAGTCATTTTAGGTGAGACGAATTGAATCTTGGTATTGGATGGTCTGCAGAAATTCCATTAGATAGATACGGAGACCGACCCGGATTCTTCCAACCTGTGTGAAGGGACCACAGAACTTGAAATCGTACCAATCCTGTAGTAATATAAAAGAAAGGAATCCACAGCCGTTGCTTTATGGAGATTGGCATGGGATAGAATATGAGACTTCTATTTCGTCTGGAGTCGATCTCAAAGGAAACTTTTTTTAGCAGCATAGATTCCCAGCACAATTGGCCTTTCTTTCCAAGGAGCACCTAGTTGGATGAGGGGCTGTTCTTTGAATGGATCTTAACCTTCCACACCTCTCAAGAAAGGAGAACCTTTTGATGTTGTGCTCCCAAGTCTTGGGGAGATTCTAGCTTAGCCGACTTCTGTTCTTGTCATTCAGTGATTATATTATGTGAGATCGACACATGATAGGTTTGAGCATTAAAGACCAAGGTCGTAGCAGGAGCAGCATACCTGTATCCCTTCATGCGGATGTCGCAAAATGATAAATACACTTAAAGTTATGGTAAATCATTTCAAAATGGAAGAATTAATGACTGATAATACCTATTGCTAATGATAATTATAGGACTAAATATAATTTACAGGAACTTGAAACTTACCCCATCAAGTAATCTCTACGTTGATTTTCATGCCCAATTAGGACCATCCTTGTTAACTTAGTCATAAATATCAAAAAGTACGAGCTGACGAAAAAATTATTATTCGAGCAAATAAAAAAGCTCTATTATTTAATTAGTCTGATAAGTTATTATATATTGTTGTTATTGCTATAATATTGGCGATGACTGCCTTGACAAGTCCAATATTATCGGCATGAATTTCACAATGAAAGGTAGTGTTGTAGGTCCATTACTTATCCTTCCTATACATTATCTTTTACTGTTAGTCCTTTAATTAGGTTAAACTTTAAACTCTATATATTTGAGTTTGATTTTTAATTAGAGTATGATATTTTAGTGAGAGAGAGTGTGTGTGATTTTATAATTAAGAGGAGAGTTACACAAAGGAACTAGAAGAATTTTTTTATTTGGTGAGATGGAATCTCTTGGAGAAGCTTGAGGCTTCTTTGTGAGAGAATACAAACTTTTTATTCTAGCTTTTATTTTTTTTTAAATAAATATATTTTTTCTCTTCTAAATTATTTTTTTCTCAAGAAAGAAGTAGCTCCGTCTTAAGAAAGAGCAAGCTCTCGTTAGGTTTCGTCCTTGCGGCCTCCCATGCTCTCTTCTGCACCGATGCTCATGAACGCCACTCGCTTCTGAGAGTGGCGATGACGTGCGGCGGAAGGTCGACATCGGTGCTGATTCGTTGGTAAGCGTTGATGTCCAAGACTTTGTCCATTCACATGATGCCATCTCAGCGACGAACACCAACCATGACGTCATTCCCTCGGCAAAGAATTGGATCCGATGTCCATTGGACCATCAATGACAGTCTGATTCCCTTCGAGGGGTAAAAAAGGGGGGCTTAGGTGCGATGCTTATCAAACCATGAAATGATCTGATGCATCACATTCATCGGACCCTTGGCTCTTTATTCTTATTCATGTAAAGCACGTCCCATGCCAGCATTCAACGAATCAAAATTTATTTTTTTCCATGAATATTGTTGAAATCATCATTTATCCTCAAAACTTAAGTTAATAGATGAAGTAGATTTATTTATATATTTTATATTTTCTAACACTCCTCCTCATACGTGGGCCGGACTTTCTTTTGATGGATGTGAAATTTTTTAATAATAAAGTTATAGAGTGCGAGGATAGGATTCAAACTCAATACCTCTACTTTGATACCATGTTGAAATCACCACTTATCCTAAAAGCTAAAGTTAATAGGATGAGGTAGATTTATTTATATATTTTATATTTTCTAACAGATATGACCTTGAGAAATAGAAGGGATTATAATTTCCATTCCATCTAAAATCTTAAAGATTTGTCAATAAGTAGAATAAATTCTTAAACCAGGTCGTCCATATACTTTAAAACATTTCTATATTTTTCTTTTCAAGTCTTTGTATGTTATAGGGTTAAAACTAAAAAATATTTATACCTTTTTATTGAATGTACATGCTGCATTGGATAATCAAATGGATTGATGAGGGTCACAACCTATTTAACTCATACCCAACCTAAGCCTATGTCGATATTGTGGGTCGGATGCTTTATATTTACCGCAAGAACACTCTCTCCGGCAGAAAAAGAACCGAGAATCTATCAATAGGGAGAGCACTCGATGAAATTTTGTTTTAATTACGACAGGAGAGCGGAGACAACAGCAAAGCAAGGACGAACCACAGGCCATATGATTTCTTATCCCCTCTCCTGGACAGGGAGACAGATAAGGGTGATCAGAAACAGAAAGAAGGCCAAGTCTTTCCCTAAAAGGAATAAAGCCAGCTAGATTTGTCCAAATCCCTTTGGAAAGAGCGTTTCTTTAAAGTAAATGGCATCCTTACGCTCTAATCCCAAGTCATGATGAGACTAATTTAAGGTCAGCACAAAGTTGGAATTGGTGGACTTGCAAACTAGAGTAGTTGTCGGGATCGGAAACAGATAACAAATAAAAGTAGAGAAAAATGCCGTCTCCTAGGTAACCTTCCACAAGCAGCTGCAGACCACGAGTTTAGGGACTGCCATGGACAAAATTGGCATTTTTCGTCCAAATTAACATCCATATCACACTATGAACCTGTGAGGATCCGTACTGTTTAGTTTCACATTGATTATTTGCTGGATAGATCTCGGATATTTATACAGAATCAAGGAACCCAAATAATAACTTCTAGCTAGCCATTTTAAATAAAGTCCAAGGCTGTGACAAATGGTATCAGAACGGATCCAGCTCATAACCTATGTGGACTAGGAAACACTACAGCACGGATCCATTGAGGCTGACTATGAGCCAGTCGTAGTGTTTGGGATTAGATTTGAATCTTTAGTCTGACGAGGACGTCAGAACTCGAACGAGAAGAGTATGTGAGGACCCGTGTAGGCGTGTGTTTAGTCCCACATCGATTATTCGCTAGGTAGATCTTGAGTAATAATATCTTCCGGCTAGCCATTTTAGGTGAGGTTCTGAATTGTGACAAAACCACCCTTTTCTGGGTGGGGTTAAAGAGAGACGCAGCAATATCTTATTTCTCAAAAAATGTAAATGATTTATTTGAAAGATTTTTTTAAAATAAAGAAAACGTTTTAGCCTAGTTCTTTAAAAAATGATCCACCTCAAATAAGATGTCAACGCATTATTTAAAATAATAAGGGCATTGCTCTTAATCAAAATGCCCCAGGGCAGTTGTCAATGGAACCCAAATTTTATCAGCAAATCATGAGACTTGAAACCATAAGAAAGATAGTGTTGATCTTAGGATTTAATATGACAGTTATGAAAGATTTAATGTATTAAAATACTGAATTCATATTCCTTTCTTTTTGCTTCCAACTTATATGATCATCACAGTAAGATTAGAGGTCATGTTAGTAAAGATCCCCTGCCTCAGCTGAGGCCTACGCAGCCTTGTTCTTGGTCCTCACTCTCTGTGGTTCCCCTCTCATATTCTGCTATCCTTCGCTCCTTTATTCGCCAACTGGCTATACCTGAGCACCATCCACAACCTCACTCCCCTCCTATTTATGAGGAGCACCATGGGCAACTGCCTCCCCACATCCGCCCACACTAAGTCCATAGAGTCTAGAACTCAGAACAGCCTCGTTCCCTCTAAACTCACCATTTTCCTCACTGCCACCAACTTCTCCACTACTTAGAATTATATCACCTCCCTCTTCAGCAATCCTTTCAGTTCCTTCTTCTTCTTCTTCTTCTTCTTCTTCTTTTTTTAACAGATGGCATCCACTTCATTGAGCTCTCCCTGGACACCAAAGCAGAACAAGATGTTTGAGACAGCCTTGGCGAAGTACGACAAGGATACGCCTGACCGCTGGCACGATGTGGCCCGGGCTGTTGGTGGGAAGTCCGCCGAAGAGGTGAAACGCCACTATGAAAGGCTTGTTGAGGACATCAGGCAGATTGAGTCAGGCCATGTACCATTCCCCAGTTACCGGTCGTCCGGCGGCAGGGGTACTCTGTTTCACTTAATCTTAACTCCTGTTCCGTTCTTTCCTCTTCTCTTGCACTTACTGTTTTCCTGAAGTATAAGACTTGGATTTAACACTTGCTTTTAACTGTCTTAAGGGCAACCCAAATAATCAATAATTCTATTCTAATAACGGGAGCCTTGATCCCTTTGTCAATCCACAACAACAAGGCCGCATGAAACAAAGATCTTGCATAAATTTTATGCGTAAAAAGAGGCTTTGATAAGCTATCTTGGCTCTGCTAGATTGAGCTATGGCTGACTCAGGCTTCATAATATGCCTTTTGGGGTCACTTTCACTTGTGACACCATTTTTTCCGTGTAGTGCTGCTTTCCTGCCCTAAAAGCTATACGTTTATTATTATGCTTCTTCATCGCGTGCAGCCAAAATTGATTTTCTTGGCTTGTTGAGAATAGTGTCTGATGGGATATCCCTTTGGGTCTTGTTCTAACTCTTCTCTCCTCCTCTGTTTTTGCCCCCATTTGTCAGGCTGAAGTATCTAAAGCTCCACTGAAGCAACAAGTAGGAAGCAGTGCCTGTGTTTGTATCAAGTAGCTAGTAGGGGGCATAACTCTTCTCTGGAGATGCAGATAGAACTCACAGAAGTAAAATGCATGCGACTTTCAGAAGAAGATCACATGTCACTATTCTTATCGAGCCTTCTGTTTCTACTCTTACCTACCTTCCCTCCATTTTCATCCTACTGTAAATCTATGCCATAAAATGTCTGTCTAGTCTTCTAGTTGGTGTGCTTATTGTTTAATGAAGCTAAGTTTGACACGGCACCATCTGGTGTCCTCTCTATTCTTCCAAATGAGAAAACCTAGTATAGTCATGGAGCAGGTCTTGCAAACAAACTTCAGTGTCATTAGAAGTTAATTTTAAAATGAAAAAACTTAGTAGAGCAAGTGCAGCAATCTATGGTTATTCTTCATTTTGACATGGCCCAGAGACTGATTCCTTCTTTACGAACTATGGATTTCTTTGAAGCTAACCAGTTCAAATATCGCCATCAACACCTCTTTAAGCTGCCAAATTAGGAGTTGAAACCAGACTTTCTTTTAATGGGTGAGCCCAACATGTGAAATTTTTAATAATGAGGTTAAAAAGTGTGGAGACATACTTTGAACTCAGAACTTCTGCTCTGATACCATGTTAAAATCACCACTTGTTCCAAAAGCTTACGTTGATAGAACGAGATAGATGTATTTATATGCCCAACCCCTTCCTTTCTCCCCTCCCTCCATCTTTTTCTAGGAGTCACAATATATTAACTAGATTCCTCTCTCTCTACTTGAGCCATCAGTTATTTCAAATGGAATGAATTCAATTTTGAGTTGAATTATATATTGAAATCCCAGGCAGATGGATACCGAGACCACCATGGATTCCTTCAAGTTCGAAAAGGATCAAACCTATGGTGATAGCAATGTAAGGAATCCACAAGACGCAAGATGGCTAAGATTTTTCCAGGGAAAATTCATTTCCGCCCCCCCAGATTGTCCATCATTGTATATTAGTCCTCATTGGCTGGACATGTTATTTCCAGCCCTTGATTTTAGTAGCGTCCTGGTCCGTGCATAAAGTAGACACATTTGCTTTACAGTCGGTTTCCGAAGGCAAGCTTAACCATGCATAAAGAAGTAAACATAAGAGGACTCACAATGCAAGGATTAATCATTAAACGTAGCCAAATGAAGGACCAGGTGTCAAACATTTTGATTTTTATAAATGTCAGTAGAGGCTCCTTATCAACGGCTCCAAAATATTGTTCCTACTGCCATCAACAGCTCC
Source organism: Phoenix dactylifera (assembly GCF_051530095.1). NCBI lineage: Eukaryota > Viridiplantae > Streptophyta > Magnoliopsida > Arecales > Arecaceae > Phoenix > Phoenix dactylifera. Next base: position 26,743,685 of record NC_143198.1, on the reverse strand, counting down.
GCTGCTTGGAATCACGCTTCCTTTCACCTTGTGCTCTACAAACGTATGTCAAGGACACTGCCCACTGCTGTCACAATGCGGCTGGGATGTCACCTGGAAGCCTCGAAGACGCCCGCAGAGGTGAAGAACCACCATGAACTGCTTGTCAGGGACATTAGGCATACTGAAACAGGCCATGGCTGCCCTGCTATGATCCCCTGGTGGCAGGGGTGGAAGCATGGTAGCCAATGAGAGGCGGTTTTTATTCTCATGCTCTTTCCTATATAGTTTCTTCTCCTTTCCTGCATTCCAAAGAATAAGCCTTGAATGCAGCATTTGGTTTCAGTTGGTCTCTTGTTCAACCCACCAACTCCACATGAAATCTAATCCTAGCACAAAACAGTACATAATAATAAAAGTACAGCTCTGACGACCTTTCCCAGCTTGTGGCTGACACAGCCACCCAGGCTTTACAAGATGCTTTCTGAGTCACATTCGTCTAGAAGTTGTTCCTGAAATTTACATAGTTGTTGTTTTTTTTTTCTGCCAAAGCTACATACAGTTTGGTCATATAGTAATAAATTTCTATGAATACCAGAAGACAGACCTCGTGTTCGTTTATTCTAATATATTTGGCTGGCTGAAATTGAAAAGTATTAATTAGCTAGGTCTCTATGAGATAGTGGGAGCATTAAACTTCTTTATAGTTTCAGATAGATGTGAAGTATCAGATGCAAATAGTGCTGGATTAAAGATCACAAGTGACTTCAAATGAACTAATAGCAACTGCTGAGAGAACATTAGTTATTGCTTATCTTATAGGAGGAAGGCCTTCTGTTTCTCTTCTTATGTATATGCCCACCTACACTCTCCTACCATCATTTTTTGTCCCTTCATCTTATTTTTGATTAGGAGAAAGATAATCAACATAAGTCTAAAGACTGTCAAGGTCAAGACAAACAGTTGCCATGTTAGCAACCAAAAGCTGACCCAGCTCAGATCTATGATTGGTATCTTCCCAAAGCCAATCCCTCCCTGTGCAACGCCCAAGATCAGCAAGCTCCCCTTCCATCATACCGTAAATCTACTGAAGACTGTGATAAGCATGATTCTTATTTCATTTTTTGACAGATTCTCGAAAAAAATGTCATAACATTATTTGGTGTATTTAAAGCAAGTGAAGTATACTTTCTTGAGTGGACATTTCTATGATTCTCCCTGTAATTCTCCTTATCCCAGTACATCTTTTATAACTTTAAGAAAACTGGGGGAAGTGTCTTACTTCCTCCATTATCCCTGTAAAGACATCTCTTCTTATCCCTGTAAAGTTCTGTTTTCTCCAAAAAAGAGAAGGAAAGGAAACCAGAGGAACATGTATTGGCAGAGTTGTGGAGTAGATCTCGCAAACTGATATTGGTAAATAAAGTTAGCCAAAAGGTTTTTTGAGCCAACCGGTGGTAGAACTACCTCTCAGTCCATAGATGAGTGAAATAGGAAACAGAGGAGAGGGAGAACAACCCCATCAGGAATTATTCTTTATATGACATGGCTTGGAGTTTGAATGCTACTCTTATTCTCTTTTGTTTAAAAGCACGAAATTTCTTAAAAAACAGAGGCATCTCTCTTTTAAGAAAAATTCTTGTCAGCTATCATCCTTCGTTCCATTCATTCATATTGTTTCTATTTATTTTTTCAAACTTTCAAAATCATTTCTTCAGCAATCCCCTTTCAATGCCAAAAGTCATACCATCTCGTGGCACACCTTTTCTCTTGGCATGCTCATGACTGTGCACTTCCACATGATCTTAGTCTATGATAAGCTTATATCAGAGGTATTTTCCATAGTATTTGACAGAAGCTTACTTTTAATCTTGCTGTCTTCTTGAATGGTTTGTACTTTATCTATAATGTGGTAGTCATATCTCAATTGTTTGGCAGGCTAGTATTTACAGCTTGACTGATGCACATTCTATAAAGCATTATCTACTTCTCTCTAGGAGCATTTTTTGACTCTGAAGTTCCAGAGATATAAATATAAAGTCAGATGCATCTAAGTGGCCCTGAGAAGTAGATCACTGATCACTGATCTTATAAAATCCAAAGTCTCTCTTCTTGTAAACATCCTATTGACTACTGTAAATCCACTGAAAACTGTCATCAAAATGTCTGGCCAGTCTGCAAGTTGGTCTGCCTATGCCTTTGAGAAAACAAGTTTGGTATTATTCCATATGACTCTATTTTCTTTTATTTTCTTTGAGAGCTAGGATGGGTGGAAGCCCAGCTGAGTACTGGAGTGAGGGCAGGATCAAACCCAGCTCTCATGTATTGAAGAAAAAGCATCTTAGCAAAGCAGTGCAGCAAATCTATTTTTACCCTTTGCATGGACATCGCCGGCTGGTTGAATGGTACTTAATGTGGATTATTGATTTCTCTCAGGTGAAAGATTTGAGTGTCTTCATAAAGAAGTCATCTTATCAAGGGACTTCAGAAAACTAAAACAACATAGTATTTTATCTTGATCCTCCTCTTTCCCTGCCTGTATCATCGATCGTTGTGGTAGAAAATGAATTCGATGTCGGAATTGGATAATGAACGGAAAATCAAGCTAAGTGGATAGAAGACCATCATGGATTCCTCCAAACTAGAAAAATAGGGAACCAATAATAAGCTGGATTATGGCCAAGTGTATGCACCTTTTCTCCATTTGGAGGTTCCAGGTTCAAACATTGGGTCGGATTCTTTGACCTGGTCGAATCTCACGGCTTTTCTTTCAGAAATTATTGGTGGTCCTGCACAGTAATTCTCAAGAAAATATTTATCAGAACCAATGGCAAAGGTATCTACAGGGTATATGACTGTAAATATCAGCAAGGACCACTTAATAGCATCTGTGCCTTGCAAATTGTAAGAGACCTGTCACACTTTAGAAAAAGGAGTACTTTGATGTCGCCTTCCCAGGATGTGGGGAGATTCCAATTGAACAACCAATATCTGTTATATAATTGTTTGAATTGGCGCATGATAGGCTTGAACATCTATCACAAAATTCGGAGGTTGTGGTGCAACTCTTTCTTTTCTTTGGGTAATAATTGATGCCAGTATATATTATAAGCTATACCCTTTGAAAGCAACGCTCTAAAGATTGAAAGATAACAGTAATCAAAACCAGCGTCCCTTCCTTATTTGGAGTCACAAAAGATGACAATTGTAGTAGTTTTTTTTTTTCGAGGAATACAATAGAAATCATTACTATGGTAGTTTAAGAACAGAACAAGGTGAAACCTGCAGTGGATTAACTTTTTATGAAAAAATTGAAACCTGTTGGATGCTAGTAGTATAATCTACACTCGTTGTAATTGTGGAACTGCGAATGATCGCACCGGTTCTTCACTTGAAAGAGTCATTATGCATTTTTATAAACATAAAAAAGTTTCAATACATCTAGTTACAGTCACAAGTTTGTCATTCAGGAATTATTCAGCTGAAGCCAAAGATTCATGAATATGAGAAACAAATGCAGGGAATTTGCCAAAAGTATGAAAAATATTCATATAATGTAAAAAAATGTTCACATATTTATATATGTTTTCATGTAAAAGGTAATAATGTGGAAAAAAATAAATAGCAGAGAGACTTGTTAATTTGTAACCATGCATTTTTCTTCAATTTAGGTCAGGAAGAGTTCATAAAGAAGTTGGCAACATCTTGATAAATTTATTTTTCTAAATAACTATCCTTAAATAATTTGCATAAAATAGTGATTCTTTTGAGATTCCTTAACAATCCTAAGCATATTGTTACTACGTTTATAGCCAGCTGAAAGATGACAATGGTGTTGCCTGTAAAACTGATACATCATAAATAATTAGTAAAGTAGCAGTGAGTCTGTTTATGTGCATCATTTATATATTTGCTAGAATGAGCCACGCCTCTATCAGCAGGAGTATTGGTAATGAGAGAATATAATATAAAATTCTTGTGATATTGAACTTGAATAAGGTAGCTTATGAACAATGTGTCCAATGGTTGCTAAACAAGTATACCACGTAGTGGAATCATGAATTATAAAGTGATAAACTATATCAAGACCGTCGACATGTGTTTTCTGGTATAATCCTACTACTATAAGGGCACATTTGGTTTGCAACTATAATTGGTATCAGAATCGGAATTGATTGCAATGAGAATCAGATGGTCATATTCCTGATGTGTTTGGTTCATGATCGGAATCAGAATCAAAATTGGAATGGAATTTGAATACTAGGAGACAGTAAGGATTGGATTTTGGAGAATTGAAGTATCTCATTTCCACCTAAAATCGGAATAGAACTTCCCCAACTCAAACGGTCGGACTAAAAGTCACTCATTTTTGTGAGAGAGAATATGATATCAACTTGTAAAAGTCCAGATCCTATGGGTTAAGATTCTCATTGGTCCAAGTTGTTGGTAATTTATCTCACAAAGATTTCCAGAAATCCATTTTGCAACCAAGGAATAGCTTTTCATTATGTAAAAGCTATCAGTGTTGATACGGTTCTTGATAATATATTAGAATCCTTTTGTACACAAATAACAATCCGTAGTCATAGAGAGAAGGTTAATCTTCACCTTTTGTTAGTTGTTATGCATAACCTATTTTTTTATGAGTGAGGGGGACCAGACTGGTCCAACTTGCAATCATGGCCATCCATGTATTGCATGATAGCAGTGATGCACCATATTGATGCTTTGATGCATCAGTGATCATCATGCAATACACATAAGGTCATGGTCGTGAAAGGCCATTGCCCCACGCATAATGTGGGCTTTGATGCTTCATAAATATCGTACAATACATAGAAGGTCATAGTCATGAAAGTAGACCATCAAGCTCGGTCCAAATTTGAGAGGAACCAAACTCATTTTTCATCCACATCTTAGTGGTCAAATACATTATTTCAGTAATGCTTACATTTTTATGCGATCATTTACTTACACAAAAAATATAAAACTGGAAGACTCATATACATCATTTGGGTTGATAGAATATAAAACGGAACGATATTCTGCAACAAGAGTTAACAATCAGATTATACTAGTTAGTACCATGCACACTTTATATCGGATTAGAGGGAACCAATACGGATAGAACCCCCATACCTAGTGCAGGTACCAAGAGATGCACCGTACTAACATGCAATACAACATATACTAGTAGGGTGCTGATACGAGTACCAAAACCAATACCTAAAACCTCAGTGGGTTGTATATAAAAGGGTACCTTGAGAGACAATGATGGTAGAGTTCCTAGAGTAGTGTTTATTGCCCAAGTGGGTAAGGGGTTGAGTCAACATTGAGCTCCAACATCTCCTTCTGAATACTCTTAAGGAAAAACATCAGTGTCATCAATGGCCATGAGTGCACTCCCCTATCAATCCCCCCTTCCCCAATGTTATCCTCTTCCTCAACTATGTAAATGGTCGTGGTACTTGGGAAGCTAGTGAAAGAAGAGATTGAAGCCCTCTCTCTCATCTTGATTATTCTTTGCAATGGAGGATTTTTTCTGAAAAGTTGATGTGTTTAAGGTTTTATGAAAGCACTCTCTAATATCATAAAACGGGTGCCTTTGTGATGGATGGGTCCTTATTTAAATTTTTTCAGCCTTCCTCTTTTCTTCTTTCCTTCCTCTTTTCTTTCCCCTTTTCTTTTCCTTTACTATTTTTCTTCTCCAATTGCTTCTACCCTTATTTTTTTGGTCTTTATACTCCTACTTTGTCTTCTACCTTCTATTTTTTCTTTGTTTTTCTCCTTTTATTTATTTCTAGATTCTTCTATTGCTTTACATTTTTCTGCTTTTTTAAAGTCCCCCAAGGCACAAGGACATGATTTTTTTTTCTAGTTTGCAGACTCCCTTTTGTTGTAATTGTTCTAATTTTGTTTTTTTTTAATTCTCTATTGCTTTTTTTTCTGAGGGGAGCGGGGGCTTTGGTTAAGTTGGACAGCTGAAATCATGGCAAGCGTGCAAGATATTAATTGAATTGTGATTTAGAAAATGTTTTAATTGATATAATTTGTTTTATTCTTCATACTTTGACCTATCTTGGCCAGAAAGAGAAAATATGAATGAAAATGCAGTAAATTTCTAGTAACAGAAGAATAAAGAAAATCATACATAAGAACAGCAAACCTTAGTACCTTAAGGGTATGTTTGATTGGAGAAAGTTGGGCTTTAGAATGGGGTTGGAATTGAGTGTTCCCATTTCAATCATTTGGTTGAGGGGAGTCTCATTCCAATTCCAATTTCAAGAGAGAATAGGAATGTCCCAATCGCCCAAAACCCAATCTTGATTCTATCCTAGTGTTCAAATCTCATTCCGATTCTGATGCCAATCACGAACTAAATACGTCGAGGAATATGGCTATTCCAATTCCCATTCCGATCAATTCTGATTCCACCTTAAGGGCTCGTTTGGTTCGCGGGAAAAGAAGGGGGGAAAGTGTGGTCAACGGGAAAGTAATGAGATGCCTCTTGTTTGGTTGGAGTTTTCAAAGGAGAGAGAAGGGAAAGTTGTATTCCCATGGGAATGTGATTCCCACATTTCATGGGAAAGTCTTTCCCATGAGAAACATGGGAAAGTTACTTTCCCATGAGGCGGGAATCACTTTATTTTTACTTTTTCCCAAAAAGTCCCTTCAGTATTAAAGAAGCATTAAAGAGGCATTAAAAACCTAATTTTTATTAAGGGCATAATAGGAATTATATATAACTTTCCTAGGAAAGTGGATGGCTAACCAAACATAAGCACCTTGGAAATTTGTCACTTTCCCATGGTCAACCAAACATGCCAAAAATACTTTCCTAGGCATCCTCTTCCTAGGAATTTGTTTCCCAGGAATCATATTCCTAGGAAGAAAAATGCTTCCTGCGAACCAAACGAGCCCTAAATGGAATCAGCAATTGAGATTCTTCACTATTTATTCATATCCAAACCCACGTAAATAAAAGAAAGCAAGAAGCAGAAGAAATATTGAGGCATCTTTTATTGTAAGTGCCATCACCTTTATTAGGCTGTAGACAATACTTCAATCCAAAAAGATTCATAATTAACCCATTAAACAAACAAAAACCTAAGGAGGAAAAACTTTTTCCCACGGAATTAAACATACTAACAAAAATACAAATCAAGCCACAGCTAATAGATACACATACCATCTGTAAACTTGGTCTGGTACTTCTATAGGGTCACGAGTTACGCTGAAGGGATAACATTTTTTAACTAAAATTACAAACTTTGATTCTATAATTCAGGTAATCTTAACTAATGCTCATAATCACCATCCTTCCCTATCTTTTCTGATGAACGATTTATGGAAATTAACGAGGGTGAGGTGATTCTCCATGGACGAGGAGGAGAAAGGGTTATGGTCTAATAGAATACCTTAAGGGCCGATCATGGCGGTACCCAATGGTAGTGCTTGTCGCCCTTGGGCCCGTCGGAGCAGTCGGCGTTGAGCTCCCGGATCTCCTTTTGGTTCCTCTCCCCCGACGATGTCGTCGACGGCCGTGACGGCACTCCGTCGCCAGCGCCGCCGCCGGCGGGGCTCGAGAGGGTCTTGGATGAAGACATCGCGCGCGCTCCCCACTCCCCACTTCGTAAATATCGACGCTTGGATAGCCGGAGGGCCTTTGCGGTTAAATGCGTTATGCCACCAGAAGATGAAGTTTTCTACAATTCTAATGTTGACAGGGGTCCGCGTGTAATAATGCAGCACTTAAGTTTGAATTAGTTCCGGCAAGTAGCTTGCCGAGACCAGTAATACGTTTGGTAGTGCGAGGTGTTTCTACCAGTAAATATATTTACCATCTCTTCGGCCCTTCGTCATTAGTTGCCATTAACGTGCATTGCTAAGAAGAGATACATAAAAGAGATACGAACAGGAATCTGTGGTTGATGCTATAACTTCCAAAGAAAAATATCCGCCATGCCTGCTAAGAGGGAGCTGGTGATTCCTGGTCCTTGCTCCTTGTGGTTCTCGTGTGAACGAGTCATCCCATATTCTTCCCTCATCCCTCCTTTATCTTTTTTGCCAAAATTATTCTCCAACTAGCACCACCCCACAACCCCACTCCCCTCCTCTTTATAACGAGCGTCCTCGGCAACTGCCTTCCCGCACCAGCCCGCACAGAGCCTATAGAGTCCATAAACTTACAGAAGTCCTTTCCCTCTGTTTTAATTCTTCCTTAGAGCTTAGACTCAGTGATCGCGCTTCCCATCTTCCAACTCTCCACCAGGGTCTGCTACCATCGTATTAATCCCATTCCTAGCTATCCCCATTGAACATATTGAAAAGCACCTCTTCCTCTTATCAATCATCCTATATTCTTTCTGATCCTGTTAGATGGCCTCCAGTTCGATGAGCCTCTCACGCACCTCGGACTCCTCCTGGACCCTGAGGGAGAACAAGAAGTTCGAGGAGGCCCTGGCGAAGTATGACAAGGAGACCCCCGACCGCTGGCACAAAGTGGCCCAGGCTGTCGGCGGCAAGTCGGTCGACGAGGTGAAGCGCCACTATGAACTGCTCATCAGGGATATCAATTACATCGAAACGGGTCGTGTGTCAATCCCCAACTACTGATCCCCTGATCACAGGGGAGGCGGCAATGGCCGGTAAGGATCAGAGGTACTCTGTTCCACTGCACCGATGTACTGTTCCATTCCTTTTTGTCGTCCTGTTGCACCTCCCCCACAGTTCTCAACCCTTTCGGTTTCCCAGAGAATAAGTCTTGGATGGAGTTGCTTTCAGTCAGGCAAAAGGCCAACTCGGTCGCCTAACTTGGACTACTATATTTCTTTGATGAAAGGGAAACTTCCGGTATCCACACTTCCCCTTAGGCCTATATCCCTGGTTCAACTCACCATCAAACCTAATCCTATAACAAAATTTAGACCTAAACGAAAAGTATGGTTAAGATGATACCTATGGGCTTTCCAAGCGTGTGGCTGGATCGTGCTTTATAACATGCATTCCAAGTCGCATTCACTTGTAACACTCCATTCTTCTGTGCAGTCTTCCTGGTCTTTCTGAAAGTCATGCGAATGTTGAGTCTTCCTGGTCTTTATACGATATGCCAAAACTTCACAAAGCTTGGTTATTTACAAACGTGTTATATGAGTTACTACTAAGCTGATGATCTCATTGTTTTGTTTACTTGGCAGGCTGAAGCATCTAATGCTCAAGGGGAGCATATAAGTATACATATATCCGTATGGAATAATAGGAGCTTTGTTCTTCACTGGATTTCCAGATAGAAGCATGCAAACGACTCCAGGATGATCAGCGATCGCCGATCTTGTAGCAGCCTAATGTCTCTATTGTATCTTTCACCTTCCCCTTCCATTGTAATTCCACTGTAGACTGCGACAAACATGTCTGTCTGGTACTGTATATGCTTATTGCTTAATGAAAACAAGTTTGGTATAATTCCATATATCAAGTAGTAGAGCAATTCTATTTTATTGTTTGTATGGATACGGCCTGGCGTTGAATGCTACTTCTGCAGACAGCTAAAAACCATAGTATCTCATCTTGGTTCTCCTCTAGTTAGTTGTTTCATCAGTCATTGCAGGCAAAATGAATTCGATGTCAGAACTGATCAATTGATAGAAATCCAGTCAAATAGATACAAAGACCATGATGGATTCCTTCAACTTGAGAATGGACCACTTAAATAATCCAAACCAATTGCAAAGGTATCCAAAGGATATCTGACTAAGGTTTTATAAATCAGAAAGGACCATTTCGCAGTACAGATTGCAAATTTGTTAGGGACCGGTCCTGTTTAATATTTTAGGACTTTTTTTTTTTGTTGGCATATCACATCCCAGATTATTGAAATTTCGTATAACACCTCCTCTTTCATCTCTATGTACAAATGGAGCCGCATCAAATTCTACTATTTTGATACTAGGACCCTGGGTTAAGGTTCCTCTTGGAGGCCTGGGTTAAAGGATTAGCAAAGGAATTTGAGGGGATATTATTTCTCCGGTGATGACTACTTCTTCCTCCTCTCCTCTACCTCTCCTCCCTCTGCCCCCGCCGCTGCCACTGCTGACACCGCCCTCACCATCTTCTCCCCCTCCCAACTCCACTCCACCAGTCGCCATTTATAACCTCGCCTCACTCTGCTGCCTCCATTCCTCCGTTTTCTGTACATAAGAGCGAGTTCAGGTTTGGAGTCACAAACGAGGAAGCGAGCTTGGTACAGATTAACCAAGCGTAGAATAATTGTTTTCTACCGTTTGATTGATTTAAACAAGGTCAGTGGTTAATTGGAGCGACAGATTATTAACTGAAAGGATTTTTTGAAATATATATGGCCTTTATCTGGCACAATTTGTAGCTAGGGATAAGGGAAGAATCTATACGTAATTTTGATAAATTCTTGGACGTGGTATGCAAAAAAAAAAAAAACTAAATTTGGCCCTCCCCATCTCACAGAGGAGCATATTTTATGGTGTTCCAAGGTCTTGGGAAGATTCCAATTCCTCACCCGAGTGATCATTTGATTTGACACATGATAGGCTAGACATTCTATGTTAATGGCAGAAAGAATGATAATAACTGTTCTTTGCTTGACAGAGTAGATAATCATCTTCATAACCACTAAACCTTATTTTAACTATTTATACACACATTCATAAGTTCAGTAATAAGGAACAATTTGGCTTTTTGGCCAAATATTCGAAATTTCCAAAGAAATTTGAAAAGTTTTCGGAAAATGATTTTTTTTTTTTAAAGAATGTAAATATGTTATATATTTATATGTTTTGGAGTATTAAAGCAAGAGTAGGATAAGCAACATGAGCAAAACATAGCAAAAAGAACGCTGCTAGCAACCTATACACTCATTACTGTGGAAGCCGCGTATGTTCCTAGAGAACGTTTGGTAGACTGGAGAATAGATGGGCAATGTGAGGCCCAATAGTCCCACATCGGAAAGACTCGTTCGAGAGCCTGGGCATATGAGGCGGGTGTCTCCAAATCCTGCAGACGCATTTTGGAAAGAAAATAAAATCGGGGAGGGGTGAAGGACGCTTGCGTGAAGCCCCAGAACCGGACAATATCTGGTAGGGGAGCCCTGTGTTCCCCCCTCATGTGGCCCCCACGTGGGCACTAAGTGCCTCACGTGCCTCTTAGAGGCGGGGGCGTGACATTTGGTATCAGAGCCGAGGACGGCTCTTGTCCGATGGTGGGAAGGGTGTGAGGCCCAATAGTCCCACATCGGAAAGACTCGTTCCAGAGCCTGAGCATATGAGGCGAGTGTCTCCAAATCCTGCAGACGCGTTTTGGAAGAAAAACAAAACTGGGGAGGGGTGAAGGACGCTTGCGTGAAGCCCCAGAACCGGACAATATCTGGCAGGGGAGCCTCGTGTTCCCCCCTCATGTGGCCCCCACGTGGGCACTAGGTGCCTCACGTGCCTCGCAGAGGCGGGGGTGTGACATTTGGTATCAGAGCCGAGGACGGCTATTGTCCGATGGTGGGAAGGGTGTGAGGCCCAATAGTCCCATATCGGAAAGACTCGTTCCAGAGCCTGGGCATATGAGGCGGGTGTCTCCTAATCCTGCAGACGCGTTTTGGGTGAAAAACAAAATCGGGGAGGGGTGAAGGACGCTTGCGTGAAGCCCCAGAACCGGATAATATCTGATAGGGGAGCCTCGTGTTCCCCCCTCATGTGGCCCCCACGTGGGCACTAGGTGCCTCACGTGCCTCGCAGAGGCGGGGGCGTGACAGGCAAAGTAGAAAGCAGTGGATTATTTGAGATGACTCAATATTTCAGAGAAATTTGTTACTATGTTTACAATTAGCTGAATGATGGTGATGGAGAATTGGTACATCGTAAATAGTATACACAACGAGCTGTGAATTTGTGTATCAGAGTTCTTTTCTATCAAAAAGAAAAGAAAAGAAGGAATCATGTATCAGAGTGATGTATACTATTTGCTAAACTAGCAACTTTTTGTAGTTATTGTATCATCAGCAGTATCAATATTAATAAAATACAGAATCTACTTCTCTGGGTATGATAATAAATAGCAATGAGAGTGAATATGTAACTGTAAAGCAATGGTATTACTAATTTAAAACCAATAAATCAAAAAAAAATGTTATTTAAAGAACTAGCAATGTTTTGTTGGAGTTGTATCATCAGGAGTTTTCTATCAACAGGATACAATATATTTCATTCATCAAATCAGAAAACATTAATTATTTACTCAGATATCCTGTGAATGATATGTTCAACAATTAATAAAAAGCTGTACCACATAATATGATCAAGGAAAAATTAGAAACTGATAATAATTAAGGTATCGAGACCATTTGAGATTGTTTTCTGTGGTATCATCCTACTGCTTTTATGAAATTCTTCGACAGGATTCCCTCTCGGACTGCCTCTTTCACAGGATTCCTGGCCTCTCGGACTGCCTCTTTCACCTCCAACTTTGGAGGAGCTACTTTCATGAGTTTCCAGTAGTGCGAATATGCAAAAGGCGCATCAACTTGTAAAGGGCTCATCCCAACATGCTTCTAGCTTTGAGATTCTCCACTCTTTAACTTTTTGATACTTCATCCACAAAGATTCCAAGAAATCTGATTTTCCTCCAAGTTGTCAAATGTTCATAATGTAAAAACTGTCGTGTTAGATTCTAGCGTCATCGATAAATATACAGAACCCTTTTGTCAAAATATTTCCATTTGTAGTCATAAAGAGAGAAGGTTCATCTTTACCGAATATTTTTATTTAACTTAAATGTTTGGTGTAAGCAATGCAACAATTACCTACTACATGCAGTGTTAAAGATTTTTTTTCTTTCGTTTCCATACTGATGTGACAATACTTGATTGGAAGCAGTTTTCAAAATCTAAAAGCATTATCAAGTTAGATTGTTCTATTAATTCATGTGCTGCCAGGTTACCAGGAATTAAAATTTGATGCACATATAAATTGCTCATATGGACAAGCTTATCTGCTTGACTAAAAATTCGGTAATGTATATTATCTGAAAATAATCTGAAACTCACCTAAAAAGATCTCGAGGGTAAAGTTTTCTCATTCGCTGAGATCTAATATAAACTTCCAGAGAAAACATTCATATTGCTTCCTGCAATGCTTCTAAAATGTATTTCTGTATTTAACTCCAACGACATGTTCGATGGCCTTACACTAAAATAATTATAATAGCAAGATAAAAAGAAGAGTACGATCGAGAAGCATTTGAATTTGACATTTTAAACCGATAAACTTAATTTGGAGAAGCAAAGATGTGTTAAATTATCTAACAGAATAGCACATTTATCGCTGGGTTAGAGGACTCTGCGAACTAAAGCACATCCTATTTTTTAATGGAGATTGCAGTGAAGGAAGGACTGCAGGCCATATGACGACTTTGTTCCTACTTCTTGTGGAGTGGGAGAGACGGGTAAAGGTACTTAGTTTCAGAAGGCCAAGGTCTTTCTCTGAAAAGAATAGGCCAGTTAGTTTGTGCCAAAAACCCTGTGGAAGGAAGATCTCTTTTTAGTAAGGGGCATCCTCATGCATGCTTTTGTCACAGGCCATAATCTAGATTTATTTTTAAACTGTTGTTAGAGTAGGGCATGGTATTGGCAGCAAGTTAGGCCCTTAAAGACGACACATAAATTTATAATATAATACACAAGGAACAGGGAGGCTACAACTAGGAAATAGAATATGGGGAAGGAAAGATTCACTCTGGACTGGTCCTCACTCCTAGCTGATGGCTCTCAAGGGTACGAGTCATCAATATTCTGCTCTCCTTCATTATTCTCAACTGGCCGCCATTGCCCCCACAAACGCATTACCCTACTGTTTATAAGTAGCACCCTTGGCAAGTTCTTCCCAGATCAGCTCACATGAAGTCCACAGAGTTTGGAACTTGAAAAAGTATATTTCCATTCCTCCATCCTCCTTGGAGCTGAGTAGTCCTCTCTACTCCCTTTGATCTCACAGTTAGAGACCACTCAGCTTCTCTTTGATCACTTCCAAACTCTCCTTTAGCAATTAGAACTAAGCTTTGAACTTTAGCCCTGAGCAATGGCCTCCAGTTCTCTGAGATCCTCAGGCAGCTCGAACAGCTCCTGGACCCTGAAGGAGAACAAGCTGTTCGAGCAGGCCCTGGCGAAGTATGACAAGGAGACCCCCGACCGATGGCACAAAGTAGCCCAAGCTGTCGGGGGGAAGACACCTGAAGAGGTGAAGCGCCACTATGAACTGCTTGTCGAGGACATTAAGCACATTGAGGCCGGTCATGTGCCGTTCCCCAATTACGGGTCCTCCAGCAGCATGGGAGGCCGCAGGGTGGCTCGTGAGGAGCAAAGGTAGTCAGTATATTCCACTCCCCACAGCTACTGTTCCATTCTTTTTTTCTTTTTTTTTCCCTTCTCATTCCCTTGCTCTCTCTCCTTCATATTTCTTACTCCTGGTTTTAAGGAATATGGCATCAATGGAACAGTTGCTCTCAGTTGGGGGTTTTGTATTATTTTTTGATAACAGGGACAACTCTTCACTATCCACTCTTCCTCAGCCTTTTGTCCCCCTATCCAACCCACCAAGACCACATGACATTATTCTAGCGCAGAACTTACAAAAAAACTATGTGGCTCTGATAATCTATGCATGGGATTTCCAAGGCTGACTTAGGCTTTTTAATAGGTTTTCTAAACGACACCATCACTTGCGTCACTTTATTCTTTCATTCATGTAGTCTTGTTATCCTACCTAAAAGGTACTTTTTTATTTTGAGAATTTACCTAAAAGGTACGTTGTTCTTGTTATATCCCTTCTAATTCCCATAATGCTAAACTTCTTAAAATTTGGGTGTTTAGAATCATGTTAAAACCACTAAGCAGAACTAATGAGGTTTTGTTTCTTCACTTCTTTGGCAGGCTGAAGAATTTAAAGCTGAACTGAAACAAAAGCTAGAAAGCAATAGATATGTTCGCTTGCAGTAGTAGGAGTATCGTTCTCTCTGGAGATGCAGATACAAGTAAAGAATTCTATGCATATTGGTGAATCTAAGAAGATCAAATATCACTGATCTCTGAAGCCTTATCCCTTGTGTATCTTCCATTGTCTTCGCTGTTCCATCCTATTATAAATTAACTGAAAAACTATGTTGTAAACATGTCTGGTTAGTCTTCTTGTTGGTGTGCTTGTTAGCTAATAAAAGTAAGTTTGATATATTTTCATGTAGTACCTTCTATTGTCTCTAACAAATTTCAGCAAAGAGGTGCAGCAGATATTTTTCTAAAGAAAAAAAGAGGTGGGAAAAAAGAAACAAAAGTGATAGCTGGTAGTTTCGGCTTTTCACGGTTTGGTATTGAGTCAGAAGGAAATTTGTTGAAACATTTTAAGCACAAGTTTTCTAGAGTAGTAACTAGTACACCAAACTCTTAACAAGATCAAAGCATAAGCATGCAAGGACCTCCATGGTATGGGGATACTGCTTTATAAGCGGATGCCATGCATGATAGCCATCGCAAGTGGCTGGTTGCAATATTCTTCTCTCTCTCATGAATAAAGATATTAATACCTCAGCCTATATCTAATGATCACAATAATGAAATATTCTGGCCTATGTCTTGCGACTAAAATATCGACACGTCTTCTCTCAAAAGAAAGACTAGAATATTGAAATATCGACGTACACCTAGTCCTTTGCTTCGCTGCTGTTTTATCTATAATTCTTGTGTAAATTTAACCTAATGTTATGCATGCATACAATTATGCATGTTTTCGTACATAATTATATATGTTTTCTACATAGTTATGCGTAGGTGAATAAAGATCAGAGACTTGTGTACTCTCTCCCTTTCTTCTACTACTTTACTCTGGGATCCCCATCTTCACAAATCTGATGTTTTCATCATTTCACAAACTTAATGAAGTGGTGATGACTCTGTTGCCTTTTTTTCGAAAAAATATTTTTTTATTTATATTTTTGAAGTATTATGAATGGAAATATTAAGGTATAATTGTTTGATGCAATAGCCAGTACTGATTATCAGCAGAACAGTGGGTGCCACCACCCTATATATGACCACTAGCTCCAATGTTGTTCTACCGGGGGTTTTTTTCGCTTAAAACTCGAAATATTATGTATGGAGGTACATAGTTAAATTTCATATGCATTAAGCTAGCCCATCGTAAACTTAAAAAATTAAAAATCTCTACCTTAAAAGCAGTAAAAAAACTAAGCTCCACATAGTTATTACTGAACTTTTGATATGAAAAATGAACACCTAGATCCAAACCATCAGCAGCAACATCGGCCAAATCAATCATCATCAAAGTTCTCGGAGTCACCAGAGTCCTATATACAGGGTAGTGTATTGGCATAGCAGGCATATGGAAAACCTTTTATATCCCACATCCTTATATATGTAGTTGGGATGCAAGCAGTGACCATATGGCAAATCAACATTCAACAGGCACCACGTCAATCTTGAAATCCTCCAGGCATATTCCGGAAAGGATAATTATATGCCATACTTTGACTACAGTTCATGCTGAAGTACATAGTAAAACCCTGATAAAATTATGGAGCACAAATTGGTGAATTTTTTTCGGCACAAGATATCATAAAATTCCTAGTTCGCCATCTGTGGAAACCTCTAAAACTCTAGAAAGTATTACTAAATACCATAGACACACCTTCCTTGCAACAAGGGATCAGAACCTGAGCCTCATGGTGGATGATGCTTCAGCAAGATGCCGGAGGCATCGCCTCCATTGCCACGAGCATGCGCCGATACCCATCTCCATGCACGCGCTAATACCCGTCACCATGTATATGAACCTTTTTCACTCCCTTTATAGGCCAGAAAAGCACATCCATATTCATCAAATATCCAAAACCATGTATTGGCACATGAAGAAATGTGTTAGTTTCCTTGTCGTTCACCAAATCAAATTAATGCAAACAAGAACTTGGTTCACATTAAAACACATTAAATTGAGTAGGAAGGAGCTGTTACTAAATCAAAAGATATGGCTCATATGGGGGTGAGTCGCGTTCACAAATTCAAAATATAGAAATAGTCTTTCTACATATAGAAATAAAGCAACATTACAACCAATCCTCCCCCTACTTTACAGTAATTAGAGCCTTGTATTGTATATGGGGTCATCCCTCGGCTCATATCTTGCTATGGTTGGATGGGCACATATTTACAATACACTCCTTGGGGCATCTTAATAGTGGAGATTTCACTTATTTTGTATTATTTTAATTTTTCTAATTTAGCTGGTTGTACTTACATAAGAGCAGCTATATAAATGTCATTTTTTTATCCAAAAAAAAAAAGGGAAACGATAGCGATTTTTATCCAACGCCATGTGTTTATCCAGCGCTATAATGCTATTACTCCTCGGGTTTCATAATTAGTTCGATATGTGTCTAAAAAGTCTTTCTTTCTTGGTGCCAGATTTGGGAGATCAAAACGGTCAATCAAAGCCATGAAATAATACAAAGCCCGTTATTTGACACCACGCTTCGATGTTCATACTAACCGGCAACGGCTGAGGGGGGTTCGGACGGGATTGTGCGCTCCGGCCCGCGAGTTCGGGATGAGGGATACGAAATCGATAGGTGGTAATGGAGTGGGAAGGTAACGGGCGTCTAGAACCCTAATTTCTTTCTCGGACGCGACACCTTTGCTTCTTTGGGATTTGAATTTGCCTAATTTTCTCCTCATTGGATTCTTGTGTTAATTAGGGCAAAGGGCGGCCTCGAGTCCCGCGGCCATGCTTGCGGTGCTTATGATCAAGAAAGAGAAGCTCCAACAAGAGCTCCGCAACATCGAGAAGTAGGTAGTTCTTTGTTCTTTTGTCCGCACTTTTTTCTCCCCTCAAGTTTGATGACTGGTAATGCCAGCGAGAGAGGTCAAAAGTTTTAACTTTTTCTAAGCAGAGTATGATTTTTCTCTACTTCTACGATGGATTAGGTTTTTAGATATTCCTTCATGATGGAATTAGACAAAAGTGCCGATTTTTCCGACAGTATAGTGAATATAAATGTGAATGTTTTCGATGAACCTATACTCGAATTCAGGACAGGGTTCATGATTTGTTTGACTGACCAGGGCTGACTTGCATTCACTTTTTTGTGAGCTGATTGGTGCCGCGCACCAATATTTAAGGATGGGTGCTGATGTTTTTGAGAAGCCATAGTTTTTAATCAATATTGCTTGCGGTATTGTTAGGTATCAGTTCAGTTGATTTGTCGATTGGTACTCGCTGTCATCACAATATTGAGGTCGCTTTTGTTCACATTAGCCCTATGCTCTTAAGCATTAGGAAATAATTGGTAATATTGTGTTGACAAAAGGTTATTCAATAGTCGAGCATCTTTACCAAAAAATGGTTTTATCTGTAAAGATGGGCAGCATTTATTCACTCATTACAGAAATTTCAAACAATCAAATATTCTAGATATTGATGGATATGAAAATGGATGCTTATCTATAGGTTGTTGAAAGAGCAATAAAGGCATCAATATTTGCTGGTATTTATTTCTTCCTTTTGCAAAATGGTATTATTTAAGTTTACATAAGTGCTATGGAGTGCCTATCAATTCCCTTGCCAGTTCTCTATTTAGTGTTGCATTGGCGTGGATACTCCTTGCAATACCTTTGATGGTCTACGACTTAGAGACTAGCTACCTACAAGATTCAAATCAGTGTGGAAATGTATTGAGAGGTTTTGAAGGATTTCTATCATCATCAAAGAAGACTATTAAGTAAGTTGATTGAAGCTATCTTCCTCACAGAGCTTTTGCTTTGCATATATCTGGATGAATGGAGGTACACTTATTACCAGATTTATATGATAATCAATGACTATTCCTACATGCACTATCAACAACTTCCTTTACTATTTCCTAGAAATCTTTGGTAGGATATCACATTTATTTTGATGCATCTGCTGCCAGTAAAAGTCTGACATGTCATCGTTTTATTTCTATGTTTATTGCTGTTCATGTTGTTTTACATCAAGTATTGTCATTTCTGTAGTTTATTTGTCTCCTCGAAGATTTAATTTTTACTTGAGAATTGCATGGTCAACAAAGACCTGATCAATAGTGCTCCATCCACTAGCCTTTAGTGTTCTAAAGTATGTATGCCATGTTTCTATTAATTTTCAGTAAGGTGGAAGTGCTGGAGGTTAGGACCCTGGTCCCTGTCCCCTGGCTGTTGAGTTGTGACTTCAATGCCATCTCCAAGCCATCTGAGCGCAAAGGTCTTGCTGAACCCAGGAAAGATCCATTGACTAAAAGGAGATAAGAATATGGCCTCTACTAGAAGAAGGTTCAATCATATCTCGGCGATATCTTGGCATGGAGCTGATACCTGAGACCCTTCCCTAATGATGAACAATCTAACCAGCTGTTTTAAAGACATCCTGGGAACACCCTCGCCAGCCTCTATTGACTTGGATCCGAACTCTGTTGTTGATAGTCAATCTTGCAGACCTTGAGGAACCCTTCACAGAGGAGGAGATCAAAAAGGCCACTTTCGGCTTGCCCAACAACAAGGCACCCGGGTCAAATGGATTCCCAGTTTTCTTCTTCAAAGTCTTCTGGAACGTCATCAAACAAGACTCAATCGATCTTTTTAATCAGCTAGCTATTTTCAAGAGATGCAGACCTTGGTCGCATAAGCTGTTCTTATATATAGCACTTGTTCACAAGAGAGAAGCTTCCAAACATCCATCTGACTTTAGGCGTCTCAGCTTGTTGGGCAACTCCTTTAAAATCATTACAAAGGCTCTTGCCGACAGATTACAAGCTTTCCTTGCTCGACTCCTTGATCAATCCTGATCTAGATTCATAATAGGCCGATGCATTTTGGAATGTTAAGTGCCTGTGAGGTAATTCTTTACTGCCACAATACAAAGAAAGAGGAATTCTATGTAAACTAGACTTTGAAAAGGCGTTTGATTGAGTCCAGTGGAATTGTCTTCAGTTCATTACAAAGAAGAGGCTTTGGACCTAAATGCAATAGTTGGATCTCCTCAGTTTTTACTTCAGGATGGCAGTGCTCCTTAATGGCAAGCAGGGCAACTGGTTCTCTTGCTAAAATGGGCTAAGGTAGGGGCTCCCAATCTCTCTTTATTCATACTAGTGGAAGATGTTCTCACAAAAATTCTCAAACGGGCAACTGCTAATAATCTGATAAGGGGATTGGGACCTAATCTTTGCAGTGGTAGACTGCAAAGCCTCCAATATGCAGATGGTGCCATTCTATTTCGTGGAGCCAATGAATCTCGATTGATGGTTTTAAGCATGCTTCAAGCCTGAAGGTTAGTTTCAACGAGAGTCCATTGGTCTATATGGGACAGCATATAATAAAGGAGTTCACTTTGCTTCGATTCTTGGATACAAAGTGCTGGAAGCCTAGGAGTGACAAACTTAGCTGAGTTCAATAGAGCTCTCCTCACAAAATGAGCTTGGAGATTGTAATATGATAGTTTAATACCATGGGTTCAACAAATCGGTTTGGCCTACTGCAGGAGATCAAACTTTAGCAAAGGAAGATATAGCAGCTTTTACAAGTTGGAGGAACATGTGTAAATGCTTAAATGATTTCTGGATGAGCATTAAGTTTCTGCGTGGAAATGGATCTGAGATATTCTTTTGGAAAGACATCTGGTTGGGAGAACATGCTCTATCTATGCTTTTTGCCAATCTCTTTTCTTTTTCCATAAACAAAGAAGCAATGGTCTCAGATTATTGGAATCCATGGATGTCTGCTGGACTCTAATAAAACTTTAACCTTCCTATGACTCCATGAGCTATAGATGAGGTTCAAAGCCTAGCTGAGTTACTGGAGTTTATTAGGCATCAAACTCAAGGGATGTATTTCGTTGGAAATGTACTGCTAACGAAGTCTGCTCGGTAAAACCCTTCTACCAGCTTATAAATCATGGTGGAATTATTTGTTCAATTGCGCTAGCCCTTTGGAAAGCTCAGTGCAGAGTGTCAAATTTTGCGGAGGTCATTAGTAAGAAAGGATAGCATGTTTTTTTTTTAATTGTCCATCATGCAAAGCAAATTCTGAAGAAATTTGAACCCCCGTTCAACTACACTGCCGTTTTGCTTCGCGGTCTTGAAGAAGTGTTAACATGGCTGTGGGCAAGGCCGGCCCGACCCTTAGGCGAGATAGGCGGCCGCCTAAGGCCTCGGGCCGAAAGAAGGCCCCCGCATTCGAAATAAAGCTACAGTGAAGTAACAGCTACGGCTATGGCTATGAGCTATCCTCCTTCAACTTCAAGCCTTCAAGACGATACGACTGAAAAGTAAGCCTCTGCCGACTGCCGCCCCGCGACTGCAAGTCTGCGACGCTGCCTCTCAGACGTGCACAATCCCATCGCAGCCAGGGCCAAGGTCCAAGGAACAGAGTCTTCTCTGTTCCTTGTTCGCTGTAAAGCAAATCCCAACACTCATACCAAAAAACAAAAGAAAATCCCAACAGGCAACAGTCTTCTCCCCCCTTCTCGCCGAGTCACCATCTCTCCCAGTTTCTCCCCTTTCGCTGTGACCATGCGATGCTGCCTCTTTCTCTCTCAGAGCCTGAGTTCTCTCCTCTCCAGAGAAAGAAGGGAAGCCACCGAGCCAGAGTGGCAGAGTCCGAGTCCGACGCCTGTCGGCCTGTGCTTCCCTGGGGACCAACGGACCGCAGCATCTGAGCTTCGCCGGAGACTTGTGTTTCGCTGAGAACCGTCGGCGGACGAACATCCAGGAACCCAAGTTTCGCTTCGGGCTAAGTGGACAGGCACTCCATTGCTGTTGGAAGCCAGGTAAATCTCTGATTAGGTGTGTAAATCTTGAATGTTACTTTGATCTATTCTTTGTTCATTTGTAATTTGTCAAAGCCTGGACCAAGGAAGCAAGCCAGGCTTCCTGGACTTGTGAGGCACCAAACAGTAGACAATAGTGTACAAAGGAGAAGAGAAAGAAAGAAAGAAAGGAGAAACATTTGAAGAGCCAAATTCAAAATTTTTCATCCAATTCTGTGAGGGCAAAACCTGGGGAAGAAGTGATTCACCAAGTGCTAGAATTGTGGGTGGATGGGCCGATGGGATCAGTACATAGCATCAGTAGAAGAAAATAGAAGAAAGGAAAGATATATCTGGATGCTGGTGAAGGAGTGGTGTGTGATCAAGAAAAAATCACATGGGGTGTTTTTGTGTTTGGAGTTATTCTGTTTCTGGATCTGTCCAGTTTCCCATATATCTCCCATTCTCCTACAGGCTGTTGGGTTAATGGACTACCTGTAATCCCTTTCTCATTTCTAATATTTTAACCATTTTTCTTTCTACTTAAGTGGTGTCGATGTCCTCAGCTTCCTCATCTCCTCTTTCTTGCATGTGTGGAATGCAGTAGTTTTCTGTAGCCATTACTATTTGTTTCTTCCAGCATAGTTTATTTTCTTATGCTTCTATAGGATGGAACTGTCCGTCTGACCCACCAATAACACACATTGGCTTGTTTATAATTTTTAGATAACAAAAATATCCTCGTGGAAATTATTAGAGCAACCTTATCCTTCTTCCTTTATCTTAAGTATTTCAATTACTTGGCAACTCAGTCATCACCAAGTTTTTGAATCCAGGATTATTTTGCTTCTCGAGATTTCAGCTATTCAGGGGTGTTCTTGTTGCGACTTCGGCCTCTTCTCCAACTCCATCCGTCAGTCTCCGGCACCGCTTCTCGTCATCGAGTTCGGCACCGCTCGTCAGAGCTTGAGTTTGTTTCTCTGGACATAATCAAGTTTTATCATTTTCAACTTTTTTATATTTGATAATATTATTTTTAGAATCTTGAGTACAAAAGTTTGATTAGTAATTTTGTATCTTAAAAAGCTAAACAAATTATTTTTAAATAAATTTTTAAAGTATTTTACATTAATTAAAAAATTTATTATTAAAAAATAAAAAGGCCTTTTTTTAGAAAGTTCGCCTTAGGCCTCCAAATGCATTGGGCCGCCCCTGGCTGTGGGGATGCATTGGCAGCACAGAATAGCTCCCAGATCTCTTCAGACAGATTGGAGGAGGACGCCACATCTCAAAAATTTTATTAATGCTTGGGGATTCCTTCGTTCTTCTCTTGGAGATTATGGATGGAAAGGAAAGGGATAGTTTTTTTGTCAACAAGGAGCATACATTGGAGGCCACACTTCAGAAGGCTATCAGACTTTTATGCATTGGAACGCTTTGTTCCCTGTGAAGCTTCAACCAGGATGCAACAAGCTCCTCACAGGTCTTCAACCTCTGCTTATGAATGATAATAACCTATATACCTAGTAATTAACGCTTGTATTTTCCCCATTTTGTGGGGGCCTTTTTTCTCGCTCTGGCTTCAAGAGAAACTCCTTGTAATGCCTTCATTTCCTTGATGAAAGAATGGTGGACCGTAGATAACTCCTTATTGAATGATGGACCTTATTGACTTTTTTCAGTGTTTCTTTTTTTCGGTTGTGACTTTTGTGCATTGATCAAAAATAATACCTCCCTTGGACCCAACTGTTTTCCTACGGAAAACACGCGCGTCCTGTCTGCTTCCATGCACGGTGTCGCTGAGGATCCGGCCAACCTCCCCACACTTCATTCCACCACCAAAGACCGAGACGAAGACAGGAATAGAGAGAGATGGCAACGAGGGGAAGAAGGGAGTCAAGTTACGTTGCGAGTTCGCTCTTGCTGGCAGGGATTTTCCTCCTGCTACGGGGGACAGAGAACGGCGTCGGCTGACGGTTCGGCCATGGAGGAAGCCAAGGAGAAGACCGAGTCCTGGGCCAACTGGAGTCCAGGACAAAGTAACCGAGTCCGTCCATTGTCTACTTCCTCTACCAACTAGGCAACTATTAACGTGTGAATGCTCTAAATTTCTTCCATGTTTGTTGTTCTTGCTTCTGTACTAATGGTGGTGGCAAACTGGCAATTAATAGTGGTGGTAGTAATCATGGCAGATAAAAGGATTGCTGCAGGAAATGGTGCCTGCAAGCTATCCAGAGTTGCATCTGGTATGATTCAGACATGAATTATCGAAGTAACATTTGAGGTTGACGTGAAATCTGTTTTGTAATAAACCACGCGAGTTAAGGTTCCATGCCTACCGGATCATGACCGTCTTGATGGTCTGATTCAATACTAGCCACACACCACATTGAGGTGCATGAAATGCAAGCATGGTCATGTATGCATCACAGATCAACAAAGTTGCAAGCATTGACTTGATCTATGGTCTGTGCTGCGTACGATCATTTGATAGCCCTACTTTGCTTTCTAAATACAAGTTGCAGTTAATTATTTTGGTTGTGTTCTCTATGGAGAGGGTCTATATGTGTCCGTGTTTTAAATTAAAATCTTTGTTTTAGATGGAAAACGCTTTAAATTTGATGAATTGTGGACTGGGTAGATAATACCACTAGTCCTTTGTTATTGACATTTTTTAAAAAAAAGTTAGCCAGGCCCTCAAATGGGAGTCGAGGTGGATGATTGTTGTCGTAATCTAAGTTAGAGATGGCAGATCACGGCAGGATTCTAAAATTTCCAAATTTGAGATAAGACAAACGAAGGGGAAGGGTTGACACGCTCTTACTTTTCCTCTTATTCCCAACACTGAAAAATATAATAAAAAATTGGAAAAAAAAAAGAGAGAAACCGGATCACTTATCTAAATTAGAGAAGTGCTACGCCACCACGTGTATTCATAAAATTGTGCTATATATATTGCATTGTCTTGCCACATCACAACCAACTAGTTGGAAAAACAAAATGGAGTGACGAAAGATTCTTCCAAAAAATCTTATTTAATCATTTCTCCGAAGGAGAAGAACGAGGGCAGATGCATCATGTAACTTCGATGACGGTACAAAAGTAAATGGAATTCATTGATTTTGGGTGAACTCAGTAGAAGAAACATAGATTAGGCCGGGAAGAAGCTACAGCAATCTGCTTTGTAAATTAAAAGGAGAAAATCCACCGAGCAATTCTTCAACCAAAATCCTTCTCCAAATTACTTAACCCATGAATCCAAGCTAGAATTGGCCAATGCAAATTACCTCAAATTTTTATATGAATTGAGTATAAAATAGACTCGTGGATTGTAGTTATTCTGAGCTAGAAAACTCCACTTGGTGGTGCTTCCCCTAAAAGAAAATTTAAAAAAATAATAGAAGAGACAAAAAAGAAAGACAACTTGCATATCGTACTATGTTAAATTGGAAAACTTGTCCCAAAACTGCAGGCCAGAAAAAAAAAGTCCAAAACTATTCCACCAACCTCTTATCTCACCTAAATACACCTAAATACAAGACAATGAGAGCTCCTCGTCTCACTGTTGGCTATCTTTATGCAGACGCCGCCGAGTACGCGGCTGTGACGGCCGGGGAGGTCAAAGATGCCGTGATGGACAACCTGATGACGATAAGCTGCATGCAATTCTGAAGACAAAGGGTGGCAGCTCAGATCATCTTGAAGACTTGAAGCTGAACGCAATTCTGATGGCACAGTCAAGTAAAGACTCGAAGCCTGCCATATCAGATGAGAAGCTTATGGGAATGCTGAAGGCAGAGTCTCCCATATCAGATGAGAAGTTTCTGGCAATATTGCTTGCATCTCCCATAACAGAGGAGAAGGTTATGGCAATTGGACTCGAAGAATTGCAAGACAGATCAGCTCGAAGAGACAAAAATAAATGCAATGCGGAAGGCAGGGACTGACAAAAGCTAAGATGAAAGATGAAGCAAATAAGGCCGAGAAGGCCTACCAGGAGGCGAAGGAGAAGGTCAAGGAGACCTAAGACACTGCGAAGGAGAAGGCATACCAAGCCACAGGTGATTTTGGGGGGGGGGGGGGGGGGGGGGGGCAAGATGAAGCAGAAGGTGGCGGTGGAGTTGTGAGCAGCCAGACCGAAAGCCTTCTCAATCTATGGAAGAAGTTTGAGAAGATCAGCTGCTCGTCACTTATTGAACTTCCAAGAGTTTTGAGACTTCAAGTTGTTTGTTTATGTAGCCAGTGTTTCTGAATTTTGGTGCTGCTGCTGCTGCTGTACCTTGTATTGCAGCATGTTGTATGAGAAGATTTGTTCAGCTGTTGAGCTGTTGCTTTTGGTACCATCAAGATACTGAGTTCGGCCTACGTGCAAGGAGAAACTTTACCTGGGCCACTCCTGTATTGCAGTATATTTTGTGGGAACTGGTCTTTGGATTCTCGCTTGCTCGTTTTACTGTTTTTTTTTTCTGGTGTTTAGTTGTTCCTAGCTTGATAAATTTGAAGTCTAATTAACACCATGCAATAGCTATCCTGATGGAAGTGTTGTCTCTTATGTGTTGCTTTCCATATCATTGCACTTACCTTAAACTTTGGTGTTTCTTGGAAACTTATAGAAGTTGAGATGGGGTATTTGGCAGATCACCAAAAGGTACAAGCAAGCACTGTCCAAATTCAAGAAATAAAAATAGGTTGCTCTACCAAGTCCATCACTAACAGTTTGGACTCTGAATCGCATTAAAATCTCAGCTTATTCGCATTCTTCACCACTCGAAAGGTTTTCTGGCTTTGGACCTTGGTGGGGGCATGTGAACCCTGATGATGGTATTCTTTCATATTTTTTTAAAAAAAATAACTAACATAGAAGTAAAAATTTTAAATTTGAATCAGCTGCCAAGCCAAGGAAGAAAAACTTTTAGTGTTATTTAGTTTGATTAATTCTTTTGAGCGATGACCGCAACCCAAAAAAAATGGGAGCGGTCATATATTCTTCATTCCATTATAAAGATTGTGCTGGTTATAATGTAGACGCTTGAGGCCAAGACATGCAATTTTATTCAAATTTTTATAGCAATATATGGAACTTTAGTCACGAATCACTCTTTTACTGGCATTCGACCAAGAGGAATTTTTCAGTAAATGATAAACAGATATCACCATGCACACATGAGTTACAAAGTTAATGGCTCCTCAGACCTGTTCATTCCTCTCTCTCCATCCTTGCACGGGGCTACCCATCTCTCTCCTTGATGTCCTACAGTCAGGAGTTCCTTTGATTTTAAGGTAAATACATTGAAATGACTTGAAATTAAGAAGTTCGCTCTTATTTGGAGAATAAACAATTTCTATGAACATTAAGACAGCTGAAACCCAAACTGCACTGATCTTAAAATAATTTTGGTCAGTGAGGCATCGAGGAAGTGGCTCCCATGATATAGTTGCCTGCCATGGGAAATGGATGGAGAAGGACAACATGAGGGGAAAAAAAGAGAGGAAGAAATAAAGACTTGTAATAGCTGCTTCAAAAAATGAACGGAGGACAGTGCAAAGAAATGTATAAGTAGGAAGCAAGGAACAAGGATTTATAGTTGCCATCACAAGAAATGGATGGAGAAGGACGACACAGACAAATGTAGTTGGAAGCAATGAACAAAGATTCAGGAAAAGACCCCAAAGTAGGGAGCAATCCTATATATTTTTGTATTATCTACTTCTCTTCTATGCTGTAACTTATGCTGATCGTACTCTCTTCTCTTCTTTTGTTTCTGATTAAAATTTGGTGACTGATTTGGACTACACCCAATAGTGTCCTTCCTCTTCAAAAAAAAAAAAAAAAAAATGCTATTCATGCCTGTTACCACTTATAGAGTCGAATCCCATAGGTAACCTGAAAGCATTTCTAATTAGTTAATAATATGCAACTCTGTTCTTTTATTTCACAAAAAAATAAAATCATGAAAACTTATAAACCGGCTCGAGCAGTCCTAAAATACAATGGGTTCAACTAAATATCCACGGTCATAATTGATAGTCATAGATGAGGACTCTCTACCCATATAAATATATCTCTATGTCGTGTTTTAGAAAGATATAACAATCCAAAACCTCATCCAAAACAACTAGCTGAAAGATATTTTTTGAGTTTCTTAATTTTACATATGATCGGACTGTGGCTAGTCTCTATAAGCCCATGCTACAATTTTTTCTACTCCATATGGACCATAGGCTGGGCCTACTTTAATATCATTGGTAACAACTCAGGACCTCACCTTAAATAGCTAGCCAAAAACTATTTTTTTGTGCTCCTTAGTCCTATTAAGTACCCAAAATCTTCTGACAAATAATCAACATGAAACTAAATACACGCCCACACAGATTCTTGCAATAGATTGCAATAGATTACAAAGTATAGACATAGAAGCACCACTTCTTTTTCTAAAAAAAATCTTGAAGCATATGAGCTTTTAACCAGGAATAAGGACATATGAACTCAAAATCTATTATGATGGTGCTTCCTCATGTTTTAATTACTTATCACAAATAAGGCCAAGTTCAGTGGGAACTTCTCTTCAGGAGGAGAAGGTTCTCTTACAAGTCATGAGAAATGCTAGCAGTTAGTCGTGGTCTTTGACCTTCATCACTTATATGGTTTGCAATAATTTATATCAATATAATAGTCTTGGCCTATGGTTTTTTTTGTATAAAAAAATAAAAATATAGATTGACTAAATGAATCAACCAAGATTCAATTAACTATTTATGAATGATACATGGAAGGTACATGATTAGTCTTAGCCTATGCCTGTTTATATAAAAATAAAAATATATATTGACTAGCCATATCAACCTGGATTCAACCTGGCTCATGTTGGTCACTTGTCACCCATATGAGAGGTCACGTATGGATATTTTCGTTCAAATCACTCAGCAATATTAAATCCTCTTACTTGAGGTGTGAAAAGAACCTCCATTCGATCCTCTAATTGATCTAAACAAAGATCAATCTTGAGAGAAAATTCAAAATCTGAAAATAATGCTGCATGTGCATTGCAAAGAAGCAGAAGGTTTTTACAAAAAACCTAAACAAAAAAGACCACTGGACAGTAAGATGTCGATTTCAAAATTAAAAAGAATTTCTTCTACATAATTTGAAATATTTATAGTTCTCTTGTACATCATGTATCCTCAAAAAGTTAGGCTAAAACTGCATGGTTATAATTATAATTATGTTACACATATATGAGACGCGCAAAATGATATATAGCCTAAATATTCTCCTCCATTATCCGACCTTCCATAATCACTACCCAAGTCGATGCATACATTACAAGATTAACTCAAAAGTGATGCTTTTGTGAAACTTTTCTTTCTTCAAATTAGGCTATTGGTGAGAAGATTTCTTCCTTCAAAGTTGAGCTATTATCCAAATCCATTTCTCCTATTTTTGCTACTTTTATTGCTAGCAGCAGTTAAAATTGACCTGACCAAAAATCTGCCTTCAGCTATGCTTGAATTTTTCAGCACGACTCAGATTCAGGTCAAATTGTTTGAACTGGACTTTAAATAGATCAGGAATGGTCAGCACTTAGAACTGAATTGGTTGTCAAGAGTAAAGTTTATTTGGGAAAATTAGTAGCAAACTTGACTTGGCCCAACATATTGTCATCCCCATATACAAATACATTATCAATTTCCAAATAGAAGTGCAAATCCGGCCAGGTTTAATTTAATTTTCCCAATATAAAATAGGTGGAAAATGTAAATAAGAATTGACTAAGATATTAGATAGAAATTTATGCAATTCCTGTACAATAATTGGGAGAAAATCATTGCAAGCTAGGAGGGTGCCGCTTATGCAATTAGAAAATTCTTTGAAAGCTTAGACTAGCCAATATAACATCCCTTACATAAGTGGGCCCTATATGGCCAATAAATAGATTAAAAAATTATTATTTGAATTATTTATACAAAAAATAATTAAAAAATTGGTAGAATTTTAGTATAAGATTACTTCCAACCAAATACAGTAACTTTTTTTGGTTACCATTTTTCAGAGTAATTTTTCACCAACCAAATGCGGTAAACTTTATTTTCTCTAGCATTCATTTTCTCAGATAAATGCCTCCCACAAACCATCAAATTTCCAAGAATCATCAGATTACCCTTAATCTAACATACGTCAACCAAACAAACCCTCAAAGTTTTGAGAAGATTCAACCCTTTTGATCTTAAAAATGTGGTAAAACGATTCCATTTTCCTGATACCCACCCATTAAATAATTAAAAAACATGTGTAAAATGTTAAGAAGTCAAATTCGTTCAATGTTATATTGAATTGCAACATAAAATTTTATCAAAGGGAGAACATAAAAGTATGTTCTTTTTGGTTGAGCGGTTAATGAGCCAAAAAATGTGCTAGAATGCGACACGAAGGCACATGCAGGCATAAAGTACTCGATCGTAATAATTGTACTGATGTTTCAAAAAAAAGAGTCCGGCAACACAAAACGTTGTCATCCAAAATAGTATACTTTCTTGCACATTTGATGCACCTTAATTGTTTTTTTGGCAAGCCATGCACCTAAATTTTTCAGTAATTAAAGACACAAGACGCTTGTTATAGAGGAACCAAGTTGCATTGAGACTCTAATAAAAGCAAGATCACGCCTTACCAACCAAAACAGGTGAAGCCACAAATGAAGAGTCCAGCCACAATAGACTTTTCTACTTAACAAACAATAAAGATATGCATTATTTTCTTTGGCATTTAAAACCTTGTAATCTCCCCCACAGTAGTAGTTCTTGATATGGTTATTACGCCGATCACATAGCAAACTTATATTTGATGGGCAACTTTTGGAAAAACAAAATAACAGACATTTTAATCACTAAACATAGTGTATTTGAGTGACCCAATCAAGACAATCAGGTGATAATTATCCAATAATTATCCAAATGTATATGATGGCTTTTAACTGAGACATTGTTTTGGAGAGTGTTAATTAAGTGCGAGTTTATTATTCTAGTGTGATGGATTCTTTTGTAAGAAAATATAAATATATAAATAAATCTATCTCATCCTATAAGCTTAAGTTTTTAGGACAAGTGGTGATTTCAACATGGTATCAAGGCCCACATATGAGGAGGAGTGTAAGAAAATATAAATATATAAATAAATCTATCTCATCCTATCAGCTTAAGCTTATAGGATAAGTAGTGATTTCAACATCTTTCACAAAATCAAAATATTAAAAAAAAGACACTGATCTATTCTAAAGCTAAAGCCATGATAATAAGAAATGGTAAACATGTTAAGTCATCTAAATAGTATATAAAATTATAGTACAAAGTGCCCGAGAAATGCTTGAGAGAGCCATAATTTTCTAATTAATGAATATTTAACAGCAGTTGGTAGTTCAAATTTTTAAGCAACACTCAATTTTAAAAGCCAAAAAATTTCTACATAATTTTTATGGAAAACCAAGAGAATTCATTCGGTAAAATAGAATTTTGAAATGTTGAACTATTTCCAGGAAAATGAAAATTCATCTTACTCTATTTATGTGTGATTTTTCTTTCCCTTTGAAAGCCCTAGAGAAAGTTTTACTTCAGGAAAAAAAAAAGGGCCCTAGAGGAAGTATATAGAGTGCTGTGCAAAAAGGTATAACCCATTTCAAGTTCAATTACAGGCACGTGATGTATGGGAGAATATTTAGCCATGGATCAAAAGAACCAAGACGCAATGTTTGAGATCCAAAATACCAAAATCATATTACTGTTCAATTTTTTTCTCTTTAAGAGTACACATGAACTAGGTTGGATAAACTATATAAAAAAATCAGCTTTCTCTTACCGCATGCCAATGTGATATGACTTGATTCATTAAAATATTTGTATACCTTTTATTATAGTTTGTAAGAGGTTTATTGGAGACAAATTCAAATACAAATTTTGAGACAAATTATTTTAACCCTATTTGGCTAATAATTTTTTGTTTACAAGACATGAAGTTGATATGGTGAGCAAGATATAATATTTGGCATGCTCTGATGACAAAATGTGAACTCAGATGATTTGCAGAATCATGATATTTTGTTACTCTTGCATTATTTTTTAAGCAAGAATGTTATGAGTTTATATGTCATCTAAAGTTATTGAATTTAATCCATGTAAAGATTAATTTTCTTTATTTCCCAAAAACTTCAAAGTCTGTGATTTACAACTTTTTCATCCTACAACTTTGCTAATACTCTATGTTTAATAGCCAAACACCTCTCAAAACATTGAATTTTTATCCATGAATTATCTCATTAAACAAAAAGAAGAATAATTTTCAAGTCATTACACCTTAAATTTGAGACTCAAAATATCATGAAATGAATTAAATTTTGGACTGCACACAACCTTGTCCTTGGAGTCAACAGACCTCTGGCACCTATTCTGCCAGCAAGCCTCCCCCCACTCTTTAGCCCTCAACTTATACAGGTTTGCTTTTAATTCAACTGATATGCACTTAAATGAGCCCTCACCTGCTGCTTTGTTGCCTTTCTAATCAAGAGTGGGTGCCTTTCCTCATTTCCTCTAGAAACAAGATGTCAATTGAAAGAATGCATTTAAGCAAGATAAATATCACAGAGACAAGTACATAAAAATGTAAAAATCGTAATTAATATGGTTGCAAATGTGCATATCATGCCCCAAATTTACATGAGTGCAGCATTCCCAAAACGTTTTAAGCATGTGTGAGATCTCAAAACGTTCAAAAAATAAGTTACATGAACTTGTCCTCTAGGGTCTAACATAACATGTCTGAAAGTTCAAAGAAAAGCATATTAGAGCCCCAACTAATAGGGATAGGACTATAAGATAATAAATAGCCAAATAACATTTTAATCCATTTCGAATAGCTCCCACGGCAATTAAAAGAAACGGGATAGAAGAAGAAATTAAAACCATTTACAGCATACTCATGTTTGTTTTTGTTTCTTATGGCTGCAGGAGAATCCATCTCTCTCTCTCTCTCTCTCTCTCTCTCTCTCTCTCTCTCTCTCTCTGTGATTAAATTGGTTTCCGGGCAAAACAGGTTCTTTAAACACAAAAGAGAAGAAATGGGATAAAGGGTTTGATCTCTTTAATGCGCTTCCTACCAAATACCAATGTATTCACTACTATGATCAGTGTGAGGCCTCCCTTCGGTTAAAAACGGAAAAGAACAGCACCTTAATTAAGGACGCTCAGCCCAAAGAACCCAAGGGACACACCGAAAACTGAAGAAAAGAAACATCTTGCTTTGTTTCCGATGCCAACTTTAGGTCACCGGCAACCTAAAGAAACCGGAAAAATAAAAACTTTCAGAAAAAAAGCGTAAGGGGCACCTGTAGCGCGTCCTATTGCAATAAAAACAAAGACAAAATTAGATGATGCAAACTAGCACAAAAATTAAACAGAAAGAAGTTTATCCTTGGACAAAAGACGGGTGTCT
Source organism: Phoenix dactylifera (assembly GCF_051530095.1). NCBI lineage: Eukaryota > Viridiplantae > Streptophyta > Magnoliopsida > Arecales > Arecaceae > Phoenix > Phoenix dactylifera. The sequence continues at coordinate 26,710,391 of NC_143198.1, read as the reverse complement.
CATCAGGACGCATTGCACGTACTCTCTTTTATCATGTTACCGAGAAGACTAGAATGTCAAACGAGCGATCCCATCCTTGGATTTGAAGGCACTCTCGTTAGATGCATTATTCTGCGGAAAATTTGTCCTCCTGGTCACAGTCTAATATCTAGTCATTTCAGAGGCCGTGCAGCCGGCAAAGTTGAAAACATGAAGAAAATTTAGAAATTCCTTCGCACGGCGGAGAGTGCTCAGAGTGTACGAGCACCGCCGTTTGAAGACCTTTACCCACAAACCCAACCACTTTGGAGAACAAATGGTAGGGCCGGTAAGGCAGAACGACTGTGCTAACAAACTGAAGAAATGAAATGAGATGGGTTTCATTTGATCGGAAATTAAGATCCTAAGTAAATGAAAGCAAGGATTTAGATCATAACATATGTAAAAAAAGAAAAAAAAAATCACTGGAAAATAATGCTGAAGAAGAAGAGATTAGAGGGAAGCAGCCAAACCAGTGGTAAAACTCTCTCTCCTTTCTTCTTTATGCTGTGCATCTCCTTCTCAACCCTTTTGTTTCTTCTCTTTCATTGTGAAACCAGCCTATTAAACTGCAGTCAACGCTGCTGCTCGTGTTGCTGCTGCTGCTCCTCCTGTTGCGGTTGCTGCTGGGGTTGCCTTCTGATGGTGTGCTTGTTGTTGTGCATCCAAACTTTCAGAACTTGCCTTCGGACACCGACCTCGGCGCAGACTTGCTGGACCAAGGCCTCATCTTGCTTGTGGATCCGCCACCCGACGCTTTCCGCGAACGCCAGCATCTTCTCCTTTTGCTCCGCCGTGAACTTTGTCCGGAACCTTTTCTTGGACGCCAACCCCGGTGGCGGCGCCCCGGCGTTCATCCTCTCCTCGCTCGACGACTCCGTCGTCGTCCCGCCGCTGCCGCTGGTGTTGCCGCCGAACGCCACCGCCACCGACGACGGCCCCGGCGCCGCATGGGAGGGGCTTGGGGGGAAGCCCAAGGGATACGGCCTGTGGTGGTGGGCCAGGGGGTGAGGCGGGGGGAGTAGGATGGGGAGGCGGGCGACGCCGCGGTAGTAGGAGGAGGATCCGGCATTGGGATCGCCGTCGACCTCCCTGCGGTGGAAGCTCCGGTGGCAGCCGCAGGCGGCGCACTTCAAGGCGTCCGGCGTGCCGACGTCGCCGGAGGGCATGAACTCGCCGCAGCCGTCGACGACGTGGCCGCCGATGGCGGCGGCGTGGTTGCGGAGGCACTCGCGGTAGCGTGCAGCGGATTCTATTGCAGTCGCCGGGGTCCTTCCGCTGCTGGCCGACGCTATGGGTGAAGGCGGTACGATGGGAATGGCAGCATCTGGATCGGGGTCTTTTCCGAGGAAGTGAGATGGATGGGGATGTATGGGTGGATTGAGGGGTGGCGGCGTTGGGGTGTCGCCGAACACCTTGTCGTTTCTATTACCAGGTCTAGGACTAGGGGAGAGGAGAGAGGAGGAGGGGGAGGGCTTTGAGAAGGCGGATCCACTGATGGGAGGAGGGTGGTTGTAACCCAAAGAACTGGGCATCCCTATATCTTCATCTTGATTCGTGAAGTCCATCAATTCTATTACATCTCTGATACATATATAGCTGTTGATCAGTTCTTCTTTTCTCAATCCGTGAACGAAAGAGAACTGAATGCTTGCGAGCTAGATCAGGCGAGGCTCATGAGATGGATGGGGAGGAAGGCCAGGCCTTGGGGATTGGGGTGCAATAACGCCCACAAGACGAGGAGCAGGTGGGGAGAGAGAGAGGGAGAGAGGGGTGGGGGTGGGAAAAAGGAGGGGGTGAGAGGGACCTAACAGCGGAGCGCAGCACTGACAGCTTCTTTCCTTTTCCTCCCCTCCCCCCCTTCTTACATACGCAAAACGCACACACCTCCACAACCTTTTTCACCATGCTCTCTTTTTTACCTGGGCACAGTTCTTCCACCCTGCCGTCTTCAACTTGTCGACAAAAGCATGGTACAGAGCGGTGGAGCGGTTATCCTCCAAATTTAAGGCATATTTGGTTTAAAAAATTAGACTCCAAAATTAAAATAGAAATAAGTAATTTTTATTTCAATCTTAGGAAGGAGTCCTACTTTTATATTTCAAAGAAAAATATGAATATTCTAGTTCTCAAAAATCTAATCTCTATTACTTCCTAGTATTTAAATTTTATTTTAATTTTTGTCACGAACTTAATATAGTATGGTCATTTCCATTCTTTTATACGTCTTATATATTTTAATTTTACTTTCTAGTATTTAAACTTCTTACTTTTTCAATCAGCAAAAAAAAAAAAGGCCTTCCACCTTATTTGCTTAAGATGACTTGACATGGTTCCGGAAAAGAAGGCAGACAAGAAGGTAGTCAAATTAACTTCACATAAAACTCCCTGGGTGTTATCTTATGGAGACAATCAAGTGACATTTTGGCGAGCTTAGTTAAGTGCAGCCCGCAAATCTTGCCTTCCATGTATTAGCCAGCCAGCTGGTGGCTTTGTCTGAACGTCCAAAGAGTGTCCATGGCCCACAGCCTCTGTGAACAACTTGAAGGAAAGCGTGGCTTACGGTGTCAAATTCCTAGGAAGAGGATGCCTAGGAAAGTACTTTTGGCATGTTTGGTTGACCATGGGAAAGTGACAAATTTCCAAGATGCTTATGTTTGGTTGGCCATCCACTTTCCTAGGAAAGTTATATATAATTCCTATTATGCCCTTAATAAAAATTAGGTTTTTAATGCCTCTTTAATGCTTCTTTAATGCTGAAGGGACTTTTTGGGAAAAAGTAAAGATGGAGTGATTCCCGCCTCATGGGAAAGTAACTTTCCCATGTTTCTCATGGGAAAGACTTTCCCATGAAATGTGGGAATCACATTCCCATGGGAATACAACTTTTCCTTCTCTCTCCTTTGAAAACTCCAACCAAACAAGAGGCATCTCATTACTTTCCCGTTGACCACACTTTCCCCCCTTCTTTTCCTGCGAACCAAACGAGCCCTTATAAATAACCTAATCAAGCACGAGGGCTTCGATAAGATAAGCAGATTCTGCCAAGTACCGTCGCTTTTTCAACAAATTGAATTGGGATCAGAATTGGGTACAGTCCACGATACAAAATTTCTATTGAGGTAGGTTGCGAAATAATAATGTTACGTTTGGTAATGGGGAGGGCATTAAAAGCCCTGAGGACACTTTGCTGCAGGGCACTGCCATGCAACATGCTGTCCACTAAGTAGCTGATGTGTATCTGTATCCAGCCTCTGTAACATTCAGATACAGGGTGGAAAAGGACCCTAGAGAGCCCTAGAGAGCAGTGCCTTCCTCGACAAAATCAAGAAAAAGCTAATTACCCTACACATCCTCTGTCGACCAAATGATCTGGACTTTGCAGTGAGCTTCATTAACTATCTAGAAGTCCAACTTTTTAGCATCTAATGTTATGAACTTTGTCACCGTGGTTTCTTTTACTATATATGTTGTCGGGATAAAGAGTTTTGGACTTAGTTCCACGAAAAGGTCTATTGTTTAAATGGAGAGAGGCAATCCCTTTCTCTTCAGAGGTATCTTTTGAGAGGCAAAATCGTACGTTGAGAAGAGACTATGAAACCCCCTTTAAAGCGGATAATATCTCTGAGAAGAAGTAGTCGTCTCCGCTGTCTGAGACCGATGGAGACGAGATCGAAGGGCGGAAGATTCTTCTGTAGCGCTGGACGCGCGGGCCGAAGCCCAACCACACTTGACCTTATCAATGGTGAGGTCAGAGGGCAGAAAATTCCTCCGTAGCGTTAGACGCGTGGGTCAGAGCCCGACCTCATCTTGACCTCAACAATATGCAAAACATCTTCTAGAAATCTTTTGAATGTTAATTAAAAAATGTACCTTTTTCCACCCATGAAGTGAAAGTTGGCTTCCTCTTGTTATATATATATATATATTAGGGATAATTAATTCCCCACCTTTCAAAAGACCACGCTATAACAAAAAGTTCCCGTTGACCGGTCTTAAAATCTTCCGTTCATTATCTCTATTAAGTTTAATTCCCAGTTCTTGAGCTCCTTTTATTTTCTCATAAAATACCGAAAATGCCCCTGCCCTTTTTGATCTCCCATTTCTAGAAAAAGAAACAGGGGCAGCCGCCACCGACCACGGCCCGTCCCCATCCGAGCTCACTCCCATAGCCACCACCGGCCCCGTCTCACTCCCTCCCGAGCCCCGTCCAACGACCCCGCCCCCTCCCGTGCCCCTTCCCCTCCTAATCTCCCGTTCTCAGAAGAAAAAGAAGAAGAAAAAGGCCCGACCGCCACCGACCACTGCTCGCCCCCGCCCGAGCTCCCTCCCGCGGCTGCCGCCGGCCCCTGCTCGCCCCCTCCCGCGGCCTCGCACCCTCCCGAGCCCCCTCCCACGGCCCGCCCCCGCCCGAGCTCCCTCCCGCGGCCGCCGCTGGCCCCGGCTCGCCGCCTCCTGAGCCCCCTCCCACGACCGCGTCGCCTGGAATGCCCCCACCCCCAACCCCGCCCCTTCACGAGCCCCCTCCTGCGGCCGTCGTCGGCCACGGCCCGCATCTGCCGTGGCTCGACCTCTTTCTGGAGCCGCCGGCCTCGCGGAAGGAGAGGTGTTCTCCACCGGCCAGCCGCGGCCGCCATCGACGGCTGCCCCGCCCCTCCCACGGCCGCCACAGCCCAACCCCCCTCTGGTGCCGCCGGCTCGCGAGAGGAGAAGAAAGAAGAAGAAGGGAAAAAGAGAAGAAAACCACCAAGGTGGTAGCCCAGTTGGAACGGGGCGTTTGCTTCTAACCAAGTGGTTCCAGGTTCGAAACGCATGGGCGTCGATTAAATCTGGGGACCGGATGCCCCGCGCCTGGACACGGGGTCTGGAAGTGCTACTGGTCGGCTGGTAGCCTGGGTGGTGCCAGGTGTGACGTACTCACACGGGGTACTCGTACCAGGGCCCAGTGGGGTAACTGAGCCGGGGCCACGGGTGGGGAGGGTATGAGTAAAATATGGCTGGGGTCTGGTGAGCTGGGCCTATACCAAACGGTCATTCTGCCCGCATCGAACATGCTCCTGGCGGGGTGGGGGCCCAGTGTGGGGCTGCTACGCGGGGTGGGCTTGCCCTTCCCCCCTCTTCCCCTTTTTTTTTAAGCAAAAAAAAAAAAAGAGAAGAAAAAGAAAAGAAAAAAGAAAGAAAAAGAAGAAAAGAAAAGAAAAATAAATAAATAAATAAATCATAAATAAATAAATAAATACATATAAATGAATAAATAAATAAATAAATAATTTATTTTAATAAAAAAATAATTATAAATAAATAAATAAAGCTGCCATGGCCGGGCCCTCTCCTGTGGCCCCCTTCTGCGGCCGCCACGGCCGGGCCCTCTCCCCCGGCTCCCTTCCAGCGCCGTCGGCTCGTGGGACGAGAAGAAAGAAGAAGAAAGGAAGAAGAGAAAAAAAAGAAAAAGAAGAGAAAAAAAAGGAAAGAGAAAAAGGAGAGGGAAACAAAAAGAAGAAAAGGAAAAAAATGGGAAAAAAAGAAGGAAAAAAAAGGAAGAAAAGGAAAGAAAAAAAAGAAAAAGGAAAGAAAAAGAAAAAAAGAAAAAAAAAGGAAAAAAAAAGAAGAAAAAGGAAAGAAAAAAAAAAGAAGAAAAAGGAAAGAAAAAAAAAGAAGAAAAGAAAAAAGAAAACAAAACAAAACAAAACAGAAGAAAAGAAAAGAAAAAGAAGATTTAAGTATGTGCAGATAAGACTTAATTGTGTACAGAGAACACTTAACTGCGTGCAGAGAATATTTAACTTAACTGTATAATGTATAGAACACTTAACTGTGTACAGAGAACATTTAAATGTGTGCAGAGAATACTTAATTATGTACAGAGAAAACTTAACTGTGTGCAGAGAAAACTTTATTATGTACAGAAAATACTTAACTTAATTGTGTAATACATAAAACACTTAACTATGTGCAGAGAAGATTTAAGTGTGTGCAGAGAAGATTTAGGTGTGTGCAGAGAAATACGTAACTGTGTAATGCACGCAGTTAAGTGTTCTCTATATATAATTAAGTTTTTTCTGCACACACTTAATTGTGTAATGCAGAGAATATTTAACTGTGTGCAGAGTAGGAAAGAAAAAGAAGAGAACAGAAAGAAAAAGAAGAAGAAAAAAAGAAAGAAAAAGAAGAAAAGGAAAAAAAGGAAAGAAAAAAAAAGGAAAGAAAAGGAAAAAAAGGAACGAAAAAGAAGAACTTAAAAGAAAAAGGAAAAAAGGAAAGAAAAAGAAGAAAAAAGAAACAGTGTGTGACAGTTAAGTTAGTAAGCTTGGTACACATGTAATATAGTATGGCACATATTTAAGCAAGCTTAGCAATAAGAATTAAATATGTGCTAAGCTTGCTTAAATATGTGACATACTATATTACATGTGTACCAAGCTTACTAACCTAACTGCCACTCACTGTTTTCTTTTTTTTCTTTTTCTTTCCTTTTCTTCCTTTTTCTTTTAAGTCTTCTTTGCACACACTTAAATCTTCTCTCAACACAGTTAAGTATTCTATACATCACACAGTTAAGTTAAATATTCTCTATACACAATTAAGTCTTATATGCACACATTTAAATTTTCTCTGCACACATTTAAATTTTCTCTGCATACAGTTAAGTGTTCTATGCATCACAGTTAAATGTGTGCAGGGAAGACGTAATTGTGTACAGAGAACACTTAACTGTGTGATGCGCACAGTTAAGTGTTCTCTATAAACATTTAAGTTTTCTCTACACATACTTAAAAACCACGCTATAACAAAAAGTTCTCGTTGACCGGTCTTAAAGACCCCTATATATTATCATGGAGAGCATCAATAATGACATAGATGTGCTGATGCTTGGGAACATTGGAGATTCGAACATTTAGCTTCGATCATCTAATTTGGTGGAATGACCAAGAGATGCTATTTATGCACGTTGTGAGCCTCATGATTGTACAACATGCCATAAGTGGCTTTGAATCCATCGGCCCATTCGGGATGATTTTTTTTTTTTTTTATACAACAACTTACACCATACGCATACGAGTGCATCTGTAAGAGTCAAAAAGCACGAGTCGATAAAATGGTGGAGGGAGAGACTCTATGCCTTTCCAAAAAATTCCTTCAAAGTGGTACACCACGAAGAAAGCAACTCAATCGACCATACTGTTCGTCTCCTGATTGATATGGATGGTCCGAAATTGCCCCGTTCGAAATGATCTTTTGTTGAGAAAAAGCCATTACAACCGCCAACTTGTCGGAATTTGAGTCCGCTCCCTAAACTTGAAAGAGTCCGAACACCGTTTGAGAAGATCCGTTTTGATCATCCTGAGTCTATGAAGTCCGTTGGGTTGTATCATGTTGCATCTTATCTTTATACCCCCTTGGTTCTCACTATTCGGATCGACTGGACGAAGCGGTATCAAAGTTAAAATTATGAGTTAAAAGGGATTTTTTTTTCAAAGTAATAAAAAATTCTAAAATCCAGTTGATCATTCCAGTCTTTAATTCCACCAAATTATATAGATTTCCAAAACTACCCACCTTCCAACCAACTTATGACTCGTTTTGTTTGCCAAAAACTAAAAAATATAATCAACAAAAAATAAAAAAATAAAAAAGATTATATTTTATGAGAAAAAAATTTATATAATAATTGAAAGGTCCAATTTCATCGACTAAAAATTTGGATAATCATGCCAATTATTTTTTTTTAATGAATCCGATATATTATATGCTTGTCTCAGTGATTACTTTATTAAGGTTGATTAGTGTGATGCATGGCCGCTGCTTAGAAGACATTCCCGCCCCGCTCTTCGGTGAAACGGAGAGATTGGTCGGAGATGCGTGTTTGACCAAACTTGTTTGGTTATGGCGGTGGGGCCGTTCCCGCTGTAAGAAAAAAGAAAAGTATTAATGGACGTCACTATTGAAATTGGGAATACCACGCCAAGTTGAGCGGTTTCCCAGGTGCTACGGTATCCGAGCAATCAAAACTAGATTATATTAGAAGACATAAGCACAGCAAATCTATTGATATTAATTAAATCCGACACCATATCTATCTATTTGTTTGAAACGAAAGGCTAATAAAATACTTCACCAAAAAAAAAACAAAATAAAAGATCAAGATGGAGACACGTGGCGCATCCCGGACCACGAGTGGCTCCACGCCTCAAAGTCCGTGCTCCCGAGCCGTCTCCTCACGCCCTCCTTTTTCTTGGCTTTCGGCGCGGACCGTGCGATCAGACGGTCAGCTTTTGAAGTTTAAAAATAACGCGCTTTCATAACAGTTTGGGTCCGTATATTATAATGATGTAATTAGAGTATATTAGAGTACGACCAAAAACATCACGTCCGATAGTACGTAAAAAAACTATTCTTAAAGTAAAAAATAGTACACCGAACATATTAACATATTTTTAAAAAAGAGAAAAACTATAGCTTTGAGTCGGTTATACTTTGATCTTGAACTTTATAAAAATTTTAACTAGCCAAAAAAAATTTAATTTTTGTTCGAATATGATCCATCCATCTATCTTCATTGGAAATCATTATCATGTGATGGTTATGTGATAGCAAAATATTTGTAAAATCTCAAAAAAAACCCTTATTACTAACTTAAGAGGAAGGTTCTTATTTTGGCAAAAATTGAAGGAAAAAAAGATTGTTGAAAAAAAAAATCAAAATGATCCAATAAAATTATCCATTGGTTGCTTTGAGATATGTGAAGATAGATAAATAATAAAAAATGAAGCACTTTGAGATCTGAGTAGGCATATATGAATGATAAAGCACAAGCGCTTTGAGATATATGCAGGTGAATGAATGATAAAAGACGGAGCACTTTAAGATTTGAGTAGGTATATAAATGATAGAGTATAGAGCACTCTGAGATATATACGGTGGGCAACCTGGTGTAGAGAAGGTGGGAATCGAGGCTAGTTAGACTTAAACCAAGGAGTCTAATATCAACACCAAGAGGTATTACCAACTCAATCAGCTGGGAGCTTAAAAAACCATCAATTATTATTGTTGAATTTTTGGCAAGAATTTGAGAAAAGATTCACAACATATCCTAAATTAATACAAAATCAGCTTCATGTCCCAACCTTTTAATGTTCATAGTAACTCTCATTTAGGCTTAAATCATACCAAATTTCTATAAAAACGATCCTAATATTACTAGATACAGAGGAGTCCAAAAAAAAAAAAAAAAACTCCTTAATTAAGTTAGAATTCAATGATTCCATGCATAGTAGAAATAACATATTGTCTAAAATTCAAATTAAGTGCAGCTTACTCGTCATAGCAAAATTTAAATTTATTTAGATCGAGCGCATAATATACGAAAATTTGAGCTCATACGGATGAGAGGAAGCCCGGTTAAATCAAATGAGGACTGGATTGGAATCTAGATCACTAATATCGGCACCAGCGGCTTTACTAATTGAGTCACTTTACCCTCTCTCGAACCAATTATGTATTAAATGAACTATTCGATTGCTTACAAATTTATCAGTTAAAATGTAACCTAGCAATTTCATCAAAATATCAGCCCTAACATGACATGAACCTGACGAAACAGATCCATTGCCACCAATAGTATGACTATGTGGACGTACGCCTGCAACCTCTTGAGCGAATCCCATAAAGAGAAGGATGAAGGCTTACAAAGGATTAGATTGCTTGATAACGTGTTGAGCCCGCAGTAGCCGACACAATGACACGATCTCCTTCGCTGCAAGTGAAGCAATCTCAGCAAAGATATTCGCACGGCAAGCCGGAAGCCATGGGTGGGAGGAATCCAAAGTTTTAAAGGCCAAAAGGAACCTCTCGCATGCTTTAGTCTTAAAAGTTAAACCATAACCACGAGCAACGTCGGAGTTCGACAGCAGACCGTCATTTACGGCCAGCAGGCGAGACACATAACCCCCCGTTGGCATTATTTTTTGGCCCCCCTCTTCCACCTTCATCAAATTGCCGAGCCTTTTGTAGCTGAGGAACTGCTTTTACTAGTGCTTCTTTTTTTGTATACAGGCTCCCTGGGCTATAGAGACTCTTGTATGGATGATCTACCATTGGAGGCTAGGTTACAATTCATTGAGTGGCCAATGGTTACTTGGGTACCACCTAGAGGATGTCCCTCTAGGGACTATTCAAGGCTTGATGTTCCAAAGTTGTGACAAATGTTGGTAAGGGTTCTGTCGGTGAGTACAGGCAATGATGCAGACGATCAAACTGAATGATTCTCCCAACCAGTTTGATCCTCAGTATCGATGTTGTTATCTTCTGATAGCATGTTTATTTTGGCTCGCTACTTGTTACCGATCATATGAAGAGGAGGGGTCATGAGAGTGATATACCAAGTTTGGAATTAACTGGAGCTACCTACCAATGATAATCTGTAATCAACGATCATCTTGTGCAGTACGAACCACTGTACTACAGCGACTAGAGGGCTTCGGCCTTCTATTTTTCCATGGTTCTGACATGAGATGCGTAAGGTCTAATGCTTGGATTGGACATTTTAATGGTTTAACGTCTTAAAGGTATTGGACATCCACGCATGGTGTGCGTAACATCTTGAAGATAAAGATGCATAAGATGCAGGGTGTAACATCTTAATGATAAAGACATGAAAGTATTGCACACCTTACACATCTCTATATATGATCTGACAGTACAAGAGAGAGTCTGATGAAATCATTAGGTCATTTTTTGCAAGAGTTTTAACAGCATTAGGTCATATTTTAGAACATTTTTGACATTGCATGTTCTCATCTTGAGTTTCAAGCTCTCTCTCTCTCTCTCTCATCAGAGTTTTTTGGTTTCTTGTATGGTCTTAAGGTTCTTCTTGTATGTTCATAATTTTGTAACCTTATGAAGAGAATCCAATGCACATGTATGGGTTCGCGAGGTCTTCTAGGGATGTAAAAAATCCTGTGAATCCAATTCGAGATGCAACTTGTTTGCCGATTTTACTTTCCACAAACTGAGCATGCACTCGAAGGTAAGGAGAGTACTCATGATATTCCATCAAGCAAAAGGCATGCATATTTCTGAAAATAGACAAACAATCTTTAATCCATGTCATCCAGCTTGTGCTTGCCATGCATGGAAGCTTCGTTTGATACGGGAGATCAATTTGAGAGCTGAAATGTTTGTGCTTGAAAGCTGAACTGGACACACCTCATATGTCCATACCAAGTTGGAACTTGAAGTGCAAAAACTAGACCCAACCATGTCAAGTTCTTATGCTCGATTCCCCAGGTGTTCTAAGTTTTAGCCTTCTAATTAAAATCTGACTTAGGCCAACCAAACCTGTCGTACTCAAAGCCAAACAACTGGAATCAACATGCCATAACCTGATGTGAAAAAATTACATACCTAACTACTACCACAATTAGGTCAAAGCCATATCAGATGGCCCATCATTCTGCGACTAAATGAGTTCCATAGAAAGCACTGTGGTTAGAGATATCATAATAAAACCAAACCTCTTTTGTTCCCTGACAACACTGAAAAGAAAAGAAGAAAAAAAAAAGACCAGGCTCAATCAGCTTCCACTCAAACAGCACACAGTGTGTCCCCTTCCTTCTTAACAAACAGAGAAAGTGGATGGTAGCTAATTAGTGAGGCCCCCAGTCTCTCCTTCGAGCTCTCTGAGAGGGATCCAAAGAAGTGGTCAGTCCTCGGCCCACCATGGGCTTGCTGTGGAGGCATGTGAGACATGTGGCTGCAGCAAAGGATTTGTGGGGAGATCTTGCGGAAAAACTGTGTAATACGATGGAAGGTACCACGGCTGCCTCAGTGGACCTCCTCCCTCGCCTCTGAAGCCTTTTTCTGGTTCCTCTAGTTTTTTCTTTGTCAGGGGATCCTATGTGATTGCCCCTGGGACTGGGGCCTCCGCTTAGCATTTTCCGTGGCTTGAGACGAGCACAATGTAAGATTATTGGTCCATGGGGATTTGTACTTTTTTCTTCTCCATTTTTTTTCCCTCTGCTTTGTAACAAGGTTAAATCTTAGGGAAGCTGCGGATAAAAATTACATAGGTTTGCATCAATTTGCATTAGTCTGCAGATATGTGTGCATAGAGTAAGATAAATCTGTAAATTCATGTGAGGATGGAGGTAAATTGGTCCTATAAAATCTACATTAGATTGTTCCTACGTCTAAGGATATGAAAAAGTAGATTGATGCGGGGTCGGAACCCCGACACCAGCCCGCACACCGGACGAGCAGGGAAAGCATCCGCGTCCTCCCCGAGGTATTGTCCGCTCTGGGATTGCCGCTTCGGGTCTGCGGGAGGTCGCCCAGGGCCGTGGCCCAATGACAGTCCCGAGCCCTGCCGGCGCGGGGGTCCGCGGAGGTACTACCCCTACCCTCACGGTTTTGTCCTACAAAAGGGCCCTCGGTGAGAAGAGGTGTTTGCACCCCCCATTTAAGGCACAGACCTTTCCGCTGATTATCCGATGTGGGACTAAACTGGGAACCCCATCCCACAACATAGATTATTTTCTGTTTTTACACAAAATCTTGGAGGGACTTAACAACAACGAAGTAGTAATAGTGATTTATAACAGTATCCTACGCCTTATATTGTGCACTTTAATAATGGATATGATTTGGCCATTATTTGGCTATTATTTCGCCATAATGACCATTGTGTAATGGAAGTCGTAGCCTTTTCGTAGAAACATTCCAGGCTTTATTGATCAACGATGATTTAAACAGCATGTTGTTAATTTTTTTCAATATTTTTATTTAGTAATAATATTAATCACTGCATCATTCATTACTTTGATCTGAAATAAATCCAAGAAAAAGGCTGAATCAACAATTGATGCCATTATTTCTATTATGATGATGAACAAAGTTTCGAAGCTAGTTTGTTATTAACACTATTGAAACTCTTGTAAACTGCAAATTTGTGATAACCTAAGTGATTGCCTTAACTATCTTCGGTTGAGCGTAAATAACCTTCAACCTTAATTGCAGGTAAAAGAACTTCTAAAGATGGCCAATTTTTGTTGGCTGCATGCAATTCAAAGAGGCTCCTGGATATAAATGGAAGGAGACATTCTACTAAATCTTTTTGGCTTACCAAAATCTTCAATTTGATCAAGTCCTGTATCTTAGGTCACACCAGAATCTGTTCATAGAATAGACCCAACATGAATAATATTATGGCCTGGTTTCATTTGCTTGTCCACATTCATGTTAGGCTGCGAGGCTTGCAAGCTTATCTGAAGTACACAAATTGCACAATAAGCTGAAACAATATGAAGTAGATATTGGAGGACTAACCCTCAATGGTGACTTGGTTAGCCTTCATGTCATGCACTGGGACCTTACCCAGGGCCCCCAAACTTCAGCTTCAAGAACTAAGATTGATGGGAAGTGGTGATACCGTGATAACCAAGTAAACAAATAATTAGTTGATGATCGTGATGGCACGTCCTCCCTATCACTTGCAGAGCTAAGTGAGCCGCTAACGAGAGACCGGCATTTTCTTTCATGTGAGATGGTATTTTTGAAGATCTCTCTCTCGTGTAGCAGGACATGGTTTAACTTGTTTTTGCTGCAGCAATGCTTTTGTGCAGCAAAAATATGTATCGTTTCCAACTTCAGTTTAAAGGCTTTATTTCCTTCTATTCATTAAAAAAAGGAAAAAATCTGCTGGAAAGGTTTAACGGTTCTATTTCCAAATAGTTTCTTTGACAACTCTCGAAGACCAATGAGTGGTCGAGAGCTCAAAAAGTAAAGTGTTCTGCTTTTGGATTTTTCTTTTAAAACACTAGTAAGAAAGTTGTGTTTCATCAGTCTTGGACAAAGACGAGCAACAATAGAAAAACATGGTTTTTGGTCACACCTTACCACCTAGAGTGTTGTGCGGCGCTCAATGGCTGTCATTAGGATATAGACAACTATCAACAGCAACACGCCGTATATGGTTTATTTGATAGTTGTCTATTTTCTGATGGCGGTCATGAAGCACTGCACACTACTCTGCAATGCAAACCATGCATCACAAATGATCCGTGCTCCATACGCTCCAGCAGATTAATTCTGACAACCATTGCAATTTTTTGTTTGCTTTTTTGAAGAAAAGGAAGATGGAGCCAGAAGGCAACCTTTGGTTGCATATAAGAAAATTGCCTATAAATTTGACAGAGGAAGAATTCAGCTTCCACTCTGATAACCTAAATCCAAGATATGTTACCAGCAAACTAATTAACACCTTTAATTGTGGCATTCATAGCAAACTATGCATCAATTCGGAACATATTGTTGAAACTTTTTTCCTTCTAGGAAAACAAACTGTTGTCTTCAGTATTGTCACAGTAGGGAAGCAACCTCCGTACTCCAGCTGAACTCAGATCCCCCTTGCAAATCCCCTCTTTCACAAAAGGGAAGACAAGGACAATGATCGACCAGCACTTCCTAGAGCCAGCATTGGAACGTCAACTCCTAACTCGCTCTTCAACCTCGCCACTCCCCACTTCCTCCTCCTCTGATCTCCTCGACCACCACCGATAAGTCCGGACCACTGGAAATCTCCCCTTCAACACCATATCCTTCGCCAACCACCTCCCTAGCTAGCTTCAAAAAACTGCTTGTCTTCAGAACACTCCACTCCACCAGCACCGCCCACACAACCTGGAACCCGTCTTCCTTCACAGCACACTCTCTCATCACCTCACATATCCTTCCATAAATACCAACTTTCCGGGCCCCCTCTTTCCTCGCCTATACCATTCTCTTGCTCGACATCCGCCATGCGACATTGGGGACAACTACTATAGGCAGCAGTCTTGATGTAGTTTGCACGCATACAGGATTCCGGCCATCATGCATCCTAATCCCATCGAGGGTCCGACCGAGTACGTTGCGTAAAGATACCTCTCATCTTCCTTGCGTAGCATCCCACGAAGCACTTCGTGAGTAAAAGGATGGGTGTCCGAGAAGAGACCCATATCTCTCACTGGCTCGCAGGTTTCTTCGTTCACGATGATCATATCCATCTCCTCTCCTTCATATGATGAGGAGGAGGAGGAGGAAGGCCGACGACAGCCTCGCCGAAGGCAAAACCTTGCTGCGGGACGGCATATTTGGTTGCCGATTCCGCTGTCCCCGGTGGAGACAAAGGTGCAATTCTCTGCCGGTCCATAGGCTGGCGAGATCGACGATGGGCTGAGCCACACACGTGCGGATGATGCGCCCACAAGCTCGTCTTTGCACATGGGCTCGTTGATCCGAATTACGTTCCTCACCTTGGCCCATACCTCACTCTTTTTGCCACTGGAGCAACGTGAAGGAAGGAACTCAGGGATGTGCTCAGCAAGCCAGAAGCGAGGCCAGTGCAAGCAGGCCCCCAGTGAGGTAAGAAAACGGTCAGCAGGAGGAATTAGAGTCCTTTGCCCACGCGCACGCCGACTTGTATTGGAACTTAGCTTGCTTGAGGTAGCAGTCCATAACCGGCTTCTCCATCACCTGTTGATCGGTCACCAAGTTGCCCCGCCGAAGAATCACCGAATGGACACCAAGCCATCTATCTACTAGCTTTTGTCCACGAACCCTGCTTGATAATTCACCCGCTAATTCAGTACCTAGTTCATCGATCCAGCAGCTAATGAACACAAATTAAAAACGATTATCAACCGAAGCGAATACACTCTCTGGTTATCCAAGTTCTGGGACGATCTTCTCATAAGGTAGATGTTTGCACCTGTGTTTTTGCCAAAAAGGAATCGACTTGCTCCTGATCTCTGCACCGGCATACGGCAACAATCAAAATGAACATGCCATGCAGTCATGCAGGCCCAAGTACAGATGCCCAAAAGTTTGTGAGACGCTTTCATTTGAGAATTTGGGACGAGCCAGCTTTAAATGTAGCATGAATAATGCCCAGGGTCCACTGAGTACCAAGTATGGTGCCATACCGTGAAGAAACCAACCAGGAACACGTTCGTATAGAATACGCATAACCCTATTAATAATGTTCACTTGAAAGATGAAAAACATTTACTAGGAAATATTACTTTGACATGATAGATTCTACGATGAGTATCCTCAGAACTCATGGACTGGCATTCTTTAAAAATTTATCATACATGCTCGATCTTCATCAGTATATTGAACATAATGAATTTTCTTGGATATGGAAATATTACTTCGACATAATAAATTCTACCATGGGTATCCTCAGAACTAATCGATTGCATTCTTTAAATATTTATCATATGTGCTTGATCTTCATAAGTATATTGAACAAAACGAATTTTCTTGGATATGCTTTGGTCGCATCATACCACATCATTAACTAAAAACCATTGACTTAACCTAAGGGCAAAAAGAACTTTGTAAAATTTGGGTCGAGCAACTATCACAGGTGCAGATATGTATTGGAATATATGCTGGCCTAACAGTGAATACCTTTTGCTTCACTTCAGAGGAAATACCTGGTGCGACATCTATCTATCTAACTCCCTAAATATGTAAGGTTGGTATTTAAGACAAGGCAGATACCAAACCAGATAAATATATGTGTATACCGGACCAGCGAACCCTCAGCAATGTTACATACCTCACAAAACAGCGTGCTGCAAAGTGACGCTTTGAAATTTGGGGACAAGTCCTACTGGGTTTTCTTAACAATCAAAGGGAAAGAATGAATATGACTTGTTGAAAGTTATGGCAATTCAGATAATTTTTTGATTTTGAATTCTTGCATGTTCTAGCTTTAGAAGGCTCATCCTTTCACAATCAATTCTTGAACACATTTAGCGTCATTTGAGTAATTCAAGCGGAAGCAACATGCTTAATTTAGTAGGTGAAGATGAGAAGACTAAATGAACATGGATACAAAATTCTGCTCTATCCAGGTTCTCAAACTTCACGATTAATGCATGTCAGTCAAACAATGTTCTGACAGAAGAAAAGAGGCCTTAGGGGGCTGCATGAGATAACTTTGCGATTCACTCTTATTGGACAGTATCCATATCAAGTGCTTTAAAAAAATCATCATTTCGTTGCCAGCAGTCAAAAGGCAACATGGTTAGGCTCCAAGAAGAGCACAAGATGGTAAAGAAAGCAATGCAAAGAAAAACTACTACTTTTTTATGGAAAATATTTCAGCAGCACGAAAGAAAAAGGCATGAATGAGTACCGAATTTTGCAAATAAAAGAGAGAAGCTGAATCATGCAAGGGGACTGTTAACTCTGCCTCTCATGAATCACCTTAGATCTAAATTTAATTACTTGAAGCGGTAATAGATGAAGGGTTGGGTACAGGTGCTGGAGTGGGGACGCAACATTTCATGAAATTTACAACAAAGAAAACTTAGCAAGCAGGTGTAGTACTGAGTTTTAAGGAAAAATTCTCAAATGGGCACAACACCCTTTTCGACTAGTAAGGATCTGAATATGAATTTCAGATATTATGTCATCACAATATGAAAATAGTGGTCTTAATGGCTGTAAATCCAGATATTTGGATCGTATTAGTATTCTGAGGCAAATCAAGCCCTAGACTAGATTCAATTGGACAAAAGTAAGAGAAGCAAAAACTTTTCGGTATTCAGTAAAGATCTGATATTAGCCAAAGTAAGAGGGTTACGATTCCCAGAATGCCCTTCTTAATATGCATACCCAAAGTAGCAGTTGACCAGGGTTAGTGATGGGGCTGTATAACTTCAAACAATGACTATTTAAGGCCAAAAAGGATTATGGTCGAGATCTAGATCCAGTCTTTTTTGACTAAAAAATCAAATTGGGCCTACAAATGGGTCCTTTAGACATGTAAACCTCACATTCCTTGACCCGGACCACATCAGTGAGGCACTAGGAAATTCTAAGGGAGCACTAAAACACAAAAATACAAAAATATGGGAAGAAACATTGTGGGGAAATGGAATGAAACTGCAATATTACTTATAGAGACTCAGTCAGCAAGCGCTGGGATAAGAGCAATCTCCCTGTCTAATACACCTTCAAAAATCCTCCATGCAGAGAAGAGAGAAGTCGGTTCTCCCCCCGCTTCGCTCTCCCCCTCGGGGGGACGAGAAAAGATACATGAGATGGTCGGTTAAAATAAATGAAGAACCTGCAACATAAAGCTACAACTTCATATTACCCTGTAATAAATTGAAACTTTGGCCATGGAACTATTCTTCGTAATCTAAAGGTCTGCAAAGGTTTGCCAGATAGGATTAACCTATCTAAGAAGGAACAGTTCACCTTGTACTTAAGGGATGAAAAATACGTATTAGCATCCCATTTGAGGATCTAAAAGAATACATGGACTTGGTTAAGAGTGACTTGAACCGAAGGAATGCAACAGTCATTTAGTTAGCCACTGGTAACATATTCAACTAAGCACCTTCTTTGACAGTCGTCATCATGACGACAAGAAGATGCAACACCAGGGTTGCAACTAAATTTTCAAGAAGTGGGCAAGAACTTCACATGCCAAGGCATCTTTTAGAGCATGTATACCCAAAACAGATATGCAGTAGCCATAGAATAGTGATTTCATATCTTATAATGAAAGAATCAGCCAGTTGGACAACAAATATACAAGAATTTTTTTTCTGCTATTCTAGATAATAAAGCTGATAGCACACCACCAAACAATATTTTACTCAATGTGGAGGACAAGATTGGGATAATGATCAATCATCAATAATGCAGAAAAGGATCCAAGGGTTTTATGGAGTATTATTTTTCCCCTTCCATATCATCTGCATGAAATTATGAATTTTCTCTATAAGCTTTTTACTGTTTACAAAAAACATATTGCTCCAACTTGTTTGATGTCGGATCTGGTTCAGATTATCAATATATTGTGTTGGCATCAGCATGCATGTATCTTCAAAGTTGTTAACCTCAAAGTGAAGACAACAATAACAATGAAGCTGGGAGATTTGTTATAAGATATAAGAGAGCAAACAAATGGTACTCTCAATTTTTCCTCTCAACCCACTAAAAAGTGATATCACAATTGTCCCTTTATGTATCATTATTGGTTTTATCACCTCAAACACCTCCATACACTATTTGTACTATCTGTATGTTATTTGCTGATAAATTAGATTTAGGATGAAAGATTTAGAGGGTATATGCTCAAAAATCAGCAAAATAAAAGACAAAGTAGAATGCAATTTTAGTAAAAAAGAATGAAGCCCCAGATAAAATTAATGGACAACAGATACTCTAAAGTGATCGTTTTGTTTCATGAGATCTACTATATATGATTTTTATTGATTTGAAGGCTCAAACAGCCCAGGAAGATTACCTAGCAGGGATGAAAGAGGCATATTGAGCTAGGTTTTTAAGACAAGATCTAACCATCTTGGTGGGTGTTAGAGACAGCGATGGACCAAGAGATCTATTTGTCTCAACTGAGGTGGGAAATGGTAAATCAGGAAGGGTACAACATATCTTGAGATCTGGACCAAACTTATAGGAACCACGATATTAAAATGTCAGCTAATATTAAATATAAAAGACTAATATTAGCCAATATTTAAATATTATACGGCTGAGATTTTGGAATATATTTGTGAGAACCCGTGCGGGCGTGTGTTTAGTCCCACATTGGTTATTCGCTGGGTAGATCTTGGGTACTTATACAGGATCAAGAAACCCAAATAATAACTTCCGGTTAGCCATTTTGGGTGAGGTCCTGGGTTGTTACAAATGGTATCAGAGCGGACCCGGCCCATAACCTATGTGGACTAGGGGACACTACAGCACGGATCCATTGGGGCTGACCACATGCCAATCATAGTATTTGTGATTAGATTTGAATAGATATGAACCCTTAGCCTGACGAGGACGTCAAGGCTTGAACGGGAGGAGTATGTGAGGACCCGTGCGGGCGTGTGTTTAGTCCCACATCGGTTATTCGCTGGGTAGATCTTGGGTACTTATACAGGATCAAGGAACTCAAATAATAACTTCCGGCTAGCCATTTTGGGTGAGATCCTGGGTTGTTACAAATGGTATCAGAGCGGACCCGGCCCATAACCTATGTGAACTAGGGGACACTGCAGCACGAATCCATTGGGGCTGACCATGGGCTAATCGTGGTGTTTGTGATTAGATTTGAATAGATATGAACCCTTAGCCTGACGAGGACGTCGGGGCTTGAATAGGGGAAGTATGTGAGGATCCGTGCGGGCGTATGTTTAGTCCCACATCGGTTATTCGCTAGGTAGATCTTGGGTACTTATACAGGATCAAGGAACCCAAACAATAACTTCCGGCTAGCCATTTTGGATGAGATCCTGGGTTGTTACAAATGGTATCAGTGCGGATCCGGCCCATAACCTATGTGGACTAGGGGACACTGCAGCACAGATCCATTGGGGCTGACCATGGGCCAATCATGGTGTTTGTGATTAGATTTGAATAGATATGAACCCTTAGCCTGATGAGGACGTCAGGGCTTGAATAGGGGGAGTATGTGAGGATCCGTGCGGGCGTGTGTTTAATCCCACATCGGTTATTCGCTAGGTAGATCTTGGGTACTTATACAGGATCAAGAAACTCAAATAATAACTTCCGGCTAGCCATTTTGAGAGAGATCCTGGGTTGTTACAATATCAGTCTACATCAATTATATCATTTTAGTGAGTTGTCGATAGAGATACAACCCAATATCTTAACCAAGATGAAAACCTTGATACCTAGTATCTTAGAAGGCAGGAGACATGCAGCAGGGAATGATGACTTGCAAAACAATGCCTTGTGAAAACACTGCAAACAAGCATATGCAACGCACATTAGAGACAGCCATTACTAAGATACCATATATTGAAGAGAAGGTTGTTCATGCCAAAGACTTAGTGGTGATCCAAGATCTGGGACTTGGTAGAGATTTAGGAAAAAGAGAATTACACAAGCAAAATAAGGATCAATAAAAAAAATCCATGGTTTGGAATAGATTTTGTAACTTACAAAAATGAAAACTCCATATCATAAACTTAGAGTGATTCACTAGTGGGGAATTTATGAGAAAAGTAGGAAGAATTGGAGAAATATACTAACCGAGCAAAGCAAGAATGGTTGAGAAGAGCTTAATTCTTTTTTTTTTTTTTGTTACGCCAAAATGTAAAAATGATCCATGTCAAAATTCAGGAGTGATCTAAGAGTAAGAAATCCAGTGATCTAAATAATATAGAATAATTGGAAATATGGCATGTGAGAAAACTCACTTGTTTCATTTTTCTTTGTTATAGAGAAAAAGGAATAAACCATATAACTGAATAGGAGTGATTTATGGATCGCGATTTAGGAGAAATTTCAGAAAAATTAGAAGAGAGAAGTATGACAACAAATCGGAATGAAGAAGTGTGCAATTTAGGATGAAGTCAGATAATCAAAAAGCACAGAAAAATTTGCATAGAAAAGCAAATGACAATTTTGGAATAAACTCTGAATAAGATTCCATTATAGAATTATGGAGATACATGAGAGCCTTTAAGGGTGTGGCAGGGATAGACATTGACAGACAAAATCTTTTAACAAATACACCAAACTTAGAACTCTTGTTTTTAATACAGAACCAATCAGGGAGTTCATGGTGGCAATAGGCTTTGACCCAATGACATGTTTAACATATCACATGTACCATCCTAGTGCTTTAAAAACAAAAGCAACTCTTGTGATGCATACTCCAATGATACACAAAGATGGTCTAGGTAAACTTAGAATAATTTGTAGCTTCATAATCATAGATGAAGATACTTTGAACCATTAGAATACATGATTGGTTCTTATGAATATTAAACAATGCAACTTGCATATTTGTAGTATTGATCTTGAAGAAAATTATTGAGATGTAAGTACTACGTTATAACTCAGGCAGTTAATTGATACTAGATTAACATTATTTAGAAAAGTAACTCCTATGGAATATCCAATGAAAAAAAGAGAGAAAAGTTTCAGTTGAGCAAGCATCAATTTTATAAATACGCATCACGTAAAACGTGTATCATGGTGATATAGCAAAGAAATTAAAGTGTTAAGATGGAGCAATAAGATTAAATAATAGGTTGATGCATGTATCCTCTTAGAGATGAAGGGTTAGCAAGGTCCCCAGCACAAGACACCAGCAAACATCACGCCAACTAAGCACCAGTAATGACATGTTACTACATATTATGCTAGAAAAATCCCAACACAACATGCTGTCGAACATTATCCCAGTAAAACCCCATCATGACACGCTATTGCATGATATGGTACTGTTCAAATAATTTAATCTTCCCTTTTATGCATTCGACACTAACCATTATCAAAGAGGAGGTACCCTAGAGCTTGTTGCTTGCAAATGACAAGCAATATAGGATAAGAGTGGGGTAAGGTGAATGCTACATTGTAATTTGAAGTTCAGGAAAAGCAGGTTCAAGGAAATTATGAAACAGAAAATTGAGGGACAAGAGATCCCTCAAACAGTCGCTTGCACTATCTTGGATACACTTTTCACAAGATGGAGACACAGAAGAGACTGCATTTTTTGAAAAAGTTAGACGGGATAAGGTTGGAGATATGCCTGTGACCGGCTTGCAGCTCTTTTAATTTCCAGTGAAATAACCCATTTTAGTTATCCTGGATTTGCATAGGATCGTAAACAAAAAGCAATCTTAGACAAAGCTTACAGTTCTATAACTGCTGATGTGTACGAAACAAGTACCAAACTCTGCCGTATATATTAGAAAGTGTTTTCTCTTTAAAAGCTACATGGGCAGAGGAAATGCCAATCTATCTTCTATAAATAGGAGTCTCAAAAGCAATGCTTTGGAAGTTCGCTAGTTAATTATCAATACAACATGGACATCCAACAAATAAAACATTACGAAAGCAGAAGACTAGAAAACAGGCAGCAACTCGGCCTGTTAAGTAGAAGAAGTATAAGCAAAGATCTGAGCAGAGTACCAGTATGCGAAGCTTTCTCTCACCCTAGATTCGGGAGCATCTGGATAGGGTCAATGAGCTGAGTCTGCTGTGGCGTAGCTCCTCCTCCTGGTCCTTCTCCTCCTCCAGTGATAGCCACACCAGTCCCACTGCCCATGGAAGCCATAGTGGGGGTGCCCCTGCTCTCCAGGAGGCGCCACATGTACCAGGCGCCGACGGAGCGGTAGGGCCGCCAGCGCTCACAAAGCTGCTCCATCTGGGACGGGCGGGGGATATCCTCGAGGCCATAGAGCATCTGGACGCCCTTGCGGACGCCGAGGTCGCTGACAGGGAGGACGTCGGGACGGTGGAGGGAGAAGATCATGAACATGTGGACGGACCAGGCGCCAATGCCCTTGACCATGGTGAGCATGGCGAAGAGGGAGCGGTCGTCCATGCCGACGATGGCGGCGTCGGAGAGGATGCCGTCGTGGTACTTGCGGGCGAGGTCATGGAGGTAGCTGGACTTGCGGCTGGAGACGCCGATCTGGCGGAGCTGGTAGGGGGTGAGGGCGAGGACGGCCTCGGGGACGACGCCGGCTTCGCCGCCGCAGAGGGCGAGGAAGCGGGCGTAGATGGAGGCGGCGGCCTTAACGGCGAGCTGCTGGTAGAGGATGCTGCGGGCGAGGGAGTGGAAGGGCGGGTGGAGACACTGGAAGGTCGGGGGTTCTTGGGCGTCGATCACGGAGGCGAGATGGGGGTCCGCCACCCGGAGGTGGCGGAGGGCGGTGTCGATCTCGCCCTCGGCGGAGAGCGGCCGGGGGACGACCCGGAGGAGGGGGGCGCGGCTGTTGGCCGCCTTCTTGGTGGGGGCGGAGGAGGAAGAGGAGTCCAGTTGGGGGTCTCCCTCCGACGAGACCTTCCGGATCTTTCGAGGGCGGAAGGGGATCTTTGCGGTGCCGGTGACGGCGGCGGTGGCAGAGGGGGATTCTTGGGCGGCGGCGGTGGAGAGGTGGGGCTGGGAGAGGGTTTGTTCCCCCATGGGTGGAGAAAGACGGAGAGGAGGAGGTAGGCGTGAGATCGGGGAGATGGGGATCGGGTGCGGGTGGGGTTGCGGCCAGGGGCGTTGGGTCATCCCTCACGGGAAAAAATTAACAGAAATTTGAAAGTAAAAAACGATAATGGGAGAGGGCCTGCTCTTTTTACTGTTCTTGTTAGTTTTTACCTGTGAGTGTGAAACCTTTTTTACGATAAGGCAGGCAAGATGCCACTAAACTTTCTTGATTAATTAAGGCTTAAGTATAAGAGATGCGTGCAAAGGTACCGTAACCTGCGGTCCAAGGAGAAGGGCGAACAGAAGTCGGTCTTTCAGATGCCGACAGAAATTTGTTTCAGAAAACAACGCGAACGCAACCAGTTTGTAAAACATGTGAGAATGCAAACCTTCTGTGAAAGGACTCAAGCTGCTATTCAAGAGAGGAACTGTGAAGATTTGTCTTTCAGGCATCAACCAATCAGCAGCTGCAAAATTGCAGAGCTATGTTTCTGCTGTTCAGGTTACTGTCCTTGGAAATCAATCATTGATGGGAAGAACCAATGTCTAGATGAGTCCAAGAAGGATGAAGCAGGGACAGAACAGAAGCTTCTTAGGATCTATTCAGATGATTGGGCTGAAAATTCAATGGAATTCATAGGTTGGGCTGGCACAATCAGTAAAATTATAAGACTACAGGCTAGAATGAGCTTATATTCATAAATATTCAGGAGAGGCTTTGAAGTCGTGGAAGAATCCTTCAGGCATGGATAATCAGAGCGGCACAAACAATTCGTCTTCCAAACTGAACTGCATGGAATCTACGAAACAATTAATCGTCATTCAAGACAATGTTCAACTTCTTGATTTTTGACCAGATTGAGGTGAAGGCTTAGAGATGTTTACCATAACAGCGGATTGGCTGGTCATTAAGATAGCAGAGTCCATTCTTGGCGACAGCAGCAGCTGATGCAGTTTTGTTTAGAAAAATCCTCGAATTTCTCTCCTTCCGACATGCCCAAGCGAAGGCAGCCATAGCCATGCGGATGATTGGTCGATGATTCTTTGGAAAAGAGCTTTTAATCCACACAAAAAAGAAGGATTCAAGCCTGGGGGGAGGCGAGCAGGCATTCAGACTTGAACAGAAAGCATTCCAGATTTCTTGAGTGAATGGGCAAAATTAATTAAAAGATGATCCACTGATTCTCTATGCTTGCCAAACATCTCTCAAGTGTTGAGCTTGTTTTTTAAACAGAGAGAATCTGCAAAAGAACAAGTGATTCCTCTTTTGTTAATGAATTGTTGAAGAGAAGCCAGGGCAAAGCCATATCTTTAACATCATTTCTCCAAACTGAACGTTTGCCAAATCAAGAGAGACCTCAGCTAAGAGATTTCTGACTCAGTTAATTCAGCATGAGCTCTTTGAGAGGCCGACGGTGGCTGGTGATTTTTCCATCAAATTAATCTTGAGGTGAAAATTTGAGATACCCCTCCTGATTTCTTTTCCTGCATGCTATATGGAGAGGGAAACAGTACATTCAAAGGTGCTTCACGAAGCCAGGTGTCCTTCCAAAACAAAGCTTCCAATCCATTTCCAACTTCATAGCGAATCCTGTTCCAGAAGGGTTGGAGACCCTTTTAGGCTTCCAATATGGGAATAACTTGACTTTCTTATAGTAGGCCCAATGGACTTCTCTTCTCCAAGGACTTGGGTCATTTTTAAGGTATCCTCAACCGTATCTGGCAAGAAGAGATTGCTTCATAAGTTGGAGATTTTTGACGCCAAGGCTACTTTTTTTTTTTCTTTTTTTTTTGTCTAAATAAACTATTCTCCAATTTACCTTCGATGAGATGCTTTTAGAAGATGCTTGATTCTTCTTCTAGAGAAAACCTCTCCTGCACTCATCAATTCTTTTAACCACCCAAGATGGGTGTAAAAAGAGACATGACGTATAAAGGAATTGAAGAGAGAACTGATTTAACGAGAGCGAGTCTACCTCCAAATGAGAGAAGTTTGCTTTTCTAAGTGAGCAACTTAGATTCAATTTTCTGAATGAGAACCATCCAATCAGCTTTGGTAGGCTTTTTCGTGGCAAGTGATGAACCTAGGTATTTCAAAGGCAGCGGTGAGTAGCCACAGTCGAGCCATTTGGGACATCTTTGTCCAAGAAGAGAGATTTCTACCATGTCCGAAACCGAGTTTTTTTGATAGTTAACTAGTAGCCCTGAAACAAGTTCAAAAGAATACAAATGATCTTCAGGATGATCCATCTTAGCTTGAACAAAAATGAGTCTCATCTGCATACTACCATGTTGTGCATCTTACATAATGGATCAACAACAAGGATAAATAAGGAAGGTGAGAGTGGGTCTCCTTGCCTCAAACAAGGTCTATAAGGTATCCAATCATTAATATCACCATTGTAGTTTTTTTTTTTTTTGTATATTAAATTTCTCTCTGATCCTTGCGTTTGATACCAAGGAGAACATTGTGGTTGTAGTTTTTTATAATCTAAACAATTTTTTTTTTTATTTAACCCCCATCATCACCAATATACATGAAAATGACATCGTCGGGATGATACCACAAAACTAATGCCAATGTTTTCTCCATGCATGGGCCCATCCTTCCTTTTCAAATAACCAATCATCTCGTGGAGAGTAGAATCATTGGTCTGATCATACAAAGGATGTGGACATGAATGCTTGGCAAAAAGATGCCCACTCCGTGAAGCAACATCTTGATTGATTCTTCATTTTTAAATTTTCTTGATACAAATATTAATGTTCTGACAAAAATATATAAATATTACTATGTTAAAATTAAATTATCATATATGCATCTATACTTTTCCCTTTTTTTCTCAAAAAAAAAAAAACAAAGCGTCGTTTTGCACTCTTGAAAATGATTCCAATATAAAAATGATGAATATTTACAAATTTCATGTCACTTCCAATATAAAAAGTCCAGCAACTATCGTATGCTAAATCCAATTCTTAACTGAATAATTAGCACCTGCCTAAAGCTAGCATGACACCTAGTTCTCATCGACAAGGTCAATGCATCAAGACTAGCAGTTGCAGGATGGGAATGCTCGTCCAATCACATATTTGTCATCCTAGTTACGTTTGTCCATGGATTTTAGATCAACACGGGAACCAATTTAGTTTTTGTTTCCCCTGGTCCACATGAGGTCCACAAGCATGTATATGTATCCGTTGTGGACTGTGGATACCCTTAATTTTCCCACCTTGCGTACTCCCTTGCCCTAACAGCATGCAAATTAGCTGCCATGTCTGTGGATGATCAAGTCGATAAATTATCCTATGTTCAAATGCCACCTTCAACATCATTTATGATCTCAATGAGTTACTCATGGGCATATTGTTGAAAGAAAAGTATGAAAAACAAAGCAAAGTCTCAACAAATATAGGCCAAATCTAAAATATGCTATATTGTGGAAGAAATTATTGCTTGGATCTGGTCCATGATTCCCTACCATCTCAGCAATCCTTCCACTTCGGCCATTCCCTTCTAATAATTAAAAAAATAAAAAAAAAATAGATCTTCCATCACTCATAAAAGCTGTCCGGAAGGTATTATTTGGGTTTTTTAATTTTGTATATATATTTATTACCAAGCTAAGGATTCAAATCCATTCAAATTTATTCATAAGCACCACGATTAACGTGGGGTCAGCCTCAATGAACATATGCTGTAGTGTCTCCTACTCCACATGGGCAACAAGTCGGGTTCGCTTTGATACTATTTGTAACAATTCAGAACCTCATCAAAAAATACTAACCGAAAGGTATTATTTGAGTTCTTTGATCCTGTATAAATACTCAAAATTTATTCAACAAATAATCAATGTGAAACTAACGCACCAATGACTAAGATGATGAGATTATTGAGATGGCTGGTAATCACTAGTCCGATCTACAACTAATGCTAGCAGAGCAAATCTAAACAAAAATTTCTTATATTAGGGAAGGAGTAATTATGACCTTGTTGCACATAACCAAGACTGAAAGGAAAATATGAGGACCGAGGCATATTGAGCACTATCCTTGCTTTCTTGGAGAAGTTCCAATCACCTTATTTTATGCAAAAGCTTTAGGCTTGACTTTTCAATGAACAATGGCGAATTCAATTTACTCCAACAACGCAGGCATACAGATAATTTCCCAGGAACTTACTTTTTCCAGAATTAAGATAGAAGATATTTCTGCTGGAATCGAGATTAGTGTGGGGCTTGAAATCCTGTGCTCGAAAGCAACCCACCCTCAAAGACTCTATCAATTACGCTTGTTCATATTCTAGTTCCTTAGAAAATCACAAAAAACAGATTTTTAGATCATTGGACGTGAAAACGCCTCATTATTTTGAAGAAACTCAACAACTTAAATATAAAATGCTAGCTGTTACAGGCTCATCAACGATTAAGAAGCAAGGTAACGAATCAAATTTAAATTCAAATTTAAATATAAAAATCAAAGAAAAGAATCTCGTTCTGGTGCACACCTCTCCCCAGTCCCTAATACCTTCTGTAGATGTCTAAATGAAGTTTTCTAGCCAATATGATACTACCTGTCAGTGCTAGAAACAGAAGCACAAGACATTTCCATCCAAGAGAGTTTCAAAATTGAATTTTGTAAAAGTCACCATAACAATTTTTATTTTTTATTTTTCAAAAAACCCAGAACAACAAGTTAAGATTTGCAGAATACACCTTCCTTCAAAAACAAGGAGGCAAGCTTGTCCCTTTTCGATCATTGCACAACCTCATGAGCTGGCGTGCGAATCTCTTGATTTCTAGGGCAAGTTCCACGTGCCATGTTAAGTAAGACATATTGCAAAGGTTGAAAACAAAAAAAAGGAGATGATGGCTTTTACCTGTTCTTAAGAATACAAAAAAAACCTCGTCGTGAATACAGACAAAAACGTTCCAGCTCATGGGTATTAACCAATTAAGAGAGGGCAACACGATGGTTAAGTACAGCCGAAACAATTGCAATCACTTCCTCCATGTGGAAAGCAAGCGCCATGTTTTATACTTCCACGTGATCTCATCAAGTTAATTTAATATGGAAAGTGGCAGCTAAATGATGCCGCATCAAGCACCCATCCATGACTGGTAGGTGGAGCCTTGAAATTATTTGGCTGGGATATATCAGATTACGAAATAATTTGATAATTTTTAAAAATTATTTAACTAAAAAATTATTACAGGAGAAAATAAATTTTTACAATGTATGTTTGGTTGGTGAAAAAATTATTCTTAAAATAGCATTAAAAAATATTCTATATGAGATAATCTTATATAAAAATATTACAAAACTTTCAACAATATTGTTGAATAAATGCTATTAATATTGAGAATTTCGAATATTGAAATATATTTAGATGAGTTAATAAATATTTTTAAATTAATTATATTTCTTATTAAAAATAAATTTTAGCATATTTAGTATATAAATATTTATTTATAAATAATTAATATATTTAATAAGTACATTAATATATTAAATATATTGTTATTTATAAATATTATTAATCAATATATTATTATACTTATAATATATTAATATAATAAAGTAAAAGTATTATTGTCAAGAAATGATATTTTCAAATTATCTTCATTCAATAATGCAACGTAAGAAAATAATACTATCAAACAAATACTTTCTCTAGCGGTTCTTCTCTCTTTGGAAAATAGTTATGGGACCACTATTTATTTTTTTATTTTTCTTATCTACTTTTGGCACTAAACATCGTAGCATGATGTGGGATTTATGTTTGGATTTTTTGCGTATATATCCTTCTAAATATTAAAATTTGCATGAATATCCTCTTAAAATTGATATTTGCATGTATATCCTTATAAAATACTTGTATTGCATATATACTTTTTATTTTTTTTCTTAGATATGAGTCCACACCATTTAACACCATCAAAAAATTAACAGTTTAAAATTAAAAATAACGAAAATATTTTTAATGAGCAGATATGCAAAAAGAATCATGGGCAACCCTCACCTGTTAGAAATGGCATTTAGTTCACTCCACCTTAGCCATTTTCTAATTTATCTATCTCCTCAATGCCGCATTAATTTAAAAGAACTAAATGCTAATCCTCACCAATTAGGAGCCTGATTAGCCCCCCACAAATCACAATATAGCAAATCTTGTTAGGAGACGAGATACGAAGGAGACCAGAAGCCATTTCGGAACTCCCCAATCCAAGTCCCCAAAGCCACCTGCTAACCGGTCGGCACTTAACCAAACAGAGAAAATACCTCGGAGCCCCGACAATGGCACCAGAATGGGTCTCTATGTCACGTGTTACGTTACAATTGGTGGTTCGCCCATGGACCCACATTTCCTCAGGCTATGTGGGGTGGAGCATTTTGGTATGTCGGGGCCGCGTAGTACTGAAAGACCAGGGCCATCCGCGTACGACACATGGCCCCCTCGGGTTCCCCCCCCTCAGTTTCTTTCTCTCCTCCGCTCATCCGCTTCTTTCTTGTCCTGGCCGCCACCCCTTGCCTCTTCGAGATCGAATCGAGGCGAGGGCGAAAGCGAGAACAAGTGAGGGAGGAAAACAGTAGCGAGCGAGAAAGAGGAGAGGGAGGAGAGAGAGAGAGAGAGAGAGAGAGAGAGAGAGAGAGAGAGAGAGCATGAGTTTTAGAGGGGAAGAGAGCGGTGGGGAGGATGGGAGGGGGGACCTCAAGAAGCCCTTCCTCCACACAGGTAGCTGGTACCGGATGGGGATGGGATCGAGGCAGTCGAGCTTGATGGATAGGCTCGGCTCCTCGGCCTCCGTCCTCCGCGATTCCTCCGTCTCCGTCGTGCTTTGCACCCTCATCGTCGCCCTCGGTCCCATCCAGTTCGGCTTCACCGGGGGATACTCCTCCCCTACCCAGGACGAGATCATCAACGACCTGGGCCTCTCCCTCTCCGAGGTCAGCCTACCAACCCTTCCTTTTTCGTCCCTTCCTCGCTTCTTTCTACTCTGGATCGAGGTTTCTTACCGGATTTGATTGATTTTGGGTTGTGCTAGTTTTCGATCTTTGGCTCGCTTTCGAACGTGGGCGCCATGGTGGGAGCAATAGCCAGCGGACAGATTGCGGAGTATATTGGGCGTAAAGGGGTTAGAAAGCTTTGATCATTTTGTTTTTAATCCTCTTTCTGGACATTTAAAACCTCATC
This sequence comes from Phoenix dactylifera, assembly GCF_051530095.1. Lineage (NCBI taxonomy): Eukaryota > Viridiplantae > Streptophyta > Magnoliopsida > Arecales > Arecaceae > Phoenix > Phoenix dactylifera. The sequence goes on along the minus strand of NC_143198.1, from coordinate 26,679,210 downwards.
TTTTGTTATCTTTTTCCTTTTTACACTCTTTCAGGACCATCAAAATCTATTTTGGTTTTTTTTTTGCAGTCCCTGATGATTGCTTCTATTCCTAATATAATTGGCTGGCTCGCCATATCGTTCGCCAAAGTGGGTGATTGATTTTGTTCATGGCTTTTCTATTTTACCCCTGAATTCAGAATTTTAATAGGCTGTTCTGAGAATGGATGTATTTGCTTCTTGTCCATGCAGGATTCGTCGTTTTTGTACATGGGTCGGTTGCTGGAAGGATTCGGAGTCGGCATCATATCCTATACGGTTTGTTACAATTATTCAACCCAAAATATAGTGAACTTACTAAACATACATATCAATTGGTTCGCTTGATCTATGCTCTGATATATGCTTTCAGGTGCCTGTATATATAGCAGAGATAGCTCCTCAGAATATGAGAGGTGGTCTTGGCTCTGTGAATCAGGTTAGTTTTTGCTTGTCAAATTTCTTGTTCTTCTGATATGGTCGTTCTTGGATATTGATTACTTTCTAGTAAAAGTTAGATTTGAATCATCTTGATGATTTCCACCTTGTTTGCAGCTCTCTGTAACAATTGGTATTTTGTTTGCTTATCTGTTGGGTATGTTTGTTCATTGGAGGTTGCTTGCAGTGATAGGTAATGCCTCGCTGTTCATATGTCTTGTCTTTTTTTCTTCTTCTCATGGAGAATTCATCATAAATATAAGTTATTATTCAATGATGCACAGTTGCCTTTGTTATTGTGGTGCCCCTGAAGCAGTGTTCTCATGTGGATGTTTATGTTATCTTAGATGAATGAAAACCAATTCGCAATTTGATTCATATTTTTCTCTAAGAATCGTGTTAATGGGTTGTCCAACTGCAAGTTCTGTACTTTTGTATAATCACCAAAACTACCAATTAATTGATTTTTGCCCTTATCATGGCTTGCAGGAATCTTACCATGCACAATCCTGATACCTGGTCTGTTCTTTATCCCGGAATCTCCAAGGTGGCTGGTAAGATTCATGAGGTAATGGCCAACTCAACAAAAATGAAAGCTTCTTTATATAACTAATCTTCCTAATCCAGGCAAAAATGGGCATGACGGAAGATTTTGAAGCTTCCCTTCAAGTATTGAGGGGATTTGATACTGACATTACTGTGGAAGTGAATGAAATCAAGGTATTGCCTTGATCTTCATCCATCCTGTAAACATCATAATTACTTATTCATTTGTTGGTGCTTCTCTCCAAGGTGGTGTGTATATCTGAATCGAGTGAAAAGCTATGAGCATTCAGTCCAGCTATAGGCTAGCTTCTAGAATATTAAGATTCAACTTACTTTGTGCAGAGATCAGTAGCATCATCAAGCAGAAGGACTACGATCCGGTTTTCAGATCTTAAACAAAAAAGATATAAACTTCCTCTCTTGGTAACTTTGCAAGCTTTCACTTCTAGTTTAATTCAATTCTCTTTTGCTAGCAACAATTTTTTCTAATGAGGAATTTTTATGTCTTGTAATTCTGCAGATAGGAATTGGTCTACTTGTATTGCAGCAGCTAAGTGGAATCAATGGCATCTTATTTTATGCTGGCAGTATTTTTAAAGCTTCTGGTATGTCCAAAACATTTAAAAAATTGGCATGACTTGAAACTTTGACGTGACTTCATATCTTACATCGTTGAATACTGTTTACTCAAATTTACAAGTCTTCTGGAAGCATGGAGCTATTGAAACAAGGTTCATCATAATTCAGTTTTGTCTTCTAATTGGACTAACTCATGGATTTGAACTTCTAATTGGAATCGCTAGTGATCCTTTTCTTTTTGTTGTGAAAGACTCTTTTTATTCTTTAGCCTATTTCAGATCAATGCATTAAATTGCTTCCCTAATCAACCTGAGGAAGAAGATCAAACCAGAAAACATTATGCGAGAAAACGTGGTTGTATTTCTTATAAAGTTTTGAAAACATAACCATGATAATCTCTCTTTTTAAACTCAAAATACCGTCTCCAAACTTCTCTAGGTGGGGTTAGAATCCTTAAGTTTTCTCCTCAATAGAGAAAGAACATGACCTTTTGGCTGAAAATAAGAAACCTCTTATGAAGCGTTTGATGATCGACCATCCTATGTGGTGCTCTCATGGGCTCATTTTGTGGTAGGAAAATGCCACGCGTATCATTTCTAGACTTGTACTCCTATTTACATCTCTTTTCTATTAAGAGTAGGCTCTCTCCTAGGATATTTTCCCCAATGAGCTGGTGTATTACTTAATCTCTAGATTACTTGAATTAAAGGTCCACACCACTTAAATTTGGCACCAACATGACATTCTATAGTCTGATAACTTTTTTTCTGATTTCATCCTTGCATCAAAATGATCACAAGTATGTGCTAAACAAAAATCTCCAAGGTGCTTTACACCAAAAGTTAAAGCATACCGTTCAATTTCTTCATTCTATCCTGTCAACTTGAAATTCTCGCATTTATCCTTAGATCTTCAAGGGGATTTGATTCCGATGGAGGGGCTTGATTATGTGAAGATAATTGCCTTCTTTTTTATCCATTTATTCTCTTCTTGTGACCTTAAATTTCTTCTAAGGAAGCTGACTGATGTAGAAGTTTTTATGCCCTTAGCCGTTTCCTAGAACATAAACTGGAGAGTCTCCTCCAAGGAATTGTTGCAGCACTTTTGGTAGTACTGCCATGTAGGTTTCCCTAGAAAAGGACAAAGAAGCGCAGATGGATTCAGTACTCAGACCCTTTTTACCTGAAAAACTATTTCCTTAAACTCTTCAAGTTTACTTTCCAATTATCAAGTGCCCTTTCCAACTTCTCACACTCGAAACAATCTGTGGTCAGTCCTCTTACCTGCTCTTTGGAAAAAAAAAATGTTGCATTATGTCCATCATCTCATCACAACCTAGTTTTCCCCATGTATCCAGTAAACACCATATGGGGAATAAGCGGTATATCAATATTAACATGTAACAATTTCTCCAATTTGCCTACTGAAATCTTACAACTTTGCTCTCGTGGAAACATGTCTTAGATCCATGGTTGGTCTAAGAGGATATGAGTTGTAGTAGTTGGAAAGAGTCACCAAACTTGTGCACTTGATATTTCCCCAACACGACTTAGTAGACATCTTGTTCCAACTTCAAACCATGTTTTTGTCGTTGTGCCCTAAATAAGATGATGAATTGGTTTTGATCAAGGTATGCTGAACCGACCGGAACCGGTCGGTTCAGCCTGTACCGAACCGGTGCCGACGGGCACCGGTATGGTACAGCGTATAAAAATGGTTCCGACCCAAACTGGGTTGGAATTGATTGGTTCCGTACTTGTATCGGCGCAAACCGGCATGGTTCGCACCGGTCCAAGCACATTTTCCCCGCGCGTGGGCGCGCGGGGAAGAGCGCCCACGCGGCTGGAGCCCGCGTGGGCCTCTTAATGCCACAGAGTGGCTTCTGTGGCATTTAACGCGTCCGCGCGGATGCGGTTTATTTTATTTTTTTTGGGGAATCGCGCACGGATGCGCGAGCGGAGAACGCGCGCCCGATTCCCCAGCAGGGAATTGCGCCCGCGCGCGGCACCGTGCCCACTCGGGCTGCCAGCCCGTGTGGGCCATTTAATGCCACAGAGTGGCATTTGACGCGTCCGGACGCGTGCGGACGTGTTGTTTTTTTTTTGTTTTTTTTTATGTCCGCGCGTGCGGGGCCGCTCGCGCGGCTCCTGTTCGGTACCGGTTCCAAGCCGGTACCGAACCGGAACCGTACCGGTGCCGGTGCTCACCGGTACGCCAATATGGTCGGTCCGGCGAACCTTGGTTTTGATTGTCTTGGTCTTCCTACGGCCCTTTTGGATGATATAAAAAACTATCATATTTTGTGCATGCTTCCATGTTTTGTTCTGATGAATAAAGTCATGGTTTCCACTAGTTGATAAAAAAATATCATATGTCCACTATCAATGACTGAATCGTTATGTTTCCTATGGCATATTAATTTAATGCGAAAGTTTGCTTTCTTCTAAACTTCTTTCTGTGCATGCTGCCATGTTTTGTTCTAATGAATAAAATCATGGTTTCAAAAACTCTCGAAATCGGATGGTACGACTAGTACTGCATTGTTCCAGTGCAAAATCAGCATCGATACGAGTGCCAAGACACTAAAATAGCTGTATTGGTACGCACCGGCTGTACCAGTCTCTACCCTTGCGTATCGGCAATATCATATAGGCTGTACTGGTCAATGCTTTTTCAATTTTTTGACATAAGCTAGTTTTGGTGTATATATATATACCATTGGTATTGGTACTGCACCATTCTAATGAAAAAAGGGTACTGGGATTTAAAATCTTGAAAAGAATGCTTGACCATTTGTATCACCCAAATTGACATGTTTTATGCCTAGCTCTATTTCATCAACTGCTGGGCAACAAAATTTTGACCTAGCAATTTGAAAAATATGGCCTGTGCAAACATGATAGCCAGCCCATATAGCTTAAGTTTTGCCCAGATCCCAACCAATTGCCGGTAATTCTAAATATTTGATTTGTAGGGAAACTATTTGATGGGCATCCTTCCATTTAAAATTTTTGAGAAAGGAGGGGTAACAACCCCATCAAATAATGCCGAGGGGCAGAAATTGAACCTAGGTCTCTTGTATCAACACCGAGAGATTTCACCAACATAGCCAGTTGGTACCCTCTACTTCTCACTTCCTTTTTCAGCTACAACTTTAAACCTGCTTTCTTCTTTTTCAACTCTCTACTGTCCAGTGTCATTAGCCATTCGTGATATTTGGGCTGAACATAGTTGTAATGTCATTTGATAAGTGCTCGCATATCTTTGAAACTTATCTTTCTCATGTAGTGCTACTTGATATATTTTCTCTGTGGTCCTTAATCTATTTCCTAATAATCCTAATTTGTATAAAAGCACCTCTTTCATTTTGTCAATTTGCTTCCAAGATCAATTTTGCAAATATTTTCTGTAATTATTACACACTTGTATAGACAAACAGATACATAAATGAGCCACTTGATTTTTATCCAAATTCTGCACAAACCAAACTAAATTTTGCCAAAGTAAGCCATTTTCGATTCAAGACAAGTAACTGCTGAAGTGTGCCCTTTGGGTTTCATTGGTCAATGTGATGCAAACTTGTATGCCTTGTATCCACCTGAAAACTGTCTCTGAGCTCCTTTTCTTTGTTGAACCTCTGAGCTCCTTTTTGACTCTCATATGCAACTTAGTTGCCATGTATTCCATTTCTGTCTCATGCAATAACAGGCCATTGATCGCATATGTTCTATTCTGGAGCTCATTACTTAACCTAAAGTCTGATAACTGGCCTTACTTGTGTCATCACTTGGTACTTATTCACAGCTGCTACTCAATGACACAAATGCAGAATTTTCTGTAAGCTAGGTGACTAGAGCTGCAGTAGGGCATGGGCATCAGTTATAACTATTCATTGTTCAAAACATTAATTTGTTTACTATAAATTTTCCTTTGTAGATAATATGCTTCTATTCCTTCATATTTGGTTGGGGTATAATCGAACTATAAAGCCAAAGCTTGAATTTTGAATCAGCCTTGATGACATTTCCTAACTTGAATCTTGACATATGTATTTTGATCTGGTCTGTACTTATACTTTTTGGAATGTGGAGATGTGGGCTTTTTGTTACTTGACATTGTGTGAATTTATTATGCTCCTGCATATATGGATTTTTTTGTCCCCTCAGCAGAAATAGGAAAAAATTATTGTGCCTTATCCATTATTGAAAGATGTAATTAGTTTTCAAGTTTCCAATCTCTGATTCTGTCTTGAACAGGTCTTTCAGATAGTAACTTAGCAACATGTGGTCTTGGGGCTATTCAGGTAACAATCATATTTTCTTGGTTCTGAAACATAACATGTAGTTCATGATGTTGTCAAAAAAATATAATTTATGATTTCCTTGAGTGTCATGTATATTTGATTTATTATTTATCACTTATTAGTGCTGAATGTTGTTCAGGTTGTTGCCACTGGAATTACCACTTGGTTGCTTGATAAAGCTGGTCGACGTCTTTTACTTATAGTGAGTTTATGCAACAATTCTTTTTCTCCTTTTATGCAGGTTGATTACTCTTAACAATTTATGAAAAATTGTTTCCTTGGATGCAGATTTCCACTGCTGGAATGACTATCAGTATTGGGATCGTTTCTGTTGCATTTTATCTGAAGGTAAGCTACGTGGTTCGCTGTTTTGCAGATTATATGCACTTTCAGTTCTGCTTTATACATGTTGTGTAAATTTATTTGTTGATACTGGTCATCATCAATTTTTTAGGTCATGAATATACTTTATAACCACATATTAGGTCTTTTTTTTAAAAAAAAGATGGAATTCTGTTCTCATGTTTTCTATGTTCTGTTAAAAACAGGGTGTTATTTCTGAAGATTCTGATTTTTATTTTACGCTGAGTGTGCTCTCGTTGGTTGGACTTGTGGTATGCTTTTATATGTCAAACTCCTTCCGTAATCTCTACATGTAAAGTTCACTTTGGTCATTTAAGCCATTTATGTTCCTTCAGGCTTATGTCATTTCTTTCTCTCTTGGATTGGGAGCCATTCCATGGATCATAATGTCTGAGGTATGTAAACTCATCCTTCTTGGTAGTTTATCATGCAAAATTAAAGTTAACTATGAATCATATGATCTGTCTCATAATTATCATCTATCAATAAAATAATAACCTAAACAGAATCATGATAATGATCTCCTTCCTGTTTTTGTTTTTAACTTCTAGAGACAAGGAATGCATTTTAGCTTTCCATCCATTTGTCTTCCAAATGTGATGCCATTTAATTGTTAAGAACATAATTCACCTGCACAGAGTCCAAGTGTGATAATGTACCCTTGCAATTTGATCATGTTACGGCTTATTGCTTTTGTACTAATAGGGGATGAGGATGTGTCAGCATTTTGGAACTCCTTGAATAATGAACACTTAACCATCATCAGTCGCCTAGGCAAAGCCTACCTAGGGCTTTGCTGGGCTATGCAACTTGTCAAATATTTAGATACCTGTTCGGTTAAGTGCCCACGTCAAGCTGTGTGATTTTCTTACATTTATTATTTGTTATATATTATTAAACAATTTCTTGTGTTATAAAATATATAACTTAATTATTCATATCAACGATTTAAATCTTATAGGATGGGGGCATCCCGATTTCTTCATGAAACGGAGCACCCAGCTGTCCCACACCGCCCCAATGACCGTCCCGATTGAGCATTGTAGTAGATACCTTCCATCACTCTCCACTTCTTCCCTTTATTTCCATCTTTCTTTATTTTTTTCTTCTTCTTTCTTCTCTCTCTTCCTTCTTTCCTTCCTTTCCTTTTCATCTTCCTTCCTTCCTTCCCTTCCTTTTTTCTTCTTTCTTTCCCTGCTTCCCTTGCTTCCTTCTTTTTCTTCTCCATTGTTTCCTTTTTTTCTCTTTTTCTTTTCTTCTTCTTTCCTTCCTTCCTTTCTTTTCTTCCCCCTTCCGTTCTTTCTTTTTTCCTTCATTTCTTTCCTCATTCCTCTTCTTCCCTGTATGGATGGTTTCAGAGCCACACCCCTCTTCTAGTTCCCTTGTTTTCTCACAAGTACGTGATGCCCCCTTCCCAGTGGGATTAAACACTATGAAATATCACTTAATCAATTAGATTGGAATTAACTCATATGTGCTTATTTTATGCTCGCCTATGCTTAACTAAATTTTAAGTTTAAACCCTTTAATCGGCTACCGTCATTCTGTTGAATTATCAGGACCCTAGCAAGGATGCTTATTGTCCCATATATGAGTGAAAAAAAACCTACTTATCCTGTGATCTTCTATTGTTTTTTCTATACCCTCCTCTTTTTGTCCTCTTTCTACTCATTTTGGTACACGATTCATTCCTCTTATTTCTCATGTACTCTTATTTTATTACTTTTATTTCTATTCTTTTCTTTTCTTTTCTAGTTTCTTCTTCCATTGTTCCTTTCCCCCTTGGTTTAACTTTTTGTACCTCTCTCCCTCTCCTTTAATGTTTTCTTGCAAGGACTTTTGTGCCGGAACCGAGGCCCGGATCGGTTGCCCGGCGGCAAGGGTTGGTGTGGCCCCATGTTGTTCTGTGCCAGGCTCGTACCGACACAGTAGAAGGGGCGGGGGAGAAGGAGAACAGGAGAGAGAAAAGGAGAGAATGAGGAGAGAGGGAGGGTGGCAGAGGGCTAGCGAGCCGCGCGGAGGGGTGGAGGAGGGGCTTCGCCTTAGGGACCCTTATTTCGAACGAAACAGAAAAACCAGATGGCTCCCCGCCCTCCGCCATCCAGCCTTCACCTCCCTCTCTTTTCCTTCCTCTCCCTCTTCCTCCCTCCCCTTCTCCTTTTCTTTTCCTCTCTTTTCTTCTTCTTCTTTCCTTCCGTTGCCGGTTTTTTGTTTTGGTTGCCGGAACCGTCCTAGTTCGCTGCTAATATGGCTCCAGACGCTCCGAACCGGGCAGTTTGGGACGGTTCCACTGACCATGTTTTCTTGTTTGGCTGAACCTACCTTGTTCTTTTTTCATTTGTTTTCTATTGCTTTACTTTATAGTTCTCTTCCCTTTTGTTTTTTCATTTTCTTTTGAAAATCTGGTTGAACCTGTTCATATGATTCTTCATTTTTCATGAACCATCACAAATTTTCTCTTTCCAGTTTGACACCGAGCAATTGCTTGAACTGCCCATGCGAAACTTTGCACCCCCTTGGTCATCTTGAAATCGAGTATAACCTCCAAGCTAGGAAACTATGATGTCCTGTAAATAATGAGATGTGGAAGATATTGTTAATAATCCTATTATCAAGGTATGATAAAAATGATGCCATTGCTAATGAGCTTCACCAATTCGCTTATGTAAAAATCCTTTACCACAGTCCTGAATAATACTTTCATGATGAAGTTTTGAAGATGGAAAATGCATTGGTGCAATCGCCAATTGCTTTGGAGCAAATGCAAATAATGTTGTGCTCATGATTGAACATATTACATAGAATGAGTATCATGTAACTGGTTGATGGTAAAGAATATGAGAATTCAATTCTTTTTTATCTGCGAGGGTGTCAACTTCTTACACCTATCATTGATTTGAGAAAAGAATCTTTTTTTTTAACTGACAGGTTGATGAGTGGGTTGATGATAGTGTGCTTCCGTATACTAATTATAGCACAGTGTTTTTAAAAGTCAATAGTCAATTAGATGTTGTTTAATTTCTGGTATTTGTCAGAATGACTTTGCGGGTTACTTTCATGATTGGTCCTTTGTTTGTTATGATTATTGTTTAGAGATCATATATAGCTATTGGCTGGATTCAGGTGTCCTAAGATTGCTATGATCAAGTTAGAGTGATTGGTGTCTTTTCATGCAAGACTTTATGGAGCTTTGATTTTTGTTATTTCTTTTCCTTTCGGTTCTTATCTGAATCATCATGAGTTGCCACTTATGTTTGAACGGAAGTTCTTAAAGGTAAAAAAACGGAAGTGAATGTTGTATAAGCAGACGATCTTATGTTTGAACTTGTTTTGTACTATTTAGACCACTTTTGCTAGCTATTCATGAAAAAACCACAAAAATCTTTTTTCAGAACTTCCTGGGTTTCAAGTCTGACAGACCAGTATACCCTAGTCTTAGAATGCTCGTGAAAAAATATTGTCAAATGACAAAGTTATATATTGTAAATTGGCTTGCCATTGTAAATTTTATTTGAAACTGTAACTTTTATTTTAGATGCACATTGCTTACTATTTTGCCATTGCAGATACTTCCTGTTAATATCAAGGGCCTTGCTGGTAGTGTTGCAACACTTGGCAACTGGTTGAGTTCATGGGCAATTACAATGACTGCTAATTTGCTTTTAAGTTGGAGCAGTGGAGGTTGCTCTCTCTCTCTCTCTCTCTCTCTCTCTCTGTGCGCGCGCGCGCCCGTGCACGCGTGTGCATGCGCATGCAGGCACTTGCATTTTGTGCTTGTATGCGCTCTGTTCATTGCAATCTAATAAGTCATAATTCACCTTCACCAGGGACCTTTACCATCTATGCGGTCGTTTGTGCCTTCAGTCTAGTTTTTGTGATCCTATGGGTGCCTGAGACCAAGGGAAGAAGTCTCGAGGAAATTCAATGGTCTTTCAGATGAATTCTCTAAATGTCAACATACTATCCATTCGATCGTGTGATTTCTTGAGATGAATCCAGGTCATGCTCGTCTGTGGGGGGAGAGATCAGTATGCACAGATATCATATTCAAGCTCCACCACTTGCCTGTTGAGTCAGATGGCAGGGCCAAGTTTGCTTTCCAATTTGCGTCATAGACCTTCTTGTCATTTTATGTAGATCTTCCGGAATTGGTTTAGAGTGAACTCTGCTTGCAGCGGGAATTGCCAAAAGCACTGAAATTAATATTTATTTATATTTTATTCAATTTCCATATGATGAGATGAATAAAATGTAATGCAACTTCGCAATCTCGAAATGGAATATGAAATATGTGAATTTGATCACTCTTGGCATGGACCTGGGCAAGGAATTGCTCGAGGCAGCGGTTATGAACAGCAGGGCCTTTTCAGGTGAGCAAGGTGGCCAGTCTTCTCCCCCAGTTGCCTGCATCAAAAGAAAACAGTTTTGTCAATCTGAAGTGTAATAGATAGGATGCAACTTGAGATTCAAGGCAGTGGATGGAAATTTGTTTGAAAGGAATGAATGGTTAAATAATTTAAACAGGGAAGATAAAAGAAAGCTTTTGGTAAATTTCTAGCACTTGCTGAGGGTGCTTGGTATTGCTTTGTTTTCTAATTTTGTTTTCAAAAAATCCAAAAAGAAAATGAACTGGACCGGACTATATGCATGATTTTTTTTTAAGGTATAATGTACAACATGTATGATTTTTTGGGTACAATGTACAACATTTATGATGAAACCTTTTTGTTTCTTGAAATTGTTGGCAAGATCTTTAAAGCATTTAATAACAAAGATTTATTGCTTCCCCACAAAAAAAATTTAAAAAAAATACAAGAACTAGAAGTTTTATGAAAAATGCTATCTTCGAGATCAACGTCGATATGGTGTTTTACTAATATGCAGAGAAACAAAGGTCTTGACTAAGGGGTTACTTTTCTTGCACCTTAATATAGTGGCTTAGAAACTGTTATTATGTTATTATTTTTTAAATATACAATCTAAAAATATTTAAAGTATTGTTTTGTTACTTCACTAATTGGAAATCCAACAGGAATTTTTTTGTTAATACCCCGGTAAGGAGGAATGCTGATTCTATAGCAGATGTTAAGTATATGCATTTTCTCATGGTTGCTATTTGGAAAATTTTGGATATCTGCTTGAAAAATTAGAAGCATGAAAATATAAGAATGAAGTGAATAAAGTTGGAAGGCTTTTAAAAAGTACAAGCTTGCTAGTGTTTATTGATCATAGTAAGAACATCAACATCATATATTGGATGTGTAGTATATTTAAAATTCAGATTTACAATGAGGAAAAAAAATTCGTGCATCTTTCTAATATAAAAAGGAAAGAAAAAATTACAGCTTCATCATCTCAAGTTTGGGTGATATCCCTTCGTGTTTAAAAATTTTTAAAGTGAACTTTCATATTTTTAAATCATTCTAAAATAGTCTTAGGCTCGTCAACCAATCACCTCCATTAGCCTATTATTTTAAATGACTAAAATACTCTCTTCTTTTTCAAACATTTTCAATTATCTTTTGCATTATCTCCAATTTCGTCCTTGCGGATCCTCCTTTTCCCAGCCATTATTCGATGTTCACCGATTATTTTTGCAGCTCGCCTCCTCACTCGAAGAGAGAGAGAGAAAGGAAGGAGAAAGGGAAGAGGAAGAGAAAAGAAAGAGATGGATGCCACCGGTAGCGGCGGCGGCGGCTCGACCATGGGTGGCGGTGAGAGTTGCAATAGAATGGCCGAGAGAGACAGAGTGGCTTTTCAATAAAATAGAAGGAGAAGCTGATAATCAGATTACTCCAAAAATAATACTATATTGTTTAAAACATCAACCGAGAAAAGCCTGCACAAGATATAGAGAACTGTAACCCATGGAAGCAAAGCAAGAACAGAGCAAGAGATCCACCCAAACACACTACCAAATACATCAAAACCAACACGAAATCCCAAAATCAAGATTGGAAATTTCCAATCTCAAAGCAAAATAAAGAAGGCAATTAAACACCAACAAAATTCTCCTCTAATCCCCACCTCAAGGTAGAGGTGCAATCGTGCCAGAGTCAAGTCGAGCATCCGAGTTTGATTTGATTCAAAATACACGAGCTTAAAACTCAACTCGAGATAGATCAAACCTTAATGTCTAAGCTTGAACTCGATCCGATAAAGAAAAAAAATCAATACTCGAGATCAACTTGATTCGACTCGAATATCAACTGAGTCATACTCTAGTTTGAGTTCAAGTTCAAATTTGAGCTTAAGTTATAATTCAAAAATATAATTAAAAATTAGAAGTTAGATCGAACCAAAAATATATAAATATTATATTTTTAAAATATTAAATTAATAATATATTATAAATAAAAAATATATATACTCGATTAGGCCCGTAAACTTTCGAATCGAGTACTTTGCTGCTCAAACTTGATTTGTAAAACCATTCGAGCTGCACAAGCTCGACCCGGATCCGATAATAGCCGGATCGAGTTTAAATCAAGGCTTGAGTAACTTGGATATGAGTGGTTCCCTTGTGCCCCCACCACTCCCTCACGCCGGTAGCGTGCTGATCCTGCGGCCAGCCCCGGAGGCAAAGTTCGAGCCTTTTTATCCCAGAGAAAAAGGCATCACCATTTTGTCGTCATCACAGTGGAACAAGCCGGGGACAAATGTTGCTATCCCTATAAAATACCTTCCAATGGGGCCATGAATGTTATACTTGACATTAGTCAACCATGGCATATCCTTCCGTAGGTACCTTGGTTAGGAGTTCTAGGATTTCTATTCCCAATTAGCTAATTTTGTTTAAACTCAAGAATACCCCTAAACTCTCATAATTTTAGTAAAATAGAATATTTAATAATAGTAGAACTATTATTATATCATTTTGTTATATTATAAAAATATCATGCATTATCTTAACATATTATATTAATATATATATTAATTAGAAGTACATTCATTATTATAATTATATTTGTACTGTAGTATAAGATTTATCATGTTATATTTCATATATCGTCGATACATTAATGTAATATAGTATTATGGTGATCTAATATTATTATTTATTGCCAAACGGTTCAAGAGCAAAGAAAATTATGAGAAGAAATTGTTTATTTCACCAAAATATCATTTTCTTTTCTTAGTTTTGGTAGCACCGAAAAAGGGCAATGTCAGCTCAACTAAACTATAGGATATAACACATTTTGGCTAAATCAAATTTCTAGTTATCCTACCTTACTATGATCTCACTCTGCCATTCTTTTTTTCTCTTTTTCTTCCGAGAGAGAGAGAGAGTACACTGTCAATGTCCCATTCGAAGATAAGGGAGGAAATGCTGACTCGGAAAATTCTCGTTTCCTTTGCAAACTAAGCCTTAAGTTGGACACAACGGACAGAAGAAAGAAGAAATAAGCAGACGAGAAAGAATAGACATGGAAAGAGAACGGGGTGCGGTGATGGCGATGGATAGCCCTCACCCCTTTATAGCCTTTGCAACCTTCAGATCCAATATGCTGTCATTCCCTCCCCATAGTAAAAGCATCACCTGCAGTCCAAAAAAGGCTGAGTCATAGAGGATCCTTTGCCTACATCTAGGGTGGCAATCAGGTTGGATCGATATCGTATCTAAGTCAAAAATTCATCGATCCGAACCCGACCTATTTGTTAAATAGGTTAAAATATAAGATTTGAAACCGATCTATTTATTAAACGATTAATCTGTTCCGATCTGCATAATCTATTTATTAAACAAATCAAATCAAATTAAATAGATTAAATAAATTTAAACAAATTAAGTAAGTCGGGTTAAACAAATCATTAAGCAAGCTTCAATCAGATTAAACAAGTTTTATATAGATTAAATGGGTCCGATAATGATCCAACCTAATTATTAAACGAGTCAAAATTCTAGACCTAAATCCAATCTATTTAATAAACAGAACTAGATGGGTTGATCCATCTATGATCGAAATTTGTTTATGTTAAACCTGAACCTACTTAAAGCAGATTGTTTGTAGGTCGGATTGACGAGCCGGATGATAAATTGCCACCTTTACCTACATCCAATATATATGATGATCGATTTTTTTTTCCTTCTAGTTTTTTTTTTTTTAATCTATCAAAAGTTGCTAAGTGCCAAAACAATCCGCAAACAACATTAGTGGCATGGCTATATCAGCAGTGTTCCAATCCGCGAAGCATTCCCCGGCCTCATTATTTTAGCCTTTAAAAACTAACACCTAGACAGTCGCCTACTAGCCTAAGTTCTGGGAATTTTCGGCAAGTCCAGCCAATTTAGATCGGACTCTGATGGTGCCAAAATTTAATGGAATTTTGGGCCCCTTTTTTCTCCAAAACAAAATAAATTAAATAGAAAGTCGAGCTCTTATTTTATTTGCAACAATTATTTTTGTTGTTGAGGAGTTACTAGTGTCATATATTTCCATTAATTGGTTGATACACTCGGAAACCTCAATATACCATTTCATGAAGGTCTAACATGAGTTAATCATTTACTTGCAACTTGTTTCTAACCTACATTTAAGTCTCAAACTTTCATTATACCTCCATAACTCGGTTCTCATGATCTCATCCCACATGATGCAACTGGCAAGTCCTGAGCTCAAACCGAACGCCCTCGGCCCAAGGATCAATCAGAACTGGTCCATTCCCAAGTATTTTTGAGGATTGGGGGCCTCAGCTACGTAAGAGTCAAGGGCCTTCCAAAACAAAAACATTTAGTGTCTCGGCTGACCAAAGGTTGGATCGATCTACCCCATATTAGAACTCTCAAGTTGATCCAATGTAGTGTTGGAGCAGCTATTGAATCTGGCGAGCCGTCATGAATATCTTGGGTTGAAGACAGAATTAACAAGACTCATTCTACTTAGAGTTGATCATAGGATAGGCCTGAGCACAGAGAATATCAAATTTTACATAGGTCTAGCCTAAAGTTCGATTAAAAATGAATATAGTTTAGGCCTGAGACCCGCCCAATGATCAGCTCTAATTATACCATCGTGCTGCTCTAATCCAATATGACTATAAATACAGTTAAGGTGAGATATTTCAATATTTGGCTCCAAATGCTTCCTAGTTAAAATAATAAAAAAATCACACAACAAAAATCAGCACCATTGTTGATGATCTACAATATTTAGAATACTTGGAAACTACTTTTTTTAAATTAAAAAAAAAATCCGAAGTTCTATTTCATTGGTAGAAAAATGGATAGGGAAATATAATTAGTGCATACAAATATAGCATAAATCATTAATTTGCAATTCCAGCCCATGGACCTTGATCTGAATATTTGAAAACTCTATGTGAATAAATTACAACTAATTTGGATGCTTCTAAATAATTAATAAAATTGGCACATGATAAGATATCATTAAAATGGTAAATTTATTTTTGGATTTGATGTCCAGGTAATAACCTTAAAAATAAATAATTTGGATTCATCACCACTGTTGAATTTCATTTTCCCAAACATTTCATTGTCTTTGACTAGTAAGTGTTTAGAGCCAAATGCTCCCAAAAACATCCTAACCTAACTCCCCTCCTCCTCATCCTCACCCTAATTATATTGGCATTTTTTCTACCATCCGAGTTCTCAAAATGAATTTATGGGAGTCTAGACCCATAACGTACCCTCATCAATACCTAGTCACGGGTTAAAATGTAGAAGATTCGTCCTCTCAACTATATTTTGATTAATGAGGCTCCTCAGCTTCAGCCTATTCAAAGCTCCGCTGGTGAAGAAGATGAGAATGCCATTACAAAGTCATGGTTTAAATAAAGAACTCTTGTATCTGCTTACCATCCACTTCAGACACCCATCACATCACCATCTAACATGACCATGCAATTACCTCAAACTCATTTAGGATTGATATCGGACCTGATTAGCTTCAGAAGATCCCACACCAACCGGTTACCTTTTTCTGCTGCCGGGCCATCGAATCAAACGATCTAGTTCCCGTGAACCATACTACACGTGTTCTACGGTGGGATTCGTGCCCCAAAGCAAGTCCACGCCGGCAACAATATGTCACCGACCGGGCTTGTTTTGTTTCACAATCTTGACTTCAGTCCACAGAGAGAGGAATCTCGAGTGCAACTCCGGACTCCGGACTTGAGGTAATGGATGACAGCGTGGGCCTCATGCGTGAAAGAAAACACACTGTACGTCCCGTACGGCCCCTTGATTGGATTTCTCTCCCTTCCTCTCCCCCCTCATCATATTCCCCACGCCATCCACCCAAAAAAAAGAAAAAAAAAACTCGCCCTTTAACCAACAAAACAAAACTATTATCATCCATTGTTAATAATACATCATCATGTGGCTTGATTTTGATACCATGCACGTCAAAAATAACGAAGGAAGTTAACTATTAACTAAAGGCCACATCTGCATGTAGTTACTTCTAGTTATATTGGAAGAGGCTGGGCCGGTCCCGGACCGGGAATTGGGCCGAGGGAACCACGTTGAGCCGCCACGAGAGGTAGGACACCTCCCCCTCTTCCATCGGGTCGTCATACATCGATTTTGACGGGCTCTTTGACGCCGCCACCGTCGAGCCATAACAACCCCACGCTTGGTGCTGCTGCTGCCGTTGGTACCCGTACCCAATCCCCGTTTGCTCCGCCGTTGCCGACAGCACCGATGACGACGTTGGCGACGCCGTCGACGCCGCCGCCCGTCGCTCCTCCTTCTTGTAACGGATCCCGCACGCGTTGCAAAGTGACTGTATCCCGGATAAAAAAAAACTAGTTAGCAGAGACTTCATACTATTTCGTAACACGATGCGAGGAAATAACGGAGGTGGCTAACGTTACCTTGGGGCCACGGGGGCCGTTGCGCCACAGGGGGGTCGAGGTTGTGTCGCAGTTGGCGCACCTACGGGCGAGGAGGACGGGGTCCGCGCCGAGGTTGGAGGAATTGGTTGGCCCGGTGGGTCCACGAGAGGCCACGGATGGTTGCTTGCTAGACTGGGATAGGATATCCCAGCACAAGCTAGACACGCAAGACGGCCGCTGGATGGCAGCGGAAGAGGGTGGGGGTTTGTGGGATTCGGTGCGGCGGGTCGATGGCGTGCCGAGGGATAGGGTGCAGTCCACCGAGGATGAGGACGGGATAGGATATCCGGAATCGAACACCTCATCCACGGCTGATTGCTTTCCCGGGAAGAGAATGGAGAAGGAGTTGCTGCCACTTCCGCCGCAAGCTCCGTAGAGGAGGCCACAAGAGCACGGGGTTGAGATACCCCCACCGCTATGGCGGCCGCACTGGTGCAGCATTGTTCTCAGGAGAGATAGCTAGCTCAGGGATTAAGAGGAGAATAACTCAATAAAAGGATGGGGCAGGGGAGAGGCAGACTCAATTGGGATGGCTTTTAACAACGGAGGGGAGCACGTAGTAGCAGGGCATCGGGATGGGAAAGGGCGGGGGTAACTACAAGCTACAAAGACTCTGTGTGCGCGTGTGCATATAATGTGGTTATATATGCAGTCGCGCCAGCAACCAAGGGACAGCCGGGTTAATGGAATAGAATAATGGTGGCTCGGAAACAAAATAATGCGAGCGACGTTGTGTGGGAACTAGGGAAGTGGGAGATCGGGGTTTGTCTGTTTTAAGGCTCTGTGAAGGAGAGAGAGAGAGAGAGAGAGAGAGAGAGAGAGAGAGAGAATAAAAACTAAAGAATTTATCCTAAACAAAGATTGGAAATGGAAATGAGCTTATAACTATATCCATAGGCCGTATTAAACAATGCTAGGATGCATGGGGGTTGGAGAAGACCAGTCAGCAGCGGTACAAAGGTGTCGTCTAACGAGAGAGAGAGAGAGATGTGGAAGGAGGGAGGGAAGGGATTAGTTCCTCCGGGATGGGTGCAATGCAGAGGTGCAGTGGGGGCGCGGCTGAGCCCGAGCCGGTCAGATCACCTCCTCTGTCTCTCAGTCGGTAGGTGATTTGGGCATTGTGTACTCTATCTCTCTCTACTGAATCTTTTTCTCTGCCTTGCTTCTCTCAATATTTTCCTCGATTTTATCTAGGCCACCAAGTAGGCGTTGTTGCTCCTCGTTGCTCGGCGCTACTTATACAACAACGACGTATGACAAGGTCTGGATGTACGTGATGGCAAGACGATGTATCGTGACACGCCGGAGAAAAGAGAGAGAGAGAGAGAGAGAGAGAGAGGAGGGGTTAGGAGGCGCAGCAAACAATGCGGGTCAGAGGAGACAGATGGGGTTGGTCCCTGGGCGGTCAAAAGAGCCCACGTGACGCCTGGAACAGTCTTCCATATAATCTCACACTTCCCCGATCACGAGGCACGGATTTAGATAGCCAGGCACGAGCCAAGCCCGGGCCCACACCAGATCTTTGCCCCGTCCTCCCTCGGATCGCCAATAAACGGGGTACGTGTCATACTTGCACAAGCCCGCTACGAAGGACCAGAAGCTTGTATCACGCTTGGGGTTGCACGTGCCAATCTCCACCCCCCGCCCCCCCTGGCCCAGCTCCGTCACGTGAGTACCTCTCCACGTACGTGGGACTTGCAACGAGATGTGGTAAGGTCCGTAATAGGAAAAAGAAAAAACAAAAAAAGAAAAGGAAAAGAGAGGATATCATATTATATAGGCAGGAAGGATTCATATGCGACGGCTTCGGTCATGATTAGGGACGCTTCAAAAGGGAGCCGGGCCGAAACATCGGTCCAAGGACCGGTCGGTCAGTGGCGGAAGATCCCGTCTTTTGACACCAATCAAGGCGAGAGAGCAGAAGAGACCATGGAGATCTATCAATCTATTTCATCCATCTAATCCAAAGTCCGGGCAGGAAAAGGAGTTAGGCTACTGTGTAGCTAATCATCCCTCCCTGCCCCTGGGCACGGCTTCGTGAGCTGTTACTGCGTCTATTTCCCAGGTCAAAGGGAGAGCTCAGATAAAAGAGAAAGTGAAAGCTGATGGAGCCCATCATTCTAACAACCAAGCCCCTCCCCTGCCCGACAGGATCAGCTGTCCCCTTGGCCCTTGCCACTGCTCATACTTGGGCCTCGAACCATGAATCAGCTGCCACGTGGTTGTGGGACCGAACATGGATGTGCTGGCAAGCTTACACGATGGATGAAAACAATTTATTATAATTTAAGCCAGCACGGCCATGTTTGTTCAACTCCTTGTTTGTCTAACTGAAAAATCCAGCAAATAAAAACGTTTGATCCGAATTTTGCTAAGTGGAAAATCCATTTGATCTATCATCCATCGTATAATACATAATTTTTTTGTATAGATAAAAGTAAAGTACGTAAGTTGTGGCAATCCCTTATGAATATGTACGGTGCTACAGCATATTATTGAGCCCTTTTGCTGTTAAATATTCATGAGGAACCGTATATCAATACCATGTGGATCCGTAACTTACAAGCGTATGATTATACTTAACATAAATATAATGGGAGCCCATGAACCCACTTTAACCTTTTATAATATCATAACTGCTGTTTTTTAAAAGACGATCTGAACTGCTAGATTGATGCACTGTATTCTGTGTTATGGGTGGAGCAGCTGATCCACACAAGGAGATCGTCGTCAAAAAGTTTGTCCCGACAGCGCCCAGAGCCGGGCCTAGAGATTGGAGTCCTGCGTTCGATGTGAGAGAGTGTGCGTGATAGCGAGAGCGATCGGTTTTGGCGACCACCGCTTTTCGAAAGATGCCCCCCCCCCCCCTCTCTCTCTCTCTCTCTCTCTCTCTCTCTCTCTCTCTCTCTGCCTATAAAATCCAACCCTAGCGAACAACGAGCGAGCGTCGTCCCCGAAAAAGAGAAAATTAAAACGAGGAAAAAAATAGATACCAAAATAATAGCCATTCAAAAAAATTATCCCATCCATCTCCCTGTCCCTCCTTGATAACTGAGTTCTCTTGACCGGGGTACAACGCTTTAAAGTGACCGCCACACACCCAAACACCCCATGCACCAATCACAGAATGCCACGTCATCATACGACATGATCCACATCAGTGTTGCTTACGTGGAGATTTCGGGTTGGTGGAAGCCTGCATGTGTTGGTGTGCGGCCCGGGCGTGCGTTCTAAGATTTGTTCCACCTTGGACGGCTGCTACGTGCCACGTCACCACGACACAGGATCTCATCAGTGTTTGTGGTCGTGGCCCAGGGCAGTGTGTTCGTTAGCTTTACGTGTAGCGGACTGTCGGACGGTGTGGATGCGACCCATCTGATGTGGTCCCTCTCCTGCGTCCCCCACACCCGAACGCTTTTCCCTTGTATCGGTGACCATCAACGGCTTTTTAAAATCGGTCCTCCCATCGACGAAATCGAGATTGACCGGATTCTCGGCCTCTGGGGAAGATTTCAGTGATGTCTCCATGAAAAAGCTACCAACTTAATATTTGTCAATGCATTAGCTCTATCATTTCCCGGGGAAACAACTCCTGTCGACGATGTCCTGGGTTTGCAAAATACGGATCACTTTATTTTCACCAAGCAGCCCAGGACTGCATATATATATATATATATATATATATATATATGGCGAAAGATTCATGCACGAATTTTGTTGCCCAGTGATAAATAATATGCATTGATGAATCGACAATTTTAAAAGCAACAAAAATACACGGGCGCAATATTTGATGCATCCAATTAGTGAAGTTTCAGTTGCATCTATGGTGCCAAAAAATGTTTGATCTTCTTCTATGACGTTAAGAGTTAGATTGCATTTTGCATAAATTTTAAAGGATTCCAAACTATTTCATTCATTCACCTGCACATATTCAAAAGTGAGTTGCACGATGTAACATTGGATTCATACAAAAAAAAGGTGAATCATTGTTTCGCGCGAAAGATGCAACCCTTGACCCAATTAGTGATGGTTTCAAAGCATTCCTAAACGATGCCTCATTATGGAATACCATATAGGCTTGAGAGTGTCATACAAGGCCCCCACATGCAGCACCTCGCTTTCTCTTCTGAGATGAGAAGTGGGTATCCAACAATTAGGGTCTTGTCTTACTCTTGCTATAAGAAAAGCAACATTTGAGCTATCATGATAATTACTCGAAGATGTTATTTTTGCAGTTCCAAGGTTTCTGAATGGAAATGAATTGGGGTGATTGGAGGTTTTGGGTTTTAATTTTTGGATGATGGATCCCAGGTAGTTGGACTTGGGGTAGGGTTTTTGAACTGGACATGGACATCTAACGACAAATATGTTCATTCTGGTCCAAATTGTTCCTACTATTCAATTATGCTAGATGGCAGTGATATCAAGATGTGCTATTGTATGCCAATTACAACTCATAAGGTGACAATGCTGTAGGAGTAGTGGCTAAATTATCTTACTCCTCAAATGCGTTTGGATTTTGAATTTACATAAATTTAGCTTTCAAATTGTTATCCCTATTGTCGTTGTTGCTCTAGTATTGCAACTATTGTTACAATTGTTGTTGTTGCTGTTGTTATTCCGGTTGTAAAGAAAGCTCGGAAGTTTTCTTTAAACCAACTAGTTTGAGTTGCCCAACCTGTTTTATACCAACAACCATTTAAGCATCTACAAAACTAACAGCTTAAATGATCTATAATCAATGGGCTATAAAACATACATTTTTGTAGCACTTAACACGGGACCAAGGTTCAAAGGTATACATTTTTTACCTTATTAGTCCAAGTGTTTACATAATATATCTATGAAAATCATATCCCAAGAATATCGTAGCATGACATACCAACATGTTCTGTTGGGCAGCAACTTATGAGACTTTAAAGGGCAAAGGAGGGTACCAATTGGTTGAGTTGGTGCATCTTCTAACCATTTGATTAAAAAAAAGAAAGAAAATATTTTCATGGCTTGTGGAGAATATGATGATTGTAACCCTATGCTAATCATTTAAGTATCAACATTGTTCTCCAAGAGAGTAGTTCAGTAGTAGAAGTAATCTGCCTCTGATGTCTAAAAACATTTCCATGAAATGTGTATGCTTGTCATTTTCATTTTTGAAAGCAAGATTCTGCAAATGCTATATGCGATTGGATAAAATTTTATAGTTATACATAGGGTCCAGTCAACCAAAAATCACTTCAGATATTTGTCTTAAACTAAACCCCTGGCCGGATCATTAAAAACTGAGTCAAGTGCAACTTAAGTTGGATCAGAGGGTATACCTGACCATCCAGAGTACCAATGTCATGATGATTCTGAGTGCGAATTAGGCTTTTAGCTTTTAGACTAACCCATTAGCAGGGATGTGAATGCGCCAGTTCTAGACAGAGAACATCCAAAATTTTGGAGAAATTGACTCACACCCAATCCAAAACAGAGCCTGTGGGTCACTCTGTTAACAAAAGCAAAAAAGTACAGCCATCAGGAATAATGCAGGTCCAAGTAAAATTGGATTAGTTTTACTTAAGCATATTATTAAAGAACTATTATTTGTTAGACTTGGGTTTATGCATCAAATCGTGCACCAAAAATTACACCGCAACCAGAGACCTCCGAGATGGAATGTGAAGAGACCTCAAAACCAACAGGACCAAAGTCCAGCAATATCACCATTAGAAAAGGCAACCTGAAGCAACCCAGGAAGAATATCTGCTATTAGCACAAGGAGAAAAGGAAACAAACTATCACCCTGCCTTCACCCTCCTCTAACTTCAATCCATCTGCCAGGCTTACCATTTAGAGCATAGCTCTCTTAGACTGATACAAAAGTTCCCTGAACCGACCAATTCGTTTCTGGGCAACTCCGCTAGCCTCCAAAACACTAGACAAAAATTCCCAATTCATGTAATCATAAGATTTTTTTAAATCCAACTTCAACAAAACACCTTCCACACTGCAATGGAACACCAATAAACTAGTTTTAAAGCCGCAAAAATCATCCAAAATATTTCTTCCATCCACAAAAACAGGTTGAGAAGAATCAATCAAATTATCCAATAACAACTTGTAACCTATTGGCCAAGATCATGGATACAATTTTATACACAGTTGATGTGACCAATTGATCGAAAATGTTTAATTTCAGAAGTCAACTCAACTTCAGAAACCAAAGTAATCAAAAAATAATCAATAGGACCTGAGTTAACAACACCTTTATGAAAATCATCTATAAGCAAATTTAAATGATCCTTCACAAAACGCCAAGCCTTTTGAAAGACAAAATTAGAAACCATCAGGCCCAGAAGCGTTGCCATTTCCTAGACCCAAAGACAACCTCCTGAATTTTATCCATACTGAAATCCTTGGACTGAGAACCACGGAGAGAATTGCAACCAATAGAACAACTAACTTCCTTTGTACCACCAAATATGCCATTCATATGTTTGTTCTCTTATTTGTGGGAGGTTTCTCTCCATTCTGGGAGTTTGAACATCCTCTCTTTTCTTCCCTAATAAATTCAAGTGGATTCCCCCCCGCCCCATTTGATCTTTTAAAATTCATCAAGGGAGCAATTTGACATGAAGGAGCACACCCATTGCCATATGTCATCTTTGCAAAGCCATGCTTACTTATAAATTCAAAAAAATATGACTCGATTAAAGCAAGTAGATGATTATTGGTGGTGCGCCTACATGTCATTATAGCTTCTGTTCTTTTGAGGGATCTTGACTTCAAGGCCCTACAAAGTTAGAGAATGGATAAGCTGGAAAAAAGAAACTAAATGATCATAACGATGAGCTAGAAGCTTTAGTGATGTGCCAAGTGCCATCTTGAGCAACATTTTCAAAGGCTGATATCTCATTCATCTTGGTCAGGACGGAAGGCTAGAGAATTCAAAAAAATGTAAGATATTGCAACTTATGTACATGGACCGAAATATTGATATATTGAGTGATATTAGAAACAGGAATAATCAATTACGTTGTCTTAGGTCTTGATTTTAGTGTTCAGCAATTAGCATACCCACACAGGGTAGTAATGAAATGCGACTAAGAAAATCATGGCTAATTAGCTGCTATTTTAGGCCTTGATTTTAATAATAATAACTAAAAAAAGACCTATTTAAAATTTGGAAGAAAATCAGAAAATCTCATCTAATATATCAATATAGTGCATTCCAATATTTTGAGAAATATCAGTTTGCATAACATGTGTCATGCAAACACAAACAATACTTGTACAGCTAACATCCATCAAAATAAAAACCAAATTTGTACGGGGCATGGCACTACAAATTATAATGCTGAAACTCCATAATTTACATTTGAAGTTTCAGATGATATCTTATTATTACCAATAACAAGTCCTAATACTGCCCACAAAAAAATAAGGCAGTATAATTCCACTTTGTCTACTTGTTAGAAGTAGAATGCATCATAATAGCCTTTTTGTAGTGCCATAACCATGCAATAAAACTCTACATCAGAGTGACAACAACAGCAGCAGCAGCAGTAGTACATTTCCATACTTGAAGTGGTAGATCTTGGTTTCAACAAGAAGACTTGAATCTTTGGACAAAGAAAGCAATCAGTATATGTCACAAATTTCATAACCTTCAAGTGCACCATGTTCTACAAATTTTTTTACTGGAGAAGGAATTTAACTATTCTAATAATTATTTGACTTTCTTTATTAAACTCCTTTCAAACTAGCGAGCAGCCTAATTTATGTCCGATCCATTGCTTTTTAGACTTTTGAGATTTTTTGCTTTTTCTTCAAAAAAAAAATCAAGTGCCTAAATCATTAAGCAGTCCACCTAAGCAGTCACAGATCATACTGGCTAGAACGACCTGGCCGCCTTGATAACCTATGGTCCATCTTTGAGCTCATACCTTTCCCAAAAGTCTACAGGTTTAAATAAAATGCAGGTTTGCTCCAGGTCTAAGTGAGTCCTAATAGAGAGGAAAAGAACCTCTAATAATTCAATATTTACTCAAAATTGAATTTACATAGCCTCTACTTCTCCTTATAAAGTTAAAGACACCATATGACATTACTAGATATGACACCTCAGTCCTCAATTGACTACGACACTTGCTGACTCCTTCCCTGTACTGTATAGTGAAAAACACCAGAAGACTTTCCTAAAATAGCAAAATTCTAACTCTAGGGAACCTCACTTAACAAGCGACCAGGCTATTTTCAAATTGCAATCCTGATGAATTTAGAACTTTCCTAATCCAACCTAGACCCAAGTTTGAACCCTAAATTATATACGAAGATCACAATAAAGTAGAAATCCAGACCTTCCTAAAAAAGATTCATATTACCATACATGGTATGTAATATACAGTACATACTCATGCTTTGTTTTATATATGCTTAAGCCTATATTAAACACAGTTATGCCTGTTTTTATCACTTGTGCCTATCACACACTGTACCTTTCCTCTTCACATAGTCAAGGGATTAAAACATAAATTGGCATCAAACAAGGGACCAGAAAGTAAATATTTCGTCCACAGGTTGATCACTAAGTGACGGTTGAAACAAGGGATATAAAGCAATTTCTGGATGCTAAACATGACATCAAATTAACTGAAAAAAAAGAACCTAAGCCTACCTTGAAAACCAAATTACATCAAATCAAGGATTCAAGTGTCGTCAATGGTATGCTGATTAGTGGCTGGCAAAGTGTGTTGTGTCATGCATGCCAAAAGAGCAAATATAATATAATATAATATAACAAAGAAATTGACACTGTAGTGAGTGGTATAAAGACATACAGACCTGTCCTCAAAAGGTATCATGGCACATGTGTGCTTGGTGTCAGGAACATGTTGACACGGCACGGCATGACACGATTGGCACTTGAATGATTGAATCCTTGCATCAAATATCTTCTAGATATCCACAACATTAACTACATTTTATTACAATTCTCATGTAAGTTTTTTTAAAACAAAGAAAAAAAAAAGATGTGTAAAGTATAATTACCTGAAGATAAATCTATTAGAGTATTTCGCATTATAGCTCAACACCGCATTATTGATTGTAGTTAAAAACAAACACCACATTATTAGTTGTAGTTAAAAGCAAGACAATCTACTCCTTAGTTCATAGAACTATTATTGATCCAACTCAAATTCACAAAGTCCTAATGAAAAGGCAACTCCTCTAATGACAACAATGATATAAATAGCCTTAAGTACTCAATGATGCATTAACCTTATTTCAGCAAACATTCATTGATTCTCCTCACAGAACTTGACTAAATAAACATATACATTTGGGCCTAATTGGCTGCGGTACCTAACTCATTAAGGTCTTCAGGTTATTTACAGGTTGAGACAGAGCTGGGTCAAAAGGTGAAAGATCCAAGTTTGATCCCAAATATTAGTGGAGTCTAAATCGAGACCTGGCCCAACCAATGATTTTATATGGGCGGTTTGGATTGGCTCTTGCTAGATTGTAATCTAACTAGGATTTTGCGGAGACTCAATCCATTTGTAGCCTAGAAAAAAAAAGGAGACAGTTAGCTCAAAAGTGAAGCATGTACTGTGCTCATTTGGTCCATCAAAGAATGAAATCCAAATGGACACTAAGTAAATTCCATCTATATCTCATAACTATATTCCTGGAATTTCTTAAATATGAGTTGCCATTAATCTAGTGGATTAAAAAATAGAAAAAATGGATATAAGAAAATGTCCTTTTTTAAGGCTTATAGCATCAATGAATGAAATCCAAGTGGACCCTAAGCAAATTCCATCCATATCTCTTAACAGTAGTCTAATAGGTAAAAAAAGAATTTAAGAAGTTACATTTCTTTGGTTTATAGAATTCAAGAATTCTTTCATGTGAGGTTGAATTTTCTTATATGAAGAATCAAGGATAATCCTGCAGGTATCGTTTCTATATTGTTGTCTATATGCATCAGATACCTGTATCCAAGGCGAATAATCTTAGAGACACAGGATATAGTTAGTAGTTGGCTGCACATATATAAAATCAAAAAATGTAGGCATAATATTGAAAAATGCAGATAGAATACTAAATTTAGTGATATCACAATTGGATATTGTAAACTAAAGCTAGAAAGTTCTTTTACAAAGCAATCTTGCAGAGATTGTTGATGCAAACTGATAGAGCTAACTGCCTCCCAGACTCTTATTTCTGGACAACATTCCAATAATTATGATTAAAGTGAAAAAAGTTCACTATTATAGATATACAGGCAACATCAATATTACCCCTCTTACAGCATTTGCTGCTTCAATATGGTGCTTTATCATTTTACTAGCAACTAACAAGAATACTGTTCAGAATTCAATTGTTTTAGTGGCGGTTGGTCAAGTTCATACTGTTAAGTTCAGATAAAGAATAATTAAAAACTACAAAGCATATAGTATTGATAAAATATCATTACGATAATTGACAAGCAAAAACCAAAATAGATCTACATTTTGCAGACAGTATTTGCAAATCTAACCAATGATCAGGGATCTTGAAATGCATACCGTAGATTTATGGTGCAGCAACCATGGTATTTCTTTATCCCTTGTATACCCTCATAATCATGCATCACGTAATGCTCCAACCCCCTCCATCCCTTTTTAACTTCTTGGAGTACCATCCTTGCTATTTGACCAACAAGATTCAGCCAAAGTTTTTAAAAAATGCCCATGGGGTGCAAGAAGCAAGGGTAGTGAATATGCAGTATGAAACAGCATATATGGGTGCATATGCAGTTAGGATTTTAGAAAATATTGTAAAAATAAATTACTTTGATAACAATATTATAAGATTATTCCATAATTATTCTAGCATGACTTGTTAACCTAAAAACTGACAACAGCCCCCTATGCAATATGCTCAAATTTCTTTTCTTTTTTTTTTGATGTAAAACAATATGCTCAACTTTCGAGTATGCTAATGCTGCAACTTACAATCCACTATGTGGCCTAGCCAGATATACATTGGTCCGAGGTGGTGCAGTCACTAGAGCACAGCCACATAGTGGGTGTGCATGGCCATGTGAACTGTATTATAAAACATAACCGTAACCACAGCAGCTTCTTTTTAATTGCAGGAAAATATGAAGATTTTGAAGTTGCTCTATGCTCAGATAGGAGCATCACCCTTAATCAAATTTTGTGCCATCAGAGAATCTTGACTGCTTTAAATTCATTGCTGTCTTGTTACATCCAGCTTTAATAGCTCCACATTGATATGAACTCCCATCAAGCTTATCAGTTAACTATATTGTTCCAGTAATTTCAGATGCAGAAGTAATCTGGAACAGATATCTATCCTTTCATAAATCAATTTGCAACTCTAATCCTATGGTATGGAAAGAGAAAATCAGTCTCAAATTGGATGATAAAAGTCTGCACTGCTTGAGTCAAGGCATTATTGACGGTCAATTGTTTTGCTTGGGCACCAGGATGAGGAAGGTTCTAGACAGAAGCAAAATAATCATATTGAATGATTTATTGATTGTACATATGTATGTATGTGTTTTTCTTGTGCCTGCATGCGCGAGGTTATTGAAACATGATAACTCAGAACATTCACATATAATCTCTATTTCAAATTTTTATCACTAACATATCTCACATTTCAGTTTAAAATCATTTTATGCTAATTTAGTGAGTTTCCACTCATATGGGACGGGGGTTGGGGGAAGCTAATGATCTTTTGAGGGTTTTTACTAGCAAAAACACAAGATTTCATGCACAACTTGAATGGTGCAAAGAAACTGTAATTGGAACTGCACTTGTAGTAGGCAAACAGAAGACCTAACATACTTAAGAATACTTGGATCTATGGATGTGTGACCTTAAATTGATATGCATATTTTGTTTCCAAACCAACTTTAAAAGAAAGAAAATGGAATACATAGTCTGCAGAATGCCTCTCATTCCAGCTCATTCTGTTGTAAAACTTATTTTCAGTGATTAGTTATTGTAAACTATCATTTTCTGTAGCAAGTCTCCAAAACCACTTGGTGAGAATTTATCTAACAGTGAACCCCTCAAAATATGACTCCTAAAATGAAAAGCTTCTTGTAAATGATAAGATAGACCAGTGATTGATTGTTCCGAAGGGATTTACTTTATAAAGCTTTAGTTATATGAAACAAAATTATAAGAATTTTGAATACATTGAGGTTATACCAGGTAGGTATATAAGAAATCAACATAAAAAGGGTTTAAAAGCGATCCATCCACCGAATCTGCCCATTTTATCACAAAGGCCTGAGCCTGCAAATGCGCAACAACAGTAACTAAAAATATGACTATTCTCCAATTACATATTACTTAATTTTGCGGTCCAAGACATTCCTAGAAATCAAGGTAATGCATACCGTATGAACTTTCAATGATAATGCTAATAAATAAATTTTCCGAAGTACTGACAATAAATGCAAAACACGTACACTAGTGCTAACATGTAAACATATTTACAGGCATCCTTATGAAGTTTATAACATGGATTTTGAGCTTGCTTAAATCATAATTATGTCATGTTAGTTTACAATAATCAATACAGATATTCAGGATGGATTGTGATTCAAACTTCTAATAAACAGCTGAAAATAATGTCTGTTTTTATGAAAATTATATATGTATATAAAGCAGTTAATCGTCCATGTCAGGAAATACAAAGTAGCATTTTTGAGCATGGCAGAAATGGATACCTTACTCTCTACAACTTCAAAGGTCAATGAGGCAGTTCCCTGTATCACTAGAATCTACAAATAGGAAATCCAATTTAAAATTATCATAAACTCTTTAAAGCCAAATTTCTAATCCATACAAGCTGCTACACCTTGTGCACTCATCTTTGCATTGGTTTGATTTTTCTGTCATGCAACCTCCATCTGGTTCACCACCTAAAGCACGGCTACACTTATCATCCAAACAACAAATCATGATTCCTTCCACTTTTCGAGATCATTCAAACTAATCATCATATTCACAAGAAATATAATGGGACCTAATGAAAACAAGAGAAAACAACAAACTCAAATTAGCAAATAGCCAAACAATCTATTTTCTAAATAAGCAGAAAAATCAAGGTTTGTTCTTTGTGAACTATAATTTTCTAGAGATATAATAACTATCAACATATAGGCTGAAGCAAAAATATATGCAAAAATTTTAAAAATAGAAAATTAGAAAATCATCCTGCCAAACTACACATCAATAAGGTTTTATCCACATGATGTCAGTGTTTGATCTATAATCCACTTTTACCAGCAACAGGAAGCCTCTGGGGCAAAAAACCAAAGACACTTTTAGCATCAGTACTAGATGACAAGCATTGAGATAAACAAAATGAGGAGACTGATCTAGTGTTTTATAACTTGCTCTTCTCCAAATAAACTATCTGATTAATCATTAAGAAATGCATTATTTTTGACATAGTGATGCAGATTCACATTCCCCCTTTTTTTGCTTCCCTGAATATCATGGTAAACTCAACTCACTAAATATTCGAAGAGGAAGTCCTATTTGATATTACCACAAGCTCTTTCCCAGTCAAGGTTCAATTCATAAAAAAATGTTATGGATTTTACACCAATATCTGATCAAATTAATACAAGCTAGGTATGAGTACCGATACTCTCATTCAGCCAGGAATCAACAAAGACCTTATGATACAAATTCATTCTTTTGAATTGACTATGACTACAGTATTCAAAGCACAACTGCAGTCCCTTGGGTATTCAAGCAACACCCTCCACCTTTATCAACATCAATCTCTTTAAGATATTGCAAGTCGACCAACATTATAAAGATACACAAGTACCAATTTTATTGGATGGCATGTGCAGGATCTAGTAGTGTCTTAAGATAGTCAACGAAGAAAAAACCAATGGCATTCAAACAAAGGCCTCAAGGAAAACCTTGAGACGAACGGAAGAAAGCCATTTTGCAAAATTGACAACACGGTAGGCGTTCAGTTCGCTTTGTAAATAATGACAGGATTCTTGCTGCCCCAGAAAGTTCTTTCTTCAGGTAATCTGATGGTCAATTTCAGCAAATTATCTTAGAACATTAGCTCCTAGCAAAACAATCAGACAAACTCAAGAAAATGCAACAGAAAGATTTATTTAAGAATATATTAAAACAGCATCTTGTGAAGAAAAGAAACTTATCACATGTTAATAAAAGGAACCGACATTTACTATATCCAAGTTTTAAGCATTGTACCTTAAAGACAAAATATTATGTAAAAAGAACTCCAGCATGTATAATATTGAAGGGAAAAATGCATAAAAAATCTTCAACTGGAACAGAGATAATTAAAGCAAACATCATAAAATAAATACTAGATTTCATACAAAATTAGATGGCACTGAAATTATTACTGAAGCCTTAAACATGAGCATGTTGAAATGAAAGTTCATTAGAGAAGAACAAGAAAAGGTGAAAAAGCAGTATGCGGAAGCAGGAAGCGAGTCATAATGTCAATACTCAGTTCCAATGGCATTTTACCTTAGCACACATGAGGGCACTATGCCTGAAAGCTTTCACACTATTAAAGTACAAGAATAGCAATCCCATAATCCAATAATTTAAAGTGCTTTTACAGATACACTAAGACAGCCAATCTTATGAGTCCCATAATTAAATAGCAGATGGAATAATAGATGAACAAAACCTAAGAGAAGAATAGCCCAATCATGTCCCTTACCAGACCACCACGCCCCCCCCCCCCCCCCCCCCCCCCCCCCACCCCCAACCAAAACCAATCAGCCTAATTTTCGATGCAGCCACCATTATTTCTGAGGCTGTAAAGAAGGAATACCATCAACTAAGTGCACAGGGTATCTATCGATGCAGTCCTCCCATGGACTGTTGGGAGAAGGTTTCACGTTGCGAAGAGCCTGCCACACTGCACTGTTGCACTTGAAGCCGCTCCCGAACGCGATCTGCCATACCCGGTGGCCCCTCCGAATCCGCCCCTTGGCCTCGGTGTAGGCGAGTTCATACCAAATGGAGCTGGAGGATGTGTTGCCAAACCGATGCAGGGTCATCCGAGAGGGTTCCACATGGACAGGCAGGAGCTGCAGGTTCTTCTCGAGCTCATCGATCACAGCGCGGCCCCCGGCGTGGATGCAGAAGTGGTCGAACGCGAGCTTGAAATCCGGGATGTAGGGCTTGATCTTGGCATTGAAGAGCTTCTTGGCGACGAGGGTTGCAAAGAAGAGGAGCTGCTCGCTGATGGGGAGCACCAGGGGGCCGAGCGTGGTGATGTTGGTCTTGAGCGCCCCTCCAGCAATGGCCATGAGATCCTTGGAGAGCGAGACGCCGACCTTGCCGTCGTCATCCTGCTCCTGGTAGACGCACTGGAAGGCCTTGTCGTCGGCGCCGCGGTGGGTGCGCACGACGTGGACGAGCCTGTACTTGGAGCGGCGGCGGTCGGTGGAGCGGTTGGAGAGGAGCACCGCGGCGCCGCCGACACGGAATAGGCAGTTGGGGATGAGCATGGACTTGCGGTTGCCGCAATACCAGTTCTGGGTGATGTTCTCGGCGCTGACGACGACGGCGTAGGTGTTGCGGCGGACCTGGAGGAGGTCGCGGGCGAGGTCGACAGCGATGACGCCGGCGCTGCAGCCCATGCCGCCGAGGTTGAAGCTCTTGATGTTGCTGCGGAGCTTGTAGTGGTTGACGATCATGGCGGAGAGGGAAGGGGTGGGGTTGAAGAGGCTGCAGTTGACGACGAGGATGCTGATGTCCCTGGGCTTGATGCCGGTGTTGCGGAAGAGGGCATCGAGGGAGCTGAACATGATCTGCTGGGCCTCCTCGCGGGCGTAGGCCATGGAGGGGCAGGGCGGCAAGAAGTGCAGGGCCTCGGGGAGATGAGTCTCCTCGCCGAGGCCGGAGCGCTCGAGGACCTTGCGCTGGAACTCGAGGGCGTCGTCGTTGAATCCGCCGCAGAGGCGGGAGCGCTCCATGAACCTGCGGTAGGGGACCTGGAGGCGGTCCGGCGGGCGGTAGCAGGCGTAGTCGACGAGGTACACCGGGCGGGGCCGCGTCATGATGTAGAGGGTGCTACCGAAGACGAGGAAGGTGGAGCACACCACGACGCTCACCAGGTTGTACTGGAGGTGGACCCACAGCTGCCGGATATCGGCGCGCCCCGCCTCCACAAGGATCATCGCCATCAATGGAATCAAAAGCAAGGTCAGCAGGTGGGTGATCAGATAATGATACCCTAATTTCACATACTTCAGATTTACGCTCTGGAGGAAGTCCGGCAGCCGCCGGCTCGGGCTTTGCCCGTCGGCCGGATGCTGGATCGGGGCGCTACCCGCTCCTCCGTCGCCCATCCTGGACCCCTCCTGGAAGTTGAATCTATAAGAGACTCCGGAAAGGGGATGATGAACAGATAGATAGATTGATCGAAAGGGGGCAGGATCCCGTTTGCTATCTATCTGCGTCTACGGTTTGTCTATTTTTGATGCTTCCAGGCTGGTCTTTTGCACGTATCTTCACCCTCGACCCCCTGTTTCGGTGGCTGGTTGGCTTCTGTTTATATAGGCATAAGAAATAAAAGAATATCCCCAAAAAAAAAGTCCGACCCGTGCAGGAGAGCAGAATAATATATGGTTGGGAGAAATCGAGTAGGAGACGGATTGGACTGGCGAGTGGAATAATACCACGCGATGTAGGCGCTGGTGTTGCTATCGACGGTTTTAAGAAGCGACGGAACAGAGAGATCCTCAGAGAGGAGGCGAGTGATGGCGGCACGAGCAAACGACGGCGTCCGCGCTGTCCCCCTCGCGCGCGGATGAAAAAGTCTCCCCCGCTGGGCCCGCCGACGCTGTGGTGGGTGAGGGATGCCGTCGAGAAGAGAGAGAGCGTGTGTGCGAGAAAAAAATCGAAAGCGAGATGGGGAAAGACCAAACACTAATAAACAAGGCTTAAATATTTTAAAAATTTTAAATTTTAAAAAAAATTATTTTTATCCAACACTTTGTTTCGTTGCAATCAGACCCTCGAACTTTCAAATTGTTGCAATTTCTGTCCTCCCGTCTGATGGCTGTGATGGAAGTTGACCCGTGCGATCATTGATACATAGAGGAAGCTGATATTGCAAGAAAACCACATAGTTGTTGATGTAGACTGAAGTACATCCTGCTTTCCTTTCTTTCCTTCCATTTCCTTTCTAATTTCTCTCCTACGTGATGTGGCAATATGCAAATACAAATGCATATGGCATTTAAACTTGGTATAAGATCATCTGTAATACATGGCATGACCTCTTGAATGCTATGAATGGCAAATAGTTTTGTGAAGCTTCGCTATATAGGTTTTCTGTGAGCTGCATGCCAGTTGTGGAACTCTGTTGCATTAGCATTACCATATAGGTTTTATGAATTAAATGGACCATGAATTCAAAGCTGAAGCTGAAGAGAGTTCAGAGCTATGAAACTGAGGTTTTAAAACAGGACTGAAGAGAGTTTTCACAGCTGTGAAACTGAGGTCTGAAACATAGAATGAAGAGAGTTTTAGAGCTATGAAACATGGATTGAAGAGAGTTTAAGAGCTGTGAAGCTATGCTCTAAAACATGGACTGAAGAGAGTTTAAGAGCCATGAAGCTAAGCTCTGAAACATGGACTGAAGACATTTTAAAGGTAAGTGAAATTGATAAGTTTCACTGCATAACTTGGAGCTCCGAGACGTTCAAACTGAGCTCAATTTCAGAGCTCTAAAAATTTGAGAATGAGCTCAGAGCTCTGAAACTTTAAGACTAAGCTCAATTTCAGGGCTCTGAAACTTTGATAGCTTATTTTTTAGGAGCACTAAACCTTCGAAACTGAGATTTTGACCAAAAGGTAAGTGAAAAGTTTTAGCTGAAACTTTGCGACTGAGCTCAGTTTCAGAGTTCTCATGTATATCATTAGTTTCATCCTATTGCAGTCACCTGTATATTATTCAAGTTATAAAACATTCTTATAAAACAAATTGAACTTAAAACATTTTTGCATTCAAGTTAAGTACGGCCAACTGTATAGCATAGCTCTGAGACATTGAACTTATGGGTCTAACATTAGGATTCGAATATGGAATTGGATTGAATCGGAGTCACTCGTGACTCAGTCTGATCCAACCCTTTTGCAGCCCTAACCGACAGCCCAATAATTCTAAGATTGTTTCAAAATTTAGTCCTCCTGGAACCATCCAACATACTGACCCTACAGGTTAGTCCCCCTAACACTACTTTCTTGAGCGCCTGGCTGAGAAGAAGTAGACTGACTAGATCCACTAATGATAATGTCCCTTCTAGCATCTAAATGTGCTATGAGTGATCCCCTTACAGAAAGGTCGGGATAAAAATGAAAACCCCCAAAAAAGTTTGAGAGTTTTAAAGTAATTAAACCAATAAATAAAAGGTGCGCGAGCTCCAAATGGGCCAGAATACCTGGGACGCCCACGATTGCTAGCATAATTAATCCGTCCAATTTTAGGGGAAAAATACTAAAAAATAACATCCCAACAAAATACCTGTCATCTAATATTGTGGTGGACTTTGACCGGATCAAACCTCTTGATTTTGTACTTCGTGATGGATGGACCCGTATGCGACACTGAATCTGATTTTCAGTGAAAACAAAAGCGACAGCCCTTGGATGGAGTCAAAGTCCCCGACACCTGGAGAGAGTCAGATCACAGCGGGGCTCCAAATTCTCCCACCTACCGCTTTGAACCGATTTTTTTTTTCTTACAAGCTAGTACATATAAATTTAAAAAAAAATCAAAATATATTACATCTCGAAGCGCATTACACTTTCTTTTTCTAATCTAAACATGTCTCTAAAATGGTTGGAATACTTTTCAACAGCGTGAAGAAGAAAGAGAAGCAGATTAACATCATCCCTTTAACAACTGGACATATAAAACGAGTTACAAAGTTTAAACAATAAATTTTAGGTGTGATGCCCAGTCAAAGTACAGTGGCTTAGAGCAGGAGAATCTTATCCGGCTTCGCCAGAATCACTCTTTAATTGCACAGGACATTGACTTCTCCCGTTGCTAACACAACTGCTGACGAATAACTTGTGCCGCACGATCAAAAGTCACTTCAATCAAGAAAAAAAAAATCCTTCAGCGCAGCCGGCAAGGTCTAGTTCAAAAGGCTAATTAAAATGTTTGCCAGAAAGACTTCAGGCATTATCTCTTCAATGAAATAAGAACATCGAATACCTGCTATACGTTTTCTACTTGGTGATATTCTAAAAATCACAGCTATACTTACCAAATTGGATTGACAAATTCATTCCCATATTTTTCTCGTGGCTACTTTTCTATTCCTTTTTTTTCTCGTGGGGTGAAAGGTTAAACATGGAAGAAAGGCATGACCAACTTAGTTTTCTTTTTTTTCAACTCGTGTCTCTGTAATCACTGAATGGCCCTCGAATCTCATGCATACTTGTACAAGAGGGCAAACTAGTATATGAATGTGTGGCATAGGACCCAATGCCAAATTTAATAATGCTACGTTATCGCTTTAGCTTGTTAGTTTCGGCTTAGCCTCGCACACGCTTTGTCTGAGTTCAGGAACATAGTTGCATACAATTCAACTGATGTAGTTCCTCTACCTTATGTTGCGTAATCATGTTGCTTTGTATCTTTGTAATTAACTTGTACACTTCAAGAAAAGCTGGGGGAAGCACTTCGCCTCCTCCATTTACCCTCAAAAGAGTTTGGTGGAGGTAGCATTGACATCATTCCTTGACCTTACATATGAAAGCCACTTTAAACCAAAGCATCCAATAGCCTAAGGTCACCTAAGTTGTATGATATATATGTCACCTGAATTCAGATAGACAAGTCTAAGGGAGCATTGTTAACCAGATTTTGATCACCAAACTGCAAATCTCTCTCAATAAAATGAGTAACCGTGACCAACAAGGCTGATCGAAGCCACACGGAATCCACCTCTGAAGTTCCTCTGTTCCTTATCAGAAAATAGATCCGCTATCAACACATGTTTTTTAATTCAGAGAGAAAATCTTATGCCTCAACTGGTTGTCATAATTGATGTTAACCCTCCACCAATCAGCCTGATAGACCGATTGAAGAATGACTTCGTCAGCACCCACCAGATCCGGGTCTATGCTCCAAGATATGCCTTCTCCTAACAGCCAATTAAATGTCCAAAAACACATACTCTACTTCCTCTGTTTTCCTTCTTCTTCTTCTTCTTTTTCATTTTGTTGTTATCAACATATGAAAATATATTTTCAAACCAACATAGTGGGATTTTGCATGCCCAGCTAACTTATTCATAGGATGTCCTGTTCACCAGGGGAAAGCTGATTTCAAGTTTACAGTACAGTTTAGATGGGACAGACTGAAGAAAAATGCTGGAGGTATTGTTGGGTAATTCAGTTTGATTTCAATTACATGTACCATAAATTCTTAGGTACCACATAAAATAAATTGTTATGTAACCTTTTAAAAATTAGCTGCTGTTTTCTATAGCAATAAAAAACATGCCTCATTTTGTGGAACCGTACTTTGGATTCAACATGGAAACTTATGCCCCTAATGCAAAACACACGGAAACTTGGGCTATAAGAAATCAACATGATTGTGGCGGTAACCTTTGACTACTCTAAACAATGGATAGAGTGGATAAGGCTTCAAAATTTACATAGCCATTACTTGTTTGACTGATGAAACATTAATATCTCACCGTAGTTACTGATAGGGTTGTTTGGCTCCGAAATTAGTACTAGAACTGTTTCTGCCCGATCGAGAAGTGAGGGTGATGCGCTGATCGAGCAGAGGTAATCTGTGGTGAAGTTATGTTCACTACTTCAGTTTGAGATACATGTATAGCTTGTTTGACTTCAGTTCAGGATTGTAGTCCAGGCTTCTCAAGTGAAGGCAAGGGGCTTAACAGAGGTAGGTTGACATCAATCTTTAGATTGAAGATTTCTAGTACCAAATTTTGTTCCAGCTGATCTAAGGTTCTTGAAATAAGAGGAAAGATGATATGCTTGGATAAGGTGATGATAATGATAGCGGTGCATGTAAGAGATTCCGATAAAAATTCCAATTCTAAATTTTCAGTCATGCTGCACCTATTCACTTCAATTGGCAACTCTCTGCATGATACTGCGAGTTCTTTAACCTGCACCTTGCCTGTGAAAGCCATTCTAAATCAAGACATCAAGTAGCTTTAGCTTATCTATGTTGGTTTCAAGATATCATACCAGAAGCAAATAAGAGAAGGCTAAAAGAACATTGTTAAGCAGAAATCAGGCACCTAATCATACATCCGTCTCAATAAAATAAATAAACATAACTAGCAAGCCAACCAAGCTACATTGTATCGAGCTCAAAAATTTTTCTCCATCTCTTCTCATAAGAAACAAGGGTCCACTAGCAGCATAAATTTTTTCTTCAGATTCAGTTCATATTTTAAGCATCTTATGTTACGACAGCTTGCCACCTTGATGTCGGCCCTCCACCTAAATCCAACTTGACATCCTCATTGAAAGAGTGACTACATCAAGATACTTCATATATGGGTCTGTGGACAAGGAAATGTTCCCTGCAATTGGACTAGGAAGGTTATATGGTCTTAGCATGCCGACCAAACTTATACTCCCTTTTATTTTTTTTTTTTTTAAAAAAATTGTGAACCAAACTGGTGCCCAGCTACCCTATTTTATGATTTGTCTTCATGGTGGAACACATAATTTGAATGTTCAAGTTTATGATTCAGTTGACAAGAGGAGGGCTGAAGTTGGAGGGCTTGTAGGGTCCACTGGACTTACAATTCAAGGTCTGAGATCCCAAAAATCACCAGTTAAATGAAGTAGGGGTGTTCTCATAAATGGATGCAGCTAAAGTCTCCAAAACTAACTCAATAACTATATAGATATCCTCTCCAGGATACCATTTAGAGGATATATCTCATCCAAATCTGGGATACACAAATATCCTCTGAATCCTTTGCAGGATACAGTCCAATGCTATGTTACCATTGATGCAGCAAAAAAGTAGCAGCTATCATTCATTCTGCTCCATAATTTTGCTCAATCAGACAGTAGTTCATTCTGCCTCAATTTTGTAACTTGTGCCAATGACTCTCATGAAAGAACAAAAGCAAAGAACTCCCTAATTGCAGCATGAGCAGAAGTGCCGAGTCTATATACTTGCATATACAAAGTAAGTTTAGTGTTAATCAATACTAATAACTGAAGACAAGCTGAAGTTTACGATGAGAAATGGTAATTTGATGAAATCTAGTGAAGAGAACGATGTGAATATGGGAACAACACCCATTTGGCTCTGATATTGGCATCCATGCTGACTTTAGGTAATAATGAAGCAAGGTAATAAATTGCAAGTTCCAATTCATAAATTTTGCTTGCAAGAGCAGCATTATGGATTTACTAATTCAAGGACATGAAAAATTAAAGAAAAAACAAAAATGGTCATATGTTAGATGATTGATACTGTTATA
This sequence comes from Phoenix dactylifera, assembly GCF_051530095.1. Lineage (NCBI taxonomy): Eukaryota > Viridiplantae > Streptophyta > Magnoliopsida > Arecales > Arecaceae > Phoenix > Phoenix dactylifera. The sequence goes on along the minus strand of NC_143198.1, from coordinate 26,639,566 downwards.
CTGACATCACATAAGCAATGTAGCAAAAGAAATTTTGCCTTATCTGATAGTATTCACATCAGAGTTATTTTATGTACGCATGTGCATAAACACATACATATGCATGTATTTATGACATGGCTCATACTGATTTTAATAACTACTTAAGTAATAAAGATTATATATACATTCTTTGAACCATTATTAAATAATAGCATTAACTTATCAGAGTAATCTAAGCTATGATCCTACTATTCATGAGTTCAAGCCTAAGCAAGTAGAGAAGCAGCAAGAAATAATCTCATTATCATTGAATGGCAAGGCAATATGCTTAAACTCCTAAATTATTCTAAAAACGTTCGATCATAAAGATAACAGAGATGGAACCCAACCAAAAATGAACTGACAAAAAGGCAACAACAACATCTATCCTGCCCTTTAGGAAAGTATTCCAGGAAAACTTTAGTATGAATTGAATATAAATTGCTGAGTCCATATGCTAAACCACAAAATTAAAGAAAGTTATGTAGTGGTATATCTATAACAGAGACAGGTAAAGAAAGGAAGTCCTCAACTTTAAGTTATAAGTTAAATCCAAAAAGAAATCTTCACAAACTTTATCAAGCTTCACTCTATCAAAGACACTTATCAGTGGTGGGTTAATTACATGTACCCACAGATTCTTGGGTTTATGATGTAATCAATTAAAAAACCTTAGTTATTGATTTTTTGTAGCATTATTGCTCTGATGGTTCATCATCCAGCATGGTAATATAAGAAAAGAAGGAATTTTTGTGATCTGAAAGCAGACTATATGGGCCTGTTTCTTGACAATTCTATGTGTAATATTAAGTGCGCGTCCTGTGTACTCGAGCCACAAACCAATTTGCATCCGAATATCATTCTTGGCTAAAATTTTAAATCATATTGCTTTTGTTGCTCCAATTTAGCAAACATTGCCTAGTGCAAGCAACAGCAAGCACCATTCAGACAGAAAAATCTTCCATTGTTTGCACCAAGATTCATGGAGCAATCCTGCACAATCACAAGTTGAGTCAAGTCTAGAGGGAAATCTAATATGAGAAAGAATATATTAGGAGATACTCCCTTGCTTAATTATATATAGTAAGGTCAAATGGCAGAAGTTTTATTCATACTTATATATAGTTTAAGATATATTTCCTTGCCCACTGGACTTCAAAAACACTAAGAATAAACTTCTCCCAATTCATTCAGCATTCTCTCCAATCCCTTCCACATGGGCAATGAAGAGAGGAAGGAAAGAGATTAATTTCCAAGTAAAATCAATGGTTTCCATGAGTTATTTAAAATCAAGCAGAAAATTCACTCTTAATCTTAAAAAAAAAAATTGACCACGATTTTACACCTCCAAATGCTACAAAATTTTCTACATTCCACCTACTGATAAAATCCTAACTGAATTCGGCTCCGAGGGTATCTAAGAGAGCATCAAATTGTTAATCTCGAAGGGAAGTTAAAAAAAAAGAAGAAGAAGAAATACAAGCGAATGCCCTATATCATGATGGAAATTTAAGAAAACTTTTAGACGAAGAATAGATTTACCTGCGTTCATCACCGAATAACGATTGATTTAACGAAATATTTCAACTAGATCTTCGATCCGTAACACATCACAGAGAACGTTCACCCAGAACACAAGTAGAAAAAGGCCTTGCACCGATTTGGGCCGGAACGGGCGGGTCGTTTGTTCCTATCAATGAGAATGAGGACGAACCCGAGCCCGCAAACGAGTAAATTTTGGGCTCGGATGACCTCCTTCGCAACAATTAAACAACCCTATGGCCATTGCCGGTGTGACGGGCGTAACAAAAAATTGGAGTCCTAATCTATTGGCATGGCATCTTTTTGCGATACATTATCTGTTCCAATGGGTCTTTATCTGCTGCAATTTCGATCTTGATCTTTCACTATTGTTCACAGTGCCAGATTATGAAGGCCTCTTTCATTATGTTTTGTGAGACATTCATGGCACCACCAGATGGGTTGGGTCGGGTCGGGTCGGGTTGCCTTGCCTGATGGGTTCTTGATTTTCACATGGTGCAACTTGGGTCCGGTCAACCAAAACCTGGTTCGGATTCAACCCGTTGTTCGTGTCGGGAGTGTCAGGTTAGGCTTATAAGTGGAATTGGATTTGGATTGGTGAATATGGTTTAAAAGTCAGGGTAGATTTTGATTGAAGGCTCGAGCAATGTTATCAAAACTAAACCCGAATTCCACCATACTCTACACTCCATTCACATTTTAAATATGCCAGATTATTATACTTCTTTTGTATTATTATAATTCAGTATTCTTGTTTATGTAATTTTTAATTTTGTTGGAATATTCCACGTCTTACAATTTTCTCTCCTTCACATACAATCTATACCGAGTCCATGTCGATTGAGAAATTCACAAGGTGTAACTTTCATTGAATTCTTATACTTCCCACACTAACTTCCGATTTTTTTTTTTTCCTTTCCCTTGGATTTCTTTTTTTCTTAATTTTGTTAATCTACTTCCTGGCAATCTAAAGTTGGGTTATGACAGATAACTACGAGATGGGTTAGGACGTGTGGTTCAGGTTGAGTTAAAGCAAGATGGATTGGGTTGGCAAGTTAAAATGGGCCACGTCATGCCAAGTTAAGAGAAAATGGAGCAGGATGGATGGGTGAGGTCAGCCTGGTGGAGTTGAGTCCTCAAAGCGCCTGCATACGAGAGTTATAAAGGTTTCAGTAATGCCGTTGCTTCATTGCAGCGGATCCCATCCAACAGCCGTTATTTGCTCCATCTCCATATGATTTAGTTATAATAGCATTACAATCAACGAAAAAAACAAGAAAAATACAAATGAGAAATTAGGGTTATAACATGCATTATAATCATTTGTAATTATACACTTTTATAACCTGTTATAATGATCATTGTCTTTTTCTCATTATTATATATACCACGTAGCAAAGAGAGTCCATGAATGTTAGGATGATGGTTATAATGTTATACCAATGGTTGTTATGTTATACCTTGCGAGAGCACAATAAAGTTAGTTCAATTGCATGGTTGTTATTGTGAGGATTCCGTGTCAGCATATGTTTAGTCCCACATCATTTATTCGCCGGAGAAATTTTGAATACTTATACATGACTAAAAAACTCAAAAAATACCTTTCAGTTAGTCTTATTAGGTGAGGTTCTGAGTTGTTATAAATAGTATCAGAGCAGACCCATCTTATGACCTATGTGGACTAAGAAACACTGCAGCATAGATCGTGGTGTTTGCAATTAAATTTAAATGAACTTAGACCCTCATTTCGATGAAGATGTCAGAACTTAAATGGGAAGAGCATGTGAGGACCCATGGAGACGTTTATTTAGTCCCACATCGATTATTCATTGGAAAAATTATAGGTACTTATATAGGACTAAGGAGCAATGTGCGTCAAAAGACTTGAAGAGTTATTAGAGGTATTCCCATATTAAGATTGTCGGTGAGTGAATTTGACAAATTATATCAAATCTTTAATGACATAGTTATCTTAGCCTCAAGAGATCGATATCTTCAGTTTGTAGAATCATTAAAATCTATCAATTGTTATTTTGTGAACATTGTTTTAGTCTAAACTTTTTTTTTCATATTTCAGAAACCATTGAATCAAGAACTCTGCTTCAACCAGTTGCAGCTATAAAACAAATTGCCGCAGACTAGACTTCAAAACAGAGCATACGTAAGCACGTCCAAGTTCATGGACCTATACGGCTGTTGTTGGACTCACATAGCTGCCATGGACCCATGGTTGTCGAAACAGAGCTGACTTGTAACTTCAATCTTCTTTTAAGGCTTGCCTCAATCAAAGCTGCAGCAAGATTGAAAGTGTTGTACAATGATTTGATATCAAAGAGATATAGATGATCACAGAGTTCTCACACTCTCTCTCCATTTAAACCCTGACGAATAATAAATCCATTCTGTAATGTCTTCTAATCCATATAAGCTATGAACAAAATCCGCTCTGATATTATTTATAACAATCCAGTTCTCATCTAAAAATGCTAGCTAAAAGGAATTTTTTGAATTTCTTAATTCTGTATAAATATCCAAGATCTTTCCGATGAATACTGATGTAGGACTAAATATATGCCTGCATGAATTCTCACATAATATTATTATTAATTATATACAAAAAATCGACTTATTTTTTATATTTTATAAAAAAAATAATTACTACACTCCTTTTACATAGCTCTATCCCATGTTAAAAGAAACCATAACCATACAGCAGCCTACAAAATGTAGAAAAGCAATTGATTTTAGGCTTTTATGTAGAGAATTGAACTTTACATAAAAATTGATATTAAATATATCTCTATAGCTTTCTAAGAGAACAAATGCTTATTATAGCAATATTTAATAAAAATTTAAAATGTGAATCAACGAGGTGAGAAATTTGTCCCTTGGCTATCAAAGTATAAAGATTATCTCTCTTTTTTTTTAAGAAAAAAAAATGTTTTGCACCTCTTCCACTTTCCCGCTTCTCTTGTTTAGTTACATAATATGGACTTATGGAGTGGTGAATCAACTGCAAATTCATTTTTCGTTTTTTTCACAGCAATCGATACTAGTAGTTGGATCGGCCAGATGCTCCCAAGAGAAGAAATGGTAAATATGTATGTGATCCTTCTGTTATAAGTGAGTAGATCCATTGAATATAATCATACAGAAGAAGAACGCTAATATATAGAGGAAGAAAACCTTCTGAATGCCATAAGGTTCCAAACTTAAAAAAGGACACAATTACATAGGCAAGCCAAACACTTCAATTTGTGGCCTGTACACAAGCAGTCTGCATGCAGGTGATTCGGATCACTTCTCTTCCAGCTTTTTTTTTTTTTTTTTGACTTTTTTGATTAAAAGGAGACTAATGGGCAAGGAGCCACATTAGCCACCAAAATTTATAGAGAGAGCTACGTACAGACCTCAAAGGCTACAGCCAGATGGGAAGAGAATACAGAGAATATACAAAATAGGAGTAGATTAAAACAAATTGTGCCATCGAATCAATCATCTTCTTGTATACCTACTTTCTAATACTGCTTGTCACTCTTGGTGGCTATCTTTTTTATGCGCTTAAGTAGCCATCACTACCGAACATTGTCTTGTCCCCTCTACTTTTTTATGCCATAAAGACTCCGATCTAATTTGATTAGTGTAACAGTGTTCCAGTGATTTATTAAGGCCCAAAAGCCTCCACAAACAAGTTCTCCACTTAAGTTCTCTTGCGTACTGTATCGTATAAATCAAATGACAATGGCAACAAGCAACACTATTGCTGCATACTTCCAACCAGCTCCTAAAAAGTATAAAAATCCTCTCACCTTGGCCTAATGGCTGATTGCCATGTTTTTTTTTTTTTTCAAAATAATTGATCCATGTTGCCACCCTCCTCACTTCTTGATTATAATGGTTGAAGCACTGGAGTTGAGGACTACATCAATGAAAACCAAAACATTCACCACTAAAAAGCTCGGTGATGCTTTCTTGACGACCCTTATTGGGAAAAGTTGCAATTGCTCAACTTGCATCTTCGTTGCCTTCACCATTTACTTAACCGTGTATTTTTCACAAAATCGGGCGTTATAAATGGGAAGACGCCAACTTTTGAGTTAGTAAAATCTCTTGCATCAATATAAGAGATCTAAAAGCAATCCCAATCTAACTTTTGATATTTAGCTTAGCCTCTACTATTATAATTCCAAAATTGAAAAATAAAAGTTATTTTTTTAAACAAAACAACAACAAATTATTAAGCAAGCGTAACACACGTTCACAAGCAATGGCTGATGGATCGATAGAAGTGAAGATTACATGGGACCTACGTGACATGGGATAGCCAAAATGCATGCACCTGAATTCACGTGCAGGCAGTGCTCCAAGCAATACGAACGATAAATATTTCAGCAGGCGAAGGAAAAGACCCCACTCTATGAAGGGTCACCCGAGATCTAAGGCCTTTTTCTGCTATTCTGGCAGCCCGTGATTGCTAGAGACCGCAGGCTGCTGAAAAAAATGAGAACAGAGTGGGGACAGCCCCTTCGGGCCCCAGAATTCCGAGACACCTTGGAGCAAAGCCTTGGACATCACCAAAGGCTGAAGAGTTGGATCACATGACCAGCAGCAGCCACAGACAATGATAAAATAGTGCAAGCTCCCAATAGGGCAGAGACAAGACACCCTGTTTCCTGGTGAAACATGGGTATATGTTATTCGTAGGAGGTTTTTCTAGAATGATCCGTGACTCTTCTGCTATTATTTTTTTTTCTGGCATGAGATAGTAAATTAAGTTGGATTCATCTTTTTTTTACTCCTAACTAGTAGCAATGTTAAGGGAAGAGAATAGGTTAATTTAGTAGAATAAGGGGACCAGTCTGCTCATTAACTACTACTTACTTTTGGACAATGTCTTGTGGAGGTGGTTTAAAACTCCACGTGTGTTGACGTAGTAATTTTCACATTAAGTTTCGTGATCGTTAGTTAATTGTAATGTCAACTTCTGATACATATTTTTCTGTATGAAATGGTAAGTAGCGCAGCTCCACTTTTAATTATTTGCAAACCACCCTGCTTAAAGAATGATGATTTAATGCTTTTTTTTTCCTGTTTCCATTGACCTGTGATTCTACATAGACCCCAATGAATTTTCTTTTCTTTCTTTTTGTTTGGTTTGATTTATTGCAACCCATTGGACCACAGCCATCCATATCACCTGCCATGCGCATCGCATTGGTCCAACTCTAATGCTGAATATTTGTTGCATGAACAATATTCAAATTTAAGACATCCTCTAAGCAGCATAACACATTTACCATTCATAAGGTCTCAACCAAATTTTCGTATAATTCAGTTCTATCTCACATTTTACTAAGTGCAATATATACCTGATTGGGCAGGAACTCATTCGAAGAAACATGGATAACAAATCCAGAAAGATGCAAAGAATTTTAATTCAAGAACATATTCGATTGGAATTTTGTCCCAGTCGATACCTACAATATTGATCTCTTAGGAAAAGTCCAAGTAGATAGTAAAATATAATGTGGACTTGGTTCGCCAACTTGAATATTTCACATAAATCTGAAACCATAAACCAACTACAGGATCCACCTGGACACACACACACACACAAGGGGAGGAGGAAAATTTATGATAACCAACATTATAACTAAAGGTCCTCAAAAATATTGAAATTTGATATAGAAGTTGGTGGCCTTACGTGCCAGGCATGTCACTTTCTTTTTTGATGAGAAAAAAAAGGGGTAAAGTTATAGATATGTCACAGTTAAGCCAATTATTTTCTAGAAAGCCTAAGGCAGCAGGCAACCACTGCTACTCTCCTCATGCTAGACTTTTGTTCTCTCTTTGTTTCACCTAGAAAAGAAGTTTGAAAAATATGCCAAAGAAAATGATAAAGTATCAAAACAATTTCGTAACCAAGAATTTAATTTGAGATTGTATTCGTATATAAAAATGTAATTAGGAAACTTGTTTAGGTTATTGGTAGATAAATAACATGCTTCTGCAGTGCTTAAGTATGATTTGTTGAGTAGGCAGCAGCCAAGTATGTCTCACCATGAGTAATCCAAGAAATATGCAAATGTCCTAGCTACCTTTAGAAGTTCTGATCTCTTCAATGATGGATTCACAAGGACATCCCATTTAAAATATTCAACTACAGCAAAAACCACCTAAATTTTCGGTTGCCTAAAAGCAGGTCCTTAACTTATCTCTTGTTATATCACCTAATCCAAGATCAAACTCCACTCTTTCCCTCGCTCTGTTTTCATCTCGCAGCAAGGAAAAGAAGCGTCTTGAACGGAGAGTTGGCATTATATTTAGATGCAACAAATCTTAATTATTTTCATGCATGGAGTTCACGAGGGCCGCAGGGTTCACGAGCTCTGCAGCACTAAAAGACGGCTCCGAGGCCCTTCTTTTAAAACGTTCAATATCATGTGCATTGATGGAGGTCAGCACCTACCAAAAATCCCACGACCTCCATTTAAGGATTATGGGATCGTGGTATCGTGCAAGGAACCAGAGATTTCCTTGCTTGCATATAAAATTTTCATGGTTAATGTATCCATTGGAGAAACCCCTCCATCTTTGTTTGATATATTGATGATTTTTAATAAACAAGTAGAAGAATGATCGATTTTTTAGAGCTTGCATATGATTCTCATACTTATAATGTTTCTTTTGAGAATGATCATGTAGTGGGGAACTTCTTTAGGCGAACATATAAAAAGTGAAAAACTTATAATGCAGTTGAAGCTCTAATAATATTTGATGAATTTCGTTGTAGAACAGTGCACTCTGGTATCACGTCGGTTTGAGTTTCTGGCATCCATTTTAATGGTTTCAAGAAGAACATATGATACGGTCATGCACTTGGATGTTTGCCTTTTTTTTTTTTTTTTTGTAAGTTAAAGCTTTTGGGGAATATTCTTCGTTTGGCTTAAATGTCTCTAATCCTTGTCATTCTCCTCCATCCATCTAATGCCGGCTTGTCACGACTAGTACAAGTCACACTCACAATGATTTTAGCTAGATTATGCATATTAATATATAGATATAGTGAAACTATATATATAAAAAAACGGTCATGCGTTCATTTCCAGCTATGATCCAAAACTTGTAATTAACCTGGATATGTGTGATGGAGCAGAGCTTTGTTTTTTTAGCCATTCTTCCATTTAGAGTTGTGAGAGCATATGGGCTATTTTCAAATATAAACATACGCAGTATGGATGATTGCGAACCAAATTACTTGAATAAGAATTACCAGTGATCTAAGCTCAGCATAGCGACCGATCCCATTTGGATCACAACATGCCATCTAAACTCATGCACCAGAGCTGTTGGAGCCCGCATAATATATTATTTATAAAGATCAATTTTACGAGTTCATAAGCAAATGTTAAGAGTAACTATAACCAAAAAAAATATGAGATTAAATTTTTAAAATAAAAAGGTAATGAATTAGAACAAATGATGAAATACAATATTCTTCAAGTTTAGAGTTTGAGGCAAAAAAACAAAACCGCTTACCGCTTAATCTATGGGTGTCCAAAACCAGGCCGGGTTGGGTCCAACCCCACCCGCCCACATCCCACTTGTGCCTGCAAACCAGGAATCTGGCGTGATGCGGCAAAGCAGAGGACGTAAACATGATACGGCTAATGCCAAGGGCTTGGGCGTAAATTTGAGATCATATGCACGTGGTCTTATCATGATCGGAATGGATGGCTGCCTAATAATTGAGATAGGCTCGAAGCTTTTTATTCCTTTTTCTCCCCAAATTGGGCCCCACCTGGGGATCCAGTTGGTACGGTGGATTTAGTTGACGTGAGATCGGATCCGATATTATTAGAAGTAACTTTTGCGAATTGGCTATAATTTTGGCTTTGATGACGTATCCAGGCACGATGCATGACATCAGCCGCACGGTCCGTCGGCCGCCCGATCGTGGTATCTCTACATGCCCGCACACGCATATGCATGTATTAGTATTTTCTCTTTTTTTTAAAAAAAAATCATATTATTATGATGCAGGTATGGTTAGAGGTATTTAAGGGCAAATTTAATTATACCTATTGTGGGAATAAAGGATCCAAGCTTAGTCCCACGTCGATTAGATAACGGAGAGGTATGTTCCTTAAATGGAGGGGAGTTACCCCTTTCTCTTCAAAGGTGCTTTTTGCGGGGCAAAACCGTGCGTTGGGAAGAGACTATGAAATTCTCTTTAAAGCGAATAATACCTCTGAGGAGAAGCAGTCGCTTCCGCCGTTTGAGCTCGGTGGAGACTGAGTTCTGGAGTTCGGAGGATACCCTCCAACCTCATCAAAACCCATACCCAAACCTCTAGAATATATTTATTTTATTCAAATCCAAACCTAAATTTGATTAGAATTTTGAATTAGTGCCTACTATTGCGCCCCCACCCCCTTTAAAAAAAAAACCTAGTAGATTAGATTTCGGGTAGAAATTAGGTACCTAACAGGTTGTTTTGCTATGCTTTTGCCTATTTTTTTTCATATTATTGTTACATCCAAAATATTATCTCATAAATTATGAAACATGAAAAAATAGTTATAAAAAAATATAAAAAAATATCTGAAAAGGGACATCTATTGAACTATTATTTGTTATCGATATATATCTATGGAATTGAAAGATATGAAGAGTAAATAAAATATTATAATAATATACCTCATTATAAATATATTTAAAAAATACAATAAATGATGTGGATAAAATTTATGGAGAAACATTATTATAGTTTCACTACTCCCTGCTTGTTTTTTTTTTCTTTTATGAATAAAAAAAAGATAGACACATAGACATGTATGTATGCATTTATATACCTATGGGTGTAAGTATTAAATATATATATTTTGTATATACGCATATAATCGGTTTGGGTTTTACGTTTTGGAGTATGGATCTAGTTAATCCAAATTGACCCAATAAGACTTCATATTTAATTTTGGAACCCAAATCCAATAATCTAAATGGAAAGAAGGAAGACATTTTCTCAATTCACTCAATTTGAATTTCTTAAGGCAATAAGAAAAATAAAAAAATCGAAAAAAAAAGTTCTAGACCCCTTTTTTCATTAATTGAAGAATAAAACTAATTACAATTCCTTTATTTATACTAGTAAGTGAGTCTTTATAAAATTTAAGTTGAATTCCTTTTCTAATTGAAATATGTTAGTGCTTTTTTAAAATAGTTGTGGCTAATGAAAATAATCACGAAAAGATTAAAATCCTCCTGAAATCAAATCTTGACTTCTATCAACTTTTTTTAGTCGCTTCACGATTTTTTCTAGAATTTGAGTTATGCTTAATCAAATTCCTTTTCAAAAGAAAGACTTTAGTATGATCAATCCACTTGGAGTCCCAAACATTTCATACGTTCTCAATTGCTGCATGCTTCAAAACACTTTATCAGTAGACTGTAGTATTGCATATCTCAAAAAGTTATGCAATTTTAAAAAAGGAGATATTCAATCGGTTATACGTAAAAATTATGGTCTCTAAAAATTATGGTCTTGCTCCCAAATCCAGTCCAAACTTATCCGAAGTATTTAAAGATGGCTTATAGCAGTTCAAACCTATGGGTTTATTTTTCATGCTCAAACCTTATTTTTTGGGTTGGTTTTGGGTTGAATTAGTGGGTTATCGACCTCCATTGATACACCTATTTTCATACTGTAGTTGTATGTTCTACATATTTGATATATTTGCCATGTTTATATTTAATACTAGGCATATTTTGTCATGCATATATTGCACTGCAAATGCATCACACGTATCAATAATGCAAGCTCTTAGAGTTTGGCTGTTACGTAACATAAAAAAATGACACTAAATGATTGGAGACGAGGCGAGACTGATAATGTTGCACGAACAATGATCTAGCTATCTAATGGAGACCAAGCATAAGTATTTCAAATAATTAAGTACTAATACAAAATTGGGCAGCTGAGAACAAAATTATAGACAGGTAAAAAAAGTTGAGCATGCTCAATAGACCTCATAAGAATGCTATTTGATTTTCTTTGTGATGGTCATAAAAGAAGGAAGATTTGTAATAATTCATGCGGAGGTTGTGTAACTACATTAGAATTTGACAGAAATTGCTCGATGATATACTAATGATCAGTATAGGACAACATCAAAATGACTTCTAAATACAAATGGAAATGTCAGAAGATTTGTTGGTTATCATGAAAAATCTTTTTTTTTTCTTTCCTAAAACGGGCATTTCATACATCACAGATACGAATACACTCAATGGAATCAGAAAACAAAAGATTTCGAAGTGCTTCAAGCATCTCACCCTCCCCAGTCCATAGGGTACTTTCTGAGTGGCTCGCAACATATGCCGCCACCCAGTCGGCCGCCCTATTAGCTTCACGATATACATGCATAGCCTGAACTATAACACCCTCTCACACCATCGTCCAACTATTACAGAGCAGGAGATGAACTCCTCCATCACTACTTGGGCCTTGTCGGACCCAGCTGATCATCGTAGCCGAGTCACCCTCTAGCAGTACTGAAGTCGCTTGAAGCACTTGTTGTGCGTAACACATGTCTGTACTTTTTTATTAGTACAACATTTTTTGCTTCATACTTTTCCAGAAGATTTTTTTCTTTCATTTCTTCTTCATTTGATTACGCTCCGCCCTTACATAGATACCATCTCTTAGACTCCGATTTATCTATACTTGACCTTAGCGAAAAGGCGAAGAAAGTGATCATTTTTGATACTTCCTACCAAAGCCTTTAATCCAACCCCTCACCTCTCTTTCACTAGTGATGGAGGATAAATCAAGATCCAACTTCAATTAATTTAACCCCTTCTCAGCACTCTAAATGGAATAAAAGTTAGCTTGACACTACTGAGAGCCTTCTCATTCCCCTTCACCAATATGTTTTTTTGTCTTATTTATTGAAGAATTGGTTTCTGAGCTTTAGCTGTACGGTGGTTAGCGGAATGAAGACAAGAGTACAGTTGGGCCCCTTTTCCCGGCCGCTTTACGTTTCTCCGCCCCTCCTTTTGGCGGTTGCCGGGGAGAAGACAGAGTACAGTGCTCGCGCCCGTGACCGTTGCATGTGATCAGGAGATGTTACCATCAGCGCCCTCTAAGAACACCCATGGCCCCTAGACCCACTCACATGTGCCCCTTTGGCTTTCCCAACAAAAAAACTATAAGAAAAAAGAAATGTTAAAAAAAAAAAATTGGCATTGTGTAGAGAAGTGTATGCAAATTAATCTAATAATTTTACACTAGGAAATAAATGAATAGCACTATGACATCAATTGCCCAACAAATGCCTACAACTTAAACACCTAACTTCATGCCAAATGATTATAATAATTAGAGTAAGAATGTAAAAGTATGTCGGATACGACCATCTACAAATTGGCCTCGTGTCAGCTCTAATGGATGCGAGTACTTATTGAATTTTTAAGAAGAGATTAGTAGTTAACAACTACACTTGTCGCAGACATGTGTCGGCTGCTGAAGCGGACATATGGATAGTTGGCAGTAATTCATGGAGAAACAATAAGGTGTTACCTAGTTGCATCTCTTAGCCTCATTGTAAGAGTATGTGTAATATTCCACCAAGGTTGAAGCAACATTTTCTTTTTTCTTGGTGCATTTTATGGTTCCATGCTATTTTGTATACTATTTTTTTTTTTTTTTGGTACAACAGCTGATCATCTGGCTCTAGGATAGGTAAAAATTGGATTATTTTGAGTTATTGCTTTGAGTAGGTGATATTATCTTAGAGGATGTAGAACTCCTGCACAAGTGAGGTAGCAAAGGAAATAAGGAATGGGACATTTGAATTCGTTGGCAATTGTATCTTTTCATGAAAAAATTGGCAATTGCCTTTCCTTTTTATTTATTGATGAAAAATTCGTTGGTCTCATTGTTGCTCGTGGGCTGTGGGTCAAGAGATGCTGAGGCCGTGGTTATTTAAACCTACCCTTCCCTCCTTTCTCTTCTCACCACCCACTCCGTCGCCTCTCTGTTTCTTCTCTCTCTCTCTCTCTCTCTCTCTCTCTCTCTCTCTCTCTCTCAAACACACACACACACACAAAAAAAAAAAACATAGGTATAAACGTAAAGATGAGCGGCATTAGTCTAAAAGGCATTGGAGTGCTCCTTCTTCTTGTCCTTCTTGTTTTGTACTCCACTTTCGATGTCTGTGATGGGAGGAGAGGCAGGCATTGGAGGCAAAAGAAGGCTCCATATTCCTCCTTGGCAAAAAAGAAAGGAAAGGGAAAGACAAGTGGAAGTTACCACCATGGTGGCAGAGGCCAGTCAAGCCCGAAACCGAGCCCGAAGAACAGCCCGAGCAAAGGATATCCGACAGCCCCCAAAGCAGCGACGTTTGATGTGCTTGATTTTGGAGCGAAGGGTGATGGTGTCACCGATGACACTAAGGTGGCTGACATTAACCTCTCTGAGTTTTTCTTTGGAATTAATTGAAATCTTAGGACATTCCTGGTTTTTGCAGCGACCAGTAGCAGGGGATAAGGCCATAACAATGCCAATAACCAACCACATTGTTCTGTTTGCCCGGCAATTTAAAAAAATTCTAGTCAGCTTTTCTTTGGCTTTATAGTTCTCTTAGAATACAGTCAATGGGTGAAAAATATAGAAATAAGGATAGAATTCTGTCTCTTCGGGTAGCGGCCATGGGCATTTGCAGCTCCTGATGTTTAAGGTTTGGTGTTTTCTTTTTTCTCCTTTTCGCTACTGTGTGTGTGTTTAATAGGTAAGAACGAAAAAGGTATTTGCTAAATGAGCAGGGCTTTATATAGATGAACATTTTCATAATATATTAATGTTTCTTATTTTTTTTAAAAAAAATACAAATATCTCCTCGTTGCAACTGCAACCCTGTGGCTAAAAATAATGTGGAAAAATATATAGATTCTGCAGCTGTTGTAGATTAAGAAGAATAAAAGGTTGATGTTTATTCTTGATGGGATGGGACTTTTTGCTTCTTTGTCTGTTTGCAAAAAGAAGGCAGTGGTCGCATTATTTCATATCCCCTGATCTACTCCTACCGCTTGTTGATAACCTAAATTGTGAAATAAAGGGTTGATATTTAATTTTGATGGGGTTAAGTCTTGTTTGCATGTTTACTGAGAAATGGGTCTTTGACAAGGATGTGCTCTTTGCCCTATTATTTTCTATTGTAAAGCAGAATTGAAATGGCTTAGAAGCATTTGTATATCATGAAATGGATATCTTAATCTGCCCTATACAAGGAATACTGGATTCTGGTCATGCATCACAAATCTGATCTCATGGAATGCAGGCATTCGAGGCTGCTTGGGCTGCTGCTTGTAAAGTGGAGGCTTCAACCATGGTTGTTCCAGCAAAATTCCAATTCGTCGTTAGGCCAATCTCATTCTCAGGACCTTACTGTCAACCCAATATTGTATTTCAGGTACCAAAATGCTGCTATAAATCAGTTGTAAAAATTAGTGTGCCTTTAAAGAACATTCGGTTGCCAGGGTCCCTCGTCTGCGACGCATTGTGCTCACAGGGGTGAGATTGAGTGGGATCCTGGTCTAACATCTGGACCCAGGTCTGGATTATATTCCAGATCTCGGACAAAAAGATTGGTCTGGGTCCAAGTGACCCACTTAAATTCGGTTTTTGGCTGACACCGAGTCAGTTTCTACTCCCTATGGAGTTGTTGCCCGGTATTTCAGGCGACAAATATATCAGAAAAAGCTTAATGACTAAGCCCAACATATGAAATTTTTAATAATAGAGTTAGAATATGGGATGGAGTTTAAACTCAGGACCTTTGCTCTCATACCATGTTAAAATCGTTTGCCCTAAAAGCTTAAGCTGATATGATGAGGTAAATTTATTTATATATTTTATATTTTTTAATATTGTCTATAAACGAGTATAATGCAAAAGAAGACACAAAAAACCAATAACGACAAGGTGGTCTCTCTTGCAGTTGGACGGAAGGATCGTTGCCCCAACAAGCTCCAAAGCTTGGGGTTCAGGCCTGCTGCAGTGGCTCCAGTTCACCAAGCTCAAAGGCATAACCATCAGAGGCAGTGGCATTATAGAAGGCCAAGGAAGCGTCTGGTGGACAAACTCCGAATCCGATGTTGACCCGGTAAGCATCGCGTTCCGTCTCTCAAGACAATTTGGCTGCAGGGTCTCAATATATTCATGTATTGCTCCATAGTGTCAGAACCCCACAGAACACCCAGGTTGACTTATACAATGACTGTCGTTCGCCATGTTGACAAAAACTGATGGATGATAAAAGGCAAAGTAACCGTCACATGACCAAATCACTGTTGACCATGGCTGGTCCCTTGATACTCGGCAAAATGCAGCACCATAAAAGTTCAAATATAATTAAATTCAGAAAGAAAATAATATGGTTCAAAATTCAGTCTTAAAAAGTATGTACGGTAGAATTTCAGTTATATACATATTTGGATGTATCGGATATGGTTTTAAATTCGACGGTCAAAAATTCACAACACACACTTGCGTACGTATATACATATATAATTCAAAAATGTGCGCATATGTGTACATACTGATCATAATAATATTTAATACTATAAAGATATAAAAAATATATTTAATTTTTATTTTATTAGTAATTCATGATTTGAAGTCACTCCCCCAATGTCCATCCCACTTTATAAGTGAAGAAACATATAAATATTTTATCCATGTATTTTACCAAGTAATACATAGGGGGTGGTATACAAAACAATTTTTTTCTGAATATTCGGCTGATTCAAAAATAATACATGCATAATTCATGTATCGACATACTGTTGACTGAATTAAAAAAAAAGGACTGCTAATTAAATAAAAAATTAATTTTTCAACTGTCACAAAAAGTTGAATTTAAATATTTTTCTATTGAGTAAACAAAGCAAATGGCGAATAACGGCCACTATTCTCACCACATCAGTTATAATGGAACAACTGTCAAATAACAGCCGAAATTCTGATACTGGTTGTTGATATTTATAATTAAGCATCCTTTCTCAAAAACCATTGCAATGATCATTATAACAGCCATTAAATTACCCCATCTCCCATTTTAAGCAACCATATCTGCTAGCAGACTACTGTGTTAAATTATATCAGAATAGGCTTCCCCAGTTCCAATTTCACTTGATGTCCCAGACTCATTTCTCAGTCTGATAACTGTGATGTAAAGAATCATACTTTGCTCATGATGGAATCTAACATGAAAATACTTACCTGCATCTATTTGTAACAGATTAATGCTAAGCTCAGTGCAAAAATGCCAGAGATCAAACCAACAGTAAGGATTCTTGCGTGGCTTTCTAAACAATAAGCAATGCTTCCATTCAGACTGAATAACATTGTAATCTGTTTTTTTTTTTTCTCCTTTTTATTGCAGGCTCTGAGGTTTTATGGGAGTTACGATGTGACAGTCACAGGCATAACTATACAGAATAGCCCACAATGCCACCTTAAATTTGACAACTGCGAAGCAGTTCAGGTCTTCAACATGACCATTTCTTCCCCTGGTAACAGCCTCAACACGGACGGAATTCATCTCCAGAACTCCAAAGATGTATCCATCCATCACAATGATTTGGGCTGTGGTAATTCCATTACCCTGGTAGAAAATTCTCACTATTTCAGAGTTCTAAAGATCATGCAGGCAATTGTTAGCCACCATTATACAATACTGGGAGCAAACCCTTATCGCTCACTTGTAACAAGAAAATAGATGAATAGGAGCCTACAGTAGACTGAACAGGTCCCTTAGTGCTCAAGCGAGGGAGGGGTGAAATAGAAAAAGAAAAAAAACCAAGAGCTACCCATTCCACATCTGTCTTGTAAGGTCCAGTTTTGCAATCTTCATCCCTCCCTGCTTTCCTTATAAAATAGGGGTTCTGAAGATCCTTTAAGCTGTCCTGCATCATCTCATTTGGTAGCTGTGCTTCATGCACTGATAAACAAGACTTGAGAGGTTTCCTTACCAAGCAGAGATGGGATCTTCAAAACTCCCTTGAAATTGGAATGGGGCATAAGACTTCATGAACAGACTGTTTCTGTTCTTCATCTACAGCAAGAAAAGGAAACAATAAGAGGGGGAAAAATCAAGACTCAGACATTTAACACAAGGCAACAGAATTACCTTTCCTCGTATATTTCTGATGTATAACAGAGCACATACTGAAGTGGTCAACAAGTCTAGAATCCCATATGTTTGCTGACACTGGATTTTTGGCTTGTGTTATGCAGGCGATGACTGCATCTCCATCCAAACAGGATGCTCAAATGTAAACATACACAATGTGAACTGTGGACCAGGCCATGGGATTAGCATAGGCGGACTTGGGAAGGACAACACCAAAGCATGTGTCTCAAATATAACAGTAAGGGATGTGAACATACACAGCACAATGACTGGTGTCAGAGTCAAGACCTGGCAGGTGAAAAACCTCTCACCTCCATCTCAGATTTCATCCAATTAATGACCTTAACAATTCCCTCTATAGACTATACGGTACTCGTGCAACAAGACTAATTCCCTCCTGCCAAGATTTTGTAATGACATAGCATCAAGAATGCCATTAAGAATTTTCCGTTCTACCAGAGATCTGTAAAACATAGATATCCTTCAATTCTTTAAGCTACTTGGATATGTTAAAGACTAAACTGCTTTCACAACATTCTAAATGCAGGGTGGCGCAGGCTCTGTTCAAAGCATAAGATTCTCAAATATAAAAGTCTCGGAGGTCCAAACACCTATTGTCATCGACCAATTTTACTGTGACAGAAGGTCTTGCAAGAACCAGACATCAGCAGTAGTACTGTCAAGCATTGCATATGAGAACATTAAAGGAACATTCACAGTGCAACCAGTGCATTTTGCATGTAGTGACAGTATGCCTTGTTCAGGCATCAGCCTAACAGAGGTAGAGCTCAAACCACTGCAGGAACATTACCACATGTATGAACCTTTCTGCTGGCAGGCCTATGGGGAACTGTACACCCCAACTGTTCCTCCAATTGTTTGTCTGCAAGCTGGAAAACCAACAAGCAACCGGATCCAGTTCGATCACGATTCATGCTGAGTTTGCTGACAATGCCCCAGTCAAGCAATATTGGTGGATACATGCATGCGGTCGTGATTCTTCCGACCCCTTTGCACCACTGATCAGAGTATACATAAATAAATAAATAAATCTATATATATATATATATGTATGTATGTATGTATGTATAAGTTATAAAATTAGCGGCATTACAGTTATTACGACAAGTTCACATTAATTTCCCATTCAAGGTGTACACTACTATTGCTGAGCCTTAGGATCACATAATAATGCATGGTCATAAAGCCTGCTATGGTGGATACCACTTTCCCATATCCGGGGAATATAGACATCACTTATGCCAGATTTGTAATGGCTCAATATTTGGGAAGTAAAAGAGCAGCTATGCTGATTCTCCGCTTGTACAAAAATAAACTACATGAGCATCATGGCTATCTGAAAGCATTGGATACACTCACATCTTGATTCTTCAGAAATAGCTTTCTAACAGTAAAACTTTTCACGCAAAAGAAGAGACGACAATCTCAAACAGAAGCAGAAGTTGTCCAAAAGACTAACTCAAGGCCTTAAAAAAAGCTGTTGCTTCAGTAAAAAGATATGTGATATAGCAAATGACTGCTGACAGAAATTAACTGAATAAATGGGATGCCTCAATTGCCATAATTCAGGAAGTTAAGCTCACCTCTCATGCAGATGTGATGTTAAATAAAAGCTTCAATGTTAAAGGATCAAAAAATTAAAATATCACTGTTATAATATTAATAATTTTTGCAAATAGATAAGATATACCAAAGTATGAATGAGCTGCCTTGTTAGCAAACAAATGAACCATAACCAAGCCTTATGACATAGAAGACTAATAGCCAAAGTCTGCAATCTAGGTACCGGGTACCGTATCGGTACCTTATCGTTTCAGTACGGTACGGTATACCTCTGTGCCGAAATAGCTCTCTAAATATTTTTTCAATTTTTATCTTAGTACACCTCGGTACGAATCGGTACGCACCTTGGTACATGTTGTATACCTCGAAATAGGGCGGTACACCTCGGTACATATGGTATAGGGTTTGTACCGACTTAAAGGTGTGTTTCATATCAATTTTCTGCTGGTACGATACACCCCATACCGGACGGTATGAGGCGGTATGGAAGACCATGCTGATGGCTTTGCTAAGTTAGAGCCTTAGGTTTGTAACTTTAGATATGTAACTAGATATTGAAAGGGCTTTTTAAAAAAAAAAGGGTAAATCATGGTTTCTAGCAGTTCGCTTATCACACACTATCAGGTTTTCTTTAAAAAAACCTAAAAAACCTAAAAAACCTAAAGCTCTAAATTTTTTTATGGGGGGTTTGGAATATGAACATATTCTGTATGAGTTAAGGAATCTACAACTATTTTTCCTATCAGGTTTTGTGTTTTGGAAAAGAAAAGCATCACTTAGTAAAGAGGTTGCGCGATTCACAGATCTAACAAATAAATCAAAAATGTGAAATTTGCTATCTGCTCCAGACTAGTTCATGGATTATCAAATTTTTGGATAACAGTTCTTCCGAGTAAAAAATAATCATCACCAAATTTTCAAAATTTACCATGCCTGGTGTATGATCCATTTTAGGAGGCTTTGTTTATTCTCAGCATGATCTGCTGAACCGGCCCGAACCGGCCGGTTCAACACGTACTATACCAGTACCGGCCCCAAACCGGTATGGTTCACCTGTGAAAAACGGTTTCGGCCCTATAGGGACCGGAATTGGCCAATTTTCGCTGTGTACCGGTGCGAACCAGGCTGGATCGCATCGGCCCAAGCGCGGCTTCCCCGCGCGCGGGGAAGAACACCAGTGTGGGCGCAAGGCTACGTGCCCGCGCGGTTCCCCGCACAGGGAACGGCGCCCGCGCGCTGCCCCACACGAGATATTTAATGCCATAGAGTGGCATTTGTGGCATTTAACGTGGCGGTGCACGCGTTCGCACGCGTTTAGCGAAAAAAGGTACTGGTACAGTACCAGTTTAAGCCGGTACGAACCGAAACCGTACCCGTACCGGTGCCCACCGATACGGTCGGTACGACGGATTTTGATTCTTAGTTTATATTTTCTTTTTCTCAAAATGCACCCTGCATAGGGCTTTAGCCATCTTTGACTCTATAACCTAAGTAGTATTATGTGGTTGCATAAGATATCTAATCCACTTCACAGCTCTCCTTCATTCCTACATCATCAAGAATCACAGTATTTGAATTAATAAAATTGTCAATAGCCTCAGACTGTCTGCATTCCAGCATCATATCTAGAAATACACAATATGTAAAATTGAAAAAATTCACTCGTATTTATAAAGTTCAGAAAAGTTGAAAGTTCCATCTTTTTGTCCAGATTTTTTTTTTAAGAAAAGAAACTTTTCTCTGATTGCAATTATGAACAATGTAAATGCAAGGCTTCAAAAAATGGTAGGATGCTCAAACACAGAATGTCATCATATGCGTTCTTGACAAAATTATGCTCTGCAGGGGCAACATACTAGAGCAAGCAAGAACCTTGTGAATTTAGAGTCATTGGCTCTTGGCACATGTAGTCATCATGATATGACCTATTCCGCTAGGTGAACTCCAACATAACTTCTGCTAAACATGTTTAGCATCCTGTAGGTGCAAAAATTAGAGCAAATTAATATTACAGAAGTCAGTACAGGTGGACATGACTAGATAATTAAATATGCGATATCTGAGTCAGCAGAAAGCACCTGCAGGTAAATCATGTTCTAGCAAAACCAGCAACCTCCTTTCTTCTTTCATATTGATCAATGCTTTCGGGGCTTGGCAGTCCAGTTCTGCTTTCATACTTCATTTCTAGAGCCTATAGTCAATGCAATGAAGTTTATAAACTGAAAGAAACCAACCAGCCAAAAAAAGAGCATGATTATCAATGTAAGCCAACAATTCACAGTTGAAACTACAAATATTGTTTCTATGTATCAGCGTGCTGCATACATTCTACATGCAAATATAGTTTGTTTTTTTTTTTTGCACATAAATCCCTCATAATACAGCTTCCAGTTTGCATAGACACCTTTAGATGTACAAAAACCGCACCTGTTGTCAGGTTCTGTCCTTATCTGGGTGACCTGATAACCTGACTTAGGAATAGATATCCAAAGTCCAAATCTTTCTAATTCACTCTTCAGGAGCCCTGATCCATTCTACAGACTCCACCCATTGTTTGAGCTCAATCTCTCAAAAACCCAAAATATCTTTCAACATAATTTCTTGGAATCAAACACCAGAATATTTCCAATTCATTCATATGTTGCACAATCGGAGTTCAATCATAATAAAATGCTTTCTAGGATTCAGACTCAAATTAAGAAAAACAATGAGCAAATATAGATCATGCATGGCCCATAGGTCAATATCAGCCAAAATTATAAAACCATCATTGGTGTTGCCGTGTTGGACTAGTTGAAACATTTTGATTTTGGTTTCAATGCTATAAAAACAACACTGCCTTTGGATTAGTTCTGGCCTAAATTGAAACCTTTTGGTTTCAGTTTCACCATACAGAAACTTAAAACCATATCAACAATTGCCTCTTTGATTGAGGCAAGTTTCGTGCAGTTATCCTCCATCCGATCAAGTTCTCTGTTGCAAATGTTTGGCATTTGTCTTGAAGAGGCAAAACCTGCACCTGAAGATCTCAAACTATGTATGTGGCACCTTTAAGAAAAAACCAAGTCTCACTCTTCTACTCAATGTATATCAGACATGTTCTTTCTCCTAAAAAAGGTGTTCATAGTCTCCAACTCATCAACTCTTGTTCCAAATAGCTTCTTTTTTTTTGCTGTAAATTTCTTTATGTCATATTTCTTAAAAATGTGAACTCCACTAGTCTGCATAAGAGGGCATCCTTTAAGTGCCTGGAAGCTTTCGTTAAATGCGATATCCCAAATCCAATGATCATGCTGGAAGAAAATTTGGTCCTTGCGGCTATTTTGGGATGAAACCTTTTTTGCCATCATCTGTACACCTCATGCACCAGTAATATAATTAAAATGGGAAAATCATTATGTCGTACAGCTAAAATTATTCTTCCCCTTACATTCTGTTCTCTATCACACTGCAGGTCCAGCCACCCATCTCTCATCTTCAACTCCCCATAACCATTTAGACTAAAGACCCAACTTTCTTTTATGGGCATCCCAAATATAGTATTCTAGGTCTTTGTTGATGCATATCTTTTCTCAAATAGCAAAGTGAAATTTTTCTATCCATAGAGGTATCTTCTGAGAAATGCCTTGCTGTAGAATCCCGAACTACATGACTCTGAAGTTTAAAGTATGTAGATAAGATGGTCTTTTCTTCCCACCGACTAATCTTAAGGTTCCAGGGCAACATCTTTCTTGCGCAAATTTGTCAATGACAGGAATTGACACTGATTCATAGAGATGTTATCAGATTGAGGGTTAATTGTAAAAGTTCTCAAAATCTAATGGATCATAATTGATTCACAGAATTCCATGCACAAATTAAGAATATCTACTTGTGAAACTATGAAAATTCATTATCATAAAACCAGAATATATTTCGGATACGTAAAAGTCAGCTGGTTAACTGCTCTTCGTTATGCATGCTTAAATTAATGTTAAAATAAACAGGAAAATAATTCTTAAGTTTGCCCACATGGTTATACACATTAAAATTATCTAGCATGGTGGACCTCTAAAAAAGAACTTATTGATTATCCAAACAACCACCTTGGTGAAGCAGCAAGTCAATAAGAGGAAATTCATGGTATTGCATGGCAAGATTTCCCACAGTGCCATACAAAATCTCGATGAGATCCACAATATTTCAATTACTGCCATTGTAATTTTCAAAGCTATGCTTTTTCTAAGACCAACTTTGAGATATAAGATTGCCCCAAAATGCCAAAGAATGGGAGAGGACACAGGATTTAATTGACATCCACTCAAAAAGAAAAGAAAATTAACAACAACAGCTCACATGCAGCTATAACAGTCATTATTCTTCTAACCTTCAGATCTGAACGAATGCTTTCAAGAACATCTTCAGTCATCCGATCAAAAAACAGAGTTCCCTGCAAATCACAACCTAGCTATCAATCTTTGTAACCAGTTGCTGGGCAAAGTGCGAAATAAAGAGATATTTGAATACACGATAGTGACAAGGTCTCCAGAGTGGAAAGAATATTAAACATTAGGAAAACTTATACAGCTTCAAGAAGATAGAAATCATCTTCCTATATATGATTAGAAATGGTATGACGGTGATGAGATTAAAAAAATAAAGGTGATGCTGTTATACTTAAATGCCCCATGAATGCTGCATGAAGACACTCAAGTAAGAAAATTAGTAACATATGCCAATAACTAGATGCTGTTGGTTCAAACATACCACCAAATCTAAGAAACTTTGCATGCTTAGATATGGCAATGTTGACAACCTCAATTTGAGTAATGATATTTGGTTTCTATTGTATTTTGCTATTATTCTCAGCAAAGAAGGTTTCAATCAGAGTTAGTTTTAATGCCAGACCAATGAAACCTAGCTTTGTTGGGAAGGAAACAGAAAAGAAAAAAGAGCGAATAAGTGGGAGAAGGTACTGAAGTTGTTAAAGGATTAAAGTTTTGTGAAGGAAAGGTATAACGTAATGAGGTGGTTGGTGCACTACGGTTTTGACGGAAATAGATGATTTAGAGGAATGCCGTAGGTTGCTTAAGCAAATTTTGAGTAACTAACTGTAGAAAAGATAGAATTTGGATCGATGTTCTAAAAAGCAGTTCTTTATGCAGGCTGCTGTAGCACTTTGGCAAAAGATGGGAAGCAACACAATTTTCCATTAAAAGAACTGCGTTCAACCAAAATTCATGACATAGAATGCTATGGAAAGTAGAAATATATCAGAAAATTAAAGATAAAGAAAATAAAAGGACAGAAATGGGAAAAAAGTAGTTCCTTCATACACTGGTCAACCCAGCTTACACACCTTTTGAGTTAAAGTGGAACTCTTTGAGAAAAGAGGTAAAAAATTGAAATCTCAGCATGAACTTGTAAATCCAATTTTTAGAACTCCTGTCATATGGCCGGAAACCTTCTGTTTTTCAGAACATGAAATATCTATATATATTTAAGAAAAGAAGGAACGCTATATGGCTGGTTCCTCCCAACTTTTTCGTAGTTTATTATATATTATCATCATGTCCTTTTAATACCAAAGATTATATATTCTCTTAAAAAAGCTTAGGGAAAACTTAATGTTGATGGGGCTTTATGAGCTTTGCGAAGCCAACCAGATCCAAATAGCTGGAGAAAGCCCTAAGCTTGAACTTCATGGTTTTGGACTATGTGAAATGTTCAAGTTATCTCATTATTCTGAGATTTTTCTATTCATTCACCGGATTGCATTAGAGTCGTTCAATTCAGATGCTAGAATATGATTCTTACTACTATAATTGACAAATCATATACTTTGATTCCTTGAGATATTTTGTAAGATAATATACCAAAATGACTGAAAAAGACTCTCTTTAAATACATTATAGTCTTTGACCAAGTTTTGTTAGCTTAAAGAATAACTAAATTTTTTATTTCGGAACTAACAAGTAAATGCATTCTCAGGCAATGATTGAAGCCGTGCTATAAATAAGACATCAGTTAGGTCCTTTTTTTATATTTATTTTCCTCCCTGCTCCATATTTACATGATCCAACCAAAAGTAAAGAGAGAATGTGACAGCATAGAATAGACGAAAACCTGCAAATGATCAAATTCATGCTGGAAAACTCGTGCAGGAAGACCAGACAAGTTTACTTTAAACCTCCCACCCGTTATATCTCGAGCACCAACCTTGACAGATGCAGGTCTCTGCAGGGAAAGAACAAAAAATATATTAGAAGATCAAGTTATTTTAACAGGCAGTATCCATACCTAAGTGTGTAATGCCAAACTTTTATTTTGGTCACACATCGTAAACCTCTCAAATCAAAAATTCAAGATGCTAGTTACCCAATAGTAGTATTAACTGCTGATGCATTAGTGTTGTATAAACAAACAAATAGTTTACACAATTGGATTGGTTTGGATAAAGAAGGGGTATGCTGGTACAATTGAGGGTCCACATTCAACCAGTGTTTTGAACCCAGTGACTTGGTGTAAACCGTTCTGGGGTTAAGGTCATAACTCATAAGCCACCAATTTGAATGCTGATCAACCATACAACCTAGTCCTTCCATAATCCCCATCCCATTAGCGATTCAAGCCATCCACCTCCCTCTCTCTAAACCTATGATCCCACATTCTCATACAATTGCCCCCTTATCTCAACCCCGTCTAGCCTAACCACATCCTTTGGTTCCTACTCCTTAATGTTTCTTTGACTTTACTGCCACACCACCATTCCAAAATTAATGTTTGACCATTTATTTGCTTCATAATCAAAATCCTAGAGGCATGAACTCTTTTCAATTGATTCCTATGTGTCATAATAAGAAAAGGGGTGGGGGTAGAGTCAGAGTTGCAAAGGAGGCATGATTTCCATCTTTAACATGACTGCACCTTAATGGTGAGATTTTAAGGTACCACCAACGGGCAAAAGATAAGGGTGGTCAGAGAGTGGGCACCTCTCGTGGCCATCAAAACTATCTCCAATGGCAGTTTGATCCTTTTCTCACGTTGATGGCATGCTCCTCTCTCAAAACTATCTTCAATGGCAGTTTGATCTTTTTCTCACATCGATGGCATGCTCCTCTCTTCCAATAGCAACATCCTCTTCTCTGGTAACATATTCCTATTCTACCTCGATGGTGGAACCATCCTCACCCAACGATCATGATAAAGATCAAGGGGGAAGCGGAAGTAGTGGCACCTATGATAGAAAAGAAAAGGAAGAGGACTAAAGTATGTTAGTGGAGACGTGCATTTTGTTGCCTCTATCATTCTAGTCTTTAAAACTAATTTAACCAAATCAATTGAATTGTCCGACCCATGAAGTTCAAGCAATTTAAACCACTTAGGTCAACAATCCAAACCATACCGACCAGTAGATGTACCATACCATTATAGTAGCAAAACATACCTGATACACCACCTTATACCCAGTGCCAAATACCAAGGGATATACAATACCGAGTACCGACACTTGACATGGGGTGTACCAATTGGGTATTAATACAAATACTGAACCGATACTTAGAACCTTGGCGGGTTTTATTGTGACTCAACTAATAAGTGTTTGTGTGTGACAAGTCAACCTGATCAACCTGCTTGGATTTTAAAACATTGTTCCCAACTTATAAATCTATTTTACAAGACAAGATGGAAAAGGAGATGTCAACATTAATGATATCCCTACCCAACTCCTTAAGGATTATAGAGGAGAACAAGTAGGAAAACACTTCTCAAGCACTTTTCAAGATTAGAAGCTGAGGTCTCTAGAATCTATCAAGAGAGGTTGATTAAGCAATCATAAAACAAGTTTAAGGTCTTTAGGCTGAATAAAAACCATGTGGTATTTTTCAAGTCCTTTAAAAATTAGGGCTTGACAAATTGTTTGTTGACAAAGAGCATAAAAGCACTCAATACAATGGTAGAAATCCATCACAGATTGGAGGATCTCTTATTGAATTCTCCAAAGTTTCCATTGGGATGACCAGTTCTTTAAAATCAATAATCATTAATGCATTATTTATTTGTGGCATTTAGCCAGATATATGCATCAAAAAAGGACCAGCACCTTATAGTATGGAGCCCATGAAAGGTGCATGTACAAAATTATAGAACCACTCTATATAAGATACACTTAAATATAGGATCAGAGTAATCAACATGGGCAGAACATTGACATGTACATATTATAATGTACATACAAAATTGTCAGCAATTACAAGAACTCTGATAAAATTTAGATATGCTCTCTAAGGAATTGACCACCTCATATGTTGTATCAATAAAGCCACAACTAAAGCCTATGCAAGTGTCTAACTAATCATTTACTTCCACTAAGTTTTTGGAGTAGATAAAGTTATAGTTGTAGCACTTAAATGAGATCCTTTATTATTACTGTTGTTGTTGTTGTTGTCATTATTATTTGGATAAGATCCTTATTAGTTAAATTTAATATAAGTAATTCAAAAACTAAAGCATTCCAAGATATAATCCATTTGGGCAGCATTTAGTTTGGGCACAAAACAGGCATAAAGATTGGAATAAGCTTTATGCCTACCAAACAGCTTTTAGCAAAATTGGTATAAGCAAGAAACAATTATGCTGGTCAAACTTGTTTATGCCAAGCATAACTATTTCAAGGAAAGATTGTCATAAGCTATCCCTGGCATAAAGCCATAATTTATGCCTGCCTCCACATTTTAATGGATAAAAACATGCTCAACCAAAAATTATTCCAGAAATTCTAGCTAAACAAGAATAGGAAAACTTGTGGCACAACTATTCCAATAGGCATAACTATTCTTGTTCCATCTCTTTAGCCATAGGGATTGCAATAAAACTACTCATGATTCAATATTTGAACAGCTATGTAAAGTTGCAATTGATGCACAATACAAGCAGGAAAGCCAATAGGTCAACTCTCACCTCTACATCTGCATAGATTTCTGGAAACGATAAGCAACCCTCATTGTAAAGTATAGTCCTTTTTGAGGTTTTGTAAACTACCGGGTTCACAAGAACGATTTGCTCTCCTTCACCACGTTCACCAGCAGGATTAAATACCATGAGTTGAACACTAATTCCAACTTGGGGTGCTGAGAGTCCAATGCCATCAGTTCTGTGGAGAAAGAAGAGATATTTCTCAAAAGTAATTTATTATCAAACAATCATAATAGGCATACTCAGAACAAAACTAATCTGGCAAAATTATCCAGTTCTGTAAAAACATATTCCCAATAAACATATTTACAAAATACTTTTAGGATTTTTTTTTTTCAATTATCAAGGAGAACTCATAACATAAATCACAGGAGTGCCTACAAAGGACATGATTAAGACATTTCGTATATCAAATTAAACAGAAAACAAAATTCACAGCATGGATATCAAGGGTGCACATTTTCCCTACAGCCAATAATCTAGTTTTTAAAAATAAACAAACAAAAAAATGCTGAGTAAAACTGGTTTAATATGCATAGATTTGGCAGTGCTTATAGTGCAACTTTATAAAACTTGCTTATCTAATATTGTTTTTGTTGACGAAGAAATTTAAAATACGGTCACCAAACTGACAAAACTACTAAACTTTGCTTGTTGTTGAAGTTTGTAGTCAGATGTAACTAACAAAAACTTCAAACAGTTTATATGGTAGTCCTAATCATATGCTCTACATGCATTCGAACTGGAATGGGAGATGTGTATATTGTCAACACAACATATATAAATCCCAACAAGGCATGTTTTTTCGAAGCATAAGATGCCTTGAAAGCTTTAAAGAAATATCACACCAATCTTATAAAGAAACTTTGCTCATCTGGAAACATGGTATATTTCTTTAGCAACAATGTCTATCACTATTCAACATAAAAGAAAGAGAGATAAAAAGAGAAAAAAAAGAAAAGAAAAGTAACAGAAGTAAACCCAAGTCGAAATCAAGAGCATATACCACAAGTTGATGATTTTCCTAATACTGATGTGTTAGGCTTCAGAAGGTTCACATTCACTCCTATATGCCTAATTGTGCTACATGCAAGTGCATGATAATCCCATTGTGGTGCACCTTGAATGCGAATTTGACGCACCAACCAGTTAAATACAGATAAACACAAAGGGACATACGCAAACAAAAAGGTTTTTCCAACTTCTTGGTCAACGTTTTGGATCCTGCTTTGCCATTGGCTGCTATCCAAGGCCAAGGCTTCTAAACTGGAAAGTGTTTTTAAATTCCTCTCACCATTTTCATCAAGGCCTTGCAGGTCTTGACTCTCTCCTCCTTTTGTTCTAATTTCTATCCAAGACTTGAAACTAAATGGCCGCCCTCTCAGAGTTGTTTTTGACCAGAATTGCATATCCAGACCATCTCAAACTATTTTTTCACAAAGCGTGTTACATTAGCAAGCTTCTTATGTCATCATTGCGACCCTTATGAGTCCAGAAAATGTTTCAGTGAGAAATAACCCAAAATGAGGGCAAGTATGAAATGTTCAGGCGCATATACCAATTCTCTCTATATGCCTCTTTACACTGATTTTAAAAATACAGGATTTTGCATCATAGTCAAAGCATTGCTTCGGGCATTTAAAAGTGGTTGTGTCTTCGAAATTAGGGGAACATCAAAGCAATGCAACTATGTTTAACTACTCATTGTCGGGTTCAACATCACAATTGTCACTAGAGTTTCCCAACAAGCAACATATTGACATATCCAATGTTTCATACTTGATGCTTCAAGCTAGGCCCTAGTTTGCGTATACTTAGCTGCTTATTTTGGTCGGTTGTCTCAGTAATGATTGTCATCTAAACATGCAGCAAGGGTGCCAAGTCTTAAGGTGTATTGAGGTGCCTAGCGCTTCTATCTCTAAAATGCCGATCAAGAGAACACTTCATGCAAAGACATACACACACATACACAAATTTTTCACACATGCACACACCCCGACCAGCAAAAATGCTGACCATACGATGGACAGCATTAAAAAATGTATTTTTTTCACCAAGTGTATTTTTAGGGGAATGATTCTAAACAATTCCACCTGTGCATCCTTAATAACAACACTCCCAAAACTTTGTGCGAACCTTGAGAGACTTTGACAGTCGATACTTTAAGTTGATGTGAGTAGGACACCCCATTTTTGAACTGCCAAGGCTGTTGCATTGTGTCATGTCCAAGTATCCAAATGTGTTAAGAGTCTGAAATTTCTTGAACTGAGGTTTCCGAGTAACAAAAATATCAAGACTACAATGAGCCCAATAACGATGATAGCTAGTTGAGAGAACTTGTGCTGGTAAAAGTTATCTGAGGCTCTAAGTTACAAGCTGGATCTGAAACCCAAATCCTAGTGTCCCTTTTAGCTTATTGTGAAATTCGCTTGCCAAGTTCCTTTCAAAGTTTTAATGATTTAGGAGCGACCCCATATGGGCAGAATTTCCATCTGACAGAACAAATTAGCCCAGTTGTATGCTTCCGGATTGATCTTAACTCTTAAGTCACTCTTAACATCTTATCCAGGGCCAGTTTGGATAAACTGTTTTACCAGTCTATCTGAATGAATTCCAACCCTGATAGAAAGCTTCCTCCATTCTTCCTACATATGCATGAAGGCCTTCACAAATTCCCTTCGACAAGCATTGAGCTCATCTTTGCCCGTTCGTTGTTTACAAATATACTGCTTCAAACAACTCCTCGATGCTTCTTCTCTTACTATGTTTCAGCAGGAATAAAACCAGAAATATAAAATCTGAACTTCCTATGTTTCACAACCACTTCCAACTTTCCGTTTCGCTCTAAAGTCTGAACAACATCCACTGCTGCCAGCAATTAGCCAATGCAAGACATGGAAAACAACACCAACATGCTCAGCATCTACCTAAGTTCTAGTCTTACATATTAACCAAAGATTTTACAAAATTACTTGGGCTTGTAAAGCATGAGTCTAACAAACATAAAAAACAAGAAGAAAATAGCTCACTTGTACATAAGATCAAACATCTCTTCGACCAGCTTCTTCAAGTTCTCATCAAATGTATTGATGCGCTTATTCGTCGCTCTCAGGATGGGGTCAGGATACTCCACGATCTTTAACGGCGACTCAAAGCACAGATCAGCAGCTGGAATCCAAAAATCGTACACAATTATGAAATACAGCATCAGACCAACATAAAAAAATTGACGCACCAGAAAGGGGGACGATTTCAATCAGAAATCCAGAAGGAAAAAATCTTGATGGCCCAAGGAAGAATCAGATATCAATAGTTCTTTGGCATATGATCCATATAGTCATATTTAGCCCCAGAAAAAAGGGGATACAGCTTACTGGATGCGAAGTCGTCTTCTTGGAAGGAGAAACCGCGCCGAGCCTGGGCCGACACCTCCACGAGCGGAGAACTCCGAGCTACGGGTCTAGAGGAGAAGCGGCGGAAGCTAAGCGATTTCCCGGCGGTGGTGGGAAAGCTCGAGCGGCCGTGGAGGAGGGGGAGGACGGCGGAGAGAGAGATAGCGGGCAAGGCCCGGAGCCGCGCCGCCATTCGTTATTTGTTATTCTTTGTTTGTGTGCCCTGGTTTCTCTTCATTTTCCCTTCACCCGCGGCTTGCGAAAGAGGGAGAAAGAACGGTGGCACCAGGGCGGTTCATCCCGGGTCCTGAGGCGCACGCGAACCATCAGGTCTAATTGGGTGGTGTTTCTATTTTTTTCCTTTTTTCTCTAATAAACAAGTGATCTAGCCATTTAGGCAGTTTAATCCATCTAAAAAAACTTTGAGTGGTGGGGAATCCTAATGCATTACGTTGCTGAATGTCTTATGGAATCCTATTAGGAGAGAGATGTTGACTTCATTCAAAAAGATCTCTACTCAAATCTTATTAGTTTTAAATCAAATATAAATTCCTACGGTGATAATTTGAGTTGTTGGGCATGATCTTCTATTTCTAAATTATTTACAAACAAAAAAAATCATGTGATTTGTAAACCTCTAGCTTAAACATCAAGTAGTCAAAAAGTAAGCATTATCTAATTTTTTTTGACCAGTTGATGCATAAACTAAGAGTCTCCAAAATATATAATTTTTAGTTATAAATAATTTAAAGATAATGGATCGCATCTAATTATTTAGATTGTTAGAACCTCTATTATTTAATCTAAACCCAATCATATTTGAATGGAGATGGCCAAGACAAGTACTCTCTCTTTCTCTGTATCTTTTTCTCTTTTTTTTATATGGAGGATATAGTTTAACATGAATTTATTGGTTTGCTTCTTGTATTAAACTATATCTTGACATACACTATCGATGCAAAATTGAACATGCACCTTCTTGAATCTCATAAATATAAGATGTGACTTTCAAATTAAATTACAATAAATACATGCTCCGTATCTAGCTAATAAATAGAATCTTTTTGACTTTAAAATAGAGAAAGAGCTTTCTCTAGTGTGCATTGCACATTTAGCATTTAAGTTTGTATTTATATATTGATTAAATGCTTTCAATTGTTAAATCGCAACTATATGGTAGGTTATTGGATTGAAGCCTTGATCTGACCTACTTAATGATTAACAAAATGCTCATGCTGATTCTTCCTACCATAAGTCTCATCATTTTGCCCCTTCCTCCTCCCTCAAAGCTGCTAGTTACTTGTAGGAATTGTTGCTAGGGCCACTCATCACAAAAGTAGTGCCTTCAACCATATGAACCTGTCCCGTGGTGGATGGATCAAATTGGCAAGAAACAAACTACTTGTGAAGAGAAAAAAAAAAAAAAAAGATGGTTATACAACTTAAGGTGCAACAACTGCTAGGAAGCTGTTAATAAAGGAGGAGAGGAGGGAGAGATGTTGAAAAGAAAAAAATCCTCTTTTATTACATTAGGAGACAACCATAGCCCATCCTTTATAAGAGGAAGGTAGCTATCGTATACAACTTATGTACAGTTACAACGGCTACCGTGTCAGGACATATACAATCATGTCACTAGCTAAGTTAATATTGCATTTATATTTTAGAGGACTGCAAGAGAAAAATATATCTTTGTGGAGGGCTTAAGGGAATATATTTTGAGGGGATGAAGAAGAGGGTGGAGGGTTCTAGGGAGGCAATGGGATGGTGATTAAAAGCGTGCAAGCTACGGATGCCCACTTGCCGAGACACATCGTACAGCCACCACTATCAAATGATTTGGGGCCGGAAGCAATCAAAATAACGGAGTTCCAAGAGCCTCTCCGTAGCCGGTAGCCCCAGTTTTTTACCCTCAAGTGGGACCCTCGGAATTTTCCGAGCCCGTGATTCTATCTTCCCGTAGCCTTATCCAAAAGGCACAGCTGACTCTATAGAACTGCCATGGCCTCTCCATCCTTCCGTCCAGCCAAAGCACCAGATTTAGCCCAGCTCTCCGGAGCTCCTCTCATGGCGGACACCCCAGGGAAGGTGTTCAAAACTCTAGAGAGAAGAATAGCAACCCTCACCAGCCAGCTCAGCCCTCCCCCTTCCTGCCCCCCTCTGATAAGTCCCTCTATAGCTTCAGCGGATGATAGCTACCATCGCATCCATGGGGAAGTCCCAATGAAGGAGGCCTCCTGGGGAGCAGTGTGCGATGAAACAGGGAAGGAATTTACCGACATTATCTACGAGAAAGCCGTCGGAGAGGGGATCGCCAAGGTAACATAGTGGATTGATACTAATTGGTGGCTTCTATGATTCGGGTTTTGACCATTTCGTGTAGAAATATATCTGGACTCACCTTAGTGTTGTGGTTTCAGTTAATTATTGGTAAAAAAAATCCCTTCTTTAGCTAAAGTTGCTGTTTTTAATACATGTTTGTAGTTTTGATAATCTCACGTAACAATGCATCTGAATCACGTTAATGTTGTGGTTTTCAGACAACAATTGGTTAAAAAAACGCTATCTTTAACTAAAGTTGCAATTTTCAATTTATTAATGTTGTTTTGCCCCATTCTGTCTTACCTTTCCATCATAGTCTAGTAATTCTGAGGTGAACTTTTGACCTGCCGGACAAGGATGACTCCATGAGGTAGTTCAAGAGATGTACTGTTGGTGATGTTAATTTTATGTAATAATCCCATTCTAGCCTGTTGTGTAGGTTGAGAGTTGGCAGTTGTTCCTGGAAGTGTCATGGCGAAGAGCTTAACATCACCATTATGCAGTGAGGATGCTTTGCATTCTATGCAGAAGATGCATGACATTGTATTTGGTCTCTGTTAGCATTAAGAACTTGGAAGATAAACAATAAAATGGGAAGTTAATTAGCATAAGTTAGAGGATTCGAGAGAGTTTTTACGAAGAGTTTAAGTTATAGAGTCTTGAAGGATTAAGATAACCCTGTTTCTCAATTGAACGTTTGTCGGAAGAAGTTGCTCAAAAATCAAATAAGGTGCTATTTACTGATTCCTAAAATAATTTTTATTCAGAGTCGCAAGCAATTTAAACCCATTGGATGCTGATGTAAGAATGTCTGCATGGTACACATGTACAATATTTATGAACAAAATGCATCTTTGCACTCAAATTGAGAATTAAATAATGCATGTAATAAACTACATGTTGAACACGTATGAATTCAACTACCCTTTTATTTTTTTTAAACACCAGATATTTCCTACAATTTGCTTGCCCAATTAGATAATATGTACTTGTATATATACATAAATTTTTATGTTACATATACACAGTCACGTATATGAATTCATGCATTGGCAGTTTTGTGATATTTTTGTCCAAGATCACAGACCTGAATGTTCGATTTAGTTAATTCTCTTTTACTTCTGCAGATCACAATTAATCGTCCAGAGAGAAGGAATGCTTTTAGGCCGCATACTATTAAAGAGCTTATTCGTGCATTCAATGATGCTAGGGATGATAGCGCTGTGGGAGTCATCATTTTAACAGGGAAGGTATATCGCACTGTATTTTTATGAGCGTATATATTTTTAATCCAGACATTGCTTCATTATAGCAGTATTCTTTATCTTGATTGCTTGCTATTTGTCACATAAAAATTTCCAGTGGTTATAAAATCCTCGTGATAGTATCTATAACCTTCAGTATTTACATATACCTTTATTAAATAAAGATAATTGACTAAGCTGTTAATTTTCCAAACAAGGATGAGAAACCTCAAAGTAGTTAGTGAGCTGTTGATACTTGTTTCTCCTAGTGATTCTTCACTGTCTATCTTTCTGTATGAAGACTTATGAATGAGAATACCACAACAGTTATGGCTCTTGACAAATTTAGAATATTATGTGCAAACATGGTTCCCTATTGTACTATTTCAATGTAAATATTTTAAAATTTAAACGGTTTGCTTTTAATAGGGAACCAAGGCCTTTTGTAGTGGTGGTGACCAGGCACTAAGAAGCTCTGATGGATATGCTGATTTTGAAAGTTTTGGTCGTCTTAATGTTTTGGATCTCCAGGTACATCTTCATAACTTTAATTTCCCATGCTTTACCGTAATTATGGTGAAACTCAAAATATGGTGCCAGGCACATGTATATAAAGACATAGGAGTGATTTGAACTTTCAATGTGCAAAAATCATGATCATTACTTCATGCATGAACACATAATGTATGTCACATTGTGCTATTGTACTTTCTTTGCGGACCTCATGAAGTTATGACATGGTCATTGTCCTAGAGTTGAATTGTAGTCAAAATTGTTACTCACCGAGCATGTAATATGACAAATTCTTGTATAGGGCTTATACATACTTATTTTGTGTAAAAGTGAACTTACGGTATGGTTGAATAAGAAGGTGGCATGGTTTGCCATACCAACCTATAATGTCTTGTACCAGGGATATCATATCATACTGATAAGGTACTGATATAGTATCTAGGTACAATACAGCACAAGTGCTGAATTGGCCTATATTGGGTGGAAACAACCGGTTCTGCTTGGTTTCCTATTGTACCAACCCATACTGCCTGGTTTCAGGTGGTATCATGGTTGTGCATGAACTAAGGGTCTCTTAACCCAATGCCGATATGGGGACTAGCATGGTAGCTGATACAAATACAGCGAACCTTGGAAAGCGGTGATTGATTATGCACTGTGGATCCTGGATATCTTGTAGGTAGCACGAGACTAATCTTTAATAATTTTGTATACTAGCTATCATGAGATTGCCACATAACTTAACGAATATATTTTCCATAAGAATAGTGCAAATTCAAGTTTTCATAATGGCAATCAAGTTTCAAGCATCATCAGTATATTTTGATTTTTTTTTTCTTTTTTATTTTAAGCTTATCTGTCATTTTCTTGTCCAGGTCCAAATTCGTCGTCTCCCTAAACCAGTTATTGCTATGGTATACTTTCTACTTGCTGTTTGCTTGTTCACTGTTTAATTCATTTTGTT
This sequence comes from Phoenix dactylifera, assembly GCF_051530095.1. Classification (NCBI taxonomy): domain Eukaryota; kingdom Viridiplantae; phylum Streptophyta; class Magnoliopsida; order Arecales; family Arecaceae; genus Phoenix; species Phoenix dactylifera. Next base: position 26,602,833 of record NC_143198.1, on the reverse strand, counting down.
TGGACATTAACCTGCTTTCCTATTTTAAATTAGGTAGCGGGTTATGCTGTTGGTGGTGGACATGTATTACACATGGTTTGTGATCTAACAATTGCAGCTGATAATGCAGTTTTTGGACAGACTGGTGCAAAGGTGCTTATTTTATTGACAGGACAACCAGCTGGCTCTCATTATTCTTTTGTTCAGTTTGTAAGGTTTACTGTGAATTTCTTTCTCCTAGTTTTCTCACTCATCAATTTCTCTGTTGATGAGTGACATACAAAAATACACTTTAGGCATTCTGGGTTAGTGATTTTACTTCAGCTGCCAAAGTCATCATAGCTTTACAATTTTCTTCTTTCCCTGCCATGAGTGTTGCAGGTGGGAAGTTTCGATGCAGGCTATGGGTCTTCCATCATGTCCCGCTTGGTAAGCTAACCATGCGAGGTAGGTATTTGTCATAATGTATACCCCCTTAGGAGAACTTAGAGCTCGTTTAGTTCACGGAAAAAGAAGGAAGGAAAGTGTGGTCAACGAAAAAGTAAAGAGATGCCTTTTATTTGGCTGGAGTTTTCAAAGGAAAAAGACTGAAAAGTTGTATTTCCGTGAAAATATGATTTCCACGTTTCATGGAAAAGTTACTTTTCCGTGAGCCGGAAATCGAAATATTTTTATTTTTTTTCAAAAAAGCCCTTCAAAGATCCTTATTTGATCCAAAGCATTAAAGACCTAATTTTTATTAAGGGTATAATAGGAATTATATATAACTTTCCTAGAAAAGTGGATGGTCAACCAAACATAAGCACTCTGAAAATCTGTCACTTTTCCATAGTCAACCAAATATGCCAAAAGTACTTTTTCAGGCATCCTCTTCCCAGGAATCTGCTTCCGAGGAATCATATTCCTATGAGGCAAAATGCTTTCCGCGAACCAAACGAGCTATTTTAGAGAATACCTTCTCCTGGTTTTTTGCCAGTTCCTTAAAGGAGCATTTATTTTACATCATTGAACACATATTTTCAATGTTAGTTTTGCTTATTATAAATGTGTTTAGAATGATAATAGTATCCTTTGAAGGGTAACTGTATCTAATCTGATTGCCTGCATTTTCTACTGCATTATTTCATGGCTAAACAGGTTGGGCCCAAGAAAGCACGTGAGATGTGGTTCCTTTCACGATTCTACAATGCTTATGAAGCAGAGAAAATGGGACTTGTGAATGTTGTGGTTCCAGTAAGTTTGACATATGACAAATTTGATAATAAATTGTTAGTTTTCTGTCGCCATTTTTAAAAAACTGGAAAACATGAAGTTCCTGAGAGCTAAACGCATGCAGCTGACTAACCTCCCCACTTATCTGTTTTCTCTTAAATTTGTTCTATAATATTCACAAGCCTTATTAATTTGGACTTAGTTTTGTTAATTCATCACCAGTGTTTCTCTTTAATTTGTTCTAGAATATGGTTTGTAATTATAATTGTCAAGCCTTATTAAGGACTTAGTTTTGTTAATTCTTCACCAGTGGCTCCTCACCAGGGAGATAAAACTGTTGTCACTTCAAAATTGTCAAATCCTCTTGCAACTTTAATCCATGATCTCTTATGTTTTCCTCTTTCCTGATTATTCCTCATGATTCTAAGCCAACCCTTAGATGGTCCAGTTTAGCCTCTGTCAAACATGCTCACTGCATTAGTTCATTTTCCATGTCTGTCCTGTGGGGGCATGACTTCTAGGCTTCCCCTGATGGTATGCATCTGGAGTATTTTCCTTCTTATATTTACCACAAATTCACTTCAGCATCTTAATTTTGCTAACATTTATCTTGTGATTTTAATAACTTCACATAAATTCAGTACTCCTGAAATACATGGTCTGTTTCTCGTTTTTTCTCTACAGCTGATAGACTGAAAAGATTTAATAAGCAAACTGCTATCACATGGTAAACTATATTAAGAGAAGTAATCCAGTGTTCCACAGAAGTATGTGGATTAAAATTGATGAAAAACAGCTTTAAGGGCTGATTTGCTATCATATCATCCACTATCTTCTAAATAATAAACTAGTATACCCACACCACGAAGTATCTGATTCCAAATTGAGACAAAGTGGCTGTCAAACAAAAATTCATTGATTTTATCAGTTGGAAGTGGGTATCTCATGTCATAAACAAGAATCGAGGCATGGAAACGGCCTTTTAACCTGGCAAACATGGTTTGGTATTTTCAGAAGTGCAGAGGTACCATGTAAATCATGTATCATTCTTCATATTGGCTAAAGGGAGCTTTTTTTTTGCATGTGTTTTGATGGTAGGCTAAAGGGAGCTAAATTGTGTTGAGGGAAGTTCAACTTAACAAATTCATGTTTTATCTACAGCTTGAGAAATTAGAAATGGAAACCCTGAACTGGTGCCGGGAAATCTTAAGGAACAGCCCAACAGCAATTCGGGTGCTGAAATCCGCTCTTAATGCAGTAGATGATGGCCATGCTGGTCTCCAGGTATCGTATGTTACCTACAGACACAATGCTCAACTGTGGATGCAACAAAATTTTAAAAATTTCATTTATGATGTGTTTTCTTGATGCATTCCACCAGCCACCTCTGAGAAAATGAAATGATCTACATTTTTTAACTCCTAGCAATCTGAGGACATGGCTCTTGTTCTTGCTCGAGTGATCATATTTGAAAATTTTACTTGTTTCTCTGTCCATGCAGTTTTAACTATCAGAAAATAATGGCCACGCCCAACCGAATAACTTGTCATTTTGCAGGACTTCTCGGCAAATGTTAAAATTTCGAATCAAATGGACAGTTTCATGTGTCTGATTTATGTGAAACATTAGATGCATCTTTGATAGTAATGTTAAATTCTTCAACAGTTGATTAGCATCATTCTTGTGCAGGAGCTGGGTGGCAGCGCAACACTCATTTTTTATGGCACGGAAGAGGCAAATGAAGGAAAGACAGCTTACATGCAGCGACGGCGCCCAGACTTCTCAAAGTTTCCTAGGAGACCTTAATGCAACTCCATATCATGCATTATTTTTCGATGTATCAATATTGTCTTCCATTGTCAATAATAATATGCTTCTGAAAATTGTAATTGATGTTGAATTGACTATAATTCGATCACTTTGAGCTCTTCATGATCATCCATTGTAAAATAAATCTCATCTCTCACAAGAGCAACAATGAAGAGTATTGCTGTCTCAGAGCCTATATGAACAATTCATACATAGAGTCTGCCCAATTTTGTGAAAGTGGAAAAATATATTTTCATTTTGAGATGCTACTGGACATGTGTGCTGCATGTACACAACTATTATCAAAGCTGTGTGGGTTGATGCATAAGAGATGTATTGCTTCTCTACTGATTAAAAATTACATAAGCACACTTCTTTTTTTTAATGTGAACCAGTTTTTTAATTAGTCTTTAATATAGGCACTTTTTGGTTGTGGAGGAAAAGAAAAGATAAATTAGTAAAAAAGAAAGAGGAAAGATCAATGGATCAAAGTAACAAAATTATGAAGGAAATTATTAAAAATAATTAAGTTAAGCTTAAGTTATTTTGAACCGCTTGGATTTTTGTATTTTCTCTTAAAATCATAATTTACTAGAGAAAACTTTGATCCTTTGCTTTATCTTTGATTTTCATTAATATTTTTAATAATATTTTTTTTTGTTTTGTTGAGGATAAATTTTTCTTTAATCAAATCAAAATCCAAAAGAAATTGCGCATGCCAAGGAGAAGCATCCACGTGGTACAGCATTATTTTATATTTACAAATCCGCTAATGATAGAAATTAGTTCTCCTCGATTAAAAGAGATCAAAACAGTTCAAAAAAAGGATTTTTTACATGAATACCCTCCTAAATATCGAATTTTGTGTGAATACCCTTCCAAAATTGATATTTACATGTATACTATTGTAAAACACTTGTTTTGCCATTCTACCCTTTTTTATTTTTATTTTTGCATATGCACATATGCTATTTAACAACGTTAAAAAATTAATAGTTTCAAATTAAAATGATTAAAATACTTTTAAATAGATATGCAAATAGATCGCGATCCTGATAGTAGGAGAAGAGGACAGGAACAAATGAACAATAGCGTAATTTTAAAATTTTATTTTATTTTTAATTAATATAAATATAATTTTTTTTAATATAGTTAGAATAACTGTTATATTATGAATATTTATAAAATATATGAAAATATTCATGTAAATATTACTTTTGGAAGCAAATATTTACAAATCCAGTGATGGTGGAAATTAATTCTCCTTGGTTACGAAGAGATCAAAACCGTGCAAGAAAATTAACCTTCACACTTCCCAACGAACCGCCTCAATCGTCTCAGAATCAGATCAGCTGAAAGGCATAAAATCGCCGTAAGCGAAACCGCCGTTGACACGTCATCAATGAACAAGAAACTCTAACAAAAGACATCAAATTTAGTTACGTGTTCGTTGACAATTCCCCAACTGTAGATCCTGTGTTACATTCCACCCAGCGGATCACTCACAGATCCCTTGGCACCGCCTTTAATTCCCCTTCGCTTATTTCGTTCGGTACTTCCACTCTGTCTTGATTCCAGCCTTTATTATATTCTTCTCGCTCTCTCCAATAGTTTCGGAAAGAAGAAAACGAGGGAGATTAGGAAAGAGGAAGGGAATCGCTATGCTTAGGGTCGGAGCGAAGAGGTTGCTAGGGTTAGGGCATCGGGGCCCGGCCCCTCCGGCAGCCGCTGGCGGCGCCGCGGCGCGGTGGTACCACGAGAGGGTGGTGGACCACTACAACAACCCCCGGAACGTCGGGTCCTTCGACAAGAACGACCCGACGGTGGGGACGGGGCTGGTGGGCGCGCCAGCCTGCGGCGACGTGATGAAGCTCCAGATCAAGGTGGACAAGGAGACCGGCAAGATCGCGGACGCCTGCTTTAAGACCTTCGGCTGCGGCTCCGCCATCGCCTCCTCCTCCGTTGGTCGGTTCCTTGTTGTTCAGAATTATTTTTTGATTGGTTGATCGTTTCCTGGTGCGAGGGCTTTAATTTTTTCTCTGATTAATGGACTTTCTTTTCCTGCAAAGTTGTTTTTTCCCTAATCAATCCTAAAGTAGAATTTGATTGACTGGAAGTTTTGTGTGATCTTGCCATTGCTATTGATACATATTTAGGCAGAGCAAGCAGAGCAAGGGATGCCTCAAGACGGGTAAACCAATTCTATGGCCAAAGATCTGTATGGAAACCTTGTTTTGAGATTCCCCGTAAGAACCTGAGAAGTAAGAAACTAGCGGTTAGAGAGCCACGTTCCTCTCTCGGAGTTGAGTTACTCCATTCCTCTCTGTATTTGAGCGCATCTCCTTTTTTGAGTTACTCCATTCCTCTCTGTATTTGAGCGATTTATCAGGCCTAAGGAGAGCCTGATAAATCGGGTTCCCAATGGCAAATACACGAACCTTGTCACTGCCCTTTAACTTAACACCGAACCTACCCATCTCGGGACGCGTTTTCATAGAATCCCACCACACTTGTTGTGCGGGAATGACGAAACTATTAATTAGCCACCCAAGACCGATACCCCTTTCTGGTTTAGGAAGAATAGGATCGTCGTATTTATGCTGTTCAGCAGTAGTACTATTGAAATTACTGTTTATTTATGACTGTATCCTGTTGTATTTCAATAGTGTAGGTTTTGATATCAGAAAATAAGTTTGAATTTGATCCTTTTCTGATTACTGATATGCGAACAATCTAAGAAATGATCTGCTGAGTTTCAGATATCTGTTGAAGAAGAACAATAAAAGTCATAATAAACAGAATTTTTAGGATTTATAGTGCGTATTTCCAACATTGTAGTTTTGCAAGCTAAAACAACAGCAAAATAACTTGCCTAGCTAGATATTCTAATCAAACTATTACAGTACTTACAAGTTCCTATTCACTAATGCTGCCTTCTGCTTGATTGTGGATTATGATGTTATGTTGTCAGACTAGGTTTGATGCAATGTAATTAGCAATCTGTATGGAATCTTGGTCCTCTTTAAGCCTTTCAGCATATTGTTTGTGCTGGCTGCACCGGTCATTTGGTCATTTGCATTATGTTAAATTATTCTGTAAGATCACACGTGGCATTATTTATTATTAGTTTAAAACCTCACTGAAACATTTCTTTTTGGAAATCCTTGCAACATTATGTTATGTAGAGTTTTATTTCTGATGTAGGAAGCTTACGTTTAACCATGTTACTTCTGGTAATCTTCATTAGATAAATTAGTGTTACTGTATCTGATTTTACTTTGTTGCAGCTACTGAATGGGTGAAAGGGAAACAAATGGAGGAAGTTCTATCCATCAAGAACACGTAAGTAATTGTTTTCATTCTATGTTGTTTTCTTATGTTGTATATTTTTTTTCACTTGCTTTTCATTCCCTGTTCTTTTATGCACTATATGCTTTTGTTGATTTTATGGTGTGGGTTTCCTGTTGCATTGTGTGGCTTGAATCTTTTTTTATTTTTGTTTATGCTTGGAATGGATTCCTGTGCTCGTGGAAGTTTAAATCTTAACTATAGAGATGCTAGCTAGTATAGTGGGTTGGAGCAGTAAATATTTACCTTTTCAGTTAGAAAACTTGTTGTGATGATCAAATTTTTATCCTAATGGAATGTTGGATATCATTCATATATAAAGACATAGAACTTACAGCACCTATCTTGGTCTGTTTCTGTGTTGGTAGAGTATTCAGATGGGTCAAGATGGACAGGAATAGGTTGAAGTGACCACTAAGAACAAGAATGTACAGGAAAAACAAAAAAATTGTGTCCCAAGATGCCAGGCCATCAGAAGTGTCGGTATGCAACCATCTTGTCCATCCTGAGTTGCTAACTAGGATTGTCGGGATGTCTTGGTCTATAAGAGAATTGATATTTTGGGGGTGTTTTGGATATTGTTCTCTTTTCGGAATCGTATGGTACTAATGGGACGGGTTGGTGCCATCAAGACATAAGTACATGCCTAGAATTCAAACTCATCAGGATTCACTCATTATACAATAGCGCATCTCACAAAGTTACGCATGATCAAAATTTGAATTTGTTGTTATAGGAGCACTTTGTTGGTGCTTATTGCTAGTAATTTATTGCATACATTTTCTTGTGGAGGGGAGAGAGTATGACAAGGGGTGTCTTTCCTCCCACTGCTACAACATATATAATTAGATTGCAGACAGCTATTCTCTACATAAATTGTGCATATTTATTCACTCCACCACCTTCCCCTCCCCCCTGCACGCCCCATATCTCATCTTGTTGTTGCAATAGCAATACTGTTTCAGTGAGAAACTTATTGGGACTGTTGATCCTATATGACAAGCTGCTAAAGTGCTAATGAAATGAAGAACTGCATATACTTAGTATTTTGAAATGCTCATGACCATGGTCTCGACACTTTACGAGTCCTTATTTGTATCATTACATGTTATCTTGATGGACAACATCACATGGTGTTAGGTTTTATACTTCAGCCATTACTTTTGCCTCCACTGTTGGAGCAAAAATTTAAAACAATCGGTATCTTATTTCACAATGCTGTAGAACATCTTAGAATGTTGGAGTTGGAGCATGAGATAGACGCCACTGTTTTGTTGCAGTATAAATTAAAGAAGAAATATTTGTTTTCCCGACGAACACAACTAATTTCTTTTTGAGGAAAAAGCTGGACCAAAAAAAAAAGCGAAGTTTCATAAGCCTTATTTACTGCTATGTCTAGATCCTTATTAGTCACCTTAAATGATTGCTTATGTTTTTATGGTACAAGATCATTGGAAAGGAAGAAATGTTATTTGTGAGCAAGTCTTAAATGTCTTTTGGACCTTAGTACTATGCCTTTTTGTTATTGTGAAGATGGTCTTTCACATGATATGTAGTGGCCGTTCATGTCATTTTTTGACCAATGTTTTATCTCATAAGCTTCCTGGGAAGCAAGGTAGCATCAATCCTAGGATATCATGTTAGATGCTATAATAGCTGAATTAAGGCACAAGATTTGCTTAATAATTTCTTTATGTATTCTTTTCCAATTCTGTATCTGCTTGTGTTAAATAATTAGAACTTTATACCTTGTTCATCTGAAGCCTCTTGATTGGAATCATGATATCAATAACTACTTATTTTTGAAGATATTTTGAGACATGGAAGTAGGAGCACATACAACACCTAAGAGACTACTAAGGCATATAGTATTTGGAATCTTCTATTTTTGTGTGCAGAAGTACATTATAAATCAGTATGAGGAACTCTGTTGGACATGATTGTTTGATGCAAAATTAGTAAGTAGTATTTTTTTTGTATCAGCTGTTCTCAATTTGTCAAACCATGTAATAGTTAATGAAAGATGATAAGAGAGAAAGCAGAGACAGAGGACAAGAATGGAAGAGTAGCTTTGAATTTGGACAAGAGTCATTTTGGGGGGCTTTGTTATTAGATCATGTGTGGAAGGTTTAATTGTTCGCCTTGTGTATAAAACACAACTCTTGAAGGCTGACTGACTTGAAAATTCCTCATTGATTACCCTTCTTATTTCATTGAACATTTTTATAGTCTCCCATGTCAATGCTGACCACCCTTAGTCCACCCACTTCTTCTTGTCAGTAAGCATCTTGTGGGGTTAGGCAACATGAACTCCATACTCTAGTCAGTGGAGATGACTTGGTTGACAGGAGATTAGAATCAAGAAAGCACTGGTATCATACATGAGAAGCTTGATTTGTCCAAGTTCAAGATCTGTAGTGGATCTGGAGTCATTTTTGGATCCTACCTCCAGCTCTGAATTTGAAATTGAGATCAATGTTCACCTTTGGGTTTTGGATCCAGTGTAATTTGTGATGGTCTTTGCACGTTCATGAAATAAGTATGGTGCATAGCTTATTTGCCAGTGACTTGGGTGATTGATAGCCTCATCCTCTGGCATACATCCTGCGTGTGGGAGAGCTGGTAGAGCCTGATTGCTCGTAGGACGGGGTGGAGGAGCACTAGGATAGTTGTGGTTAATTGGTTATCTTCAGTCTTGATGAGAGAGGATGAGGTTGAAAGAGTGAGTGAGCAGGGAGAATGGAAGAGACTATAGGTGGTTTTGGTTTGATGGGGACCAGATATCTGTCAAGGCCAGCATCAAAGAGGAGGGAGAGAATAGGGAGGCTTGGTGAGCTTAAGGGCTCGTTTGGTTCGCAGGAAAAGGAGGGGGGAAAGTGTAGTCAACGGGAAAGTAATGAAATGCCTCTTGTTTGGTTGGAGTTTTCAAAGGAGAGAGATGGGAAAGTTACTTTCCCATGGGAATATGATTCCCACATTTCATGGGAAAGTCTTTCCCATGAGAAACATGGGAAAGTTACTTTCCCATGAGGTGGGAATTACTCCTTTTTTATTTTTTTCCAAAAAGACCCTTCAGCATTAAAGAAGCATTAAAGAGGCATTAAAGATCTAATTTTTATTAAGGGCATAATAGGAATTATACATAACTTTCCCAGGAAAGTGGATGGTCAACCAAACATAAGCACTTTGGAAATTTGTCACTTTTCCATGGTTAACCAAACATGCCAAAAGTACTTTCCTAGGTATCCTCTTCCTAGGAATCTAATTCCCAGGAATCATATTCCTAGAAGGGAAAATACTTCCCGCGAACCAAACGAGCCCTAAGAGTGAGGCCTCTGAATGGGAAGAGAATGGAAGGTGAAAGAATGAGAATGGATGAATTTCCATGGGAGCTTCTTGGATTAGTTGGTGTACATGTGGGAATCAATAAAGCAGTCTCTGTGTATATATTTTTTTCCATTTTAATACATTGTGCTGCATTGGTCTTTTGTGCTGAACCTCTTACCTTGGCTAGGAAGTGGGAGGGGTCATGTACTCACGCATTGGCCCATGTCAAGCTCCACGAAGTCACAAATATGAGGAGGTGGGGCACGTTGCATTGCTGAGAGATTTTAGTGGGAGCACCAGGTCAGTTAACAAGTAGCGGTCAAAAGGGATTTCTCAGAGTCAGCAGGAGCACGTACCCCCACTGGCCCCCACTTTGCGCCGCTGGTGCATGTTCCTGACTTTAGCAATTAGGGGCATCAATAGACACATATACTGACACCCAATGGATATAATTGGATCCATTACGTGGTACATGTACATGGAATCACCGGAGGATTGTATTATCACATAGTTTAAAATATGTTGTACTATGGTCTTCAAGGAAAATTCTTCTCTAAACAATGCATTTAGGACTCTGGGAGTTTAGATCACTTAGCTGCTAGGGTATCTGGACTGGCTAAATTTGCAGTTTAGATGCTTTTTTTGACTCACTCCTCCAAACAAATTACCTCAATGGGCAACTAGGGTCACTTGAGCTGGTGATCTGCTATTCACATTCCCAAAACAATGTAAAGCACCAAAGGAGGGGAGAAAATCACTACTGTGATGTTGTATCCTCCATCCTCTTTCAACATTTCATCTGCTGCTCTAATTTTGGAAATCTACAGTCCATCATAAAGAACGATAAAATTAAACCAGCTGTTTCCCACTAGAAGCTTAAGCTAAGATGCAACTATCATATACTTATAGCAAATTGAAATCATATTATTGTCTAGTTGTTTGGTATAAAGCTAGGAATGAATTACTTTGAGACTGAGTGTTGTGGCTTGTATTTTTAAAGTGCCCATCTGTCAAATGACTATGGCGTATGTATTGTGGGCTGGTGTCAAACATTATGGTAGGTGGCAAGGCATTCAATAATTTCAGCTTATTTAGAAGAAGATTTTGTTTGAGATGATGTGGACCATTACGAAGCAGAAAGTTCTTTTTTCTTGGCTAACGTTTGCACCTTCTCTTACATATACCTCTCTCTTGTATTGCAGTGAAATTGCGAAACATCTTTCGCTTCCCCCAGTGAAGCTCCACTGCAGTATGCTTGCTGAAGATGCTATCAAGGCTGCCATAAAGGATTATGAAGCAAAGAAAGGCAAGATAGTGCAACAAAATGCTGAGCCTGTACCAGTCGAAAAGGCAGCTGATGTTTAAAGTGAGTATGATGTTTATGATTCTGCTGTATTAGTCATCTTAACAGCTGGTCCTTCCGGCTGTGTTATAGTAAGAATGACCGCTGATGGTCTTGGATTCTGCATGTGCATCTGTACTGTTATCACAACGACTATTAAGAATGTGAAATAACTATTTGGCTAATTACGGTGTCATTTCGGGTTACATCTTTTTGATGGCGATGATTTTGAGTTTCAGCAGGTTTGGGCAAATGTCTATGGTTTGCTGGGGAACTATTGTGTTATTTTGGGATTTCACTGGACCTGTTTGGAATAGAGATGGAGGATTGTGCCAGCTAAGCTTGTATATGTTGTCCAACTAGTCAGCATCTGGGATTGCCCATATGCCTTCATTACAATATGTGACTCCTGCTTTCATTTCGTGTGGCGCAGATTTATGAGGGGGGCGGAAAACCTGAGCTCTTGTTTTAAGGGTAAGGTCCTGTTCCATCACGCGCACAAACCATGTACTCTTCTCTATTGCTGGCCCTGCATCTGATACATGTGGAGACAAAAAGTTTCCTGTATAAATCTAGACTCTACTTGTGCGCACGCAAGCTTAAGCAAAGATTTTTCTATGGAAGATTGAAACCCGGGTCCTAGTGATCCGAAACGATGCTGTCCAAAGCTTCAGAAGAAATGCCAGCCAAACGACGTTTCAGGCGAGACAGCTACTCCGCCTCGTTTTGCCCGTGGCATTCGTTCTTTAGCGCTGGCTGGAGGACAAGGGCAGTAATCTCGTCGCACCCGTGTGCTGTGAATGGTGGTGAGATTTCGATCTTCGAGCGTCCATACTCTTGGGCTGGGTCCCAAAGTAAAGCAGACCAAACAAGGAGCGTGTGGTCCGACGTCGACCACATTTTGGCCCACCAATAGTTGGAGCATTTTTGCTTTGATGGGAAGGCATCACGATCTTTCGTAGGGGAATTTTAGATTTTTTTTTTTTGATTTTTTCAATACCTACTACTCTTTCGAGCTGGGCCATGGTGCATCTTTCATATTATTCAGAATGTGCTCACGTACGTGGTGTGGTGCTCAGTTAGACGATCGATCAACATGCAAACATGCAATTACAAAACTCGTTAGGATAAAGGCTTGAACAATTTGATTCTATTGAAGGACCAAGGAAAAGAACTTATGGTGGGCCATCTGCGGTTCTGACCGTGCAATAATTGTGGGGTTGCCATTTATCTCACCGCTTGATGTTTCCACGATTTGGAGTATGACTTAGCATCAGAAATTCTACTTTTATTATATTTTTTCTGTTCCCTCCGCCCCGCTTTCCTTCTCATAATGCATTGCATGCCAGGCTCATGCTCACGATCTAAATGCGCAAACGTCCTTGTTGACAATTTGAGCTATAAGGAGGACTCTGAGGCAATCGGAGATTGTATATTTCTCCATCCCATCATTCATCTCATAATTATAAGTTCTTTTATTCTTTTCCATCTTGATCAAAATTAATGCCTTTATTGAAGTTGGATGTCACTGGCTATTGATTAGAGAGAGAAAACAGAATTTGTATTCTCCTACTAGTAGAGATATCTAACTTATATTCTGGTAGTAAACAAATATCTGATTCAAGTTCAACACATCTTTGGCAAAGGGAACTAATTTGCAGATTGGCTATATCTCTCTATCTATCTATCTATTTATTTGTTCATGATCGGTCAATCTATATCTATTCAAAAAAAAGGTTAATTTAACTTTTGTATATCAATCACCTCTAATTATATTGAAATAGGAACTATCGTATGTCCTAATTCAGAGTTAAGTAGTATAATTAATTTCCTTGGAGGATAGAATTGGATTCTAACTGAAAATAAAATATATATCTAGGAATGAGTAGGGGTGGCAATCAGGTCGGGTCAGGCATAAACAGGTCGGGTCAAATACAGGTCGGGTCAGAAAACTATAAATCTGAACCCGACCTGTTTATTAAACGGGTCAGGAATTGCAAACCTGAACCTGACCTGTTTATTAAACAGGTAACCCGACCCGACCCGTTTAACCTGTTTAATAAACAGGTAACCTGTTTACCCAACCCGACCCGACCTGTTTAACCTGTTTGCCCAACCTGACCCGTTTAACCTGTTTAGACCTGTTTAATCTGTCCAACCCAACCTGTTTAACCTGCCCAACCCGACCTGTTTAGACCTGTTTAGACCCGTTTAACCTGTTTAGACCTGTTTAACCCGTTTAACCCGTTTAACCTGTTTAACCCGTTTAACCTGTTTAGACCTGTTTAACCTGTCCAATAGTTAAACGGGTTAAACGGTTTAAACGGGTCAGACATCTAAAACCCGTATCCGACCCAATTAATAAACAGGTTAAACGGGTCGACCTGTTTACGATCCGAATCTGTTTAGGCCAAACCCAAACCTGTTTATGGCGGGTCGAACACGGGTCGGATTGGCGGGTCGGGTCATATTTTGCCACCCCTAGGAATGAGGTCATTGTCCTTTCTAGCCTGCTTATGTTAACACTGAAACGAAAAGATGCACTATGAATCTTGTAAGGGAAATGCCTTGTAATAATTACATAAAAACAATTGAAAAAACATAGACTAGTTGATTAGATGATGATGAGGATGATGATAGTTATTTGAAATTTCCTTCTCAATTTATATTTTTGCAAACATCTCTAAAACTATTGCCAGATTTTCTTTTTCTTCTTTTTCCCTTGACTAAGCATAAACGTATATTGCATGTGAAAAGGCCTTTAGACCTTGGTTTGGTCAACCCAGAGGGCCAACAACCGGAAGCCATGACCGTATAAAATATCACGTGAGATTTTTATGGGCCAGAGTGCTTCTCAACCTCTAACATCTTTTGTTTTTCTTTCTTATATGATTTGCATAGATTTCTAGTTTTTTTTAATGAAGCTTAATCCCAATAAAAAATCAAGCTTACCCATACTTATCACGTTTTGCATTCGTAACAACTTAGAATCTCATCTAAAAAAAAAAAATAGCTAGACATTATTATTTAAATTTCTTAGCTCTATATAAGTTTTCAAGATCCTCCAAGTATATAGATGATATTAGGCTAAACACACATTCGCACGGATCCTTATATTTTTTTCAATTTAAATCTTGATATCATCGTCATGCTAGGAGTTCAAATCCATTTGAATATAATTACAAATATTACGATTGACCTATGATTAGCCCCAATAGACTTGTGTCGCAGCGTCCCCTAATCCACATAGGTCATAAGCCGAAATACTTCGATACTATTTGTAACAATGCAGAACCTCCCCTAAAAGCTAGCCAGAAGGTATTATTTGAATTTCTTTGTCCTATATGGGTATCCATAATCTTTCCAGTGCATAGTTGATATGGAAACAAACATATGCCCGTATGAATGCTCACAACATGTTTTACACAAACAACTCTATTTAGAATTCATGCATTTGCTTTATTCCAGACCTTTATTTCACACTTCGACAAGGTTAATTGATTGATGCTTTCTTCTAAAATCCAGATTCATTGCTTTGCATAAAGAAAAGTTTTACGGAATATATACTTTCACCAAATTCATATTTTTCAATAATATGAATAACAATCCATCAGTCATCCATGGAGGTCATGCAATCTCCAATAATCACTCCAATTACTACATAGAGGCAGAGCAAATTAAATTGATAAAAATGAGTCTCTTGCTACCGGTGGATTTTTTATAAAAAAAAAGAGAGTTAATTTTTTATCATTTTCTTCATGCAAATTTGTCAAATCTAAGGGATCACTAGAGGTGGTCTCCTATCTAATTAAAAATATGTATATTTCACTATAAAATAATGAAACAATCACACGCATAGCCACTTTTATGCTAGATGATTACATATATTTACTTGGTAAAAGCTAGCTTGCCATGATGCTAATATAGCAGAAAGAAACAAGCTCGAGGAGGCTGAGACAGAAAAAGAATTAACACCGTGACATTTTCCCGGGCCAAGGTGTACGTTGAACCTCTATAACCCTCTCCAGATTTTAGCGAAGACCGCTAAACTTTCTTCCAAATCCTCGGTTGGCCCTCCCCTTTATTACTTTCTCCTAGGAAAATGACTCCCACTTAACCCCCCTAGAACATTAACTAAATTCTAAAACCCCTACCCATCCTAAACCACGCCGCCCTAACAAATCCTTGCCGTCCATTCCTTCGACAACGCCTTATCATCGGCCGGTGGCACCTCCTCCATTCGTTTTTACCGAGCCCCCGCCACAATCTCACCCTTATCAAATCAATATGACCAGAAGACAAAATAGCAGCAAAGGACTCGGGAACCTTCATTTGGATTTCATTTCGCATCATTTCATTCCATCTCACCGCCATTAGAGGTCTATTTAAGGAGCCATGCGCAGCTCCGAACCTTAAGAACCCAGCAGCTAGCACCTTGTAAACTTGGTTCCATGGCCCCCGGTGTCCCTCCTGTCGATGTGCAGACGACGTTAGGAGGGAAGCCAGGGGGCTACTTGGGCTCGAGGAGGGCCTATGTGACGTTCCTGGCCGGCGACGGCGACTATGTGAAGGGGGTTGTGGGGCTGGCCAAGGGACTGAGGAAGGTGAGAAGCGTGTACCCACTCCTCGTGGTGGTGCTGCCCGACGTTCCTGAGGCTCACCGCCGGCTGCTTCAGGATCAGGGCTGCGTCGTCCGGGAGATCGAGCCCGTGTACCCACCCGAGAACCAGACCCAGTTCGCCATGGCCTACTATGTCATCAACTACTCCAAGCTGCGCATCTGGAACGTGAGTGCTAGCTGTTCTATTTTTGGGGTATATATATTTGCATGGATCTCCCTTAAGCCATGCACGTACCATTAGGTGCTACTTTAGATATTGGGAATTTGGGCCAGTCTTGTTTCTTATTGGCCTTGTGGATGGCTGAGCTGGCCGAGTTAACTCGTTGGTAAATGCAAAGATACTTGGAAGTAAATAAGGAAGAACATGCATGGTCGAGAATCCAAGAACTAGCGTTAACAAAATTAATGGCTTGAAGCAAAGATTCTTGTATCTGTTTCACCCAAAATCTCAGACGCGTTGGATCATCAAGCTGGTGATCCAAACAAGAATTTGATTTATCTAGAAAAAGTCGGTAAATAGTAGTATTAAATGGCTTAGCTTTTACTTGCTCTATTTTAGATGTCACATATAGAGGTTTTATTTTAGAGGTAGCTAGTTTATAAAAAAAACTAAAAAAGAGTGATTCCTTTCATTTTATGACTACATTTCATTTGAAGTTGCATACTTTTCAGAGATACTTACCACAGTCATCTATTGACTAGAGTCCAAATTATCATGAGTAAAATAGATTGATTGCCCCAGTGGAATCATCCAATGGGCTTGTGCATAGTGTCGTATTACTGTTAATTATCAGAGAGGAAAATAAGGCACCACATCAGCAGTGACAGCACGCATAGAAAAAATATCTGCAGATCATTCAGACCTGATCAGTTATTATAGAAGGACACTAATCGGTGCTTATAACAGATTCGTTTCTAGATTCATCAAACATATGCACATATTTGATACTTGGTATATTTTAAAAACTGACAATAGAATTTATTGGGTTAAATTGTTGCATGTAGTTTGAGGAGTACAGCAAGATAATCTATCTTGACGCGGATATCCAAGTGTTTGATAACATAGACCACCTCTTTGACATGCCTGATGGCTACTTCTATGCTGTAATGGACTGCTTCTGTGAGAAGACATGGAGCCACTCTCGCCAGTACTCCATTGGCTATTGCCAGCAGTGCCCGGACAAGGTGGCATGGCCTGCTGAGATGGGATCTCCTCCTCCACTCTACTTCAATGCTGGCATGTTCGTGTTTGAGCCCAACCCTCTAACCTATGAAAGCCTTCTGGATACCCTTAAGATCACACCACCAACCCCCTTTGCGGAGCAGGTGAGCCTTTTGCTATCATCTCGTAAAAGCTATTTGTTCTAAGACTCTTATTCTCAAAAATAACAAATTCAGTGTCAATATATATATATATATTCTAAACCACACAATTAGTAGGTTTTTGACCATAATTTGATGAAAGAATCAGTATGTTGGTGACAAAAATGATGCTGAAGATGGAAATGGTCCAAGTCAACTAATCAAAACAAAATTAAAAGAACTATGTGAAAATAGAATAAGGCATATTTATGTGCAGATACTATGTATAGCTCCACATGAGGATGTATCTAATCCTTTTGTTCATTATAGTCATCCATAAGTTAATATCACGATTTTTGAATTAAGTGTTGTAGATGAAAGAAACTTTTATCAAATTCTTTTTAATTTTTAAACTATCAGGCGATCTTTAAGTTATATATAATATTTTCATATTTGTAAAGATTTAATGGCGATAAAAAGATAATCAACTGTTTGTATCTTTATTAAAAGTAGACTAAACAAAAGCGAGATAATCCCCTCTTGGCTGCAATTAATCAGTTCCAACTGGAAGTAGAGTCCCAAATGCTAGTGGTTCTTCTTGGAGCCCTAGCTCCATATTCTTTGTCCACCTATCTCTGGATAGAGATATTGCCTACTTTTAAGCTCTCGCATGCAAGTCCTTTGGAATTGTGAACAATCCAAGAATCCTGAGATCACCTACCCGGACAAACCTATGGTGGTCCTCTACATTGGCAGTATATTATTTTTTGATAAAAATCGACCATATATATTATTTGTAAGGTGTAGCTTATTTCTCTTTTTTATGATGAAATAGTCCTTGGAGATTCAGGGTTATAAGAAGGACCATGACAAAGATGGTAGTGACTGTGATTCTACATCCATATTTGTGATAGATAATAAAGATACAATGAAAAGGAAGTAGCATAAGACTTAAAAAAAGGATACAAGCTCCTCCATATGTTTCTCACGTCTTTATCATCTCATCTTTTTGTAGGATTTCTTGAACATGTTCTTTGAGAAGACCTACAGGCCAATCCCTCTTGTTTACAATCTGGTCCTAGCCATGCTATGGCGCCACCCAGAAAACGTTGAGCTCGACAAGGTTAAGGTGGTCCACTACTGCGCTGCAGTGAGTCCCTTTGCCATCAGTCGCTTCTCTCATGTATCAAAATGTTACAAAGAATTGCATCAATCATTCATGCCTACTACCACCATTCATTATAAATTCTTGTTCTCTTAGGGTTCGAAGCCATGGAGGTACACTGGGAAAGAAGCTAACATGGATAGGGAGGATATCAAAATGCTAGTGGCAAAATGGTGGGATATCTACAGCGACGAGTCGCTCGATTTCAAGGCAGAGGACCTGGTCACAGAGGGAGGGGCCTTCTCGTGGCCTTCACCAATCATGGCAGGCATGCCAGAGCCCACAATTAACTATATCCCTGCACCCACTGCAGCCTAAGTGACGCTGGGAAAGATGAAGAGTGAGTGAATGGAGGGATTTTGAAAGCATGTATAAGTGAAAGTAAGGAATAACTAATCAGCTGTCCAATTCTAGCACTCCGCCTCTGATCGTCTACCTGTTTTCTGGGACAATTCCACTTAAGTAAATAGAAAAAAAAATCATCTGTACTCTTGAGAAAAATCCTGAGATAATATAGATTTTGAGTTGTGCGTCATGAACTCTCTCTCTCTCTCCCCCATGGGCCAGGATTAAGAATTTCGATCTTTAACATTTGAAACCAGGTTTTTATCAATGGTAATGTCCAAATGACCTATGAAGTTGCATTGTATTCACGACTCTGTAAATACTGACAACAACTATAAGTTGTCTAAATTAAAAATTACGTAATCTAATCCATCATATCAAAATTCATTATAAAGAGGGGAAAAATGATGCACCATCTTTATTAGGAAAAGAAATCCAGAATCTTTGTAACACAAATATACAACGACATAACATGCTCCATGAAGTCCAACAATTCCAATCAGAAGAATCCCTCTTGGTATCATTTTTTCATGGAGCAACTTTGAAAGTGTAAGTGACAATTCCCCACTCACTTGCGCTACTGTTGGATGCATGCAATGCACGTAAGAAAAGTATGAATAGCTTAGTGTGGACAGTAGACCCAAGCTTTAAATACAGAAGACATCTTTTCCCAAGAAGCCTCTTTGAAGTGTCAAGAAGAAGCAGTGCCCACAATCGTCCTTGCTATATCGGATGCATGCAGTGTCCGAAGGAAGAAATCTTTGTGCCATAGAATTCTCCATTTCTAAAATCTTGATTTGAAATTGAGAAAAATATTTTATGACACAAATTCAATATTTCCACATAATCAAGATAAAAAATTTGTCTCAACCAAATCGCGTATAATAGACCATGAGTTTATAACCTATATCATCTAGATAGTGTTAGCTTGGACAAGCTACGACTGTTTAACATGCGTAAGTCTTCCACTATATTGCTGTTGGTGTGCTCCCAACTTTATTTATCGAGAAAAAATATTATAAGAGGGTTTGGTAGATTTTGTCAACACTTATTGGATCGAAAAACTTCAACATCCTTGGGCTTTGTGCTACAATAGTAAGTTGATTTATATACCTCATCAGTATCTGGCATTGTTTTACTCAAAAAATAAATCTAATGATTTATTACTTACCTTTCTGTTAATATCCTTTTATGCTCATTCCAGTGTGCATTCATTTTTATTTTATATCTTTTTGTGTTTATCTCATTCCAACGCATTTCTTCATGTGGCAGGCTTTTCTTTCAGGAGAGCTGCAACTTATGCTTTTTTTTTTTTTCAAGTGGCTAAGCTGATTTGCAAGGTAGAGCTAAACATGTATCGGACTTGGACATAGAAAAGATCAGCTCGACCGGCCCAAAATCTGATTAAAATAAATAGAGTTTAGGCCGAGATCCGGTCTATGATAAGTTCTATCAGGGCCGGCCCGAGCCTTAGGCGATTGAGGCGGTCGCCTAAGGCCCCGGGAGGCTGACCAATTTGGAAGTTGGGGACAGTAGTTTTGTTTTGGGTTGGGGGGGGGGGGGGGGGGGGGGGAAGAGGAGGGATTTGGTTGGCTTGATAGACGCCTGAAGCCACTCTTACCTTTCATCCCTTCTCTTTTTTGGTTTTGGTCTTGGTTTTCCTTCCCTCACATTACTCCTTATCCAGCTGAGCCATCCGGAAGAAAGATAGGGGGATTGGAGATGGAGGTCTTGGAGGGTGGAGATTCTTTTAGTTTTCTCCTCTCGGTTTCTTCTCCCCTCTTGGGTGGTAGAGAGAGAAAAGGAGGGAGGGGGTTGAATGGCTGCTGTGCCGTGATGTTGCAGTTGCTGCTTGGGTACTCACTTGAAGGGGAGATGGTGGGATGGGACTTTTATTAATTTGATGGAGTGAATTTTCCATAATGACCCTACTTTCTCATATTGAGAGGTTTTTTATGGACAAATTTTTTTTTGCCATGGGATGACCTTTTCCTATCCGGCGCTTGCTTGACATGGTAAACAGTATTGCCAAGTATTATCTCAGTTATTTAATCAATTTCATGACCCTTCATTTATAATAATTACTTTTATATGTTTCCATTCAAGAATTATATTAAATTGAAAAAGCTTGTCTATCTTTGTTAGATTCGTGGTTGAAATAGTGTACTTGATAGCTATCTATTTTCATATATTTTTTTAAGTATTTTATATTTATTAAAAAAAATATTATTAAAAAAAATTATTATTAAAAAAAAGCCTCATTTATTGAATTCGCCTTAGGCCCCAGAATGTATTGAGCCGCCCCTAAGTTCTATTTGCAAGTTTTGCAAACATGAGAGTAATAGATTAATGTACCATAAGAACATCATTAGCCCGGACCTCTACAATTGCTGCTTTGTTACGTATGTGAGACATACTTGATCAGAAAAACTAGAGCATCGCCATCTTTTTAATAAAGAAAAAGGACAAACTTATTAGATAAAGTAACACTGTGATTTGTGAACCAAAGTAACAAAAGCTTCACATGTATAATTACATCCTGAGTAACGCAAGGAAAGTGAAATCAACATAGGATTGATGTCATGATCTCTTGTAGCAACTTTCATAAAATGTCACCCAAAGCAATCAGGAATCTTCTTCTTATGTCAGAATTCTTTTTACAAGAAAATCTACATAAGAAATTGGTTGCTTATAAATTTTAAACTCCATTCGCATAAGAAATCTCGTTGCTGCTGCAGGCGTGAGGCTAGCAAGTGAAAGAAGAATAAAATGACAAATTTTGAATCATATGTCAGCAGAGTTGCTTTCTCTAATTTTGAAAAAAAAAAAAAAGAAGCTAGTTTTAGAGATAAAAGAACCTATGATTTTTTTTTCTCTAATAGAAAGTCCTAATTCTCATTAGCCATGTCATATATTTGTTTCCTTTCCTTTTTTTTTTCCATTTGTTTTTTGAGAAATCAATACCTATTCTAAGTTAGAGTTCAAAATGCCACGAGAATGAAGAATTTCCAACTTCCAACGGCGCCGAACTTGTTTTTTTCACTTCCTGTTCCATCACCCATTTGTGCCGGACTAACACAAACAAAAATATAAGCATATTTACATATGACTCGTTATAGGACATACCTATTCATATAAGCATATTTACATATAACTCGTTATAGGTATGAGATACGGGGCTGTGAGATACGGGGCTGAAGTCGGCAGCCCTAGCCGATTTCAGCCCCGATTCGATTTGGGAGGAACCGGAACAGAGAATCGCGATTGTGATTCTCTCCGGCTCCTCCAGGGAAAAACGGGGCAAGGGCGCCGCGCCCCCGGTCAATCCGCGGCCAATTCGCGGCCGCGGATCTCGCTCGACCGCCGCGATTTTTGTGGCAGAGGGCCGTTACGATGGGGCGATAAAACCCCCCATCTTTCCTTACCCTAGGGCCACCTCCGATCTCCTCCTCCTCCTTCTCCTCTTCCTCTCCCTTCTTCTTCTCCTCCCTCTCCTCTTACTTCTCAAGTGGCCGGCGTGCCGCCCGATCAATCGCCATCACCCATACGCCTTCCCCTATTTTGGAGATTCGTATCACCTCGGTTCCGAGCGCCGCCGTCGCCGCTTGATCGCCGGATCGAGCAGCTGTAGCCGAAATCTCCCTTCCGCCGCCTCTGCCACTGCCGGTAAGCCCTCTTTTGCTCTTTATTCCATGCCAAATAGCTTGAATCCTCCCTTTGTTTTGGCCCCAAACCGAGACCACTTTCGGTCTTTTCCTCCCCATCAGTCACCGCCGCAGCCGCCGGCCGCCGCAGCCGCCGGCTGGCCGTCGACTGAGGGATGGCCTCTGGCCACCCATGCCGGCCGTCCAACTAGCCCTCTTCCCTCTCCCCTCTCCCTTCTTTCGGTTTCCATCTCCCCTGTCTATGGGGAGTTTGGGAAAGATGAAGGCCCATCGTGGGCCGAACTGGGCCAACTTAGGCCCGGTTCACTGTGGACTCAACTTGGGCCCAGATCCGAATCCAAAATCTGAAACCCGAACCCAAAACCAGTTCAGACCCGAAACCCGAAATCCAGAACCCGGAACCCGAAACCCGAAGTTGTTTGGCCAATAAATGGAATTTTGCTAAGCCCTTGATAGTATGTTATTTCACAAAAAAGGGTCTTCTGCAATTTATGTTTGATTCCTAAAGAAATATTTATTACATAAAGCTCCTCAAATATAATTATTTGGTCTTCTTACCCAAGTTTTATTACGGAACGGTGCTATGTAATTAGACATTGGTCCTTGAAACAAATTTTTATTGCATAAATGAACAAATTAAAGGCCAACCTTAGGAGGGCCCTATTGGGCCGAGTCTATGCGGGCCTATTGGGCCGTGTCCGATGTGGGCCTTAGCAAGCCATGTTCATTATGGACCAACTCTGGGCCCTGTTGGGCCATACCCAGTTGTATTATTTCTGAATTTTGATTAACTCTGAAATTAACAAGGAATTAATTAAATTTAAACAGGTGAACCTGATCGACCTATCTGAAGTAGGGATTAAACGAGAAGAGGTAAGTAACTTAATACTTCAAGTGTGATTTCCAAATTATTTGATAAATTGATTAAATTTTGACATATGTTTTGTATTTAGTAAAATGGATCAGACATGTTAAATTTTATTTGAAAATTATGTTGTATGCTCTGAAATCCGTAAAATATGACTGGATAATTTATGAAATCTATTTTTCTATATATATGCATTCTCAGCATGGCTATGATCTGTTCTGTTCTGTTCTGGCCCCACCAATGGGGATTATACGTTGGACCTGTCGACTTGTAATTTGTGAGGAACCGGTTTCGACACCGCGCCACCGGTGATTAGAATAGTGGTTTCTGGACACCGTTGACACCGGTGACTAACAATAGTGGTTCTGGCACTCTGTGCAACCCATGCCACTGGGTTACGTGGCCGTAGCCTATCATGTTGAGATTCTGGTATCAGAGTTTTTTTTTGTAAAAATGATAATAAGTTTTGAGAAGAGAAAAAACAATGTTGCTTATGATTTATTCAATTAGTCATTATTTTGTATTTTGATCTGATATGCTTTAACCCCACTATGGGGTATTTTGTTGCTTATTGGGCTAGTGTAGCTCATTATCCTGTTTTCTCTATTTTTCAGATCCAGAGACTTGATCGCACGGGATTGGGGAGTGCGTTAGATTTTTCCGATGATTCCTTTGGTTATTGACATTTTAGTTAGATTAGCTTGGACATTTGAATTATGTTAGCAAATTTTATTTTGAAATTTTGTAAGAATGCTTTTGAATGATCTTAAATATTTACATCATTTTAAGCATTTGTATTTGCTTTGATATGATCTGCTGCCTTGCACGCCTGTGCGGTCCGCCGTGTGGGCATGCGGCATCTGCCGCGCTCCGAGCTCGAGGCGTGACAATAGAACATATGTATTAAATGTAAGTACAGATATCATGAGAATGCTTACATATAATTATGGATATATTGAGTATTGACTAATTTCATTCTGTTGCCGGGCCTCGTACAATTATGGATATAATTATGGATATATTTGCATAAGACCCCCCGCCCACCCCTTATCTCATACGGGTCTACTTTCGCGAAGTACCAAGAACTGTAACAGAGGAGAGAATAATAGGAAAATCAGCTTTCCTACACCTGGAACAAGGTTTCTCGCCTATTGATTTTTCTTGTAGTTAGAATGAAAATGGCTTTCAATTAGAAGAGAAAATGTGCAATAGTGATTCTAATGTTCCTGGAGAATCAGTACTCTTGTAATCACATTTGTCCAAAGTTCCATTTCATATCACGTAATTGTATGAATAGTGGTATTAGGTATGCCATCGTTGCCTGCTACGCATGTTTGTGCCAACACCAAAGAACACCAAACAGAAGAAATTCATGAGAAGTTCGAGCACTTTTAAACGAGAAAAGAGAGAAGGCTGCAGAAATTGGTGGAACCGCTAATGGTGACTTGTTGAGTTTGATGATGGGAACCAATTCAAACTAGTTTATACCATACTAATATATACTATAGTATAATATACTACACTAAAATATATTATAGGGTATTTTTGTATACATGTCCTTCTAAATATTAAAATTTGCATGAATACCCTCATAAAATTGATATTTACATGTATACAAAAAAAAATCCTATACTATACTAGCATATATCATACCGGAGCATGCTATACCGGAGTATGCTATACCAAAGTATGCTATACCGGAATATACTATACCAGAATATACTATATTGATATATACTATACTATACCGGTATATATATCGATACTATACTATACTATACTATACTATACCGGTAGATACTATTTATATACCATACTATACTAGCATATGCTATACTATACCGCTATATGTATATATCGGTATATACAATACTATACTGGTATAGTATGTACCGGTACGTACTATACTGGTACGTACTATACCAGTATATACTATATTATACCAGTATATACTATACTATACCAGTATATACTATCTTCGAAAATATGATGTATCTTCGGAACAATCACATCTTTTTGGTGTTCCGGATAGAGTCTATAAATAGACTCTTTCGGAATTAATTTTAAAAAGCAATTCGATCTCTCTCTCATTAGTACTTTGTCTTCCGAGATAACCTTTAATTTTCTACTTCTATCTTTTTTTTATTTTCTAGGCATCTTAGTCTGGATTATTGTCCCTTCAGGATGAGATCGTCGTGAACCTACACGTAAGGGGCGAATCATATTTTTAGGACAATGTATATCGTATGCCTCGATTCAATCAAAATCTTTTCACTTTTCTCATTTTATTATAATAAATTATTTTTTTATAATATTTTATAAAAATAATATATAATAGTTTTTTAGATAAATATTTTTAATTAGAAAGTCCAAGAAAAATTAAAGAAACATTAAAGAGGCATTAAAGACCTAATTTTAATTAAGGGTATAATAAGAATTATACATAACTTTTTCAGGAAAGTTCAACCAAACATAAATACTTTGCAAATCTGTCACTTTCCTACGGTCAACCAAACATGCCAAAAATACTTTTCTAAGCATCCTCTTCTTAGGAATCATATTTCTAGGAGGAAAAATGCTTCCCGCGATTCAAACGAGCCCTTCTGCGCGGGGTGGACTTATTGCTTCCTCTCCTCTTCTCCTTTTGTCAAAGCAAAAAAAAAGAAAAAGAAAAAAAAAACGTGGAAAAAGAAAAAATAAAGAAAGCAAATGTCATCGCCGCCCTTGCCTTCCGCGCTCTGGCCTGGAGGGCTGGCCTCCCCGCTCGCTCCCCCCGCCCCCTTCGCCGTAGGGAGACCGCATCAAAGGCGCGGTCCGCGAAGGATGGGAGGCCGGCGAAGATCCGGTCACGGAGCTCGACGAGACGGCGTTCGCTAGGGATGAGCGAGCCGAGCGTGCACTGAACCGACGGATCCCTCCAGGGCGTGCCCTGAACCTCCTCGACGGTCCGGGGGCAGAGCCCGAGCCAAGCGACGCTCTCCTCGACGAAATTTCGACGGGCGAGGGCGCAGAACATCAGCGCACTCCCGGCCGAAGCCGGCGGCGCCATTCGCCGTGCAATCTCGGGGAGGTCGAAGGGCCTGTCGAGAAGGGGGGAAGGTCGGTCGCCTCCTCTTCGCAGACGCCGACACCGACGACGACCCAACGCTCGCCTCCTCTCTGCCGCCTCTCATCTCTCACCCTAATCCCCCGCCTCACGCCTCATCCCCAACCCCGAGCCCCCATCACCCCTTCCTCCTCCTCCGCCCACCCCCATCCCGCCCTCTTAGCCGCGGCAACGCTCGCCCCGCCGTCGCATCCAAGCCCAAGGCCCCATCCTCCTCCTCCTCCTCCTCCCGCCGGCGGGCTGCGACGACCCGGACATGCGTTTAGTCCCATTCTTTTATGCACGGAGTAGATCCCTGGGTACTCATACATGGCTAAGAATCCAAATAATATCTTTGTTTTGGGATAACGTTCTAGATTGTCGCAGGAATCACCACCCCACCATCCCTCCTCCAAATCTCACCTCCCTCCTCTCCCTTCTCCAAACCCTAACTTGCTGGGTCGACGAGACCCCTCCCCATCCAATCCTGTCCTCAATGTCAGCCCCGCCTACGTACCGACCCTGGATCAATGAACTCGGGACGATAAATGCAGGGAATATGAAATAATAGTGCTTTCCACATTTCGTCGATGATATTAGGATATAGATTAATGTTTGGATCATATTACAAAAAAAAATAAATAAATTCTAAAATTTAATTTTCATTTTTTAAAATTTAAAATTTAAATTATTTTTTATCCAAATTTTAAGGATATTCTTATAACTTTACCTATCATATTCTCAAAAGCTTATACATTTAATTGACACCCCCACATTTCGAACTCGTGGGGACCGCATGCCCCACGTCCAAATAGTTCTGTGTGAATATACTTTTCTTCTATCAGTATTGAGGTGGTGCTGGGGTGATGTACTCACACGTGGATGGCCAAGTAAAGTTTTCCACAGGTTGGAAAGAGCACGCGGAAACTTGTAACCCGCATCGAATATTTTCTGATGGAAGGAGGGCCAATAGAGGCTGCTACACTGGTGGAGTTTTGCCCCTCTCTCTCCCCTCCTAATTTTTCAGCACAAAAAAAAAAAAAAGCTTATACATTAGACATTCCTCGGCAAACAAGATGGGATCTCCGACACTATTATTGTATGTTGATGTCAGTACAATTTATGAGTAGTTATTTATAATGATTAGTTTAGAGCATAATTTAGAAAACTTAAATTAGGATCATAAGATAATTAAGAGCAAGAAAAAAAAAAGCCTCTGACAACTCTAGACACCAAAAAAAAAAAGGTTGTCTAAGAGCCATTGGTCCACTTCAATTTTTGTCTTAAACCCACTTTTATTTTCATCTTTTAATATTTCCATTACAACCAAAAGATTACATATATTCATGCCTCCTGTCACGCCCATGACAGTGAAGTGTGCCCTGTGATATCTGGCATTTTGGGACCCACGCTCTAAGACCATACGGGAGAAACAACCACCATTTGTTCTTCCTTCCCCCTCGATCCCCCTTTTTTTTAATTTATTTACAACTACGTGCATAGCTCACAGAGAACACTCGCGAGTAATAGTAAATGTAAGTGTAACTGCTGTATGTCCCATGGCTTTATCTTGAAAGGGCGTGCAGGAGCAGCAAATCTCACTGCCATACTGGCTTTCTATGGCCAAATTACTAGTTAATTACTAATGAGTAAGCAAATAATATTTAATTGCTAATTTAAAGTTAAAGTAGTTCTGAAAATATCATCAAAATCATTAAAAAAAACCCTCCTGTAACAATAAGTGTTGCGCAATTATCATATTTGTTCTCCATATCTCTTATGGTCTGCAGTTAGGCTCGTACCCTTTTTTTTTTTTCCTTTGCTATTATTTTTTTCAACAATGGCAAAAATGATGATAATTAAATTTTTGATTGTAAAAGTAGTGCTAAATCTAAATGGATGCATTGGTGAAGGACACATGCATGTGCTATGTATCACAAATTTTGGAGTTGTGTGAGTGTTACCTAACTTTTTGTGTGGAATTAATCAACTTAACAATGACCAAACTATGCGATACACAACACATGCAATCATCCTCCATTTGCACACAAATACAGATTGAATGCAAATCATACATAATATAAAGACCACAAAGTCCATGCTTGAAGTCAACATTCCTCCTGCATTGGAAGAAGAATCCGATCAAATGCATTTCATTGCAGAGCATCCAAGGGGAACGAAATATTCATGGGAGCAGCACAAGAGAAACTGTATGAACAGGACAATGTCACTCCTTTTATAGAGGTTTGCAATGAAAGGCATGTACCAAACTCCTTGCATAAAGACTCGTGACTTAATATCTAACATGTGTTTGGACTCATCTCTCTTATAGAGCACGACATTGCACTAACTGGCATTAGTCATTTTTCGCTGTCATGCAAGAATCATGTTTGTTTTGGCTTATCCGATGAGCCATCGATCATAAAAAAGATAGAAGACCCTTCGATGAAATAAGCCCGTAATTCATGAATAGACTTGTTCCTAACTTGTTCCATGTTTCCACATAGATATTGTGGTATGGAGTTGGTTTTTTCCATTACTCAACTAGCAATATAGGAGGTTCTTTTACTATGTGAAGTAAGAAAAGCTTGTAGCTGCACATGTATGCATGTGGATGCCGAGTTGGTTGGTTAGGTCTTAAAATGTGACTCGTTATGTAAGATGTGGCTTCTGTTTGAGATTATGTTTCTTAAAATGTAGGAATCGTACAACAACTTGTGCTTTCCTTGAAATGATTGTTGGGAATCCTGAACTTTATTAAGGAGAACATAACCAAACTAAAGTTAGATGCAAAAGAAATAAAATACTAACCGATCGATAAAGGTCTCTTTATTCTATGGAGAAAAAGATTAGTATTAAGATCAAATATTTTCAAATTTTCCATAGTTTCAACTCCAAACTTTTCTAATGAGAAGATAAAACGAGAATGGAGATTAGTTGTTGGATAAAATAAAGGTTGTTTTGTATATGCAAAGAATACCATCGGGTTGATGGGAAGAACTATTTGATGATTGTTGTAATTACATCAATTAGTGAAATGCTTGAGATTAGTTTTCCGCAAGATATTTCTATTATTTATGTGTCTGAATGAAAATGCTCCATCTTATGCAGGTATATTATTTTTTATTTCTTTTTGTCTCTAAAACTTCATTTGAGGGGAGACAATCAAGCGGGCTGGTGTATTACTAAGGGGAAAAGCACACTCACAAAAATTCACAAATAATAGTTTGACTCAACCATGACTCTTGCTGATGCATACTCTTTACTCTCTTGTTACGGATTTGAAGCGCATATTATCAATTTATGATGATTTTGGAAATATTTCCAGTTGTTCTCTGCTTGTCTTGGTTGTTAATCATTTTCGAGATAATTTTATGAATTTATACATACATACATACAGACGGACAGATAAACTCAAGCCATTTAGCTAGATATAGTTAAAATGTGTGAAGGGGTAATAAAAGTGGCACGATAGTATTAGTTTCTCATCTCCAAGGGGAGAATTAACGCACTCATGCATGATGATAATCATCTATATAAAGATCCATATATTCAGTGACATACACTCTATTTCCGAACTCCTAAATTGTTCCTCCAAAAAATATGTGATAGATGTAGCACGAAAAAGAAAGCTCACTTCGTTACTATCAATTATTGATTACATATTAAGCAAGAATGGCAATTTACATGAAAGTCGGTGGCCCTAGCACCGAATGAAGTAACACAGGCATGTACTAATGGATAAGATCATTAATGCCATGCGATTTTTTTGCTGTTTAGGCGATAGATGAGACGATATATACACTAGTACGCATGCCAACCGTGAAAGAGGCATAATAAATGGACTGAAATGGGAGAACCGAATCATGTGGCCTTTACTTTGCAATCTCTCTCTCTCTCTCTCTCTCTCTCTCTCTCTCGTGTGCGTACGCGGATGAAAAAGGAGAAAACTTTTCAGACCAATCGTAATCGTTTAATTTTACACAACTCCATTGTTAGGTATTGAACATATAACATGCATGGAGTCCTCAACTTATTTACCACTCACCTCATAATAAATCTTATCAATAGCTACTATCGAATGCATTCAAAAAGAATTGATGACTGCTTCTTCTTACGGGCATCAACATTTTCTGTCCTGATTATCAGAAATTTGATTTGGAGTCATTTAGTTTCTTTTTCTCGCATATATTCCTCTCTTCTCTTGACAATGTAACTCATCTCTGTCCCTCATCTCTGTTGTAAATACGATTAATCTTCAATAAAAACAGGTGGCTCCTTTTGCCTCTCTTTACATAAAAGAGAAGAAGAATATATTGATGAGTTTCTTAGTTTTGAATAAGAATAAAAACATACTCCCCTTAGGTGTGTGGTCGGGTCAAACGGCGTCTCGGCAAAATTTTGCGGCCTAGGTCTTCAAACATTGTCGTCAACGGAGAAGAACGCGCTCAATACCCATACTTTCCAACTTGAGCCTCGCCGTGACTTGTTTTGGCTTCAAGATCCTGTTCCCAGGCATAGTAAATATGAAGTCCTCCTCTTTTATAATTTCTTCCGTTCTAGAGAGAGAAAAGGAGGGTGGGGCGTGTAACTATAGTGCATTTATCTGAAGATTCTGAACACTAAGAACAACATCTCTCTTAGTTTCTTCAGCTGTACTTTCCACTTTGTACTTCTTCTAATCTTTCTAATAAATTTGGGTGGCTTACACCTCCCTTTAATCAAAAAAAAGAAAAGAAGAAAAGAAAAAAAAGAACAACATCTCACTAGGAAAACTAGGTTCTGAAAGCCATTTGTATTATATGCTCTCTTCCTCTGTTTGCTATCCTGAAAACTAGGTTCTCAAACCATTGACCCAGTAAAGAGACCAGCATGCTTCATATCTACTTCAAACTGCGTTGCATCCTTGCTGGCCACATATCATTGTCATTTATTTAGCATATTGTGTCCACCAAAACTTTGAGCAAGCTTTAATGTAATTCTAGCTCTCCACTCATCACATCCGAAATGACCGCATAAGACGACAAGGTTTCTCCGTCAACTTGCTCCTGTTCTCATGTCAACAACCGCCATCTTGTACAGATATTGAGAACGATTCGCCATGTTTGCAACGCAATTCCGAATTAAGAGATTGAATTGACGTCCACATGCAAGCTAATGATGATATCGACGAGTGCAAGTGTGCCACGTACCTTGCTCGAGTTCTGCTAATACTTCCACCCGCAAAGCCGAGTGCAGAGCAGTCATTTAGAAAAGTGCGAGAAAACCTCCCAGCCACCCATTTACAAATAAACTTGAAATTTCCAGGTGAATGCTTTATTTACTTCTCGTTCCGGTTACCAATCTTATTCACTCATTTAAGGCATCACTCTTGGATGTATTGTCACTTTTATGTGAGTGATACCATGCATGGGCCAGAAGAGAGATCGAGTAGTCATCTCAGACCATAAACACTGCCTTTAAAACACACAGATAAAAATTTATATGTAGACTCCAAATTGGTGTCTAAAGCCACTCAAAAGGATCGACTTGGTTCCATCGGTTGGCACCACTTTTCTGAGCGTACGTAGAGAGGTCCCAAGTTTGAATCGTAGCTAGGACGCACCTAATCCGACTGTATTCTCAAAGCAAATGTGTAAACCTGTCGACCTGTGCACGGTGCCACGTCGAAGAATAAGGGATGACGGATGGATCGAATGCATTAATTTGAAGGACGAATCATATGCCATGCCTAGAAGCTGGGTAAACTTTTCCATTTCCACTCCCAAAAATTGCATGGTAGTTCACAAGAGAACATAGGGTGGTTGGCATATTTGCATGGAATTAGCTATGGGCACGAATGTAAGATTCATGAACGTTTATTGAACAGTGACACAAACCGTTCAATACGACGGTAGCTGTCAACCACTGATCAAAATTTCAAGCGCCACGATCTTCTAGAACAACTACGTACTTAGCTTCTCAGAAGAGAACGGTATATACCACAGCCAGTCTTATCGTCTGTAGTCTACGTCTTTAGTGGGTTTTTTTGTAACTCTGTACCTAACTTGGTTAAATGGTTAAAACTTTAGCTCAAGCGGCAGTACCAAACTGAGTTATAATAACATTTAAAGATGGCCTTGTTCCTTAATAGCAGTTTGGCAGAACATTGGAAATGGGTATATATTATAAACTCATGGAAGCACTTGTATTGCCACATGAAGAGTGACGAAGCATTGCTTGAATGTAGAAAACCATTACAACTTTACATTGAAAAAAAAGGAGGAAGAAATACACCTTTTACTTGGACCAAGAAAAAATGAATCTACTCTTCTCATAGGAAGCTAAACCTTTCATTACTTCGTCTATAAGCCTACAGCAAGCTCTTACCTTCTTAACCATCCACACATTCCAAACTCCTATTTATGTCACACTCTTTCTGTCTCCCCGGCCCCTCCTCTCCTCTCTTCTCTCCCATGGTGGAAGAAGCGAATAGCATGGATAAGAGGATAAACAGCAGCCAAGAGGCTGAGGTGCGGAAAGGCCCGTGGACCATGGAGGAAGACCTTATCCTCATAAACTACATAGCAAACCATGGTGAGGGTGTTTGGAACAACATCGCTCGGTCTGCAGGTATCTTGTCTTCTCTCACCTCCGCTTTGTCTTCGCCTCTCACGATCTTAACAGCTCCTTTCTATCATCTTTCTTTTTCTCTCCTTTGTTATTAACTTCTTGTGAAGGTTTGAATCGCACGGGGAAGAGCTGCCGGCTTCGGTGGCTGAACTACCTGAGGCCTGACGTCCGGCGGGGAAACATCACACCGGAGGAGCAGTTGCTGATCATGGAACTCCACGCTAGATGGGGAAATAGGTGAGCTCAAGTTCAAAAGGAGAGTGGAAGTCTTTGGTTTCGATAGAATTGATGGTTTTATAAGGAACTAGAACAATGGCCATGGCAATATATGTGGGGACGGGATGCTAGGACTATTAATCACTCGTCTGTATTATACTGTTAACCCATAATAAGCACATAATTAAGAAACTAGAACCATGGCCATGGCTACATACGTATGGACAAAATGCTATGCTTACTAATCACTTGCTTGTATTATAATGTTTTGTATCATAATGCTACTCAAAGATTTATGCGTGATCTCTCTCTCTCTCTCTCTCTCCCCCTCCGTCTGCTTTCCTTAGAAAGTACACATGTATGGAATTATGGGCACAAAGAAACTGGCAAGAGCCACTTCTCCCTCACAGCACGAATTCACTATTTTTATCACAATGGAAAATATATATCTATCCTTTGGAACTTGGATGTGGCCGTGGCATTTTTGTGTCATTCAAAATAACTTCTAAGAGAGAAGCTTAACAATACTGAATCACTTTTCTTTATTGGAGAACCATGATCATTTTTCAGAAAAATTAAACGTACTTTAGAAAATTAACCCTTATTCCTTGTCTTTCTAAAATTCACAAAATCTTTTCCTCATGATATAGTTTCTTTATATCACTCAGAAGATAACAATATTGAAAAAATTGCATAAATCAAGGTGCATCTGAATTCATGACAGAGTATCAATATATTATTTATGCAAGTCCTAGAAATGATATTTTACAATTAAAACAAAAGAAAAGAAAAAAAATCATTAAAGCATCAAAATTTGCAGACTTCACATTTAAATTTGTACATCTAAAATCTTTTCTATGTAAAGGTCACCTTCAAATAAATAATATTGCTAAAACTTAAAACATTGAAACCGCCTTCATACATTAGCGATAAATCACAAAAAGTAATTGGATGTTGAAATCTATGAACTAAAGAGAACGAGAACTAAATGTGTTTCACCCATTAAGAATGGCATTAAAAAGAGTATACAAACAATTATCAATAAGATAATGAAGAACGACTATGAACTATTATATATTGCTCAATGCGTCACATGTTAAATAGGAGAAGATATTATGTAGCATGCACCAGCTCTTAAAATCATCCATCCTTTCAATCCACTTTGACAATATTTCCATAAATGCATGCCTGCACCATACTGTTTCTTTCACATCACCATGTATCCATGCATTTAAGGTAATTATACTCGTTTTTGATAATTTCTATCCTCTTTTTTGCAATGAGGTGGTCCAAAATTGCGAGGCAGCTGCCTGGGAGGACCGACAACGAAATAAAGAACTACTGGAGGACAAGAATCCAAAAGAAGGTTAAGCATGGCGAGTCCTTCGACTACCAGCATGTGATGCTTACTGATGAAGCTAGTACCAGTACCAGCCAAACAAACAGTGTTGAAGATGGTGGATCTCAGCCGAGTTACACTGAACAGCACGAGACCAATCCTGATGCTCTTGCACCTCAATTCTCCACTGAGTCCAGCGATAACTTCTGGTCTGTCGAGGACTTCTGGTTGATGCAGTCTCTCAATGGTGATTAAATTAAGTGTGATCATGCTCATGGACAGTGCTGATGATGGTAACCACCCTTTGGTATTAAACTATGTTGCATTTAGTACGTGGTTAGTGGTTACTGTACAAAAATACCTATGTGGTTAAGCTTAATAATGTAAGGACTGTGAGATCGATATAATGGTTATGCTTGGTTTTTACTAGTTATAAGTTCGTGTCCAACAATGAAGGGCTAAAAGATCAATAGTTTGTAAAGTGATTAGATTTAATTATGATTACAATATGTGATGGTTAATTTCTAGTGACAGAATTTATCTTTATCCATACATATTTGAAGAACTAGTGGGCATAATAAGAACAGCCTTTTTTTTCTGATATTTGGAGCAAATTGCCAGTTCTTGCAGCTGCTAAGATTCATCTTATACCATCAATAGTATATATATTACTTAGGATGGCCTAACTGCAGAGTTTATTTGCTGTTAACTTCTTAAAAGCAAACACTGAATCTGCTCTCTGCCAAACGCCCGGTACCTAGCAAAGTCGATATTTTTTATTGTTGGCCCGCCTCAAATTAAGCACATTTGGAAACTGAAGAGCCTTGCTTTTTATTGGCTGCCAAGAACTCGCCAGCAGATCTGAATCGTCTCAACACTTGCATCACATTGAATTTTAAAAATTTCAGTTCTTATATTATATGCTTATCGTATTCATTAGTATATATTGCTTATCAAGAAAATGATAATAGCTAGCAACCTGAAAGAAAAGATCAATATAAAGATGAGCAACGAAAACAATAATAGACAGTAAAGTAGGAATAAAAGCAACGAAATCATGTAATTATCTTAGTTTAAAGCTATCGCTGCAGGTAAAAACTTAATTACCATGAAGATATTTTTCTACGTGTGGCAAGCTGAGGCACGAGAAGGAGCACACCTGCACGCGCATGCACATGCATGCGCTCACGCATGTCCCCTTTCTCAAACATTTTCCACCACTCAGTTCTATCCTCTGCCAACCTAGCCATTGGAGGCATACCCGATTCCGCCTTTAGGCGTCGGCCATTTTTGTGCCGGGCCAAGGGAAGTTAGATACGGGACAGGAGCCTAACTATTAGTTGTTTACCATGGCGACCGATCTCATCGAGGACGTCCTGCGGAACACCATGAGCCATGAGCTTGTCCTACAACGTACGACTCTTCCTTGGTCTCTGCGAGATATTTGATATATGTACCATCTATCTACGTCACAAACGTGCGGTAATTGAGATCTGTGGAGGGGCCATGAGCCCCAAGTTGTGGATGGGGTGGTGGGCAAAGGTGTGAGGGGTGCACATGCTCTATTTGGGCGGATAAGGTAAGGGTTTGGCATCTCTTTCCTTTCAGAAGGTAGGGACTTCCACAAAGGTGGCCATGGGGTGTTACTGTTTCGGCTGGATGTGTTGCTGAAAGCGTCCCGGAGGATGGGCCTCATGTCCTTTCGAGTCACGTTTTGTTGGAGGGGTAAAAGGTCTCCGTCACCGCATGCGTGAATGAGAGGATTTGTGTGAGTTGGAATGACATGACAATTGATAAGGATGAGGAAAGTTGATAGGAATATGACTCGAGGCATAAAAATAAAGTGAGAGAGATGAGGAAATTAAATACTGTCTCCAACCTAGACCAGACTCCGCGATTGGTCTGGCCAAACGAATTGATGAATAAAAAGTAGCTCTTAAAAGCAAGTCAGG
This sequence comes from Phoenix dactylifera, assembly GCF_051530095.1. Taxonomy (NCBI): domain Eukaryota; kingdom Viridiplantae; phylum Streptophyta; class Magnoliopsida; order Arecales; family Arecaceae; genus Phoenix; species Phoenix dactylifera. The sequence goes on along the minus strand of NC_143198.1, from coordinate 26,566,646 downwards.
CTGAACCGGATGCATAGTTAGACACAAGCCACCCCATCCTAATTAATGAAGGAGGTGGATTGGATAAGAGCTAAGATCATGGAAATGGAAAGTTTACTCTAGTTGCTGTTTTTGATACTTTCAGCAATCTATCGGGCCAATGTGTTTGGCGAAAGTCTCATCGTGCAAAATTCTTTGTTTTATTTTGTTACTTTGGTTCGAAGAAAATGGATATGGTATCTTTTAGATTGGGAGTATCAATAACAAACTTTCTAGCATGACCATCGCATCAATCCATTTCAAAAACAACATAAAAATATTCTTTGGTCCAAAGTCTTTTTGCATGAACTAATATTAGTCACTCGTATCAAAAAACATTCTGACAATAAAGGTCGCTGGGAAAGCAGCCACCAGTTTTTATTAAAAAGCAAAAGTAATAACAGACGAAGAAAAGAAAAAGTTACTACAACATCTATCAGAGATTAAATTAGAATGAGGCAATGTGACAGAAACAAAAGCAGTCGCATAAATAGAAAAGTAGAGAAAAATCAAAAGAAATAAATAATACAACTCTAGCTCAACAAAGAAACAAACTTTTCTTACTTTCAAGCATGTACATAGGTTTAAGGCATTGCAGCACATGTAAGTCAAAAATCTAAGACTAGGATCTCTCCTCTCTCTCTCTCTCTCTCGCTCTCGCTCTCTCGTGCTTGGATGCAAAGAGAGCTCAAACCTAACACTACGGCTTTGTAGGTCAAACAAGCAATGCACGTGAGTTTGATAGACAATTGAAACGTACTCTTGATGATACATTTATAACTTGATATTGACCTGACCTTCTAGGTTCACATTTCCCTATTTATTATTTAGCATTTGGAGTCGCATATATATGGTTGGACCATCTGCATCACATGGATTAGGCTCTGCAATCAATGAATTTGGGTTTGTTTCTGTATCCATACAAATTAAAATTTGCTGATAGACGTCATGTTTCTACAACTGGACTTCTACGTACGCTAAGCCTCGGTTAGTATTTTTTGGTGGGAGATCGTTGAAGTTGTAACGAGGCTGTTCACTAGTATTACTGCATTTTTTTCAGATTTTTTTTTCAAATATTATGTAGTAAGATGGAGTTTTATCTTTTGGTGAGTCGAGGGTAGCGGTATTACAAAAGAAAAACAGATCAGAATACCAGGTCTTGTGGGTTTCCAAGTACTAGGCAAATATCTAAAATAAGAAATACTACGATGATCGAGATATAGTGGAACATCTAAAATGTCCAAAACTTAGGAGTAAATGTTTATGAAGCATCTTTAACAATATAAATAGTTGCCGTATGATGGAAAAATTGACTTTATTTTTTTTTGATAAATCGGATTTATTAAACCATTCTAGAGTAAATATATCCGTGAGAATCAAAAAATAAAATATCTAATAGTTTAGAAGGAATATCTATCACAGGCATTCACACTACAACATTGTTAGCTTCTCTAAAAACAATTCTGAAGTTGACCGGACTTTGGTTTCCAAGTTATTTTAATGCACTAAATAGTGGCATTATGTGTCTTATTGTATCACGATTGATAATTGGAATTATCATTTTATATAGCCTACCATATATTTTGATGCCTTGATTCTTATGATAAGATATAAGATGGCCTTATAAGTACAACTGCAGTTTTAACTGTGTATACAAATTTCTTTACAAGGAGCATAGCACTTAGCTCTGGTCTGTTCAACTAGGAAGTTTTACTCGATCTTCTCAGAAGTACCATATTCAAAATGAATCCTCCTGATGTTCTTACCCAATCTACTAAATTATCCTTCCTTCAACAGAATTGAGACTTCAAGTTTGGAAGTTTTAGGAGGATCTCCATTCTGATGATGAATGCAAAAGGTTATCTGTGCTGAGCTGCATGAGTTGATAGCTTCCTCGAGCTAGTGAGAGATAGCCTGTTGGGTTTAGGCAGCTTTCTGTTCTCCACCCACCTCAGTGAAGCTCTCTACTAGATGATCTAATCCATTCTCCGATACTGTGATCAAGCTTTCCTCCTTGGTAATTCTCCTTCGTTGCCTGAGATAAATTGCTGTACTCTTTTTTATTCATGCAACTTTAAAACAACTGGTTCCTGACATGCTCTGTGGGAAGTCATCTTCTGCTGATGTTGCTACTGTTTCAACTTTGATGGTTGCATGGTAGCACAAGTAGCACCATTGATGTCTTCACAAGTTGATGTGGGATGCTCCTGGCAGCAGGATATAACAGCTCTCCAAGGTACAGTGCATGATGAAGGTGATGGAACACGTAGGACCCAGCAAAGATGAGCTGGTTATGATGGCAGAGATGTCTGGCTTTCCATTGCCACAACAGAAAATTAATGCAGTTGCTCTTGGTCTAACTCCCAATGTTGACTAAAAACAGCATTCACATTTTACATCAATATGACGCTAAGAAAGGTTGCAATGAGAGCTTCATATGAACAAAATGATGCAATCCTTTAGCTAAAAACACTTTGGTTACATATTATAAAGTTTTGAATATCTAGAATAAACAAAACCGAGTAAGAAAACCTTAATTTCAAAATTAATTGTAGAGTTTTCAGCCTTGATGAAAATATAGGCAAAAGGGAGTCCTTGTAGCCTCATCAAAGAAACAATCCTTTTTACCCAGAAAAAAAAAGTGCTATGTACTATCACCTTTTTGATATGTATGATAGTTATCTGCTTTTTGGTCGGTCCGTTTGGTTTTATTTTTTGACCGGGCAAAGCTCATGAAACTCTCTCAAACTAGTGTCCTCTCTGTAACTTCGTTCTTCTCTTCTCTTCAAATTAATGAAAGCCGGGTGGCTGCGCCTTGCAGTCTCCTTTATCATCATCCATGAAAAAAAAAAAAACAAAGAAAGGAAGATATGAATGATGGTTGACCGTCAGAGAATGCATCTTCAGGGAATACAATTGAACTGATTTTGAGTATTACAGTGCAATAGATATAGAGAAAAAGGACAAAAATTCTTCAGAACCATGATCATTTTATTTAAGCATTTATTCATCAAAGATACAACAATGGCTGTAATTATAAGCATGTCATAAACTGAATAATTAACTCATATGTACTTTGGGATTCAATAAATAGTGGCACCGCATGATAGCCAGCAGTTACAGCGGCTTCAAATTCAGGGTCCCCTCATTCATCTTGTTGATCCAAAAGAGTTTAATGTCCTGCCACAGCGCTGCAACTTCACTGTTGCTTTGTGCTTCTCTAATGCCATCTCTCTTTAGTATTGTCAATACTGTATGCCATAACCAGCTCCCCTTAGCCTAGCAGCCTCTGTTAAAAGGTCAGTTATCAGCATCTCGGTGGTTCCTGTGGTGATCCCCTCAAATACCACGAGATTGATGGCAAGGGAACAAGTGCTGGCCCTGGTGCATAAATCATTGTTCACCCATGTTTTTGGCTTGGAAGGAAGCAAAATTTGTTCCTCAACAAACAGTGGCTCTACTTTCCAACAGCCCTCAATTTTTTTCATAAATCCTGATCTCCCTTGCTTGAATCTCACCTGTTCTCAGAAAACTATGGAGCATAAGTCGCATGACATATATGTACTTATCTTTTAAAATTTACTTGCAGAAGGACAAGACTTCCATTGGAAATAAAAGATGGGAACGGTGTTGGCAGCACCACATGCATGACCATATATGTACCCCCTCCAATCCAAGTTTTAATACATGAATAGAACAATCTAAATTCTGTAACAATAACTATCAGCATCGCACATTTCAAATAATTTCTTTAAATTTCTGCTTTTCAGGTTCTGCAGAATTGGGTCCTGAAACTGTAGTTGAGGTCTGCTACTTAAACCAAGATGTGGCAATAAAGAAATCAGTTCTAAGCCCAATTGTAAGTGCAGAGACAAAAGAGGGGAAGTAAAGACGAGCTTAACACTGCTTTTCTTATGCTCTGACACTCCCTGCAAGCAACTGCTATGAATCAAAACAATCATGTTCAGTATGGACAAGCAATTCTGCAAATGAGATGAATTTATAGAAAATAATGTAGGATTACAAATAAAATCCAATCTGGCTCTAAAATATGGACACAGTGGTAACTAAGCATTTAGATAGCAAAACTGGCCCATCTCACATTCTCACTACTTCCCTAGCAAGGAATTAAGAACTCACTGGTATGCATAAGAGACTGGGTAAAACAAATTCCTCCATAAGCCACATCTCTAGGCTCATCATAAACAGAGGACTACTTTTTTGGAGGCTAAACCATTAATTCAAGAAAAAAAAAGAAGTGTTTGTGTCTGCGCGCTTGTGCTGTGTGCGTTAATAGAGCTCTTTGCCAGTTTTCACTTTTTCAAATGTCATCTGCTGAATAGCATAACACTGATGAGACAAGACACGGATCGACACAGATTTTGATCATAGAACCATCAAGATTAACTGAAGGACTGGACAATCATCTTTTTTACCTCGACCTACTGATTTCGAATGAAGTACCCAAAGCCAACGCTTCAACACAAAAATTAGTATGATATCAGAAATGGACTCATAAGAAGAAATTCTGATATATTGGAAGGATCCCACAATTAAACAAGCAGATGCACCCCACACACATACTTGAGTCCATTTAATATAGACTACAATCTTTATTAGAGAAAGAGATCACTGATAAGATCTTAATGGTACAATTTTTGAGCCTGTGAAAATTCATGAACTATGGCCTTTGAAATGTGTTAGAAATTACCAAGTGATATCCTTTTTAAGCATCTTGATAAAAAGAACAATCAGCTTGAATTTTCTTTGAAAGGCACTGAAGTGACTACTTCCCCAAAAAATATTTACATGAAATAAATATGCTAAAAAGACCAAGAAACTGCATGTATGATCAAATTTTACATTTTCATTACTATCCCTACTAATTTAGTGTTTTGCTGCACTGCACAGATTCCTAAATTGGAGGAGAAAGCCAAGGTATAACCATCATTATGTAGAACAGAGATCATAAAAACTCAAGTTACTCTATTTAAAGAAGATTGGCAACAAATTCACCATATTTGCAGAATATGCTATCAACACAAATGCCTTTTTTTTTTTTGGCAGAATTTTTTCCTAGAGACTACCAGTAATCAAATAAAAAATTTAGGTGGTGCACATCAAATCCAAACAAAAGATTGTTTCACATGGTTAACCAACCAACCGTCTCCAAAAAAAACGGGACCATGCACTTGGAGAGTCCACAATGACCAAAATGAATCAAGATAACAAACTTATTGATTAAAATATATCAAGATAGTAACTAGATAAATTAAATAAAATAATTAGCATGGAGGAGATTCAAACGTATTACATCCAATGATCCAACAAATCTAGACTCTGATATTATGTTCACTAGCCAATTAAGATCAAAAACTTAAGTTGGTAGGAAAAGGGTTAACAAGATATTTCGTGCTTCCTGCACAAATATCCTCCATTTTTAAAAGATTTTTCAACAAAAAAATGCCTTTAAAGTAGAATCAAAGTGCGAAAAAGTTTATCCTTCCTCTAGCTGGAAAGATAAAGCTCCTTTTGGGAATAGAGAAGAGTATAGTAAGTTTCATTTCCTCTGATACCCTTTTTTGTGAATTTAATATTTCAAATTGTATTACATAGGCTTTCTCGTAGGGAGTTTATTTAAAGAGTATTTCTGAATTATAGACCACCCTCCAGTGACTGAATAAAAAGATATAGGAGATTCTTGTGCTACCTATGTCTCCACCTTACATGAAAATGAAATCACTCCATCACCACGAGCATTGCTCTTTTCTTCTGATACATTTCCATTATGTGAAGAAGCTCCATATATCCGCATCTCTGCCCACCCACATGCTCCACATAGTCAGTTCAACCTTCCTCAAGTGGTGGTAACTTTCTACCTCACGTTGCCACAACTATTTAGCAAGCAACACCACTCTTACCTCTAGTGTTTCATAATACAAATTCACATTGTGAGGCCCAATAGTTCCACATCGAAAAGACTCATTCCAAAGCCTGGGTATATGAGGCGGGTATCTCCAAATTCTGCATACACATTTTAGATGGAAAACAAAACCCGGGAGTGGTTCAGGACACTTGCGTGAAGCTCCAGAACCGAACAATATCTGGCAGGGGAGCCCCGTGTTCCCCCCTCATGTGGCCCCTACGTGGGCACTTGGTGCCTCACGTGCCTCGCGCAGGCGGGGGCGTGACATTTGGTATTAGAGCCAAGGACGGCTCTTGTCCGATGATCGGAAGAGTGTGAGGCCCAATAATCCCACATCGAAAAGACTCGTTCTAGAGCCTGGGCATATAAGGCGGGTGTCTTCAAATCCTGCAGACGCGTTTTGGGTGAAAAACAAAACCGGAAAGGGATGAAAGACGCTTGCGTGAAGCTCCAGAACCGGATAATATCTGGCAGGGGAGCTCTGTGTTCCCCCCTCATGTGGTCCCCACGTGGGCACTGGGTGCTTCACGTGCCTCGCGCAGGTGGGGGCGTGACACACATTATCCTAATTTCAGAGACAAAATTCCAATCCACTAAGCTATGCTTGCTTATATGGTTGATCCTTGGTTGCTAGAATCGACAGCGGAAACAAGTGCAGGCGGCTGGAAAAGGATATTGCAAAGTACTTTTAAGTAAGGAAGCACTTAGGAGGCAGACGTGCATTCAAGATCCCAAGAAGTTTCTGAAGCAGTTGCCTTACCCTAGGTAGGGGATTCTTGCTGCTAAAATTGACCCTTGACCACTCCCAAAGGCAGCCGCTCTATATCTTAGCAAAGTGATCCTTGCTTCTATAGTTGATTATCAAGAGACAATCCCAACAATTCCAAAGAGCACCATGGGTTCCAATGGAAATATGAAATTGAAGGACCATCAGGGCAAAACTAAGGAGTAGACAGAAACAATATGTTTCCTGTTCTATTACATAATGATGCATCGGATGGTTAGGAGACTCATGACAGCCGGTGGGTTGAGGCAGAAGAACAATACAATGCAACAGAGATGTCGATCCCGACTGTCTCGATCAAATATGGGATAATGGAAGGAATAAACAAAGTATGATTGATTCAAAGGATGCCTTTCAGGTGCTCATGAGATGACAAACCAGCTGACATCCAAAAACATCAATGCAGCTGAGAGGTATGAACCTCTTATGCTGCAAAAGCCACATAATGTAACAGGATAGGACTAAATTACCGATACTGTTGAAAAGGTTCAATGACCAAGAGGACTTGCACAAAGTTACAACTTACAAACCTATATGACAAAAAGAACGAACAGAAACGAGCTAATAAAATCCTTCTGAATTGGAAAGAGATTGATGGGATTATTCAGCAGGCTCGGTGCTCTTATTTGGAGGGACGGTAAAATCAACACTTTTTGTTAAGATCATCTATTATTGAGGTAATAAATGCTTATTCCTCTGAAAATTCCAGCCTTTTGCTTTGACTGCAACCAAAACAACTAGATGGTCATATTTGTAATGAACTCAAACTACATATTAGCAAGAAACTTCAAGAGGGCAAACCTTCTTACATGTGGAAAGGGCAACATCCAACTATAAAGGGATAACGTAGCAGGAGCATTGTAATATGAATATATTTTAACATGACAAGCGCATGGAAAAGCAAAGCCAAAACCACATAAAAATTTAAAGGTAAGTAAGCAATTTGTTATACCTTCAACTTTGGCTTAAAGAACCCCCCTCCTCCAAGTAATAACAACCATAAGTACGCAACATTCTTACAGCACGACATTGGATGTAAACTACAAAATAATTCAAAGAAAAAAATTGGATGTAAACTACGAAATCTGGATTGCCATCGACTATATAAAAAAATAAATCAAAATTCAGGAGTCAGTAGCAGAATGAGGAGCCAAATGCCAATCTATACTACTTTATGATTCGTGCCACCGGATGCATCTTCTTCCAGATAAACCACCAGTTTATCTACCACTCAGCTCCCAATCCCCCGCTCGCCATTATATCCGTCATTACTTGCCGTTGCCTTATCTTATCCTCCTCCCTCTCCTTCTCACCGGTTTTCTTCCGAAACCGAAAAGAAAGAAAGAGGTGAAGGCGAGAGGAAAGGAAAAGAAAAAAAGAATGGCGGCGACGCTCTCCACTGCCCTCTCTCTCCTCTCCCCTTGCTCCGCCCCCTCCTCCGCCTCCCCCCTCTCCGCCCCGTCCCAAACCCTAAAATTTCCCTTCCAACCCCTCGCCACCGCCCCCTCCCGCCGCGCCGCCTTCCTCCCCACCGCCGCCGCCGCCGCCGCCGTCTCCCCCAAGATCGAGGAGCTTGGCGCCCAGATCGAGAAGCTCACCCTCGAGGAGGCCCGCGGCCTCGTCGATTTCCTACAGGAGCGCCTCGGCGTCTCCGCCGCCGCCTTCGCCCCCGCCGCCGTCGCCGTCGCAGCCCCCGGAGCTCCCGCCGACGCTTCTGCGGGGGCCCCCGCAGCCGTCGAGGAGAAGACCGAGTTCGACGTGGTGATCGAGGACGTTCCCAGCAACGCCCGGATTGCGACGATTAAAGTTATTCGAGGTCTGACGAACCTGGCGCTCAAGGAGGCCAAAGATTTGATCGAGGGCTTGCCGAAGAAGTGCAGGGAGGCGGTGACGAAGGAGGACGCCGAGGAGGCTAAGAAGCAGCTCGAGGAGGTCGGAGCGAAGGTCTCCATCGTTTAAATTCCCTTTGGGTTGGTGAGAGATGGAGGGAGAATTACAAGAATCCAACGTCTAGGTTCGCAAGATCTGATCTTTTTATCTGTTTAAATTTATTGTTTGTAAAATTGAGGGGATATGCCGTGCACTGCGTTGTAGTTTTACTTATTTGTATTTATTTAATAGCTTCAACAGGCATGTTGATTTGTTTCTACTCGAGTCATTGCTTTCTCATGCTCTTGAAATGCATATGTTTAGAATAGCATCATTGGATTTGACAGGGATTGCTCCATGCTATTATTTGATGTTTACTAATTTAATCCTTCTGAATTGTTTATGTAACTAATTTGGCTGTGAAAAATCATCAGAATGTCTATGTGGGGTTTCATGGTCTGTGACCAGTCTAGTTTATTCATGATTCTTGATGCTGTTGTCATTATTGTTTTGCTTCTTTTTAGCTGATGAGAAATAAACTGGCTCGTCTTTGGACTTGTAGGAAGAACTGGAGGTAGTGGATGATTGTAATCTCTTTCTGTTAATATATTTTGACGTTCTTGTTGTTAGTTCTATTTGATATGGTTGCGTGGTATTCTTCTGTCGGTACTTCCATTTGATAGTTGCTGCTAATTTCTTAAAAATTCCCATCCTTTTTATGGGCTAATACTGTTGCTGATATATAGGGCTGCCTTATATGTAACATATAATGAGGATAGATCGAGAACTAAGGTGATATTAAGTCATAGTAATAGTAACAGATAGATAGAGGATTGAGTTTTAATTAAGTCATAACGGTCATAACATGGTAATATCTAGCTGCATTTAAGAGAACAATAACAATTTAGTTGGGGATGAATTTGATTAGGAAATAGATTTACAGGATATGATCGGAAAATAGAAATGCCTTAGTTAATAGTGTAATTTTGACAATATTGAGTCTGCTCATGAATGTATCACTGCTCAGCTCAACAATATTGAAGCTACGTGTCCTTGTGCACTAAGTGGACTTAGAAAAAGCCTATTATAATGTAAATGATTAGGATGTTATGTTTAATTGGTCATTGGATTGGTTGGATGAATGTCTTTTTCTTTGCCATAATGGTTTGCCTAGGTATTTCTTTTAAATCAATAAGTTGTTAGAGGGAAGGGGTTCCTGATTGTTCATTTGGAAGGGTTGGTCTACTAAGGGGCTTTAAGGTTTGTTTTGATATCTTCACTTTAAATTTGACGCCCTTCTCTTGCAAGGGTAGCCTTGAGAAGTTTCTCATTATCATTTCTTCCTCCCTTGATTTTATTGGGCAGTGGTTTCGAGAGTTGACTACTTTAGTAGGGTGCATTTGTCGAAATTGTAGGGATGAAAGCTTGGTAGGCAATTGGCATTAATTTGATTGGTTCCAAGGTGGCTAAACATTGTGTTTTGAAATAGTTAGCTAATTCTGATGTGAGATGAGTCTAGATATGGTACGCTGTACCGTACCATATTGGTTTAGTACCGGTTCGGAGGTATACCGACACTTGGTACATTGAACCGGCTCTCTTACCGGACATATCAACATTATGATAGGGTGGCACCAGTATAGAGTCCAGTATCGAGACAGCATACCTTGCTGAATATCATACTCAATCATCACCATTAAGTGTTCTTATAAGAGTAATTGGTTCGAAGTGCAAAATATTTTCACCGGGTAAGAGTTACTTTAGCATAAATTGGGTCAATTTTATTGTCTAATATATTATCTTTATGTCCTAAAGGTTTTCTCTTTTTTTTTTTTTCTTTTTTTCTTTTTTTTTTTTGGCTCGAGTGTACTCTATAGTTGTTATAAGATAGAGGAAATGCCTCCCTAGGTGGGATACTATGTGTTTGTCCTAGGAGTGAACGGCCTAGGACTAACACTATGTTTAGACAGCAGCGTAAGAAAGAACTGGCGTGGGAGCTTCTTTTTGTTTGCTGATGAAGAAAGAAAATTCAAGGAAAGCCGGTAGAAAATTAAGGGCAAACTTTTCTTGAAGATGTCAAAACCATTTGTTTTTTTTTTTAATTAAAGAAAGGATTAATGAACTAACCCCATGCCAAGGCCACTTTGTTTACACCTTATTCTACAGCATTATTTCTTTCTTTCATCTTGGTAACAACCAAACAGAGCCTGAATCTGGAAAATATGAGTAAGGCTGGACCAGTAAAATAATTATGGAAACTCGACAATAACTAGAACGAATTCTGTTAAAATGGCTTTTAGGATCTGTTATTTGTGAAGGAGAGTAAAATATGGAGTACATGAAATTTAATTTAGGAATTGGAGGATTTTGTGTCGGCAAGGGATTATACTGCAGCAGGTTTCTTTATAGTAAATAGGGAAACATAGATATATTCGGTTTTTTATGTAATGGTAGTTTATCTTTGTATTCATGTTTCTTGAGCTTCTCTATATATATGTAGTGATTCTAATTCATCTGTCCTTGCTCTCAGTAATTGCAACCGATTCGGTGGGGTTCATCCTCTTAATATGTTTAGTTGTCATGAAATTTTTGGGTGCATGCAGATGGGCTGGGTCTTTCAATGGGTCTGGCCTGAAGTCCTGGGCCAAAATGACTAAAAGTTGGTCCAGGGACTGGCCCATTTTTATTACCATGACTCTTTATCCTGAGGCTGCCCCTTTTTTTTTGTTTCCCTTTTTTAGGCCATTAACATTCAAAAGCAATTCACCACAGAAGAATTCTAAAGCAATGGAGCTTCCCTTCTCCTCATAGGAATGTGCTGTATTAGTTCTGAAGGATGATAGAATTTTATTTGTAGTTTGATCAAACTTCGTTTCTCTCAATCAAATTTGTGCTGCATGTTTTCCGTTGCCTTTATAATGTCAGGGGCGATGGTATTCTGCTGTGGGACACAGGAGAGAATGAATGGTGGATCGTCCCCCCAACCCCTTGTGAAGCAAAGATTATAAAGGCATCTCGTTCGTTGAATGTCTGAACCGGTTGGTCATTCTCTCTCCCAATCTCCTTCTTGCTGATCTCAGCCGGCAACCGCACCTTTCCCAGATGCTGCCGTTGCTCTCGGCCAATCGGGGGCCCTCCACTTCACCATTCCCCACCAATACATGAAAAAATTGTACCCTACACTGCATGCGAGATGAGTTGAACTAACACATAATAAACAGTCATATAATTATAAATACTGTGACTAGAATATTTATAGTATAATTGTCAGGAAGGAACTTATGGTCCATTTTTATGCAGATAAAATAAAGTGGGCAATCTGCCGGCTTCTTTGTAAAACTTGTAACAATATATCATGTTATATAATTATATAAAAATAAAAAAACGAAGGGAGAGGAAGGAATTAGAAACCTTCGTACTGCAGGGTTGGATGTCGCAACAAAGGCAGATAAACAAGGTTTGTGGGTTGGCTCCTCAGGGCCATGACCAAACAGTAGACGACATGTTTGCTTATGGAAGAGACGCAAATCTGATAGTGTTCTCTGTACCGTTCTCTGGTCAGCTGTGCAAATAACGCTTCCTTTGCATTTATTGCATTTATTTATTGACGCGGATGGTTCTCATTTCTTCTCCTCCTCCTCTTCTAGCTCTTCTTCTTCTTCTTCTTTCTTTCTTTCTTTTTTTTTTTTTTTTTTTGGTACAACGGTGGTTCACACCCATCGGATATAAATGCGGCCAATAAAATCAGAGAACAAGTAGCTACAGAGAGATTTTTGAACAGACACGTGGTCCACCCAAATAAAACCCTCCTAAGTGATGTGCAGCAAATAAGACCATCCAGTCCATGGCACAGTTTATCTTCCTATAAATATGAGTGGCTAGGTAGGAGTCACACTCCTCCAGAAGTCTGGCATATGTCGTGGAACAGCGGCCTCTCCTCCAAAAGGATGCAATCTGTGCCCAGTACGCATTTCGCATAGGTAACGGCCTCCCATACTACTCTGAGCTCAGCGCATGCAACGAACGTGTCGAAGATCCGCTGCCCTCCTGCTGCCACCAGTCTGACATCATGATCTCGGATAACAAATCCTATACCTCCGCATCTCTCTCCCTTGGCGACACTATCGGGCTCGTTCATGCCACTTTTGCCTTGAAGACAAAAGTGGGCTCAGATGATTGATTGGATTACTACTCGCACTGTTCAAGCTATGGGTACCCATCCTTTGTTTAGGGCTAAAAATGGGCTTAAGCCGGCTAAAAGCCCATCAAGCCGGGCTTCAAATTAGCCTCGAAGAATTCAATTTGAGTTTGGGCTTAAATGTAGAGTTCATTTGTTTTTCAGGCTAGGCTCGGATATATCATAGATTGAGAATAATTTATTATCTATCATTTTGTTTTTGCATGTTGTTATTTAGAGAGAATAATGAGAAAGTAAAGAATATTAAAATAGGTTTAGCTATCATTTATTTATGTTATAGAAGAGAACTCAATTTTTGACTAGTTCATTTACTTGTAAAAAATATTATAAAATATTAAACTTCAATCAGGTTCGTATCAGACCTATTTTTGGTCCAAACGGATAATTTGGGTAGGTCCATTAGATTCAGGCCTGGCTTGAGCCCGAGCTCGGGTCGAGCTCGGGCTTGGATTATCCAAAAAAAATTTTGAGCCTAAACCCAACCCAAAAGCTAAAAAAAAATCGAGCATCTTGGGTAGGGGCGTGGCCTGACCGACTTCCAGCTGATATATGGAAGATTATCGGTGCATCCTTTTTTTAATAAGCGAATGGTGCATCCTTTCTAAAGTTAAGCCAATCTGGCGCAATGATTTGGCATTCTATTGCACCTACCCATACGGCTTTTTGTGATATTTTGTTCGCTGATTTTTTTTTATCCACTCTTGCACGTGTAATTCTGCAGTAAACAAATAAAAAATTAAAAAAATGCTTCCACTGCGCAGGAAGCAATTCCCGCAGAATAATCTACCGCGGTTGTACGCAATTACTGAAGTACCCTTATTCTTGATCAAATGGCTCAACCGTATCTTATAAGAGACCAGGGGATTCGGTGCTCCTGGTTCCTAAAGCTGCCTCTCCAAAACCCTAAGCTCCGTCGTTACTAGCCTTCGCCACCGAGAGCACGAGAGAGAAGAGAGAGAGGGAGAGCCACCTTTAGACCAAGATGGGGTAAGTCTTGCTGGAGACCCTAATTCTGAGTTCTATATATTTTCTCTAATTGCTTCCTGCTGCTTTCTTTAATTGCCCATTGTCCAGTTTTCGAGTCATGATTAATTCTTCTTGAATCCTGATTAATGGTTATCCATTTGAAGTTGAGGAGTTCTTGATTTAATTAGTGCTGAGGAGTTCTTGATTTAATTAGAGCTGCTTTATTCCTTTTACTGTGCCTGGTTCTGGATTTTAGAGGTTTTGGGGCGGAAGGTCTCGATGCATAGATGAAAACCGGATGTTTGCTTTGTTCTTGTAGAAAGGTTTGATTTTGTGTCACATTGTCAAGCGGAGGATCTAGACTTATAGTTGGAAACCCTGCTTACGTATTGTTTTTGCAGAATATGCACGATTCTTCATGTTTGTGCTTTGCGATTTTTCTTTGCTTTTAAGATTGCCCTTAAAGCAAGAAGAGAACATAAATGAATTAAAAGAAGAAGAGAGAGGGGGGAGGGAGACATTAACTTGAAACTCAACATTGAGAATATGCATTCATCTGAAATAGAAGAGATCATAGCAAATTGGCTGCTGCATCACCTTGGCAAGGCAGAGGTGGATGGGGTGCTATGGGAGATAGGCTGGATGTCATGAAGGTGGTGGAGGGAGGCAACTAGGTAGTCCCCTCCTCCTCCCCCCTCTCTTTGGTGGTGGAGTGGAGAGGGTTGAGGATTTTACAATGATATGTAATGGTGAAAGCTTGAGTGTGGGAAATGCGGGGTGCAGGATGTACATCATTGAAGGAGACAAGTGGGACAGTCGTGTGGGCTGCAATATAGTTGAGGCAGTCATCATAGGCATACTGGTGGAAGCGTTGATGGTGGGTGAGGATGTGCAGCTTGGCAAGATTGGTTTGTCAATTGTGGGTTGTGGCCTGTGGGGATTGAGGAAGGAGGGGGGTATGGATGGGAAGCTATCATTTGGAGAGCCTTCAGAAAGGAAAAGCAAGGGGACCTTTTTTCCTCCTCTGCAGCTAGTTCTTTCCCTCCTCCCCCCCACCCCCCCAACACCCAAACACACACACACACACACACACAAACCCAAAAACAACCTTCCAGGAAAAATGTGGTGAGATTCCCCGTAATTTTACAGTTGTTTGGTTTATAATTCGCTAACAGCAAGATAATTCTGAAGTCATCTCATGTATATCTTAACTTAACTTTAGTTGATTCCTCCAAGAATTAGGTTTGTCTTGTCACTCGTAATGTTATTATATTTTTTCTCCATCTAGCCCTAGACATGTCTCTAATTTTTTCACTGATTAAAGTATGTTATGTTTCACCATGCGCTTCTATGCAACAGAAAGACTCGTGGTATGGGAGCTGCGCGCAAGCTCAAAACACATAGGAGGAAACAGAGGTGGGCGGACAAAGCATACAAGAAAAGCCATCTTGGAAATGAATGGAAGAAACCGTTCGCTGGTTCTTCCCATGCCAAGGGAATTGTCCTTGAGAAGATGTAGGGCTTTGCGGCACTCATATATTTATATCTATCTCTGTTGCATTTGCTTTTTCTTGTTTCAATCTTATACCTGCATAAACTTAATCATTAGACCTTTTCTCTCCCCAGAGGCATCGAAGCCAAGCAGCCGAACTCTGCCATCCGAAAGTGTGCTAGGGTTCAGCTGATTAAGAATGGGAAGAAGATTGCTGCCTTTGTTCCAAATGATGGTTGCTTAAACTTCATCGAGGAAAATGTGAGTTTCTTTTGCAACTTGTCTTAATTCCATTTAGCCAACAGTCTCTGTTATTGCATGAACAAATGCACAAATTTACATAGCTGCTCTTGACTAGGGTTTCTGAAGATGATGAGGACAAAGTACGACAGTCTTGTTTTTAGATATTCAGTATTGTCTTTTTTTACCCTTCAGGATTGCTATTGACGTGCTATATATTTTACAGGATGAAGTGTTGATTGCTGGATTTGGACGAAAGGGGCATGCCGTAGGAGATATTCCAGGAGTAAGGTTCAAGGTTGTCAAGGTTTCTGGTGTCTCTCTTCTGGCACTGTTCAAGGAAAAGAAAGAGAAGCCTCGATCTTAAATTTTGATTTTTCATAGTAAATTCAGTATGCAAGGAAATTGTCTTTTTGAGTCAAAATTGTTGTCGTTCTGTTTTTATTAATTTTTTCCTAGGACATGCATTTGAGAACCTTTATAGGGTCATATGCAGATTTCTTATTAATATAGTTTTTATTGTTTCTTTTTGTGCATTTGCAAACTGTATGGACCATTGCATTTATTTGGTACTCAAAACTCATTCGTCTTTTTTTTGTGTTTTGTATGTTTTTGTGTGCGTCATGGATATGATCCTTTATTGTCCACATCCATGGCAAAGCTACTCAAAGGCAGTAGAACAGCCATAGCGTCACATTTTGTATCAATGTCTTGTCCACATTTTTGTGAGGAGATTGGTGCTTTAAAACGAAATGATTGCTTCCCTTGTGGGTTGTATTTATGGAGCATATTTTTGCTTGCATTTGGATGACATTTGATGTGTGAATATTTATTTGAGCAACCATCAGGTTGATCTATTTGAATATAAATAATACCGTCACACCTGTGGATTTAGTATGCAGTTTATAGATTGATTCTTGCTTGCAATCTTGGTTTGAGGGTATTGGTTATCTGATCCCTGTTTGGCAGATAAGAAGCTCATTTTTTGATATTTTTATCCAACATCGGTATGGGTTGAAAAATAATTTTTGTTGATAACTTTCTCCAATACTTTGTTGCTTGGACTTAAAAAGAGGCTGGTGATGATGGTGTCTTCGTGCCAATTATCTTCTAAATTTGATTTGTTTTCTAAAATGATTTGAAATCTAAAATCTTGAAAAAGTTTATATTAAATCATGGAATTTATCTGAACGCGAATGGTTGTACTATTTATGACGGTTATGGTTGTTTCCAGGTTTTATCAGACTGATCTGTCCACCTAAATTACTTTTACGAGGGTTATCAGCCTACATCGTCATGGTTCTTGTGCCCTAATCAGTTTGAGCAAGTATTCTTCCATGGGGAAAAAGAAAATTCAAAATCCAGCACTAGTTAGCATTGTATGGTTGTTTGCGTCAGGTAAAAATTTCAATTTGTAGCCAATTTTAAACTATAAGATCGAGCGTTAGCCTGCCATCCATCAACATATAAGCCAGCAAATCTCGTAATTTTCTTTGCTTTTAATTTGTTACAAATTAGCAAACTTCAAATTGACCTGCTATAAACTGGTAAAGAAACTTTGAACCACATGGAGTTGCCACCATAAACCTCGGAGAAACCAAAGGTCCGAGTAATTTTCTTCATGCATCTGTTGGAGGATCTTAGATGAATCCATGGATTCAAATTCCGGATATTTAAAATACTATTTTTTATTAAAGAAATAAAAAGGTAATGCTGCAATTCGTTCTTCGAAAAAGGATTCAGGGCATGAAGCCCCCCATAAAGCTCTGGAGTTGATGCATTAAAATGAGTCAACATTGGGTGCAATACCCTCTCTCATAGGATGAGCCAGCCGAAGTGCAGGTTGGCCAGCCTCGCCGCTGAAACTGTGGAGCTCCGCCCCGGGACTTTCCTTGCTTTCTTGACCCAGGATTAGATATTCAAATTGCTTGACGTTGTGAGATACCTACCCTGCTCCAAAGTCTCAAAGTTATTACTTTCTCTAGCTTCAAATCAATCCAAATCTCCCATCTTCACGCCAAAGGGCAGGAAGGAATCCCTACACTTTAAGCAAGAAAGCCCCCTCCCATCCCCTTTTTGGATCATAAATAAAAATCTCCTATAGCTGGTGATGCCATACGTGACTTGCCTTGAGCCACATTCAAAGCGCAGCCAGGCCAAACCCGTTCCCAAAAGAAGCTCATGTTATTTTTTCCCCCATCCGCGAACGCCAAAACCGGAGGAAAGAGAAGAACCATGACATCCCTCGCACAGCCTAACATGGTGCACCCGCGGGCCATTACAGCCCAGAATGCTGGCAATTCCAAGGGCTCGTTCGTGCCGGTCATTGTCGCGCTGGCCGTGATCGCCGTTCTTTCGGCAATCGCTTGCATCGTCGGACAAGTCTGTGCCCGCCGTTACCTGCGGCCTAAGCCTCGAAGAGACCATGCCTTCCCCTCCGAAGGAGATGTGGAGAGCCAGTTCGCGACAAGCCTTCCGACGGCAAAGCCAGCTACGAGCGTTGGCGGAAAACATCATGAGACTGGCGGAAACAAAGGAGAAGCCAATCCTGGCGCCTAGTGATGGAACCATGGCTTCTCCAGGAATTTAAACCGGCCAAAAGCTCAGTTTATTCTCGTCACCTCCATTTCATCAATTGAATCGTGCTTCTTTTATTTTTGTTTCCAGACTGTTCTCATGCTTGCTGTCTGATATTTCAAAAACATAGAAATCGAGACAAAAATAGTATTTGGTAATCCAGTTTTCATTTTCATCTTTTAAGAATAAGAAGGACTAATCCCCATTCTTTCTACCTTATATCCACCTTACCTCTCGAGAGCTGCAGACCCGTCCCCTTCTTAGTTTCTAAAAAATTATGGAAACTAAAAAAATCTTATTTTCAAAAATTAGCAATGAATGCCTCGGGTTTGTCAAATGACACAATATACTAAGTGCAAAACCTAAAAAAGAGTTGAATATCTTTTTAAAAAGAATGCGCTATATAGAATGGAAAAGAAATTACTGCAATAGCAATAAAAGTACAGTAAAAATTCACTGATCATAAACAATAAAAGAAGATAGGTAGAGCATAGTGGATTAGTGGGCTCAGGTAATAGATGATCACCTCGAGGAAGGGCTTTTGAAAGAGCCCTTCTCATATGAGAGGTGTACAAAAGAGCAATACTCATCAAAGACCTCCACATTGCTGATGTGGAAGGCATTGCCATTATAGCTTATTCCATACATGTCTCTGTTAACCATATACCATTTTGTCATTCTGATTAACAATAAGATATTTTCTTAATGCAAAACGGAGAAACAATGCAATACAGCTCAGTGCTCTCCTTGAGTAGAGATTGCTGGGAGTTGTAATGGCATTTGGGGTAGGAAGTTTTCTTCACAACCTAAAATAGAATAGAACCAGTTGAAGCCATGTTCATTGGTTTTGGTATCTGAACCAATATTCTGGATTATATTCTTATGTCTGTTGATTATATTTCTTGATGATGCAATTTTGGTTGATGGTAACATAATTTCATGCTAAGGAACCCTCCCCCCCCAAAATCCTTCTTTCCAGTACATGCATGTTGTGGCGGCAAGGTTGCACGTCAGTAAACAATGAAAAAGAAAAAGATCCCCATGCATGTCTTCAATATTTCATCGACATAATTAACTTAATTCATTAAAGGTAAATGTTAATGGATGATGAGTGACATGCATGATCCAAGGTCAATATGCTCCTGGATGCCAAAACTGAAACATCCAGAATTACTAGAGCTCCTCTAGCAGTGACATAGCATGCAATATTTTCATTGTGCCTGGTCCCAGAAGATCGAACAATATATCTGGTTGAAAAGAGAATGTTGTAAGAACTGCAACAACATTATAACAAAACCTTACATGCGCTGAAGTGCAGCCAATAATTTATCATCCATGGAGAACATAGGAGTGTCCTTCCACTCGAACGTTCCTGGACCTATAAACAATATGAAGATGTCAGAAAATGAAAGGTAGAAAGCATGCAAGGTAGGGAGAAAAAGCAAAAAGAAATAGATTCTATCCCTAGTCAGAAATGAAGAAGCAAACAATGTCTACCTACACATAGTTAATGGAGGAAATTTTCTTCCTCGAGTTACCCCCCTTATCATGGCAGGCAATTTTGTTGGTACCATGTGAGGTGACATACAGTGTATCTCTGCTATATAAAAAATAGGATTTTTGAAATTTGGGAGTATTCCTTGCAAATTCCCCAAAAGTACCCTTCAACTTTTTCTAGATTACCTAAATAATCCTGCTTAGATGCAATTAGAAAATAAAATTGAAATCCTGGTTTTAGACAAATAAAGAACTTTTACCTGATTATAATCATAGCAATGAACAAACAAAAAAATCAAAAATCTTGGCTTCAAACAAAATAAAGAAAGAATAGAAACGACAATTAAAAGCACGCAAGGGAAAGGTCGCACCAAAAAAATTATGATAAAAATTAAAGAAGAAAAAATTGAAAATACCAACCATAACAAATAAGGAAAAAGTAATAAAATATTTTCTTTTTGATAATACCATACCAAAAAAATTCTCTTTGTTATTCTCTCACTGCCATTTTGTGAAAATAAATAAATAAAAAGATAAATAATTTAAAATCTTGTTGCAAATAAATAGAGAAAATACCAATATAAAACAACCGAGTAAACAAAATATATAATAAAATTAGAATACCACGGATAAGAAAATATGTAATTATGATTTTCCTGAAAGTGGATAACTATTAAATAATGTCCGAAAGTAAGAAAAAAAATCTAATTATTTTTTATTTCTTTCCGTTATATATACTAAATTTAAAGTTTCATATTATTGTTTCTCGAACATGTATTGCATGTGCTTAGGTGCTAGCGTGTGTTTGTATTTATGTAACACGTTGATCTAAAAAGCACAAATAGTAAATGTGTAACTAATTACACACATTTCTAACAGCTAAACTCTGAATCTGACAGCATGAAAAGATAATTGTACTTTTGGGATAATCTAAAAAAAGGCTAATTCAAGCAATTATGAGAAAGCCTGAAAGGTTCCACGTACTCGTGATCTATTGCAAAATGGTCCTTGAGGAAACTCAGCGCATGTCCATAAAGAATAATAAAGGCATATTTTCTTGTATTTTCATTTAATGCCAACCCATCGCCTAAAAGCTCGAACATGCTCAAGCCTCTTACTCTGAGCATCTGTTCTTGTACTTGATGCTTTTAGACTCCTGTACAGATTTTTGTGGAGCTTCAGAAACTCCCTTTTATACTTCCACTTATCTATATACATATTCTGCTTTATCATACAATTAATTATCTCCAATACTCTCTCAAAATATCCCCCTTTAAGAAAATTCCAGAGCAAAAGCTCAAATAAGTCTCTGTCCACAACTAAAACTCCATCCTCCAGACGCCTCCTAATTTCTCCCCACAATATCGTAATTTCGCGATACATCTTTAACAAAGAATAACCATATACTAGATGACTGAACGTCTGCACTGTGGGTTGGATGTTTCTTTGCTTCATCCTTTTGAATGTCTTCAGAGCATCTTCTATCATTTTGGCCTTGCAAAAGAATTGAATTGAACTGTTAAATTCATAAATCAAGTGACATTTTGAGTATTCCTCCCTGAGTTCCCTGTCTAAATACTCAACCAAATGTGATTTCCCAACAGAAGATGCAGTTATTTTATCACAAGGATTGGCAGCACCATCTTCTGACACGCATTGAAATAAAGCTTGCTCGTCAGATATATTTACAAACAGACCCACTTTTCTCATCTGTTTTAGTAGCACTTTGGATTCTTCCAGCATATTTTCTCTGCAATATGATCTTAAAAGTGATATGTATGTCTTGGACCCTATCAGAATTCCAGCACCTTCCATGTTATCAAGAATGTCATGGGCAGTATCCAATAAGCCCAGCTGAATGCAAGCATCCATCACATCCAAGCACAAATTGGCTTCTTTTGAATCTACATCCTTCTGTATATTTATAAAAAAATTAGACAGCTTATCTACCTTTCTTTCTTTTACATAGCAATTTATAAGCTTTGCAAGAGCCCTCTTGCTGGGAACAAGCTTCCCATCCGTAAAGAAAACAAGCTTCGAGTAACTTTGTGCATCAACAACAAAATCATTTTGTATCTGATTGGGTTCAACCATAATTTTATATCCCATCCTTAGATTGTCTGACCCAATCTGGACCATACAATATGTTTGTGGTCCATTACTTTTCCCATATAACCCACAGGGGGACTGAAGAGATTTTGGGCGTTGATACAGGTCCAACATAAGCTCTGCAGCAGCATCAATATCATTATATTTAAAGTGCAAGCTCAAGAGACAATCATAAAACTGCCGAAAGTGGCGATTTAATAGCACAGAAGAAACTCCATCGATGTGTTTTTTCAGTTTCCTTAACTCATCACGCTGTCCAATCATCTCATAAATCCGGGCCATGATAATAACGGTATTTGCATCAGCTACAACACCTACCCGTGGTATCAGTTCTATTATTTGTTGAGCCATTAAGGTAGATCCAAACTCTGCACATGAATTCAGGACAAGGTTGAAAATTGTAATATTAGGCTTTACTGCATTTGCATTTATGCTCTTAAACCTTTTTGCATCTGAAATGTGATCCAAAACAAACTCACAAATATCGATCAAGATGTCGCTTGCAAGATAGGACCCAGTTTGTGTCTTCACTAGGTGAAAAAACAAGGTGCACCATATATCTATAGGAGGAAGCTTGCCATTCCCCAACACGATCCTTAGAACTGTGGAGGCAGGAATTGGCATTTGAGCTCTTAGTAAGGTAAGAGCTAGTCTGGTTAAAGGGTCATAATGAAGAAGATTGGGCTTCTCATTTTGAACAACGAGCACCAAGTCATATGCTTTATGAAGCCAATGGCAGCTAGATGAGTAAGACAGTAAAATAATCATTTTGCTCACCAAGTGCTGCTCAGGAAAACCATACAGGCGTTCAAAGTTGCTGAATGCTTCCCATGCTTCATTTACACTATCATCCTTCAAGGCAATTTCAAGCTTCCTCAACAGGGTTGCACTAGAGGATCCTTCCCACAGGACTTCATATGGGGTTCTAGTACAAAGATGCTGAAGACTTGGATTATATTGCCTCCTGAAGCATAAAGCTGATGTGTGAAGCACGTTATACTTATTGAAGAATCCTCCAGCATGACTGACCTGAAAGTGAAGAAGATATATGACAAAATTTGTACCAAGGCATCATTCAAAAATAGTTACCATGACACCGGATGTGGGAAGAATCTTACACTCCCAACAACTTCAGCAGCAAAGCCTACCCATGAAAATCTATGGCCGAGTTGGTAAAGCTTAAAGAAGCCTCTCATCATGATAACGTCATCAGAACATTCTCATTCTAAGAAATCTTTACTCTAGGCAGCCAAGCTCCAAGAACAATCAATCCTAAAATCAGATATGTCGTGTTCCAGTTCGTACCATCCTATATCTTGCTGGCAAAGTTTTTGACCTGAAATTTGCTGTAGGAATGTGACTGGTCAGTCAAAGAGAAGAGCATATTTCAAGTTACACTATAAATATTGGCAACTACATAAAGAAAATTGTCAGTAAGAACCAGTTAATTTTCTGCCATTATCAAACAATGGTACTGCAGAAGTTAATTCCACAACATGGCATGTACAAAGCCACAAAAAATAAATAGGTACACAGTATTGGAGTTGTTTACTCCTAAGCACAGTACAAAAAAAAAAGCCTTAACCCATCAATCAGATTCAATTATCTGGATCCTTCTTTACTGTTTCCCTGTCCAGGAACAATACCTCCATAAATAAGAACTGTTTCCAAATCAAGTTTCACCACCACCATCCAAATCTTGATTGGCCAGATGCTCCACTATTCTAACCCAAATTTTACATCAAAATTCTCTATTGATATCATTCTTAACATTCCTCTCAAATATTTAGTTTTAACCTACTCAATCCTATTTCTACCACACCCACCTTGACATCCACATCTCTATTAAAATTATCTTATAGTCATGAGGCATTTCTCATATTCCGACATATTGATTTTGTTTCCATGAGAAAGGAAAAGTCTTCCTTAACATCACATTAGCAAGTGGTACGACACAAGTCCGCCTTAAAATAAGTGCCTCTTTTCACCTTTTACCACCAATAGGAGAATCTTTAACACCCACATGGTTCGGGACTTTTTGCTCATTTTGGTGGTCCAAAGCAGCAGCCTAGCAGGGATTTTGCAAGAGGGCAGAGCAACTATTATAGGGCTATATTGTTGCCCTGTCAAAGTAATTTTATTTTTTTTGTGTGGAGCAAGTGTGACATATATCATCATACTTATAAAATTTCTTAGTATTGGCTGAAACCGATTCTTTTCGGCTGAAATGAATTAGTTTTGGCTGCAGCTAAATCAAAACTAATGTAAGTTTCATGTTTTGATCGATTCCAGCTGAAACTGATCTGTTTCACATCAATTTCGGTGGTTTTGGCCAGTTTTGACAAAAACTGACTGCAATTAACCAAATATGCTTTCCTTAACTTTTTTATTTTTATATGTAATATCATGTCGGAATCATTTCTTTATTTATTTAATTACATAGGCTATATAGTATTAATTTACAATGGTTTTCTTTCTTTTTGTTGAGTTAAAAGAGGGTATAGATGATAAATGTAATCCTTGAAGGCCAAGGACTTCAAAATGGTCGTTATTATAGTACTTTATACAGATTAATGTAAAAAGTAATATAAGACATTTCACAAGAATAAATATTTTCATAAAATAAATATGACATTTTACAACTACATGTATTTGATCAAAAAGCCACTTAAACCTCAAACTATGAGAAAGAAATGTTCGAATTCAATATATTTGTAGGTTCTACAAAAGGCTGAACAAAAAGATGCACTGAGCACTTAAAATCTTCAGAATTTGTTAAATATAATGAATTTTGAAATCAATAAGATTACATTGATTCACTCACAAGTTTCTAGACCCAAATGACAATTTCACTGTACCTATCAAGAACATAGAGAATAAATTATTTATCATTCGCTCATTATTTTCCATTTATTTATTTATTTATTATTTTGTTTCATTTATATTTATTTATTATCTTAATTCTCTCTTTATTTATTTACTATTTATTTATGTATTTTTTTCTTTTCTTTTCTCTTCCTTTTCTTTTCTTCTTTTTTTTCTTTTCTTTTCCGCCTCTTCTTCCCGAAGCTTCTCCCTGCTTCTTCTTTCTTCTCCTCCCTTCTCCTTTCTTCTCCTCTCTCCTTCACCCGTAACCCAAGGGAGGGGCGACCCCTCGTCAGAGTGCCCGGAAGGGGGCCGGCCCGAGGCCGGCAGCCGGCCGACTGCACCTGCGGCGGCCGCGGCCCGGCCTCCCTTCTTCTTCTTCTCCTTTTTCTTCTTTTCTTCTTCTTCTTCCTCTTCTTTCCTCTTTTTTTTTTCCTAATTGATCTATCCTCCCGAGTGGATCGGGAGGAGGGAAGGCAGTAAAGAAAGGGGAATGGACGGATCTTACCTCGCTATTGAGAACAGGGGGCGCGGGTAGTAAAGTCCGGCGGAGGATACCGGAGATAGAACCCTGCATGAGCGAGGTCGGCGGCGAACATCAGGCCGCCGGAGTGCCCAGATCTGGCAACATCCCGGTCCAAGGGCAAGGAGAGAACAGGGAGGAGGGGGTTCCCGGAACGGATGAGCTATTGGGGGCTTTTATCGGCCCTGGGGAGAGACCGCAACAGCCAATGGGCCTGGCCCAACTGTGTGCGGGCCGGTCAATGGACCGGGCCCTCACAAGACGTCTCGGAGGGGAGATGAGACATCGATTGTAACCAGTTTTGATGAGACTTCCATCGATGGTGGGGAGGAGATAGAGAGGGCCAGTGGGGAGGATGATGCATGGGAGAGAGGAGGCTGAGGGAATGAGGAGAAGGGCGAGCGAGCTAGCGGAAATGGCTAGGAGGGTTGGTCGTCGTATTTTGGCATGGAGGAGCTCATCCAGGAGTTGACTGAGAGGAGGAAGACAACTGAAAGGGTATACATGGGTTCCATGGGGCAATCCTGAGGAAATCTGTACTTGTTGTTGGATGGGTTTACCCTTCTTAGATCTTGCACAGGAGACTGAATGCTTGGATTCTCGACATATTGGTTGGTGAAAATTAGCTCGATTAAAGTGATCTAATGCTATTAAATTTCTTGAGTATTTTTTTGTTATTCTTTTATAGGGTGTGGGGGATTTATAATTTGCTCTATAGAGTATTTGGAAGGAAAAAAGATGGCCAACCAGCAGCAAATTTTGGCCTACGTTAAAATATGGCGGCCTAACAGCAGGTTCTGAGGCCTTCCTTCTACATGACTGGCATTTAGATAACGGCCGTTACGTAACAGTTGTCTGATTACATCGGTCGTTGCACAACAGAAAGAGTTGTTGTGCTATTTTACATTTCAGCTGTTCATTTCAATTAGATGGTATATAGATGTGTCTTTGTATAATATTATTTCTCGTTCTGAGAATAGACATGGACTTGCCACCGTCCTTAATTGAAATCATGGCATCTTTCCAATGCAATTATTAGAGAGAGAAGCCAAAATGGCTTAAAAAAATAGGGTTTATTAAATAAATTAATCACGTAAAACAATCTTGAAATTATGGAAGATTTTCAATTTTCTCCCTGGGGTCAAAAATTCTAAACATTTTGAGAGTTTTCAGTTCTCCCCTGAACTTCAATTTAGTACAATTAAGTTATCGAACTTCCAAAATTTTTCTATTCGGATCAGAAAAAGTGCCACGAATTTATCCTCCTCCCTTTTCTTCCCTTTTGCTGCTAGGATTCACTTTTCAACCCTATCACTTGTTCCGGCGACTAGAGACTGGCTTGCAAGGAGAGTAAGAAAGAGAGAGCAGAGTTGGAAGAGATGGCAACTAGAAAAGTTGGAGGGTCGTCGTGCAAGAGTTGGAAGACCATCTTACTTGCAGGGTTGACCATTGAAGAACACAATAGCTACTAACCCAGAGGAGAACAAAGAAGATGCTGAAGGAAAATAGGATATGGTTGTTTGTGTGTCAAGCTTAGCATGGATGGAGCCCTGTACCTGAGGCAAGTTGACCTTAAAACGTATAACTATAAGGAGCTGTCGTCAGCACTTGATGTTCAGCTGATTTACAATCTGTAACCTCTGGCTTTTTCCCCATCTCATGTTGATTTTTCCAGATGAATTTGACCTCAATGCTATTTTTTTGTTTTCTTTATCGAATATATCTATGGTTTTGATGTATGTTCCATGCTTCTCTTCAGAAACCCAATCAATTTATTCCTTTTTCAGCTTGGACTGAATAATAGATTTTGATGCATGATGGTTGAAAAAATGGTAATAAAATATGCCTAGAAGAAACTTTAGAGCACTTTTGACAATGCTGTAGCTTCTATGTTGCTTTTTCCCCTTTCTTTGAAAATATTTGTTGGTTTTATTTGAACTAATAGAATTGGGCTGCTTGTATAGTCTTGTTAGAATTGTCTATCTTACAGTCTTACCTTTTTTCCCGGAATACATCTACAGGAGTTTCGAAACACATCCTTCCATAATTTTTGAATACTGCAAAGCAATATTTAGGTAGAGCGCACTTATGTTACATTAGTTTTATTTACTTATTTCAGAAATGGAGATCAAGTTGGCAAACTCTGGCTTTTATTTGGAAAATTTTTCATCTCCTCATATTATTAGGAATATCTGAGAAAATATTTCGAAGAGAACATTACGTAATGACATGCTTTTGTGTTTGAAATTAGTGTGGAAGCAGTAACATGTGAAGCAAAAATATATGCAAAATTCTTATTTTTTCTCCACAATCCCCCTTTAATTGATATTTTCATAGCTTCTAATTTTGTGCTAGCATGAGGAGGAGTTTACTTGTTTTCGTGATTTGTGGCATTTCAGACCAATGGGGTTCTCATGAAATACCAAGCAGAGATGAATTATCTGAGATCCGATTGATGGATCTTCTGAATGGATATGAATATGTGCTCACTTGTGAAGACAAGGATGGAGATTGGATGGTTGTTGGTCACGTTCCATGGGAGTAAGTTCAATATCCACTAATTCTGATGTGAATGTTGTAGACGTAGTCAAGGAGGCATAGTCAAGAAGGAAAGACCACAAAGATGTATAATAGGCCTGCAACAATCAATAGATTAAAAGTAACATTTAATGCTAGATAATTTAGGCACATGTACACCAATAACCTAGTCCCTACATTCCAATCCTCTTATGTCCACTGCAGTTTGACTTCATTTTCTTCTGCAAGCTGTTTGCAAACAGACCAATAGGCAGTATCTTTGCCAAGATTAATTTTTTTCCCTTCATTTTGTTTTGGCATCATCAGATGGAACATGGATGGTAAATTTTATTATCATTCCACTTTTGGCACATTGCATGAGGACTCCTCTAGCCGCAGAGTTGAAGGTCAGTGCAATTGCAGAGTGGAGACTCATGTGATGAACTTCTAATGTTTCTAGTTGCTGTCTCTCCCTCCAACTTTTATCTCTCTTTCTGCTCGTCTCGCTGCCGTCGCTGGTTTCCGGTGGCTGGGAAGGAAGGGGGATGGAATTGAAAAGTGAAATTCTAGCAGTAAGAGGTTAAAAATTTTTTATACATATATCAGCAGGACTCAGGACTCCGGAGGAGAACGGATCGATAATTTTAGATGGCACGTGACAATCAAGACTACATGATTACAAGACAGTCATCAAATATTTATAATGGAATAAAAAATTTAAATGTGTCAGGAGTCAGGACGTACTTAATAATAATATAACTGAAACCTTTCTTTCAGCGGTCAAGAGAATCACGTGGTCCAGCACTACTCCAAACTCCCATGTCACCGTGCCAAGTCGGTGCCGCGGACAAATTAATTTCCCATCCACAGCGTGGCCGACAGGATTCCGCGAAACTTTCAACGCATACGGATTCTATGCAAGTTCAAGTCCCCACTACTCGAGCTTAGTTAAAGCAAGGAGCAGGGAACGCCAGCAACAAATTTGAGGTCCCTCTTCCTCAAATACCTTGGCACTCTTCCCCTCCATTCTTTGCCCCTTCTCCTAACAAACACCATGGACTTAGCCTCTGAAGAACTCCATATCCTCTTCTTCCCTCTCCTGGCCCCCGGCCACATGATCCCCATGGTCGACATGGCCAAACTATTCGCCGCTCGTGGCGTCAGGGCCACGGTCCTCACCACCCCGGCTAACGCCGCCGCCGTCCAGTCCACCATCAACCGCGCCGACGACTCCCTCCGCCACCGTATCACCGTCGCCCTCCTCCACTTCCCCTCCTCCGCTGCCGTTGACTGCGAAAACATGTCCTGCCTCCCGACACAGGTCGCCCGGCAGAACTTCCTCGGCTGCCTCGCTAGCCTACGCCAACCGTTCGACCAGGTTCTCGGGGAGATCCGCCCTGACTGCATCGTCGCCGATATGTTCTACCCGTGGACTCTCGGCCTCGCAAAGGAGCTCGGTATACCGCTACTCTTCTTCCATGGCATGAGCCTCCTTGCCCTCTCCGTCAACCATAGCGTGCACCGCCCAAAGACCCCTCTCGAGAGCCTGCCCGACGACCCCGAGACCGTCGTCGTCCTCGGCCTCCCGCGCCGCATCGAGTTGAAGAGGTCCCAGATCCCAGATTTATCCAAAATCAGCTCCTTCTTGGGCGATTTCTTCCGTCAGCTGGGCGAGGCTGAGATGGGTTGCTCCGGCGTGCTGGTCAACAGTTTTTACGAGCTCGAGCCGGACTTCGCCGACCACTATAAGAAGGCCACCGGAAGGAAGACGTGGCCCGTTGGCCCGGTGTCGCTCTGCAACAAAGACTTGGACGAGAAGTCCAGCAGGGGGGACACGGCTTGCATCGACTCGGCCAACTGTTTGAGCTGGCTCGACGGCAAGCCCCCCAGCTCGGTATTGTACGTTTGCTTCGGAAGTTTGTTCCAGTTTTCTCCAGCCCAGCTTCGCGAAATGGCACTGGGTTTCGAGGACTCCAACACACCATTCATCTGGGTGGTGAGGAACAAAAGCTCGGAGTGGCTGCCGGAAGGGTATGAGGAGAGGGTGTTGGGAGGAGGGAAAGGGATGATTATAAGAGGGTGGGCGCCGCAGATACTTATATTGAACCATCCGGCGGTGGGAGGATTTTTGACGCACTGTGGCTGGAATTCTTGTCTGGAGGCGGTGACCTCCGGTCAGCCGATGGTCACTTGGCCGCTATTCGGCGACCAGTTCTTCAACGAGAGGCTAATTGTGGACGTACTGAAGGTGGGGATTGGTGTCGGAACCACCGAGTATGTGGTGGAAGAGGAGGAGGTTAGGGTGGTGAAGGGGGACGTTATAGGGTGGGTGGTGTCGAGGGTGATGGGTGGGGGGGAGGAGGCAGAGGGGATGAGAAAGAGGGCGAGGGAGCTCGGGGTGATGGCGACGAAGGCGGTGGAGCTGGGTGGATCTTCTTATGTCGCCATGGGAGAACTCATCAAGGAACTGAATGAGGCCAAAGCAGCAAGAGAGAAGAGCTAACAAGAAATCCTGGTAATCTTGGCTTCTGTCCTGCTTAATTTGGGGTCGTTTATGTTTTGCACCTCGATTAGGATTGTTTTCTAGTTCAATGATGGCACATTCTGTTTAATAATTCTTGGGGCAGTGTCGTTTATACTGCCTTCAGCTTAACGTGATATAATTTGGCTGTCTTTTGCTTCGTCCACGGGACGGTGAAAGAGAGATGTTTGGTGGTCTGTAGAACTAGGAGGGAAAATATTTTGTATGGTGTGACATTTTATTTTTGTTTGGGCCTCATGCACTGGCCGGTGAAAGGGATGCGTTTGGGACATTTCGATTTTGGGCTCAGGAGAGCTGCATGAACGGATCTTCGATATGCATGGCGAGTGCTACAGGCCAGTTCGATTATCCTAAAGGGTGACTCGGCCACGGTTATCAGTTGAATTCAGAGGGTCTGAGCACAAAAAAAAGAGATGCGTTTGGTAGTTTGAAGCTTTGGAAATGGAATAACCAAAACCACACTACTCATGACATTGGAGGGTCATGGACAAGGCGACTCATCAGACTACTCTTGTGAGGTGGCTCGTTAATTGTCAACCTCAAATGTCTTCAAGCTCTAGAGCTGAACCGGATCTTGGATCTAAACTCTATTTTTTTTTTTACATGCATACCCTCTAAAATATATAGAATTATATTAATATTTTATAAAATTTCTATTTTCATACATACCCTCATAAAATATTTATTATATATATTTATATTTAATATATACACCCATACTATCTAATGTCGTTAAAAAATAAACGATTTATATTTGAAATGACTAAAATACCCTTGCAGATAGACATGCTAAAAAAAATTTATAAAGATACACGTGCGAATAGCAACTTTGCAAGGATATTCATGAATTACGCATATTTATAAGAGTATACACTACAAAAAATTCAATAAAAAATAATCAAAATTTAGTAAAGATAATTCAGTTGTCCTTAATAAAAAAAATATGGTAAAAAAGATTAATATTATCCTGTCACATGATTTCATATTAATATCAACTCTTATCAAGTGAATCATGTTGTTTTTATAAAATTTTTGCCTCAAAAACAAACAACAATTTGACATTTACAAGTCAGTAAAAAATATTTTACTAATCTAAGCATCTATGATTAATTTAAATTTGATATGCTTTAATCTTTTAAAAATAATGAAAAATATATATATCTCATAGATTCAATAATGATAATTGTATCAAAATCAAATGAAGAATAGTTTTACCAAAATGATCGCCTATAATATTCCAACTTGAATGAGTCATGATCTTAAAAAAAATTGACAATGTGACTCAAATTTTTTTTTTTGACTTGTCAATCCAACTGAATCATAAAAGATTTAGCAAGTTCCAACCGAGTTTTAATTTTTGTTAATAGATTTTTTTAAACATATACCCTCCTAAATATGAAAAATTATATGAGTATTCACATAAAGTTGCTATTTGTGTAAATATTCTTATATTTTTTTTTGCATATTTATTCATAAAGGTATTTCAGTTATTTTAGTTTTAAACTGTTTATTTTTTAACAATGGTCTTGTTCTGGGTTAAGCTAGGAGTTGAGCTGTCTTCAAGTTCAATAAAGAAGTCAGAAGAACTCAATCAAAGGGGGAAAGTCATTTAATCTAAGGTTGTACAAGGCCCCTAGTTAGTGGTAGGTGATTTCAACACTATGAAAGAGGTATGTCAAAATATGGTGGGAGAGACCTCTATGTTCCTCAGCTTAAATCATTCAATGATTGTTTACGGATACATAATATATATATATATATATAATGATTTTATAAAAATATTTATATAATTTATATATTTAAGAAGGTATATATATATAAAAAGGTGTGTTTATATATATATATATATATATATATATATATATATATATATATATAATATTTTCAATCAAGCTTTCGGCTCAATGTTTATAAAATTTAATATTTTTTATGCTTAAAACCTGAGCATGATCAGCTTTATGTGGCCCGTGGCCCCACGATGCAGAAGGCCCGATCATGACAACTTTGTGCGGCCCGTGACTTCAGCACCAGGATAAAAGTGACAACGAACATATGCGGTATGCCCCCTAATTTATAGTACATTTGGAAAATAAGAACTGATTTTATTTTTAATGGCAAGAAAAGCTTTCCCAAAGCGATGGCAACTAACGCACCGAGTCATCTCATGAAAAACGGTAGGAGGGCCTGGAATACAACCATCTAAATCAAAGATCCATGTCCCCCATGGCCCAAAATTGCACGTAAGAAGTCACAGCAACCGTCATATATTTATACAAAAAAAATTTCATAAACATACAAGACATCTCAACATAATATATATATAAATAACAAAATAAAATTAAATAATTAATATTTAAATTTTAATTTAAATAACAAAATTAAAGCCTTACAAAGCCAATAATATTTCAAAATCTTGCATCAACTCTAAAATAAAATATAATCTAAATAAAGATATCAAAATTTTGTCTTTAATCACTCTTCTAGAATAAATTTTCGAGTCAAACTAATTCTTCGGATCTGTAAAAAAAAATAAAAAGTCGTATAATGAGCTAGATAGTCCAGAAAATAATGAATATCTTAACTAGATAATTCATATAATAACATATGATATAATAGTAAAATATAAATTACCACGAATCAGTATAAAGGCATAACTAATTCTGTTTCAAGATACAAATCTATTTAGATCCATATCTTTCAAATATTCATATACATAATCATAATTCCGATTCAAAATAAATCATATTCAACTCAACAACCTTTAATTATGGCCACCCTTATATCCTGTAGCTAGGCCAGAAATAGAACCGCATTTATACCATACGGAGTGGGCCAAAATACCATGTAACAGGGCTAGAAGTAGAATCAATGAGCTCAATAATAATCAAAGTGCTAATAGTCAAAGTTATTTTTACAAATGATATATATATAATAATAATCTAATTAAAATATGTATATACGATATAAGATCAGTAAATAATATATCTTTTTTTTGGTAAGTTGGATACATCATACCCTTCTAGTATGAATACATGAAAGAAAATCAAAAAAAAAAGAAGGTAATGAAAAAGGGGTGGAGCAGACTCATAGCTCTTACAAATTCAACTGTCGGAGTACTCGTAACAAATGAGGCGATCCAGTCAGCTGCATTGTTCGTCTCACAATAAGCATAAGTAACTTAGAAGGCCACACAATTCCTCAAAAGATTTCTAATGTCCTGTAGCAGCGGATGCTCATTCCGTGCTCCCATGTGGTCCCAAATCCACCTGATCACAATAGCCGAGTTACTTTTCAAATAGATGCGCTCAATCCCAATCTGACTCATACATAAGTAATTTCTTTCTAAGCAACTCTAAGCTCAGCTCTAGAAGTAGAGATATCATAAAGTCGACTCCCCTCCGCTGTGATTGATAGTTCGAAAAATATTACTTCAAATTACATATCTATTTTTCATTCAAATCGCCATCTCGTAAAATTCATAAATCATATATAAATTGATTAACAATTACTTTGATGTAAAAATAATATTATATAAATAAAAAATATAGAAAAGGAAGATCATTACTTACCTGTACCAATAACGAGCGGACAATCCAACTAATTCTGAAATTCTCCTTCAAACCTGATATCCAAAATTGCATTATTATTTTATTAAAATTTAATCATGATTAATTTAAGAATAAAAATTCTACATTCTGATATTCTTATAGGGCTGACTAAGCAGAAATGTCCGACATTCCGGTTACTTCGATCAAAGCAAAATTTATTTAATCATGCTCAGATTAGGGTATAAGTGATTTAATAGAGATCAAGGATGATCAATTCTAATAATATTCGTGAAAGATCCGGTGGAGGCTGGCACGCTGCCCCCACCTTATTACTTTAGATAAGGTTGGGAGCTGTTAGATTTTGATGCACGACGGTTGAAAAAATGGTTATAAACATATTTGCTGCACGGGGTGCATTCCTTAATGCTCTAATATGCCTAGAAGAAACTTTAGAGCACTTTTGACAATACGGTAGTTTCTATGTTGCATTTTTCCCTTTCTTTGAAAATTTTTGTTGGTTTTATCTGAACTAGTAGAATTGGGCTACTTGTATAGTCTTGTTAGAATTGTCTATAAAATTAGGCTACTTGTATAGCCTTGTTAGAATTGTCAATTTTACAGTCTTACCCTTTTTTCGGGCATACATCTACAGGAGTTTAGAAACACATCCTTCCATAATTTTGAATACTGCAAAGCAATATTTAGGTAGAGCACACCTATGTTACATTAGTTTTATCTACTTATTTCAGAAATGGAGATCAAGTTGGCAAATTCTGGCTTTTATTTGGGATATTTTTCATCTTCTCATATTATTAGGAATATCTGAGAAAATATTTCGAAGAGAACATTACGAAATGACATGCTTTTGTGTTTGAAATTAGTATGGAAGAAGTATCATGTGAAGCAAAAATAGATGCAAAATTCTTATTTTTTCTCTGCAGTCCCCCTTTAGTTGATATTTTCATAGTTTCAAATTTTGTGCTAGCATAAGGAGGAGTTTACTTGTTTTCGTGAGTTGTGGCATTTCAGACCAATGGGGTTCTCATAAAATACCGGGCAGAGATGAATTATCTGAGATCCGATTGATGGATCTTCTGAATGGATATGAATATGTGCTCAGTTGTGAAGACAAGGATGGAGATTGGATGGTTGTTGGTCACGTTCCATGGGAGTAGGTTCAATAAGCACTAATTCTCATGTGAATGTTGTAAACTTAGTCAAGGAGGTATAGTCAAGATTCTTTTTGGACTGCTACGACTCAGTGGTGACTGTCAGTCATATTCTGTTTGAGTGCCCACGGGCAGCCCAGGTTCGGAGGAGGGCTTCGTTCCCCATTCCGGATTCTGGTTTTGCGACAGGGAACTTTCTCCGACAGGTGAGGTCCACAGTACGATCACTGGGCACAGTTAGATGGGGTATTGCTGCTGTCTACTTGGCTTATCATATTTGGCTGGACAGGAACACCAGGGTCTTTGAGGGTAAGAGGGCCCCCCTGAGGGTTGTTGTTCAGCGAGCTCTCCATCAGGCAATTGAGGTCATTGAGTCGATTGAGCTGGATTCATTGGTGATGGCTAGGGACATCTGAAACCCCTCCTCCACTACTATAACGCCCAGGTTTTTTCTTGTCTCTTGGGAGCTCCCATCCCCTGGCCATCTTAAAGTGAATTTTGATGGGAGCATGCCCGCCAGTGGAGAGTGGGCAGATGTGGCATTTGTGATTAGAGATCATGGTGCCAGGCTGCTTGTGGCGGGGGGTTGTCGGTCCAGCGAGGCCTCAGCACTTGGGGCGGAGATCAGAACTACATGGGAGGGGCTATCCTATGCGAGACATGTGTTGGAGGCTGACAAGATCATACTGGAGAGGGACTCTGTTGTCTTGATTGATCGCCTCCAGGCAGAGAGACAAGAGGAGGTGGAGCACCCGCTTCTGTATAACATGCGTTGGATGCTATGGAAGTGTCGGGCTATCCAGGTTAAACACGTCCTTCGGGAGGCAAACCAAACGGCTGATTAGGTCACCTCTTTCGCTGCCCAGCATTCCGAAAAGTTTTTATGGTCTCAGTAGTTCTCAATTCCTTTTAATCTTTGTAGTCTTCTTGATAGTGATGTAGCTGGTTGTGCCCATGTGAGAGCAGTTTGAGCAGCCCATCCATAAAATAAATAAATAAATAAATAAAAAGGAAGAAAGACCACAAAGATGTAGAATAGGCTTGTAACAATCAATAGATTAAAAGTAACATTTAATGCTGGATAATTTAGGCACATTTATGCTAATAACCTAGTCCCTACACTCCAATCCTCTTATGTTCACTGCAGTTTGACTTCATTTTCATCTGCAAGCTGTTTGCAAACAGACAAATAGGCAGTATCTTTGCCTAGCTTAATTTTTTTTTTCTTCATTTTGTTTTAGCATCATCAAATGTAACATGGATGGTAAATTTTATTGTCATTCCACTTTTGGCATGTTGCACGAGGACTCTTCAATCTGCAGAGTTGGAAGGTAATTGCACTCGCAGAGTGGAGACTCGCGTGATGAACTTCAAACGCTCCTAGTTGCAATCTCTTCCTGCAGAGTTGAAGTCTTCTTTCTCTTTTTCACTCTTTCTGCTCGCCTCGCAGCCGTCGCCGGTTTCAATCGCGGGAAGAGGAGAGATGGAATTGAGGGCTCGTTTGGTTCGCGGGAAGTATTTTCCTTCCTAGGAATATGATTCCTGGAAAACAAATTCCTAGGAAGAGGATGCCCAGGAAAGTACTTTTGGCATGTTTGGTTGACCATGGGAAAGTGACAAATTTCCAAGGTGCTTATGTTTGGTTGGCCATCCACTTTCCTAGGAAAGTTATATATAATTCCTATTATGCCCTTAATAAAAATTAGGTTTTTAATACCTCTTTAATGCTTCTTTAATGCTGAAGGGACTTTTTGGGAAAAAGTAAAAATGGAGTGATTCCCGCCTCATGGGAAAGTAACTTTCCCATGTTTCTCATGGGAAAGACTTTCCCATGAAATGTGGGAATCACATTCCCATGGGAATACAACTTTCCCTTCTCTCTCCTTTGAAAACTCCAACCAAACAAGAGGCATCTCATTACTTTCCCGTTGACCACACTTTCCCCCCTTCTTTTCCCGCGAACCAAACGAGCCCTGAAAAGTGAAATCCTAGCAGCAGGAGAACATATCTGACAACTTTTAGACGGCATGCGACAACCAAGCCTACATGATTACAAGACATTCATCAAATATTTATTTTAGTTAATAATATAACTGAAACCTATCTTTGAGCTATTACTGGTTAAGAGAAGCAAGTGGTCGAGCACTAATCCAGCCTTCCATGTCACCGTGCCAAGTCGGTCCCGCGCACAAATTAATTTCCCATCCACCGTGTGGGCGACAGCATTCCACGAAACTTCCAACACACACGGATACTATGCAAGTTCAGGTCCCCACTCCTCGGACCTAGTTAAAGCAAGGAGCAGGGAACGCTAGCAACAAATTTGAGGTCCCTCTTCCTCAAATACCTTGGCACTCTTCCCCTCCATTCTTTGCCCCTTCTCCTAACAAACACCATGGACTTAGCCTCTGAAGAACTCCATATCCTCTTCTTCCCTCTCCTGACCCCCGGCCACATGATCCCCATGGTCGACATGGCCAAACTCTTCGCCGCTCGTGGCGTCAGGGCCACGGTCCTCACCACCCCGGCCAACGCCGCCGCCGTCCATTCCACCATCAACCGCGCCGACGACTCCCTCCGCCACCGTATCACCGTCGCCCTCCTCCACTTCCCCTCCTCCGCTGCCGTTGACTGCGAAAACATGTCCTGCCTCCCGACACAAGTCGCCCGGCAGAACTTCCTCGGCTGCCTCGCTAGCCTATGCCAACCGTTCGACCAGGTTCTCAGAGAGATCCGCCCTGACTGCATCGTCGCCGATATGTTCTACCCGTGGACTCTCGGCCTCGCAAAGGAGCTCGGTATACCGCTGCTCTTCTTCCATGGCATGAGCCTCCTTGCCCTCTCCGTCAGCCATAGCATGAACCGCCCAAAGCCCCCTCTCGAGAGCCTGCCCGACGACCCCGAGACCGTCGTCATCCTCGGCCTCCCGCGCCGCATCGAGTTGAAGCGGTCCCAGATCCCAGATTTATCCAAAATCAGCTCCTTCTTGGGCGATTTCTTCCGTCAGTTGGGCGAGGCTGAGATGGGTTGCTCCGGCGTGCTGGTCAACAGTTTTTACGAGCTCGAGCCGGACTTCGCCGACCACTATAAGAAGGTCGCCGGAAGGAAGACGTGGCCCGTTGGCCCGGTGTCGCTCTGCAACAAAGACTTCGACGAGAAGTCCAGCAGGGGGGACACGGCTTGCCTCGACTCGGCCAACTGTTTGAGCTGGCTCGACTGCAAGCCCCCCAGCTCGGTATTGTACGTTTGCTTCGGTAGTTTGTTCCAGTTTTCTCCAGCCCAGCTTCGTGAAATGGCACTGGGTTTCGAGGCCTCCAACACACCATTCATCTGGGTGGTGAGGAACAAAAGCTCGGAGTGGCTGCCGGAAGGGTATGAACAGAGGGTGTTGGGAGGAGGGAAAGGGATGATTATAAGAGGGTGGGCGCCGCAGATACTTATATTGAACCATCCGGCGGTTGGAGGATTTTTGACTCACTGTGGCTGGAATTCTTGTCTGGAGGCGGCGACCTCCGGTCTGCCGATGGTCACTTGGCCGCTATTCGCCGACCAGTTCGTCAACGAGAGGCTAATCGTGGACGTGCTGAAGGTGGGGATTGGTGTCGGAGCCACCGAGTATGTGGTGGAAGAGGAGAAGGTTAGCGTGGTGAAGGGGGACGTTATAGCGAGGGTGGTGTCGAGGGTGATGGGTGGGGGGGAGGAAGCAGAGGGGATGAGAAACAGGGCGAGGGAGCTCGGGGTGATGGCGAGGAAGGCGGTGGAGGTGGGTGGATCTTCTTATGTCGCCATGGGAGAACTCATCAAGGAACTGAATGAGGCCAAAGCAGCAAGAGAGGAGAGCTAACAAGAAATCCTGGTAAT
This sequence comes from Phoenix dactylifera, assembly GCF_051530095.1. Taxonomy (NCBI): domain Eukaryota; kingdom Viridiplantae; phylum Streptophyta; class Magnoliopsida; order Arecales; family Arecaceae; genus Phoenix; species Phoenix dactylifera. The sequence goes on along the minus strand of NC_143198.1, from coordinate 26,527,945 downwards.
CTCGGCTTCTGTTCTGCTTAATTTGGGGTCGTTTATGTTTTGCACCTTGATTAGAGTTGTTTTCTAGTTCAATGATGGCACATGCTGTTTAATAATTCTTGGGGCATTGGCGTTTACACTGCCTTCAGCTTAATGTGATATAATTTGACTATCTTTTGCCTCATCCATGGGACGGTGAAAGGGAAATTTTGTTACTGAGGCAGTAGCACGATGGAAACGGGACTTTAATTCCACTGGAGTGGCTCAGATTCGAAATGCACGAGCGTTAATTGAATGTGGGGATCAGATGCCCTTCGCCTGGCTCATTCAATGGAATCGCTATCCGGTCTGCCGGTATCTAAATGGTGCTGGGGTAACGTACTCACACATGGATATTGATCCCAGTAGGAGGAGCCCATGGGTCGAAGAGAGTACGCGAAAACTTACGGCATGCATCGAATATTTTCTGGTGGAATAGGAGTCCAGTGGGGTCTGCTATGCAGGTGAGGTTCACCTCCTCCCCCTCCTTCCTATTTTTTCACAAAAAAAAAAAAGGAAAATTTTGGATCTATAGGACTAGGAGCGGAAAATATTTTGTATGGTGTGATATTTTGGCTTTGTCGGTGCCTCATGCACGGGACGGTGAAAGGGATGCGTTAGGTGGTTTGAAGCTTTCGGAGGGGACCAACCAAAACCACATTAATTCAAGACATTGGAGGGCCACGGACAAGGCGACCCATCATACTCTTGTGGGGTGGCTCCTTAATTGCCTACCTCCAATGTCTTCCGGCTCTATAGCTAATCATGGCCCGATCTTGGATCTAAACTCTGTTTATTTTAATTTTTTGTAATGTATACCCTCTAAAATATATAAAATTATATAAATATTTTTATAAAATTGCTATTTTCATATATATCCTTATAAAATATTTATTTTACATATATACTTTTTTTTAATATATATCCATACCATCTAATGTTGTTAAAAAAATAAACGATTTATATTTGAAATAATTGAATTGCCCTTACAGGTAGACACACTAAAAGAAAACTTTATAAAGATACACGTGTAAATAGCAATGTTGCAAGGATATTCATGAATTACGCATATTTAGAAGAGTGTACACTTCAAAAAATCCAATAAGAAATAATCAAAATTTAGTAAAGATAATTCAGTTGTTCTTAATAAAAAAATAGCAAAAAAAAGATTAATATTATTTTGCATATGATCTCATATAAATATCATCGCTTATCAAATGAATCATGTTGCTTTTACGAAATTTTTACCTCAAAAACAAATAACAATTCGACATTTACAAATCACTAAAAAATATTTTACTAATATACGTATTTATAATTAATTTAAATTTGATATGTTTTAATCTTTTAAAAATAATAAAAAATATATAGATGCCATAGATTCAATAATGATAATTATATTAAAATCAAATAGAGAATAGTATTATCAAAATGATCACCTATAATATTCTAACTTGAACGAGTCATGAACTTAAAAAAAAAAATTGATAATGTGACTCAATTTTTTTTTGACTTGTCAATCTAACTGAATCATAAAAGATTTAGTAAGTTCGAGTCGAGTTTTGATTTCTTTTTAATAAAATTTTGAAATGCATGTCCTTCTAAATATAAAAAATTGTATGAATATTCATATAAAGTTGCTATTTGCGTGAATATCCTTATATATTTTTTATATTTATTTATAAAAGTATTTCAGTTATTTTAGTTTTAAGCTGATTATTTTTTAACAACGGATACATATAATATATATATATAGTAATTTTATAAAAATATTTATATAATTTATATATTTAAGAAGGTATATATATATATATATATATATATATATATATATATATAAGAAGGTGTATATATATATAATATTTTCAATCAAGCTTTCGGCTCGATGTTTATAAAATTTAATATCTTTTATGCTTTAAACCTTAGCATGATCAGCTTTATGTGGCCCGTGGCCCCACGATGCGAAGGCCCGATCATGACCACTTTATGTGGCCCGTGACTTCAGCACCAGGATAGAAGGGACAATGAACAAATGCAACCTAATTTATATTGCATTTGGAAAATAAGAACTGATTTTATTTTTAACGGCAAGAAAAGCTTTCCCAAAGTAATGGCACCTAACGCACCGAATCATCTCATGGAACACGGTAGGAAGCCCTGGAATACAACCATCTAAATCAAAGATTCATGTCACCTATGACCCAAAATCGCAGGTAAGAAATCGCAGCAACCATCACATATTTATAAAAAAAAAAAATTATAAACATACAAAGCATCTCTATATAATATCATACACAAACAACAAAATAAATTTAAATAATTAATATTTAAATTCTAATTTAAATAATAAAATTAAAAGTTTTACAAAGCCAATAATATTTCAAAATCTTATATCAACTCTAAAATAAAATATAATCTAAATAAAATGTCAAAATTTTGTCTTTAATCGCTTTATCAGGATAAATTTTCGAATCAAGCTAATTCTTCGGATCTCGGAAAAAATAAAACGTCGTATGATGAGCTAAACAGTTCAGAAAATAGTGAATATCTTAACTAGATATTCATATAATAACATATGATACAATAGTAAAACACAAATTACCATGAATTGGTATAAAGACATAACTAATTCTATTTCAAAATACAAATTTATTAAGATCTATATCTTTCAAATATTCATATACATAATCATAAATCTGATTCGGAACAAATCATATTCAACTCAACAGCCTTTAATTATGGCCACATTTATACCCTGTAGCTAGACCAGAAATAGAACCACATTTATATCCTATAGAGTGGGCCAAAATACCACATGACAAGGCTAGAACTAGAATCAATGAGCTCAATAATAATCAAAGTGCCAATGCATAACCCCCAATTGGCAGGGTCTAAAATATAGTCAGGCTGAGAGTTTGAATCTGATAGATATCAAATTTTTTTTTTTTACAAATGATATTGTTGCTGGTGGTCCAAACCGAGAACGATTGACACAGCGGTGTGAACGGGGTTCCGTCTGAGTTGTCTTGGTTGGTGTTGGTTACGCTCCACCTTCCACCGGGAAACCTGCGAACAAGCCTCGCACCACCACTGGGGTAGTGGGGGCCCTCCGACGATCAAGTCAGAGGAGATTGGAGGAGAAGGAGAGATAATAATAGCAAGCAAGAGAGTACTCTGGAAGATATTGCTTACCCCCCCTTCTCCCCCCAGCCGCATATATACCTGGCTGGGGGGTCTCTCAGGGGGGTTTGTCATCGTGGGGCGCGATGGAGTGGCCACTGACATGGCCGTTACAGGGCGTCGTGGAGCAGCGCTGGGTACGGCCATGACAGGGCGTAGTGGAGTTCCGCTTTGTACGGCTGATACAGGAGATCGTGGAACAGCATCGGATACAGCCGTTGCAGGGAGTAGTGGAGCAGGAGGCCTCGGCGTGCCTCTGGGAAGCAGCCTGTCGTTATCAAGAGATCTCCGACTCGGGGTCGGAGTGCTGGATCAGGGGGCAGCCGACTCGGGGTCGGGCTGCGGTGCTGAGGATATCCGACTTGGGGTCGGATTGCTAGATTAAGGGGCAGCCGACTCGGGGTCGGGCTGCGAAGCCGAAGATGTCCGACTCGGGGCCGGACTGCTGGATCGAAGGGCAGCCGACTCGAGGTCGGGCTGTGGAGCCGAAGATGTCCGACTCGGGGTCGGATTGCTGGATCAAAGGACAGCCGTAGTCTTCATGGGCGCGCGTGCCGGTCACGTGGAGCATGGCGGCTTAGTTCCCCCGTAACAGTAGCCCCCCACTTCCGAGCCTGGAACCAGTAGGGGAACGGATGAAGGGAGTGATGCTTCGAGATTGCCGCCATCCCTCGGAGAGGCGCGCGCGCTTCGAGCTCCCCGCCTTCTTTATGGCGTATGGCGGTTGTTGCTGACCTGGCAGTCTGAGGATTTCGGCGGACATCCTTCCTTAATGGTGCCGATTCGCCTTTGGGGCGCGAGCGACCCTTCGGCGGCCAGGCGTCCTCTGGCGTCATCGAGGCATCACCCGCCTTTCCGCCTATTTAACCGGGGGCCCTCCCCCGTCCGTCTTCCTCTTTACAGACATTTTCGAGTTTTCCCTTTGCGCTGCCGTTGTTACCGTCGGACTGTTCGCTTGCTTCTCCTTTGACGCTCTCGGAGCCGTTCTTCCTTCTCTTCCGGTGAGTTACCCCATTCTTCTACTTAGGGCTCTCCATACTTTCTCCTTTTGTACTAGTGTACCCCAGTCGTCCCGGTCTTTCCCCCCTTCTTGTCCCCGTCCTGACCGTAGGTTTATTGGCCATTAGGAATGGGCGAAGTGAGAGCAGACCACATTAAGTCAGAGCTGGTCGCCGAAGACTTAGACAAACTCGTGGCTCGGTGCCACCTTCCCGAGGCCTGCAACGTTACGCTCCCGGGGCCTGAGGAGAGGATGTCCCATCCTCCTCCAGGGAAGATCGCCATCAATGAGGGCATTCTCCAGGCCGGGTTCCGCTTTCCCCCTTCGAACTTAGTCGTGCAGGTACTCCGGGGTTTAAGAGTTGCGCCGACGCAGCTGGTGCCGAACTCGTGGCGTGCCCTGACGGTCTTCCAGGTTCTCTGCCGCATGCACGAGATTCCCGCCACTCTGAATGTTTTTTGGGAGTTCTACAGCCTGAGTGGCCACCCCCAGGACAAAGGGTGGTGGTGCTTTGCGGCGCGGCGAGGGTGCGGCCTCGTCAAAGAGGCTCCTTCCTCCATTCACGGCTGGAAGGAGCGTTTCTTCTTCATCGATGTAGATCCCTCTTGGGAAATCAGGGCGACCTGGGAGACGCCGATGAAGTCCCCGATCGGCCTATCGAGACTGTCGAGGGAGGAATCCGATGGCTTGGCCGCCTTGAAGGGGTTGGTTGCCGAGGGCCAGCTCCCCCCGGTGGCCCGCCTTATTTCCGAGGATACCTTGGTGAATGTCGGTCTGAGCTCGGTCCCCACCGACCGTGAGCCCGCCACCATTTCTTTTTTGACTCTTTTCTCCTCTTCCGTCTCGTTCTTTCCTTCGGTTTCTCAGCCCTCGACCATCTCGTTCTTGTTGCAGAGATTGACGACGTCATGCGGTCGGACAAGGGACCGGCTGTTGGTAGGTCGTCCCTACTGGAAGCGGTCCGGAGGAGGAAACGAGCTCCTCCGAGCGGGGCCCCGCCGGCGAAGAAGTCCCGCAAGGAGGTGCCTCCGACGCCGACCGACGAGTCCGGGCCCACCGATCAGGGAGACGCCGTGGGCACGGACCGGCAGCTGACGCTGTATCAGCCCTCCGGTGGTGAGACTGCCGCTATTCCGGAGGTATCATCCGAGCCCGCTCAAGACGGACGGGTCGGACGTGATCGGTCCCCGGCCCGGCCTTCGACTCAGCCGGCTCCTGATGATTCAAGGAGGGACGCGCCGAGGCCCCGGCCGAGCGGGGCCCTATCAATTCCTGGAGTGACCCCCGCCCCGAGCACAATCAGCAGGACTCTTCCCCAGGTGATGGATAAGGGTAAGGCTGCAGAACCACCATCCGGCTCCGGGGAGAAATCGGGGTCGGCCTTCACTACCGATGGCGCCCGAAGCCTCATCGAAACAGTGCTGCTGGAGAAGGACCGTCGGCGGGTCCGGGAGTTGGGGGTCTCTGACGTCGGGGCTGCCAGCTGCGTCTGTCTCATGTCGGTGAGTGTTCTTCTGGCCGCTTTTCACCATTTATTAGCTCTGTTGTTCTCCGCCTGACGCCCTCACTTTTCCTATCTCTTAGCTCGCCCAGTACATGATCCGTCTAGAGGAGTGCTACAAGGAACAGGCGGGGCTTCTGGCGAAGGCCGAGGACCGACTGAAAGCAGTGGAAGAGGGAGGCCAGGCTGTGGCGGGCAGGACGACCGGGGACCTCGAGGCAAGGCTCCGGGAGGCCGAAGAGCGGGCACTCGGCTTCGCCGCCCTCGAGAAGCAACTGTTGGAAGCTCGGGAGCAACTCAAAGTCGCCTCGGGCCTCGAAAGCAGGGTTAAGAAGGCGGAGGAACGAGCTGAAAAGCAGTCCCGGAAGGTCGCGGACTATCGAGAGAGGTGGGAGAAGGCTCAGTGGTCTGCCGACAGCGCCCGCAACCGAACCCGGTCTCTTGAAGCCAAACTGGGCGAATTGGAGTCAGCCTTGGAGAGGTCCCGCGCGAACGGCCAAGAGCTCCGTTCGCGCCTGGAGGAAGCTGAAGCCGCTCGCACTGCTGCCGAGGCGAAGCATAAGGAGGCTCAGGCTAATCTGCTGAGGGTCTCCTCCGAGGCTGAAGACCGGATTGTGGCGAAGGTCTTGGAGGCTAAGGCTCAGATTACGGAGCGAGCAGAGGCGGCGCTGGCCGAGAAGAGTGCGGAGATCGGGCGCCAGGCGGTACAGGCTTATCGTCAGTCCGCCGAGTTCACCCGTGATATGTCGGAGGCGGTACGGGCCTATCGTCAGTCTGACGAGTTCATCCGTGACGCGTCGGACGCGGGGTCCGAATCCTTCATCTTAGGCTTCGAGGAGGGCCTGGCAAGGGTGTCGGCTAAGTACCCCGAAGTTGACCTGAGTGGGATTTCCCTTCTCGACTCCTCTCCGGCGCCATCGCCTGCTGATTCTCCTACCGCCTCCCTACCCCCTGCGGATAAGCCCGACGCTCCCGACCCGGGGGTTCCTCCAAGCTGACCTCTTGTACCTTTCGTTGTCCTCTTTTTTTTTGTATGTCGGCGTTTTGCCAAATTGTATGGGCCTTGGCCCTGAAACAATGAAAATTAATACAAGTCGAATGTTTCTTCATCTCGCTTTCGTCCTCCTCTTTTTTTCTTTTTAACTCTTGGCGGCGTCTTGCCGACTCCTGACTCTCGAAGTTCTTCCGGCCCTAAGCCAGGCATCCGAGGGTTAGGCCTCAGGAAATTCTTCCGGCGCTAAGCCAGGCATCCGAGGGTTAGGCCTCAGGAAATTCTTCCGGCACTAAGCCAGGCATCCGAGGGTTAGGCCTCAGGAAATTCTTCCGGCGCTAAGCCAGGCATCCGAGGGTTAGGCCTCAGGAAATTCTTCCGGCCCTAAGCCAGGCATCCGAGGGTTAGGCCTCAGGAAATTCTTCCGGCACTAAGCCAGGCATCCGAGGGTTAGGCCTCAGGAAATTCTTCCGGCGCTAAGCCAGGCATCCGAGGGTTAGGCCTCAGGAAATTCTTCCGGCGCTAAGCCAGGCATCCGAGGGTTAGGCCTCAGGAAATTCTTCCGGCGCTAAGCCAGGCATCCGAGGGTTAGGCCTCAGGAAATTCTTCCAGTACTAAGCCAGGCATCCGAGGGTTAGGCCTCAGGAAATTCTTCCGGCACTAAGCCAGGCATCCGAGGGTTAGGCCTCAGGAAATTCTTCCGGCACTAAGCCAGGCATCCGAGGGTTAGGCCTCAGGAAATTCTTCCGGTACTAAGCCAGGCATCCGAGGGTTAGGCCTCAGGAAATTCTTCCGGCACTAAGCCAGGCATCCGAGGGTTAGGCCTCAGAAAATTCCGCTCGTTGGTCGGCCAAAGCTGGCGCAAGCCGAGGCGACCGGTCGGGGCTTCAGGCTAGTCTGCTCCCGGGATGGTCATCGGGTTAGCCTGGCATCCGAGGGCCGAGCCTCGGGAGATTCCGCTCGTTGGTCGGCCAAGGCTGGCGCAAGCCGAGGCGACCGGTCGGGGCTTCAGGCTAGTCTGCTCCCGGGATGGTCATCGGGTTAGCCTGGCATCCGAGGGCCGAGCCTCGGGAGATTCCGCTCGTTGGTCGGCCAAGGCTGGCGCAAGCCGAGGCGACCGGTCGGGGCTTCAGGCTAGTCTGCTCCCGGGATGATCATCGGATTAGCCTGGCATCCGAGGGCCGAGCCTCGGGAGATTCCGCTCGTTGGTCGGCCAAGGCTGGCGCAAGCCGAGGCGACCGGTCGGGGCTTCAGGCTAGTCTGGTCCCGGGATGGTCATCGGGTTAGCCTGGCATCCGAGGGCCGAGCCTCGGGAGATTCCGCTCGTTGGTCGGCCAAGGCTGGCGCAAGCCGAGGCGACCGGTCGGGGCTTCAGGCTAGTCTGGTCCCGGGATGGTCATCGGGTTAGCCTGGCATCCGAGGGCCGAGCCTCGGGAGATTCCGCTCGTTGGTCGGCCAAGGCTGGCGCAAGCCAAGGCGACCGGTCGGGGCTTCAGGCTAGTCTGCTCCCGGGATGGTCATCGGGTTAGCCTGGCATCCGAGGGCCGAGCCTCGGGAGATTCCGCTCGTTGGTCGGCCAAGGCTGGCGCAAGCCAAGGCGACCGGTCGGGGCTTCAGGCTAGTCTGCTCCCGGGATGATCATCGGGTTAGCCTGGCATCCGAGGGCCGTGCCTCGGGAAATTCCGCTCGTTGGCCATGCGCCTGTCGCTTGCAGCCCGACGGGGTTTCTCCGTGGCCAGCTGCGATCGTATTTCTCCTCTTCTCCAAGCGTTGCCTGGGGAACACCAGAAGGGCATTAAACGCTAATTGATGCGTTACCTGGGAAATCGGATCGCCAGTTGCTGCTTGTGAGGAGTGTCAGTTAAGCGGCCGCGATGCGCGCGTTCTTCGAGGCGGATGCGGCCTGGGCGCGGGCGGAGATACGTGGACCTAGGGGTACAGGGCACCCGGAGTGTCCTGCACAAAAAATGCGATTAAGGAGAATGACGCTTAGAAAATCGCGGGAAGATACGCCTTGAGAGCCGGATCGGCTCCGGATTCAATGCGCCCGCATTTATTGGAGCCACCCGTATCGGAACGACCGGGGGGCCGCAGTTCGGCTATAAATATAGGTGCAGGTGCGATGGAGCCTGCCAAGCCGGAGCTGTTCAAGTTGCCATGGATCGTGGACCTTCTCTCTGGCGCATGGCTGAGAGACTCCTGCCGAAGGAACGGGAGGCGCGCCCCTCGCGACTTCAGCCAACTAGCCGTTTCATCTGGGATCAGCAAGGAGGGTCTCCCCGGCGGAACTCCGCTCTAGGCGTTTCATCCGGGATCACATCTCCCCTCCTTGAAGTTCAGCCTCCCGATCGAGCTCTGCACCAGACGCCTGATCCGGGACCGCGCCTCCATATGCTCTTCCCCCTCGTATTCCTTCTCTCCCCTAACACTGGGGAGGACCGGAATATCCCTTGGAGGTGGCGTTCCTCTGGAGGCAGCGGGAGCTTCGTCGGCGGCGGCTCCTCATCCTCTTCGTGGGGCGTGGATGGCGCCTCCGGTTGGAGGCAGTGTGGACTTCTCCTTCGTCCACTTCTTCTTCATCCGCGTCGGCTCTTCGTCTCTTTCGTGAGACGCCGATGGCGCCTCCGGTTGGAAGCACCCACTTCCGACGGGATTGCAACCGCTTCAGATGGAGGTTTCGGGATCCCAGATCTTCAGCTCCTCGGAGTCTCCACCTCTTCTTTACTTTCTTTACACCCTAATTCCCCCCTGGGAATTCCTTGTAATCACACGAGCACGCCGTTGTAACCAGAAATTGTTGAAATGCAAAGCGTTATACATTTTTGAACTGTCTTTCTGGCATCGTCGTTCTACTGGTAATACATCCGCAGGTTAGCGGAATTCCAGCTCCTTAGAATTTCTCGACCATCTAGGGCCTCCAGCTGGTAGGAGCCAGGTCGGTTTACCCAGCGAACCTTATATGGGCCTTCCCAATTTGGCGCTAGCTTTCCACCTTCCGCAGGTCGAGATGCTTTAGCTCGCCTTAGCACCAGATCTCCGATTCTGAAAAGCTTCGGTCGGACCTTGGAGTTGTAATATCGGGCCACCCTCTGCTGATACATCGCCATCCGAACCTGCGCCATTTCCATCGCTTCTTCCAAGAGATCCAGGTTCCCTCGGAGTTGTTCCGAATTGGCCTCGGGTCGGTGCGCGGCCACCCGAGGTGAGGGGAGTCCGAGCTCCACGGGGACAACGGCTTCCGTGCCATAGGTTAGGCTGAAAGGCGTCTCCCCGGTAGGGGTCCGATGCGTGGTCCGATACGCCCAAAGGACATTCTCGAGTTCTTCGACCCAAGCTTGCCCCGTCCGTCCGATTCGCGCTTTGATTCCTTGGAGGATTGTCCGATTTGTGACCTTGGCCTCGCCGTTGGTTTGGGGATGCGACACAGATGTGAACCGATGCTCGATCCCAAACTCCTCGCAGAAGTCACGGAAATGCTTGTTGTCGAACTGTCGCCCATTATCCGAGATGAGGACCCGAGGTACCCCAAATCGGACAATGATGTTCTTCTTCACGAACTTCCGGGCTTGCACCTCCGTGATAGTGGCCAGCGGCTCTGCTTCCACCCACTTGGTGAAGTAGTCGATTGCAACAATCAAAAATTTCCGCTGAGCTGAAGCGACGGGGAATGGTCCGAGGATGTCCATTCCCCACTGGGCGAAGGGCCAGGGTGCAGTGATTGGTGCCAAGGGGACAGAAGGGACTCTCTGGACGTTGGCGTGGCGCTGGCAGGCGTCGCATTTCCGCACATGATCCTTTGAGTCCTCCAACAAGGTAGGCCAATAATAGCCTTGCCTCATGATCTTATGCGCCAAGGACCTAGCCCCCAGGTGCGATCCGCAGATGCCTTCGTGGATTTCGCTGAGGGCGTAGGCCGCTTTCGAGGGGCGGAGGCACCTTAAGAGGGGGGCGGTGAACGAGGTCCGATACAGCCTCCCTTCATAGAGTACGTAGTGGGCGGACTTCATGACGAGTCGCCGAGCTTGATCTTCGTCCTCTGGGAGGATCCCTTCGGCGAGGTAGGCGACGAGCGGGTCCATCCAAGATGGCTCCGGATCAATCGCCATCACCGCTCCGGCCTCGCCGATGCTCGGGGCATCCAGGGTCTCCAGGTAGATCGCCCTCGACAAGTTGTGCGCGTCTGCGCCCACCAAGCGGGACAGCCTGTCGGCCCTGGCATTTTCGCTTCTCGGGACCTGCTGAATGTCAACACTGCCGAGGTCGGGAATGAGTGCTTGCACCTTCCAGACATAGCTCTGCATGGTCGGGCTCCGAGCCTCGAACTCCCCTCGGACCTGCCCGACCACCAGCTGGGAGTCGGTGAAGACCTTCAAACGCCGGATGCCGAGCTCCTTGGTGAGTTTGAGTCCTGTGACTAGGGCCTCGTATTCCGCCTCGTTGTTGGTCACTGGAAATCCGAACCTCAAGGCATACTCGGCTATCACTCCATCGGGACTGGTAAGGACCAGCCCGGCCCCTCCACCTTCGGGGTTCGACGACCCATCAATGTGAAGCGTCCAGATTGGGAGGTCGAGGCTGGGTTTTTCCGGCGGCCTAGGTTCCGCCTCCTGCACAGTGCACTCAGCGAGGAAGTCCGCGAGCACCTGGGCCTTGATGGCGGGTCGGGGCTGGTAGCAGATGTCGAACTCACCAAGTTCTACTGCCCACTTCACCAGCCGTCCCGCATTCTCAGGATTGCTGAGGATCTGCCGCAGTGGTTGATCGGTCAAGAGGGTGACGGGATGAGCCTGGAAATAGGGGCGAAGCCTCCTGGCCGCGGTGAGCAGCGCGAAGGCGATCTTTTCCGCCTTCGTATACCGCGTCTCGGCATCCCGTAGGACCCGGCTGATGTAGTACACAGGCTTCTGGAGCTTTGCCTCTTCCCGAACCAGTACTGCGCTGACTGCGGTTGGGGAGACCGCCAGATAGAGGTAGAGCATCTCCCCCTCTTGCGGCTTGGACAGCAGGGGAGGAGACGCCAAGTACTCCTTGAGTTGGTCGAATGCCACTTGACATTCGGCCGTCCAAAGGAAGTCTTTCGGGCGCTTCAATACCTTGAAGAACGGTTGGCAGCGTTCGGCCGATTTTGCCACAAATCGTCCGAGCGCGGCGACCCTTCCAGCGAGCTCCTGAACCTCCTTCACTTTGGTCGGAGGGGACATATCTTGGATGGCCTTGATTTTGTCAGGGTTGGCTTCGATCCCCCGCTGGTTGACAATGAAACCGAGGAACCTCCCGGCCGAAGCGCCAAAGGCGCACTTCGCTGGGTTCAGCTTCATGCGAAACTTCCGCAGGGTGGCAAAAGTCTCCTCCAGATCCGCGATGTGCTGGTCGGCATGGCGGCTCTTCACCAGCATATCGTCCACGTACACCTCCATGTTCCGGCCGATTTGCCCTTTGAAGATTTTGTTGACGAGGCGCTGGTAAGTGGCGCCAGCATTCTTCAGACCAAAGGGCATTACCTTGTAACAGTACAGCCCCCGGTCTGTTATAAAGGCAGTTTTCTCCTCGTCCTGTGGAGCCATCATTATTTGGTTGTAGCCGGAGAAGGCGTCCATGAAAGACAGCAGCTGATATCCGGAAGTCGCGTCGACCAGTTGGTCTATCCGTGGAAGCGGAAAGCTATCCTTGGGGCACGCCTTGTTCAGGTCGGTGTAGTCGACGCACATCCTCCACTTCCCGCTCGCCTTCCGGACAAGTACGACATTTGCCAGCCATTCGGGGTAGCTGACCTCCCTTATGAATCCTGCCTCCAAGAGCTTGTCTACCTCCTGGTCGACCACTCGGATCCGATCCGGGGCACAGTGTCTCTTCTTCTGCTTTACTGGTCGGTGGGTTGGGTCGACGTTGAGGGCGTGAGAAATGACCTCCGGGTCGATCCCAGGTACATCGGCCGCCGACCAGGCAAATACATCAGCATTGGCTCGGAGGAATTCCACTAACCTGAGCCGAGCTTCCGAGTCGAGGTTGGCACCGACCCGGACCGTACGGTCCGGGCGACCCTCCTCAAGGGGAACTTCGATCACACCCTCGGCCGGCTCCCCGTGCCGCAAAGCCACCTCGTCTCTGGCGTCAAGGGACTCGACGCTTAGGGCCTCCACGGGCTTCTTCCCTTTGAGAGTTGCTAGGAAACATTGCCGTGCGGTCGGTTGGTCACCTCGGACCTCTCCAATCCCGGCCGCCGTGGGAAACCGCATTAGCAAATGGTATGTAGAGACTACCGCGCGAAGGGCGTTCAGTCCGGGTCGTCCGAGGATAGCGTTGTAGGCCGAGGGAACACGGACGACCAAGAACCCGAGCCGCACCGTGGCTTCTGCGGGTGCAACGCCCGCAGTCACAGGCAGCTCAACGACACCTTCGGCCGAGATAGCGTCTCCAGTGAATCCTATGAGGGGGGTGGATGTTTTGTGCAACACTTGTCGGGACAAGCTCATCTTTTGGAAGGCCTCGTAAAACAAAATATCAGCTGAGCTTCCACTATCCACAAGAACACGCCTTACATCATAGTTCGCCATAGTGAGGGAGATCACCATGGCATCATCATGGGGGGTCTGAACCCCCTTTACATCCTCATCACAAAAAGTGATTACATTTCCGACCCGCTGCCTCTTCGCGACGGCCACCCCTGATGCTTCCACCGAGCCCCCTGCGTTCCTCACAGGCCGAGAGCAGCCCCCAGTGATGGTGTGGATCACGCCCGCGACGGGTCGATTCTGCTCCCGAGGCTCCTGAGGGGCCGGGTCGGCCGGGCGCGGGTCTGCGGGGGGACGTCGGTCGTTTACATATCGACCGAGACGCCCTCGGCGGATGAGAGCCTCGATCTCGTCCCGAAGCTGGAAGCAGTCTTCGGTGTCGTGGCCGTGGTCTCGGTGGTACTCACAGTACGCTCGAGAGGGCCTCCTCCCAGGGATTTTCTTCATCTGCCTCGGGACCGGGAGGTTCTCCCGCCCCTTGACCTCCATAAGGATCTGGGCCCGGGGGGCCAGGAGTGGGGTGTACCGGTTGAAGCGTCGGTTCGGAGAACGAGGGCGTGGGGCGCCGTGGTTCCTCGCCGGTGACGGGCTTCTGCGCCGATGTTGAGGCGTCGGGCTCCTCCTCTGGGGTGCCTCTTTTCGCCTTTTCTTCCCGAGCTTTAGAGGGGCCTCGGCGGCCTCCTTGTTCCGGTGGGCGGCTGCCTCCTCGGCGTCTGCATACTGGTTCGCCCGAGACAACAGCTCCGGGAAGCTCCGCGGCAGGCGTTTGTCCAGGGAGAAGGTGAGTCTGCCCTTCCGGAAGCCACGCTTCAGGGCTGAGAGAGCCACCTCCTGGCTCAGGTTCCGGACCTCCAATGTAGCCTTGTTGAAGCGGGTAAGGTAATCCCGCAGGCTTTCTCCCTCGTTTTGCCGGACATCAAAGAGGGAGTCGGAAACCAATCGCCGCCGGCTACTGACGGCGAAATGGCTGATGAAGAGGCGAGTGAACTGGTCAAAGGACTGGATAGAGTCAGCCTCCAGGCCGGCGAACCACGCCCTGGCTGGGCCACGGAGGGTCGCCGGGAAGGCCTTGCAGAGGAGGGGATCTGATGCTCCATGGAGGAGCATAAGAGTCCTGAAACTCTCCACGTGATCCCGCGGGTCCGCCGCCCCGTCATAGGGCTCGATCGCCGGCATTTTGAATCCCGGCGGATTTGGGGTCTGCAGGATCCTCGAGGCAAGCGCCGGTTGGGAGGAGATCTCCAAGTCGGCGAAGAGATCTTTGGAGTGGCCCTTCAGGACCTGGAGTTGTCTGTGGAGATCGTCCACCCGCCGGTCCAGGGAGCGCGACCGGTGGGTGGGAGACAAGGAGCGGCGCGAGGGGGACCGACTGGAGTGCGGGCCCCTCGAGGACTGGGGGGTCGGAGAACGCGCCCGGGTCCGCCTCTCGTACCCCGCGCAGCTTCGATGAGAAGGTCCTGGCAGAATGGACCGTGCTCGAGAACCTTCCTCGCGCCGGCGCTCCTCCCCATGGGAGAGGAAGGAGCGCGGGTTGAGGAAGACAGGTGAGCGCTCGGGGGGCAGCGGCTCCTGGGCCCGCTGTGGCGCTCGAGACATCACACCCTGCAGGTTCTGCACTGCCTCCGCGAGGGTGCGAACCTGCTGGGCTAACTGGTCGAACTGAGCGGCTTCGACCATCTGAATGGGGGGTGGAATGGTGGAGTGTTGCTGAGAATGTGTTGGAGACGCAGCGGCCTCCCGGCCGGAGGCGTGAGAGGCCCCGCGACCGGAGGCATTGGAAGCTCCACGACCACCTCGCCGTGCCATTACGATCGCTCTGAGATCAGGTCCCTTCCTCTAGCGCCAACTGTTGCTGGTGGTCCAAACCGAGAACGATTGACACAGCGGTGTGAACGGGGTTCCGTCTGAGTTGTCTTGGTTGGTGTTGGTTACGCTCCACCTTCCACCGGAAAACCTGCGAACAAGCCTCGCACCACCACTGGGGTAGTGGGGGCCCTCCGACGATCAAGTCAGAGGAGATTGGAGGAGAAGGAGAGATAATAATAGCAAGCAAGAGAGTGCTCTGGAAGATATTGCTTACCCCCCCTTCTCCCCCCAGCCGCATATATACCTGGCTGGGGGGTCTCTCAGGGGGGTTTGTCATCGTGGGGCGCGATGAAGTGGCCACTGACATGGCCGTTACAGGGCGTCGTGGAGCAGCGCTGGGTACGGCCATGACAGGGCGTAGTGGAGTTCCGCTTTGTACGGCTGATACAGGAGATCGTGGAACAGCATCGGATACAGCCGTTGCAGGGAGTAGTGGAGCAGGAGGCCTCGGCGTGCCTCTGGGAAGCAGCCTGTCGTTATCAAGAGATCTCCGACTCGGGGTCGGAGTGCTGGATCAGGGGGCAGCCGACTCGGGGTCGGGCTGCGGTGCTGAGGATATCCGACTTGGGGTCGGATTGCTAGATTAAGGGGCAGCCGACTCGGGGTCAGGCTGCGAAGCCGAAGATGTCCGACTCGGGGCCGGACTGCTGGATCGAAGGGCAGCCGACTCGAGGTCGGGCTGTGGAGCCGAAGATGTCCGACTCGGGGTCGGATTGCTGGATCAAAGGACAGCCGTAGTCTTCATGGGCGCGCGTGCCGGTCACGTGGAGCATGGCGGCTTAGTTCCCCCGTAACAGATATATTTATATATAATAATCCAATTAAAATATGTATGTATGATGCAAGATCAGTAAACAATATATTTTTTTTGGTAAGTTGAAAACATCATACCCTTCTAGCATGAATACATGCAAGAAAATAATAAAAAAAAGGTAACGAAAAGGGGTAGAGTAGACTTGTAGCTCGCACAGATTCAATTGTCGGAGTGCTGCGCAACAAATGAAGCAATCCAGTCAGTTGCGGTGTTCGCCTCACAGTAAGCATGGGTAACTTAAAAGGCCACATAATTCCTTAAGAGATCTCTGATATCCTGTAGCAGCAGGTGCTCATCCCGTGCTCTTACGTTGCTTTGAATCCACCTAATCACAATAGTTGAGTCACCTTTCAAATGGATGTGCTCAGCCCCCAGTCTGACCCGTGCATAAATAATCCCTTCCTAAACAGCTTTAAGCTCATCTCCAGGAACAAAGATATCATAAAGTTGGCTCCCCTCTGCTGCGATCAATAGTCTGAAAAATATTACTTCAAATTACATATCTATTTTTCATTTAAACCGCCATCTCGTAAAATTCATAAATCACATATAAATTGATTAACAATTACTTTGATGTAAGAATAATATTATATAAATAAAAAATTTAGAAAACGAAGATCGTTACTTTCTTGTACGAACAACAAGCAAACAATCCAACTAATTCTGAGATCCTCCTTTAAAACCTAATATCCAAAATTGCATTATTATTTTATTAAAATTTAATCATGATTAATTTAAGAATAAAAATTCTACATCCCGATACCTTCATAGGGCTGACTAAGCAGAAGTACCCGACATTCTGGTCACTTCGATCAAAGCGAAATATATTTAATCATGCTCGGATTAGGGTATAAGTGATTCAATAGAGACTAGAGGTGACCGATTCTAATAGCATCTGTGAAAGTTCAAAGTGGGGGCTGGCACACTGCCCGACAACCATGGATTAGAATCATTCACCAGAGCTGATCTAAAATGACTAAGAGGAGTATAGAGGGCAGAGAGAAAATTCAGTAGAGAGAGAAACAAGAGAGAAAGGATAGGAAAGAGAGAGAGGAAGAGAGAGGAGAGTCTCTCTCTAACCAAGAAAGAGGAAAAGAGAGAGAAGGGTGGTTATGGTGGTGCGAGGGCCAGTGGACCCACGATCGGCCAACAAGCGGCTCGCATCGCTACAACTGATCAAAAATAGAGGTTCCAACCCTTTAAATCACAAAATCGAGGCATCTCGACAGTTGGAACTCCAGCCAAGATCATAAGCCACAGTGGAGAACCGAAGGGAGATCTCGGTGACGAGTATCAACGACAGAAATAGCCAGAATCAAAAGAAAAAGAGGTTGGTTTCTAAAAACAAGAAAAGCAAAGCATCCCCTTTTCGCCCAAAATTCAGCGATTACCATAAGGAGTCCAAAAGAAAGAGGAGAAGAGTAGATATATGGTGCCAAGGTTCTTATCGGTTTTCCTACCATGTTTGGTTGCGACAACGATGCGAACGACGGCCGGTGCTTGCAGAGGAAAATCGAAGAAAATGTTGGTGGCGAGCTCAAATCAAGGTTGAAATCTCCGGTGGAGTGGAAGAGGGATCGGGGAGGGGTTCTAAATAGCCTAGTTCATGACTGGAATTCGGCCTAAAGTTGGATTCTGTCCAATAATATTGGGGAGGAAAAAGATACTATCGGGAGTTCTCTTATCTCCTTGCATTCGAATGAAGAAGGTGGATGCATGGTCATGGCAGTCAGTCCACTGTGT
Organism: Phoenix dactylifera; assembly: GCF_051530095.1. NCBI lineage: Eukaryota > Viridiplantae > Streptophyta > Magnoliopsida > Arecales > Arecaceae > Phoenix > Phoenix dactylifera. Next base: position 26,510,320 of record NC_143198.1, on the reverse strand, counting down.
GCGGAGGCATGAACTCTACATGATTCTTTACTATATACTAGAGAACGCAACCTCCTGCAGGTCCATGCTGAAGGTGACTCTCACCTTAGTGGCCAATATCAAGTAGGGCCAGCAATGAGGACCGTGATTTCGTCCAGACATTTATGTATACATACCGGATAGCAATCCGGTCTTTTTAAAAATGTGAACATGGACCACAGTGGGCCTTGGTTATAGCTGGCATACTCCATTTTGATTTGCCGGCCGCCTGAGTGGGTCGTGTAATATCGTGAGTGGAAGGAGACATATTGCCCCCACCTCCGAGCTTCCTCAAGATCAACTTCAACGGATCGGTGCTGGATGGAGGCACGCGAGGTGGTGTGAGCTTTGTTATATGGGGCCTGCACTCCAGGATGGTGGCAGTGGGTGGCTGCCAGTTGTTTGATACGTCGGTTACGAGGATAGAGTTGCGAACCGTCTGGGTTGATCTTCGACATACGCGGTAGGTGCTGCAGGCTAGCTTGATCATTCTGGAGAGTGATTCGGCCACGGTTATCAGATGGATTCAGAGAAGGCCGAGGGGTTAGAGCACGGATCACCCCCTGATTCGGGACATAGGGATGATGATGAGGGATGGGGTGACCTTTCAGGCCAAGCATGTCAGAGAACCCAATGGGGCGGCCGACTGAGTGGTTGCCTATGCGGCCCACCACTCAGGGTACAATCTCTGGTCAGGAGAGGTGGAGCTGCCACAGGCACTCCGCGAGCTGGTGTTTTTTTGACTTTATTGGATGTATTCGTACATGTATTGTATAAAAAATTTATTAAAAAAAAAAAGAAAGAGAGGAAGGGGACATGTTTGTACCAAAAAATAAAAAAAAAAAAAAAGACTATATATGGCTGCATTTAGAATTAGGACGGCCAATTGTATCAATGGAATAGGAAACAAAAAATTATCAACCTAAATTTAATTTATTCATTAAATATATTAAAATTTTAGATTCCATATGATCTATTTATTAAATAGATAAACTAACGCGCTTCACATAATTTTTTTTGAAACAAATTAAATTAATTTTAAAAAAAATAATGAATTAAAAAATTTAAATAAAATAAATAAGTTAAACAAAATAAATTAAAAAGGTCAGAAATAGATTAAATAATTTTTAAACAAATTATATATGTCGGATAATTATCTGTACTAATAATTAAATAGATCAAAACGGATTTGTACTTTGGCAAGGATATTCTCGACTGCAACCAACATATGCCGGATCAAAGACCACAGTAGGCTTCTAAAAACGGTTGTGAGATTTGTTGGGGGCTCAAGGGGCACTTATGGAATAGAGCACTCCCCTGTGGGAAAGGGATCAAGGCCATAAGGGTTGTCAAGGTCTCGATCGGGCCCACTATCTTCTACCCTTTCGTCCTTTCCAACGCACCATCAACAAAAAAAGGAATGATGAATAAGATGGACTACTAGAGCCACGGTAGCGAGCCATAAGCGAGCCTTGTGAAAAAAAAATTAGAAAGAAAAAAAAGAATAAAATTAGTTTTAAATCTTTGGCACGATCCGTATTTTTCCGGAATGGATCATTTAAATCTGAATCTAATTTATTTATAAATAAATTTATATAAGTAAGCTCAGAATGATTTAAATTTATTTATGTCAAATTTAAATTTATTTAAAATAAACTATTTGCGGATCGGCTTGATGTACATTTATTTCCGGGGGACCATAGGCAGGTGACCTGTCTTCTTCGCCAGGTCCACTACCTTGGGCTCTGTGCTTGGCGTTTTCTCATCATTGTTTCCACCTCGCCCTCCAGGTGGAAAAGGTAGTTGAGCTTTTTATTTGTGATTATTTATTTATATATTTAATCTTTTTTAATTTGATCGATGCTATGGTAACAAATAAATTTTAGAAAAACAATCTGTCGACACATGTGATGTGCAACTCTCTCAATAAATACATTGGTTTTAACCAAAATAAATAAATAAATACACTGGAGATTGCAAGTTGTCATCAATTGATCGACCACTTGCTTTTTTTATCCAATGAAAATAAACAAATAAATAAAATATTGGGTTTGTATTTATTTTGCTAACTCAATTTGACAATAATTCAGAGTTTAAATTCGGGAAAAGTTAAGTTGGTCGTCTGTCGTTTTTTTTATTTTTTAATAAATCCATTCACCAATAGTTTATGCGTTACCAAGTGGATGTTGCACTTAAAATTTATGTACAATCTTTTAACATGTGAGTTCCGTTTCATGCCCTACCAGTGTACTTGATTATCGACCCAATGCACAAGGTGACGATAAGCACATGATCATCTTGGGCGTTCCTGCTCCACAAGAGATTCGGGCTAAAAAAAAAAAAAACTACTTTTGATTTTTTTAAAAAAAAAATAAAATAATAGCCTTTTTTATGAAAATAAAATTTTATATTTTATTAAAAATATAGAGGATATAAAAGAAAGTTTAATTTGCATTGAGATATTTTTTTTCTAAAATCACAGTAAAATTTTTTGCTTTATTAATAATATAACAGATATTTTATATAACTTTTCCATAAAAATAGATACTCAACCAATATGCCTTTTTTTTAGTTAACTAAATATGCAAAAATATTTTCAGATATAATATATTGGGACATTAGCTTTTGTTGCTGGAATTTGGACCCGGGGGCGACCGCTAGGCCAGAAAGGGGGAGCTCCGGTGGGAATCGAGGATGAAGGGCGGCGGTCCGTCGGCGGGCGGCGTCCTCCTGGAGACCTGCAAGAAGCCGGTGGCCGGGCTGTCCGGTGCCGGCCCTCCGATGCTTAAGTCAGCAAGATGGCGATATGAGGAAGAAGATGGAGACAGAGCGAGAGAGAGAGAGAGCCAGAGAGAGACCCCCCCAAGTGGAGGGATTCCCCTGTTATAGGGAAGGCCGGGTTACCTGTGACGTGACTGAACAAGCCATTAGTCGTACAATTGGTCATTAATGCTCGATCATGTAAGTCAATGCTATCACTGTAGGAGATTAGGCCGAAGCCCAAGTCGTCGCGGAGTCACGCCATCATTTGCAGGTATGCGGATTTGCCGTGAGACTCGATGTCCATGGGCAGCGGAGGTCATACGCTTTAATTGTTGAGTAAACCGAAGGCCTGCAGGGGCCATACGCTTTGATTGTTGTGAATCGGGTGTCCCCCCATACACATTAATTGTCGCTGAGGACGAAACATAATCTTTTGACCGTGCCGCGGGAGGGTGCAGTCTCAACGTGCAACTCAGGCGTCCTCAAGTTGGTTAGATTATAAGTATCGCCAAGCCGGAGGTTCGCTCGGTCGGCCCCTGCTTGAGGGGGTCTGCTCAGTTGGCCCCTGCTCGGAGGGGTCCGCTCGGTCGGCCCCTGCTCGGAGGGGTCCGCTCGGTCGGCCCCTGCTCGGAGAGGTCCGCTCGATTGGCCCCTGCTCGGAGAGGTCTGCTTGCCCAATCGTGGCGACACTTCCCTCAACACTACCCCCGACTTCCGAGCTCGAGCTGCTCGGAAGGTCGAGCGCGGGAAGTTTTGGTGGCGTTAATGTGGTTTAAGGGATTTCGAATTGCCGCGCGTTTCGAGACGCTTTTAATAGGCAGCCTTTTCTTCTCCTTTCTGTTTCTCGAAGCGTCCTCGCGTCGTGGGCTCATGATGAGACCACACGATCCGATGCGACGCTTCTGCATTCGGAGTGTCGGTTCGGATTAAATGTGGCGTCTTTAACGTTTAGGGCTGACGCGTGTCACGATCTGAGCGGGGAGCAGCGCTCTGGTTCGCGGATCCGGGCCGTCGGTGGGGGATATATATATGTATACGTCCCTCACCGGTCGTCTCCCCGTGTTGCTTGCATTTTCCCACCTTCTCAGTCCGAAGTAGTCGATCTCCGGCGGACCTCTGTCAGGTCTCTTTCGTTTGTTCGGAGTCTTTTTCTTCTTTTCTCTTCCTCTTTCCTTTTCCAATGGGTTCTGGTCCAGGCGAACTTGGGTCCACCATGAGCGAGGTAGAAGTCGAGATGGTCGAGGAGTGGTTTTTTCCTCGGCGAGGGTTCCGTTTGGAGCCCGCCGGATTGGGGGATCGAGTAACGAACCCCCCAGTAAGCCGGATCAGAGTGTATCGGGAGGCACTCTAGGCCGGCCTACGGTTTCCTCTGCATGGGTTTGTGAACGAGTTGCTCGCGGAGTACCAGCTGGTCCCGGCGCAACTCGCTCCGAACGCATGGAGGACAATCATCGGGTTCCTATCGCTGTGCCTGGCGTACGGGATCCCAACCTCCGTGAATCTCTTCCGGCGACTTTTTATGTTAAAGTCGAACCCGGAAGACGGAGAGTGGCTTTACGTCGCCCTTCGGGCGGGTCGGCCACTCTTCCACGGCGCCCCGTCGTCCATTCATGACTGAAAGAAGAAATTTTTCTTCTTGGGTTCTGAGCGGACGTGGGGGTTTGACCCCAGGTGGAGGCCGAGCCGGCTCAGGGCTATCAACAAAATGCCAAGGCTTTCTACGCGCGAGCAGAAAATCCCGACGCCATTCGCAGCCTCGGGGACGGTATTCTCCTAAGCAGCCTCATAAGCGAGGACGCTTTAGTGAATGTAGGCCTGAGCTCGGCGCGTCCTCAGGGTAAGGGCAATAGTAGGAAGCTTGTCTCCTTTTCTTTTTTTTCTTTTTTTTCTTTTTTTTTTAACGTTCTGGGTCTTATTCTGCTCGTCCTTGCAGATATCGCGAAGATGGTTACCAAGAGCGAAGTATTATACGCTCGGTTCCGGAAGAGGGCGGCTGAGCTCGGAGGGGAGCCGCTTGAGCCAAAGAAGAAAGCAAAGGTCCCCGCCCCTCGAGTCGGCTCTCCCGAGGCCGCTAGAAGGGGAGGGTCGAGCTCCGAGCCCGCAGGCTTGGAGGGGGCGGCGTTGGCGCTCGCGTGTCCGGCGCCAATCTCTCAGATCCCTAGTCGGCCTCCCGCCCAACCTGAGGGGCCGGCACCCGAGCCGGGGAGCAGCCAAGGGGCCGCGAGGCCAGAGGCAGGTGGGTCTGGCTGTCCCGACCCGGCGGGGAATCAAGAGCGGCGGTCCTACGTCGTGGAGTGGACATTGTTCGAGGACGAGTCGGCCCTCGAAAACATTGAAACGGCGCGGCAACTTTTCCACGTCGCGCTCCTCCCGGCCGACAGGGCGAGGATTCAGGCTATGAGCCAGAACCAGTTCTTGGACTCGGCCCGCTTCTCCGCAATTCGGGTAAGTTTTTGTTTGATATTTCCTTGCACAGTTTTTTCGTCCTCCCTTGGCCTAACTTTTGCCTTGTTTACAGCATCTCCACGAGACCGAGACCCTGATCGCCCTCAATGCGGACTACCGAGATCGGGCTCGTCGGTGCTCGCAAGCACAGAAGGGGGCCGAGAGGAAGGCGGCGGAGGCCGAGAAAAAGGTGGCAGAGCTCGAGCTCCATAAGAAGGAGCTCTTGCTCAGAGTAGGTGCCACCGAAGACGAAGTCAAGCTCCTGTCGATGGCGCTTGATGAAGAGAAGGCCGCCCATGCTCTGACCAGATCAGAGTTGCGGGCCGCCGAGGCTCGCCTAGCCGAGGCGCGGTCCCTGCTCGTCGTTTGCGAGCAGGCAATAAGGAGCACAGAGCTCAAGGCCGAGGAGCTCCAGACTCGGCTCGGAGCCCAGGAGGAGGAGGCCCAGGAGCGGGCTCGGAACGCCGTCCAGCTCTTCCGAGAATCGAAAGAGTTTCAGAAGCTGCTCGAGGAGGAAGCTGTGAACGGCCTTATTCAAGGGTTCACCGACTTCCGCAATCAACTGCGCCGGCTTTGTCCCGACTTCGATCTCAATCTGCTTCAGCCCGGAGCCGGAGTCGAGGGCCTCGAGACGGAGTCGGCCGAGGCGACCGGAGAGGTCGCTCCGGAGGCCACCACGGAGGCCGCTCGGGGAGCCACTCCCGAGGTCGCATCTAGAGGTATTGAAGGCGGCGAGCCCGGGACCACTGCCGGGGGGACCGAAGCTGGGGGCGTTGAAGTCGAGCCCGGGGAGATCTCGACCGGAGATGCCGCCACGGCCGCCTCTTAGTTGTGCTTTTTCTTTTCCTTTTTCTTTTGTAATGGAGTCGGCTCGTGTCTACCGCACGGCCGAGACAATTTTGTACTTGGTCTTGGCTTTTGAATGAAAGTTTTTCAATTTTCGCTGGCTATAGTACACTTTCTAGCCGTCGTTCCTCTAAAGGCTTTGTTGCTCGGACTTCCGGGCTGCTGAGGCGCTAGATCGAAAGGACGCCCGAGCTCGTCGAGCTCTTAGGTCTAGGTTGGAGTTTCACGGCCGCAAAGCTCAGGGCCTCGCCCGTGGGGCGCCGTGCTCTAATCATCGTATCAAGCAACTAGCTTGCAGCCCGAATCGGACCCTCCGAGCTCGGGGTTACATTTCACCGAGCGGTCGAAAGACTGACCTATGGCTTAAGTAGGCGCGTTCAACTAGATTATTTGTAATCGACTCGGCGGAGGACCCCGATATTGGCCGGAGTACTTTCCAGTAAAAGCATCCGACACAAAAATGAACGAAACGTGTAATGAACAAGGTAGGCGCCAATCAAAGCGTACCTTGTTGGGGCTGCACGCCCCGAGCCGCGAACTGTTCGTAGAGGGTGGCCCCGAGCTTAATCCAACGCACGGGGTCGTAGCCTGAGCTTGCACATGGAGCTACCATGGGCTTCGGGGTGCCCGAATCGATGGTCGGCGAGGACCGAGCCGAGCCCGATGGTCGGTGGAGATCGAGCCGAGCTCGATGGTCGGTGGAGATCGAGCCAAGCTCGATAGAGGACCGCATCTCGAGCTGTTGGATGACCACGAACATTTTCGGAGAGACCACGAGGGTGCTCCATCATTCCGAAGTATCGGGGCATCCCGACCGTAGTTGAGGTATTTGATGGAGATCGAGTTGAGCTCGATGGTCGGTGGAGATCGAGCCGAGCTCGATGGTCGGTGGAGATCGAGCCGAGCTCGATGGTCGGTGGAGATCGAGCCGAGCTCGATGACTGATGGAGATCGAGCCGAGCTCGATGGTCGGTGGAGATCGAGCCGAGCTCGATGGCTGATGGAGATCGAGCCGAGCTCGATGATCGGTGGAGATCGAGCCGAGCTCGATAGCTGATGGAGATCGAGCCGAGCCCGATGGTCGATGGAGATCGAGCCGAGCTCGATGACTGATCGAGCCGAGCTCGATGGCTGATGGAGATCGAGCCGAGCTCTATAGCTGATGGAGATCGAGCCGAGCTCGATGGTGATAGGGATCGAGCCGAGCTCGATAGCTGATGGAGATCGAGCCGAGCTCGATGGGTGATAGAGATCGAGCCGAGCTCGATGACTGATGGAGATCGAGCCGAGCTCGATAGTTGATGGAGATCGATGGAGATATCGGCGTTCTGAATTTTGGCTGAGGCGCCCGGCTTTGCTTGGTTCTATTTGTGCCCGAGCAGGATCGTATATACGAGCTGGGCCGGGTCGTCTGGAAGTGAGCATGTAGACATCAGGGAAATTTTATCACAATTAAGCAATTGCGAATAAATCATTGTAGCAAGGTGAGACTTATAATTGATATGGAGGACCCTTTGGGATACTATTGGTAGTACACCCGGAGGTTTTCGGAACTCCAGCTGCATGGAATGGGAGTCCCGTCAAGAGATCTCAGCTTGTATGCTCCAGGTCGTTGGACGCGCGCGATCTGGTAGGGTCCCTCCCAGTTCGGGGCCAGCTTCTCTCGCTCGGTTGGTTGGGATGCTTCTGCCCTCTTGAGGACAAGGTCCCCCGCTTTGAAGGATTTAACCTTGACCCTGGCGTTGTAGTATTGCGCCGTCCTTTGCTGGTATCTTGCCATGCGAACTCGGGCGGCTTTCCTGGTCTCCTCGATTAGGTCCAGATTATTTTTGAGCTGCGAGGAGCTGGAGCTAGCGTCAAAATGCTCCACCCTTGGAGAAGGAAGCCCGATCTCCAGGGGGATGACGGTTTCTGTCCCGTACGTCAGATTGAAAGGAGTTTCGTCGGTGGGTACGCGGAACGTGGTCCGGTAAGCCCACAGGACGTTGTACAGGTCTTCGACCCACTGCCCCTTGGACTGGTCGAGTCTGGCCTTGAGCCCCTGCAAAATGGTACGATTTGTTACCTCGGTTTCTCCATTTGTTTGTGGATGCGCGACCGAGGTGAAGCGGTGATCGATGCCAAACTCGGAGCAGAATTCTCTGAAACGGGCGTTGTCGAACTGACGACCGTTGTTTGATATAAGGATGCGGGGGAGTCCGAATCTGCAAATTATCGACTTCCAGACGAAGTCTCGCATCTTCTGCTCGGTGATCCGGGCAAGCGGCTCGGCCTCCACCCATTTAGTGAAATAATCGATGGAGACGACTAGAAATTTTCTTTGTCCGGTCGGCAGGGGGAACGGCCCCAAGATGTCGATTCCCCATTGGGCAAACGGCTAGGGGTAACTGATCGAGGTCAGCAGGGCCGAGGAACGGCGTTGGACATTGGCGTTCCTCTGGCATCGGTCACATCTTCGGACGAAATCCAGGGTATCTTTCTGGAGTGTTGGCCAGTAGTAGCCTTGGAGCAAAATCTTGTGCGCTAACGCTCGTCCCCCCAGATGATTTCCACAGATCCCCTCGTGGACCTCGCGCATTGCATAGTTCTCCTCTGTCGGGTGAAGGCACCTGAGGAGGGGAGAGGTAAAGGATCTTCGATAGAGCTTACCCTCGTGCAATATGTACCGGGCAGCCAAGCGCTTCACCCGGCGGGCCTCATGCTCATCGCTGGGGAGGGCTTCATCCTGCAAGTAGTTGACGAGCTCATCCATCCAGCTCGGCTCAACTTCGATGCAAAGGGCCGGCTCGGGCTCCTCTGTGCTGGGTTTTTGGAGATACTCCAGCGCTGCTGCCTTCGGAAGCTCGCTCATGCGGGAAGACGCCAGCTTTGATAGTTGATCTGCTCTGAGGTTCTCCGTTCTGGCGATGTGTTGGATGTGGAAGGAGTTCAGAGTCGAGGTGAGATCCCGCACTTTCCGAAGATATTCTTGCATCGTGGGCTCTCTGGCTTCGAAATCACCCAAGATCTGGTTCCCGACCAACTAGGAGTCGCTGAAGGCCCTTAAGTCCTTTACTCCTAGCTCCTTGGCCAACTTGAGCTCGGCGACAAGGGCTTCGTACTCTGCTGCATTGTTGGAGGCGGGGAATTCGAAGCGCAGGGCCTGCTCGGCGACCACTCCATCTGGACTGGTGAGGATGAGGCCCGCTCCGCTACCCCCCGAGTTCGAAGAACCATCAACATGCAGGGTCCATGTCGAGTTTGGGGTTTGCTCCGCCGGCGCTAGCTCGGGCTCGGGCTCGTCCGGCACGGTGCACTCGACTATGAAGTCGGCGAGTGCCTGTGCCTTGATCGCCGGCCTGGGTCGATACTCGAGGTCGAACTCCCCAAGCTCGATGGCCCATTTGGTAACCCGACCGGCACGATCTGATCGCTGCAGGATCTGCTTCACCAGTTGGTCGGTTAGCACGGCCACAGTGTGAGCTTGAAAATAGGGCCGGAGCCTCCGGGCTGAAACGACCAAGGCGTAGGCTTTCTCGAGCTTGGTGTATCGGGTCTCAGCATCCCTCAAGACCCGACTTGTGTAATATACCGGCTTCTGGAGCTTGCTCTCCTTCCGGACCAGGACCGAGCTCACAGCTATAGGAGAGACGACTAAATACAAGTAGAGGAGCTCACCCTATTGAGGCTTCGTGAGCAGCGGAGGAGAGGCAAGAAGACGCTTGAGCTCTTCAAAAGCCTGCTGACATTGGGCCGACCATAGAAAGTCTTTTGGCTTCTTGAGAGCCGCAAAGAACGGGAGGCAGCGCTCGGCCGATCGGGAGACGAATCTTCCGAGGGCTGCGACCCGGCCCGTAAGCCGCTGCACTTCCTTCACTGTCCTTGGCGGCGTCATCTCCTGGAGCGCTCGGATCTTCTCGGAGTTGGCCTCGATTCCCCGCTGTGTGATTACGAAGCCAAGGAACTTGCCCGAGGTGACTCCGAACACACATTTGGCCAGATTGAGCTTCATTCGGTACCTTCAGAGTACGGAGAATGCTTCGCTGAGGTCGGCCACATGGTTTTGCGCCATTTTGCTCTTTACTAGCATGTCGTCTACATAGACCTCCATGTTCGACCTATCTGATCTTTGAAGATCCGGCTGACCAGCCTTTGATAAGTTGCTCCAGCATTCTTTAAGCCGAAGGGCATCACCTTGTAGCAGTAGGTACCCCCGCCGGTGATGAAGGCCGTCTTTTCCTCGTCCTCCGGTGCCATCCGGATCTAGTTGTATCCGGAGAAGGCGTCCATAAATGTCAACAGCTCGTGTCCCGAGGTGGAGTCCACGAGCTGATCAATGCTGGGGAGTGGAAAGCTGTCCTTCGGGCAGGCTTTGCTCAGGTCGGTGTAATCCACGCACATGCGCCATTTCCCGCTGGCTTTTTTGACGAGGACCACATTGGCGAGCCACTCCGGATAGGATATCTCCCGGATGAAGCCGGCCTTGAGGAGTTTGTCGACTTCCTCGGCGATCGCTCGTTGTCGCTCTGGGGCGGCGCTTCGCTTCTTTTGCCGCACGGGCTTGTAGGGCTTCACCTGGAGCCGATGGACCGCGATCTCAGGCTCTATCCCTGGCATATCTGCAGGCGACCAGGCGAAGACATCCATGTTGCTCTGCGGGAAGCTGATGAGGTGATCCCTCTCGCGGGTGTCAAGGCCGGAGCCGACCTGCACAGTTAGTTCGGGGGAATTTTCTTGCAGGGGAATTTGAATGAGCAGCTCGCCAGGCACTACCCGATTCTTCTGAGGGCCGACCCGTGCCTCCAGGGTTTCGGCCGAAGACTTGTCTGTTGTTGAAATCAACGCCTCGGCCGGCTGCCTTGCCTCATGGGTCGCCATGTAGCACCGTCTGGCTACCGTTTGGTCCCCGCGAACTTCACCGACTCCTTGGCTGGTGGGAAATCGTATGAGCAAGTGGCGGGTTGAGACTATGGCTCGGAGAGCGTTGAGCCCTGGTCGCTCGAGGATGGCATTATAAGCTGAGGGCAGGCGCACCACGAGGAAATCCATCTTCACAGTGCTCTCTCGGGGGGCGAGTCCGACCGTGACCAGGAGGTCGACCTCGCCCTCTACTGGGACCAAGTCTCCAGTGAAGCCGACCAGCGGGGCGTTCATCCTCCGCAGCTGCTTTTCCGTCATCCCCATTCTGGAATAGGCGTTAAAGTACAAAACGTTCGCCGAGCTTCTATTATCAATCAAAACACGTTTTACATCAAATTTGTTCACAACCATAGAGACGACCACAGCATCGTCATGGGGAGTTTCAACTCCCTTTAGGTCCTCATCTGAGAATGAGATGGCCTCCGAGGCGCGCAAGCGCTTCGGGGTGGTTCCTCCCTCTGGAGCTCCTCCAACCGAGGCCCCGCCTCGGATGGTGTTGATGGTGCCAGCGATGGGCCTGTTGGCATTTGGGTCTTCGGGCTGTGGGGGATTCTCTGCTGGCCTTCCTGCTGGCTGGTTCCGCACGAACCGGTCGAGCACTCCTCGGCGAATGAGTGCTTCAATCTCGTCCCGGAGCTAGAAGCATTCCTCCGTGTCATGGCCGTGGTCCTGGTGGAAGCGGCAGTACTTCCGGGGGTTACGCCAGGCCCCGGGATCCCGCCTCGGGGGCGGGGGTCGGAAGTAGTCCCGGCCCTCGATCTCCATGAGGATCTCGGTCCGGGGAGCAGTGAGGGGAGTGTAATTTTCGTACTTCCCGTTGGGTGTGCGGGGCCGTTGTGGTGGCCTCGGGCGAGAAGGGGACCTTTGCCGAGGCGGTCCTTGCAGCCGGGGTAGGTGCTTCAGACGAGGCGGGTTCTCGGCTCGGCGCAGGGATGGGCTTCTGGGGCGGCCACGGTCCTCGCGACGCTTTTTCTGTTTCTTAGAGGTCTGCTCGACCCCGCTCCGCCTGGAAGCCACCGCTTCCTCGGCTTTTGCGTACTTTCGCGCCCGAACCAACATCTCTGTGAGGTCAGCGGAGAAGTTCTTCTCGATGGAGAAGAGGAATCTATAAGACCGGGCTCCAGTCTTCAATGCCGACATGGCAATTGACTGGTCAAGCTCCCGAACTTCCCATGTTGCAGCAGTGAAACGGTCCAGGTATTCCCTGAGAGATTCTCCCTCCTTTTGTTTTATGTCGAGGAGGGAGTCGGAGGTCCGCCGCTGAGGTCGGCTGGCAGCAAAAGTGCTGGCAAATTGCCTGTCGAGCTGTTCGAAGGAGGAGACGATGCTAGGCTTTAGCCCAGTAAACCAGAGCCGGGCTACTCCTCGGAGTGTTGCTGGAAAGGCTTTACAAAGCAGAGCCTCCGAGGCTCCCTGCAGGGCAATTAAGGCCCGATAGCTTTCCAGGTGGTCGAAGGGGTCGGTCCTGCCGTTGTAGGGCTCCACCTGAAGCATCTTGAACCTTGGCGGGACTGGCTCATCTTCAATTTGCTGGGAGAAGGGGGACCTCGTGGTGAACTCGAAGTCACCATCGCGTCCCGATTTTCTGCCGTGGAGTGCTTCTATCTGGCGCTCCAACTTTTCGACTTTCTTGTCAAGCTCATCGCTCTGGGGGACCGCCGCGGCGGTTCGCTCTGGCGCAGGTTGCCCTGGGACTGACTCGGCTTCCGACGGTTGTGGCCAGTCACCAGGACCCCTCACTGGGTGTTCCTCCCAGGGGGAGGCCTGAGCACGGGGATCTTGGCCTGGGAGGGGCGGTCCGCTTACAGGAGGCGCCGGCTGAACCGGGGCCGGAGGGAGTGGTGCCGCCGGGATGCCCCTGGGTTGCAGGCTTTGGACAGCGGCAGCCAAGGCCTGAACCTGCTGTACCAGGGCATCGAACTGCTCCGGCCGAACTTGGGGAGTCGAGTCGGCCGGAGGCGGCGAGTTCTGGACAGAGTGTCCGGGGCTAGGTGGAGGACGCCGTGAAGCATTGGAAGCTCCCTTGCTTCTCAGCTTCATGATCGCGACTCGGTCTCTTTCTCTAGCGCCAACTGTTGCTGGAATTTGGACCCGGGGGCGACCGCTAGGCCAGAAAGGGGGAGCTCCGGTGGGAATCGAGGATGAAGGGCGGCGGTCCGTCGGCGGGCGGCGTCCTCCTGGAGACCTGCAAGAAGCCGGTGGCCGGGCTGTCCGGCGCCGGCCCTCCGATGCTTAAGTTAGCAAGATGGCGATATGAGGAAGAAGATGGAGACAGAGCGAGAGAGAGAGAGAGCCAGAGAGAGACCCCCCCCCCCCCCCAGTGGAGGGATTCCCCTTTTATAGGGTAGGCCGGGTTACCTGTGACGTGACTGAACAAGCCATTAGTCGTACAATTGGTCATTAATGCTCGATCATGTAAGTCAATGCTATCACTGTAGGAGATTAGGCCGAAGCCCAAGTCGTCGCGGAGTCACGCCATCATTTGCAGGCATGCGGATTTGCCGTGAGACTCGATGTCCATGGGCAGCGGAGGCCATACGCTTTAATTGTTGAGTAAACCGAAGGCCTGCAGGGGCCATACGCTTTGATTGTTGTGAATCGGGTGTCTGCACGACCCATACACATTAATTGTCGCTGAGGACGAAACATAATCTTTTGACCGTGCCGCGGGAGGGTGCAGTCTCAACGTGCAACTCAGGCGTCCTCAAGTTGGTTAGATTATAAGTATCGCCAAGCCGGAGGTTCGCTCGGTCGGCCCCTGCTCGGAGGGGTCCGCTCGGTCGGCCCCTGCTCGGAGAGGTCTGCTCGCCCAATCGTGGCGACACTTCCCTCAACAGCTTTATAGTAAAAAATATTTTGATAAAAGAAAATTTCACGAACCAAATAAATTTTTTATGTTTTTGGTATAACAGACTGCAAGCTTTGCTTCGTGGTATTAACATGCACGACAGCTATGCAGTTTTGCCATTTACCAAAACCTACGTAAAAAATATAATAAAATTGAAAAACCTCTCCCATCCGCAACGCCATCGATAAAAAATTATTGATGCAAACCCCAATGCATGCCACCAAGTAATTGCTCAATTATGTAGCAGTGCATCGATATGGACGATGAAGAATTAAAACCACAAAGGCGAATGGTTGTATTTGGTGGCATGCAGGACCATATAGTGCTTGCCGTGTGGGATATAAATTTTTGTAGCCATCCAACGTTAGTCAGCCTCAGCAAATAAAGGATTGTCTCGATCTAGCATTTTAGCTGGACGGTAGTTTGTGTCAAAAGGAACGGCAGTATATATGTTTCATAAGCATGCTTAAATCCATCAAAAAATAAGCATGCTTAAAAGTTTCTAGCTATGTTTCTGTCACAAGTCAACAGCAATATGTTTCATAAGCGCGCACAAAAATTTCCGGATAGGACATCACGCGACCCGAGATTCCAATCTCCTTCACCGTCGATGAGACCTGACCCTGCACCCAAACTTCAACGTGGGTCCAGATGAACCGCATTCTTTCCCATCATTAGTAGGAGATGAGAGGAGCAAGATAAGGTTGAAATATAATTTATTGAGAGAGAGAGAGAGAGAGAAATTTATTATTATTATTTTTACATCGGCACCACAGACAGCATGCAAAGGACGAGAAATATTCACCAAAATAATATGCTGCAAAGAAAGCCACCCAATTAACCGTATTATTTTCTTTCGATAAATATGAGTGTCATAAAAGGAGCTACATTTTCTTGCAAGTCTCTAAATATCGTGGAGCAGAGACTGCTTGTCCGCCACAATATGCGAACCTCAGATCCACTCGATTACTGGAGCCAAGTCGCTCTCCAAGAGAATGCAAGCCGCCTCCAAAATATATCTCGTATAGAAGATGCTCTCCAACGCTGCTCTCATCTCCACTCTAATTCCAGTAATATAATGAGCTTGATTGGGACATTCAAGGATTAAACTCAAAAGCCATGAAAGCCAAGTAAAGAGTGTGACCGTCAAGACACCTACCATGTTTACTAGAATTGTTGTTATCATAACATCATAAAAAACCATTGTAATATTTTTGTAGGTTTCTCATTATGTCACAAAGAAATAAAATTTTAAATAGTGGCCAATATTTGACTATAGGATTTATTATGCATCATTGTTTAACAATTTTAACATTAATCTAAATAAAATAATATTTTAAAGTTTAAATATCCATACTAGCGTATACGATTATAATTTAATATGACCAACGCTTCATAATGACTTGAGAGTAAATATTGCCTTGTTAACTTACCATTTCTTATTTTCTATTGCAACAATTAATAATAATTGTCATCATAACGTCTATTATTTTATTTTCAAACAATCCATTGGAACTTTATTTATTTAAATAATCATGTTATTTATTGGTAATGACATACGTAGGTTTTTAGTGGCGTGATATTTATTTATTGTTATTCCAAACTATACTTTAGAAATCAGTTGGAAAGTTTGCCTACATAGGCCACCATAATTTTGTTTGCTTTTGCAAAAATAGGCTACCAAGAACATAAATGGACTGTTTCATCCCCATTAAAGTGGTAGACTTTATCAGCTTTGTGCAAACACCAATGAAGGCATTTTTATTCTGAAGAATGAACCTCATGTTTATACTACTCATTTGTCTTTCTTTTTTTTTTTTTGATGTAAACTCATTTGCCCCATTAATGCATTCAAAAAATCTACATAGGAGTTATACAGTCAAAATAAATTTAATCATTAAAAAATTGCAAATATATAATGTCTATTTTAAAATAAAAAATTTCATATCTACTATTATAATGTTACTCGAGCCTTTATTTATAGATCTGGATTTCTATCTCTTGTACACTTTCTCACCAAGCTGCTCATAATGAGCTTCATACATATCCTTCTATTTTTATTAATAGATCATATTAATTTAATATTTTAAGAAATAGAAATAAAAAAAAGATATATTAATTCGAAATTAAATTTATTCAAGAGATAATAGAATGATATCTCTTGATGCTTTTTCTTGTCCCTGCATGCAAGTCCCACCCAACACTCATCGGCCTCGAGTTTTGTATCTATCCTTTATTTCCATGTATGATGAGATAAATGATGGAGTAGGTATGTAACACCCTTTATCTTATATATTTTTGGTTGGACATATAAAATTGTCTCGGATCATTTACCTAAATTTCTTAAATTTCATAACTTGTACTATAATTTCACTTTGATACATCAAGGTTTAAAGTAATAATTGCATTTTTTTAAAGAGGAAGGGGAAGAGAGACGTACCCATTTTAGAGATGCACCGTCCAATAATCAATCGTAGAATCTCTAGTTACTAAACAAAAGGATGTCACTACTAGGAAAAGCTTCGGCTCCTTAAAATGACAGCTCCTGTAACATTATAACATCCATTGTAATAGATTCATCCCCCTCACCACCTTATTATATATAATAACAGGGAAGATTATGCCTATCATGATATGCAACTTATTATTGCAACGGTGTATATCTCGAACACCTGAATCCCCTTCCAGAGCTTCTGACCTCATGGCACGGGACCATTAAGGAATCCTCCTGTTTGAAGTTACCTTGGCTTCATTGGATTTTTGTGGCAACCTAATGACCCCAGGCAGCCCCAAGCGCCTCGGGTGCTAGTGTAGCGCCTAGGCTGACCTCTGGAGAGGCTCGGCCCGCACTCCCAAGCTGCCCCCTGCAGTCCGGCCCAACCCGAGATGATGCGTCGGGCTTCTGGACCTTTTGTTGCACATGCCTGAGCTTGCGTCGGCCATTTAGATCTTCGAGCCCAGCCCGCCTAGAGGCCCTTTGCCTTATCCATCAAGTCCGCCAGGTCAGATAGCGGGTCCAAGCTCGAGCCGACCCGGTGCCGGGGTCAACCTCGAGCCTGATCTCGAGTCCCTATCTTCTCCGGTCGACGGCTCCTTCAAAGGCGAGCGCCGGTGAGCCACCTTCGCCGGTTTCTGCCAGCTGTCCCAGTCCAGCGAACTCGGGCGACCCAACGGGTAATGCGGCCTAGAGGAAGACGACTTGGGCGTGGATTCAGTCGTCTTCCTCAGCCGCGGCAGTCCCCTCGCCGCCGGGGGCGGCCGAACACGTCGCCACTAGCCAAGGCCGAAGATCGGCCTCCGGATCTCCTCCCCCGAGGTCGGCTCTCGTCTCCACCGCCATAGGGGTGGGGGTCCACGGCTGATCCCGCCCCTCCTTCGCCTGTGCCAGTGCCGGGAACTTGCATTCCGCCTCCACATGCCCGATCCTCTCGCATCTGAAGCAGAGCTCCGGGATGTTCTCATAGACGAAGGGCTGCCACAACACTGTCGTTTTTCCCTTAATTTGAACCTCGGGCAGCAATGGCGTGGTGGCGTCGATGGCCACCTTCACCCGAGCGAACCCCATCACCCGTTGCTGCTCCGTGACTCCGTCGACGATGAGAGGCTGGCCTGCCACGCTGCGATCCGAAGAATAGTCTCAGTCGGCCGGTACTCCACCAGTAGCCAGAGGAGCCGGATCCAAACCACCGCCATCTTCATGGCATCCACGCCCGGCACAAAGTCGGGAGCCCACGGCTCCATGGCCAAGAGCTGACCCACCACCACCTACGGCTCTCCGATGAGGGGCTGATCCTGATCCATCGTTGTTTTGAATCTGAGCGCGAGGTGGTCGTCGACAAGGGGCACTGCCACCACCTCCGCCTTTGTCTTCCCCCAGGTCGCGACGTCCCGAGCCACCCAGTCTGTCGACACTCGCCGGCCGAGGCCATGGACCACCATCGCCAAGCCCTCTCATTCTTTCCTCGATGCCTCGATGGGCTCCTCCGACAGCTCGAGGATTGTCGTAAAGAGCCGCCAGAGTTTCTCCACTTCCGAAACCCGATGAGTCGCCCAACCTCTAGGCCTTGCATGAGCATCAGTTTCCTCCCTCGCGCCTGTTGAACCCAGCCTCCACCTACAGCAACTCTGGCCACCGCCTTTTCAGTCTTTGCTATGCGCTCCGTCTCTGCCAGCTTTGCCCGATCACTCGACTTCTCCCCCCGCACCGGCTGCTCCCGGCATTCGCCCGCTGCAGCGTCGGCCACCGCTTCCCGATCTTAGTCTTCTCCTCCATCTCTATTGTATACGAGAATTGATGCAATCATCCCTTAGAGCGAACTAGCCATTTGGCACACTGTTATTCTTTCAGCTTTCACAGGTTAAGAGAAGCACTTGGTCCAGCACTCTCCAACCTTCCATTTCACCGTGCCAAGTTGGTGTCGCGCACAAATTAATTTCCCATCCACTTTGTGAACGACAGCATTCCACGAAACTTTCAACACATACCATGCAAGTTTAGGTCCCCACCACCCGAGCTAGCTTCTCATTTTTTCTCTCACTTGATTTTTCTGGTTATTCTCATGCCAGATCGGCATGAGCAAGGAGCAGGGAATAGCTACAAATTTGAGGTCCCTCTTCGTCAAATTCCTTGGTACTCTTCCCCTCCATTCATTGCCCCTTCTCCTAACAAACACCATGGACTTAGCCTCTGAAGAACTCCATTTCCTCTTCTTCCCTCTCCTGGCCCCCGGCCACATGATCCCCATGGTCGACATGGCCAAACTCTTCGCCGCCCGTAGCGTCAGGGCCACTATCCTCACCACCCCGGCCAACGCCGCCGCCGTCCAGTCCACCATCAACCGTGCCGACGACTCCCTCCGCCACCGTATCACTGTCGCCCTCCTCCACTTCCCCTCCTCTGCTGCCGTTGACTGCGAAAACATGTCCTGCCTCCCGACACAGGTCGCCCGGCAGAACTTCCTCGGCTCCCTCGCTAGCCTACGCCAACCGTTCGACCAGGTTCTCAGAGAGATCCGCCCTGACTGCATCGTCGCCGATATGTTCTACCCGTGGACTCTCAGCCTCGCAAAGGAGCTCGGTATACCGCTGCTCTTCTTCCATGGCATGAGCCTCCTTACCCTCTCCGTCAACCATAGCATGAACCGCCCAAAGCCCCCTCTCGAGAGCCTGCCCGACGACCCCGAGACCGTCGTCATCCTCGGCCTCCCGCGCCGCATCGAGTTGAAGCGGTCCCAGATCCCAGATTTATCCAAAATTAGCTCCTTCTTGGGCGATTTGTTCCGTCAGCTGGGCGAGGCTGAGATGGGTTGCTCCGGCGTGCTGGTCAACAGTTTTTACGAGCTCGAGCCGGACTTCGCGGACCACTATAAGAAGGCCACCGGAAGGAAGACGTGGCCCGTTGGCCCGGTGTCGCTCTGCAACAAAGACTTGGACGAGAAGTCCAGCAGGGGGGACACGGCTTGCATCGACTCGGCCAACTGTTTGAGCTGGCTCGACGGCAAGCCCCCCAGCTCGGTATTGTACGTTTGCTTCGGAAGTTTGTTCCAGTTTTCTCCAGCCCAGCTTCGCGAAATGGCACTGGGTTTCGAGGCCTCCAACACACCGTTCATCTGGGTGGTGAGGAACAAGAGCTCGGAGTGGCTGCCGGAAGGGTATGAAGAGAGGGTGTTGGGAGGAGGGAAAGGGATGATTATAAGAGGGTGGGCGCCGCAGATACTTATATTGAACCATCCGGCGGTTGGAGGATTTTTGACGCACTGTGGCTGGAATTCTTGTCTGGAGGCGGTGACCTCCGGTCTGCCCATGGTCACTTGGCCGCTATTCGCCGATCAGTTCTTCAACGAGAGGCTAATCGTGGACGTGCTGAAGGTGGGGATTGGTGTCGGAGCCACCGAGTATGTGGTGGAAGAGGAGGAGATTAGGGTGGTGAAGCAGGACGTTATAGGGAGCGTGGTGTCGAGGGTGATGGGTGGGGGGGAGGAGGCAGAGGGGATGAGAAAGAGGGTGAGGGAGCTCGGGGTGATGGCGAGGAAGGCGGTGGAGCTGGGTGGATCTTCTTATGTCGCCATGGGAGAACTCATCAAAGAACTGAATGAGGCCAAAGCAGCAAGGGCGGAGAGCTAACAAGAAATCCTGGTAATCTTGGCTTCTGTTCTGCTTGATTTGGGGTCGTTTATGTTTTGCACCTTGATTAGATTTGTTTTCTCGTTCAATGATGGCACATTCTGTTTAATAATTCTTAGGGCAGTGTCGTTTATACTGCCTTCAGCTTAATGTGACATAATTTGACTGTCTTTTGCCTTGTCCACGGGTACTTGAGGACCCATCTATCCATCGGCGTTACCCGCATCGGCCCAAATCAGCAACTTAACGAGGTGCGCGTAAGAAGCACGAAGCAAAGATTTGGTGTGGCGACTAGGGGCCTAAAGCCGCCCTCCATCATTCCAAATTTGAACCACAACACCCTCTAAAATATATAAAATTATATAAATATTTTTATAAAATTACTATTTTCATATATGCCCTCATAAAATATTTATTATATATATACATATTATTTTAATATATACATCCATACCATCCAATGTCATTAAAAAATAAATAATTTATATTTGAAATGACTGAAATACCCTTGTGGGTAGACACGTTAAAAGAAAATTTTATAAAAATACACATGCAAGTAGCAACTTTGCAAGAAAATTTATGAATTATGTATATTTAGAAGAGTATATGCTTCAGAAAAATCGATAAAAAAATAATTAAAATTCAGTAAAGATAATTCACTTGTCCTTAATAAAAAAATATGGCCAAAAAGTTAATATTATCATGTTACATAATCTCATATTAATATTAACTCTTATCAGATAAATCATGTTGATTTTATGAAATTTTTGCCTCAAAAACAAACAACAATTCGACATTTACAAATCACTAAAAAATATTTTACTAATCTAAGCATCTATGATTAATTTAAATTTGATATGCTTTAATCTTTTAAAAATAATAAACAATATTTAGATGTTATAGATTCAATAATGATAATTATATCAAAATCAAATTGAGAATAATATTACCAAAATGATCATCTATAATATTCCAGCTTGAGCGAGTCATGATCTTAAAAAAGAAAATTGACAATGTGGCTCAATCTTTTTTTGATTTGTCAATCCAATTGAATCATAAAAGATTTAGCAAATTTCAGCCAAATTTTGATTTTTTAATAATTTTTTTAAATGTATGTCATTTTAAATATAAAAAATTATATTAATATTCACATAAAATTGCTATTTGCGTGAATACCCTTTTAATTGTTTTTAGATATTTATTCATAAAGATATTTCAGTTATTTTAGTTTTAAACCGTTTCTTTTAATAATGATATGGATACATAAGTATAATATATATATAATAATTTTTATAAAAATATTTATATAATTTATATATTTAAGAAGGTATATATATATATATATATATATATATATATATATATATATATATATATATATATATATATATGTAAAAAAAAATATTGTCAATCAAGCTTTTGGATCGATGTTTATAAAATTTAATATTTTTTATGCTTAAACCTGAGCATGATCCTGGCCCGTGGGCCCACGATGCAGAAGGCCCGATCATGGCAACTTTACGTGGCCCGTGGCTTCAGCACCAGGATAAAAGGGACAATGAACATATGCCCCCTAATTTATGGTACATTTGGAAAATAAGAACTGATTTTATTTTTTAACGGCAAGAAAAGCTTACCCAAAGCAATGGCAACTAACGCACCGAGTCATCTCATGAAAAACGGTAGGAGGGCCTGGAATACAACCATCTAAATCAAAGAACCATGTCCCCCATGGCCCAAAATTGCACGTAAGAAGTCGCAGCAACCGTCATATATTTATATATAAAAAAAATTCATAGGCATACAAGTCATCTTAACATAATATCATATACAAACAACAAAATAAAATTAAATAATTAATATTTAAATTCTAATTTAAATAACAAAATTAAAAGCCTTACAAAGCCAATAATATTTCAAAATCTCGCATCAACTCTAAAATAAAATATAATCTAAATAAAGATATCAAAATTTTGTCTTTAGTCACTCTTCTAGAATAAATTTTCGAGTCAAACTAATTCTTCAGATCTGTGAAAAAAAATAAGAAGCCGTATAATGAGCTAGATAGTCCAGAAAATAATGAATATCTTAACTAGATAATTCATATAATAACATATGATACAATAGTAAAATATAAATTACCACGAATCAATATAAAGACATAACTAATTCTGTTTCAAGGTACAAATCGATTAAGATCCATATTTTTCAAATATTCATATACATGATTATAATTCTGATTCGAAATAAATCATATTCAACTCAACAGCCTTTAATTATGGCCATCCTTATATCCTGTAGCTAGGCCAGAAATAGAACCGCATGTATACCCTACGGAGTGGGCCAAAATACCATGTAACAGGGCTAGAAGTAGAATCAATGAGCTCAATAATAATTAAAGTGCCAATGCATAACTCCCAATTGACAGGGTCTAAAACATAGTCAAGCTGAGAGTTTGAATCTGATAGATATCAAAATTTTTTAATTTTGTACAAATTATATATATATATATATAATAATCCAATTAAAATATGTATATACGATGTAAGATTAGTGAACGATATATCTTTTTTTAGTAAGTTGGATACATCATACCCTTCTAGCATGAATACATGCAAGAAAATAAAAAAAAGAAGGTAACAAAAAGGGTGTGAAGTAGACTCGTAGCTCTCACACATTCAACTGCTGGAGTGTTGCGCAACAAATGAGGCGACCCAGTCAGCGGTAGTGTTCGCCTTGCAGTAGCATGAATAACTTAAAAAGCCACACAATCCTTCAAGAAATCTCTAATGTCCTGTAGCAGCGGATGCTCATCTCGTGCTCTCACATGGCCCTGAATCCACTTGATCACAACAACCGAGTCATGTTTCAAATGGATACGCTCAACCCCAGTCTAACTCGTACATAAGTGATTTCTTCCCAAACAGCTCTAAGCTTCGCTCTAGGCCTTTAGAGTTTATCAGCTTTGTGCAAACACTAATGAGGGCATTTTTATTCTAAAAAATGAACCTCATGTTTATATTACTCATTTATCTTTTTTTTTTTTTGATGTAAACTCATTTGTCTCATTAGTGCATTAAAAAATCTACATAGAAGTTACGCAATCAAAATAAATTTATGATTAAAAAATTGTAAATATATAATGTCTATTTTAAAATAAAAAATTCCATATCTACTATTATAATGTTGCTCGAGCCTTTATTTATAGATCTGGATTTCTATCTCTTGTACACTTTATCACCAAGCTGCTCATAATGAGCTTCATAAATATCCTTCTATTTCTATTTTTTTAAGAAATAAAAAACAAAAAATATATATTAATTCGAAATTGTTGGCCTGATTGTCCCAAAATACTCGGGCCTGATCCAAAACTCATACTACTAGAAGATCCAAATAATGAATTGCCGAGTGGCGGGCTAGAACTTCTGGCGGGCCAAATACTGGCCTGAGCCCGGTCTGAAATTTATTAAGACCGTATTTAAGATGCAAGTACTACCTCAACGGTCTTCGGCCTGGCCCAAGACCTGCCCCGAAATCGGCCCTCCCCGACTGCCGGGGGCCGGCCCGGGCCCAGTTTTAGCCCTAGTTACATCAGTCACAGTACGGTTGATTCGTAGGTTCCTCGGTGACGGTCGCCGGGCCATCCCCGAATGGCAGAGGCCCCCAACCCCTCCCCCGACGATGGCACCCTCCACATCCTTCGCCTCTGCTCCTTCGGACGCCTCTCTGAGGCCCTTTCGGCCCTCCAATCCCTGGCCCTTCATCCCTCTTCCGCCTACGCCGCCGTCCTCCACGCCTGCGCCCGCCACCGCCTCCTTGCCGCCGGCCGCTCAGTCCACCGCCTTCTCCTCTCCCGCTACCCTTCCCCAGGCCTCTTCCTCTCCAACCACCTTCTCAACTTCTACGCCAAGTGCGGCCGCTTCAACATCGCCCGCCGCTTGTTCGACGGAATGCCCCGCCGCAACCTCGTCTCTTGGACCGCCCTCCTCTCCGGCTACGCGCAGCACGGCCTTCACGACCGCTGCTTCCGGCTTCTCGCTTCCATGCTCTCCCACCACCTCCCCAGCGAGTTCGCACTCGCCGCTGCCCTCAGCTCCTGCGCCGGGGCCCGCCACTACGGCTGCGGCCGCCAGGTACACGCCCTCGCCTCTAAGATCTCCCTTGACGCCAATGTCTTCGTCGGGAACGCCCTCATCACCATGTATTCGAGCTGCGCCGGGAATGGGGACGATGGCTGGTCCATCTTCCGGTCCATGCCTTTCCGAAATCTCATCACTTGGAATTCCATGATTGCAGGGTTCAACCTAAATGGTCAGCCATGTCGGTCGCTTGTTCTCTTTGCCCACATGCATCGGATTGGTATCGGGTTCGACCGGGCAACACTAGTCAGCATCATCTCCTCATGTTCCAGCCTTCGACATTGCCACCAATTGCACTGTCTCACAGTAAAAAGTTGTTATGTTTCTGAGGCCGAAGTCGCTACTGCTCTTGTGAAGGCCTACTCAGGGCTTGGTGGGAGTGTGGACGACTGCTATAGAGTGTTCTTGGGGGTTAAGGAACATGACATTGTCTCTTGGACGAGCATCATAACTTCACGTGCTGAGCAAGAGCCTGAAGAGGCAATCTGTCTCTTTTGCCAGCTTCGTCGACATGGTTTCAAACCTGATAGTTATACATTTTCTATTGTTGTCAAGGCTTGTGCAGGATTCGCAACGGAGATGCATTGCTCAGCTATCCATTCGCTTATTGTGAGGTCTGGGTTTGGAGATGACATGGTGCTCTCCAATGTTATGATCCATGCATATGCTCGGTGTGGTAGCATTAAGCTTGCAGAGAGTGTATTCGAACAAATGGTGGTTCATGATGAGGTATCATGGAACTCAATGGTCAAAGCTTATGCTGCTCATGGCCGAGGCAGGGAAGCATTGCAAGCTTTTGAGCATATGGATGTTCCACCTGATTCTGCCACATTTGTTGGACTTCTCACGGCATGCAGCCATAGTGGGCTAGTAAATGAAGGTCAGGATATTTTTAAATCTATGTCTGAAGTCTATGGAATTACCCCTCAGCTTGATCACTATGCTTGCATGGTTGACATTCTCGGACGTGCTGGAAAACTGTTGGAGGCTGAGGATCTGATCAACAGGATGCCTATGGTGTCTGATTCTGTCATATGGAGTGCGTTGCTTGGGGCATGCAGGAAGCATGGGGAGGCCAGGATTGGGGAAAAGGCAGCTCAAAAGTTGATGGAATTGGAGCCTCAGAACTCGGTTGGTTACGTAATGATGTCCAACATCTATTGTGAGGTGGGAAGCTTAGGTGATGCAGCCTTTGTGAGGAAGGAGATGAAGGAGTGTGGGATCAAGAAAGAACCAGGGCTGAGCTGGGTTGGGATAGGGAAACATGTTCATGAGTTCTCTGTGGGTGGCCGACGTCACCCACAACGAGAAGCAATATATGTTGAGCTCAAAAGGCTTGCGGATAAACTGAAGGAAATGGGTTATGTGGCAGATACAAGACTGGTATTACATGAGACTGAGGAGGTGCATAAGGAAGAGCGACTTTTGCATCATAGTGAGAAGTTGGCTTTGACTTTTGCACTTATGAATGCTTCTGCCACTCAGGATAGTATAAGAATTATGAAGAACATCAGGATCTGTGAGGATTGCCACAATTTCATAAAGCTGGCATCTAAAGGTGTCGGGAAAGAGATTATAGTGAGGGATGCAAACCGATTCCATCATTTTGTTGATGGTTTCTGCTCATGTGGTGACTATTGGTGATCAAGATTGTTTCCCCTATAAGAAGGTATGTGAGGCATCATATTTTCAGATAGGCAAATTTTAATGCTAAATCTTTCATATCATTGTAAGTTTCTAGGTCGACTTTAATAATCATAGACATAATTGTACAATTGAACTGCACCTCATCGTGAAAGTACGGGCACCAATAGCCAGAACTAGTTCGATATTTGTTACTCCACTGATTTTCTGAAACTTTTTTTTCCAAAAGGAAGATCCTACACAAAGCCAGTTGTCATTTGAGTTTATAAAACAATTCTTTTAGAAAACATAAACAGTTTGCTTTGTAGTACACATCCTTCGTTTGAATCTTGATTTGATGGTATTTTGTTGACTGGATTAACTGAGTTGTTTGATTGGGGATGATGGAAGGAGAACCCTATTGAATTTTTTCTGTCAGTCATCATCTTATTTAAAACTTAAACTACCAGAGCGTTTTTTGTGTTATACATCTTTATGCTCAAGCTCAAGACCTTTCTTCTCCTGATGAAATTGAGAAGTTAAAAAATTTATCAACTTCATGCATCAAGCATTCAGAAACCCTCAGTATTATTAAGTAATATGAGATCTTCTAGGAGCACAACTGGCTGCTGAATATTTATTTGTAAGCCAGCACTGCATACTTGTAATGGCAACTACATCTAGGACTGGCCTTTTCGTAGGTTGGGTTACTGGAGCAGCATGGGCAAACAGCTCACATATCAAGGACTCTGTTATACATTTTATGGGTTAATTGAAACTAGAAGAGATGAGAAGTGAACTATGAGTCTGAACAATCTGTTAAGCCAGCTAAGCTTTATTACAATGTGTAAAACATTGCTCTTGTAGAAAGAAAGCTGTGTACTTAATTTCCAATTGGATTTTGTTAGGTAACTATTACAACCTTTGACTGAATAAATCCTTGAGGGACTCCTAATATGACCCAGATTTTCAACTTCACTCCATATTGATTCTAGCTATTGAAATATTGATCATTAAATGTAGATTCTGGAGTCAGCTTTTGAAAGTGTTGTGTCCTAATGAGAGAGATCTGTACACCTGGTTGTGCTGAAATTGATTGGCGCATATTGCTGACACAGTCATGACCTGAGTAAGGGTTCTGTGTCAATTACTTCGTTTTGAGTTGAGCTCCTATCCTGCTCTGTGCTTGAACTCTGATGCCATCTTTTATTTTCTATTTAATATCATGCCTTTGACTCACAGAGTTGAATAATTTTTCTCATATGCTTAATTCCTTGCTAATAACAAAGTAATATGATAATTATTGATGTGTCGAAAGATCCTTAACCGGATTTCATGATGATTCTTAAAATGATTGTCCCACTTTTGTATGCAATTGTGAACAAAGTTGCTTTTTGTTGTACATGTTAAGTGAGAGATATTTCTTTTCCATACGTACATAATTTGGCATGTTTTTTAAGTTACCTTGCAGGCAAATTTTGAGAGCTCAACTTTCTGTCTTTAGAGCTAATCGGATGAAACCTTATGGGTTTCCTATTTTAAGGTTTGGACAGAGTGATTCAAAATCTGTCTCGCATGACATTGTTTAATGCGAGTGCTGCTACATGCTATTCATTTTCTATAAGTGCAGTTTTCCTCCCAGCCAGGGATAATGACATATACCAACAGTTAAAGAAATGTGTAAACATATTATTATTTTAATTTTTGTAGGATGCATTGTGGTGATTGCTCTATTATTCAACAATTCCTGATACTGGAAGGGGAGATAGGAATAACCGGTGCTAAAACTCCGGAAATTACAAATGTCAAGATAGGAATAACCCTTGATATTATCAGAAATGCCTGGGGAAGAGAGAGAAAGGGGAGCTTTGCTGGTTGGTATTTTGAATTAACTGGATCATAGTAACTGAAAAATTACGTGTATGCTGTTTCGCACCCAATATCAGCACTTCCCACCCTTTAGAGCTCATGGTGCCATAAACTCCTCTCACTCTCAATTCCATTTTGTAGGATAGAACAGTTGCTTCTCAAAACTAGGACAGAACAAATTTGACTGCCTCAAAAGCCTTCTTCCATTCCCACTTCGTGTTGCCAACT
This sequence comes from Phoenix dactylifera, assembly GCF_051530095.1. Taxonomy (NCBI): domain Eukaryota; kingdom Viridiplantae; phylum Streptophyta; class Magnoliopsida; order Arecales; family Arecaceae; genus Phoenix; species Phoenix dactylifera. The sequence continues at coordinate 26,482,519 of NC_143198.1, read as the reverse complement.
CAGTTTAATTACACAAAAACTTTGTACAAAGGTTTTCCTCCACTCCTCTCCAATAATCCTCTGTTCCAACTGAATCCGTAACATTGTGATCAAGTTCTCATTTTCTCTCACTTAGAAGCTCCTGAATGCCAACAATCACAGCTTTGTGTTCTTCCATCACAGTGAGCACCGAGTCTGTTGCGGCAATGCCATCTGAACCCTCCCAAGTGTTTGGTCATGTACTTGAATACCTGAGCTTCTAGTTGTACAGTACCGAGTAGACGTCGTATGTGCAACTCCTCCTTGATGACATTAGCCTGGAAATTTTCCTATTACAGAGCTTGAACCAGGTTGGGTGGTCGGTGGGGGTCTCCCCGGAGATCCTGTTTGCAATTCCGAGTTGCCGCTCCAATTCAGCAGCCTCCTCAGCTCTTTGGATAATACGATCATAGCAGATATACCGCCCACAAGCAGTGTTACTCATTGCCTCGTAGACACATACATGAGCCTCAGCTACTTTCTGCACATCGACTGTTGCAAGCAATCCCTCTGCAAACATCTCATGAGCTCCTGCATGGTGTAAAGAGAGAAGCTTTCAGAATGATGGTGCAGAACTCTGCCGGTGAATAGTGATATCTGACTGTAGAACTTCATAGAGCTCAATTCAAATTACGAAGCAAAGGCATGAATATGCTGAAAGGAAAGAGTCCTCACCCTTGAGGTATGCGATGGATCCTGTGGAGTTCCGGCGGCAAAATCGTGGTCCGGTGACAAGAGCTGGGCAAACAGCGACAAGCTTCAAGTCCCTTCCACGAGCCGCTCGCCAAGCTGCTTTCTCTGCCATTGTCTTGCCCAGTGCAAACCATAGCTGCAACCATTTGAGAGAGTCCTTTTCAGAGTTGAAGAAGGCAGAGTGCATTGTAAGCTTTTTGGTAATATAATTCATTGAAAATATGTATTTCAGGGGGAAGGGTGTCACTTCCCCTATTTGCACTCAAAAAAAAGAGAGGAAAGAATAAATGTATTTCAGTGTTTCTTCTTCTTCCTTCTTTTTTTTTTTTATTTATTTTTAACTGAGCACTACCTAGGATTTGAAAGGGCAAACTCTTAGGGGAGAGGTGCCCGCTAACTGAACTAATATTTTAGTAATGCTGCATAACAGATAGCATTGGTGGAATATTTGAGCTTTGTTGGGAAATTAATTAGCAAAGGTTGGAAATTATGGCTTATTAATGCAAGACTTCAACTTCTTCTGGGTGTATGGTATTCTGTGAAGTAATTTTGTGATATAAGGATTATTAAAGATAACAATTTCTTCCTTCATTCTTCATGCCTCCTTTTGCGAACCATTATATCATGGCTTGATGGTTTACAGTTTGAAAGTCTTCATATTATTTCTGAATGCTACCATCTAGGACCCGGGGAGGTCATTGTTCCCTTGATCTTAGTTTTTTTAAAAAATATATATATAATACCAGAGACCATGCAAGAAAAAGGAATTCCTGGTTTCCCAAAGATATGGACATTGTGATATCCATGGGCTCCTTCGATCTCTCAAGGTCCTTAATGTTACCTTTTATAAATCTATAGCGTTTTCTTAAAATAATTACAAAATTATAAGATTTTGGAAAACATTTTGCTGTTTTCAAGTAGTCTCTCCATGTTCTCAATGAAATTTCCTAAGAATTTTTTCAGGGAAGAAACAACCAAATCAATTCAGGCTCCCAAGGAGTGCTCTCTACCATGCTATATCTACTATGTTGTTCAGGAGTAGTCGTCACCTTCTTATCCCGGCAGAGACTTTCATCGCTCCAGCAGTTTTCATCAACAATGGTGGGGATATGGCGATTGCGAGGGGAGTTCTGCCGCCAAACACAAGCTAGAAGAGAGGAAGTAAATACGCACTTTCTGACAGATTGAGTACGCACACAGGATTCAATCACTCGCTCTGCCACTCTTGCTTCCATATGTGCCATGGGCTTCTGTAGAGTTTGCAACCCAAGAAGAGATAGGATAAGTACAAATTATCTGCCAAGTGAACATAATCTTACTCAGTTGTGTGGTTGAAAGAATGGAACTTGATCATGTTCACCCAATATCTAGAAATAATGAATAAGATTGGATGAACTTCATGATATTGCTACATAAAACATAAGCGTTCGAAAGTCAGAAAGGTGCTTAAAGTATTGATCATTTGATCAGGAATATAGAAGCAAACATTGCCATGGTATGGGAAATAGTCCATTGGCAAAATTATGAACAGCCTCTTATTCAAAGCCATATAAAAACGAACGAAGCGAAAAACTAGTTAGGGTTGCAAGAAAATTTAAGTATCAGAAATTTTCACACGTTTTAGTGCCCATGACTTTGGTTAGAAATGCTAGATGATGATGCTTGTAATTAAAGTGGGTAGTTGTGACATCTAGTGATGTAGCATTTAAAATTTGACATGGAACATTTAAATTATGAAATTTGAGAAGATTGCAGAGGCAGCAGTTAGCAGTAGCATTCCTTGTGGATCTTAGAGCGGCACCTAACTTGTAATTAAACACCTAAAGATCCTAAATTTAAGTACGTGATGTGCTCAGCCCTGCACCACAAATGTGTTAGGTGTGCGTTACTTTCAAACAGTTAGGTGTGCATTACTTTCAAACAGTTTGCAAGTACATATAAGTGTAGATGTATCATTCTTTCCTTCTTTTTTTTCTCTTTCCTCCAAAGCACACGTAAATACAAGAGGACCATTTAATGCTTCTCGAGGAATGTCGAGGAGCGAAAGTGATATAAGGCCTACTGCAAACGGGAAAGCCAACTGAGCCCCAAATGCATTCCAAGCTTCTCTAGTGCAACTTTTGATTGCTTTCACGTTTCATCCTATCTAATGATGAGAACTAGTACGTCCATGTTCTTCCCCCATTTGATTGGCCAACCACAGATCACATATAAGTGCATGATGATGGTCTGATGGATTGTTGGCCACCCACTGCGCCTAAAGTAACATCAGAAGTGAAAGTGATGTAGCCGAGAATCAATTGTTAAAAATAAAACAAAGATGCTGCTCAGCCGTTGTGTTGATGCGGATAGTTTCCTTTATGCTAGTTAAGACCATGTCCTTTTGTATGCTTAATGCTTATGGGGAGTAATTAGGCAAATGGTAAAAAAACTATAAATTCAAAGAAAAAAAAAAAATATGTATCAGAATATGTCAATATCAAAAGGAATCCAAATAACAAATATTAATTAATCAACAATTGTGCAACGTCTAAAACTAGCTTAGAGTATTGATACATGTGGTGTATATCTCGAACACCTGAATGCCGTTCCAGAGCTTCTGACCTCATGGCACTAACTGCAAGGAAAAGGAATCCTCCTGTTTGAAGTTGCCTTGGTAATTAATTATTGGCTACATTGGACTTTTGTGGCAACCTAATGCCTTATAAATGTCTCCATAGAGCCTATCTCCCACCAAAAGAGATTGAACAACCACCAATCTTTGTACATCAATCACCTTGAACTAAGAAGCCTAGCTAATAAATTTTTCTATCCCAAAAATAAAATGAAAGTTAATGGACGTTAAAATTAAAATAAATAGAAATAACTATTATCCTTCTTAGATATACATCACCAAAAAGGTCTAGATATGGACAACTAAACATGAATGTCTTACATTACATAAAATTTCTAGTTGAATTAGGTCCATCACTGATCAGTCTAACTATAAACCAACATGCACAAATGTATCACTCATTTTTTTTCTCATCTTTTTTTTGTCCGTATTTATGCGTGTTATTCGTGATTAGACTGGTCTATCACTGAGCTAATAGACTTAATCCAATTAATAATTTTTCCTTACACTGCAGCCAGAATATCCATACACAGGAATATAAACATGAATTGTGAAATTAAAAGATTATAATTTTTTATTATTAACAAATTTTGCAATAATATTATTGTAATATTTAACTTTTAATTTAAGTCAAACCACATACATAATGATTATAACTACGTACATCCTTTTTTTTTCAACTTTTTGGTTTTAGACACTCAAAAATAAATTTGATTTTAGAATTGTGAGAGTTGTGATAAATCCGCTCAAAGTTGAGTTGGTATTCCCAAGGACCCATCAAGCTGACGTAAAAAGCTTTGCTAATAGGATCATATATTTTATATGACCCATTTACCTATGTTTCGATGTTACAAAAACTTTTGGCCTTAGGTTCATACGAAGCACGTGTGCACAACCACCATGCTTTCGGTAGGTCGCAGCCTGATATAGAAGAAAGAAGGGCAGATAAGCTCAAAAATAATAATAATTAAAAATATCTTCAGCACTAGGATTACGTGGCACGAGTCATCTCCACTTTGGATAAAACCATCTACTTCAATTCTAAACAAAAAATAAAGCATAATTTAATTGGTTTACGACCCTTAGGAAAAAATATTTCATGATGTCACAAACATGATAACAAATATTGAAATGAAAAATTATAGTAACTCTCCCTTCTTTGCACTGTAGTTATTTTATTTCGATTGGCCGCCATCGTACATCTACATATCATATTTTAGAAAATAAAATAGGTAGGAGAACAAAAAGCTCAAGAAGAAATTATGGCTACATGGTGTAAACCACATGCATGCTGTCAATCACTATTACTCGTTCCTATAAATCTTATTCATCAAATGCTCATCTTGATGCGCTATTATGGAAACAAGCAGCTATGATTGACGGCGTGAATGGTTATATGATGAGGATATAATTTCTTAAAAAGCAATCTATTTTTAGTCAAGTGCTACTGCACACACGAGCAGTCAGCCTTCCACTCTAAGATAACTAGCATTTAATAGGTTGATTAAGTAGCTAGAAGAGCAAGTTTGGATGGAACTTACCGAGTAGCCTGATACGCCCCCAGGATCCATGAAAGCGGAGGTGTGGAACACGGCGGCGCAACCATCAAACGCATGGCATAAGCTATCAACGTCCATCACGTTGGCCATCACCGCCCATACTCCGTCCCGTCCCATCTCGCCAAACATCTCCATGTCCCTCAGCTTGTCCAGATCTTCTGAAAAGCCATTGCCACCATGCTACTAATTAACTCATAATTTAATAAAATAAGATCGAATGAATAAAAACTAGGAAACAAATACAAAAAAAAAAAAAGTAACAAAGACACAATCGATACGTAAAATTTAACAAATTGGGGGCATTCATTGGTCCACATCACAGGGCCAAGTGGAAATGTAAACAAGTCCAGCATGGCTGGCCAAAAAGTTTTTTTTTTTTCACTAAAGCATGTATTTTATTTATTACGTATACGGATATATTCAATAAAAACAGAAAACAAAACATCGTGAAATGCTTGAAGCAACTTCTTCTCTTCGGCCCATATGGTACTTTTGAAATGTCTGGCCATGTAGGCAGCTACTCAATCCGTAGCTTCGTTAGCCTCTCTAAATACACGCTTGGTTTGGAAGGCTTCTCTATTCTTTACCATCACTCACATATCTTGAAATAAGAGGTAATACAAGCCAGCATAGATCCAAATAATCACCGTGGTCGAATCTCTCTTCAGGATTATTGAGCTAACCTATAATGCTTACCGTGCATCTTGAAGGCCTGCCAAGGCATCCCTAAGCTCCGCCTGGTTCCTTCTGCTTCCTAATTCCCTGCTCAGAAAAAATAGGCGGATATTTTTGTTGTTTAGGACTGACCTTGGGATTCGAGAGCGAGGCGGACGATGTAGCCGAGGGCGAGGAGGCGATTGACGATGGCGAAGCCGAGGAAGGAGACGGCGCTGGTGACGCACACCATTCTCCCGTGTCCCTCCCTCTCCTCGCCGTCCGTCCACCTCCGGACGGCACCCGTTCCCGTCTTCCACGCCCCAAACTCCAAGCTTCCGCTGCTCCTCAGCAGCGTCTCCCGGAATTCCTCCACCTCCGCCTCCAAACTCTCCGTGCTCGTCAACACCGCCATCCACCCTCTCTCTCCCTCTCCCCCCGTGGATTATACTACGAGTGAGGATAGAACTCGGGACCAGTGGGTGTTCCGTTCCTTTCCACGGGGGGCCAGCAACAAAGGAGCTCGGCTCGGCTCCAGCGCCTGAAATTTTGGTAGTTGGGTGGAATACTGGAATGTGGAAGCCTGAATTCTGGGGCACATACTTGTCCAGGGTAATGTTTTTGGCCCCGAGGCTGGTCATCGGGATCAATTGAACGTTTTGGTGTTTAGGTTCAAACGCCATCGAACTTTTATTTTTTGGGGGGGAAGAACACTTGTTTTCGGCTTCTTTTTTTGGTACGACAAAAATGAAATGAAGGGTTCAAACTCAAGTTTGCTTAGGTTGACTACCATTAGTTGAGGAAACTCGTTGGCAAATGGGCATTAGTTACAAAGTGAATAAGAGCTAATCATAAGAGTTAATGGTCATCAGGTCAGTAAAGACGCTTTGAAACAGATTGGGAACTGGTGCAGTTCAAAATCAAGGTGTGATTGGCAATACTTGGAAATGATTGTGAGTACCATCTGATGCTTTTTGGCAAAAAAAAAAATACAATCTGATGCACAAGCCATGGATGAGAGCAAAATAATCTCTATATGGTTCTTATCATTGATCTGTTTACCTGTGTCACAGGAGAATTGAAATGAGATCTTGACCGTGCACTGGGCAATATGGCAAGTTAGGAGGATTGATATGGTTCAACAATTCAAGCATTAGTCCGAATCTCTTTAGGAACCACCCAAAATAACAAACTTACAAAATAAATCTGTTTATCATAAAAGAATTTATCGTGCTTGACCTTGCTTCACCTTCTATTGCTTTCATTATTATATAAGGTGTTCGCTTGTTTAATGAATGGTCAACCTTTTGCAACCATAAGCTTCTCTCTAAATTTGGATTTATTTGGTCGACAGTAAAAAGCATACAAGGACAGCTTGCTAGAGATTGAAGGACATCTTCTTCTTCCTTGTTACCAACCCTCCTGACTATGATCCTCCTGTTTTCTTCAACTTTTTTAACCTTGCTTCACATCTAATGTACATTTTTTTGAATCCTAATAAAGGCCGGGAGGCTGTTTCACCTCACAGTTCATCAGGAAAAAAAAAGCAAATTATATTTGCATACACAAGAAAAACTCAATTAGATAACATTAGAGTTTTTGTGAGAGAGGAGTCAAAATTGGGAGTGCGTGCCACCCCCATATTGTGATTGTACCGAACATGTTACAGGGAAAGAACCTAGTGCAAGTGAAAGTACCCAATTCCATCACAAACTCTCTATAGGACCTGTCATATAACTGATGCGCAGAATATATCACCCCTTTGCTGATATGTTCTCATTCCACATCTTCTCATCCTCACCCTTCTTGCATGAGCCCTTCAGTTGCCGTTCCAGCTGTAAATAAGAAAGAATAATAGGCAATTCAGATGAAACTCCAGAATGCAATGCACAATTAGAACACATAATCATGACCGTAAACCATATTATCCATGAATGAACTGATTACTGAATCGTCCATATCACCATTATCAAGACAAGCTAGTGTTGCTTGCCTTGTGACGTATAGACATATCTCCAAATGTACAGATGCATATAGCTAAATGCCAAAATGTTTCATATTTGTTTCTGAATTTACACTCTCATGGGGCTTAGAGCACATGCTCCATATGCACTAGCTGACTCGAACAGGAAATAGGCTGAGGTTCTTTTCTCTGTGAGTCTTATTCTAGGTTAAATCAACTACTACATAATAATATATAACTACATGCATCTTTTATCTAATCATAGTTCATTCCTATCTACACTACGAAGTACTAACTCTTGTGCGACTTCCTGACTGCACAACCATCAGGAGTCGTGGCTTTTTCTATTTTCCATTTCCGTCCTCCAATCTCTTGATGGTAGAGGAAACTGATAGAAGCATGCAGCATTCTGTCCAATGAACGGTTTTCTATTTTCTCTCTCAAGCACTGTTTGGAGACAAAAAAAAAGTGCATTTCTTTTTGAGAGAATGTTGGAAAGAGCCAACACAAATTTCATTGCAGCAATCAGCCTCCTCATTACTTCATGAATCTTCCATCTTCTGGGTGTTGGATTCTTCATTTACTCTGATTGTACAGTCTTGTTTTTTTAGGGGTAGGCCTTCCTGTGTCTGTGATGTTCGCTTTGGGCCCATGAGAGAGCCCTGGTGTGTGTTGGGGCGTGCTGGGAAGGTCTGCTTTGCGATTTTGTGTGAGCTGCTGGTATGGTGTTAGGCAGCACTTCCCCCTTCCTATAATTTCTTCTTCTTTCCTTTCTTTCGTATTCCATTTTATACCCTTCAAAATGAGAGGCGGTTTACCACCATTTTGCTCCAAAAAATGAAAAAAAGAATCATTGCAGCAATCACATGAGTACAAGAAATTAGTGCATATCTAATAAAAGAAGCATATTTTGGACACAACCAAAAAAGAGCCTATTAACCTAAGATTGACCATTGATGAACTAAAATCAAAGCATAAGATACTAAGAAGCATTTGCCAGTACTTCTTTTCCATCTTTTCAGGGGAGGAGGAGAGGAGGTGTGCACATACCATACTTGTATACTAATACATGGTAGCTTGTACAGTGATGTGATGCAAGCATGAAATTTTTGGATTTGATATTTATGTTGAATTACATAGTGATGATCAAATAGAATTATCAAAAGCAAATAGACATTAATCAAGAAGTCTTCTACCATCAAGGTCTGATCCATCTACATGATTGTTAGTAAACCCATCCATTTTGAGCAAACAGTGATGCATGCAAATGCTATTGTGAGTTAGCATCACAGCAGAAGAACTGAAGAGAAAAATTACATGACGGAAACTCATAATGATTTGGTAGATGTAGCAGAATATTTTTCTACCTGACTGTTTTTCATATTTAATATTTGCAGCTCTTCAGTGAGACTCCTGATGCTGAAATTGAGGGCAAGTCATAGTCCAACTCTTAACGTCTAGAGACCAGATAAATATGCTACAGTTGGAAATAGATAATGACATACCTTTGTTCCAAATGAACTGCATAAGATTGCAATCTTCTCTCCCTAGTGCAAGCTAGAGGTAGCTGTATTAAGAGCCAATTCGAGTTACTCAAATTGATCAAATTAGAGCAATAGTTACTCGGGGAATTCGTGAGCCCAGTTGTCAATGTTCCAGGGATTTGAATTTGAATCAAGCCCCCAGCAACAGACCTACCCAGCAATTCTTTCGGCATTTAGAATTATAAATCTGTAAATTGATCATCTAAACATATTAGCAGCCCCCTTGAAAAATCTCCTGGTTCTGTGACTGGGAACAGACATTGGTGTTTGGACTTGAAGAAAGACCAAAGGGAAGACCAAAAGAACATCAAACCCAAAATATAGACGCCCATGACAACTAACAAGACAAGTTCACCACACAGTTAAGTAGAGGTACCAATTAAGTATAAGACTTGTGCCATCTAGAAAGGAGCAATGTAGACTGAAAGGGTTAATTTAAGACAGAATCTAATGAAATAATTGCAAAATTCACAAGTAGTTTCGACTAAAGAAGGGCCCAAGATTGAAAATGAAAAAATCCCAAATATCCGCGTTGCATGAGGGGGCTAGGCTATTGGCTAATAAGAGAGAATCAAATATGAATAATAAATGGGCGATGTAGAAATCTCGAGAAGAGATTTGAAAAAGGGTGACCAAAGTCGGATAAAGTTCAGCAATGAAGGTAGCCCGAAGCTAGATAGGAACAATGTAGACTGAAGGATTAACTGAAGATAGAAGGTCATCATATGACCAAACCTCAGAAGAATTGTCAAAATGAAGAGTCGAAAGTTAAAAATCAGAAATTCCCAAACATGAGCTAGGGAATGAGGCGCCCACCACAGACTATTGGTTAACGAGAATTAGATGACTAATAAATTAGCAAGGTAGCAATCCCAAAAACTACCAAAGTTGAGCAAAGTTCAGCATGACTGAGACCATCTGGAGTCACCACATGCTAGAAGTATGAGGCCACCATATACAAAGACTAGCACAAGAATTGGCCCCCCATATGAGTTCTCGACATAAAAGACAGATAAAGGATCCTAAAGCTCTGGAAAATTAGATCTTAAAATGGAAAAATGAACTATTGGGCATAAAAAAGATGAGTTGGGCTAAACAGAATTTAATAGGATCCAAGCAGAAGGGTTTCGTTGTGATTTTGTTCAAAACACAATTAGTTACCTGAACAGGGACAGGTTGTGGGAGTTGGGCTTGCATTTCTTTAAAAAGGAAACAAAGGACACACTTAGAAAGCAGGTGAGAGAGTTGGTTTCCTGAGAAATTCCAAAGTGGGTGCAGAATCCTGGATAAAAGTTTCCTGCTACTAAGGATTACAAACAGTATTTTATGTTCAACAATAGTAAATTTGACCTTTAAACAGTGGATTGAAAGTCAAAATCATTTTAAGCAAAGCTTGAAGGCCAAAATTTTAGACCTTGGAAAAAAAGAAAAGACAGGAAGGGATCAGAGAGGGAGAAAAGAGATTCGGGATCAATGGAACTTAGACAAATAGCAGCAAATTATATTGACCAAAATGATTCAAATCAAATGGAAAGAGGAGCCGCTGGTAAGCAAAACTATGGCAAGCAAACAAAATGTTAGAAAATCATAATTCTCAAGTTGGTTTTTTCAGAGTGACCAAATATATTGAAAAGACTAACACAGTGACAGTAGTATCTGATCCAAGCAAACTATACCTGGAGTAAGCTAGTATTGCCTGCATCAGGATGCTCCATCTGATTAGCTGCACCAAGGAAAGAAAAGGACAAATACATATATGTTAGCTCCAGAACATGTGCAAAGTGAACAGCTTTTTGAGAAATGGAAAAGAAGTTCAGCAAAGCATACTATATGTTTGCTCCAGACACCTGATCAACTTAATTAGTTGTTCCTGTCAGCAAGACAAATTAAATACGACATGTTATAAATTATAGAAAATAGAACATTGCAAAATAAAAGGTAGAACTTCTATGGAAAACCTTTTGCATAGCATTTTGCTGCAACAAATATTGCAAAGATGGAAGGACTGCAGCAGTGTCTACTGTAGGAATTGTTGACACTCCACCAACTTCATTTATCAAGCAGTCCACCGATGGTTCTTCCTGGGTGACAACAAGTGTGAAATGTTAGAGGTGCCAAGCATAAAGGAAACTGAAACAGGTATAAATTCCTTTGTCCTGATACTATAATATATTCAATAACGAAAATGTTCACACAAGAAAAAAACAGGCTAAGAAGAATAAACAAAATAAACTAGTTGATCATCTCAATTGTTTAAATCATTAGCTGTGGAATACTTAGTTACTCCTTCAACTCAATGGAAGTATTAATACAAATTGAAGTGCATGGTCCGTTAAACCTTAAAAAAGATCCACTTAAAGTTATCACAAGATCTAGTTTAATTTCCCAAAAGAAGAAACAACTTCAGAAAAACTAAGTTATTATCCACAACAATTATGACTATCGCAACACAACCTAGGGAATACCCCAGCGATCACACCCCTCCTCTCCTTGAGGAATGTTCTAGATCTGAGTCTTGGTGGTGCAATCCCAAGTACTTGGACCTGATTAGTTTACCTCGTTGAGTCTTCCCTCCCTTTCTCTCCCTTAAAAAAAAGAAAAAAAGAAACTTTACATCTCTTCAATGTTTTTTTATCAAAAGAATATTTACATATTTATACTTAGTAAAGTATTAAACAATGAGCATTTCAGTAGCACTTGATAGTGTCACATGCCACTGCACAAAATAGATATCAGAAAAATTAAGTTTCTGCTGGCATCAAAGCAAAGCCAAAGATATCTTGCTCTTCACTTTTCCGGATTTAACTATGACAACCACATTGAGGACACGCATACCTTCAAGCCAGCATCTGATGAAGTGACCTTGAAACGCCCCTTACGTTGGATGACGAGTCCTCCAGATGATTCATCATGCATGTTTGCTTTTTATTGCCACGACAATTTGTTGCAATGAAATAATTAAATTAGGATTGATCAATAAATTATTAGAGAATTTTTTAAGTTGATTTCTGCAGTTAAAATATGGAAAAGTAGATGAAAAAAGGCATATATCATGAATAACATACCTGAGGTATAGGTGTGGAAACCTCTCATATGGCGGTATGATAAAGGACCACTATGATTTCTTTCACATTTATATTTTTGTTCCCTTCAAAATATTATGAAATGTAATGACGTCAACTTTACAAATTAAAAGTGTACTGAAAATAAATATAGCCTATCAAAATTAGAGGAGAAAGAAAGAAACAATATGGACATTTATCTGCCAAAATAGAAGTTACAAGTCAAAAACTGATTATTGACAGTTTCAGAAACATAAGGAAAAACTGCCACCACTTTATTGTAATTAAACTTTTTTTTAATGAGAAATGAAACGATAAAAAAAGAGTTTGAGTAACTATCAGGGATGAAAAATGTCCAAGGTTTTAAGTATCGATTTCAGTACCCATCACGGTTCGCCAAACCAATACCGAAGAAGGTACCATCCAATGACCAGTTTAGTATGATATGGATCCGTACCGTGCCATTCTGGGGCATACCGATACAAAGCGAGCCAGAGAGAGGGGAAGACAAAGAAAAAGAGAGAGAAAAAGAGAAAGAGAGGGAGGGAGGGAGGGAGGAGAGGGAGAAAAAGAGTGAACTCAACAAACTATTTGTAGATTTCAATTTGAAATCAGTAAAAGAAAAATTCAGGCTTACATTTTGAACCAATGGAATGAACCATTATGGTAACCGACCGATCTGGTTCGGTATGCCTCGACCGGCTGGTTCGGCACGGTTCAACAAATCTTGGTACCCATACTAGTAGACACCTAGTACAATTTTGGTATGGGATATTTTTTTTCGTATTAGCACTTCGTACAGGGGGCTTAGCAGGTATTGGTTCCCTAGTATGGTACTCCTAATATGGACTAGTATTATCTAGTACTTAAAACATTGGCAATAACCATTATGATAAGGGAACCGAGAACATATGCTTAAAAATAAAATATGAACCTGATATAAAATTTTTAAATCAGATACCTAACAATACGATGATTTGACTTACATTTAATAACAATCATGGAAACATCTCTAAATAATGTTATAACCAAGGATTGATGACCTAGTCGACCCTTGTTTGTATTAACCATCCTAGATCAGATGAGTAACTAACCAGTCCCCTGAGGCACGTAGAATCCTAATCCACCTAGAAGGCACATAGAATCCTAATCCCCTGAGGCACGTATTGACTGAACCAAGAGGGACATGACCAGCGCTAACCATTCGACCCAATACCAGTCAAAAAGGCACTTGGTTCCTCTTTCTTTTTGTTGGTGTTTGAATGGGGATACGAGGAAAGAATATGGGAGAAAGAGATGGATAAATGGGAGGGGGAGAGAGTGCGCGCTCAAATCCAGCCTCATCCAAGAAAAAATATAGGACCCTAAAACCTCACAAAACTCTAAACAACCCCAAACAACCATAAAACAAAGAAAAAACAAAAAAGAAGAAAATAATTGGGTCCAAGTATGACACCAGGATGCCATAGTGCCTGTGTGTGTTCGCACGCTACTACTGTCTGGATAACCAATCCAATGCTGACTGGCAATAGCTCTAGGACCGGGTATTTAGACCTTGAATACAACAATAGCAGAAACCGGACTGAGTTTTCTTGATAGGCATTAAAAGCATATGGATCCATAGGCAAACAAGATAAGTAGAAAAGGAGAAACTGGTATATTGAACTCTATTCATGAAAAATCAGATTGCTGACGTTTGGAATGGCAAAATCTTCATCATGATATGCAGTGTCAACAGTTACCAAATACTGTCAGTTGAAGTCCCGTATTGTAGAATTCTTCATGGCATGTACAGCCACTGTCTAGTGAGGAGAATGAATATGGCAAGCAATCAATATGTAGCAGGCTTAGAGTGCAGTCAGAATTCCAACTGAGATTAGAGCCAATTAGATCAATGGAAGTGGACCAAGTTTTTTCTGATTTTGGTTGGATAGAAAACCCATCCATGCCTGCCTACATGTGAACCATCTCTTCAACTCATTATAATTCTACTGCCATTATAGAAACTGATGAAAGAAACATTGTTTGTGCTCGACCAGCTTAGTCATCCCAAAAACTGTTTGGATATAATTAGTACACCTTATGAAAAAAGTGGATAGACAGTAATTAGGTGAAACGTAATGACCTTGAAGATGATGAGGAGATGCACTAATGGTCAGGTCAAAGGCTCATCTTTTTTGGAACAAAAAACCTCCAGACTAAAAGTAATCCAGCACTCCAAAAATAGCAAGCAGGGTTTAAAATCATTAATTTTGTATTCATGCTACAAGTGTTGCTTTAAATGCCAAATGGCGGAATATCGTTAGCAGGAAAGATAGATAATATATGAAGTAACTGGGCAGATACACTGCAAAAACATGATGAGAAGGGTTTTATTCTCATAGCAAAACATAACATGATGTAGCATCCAACAGAAGTGCTCAAACTATTAATAAGTAACCACACAGATAGCATGATGAAGACAATAAACACAATGAGTGGATCTGGATCTGTTCTCTCCATTTTATATAAGTATTGTTACTGGTGCCGGTACTGGTTGGGACCCAGTCAACATGACACCGGTATATTAGCGTCTACCAATATAAAATATGCTTTGGCTTCTTGGTACCACATTGTGATTCCTTTTGTTTTAAGTTTCCGATTGCATGTTGCAAGATCCATTGAACCAGTACTAGGTGCCGTACCAGTCAGTGACTGGTACATATAGTATTAGTACGTACTGTACAGACAGTGCACTCAAGAGTATTGGTTTGGTACCATGTTTTCTTAGGATTGTTTTTTATTGATAACATCATGGGTATCTCCCTGTAAGATATAAACATTTTAACATCCTCAAATGTTGAGATGTCTTAGTTTTCTATACATAATTACAATTTTTCAAGTAGCACATGACAACAGCAGAAAAAATTGTCTCATAGAGTCATTAATGGTGCCGGTCATAATTGACCAACAAGAATATTTTCCTCACCAGTGAGATAGAGCCAAAAAAATTATGTAGGATGCCATATACTTGACAAATAGTTCAAAAATCAAACTAGTATTACATTGAAAATTTTGAAAAAGTTTTAATCTCTTGTGTATTACACATAAACTCTCAATATGGAGGTAAATATTTCCAGGTCTGACCTCCCAGATATGAAAGCATTACCTTTCTGCATCCATCTCAGAATTCTTGTGAAGCAAAAGAATGCGCTCTGGTAGAAGAGAACCACTTAAAAACTTCTGGCATCCAAGAACATCAATATTTTGGATTACAGGATTTTTTTTTCTCCCATTTCCACCACTGTTGTTGCCAGCTTTCAGATCTTCTACAAGGGATGGTGGTTCCCATGGGACTTCTGATTCTGCATTTGACTGCATAGCATCCTTCCTATTAGAATGCCCAGTATTGTCATCATCCTCATAAACATCAAAATAACCTCTGCATCAGTTAATATTTCATAAGTTAGAATATAAGTACCATGTCTTCCTCCGAGTACTTGACAATAGGGCTGACAAAATATAACCCGACCTGCCATAAGCAGGTTTGGATTTGGACTAAACAGGTTGTCGTAAATAAGTGGACCCATTTAACCTGTTTAACATTCGGATCAGGTTTGGGTTTCAGACATCTGCCGCATTTAACCCGTTTAACCAATTTAATATTTGGGTTGGGTTGGATCAGATAACCCGTTTAACCCATTTAAGACATGTTTAACCTATTTAAAAACTGCTTAATCTGTTTTTATCCTATTTAACCCGACCCACCTAACATGTTTAACCCGTTTAAATCTATTTAACCCGTCAAAAACCAACTTAACTTGTTTAACCCATTTAACTTGATTTGACTTATTTAATAAATGAGTTATGCGGGTTGGATTGGGTTACCTATTTAATAAACAGGTTGGGTTCAAATCTTAATTTTTGATCTACTTAATAAACAAGTTGGGTTCGGATTGATAAATTTTTGATCCGACCCGCATCCTAACCAACCCGTATCCAAGCTGACTTGACCCGATTGCTGCCCCTACTTGACAATGACAGTAAAAGTTTTCTAAAGTATAACATAGGGAGTCCTTTTAAATCTGTGAAGAAATTTTGGTGGTTCATGAGAGTTAGTTTCCTTTTTTCTTTACTTGTGTATACATCAAAGTAAGATGATGCGATAATACAATGGCAACAGTGCAACCCCAAGTGCTGCATGTTCAACTATAAGTTGTTAAAAAAGATGTATTTATTATATTTTTTTGTAGATAGTAAAGTTTTCCATAAGTCATGCGGAAAGATATTTGAGTAAGCTATCACATTTCCAAAATTTAGAAAATTAAGTTGCATTCCTAGAGTTGCAAAATCAAGAATATTGACTGAAAGATGCATAAGAATATGTCCCCAGTCTTTAGTATTTAAATAAACAGAAGCTGAAGAAATCCTAAAATTTGTTGCTTTCTTTCATTTGCTAAAAAGAAAGCACATAATAATGAAAATAGAAAATAATCATGTTTTAGTAATCCCATGCAATAATTACCTTCTATTTTCCAATAAGTACTGCCACCATAGACAGACTCCAAAACATTGATCAGAAAAAAATTGTACGCATATGTTCATTCTGTTCCGTTAATCAACCGGAGAACTTTTTCTAGTTTTTTTTTTGCATGTATTTATTCATATCCATATGTTAAATATTTTCAGTTATCTTTTATTCATATGATTCAACAATTAAAATGTTCTGGTATAAGACAATTAAAATGCTCTGAAGAAATATAAAAGCATACTCTAGTGCCTGAAGAGGATGAAGTGAAAATGAAGAGGCAAATAGACCTCCCAATTCCTGAAGATCTTGATGCCCATCCTAAGAAAAGAGAGATGTCAGAAAATCTAGAAAAATGTGATAAGGGTTTGAAAATAATTAAGGCAGAAGAAAATAGAGAAAAACTAATTTGGTCTAGTGATAGTACTTCTCTTGAACTTGCATTGCTATCCTGGCTAACCCTTTCAGTTGACAGAGCCTCTCGTGTATCATCAACCTCATCATGTCCATCCTTCAATTTGTGATTCATGTCCCGATCTTCTGAATTATCATCTGATGACTTAATCTGAAAAACAGAGATTGTGAGAGGATAGAGTACCTAGTTTCCTTTGATCAATCACTGTTCAAATCATGCTGAAACTGAAACTCAGAAGTGACCATCCATACAAGAGAGGCCTGAGTTTTCAATTCTTCCAGATCAAAATTCCAACCACTGATTCCTCGAATGAACTCCTGCTGCAATGCCACAAGGATTTTGTTGTGATTATTGACAAGCATCGGTCTGGTACTTATTAGAGCATGAGCTATAGCTTTCAGTACAAAAGAGAACTTCTCATGATGTTCTTTATCACGAAATAATGATCAGTTCACATACCTATAGAGTCCCACAAGAAGATACTGCTAGAAAGGACAGGAGAACGAACAAGAGGAAGAAGAAGAAATCCATTATAGTCACTAGCACAGTTTGTGTCTTCATATTAATGACTTCTGAACATGGGATATAGGTTTAATACATAACATAATCATCACATAGCCTTGGGGATAGAAATAACTAGAAACTAGCAAAAAAGAACCAACAGGTAGTAATAGGTCATTATGTGATGAATGAGACTAATATCATCAAAAAATAAGAGAGAACATGAATGAGCAAATTATCTGAGGTATTCACATGGTACTCGGCTACTCGCTATTTTGTAATTTAGACAGCATCAGTCAATTTCAACCCACTTAGCATTTGACATGGTAACACGACAGTCTATTCCTTCAAGAAACCAAATAACAACTATAAACACCGTAATGAACATCTAACAGTGCTTCAAGTTAAATCCAACATTATACATTTGTGCCTTGGTCTGCATAATGGAATCAATATTTTGCTATACATAAAAAAATGGAGACAGTATTATAAAATGCATTAACGAAAATGTTCTATTATGATAAATACTGTCTATATCATATATTTCTGAAGAGATAAAGTTGGTGATTGATAATATATATATAGAGAGAGAGGTCTTGAACATCACATCTGACTCTGCAATCATGACCCCTATTTACCTGATCCATAGTGAATGTGCTATCCTGAGAATGCTGACCTCGCTGCCATTCATCCTGACCAAGATCACCATTTCCATCACAGTCAACCTAATTTTCGTATTTTATCCGTCTTGTTCTAAAGACTATACTTATGCCACCATAATCTACCATCTAAAAAATTATACAGTATTTAGAAGATATAGCCCTTCAAATTTTACCAACACCTAAGATGCAGACTGTCACCAATAACTAGACTGTCGCCAACACCTAAGATGCAGATTGTCACCAATAACTAGACTGTCGCCAACACCTAAGATGAAGGAATAGACTGTCGCCAATAACTCGAACAAGCTTTACCAGGAAACTTGGCTTGGGTGCTACATGTCTAAGCATCATCAACTTTCACGCACAAGCCTCAAAAGAATCTAGGCATGGGGACCTGGCATATACATAAATAATATACATATATGGGAAATGACAATAAATACCCCAAGGACATTCATTAAGATGATTGCACACGTTTATTACCAATGACATGATGTATTGTTTTTGGTTAATAAGCTATGATTAAATATAATACTTTAGTCATCAAACAACTTTCTAAATTTGCTCCTGTCTCCATCTCAATTACCAACCCATCTATGTCTTGCCCCTGTTCGTTTTTTGTTATTCACTTTAGCAAAGTATAAATGAAATTTACACGCAGGCATATGCGCAGACACATGCACAGCACACTCGCACCCACACCCACACCCACAAGAACACCTCCCCGCCCCTCCCCCCCCCCCCCCCCCCCCCCCCCCACCCACCAACATACACACATCCACCCACATAAGCACATGTTATACATACACTGGCAAACATACATATAAACACATATACACATAGACACGCAAATGCACAACCACATGTAACAGCCCCATACCAGCTAGGAACCGACACATGGGACCTCAATATGGCCCGATTTTAGTGAATCTGGCCCAAATCATCCCACATTGTGCCATATCAAGGCATATCAACCCTATACTAATCCTCTACCACTGAATACACCTTTCTTTTGCTCATTTATACAAAGACGTACAGACCTTTTTTATCATGCTACATATTGCACTGAGTTCCGGCTGATGAGTGCTACAGGTCCATACCTAAATATTTAAATCCTTGACACATGTAATTAAGTACGTATACATAGACATGCATATAAAGATCTTTTAAGATACTTAAATTGGCAATCAATCATGATAACTCATATGAAAACACAGTAAAACTTTGCTTAAAATGTGCAGCACTTGAATTAAGAGTCCCCTACATGACACTTTAAAAGAAAGTGCTAATTGTTGATAGCTGCAGATGTCAGCAGAACACTCAAAATGAAATGTCTAGCCATACCCTCCTTCCAGTAATTATAGTGATCCAAAAATGTCAAACACTCGATACCTCTATAAACCTTAAAAATGGAGTGTCTAGGCAATTAGACTAGGATGCAAAATCATCAATGCACAAAGTAAACCAAGAAAAATACCAATTCTCGACAATTTCTGCCGAGTCAGCAAACACTTGTCTGGCCATGTCATGTCATTAATTATCATGTCCAAAAATGTTGACACTTCGAGAAACCTTAAGAATGGAGTGTCCAAGTAATTGGACTAGAATACAGAATCATCAATGTACAAAGTAAACAAAGATATCAATAAATTTAAAAAAAAATCAAAATTATATAAAATATTACTCATTTGTACTCCATAAGTCCATTATCACAATGTAATTGCTAGTCCACAAACTACAGACACCACTAACATAGGAGCAAATCTCATCAATAAGCAATTCAAAACAAGGGCTTAGGGAAGTATGCTTAAATTGTATGCCAGGTTATAAATTTTCCAATCTATTTATTATCGGATTCTTGTAGTTTGGAATTAAGACTTGATATCGCTACATCTTTCAGAAAATGTGGCCCTAAGAAAAGGGTCCATATAGCCAACCCCAACGAGTTTGGGATTAAGGCTTAGTTGAGTTGAGTTATTCATTATAGGATTCTTGACTTCCTGTTAATATCAAGCATGAATTAACCACCAAATTGAAACACTTTTGCAAGATAGATTTTGAATATTATATATAGATACATATAATGTTATACATAGATATATGCCTTTAATGAAAATATATAAATGTATGTACAGGGATATATATGTCTATGTCTATGTATACATGGTCTGCCGTACCGGTCCGTACCGGGCCGGTACGGGCCGGTATGTACCGGTCCGGCCTGGGACCGGTACCGGATCAACGTGGAAACCGATACCGGTAGTTTATTGTTGGAGAACTGGTACGGGGCCGGTCCGGACCGCCACCGGTACGCCGACCGGTATCAGTACGGCGGACCTTGTATGTATATATATTGCCCTTCTAAAATTCCTGTTAAGGTAAGTTAATCAGAATGCAGTAATACTGAAGGATTAGTCCTGTGACAGTCTTCTGTTAGAAAAAACTAGACTCACTTCCAAAAGTGGGTCTACAAGTTTCAAGTTATAACTGTTCACATTCTAGATTTTTAATGCACTCAACAGTATAACCTTGTTCAAACTTGCTTAAAGAACATTTCAAGCTCAAAGTTATTACAGCAAAAAAAAAATGCACCCTACCACTTTGAGTTCAGCTTAACAATTTCGCTAGAGCACAAATTGTCCATTTTATCATAATCGCATGAGTGGACGGCTACTCCTGATCAAATAATATAGAAAATGCTCTTGTATGCAAGTGCAACTTAGCACTTGAGTTTAGATTAACAATTTCACTGGAGCACATCTTTTCTGTTTTAGCATAATCACACGAGTGGATAGCTAATCTGATCAAATAGATAATACTCCTGTATGCAAGTAGCAGGCTCACCTGTGATAATTGCTCTTTACCTCCACACAGAGCCTTGTTCTGTAGAAGAAAATCAGCCTCTTTTCCCTGGAAACAGGTGTCAGGCTATAAAGTGTATAGAAATATTAAAATTTTCAATTTATAAAACAATTTGAACTTTTAACCTTTTGTCGCCTAAAATGATCACCAAGAGGAGGAAGGCTATCCAGAATCGTTCGCACTAGATATTCTTTGGAATGAGCGTTTGTGAAGAAAGCATGCCTCAAAAGTTTTTCTGAGGTGGGTCGCTTCTTTGGATCTTTCGCTAAGCAAGTAGCTACCATATCTTTAAAAGTCTACAAGACAAAAGCACTCTCAAACAAAATATAAAAACTTTTGACATAAATTTGGAGTAAAAAATGCACCTTTGTAAATCTCTTGTCCCTTTCATAATCAAGACCAGGTGGTGAATTTTGCAAGGTCATAAGCAACACCTGTAACAATTAGAGAGCTGTCTTCAATATGTACCAAAAGGATCAAAATAATGCATATAGGCGTCCAAATGCTCATTAAACACCTTCATCAGAGGATACTTAGAAAATGGAGCATGACCATGTGCTAGTTCAAGCGCCATTATGCCAAATGACCAAATATCTGCTCTGTTAACAAGACACAGAATGAAAAAGGCATAAAGCACCCTTTAAAGAAGGATCAACTCGTAAAAATATCTCTACTGTAATTGGTTTTCAGCACCACAGATCAAATGGGTCACCCACTCACTTAAAATTATATCCATTTAATTGCTGCATTACTTCAGGAGCCATCCTACAAAATGCATAACATATTAAAGCATGTTACTAGAAACGAAATCCATATAAATAATTTATCTGACCCGATCAATGGTAGCCAACAAAAAGAGAATCTTCATAAATAAAGTATTTGGAATTCAAAATGAAGTGATTAAACTGCAAAATATAATGATCTAAACAAGCACCAGCATGGAGTTCCTGCAAATGTATTTTGAGAACGTTGCCTATTCCCGGTATCAAACATGCAAGCTGAGACTCCAAAATCCGCTAGCTTAACAGTACCATCAGAATTAATTAAGACATTTCCAGCCTGAAAGAAGTGGAAGGTATATAGATTGTATAAGTATCAAATAAGTATTTGAAGAGTGAGAATTTGGGGTATTTCTAAGAAGATTTACCAACCAACATTAAGACTTCAAAAGGAGCTGATGACTGATAAAAAGCTTTCATAAACAACAAAATTGGTAACTAAGAAAAAGGTAACCATGCTAAAGGCATTTAGACTGAAGAATAGCATTAAAGTGTCTCATCACACAGGTCCAGTCAGCAGTTGTGGCATCCAGCAAAAAAATACCAACTACACCTTACATCCCTAAAGCAATTCTGAAAACTACAAAAGAACTGCTATCAGTTTGACAACTACTTGATTGCCTTCCCTCAATTGAACAGCCAAGACACACAAGATTATCATGACTTCATGGATTGAATAGAATTTTCTTTGCTGATTCAACTCCATTCATACGTTGTTTCAAGAGAAATGGATTTGGCTACGTAGCAAACCCTATCATAACTAGCACAGTTAACTGCAAACTAGTGCATGAGTCACCTCTCATTAATGAGGATATGTTATAACAAAACAAATACGCTGGAACCAAATGCCTCCATACAAAAGGTCGCTTTAGTTGCCTCCATGCTCAATCTGAACTTCCATGTAAAGAATTTCCATCTATACATGTGTACCAAAAACACCACCACATCTCTGTGTAGGCCATGCACCAATTTCCAGAGTGGTCAACACAGCAAAAGCAGAGCTTGTGTTAAACAAGGGCATGCAGACGGAAACAATCTATAGGCATGTGTGGTGTTGCTTCTCCTTTTTAAAAGCTCCTTACAAAAGAAGAAGCCATAAGCTAGGTTTTCTATCTTCTCCTAAAAGCACTTTTTTGACTTTTTCTTCTTGTAGAAGCACTTCTCAGATATTATTACCTAACATTTATTTTGTAAAAAGTAAATTTTGCTTTAAGGTGCCTTTAGGTTTGAGGATTTCTCTAAAATAGATAATCATAGACATTATTCTCTGTAGAACAGATTTTTGCAGAACAGGGGCCCCGTTTTTCATAAAATCTTTTCACGTTTTATGACTTGTCAATTTTGGCAAAATGGATTTTATAGAAAACAACATATTCATTTTGAATTATTTATGAATCTATTTTACTAAGACTTAACAATCAAAGAGCCCTTAAAAGTTACAAGAGTACTCTTATCAAGCAACACCAAGCACACCCTCTAGTTAAGTAAAATTCAAGAATCTATCAATTAAATGTGTTCCCTCTTGTAATCCTAGAGAAGTGCAATGTGAAGGTCTGAAGGAAAACTATAGGCCAGTAATAATGCTTCTGATCATTATGAGAGCATCAGAACCCTGCAATTTTATACCTTAACATCTCTATGGATATGTCCATGACCATGGAGATAAACGAGAGCTTTAAGAACCTCACGTAGAAGAGTGGCAATAACTGGCTCATCAAAGCCCTCTGGATAAGCAGATTTCATTATATGAAGGCAAGACCCTCCGGCCATGAAAGGCATCACAACCCAAAGCATGTGACCCGATGTAAAAGAGCAATGTGCATGTAGTACATTTGGATGATCAACCAAACTCATTGTTCGCACTTCATGTCTGACCCCATCCTGTAAAAGTTAAAAATAAAAAAGAACTAAAATGGAGTTTAGTTCACATAATCAAGGAATCTCAAGTGAAATCATTAATAAATTTTACCATTGAGGATCAGCAGTTTGCAGTCAAAGAAATTCAATTTGAATTCACAAACTCTCTGCATTTTTGCATGACTTGGAAGATATAATACGTGTGATTTCACAGGAAAATGTATTGAAATTTGAAAGCACTCGAAGCATTAAGAAAAACTTTCAGTGTAGAAGATGCATGATCCCTTCTTTTGTGGACAAAAACAGAGGTAGGGAAACCCACCCAATGATTAGTTCATTATATGCAAGTTAATTATCACTTGGTCATGACTGAAATATGTAAATGTATCTTTTCATCACAGGCAAACAAATCAAAGGAAATGAAGAAAGTATTATAAACCACAGCATTTGAAGAAAAATTACTAATATGAAGAAAATTGCAAGTGTAGAATTTACAGGGAAAGAAAAAAAGTAAAGGCAACCCTTCCAGATGGAAGGATCTAAGATGAAATGCCACCTACAGTGGCTTTTGAGAGTAAAAGGAGAAAATCTGTGAGATGATCTACAAGATTATTCTGACATGACTATGGAAAGCTCCATAACCTGTTTGGTACAATTCAGATTCAAGTCTATCCAACCCACTTGTAGCCCTACAAGGGATGCTGAAGTTAGGTTCAGATCAAACTATTGAAACAACCAAATCATGTCATTACAAGTGAGGTAGACAGGTGACCTGTGTTTAATATTAGATTGATTGCACAAAGGAAAGAGAATAAGAACTAAACAGCCAGTTCCAGGGAGAAAGCATAACTGATATTAGGGGGAGGGCTGAACTCAAACTTAGATCATTGGTACCCAACCTCTAATGACTTTACCAACCACACTAGTTTGCACCCTCTCCACTGAGGCATATCAAGGTACCTAAAACCATGCTTCAGAGGAAAATGTACATTCATGATGAGAGTGAGAAATGCAAGATAACAATATAAAGTTCAAAGTATTTAGGATATATACTAAAGCTAAAGAGAAAGCACATAATTTATATCTAATTGTTAGAGTTTAAATATAATGATTCTATAAGTCAAAAATTATCATACCAGATCACGACTGCATTTCTCGAGGTCCAAAATCTTGATAGCAACTGTTTTATTTAGGGGGATACAGAGAGCCCTGTAGACAGTAGCACTGACACCTTCACCAATTTTCTCAAATAATTTGTAGTCGTTAGAATTGGCAGGAAATCTCTTCTCTTGCTCACGCACCATCATGCTTTCCTATAGGACAATTACCAAGAAAAAAAAACTTTTTCTCTCAAATATCTAAGATGCATGACTACGTTGTGAAACTTAAAAAATAGGCATCACAGATATGTTTCTTTTTGGGGGTACATATCTGTTTTTATACTAAATCTACTAGTAAAAGAGCACATGCAGATAAATGTGAAATCAATAGTCCAGCAACATGGTAGACAGTTAGCTGTATCTTATAGGTTCAACAAGATATAACATATTGTCTGGATGAAATAATAACATAAGAAGTCAAGATACACTAAGATTTTCCTTCATTTAAATCAAGCATTATATTCCATCGAAGAAACGGATGCCACAACTTAGGGAAAAACCAACACCAGCAGACGAACAAGAACGCTATCTCACATTATAGGATGAAGTGATGAACAGAGTACACACCGAGCGGAAGGTCGTTACCGAGAGTTCAGAACCTGAACTTGAAGACGCGATGCGCGAAGCTAGGGTTTTCTCTGCTTCCCAAATCCAACGCCGAGATCAAGAAGGTGGTAGAGGCGAATCCTTATCCTTGAAGAAACCAAGGAGTCCTGATCTCGTACGTGGATCTAGACTCGTCCGCCACTAGCAAGGCGATCTCGAGCTTCTCTCTCTTTCTCCCCCACTCTCGCTCTCACTCCTAGACGCTCTCTTCGGTTGTGGTTACTACAGAGGGGAACTTTTGGAGCCTAGCCCACAGGCCTTTTTCGACCTTCAGATCGAGGGAGAGGAGGGAAGCGACGGAACAAATAGAGAGAGATGTGTCGGGCCCGCCGGAAGGGGAATTCAGTGAGATAATCAAAGAGCTAAACGACGGGGCCCAATCTTTATCCCAAACGTTATACTTTTGTTTTTTTTACACGGCCGGTAGGGCCCGCGTGCGACTGCCTCGTGCCACGGGACGGGCCCCGGAGGGAAGAATTTGGGCATCGCAACATGGGCCCCGTAGCATGTGTTAACTTAATAAAAGCGGGATAGCCGGGGAAAGAGAAGCCCGACGACCTGAGGACCTGGATGTCGGACGCGTGTCCTAAAGGCAGTGTTTTGCGTCCGTCCTTTTACGTGCTCATACGGATATACGTACCGCCTCTCGGTTTAAAAAAACCCTTCCGGCTGAGATGCGATCGGATCACCGCCTCCCTGGGCCCATCTCCCTTTGGACGTGATCACGTGTCTTGTATTATAGCGGAATAGGATACGCTACAGAGGCCAATAATACGTTGACACCTAGACATACTGGTTCTTGTAGATTAGCGGAGTGAAGGCGTTATTGTGGATTGAAGCCGTTTTCTGTTTGATCGGTACAGCTAACCCAAGGACTGCCCCTCATAAAACTTGTCGGCTAACTTTTTCTGGAGATAAGATTACTGTGCCCAATTATGAGTTATGATTCAATTGGCATCTGCCACGTCGCTTGATTTGATCAAAAGGTGGGGGACCGAGGTCGGTCGACCTGAGCCGGGATTCCTCCTCCTCTGGCCCCAAATAAGGACTAGTTTCACAGCTGACCGTCGAATCGGTGGACCCTAAGATCCAGGATCAGGATGACACTTGTAGCAGACCACATGGTGGTGCCCACGTTCGATGGTGGTTCGGTGTTCTTACCGTATGGTCTAAAATAAATAATGCATCATACCGTTGCAAGGGACCCCACCTCGAAAAAGTTGCAGACAAATTATTATAGTCATAAAAGCCATTATTTATCTTAAAAAGCGATAATCCATATTTTATATGTTGAAATAAAAAATAAATAACAGGTGCGGGATGGGGTGATCGCTCGTGGTGGTGATTGTGCCATATTTATTCGGGTTGGTCAACAATGACGAGGAGCTATCCTTCATGACGAGGCATGGAGTGCCGGCTAAATCAGATGACTGCAAACATAGATGGCTCATGGTTTTTGAAGGAGATAACCTCATGATTTTGATCACATATTCCACCGAGGATGCCAGATTTTTTTTTTTTTTAATATAACGGCGACTCACACTCTACAGATGTAGTTGTGGCCAACAAAATCAGAAAATAGCAAAGTAGATAAAAAATCCGGCACTATATCACGCTCCATCCATACGATGTCTTCGAAATGGTGAGCCATATAGAAGGTAACCCAATCAACTGCATCATTTGGTTTTCTGCAGACGTGTGTGACCTGATGGGAGCCACACTCCTGCAATAGTCTGTAAATGTCGAGGAGCAGTGGCCGCTAGATTCTTCTGGTGGAATAGTTGCCGGTGGCAGGCTGTGCCAAATCAAGCAAATAGAGCATGGATAAAAGTCATGCCTTAGCAAGGCACTGTTGTGGACATGGAGTTTGGCTCACATTAGTGGTGAGAGAGCTTACTATCGGAGCATGGCTTGAGGATAAACCATGGACATGGCATGCATGTCACACATTGGATAACTCATTAGTCCAATGGTTGAATGGCCCATGGATGGTGATGGCTTCTACAAGTCATGATACGGTGCTCCAGTGGCCGGGCACTCGCGTCAAGGTGTGACGTAGACATGGGCAGGACCAGATGTAGCTCAGGCGAGTGGCATGCATTGACGCTGGACTGGGGCGTTACAGAGCACAGAAAAATGTTATAATAGCCCTTAATGATTACGATGTTGTTATTATAAAACCCCGCTTACTTGCGGTCGAGGGCTGGTTAATTTCGTGCTTCATAGCTTCAGACTTACTAGGAGTACGGACAATGGGTCCATGCGCCGGATTAGGGTTCGGGTTCGGCTCCGGCAGGGCCACCGAAGCGGTCATTAAGCGAATGATGTGTTTCCTATTTTGTGGTGTCCAAATAGTTAGTTATTACGCACGATACTGTTTTAATTTGGGCCTTGAAAGTTGGGATGAGCGAAGGGCCGAGGAAGTTAGGTAGCGATCCTACGAAGATCTGCAAAACTATGTTATGTTTGCAATCAGAAATATCTAATGATCGATATCTGTTTGCTCCTTAAAAGAAATGGCAAAAAATCCTATGATGCGTTTTAACTATGTTTTGTTTTTCTTTTGTTTAGTTATTTGTGTAACTATCTTATTATGGCATGCCAAAATTTGAACCTGTAAAGCTGAACAAGATATCCCTATGTGATGCCTACTAGATTGTCTTAGCAAAACTTCGTTATTGAATCCTGAAAAAAGAGTTAGCATAATCTCAGGAAACTCTTGATCACATCTATTCTTCTGTCTCTCTTTCCAGTTTTTAAATTCCTTTTTATAAATCTTGTTGCACCCTCACAAGCAATTAAATAAAATAATAGAGAAACAATAGATAACAAAGCAGGTAAAAAAATATTAAGATTTAGCATGATCCATCCAAAACTCGAGCTACATTTGTTAGGGAAGTAAGAGATCCCTCATAATATTTAAATTAATACAGAGCTTCTTACATTTATTCACTAGGAGAAAATAATTTAGAGAAAACTCTCAAGGAAGTTTAGTATAAGAGAGAGAATGCACCAATAAAGTATCAAAAACAAGAAAGAAAAAAAAAGCAAGTTTGCCAAAATTGAAAATACGAGATAAATATGAAGAAAATTTTTCTTCTCTTTCTTTCCTTCCCTCTTTCTTCTCTCCATCCTTCAAAACACTCTTGTTTTGCAAGCCTTTATTATTCTAGGGCATTGCCTGCTCTATTTCCCTTTTGCTCTTAAAAGCTTGGGAAAAGATTGCACCTAAAAAAGACCAAAAAAAAAAAGAAGCTTGAGAAGAGACACCGCCCTCGAACCAGCGGCCTATAGGCCAAATTAAAGGGAGCGTAACGGTTGACTCAAATTGAAAGCTAACGAGTAATCAAAACATTTTAAAGAAGAGGGGGTCCAAGTGTCCAACTATAAATGGCTGAAAGCCAAGGGGATATAAGTATATAATTTTCTCTTTGAATTCTATGTGCCCATCACCATCATTATCAGGACTATGACCCTTGGGGTGCACCAGATTAGTTATTTAAAGCAATTCATCGATGCTTAGAAAAGTATCATCCTGGACTTCAATGTGGAACATTCCACCAATATATGGACTTCCCTTCTCGGATGTCTTTAATAGTCAACATAGCAATGAAGAAATGAAACACATGTAATCTAGAAGCAGAAGTATTTATTCTAAGCCGACATGCTTCAATATGAAGCTCTTTTGTCCATTTGTCAAATGAACTTCTAGCGGCAGCAAGTGGAAGACTGCTATGCTTCTGAAGAAACTCAGACATCCTGAAATGAGTTCAAATTCCGACTCTATTTCTCGGTCCCTTCCGTCTCTTTTAGACATTTTTTTTTTGAAAGGTATGCATAGCTATGGTGGTTGCTCTAGAAGGTTTATCCAAGAGAAGAATCCTAACTTCATTTAATTCCTAAGATTCTTTTATTATTATATTACACAATATATTTAGAGAAATAGATGTCATAAGATTTTCAAGGTATGACCATGTTCAACGAAGCGGCACTATTTCCTTTCCACCAAGATAGAATTCTAGAAAGTTTCTATTTTATCAAAAAATTCTAGAAAGTTTCTAAAGACAAAGCCATACTAATATCATATGACTTCTGCTCCAACTTCCACGGCAATCAAAGAAAAGTCGAGCTTCCATGCCTTGCATTCATGATCCTCTAAGAAGCATACAAACTTCTTTACCAACTCCAAGCTTTTCCACCCAAGTGGAAAACGGAAGCTCGGTTTACTTTGTGGACTTTGCTTTATTATTATTATTATTATAACCTACTCCTGATGCTCTAATACATCACACTCATGTCTCTCCACTGTTTAAAGGTTGTGGGAATTCTGCACTGCTGTAGGAATGTAAATAATTTTCTTAAAGGAAAGTAGGCTCAAGTGGCCAAAGTAGGTGGATATTGGATCCAATGTTCAAAGAAATTAGGTGACCTCAGAACTAGTGGTGTTTGGCAGCATGAACATCATTTTTAAGGCAATCCAGAAGAACTCGTGGTATTTCGATCATTTCGCTAACAAAGAAGAGAGACTCGAGAAATGAAGACTCTCTTGAACCTGCACATGTTTAAAATATACAATCATTTGTTTAGATTTTGACAGTTCAATGTTATTACATTTAAATTGTGATTTGCGACGGCTTTATTACTACTAGATTCTGCATTACTTTGTTCTAATTAAAGTGTCTTTAAAAATTTGGGCAGGTCTGATGTTGGGTATACATAAAGCTCCCTGCTTTCTAAAATTTAGTTGGCCTGCACTTTTGAAAGTCAAAACTCTAGACTCATGGGTCTGTATTCACAAAATCATATATGATATTGGGGAGATATAAAACAGATTAATATTGTGGATGTGTTAAGTTTATTGACTGAAATATAATTGCTAATAAGAGATCGAATGATTGGACTTCAGTCAAACCACTAATTGAGATATCGTAGACACTGTCTCAATAAAAGAAATCAAGCTAAGAAATTATTGGAGGAAAAACATAGAGAGATCATGATTGATGGAAGAAAACAAAGACACTAAAATGCAAGAAGATTGCGGAAATGTAATTATGTCATAGTGAAAAGTTGAATCACGTTGGAAGAGGGTCATCAATTGTATATATATATAAAACCAAAAGAAAAGCTATGAGGACAGAATCTAGGCTGCGCATTCTCATCCGGTGATTATGGATCTAGTTTTGACTTAAGTGAGAGGCAGAAATTAGAGGCAGTGGAAAGTGAGTGATGAAAACCTTCAATCCATGAAACGAGAAGCAGTGCTGCGCAACACATGGAATCAGGCATGGAAAATACCTAGAAAAATATCTGAAAATTATTAATAAGGTAACTCGAGAATTAATCAGTGCAATATGTTTATGGATGCACCCCAAATTGGTTATTTCACATTGAACCCATACCTTATTTGGGTCGTTAGAGATGCTGTCAAATATACCTTATGTTCTTGGAGCATGGACGAGCTCTGAAAGTTTGGCAGGATTCAATAGTGAATTTCCTTCTCTTTTCCTTATACAATCTTGTTTCCATTTAATCCAGTTTTGCGGTCAAGGAGGTTCTAAAATATCAAGAAGACTTTGATTCACTCCCTTTCTAGTAGTTTGCAATAGTGTCTACGGAATGTTTTGCAAGAGATGGTGATATTGTTGCAGCTAATTTTGTTATTTCGAGAACGATAAGTTACCGATTGAATCATTGGAAGCCATAGTGCAATAAATATTCACAAGTGCAGTTGTAGGGAATACCACCAGGATTTAAACCCTGAACGAAGAAATCCCATTATCCAATTGAGATATAACAACTGTTGGGATGGAGAGTATAACTGCCAATTTGTAATTTATTGCTATAGAAATAACATAATTAGTTTTGATATTGTCATAATCCGTTGCAAGAAGTCAAGTGGTTTTTGGGTAGCAGAATCTATGAATTCTCAGGTAGTAGCATGTTGGATATTCTTATAATGTTTAGCTTCCGGATGGCCACACCTCATTTCCTAGGGAGAGAATCCTTGGAAGGAAGAAGATTTTGTTATATTGGTGCCATTCAATCAGCATCTTTAGGGAAGCCAAAAGGTGGGTGATCTATGGCGAATAATAAAGCTATTTTCAGTTCTGGCAAAATCCTCCATTGTATGACGCACTAATGATGCTTGAAAACATGATACTATGCCTAACTTGTGGATGGGTTGCGACCAAGGCATTGCGAAAGGCACAAATATTTCAGAATGCATAGGAAACTGTTTAGGTAATCAATTGTGAGAACCTGAATACCATCAAATCAGAATGCGAGAGGAGGATGTGCATAAGGCGGCCCTCCGAACACATTGAGGCCAACTAAGTTTGGCACAATCAGGTACAAATCAATCATGATCCTAATCAATCATATGATTTTAACATTCTTTTCTTTTCACCTTTTGTCTTTGAGAAGTTACACATAACAACAATCAGCTGAATAAAGCAAATTATGTCCAGAGAGTATAACATAGGAGATAGAAGCTAGAGCCAACATGTGAGGCAATTCATTGGGTCAGATAACCTACAATGTAGATTGCGTCATTTCATTCATTTTAGCTAGATTTTTACATAAGGATGGTGTACTTTCCGTTGCAATATATTTTGTAACGGAAGTATACGCCCATGACAACAGCTCAGCAAGGCTAGAGCATGGAAAAATCATAATCCTATCTTTTGCTTTCAAATAAAAAAAATTATATCAATTTCCAACTTTAATTTATTTAAATTACAATCTCTATTTTAGCAAAGTAGCCTTTCGGTTGCATTTGGTTTGCGATTGGAATCAGAAACGGAATGGATTAGAATGAGAATTAAAAGAGCTATATTCCACAACACGTTTGGTTCGTAATTGAAATCAGAATTGGACTCGACATAGAATTTGAAAACTTCAAATTGGGTTTTGGCGAACTAGAACATTTCTGTTGTCTTTAGAATCGGAATGAAAATGAAACTTCTCCTAACCAAATGACTGAAATGGAAATCACTCATTTTCATTCCAAAGCCCAGCTTTTTCCAGCCAAACATGCCTTTTAATTCATAGTTTCTTAGATCTCAATGATAATCGAAACATTATTACATCCCCTAAATTCCTTCCATCGTTGGTGCCATCTCCATAAGACAGAATAATTAGATGAACAGTGCCATCTTATAGAAACACAGAAATTAATAAGGATAAGCCTGATCT
The DNA here is from genome assembly GCF_051530095.1 of Phoenix dactylifera. Taxonomy (NCBI): domain Eukaryota; kingdom Viridiplantae; phylum Streptophyta; class Magnoliopsida; order Arecales; family Arecaceae; genus Phoenix; species Phoenix dactylifera. The sequence continues at coordinate 26,449,869 of NC_143198.1, read as the reverse complement.
TGACTTACGACCATCGGAATATTATTCCATCTCCGTAGATACCTTCCATCCCTATCTTCTAGATAGTAACAGAATAATAAGGATAAGAACTATAAGACTATTGCACGCAAGATGATGCAATCTTGTCCATGAAAGAATGAGATCATGTCCAGAGGAAATCAATCGTCAAGCATAAGCACATGGGAGGTGGAATTGAAAGGAGGAAAATGCTCTGAAATGGTGTCATCAGGAACATGACTTTCTCGAAGAATTACTGACACGCGCCACAGCAGTTCCTTCCACACGTGTATCTCCACAAATAGGAAAGGAGGAAACGTCAAATGCTAGGCTTAACGCTTGCCCCTTTCTCCCTGCCCTTTATTAACGCCGTCTCCCCCGTCTCTCGTGTCCAAACCCCTTATCCCTCTCGCTTCCACTCGCCAGTTCCCAATTCCAGACGACAGTGAGTAGGCGAGGATAGAAGAAGAAAAGGAGAATAAGAAGGAATAAAGATGGAAGAAGATAGGGGAAGCCCGGCCCTTGTGCTTTCCCCCAGCTTCCCAGAGGCGGCGGCGGAGGACGCCGGCGATCGCCTCACCTCCACCGTCGATTCCCCTGAGAAAATCTCTGCCATCCCGGAGCATCAATACGAAGTGGAGGAGGACGATGATGACGATACGAGCGAAGACTTCGAATTCGCCTTCGTGATCAAAGATCCGGAGTCCATCCCGGCGATCACCGCCGACGAGATCTTCTCCAACGGCCAGATTCGCTCCGTATACCCGGTCTTCAACCGGGATTTGCTCCTCGCCGACGGCGGGGGCGATGGCGGCGAGGCGGTGGAGGAGAAGGCGGTGCGGATGCCGTTGAGGAGGCTATTAATTGAGGAGAGGAACGCGTCGTCGGCGTCGGCGTCGTCATCGTCGGAGATGGGCGAGCTGGAGGGGATCGATCCGGGGACGTACTGCGTGTGGCGGCCGGGGTCGGTGCCGCCGTCGCCGGCACGGTGCAAGAAGAGCTGCTCCACGGGGTCGTCTTTCCGGTGGCGGATTCGGGACCTCGTCAGAAGGAGCCGCAGCGACGGGAAGGAGAAGTTCGTATTCCTCGCGGCAGAGGAGAAAAAACCCAGCCGGAGCTCCGAGAAGAAGAAGAGCGAGGGGGAAGCGGCGGCGAAGGGGGAGGGGGAGAAGAAGGAGAAGGGGAATGAGGTGACCGACGTGGATATGGTCACCGATCACCGGATCTACTACAGGAGTAGGAACAGAGGCGGGCAAACGGCGAAAGGCGGGTGGCGGTCATTCCTTCCGTACAAGCCCGACCGTGTCGGTTTCCCAGCCAATGTGAACGGGCTCAGCCCTTCTCACCATTCCTACTAATTTTCCTTTTTGTTTTTGTTTTTATTTTGATGAGGTACTATCTTCTTGGTTTTTTTCTTATTTTTATCTTGTTAGACGCCTTGTTACCTGTAAATTTTTGTGGTTTGGGTGGTGGGAGAAGACTGTTCAAACTTATCTATTTCGATTGACCGATGAGTTCACCTTTTTTTATTAACAGATCAGTGTGAATTGTGTGATGTGGTATAAAGTTAGAGACCTTTGGGATGTGTTTTTTAGAACTTAAATTAGGTGTTTTCCTGTTCAAGTAACAACAAATATAATATAATAATGTATGATTTGTGAATCTCTGTTGTTAAACTTGTTTACAGCCCAAGTAATGAATTTGGCTTTCTGTTTTTGAAGTTATTTTAAAAAAATGCTTAGGTGGCCTCTTTTGGGCGAGAAAGGAAATTTCAAATCTTTCTAGATTTTGGAAATGAAGGACGGAGGAAGAGGAGCCTGGCGGCCCCTACTTATGAGCGTCTGATGTTCTTTTTGCTGAAAAGATAATTTAAGCGATATCATGTGAGACAGAGAGATATCACCACCTAAGTTGTTTAAATAGTTAGGAAAATATACTCACTGGCGAACTGACCCATTAGTTAAGACATGGGAGCCAATAGTGGTTTGAGATACCCTAGCTATTGCTTGGATTTCCGTATAATTTTCAATTGCTTGAAGTGGTTTAACAAATTGGGTTGTTCTACTTGTCAATGCCAATCCTTTGCTAAATTAAACCATAAGTTAATTGTTTCCACTGTTAAGAAACAGCTTCCAGTTCCATCTATCAATAGTAGATTAACTATATATATGTACGACAAAATAGTAGATTGACTATATATAAAATGGGTAAAACAGATCTATAACCATACAGCCATACTTCCCATCACCCGTGTAGTTCACCTACCCCAATTAGTTGGAGTGATTAGGAAAGCTGCTTTAATGGATTATGTTATCAAGTTGCTTTCTTCTGACAAAATAATAGAAAGCAAAATATCCTAGCAGGCATGTAAGAAAGATACATTAGCATACTGGACAAGCAATCATGTTCCTCATAACAATTGTCTAAAATTGCTTTTAGGAGTCACGGAAGAGCAGCTAGTGAAATTAGAATCATCAAGGCCCAAGCTCCCAAAGAAAGACAGAGCTCGCATCAGTCTGCTCCCATTTCAAAACATAGAAAGATAAGCATTAAGGTTGGTTAGAAACTCTGATTTAGATTTTAGATTGCTATATCTTGTACCGATAAACTCGGTGCAGGCCAGCACTTCTCCAAGCTTCACAAGGAAAGCAAACACTTGTAAGGGTTCCACTCTAGACATCTGATGCAAAATTACCTTACATGAAATGCAAAGAATTTGGATCTTTAGTATGGGGTTGAAGATGCCACGAACTCATACATTAGGACAGATATTCAGGGAAGTTTTCTCCCATGCACTCCCTTATGCTCTTTCTTGATCTACTTTTTGTTTGATGATCTAAATTCACATGAACTATATCACTAAATCTTTAATATGCCGAGAAACCAGTCGCCTTTTTGATTCCCATATATGAGCATGATTCTATATTGAAATCCATTAATGCTGGTCAAATGTATCTGGCCCCACTGCTTCAATGCCAAGTTCCTGTTCTTGTTTTCCAGATTGATTCATGTGTGTCGCCACACTACCAGAGCTCTCTGATTGAGCTGCAAGATCAGATGCTCTCACTTTTTCATCTTCTCCATTATCATCATGAGCTGTGGATCCCTCGTCACCAGACTCCTGCTTCTGAATGGATGATTTTGGCTGTCGGATAGCAGCTGCAGCTTCTGGCATCACAATTGATGGTGGCTGAGGTGGGACCCAACCCTGATAGTTTGGACGTTCATTGGCTCCCATCCGGTGAGAGAACTGCCTTGGTTCGTCTGCTTCAGAATCTATTTCGGTGATCCTCACAGTCTTCCTTCTCCACGAAGGCTCTGAACCATCAGAAGATCTCCCATACTGCTGAGAGTTGTCTTCTTTTACTTCGGAACTCACCCCTTGACTGCTTGCTTGGGATTGAAGGCCATAAATGGGCCTTTGCTGAGCCTGCTGAGTGCATTCCCATGGCTGTTTGACAACAAAAATGAGGACACATCAGTCATTTTTGGTTTTTTAAATGAAGGAAAAAGAATCTGGAACCTATTTCATTTTATATTGCAAACTTGTGATCTTTCAGGTGCTTCAAAATCCAGATGTTACTACTATCGTTTCCAATAGAACACCAATTAATTTGAAAACATGAGTCAATAGTACTGTGAGGGTGCCCTAGAAAATTGTAGAAATGGCCTTATTTGGTGCAGTCCAGGTGCTCACAACCTATCATACAGCCATATACTATAAGTGATGATCGCAATCATATGATGGTCATAAAACTGTTGTTTCATTAGCACTTTAAGATTATTCAGAAGTCCATTGTTCACAAGGATAATACAGATTATCAAGCAAGAAAATCTCCCGAACAAAACATCTTGGCCAACCAAATGGAAGATAAAGATATTGTAAATAAGCCTTGCAAGAGATGATTGGTAATATAGCTTTCTAGGATGAAACACACATGGAGATTCAGTGTCTAGAAAGCAAACTGATCTAGTCGATATGGTTGACTTAAAAAGGATCAAGGTACGATCCACTAAAGTCTGGTTCACATTTTCATCAATTGTTGTGGCCAAATTCCTGGCCAAAAGGACCTTGCATAAGTGAGACGCTTGCAATGGAACCTAGGAGGTCAGTTGGCGGATGAGCAGACCAACAATATTAGTTATGCAGCTTAAGCTACCTATTAGTTATGTAGCCTAAGCTCATGCAATAAGGGAACATCCCCTTAGCTTCTGAATGAATCCAAGCGAGGTGCTTACGAGGCTATGTTTGATAATACAATAGTGAATCCATTTATCAGGCAGAAGTTATTTGCCAAAGAGCCAAACTGGAAAGAATCCTATATCAATGACTTAGAAAGGTAGATAATGTGATGATGGCAAAGAAAATTTCAAGATGGCCTCGACAAATGTATGTAAATACTGATAATTAACTGAAAACTAAAAATGATTATTGGCAGTGAACTTACTGTCCTTGAATACATTTACATACCACTTGATGATCAGATCTAGCCTTGGAGAAGAGATCAGAACACAGAAAATAAATATAGATTTTTCTTGCAAGAAGGTTATGGACCAATCTAAATGTTCCCTTTATTTATTCAGAATCAACATAATTTTAATTATCACAGGTTCTTTAACTTCTTATGAGTCTGGAATTGGTTTTATGCATTAGATTTAAAAAGTAGAAGTCACCAGTAGGCTATTTTGGCATGATGTGTTCTTTTCTGACAACAAACCACTTCCAAACTTTTTCTCCCATTCCTAACACCTTTCCCAAGCACTCCCCCTTCCAATTCGTTACCCCTCATCATATTATAAATGTTAACACTAAAGCAACTAATCTAGGGATGAAATATATTGAAGCTGAAGTATTCAACTGGTGCAAATCTGATTGCATAAATATCAAAAAACTATCGTTCTTTGAAGGGAAAAATATCAATGACTTAGAAGAGTAGAAAAGAATGGAAAAAGTATTTTGTAGATTAATAAGATCCTCCAAAAATACATGCAAATATTTGTAGACAATTGCAAGGTTAAAACAACTGCCCATCAAAAATTTGCTTTTTTGAGAACATATTTCAATCAGCTATCCTGCTATCACAGCAACATTAGTCTCAGAAAATCAACTGTATTATTTTCACATAAATGTGAGTATTAGATTACCTGGTAAAAATGATTTCAGAATGGTGTTTGTAATTTAAAAATGCAATTTTAGAATTAATATATGCTAATTCTTTACTTTCAGTGGATTCAAAGCTTGCTTTGCTTACTATTTAAAGTTAGGAAAAGTTGCTCACTCATTTTTTCGGCACGGTATGTCCCCATCTTACCACAAATTTCCCCCCAACTTCACTCCTTGTCAGTCCACCACTCTTAATTTTATCCTATTGATCACAATATCCACTTTCTCCACACTGGAGTCTATCACCACGAACTCCATGACGTTTCACTGCTCCCATTTAACCTTGCCTCTCCCCTCTCTAAATATCTGCTATATACATATACTAGCTAATTACATTAATCAGCCCCAACTGACGAGCCAAATTCAATTCACCAATTTCAGCAGCATGATCCAGCATGATTTTTCCCTTCACTCAGCTCCTGTCCAATAAACTCTAGTCTGCTACCACCACCAAAACACTTCAACCTCTGTGTGTGGGTGTGCATGTGCGCACACGTGAACCTGTGTGTATGTGCATGTGTGCATGTGCACCTCTCTACATATGCTGCCCCTTCCTGGTTTGCGAAAAGCAAAGATGAGATGTGTTGACGATTATTGGAGGTGTACGGAAGTGAGGGGTGGCTGATACTAGGATGCAACGGCAACACAGGGTGCTCTATCTGCAACAAGGAAGAAAGAAAACGTGTTGCCTACATGACCTGCTTGATTGGAATTAAAATTGAAATCCAATACATAAGAGTAAACACTCTCTCTCTCTCAAGTATCCATAAAGATTATCGTCTCAAATTCTTTCAGAGCACAAGATCTGAAATGTGAAGCTGGAGTCAGGACACCCAACACTGATGGTCACTATTTGCCGAGCAAGCCACATGGTGATCATCAGTTGTAGAGTTCCAGATGAGTCAATACATTAGTGCAACCAAAACCTAAAATAAAACCTCGGATACATATTAAAAAAGGTTAAATAACATTTAAAGTCCAAACCTTGACTCGAGGTGCCATAAGAGGACTTGGTATAGGCTGATTAGGGTTGGGAGGCATGTCATCAATCTCCTGTGGGTCAGATAAAAGAGCAAATGGTTAAATTTAGATGATTAAAAAAAATCTAAGGTAGAAAACCCAGGGAAGGAATAGTATACCTTGATGTTAGGAGGTTTTTCTCCTCTTTGTACCATTTCCATGATCTGAAAATTAGAATTTGACACTTAGTGCTGTATCTTTGATCCTTAAGTAAATGATAAGCCCTATCATTTATCTTTATTTTTGTGCACTGAGGCAAATTGCTAAATATTTTATCAGCATTTAATAGTTTTAGGTTAAAAAATCAATTTGACCATGGATAATTTTAAGAACTGGAGACCAAAGCCATCAATCTCGAGAAAAATAGCCCATGATTCAGACAAAGAGTCCATGATTGACGAAAATAATACAGCAATTCCAGGAAGCTGTTTCAGATTGAAGAAATGAAATGAAGGACAGCTGAAGTTCCTATCCATCCGCTATTGCGATCATACTAAGTAGCTAACCTTCAAGATCTGATCAGACAAGCATGTACAACCACTTAACCTGCCCAAGCATCTTTCATGTTGACAGATAGCCATTGAATAACACAAAAAAAAAACCTAAAGAAGCAAAACACTGTTGTAATCATGTGTTCATGCTAGTCTATGGTACCATGAACTATACTATTCGGAGTTTGTGAGTAGAACAAAAGTAAATTACTTGTGGACCCTACAAATTCCAAGACCCAGAGTACAATCGTATTGGAATGCTGCAAGCATGGCTATTTAGCTCAGCTCAGCTGTCTCATCCCACATACCATCAAGATAGATTATATTTAGACACCGATATCCCTTGAAAGAACCTCCTCATCTAAAACAAAACATGTTTTCTTAGAGCTTATTGTTAAACTCCTCAATGGGCTTTCAATCTTATCCTGTAAGATTTTTTTTTTTTTTTTTTTTTTTTTGGTAAAAAATAGGAGGGGAGGGGGAGGGACCAGCCCACCCGCGTAGCAGCCCCATTACTGGGCCCCCCTTCCACCAGGGAATGTTCGATACAGGTCGCAGGTTTTCGCGTGCCTTCCCCGACCCGTGGGCTCACCCCACTGGGTTCACCGCCTCACGTGTGGGTACGTCACCCCAGCGCCACCTTGGTACAAGTGGAAGGAAAGCATAACCGCCAACAAGCCAGCCGGGCGTGGGACATCCGGTCCCCTAATTTAATCGACGCCCGCGCGTTTCGAACCCGGGCAACTTGGGCGGAATTATCGCCCCCTTACCACCAGGCTACTACCTTGGTGGCTATCCTGTAAGATTCAATGTACATGTCTCCTAGCCGATAAATGATGACACCCTTGTGATGGCAAGGAGCTAGGTTTGTCAACAAGGATGAGATGGCCTGTTATATGTTCTTTCATGGGCTTCTACAGCACAATGAAAACTGAATTCCAGACATAGACATTAACTCAAGCATGAAGAAAAGCTAGTCACAATGGTAAGAAATTTGGTCTGAATATGATGGTCTTCACTACAGACCATATTACTTGTACTTTTAGCTTCTTTCAGATGAAAGTGGATGAAGATTAGAGAGGTTTGGCGAGGTCTAATGCAGTTCAGCCTACTACTCCCTTGAATGGACAGGCTTCTGCACAAAATAATTTAAACCTGTGCAGTCGATGCAGGGTTAATTCCAACAAACTGATAGAGGTGATAGTGGGGCTTAGCCCAACCTAGCTGTCAACAGATATGGTAACTGTGATAGCTTTACATATTTAATCATTACAATATAGGCTGTTGAATGCCCTTTAATGAGCATAATGGAATGATAATAATGCTGTTACAAAGAACGTGCAGAAGATAATGCAAAGTGGATCTTTCAGTAATGTTCTTTGCGTAACAAATACACCCTACAGATAAAAGAATATGAGAAATGCGGGATCTACATACATTACAAACATAGTCTACAAACAACTAGTCAAAGCATCATTCAGATATAGGAAATTTGGTATACGTTGTGTGCAAATGAATTTAATGCACATGGACAATTAAGTGTGCACACGGATATGTATGTTTCACCTTTACATCAATAGAATTTATAGTCCCTACTTGAGTTCTGTCCATGAACCCCTTGAGGTGGTGGCTTATTCATCAAGCATGACCTTTCAATAATAATATGCATATGGCATCGGCATTGCATGCTTGCTCATCAATATGGGTTTTGATAGGTCATACTGTGGTGGATCCAAATAAGGTCAGCACTCGAACAGAATAAGATAATCAGGTTCAAATTCAGATTAGGGGTTTCCTCATTAGCTTTGACTTAAGTGGATCCATAATCAGATAAATGATAGCAACATAATATTTCTAAAATAATAGGCTACCTATTAGATTAGGAAGCACAATATTTTCATATGAAATACCATCATTTTATTTTTGTGATGCTAAGTAGTTACCACTTGATAGGAATCAATGATCATGGCCTTCTAGCAAACTCTAAGTTCTTATTATATTACATTCGATAGCTTGCTTCAAGACCAAAAGATGAAACTGATATAAACTAAGATACTTCAAAGTGCATATGCAGAAATGATGCAGTTCGATGCAGGCATGGTTCTACACAAAAAATAACAAAATATGATATGTTCAAGGTTTGCCCTGGTGGTCCCACTGCCCTGCTTAGCAACCAGAAGTTCTAGATTTGATTACAGGTTGATGCATCCTCAAAAATCTGGACCTGGGTTATTATAGTACAGGTGGGCCTCCCCCCTTTCTCTCAGAAGAAAGATGTTCTCAGCAAGTTGCATACCTCGATAAATGACTTCGGGTGAGGTGGCATAGCAGGTTCCATTGATGCAGGTGCTGATGAAGGCCTCACTGCATACAGGCATTGCATCAGTTAAAGCAACAGCAAGAAACATCAATTCTAATGTAAAAGTCAAAACTGGAAATAAGGATCCGGATGATTACCTGCCCCAGAGTCCACCATCTGAGCACCATTTACTTTTGCATGCTGGGCAACACAAAAAGAAAAAAAGAAAAAAAAAAAGGGGGAATAATTGGAAAGTTGCCAAAGATTTGGATTGCAAATATCAGGAGTGACAATGCAACAATTGCTAGATTACCTTTGAAAGTGTGATAGAAGCACTTGGATCTGATTGGCTGACATGAGATTTGCACCATGAACTGTTAGTGGTCCCTGAAGATTCCACAGAAACAAATAGCAAATCAACTGCAGTGCTTCATTAAAGGATGGAAGATGAAATACTAAATCAATTGTTTCTGATAAGAACAGGCATTCAGGAGAAAAATTTTGTATGTAGGTATAATTTCTTCCTTTTCCCCTTTTTTTGTCCTATAAAAATGATGAAAGAATCGTTTAAAGGTCTTTTACAATAGAGCCATTCAACAAAGTTTTAGCTACTACTCATAACATGGAGAGGACCAATATGCAAGAAAGTCAAATATAACAAACATACACAGGAGCCGCATAACATCACTATACAAATGTTGATTACAAAAACCAGGAGCTGCACCGCACGTTGCTTGGATAAACATGGAGATACATCCTTAATGCAAAGCCTAAACCATGATAGATCAAAAAAAACAAGCCTTATCTCATCTGGATGGGTTCAGCTATATGAATCGAGGTATGATTCATTCAAATCTGATAAATTTTGCCACTTTCGTCACATCAACCCTCTGTAAAGTGCCAAATACATGTGGCTCTGGACAAGGTAGGGGCTAGTCATGAAACCTATAAAGCTAGTTGGTGTGCAGGATGACCCATCTGATGCTGACAGCCCATGCAACAAAAAAGGAAACAGCGAGGTTTGATATACGAAATCATATTCGCCCTGCGAGGCACAAAGCGAACAAAACACAACTGAATTTTTATTTATTCAATAAGCATAAACTTACAAAAAAAAATCAAAGATATGGAAAAACAACGTAACATATGAAGAAAATAAGAATCCATGACCAACAGAAGTTGCATTTATTCAGTTTTGTCTCCCAACCAGGAAACAAGAGTGAACATTAAGAATAAACCAGAGATGGTAAAAAATAATCACATAACATGGGTACATACGAGCGAACATGGCAGTCAACCAGTCAATGGACTTCAATATTTTAAAGCCACACATATTGTAATCATCAGATGCCACCAGCATATTCTAAAGCATTAGATTACTAATGGAGATGTAAAGTGCTGGAATTCCAAGTAACTACTGGAAAGAGTTGCAAATATGCATTCAAACCCAATTGGCCTGATATACACTATTGCAATAGGTTATGATCCATATAATGACACATTCAACCCCAAAGTGCTTCTGTAGTTAATACTAGTACTCCAAATGAAATATGCATTTTTCCTGGAAGAAAAACTTCACAGCTTCATAGATAGAGTATTGGTGCTAGTTGCAGAGACACTAATTTGTATGGAAATGTTCTACCATCATGCCCTTTCTCATCTTCTCTTCTATTACACCAGCCAGTTCTAGTAATCAGAAGATTGTCAATGTTAATTGACAAATCATTTATTTATTATGTCACAGGAAAATGCCTAGAATTTATCCAAAGTCCAGATTATTCGGATCCATCCTAATTCTGTAGAAAAGGCAATATTTATTCTATAGTAATTTCAGTAAAAGCCATGTGGGATGTTTTATTGAAAACATCTCAACAAATGGTCTGCTTCAAAATGGAAAAACCTGACAACTTTGACAGCCGATGATATTCAAGCCAGCATCACTAAGTTAAGCTTTCTGATAGGTAGTTGATATGATATGATCAAAATATTATTTTCACGAAAATCAATCAATTGACAAGGCAATTAGTCATTTGATTGAGCAAACTTACTGTTCCATGATTTATCCTCATCTTGTGACTTAATTACTTCCCTTCTCCTTTCCAGCTTACATATAGCATTACCCAATGATTTCATCTCCTCCACTTGGACATCTAACATTCCCATATATGCCTCAAAGTACTTTTTTCCTAAAAAGAAAAAGAAAGTAAGGCTCCAAGTCAAACTTTAATTGTAGGATATTAGTAATTCAATGTCAAAAAGAAGAGAAAGATCAGCATTAGAGAACCTTCATTTTTCGCATTTAACAATTCTTGACTTGCTTTAGCTGCAATAGCAGCAGCTGAGACAGCCGCTTTTGCAGCTTCTGCTGCTCCCTCAGCCAGGCCTGATCTTGATATTTCATCTTTCTTGACATCTTTTTCTTCTGCTACAACTTTCCGGATCCAGGTTTTCAACCTAGGAATAACCACATTCTATAAAAGCAGATGAGTTAGAAGGAATTCAGAATTTTATGAATGATTCCAACTTGACTGCAGTAAATATATTACATCTCATGAATGAATTGTTAGCAAACATCAAATAGCTGAGCATTATTATCTAAGCTACCTAACAACAACAGCAGGTGTGCAAAAACCAATTGGTACCTTGAAAAACAAAGCAGTTCCAGCTCCTGAAGCAGCAAGGACCCCAACAGCAAGAAAAGCATGGGACCAATAAAACCTGGTTTGCTGCAGGCTTGGAGCCATGACAACACCGCCGACAGGAGCAGGTACTGGTTGTGATGACTGGCTGGGAACTTGTGGATGCACACCTGCAGATGTTTGGCGGAGAAGCTAATCTTGAAGATGATGATGGTGATGCTGTATTATAATTATGGTATGCCGTACCGTATCGAACTGGACGGTACAGAGCGTATCGTACCATATCGGTTCGGTATTGATACCGGTACCGGTGGCGTACTGACACTCAGTATGCCAAAAAAACCGCGTAGGTACCGTACCGACACTATGCTAGCGTGGCACCGGTACAGGGTCTGGTACCAAGACAGCAAACCTTGATTATAATAATAACAAAAACAACAATAAGAATAATATAGAAAAAAAAATGAATTCTTAGACAACCACATAAGGCAAAAACATTTTATTTGACAAGCTACAGCTTCACGATAATATCAAAATGCCCAAACGTTATACGGACTCAGGCAAAGAAAAATCTCTGCAACAGAAATCTATTAAATTATATTCTCGTGATAATAAAAATTTCATGTGTTTTTCATGTTTATGGATAATGTTTGTTAGCTTATTGGGGTCTGAAGGATTAGTTGGAAAGTTCTAAACATTCCCAAAGGTGTTCTGATGAGGGATGATAGGAAGTATCAATTGGGCCCAATGAACTGTTTTACCCCCGACTTGGTAGCTTGATGCATCATGTCTCACACCGAAGTCATACACCCTTGGCTGACCTAAAGGAATATGCTTGCACAAATAGCAAAAAAGCTCCACTAGTTCTAGTAAACCATCAGGATCAAGGTCCGCAATCTCGGTACCGAGTACTGTATTGGTACCTTATCGGTTTGGTACAGTACGGTACACCTCTGTGCTGAAATAGCTCTCTTATCTATTTTCTCAATTTTCATCTCAGTACGCCTCGATATGGACCAGTACATACCTTGATACACCTCGGTATGGGATACTAGGAGGTTTATACTGACTTGAATATGTGTTACATACTGGTTTTTTCCAATACGGTCTGGTACGCTCCGTACCGGACGGTATGGCAAACCTTGATCAGGATCACTATCAACAACAAAACTATTTATATTTCAAACCAAAAAAAGAATCACTTTAGCTAAGAAAGAGGGAAAATAATGAAAATTTAATTAAAATCCAAAAGAATTTCGTTGCTACCATTGCATGATGCTAAAATCAGCACTAAGCTCAATGATGATTGAAGTAAATCTTGCTAACCTTAGCCTGTTAAAAAAGAGGCTATTACCCAATTATGGTCCAAGCAATCCGAGGTTCTGGAAGGGGTAAACTAGGGATAGACCTAACCTTTGGCCTTGTTTTTTTTTCTTTGTTTTTGCATAAAGTGGCTTCCCAAGACTCGAACTTGTGTCATTGCATTTGTCAGCCCAAGCTAGCAAGCAATGCCCTAAGGTCGGAGGAATCGGTACCAGGCACCATACCGATTCTCCGGCCGGACGAGTCGGTACATGTCGTGCTGGGCTTGTATCGACAAAAGGCACGGTACTATGGGAGAGAGGTAAAGAGAAAGAAGGGGGAGAGAGAGAGGGAGGCTAGCAGAGGGTGGTGAACACTGGCGGAGGCTGCAGCAGGCGAGGCCGCGATCGGTTCTCCTGTTTTGAATGAACCCAGAGGTCCTGTCACGGCCTCACCTACCGCGGCCTCCGTCGGAATAGGGAAACCAGCCGTGGCCTCCGTCGGCCCTCCGCCGACGTCCTGACCTCTCCCTGTCTCTCCCTCCCTCGCTCTCTCTTTCCTTCTCCTTCTCCGACTTCGGTAACGGATCTCATTTCTGTTGCCGAAACCGTACTCGTGAGCCTCCGATATGGCTCGAAATGGCCGAAACGCCCGGTTCGAAATGGTTCCGCCAACCTTGCAATGCCCCAAAACTTCTTCAGATATTGGCTGCTAAAAATAGGACTCCTAATTTGGCATACGCACCTTACTAAGACAAGACTCAGAAGTCAGATGACGAGTATTCACATGACAAGTGATTTACATGATAACAATATAAAAATTAACCAAAATAGATACACCATAACATTAAAGAAATAAAGATACAGATTAAAAAATTGACCCATACTCGACTCCTAATAGTAATTTGATACCTTTTTCATTCTTCTTCGTCTTTTTGTCTCATTCTGCATCAATTAATTCTGTTGTACGAAGGATCACTTCAAGCTTATATCTTCCTTTCTTATTTCATTTTGGAGGTGCTTTTGTATCTTGCATTTTGATGCCCCTCTTAAGATTATTACAGGATACATGCTTTTTTCTTGACTATCATTTATAAGACCCTGGTGTACTGGAAGTTGCTCAGATTTTTATATTGACAATGGTAACGCTTTGTTGCTGTCAGTGATATTAAACAGCCAATAAGGATGATTTAGTCAGAATATGTTATTATATTATTTGGATTTGGATAACAATGTATGATGTTGCTGGACTACATAAAGATAATATTCTATATCAAGAAATTTCTGGGGAATTTTGTGTATGCCAAAACTTATTAACACTTGTAATTTTGCACCACAAAATTTGACTCGATATTGAAGACGATACCTTGATTTTCTGTATTAGTCTCGACACTTGGAACATTTGGAGGTGGATCCTGAGATACATAAAAGATGATTAATGAATTTCTGTGCACTTGAAAAGAATTTATAATTTCCATGAAGATTTGCCACCAAACAAAGAAACTAGCAATAAAGTAAAATAAGTAGACATATGGGGAAAACTTTACAGGTACACGGCGGAAGGCTTCATCAATTTCCTCCTTTGTTAGCCCTTTCTTTTCCAGGAAAGTGTGCCTGTAAATGACTGGGGAACCCCTTACTTTCGGATGTGACAAAAATTGAACAGCATTCTGAACTTGCTCCTCCCTCATTGGTTCTGCGATTGCAAAAACTGGTCTTCTCGAAGATTCATCAGCAGCCACATCTTGTTTGACATCTTGTCCACCTTCCTCCACTGGTTTTGATAACTCAGGGCCTAAAATCGACATACGAAGATATTGTTAGTATTATTAAGTATTAAAGGCAGAACATCTTATTTCCTACAAAAGAAAATGGGTATTAATATATGCATTGACCTGTGTGCATCTTCCAACAAGCAGCACCAGCTTAAAGGTACTAAAATAAACAGAAACTGACACTAACTGAAAGCTTTCATTGCTCATGACTGCTACCAGCTGTAATAACAGGTAAAAGCATTCTAGAACTCAACATGCCAGGAATACCGCCATGTGTACCAGGGGCAGGGGAACTTCATCCTTTCTTGAATTCTTCCTCCCTTTCTGGTGATATTTAATGTATGTCCCATGTAGTTTATTCCATGTGTTTTAAATTGTACAGAATTTAGTAACGCATGATTGCTATATCAAGGTAATTCTATAGGGGTAAAATAACAACTCTATGAGACAGAACAAAGGAATGAGGAGCGCGGGACTTGGAAAAGAATGCGAATGTGATGTAGCCATAGGTCTATGTTCTTACCTGGACAAAGTAATAATAAAGTAACAATATATATACACATAAGAGTGTATATATACATGTATCCATCTTTTATTCAGACTTAGAGGCTTCCATGTCAACTCCCAAAGAAATCGAAGTAACACTGGGTAACTTACCTCTGCTTGAATTTACATAAATATTTATTAATAGGGCAGTAATGGTGATAGAACCAATAGAAGCCCTCAAAATTACTAACAAATTAGTTTTTTGAGTTTCGGAGGAATGTAGCAGGTATAGTGATTTAGTAACTACCATTGTCAAATAGGAGGCAAACAGATTCTCAGATGTGAAAGTGCTTAGATGGAACTATCAGTGGATTTATAAATGTTTAGATTCAGTAGTTTGTTTACCATACGAAAGAGAAGCAAAACAAGTGGTAGAAATCCGTGAAATTGGCATGTACTGCAGCAATTTCCACATTTTAAACCTTATTTCAGCATCAATTTAATTATTATGATGCGCCAACTTGAATAAATAACAACAAATTCGTGTTTTGTCCAATCTAATTTTGCAGCCCTATTACCAGCAATGTCGATTACTTCACCAGTGAGTCTCCCTTCTTCAAATGTACAAACCACTTTTTTTTCTTGGTACTAATTTAAGCAGTGTATAAGCTGTAGGTCAGTCTGCTACGGAAATACTAATAACCCATTTTCAATCACTCGCACCTCCTTCCACTATCCATTTCATGTCTGTTTCAAGATCTTGTTTTGTCATCACATCTATTCGTCTTTAGACAAATATGACAAATAGGAGCAGATAAGATCCAATCGTGGACTGATGATGTTAGATTAGAAATAGAGAAAGAAGCAAAAAGAATTATGAAATAAATAGGAAAAATATAAGAAATGAACAGGAAAGCAGCGAAGGCCTCGAATCCCAGAAGAATTATATCAAACCAAAGAAGAAATCAGAAGCAAGAAAAAGGAAGCGATGATTGGGGAGAGAAGATTTCACCTGGATTCTGACGATTGTCCCCGAGGTGAGTCGGAGAAGGAGCGGCGGATTGGGTCGACATTCCCACCTCCGAGCCACGTACCAATCTTCTGAGGCGGTCGAAGAGAGAAATCGGCGACTGCCAAGAAGAAATCCGGAAGGGTTCCCAGGGGGAGAGAAAAACTTATGGGGATGGCTAAGACTTAAGAGCAGCGTCAGTCGAGACTCGGCGAGGAAGAACCCAAATGAAAAGGTGCAACACGGAAATCGATGTACTAATATATCGAGAGAGCCAGGAAGGCAAGTCGGGGGTATCTGGCTATCTATGACATCGGTCGCGTTAATCGCACGGAAATACCATGCTCTAGGGATTGGTCCGGCCAGTGGCCCTAAGAGGCGGGGCTCTTCGGGCAATGACGATATATGCACGCGGAACTCTCGTGTGTTTTTCCTTTGGAGCTGGGCTGTTAATGGGTGAGGACGGGCTGGAATCTGGTCTGATCAAATCAAATCAAAATAATAATAATAATAATTGTAGCTGATTCATTTATGAATTAGAAAGATTAAATGCACATCCAACTAATATTATTTTTATGGGAATCTTTATCAGATCTTTCAATTCCTTTACTTTTGAACCACGAAGCACATGAAATGAATGATAGACGAGTGAGAGTTAAAGAATCTAATCAAGGATTCCAATTGTTTGAGAGTTTTAAGCATGGGCAACAGAACTGTTCCAAACCATCCGATTCGAAACTTGCCGAGCCACACCAGACTGAGGAGAGAGAGAGATAGAAGAAAAAGAGGGAAAGTGAGTGAGAAAGAGAGGGAGAGAAAGGGGGAGAGAGGGGGGGAGAGTGATGCTAGGAAGGGGAGAGAGAGAGAGAGAGAGAGAGAGAGAGGGGCTCGGAAGTTCTCTCCTCCTCCGATCGTCCGCATATTGGCCAAAACATGTTTCATTAGAAACAAAGCTCAGCCGATGTGCAGAAGGCCAGAGGAAGAGAGAAGAGCTTCCAAACTCTCTCTCTCTTCTCCCAGCATCTCTTTCTCCCTCCCTCTCTTCCTCTCTTTCCTTTCTCCCCCTCCCTCTCTAGTTTTTCTTTCTCGATACTCACTAGGACGGGATAGCACAATATCGTATCATATCGTATCACCGGCTTGCCAGCACGGGTGCTAATTCTAATACTACCAATCTTGGTTGTAAGGGTCCAATTTGATTGGAAAAAGGAAGAGAGAGCGCTTATGATATTTGGTACATATAACAGTGCTTATAGGATAATTAATGTTGGATGTGATCAAAAAATAAATCAAAAATTTATATGGTGAAAATTATGTCAAAAGAATACCTCCAACAGCCTTAAGAACATTATTTCTCTTCCTATGCAGGGTAGATAGCTATAATACTTCCAAAATACAATTGGTCTCCTATTCAGCATGGCTCCTCTTTGTTGGAGTACAAGCACATTTAAAGTTTGACCCCATCGACTCCTTCAGTAATATATAGTACAGCTTAATCAGATATGAAAGTAGGTCAATTTTATTAATAGCCCTGCACTATTATGTTTATTTTCAAGAAAATTTATAAAGTTAGCTACAACTCATAAACATGGCTCTCACGGCCGCTTTCCGCATTATTACCAAAGGTACTTGTGACCAAGTAATTGAAATAGGTACCCATCACTATAAGAATAGAGTGGAGACATAATTCTCATGTACATGTGTGTGTATATATATATATAGAGAGAGAGAGAGTGAGTTCGACGGCACACTTGGTGTAAGTCCTATAATAGGCTATCCAAATTCAAAATCCAAAGCATAAATATTATATACACTATAAGAAATGCCTACAACCAAGATTCATATATTTTGGTAATCTCTAGTCCATGCATCAAATCAATGCAAAAATAAGCATCATCATCTATACTAGTATAGTAAAATACATGATAGAGAATATAAATTAAAAATTATTTTATAGAACATTATTTAAACATCTTAAAATATGGATAAATTTCAATTCACTAGATTTTGATAATTAGATCATAGTAAAATATAATATCATGCTATTAGAATCGTTAATTTGATACATATTTGATTATTTGATTGGAGATCATAATAATATATAAATTTTGGTTTCTAAGTATTTTTTGTAGTATACTATTTTTCAAGAAGTTAATGTGAAGTATATACTCTAACCCATATATATATATATATATATATCCGTTTGGGTGTTTTATAAGAAAGGTACGATTTGATTAGAAAAAAACGTAAAGGTGACATAGGCCAAAAGTTAGGAGGTAATTAATATATTTTTAAGATAAACGAGAGCGTATAATCAATAAGAAATACGACAAACAGAATTAAGAGAGAATACTCCCTGATTTCCAAACTATTATTTTTATATAGTATAAATCATTGAGAGATTCTGAATGGAACATCAAAACAAAATGAAATAACAAACTGAAGAAATTCAAGTGGAGAATAAAAGATCATAAAGCATGAGCATGTCATCCCCTCTATTTTTTTTCTTCAATGTATTATTTTTGTTTCTCAGCCATTTGTTGTATGTAGTCCTCCTGATCATCTCAATCAATCCTTGACCGAGACACAGCTCACCAAACAATTCACTATCCTAAGGTTTTGTGGATAAGGGTTTGTTCATTCATGGCCACCTATCCAGGCAAAGAATTAAACATAAATGTATTCTATTTATAATTAGGTTCATCCCAATGAATTGAAAAAAAAAAAATTATAGAAAAAAAATTCTCCTAAATCTGTTTGTTTTGAACAAATTGGCATGTTCCAGTTAAAAATTATCACGTCTAATTGGAGCCAACCATTTTTATAAAAGGATAATGGGCCGTGTTGGATACATATCCATGACATTAACCAAGTGATCACATGCAGTTTTAAAACAATTTATGCGTGAATCATTATAAACAACTCCTAAATACATTGAACGCAAAGCTCAAACCTAGCGCAACTCAGTGGTCCAACCTAAACTTCAATTTGATGAATCGATGTTCATTACAACACCTCAAAAAGTCCAACCATCCAACCTAACATGAAGATGCAAACTTCTTGTTTTGACTGTTGACCATGTTAATCAAAATTCTAAATGTACATAATGAGTAATACATGTCTCCCTCTTCAAAGTGAATCTTATCCAACTACTAGCATACTGATTATAGACTGCACTTGTACATTTTTAAGTTCAAAGTTCTGGAATTAATACCCACTATTCATAATGAAATGAGTGTGGTTCAGGTCCACCATGCACGAATTGAAAATTAAGTTTACACTTCTGGCTGCCCGCCATACATGACAAGCTTTGAGATTGCAAAATTGGGTTTTATTAATAGCTATTCTTGCATTTAAAAATTTTCCAACCGCAAAACCCAGCTGCACTCCAAGATGTCGCCAGAATGAGCACATCATGTCCAACTTCTTACACTAAACATCCCCACTTACACCCAAGATCTTGTTCGCCTCTCCCTCCCTCCCTCCTCCCTTCCTCTCCAATATCCCTTGCTCCATTAGACAGCTCTCACACCTCTCTACCTCAACCGTGCAACTCACGGCTCCATGCATGGTTGAACAAACCTTGAGATGATTCGAGCTCGGTCCTGCGATGGACATGCTCTTAGGAGACTTTGGAGAAGTCCAAAGTACATGGTCGTACGTGTTCATTTGTGCCTATTGGCATGTAGCAAGGTTTTGGTACGTAAAGATACTGTGCACAGCGGTGCATCTGCTGTTCACCCTGTGTTGAGCATTAAATCAGCTTAAGATCATTTCACTGCACAAATCTCAACAGAGGGTGAATGGCAGATGTGCGGCCGCACACAGGACATGTTTTATGTGCTAGAAAATATTCATGCCTTGGAGGACAAAGGATCAGCAAATACAAAAGGGTATGTTCTCTATCATTTTTTATAAAATTGTAACGCATTTAGTAGTGTAAAGCATTCATTTCTTAGCAAGCATAAGATTAATTCCCTTTTTTCCCCAGTTCATTTAGTTTTATCCATCGATGATCGCATGTACTCGAAATTTGAATATCTCATTGAATTTCTCCCAATGATCTTCATCTGGCATCGCTGTAATTGCTTAGCATGTTGGCGCTGAAGGATGATCAGAGAGCTCCATGTCTCCAGTAGACTGCTGAGGTGCAAATTCTTTACATTGGAGTCTGCAAAAGTATGAGCTTTCTGTGGCACTTGGTCCCTGTGGATTGATTTATATGCATTGCCCTGTTAAGGTGAGTGCTGAATTTGTATCTGTTGTTAGATTTCGCTCTTGCATATAGATTAATTGTCTGGCCATTCTGGCCTTAGCTTTTGCTGACAGACACATGTGAATAGGTATTTGAGAGATATTTGTAGGGATATACAAGCCTGTACTCATATATATATATATATATATATATATATAAGAAGGTATATGGAAATGGTACCTATGATTTGAACCCAAGAGTCGCATTGATCTTGTGGTCCACAGTTTTCTGGCCATGGGGAGCCTCTCTGCAAAACCTCATCCTCTTCCAGCTGTGGACATTAGAATGGTCAAACAACTTGTTGAAGGGGCATGGTCGTGCCTGTTAAAGCCTCTATATCATCCTCAACAACCATATCCCTACCTGGTGAGGTGATGGAAATTTGTGTGAACCACATGAAGATTCCTTCCACCGTATTCTTATCAGAGAAAATCTAAGATGTTTGTGGCATGCAGAACCGTGCTTTAAATTACCATGTTGCCTGGGTGATGATTCAACTCATCATCAAAGAGAATTTCAAACATTTGTGGTGTTTGGTTTTCTTCAGGGGAATTAAGGTTGTTACTATTTTTTTACTTGTATAATTATACAAGGTACATAACATTTTTGTTAGGGATTAATTTGAATATGGGAAAATAGTCTGTTAAAAATTTGATTTGGTTTTAGCGCTAATTAGTACCATAGGCCAAGGCTAACCGTTTCATTATCTTAATGAATTGATTGGAGACTGCCTTTTTTTTTTTTCAGAAGAAGAAATGGAGCCCCCGCATCCATTTCAGCCCTCTTAAATATTAAACTATCAATAGGAACCACACAAATCCGATTGCCCTCATCAATATAAACCAAAACTTAGTTTGCAAAGAAATCTAAATCAAAATTACAGCCTAACGTCACTGTTGTTTCTCCTCTCTCTCTCTCTCTCTCTCTCTCTCTCTATATATATATATATATATGTATGTATGTATGTATAAAATATTAGTCACTGTTGTTAACTAAAACTGTATCATTTTCCACTCAGTTCTTCTCAACTACAAGGCTGGCTCAACCCTTAGCGACTGAGGCAGTTGCCTAAGACTCCGGCCCCAAACGCATTTATTATAGTTGTTGTGGCTCAAATTTGGCCCGACGGTGACCATGCGGGAGGAGTCGAAGGAGTTGCCGGAGTGTAGAGGAAGAGGATGAGAGCCACCACCAGCGCAACAGTGTACATGCAAAAAGCCTCACCGGTGTTTCCGGTAAGGGCTCTCTGACGATCAAGTTAGAGTGGATTTAAAATGGATTTCCAAAAGTCCCTCTCACGTTACCTTATAGGGCTATTTATAGTCCCTGTTGAGATGTCCAGGTGGCGGAGGTGTGGCTCGTTCTCATCATAAGAGGGGATGGCTTTAAGCCAGATGGCGTGTGGCTGGAGCCTGCTTCGGGCGCATGGCGCAGTCTGTTCCTGTGAACGATAGGGCGTTGACAGTCGTAGCAGGACATGGTTGGAGCGGTATGGCGTTGTCCTTGACTGCCATTGGCCAACGGACAAAGCATGGCGTGGAGGCATCGCGATGTACAGCCACGTGGGCGGGCGCAGGCAGGCTCGTGGAGGCGGCCATAGGCATGGCCGAGCTCGGTGAGGTCGCATCATGTGTTTGATAAAGTCAGTTTGTCGGGTGCTGAGGTCAGCCCAGGATCGCTGATCCCAAAGTGTGCCTGGTAGTGCGCCCCCGAGCTCAGGGGTCGGGGCACATTATTGGATAAGACAACCCGAGCTCGGTCGGTGGTGTGTCGGCGAATATAAGGGCGCCTCGGGCTCGGCCAGAGCACGGTGTCTATGGAGAGTAACGAAGCGGCCCAGCGGAGAGCAAGGTATTGTCCGATTTGGGGGAGTACGCACGTGCTTTACATCGTGCGTAGATCGTACACGACAATTTCTCTCTTACGGCCTTGTCCCACAGAAAGGGGCGCCATGCTATGAGCGTCAGAAAAGGGTGGTGCAGGGCGTAACAGCGGTGAGACCTATCTAAGGTCGGCTGAGCCCTTGACGAAGTTCGAGCTCGGATTGATTTTTAGCGGGACCGAGGTCCGGCTCAACCGGTGCTGGGATTTATCTGGCTGAAATTGGGTGGTCCCATTATTGTGAGCTAGACGATCCATTTTTTCCCATCAATGGTTATAAATGCTACATATCTTTATAGCTATAAATACATTGAGACCCCAAATGCATTTATGTTGGGACGTATCTCTTACCTAAAGAAATTTATTATCTCTTTCCTTAATTATGCATTGAGGCCTCTAAATGCATTTATATTGGGGCCTTTGAGTTCGCCTTAGATCCCAAATATATTGAGCCGCTCCTGCTTCTCCTGCTTGTGCCAACTCCCGGAGACCAGCTGCTTTTCGACCCACTTCTGTCTCCAGCCTCACCCCTTCCTCTTTGTCTCCCTCGCCTTCGACCCTGCGCCTCATCAGGAACTCTCCTGTCTTTGCTGCCCCCTCCACCATTGCCACTGCCGTGGTAATATCTCTGCTCTCTCTCTTTCTCAACATGAGCATTCCATATATATGTGATACGTGCTAGAAAGGATCTGCCCCCTCCCATGCTTGAGTAATGTTACTAACTAAAAAGATTTGAGGACTAGAAATATCAATATAACGTAGAACGTTGTGGAGCTATGTAACAACCTAGGATCTTATCCAAAAAAGCTAGCTGAAAGGTAACCTAGGATCTAAGATCTACCTAACGAATAATCGATGTAGGACTAAACACACACCCGCACGAGTTCTCATAAGCTATTTGGGGCAAGTCGTTTGGTAGTGGTACTAAGTGCATGATTACCGTGGCTCAAGCACTGGAAATTGTTTCCCTGATTTTTTTTTTATATATAATTTCATTTCTATGTTATGACTTATGCAAAGGGAGTGAAGGACGAGATTGGAATGCAAGCATGCTCATTTGAAAAGAAGTATTTATTATGACAAAGGGAAGTATAGTGTGACACCATCGTCGGAAATAAAATGAATATGCACTTAACGTGTGAGGTCGAGGTTCCCTGGAAGATTATGATTGTGATATCTTCGGACCATGCATGATAATTCTATTTGGTGCTAAATTTGATGGCTTTATTTGCTTCAAATGTATATCTCATCCATAGTGTCAACTTGATGGTCAATTTTCAAATCTACATTGTGTCAAAGGGAGGAAAAATCAAAATGATGATTCCTTTATTTGTTTAATTAGTTTTTAAAAAATACGAGATGAAAATACGAGCGACCTTTTCATAAAAATGATGAAAAAATGACTTAAATTCTCAGTGAAATCACTAGGCTATTGCCCTGTTTGCAATGTTACACTAATAACCTTCATGCATTAACAGTCACAATTGAAATAAAAGAAGTCCTTAGTACAAATATATAGTTTATCAATACAGCGGGCTTCTTAGGTCAGATTTCTAGCCAGCTATTATTTCCGGTTTAAATAGTGTAACAGTTTCACGCATCAAAATAATAACATATGTGACTTGTAAAGTGATGAAAGCTGAACTAAGTGGCGTGATATTATTGCAAGATATCTCCATCATGCCAACGAGTCAAACATTTTGGCAGGCCTGACCTAATGGAACTATCCAATATGTGGTAGAGAAAGTCTAACCTGGGCCACTTATATATCCCTATATATTACTGCCTCAGTTGCACCTATTTCTACTCCCTGTAGTGAAATAGTTACGCAATATTATAGTCGTTGTAATGATCTCCAAATATTTTTACGTATTGTAAGATGTTCATCATTAGTACATGAAAATTTTAATATGATGAAACTGATATTTGGCGATTGCATACTCCCCACGCCTTGACGTGATTCAAGCCGAATGTCGCGCCCTCAATTTTGCCTGCAGGATGGAGCCAACTACCAGACGTAGTGAATTGCCTCTCTTCTCCAGGCCAAAGAACAATATAACAACCTAACGCATTTGGATTTGGGCTCCTTCTACACAAACTTGTAGTTTTTTTTTATATGCAATGGAAATTATTTTTCGTACACAGTTACTCCTATTTAGTACAATCTTATAAACAAATCAAGAATTAAATTAAAATAATTATTGATATTAAATATAAATTTTTAAGTAAATATAAATTAAACATAAAATGGTTGTCATTAATTAGACTCTTCTGTATCTCTATTACTCAAAAAATATGAAAAAGATAAACAAAAATTGGGTCAGAGAAACAGTCATTAATATGTCTTTTTAGTTGGTCTTTTTTTTTCTCTTTCTATGTGATTCGGGCAAATTTACTACAAAACTATTTTTGAATACTTATGATTGTAGACCTAATCCTGCCTGTAATTTTATAATTTTGCTGGTTATATTATCATGATTTATGAATTCAATAAAATTTTCAATTTAATTATAGTTTACTTCAAAATCAATTTATAACGATGATAGATTATAGACCCACCATTGGTGCAGAAACGTTCTAGATATAGATTTGCGTCCGTATGGATCTGGAAATTATTACCTGGATAAAAAACTGCGAACATAGCGGCCGCTTCTGACCTGCGAGGTATATCTTTACTAATCTTGTGCCTGCGAGCCATCCGAAAGTAGAGAAGCTGGAAAGAGAGAACGCTTATAAAGAAGCGGCCGAGATGGCGAGAGACAGCATCCGCATATCCTCTTTTAGACTTCAGAGCAGAAGCCATCCAGGAAACGGAAGGTTCCGTGAATCGCCATCTCTCTCTCTCTCTCTCTATCACGATTTACACCTTGGAATTTGGATCATTTGATTTCGCATTTTTGACTTGAATTTCCGTTTCTGATCAGAAGATTCATAAGATCTCTTTTCCATTTTATTTGTTTCCTTGGGGATTAGAATTTTTCCTGTCGCTATCGCTGGATCAGTTTTTTTACGCGATTCCTTAGTTTATCGATAAAAAGGAGTATCAGTATCTTAAATTAGTTTCCTTTTACGTGAATCAGAATCAGGAGGAGAAAAGGGAAACCATCCATGTACTGTTTAAATAAAGTTTTCGATTTGATTGATGTTTTTGATTTTTTTTCCTAATTTCTGAAAATTTGCAGGAGATGGAACCGGTGGAGAGGATGATGTCCGGGTTTGAGCAGTTCAAGAAGGAGGTCTTTGAGTAAGTCACTGAATTACGAAATTGGCCCTTCTAGCCATTGCCGTATCCGGTGGACATAATAACACTTTAGTATTTATCAATTTTATGTGGTCAATAAATTATTAATTTTATATTATATATCTATTATATAATAGATATAAATTTTAATATTATATAATAGATATAATAAATAGAAATAAATTATCAATTTTATGTGGTTAATAGATGGAAGAAATAAATTATATAGATAGCATTATCTTGCAGTTGCATGTTGTTGTAATTTAAGATCAAATGCCGCTTAAAGTAACAAATCTATCCTTATTTGTTGTGCGGGATGATATTTCAGTCTAACATTTCATTCTTCAATTTGTTGCGCAGCAAGAAGCTAGACTTGTTCGGTCAGCTTGCAGAGGGTCAAAGCCCTAAGGTGAGATTCTGATGGATAGAAAAACTTAACATTCAGTCCTTTGCTGGACTGTTATTTGATCATTGGTTCAATCTTTTATATATACTAAGAATTGCTTTGAGTTGGGATTCTCTTCAATTCTAGGTCGAAACCAAAAGGCTTAGTTCCATATCACAGGATATTCTTGTATTGCAGAGCGGCTTATAATTGAGGGAGACCTCTATATTTCACATTACATGACTTGCAAACTCCACTCAATCACAGGATGGTTGAGCATATATGAACGGTCTATGATGTGGACTGCATATGCCTATTTGCTAGTATTTTTACAATAGATGAATGATTTGCAGGCTATTTTATAATATATCGACGGTCTATGATTTGAAATTGGACCTCTTCGGTTCAACTCAAATTAGAGAGGATTTAAATTTATTATTTTACACTATTGAGATATTAAATATAAAGTGGTCATCAAAACTAAAGTTAGAAATAAAATGTCCTTATTGCGGTCCTCAACAGCTTTTCCTGGATTCTAGCTAATGTAATTAGTGTACGAGAGTCCAGAGTTTTAAGACTTTTTAGGGGGACAAGTGTCTACATTCGAGAGTCATCTCAATTTTCCGAGTGGAAATGGCAGCGTTAATGCTAAAATTAGGAAAGACCGAGGCGTTCTTAATTTTAGAACTCATTGAGCGAGAACGTGGTGCGATGCAGTTCATGGTGTTTGCGTGTGCGGACTCCCGCGTGTGCCCCTCCGTGGTCCTCAACTTCCAGCCTGGCGAGGCCTTCACCGTCCGTAACATCGCCAACATGGTCCCACCCTACGACCCGGTATCATCCCTCCCCCATTTCTTCCTTCCCTCCGTTTGCTGATCCTCTCCACCATCACCCACTGATGGCCCCACGTTCATGGTCTTTTCCGCACAGACAAAGTACGCGGGCGTTGGGGCAGCCATCGAGTATGCGGTCCTCCATCTCAAGGTCAGCACCAATCTTAATTATCTTATTATATTATTTTTCTTTAAAGGATTTTTAGCATGCATATTTTTCTAAAAATTCAAAATTGTACAAATACTTTTTTAAAATTTATATTTATTTTTATACCCTCATAAAATGCTGTTTTTGTACAAATGCTCCTAATATAATGGTTCTTCTAACACCGTTAATAAAAACCATATTTATTTTAGTTAAAAATAAAATAAAATTTTGAAATTATATTTTTTTTTCCTCCATCGTGTCAACTTATAAATGTTTCTTTTTGCACGCGAACCATCGATTAAGAATATTTTAGTAATTTTAATTTAAACTTTTAATTTTTTAACGGCATTAGATGGCGTAAATACATATCCAAAAATAAGGAATTAAAAAAAAGATAGAATAGTAAAACAAGTGTTTTACGAGGGTATACATATAAATATTAATTTTAGAAGAATATTTATACAAAATTTAATATTTAGAAGAGTATTTATGTAAAAAAATTTTATTTTTTTTTGCTAGTTATGGCATGCATACACACTTCATTTAAAAAAATAATTGATTATTGCACGACCCAGTTATTGAACGGTTGATCGGGATTTGGGCAGGTGGACAGCATCGTGGTGATCGGTCACAGCCGTTGTGGTGGGATCAAAGGGCTCATGTCCATCAAGGATGACGGGACCACCAGCACGTGAGGATCACCCTCCTCCTATAACAAATTAATTGCTTTTATCTTTTTATATTTAGAGGTATTCATCATATTCCCAAGTTCCGTTCTCGAATCCTCCCCTCCCGAAAGCTCGGAGGTTTCGGTGCAAATATCATACTTCGTTCCTCCAAGGTACGTTCATGTGATTATTCAATCGCGGACGTCAGATAAGCAATGTACGGCCGTGAATATCAGAAGCGAGGTCATTACGCGTTGCGGTAACGTACTGATTGGACGGACGTGATTCAGAACGTTCTTCTCCTTTTAGAAGATTCTATTTTCTTTTAGAAAGGTCTTTGTAAATTGTAATTCCTTTTACGCTATAATCTAACATTTTTTTTCAAAAAAAATATGCAGTGACTTCATAGAGAGTTGGGTGAAGATTGGCCTTGTAGCGAGGGAGAAAGTGAAGGCACAGCACGCGGCTTTGCCTTTCCAGGACCAGTGCACCCAATGTGAAAAGGTACGCAAAAGAATCCCTTATTTCCCCAATGTGATTTGTCCTCTTAGTTTTGAAGGTGGGATCTTGTGCTGGGGGAAGGCACATTTGTTAAGCATTAGCAAATACTAAAATCACACTAGCTGGATGATATTCGAAATATCTTAAGTTTTTTGGAACAGGTTCGAGTTAAACAGCAATGATTCGAAGCACTTCTCCTTACATTAAACTATTTTGAAAATTTAAGATATAGAATTTTCAATCTTAACAGGAAAAGAAGGAAAATGGATATTCAATTATGTCTTTTGGATGACTCGATTATTTTATTTGATGTAGTATATGATAAGCGGAGTGATGTAATTCTGGCTCTTTTTATTGATATAATGGTTTGACATAGCATGAGGACTTCAACTTATAGGCCAACGCGAATCTCACCTTGGTGTGCTTTTCAGAGCTTGCAATGCGGATTGGTTATCTAAGACAGTGTTTGAATACTTGTTATCATGTGTAAATAAGCCCACCAATTACAGGAGAAGGTCCTTGTCTTCTATTTTGATTGCTATAAATAGAGCAAAATCCTATAAGTCAAACTACGTTGGATCTTCATACAGTATTTTATTTTACAGTCTAATTTATCATAAAACAAACTATGCAATTGGAAAAAGCTTTAGAGGCATCTTTATGATGGATTTAAGTCCAAACAAGGATAGTGGCTGGTAGAGACATATTTTACACTATTTTCATAGTTCAAGGAAATATAGTTATAGTTCTCATTTACAAGAAAACAACTATAAGATTTTATTTCCCTGTAACTGCAAATCCATTAAATGATACACTAAGAACAGGTATCCAAACACACCTTTAGAGAAGATTGATGAACTGCACTCTACCATGTCTAATTGTTTTACTAATCCAAAATGAAATTATAAAAAACTTATCCTTTATTTAAAAGTTGTTGACTAAAACCTGTTTTAACTTTCAAATCTTTATCATATATAAGGAAAACACCTCCACAAAGAAGACACGCACTCAATATGTCCCCTTTTGCTTGTGTTGTAGCTGATAGCGCATATGATTTGGAAGCAATTTGGCCATGCTTTTTGAAAGATTCAAGACATAAAATTGCATATTTCATGTCTGTGGTTTTTTATTTTCACTTAACAATTATGTATGCACACAATTCCACTTTTTCATTTAGTTAGTTGGCATTCCAGTTTTAGTTGGTAAGGATAAAAGAGTATAAGATCTCATCTTTTCTAAGAAAATATATGAGTCCCATACACACATCACATTGCAAAAAAGGGATAAACTTAATGCTAAATAACTAACTTTATGAAAATTACCGTGAAATGTTAAATCCGTCCAACATAAGTTGTTATCAAGGAGGTAACTTTGATCGTTTTGCTACTATAAATCTTGAGTTAATATTCCTACTCTCCTTTGTTGGTTATATAGTTCTTGATCTACAACATGCTTAGAGCGATCATGTTGATTTTCTTACAAACTTCTCTCTCCTACTCTATGTTTATGTGTGTGTGTGTGAGAGAGAGAGAGAGCACATACATATATTTGAAATCAAATCGAGTTTTGACTGGATTTCAATAATAACCATTTGGTTTAACATCCCTAAAACCTAATATATTAACATGCGACAAAAGTAGCCATTTTTAAAGTTTTTATTTTATATGTACTCAACCTTAGTTACTTCTGGTTCACTAACTTACATTGAAATTTTTAAAATTTGAATAGGAGGCCGTGAACGTCTCTCTCCAAAACCTGCTGACCTACCCCTTTGTCAAGGAAGGGTTAGAGAAGAAGACTCTCAGGTTGTTTGGAGGGCATTATGATTTTGTTAAAGGTAGCTTTGAGACATGGGAGCCGTAGACTTGCACTTTGCAGACCCCTTAAATGCTTTGAATTTTTATTAGTAACATAGAATAACCTTCAGGGTTTCTAACCTGGGGTCTTTTGATAAGTGATGTATGTTCTTATCATGTTATCATCAAATACATCAATGACAGTAATGCTATAAAGATTTCCTCTCATGTAATATTTTTTATACGAAAACTATCATAAGTTGTCTAACAGTTTATGATGCATCTATTTAATATGAGATTCTAGATTTATTATCTTTGTATTTGATTTTGCGTAAATTATATGTTAATGTTGGATGATTTTTTAAAAGAAAAATGAAATATAGTAATTCCCATTTTTAAGCCATTGCACCGTTAGGAGGCTCTTG
The DNA here is from genome assembly GCF_051530095.1 of Phoenix dactylifera. NCBI lineage: Eukaryota > Viridiplantae > Streptophyta > Magnoliopsida > Arecales > Arecaceae > Phoenix > Phoenix dactylifera. The sequence continues at coordinate 26,419,555 of NC_143198.1, read as the reverse complement.
CTTTGGTTATATATGTGGAAGGAGTTTGGCATCAACACATGCCCAAAAGCAATCTCTTGGCATTGTAAATCAATCATATATAAATTAAAAGAAGAAGAGGAGTTATAATTCTGCAAGTTTGGTAGCCTTTGAAGAAGAAATTCTTGAGTATTGAGATAATGACAACTTGAAATCACCCACTTGATGGTTTCGGTAGATACAGAGATTTGAATGTTGCTACGTAGGTCGCTAACTAGGCCAACTTATACTGGCAAAAGGGAGTCTCACTTAACCTCTTCTTCTATCTCAGGTTATTCTAATACATAGAACTCTTGAATGGAATGAATTTTCTTATATTTCCAAGTCACAGAGAAGGATTAAGGTGGAGGGCTACTTACAAGCAAACTTGGAGTCTATAATAAAATAATGTGGTGGTATCGGGGGAATGAATCAAGGATGCTTGTCTTGAAATCAAAATGTTGAAGTCCTTTTAGTGGGATGCAAGGTAGATATGTAGAAGATTTTAGGAGCATTTAGGTCGATAAAACTAGGCTAGGTTTGGCAAGGATTTGTGTAAAGAGTAAAGAAATGGGTTAATTTGTTATGTCAAATATGCAGAAGATGTAAGAACTTGAATATTTATTTATTTTTATTTCTATCAGATCTTGTCACGATGATTTGTAAATTCTAGATCTTAAAAATTTACATATTAGGAATTCTAGAATTTATCTAGTCTTACTTACTGAGCAGAACAGTAATCAATATCCTTATTCTGAGCACAAAGGTATACTTACTGCTAATTCTAGGTCTGCTGTTGTCACCAGTAGTCCAAACAAGAGCAGGAACCTTGTCTGAAATGGTGGAATCGACTTCTGTCCCTGATCACAATCTCCCGACTGTAAGCCTCTGAGACAACCTTAGCCATAGAGTGGCAATCTCCACAAATCCGAAGATTCTTCACAATCCGAATCACTTCCTCTGGTCCAGTGGAGATCAGACAGAGTGCAATCGCCAGCTTCTCGCTGTGCCTAAACACCACCCCCTCTTTCTCCTCTTCACTGATGTCAAATGACACATGCCTCGTGCTCGGGACATACCCTCTAGATCTCAACAACTTGGCTATCTCATCCAACTTATCATAAATTTCTGTAGTTCTTGGATGTGTTCGATCACCTGCAAGGAATTCATGAACCACACCATCAACCTCAGTCAAGCTACACCCCGGTTCGAGCTCAACCCCTCTTCTCTTCATAGTGTCTCTCACGTCGATCGCATCCTTCCACCTCCCCTGTGATGCATACAAGCTTGCAAGAAGAACATAATGACCGGGTGTGCCAGGCTCCGACTCGATCAAGAGCTTCCCCACAGTTTCTCCCAATTCAACATCCCCATGAATCCTACAAGCACCGAACAACGATCCCCACACCCTCCCATTTGCCTCGACAGGCATGTTCCTTATAAGCTCTAGAGCCTCTTGAAGAAGGCCGGCCCTCCCAAGGAGGTCCACCATGCAACTATAATGCTCCACCTTAGGTGTCACATTGTGCACCTGGCTCATGGCCTCAAAGCATGCCATCCCTTCATTTACCAACCCTGCATGGCTACATCCGCACAAAACACCAATGAAGGTCATGTCATCAGGCTTCAATCCTTCCGACAACATGGTATCAAAAAGCTCTAATGCCTCCTTTCCTTTACCATTCAATCCAAGCCCTGCGATCATCGCGTTCCACAAATCAACCCCTCGGTCTCGAATCCTATCAAACGTTTGCCTCGCACTCGTCACATCCCCACATTTTGAGTACATGTTCACCAAACTCGTCCTCAAATTGGGGCTCCACTCCACTTCGCTCCGCTCCAAGTAAGCATGAATCCACCTCCCCTCTCTAAGAGCACCCGACTCGGCTATTGCCACAAGAACACTCACCATAACAGAGGAATTCGGCCGGATCTTCAAGACCAGCATCTCACGAAATAATTCCAAAGCCAGTCGTGGCCTCCCACCCTGAACGTATCCCGATATCATGGCATTCCAAGAAACCAAATTTCTCTCAGGCATTCGATCAAACACCTCCCTGGCAGCTTCCAACTGTCCTAATTTTGCATACCCAGAGAGCAGCGCAGTCCAAGCACTGACACTCGGATCGGAGATCGAGTCAAAGACCATATGGGCCTCCCTAACGTGACCACAGGTGCCATAGAGATGGACCAAAGTAGCATGGACAAAGGGGTCGGAGTCGAAGCCAAGCTTAAGGATCCTAGAATGGAGGGACACGCCCTCTTTAAAAGACTGGAGCTGGGCGAGGGCTTTGAGGGCGACGGGAAAGGAGTAGCGGTTGGGTGGGGAGGTGGGGTCGCGGAGCATTTGGGCGAACAGGGAGAGGGCGTAGGTGGGGAGGCCGTTGGCGAGGTGGGCGTGGACAAGGGTGTTCCACATGAAGGGGGACCGAGCCCCGGCGTGGGAGAAGAGGGCAAGGGCGGGAGCGAGAGCGGAGGGATCAAGGCCGAGGAGGGACTCGAGGAGGTTGCCGGCAACGAAGGGATCGTGAATGAGGCCGGAGACGACGGCGCGGGCGTGAAACTGGTGGAGGTGTTTGGGGTGGAGGAAGCGCCGCATGAGCCGCGCCTCATGGCGGAGGTCAAGGATACGCAAAGGCAACGCTTAGATACTGATCGACAACTGCAGTCTAAATAACAAGAATCAATATATACCTACAGATAGTTTTGAAGGGGAATTTTTTTTTTTTTAATTGAATCTTTAACCGGAGAAATGAGGATGATTAGCAAAGTTGTCATAATTGGTTATAAATCTGAAATTTATTCTATTAAGCTGTTTGTGGGATGGAAGAATGGAGAGGATGGGATATGAAGGACTTGATATGGAATTTAGTTGAATTTGCAGGATGTATTGGAGAGCTCCTTTCTAAATAATGTGGCTTTAAGATTTTTAGTTTTTTTAAAAACAAATGTGTTGGAAGAAACGAGTGTAAAAACGAACAGATCTCGAAAGAGGTGTTCGGAAGTGGATCAGGTACTGGGTTCAGGCATGTCAACACTTCTCATCTGATATGCTGGATTTGAAATAGATTAATAATCCCCATCATTTACCTGGTACCCCATCAACTCCAAGTCGGATTCATAAAAATCTAACGCCCTGATTATAAATATGATTGGGCCTTGCCAGTCATGCTCAACGCATAGTCCTACGTGTTTGGATTGGACCCTGCTCAGGTCCAAGTCCACAAGTGTTAGCGACAGCCCTACGTGGCATCTACCATCTCATAAATCTAAAAGTTTTCAACTTCCTTAGATACTTGCAACCTAAAATTTCTAAAATTTTGAAATCTCATCTTTTAATGAATTATGCTTTACTAAACAATAAGCCGAAAACAATAAAACAACAAATCCAAGAAAAAGCAGACTTCTCTCTTCTACAAACTGAAGCACCTGAAGGAATGTGGAGTCCTTATTTTATTAATTTTTCTTTTTAGCAGAATAGTTAAAATGGAACACGAAGCTTAAATTGACTGCATTTTTCGACGCCGCCGTACATTGATTGATTGTGCTAAACAAGTCGTGGTGGCTGTAGAAATTGCCCAGATTGTTGTATCGTACAAAGGTTAAAAGCACTCCATGCAACCCATCATTTACTGATGACTCCAAGTTCGAGAGGTAATCTCACAAGAAGATACATGGCCATCCACACTAAGAGCACCTTGCCCTAAAAAATGGTGATGAACAAATTGCGCTCAATTTCGTCCAGTCACAACGCCTCAGGCTTGCCAAACACTCATTTCCAACCACACTAGAAATAGCTAAGTAATCCATTTAAATATGCTGCATTTCTCATTCCGCCCCCTGCACATTAAATTAAAAATCTGTGAACATTATATGAGGTTCTAAGAGAAAAGCCCAAAGCAAAGGCAAGCTTGCCGCTTATCAACCAATTAAGGATCATCTCAGTTGGCAGTGGCACCCTCATGGATGTCAAAGGTTCGAATCTGTACCCCAAGACTTTGAACTTGAACGGAAGGAGCTTGAATCATGGGCTAATTGTGGCTTTGGCAACGGATACGTGTGCCCAGTTGAAGGATTGCATGCCCGATTCAATAGCAAAATCAAGTAGGCTATATAGACCTAAAAAAGCAGCCCAGCTGGGCTCATTATCTAGATCTACTAGGTTGGTCACCAGGCATGAGCTTATCATGGGATACCGAGTTAGTTTGTGGGACTCATCCACATAACTTGATTGGTCTTTAGGGTCAAGGTTGCGTGGATTAGAGTTTGCCTAGGAGTCAACGGCTTGTCCTCTAAAAAGAAACTATAATGAAAATTGAAAAGAAAAAAAAAAAACTAACATAAAAAATCTTGACCAAGTAGAAAAAGGGGAAAAAATCCTCCTGATAAACTAAGGGCTTTTTTTTCCTTGGCCTAAACTCCACAGAACTCATGATGGAATAGAACATCTTGTAAATAAGTTTCTTTTGAGGTTTCTATTTTTTAAAATAAAGAACTAACACCAGGTACAAAAGTTATGATTCATAAATCGAGGTATAAGATCCCCTACTTTTTGATAATTTTTGATACATGATTTAACCAAAACAGGAAATCAGCAAACAGTTTAGAAAGGGTAGCATCACTCACAATCATTGAAGCTTCTGCATGAGTTTCTCCACCATTATTCTTTGCTGAGTCCCACTCAAAAACTCTGACTTCATGATTGCATTTGATAGGATAACGGTTGTGGCAGGAGAGGAAGCATTCACCTACACATTGATTGCCAGGATCATGGCACAATTGTGCGAGTAGAAGATTTATCATGATAAAGGGCTTTAAAAAAAAGAAGCATAACTATCTAAGAATAAAAATGGCTGCTACTTTACAGTTACTAGTTAATACAAGCAAAAAGCCCGGATGGAAGAGCATGAAGAATAATACCCAGACACGGCCATTTAGCCCAATAGCTATCTCGAATGACAGCTTCTTGCCGAGAGCCTCAAGAACTGGACAAGTTGGAGAGCTTAGCAACCTGAAGAAACAGAGGGAAATATATATATATATATCTTAACAATAAAAAACCTCAGTTTATACTTAATTGCTTAAACCACAATGTTGATGTATCCTTACATCCGTGCTAGTCCAGTTGATGTTTCAAACATGTAACCATCTTTCAAAGGACCAAACTCAGCAGCTTTTCCACTAGCTATAAATGAAACAGATGTCAGGAAGCCTCAATTACCATATAGCCAAACTGGAATGAGTTCCATCAGTTATGTGATTAACAAACGAAACATTTTAAAACACAATACATGTAGCAATCTAGTATTGTTAATGTTTCCAAAAGCCATTTTTCCTCTAAACATTTGAATAATTGATAAAGGAAAATTGTCCATGGACTTCGAATAGCCTAAAATTATAATAACTATGTACTGTAACATGAGCAGACCTAACAAGACCTGTGCTGCAGATTTCACCATTAAAAATGAAACCATCAACTGAAGCAACAGGGTATGGAATGATAGGAATCAGGAAACAGGTAAAGTACAGAAGGGGGCATGGAAGCAGTGACCTTTTTGGGGAGAGGAGAGGGAAAGGGTAAAAAGAAGGGAGATGTGCACATATCACACTTTATTACCAATCCTTTCTACATGCAGTGCAAACTCAATTTCTAGTTAATCCCAACAAACCTGAGGTCCTATATTGATTTGAAGAGTCTACCTGATAAGAAAATCAAGGAATAATGAGCACAAGACAAGTTGGAAACTAAAAAAGGGTCTTCTTTGAAAAGGGCATGTTTCAGTTGACCACTAGCCTTCATGACCATGCAAAGCAACAAAAGTATTATGAAAACATAGTGATCATTGGTGTCCAAAGACCATCACCACTACGCACCACCAGAGTAATCAAGAAACTCTTCTTGAAGGATTAATAACCACTAAGAGTAACATCCTAGTTAACTTTATTGAATCACAATGACCTGAGTGCATGTTAGCTATTAGTTAATCAATTGTAATTCTCAGTCCATGATCAAATAAGGTTGTCTAGTTGCAGGGAAATCTATGGAAAAGGGAAAGAAAACATCAAAATTTTGCTGAAGAAAAGTGCTCGAAGATTTAGATGCAAGTCTTTTCAAATTTGCCAATTTACTGTCGAAAAAACAAACTAGATATTCGAAGGAAAACAAGTTTTCCAGGCAGTTTTCCTAAGTAATCAAACCAACCCCAAAACAGAAAAGGACCCACAGTTTCACAATAGTATTTGATGTTTAAATTCACATAAACCTGTAATTAAACCCGCCACATGTGCTTTGCTTGACACTGCACAATGCCTACTAATAAACATCTCATAATTACTATTACAAGTGCATGCACCAATAATCATTTAGATGATTCATTACTTCTTGTTTGAAATTTGAATCAAGTCAAGAGCAGGCTTCCACCTCAACATAAGCACCCCGACCACCACTATCCAAAATCAAGTAATCGGAAGGATCACAACCTACATGAGCATCTGGACAGAAACCTCGCAAAGAACAAGTCCTATGGATAGACACATTAATTGGGGAATCAATATACTTTCTATGGCACAAAGTTGCCTGCAATCAAGACCAATCCCATATCTCCAACTCTCCAATTCAACTTTGTTTAGGTATATTAGGATTCAATAATAAGTCGAAGCACCTCTTCACACCAAAGACAAAGTTTAATTCAAGCAAGGTTAGTGTTAAGAAACGAAATGAAATAACAACTGGATTATAAATAGACTGTTAAAGGAATAAGAGCCAACACAGAGAAACTTCCTCGTCAAAATGACACATCTAAGATTCCTTGTCAGGGTAAAGACAAGGAACAAATTAGATGCCTTACCCACAAATTAATAATTCTACTCTATTGAGCTCTTAGACACAGAGATATCTTGTTGACGAACAGATATTTATAAATTTAATTCCCCACAGCACAGTGATAGAGGAAAAAAATTTAATTTCAAAAAATTGAAAGTCAAGGAACCATTTCAAAGCTAATTTTCAAAAAACTGGAAGGCAAGGAACAAACCCAATGTTACCTGGACCCTTTACTTACCACAACATACCTGCACCCGATACTTAGAGATAGGTATGTGATATATGCATGACACTTGGATGTGGATCGACAGGAGGAAATTCATTAAGACTAAGAGGACAGTCTCTCAAATGTGCATTCAAACCAGATACACTAGAATCCTTGTGTCATAGACCAACACACTGGGTCAACTATGTTAGCTTCCTTGAATTCCAGTGTTCACAACAGAGCAACCTAGAATCCGGATACAAGTCTCCGCTCCCTAGCTAACAGTCATTTGCAACAAAACTAATTTTAGAAAAAGCTGGGACAGTATCCCTTCTCCAATAATCTCCAACATCAAGGCATATTAACAGGAAGTAAGGAATAATGACCACTTGTTTCTATTAACTCTTTCTGTGCAGACTAAGAAATCAAGATGGCATGTTGTTCTAGTTGTTATTCTTCTTTAAATCACACTTATATAATCACCATGTGAATTATTGTTTTAGCAAGGATATTTTTTCTATTCTGAGTTAATTATTTAATGAAATGATAAAAGAGATGAGTTAAAGCTCCATCTTCTCTATTCATTCCTTCTACCATACTTCCTCCTTTCTCTACCTTCTAGTATATCTTTTCAAATTACTTTATGGGGTTCAGGCATCAAGCAATTAGGCAGGTTTAGGCGCATTTAGATCTTAAAACATTTAGGACCAAAATGAATCTAGTTTTTATCTTGAAAAATAACAAAAAAAGCAAGCAAGAAATGAGTGCAAAGGTAGAAAAGTCAGATAAACACATGCACATTAAAAGAAATAGATAAGCAATCTAAAAGTTCATATGGTGCATGGGAAAGATCCACACATAGTTAATCACTGGTGATTCTGTCATATGCAATGACCGCTGGTTGTCATAATGCATGACAATGCAATACTTTTCAGCAAATAATAACAAATGACAAGCAAACTATCAGTCAGCATTAAGTTTATTACCATCAGTGCATGAGAGTTCAGGATTCATGCTGTTATTAGCTTTGACCACTCGGACATAAAGTAAAGTACCTACCTGCAGAAGACTAACATTAATGAGTAAATATTTCACATATAAACTGAAAAATAATGGCATGTGACATGAATAGCATAAATTTACAGGACTGGCAACAAAAATTATGTTTCCAACATCAGTTCAAAATTTAAGAGTCCCAAAGAATGCTGTCAAATCTCTCTCGAATAACAGAAGCTATTTGTTTTAGAACACCCTAATTTACCTATGAAAGTGTAATGGTTCCATGTATAAATTTGAGCTGTGTAAATCATCTGCTCAGGGTCTCCACTCAAACAGGATTTCTGATCTTTTGCTAGGGTCACACAACCTAGTTTAATCAGCTAGTAGATGCTTTCAAACATAATATATCTTTAACTGAGCACAACATGTTGTTTGACATAAGAAGTGACCCATAAAATCAAACATGTATGTAGATATTTGATCAAGATGGCTGCTGTCTTTATTGCTGAACAAATGAAAAAACTTGAAAAAAAGACAAGAAAATTGGAGATTCGTTAACATTAATAAATCAAGATATTAATATAACTATTTATCTATTTAACATGAAAAATGTATGCTGAACAATGTGTCAATGTGTTGCAGGGACTTCACTTGGCGGAAATTATGGATATGGAGTCCGTGTTGCATAAAACACTAAACATAATTATTCTTGACCAAACTCAAAGCATTCTGCCAGTGAACAAAGAGATATAAAACTGAAAAATATTCACTCATATGATATATGGGGTCAAGAATGTTCACATTGTATAAATTCAAGGAAAATCTGAAATTGTGAATCAGCAAAATGGAAGTAACATATCTGAGAGATCTGATACCTCAAACTTTGGTATGTTCCTCCTGGTTCCACCTTCAAATGCAAGTACGGGCAAAAATGCCAAAGTAGGTCCCTTTATGTCAACCAGAAAATTCTGAAAATAGAATAATATAAGTCTGAAAACCACATAATGAAGAATAACATCTCAGATACTGCAACCAATAAATGAAAGGAACACCTGCAGGATATGATGGAATGCTGCACACCTGCAGGCCTCTGGAAGCATAGCAAAGAAAAAGACAGCATTTAAACTTTTTTAACTCTGTAAAATCGACTTTCAGATGTAACTAGGAAAGAAATATTGGCTTCCACTACCAGCAGTTTCAAATCAATTTCTTGGATCAGTTATAGATAATGCCCAGTGTACAAATTTCATTACATAAATATAGACCCTTCCTTTCCAACCAAATAGCATATGGTTTCAACTTGTTTGATCTGAGCATAGCCATTTTGCATATGGCAAGTTTAAGTTTTTAAGCTGGGTTGCAAGAACAGAAAGCTATATTATGTTCTAGACAACGAGCTTGAAATGTAGGTTTCGAAGCTTCACATATGAAGGAAGTAATCAAGTATTTGGCTTGTGTGTATAAGAGAAAGAAGAGGTAACATGTAATAGACATCTTATTTAGACTTTATTATTATAGAGAATTTCATTTAAAGATCAAATAAGCATAGACCTAGCAAAATTAAATGACTTGACATATAAATAATTTCCAACAGCTAACAGAGTCATCAAATATACATATAGGAGTATCTTACAATACAAGATACAAGATACTTACATCTGGCTTACTATCAACAACAATACCAAGAATTGTATCTTCCACACATGGTACATACTGCAGAAATATAATACCTATATTAGAAGAAAGAAAAAACTATAGCAGAGAAGAATCTGAAAACAAGCATCAATAATGCAGCATGCGCAGGATCTGGGGTTTCATACTGATTAGGCTAAAAATGCATATAGCACAAAAATGATGAGAGCATAAAGAAAACCATGCACACATCACATAAGTGTGAAAGTAACTAATAAAAAGGCGAGTACAGCAAGTTAATCAGGACATGAAAAAAGCTTGCTAAATATATGAAACATCCTCTTCAACATCGAGAAAATGAAGGTAACATTAAATTCCCATGGTAATTAAGGATAATCAAGAACGACAATGAGAATAAAAGGTCAATACATCCTACTTATTACTCAATAACAACATTTTCGTTACTATTTTTGATGACATGCACTTATGACCAAAACAAGACTCAAAAAATGAAGTAAATTATCAATTTTTTTTTTTCGTACATAGGTATGCATTTGCACCAAAGACTTTTGATTTATATACTCATCCTTGTACTTTGTTTATTGTTTCATCTTCTGAAGAAACACATTGAAGAAAGCATCAGATACAATATCCAGCCAAACTTAAAAGGATACATGCATCAATATAATAATATAACAATAGCTCTAAGCTGAAATTATAGGCATATTTAACAACTAAAAATAAAACAAACATTCTAAGATAACCTCCTCCCCTCATATAAATGAATGTTAAGGTCAACATATGCTCAGAAATATTCCCAATTTTAGGGATCATAGTGCTGAAACTACAGACTTTAGGGTTGTATGGGCACAAACATTTGCGAAGCTAAATGGACATCGGGGACGGCAGTTGCCCCCTCTGGTTTCCTAAAATTCCCTTATAAATGTTGACCTAGAGTACCACTTCCCTCCATATTCACATTGCTTATTCCCATTCCTCATTCATAATGTAGTCAAAAACTTTTGCTATCTAACCCTTATTTTTGCATTAACAACCCCACATTCAATGGGTCCTACTTCTTATAAATTCTTGAGATCTGTTTCTAGTTCCAAGAGAAGACTCTATCCAATGGCTCCATCTTCTCATGGTATCTTAGGCAGCAAAGCATCTTTTGAATTTTGAACATCCTAAACGAAAATCAAGATGATATATTATGACCAATTATTGAGAGAGATGAGCAAAAAGAGTATTCTACACTTTCTAAACGTCCTTTCCATTTCTCTAATTTGGAATACTGGCAAAAGAATCCCATGATCAAATATAAGCACATGTGATCATCCTTCCTCCACAGCTGCCATGATCCAAGTCTTGTAGCATGATTTTAGGCGACAAAAATCCATAAAAAAGAATGCATTAAATTTCTTGCTCAAAAATTCATTAAACTCCACTCCTATAAGTACAGCTATATGGTAACAAAAAGTTTATTATGTTTCATTACGATGGATGGGAGACACTACACTTCTACCCCCCTCCCCCCAAAAAAAGAGAAAAATCCTAGCCCTACCCTTGGGCACATAAACAGGAGTTAGACTAGGTTATGCGCTAAGATGTCTGATTCAACTAGAGCGAATACATAGGATAGAAGGATACATTAGAATAATATAATGAAATGGATTATGATTTTCTTTATTATCAACATGATGCATAAACTACCGTATATGTAAGCCAATTCTATCACATGTATAATGAAAACTTACAAGGCAGCCCCTTGACATTGACTTGATATCCTTTGTTAAAAACAAGCTTCCTTACCATCCTTCTCATCAACAATGGGTTCTGTCTTCATTTCTCTTCTTTATCATCTTTCATTATGTTACCTTATACAAGTCCTCAAAAGAAATAAATTCTATGACCAAACAATTTCATGCTATGTATTATTGCGATCGTGTGTTTTAAAGCATTTCATCCATGGTCAGTGTTTCCTATGCATGTCAACACATTTTTCTGTGGGGCCATCAATCCATGCAAAAGACTATAAACATAAAATTACAAAAGCAATATATTAACCTAGAAGTAAATATACAAGGGCCACATTAAAATGTTTTCTAGATGCCATGCCAATAGTCTAATAAAATCTTAGAAGTTTAAGTATTTATATGAAATTAACATGTTCATAGTTTCAACTAAGTTCAGTATTTAGACCATATATGCCTTAGAAGTACCATAAAATGTTGGTTACCCTAACTAACACTAATCTGTATTGATTGGATCAATTAACAACAAAGTTAATTTTTTAATGGAATCACATTTATATTGCATGTCCTATCACAAAAGCCTATACATCATTCAACATTTTCCTTGAATGATATATATTCACAAAAGATGACTTGGGGCAAACCTATATTTAGACAAAAGGAAGAAAAAAAAAACTACCTACTCCAAACTAATAATTTGAAATAAGGAAACTACCCATTGCACCAGTTCTAAATAGCAACCCAGAATCTCATTTGTATTCCTGAGTCCATGAGTTGCGGTCCTCACAAGCAAGCAAGCTCTACATGCTTACAGACGCAGGACCAACTTTGATCAAGACAACTCCCACAAGAAATATATAAAAGTTAATCATACTGCCACCTTATGACCCAACTGCCATCATATTCCTACCATGAATATCATTACTAAAAAGTCCATGAGAGTGGTAGTCCGAATTCGTAGAAATTACGGTAATGCAGTAACATCTAATAAAATAATATTGTTCTGTACATGATGACATCATACTCTTGCAACTGAATTTAAGCATAAAATCCATCAAAAAGTTCGAAATGTTTGCAACCTACATGCAAAGAAACAAGCTAAGAGGTAACACTCCTATAGAAACTCGACAAAAAAACAAAAAACTCACTCTTTTGTGTGAGCTCTCAACCCAATACTTGTTTGGCTTCGACAGCCTCAGCTTCCCAGCCTTCATGACCGAGATTTTATCACTGTCCTGCAAACCGGATCAAAATTCACTTAAAAATCGAAATAAAAACAAAGAAACTTCGAAATCAAACCCTAATCCTTCAAGAAAATCTCTGAATATAAATACAAATCCGTACCTGACGCAATCCTTCGCCCAGTTTGATAGTCTGATTGGACATGGTGGAGAGATCCAAAACGGTGTCCCCAGGAACCTAAGCACCAAAGAAGATTCAAAAGACCAAACGAAAGAAAAGAAAAACTATAGTTAAAAGAGCGTTCGATGAAAGGAGAAATACTCACCACGAGTTGATCAACACAGCTATTCAATGGAGGATCAGAAGGCTGCTCCACTTTCATTTTCTACGGTTAGGGTTTCTAACGGGTTTGGGAGGAAAGAGGGAGGAGGCGGAAGAAAGGAGAGAGGGCGCCAGGGCGAGGAGCCTGAGGTTTTTTTGTCTTCTCGGGTTTTATTCTTATCGACGAAGGGTGTGATTCCAGTCCGGGCGGCCTTGGGCTCGGCTGTGAATACGCCCCTTTATGTACCCGAAAAAACAAGAAAAACGCGTGTTTTGAGCCTGGTTCGGCCGGTTAGATGCAAGTTGAGCTGGGGTTCTTGGTTTTCTTTTCTTCTTCTTCTTCTTTTCTCTCTTTTTTTTCTTCTTTTTTTATTTATTTTAATGAAACAGTTGATATCAGACACAAATATATTTAATAAAGATAAAAAATAAGTTTCAAAACATTTTGGACAACTTTCCTTCTCCAATCCATAGAGTGTCTCTAGAATAACTAACCACATACAAAACCATCCAATTTGCGGCCATATTTGCCTATCTAAAAACATATTCAGCCTGAAAGACCACACATCAGTTATCATAGTCCGAATATTCCAAAACTGTGCCTTTTTCCAACAACAAAGTTTAAGCACTCCTTCTAAGAACGAAAAATGGAGGAACAAAAGTTATATAATCCATTTTTTCTTTTTCTTTTTTTAGCGAAAACGGTCTTTTGAGCATATCAAGTAAACCATTTTTCAGAAATATAAAAATGATATTTCAAAAAAATTGATATACCATAAATATTCCACTTACTTCTTTTAATCTGTTTACCCTGCTTAACGCGAATAACTTACCTGCATGAAATGGTGGAATTATTTAACCCATTCTTCCCTCGAAGTTACTCCATTAATTCAACTATTCTGGATTTTTATTCCACTTTCAAACACAACATAAGCTTCGGGGAAATGAATAGGAACTTGCTTCACCTCGAACAAAAACAAAATGTTCGAATTCAGCCTATGTGACAAACAAGCCATGTTTTAACACATCCTGTCAATCTCCGTTTGAGTTACTTATCTTTGTTATATAAGAAATAGAGCACATGTAATATACTACTCAGCTTAGCTAATTTGCACCAACCCTGATAGGAATGATAGGTGCCATTTGTAGCGTTTCCTTGTGTCACGGTGGGGCTACAATAGTCAAATAAAGGAGTAAAAAGATGGAGCCCAAGCTCAGCGCATAACATATGGCCTTGCCTACCCAAGTTACTGAAATGTTGATCAAAACGTGAGCTACTTTGATCATTTGACAAGCCATGCTGTTGGTCTATTAATACCCTTTCTTTTGGGCATAATCAAGAGACTAATACAACACAATCTTAAATTTAAAGTAAGTACGTACTAGTTCAATCATTATAAACTGCCAAACTTGGGTGAGTTTAGATCATGTTGGTCCCAAAACCTATTTGAATAAAATAAATTTGTCCCGAACAATGTTAAGATCTAAAGTTTCATCAAGCCTAAATCAACCTTCAAGAAATTTGCACCACTTTGGCATTGGCTGATCCATTTATATCAAAAACACCGTCATAGGCCTCATGTCCTTAATGACGAGTCAAATTTCAACTAAAGGAAATGACTTGATGCTACATGCTGAAGCAATGCTTTTGGACCATACAAAAATAGCCTCAACTAGCTATATACTACCTAAATTGGCTTCAAATTCAACCTAGCATTATCATGTTATCGGTTTATTCATATTTATCTTTGGGGCTTAGCCCTTTTTAATTTTTTGGTTACATTGGGCTGAGCCTTCACAACATTTTTTTTAATACCCTTTAGAAAGTACCTTTGAGTAATTTGAAGGGGGGCAGATCCATTTTCACCAAATTATGCTTGACTTAATTATGAAACTCTTTGGATTTTTTTTCAATTAATTACATTCCTAACAAATAGTAGAATATATTGACGTAAGAAGGGACTTAGCTGCACCATCCAAGATGACTTCAAATAGGTAAGATCTCAATTGGTGATCTCTCACATTCCTAAGAACGGTTTATTTTGCTTTCTTATGTCTCTTACCATGGTGGCTCAAGAATTAAGAACCAAATGTTCCCTGATATCACAATTAAGACTTCATTCTTTAAATCCAAGACATTATCACCGATTGTAAAACAACGTGAAAGAGAGAATAGGAGTTGGCATTGAATCTTAAAGTAACCAATGAATTGAAACTGCAAGTATTGACAAAATTGCAAAAAAGCTTGTAATGATTATTGTAGAAGAAAAATGTCAAACCAATGGTCTTTGGTGCTTGAAGACCAAGGCACCAAATGAGCCGGTCTGAGTACCATTCTGCTCATGCTCAGCTTGGCATCTAAATAAACTGAGGCCAAACTCAACACGGCCTACTCAAACTGGGGTTGGCTAAGTTCTCATTCGAGCTTTAGTCACGCTAAGCCAAACTTTTGAAATGTGTACTCGGCTCGTTTCCTAGCCGAGTCAAGCTCAAAATATTCTTAGCGAGCCGCGCGTGAGCTGCTCATGAGGAGCTCGGTTCGTTTGCACTCCCTACCACGTGTCTATTTTATCTCCCTTGCATTGTATTTTGTTGTCTGAGTCTTGGACTGTACTCACACCTGCTGTGTGAGAGCTGCCGATTTACCAAAAAATAAAATATAAAAAAATAATAGAAATAGAGACAAGTTGAGCCATAGACGTTAAGTTTGATTGGGGTGCGCCAGCGCATGAGCTCCTTTGGATGGGCCCTTCCCTACAAGATATTAATTTAATGTTACCATGGGCCGATGGGCCATCGATCATATTTAAAACTGGAGCGATCTGAGCCGAAGGGCCGAGAAAGGAATGACTTGCTCTCTTCTGATGTGGGACTAAAAATATCAGCACATCTACAAGAGCGATTCCCGATTCATTTGCCCTACGATTTGTAGGCTCGAGACTGATAATGCACGACTGCCATCCAATCCATGAGGTTTGAGCTGTTTTTGACCCTTCCATCTCTTTTTTTGTTTTCGTTTTTATTCAAGAATTTCATCTTGGCAGGGATCTCAATTTTTGTCAACATTTCATCCATATAAAAATCTCAGCCATATCATCTCTGTGAAAATAAATTGATAAATTTCAAGATATCAATCGTCACCATATCCTTCGTATTGACCAATATTTTTAAAATATTTTTACTTTTTTTAATAGACTTTCTCAATTAATAAATCTTAAAATCAAAACTAAAACATAGTCCCCAGTCTTGGATTTATTATATGGACTCAGATTGCGATATTTCAATCCACAATCTTGGATTTATTATATTGGCCGAGATATCTCAATCTGAAAATATTGGCCAATATATTGGAAAATCTAGATTCCCATCAAAATTTCTCACTTACCATATCAGCCATAATAAACTGACAACTCAATTCATATCAATCTTCACTGAAATTTTTTCTTTTAAAAAACCCTTTCTTTCTGCACTCTTGCATCATCTTTCTTGTACTAGGACACAAAAGAGCTTCAGAAGAAAAGAAAGCAAGAAAAAAAGAAAAGAAAACAAAAGAGCTTCAAAGGAGCTTTCTTTTCTTCTTCTTCTTGTTTTTTTTTTTTGATAGATCTAAGTTGTGTTCCTCGACCTCTTTTCCCTGCATATTGGTTCCTTCAACCCATTACATATTTACATATCCCATGGATGAAGTTGGTAAGCCTCGGCACGTTGCAGATCAGGACCAGAAGCAATCGTATTAGCGCCAACCTTCAAAATTAACCTCCTGTCAAATTACTCCGCAGGCATGTTTTTACTCGGGGAATCATTTCTGGTATCAAATATTTAATGAATACCCATCAAAATGTCTGATACATATGACAGACAGCCCTCTGTTCAATAAGCATCTAGTACTTAATACAATGGACAACTCCTTGATGCAAATGCACACACAAACAGTGAAGTCGAGCAGACTGTCCCAATTACAGCTTGTGACATGTTGAGTAGCCACATTTCCCCAATGCCTATGATTCATCCGGCTTTGGCTCGAGGACTACGGCGAATTTCTCTTTATGATCACCTCGAAGGACTTCCACTGTCACCTAAAATTTTAGAGGGCAACAGATAATTTAGATAAACAGAATCAGCAAGATCAGCAGTTATTCATGCTGAATTGCATTGGCAATTTGGCATGAACACTCTTCAAACAATAGTTCGCATCTTTTCCAACAGTGGCTGCCAAGCAGTAAGCGAACATTTTGGAAGGCAAGGTCCAGATGAATTGTATGCTTATAAGAAAATGAAATATGTAGTCTCAGACTTCCATGCATCCATCACTGGTTGCATTGATGTGCAAGCACGTGTCTTTAGAGGTTTATGTTAATCAGTTAATTAGCCTTAATAGTTCAGTTAGACCTCAATGAGAAGCATTTGATACATTTCATTAGAATAACAGTTTAAATGCTGATCTGATGTTTAATATTTGTATAGAGGCGTGTAGCTAGTTTTGAAGAAACAGCACAAAAAAATTGACCTATCACTGAGCTCTTGCTGGATTTTTTTAAATTATTTTAAAGAATTTGGGCAGAGTCAGAGGGATGACCTACTGAAAAAGCAAAAATAACAATTTGCAAGAGCTGATGTAACTTTCAAAGAACAAAATGCAGGGGTTCATGCAATAGAATAATAAATGTAAGATAAGACAGAGCATACCGTGTCACCAACTTTACATTGGTCCAAGATTCGGTACAAGTCACTTCCATTTGTAACCTTTTTACCATTCACAGAAGTTATGATATCTCCCAAAATCAGTCTCCCATAGGTATCTCGCTTTGTTGGTTGCAGACCCTGTGAAAGGTCACAAGAAATCATATATTGAGTTTTTTTTTCATTGAAGGGGAGACATTTGAGTGCAAAGTCAAACCAAATTGAGCAGTCTGAGCTAAAAACTAAGCATCCTAACTTCTGCAACTGAAAGAAACAAAACATAGTCTCAACAGAGATTGCTCAAATGTTTGGAACTTTCATGAAACATAAACGCAAATGGCCCTCATAACAAAAACATGGTCATCAGCATTACTGTTCAGAGATACAAGGGTAAGAAATGCTAAATGCTTAGGTACACTGCAACTTGAATATGGGGAGTTAGAGATTGAGTACAAGAACAACTAAAACCTCAACCAAGGGTTATTACCAGCTGATTGACCAGGTCTCGGGATGCACCTAGGACACTGATGCCCTCCTTACCAGGCCATCCCAGTTGGTATGGTTGATGCCAACTGGTGCAAGTGGGAGAGGGACCTGTACCAGCCAGCATGAACTCATACCAACAGGATGTGCAGATAGGCACCTGGTCCTGCCCCATTTTTGCTATTGGCATCCAAACAGTAAAAGCAAAAAAAAGGGAGCCATGGTGCCTTTTCTGGTCAGACCTGGGTTGGGAAGTACAGAGTAATGGAGACTGCAGTAGGGTTAGTAGCCGATGCTGAACTGATGTTTTAAGTAGAATTCTTTTAGGATTCTTTTGTGCTAGAAAGGAAGGCCTGAGATTGCTTTTGGACAGAGATTTATTCTTTGGGAAGGAGGATATTTAGGATAGCGAGTCAACTTGCATTGATGAATTGGTTTGAATTTCAGTTTCTGAATGGAACCAAACTTATTAGTTTTTATTTTCTTTTTTTTGGGTTTTGTTTTAATTTAGATAGTCAAGATCTCTTTGGTCTAATTCAATGGTTGAGATTGTTTCTGGAACAAAAAAACATTGGCCCCTTTTATATAGTATATATATATACCATATAAAGAAATATGTACTAAACAAGCATGCATCTGAAGAGGAAAAATGTTCCATTAGACCATGACATTACCGCTTTGCCTGCAGGACCATTTGGAGGAGCATCTAGAACAAGCACTCCACTAACTCCAAGTTGCTCAACTGACTGATCTGGTGCAAATTTGATTCCTAAGATAGGTCTTGTAACTTTTCCAAATCTTACAAGCTGGTCAACAATGCCACCGACCTGACAAAAACACAGACCATATGGAAGTAAAAGATATAAAAATGTGATCTTAAGTGTTACTAATAATGTCATGGTTATCTTTATGATATCCTCAAACAAGCAGTGATGGAGAGTTACGCACAGTATCAACTGGAATTGAAAACCCAACACCAGAGGATGCTCCTGATGGAGAGTAGATAGCTGTATTTATGCCTATCAAGCTTCCAGAACTATCAAGCAATGGTCCCCCACTATTGCCTGGATTAATGGCTGCATCAGTCTGAATAACATCCTGTATAGGACGGCCGGTGGCAGCAGAACTGATTTCTCTGCGCAGTCCACTGCATAGTTTGCAAGGTTTCAGCGTATCAGGAAGACAACCTTTATAGCAATAATTGTATAACAGACACACACATCAAGTTCTAGGTTCCTGAGAACCACATGCTAACAAATGTATAAGTAAATAAGAGCGATGAGACTGCTCACCTGATAACTCCAGTAGTAAGCGTATGATCAAGGCCAAACTGCAAAAAGAAACATGGAAATGAATGTGCATCTGTAGGAGTGATCATACTATTTCATAAATTAGCATGTCTCACTTTTACTGACACTCACAAGATATTAACAGTTTAAATAAGTGAGTACGTTAGATAAAATATAATGTTGTAAATAAATCAATCCACACCTAAATGCCAGACCAAGAAACAGAGCCAATCCAAGATGTGGCAAACTCTTTTTAAATACTAGCCCACAATATGCTTGATATCCATCAACTTGCTGATCCACCGCCCAATTGGCTTCTCAGATGATGAGGTGATATGTAATCAAGAGCTCTAAAACAAGCATTATTTAGGAAACGCACCAAGAATATGCATCTGTTGGCCATTTGAAGAGTCACATTCTTGCGTCCACCTTCCAGAATAGTTTTTTTACCATGTTGTTTGAAGAGAATCCTCAATCCACGCATATGTACTGTCAGTTCTGGCTACGAATTAAGATTGTGTCTGGAAGAATTGTCTCCATCAACACCTATTATTTTTTTGCCTAATAAATTGAAAACAGGACACCAGAATGGGTAGATAATTGTTTCCACCCTTTTAATATAAAACTGTATAGTATTGGATGGAATCGCTCAAGTCTCTTCTGAAACATATAGTACCCAAAAACATACCTATGGTTGTCCTGAGTACAAATGAATAGGCAAGTTACTTATCAGCCATAATTTCGAATACCAAAAACATCTGCAGACAGCCAATACTGGGAAACCTCACTGTATCAATCTGGAACCCAGTCGATAGTCATGTATGCATCTTCAATACAACTTAATATCTTAAGTTATGTCTACATACTAGATTTGAAAGAGGTTTATAACATTGTTAGTTGTGAATATCATGACATATAATTTTCTTGTGCAGCAGATGTAATGCATTAAAAGCTACATTTTGGGGCCAAAGATTCTGACTAAACAAGAATCCAGTCTTTATTCAGTCCCTGCCATTCAAAGTTGTAGACTTATTTACACACATAAAGAAATGAAAGGGTAGCTGCTTAGATTATATTAACTGTGCCTAGAAATGTGAACAGTCTGCTATGAGCTGCTGCCACTCATGAAAACTTGCTCTTATAAGCCATTGTCAGTCTGTCACCTTTGACCTTAGGTTGAGAACTGGCAAGACTGTCAAAACAATGTCTACAATCCATGATAAAAGTTACCTCAACTGCTTAATCTATAGTGATGACATTGTATAAATGGGATAAATCTTGTTGGTTATTGTCTAAAGAAACAAAAGAACAAAATTTTTTGACTTATGCTAGAACATGCTAAAAAAAGACAGTGCAACAGAATTAGAGGAAGAAGAAAGTAGATCAGGCTAGGAAGCTATCTAGGCAGCTCAGCATGATGAGCATATCAGAGGAACAAAAAGTTTATCAGAGTTGGAAACTAGCTAAAAGCTAGGCAAAGTGTGGCCGGATATAGTGCATATTACACCTCAGTAGCAATTTTTTTCCTTTCATCTTTGTGAAAAGAAAAAGAAAAAGGCTGGACCAGCCTCATGGTCTCACCTTCTCGGGTAATTAATTGCACTTGAAATAGGGTAGATATCCCACTAGTGCAGAAACATGTTTCCCACCTACTGGTTCTACCTGCCTGTCTTTACATTTTATTGTGATGATGCTACAGTTTTGTGGTGAAAGATGCAAAATTAATGCATGGAATTCCATAATTAAAGTCTTATTGATTTAATGGATGAAACACGAGCTCTGCATACAGTATATAAAGTACTCACAGGGTTTCCAATGGCATAAACTTTCTGACCCACTAAAAGGTCTGCTGAGATGCCAATTGGAATGGGTCTCAATTTGTCTTTTGGAGCATCAATACGCAAGACTGCAACATCCTTGTCCTGGTCAAATCCAACGACTTTTGCTTCACATACTGATTGATCAGCAAGGGTGACCCTGTATATAACTAGCAAGTCTAGCATTACTTCAATTGGGAACTAGATTGTCCTAGAACTGTAGAAAATTAAATGAAAAAACATAGTAAAACCATTCAAAAGAAAGACATTTATTAAACAACAGGAGGCCAAGATTATCTATATAAAAAGTTATCCAATTTATTAGATTCACAAATCATAAAAAACTGATGCATATTAAATGGTCGTATGGAAGAAATGCCAGTTAGTTATCTAAATCTCAGTTCATTATAGATTTTAACAATCACTGTCATAAGATCATATGATATGATGGATGGTCACTCTTTGAATATCAAGCAATCTAGAGTAATTTTATTAAAGGAATAGAGACATGTGTTAATTGTGTTACATGACTTCATCTTTTGTCATTTACATTGCCAGATTTATGAAAACAAAAATTTTCAATCAACAAAAGGATAAAAGAAGCCTTATTTATTGGTGAAGGAAACATTTTCTAAAATTGGGTCCTTGAAATAAAACCTAAGTGAGACTACAAGTGAAGGAAAAAAAAAGAAAGCAAGTTTGTGAAAGATGATACAAACAGCCAAGGTAATAAAGAATCGTGGCATTGCCACCATTAGGAGTGCAAATGAATTGGGACGACCTAATTTATATTCCCAATTCACATTTAGTTGGCTGCTTTTTGGTCTTAATTTGGGCCCGTATGTTTTCTTGTCTCTTTGGAACCAACTGGAATTTGAATGCCAGGTTCAAAAAGTAAAAGTTGATAAGAATGGGTTAGCTATGTTTCTTAAGTTTCCTTCTTTTCTTTTTTTTCCCCTCTTAATATTCCAAGATTTTATTTTATTTTTAACTGTAATAAACCATTTCATGCATCAAAGGAAGGATCACTAAAAGGATAAGTTATTGGATACAGAGTCTAAATATATCCAGCGTGGCAGTTTATAAGATGGTTTTAAGGTATGCTTAAAAGTCCACAACCTGAAACATCCTACCTCTGATTTTGGCTAGAAGAGACATGAAACTAGGGTCACCTTAGAAGTTCTGGATGAAACTAACTTATGGGGCCAAATTTCTTTTATATATGTGCCACTTATGCTCATATTTTATAAAACTTCATTTCTTTAAATGTTGTCAGCCATTTGCTCTGAATTAAGCTTTGATTTTGCATGTTTTGAGATGGGTCGATGGCATTACACTGTTACTTTCCACTCGCTTTTACTGAAAACATGATTTTTTTCTTGCATAGGCTTTTCTATCTCGAAGCTCAAATCTCATTGACTTTCTATTGTCATATGTTAAATTTCCATTAATTAATAAAATGAAATATTACACTCCAAACATAACTTTTCAACATTCAATACCTTATTCTTTTTCCTAAGTTTGAATGACAAAATTTTGGATTTTTAGTTTTCTTGCTGAAAGATCTTTTCGTAGCTACAATGATGACTCATTGATCTAGCCAAAAATGAAATCAACATCGAGGTTCAAACCATGTTATTTTCCTTTTTTTTGGAATCTCTCTTCTATTTATCTTTAGAAGGAGGAGACAATGCATAATTCTATGATATTTCAATTCTCTCTGCTTCTTTCAACGAGAACACTAATATGCTCAACTATCATAATCTTATCTCACCTTGTCCTCCAGCATTCGTTGCGATGATAGTTCAATTTCTTCCCTCAAGTTTGATGGTTTTCCAATAGTATCAGCATTTTTTTTTCAAATTTGAAAGATTTCCTAATGAATGAAAAAAATCTGCAACTTAATATCAGGTTTTGGTATCTTTTGGTACCAAACCTACTTCCAAAGAAATTTACTCCACTCCTTGGACTGCTGGATTTCTGACGACAAAGTTTCTATTCTTCCTATTCATTCATGTTCTTCCTTTCTTCTTAATTAATGGCCTTCTAATTCCTTAACAATCTAGATCAGAATATTATTCAATTTTCTCTTTGATTTTTACCAAAATCAGAGCTGAATCACCGAACTGCTTGAATTGCCAAAACTGGAATTCATCCAGACTATCCAAAAAGAGAAACTGAAATCAATCTTTCATTCCACTTTCTTTTCTAAATACTCCTCTTGTTTATCCCTAAAAGGCGGGCATGAACCAAAACTCAGTAATGTCATTTCTAAGCCTTTAAGAGAAATGTAATATCCTCATCTGCCATCATCTTGTCTCTACTTGTCCCACAGTCCTTTCTTTGATCATTCAATTCTTAACTTTTAGTTGAGTAATCCCCCACTAATTTCGTTGCATTTAGAGGTTCCCCTTGTTTACCATATTTTTCATGTGATTTTCACCACCGCTAGTTTCCTTGATGCATAATAAAAGTTATCCCCCCATAATGCAACTCTAGCTCGAGCAATCCTACCCTTTGGGCAGTATGGATCGTTGCATGCATGATATCATGATAAGCAATCCACCAAACATTACTGGATCAAAGAATTGGAGCGCGATCCTACCAACCTGAGATCAGATGCCCCGCGGATGACATGATAGTTGGTCACGACATGGCCGTCCTTGTCCCACACAAACCCCGACCCCGACCCCTGCGGCACCTCCAGCACATCCAGCGTGAATGCATCTTGGCTACACCGCAGCACGCGCAGCTATCAGAATTCACCATAAAACAACGGAAAAAAACTGGAATTAGCCAAAGCACGCGAGGCGAGATCCAGTTACCGGACGGCGAGGTTGGTGATGTAGACGACGGAGGGGGTGTTCTCCTGGAAGAGGCGGACGGTGGCGAGCTCGTCGGACTGGAGCTTCCGCGGAGTGGTGACCACGAAGGCGTTGGCGGTGCCTACGTCGGAGATAAAGATGGAGAAGGAGAGGGTCACGGAGGCGAGGAGGACGAAGAGGGAGTCGATGGCGGAGGAGAAGAAGCTGCCGCGCAATCTGTCCGGAATTAACTTCTGGAAGGAAGGGGAGGAGGTGATAGGAGGGCTGGGGTTGTTGGAGAAGAGAAGGGAAATTGGGGAGGGTTTGGGGGTGACGAGAGGGGTTTTGGGGCGAAAGAGGAGCCTCGAATGGGCGTGGTTGGGGATGGAGGCGAGGGCTCTCAGAGTGAGGGAGGATTGGCGAGGAGAGGAGAAGAGGGAGAGTGGTGACGCGGCAGCAGCCATTGCTACGAGGACAGCTGCTACTCGGCAGCACCGATTGTTTCGGAATGGATATAAAATAAAAATATATAACAAGTGTTTGGGGGAGGGGCAAAAATAGAAGATATAATTTGTGTTATCGCTTGCCCGGCTGGATTTGGGATCATTCATTGGAGAATTGGAGGCTTATACTTGTTGCTACATTCCTCTATGACTGCATGAGACCCCCCTTCCTTTTATTGACTCCTCGACTGTTGGTACCTAGATCGTGTGTATGATTATTGCATTATGTCTAATTATTCTATCCATTGTACGAGAGCTTTTTATGTAGCTTGCACTTTTTAATGTTGCGTCATGCACGGAATGGAGGGTAGGTGTGTAATTTTCTTTATAATTATTATATTTTTAAACTTTTTGATAAGATTATTATATTTATGTTTAAAGATATTATTATTGCTATCTATACTCTTTTGATTTTTTAATGCATTTTTATTTAAATATTTTTTTCTACGAGAATTTAGTACTCTTATCTTTTGAGCATTGGCTCAGATAAATTGTCTTTCCTGCAATTAGGTTAGACTAAACATAGAAAGGCTAGAAGTTTCACTAATCAATTTATGTTTATCATAAACACATCACCTAATGTAAATTTTATTACCATGTTGCGGTGCCTAGATTTTTATGGTTACAACTACACTACTAAATATTTGATAGGCCTAAATTATTGCAATAGAAAAATATAATTTATTTCTTTATTTTTTTGTTTAGGAATAAATTAATTTTTTTAAAACCCCCAGCACAACTCATATGCATCTCAGTTGCCAGACAAGCCCTTTGACATACCCAAGTTATTGGAATTTCCTGGAACTGGGTTATAAAGGATCTGGTGTCGTTTTCTTTCTCCACGTTGGCACAAACAACTTTATTTTTTCCCCGCATAGAGATGTCTCCCGAACGTTCATTGCTTGCAATCTCTCTCTCTCTCTCTCTCTCTCTCTCTCTCTCTATATATATATATATATATATATATATATATATATATATACACACGCCCGACCAAGCATCCAAATTCCAAAGCTGGCTCTATGCCTGAGAGGATGTTAGACGAGCAAAAAAATAGACACGGACAAAAAAGCAAAAGCTCCCATTATGTTGACAAATGCAGCAGAAAGAATTTACTAAATAAATACTTGGGACCAAAACACCAATCCACCTTATCCATGATTCGTGCTATCGAGATCAAAATTTACTGTCAGCACAAAACTAGCACACATACAAAAACCCACTTGAGGTGAGTCATTAAGCAGGAGTTAATCATGAACAGCGTTCCTTTTTAGGTAAGAATTACCAGCATTCTTTAGTTGCACCCCCCTGTGAAAGAACTAGATGTTTGTTTGTGAGTCTTCAAGGCAAGGCAATCGCTTGTCAAGTTCCCTGGACTGGCCCAACTCAAAGTTTTAGAAGATCTTGCCAATAGGTTTTAGTTCCCTTGGCAAGCCATCGAAGTTTCCAGAGTCTATTTCCTTTTGAAACATAGGCCGCTTTCCAAAATTCCGAAGAACTCCTTCTGCCAAATGCTCTTTGTTTGGTGTCAACATCACATAATTCGGATCGACCCTTTGATAACTACAATTTTGGGGGAAAACAGATACAAACTAGTTAGCAAAGAATGGATTGATAATGTGAAAAAAAAAAGCACGACCTGCCCTTAGTTTCACCATCCAGCCTCCAAATAAAAACCACGAAGCATTAGTAAAGAAAATTACAATCAGTTGTTGAATTATGCAACTGCTATTTTGTGTATTATTTAGTCTTAAAAATGACAGTGAATAGAAATTTCACCAGCTAATCCCAAATTATGAGACCATAAAATTGTGGTTTTCTCCAACAAAAGACTAAATCAAAAGTCGACAATTATGGAAAGAAAGTATCTTAAGACCATCACAGTTACTATGGCATCAAGATAAATTCTCTAATTATGCAGAAAGAAAAGGTTGAGGAAAGAACCTGGGTTCTCTGAGATCTTCAACTCGGATTCCAAATCCATAAGACGTTGTCCCATGCAAACGGTCATTCATGGCTAGAAACGGAAATCAGCAACAAAGAAATCATTCAACTGCTGCTATCAAATCAAATACAGCATATTATTATACCGAGCTACACAGCATGCCCCAAAGGATGACTCTGCTTGAGAAGAAAAGCAAGGAACCTTGCATAAAATTTCTTTGCAATTAAGGTTAATAGCAGTATAAAGAAGGCAACATGTTGAGCAGAGGGTTTTGTTTACTTTGTTATAGCTAGGGCTTCAAGTGGATCAGATTAGTTAGTATTTGTCTATGGGCCAACTCCAAGATGTCAGAATCCATTCAGATGGAAATCATATAGAATAATGGTGAGAAAGGGGAGACTTTTGCATGGAAACAAAGAAAGATGTATAAATAGGAGAGAATTGGCTATTGTGTGAGAATGCCTTAGAGATTAAAAGGTTAAAATTCTAATTCGGGTAAGCAGAAGGTCTGAGCACTTGAAGGAGAGCAGTGGATACGAGAATCAGTGCATGATGTTATGGGCAAGGAATCAGTGTATTTAATAAAGCATTTGGATTTTCGCTGTCTGAGGACAGAGAGGGAAAGAACCATCTGAGATGATATGGGCATCTGCAAATACAAATCTTAGGAGGTCCACAGAAGATAGGGCATCAAGTTTGTATTTAAGGGCTAGGAAAGACGTAAACAACTAAGATAACATGGATTCAATTTGCAAGAATAAGTTTACAAGAATTTGCAATGGCAACAAATGTAACACTTAAGGAAAGATTGACAAAGACTTACAAAGCAAAAAGCTAAATGATTGAGAAAAGGGTCGACAATTCTGTTAATGACCATTATTATGATTACTATATGTGTAATCCGCACATTGACTTGCACTAATTTCTTGAGAAGGTGAAAGATAAGCAAGTTTTTTTTGAGAGGAATGTTCTTTACCATTGTTTATCAATGAAAAGAAAATTTAAGGATGGAAAAGTAGAGAAGTACAAAGGGCTTAATTTTTTTTCTAAGAGGCCAAAATTTTTTCTTAGCCAAATGTATTGATTTTGAAAGATAATAACAAAAACACTAGTGGATCATAGTAATCCACCAAAATTTAACCACTTCCATTATGACTTCCTCTGCAAAATTTTCTAACTCAACCAAACACAAGATAGATTGCGATTTTCTTCTTGTTTCTTTTCTTTGCTTTTCTTCCTTTGATCTATTTTTTCCTCTTCTTTCATTTTGTTGGCAACTACACAAAGCAAAGTAGAACAGATAGCTGCTTATAGAGAATGAATAAGTTATTACTCTTTATTTAATAAGCTACCCCAACTAAGGATAGTAGCTTTGCTCCTAAAATCAAGCACTCCAATTACATGTTAATGTAAATATAAATTTATCGAACATTACAAATTGATCATATATCAATATCAAAAAACACAAGAAAAGAAACATTTTGTCCCTTGAATGCTTCACATTTTTGACTAATTATTTATCTTCCAACATTCAACTGAGAGAAAAAGACACAGCTATGGTCAAGATGGTACAAATGTAAGGCAACAAAGATATTTTCTGACATTGTTCGTGAAGATCTACTAATATGCATATGGTATTTTTTCCCATGTAGGAAAGATGAGATTTTGTTATAGAATGCTCCTATTTTTTTATTTTGTTTGGGCTGTCCTTGGCAAAAAAAATAAAGCAAATTTTTTTTAGTATAGAAAAAAAGATACATAGGCACATCATAGGTAAACCTGCAACACTCAGTGGCCATCTTTTACCATGGGATCCTTCTGGACTCATATTTCCTTAACAACAAAAAGGAACAATTTTGGCATCCCTTACCAAATTTGTTTGGGAATGGTATCTTAACAAAAAGGCTAAGAGGGTTCTTATCTTGACCATCAAGTGAAGCATATAGCCACACAATCGTACAACTTAATTTGTGAGCTTCAAGGAAAATGTAAAACTTTCTTCATATATAGGGAACACAGGTGCTTGTCGGATATTATCAAGTACATTAATCAGATACTTCTAGGATATGTTCTGTACACTTACTTTAAGTATCCTATATTTCAAAATAAAAGAGTCTGTATAATTTCCAGATTTTCCTGACATACTTTCTCGACACTTTTTGGGATGAGGAGGAAGGTTTCTTTCTTTATTTGTTTCTTTTTAATCCTTTTGGGATGCATCTTCTTGACCTTTCGTAGATGAATGGCTAATTTAGAGTTAAATGGTGTTGATTTTGTATGCACTGTATGTTACAATTATTGAATTTGAAGAACAACTAAATGATGGAAACTACAGATGTTGATGCTATTGTGTACAATATGGTCTGTTTATTTTGATAACCCATTATGCTTTATGGATGTTTTCTTTTACATATATGTGAAAAAAGTATATGCATTTATTCATTGTTGTATCCTACTTTTTAAAGATTTGCCACACTAGTATATCTGATAAAATGCTATACAAATCCCCTATCCATGCTTCATACTAAAAGCAAGTATCTTCAAGACCTACGTCCCAAAAAATTTCACATGTAGCTAAAGCATTACACATTTGCCAGTTGTAATATTTCACAACAGTTTATGCATCGATTAGCTCTTTAAGTTATGATTTTGCCTGAAAGATGCATTTGCTTTCAGAGACGGATGTGCTTTCAGATATCAAATATGGCCCCTTTGTCCAAATTCATTCCAAATCTAGCTGTAAAAATTGAAAAAAGGAATAGGGAAAATCTATTATTGAAAGCCTTCCCACCATGTGGTTCTCAGCAGATCTGAAATCTTTTCATCTCAGAACCTAATCAAGTCAAATTATCAGCTTGTAGCAAATACAACCAAGCAAAATCCCACTTTATGTTTTACCTCAGTCACTTCTTGTTGACTTCATTAAGTAGCCAACAATCTGACAAGAAATTGTTTTACGTCCTTCAAGGACCACATACCCTGCCCAGACTGTCTAGGCACAATCAGGTTCCTACTGTTAGGAATCTTGCATTCACAAAAGGCCTCCAAAGAAATGTCTTATTTGTACCCAAAATCTTACTCGTGTTGTTCTCCTATATGCTGAATATAGGAATATCATTGACTGCTTCCCCTCTCCTTTGGAAGCTACCTTCCCAAATAGGATAGAAATGTTTTCAACCTGCTCACTTCTTCAGTGAGAGTTTGAGAGGGAGCATTCAAACTATTTGTGGCGCATATACATATTTATTATGCATATAAAAAAACATTATTAATTCACTGTTTTTAATGTGCTAATTTTCTTTTATGAGTGTCTGTTGTAAATCTCCGTCTTTACTAACAGAATATAGAACATGTTCCATTTCTTTTCTCTTCAAATTACATGAAACAAGTATCACCCTTCAATATCGATTACCTAATTATATGTATCCAGGTCGCATTCATGTGGCATTTCTTATGATATGACCTTGGTAAAAGCAATCGATTCTAACAATCTACTGAAAACCTGAAATAACATTATTTAATAAGCTTTTATTTGTAGACCTCCATAAAGTATGTCATAGTGTACTTCTGTATATTGTTTCGATAAGACAACCCATCAATGTAATGCAAATGAAACTTCCAGGCTGCAAAATGTACCTGTAATACTGAATGTAAAGGAAGGTCTCCACCAAGACTTGAATGCTAAAGCTATGGAAGAACTGGAAGGGCCCATTTTTCCCTATAAAAATGGTAAATAAGGTAGTCAAGAAACATATTATCAACAAATAACAGTGATGAAATCAACATATAATGTCTCACCTTCAGTAAGAAGTTTTTATTAGCTTGCCAAGATGCAGCTAATTGGAATGAGGATTCATCCACACTCTCCAATGATTTATCTCCATTGATCCTTGAGAACATGTTCCAACAAAAACTTAGCTGCCCTAATCTAATGAACTGTTTGTCCAAAAAAAAAAGAAAAACTTTCTCAATCATGCAAATTACCTTGTCACTAACTCAAAGCCGAAGTCAATATAATTTGTAATCCCAACTATCTGGTTTTCTTCAAATGGATTAGTCACCTGTGTGGTAGAATGAGCATAAGTTCTACAGTTTCTCCATGCTATCATACACAAGATCCTAAACATCCAAAACTCTCATGCCCAATCAAGACAAAAATACAAACCATGTAAAATAGAAATAATGCAAAAAAAAAAACTACCTCCAATAATGGACATTTATTCAGTTCATTGAGATTGCATATAAAATATACTTAGAGAAGTTATGTTCCATAAAGGGTACTCTACACAATCAGAAACCACTCATCAGCAAAGTGCTATGGACACATAAACCAGTAATGTACATCTGATCAGTGAGTTGACTGTATACAGCATACTTCACAGATGTTTCTTTGTGTGGCAGTCTATATTTTCAGAAACTACTGATTGGAAAGGTGCTCCTGACAGATAAAGCCAGTACAGTCAATTGCACACCAAAGTGCATCAAAGAAATTCCAACATTTGTTAAATTTTTGATAATGGCACGCACATATACAAATGTAAGCAGACCTTAGAACAGTGATCTGGGTTCATGGATTTGTACAAGGCCCTCATTTCTTCATACTTGTCATATACATTCCACTCTGGAAGTTGGACAAGGAGAACAGATTAGGATGCTAAACTTTAACTGGATCATATTACTTCTAAGGGGATTAACAATAAAGATAATATCTGAAACTGATACTCAGCCTGGGGCAGTCCTGACCTACTCCCCTTCTTTCAGGTATCAGGTGGTTTCTAGCATTTTTCTGGTCATTGTCAGCCAAAACCAACCGAAAACAACAGAAACCCACTTTTAATTCAGCTCCTTAATGGGTTAAGGTGTTCCCCATTGCAGTACTTTATAGATATTGATATTTAATACAAGCCACCATCATTCACAATAATAGAAACTTGTATTTTATATAAAATAATATAACATTCTGTAGTGCCTTTTAGTTGAGTAGCCAGATATCCTTGGAGCAAAATGGTAAATATTGCTAAGATAGCAGAAACTTGGATTCCACTATACTGAACAAAACCAAGTTTTCAAACCTTATCATGGGAAATGAAAGAATAATTGAACTCTCGTTGAAAGGATTCTACTACTCAACTCAGCTCAACCAAGCATCAATCCCTACCTAGTTGGGGTCGGCTAAATGAATCCTTTTCCACCTTTCTGCTCAAGTTAGGACCATACTTTCTAAAAGATGTTAAGATATCAAGCCCTTCCTATCTACTTCCCGATGTGATTTTTAGTTTACCTCTAGCCCTCTTCATTCCTTCTACATATGTCAAATCACTCCTTGGTACTTGTGTATCCCCATGCCTACGTTGTAAATATCTAAACCATCTAAGTTTTCCTTCTCTCAATTTGTTCTCAATTCATGCCACCTTTACCTCTTTATGAATGACTTCATTACTTATTCTATCTTTTCTTATATTATCACACATCCATCTCCATGTTGATAGATAGACAACCAATGGATGTGCTATCATTTATTTTCTAAATAGAGAGATAGTGTAGTCAGGAAACTTTGCTAAACAAAATCAAGATATAGGAAACCTTTTCATTATAGACCAGCCAGTATTGATTACATGCTTCATCTAGGTGGGGAGACCTCATCAAATAAGGAACTTATCGGGCCTTTAATATCTCACTACATAATGGGAGAAGCATTGGGGTCAAAGTCTGCTATGTTGGAACCGGGGCCCGAACCGGTAGTCCAGTGGCACGGGTCGGTATGCCCCCATACCGTTTTATGCTAGGCCCATGCCGTCACAGAAGAGGAGGCGGGGGAGACGGAGAACGGGAGAGAGGAAAAGAGAGAGAAAGAAGGAGGAGAGAGGGAGGGAGAGAGAAAGAGGGTGGTGGAGGGCTGCAGAGGAGGATCGACGGAGGGCCACGTGGAGGGACACTTGCCGACTTCACTTAAATATCACAAAATTAAAAAGGAGACCCCTCTGGGGCCCCTGTTTCAAACGAAACAGGGGACCGGAGGAGGAGCCCCTCTTCCGCGGCCCTCCGCATGGCTCGCCGGCCTCCGTAGCCCTCTCTCTTCCTTCCTTTTCCTCTCCCTCCCTCCCTGCTCGCTCTCTCTTTTCCTCTCTTTCCTCTCCTTCTCCCCCTCCGTCAGATGCTTTTCGTTTCAGTTGCCGGACCCGCGATCTGCCGCTGGTACGGCTTGGTACTCTCTGAACTGCCCGATTCGGGACAGTTCCGCCGACCTTGATTGAGGTAGATAAGAGAAAAGACAAATGCATGAAAGTCTCACTATTTGGGTGTCAATGGCATGTGGCCCAATTCCAAGCATTATGAATAGTATAGACTGGCATGCTAATGAGAATACTATAATGAATTAACTATTATACAGAAAAGAAATTATTACTCTAGTAGATTATCTAAAATATGTAAGATAATCTTACCCTTCTCTGTACCACAGCATGCTGATAAAATGATGCAATAAGCTGCAAATGAAAAAAATAATAAATGCATAAATAAGTGCAGAAGAAAGATAAATGCTGAAGGATATTTTATTAAATTGCTAATAAAAATGAAAAGTTAAGATACAGATTTTTTCTGTCAAGATATAGTCCATTAACAAAGTTATCCAAACAACATAAGTTACTCAATTATCATAACCGTATATGCACAATCAAGATGACTTCTATGAATCATTCCTTACCTTCCTCTATTTAATTTTATCATTATTTTCTTCTCTTTTTAAGATATCTGGTACTAGTGCATGGTCGAAGAAGCTTCCAGGCAATTTTGGAGATCATATAAACCAGCTTGACACAAGAATTTAATCTTATACCCAATGTACCGATAAGCTGAATCTCTCATTTCCTTAATCCCTAGTTGCAAACAGTTCTTTTCACTCCCCTGTTTGATTTATTTCAGTTGTTTCACTAATTCCAGTTTATGCTTTTACCTCGTTCCTTTTTATTAATGCTGCTTGAACTCATTGCTTTTTTTTTTAATAAACTTCTTCCTAACTCCATCTACTACTTTAGTGACTAAAGGCGAGTTTTTCCCCACAAATGTCTTGTTTTGGGAGTGAGTTTCCAGAAAACGCTTAAGAAAAGCCAAGATCTCAAATTAGAGATCATGACATACTAACATATACACAGATCAAGCTTATAGGTGGAGGGATGGGGCCCCAACATATGGACACTTTCTTTCCAGATATAAAGATTTACAGGCATGCATTTACAAGTAACATGAACCCAAAGAATTAATGCTGGTAATTATCTTAATACAACCACCAAGTGCTTGCACGGACAGTATCCACTAGGGCAAGTGTTCAAGGGTCGATTCCGGCTGCAGTCAGCTCACAAGGTTAGGGTCAGTATAGAGCAGAAAAGGCAGTGATTAGCCCCTTCGAGTCTTAAAAAAAAGTTGCATCGATTGATGCCAGAACAGTGAATAGTAAAGTAGTGCAACATGTGTACTGAATCTAAAGCTATGAAAAAAAATAAGTTATGATCTGAATACTTTTTTTGAGAGAGAATAACATGATCACAATTTCAATGGAATGTCCAAAGCTTTATGAATGGTTCATAAAACTCCTTGAGATTCAGATTATCAACCAAATAGCAAGATTTTAACCTCACGATGCAACATTAGTGCAACATTAGTAATCTTCCAACGAAAAATCAAAGTACCACGCAAGCCCTTTTTCTGATTCCTATGCAGTAAAAAACCCCATAAAGTTGCTTAGAAGAGGCTAACAGAATTCTAAACAATTATTATCACGCTTAAAAGAATTATAAAATCATGGAGAGGAAGACAAACCTGTGAACTTCTAGCAAGCTCAAGACTGAAATTAAATGAAGGACACAATGGGCTGCTTGAACCTAATCCATAACCAATAGCACAACTCCAGTTCTTCAAGTCTTTGAAGTTCAAAGGGTGTTTGCCTTCATCTAATAAAGTATAACAGAAATAAAAGAAGCCATAAATGATGTTGACAATTAATTCCATCTTTATTGCACTACTTTAGTTTATTGTGCATTTTGGTGAACGTCAATCGTAGAGCAAACTATTCATTACCAAAAGCATCATACCAGGGCTAAGTGAAATGGTGAGTTGAGCAATGAAGAATGTAAGTGTTTTGATAAATATTTCCCATTCCTCCCTTTACAAACTTTATCAATGAAGTTAATTTAGTTAATTGAGATAAACCAACCATTAATAATCATGACTTGAGCATGCAAGTTTTAATATATATACTAAATAAAAGACCTACACGCTCGTACATATAGGCCTATTGTTTAGTAACATATTAAGATGGAAGCAATAAATTAGAATGAAAAGTGTGATAACAACAAGCTGTTTTTTTCCTTATAGAAATTCATATGCAAGAAGTGCCTCGTAGACTTTATTACATCAATTTCAACTCACAAGGTGGGATGTACTTCAATCCTACACTTAATTTCCCAAGCCTGCCGACTAGCCATGCACAGATTGGAGTATCACCAGACACTGCAAAAGAAGAATTACCAGTAATACTATGCAATAAGAGAGAAGGATAGTTAAATCATATAACAGAATTCACAAGATCCAGCCAACCAAACAAAAGTTAAACTTCAAATCAGAATGAATCCAAACTTTAGTAGAAAGGTGTGTCAATAACTTTAGGGAGTCATATGAGAATAAAGGAAACAAGCAAATGAAAAACAAGTATAGCTTAAATGTCATCATATATGCACACTTGCCTACATCAGACATCTCTTAGCTTAATCTCGACAAGCATAAATGAAACTACACAAGATATCTAGTACAAAATTTCAACGGCCAAGGCACAAATAAAAACATCACGTATCTGCAAGAAGTATCCACTTTCGACAACATTGATAAAAGCATCTTTATCCAGGCAGATGGCTGCATTTAACAGAAAAATGCTATCTAAATAGCATTGCCCATGTTTAGACCTCGAGTACCTTCAGCGATATTCCATATAAGAATGAAAAATTATCCTTAATAAGTAAACCTTTGTTCTTCAACATTAACCAAATTGCCTTTGTCATGATTTGCATCGAGATTTCTTGATGATGAAAGGAAACAGCTGTATTATTCTTTCTCCTAATCAAGTTTTTAGTTCTATATCTAAGAATCAATATATAGTTA
Source organism: Phoenix dactylifera (assembly GCF_051530095.1). Classification (NCBI taxonomy): domain Eukaryota; kingdom Viridiplantae; phylum Streptophyta; class Magnoliopsida; order Arecales; family Arecaceae; genus Phoenix; species Phoenix dactylifera. The sequence continues at coordinate 26,383,971 of NC_143198.1, read as the reverse complement.
AAACATGTTTCAAACTGACTTTTTTTATTTCTCAGCTCTCCATGCTGCTGTGCAAGATTGATAGAAAATCGTCCTAGAAGTTCATGAATCTATCAGACAGCATGTAATTCAAGTTCTATTTATAACTCCCAAAGAAATAATGCTTTTGCGAACTATTATTAGCAAACCTATATGAGAGGTTGATAAATAACAGACAACATGAGTTTAAAGATGGCACACATTTAAGGGATTTAAATCAGAATTCAAAAGAGAAATCAGTTAAATATATGGTTGTCACTTACAAGGAAATGGCATAAATGAGGTTCCGATGGATAGATTTTCTGATCCATATCTCAAGCCCATAACACCATAATCTTCTGGAAGTGCCCTGCCTATGCAATTAAACTTGAGAACCACATAAAACTGTACACAAACTATTTTGAAATTGACAAGAAATCTAAAAGTTGAGCAATGTACATTAGTTCAAGTCGCCGAAACTAAATTTCACAATGAGAAAGAACCACAAAGAATATTATTATTTAGAGCTTGAAGATTAACAACAAAAACAACAACAGCAATAAAGGACTGTTAAAATGCCCTAAATCAGGCAGTTCGGGTCATCCTAAATAGAACCAGTCAGGAATCAGGAGGGTTCAGCCACCCAAGATGAAATACCCATGAATCCAACTAGAACCGGACCAAACGAAGTAGAATTGACAAGTTCCGCCCTGTTTTGGATGGCTCTAACGTGATTCATCCTGGCCAAATTGGGTCTTTGTTAAAATCACAATCCCCTCCTTGCATTCAATCTCTCTCTCTCTCTCTCTCTCTCTCTCTCTCTCTCTTCTCTCCTCTTCGAACCCTAGCCGTCACCCTTGAGATCTCTTGCCCTCTCTCTCTCCCTCAATCCCTCTACCTCACCATCCCCCTAATCTCCTCCTTTCTTCTGGCAACGATGCTACAGGGGACCTTGCCGATGGCTCCAGCCTTGATCGATGATCTTCGGACCCTGATTGATGACCTTTGGCCCTCGATTAACGACCACCAGCACCCGATCAATGACGTCAAGCCCGATCGACGAGCTTCGGCCTCCAATCAATGATCTCCGGTCCTGATCGATGAGCTCTAACCCCAATCAATGATATCCGATCCCAATCTGCCTCCCCTTCTCTAGTAGGACCTTCTTCCCCTTCACTCTCCACCTTCTTCTTCTCTCTTTTGTGCTCATTGGTGCCAAACCATACCATAACGACCAATACGGGTCACGTTACCAATTTTTGAATCTTGATAGTAATAGAAATAGTAACATAATTAGAAACAATAAATAATAATAATAATAATAGTAATAACAAATGATTAAGAAAGAGTATAGAAGATCAAAAGAAACTGATACATTCCCAAAGTAGCATTGTAATTGGAAATGAATCACTAGATTGCACTTTACAATAAATCAATGATGTATGATTTTAACAACTTTCACATAATTTATTTTAGGTCTTTCCTTTCTCTTTCTCAAAGAGAACTTTATAATATGAGACAATATGAAAAATATGAAAAAAATTTCAAATTATGTGAGAGAAAAGATAGTAAAAAAACCATTATTTCTCCAATGAATATTAATGATAAAAGTTAATATCTAACAATTTGATAAATAACATGACCAGGAGATTCAATATGACAAATTAAAGAACAAACCTTTTTGTTATTATCAAAGGAAATATACCAAAAGCTCCAAATTGATATCTAGGGTAGTAAGCACATGACCTCAAACGCAGTATGCTGACAAACAAGACATAATACAATTGAAAATGAAAGATTAGCACATCTAACAATTTAAGGTGAAAACTAACATCTATTTGAGGAAAGTAGATGTCTCTTCCAATGATTAGATTCTTACGGATCAGAAGTAGATACCATAAGGTCCATAAATGTATGAGGATCATCCAAGTCCCTATAAAAGAGAAAGCCAAAATGAAAATAGCAACCTCATTTGTTGATCATTGATGCAAATATAATGCTTGATTGGTATTAGAATGTTAAACAGAAAACTTATTGATAACAAGCACAACTTTTGCCAGCGGAATATTGCATTTCCTTCAACAGCCTTCCCAGATTTCTGATCAAGGGAACCTGACACCTTAAAAATATTAAGGCAAGCAACATTTCATTTGCTAAAGAGCAAAAAATCTTGTATTCTATTTAAAATTTGCCAGAATAATGCAGGACAACTGTGACCAATACCTCTGCATGTACAATGAAAAGAAAGAAAAAGCAATCAACTGAAACAACTGATAGCACCACACACTTGGCCTTCATTCCATTAGCTTGGCAAACTAAAGCATCATATTTGGCAGATAAGTAGAGATAGTGGTATAAATTATAATAATACAAGGTGTTACACAAATGGATTAAGATCAGGCTCAAAGATCGTCTTCAACCTACTAAAATGATATGGCAGAATTGAAGAGATCATGCGGCCTGGTGGAAGAGAGAGAGTATGAAAGTGTGCAAATGATCAAAGTAAAGAATAAGAAAAGTTCAGAAGTACTGAATAAATTAAGAAGGGAAACAGGTCCCCCTATCATAAGCTGCTGAAAAGGCGGAGGTAGGGGATGAAGGCATCCATAAAGGAATGGATCAGTTTTTCCTACAAGTGAACAGAAAAAATGCGTTGGCTCAAGATATGTCCATATAGTTCATCTGACAAAAGGCTGGTAAAAGTATAAGTTTCAACCCCTAGGAACAACCATGAAGATATTTGATGGCCCGGAAAATCAAGAACTTCAAGCTTGCACACTATATAAACAAGCATGCACTTGCTCAAGATGAGGTCATGACGAGGGGAAAACTGACTTGATTTATATTACATGACCATAACCATAAGAACAAACAAATAAGTGCAACTTGTTTTAAAGATGAGGATGTCGAAAAGGTCAGACTACTACTAGTACTATTACTATTTTATTGTTACTATTGTTGTTGCTGTTGCTGTTGATGCTGCTTATGCAAAGAATCCTTAATGTTGGAGCTAATTTGTGTGCATCTCCTTTTTTCAGAGAAAGCAAAGTCAAGAACAGTTGTATTGTAAGAATAACATATTTGTAGTCTAAAAACACTTCATTGCTTTGATTTCTTGTAATTGACGGTCACGTTGCCTTTTCAAAATAGAAAACAGTATAGGTACAGAATATGAGTATAAAAATGTTGAAGGCATAGTTGTGTAGTTAATAACGTCAAACAGAAAAACCAGGCTCCTAGCAGATCTAACAGGCAAGTCAAAATGAACAAAAACAGAAGGTGCTCCTTTGTTATGCCAAAAACTCCTAATTGGAATCAGGATTCTCAATACATCTACTCTTTAAGTGAGGGAAAAAAATCAAAAGGAATCAAGGAATGATTTATATAACAATCATGAAATGCCATCTAAAGCTTGTTGGATACAGTTGCAATTAAATCCACATGAGGATCCTCCAATGGTTTTAGCATGATTCTTGTGTTAAGATTCCTTGCTTGCTCAAAGTAGTCCTCGAAAAGGGAACACAATGCAAGCTTCCCAAATAGTAAGTCATAAGCTGGAACTAACATCCTGTATCACCATAGAGAAAAATGAAGTTCAGTAGATTTCAAGATTAACCCAGAGTGGAATAAATAGTGATCACTTGATGCAACCTGTGATCGTCCTATAATGGTTAAAAGGTAAAGAAAAATACAACTCAATATGTAGAGGCAGCAAAGGTTCAATATCATCATATATTTCTTATACCTTTAGTTTCCCTCTTTTTCCTGTAACAGATAAGCATGCTTTGACCCTATGACTTTAAGTTGTAAAAAATCATATCAAAGACTAAAGTATTAGAACATGATATTCCATATTTTTTAACAGATTCTAGTTTGTAGCTCAAAAAACAGTGAATATACACTTGGTGTTTTCCATATTGAAAGGTATGGATATCATGTATTTTGCTAGTAGTACAAATCACAGAGTCTGAGTTGATACTTAGAATCAATAATATGCAAAACGAAAAATAATTTGTTGCTTGTATATTTATGTCCAAGGTCTTTATATCTTAGCAATAGAAGCAAGTTGATATAGCATGAATTGATTTAAAGATAATGACATTGAAGGATCAAATCACAGTTTTGAACAAATAATTCAAATTGTAATCGCTATTGTACTATTGCAAAATCACAAATATATGATTCTTTCATCTGTGATTTAATTAGAGGATGATTATGTTAAGGCTTGATATACATTGTTAACCTTTTCCTAATAGCTTAAGCTTTTGGGATTTAGGACTTAGTTAACATAGTATCACAAAGGTAATTCCCCATTTAGGAAGACTTTTCTCTAGATCGCCTGTTTGGTATCATGAGTCCTTTCTTTTCTTGACTTGTTCTCAGTTGCATTTGAGACATTCTTGACTCGTTATCTTGAGTTGTTCTTGACTTGTTTATTCCTTCACACGCATAATCCAGGCCGAACATGATGAAGGGTGTTACAACTCAACTCAATTAAGTCTTAATCCGAAATTAGTCAGGATCGGCTAAAAAAGAGCACCCTTGTGCATGAAGTTCCCACCACTGTAGGGTTTAGGGAGTGTCCGATGTACACTACCTTACCCCGTGTCTTGAGAAGCTGTTTTTGTATTTCAAACTCGTGACACCCAAGTCACAATAGAGCAATCTTACCGTTGCATCAAGGTTCGCTTTCATTCGTGACAGGAGTATTAAGGTCTAATATACATTGTTGGCCCCTCCCCCAACAGTTCAAGTTGTTAAGCTCTACTAGTTAATTAACATATTAAAGTGAGATCCGCCTACACTTTGGATGTCAACATCTTTAAGGATATGTAAGAGATTCCAGTTGAGTGGACCGAAGGAAGAAACTCCTCTCTCTGCTAAAATCATTTCAGTAAGAAGTGCAAAAAATTGGCTGCATTATTATGTAAAAATAGGAAACTAGACAGGACTATCATGGACAGTATTGAGTGAAGTCCCAGCTAGCTAAATATCTATCAAGTCTCTGAAGGACTGGATTTCAAGCAACAAGTTTTAAGAGAAAATTATTTCCAACGTTAATTCTAAAGTATTTTAAAGCCATGCAGCCAAACCACATGGCCAATAAATGGTTATGCACACCACTGTACCTATAACAATGCTCATTATCAACATATTAACCACTTAGCATCAATAACTGAAAGGCATCGATTAATATTCCCTACTAAATCATCAAAATTGCATAAATCTTCTCAAACTTCAACTGATCTGCAACTTCTTACTAATCTATTTTCAAGTTCCTTTGCATACAAACTCTATCTTTACCCATGGGTAACTAATCTCCTGCCAGAATTATCAAATAATATCACCAACTTACAAAAAGTTTAACAAATCCAAATATTGGCAAACCAGAACGGCTAAAAACCAAGAATATCAATTCAACATGGCGAGACGTCGGAACACTAAGTATCTGGAAAACAATGTCATGCACCAAAAAAACAAATAGGTGCCACGCATTCTGAGGTACATTATTAAGTACAAAGAACCAGACTAAATTCCATCAAAATAAACCCAAAACCATAAAAAATACGGCCCGCGGGGGGTTTGGTGTGTGTGGGTGGGTTGGATTTCTAAGATTAGTGCAGAAAAACAGGAACTCTCAGCAGAGACGAGCGACGGCAACAAAAGTAAGCCATCTGGTTCAGTAAATGAATCGAGAATAATCAGAAAAGGAGAGAAGAAAAGCATGAAAACCGGAGGGGAAACCAAAGAAGAAGAAGAAGAGAACCTGGTGCGCGCCGAGAGGGGAGGGAAGTCGAAGATGGGGGGAACCAGCACCATGGGCGGTGGAGGCTCCTTGTTGAAGAAAGAACTCATCAAATTGCCCATCGCTCCCTCTCTCGCTCTCAATCTCTCCCTTTCCCACTGCGAGTGAAGCCCGAAATCAATATCGGAAAGAATGAGAGCTGAGGTAGGACGACTGACCCTCGCTCCTGTTCCTGGGGATCCCGCTTTTTCCTATTCAACTCGGACGACCAGTTCTCAACACTATCGCTATTTAAAAAAAAAGAAATAAAAATAAATACTTTCTACGCATGACTTTACGCCGCGGAAACTTTGCCAAATAGAACCAGAATACAAAGACTTATCCCTCTAATTATTATTTTATTTTTTATTTATTTTATAACTATGTAAAAAAATGAAAAACTAAGTTTTTTATATAATAAAATTTAAATCGTCATAAAATTCAATACGCTCAGTTCCACCACTACATTTACCCCTCCAACCAAATATAAAAAAAACATAACTTATCCTAATAAATCCTGTCCCTTAAAATTGTCTGAATAGATCAATCATATTCTTCCCAAACTTCTTTCATAACCAATGCTATCTTATGTTTGAACATCAAAGTTTTATTTCCCTGAAATCTAGAATACATGCTGATGGGGGGCAAAATGGATTATGCTATCTTATGTTTGAACATCAAAGTTTTATTTCCCTGAAATCTAGAATACATGCTGATGGGGGGCAAAATGGATTGTCCTATCTCAGCATGGGACCACCAAATTTCAACCAAACAGACCTCAGCGCCGAGCAGGCCAGACCCCGGTCCTGCTGAGAGCCAGTCCGACCTCGGACCTCGCCGAAGGTCACGCCGACTTCGGCCAGATCTCTCTGCTGCCATGATCTCGAGGCATCCTGCAGGATCGACTAAGAGCCGAAGAACTCCGTTGATCATAGGTACCACAATGATGCCCCGGCCCGAGCTCGGACGCCCTACTGAGCAGACTTCAGAGTTGAGAAGGCTAGGCTGACCTCAGAGCCCGCTGAGTCAACCTCACCAAACATATGCCGTGGCCCTCAGGTCGGCCCGACCTTAGCGCCCACTGAGCTGACTTCACCAAGTATATGCTACGGCCTCCAAGCGAGTCCGACCTCGCCCACGGCCACATCCACGCGCGCACCCACGCGCGCGCCTATGCCCGCACACATGGCCGTACATTACAACCTCACCGCGTCATACTTTACTTGCTGGCCACTCCACAACATGCCGACCAGGGGCCATACCTTGCTGCCAAGGGCCATACCCTGCCACCTCTGTCAACGCAATGCCGTTCACAAGAATGGCCTACACCGTGTGCCTCAAGTAAGCTCTGGCTGCATGCTACCTGATCAAATGCCATCTCCTCTCATGATGAGAACGGGCTATACCTCCGTCACCTGGGCACCTCTGCAGGGACTATAAATAGCCCACATCAGGTAACGCTTGGGGATCTTTGGACCAATTAAGATCCACTCTAACTTAAGCATCCGAGGGCCCTCACCGGAATTCACTGATGAGGCTTTGTGCTGGTATGCCAGCGCATGGGAGGTGGTACCCTTCTCCGGCCCGATCGGCGGCTCCTCTGACTCCTCCGGCATGGTCACCCTCAGGCCAGATTTTGACCACAACGCATGCAATACACATGAGACTAGGACGGAAGTATATGATGCTGCATTAATATTAATATTAAAGTTTCTTTGGTTATTAATATTAATATTAGCAACATAAGAAAAAGTGTTAATGGTTTGCAACCATGTGACTAGAAGAATTGATAACTATAATTTTCTAAGCAAAAGCTACACTTTTGAAAACGACAATTGAGATAGCCGTGTCTAAACATAAATGAACACCCATGATAGTTCGCATGCATATAGTATGACAACTACATTATCAGTTTTGAAGATACATTTCTTAAACTTCCATCTCTTATCATTAGAGAAGGCTTCTCTATTCATGATAATGTAGACATGAATTCCCATATCTGGGAAACGGGCCGAGGTTAATTAGATTTTGCAGTCCAAGAGTAATAGGGAAGTATTTACAGATTAAAAATCTAAAACCCAAACAAACCAATCCAATTACGAAACTAGATCGAATAAGGGCCTGGTTGACTAGTCTTCTGGTCAGGCTGGCTTGTCTAGTCCAGGTTTAATAACTATAACTAAAAATAAACAAGTAATCATGATTATATATATTGCTAATGCTTGAACAAATTGTTGGTAGAAATACATTAAAAGATAAATGAACTATTGCTGAAAAGTCCAGTTGTGATCATAGCTGTTGCTCAAAGATAGGCAAATTTTTACTGAAAGCATCCAGTTAATACAATTGTAAATATCATTAATTATATGTTTTAGCATTAGTTATGTAAGCTGTTGCTAATCCGTCAATAGTAACAAGACTATCTGGGTTTACTATTCCTACCAAAAATTTTAGCAATGGTCTTTTGGGAGGATTTTAGTAAGGAATTTTTTCATCATTAAAAAAAAGATACGTGGTATTATCATTGTTGTGCTTGGAATTGTTCTCACCATTTTTGGAGCAAAAATGTTTGAATAGCTTCAAAAGTGTAACTCCAAATGTCCCTCAGCTAGGAAAAAAGTTCAGGTATTTCAAATTATTTGTTGACACGGAAAAAGTAAGAAATACCTCTGAAATGATTTCAATATTAGACCATGGATATATAATAGTTCCAATCGAAACTCTTTAGAAAGAGAATCTTTTGTCTCATGGTAGCTTGCTCCAATCCCCATATGAAGCTTACGTTATTGGGTTAGCCATACACTTCTCACCATTTTTGGAGCAAAAATGCTTGAGTAGCTTAAAAAATATAACTCCAAATGTCCCTCAGCTTGTGAAAAAGTCGAGATATTTCAAATTGCTTGTTGACATGGACAAAGTAAGGAATACCTCTGAAATGATTTCAATATTAGACCTTAGACATATAATAGTTTCGAGTCGAATATTTTTAGAAAGAAAATCTTTTATCTCATGGTAGCTTGCTCCAGTCCCCTTACGAAACTTTCGTTATTAAGTTAGCCATACACTTCACATATTTCTAACGATTCACAAGGCATCATCAAATAATACAAGTTTTGGATAAGGATCTATAATGCACTAGAACATCCTTGCTGACGATTCTTTACTCCGACAACAACTAGGGCTTCTTGAATAATGTGATATCTCACACCTGATAAATCCTTAACCCTTTCTCCACTTACTAATACTACAGAATGTTCTTGTAAATTATGGCCAATACCAGATATATAAGTTGTGATTTCAAATCCAGAGGTTAATTGTTCTGGCAACTTTACATAAAGTAAGTTTAAATTTTTAGGGGTGATAGTAAAAAAGTTGACAAATACGTCATCCTCACTTTCATTTTACAGAACCGTACATAAGATTTTTACCTCATATGGCTCCTCGTTCAATTCTTTTAAAGTAATTGGATCTTCATTCGAGAATCTCCTCCCTTCTTCCACTACGTCTTGAAGAGTAATTAAGACCAATTCAGTCACGTTTTCATATTCTAATTGAACACTTTCTATTTATGATCAAAGGAAAAGATTATTCTTTTTACCAAAGATATGCAGATCAAATCACAATTTTATAATAAGAACAAACAATCTTTCTCGATCAACTTCTTTGCCCCTCATTCTTCGAGAATCAGAAAGATCTCTTTCAAGTTTGAATTTGTTCATTTAGAATCTGAGCTCTTCTATCTTTTACTTATTTTTTTTCTATTTACTTTTTTTGCTTTATTCTTTATTTCATTTCGATTTTCTTTCCCTCTCTTTTCTTTTTATTCTTTTTCATCATTCCTTAAGTCCCATAGGCTCGTTGATCCCATAAAATCTGACCCATTTTCTCATCGAGCGAAGGGCACAAAATCAATCAGGTTGATTTTTCGGTCAATAAAAAGTACTATGTGAAATCATTAGTTTTTTTCTCTTCCTCTGTCCCTATTCTATAGGTATAGCGTTTGAATCAATAGAGAACCTTTTCTTCTATATGAATCGATATTATTATATTCCAATTTCTTCCCAATACCTTCCAAGAAATATTGAATTGGATCCAAAATTGACGGGTTGGCATGAGCTTATCCATACGGCTATGCACTCTTCAAATGGAAATCAATTTTCCGACCTAGCTTTCATGCTTTGGTGAGTCGTTCGAGATCCTTTTGATGGCCTATATTATGTTGAAGAGATATTTATATAATCTTATAGGAGTTGTATTTCTATTACTATTAAATTAATAAATAAAAATGAAGTAGTTGATGGTAGGGTTACCGTTATCCTTGTTTTTGTATATGTTTTTAAGAAAAGGAATTTGTCCATTTTATTATTTTTCGAGGTCTAAGAAAAAGGACATGGAAACACATGAAAACACATAGAAACTCTTGAATAGAAATTGAAAATAAATGTAGCTCAAGTTCCTTCGAAAATGGTGCCCAAATTTTGATATTGTCTCTATAATAAAATGGTGCCCATGTCACCACCTCAATGTCAAATCCATCGAGCATAAATGCTTCTAGTTCAAATCAATTCATTATATAATCATAGTATCATACGCTGAGCACTGAGAAAAAATCAGCCATTTGCTAGTTTGTTAATTTAAGTTTAAACATAATTGTCACCTCCATGGTAAGATATAAAGAGATAAAAAGAACAACTACATGCATATGAAACCATAATAAAAGAAAATCCCACCAATACGTCATATAATCATGGTATCATTCACTAAGTACTAAAAAATGATCAGCCTCTTGCTAGTTTATAGGTTTAAGTTTAAACATGATTGGTGCCTTCGATAGTACTACAATGATAAAAAAGTTCGCCATCATGGTAAAAAAGAAAGAAAGAGATGCCTATGAAACCATAATAAAAGCAAATAACACAATCTTTATCAAGAGCTTTTGCTAAAGAGCAATGAGAAAGAATATATCCATAGCCTCTAAATAGAGTTTAAACTTTGTTCTTGTATTACTCTACATTTCCTCTTTTGCTCCCACTTGTAAATATTTTATTCTTTATTCTTTTTTAATAAATTGGCGGAATCTCTTTCGTTCCTCCTCTAACATCAAAAAGATTTCCTCCTTGCAGGCTAATTCCCTTTGCGTGCCCTTTGGATATCCTTGTCTTGTAACCTCTTCTAATGTAAATACTCCTCCATCAATAAATTTGGGTGGCTTTTGCCACCCCTTCAATTAGAAAGAGAGAGAGAGAGAGTAGTCCTTGGAGCACATGAAGCTACTGAAAGTTTGGCCGACATGGGTTGGTTATTACAAGAGTAATGTGAAATAAGATATGGCAGCTTCTAAATGGAGTTTAATATTGTTTTGGTATCACTTTGCTTTTCCTTCCCTACTCCCACTTCTAAACACTTTATTTTTTGTTCCCTTTTAATAAATTATGGGAAGTTCTTTCCTTCCTCCTGTCACATCAAAAAGATTTCCTTCTCCTTTCAGGCTAATTTCCTTTGCTTGCCTTTTGTATATCCTTTTCTTGTAATCTCTTCTGATGTAAATACTTCTCCATCAATAAATTTGGATGGGTTTATGATCACCTCCCCTCCAAAATCAAGAGAGAGATAGAGAGAGAGCAGTCCTTGGAGCACATCAAGCTACTGAAACTATAGCCGAGCCCCTTCAATTAAGAGAGAGAGAGAGAAATAGTAGTCCTTAGAGCACACAACGTTGCTGAAACTATGGCCGAGGAGAGCATCACTAGCCAAACAACACAAATAGATTCCAATCTTGAAGTTCCTTCGGGCGAAGTCCAGCCCGATCGCATACTTATGAATCTTAAATTGCTCGAATCAGCAAGATCAGGAGATAAAAGAATTCTGGATGAGTTACTACGACTAGGAGATACCCACTGCCTCTTTGGAGTTACACTGGAGGGAAACACAGCCCTCCATATAGTTGCTAGCCAAGGACATCTCGAGTTTGCCAAGGAGATCTGTCGTAGAGAGATTTCTCTTTTGGCAGCACCAAACACGAGGCTCGACACTCCATTGCATTGCGCTGCAAGGGCTGGGTATGACGAGTTAGTCACCTCCATCATCAAGTTTGCAAGGCATAAAGGAATCAAAGAAAGAGTGTTGAGGGCGAGGAACAGGGACGAGGCGAATGCTTTGCATGAGGCCGCCAAATATAACCATATGGGCGTGGCCAATGTACTGATGAACGAGGATGCCGGACTAGCATCCTTGCTGAACGATGCCGGCATGTCTCCGCTCTATCTGGCCATCGCGACAGGATCCCTCGATGTAGCCAGAGCCTTGCTACAGTCTACCTCCTGGAAGAAAGTTTCTTCAGAATCTTACACAGGCCCTAACAAGAACACGGCGCTGCATGCAGCAGTCCTCCTGAGTCCAGGTAATCGAGTACTTGACTACATATTGATCTCGCTCTTTTTTCCTTTTTTCTTTTTTTTTGAAGAAGAGGTGAGTAAATCACTACCATTTCATGTGAAGTATGAAACCACCATTTCATTTGTGAAATGATCATAATGCAAAAGAAACAACAAAGATATATCAAACAATACAGCAAACAAGGCGATTCGGGAGCGTGCGGGCAACCGCTGTACACACCCAGCAAAACAGATCAACATTACCTACATAAAATTAATGAAACAAAGAAAAGAAAAGTACGGCCACCTAGGAATCTTTTCTTCAACCTCAGAAGATTCGAAAGTAGAAATTATGCGACTACTAAATGCAATTATTCACTGGGAAGAACCCAGGCCTTCAGAGATTGGCCTTTTTTTTTCCCGATGATAAGGGAGGCAAGATTGCCAACTGGCTTTTATTGAAATTAAGGGATCGGCCCAAAAATGAAGTAGCTGGGATGTTGTCGGGACCGGATGTGATCGAGTGGATCGGCTTGGCCCCCTTCTTAGCTGGTGCTATTTCTGCGCATTTTGGCTTTTCAAGGTTCAGTTGGCAACTTTCGGTCACCGTGCGTAGCTTCCCTCGTAACAAATAACATACTTTGAGTTTTTTCTTTTTTTAGTGTTCTTGTGATGATTCGCCATTTGACTAAATATCTTAATAGATGCATAAGCAAAGTATAAAGCAAGTTTATGCATGGAAGACAATGCTCTGTCTTTTAACTTGTGAAAGCACCATGAACATTGTATAACACAAAGTACTCACGATACCTTTCATGATGCTTACTTGATAGAAATTACACAATACTTATTGCATCGGAAGCCAGAGCTCGCCAATGGTGTCAATGCCGTTGGGAGGATTCCTCTTCATTATGCAGCTTTTTATGGTCGTCATGATACGGTGAAGCTATTATTAGAGCGCGATCCCTCTACAGCCTACCAACCAGATGCCAAGGGCATATTTCCCATACACATTGCAGCTATGATGGGAAATGTTTCTATAGTTGATGAGATTTTAAAACAGTGCCCAGATACAGATGAATTATTAGACGAGGAGGGAAATAATTTTCTTCATGTCGCTTTCAAATGTGAAAGGTTAGATGCGGTCAAGGAAATAATCTCCAAGAGACCGGATCTCAGGAAGCTGTTAAATGATCAGGATAACAAGGGAAATACGCCGTTACACACGGCTGTTAAAAACAGTGACAAAGCGAGCGTGTATTTTCTTCTCCAAGACAAAACCGTATGCGTCAACGTTGTCAACCACGACGGCTGCACCCCTCTCGAGTTGGCTCACGAATTGTCGGATGGAGGCCTGCAATTCATGATGGTAAAACTCTTAACGACCTCGTGCATGTTTTGCTTGCCATACATGATAAACTGTAGTCTCTCTCTCGCGCGCGCGCGCACACGAACACGAGGACACAGAGATTATGCTTGGAGCATAAGCACTTTTTCTGCAACTCACATACATATAAACGTCCTAGATAGTTTTCCAAACAAAAATCTTGATAATAAGCATTCATTTCTTACGATAATAAATGCCAATCTTGATAAATTCATTTCTTAATAATATTGTGAAGAGATTCAGAATTAACTTACCTTTTGTACCCAAAAAAATCCAGAATGCAAAAGTCTGCATTACCAACTGCTTGGCTTTAACAAATGCTCTGTCCGGTCCCCAAGAAATATTTCATGATTTAGAGAGCGGCAAATTATCCAGTGATGAGACCAAAGAGAAACTGTCCGGCGATGGTAAGTTCAAAAAAGAATCATCCAACGTTGAGGACAAGGAAATCAGTAAACAGGTGCATTTAGCCCAAAATTACGGGATTGCTACGGTGTTGATTGCTACGGTCACATTTGCTGCTGGTTTCACCGTCCCCGGAGGGTACATAGCTGATGATCATCCAGGCCGTGGCACAGCAGTTCTAGCAAAAGAGTATGCCTTCAAGGTATTCCTAGTCTCAGATGCCTCCGCGTTGCTCTGCTCCATCGTAGCCACATTCTGGCTCATGAATGCAGGAACGTCGACAGTTGATACACATACTCGCATACAATACCTTCTGTGGGCTACAAAAATTCTATGGGCAGCATTTCAGGGCATGTGCGCTGCATTCGCGATGGGTATATATGTAGTGTTGCCTCCCAGCTGCAAGCGTATCAGCATTCTTTCATGCATCATTGCTCTCGGAGCCCCTCTTTTAACTGGTATGGTGGCAACTTATAGGCTCTATGTTTTGCTGAATACAGTAAGAATCAGGCAAGGGTACAGACAATGTATTTGCCCAACAATACACCTGCATGATAAGAAACGTCTTGGTGGTCTTTTGCTGCGCGGTAGAGATCTCATTATGTTCCTGCTTCTGGCATTAGGCCTTTATCCTCTCTTTTTCCTGTCAGCGATGCTCTAGGTGTGTAAAATCCGAAGCAGCAGTTGTCAGCATGCATGGCTGATAGAAGTCCAAGGATAGCTTGTGCATTGCATTGGGAGCAATATTTTAATTATTTTTTATTTTTCACATGTAAAATTTTCTGTCTCTATGCTAAAAATTTTAGCTTTTATGGACATGTAAATAGAGAGGAAAAGAAAATTCTCTCTTTTTTCAACATTCTTTGACCGAGCAGAGATTACAGCTTCACTTGGTTTTGAGATAGAATTAAATGATGAAGAAATGTACTGAAGTTTGAATCTTGGTACCGGATCCTCTACAGGCATCCAACCGGTATATTCCGTATCGATTGATTATCAGTATGGCATATAAATGGTTATGGCATATAAATGGCTGAAATGGGGACTCCCATTCCAGCCATTTGACTGGGGCCAAACCACATGGCCAATAAATGGTTATGCACACCACTGTACCTATAACAATGCTCATTATCAACATATTAACCACTCAGCGTCGATAACTGAAAGGCATCGATCAATATTCCCTACTAAATCGTCAAAATTGCATAAATCTTCTCAAACTTCGACTGATCTGCAACTTCGTACTAATCTATTTTCAATTTCCTTTGCATACAAACTCTATCTTTACCCATGGGTAACTAATTTCCTGCCAGAATAATCAAATAATATCACCAACTTACAAAAAAGTTCAACAAATCCAAATATTGGCAAACCAGAACAGCTAAAAACCAAGAATATCAATTCGACATGGCGAGACGTCGGAGCTATAAGTATCTGAAAAGCACTGTCATGCACCAAAAAAACAAATAGGTGCCATGCATTCTGAGGCACATTATTAAGTACAAAGAACCAGACTAAATTCCATCAAAATAAACCCAAAACCATAAAAAAAATACGGCCCGCGGGGGGTTTGATGTGTGTGGGTGAGTGGATTTCTAAGATCAGTGCAGAAAAACAGGAACTCTCAGCAGAGACGAGCGACGGCAACAAAAATAAGCCATCTGGTTCGCTCAATGATCGAGAATAATCAGAAAAAGAGAGAAGAGAGGAAACCAAAGAAGAAGAAGAAGAGAACCTGGTGCGCGCCGAGAGGGGAGGGAAGTCGAAGATGGGGGGAACCAGCACCATGGGCGGTGGAGGCTCCTTGTTGAAGAAAGAACTCATCAAATTGCCCATCGCTCCCTCTCTCGCTCTCAATCTCTCCCTTTCCCACTGCGGGTGAAGCCATAAATCAATATCGGAAAGAATGAGAGCTGAGGTACGCCGACTGACCCTCGCTCCGGTTCCCGGGGATCCCGCTTTTTTCTCTTCAACTCGGACGACCAGTTCTCAGCACCATCACTATTAAAAAAAAAAAAAAGAAATAAAAATAAATACTATCTACGCATGACTTTACTCCGCGGAAAATTTTTATTTATTTTATAACTATGTAAAAACTGAAAAACTAATTTTATTGTATAATAAAATTTAAATCATCATAACATTCGACACGCTCAGTTCTACCACTACATTTACCCCCTCCAACCAAATATAAAAAAAATAACTTAACCTAATAAATCCTGTCCCTTCAAATTTGTCTGAATAGATCAATCATATCCTTTTCAAACTTATGTCATAACCAATGCTATCTTATGTTTGAACATCAAAGTTTTATTTCCCTGAAATCTAGAATACATGCAATACACATGAGATTAGGACGGAAGTCTATGATGCTGCATTAATATTAATATTAAAGTTTCTTTGGTTATTAATATTAATATTAGGAATATAAGAAAAATGTTAATGGTTTGCAACCATGTGACTGGAAGAATTGATAACTATAATTTCTTAAGCAAAAGCTAATTAATTGCAGTATAGCTTTTGAGAACGATACTTGAGATAGCTCTCTCTAAATATAAATGAACATCCATGATAGTTCGCATGCATATAGTGTGGTGAGTATATTATCATTTTTGAAGATATATTTCTTTAACTTCCATCTCTTATCATTAGAGAAGGTTTTTCTATTCATGATAATGTGGACATGAATTTTCATATCTTGGAAAGCTTCAAAAAATAACTTGATATTCTGAAGTTTGGGTTTAGGGCAAATAGATGAGTTTGCATATGCAACCTGACTATTGTCTAATTATGAGATTTTCTTAATTTTTATATATTTTAATGGAATACCCTCATCAACTTCGAAAGATGCAATTAATAGTCTTGCTTTTCTCCCTAATAATTGAACACATGTTATATATATATTGTAAATGAGAGTGATTATATTAAGTAGATGCAAGCAACCGCACGAGGCTCCCTAGCCTCACTAATGGAGTGGCTCTAAAAGCTATGAGAGTTACTATGAATATAAGGCAGTACATTTAAAAATATTTTTATTTCAATACAATTTAATAAAATATTATTTATTTTACTTTAATTTCCTATTAAAGAGAAAAGATTTAACTTTTAAAACCTCAGAAGGTAATTACCGTTTCATGATAAAGATATATTTTCTACAAGTATAATAAATGGTAATAGTAAAACAACTATATGTTCTGTCTTGACGGTAACATAAGCGGGCCGAGGTTAGATTTTGCAGTCCAAGAGTAATAGGGAATTATTTTCAGATCAAAAGTCTAAAACCCAAACAAACCAATCCAGTTACGAAACTAGATCGAATAAGGGCCTGGTTGACTAGTCTTCTGGTCAGACTGGCTTGTCTTGTCCAGGTTTAATAACTATAACTAAAAATAAACAAGTAATCATGATTATATACATTACTAATGCTTGAACAAATTGCTCGTAGAAGTACATTAAAAGATAAATGAACCATTGCTGAAAAGTCCAGTTGTGATCATAGCTGTTGCTAAAAGATAGGCAAATTTTTACTAAAAGCATCCAATTAATACAATTGTAAATATCATTAATGATATGTTTTAGCATTAGTTATGTAAGCTGTTGCTAATCCGTCACTAGTAACAAGACTATCTGTGATGGGTTTACTATTCCTACTAAAAATTTTAGCAATAGTCTTTTGGAAGGGTTTTAGTAAGGATTTTTTTTCATCATTAAATAGAACATATGTGGTATTATCATTGTTGTGCTTGGAATTATTCTCACCATTTTTGGAGCAAAAATGCTTGAGTAGTTTAAAAATGTAACTCCAAATGTCCCTTAGTGAAAAAGTCGACGTATTTCAAATTATTTGTTGGCACAGATAAAGTAAAGAATACCTCTTAAATGATTTCAATATTGGACCTTAGATATATAATAGTTCCGAGTCGAATATCTTTAGAAAGAAAATCTTTTATCTCATGATAGCTTGCTCCAGCCCCTTACGAAACTTTCGTTATTAAGTTAGCCATATACTTCACACGTTTCTAACGATTCATATAGTATTATCAAATGATACAAGTTTTGGATAAGGATCTATAACGCACTAGAACGTCTTTGTTGACGATCCTTTACTTCAACAACATCTACAACTCCTCGAATAATGTCTTACACCCGATAAATCCTTAACCTTTCCTCCTCTTACTAATGCTACAGAATATTCTTATAAATTATGGTTAATACCAGGTATATAAGAAGTGATTTCAAATCCAGAGGTTCATCGTAGTTTGGCAGCTTTACCTAAGGTGGAATTTGGTTTTTTGAGGGTGATAGTAAAAAAGTTGACAAATAGGTCATCCTTATTGTTATTCTACAGAACCATATATGAGATTTTTATCTCATATGGCTCCTCATTCAATTCTTTTGAAGTAAATGGATCCTTTTCTTCATTTGAGAATGGAAAAGATTATATTTTTTACCAAATATATGCGTATCAAATCATGATTTTATAATAAGAACAAAAAATCTTTCTCAATCAATTTCTTTGCCCCTCATTCTTCGAGAATTAAAAAGTTCTCTTTCAAGTTTGAATTTGTTCATTTGGAATCTGGGCTCTTCTATCTTTTACTTATTTTTTTCTATTTACTTTTTTTTGCTTTATTCTTTATTTCATTTCGATTTTCTTTCCCTCTTTTTTCTTTTTATTCTTTTCCATCATTTCTTAAGTCCTATAGGCTTGTTGATCTTGTAGAATCTGACCCATTTTCTCATCGAGCAAAAGGCACAAAATCAATCAGATTGATTTTTTGATCAAAAAAATATTATGCAAAATCTTTAGTTTTTTTCCTTTTCCTCTATCTCTATTCCATAGGTATAGTAATTGAATCAGTAGAACCTTTTCTTCTGTATGAATCGATATTATTACATTTCAATTCCTTTCCAATACCTTTCAAGAAAAATCTCGAATTGGATCCAAAATTGGCGGGTTGGCGTGAGCTTATCCATACAGTCATGCACTCTTTAAATAGAAATCAATTTTCCGACTTAGCTTTCATGCTTTGGTGAGTTCGAAATCCTTTCGATGACCTATATTGTGTCGAAGGGATATCTATATGATCCGATAGGACAGGTATTTCTATTACTATTAAAGTAATAAATAAAAATGAAGTAGTTAATGGTGGGGTTACCATTATCCTCGTTCTTGTAGATGTTTTTAAGAAAAGAATTTGTCCACTGCATTATTTTTTGAGGTCTTTAAAAAAGGGTATGGAAACACATAGAAACTTTTGAATAGAAATTGAAAATAAATATAGCTCAAGTTTCTTCGAAAATGTAAGATCTTTGGCATAAGAAGAAGGGGTGTTCCTTATCATCTTGACTTGGTTTTGCTTACCCTCTTTTTTTAATAATACCGAATTGGGTTCTTCTCCTATCCGTATCGAATAGAACATGCTAAACAAAATCTTTATGTAAAACCTGCTCAATTTAGATTGAAAAAAACATTTGGATTTTATGAAACCATGTGCTATGGCTCAAATCCGTAGTCAATCCTATTTTTTATAGTAGTAGTTAACAATTGAATCCAATCTTTGGCATTATTTTTACTATCTATAATAGTGCGAAAGAAAGGTCAGGCTCGGGTTGTTAAAAAATAGTGTTGTTGATTATCTCGAAATACCTTCGTTACTCTGCTAAATTGGCATCGTGAACTGTGCTACTTAACGAAGTACCAAGTGATCGGTGGAAGACGATTGAGAGACTCCGTGGAGTGATTTTTTTTGAAACAATAAACTTCCAGAAATAAGGCTAATAAAAGCATGCCTTTATGCCTTTCAAGATTCCTCAGTTCCATCCTTGCATAGGTAACCGTTTTTAAAATATAAATAGGTATTAATGCTAACAAAAACTGAATACTTATGCCTTAATCCTTCGTCATTGCAAAAGGGCAAAAGGATATTAGCAAATAAAAATTAAAGGAACTTTGTCTTGATTTTTTTTTTTCGTTGACCAAAATCGGTGGAGTCCTTTCAAAAACACCTCAAGCGTCCGCTAAAAACATAGGACTGATTTACTTCCTCCTCAGGTCTTCGAGAGCAGATTTGTTGAAGGTAAGTTTTTAAGTGGTTAACCAGTTATCATTTTACCCATTCTAGAGTAGGAAAAAAAGAATGACCATCCCACAATGATTAACTTCGACTTTGCGTTTTCTTAGGAGAGAAATTTGATCTTATTGCTATATTGATGCTTTCTAGCAAGAAGACCCTTGTATCAAAGTGTAAATGGTTTCTTGACCTATTCTTTCAGCCTTGTCATGCAATAGCTTTTGTCATATTGTAGTATCTATATGATAACTGGTTTTTTCTATTTATGAAATGATTTTCTACAAATATTGAATCTTTAGTTGCTTCTATCTTTTCTTTTATTTTGAGAAAAGATTGGCCAATTCTAATCACTATCTTTAAGAATTACAACAGCAATTAGTGAAAAAATAGAGTAAAAAGGAAAATGAACAAGACAAAGGAGAAGAGATCAACAAGAGGATATGAAAGAAGAGGAAATAGCTAGAGAGAAGAAAGGAGAAAACTAAGAAGAACTAGATTGAGCACCAAGCTCCTGTCAAAACAACTATAGATTCTTTGCTAGTGGGAGAAGCCAAAGTGATCTAGTCCTTGAGGAGGGAAAAAAATGCAGTGGATTCCTTTTACAAAAAAAATTTAGTTCCTTTCTTACCAAACATTCTAGAAAACGAACATTAGAACTAGACGGGGGAGCATTTTAAAATCAAACATTTCAGTTTGTAGTTCTGAAAGAGAAACTTTTTTATTGAGGGTTTCAACTAGTCCAGGCATGCTGATTGCTTACGCCAGTTTGTTTTTCACTAAAAAAACCAGTCATGGCAAGTTATAACTATCATTAAAGTTTTCACTAAAAAACTTCAATCGAGATATTATGCATGGCTATCATTAAACTTTATTACTTAATTTGCAGCAAATGTTAATGGTATTAATATCATTAAAGTTTTTTTAGTATTGATGCCATTAATGATGGAAGTTTTACTATTAAAGTTTATTGGTTGATATGCAACAATTTGACTATTAAAGCATGTGATTTATTATAATTTATTATATTATTATATAAAATTTTAAAAATTAATGGTTGACAAAATAAACCCAGCGCATCCTAGATATTTGTGGCAGGATTTTATTGATTGAATATTTCATGTCGTAGCTTCAAAGGAGGGAGGGGGTTATATATAGCACAGATATCATAGGTATAGCTAGGAATATCCATACATTGCTTGAAGATTATCATGGTGACTGTCAATAGATCATCCCTTCTTTTATTTTATTGAAGTCCTGTCGTCAAAATCCCAATTCGCTTCTTGACTTAGTCATGCAATAGCTTTCAACATCTTTTTTGCTGGATCTATAAGAGAATTGGTTTTTCGCATTACATGAAATTTTTTTAATTAAAAATTATTTTGCAGCTTTGTATCCTTTTTACCATTGGCAATAACATCATTTTTTTTAAATTGCTTCTACTTTTCTTCCATCATTCTTCATGTTCTTTTATCTCCTCCTTGCAGGAAATCGGGCCATTTCTTTTGTTTTTGCTTTCGATTCGATTGGTTAGTGGGGCTACTGATCAGGTCATCAATGTATTGGATCATGGGGCTGTCGGAGATGGCGTACACGATGATACCCAGGTATAAGAGTTCCATCTCAATGCCTTGAAAGAGATCTGTACGTGTGTGTGTGTGTGTGTGTGTGTGTTTGTATTATTTTCCCGTCTATGCAAGTCTTGCTCCCAATAAATTGCAATCCATTTATTCTTCTAATGATCTTAAAATTTGCTAAAACTTTTAAAAATCTTCCAAAATTAATCTTCCCGAGGTATATTAGAATGTGGCTTTGTCTATGTCCGTAAAATGCGATGACCAAAACCATTAATAGTGCAGCAATGGACTGTTATATGCTTAGAAAATAAAATTTAGAGCTTAGCTTTGCATTTATTACAGCTATGGTATATATGAACAAAATAAAAACGTTATAGAAACATGTGTTATATTAATTACTAACTAGCTACTGGAGACATATTATGTACTTTTTAAGGAAAAAATGAAATAAAACATTTAAATTCATTTGTTTACGGACAAAATTTTTATATTTTTTCTTATTTTTAATCTTGGGATAGTAATTAGAATTTTTTTCCTTTTTTGGTAGGAGAATTAGATTATGTCTTTATTTGTTTATCATAGTCGGGATTATGTCGTACTTGTTTGCAGTTAGGGTAGTAATTAGGTTGTTTTCTTAGCCGAGTTTTCTAAACCTTTTCCTTGTATTTATTCATTACTGGCAATATATAGGTAATCTAGAAAAAAAATGAGATTGTATTTTTGGTATGAAAAGTGAGAGACGAAGAATGTTCTCTGATTTCGAAACTATAGTTTTTTTATACTATATAAAGAAGCAATAATTTTTGATCATAGAATTAAAAAAAAGTACTATTCATTTTTCCTAAAATACTTATACATTTCTGATAATAAATAAATAAGAAAAATTAAAAATCCTGCTTATAAACAAATAGAAAAAAAAACATAATGACAATCTCGAAAGCTAACAAACAAGGTAAAACATTCGAAGGCCTGGATGCATATGCATGCATTACAGCAATGGTATGTATCAACAAAATAAAGGCGTTATAGAAATATGTGTTATATTAATTACTAACTAGCTACTGGAGACATATTATCCACTTTTAAGGAAAAAATGAAATAAAACATTTAAATTTATTTGTTTACAGACAAAATTTTTACATTTTTTCTTATTTTTAATCTTGGGATTGTAATTAGATTTTTTTTCCTTTTTTGGTAGGAGAATTAGATTATGTCTTTATTTGTTTATTATAATCAGGCTTGCAGTTAGGGTCGTAATTAGGTTGTTTTCTTAGCCGAATTTTCTAAACCTTTTCCCTGTATTTATTCATTACTGGGAATATATAGGAAATCTAGAAAAAAGAATGAGATGGTATTTTTTATATGAAAAGTGAGAGACGAAGAATGTTCTCTGACTTTGAAACTATAGTTTTTTTTGTACCATATAAAGGAGTAAGAATCGGTAGTCTAGAATTTTTTAAAAAAAGTACTATTCATTTCTCCTAAAATACTTATACATTTTTGATAATAAATAAATAAGAAAAATTAAAAGTCCAACTTACAAACAAACAGAAAGAAAGATAATCACAATCTTGAAAGCTAACAAACAAGGTAAAACATTAAAAATCCTGCTTGTGTACATGTATGTATATGCATGCATTACTAGACTAGCGGGTACTACGCTGCTACGATGGTTGTGTTCTCGAGCCCATGCAAGCAGGCATGTATATATGGATGCATGTGTACATACGTATATGATTAGTACAAATTTATGCACGTAGATCCATGTCAGATTGCACACGTACCAGTAGTTGCGCATTGAATTATTGTAAATTGGCGTCTCTTAGGCGTTCATGAAGGCTTGGACGACTGCCTGCATATTTAGCACTGGGTGGCCAACAATTCTCATCCCTTCCGGAAAGACGTTCCTGTTGAGCCCATTGACATTCGAAGGCCCCTGTCTTTACGCCAGCGTCCATGTTCGGGTATAATATACATTTAACTGAAGATATCGGGCAAGGGTTTCAATAGAGCTAGCTACGGGAGTTGGCTTTTCTTAAGTTTTTGACATGAGGAAAGTTTTCTCGCAGGTCGAAGGAAATATTGTGGCACCTGACAAACTGTGGACCTCCCAAAATAACACCAGTTGGATCACATTCAGAGACGTCACTGCTTTCACTGTCGATGGTAATGGCGAGATCGACGGCCGAGGTTCCGTCTGGTGGGACTGCAAGAAGAAAAATGTAGCAACCTTTTCTCTTTCTAGTCTATATCTATCCCCTCATTTTCCCCCCTTCAAAGCTTATAGCCTGATATTTCCCCTCTTTTTAACTTCTATTGCAGAAATGTGACAGCGTGCCTTCCGTAAGTATGCTCTTCCAGCACATCTAATTGTATATTTTTGAATACTTTGGACAAAGGCAAGTTATTTTGTTTATGTTGTTTTCTATCAAAGGCAAGTTGTATATTTGATAATTTGGAATCCCACCGTATTTTTTGGTGTCTCGTAATTGCCAGATTAATCATTGTTCTTGTGACAGGCATTAGGTATCTTACGCTGTGTGGATTTGACCATCGCGGGCATGAAACTTCTCAACAGTCCAGGGAAGCACCTCACCGTGGACAGCAGCAAGTGGGTTCACTTGAAGGGGCTTAGCTTCGCATCTCCGGCAGACAGCCCCGACACTGATGGCATATACATTGTAGAGTCTCATTATGTCGAAGTAAAGGATGCCGCCATTGGAGCAGGCAATTCTCTCAACCAAGATGGCAAACTAGACTGGTAGCTTTAAATTTGCCAGTCTACTGACTGAATGATTTCACTTTGTATAAAATATAGGAGGTGATTGCATTGCGATCGGAACAGGATCTTCAGGCGTGAACATAACCGGGATCGCGTGCGGCCTTGGGCGTGGCATAAGGTCAGTTTCCGGTTCCTACGTACCGATGAACTGAGAGCAAGTTACAATGGTCTTGACCATATCTCTCACTTCATGTACAGCATTGGAAGCTCGGCAGGGAACGGCTCAAGTGTGATAGTGGAGGATGTACATGTCTCAAACGGCAGTTTCTATCAATCGGATGGTGGTCTGAGGGTTCAGACATTGCAGGTGTGCACCTAAACTTAATCCAAATCCACAACATTAAGAAAGAGAAACGATCAATTTATATGAAACAATTAGAATTCATCAGCATTCCTCCAAAAGGAAGAAGTATTCATGACTATGTTTGTTCGCTTCTGTGTTGTGAAGGGAGGGTCCGGTCATGCTAAAGGGATCTTATTCGAGCACATCAATTTTACTTCAGTGGGGAGCCCCATAGTTATAGACCAGTTTTATTGTCCCGGCGCGCACTGCAAAAATTCGGTAACGAATTACTTTTACTCATCGATTAAAGCTTCTTACGTCAATGAGCTTTCTGAGTTATTGAGAAGACATAGTAGGGCAGCTATGATGTTAACCAATCTATTTAAGACATGAGTAGCTTTATAAATTGGTGATTAAACTAATAATTTTTAATATTGTCTATTGTGAAAAATATTGGTGCGCAAGTGTATTCCATTTCCTTATTCGTTCTTTTTCTGCTGTTATGTTCGAATGGCAGACCTCGACTGTGGAAGTGAGCGATGTTCGATTTGTTGATGTACATGGGACTTCAACAACAGATGTGGCCATCAAGTTTGCATGCAATGAGAAAGTTCCTTGCACTGGCATTATTTTGGATAATGTTGGCATCACATCAGTGGCCAGGCAAAATCAAGCTACTTCCTACTGCCTCAATGCCAAAGGGAAAAAGCTTCATGAAGTCATTCCAGATATTGCTTGCCTAGCCTAGACAAACATGATCTCTTTGATAGTCATGTATTGCAGATCATAAGTTAAATCCCTTTCATTGAGGGTAACCATACGATGAAAATCGCATTCAAATTTTACCTTTTTCTTGTTTCGTTTCATAAATAAATGGGAGGGGAAGGTGGGAAGACAAAGCATTTCTTTTCACCTTTTTTCTCTGTTCCAATTTTAGATAAAGAATCAGATTGGGGCCAATTAGAATTTCATTAATATCATGAAATTCTCAGACAAAGCACAGCAAAGACGCAGCTTTTATATCAACAAAAAATATAAAATATGGATAATATTGCTCTGATGATTAGAATCCCTAGCTGAAGACCATTATTAGAAGCTAACAGGAGGAAGGACAACTTCAAATTTAAAAGTACTGGCATTTTGCTCCTTCCATATATAACTTGCACCAAACGGCAGCAATTAAAATGTCCCAACCCAACCTGAATTTTTACGGATCTTCTTCAAACTCCAGGTGTCCCCAAAGACGAAACGAGTGGAGAACAATTCCTCTATTTTATTTATTTCTAAAGAAATCCTACAATTGCTTAAGATACCAGTAGAATATATAGAAAAATATAAGTAGCTTCCTCTGGTTCATGAATGCAGCAACCAACCCATATTTGTATAAGGAAAGCAAGCTACAAGTAAACATGCAGAGGACTGTCAGAGCTCAAGAAACATTAATATCACATAAAAAAACTTCAAATGAGAGCACAGCCATAGAAACATTAAGGCCAAAATGGTGAAGGTCATAATAGACTAGGTCCTCCCTTGGCATGGTTTGAATTCTCTTTCACCTAGACTATGAGGGAGTACTAATTTCTACAGCATGGTAGCTACTTAAGTCACATTTAGTAGAGTTTTCATCTGTAGAGTTTTGAACGGTAAAACTTGTGCAAATTAGCTTCTTATAAAAAGTTATCTACTATTTGATAACTACATTTTTGAAGTGCCATGCAACTTCAAATCTGTTATGTAACCAAATTAAGAAATTCAGTATCAAAATATGATTGCATATATAATAATTTAAATTGTTTAACTATTGATACTATCAAAACCTATTATTGTAAAATATTCTTAATTTTTAAATTATTTATTTAATAAATATATTATTAAAAATAGAACAATTTTATAGTATTTTTATAGTATTTTTATATTACAATAATATAATAATAGTATATCAGCATTATAATAATATTATAATATAATAGTATTATAATAATATAATAAATATATTTTGATAGAATTATTGTATTGCAATATAAAGCCGACAGTGGCAATAATGTAAAAGAAATACTTATATAATTATGCTATCCAAAGTTGGATCACCTATATCGCGACCCAAATTTTGATATTGTCTCTATAATAAAAAAGTACCCATGTCGCCACCTCAATGTCAAGTCCATCAAGCACAAATGCTTCTAGTTCAAATCAATTCATTATATAATCATAGTATTATACACTAAGCACTAAGAAAAGATCAACCTCTTGCTAGTTTGTTAATTTAAGTTTAAACATAATTGGCGCCTCCATGGTAAGATATAAAGAGATAAAAAAAACAACTACATGCATATGAAACCATAATAAAAAAAAAATCTCACCAATACGTCATATAATCAATTATAGTATCATGCACTAAGCACTAAGAAAAAGATCAGCCTCTGGTAGTTTGTTGGTTTTAAGTTTAAACATAATTAGTGCTTCCAATAGTGCTGCAATGACAAAAAAAAAGTTTGCCATCATGGTAAAAAAGAAAAAAAGAGAAAAAAATGACCGCATGCCTATAAAGCCATAATAAAAGCAAATAACATAATTTTTATAAAGAGCTTTGCTAAAGAGCAATGAGAAAGAATATATCCGTAGCCTTTAAATGGAGTTTAAACTTTGTTCTTGTATCACTCTACATGTCCTCTTTTCCTCCCTCTTGCGAACATTTTATTCTTTGCTCTTTTTGAATAAATTGGCGGAAGATTTTTCCTTCCTCCTCTTACATCAAAAAGATTTCCTCCTTGCAAGCTAATTTCTTTTGCGTACCCTTTGTATATCCTTTTCTTGTAACCTCTTCTAATGTAAATACTCCTTCATCAATAAATCTGGGTGAGTTTTGCCACCCCTTCAATTAGAGAGAGAGAGAGAGAGTAGTCCTTGGAGCACATGAAACTGCTGAAACTATGGCTGACATGGGCTGGTTATTACAAGAGCAATGTGAAATAAGATTTGGCAGCCTCTAAATAGAGTTTAAACTTCTAAACACTTTATTCTTTGTTCCTTTTTAATAAATTATGGAAAGTTCTTTCCTTCCTCCGGTTGCATCAAAAAGATTTCCTTCTCCTTTCAGGCTACTTCCCTTTGCCTGCCTTTCAAATATCCTTTTCTTGTAATCTCTTTTGATGTAAATACTTCTCCATCAATAAATTTGGGTGGGTTTATCGCCTCCCCTTCAATCAAGAGAGAGAGAGAGTAGTCCTTGGCGCACACAAAGCTACTGAAACTATAGCCGAGCCTCTTCAATTAAGAAAGAGAGAGAGAGAGAGAGATAGCAGCCCTTGGAGCACACAAAGCTGCTGAAACTATGGTCGAGGAGAGCATGACTAGCAAAACAGCACAAATAGAATCCGATCTTGAAGTTCCTCTGGGCAAAGTGCAGCCCTTTCGCATAGCCATGAATCCTAAATTGTTTGAAGCAGCAAGATCAGGAAACAAAAGAATTCTGGATGAATTACTGCAGCAAAAAGATTTTTTTTTTGGGGCTTCGGCGGGGGAGATAACTAGCTGCCTCCTTGGAGTTATAGTGGAAGGGAACACGGCTCTCCATATTGTTGCAAGCCGAGGACATCTCGAGATTGCCAAGGAGATCTGTTGTAGAGAGATCTCTCTTTTGGCAGCACAAAACACGAGGCTCGACACTCCATTGCATTGCGCTGCAAGGGCTGGGGATGAGAAGATGGTCTCCCTCATCATCCAATTTGCAAGGGAGGGCGAGATCAAAGAAAGGGGAGTCTTGAGGGCCAAGAATAGGGACGAGGCAAATGCTTTGCATGAGGCCGCCCAATATAACCATGCGAATATGGCCAAAGTACTGATGGAGGAGGATGTTGGACTGGCGTCAATGCCGAATAGTGCCGGCATGTCTCCGCTCTATCTGGCCATCGTGACAGGTTCCATCGATGTAGCCAAAGCCTTGCTACAGTCTTCCTCCTAGGAGAATGCTTCTCCAGCATCTTATGCAGGCCCTAACAAGAGCACGGCGTTGCATATAGCAGTCCTCTGGAGTCGAGGTAATCGAGCGCCTGCATACTAATTTTCTGTATTATTTGATATAGCTTTCATGTTTTTTTTGTGTTCTAATCATTCCATAAATGAAATGGTGGTTTCATATATACTTGGTCCTTCGGTAGCGTAGGGGCAACCGTTGTACACACTGTAACAACCCAGGACCTCACCCAAAATGGCTAGCCGGAAGGTATTGTTTGGGTTCCTTGATTCTGTATAAGTACCCAAGATCTACCCAGCGAATAACCGATGTGGGACTAAACACACGCCCGCACGGGTCCTCACATACTCCCCCCGTTCAAGCCCTGACGTCCTCGTCAGGCTAAGGGTTCAAATCCATTCAAATCTAATCACAAACACCATGATCGGTCCGTGGTCAACCCCAATGGATCCGTGCTGCAGTGTGCCAGTGTCTCCTAGTCCACATAAGTTATGGGCCGGGTCCGCTCTGATACCATTTGTAACAACCCAGGATCTCACCCAAAATGGCTAGCCGGAAGGTACTATTTGGGTTCTTTGATCCTGTATAAGTACCCAAGATCTACCCAGCGAATAACCGATGTGGGACTAAACACACGCCCGCACGGGTCCTCACATACTCCCCCCGTTCAAGTCCTGACGTCCTCGTCAGGCTAAGGGTTCAAATCCATTCAAATCTAATCACAAACACCATGATCGGCTCATGGTTAGCCCCAATGGATCCGTGCTGCAGTGTCCCCTAGTCCACATAGATTATGGGCCGGGTCCGCTCTGATACCATTTGTAACAATCCAGGATCTCACCCAAAATGGCTAGCCGGAAGGTATTGTTTGGGTTCCTTGATCCTGTATAAGTACCCAAGATCTACCCAGCGAATAACCGATGTGGGACTAAACACACGCTCGCACGGGTCCTCACATCATCACTGGATGATTTACCTCTTTCTAAATCATGCAATTCTCGTGGACTGGACAGAGCCTTTGTTGAAGCCAAGCAGCAAGCAGTATAGTAAACTTCCATCACATTCTACGGTACAAGAAAAATGTTAGAACATAGAGAGATTAGTTGAAAGATTGAGAACACTACATGTTTAGTTAACATTAACATATCCACTTCTTATAAGCGAGCATCCCAGACTTGATGATAATATTTATTTATTTATTAAAAATACGGATTTTTTTTGGTACAAAAGCTAGGTAAGGTAATTCTGGATCTCTTCACAATATAAGAGCGAAAAGGTGCCGTCCGGTGAGCCGAAGTCTCGTTAACAAGATTGGCATTAATGAATGCTCATTATACTATAAGAAAATTGGGCATTAGCGACATTTTTTCTTGCTATTACCGACGCTTTTACGCATCGGTAAAAAGGTTCCGACGCTTTCCAAAGCATCGGTAAAGCGTCGCCTATGTAATAGTGAAAAAAATATTTTCCAGCGCTTTCAAAAGCATCGAGATCTAGCGATGCTTTACCGACGCTTTATAGCATCAATAATTACCTGCAATTTAGCGACGCTTTTAAAAAGCAAAACGTAGCGACGCTTGAAAGCGTTGCTAAATCGCCAAATTTAGCGACGCTTTTAAGCATTGGTAAATGTTCGGAAAAATATCTAGGGCGTTCATGATAATCTCTCTGTGTCGGTGTGCGCGCGAGAGAGAGGCTACAACTTGTGATGTATGGCAAGCAAAACATGCACGAGGTCGTTTAGAATTTTACCATCCGGAATTGTAGGCCTTCATCCAACATTCTGTTAGCCAAGTCGAGAGGGGTGAAGCCGTCGTGGTTGATAACGTTGAGGCATACGGTTTTGTCCTGGAGAAGAAAATGCATGCTCCCTTCATCCCTGTTTTTAACAGCCGTGTGTAACGGCGTATTTCCCTTCTCATCCTTGCCATTTAACAGCTTCCTGAGAGCCGGTCTCTTGGAGATAATTTTCTTGACCACATCTAACTTTCCCTTTTTGAAAGCGACATGAAGAAAATTCTTTCCCTTCTTGTCTAATAATTCGTCTGTATCCGGGCACTGTTTTAAAATCTGATCAACTATAGGAATGTTGCCCATCATAGCTGCAATGTGTATGGGAAATGAGCCATTGTCATTTGAAAGGAAGGCTGTAGAGGGATCGCGCTCTAATAATAGCTTCACCGTATCATGATGACCATATAAAGCTGCATAATGAAGAGGAATTCTCTCGGAGGAATCAACACCTTTGGCAAGCATTGGCTTCCGATCCAATAAGTCTCGTGTAATTTCTATCACGTAAGCATAATGAAAGGTATGGTCAGTACTTATGTTATACTTGTGTTCACAAATTAAAAGACGGAGCATTGCCTTCCATGCATATGCTTGCTTTATACTCTGCTTAATGCATCTATTAAGATATTTAGTCAGATGGTGAATCATCACAAGAACACTAAAAGAATAAAAATCAAAGTTTGTTATTTGTTACGAGGGAAGTTACACATGGTGACCGAAAGTTGCCGACTGAACCTCGATAAGCCTAAATGGGCAGGAACAGCACCAGCTAAGAAGGGGGCCAACCTGATCCACTCGACCACATCGATCTGGTCCTAACAACATCCCGGCTACTTCATTTTTGGGCCGATCCCTTAATTTCAATAAAAGCCAGTTGGCAATCTTGCCTCCCTTATCATCATCAAAAAAAAAAAAAAAAGCCAATCTCTTAAGGCTTGGGTTCTTCCCAGTGAATAATTGCGGTTAGCAGTTGCTTAATTCCCACTTTCTGGATCTTATGAGGTCGAGGAAAAGATTCCTAGGTTGCTATGCTTTTTTTTTCTTTTGTTTCATTAATTTTCTGTAGGTGATATGGATCTGTTTTGCTGGGTGTGTGTGAGGACCCGTGCGGGCGTGTGTTTAGTCCCACATCGGTTATTCGCTGGGTAGATCTTGGGTACTTATACAGAATCAAGGAACCCAAACAATACCTTCCGGCTAGCCATTTTGGGTGAGGTCCTGGGTTGTTACAAATGGTATCAGAGCGGACCCGGCCCATAATCTATGTGGACTAGGGGACACTGCAGCACGGATCCATTGGGGCTAACCATGAGCCGATCA
This sequence comes from Phoenix dactylifera, assembly GCF_051530095.1. Classification (NCBI taxonomy): domain Eukaryota; kingdom Viridiplantae; phylum Streptophyta; class Magnoliopsida; order Arecales; family Arecaceae; genus Phoenix; species Phoenix dactylifera. The sequence goes on along the minus strand of NC_143198.1, from coordinate 26,352,226 downwards.
TGGTGTTTGTGATTAGATTTGAATGGATTTGAACCCTTAGCCTGACGAGGACGTCAGGACTTGAACGGGGGGAGTATGTGAGGACCCGTGCGGGCGTGTGTTTAGTCCCACATCGGTTATTCGCTGGGTAGATCTTGGGTACTTATACAGGATCAAAGAACCCAAATAGTACCTTCCGGCTAGCCATTTTGGGTGAGATCCTGGGTTGTTACAAATGGTATCAGAGCGGACCCGGCCCATAACTTATGTGGACTAGGAGACACTGGCACACTGCAGCACGGATCCATTGGGGTTGACCACGGACCGATCGTGGTGTTTGTGATTAGATTTGAATGGATTTGAACCCTTAGCCTGACGAGGACGTCAGGGCTTGAACGGGGGGAGTATGTGAGGACCCGTGCGGGCGTGTGTTTAGTCCCACATCGGTTATTCGCTGGGTAGATCTTGGGTACTTATACAGAATCAAGGAACCCAAACAATACCTTCCGGCTAGCCATTTTGGGTGAGGTCCTGGGTTGTTACAAATGGTATCAGAGCTTAAGGTTAAGGTATCCTAGGCTTTAGGTTTAGGTGAGTGTGAGTGGGAAATTATGATAGAAAAACTATCAGAGTCTTGGTTTATAATCACCTGAGATTGTAACAGGAATGATATTGTAATCTAAGGTTTAAGACCACTAGGGACTATGGCCTTAGTGGCATTAAAGTTTGAGGTTTAAGATCATTGGGGATAGTGACAAAAATTGGAATCCGAGCATATGTTTAAGATCACTAGGGATTGTGATAAAAATATATCATAGCTTAAGGTTATGATCACTTGGGACATGATAATTAAATTCAGTACTTAAGGTGTAAGATAACAGGGCATTGTGACAAAATGTATGCATCGGATTTGGTTTTCGATGAGTGTGGAAGAAAAGTATAAATTGTCTTTGATCATGATAAGAGAGGTTTGACCTAAGATAACTGTAGGAAGGTCAACAATGGCATATCGGTTATACCATGTTCAGATATTATTTAAATGATCTGGAAGTTCAAACTTGATATAGGTTTTGATGTGATCGTACTTTTGGTATTGCTGCTAATTATTAGAGTGGGATTTGTACGTAGATCTTCTATAGTATTGGAGTGAGCTAAGGAGATTTCATAATATTGAAAGGAACGTTCTTCGAAGTTGAAAATGTATGTGGATTATATTTGGTGTTGGCATGTTGGATATTGCAAATAGGTTTATTTCTTATGGATGTATTTGATTATTTTGAGGCCATAGAGTATGCATATTGATGGGAGAATTCTAATTATTTGAATTCTCATGTTTGGATTGGGCTACTGAATTTTTCTTATAATTGTTGGAGATTATTGGGTGTGTTAGCTTGAAATCTTTGTCATTGTAAAATACAAAATTGAGTAGAAATTTCGATTTTGAGATGCTTATGTGAGTTATTATGTGTAGCATTGATCATAGACATTAAGAATTTTGGTGAAAAAGAATGTGGAGGTTGATAGGGTTAATTCCTACTCATAGTGATATTGGCTCAACAGTTCTAACCCATTGAATTTGAAGTAAATTCTGTTGGAAGGAAAATCAATGTAGATTTTCTGATTAAATTGCTAAGGGAATACAAGAATTACCCCTTTAAATTAAACCTAGATATTTTGGATTCTAAGAAGGCTGTGGAGATCACATAGTGACCTTAAACTTGACTAAAGGATCGGGGGTTAGTTATGGTATGTACACTCTATATAAATTGAGGACAAAAAGATCTAAAGGTTTTGCTCTAGTTCTACTTGGAAATTTGAAATTTGGAGTTTTTAGTCTCAATGCAAAGTGATACTTTAGTCAGAAATCATTTTGTGACTTTAAAGAATTAAATGAATTAAATCAGAGTGTGCAGCGGAAGTGTGGTGGTTTGACTTATTTTGAAACTGGTTAAGATCATTAATATTTGATCTAAAAGGCATTATGATGAAATACTTGAGTTAGTTTCAGGAGAATGTTGTTGATTCTATGGATCTCTTATTTGTTGAAATGATGTGGGAGAAAGAAAAGAAAAATGATTATAGAATATTAAGAGCATTTGATACTAAAGATTTCTCCTATTTCTGTTAAGCCAATTATGATCTCTGTGTAGAATCAAGAGAAATTAATTTCTTGGGATATAATTATGGCATTTTAATCTAAGGTTGGAAGTTTGGAATTCTTTTGAAGGAGATCAAAAGAACTCTACGTGTGGCAAATAGAAAGGATCAAGTTTTGAGATGCTGTAATTTTTTGAGTATGTACTCCAAGAAGGAGATTATTTGAGATCTCAGGGATGATATGATGGATATATATATATATATATATATATATATATATATATTAGTTTGAGGCTTCAAGTAAGTTAATTTCGAGGACGAAATTTTTTTTAAAGGGGGAGAGTATGTAATACCCCATGAAAAAAAAAAGAAAAAAAAAAAAAAAGGAAAGAGAGATGGGCCGGCCTGAAAAGACCGGGCCCATCCCTCTTTATACGATCGTGCCCTAGGCACGATCGTGGATGAAGAGAGGAGAAAGGGGAGGGGAGAGCGGCGGCGGCGGCGTGAGCTGATCGCCGGAGGAGACGAGCGCCGGAGAGGATCCGGCCGGCCGTGGGGGAAGCTCCACAGCTTCCTTTCCTTCGGTGAAGACCATCCACAAACCGGGAGAAGAAAGAAGCCGAGCTCGATTCCTCCGATTCCTCGCCGGAAAGGCCGCCGGAACACCCATCGGACTGAGGTAAGCGTCGATCTTTCCCTTGCGTTTCATTTGCTAGGTTTTTTCGGGTGGTGTTGTGGGGGTTTTTGGTCGGAGAATCGTCGGAGAAGAGCCCGAAACAGGGGTACCCTGTTTCGGCCTCTCTCCTCCGGATTTTGCCACCGCCGGCCGTCGGGATTGGCCGGGATCCATGGTACTTGGGCGTTGATCAAGTTTGTATGGAGTTTGGTGAGGGACTGAAGGCTTGGATGGAGATGGGGGATGGCGGATCCGAGGCTTTCTTCCTCGTGATCCCGCCCCTTCCTCCTCTTCCTCGCGTCGGATGACCATCGCCGGCGGCAATGGCGGTCGGGGGACTGTTGGGTTGCTGTCGGGTGGGGTGGGAAAGGCCGAGCCACCATCACGGTGGCCTTTCCGTGGAAGAAATGGAGGAAGGGGGAGGGGTCAGTGTCGGTTGGAAAGAAGAAGAAGAAGAAGAAGAAGAAGAAGAAGAAGAAGAAAAAGAAGAAGAAGAGGAAGAGGAGACCCCTTCTCCTCTCTTTGTCTTGGCCGGCCACCATCGCCGGCGACTGCAGCAGGGGTGGCCGGCGATGGTTCGGCCAATGGTGGCCGAGGGTGGGGAAGGTGAGGGCACAGCCACCCTGGCTGTTGCCCTTGGACCAAAGAGGCGGAGGAAGAACCCTTCTCTCTCGTCCATCCTTTCTTTTGGTCTCTTCACCGGGACCGATTATCGTCGCGGCGTGGTTGCGGCTATGGCGGACGACGACATAGGCTGGTGGTACAAGAGTGAGAGTCGGGCCACCCCGACTGCCCTAGAATTGGAGGAATTGAGATGTTTGGGGATCTGGAGATGGACCCCACAGTAAATGTCAATTATGGTTTAGAATATTTAAATATTAAATGATTTAGTTTGTAAATTGTAATTGATGTTGTAGGGGAGGAGTCAGCGGTGCCAGGAGATTTTGACCAGGGGACTCAGCACCCCAGCTTGTAGGTTGTGATCCGAATCTGTGTTTGTGTCAATCTACAATCTCAGTAAGAATCCTTGTACGCCAATCCTACATGATATACATATTTTTGCACTATATATGTTTGATATGCTATGATCCAGACAAAGCAAAATAGTTTTATATTTAATTATATTTTGATCGTGTTGGCTTGTGGTTGGTAGTGTGATGGATGCTTGTATGTGTATAACTTATACCTGCATAATTGAATTTATGGATGTGGTGGTATGGACTAACACCGGTCGGTTTTGGTGTAATGGTAGCGCTTGATCCTGACAACTGGTATCAGAGCCAGAGGTCTCGAGTTCGAAACCCAGGCATCGCGTTGGGGGGGGGGAATGTTGGACATACTCGGCCGCTGTGCGGGCCATACCCGCGGGGTCCCTGAGCAGCACAGGGAGGGTCACTGTCAGCATGTCCTGCCGCCTGCCAACGGCGATGGCCTGGTTAGTAGGTGGGTTATACCTGAGGGGTCCCTGAACCCATGGCGAGGCCAGGTCGGAGTCCGGGATTGGGCGAGGCCTGTGGTCGGAGTCGACTCGTGGCGCTGTCTTTGGTGGGGTTTAAGGAAATAGAGTTGCGCCTTCACTAATACCGGTCAGTTTGGAATGGATGTGTGATGTGAAATTGATTAAATGAACATTGACTTTGGGCCGTCTCGTTATTATGGGTTTGCCCGTCACAGGCTCTAAGTGTGACACTATTGGTTTGCCCGTCACAGGCTCTAAGTGTGACAATGTTGGTTTGCCCGTCACAGGCTCTAAGTGTGACACTATTGGTTGCCCGTCACAGGCTCTAAGTGTGACAATGTTGGTTTGCCCGTCACAGGTTCTAAGTGTGACAATGTTGGTTTGCCCGTCACAGGCTCTAAGTGTGACACTATTGGTTTGCCCTGTCACGGGCTGGAAACGTGACCGGGATTTGGCCCAAAGTCGGAAAGATAATTGATCCGGATCAAGTTAATATAGAATGGAAAGAAAAAGCATTGAAAACATTAATGAAGATTTATGAGCTATCGTATGCTATATCATTCTTGCGTGGTTGGACTTTCATTGATATTTGACGTACATTCTTATATTGATTATTTGAGCCTTTTGATAGCCGGTTTATGATTTCATGAAATGTACATCGATTTGTCGTGGTTTTCGAATTCATATTATTATTGTGTTGGTATGGATGTGTAGGGATTCTTACTGGGCTGTAAAGCTCACCCCCCTTTTTCTTCTTTTTCTTTACCAGAGTTGCAGGTTGCATAGTTTTGGATGGGATGGGCGCAGAGTGCGAGCACCAGAGTCATTAGTTAGTTAGTTGTTTATCCTTCTTTGATGTCGATGAACATTTGAAGAGCTCGTAATTGAACTAATTTGTTTATTTGGACATGTCGGATTTGTCTATTTGAATTTCTAAATTAGTTGTGGATTCATTGGAATTCTTGTTAATCATAGGCCTTGCATGATCTTTAGGGCACTGCTCTAGGGCTCATGCGGCCGGTCGCGTACCGGACCCGGGTGCTGGGTTCGGGGCGTGACAGATGAGACCAAAGTGAAACTGTTCGGCGATAAGAAGTCCAACGTCCCGGTGAATTTATTCAAAAATCTCGGGGTAGTTACGGGGTTGATTGCTACGGTCACATTTGCTGCTGGTTTCACCGTCCCCGGGGGGTACATAGCTGATGATCATCCAGGTCGTGGCACAGCAGTTCTAGCAAAAGAGTATGCCTTCAAGGTATTCCTAGTCTCAGATGCCACCGCGTTTGTCTGCTCCATCGTAGCCACAGGCTGGCTCATGTATGCAGGAACGTCATCAATACTTGATACACGTACTCACAAACGAACCGTTTTGGGGGCTATGCCTTGTCTAGAGGTGGCATTTGCGGGCTTGTCCACTGCATTCGCGATGGGTTTATATGTAGTGCTGCCTCCCAGCTGCAAGCGTGTCGGCATTCTTTTATGCATCATTGCTCTCGGAGTCGGCCCTCGTTTATCGGACATGGTGATAAATTGTAACATCTATAGTTTGCTGAATACAGTAAGAATCCGGCAAGGGTATAGACAATGTATTTGGCCAACCATACGCCCGCATGAGAAGAAACGTCTTGGACGTCGTTTGCTGCCCGGTACACTTTTCATTCCGTTCCTGCTTTTGCAATTGGGCGTTTATGCTTTCTTTTTCCTGTTAGCCATGCTCTAGTGTGTGAAAATCGAAGCAGCAGTTGTTAGCATGCATGGCTGACAGAAGTCCAAAGATAGGTTGTGCATTGCATTGGGAGTAATTTTTTAATTATTTTTTATTTTTCACATGTAAAATCTTCTGTCTCTATGCTAAAAATATTAGCTTTTATGGATGTGGCAATAAAATGTTTGTTCGTTCGCTCTCTTGTAAATAGAAAAGAAAAAAAAATTCTCTCTCTTTTTCAACCTGCTTTGACTGAGCAGAGATTACAGCTTCACTTGGTTTTGAGATAGAATTAAATGACAAAGACATGTACTGAAGTTTGCAATCTTGATATCGGATCCTCTACAGATATTCAATCGGCATATCCCATACTGATTGATTATTAGTATGGCATATATTTTGATACCAGCACTCGATACGGAGAAAATATAGAATCTCAACAACTAATCCATATGGTTTGATACGACTCATGAGATGGTATAGTGTTATATAGCAAATCATAACTCCGGATGCCATAACAAATGATTTTGAGAACCATGCTAAATCTTGTGTAATGAGCCAGACTAGAATGGTTTGCTCAGATTCAAGACAAACAAGTCATTGTGCACATGGTTGGCCACCTTTCTTCTTAGCCCAATTAACAATAATACTTCAAAGCTACTGCGGCAACCAGTTGTAGAATGTGAGATCTTTAAACCCATAATACTGTGCAAGAATCTTTCAATTTGTAGGAAAAGGAGGGGGAAGAGAGGAAGAGATGAAGAGAAGAAAACAATCCTTCCTTGTTGCATTTGGAAACAGCCATAGCCCATCTTTTATAAGGGGAAGGTGGCTATCGTATGCAGTTACAACGGCTATATTACAACAGCTATAGTATCAGGTTATGTATAGTCACAACACTAGCTAAGCTAATGTATAGCTAAGCTAAAGCTAAGCTAACATCCTTCCTCAAACTCAAGATGGAAGTGAAGATGTCATCTTGATTTTGTGAACCACATCACGATGACGCCCTGGTGGATGTGCCTTCATAGAGATATCAGCAAGTTGATCCGTAGAAGCAACATATATCAACTGAAGAGTACCTTGCTTGATATGATGCCGAATAAAGTGACAATCTATCTCAATATGTTTCGTTCGCTCATGAAACACATCGTTACGAGCAATCTGCATGGCACTTACATTATCGCAATGAAGAGGGAAATTGCTAGTCAAAGGAACATCCATATCATGCAATAGTCATCGAAGCCACAAGAACTCAGAGGTAGTATCTGCCAGTGCACGACACTCAGCCTCTGTACTGGAGCGAGAGACAACCGTTTGCTTCTTGCTTTTTCAAGAGATAAGAGATGACCCAAGCAAGAAACAATAGCCTGCGGTAGAACGGCGATCTGTAGGATCTCCAGCCCAATCAACATCAGAATAGGCCTGTATATCTACAGTGGAGTAGGCTGAGAAATGAAGGCCGTGAAACAATATACCCTTAACGTACCGAATAATACGTAGGACTATTGCATAGTGTATAGAGCGGAGTATGCATAAACTGACTACTCAAGGTGACTGCATAAGAAATGTCAGGACGTATCACAGTCAGGTAGATGAGACTGCCAATCAACTGCCGATATAGAGTCGCATCTGTCAATAATTCAGTATTTGTGGGAAGAAGCTTAGCATTCATTTCTAGAAGACTATTCACGATCTTGCTATCTGTCAACCCAGCATAGAGATGGGCACTGGGCCGGGCCGTGCCTGGCACGGCCCGCCAGCTACAGTGACGGGCCGTGCCTGGCACGGCCCCTTTGATAGGGCCGTGCTGGGCTAGCGAATCCTGGCCAGCGGGCCGTGCCAGGCACGGCCCGCTTCGGGCCTGGGCCGGCACGGCCCGGTCTAGGCACGCGGGCCAAGCACGGCACGGCCCATAAGGGCCTGGGCCGGGCTGGCACGCGGGCCTGGCATGGTCCGGGCCTGGGCCCGGCTCGGCCCGATAAAATTTTTTTAATACATTAATAAATTATGAACACTAAGAAATCTTGATTTATGAATATAAAGCCACCTTAATGGTGGGGGGTTTGGCATAGACCCCTACCAGTTTATTAATTTCAATCAAAATGGTACATGAAGGGAGGTTTGGACCTTGGTCTGACCTCTAGATTCTAGAATACAATAAGAAACTAAGAAAGGGCCGAGGTTTGGACCTTGGTCTGACCTCCAGAATACAATAAAAATGTACAATTATAAAAAATTAAGAAATCTTACTAATCATCAGTGATTCAGTGAATCAGTATTCACTCTTCAGTCTTCAGTCTTCAGTCTTCAGTAGTGTTTGTATCATCATCATCAGAGGATGTTGTATTATGTCCACCTTTATCTTGAAGTCTTGCCTCAGCATCCAGCCAATCCTTGAAGCAGAGAAGCATCTCCACCGTTTCGCCCGTCATCCTACTTCTCTTTTCGTCAAGAACACGCCGACCTGCACTAAAAGCGGATTCCGATGCTACCGTGGACATCGGCACAGCTAAAATATCGCGTGCAATTGCAGACATAACAGGATATTGATTTCTAACACTCTTCCACCAAGATAATACATCTAGATTCTCTATTTGATTTTCATCATATGCAGACTGAAGATCATTTCGTAAATAAAATTCTAGTTCACTACTTAAAGATGAAGAAGATGAAGAGGAACTTGAAGCATGTGTGTGTCTTCTCTGTGCAATGAATGAAAAAATAGATGACGAACGAGAACTACTAGAAGGAGGAATAGAGGTTTGTATTTGTGTTCTAGATCCACGAATTTTTTCATCATATATAGCATAAATATCATAAAGAAGTTGTCTTACCTCATCTTTAGCAGATTCAGCATCTTGATTCATATTTTCAGCGTATGCATCAAGTAAAATTAGCACGCCATTTAATTTAACTCTAGGATCAAATACAGCAGCTAAGTTATGCATAGGACATATCCTGTCCCAATACTCATTCCATTTAGATTCCATTAGGTGAATAATAGGCATTAAAACATCATCATATCTATGTTCTGCAAATTTTTGACTAATTATATATGCTTGTTGTAAAAATGAACATGAAGTAGGGTAATAAATACCAGAAAGAACATTGGTAGCATTATAAAAACTAAGCAAAAAATCTTCCAAAATTTTTTCTTTATTCCAATCAGTTTCAGTCAATGTAAATCCTAATCCACGATCATTAATATATGCACTTAATAAATTTTTATATGGGTATGCATCATGTATCATGCTATATGTGGAGTTCCAACGAGTAATTACATCAAGTTTAAATTTTTTAAAACGTTTACCATGATTTATGCATAATTCCTTAAATTCTTGAAGTCTTGATCTAGAAGCATGAATAAAAGAAACTGCATTTCTAATTTTTGAAATCACATCTTGAATCATGCCCATGCCAGCTTGAACAGAAAGATTTAAGATATGACATGCACATCTAATATGCAGTAAATTTCCATCTAATATGGGATGCAATGAGTCTCTTAATAATACAACAGCAGAATTATTATTAGATGCATTATCAAAAGTAATAGACATAATTTTATCATTAATATTATATGAACATGCAGTTTGATAAATTATATTTGAAATTTGTTGCCCAGAATGTGGAAAATCAAAAGCACGAAAAGCAAGAATACGTTTATTTAATTGCCAATCATTATCAATATAATGAGCAGTAATGGCAATAAAAGAATTACTACCTACAGATGCTGACCAAATATCAGAAGTTAATGAAATTTTTACATTTAAAGTAGAAAGTGTTTCAATTAAATTTTGTTTCATTGCTAAAAAATTGGTCATAGCTACTCTTCTAAATGTACGCCTACTAGTTCTTTTGTAAGCAGGTTGTAGGTTTAATTGAACATATTCTTCAAAATTAAAAGATTCACATAAACTAAAAGGTAATTCATCCTTAACTATCCATTTTACAAGTGCTTTTCTTTGATTTTCATGATTATATGCAAAATTACCTACAAGTAATCCCCCTTGTATATTAAGGCTACTTTGAGTTTGAGCATGAGAATCATGCATCCTATGACTCTCTTGATGTCTTTTTAAATGCCCTGTTCCCCCACTACTACTACAACTATAAAGTTTGGCACATTTTTTACATTTAGCTTTCCAGACTCCCTCAACCATAACTCTATCAAATTCATTCCATACAGTACTAGTCCTCTTACGAGAAGAGGTTTGACCTTCACTCGGTTCACCAGTTCTAGAGGAACTAGGAACAGGGGGTTGGGGATTAGTTTCTTCCCCCTCAGAAACAGGAATGCCAAACTGACTTTCCTCAAAAGATGACATATCTATGATTAATTCAAAAAATAAAAACTAACCGCAAGGAGGAATTGAGTAGAGGGTCGGAGGGCAGAGGCAGCGCCGAGATTCCGAGCTTCCTCTTGTGCTCTCAACAGAAGCGACCTTCTCTTCTCAACAGGAACCTCCTCTTGTGTAGCACTTGAACAAACTAAAAATTAAATTGCTAGAAGAGCACTTTAGAAGAGAGAAATAATAGCAGTAGAGAAGGAGAGAATGAGAGGTTTGGTGTGGTGAGAATGAGGGAGGAATGGGCTATTTATAGAAGCCCAAAAATTTTTTTTTCCCAAAATACCCCTCAATTCAGCCGTTATAGGACTGTTGGGAGGGGCAAAACCGTCTTTTTCCCGAAAATAGCCGTTGGAAACGGCTATTTTCTTCCCCCCTCTCCAGACGGGCCGTGCCAGGCACGGCCCGTCTGGAGCCGTTACGGGCCGTGCCAGGCACGGCCCGTTTAGAGACGTTGCGGGCCGTGCCTGGCACGGCCCGTGCCGTGCCGTGCCCGGCCCGGCCCACCAATAGAGGGGCCGGGGGCCGGGCCGGGCTTGCCTTCCGTGCCTCACGGGCCGTGCCAGGCACGGCCCGCTTCATAAGCGGGCCGTGCCAGGCACGGCCCGTTTAGAGTTTTGGCCCGGGGGGCCTGGGCCGGGCCGGCCCGGCACGGCCCGTTGCCCAACTCTAACCCAGCACGAGATATCAACTCGGAAGCATATTTAGCCTGTGAAAGATAGTAGCCATCTAAGCTGGATGTCAACTCGAGACCAAAAAAGTAGCTGAGGGATTCTAAATCTTTCATCTCAAACTGCTGTCCAAGAAACTGCTGAAGTATATGAATCCCTGATACGTCATCTCCAGTAATAACCATATCATCCATATATAGCAAGAGAAGAATAATACTAGCCTTAGATCGGCGAAGAAAGAGTGCAGAGTCATATGCACTAGGAGTGAAACCCTACTGAGTGAGGACTGAACTAAACTTGGAAAACCAAGCCCGAGGAGATTGCTTAAGGCTATAGAGCGCCTTTCGAAGACGACAAACCTTCCCCTGTGGATGAGCAAGACCTGGAGGAGGCTATAGGTACATTTCCTGGGCTAAATCACCATTGAGGAAAGCATTCTTAATATCCATCTGATGCATCTTCCATTGCTTGACAGCTGCAATTGCAAGTAAGGAACGAAAAGTGGTAAGACGTGTGACTGGAGAAAAAGTCTCCACATAGTCAATACCATACTTCTATGTGAATCCTCGAGCCACCATACGAGCTTTGTAGCGTTCCACTGAACCATCAGCTCTTTGATCTTATACACCCACTTACATCCTACTGCAGTTTTTCCAGGAGGTAAGTTAGTCAGGTCCCATGTATGCGTATCATGAAGAGCTTGGAGTTCATCAGACATGGCCTTCTGCCAAAGAGGATTAGAACTGGCCTCTTGATAATTGCGAGGCTCATATAGGGTAGCAAGAGCATAAAAACAGTGATAATCATTGAGATGAGATGGGATGGATCTTACCCTACCAAAGCGGCGAAGGGTAGTACTGAGAAAAGGCTCGGATGATCCGATTGTGATGATCGGAACAGTGGACGGTCCAGACCTAGTGGAGTTGGTCGTTGAGAGATTGCCTGATGAGCTTCCATCACCTGCAACTAAAAAGGAGTCTGGAAAGAGATCAACAGTGGGTTGTTGAAGACAGAAGAATACTGAGGAGGACCATGGAGAGTGGAGAGATAGGAGGGGAAGGTTTGCGATGGGATGGGCTACTGATAGGGAGAAGAATAGTGTTGGCTTCTCTCTCACTCTTTCCTTTCTCCCATACGCCTTGCCAAAATAAAGCCCTCTTTCTTTCCCTTCTGCGATGGGATGGGCTCCTCAGAGGGATCTACTTGGAGGGAGAGAAGAACGTCGCGGGACCAAGATCAAGCCACGGCAGACGGACGGCGACGCGCGGTGGTGGCTCGGCAGAGATCCTCTCTGGATCTAGCCATGGACGGCGCCGGCAGAACTGCAGTGGCGCGCGACGGCTCCTCCCCTCCTTGCTCTGGTCGCGGACGGTGACGGGCTGTGCAGACTGCCTGCATATTTAGCACTGGGTGGCCAACAATTCTCATCCCTTCCGGAAAGACGTTCCTGTTGAGCCCATTGACATTCGAAGGCCCCTGTCTTTACGCCAGCGTCCATGTTCGGGTATAATATACATTTAACTGAAGATATCGGGCAAGGGTTTCAATAGAGCTAGCTACGGGAGTTGGCTTTTCTTAAGTTTTTGACATGAGGAAAGTTTTCTCGCAGGTCGAAGGAAATATTGTGGCACCTGACAAACTGTGGACCTCCCAAAATAACACCAGTTGGATCACATTCAGAGACGTCACTGCTTTCACTGTCGATGGTAATGGCGAGATCGACGGCCGAGGTTCCGTCTGGTGGGACTGCAAGAAGAAAAATGTAGCAACCTTTTCTCTTTCTAGTCTATATCTATCCCCTCATTTTCCCCCCTTCAAAGCTTATAGCCTGATATTTCCCCTCTTTTTAACTTCTATTGCAGAAATGTGACAGCGTGCCTTCCGTAAGTATGCTCTTCCAGCACATCTAATTGTATATTTTTGAATACTTTGGACAAAGGCAAGTTATTTTGTTTATGTTGTTTTCTATCAAAGGCAAGTTGTATATTTGATAATTTGGAATCCCACCGTATTTTTTGGTGTCTCGTAATTGCCAGATTAATCATTGTTCTTGTGACAGGCATTAGGTATCTTACGCTGTGTGGATTTGACCATCGCGGGCATGAAATTTCTCAACAGTCCAGGGAAGCACCTCACCGTGGACAGCAGCAAGTGGGTTCACTTGAAGGGGCTTAGCTTCGCATCTCCGGCAGACAGCCCCGACACTGATGGCATATACATTGTAGAGTCTCATTATGTCGAAGTAAAGGATCGATGCCGCCATTGGAGCAGGCAATTCTCTCAACCAAGATGGCAAACTAGACTGGTAGCTTTAAATTTGCCAGTCTACTGACTGAATGATTTCACTTTGTATAAAATATAGGAGGTGATTGCATTGCGATCCGAACAGGATCTTCAGGCGTGAACATAACCGGGATCGCGTGCGGCCTTGGGCGTGGCATAAGGTCAGTTTCCGGTTCCTACGTACCGATGAACTGAGAGCAAGTTACAATGGTCTTGACCATATCTCTCACTTCATGTACAGCATTGGAAGCTCGGCAGGGAACGGCTCAAGTGTGATAGTGGAGGATGTACATGTCTCAAACGGCAGTTTCTATCAATCGGATGGTGGTCTGAGGGTTCAGACATTGCAGGTGTGCACCTAAACTTAATCCAAATCCACAACATTAAGAAAGAGAAACGATCAATTTATATGAAACAATTAGAATTCATCAGCATTCCTCCAAAAGGAAGAAGTATTCATGACTATGTTTGTTCGCTTCTGTGTTGTGAAGGGAGGGTCCGGTCATGCTAAAGGGATCTTATTCGAGCACATCAATTTTACTTCAGTGGGGAGCCCCATAGTTATAGACCAGTTTTATTGTCCCGGCGCGCACTGCAAAAATTCGGTAACGAATTACTTTTACTCATCGATTAAAGCTTCTTACGTCAATGAGCTTTCTGAGTTATTGAGAAGACATAGTAGGGCAGCTATGATGTTAACCAATCTATTTAAGACATGAGTAGCTTTATAAATTGGTGATTAAACTAATAATTTTTAATATTGTCTATTGTGAAAAATATTGGTGCGCAAGTGTATTCCATTTCCTTATTCGTTCTTTTTCTGCTGTTATGTTCGAATGGCAGACCTCGACTGTGGAAGTGAGCGATGTTCGATTTGTTGATGTACATGGGACTTCAACAACAGATGTGGCCATCAAGTTTGCATGCAATGAGAAAGTTCCTTGCACTGGCATTATTTTGGATAATGTTGGCATCACATCAGTGGCCAGGCAAAATCAAGCTACTTCCTACTGCCTCAATGCCAAAGGGAAAAAGCTTCATGAAGTCATTCCAGATATTGCTTGCCTAGCCTAGACAAACATGATCTCTTTGATAGTCATGTATTGCAGATCATAAGTTAAATCCCTTTCATTGAGGGTAACCATACGATGAAAATCGCATTCAAATTTTACCTTTTTCTTGTTTCGTTTCATAAATAAATGGGAGGGGAAGGTGGGAAGACAAAGCATTTCTTTTCACCTTTTTTCTCTGTTCCAATTTTAGATAAAGAATCAGATTGGGGCCAATTAGAATTTCATTAATATCATGAAATTCTCAGACAAAGCACAGCAAAGACGCAGCTTTTATATCAACAAAAAATATAAAATATGGATAATATTGCTCTGATGATTAGAATCCCTAGCTGAAGACCATTATTAGAAGCTAACAGGAGGAAGGACAACTTCAAATTTAAAAGTACTGGCATTTTGCTCCTTCCATATATAACTTGCACCAAACGGCAGCAATTAAAATGTCCCAACCCAACCTGAATTTTTACGGATCTTCTTCAAACTCCAGGTGTCCCCAAAGACGAAACGAGTGGAGAACAATTCCTCTATTTTATTTATTTCTAAAGAAATCCTACAATTGCTTAAGATACCAGTAGAATATATAGAAAAATATAAGTAGCTTCCTCTGGTTCATGAATGCAGCAACCAACCCATATTTGTATAAGGAAAGCAAGCTACAAGTAAACATGCAGAGGACTGTCAGAGCTCAAGAAACATTAATATCACATAAAAAAACTTCAAATGAGAGCACAGCCATAGAAACATTAAGGCCAAAATGGTGAAGGTCATAATAGACTAGGTCCTCCCTTGGCATGGTTTGAATTCTCTTTCACCTAGACTATGAGGGAGTACTAATTTCTACAGCATGGTAGCTACTTAAGTCACATTTAGTAGAGTTTTCATCTGTAGAGTTTTGAACGGTAAAACTTGTGCAAATTAGCTTCTTATAAAAAGTTATCTACTATTTGATAACTACATTTTTGAAGTGCCATGCAACTTCAAATCTGTTATGTAACCAAATTAAGAAAGTCAGTATCAAAATATGATTGCATATATAATAATTTAAATTGTTTAACTATTGATACTATCAAAACCTATTATTGTAAAATATTCTTAATTTTTAAATTATTTATTTAATAAATATATTATTAAAAATAGAACAATTTTATAGTATTTTTATATTACAATAATATAATAATAGTATATCAGCATTATAATAATATTATAATATAATAGTATTATAATAATATAATAAATATATTTTGATAGAATTATTGTATTGCAATATAAAGCCGACAGTGGTAATAATGTAAAAGAAATACTTATATAATTATGCTATCCAAAGTTGGATCACCTAGATCGCGACCCAAATTTTGATATTGTCTCTATAATAAAAAAGTACCCATGTCGCCACCTCAATGTCAAGTCTATCAAGCACAAATGCTTCTAGTTCAAATCAATTCATTATATAATCATAATATCATGTAGTATCATGCACTGAGCTCTAAGAAAAGATCAACCATTTGCTAGTTTGTTAATTTAAGTTTAAACATAATTGGCACCTCGATGTTTAGATATAAAGAGATAAAAAGAACAACTATATGCATATGAAACCATAATAAAAGAAAATCCCACCAACACGTCATATAATCATGGTATCCAGCACTAAGCACTAAGAAAAGATTTGCCTCTTGCTAGTTTGTTGGTTTAAGTTTAAACATAATTGGTGCCTCCAATAGTGCTGCAATAATAAAAAAGTTCGCCATCATGGTGAAAAAGAAAGAAAAAGAAAAAAACGACTGCATGCCTATAAAACCATAATAAAAGTAAATGACACCATATTTATAAAGAGATTTGCTAAAGAGCAATGAGAAAGAATATATCCGAAGCCTCTAAATGGAGTTTAAACTTTGTTCTTGTATCACTCTACATTTCTTCTTTTGCTCCCTCTTGTAAACATTTGATTTTGTTCTTTTTTAATACATTGGCGGAAGCTCTTTCCTTCCTTCTCTTACATCAAAAAGATTTTCTCCTTGCAAACTAATTCCTTTGCATACTCTTTGTATATCCTTTTCTTGTAACCTCTTCTAATGTAAATACTCCTCCATCAATAAATTTGGATGGCTTTCGACACCCCTTCAATTAGAGAGAGAGAGAGAGAGAGAGAGAGAGAGTAGTTCTTGAAGCATATGAGTAGAGCACAGACAGATTCCAATCTTGAAGTTCCTTGGAGCAAAGTCCAAACCCGCCTCCACATAGCTATAAATCCTCGGGACAAATCCTAATAATGAACAACCATTTATTAGGACAATAAATGCTAGTTGTTAACGAGACTTTGGTCAACGCCTTTTAGCTCTTATGTTTTTGAGAGCTTTAGAATTACTTTCACCTTTTGTACCAAAAGATCAGAATTTTTAATAAATAAGTAAATATTATCATCAACTAGCTAGGATGCTCACTCATAAGAAGTGTAACGTTAATGTTACCTAAACATGTACGGTTCTCAATCTTTCAACCGATCTTTGTCTGCTTTTTTTTTCCTCCTCCCTTCTAAAATTTTTCTTGGACCGTAGAATGCAACAAAGTGCATTCTTAGCTGCGTGGCTTTAATTACAAAGGTTTTGTTTGGTTCACCAAGCGAATCGCATCCATGATTTCAAAAGGGTTGCACCATCGCGCGATGAGGACAAAACGAAGCCATATGGCGATGGTAAGGTCGAAGAAAATTCATCCAGCGGCGAGGAAAAGGAAATGAAGAAATGGCTGGATGAAGAAATATTGAAGAAACAGCTAAATATACCCTAAAATTTTGTGACGCTGCGGTGGTTGCTACGGTCGCTTTTACTGCTGGTTTCATA
Organism: Phoenix dactylifera; assembly: GCF_051530095.1. Classification (NCBI taxonomy): domain Eukaryota; kingdom Viridiplantae; phylum Streptophyta; class Magnoliopsida; order Arecales; family Arecaceae; genus Phoenix; species Phoenix dactylifera. The sequence continues at coordinate 26,335,100 of NC_143198.1, read as the reverse complement.
GTCTCCGAGGGGTACGTGGCGGATGATCATCCAGGCCGCGGCATAGCCGTTCTAGCGAGAGAGTATCCAATTAAGGTGTTCCTCGTCTCGGATGCCGTCGCGTTCGTCTGCTCCATCTTAGCCACATTATTTTTCATGCTCGCAGGAACATTCATAGTTGATAAACATACTGGCAGGCGAGCCCTTTCTTTCACTGCATTCACGATGGGTATATGAGCAATGTTCGCTCGCAGCCGCAAGAGTATTAGCATTCTATTATGCATCATTGCTCTCGGAACCCCTCTTTTAGTCGGCGTAGTGCCAGATTATAACGTCAATAGTCTGCTGAAAACAGTAGGAATCAGCCGAGGGCCTAGACGTTCGATTTGGCCGACCACCATGCATATACCCGGATGCTGAAAAAACTCTTCATTCAGCATTGCTACCCTGTCCTGCTATCATTCTTTCACTGCTTCGAGCATTGGTCTCTTCTGCTATCTTTCTGCCATTACCGATGCTCTTGGTGGGGAAAAATTAATTAAAACTATTGGAAGAAGAATATCTTAGAAGCTTTTATGGAGGTGGCAATGATTGCTTGTTCTTTTTCTCTCTCGTGAATAGAAAGGATACGAAAAGTTCCTTTTCTACCTTATTCGGCAAAGCAGAGATCACAGCTTCACTGGATTTGAGAAAGAATTAAACCATACTAAAGTTTGCAATTTTGCAATTCGAGAAAAGGGATGATACAACTCGTATCAGACAGTATAATCTTGCATAGCAAATCATAACTCTTTCTTCACGCTATAATAAGAGATTTTGAGCACCGTGCTAAATCTTGCTTATGAGCTACACTAGAACGGTTTCCTCAGATTCAAGACAAACAAATCATGGTGCAGGAGACATGTGATTAGACCAAAAACCGTTGGAATTGTGCCTTGCTAGCGCAGTTGACGGAAACGTGGTGCGGACTTCGGTTTTGAGCTAAGCATTAATTCCAATCGCTGAACCAAAGCCTATGCCTCTTGAATTGGGTGCTATGAGATAAAAAAAAAAAAAAAGAAATAAAATTCGCTATATGAAAACATTTTGGGTGTTAAGAATTTATAGAGTCACGTGTGCCTCTTTGTCGTCCCCAAGGAATAAATCAATACCTTAATTACGATGCATAATTACAGGAATAAAACAAATAAACACTTCTATATCGTATTATTTTATAAGTTCTTTTAAAGAAATACCGAGTCTTGCTTGTTTCGTTCTTTGCTCCTGATTTTTTTTTAAAAAAGTGCCCGTCGTTTTAAAAAAAAACCAATGTTAATAGATGGGAAATAAATCATCTATCCGTTTTCTGTCTCATCATGCAATTAGTGATGGAATAAATTTGGAAGAAAATACTAAGATCGCAAGCGTATTAAACACCCTCAAAACCCACTCAATTGGGTTTCGCATCTAAACTCGGCCCCACGTCTCCTTAGCTCGACGTCTACCCAATTCCCTAATTGGGTTTCTCTCGTTTGCACACATTCCTGCCCCGATGTGGTTTGTATAGATAGTCGCGGTTGTATCCTTCGCACCAAAGATGGATACATCTTCCTTCCTGCCCATCCATCCGCCAGGGGATCATCCACTGCATAGATCTCAAATAGCTCCGATCTCCATCACTCATCTATCTGCATGGATCTCAAAGTGAAATTGGGATAGTCCGACAGTTGATGGCACATCATTCCTTCTCATGAAGGATAAAACAAGGCAATATATCATTCATCTTGAAAATTTATAGCCGTCCTCAATCTTTTAACCCGCTCTATTGGACACACACGACAATGACAACCATCGAGATAGCGACCCATCGCCTATCCAAATGTACCCACTGCATTAGGCACGATGGTGCAATAAATGATAGCCGTCTATTTTCGAGAACTGTCTATTTCAAAGATGACGACATGTCTCCCATCTAATTATGCAAGACTCTCTGTAGTGCAAAAACACCATCTATTTCAGAGATTGCGCCATGTCACCCATCCAATTATGCAAGGCTCTCAATAGTGCAAAAACACCATCTTTTTCAGAGATGGCGACATGTCACCTGCCCAATTATGCAAGGGTCTTTGTAGTGCAAAAATACCGTCTATTTCAGAGATGGCGACATGTCCCCCATCCAATTATGCAAGGCTCTCTGTTGTGCAAAAACACCATCTATTTTAGATATGGCGACATGTCACTCATTCAATTATGCAAGACTCTATAGTGCAAAAACACGAATCCAAACTCATACGTATATGGAATGCCATTATGAGTAATTGGCTTCACATCGAAGGGTTTTTCACGTTAAAAATTATATTTTTTTTGTTTGTAGATTATTTGATTATTTTATTTGTTAATTGCTTAAATAGATTATAGAGATTATTGTTGCTTGATGAATGGTACCTATTTAATTATAGTTACAGATGGAGTCAAAAAAAAAAAAAAAAATTTTGGGCATGGCCTATGCATTTCCTGTCTCATCATTGGTGGAATAAATATGGACGAAAATACTAAGATCACCAGCGAATTCAACACTCTCAAAACCCACTCAATTGCGTTTCTCATCTAAAACTCGGCCCCACGTCTCCTTCGCTCGTACGTCTACCTAATTCCCAAACTCCCAGACGCCCCAGTTTCGACCTTTTACTTGCACCGGCTAATTAATGCATATTCCGTCTGTTCCTTGCACTTGCTAATTCCAATGCCTTTTCAGTTTATTCCTTGCCCCCACTAATCCTAATACCTATTCCAAAGCTACTTCAGTTTTCCCATCCATCTGGGAAGTAATATAGAGTTAGCTTTTTTTCATTATATTTTTTCTAGTATTAAATATGAAGGTCCGTTTGGTTCATAGAAAAAGAAAAAAAAAGTATGGTCAACAAGAAAGTAAAAAAGATGCCTCTTGTTTGATTGGAGTTTTTAAAAAAGAGACGAAAAAGTTGTATTTCCGTAAGAATATGATTTTCACGTTTCATAAAAAAGTCTTTTCCACGAAAAACATAAAAAAGTTACTTTTTCGTGAGCCGAAAATCGAATCATTTTTATTTTTTTTCAAAAAAGCCCTTCAACATTAAATCAAAGATCCTTATTTTATCCAAAGTATTAAAGACCTAATTTTATTAAGGGTATAATAGAAATTATACATAACTTTTTCAGAAGAGTGGATGGTCAACCAAACATAAGCACTTTGAAAATCTGTCACTTTCCTATGGTCAACCAAACATGCCACAAGTACCTTTTCAAGCATCCTCTTTTCGGAAATTTGTTTGTCCGGAATCATATTCCTATGAGAGAAAATACTTCCCGCGAACCAAACGAGCCCGAAGAAGAAATCTAAAAGTTGAAAATTTTTCTTATTAACAAAATCGTCACTCCTATAATTATAAAAAGTACAACATCTTTTTTTTAGTTTTTAAAATATATTTTTTACTAGAGGATGCAAATAAGTTAGGTCGGATCGGATCATGAGTGAGCCCAACTTAATATGGTTTCTTGTTCGGGATCTAATTTTAGACGCAGACACAATCCAATAGAAAATCGAATTTGGCCGGGTCGATTTTACGGCTATAATTTTTGATCCAATGGATCATTCGGGTCGGGTCTACGGCTACAATTTTGATCTAATGGGTCATTCGGGTCGGGCCAGATTGGGTTTATGTAACTCAATCTAAAAAATTTGGGTCCCACATGGATCCGACCTAAAAAATTTGGATTCAATTTAGGTCATACCCGATTTCCATCCGAAACCATTATTACAATGATAAGCGACACCACTCGACAGCTGGTCCTGCAGTAGCAACAAAGAAAGCCTCAGGCCTCTAGAGGGGCCAAGGTCTCGGGTCTCCCTAAAATAACCCACCCCACCATATATAAGCGACAAACAAAAGAGACCACGTTTCTTAGGGTGACATCACGAAACGTGCGGCACGTTGGTCTCTTTTAATCGTACCGTAAGAACTCTCCTTTGGCCTTTCCATTATTTTGAATAATGTAATTTATTTGCAAATAGATATATTTATGTAGCAATGATTGTACATTGCAATTGTTGTTCAAAATGGATAACTTACCATTTTAGGCCTATCAGCTTGTGCACAACTTTATATAAAGTTATGGCAAGAATACTGATGGAGCGGATGAAGCCCTTGCTTCCTGAAATCATCTGCCAGGAGCAAGGAGCTTTTGTGGGAGGTAGGAGCATATTCGACAATGTCATGTTGGCCTAAGAAATGATGTGGGATCTTCAGCTTCAGGGGCTCCGAGGTGGCGAAGCCTGATGGCTGTCAAGCTGGACGTGGAACGAGCTTATAACAGAACCAGATAGAGCTTCCTTAGGTGAGCCTTGGAGAGTCTTGGTTTCCACCAGACCTGGATTGATTGGGTGCTGGGATGTGTTCAGGGACCGAGGTTTTCTATTTTGGTCAACAGCACACCGTCCCCTTTTTCAAATCCACCATGGAGCTTCGGCAGGGATGTCCTTTATCCCCATACTTATTTATCATTTGCTCTGATGTCTTGTCTCGGGCACTACAGGTTGCGTGCGCCGCTGGAGAGCTGGAGGCTTACGTTCCAGCTCCAGGGTTCTAGCCAATATCTCTCTTGCTCTTTGTCGATGATTGTCTCCTCTTGACGAGGGCGCGAGTAGAGGACGCACGAGCCCTCCGAAGGGTGCTGGCCGACTACTACACTGTGTCGGGACAGAGAGTGAATGCCCAGAAGTCCACCATCTCCTTCAGCCCTAGCATGATGCCTGGGGTTCGATGGGAGATCCGAAGGATTCTGGGGATGCCAGAGCGGGACGGGACCTGGAGCTACCTGGGTGTACCGATCACAGGTAGGAGATTGTGGGTATCTGAGTGCTCCGGGCTGGTGCAACAGGTTCAAAGCAGGCTGGAGGGATGGCAGGCCATGTCTCTATACATGATGGATAGATTGACGTTGATCAGATCTGTACTTGGCTCCATGCTTATCTATCTCATGGCAAACACGGTGGTGCCAAGGATAGTGCTACTGAAAATTAAGCGGCTACTTCGGGGCTTCTTATGGGGCTTGCATAGTGATGGTTAGCGGGTGCATCTGGTGGTATGGGAGAGCATCTGCCTTCCATTTAGTGAGGGTGGTCTTGGGGTTCTGTCTCTCCTAGAGATACGGGAGGTGCTCATTGCCCGACATGCAGTTCGGTTCCTTTTGGAGCCGCAGGAGTTCTGGAGCCGGACCATGGCAGCCCGCTATGGGCAGGTGGGCCTTGAGGCACTGGCACGAGGGCAAAGATGCTCCTTTCTGTGGCGAGAGATTGCGAGGTACCTGCCTATTGCGTTGATGCACACTAGATGGCTGATAGGTGATGGGCGCAGTATTGATGTGGCTGAGGACCCGTGGGTAGATGCCCTCCCCTTGCGGCATTGGCAGACCTTGGTTAGTGTCGAGGCGGCTGAGGGCCTGCGGGTCTATGATCTTCTTAGCCTCGGGGGGCTGTTGGGATGAGTCTAGGCTGGTCCAGTTTTTTGAGGGGCATCTGACTGAGAGGGTCTGTTCCCTCGCATTACCTGGGTTTGCAGGTCCGGACGTGTGGGTCTGGATCACTTCCACCAGGACCAGCGTCAGGGTAGGCGACCTCTCCCACATTCTCTGGCAGCAGTACGAGCCTGAGCCAGACTGCGTTTGGATCTGGTGCTTGGGACTCCACCCGAGGGTAGCACTGTTCCTTTGGAAGGTGGTCTGGAACCATCTTTCGACGAGAGCAATACTTAGTGGACGAGGACTGAGGATTTCTTCGGTATGTGGGGACTGTGGTGTGGACGAGACAGTGGACCATACCTTGTTTCAGTGCACATGGGTTAGGGTGACTTGGCGACTGGCAGGGATCCCGCGGGAGGTTCGGGGCTGGAGCAACCAGTTCTTACAAGCCATGCGCCAAAGCGGCTTCCCAAGAGGTTCGGAGTCCCCATTGCTTCGCCAGGAGGTGACTCTAGCGATTTGCACGTCCTAGCAGATCTGGCTGGCTAAGAATGCGCGAACCTTTGGCGAGCGCAGTGCGTCGTCGAGATTTGTGGTGGAGAGTGCCCATGTGCAGGTGGCGGAGCTCAGTCACATCATACATGACGTAGGAACCTTGACAGCTCGGGACACCTGGGGTTCCTATTTTGCTTCGGCAGTATCCCGTACGGTGTTTTTTACCTGGGAGCCCCCACCTTCGAGTTTCCCCAAGGTCAACTTCGATGGGTCTGTATGGGACGGAGGTTCAAGGAGCGGTGCGGGTTTTGTTATTCGGGACCCATCTGCTAGGGTCGTGGCTGCATGGAGCAGTCAACTCTTCGATATATCGGTTCTGGATGCGAAGCTGAGGGCCGCGTAGGCGGGCCTTCGTCACGCCCGATGTGTCTACGAGCTTGTTCCGTTGTCCTGGAAGGAAACTCAACCACGGTCATCAGTTGGATCGGGGGGAGCCCTAGGGGTAATGGTTGCGTTCACCCTTTGCTCCAAGATATCTGGGTAATGGTGAGGGATGAAGGGGCTTTTCAGACCAAGCATGTTTTCCGTGAAGCTAACGGGGCTGCGGACTGGGTGGCTACTTATGTAACCGGTCACTTCGGTAGTACCCCGTGGACTGGAGACGGAAAGTTACTCCTGGCACTCTGAAGTATTTTATTTTTTGATTTTATTAGGTGCATCCGTACTTGTCATGTATGATCCATCCGTTTTAGCGCAAAGGAAAAAAAAGAGAGAGGATAACTTGCATGCTGTGGGCCTGCGGCCCCAAAATGGATACTGCATGGCATTGCGGCAACCATCCAAGAGAGAACATGGCATTGCAACAACCATCCAGGAGAAATGCATGGATGTCCAGCTGGGGCCCGCAATGGAGGAGAGCGGAAAGTTTCGTGGGGGCTGACACCACCAACGTGCCGCACGTTCTGCGATGTCGCCGACTCGCCGTAAGAATTGCGGTCTCTTTTGTTTGTCACTTTATAAGGTGGGGTGGTGTATTTTAGGGAGACCTTGACTCCTCTCGCGGCCCGAGTCTTTCTTTATTGCTACCATGGGACCCAGTTAACAATAATTTTGGATAGGGACCAAAATCGAATCTAATTTTTTTTTAAGTTGGATCCGAATTATATATGAATGAACTGTATTATCTATTGGATAAAAATTGTAGTCATGGATTCGATTTGACCAAACTTAATTTTTTATTGGATCGAGTCCGAGTCTAAAATTAGGACCCAAATAAAAAACTAGTTTGAGTTAAGGTCACTCATGATTTGATCCAACTCAATCTATTTGCACCCGTAATAAAAAGAGTAATGTGAAATAAGATACGACAGCCATTAAATGAAGTTTAAACTTTATTTTTGTATCACTCTGCTTTTTTCTTTCCTACTCCCACTTCTAAACATTTTATTCTTTGTTACCTTTTAATAAATTATGGAAAGTTCTAGCCTTCCTCCTGTCACATCAAAAGATATACTTCTTTCGGGCTAATTCCCTTGGCCTGCCTTTGGTATATACTTCTCCATAAATAAATTTAGGTAGGTTTATCGCCTCCCCTTCAATCAAGAGAGGGAGAGAGAGAGCACTCCTTAGAGCATATAAAGCTGCTGAAACTATAGCCAAGCCTCTTCAATTAAGAGAGAGAGATAGCAGTCCTTGGAGCACATAAAGCTGTTGTAATTATGGCCGAGGAAAGCATGACTAGAAAAACAGCACAAACGGATTTTGATCTTGAAGTTCCTCCAGGTGAAGTCCAGCACGATCGCATACCCATGAATCCTAAATTGTTCAAAGCCGCAAGATCAGGAGACAAAAGAATTTTGGATGAGTTACTACGACCAGGAGAGGATGCTCCAACACAAGAAGATACCTGCTGCCTCCTTGGAGTTACATTAGAGGGGAACACGACCCTCCATATAGTTGCTAGCCAAGGACATCTCGAGTTTGCCAAGGAGATCTGTCGCAGAGAGATCTCTCTTTTGACAGTACCAAACAAGAGGCTCGACACTCCATTGCATTGCGCTGCAAGGGCTGGGTATGACGAGATGGTCACCTCCATCATCAAGTTTGCAAGGCAGAAAGGGATCAAAGAAAGAGTGTTGAGGGCGAGGAATAGGGACAAGGCGAATGCTTTGCATGAGGCCGCCAAATATAACCATGTGGGCGTGGCCAATGTACTGATGAACGAGGATGCCGGACTGGCATCCTTGCTGAATGATGCCGGCATGTCTCCGCTCTATCTGGCCATCACAACAGGATCCCTCGATGTAGCCAGAGCCTTGCTATGGTCTACCTCCTGGAAGAAAGTTTCTTCAGAATCTTACACAGGCCCTAACAAGAACACGGCATTGCATGCAGCAGTCCTCCTGAGTCTAGGTAATCGAGCACTTGACCTACATACTGATCTCGCTTTTTTTTTCTGAAGAAAAGGTGAGTAGATTACTACCATTTCATATAAAGTGTAAAACCACCATTTCATTCGTGAAATGATCATAATACAAAAGAAACAAGAAAGCTATATCAAGCAATACAGCAAAACAAGGCCATTCGGGAGCGTGCGGGCAACCGCTGTACACACCCAGTAAAACAAATCAGCATTACCTACAGAAAAATTAATGAAACAAAGAAAAGAAAAGTACGGCCACCTAGGAATTTTTTCCGCAACCTCAGAAGATACAGAAAATAGGAATTAAGCGACTACTAAATGCAATTATCTAATGGGAAGAATTCAGGCCTTAAGAGATTGGCCTTTTTTTCTTTCCTGATGATAAGGGAGGCAAGATTGCCAACTGGCTTTTATTCAAATTAAGGGATTGGCCCAGAAATGAAATACCTGGGATGTTGTCAGGACCAGATGTGATCGAGTGGATAGGCTTGGCCCCCTTCTTTGCTGGTGCTATTTCTGCCCATTTTGGCTTATCGAGGTTCAATTAGCAACCATCAGTCACCACGTGTAGCTTCCCTCGTAACAAATAACAAACTTTGATTTTTTCTTCTTTTAGTATTATTGTGATTATTCGCCATTTGACTAAATATCTTAATAGATGCATAAGAAGAGTATAAAGCAAGTATATTCACAGGGCCGGCCCGAGCCTTATGCGACCGAGGCGGTCGTCTAAGGTCTCGACCCAAAGGAAGGCCTTCGAGAGGCAAAGAGAAGATAACCATAGAAGGAAGGGAGAAGGCAAAAAAGCACCGACTTGCAATGAAATAAAGAGAGGAGAGGAGAGAGAGAGATTGAGAGAGAGAGAGAGAGAAGGGCGGGGAGGTTTCTTGCCCTATTTTTTGTATCCGATCGTGGCCAAAAGAAAGCAAAGACCCCATATAAAATGGGAACAGGAGCTGGCTATGAGTCTTCCCCCTTGATGGAAGGGAGGTGGAGAGTTTTATGGCCCGCAGACGGGCAATTTGGGAGACAGTGGGATGGGACTTTTATTAATTTGATGGAGTGCATTTCCCATAATGGCCCTACTTTCTCTTATAGAGAGGTCTATTTCTGGACAAATACTTTGCTTCACCTTGGCCATGAAATGCCATGGGATAACCTTTTCCTATTCTGCCCTTGCTTGACATGGTAAACAGTATTGCCCAGCATTATCTCAGTTATTTAATCAGTACCATGGCCCTTTTTTATGGAGTAATTACTTTTTTGTGCTTCCATTCAAAAATTATATAAAACCAAAGAGGCTTCTTGTCTACCTTTATTAGATTCATTCATCTTTGTTGAAATGGTGTACTTGACAGCTATATATTTTCATACCATTTTTTTAATATTTTATACTTATTTAAATTTTTTTTTATTAAAAAAAAGCTTCATTCACTGAATTCGCTTTAGACCTCCAAATGCATTAGGCCGCTCTGGAAGACAATGCTCCGCCTTTTAATTTATGAAAGCACCATGAGCATTATATAACACAAGTACTCACGACACCTTTCATTATACTTATGTGATAGAAATTACACAAGACTTATTGGATCGGAAGCCAATGCTCGCCAAAGGTGTCGATTCCTCTGGGAGAATTCCTCTTCATTATGCAGCTTCAGATGGTCATCATGATACGGTGAAGCTATTATTAGAGCGCGATCCCTCTACAGCCTACCTTTCAGATGCCAAGTATGGCTTATTTCCCATACACATTGCAGCTATGATGGGCAACATTCCTATAGTTGATCAGATTTTAAAACAGTGCCCGGATACAGATGAATTATTAGACAAGGAGGGAAAGAATTTTCTTCATGTCGCTTTTAAAAGGGGAAAGCTTTATCTGGTCAAGAGAATTATCTCCAGGAGACCGGATCTGAGGAAGCTCTTAAATGACCAGGATAACGAGGGAAATACGCCGTTACACACGGCTGTTAAAAACAGTGACCAATGGAGCGTGCATTTTCTTCTCCGGGACCAAACCGTATGCGTCAACGTTATCAACCACGACGGCTTCACCCCTCTCGACTTGGCTTACGGAATGTTGGATGGAGGCCTGCAATTCCGGATGGTAAAACTCTTAACAACCTCGTGCATGTTTTGCTTGCCACACATCACAAGCTGTAGTCTCTCTCTCTCGCGCGCACACGGACACGAGAACACGAGGACACAAGCACTTTTTCTTCAACTCACATATATATGAACGCCCTAGATAATGAGCATTCATTTCCTACCATATTTTTCTAAACTCAATCTTTCAACTAATCTCTCTTTTTATGATCAAAACTTTTTCTTGCACGGTAGAATGCAAATTTCTGCATTGCCAGCTGCTTGGCTTTAACAAAGGCTCTATCCAGTCCACGAGAATTGCATGATTTAGAGAGCGGTGAATTATCTGGTGATGAGACCAAAGAGAAACTGTCCGGCGATGATAAGTTCAAAAAAGAATCATCCAACGTCGAGGGCAACGAAATCGAGAGACAGGTGAATGTAGCCAGAAATCTCGGGATTGGTACGGTGTTGATTGCTACGGCAACATTTGCTGCTGGTTTCACCGTCCCCCGGGGGTACATAGCTGATTATCATCCAGGCGGTGGCACAGCAGTTCTAGCAAAAGAGTATGCCTTCAAGGTATTCCTAGTCTCAGATGCCTTCGCGTTGGTCTGCTCCATCCTAGCCACATTCTGGATCATGTATGCAGGAACGTCGACAGTTGATAGACATACTCGCAGACGAGCCCTTCGGGGGGCTATAAATTGTCTATGGATGGCATTTGCGGGCATGTGCACTGCATTCGCGATGGGTATATATGTAGTGTTGCCTCCCAGCTGCAAGCGTATCAGCATTCTTTTATGCATCATTGCTCTCGGAGCCCCTCTTTTAGCTCATATGGTAGCATATTATAACTTCTATATTTTGCTGATAACAGTAAGAATCAGGCAAGGCTATAGACAATGTATTTGGCCAACATTACACCCGCATGTGAAGAGAAGTCATAGTAGTGGTTTGCCACGCGGTGGACGTCTCATTTTTCATCTGCTTCGGACATTGGGCGTTTATGCTATCTTTTTCCTGTTAGCGATGCTCTAGGTGTGTAAGAATCGAAGCGGCAGTTGTCAGCCTGCATGGCTGACAGAAGTCCAAAGATAGCTTGTGCATTGCATTGGGAGTAATATTTTAATTATTTTTTATTTTTCACATGTAAAATCTTCTGTCTCTATGCTAAAAATTTTAGCTTTTATGGACATGTAAATAGAGAGGAAAAGAAAATTCTCTCTTTTTTCAACCTTCTTCGACCGAGCAGAGATTACAGCTTCACTTGGTTTTGAGATAGAATTAAATGATGAAGAAATGTACTGAAGTTTGAATCTTGGTACCGGATCCTCTACAGGCATCCAACCGGTATATCCCATACCGATTGATTATCAGTAATGGCATATATTTTGATACCAACACTCGATATGAAGAAGATATCAAGTCTCAACAACTAATCAATATGGTTTGATACGACACGTATATATGAGATAGTATAGTGTTATATAGCAAATCATAACTCTGGATGCCATAACAAATGATTTTGAGAACCATGCTAAATCTTGTGTAATGAGCCAGACTAGAATGTTTTGCTCAGATTCAAGACAAACAAGTCATTGTGCACATGGTTGCATGGCCACCTTTCTTCTTAGCCCAATTAACAATAATACTTCAAAGCTACTGCAGCAACCACGTTGTAGAATGTGAGATCTTTAAACCCATAATACTGTGCAAGAATCTTTCAGTTTGTAGAAAAAGGAGGGGGAAGAGAGGAAGAGATGAAGAGAAGAAAACAATCCTTGTTGCATTTGGAAACAGCCATAGCCCATCTTTTATAAGGGGAAGGTGGCTATCGTATACAGTTACAACGGCTATATTACAACAGCTATAGTATCAGGTTATGTACAGTCACGACACTAGCTAAGCTAATGTACAGCTAAGCTAAAGCTAAGCTAACATCCTCCCTCAAACTCAAGATGGGAGTGAAGATGTCATCTTGAGTTTGTGAACCAAATCACGATGACGCCCTGGTGGATGTGCCTTCATAGAGATATCAGCAAGTTGATCCGCAGAAGCAACATATATCAACTGAAAAGTACCTTACTTGATATGATGCCGAATGAAGTAACAATCTATCTCAATATGCTTCGTTCGCTCATGAAACACATCGTTACGAGCAATCTGCATGGCACTTACATTATCGCAATGAAGAGGGGAATTGCTAGTCAAAGGAACATCCATATCATGCAGTAGTCATCGAAGCCACAAGAACTCAGAGGTAATATTTGCCAGTGCATGACACTCAGCCTCTATACTGGAGCGAGAGACAACCGTTTGCTTCTTGCTTTTTCAAGAGATAAGAGATGACCCAAGCAAGAAACAATAGTCTGCGGTAGAACGGCGATCTGTAGGATCTCCAGCCCAATCAACATCAGAATAGGCCTGTATATCTACAGTGGAGTAGGCTGAGAAATGAAGGTCGTGAAATAATATATCCTTAATGTACCGAATAATACGTAGGACTGTTGCATAGTGTGTAGAGCGGAGTATGCATAAACTGACTAATCAAGGTGACTGCATAAGAAATGTCAGGGCGTATCACAATCAGGTAGATGAGACTGCCAATCAACTGCCGTTATAGAGTCGCATCTGTCAATAATTCACCATCTGTGGGAAGAAGCTTAGCATTCATTTCTACAGGACTATTCACGATCTTGCTATATGTCAACCCAGCACGAGATATCAACTCGGAAGCATACTTAGCCTGTGAAAGATAGTAGCCATCTGAGCTGGATGTCACCTCGAGACCAAAAAAGTAGCTGAGGGATCCTAAATCTTTCATCTCAAACTGCTGTCCAAGAAACTGCTGAAGTGTATGAATCCCTGACACGTCATCTCCAGTAATAACCATATCATCCACATATAGCAAGAGAAGAATAATACTAGCCTCAGATCGGCGAAGAAAGAGTGCAGAGTCATATGCACTAGGAGTGAAACCCTATTGAGTGAGGATTGAACTGAACTTGGAAAACCAAGCCCGAGGAGATTGCTTAAGGCTATAGAGCGCCTTTCGAAGATGACAAACCTTCTCCTGTGGATGAGCAAGACCTGGAGGAGGCTATAGGTACACTTCCTCGGCTAAATCACCGTTAAGGAAAGCATTCTTAATATCCATCTGATGCATCTTCCATTGCTTGACAACTGCAATTGCAAGTAAGGAACGAAAAGTGGTAAGACGTGTGACTGGAGAAAAAGTCTCCACACAGTCAATACCATACTCCTGTGTGAATCCTCGAGCCACCAGACGAGCTTTGTAGCGTTCCACTGAACCATCAGCTCGAGTCTTGATCTTAGACACCCACTTACATTCTACTGCAGTCTTTCCAGGAGGTAAGTCAGTCAGGTCCCATGTACGCGTATCATGAAGAGCTTGGAGTTCATCAGACATGGCCTTCTGCCAAAGAGGATTAGAACTGGCCTCTCGATAATTGCGAGGCTCATATAGGGTAGCAAGAGCATAAAAACAGTGATAATCATTGAGATGAGATGGGATGGATCTTACCCTACTAAAGCGGCGAAGGGTAGTACTGACAAAAGGCTCGGATGATCCGGTTGTGATGATCGGATCAGTGGACGGTCCAGACCTAGTGGAGTCGGTCGTTGAGAGATTGTCTGATGAGCTTCCATCACCTGCAACTGAAAAGGGGTCTGGAAAGAGATCAACAGTGGGGTTGTTGAAGACAGAAGAATACTGAGGAGGACCCATGGAGAGTGGAGAGATATGAGGGGAAGGTTTGCGATGGGATGGGCTACTGATAGGGAGAAGAAAAGTGTTGGCTTCTCGCTCACTCTTTCCTTTCTCCCAGACGCCTTGCCAAAATAAAGCCCTCTTTCTTTTCCTTCTGCGATGGGATGGGCTCCTCAGAGGGATCTACTCGGAGGGAGAGAAGAACGTCGCGGGACCAAGATCAAGCCACGGCAGACGGACGGCGACGCGTGGTGGTGGCTCGGCAGAGATCCTCTCTGGATCTAGCCATGGACGGCGCCGGCAGAACTGCAGTGGCGCGCGACGGCTCCTCCCCTCCTTGCTCTGGTCGCGGACGGTGACGGGCTGTGCAGACTGCCTGCATATTTAGCACTGGGTGGCCAACAATTCTCATCCCTTCCGGAAAGATGTTCCTGTTGAGCCCATTGACATTCGAAGGCCCCTGTCTTTACGTCAGCATCCATGTTCGGGTATAATATACATTGTAGAGTCTCATTATGTCGAAGTAAAGGATGCCGCCATTGGAGCAGACAATTCTCCCAACCAACATGGCAAACGAGACTTGTAGCTTTAAATTTGCCAGTCTACTGACTGAATGATTTCACTTTGTGTAAAATATAGGAGGTGATTGCATTGCGATCGGAACAGGATCTTCAGACGTGAACATAACCGGGATCGCATGCGGCCCTCGCACTACAAGAAAAGTGGATTTTACTGACGTTTTTTTGCCGACGCTTGTGACACAATTTGTCTGACGGTTTAAAAAAGCGTCGACTATTGTGGGCTAAGACGAAGTCAAAAAATAATAAAGAGGCCGACGCTTTTGAAAGCGTCGTCGAAAAATAATAAAAAGACCGACGCTTTTGAAAGCGTCGTCGGAGGCCAATGCGTCGTCAGAGGCCGCACCCCCTCCCCTCCTCTCTTCATTGCTCTTTCTTGATCTCAGTTAAATAAAACCAGTTGAATGATAAAAGACGCGTTTGACCCGTTGCCCTTCCTCCCTTCCTCTCCTCTCGGGATAATAGAACAAGAGCAGGAGAAAAGATCCCATCCTGACCTCCCCAAAAGGATCCAGAGATCAAGAGAAGGGTAGAACTAATTAGGTCCTCAATTTAGCCCCACATCGGCGGATCAACAAGTGGTGGTGGGGAATTAGGAGGGCGGAGGTAAGAAAGAAAGAAGACGGGTTCGTTGAAGGGAAGGGAGGGAAGCGGAAAGCGATTGGGGGTTGGGGGGAGAGAGAAGGCGGGGAAGGACCTCTTTTTCGTTGTACATGGGGATCTGTACGAGGACCATGGGATAGGCGGAGTTGCCAAGCTCGAGGTCGTCCCGCATTGGCTCCCACTTGTAGCGCTTCTCGGGGCGCTTCCCGAAGAGCTTGACGATGACGATGACGACAGCCATGTAGACCTTCTCCACAAACAGCATCAGCGACATGGCCAGGCAGAGGAACACCGCAAGGCGGAGCAGCGGGACGATGACCGGCGCCTTGATCTGCTGCCACATCAGCCCCATCTGCTCCGTGATGTCGTCCCGAGCCCCCTGGAACGCCTCCGTGAGCAGCGTCGTCGACGATGCTGTCTCCAAGATCTCTCTCCGGAGGAGGAGGAGGAAGGTGAAAGAGGAGATTGGGAATGGCCGCTGGGGGGCTGATCTGGACGGATTTAAAAGGGCCTTCCCTCTCTCCCTTCTCTCTGTTTTTCTTTTTCTCCCTTTTCTCCATGATTGATTGTTCGTTGCTATGAGCTTTGCTGGGGAACTACGCTTTTTTCTATGACTATTTAGCTTAGCGACGCATTTGAAAAGCGTCGGCAAATATTTTTCCCACTCTTACATAGCCGACGCTTTGGCGACGCTTTAGAAAGCGTCAGGAAGAAATGTGCCGACGCTTATAAGCGTCGATAAGGACCTTAAAAAGCGTCGCCAAAGCTTCTTTTTCTTGTAGTGTGGGCGTGTTATAAGGTCACTTTTCAGGTTCCTACGTACTGATGTACTGAGAGCAAGTTCAATGGTCTTGACCATATCTCTCACTTCATGTACAGCATTGGAAGCTCGACAGGGAACGGCTCAAGTGTGATAGTGGAGGATGTACATGTCTCAAACGGCAGTTTCTATCAAGCGGATGGTGGTCTGAGGGTTCAGACATTGCAGGTGTGCACCTAAACTTAATCTGAATCCACAACATTAAGAAAGAGAAACGATCAATTTATATGAAACAATTGGAATTCATCAGCATTCCTCCAAAAGGAAGAAGTATTCATGGCTATATTCATGGCTTTTGTTCTTATTATAAAATCATGATTTTATAATAAGAACAAAAAATCTTTCTCAATCAATTTCTTTGCCCCTCATTCTTCGAGAATCAAAAAGTTCTCTTTCAAGTTTGAATTTGTTCATTTGGAATCTGGGCTCTTCTATCTTTTACTTATTTTTTTCTATTTACTTTTTTTTGCTTTATTCTTTATTTCATTTCGATTTTCTTTCCCTCTCTTTTCTTTTTATTCTTTTCCATCATTCCTTAAGTCCTATAGGCTTGTTGATCTTGTAGAATCTGACCCATTTTTTCATCGAGCAAAAGGCACAAAATCAATCAGATTGATTTTTTGATCAAAAAAACTATTATGCAAAATCTTTAGTTTTTTTCCTTTTCCTCTATCTCTATTCCATAGGTATAGCAATTGAATCAGTAGAACCTTTTCTTCTGTATGAATCGATATTATTACATTTCAATTCCTTTCCAATACCTTCCAAGAAAAATCTCGAATTGGATCCAAAATTGGCGGGTTGGCGTGAGCTTATCCATACAGTCATGCACTCTTTAAATAGAAATCAATTTTCCGACCTAGCTTTCATGCTTTGGTGAGTTCGAAATCCTTTCGATGACCTATATTGTGTCGAAGGGATATCTATATGATCCGATAGGACATGTATTTCTATTACTATTAAAGTAATAAATAAAAATGAAGTAGTTAATGGTGGGGTTACCATTATCCTCGTTCTTGTAGATTTTTTAAGAAAAGAAATTTGTCCATTGTATTATTTTTTGAGGTCTTAAAAAAAGGGCATGGAAATACATAGAAACTTTTGAATAGAAAATTGAAAATCAATGTAGCTCAAGTTTCTTCGAAAATGTAAAATCTTTGGTGCGAGAAGAAGGGGTGATCCATATCATCTTGACTTGGTTTCGCTTACCCTCTTTTTTTAATAATACCGAATTGGGTTCTTCTCCTATCCGTATCGAATAGAACATGCTGAACAAAATCTTTATGTAAAACCTGCTCAATTTAGATTGAAAAAATCGTATAGATTTTATGAAACCATGTGCTATGGCTCAAATCCGTAGTCAATCCTATTTTTCATAGGAGTAGTTGACAATTGAATCTAATCTTTGGCATTATTTTACTATCCATAATAGTGCGAAAGAAAGGTCCGACTTGGGTTGTTAAAAAATAGTGTGGTTGATTTTCTCGAAATACCTTCGTTACTCTGCTAAATTGGCATCGTGAACTGTGCTACTTAACGAAGTACCAAGTGATCGGTGGAAGACGATTGAGAGACTCCGTGGAGTGATTTTTTTTGAAACAATAAACTTCCAGAAATAAGGCTAATAAAAGCATGCCTTTATGCCTTTCAAGATTCCTCAGTTCCATCCTTGCATAGGTAACCGTTTTTAAAATATAAATAGGTATTAATGCTAACAAAAACTGAATACTTATGCCTTAATCCTTCGTCATTGCAAAAGGGCAAAAGGATATTAGCAAATAAAAATTAAAGGAACTTTGTCTTGATTTTTTTTTTTCGTTGACCAAAATCGGTGGAGTCCTTTCAAAAACGCCTCAAGCGTCCGCTAAAAACATAGGACTGATTTACTTACTCCTCAGGTCTTCGAGAGCAGATTTGTTGAAGGTAAGTTTTTAAGTGGTTAACCAGTTATCATTTTACCCATTCTAGAGTAGGAAAAAAAGAATGACCTTCCCACAATGATTAACTTCGACTTTGCGTTTGCTTAGGAAAGAAATTTGATCTTATTGCTATATTGATGCTTTCTAGCTAGAAGACCCTTGTATCAAAGTGTAAATGGTTTCTTGACCTATTCTTTCAGCCTTGTCATGCAATAGCTTTTGTCATATTGTAGTATCTATATGATAACTGGTTTTTTCTATTTATGAAATGATTTTCTACAAATATTGAATCTTTAGTTGCTTCTATCTTTTCTTTTATTTTGAGAAAAGATTGGCCAATTCTAATCACTATCTTTAAGAGTTACAACAGCAATTAGTGAAAAAATAGAGTAAAAAGGAAAATGAACAAGACAAAGGAGAAGAGATCAACAAGAGGATATGAAAGAAGAGGAAATAGCTAGAGAGAAAAGAAAGGAGAAAACTAAGAAGAACTAGATTGAGCACCAAGCTCCTGGCAAAACAACTATAGATTCTTTGCAATAGTGGGAGAAGCCAAAGAGATCTAATCCTTGAGGAGGGAAAAAAATGCAGTGGATTCCTTTTACAAAAAAATTCTAATTCCTTTCTTACCAAACATTCTAGAAAACGAACATTAGAACTAGACGGGGGAGCATTTTAAAATCTAACATTTCAGTTTATAGTTCTGAAAGAGAGACTTTTTTATTGAGGGTTTCAACTAGTCCAGGCATGCTGATTGCTTACGCTAGTTTGTTTTTCACCAAAATAATCTTCTTATATCAGAATGCAGCACGTCTAGATGAGAAAAACCAGTCACGGCAAGTTATAACTACGCTTTATGCAGAAAAAACTTCAATCGAGATATTATGCATTGCTATCATTAAAATTTATTGCTTAATTTGTAGCAAATGTTAATGGTATTAATATCAATAAAATTTTTTTAGTATTGATGTCATTAATGATGGAAGTTTTACTATTAAAGTTTATTGGTTGATTTGCAACAATTTGACTATTGAAGCATTTGATTATTATAATTTATTACATTATTATGTAAAATTTTAAAAATTAATGGTTGACAAAATAAACCCAACGCATCCTAGATATTTGTGGCAGGATTTTATTGATTGAATATTTCACGTAGTACCTTCAAAGGAGGGAGGGGGTTATATATAGCACAGATCTCATAGGTCTATAGCTAGGAATATCCATACATTGCTTGAAGAATATCATGGTGACTGTCAATAGCTCTTCCCTTCTTTTATTTATTGAAGTCCTTTCGTCAAAATCCCAATTCGCTTCTTCACATGGTCATGCAATAGCTTTCAACATCTTTTTTTGCTGGATCTATAAGAGAATTGGTTTTTCGTTTTACATGAAATATTTTTTAATTAAACATTATTTTGTAGCTTTGTGTCCTTTTTATCGTTGGCAATAATATCATTTTTTTTAATTGCTTCTACTTTTCTTCCATCATTCTTCATGTTCTTTTATCTCCTCCATGCAGGAAATCACACCATTTCTTTTGTTTTTATTTTCGATTCGATTGGTTAGTGGGGCTACTGATCAGGTCATCAATGTATTGGATCATGGGGCTGTCGGAGATGGTGTACACGATGATACCCAGGTATAAGAGTTCCATCTCAATGCTTTGAAAGATCTGTACGTGTGTGTGTGTGTGTGTGTGTGTGTGTGTGTGTGTGTGTGTGTGTTTGTATTATTTTTCCCTGTCTATGCAAGTCTTGCTCCCAATAAATTGCTATCCATTTATTCTTCTAATGATCTTAAAATTTGCTAAAACTTTTAAAAATCTTCCAAAATTAATCTTCCCGAGGTATATTAGAATGTGGCTTTGTCTATGTCCGTAAAATGCGATGACCAAAACCATTAATAATGCAGCAATGGACTGTTATATGCTTAGAAAATAAAATTTAGAGCTTAGCTTTGCATTTATTACAGCTATGGTATATGTGAACAAAATAAAAACGTTATAGAAACATGTGTTTTATTAATTACTAACTAGCTACTGGAGACATATTATGTACTTTTTAAGGAAAAAAATGAAATAAAACATTTAAATTTATTTGTTTACGGACAAAATTTTTATATTTTTTCTTATTTTTAATCTTGGGATTGTAATTAGAATTTTTTTCCTTTTTTGGTAGGAGAATTAGATTATGTCTTTATTTGTTTATCATAGTCGGGATTATGTCGTACTTGTTTGCAGTTAGGGTAGTAATTAGGTTGTTTTCTTAGCCGAGTTTTCTAAACCTTTTCCCTGTATTTATTCATTACTGGGAATATATAGGTAATCTAGAAAAAAAATGAGATTGTATTGTTGATATGAAAAGTGATAGACGAAGAATGTTCTCTGATTTCGAAACTATAGTTTTTTTATACTATATAAAGAAGCAATAATTTTTGATCATATAATTAAAAAAAAAGTACTATTCATTTTTCCTAAAATACTTATACATTTCTGATAATAAATAAATAAGAAAAATTAAAAGTCCAACTTACAAACAAACAGAAAGAAATATAATCACAATCTTGAAAGCTAACAAACAAGGTAAAACATTAAAAATCCTGGATGTATATGCATGCATTACTAGACTAGCGGGTGACTACGCTGTTATGATGGTTGTGTTCTCGAGCACATGCAAGCAGGCATGTATATATGGATGCATGTGTACATACGTATATGATCAGTACAAATTTATGCACGTAGATCCATGTCAGATTGCACACGTACCAGTAGTTGCGCATTGAATTATTGTAAATTGGCGTCTTTTAGGCGTTCATGAAGGCTTGGACGACTGCCTGCATATTTAGCACTGGGTGGCCAACTGCATATTTAGCACTGGGTGGCCAACAATGCCTGCATATACATTTAACTGAAGATATCGGGCAAGGGTTTCAATAGAGCTAGCAACGGGTGTTGGCTTTTCTTAATTTTTTGACATGAGGAAAGTTTTCTCGCAGGTCGAAGGAAATATTGTGGCACCTGACAAACTGTGGACCTCCCAAAATACCACCAGTTGGATCACATTCAGAGACGTCACTGCTTTCACTGTCGATGGTAATGGCGAGATCGACGGCCGAGGTTCCGTCTGGTGGGACTGCAAGACGAAAAATGTAGCAACCTTTTCTCTTTCTAGTATATATATATATATCCCCTCATTTTTCCCCCTTCAAAGCTTATAGCCTAATATTTCCCCTGTTTTTAACTTCTATTGCAGAAATGTGACAGCGTGCCTTCCGTAAGTATGCTCTTCCAGCACATCTAATTATATGTTTTTGAATACTTTGGACAAAGGCAAGTTGTTTTGTTTATGTTGTTTTCTATCAAAGGCAAGTTGTATATTTGATAATTTGGAATCCCACCGTATTTTTGTGGTGTCTTGGAATTGCCAGAGATTAATCATTGTTCTTATGACAGGCATTTGGCATCTTACGCTGTGTGGATTTGACCATCGCGGGCATAAAACTTCTCAACAGTCCAGGGAAGCACCTCACCGTGGACAGCAGCAAGTGGGTTCACTTGAAGGGGCTTAGCTTCGCATCTCCGGCAGACAGCCCCGACACTGATGGCATATACATTGTAGAGTCTCATTATGTCGAAGTAAAGGATGCCGCCATTGGAGCAGGCAATTCCCTCAACCAAGATGGCAAACTAGACTGGTAGCTTTAAATTTGCCAGTCTACTGACTGAATGATTTCACTTTGTATAAAATACAGGAGGTGATTGCATTGCGATCGGAACAGGATCTTCGGGCGTGAACATAACCGGGATCGCGTGCGGCCTTGGGCGTGGCATAAGGTCAGTTTCCGGTTCCTACGTACTGATGAACTGAGAGCAAGTTACAATGGTTTTGACCATATCTCTCACTTCATGTACAGCATTGGAAGCTCGGCAGGGAACGGCTCAAGTGTGATAGTTGAGGATGTGCATGTCTCAAACGGCAGTTTCTATCAATCGGATGGTGGTCTGAGGGTTCAGACATTGCAGGTGTGCACCTAAACTTAATCCAAATCCACAACATTAAGAAAGAGAAACGATCAATTTATATGAAACAATTAGAATTCATCAGCATTCCTCCAAAAGGAAGAAGTATTCATGACTATGTTTGTTCGCTTCTGTGTTGTGAAGGGAGGGTCCGGTCATGCTAAAGGGATCTTATTCGAGCACATCAATTTTACTTCAGTCGGGAGCCCCATAGTTATAGACCAGTTTTATTGTCCCGGCGCGCACTGCAAAAATTCGGTAACGAATTACTTTTACTCATCGATTAAAGCTTCTTACGGCAATGAGCTTTCTGAGTTATTGAGAAGACATAGTAGGGCAGCTATGATGTTAACCAATCTATTTAAGACATGAGTAGCTTTATAAATTGGTGATTAAACTAATAATTTTTAATATTGCCTATTGTGAAAAATATTGGTGCGCAAGTGTATTCCATTAATTCTCTTATTTGTTCTTTTTCTGCTGTTATGTTCGAATGACAGACATCGACTGTGGAAGTGAGCGATGTTCGATTTGTTGATGTACATGGGACTTCAACAACAGATATGGCCATCAAGTTTGCATGCAATGAGAAAGTACCTTGCACTGGCATTATTTTGGATAATGTTGGCATCACATCAGTGGCCAGGCAAAATCAGGCTACTTCCTACTGCCTCAATGCCAAAGGGAAAAAGCTTCATGAAGTCATTCCAGATATTGCTTGCCTAGCGTAGACAAACATGATCTCTTTGATAGTCATGTATTGCAGATCATAAGTTAAATCCCTTTCATTGAGGGTAACCATACGATGAAAATCGCATTCAAATTTTACCTTTTTCTTGTTTCTTTTCATAAATAAACGGGAGGGGAAGGTGGGAAGACAAAGCACTTCTTTTCACCTTTTTTCTCTTTTTCAATTTTAGATAAAGAATCAGATTGGGGCCAATTAGAATTTCATTAATATCATGAAATTCTCGGACAAAGCACAGCAAAGAGGCCGCTTTTATATCAACAAAAAATATAAAATATGGATAATATTGCTCTGATGATTATAATCCCTAGCTGAAGACCATTATTAGAAGCTAACAGGAGGAAGGACAACTTCAAATTTAAAAGTACTGGCATTTTGCTCATTCCATATATAACTTGCACCAAACGGCAGCAATTAAAATGTCCCAACCCAACCTGAACTTTTACGGTTCTTCTTCAAACTCCAGGTATCTTCAAAGACGAAACGAGTGAAGAACAATTCCTCTATTTTATTTATTTCTAAAGAATCCTACAATTGCTTAAGATACCAGTAGAATATATAGAAAAATATAAGTAGCTTCCTCTACTTCATGAATGCAGGAACCAACCCATATTTGTTTAAGGAAAGCAAGCTACAAGTAAACATGCAGAGGACGGTCAGAGCTCAAGAAACATTAATATCACATTAAAAAACTTCAAATGAGAGCACAGCCATATAAACATTAAGGCCAAAATGGTGAAGGTCATAATAGACTAGGTCCTCCCTTGGCATGGTTTGAATTCTCTTTCACCTAGACTATGAGGGAGTACTAATTTCTACAGCATGGTAGCTACTTAAGTCACATTTAGTAGAGTTTTCATATGTAGAGTTTTGAGCAGTGAAACTTGTGCAAATTAGCTTTTTATAAAAAGTTATCTACTATTTGATAACTACATTTTTGAAGTGCTATGCAACTTCAAATCTGTAATGTAACCAAATTAAGAAAGTCAGTATCAAAATATGATTTGCATATATAATAATTTCAATTGTTTAACTATTGATACTATCAAAATCTATTATTGAAAAATATTCTTAATTTTTAAATTATTTATTTAATAAATATACTACTAAAAATATAACAATTTTATAGTATTTTTATAGTATAATAATATAATAATATCATACCAGCATTATAACAATATTATAATATAATAGTATTATAATAATATAATAAAATATTATGATAAAATTATTATATTGCAATATAAAGCTGATGGCGACAATAATGTAAAAGAAACACTTACATAATTATGCTATCCAAAGTTAGATCACCTAGATCGCGACCCAAATTTTAATATTATCTCTATAATAAAAAAGTACCCATGTCGCCACCTCAATGTCAAGTCCATCAAGCACAAATGCTTCTAGTTCAAATCAATTCATTACATAATCATAATGTCATGTAGTATCATGCACTGAGCTCTAAGAAAAGATCAGCCATTTGCTGGTTTGTTAATCTATGTTTAAACATAATTGGCACCTCGATGGTTAGATATAAAGAGATAAAAAGAACAACTATATACATATAAAACCATAATAAAAGAAAATCCCACCAACACGTCATATAATCATGGTATCATGCACTAAGCACTAAGAAAGATATGCCTCTTGCTAGTTCGTTGGTTTAAGTTTAAACATAATTGGTGCCTCCAATAGTGCTGCTATAATAAAAAAGTTCGCCATCATGGTGAAAAAGAAAGAAAAAGAAAAAAACAACCTCATGCCTATGAAACCATAATAAAAGTAAATGACACCATCTTTATAAAGAGATTTGCTAAAGAGCAATGAGAAAGAATATATCCGAAGCCTCTAAATGGAGTTTCAACATTGTTCTTGTATTACTCCACATTTCCGGTTTTGCTCCCTCTTGTAAACATTTTATTTTGTTCTTTTTTAGTACATTGGCGGAAGCTCTTTCCTTCCTTCTCTTGCATCAAAAAGATTTTCTCCTTGCAGGCTAATTCCTTTGCATACTCTTTGTATATCCTTTTCTTGTAACCTCTTCTAATGTAAATACTCCTCCATCAATAAATTTAGATGGCTTTTGACACCCCTTCAATTAGAGAGAGCAGACAGATTCCAATCTTGAAGTTCTTCGGAGCAAAATCCAAACCCCTCCACATAGCTATGAATCCTCGAGACAAATCCTAATAATGAACAACCATTTCTTAGGACAATAAATGCTAGTTGTTAACGAGACTTTTGCCGCCGGTCAACACCTTTTAGCTCTTATGTTTTCGAGAGCTTTAGAATTACTTTCACTTTTTGTACCAAAAAATCAGAATTTTTAATAAATAAGTAAATATTATCATCAACTAGCTCTAGGATGCTCACTCATAAGAAGTGTAACGTTAATGTTACCTAAACATGTACGGTTGTCAATCTTTCAACCGATCTTTTTCTGCTTTTTTTTTTTTCCTCCTCCCTTCTAAAATTTTTCTTGGACCGTAGAATGCAACAAAGTGCATTCTTAGCTGCGTGGCTTTAATTACAAAGGTTTTGTTTGGTTCACCAAGCGAATCGCATCCATGATTTCAAATGGGTTGCACCAACGCGCGATGAGGACAAAACGAAGCCGTATGGCGATGGTAAGGTCGAAGAAAATTCATCCAGTGCGGCGAGGAAAAGGAAATGAAGAAATGGCTGGATGAAGAATTGAAGAAACAGCTAAATATACCCTAAAATTTTGTGACGCTGCGGTGGTTGCTACGGTCGCATTTACTGCTGGTTTCATAATCTCCGAGGGGTGCGTAGCGGATGATCATCCAGGCCGCGGCACGGCCGTTCTAGCGAGAGAGTATCCTTTCAAGGTGTTCCTCGTCTCGGATGCCTTCGCGTTCGTCTGCTCCGTCTTAGCCACATTATTTTTCATGCTCGCAGGAACATTCATAGTTGATAAACATACTCGCAGGCGAGCCCTTTCTTTCACTTTGTGGTGTCTACGGGTGGCATTTAATTAGTGGCATGTCCGCTGCATTCACGATGGGTATACGTGCAATGTAGGCTCGCAGCTGCAAGAGTATTAGCATTCTTTTATGCATCATTGCTCTCGGAACCCCTCTTTTAGTTGGTGTAGTGCCAGATTATAACGTCACTAGTTTGCTGAAAACAGTAGGAATCAGCCAAGGCTATAGACGTTCGATTTGCCCAACCACCATGCATATACCCGGACGCTGAAAAAACTCTTCATTCTGCCTTGCTACCCTGTCCTGCTATCATTCTTTCACTGCTTCGAGCATTGGTCTCTTCTGCTATCTTTCTGCCATTACCGATGCTCTTGGTGGGGAAAAATTAATTAAAACTATTGGAAGAAGAATATCTTAGAAGCTTTCATGGAGGTGGCAATGATTGCTTGTTCTTTTTCTCTCTCGTGAATAGAAAGGATACGAAAAGTTCCTTTTCTACCTTATTCGGCAAAGCAGAGATCACAGCTTCACTGGATTTGAGAAAGAATTAAACCATACTAAAGTTTGCAATTTTGCAATTTGAGAAAAGGTATGACACAACTCGTATCAGACAGTATAATCTTGTATAGCAAATCATGACTCTTTCTTCACGCTATAATAAGAGATTTTGAGCACCGTGCTAAATCTTGTTTATGAGCTAGACTAGAACGGTTTTCTCAGATTCAAGACGAACAAATCATGGTGCAGGAGACATGTGATTAGACCAAAAACCGTTGTATTTGTGCCTTGCTAGCGCAGTTGGACAGCTACGTGGTGTCCGTCCACACTTCAGGTGATCGCGCATGGTGCGGACATCGGTTTCGAGCCAAGCATTAATTCCAATCGCTGAACCAAAACCTCTTGAATTGGGTGCTATGAGATAAAAAAAAAAAGAAATAAAAATCGCTATATGAAAATATCTTGGGTGTTAAGAATTACCGAGTCATTCGTATATTTTTTTAAGTTCTTCTTTTAAAGAAATACCGAGTCTTTGTTCGTTCTTTGCTCCTGATTTTTTTTAAAAAGTGCCGTCGTTTAAAAAAAAAACAATGTTAGTAGATGGGAAATAAATCATCTATCTGTTTTCTATCTCATCATGCAATTAGTGATGGAATAAATTTGGACGAAAATACTAAGATCACAAGCGAATTCAACACCCTCAAAACCCACTCAATTGGGTTTCTCATCTAAACTCAGCCCCACATGTCTCCTTTGCTCGTACGTTTACCCAATTCCCTAATTGGGTTTCTCTCATTTGCACACATTCCTTCCCCGATGTGGGTTGCATGGCAAGTCGCGGCTGTATCCTTCGCGCGAAAGATGGATACATCTTCCTTCCCGCCCATCCATCGGCCATGAGATCATCCACTGCTCCGATCTCAAGCAGCTCCGATCTCCATCGCTCATCTACCTCTATGGATCTCAAAGTGAAATTGGAATAGTCCGATGGTTGATGGGCACATCATTCCTTCTCATGAAGGATAAAACCATGCAATATATCGTCTATCTTGAAAATTTACAGCCGTCCTCAATCTTTTAACCCACCGTATTAGACACACACGACAATGACAACCATCGAGATGGCGACCTATCGTCTATCCAAATATACCCACTGCATTAGGCTCGATGATGCAATAAATGATAACTGTCTATTTCTGAGAACCGTCTATTTCAGAGATAATGACATGCCACCCATCCAATTATGCAAGACTCTCTGTAATGCAAAAACACCATCTATTTCAGAGATGGTGACATGTCACCCATCCAATTATGCAAGGCTCTCTATAGTGCAAAAACACCGTCTATTTTAGAGATGGCGACATGTCACCTATCCAATTATGCAATGCTATTTGTAGTGCAAAAATACCGTCTATTTTAGAGATGGCAACATGTCCCCCATCCAATTATGCAAAGCTCTCTGTTCTGCAAAAACATTGTCTATTTCAGAGTTGGTGATATGTCACCCATCCAATTATGCAAGGCTCTTTATTGTGCAAAACCACCGTCTATTTTAGAAATGGTGACATGTCACTCATCCAATTATGCAAGACTCTCCCAAACTCATACATATATGGAATGTCATTATGAGTAATTGATTTCACATCGAAAGGCTTTTCATGTTAAAAATTTTATTTTTTTATTTGTACATTTTTTGATTATTTTGCTTATTAATTACTTAAGTAGATTATAAAATTTATTATTGCTGGATAAATAATGTCTATTTAATTATAATTACAGATAGAGTGAAAAAAAAAAATTGCGCCATGTTCCATGCATATTCTATCTCATCATTGATAGGATAAATATGGAAGAAAATACTAAGATCACAGGCGAATTCAACACCCTCAAAACCCAGGGTTTCTCATCTAAACTCGGACCCACGTCTCCTTCGCTTGTGCGTCCACCCAATTCCCAAATTCCCAGACGCCCCAGTTTTTACCTTTTACTTGCACCGGCTAATTAATATATATTCCGTCTGCTCCTTGCACTCGCTAATTCAGCCTTTTCAGTCTATTCCTTGCCCCCACTAAAACTACTCCCAATTCCAAATCTACTTCAGTTTTTCCATCCATCCGAAAACAAATTATATGGGGCATGCACTTAAAAGAAATATAGAGAAAGCTTTTTTTATTATATTTTGTTTAGTACTCACCATAAAGAAAAAATATAAAAGTCATAGATTTTTTTACTAATATAATCGTCAGTTTTTTACTAGGAGGTGCAAACAGATTGGACTGAATCATGACTGACCTCAACCCAATATGGTTTTTTTATTTGGATCTTAATTTAGACGCGGACACAATCCAATAGAAAATCGGATTTGATCGAATCGGATCTACAGCTACAATATTTGATCCACTGGATCATTCAGGTCGGATAGGATTAGGTTTATATATAATCCGGATCCAATCTAAAATTTTTTTTCGTACATTGATCCAACCCAAAAAATTTGGGTATGTTTCAGGTCATACCCATTTCCATCCAAAATCATTATTATAACGATAAGTGCCCCCACTTGACAGCTGGGCCCCGCAGTAGCAACAAAGAAAGCCTTGGGCCTCCAGAGGGGTCAAGGTCTTCCTAAAATAACCGCCCCACCATATAGAAGTGACAAACAAAAGAGACCGTGTTTCTTAGGGCGACATCGCGAAATGTGGCATGATGGTGGTATCAGCGCCCGCCACGAAACTTCCGCTCTCCTCCGTTGCGGGCCCCAGCTGGACATCCATGCATCTCTTTCTAGATGGTTACTGCAATGCTATGTGCATTCTGTGCAGGGGTACAAATGGGTCGAGTTGGACGAAATCATGAGTGATCCCAATCCACTCGTTTTTTTATTCGAATCCTAATTTTAAACCAATACAGCCTAATAGAAGATCGGATTTGGTCGGATCGGATCCACGGCTATAATTTTTGATCCAATGGGTCATTTAGATCGGATCGAATCGAGTCTATGTATTATCCAGATCTAATTTAAAAAATTCAGGTTCAGATCATATCTATCTGGATAGGGTCATACCTGTTTCCATCGAAAATCACTCTTACATGCTGATAAGCGACACCACTCGACAGCTGGGTCCTGTGGTAGCAACGAAGAAAGCCTTCAACCTCGAGAGGGGTCAAGGTCTTCCTAAAATAACCCACCTTACCATATAGAAGTGACAAACAAAAGAGACTGTGTTTCTTACGGCGACATTGCGAAATGTGCAGCACGTTGGTGGTGTCAGCGCCCACCACGAAACTTCCCGCTCTCCTCCATTACGGGCCTTAGCTGGACATCCATGCATCTCTTCCTGGATGGTTGCCGCAATGCTATGTGCATTCCGTGCAGGGGTATAAATGGGTCGAGTTAGACCAGATCATGAGTGATCCCAATCCAACCCAATTTTTGATTTGAATCCTAATTTTAAACCGAGACAACCTAATAGAAGATCGGATTTGGTCGGATCGGATCCACGGCTATAATTTTTGATCCAATGGGCCATTTAGATCGGATCAAATTGGGTCCATATATTATCCAGATCTAATTTAAAAAATTCAGGGTCGGATAATATCTATCTAGATAGGGTCATAGGTGTTTCCATCCAAAATCACTATTACATGCTGACAAGTGACACCACTGGACAGCTGGGTCCTACGGTGGCAACGAAGAAAGCCTTCGGCCTCGAGAGGGGTCAAGGTCTTCCCAAAATAACCCCCCCGCCCCCCCTCCCACACCATATAGAATTAACAAACAAAAGAGACCGTGTTTCTTACGGTGACATCGCGAAACGTGCAGCACGTTGGTGGTGTCAGCACCCACCATGAAACTTTTCGCTCTCCTTCGTTGGATATCCATGCCTCCCTTCCTGAATGGTTGCTGCAATGTGCATTCTGTGGGATGAAGGTAGAGTAGATCAACTGCTATAGTATTTGCAAATATAGTCTCCAGTAAAGTAATAGCAACCTGCTTGCTTTTTATTAATTATAAGCTTTTTTTCCTTTGGAAATATGCAGTCGTTGGCCGCTGTAGGCTACGAGCATCTCGTGATGTTTACACACTGTTTAATCATACTAGAAGAACCCTCCTTTGGCCTTTTCATTATTTGGAATAATGTAAATTATTTGCAAATAGATATATTTATGTGGCAATGATTGTACGTTGTAGTTGTTGTTCAAAATGGATAATCTCCTGCGGGCTGTGGCCCTGCGGTCCCAAAATGGGAAATGCATGGCATTGCAGCAACCATCCAGGAGAGAACATGGCATTGCAGCAACCATCCAGGAGACATGCATAAATGTCCAGCTGGGGCCCGCAATGGAGGAGAGCGGGAAGTTTCGTGGGGGCTGACACCACCAATGTGCCGCACGTGGGGGCTCTCTTTGTTGCTACCGCAGGACCCAGTTAACAATAATTTTGGATAGGGACCGAAACCGAATCTAAATTTTTTTAAGTTGGATCCGAATTATATATGAATCCGATTCGATCTGTATTATTCATTGGATCAAAAATTATAATTGTGGATTCGATTTGACCAAAGTTAATCTTTTATTGGATTGAGTGCGAGTCTAAAATTAGGGTCCGAATAAAAAACTAGATTGAGTTAAGATCACTCATGATCCGATCCAACTCAATTTATTTGCACCCGTAATTACAAGAGTAATGTGAAATAAGATACGACAACCATTAAATGAAGTTTAAACTTTGTTTTTGTATCACTCTGCTTTTTTCTTTCCTACTCCCACTTCTAAACACTTTATTCTTTGTTACCTTTTAATAAATTGTGGAAAGCTCTTGCCTTCCTCCTGTCACATCAAAAAATATACTTCTTTCGGGCTAATTCTCTTGGCCTGTCTTTGTTACATACTTCTCCATAAATAAATTTGGATAGATTTATCGCCTC
The DNA here is from genome assembly GCF_051530095.1 of Phoenix dactylifera. NCBI lineage: Eukaryota > Viridiplantae > Streptophyta > Magnoliopsida > Arecales > Arecaceae > Phoenix > Phoenix dactylifera. Next base: position 26,303,854 of record NC_143198.1, on the reverse strand, counting down.
TCCTTCAATCGAGAGAGAGAGAGAGAGAGAGAGAGCACTCCTTGGAGCACATAAAGCTGATGAAACTATAGCCGAGCCCCTTCAATTAAAAGAGGGAGAGATAGCAGTCCTTGAAGCACACAAAGCTGCTGTAATTATGGTCGAGGAGAGCATGACAAGCAAAACAGCACAAACGAATTCCGATCTTGAAGTTCCTCCAAGGGAAGTCCAGCCCGATCGCATACCCATGAATCCTAAATTGTTCAAAGCCGCAAGATCAGGAGACAGAAGAATTTTGGATGAGTTACTACGACCAGGAGAGGATGCTCCAACACAAGAAGATACCTGCAGCCTCCTTGGAGTTACATTAGAGGGGAACACGACCCTCCATATAGTTGCTAGCCAAGGACATGTCGAGTTTGCCAAGGAAATCTGTCGTAGAGAGATCTCTCTTTTGGTAGCACCAAACACGAGGCTTGACACTCCATTGCATTGCGCTGCAAGGGCTGGGTATGACGAGATGGTCACCTCCATCATCAAGTTTGCAAGGCAGAAAGGGATCAAAGAAAGAGTGTTGAGGGCGAGGAATAGGGACGAGGCGAATGCTTTGCATGAGGCTGCCAAATATAACCATGTGGGCGTGGCCAATGTACTGATGAACGAGGATGCCGGACTGGCATCCTTGCTGAACGATGCCGGCATGTCTCCACTCTATCTGGCCATCGCGACAGGATCCCTCGATGTAGCTAGAGCCTTGCTACGTTCTACCTCCTGGAAGAAAGTTGCTTCAGAATCTTACACAGGCCCTAACAAGAACACGGCGTTGCATGCAGCAGTCCTCCTGAGTCCAGGTAATCGAGCGCTTGACCTACATACTGACCTCACTCTTTTTTTCTTTTTTTTTGTTGAAGAAAAGGTGAGTAGATCACTACCATTTCATATGAAGTGTGAAACCACCATTTCATTTGTGAAATGATCATAATACAAAAGGAACAAAAAAGATATATCAAACAATACAACAAATCAAGGCCATTCAGGAGCATATGGGCAACCGCTGCACACACCCAGCAAAATAGATCAACATTACCTACAAAAAAATTAATGAAACAAAGAAAAGAAAAGTACGGCCATCTAGGAATCTTTCCCTCAACCTAAGAAGATCCAGAAAGTAGGAATTAAGCGACTACTAAACGCAATTATTCACTGGGAAGAACCCATGCCTTAAGAGATTGGCCTGTTTTTTCCTTGATGATAAGGGAGGTAAGATTGCCAACTGGCTTTTATTGAAATTAAGGGATCAGCCCAAAAATAAAGTAGCTGGGATGTTGTCGGAACCAGATGTGATCGAGTGGATCGGCTTGGCCCCCTTCCTAGCTGGTGCTGTTCTTGCCCATTTTGGCTTATCAAGGTTCAGTTGGCAACTTTCGGTCACAATGGGTAGCTTCCCTCATAACAAATAACAAACTTTGATTTTTTCTTCTTTTAGTGTTCTTGTGATTATTCGCCATTTGACTAAATATCTTAATAGATGCATAAGCAGAGTACAGAGCAAGTATATGCATGGAAGACAATGCTCCGTCTTTTAATTTGTGAAAGCATCATGAACATTGTATAACACAAAGTACTCACGATACCTTTCATGATGCTTACGTGATAGAAATTACACAAGACTTATTTGTTCGGAAGCCAGAGCTCGCCAAAGATGTCGGTTTCTTGGAGAGAATTCCTCTCCATTATGCAGCTTTGTATGGTCATCATGATACGGTGAAGCTATTATTAGTGCGCGATCCCTCTACAGCCTACCAACCAGATGCCAATGGCTCATTTCCCATACACATGGCAGCTAGTAAGGGAAACGTTCGTATACTTCGACAGATTTTAAAACAGTGCCCAGATACAGATGAATTATTAGACAACGAGGGAAAGAATTTTCTTCATGTCGCTTTCAAATGTGGAAGGTTAGATGCGGTCAAGAAAATTATCTCCAAGAGACCGGATCTCAGGAAGCTGTTAAATGACCAGGATAACGAGGGAAATACGCCGTTACACACGGCTGTTAAAAAAAGTCACAAAGCGAGCGTGTATTTTCTTCTCCGGGACAAAACCGTATGCATCAACGTTATCAACCACGACGGCTTCACCCCTCTCGACTTGGCTTACCAATTGTCGGATAGAGGCCTGCAATTCCTGATGGTAAAACTCTTAACAACCTCGTGCATGTTTTGCTTGCCATACATGACAAGTTGTAGTCTCTCTCTCTCTCGCACGCGCACACACGAACACTAGGACACAGAGAGATTATGCTTGGAGCATAAGCACTTTTTCTGCAACTCACATATATATGACCGCCCTAGATAGTTTTCCAAACATAAATCTTGATAATGAGCATTCATTTCTTACGATAATAAATGCCAATCCTGTTAACGAGACGTCGGCTCTTATATTGTGAAGAGATCCAGAATTACCTTACCTTTTGTACCCAAAAAAATCCGTATTTTTAATAAATAATATTATCATCAGGTCTGGGATGCTCGCTTATAAGAAGAGGATATGTTAATGTGAACTAAACATGTAGTGTTCTCAATCTTTCAACTAATCTCTCTTTTTATGTTATAAAATTTTTCTTGCACCGTAGAATGCAAAAGTCTGCATTACCAACTGCTTGGCTTTAACAAATGCTCTGTCCGGTCCACGAGAAATATTTCATGATTTAGAGAGCGGCAAATTATCCAGTGATGAGACCAAAGAGAAACTGTCCGGCGATGATAAGTTCAAAAAAGAATCATCCAACGTCGAGGACAAGGAAATCAGTAAACAGGTCGATTTAGCCAAAAATTACGGGATTGCTACGGTGTTGATTGCTACGGTCACATTTGCTGCTGGTTTCACCGTCCCCGGAGGGTACATAGCTGATGATCATCCAGGCCGTGGCACAGCAGTTCTAGCAAAAGAGTATGCTTTCAAGGTATTCCTAGTCTCAGATGCCTCCGCGTTGGTCTGCTCCATCGTAGCCACAATCTGGCTCATGTATGCAGGAACGTCAGTATATGATAGACCTACTCGCAGACGGGCTTTTGGGTGGGCTGCAAAATTTCAACGGGTGGCATTTCAGGGCATGTTCACTGCATTCGCGATGGGTATATATGTGGCGTTGCCTCCCAGCCGCAAGCGTATCAGCATTCTTTTATGCATCATTGCTCTCGGAGCCCCTCTTTTAGCTGATATGCTGTCAAATTATAAGCTCTGTGTTTTGCTGATAACAGTAAGAATCAGGCAAGGGTACAGACAACGTAATTCCCCAACATTACGCCCCTATGATAAGAAACGTCTTGGTGGTGGTTTGCTGCGCGGTAGACGTCTCATTTTTTATCTGCTTCGGACATTGGGCGTTTATGCTATCTTTTTCCTGTTAGCGATGCTCTAGGTGTGTAAGAATCGAAGCGGCAGTTGTCAGCCTGCATAGCTGACAGAAGTCCAAAGATAGCTTATGCATTGCATTGGGAGTAATATTTTAATTATTTTTTATTTTTCACATGTAAAATCTTCTGTCTCTATGCTAAAAATTTTAGCTTTTATGGACATGTAAATGGAGAGGAAAAGAAAATTCTCTCTTTTTTCAACCTTCTTTGACCGAGCAAAGATTACAGCTTCACTTGGTTTTGAGATAGAATTAAATGATGAAGAAATGTACTGAAGTTTAAATCTTGGTCCCGGATCCTCTACAGGCATCCAACCGGTATATTCCATACCGATTGATTATCAGTGTGGCATATATTTTGATACCAACACTCGATATGAAGAAGATATCAAGTCTCAACAACTAATCAATATGGTTTGATACGACTCGTATGAGATAGTATAGTGTTATATAACAAATCATAACTCTGGATGCCATAACAAATGATTTTGAGAACCATGCTAAATCTTGTGTAATGAGCCAGACTAGAAAGGTTTGCTCAGATTCAAGGCAAACAAGTCATCGTGCACATGGGTGGCCGGGACCCTCGTAGCAGCCGCTGGTCTAGATCTTTTACGTCTGAGCGTATTGGCCATTGAATGGAGGCCCGGCCCAGCCCATTAATTCCACAAGATTCTGCTGTTGCAGGAAATAATCTTGCAGGAAGTTTAGCTCAATTCGGCCTGAATTTCTCCAAATTTGGCCAAGCAAGTGCAAAGAGAGCTCTAATGACGTTGGAATTAGAGGCTTATTTGGTTGGGAAAAGTTGGATTTTAAAATAAAAATGAGAATTGGTGACTCCCATTCCAGCCATTTGACTGGGGCCAAACCACATGGCCAATAAATGGTTATGCACACCACTTGTACCTATAACAATGCTCATTATCAACATATGAACCACTTAGCGTCGATAACTGAAAGGCATCGATCAATATTCCCTACTAAATCATCAAAATTGCATAAATCTTCTCAAACTTCGACCGATCTGCAACTTCGTACTAATCTATTTTTAATTTCCTTTGCATACAAACTCTATCTGTACCCATGGGTAACTAATTTCCTGCCAGAATAATCAAATAATATCACCACCTTACAAAAAAGTTTAACAAATCCAAATATTGGCAAACCAGAACGGCTACAAACCAAGAATATCAATTCAACATGGCGAGACGTTGGAGCAATAAGTATCTGAGAAGCAATGTCATGCACCAAAAAAACAAATAGGTGCCATGCATTCTGAGGTACATAATTAAGTACAAAGAACCAGACTAAATTCCATCAAAATAAACCCAAAACCATAAAAAATACGGCCCGCGGGGGGTTTGGTGTGTGTGGGTGAGTGGATTTCTAAGATTAGTGGAGAAAAACAGGAACTCTCAGCAGAGACGAGCGAGGGCAACAAAAATAAACCATCTGGTTCACTAAATAAATCGAGAATAATCAGAAAAAGAGAGAAGAAAAGCATGAAAACCGGAGAGGAAACCAAAGAAGAAGAAGAAGAGAACCTGGTGCGCGCCGAGAGGGGAGGGAAGTCGAAGATGGGGGAACCAGCACCATGGGCGGTGGAGGCTCTGTGAGGACCCGTGCGGGTGTGTGTTTAGTCCCACATTGGTTATTCGCTGGGTAAATCTTGGGTATTTATACAGGATCAAGGAACCCAAATAGTAACTTCCGGCTAACCATTTTGGGTGAGGTCCTGAGTTGTGACAAATGGTATCAGAGCGGACCCGGCCTATAACTTATGTGGACTAGGGGACACTGTAGCACGGATCCGTTGGGGTTGACCACGGATCGATCGTGGTGTTTGTGATTAGATTTGAATGGATTTGAACTCTTAGCCTGAAGAGGACGTCAGGGCTTGAACGGAGGGAGTATGTGAGGACCCGTGCGGGCGTGTGTTTAGTCCTACATCGGTTATTCGCTGGGTAGGCCTTGGATACTTATACAGGATCAAGGACCCAAATAATACCTTCCGGCTAGTCATTTTGGGTGAGGTCCTGGGTTGTTACACGCTTAGCTTCGCATCTCCGGCAGACAGCCCCGACACTGATGGCATATACATTGTAGAGTCTCATTATGTCGAAGTAAAGGATGCCGCCATTGGAGCAGGCAATTCTCTCAACCAAGATGGCAAACGAGACTTGTAGCTTTAAATTTGCCCGTCTACTGACTGAATGATTTCACTTTGTATAAAATATAGGAGGTGATTGCATTGCGATCGGTACAGGATATTCGGACGTGAACATAACCGGGATCGCATGCGGCCCTGGGCGTGGCATAACGTCAGTTTCAGGTTCCTACGTACTGATGAACTGAGAGCAAGTTCAATGGTCTTGACCATATCTATCACTTCATGTACAGCATTGGAAGCTCGGCAGGGAACAGCTCAAGCGTGATAGTTGAGGATGTACATGTCTCAAACGGCAGTTTCTATCAATCGGATGGGGGTCTGAGGGTTCAGACATGGCAGGTGTGCACCTAAACTTAATCTAAATCCACAACATTAAGAAAGAGAAACGATCAATTTATATGAAACAATTGGAATTCATCAGCATTCCTCCAAAAGGAAGAAGTATTCATGACTATATTTGTTCGCTTCTGTGTTGTGAAGGGAGGGTCCGGTCATGCTAAAGGGATCTTATTCGAGCACATCAATTTTACTTCAGTCGGGAGCCCCATAGTTATAGACCAGTTTTATTGTCCCGGCGCGCACTGCAAAAAATCGGTAACGAATTACTTTTACTCATCGATTAAAGCTTCTTACGTCAATGAGCAGCTATGATGTTAACCAATCTATTTAAGACATGAGTAGCTTTATAAATTGGTGATTAAACTAATAAATTTTAATATTGTCTATTGTGAAAAATATTGGTGCGCAAGTGTATTCCATTTTCTTATTTGTTCTTTTTCTGCTGTTATGTTCGAATGGCAGACATCGACTGTGGAAGTGAAAGATGTTCGATTTGTTGATGTACATGAGACTTCAACAACAGATGTGGCCATCAAGTTTGCATGCAATGAGAAAGTACCTTGCACTGGCATTATTTTGGATAATGTTGGCATCACATCAGTGGCCAGGCAAAATCAGGCTACTTCCTACTGCCTCAATGCCAAAGGGAAAAAGCTTCATGAAGTCATTCCAGATATTGCTTGCCTAGCCTAGACAAACATGATCTCTTTGATAGTCATGTATTGCAGATCATAAGTTAAATCCCTTTCATTGAGGGTAACCATACGATGAAAATCGCATTCAAATTTTACCTTTTTCTTGTTTCGTTTCATAAATAAACGGGAGGGGAAGGTGGGAAGACAAAGCACTTCTTTTCACCTTTTTTCTCTTTTTCAATTTTAGATAAAGAATCAGATTGGGGCCAATTAGAATTTCATTAATATCATGAAATTCTCGGACAAAGCACAGCAAAGAGGCCGCTTTTATATCAACAAAAAATATATAATATGGATAATATTGCTCTGATGACTATAATCCCTAGCTGAAGACCATTATTAGAAGCTAACAGGAGGAAGGACAACTTCAAATTTAAAAGTACTGGCATTTTGCTCATTCCATATATAACTTGCACCAAACGGCAGCAATTAAAATGTCCCAACCCAACCTGAACTTTTACGGTTCTTCTTCAAACTCCAGGTATCTTCAAAGACGAAACGAGTGAAGAACAATTCCTCTATTTTATTTATTTCTAAAGAATCCTACAATTGCTTAAGATACCAGTAGAATATATAGAAAAATATAAGTAGCTTCCTCTACTTCATGAATGCAGGAACCAACCCATATTTGTTTAAGGAAAGCAAGCTACAAGTAAACATGCAGAGGACGGTCAGAGCTCAAGAAACATTAATATCACATTAAAAAACTTCAAATGAGAGCACAGCCATATAAACATTAAGGCCAAAATGGTGAAGGTCATAATAGACTAGGTCCTCCCTTGGCATGGTTTGAATTCTCTTTCACCTAGACTATGAGGGAGTACTAATTTCTACAGCATGGTAGCTACTTAAGTCACATTTAGTAGAGTTTTCATATGTAGAGTTTTGAGCAGTGAAACTTGTGCAAATTAGCTTTTTATAAAAAGTTATCTACTATTTGATAACTACATTTTTGAAGTGCTATGCAACTTCAAATCTGTAATGTAACCAAATTAAGAAAGTCAGTATCAAAATATGATTTGCATATATAATAATTTCAATTGTTTAACTATTGATACTATCAAAATCTATTATTGAAAAATATTCTTAATTTTTAAATTATTTATTTAATAAATATACTACTAAAAATATAACAATTTTATAGTATTTTTATAGTATAATAATATAATAATATCATACCAGCATTATAACAATATTATAATATAATAGTATTATAATAATATAATAAAATATTATGATAAAATTATTATATTGCAATATAAAGCTGATGGCGACAATAATGTAAAAGAAACACTTACATAATTATGCTATCCAAAGTTAGATCACCTAGATCGCGACCCAAATTTTAATATTATCTCTATAATAAAAAAGTACCCATGTCGCCACCTCAATGTCAAGTCCATCAAGCACAAATGCTTCTAGTTCAAATCAATTCATTACATAATCATAATGTCATGTAGTATCATGCACTGAGCTCTAAGAAAAGATCAGCCATTTGCTGGTTTGTTAATCTATGTTTAAACATAATTGGCACCTCGATGGTTAGATATAAAGAGATAAAAAGAACAACTATATACATATAAAACCATAATAAAAGAAAATCCCACCAACACGTCATATAATCATGGTATCATGCACTAAGCACTAAGAAAGATATGCCTCTTGCTAGTTCGTTGGTTTAAGTTTAAACATAATTGGTGCCTCCAATAGTGCTGCTATAATAAAAAAGTTCGCCATCATGGTGAAAAAGAAAGAAAAAGAAAAAAACAACCTCATGCCTATGAAACCATAATAAAAGTAAATGACACCATCTTTATAAAGAGATTTGCTAAAGAGCAATGAGAAAGAATATATCCGAAGCCTCTAAATGGAGTTTCAACATTGTTCTTGTATTACTCCACATTTCCGGTTTTGCTCCCTCTTGTAAACATTTTATTTTGTTCTTTTTTAGTACATTGGCGGAAGCTCTTTCCTTCCTTCTCTTGCATCAAAAAGATTTTCTCCTTGCAGGCTAATTCCTTTGCATACTCTTTGTATATCCTTTTCTTGTAACCTCTTCTAATGTAAATACTCCTCCATCAATAAATTTAGATGGCTTTTGACACCCCTTCAATTAGAGAGAGCAGACAGATTCCAATCTTGAAGTTCTTCGGAGCAAAATCCAAACCCCTCCACATAGCTATGAATCCTCGAGACAAATCCTAATAATGAACAACCATTTCTTAGGACAATAAATGCTAGTTGTTAACGAGACTTTTGCCGCCGGTCAACACCTTTTAGCTCTTATGTTTTCGAGAGCTTTAGAATTACTTTCACTTTTTGTACCAAAAAATCAGAATTTTTAATAAATAAGTAAATATTATCATCAACTAGCTCTAGGATGCTCACTCATAAGAAGTGTAACGTTAATGTTACCTAAACATGTACGGTTGTCAATCTTTCAACCGATCTTTTTCTGCTTTTTTTTTTTTCCTCCTCCCTTCTAAAATTTTTCTTGGACCGTAGAATGCAACAAAGTGCATTCTTAGCTGCGTGGCTTTAATTACAAAGGTTTTGTTTGGTTCACCAAGCGAATCGCATCCATGATTTCAAATGGGTTGCACCAACGCGCGATGAGGACAAAACGAAGCCGTATGGCGATGGTAAGGTCGAAGAAAATTCATCCAGTGCGGCGAGGAAAAGGAAATGAAGAAATGGCTGGATGAAGAATTGAAGAAACAGCTAAATATACCCTAAAATTTTGTGACGCTGCGGTGGTTGCTACGGTCGCATTTACTGCTGGTTTCATAATCTCCGAGGGGTGCGTAGCGGATGATCATCCAGGCCGCGGCACGGCCGTTCTAGCGAGAGAGTATCCTTTCAAGGTGTTCCTCGTCTCGGATGCCTTCGCGTTCGTCTGCTCCGTCTTAGCCACATTATTTTTCATGCTCGCAGGAACATTCATAGTTGATAAACATACTCGCAGGCGAGCCCTTTCTTTCACTTTGTGGTGTCTACGGGTGGCATTTAATTAGTGGCATGTCCGCTGCATTCACGATGGGTATACGTGCAATGTAGGCTCGCAGCTGCAAGAGTATTAGCATTCTTTTATGCATCATTGCTCTCGGAACCCCTCTTTTAGTTGGTGTAGTGCCAGATTATAACGTCACTAGTTTGCTGAAAACAGTAGGAATCAGCCAAGGCTATAGACGTTCGATTTGCCCAACCACCATGCATATACCCGGACGCTGAAAAAACTCTTCATTCTGCCTTGCTACCCTGTCCTGCTATCATTCTTTCACTGCTTCGAGCATTGGTCTCTTCTGCTATCTTTCTGCCATTACCGATGCTCTTGGTGGGGAAAAATTAATTAAAACTATTGGAAGAAGAATATCTTAGAAGCTTTCATGGAGGTGGCAATGATTGCTTGTTCTTTTTCTCTCTCGTGAATAGAAAGGATACGAAAAGTTCCTTTTCTACCTTATTCGGCAAAGCAGAGATCACAGCTTCACTGGATTTGAGAAAGAATTAAACCATACTAAAGTTTGCAATTTTGCAATTTGAGAAAAGGTATGACACAACTCGTATCAGACAGTATAATCTTGTATAGCAAATCATGACTCTTTCTTCACGCTATAATAAGAGATTTTGAGCACCGTGCTAAATCTTGTTTATGAGCTAGACTAGAACGGTTTTCTCAGATTCAAGACGAACAAATCATGGTGCAGGAGACATGTGATTAGACCAAAAACCGTTGTATTTGTGCCTTGCTAGCGCAGTTGGACAGCTACGTGGTGTCCGTCCACACTTCAGGTGATCGCGCATGGTGCGGACATCGGTTTCGAGCCAAGCATTAATTCCAATCGCTGAACCAAAACCTCTTGAATTGGGTGCTATGAGATAAAAAAAAAAAGAAATAAAAATCGCTATATGAAAATATCTTGGGTGTTAAGAATTACCGAGTCATTCGTATATTTTTTTAAGTTCTTCTTTTAAAGAAATACCGAGTCTTTGTTCGTTCTTTGCTCCTGATTTTTTTTAAAAAGTGCCGTCGTTTAAAAAAAAAACCAATGTTAATAGATGGAAAATAAATCATCTATCCGTTTTCTGTCTCATCATGCAATTAGTGATGAAATAAATTTGGAAGAAAATACTAAGATCGCAAGCAAATTAAACACCCTCAAAACCCACTTAATTGGGTTTCGCATCTAAACTCGGCCCCACATGTCTCCTTTGCTCGTATGTCTACCCAATTCCCTAACTCCCAGGCGCCCCAGTTTCAACCTTTTACCTGCACCGGCTAATTAAAACCGATTCCGTCTCTTCCTTGCACTCGCCAATTCCAATGCCTTTTCAATTATCAACCCCCCTGTTACCTATTCCAAAGCCGCTTCAGTTTTTCCATCCATCCGAGAAAAAAAATCATATGGGGCATCCACTGAAAAAAAAAAATAGAGTGCGCTTCTTTTTTTATTATATTTTTTCTAGTACTCAATTTAAAAAAATAAATTTAAAAATTGAAGACTACTCTTACTAACGAAGCTGTATGTTCTATAATTAAAAAAAAAAAAAGGCTGTCCGTTCTATAATTAAAAAAAAAGTATGGTATCTTTTTTTCTTCTTCATTTTCAAAATGTACTTTTTGTTAGGAGTACAAATGGATCTGATTGGACCGAATCATGAGTGACCTCAATCCAACCTAGTTCTTTGTTCGGTCCTAATTTTAGACCTAGACACAACTCAATAAAAAATCAGATTTGATCGGGTCAGGACTATGGCTACAATTTTTGATCTAATAGATCATTCGGATCGGATTGGATTGGGTTTTTGTATAATCTAGATCTAATTTAAAAAATTTGGGTGCTACATGAATCCAATTCAAAAAATTTGGGTCGAGTTTGGGTCACACCCTATTTCCATCCAAAATTTTTATCAATAAAGAAAGCCTCCGGCCCGAGAGGGGCCAAGGTCGGGTAGTTCTAAATACACCCCCCCGATTGCTCAGGACACCCCCCAAAAATTAAAAAAAAATTAAATACTCTCTACACCCCCCCATTTGCTAAGGACACCCCTAAAAAATTGAAAAATCCTAAATTACCCTTCACCCTCCCCACCCCCTCACCTAAATTGCTCTCTACACCCCCCAAACCCCCCCCCCCCAACCCCGATCTTCCCCTCCAAAACTCCACTCCAGCCGGCTTCTCCCTTCCCCCCAAAAAACTTCGCCTCAAGAACCTCAAGCACCTCGCCGGCGGCCAAACCCCCTCCGTCTCCCCCTTCTCCCTCGCCCAAAACCCCCCCGTTCCCCCTTCTCCCTCTCGTCGCCGGCATTCTCCCCTTCTCCCTCTCGTCGCCGGCATTCTCCCGGAACCACCTCCCCAGCCATCTCCCGAGCAACGAGCACCTCGCCGGCGCCTCCACGACCACGTCGAGGTAGCTCCCCGCCCCCCCGCCTCCAGTGCTCCGTTCGGCACTGGATCGCCGAACAGAAGGGTTCTGTTCGGCTGAACAGTGCCGAACAGAAGCCCTCTGTTCGGCAACACTCAACCGAACAGAAGCCTTCTGTTCGGCTGCACGGTGCCGAACAGAAGCCTTCTGTTCGGCTGCACGGTGCCGAACAGAAGCCTTCTGTTCGGCTGCACGGTGCCGAACAGAATGGTTCTGTCCGGCTCTGAGCAGCCGAACAGAAGCCTTCTGTTCGGCTCTGTGCAGCCGAACAGAAGCCTTCTGTTCGGCTCTGTGAAGCCGAACAGAAGGCTTCTGTTCGGCACTGTGCAGCCGAACAGAAGGGTTCTGGTGCGTGCCGTGCTGAATTTTGTGCCGAACATTTATGTATGCAATTGAATTATTTTCTTTGATATAGCCTAACATTGAATTTCTATATTTTCAGACATGGATCCCCGTCCCGCCAGAGTTAGACCTACGGCGTCAGCTAGGAGACGTCGTGCTAGGATTGCTTCTCCCGAGCCTGCTCATATGCCATCGGACTCTCCTGAGTCAGAGCATGATGATATGCCCGCTAGGGGCGAAGACGATGAGTCCGTTGGACCATGTCCAGGAGGTCCAGAGGATGAGTCCGTCCTGATCAGTTTCAGGACGCATATAGCAGCTTCCATCTGGAGGCAACAGGTATTGTTTATTTGTTATAGCATTATATTTTGTTTATTGATGTTTTATAAAGTAGTAGTAATTATACATTTATATTACAGGAACGAGCTCCACTAAAGTGCATGAACCATACTGCCAAGGTTGGTGAATGGAAGTGGTGGTCTTCAAACCAACCAAATACCAGGTTCAGAGCACTATTGAGGCAGTCGGGCCTCGTAGAGTTAGTACAGTGCTCTTATCGATTCATCGATAAGATTCTGATTTCGGGCTTCGTAGAGAGATGGCAGCCCGAGACGAACACCTTCCATATACCATTTGGCGAGATCACTATCACGTTGGATGATGTATCCGCCATTTTAGGGATTCCTGTCGCAGGTTCCTCAGTATCAGTTTCTCCTGAGAGGATGAGTGATCGGGATGCTGAGGAGCTACTTGTGGAGTTGTTGGGGGTGTCAGCTGGAGACGCGCGTCAGGAGGTACTGTCATCGCGCGGTCAGTCTGTGAGGATGGAGTGGCTGAGGACTCAGTTTCACTCTGTATCTGATAGAGACAGGCAGCAGAGGATAGAGTGTGCAGCACGAGCCTATTTGTTATTTTTGTTAGGCTGCACACTCTTTGCTGATAAGAGTGGGACCAGGGTGCCTATAGCGTATCTGTGTTTACTGCGGGATCTGGATAGGGTGAGCACATATGCCTGGGGTACAGCTGCCTTAGCATATTTGTATCGGCAGTTGGGGATTGCGTCGAGGTCATCAGTGAGACAGATCAGTGGTTATATGACGCTTCTGCAGGCATGGATTTATGAGCATTTTCCAGCACTCAGTCCTCACCCGTCGCTCGAGTATACTGATGCCAGTCCCCGCGTGCACCGCTGGATGCCCGGTACTCCATCCCGTACCACGATGGACCATTTAGTGGTTCTACGTGAGTCATTGGACCTTTTGAGCATCGATGAGGTACGTATCATATTACCATTTGCTTGTGTTTGTCAGTACATTTAATATGCGATATAGTATAAAACTGAAATGGACCTTTTGTTTTACAGGTTATTTGGGATCCCCATCATCGGCTTCGGGGAGATCGCCCATATATACCCGTCGCATTTTTTAGTGGCTCCATCAAGTGCCTTGATATCGTAGAACCCTATCATCCAGAAAGGGTTCTTAGACAGTTTGGTCGTATTCAGACCATCCCTCGAGCGCCACTAGCCCCTACGCGAGCCAACAGAGGTTCCACAGCAGGCTCGTACCGGATACATTACTCCTATATGGATCAGCTTTGGGAGCGGTGGGAGGACCACGTGCTGAGCCAGGCGAGCAGGAGCCACCCAGTTACCCGGCCATCAGACAGCGTACCGGGATACATGGAGTGGTATCTCCGTATCACGCACGTTGCAGTTCAGCCTCCTCATCTGCGCTCGAGTACTCATTCTGGAGCTAGGGGAGGTCATGATGATGCTGACATGCACCGGCGGCGTAATGCAGCTGCACTCGGTATCAGTACCGACATTGTACGGATGGGTCCCTCAGAGGCTACGTCACTAGGTGCCGGGCACCTATATGATGCTATTTCTCAGATGCATCAGGTACTTCTGGGTGATGAGCCTGGCCCGAGTACAGCACCCTCTCATTTGGATCCAGGACCCTCTCATTCGGACGTACAGCAGTACACGCGTCGACGATGGCGTCATAGGGATTGATGATGGAGCCTTTGTAATCTTTGTAAAGCCTTTGATATTAATGAAAAATATATATTTTTGGTACATTTACGTGTAATCTTTGTAAAGCCTGGCCCGTTCTATTTTACATAAATATAACAGTGCACATAACAATCAATCTAACAATGCGAAGACAGATATTTTTTGATTTATATTGATGATGGAGTTTCAAAAATTGTACATATATAAACAATCAATCTAACTCTACTGTCTTGCCTCCACCTCCCCCTGAGGAGATGGAGTCCCGTGGGGGGTTTGACCCTGAATCTGATACGACTGATGTTCTGCCTCCACCTCCCCCTGAGGTACCTCCAAATGTTGTTCCAATCAAAGCTGACCCTGGACAAAGTTCCCCTCCAAAAAAGGCAGCAAAGCCTAAGAGGGTGCCAGTGGCAAGACCTGGCCTTGCAAGGAGAGGGCAGCCGATTAACCTCTTAACCAAGAACATCACAGAGCCCTCTTTTCCAACAAATGTGTTAATCATCTGCTCAAGCTTGTCACCGTTAAGTTCTTGTACATCAGAAAGGTCTATTAGTTCCCCTGTTTGATTTGTTTGCTCCCACCAGCTCTTAAGTATGTTTCTGTTTACATCTGAAATCTCAACGGAAACAACAGTCGTCATATGTATTCCCAGCTGATGATGGAGTTTCACAGTACATGACTCTAAGAGCCCCAAAAAATTTACAACTTTCAAAAATTGTACATATATAAATAATCAATCTAACTCTACTGTCTCGCTAATTATAACATTAGGTGAGATGCTCTCTTTGAACTGTTGAATCCGTGCTTCATATGAATTTTCCCATCCGGTAGCACAAGGAAGATGATATTTTCGCCAGTTGGTCGCTACTGGCGGAACGGGATGTCCCGGCAACAAGAACACCTTCAAAATTAGAAATAAGAAAATATTAATAGCTACAAAATTATAAATAAGCAAAATTAAATAAGCAAAATTAAATATTCGCAAGTGTTGTGAACGTAGTACCTCAACAAAATGATTTCCATTTACGAATCCGATAGCGATATCTTTGCGGGATAGAAGAGGTACTGGCACAGAACGGAGAGGTAGGAAGGTCAGACATTGTTGCAACGAGAGATGGTATAGGACAACATTATAGCAGGATGCTATAAGATGACCCATGTCCGGCATAGTCATCCATCTGTCATATGGTGGACAATCATCATAATATGATAATGCATGAGTGATCTCAGCAATCGTCCCTTCCACACCATATAATGTGCGATAGTGGTCCGAATGACATTGCAACTCTTGCAATAAATCCTTCCTAACACGCACCCAGTCATCTTCTCCAAATCCCAGTAAGTCAGCTATTGCCCTAAATCCGCAATTCCCATCAGCTTTTACATCCTTGATATGCTGGATGTATGGTCTCAAGGCAGAAGGAATAGCATCAATATAGATAATGGGCGTATGTGACTGGGCTCTAGTACGAAAAATCTGCAAATAATATCAAATGATAGAAAATATGTAACAATGGCAGAACATGTCCCGTATCGGCACATCTCGGCACGGCACATCCCGTATCGGCACATCTCGGCACGGCACATCCCGTATCGGCACATCTCGGCACGGCACGTCCCGACATGTCCCGTATCGGCACATCTCGGCACGGCACGTCCCGACATGTCCCGTATCGGCACATGACATACCGGCACGGCACGGACCGTCCCGTAGACGTTGTGATACCTATTGTAAGGAAATAAATATTTGGTACTTACCTTTTGCTTGGGCCGTCTCTTTTGAATCTGAGTAGATGGATTGCGGATGGTAACTTTCTCAACACCAGGTGAATAACTATCCTGTCCAGATAGAACCAACTCAAACGCAGACGGGTCACGTCGAGTAGACGTATCAACCTTCAGTGAAGCGCGCCCACGTGAACCGGTCTTCCGTTTTGCAGGCTCTAAAAGAGGTGTACTATCTGGACTTGCAATCTCTCGTAACTTCTTGATCATCTGCAATTGAGAAGCCCCATCTAACTTCTTGAATCGTAGCGCAATCAAATCTAACTCTGCATCACAACTCAACTGAATTGGCTGCACGGGGGGGGTAGGCAGAATATCAAGTTTCCTCCAATGAGGATCTATGCAGTCGAGAGGAATGGGCCGACCTTCCACCCTGTACCGCGCAATCTGGTGAGCACATGGTATACCATGTGTGCGTCGAATAGCGCACCCACAATTTGAATCATCAAACCCAACTGAATTGGCTCGTTTCGATTGGGCGAGGACATGATTTAACGCACTTATAGATATGAAACCTCGCAACTCTTTGAATTCAGCTGGCTTGAAGTTGTGCTGCACTACCAATAAACTCTTCTCCAATGAGGCTTTAACAGAGCTGTGCTGCAACTCAATCAATCCATGTATTCTAGTCCAAGATGACTCGAAACTTCCTTGGCTTGATCCAAGCTGCTTTTTGAGCTTTGCATGTGCACTCTCGACCCTAGTAAACAAATGAAAGTTAGATATAAGAATTGAGGCAAATTAAATTTAAATGAGTCTTTATTTGTGATACCTATTTGTCGTCACATTTCCGTAGTGCCTGCATGTATTAGTCCACGCCGCAACAAATCTTTCCTTGTATTTGCTCAGCCAAGTATCTGACACATACTGTAGTGCATCTGGATAGGTACCGAACTCTCTCTGTAGTGCACTCCAGCGATCATTATACTCGTCTTCCGTGGAGGACAGCACTAGTACATTCCAACTCATAATAAATTTATCCCATTTCTCCTTCAATTCGAAAATTTTTTTGCACTTGGCCAAAACATTCCTACTAATATGTCATCTACATAATAAATGTCTAGCAGTAGGAAATACTCTATGAATTGCATTCATCAAAGCCAAGTCTCTATCTGTAACAATCAACTCAGGCAAAACATCATCAGCTATGACACTGCGCAATCTCTCTAATGCCCAAGTATAGCTTTCTTCCCCCTCAGAATTTAAGTATACAAAAGCAACTGAAAATGTCATGTCAGTAGATGTCACCCCCACAATCTCTAAGAGCGGAAGACGATACCTATTCGTCTTGTACGTGCAATCCATTATCAACACACGGGGAAATGCACGGAACAAATCAATGCTGCCAGGGTGTGCCCAAAATAAGTCATGCACAACATCCGTATTAGTACAATTCCTATGCCACTCAATATATTTAGCCTCTGATAATTTACCTAATAGATGTTGCATTTCAGACCTCCCGGCTTTCTCTGCAACCTTAAACCGTTGACGTACATTGTAGATAGTCTTGATAGTCGTAACATTGAGGGCATCTCTTTCCTTCAATGTGGATAATATGTCCTTTGGACGAACCAAACTCTTCGACATATCCACTAACAATTCCGTCTCCTGCTCAGATAATCTCCCTGCATATGAGTGCCCCTCCAGATTCTCTGCAGCGGGATGATTGTGCACTCCACATACGACCAGTAATATCCAATCATCCGCAGTATCCAATTTCTTTCCTCTTAATGCAAAAGGGCATCCACACTTCTTTGTCCCACAGGCAGTCTTTATTCGCTTTTCTTTTGTGGTTCGGTACGTCCCACCCCTCTCACAACCTAACGTAATTCTGGGTTTCTTAGAAATGGTACCTGCATCGGATGATTTGATTACAACAACAAAACCATTTCGCCTCCCAGCTTCACGACACCAATTACACAAGTCCTCTCTACTCTTGAAGATCTATACATTAAACAATTTATGTAAGTACACAGTTGTAAAAATAGCTCGCTAAACTAATACAAAATTGCACAATATATTATAATACCTCGTAAGTTGTAAATTCGCTTGTGTAATCCAGTACAAATTCTGATCCAATTATACTAGATTCGGTTGTAGCATAGCCCTACATATAAAATAATTTATCATCAAGAATTAATGAATCAGAGGATCTGTTCGGCACAAAATTCAGCACGGCACGCGATTTGGCACGAGAAGGCTTCTGTTCGGCTGCAGAGTGCCGAACAGAAGCCTTCTGTTCGGCTGCAGTGTGCCGGACAGAAGCCTTATGTTCGGCACTGTGCAGCCGAACAGAAGCCTTCTGTTCGGTAGAGCGTTGCCGAACAGAAGGCTTCTGTTCGGCACTATGCAGCCGAACAGAAGCCTTTTGTTCGGCGATCCAGTGCCGAACGGAGCACGAACCGTGAAAAAAAAAAACTTTCGAAACAAGGTGGAACACGTACCTTTGCGGCCGATTCTTCGTCCCAAATCACTAGTTGCTTGTCCATGCTTCGAATGGGGCTTAAATCTCCTTCAAAGATCGCCTAAACGATGTAAATGGATCGAGGGGTTTAAGGGGGGTTTGAGGGGTGGTTTTTTTTTTCCTTTTCAAAACGAAACGGAGGAGGAGATGGAGGAGGAGGAAGGGGGGTGTACTGAGAAAATTTCAAGGGCAATATGGTAATTACACTAAAGGTTAGTTTGGGTACTTTTTTTTTGGTTTTTGGGGGGTGTCCTGAGCAATCGGGGGGGTGTATTTAGAACTACCCGCCAAGGTCTCCCCCCCCAACCCACCTTACACAAGAAACCCCCCTCGAGAGACCGTGTTTCTTACGGCGAGATCGCGAAACGTGCGGCACACGTTGGTGGTGTCATCCCCCACGAAACTTCCTGCTCTCCTCCGTTGCGGGCCCCAGCTAGACTTCCATGCATCTCTTCCTGTATGGTGGCCCAGAAAATTTAGGCCACATGGGGCCAAAATATTGGGACCATACAAAAGAAAAAAAGGCAGATAACATCCTCATAAATTTGGGTGGGTTTCTCACCTCCCCTCCAACAGAAAGAGAGAGAGAAGTTCTTGGAGCACACAAAGGTGCTGAAACTATAGCCAAGACCCTTCAATTAAGAGAGAGAGCGAGATAGCAATCCTTGGAGCACACAATGCTGCTGAAACTATGGTTGAAGAGAGCATGACTAGCCAAACAGCACAAATAGATTTCGATCTTGAAGTTCCTCCGGGCGAAGTCCAGCCCGATCGCATACCCATGAATCCTAAATTGCTCAAATCAGCAATATCAGGAGATAAAAGAATTCTGGATAAGTTACTACGACCAGTAGATATTTCTTCTGGAGCTTCGGTGGGGGAGATTACAATAATAGTACCAGAGGATGCTCCAACACAAAAAGATATCAGCTGCCTCCTTGGAGTTACAATGGAGGGGAATATGGTCCTCCATATAGTTGCTAGCCGAGGACATCTCGAGATTGCCGAGGAGATCTGTCATAGAGAGATCTCTCTTTTGGCAGCACCAAACACGAGGCTCAACACTCCATTGCATTGCGCTGCAAGGGCTGGGGGTTGGGTATGACGAGATGGTCTCCCTTATCATCCAGTTTGCAAGGGAGGGTGAGATCGAAGAAAGGAGAGTCCTGAGGGCCAAAAACAGGGATGAGACGAATGCTTTGCACGAGGCCGCCAAATATAACCATGCGAGCGTGGCCAAAGTACTGATGGAGGAGGATGCTGGACTGGCGTCAATGCTGAATAGTATTGGCATGCCTCCGCTCTGTCTGGCCATCGCGACGAGATCCCTTGATGCAGCCAAAACCTTGCTACGGTCTTCCTCCTGGGAGAAGGCTTCTCCAGCATCTTACGCAGGCCCTGACAAGAAAACAGCATTGCATGCAACAGTCCTTCTGAGTCGAGGTAATCGAGCGCTAGACTTATATATTGTTCCCACTCTTTTCTTCTTTTTTTTTTTTTTGAAGAAAAAGTGAGTAGATCAGTACCATTTAGAAGTGTGAAACCACCATTTCATTTGTTAAATGATCATAATATAAAAGAAATAAGAAAGCTATATCAAATAATGCAGCAAAACAAGGCCATTCGGGAGCGTACGGGCAACCACTGTACACACCTAGTAAAATAGATTAACATTACCTACAGAAAAATTAATGAAACAAAGAAAAAAAAAACACGGCCACCTAGGAATCTTTCCCTCAACCTCAGAAGATCCAGAAAGTGGGAATTAAGCAACTAGGAACCGCAATTATTCACTGGGAAGAACCCAGGCCTTAAGAGATTGGCCTTTGTTTTTTTTTTATGTTAAGGGAGGCAAGATTGTCAACCGACTTTTATTGAAATTAAGGGATCGTCCCAAAAAATAAAGTAGCCGGGATGTTGTCGGAGCAGACGTGATCGAGTGGATCAGCTGGGCCCCTTCTCTGCTGGTGTTGTGCCTGCCTATTTAGGCTTATTAATGTTCAGTTGGGAAGTTTCCTTGATGGTCCCCATGTGTAACTTCTCTCGTAACAAACAACAAACTTTGATTTTTCTTCTTTTAGTGTTCTTGTGATGATTCACCATCTGACTAAATATCTTAATGGATGTATTAAGCAGAGTATAAAGCAAGCATATGCATGGAAGACAATGCTCCGTCTTTTAATTTGTGAAAGCACCATGAACATTGTATAACACAAGTACTCACGATACCTTACATTATACTTACGTGATAGAAATTACTAAAGACATATTGCAGCGGAAGCCGATGCTCGCCAAAGGTGTCGATTCCTCTGGAAGAATTCCTCTTCATTATGCAGCTTTATATGGTCATCATGATACGGTGAAGCTATTATTGAAGCACGATCCCTCTACAGCCTACCAACCTAATGCCAATGGCTCATTTCCCATACACATTGCAGCTAGTAGGGGAAACGTTCCTATAATTGATCAGATTTTAAAACAGTGCCCGGGTACAGATGAATTATTAGACGAATGGGGTAGGAATTTTCTTCACGTTGCTTTCAAAAGGGGAAAGTTAGATGTGGTGAAGAAAATTATCTCCAAGAGACCGGACCTCAGGAAGCTGTTAAATGACGAGGATAATGCACACAGCTATTGAAAACAGTGACCTACAGAGCGTGCATTTTCTTCTGCGGGACAAAACCGTGTACGTCAACGTTATCAACCACAACGGCTTCACCCCACTCGACTTGGCTTCCGCAAAGTTGGAAAAGAAGGGCCTCCTGCACTGACGGATGGTAAACTCTAAACGGCCTTATATTCGTCTGGCGTGCTAACCAGTGAATCACTAGCTTTAATTTCTTACACCCACAAGTTGGATAACCAGTGATCGCAAGCGAATTAAACACCCTCAAAACCCACTCAATTGGGTTTCGTATCTAAACTCGGCTCCACATGTCTCCTTTGCTCGTACGTCTACCCAAGTCCCTAACTCCCAGGCGCCCTGGTTTCAACCTTTTACCTGCACCGGCTAATTAAAACCTATTTCGTCTCTTCCTTGCACTCGCTAATTCCAATGCCCTTTCACTTTACCCAATGCCTTTTCACTCGCTATTCCGTCTCTTTCTCCTTCATTTTCAAAACGTACTTTTTATTAGAAGTGCAAATGGTTGGACCGAATCATCTCAATCCAACCTAGTTCTTTGATCCTAATTTTAGATCTAGATATAATCCAATAAAAAATCAGATTTAGCCGGATCAAGGCCACGGCTACAATTTTTGATCCAATAGATCATTTGAGTCGGATCGGATTGAGTTTATGTATAATCCAGATCTAATTTTAAAAATTTGGATGCTATATATATATATATATGGATCCAATTTAAAAAATTTGAGTCAAGTTTGGGTCATACCCCATTTCCATCCAGAATTATTATCATGCTGATAAGTGACACCACTCGGGCCTGCAGTAGCAACAGAGGGGTCAAGGTTTCTAGAGGGGTCAACGTCTCCTTAAAATAACCAACCCCACCTTATGTAAGTGAAACAAAAGAGACCGCGTTTCTCCGGCCTGGGTGCGGACCAGGTGATACTCCGTTTCCATTCAAAATCACTATTACGGTGATAAGTGACACCACTCACAGCTGGGCCCGCGGTAGCAATAAACAAAGCCTCCGGCCCGAGAGGGGTCAAGGTCTCCCCCCAACCCACCTAACACAAGAAACCCCCCTCGAGAGACCATGTTTCTTACGGCGAGATCGCGAAACGTGCGGCACACGTTGGTGGTGTCAGCCCCCACGAAACTTCCTGCTCTCCGTTGTGGGCCTCAGCTTGACTTCCATGCATGTCTTCCTGGATGGTGGCCAAGGAAATTTAGCCACATGGGGCCAAAATATAGGGACCATACAAAAAAAGGCAGATAACTTATCCTCATAAATTTGGGTGGGTTTCTCACCTCCCCTCCAACCGAGAGAGAGAGAGAGATTCTTAGAGCACACAAAAGTGCTGAAACTATAGTGGAGCCCCTTCAATTAAGAGAGAGAGAGCGGTCCTTAGAGCACACAACGCTGCTGAAATTATGGCCGAAAAGAGCATGACTAGCCAAACAACACAAATAGATTTCGATCTTGAAGTTCCTCCAGGTGAAATCCAGCCCAGTCGCATACCCATGAATCCTAAATTGCTCAAATCGGCAAGATCAGGAGATAAAAGAATCCTGGATGAGTTACTACAACTAGAAGATTTTTCTTCTGAAGCTTCGGTGGGGGGGATCACAATAACAGTACCAGAGAATGCTCCAATACAAGAAGATACCAGCTGCCTCCTTTCAGTTACACTGGAGGGGAACACGGTCCTCCATATAGTTGCTAACCGAGGACATCTCGAGATTGCCAAGGAGATTTGTCGTAAAGAGATCTCTCTTTTGGTAGCAGCAAACACGAGGCTCGACACTCCATTGCATTGCGCTGCAAGGGCTGGAGATGACAAGATGGTCTCCCTCATCATCCAGTTTGCAAGGGAGGGCGAGATCGAAAAAAAAAGAGTCCTGAGGGCCAAGAATAGGGATGAGGCAAATGCTTTGCACGAGGCTGCCAAATATAACCATAGGAGTGTGGCCAAAGTATTGATGGAGGAAGATGCTGGACTAGCGTCAATGCCAAATAGTATTGGCATGTCTCCACTCTATCTGGCCATTGCGGCAGGATCCCTCGATGTAGCCAAAGCCTTGCTACGGTCTTCCTCCTGGGAGAAGGCTTTTCCAGCATCTTACGGAGGCCCTAACAAGAAAACGGCGTTGCATGCAGCTGTCCTTCTGAGTCGAGGTAATTGAGCGCTAGACTTACATATTGTTCCCACTCTTTTCTTCTCTTTTTTTTTTTTATTTTTGAAGAAAAGGCGAGTAGATCACTACCATTTCATATGAAGTGTGAAACCACTATTTCATTTGTCAAATGATCATAATATAAAAGAAATAAGAAAGCTATATCAACCAATACAGCAAAACAAGGCCATTCGGGAACGTACGGAAAACCGCTGTACACACCTAGCAAAACAGAGCAACATTACCTACAGAAAAAGAAAAGCACGGCCACCTAGGAATCTTTCCCTCAACCTCAGAAGATCCAGAAAGTGGGAATCAAGCAACTAGGAACCGCAATTATTCACTGGAAAGAACCCAGGCCTTAAGAGATTGGCCCTTTTTTTTGTGATGATAAGGGAGGCAAGATTGCCAACTGGCTTTTGTTGAAATTAGGGGATCGGCCCAAAAATAAAGTAGCCGGGATATTGTCAGGACCAGATGTGATCGAGTGAATCAGCTTGGCCTCCTTCTTTTCTGTTGTGCCTGCCCATTTAGGCTTATCGAGGTTCAGTTGGCAAGTTTCCTTGACGGTCACCATGTGTAACTTCCCTCGTAACAAATAATTAACAAACTTTGATTTTTCTTTTTTTAGTGTTTTTGTGATGATTCACCATTGGACTAAATATCCTAATAGATGCACTAAACATAGTATTAAGCAAGCATATGCATGGAAGACAATGCTCCGCCTTTTAATTTGTGAAAGCACCATGAGCATTGTATAACACAAGTGCTCACGATACCTTTCATTATACTTATGTGATAGAAATTACTGAAGACATATTGCAATGGAAACCGATGCTCGCCAAAGGTGTGGATTGCTCAGGAAGAATTCCTCTTCATTATGTAGCTTCAGATGGTCATCATGATATGGCGAAGCTATTATTAAAGCACGACCCTTCTACAGCCTTCCTTTCAGATGCCAATGGCTTATTTCCCATCCACGTTGCAGCTATGATGGGCAACATTACTATAGTTGATCAGATTTTAAAACAGTGTCCGGATGCAGACGAATTATTAGACCAGGAGGGAAAGAATTTTCTTCATGTCGCTTTCGAAAGTGGAAAGTTAGATGTGGTCAGAAAAATTATCTCCAAGAGACCGGATCTCAAGAAGCTGTTAAATGACCAGGATAACAAGGGAAATACGCCGTTACACACGGCTGTTAAATACAATGACCAAGGGAGCGTGCATTTTCTTCTCCGGGACAAAACCGTATGCATCAACGTTATCAACCACGACGGCTTCACCCCTCTCGACTTGGCTTACAGTATGTCGGTTGAAGACCAGCAATTCCAGAGGGTAAAACTCTTAACGACCTCGTGCATGTTTTGCTTGCCATACATCACAAGCTGTTGTCTCTCTCTCACGCGCGCGCACACGGACACGAGGACACAGAAAGATTATGCTTGGAGCATAAGCACTTTTTCTTCAACTCACATATATATGAACACCCTAGATATTTTACTAAGCACAAATCTTGATAATGAGCATTCATTTCTTACGATAATAAATGCCAATCTGGTCAACGGGACTTCGGCTCACCGGACGGCACCTTTTAGCTCTTATATTGTGAAGAGATCCAGAATTACCTTTCCTTTTGTACCCAAAAAAATCCGTATTTTTAATAAATAAATAAATATTATCATCAAGTCTGGTATGCTCGCTCATAAGAAGTGGATATGTTAATGTTAAGTAAACATGTAGTGTTCTCAATCTTTCAACTAATCTCTCTTTTTATGTTCTAAAATTTTTCTTGTACCGTAGAATGCAGCAGAAGTTTCATATATTGCTTCGTGCTTGGCTTTTACAAAGGCTGTGTCTGGTCCACGAGAATTGCATGATTCAGAAAGCGGTAAATTATCCACTGGTGAGACCAAAGAGAAACTGTCCGGCGATGATAAGTTCAAAAAATTGCCACGGATAGAGGTGGATTTCGGCAGAGATTACGTGCTTGTTTCGTTGTTGATTGCTACGGTGACATTTGCCGCTGGTTTCACCGTCCCCGGGGGGTACGTAGCCGATGATCATCCAGGCCGTGGCACAGCAGTTCTAGCAAAAGAGTATGCCTTCAAGGTATTCCTAGTCTCAGATGCCACCGCGTTGGTCTGCTCCCTCGTAGCCACATCCTGGCTCATAATTGCAGGAATGTCGACAACTAATATAGATACTCGAAGACGAGCCAATTTGGGGGCTATAAATTGTCTACGGGTGGCATCTTTGGGCATGTCCGCTGCATTCGCGATGGGTATATGCGTAATGTTGCCTCCCAGCTGCAAGCGAGTCAGCATTCTTTTATGCTTCATTGTTCTCGGATTCCCTCTTTTACATGGTTTGGTGAGTAATTATGACTCCCGTAGTTTTCTGAAAACAATGAGCATCAGGCAAGAGTATAGAGAATGTATTTGTCCAACCAGACACCCGCATGATAAGAAACGTCTTGGTTTGCCGTGGCCCGGTGGACGTGCCATTTGGCTGCCGCTTACGAGATTGGGCACTTATGCGATCTTTTTCCTGTTAGCGATGCTCTAGGTGTCTAAAAATCGAAGCAGCAGTTGTCAGCATGCATGGCTGATAGAAGTCCAAAGATAGCTTGTGCATTGCATTGGGAGTAATATTTTAATTATTTTTTATTTTTCACTGCAATATTTTCTGTCTCTATGCCAAAAATATTAGCTTTTATGGACGTGGCAATAAAATGTTTGTTCTTTTGCTCTCTTGTAAATAGAATGGAAAAGAAAATTCTCTCTTTTTTCAGCCTTCTTTAACTGAGCAGAGATTATAACTTCACTTGGTTTTGAGATAGAATTAAATGACGAAGACATGTACTGATGTTTGCAATTTTGGTATTGGATCTTCAACGGGTATATACCGTATAGTATGACATATATTTTGATACCAGCACTCGATATGGAAAAGATATCGAATCTCAACAACCAATCCATTTGGTTTGATACGGCTCGTATGAGATAGTATAGTGTTATATAGCAAATCATAACTCTGGATGCCATAACAAATGATTTTAAGAACCATGCTAATCTTGTGTAATGAGCCAAACTAGAATGGTTTGCTCAGATTCAAGACAAACAAGTCATCGTGCACATGGGTGGCAGGAGACATGCAATTAGACCAAAGATCGTGGGATTTGAGCCAGTTTAGGGGAACGTAGCCCTCGTAGCAGCCGCTGGTCGAGAGTGCATAGATCTTTTCCGTCTTAGCCTATTAGCCATAGGATGGAGGCCCGGCCCAGCCCATTAACTCCACAAAGATTCTGCTGTTGCAGGAAATAATCTTGCAGGAAGTTTAAAAGCGTTAAGCTCAATTTGATCTGAATTTCTCCGAATTTGGCCAAGCCAAGTGCAAAGAGAGCTCTAATGACTTTGGAATTGGAGGTTTATTTGGTTGGGGAGAGTTGGATTCTGGAATAGGAATGGGAATCAGTCCCAATTCTAGCCATTTGGTTGGGGGAAATCTCATTTCCTTTCCGATTGCAGAGGAAATGAGAGTGCACTAATCCCTTAAAAATCAATTCCTACTCTTTCTTAGTATTCAAATTTCATTCCAATTCGAATTCCAATTCTAGTCACGAGCCAAACACGTTAAAGGATATGTTCATTTCAATTTCCATTTTAATCCATTCCCATTCTGGTCCCCAACCAAATATGCCCCGGAAAGAAGCGATTTTCAGCAGCGATTAGTAGAGAAAAGCAGGAGAAGAGAAGGGAGGCCCACTACAAGAAAATATAGTTTTTCCGACTAGAAGCTGCCGACGCTAGTTTAGGTGTAGGATTTCCAAAAGTATAAACCGGGCCTGTTCTAAGTTCATTTCTCCAAAGAGGCCTTTGCGTGTTTCAACTTTAGCCAAATACATCTAATGTTCGGTAACCCAGTGTCTTGCCTGAAATAGATCAAGATGTAAGATTTAATAAAAATAATTATAGATTAGCAATC
Organism: Phoenix dactylifera; assembly: GCF_051530095.1. Lineage (NCBI taxonomy): Eukaryota > Viridiplantae > Streptophyta > Magnoliopsida > Arecales > Arecaceae > Phoenix > Phoenix dactylifera. Next base: position 26,276,430 of record NC_143198.1, on the reverse strand, counting down.
TCTCTAATTGAAGCAAAGCAGAGAGGTATGGTTCGTGCTTCTTTCGTCTGCACGTATGTACTAAAGAAGCAAAGTCCCACTCGATCAAGAGATTGCATGCCTGCAAGCTCGAATTTATTTATGAGCACAGCAAATGTATACTGTCAGCAAGCTCGAAAATCACCTCCATCTAAATGGGTTTCAAAAGCCAAATTTCATGGATGGGGCGGCCCGCCCTCACTATCGAAGTCCTGAATTGCCATTGACACTCATATACTTCAGACACCATATCTATGCACCAAAGTCCTGAAGTGCCATTGACACTCGTACACTTCAGGCACCATCTATGCACCTCAAACAATAGAGTGCCGTTGGCTATAGCGCATTTGACGTATACAGCAGCACTATACTCCACAAAATGCATTTGGAATAGTGGCGGAGCAGGCTTTGTAATTCAAAGCTCCACCTCATCCTTGGCAGCTTTGGGCTATTCCCGCTTATACAACATCATTGTCCCATTGGCGATGCTTAGAGGGGCATATATGGAAGGTCTTGTCTGGGTCATTACTAGGCTGAGAGCAACTACCGTTGCTCTGGAAGGGGACTCGAGGACTACGATCAGTTGGATAACCAATCAGGTGACCTAGATCAATGGTGCTCGTCCTTTTCTCTTGGATATTTGGAGGACCAGTTCAAGATTTTTGTTCAATGGTGCTCTCTCTCTCTCTCTCTCTCTCTCTCTCTCTCTCTCACCCTAGTCGTTTCGTCCCTCATCCTCTCGTCCATCTCCCTCACCCCACAACACCCTTCTTCTTCTTCTTCTCTCTCTCTCTCTCTTTCACACGCGCGCGCGCTTGCTCTCTCTCGTCCTCCCTCCCTGCCCCACCATATAGCCCTCCTTTTCCTCCTCCTCGCTCCCACCCATCCTCCTCTCCTAATTGCCCATTGTCATCCCTTACGCACCACGTCTTGTTAGGCATGCTGGGCTGACTTGGGTCGAACCTATTTGGGCTCCAAGCCGCGCTCGGGTTGCATGAAAATCCGGCCCAATTGCAACCCTAAATTCAATATATAATTGCAGTCGGTTGTGTTTAAAGAGATATAGCTGGACTCACTCATGCCAAGTCTTGCGGCATCTTTTAAGACACTAACCGGCTTAACGGTTAATCCCATAAACACATTTTATGCTTAACAATTTTGAAGGCCGAGCTTAAAGTTTATTTTTGGCAAAAAAAAAAAAAAAATCATACCGAAGCAAAACTCTTCCAAGTGCCGGTTCTTTGAACTCCACTTTATTAATTTTTCAAAATTCCTTTAAATATTACCTTAATGCACTTCTTCTTCTTAGTCTCTTGTGCTCTCAAATCTGCTTGACTCTGACCACATGGGTCTGTCATTGCATGTTCTCTCACGTGTGTGCATGTACGTGCTTATGTCTACTCTTAAATGCAAACTTTTAAGTAGTGTATGATGCTCCGTTCAAACAGTCTTACGTCCTGTATACTAAGCATGCTCCAACCAAGGATCTATAACAGAGACAAAGATGATGACTCCAGGCTCTAATTCCCACATGCTTACACCTCCCAGGTATTCTTCAAACATCTCCAACAGTCTCATATTTCCTATATCTTAAGAATTTATCCATACATAATTGTTAGTTTGAATTACTTCCAATTTGAGGTTGGGAAGTGATGGGGGGGCAAAATGGATCGTCCTGCTCACAACATAGGACCATCCAATTTCAGCCTAATAGACCTCAGCACCGAGCAAGCTAGATCTCAGTTCCGCTAAGAGCCAGTCCGACCTCGAACCTCGCCGAAGGCCAAGACGACCTCGACCGGATCTCTCCGCTCCTACGACCTACAGCAACCTCTTTTAATGCTCATAGTGACGTCCCGAGCTCGGGGCGCCGTGCTGTGTCAAATGCAAGCGAAATAGCTTCTTCGACCGTAGGACTATACAACGACATCTCCGCCCTTGAGACTCGACGACATCTCCGCCCTTGATACTCGATGACATCTCCGTCCGTGATATTCAACAACGCGCTCCGGCCGAGCTCGGGGTGCCCTATACAACAACGTGCCCTGACCCTCAAGCTTGCAGCACCCTACCGAGCAGATCTCAGAATCGGGAGGCTAGACCGACCTCAACGCCCACCAAGCCGACCTCACTAAATATACGTCGCGGCCCCTAAGTCAGCCCGACCTCAATGCTCACTGAGCTGACCTCGCCGAGTATATATTACAGCCTCCAGGCGAGCCCGACCTCGCCCAGCACTCACTGCACCATACTTCACTTAATGGACACACCAAAACACATTGATAAAGGATTATGCTTTGTTGTCCCAGCCATGCCTACTGACAAGGGCGATACCCTGCAGCACACGCCAGCACCATACTGCACGTAGAGACAACCCATGCCATGTACCTCAAGTAAGCTATGGCTATGCGCTACTTGGACATCTCCACGGAGACTATAAATAGTCCTATCACGTAACACCTAAACAACCTTTCGCTGGGCCAACAATATACTCCACGCTAACTTAAGCATCGGAGAGCCCTCACTGGAAACCACGGTGAGATTTTGTGCAGGTACGCCAGCACACGGAAGGTGCCTCTCCTTTCTCTGCTCCGACCGGCAACTCCCTCGGCTCCCCAGGCGTGGTCACCCTCAGGCCAAGTTTGAACCACAACAGGAAGGTCTAACCTCACAATTTCACTAGGTTTAATTATTTTTATTATACTATAACTAGCACTGGCAGACATGCCATATACCTGCTTTGAAAAATAGATCCGCTTTGGACATGAAGGATACTTATGAATACAAGCGCTCCCTTGCTCCGAAGAAACTAAGTGGACTATAGCATAGCATTGGCGTTCCGCTTTGATTTGCAGGGAAGAGGCACTCTAAATTCCACAAAGAGCGTCGCAAAGTTTTATAGGCACTTTCTATTGTGAGTTGTTTAAAAAATATAATATATTGTGTGAAGTTAAATTGGTTTTTTGGACTAGCTTTAGTCCATTCATATATTAAAAAAATAGAAATTAATTTCTTTTATTAAATATTTTTCAAAGCTCGTATGAACTTTTGAATTTTATAAAACCATTGTAACAAGAACCACACTGTCTATTATGAATTGGTTTAGAAAAGCATAAAGTTCCATGTATCTTTAATTGTTTAGAAAAATAATATAATTGTTTAAAAGTTAAAATTTCTTTTTTTTAAATTATTTTTTAAAATTTTATATTGTTCAAATTTTAAAATTAAACTTGACAGCTGTGGGATTTGAACCCACGCCCTTTCGGACCAGAGCCTAAATCTGGCGCCTTAGACCACTCGGCCAAACTGTCAGCTATGAAAGTGAAAGAAGACTTTAATTATTTAATAGATCAAAGCTGAGTTCACCTGAGGAACAATTTGGAATTTTCCACTAAAACATAAATAAGGAGTTAAAATTAGAGCCACAAATGATATTTTGACAATTCAAAAATAAAAAAATTCACTTTGGATAACTTAATAATAAAATAATCGAAAGCTTATTGGATCAAGCTTAGACATGATCCACATCCAAACCAAAATCAAATAAATAATCCAATAATAAATCATATCCATAAATAAGTATATGTGCAAACTTTAAACCTCTCCAACTGGAAAGGGATGCCAACAAGTTACGGTTTGTTGGCTTTCATATGCATTATCCTTTGGATTCACATATAGAAGCTAGAGTTTTGTCCATATTCTCTACTACTTTAGCATTCCAGAAAGAATTATATCATCACTTGATCTTATCTATTACTTTCAGTACCTTAAGGATCCAACTCACCAGATCACTAGTGAGACTTAGGGCATGCATGAGGTTGCCTGGAGTACTAGTTTATTCGTCGCAAGCTTCATCCCATGCCCTTTTCTTTCTGCTTGTACGTATACAGATCCTTGGATCTATAGCAACCAAAATCCAATTCAATAATATTTTAAAATTAATTTTGATTATCCGAATATTATTTAATAATTTATTAAATTTATTTTTTATTTAAATTTTATGTTTGAGGTTGATTTCGGAGCTAAATAATTAGTTATTTGCCTCCATTGACGCGTAAGTGACCTTATTTTTCGAGAAGAGAAAGGATATTACCAAATTGCAACCGTTCGTGTCGCCACCCCGCTCTTTTTTCCTCCATTCAACCTCGCGCTTCAGGTGGAAATGGAGACCTTGACCTCTCTCTCCCTCTTCCCTTCCCCCACCTCTCTCTCTCTCTCTCTCTCTCTCTCTCTCTCTCTCTTCCCTTTCTTCCTTTCTTCTTCTTCTTCCTTACATTCTTGATTCCGCGGTTGCGCCACCGGCCATGGCTGCCTCCCTCATGACCGCCGCCGTCGACCTGAAGGCGGCTGCCGCCCGCCGCCTCCGCCGCGGCCGACCCCCCGCGGCTATCTGGAAGAGACGGATCCTCGCCATCGCTCTTCTCGCCACCGCCATCACCGCCGTCCTCACCGGCTTCGTCCCCTTGTCCCCCACCATCAGTCTCCTCTTCCCTCCCTCCACCTTCCCTGCGTCCTCCTCCGCCTACTTCAATTCCTCGGTATCCCTTCTCTCCGTCACCCCTCCTCCGCCTCCTCTTATTCGCCAGCCAATTCCTAAACGAACAGCCTCTCGTCCTCCTCCAATCCGGAATCGTGGTTCCGCAGGCGTAAATTCTGGTGCTGGCGATGCAAAGGTCCCACCTTTTCCTTTCTTAATTGGGAAAGTTTACTCAATTTCGTGAGAAGAAACTAATTGCTTCTTTAATTTTATATTTAGGAATCATATTTGTCGATGTCACCAGATGAGCAACTCAGGTATGCCAAGAGGGAGATTGAGAATGCCCCTTTAGTTGTGGATGATCCTGAGTTATTTGCTCCATTGTTTCGAAATGTATCAGTTTTCAAGAGGTGGGAATCATTACAGATACCTTCTATTTGGCTGTTTAATATTGCACTTTTGTCTGTTCAATTTGGTGATATGCTTTTCTTTGTGGGGATTAATTAATTGGATTGTAGTTGTTTCTTGTTGACTGTACCAATATATATGTTAGGTTGTTAAGTACCATCAAGGTAAGCTAACTCTAAGAAGAGAAAGAGAAAAACGAGAAAACTTGATTCATTGAGTAATAAAACAGTAAGCTGCCCATTTGTTACTTATAATGTATTAACAGGTCTGGTTAATACTGTTTTGGCCAGGCAATGACTACTGCAAAAGGATAATACAAATATCTTGGGAAGTTGTTCACCAGTTGTGGTTAATATTCCCCTTGAAACTACTAGAAACCTTATCAACCCAGGGTTAGTTTATGGACGCAAATCAGTGTTTGCATGAGGACTATCTTAGAAAACTAGCCTACTTATATAAAATTCGCAGATGCTTCCCTCGTTATATATTTTTGAGAGATATCGCCACTCATTTCATTGATCAATGAAATGGGTGATTCTCTAGCTCTATAGGCTCATTTTGCAGGGACATAATCATCCTGGTAGCTATGCTAAAATTTAGGTTGGGGGGGGGGGGGGTGTGGAAGTGGGGAGGGAATGAGATTTGATATTATAATATTTTGTACCTGAATCAAGATGTGGATCCAGTTATGAATAAATAATTTAATGTAACCTACCTTTTTTCCACGTAATTAGAGCAGTTTTTAAGTTATCTTTCTTTGCTATCTTTTACAAATGGTGTAATTATAACTGGATCCTTTTGACATCCATATTTAAGTATAACTTTTCTTTTGGAGGACATTTAAATTATCTATTTTTACATGCTGTTTATTTCATTTTTTTTCCTTCATTTCCTTTATCAGTTATAATTTCTTCTTCTGGTCCTTTTGGAATTTCTCACTCCAAATTAATAGAAAAATCTTTGCACTCCCAAATAAATTGTGGATACCCTCAAAAGTTTAAAGAAGAAAATCTGAGATAAAACAAGATAAATTTGATTCATCAGCAATAGTCATACATATGTAAAAAAGAAGACATAAGAAATCCAAAGAATCCAGCAAGAAGCATAGCATAAAAAGAAACCTATTGGTCTGTCTATCCACTTATCTATGGTGTATAAAACAACATGCTGTCAAGAAAGAATTAAGGTGGGAGAAAGGGAAGAACAATAAAGCAGACATCTCTGCAAGAAAAAGTGGAAAAAAGAAAAAGATCCGGGGGAGAATTTTGTTAGAAATCTGACAGAAATTCTATTTCTTATTCATTGTTGTCAATACTTCATGGTTAAAAAAAATGTGGAGGCAACAAGTCATCCTTTTTGAATCTAAGTTAACCTTATACTTTTAGGTTTCCAAAGTAATCAACATGACATATTTTATTTGATTATCTTTCAGATAGGCTTCTTCCTTTTAATAGGTTAACTGACGTCAAAATGGGTTTACAATATTCCTGTATACTCAAGCTCGACCTGTGTTTTTCACCTATGGATCAAAGTCAGAATCAGTAGTATGACTCCACCCGACAGCAATAAAGTCCATGTAATAATGTCAAGGTTAAGGACTAAGGAGCCTATGTCCCTGGAGTCCACCCTTATATTCTTAACCAGCTTGGTTTTCAATATTGTGAACTTGCCTTGTGCCTGTCTGTGCTATTTTCTCCCCTGCAGATGAGTTGTGCAGTAATTTCAGAAAAAATCTTAACAGCCCTACTTCTAAGAGTTCTTTGCATTTGGGTTTTGGTTTCATCGGAGATGGATATGACACATCCCTAATGTTGTCTTACACTTGGTCAATTTCATGTCTGAAAATTGAGCTTTCTATCAGAATCTGAAAGTATCAGTCTAATTTGTTTGTTCTGGATTGATTTTGATATAGTAGGTGGCCAATGTTTTATCTTTTATTTTTAATTGGAATATTTTTATTTTTTATCAGCACATCACTGTTGTACCTACTTGAAAACAATATTTCAGCATCTTGTGCCAGCTTACTTGTTTTGATACTCGGAACTACAATATTTAATTAACATTTTCTTTTGTAAGCCGTTACAGTTGAAGTGCATTATGTAATAGACAAACTCTTAACATTCTTACACTGACCAGATATCTTCTTAAGGAACCATTAAAGCAATGACTTAAAGCTGTTATTTGTTCAGGAGCTATGAACTGATGGAAAGAATTCTGAAAGTTTATATCTATGAAGATGGGCCAACACCCATTTTCCACACTCCAGAGCTTCAAGGCATCTATGCATCTGAAGGATGGTTCATGAAATTGATGGAGGAGAACTGGCGATTTGTGGTGACAAATCCAAGCAAAGCTCACTTATTCTACCTTCCCTATAGTTCGCGTCAGCTAGGACTTACTCTCTACGTGCGTAATTCACATAATTTGAGGCCCTTATCACTCTTCTTGAGGGACTATGTGAATATGATTGCTGCCAAATATCCTTTCTGGAATCGAACTAGAGGAGCAGATCATTTTCTAGTTGCTTGCCATGATTGGGTAAGTTTACCTGACTGTCCATATAGATTATATTAGTTTTCTAAATTATATGAACATATCTTCCTACTCTTGCAATAATCATAGGCTTCATGTATAGTCTTTGCTGCTGGTGTTATCACCTGCCTCTATTTTCATCTTTCTTCTTTTCCAAGTGTCAATGCATATCTGATAACTGAGAATTTGCTAGAAAAGGATATTCAGCTATTCTGATTTTTCCCATTTTGTGGAGCAAATATCTGATTATGTTAAGCCACATGACGGTGAGATATATTGTAATTGGTTGAAGCACATAAATTTTCTTAAGAACATCGAGCTGCTCAGAAAGGCAATAATCAGAAGTGAGATACTCTATCTGGCATTCTACATCCGATATACCTTTTCTGGATATTGTAAATATTGCACAATCTAGAGAATAGATCAAAAGTAACTGTTCTACTAGATAACCATATTAAAATTATTAAATATATTGAAAAATTCTAACAACAGTTTTAATCATGCTTGTATACACAATAATTGCTGATAACCAACGTTTTAAGTTTTGGTAGAAATGGATTAATTTTTGCTGACGCCAAACTAAAATGGACACCTAGTTTTGAGTTTCAATCATTTTCATTAGTTTCAGCCAGTTTCTAGTAAAACTGACTGATTTCATTCCAATTTTGGTGGTTTCGGCCATTTTCGGTCAAACTGACTGGAACAAGCAATAGATTATGTCTTTTTGATGGTGTTTACAAATATTTATTTATTTAAGTACTTAAGCTATATACTATCGATTTTCAAAAGTTTTTCCTTCTTTTCGTGAGTTAAAAGACGTGATAGATGATAAATTTAACCCTTCTTAGGCGAAGAAAACTGTTATTACCATACTTTATAAAGACTAACATGAGCAACTAGATACAATATATTTCATATAATAACATATTCTTTCATATAAGGTAGAAATAGCATTCTATAATTACATGAGTTTAATTAAATAGAAGCTTTATTTCAAAAATATAAGAAAAAATATCTAATTTCAATATACTTGTGGGTTCCACCAAAAGTAAAATATAACAACTTTTTAGAGAAGTGAAGTTCAAGAAGTAAATAATATATGTGTATGTTCATATTACAAATTACCAGTATGTTTAATCTCACTTATATTCAATATTTACTTCCGTCTAAATGTGTTGAGAGTCGAGACTACACAAATAAAGAACCTAGATAACACAAAATACTCTAAAATATTGTGTTATTATTATTCTTTGTTTTTCTTCTATTTTTTTTTTTTATTTGTTTGTGAAACTTTAAAACTTGGGGCGGCACTTCCAAAACAACTGAAATTGCTGAAATCAGAACTCCAGAGGCCTGGTCAAAACTTAAACTGAGTTTTCAAACCTTGCTTTTAGCAAGATTTTTATTTGAGGCATAAATGCTCTACATACTTGGGTAGGCCATGGCTGCTACATGTCGTGCAAATGACAAATCGTCCCTTTCTTGATGAGGGCCATCTAACACACATGAGTTCCACACCTTAAGTGAGTATAAGGTTGCTTGTAGCTGGTCGGCAGTTCTTGCCTCCATATACATCAGTCTGATGAAGAAGTGCATCTTTTGGTTTTAACATGCTCTGGCAAACCGGTGATGGATCTATAGCCATTACAGTGGAGCTTAAGAGTGTAATAAATGAAACACTATGCAGAAATAAATACAATCTATATTTTTATCCTCAAAAAACAAAAATAGAAAAAGGTACAGATGGTTGAGCAACCTTGCATTTGTTACGCATGAAAGCAAGTGAGTTTCTTTGTCAATATCGGAATGCATATAAATGATTTCATGCAAAAAAAAATTGCCTCTTTAACACCTGAGGGTGGTCCAAAACAACACATTATAACAGGTCCCTGTTTATCTAAAAGTTGGTGATGATTGCTTTGACATCACAATTTTTTCTCCATTAAAAAAACAAAACTATATGACTAGGATGAATGATATCAATTACTCATCTTGTTTCTTTTGTCTGTGGAATGCATCTCATGAAATTAGCATTTCATCATTGTTGTAATATCATTCGACCCTATCTTTTAATTCTTTATCATTTCCAATTCATGCAGTGACTTGCCTGTTTATAGATTGGAACACTCAGTTACTGGCTAGCATCTAATAGAGGCTCATATACATTTTCAAAGAAAATTTGATTCTATAACCATCTGCACATCTTTTTAAGTTTGGAAAATTTGGAAATTCTTAGAATTTTTGAAGGAAAAATACATTGCTAAAATGAGACATCTTGAAATTAAAATTCCTAACAAAATCTTGTTAAAGGGATTTCTTGAAAAGTGTTTTAAGAGAACTTATTTCGATGAGTATTTTAACTCGTCAACTAGCTTGCAAATATGCCTGCGACTATTTTTTCTTTTATCATTTTATTGACCAAGTATACACAGATATTCTTGGGACATGTAAATATATGTGTGTAAGTATGTAAATTTTCTTCTTATTGGAGCATAAATATATGGAAAGTTTTCAAATTTCACATGTCAGAATCCGTGGCATAAAATTTGTTGTCTTGATCTGCATACCATAAATTTTATAAAGAATGTATGTGTTTTATTTTAGTATGGTTCTTTTGCTCTGGTTCACTTTTGTGTTTTGTGCTCTGGCAACTCTGGTTGCATCCTTCTTCTTGGATTTTCTTCAGGGGCCTTACACAACAACAGCCCATGAAGAGCTGCGTGAGAACACCATCAAAGCTTTATGCAATGCAGATGTTTCGGAGGGAATTTTTGTTCGTGAGAAAGATGTGTCCCTCCCTGAAACAACCATCAGATCACCAAAGAACCCCCTCAGAAATGTAGGTGGTGGAAAACCTGTTTCCAAACGTTCTTTTCTTGCATTCTATGCTGGGAACATGCATGGGAGGGTCAGACCCATCCTGAACAAGTATTGGGGTGATGATGAAGATATGAGAATCTACCGTCGCCTGCCAAACAGGGTATCCAAAAATATGTCATACGTCCAACACATGAAGTCGAGCAAATTCTGCATCTGTCCTATGGGCTATGAGGTAAACAGCCCAAGGATTGTGGAGGCTATATATTACGAGTGTGTTCCAGTGATCATAGCAGATAATTTTGTGCTTCCTTTTGATGAAGTGTTCGATTGGAGTGCTTTTGCAGTTGTTGTAGCAGAGCAGGATATACCTAACTTGAAAAATATTCTTTTAGGAATTCCTCTCAGAAGATATATGTCTATGCTTGCTGGTGTGAAGATGTTGCAGAAGCACTTCTTGTGGCATGCCAAGCCACTGAAGTATGACATTTTTCACATGATTCTGCATTCAATTTGGTTTAACAGATTGAACCGGATTCAACTTCAGCAGTAACAATGTTTGCTGCAATAATTCATGCAAGCTTATCAAGTTAGAATATCATTGTTTAAAGATGAGAGCTTCTTTGTCATCTTGAACCATGAGGAGACTGATTACTATTTGGCATGCCGATTGGAGAAGATGATTTGAGTTAAAGCCTGTCCTTGATACAAAAATCTGATTTGTATATGTTTCGAGTCTTTTTCCACCTGGCAGACTGGCTGTTTTTCATAGTTGAAGATCCAGAGGTTTGAACACAAATGTTTCTCCAATGAGAACAGGCAGTCGGAATAGGGAAGTTCACTTCAGGTATGAAAGCATATGTTGTTTTATCTTGCTTTGGTTTTTATGTTGATTGAGGTCAATCATTCTCTATTTATTCAAAATAATAATGGCCATCAGGCATGAGGGTCTTTGGTACCCAATTAGATAAAAATCAAGAAATACAGTGGGTATCCACATCCAATGTTCGAACCATGGGCCTCTCATAAGTGGAGAGGGGTGCCAACCAGCTCAAACAAGGTTGGTTGGCAAGTGGAATTAACTCTTTTTTTGTTCATACTTGCCACCATCAGATTCCTGGTAAATAAAAAATGACATGCCCAAAAGTAACAATTTTATTCCAAATTCTGGTGCTTTGTTTGCAGGTTCTTTTTCCAGATTTTGAGGGCAAGGGAGGGATCCCATCTGACTTCATTGAGAGGACTTTTTGCTGGTCTATTATTTTTTAGAATTTTTTGTAAACAGCAGAATGGAAGAGCACCAAGAAATGATCCACAACTCAAGTAATTCTTCAACACTTGTGGAATAAGAAGAGAGATTGTAAAGTTGGTACTCCTACCCTATTCAAAAATTCTTTCAAGAATAATTCCCATTGTATGTTACACATAAAAGATAGCACGTGATTCTTTTGTAACTTCTTGAGTGAATTCCTTTTTTGGCAATATCTATGATGGTATCATCACTGAACATGTTGCATAATAGTCTATGTTGTAGCTCATGTGTGAAAGATTCTTGTTAAGCCTATAATGTTATTTTGAGAAGGTCTATAATGTTATTGACACAATAATACCAATATTGACCCTAGTTGAGAATTTTCAATTTGCTTTGATATCGTCATTGTATACCGTAGTATAGTCAGCCTTGATTTTTTTTAGTGACTAAATTTATTTATTTATTTATATATTTTTGTTGCTTGTGATTGGCACTTCATACATTGAGTATGTAGTGCCAAAATGACCAAATTATTATTTTTGGTATCAAGATTAATAAGACTAGTTATATTAAACGTTGGCATTGCTTGTTAGGACAAAAGGAAAGTTTGAGAGCTCTACATTATGGGAAAATTGATTAAATCAATACCAATCTTGTTTGGCATTAATTTTGTAGTTTAAATATTAAAATAGGATTCATCTGTGCCCTTTACGGGGGCTCCACTCAATAATCCAGAATTCTTGGTTATAATTACTTAGAACTACTTACTTAGAACTACTCTCTGCCATGGTACCTCAATGGGATCCGGTTTGTATCCTTCGCGCGAGAAAAGATTCACCTTCTTTTATGTAAATCCACCATTAGATCATCCACTACACAGATCTCAAAGCGATCAAAATTTTGTCATTCATCTCCTGCACAGATCTCGAAGTAATTGGTGGATAATCCAACGGTGGATTCATGCGAAGCAAGAAGGCGGATTCTTGTTTCGCGTGAAAGATACAACCCTGACCCACCTCAATGCCATAATAAATTTGTTCCATCCTTATACTAGCATTGTGATGTCAACTCATGTTTTAGTTTGTTATTATTGTGCATCCTGTACCAGGGGTCTTATCTTCCGTAAATATGTGTCAAAGTGAAGAAAACAGGAGACCTATCTTCATATTGGCAGCGAAAACTGTATGGAGCTAAATCCTTTGCTTTGTCATCTACTCCTTGTCTTCAAAGCATTTGAACTTCCTCGTAAAGGAAGTATCGAAAGGACTTGAAATGCTCACTCTATGCATTTGCTAAGCTCAAGCAGTCTCTCAAGTTTATGCATTCCTAAATTGAGAGACAAAGATCCATCAGTATAGTTTACTCTTTTCATCATATGCCATCCCTCTTGATTTGGGTTCATCCATTCTTTTCTTTTATTTGCTGTGTAACTGTTGAGTAATCAGCAATGAGCCAATGACTCTAGCGAGTTGTTGTGGTATAATGTATGGTGTGACCTTTTGGCCTTGGATCCTAGTCCAGTTGGTTCAATAGAAAAGGTAAAGAAATAATTATATTTAAAAAACTTTGTAATGGGTAATTAAGATAGGACTGGCTATTTGACCCTCAGCTAGTCCTCTCTGCCTTAACTTTTTCAACTGATCTTTGATGCCTATTTGTTGCTGATTGTTCACCCAATTTGTTCTTTATAATTAAACATATGGAGGGTGTTTTCATGCACAGCTAGATCTTGATATTTCATGACTTCAATACTGGTTGCGTGTTTCAAAGCAAGGCTAATCCTGATTTTTGACATTATAAATTATGATTTGTAATGCTAGTCCTTTGCTGTGAAATCTCCTGAAAGTCCTAAAATCGCAAGACAGAAGATTTCTACATTGAATATAATTTTTGAGTTCGAGTTTTTCTTCCTTCATCATCTTCTCTTTTTTCCCCCTCATTTTTTAACCTTCTTTTTTTAACAGCAAAATGCCTTGTATAATATCTTAATTTTTGATGTTTAAAAATTTAAATGTAAGAAAAAGATAAGTTCATGACCTAGAAATTAAAATCCTCCAAATGCAGCCTTACCGAGCAGTCTAACAAAAAGGAGCATAAAGGTTAATAACATACGCACAGATCAATAAAGCAGTGAAAATATCTAAATTTAACAGGCCTCCAAGAGAGGTTACATATGTAGAGATCAATAAGACCATATGTCAATTTGGATAAAATGCATCGATGCCTAAAATAGAGCATATACCGACAATTTCAAGAAGCTAATTTTACACCTGTATCAGTCAAAAATCTTAAAATTAAACAGCCTCCAAATTGATGGTAGCAGCACATAATTCTGGACTCCTGGATACTACAAAATCTTGCTGTGAGAAGGTCCAAATTGTGTGCTTTGTGAATTTCATATCATCATATGCATGCTTTAATATTTGTTTGCATGTCAATTGTATGTTAATTATCAATATTATGAACTTGGCTACATAAACCAACTTCTTAATAACAAATGAAGGGACCTTTGTGCAATTCAGAAGCAAACCTGGCAAATTGTCCAAAAATAATCTAGAAGAAGGTTTTTTTTTTTAAAAAAAGAATCTGATCATAAATTATGAGCAACAGAACAAGGAAAAATCAAACTAGGGTTGGCAGGTCAGGTGAAAAGGCTGAGTATTGTTTAATAGCTGCAGATGCAACTAAACTCGCACCATTCTCACTTGGTCTATGTAATATCAGTGTGTACTCCAGATTTTATTGTTATTCTGTGATTGAATATAGTACCTGAGGTAATTCAGACTTGTATTTTGAGAGAAAGTTGCTCACAAATTATTCATTATCTTATAAGTAGATCTTGATAGAGTGCAAGACTTAGTACAATGATTAGATTGCTCGAATATGCTTTTTCGTGCGAGAGGCTGGAGTGGATGGCGAGACGAGCGGGGACGAGCCTGGCGTCGGCCTTCTTCTTCGAGTCCCTGAAGCCGGTAATCCTGCTATCAACCTCCGCCGCCGCCGGAAGATGTGAGTGACGGCGAGGAAGCGAGATCCGTGTCCCTTTCCTATTTCTCATCTTTTTTCCTTTTCTTTGGATTCTTGATTTGCTTCTTGATTACTTGTTTCTCGTTTTCTTGCTTTCTCTTCGGATTCTTGAGACGGTTTTCGATTTCTTGGCTGGTTTCTGCGTTCTTTGGATTTTATATATGATTCTTGATTTCTGATTCAGTTTTGGTTTCCTTCGGATACTTCATACGGTTCTTGGTTAGTTGATTGTTGGTTTCTTGTTTTCTTGCCTTTTCTTTGGAGATGGATTCGAGAGATGGTGTCTGGTTTTGGTTGGTTCTTGATTATATATGGTGATCTCCGTGTAATGCTGTGTCCTCACTGTGATTTGTCGGGGTCTAGTTTTGTGATGATCATTTCGATCCGGTTCTTTCTCAATGCGTTTTATTCAAAAGTTTGGAGGTGTTGGCGATTTATTTTCGTTTTAGAGTTTTATTTTTATTCTAAGTTCAGTATATTAGATATAATATGTTTTTATTATCAATTTTTTGGTTATTTTAATTGAATGGTTTCCATGTCATGGTTTGTGAATTCTTGGAGAGATCGAGTTCCTCTTTCCCTTAATGGCAATTGAATGTTTTCCATGTCTAATGGTTCTTGAATTCTTGGAGGGATCCAGTTCCTCTTTAACTTAATGGTGGTGAACTGTTCTGCAGGGACTAGAATTGGAAACAATCTAGTCTCTTTCAGATATTCTTCTGGCGACTGAAGTGGTTTTGTTTTCTTTTTGATCTTTCTTTTGTATTATTAGTGATATAGGAATCTGGATTTCTGCTTGAGTTACAATTTTGATGCTCTTGAAAGGGCACTTATTTTTGAGCTTATGATACTTGGGTTTTGATAATCTTTTCTTCCCCATTGATTGATGATGGGGATGAGTTCTTAATATAGCTTCTGTTGGTTATTTCAGTTTGAGTTGCATTTGGAGTTCAAAAATATGTTTCTGAATTGGGTTATTGATCCTACAATCATTCAATTCATGCCAGAGTTCCAAGTTATGTTGTTGACAGGGGAATTTCTTTTTGTTATTAATGTAAGGGTTTCTTGAAATGTTCATTATCTGCTTTACTTTTTTTGCTGATTCTTCTTTGAAATCTTTTATGAGAATTTGATTTCATATTTCTGGTGTTGATTGAAATAAAGATTTGTGATTCATGTTTAAATGTCTTTATCCTTGTCTAGTTATGCTGCACAATGATTCCTCCACAGCTGTAACTAGTTTGCATGTGAATGCAGCTGTTTATTGCAATTTCTATTGTCTATTTTTTCGCTTGATATGCATGTTATGTTTTGTAGGATAGTTTGATTTGGTATCTCTAGTTGATGTCTAAGGCAAAGATCTGTTATTTGCATTGGGGTCTGTCACTAGGATAGCTTACTGGAGCTGTTGGGTGTGGTTTTGTGGTATTGTTAAATCGCTAGACAGTGGATGAGTGGGGTTTTCTTATTGGGCTTGTTGCTTCATTATATTCTGTTTATTTTCATCTAAGAAGCTGGTATGTTCAGTGTCTAAATAGGTATCAGAAGATTTATCCATTCTTTTTCAATGGCTGTCTTTCATATGCATATCTCCCTGCAGATGGCAAACGGGGACTTAAATAGATAATTTGCTGCTATAGGAATCTCTTTCTGTCTTGCTTTTGAACCAGTGACAGTTTTATTTAATGAAACTGAAGGATGTATGCTGTTTGTTTTATTTTCTCCAGCAGTGCTTGATGTTGCAGAATCTATATATCTTTGTGGCATGTGGTAAGCGGACTTCCAATATGTCATGACTCTTTTTTAGTATATATTTGAAGTATTTTTATTAATTTATTGGTTGATTATAAGGTTGTGTCATCTTTCTTTTTGTAAATATGGGTACCTACCTGCTTTATGTTATTGCAAATGCTATCTGGATATTCAATATATTCATTAGACAGTCTTGTGCACTGTGCTTTTTAAATATATTCTGTGGAAAAGGAGACATATTAAAACTTCAGAAAAGAAACCTTTTTTTAACGGAAAATTTAGCATTTAGTAAGGAAAGTTTACAAATAACTATTCCAGAAAGGTTAGCTTTGTAAACTTGAACTCAGCTTGTGATCCATGTGATTGAATAAGAAGAAATGATATCATCAAAGGATGTGATCTTATAATCTGTTGACATATTATTCAGATTATATAGTGCACATAATTTGTGTGAGTAATTTGTTGGGTTGTTGATCAATTTAATTTTACTTTTATTAGTTCTCTGCTCTTTGAGGGCAATGCTAATCATGGCCTATGGAATAGGCTCTCTTCTACCATCTAACGGACCAAGCAGAATCAAGAACCCCGCCTGCCCACCCAGAAAAAAAATTCCCCCCAACCAAAAAAAGACACATTTTCATTTTCATTGTCAACATCTGCTTCCTTTTTATATTTTATTTGTTTATTATTTTGTTTATCCGTTCTTTGTTCTCTGATTACTATTTGTATTTTCATTTCATCTTGATTTGTGTTTCAAGTTTTCATTTATTTTCTATTCATTTTGTCAGGTTATCGCTGCTCGTTTGCGAATTTACTTTCGTCCATTCGGTTTTTTAATTTTTCATAATTTTTAACTGTTTCATCATCCTTTGGTATGTTAATCACTTCTCAGTTTTTTTTTTTTTTTTTGATATCTGTTTTGTAATATAGTTTAGCTATCTGTTTTGTTATATGTGTTTCGAATTTCCTTGTTTCTTTGGTATTCTATATATTTTTTTTCTTTTCCATCTTTATTTTCCCTTTTTGCAAATCCAGTTTTGTAATTGTAATAAGGTTATGTTCTCTCTTTTTATTATCTATTTTCAGATTTTAAGTTTATTTCAATTGACTTTAATATTTGTCTTGTAATATATTTTTGTATTTCTTTGGAATTTTTGCTTATTTTGTGTTGCAAATTCAGATATTTTTTTTTTGTATTTTAAACTTTTTGTCTTTGTAACTTCAATTTTCTATTTTCTTATTTTAGTCTGTCTTCCTCTTGGTATCTTTTTTTGTGTGATAAAGTTTTTCTGTTTATTTTAATTTATTTTTTATCTTTTTGGTTTTGTATGCCTGATTTCCAATTAATTTAGTCTTTTGGTAGTTCATTTTACAATTTCATTTTATTTTGACTATTTTTTAGCCTACCACTAAAGTCTAGGAAGATCCTAATGTTGTCTAGTAACTTGAGTTATGAAAAAATAAGGTGGATTTCTCGTCCTGTCAACAAGTCCTCCATAATTCATGATAGCCTCTTCTATGCTACTGAAGTTTACATGGCCAGAAAGTTGGAACTAAATTGTATCGGATTAACCTGAGATTCATACTTGATGTGAAATTTATCAAAAATTTGATGGATCATATCTTGATTCATGAAGATATTTATGACAGCAGCATAGAGAAGCTTCATCAAAAAAACAAAAAATTGTTGTGTACAATGCATACACCATATAGCCGTGCATGCAGCCAATATTGGCCGTTGATTTTTATAAAATTTATTCATCAAGCGTGCGTCTTACCATGCTGGTGCATGGCAATAATTTTTTGGAAAAGAGTGTCAAAATATAGTTTAATTATGCTCTATTATATGAAAGTCTTCTCTTTATTTTTATAGTTTAGTTCATAAAACAATGTTTCAACGCATCGGAACTTTATCAACTGTTATACAAATTATAAAAGCTATTATTTGTCTCATTCTGTGTGATGTAATACTAAAATAGTGTTATAACAAACAATAATGGATGATAGTGGAAAAGCAACAACATTGTTATCCCGATAATTATTTATTTAATAAAAAAAATACAGGTGATGGTACAGACATTTTATGGAGGACATTTTTTATAAAAAAATAAATTTTGAAAATATTATTTGATTAACAAGACAATGCAAATTCCTAATAAACTGTCTTTAATTGTGTTACAACGGTCCATTATAGTGCTAAACAATCTATCAAAACAACCATTATCTTTTTTTTCTATGATATGTTATATATAATGTAACAGAGAGATGGAAACTCAAACCATTATGATGTTATAACATACTGCTAAATCATGTTATAGACCAATTAGTTACACAGGGGATTCCAATTTGTGTTTAAATTGAGCAAGAATTGCTCCAAGCTATGCATAACCTCAAATTCACCTCTAACCCCCGCTAAATTGTCTTTATCAAAAGGTCATGATCTGCTCTAAAGACCTGAACACCCTAATAGCCCTAGCCAAATTAACGTAACTCCAACTCACGGATACATTGGAGGGTTTCCAAGAGAGAGCGACTTCTTGCAGGTAGTGACGTGCCAATGGCTGGTAATGCTTTGTTGGCTTTGAGATGTCTCTAAAATCAACAAACATCAGAAAAACCAGCTTCTATTGAGAGTTGATTGTGAATGCTCCGAAGCACGATGATATGCAAAAGTTGTAGGGCTTTTTTCTTGAGAAAATTATGTTCAATTATCCTAAATTATTTTTTTTGAGTCCCAACTTCTCTCATCATTGCAAATTATGACAAATGTAACAATCTCATACAATTCTAATGAACAACGCTTACATGAAAACTTCGACCCACTAAATTTTTGAGCACAGTCCTTCACCTCTCAGCATGATTGTGAACTAACACTCCTACAAAGTTGTCCATTGTCATATTTTCATTATATCTATGGGTGGCTATGATTATATGAATATATCTATGGATGGCTATGATTCTCTAATGCATAACATCTCTGTTCTCTGTGAAAGAAGTTAATGGAATAAGTTAATAATATTTTTGTGAAAGGTATATACATCAACAACTAGTGCCGACGTATATTCCATTGGTAGCAATTTGAAGGGGGTGGCAACTTCTGCGGCTCCAGCTTTGATAACATTCAACCTCTTCATCCCCCATATTTCTCCATGGAATTACCATTGGATATAATGATGTGGTTTGTAAAGCACCTTTAGCAGTACATATTTCTCCATGGAATTACCATTGGATAAAGTTTATTTTATTCAGTAACTGGGTAGCGCAATCAAAATCTGTAGATCAAAAACCAGCAATTAATGTACTTTTTAAAGCTTTTAGTCACTTAGATAAAGTAAAAAAGAAACATTTAACCATAGATCCCACAGCCGGACACCTTTGCATTAAATATCGAAAGAAGTTCTTTGATTATCGAGGCTTTTGTTCTCCTTGTCATTATATACCCACTGAAACCACACCGAAGCTTCCTTGCGCCATCAAACAAAGTATATGAAGGACACATTTAGTTTGTGGGAAAAAAAAATTCTCACACAAACATTCTTTCTGAAAAATTGATGTCTCAAATTTTTTTTTTGAATATTCCATTGGACAAAAAAAAATAGTACATTTAGTTTGACTTATATTTAATTAAGTATATATATTTATTAAAAATTATATAAAATACATATTATACTCTTAATAAAAAATAATTGTATTCCATTCTATTTGAAAATATTTTTAGAAAAAAATTATCCTAATTTTTAACCAATAAAAATTAGATTTTTCTGTATTCTATATAATTTTTTCTTATAAAATATAAATTTTTTATTTTCATTAAAAAGAATATTTTATTTTTTCTCTTAAAACTTTAAGAAAATAGTTTTTCATCTTCCCGTCCACTCCATTTTCCTTTCTTTTTTGCGAAACCAAAGAATCTCAACACTGAGCCCAGGAAAAATCTCCTCTTGCCCCTTTTCGCCGTGAAGTCATTTCTTGTACCAACATTCCCGTCAACACGAACCTCCAGTTGTCGCCTGTTGATTCGCAGAAAGCTGTTCGGTTTCCACAAGCTTGTTCAGGTGGACTTCCGACGACCGACTTCCCAAGATAACTCTTTCCCGGGTCTCCTGTTTCCCCTCTGAGGCTGAGGAGAGATGGACGAGCTGGATCCGTGCGACAGCGATGCGGAGGGCTCGGAGTTGTCGGATTCGTTCGACGACCGGCAGCTCACGGCGGCGGAGGTGGAAGGGGATCCCGTGCCGGCGGTGGAGGGGCTCAGCATCTCCGGCGAGGCACGCCCGGGGCGGTTCCTCCAAGTCTGCGGCTGGGCCATTAATGGAACAACTCGTTGTGATTTCGCGGTGGGTGCGATTTCTTGTTTTTCTTTATAGAATTTAGGGGTAAATTTGATTCTTGATCTCTTTCCAATCTTCATTTATTTTCCTTTCAGTGGGCACGCTGCTCGGAAAGGGGAAATTTCAGCTACATAGAAGGTAATCCCCTCGCACTTTACTTTTCATGGGTTTTTTTTTTTTTTGGTGCGCAGTTTCATGGATGCGAAGGATAAATTGACGATATTACCATAACCAACTTCATCCTTCTTTATCTTAGTTCTAAATACAATGGCCAAGGCGATATTTTTCAAGGGAGACTCTTGCCTCAGTACATATCTGTCCCATTTGAGAAAAGATAAACAACTGAATTTTTTTGGTTATATACTTCTATGCCTATTTACTTGGATAGTAACTGTATAATATCCTGCACACTAGGAAAAGGACTGTATGAAGGAGAAAGGAGACAAGCTTATATTGTGAATTCATGATAGAAAACTCATTTACAATTTCTGTCTGAAGCTCCTATATTGTATATATTGATCTGTTTTATGTTTTTTAGTCTTTTCCCTTCAAGATTTACTTAAGATTGTGAAGCCTTTGCCTGCACCTTTAGCCATTTACGGTAAAATAGCAGATTATTTGAATGTAGCTGTTGCTTGATGAGGTTTCCTATGTCAAACATGCTCGACCAATTTTAGCTGGAATCACTTAGGCAGCAGACAAATGTAAAATAAATGGATCTGGACAAGTCTTAGCAGCCAGCGAATAATATAATCTAAGGGCTTCTTTGGGTGTTCCTACAGGAATTGAGCTAGTTGGCCCACCCAACCCGTGGGTTTGAAGGGTCTGTAGGCTTGTTGGTCGAAGGAAAAAAGACCCATGCATGGAGGTTTTCTTCCTCCCATAAGAATTGGGCTGGGGGTGTGGGTTGATATGGGTTATGCCCAAATGGACTTCCCAATCCCGGAATCCAGCAAGAAATCGAGCCTAGTCTTGCTGGATTATCCAAACAGGCCCAAGGATACTTAATAACTCCAGGATTGGAGTTAGATGTTAAATGTACTTGGTTCAATGTGTGTTTTGAGACACTTTCATTATTTTAATATGGATTAGCTGCTATCATAGTAAGATTGTAATCTATGATGGCTGATTTCGAAGACCTATATCCAGGGTCCCATACAGACAATTTTGTCATGCCATTTTTTCCCCAAAGACAAAGGCAAGAACTTCATAGTTCCAAGATTTTGTGAAGTACACCATGATATTTTTTTTAAGAAATATAAATTGGCTTCATACTGTTGTAGTGGTTTAAGTGATGCTAGAGAGGAGACAAAATAATCTTATATTTGAAGAGGAACAAGTTTACACACCACAAAGTTTCCACTTAAAAACAAACTTAAATTGGGGAGTTACTAAAATTAAGGCTTCAATATATTGAACTTGAAAGAAGCTGAAGGCATCAATGTACATTATAATTTAGAAAATCTTGAATTTTGTGAAGCCAATTGTAGACTGTTCATCAAGGTCATCTAGGTTAGGTCATTCCTAATTTATTAACATTTGAGCACCTGAAAGTTCCAGCTAGGAGTCAACTGTGGACGCGGATTTGGAAGCCTACATCTCATCAATGGGATTATACTTTATTTCTTCGAGAAGCATCATTTTTATTCTTCTATTTTTGCTATACTCATCTGATCATGTTGATACAATAGATCAAACTGGGTAGGTTCAATTTAAAATTTTGATTTAGTTTTTTAACAATTCTCTATTGCAATAGGTGAAAACAAAGCTACTTATCTGGTTACTGCTGATGATGTTGATTCATATCTAGCTATTGAAGTCATACCTGTTGGGAATGGTGAACAGATGGTATATTTTCTTCCTTAGTTCTCCTCTTTGATTCTTATGCAAATAATCTTGCGAGTACATGATAGTTATGTATTGTTAACACTACTTATCTAATTAAAAATGATGAAAATATAGAACTATTGTTAACTAATGAAATATATGTTCTTATGGAGCTATTTATCTATTTAACATATCTAAACATGTTGGCAGGTGCAAACAAATATAAAATAGTTTGCTTCCTTATATGATCTCACCACTGGATTAGTGTTCTATTCTGCCAAACCGGGCCGAACCACCCAGTTCGGATAGTGCCGAACCGACCCGGTACGAAACCAGGTCGGTTCGCCTGTTATATTCGGTTCCGGCCCCGTACCGGCCGGAGCTAACCAGTAAGTGCCCGAACCGGCTGGAACCGGTCGGTTCGGTGCAAACTCGATGCGAACCGGCTGGAACCGGTCACTAATCGACCGGAATCGGCTGGTAAGTGCCCGAACCGGCTGGAATCGGTCGGTTCGGTGCAAACTCGATGCGAACCGGCCGGAACCGGTCACTTACCGACCGGAATCGGTTGGTAAGTGCCCGAACCTGCTGGAACCAGTTGGCTCGGTGCAGACGCGGTGCGAACCGGCCGATTCGCACTGAGTCAACCCGGTGCCAAACATTCTGGCACTGCAGTACTGCAACACTTGTAGCACTTTGCATAAAATGTATCAGGGCACTTGTTGAGAAGGCGGCCTTCCTAACAAAATTTCCAAAAGCGGCTCTACCGCCTTCTCCCTTTCCAAAAACTCCACAAACAACACTGATTCAGGCTATCAAAAAAAAAATTTAAAGTTAAATAAGGTGTGCGTCCTCTCCCTACCCCATTTTCTTCTTTTTTAAGAGGCTTTAAAAAATAGCTCAAAAATTACAAAATGAGGAAAGTTCATGCTAAAATTTTTGATTTAAGCTTGATTTTTTTATATATTGTAGATCTTTGAACGATCTACGCGCTGACATAAAAATTTTTAATTTTTGAATTATATATAATTTTTAAAAATTAAAAATATATTTTTATGTAAAAGATAAAATAAATAAAATAAATTAAAAATAAAAATACTGTAAAGTTAGAAACGTATTTAGGGGCATGCAAGCTACTCTCCATAAAAATTTGGTGTCCATTCATTCAAGTTTTGATGCGATCATGTCTGCAGTGGTCTAGGCTTAAATTTGAAAAAAAATAAAAAATAAATAGCCTTTGATGCATGTACGAGAACCTAGAAAAATATATGTAGCATCTATTATTGGTTTCCATATAGATCTGAGCTGAAATTAATTTTTTGAAATAATAATATTTAAACAATATTTTTAAATTCAAAAATAATTAAAAATATTTAAATAATACTAAAAATTATAAAAATTTAATAGTACGCATTATATAATTCAGAAGTAATTTCTGAGGTAGAAATCATATTTTTATGAATTTATGAAACCTAATGACTAGGCAGATGACCTACCTTACCAATCGCAATTTTAGCTTATTCTACTATGAAGCAACCCCTGGAACTCCTCTAAACATATAGAGGTAAGATAACGGGGTTCGTTTTAGGTAATTGTGTTCATCTTTAAGGCAAAAATTATAAGCGAAAGAGTAAACCTGAAATAGTCCCAAAATGAGTTGGAGTGTGCTGTGGTAGTTATGTCAATGTCAACATTTATACTGGTCATCAAATACAATGTATGCTCAGTTTCATGCTTCCATATACTTCCAAACAAACAAATATGACATAATTTGGCATAAATTCACCACTGCATATGTTTATCAAAATTTCAGCTTGCCCAAGATTTATAAGTTTAATGAAATCATGTCAGATCCATTTTGAACTTCAGAAAAATAACCCAGAACTTGGTGCTTTTGAAACTTGAGGAAGTTCGGTGGACTGCGACTATGCCATAGAATCTATGATGGAGAAAATTATCCTATATGTACATTTATAATAAGCATTTGCCTTCTTGTTTATTGTATGAGTACTATACATATCTGGGAATTTTTAGAGACATCTATATGAAGTACAAGTATCATCAATACTCATAAAATTCTCTGTGAGTTAGGCATATAGAGTTTTCCCTTGATATACTAAAGCATATGATAGTAGTTCTCATAGTCTATAAGCTGCTTTTAACGGTTCGGATTCAAGGAAGTGAAAACATAGCAGGTCAAATATTTTCAATGTGTTGGAACTTGACCTTAATATGCTTAATTCCCCTGTTAAGAGTCTAAGAGTTTGCAATTTGCATTATGCCAATTATCATAAGAGAGGTGTAGAAGTAATATCGCTTGTCAAAGTGAAGGTGAGAGTGAAACAACCTCTACGATAGTATAAGGCACGGAAAGATGGCGAAAGGGTTGCTTTTCATACTTTTATAAAATGAGGGGAGGTCTAGGAAAACAACGAAAATAGATGCTGACCTCTGATCAGTAGGATCACTGGCCAATCAACATTATTGAGAGCTTAGAGCTTTAATGTAGAGACATAACAGAAAAATGGTTCCGAGCAACAACCCCTCAAAGTTATCAAAGAATATGAGCACAACTATAAATAAAACTGAAGGAGAAGCTCTGAGATGCTAGGTGACCATAGAAACTGCATGCGTAATGGCTAGACACAAGCTAGTGAGGTTAAGTCATACTTGTTGCCTCTGGGTACGGGATGCAGCTTCATATGAAGCTATATATAAAAATTGAAAATACTACTAAGGCAAACACCATCAGTGAAATACTAAGTAACCTTCATTGAGAGAGAAATCTCGAATCTCAAAAAGTTGTGAAGGAGGCCAAGCTACATTTTATACTGCCAATGGAGAAGCTGCTTGAATGGGCAGAATCGTATTATCATCATCAGCAATTATGATATTGTTGACATAAAGCAAACTTTTTAAGTTGACAAGTTGCTTGATGAGGATTGCAAATATGATTGGAAGGCAAGTGATGCAGCACAAGGTGTAGCCAATAGGTACTATGACCAACTAGACCATGCCAAGCATCGAGGGAGCCAGCGGATTCATGGGCAAAGACTGCAGTAAGCAAAAATTTAGAGATAATGTCAAATTTTGGTCATGTTTATATATTTGTAATAGAATAATTCTAGTATGTTTTCTTATTGTCGAGTCTTATTTCGAATATAATTCTACATTGGGTTTAATGCCCGAATTAGGGTAGGGCATCATGTCCAATAAATAAGCATGTAATATATTGTAAGGGACAGTCTTGGAGATATTAATATTTTTTTGAGAGAGAATTTCTTTCACCAAGTGAAGGATTCTTTAACCTAGTTTTCGTCTATTTGTGCGTTGATCTTCGAAGCATAACCTCGTCGATCAAATTGCTCCTTCTTCCTTTTCCTGATGCGTCTGTAAGAGTATGGCTTATATAATTTCTTCTTATGGAGATCAGGTATGAAGAAAGACATTCTTTATGTGTACAATAGGAAATCCACTACAACGAAAGAACAAAACAATGATCATTCTTGCCACAAATTTCAGCAATATTTGATGCCAAAGATGTTTCCATGGTTAAAATGTTGGCAAATCTAGTGAGCTCTTCTATTCTGAATGATTCTTCTATTTTTATAGTTATTGTCTTTGAGCATCATGTTACAGTGAAACCACTATGAACACTAGCCTAGTTGGCCAGACATAAGACTTAGAAGTAACTTTCTATAACTACAGTAGCACAAGTGACAAATCTAATCCCAAGTTTACTTAATTGTTTATATTTATTGTAAGATTTGTTGATCCATTTTCCTCCTCTTTTTCATTCTAATTTTTTTCTTTGCAAACACAGGGTGAACCTGTTAGGATCTTTGCCAATGAACATAGAAAAATATCATGTGGTAAGCTGCCTATTTTATTATTTTTTAAGATGTGTCTTTTTTTCTATATGTGTAGTTTCCTATTTCATAAAATCAACATTCATAAAGTCAAAATGAGAAAGAAGTTGGTTTGCAAAAAGTCATTGTTTTGATTTGTGATTAAGACAAACAGATAGAAATTAGTGTAGTTCGAACTTGTTGATACTTCAATGAAACTGGTTAGTGTAGAAAATAATCCAGGAATTGCTAAAGTGAAATGATGTAGAAACATTCACAGCAGCCCAAGGGACTCAGTCACCATCAAACTAGAAGAATTCTTTTACTCTATTTATGTAAGGCTGAGAGCAAGTATAACTATTGAATTAAGAAATACCTTCTCACATAACTAGATATATAGAGGTCCAATGCATAGGAGACCCAAATTACCATAAATAAATAGTGAAAGTTATGATGCACATAAAATGATATGCTTACATAGATATATTAAATGACATTCCATAGTTAGCTATATCTCTCGAGTTTTAGGCAATTAAAATGGTATTATGCTAGAAAAAAGCTAAGATGTACATATGTCTACAAATGTTTAAGTTAACCTCAAAGAACATAGAATGGCGGGTGAGTCTTGGCACAACAGTAAAGTTGTTTCATTGTGACCTAGGTGTCACTGATCCAGGAGAATCACCAGACTTGATGTAGACCACTTTGGCCACTATAGGTAGTGATGGATAGGGTCCAAGAGTGAGATCCATCACATCAAGAAGCTGAATCACATACCGAACTTTTAAAAGCCATAACTTGATCATACAACATTCGATTAAAATTATTTTATTCCAAGTTGGATAACTTTTCGAAATCTACGACGTGATGTTGCTCTCTAAGGAGGGTTGTGCAGCTAGCGATGAGGCCCAAATTCCAATGTTTGGGCTCTGAAACAAGCTTGTCAAACCATTTATTTTTTTTTTGAGAAAAACTTTGATCCATGGTATGCCGAACCGGCCCAGTCTGGTTCAAGTGTGGAAAATGGTTTCAGCCCCAAAGAGGTTGGAACTGAGTGGTATAAGCCCGGTAGAGCGACATAAGGTGAAGTCGATGCGGGAGTTGAGATTTAGTTTTTGTAGGATTTTAGTTTTTTCATGTTTATTTCTACTAGCAATGTCTATTTTGGGAAAGCTCGTCGAGTTCAAACTAGGAGAGGAATCCGACTCAATTTATGCAAGAGCGGACCTTACTATTATAAATAGAGGCTATGTATATTAGATTTTTGGATCATCAATGAAAAAAAGGGGACCTAAACCCGACTTTGCCATCTTTCTACCTGTTGCTAAATATTTGAGGGATTCGAGTTGAGCGGGTTGTGAAAATTCTTTTTTCTCCCCAATTGATCAGTCACGGATTCGAAAAACAAAAACAACTTCTCTGCAGGCGGGGGTAAAGTTATATATATCTGACTCTCCTTAGAACCCAGAGTGGCAGGAGTCTCGTGCACTCGGACACTTTATGAAAAAAGATAGAATAACATGTTGAGCTATAGTGGAGATGAGAAATTAGTGGCTCAAGCTAGATGGGCTGCACCGATATGTTGATTGGATAATAAATAGGCTATAATAATGGATAAATAGGTTGGATTGTTTATAGTTTCGTTCTATTCAATTGGATGAACTTCCAAACAATAAGATGGAAAATTTTGTTTCATCATGTATGTCACCTGTAGAAGAATTTGTCCTCAAGCTTATCCTTAGATCGTGTTATATTTGCTTATGCTTCTATTTTATTTTATTTTATTTTTTGTGTGTGTGTTTTTAACTTGTGCCAAGCATCTTCAGAGCCTCGTGATGCTTTCCAGTAAACTAAGTATTGTATTCGAAACTTTACAATGCATGTTAAGAGCAATAATGGTTTCTTGCCATGAAACTGTATTTATAGTTGATAGTTTAGTCAGTTTTCATGATACTTATTTGAGCCTTCATAGCTAAGGATACAATTCATATTGAAGATTGAATTGAGATGATCAATCCAATAATTCTGAGTCATATATGCTGTATCATGGAATAGATTCTCCATAATATTAGTACATTGCAATTATGACTTTTCCCCATCATTGAGTGCTTGGAAATTAAAAAAAAAGGAACATGTGTATTTTTTTCATTAACTTACCACTGGATAATCTCTAGTGCACTAATAAAGCTTGTCGACTATAATTATCCTAGTGGTGTGTGGATAATGCATGCATGCTTACTATAATTATGTTCTGATGCAGATCCTGAAATGCAAGAGCAAATTGAGAGGAATTTTTTTATTGGGCATTCGTCATTTGATGTTTTCTTATCGGTATATCTTTTGCATAGCTTTTTTGTATTAAGCTTTTTGACCATGACAGACTCGTTGAACTAATCATGTATCAGCTAACTGGAATATCTGTGAAATCCACAGGTTGGATGTAACAATACTTGGGTTACGGTTAAGTTAGTGATTGAGAGGGAGGGTTTTTCCATCAAGAATAACAGGTCGCCTCGTATTTCTGTCGAGGAGAAATTTTCACCAAGCATAGCTGTATGGTTTCAAAACTTTTCTAGCTTAATTTCCTATTTTTTAAGCAAAATTGCAGAAATGAGCTTTTTGTATAATAAATATTGGTATTCATGTTGGACTCTTGTTATAACAGTTGCCATCGGAAACCTATCTCCAATATGCTACTAGCAAATATTGGAAGCTACTCAAACTTGTTGTATAGTCCATTAATTTGAAATGATAAGTTTGTTATTTTGGTTTTCTTACCCAATGTATTGTTGCACATATGCTGGAAAGTCATGTAAAAGGTCCAGATTCAACTAAAGCTTTCAGAAATAGCGCATGATTTTGTTACCATTATTTCATACCATGACCTTGAGGAGCAGGTGCTAGACTGGCCAGTCTGTACAGCATGTAGCGTATGAACTTATGTACAGATTCTAGCTTAAATAAAGAAATGCATATAAACTGAAAAGTAAATACGTATCTATCATATGATGCATACGGGAAACTTTCGGCTATCTTACTTTCTCTAACAATAACTATTGCAAATAGCATTCTGTACATCTATGTGAAATTATGCTTCTCATTTTATAAAACTCGCTCATGAACACTGAAATGCATAGCTACACTGCTTTCATTATACTGTTGAGAGCTTATGTTGACAACCTTCATGATTAGCTGACAGATATTTCTCGGAAGATGAGTCACTATCATATAGCACATTATTTTTGTGCTCGTCCAACTTAGCTCTTGGACTTTTGTTTGACACTGATATATTTCCATTATAGCATGACCAGGAAAACTGATTTAAGGTCTCTGCCAGTAGTTTTGTGTCTGTTAATCAATCAATTTGTCATTTTCTGATGCTTGGCTGTATGCTTGCATGATCTAGGTAAACATAATGAGATGGTACATTTTTCATTGCACAAGGTAACCTTTGTCGCAAATAATCTTCTGTTGTTGCAGATCACAATTTCCAATGGGCACTCTAGTGGATTTTTAATACATTGTACTGAAGGGAGTGAATCTCTCTTTCTGGCGACAGAAAGTAGCTTGTAAGCACCATCTCATCTTTTTAGTATATCTGTTGGGTATTCCATGTTTCATTTATTTAGTTGCTATGCATATTACTCCTCAGACAACAATTACAGATATGCATGAGCTTTTATTGTTCATATTGTCTATCTTGTGAGTGGTTGTGCCAAATTTCTTTTTTAATGAGAGAAAGTTGTCCCAAAATTTTGATTGTAGTTCAGTTCTTATATTCATCCTTTTCCTGGTTCTGCAGGTTGCGCGATGTTATTGTGCTCACCATGAGATTGTTTACTGTGAGGGTATGATAATTATCTCATAAGGTTTTCCTGAAAACTAAGACTTGTACTTAAGCTATATTTGTTTAAGCAAGTTCCTATTTCACAAAGCTTAAGTGCATTCGATTTTCTGTACCCCATTATGACTGCATATATTTTTCCTGTGCTCTGCGAATTTCTTTCGGCTTGCTCATATTCTTTCCCATGCTTATTTTAGATGCCACAGTTTTCCTTTAATAATGACACCTTCTTTGTATTCTATAATTGTTAAAATTTATGTGAGCTATTTCCTGATCTATTGTTAATTGCCTCTAAGTAATAATGTAATAACACTGCAACTTACCTGACAGAATTCAACTTAAACAATTTGAGATTATTTTTTTAAATGTGTTCTTGCAAAGTTGATGCATGTGAGACTCATTTCTCAAGAATTTTACATTAATTTGATGATGGAAAATGTCTACCATTTTTTATTGCTGAGCTAGGCTTTTATAACCGGTATATCTAGCACCCCTAGATCTCATGTCTTATGCTTTTCTGCCTGAGATGGTGCAAATCAAAATGGGCATGCAGACGAACACCATTTATTTGCGCTGTGTTCTGCACCAATCTCGGATGTGCATAGGCCCTGGTGACTTCTGGCGTGGGGCCTAGAACCAACCAACAAGCTGTACAGAGCACAGCATGCATAGCTGCCCTTTCCCCTACATGTGTGGTTCCACCATCCCTCTAAGAGTCGTCTAGGTCCTTTCACCTACACATGCATTTCCAACTAAATTTGAAATATTTTTTCTTTTATGCACTGAAATTCATAGTCTCTACCAATTCCTTGTCCCAGTGTAGTTAAAATTGAATGGACATTGAAGAACAAGTTTACGGTATTAAATATTACTACTGCCACAAGTTTTGCAACTTTTTATTATCGAACTCTGCAGTATCATAGACAGATCACTGAATTAATATTTGCACACCCCAAACTTACTGCAGGCAGTCAAGAAACAGGAACAGCGCTCCATAAAGGCAGTCAAGAAACGGAGAAGGATGAAGAGATGCCTATTCTTTTAGCAGTTAGAAGAAGTTTTTCATGCCCAGTGGAACATATGTTGTAATTATGTATCTACATAAGATACAGAAGCACTCTGGATATAGTTTTCTAAATTTTCTTTCTGTTTTGAATAGGAAAAAGGTCGTCTTTATTATTATAAAAGCTGGAATCCAAAGATAAATTTGAATGTAATCTAGAGACTTCTTATTAATATCTGAACAAATAATCATACCCTTGAGCTTCAACTCTCATTCTGAACTTCCCTGCACTTCCGTGTTTCATATATTAGTTACAAAATGTAGCTGACATGATGTTAAAAAAGAGGGAATTTAATTGCAATGCTGCTGCAATTTTAGATCTCAAAGACTGAAACATCACAGAGTTTCATCTTGCATGCTGCTTCAGTTGGTTAAATCAAATTAAGCTCAGGCAGAATTTTAATACCTTACTTCATGGGCTCACCCAATACCTCCCATTCATTTTTCTCAAATCAAACCATCCTCGGCCAACACTTCGAAGCACGGATGGGCACTCATAAAACCAAGTCCAACTTGAATCCCTTCCAGTGTCTTGTCCAGAATAAATGTTCCAAAAAAATGTTCCCTGTAAACATTATGATCATCATAACTATCAGCTTGTCAGTGAAGGGAAAATCTTTCTGGATTCAGAAACTTTTGTGAAAGTTTACAATATCTTTGCAATGTTGTGTATATATCACAACTTAAAGGAAAATCGAAAAGGTGCTGCTTTTATATGTGTTGTAAAGGTTTAACATTGCTGTGCATTACCATCATAGGCAAAGGGACTCAAAATTTAGGACCGTTATCAGGAAATCTATTCGTTTCGTTAATAAGGCTATCATAATAGTTGTTTCAGTTCCCAGATATGAGCTTTCTTTTAAGTAATTATTTTGATGTATTCAATAATTCCTCAACTTTGTAATATGATTTTTTAATTAAACATTGTAATATCTATATATTATTGTTTCCTAACTATAGAACATCAATCTCTTCAATGTGTGCGTCCTCATTATAGTTTTGATATCAGTCATTGGCACAAAAAAAAAAAAAAATTGCAAAAATTTTGAACTTCTGCTTGTCTTTATGGAACTGAAACCATGAAAGAGTTTCAAGCTGGTTGTTTATCTGGCAATAGCAGTATATAACATGGAATTTGGTGATGCGGAATGTTGCATAAATACCACTAGCTAAGACAAACAGTTAATAAATTTTACTGAGCTGCCTTAATAGTACATCAGCATGGGAGAACATACAACGAACTCTCAAATTATTGCACCTGCAGATGATTTGCAACATACGAGACCATCCAATCGGCTGCACTGTTAGCTTGAAGTAAGGTTGTCTCTTCTCTCGTTATCTTTTTATATTGTATGCTGCAAATGCAAACTTGGGCATTGCAGAGAGAGGTGGAACGAGGCAGCATTCATGGAAGCTAGACAGTCCCATGCCTCCTTTTTGGCCAAGACTGCCGCCTCCTTTCACGAGCACATTCCTTGGGCTGCACATCCTTCAATGAGCTCTAACAACGCTCTTGGTTAGTGAGCTTCTTGAGTAGAACCAGATGGTTAGTGATTTCATCGATTGAAAGGGAAGCTGGAACCCAGACAGTACTTCCCCAGCCATCTTTTTTTTTTTTTTTTTTTGCTAAGAAAAAAGGGGAAGGAGGGAGAAAGGGACAAGCCCACCTCCGCGTAGCAGCCCCGACCACTGGGCCCCCACCCCGCCAGGAAAATGTTCGATGCGGGTAGACCGAGTCGTGTGTTGGGCACCCCGACCTATTTTACTCATACCCTCCCCATCCGTGGGCCGACTCGGTTACCCGATCCGACCCTCCGTGTGAGTACGTCACACCTGGCACCACCCAGGCTACCAGCCGACCAGTAGCGCTTCCAGACTCCGTGTCCAGACGTGGGGCATCCGGTCCCCAAATTTAATCGACGCTCGTGCGTTTCGAACCTGGAATCACTTGTGTTGGGGGAATAAGATTTTTCCCCCAAGTAACACGAATGCCCCCAAGAAGCCGCACAATCGCCGACCCTGAACAGCCGAAGTCGGCGTCCGACCTCGGAACGCCCGACCTCAAGACATCCGACCTCGAGACCTCCGACCTAGGAAAATCCTGATGCTCAAGGTCTACCCTTGTCAGCCACCTACTACGGCCGTACTCCTCCGAGGTCCAACTGAGGACCATATCCTGCCGCTGCTTCAGCATTTATTGCGCATGGCCACTGTAAACCTCCAGTTCACTCAACAATCAATGCGGATCTCCGGCTTACTCCACAATTAATGCGGATCTCCGGCCTACTCTGCAATTAATGCGGATCTCCGGCTTACTCCACATTTAATGCGTATGGCTCCTGTCATCTACGGACTCTCAGCTCTCCACGGCAAGTTAGCCCAGCAGAGTCTGGTCAACCATGATAAGTCTCTGATCTCGGCCATACCTCCGACACCAATGCAATGATTCGCCTGGTAGCGTACTGGTTCGGGTCGTACGACGCCCTCACCGCCGACATCAGCACAATGATTCGCCTGACCGTGCGCTGACCTGAGCCACATGCCGAGCCGTACTATGGCCTCGCCCTGTTACATCACAGGTAAACCGACCCCCACCTATAAAAGGGAGCCTTGGCTTCTCAGGAGGGGGGTTGGGAAGTTCCGTGCCCTACAAACACTGTTTATCTCCTCTTTACACTATTTGCCCCCTCCCTGACTTGAGCGTCGGAGGGCCGGCGCCGGAAAACCCGGCCACCAGTTTGTCTGCAGGCACCCAGACGGAGGACGCCGCCCGCTGACGGATTGCCGCCCCGCCGCGAGGACCTGCTGCTCCCTGCTCCCTCTCTCCGGCCACCCCAAATGGAGGACGCCGCCCGCCGACTGGTCGCCGCCCCGCCGTGGTGACCTACCGCTGCTCCCTCTCCCTCGACCGAAGATTGCCCCCGGGTCCAATTTCCAGCAACAGTTGGCGCTAGAGGAAGGGCCCGAGTAGCAGTCATGAAGTTGAGAAGTAAGGGAGCCTCCAATGTCTCCCGGCGTCCCCCGCAA
The DNA here is from genome assembly GCF_051530095.1 of Phoenix dactylifera. Lineage (NCBI taxonomy): Eukaryota > Viridiplantae > Streptophyta > Magnoliopsida > Arecales > Arecaceae > Phoenix > Phoenix dactylifera. Next base: position 26,242,207 of record NC_143198.1, on the reverse strand, counting down.
AGTCCTGGACGCTCCGTCCAGAATTCTCCAACTCCGGCTGACCCAGTTCCTCAGGTCCAGCCGGAACAGTTCAATGCCTTAGTACAGCAAATCCAGGCCCTGGCTGCCGCCGTTCAGGGCCTGCGACGCGAGGAAGCTTTACCAACGCTTCCCCCGCGGGCCCAGGTCCCGCCGGAATTTCCTCCCAACGGCCCGGTTCTCCCCGGCCAGAATTTACATGGCTCCTCCAGAGCCAATAACGAAGAGCGGACTTCCCCCCAGAGAGAGCTACCGGGGGAAGATCCCAACAGAAGACTCCAGCCTTCTGAGGCTGAGTCAGCCCCGGACCGCCGTGAGCCGGTGCAAACCACGGCAACAATTCCGCGGGCGGGGGAGCTCGACCGAAAAGTTGAGCATCTGGAGCGCCAGATTGCGGCGCTCCACAGCAAGAAGGCGAGGCAAGAGGGAGACTTTGAGTTCACTACCAAGTCCCCCTTCTCCTGCCAGATCGAGGATGAGCCGGTTCCCGCGAGGTTCAAAATGCCTCAGGTGGAGCCCTACAGCGGAATCACCGACCCTCTCGACCACTTGGAGAGCTATCGGGCCCTCATGGCCCTACAAGGGTCCTCGGAGGCCATACTTTGCAAGGCCTTCCCAGCAACCCTCCGAGGGACCGCTCGGCTTTGGTTTTCTGGACTGAAGCCGAACACGGTGTCCTCTTTTGAGCAACTCGGCAGGCAGTTCGCCACCAACTTTGCTGCCAGCCGGCGCCAGCGACGGACGTCAGACTCCCTCCTCGACATCAAACAGAAAGAGGGGGAGTCCCTCAAGGAGTACCTGGACCGCTTCACCGCCGCCACATGGGAGGTTCGCGAGCTAGACCAGTCGATAGCCATGTCGGCTCTGAAGACTGGGGTTCGCTCCTACCGATTCCTCTTCTCCATCGAGAAGAGCTTCCCGGCCGACTTCACTGAGATGTTGGCCCGGGCCCGGAAGTATGCCAAGGCCGAGGAGGCAGTCGCCTCTAGGCGGGGAGCAATTGAGCCCGCCTCGAAGAAGCAGAAGAAGCGCCGCGAGGAGCGCGGCCGACAGAGGAGCCGATCCCCCCGCCGTGAGAAGGATCTCCCCCGACTGAGGAGCCCGCCCCGTCAGCAGGGGCGACCTCAGCAGAGGACACCTCCCCGACCGAGGTCCCCGCTACGGCCTCGGACGCACCCAGGGAGGTACGATAACTACACACCCATCAATGCTCCCCGGGCCGAGATCCTGATGGAAATCGAGGGTCGGGACTTCTTCCAACCCCCGCCTCCTATGCGAGACACGGGAATTCCCCGTAATCCCAGGAAGTACTGTCGCTTCCACCGAGACCGTGGGCACGACACGGAGGACTGCTTCCAGCTCAGGGACGAGATAGAAACGCTCATCCGTCGGGGAGTACTCAACCGGTTCGTGAGGAACCAACATGAAGAAAGGAGGCCGGCGGAGAATACCATACCGTCCGAGAATCCGGACGACAACAGGCCCATTGCCGGCACCATCAACATGATTGGGAGGGCCTCAGCAGGAACGGCCGCCCAGGGAGCATCCCCGAAGCGCCCACGCACTGATGAAGTCATCTCGTTCTCGGACGAGGACTTAGAAGGGGTTGAGACCCCTCACGATGACGCTGTGGTCATCTCAATGATTGTAAATAGGTTTGATGTAAAGCGTGTCCTAGTTGACAATGGAAGCTCAGCCAACATTTTGTATTATCATGCCTACCAAAAAATGGGGTTGCCAGAAGGACATCTCCGGAGAATCAATGCCCCGCTGGTCGGGTTCACCGGAGATTCGGTCCCGGTTGAAGGTGAGGCCAGGTTCCTTGTTACGGTTGGCCTCGCCCCCCGGGAGAGCACTGTGAGGACGGACTTCCTGGTGGTCCGTCTGCCCTCGGTCTACAACGCCATCCTTGGGCGGCCAGGGCTAAACGCCCTTCGGGCCGTGGTTTCCACCCGCCATCTGCTCATGCGGTTCCCCACCGGCCAAGGAGTAGGCGAGGTCCGCGGAGACCAGCTGGTCGCCAAGCAATGCTACATGGCGGCCCACGGAGTAAAGCAACCAGCCGAGGCGACGATTCAGCCAACGGGCCCCTCATTACCTATAGAAACCCTCAATGCGAGGGACACCCTCTGGAAGAAGCAAGTAGAGCCCGGTGAGCTTCTTATTCAAGTTCCACTACAACAAAATTTTTCCGAGCTAACTGTGCAAGTCGGCTCCGGCCTCGGCGCCCGCGAGAGGGATCGCCTCGTCAGCTTCCTGCGGGACAATGCTGACGTCTTCGCCTGGTCGCCTGCGGACGTGCCGGGAATTGACCCTGAGGTCATGGTCCACCGACTCCAGGTGAGGCCAACCAGCAGGCCTGTAAAGCAGAAGAAAAGGGGCTCCGCCCCGGAACGGCAACGAGCTGCGGCCGAGGAGGTGGACAAACTCCTCGGAGCCGGCTTCATCCGGGAGGTCTCCTACCCGGACTGGCTCGCCAACGTAGTCCTCGTAAAGAAGGCCAATGGAAAATGGCGTATGTGCGTGGACTACACCGACCTGAACAAGGCCTGCCCGAAAGACAGCTTCCCCCTCCCAAGCATCGACCAGCTCGTCGACTCCACTTCAGGACACCAACTGCTAACTTTTATGGACGCCTTTTCAGGGTACAATCAAATCCGAATGGCGCCGGAAGACAAGGAAAAGACGGTCTTCATCACCGACAAGGGCACCTACTGCTACAAGGTGATGCCCTTCGGCCTGAAGAATGCTGGAGCCACCTATCAGAGGCTGGTCAGCCAAATTTTCAAAGATCAGATCGGCCGAAATATGGAAGTCTACGTGGACGACATGCTGGTAAAAAGCCGAGCGGCGGAACACCACATAGCCGATCTCAACGAGACATTCACCAAGCTCAGGAGATACCGAATGAAGCTCAACCCGGCGAAGTGCGCGTTCGGAGTCACCTCGGGCAAGTTCCTGGGTTTCATAGTGACCCAACGTGGAATTGAAGCCAATCCCGAGAAAATCCAGGCACTGCAAGAGATGTCGCCTCCGAAGACGGTTAAGGAGGTGCAGCGGCTCGCCGGGCGAGTTGCCGCCTTGGGAAGGTTCGTCTCTCGGTCAGCCGAGCGCTGCCTCCCTTTCTTCAAAAGCCTCAAACGGCCGAAAGACTTCCGGTGGTCAGAAGAATGCCAGCGAGCCTTTGAAGAGCTCCGGAGCCTTCTGGCCTCTCCCCCGCTGCTCACCAAGCCCCAGAAGGGCGAGGTTCTTTATCTATACCTGGCCGTCTCCCCGGCCGCAATGAGCTCAGTCCTCGTCCGAGAAGAGGACAAGCTCCAAAAGCCGGTCTATTACACCAGCCGGGTTCTCAGGGATGCTGAGACCCGATATTCTAAACTTGAGAAGACCATCTTCGCTCTCATCATCTCGGCTCGGAGACTCAGGCCTTACTTCCAAGCCCACACAATAGCTATATTGACCGACCAGCCTATGAAGCAAATATTGCAAAGGTCGGATCGTGCGGGGAGGATCGCCAAATGGGCGGTCGAGCTCGAAGAATTTGACCTCGAGTATCGACCCAGGCCGGCTATCAAGGCTCAAATACTCGCCGACTTCATCGTGGAATGTACCCTGCCGGACGACCCCGAGCTGCCATCCGTATCCGCGGAGGAAGCCCCGAGGCAGCCATGGGTCCTGCACTCGGACGGGTCTTCAACCTCGGGGGGTAGCGGAGCCGGACTCATCCTCACCAGTCCAGACGGAGTGGTGGCCGAGCAAGCCCTGCGCCTCGAATTTCCGGCCTCGAACAACGAGGCCGAGTATGAGGCTCTCATCGCCGGGCTCAAGCTGGCGAAAGAACTGAAAGTGGAAGACCTGACGGCATTCAGCGACTCCCAGCTGGTGGTGAACCAGATCCAAGGAGACTTTGAAGCTAAAGAGCCATCCATGCAAAAGTATCTCCAAAAGGTGCGGGAACTCACGTCTGCCCTGAACTCTTTCAGTATTCAGTACATTCCCAGAGCGGAAAACTTCAGGGCAGACCAGCTGTCCAAATTGGCAACCTCCCGCATGAGCGAGCTTCCCAAGGGAACAACGCTCGAGTATCTTCAGATCCCCAGCACGGAGGAACCCGAGCCCACCATGTGCATCGACTCCGAGCCAAGCTGGATCGATGGGCTCGTCTGCTACCTCCAAGACGGGACTTTACCTCATGACGAGACGGAGGCTCGCCGAATCAAGCGCCAAGCCCCCCGGTATGTCTTGTACGAGAATAGGCTCTATCGACGATCGTTTACTTCTCCCCTTCTCAGATGCCTCCGCCCCTCCGAGGCGGACTATGCCCTCCGAGAGGTCCATGAAGGGATCTGCGGAAATCACCTGGGGGGTCGGGCACTGGCCCATAAGATCCTACGGCAAGGATATTACTGGCCCACGCTCCAGAAAGATGCGACGGATTTCGTTCGGAGGTGCGATCGGTGTCAACGAAACGCCAATATCCAGCGCCGACCTTCGGCCCTGCTGACTTCCATCATCGCCCCCTGGCCGTTTGCCCAATGGGGGATCGACATCCTGGGGCCCTTTCTCCTAGCCTCCGGACAAAGAAAGTTCCTGGTCGTCTCCATCGACTACTTCACCAAATGGGTCGAGGCCGAACCCGTCGCCCGGATTACCGAGCAAAAGATGCGGGACTTCGTGTGGAAGTCCATAATTTGCAGATTCGGACTACCCCGTATCCTTATATCCAACAATGGTCGGCAATTCGATAATGTCCATTTCAGAAAATTTTGCTCTGAGCTCGGCATCGACCACCGCTTCACCTCGGTTGCTCATCCCCAGACAAACGGGGAAACCGAGGTAACTAACCGCACTATTTTGCAGGGACTCAAGGCTAGGCTTGATCGGTCCAAGGGACAGTGGGTCGAGGATTTGTACAATGTCCTTTGGGCGTACCGGACTACATTCCAACTGCCCACGGGAGAGACCCCCTTCAACCTAGCATACGGCACTGAAGCCGTCATCCCGCTGGAGATCGGCCTTCCTTCTCCAAGGGTGGAGCACTACGACCCTGACACCAATTCCTCCCAGCTCAGGGGCAACTTGGACCTCGTTGAAGAGACACGAGAGGTCGCCCGGGTTCGTATGGCAAGATACCAACAGAGAACGGCCCAATACTACAACTCCAGGGTCAAGCCCAAGCTCTTCAAAGTGGGGGACCTCGTCCTCAGGAGGGCCGAGGCTTCTCAACCGACCGAGCAAGGAAAGCTCGCCCCAAATTGAGAAGGGCCATATCAAATCGCCCGAGTACAACGACCCGGAGCGTACAAATTGAAGTCCCTAGACGGGACCCTGATTCCGCGAAGCTGGAACTCCAAGAATCTACGAATGTACTACCAGTGAAACTCCGAGGGGTTCAAGACGATCGGGACCATGGATTCAATCTCTTTTCTGCAAATGAATCGCCTATTTCAATGATTACAATTCTCCTCTAATGTTGGATCGTTTTGTGATCCTCAGATTCCTCGACTGAAATCGGGATGCCTCGAGGCTCGACCGTAGAGTTCCAAACTCCCTCGACCTCGAGAAGTATCGCAGGACGATGAAACATCGGCTTGACGCAAGAATCCCTCGACTAAGGTCGGGATGCCCCGAGAGTCGACCGTAGAGAACCAGACTCCCTCGACCTCGGGAAGCGTCGCAGGTCGGTAGAGCGTGCCCAGACCCGCCGACCTGACGAACGATCCCTCGACTAAGGTCGGGATGCCCCGAGACTCGACCGTAGAGAACCAGACTCCCTCGACCTCGGGAAGCGTCGCAGGTCGGTAGAGCGTGCCCAGACCCGCCGACCTGACGAACGATCCCTCGACTAAGGTCGGGATGCCCCGAGAGTCGACCGTAGAGAACCAGACTCCCTCGACCTCGGAAAGCGTCGCAGGTCGGTAGAGCGTGCCCAGACCCGCCGACCTGACGAACGATCCCTCGACTAAGGTCGGGATGCCCCGAGGGTCGACCGTAGAGAACCAGACCCCCTCGACCTCGGGAAGCGTCGCAGGTCGGTAGAGCGTGCCCAGACCCGCCGACCTGACGAACGATCCCTCGACTAAGGTCGGGATGCCCCGAGGGTCGACCGTAGAGAACCAGACTCCCTCGACCTCGGGAAGCGTCGCAGGTCGGTAGAGCGTGCCCAGACCCCAAAGCGTCCACAGACCCGCCGACCTGACGAATGATCCCTCGACTAAGGTCGGGATGCCCCGAGAGTCGACCGTAGAGAACCAGACTCCCTCGACCTCGGGAAGCGTCGCAGGTCGGTAGAGCGTGCCCAGACCCGCCGACCTGACGAACGATCCCTCGACTAAGGTCGGGATGCCCCGAGAGTCGACCGTAGAGAACCAGACTCCCTCGACCTCGAGAAGCGTCGCAGGTCGGTAGAGCGTGCCCAGACCCGCCGACCTGACGAACGATCCCTCGACTAAGGTCGGGATGCCCCGAGAGTCGACCGTAGAGAACCAGACTCCCTCGACCTCGGGAAGCGTCGCAGGTCGGTAGAGCGTGCCCAGACCCGCCGACCTGACGAACGATCCCTCGACTAAGGTCGGGATGCCCCGAGGGTCGACCGTAGAGAACCAGACTCCCTCGACCTCGGGAAGCGTCGCAGGTCGGTAGAGCGTGCCCAGACCCGCCGACCTGACGAACGATCCCTCGACTAAGGTCGGGATGCCCCGAGGGTCGACCGTAGAGAACCAGACTCCCTCGACCTCGGGAAGCGTCGCAGGTCGGTAGAGCGTGCCCAGACCCCAAAGCGTCCACAGACCCGCCGACCTGACGAATGATCCCTCGACTAAGGTCGGGATGCCCCGAGAGTCGACCGTAGAGAACCAGACTCCCTCGACCTCGGGAAGCGTCGCAGGTCGGTAGAGCGTGCCCAGACCCGCCGACCTGACGAACGATCCCTCGACTAAGGTCGGGATGCCCCGAGAGTCGACCGTAGAGAACCAGACTCCCTCGACCTCGAGAAGCGTCGCAGGTCGGTAGAGCGTGCCCAGACCCGCCGACCTGACGAACGATCCCTCGACTAAGGTCGGGATGCCCCGAGAGTCGACCGTAGAGAACCAGACTCCCTCGACCTCGGGAAGCGTCGCAGGTCGGTAGAGCGTGCCCAGACCCGCCGACCTGACGAACGATCCCTCGACTAAGGTCGGGATGCCCCGAGGGTCGACCGTAGAGAACCAGACTCCCTCGACCTCGGGAAGCGTCGCAGGTCGGTAGAGCGTGCCCAGACCCGCCGACCTGACGAACGATCCCTCGACTAAGGTCGGGATGCCCCGAGGGTCGACCGTAGAGAACCAGACTCCCTCGACCTCGGAAAGCGTCGCAGGTCGGTAGAGCGTGCCCAGACCCGCCGACCTGACGAACGATCCCTCGACTAAGGTCGGGATGCCCCGAGGGTCGACCGTAGAGAACCAGACTCCCTCGACCTCGGAAAGCGTCGCAGGTCGGTAGAGCGTGCCCAGACCCGCCGACCTGACGAACGATCCCTCGACTAAGGTCGGGATGCCCCGAGGGTCGACCGTAGAGTCCCAAACTCCCTCGACCTCGGGAGGCACCACAGGTCAGCAAAGCGTCCACAGACCCGCCGACCTGACGCGAGATCCCTCGACCAAGGTTGGGGCGCCCCGAGGTCCGACCATAGGGTCTCAAGCTCCCTCGACCTCGCAAAGAGCTACAAATCAATAAAGTCTCCCCAAATCCTCTCAACCTCGGCGGGTGCCGTCGGGTCCGTGAGAAGCCCGAGCCCCCTTAAAGTCAAAAATGACTCCGGAGGTCGACGAGGAAGGGAGGCAACCTACTCCGCCATGTGAAGCACAACTCTGAGAATGCAAGAGGTACATCTAACTCGACGCCCTCCTTGTCAAATTTTATCTACATACTGCTAAGCGGAATCTCATCCAACGTTGGAGTCTTATCTCGCCCCAAAGCCGGGCTTCTCCAATGGGTCGGCTTAAGACCGATCTCCTAACCACATTATGCATGCTCCGCTCGTCAAATCTCCACAATTTGTACAAAGTCTTCATAAATTAGGGCCCAACACGGCCCCCATGCGTAAACTCCGATGTTTAGCTGAGAAAGTGGTCCCGACCGCGAGTGTACCAGCCAAACACAGATACCAAGGCAATCTTTGAAAATCCCAGCCTTGCTCACCGAAATCTCGGCAGAGTCCGAGAACGATAACTATGAAAACCTTCGGCAATAACTTGATTATTAGCCCACGTTCCCCGCGAAGGGTCCGGAGTTGAGTTCAGGAACCCGACTAGACTCCCCGAATAACGGCACGCACAGACCTAGCCCGGTCTTACTTGAAGGGCTAAGGCCCGACTCTGATGCCTTAGTAGCCTAAAGGCCAGGCATGGCAGATTCTGCGATTCTAAGATCCGAGTTATAGGACTTGGAGAAATTTTCTAGAAACCTAAGCTCGGAGCTCCCTTTGGTCGGAATGACTAAAATCCGAGAAGGCCAAGATATAACTCAGGAAAAAGGGCAACTTCGTTAAGCAGCCCGAAAACTAAAATACAAAGTTAGAAGTCGTCGAGGCGGTTAGCTAAGGCTCTAGCCTCATTCACGACAAGAAAGGGAAAGACGAGCACAGAATGACAAAAGTATTTTTTCATTGACAAAGGGCCGGAAGGCCAATTACAAAATTGGAGGTCGGCCATTCAAGAGCCGACCTCGGATACAATGAAAAAGAAAAAATACGCCAAGTCTTAAGCGGCGGCAGCAACATCCGCGGGGTCGTCCACGGTGATGACCTCGGGACCTTCAGCCGGCACAGGCTCGGGGTCTTCTCCAACTGGCTTAGCACTTCCCAGATCATGCCATCCCCCGACCGGATTGCGCCACGTGTCGACCTCGGAGGCCGAGGCACCGTATTCACTCCGGATCAATAAATCGGGTACGAAATCGAAGCCCTGTCCCATCGGATCTCGGGGCCTCATTATGGGTCCGCAGGATCGAATCGCCTTGAAGAACGAGCGGACGGCACCTCCGCTCCCCTCATTTAATAAGGCCCTGGGGCACGTGGGGCCCCGACGTAGCCTCCACCTCGCCGGATCCATGATCCAGTAATACGAGATCGGAAGCGTCCGACCCTAGGTCATGCCGCGTGTCCGTTTTGAAGCCCGTAACGGCACACTCATTGATGAGCGGGGAGTCTCGATTACGGGATCGAGGCGCCGCCTTGTTGAGCCCGAGGACCCTCATCATGGGTCCGCCGCACGAAGCGATCTTGGCGATCCAAGAGACGCCACCCCCGTTACATCCGCTCCGAGAAACGTAAGGATACGAGCTCCACCATAAGTTCGCTGAATAAAGCAACCTCGAAATGCCCAAGGGCGCAGGACTCGCCATAAAAACTCCGAGAAACATGAGGGCGCGGACGAGATTCGCCCCCCAACTTTAATGATAGACTTTACTTCCCACGTCCGAGCCCGCAAGCCGCTCGAACTCGGAAGTCGGGGGGTAGTGTTGGGGGAATAAGATTTTTCCCCCAAGTGACACGAATGCCCCCAAGAAGCCGCACAATCGCCGACCCTGAACAGCCGAAGTCGGCGTCCGACCTCGGAACGCCCGACCTCAAGACATCCGACCTCGAGACCTCCGACCTAGGAAAATCCTGATGCTCAAGGTCTACCCTTGTCAGCCACCTACTACGGCCGTACTCCTCCGAGGTCCAACTGAGGACCATATCCTGCCGCTGCTTCAGCATTTATTGCGCATGGCCACTGTAAATCTCCAGTTCACTCAACAATCAATGCGGATCTCCGGCTTACTCCACAATTAATGCGGATCTCCGGCCTACTCTACAATTAATGCGGATCTCCGGCTTACTCCACATTTAATGCGTATGGCTCCTGTCATCTACGGACTCTCAGCTCTCCACGGCAAGTTAGCCCAGCAGAGTCTGGTCAACCATGATAAGTCTCTGATCTCGGCCATACCTCCGACACCAATGCAATGATTCGCCTGGTAGCGTACTGGTTCGGGTCGTACGACGCCCTCACCGCCGACATCAGCACAATGATTCGCCTGACCGTGCGCCGACCTGAGCCACATGCCGAGCCGTACTATGGCCTCGCCCTGTTACATCACAGGTAAACCGACCCCCACCTATAAAAGGGAGCCTTGGCTTCTCAGGAGGGGGGTTGGGAAGTTCCGTGCCCTACAAACACTGTTTATCTCCTCTTTACACTATTTGCCCCCTCCCTGACTTGAGCGTCGGAGGGCCGGCGCCGGAAAACCCGGCCACCGGTTTGTCTGCAGGCACCCAGACGGAGGACGCCGCCCGCTGACGGATCGCCGCCCCGCCGTGAGGACCCCCTGCTCCCTCTCTCCGGCCACCCCAAACGGAGGACGCCGCCCGCCGACTGGTCGCCGCCCCGCCGTGGTGACCTACCGCTGCTCCCTCTCCCTCGACCGAAGATTGCCCCCAGGTCCAATTTCCAGCAACAACTTGGTTGGAAGCAAACGCCCCGTTCCAACTGGGCTACCACCTTGGTGGCTCCCCAGCCATCTTTGTTATTAATGTAAGGGTTTCTTGAAATGTTCATTATCTGCTTTACTTTTTTTGCTGATTCTTCTTTGAAATCTTTTATGAGAATTTGATTTCATATTTCTGGTGTTGATTGAAATAAAGATTTGTGATTCATGTTTAAATGTCTTTATCCTTGTCTAGTTATGCTGCACAATGATTCCTCCACAGCTGTAACTAGTTTGCATGTGAATGCAGCTGTTTATTGCAATTTCTATTGTCTATTTTTTCGCTTGATATGCATGTTATGTTTTGTAGGATAGTTTGATTTGGTATCTCTAGTTGATGTCTAAGGCAAAGATCTGTTATTTGCATTGGGGTCTGTCACTAGGATAGCTTACTGGAGCTGTTGGGTGTGGTTTTGTGGTATTGTTAAATCGCTAGACAGTGGATGAGTGGGGTTTTCTTATTGGGCTTGTTGCTTCATTATATTCTGTTTATTTTCATCTAAGAAGCTGGTATGTTCAGTGTCTAAATAGGTATCAGAAGATTTATCCATTCTTTTTCAATGGCTGTCTTTCATATGCATATCTCCCTGCAGATGGCAAACGGGGACTTAAATAGATAATTTGCTGCTATAGGAATCTCTTTCTGTCTTGCTTTTGAACCAGTGACAGTTTTATTTAATGAAACTGAAGGATGTATGCTGTTTGTTTTATTTTCTCCAGCAGTGCTTGATGTTGCAGAATCTATATATCTTTGTGGCATGTGGTAAGCGGACTTCCAATATGTCATGACTCTTTTTTAGTATATATTTGAAGTATTTTTATTAATTTATTGGTTGATTATAAGGTTGTGTCATCTTTCTTTTTGTAAATATGGGTACCTACCTGCTTTATGTTATTGCAAATGCTATCTGGATATTCAATATATTCATTAGACAGTCTTGTGCACTGTGCTTTTTAAATATATTCTGTGGAAAAGGAGACATATTAAAACTTCAGAAAAGAAACCTTTTTTTAACGGAAAATTTAGCATTTAGTAAGGAAAGTTTACAAATAACTATTCCAGAAAGGTTAGCTTTGTAAACTTGAACTCAGCTTGTGATCCATGTGATTGAATAAGAAGAAATGATATCATCAAAGGATGTGATCTTATAATCTGTTGACATATTATTCAGATTATATAGTGCACATAATTTGTGTGAGTAATTTGTTGGGTTGTTGATCAATTTAATTTTACTTTTATTAGTTCTCTGCTCTTTGAGGGCAATGCTAATCATGGCCTATGGAATAGGCTCTCTTCTACCATCTAACGGACCAAGCAGAATCAAGAACCCCGCCTGCCCACCCAGAAAAAAAATTCCCCCCAACCAAAAAAAGACACATTTTCATTTTCATTGTCAACATCTGCTTCCTTTTTATATTTTATTTGTTTATTATTTTGTTTATCCGTTCTTTGTTCTCTGATTACTATTTGTATTTTCATTTCATCTTGATTTGTGTTTCAAGTTTTCATTTATTTTCTATTCATTTTGTCAGGTTATCGCTGCTCGTTTGCGAATTTACTTTCGTCCATTCGGTTTTTTAATTTTTCATAATTTTTAACTGTTTCATCATCCTTTGGTATGTTAATCACTTCTCAGTTTTTTTTTTTTTTTTTGATATCTGTTTTGTAATATAGTTTAGCTATCTGTTTTGTTATATGTGTTTCGAATTTCCTTGTTTCTTTGGTATTCTATATTTTTTTTTTCTTTTCCATCTTTATTTTCCCTTTTTGCAAATCCAGTTTTGTAATTGTAATAAGGTTATGTTCTCTCTTTTTATTATCTATTTTCAGATTTTAAGTTTATTTCAATTGACTTTAATATTTGTCTTGTAATATATTTTTGTATTTCTTTGGAATTTTTGCTTATTTTGTGTTGCAAATTCAGATATTTTTTTTTTGTATTTTAAACTTTTTGTCTTTGTAACTTCAATTTTCTATTTTCTTATTTTAGTCTGTCTTCCTCTTGGTATCTTTTTTTGTGTGATAAAGTTTTTCTGTTTATTTTAATTTATTTTTTATCTTTTTGGTTTTGTATGCCTGATTTCCAATTAATTTAGTCTTTTGGTAGTTCATTTTACAATTTCATTTTATTTTGACTATTTTTTAGCCTACCACTAAAGTCTAGGAAGATCCTAATGTTGTCTAGTAACTTGAGTTATGAAAAAATAAGGTGGATTTCTCGTCCTGTCAACAAGTCCTCCATAATTCATGATAGCCTCTTCTATGCTACTGAAGTTTACATGGCCAGAAAGTTGGAACTAAATTGTATCGGATTAACCTGAGATTCATACTTGATGTGAAATTTATCAAAAATTTGATGGATCATATCTTGATTCATGAAGATATTTATGACAGCAGCATAGAGAAGCTTCATCAAAAAAACAAAAAATTGTTGTGTACAATGCATACACCATATAGCCGTGCATGCAGCCAATATTGGCCGTTGATTTTTATAAAATTTATTCATCAAGCGTGCGTCTTACCATGCTGGTGCATGGCAATAATTTTTTGGAAAAGAGTGTCAAAATATAGTTTAATTATGCTCTATTATATGAAAGTCTTCTCTTTATTTTTATAGTTTAGTTCATAAAACAATGTTTCAACGCATCGGAACTTTATCAACTGTTATACAAATTATAAAAGCTATTATTTGTCTCATTCTGTGTGATGTAATACTAAAATAGTGTTATAACAAACAATAATGGATGATAGTGGAAAAGCAACAACATTGTTATCCCGATAATTATTTATTTAATAAAAAAAATACAGGTGATGGTACAGACATTTTATGGAGGACATTTTTTATAAAAAAATAAATTTTGAAAATATTATTTGATTAACAAGACAATGCAAATTCCTAATAAACTGTCTTTAATTGTGTTACAACGGTCCATTATAGTGCTAAACAATCTATCAAAACAACCATTATCTTTTTTTTCTATGATATGTTATATATAATGTAACAGAGAGATGGAAACTCAAACCATTATGATGTTATAACATACTGCTAAATCATGTTATAGACCAATTAGTTACACAGGGGATTCCAATTTGTGTTTAAATTGAGCAAGAATTGCTCCAAGCTATGCATAACCTCAAATTCACCTCTAACCCCCGCTAAATTGTCTTTATCAAAAGGTCATGATCTGCTCTAAAGACCTGAACACCCTAATAGCCCTAGCCAAATTAACGTAACTCCAACTCACGGATACATTGGAGGGTTTCCAAGAGAGAGCGACTTCTTGCAGGTAGTGACGTGCCAATGGCTGGTAATGCTTTGTTGGCTTTGAGATGTCTCTAAAATCAACAAACATCAGAAAAACCAGCTTCTATTGAGAGTTGATTGTGAATGCTCCGAAGCACGATGATATGCAAAAGTTGTAGGGCTTTTTTCTTGAGAAAATTATGTTCAATTATCCTAAATTATTTTTTTTGAGTCCCAACTTCTCTCATCATTGCAAATTATGACAAATGTAACAATCTCATACAATTCTAATGAACAACGCTTACATGAAAACTTCGACCCACTAAATTTTTGAGCACAGTCCTTCACCTCTCAGCATGATTGTGAACTAACACTCCTACAAAGTTGTCCATTGTCATATTTTCATTATATCTATGGGTGGCTATGATTATATGAATATATCTATGGATGGCTATGATTCTCTAATGCATAACATCTCTGTTCTCTGTGAAAGAAGTTAATGGAATAAGTTAATAATATTTTTGTGAAAGGTATATACATCAACAACTAGTGCCGACGTATATTCCATTGGTAGCAATTTGAAGGGGGTGGCAACTTCTGCGGCTCCAGCTTTGATAACATTCAACCTCTTCATCCCCCATATTTCTCCATGGAATTACCATTGGATATAATGATGTGGTTTGTAAAGCACCTTTAGCAGTACATATTTCTCCATGGAATTACCATTGGATAAAGTTTATTTTATTCAGTAACTGGGTAGCGCAATCAAAATCTGTAGATCAAAAACCAGCAATTAATGTACTTTTTAAAGCTTTTAGTCACTTAGATAAAGTAAAAAAGAAACATTTAACCATAGATCCCACAGCCGGACACCTTTGCATTAAATATCGAAAGAAGTTCTTTGATTATCGAGGCTTTTGTTCTCCTTGTCATTATATACCCACTGAAACCACACCGAAGCTTCCTTGCGCCATCAAACAAAGTATATGAAGGACACATTTAGTTTGTGGGAAAAAAAAATTCTCACACAAACATTCTTTCTGAAAAATTGATGTCTCAAATTTTTTTTTTGAATATTCCATTGGACAAAAAAAAATAGTACATTTAGTTTGACTTATATTTAATTAAGTATATATATTTATTAAAAAATTATATAAAATACATATTATACTCTTAATAAAAAATAATTGTATTCCATTCTATTTGAAAATATTTTTAGAAAAAAATTATCCTAATTTTTAACCAATAAAAATTAGATTTTTCTGTATTCTATATAATTTTTTCTTATAAAATATAAATTTTTTATTTTCATTAAAAAGAATATTTTATTTTTTCTCTTAAAACTTTAAGAAAATAGTTTTTCATCTTCCCGTCCACTCCATTTTCCTTTCTTTTTTGCGAAACCAAAGAATCTCAACACTGAGCCCAGGAAAAATCTCCTCTTGCCCCTTTTCGCCGTGAAGTCATTTCTTGTACCAACATTCCCGTCAACACGAACCTCCAGTTGTCGCCTGTTGATTCGCAGAAAGCTGTTCGGTTTCCACAAGCTTGTTCAGGTGGACTTCCGACGACCGACTTCCCAAGATAACTCTTTCCCGGGTCTCCTGTTTCCCCTCTGAGGCTGAGGAGAGATGGACGAGCTGGATCCGTGCGACAGCGATGCGGAGGGCTCGGAGTTGTCGGATTCGTTCGACGACCGGCAGCTCACGGCGGCGGAGGTGGAAGGGGATCCCGTGCCGGCGGTGGAGGGGCTCAGCATCTCCGGCGAGGCACGCCCGGGGCGGTTCCTCCAAGTCTGCGGCTGGGCCATTAATGGAACAACTCGTTGTGATTTCGCGGTGGGTGCGATTTCTTGTGTTTCTTTATAGAATTTAGGGGTAAATTTGATTCTTGATCTCTTTCCAATCTTCATTTATTTTCCTTTCAGTGGGCACGCTGCTCGGAAAGTGGAAATTTCAGCTACATTGAAGGTAATCCCCTCGCACTTTACTTTTCATGGGTTTTTTTTTTTTTGGTGCGCAGTTTCATGGATGCGAAGGATAAATTGACGATATTACCATAACCAACTTCATCCTTCTTTATCTTAGTTCTAAATACAATGGCCAAGGCGATATTTTTCAAGGGAGACTCTTGCCTCAGTACATATCTGTCCCATTTGAGAAAAGATAAACAACTGATTTTTTTTGGTTATATACTTCTATGCCTATTTACTTGGATAGTAACTGTATAATATCCTGCACACTAGGAAAAGGACTGTATGAAGGAGAAAGGAGACAAGCTTATATTGTGAATTCATGATAGAAAACTCATTTACAATTTCTGTCTGAAGCTCCTATATTGTATATATTGATCTGTTTTATGTTTTTTAGTCTTTTCCCTTCAAGATTTACTTAAGATTGTGAAGCCTTTGCCTGCACCTTTAGCCATTTACGGTAAAATAGCAGATTATTTGAATGTAGCTGTTGCTTGATGAGGTTTCCTATGTCAAACATGCTCGACCAATTTTAGCTGGAATCACTTAGGCAGCAGACAAATGTAAAATAAATGGATCTGGACAAGTCTTAGCAGCCAGCGAATAATATAATCTAAGGGCTTCTTTGGGTGTTCCTACAGGAATTGAGCTAGTTGGCCCACCCAACCCGTGGGTTTTAAGGGTCTGTAGGCTTGTTGGTCGAAGGAAAAAAGACCCATGCATGGAGGTTTTCTTCCTCCCATAAGAATTGGGCTGGGGGTGTGGGTTGATATGGGTTATGCCCAAATGGACTTCCCAATCCCGGAATCCAGCAAGAAATCGAGCCTAGTCTTGCTGGATTATCCAAACAGGCCCAAGGATACTTAATAACTCCAGGATTGGAGTTAGATGTTAAATGTACTTGGTTCAATGTGTGTTTTGAGACACTTTCATTATTTTAATATGGATTAGCTGCTATCATAGTAAGATTGTAATCTATGATGGCTGATTTCGAAGACCTATATCCAGGGTCCCATACAGACAATTTTGTCATGCCATTTTTTCCCCAAAGACAAAGGCAAGAACTTCATAGTTCCAAGATTTTGTGAAGTACACCATGATATTTTTTTAAGAAATATAAATTGGCTTCATACTGTTGTAGTGGTTTAAGTGATGCTAGAGAGGAGACAAAATAATCTTATATTTGAAGAGGAACAAGTTTACACACCACAAAGTTTCCACTTAAAAACAAACTTAAATTGGGGAGTTACTAAAATTAAAGCTTCCATATATTGAACTTGAAAGAAGCTGAAGGCATCAATGTACATTATAATTTAGAAAATCTTGAATTTTGTGAAGCCAATGGTAGACTGTTCATCAAGGTCATCTAGGTTAGGTCATTCCTAATTTATTAACATTTGAGCACCTGAAAGTTCCAGCTAGGAGTCAACTGTGGACGCGGATTTGGAAGCCTACATCTCATCAATGGGATTATACTTTATTTCTTCGAGAAGCATCATTTTTATTCTTCTATTTTTGCTATACTCATCTGATCATGTTGATACAATAGATCAAACTGGGTAGGTTCAATTTAAAATTTTGATTTAGTTTTTTAACAATTCTCTATTGCAATAGGTGAAAACAAAGCTACTTATCTGGTTACTGCTGATGATGTTGATTCATATCTAGCTATTGAAGTCATACCTGTTGGGAATGGTGAACAGATGGTATATTTTCTTCCTTAGTTCTCCTCTTTGATTCTTATGCAAATAATCTTGCGAGTACATGATAGTTATGTATTGTTAACACTACTTATCTAATTAAAAATGATGAAAATATAGAACTATTGTTAACTAATGAAATATATGTTCTTATGGAGCTATTTATCTATTTAACATATCTAAACATGTTGGCAGGTGCAAACAAATATAAAATAGTTTGCTTCCTTATATGATCTCACCACTGGATTAGTGTTCTATTCTGCCAAACCGGGCCGAACCACCCGGTTCGGATAGTGCCGAACCGACCCGGTACGACACCAGGTCGGTTCGCCTGTTACATTCGGTTCCGGCTCCGTACCGGCCGGAACTAACCAGTAAGTGCCCGAACCGGCTGGAACCGGTCGGTTCGGTGCAAACTCGATGCGAACCGGCTGGAACCGGTCACTAATCGACCGGAATCGGCTGGTAAGTGCCCGAACCGGCTGGAATCGGTCGGTTCGGTGCAAACTCGATGCGAACCGGCCGGAACCGGTCGCTTACCGACCGGAATCGGTTGGTAAGTGCCCGAACCTGCTGGAACCAGTTGGTTCGGTGCAGACGCGGTGCGAACCGGCCGATTCGCACTGAGTCAACCCGGTGCCAAACATTCTGGCACTGCAGTACTGCAGCACTTGTAGCACTTTGCATAAAATGTATCAGGGCACTTGTTGAGAAGGCGGCCTTCCTAACAAAATTTTCAAAAGCGGCTCTACCGCCTTCTCCCTTTCCAAAAACTCCACAAACAACACTGATTCAGGCTATCAAAAAAAAAATTTAAAGCTAAATAAGGTGTGCGTCCTCTCCCTACCCCATTTTCTTCTTTTTTAAGAGGCTTTAAAATATAGCTCAAAAATTACAAAATGAGGAAAGTTCATGCTAAAATTTTTGATTTAAGCTTGATTTTTTTATATATTGTAGATCTTTGAACGATCTACGCGCTGACATAAAAAAATTTAATTTTTGAATTATATATAATTTTTAAAAATTAAAAATATATTTTTATGTAAAAGATAAAATAAATAAAATAAATTAAAAATAAAAATACTGTAAAGTTAGAAACGTATTTAGGGGCATGCAAGCTACTCTCCATAAAAATTTGGTGTCCATTCATTCAAGTTTTGATGCGATCATGTCTGCAGTGGTCTAGGCTTAAATTTGAAAAAAAATAAAAAATAAATAGCCTTTGATGCATGTACGAGAACCAAGAAAAATATATGTAGCATCTATTATTGGTTTCCATATAGATCTGAGCTGAAATTAATTTTTTGAAATAATAATATTTAAACAATATTTTTAAATTCAAAAATAATTAAAAATATTTAAATAATACCAAAAATTATAAAAATTTAATAGTACGCATTATATAATTCAGAAGTAATTTCTGAGGTAGAAATCATATTTTTATGAATTTATGAAACCTAATGACTAGGCAGATGACCTACCTTACCAATCGCAATTTTAGCTTATTCTACTATGAAGCAACCCCTGAAACTCCTCTAAACGTATAGAGGTAAGATAACGGGGTTCGTTTTAGGTAATTGTGTTCATCTTTAAGGCAAAAATTATAAGCGAAAGAGTAAACCTGAAATAGTCCCAAAATGAGTTGGAGTGTGCTGTGGTAGTTATGTCAATGTCAACATTTATACTGGTCGTCAAATACAATGTATGCTCAGTTTCATGCTTCCATATACTTCCAAACAAACAAATATGACATAATTTGGCATAAATTCACCACTGCATATGTTTATCAAAATTTCAGCTTGCCCAAGATTTATAAGTTTAATGAAATCATGTCAGATCCATTTTGAACTTCAGAAAAATAACCCAGAACTTGGTGCTTTTGAAACTTGAGGAAGTTCGGTGGACTGCGACTATGCCATAGAATCTATGATGGAGAAAATTATCCTATATGTACATTTATAATAAGCATTTGCCTTCTTGTTTATTGTATGAGTACTATACATATCTGAGAATTTTTAGAGACATCTATATGAAGTACAAGTATCATCAATACTCATAAAATTCTCTGTGAGTTAGGCATATAGAATTTTCCCTTGATATACTAAAGCATATGATAGTAGTTCTCATAGTCTATAAGCTGCTTTTAACGGTTCGGATTCAAGGAAGTGAAAACATAGCAGGTCAAATATTTTCAATGTGTTGGAACTTGACCTTAATATGCTTAATTCCCCTGTTAAGAGTCTAAGAGTTTGCAATTTGCATTATGCCAATTATCATAAGAGAGGTGTAGAAGTAATATCGCTTGTCAAAGTGAAGGTGAGAGTGAAACAACCTCTATGATAGTATAAGGCACGGAAAGATGGCGAAAGGGTTGCTTTTCATACTTTTATAAAATGAGGGGAGGTCTAGGAAAACAACGAAAATAGATGCTGACCTCTGATCATTAGGATCACTGGCCAATTAACATTATTGAGAGCTTAGAGCTTTAATGTAGAGACATAACAGAAAAATGGTTCCGAGCAACAACCCCTCAAAGTTATCAAAGAATATGAGCACAACTATAAATAAAACTGAAGGAGAAGCTCTGAGATGCTAGGTGACCATAGAAACTGCATGCGTAATGGCTAGACACAAGCTAGTGAGGTTAAGTCATACTTGTTGCCTCTGGGTACGGGATGCAGCTTCATATGAAGCTATATATAAAAATTGAAAATACTACTAAGGCAAACACCATCAGTGAAATACTAAGTAAACTTCATTGAGAGAGAAATCTCGAATCTCAAAAAGTTGTGAAGGAGGCCAAGCTACATTTTATACTGCCAATGGAGAAGCTGCTTGAATGGGCAGAATCGTATTATCATCATCAGCAATTATGATATTGTTGACATAAAGCAAACTTTTTAAGTTGACAAGTTGCTTGATGAGGATTGCAAATATGATTGGAAGGCAAGTGATGCAGCACAAGGTGTAGCCAATAGGTACTATGACCAACTAGACCATGCCAAGCATCGAGGGAGCCAGCGGATTCATGGGCAAAGACTGCAGTAAGCAAAAATTTAGAGATAATGTCAAATTTTGGTCATGTTTATATATTTGTAATAGAATAATTCTAGTATGTTTTCTTATTGTCGAGTCTTATTTCGAATATAATTCTACATTGGGTTTAATGCCCGAATTAGGGTAGGGTATCATGTCCAATAAATAAGCATGTAATATATTGTAAGGGACAGTCTTGGAGATATTAATATTTTTTTGAGAGAGAATTTCTTTCACCAAGTGAAGGATTCTTTAACCTAGTTTTCGTCTATTTGTGCGTTGATCTTCGAAGCATAACCTCGTCGATCAAATTGCTCCTTCTTCCTTTTCCTGATGCGTCTGTAAGAGTATGGCTTATATAATTTCTTCTTATGGAGATCAGGTATGAAGAAAGACATTCTTTATGTGTACAATAAGAAATCCACTACAACGAAAGAACAAAACAATGATCATTCTTGCCACAAATTTCAGCAATATTTGATGCCAAAGATGTTTCCATTGTTAAAATGTTGGCAAATCTAGTGAGCTCTTCTATTCTGAATGATTCTTCTATTTTTATAGTTATTGTCTTTGAGCATCATGTTACAGTGAAACCACTATGAACACTAGCCTAGTTGGCCAGACATAAGACTTAGAAGTAACTTTCTATAACTACAGTAGCACAAGTGACAAATCTAATCCCAAGTTTACTTAATTGTTTATATTTATTGTAAGATTTGTTGATCCATTTTCCTCCTCTTTTTCATTCTAATTTTTTTCTTTGCAAACACAGGGTGAACCTGTTAGGATCTTTGCCAATGAACATAGAAAAATATCATGTGGTAAGCTGCCTATTTTATTATTTTTTAAGATGTGTCTTTTTTTCTATATGTGTAGTTTCCTATTTCATAAAATCAACATTCATAAAGTCAAAATGAGAAAGAAGTTGGTTTGCAAAAAGTCATTGTTTTGATTTGTGATTAAGACAAACAGATAGAAATTAGTGTAGTTCGAACTTGTTGATACTTCAATGAAACTGGTTAGTGTAGAAAATAATCCAGGAATTGCTAAAGTGAAATGATGTAGAAACATTCACAGCAGCCCAAGGGACTCAGTCACCATCAAACTAGAAGAATTCTTTTACTCTATTTATGTAAGGCTGAGAGCAAGTATAACTATTGAATTAAGAAATACCTTCTCACATAACTAGATATATAGAGGTCCAATGCATAGGAGACCCAAATTACCATAAATAAATAGTGAAAGTTATGATGCACATAAAATGATATGCTTACATAGATATATTAAATGACATTCCATAGTTAGCTATATCTCTCAAGTTTTAGGCAATTAAAATGGTATTATGCTAGAAAAAAGCTAAGATGTACATATGTCTACAAATGTTTAAGTTAACCTCAAAGAAGATAGAATGGCGGGTGAGTCTTGGCACAACAGTAAAGTTGTTTCATTGTGACCTAGGTGTCACTGATCCAGGAGAATCACCAGAATTGATGTAGACCACTTTGGCCACTATAGGTAGTGATGGATAGGGTCCAAGAGTGAGATCCATCACATCAAGAAGCTGAATCACATACCGAACTTTTAAAAGCCATAACTTGATCATACAACATTCGATTAAAATTATTTTATTCCAAGTTGGATAACTTTTCGAAATCTACGACGTGATGTTGCTCTCTAAGGACAGTTGTGCAGCTAGCAATGAGGCCCAAATTCCAATGTTTGGGCTCTGAAACAAGCTTGTCAAACCATTTTTTTTTTTTTTTGAGAAAAACTTTGATCCATGGTATGCCGAACCGGCCCAGTCTGGTTCAAGTGTGGAAAATGGTTTCAGCCCCAAAGAGGTTGGAACTGAGTGGTATAAGCCCGGTAGAGCGACATAAGGTGAAGTCGATGCGGGAGTTGAGATTTAGTTTTTGTAGGATTTTAGTTTTTTCATGTTTATTTCTACTAGCAATGTCTATTTTGGGAAAGCTCGTCGAGTTCAAACTAGGAGAGGAATCCGACTCAATTTATGCAAGAGCGGACCTTACTATTATAAATAGAGGCTATGTATATTAGATTTTTGGATCATCAATGAAAAAAAGGGGACCTAAACCCGACTTTGCCATCTTTCTACCTGTTGCTAAATATTTGAGGGATTCGAGTTGAGCGGGTTGTGAAAATTCTTTTTTCTCCCCAATTGGATCAGTCACGGATTCGAAAAACAGAAACAACTTCTCTGCAGGCGGGGGTAAAGTTATATATATCTGACTCTCCTTAGAACCCAGAGTGGCAGGAGTCTCATGCACTCGGACACTTTATGAAAAAAGATAGAATAACATGTTGAGCTATAGTGGAGATGAGAAATTAGTGGCTCAAGCTAGATGGGCTGCACCGATATGTTGATTGGATAATAAATAGGCTATAATAATGGATAAATAGGTTGGATTGTTTATAGTTTTGTTCTATTCAATTGGATGAACTTCCAAACAATAAGATGGAAAATTTTGTTTCATCATGTATGTCACCTGTAGAAGAATTTGTCCTCAAGCTTATCCTTAGATCGTGTTATATTTGCTTATGCTTCTATTTTATTTTATTTTATTTTTTGTGTGTGTGTTTTTAACTTGTGCCAAGCATCTTCAGAGCCTCGTGATGCTTTCCAGTAAACTAAGTATTGTATTCGAAACCTTACAATGCATGTTAAGAGCAATAATGGTTTCTTGCGTTATAGTTGATAGTTTAGTCAGTTTTCATGATACTTATTTGAGCCTTCATAGCTAAGGATACAATTCATATTGAAGATTGAATTGAGATGATCAATCCAATAATTCTGAGTCATATATGCTGTATCATGGAATAGATTCTCCATAATATTAGTACATTGCAATTATGACTTTTCCCCATCATTGAGTGCTTGGAAATTAAAAAATAAGGAACATGTGTATTTTTTTCATTAACTTACCACTGGATAATCTCTAGTGCACTAATAAAGCTTGTCGACTATAATTATCCTAGTGGTGTGTGGATAATGCATGCATGCTTACTATAGTTATGTTCTGATGCAGATCCTGAAATGCAAGAGCAAATTGAGAGGAATTTTTTTATTGGGCATTCGTCATTTGATGTTTTCTTATCGGTATATCTTTTGCATAGCTTTTTTGTATTAAGCTTTTTGACCATGACAGACTCGTTGAACTAATCATGTATCAGCTAACTGGAATATCTGTGAAATCCACAGGTTGGATGTAACAATACTTGGGTTACGGTTAAGTTAGTGATTGAGAGGGAGGGTTTTTCCATCAAGAATAACAGGTCGCCTCGTATTTCTGTCGAGGAGAAATTTTCACCAAGCATAGCTGTATGGTTTCAAAACTTTTCTAGCTTAATTTCCTATTTTTTAAGCAAAATTGCAGAAATGAGCTTTTTGTATAATAAATATTGGTATTCATGTTGGACTCTTGTTATAACAGTTGCCATCGGAAACCTATCTCCAATATGCTACTAGCAAATATTGGAAGCTACTCAAACTTGTTGTATAGTCCATTAATTTGAAATGATAAGTTTGTTATTTTGGTTTTCTTACCCAATGTATTGTTGCACATATGCTGGAAAGTCATGTAAAAGGTCCAGGTTCAACTAAAGCTTTCAGAAATAGCGCATGATTTTGTTACCATTATTTCATACCATGACCTTGAGGAGCAGGTGCTAGACTGGCCAGTCTGTACAGCATGTAGTGTATGAACTTATGTACAGATTCTAGCTTAAATAAAGAAATGCATATAAACTGAAAAGTAAATACGTATCTATCATATGATGCATACGGGAAAATTTCGGCTATCTTACTTTCTCTAACAATAACTATTGCAAATAGCATTCTGTACATCTATGTGAAATTATGCTTCTCATTTTATAAAACTCGCTCATGAACACTGAAATGCATAGCTACACTGCTTTCATTATACTGTTGAGAGCTTATGTTGACAACCTTCATGATTAGCTGACAGATATTTCTCGGAAGATGAGTCACTATCATATAGCACATTATTTTTGTGCTCGTCCAACTTAGCTCTTGGACTTTTGTTTGACACTGATATATTTCCATTATAGCATGACCAGGAAAACTGATTTAAGGTCTCTGCCAGTAGTTTTGTGTCTGTTAATCAATCAATTTGTCATTTTCTGATGCTTGGCTGTATGCTTGCATGATCTAGGTAAACATAATGAGATGGTACATTTTTCATTGCACAAGGTAACCTTTGTCGCAAATAATCTTCTGTTGTTGCAGATCACAATTTCCAATGGGCACTCTAGTGGATTTTTAATACATTGTACTGAAGGGAGTGAATCTCTCTTTCTGGCGACAGAAAGTAGCTTGTAAGCACCATCTCATCTTTTTAGTATATCTGTTGGGTATTCCATGTTTCATTTATTTAGTTGCTATGCATATTACTCCTCAGACAACAATTACAGATATGCATGAGCTTTTATTGTTCATATTGTCTATCTTGTGAGTGGTTGTGCCAAATTTCTTTTTTAATGAGAGAAAGTTGTCCCAAAATTTTGATTGTAGTTCAGTTCTTATATTCATCCTTTTCCTGGTTCTGCAGGTTGCGCGATGTTATTGTGCTCACCATGAGATTGTTTACTGTGAGGGTATGATAATTATCTCATAAGGTTTTCCTGAAAACTAAGACTTGTACTTGAGCTATATTTGTTTAAGCAAGTTCCTATTTCACAAAGCTTAAGTGCATTCGATTTTCTGTACCCCATTATGACTGCATATATTTTTCCTGTGCTCTGCGAATTTCTTTCGGCTTGCTCGTATTCTTTCCCATGCTTATTTTAGATGCCACAGTTTTCCTTTAATAATGACACCTTCTTTGTATTCTATAATTGTTAAAATTTATGTGAGCTATTTCCTGATCTATTGTTAATTGCCTCTAAGTAATAATGTAATAACACTGCAACTTACCTGACAGAATTCAACTTAAACAATTTGAGATTATTTTTTTAAATGTGTTCTTGCAAAGTTGATGCATGTGAGACTCATTTCTCAAGAATTTTACATTAATTTGTGATGGAAAATGTCTACCATTTTTTATTGCTGAGCTAGGCTTTTATAACCGGTATATCTAGCACCCCTAGATCTCATGTCTTATGCTTTTCTGCCTGAGATGGTGCAAATCAAAATGGGCATGCAGACGAACACCATTTATTTGCGCTGTGTTCTGCACCAATCTCGGATGTGCATAGGCCCTGGTGACTTCTGGCGTGGGGCCTAGAACCAACCAACAAGCTGTACAGAGCACAGCATGCATAGCTGCCCTTTCCCCTACATGTGTGGTTCCACCATCCCTCTAAGAGTCGTCTAGGTCCTTTCACCTACACATGCATTTCCAAGTAAATTTGAAATATTTTTTCTTTTATGCACTGAAATTCGTAGTCTCTACCAATTCCTTGTCCCAGTGTAGTTAAAATTGAATGGACATTGAAGAACAAGTTTACGGTATTAAATATTACTACTGCCACAAGTTTTGCAACTTTTTATTATCGAACTCTGCAGTATCATAGACAGATCACTGAATTAATATTTGCACACCCCAAACTTACTGCAGGCAGTCAAGAAACAGGAACAGCGCTCCATAAAGGCAGTCAAGAAACGGAGAAGGATGAAGAGATGCCTATTCTTTTAGCAGTTAGAAGAAGTTTTTCATGCCCAGTGGAACATATGTTGTAATTATGTATCTACATAAGATACAGAAGCACTCTGGATATAGTTTTCTAAATTTTCTTTCTGTTTTGAATAGGAAAAAGGTCGTCTTTATTATTATAAAAGCTGGAATCCAAAGATAAATTTGAATGTAATCTAGAGACTTCTTATTAATATCTGAACAAATAATCATACCCTTGAGCTTCAACTCTCATTCTGAACTTCCCTGCACTTCCGTGTTTCATATATTAGTTACAAAATGTAGCTGACATGATGTTAAAAAAGAGGGAATTTAATTGCAATGCTGCTGCAATTTTAGATCTCAAAGACTGAAACATCACAGAGTTTCATCTTGCATGCTGCTTCAGTTGGTTAAATCAAATTAAGCTCAGGCAGAATTTTAATACCTTACTTCATGGGCTCACCCAATACCTCCCATTCATTTTTCTCAAATCAAACCATCCTCGGCCAACACTTCGAAGCACGGATGGGCACTCATAAAACCAAGTCCAACTTGAATCCCTTCCAGTGTCTTGTCCAGAATAAATGTTCCAAAAAAATGTTCCCTGTAAACATTATGATCATCATAACTATCAGCTTGTCAGTGAAGGGAAAATCTTTCTGGATTCAGAAACTTTTGTGAAAGTTTACAATATCTTTGCAATGTTGTGTATATATCACAACTTAAAGGAAAATCGAAAAGGTGCTGCTTTTATATGTGTTGTAAAGGTTTAACATTGCTGTGCATTACCATCATAGGCAAAGGGACTCAAAATTTAGGACCGTTATCAGGAAATCTATTCGTTTCGTTAATAAGGCTATCATAATAGTTGTTTCAGTTCCCAGATATGAGCTTTCTTTTAAGTAATTATTTTGATGTATTCAATAATTCCTCAACTTTGTAATATGATTTTTTAATTAAACATTGTAATATCTAGATATTATTGTTTCCTAACTATAGAACATCAATCTCTTCAATGTGTGCGTCCTCATTATAGTTTTGATATCAGTCATTGGCACAAAAAAAAAAAAAAAATTTGCAAAAATTTTGAACTTCTGCTTGTCTTTATGGAACTGAAACCATGAAAGAGTTTCAAGCTGGTTGTTTATCTGGCAATAGCAGTATATAACATGGAATTTGGTGATGCGGAATGTTGCATAAATACCACTAGCTAAGACAAACAGTTAATAAATTTTACCGAGCTGCCTGAATAGTACATCAGCACGGGAGAACATACAACGAACTCTCAAATTATTGCACCTGCATATGATTTGCAACATACGAGACCATCCAATTGGCTGCACTGTTAGCTTGAAGTAAGGTTGTCTCTTCTCTCGTTATCTTTTTATATTGTATGCTGCGAATGCATTGCAGAGAGAGGTGGAACGAGGCAGCATTCATGGAAGCTAGACAGTCCCATGCCTCCTTTTTGGCCAAGATTGCCGCCTCCTTTCACGAGCACATTCCTTGGGCTGCACATCCTTCAATGAGCTCTAACAACGCTCTTGGTTAGTGAGCTTCTTGAGTAGAACCAGATGGTTAGTGATTTCATCGATTGAAAGGGAAGCTGGAACTCAGACAGTACTTCCCCAGCCATCTTTGCCACTCCTCTCACAACCACCACATCCGAGAACAAAACTATTTATGAAGGGACACACCAACTTTATAGATGTGGGATGGAGAAGAGGTACGAGAACCCAGCTACAAGGAGGATACAAGGTCAAACTCACTATCGAAGACCCTGTTTTCCGTGGAGAGTTAAGTTTTGAAGAATTCTGGGGCAGTCCGCCTCCAGTTCCAGCTTTGAATCCTCGGCCCCTGGGGCCATGCAATTGTTACAGCCTAAAGGGCAAAAATAAAAATAAAATTTAATTTCCATCATAGGTTTATGAGCTCATGATAATCTCAAAATATTTGATAATATAACAGATAAAGTATGACTGCCATTATTATTATTATTATATATATATATATATATATATATATATATATATATATATATATATATATATATATATATATATATATATATATATATATAAGCACTGGTCCCAAACATAAGCTTACTGATTAATAACAAAAACTTATCCTCTTTAATAATAATATAAACTGGGTTATTGACACTATAGAACTTTCTGCAACCCAACACCTCCTTGCCTTTGACTGCCTTAGTATACCTTGTAATTAGGAAGCATATCATGCGTAAGCCTTTGAGCTGCCCACCTGGCCATGATTTCATTTCGCCAACCAACCGACACATTGCATACAAATTACCAAGTTGGTAAAAGCCATTAAATCAAACAAGTATATGCATTACTAAAAGACAAAAAGAAGAAGCGTGCACCATTTTCATCACTACTCTCTACCTCCATGACCTTTCCATCCTTGAACAAAAGAATAGTTATACCGTTACAAGGAATTAAAAGAATTTGGCTTAAACCCTTCATATCCATTTCTCAGACATCTTCATTGCCTTTTGAGACTCCCTAGCACAGCACCAGCCATCAATAAAGGTGCTATAAGACAACATTTGGCTAGACATCAGCCTTTGTTTCCGTCACCATAAGAATCCTTTGCACTTCTTTAACCCTTACGCTGCCCAACCCATGAATCATAATAAAGCAAACAATGGAAGAGGCTAAGGCCCAATAGATTGTAATAGCAACCCGGAAAGGCATCTCAAAGGCAGAGGGATCGAGCCAGGAAATACATTTCTAGGATTACATAGCTATACAATTTTTTTATAATGAATTAATTTTTAGTGAAAATATGAAAGTTAGTTATCAATTCAATACCAAAGGTATTAAGAATTCTTTATATAAAGAGCGGGCATTTTAGATGTTTTGCCTGGGAAGACCAAAAATTAAATCAATTCACCTTTATGAGTCCTGCAGTCGTATCTCTTCTCTCTAAAAAATGAGTATCAGTGTGCGTTTTATTTTGTAATATATTTTATGCAGAGCTTCTTTGGCACCACTTTTTTTATTTTTATTTTTTAAGAATAGAATAACATTTGATGCTATTGTTTTATTTTTTAAAGTTATTTTCATTGTGTTTAAAAAAAATAAAAATAAAAAATTCTTGCTTTCACTATTTTTTTTAAATAAGAAACTTATTTTTATACCACTACAACTATCATCAGCACCACTACTATCACTACTACTGCTGCTGTCACCAACATTTCTACCACCACTATACACAGCAATATCAACACCATCATCTCCATCATCACTATATCTACCACATTGCCGTCTCTACCATAGCCTCTGCGACAACATCATCACCATTATCATCGCTACTATTATGTTGTTGGTAGTTCCACTACAGTTATTGTAATTGTCATTACTCTTATGCGACCACTATATTACCAATACTTCTTGCTTTACTACAAATGCCACCACTACCGCCTCCGTCTTCTTTATTTTCGCCACCATCACTACTGGCTCAACTATTATCATTATATTTATATTTTAAAAATAATTTATTATACCTGATGTATAAATATTTTTAATTTTTTAGAAATAAAAATAAAATATTCAAAATTATATTTTTATTTCTAAAAATATGAAAATAAAAAGTGATGCCAAATGAAAATTTTCAATATATTTTTTTCCAGTTTTATTTTCGATATGTTTATTTTAATTCTGGATTCGGCTTCCATGACATATATTGCACTAGATTGTTGCTGGTACAAATATCAAGGGCTGAGACTTGGCTGGGTTAAAATGAACGGAAACTGATCCGTCGCAAGAACGACCCATCCATCCGTCTCACGACTTGCCGGCGATCCTGTCCAATTCGTCCAATTTCCCGAAACAACCAGAAGCGGTCCATCTTCTCACGCGCTTCGTGCGTGATGTTTGGCCCGGCGCGTTAGTTTTTCCAAAGCGGAGAACCGAAGTGTTGGGAGCAAGGGTTTTTGCTCAGAGAAACGCCAAGAACCGTCGAGACCACGCGGGCTTCGCCGACCCGAGAACAAAAGGACAATTTTGGGCATCTCCGCTCGAAGAACGAACGCCATTCTCGGAATCTCTCTCTTTTTCTCCAGCCATGCACGCCCCGGTCCTCGTTCTCAGTAAGCCTCTCTCAATCCTCAAACCTCTCTCTCTCGATGGATCCTTTCTCGCTTATCTGCTTCGAGTTTGGCCTGCTAAAGCTAGGGTTTTTGATATTATGCTTCTTGAGAGATCGAGTAGTGGTGTTTAGGTTTGGATGATCAGGAAGACTGGTGTCTAGGTTTTCGTGCACCAGGGTGTTCGAACCTCTCCGATCTGCTGCATAAAAATGACTTTCTTTTTTGGGTTTAGAATGAGTATAATAAGGTTTTTGAACTTGATTCTATATTCTTTGTCTTGATTTCCTCGGAAAGATTTGGATGCACCGATGATGATAGGAGTTTGCGCGTGCAAAACTCTGATTGGCCGCGCAAAAAATTTCTTCTCTTCGTTGGAAATGAGAAAAACAAGATTTTTTTGTTATATTTTATGGTCATATTTTTCTGAAAGATTTGTGTAAGTGGTTGATGATAGATGCTGACTAACAACCCTCATGAATTCTAATTACCAGGAAGAATTAATCACCAATTGTATTCAACAACCATAAAATCTAAACAAAAAGCTAAGCCTGCAAGGTTTGCAGGGTAGAAATGAGAGAATCATCTCACATGGCTTAGCGATGATAGAGCAATCCAACGAAATTTCCATGTAGTATGCTTATGTTTGGTTTCTTTCCCTTTCTAATTGCAAATAAATCTTATTACTTGCATAAGTTGCACAAAGAAATAATATGAAAAATACTGAACTTGGATTTCTTTGCTAGCCATGCATGACATCTGTGTTGTCATATTGGGTGTAATGTTCTGTTGCTACTTAATGGGTGTCTATTTTGTAAATGTCTTAGTGTTAGCTTAAGCTGCCACCAAGTTACGGTTTTAACCCATTCTTTTTGTTTCTAAAATTGTTGGGTGCTGTTCTTGTCAAGTTGTTTGAAAGCCTCTAGTTTCCTTTATTGTATTGTGTCTCTGATAATTACTGCTAACTCTGTTGAGCAGAAGATTCTTTAAAACGGGAATCTGGAAGTAAGGTGCACCATGCCAACATCCAAGCTTCTAAGGTGAGCATGTTTTGCTCCTTCTGTTTTTTGTTGTCAGGGGAGAGGTCAATATTTTTCATTACCTTATTGTAGGATGCTTAGATGCTTGACTTTGGCATTGCATCTGGGCATGGAGAAGTGTGCAATTAATGATTTGTGTATTCCAATGTTGATTTTTTAGTTTGCAGTCCAAGATCGATTGGTTTTTCTGATTACTTGTTACATTTTTCCTTTACATAGATGGTGAACAAAGTTGGCCTTTATTCCATTGACTAATATGTGCTTCATGCCTTCTCTACAATGTTGTATGACTTTTATTTTTAACTTTCAGAAACAATAAATCATTTTGTTTTCATTATGATGTTTCTATAAATGCTTTTCATATGATGATATCGTTTTTTTCTACTCTTTAGTTGATTTTTTTTTTAATTTTTCTAAAGCAAAATATAGACTGGGACAAACATAAGCAGCTGGGTTTTAATTTAAGACATCTATAAATTAAGTTAATGTACTTATTTAAATTTTACATATAAATATAATGTCATCTTGGGTTGTCTACTAACTAATGACCAAGTAAAATTTGTTATTATTCACCTCTCTCTTATTATAGCACTGCTCTCTTATTTCTGTCTTATTGTAGCATTTGTGAAAAGAAGATTTCAGTTTCTTATCATAGTTAAACCTATATGCCATCTTTCTTTCCCTGAACAAGGGTGTATATATGGAGGTGAAGGAGACTTCTGTATACACACAACTAACCATCCTTTTGCTCCATTTATAAGACCTATTATCATCTTTCCATTGTCATAACCACCCATCAGTACTGTGCGTGCTTTCTTTAAGTTCTACCCTTTCTTCCATTTTCTGATCTTCTTTCTCCATTTTCAAAAACCTATCACCTAGGCTTTTAGGTGGTTTGGCCAGTCATCTAGGAAACACTATGCATTGGGGTGTCCCTACTGCTCGAGAACTGCCTGGCTGCCATGACAACTATGTTGGTGATTTCATGAGTTATATAGAATTAGGTTTCTTGGGGTCATTTTTGCTTAATAATATCATATGTAGGTATTTCTAAAATATCACTTCTTAAGGGTGTTACAACAACAATCTCTGAGGCTTTTGGGTTGTCTTAGAAACAGGTACATGAATTAAATTTGTGTTCCTTATAAATTTTATGATGAAAGTGTTCTTGGGATTTTGAAAAGTATCCTCTTTCTATTGCTCTTGTTTTCTGCCTCTTCTTTGTTTATTGTTCCCTTTTTTTTCTCTAGTTTTTCCTCTTCTCCAACATTACCCAGACACTTCAGATCAGCAAATCGTGATATCATTACAATTATTAACTGTTGACACTTATATCAAGAAGTTTTCAGGCCTGACATAATATGAAGAAAATGTTTTATGAACTCAACAAATAGCAAGGAAATTGGTCCAATAAATTATTCATTATGTATACACACCTGCACATAGAAATATCTAATATAATATGGATATGACCCTATATCCAATTTTTTGAAAGATAATGCCACTCTTGTTTTTTTCTTTTTCTTCCCCTTCTTTTCTCTTCATTTTCTCCTTTCCTTTACTCTCACTCATTAATCCTTTGTGTTTCTGTTTCTCTTTTGATCCTTTGTTAGGTTCAGCCACATTCTCTAGTAGGGATTTGTCAAAAAAACCTTTAAGAAAGCTAACTAGCACCACTAATAAAATGAAAGCAATAAATAGAAATGCCTAATTAGAAGCATAAAATACCAAGAAGGGTCTCATCATTCTTTCTTTCCTGTAGCCTCTTTATCCCCTGAAGCATTTTGATTCAGCTATTCTCGGTACATTAGCTTTATTACTATACAAATGGGTAGAACGATGAAAAAATCCTACTTATATATGTATGTATGCGTGAATGTATGTTCATATGTATGGACATAATTCTAAAGTGAACACAATACCTTTAGAAATTTAAATTGATGCATGCAAGGAGGGATCATATGATATGGCTGGTCAGAGGCTTCACAACCAGACACGTGGTTCCAACACTAATTTGAAATGTGAACTGAGCAAAGCATATGAGTAGAGTTCATTTAGTAAGGCCCAGTGTAACTTTGTGAGAAGTCAGCTAGGTTGAAAGAAATACATGAATATTTTAATAAAGTCGATGAGCATGATTTGGACTGCTTGCTATCCAGATATTATGTTTTTTTTAAGAGATTGGTAATTAGACAAAGCTGGCGTTTGGATAAGATCTTTTGGTAATGGAAGTGGTGTATAATTATACAGTGGGTGCTATATAGTTTATGTGTGAACCTATATTAGTTGGCTAATAAGCAATTAAAATGATATTTCACTATTTGAAGACATCATCATCACCTTTTTAATGTTACTGTTTTTGGAATTTGGTGCATCAAACTTGTAACAATTTGTCTTTTGCTTGTAATCGTTTTATGATATTTGATTGGAGAACTATTTTTCTAAATTTAAATTTGAATTGTCTTTCTTGTGATCTCTTTCTCAAGATGTATCGTTCGATTAATTGGTGCATTTTACTACACAGGCTGTTGCTGACATAATCCGTACTACGTTGGGTCCTCGATCAATGTTGAAGATGCTGCTTGATGCTGGAGGAGGTGCATTACGGATGCTTGACATTTTGATATTGTATATTTGTGATATAGAATTGTCTTTCAAGTGAAAGTATCTATGATGAATGTACTTGTGTATTCGAAGATCTTGTTGGTTTTTTGTTTCTTTTCTTGCAAATGTCATTCTTTGGTGCACTAAGATACCTTGACTAGCATGGGTTATGCACTAGGTCAGATCAACATTCCAAGAGTTGTCACACTTTTTCATGCTTTAGAATTTTTTTATTCTTTCTTTTGATGTTCTTTACATTTCTAACCTCACTCTCTTTTTTCTTCAACTTGTTTTGGTTGGTACCAGGAATTGTTGTTACTAATGATGGAAATGCTATCCTACGCGAGTTGGATCTTGCCCATCCAGCTGCTAAGGTAACTTATGCCTCTTATCCTTGTCCGTTACCATTCTAGTTTGTCATTTGCATATGCTTATTGGCCTTCCGTTGATAGCTAGTGTGCCATGGGTCTACTGTCATACATTGCTTCTCACAACTCATGCTTTTTTATCTGTGCAAGATCTTTTACTCTAGGTTCTTTTGTTTTACTTAAAGAATACCCAGTTGTTCTTACTGTGTTCTTTGCAAGTTGACAGTCAATGATCGAACTAAGCCGCACGCAAGATGAAGAAGTGGGAGATGGCACAACATCTGTCATTGTTCTTGGTATGTTCCGTGCATATCGTTTATATCTCCTCAGTGAAGTGCTGAGATGACATTTACCTTGCACTAGCAGTGCACTAGCTTAATTACTAGATTATTTGGATTTAGTGGAGAACTATTATAGTCAATGTTTCATAGATTTTTTAGTCAATATAGGAAAAATTGCTATCTGGATTATCTGATGCTTTCTGCTTTACAGGAATGGATAGGAAGTATATGCTTGGCATGTACATATATATCTTCTTTTTTTTGTGTGTGTAAATATATCTCTTATTTTTTGATCTGTGATGATAAGAATGCATTTTTTAAATCTAGAGAAAATATGTTACTGATTGTTTGAGAGTGAATTTTTTGAAGCTGGTGAGATGCTTCATGTTGCGGAAGCTTTCATTGAAAAAAAGTATCATCCCACAGTTATCTGTCGAGGTAATTTCTGTACATCCGATCGGACCTTTTTCATAATCTGTACCTTCAAATTCTTGCTTGTAACACTGTTTAATATCCCCCTCACAGCATATAATAAAGCTCTAGAGGATGCAATTGCTGTTCTGGACAAAATTGCGATGCCTATTGACGTGAATGACCGTAAGTTCTACACAAGTATTATATCTCAGTAGTGTGCAGTTGGTGTTTTGATACCTTGGAGCTCATGACAATATGATGACCTATGCGAGCTTCTTCTTCTTCTAACTTTGTTTCTTTATCTTCTGTCCATTTCATTTCCAATGGTAGGTGCCACGATGCTGGGTCTGGTCAAAAGTTGTATAGGTACAAAATTTACAGGACAATTTGGGGACCTAATTGCTGTAAGTATTTTCTTCATAAGTACAAGTTTTCACTTTTCCTTCTAAAGATGTCTTCACATGCTTTATATGGACAACAAGCATGGGCAATCAACACTTCTAATCCATCTTCTTTGCTGTTTCATGATGCATCTGTGTAGGCTTTGTGGGGAAGCATTCATTTTCTATCTTACTAATAAGTTTCTAGTAATTTCTGTAATTTGAGTATGTTATATCTTCATTAGACCTAATGATTTAAACTTGCAATACAAAATACTAAATGCTGCAGTTCTCAAAAAATATTTAATGCTTTTGTTGTCTTTGTCATCTGTTTCTCACCCTAACTTTGGACCTCTATATTGCCCATTACCTCTTCTCTTTCTTTCTTTCTTTGGTGAAGGTTTCAGTTGTGTTAGTTTTTTGTTCAGATTATTTCGCATTTTTGAATAACATATGGATGCACATACATAAAAGTATTTACAAACATACTCCAATTATAAGGACTCTTTAAGATAATTCATGAGTCATATTCAAGCTGACTTGTTTGTTTACAGTCCTTAGTGGATTCAAAAAACCCTTCTGTAACATGTAAAAGGCACTAAGTTCCAGAAAAAATTGCTCCCATGGACCACAAATTTTGTCTTCTTTTCACCCAGCTGTTTCTTAAGCCTGTAAACAATCGATACCTGTATGTTTTCACACTGAAGATGGATAATGGTCTTCTTTGATTCATAGCTATTACCCTACTTATAAGTTTTAATCTCAAAACAATTTGTTGTTGGTCCTTGCACTAGTATCAGTCAAAAGAAAGTCTCTATGATAACAGTGCGTATATAGGATATATATATCTGCTTGCTACTCTATTTGCATTGTGTGGCATAAAGGACTTTGTATGAAGAGCTGTTCTCTTTCTACAGGTATTTATCCATCCAGGGACACCAACTGGTGTTTATAGGTAGCAAAGATAATGCAGAATTTTTCATATTTTTATAAGTGCACAAATTGTACTTTATAAAATTTGATGTTGGCTATATTGCATTAACAACTGGATGATTTGAGTTTCTGAAAAACTGTTGAATGTGATTCTTATTGCTTTCTCTTTGATTTCTCCATTATTATTTTCCCTGAGTGATATATGATTTGTTAAACCCTTTTGAGATTGATGTGTAATAGTCTTGCATCTTTTCATATCTAGGATCTTGCCATTGATGCTACCACAACAGTTGGTGTGGACCTTGGCCAAGGTTTGCGTGAGGTGGACATCAAGAAGTATATAAAAGTTGAGAAGGTTCCTGGCGGCCAGTTGGAGGACTCTAAGGTTCTTAAAGGAGTTATGATTAACAAAGATGTTGTTGCCCCTGGAAAAATGAGAAGAAAGATATTGAACCCGCGTATCATTCTCCTTGACTGCCCCCTTGAGTATAAGAAAGGAGAAAATCAAACTAATGCTGAGTTGGTAAAAGAAGAAGATTGGTACGAACTTTTATGTTTTTTTTCTGTTATCTATTTATAACAAACAAGCTAGTGCATCCATATGCATACTTTTGTAGAAGTTGCAAACGGCAAGGAGCATTTTTTGACTGTCTTTGGTACAAATATTTTTTTCCTTTTTGCTACTTATTTACTTAATGTGGAAATAAACTGAGTCTACAAATGATTTATCTTGGGAATCCAGCTGTCACAAACTCTAATTATGAAGACAAGTTTATCATTACACTATTTATTTTGGAAGGGAAATGTTATAAATATTGGAAGAACCAATAGTAATGTTGTCACTGACACTATTTGGTGAATAACAATGCTCCAATAAGTTGCTTGAATGGGTTCTGAAGGTCTAAGAAGCTCTTTGGGGAGCTTCAATCTTTTCAAAGAGCAGAAATGTAGTTTCTTGAACTCAAAAGGCATAGATAATTAATTAATTGGAGCAATAATAGACATTTCTGCGGCAATATGCTTGGCACAAACTCAAGGAAGTGTCTGGAAGATGAAGGAATTTCAAGACAACACTCCTTTCTGGAACACAATAAGTAGCATAAGAAGTTCCAGTTGAACTTTTTCTAGATCTGGATAAAAAATTATGTATGGATAAAAAATTATGTTATATTAACATGTAATTGCTGTTACAGGGATGTGTTAACATCAACTGATAGCTTCATAATTTTAACTAACTTACCCAATATTATTTGGAATAAAGTGCATTTAAGCTTTCTGGAGATGTATCTAAACAATTTTGCTTTCAAGTTATTAACTCAATCAAAGTAGTCAAGTCCATTCTAGTAACACTAATCTGTAGGTTCACTTAGGGACTCACGTAGACTTGAGTAGGTGTAGTTGGATTTGATTGAAACTGTTCAACTAAAACTATATCTATAGAAGTGTTAAATGTATTTGTTCAGTCATGATCAGCTAAACCTTTTGCTAGAACTATAATTTTTGCTCTCTTTGAGATAATTAAAGGCTAAATCAGCTGATACTTTAATGTCCGAAGTTGTTCGCAAAATGTTTGAATAAATTGTAAAGATAACTTGGTGTAAATTATTCAATAATTTATCAGTATCTTTTTTAAAAAGAATCTGGACTTTCTACTTGCCACCTTGATGGGTTCACTTTTTTATATTTTGTAGGTAATCTATGTAAAAGGTTCTTAATCAGTACTCATTTGAGTCTTGTCCACTAATAGTTTAACATTTCTTATGAAGCCAAAGACATTGAATAAGCTGTCATATTATCAAAAACATCCTTTATTGATATCTGAGCATCTTATAAGAAATTGGTTTCCAGAACTAATCTGTAGTTCTCTGCTTAATATTTGGTACTAACAAGTGTCTTTTTGTCAGGGAAGTTTTGCTGAAGATGGAGGAGGAATATATAGAGAATCTCTGTATGCAGATACTGAAGTTCAAACCTGACTTGGTTATAACGGAAAAAGGGCTTAGCGATCTCGCATGCCATTATTTAAGCAAGGCTGGAGTCAGTGCTATCCGGAGATTGAGAAAGACAGACAGCAATAGGATTGCTAAGGCTTGTGGAGCAGTAATTGTAAATAGGCCAGAGGAACTTCAAGAATCTGATGTTGGAACGGGAGCTGGGCTATTTGAGGTCAAGAAATTTGGCGATGAGTTTTTTGCATTTATTGTGGACTGCAGAGATCCAAAAGCATGTACTGTTCTTTTAAGAGGTGCGAGTAAGGATCTTTTAAATGAGGTCGAAAGAAACTTGCAGGTATGATTTTGTGCTAGCACATGTTCATCTAAACTATGGACTTGATGTGCCTATGGCTGACTTTTCTCTTATAGGATGCCATGTCAGTAGCACGGAACATATTGAAAAACCCCAAGCTTCTTCCTGGAGGTGGTGCCACAGAGTTAACGGTATCTGCAGCATTGAAACAGAAGAGTTCATCGGTTGAAGGTATTGAAAAGGTAAGCTTTCTTGCTTATTAGTTGATACATTATCCTAGGTTGAGCTTCAATGAGTGTGGTTATGTGTATGTACTTGTGGTCCTTAGTGCAACAATGTGCTTCACATTTGTCTAATTGTGTAACAGTGGCCCTATGAAGCTGCTGCTGTAGCTTTTGAGGCTATCCCACGAACCTTGGCTCAAAATTGTGGGGTGAACGTTATTCGGACAATGACTGCTCTCCAAGGAAAGGTAAAGGCGAAACCTAATCGTTTTTTTATTTTATTTTGCATTTGCTTAGGGTTCGTTTGATTGGGATATGTTAGATTACCCTGGGAATCATTTATCTAGAAAAATGATCGCGAGGGAAAATAAATTTTACTATATTTGGTCGGTAGAAAAATTACTATTAAAAATAGTATCGAAGAAAGATTATAAATATATTAATATAATTAATATTAATTATATATGTTTGGTTAAAGGTAATGTTACATGGGAATATTGCCAAATTTCCAATAATACCATTGAATAAACAATTCAAGTAATAACATTTTTTTCTCAGTCCATTTATGGCCTACTTACATAAACGTTGTCAATATTAACTATTTCGAATATTGAAATATATTTACATGAGTTAATAAATATTTTTAAATTAATTATACATATATTAAAAAATATATTTCTTATTTTATTAGTATGTTTTGATATATAAATAAATATATTAATTATCAATAAATCCTATATTAGATTTATTGATAATTAATAAATATTTATTAATTATTTATTAATAATTAATATTTATTAATAAATATATCAGTATACTAAATATATTATTATTTCTAAATATTATTAATCAATATATGAATATATTTATAATATATTAATATAATTAATAATAATTATATATGTTTGGTTAAAGGTAATGTTACATGGGAATATTGCCAAATTTCCAATAATACCATTGAATAAACAATTTAAGTAATAACATTTTTTTTTCTCAGTCCATTTGTTAGCCATTTATGGCCTACTTACATAAACATTGTCAATATTAACTATTTCGAATATTGAAATATATTTACATGAGTTAATAAATATTTTTAAATTAATTATGCATATATTAAAAAATATATTTCTTATTATATTAGTATGTTTTGATATATAAATAAATATATTAATTATCAATAAATCCTATATTAGATTTATTGATAATTAATAATTATTTATTAATTATTTATTAATAATTAATATTTATTATGAATATATTTATAATATATTAATATAATTAATAATAATTATATAATATAATTATTACAATATTAATATAATATCAGTGAGGGCATTTTTGTTAAAAAATGATATTTTTAGATTATTTCTACTTGGTAATCCAACATGAAAAAACAAATACAACCCTTTTGGTGGTATTTGTTTTACCTTCTCTCTTAAGAAAATAGATATGCGGCTCGTCGTTTATTTTACTCTCTCTCTCGTCCACTTTTCGTACCAAACATGGTAATCTAACATGGTATTTATTTTTTCATGCTGGATTACCCCCAACCAAATAGGCCCTTAGTAAAAGTAGTTACGAGTTGTAGATTGGACATAATTAGTCAAACTGTAAAAGACCACGCTCAAACAGTGCCACACACAAGATGTCTGAACCACACCATAATGTGCAGGAACTGCACTAAGCTGTGCCATATAATTATTACAATATTAATATAATATCAGTGAGGGCATTTTTGTTAAAAAATGATATTTTTAGATTATTTCTACTTGGTAATCCAACATGAAAAAACAAATACAACCCTTTTGGTGGTATTTGTTTTACCTTCTCTCTTAGAAAATAGATATGCGGCTCGTCGTTTATTTTACTCTCTCTCGTCCACTTTTCGTACCAAACATGGTAATCTAACATGGTATTTATTTTTTCATGCTGGATTACCTCCAACCAAATAGGCCCTTAGTA
Organism: Phoenix dactylifera; assembly: GCF_051530095.1. NCBI lineage: Eukaryota > Viridiplantae > Streptophyta > Magnoliopsida > Arecales > Arecaceae > Phoenix > Phoenix dactylifera. The sequence continues at coordinate 26,201,509 of NC_143198.1, read as the reverse complement.
AAAGTAGTTACGAGTTGTAGATTGGACATAATTAGTCAAACTGTAAAAGACCACGCTCAAACAGTGCCACACACAAGATGTCTGAACCACACCATAATGTGCAGGAACTGCACTAAGCTGTGCCATATAATTATTACAATATTAATATAATATCAGTGAGGGCATTTTTGTTAAAAAATGATATTTTTAGATTATTTCTACTTGGTAATCCAACATGAAAAAACAAATACAACCCTTTTGGTGGTATTTGTTTTACCTTCTCTCTTAGAAAATAGATATGCGGCTCGTCGTTTATTTTACTCTCTCTCGTCCACTTTTCGTACCAAACATGGTAATCTAACATGGTATTTATTTTTTCATGCTGGATTACCTCCAACCAAATAGGCCCTTAGTAAAAGTAGTTACGAGTTGTAGATTGGACATAATTAGTCAAACTGTAAAAGACCACGCTCAAACAGTGCCACACACAAGATGTCTGAACCACACCATAATGTGCAGGAACTGCACTAAGCTGTGCCAATAGGATCAGCTTTCCAATCTAATCACTAGTCTATCCGTCTGATTCTATCCCATGTGCGGCACACCACGCTTCCTGATTTTTTTTTTCATCGAGCAAGACACTACTACAAGCAAAAATCCTATTTAAGATTGGATGCATTGTGACTCCATCGTGCGATGCTCACTCAGTGTACAGAAGTATGTGAGGCCTGCAGGTAAGCGGGCAGGCATAGTTGTAGGTGGTTCTATATCACAAAACCTCAGCAGACTGCTGTTACTTGAATGCATCACCCACTCTCCTGCAAGGAGAGATGCTACTATGGGATGATTATGCTAGTTTTTGATAGGTGGTGCTCCTAATTACTACTTTTATGTTTCTATGCTGCAGCATGCTAACGAGGAAAATGCATGGGTTGGCATTGATGGAAACACAGGTGCCATTGTTGATATGAGAGAGAGAAAGGTACGGGCTTCAAAACTTCCCCTCCGACTCTTCCCCAGCTTTTCACCTCCCTCTCAAACCTATTTTTCTTTTTCAGATATGGGACTCTTACAATGTTAAGGCACAAACATTTAAGACAGCTATTGAGGCTGCTTGCATGCTTCTGAGGATTGATGATATTGTGAGTGGGATAAAGAAAAAGCAGGCTCCTGGAGCTGGCCCAACCCCATCGAGACCAAAGGTAGAGGAAGAAGGAGATGCGGACAATGAGCAGATGCTTCCAGATTAGAATTTTGAAAGGTGTTTGTTTATTTGCTTACTGGAGTGTTTGAATACCTGGGTGTGCATGCTCGTTCTCTTGTCAGCAAGTTTTATCAGGGAATGGACGGACTATTAGGTCAGGTGCCCTTTTGTTGACAAATTTTGTTTTCTTAGGTCATTTTTCACTCCTTGAAGACTACCAGGATTAGTTTTATTCTGTCCTTGGTGCACGTTTTGTTATCTGAGAACCGATGACGGTTCATGTATGGTTTGTTTACCGCAGATGGTTTACCACCTCATATATTGTAGACCCAAAAGGAATATGTTAAGATGTTAAGGGTAGCATATCAACATGTTGTTCCTCGTTTTAAGTTTTGACCTGACCTTGTGCAGGATGAAAAATAAAAAATGATTTAAGGACTGCCATCGATTGAGTTTTAACTGATCAAGCGTCTTGGTTTTAGCAGTGCTCTTCTGACCGAATGAAACATTGTGGTTTCTGGCAGGTATGTATCAGCCAGCAATCAAGTTGAAATCATATGGTTTATGGAAGCCTTAGTCTATAGCATGATTGTGTTCTGGTCTACGCACCCTGAATTGTGTTCGGACTGCATTTAGGGCTTGCTATTAATCCAGTAAATAGTCTTGTGCTCCATCCAGAGAACATTAGAGAGGTTCGCCTGAAAGCTCGTGGATGATACGGGCAAAATTGATGGTAAGGATGCGAAGCTCAAAAGAGGTGGTACCATCTAAGATTGATAGGTAAAAGGTTTGGGTACCATCCTGGGAAGCTCTACGTAAAAATTGAGTTATGGTTGGAAAGGATGAAAATTAACTATAAAATCTCACTGAGATCGTATGCGGCAGTAAACAATGATTCACGTGTCTGGGCTCAGTTTTATGCATTTCCAGCAGCTAGATTGAATTGAGAGTTGGGAAGGATGGGGCGGTGAAAGTATCAGGAAGCCTTTGTGGTTGACTTAACAGTGATTACATATCTGCCACCACCATATCCACCATCTTTGTCCTGTAAGATTTCAAATGCAGCAATTTCTGTTCATTAATACCAGTAAATCATACATAAGAAAAGCATGAAAAAAGAGTCATAAGCAAAAATAGAAAGAAATCATCTGAAAGATGACTTTAGCTATTTGCAAATATGATTTTTAAACTGGAAGCATTATACATTATATCAATAACCAATATAAATTGACTCAGCTCCTACATAAAATTCATTATCATCAATCCACATCCAGTAGATATTAAATAATAAAATTGGCATCCTCTTATCAGCATGGTAGCAAGAATTAGATGACATGGAGTAGGAGAACAAAGACCAAAAAAAAAAAAAAAACTTTCCTTAAATCAAGCAGGTGCAGGAAACATAGGAAAAACAAATGGAAAAATAAAGGGTGCAATTCTGCATATGAATAAGCAAGCCAGTGTTCCAGAAGAGAACAGAGCTTGCTTTAAGATTTTGTTCTTTTCAAAGTCTCGCATCCATCAGCTTCATGAATCTCTAATCCTTCTTCTAGACCATTCAAGAAGAAATACTCGAGTCAAGGATTACTTCGCTCATTAAAGATAGTAATGTGCATTAAAACATTTTTATTCTCCATAAAATTATTTTTCAGTGGATGAAGAGAATCTTCAATGAATCCTGTCCTTTTCCAACAACAATATTATGAAGATAAAACAAAATCTTTTACTAAAGTTAATAAACTCTTGCTAGCACCTTGGTCCTAATAATCAAATCAAAATCCACTTATTCTACATCTTGTATAGAAATGATTTATATAAATTATCTCAAAAGAATATATCACCAATGCTTGAGGTGAAAAATGTAATCTTCCCAACAGGAAGCAATTTGAAAAGTATATGTTGCCATCACTTATCACAAATAATTAGCATAAAATTGGCCTTTTCTCCTTTAAAAACATGATTTTTTAAAAAGATTTTCTTGTAATCTCTATAAAGAATACGATAAACTAATATTTTATCCTAAATTTAACTAAAGGAATCAAAGTATCCATTTTGCTAATAACATTTTCAAGAACATTGTGATCAAAGCCAACATAACATATAAATTAGTCAAGAAAATAAATATCAACCTAATCCAATTATATGTACCAATAAGGAAAGTTTGAGTAAAACTATAGACCTCACAACGGGATAAAAAATCGACCACATTGTTCTCCAGTTCAGGGTCGAGTGGTTCTCCTAACAAAACAAATGAGTGAAGAATCCAGTAGCACTTCAGCAAAAAAAAGGAAAAAGAATCCAGTAGCATAGCCAAGGTCGGCTGCACTCAAGAAATCAACCCACATTGGACAATAAAAAAACTCCAGCTATAAATGGAATTTAAATGAGAACATGGATATCAAAAATGATTTGTTTAGGAAAGAGAGTACCAATGAAATCCGATCTTACTCAGCATCTAGCACGTGAAAGCTTGGTCCAAGTTGCTCGAGTCCTCTTGTGAGAAATTCAACATGCTTATCACGTCATAGCTCTGACCTTCAAAACAAACCCCTAATCTGATTTATTTTAAAATGTGATGAAAATTTTGGCTTGTTAAGAGTTTGATTTACAATTTAGCATATTGAGATAAAAGAAATAATATTATGAAAAAAAATAAAAGAATCAATTTGAAGTATGTGTACTCAAACATTTTAAGTCAAGGATTCACCATTTCACCCTTCATCTAATATTAAAAACCAATATAAAAAAAAAGAGCAAAAAATAGGGTTTACTTCTGATTTAGGATGTTATCATCTAGAACGATGCAACCAGCAATCCAGCATAATCTATGTTCTAGTAGATGGAGGATATGGTGTCCTCGTTTTACTCATTTGGGTTAAAGTCTGAACCTCTCTATAACATTCGACTGCCTTGAGTTCAACAAGATTGTTTTGTTGCTATAAGGAGCAGGATTACTAACATAACCGGGCTTTTAAATACTAAAAAACTCAACTTTCTTGGTTGTTTAGAATTTCAAAAAAAAAAAAAATTGTCTTCTACTCTCATGGACTTTAGGGTTGGTTAAAGAGACCATAAAAATGATTCCGGTTCCCGAAGGAGATGGCCATGGTAATCGGCCACCACAGAGGCAGTGTTGTTTAGCTTGGCAAAACAACAAACGATTTGAAGGCGCTAAGAAGGAGCAAAAATTATGGTTATTACGATGATAAGGAGAACTTGCATGAGCGATTGAGCGTGGGGGGGAGACGCCATTGAGAACGCGGTAGATCTCGGCTACCTTCTCCTCCACCTCGAGCTGCTCCGGCTGCGTGAAGGTGAGCCTCGGTTGCTGGTCGAGATTGATAATGGGAGAAGCAGAAGAAGAGGACCGAGAGAAGGAAGGGGAGGACTCCGTTGCTACGGACTCTAGTGGCAAGCGCGCTTCTTTGCTTTGCTTTGCTTTGCTTTGCTTTGCTTTGCTTTGCTTTGCCTTCTGTTTTTCCTTCGCTTTCTTTCTTGCTCGGGACCGCGCGGGTGTATACATGGAACCAAGAAAGGAACCGTCCGCCATCTGGATAAGCGTTTTCACCAGTCCAGAAAACCAGAGGTTGAAAAAAGCAGCGACTCGGCCGGTTGGACGGTTGGACCGTGGTCGAACCGTGTGGTTGAACGGTTCAAGCGTTTTTTTTTAAAAAAAAAAAATCGGGTTTGAACGAGATCCGGCCAGGGAGTTGAACACCGTGGCCTCTAATTCCAATGCCCATGTCATTACCCGAGAAATCTCTCTCTCTCTCATGCATGCTCTGAGAAACCTTTGTGATAGCTAAACCATAAACCATACATGCTGACTTCAAAATTGGATAAATTAAACTATGATCTAAATGACATGGCAATCTTGGATTCATGAATTTGCTAAGTTTCTAGAGCACATGGAGAACCGCCAGCTTCATGTTTGCTTCGTTCCTTCAAATCATGAGTATTCTTGATTGTATCATGGTGGTGTTTGGATCTCTATTGCCCATGAACCTGCATCTGCATAATCATAACTAGGTATGCCTAGACAAACTTTTAGATTAGGACGGAAGGCGAGATTGTATGTATGATCAAGGAAAATTTATTGGCAGGAGGTGATCAAATCTTGCAATGCATGAGGCAGCGCATACATGTTTGGCAATACCAGCTGCAAATACTCTACTGGTATCAAAAGTTCTTAATGCTAGTTGAGTCCCTGGTTATCCACCAGTTGAATGACCCGTAGAGTTGGGCATCTAAACGGGCCGTGCCTGGCCCGGCCCGCTTATGAAGCGGGCCGTGCCGGGCACGGCCCGTTCCGCACAGAACGGAAGCCCGGCCCGGCCCCAGGCCCGTCTATTGGCGGGCCGAGACGGGCCGTGCCTGGCACGGCCCGTCTCGGGCGCAAACGGGCCGTGCCTGGCACGGCCCGTCTGGAGAGGGGGGGAGAAAAATAGCCGTTTCCAACGGCTATTTTGGGAAAATTCCAAATTTGCCCCTCCCAACAGTCCAAAAACGGCTAAATTGAGGGGTATTTTGGAAAAAAAAAATTTGGGCTTCTATAAATAGCCCTTTCCTCCCTCATTCTCACCACACCAAACCAACTATTCTCTCCTTCTCTACTACTATTATTTCTCTCTTCTAAAGTGCTCTTCTAGCAATTTAATTTTTAGTTTGCATTTAGCAAGTGTTCAAGTGCTACACAAGAGGAGGTTCCTGTTGAGAAGAGAAGGTCACTCCTGTTGAGAGCACAAGAGGAAGCTCAGAATCTCGGCTCTGCCTCTGCCCTCCGACCCTCTACTCAATTCCTCCTTGTGGTTAGTTTTTATTTTTTGAATTCATCAATTTAGATATGTCATCTTTTGAGGAAAGTCAGTTTGGCATTCCTCCTGTTTCTGAGGGAGAAGAAACTATTCCCCAACCCCATGTTCCTAGTTCCTCTAGAACTAGTGAACCGAGTGAAGATCAAACCTCTTCTCGTAAGAGGACTAGTGCTGTATGGAATGAATTTGATAGAGTTATGGTTGATGGAGTCTGGAAAGCTAAATGTAAAAAATGTGCCAAACTTTATAGTTGTAGTAGTAGTGGGGGAACAGGGCATTTAAAAAGACATCAAGAGAGTCATAGGATGCATGATTCTCATGCTCAAACTCAAAGTACCCTTAATATATAAGGGGGATTACTTGTAGGTAATTTTGCATATAATCATGAAAATCAAAGAAAAGCACTTGTAAAATGGATAGTTAAGGATGAATTACCTTTTAGTTTATGTGAATCTTTTAATTTTGAAGAATATGTTCAATTAAACCTACAACCTGCTTACAAAAGAACTAGTAGGCGTACATTTAGAAGAGTAGCTATGACTAACTTTTTAGCAATGAGACAAAGTTTAATTGAAACACTTTCTACTTTAAATATAAAAATTTCATTAACTTCTGATATTTGGTCAGCATCTGTAGGTAGTAATTATTTTTTTGCCATTACTGCTCATTATATTGATAATGATTGGCAATTAAATAAACGTATTCTTGCTTTTCGTGCTTTTGATTTTCCACATTCTGGGCAACAAATTTCAAATGTCATTTATCAAACTGCATGTTCATATAATATTAATGATAAAATTATGTCTATTACTTTTGATAATGCATCTAATAATAATTCTGCTGTTGCATTATTAAAAGACTCATTGCATCCCATGTTAGATGGAAATTTATTGCATATTAGATGTGCATGTCATATCTTAAATCTTTCTGTTCAAGCTGGCATGGGCATGATTCAAGATGTGATTTCAAAAATTAGAAATGCAGTTTCTTTTATTCATGCTTCAAGATCAAGACTTTAAGAATTTAAGGAACTATGTATAAATCATGGTAAACGTTTTAAAAAATTTAAACTTGATGTAATTACTCGTTGGAACTCAACATATAGCATGATACATGATGCATACCCATAAAAAAACTTATTAAGTGCATATATTAATGATCGTGGATTAGGCTTTACATTGACTGAAACTGATTGGAATAAAGAAAAAATTTTGGAAGATTTTTTGCTTAGTATTTATAATGCTACCAATGTTCTTTCTGGTATTTATTATCCAACTTCATGTTCATTTTTACAACAAGCATATATAATTAGTCAAAAATTTGCAGAACATAGATATGATGATGTTTTAATGCCTATTATTGACCTAATGGAATCTAAATGGAATGAGTATTGGGACAAGATATGTCCTATGCATAACTTAGCTGCTGTATTTGATCCTAGAGTTAAATTGAATGGCGTGCTAATTTTACTTGATGCATACTGTGAAAATATGAATCAAGATCCTGAACCTGCTAAAAATGAGGTAAAACAACTTCTTTATGATATTTATGCTATATATGATGAAAAAATTCGTGGATCTAGATTTTCCATACAAACCTCTATTTCTTCTTCTAGTAGTTCTCGTTCGTTATCTATTTTTTCATTCATTGCACAGAGAAAACACACACATGCTTCAAGTTTATCTTCATCTTCTTCATCTTTAAGTAGTGAACTAGAATTTTATTTACGAAATGATCTTCAGTCTGCATATGATGAAAATCAAATAGAAAATCTAGATGTATTATCTTGGTGGAAGAGTGTTAAAAATCAATATCCTGTTATGTCTGCAATTGCACGCGATATTTTAGCTGTGCCGATGTCCACGGTAGCATCGGAATCCGCTTTTAGTGCAGGTCGGCGTGTTCTTGACGAAAAGAGAAGTAGGATGACGGGTGAAACGGTGGAGATGCTTCTCTGCTTCAAAGATTGGTTGGATGCTGAGGCAAGACTTCAAGATAAAGGTGGACATAATATAACATCCTCTGATGATGATGATACAAACACTACTGAAGAGTGAATACTGATTCACTGAATCACTGATGATTAGTAAGATTTCTTAATTTTTTATAATTATACATTTTTATTGTATTCTGGAGGTCAGACCAAGGTCCAAACCTCGGCCCTTTCTTATTGTATTCTGGAGGTCAGACCAAGGTCCAAACCTCCCTTCATGTACCATTTTGATTTAAATTAATAAACTGGTAGGGGTCTATGCCAAACTCCCCACCATTAAGGTGGCTTTATATTAATAAATCCTTAGTTTTCAATATTTATTAATTTATTAAAAAAATTTATGAAGCATTAATTTTTATGGAGACGGGTCGTGCCTGGCCCGGCCCAGGCCCGCGGGCCAGCCCAGCCCAGGCCCTTATGGGCCGTGCCGGGCTGGCCCGCGGGCCGTGCCGTGCTTGGCCCGCGGGCCAAGAGCGGGCCGTGCCGGCCCAAGCCCGAAACGGGCCGTGCCGGGCTCGGCCCGCGGGCCAAAAACCCGTGACCCAGCACGGCCCCCTTAAATGGGCCGTGCCAGGCACGGCCCGTTACTGTAGCTAGCGGGCCGTGCCGGGCCGTGGGCGACCCGGCCCAGTGCCCAACTCTAATGACCCGCAACAATAATAGTTAAGGCTTTGCCAAATTGACGATGCCGCCATGAGTAGGACTTTTAACATAATTGACATATTCAACATATACTTGTAACGGTTTAGAAGATGATTACCGTATCTCAAACACATGCTATCTATTGAATTTTGATTGTCTTCATTCTTTAACTTTGTCATGGGGCATTTCTTGATCTCTAATTTGCTTGCAATAAAGTTTGAACTTGTGAAAGCCTTTATCTTCATTATCTCTATATGATCATGCTTATGTGTTTTTGTTCTTGTAACTTCTACTCATAGTCGCACGTAAGATGAATGAATTGAAATCCTATCATGCTCCAGTATGTGTACCATATTGCACACAATGAAATGTAGGTGAATATCTTACCAACATTCATGAATTAAGCTGAGATTAACATGAATGAATTAGAGTACAAACAAATACAAGTTGACAAAAAATAACAAAAGTAAAACTGATACGTAAATGGCCTGATTAATTCGATTAAGTATTAGCTGAGCCAAATTGACTGAAATCAATAAACTATCAAGGCTCATTTATGAACCTCAAACGCAATTGACCATCAGTTAATGGTGAACATGGGTTTCTTTAGTTTAAATGGGTAAAATTGTAAATAAACCCAAGACCAACGTTAATTGAACTTGAATAACCTAAAAAGTGTTAGGTTTAGACATTAGTCAACACTTCGAATCAAATCCAAATTCTACAATTCATGAATCAATTGACACAGGAAAATTCCTTATAATCCTTCCATCCATCTTGAAGGTCATCTATCAAAATTAGCAACTTGTTTTCAAATCATAAAGAGCTAAATTACCTAAATATTAATAAGTTGAGTAAACAGAACTCAAAACGCTATTATTACCAGAAGACACTCTCTCACACTTATTTAACATTAGACTCGGAAGCATAAATTAATATATCCTGGATCATCTTGGTCATTTAATATTATCATCCCTGCAGCTTGTAAGTTTGTTCTTTGTATCATTTATATATGCATCAAGGCGAACCATTATTCTGTGTATGTCAACTCTTTATAAGTTCACTAGGACTCCTTAATGGAGCTACGCTGTTTGAGTTGTTGCTACCCCCTTCCTTTGTCCTCCTCACGAATTTTGACATGCCCTTTATCGTTTTATATGGCCCTCGCGGGCTACCTGAGGATGTTCGTGTATGGTGCTTGAATCCATGAAGCATACTCTATATAATATGAGACAAGGCTTGCTGGTTAGCGTGAATTTTAAGGTACGTACCATTACTTTATGAGTAGAGGTGATAAATCGTAGTCATGTCAAATTCTTTTGAGGTAACATGGGTTGTCATTCTCCTATGCAACATCAATACTTGATCAAGTCTTGGCCACCTCAACTTCTGCGAAGATACGGATATAAACTAGAAGCTGCATCCACGCTTCTTCCAGCAGCAGATCATAATTATCTCTATCGAACTGTTCTTACTTTACCCATAGTTATGCTGGTTTCTTGCGATCAAGTACTCCATTATCTGCTATTACTTCAAATATCCATTTGTGTACTCATTATTCGACAATTTAGCAATCATGACCACCAGAGTGATTTCTCTCCACTCCAGTCTTCAACTAAAGTCCGGAAAAAAGCATGGGGAGCCTCTGTACTCTTGTCCTTTGTGGTGAGCCTAGTATATGACCCACCTTGCATTCAAATACCCTTCAAGAAAGCAAGTTTCGACATCTAAGGAATGTCTTTCTTTCCCATCAGGCATGGCATCTTGAAAGAACTTCCTTATCTCTTTCTTTACCCTCTTGACTCCTCACAAAGATCAGCTTTATATGAGCCAAAGGGAAGGAGCTAATATGCTCTTCAACTAATACCAACCAGTGCAGTTAAATACTTGAATGAGTGATGAACTTGCGTGCTACCTATGGGTATATCTTTCAATGTCCGAGTTAGCACATGTTCTCCCAATAATTAGAGAGAGAGAGAGAGAGAGATGATACCCCATGTACATTCCATACTTATCCTGCCTTCCACTCTGGCCTTTTTTTTTTCCTTTGCATGCTTCTCGCTCTATGTTCTCCGATGAAATTATTAGGATGACGATGACCTTTTCGGGCATTAGAGACTGTTTCCTTTTTAACGTTCATAATGATCACCTGTTAGCGTGGGTCGGTACGCATGCTGTCACAGTGTGTCCACCGAGCCATGAGGAGTACTCGATGTTTCACCAACTGTTCCAAGACAACGCATGCAGCATGTGGAATTGGTCCTACTGCCCTATTCTCTTAATGCATGCACTTAATATTGTAGAATATCAGCCTTTTTTGCGTCAAAGCAGGTAAATATTCTTGTCTGAACGTAGCAGCTGGGTAAAGTTTCGCAATCCAATTCCTAAATAAGTTGCTAAAAGAATGCAAGATACTCATAACTTACCCATGGTTGGTTAATGTCAGGATAGTTTGAGAATCTTAAGATTGCCCACATCGCTGCAGGAATTATCCCACATGCTTTAACTTTCAATCGGGCATGTTTGGATAAAGCTCTTGCATGCGGATAAAGGGTTAGTATGTCATGACTTTTGCCTAGTGTATAGATCCATGACTACGTTTTATTCGCTTGCTGGAATCCAAGACATAAAAGAAAGGTATGGAAAGCAAAAGAAACAGAGAAAAAAGTGCTTAGTTCAAAGACAAAGTGCTAAAGCTGAGTTAAAGATAGCTGGTTTAAATATGATGAATGAGACTAGACTAGCAAAGCCTGTGATATTGTCAGCAAGAGTTTATATACATCAAAAGAGCCTATAATCAATCAAGAACATGCATGCTATTCCCATGCATGAATGTTTTGAAAAAACATCAATGACGAGGCAAAACTACTTTTGCTTTGAGGTCGGCAGCGATGGTGGAGGCTTTCATTACATTAGAATGGACGGGGATCATATCCCAGGGGAGCCATTCGGTTGCATTTCCATTTTTGCGTGTGTGTGTGTGTGTGTGAAAAAAACAGATGCAAAGTAAGTTCTTTCCGATAGACTCGGATTTGAATGAAATATTGGAATGAGGAGTTAGTTTGATCTCCCCAGTCTCTGTGTTCAGATTCAGAGAAGGAGGGAGCCAGCTATATGCACCTGGATTGCCTGAAAAGGTGGGAGCACCTGGTCTGTCTGAAAGGCCTGTCATGAATTCGGTGCCCACCAAACTATTTTCTTTTTCGTATCCACCTTTGTACTGTCCAATTCAGTGCTCGCCCTTCAAACCAGGAGTTTATAGGTCTCCCTTCCTACAGATACTATTCGCAACATCATTTGTGGGCCTCTCTTTGAAAGTTGCATTCAATATTGCGGTGCTTTCCTAGCAATATCTAATTCATCCACCCAACTCACCCCTAAACTCGCCCGTCGGGGTGGCTACCAGGTCAGGTCACTTTTTAAGTTGCATTTAAGCCCTAAGTGGGTCTTATTTGCTTGAAATACTATACTAGACCCATTCCAACGAAGTTCTTGGCATCAGGTACCAACTTGGTTTAATTTGGGCCGAGCATGGCTTGGAGCTAATCGCATGCAATGGTGCACGATTAGTTGTTTCAATTGCTAGACTTAGACCCCTGCTAAATTAACACTATTCCTCCACCAGCCCCCTGTTTCGAGGACAAGGCGTGTCCCCATCCTCAAGATGTTTTCTCATCTCTCAAATCATCATGGACCCATACTTTGTCATTAGAATCAGATAATGATCTTTGGGATGGGCTCACCTTCACCTTAATTAAAATCCTTTCCCAGAACAATGACATTCTACCAACCACTGAGCCAGCTCTCAGCGGACAACAACATTTACTCACTGAACAATGTGAGAGATCCACGAGAAAATGGTAAAGTGACTTCAAACAGGTTGACAGATCCATGAAACGACGTAAAGTCATAACCTTGCATGACGGGCCATTAATTCCATAAGCCGAAAGTTTTGTTAGAAGAGTGGAGAGCCATGCATGATGGCGATCTTGGAATTTGCATGTTGTCATAATAGCATTTCCAACGTAAAATTTTTGACTAGGAATGAAATGTGCGCCCAAACACTAGGCCAAAATTCTTCAATTGGGAGAGAAAGGAAAAGAAAGTACTCCATATTACAATTCAATTCTGCGTGCAGAGAGATCTCCACCGCCAGCAATCCCCATCCCCTGTCTCCTTCCAACTCAATTGAAAGTCACAATCGTTGATAAAAATAACTCTTAATTTTTACCAAAAGAAAAACTTCTTTCCTGCCCTTTCACCCTAAATTATGCAAGCTCGAAGCCCTCGACTTAATTATACGTACAAGTAATAAATCCGACAAGCTTTGTATGACACAACACGCGAAAGATATGATTTCGCTAAACAAACAACAGCCTTCAAGACCGGGACACATGTTTAGTGAGACGTGACTAAATGTCGTTTAATGCTTCACCTAAGCGTTGAAATATTACTATATCATAAATAGATTAAGGTCTTACAAGACTCCTGTCCGGTATTAGAGCACGTCAAGGATAATAACGAATAAAAAGTCACAAACCTTTTCATAACCAACGGCTAAGAAACTACTATTTTGGGCGGGATTTACATTTAAAACCAACAGCGCCCCAATTTCCAACTCACTCCGCTCGACTCAACATCCAAAGAATCGAAGTCCCCCTTATTCTCTTTCGCTACCTAATCAGGGACCCACCCGGACAGCGTGGGATCAATCAGCGACCGTCCATGTCATGTCCCCCTGGAAGATCCAGTGGCACACCTCTATCTTCCCTGGCCCGGGGCCCAGTGCCACAAACGCCCCATGTGCAGGACTCCAATCAGACGTGTCCACGTGACAGATGGCAACGCCGTGATTGATCTTCTCCTTGGTTTTGACGGTCAGGATCTCCGCCTGGTATACCCTCACCTTCGGCACCGAGTGGCAGTAGTACACCAGATACGGGAACAGGCTCTGGTGGCACGACACCGATTTGGTAACGCTGCCGCCGTTCACCCCCTTCACCTCTCCTATGAGAATGCTTCCTTTGGACCCATTGGTGTTCTCGGTGCTCCGCACCACAACGTTGTTCCCGAGAACGCTCACCGCGAAGTCGATCACGTCCTCCGCCGACGTCGCGCACCGCTTCGTCTCGCCGCGGCTCGGCGGCCGCTCGCACTCCGCCACCGTGTCCGCCGCCGCCTTCCCCAGCGCCGTGTCCGCCGGCATATTGAACACCCGTTGGACCTCGGCGGCGGAGAACGGGATTCGCCCGGCGATCGACCGAGGGAGGAACGACCTCGCCGGCATCCTGTCACTGATGTCCGGCATCGGCATCACCGTACCCTTTTTGAGTTCGCTTTCACGGAAGAACTTCCCCGGCTCCACCACCCACCGGCTCGTCGGCCTCCGCCGAGCCTTCAACGCCGCTGCGGCGGAGGATGGGAACGTGGAGGAGTTGCGGTAGCCGTTGAAGCCGATGATCCCGGTCTTGGCGTAGGCCTTGAAGGTGGTGTTATCGCCGTAGTAGGATCCGAACGTGATCGTGAAGTTGATGGACCCCTGGCCGTAGCCTTTGAAGGAGTCGGTGCCTTGGTTGAAGGAGTTGCCGTAGTTCTTAAAATCGGCGGCGCCGGCGTTGTCCTCTTTGGCGTAGGAGGTGAAGCTGTCGTCGCCGACATTGGCTTGGTCGCGGTAGTTGGAGAATTTCTCCGATGCAGCGTTGCCGGCGCCGCCGTACGACCGGAAATTGTTCTCCGGCACGTTGCCATTTTGGCCGTAGTTGGTGAAGGTATCGTTGGCGCCATTGCCGTCCTCGCCGTAGTTGTTGAAATCGGAGTTCATGACATTGGAGTTGCTGCCGTAGCTGGTGAAGGAGAGGGGGATGCCGTTGCCGTGCTTGCCGTAGCCGGCGAAGGACTGGCCGCCGGAGTTCGTGTCGTCGGAGTAGCTAGAGAACTTCTGGACGCGGCCGTTGGCGTCGGCCTCGTAGTTGGTGAACTTTAGGTCAGGGACATTGCCTTCGTGGGCGTAGGAGGAGAAGTCGCCTGCGCCACCAGTGGCGGCGGTGGCGTAGCTGGTGAAATTCGCGGTGTCGATGTTTCCGTCGGGCTGGTAGAGGGCGAAGGAGTCGTCGTGGCCGACGGAGTCGCGGCTGTAGCGGCGGAAGGTGTCGATGGGGGAGTTCTCGGAGGCCGAATAGTTCTTGAAGGAGTCGGCGCCGCCGGCGCGGTCGGCGCCGTAGTTGGAGAAGTTGGAGTTGGAGTAACCGGCGAAGGCGGAATCGGAGGGGTGGGAAGCGTTGGACGAGGAGAGGGAGGGGGAGCAGAGGAGGCGGGCGGCGGCGCAGAGGTCAGGGAGGCGGGGGGAGAGAGCGGCTCCGCCGCCGGAGGCGGCGAGGGAGGAGAGGGAGGCGGTGTCAAGGGCGGAGAGGGGGGAGAGTTTGGAAACGAGGAAGGCCGGGAGGGGGCGACCGTTGGGGACTTTGCGGTTCCAGTACCGGATGAGCGCGGCTTTGGCGGTGAACGGATTCGGGGTGGCGGTTTTGGCGGACGTGGAGTTGTCTGCCTTCGCCACGAGGGAGAATGTAAGGAGGAAGAGGACGAGGAAGAGGAAGAGGAAGAGGAAGCGGGGAGGAGTGGCCATTGGAGAGTGAAGGATGGAATGCGTTCTGTGAGCGCTATTGGTGGTGTGTTGCGAAATGAGTAGAGGCGGGGAGAATTAATAGATTCGCGGAATAGAGCGGCCTCTTCGATCCTTGTGCTTTGGTGCGTTTTAGTCCGTTTAATCTCGGTTTGAATATATTATTAAGACTTTTCAGTTATGATTATGATGTTTGGTTGTGATTTGGAGTAATTTGTTTGGAATATGATTATGTTAATATAGTATTAGTGAGTCTATGTTTTTTTTTTTTTTTGGTTTTTTGTGTGAATATTTTTCTAAATGTTCAAAGTTCATGAATATTCTTCTAAAATTATTATTTATAACCATATTCTTATAAGAAAATATTTTTGCATGACCATCCGGGCATAATGGATCGTGGACACCGTTAGAATTATGAAATTACCTTTTGATCGCTGGGCCTCCTCTTCTGCTTCCTATTGCTGTTTCCGCAATCTCCTACCAGCATCCTTTCACTTTGTTAGAAAATGAAAAACTTTTTTTTCACCAAAAAAAAAAAAAAAACTTTTGTTCCCCTTCAACGTCATGATGGTTTTGCTGTGTCCCAATTCAACACGAATACCAAATAATATGATATAAGGGGAAGTGTTTTCTGATATCACCTGCAACACCTTTTTTATTGCAAACTTTGAGGGCATGGGCCTTGCATGACGCTGAAGATGCGTGGCGTCAAGCATTTTCCTAAACAACAGACGGGCTTCTTCCCCGTAACTATTCTGAGGGCTCGTTTGGTTTGCGGGAAGCATTGTCGATATAGTTGTTCAAGAGAACATATCCTTATTCCTCATCAGCCCACACACTCTGTGGGCTTTAGAGATACGATAGTAATTTCATAATTTTAATTAATTTTTACTTAAATAAATATGATTTTGGCTAACAATATCCGTAGAATCATTATGTTAAGGGCATTTATGCAAGAATACTGTTTTATGAGTGTATGAATGTAAATATTAATTTTAGGAAGGTATAACACAAATTTGAATATTTAAGAGGATATTCATATATAAAAAAAAGGTACAAAGCCGGTCAATGTTTCAAGGGAGGGTAATTATTAACAAAATGGATTTTAAGGGTTGTTACCAAAACAAAAAATAGATTTTAAGGGTAGAGGATAATTTTCTAGCATGGATGTTTACTCATTTTAAGGTGGAACTGTCCAAATAGGTCCACATGTCTTTCTCATGGATCTCTATTGCTCTTTTTACATGGTGGTCTGTGAGCTGATTAGGCAGTGCTGACGAGTGGAGATGGAATCCGCTGCTCGCTGCTATTTAGCAGATGCTTTACTTCGCTATCCCTAAGGAGCCATAATCGAAACCCACTTATAAGAAAATATACATGCGAACGATGATGTCCTTTTTATTGTCGAGGAATGTTTGGAAGATCTTTAAGATGGCGTTTGATAACCTAAATGTGATTAGCATAGTGATCTTAGATCACTGGTGATCCTTATTTTGGGGTAATCTGATTCTCGATGATCCAAGATCACCGTATTTAGTATGCTATTTTTCTGTGATTAAAGATTCTTGAGTATTCATGTGTTAACTTTTTAGTATTTCATGAAAATCCAAAATCACTGACTATATAATACCAAAACTATCCATAATATATTTTACAAAAATATATTTATTCATCATATAAAATATATTTTAATAAATTATTAAATAGTTATTAATATGTTCCATAAAAATATATTTATTAATCCTATAAATTATTAATTGTATAAAATTACATTAGTTATTATCATATAATTAATATTTTTATTTTATAATAATATGCTATTATTTTAATACTAATATTTATTTTATTTAAGAAAATAAGAAAAATATAAGTAATATATTAAATAATTTCATAATATAAATATGTATAATAATTATATGCAGTATAATAATATGTCATTATATAATAATTATTATAAAATTATATAAAGTACAATAATATTTTTCTATTATAATTTAAAATTATAATCGAATAATATGACAACATTATAATAATATATCATATATATATATATAATATATATGATATCAATATAATATAATGTAGATATAATATATTAGTATATTGATATACTATTTTTTTTATTGGATTGAGGGGCATTTTTGCTCCTAAATTTCATCCCAAAATCACCACCGTAGGATTATCATGGATACTCGACTTTAAAGATGGATTTTCTATCACTAGGTTAAGCGGTAATTTGAAGAGTAGAAGTAATTTGGAATCACTATCATGTATCATCACTATGATGTAACTAAAAATGATGGTTTCATCGCTTGCATCTATATAATTTTTGTATATTATTTTTGATCTTAAGATGATTATCTCATACCAAATGCCCCCTAAAGCCCTAATAGTGGATAATAGGGAGCCTAAAGGGGTCCTCTTCGTATAGAATTTTATATACGGACGGGTGAATATTTTGACGGCTTATATGCGGGTTGCTCTACGAGCGTTGATGCTCGCCCATTGGACAGTCTACTTTACCGTGGACGACGTTGCCTGATACGGTGTGCTTGATTCACCGTGCGGCTTCGACCGCCACACAGCCATATCCTCCAATAAGAAGTAACAAACAAAACAAACAGTTGAATCATTATTTACCTCTACCTCCATATGACTGTTGAAGCTCCGAAGTGTGGAGGGGTAACTTTTCCAACGGGAAGAGAGGGGAGTTATTACTTGCTCCATTTAATATGAAATGGCATTCTTCCTAGGTAAGCCAGCAGATATTGGATATAAATGCATTAAAGACACATTTGACCAGAAAGAGTTGGACTCTAAAATAAAAATAAAAATGAATAACTTTCATTTCAATTCATTCCTGGCACCAGCTAAATATATTCTGAATTTATTGCTTGCAACCCTTTGTTTCCTTTCATGCCCATCATTCTATCATGAGAGGTTCTGTGAAGTGACTTTTAAAGTATTGATAGAAAGCCCTCAAATCATCAATTGGTTCCACTATTCACCATGAGACCGGAATCATACACCAGCCACATTTATTTCCTCCAGGGACATGGCAGGGCAACGGCAGAGAACAAAGAAACTATGCAAAACGCGTAGCTCCCAAGTCCCAAACCAAGTAACAACGGGTCAATGCAAGAAAGCCGACTGCTAGGCACGGATAGTAACTATTCAGGTATGGATGGGATAGGCTATCATCTGTA
Organism: Phoenix dactylifera; assembly: GCF_051530095.1. Classification (NCBI taxonomy): domain Eukaryota; kingdom Viridiplantae; phylum Streptophyta; class Magnoliopsida; order Arecales; family Arecaceae; genus Phoenix; species Phoenix dactylifera. The sequence continues at coordinate 26,183,052 of NC_143198.1, read as the reverse complement.
TGCTAGGTACCGATGGTAACTATTCAGATATGGATGGAATAGGCTATTATCTGTATTAGTTCCATACTTCAAGGAATACACGACGGAAATGGATGGGATAAATAAAGTTAAATAAAATTTATTGGAGAAATCAGATCGGATAAAATTATAAATATATATATATATATAAATTAATTTTTTTAGTTTTGAAAAAAATATAAAATTATATATATTTGAATCGAATTCAGGATGCATTTTATCATCCCTTGTGGCTAAAATTCTTACCATTCAATCAGATTGAGTTGGATATTTGATGAGATGGAGTTAATCTTTTTCGGAAAAAAAATTTTTATATCTTGCAGAACTTTTTATTATTTTGGCGACCCCACTCTTCTTTCCGTTTCCATTGGAGGCTTTGGAGCTTGGTCCAGAGTCCCTCCTAGAAGTAGCCTTTTAGCCTGCGGAACTTTTTAACGTCAGGGGCGCTTCCAAAAGTTTGACACCAAAATGATAAAAGGTAGTTGGACGCAAGGAGAATCCTTGCTGAAATCATGAAGTTTTTTCGTACGAGGCTTCAGCCTAGCTATGCCTATAACCTAGGACGTGGTTGAGCAGCAAAAATTTTTATTTATCGATGATGCTGAACCATGGTTCAAGCTGAAATTTTAATAACATTCTACTACTAAAGTTGAAGTACAAAAATTAGTTTTGAAACAACGGAGGCTATGTTAGAATGGTCGATGCAAATCCTAACTAGGGTTGGTATATTACATATAATATTGAAAACGCCAAGAGTTTCCATAAGTAATTTAATGTATTATATAATCGCTTGCTCTATTTAATTAGCATCAGAGTGATCTTTAAAATTAGGTGGTTGTGACATATATACCTCTTTTATGGAAGTGTCATGCAGGAAAGAGTTCTTTACATCTAGTTATTTAATTGGCCAATGGAAAGAGGCAGCCAAAGATAAAATAATGCATATTGCTGAAGAGAAGAGGTTTAAATCGATTACATATACCACAGCAAATAATTTTTTGAATCGAGTTCTGCACAAATGTGATTGGTAATGTTTGCCATGGAAAAAGACGAGAGAAATGTAGAGGAATCTGAAGCCATGCTTTATGATGAAGAAGTGAATGGGTTCGCGATGGATTGAAGAGAGGAAGGAATGGAATATATCGAAGAAGATGAAAAGATAGCAGAAAAATTAAGGATGGGATGAAGAAGAATCAAATAAAAAGATAGCGACCTCTCTGGGTAACGGGAAGCACATATATGACGCTCACAAAGTTTACTACGATCTAATAATAATGAAAAACCTAGCCGCAAAGATAGTGACCCTACCTTTAATGGCCATAAAAGCTTATATGGCATTGTCAGAGTCTCAAAAGTTAATTAATTAATTCACTTCTTTTTGTTGATTTTTGGAGTTTGTTATTTGTTATGTCCAGATAAAATCACGTTATTATTTTGCTGTTATTGGCTTATTGCTGTCATCTGTTGTTATATAGGCGAAATATGGCTGTGATGATACAGTCTTGGATATGTTAGTCACGTCGATCCACTAACATTAGCAAACACATGCAATGGTCTTGGATAACTAGTAACAATACTATAACAATGGTGCATGGAAAAAGGAAAGAGAAGAGAATAAGGAGAAACCAGAACTGAATATCTATATAAGAATTAGTATCATAATGACCATGAATTACATCAGAAAGAACAAGTCTCTATAATATGTAAGATCGAAGTCAGAAACAAATAGATGCAGCATGCGTGCGTGCGTGCGAGAGAGAGAGAGTGCGTGCGTGCGAGAGAGAGAGAGAGAGAGAGACTGCAGCATGTTTCACAAAATAGATATATGCTGCATGTACAAAAGGAAACTCGAGACTGTTATTGCCTGCTAACTGATCCAAAATCAGATTTTGGTTCTAGAAAATGAGTTTGATAATTTATTTGGTTGGATTTTGGTTTGGAATTTAAACGCAAAATAGGTTCGAATTTAGGCTGATCCATATTTGAAATTCCAAAACTCAACTTAATTATATCCGTGTATGAATGTGTGTGCGCGTGCATGCATGTTTGTGTGTGTGTGTGAGAGAGAGATGATCAAAGGTAACAAAAATACTGAAAAGTGAAACCATCAAAACCATCTATCCTCGTAGCTGTCTATACGGTTCGTATATATAATGTTAATGATGCTTAATAATGAGGTAATAAATCTCGATACAACAAGTAACTTTAGAAAACATAGTACAAAGGATATGAATATACTGCAGTTATAGGAAGGCCTCAAGACCTCCTGGGCCCATTCATACCATTTGCAAAAAAGATAAAGCTATGGTGGTGGTAGATGGGCCTCATGTTACTCGAGGAAGCACCAAAATAACATTGCTTTGAGTGTACCACCTAATTTGAGTGCAAATAATCTTGGATAGTTGAACCAAGCAAGATTACTTCCCTAAATTAACCTTACTCGAAAACTCTTATAGCAACTATTTAGGTACATGAAGCTCTCCCCCCAGCTACTTTGTTGAGTTTGTTAACTAATGTCGTAATTTTTTCCAGCATCCGCCATGGAGTTACTGTGGACAATGGTAACCATTGGAGAAAGACAAAATGCCAACTTGTTTAATAGCCCACACCTAAACAAAGTTTGTCCTCTCCGATGACAAGAGAACAACATATAAACATATATATAGATAAACAACGCTGCAACCAGAACAGCTCTACTCCTCTTGGCGTTGCATTCAGTGGAAGACGTACAGGAGCAGTTAGAAGTCACAAGTCAGAACTCATGAAAACGGAAGGCTGTTTGAATTTTTTTTTTTTCCTTTGCTTTTTTTTTTTTTTTTGGGTACATAGAGGGCTTACACTAATTTCATATGAGCACCACCATGAGAGTCCAAAAATGCATGACAAGTTTAGAGAATCTCATCAAACTGGGGAGCAGTAAAAAAAACGATCCAATTCAGAAACCTTTCATTTGAAGGCACCGGAGAAAGACCCGCCGGAATGAATTCAAAAAGAATGTTTGGAGGAGTTCCTTCCATTGCCTTGCCGTCTTGGTGCATGTGAGCGTACGTTTATTTTTCCTTTTCTTATTATTATTTTTTTCTGTTCTCATTTGGGGACCTTCTTGGTCCGCGGATAATAAATGATTTGACCTCTTCGTTTGTGCCTTTTCTTCATTTTATTTAGTTATTTTGTAATGAGGGACGACCGCGATCCGAATTTTATATGTTTAATTAATTGAATATTTTCTTCTTTTTTTATAGCCCAACTCTCCCCACTCTATACTAACTAGGTTTCACATGCAAGACGTTGACGTGCCATTTTATGGGTCGGAATGGCAACAAAATGCACCATTAAAATGTAGGTTCATAGAGTGGGGTTCTATCTATTTTGGATCCATAAATTTGATCGGAACTTTGGCCCACTTGGAATCTTTGTTATGACCTTCGATAACTCCATTTCTTCTATAACCTTTTTCTCTTCTTTTTTTTTTTTCAGAAAAAGTAGAAGGGACCAATTCGCACCTTATATCCTATACTCATAACATCACTCGGGAGACAATACCAAAAGGAATCGGGGACGATACCAACAGGAATCGAACCCATCCATCTCTCATATTCAGCAGATTCCCACAAGGATTCCGTGTGATAAAAAAACTACTTGCAAGGATCACCCATTACAAGCTCACGCCATGTATCTGATCCTCTGTCTCAACGGCTACTAAACTAGTTATTTCTTTTCTCTATTTTGCTTTAACCTCAAGCCTTAAGAAAGGTATTTGGATGCAGCTAGCATTGTGTAGATGATCAAGCCGTGAGCAATGCAACGGGCGTGATTTTAATGAAAGAGGACAGGCTTTGCCTAACCCATTCCCATAACCGATATGATGGCTTTATTTTTTAGCAAAAGAGGTGATGCCTTTATGAATTCAACAAATAGTTCTAGCAATCTCTCTCTCTCCCTCTCTCTGATTCCAAACCTAACCGAAATCCATGGCTTAAGGTGTTTGATTTATGCAATGGTTTTAAAAATAATCCATGTTATGTTTATAAAACTAGGTTACTTGAGGATTCTAGTTCTCTGTGTCATAGAAAAGCCCATACTTGTGACGGCCCAAATCCAAAGCCCACCTCAAAAAGGGCCGAAGTGATATGGAAAACAAAAACACAACTAATTATGTGCCTAAGTGCATATCGTATCTACGATGAAATTGAGTTTCTTCTTCTCCTCCTTCTTCTCCATCTTCTTCTTCTTCTTCAGTAGGATAAAAAATTTGTTTCGATCAAGCTTGGACATTGTTGTCGGAATAGTTGGCCTACGAGGACCAAGATGCATAATTCATGAATTTTGTTTAAGCAGTAGGATACAACTTTGTTTCTGTCGATGGTTGGACAATCTTGTCTGAATATTTGATTTGGATGGGCCAAGATGCATCACCACATGGCAGCTGTACTAGTTGTGACCTATGAACACTAAAGCTATTACCTTATGGTATATATAAGACTTATGCAAATGCAACAATACTACGATTTTGTTGACATTTAGTTCAATAGTCTCTCTTTTGATGGAGAGACAATTAAACGATTGCTAGAAGTTTGGTGTCCAAGAGAGGAGATATAAGGAGATTCATGCATAAAAAGGAGGTGGCCCCTGTTGGTAGGAGAAGGAGCTAGTCTAGGGCTTGAATAAAAAATTACTAACACACCTCCCTCGTATCGGATTTGTATTAGGATCGGTGAAAATATCAATGGGTCTCATTTTCTTCAAAAAAAAAGAGTAAAATGAGAAAAAAAGCTAAGGAGAGCACAACTAGTCGACAATCTCGGTTCTAGGAAGTTGAACATGAGTTTGGTTTTAAAACCTAGTCAGCATTAATGTTTATTTTAATGGGAGGCGTTGAAATGTTTCTTATTTTATCAGATGAACCTATTTGTTTCTCTAAAATATTATTTGGGAGAGATCTCAAGTTTACACATTCTCATCATCGGTTAATATTATCCAGCTATACATCCAAAAAGGAGGGTGAATTAGATTTTTCAAAAACTTTTTAATAATACAGTGGAATAAAAAACTTAACAGATGATTATTAATTCCAACAGAAGAGTAATAAGTAGATATGCAAAAAGTGAATATATGCAACACAAGCAATATAAATACACAAGATTTATAGTGGTTCAGCGCCAACTTTGCACTTACGTCTACTCCCCAAGACTTTTTTTCTTGAAAATTTTACTATATCTATCCTATATTACAACCCGATTGTTTTATACAGGATCACAATCAATCTAGTTGATTTTTTTTTTCCAGAGAATCAACTAAAACCTATACCGATCGTTCTACTTAGGCTCACAATCAACCCAGTCAATTTTTCAGGGCAATCAACGGCAACCCAGCTGTTTCACGGATACAGCTAAATCTTACAAGCCTACTGATTTTCACGGTGTCAACTACACCAAAATCCCACACGAGATTTTCTAATATTTACTAAACAATGATGGAAAAATACATACACAATAACCTCTACAAAGGTTGGATTGATACTGTTGAAGCTCAAGTTTGATTGCTCTGAAAATTGAGATCTGAGTGAGCAGAGTTCAGCTTTTTTTGTTTTCCTTTCTTGTTTGTTCTTGATCTTGTGATGGAATTCAATGATTGGTAGTTGAAGCTCTCTCTATGGATATTTGGAAGCTCACTCTAATGTTTGAGGAGGCTTTAAATGATCACTTCTTAGATTGATCTTCAAGTTGAAGCTTAAAAAGTAGTGTTCACTTATATTTCTTTTCCTTTACCTTATCCACTCAATATTCTTAATCCATCTTCTTCTCCAATTCAATTGGTAAGCATTATAGCTTAAAAAGTTCTTGGAGAGCCGTTTTTAGCTGTTGGAGAGAAGAAAATAGCAATTGGAAGCTGTTGTGTATTTTTTATGCTCGCAAAAAACTAGCCATTAAAGCTGTCACGCGTAGAGAAGCTAGCTCCTGAAGTGCTGAGGCCGGCTCGTGAAATCCTGGGGTCGGCTCTTGACGTCTTGAGCTTGACTCTTAAAGTGTCTGAAAATGGTTGTCTGATGTTTTTGACTAGTGGCTTTCTGGGGTCGACTCTTGGGGTTTTGGAGTCGACTCGTCCACTACAAAAGCTTTCGAAACACTTCAAATACTTCTCCAAGTTTGAGATTTATTTTTTTAAGCTTTTTCATGTTTCTCTGACCTTTCAAACTCACTGAACTGCCTATAAAATAAATTGACTACTTCACAAAATCATTAGTATCATACTCAAATATTTTGTACTCATCAAAATCAATCTATTGGGTCAAAAGTTAATATTGCATGGTACATTAGTATATATTCTCGGTGCACCTCAGAAGAGCCAACTTGCTTCCAATCAACCCGATAGGGAGCTAAGCATACCCGACTTGATCACATATAGACTTGGGCACTGGGCCGGGCCGCCCATGGCCCAGCACGGCCCGGCACGAAGCGGGTCGTGCCTGGCACGGCCCGCTTGCTACAGTACCGGGCCGTGCCAGGCACGGCCCATTCAAGGGGGCCGTGCTGGGTCACGGTTTTCTGGCCCGCGGGCCGAGCCCGGCATGGCCCATTAGGGCCTGGGCTGGCACGGCCCGCTTCTTGGCCCGCGGGCCAAGCACGGCACGGCCCGCGGGCCAGCCCGGCACGGCCCATAAGGGCCTGGGCCGGGCACGGCCCGCGAGCCAGGCCCGGTTCAGGCCCTTATGGGCCTGAACCGGGCCCGGGCCGTGCCTGTCTCCATTAAAATACCCAAAATACCCCTCAATTTAGCCCAAAATACCCCTCAATTTAGCTGTTTTTGGACTGTTGGGAGGGGCATTTTTGGAAAAATCCCAAAATAGCCGTTGGAAACGGCTATTTTCTCCCCCCCTCTCCAGACGGGCCGTGCCAGGCACGGCCCGTTTGCGCCCGAGACGGGCCGTGCCAGGCACGGCCCGTCTCGTACCGTGCCGGGCCCGGCCCGCCAATCGACGGGCCTGGGGCCGGGCCGGGCTTCGGTTTTCTGCTGAGCGGGCCGGGCCAGGCACGGCCCGTTTAGACCCCTGGCCCGGATCTAATCACATATAACTTAACCGTCAGAACTAACAAATACAAGTTTAAAAATTAAGAAAACTTTAGACATAGCTCTTACATTTACCTAGTGAAAAGTATAGAGAAGCCCAAGTCCAACCGGCCTAGGAGGTTGGAGCCCAGCTACGAAGTTTTGCTCGTGCCCTAGGGCCTGTCTTCAAAAGTCCTGTATACTGCTCTCTAGGATACCTCAAACTAAACTGTTCTTGCGGTATTAATCCCATCATATCATTGCCAAGGAGTCGTCTCCATCGAGCGGGTTATTTTGGATAATTTGCTCCCCCACGGACTAGCGTAACGGGGCTCAAGGGCAAGGGTTCCGAAGGGAGTACTCGAAGGTGAGGGCGAAACAATGGCCGCCATGGGCGGTGCACGAAGAACTCTTCTGACCTTCCGCTCTTCTTCTCCGGGCCTCTTCACCGGTTTCAATAGGTCACCCTCTTCTTCTCCGGCTTCGGCCTTTGCTCGCTTCTCTCGCCGCAGGCTTCCCTTAGCGATTGCCAGGTATTCCCCGCATCTTCCCCGGCTTTTTTTTTTTTTGTCTTTATTCTTTTCCTTCTTCTTCCTATTGGTTTCTTTCCTTTTTGCGGTTTAAAATGTTGTTTTTCCACGAGAAATCTGTAAAAGGTTATTTTTTTATTTGTATCTATGCTTCTTTTGTGGGGTGCCTTCCTTTTTGTTGTTGGATTCATTGGTTTTGTTCTTGAGTGCTGTTCCTTTATTCGATTTTTTTTTTGCAGTTCGTTCCTTTTTCTTTCCGTAATAATTGTTGTTCTTAGATATTCATGAGAAAAATTTCGTTTTTGCTTAAAACTTTATGCTTCCACTAGTTCTTTTTCTTGAATGTTGTTCCTTTATTTGATTTTTTATGTGTTCGTTCCTTGTCCCGTTGATACTTATTTTTCTTCCTGTTTTCCCATTTAATATTTCCATTTTCTCCACGACTATCTACTTCTATTACGTGGTAAACTTGTTATATGTGGTTCGGTTTACGAGCCTTTGGTATCAAACCCGTCGCCCTTCTTCTTATAATCATTCTTACTGTAAAGTAAATAGTAGCTTCTGATTTCAGACTTTTATTATCTCTATCAATTAAAGGGGGATGGCCATTCTTTGTGTATTTCATGGCCTGTTTGTATTCCTAAGAAATGAGGTTCTGCTATCTTTTTATTGAATTTCTTTCTGTTACGCTTCTTTTCATCATATAATATCATCCCGAGACACTTTCAATATCCATTATGGATTTTACTTACTTTCTCTGTTGGTATTTATAGGCTTCCGGTGGAGTTGGGTTGTGCGCAGTCTTTGATGCCACTGCACAGCATTACTGCTTCTGCACTGCTCACTTCAATGCTGTCTTTAAAGCCTGGAAACTGGGCATGGCTCTCAGAAGGTAATTCCTTGTTGTTCCTCGCATCCTGCATTTTGCACTTTGGGTTTCTGTAGAATCATTGTGTGAAATGTAGTGTATAGATTTACTTGATTTTAGCGGTATATATGATATCAAATGCCGGTACAGCTTTCGCTTTCTATGAAGGTTTTACTTGATTTATACTTTTGCTTGGAATGGTCCAATTTAAACAACTCTAATGCAGTAAATTTAGGTGTTTCAACTGTGGCCCTAAGTTAGAGGACTATGGTTGCCTGGAGCTTTAGCTTTACGACAACCGACAACTCTTCCAATATGCATGAGTGGCAGAATTTCTTGCAATCCTGGGCAAACTTCAGCTTAGGCATACAAAATTGTACAAGGATATATGGTGAATGAATTACAATAGTTAAATTCTTTCCTCAACTGCATGAGTTCTTCCTAATATGTTCCATTTTAAAACAATATTGTTTGTATGAGACTTTGTAGCAAACACATTAATATTCTAATATTGAAAAAGGTTGGGGATTTTTTTCTTGATCAAAAGATCCTTCCATACCATGCTTGCACCATTCCTGACATGAATCTGAATATGCTTTGATTGAAAGAATCCGAATGGTGAATATATCTGCCACCAGAGACTTGATAACTTCCAATAGCTGCATCCTACAATTCTTTCCCTTCTTCTTTTACCTGCTTCTGCTACATGTAATTAATCGTTCAACAAACACCATTGGCTTTGATACCATATCTAAACAGTCATTTGCTGAAGTGGGAGTTTCTTTTTCTTTGTGTCTTGCAAATCGCTTCTAATAGCATGTACTTGCATCTTTCTTTTTCTTTGTCATTTTCCCCCACCCTTGCTAACCGTGAATAATCTTTTTGTGAATATTATTGATTTTGATTTCATATCTATGTGCAAAAGTTCTCTTTGAGCCTTACCTGCCTGTCCCACCTTTTGCATAGGATTTCAACTTTTTTTTTCCAGCAAGAACGTGAATCCCTCTTAACCATGATCCTCCGCACCAGATGGATTTGTTCGCATGATCTGTCCCCTTAAGGAATTCAAAAGTAGATAATTTGTTGTTATTGATCATTAAACAAGACAATTTAGAACATGGTGATGTGGTAGGTGCAATTGTTGTATAAGGTCTGGTTACACGAAATAAGATAGCCAGTAGATAAGACAACTTGCGCCTCTAACTGGCAACCTTTCTACTTAGTAGGTATTTTCTTTCTACCCATTATCATTGTCACGTTACATTGATTTCCATCAAAATATTCTAGGCGTGAATGTAATGTTTGTTGCCTAAGGTGTTAAGTCTTGTCCAAAATCGATCGGTTTTGGCTAAGACTGACATGAAATTGACTAGTTTGTGAGTTTTAGCGGTCTTGGCTAGTTTCGACTGGTTTCAATGGTTTTGATCAAAACCAGCCGAAACTACTGGTTCTTTTTCCTTTGTGGTAGGACTTGCAAATATAATGCCTCTCTGTTCTCTAAACATCCTGCTAATCTGATTATGAGTAGGTTTTGAACAAATTATATTCAAAAAAGTTCTTTACTTATATTATACATTGACAATTTCCAATCTATCTTGCTGATCTAATACAGCAGTAATTATGTTATTTCATGTCTACATAGGATTTTACTTCCCCAATTTTTATATATCAGTTCCTAAAACAATAAAAATGTTAATATATTTGATTAAAGGAGGTTGATATAACTTTTATGGTTAGGCACTTGAAGTATCCAATGCTTTGACATTATAATGGAGTCTGGTATTGGACAAACTTGTGTCATAGTTATACCTAAAGGAGATACCACATCACTTTATTTCTTGTGACTCATCAATCATGCTCTAAGGGGCATGGTTCCATCAATACCATGCTCAAGAATGAGTGGAATTCCAAATTTTTATCTGAGAAGCCTCTAAATATTCTCTTCATTGTCTCCCCTTGGAATTATTGGAAAATGGAAAAGGGTCTTGCAAAAGTCTATCTTCTATTCCATTTATATCTAATAATTTTAGGCGCATGTATTTTAATGTGATACTATTGAATAGATGAAGTGTTTAGAAGGATGGCCCTTGATCATTCAAACTATATGAATTCTGATCCTAGATAGCTAAAAATTCAAGAGTAAAATGAAATTAACTTACCTTAATCTTTTTTTTAAATTTTTTTTTTGAATTTTATTCTGACTTTTTTGGCCAAAACTATCCGAAAACCAAAACTCTACCTAGGGAATTAACAAATTTCAAAACATTGATCTTGCCTCAATTACACATGGTAGCGACATTTTTTTTGTGCCGTAGCTTTGAGGCAATCATCTGTTAAGTCAAAATGCGCTAGTGCTTCATGTGATGCTAGTGTTTTCTTATGGATGATTTTGCTAGCTAATAGGTCAAATAAAATTTATGCAACAAAAAGGTATTTTACAAATCAAAATGTAAAATTGCTCCATGTTGCTAGTATTCTCTCATTCATGATTTTGGTCAAACAGCATAGTTGCAGTTTATATACTCTTTGTTTTCTGTCAAAATACATTTTTTTTCTTTAACAAATCCCACTGATGGTAAACAAGAGAAAATTCATATTCACTACAGAAAGGATTGATAACCTTGTTTCTTGATAATATTTGTGTTGGACATCATTTTGTCACATCAGTAAATGAATACACATCTTTAATAGACTAGGTCTAGGTGCTGATATTTCTTTTCCCATTCATGGTTATTACTTCAATAATAATATAGATGCTACTGTTTTTCCTAATTTCAGTGATTGGTGAGCATATAATATTTGAGATAACTATTGTTAATCTAGGAACCATTTTATTTATCATCTTGAGTTAGTGTCTTCGTTCTGGTAGATTCACAATTTTAATTAAGCAAATATTTGTGAAGAAAAGAGGAGAAAGTTAATTTTCACAACAGAAAGGACTTTTTTTGATGTTTTGCCTCAACAATTTTTCTGTTGGAGATTTTTTTTTCAGGATTTTTTGCATGTTAGTCTGTACAATCTTTCATATTTGCATATTAATCTCCGCCATCCTACAATTTTTGGCATACAAGCCCCTTGGGTTTACCTAACCACACCTGGACGAAATATTCCTGATTTATTCCTCCAATGATATTAGTTTGCTAAGGCTTTCCATTTTAGACTATTGTCACCCTTAAAAATGAGGGAGGGAGGGGAAGGGGGAAGGGGGAAAGATGCGAGGTTGTGAGGTGGGCTAAGAAATATGAGAGGAGGGAGGCACAGAGAAAAGAGAGGGGGGAGGCTCAGCGAAAAAAAAAAAAAAAACTGTCCCTGATCTCTAACTTCAGCGCACTCCAAGGAATATTCAGTCTTTTTCCAGCTCTAGTAACCCTTAACTATAATTTGGTTAAGGAACATTAGTGGAAGGACTCTTGACAATTGGTGAGCTTGTCATGCCTTCTCCGACCATTTCTTTGAACAGTTTTTTTGCTTAACTGGAGTTATTATCTTTTTCCTGGTATCTTAACTCGCATCATAACTCATTGGCTACTACAATCACCATCTGCTTCCTTTTTCATCTCGACAATTCCTTAATATTCAAGGGCAAAGCTGTCATCTTTCTGTGTTTAATTTATGCAATTGATGGTGCATACCTTCACTGTTAATTTACTTGCTCAGAATAACACAATGCTTCAATTGGTTGGTTGTCAAATCATGCAGAAGTGTTTTTATGCTCTCCTTTACAATTTTATCATTGTGAACCATCTGCCAACCAAAATATTACTCTGTTGTGGTCTTTAATTCTTAAATACTGGCTGAAATTTCCACTAACCTTATCCTTGATTTTGGTGGCATGCTGTAGGATTTGCAACGCCTCTATAGCAGGACAGATGAACTGGGAAAAAAGCAGGGACATTCTGCTGTTCAGAGCATATTCAGTTACCTTCTTGTTTCAAAAAGTATTTCCTTCAAATATTAGAGAACCCCACTGGCGTTTCAATGGCCAATTTCTGAGTGGTTTTTGGCCAAAACTTTTCATCGTTTCATGCAAGAGCTAAGTCGAGTTCACTTTAATACTTTTCTGATGTTTATGTATCTCTAAACTTGAGAAGATCAGCAATATGGCCGGCCTATAAATTTTGATGATATCTTAGTCAAGTTGATTTTTCGGTTATTTAGTTCTGAATCTTTTTAGGGATTTATGACATTATGCATGCTGGTACTGCTTATGTTTAGTGCATTTGAGGGAGGTTTCTCTATGAATTGTGTTTCAGTGAGGTTTCCCTATGCATTTTGAGCATGCTATTCCATTACTCACATCAGAACTGCAGAATACCTAGGAGAACCTTAGGAAAAACCAAAAAGTTGATGAACTGTTCATATGTTTTTTTTACTTTAAAAGTTATAATAAGATGGCAGGATTTATAAATATTATGTTTGTAGAGATTTTGTAAAATTAAATGTTCCTACCGCAGAAAGAAATGTATTTAAGAAGTATATATTTCATAATTTTCTGAAAGTTAAACCGTTTCAGTACATTCTAAAAAAATATATTTGGAGATTATCAAGAAAAAGGATAAGATAGCATGTTTCAAGACATGGATTTTCTGTTCTTCATTCACTTGGTATCCATAACTTACTGCTTGGTTTCTGAGAAAATAATATACCATCGAAGTATAGGACCTCCAATGTAAGATCTCTTCCCGGGGCCACTGGTGAGAGTATCCATAAACTGCCCAAGGATTGAGGGTGGTTGGTTATTCCAAAGAAAAGCATGGAGACCAAGGTGTGCCTAAGCAAAGCCTTTTGTCTTGCTGAGTTGCAGGGGTGGAGGAAGGCTTGAAGGGGGTCATTAATTCTGGATATAGATTTATCTAGGGAGCATAGCTTTCATTCAAAATATATGTTGGTATGAACTCCATGCAGGAGGAAAGGAGTTGTGACAGTATATTATCATGCGATAATTCGAACATTAGGCAACTTTTCATCAACTTGTTATATGTTAAAGCAGACTACCATGATAGAATGGGAGTCTCTTAGACACAGAGAAATAGGTGCAATTTTTCACAAAATGATTGAGGCTTCTGGAACGATGCATGCAGACTTAGTGATTTCATTTATGTTGGACAAACAAAGCCTCCATCTGTGAGTCTCATTTATGTTGTTTATTTTGTTTATCGTGATTTCCGTAATAAAATACGCAGGGATTAGAATTCAAATGGTTTGGACTGTGCAGAGCAAATTGCATGCAGTGCTACCAAATGTTTCGACCGCACGAAGCAAGTGTGAGGAAGGATTTCGATGATGCTGGTCATAGTGATTGGTATGGATCATTGGTTTTGAATGGTTCCCAATATAGATTCCACAAGAAGGGCATAGCTGCATGATCAAGTTAGAAATGCATGCCAAGGGAGGTAGACATTTCTAAAACCTTAGAAATATACAAGCAGAAATATCAGCGTTTGCATAGAAAGCAGTTGAGGAGGTGCCGGTTCTACTTTGCCGAGCTAAAATTCTTGTATCAATTCTGTCAATGCCGTGATGTGGATTGCTTCCCTCCTGGGCACTGTACATCGAACGCTGTGCATCATTACTTGCTTAAGCCTAAACTCTCTGATTATTTTACTTTCAAAAGTTTCATGGAGAATTGCACCTCTGTATTGTAGGACTTTGGAGAATTTGGGAGGAGGAAAAAAATGCGGACTTCTCTGCGTAAGTTTAAGGGTTCTTCACATCCCTGTCCGGCTTTTTTTTTCTTCTAATTTTTGCTAAGCGCTTAGCGTTAATTAACGCTTAGTCCTTTCTTTTCCTTAATTTCTTCTCTCTCTTTTCAGCTCTTTTAATAGATCTTGGATCACCGTCCCTCTATATTAAAGAACGAGTACTTCTCCGCGTACCCCACCAGCTCATAACCAAAAATGAGTGGTAAATCAGGTTTTCAGTGTCATGCATATTGATATGTAATCAAAAAATGGGGAAAAAATGCTACAGACTTGAAAAGTGTGTCAACTTGTATTTTTTTTAAAAAAAAGGATTGTAAATATGTTAGACTCGTTATTAGTAACAAGGTAATTTATGGGAGGAAACTTCAAGATTTAGCTTTGGACCCTCCAAGAGGCTCTTGTTGGTCTTTAAACTTTGTTTATAAGCATAAGCAAGGTTTTTATTAGTAAAACAAAGGGAAAAGGAAGATACAATAACAAAAACGAGTGACATAAGCTTGCCTCTTTTTTTTTCAATAGCTTATCTATAAAGAACTGGGATGAAACAAACCTCTGACCTCTTATATAATGCATGAATATGCTATTACTATAGCTTAATCGGCACCAATGAATGCTTGACATGTTGGCCACTTTAGATTTATCTCCTAAATATTTTTCTTGCATTCCACCAATGAGTACTTTAATCTAAATGGAATGGCCAGAAAAAAAATTGAGGAGACAAATCTAAACGTGGCACTATCTAATCCCTCCTCCAAACATGAACACAAAATGTAAACACGGGCACATATGCATGCATAAAGCATGCGCGTGCAAGAGAGAGAGATATAGAGGATATCTCATATCATTCTTAATGATGGATATCATGGTGATAAAGTGGGAGAAAGAAGACCTAATTCATCATTAACATGAGTCTCTAATGTTACCCTTTTGTCTTTTGGAAACATTACAAATGGGAGAATGAGTGCTTCCTTCCATTTTACACTACATATCCATCATCCTTGTGGCGGGCCACATTAAGATTTTAAGAATGGAGCATACCTTTCAAGATACTTAACCACATCATGCAATTTAAGCCTTCTCCTTAAAAATAAAAAAATTAAAAGAAAAAGGAAAATAGAATGTGTTCGACTCTAGTAAGCATGGATCAATGTTTTTATATCTGAATCAGACAGTGAAGCAAGCTGTTATCGACCGAGGTTGTAATCCAAACGGAGAGATAAACCACACATGAAAGATCAGCTGCAGTTGATAATGTAAATAGTAGCAGGTTGTTATCTTGCCTCAGATGGTGAATAAAAGCATCTCTCTCTCTATGGAGTGTAAATGTGGAAGGTTCACCATATAAATGCTGAGAGGATATTGTCATGGACTATGTTCTAAATGTTTGAATCTATTATTACAATCCAGATGATCATATATCTTGTTCCATCATAAAATTGAAGTAATGAACCCATCACCCATTGGCTAAGATCTCAGCTATCAAGTAAAATTTGACAACACTCATTATTTGCTTTTCTCAAGTTCATGGCCCTCACGATGAATTGGATAGGGTCGACATTAAAAAAATAATTAAAAAATTAAAAAAAGAAAGAAAATTGGATAGGGTTAGACATTATTTTACTCAACAAATTTGGTTAGAATACGTAAGAATCATCCCCCTCGGACAGGAATGCCTCCCCTCTCCCTCTCTACTGAGAACAGGAAGGAGGGTCTTTTGGCCATTTCGCCCTTTCCATTCAAAGAATCCGAGAGGGACGAGGACTACGACCGTTCCAAGTCCCAACCATCTCAGAATCCCTCCGATGAACGCCACTGGTTATCTCTTTCTTCATTCCCGTCCCCACCTCTTGCTAGTGTCAATCTTTTCTGATGCCCAAGATCGAAACTTTGGAACAAATTCAATTATTCTGAGGCCTTTTGTTTATAGTATTCTGGGTCCTTGATTGATGTTCTTATTTTTTTGCCTCCTTGATCGCTACTTAATCTTGGCGTAGGTCAGGGGATTCGTTGGTCGATTTTCCGACTTCGGTTTATCTACTTTTGGATCAGAATACGAGAATTTTGCTGCTCTTGAGGTAAAGATGGGACTTTTAAGGTTTTCGTTTCCTATAATTTAATTGCTCGGTTACGTAAGCATGTGATCTTCTTTCTTACATGAATGAAAACAGGAGTCCCCATTAATTTTCTGATGATTTTGTCTGTTGTTTTTCTACTGAAATCTATTTTCCCTTGGATCGTGCTAACGCAAAGCTAATTTTAGGTGAATTCTTGATAGGTGGTTAAAAATTACATTTTCTGTGGGTTAAAGCAGTATTATCATCACCTGTTTGATAAATGTTCTTGATGAGTCTTCATCTATGATACTTTTTGCGATATGTTCTTATGTGACTTGACAAAACTGATTCGTATTCTAAAAGATTTGGAGTTGGATTTCTTCATAAGTTTTCTCTGAATTCACTATTCTTGCTTTACACTGCTTGTAATTTTCTGAATTATCTCTCGCGCTTTTAACCAAGAATTTATATAACAATTTGCTTTTCTAGTGATATTTCATGATGACATATGTTTATTGAACAATTTATAGGAGTTTAGTTAAGATTTGCATTATCGCAGCTAAATTGTGAGGATTAGCTATTTTATGTTGATGATTATTACAGATTTCAATATATAATCAGGCCAATTTCTTACACTTTGTACTTTGGCATTTTGCTCTGTTGCTTCCCCTTACTTTAAAGATAAGATGCCAACATTGACTCCGGGGACTCTACTGAAACTCCTTGATGGCATGAAGGTGGGTGCTGCCAAACCGATCGGCGAGCACCGGAGTGCGCTCTTGCAAGTGTCTGACATCTTGCCAATAGATGTCGATGAAAAGGATCTCTGGCCAACGCGTGGGTTTTACATTAAGGTGTCTGATTCTTCCTATTTTATGTATGCTAGCCTACCATTTGAACAAAATGACCTTGTTCTTAGCAACAAGATGCAGCTTGGGCAGTTCATGTATGTAGATAGATTAGAGCCGGGCTTGCCTGTTCCGGTTGTCAAGGGAGCAAGGCCATTGCCTGGAAGACACCCATTGGTGGGCAGGCCGCAACCTATTGTGCCAATGATAGAGAATGGAGAAAGATTAGGTACAATTCTTACTAATTGTGCAGTCGCTTCGCCTCGTAGAAGAAGCTTATGGGGACTGAACATGATCCCAATGAATGGTGTTTCTTCACCTAAGCTAGGGAAGTCAGCCATGTTGGATTTTGGAGAGAGAAAGCCAGTCAAGGAAAGAACACAGACTTGCCTGATTTCTCCACTGATAAATGGGAGATTGCCCAAGGAAGCATCAGAGATGGCTTTTGGATCACCAAGGACTGGGAATATTCTGTCTAAGATAACACATTGGAAGGGAGAAATTGCCACTAAAATAAGGGAAAGCAGCATCACTTCAAAATTTCGCAGGAACAAAAGCTTGGGCAATGAAGGACTTGGAATCCCAAGGACTCCCTCCACTGTATGCACCCTTCTCATCTTTCCTTTCATCTATTGAATTAGTAGTTTTATATTATCCAGCACCTATTATAGTATTGAAAAAAGTTACCAGACAAAGGTCACTTGCAATAGCTAAAAATCATGTGCAAGTCATTCTCTGAGCTTACCAATCTGCTAAAGATAATCCAAATGTCTGACAAGAAGTACAACTCTTGGTTTAAGTAATTGGGCAAACATGAATGCTTTTACCAAAACTAGAATAGACGTTTCAGTTACATAATTTTGTATCCATATATAAATTTTATCCTTGAGCTCCTTTTCACCAAAAGTAAAGAGAACTCTATAAACTGTAATCTAAGCACATATCAATTGGCTTCTGTTTAATTTGGTGTGCTAAGATAGGTCGCAAACCCTTACATGGCTGATTTAATCTAAAGATCAATTCATGGATCAATTATCTCATAAACTGGATTGTCTTCATCAATGGCTATGTGCTCAGATTACATGCATTGCTACTTATATATCCATGAAAAGGAATGTTACAAATGAAATACTAAACTTTTTATTTTTTTTGAGCAATTCTATGTCTTCGCAGCAGTTAAATTTGAGCAACCACCCTCCCCCAACCAAAAACAAAAAAAGGAAAAGAAAAGAAAAGCAAGCAGCCCATGCTCTTTGCACTAGCACTTACTAAACATCATAGATTTCTACATTTGAAATTCACACACCACCTCTTATAGGGTCTCTTACCATATAATTTGTTAATTATGTCAATGGATATCTGCCTTGCTTTCTGTGTACAATGGTGTCCTGATCAGAAGGTCTGGGGAACTGGCATGGGTAGGTTGTATTTTTTCCTTTTTTTTATAAGAAAAAATAATTGGAGGAGGGGGGTTAGATGAAAAGAATAAAAACATCTAGGGTGATTCGAATGAAGATAGAACAAAGAGATATTTTAACCTCATGTTCTGCCAGGCACAATTAAGATACAGAAAAAGGAAGTTCCCTAAATGATGCAGACTGCCATTTGCTTATTTTTTTTAGCTTATTCTTTTTATTTACAGGAGAACTCAACTACTGCCCCTCCCAGTATTCAAAGTGTAAGAAGGGCATTCTCCTCTCATGCATTTGATGAAAAATGTAAATCAAGCAAACGTCACCAATTGCAAGGTACTCCAGAAAACTCCATTTTTCTCACATTACCTGGAAAGCTCAGTGAACTAGGAAAGGTATGATATCTTATTTTCTACTTCTATTTCTTTAATTGGACCTACGAGAAAATATGCTGATAATGAACTGTCAGGAGGCTATACGTCAGAGTGCAGCAGCAAGAAACACAGCTCTTCAAGCACTAAGAGATGCTTCCGCGACAGAAACTTTAGTTCAGGTTCTCAAGTAAGATAATCTATATACTTTGCATATCATAATCCAAAAAGAATTAAGATCTTGCATAGGTCTCAGGTAAGATAATCTATGTACTTGACTGTTTGCAGGATGTTTTCGGACTTGAGCACATCTGCAAGACTAGATGCTCCAGCTGTTTGTTTCGATCAGTTTCTAACCTTTCACAATGAGATTGCAAACATAGTGAACAATATGGAGGCAATACAAACTTCCACTGCTGGGACCAGTGATAAAGAACACATCATCAACAAACTAAACAACGAGGAATATTTGCTTTTATTGAATGAAATAGTAGATAACTTGACTAGCCGATATGAGCTTGCTAATGTTCAAGCAAGAGCAGAAGCATTTTCCAAATTGGATTCATTCATGCCTGACAAAATGAAAGCAAACCTTGGTAAAAGTTCAAGATTAGATGTAAACAAGAATAGATTCCTGGCTAGAAAACGCCCTGGTTCTGCGGTTACTGATGTAAACAAAGATCAAAATTCTAGCTTGTTCCGATTGATTAAATTGGCTAAGCAGATAAAAACCGAGGCTGAAAACTGGTTTATGGATTTCTTGGAGGCAGCATTGGAAGCAGGTCTGAAGAAGACAAAGGAATCATCAATGGTTGATGATGAGAAGCCAGACTGCTGCCCTCGGTCATTAATTATCAAAGTCATCAACTGGGTAGAGGTGGAGCAGAGTGACAGCAGCAAGAGACCAGTTCATCTTAGAGCAGCAGAGGTGGCAAGAAAGTTGAGGATAGAAGTAAAGAATCCTTAAATTGGATTCTGCGACCGCATGCATTGTGTCATCCGATATGTCCATGGTATACAAAAATTTTCTCTTTTCTCCTCAAAATGATCAAGGATAGAAGTAAAGAATCCTTAAATTGGATTGTTTCTTGTGTATACCCTAAAGATGAATACATGGAATTTTTTTAATTTTATGATTGATGAGATAAAAGCTTTTCTAGTAGAACCACAGATTGCAACAGAGTCATGATTTCAAAAAAAATAAAGCACGAAACTTGAGAAAGCAAGAGACGGGCGGTCGCCTAAGGCTCCGGAGTCCGTAGAGCTACAGTGAAAGCTAGTAAGCTACGCCGCTCCGGCGTACAAGACGTGGGAAAGAAGACGTCCGCAGGGCTACAAGCCGTGAAAGCTACTTGCCTGCTTCGCTGTTGCCTGTGGGAAATCGCTTCAGCCTTCAAGATGACGAGACGTGGGAAAGAAGTCCCAAATCCCAATCCGATCGCTGTAAAGCTGGTAAGCGCAGCACAGTAGCATTATTCTTCCTTCGCACTGAGTTCGCAGGCAGCAACCGTTCCCAAAGCCGGTCCCAAACCCCATCTTCCCCATTGCTTCTCTAGTTCTCTTCTCGGCGTTCTCGAATTCTCGTAGTCGCAGACTCGCTCAGCCGGCCGCCGGCGGCAGTCAAGCTTCTCATAGAGTCACGGCCTCATAGGCGAGGCGGCGACAACCTCCTCGGCGAGAAGGTGAGACCAGATGGCCTCTCTCTTCTCTCTAATGCGTACCGAGCCGGGCTGGAAGGGAGGGATGTAGGAATCGTAGTTCTCCCTCATCCTTCCTCTCATGTAGGGGTCGCAGGAGTCTAGTTGGCAAAAAAAACTAGTACAGGAAATTGCTGATTCTTCTTCACTGTTTTAAATCTAATCTCAGATGCTACGCTTTAGATAGATTTTTCAAGACATTTGGTGATCAAAGACTAGCTGATGACTTGATGCATAACTTTCCATAATAAACATGTGCATGCAGTCATGATGAATGATATGATCAGATGTATTACTTCGTCAAATAATCTTAGGTGAGGCACTTGACAAGGCTAAGCAAGCATTTCCATGCTTTTATCATTTGCATTATATTGGCTAGAACTTGCCTCGTGATATGATCTCTAATATATTAGAGAGGAGAAAGAGGACGATTGAAAATAGAGATTTTTTCTAAAAATAAAGAGTTTTGGGATGGACGGGTTTCCTAAGAGTTCTTTTCTTGTTATTTTTCCAAAGATCCCAAGGCTCTAGAATTTCTCTGATTATAGAAGTTCTCCCATCTTCTCTTTTATAATGGTAAGGATTTGTGGAATTTTAGATTTAACGCGACTACGTTTTTTTTTTTGGAGCTTTTAACAGCTTCCCGTTTCCTTTCTGGTCGATTTCTATCTCACATGGGAAGATGGCACGAAGACAGGATTTTCCTGTGACAATATCATAATGTTTTCTGGTTAATTATTCAAGCTGATTCTTTTCTTCTCAAAGATTCACCGTTTGCGATGTCAAACTTGTTTCTGTCGGAAGGAATCTACTGGCCAAATTGGCGAGGTCTCTTATATTGGATCTCAATTTCACTTTGGTATTTGCCCGAGCTTCCAACTGTCCTAATTCTAAAGAAGGAATGATAAGTGTGTGTATGTGTATTTGTGTTCTTCTTCCTTTTTTTTTTTTAATAAGAAAACACATAATTACAAGGTTTTAATTGGGATGGGGCCGTCCTGGTTTTTTAATGAAAAACCAAACCCTGACGCCGAAAATGGTGAATATCTCATCCGGCCCATTTGCCGACTCCAGGGCAAAGAAAATATTACCTTCTTTCAGTGGAGCACCAACAACTGCCCTGCACTTTGGTCAATGATTTCAGAAATCCGATAATAGGTTGTATATCTAATTAACATCATTCCAGGGCAAAGTTAAAAATGATGTAAAGTTAGAGCTAATGCGAAAAGAACCCACTGTTTAGAATTTAGTAAAATGTATAAACATAGAAGGGCCCCTATTCAGGATCAGATCATTTTTCTTTTACAAAGCAGTCCACTCAATTGAGTACGAAATTAAATATGGATAATTAATTAATTAATGCTGTTAAGAAGATCAGACGAACGTACAGAATAATTCAAATGAATTGACTGCACTTGAGAAGAAAAATATTTACGCTATCCTGTCACTTTCCCTGCGGAGGAAATCTACCTAGAAGTGAGTTCTGAAGTGTCTAGGGAATAATTTTCCATCTTCCAAATGAAAAAACTCCACAATCTGATATATTTGGAAAGACCTTCGAGCTTGTCTGCTTAAGCTGCAGAACTGTTGCAAATGGACTCTGAACAGAAAAAATTTGCTCCCCGTAATGGTGCACGGGGACTTGGCTAGTTATAAAGTTAAAATCTCAGAGCATACTGCTGCAGGCCTTTATAAAGTCATAAACTAACAAAAAACCACCACTAAAACGAATATTTTATGGTTGTCTCTGTATGGCAGTTTTTGGAAAAACATAAAAAAAACAAATCTAACATCCATCTTTGGGCCACAATGTAAACCATGTGAATAATAATAATAATAATACAATAGATTAGGCTAATGTATGACATAAATAATATCTCCTCATACAGCTTACCTCATATGGCTGAAATGCTACAACCTCCTACTACAAATTCTGGTTTAACCTGCTTCCAGTTATCGTAGGTTCAATAGATCTCCTAAACAGACAAAATACAAGCAACTGTTCATTACAGCAGCACTTACATGCAGGGTTCAATAAATTTCTAAGATTTGCATCAACAGCACAGAAGTCATGTTTTTATATATTCAAAGGAATATGAGGGTCTATAGTGCATGTCCAGCATATAAGTGCTCCATAGCCTACATGGATGCTGAGAGAACCAAACAGAAAATAGGCCCTCTAGTACATAAAGAAGTTTACCCTACAATCTTGTAACTTGGGTTGACAAGGTTATCAAGACCTGCAACAACTTGGATTGATTCAATGACATCTCCCACCTTGAGATCTGCTAAATAATCCTCATTCTCAGTAACATATCCAAACACACTATACCGCCCATCCAATATATTCGCATTACTAGGTGTCAGTTCACTTTCTTTTAAAAGCCAGAAGACCTGGCTGGAAGCAGAATTGTTGTCAAATTCCTGTTTCAAGTTCAGCAATGCAGAAATGAAGTCAGGGCTGATGGTATAAAACTTTTTATCGATAAGGGGATCTTTGTATGACTTACATCTCTAGCCATTGCCATGGTTCCAAATGCATTAAATGGAAGTCGGGTTTGAGCTTTATATCGTCCAAGTTCCTAAGAAGATAGTGTAGAATCAGGATATGCACCATGGAGTTAAACACACAGCAATTATATGGAAATTCACCACGCAGCAATGATCATGCTGAAAGAGTAATTCTATAAATCCATTATTAGTTTATCACTTACCAGATATAAGATTTTTCAAATGCATATAAGGATTGTTAGAAAACAGATAACATGAATTTTACATTTAACCTCTATGTAGATGTTCAGACTCTTCGAACCTACGTTACAAAACATGCTAGGCACCAATAACCAGCATGTTACAACGTACAGCAGTTTCAAGAATTGGTTGATGTTGTTAATGTGAGTGAAAATGCAGAAAAATCATTTAAACAGTCTAAGCAAGATATGTTTGGCAGGGCATAAGCTCCCAGGGTGATTATCACATACTAGGATTAAGCGCATACGATGACAACATGAGCAAGTCAAGAGATAGCTGGAGTTGAGATCTTTTTCATCAATTGATGAAATGGTCAGTTATTACTGCTGTACTTGGATTGCTATGACCCATCAACTAACGTTTGGTACTAGCTTTCCTGCCACGAGGCTGTACTAAATGGTGGGGGCGCACACATCAGCTAAAGTTTGGTACTAGTTTTCCTGCCACAAAGCTTTTTTTAATCGGGTGTGTGTTAGGTACTAGTTTTCCTGCCATGAAGCTTTCTTCAATTGTGTGCATGTGCACAATCTATGCATGCATGCACGTGAGTGCATGTGTTGTGCTCGGCCTTGGAGCATGAGGTGATTGGCAGGGCTTAACTTGATCTCCATGGTTGCAGCACAGAGATTGTACCATCCTGACACTTGGATGGATTGATTGTTGGCATCCTGCAGATTCACCGAGACACCTTTCTTCTGTTTTTTTGTTTTTCTAATGTTTTCATGGCTGTTTAGAGGGTTTTCAGTGTGGTTTTCTCATAATTTGGGATTAAGGGAGGTTTGTGAGCCCATGATTAGGTTTCTTATGTGGGTATCAATACTGATATCAATTTGGTATTCGGTTTATGGTGCACATGATCCTTCTTCCTCTCTTTCTCACTTTTCTTGTTATGTTGTGGCTTGTATTTGGAGGATGTACTGTCATCGGACCTCTCCTTAAGGGTTGAGTCCAAACACTCAAAAATATCCCTAGTCCTAAATTATGATATAAATAAATATCAAACAAGCCTTTAAAAAACCATCCCGGTAACTGTCCTGGTTCATCCCGGCAAATGCCAACCGGAACAACCAGACTTTCATGTATCGGGTTCCCAGAACCATCCCAAGACTCAACATCTCACCATTCTGAATGGCTGGGACAGACTGCTACTTCAATTCTTGCAGGCATCAACCAATGTTTGGGATCATAGTTCCTACCAAGGGGACTCTCTTTAGTTTAATCAGTAACATTCACTCCCAATATTGGCGGACAACCTCCTCTTATTTCTCTCCATAATGCATCTAATTGGAGCTCTTAACTGGTGTATTCAATAATGAAGAGAATGTATTTCCTAGCCATAAGCCTTAAGAGATCATGCAAAAATATCCAGCCAATGCTGGCAACCTCACATTATATGCAATATAGTTATTTTTTTTCATTTATCCAGGCAAATCAAAGATGCCATCACTAAGAAAATGCTAGCATTAAAGGCTTTGAAACGTCAAAGATATAGTCTACCCAGGTTATTTAAGAAGATGAATTAGAATTCCTTCATAAATCAACTTACTTCTAATGTCACACCATAGACCGGCATTTTGTCACTAGTAGCCGTGATTTCTAGAGGTATTGTTCGGATTTTTTCTGTACTTGGATCAATAAAACCTTCTGCAGGTCCCTCAGGATCTCCAGTTTGAACAACAAAGCCATCGGCTGCAGCAGTACCATGTAAACTTTGAGTAGCTACATACTTGAACAAGAAATAAGACAAGCACCCAACCATCATGAATTAAAAATACAGACTCCGGAGTGAGAAAATGAGACACATGCACGCATAGCTCAAGTTCTTAACATAAAAAGCTGATGATATTTGCAATATTGCAGATAACCCCAGATTTTGCATGGTTGGATAATATCATTGATGAATCAGATGTAAGCATTTGCCTTTAACAATTTTACCAATATGAGACAAGGATCTACCTCTTTGGATTTCCATTCCATCATAGAAGTGCCTTTCCACTAGATCCAAGAAATTCCCAGCTGTCACAGGGGCATTGTATCCATCAAGAACTATGCGAAATACACACTCCTGTATGTTGGGATTGTCCTTAACTTTCACCTTCATATCAACAGTTGCCCTCCCCTTTAAAAGAGGCATACTACGGTATTCCTCTGGCACTTCATATGGGAAACCATCCACCATATCCTCTTCAACACTGCAGAAATCCAATGTCGCAGGAATATCTCAGCTGCAGTCAATGACAAGGGTATAATGAGAACTGTGCCTTTTAAGAAGGCTTATGTAAGTGTTCTTTTGTCAGATATTTCTCACCCAAAAAACCAAGCATAGTTAAACATCAGATTGATGTCTTATAAGCAAGTAGAAAACAGTTCAGTGCTTTTAGTAACTATCAAAAAGAAAATGGTAATAAGAATATCGCATGAATTTTCAGTGCAAAAAAAAAAAAAAGCGCACCTATTATATCTATAAGGAAACATGTCATGTTGGGATGAAAACAAAAAGACATTCAACAGATTCAAGAGGAATGGTAAGGCTAAAAAGAAACATCTATATTGCCCAGCTTTCAGAAGCCATAACACCATGTGGAATTGCGAAAATGTGAGCCTTAAGTTCATGCATAAATCCAAAAAATGACATTATCCTTGGTATAAAGCACAACACCTCCACAGTTACTGCTCTAAATAAAAGAGCAGATAATATCAGGTCCTGCAGCTATTGTAGAAACATAAAACCACATACATGACTAACATAGTAGTAGATGGAATTTTCTACCTTAGGTGCCACAGCCACTTCAGAATCTCATTCTCACACCTGCTTCCTGAGTGCCTCCTTTAAATTTGTTTGAAATCTCAGCTTCCCCACCCTAGCATCCAATGATACTCCAGCACCCATTCACAATTCATGTAAATAAGGTAGGAAGTAATTAAGCAATAGTAAGGCCCTTTATTAATTTCCTTTTTATGCTTTCTAGAAGTGACATCTTGGCTTTAATTTAGTTATCTCATTGCAAATTCAATGGTTGAATTGGGGCCTTTAGGCTCTAATCTACAATTGATACTAATTTGTTGGATGATCTGATACTCCAGGAGAAAAATTATGTGCATGTGTACACCATTTGCAAATTATGCACAACTGCTGCTAATATATACTTCACTACTACCTTTTGTTTGAAGTCTGTATTTTCCTTTTATGTGACACTAGAACCAAATCTTGCTCTTTTAAATCACCGAACACATGTTCAAAGTTTGGCATCTTGCTCCCTATTTGTCATTGTTGAATAGGTTTTAAAATGCAGTAAACTAGAAATGGAAAAATATAAGAAAACTATGTAACAGATTAGAAAAAAATCAAAATGCAAGATCAGGACATATTTAGGTTAGTGTTGTTGATATTGGAATGCATATGAAATAATTGCACTATAACTAAACACGAGCATTGTACATGATAAAAATATCTTACGCTCCAACATATTGCAGAAGCTCCTTTTGTTTTGCTGCAACTGCATCCCTATCCCGTTCCTCTACAATACGCTGGAGCTCTTCCATTCCAGTGGCCAACTTGTCAACCAACTCTTGTCCATGTTCTTTTTTTGATTCAGCCACACTCGACAGAATCAAAGTTCTCCCCTGATTGAGAGCACGAGATGCATGCCTCACATTCTACAATTCAAAGCAGAAAACTTTGTAATTGATTTAATTTTCTTGATTATGTAATTGCACAATCTATCAACCAAAACAATCCAGTTTAACAAGGCATCACCTAGCTAAAATAAATATTGCAAAGCTTCTAAATAGCAAATGCAACTGTTTCTAAGTTTGGAAATAATGAATAACGGGTGGCAGATAAGATAGCTAGAATCATTAGATTATTACATTTGGGTTGTGACCACTTGGAATATGAACCATCCAAGAGATGATCCATTAGAGCAAGAATATCAACATCTGGCCAACAAAGCAGCAAGGTGTTAACCAGCTCATTGGCACTATGAAAGGTAGGGTGGACTATCGTTGTCAAACAAACAAGCTGTTCATGATATGCCTGTATTTGGCTTAAACTCAGCTCAGTAAGAGACTGCTTCATCAGATTTAATACTCGAAAACCTTGGCTCAGGAAGTGTTCTACTTTCGTGGGTGTGGAGGTGGTGTTGGGTTTATCTCTTTTTTGGGGGGGGAGGAAGAGGGGGGGGGGGGAGGTTTAGGCTACAAGATGGTTGAGTTAAGCTCGAGCTCAGCCTGTTTACAATATAAGCCAATGTCGAACATGACTTGACTTGCCTAAGCTTCATTCATTTACACCCATAGGATGGAGGTCAGGATTGAGTTCATTAGATTTAAGTTTGCATTTGCCTAATTCATTTGCAGCTCCATTACCCCTGCTCCTAAGTGAGGGAAACCCATTACATTAATGAAACATAATGTGCTCCACACAAGCGTGGACCAAAAACTGGTTTTTCTAGCATCTTCCAGAAGCATCTTTTACTTTTTAACTTTATGAATTCCAATAACATACTTGCTAATTTTACTTTGAGATTTATTAGTTATAAGTAATTTAAGAACCACATACTCAAAGAAATTTTGGAAAATTGACTTACACATGATTTAATATGTAAACAACATAATCAAATTGGATCTTGTGCTCCAAAGGAATGTATAGTCCATCATATGGATCTAAATCTTGTGATCCTAAACTGACCAGACCGAAGAATGGGATCTGGATCATTTAGGGACACTGAAAGATTCAGATAGTAAATCATAAGATTTTAACAACAATGATGCCAAACATGACCGTTATGTACTTATTTTAAGACCATGGGTTTGGTATGACATTATGTAACATGCATAATACAGTGTAATTATAAAACACAAACCACTTAAATGATTGAAGAAATTGTAAGTAAAGGAACAGCAAATAAGATCTCAGAATGAGATTTTTGTTAGCTATGCTTACTCTCTCAACCAAATCCAATGCTCTGACCCCAGAGACCTTGAGACTGCCGGTTATATCCTCCAGAGGCCTTTGAACCTCCCAAATAGCTTTGCTATTAATAGGCAATGCATACCTCAACAAGGCACCAGGATCTTTAATAGGTGGTCCAGAGATTAAAACTGAGAGATCAGGCAGCACGGGGCCTGAAGGGGATGCATGTGCAGGCCAGTCTAGTGTGGGAACACCAGTGACCAATCCAATTGCCAATGCTATGGAAACTGAACATTCCTTCAGATGAAATGAGTTCTTCTTCTGCCCAGAAATTCAAAATATACACAAACAGCTCTCAGCATTTACCATAATAAACTGTTGTAGTCTTAATAAGAGAACACAAAAGAGTGACTGCAATATAGAATGGTATTGTATTGTACAGAACTAATCCAATTCTTTCCAGCAAGACAAAGAAAGAATTTCAAATTACACTTATCGTTTAACTTTCAAATTTAAATTCATTTTTTCTAGCAACATGATGGCCCTAAATTTCACGAAAGAATCCATGTCAACACCAAGAACGCAAGCTGATCTAAAGGAACTAAAATGTAAATGGAAGTAGTTTGAAAATCTGAATACTTCAAGGAACCGTTCCGATAAGAATTTGATTATGAAAAGTTAAGTTCCATAAGAGCAAAATGGCACAAACTAACCAATACTCTCTGATAAGAGAAGAATGAAAACCAACTGGATTATTCATCTGACCCATGAAGAATTTCTCTCTCAAATATTTTCATCTTCTTAAAACGAAATATGACCATATTGATATACGATTCATATTATACATGACATGTGAAAAGGAGATCTGATATTATGAATCCAAAAAAAAGAAGAAAAAAAATAAAGGGAAATGTTCTTAAAGTCTCAGCATTCTTACCAAAGGAAACTATCTTAATATATACAGTTAACTTTACAAAGAAGGAAATCGGAATTGTGCGACTAATTCAACCATCCCCGGCAGAAAAGGAGACAATTTTCATCTAGCCCATCAAGAATTTGCCATTCTCTTTAAAAATTTCCAATTTCTTGATCAAAAAGCACTATGCAATGCTGCAGAAACCATATCAAACACAAAGAGGGAAATCTAATCTAGAGGAGATAAGAAAGTCATGAGAAGTGGTCTAAGAATCTCAGGCTTCTTTCTGAAAGGAACTATTTGAATAATGATAAAAGAAAAAAGGTGATTTTCATAGATAACATAATAAAATTAACCAAAAGTAAGACCATTTCCTCCCTTTTTTTGGTACAGAAATATCTTTAGTTGTCCATCTAATAGATAGAAAAATCGTCTTTATTTAAACATTACGCTACTTACTTGAAAATAAAGTAGCTCTATATGGCTCGAGAATCTTTACACTGAAGAAATTGTGATGCAATAGAATTAAACAAGAAGAGGACGTATTTGCTCTCACATCGTCAGCATTCTTACCGGAAGGAACACATTTCACAAGAGTTAATTTTGTGTCTTCTACGAAGCACAAAATGCAAGTGTAACTGAACCCACTCTATGCCACGCAAGAAGCAAACTTTAATTGAATCACTCATCAAATACGCAAAAATCACGACAGGTTCCCCCTTTCTTGGTGGGAATTAGCTCTACATTGCTTTCCATTTTTAAAACTAGAAACATATAGTGGGAAATGATCTAGAAAAGTCCGCATTGGAGGAGAATTGGACCAACCGCTACCTCTACCCTTAAGGATTCGAGTTTGGGAAACCTCGAAGAAGAAGACGAGGAGCAACGGAACAAGAGGGTTCTCCGGTGCCCATCGAAGCAGCTCCACTTGGCCGAGACGGAGGATCTCGGGCCAGTGGCGGAGAGGCGGCAGTGGGAGGAGAGGAGGGCAGCCATTGGAGCCAGCGTTTCGAGAGGAAAGAGATCCGGGAAGGTAGGGTTTTGGAGTTCGCGAAGAGGAGCGGAGAAAGCGAAGATAAATTGGTGGTGGAGATCCGCACGGTGCGGATAAGGCTGTCGTAAAAGACGAGGAGTATTAGGATTTTTTTTTTTTTTTTTTTGGCTGGTTCCAGGCCAAGCAAAAAAGCTCTCTGCCTTCGGATTTTGCCCCTGTTTGATGAGGTTTGGGTGAGACCTCTTTATAGATAATATACTTCTAAATAAAATAAGATATTATTTCACATGGTCTTAAGCTGAAAGAAACTAAGTAGGACTTTGAGGATAGGTTTGTGCCGAATATTGATACTTTAGCTTTACAAGGTGTGAGGTTCTTCCATTGCAGAAGGCAATATTTCATTAGCATCTCCATATCTATTCTATGTTAAATGAGTATGCTGGGATCTTTGTGTTCATTAAATTTCCTCCAAGATGGAAAATTAAATAACTTATTTATTAAAATTTTATATTATGTAAAATATGTATGAAAAATTTGAAAAAAAAATGTATAGTTTTCTCATTAGATAAAAAATTCATTTAAGTTTAAATATAAGTCCATTTCTCTCGTTAACTACTCTCCAAAGATTGCTTGATCCGGCTAACCCTATTTAGTTCGCATTTGGGTCAAATTTGATGGTTTAGGAAGGGTCTATTAGAGATTGAGTTTTATAAAGTAGACTAGATTGGGTTCAAATGGATAGCCTGAAATTACTTTTCAGTGGGTATGGTCAAGAGCTCTTGACCCAAACTCTAAACGGTTGTGATCAAAGTTTTGTATATTATTATCCTTACTTTAACTTCACCTAACTCAAGATAGTGGTACTCCTATTAATAATCCAACATACTAATGCCAACATACTATTCTAACTTCACAATAGGTACTAGATATTACACATAAAAGTAAAATAAATTTATTTTAATATATTTTAAGACAAATTTGTATTACATATCTTATCTTTAATAAAAAAATTGATCTGATCATTTATATAAATTTATACAATAGAGAATAATAAAAATAAATAATATTAAACTTTTGAAGTATTGATTGGAGAGAGAGGATTAGACACTGAAGGTTGGGATACCACTATGGAGAGTGAGGGAAACAAGGTTAGTAGAGTGGGATAAGTTTGTTAGATAGAGAAAAAATAATTAAGTTATAAATAAAAGGAATTGGTAGGCATCAAGAACTCGACGAGATAGAGAGGATCGAAATTAGTCATATACATTTTTTTCCCTAGAAACCACTCATGTTAATAGCTATTATAATAAAATTTATTCGTGAAAGTGTACACTAGGGTGGAAAGCATGATTGGTTTCTTTGTGCTCAAAATTCAGGAAGCTTTTAAATTTGCACTAGGTTAAAGATATATACCTATTGTTGATTTCCTATTTCCCTTGTTTCTCTCCTGCCAACTTGTTTAGTATGAAGGGCAGGGGGGTGGGGAGAGAGAGAGAGAGAGAGAGAGAGAGAGAGAGAGAGAGATAAGCGTGAATTCAGTAAAAAACCCAACGGGAGTCTGGCATTATAAAGTAGCAGCGACATGCTATGACTGCAAGAAATTAAGAAGAAAATTTTGAGATGCTCATCAAGTAGTCCCCGCCCATGCTTCAGTAATCTGTAGTCTCCATCGGCATATATACATAGGCTCTTCAGATACCAGAGAAGTACAGTCGCATTCAAACAAAACATTTGCCCGAACAATTGCGCCATCATTCATCAACACAGGAGTCGAAATCCATTTCAGAGGACAGAAAAGAAAGAAATAGAGTCAAGACTACTCTCCACTCAATCCCTTCTCCTTCTTTTTTCTTTATTGAAAAAGAAAAAAAACTAAACCTAAGATCATCTCTGCACGCTCACGCCATTCTTTGGCTCCTTGTGACCAGCGCTTGGAGCCATGGAAGCCGACACCGGCAACTGAAGCTCCCCCTTGGTCTCCTCTCGGGGTGTCGAGCGGTAGTAACAGAAGTAGAGCAATAGCTGCATGGCACCCAACAATGCCCCTAGCCCATTCGGAATCTGCATGCGAGAAGCAAGAAAACTAATTGATGCTGCATCTATGGAGTGATAGAAGAGATGCAAAAGAGGAGGATGGAAGGTTGCTTACCACGACAAAGATATCGAACTTGAGGAACGCATACACAGTCCAGCACACGCCATTAAGAAATGCCGTAAGGGAAAGGAAGAAGGGCATGTACTTGACGCTCTTAGTCCGGATAACCAGTCTCTGAAATAATATCACCATGATGGTTATGTTTTAGCGTCCTCAAACAAGCTAGTAATGCCGAAATGTCGAGGAATCCTTGCTAACCATAATCTTGCATTGTGATTTGTAACAAATAACACTTAGAAAGCAATCTTATGAATATTTTACACCTTAATATTTTACAATTTGTGACCATTATATAGCATGAACAAAGGACATAGACCATTGATTCATATAAATCATGAAAGAAACCAAGAAATCAATTTAGCATAACCAGTAAGAAATGTATTATATCAACTCAGTCAGAGTTTGAATTTGGATCCTCTAGTTCAATGGAACTACCTAGAACTTATGTTTTAGAAAATCCTATTCAATCAGCCATCAATGACTAGTTGGACACAGAGAAAGAACTAGGAGGAGATTTAGTGTACCTATCCCTGTTATTGGTAAGTGGACGGCGAAAGAGAACGCTTACCATGACCGATAGGGGAGAGGCATACATGCAGGAGCCGAAGATGACGCAAAAAATTCCAACAATGAAAGTTCTCTTCTTATAAGTGTGCTCCCCTGCAATGACGCCTGCGACCACAGATCCCATAAACACCAGCTCCACGGCCAATATCTTCAAAACCTTCAACTGAGTTTTGGGGGAAAAAGTTAGAATTCAAGTAAGATAATGGAACAGAGGAGAAAGCTGAGGTATAATCGAAGCAGACGATTGCGAGACAGTACGCGAGAGCGGTTGGGGGCGTAGATGAAGAAGATGGTGAGGTAGATGGCTTCGAGGACGAAGCCGATGCCATTGATGGTGACGATTAGGATGCTGTTTGGGTGCACCACGGGGAGCCCGTAGAACACCCACAGCATGCAGTTGAGGAACGTTGCCAGGTACGGAATCGGCGAGAAGTCCTCCACTGCCTTCCGCTTCCAAATCTTCACAAATGTCGGCCTGTGCGCGCATTTAATTAATCTCAAGTAAACGAATCGAACTAAAAAAAAAAAGATGATCATCTCAGTAATTTTTTTTCTCATCTTGGGAAAAAGAAAGAGCTTACACTGGAGAGAGAAATAAGGCGAAAGATAGCACATTCCCTGAAACAAAGAAATAAGATAAAGAAATTTCAACAGATTGATATATGGAACGGCAGGGAAAGAGAAGAACGACGTGCTAAAAAAACTTTGTGAAACCCTTCTTTTTCTTTTTAAAAAAAAAGAGAAAATAACACGAGAGATCAGAGACAGATTGGATGTTAAAGATTAAAGGGGGAAAAAGGCAAACTAAATAATATATTTTCGTTGTTATATGAAAAAGGATTAGAGAGAACAAATATGCAAAGATCTGAGGCAAGGTTAGGATTGCGCTTCAGTCCAGAAAGAGAGAAGAGATGCAACATAAAGGAAGAATTAAATCCTTACAAAAGAAAGAGAAAAAAAAGTGACAATCAAAAATAGAAAATCCTCGAAAAAGAAAAAAAAAAACACTGCTATTAGAACTAAACAGTAACAAATCTAAGTTAAAAAAAACAAAAGAAAGAACATGCGGAGAGAAAAACAGAGGGATCGATCAAGTAAAAGATGGAGGTTAGATTTTCTTCAGATACCGATTATTCCAACAATATTGCGAATTGCGTTCGTGCTCAACATCTTCACCTTTAACCACCAAACCTACAAACTCAAAGCTATAAGAGAGAGATGATAAAAAGAGGGAGAGTGGAATAGATGGGGAAGACGAGGGGGAAGGGAAAGCAGGGTTAATGGAGGATTTTATACCGGGTTATTAATGAGCTATCCAGAGAAAACAAAATAGGAATTGGATGAAGATTTGGATATCGTTATCCTTAAATATGATTAACTCGAAAATCAAAAAAAAGAAAGATTTGATTTCGAGTTTATCCATTCGGGGAAAATCTGGCGAAACGCGAGTGGCCAAATATATCTCTCTCTTCCTTCTTTTACTCCGCCTGCGCGCATGCATGGCAGAAGAACTCCCCCAACGAGTTCCACGTATATATATTCTATGCCGATGAAACATCCGCCGTCCATTCTTCCTCAGACCACAATCGTGTGGCTTCTTCAGACCGATGCATATATATTGACCGCATGTCCGTGAAATTGAATTGATCTTGCTTTTAGGGATCCGGCTTACCCAGTAACCGCTCGAATTTGTTGACCGAGTTTAAATTTTAAGGTCTAGATTTAAATTTAAACGAGACCATGATTGATGAATTGCATATTTTGGTGCACCAAGAAGACATAGAAGCAATGATGGGTTTAAATTGCAACGAGCACATTGGATTAGGTTCGCTTGAACAAATTAGTGAATGACCGTATTTTTTTTTTAAGTATTTTGTGGGACCGTTGTAAATTAGGAAACAAACTTACCCTTATCCACATTGCTCTAATTGATTTATTGTTTCTATCCAATAAATCCATTCGAATGATATAATTTTAATAACTTATCCATTCAACCTTTAAATCCAGTATTTAATATGTTGCACCAGAAACAAAAACAATGTTCTATTCATCAAAAAAAAAGATTAACATAGACGAGATCTCGAACTAGAAAACCAGCTCCAGCACAACTGAAACATGACAGCCGCCTCATTTTATCTGAGATCTCTCTAGCTGGGGGATATTGAAACATAATCATGAGGATGGAGTAAAATTCTATCAACCAACACCTCTTCCAGTAAACTTTCCTACAACAACATAGAACTGGGGAGCAATTTTAGTTTTCCAGATTCATGAAGCATTAACAGGTGGCAAGGTGGGAGACTGATGCCCAGCGGCCAATATGTCATAAACTTCTTTCGCAGTAATTGTAGTTTTGATATTTTTACCCCAATTCTGTCATAATTCTGTGACATTGCCGTTGCTGATATTTGGGAAACAAGATCATTAGAGAATAAAGCAGTCAACTTCTGCATATCTCACACATTACCTGTCATGCCTCGAACCTAGCACCTGGTCTAGTATGCAATACGGCCGCATAAGCTAGTGCCCTAAAGATCAACCTTTATCCTAGAAAAATTTCAAACATTTTCAAATAGATAGATTAACAATGTTAGAGCTAGGAGTAGGGGATTTATGTTAAAACATTACATGTCTAAGCCCAACCAAGGAATCATCAATCTTTTAACCCTAAATTTAAAATGTCCAAGATTCTCCCAAGAATTGTCGATAATAGAAGAACCCACTACTGAAAATTACATAATTACCTCCAGATTATCCATAAAATCAACAACATTCTCCTCTACTAGAAAATTAACTCAAATCTTCCATTATAATACCTTTCGAATAAAAGTATTATGATTTCTAACCAGTTTCAAACAATTCAATTCACCACGTCTCCGCTGCGCACTTTGATCTAACTCATCAAATTCTCTAAGGCTGCTAAATGATTTCTGATCAAAGTATCACTCTACATTGGGATTAAGAAAATCCAAATTTCAAAATTTCAAATAGAACTAAAGCAGAACCTTTAAATCTCTTTGTCATCAATTTATGTAGAGTGTACTTACGATAACTAACACCTCAAGCCATTAGTCAAGTCTAAGGTCACTACATGATCTCTACAACCATTTTGGAATCCAAAATATCTAGGTTTAATTTAAAAAGAATAACCCCTGAATTCCCTCAGCAATTCGATTAGACAATCTATATTGATCTTTCTTCCAGAAGAATTTACTCCAAATTTAATGGGTTAGAAGTCTTTGAGTCAATATCACTATGAGTAGAATTAGCTCCATACCTCCAAATCTTTCTTCACCAAGATTATCTATCATGAACACTATATGTGATAATGCATGTAAGCATCTTATGATCGAAGTCCCTATACAATATGACATTTTACTAGTAACTTCATCAATAATGACAACAGATCCCTACTCAAATCTTAGACCTAGACTTGAGTTTCATTTGATACATCCAATAGTCTCCAACAATTATGAGAAAGATCTAGTAGCCCAATCCAAACATAAAAATTCTCCTAACTAGAATTTCTCTATGCATACTCTATAGTCTCAAAATAAAATCAAATGCATCAATAGGAAATAGACTTATTTATAGTATCCGAAACTTTCGATTCCAAATGTGATCCACATACGGATTTAACTTCGAAGAACATTCCTTTATAATACTATGAAAAATCTTTCTTAGCTCACTCCAATACTATGATAGATCCATGCACAAACTCCACTCTAATAATTAGCAACAAAACCAAAAGTGCGATTACAACTAAACGCATATCAAGTTTGAACTTTCAAGTCATTTAAACAACATTAGGACTAATAAATACGATACGGTATAACCAACTAATACAATATGCTATAGTTAACCTTCTTACACTTATCTTAGGTCAAACCTCTCTTATCATAATCAAAGACAAGTTATCCAATCCTTCCATACTCATCGAATACCAAACTCAATATATATGTTGTATCATAATGCTTAGTGATCTTCACCTAAATATTGAATTTAATTCTGCTACTTTTATCATGTCTTAAGTGACAATAACCTCAAGATCTGATATATTTCTAGAACAGTTCTTAGTGATCTTAAACCTATGCTCTAATTCCATTTTTGTCATAATTTTCAATGATTTTAGACCTCAAACTCTGATGTCACTTATGCCACAGTCCCTAGTGGTCTTAACCCATAAGCTCTGATATTATTCCTGTCACAATTCCAAGTGATCTTAAACCTAAGCTCTATTAGTTCTTTTTCGGTCATGATCCCCAATGATCTTAAACCTAGGCTCCGATAGTTTTTCTATCACAATCTCCAATGATCTTACCTAAGCTTTGATACCACTTTGTCACGCCCCGAACCTAGCACCTTCTACTGATCCGCTAAAGGAGTCCACCATCATGTAGCAATCAGGGACTATCGAGCGTCCCTCACAACCAATGATCTCTCCGGATCAATCTAGAGAGAGAAAGTACTCATAGAAAGAGAGAGAAACTAGAGTACAAGATCTTGTTGGGCTTCTTCCTGCTCAAGGGCCGCCCAAGACTGTCGTCATCGGGGGTTGGGCCACCTTGGCTAGCCCCCCCTAATCCGAGAAGAGGAAGGGGAGAACGACTCTTTCCTATTTTGAGAAGAACAAGAGTCTTCTCTCTCTTCTTTCTCTCTTCTCTCTCCTTTTTCTTAATTTCTCTCTCCTCTCTCTAGTTTTTCTGTTGGTGCTTGCTCTCTCTTGATTTTCTCTCTCTATAGAACTTTCTCTCTCTACTTGGATTATTTCTCTCTCTTCGCATAGATCTATGAACCTAGAAGGAGGGTCCTAGTTGTTTTTTATTGTAAACCCAGGTTGAACTCCAGTAGAGGATTCTAGACAGTACCGCTGCGGCCACCCGTAACGTTAGCTTTACCCCGACCATCGTTGAGCACTATTGGACTCTATCATTATGAATCTCTATTGTGTTATATGTACTGTGGTCTGATTTTTGTTTCACGATTTGACTAGTTGGACTGGCCAGAGCGGACTGACTTAGATCGTCAGATGCTGTTACCTTGTCGACCCTGTCCATTCTGACCGATTCGAATAATTGGGCGTTGTCATCTAGCTAGCATTGTATATCTTTCTATATGAATCTATTTTCACAGTCAAACCTTGTTTGTATAGGGCTACAGTCATCGGGGCAGAAAAAAATTCAACGAGATCTTGTACTCTAGTTTCTCTCTCTTTCTGCTAGTACTTTCTCCATCTAGCTCGATCCGGAGAGATCATTAGTTGGGAGGGCCGCTAGATAATTCTGAGTTGCTATGTGATGGTGGACCCTTTAATGGATCAGTAAATGGTGTGGGGTTCGGGGTGTGACATTACTATTCAAA
Source organism: Phoenix dactylifera (assembly GCF_051530095.1). Taxonomy (NCBI): domain Eukaryota; kingdom Viridiplantae; phylum Streptophyta; class Magnoliopsida; order Arecales; family Arecaceae; genus Phoenix; species Phoenix dactylifera. Next base: position 26,144,846 of record NC_143198.1, on the reverse strand, counting down.
ACTCGAGATTAAAAGAAAAAAGCCCATTCAAAACTAAATCACTCTACCTTCCTAGGTTCGAAGTGCATCTCCACATTAACAGGAGCCAGCGACTTGCAAATAGTAATATTAGATGTCCATGGCCGAGACATGGCATCATTAGCTCGACCCAATCCAATGGCCCATTGAAATCAGCCATCAACGACATAAGCTTCCAGAGATTGATACTAAAAATTATGGGGCATTTCATCCACACTTGTATTCACTGCGTACTAGTGGTGGACTCTTGAACATCCATTGTATTCAAAGGGCTGAGATTTAGATAAGTTCATATTTTGGCTGGACTACAGATAGTGATCTATTTGTTCAATCAATTACCTTTCGAATGGTTGCCCTTCCCTCCTTGATGGCTGTATTAAAAGATCTAGACAGTATATCTTCACGCAAGATAAAAAGAAGATGATACAAAGGATAGCCTTGCCATCAATGCCTTGATCTTTAGGAGCTTTCCAATGTAAGAATCTAACCTCAACAAAATAATAGCTATAATATTTTAATTTTCTCCATTTTTTAATTTTACAATCGGGTTAAAAATCAATGGCCCGTGCATTTCATAATAAGTTGCGATTTTTTTTTATTTTGAATTGCTGTAATTGCGCAAATATGTTCAAAATCTATCCAATTTATAAGTAGAAACTCAAAAAAATTATTTGTAAGCATGCAATTGTTGTAATATGTGCATCAAAACAGCAGGTAAATGAGTCATTATTATATATAATTGCTATAATTTAATATATAATTACTATAATATATGCAATAAAACAGCAGCTAGAGTTGGAATATGCTATTATTGTTGTATGTAATTACTTTGAGCCATGAACGATATTGGGTGGATTTTGGACTAATCTGAGCAATTTAAAATGCCGAGGGGTATAGCAGCATCGAGGGTATTTATTTTTTAACCCATTATAATTTATTTGATTTCATTTTAATTTTTCACGTGTTCTCCGGTTCCAGATGTAGGCAGGCGCCGAGGGAGACACGCCTTTCGCCGCCCACCCGCCAACCATATGGAATAACCCTATAAATTCGGAAGTTTCGGAGCTGCCGCGTACTCCGCCACGAAACGTACCGCTGCTCCTCCTTCCCTCCTTCCCCCTTTCCCTTCCTCCCCGGAGACGCCCATGGCGGTAAAATCGCCGCTCTCCTCCGCTTCTTTGCTTCAAATTCACCGCCACTCCGTCCCCCGATCCCTACGCTTCCGATCTCTTCTCTCTCCGAGGTCTTTGAAACTCGGGATCTCGAGCGATGCGCCGAGGCCTCTTGCTGTCCGCGCTTGCGCCGCTAGCTCGAGCTCCGACGGGGCTGCTTCGAACGGCTCGGTGGAGATGGCGGACGGAGCTGCTGCGTTGTCGATCTCGTCTTCTTCTGCTTCCTCCGCCATCGATTTCCTCACGCTGTGTCATCGCCTCAAGGTTGAGAACCGATCGATCAGTTTCTTTGCGGAATGATGTTTTAATTTTGTCGCTTTGTGGATCCAGAAGTTTATTTTTAGATTGCTTATGTTAGTGGTTATTTCTTTTGTGGTTTGCGTTTGGTTGCAAAATTAGACTCATTTGGGGACTATTCCGGTTAAAAATGGATTTGCAAGCTGATCTTATTGGTATTTTGATCGATTGGATTCAAGCAGATTAGACGTGTCAGAGGTTCCTTGCAAGGGCTTAAATTTGACATTCGAAAGGAGGAACCTCTTGGGCGGTTTTGGTATTGATTACTTTCAAATGCTCATGGTTTGAATTAGGAAACATCACAAAAGAAGAGACAATTCGGCAAACTAATGATGTGCATTTTAAAATGATAAGAATAGAGGACAATCTGTTTGCCAATATTCAACATTTAAGGGAAAAAATGCTTTGTAGAAATAATGATGAACCGTATCCATGATAAACAATAATTAAACCGAGATGGTTCGTATTTGGTCTTTCATTCGTATTAGTACTCATATTTTTTGCCATGTGAAGCATCTTAAAGTATTCTTTTTCTCCACTTGCAATGTAGTAAATTTAGGTCCCCTACTGCTCCTTCATTATAAGGATAGGAAGCACAAGGAAATAAGGATGGTAGTAGCAGGTTAGCTAGAGTAGGAACTAATGCAATCCCAGTTTCATTTGTAGACTCTTAGACCATCTTCCAGTCCTGATATTTTGTTGGTTTCTCTTATTTGTGATAGATGTGCTTGCATACTGGAATCTAACTTCCATGGCTACATGCATAATGTCAGAAATGTGAGCATACACAAACAACTATGCCTATTGATTTGAAAAGTAGATTGATGAAGGAGAAAAAGACCCTAACTAGACCAGATATCTTGCTGGAATGATCCATGTTCCTCCACTTCTCAGGGTGATGTTCCTCCTCTTTCTAATCACCCTCGTGGCATTTCATGAGGTGGTACTGTCCCTCCTTACAGTGGATCACTTAAAGATAGTAAGGAGTCAGATGGAGAATGTGCATGAGAGGGAATTGCGCTCTTGAACTTTGTTGTAATTCTTCCTGAATCTTCAAGTCTTGAAGACAATATGGCCTTTACTCTGGATCACCCACAAGGGTTGATGGTGACTCAGACATCCCAACCAGGTCCATCCGTGAAGGATAAAATTTTGGCAAACGGTCCTTCTATAGTGCAATTTTGGCACATGATTCACCTTTTCATTTTTTCATATGTGATTGCAGAACAAAGCCCTTCTTTTCTATATGTTCTGCAATGCATCAATCATGCCATGTTTGTTAATTTTGTAAGGTGCATGATACTGTGTTTCAATTTGTCAGTTTCACCTGGTTGGTGCCCATCAAAGGTGTTCTTTATTTTATTATTGATTGAGATGCTCTACTATGTGAGATATCACTTTGGTGTTCGTTAGTATTTCAATGAATACCTTTTTATGCAGGCTACAAAGAGAAAGGGATGGATCAACCATGGTATAAAGGGTCCTGAGTCTATTGCTGATCACATGTACCGCATGGCGTTGATGGCTCTGATTGCTGGTGACCTTCCTGGTGTAAACAGGGAAAGGTAGGGTATAGTTACAATATTTTCATTTTTCCTTTTTCTAGTGAATTATTTTACTTTTGTTAATACATCTTAACTATTCAATTATATTTTTGTTTTTTATTCTTATTTTATTTTTTGATATCTCTAAAAAATTTTCTTAATGACACTGGTAATGCTTCTTAGTCTCATGAGAATAACAGCCATATTGCTTAACTTCCCAAAGTCACTGTTAGAGATCAAGCAATCTATCTTATATCTATTTCATCGATCTCTTTTTTTCCTCATGTTCAAATATGATAGTTCACTCTAATGCTCTTTGCAATTTTTTTTGATTCTCTGTTCAATCTACTTCAGCTTAAGCTAGACCGAGCTATGTACAAGTTACAACCCTTTCCTGATGTAGTTTACTATTTTATTTTGAACATATTGTTTCTATTATCCCCATCATTCCAATGAAAAAGCAGATAAACCAGTAGAAAGCATTCCAGATGTTGTTGGTTTTTGGCAGCTAATACCCATATACCCTCTGCCATTTTGCATTTTTCTAGACTGTATCTTTTGCCCCTTTTTACCCAATTACCTAATTCTATATTACTAGTAGTTTTGTTTTCCATCTTTCATCCTGGGTCACAACTACCTTAGGAGGGATAATGTGCACCAAGGAAATGTAAGGAGGCAACTCATGTAGTGCAAGGGTGAGTAACCATGAAGATCACACATATTGGTCAAAGGGGTGCATCGAGATATTTGTGTGTGCATAAGGCCCATACTTGGCACCAAAATCTGCTGAGAAACTCAACGCATCAGTTAGTTGAAGATTAGGCTTAGATTGTCTAAGCAATCCATGGTCTGTTAGGTGTTGGTTCAATGCTTAATAGCAGGGATCTTTCACTTAGGGTCATGCATCCACTTGGGAATCTCTCCCAAAGCTCATCCTTGCACCTGCTTCTTAAAAATTCCGTGGTTCAAAAATTTAAGAGATGGCTTCTTACCAGCACTTGAATCTGCTCCTGCACCAACACCCGCTTCTTGTAACTAAGGTGCAGAGAGAGGGTCCAAGGATGAGGGTCTGTGAGAGTTTAATGAATTGGAGAATTATGTTCAGCTAACAGAGAGTATAATTGATAACTTAAGTAAGGTATTAAAATGATAGCAATAAGGCCTGCAATGTTGTATGACTTCTGAACTTTCAAGAAACAACGGCCCTAGCAGATGGATATGATGAATGCAAGAACCTGAGATGGTTGTGTGAAGAAGTATGAAGGACAAAATAAGGAATGATATACTAGATGACTAAGAGGAGGTGTACAAATTGCACAATTTAGGGGCAAAGTGATGGAAAGTTGTTCAATTGCCACGGCATGTAAATCTAAAATTTTCTGACAGTAGATAATCTAGAATCTTCGTTTGAGAGTTATGAACGATGAAGGATGACCTACGCTGACATGCACTCCAGTCGTGAGATAGGATTCGGGTAACTTGCAGTCACCTGAGGTAGCTTATGGCAAGGTTTTGATTATAAGAAAATATAACAGACCACAAAACTTTGGGACACAGCTTGACGGTTTTGGGTATGGTTATCTTATTCACAAAACCAAACTAATTATATCCGTATATATGTTATTCTTGTTCTTGTAGTATTATCAATTTTTTCTTGTCCTAATTGTGATTGGCTGACTGTGGCTCTTTCTTTTTCAAATTAGGTCTATTAAGATTGCAATTGTGCACGATATTGCTGAAGGTAATTGGCCTTTACTTTGTCTCCTTGGATGATTTTTATTTAATGATAATTGTAGTTTTATCTTCAAGATTGGGCATTTGTCTAACATAAGCTTTAGCCTTATTCGCGAGTCAACTAAATTCTCATTTTTATATTATAGTTCTTGCTTGCATCATGATTGTTTAAATTTCATATATCAGCTTATTCAAACTTGAAATGGACATCTGGTTTTGACAGCTATTGTTGGTGATATCACACCGTCTGATGGTGTGCCTAAAGCAGAAAAGAGTAGGCGTGAACAGAAAGCTTTAAATGAAATGTGTGAAATCCTTGGTGGAGGATTGAGGGGTATGTATCAGTATTATGACCTTGAATAACCATAATTACATTAGTAAAGTTGTTAAAGGAATCACTTAGCAAGATTTGTGCTTACTTTGCTATTTGCAGCTGATGAGATAAAGGAACTTTGGGCAGAGTATGAGAACAATGCGTCCATTGAAGCAAGACTTGTGAAGGATTTTGATAAAGTATTTTCTACCTTGCATTTGTCTAAACCTCTGCATTTTGTCTTAACATAGTGGAAACTCAATTTTGAAAGGAATTTATCTTGCCTCTAAAACCGATTGATTTGAATGTTGTCTACAAAAATTATTCCATTTTTTTTAATAATGACTTCTTATTTCGCATCCATCATTGCAAGATCCTGTGATGGAAGATCAATTGTCCCTTTCCTAATTCTTGCATGAAATTATCTTTTGACATTAATATGTTTTCATGATATTTACTAGATCTAAATTGCATATGTTAATCTAATGGTTATGACTGTTAAGAGGGATGAACAGACACAAGAGCAGAAAGGAACTGTAAGCAGAGACAATGAAAAATCTCTGATTGTTGTTCTTGATCCTTATTATGTTCTCCAAATCATGGATTTAAAAAGTACATAAAAATTTGAAGAATATAAATGTTCTTTGAGAAGGATAACTATAATATCAGTTAGATCAATCTATTTGTCTATTAGTTACAATTCTGTAATTTTATCTTTTCTTTTTTGAGCAACTTTGATTTTATCTTTTGTTTGAAGGGGATTGTACATGTAGCTCCTACAAGATTAGCATAACAAAGTAGCACTTGGTTGTTTGATGTTGTCATTAAAAAATGTTTAGAAACTTGTATTTGTGCTTAAGAGTATTTATCTTGAGTTGCATGGTGGTAATGTGCTATAACCACGGTTTGAGCCTTGGACCTCCCCCCTTAGGAGATTGGTGCCAACCATCTGAGTTGACGGCTATTGGCTTATTCAGGAGACATATTTTATGTTTCCCATTGACATATTATAAAAAGGTGCATGAAAGACATGCCCTTACATAGCAAAATTATAGACAGCATGTCAAGGATCACTGAGTTACTTGATAGTTTTATGACATGCAACCCAAGAAAGTGGTCCAAATTCAGATCATGAATTGGATTCTTTCAAATTGGAGAGGTTTTAAGAATAAAAAATTTCAGTGCAAATTTCCATTCTTTGCTGCTGTTTTCTGCTTATTACTTCTCTGCCTGAGTAGTACCCTTTTTTCCAATTACAGTTCTGATGAACACCTTTTTATTGCTAGCTTTAAACCTTTTCCTACATATAATTAATCATACGATGTTTTTTAATTGATTACTATCTAATCCTGAAACCCATGTATTGCACAAACTAGATCCTTTTGTTGTGGTGAATTGTAAATTCGTGAACTTATTAGCAACATAGAAAGAGAACTAACTCTATAACAACTTTTTTCTTCCCTATTTCTAACAAAATATTTGACTAGAATAAGAAGAGGAGTTAATACATCAAGATTGAGCAGTATCTGAAATAATTAGTAAAACTTAATTATTTTTTTTGTTCCCTTTTAGTGGCAATATATCTAATGCTGATCGCTATGTGACTATCCTCTATGGTTGAACCCTCCTTTTCACAAAAGATTATTTTGTCAGAGTTATTCTTAGCTATCATTTTTCTTGGGGGAAAAATAGAAAACTTCTCTTGGTTTTCTTGAAGAAGCATTATGTCAGTAAAGTATCCTGCTTCACACCCTCTAATACAAAGTGAACCAGATAGAAATAGTTTGACAACACACAGTTTGTTTCTATCAAGATTCAAATTCTTGGATTTTGTATTGTGCTCTCATAAAAACACCTTTCAAGGTGCTCTCCAGGATGTTCAATAACTTGTTATCCATTTGCAAATCCCAAATTCTATAAGCTTTCCTTCACTTTGTAGAAAAGTTAATACACTGACATACATGTGTCTTTTTTTGATGTGATTTGTGATGTTATACAAGATTCTAAGTTTTGATGCTAATGGGTGTGCCAGCCACCAGCTAGCAGATGTGTCATATCTTGCTGAAATAAAGAAAAGAAGATTTGGTACCCCTTTTTAAAATTATTAGAGTGATAAGTTAACAAGTGCCATGTCAACTAGTACCAGGTGCTGGTGCATCCATGCTGGCATGGAGTGGTACAGGACAGCACTTTAGACCTTGATGTTATTCATACTCTCTTTACATTCAAACAGAGAAGACAAAAGATGGGTTTATAGAATAAAGAGGGAGACTATGGTAGGAAAAAATTGTGTAATACCCTCAAAAGAGGCTTTATTGCTTGCGGAGCTCCTGGAGAAGCAATGAAGGGTAAATGGTTGTTTAGGGCCAGAGTTCAGCAATTAAACAGCCTAAAGACAAATATGCAATTTTGGTCCCATATCTAAGCCAGAGGCAAGTCTGGGCTGAATTTTGGGCCAAAAATCAGATCCTACAGCAAATATTACTTGCTTTCTTTCAGAGCATGCAGCAGATTAGCAATTAGAGAGTCTCAGAGGCATTTTTAGGGAAGTGCTGGAGAGTCCTTACGAGTCAACATCAAGTCATTCTTTGATCTGTGTTCCTTCTCTTCGTTATTTTCTTGCTTGGAAAAGTTTTAGGCCTTTTTTTTCAATTTAAGAGTCCTAGATGGACTTAAAGGGAAATTTTATGGTGGTTAAGTTTACAAAAGGGTCTTGATGATATTGGGAAAAAAAAGAAACTCTTTGTGAGTATGATTGGTGTGTATAAGTTCTGTTTTGGTGTACATTGAATTGGGAAGTCTTCAAGTCATAAAGATTCAAGTTTGAAACTTTTAGGTGTTTCTTTGTAGGGGGTTAAATCTTTCTATGCATGGAATCCTCATTGGAACCAATAAGTAGCAATACCCCAAACATGCAACCATCCAACAGGCTATTATCCCCTCATGTATGGTGTGTCTACTATTCATGTTATAAAACTGTATAAGCAACTATACCATAGAACTATTTCTAACATCATGTTTTTTTTTTTAACATAATTTATATAGGATATGCACTAACCATAAGGATCAACTTATGGTACCGCTATTGAGGGGTTGCTTTTCCTTGATTCTTCTTTTTGACCAAAAAAAAAAAATCCCTCAATTACTGTCTTATGTTATGACTTATTAATTGTAGTTTTTATTGCTAACAATCCTTTGTTACATGAGTTAAAAAAGCATATAGAGATCCATTGTCATAGTCTGGCTATCACAACCTTATTGGTTATTTTTTACTGGCCCTTCTTGTCTCAATGATTCTACCAATTTATTCACACAACAAACTTACAATTCTAGCCACCTTAAGCTTGAGGGAATATTATTTGTATATGTACCTTTTCTTTTTCATACATATATTGTCCTTGTACATGTCCCTATGCATTATGTCGCGTTAGGATACGCATATATTAAACACCCTACTTTAATATATGTTTATATAGTTGGTTGTTGTGATGGTTGAATTTAACATTCAATCCTTATAAACTTAGCTCTAAAACACAGGAGTGTTAAACTTAACTGTCAAAAGGTTCATGTACATAGACTGCTGGTTGTGTAGCTACTCATTTTAGTCTGTGCTTCAAGTTCTCTGACAAATGCAGTAGTAATTTTATTGAAGATGAAATGTCATGTAATTGTTTTACTGATTCCTACAATGTTTCTTCTTTCTATCCTTAATTTGTGAAAACTCTTACCGGCGACCATTTAAACTCAGGTGGAAATGATTCTCCAGGCTTTGGAATATGAAATGGGTAAGTGGAGTTCTTTTTTTTTTGTGTGCATAGTCTATATGCACGTAAGCACATATGCATGAATACGTGCACACACATGTATACTTGTATGCATTCATGGATCCTTGTGTTTTTCTTATCTATTGTAACATGAGATGTGTTGCAATAACCACAGTGAACTACCTTTTTTGTTTTTTTGAAGTGAATCATGCATTTTAGTTTGCTCTATGTCAGGTGCATATCTCAGTGTATTGACATGTGTACAGTTAGATCCTCTGTGCACTTAATCTCTCTGTTTGTATAGCTTTGCAATTAATGGTGTATATAGTAAGTCAAATATATGATTTAGCCCTGTAAAGTAGTGCATTGTGTAAAAATAACAGAAAATGACTGTTACAAATATTTGAAGTTTTGAGCACTTAAAAAACAAATACCTAAATCCCCTGCAGTATTTGAACTTTGAAATGAACAGTTCTTTCTTGAAAGCTGTTTTCACTTTGTTTTAGCAGATATATGTTTGTTTCAGTGCTTGTTTCATACATTCTTGGGAACAAGCACTATATTCCCTAAGGACTATTTATGTCATGCCTGGACTATTTACACTGCCTGTATGTTTATTTCCTGTTACTAAAGTTGTGTTATTTTACCACAAACTCCAGATAAATCTTGAAAACTGACTGGAAGTTCATAAATGTCTTGCTCGATTATGTTTCTGTCCAGGTTACAGATGAGAGGTGTGCTATCCTGCCACATTCTTAATCAAATTGTAATGTTGGTCATTCCAAAGTGAACTGTGAAAAAACCTTTGTTGCTGCAAACTTCAAGCCTGCTGGAAGCGTCATGTAGCATATCACATTTAGCTGTTCTCTGACCTATATGATATATAATGCCATGTCTTGACTTGTCTGTCTTAACCGAGGTTCACAGCCTTGGTACTAGACCCTATATTGGTACCATGTTTATAGTGTCGGTACACTAGGTATGAGTGTTGGTTCAGCATTTCAGCACTCAATATGCCTTTTGTACTGAGTATCGATTTGGTGCCGGTGCATATGCTCTGTATGGGGTGGTATACACTGATACTACGAACCTTAGTCTCAACAATATTTTTCGGAATTGAAGCTATCAACTCTTCCAGTATCTGAACTATATTTTGTCATATTGTTCACTCTGCCTCTTTCACAACAATTACTAGAATAACTTTGCAGAATTGATGACTCTTATGTTAAACAACTAAGCTGTTTAAATCTGCTAACCATGGAAGACAATACTTCTGAAAGATAAAATGCTGCTGGCAGTTTCTTAGTGCATCTGCACATCTATGTGCTACTTTTCTTTTCTTTTTCTTATTACTTTTTTTTGGCTCTTGTAAACACGTTAGTAATCTAGTTTAGTTTTTTTTTTTCTTCCCTTCAATCAGATAGCTGTCATTCCTCCATCTGATCTGTTCTCTTGCCTCCCCTATCTTATATTTCTCGCAGAACATGGGAAGGTCTTGGATGAGTTCTTTCTTTCCACGGCAGGTAAGACTAGTGTGGTGATAATGGTTATCCTGATGACAAGATTTTTTTTATTTATTATTATTCTGAGAAACGCTTAACATCCTCCACCTTGCAGGCAAATTTCAAACAGATGTTGGGAAAAGTTGGGCAGCTGAAGTGATACTGAGGAGAAATAAGAGGCTAGGAAAACAGGCTAATTCCTCAAGCACAGATGATTGTCAAGGAAACTAAGCTTCCAAGTCTTGCATTCTGGTAGCTCATCCACCAAAGAAGAATAATACAGTCCATTGGTCGTGCACCAAACTGCAAGCTGTATATGGCCAGCCCAGATGCCACTCATACCAGACTGCTGAAAGGAATGTTGCTATCTTTGGGAAAATCAAAACTTATACCAAGCACAGGGACCAGATATAGGGAGGACATCTTGATATGCCCGTAGCTGATTTATTTTTTTTCATTTCTCAATTGATCATCAGTTTTGTCGTTTTAGGTTCCGGAAGAATAGTATATTCACAAAATGTCTGTCGCTTGTGAGTGGTAGGAAAAAGAAGTCCCAATATAAATTCTTTGCTATACTTTTGTTCCAAGCTATGCATCTCTGACTCAATATTGACCTTGGTATTTATTTTATTATTAGTGTCATTCTTCTAGTATCTGAAAACAAGCAGGTAATCTAGATCATCTTTTTATAAAAAGGTAAATATCACTTGCATGTCTAAAAGCAAAATATCTCGGTAACAACCCAATCTTCCTATATATGAATTGTAATCTATTTAATGTAAATGAAATTTGATCTGGGGATCTGGCCTTTTATTTTGAGGTTCATCATTTCTTTAAATGGGCATTTATCAAGTTTGATTCTACTTTTGTGATCCATAAAGAAATTACAAATATATTTGGGTGTCTAAGAATGTGTTGCGTGAGTTTGCATGATACAGAAAAGACTTTTAGATATATTTTATAAAATATATAATAGTGTGCATTGAGAGACTCCAACAAATTATACACAAAATAAGGCATCTTTGACTACATTCGGTAGGTGGAAGAAATTTAGAAGAGATGGTGAAACTTATCTGCATAAATTTGGACTTATCAGGAGATGGAAGCTTGTGCTTTTGGTTTGAAGGGATAAGTTCATGGGGTATCTCCTGCTATGTTGTTTGGGATTCCAGGGGACATTTTGAAGGGATGGATAGAATATTTGGCTGTTGAGATTAAAATTTGATAGAACACCAATTTTACTGGTGTCAATACCAATTTTACGATTTGATCTTTGATGGGCTTCTTTGTAAGTGTGCTTGGAGAAGGATATTTGTTGAAAAGTTGTTTCAAGATGTTTAACATTGTGATATAACACGCGAAGAAGAAAACAAGCTAAAGGTGCCATCGATTATGCTTTGAAATTTTTCACGCTGTGAGGATATTTCTTGTCATAGCAGCCTTCCGAAATTACAATCATACATAATTAAGCTGGTTTAAAGTCCTGCTCGTTAGCAGGAGGTTGTGTATTTGGGTTTCGGATACAAATTAAATTGAACCAGCACCAAAGCTAGTACAGTTTTCGATTTAATTTAGTGATTGAAACCCAACTTAATAACCATTGGGCTTATACTTCAGGTCCAAACCCCAACTTCCAGATTGGGTTTGGAAGGCCTGTGGATTATACCTTTAAGATTTGCTCAGGCTTATCATCTAGCAACCATTTTCATAGGCTTCTTCGGGAATCCCAAACGCCTCTCTCTCTCTCTCTCTCTCTCTCTCTCTCTCTCTCGGAGGCGATTTCCTCTTCATAGTTTTTGGTTTGGAGTGAGATGGTTTTAGAATCTACAGAAGGCGACTTGGTCTAAACTTTACCTTTGACTATTTTTGGACTTCAGCTGCATCTCAAAGCCTTTGATTAATTCATGTTGTGAGAATTGTATAAAATATTGTAGAGGTTCCAATATGGAAACAATTTTTTTGATGCTTTCGGGCAGTCTTTTGTTTCATTTGATTTTTTTTCAGAATCAGCAGCCAATTACTTTGTTCATTTACATTGGGCATGGGCAATATTTTTGATGCTTTTGTTTGTTGCCACTCAGGCCTCAAAATATATGTCATGATCGAGTACTTTTTGAGGTTTTACGATAGAATTTTTCTTTCGTAATTTCGCAGGCAATTTCTATTAAATGTAATATTTTAATAGAGTTTTGGTACTTTTGGCCGGTAGTATCATCTCTTTTTCAGGTCTATCTAGTATGAATTCCACGATTATGCATTTAAAATAATGCTTTGATTCAATCATATGAACTACTTATCATTGTCTTGGAAGCCTTCGGATGAACTCTAAAACAAGTTAGAATATTAATGAGATTCAAATATAGAAACTACTTGTAAATAATAATAATAATAATAAAGAGTAGTTTATATTTATTGTGCATGACACAATCTATGGATCAAGATGTGATCGGAAATAGGGAGCTCCTTGACCATAATTGTTTGCACGTATGTTAACATAGCTTTGTGAGCGGTCATGCACTCGAAACTCATGTTATGTGCATGGATGCTTAGCAGCATTCGGTTCATGAATAAAACAGGCACAGAAGCTTCGGAGATGCCTCATGTTTACCCAATAATTTTCCAGCAACGGATACAAGCATAGATTAGTTATATCCCTCTTTCGTTTTTACAAGAACCAGATATAACATATGATACATCTATTCATTCCAATGTATTCCACTTTCTATCATGCTTGCACCAAATATAGGTTTGAAGTTAACTTAGTCTAATTAAAATTTTAAGAATATTTGTTTATGCATGTCTATTAGGCTTGCTAACTTGTTAAATTACAACTTGAAGGAGAGTTCAGAAATTTAATACAAGGTTTTAAATATGTGGGATAGAAGTATCTTGGTTTTTTTATAGAATGGAATCTTCTGTTGTCCTACTTCATCTTGGCGATAGTCTTTGTCATGCACGTTGGTAGATGTGCTCCATCTCTCTCCTCTCTTTTTTTTTCTTTTTTTTTAAATTCTACTTTTATTTCTTCCCCTTTTTTTTCTCATCCTTATTGCTTCCTCTTTTTTTTTTTTTTTGCTTCTTCTTTCTATTTCATTTCTTCTTTCTTTCTTTTCTTTCTTTTCTTCTATTTTTTCCTTTATTTCTTTCCTTTCTTTCTCCTCTTCATCTTATTTCTATTTTTTTTTTTTACATCTTTCCTTTTTTTTCTTTCTTTCCTCTTTTCCTTTACTCCCCTTGTAGATAGATTTTGGAGTCCGATCTTATCCAAGTCCCGAAATAGGGTAGGATGGTGGGGACGCTCCCCATCCTATTAAAACTTAAAATTTTAATCTAATACTTGATCATGTACGATAACTCTAGAAAACAACACTTTTTAAATGTGAGATTTTGGAATTTAATTTATCCAAGCAATGTGATCGAAGGATATTCAGACGTCATACGATATAATATCTAAAAATATTAGAGTTTGTTTGGATGATTAGGTCTTTATTGAATTCGTGAATTAGGCTAGTATTTATGTATATAGGTTTTCAGATACCCATGAATATAAATTTATTTCAGCCTATGATTTTATAATATTACTGGTTATATTGGCCTGATCTATAAATTTAATGGCAATTTCAGCCCAATCAACCAACCAGATTTTTTTAGTGAGCTTTTAAGAATCATTGTGGAGGCAATGGGACATCGTGTGGGTTCGATGTGCCGCACTTCTGAAGTACAGTCACGTGGACCTGGGGATCCGCGTCCACGCCTATCCGGTCCCGATCCCCATCCCCTTCCTCTTCGAATATTTCTTCTTCGGAGAGCCCTGTTATAAAATGGGCCGAGGGACCATCGTTGTTGAAGAATCGATGGCTGCGGTGATCGAATATCCTCATCCCCCACCACAAGGCTTCCCGATCCGACGTCGTCGACCACTTCGAGCGCAAGTTCTACCAGCGCGTCATCGTAGCTTTTCTCCTAATCCCCGATCCTTTCATCTGCCCTCTTTCGATTCCTTTCTCTGGTATTAAAAAAGAAATATAGCCCTTTTTTAATGTTTTTCGATCCACATCTGATGGGTTTCAAGTGTCTTGTTTCTCCGATACGGATTTTGTTACGGTTATTGTTATTATTATTTCTGTTCTGATTCGTGTTTTCTTGATTCCATTAGTTTTTACTGATGGGATTGGTTCGATAATAGAAGAAGAGAAGAGATTAGAGCTCTTTCTCGGTGTTTTCTATTTGTTTATTACTGTCATCATCATCATCATTATTTTTTGCTTTTTTTATACTAATCATTATTTTTTGCTTGAATCGATGGGTTTTAGACGTATCATCACATTTAATCCTCGCAAATTAATACGAGTGGTTTATATAGATTATGCCTCAACATTATTTTGGATGTCTTTGGTTTGGGATCCCTAAGACCGGTAAGAATATTGATGAGCTACAAATATAGAAACTGCTCATAGAAGGAAATGAGCTGTTTACATTATTTGTATCTCATCAATATTTTATTGTCTAAGATGATCCTTGAAGCCTAACGTTCATTATCTATAAGACTAGTCAGTATATTGTTGGACTTTAAATTCGATGTAAGATATTATTGAGATTCGTCGATGCCATTTTCTTGTAATTCAACAAGCAATTTATATTAAACATAATTTAAGAGATTTTTGATGCTTATGGTAGTTTCATTATCAAGCCCATCTCGTATATTCATGATTATAGATGTGTTTAAGATCACTTTTAGGTTCAGTCATACAAACTACTTATAAGATAAATGAGTAGTTTATTGATTTGGGATCCCTAAGACCAATTAAAATATTGATGAGGTACAAATATAGAAATTGCTTATAGAAGGAAATGAGCTGTTTATGTTATTTGTAACTCATCAATATTTTATTATCTTGGATGATGCTTAAAGACTAACATTCATCATCTATAAGACTAGTCAGTATATTGTTGGACTTTAAATTCGATGTAAGATATTATTGAGATTCGTCGATGCCATTTTCTTGTAATTCAACGAGCAATTTATATTAAACATAATTTAAGAGATTTTTGATACTTATGGTAGTTTCATTATCAAGCCCATCTCGTATATTCATGATTATAGATGTGTTTAAGATCACTTTTAGGTTCAGTCATACAAACTACTTATAAGATAAATGAGTAGTTTATATTGGTTATGCTTCAAGTTACGCCTCAACATTATCTTGGATGTCTTTGGTTTCCGATCCTCAAGACCGGTTAGAATGTTGATGGGGTACAAATATAGAAACTGCTTATAGAAGGCAATGAGCAGTTTACATTATTTGTACCTCATCAATATTTTATTGTCTTTGGATGATCCTTGATTGCCAAATGTTCATCATCTGCAAGCCTAATTAGTATATTGTTGAACTATAAATACCATGTAAGATATTATGGGGAGCAATTTATATTATTTAACAGATTTTCAGTACTTATGAGTAGTTTCGTTCTCAAGCAGATCTAGTATATTCATGATTATTGATGTATTTAAGATAATTTCAATCATACGAAATGCTTATAAAATTAACGAGCCGTGTTTATATTGATTATGCCTCAGCAGTGCCTTGGAAGTCTTTGGTTCAGGATCCCAAAGACCAGTTAGAAGGTTGATAAGGTACAAATATAGAAGCTACTTATAGAAAAAGATGAGCAGTTTATGTTATTTGCATCTCATCAATATTTTTTTGTCTTTTGATGATCCTTGAGGCCTGACAATCATTAAGCTTTAGTAGTATATTGAAACACAAAGTCCAGCTTTCAAGAACCAAGAGAGTTTGTTGCCTAATTGCGTTGGAAGAAATGGCTTCAAATCGGAAGAGATTAGAGAAGAGATCGGATTAGTTATGAGAAGCAGATTGGATTTGGGTCGGATCCCAACGAGATCTAAGCAGGTTCTAGGTTTTTCTTCTCAGGTTTGGATATTGATTTGAGGTTAGGATCACAAACATCTAAGAGTTTATTAGTTTGTAATAAAACCATTTATTAGGACATTTATTAGCTTGTAAACACTTATAACAAGCGCCCGAAACCTAGCATGTTTTTAGGATCATGTATGGAAACCTATCAAACCATCCAAAAATGATTTGTAAGTGGATGGAATGGTCTCCAACCAGGTGAGTTCTTGAACCCTATGCTCTCTCATTCATCTCTGCCCTCTCGTTGCCCTGATCCCCTCCTTCAGTAAATATTTGTTGTTGCCATGGTTACCAATTTCTTATTTTATGCACTATCTATTTTAGATATATATTCACTCTTTCATTTTAATCTTTTAAAAATAGTTAAAATAGAAAGTATGATTACAGATCTTGTTTTAAATAATAAAGATATTAATGAAATTTAAACTATCCCTCAAAA
The DNA here is from genome assembly GCF_051530095.1 of Phoenix dactylifera. Taxonomy (NCBI): domain Eukaryota; kingdom Viridiplantae; phylum Streptophyta; class Magnoliopsida; order Arecales; family Arecaceae; genus Phoenix; species Phoenix dactylifera. The sequence continues at coordinate 26,128,127 of NC_143198.1, read as the reverse complement.
TGCTTCTAGTAAATGCTTCTCTCTTTTTTTTAATAAACCGGACGAGTCATATAATCAAACACTTCCATTGGTACACCCACACAACTTAAAAGAGAAATTATAGAGTTGTTGCTGGAAATTGGATCCGGGGGCGGTCGTCGGTCGAGGAGGGGGAGCGGCAGGTGGACACAGGAGAGTGGCGGTCCGTCGGCGGGCGGCGTCCTCCGTCGGGGTGCCTGCAGAAAGGGCCGGGTTTTCCGGCGCCGGCCCTCCGATGCTTAAGTCAGAGAGGGGCAATCTGTGCTTAAAGGAGAAAGAGGAGAACAGTATTTTTAGAGTTTTCTGTGTCCAACCCCCCTTTGAGAAGCAAAGGTTCCCTTTTATAGGGGGTCGGTTTTGTGATGTGATTGGGCGAGACCGTCGTACGGCTCGGCATGTTGCTTGGACTGGCACACGATCGGGTGAATCATTGCGTTGATATCGGAGGTGAGGCCATCGTACGACCCGAGCTGGCACGCGATCGGGTGAATCATTGCATTGATGTCGGAGGTAAGGCCGAGGTCAGAGACTTATCACGGCTGACAGGACTCTGCTGAGCTGATTTGCCGTGGAGAGCTGAGGATCCGCAGATAATAGGAGCCATGCGCATTAATTGTTGAGTAAGCCGGAGGTGCGCATTAATTGTTGAGTAAGCCGGAGATTCGCATTAATTGTTGAGTAGGCCGGAGATTCGCATTAATTATTGAGTGAACCGGGGGTTTGCAGAGATCATGCGTAATAAATGCTGGGGCAGTGGCAGGATATGGCCCTCGGCCGGATCTCAGATGGGTACAGCCGTGGTAGGTGGTTGACAAGGACAGACCTCTGGGGTCGGGAATTCTCCAGGTCGGACGTTCCGAGGTCGGACGCCGACCTTAGTCATCCGAGGTCGTCAGCTATACGGCCTCTTAGAGGCGGGGTTACTATATTGCTGGGGGAAAACCGTATTCCCCCAACAAGAGTACTCGTATAGATGTTAGTCCAGAAAATATCAACAGAATGCCGAGCCACGAACGAATGAACATCAATTTGTGCCAAGCCGTGCAACAAGAATGTCCATATCTTTTATGAAATCATAGTTGGAAGAGTATGATATGCATTCACCAAAGTCTAAAAGCAAGGATGAAGATCACAAAATCTTTCATAACTCAAAAGTAGCGATACTTTTGGTCGTGTAAATTACATTATTAAACTTATGGTGCTTCGGTGAATGATAAACCTGTCAAATAGCATGAAACGTCAAAGCAAGACTGTGGGTACGTTTTCTCCAAGTACCTCTTGGTACGGCACAAGAGCGTAAATCCTGTTTAGTGAATGCTCCACCAACATTTAACTATTAATTTATCTAACATTGCAACTTTGCCTTGATCTTTAATCTCCTCCTATGTAATATAGTTTAATATAATAAATGTAATGTAATGCAATATAATCATTATAATGCAAACTCAACCATCTCATGATTATTTTATGTGATCAGGGCACGTATGGAAAGAGGATGCTTCTTTTAAAGATCTATCAAAGTAATAATATTTTTTTTTTGCACAAATACCATTCTAAAAATTTAAATTTGCGTGAATACTTTTTTAAATTTTATATTTATTTCTGTATTTTTATAAAACATTGTTTTTGCATAAATATCCATAATATAATGGTTCTTCTAGCACAGTAAATAAAAACCATATTTATTTTAATTCAAAATAAAATAAAATTTTGAAACTATTATTTTTGTCCTCCATCACGCTTGTCTTATAAATATTTTGTTTTGTCCATCCATCCTTAAGGATATTTTAGTCATTTTAATTTAAAATCGTTACTTTTTTAACAATATTAGATGGTGTAGGTACCTATGCAAAAATAAAAATAAAAAAATAATAAAACAAATATTTTACGAAAATATACATGCAAATATTAATTTGAAAAAGATATTCATGCAAAATTCGATATTTAAAAAAATATTCATAAAAAAAAAGTCTTGTAATTTAATATAATAAATATAATGTAATGCAATATAATTATCATAATGCAAACTCTCCGGTGATCATTGGCCGTTCAAACAACCATCTTATGATTATTTATGTGATCACGGCATGTATGGAAAGAGGATGCTTCTTTCAGATCTATCAAAATAAACCAAAAAAAAAAAAAAAGTAGTTGCAGTTAGCGATTGTTAATGATAATTTACTCTCGCACAATTCAAGTGACAAGAGAAAGGAGGAAAAAAAATAGCAAACAGCTTTGCAGCCATCCATACGGCCGTGATCGTTCCGAAATGTTTGGAGTGCTTCAAGATCCGTGCAGATCGCGATCCGACGGGCGACGTCGCGAAAGAAGATCGATAATTCTTACGCGCGAAAGATACAACCCGAACCCTGGCCGAGGGAGTGGTCGCAGCTGCCGCCCGCTGCTGTTCTCGGGGTTCTGTTTATTTTCCTCCGGCTAAGCCGGTTGACCGCATCGTTCCGAAGAGCGCGATGGGGGAAGGCGATGACGATCCGCAGAGGATAAAGAAGATTGCGGCGGCGGCGTATGACTACGAGAGCGATCCCCGATGGTCGGAGTACTGGTCGAATATCCTCATCCCTCCCCATATGGCCTCTCGATCCGACGTCGTTGACCACTTCAAGCGCAAGTTCTACCAGCGCTTCATCGTAACTTTTCTTCTCCTCCCCATTCTTTTAATTACCCCTCTTCGGATTCCTTTTTCTGGTATTAAAAAAAAAAATAACGCTTTTTTATTGATGGGTTTCATGTGTCTTGTTTCTGTTTTGATTCTTGTGTTCTCTTGATTCTTTTAGTATTTACTGTTGGTATTGGTTTGATAATAGAAGTAAAAGAGGAGATTAGGGCCCTTTCTTCGTGTTTTCTAGTTGTTTATTACTATTATTATCATTTGCACATCCATTTTTCTCCAGTTGTAAGATAACCAGTGCGTGATGGTTGACTTCTCTATGTGTATGTTAGATCTTGGTGTTCAGAGTCATAACATTCCGATTTGTTGAGGTACAAAAGTGATGTATCTGGGTGGCAATCTACCTTTGTGAAACATGTCAACCGGTGCCTGGGTTCCCGCGATCGTAGGGGAACTCTCTTGTTTGCTCTAGCAATTTCTAGTCCCTTTAAACGAGCTACTGCTTCGGCCACCAGCAGATCGCAAGCTACTGCTTTGGCCTCGAGCAGATCACAAGCGATCACCTGATCTGGTCCCCAGCATGTAACAAAGCTGAAGATGCTCTTCAGTGAATTCTGCTTGTTTAGCGTTCTTATAGATAAATTCCTTTCCTTCGATCAGTGACTGAACAAATAAAGTTTCAGCTGAAGTCCTGTGGTCTGTAAAACAACCTGAGTTTCTATTTTCCCCAAATACTATGCAAGGAAAAAACCAGGACAGCAACTGAATATTCCATTACCAATCCTTGAACCATATAATTTCCTTGTAGAGTTCCAGTAACGGGTTTATGATTGCTGGACTGCTTTAACCACAATTCTTGCGAAATCAGTGCCCAAATATGGAGAAGATCTGTACAATGGAACAATATATGTGAAATTCTTAAGGACGTGCTGCTGTCTAAGACAAGCCCCTATGCGGAAGAAGAGTGTATATAGAAAGCCTGTCATGCAGAAGGTTCTTGAAAAAAGATCAAACCTTTGGGCTGGTTGGGAGATCCAACATCTTGTTCATATTGTTCGGCAATCTCCTGGAGTTGTTGATAGACATGCAAATTTGAATACCACTAGGGGTATAAGGCCAAGTAATATGATCCCTTTGCATCCCTTTACGTGTTATCTGTTTGGGAGGAAAATCTTGATGTATTGGAGCCTTGTTCAATTGTCCATTCCAATTTGAGTTTGCTACTTTTCTTAACTTTGCAATATATGCCTGATTAAAAGGAAAATCTCTCTTGTTAAATTTTTTTGGGGAGTGGGAGGGATCCTTCAACCAGTTTGAATCAGCTTCTTAAAAGCCTTATACATCCATTGCCTTATGGCTGCATCTTAACCCATAGGTAATCCTTCTGCCGCAGCACATGAGTCCATCTAGCCAGCCTGGAATCGCAAAAACAAGGCTCAAAAGGGTTTTCTTTGATTGGAAGATATACTCTCTTTGTCATTGGTGGATTTTCAGAAAAAATTTAGGTTTTCCTGTAGTTCCCTTGCTTTTGTTCGTATTAATTGTAATGGATGGATGGCTAACCTATGGAGGTTCTGGTGTTACCATTCCATGCTCCATAATAATTGTCAAGGTAAGATGCAGCTGTCAAATTTCCCAGCCTTCAAAATAAAAAAATTGGAGAAAAGCTTCATTTCCTCTATTTATTGAATGTGATGAGAGTGCATTCATTTTGATGATTTGGATGGTATTTTAACTTATACCATAGGAAAGGGCTCTTTTGATGTGACAAACAAATTTTCTTCCATCAACTGGCCTTTCTTAGTACAGTTGTCAGTGCATACCATAGAAAAGGGCTCTTTTGATGTGATAAACAAATCAGCCTTTTGAAGTCGATGCTTACCCATGCTTGCACTTGAACCGAGGATGGTGGACTAATGCCTAGAGTTGTTGGTGAAGGCTGATTTGTTGAAATCTTAGGAAAGACAAATAGACTCCTTCAAAGTTGGAACTAAGGTTCATTGTCGTCAAAGAAAAGCTTAAGACTGTATAAGAGAGAAGCATGGAGTTTTGAAGAAGAGATGTGTCAAGAAGTTCAGATAAATAGAAAACTAGAAAAGCTAAAAGCTTCAGGGACCGGATTTTTAGATAGCGCGCATGACTTTGGGATTTGGTTACCTTGGTGATGTGGCTAACATTCAAGGATGATTTTATTGTAGTGTGTCGATCATTATGGCTTAACAAATATAATGTAAAATTTCATTTATGATATATGTCTGTATGTCTGAACATATGAATGTATGTTTGCATGCATGTAACCGTATATGCATGTATGTTAGTTTCTGAGATTGTTATTTGTTGCTTTGAGGGGTTGCTATATCATTACCATGCTGCAAGAAAATAAAATTTTTGGCTTCTAATCAAAAGAAAATAGGTTCTTAACTGAATTTCCAGAATTTTTCTTCTTTAGATTTCTCTAAGGGTTGATTGCCATGTGTTTTAATGCAACATTTTCCTAATGGTTATATTTGTTTCATGATGACTGTAAGCTGTGAATAAAATGTTATCTGCTGTTTTGGTCTTGATTATGTGTCGTGCTGTAGTTTCTCCAATATAATGCTGATGTCGGTTCAGTTATTCCCAGAAAATATAAATTTCCAATTTTGATTGTTATTTAGTTTGCTGTTTTCAGTTCTGACAGTCCTTATCATATATAGGACCCCAATTTTGTGGTTGAGGCAATGTCCTCAACTAGTGCCTCCTCTCAGTCAACTAGACCATCGGTGAGATCTTCATCATCTTCGGCTACAGAAAATGCAAGGCCTCATAGCTCAGGTGGAGAGAAGCTTGCTGAAGCTTTTATTGCTGTCATCTCACCATATATGCCATCAGGAATAAGTTAATCCTTTATTTTCTTAGTGTGTCTTGTGAACTAAATCTGTGGTGCAGGATCTGGTACGACAACATCTGCACCACCAGGGAGGAATGCAAATTCCTTGCAGCTGGATCAACGGACTATACATTTTTCTGTCAATGCTTGGGTACAGAGAAGCAGCTACTTTTTTGATGAATGCTTAATGTCACACAATATTCTGATCATGTTCTGTTTCCTTAATTTAGTAGCATTCCTTCGACTGTTTCAGACTGTCATGCGTGAATTACATAGGGATCTTTATAATCATGAACTGATGGAGATATAACAAATATGAGGAGGCAAGCATTTTAAATGCTTGATAAGATTTAAACGAGAGAAAAGTAGAATTGTACTGGTACAGTCGAACAGTAATAGATTAGTACACTTATTGTAGTTTAAGATGGAGATGTGCTAGAACATTAAAGAAATCTTCCTTGAAAAAGACAATATTCGTTCCAAAACCACCAATATGGTATATTTCAGAACTCTTAAGTGGAACCACAAGCAACCTAACTCTGAAAAAAAAAAATCAGCCTTCACAAATTATAAGAAGTCTTGCAATCTGACCAAGGTTTGCCCAACTGAATAAAGCAAATTTTGATAAAACTAGTGCATGGTTTATGCAAAATTATATTGCACTCGTGCCATTGCTATTCATGTCCACATGTTCTTATTAATAAGCTCAACTTTCTTGGAATCCCAACGCCACCTTCTTTTTCTTTTTTTTTAAGGGAAGAGGTGCGACCTGATAAATACATTGAAAAAATGCCTAGTGAGAATAAATGCCATTGTAATACTATTGAAGTTTGGAAAAGCTAGGGGATTATTTATATTTCTTTTTCTTTCATAAATTGAGGATCATGTTTTCTGTCATGTTTAGGTTTTCTTTCCTGTTCCCTTTTCATGTGATCGACAACCAACAGTTTTCCCTTTTGTTTCAGTTGAACCGAAAATAATTAAAATTTGAATTTGTTCTCAGTGAACTTTTCTCTTGCTTGGGGACAGCTAACCTCTTCATCATCAAATCAAGAACTCTAATCTCATTAAAGATTCTAGCTTTCCTGTTGTTGACCTTTCAAAAGAACATTTTTCTTTTACTTTCAATTTGACTAATTTGGTTTGGCCTATGACTAACATGAAAACATGCATTTTTTCTTTTGTTTTTTCTTTAAATCTAACCTAATGCACTCATTGACAACTGTAGTTGTCTTTGACATTCATAGTGTTGTTAGTGTTATGGCTCGAAATACTAATGTTAGTATATAACTGACTGTGGAGAATGAGTTTCCTGTTTATGAAAGTTTAAACAATATGAAATTTAAACTTAATTATTTTATCAGAGTCGATTACGTACTTGATTAAAATGCTTCTGTGGATTTCTTGCCAAGTTGTTGTAATATGATAAGTATAATGTTTGCTTTTCTTTGAGTACAAATTACTTGGATGATTAGCTTTATTGATATATGGTAGAAATATAATTGAAGATAGTCAAGCATGGTAAAGTGGAAGGTGGAGGAGATGAGACTAAAAGTTGAACTGTATAAGTGATTGACTTAATATTTGACTTTTTTCAGCAATTGATTTAGTGTTTGATGGATGAAGGAATCTTATTTTTGTAGTTTTTCTATGATAATCTTGAATTAAGTATAGGCATCTCATTTTCCTTTTCTTTTCATTTCAGAGGCATGGAGGCGTAAAGTGAAACCTTTCAAGGCCTCTTTGGGTAATCCAGTGGGAAATCTGTCCAAATCCTGTTGGACTTGTGAATTGGACAGCCCATTTGGGAATGTCTCGCATCAACCTGACTCCACCCCAGCCCATATTTTGTAGGAGGGGGGAAAATGACTTCCATGGGTCCTTTTTTCCCTTGCAATATTTGAGCATCTCCATCTACCTCATCGTTGCCTATTGTCCGCCCCCTCTCCTCCCCCTTCCTATCCACCCACGCCCCCTCGGTCTCCGACTCCTGCAGGATACCCAAACAGGCCCTTATTGTTTAACATATCATCTATGATACTTACATGTAACACAGAATGTTAGCATCATGATGCTCTGAGGGTTTAAGCATCACATATATGATGACGCTTAGTGCCTTTATATCTCATAATATGTAAAAGGGACTATACATGTCAGGTGGGATTGAAAGTAGTTGTTCATAATATAGGTGCAGAATAAATCTAGGTTGAGGGGGTTCCTCGACAGCCATTTTCTAGATAATACTTTAGACTAATGTTATTAGTCCTAGATCAGACATTCACCCAGCTAAGGGTTTAAGTCACTGGGTCATTGGTTCAACCATTCTTCAACTGGTCTGACCTTTATATACTTAGAATTAACATAATCACATAATAATTACAAAATATATATTATTTTTTTAAAATATGGAAAAATATATATTTATATGTAATACAAATTTGTGTCCCGCCTCCTATCAATAAAAACACTCTTCTTTTAATATATCGTTTTATTTTCACTATCCACTCAATGACTAAGAAAGGGAATTAAGAGATGCATAAACGGAATTGGAATGTGTGCTTATCAAATCTGCTCTAAACAGTCTTCATTTATTTCCTCTTGAATTATGTGCCGGGCATGTGCCTTGAACTAGACTGATGCGCGAGAGAGAGAGAGAGAGAGAGAGAGAGAGAGAGAGAGAATATTTGAAGTTCTGTGCAGTAACCTGGGAAAGGCACCCTTTACCACATCACTGACATATAAATCTTTAGGCTTCAAAAGCCCAAATTTATTTCTATTTTATCTGTATAGATCACTTTCTTTAATAAATGGTCTACCTTTTTTTTTGTAATCATGTTTTATTTATAAAAGTTCCTTAGTATATGTTCTGCCATGTTTCACACAGTCTACACTCTTCAGTTCACAATTTTCTTTCTTTAATGTCCTCTTCCTTTTGTTGAAGATGGTTGCTGCATGAATTATATTAAGATTATGTTTACACTTTGTGCCTGGAAGGTATTATTTGTTGCTGTGCTTGGGATCCTTCCAGTTGTGCCAAGACATCTTTCAAACAAGGCATATCGATTGTCCTTGCTGGGCACCACATGCTCCTCATTTTATTCTTTGTACATTCTCTATGGGGTATAATTCTCACCATTAAACCCTTTTTGTTCATATTTACTCTAGGACTTAGTCACGGGTTTCGACTGTTACCTATGTCTATTTATTTATCAGTTTTTTTCTCTTCTTTTTAGAAACCAAGGGCATGGAATCTACCTGCCATTCAAGCATGGTTTCAAACTGTGATAGCAACCAAAGATTTCATCCGTTTAATATACAGCCTCCTGTTTGTTACATCTCAACTACATTTCAAGTGTAAGTATTATTGACTCTTTACACTGGATAGTACCTTATAAAGTCAATCTTTTACCAGTTTATTATTATCTATTAATTCCAATTTCTCTGGCAGTTGCTTTGGTACCTGTCCTTTGCTGGGCACTTGAACATGTCGCCAAATTCCTTAGGCGTAATTTTGCACATTCCTCTTTGTACAGGTAGATAAGCTCAAGCTTGATTTAGTGATTCTTTATCAGAAGCAAATATGAATTTGTTGAAGACTAAATCTATCTTCTCGTGAATTTCAATTCGTAGTTTGTGATGATTTAACCAACGTTATCTATAAATACATGAAGTTTGTAAAGGTTAAATATGCAAGTTTGGTATGAGTTTGGTTTCACCATGTGCTTGAATATTTTTAGTATGTATATTGGGAAAGGCATGTAGATCTTAAAGCTCAAGAGTTTCCTTTTCATTTTCAAAGCCTCTTTTTAAGTTCCAACAAATTATTTTGAGTGTTGCTACCTCTGCAATCCATTCCACTGATGGGGGTAGTAACAAACATATGAATAAATGTGGTCTTGCAATTTGCTGCCTAATAGGAATATTTTAATTTGACTGGAGTAAAAAAAGCTTTTGGTGTGGGATGAGGGAATTTAAAATGGGGAATGTTTTACTGGCAGAATGACTGGTTATGAGTACATGTAGAACACTTCGATGTTTGAACTAACACTGGTGCTGGAAATTCAGGGAAAATTTAGATACACTGGAAATAATAGCTTTTGGTGTAGGACACTTCGATGTTTGAACTAACACTGGTGCTCAAACAAGTTTAACACCGGCAGAATGACTGGTTATGAGTACATGTTTTAGATACAACAGACCTTTTTTATTCTTTTTAATTTTACTTGGGATAAATGTTAGACTTAGATTGATATGGAAATAATAGCAAGAAGGAAGAAGAAGATCTCTTCAGAGAGAGTTGTGAAAAGTGATGCTGAGATTGTAAGATCCAAGCAAGTTAAACTTGTTTACTCAGGGTCTTTAATTCAGGGAAAATTTTGCAAAAGAGTTGGTCAAAGTCAATCTTGCTCGTAAAATTGTCAGTTATCATTTCTAAAGTATGTCCTTCAACATGTAACCCTGAAGTAGACCCATAGTTACCTCAGAAATGGTTTATAATAAACCTTCTGAAATGAGACTACTCCACTTCACTGACTTGTTATAGACTTCATAATATTATGCTGTGAAATTTGTGTCATAATCATCTGCCATAGAGTTCCATAACTCACTGTTTCACTCAATTTAAAATTGGATTTTCAGTTAGTCAACTTTGGTTGTCAACTTAACTAGGTTTCTTCTTCCACATTTCTTCCCTTAGTATATAGTAGTGTTTTTTTTTTTAAAAAAAAAAAGTTGCTCCCAGCATGTTTCTTTATGGTTAACTTTGGATAGGTTTTCACGATGTTCTGAGGTATGCTAGTGACTGTGGAGACTTACTGGCAAAGTGTATCTAGAATGTTTCTGTGCATTTAATATTGTCTTACTGTATCCTTTTCTTCATTTTCATCTTGCCATGATTTTCATAACAGAATGGTATAGACACAAAGTTAAAACATCTCTATATTTCTCAAGATAAAATAATAGAAGTTAAAACATCTCTATTGGCTCATTCTGCTAGTTGCAGTATCATATCCCATGATGCTATTATGTTGTAGTGCATTAGTGCTACATCTGTTGCATGTAATTTCTTTTGATAATGAAGTAATCATGTTACTTTTTTTAACATGTATTGAATTGGTGGTGGATATGATCTATCATCTTATTTAGCTTTCCCACTACCTCTACTTTTTCCTAGAATTAAGAATCTAAAGTTGAACTTCTTATCGGATGTGCGAATAGGAAGTACTTGGAGGAACTTTGTTTGTGGGTGGAGAGTAACGCTAATACACTTGGCATTCTGAGTTCACATGCTGAGATTTCACTGGGTTTTCTTTTAATTATGTCGCTGTTCTCGTGAGTCAATCTTACCAAATTCCATTATTTGCTTTCCTTTGCCCTTTACATACCTTAGCACCTTTTAAACTCTGGTTTTGCTGATGCAGGTGGCAGCGCAACATAATTCAGACATTCATGTACTGGCAGGTCTGTTTCATTTTCTTTTTATTTTTTTTATTCTGCAAAATCTCTATACTCTATTTTCTCCAAGTGTGTTATTGGTGAAAATATCTGTATACAAGCAAAAACCATATTGGATTCCTTCAGACATCATTTGTTAATACAACCAAGACCAGATGGTTGTCATCGACCACAATAGTTAGCTGTGTGGATCATATTGCTGGCAGTGTGCCCATTTAAAACTAGAGCTCTGATTGAGTCTCCTATAAATCATTTGCTGTGTGTTTGCATTTAATCATGTCTTAGAGTAACCAGCCTTGCTATAAAGCAATTTAGATCCTTGTAAGAATTATTTTTAGTTATTTCTTCTTCATTGTAATTTGGCTTTAACCCCTAAAGTCTCTTTCAGCTTCTTGCTCCTTTCTGGTAGGCTGTATTCTAACTATACCTGATATGCGTGTGATTATGCTCGCAGCTGCTGAAACTCATGTACCATGCTCCTACAACTGCCGGCTATCACCAAAGTATGTGGTCCAAGATTGGTCGGTCTGTCAACCCTTACATCGACCGGTACGCCCCATTCTTGAACACCCCCATATCTGCTGTCCGCAGATGGTGGTTCAGGTAGAAGGAAGACTGGATAGCAAAGGAATGAGAAGAAATTTGAAGATTACCATCTTTACTATCTGAAGAAAATCTTGGCATGGGAAAAAGTAGCTCTGTTTCAGAGAAAGCAAAACCTTTCACAAGTTATAACTTGCTTTCCCCTTTCACTGCGCACGATTTTACTCTTTTTGTCTATGCTACAGTCAATTATGAAAAGTATCTATTGCAAACCTGAGTTTTTGTATCATTCACATATTGAAATTGTGGCTGCAACACCATGCTAGTTATCAGCAACTCTACTGGATCTAATTTTGGCCGTGCGCTGAATCATCGTCTTCAGTCATTTGTGGGGTAACTGGCTAGATGAACTTGCGTGCTGGATGGGTTTTGGTATCCAAAGCTCTATGATTTGTGATTCCTGGAAAAAATTAAAGCAGTTTCATATGAGGTGCATGGTGGCCTCCTCTATCATGAACTCTCAGGGGTTGGATAGTCCATTCCCTCTTCAGCTCTTCTCAATTGGGACTCCATTGCTGCTGTGCTGGTGTTGTGTACATTGTCGTTTGGGTTTTCTATACGAATGTCTGGAACAAGATGACACCACAAGATATAATAACATTCCCCAAGGGGCTTTCAGTGAAACAGGGGAAGATCATTAAAAAAAAAATGTCCTGCATTTCTACCACATTAGAATTTACAGTCATCTTCCAATCTCATCATCCCTTAGATCTGTACATTTTATTACAAAACCTAACAAGAATAATAAACACCCTATCAGAATAAAACCAAGTGGGACACCGGTTGACCAGGGCACCGAGTTGATGAGGTCCTCCGGCGAATCTAGGAGACGGCGAATCCAAGGAAGTCGGCGGCGGACTTGGCCATGACGGCGGCAAACTCCGTGAAGCTAATAACACCATCGCCGTCGGTGTCAGCCTCGTGCATCATCTCGGTGAGCTCGCAGAAGGTCAGCGGCTGTCCCATCCGCGCCATCGCCCGTGCCAGCTCCGCCGCCGATATGTAACCATTGCCGTCGCGGTCGAACGACCGGAAGACGTCGAGGAGCTGTGCTTGGTTGACGAGGGCCTGCTCGCTCATCAAGGGGGCGATGGCGTCGGCGAGCTCGTTGAACTCCACGGAGCCATTTCCATTAGCATCCATCTTCGAAAGCAAGGCATGAAGCTGGTCTCCGGTTGGCTTCAAGCCGAGGGAGCGGAGGAGGGCGGCGAGCTCCAGCTGGGTGAGACTGCCGTCGGAGTCCATGTCGAACCGGGCGAAGATGTCCCTCAGCTGCTTGAGGTGCTCGCCTTGAAGCCGGCGACCCATCGCCAAAGAAATGGAAACAGCCGATCGATACTCCAAAGGGAGAAAAAAAATATGATGATAGAAAGAGAAGGGGGGAAGAGTCCGGGTGGGGTTTTGAAGAAAAGTTGTTCGACGTGTGAGGTGGGAGAAGGTTGGTAGTTTCTAATGGGAAGGTGGGAGGAAGGCGACGGTGCGATGGTTTGTATCTTTCAGCAGTGCGGTGGCCTCGGTGGTCGTCTTGGTGAAGAGATGGAAGGGTGGGAATGGGATCTACGAAGGGGGGAAGTGATATTTTTTGTGCGCTGGTTCTATTTTAGAGAAAGGCGACGCGGAAAGGACCAAGGCAAGCGCGTGGACGATGGATTTGGTCGTCAGTTGGGGCCGAGCAACAGATCGGTCAGAGGGAGTGAACCGGGTCCAGGCGAACATTCAAAAGATCGGGTTCGTTTCTATATATGGTGGAAGTTTGACTTTATGAAGGACAGACAGCTGTGAGTTGTTGTAACCCGGAATCTAACAGCTATGTTCCTCCGTATCGAGCAAACAAAATGGTACCAATTTGCTGCCATTCTTGTTGGATATGATTTTTTTTTATGTAGAATTAATCTATAATTAGTCTTGGTGTCTAATAACGAGAAATAAAATGGTATTAAGGGCATGAAAGGGGGAGAGATGGGTGGAGGTGCGAGTTAACCTTGTTGGAAAATTTTTGAATAGAATAATCTACTAGAATATAATTAAAAGATTGAAAAAAGCTTATCGAAATCGAGGCGTGTGATTTACACGACCTAAAAACGTGATTTGCTCCTTACGTATGGGTTTACGACAAAAAAAGATAAAAAGTAAGAAGTTGAAGAGTAAAAGAACTATTTTTTTGGAAGAAACTCTTGGAAGATAGACTACTAGAAATAGAGAGAGATTGAAGTTGCTAAGAATTAATCATTCAGAAAACCGATACGGTGGAGCGTTTTCGAAAGCGTCTAAAGAAAATGATAAGAGCATTATCCTATATTTTAAAACATATAAAATTTAAGAGATAAAGCTGATATATTTATTTTTAAAATTAAATTTTTGTTTTTTAAGTTAAAACTCTAATAATTTTTTTATAACGTAACAATTCGATTTGAGTTTTAATCTAGTCCAAAACTTTCATTCTAGGAAAAAGCAAATGCAACAAGGGTAATAATTATTTGCCTCAGTGGATCTTGAGAAGTGGTATATATATCCTTGAGATGATCCTAATATGAGTCTAACTTTCTCCTTTCGAGCACGAGAGAGAGAGAGAGAGAGGATGGATGTTTCAGAACAAGGTAACTTTTTTACTCTTGATTTTGCTATTTCTTTTCTTTTCTTTTCTTTTTTCAAAGAAAAGGCATGTTAATTGTTACCAGATTTGCATGCCCAACTTGATTTGATTATAACTGCAAGTGTTTGTGATGCAGGAGACCTGGTCAGCTACGTACCTCTCCCGTTAGGTGAAATGGAAAAAATGAAGAGATTTTCTAATTCCAAATAGAAAAGGACAACCAGAGGAAATTGCCATTTTAATGCAGCCCCTAAGCTTTTCTTCGCATGCATGCACAGAAGAATAGGACCTTTTTGATTTACTATATTCATAATTCATACTAATATTTTGGGGTCCTTTTTAAGTGCAACAAGATTTAAAAGCATAAATGCACTTCCTTTTTAAGAGAAAAGTTGTAGGTAATATTTCCAAAGATAAATCTTGTAAAATAATAATCTCAAATATGAATCTCTATAGTAAATATCTATCTATGTCTTCCCAGGACAAATCAGTATTACAAGCTTCCTGTTTGTGCAAGGAGGATGACAATAATACCTTTGCTAACTCCAAAATAATGTCTTCAAGTTTATATTATTGAATTGTGAGAGCACGAAAGCTTTACCCCTACATGGGGAGAGATTGTTCCTGTGTTTTAAACTTGTGACCTCCAAGACACAATAGAGCAATCTTATCTAACACCAAAGACTCACTATCAACACTTGCATTAAAAAAATCATACAAAATGGTTTGTTTCTTTGGATCCCAATTTCAGATTTGCTGGAAGGAAAGGTTTAGCTCTGCTGCACAGCAATTTTACTATAACAGGCGCAGTGCAGGGGTGGCTTGGACATTCATGTTTCACAAATTCACTTTTTCCCAAGCCATCGCGCAAGCTTTACTAGTTATTATATCATCTGTCAAACATAATCTCAAAATCTGCCATGCATCGCCTCGCCCTAGTGGGTTTTTTTTCCTTGCACCATGAAGAATACCTGAATGGTATTCATTTACCAGAACCAGGAACGGAGGATAAAAAAGAGAGAGGAAAAGAAAAGAAGGCTGAAATATATTATGACCATTTTCTATAATTTCAGCATTGTAAGGAGATTTCTGTAAGATGCAAGAATGAAAAGAATCAATCTGGGCAAGAAAGGAGAACATTCAAAACTTACATATCTAATACCAAACGAAAAATATTGCGACAAACTTGCCTAGCAACTGAGCTCAGTCTGAATGTCATTCAGAACTTTCTTTTTTATTGTCAGGGTCTGCAAATAAAAGCAGCAAGCCAGTGAGATTATATCCAGTTTACAATCGACAGTCAGCTGAGCAAGTGGCTTCTAAGGCTTATGGACTGCATGCTGTACTTTCCTTTGATCTGATCAACTCTGGCGTCGAGTTGGGCATCAACCTTACTGACCTCTGGTACATCATGTGGCAGAACTCAGGAGTCAGGATCATCTGGCCACCGTTCAAACTGTACTTGCTGATGTTCCATATAACTGATAATTTAGCCAGATGAATGCATGAGACAACCAATCTTTGATATGAAAATTGGTGACCATGGATGCTGATAATCTACTCTAAATTCAACCCAAAATCTAAGATATTGGTTGGAAAAAATTATCATGTTGATTTCAGATGCAGGACAACTAATTAGAATACATAATGGATAGGATTCAGATCTCAACGATTATGAAATAGATGAATGATTAGCCGAATGTAAATGTACAATGATATAAAAGTAAGACCTGCGAGTCTATGGAAAAAGACCAAAGACAGCCGTAGGCACATGTAACTGAAGCTGATTTGGATCCTACTGCCCTTATCTGTTTCAGATTGAATTGAATATCTTTACAAATGTTTAAATGCTGGTTTTGGGATACAAGAGTTCTGAGTGGATTCAGGTTTAGATTTATATACGAATCTAGCCAGCCACCACCACCTCGTTATTACATATGCAACCTTGAGGAAGACAGAAGAAAAAAAGGAAAAAATAAGACAACAACAACAATGTCATATCACAAAAAGAGTTGACTAGAAGAACTAGAAAATCATAATTGCGAAGGGTTGACTGCCTTAATTTATAGTGACAGCAATTCTGATGTGGATGCTGAGGCATACCTTCAGACAACAGCTTACAGAGACATGCTGATCAAAGACACCTAAGGCAAGCACTGGAAACGATGTGAAGAAGATATTATACAATGACATGAACCAGTCATTATATGCAGGTTTCCCTGAGAAGGATGTGTATTCCTCGAATTAAAAAACAGTGATACCAAAGGTGATTTTCTTATAAAAGTAGTATATCTGCAAAGCAGCACAAGGAACATGTCAACGACATGTAATGAAGAGTTCTAGCTTGAATTTTCGAAAGCAAAAGTTGCACCATTGATGAGATCCTTCTGAAGCACCAGTGTCCATGCACTAGTAAGCTCTTGAGAAATCGAAACTGTGAAATAATGGTGTCACTTGACACAACAGCCTAGATTTGTACAGTATTTGTCAGAAGAGAAATAAACAAAAGAAGATGCCTAAAACTGCAATTTCAAACAATTATGGAGGAACAAGTCTGCATTATGAAGTTTAATTACATATTTCCAGCATAAGTTAAAAGTGATATTCCAAAAGGCATCATATTTTCAGACAATTCAGCAGTGTTCCTTTTTTAGATAATCATTATGTACATCAAATTAAGAAAGAAAAGCCTGAGTGAAGTTATGGTCTCAGGGACCTGCATTCCTTTAACACTGCTGATGCTGATCCCTATGTCTGCTTCTCGAAGCATGCCTACATCATTAGCACCATCACCAATTGTTAATGGTAGTTTACCAGTGCCATCTACCATGTGATGGACCTGAGATAATGGGTTTTTTTTTTTTTTTGCTCTATCGAGGGAGATTATCTACAATTCTGAAAATTAAAAGGTAGAGAAAACAGAGTGCTAAGTATGGTAAATCTCAGCATTTTCTTTTTAGTCTAGTATAATGGAAAATTTTCAGTATGAAGGGCAGAGTCCTTGGAGTTGAACTTAAAATAATGATGAAGCTTTTAACTTCGGCCTGAAGTTTAGGGCCCTCATGATCAGGAACGAGTTTTATGAATTGGAATGGAAAAAGGCATATGGAAGCAGGTAAAAAATTGCGAACAGCATCTACAATAAAATAAACAGGACAATAACAGAAGGTTGGAGAAATCTGCTAACTTCTGCAAGCCTGCACACACTAGTCCCTTTTCAAGTCTACCCTGTCCGAGAAAGCTAAAAAATGCACTTAGTGGAAACTCCTGATATAATGATGGCCTTCAAGCATGCATATCTGAACTCATACAATGGACACATGAATGGAACATCTCTGGATGTTGGCGCTAGAGGAAGGGCCCGAGTAGCGATCATGAAGTTGAGAAGCAAGGGAGCCTCCAACATCTCCCGGCGTCCCCCGCAGAGTCCTGGACGCTCCGTCCAGAATTCGCCTACTCCGGCTGACCCGGTTCCTTAGGTCCAGCCGGAACAGTTCAATGCCCTGGTACAGCAAGTCCAGGCCCTGGCCGCCGCCGTTCAAGGCCTGTGGCGCGAGGAGGCCTTACCAACGCTCCCCCCGCAGGCCCAGGTCCTGCCGGAATTTCCTCCCAACGGCCCGGTTCTCCCAGGCCAGAATTTGCATGGCTCCTCCAGAGCCAACGATGAAGAGCGGACTTCTCCCCAGAGAGAACTACCGGGGGAAGATTTCAACAGAAGACCCCAACCTTCTGAGGCTGAGTCAGCCCCAGACTACCGTGAGCCGGCGCAGACCACGGCGACAATCCCCCGGGTGGGGGAGCTCGACAGGAAAGTTGAGCATTTAGAGCGCCAAATTGCAGCGCTCCACAGTAGGAAGGCGAGGCAGGAGGGAGACTTCGAGTTCACTACCAAATCCCCCTTTTCCTGCCAAATCGAGGATGAGCCGGTCCCCGCGAGGTTCAAAATGCCTCAAGTGGAGCCCTACAGCGGAATTACCGACCCCCTCGACCATTTAGAGAGCTACCGAGCCCTTATGGCTCTACAAGGGTCCTCGGAGGCCGTACTTTGCAAGGCCTTCCCAGCGACTCTTCGAGGGACCGCTCGGCTTTGGTTTTCTGGACTAAAGCCGAACATGGTATCCTCCTTTGAGCAACTCGGCAGGCAATTCGCCACCAATTTTGCTGCCAGTCGACGCCAACGACGGACGTCAGACTTCCTCTTGGACATCAAGCAGAAGGAGGGGGAATCCCTCAAGGAGTATCTGGACCGCTTTACTGCCGCCACGTGGGAAGTTCGCGAGCTAGACCAGTCGATAGCCATGTCGGCTCTGAAGACTGGGGTTCGCTCCTACCGATTCCTCTTCTCCGTTGAGAAGAGCTTCCCGGCCGACTTCACCGAAATGCTGGCCCGAGCCCGGAAGTATGCCAAGGCCGAGGAGGCAGTCGCCACCAGGCGGGGAGCAATTGAGCCCGCCTCAAGGAAGCAGAAGAAACGCCGCGAGGAACGCGGCTGACAAAGGAGCCGATCCTCCCGTCAAGAGAAGAATCTCGCCCGGCTGAGGAGGCCGCCCCGGCAGCAAGGACGACCTCAGCGGAGGACCCCTCCGCGACCGAGGTCTCCACCACGGCCTCGGACGTACCCAGGGAGGTACGAGAACTACACACCTGTCAATGCTCCCCGGGCCGAGATCCTGATGGAAATCGAGGGTCGGGACTTCTTCCGACCCCCGCCTCCTATGCGAGACACGGGAGTTCCTCGCAATCCCAGGAAGTACTGTCGCTTCCATCGAGACCGTGGGCACGACACGGAGGATTGCTTCCAGCTCCGGGACGAGATAGAAGCGCTCATCCGTCGGGGAGTACTCAACCGGTTCGTGAGGAACCGACGTGAGGAAAGGAGGCCGACGGAGAACGCCGTACTGCCCGAAAATCCGGACGACAACAGACCTATCGCCGGCACCATCAATATGATCGGAAGGGCCTCGGCAGGAGCAGCCGCCCAGGGAGCACCCCCAAAGCGCCCGCGTACTGATGAAGTCATCTCGTTCTCGGACGAGGACTTGGAAGGGGTCGAGACCCCTCACGATGACGCTGTGGTCATCTCTATGATTGTGAACAGGTTTGATGTAAAACGTGTCCTAGTTGACAATGGAAGTTCAGCCAACATTTTGTATTATCATGCCTACTAAAAAATGGGGTTGCCAGAAGGACATCTCCGGAAAATTAATGCCCCACTGGTTGGGTTCACCGGAGACTCGGTCCCAGTTGAAGGCGAGGCCAGCTTCCTTGCCACAGTTGGCCTCGCTCCCCGAGAGAGCACCGTGAGGACGGACTTCCTTGTGGTCCATCTGCCCTCGGTCTACAACGCCATCCTTGGGCGGCCAGGGCTAAATGCCCTTCGAGCCGTGGTTTCAACCCGCCATCTGCTCATGCGGTTCCCCACCAGCCAAGGAGTAGGCGAGGTCCGCGGAGACCAGTTGGCCGCCAAGCAGTGCTACATGGCGGCCCACAGGGTAAGGCAACCGACCGAGGCATCGATTCAGCCAACAGGCCCCTCACTATCCATAGAAACCCTCGATGCGAGGGACACCCTTTGGAAGAAGCAAGTAGAGCCCGGTGAGCTTCTTGTTCAAGTTCCACTGCAAGAAAATTTTTCCGAGCTAACTGTGCAGGTCGGCTCCGGCCTTGGCGCCTGCGAGAGGGATCACCTCGTCAGCTTCCTGCGGAACAACGCTGACGTCTTCGCCTGGTCGCCCGCGGACATGCCGGGAATTGACCCTGAGGTCATGGTCCATCGACTCCAGGTGAAGCCAACCAGCAGACCTGTAAAGCAGAAGAAAAGAGGCTCCGCCCCGGAACGACAACGAGCTGCGGCCGAGGAGGTGGATAAACTCCTCGGAGCCGGCTTCATTCGGGAGGTCTCCTACCCGGACTGGCTCGCCAACGTAGTCCTCGTAAAGAAGGCCAACGGGAAATGGCGCATGTGCGTGGACTACACCGACCTGAACAAGGCTTGCCCAAAAGACAGCTTCCCCCTCCCAAGCATCGACCAACTCGTCGATTCCACCTCAGGACACCAACTGCTGACTTTTATGGACGCCTTTTCAGGGTACAATCAAATCCGAATGGCGCCAGAAGACGAGGAGAAGACGGCCTTCATCACCGACAAGGGTACCTACTGCTACAAGGTGATGCCCTTCGGCCTGAAGAACGCTGGAGCCACCTATCAGAGACTGGTCAGCCAAATTTTTAAAGACCAAATTGGCCGAAATATGGAGGTTTACGTAGACGACATGCTGGTGAAGAGCCGAGCGGCGGAACACCACGTAGCTGACCTCAAGGAGACGTTCTCCAAGCTCAGGAGATACCGAATGAAGCTCAACCCAGCGAAGTGCGCGTTCGGAGTCACCTCGGGCAAGTTCCTGGGTTTCATAGTAACCCAGCGTGGAATTGAAGCCAACCCTGAGAAAATCCGAGCACTGCAAGAGATGGCGCCTCCGAAGACAGTCAAGGAGGTGCAGCGGCTTACAGGGCGGGTTACCGCCTTGGGGAGGTTCGTTTCCCGATCAGCTGAGTGCTGCCTCCCATTCTTCAAGATCCTCAAACGACCAAAGGACTTCCGGTGGTCAGAAGAATGCCAGCGGGCCTTTGAAGAATTCAGAAGCCTTCTGGCCTCTCCCCCGCTACTCACCAAGCCTCAGAGGGGCGAAGTCCTTTACTTATACCTGGCCGTCTCCCCGGTTGCAGTGAGCTCAGTCCTCGTCCGGGAAGAGGACAAGCTCCAAAAGCCGGTCTACTACATCAGCCGGGTCCTCAGGGATCCTGAGACCCGATATTCTAAACTTGAGAAGACAATTTTTGCCCTTATCATCTCGGCTCGGAGACTCTGCCCTTATTTTCAAGCACATACAATAGTCATACTGACCGACCAGCCTATGAAGCAAATATTGCAAAGGTCAGACCGTGCAGGGAGGATCGCCAAGTGGGCAGTAGAGCTCGGGAAATTCGACCTCGAATATCGGCCCAGGCCGGCCATCAAAGCTCAAGTACTCGCCGACTTCCTTGTGGAATGTACCTTGCCGGACGACCCCGAGCTACCATCTGCGTCTATGGACGGAACCCCGAAGCAACCGTGGGTCCTATATTCGGACGGGTCTTCAACTTTGGGGGGTAGCGGAGCTGGATTAATCCTCACCAGCCCGGATGGAGTGGTGGCCGAGCAAGCCTTACGCCTCGAGTTTCTGGCCTCAAACAACGAGGCGGAGTACGAGGCACTTATTGCTGGGCTCAAATTGGCAAAAGAACTGAAAGCGGAAGATCTGAAGGCCTTCAGCGATTTCCAGCTGATAGTGAGCCAAGTCCAGGGAGACTTTGAAGCGAAAGAGCCATCAATGCAAAAGTATCTTCAAAAAGTGCGGGAACTTACGTCCGCCCTAGGCTCTTTCAGCATCCAGCACATTCCTAGAGCGGAGAATCTCAGGGCGGACCAGTTATCCAAACTAGCGACCTCCCGCATGAGCGAGCTTTCTAAGGAGACGACGCTCGAATATCTTCAGACACCCAGCACGGAGGAACCCGAACCCACCATGTGCATCGACTTCGAGCCGAGCTGGATCGACGGGTTCGTCCGCTATCTCCAGGACGGAACCCTCCCTCAAGATGAGACTGAGGCTCGCCGGATCAGGCGTCAAGCTCCACGGTATGTCCTGTACGAAAACAGGCTTTATCGTCGATCATTCACTTCTCCCCTCCTCAGATGTCTCCGCCCCTCTGAGGCGGACTATGCCCTCCGAGAGGTCCATGAAGAAATTTGCGGAAGTCACCTGGGAGGTCGGGCGTTAGCCCATAAGATCCTGCGACAAGGATATTACTGGCCCACACTCCAGAAGGATGCGACGGGCTTCGTTCGGAGGTGCGACCGGTGCCAACGGAACGCCAACATCCAACGCCGACCTTCGGCCCTGCTAACCTCAATCACCGCCCCCTGGCCGTTTGCCCAGTGGGGAATCGACATTCTGGGACCCTTCCCTCTGGCCACTGGACAAAGGAAATTTCTGGTCGTCTCCATCGACTACTTCACCAAATGGGTCGAAGCTGAGCCTGTGGCTCGGATCACCGAGCATAAGATGCGGGACTTCGTGTGTAAGTCCATTATCTGTAGATTTGGACTCCCCCGTATCCTTATATCCGACAATGGCCGGCAGTTCGACAACGTCCACTTCAGAGAATTTTGCTCTGAGCTCGGCATCGACCACCGCTTCACCTCGGTCGCCCATCCCCAGACAAACGGGGAAACTGAGGTAACAAATCATACTATTTTGCAGGGACTCAAGGCCAGGCTTGATCGGTCCAAAGGACAGTGGGTCGAGGACCTGTACAACGTCCTCTGGGCTTATCGAACTACGTTCCGATTGCCCACCGGCGAGACCCCCTTTAACCTGGCGTACGGCACGGAGGCTGTCATCCCACTGGAAATCGGCCTCCCCTCCCCAAGAGTGGAGCATTATGATCCTGACTCCAACTCTTCTCGGCTCAGAAAAAACCTGGATCTCGTCGAAGAGACACGAGAGGTCGCCCGGGTCCGTATGGCAAGATACCAACAGAAAACGGCCCAATACTACAACTCTAGGGTCGAGCCCAAGCTCTTCAAAGTAGGGGACCTCGTCCTCAGGAGGGCCGAGGCTTCTCAGCCAACTGAGCAGGGAAAGCTCGCCCCAAATTAGGAAGGGCCGTACCAAATCGCCCGAGTACAGCGACCCGGAGCATACAAGTTGAAATCCCTCGAAGGGACTCCCATTCCGCGAAGCTGGAATTCCGAAAATCTACGAATGTACTACCAATGAAACCCCTAGGGGTTTGAGACAATCAAAAACACGAACTCAGTCTCCTTTTTACATATGATCCGACCATTCCAATAATTATAATTATCTCTTCTAACGTCGGGTCGTTTGTGATCCTCAGATTCCTCGGCTAAGGTCGGGATGCCTCGAGGCTCGACCGTAGAGTTCCAAACTCTCTCGACCTCGGAAAGTGTTGCAGGACAGTGGAGCATCGACCTGGCGCACAATCCCTCGACTAAGGTCGGGATGCCCCGAGGGTCGACCGTAGAGTCCCAAACTCCCTCGACCTCGGGAAGCGTCGCAGGTCGATAGCGCGTTCCCAGACCCATCGACCTGGCGCACGATCCCTCGACTAAGGTCGGGATGCCCCGAGGGTCGACCGTAGAGTTCCAAACTCCCTCGACCTCGGGAAGCGTCGCAGGTCGATAGCGCGTTCCCAGACCCATCGACCTGGCGCACGATCCCTCGACTAAGGTCGGGATGCCCCGAGGGTCGACCGTAGAGTCCCAAACTCCCTCGACCTCGGGAAGCGTCGCAGGTCGATAGCGCGTTCCCAGACCCATCGACCTGGCGCACGACCTCCCGACTAAGGTCGGATGCCCCGAGGTTCGACCGTAGAGTCCCAAACTCCCTCGACCTCGGGAAGAGTCGCAGATTGATGGAGCATCCCCGAACCCCCTCAACCTCGGCGGGCGCCATCGGGTTCATGAGACGCCCGAGCTCCCCGAAAGTCAAAGAATGACTCCGGAAGTTGGTGAGGAGATAAGGCCACCTACTCCGATACGAGGGACGCAACTTTGGAAACACAAAAGGTACATCCTACTTGATGCTCGCCTTGTTATATTTATCTACGTAATGACAGTGAAACCCCGATTAAAATCGGGACCTTAATCTGGCCAAGGTCGGGTTGCTTCTACAAGTCGGTCTAAGATTAATCTCCTGCTGACCTTGTGCATGCTCCGTCTACCGACAACCCCCACCACAATTCATGTAAACCCTTATGGGCAAGGGCCGAATTCAGCCCCCATGCCCGGACCCCAATGTCGACCTGTGAAGATGACCTCAAAGGCCGAGGTGTTCCCTACAGGCCCCGACCCCGCTTGCCAGAATCTCGGCAGAGTCCGAGGGCAATGACTATGAAAACCCTGGCGACGATGTGACTATTGGCCTACGCTCCCCTTTAGGGGACAACTTTCTTACGGACCTACGCCCCAAGAGCCAAGAGCTTGGCCGAGCACCTCGGTAGCGACCTATGTAGGTCTAGCACCGCCCCACTTGGGGGCCCGAGGCCCGAACCCGGTGCCTCGAGAACCTAAAAGCCAAACTTGGCAACCTCTGCGACCTTCGAATCCGAGCTACAAGACTTGGTGAAATTTCCTAAAGTCTAAGCTCGGAGCCCCCCTAGTTAGCGTAATCAGAGCTCGGACACTTATACAAGCTGGAAGAAAGGTAAAACATAGCCAAAGAACATGTCTTTATTAAAACTATCCGAAGGCTCGGATACAAAGTCGAGAGTCGGCAGAAGTACCGACCTCGTTTGCAAGCGAAAAAGACAAAGGGAAGAAGAATAAACGCAGAAGTGAAAGAAAAAGCTTTCATTAGCAAAAGGCCAAAAGGCTAAGTATAAAGCTAGAGGCCGACCTTCTACAAGGTTGAAGGCCGACCTCGTTTACAATAAAGGGAGAAAAAACCAAAGTCCTAAGGGGCGGCGGCTCCATCGGCATCACCCTCGTCGTCTACGGGGATGACCTGCGGGTCTTCAGTAGGCGCGGGCTCAGGGTCTGCGGCGGGGGCCTCGGCTGGCGCCGCGGGAACGACCTCGCTGGTTTTGCGAGGTAGGGCCTCCGCCATCGCCGGTTCAGCTGCCTCGGCCTCGACCTCAGCAAGGTCTTCCTCGGATACAAGGGCAGCGGGGATATCGTCGTCGTCGTCGGAGCCATACCCGAACCTCATCCTCGGACGGATTGTAGAAAGGTCGATGTGGGGGCAATACCGGAACATCTGCTTCCGGAAGTTGTCGAAGCCCCGGAGGAACCCGTCCACAGTTTCCTCCTCTAACATATCGCGGAACTCTTCCGACTCCTTGAAGAGTTCCACGGCGTTCTCGGCCCGCTCGAGCGCCCTCTTCTCCCGGGCCTCGAGCTGCTCGATCTTGAGGCGGAAGACCCCGACCTCGTACTTCAGACCCACGACCTCAGACTGGGCCTCCCCCAGGCGTGCCTCCGAGGCACGCAGGGCCGACTTCGCCAGCGAATGGGCGGCCCTCTCCTCTTCGAGCAACTCGGCCATAGCCAGGCGCCCGGCCTCAGTGGCCTCCCTCCGCGCCTCGGCCTCGGATAGTGCCGCCTCTAGCTCGGCGATTCTTTTCTTAGCCGGCTCCAACTGCCGGCTAACTCGCCGAGTCTCTTCTTGACACCCTTGGGCGATGAACACCAGGGTGTCAACCTCATGAATGTGCTGCAAGAAAAAAAGAGGAAAACACTTATGAGCTGAAAGACCTACAATACGCTCGCCGATAACTTAAAGAAAATCAGGAAAGTAGCTTACCCGAGCGGTATTGCGGTAAGTACCGTCGACGACTTCTTCCAGCGGGATGTTGGCAAACTCGGCCCGGTCCGCTGGAAGCATTGCACGCCGAAACACGGCTCGTGCAACGTCGGCATCATGGATAGCCGAGCTCCCCTCGAGGATTGGGGATCCCGGCTCGCCCGACTCCTCTCGCCGGGCCCTCGAAGAGCTCGGCTCCCCCGAGCTGGGAACCTCAGAGCCTCTGGCCAGCGCCGGTCCCGGGCGCCGTAAATGAATGGGAGTCGGCCTCCCCTGTTGGGCGACGGGAGCGGGACAGAGAGGGGCCGTTGGGCCCGTGTCGCCGGCGTCCCGCATACGCCCCTGGCAAACTGTGGAGGCCCCCGCCTCCGGGCCTCCCGTCCCGGCCGATGTAGAAGCACCGGCCGACCTCGACTTCTTCCGAGGCTGGGGAATAGCCCCCCCGGCCTCGGCCTCTCGCCTCTTCAGCCGAGAGAAGAGGGATGTGTTGCTGGTCGGCATGTGGAGGATGTCTGAAACCAAAAAATTTTTTCTTTAGTGTCAGGCCAGTGTTAGCGAAAAGAAGAAATAAATAAAAACAAGACGAGGCAACTATTCTTACCCTCGAGGCGCGCCGAGCTCAAGCCCACGCTCACCAAGGCGTCCTCCCGTAGGAGCTCGGTTAGGTTGAATCCCTTCCCGAGGGCCCGTAGGGAGTCCAAGACCCTCAGCTCCCTCCCCGAGGGCTCGGAGAGCCTATTGAGAGTCTTCAACCGAGGGTGCCCCCACCTCGGGTTGAACCCCCACGGCACCTCGGATGCAAGAAAGAAAAATTTCCCCTTCCACTCATGAATAGAGGAAGGGGCGCCCTGGAAGAGTGACATACCGCCCCGAAAGGCGAAGTATAGCCACTCTGCGTCCGCCGGGTTTTTCTTTAATAAAAAACACCGGCGGAAAATGCTCACCGAGATCGGAATTCCGTGCGCGAGGCACAAGGACAAGAACCCGATGATGGTTCTCCACGAGTTCGGAGCAAGCTGTGCTGGGACGAGTTGATACTCCACCAGCAAGTTGTTCACGAACTCGTGAACAGGGAACCGCAGGCCGGCCCAAAGCGTCTTGCGGTAAATCACGATCCGACTTGGGGGCGGCCGCGTCACCCTGTCTTCCGGCCCTGCAGTTTCGAGACGAAACCCGGGCTGGAAGAAGAACCGGGAGCGGATTAACTCCAGCTCCTCCCCCGATAAACTTGACCCTACTTCCTCCGGACCGAGACCCATTTTTACAGAAAAATGAAGTAAACTAAAAGATGAAGGGAGTAGGTAGGAGAAGAAGGGGAACCCTAAATAACACGGGGTAGGAACCTACGGAAAGAGTCGCCGGAAATCGCTCTGGGGACCGTCGGCAAGGTTTCGTTGGGAGGAAGAATGGAGGTAGAGACGGCAAAAGCGAAAGACAACCAAATAGGACTGTTAGGGCAGACTTGAGGGGTTTATATAGACCCCCCTAACGGCCCAGATCGGCGGGCTCAGTTTCCATCCCCCGTCCAGATTGCGCCAGGTGTCGACCTCGGAACCCGAAGCACCGCATTCATTTCAGATCAATATCCCGGGTACGCAACCGAGGCCCCGTCCCATCGGATCTCACGGCCTCATCATGGGCCCGCTAAACCGGATCACCTTGAAAGACGAGCGGACGTCACCTCCGCTCCCTTCATTTAATAAGCCTCAGGGACATGTGGAGCGCCGAGATAACCCCAGCCTCCCCAGATCGTTATTCCGCCAATACGAGATCGGAAACGTCCGACCTCAGATCATGCCACGTGCTCATTTTGAAGCGCGAAACGGCGTACCTATTTAAGGAGGCGGCTTCGACTATGAGGTCGAGGCGCCACCTCATCGGACCCAAGGAGCCTCATTATGAGCTCGCCGTACAAAGCGACCTCGAAGGGCCAAAAGGTGCAGTCCTTGCCATAACTACTTCGAAATGCCTAAGGGCGCAGACCTCATCATAAATTCACCATATGAAGCGACCTCGAAGGTTCAAAGGGCGCGGACTTCGTTACAGAAGCTTTAAGCCGCGCAAGGGTGCGGGCGTGATCCCCTTCGGCCTCGATAACCACGATAACAACTTCTACTTCCCACGTCCGAGCTCGCAGCTCGAACTCGGAAGTCGGGGGTAGTGTTGGGGGAATACGGTTTTCCCCCAGTAATACAGTAACCCCGCCACCGGAAGGCCGCGTAGCCGACGACCTCGGACGACGGAGGTCGGCGCCCGACCCCAGAACGTCCGACCTCGGAACATCCGACCTGGAGGATTTCCGACCTCAAAGGCCTGTCTTTGTCGACCACCTACTACGGCCGTACCTCTCCGAGGACCGGCCAAGGGCCATATCCTGCCACTACCCCAGCATTTATTACGCATGATCCCTGCAAACCCCCAGTTCACTCAACAATTAATGTGAATCTCCAGCCTACGCAACAATTAATGCGCACCTCCAGCTTACTCAACAATTAATGCGCATGGCCCCTATCATTTACGGATCCTCAGTTCTCCACGGCAAATCAGCTCGGCAGAGTCCTGTCAGCCATGATAAGTCTGACCCCAGCCTCACCGCCGACATCAATGCAATGATTCACCCGATCGCGTGACGGCTCAGGTCGTACGACGGCCTCACCTCCGACATCAGTGCAATTATTTACTTATTCGTACACCAGATCAAGCAACGTGCCGAGCTGTACGACGGCCTTGCCCAGTCACATCGCAGGTAAACCGCCCCCCCTATAAAAGGGAACCATGCTTCTCAAGGGGGGGGACGGAGAAAAAAAACATTGCTGCTCTCATTTTCCTCTGAACACTGTTCTGCCCCCTCTGACTTAAGCATCGGAGGGCCGGCGCCGGAAGACCCGGCCACCGGCTTTTCTGCAGGCACCCCGACGGAGGACGCCGCCCGCCGACGGAGGACCACTCCCTCGCGTCCGCCGACAGCTCCCACTCCTCGATGGACGATCGCCCCCGGGTCCAATTTCCAGCAACACTGGACATAAGAACCAAGTAGTATAGGACTTGCCAATGAAATTTTAATTGCAGTTCCGGTGTTATGCGATATCACTCTGTCCCTCACTGAACCACATTAGCCTTAGAGCAAAGCAACTGATGAAAGCATGTGAGAGGGGAAATCAGCAAAGAACTTTAGCAATCAAGTTGAGAAAATCACTTTGAACTTCTACTTCAAGAACAAGAACCAAGGATTTAGTTAAGCATGCAAAAAGATGAAACTTTTGAGGTCAATCAATTTGTCTAGACAATAGAGAAGGATATTTACAAGTTTTAGAAGCTTTATTGTTGTCCTTCGCATTCCTTGTCTATATATCTCATCAGCAGACTCTAGCAATGTTTGCCTCTATTCGCTAACTACAAGTAACGTTATTATCGTCGTATCATAAGTTACTCTAGCAGTATCATTAAGTTTCCCTCTTTCTCCAAAGCTTTGAGGGCTGCTGTTTCCAAAGTTATAATCGTCTGCTTCAACCCTTGTCTTAGAAGACTAGTGGCAAAACTGCAAAAAATAGAGTCAAAAATCAAAATCATATAAAAGGAGATAAACAAAACATAAAAAATGCAATTGAATTATAACCAATCCAATTTTTAAGAATATAAGTTGTTATTCACCACCACTCAAAGTTGAACTTGGGACATCTCACTTGGAGAGCAAGGTACCAGCCGAGCTAAGCTAACAGCCCTGCAAGAAATTGTAAATTCTAAAAGAGTAGCCAATGTTAATGGAAGTCTCCATCTTATCATCAGTCAGAACAAGAGTTTATCATGCGCAGGCTTGGGCAT
Source organism: Phoenix dactylifera (assembly GCF_051530095.1). Lineage (NCBI taxonomy): Eukaryota > Viridiplantae > Streptophyta > Magnoliopsida > Arecales > Arecaceae > Phoenix > Phoenix dactylifera. The sequence goes on along the minus strand of NC_143198.1, from coordinate 26,098,773 downwards.
AAAAAATATCAAATCTCAGATAGGCTCGAAGACCTACTAAAAATGTATATAGTTTAGACTCAAAGCCCAGCTCTAACCAGAACACATATTTTGGTTCTAGTTTGTGCAATCTTAGTTAATTTTTAGGTGCTACAAATACTGGCAATATTGTATTAGCATTTTTTTTTTGTTTAGGATTATCATCTGTTAATAGACTCAGCTAATCATTAGTACATGGCTTCTATTACTGTGCTGGGCTTGACATGAATTAGCCCTGGATGGAGACAACATGGCACAATAGGCAAACATAATTGTCCAAGGTTTTTGTTAATGCGACCCGGACCGTCCGATCAAAGAACCACTCTTGTGACACACCCCCTTAGTCCTATAAATACCCGCGCTCTCAACCCGCTAGGGTTTACCTTGTCGTCGTCTCAAACCATCTTCGAGTCTCGCTCTGAAAAACCCTCGCGTGAAAATGGTGAAGGGGCGGCAGGGCGAGCGCGTTAGGTGCGTCTCTTCTCTCATCCGAACCCTAATCCTAACTCTAACCCTTACCCGAACCCTAAAATTCCTCTTTCTCATCGCTTCCTCTTCTTCTTTCTCGCAGGCTTTACGTTCGCGGGACGATTCTTGGCTACAAAAGGTTCATTTTTGACGAATTTTGTTCGATTGTGTTTGTTTTTTCACCGATCGGATTGGATTTAGTGGGATGAGATTTTGCTCAGGTCGAAGTCGAATCAGTATGAGAACACGTCGTTGATCCAGATCGAGGGGGTGAACACCAAGGAGGAGGTGGCCTGGTACTGCGGCAAGCGCATGGCGTACATCTACAAGGCCAAGACCAAGTCGGACGGGACCCGCTACCGGTGCATCTGGGGCAAGGTCACCCGACCTCACGGCAACAGCGGCGTCGTCCGCGCCAAGTTCAAGTCCAACCTCCCACCCAAATCCATGGGCGGGAAAGTTAGGGTTTTCATGTACCCGAGCAACATTTGAGGTGAGGCTCTAATTGCCTGTCTTTTGCGGCTTCTTTGGTTTGTTCATTCTAAGATGTATGTTTTATGATGTTTTGAGAGGGTTTGTGGATCATTTGCTTCCTCTATGATGTGAATAGAGACATCTAGGTATTTATTTTTGATTGATTATTATGAATTTTGTTAGGTGGATATGTTTTTGTTTTGCTGTATAGATCTAGAGCTTCAATTGAAAGTTCTTTCTGATAAGTTTTTGATGCATTGAGTGTTTCTTTTTAAGGTTGCAAACAGAGGAGCATTTTTTTTTTCTTGAGATGTATAATTCTACCAACGAAACGTAAAACAGATGTTTTATGATGGTGAGCGCATGGAAGAACATTGTTTTTTCTACCACCTGAAGAACCTGTTCTTTTCTATGTTTCTTCCCTATCCTTTGTGCTACAACAATGAACCTCTTTTCTGTCACCATTTGGAGTTCTACAGGGTCTGTTGTTTCCATTTCATCATTTCATGCGTTCTCACCTTCTTATTTGCCTTTATCTCTCTAGGATGGCACGTTGTGGTACACTGATCACTGCCTGTTTGACCTCATGCTTGGTTGTGATACTGGTCTCGTTGAAGACCATGATTGTCTTGCTTGCCTGCGTTAGCACTTGTTCCAAGGTTGTTGGTTTTTATGCCCATCTTTCTCATTTTCATTCAGTTATCTGTCCTGCACTTTTGAGCTCCTAACTGCATGTCTCCAATCTGGGTGTCTAGGCTTGACCCAACATCTCACGCCTATAACCTGTTTCATTGGCATTTCTGGGGTCTAAACACCACACTTACATGGGGATGCCTATGCCAGCTGTGGTTGCATAGATACAAAAGGAAGTAAAATAATGAAATGCTTGGCTTGGGGAGCTAAATATCACTTGTTAGCTGACAAGCATATCCTGCTCATTAGTATTTCTTGAATTTGTACATTTTGGATTCATTTGTTTGCTTTTGTTGAATATAGTAAGATGTCTGCAAAGGACTTGCTTGCATATACCACATCGTTCTTTGGGTATATTTGATGTGATGAGCGCACCCTACTTTTAGGCTATTTGCTGAAATGCTAGAGAAGATTCTCATTTTGCTTGTAATGGTCGTTCGTCAAAATTCTTGATTTGTTAGTGTAGATGGTGAACCAGGTTTGGGCCCAATCAGTTTACTTTCAAGATTAGCCATTTTGCTGTGTTCCTAGGTCAGAAGAATGAGATTTGCACGCACATCCTTCCTATTCAACTAACTGGTTTTAGTATGAAGTTGGAAAACTTTAGTAGAATGATCAACTTGTATTTTATTTTCTTTGAGCTGCTACTGTATTTATGCTTATGGTCAAATTGTTGGAATTATTTTGGAAGGTGAATGCTTTACCGTCCTAAAATTTAACACATTTATCTGTTGAAGCACTTGGGCATATATTTGCTGCTTAGGGAACTTTGAGATATAGGTGTAATTGTAATTTTTGAAGTCAAAAATATCTGAGGATTCATTCTCCATTTTTCATTTATGATCACTCTTAGCATCTTCTATATAGTTTTGACAGTCCCTGTAGTTTCGCCATTAGCATTCACTCTATGATCCAATCTAGCCCTCCCTGCAGTTTGTTGGTCTTGACAGTGTTGCCTCATGTCAAAACATGAGCTTCTTTTCAGGTTTTTAAGAGCTGAAAGCCTTAACATTTTCTTCTTAAGCTAGTGGGTGTAAATACTTCAAATTACAAGCTGTCTATGTCAGATACATATTTGATATTGATATTTGCTGGATATTTTTAGAACATGTATCCTATTTTTCAAAACCTAAGAAAAGGCTGCGGGTACTTCTCGGATATGCCTAGGTAACTTCAGGGAGGGGAGGAAGAAGGGGCTTTATTTTCTGATATGTCATTTTGATATTCCATAATGCTTTACAGATGCCTTTTTACTCACATATATTTGCGTGCGTGTGGTTGAATGAATGGAGTAAATGGATGTAATGTATGCATCATATGTATCAATCTAAATATTCATGTATCCTTCCATCCATCCTAGCCACAAAAATTCAGCATATCTGTATCCTACATCCATGCTTCAAAGTCCTTAAGCTGCTAGGTAGAATTGGTTATATTTTGTGGAAATGAGACAAACTACCAGGATTAGTCATTTGTTTATCTGTCATATTAATGCAAGTCTATAGAGCACATTTTAAAGACAACATAGATAAGTTTGCAGTCTTGTAAGAAACTTAGGATCAAGCAAGGTTTAAGGTTCCAGTTGAAACCAATCTGTTTCTGCTGGATTGGATTGATTTCAGCTAAGACCAATCAGAAATGGACTGAAAATTTAGATTTTGGTTAGTTCCATCCCAAGGGAAACTTCTTTTTAGCTTTTTGTTATCACATCTAGGATGTTTTCTTCTTTTTAAAATTCATCAGTGTAATCCAATTATACATTTATCTAAGGCTCTAATGATCTAAATCTCTATTTTAATTCCTTATTTTTTTGAAACTTTTGACCAAAACTCTGATATTCAGAGTGAAACCACTAAAAATGTTGACCCCTGAGGATGGTTTTTTTTTTGTTTTTGTTTTTTTTGAGGGTTGGGGGGGTGTGGGTGGGTGCTGAAACGAGGCCTCTATCTGGGAAACTAAAATCGGACCAAAAATTTTAAAATATTGGAAATATACACTTGAGTTTTCTTTAAATTATAACTCAGGGTTGCCTACAAAGAATCTCCTTTCTTTCAATAGATGATTGTTTATTGTTGAACTGTTGAGGTGGATATTGACTTGGATGCAGAGTAGGGTTAAAGATGGATAGGGGAACCATGAGATGTATTTGTCAAAATACAAGGCATCAAATTATGGTCATTTGTATGAATGTTTTTGATCCATACAATGTCATACGGACATACATACACACACATACATATATATGAACAGATTGGATATCAGTTCTTGCTTGTAGTGCTGCCTTATAATATTTACAAAGGTTCTCAAATATTTCATGATAAACTCATTGTGGCTGATATAAAAACTAGTTTCATTGATTCAAGATTAGTTGATTCATTATTATGATTTTTAACATATGAGGCAGGTTAGGAGAGAAGAAGCTAGGATTACGCTGCTGCATTGTTACGGTTGTATTGCACAACTTTTGATAAAATACAATGCATCGAATTATTGTCCTATTCATATATATGTTTCTGATCAACAGTTTCCAAGATTTCTTGCACCTTAATTTCCTTTTCTGCTTTCATATAAAACTACTACTTTTCCTATGCCCATCAGGCTTCAGTGCCTAATGGTTTTCGATCATGTAATAGCACAAAATGCTTGGATTCTGAACCTCTTTTTTTTTCCCCCTTTGTTCAGGTATATCGATGCAATGCAAATGTGACAGAAGGCAGACCTGTAGTTTAGTGGCAATTCAATTTTAATGCTCGATCGTAGTATGTCAAAATTTTTGACACGCTACTGAACTGGTTACTATTTTTGCAGTGTTCTTTGAGGAAGTGGAACTTAATTTACATATTAGAATATTATCGAATTATGTTCTCTTTTATAACGAGCAAGCCTGATAAATTGAGAGGCCAGAACATCTGGTCGTTTGGGAGCTTAGATTGTCTTGGAGGGTCGGGGTTGCAGGGAGCTGCTACCCTTGGTTGATCTAGTGCATTCCAACACATGGACCAAAGTAATACATCTCAAAGCCCTACTTTTAAGCGAGGAGGAAAAGAAAATGATTGGTGAAACTAAGACCGGGTGGAGCCTGCACTACCTCTGACTTTGCCTTAACTTGGGCTTTGCCGTTGCTTCTTCGGTGCCGATGGTGATGAGTGCAGGTCTCCGCTGCTACCCAGTGGTGCATGGGACTTGTATCTGCATTTCTTTTTCTTCCTCTTTCTCATCATAATTTTAGATTTCTTCCTTCCTAGCCTCCAATCGGGTCACCCGTGACAACTAGTCTGCTCATGGCAGATGACATGGGAGTAGGGCCGCTACTGGCTTGGATCTGGTGACAGCAGCAGGCAAAGTGGAAAGCAACCCCTTGGTACGTTAGTGCAGGTGAAAATTTTGGATCAAAGAACTATATCATCAAATATTTAACTGAGATGAAATATTTAGCCGGCAAGGTATCAACTTCTTCACCTGCCGCATGACATGTTTTAAGGTACTTGTTATGATATGATGGTAACGGCGACAAATTGGTTTTACTGAGGGGTTTGGTGCTCTTGATAGTAAAGCACTAATGGTCTCTGATGTTAATAATATGATAAAATCCTTGATAAAAAAAAGAAGCACTAATTATCTCTGAAGGTCATAATGTGATATAAAATCCTGTGTAAAAGCGCTAGTGTTTTCTAATGTTCATAATATGATAAAATCTGAAACTGAAATTTAGGTTTTGAATTGCGAGACGGGGTTGGCTGGGCGCTGTTCCGGCCAGGCCGGATGGACACGTCCATGAGTTGTTGCAGTCCCCTGCATTTAGGATGCTGGCTTCCGACTGCCATGCCATTGATGACCACCCATTGTTCCCTGAGATTGAAGGGTTCATTTGGGAGGTGGATGCGACCCCGATCATGGAAGAGCTGATGAGGAGCGAAAATACCAACATTGCATACTGGGGTAGACGTGTTGGAGAATGGAGCATGTTTTCCAAGGAATAGGGAAAACGGAGTTTTGACAATAAGTGGTAAACGGTGAGGAAAATGGGCCCAATGATGGACCTCATGAGGAGTAAAGACAGCACCAGGCTTGCAGGCAACTACTCTTCGTTGGTTCAACCTGCAACACAAACTGTATGTCGCGATATATATTTTAAATAAATGCAATGACTATTTATGAATTAGCGGTCTTGCAATTTTCCAGCAAAATTTCAAATTACGAGCAATTTATTCTGTAGTTGGGAGGGTGTCTCGCTTCTTGTATGACGAGAAAAATCATTTGATTTAAATGCATTATCTGGCTAGCCGTTCGTAATCATCTCATCACCGTCGACATCATTCTCATCATGATTATTGTTGTGGTTCAAATCTGGCCCAAGGATGACCAAGCTGGAGGAGTCGAAGGAGCTGCCGCAGTGCGGAGGACGACGATGGGAGCCACCTCTTGCGACGGATCGGGGGTCTCTGCACGAAGCCTCACCGGTGTTTTCGGTGAGGGCCCTCCGACGATCAAGTTAGAATGGATTTTAGTAGGTCCAGCCAAAAGTTCCTTCAATATTACCTGTCGAGGGTTTTTATAATTCCGATAGCGGTACTCAAGTAGTGAAGGCATGGCCCATTCCCATCATGAGGGGGAGTGGTGCGCAGTCAAAACTTGCTTGTGGCCGCGGTGGAGTCCGTTCCTAGGAACGGTGAGGCGTTGACAGTCATAGCAAGGTATGACCGGAGTAGCATAGCGTTGTCCTTGGACTACTGAGGGCCAGCTAGCAAAGCGTGGTATAGTGGCGTCGCGATGTACGGCCACGTAGGAGAGCGTGGGCACGCAAATGGGTGCTAACGTCGGCAAGGCCGAACTCGCTGAGAGGTCGCATCATGCATTTGGCGAGGTCGACTTGACAGGTGTCGAAGTATGCCCGACGAGGTACTCCAAGCTCAGGGGTCGGGGCATGTAATTGGAAAGGGCACCCCGAGCTCGATTGGGGGCGCGTTGGCAAATAAAAAGGGCGCCCCGAACTTGGCCGAGGCGCGTCGGCGAATAAGGAAGGCACTTCGGATTTGGCTGGGGCGCATCGGCGATGAGGAGGGCGCCCCGAATTTGGCCGGGGCGTGTTGGCGAATATCCGAAGTTGGAGGAACTTTTGGCGAAGTCCGAGGTCGAGCTGATTCTGAGCCCGATCGAGAACACGTCTGGTCGGCATTGGTATCTATTGAGCTGAAATTAGGTGGCTTTTTTATTATGGGCTGAACGATCCATCTCGGACCCCCCCCCCCCCCCAAAAAAAACAATTATTTAGTACATCTAAGCAATAATCCATTAAAAATAAAAAATAAAAAAACTGTGCTCTGGTTTGGTTAAAGCACTTTTTGTCTTCTCTCTCTCTTTTTTTATCTATTATGACGATGACTATTAATTTGTTTCATCTTTGAGGGAAAATGAAGACGAGAATCTCCACCTGGAATGATGGGACATGACATTTGTCTTAACCAGAGGGAAAGTTTTATCCCCCCCATGAATATTTATTCCGCATGAATGTGTCCGTGAGTGTATGGGAGAGAGAGATCCAAAGTTTAACAGGAAGAGTATCTGTTAAACGGTTGTCATACAATGCCGACAATTTTAAGGCGTTTCATTGTTTGCTGGCCGAGATTTTTTTTTTTTTTTAATTAGCAGAACCTTTTGGGTAAGAAAAGATAAAAATGAAGCCTGATCAAACTTATGAACTATTTCATAGAAAGAGGTAGAGATAATCCTAAACACACCCATTAAGTTTTCAAACGAATCCGAAAAGATGTGAATCTGAAAAGATGTCAATCTTCACTTGATTACAAACCATGGACCACGTCAGAGAAAGCAGGAAAGACAGCAATCATGCGTGGAAAATCCTCATCACGATGGTCAATTCAAGACAAATAAATAAAAAGTAGCAATTTGCAATATAAGTATGAATTGGCCGGGATTCGTACGAGAGCAGTGTTTGTCACGCATGCAAAAGAAATGAAGGCCACGGAGCCGGAGAAAGAGAAGAACATGTCAACTCCGAGGATGGTAACTAACTTACGATACAATCCCTCGATCTTATCCGAGAATGATCCATTTTAAAAAGATTTGGGACTGACGAGCTTGGGCTATAAACGAACTAACCTGTTGAGATGTATTTATTAAGTAGATTGGATTCAGATTAGATTTTTGATCTATTTAATTTATTTTAAATTATTTAATAATTGGATCTAACTCATTGAATCGGTTTAACAATTGTTTAATCAATTTAAAATCCGCTTAACTTCTGTCCGACCCGTTTATCTTCACTCACTTAATCTATTTAATTTGTTTGAGTCCATTTAACTCATTAAAAATTTATTTAACTAGTTTAACTCATTTAATCTGACTTGACATATTTAATAAATGAGTTAGATGAGTCGAATTGAATTATATATTTAATAAATAGATTATATTCAAATGTAAAATTTTAATTTGTTTAATAAATAGGTCAAATTCAGTTTGATGAATTTTTGATCCAACTCATATCTGGTCTGACTTGTATCTAATCTGATCCGACCTAATTGCTATTCCTACTAATTTTTTTTAATAATTTCTGTAGGTTGTTGTATCTATCATCTGTTGTATAGAACATTACTTAAAACCTTTTTTTCTTTTTTTAATAAAAAAGGACAGGGTTTTGAGGTTGAGGAGGAGCTTTAATTAGGGCTGCACGAGTGCATAGCACTGAACCTTGCGTAACAAATTCGGAACCAAGCCGGTCCAATCGGAAACCGTTTTACTGAACCATGCCCTTAGTCTGGCTTCGCGGTAACCTTACCACAGAATGATTAGATGCCAGCTATGATGCAAAGCTATAAAACCCCTGGTCGTAGAACTCTCTCTCCCCCACCCCTACCTGGGTATCTTCTGGCTGCATCCCCTAATCCGTAAGCATATTCTTTTCCCATCTCCTCTTTCTTCTTTTTTCTTCCCCTTAATTCTGCTATAATAATTGATGGATTGAAAGAAAGATGCGATCTTTGTGGGTTCTGTGGCAGATTTTTCAGGATTTCAAACGAAATTATTGTTTTTTAAGGCACAATACCCTTCGTAAAATTTGATTCCTTCTTCTGAAGATTTACATTGCTGGATTTTATTTGTTCGTATGAAAAAGGTTTCAGGATTTCTTTTCTCTGTACGACATTACAACTTAAGTTTTTTTTCTTTTTTTTGGTGGTGGTGGTGGTGGTGGTGGGGGGGGGGGGGGGGGGGGGCATGGTTTTTCTTGCTTGGGGGAAGGAAGAAATGTGAGAATATAGGTAGGCATTTATTTCTTTTAACTTGCTATCGTTAATCTGTTGAAGAAGGTTGATTTTTGTTAAATCTTGGAATGAAATTGGAAGAAGTTCTTTACACTGGGGATGGAGACATGGCGAGAAGATTATCCGAGAAAGTTTTTGATCATTGTTTTTGTGAAGTGAGAGATAAGAAGGGAAAACGAGCGATCTGTTACAAACACGAAATTCTTTACAGAAATTCATTTTTTATATCTTATTCTTAAGTTGCCCCTTTGTTCCTTCCCCCTTGCAAATTATGAGAAGTAGGTACCAGTAAATCTGACTTAGGAAAGCCTTGGAATAATTTTTTTTCGCAAACCATGTAATTTCTGCTAAATGTACTATAGTTATCCCATGAAAATTCATGATAAAGGGATGTAATTATAAATGTACGGATTGAATGTTATGAGATCAGATAACAATAAAATAGTTACTCAAGAAAAGAGAGAAATAAGAGATGAAAGGGAAAAATGAAGAATTGATCGGTAAAGATGCTTTCTTCTGTATATTTGTCCAAGATCAGGGAGTTTTTCTCCCTCTTGCAACAAGGACACAGAATTATCTTACCAATTAGCGTTACGAATTTCGGTGACAAGACTGAAACCTCTCAAGCATCTGAAAGATATATTTAACCCAAAATTGTATCAAAATTTACAAACCTTGACAATCTCTTTTAGAAAGCTACAACTATGGGGAACTTAAACTTCTAAACACATACCAACTTGTTGTCCTTTTTTTTCCCCTCCCCACAAATAAGATGCATTAGATTTAAAGAATCCTCTTGACTCATCCTGCAAGCAAAACTGAGCAGTTCCCACATCTTAAGACTGCAAGATTTACATTTGTTTTTCTGGAGCAATCTTAGTTGCCACAAAACAGTCAACTTTCAACTTTTGAATGGTCTTTTAGTGTTTTACCATGTCTCCTCATTGGGACAATGCAAAACTTAATTGAATATTTTCCAACCGAAGTGGCACTCAGCCAATAGAGTCTTCGCTTCCTAGTACACGGAATCTGTCATTTTTCTGCTGCTTTAGGGATTACACTGAGACTCCAGATCGTAATATGTGGTCTCTAGTGAGTTCTTAGTATGGCTATGGACCTTCTCATTTGAAAAGTTGTATATTTTTTTTTGGTTCAAATGTTCTTAGTAAGAGACTCTTTGATAATTGCTGTCTCATTATTAATATTTCTACTATATATCGCACCCCAACGAGAGAAACTGTGTTGAAATTGATATCCCTTCAACCAACTGTAGATTTGCCTCTTTTCACTAAATTATCATTAGGTCTGTGGGATACATATGATCAGTTCAACTTCAAGAAGCTTGTGATGGATGGCTATGAAACAATGAAATATCTGGGATTATGTTTATGGTCGACATTGTGATCCAATAACATCTAGTGCTTGTAACTGGGTGGATGGAAGGAAAATTAGATGGATAGTTATGACCCATCAAACAGTGAAATATTTAGAATTTTATTTTTGCCATTATTTATGTGCATTTTATAACCCATGTGATGCATGTAACCGATACGAGAGGAAGGATTAGTTTGTGATGGCTTTGATTCATTAACCAATGGAAAAGGGACTTTTGTTATTATCTTTTTTACTTTATGTGGTTTGATAAATGTACTCGTATTTTTGACTACTACAACAATGTGAGTACTAGGACCAAACAGTATACTTATAAACATTTCACAGCTAAGGTTCAGCATCAATTTTACCTTTATATGCTAGGCTAACACATTATATATAACAGAAAGAGATTCACTACTCTTGATGTTATGGCTTCATATAATGTTTCCTTTCGCAATAGAAATATACCGTTTTGATCTGATTTGATTGGAATAACCGGATGCTCTAGTTCTTTCTTTATGTTTAATTATCAAAATTGGATCGGAAATTTATTGCTAATTCTGGTTTTAGGAGATATCAATGGATAATGATTGATGTTCTAGTATACGAAGGGCATGTTTTCAGGCGAGCCATATCGGTGGCTCATCGGTACGGTTTAGCCATTGAAAACAGCTTGCTGCCGGAGCCGGAGAAGGAGAAGAGAGAGAGAGCGAGTAGGGGAGGGAGGGTGAAGGCGGCGGACAGCAGCGGAGGCTGCGACTAAAAAATTTGGGATGTTTTAAGTGAAGTCGGCAAATCAATTGCCGACTTCACTTAAAAAATTCCAAATTAAAAAATTTGGAATTTTTAAGTGAAGTCGGCAAACGATTTGCCGACTCACTTAAAAAATTCCAATTTTTTTAGCCGCGGCTCAGCCTCGGCCTCCACCACCCGCCTCGGCCTCCGCCACCCCCTGCAGCCCTCTATTGGCATCCACCGCCGCTTGTTCTCCCTCTCTTCCCCTCTCTCTCTCTCTATTTTTCTCTTCTTCTTCTCCGGCTCTTGCGTTTTCTCTATCGTACGGGCCTGGCATGGCCCGTACCGACTTGTGCCGCTGGAGAATCGGTACAGTTTTCGGTACCAGTTCCTCTGACCTTGGCGAAAGGGCATAGATTCATCAAATGTTTGATGCTTATGAAGCCATGGGACTCTAAACTAGGATTTTAGTTGTATATTTGTCATTAATTTCTAAATTTTACTCTCAAGTGTTCCAAAATCTTTTCCTTACCTCTATGTCATTACATGCGCAGCATGACTATCACCAAGCTTCTGTCAAAGGCAAAGGTGTTATTTGAACAACATTCAAGTCTTATCTTGGACTACAATCCCTTCATTTCTAGATGGAAACCTGTCACATTCGAGGAATCCCTCAAATTTGTAAGAAAAGTAAAGGTGAGAAACATTTGGAATAAAATCTCCTCCTGAGTAATCTATGCTGCTGAGTGTAAAGGAATTTAAACTAATGAAGGATTAAGAATAAAAAAAATTAACAATAGCTCAGGGGGTGATTATATGAAGAGTATATAGTTGCACTTTTTCTAATTTTTGTATTAAAAAAATTGGTAGCTATTTTTCTGCAATGCATTTTTGCCTGGTTAAAGTAGAATGATGAAAGTGTTGCCAGTTAGGCTGGCCTGCATCACTGCATTTGTGTTATTTGTTGGTCACAGTACTTGAACCAACAACCATTAGCACTTCCTAGGGTAATCACCCTAAGCCATGTTGGATGGTGTATTCTTTCAAGATAACATAAGTTCCAGGTTATGCTGATTTTGTTATTTGAACCCCATTATTCACTGATCAATGCATAACCATAGTTCATCGTGAAAATGATATGAGATAGAACACATTACCTTTTTAAATTTTGCTAAATCTAGATTGAGAAGTCGAAGTATAATTGAATTTTGATACAATTTTTTTACTTTTACAATGCATTATAAGGTTTGACTAAACGGATGCAAGTTCCAGTTTGTTAGAGATTTGGCTTCAGTTAAATATGACATCACATGTTGCTTATGACTGTATCTTGATGAAGTACCGAGTACTAAAGATTTATTATTTTCATCAGTGTCTTGCTTCACTCGTATGAAAATATCCACCACCATTATCAGATAGACAAATTTCACAATTTGTTTTCTTGTGTTCAATGTTTAGCCCAACCTCTTCACAATTGGGGCTGCATGGTTATTATTTCCATGTTTGACCTGCACAAGGGATGCATTTTACCTTTTCATGAACTTGATCATGTTAAATGGTATCTTTACTGCAACAAAACCCATGATTTAATTTCTTCTTCATCCTCGCTAGTTTTTTGCTGGAACCTGTGCATTTTTCTTACTGCTTTGAAACCAACAGTGAAATTTTAGTATCCTTATTGTCAATCATATGATCAATATGAGCCTGATCTTTTAAATACAGGTTCATCTTCTCTGCTACTCCATTTTTTTTTCCATAAAGCTCCACTCTGAAATAAGTCACTGAGCCTAAGAAAACTGACAAATCTGCATGCTAAAGGCTCAAATCATTATGTATTTTACCTGTATGGTCGATTTAAAGGATGATATCAGATATCTGGCTATGTTGGTATTAGCATGAATTGACCTTAAATCGTTATTGAGCTTGTGGAAGATAAAATGAAAATGGGTACTCATAAGTATACTATGCTACATTTTGGGGGAAAACATAAATTTAACATGTGTGATGCATGTATCAGATGCCATTGCGTGCAATAAGTGTCTGCTTAGGCCTTTCCTCTAACCTAGAGGACCCTAAAGGACCACTTAGCCGTTTATTATTGACCAAGGACATAAAATCAGCCTCTCAGAGATTCAGAGGGGATTTGTATGGTGAGAAGATTTTGGGGGCACTGCATCTCTTACATTTTAATGGCAATCATGTCTGATCTTTTTCTCTTTCTTTCCTCAATTAGAAGACTGTGAAAGGGACTCCCCAACACTCACACTCTCAAATTAAATGGTCAGATCAACTGCTTGATATCAGCTATACAAAAATTTGGTTTTGTGCTTATCCTTTTGTCTTCATTTATTTTTTGCTTTCCTCCTTTTTTGGTTGCAGTAATTTTTACCAGAAAATAAAACTGGACATACCTTTCATAGAATAGTGGAAGTGTTTGTGGTTGTGATATCATTCTTAACTTAATTGAATGATGGATCTCAAACCATCTAATTTCTTTTCTTCTGACTTGCATTGGTTCTGGCAGGCTCGTGATTATCATTTGTATTCGTCGTTGTTTGAGATTCTAGGTCAGGAAAACACGTCCCCAGAAATCTACCAACAGGTACACCGGATGTGGTTATCTCAATGGCACTATATTTTTGTGTACTTAAAATGTGTTTGCATGCTGTATTTGTTTTCTTTTGCAGCTTGTACTGCTTTTTCAGAACCACGATGATTTGCAAGTGGAGCTCAAACGTTTCAGACCACAAGCCCAAGCACGATTTCTGGTTCCATGGCTTGTGTTTCTTCTTCTGCCTCTATCTGTCTTGAGCTTATATCTCATCTTCTTTGAGAAACCACTGAGATGTCTGTTAGAACACAACATAAACAAAACTCCCTCATTGTAAAATCGATTTTTATTTAATAAATTATTAAATAATCTTCCTGTATAATTGTTCGGTTGACTTGGTTTAAAGCTGCCTGGCCAAAGTATCTAGTATTATCACTGCATTGACTACTCCCCCCACATTTATGTGTTCGATCGGATTCAAGGAAGCACTCATGCCAGTGGAACATTTCATCAGATTGCCACAACACAGTTACCTTTATCTATTGAGGCCCTCGGATATATTTTGCACACTTACAGATCTCAAAGCATCAAGTACAGCAGTCGAAGATGGAAACTTCAAAGGTTGCAGACCAAACAACAGCAGTATTATGGACCTAACCGAGTTTCTGTGAATGACCCATTATATATATATTGTCATAACTATCCCAAAAACTATTTGGCTCAAAGACCATTATCTACCAGAAAAAATGTCATTCTTTAATTTCATCCTCTGGAAATAGATTCCGGGTTGACAGAGCCGGTTTATAATCTGTGTTTCTCAAGCTATGGAACGCTTGGACTAGATCTTTTTGTGGGTATCAAGGTTTGAACTAACGGCTGCTGTGGTGACTTCAGAGCCCGCCATTGTGTTATATAACATAAACTCAGATGATGACTGTTATTTAGCCTTCATGTAATTCTAACGGCGGTTATATGATGGGAATAGCATCTATTATTTGGATACCGCATGTTTCTACTGCTCATGTTCGGCCAGTATGCTCTGGGACCAAAGGTGTATAACCACGGGATTTGTTGCCGAACGGAGGAATCGGTTGATTATGGAGTTTAGTAGTTGTTTTTGGTGTATGCATAATGATTCAAAACGTTTTTCATATTTTTGATCAATTTATACAATTCGTCTCCAGTTTGATCCTGAAACTGTCCAAATCATTGGGTCGGCATGGTTTTTCTAAGCTCCAAGCTTAGAAAGGTCGAACAAGCTACGAGCTTAGAAAGGTCGAATAAGCTACAAGCTAAAGAGGTTGGATGGCGAGAGTGGTCAATTGAAGCTCTAGTTAGATGAAGATGCTTGTATGGCACTGGTCGTCCGACCTGAAAATAAATAAAAAGTCCACTTGCTGAAATTTCTCCGGCGAAGAACCTTCCAATGTCTAAGTCGGGTAGGAATTTTGGAAAACAATGAAAATTTGAGAGAGAGTGGTCGCGAGTAAGTGAAAAAAGCGTAGAGAAAAAGTATACCTGGAGCTCTCCTGAACGCTGCTTGTATAGGGCGAGGGTCAGCACCAATTACTGAGTGAGGTGAACATGCACCTTAATTACTCGATAATTACCCATGTATTACGCACGTCGGCTTATCTACAAGTGATCCTGGGCCAAGCTATAACCATCGCCCGTTGAAAAGAATTTAAGTGGCTATATGGTGCCTTTGATGAGGCCGCATGGTGAACTTTCATTGGTCAGTGATGGTTGGATTCGAGGCATATCAACAGGCATTTATAGGATCCTCTTAGAGATGGTCGAAATAAGCCGCTTGAAGATATATGCTGCAGCATCTCGAACATGGTGACTGGTTCTCGAGTGGAAATTGTAGTCGAATCGCCAAATAAGTCTCTTTTGGGCATCCAAGATTTATCTCCGGGTGAGATTGTTCTCTAGCCACTATATCTGCATCAATATATCATTTATGCTGCCATAACTATAGTGAGGAACAATTGTGCATCCATGCATGCATGGTAAACTTTTTATTAAGTCACATATTTAGTGGTAAATTTTAATATATTGTGGACCTATATAAACATTGAAATCCTTTTTTTTCCCTTAACTCAAATCGTCAAGTTGTTGGATAGTTAAGTTAGTTTCTTCTTTTGTTTCATGTTTTTTGGGTTTCACTGGAGGGGAAAAATAATAATAAAAAGAAGAAGAAGGAAAAAAAAAGAAGAAAACTTTCAGGTATAAAGTTTAATCGAGAAGGTTACCAAAAAAAAATCTTTAATCGAGAAGACAATCTATTGTCAATTCATCATCGTAATTTATTGGCGAGGATTTTCATAGTATACCATGTGGATTGTGGCGTGCTTTTGCAAGTGGGAAGAGGTCCTGCATCTTCATAACGTCCAATTTTAGTGGCTCCACATCGGTCTGCTCTTTTTTATAATTATTATTGGAACAGCTGTTCATTTGTTTTACTTTGCATTACCTATAAAGAGGTTTATACTACATTTCATCGTGGATTAGTTCATGCATACTGAGACAGCATAAACCCTTAAACTACCTCCAGATATGGGCATTTGCTATGTGGTTTGCTCATAAGATAATCTGAAGATATTGTTCTTTGCTATTATATGGGAAAAGTGGAAACTGGATATCTAATCTTTCTATCTGTTACAAAGTGCATCAGAGTGCGAGCATTGAAAAAATATCTAATTGAGTGATTCTGAGAAGAAGTTCTAGAGCCTCATTGGAGACAGAATGCACATATATCACCTTTATGCATATCACACTCATTGAACAACTGAGTACTACTCCTGTTCTTCATGTCATGTTCCTCAATGAATGGTTGAGATTTTTTGATGAGCAGACAAGGTCTGTTCATGACCAATGCATATTAGTTTTCTGCAGGTAAATGTAGCTAATGTACAGCTTTTCTGAACATCATTCCATCTATACGTATTGCACTGATTCAGGATATACTTCTACAGGTAGAGATAATGCTGAAGAGTAAAAAAAATTTTGTTTCCTGCTTGGATGCTATCTGGTTATGTAAGAAAGGCGTTTGCAGAACAGTTTCTAAACTTAATATAAGCATGGCAATATGGGCATTCATTTTACTTTTTATTATTTTTAGCTGAAAATTCAAAAAGTAACTGGCCTCAAAACTAGTTACTTATCACTCTTCTTGATGTGACAAAACTGAGGGAGCCTTTTGTAATTTTAGAAAGACCATGATGACATTGGACACTAACTATGGATTCTTTGTATTTGTTTCTGTAGGTTATTATGCCAAAGAGGTTGCCTCTTGAGCAGTTTCAGCACATCCATACTGGGAATTTGCAAGCAACTGTGTAAGAACCTGAACTGAAACGCAATCATCTCTCAGCACTGTTAGTGACGCTTTAAGTGCTGTGGGTGAAACTTCGCGTAAGCCTGAAAGTAAAAGATCATCAGTTGGTGTTAAGTACCAATTATTTGCCCAAAATTTTGGGCCAGCATGAACAATTGTAGTGCCGAAACCTGAGGATGTTTGATTTGACTATTGCAGATATTTTCTTCTACAATTTCTAATGTAGAAAAAATCTCTTATAAAAATCATTTGTTGCTAATGTAGGTGGATTGCAATCCAGTTTACTTAAATATTTTCATTTTAATTTCTGGATGACAAATTGCAGTGTATGCTTGTGTGTTCATTTCGACCTTTGCTTGGGTGTTTCTGCTTCTGTTTCTCTCAATGTTTTCTGAGCTTATTCCCTGTTCTGAAAAAGTTATGCTTTCACAACTACCATAGTAGCTTATAACCCTATATTCTCCGGGAGTGTCTCAGCTCAGAAGTTCAAATATTTTTGTTCCTCCATCTGTTTTATGTAACATAGTAAAATTACCACCAAACGCTTGGTTGCTTATACAAAGATACACACACGCACACATGTGCGCGCTCTTGCGCGCAACACATACATACATACATATACACACACATACATGTACATGTATGTATATATGTGTGTATACGCGCGCGTATACACACATATACACATATATATATATATATATATAAATACATATATATATACACATATATATACATATACATGCATACATACATACATACCAACATACATATATAGACACACACATATGTATACATACGTACGTACATACGTACGTACGTACATACATACACACACACATGCCAGAGAACTTGGGCAAGGATTGGATTCTTGATTAGAGACCATGAGAGACAGGTGTAGTGTGCTGTTTCTGAGTACTTGCTCTCACTTGCTGGCAGCTGGGGAGGGTTCATGGCGATATAGTTATTTCTGATGGGATCCAATACACTAGTAGTGATATGATCGCAACCAATAATATAGTTATTCTTTTTTTTTTGACACAATGACAATATAGTTATTTCATCCTAATCAAAGTTGCCAATGGCTAGGGACAAGAATTTCTGCTTCCCCTTCAAAGCAACCAAGAACCAGCCCAGCCAACACACATAATAAGTTACCTGTTTATTTGATCATAGCATGGTTATACAATTACTACTATTTATCTAACAGTGGTACTCATCACTGCCTTCATTTCACTAGGCCAAGCCAAACATCCAACATACATCCAAACTGAAACAGTTCAGGACATAAGCATCACCATAGTAGTAAGAAAACCAAAAAAAAAGAGAGAAAGAAAGCATCTAAAAGGAAGAAAGAAAAGTCTTCGATATAACTAGAGTCCATGTGGGATGTCCCAACTACATAGCTGCTTCCCCTAATTTTTAGCTGCTGGTTTGCTACTCTTAGCCTGCTTGAACATAAAACCAAAAAAGATCAGAACTCCAATATAGAAGCGAATCCCTACATCCACCCATAAGCCTCTATTTAATTCTAATATCAGCTATAAATATTACGTCAAATTGATTCCTTTAAAAACTTTGCTGAGAAGGAGGAGAAAAAATTTCAATACTTCATGAGGTTGCCTTCTCTGAATCGGTTTGAACAGTCCTATGAGACCGTTTCAAACCGTAATTTAATTTGGAAGAAGGGAAGCATGCAACAAGGCCGTGTTTACCTTCTTCTTGGGCTCGCGGGGCTTCTGCTCGGCCTTTTTGGGGGCCTGCTTGGAGGCCGGAGCCTTGGGTGCGCTGTCCCCTACCTTGAGCTGCGTCATGGGCCCAGAAGGCTTTGCAGCCTTCAAGGAAGCCATTTCCTCGGACACGAGCGAAGGCTAAGAAGCTTAGAAGTAGGTGGTGCTTGGCTTGGGTACTTCGAAGTTGCCAGGGGGATGGTATTTATAGCAGAGGCTTGGTACTACAAACCATGGAATTAGATGCAAAATCCAAGAACAAAGCTGGCTTTCAAATTGGAGCATGATGGAATGGAATGTCGACTTGCCATTGGATGCTTTTCCATGGAATTAGATGCATTTCAGCACTAGAAGCGTATCTTGATTTGATGTTGTATATGGTTTGGACACGATTTCATGACACAGAGACATTGAAGGATGCTTTCGCATTGAATCCACTCGGGAAGCCAGAGAGGAATACAAAAAAAGTTACTCATGGATGCAGATTCCAAAAGCCATATTATGCGAGGGCATCAATTTGATAATGCTTAATAAAACCATGCTTAATGGTTGCTCTTGGCACTTTGTTCGACCGCCCCAAAAGCTTGGCCCAACAAAGAGAATGATAGAAACTTCGGTTGTCTCTTCTATGTTTCAGCTGTCGAGAGCATTCTTTGTAAATTTTTGTATCTCTGCTTTCTTGGCATGCTTTTGTATTTTAGATTTAGTGATATTCTTGTTCGATTCTAAGTAAGAGTTGCATGAGTAATTCGATCCTAACAATCACTAGTCATCATGTTCCAAAATTTAGGACTCAAATTCTAATCAGTAAGATGATAGGAGAAAGTACTTTCCAAGTGACCAAACTACAAGATTGTTTGCTGATACACTTTTCATAACCATGTACCTGTTAATATTTTAGTTTTTCAATTGACCTTGAAACAGTTATGGAATGTCGATAAACCATATTGTGGATTATTTTTTTTCCCTTTGAGATTAAAAAATGCATCGTACCACCGTAACATTATTTCCCATTATTTTTGGTTCATCAATTATTTTAACATTAAAATTTGAAAACTTGCTTTTTGAGATATACAAGTGTCGTTATGGACCTATGGTCATTATAATGGTTAATAACGGTTTATATATATATATATATTGTCAAGAGGAGAGCGAGCAAGCGAGGGATCACAAAACGGCAATTGGGAGTGGGCTCATTTGTGTATCCACATCGGCCCGGCCCATCTCGAGTCCGCGGCTTTCCCGCTTCCGAACCCCAAAATCCGAAACCTAGCGCAGGCGGGCGAGCGAACGAGCATGGGGTCGAGATAAGAGGAAAAGAGGGAGTGAGTTCTTCCCATAAACTTCTCCAGCTCCTGAGGGGCTCCTCGAAAAAGCGACAGAAGAGGTAGGCCTTCTCTCTTTATTTGCTATTTGCGAAGGCAACCGATTTCCTTCTCGGTGATCTGTTCTTGATGAGCTTCTCTTTTCCTTTTCCCCCTTAAAAAATCTTTTCCTTTCCTATTTTCCTAGCAAGATTTTGGTTTCGAAATCTTGATCCGGTGCTGAGCTGCTCCGTGAATTTTATTTCTAGGGTTTTCCGATCATACAATGATCTGAAAAGGGTTTTGGTTCTGAGTTCTGTGTCTGCATTCCCTCGGATTTTTTTTCTTCTATATTATCGAAAACTCCGGATTTGTAAAGAATGAAAAGAATTTGACAAAAAATAGTGAAAAAAAAGAAGATATAGAAAAAATGATGTGGGATTAATAGCGCATCATTCACCCAAATCGGTATTATCTTCGGATTTGATAGCCATCAGTGCAGTCTAAATGGCTACTACATTGATTTCGCGAAATAATGAAGATAAATATGCTGAAGTTGAATGGAATGGATAATTCATCAAGGCAAAACCACGTATCAATAACATAAATATCTGAAATTGTGTTTTTTTGGAAGTATAAATATATGAAATTGTAGATTGAAAGTAGTGTCACCGATTGAACTACCCTTTATTTTCGCTTTTATTCCTTCTTTCGAAGCAATGTTTTTGGATGAAGCTAATTTTATTTGGTTGAGAACAGGCTTAAGCATGGCTTTAACTAGTATTTGACAAATTCCCACTTTGCGTTAGTTTCATACACAGAAAAATTTAAGTGTTCTGGACAAAAGAATATTACATTTTAGAGGAAATT
Source organism: Phoenix dactylifera (assembly GCF_051530095.1). NCBI lineage: Eukaryota > Viridiplantae > Streptophyta > Magnoliopsida > Arecales > Arecaceae > Phoenix > Phoenix dactylifera. The sequence goes on along the minus strand of NC_143198.1, from coordinate 26,077,936 downwards.
TCAAGGCATAATTTGGTCAAAAATACATATTGAAAGATTCCAGTACCAAAAGGTTCCAGTTAAGATACCAAATGGTATTTATTCGAATAAAAAAAACAGAGAAAAAGATAGCCAATGGCAAGTAAGTTGTTCCAAAAACGATGGACTGTTTGGATCACATCCTCTTCAATAAAAAAAAATGATCATGTCCGAGTTTGTGGGGATTAAATTTTCGGTATATTCTATTTAAAGTAGTTATGAAACATTCCCTTTAGGTGCAGACTAAGATTAATGGATAATTTCCCATCCACTTGAACTGTGCAATGATGCTTCTATAACTTGAAGAATGTAAGTTTCAGTGACTTCCAAAAAGGAAAATAATTGCAGTATACCACCAAAATTTGTTGCATCAGATTGTTAATGAAAATGTTGTTTTCACTAATTGCATTGCAAGCCAGAGTTAGTGTTCATGTCGTCATCTTAAATTGCCACCAATCTCTAAATTGCAGTTTTATGTCCTTTAAGTCAATGCAGGACTCATTGAAAATGTTATATTCCCCTCTTTACACAACTGAAAATTTCACATAGCTTGTACTTTGTCCCACATTTGTCAAATAATGCAGGATTCCTCTGTGATGATCACTGCTAGTGTCCATAAAACACCTGTAACTTTATGTTTGGCTCGTAATATATCTGACGAAAGTTTTCTGCAAGGATATACCTTTTTGTAGAAAATGCATTACAGTCTAAGGATTGGAATTCTGCAACTTATTCCATATTATGCAGAGAAGATATTTCATATTTTTTAAAAACTTCGTTGTGCGCTTTTGGGCAATGGATTAATAATTGGAGATGCAGTAGTGCTGTACCTGATTCTGGACGAATGGCTCAAGCTGCAAGGCTGAATCTCAGAATGCAGAAGGAGCTCAAGCTCTTAACAACTGACCCACCTCCTGGGGTCTCCCTTCCTCAAATTTCAGCTAATGAGAACCTTTCATCTTCCTCTTTGTCAAGCTTCGAGGCCCGTAAGTTTCTTCTATCTTTCTCCTCCAAATCCATGGTTTTCCCCAGTTCCCTTGAAACATTTTTGAATGAATTTCTTTCTCAAAACGTGTTTGCAAATGCATCCATTGCCACATAGCTGACTTTATCAATTGATGCTTACAGGGATTGAAGGACCTGAAGGAACTGTCTACTCTAAAGGGGTTTTTACTCTCAAGATACAAATTCCTGAAAGGTTTTTAGTCTAATTTGTCTTTATTAAATAATGGATTTTATTTTTTTTATGAAGTTTTCCTTTACCTATCCTCCCTCTATTTTGTTTTTGTTTTAATTTAAGCATACGAATTAGCCACCATTTTTAACATTTCAAAATGCAGATATCCTTTCCAACCACCAAATGTGACTTTTGTTACACCCATTTACCATCCCAATATAGATAATGGAGGCCGGATCTGCCTTGATATCCTCAATTTGCCACCAAAGGTACATTGCGGAATACTCTATATCACTTACATGTTTTGAAGTTGCAAATATCTCTTTATTTTAATGATTTGGCGTATTGACTTCTGTCATGTTACTCGTCCATGCATGACATCCACCATATATGAAACATGTCCATGCATATGTCATTCTAGGGAGCATGGCAACCATCCCTGAACATTTCAACAGTTTTAACAAGTATTGGCTTGTTATTGAGTGAGCCCAACCCAGATGATGGCCTCATGGCTGAAACTGTAAGTATATTTACATGCTAGAGAGGAATGCAACAAAACCAATATAGTGACACTCTACAATTTGCCTTCTTGTTGGTGTGCAGAGCAGGGAGTACAAATACAACAGACAAGCTTTTGACCAAAAAGCCCGATTCTGGGCTGAGAAGTATGCAAATCAAGGAACTAGTGGAAGGATCAATACTTGTGGCATGTCCATGGTAGTAAGAAACCATAATTGGCTTTCATATTGATTTCTGCTCTCGTGTTCCAAGCAAATTATAATTTGGAGTCTGAAAAGCTCCAGCTAAATTGGATATCCCTATGTAGGCTTTTCAAGAGACTACATCAATCTGGGACTTCGAAAGTCCTTATTAGGGGCCAATGTCTTCCAGTCATCCTTGACAGACATCATCTAAAATTATTGAATATTGTTGTGGAAAACAGGAGAGTAAGTTCTGGCTTTATTTTTGCAAGATTGACTCTTTAAAGTTTTCTTTTGCAGCCAAAGATGGAAGTTGAGAGGACAGAGGTCTTTACAGAAGATGTAGCCAATGAGAATGAGGGGGGCCAGAAGAGACTTCGGTTGACTGGTGAAAAGTTCTCACTAAAATCAAGAACATCAGTTAAAGAGAACCAAAATGATAAGGGGAATGTGGCACCTCCTCGACGACTATCAATATCAAGCTCTCAAAATTCTCTTGTGGGCTCATCTAATGCTTCAGTGTCCCCACATGCTACAACAATTCATACTTGTCACAATGCTGAGAAGGCTTTGAATGTAAATCACCAGCAGATGAAGGAAGGCCCAAAGATCGTGGAGACAATTATTGTTGCAGATAGTGAAGAGAGTGATGATGAGGGTGGCAGACATTCAAGATCAAGACTGTCTCTTAAGCGGAAGTAAATAGCAGGAAAATGGAGTGACCGACCAGAGAAATTTCAATTAGGTCCATGATTTTCCACTGGGACTGGTGCTGTCCTCTAAATATCAAGTCACACATGTACAAACTCTGGAATTTTTCATTCTGTTCAGTCTGGTTACTATCTGTTTTTTGCTAAAGATCAATGATCACAATGTGAAAAAATTGAGACTAGCTATAGACTTCAGAGACATGATATGGATCAGAAATTTCTTGTATTCTGGAGTCGTTGACAGGTTGCCTTGTTATACAGTCCTAAATGATTCATGTCATGTCCTTGAGCTTGGAATTTTTCGCCATCTGTCATTTTGCATGAATTTATAAATGTCATGTTCTTAAACATGCTGACAACGGAGGTATCTTGAGATCTTTAAACTACCAAAATCTGTTTTAGCTTTTTCATGGTCCAGCAAGAATTTAATAGCTTCCCAGATCTCCATTCTCTGGTTTTGTAGTCATGAATAGTTCTTATCAACACCCTGTTAGTGAAACTTCTCTTATCCTATCATCCTATGCTCCACCTGTTACAGAAATCGTCAATGTCTGGATTTACCTCAGCCCTCTGTCTATTGAGCTTATCTTTTTTCATTCATCAAGGGAAATTGTGCAATGTCGCAAACTCCAATGCTGAAAGCTGGAATGGATTGAAACCAAGGCTAACTTTGTAGGTTTGGGTGTGAGCCCGCAAATAGTCTCACTGAGATGTGAGTTATTTGTGCTGACTTTTGTCAATTATTTTTCTCTCCATGTCAAACTAAGGGTTTATTTGGATATTCCCACAAAATTGGACTGAAATTATTGCAAAAATTTGGCCTATTGGCTCATCTAGCTAGCATCTTCAAAAAGGCTTACTCAAATCCAAGCCCTTGTGCTGTAGGAAGGAAAAAAAGAACCATGAAGGTTTTCTTTTTCTTTCCACAGGAATTGGGTTGGAAGGTGTTTGGTCGATAAGCTAGCCATGCTTGAATGGGTGGCTCGATCCACGAATCTTGCAGGTTTCAGCTCTATGGTGTATATTGTAGTAGGCCTTAAGATTTTACAAGTTTTTAGAAGAGATGGAAATGTTAACAAGATTAAATTCTAATGAATTTTATGTATATTTCTTTCAAAAAAGAGCTCTTTGTGTGTATGTATATGTATATATGTATAGATAATTTTTTATATAAGTTTTTTTGACTCAAATTTTTACAGACATTTGGATTACTATATTTGACACTTTGAAAATACTTTTTTTGCTTGTTTCCATGCAAAACCACCAAAATTATGCATATGTAACCAATGTAATTTCATTTTATTATTTCTCTCCATGGTTTTTAAATAATTTTTCAAGGGTGTTCAGATCAGAACTCATTTAAACTAGAAAAGAATAAATCAAGATTAGATCCCTGATTTGATGTAAATTAACTTAATTAATCAAATATATTATTTGTGGCTCTGGATAATCGTAAATTTTCTATGTAATTATTTGGTTCATGACATGCAATGCATGTATTTAGATATATTTTATTTTCTTAGTTAATTTAAACATCACATCTTCGAGTATACATTTTGGTGGTAGAGTCTGCTTGTTGGGTCACCGGACAACTCAACGAAACTGCATTAGGTTAAACCAAATCTTCGACCATTGACTTGGTGAAGGTCAGCCTCGGCATTGCCTGTCCAACCTCTCTCAGTTGACGTTTTTAATATTTTCAATTACGGGGCCGGACCCAGAAACCCAATGAAGAAAACCAAAGCCCACCCCCCAATTCAATTAGACACATGCCATGTCTTCACACACGCACACAGCGAAGCGCGCACAGAGAGAGAGAGAGAGAGAGAGAGAGAGGAGAAGTGGCTCTTGTATTTGAGCAACGAGACTTTGGTCCGCCAATGGCACAGATCACTCAGCTTTTAAGCTAGGGAAGGTTCCATGTTTGATCCGGAAATGCTAAGGTCGGCCGGAACAAAGGTGACGGCGAATCAACCAAGAATTGAGGAGCAGTGTTAGGACGCCGATGAATCAACTCCGCAGCTTTGGAAGGTGAGTACAACTTGTAAGAAAGTGTGCTTGCCGAAAAAAATTTGGTGGGGACTCTGATGCTTAAGTCATTCACTCTGATCAAGGCTGAGGTCGGAAAGATCGGAATAATCTGAGGTCAGGATGGCTAATATTTTCTTTATCGATGCTTTGCCTAGCTACCATTATTCAAGAAAAAAGGGAGGGAGGCTGCATGCCTTGGTATAGATTAAAGAATGGACCATACCTAATTGTAGTATCTACACGAATTGGCAAAGTTTCAGTGGCCTCAAAATACCTGGTCTAATTCTCTTCTTGCGTGTGCATTCTGGAGAAGAATAAGAAAAAGAATATTAGCATCTCTTTGTTGGTTTCTTTTCCACCTTCCTCTTTTATCCACTTCTTAGATTGCCAGTTATAGTCACTTATGCAGCCTTCCTTTTCCCTTTATCTCACATACTTGTTTTATTCATTGGATAAAGTACATTAAAAAAAAAATATGAGAGGTTGTTTTAATAAATCTTAGTATACTTTCTAGTTTTAATATTGAGTTACACTCTCTAATAAATAGAAGCAGATGTTGAAGTCAGGAAGAAACAAAAAAAACGTGAAGCATGATCAAAATAAATGAGTCAATTCTAAAATACCAATGTACATTTTTTTATTGGCAGGATATTAAAATACCAACTTACAATCCTCACTGAGAAGATCATATCTTACCAGTTTCAAAATAATCCAATTCACCGTGCTTTTGCTGTCCACTCTAATTTAAACCTCTAGTATTTTTCAAATTTACTAAATATCTTTCAATAAAAAAACTCCAAAGAAACAAATAGATAGTGCTTTTTTTTTAAAAAAAATTTGTACTATCCAAAATACTTCAAAGTGCTCCACTATAAATGAGGCAATCCAATCTACATCACTATTTGGCAGCAGATATGCCTTATCATAGAGAGAAACACTCTCTCCCTCGAGCACCTTCCGGAATTAGAGCAAATGATTGCACTATCAAGTTTTCGTCCATGAAAGTATCATGATGTTTTTACCCTTCAAATGGACTCGTACATTAAGATGACATCCAAAAATTTAACAGCACAGTATCTAAAAACTATGTGATCCCTCCCCCCTGCATAATTTTAACCTGAATAAAAACAAATATATATGAAATGCCGCTTTCTACCCCAAAAAAAGGAAAAAGAAAAGAAAAGAAGTGCTAAAAAGTGCTTTTCATCTTTTTTAAATTCCGACGTATCCCGAGGATGGGTTCAGGTGCCAAAAGTTTCTTGAGTTCTTTGACTGAGTAAACCTGGATAGAGATGAAAAAGAGGGCTTTATTCACGGTTTCTTTGGGAAGCGAAGAGCCCCAAAAGTGGAGGGCAACTTTGGAGAGGGTGAGGAACTGAGCGAAGAGGAATGCTAAAATCGAGAAAACAGATGGACTGCAGCAACATCAGGAATTACGGGAAAACTGATAAACCATAGGTGGGGTGGGGCCATGGCTCAGGTGGGGTCCGCCTAAAGCTCCACCCCTGGTCATACATTGATTTCATGTTGAAATAGGACCGTTTTGGGAAAGCAAAAACGAATCTAACGCATGTGGTTCATGGTAGTTTTCCCTTTTCCAACTCTTCTTATTTACTTATTACTTATAGATTCATTCTAGTGAAGCCATCTTGACATTGTTCTGAACAGATGTGTTAACATTTTCTGCGTTCTTTCAGCAATGTGGTCACCAAGATTTAGTCATTAAAGTATTACTGATAATTTGCAGTATGTTGTCCCAAGTGATCAGCCTGTTTTTTGGGTTGCAATCAAGAGTTCATAGAGATATAAATTATTTCAAGAAAATCTAACAATTAATGTAGTCTGATAATCAAAAACTTTAATAGTAAGAACGACAGTTAATATTTTTGTCTGAGCACCTACCTGGAACAAATCAGAGATTCTTTACCAAACAAACATTATCAAGAACAAGTAGCAGGTCGCAATAGAGAGGCAATATAAAGTCCTTGGATTGATTTTTGGTATTTCATAAATTTAATTAGTAGCATGAAATGATGGACTATATTGATGCATACTCATCTTAAATATGCAATTTGTTGGTTTTTGGATTAACAGGTATCAGATGCCTCCCCCTAATGCTCCTGATGCTTTGCTACATGAGCATGGACGCTCCTCATCATCAATTCATGGCCCTCAGCGTGGTAAAGAGATTGATAACTAATAATATATCGGTTAAAAAAATTATTATATCATTGTTCACTCGTTACTTTATTTTTGTTCTGCAGGTGGCTGAATATGTAAGTTTAATTGTGATGATTTCCTCTCTCTTTATTAGCATTGGATGTGACTTGTGAGGCCAGCTGTGATGTAATTTTTGTTTTCTCAGGGCAATTGAGCAGCGTCTCGTACTGTATATGAATTGTTACGTGGATTGTTCCATGTCAGACTTGGGTTCAACATCTTTCTTTCTTTTTACCTGTGTAACTTGGTGCTGAATTCAACTGCATTCCAAGTTGTCATGACTTTTGGATATTGATCAATTTATGATGTGTTTTTGTATTGGTGCATAGATTGAGTATATAAATAATAATTGACCTTGCATTTGAGATTTGCAGGTTAATTTTATTTTGGTTATTCATGATGAAATATAAGTATATAATGCATGCAATTCAAAAGCTAGCACAACCTATGCTAGCCGTCAACATTATCGGTAATAGAATGTTAAAGGTAATACTTATTTCAACTCCTCTATAAAATAGATATTTATACTCGTAGTTAAAATCATTGCACCCGTCATTCACTGAGAACCTCTTTAGTTCTCTAAGTATCGTCTTAACTTAGGCATCGAAAAATACGTTTCAGTAAAAAAAAATTTTCATCTTTGCTGTTTAAGATCAGATCTCGGTTGCGCACCAAGATCCCGAACATAACCATCCATTTCAAACTGCAGCTTTGTACGATCCAAACAGCTCATCGCCGAGCCCTCCGGTATCTCTCTCACTCGACATCTAGGTCAAGCTAGTACTCAATGGCAGCAGCACCAAAGTTCAACGAGTCACGGTTGCTGGCTGCACTGTATAGTATTAATATTATTTAACAGTATTTTATTTAAATATAGCAGCAATTGTATTGTAAAATGTCAGTAAACCTCGCGATAATAGTCTAGAATTGGCTTGAAATGTTATCCATATCAATGGTTGCCTAAACCACAGCAAAACAAAACTGCCAGAGAAAGTTTTGCAACCAAGCGGTCGTATCCTCCGCTATATTAATTCAATTCTTATTATTTTTTAGTATTTAAATTTAATTCCGGCTCCAATTTTGATAATGAACTGAATATAGCGGAGGATAAGACCATTTGAATTTTCATTCCAATGTTATTTTGATTTTGATTTCGATTTCAGTGGCGAACCGAACACGACCAAAAATATATCTTCACCTGTAAGCTGATGAATATGTATAATTTTCTCAGCAATTTGTTCTGACTACGGCTGAGATATGTACAGTCAGTATCTCGTCCATTTAGTACCACTGTCTTACTATGTCTCTCGCATTATCAAATTTCTCTGTTTTGATAAGAACTTTAAGGACAACATGCTGAGGATATGTTTGGAGGGCTCAGACAAGTTATGATCTCTCCTGCTTTTGGCTGCAGTCCAGTTTCAGCAACCTGTCATTTGCTTCCAAATTCTTATTTTCTCTACTGTTTAACTTTTATATGTATGTTTCTTGCATCATGCTCCGGTCATTGTTCACGCCTGGTTGAACAACTTCTGAACCTTGCTGCATCGAACTGCTTTATGCACTGTTTCTTGATCATAGAGAGCTGGAAACACTGCTTTATCTTCTTTTGGCATATTTTTTTAAAAAAAAACCTTTAAGTACAGCAGCACTGCAAGATCACTAAAAGGCCATGTCTTTTGATTTCAATCTCTGAGACTTCGACTTATGTATTGTTTACGATGTATGACAGGGTCTCTCAACATTAGAAATGAAGAGTCTAACTCAAATTGCTAGCATAATTTTAAAAATCACACAATAACCTGTATAAGTCGATGATAGTTTTTTTATTAGCACGATCTTTATCGGTCAGTATTTTTTTTTTATTAGCATGATCTTATATAAGTCTATATTATTTTTCTATATGAATCTGTACGTGAGTAAATATAACCTCCGAGATGTACCGAATGTGATGGAATAAAGAAATAAAATAATTTTTTCCTTTCTCGTTTTCTCTTCTTCTGCAAATATTTTAACATTGTATCAAAGCCACCGATCACCTGATCTGTTGCCACCATGTCTTATGCCTTTGTTGTAGCCGTACTTGCCATGTCTAGAAGCTTTGATGACCCTTATTATCAATCTATCGATCTCTATTCCTAGGTGAATTAACACACGAAGATTTTCTATTTTTCGATAGATCTACAGATCCTTTGTTTTTCCACTGATCCTTTATTTTCTTGTGAATCAACATTCAAAAATTTAATATTCCTTAGTAGATCGGTGGATTAATACTCGAAGATTCTTTGTTTTCTAATGGATTCGTAGCTCCTCTCTACTGTTTTTCTTTCCTGCTTCAGATTTTTCATTTTCTCTCCTCACCGTCGCTTAGTTTCTTTCTCTCTATCTTCGATTTTATTTGTTACCTCTAGCTCCTTCACTATCTAGCTCAAGGTCCTCTTGTTCCTCTTTTATGGTGCCTCCATCTACAAGGGTAGTCGACCTTTAGTTGCCTTCTCTCAAAGCTTTATCCTTACTGCAACTGTTATCTTCTATATGCCTTCTTGCTGCCATATTATCAGACAAGTCAATCAGCCAATTGCTCCTCTTTCATGATAACTCCGTCTACGAGGATCGTCGACCTTCAGTTGTCTTCTTTTTAAGCTTTGTTCTCACTACAACTATCATCTTCTATGTGTCTTCTTGCTACTACATCATCAAACAAGTCAATCAACCAAATCGGCAAAACACGTGCACGTCAGTCTGTCGCATTAGTCGGACACATTGATAAACACGCTGGTTTGCTTTGTTAGTCAGTCATATCAATAGATACATTAGTCTACCTCATCGGTTAGCTACGTCAGTATTACCAAATATATCAGTTTGCTGCATTAGCTTTCTGATATGTCGTATCAGTTTATAAGCTGCTATGTCAGCTTCTGTTCTACCATATCAAATTCTGCATTATCACATCACCTTGACACATGAGTTTTTCATATCAGCTTCTGAGTTATTATGTCGACTCCTAATCTGCTATATCAACTTTTGAGCTGCTATAACAGCTCGTGTTCTGCTACATCGGGCTCTGTAATACCATGTCAGCTTTTAATCTACGACCACGTCAGCCTCTGAGCTGCTACATTAGCTCCTACTCTATAACGTTAGCTTATGAGCTGCTACTTTATAAGCTTCTGATCCAGTACATTAGTTTCTGAGTACATTCTTGATCTGGTTTTCAAACAATTGACACCTATAGTACCATCTTTCATTTGAAGAAGGATGTTAGCATAATTTAGGTATCACGTAACAACATGTATCAGCTCATAATTATTTTTTTTATTAACATAATCCTATATCGGCTTATATTATTTTATTTGATATAATATATAACTCCTGAGATATACCAAATATGATGGAACAAAAAAATAAAATTATTTTTCTCTTTCTCTTTTTCTCGTGTTTTTCTTCTTCTACAAATATTTTAACACAAATCAAAATAGAACTCTTATTTCTTACATAATCTCAATGTGTATTTATTTATTTTTAAATCTTTGATGTCATGTGCAGGGCTAAGCTTAAGATGAGGCTGGATATGCCAACTAGTAGGCCAAAATAAATGAACATGGTGTGCTGGAACGACCAGCGAAGAGGACAAACGAGTTTTCATGAACCAATGTACCTTTGCCTGCTTGAACCATTCCAATCCTAAATTAAAACAACCATCAAAATCCCTGAGGTGGTGCTGCCAAGATTGCCGGTGGTTCACGGCTTCAGCAATACAGATGGCTTCCTAGCTAATTACAAGCAGATTCCACAAAAAAATCCAAGTTTGGTGAGGCCAGACTTCATTAAAAGGAGGAATCCTTGTCTCTTGAAATTTCAAATGGTTTCCCTCACAGAGCCCCTTTCATACTTTTTTAGCCTGGCTCTCCATGTAGCACCCTGATATCACAGACTGATATATAGCAAGCATTAGACGCAAAGGATTCCTGTCCCATGTAACACAGGAGTCCAGGTAAAATCACAGAAAGTATACGGTCGAGGATGTAAAAAAACACATAAAATAGCCTCGCAGGTACCAGGATGCATGTAGAACCCCTTTGCGTACCCTGCTGATTTCTCTACATGCCACCAGTTGGAATTTTATCTGCTTTCACTCATGTCTGCTAATTTCAATCTTAGCGCAAGTTTTCGTTGATCAATTAACAGAACAACATTTAGCTGTACCTGTGTTCGTCATGAAACGATCGATCCTATATTTTTCTTTTCCAGTTGTTGCAGATCGCCTTACTGCTCATTTGTTTTAGGCCGAGGTCATTGTCAACTGGAGAATCTAGTTAGGTCACCTAAATCTCCTTACGTTACAGTCCACTACGAGAAACTAATCATGTCTTGCATGACATTTAGCATGCACAGAGATAGTTAAACCTCAGAAGCGTTCCCAAATTCAAAACCAAACCTTGAACCAGAAGCCCCTGAAGAATTTAGAGCTTCGTAGGTGAGGTAGGATTCAATGCGTGGATACGACTGACATATTATAGGCGTGTGTTGGGCTTAAGAAAAACTCCATTGGAACCCCGGGACCATCAGCCGACCCCTATCAAATCAGATAGCAGTTCGGAAGGAAGACCAGTAGCTGCGGTGTTTGTCTCCCATAGGTTGGTACGATTGTTGTGCCCATACCTGCAACTTAACTGTTGCCCATGCACCCCACCAGTCAAAGGTGGCCCTTTTACTTTCTCCCCATCCCAAGGTTCGCACACCAACGATCTCATCTCACGTTCGATCACCACTCTCTCTCTCTGTGTCGGGCAATCAGTGCTGCGTGTGCTTGTTTTTATTTTCTTTTACTGGTTGTAGGGAGTTTGGTGGGTCTGGTCACCGCCCTCTCGCTGTTGGTGTCCTCCAGCCATCCCCCGGTGCCTGAAGGACCGCCCCAGCGGCTGACAAAAAGGGACTAGAAGCTTGGAATAAATGAGCCCCAAGCGCAAAAGGAGACACAACAAGGGAATCTATCTCTAAATCTAATTCTCCCCATTGTCTTTACTCTTTGATCACGCAGCGCTAGCTCTCCGCGACGTTTCTTCTGTTTGTTTGTTTTTTTAAAACAAAATCTTCCTTTTGTTTCTTTTACTCTCCCTCCAGACTCCAGATGAGGACCATCATGGCAAGAAGCGCCCACGAGGCATCCTTCTCCTTCTCTAAGAGGCAGTTCCAATGGATTATTGGAAAGGGAAGCGCTTGTGAGGAGAAGAAGCACGCGGATGGGGAAGGAGAGGAAGAGTTTCTAGCTTTCTCCAACTCCTCGTCAGGTGTTTGTGATGTTAAGGCCGTGGCGGCGGCCGCTCCGCCGGCTGCAAGGAAGAGGGGAGCTTTCTCCGCTGCCGTGGCCGTCTCGAGGCTCCGGTCGGTGCTGACAGCGGCGATTGCCGGGAGGCGTCGGCCGGCAGGGCTCGGCCCTCGCGTCACGGGCACCCTCTTCGGGCACCGCAGGGGGCATGTCCACTTCGCATTCCAGGTGGACCCCCGGTCGTGCCCGGCGCTGCTCATCGAGCTCGCAACGCCGACGAGCGCGCTGGTGAGGGAGATGGCATCGGGGCTGGTGAGAATTGCCCTCGAGTGCGAGCGGAGGGGGTCCGGCGGCGGCCGGAGGGCGGGGGAGAAGCTGGTGGAGGAGCCTCTGTGGCGTGCTTACTGCAACGGAAAGAAGTGCGGGTATGCGGTGCGGCGCCAGTGCGGGCCGGCGGACTGGAGGGTGCTGCGGGCGGTCGAGCCGGTGTCGATGGGCGCCGGGGTGCTGCCGGGGGACGGCGGCCCCAACGGGGAGATGATGTACATGAGGGCGAGGTTCGAGCGGGTGGTGGGATCTAAAGACTCCGAGGCTTTCTACATGATGAACCCTGATAGCAATGGTGGCCCTGAGCTCAGTATCTACTTGCTCCGAGTTTGATTCCAAGGATTCCGATCCTATCATTCCCTGGCCATGGAAAAGGATTTAGGTTTGTTCCGGTAAGCATCGTATTTCCATTCTGCTGGTAATAATAAACTTGTTTTGATTTGGAGCTTGTTTTGTTAGATTTAGTGGAGAGGATGTTTTGTAGCAGTATAGCGGCGTACTACTGGTAACGCTTAAAATTTGCGGTTGGCTTCGAGGTTTGGTGACAGCATTGCGTACGTTCGGAGTATGTATGTATATTATAGTTGGCTGCGTATGCATGTATAGCTTTCTTTTAAGAATAGGAGGATCCCACGTAATGAATCCTCCTGCATGTAGTTTGATGGATACGTATTCCTAAATGGATGCCTCAGTCGTAATTTCTTTGTGTTATTTGGATGGATAACTTTTCCTAAATGATATTTTTTTCAGATTAAACGACTTTAATCAGGCTCCGATTTTTTTAAAAAAAAATCGGACGCGGACCATTTTGTTGTCAACTTTAGTCTTAATTTTTGCTGTATATTAGATTACCCGTCCTCCTTCGTCCAACGTTCCAGATTTAAAATAGAGGTGGACAGATAAAAGCCTAGACATAAACAAGCCGCGACATGGAGATGAATTGTCATTTCCAGTGGTCAAGGTCCCTGCAGTGAGTGAGATGACACAGGAGGCGGAGGTACTGAATATTTAATTCGATGGTATATGGATGGAACTTGGAAGTGATGTGTATATTATTATATTTATACAGGACGAGGCATGGAAAAGATGGGTTTTGGTGCATCTGCTTTATTTTAGTATGGTCCAGGCCAAAAAGAGGACATGTTTGGCTTACGAACAATAGGCAGCCAGGCCAACTATGATGGGTCGGTGCTGGATAATGGCCGTAGGGATGAAAGTGAGTTTCGTCATTAAAAATTCGAACTTTAGAATCGTGGCGGTGAAAGGATATCGGTTATTTAACCGCATAATTTTTAGAGCAGAACTGGAAGCTGTCTGGGTAGATCTCCAATACGTTCCATGTGTGCTCTTATTTTAGTCATTTTGGAGGATAACTCGGCTACGGTCATCAGCTGGATCCAGAGGGTCCGAAGGTTGGTGCTGCTGATCATCCCTTGATTCGTAATATCTAGATGATGATGAGGGATGAAGGGATGGTCCAGACGAAACATGTATTTAGAGAAGCCAACGGGACTGCGGATTGGGTGCCACGTATGTGGCTAACTATGCTAGTAGTATCCTATGAGCAGGGGATGGGGAGCTGCCTCGAAAGCTCCGTGATATTTTGTTTTCTAATTATTTTGGATGCATTTATACACATATTGTATAGATCACTCGGTCTAGCAAAAAAAAAAAAAAAAAAAAAATTTTTTTTTTTTTTTTTTTTTTGCTAAGGAAAAGGGGTAGGGGGGGAAGGGACAAGCCCACCCCCGCGTAGCAGCCCCCACTGGGCCTCCGCCCCGCCAGGAGAATGTTCGATGCGGGCAGAAATGGCCGTGTGTTGGGCACCCCGACCGGTTTTACTCATACCCTCCCCACCCGTGGGCCCGGCTCAGCTACTCCTCTGAGCTCTGGCTCGAGTCCCACGTGTGAGTACGTCACACCCGGCACCACCCCGGCTACTAGCGGTTCAAGAGCGGTCCTACACCACAAGTCCAAGCAGTGGCCAAAGTAGTGAGCTCCGGTCCACAATTTAATCGTCGCCGCAGCGATTCGAACTTGAGACCTTGTGGTTAGAATTGCTGCCCAGTACCACTAGGCTACCACCTTGGTGGCAAACATCAGGCAACTAGGCCAAGGGTAGCTCAATAATGTATAACCTGTACAGAGACTTAAACTGGTGTTATAAGAACAACTCGTGCATCATTTTTTTTCATTTTTGAGGACGCATGCCCCAGCGTTTGTGCCTTCTGCCTTGGACAACGTCCTAGTTTGTTGGCCACCATATAAGGATATTGTTTTAAGTCTTGTATAGCTTTTAAACTTCTCCATAAGAAAGAGAGCCAGAGAGAGAGAGAGATGCAACTAGGTTCTCTTCAACCTGGCTATCTTGTTTGATTAATAATATAGACAGTTTGTATGATATAAAGGCAGTTGCCAAATACGTAGAACCAATATACTAATATTTATATATCTTGGTTCTCATCCAAGCTCGGTAAACAGAGTTTCTTCATCATTCAAAGAGGACGAAATGTAGAAGTAGATTTACCTTTATGTTGGGGCATAGCATGGAACTTTTTTTAAGTAATTTAGCCTTGGGAATTATATCTGAAGACCCTGGCCTACTTCTGCACGAGGACTTGGGTAGTGCGCCCTACCCAGTGCTAAGTAATTAATTAGCCTTCATGGTAGCTGACACCTGACGTAGGTGTGTGGTATGGATATTTATGCAACATGCTACCCTCCTTATTTTAATAAAAGCTTCGCACTATTGCAAATCCCTCATGTACTTGTTACCAGTTTAGCGAACGAGAGCAGTTTTTCCTCCATTCTGCTAAATTATATTAACCTGTCAGGATTATTTTAGATCAAACCATCTAGGAATCGGCTAACCGGCATTTCTATCTGTTGATGCATTAAGTAATTGCAATTTTCACAATACCACGACTATTAAGTTTCCCTTCGTTTTGAGCCCCACCATATACCAATCAATTGTAAACGGGACAATGCAAACCCTTCCTTTAGTGGAATTTCCTGTCACTTGTGGAACAGTGCTGGGTTTGCTAAGCCCAGCATTTGTGGGGACACTCGTCATTTTGACAGGAACAGGCTCATTGTAGCGAGGGAAAGATGCGTTGAAATCTGGTCTTTTTGAAATTTGGACTGTTGTTCAGATTTGCCATCCCAAGGCATACAAAATACAAAGCAGACAGATATATATATATATATATATATATATATATATATATAGAGAGAGAGAGAGAGAGAGAGAGAGAGAGAGAGATTTCAGTGACTGCAGTTTACAGCTCGGACATGAAAATCTACATATATACGGAGAGAGAGAGATTTCAGTGACTGTAGTTTACAGCTGGGACATGAAAATCTAAACGAATTGCGACATCATTTAAGTAGCCTCCGGAATTATCTGGCGCAGGGTTTACTGCAAGGGGCTCAAAGCTAAAGCTCGCCGGAACTGTTGCCGCTAAAATCCGATCTAGTAGTCAGGAAATTTTTAATTTGCCGACACTTCGGTCGAATAGTGGTGCACCGAAGAAAGAGAGGCATGTTGAATTGGCCATGATTGAACCCTCTGATACTTAAGTCGGAAAGGACCTTGAGGAACAGCATAGAGATAAAACTTATTCTAGCGTGAGATATCATATGGTCTCATATTTGAATCCAAGTAGCCAATGTGAGTACCACACGGTTTCACAGATGTAAAGTGATGCATGGCGAATTTTTCTCGTGAATTGAAAATTATTGAATGCACTATATGCACGGCGATGCTGGTGCACACCACCAATTACGATGTATTACTGTAGCCCAGTCACTTAGATGGTGAATGTAATCTAAGTTGATGCATCTCTCTGATTGATGGGGAGCACCATACATGCAATGATTTCTCCTTATAAGTTCAGTACCTGCACTTTCTAACCAAACGTGCAGGACAGTGCTTTCGGAAGCTCACTTGGATTGGCCTCCCAACTTACGGCTACAAATGAGTAGGGTTGGTGAAAAGGAAAAAGGCTTAGATGTCATCATGGGTGAATGCTGATGCAAATTGGAATGAAATCAGATTTACAAGCCCGTGAATTGCTTCAGAGTCAGCGAGTTTCACAGGAATCCTCGGATCTCTGAGCAACGAAGTGCAATTCATGGGAATTGTTGCATCTCTCACAGTGTTCGTCAGCATCATGAGACGATTATCATGTGAGGCGAACTAAAAGTTCCAGTTTAATAGAGGCAATTCCTTAATTGAACTTAAAATATGTATCAAAGGATCTAACTAATGTTTGGCTGTAAAATGAATCGCTCTGGACTGGTTCACGCCAGGTCAAGCTCCGTTGTATGCAACATGCTGTGGAATCCACAAGTTATTTATAGCTGTGAGATGGAAAATCAAGCCAAGGTTTCAAGATACCTCAGATCATTTTAGCAGTTGCCTAAAGCAGGGGTGGCAATAGTTTGAGTCGGGTCGGGTCAAGTTAGGTTTTCAGGATAGGTTATTCTTGATCGTCAGAAGACTCAAGAGAAATAATTTAACAAACGATTGCAGTTTCATGCACGAAATTATTTTCTTTTCTTTTTTTGAAAATGAGCTTAATTTTTTAAGGTTCAATGTTTTCTCATAAGATCAAATCAAGGGTGAGAGATACACTAGTTTTTGCTAGAAACACGAGTTATAATAAAATACATGCTCAAGATATTGTAATTAATTATGGTAAATTGCAATGCTAGATTCCATCTTTTGCGGAATTCAGGTTTCTCTTTTAATCAGCATTTGAATACTAATTTTACAATTAAATTTGGTAAGAAGGGCATGCCATCCTGATTTCATTAAGTAGTGAAACTGTGAAAGGTAAAGTAATTTACAGAAATAATAATTTACAATAGTAATAAGGAACGTGCGTAGGATACTTGGGAAGCTTGCTGCCCTAATAGATGGGTAAGTTGTGTGGGGTCTTTCTTAAGTTATTAAAGATACTCTCGTTACATTCTTTCTAGAGTACCCATAATATGGTAGTAGCAAGCACCCTCCATCCATACCGCTGTTGTGAAGGAACTTCATATTGGATATCCATGAAGACTCAATGTCAGCAAGTAGCAATGGAATCCTACAATTTTTGGCGTGATTCGATAAAGCTAAAAATAAGAATTCATTATATCCTATGTTATATTCTAAAAAAGAAGCATTTTTTATATTTTCTATATCTAATAATATACACATCCAGCTATATATTTTGTATATACATCTCCCTCTGTAGTCGTTTCAGAAAGGCGGATAACAAATCCATTTCAAAAGGACAATTTAAGAATATATAAGTATATTACATGCGTGAGACACAAGTAGGAGATGCAGGCCATTGCCGCTTGATTAGGTTATCAAATATTAAATAATCCGTCTTAAATAGCTAGCCACATAAAAACGATTAATTTAGTTGACTAGGCGTTGGAAGTTGCCAAGCATCTTTTGCGAAGTCATAGCATCTACCGCTACTATTGAGAAAACTGTAGCAGGATTTGATGCGAATAGTTTACCTGAAGTCCTGTGTAGTTTGTAGGTACTTGGTTGTAGAATGAGTTTACCTTTGGATCGTAGAAAATCCCAAGTTAGGCTCTAAAATGAGAATAAAAATAGGTGACTTTAATTCCAACTATTTAGTTGAAAGAAATTTCATTCCTATCCATTCCAGATCTACGAAAGAATAGAAATGTCTAAATCATCCAAAACTCAATCCTATCTTTTTCTCGTTACGGACCAAATACGTTGAAAAATATAATCATTCTTATTCATGTTCCAATCTATCCTGATTCTGATTCTAATTCTAATTCTAATTTTGATTTCGTACCGTTGTAGTATGGCTTCATATAAGTCTGCAAAGGTGCAGTGGAGTGGCCAGTTTCTGTCCAATGGCGTAGGGACACTGGGGACCGATTTCCAAAGGAGGACACCTTCCGCTGTAACTCCTCCAAGATAAGTTGTTGATAGGGGTGACTGGAGATCCTCTCCGCTTTCTAATATAAGAGATGGAAGTCGCCCGGTACATTTTGTAATCCTTTTCAGAAGGAGCATCGAATGCTATCGAGTCTCTTACCTTTAGGGCTCGTTTGGTTCGCAGAAAAACGAGGGGGAAAAGTGTGGTCAACGGGAAAGTAATGAAATGCCTCTTGTTTGGTTGGAGTTTTCAAAGGAGAGAGATGGGAAAGTGGTATTCCCATGGAAATATGATTCCCACATTTCATGGGAAAGTCTTTCCCATGAGAAACATGAGAAAGTTACTTTTCCATGAGGTGGGAATCACTCCTTTTTTATTTTTTCCCAAAAAGACCCTTCAGCATTAAAGAAGCATTAAAGAGGCATTAAAGACCTAATTTTTATTAAGGGCATAATAGGAATTATACATAACTTTCCTAGGAAAGTGGATGGTCAACCAAACATAAGCACTTTGGAAATTAGTCACTTTCCCATGGTTAACCAAACATGTCAAAAGTACTTTCCTAGGTATCCTCTTCCTAGGAATCTGATTCCCAGGAATCATATTCCTAGGAGGGAAAATACTTTCCGCGAACCAAACGAGCCCAAGTGCAAAGGGTGACAAGTAGCACGATCCTTTGGAGCAAAGTGAGGCACCTTTACGTAATGGGCCCTAGACGGTTCGCAAAAGAGTTCCCCTTGCGAAAAGGGCTGTACTTTTTTTTTTTTCCAAATTATGTAAAAGTAAGAAATACAAAGAAGAAAAACATTTAAAGCAAATGTTTAGAAAAAATTCTCGGAGTGCCGGGCGATAAAGGAGGCGACCCAGTCTGCTGCTATGTTCGCCTCCCTAAACACATATGCTGCCTAAAAGTTGTCCATCATCTGAGCCATCCTACAAGTCTTCCAGATAAGGGGATGACCATCACCATACCTATTTGCCCCTCGGATCCAATCGATCACCATAGATGAGTCTCCCTCGAGGTACACCCACTCGGCACCAAATACCAGCCTCGCATAGGATTACCCTTATAGGCTGCCCGCAGCTCAGCTCCGACTATTGTAAGCTTTGGCGTGCGCCGTCATCCTGCTGCTATCATCCTACCAAGATGGTCCCTGATCACAAAACCAATCCCTCCAGTCATATCATCCACTAACTTGTTTACTTTGAGACAGCCAAGGAGTGGAGGTACTCAAAAAAATAAGAACAAACTAGGGTTGTACCTTCCACGTGAAAGGAGAATTCTCCAATTTTTGGCACGAATCGACCGTAGAATCACCCAACGCTCTGAAGCTATGGAGATTTCAAAAGGAAAAGAAAAAGCTATTCGTAATCCTCATCTTTGGCTGCTAAGTACCTCTCCAATGGCTAAAATGGATTGACCAACCCAACCCCTTAAATATCCTAGGAGGCTGTATTAGCGAGATCCAACGGTTCCCGCCATCTCAGCGTAAGCTACCTCACGGCTAATTCGGGTTCCTATGCAAAAAGAAGATGCCCAGCAAAATCGAGATAGGTTCCTATAGGATTGGATTTCCCTCTTTAAAATCGGACGTGAAGGTTTCCTCTCATCCGGCTCAAGTAGTTACAGCAAAAAAAAGGACCAAATCTCTATCGCGATTGATTCCGTCCTATTGTGGGCAGCTTCCTAACACCCCCTACTCCTAAGCAGTAAACAGTATTTTTCCTCTTTCGTTCTTTAGTGGAAGCATGGAAAAATGGTTTATTTGAAAGCCCTCTTTTAGCCACTTAACACGAGAATTTCTGCGAAGATTGATTCTTGAAGAAAAGCTTTATCTAGGTAACTCCATCATTATCCATATTTACATATCTCAAAGCAAATAGTGAATGATCCAATGGTCGACTTGTGCAATGAAAAATAAATTCTTCTTTTTCGTATGAAAGATACAACCATTGTCCAAGTGCTGTCTACCACTTAGGATCACCGATGCAGATTCTTAGGAGTTGATGTTGAGCCCATGGATGAGTTCAAAAATGTATAGAAAGAATTTGATCATTGTCAGTTGCTGGGTCGATACTTTGCAAAAAATTAGAGTATTATTAAGACTGTACTAGGGCCAAGGCCCTTGATAGCCCTCGTAGTTCGTCCTAGCTAAAAGATTATGGTGAGAACATCAGCAATGACAGAGAGTCCTTTTCGTCAATATTTATTTGTGATAGAACCAAGGTCTGTGGTATTATTGAGTAGTACTGTAGATCTGCAACTAGAAAAGATTATTAAACGATAGAGGACAATAAAACTTACATAAAAATGAAGCCATTGACAACTTGATCTATTAAATCAGCCTAACTACAATCATAAGAAGAAGATCCAGATGCACTCTTCACCGCCTAAAAGTAGCACTGATGAGGAGGACCTCATAAGCAAGTTGAGTCAGTTATGGAGATTAAGAGAGACGTTATCTCCACGGTTATATAGAATTTAAGTTCATTGCAACCATTACAATATATATACTATCATTGTATTAAAAGCTTATCTTGAATCATAGTATAAATTAAATCAAAATAAGTAAAACAAATTTCGAGCATGGGCCCCATCCAGATGAGTTCAATCGGAGATAACATAGAGCTGTAAACATTAGCAATATCTAAGTCCCGTTATTATAGGTGAGAGAAGGAAGTTTTATTTTAACTTTATCAATGACCTTGTCAAAATCTAATTTGAGAGGAAGCCTACCAATATCCTTTGTTTTGAAGTTGATAACAATTTTCGGTGTAGAGACATAGTTACCAAGGATGTAACAGTTATGGAGAAAGATTGATTGTATGGAGTTGATGATTGTCTAGATTCCATTTTTTGGGTGAGTGACAATGAACTTGGATATTATTTTGATAATATCTTATATTATTTTTATTATCCTTCAAAATAAAAATAATAAAAAAATAGTTGATCTTGCTTATCAAAAGGTAATTTTTCAGTGCATCCCAAAAAGTGGCGACTCCCCATCTGGAAGAGAAAGGGGAGGGATGGTGGGGCCGGAGCGGCCGTCGTTCGTTCTCTTCGGTTCCTCGATCGTCCAGTACAGCTTCAGCAACGAGGGATGGGGAGGTATCCTCGCCGACATCTACGCCCGCAAGGTACCTGATTCGCAACCTCCAAACCCCTCTTCTTCCCCTTATTTGTCATCCACTTCATATAATTCTAATTCGAATTATGGATCCGCATCCGGGATAAACTGATGCTGGATCAAAATTCGTTAGTTTACGTGTCGGCTCCGACAAATTTCTACATCGGAAGAGATATGGTGATGATTTATGTTCAAAAAGGCATCTTAATGGCATGAAACCTGCAACAAATCAGACCATGGAAAAAGGATAGTAGTTTTTTAAGAACAGAAACATTCTCCTGATATGATGTCATGGGGTTTATTTTTCTTCTATTTCTTTGCCATAAAATCTGAGGTCGTGATGTCAACTCGAGATGATCTTTGGAACAAAATGCCTAAATCTCCAGTTCCACTCTACTGAATAAGAAGAAAATACTCATTATATTAAAGAACCTTAATTACAAGCCTTACCAGCGGACATATGGCTCTGTAATGGTGGCTCAAGATATGACATGTTACCTGACTTAATTATATGCTAACGCTAAAGCATTTACTTTAAGCTACATGCCATGAATCAAAAGATCGTTGAAGAAGATGTAACTCAGAAAGAATTTCTGAGCGAGATATTTGAAATTTCTATAATTTGGAAAAGAGAAGGATGTTCTTGTTGAAACGACGAGAAGATACTTGAAATTTCTATAAGTTGGAGAACGAAAGGGTGACCCATCCAGACTTTATTAAGAGTAATCGAGAGTACACTTTACATTGGAATTACAAGTGATTGTAGTTACAAGCAGTAGAATTGATTAGCAGAGGAGATTTGCCAGACGAGGCTAAATCGAGTTAAAGCTAGCTGCAGTCTTGGAAATAGGGATACTGGACGAAATGTTAAGAGTTCTAAGGATCTATTCATTGCTGCACTCCAGATGCATTAACATGTAATATATATAATATCAGTATCAGCAAATATGTGAGGTTGATGTATAATTAGACCTTGTCACCATGGTATAGCTAACTATCTTACTTCATCAAGCACAGCATTAGCATATGCTTGGCGCATATTTGTACCAGATATCATAACAAACTTGGCTATAAAATGAGGTCTTAGATAGTGCCTTAATTATAACTGGTGACCGGAAGATAGTTCTGCTGAGAGTGCTTTTAACCAAAAAAATGCATTTAGCTATTAGAACATTGAGAGAAGATGGTCAAAAGCTTAAAGTTCAGACTATATTTTCTATGATGATGTAAATCAACTCAAAGGAATTTCTTAAGAAAATGCTCTGACAGAATGGGCATGTTCCTTTGGGTTATTAAGAGCCCCTGCCAATATATCACGTCGATTGAAAAATGTAGTGTTAGATACCAAGGGTTGCCTCTTAGATGAGCGTGGGTTTAGCATGTGTTGTTAACTCTACCATTTACAAAACCACAAGAGGTTGTCAACCTGGATTCTAAGAAGTCCTATTAAGAGTGTTAAAAAGATCGTAATCTAGCTAATACAGTATGAGTCATTTCTTTTGCAGTAATCTTGTCAACAAAGTTTTGTTTCTTCACTGTCTGGTTCTCTTTATCAGACACTCATGGTCACTTCACAATCTCTGACAACTACACAATCATGGTAGGAGCAGCCAATCTGAAACTTGCCTCCATAACCTATCTCTTCATCCCTCTCCATTCATCACATATAACACTAATCCATCAAACACCATCACCAATCAACCTCTTCCCACTGCAGACCAACATAAACAGTGCAACTGTCTGTCATCTTTTAAGGAGAAGTAGACAAAACTCTACTCCTTTCTGTGACATTTTTTTCTGATTCTTAGGACCCTTCTTCTCTACACAAGCAAGAACTAGATGCATATTTATCTTTGGCTTTTCAGAGAGCGTTTGCTGAAAGCTTCCATGGGCTTAGTAGCTTCAATTAATTTAGGAGACTAACAAAAATGTAAAAAAGTCTTGATCAAAACTTGACAAAAAAAATTAAAGGCTTCATCTGATGCATTTAAATTGCAAGGTTCAACCCAATATTTGATTCAGATGCTATTGTATCCACCAATTGCCTTCTCTCACCACCAACCTTCACAACTCCATTCCCTTGTCCTCAAAAAAAATTCTGCAACAATAATTTAGCAGTGCCACCAAAATAAATGAATCAAGGGGCAACAATATATAAATGCTCTAACAAAAACCTCCAGTGCATTTATTGATAAAGGAACAAAAGAATACGAAAAGATGAATTCGTTATGCTAGTATCTAGAAGAGAGTCAGTGGTTGACAATCAGACTTTGCGTAGTTTAAGTTCAAGCATCAAAAAGAAAGAAAAACTCAAGCTTGACTTGATTCTGTCAGTTTGAATTATAAAAGAAAGATTCAAACTACATTAGTAATTCTCTAGCTTAGCAACACTTATCATCTAGGCACTTGCAGATGGTGTCCTCTTGAATTTAGGATTCTTGAGATGTCTTCTCCTCTTTTGAGATGTGAATAAAATCAACCAGCATAATTGAGGTATATAAACTCCTCATCCAACTCCATTTCAGTTTAATAAGATAACCAAATGCAACAAACCTCTTTCCTTTCAAGGTTTTCTTAACAGATTTTGTTTTTCCATTGGTTTTTATATAACCTCTGTATACAAATAAATATATTGATATAAAAAGAACAGTTTTTATATAAATAGTAACAAATCAACTGATGGTCAAATCTTATGTTCATATTGTGACAGTTTGTTTAACTTTTCTATCCTTGCCTCATGTTTCTTCTTGAAATGGAGCGCTTGTGGTCTTTTAGCTTCAACCTCTCACTTGCATTTGAGATTCCTAGGAGAATGTCACCACTCTCTGCTGCATCACAAGTTTCCTGACTTGTGGTGTTTAGTCCAATACTCCAATTAGCTGAATGCTTGGTTGAGACTCTAAAGGGTGAAAATATCCAAAGGCATGGACTATTTCTTCCTCAAGCAATATAAGAATATTTCACTTGTCCAACAGAGGGGTTGCTGTTAGAATCTTGGAACCTTGGAAGACTAAGGGAACATGTCATTTAAACCACATTGTTGAAGCAAAACTAAAAGATGCTTCATATAGTTAGACTGAACAGCAACACTAGAAAGTCAATAATGTCTCAAAAGTTTTCCTAGCACAACCATAAGTCCACGTATCTAGCACTGGAAACCTATAGTCGATACAGTATTTAGTTTAACATATTTATTTGGCATTTGAATTTCAGTACAACTTCTATAATCAGTTGGCTACTTCTATATTTCTCTATGATTTGGAATAGGCTGATATTTTGCTGCGAGGATATGCTGGTTGGAACTCTAGACGTGCTCTCCAAGTGATTGACAAAATCTTTCCCAAGGTATAAACTTTGCCTTTTCAAACATCAAATTGTTGAATAACTTTGCTAGGCGATTTATCTAATTTGCCTGAAAGGATTGCTCTTTTAGGTTATTGTGCAATTGGTTGAAAGAATTCTAGGTGAATTTGGAATGCCTATATGCATGTCCAGTTGGCGAGTTATTTGTGTGGAAAATTTGTTATAAATGCACGAGTCCTTCTGTCAGAGAATTGGTTCAGTTCAGAGTTGTGCACTTTGGTCAACCATCAGCTATCTCTAGTGGTGCAATAGAAAAAAGTATGGTAATATAAAAAAGTACAGTAACATGATTGGATAACTCATATGCATACAAATAAAAAAATGCCGAGGCCACATTCTGGTCTTGATAACTCGAAGCTCAACTGCAATTTAACCAGTGCTAAAGACTGCTGCCTCTCTATATAGGAAAGCATTCTAACCATATTTTCAGTTTATAAGGCAAACCTTTGAGATGTGTACTTCCTTTTGGCCACCTGTCCTATGCATTATATTAAAAGATAAATCCTGCGTGTTGTATAGAGAAAGAAAAGGTTTTGTGGCATCATGCACTCTTATATTAGAATATTTCTTCAATTGTTTGAATTCTCTCATCCGAGTGCTCCACGCCCATCCTTCCATTCAAGAGTCCTAGGCCATGCTAACTCCTTCGAAGACATATAAACAAAAGGGAGTATATCTACTAAATTTATTGTGAAAATTCTTGATTGATGGACAGCCATCCAGTGCCCCTTCAAGAAACCACGTCCATTTGCATGTACTGAGATCTAGTGTAGATTGAGTCCTATTTACTTCTTGTTGACATATGGTTATGCAGTCATGCTTTTGTTGATTTTTACTTTTGTTGACATATGGCCAGGTCATGGTCAACTTTTCAACTGCTGTTAGACAATAGACAATATGATTGCACATTATATCATAAATAAAAATAAAATAAATATCCAAAATAGTATAAAAATTGAAAAAAATTATGAAAAAAAGAAATTGTATAAAAAATACTATTTGTACAGTAAAATGATGACTTTCCACATTAAGATACATATTATAGAAGTGATTCTTATATTATTGTTTCATGGATTTCCTCTTAAATTCTCTTAGAATCATGTTTTTTAAAAAAACATGGAGTAAGAAGTTTGAAATATGAATTGGACGATCTAATTCATTTGACAAACCGTCTATGCACTAAATGGATCTTGTAGTATGGCAACTAGTATTTAATGGAAAATATGATCACAGTCTAAAAACCAATAAAATAAAGTTGAAAATTCTTTACTCGAATATTTACCACTAGTTTCATAACAAGAAGAACTTAATTCATATCCCACCACTGGGCCGATAGCCTTCCCATGTATGAGTGGAGTATATCTCCCAGGAGACTGATGGATCCCTTGGCCTTTCCATATATCAAAGAGTATATTTCATGACAGAGTATATGGGAAATCAAGAATGACTTCTGACTTAGAATGAAGTCCCGCTTAATAAAAATTAAACTATGATACAGGAGACATTTGTTATAAAGAGCATAGCTAGAGTATGAAATCCAGAAATCCCTGTTATGAATTAAGAGCATAAACTTTGTGCACTGTTCAGTCAACTACTTAGAGAATAGAACATGTAATAATCTCAATTTTCTGGTCTGCATGATTTAGATTTAAACCTTCACAAAATGGGGAAAGTAACATACACGTTCAAAATAGAGATCACCCCCTATCAATGATGAAATACTGGTGGACAGAACACGGTGACCAATGACCTCCTTGATGCCGGCAGCCAGCTCAAATAAGAGGATGGAGGAGAAGGACAAATGATGCATACCAACTCAAACTATCTTAAAGATTTAAGGAGAGGAGTGCCAAATACCACCCTTTCCCTTTCTACCCAGCATTGGCAAAAAATTGTTTAATCCTTAGGGAGACGAAAACTCTAGCTGTTACATTTTGGCAAGAAAGGCTTCAAGCCAACCCAACCACCTGCCAAAGGTTCCAGGTGACAGGCTGGGTCAGTCAGCCTGGTCAGCATGCGTCTTAAAGCACTGGTCTTTAGTGCTATTGCAAGTTATTCCGAATCTTTCTTGCATTCACTTCGTTGCTTAGATCAAGACAACTCTCTTACTCATCCTACACCAGTTTGCTTATTTTAAGAGTTTGATGGATTTCTTATGATTATAGTATGTTACTTGTTTCAAGTGTTACCCTTCATACATCAGGTTGACTAAAGTTACTTTGCATCCGTTTATTTTGTCTTTAAGGATGCAGCCGTGCACCCTTCATTGGTAATAGTTTACTTTGGCGGCAATGACTCAATGGGACCTCATCCATCTGGCCTAGGTCCTCATGTACCACTTCCAGAATATATCGAAAACATGAGTAGGATTGCGAAACACCTCAAGGTAACTCTGAGACTACAATTATTGAAACGGGCTTTTTAGAGAATTTGCTGACATGACATATCACTTTATATTCAGAGTCTATCTGAAAAAACACGCATTATTTTCCTCAGTTGCCCTCCTATGAGTGAGGAAATGCTTCGCCAGTCAACAAGGTGCTAAAATGCCAAAATATTTGTTGTTTGTTGTTCTTGTTTTAACATTTTAACTCAAGTCTGTTTTCGAATCCAGTCCCATTCTAAGAGAACTAGCGCGGAAAAATGAGACCTGCCGAGAATATTCTGAAGCTTGTATACAAGTGTGTAAAGATATGGACCTGAAGGTTATTGATCTTTGGACTGCCATGCAGAAGCGGGATGACTGGGCTACTGTCTGCTTTACGTGAGTCTGCATCCTCATGCCTTGTTATCAGACTTTGCTCAATTTATTGAAAGTCTAGACCCCTTAAGTTATTCTTTTTATGCATTTATTTGTTGTCCACAAGAAATGGCTTTTTTATCTGTTTTCCTGTCTCATTCACTACAATTTTTTTTCTTTTAAATATTGATAATATTCATTTCTGGCATTTCTTCATCAGAAGAGACCAATATTGCTTTGCTTATCTGATAATCCATATGTGTATGCAATGATTGTTTAGAATCGTCAAATCCAAATACTTTGGCTGTTTTCTCTCATTTCTAAATTCTTCCATCCGGCTTATATTAATGATTAATTACTTGTAAAATGGATGAAGTATTTCAAGATTTGGTACTGACGGAAACTCCGTTCCAGTGATGGCATTCACTTTTCCCCTGAAGGAAGCAAGATAGTAGCCGCAGAGATACTGAAGGTCCTCAAAGAAGCTGAGTGGGAGCCTTCACTACACTGGACATCCTTGCCAACTGAGTTTGGGGAGGATTCACCTTACAATCCTGTAACTGCTGATGGAACATCCACCATCAACCCTTCTGAGTGGACATTTTACCGGAAAATACAATGGGACTAAGGTATTCTGTTGGTACTCAACCAATTTGGCGTTGATGTGTGGTTATTATGTAAGATCTCATTGAGTGGTAGAAAGCACACCAGGCAATTGTTATTCCCTTGGAGCTCTTCTAGCCTAATATGGTATTTGTTGTAGTGCTTGAGCCAGGGATATTTGACGGACATGAATAATATTTCTCCAGGCTGAACTTAACATTCTTGCAATGTCACTAATTGCTATCTATTACTTCCTGCATCTCAATTGTGTAATGATTGTCACTTGCATTCTGTTCTTGCAAGATCAAGATACTGAGAAAAATGTACTCTCATTCTGTTCTTTCGCCAATGTTTTGAGTGTCAGTTCATGTTTGCTGCCCCACTAGGAACTAAAAAAATATATGAAGTTCTATAGTTGACGATGTGTTGCAGGTCAAGTCGCATTGTAATTGTGTTGTAGTTGTTGATGTACAATGAAACTCATTCATTTAGTGTTTGGTAAAGAGTTTGCATGAAAAAGGAGCGTCTTTTTCAAATGTGTTCTGTTAAACACTTCAGAAGTAAATGCCAAGTTGGAGCATTTGATGTACGTAGAGGTAAGAGTGTTATGGACAAAGAGGTTGGCATCGAAGCCTGACACTCTGAGGTATTTTGTTTTTTGATTTTATTAGGTGCATCCATACTCATATGATCCATTCATCTTAGCCCAAAAAAAAAAAGAGGAGGGTGGAGAAGGTAAAGAAGAGGATGGGGATGGTAATGGTGAGCGATTAGCAATATGTGACGGTATAGGGATGGAAGGGGTAGCCAGTGGCGTGGGATGCAGCAAAGTGGAGGAGAGAAAAACATGAGAGAAAATACTCTCTTTTTTAATTACTTTACATGCTATAAGCAGGTTCATGCTAAAGTCATCACTTGAGGCTCCCACATGCTTGAAATTATAATAGGAGTAGAATATTTGTAATGTCCGGGCCCACAACCTACTAGGCCCAATAAGGAATAGGCCCAGTTAAGGTTTGGGCCCAAATTTTACTGTGGCAGTATAATTACGTGATTAGGAAAAAAAAAAAAGAAAAAAAAAACGAGGGGATAAGACCGACAGGGAAGGGTGACCCGCACCCCCTGCTGGCAGCCGATGCCGGCGCGCCGGAGACAAGGGGGGGCGGCGGCCAGTCCCGAGGTATGGAGGAAAGGAGAGGATGGGACCTCTCAGAGGGGGGTTTCATCCTCTAAATAATCATTTAAGCCTCTGCCGGCAACCCCAAGTGAGAGACCCCCTAGAGCACTGAACAAGAGAGAGAGGGTTTGCCAAACCTACTTCCGTCGCCGGAGAAGATGCTCGTGGCTTCTTCCAAAAGCTAGGTAAGCCCTCTACCTTCTCTCCTCCTGATTTATTTAGGATAACAAAGAAAGAATGAAAGCAAAGAAGATGAAGGGGGAGGGGGTTACCGTGCGCGGCCAGGGACGTCGCCAACAGCGTGAACGCTGCCGGCCTCGGCTCGGCCGCAGGTACAGGCCGCGGACCGGCTGCGAGCACGGACGAGCCCATTGGCCGCTGGAATCAGCCGCGGGCGCCGCCGGCCGTGGCGTGACCCCAAGCTCGACCTCTCCCGAGCCCCCTCATCTTCTTCCTTGTGATGGGAAGGGGAGGAGATTAGAGTAGAAAAAGGGTTCGGGAGAGCCTTCGGGAGGGAGAAGAAGGGGAGGAGACAGTGGGTTCCGGTGGGGGGCCGAAGGGCCGGAGACTTGGGTTCGGCGAAAACAGAGAAGAAAAGAAAACGGGAAGAAAGGAAAGAAGGAAAGAAGGAAAGAAAGAAGAAAAGAGGGAGAGGGGACTCATCAGCTCGGCGTCGTGTGCGGTGGCCGCCGGCTTCGGCTGCGAGCACCGTCGACACAAGCGTCGACCGCAGGCGCGGCCGAGAGCGTCGTAGGCTCGGCCGGGGACGCCGCGGGGCCTGGCCGCGGACGCCTCCGCTCGCCGTCCTGCCTTCGTCGGAGAAGAGAGGAGGAGAAAGGGTGAAGAGTGGAGGGAGTGAAGAGTCGGGAAGGCTCTGGAAAAGAGAAGAAAAAAAAAAAGAAAAGAAAAAGAGGGAGAAAGAAAAAGAAAAAGAAAAAAAAAAAGAAAAGAAAAGAAAAGGAAATAACATATTGTTATTATGACATGATTTTAGGTGATTAAGGATCTATCACCTGGACTTGAGCAATTTGGAAAGCGAATTGAGGTAAGTAATCTGCCTTAATCTTATCGTAGATCCTGTATTACATTTTATAAGATGAACCAGTGTTTTTTATACAATTTGAATTGTATGCATGATTAGTGAAGAATGTAAGTAACCTGCCCTAATCTTTATGGATCATACATGAAATTTAACATGTTATGCATGTACTGTAGGCTAAGAACGATATGTGTATCTGACATGCTCTAGTTACACAAGATATGATGATATATGTTTTATATTCCGTTATGCCTACAAAATACTGGGATTACGTTACATGCTAAGATATGAGTTATGAAATATGAACATGAGTGGTACATGTCAGTCACATGATTCATAGTTGTGCACATATTATGTTTTCATAGCTCTTGTGATACATGCAAAATGAATGGAGTTCCATGTTATGATTTTTCTTAGCATGAGTGTAAAGAGTAATAATGATTTGCTCTAGCTGCATATTGCTTGTAAGGGGGTACCTAAGAACTACTAATGCTACGGGCCGAATGCAACTGAGCCGGCCTTGCCAGTGGCCGATAATGACTGAGCTAGCCCCGCCAGTGGCCGACTAATAACTGAGCAGGCCCCGCCAGTGACCATTAAAGAATTCGCCGTAGCATCTATGAGGTACTACCTATACGGAGCATTATTTATGAACTCTTAAGAGCTACTGACCCAATGTAACTGAGCCGGCCTTGCCAGTGGCCGAGAATGACTGAGCCAGCCCCGCCAGTGGCCGCCTAATAACTGAGCCGGTCCCGCCAGTGGCCAAGAATGACTTCGCAGTAGCATTTAAGAGCATGACCACGGTATGCCGGGGGCACGGTTTCATGTGCATGTTTTATGAAAATTTTGTGATTTGCAATACTGCTTTGTTTAAATTGCATACTTTATGAAAATGATATTTGAAGCATGATCATGAGGCTCGTTTCAGAGATTGGGTATATGAGGCGGGTGCTTCCAAATCCTGCAGATGTGTTTTTGGGGAGAAGCAAAATCGGTGAGGGGTGAAGGACGCTTGCGTGAAGCCCCGGAACCGGCCAACATCTGGCAGGGGAGCCCCGTGTTTCCCCCTCATGTAGGCCCGATAGTCACGTGCCCTGCGAAGGCGGACTGTGACATTTATGAACGTGCCTCGCCAAAGCATACATTGTATGAAAATTCTGTTTGACTGAAAATACTGCTTTGTTTTCCAAGCATACATATTTTGCCATGATAAATTGTGAGATAATACGCTTGTCAGCTTCTCAAACCCTGCATAAACATGGTTACCGTTATGTTCGATCCGGTAAGATTATGTATGATTACTTACTGAGCCGTGTAGCTCATATCCGTTCATTTACTTTTTCTTTCAGATCCTCACCACTGATAGCTGCCAGAGACACGTTAATTTGGTATCAGGGCTTCTGGGGTAAAGCAAGTATACTTTTGTGTACATAAACTATGTAGAAGCTCTGTACTTGGGTACTGACCAGCATGTTGTACTAAGAATGCTTTCATATGAAAAGATTCGGTTGGTTTGACTACCCTATTACCCAGGTATGAGGCTGCGTGCTATTGCGGGTAGTAGTCGGCAATAGCACGGCCGTGTCACGGATCCGGATCCGGGGCGTGACATTCTTGTGGTATCAGAGCAATAGGTTAACCATGAGTAAAAATTTTAAGCTTTAATAAGGAAATGGGTAGTTAAGTCTCATTTAGTGAGATTCCGCATAACCGGAAAGGAAAGAAAAGATTTTATTGGTCGTATCATCGGTCAGTCACGAAAATTGCTTGACACAAATATTTTGATAGGTGATAATGAGCAACAAAAAGAAAGAAGCTAGGGCTAATACAAAGCCATTCTAGGGGCATGATTGTGACAGGTATGGTATTAGAGCTTAAGATTTAAGACTACTAAGGATTTTGGTGTTTTGAATCAGAATGCTAACGAGCCATGCCAAAATAAGAAAAAGCTATTTTGGAGATTTCTCGACGGAGTAATTTGTATTTTGGATTATGATTAAATTAGATTTTGACTGATGTTAAGTGGAGTACTAGCTATGGAATATTAAAGTACAGTGCGTATCAATATATATGTGATTTTGAAAGTTTAACTTGATACTGAGTATTGTGGATAATACTTCTAGTTTGAAGTTAATTATTTTGATGACAAGATAGGATTTATTCATAAGTTGTTTAAGGCTTGGACAAGGAAAGATATTTCTTAATATTCTTCGAGGATAAAATCTGTATGACAATTATGCAGGCAACTATTATATAGAAAGAAAGTATATTTGAGAAATGAGATTTAAGAATTTCTCCTTTGTTTACTTGGAATGTGAAATATTAGATCTTTGCAAATTATAATGCAAGATTAATATTTCGATTGGAAGTCATTTAGTAAATTCTGAGAATAATTTTCAATGTTGAAGAATATTTTAGGCTCAAATGTTCTACTATGGATAAAGTGCAGTAGTTTGTGATCCTGTGATAAATCAATTAAACGAATATTAGTTGATGTTTTGACACAAAAAAAAAAAAAAGAGAGAGAATGATGATGACATGGGGTCATTAGGAAATGCGAGTGGAATCAGCAACAGAGTTGATATGGGAACATGCCCAATAGCACATGATGTTTCAGGAGATTGTATTTAGCAATCCCTGCTTCTAAGATTTGGAATAAAGTGTTTCATCTCTAATAGATGAGCAATTACTAAATGCCTTCGTTTATCACTAAGAAGCAAGTTTAAATTGTTTCATGAGGAAGCTGAAAGTTATGGATGATAATTCCACATATCATCGTCTAGTGGAAAGAGTACAATAGAAGAAGATTTTTAAATAGAGATCTTACAACAAAAGTATACATCCTTTTCTTTTAACGGGGATGTGAGATCCAGAATCACCTTCTAGCAATGCTAAAGTAGGGCAGATTATTGCTCATGCAATTTAAAGATACCTAATATAAGATTGGGATATTGAGAAATAATTTTCAGAAGTTTACACAATTTCGAGCTTAAAATGTCCTAAGATGACTTGAGAGCTTATCTCGTATTAGGAAAGAAGGCTTATTGTCAATGAATGAAGTTGTTGAAAATGTAAAATTCATTTTAAAGCGTTGTCACTTATTTAAGAGGATCTTATGTTGGGATACCCTTTCTTTGCTCGCTCATGGAAAAGTAAAAAGAAGTTTTGGCTAAGTAACATTCGATCAAGATGGAGGAAAGATTTGAAATGCAAATACAGATGAGGAATTAAATAGTTCTGTTTGTAGGCAAATAGTATGTTGATCAAAAGTTATTTGTGGATTCAAAGGAATTTGATCAGAATGCGCAGCGAAAACATAGTGGGCTGAATTAGTTCTCTAAGTTGGTCTGTAGTATTATTCCATTGATTCGGAAAGTTTTAATAACAAAAAATTTGATCTGTTTTCTTCTGTAGTAGGATTTTCCTTGATAAATGAAAAGAAAATGATCGGATTTTTTTGGGATATCGCTGTGCTACCTTAGATTCTCCAGTTTTATGTCATGCTAAGAAATTCTTAGCATCTCGAGACTAGAATTAACGGATCATCAATTTTGATCTCAGACCTGGAATATGCTGATATAAACCTCCGTCCTCCTAAACTTGAAGCTTGAGCTTCTTTAATTAATATCAACCCTCCATCTGGTTGAAAGAAATTGAGGTTGTCAGTAGACTACGAGGAATTTCTATCCAGAGTGGATTAGAGTTGTTTATGATCTAATCTTGTGATAGATCGGTTAATCAAGAGAAGTTGATATTTTGACAAAGAAACTTGATCTTCTTATTCAGAATTAAGATGTTGATTCTATGAATAATCTGGAGAGAGAGAGCTGTATAATTTTCACCAGTGAGTTTTTCTATTATTGGCAACTCCCGGGAGAATCTTGGCATCTTAAATTTAGTATTAACGGATTTGACTAAACCTTGGTTGGGCTTAGACCTGAAATGTTCCCTACTCCTAGCTATGACATCTTCGATCTACCTATCAAAAAGGGGTTTGAAGTTTCGCTAGGATAAAAGTTGATCATAAAATTGTAGGCAAGGTTAAGAGAAGAAAGAAGATTATAGATTATGAAAAGTATTTGATGCTAATGCTCTCACCTATTTTTGTTAAGCCGATTACGATCTTTGTGTGGACTTAATCAAAAGCAATTAATTTCTCGGGCCAAGGATTATAGCATCTAAGGTGGGAAGATTAGTCTTCTTTTGGAAGAGATCAAAAGAACTCCTATATCATAAATAGAAGGGATCAAGTTTTGAGGTGCCATGATTTTGTCAAAATCTTATCAGTAGGTACTCCGAGAGAGAGACTAACTGAGATCTCGAGGATGACTCAATGGTTGAATACTTTTAAAGCCTGAACCTTAAGGTATGACTAATTTCGAGGACGAAATTATTTTAAGGGGGGTAGGATGTAATGTCCGGGCCCACAACCTACTAGGCCCAATAAGGAATAGGCCCAGTTAAGGTTTGGGCCCAAATTTTACTGTGGCAGTATAATTACGTGATTAGGAAAAAAAAAAAAGAAAAAAAAAACGAGGGGATAAGACCGACAGGGAAGGGTGACCCGCACCCCCTGCTGGCAGCCGATGCCGGCGCGCCGGAGACAAGGGGGGGCGGCGGCCAGTCCCGAGGTATGGAGGAAAGGAGAGGATGGGACCTCTCAGAGGGGGGTTTCATCCTCTAAATAATCATTTAAGCCTCTGCCGGCAACCCCAAGTGAGAGACCCCCTAGAGCACTGAACGAGAGAGAGAGGGTTTGCCAAACCTACTTCCGTCGCCGGAGAAGATGCTCGTGGCTTCTTCCAAAAGCTAGGTAAGCCCTCTACCTTCTCTCCTCCTGATTTATTTAGGATAACAAAGAAAGAATGAAAGCAAAGAAGATGAAGGGGGAGGGGGTTACCGTGCGCGGCCAGGGACGTCGCCAACAGCGTGAACGCTGCCGGCCTCGGCTCGGCCGCAGGTACAGGCCGCGGACCGGCTGCGAGCACGGACGAGCCCATTGGCCGCTGGAATCAGCCGCGGGCGCCGCCGGCCGTGGCGTGACCCCAAGCTCGGCCTCTCCCGAGCCCCCTCATCTTCTTCCTTGTGATGGGAAGGGGAGGAGATTAGAGTAGAAAAAGGGTTCGGGAGAGCCTTCGGGAGGGAGAAGAAGGGGAGGAGACAGTGGGTTCCGGTGGGGGGCCGAAGGGCCGGAGACTTGGGTTCGGCGAAAACAGAGAAGAAAAGAAAACGGGAAGAAAGGAAAGAAGGAAAGAAGGAAAGAAAGAAGAAAAGAGGGAGAGGGGACTCATCAGCTCGGCGTCGTGTGCGGTGGCCGCCGGCTTCGGCTGCGAGCACCGTCGACACGAGCGTCGACCGCAGGCGCGGCCGAGAGCGTCGTAGGCTCGGCCGGGGACGCCGCGGGGCCTGGCCGCGGACGCCTCCGCTCGCCGTCCTCCCCTCCGCTCGCCGTCCTGCCTTCGTCGGAGAAGAGAGGAGGAGAAAGGGTGAAGAGTGGAGGGAGTGAAGAGTCGGGAAGGCTCTGGAAAAGAGAAGAAAAAAAAAAGAAAAGAAAAGAAAAAGAGGGAGAAAGAAAAAGAAAAAGAAAAAAAAAGAAAAGAAAAGAAAAGGAAATAACATATTGTTATTATGACATGATTTTAGGTGATTAAGGATCTATCACCTGGACTTGAGCAATTTGGAAAGCGAATTGAGGTAAGTAATCTGCCTTAATCTTATCGTAGATCCTGTATTACATTTTATAAGATGAACCAGTGTTTTTTATACAATTTGAATTGTATGCATGATTAGTGAAGAATGTAAGTAACCTGCCCTAATCTTTATGGATCATACATGAAATTTAACATGTTATGCATGTACTGTAGGCTAAGAACGATATGTGTATCTGACATGCTCTAGTTACACAAGATATGATGATATATGTTTTATATTCCGTTATGCCTACAAAATACTGGGATTACGTTACATGCTAAGATATGAGTTATGAAATATGAACATGAGTGGTACATGTCAGTCACATGATTCATAGTTGTGCACATATTATGTTTTCATAGCTCTTGTGATACATGCAAAATGAATGGAGTTCCATGTTATGATTTTTCTTAGCATGAGTGTAAAGAGTAATAATGATTTGCTCTAGCTGCATATTGCTTGTAAGGGGGTACCTAAGAACTACTAATGCTACGGGCCGAATGCAACTGAGCCGGCCTTGCCAGTGGCCGATAATGACTGAGCCAGCCCCGCCAGTGGCCGACTAATAACTGAGCAGGCCCCGCCAGTGACCATTAAAGAATTCGCCGTAGCATCTATGAGGTACTACCTATACGGAGCATTATTTATGAACTCTTAAGAGCTACTGACCCAATGTAACTGAGCCGGCCTTGCCAGTGGCCGAGAATGACTGAGCCAGCCCCGCCAGTGGCCGCCTAATAACTGAGCCGGTCCCGCCAGTGGCCAAGAATGACTTCGCAGTAGCATTTAAAAGCATGACCACGGTATGCCGGGGGCACGGTTTCATGTGCATGTTTTATGAAAATTTTGTGATTTGCAATACTGCTTTGTTTAAATTGCATACTTTATGAAAATGATATTTGAAGCATGATCATGAGGCTCGTTTCAGAGATTGGGTATATGAGGCGGGTGCTTCCAAATCCTGCAGATGTGTTTTTGGGGAGAAGCAAAATCGGTGAGGGGTGAAGGACGCTTGCGTGAAGCCCCGGAACCGGCCAACATCTGGCAGGGGAGCCCCGTGTTTCCCCCTCATGTAGGCCCGATAGTCACGTGCCCTGCGAAGGCGGACTGTGACATTTATGAACGTGCCTCGCCAAAGCATACATTGTATGAAAATTCTGTTTGACTGAAAATACTGCTTTGTTTTCCAAGCATACATATTTTGCCATGATAAATTGTGAGATAATACGCTTGTCAGCTTCTCAAACCCTGCATAAACATGGTTACCGTTATGTTCGATCCGGTAAGATTATGTATGATTACTTACTGAGCCGTGTAGCTCATATCCGTTCATTTACTTTTTCTTTCAGATCCTCACCACTGATAGCTGCCAGAGACACGTTAATTTGGTATCAGGGCTTCTGGGGTAAAGCAAGTATACTTTTGTGTACATAAACTATGTAGAAGCTCTGTACTTGGGTACTGACCAGCATGTTGTACTAAGAATGCTTTCATATGAAAAGATTCGGTTGGTTTGACTACCCTATTACCCAGGTATGAGGCTGCGTGCTATTGCGGGTAGTAGTCGGCAATAGCACGGCCGTGTCACGGATCCGGATCCGGGGCGTGACAATATTATTATAACTATAGAAGAAAAAAAAAACTAGTAGATTCATTAATTATTAGTTTTAAATGAGAGGAAAGCTAAGCAGGTGAAAATGGACTTGCAAATAAGATAAGTATTTCTTAAGAAAGCTCAAATTATAAAGTATAAAACAAAATAACAAAAAAATAAATATTTTAAATTTTAAATTAGCAAGAGTGAGTTCACATGTAACATAAATTTATTGGCACAATAGATAGCTATCTTATACATGTCATAAATAGAGTATTGGATTTGCTTAACTAGTTGTGGAGAATTGCATATTTACCATATTTGCCGCTTAAGAAATCATAACTGTCACGCCCCCGCTTCCGCGGAGCACGTGAGGCACCTAGTGCCCACGTGGAGGCCACATGAGAGGAGAAACACGAGGCTCCCCTGCCAGATATTGTCCGGTTTCGGGGCTTCACGCAAGCGTCCTTCACTTCTTCCCGGTTTTGTTTTCCACCCAAAATGTGTCTGCAGGATTTGGAGACACCCGCCTCATATGCCCAGGCTCTGGAACGAGTCTTTCCGATGTGGGATTATGGGGCCTCACACCCTTCCCACCATCGGACAAGAGCCGTCCTCGGCTCTGATACCAAATGTTACGCCCCCGCCTCTGCGAGGCACGTGAGGCACCTAGTGCCCACGTGGGAGTCACATGAGGAGGGACCGCGGGGCTCCCCTGCCAGATATTGTCCGGTTCTGGGGCTTCACGCAAGCATCCTTCACCCCTCCCCGGTTTTATTTTCCACCCAAAACGCGTCTGCAGGATTAGGAGACACCCGCCTCATATGCCAGGCTCTGGAACGAGTCTTTCCGATGTGGGACTATTGGGCCTCACACCCTTCCCACCATCGGACAAGAGCCGTCCTCAGCTCTGATACCAAATGTCACGCACCCGCTTCCGCGGAGCACGTGAGGCACCTAGTGCCCACGTGGGAGCCACATGAGAGGGGAAACACGAGGCTCCCCTGCCAGATATTGTCCGGTTTCGGGGCTTCATGAAAGCGTCCTTCACCCCTGCCAGATATTATCCGGTTCCGGGGCTTCACGCAAGCGTCCTTCACCCCTTCCCGATTTTGTTTTCCACCCAAAACGCGTCTGCGGGATTTGGAGACACCCGCCTCATATACCCAGGCTCTGGAACGAGTCTTTCCGATGTGGGACTATTGGGCCTCACAATAACCGGCGGTAAGATTTTGTAAGAACAATAGCATAAGTCTAGTAAATATTTTATACGTTACTAAATTTATTTTGTGAGAAAGCATTAGTAAACTTGAGTTGCTAAATCTATTTTCTGCGGAGTCGATCTATTTTTTGAGAAGGATGCCTGAGCGAGGCGTATCCGAGCCAGTAGTTAGGCGGGAAAAGCAAGCATTCACGGAGCTAGGTTTATTTTATCGGTTCGGTTTTGAACTATGAGAGTCCAAAACAAGCCGGACCGGACCGGTGCCGGTCCAGCAGAACCCTTTCGCTCCCAAAACCCTGGTGCCGAGGGGAGAGAGAATGGCGGAAGCGAAAGGAGGCGCTTCCGATGGCGACGCGGACGAAGTTGGTGGCGAAGCGGTCGAGCAAGTACCTGGAGGAGGCGCTGTACAAGAGGCTCTTCCGGGAGGGGAGCTCTACGGCGAGCGTCCGGCGGGAGCTCGACGACTTCCTCAAGAGCCGCAAACGCGTCTTCAAATGGGAGGTAGGCGTCACCATCCGCAAGCTCCGCGACCGCAAGCGCTTCCGTCCCGCTCTCAAGGTCTCCTCCTTTCCTCCTCTCTCGCTCTTTTCGTTCTTTTTTTTCCCCTCTTTCTGCCCCATTTGCTTCTGAGATCAAATTTATGCGCCCTGTTCTTTTAAATGACCAAGTTTTCATAGTAGGACTTTGTGTTGAGTTTAATATCTAATCCGTTGGAACCCTCACTTTTTTGTATGCTAAGTGTTTGTGGAAATGACTGGATCTTCGTCATGTTACTGCTTGGCTAGAGATTAAATTCAATGTAATGAAGATGCTTTGTGCTGTAATACTAATCCTGTTAGTATAAATTGAGCGCATGGACCACGTGTTAGTATTATACTGAGCTACTAGTGAGGTGCTGCTCAATGATTAGATGATGATGGGTCATTTGTCGCATTCTTGAGGCGGTGGATAAAGTTATGAATGGGTGACATTTACCATGGATTGCTTTCCTTGATTTGGCACTATAAGTGTACAACATTGGCCTTGTTTAAGGAGTGATGAGTGTGTGTGTCACGCCCCCGCCTCTGCGAGGCACGTGAGGCACCTAGTGCCCACGTGGGGGCCACATGAGGGGGGACCACGGGGCTCCCCTGCCAGATATTGTCCGGTTCTGGGGCTTCACGCAAGCGTCCTTCACCCCTCCCCGGTTTTGTTTTCCACCCAAAACGCGTCTGCAGGATTAGGAGACACCCGCCTCATATGCCCAGGCTCTGGAACGAGTCTTTCCGATGTGGGACTATTGGGCCTCACACCCTTCCCACCATCGGACAAGAGTCGTCCTCGGCTCTGATACCAAATGTCACGCCCCCGCCTCTGCGAGGCACGTGAGGCACCTAGTGCCCACGTGGGGGCCACATGAGGGGGGAACACGGGGCTCCCCTGCCAGATATTGTCCGGTTCTGGGGCTTCACGCAAGCGTCCTTCACCCCTCCCCGGTTTTGTTTTCCACCCAAAACGCGTCTGCAGGATTAGGAGACACCCGCCTCATATGCCCAGGCTCTGGAACGAGTCTTTCCGATGTGGGACTATTGGGCCTCACACCTATGTGATACCCAGGAAAAAAAAAAAAAGAGAGAGGTGGACGGGCCGGCCCGAAAAGACCGGGCCCATCCACCATATACGATCGTGCCTAGGGCACGATCGTGGGAGAAGAAACACACACAAAAAAAAAAAAAAGGGAAGGGGGGGAGCGGCGGCGGCGGCGTCCGGGGAGAGGTTGGTCGCCGGAGGGGTTGATCGTCGGAGAGGAGACCGAGATCCGGCCGGCCACGGAGGAAGTTTTCTTCGGTGAAGACCTCCCGCAAACGGGAGAAAAAGCTTTGGACCCGTGTGTGTGCTCATGGATTTCTTCCTCCGATTCCTCACCGGAAAGGCCGCCGGAGCACTCATCGGACTGAGGTAAGCGTGGATCTTTCCCTTGCGTATCATTTGCTTGTTTTTTTTGGGTCGTGTGGATGGGATTTTGGCCGGCGGATCGTCGGAAAAAGGGTCCGAAACAGGGTACCCCTGTTTCGGCCTCTTCTTTCCGATTTTTGGCCGCCGCCGGCCGCCGAGATGGCCGGGATTCATGGCGGTTGGAGTTGGTTGGATCTGTGAGGGGGGTCAGAGAGGGTTTTCTAGGTTATGTATGTGATGAGGGAGGGTGGATCCGAGGTCTTCTTCCTCGGGATTCCATCCTCTCCTCCTCTTCCCCTCGTCGGTTGGCCACCGGCGGCGGTGACGGCGGCTGGGTGTCGTCGGTTGGGGGCCGAGCCACCATCACGGTGACCATTCCGTGGAAGAAATGGAGGAAGGGGGAGGGGTCTGTGTCGGTTGGAAAGAAGAAGAAGGAGAAGAA
Organism: Phoenix dactylifera; assembly: GCF_051530095.1. Classification (NCBI taxonomy): domain Eukaryota; kingdom Viridiplantae; phylum Streptophyta; class Magnoliopsida; order Arecales; family Arecaceae; genus Phoenix; species Phoenix dactylifera. Next base: position 26,036,631 of record NC_143198.1, on the reverse strand, counting down.
GAAGAAGAAGAAGAAAAAGGAGGAGGGAAAATAAGAATATAATAATAATAATAATAATAAGAGGAGAAGGAAAAGAAGAAGAAGAGGAAGAGACTTCTTCTTCTCTCTTTCTCTTGGCCGGCCACCATCGCCGGTGACTGCAGCAGGGGCGGCCGGCGATGGTTCGGCCAATGGTGGCCGAGGGTGGGGAAGGTGAGGGCACAGCCACCCCGGCTGTTGCCCTTGGACCAAAGAGGTGGAGGAAGAACCCTTCTCTATCATCCACCCTTCTTTTGGTCTTTTCATCGGGACCGGCCATCGTCGCCGGCGTGGCAGCGGCCACGGCTGGCGACGACATGGGTCGGTGGTACAAGGGTGGGAGTCGGGCCACCCCGACTGCCCTAGACTTGGAGAGATTGAGATGTTTGGGGATCTGGTTATGGACCCCATAGTAAATATCAATTATGGTTTGGAATAATTAAATATTAAATAATTTAGTTGTGATTTATAATTGATGTTGTAGAGGAAGAGTCGGCGGTGCCAGGAGATTTTGATCAGGGGACTCAGCACCCCAGCTCGTAGTTGTGATCCGGATCTGTAATTGTGACAGTCTACAATCTCTGTAAGAATCCCTACATCTGAGCACTTCTATGCATATATTGATTTATCGTTGGATTTATTTTACGGTTGTGTTGTTATTGCTTGTGAGCTGATATGACACATATGAGATGAATGTTTATCAACATATTTTCATTATTATGTTGTTATTGTTTATGTGTTGATGCGGCACCTATGAGGCGTGCATGTTGTTTTAATGAATATATTGAGATAAATTCATTTGGGAAGAAATAACATATTTTTTGAAAATTTATGAAAATATGTGATGTGATGGGAATGTGATTGAACATGTAAAACTAGACATGTAATATGGGTTGGACTAACCTTGTCATGAGATAGCGGCCACGAGCTGATGCGTGGGATAGCCTCTACGGGCTTACGGATAGCGGCCACGAGCTGATGCGTGGGATAGCCTTTACGGGCTTACGCGTGGGATAGCCTCCACGGGCTTACGGATAGCGGCCACGAGCTGATGCGTGGGATAGCCTCCACGGGCTTACGGATAGCGGCCACGAGCTGATGCGTGGGATAGCCTCCACGGGCTTACGCGTGGGATAGCCTCTACGAGCTTATGCGTAGGATAGCGGCCACGAGCTGATGCGTGGGATAGCCTCCACGGGCTTACGCGTGGGATAGCTGCCACGAGCTTATGCGTGGGATTTGTGCAGTCTTGGACTGGGACATGATCTTGGTTAGTCCAACGCCAGAAATGAAAAGTTTGAAAACTTGGAATCTGAGTAATACGGGAATGGATCACATAATGTGAAAAAGGATTGGTGTATATGTACTGATTACATATATTTGTTGTTTGTTGAGCTTTTGAAATGATGAAATGATATGTATATTTTGATACTTGATTATTTTATGATTTTGTTGTGTGTGGCTGTTGGGATTCTTACTGGGCTGGAAAAGCTCATACTACACTTCCATTTTTTTTCAGAGGCACTGGATTCGTAGAATCTGTCGGATGGGACAAGAAGTGAGCTCGATCTGAGTCAGACTGCTAGATAGTTAGAAGTCAATTTATCTCTTATTTATGGACATTTGAATTTATGTAATCATTCAGTACATTTTGGTTGGATCTGATTGAATTCCATTAATTATTGATTTTGGCATTTATTGGAATTATTGGAATTATTGGAATTGTTGTTTATCTTAGGCCTTGCATGATCTTTAGGGCATTGCTCTAGGGATCATGCGGCCGGTCGCGTGCCGGACCCGGGTGATGGGTTCGGGGGCGTGACAGAGTGGTATCAGAGCTTAAGGTTAAGGTATCCTAGGGTTTATGTTCAGGTGAGTATCATTGGAGAATTATGATAGAAAAATTATCAGAGATTTGGTTTATAATCACTTGAGATTGTAACAAGAATGATATTATAATCTAAGGTTTAAGACCACTAGGGACTGTGGCCTTAGTGGCATTAAAGTTTGAGGTTTAAGATTATTGGAAAATGTGACCAGTTGGAATCTGAGCATATGTTTAAGATCACTAGGGATCGTGACAGAAATATATCATAGCTTAAGGTTATGATCACTTTGGACATGATAATTAAATTCAGTGCTTAAGCTGTAAGATCACTGGGCATTGTGATAAAATGTATGCATCGGTTTGGTTTTCGATGCATACGGAAGGAAAGTATAAATTGTCTTTGATCATGATAAGAGAGGTTTGACCTAAGATAAGTGTAGGTCAACAATGGTATATCGAGTATACCATGTTCAGATATTATTTAAATGATTTGAAAGTTCAAATTTGATGTGGGTTTTGATGTGATCATACTTTTGGTTTTGCTGCTAATTATTAGGGTGAGATTAGTACGCAGGTCTTCCATAGCATTGGAGTGAGCTAAGGAGATTTCATAATATTGAAAGGAACGTTTTTCGAAGTTGAAAATGTATGTGGATTATATCTGGTGTTGGCATGTTGGATATTGCAAATAGGTCTAGTTCCTATGGATGTATTTGATTATTTTGAGGCCATAGAGTATGCATATTGATGGGAGAATTCTAATTATTTGAATTCTCATGTTTGGATTGAGCTACTGGATTTTACTTATAATTGTAGAAGACTATTTGATGTGTTAATTTAAAACTCAAGCTTAGGTTTAAGATTTGAGCAGGGATCTTTTGTCATTGTTGATGAAGCCACTAATAAATGTCATATTGAGTTGAGACTTCGGTTATGAGATGCTTACATGAATTATCATATATAGCATCGTTGATGGATGTTAAGAATCTTGGTGAAGGAAGATCTGGAGATCGATCGAGTTAAATTCTAGTGTATTGGCTCAATGACTTCTAAACTATTGAATTTGAAGTAAATCTTTTGGAAAGAAGATCAACGTAGATTGTTTAATTAAATTGCTGAGGAAATCCACGGTTAACTTATTTTAAATTAAATCTAGATATTTTTGGATTCTAAGAAGGTTGTGGAGATCACATTAGTGACCTTAAACTTGACTAAAGGATCGGGGGTTAGTTATGGTATGTACACTCTATATAAATTGAGGACAAAAAGATCTAGAGGTTTTGCTCTAGTTCTACTTGGAAATTTGAAATTTGGAGTTTCTTAGTCTCAATGCAAAGTGATACTTTAGTCAGAAATCATTTTGTGACTTTAAAGAATTAAATGAATTAAATCAGAGTGTGCAGCGGAAGTGTGGTGGTTTGACTTATTTTGAAACTGGTTAAGATCATTAATATTTGATCTAAAAGGCATTATGATGAAATACTTAAGTTAGTTTCAGGAGAATGTTGTTGATTCTATGGATCTCTTATTTGTTGGAATGATGTGGGAGAAAGAAAAGAAAAATGATTATAGAATATTAAGAGCATTTGATACTAAAGATTTCTCCTATTTCTGTCAAGTCAATTATGATCTCTGTGTAGAATCAAGAGAAATTAATTTCTTGGGATATAATTATGGCATTTTAATCCAAGGTTGGGAGTTTGGAATTCTTTTGAAGGATACCAAAATAACTTACTACGTGTGGTAAATAGAAAGGATCAAGTTTTGAGATGCTATGATTTTTGTATGTCAAAATCTTGTGAGTAGGTACTCCGAGAGGGAGACTACTTGAGGTCTCGGGGATGATATAACGGATGCATATTTTTAAAGTTTGAGGCTTCAAGTAAGTTAATTTCGAGGACGAAATTTTTTTTTAAGGGGGAGAGTATGTGATACCCAGGAAAAAAAAAAAAAAAAAAAAGAGAGAGGTGGACGGGCCGGCCCGAAAAGACCGGGCCCATCCACCATATACGATCGTGCCTAGGGCACGATCGTGGGAGAAGAAACACACACAAAAAAAAAAAAAAAGGGAAGGGGGAGAGCGGCGGCGGCGACGTCCGGGGAGAGGTTGGTCGCCGGAGGGGTTGATCGTCGGAGAGGAGACCGAGATCCGGCCGGCCACGGAGGAAGTTTTCTTCGGTGAAGACCTCCCGCAAACGGGAGAAAAAGCTTTGGACCCGTGTGTGTGCTCATGGATTTCTTCCTCCGATTCCTCACCGGAAAGGCCGCCGGAGCACTCATCGGACTGAGGTAAGCGTGGATCTTTCCTTGCGTATCATTTGCTTGTTTTTTTTGGGTCGTGTGGATGGGATTTTGGCCGGCGGATCGTCGGAAAAAGGGTCCGAAACAGGGTACCCCTGTTTCGGCCTCTTCTTTCCGGTTTTTGGCCGCCGCCGGCCGCCGAGATGGCCGGGATTCATGGCGGTTGGAGTTGGTTGGATCTGTGAGGGGGGTCAGAGAGGGTTTTCTAGGTTATGTATGTGATGAGGGAGGGTGGATCCGAGGTCTTCTTCCTCGGGATTCCATCCTCTCCTCCTCTTCCCCTCGTCGGTTGGCCACCGGCGGCGGTGACGGCGGCTGGGTGTCGTCGGTTGGGGGCCGAGCCACCATCACGGTGACCATTCCGTGGAAGAAATGGAGGAAGGGGGAGGGGTCTGTGTCGGTTGGAAAGAAGAAGAAGGAGAAGAAGAAGAAGAAGAAGAAAAAGGAGGAGGGAAAATAAGAATATAATAATAATAATAATAATAAGAGGAGAAGGAAAAGAAGAAGAAGAGGAAGAGACTTCTTCTTCTCTCTTTCTCTTGGCCGGCCACCATCGCCGGTGACTGCAGCAGGGGCGGCCGGCGATGGTTCGGCCAATGGTGGCCGAGGGTGGGGAAGGTGAGGGCACAGCCACCCCGGCTGTTGCCCTTGGACCAAAGAGGTGGAGGAAGAACCCTTCTCTATCATCCACCCTTCTTTTGGTCTTTTCATCGGGACCGGCCATCGTCGCCGGCGTAGCAGCGGCCACGGCTGGCGACGACATGGGTCGGTGGTACAAGGGTGGGAGTCGGGCCACCCCGACTGCCCTAGACTTGGAGAGATTGAGATGTTTGGGGATCTGGTTATGGACCCCATAGTAAATATCAATTATGGTTTGGAATAATTAAATATTAAATAATTTAGTTGTGATTTATAATTGATGTTGTAGAGGAAGAGTCGGCGGTGCCAGGAGATTTTGATCAGGGGACTCAGCACCCCAGCTCGTAGTTGTGATCCGGATCTGTAATTGTGACAGTCTACAATCTCTGTAAGAATTCCTACATCTGAGCACTTCTATGCATATATTGATTTATCGTTGGATTTATTTTACGGTTGTGTTGTTATTGCTTGTGAGCTGATATGACACATATGAGATGAATGTTTATCAACATATTTTCATTATTATGTTGTTATTGTTTATGTGTTGATGCGGCACCTATGAGGCGTGCATGTTGTTTTAATGAATATATTGAGATAAATTCATTTGGGAAGAAATAACATATTTTTTGAAAATTTATGAAAATATGTGATGTGATGGGAATGTGATTGAACATGTAAAACTAGACATGTAATATGGGTTGGACTAACCTTGTCATGAGATAGCGGCCACGAGCTGATGCGTGGGATAGCCTCTACGGGCTTACGGATAGCGGCCACGAGCTGATGCGTGGGATAGCCTTTACGGGCTTACGCGTGGGATAGCCTCCACGGGCTTACGGATAGCGGCCACGAGCTGATGCGTGGGATAGCCTCCACGGGCTTACGGATAGCGGCCACGAGCTGATGCGTGGGATAGCCTCCACGGGCTTACGCGTGGGATAGCCTCTACGAGCTTATGCGTAGGATAGCGGCCACGAGCTGATGCGTGGGATAGCCTCCACGGGCTTACGCGTGGGATAGCTGCCACGAGCTTATGCGTGGGATTTGTGCAGTCTTGGACTGGGACATGATCTTGGTTAGTCCAACGCCAGAAATGAAAAGTTTGAAAACTTGGAATCTGAGTAATACGGGAATGGATCACATAATGTGAAAAAGGATTGGTGTATATGTACTGATTACATATATTTGTTGTTTGTTGAGCTTTTGAAATGATGAAATGATATGTATATTTTGATACTTGATTATTTTATGATTTTGTTGTGTGTGGCTGTTGGGATTCTTACTGGGCTGGAAAAGCTCATACTACACTTCCATTTTTTTTCAGAGGCACTGGATTCGTAGAATCTGTCGGATGGGACAAGAAGTGAGCTCGATCTGAGTCAGACTGCTAGATAGTTAGAAGTCAATTTATCTCTTATTTATGGACATTTGAATTTATGTAATCATTCAGTACATTTTGGTTGGACCTGATTGAATTCCATTAATTATTGATTTTGGCATTTATTGGAATTATTGGAATTATTGGAATTGTTGTTTATCTTAGGCCTTGCATGATCTTTAGGGCATTGCTCTAGGGATCATGCGGCCGGTCGCGTGCCGGACCCGGGTGATGGGTTCGGGGGCGTGACAGTGTGACTATGAATGAACTAGTAGAAAAGGTTAAACTCTTACACGTATGCTGATTCAACTTACCAATGCTTTTAAGTTACAAAATCAATGACATCTGTTGCAAATGTTGTATGTGTACGCTTGGTGTCCTCTGGGATAGTGACACAGGAAGACAGGACTTGGATGATACTAGCAGGGATCAAGAATCTTATTCTTGTTGTTTGTATGTAAACTTGAAGAGTTATTTTGAGGCTTATAAGTTCAATACTCTTACTGAGATTAAACAGGTTATCTAAAGTCCATAATTGAGCTTCTAAGGTCCTTTGGGAGAAGTAACTATTCGATCCTTTTCAAAATGTTGAGAGTGATTTGAAAAGGAAAGATAGACTGTATCCTCTAATTTAAGAAGTCATTCTTTTTGAGGGAATCACATTTTGAGAAACACAGGGTACATTTTTTATTAAAATATTATAAAACTAGAATGATTTCAACCAGGAGTAGTCTTGATTCATTACTAATATACATCAAAGCATCATGAAGTGAGATCAGGAATGCAATGATATGTGATGCCCTAGTTGGAAATGTATGGCAGTAATCATAAAACATGGTTAAGCCAGATAAAATAAACAACACATAAATAATTAACAAATAATGCACCAGATATTCAAGTAATTTTACATCTGCCATCATTTTTTGTTTTCTATCTTTTCTTTGTTAAGGTACACATTCATAGATTGCACCCTGGTTGATAAAAGGGCATGACCTCTTGGTTTGATAGTGCTACATTCCAATGATGAGGATGTCATTTCAGTCTTTCAAGAATAAAAAGATATTTAGAGAATAGGGTCAAATATATGAAACTAGTGTTATTTGTGAAGTGTCTGCATTGGGGAGGATGTTGAGAATAGGATTGCTATTCTGCCTTGTCATGCATTATTAGTTTATTCTTGTTACTATATTCTTCCTTGCAATTTGATTGGCTCATTATCTGAACATGGATTCTGAAGCTCCTATAACATGCCCTTATATAGTATAGAACTCCGTGTTTGAAGAAGAAATATTTTGATTTTATTAGGTGTATTCGTATACGTATTATATGAAGAACCTGCCAAAGCAAAAAAAAAAAAAAAAGAAGTTTCGTATAATACCATCAATCTATGTTAGCAGATTTTCAGCTCTACCAACCACTCTATGGTGTTGACAAATATTCACTTAGTTTTGTTCTCATAAGGCATCCTACGAATGATAATGTGATTTATATCTGAGATATATTCATGCTACATGAATTTTTTAGTTCTAATTTGCTTGCTTGCATGTAACTTGGCTGCAACTTCTGCCCTTATAGCGCACCGAACATAGTATAGAGATAAATATGAAAAGAAAATTATAGCCAAAGGAGAAGTTGCTGCGATGTCCCATTTGTTCACAAAATTTTTATGATCTTTCTTGATGCAGCTTTCAGAAACCATGGCCAGAAGAGGGATGAACTTAACTGTCAGCGATCAAGCTATACGTCTGGATCTTGTAGCCAAAGCCAGAGGCATTGCTTCTGCTGAAGATTACTTCATCAATCTCCCAGAGACTGCTAAAAATCACCTTACATATGGTGCGCTCCTCAACTGCTACTGCAAGGAGTTAATGACTGACAAGGCTGAGGCCCTTATGGAAAAAATGAAGGAGCTGAAGTTTACCTCGAGTCCTATGGCCTATAACAGCTTGATGACGCTCTACAGTAAAATCAACCAACCAGAAAAGGTTCCTACTATTATACAAGAGATGAAGACTAATGATGTTTTGCTGGATTGTTATACTTACAATGTCTGGATGAGGGCTCTAGCTGCCATCAATGACATCTTTGGTGTTGAAAGAGTGATAGAAGAGATGAAAAGGAATGGGCGAGTTACTGCTGATTGGACGACTTATAGTAATCTGGCATCCATTTATGTAGATGCTGGCATGTTTCAGAAGGCAGAAGGAGCTCTCAAAGAACTAGAGAAAAGAAAGACGGATGATGATCTTGGAGCCTATCAGTTCTTGATCACATTGTATGGCCGAACTGGAAATCTAGTTGAAGTGCACCGCATCTGGCGCTCTCTGAAGTTGGCACATCCTAAGATCGCAAATGTAAGCTATCTGAATATGATTCAGGTGCTGGTGAATTTGAAGGACTTGCCAGGTGCTGAAGAATGTTTTAAGGATTGGAAATCCAAGTGCGCAACATATGATATCCGGGTAGCAAATGCGATGATTAGGGCTTATGCTAAAGAGGGCATGTTAGATAAGGCTGAAGCTGTTAAGAAGCATGCCAAGATGCGAGGGGCGAGACTTAATGCCAAAACATGGGAGATCTTCATGGAATATTATCTGAATAAAGGTGATATGAAAATGGTGCACTGGTGTGCTGACCGTGCGATTAAGAAGGGAAGAAGCCATGGTAGGATTTGGGTCCCACCGCTTGTAGTGATCCGGGCTATAATGGCGTACTTTGAGGAGAAGAAGGATGTTGCAGGTGCTGAAAAATTCATTGAGCTTCTCCAGAAAGTGGACTATGATCTGGGAGCAGAGGTATTTGAAGCCCTCATAAGGACTTATGTTGCAGCTGGGAAGAACAGCCCAGGGATGCGGAGGCGTTTGAAGATGGAGAATGTGGTTGTGAGTGAAGCCACTGAAAAATTGCTTGACACTCTGTGCGTTGAATGATTCTTTCTTAATATAAAGTTGACGGTGCTACATTTTTCCAACTTAGCAACTGATTATTTTGAGGTATATTCATTTTGACCTAAAATAAGCTTTTCCCAATCGCTATTTTTGTGTGATGTTGTATCCGGTTCAAATTTCCAGTTGTGAGTTCTCAGATTGTATACACATTGGTACGAACTTGTAATAGAACAATGTCTCGCAGCTCTTATTAAGTTTGTCTACGGTACACATTCCTGGAATATCTCGTCATGATGATGAGAAGGTTTACAACTTTACATCTAAGTTGTAGGCTGTTCATGAAGATAGTTTCGACACACCATAAGAGAGAATAGATCTGTCTTGCTATTCGTTAGCCATTGGTGTTGCTGTTCACGAGCCATTGGTGTTGATGAATATATGTCAAGCTCCAAATGCTGATGCTATATATAATCAAAGTCACAAGTTAATTCGTCTAGGTCATTTGTCCACTCAAATTATTCAGAGATCAAATAAGTGAAGTTTATGAGATTCTAGGCACCGGCCAATCGCACTCAGATACTAAATGATCTTGAAAAAGCGACCACCTAACAATGGCAAACGAGACTAATAAGCCGCACACAGGATGGACGGGCCGTCCTGCCCGTCTGAGCCTGAAACATTTCAGATGGGTTTAGGCCTGGTTTTTAAGCCCGGCAGGCCGAGCCGGGCTTCAAATGTGAGCTTTCCTGTTAAAACAGGCCAGACTTGGTTCTAGTTCTGCCTGGCCCGAGCCTAACTCAACCCAAATCTTATATAACATATATTGTATCCTTATGCCCTGATTATGGCGATCAAAAAATATCAATAGCTCTCTTCCATGCGCTGACACTTCTTATGAATAACTATAAATACAATTTCATAGCTCTTACCAATACGGCAATACCTGTCAAATATTAAATCTTTGCAGCTTTTTTTATATTTTTAAACTGAAAAAAAAATCCAAAAAATCCGAGATCTGGCCTGAAGCTCGAGTAAGTACTAGATTCGGACCTAGCTAATATCAGTTATATTTTTGGTTGAGTCGAGCTCGAACCCAGCCCGGCCCTCCCATTGAACAAGTCTACTGGCCTCCAAGAGATCATCAAACTTCCAATAAAATGTAAATTTGCAACAACAAAAAAAAAAATCCTATTTTCAAATAAATATAGACAAGCTTGTGAAAATATAAAATATAAAAAATGGTAATACTGTATGGTGATCATGTGCTCGAGGGCTACCATGCGTTCATTCTTTAACAGCTTGATCTTGTGGACAAGGGAGACAATTGTTGCTGGGCCCTGATGAGCAAGGAATTGTCCTGTTCACAAAAGAAAAACTAAAACATGATGTTAGATGAAGCGAGGGATTATCAAGATGGCTCCAACTATTTCAGCTCGTTACGGGAAATGGTACCAATGACCTGGATTTAAGTCACCATCCTCACCAATTTTTTTATGGATTTTCTCCCTCCTAGTTCTACATGAAAATAGAAATTATAAATAATAATAATAGTAGTAGCATCAGCAGCAGCGAATAATAATAATAATAATAACAATAAAAAGCAATGTCCTGGTACTTGAAGTTGGACTCTTGTACAAAATGATATATGGTCCACATATCTTTTTGAAAAAGAATGATTTGTGGCATCCCATCAATCTCAGGATTGCACCCAGCATATCTGCATAACATCCTCTGTGGGTGGAAATACAGCTTGAATATTCATAGATTTAGCTTAAGAAGAAATGGTTGAAGCCTCTTGCAAACCCAAATGCTGCAATTTACTTTTTGAGGAAATTATTATCCTATACATGGATGGAGGAGTCAAGCTCCAGCTAAAATGATATAATCCCATACCAACTGCTTCCCATCTCCTTAAGCAATATTGCTGGATATCATGACATGGCACCAAAGTACCTCCGAAAATGGTGATTGGAGCTACAAATGAAAAGCACTCCTCAGATGCCATGCGCTTACTAAGAAATGAAAATCATCACACCAGAACAGTGAAAATGTCTATCTGGGCAAGATTTTGGGATGAGAAATCACTACTTTCAAAGTCATTTCCCACCTAGGTGTTCTTAAGACGTAAATAATTCTCTCATTGACACCAACAAATGCGGACAAAAATGTGCCATTAACTTCATGTCCTGAACTCCATCATCATCACTACCACCCTTCAGCATCTTGTTTCTAATGTGGTTGCCATGGGCTTCCTTTCTTCTGTCCATTTTTCTGATTGGATAATCCTTGGGCTGTTGTCATTGTGGCCACACTGACATGAAAGATAAACTTCAAATGAGTCTCTTGTTAACAATTTCTTAAGGATAACATATTAATTGCATCTGATCAGATTCTGAATGTGGTATTTGCAAACAAAAAGGGTTGGATTTTGGGGACCTACTACAATATTTTGACATATTGTAACAGGATATGATTAGCAGTTTCAGTCTTCCCTGTGATAAAGATATGACTGCAACTTGAAAAATAAGATTAGTCTATAAAGTAGATTACTTACATTGTGGAGTGTCTGAGGTTATAGCGCTTCAATCCTGGGGTTACTGTTCCAGGAGATGTTGTTTGTCGTCTTTTCCGACGCCCTCGACGTGATACACTCTCAGAATGCACTTCGCCGTCCCCTGCATCCAGCTCGCTATTTGTCAATCCAGAAGCATCGGAAAAATGGGTGTTCTGCTCTGCATTTGATGGCAACTGATCATCATGAACAGAATCATCTAGGCTTTCTTCATGAGCACACTGAGAATGTCTGTCTTCCCCATTTGACTGTTCATCGTGTTTCTCTTCGGAATTCACCCCAGTGATAGCTCTGGCATCTTCAACAACTGCCGTAACAGAAAGCGTTCTTTTGATAATTTTACACCTAGCACTTGAGCTGGATTGGTGCTGTCTCTGTTTCGATGCCTGAACCTGGGAATTAGTCTCAGGAAGCAGAAAAGATCCCTCCCTGCCACTCTTTTCATGAATTGAGGGAAAATTTGGCTCATCTTCCATCTCCGTTGCATTATTGCCTGACTGAAATTTCATCATTTCAGTGGAAATGTCTGCCACTCCAAATGAAGGTTTTGCCTCATCATTGGCTTTATCTAGTCCCTTTGATTCTCCATTATACCAAACTTCACCAACAGATTGAGCCCTACACATATCAACAGAAGTGTTCACAACACTGAAGGATGGTGCATGTTGGAACTTTGCTTCCTCCTCTGAAGCCTCTGCATCAAGATGAGCATTAAATAAAGAGGACTTCTTTATATGACCATCAGAAGACTGAGTTGCCACTTTTCCATGAGAGAATAAGCTCGAACATTTTTGCAGAAAGGACTCACAGCCACCTAAAGTAACATGTTGAGGGCTTGTACCCTGAGGAGATGCATCTGTATGCTCACCCTCCATAGGCTCCTTCAAATAGTTATTGGCAAGGCTTGACAGAAGAATGTTCTCCGAACCCTCAGTTCCTCTTGGAATTTGGATACCATGAACATCTGCATCACCAATTTTGAACCCACAGTTTTTACAACACTTGAACTGCTCAGCCAGGGCAAAAATGCGCTCCTTTTCCTTTATCAAAGCTTCTTGTTGATTCTTCAGGCTCTTCCTGATAAACTGGAGGGTAGTGATGTCCTTCTGAATATCTAGCTGCTCAGCTTCCCATTTATTTCTACAAACATGTAGTTCTTTATCCCCTTCCAGCCAATCTTGATCTGGCTTCAACTTCTGAATTTTCAATTCATCTGCATCCTTGATATCAGCATGTTTCTTCTTGAACAATTCAACAGGATCCAATTGGTGTATTAATGAGTTTCCAAGAGTCTCCTTTACCGCTCCGACCTCTTCCAACTCCCTCTGGATAAGAATGGTTAATTTCAGCCTCTCTTTTTTCAACTTCCCCTCTTCAACACATCGCCATTTTTCAAACCTTTCTTTCTCAACATTGAGCTGTTTTAGCTCTGTTTCCAATGCTAATTTTCTATTATCCAGCACTTCTGACTCTTTCTCAAGTCTGTCCCTTTCCTTTCTCAGCTCTTCAGTTTCCTTTCTGTGTGCTTCTTTCATGATCCTGTAATCATCAACCTCCTGCTCTAATTTTGATTGCAGTAGAAGATGGTACACCCTCTCCTCCCTAGCTACTTCAAGATTTTCCCTCTCCTTGATAGTTTGCAGCCTTTCAGCTTCCATTGCAGCTCTTGAATTCTCAAGTTCAGTTTGAGAAGACACCAGCTTCTGGGTATCTCTAGCTAGGTTCTCTTTTTCATCCTTCAACTTATTCTCATCTTTTCTTATGGAGTCCTCCCTCTCCTTTAAAGCATCCAATATCTCGTTAAACCTTTTATCTTTGTTCTTCAATTTCTGCAATTCAATCTCCAAATCCTGCTCTTTATTAAAAATTTGAACCTCTCTGACATTGATTTCAATGGACTTCTTCTCCACTGCATCCAATCTGTCTTTCACCTCTTGATCAAAGATGTTCCTTTTCTTCTCCATCTCCAACTCAAACTCACGTTTCGTGGATTCCAGAATCATTTTGTGATCATCTAAAAGTTTCTGGATCTCTACCTTCACAATTCCAAAAAGATGAGACAGGATTATCAATTGAAAGTGGGGAACAACTTGTGTGGTCAAGAAAATATGTTAAAAGTAAAACATAAAGGAGGCCTGCAATGAAACAATAAATAAACAACAGGATCCTATGATTAATGGAGATACAAATGGAATTCACCAAGAGTAAGTTAAACTTCAGCTGCTAATAAAATCACCATACAAACGCAAAACATCCCGTCCACGAACACAGCTCAGATGTTGACACAGTTAATATTTTATTTGAATAAACAAGTACTTCGACGAAGATTCAGGTTGCAAGAGCATCTACTATTGTAACAGTAAATTTCATACTTGAAATTGTTCCTTTGCAGATCAAGATTAAGTCCTTCTGATGCGTCTACTATTATGTATGGCATAACATATGTTAGCACACAAAGGCTGAATATAGGGCTTTCTTGCACAGTCCTTGCAACATGCAGAAATATTCTGCTAAATTAATACATGAAGACACTTTTATAACCACATGCCTATCCCACCTATTTGTAATCTGGCCTTTTATGCGATGATTATAGGACTATGTTGCATACGGCTCTTTGGCATATTGGTGTCTTCTAAGCCTTAAAAATGCTACAAAGCGAAAGAGAAATGCAAGCAAGCATTTGCAGCTTGAAAACAGCAATATACTTAATAGTCAAGCAATTTCCAATAAATTTTCAGCATTTCATAATAGACACACATCCTCTAAAATTAAGATTTTCTTCTTTTGCAACTAAACATTTCTCTTTCTTCCTCGACAGCTTATTGCAATCAAAGTAACGAAAATTTGAAAAAAAATAAAGTTGGAAAAAGAGACAACATATTTGGGGTAGTTCAAGCAAAACTAACTTAAATCTAACCTTCCCTTTAGCATCTAAAGCTTCCAGTCTTGTGCTGATATCCTTCTCTTTATTTTTTAATGAATTATTAGCAACTTCTGTTTCTTTTCTAGCCTCTTCAAGCTCTTCTTCCTTTTGGAGAACAATATCTCTCCAATTTGCCTCATTCTCTCCCCCATCAAGGAAGCTCTGCTCCTCGTCAAGCTTTTTCTGACCATCCTGCAGCTTCTGTTCCCAAGCTCGGAACACTTCTCTTTGTTGAGTGAGGTCGTTCTCATGTTTCCTCTTTCTGGAAGTTGTAGATTACAATTACAATCACCATTCAAGAAACAAAAGCAATTTCAAGGAATCAAAGAATGTAAGCATCAAGGCACATTAATCAACTAGGTAAAAACTTAAACTAGAAGGGCAAAAGGAATACCCAGTTGTAAAGGCTGTGGATTCTTTTCGAAGCTCAGGCTCATGAACCTCCACATCCTCTAACTTTCTATCCATCTCTGGACTCCTCCAACTTTCTTCTGCTAGCCTAGGATCCACAGAATGTAGCTTTCCTTTAATCTCCAAATATCTATCCCCAATACTTGCCTCCAGAGCATGAGTTTCGGCCAACTGCTCATCAAACATGAATTTAGCTTCCACATTTTCCCCCGACTTATCATGAAAGGCCTTTTCAAGCTGAATAAAAACAGATCCAGTGAGAGAGATGAAATAAATGCCTTGAAACATAAGTGAGGAAACAGAGACATAAGACAATTCCATCAGAGGGGGGGAGAAAAGATAAACAAAGCAGATCAATCATTTCTTCTACAACGAAAAGATACTAAGAGTACCTAGAAATGCATGAAACGTAAAAATTCCTTAGGATAAGAAACTCAACAGTCAGGCATGAATGCAACAAGCTTTAAACGTAATTTTTGCAATGCATGTATGGTATTGACCACGTGTCAAATTTTGAGGATGATCTCTCAAAATGACAAGAAATGATGCATCCACATCTCAGCACACAATAAAGTATCAATTGTAAAGCTAAAAGCATATAAGGTTTCCATTCAGCTTATATAAATTATTAAAAAAGGTTGCCCTAGTAGATGATACTCCTGCCACTGCACAGTCTAGTGAGGGTCAGAAGTATGCAACTAGCTATGTTACCCCCACGGCGGAGAGATAGTTTCCATGTTTCAAATCTGTGGTTTCGGGTCACAATGGAACAACCTTACAATTGCATTGAGGCTCACCCTCCAGCTTGCATAAATTATTCAATATACATATATATATATATATATATATATATATATATATATATATATATATAATTTTATGCTTAACAAGTATTTATGCTGCAGATTTTCTTTATTTTGAGTGTAAACATAATTATCATTGATAGTTTAAGATCAATGGGAGTGTTGGCTTCAAAAATACATTTTCCTGTATTCAGCATGAATCAACTCACCGTAACTCAAAATTGTGCAAGTACCTATTACTTGATATGGCATGTTTTTATAATTTTGCTATCCAGCATGTTGATCACCCAATTGCAACTACTACGAGACCACATCATGACATATCCTGAGTCTAAAATTATGTCCTGACATTTTATGGAGTTAAAGCCTTAGAGGATAGACTATGGAGGCATAGACAGTGCTCTGTCTAATCCTCACCACACTTTTTAGATTAATCACAGCTGATGCTAGCATTAGATTCCATACAATTAATGTCCTCTCCTTCATGGATCAACATTTAGCGGAGTTTTTGTTGCATTCACCAACTACAAGATATTTTTTCTCTAACAACTGTTTGCATCCCGAGTCTTCTCAAGCCTTTCAATAATGCATGTCTTTTAATGCTAGCAAACAGCTTAATCAATAAGGCAGCTTCATCAAATGAGAAATCAACGACTTTCTATGTTTCAGCTACCTTGATTGCACACTTAGCTGCTTTTCCACAATGATAAGATGCAAAAACCATGCCAGAACAGCACCACAAAGGACAAATTATATATCACTAGGATGTGAAACAGACACAAAAATAATATAAATATTAATTTAAAACCACAGTAGAAGAATACAACCCAATTTGGTTGTGAATCTCCTCTACACCCCCCCCCCCCCCCAAAACAAGAAAAAAAAAGCGCACCCCAGAAAAAGAAAAGAAAAGAAAAGAGAAGATAGCCCAATCTGCAATTGATAATTGTGGTCTTACAGCACAGCCGCATTACTAGCATCGGTAACCAATTTCACCAAAAAATGAACTGAAGAAAAGAAAAAAAAGGATGAGTGAAGGAACAGATGATTCAAAACAATCAATTACTTTAAAATGCAAAATTTGCAAGGAAAACACATGTGAGGCTCCACCAAAAAAAACACATAAAAGCAAGCAAAGACATTCTCTCGTGGGAGAATTATTACCAACAAAGGGACCAGCTTAAAATGCAAAATTTGCAAGAAACATACACGAGACTCCCAAAAAATAAAAAAAAAAATAAAAGCAAGCAAAGACATTCTCTCATGGGTGAGATATGTTGTGCTAGTACAGAGACCCGCACCAGTTACCCAATTACATGGTTCGGTTCGGTATCGTGTCGTTCCGTGCCGGGCCCGTACCGACATAACACAGCAGGCAAGGTATAGGGAGAGGGAAAAGGAAAGAGAGGAAGAGAAAGAGATATAGGAGGGATGGAGAAGGAAAAGGAGGAAGGGAGAGAGAGGAGAGAGAGGGGAGAGAATTAGGGGGGAAGCAGAGGGAGCGCTCCGGACCTCCTATTTCGAACGAAATAAGGGTCGGAGCCCCTTGTTTATTTTTCTAAGTATTAAGTGAAGTCAGCAAGCCCCTTACCGACTTCACTTAAATATTCGAACCCTTTTTTATTTTTCAAATATCTAAGTGAAGTCGGCAAGCCCTGCCGACTTCACTTAATGCTTCGAAAAATAAAATAAAAAAAAGACCCCCGGCCCCTATTCGTTCGAAACAGCCTGCCTATCTTTCTCTCTCTTTCCTTCTCCCCTTCCCCCCTCCCTCGCCAGTTTCTCGAACCGAGAGGTGGAATCGTGCCGGTCCACCCGAGTAGAACTCGGGACGCCCTGACCCAGGCGGTTCACGACAATACAGCAAACCATACTCATGGGAGAATTATTACATAATATAAGCAAACAGTTTGCCAAATAAATGAACAGATGTCAAAAGAATATCAATTTATCAAATCTATGTAAATTCAGAATTACTACAGAGATGATTGTGTTATAACCTACAAAGCACAAAGAGAAATAGAAATTTAAGCTCTACAGATGTCAAGATATAATTGTGACTAATATTAGCATTAACATAACAATACAAGCAACAAATAAATCAAGAAAAGAATGGAATGCAAACATGACTATGGAGCAATAATTATTTCTGGAGTCAGCAGACAGTTTATATTAAAGGAAAAAGGAAATCTGCCAGTCTCATACATCAACAACAGACTGCTTCTCAACCACCAAACCTTTCCTCATATTCTCATCCCGGCCTTCAAGTTCAGATCTAGCAATCCAATGTGCTGCTCGTTCACGCTTTCGGGTTTCCCCTGCTTCTGCCAATCCTTTCCTTATTTCTTCATATTTGGAAGCCCACTCCTCCTTCTCAATCAGGAGAAGCCCCATATTATATTGGTAGTCATAAAGCTGCTCAAAAAAATACAGTTGGGTAACATTTGACAACCAAGACAGAGCAGAAGTGATAGATGTGAAACTAAACCAAACAAATACAGATTATACAGCTTCATACTAGTTGCCTGAATTACTTGACAAGTAATGATCTAAAATGGCAAATTAGAACTTAGATGAAGGGATCATACACAACTGAATTGCTGAAGGATAAGCTAAGTTTGCTTAATGAAAGAGACCATAAACATAAAACACTGAATGCAGTTGATAACTACCATATGACGGCAGAAAAGGAAACAAACTACTGAGGCTGCGATATATATAGATGGACCAATTGTATGACCACAACCTTACAAACATCTGTTCAAGAACTGAACCAAAAAAAGAAAACAATTTTATGTATGAATGGTATAGTGCAGTCTTTAAAAGCAAAAAGCAATTCTCCTCATCAGACAAAATAAATCACAGAGCAGTCAAATGTACATGTACGGCAGCCAATTTGCATACATGTCAAGATGCATACATGTCACTTTGTCAGACACCAAGTAGGAAAAAGTGAAGGTTGGTTGATGGAGGATTCCAACATTAAGGGAAGGAAAAAGCACTGAGTTGTCAAAATGTGAATATTAATGGTTAATACGGTTAACCAGTTGTATCAATGGTTATCCGCCATATTTCTCACCTATTCTTAACTAAGTCATACAAGAAAGATAACTGCCAATAAAGTAATTGATTCCCTAGAAACTCTCCAATGACCCAAGCCACATAACAATGAAGTCATAGGTTGGTACCAGTATGATCAACATTCTTATGAATCAACAATTTAGAGATCAATTCCTCCAGATCATACGAACAAACCCGTGACCAGGAAGCCTTATCCCTACTAGTTAAGATCAATTTATTTAGACTACATAACCATTCATGAACTTCATCAAATTATCCTCTGTAACTTCCACCCGCTTGCTCAGTATTCCGTTCTCCAGTCAACTAAAATTAGTTTCTCCATTTAACAAATTAGAATTACTTTAACCTTTTGCACATTTAGGTTTTACAAAGAAAAAAAAAGGGTCAAAGTTGATCTAGGAGTTCTCATATAACAAAGATAGAAGTTTGGTTGGTTTCAGATTGCTCCAAGAGTGTTAAAAAGAGTACATCTTTTCCACCAAAAAAGAGTATATTTTGGCAATTAACTGTCATAGCAGAGTTCTATAGTCATCAACCATGTCCAAAAGAGGATGAGAAGCATTCACATGTATAAGACCAAAATTCATCGTCTCGGTCCGGACTTCCTATCGGTACCACACTAGCATAGTGTCGGTACGGTATGGTATGAATTTTTTTGGCATACTAACACTCGGTATGCCACCGGTACGGTATGGCATGCCCCGTACCACCTGGTTCGTACCAGTACGGCGTACCTTGTATAAGATGCTTTCAACACTTAAACCAGATTTAGGATCCCTCAAATGCATACTGCACTCCAAATCTATGTGTTTTCCTCGCATTCCTTTGCTTCTTTTTCTTTATTTCTTTCTTTCTGCCTTCTATAATTTTAAATTTGAATTTTCTTCAAAGCTCACTAGAAATTCCAAGCCTTGAAACTCATTTCATGCTTATCTGACATAGAACCAAAATTTTATCCTACGAGCAATAACAATGCCATGTATGCCCAGAACCAAAGCATATGATTTTATTTTTATTAGGACCCAATCCTACAAGCAAGGGGAGAGGGGCAATCTGTAATCTTCAAAGAATCTGCAATGTGTGCAAGGAACAAATGATGACTTCTATATCTCATATGAGCAAAGACATTGATGCATATATAAAATGTATCATCAAAGGTGGAAGTTTCTAGCAAACTAACAATAACTCAAATCCTTGAAAATGCTGCTATTATGCACAATTACTTTCACAAAAGATATCTAACAAAGAAGAAACTTAAGGGCTTAAAGGACAATGAGTCAAGACTAAGGATCCAAGTGTCAGTCTGTATTGTACCATGTCATGCACTACAAATGTTCCACTGTATCAACCTTGATTTGTGGGTAGATTACATTATTCTATATTGCAGCATATCAGAATTAAGATACTAGTTGGCGCGGTTCGATGCCTTTCAAACTAAGCCTATATTGATAGATTATCGACTCATTTCCAAACATATTCTACTTTATTTACTTTATTTTTCAACAGAAAAAAAAAAATAGCAAATGTAAACATAAAATTTGTAAGACATCAGCTACAAGTTTAAGCTTGAGGTCTTTTTGTTTAGGATTTTCTTGTTCTATATTTGCTAGTATTTGTTCTTATATTATGTTCCACTTTAAATTTTTCATCACCAATATGCCTCAGAGCTTAACAGAGAGCCCCATATTAAATTGTGGTGTATTCCCTCTTCTCTAAGAATCTTTGCAGATCTAAGAGAAATTCCAAAAACCATCTTCTAGTAGTACGAAGTTAACTGCACCAATAAAATATGTACCCTTGTCCATCAACTAACCTTCAAAGTTATATGGTAGGCCCTTCCCTTGCCTATGCTGCCATGACAAAGAATTCAGCACTATTTTAATAAAACAAAAAGAAAAAAAGAAAAAAGGCTGTCAAGTTAAAAATCAGTTGCAAATATGCCCAAACATACCCTTTGACATTGTATGCACAGGTTGAACCCGTCCTAACTGGACAAATCTAAAATAATGGTGATGATAATATTAGGGCGCCTCCATCATTTCTTCCAAAATATTTGCATATCTTTTCGTGCCTATGTTTGCCAAGTGTCAACACCAGATTCTTATGAAAAATTGAGCACAATACGTATGATATTTTGTTGGGATTAAGTTAAAACTTGATCAAGTGGGGGACTTACCAACCATTATTCCTGAAACATATAAAAATAAAGAGATAATTCCAAGCAAAGATCATTAAATCATGATAACCCATCACCAATCTAGAGAGTAGGAACATCATCGGCAAATAATGAACTACTGATTAATTGGGATAATCTGGACTAATAAACCAAAATTATAGAGTAACAGTTTGGGATAATCTAGAACATCGTCAGCAATAATAAGGTGCAGAATGTTTCATTGGCAGCATTTTATCTTTATTCTGTTGTTGAATGAACGAATTACAAAGAATACAGTAAATTCAAAAACTTAATAACTTCATGTGGAGTAAAATGGTGCAGAGTACATTTTTAGTTGGTTTATTTTATTTTTATATATCTCTACATTTTCAAGAAAAAGTCTAGCTTCTTCTGACATCAATTTATAATTTGATGCTTCTAAATTTACTTATGTTATCACACACTTTTTATTGCCTATAATGTTGAAAGGTTGATTGTACAATGATCCAATGAATATTTCCTTGAGCAATATATCTCATATGCGGCAAACACATATGACGCCCCAAAAGCACCTCCCTACTCCCTCTCACGTTAAATATGCCTTTTCTTTTTCTCCACCAATCTTCCTAATAACTTCAAACAATGAAAATGATCATCATAATATATTTCCCAACCACAAGATTTAAGACAAACCTTATTTTCATTTCTTTTCCCCCTAAAATTACACAAGATACGTATCATATTAATTTTATTTAATATTTAGAACCTTATGTTTTTGAATGTTTGCTCCCATAATGTCAGTTCAGCATATAGCCATCTTTGAAAGAAAAGAATTCAACCTATTTTACTTTCATCGGTCAAAGCACTAAAAATTTACAAATGTCAACAAGTCAATAGCACCCAATTCCCATTCCAATCACATACGGATAAATTTGAAACCTCCACCATAAACTACGCTGTATCATAGACAGATAGAGAAATAAAGAACATATAATTGGGTCCATGACTCACTGCTAACCTCTTTCTCGAGCTCTGAAATTCTTTGAGCAAACGCTTCACAATTCCTTCTATGCAACACAGACTCGTCAAGAAAACCTGCTTCTCTAAACGACCTCCAGACCTCCTCCTCGCCGCATTCCCTGGCCAAGACAGCACCTTTATCACCGCCAAGTGATGCCTGGGGTGGTTGCGGCA
Source organism: Phoenix dactylifera (assembly GCF_051530095.1). NCBI lineage: Eukaryota > Viridiplantae > Streptophyta > Magnoliopsida > Arecales > Arecaceae > Phoenix > Phoenix dactylifera. The sequence goes on along the minus strand of NC_143198.1, from coordinate 26,014,440 downwards.
GTGCCTCAGCCACCGCAATCCCCTTCCCCTTCCCATTCCCCATATTAAGAATCATTCCGCTGCCATCTCTAGGGTTTAATGGGACCGAGCCACTGCTCCTTTCAGTGGCCCTCGGCAGAAGGGACCACCCTTTCTTCTGCCGCGTAAACATCACCAATTCCCCTTCTTGATTACCAAAGAAAATGACCCTAAATTCGATCTAGAAACCACTGGAACCCAAGAGACAAACCTATAAAACCCTGATATCAAGAAAAGGAAAATAGAAAGAATCGAGAGGAGAAGAAGCAAAGGATCGGAGATCAAAACTTGTCGCTTCTAGCGATGCCAATAGCGGAAATTGGGAAGTGGGGGGGCTAAAAAACACTATAAATAGAGCGCCGGGGGCGGTGATGGAAAAGGAAAATTCAAGAACAGCCAACCTGCCCAGCGTTGGACCGCCAGGGAAACTAATTTAATATTTAAAATTGATCTAATTTTTGTTATGTAAACTAACTTTTTACGGAGAATGAGATATGTACCCAAAAATTATAATATGCACCACATAGCAGTACACCATGCCAATTGTCGCCTTATGCATTTCATCTCAGTTTATTCCTTTTGTGCATGAAATAATTTCTTATGCTACTCACCACCACTTAGTTCACAGAAAAATAAAAAATTTTATGTGCCAAAAAAAAAATTATAACTAATTGAGCAATAAGTGAGGCCCACTCGCACTACTAAATACCAATCCCAAACTGCCACATCCCAAGAAAACTATGTGGTGATGGTTAAATAGTGATTAGTAGGAGCTGCAATGAGGTCGGTTTAGATCAGGTCAAACAAAGGTTGAGTTGGATGTGGATCAGATCAAAAAAATTATCAATTCGAACCCAACTTTTATTGAGTATGTTAAGAATATAGGTTTGAACCTAACCTTTAAATAGAATAGGTGACTTGACCTAACCAACATAACCCATATAATAAATAGATCAAATCATATATTAAACAAGTTACATTTGTTAGGTAGCTTTTTAACATGCTAAATAGATTTAAATAGGTAAATAGGTAAACAGGTTAAGGGGCTTAGGCTAAAAAGGTAGGTAGGTTTTAAACGGGTTATATTATGACCCAGCCTAATTATTAAATAGGTCAAATAGGGTTAAATGAATCAAATGTTCAAACTTAAAGCCATTTCTTTTAATAAAAAAAAAGAGTCTAAAAAGGCTGAACCATTTATGACTTGAACTTGTTTTACACCAAATATGAATCTTTGGTTAAGGGTTGCATAAATTATCTGCCAAATGCACCATCTTTGGGTGCCTCCACTTATTGTCTTACCTTGGATTGACTAAAGATATTGTTTCACCCATCCACCAAACCCCTCCCCCTAGTGTGTGTGGGAAGAAGAAGAAGGAGAAGAAATCCCAAAAAATGCTAAGTCCTTAATAACAATGAATATAATTGATTTATTCTAGGACACATGGTGTATACTTGATCAATGAAAATCCTATGCAAGAAAAATATGCAGTCTTTATATGTATCTCCATGAGGATGACAAATTAGGGTGATACATCTTCACCAACCCAACATGAGGCCCTTCATCAAAATGCAGTAGTCAAGGATATAATTCGATGGTCCCTAAGATCTTGCAGATTGTGAACCTTCATTAGTACGATGGATCCACATGATTTTACTATTGATGTCTCTTCAATGAGGCATCAATAGATTCTTCAAAGTTTTCCTATTTTTTGTGGGGATTCACACGAGAGGAGGATTACCACATGCTATTGCAATGTGCATGCAAATACAACGATCATGACTCAATGCATGAAGAGGTTTGATCAATCTATTATTTATTATTGTCCCCTTCTAAACACAAGACACCAAAGAATGACATGGTAGAGATGCATGTAAGTTGCTCGAATGGTCCGATATGATTGTTGCAAGATTAGTCTTTTACACTTAAGTTTACTAATTCATTTTAGTCGTGTATTTGTCTCATTTCCATTTCTAAGTTTAGTTGTGGGGCTCTGGGTCTAGAAGTCCATTTGAGTCTATAGTCTGGAGGACAGGCTTCTGCACAGGGGGTGTGCAATACAGATTAGTGAGCAGAAATCATGAGCTAGAAGCATGTCAAAGACAAAAAGCAATGAACAAATTTGTCCTCTGATGACAATGGTTTGTAGGATTCTTCACCTAATAAAATATCGGGTGTATCGAAAATTAGAGCAGAGCCATTGGATAGCATTAAGTTAGCTTTCCAACACATTAAGAATCTCGTAATTAAAGTGCAGATGAAAATATTATGTCCTTTAACCAAAGAAGATATTTTGCAATTTAAAGCGCTATAGAGATTACCGTTCAATCACTATGGCCACTTCTAGAGGCACCGAACACAAAAGTGTAATATTTCTTTGTATTCGACAAACATTTTGAGGCCTACTACCATCATCATCATTTTGAGCCATGTATGCCTAGGTAGATGCCATATTGCCCATTCTTGAAACAGCAGGTTCTCACAATCTCTTTTTGGCAACTACTATACTTGTTTGGCATCTTGGTATGACGCTTTCTATTTCAGAAGATGAGTGAAAGCCCTCCGTTCTTAAGATAAGCAACATGGTGGCTATCTAAGCATGCATGGCTATACACAGTCCAAAAAATTCAGAATTTTGAGATATTTCTAAATAACTGATTTTTTAAATACTGAATTTGAAAGAAGATGTTGTTATAACAACTCTAAGAAAAGAAAATGTAATACTAGATGGTGCTTGTTGTATGCATACAAATGTTTCCCCTTCCACTAATATGAAGAGATTAATGAAATTTATGAAAATTTGTGCTATTTATTGAGGTCGGCTGAATATTGCTTACCGAGTTAGTATAAGTGGGTGGAAGAATATTTCATATGTATTTAATAGATGCAGCAAAACTTTTTCGAAGAAAATCCAACAACAAGTTGAGTAAGACTTATTGTGGATCAAAGTGCTTGACTTAGGCCCTGTTTGGGGGAGCTTTTGGAGGGCCAAAAAGCACTTTCTGGCCCTCCAAAAGTACTTTTAGCTAAAAAATGATGTTTGGTAAATTTTTCGAAAAGCTGTTTCAGCTTTTGCGGGAAGCTGAAAACAGCTTTTGGGGGGAAGCTCCAATTTGGAGCTTTCCGAAAATGCTGTTTTCAGCTTTTTCGGAAAGCTGTATTTTTGACCAAAATACCCCCAATTAAAAAAAAAAAAATTACTCCCCAAAACCTCTCTCTCACCGTCTCTTCCTCTCCCACCCAACCCCACTCCCTCTCCCCCGCCGCCGCACCCTCTCCCTCTGCCCCGCCGTCGCACCCCCTCCCTCTCCCCCGCCCCCATGGTGGGGAGGTGCCGAAGAAGAGGAAGACGGGTGGTCTTCCTCTTCCCGCGGCCGCCGCCGGCGACGATGTCCCCGTCACGAAAAGGGACGGTGCCGAAAAAGGAGATTCCACGGTGGGGAGGGGCCGAAGAACAGGAAGAAGAAGGGGGCGCCCTCCCCCTTTCTGCGGCCGCCGGCGGTCATGACCCGCCCCCTCCCGCGTCCGCCACGGCCCAGCCCGGCATTATCGGCCTCGCGGGAGGAGAGAACTTCCCACGGCCCGGCCACGACCCGGCCCCTCACGCGGCCGCCACGGCCCGGCCACGATCTGGCCCCTCCACGGCCGTCGCCGGCCACAGCCCGGCCCCCTCCCGCGGCCGCGGCGGCCTGGCCCCCTTCCGGCGCCGCCGGCCGCGCGGGGGGAGAAGAAAGGAGAACGGGGGAGAGGAAGGAAGGAGAAGAAGAAAAAGAAAAAAAAGAAAAGGAAAAGAAAAGGAAAAAAAAAGAGAAGAAAAGAAAATTTAAAAAATAAAAAAAGAATAAATAAATAAATATTTATTTATATAAATGAATGAATGAATGAAAAAATGAGATAATAAATAAATATATTTCAATATTATTAATTATTTACACTAATAATTATAATATTTTATACCTTTATTATTGTATTATACTATTAATATTATATTATATTACATTACATTATAATACATTAATATGTTATTTTAAATAATTTAATATTATGTTATATTATGAGAAATTAATTTATACCAATAATTATAATATTTTATACCTTTATTATTGTATTATACTATAAATATAATATATATTACATTACATTATAATACATTAATATGTTATTTTAAATAATTTAATATTATGTTATATTATGAGAAATTAATTTATACCAATAATTATAATATTTTATACCTTTATTATTGTATTATACTATAAATATAATATATATTACATTATATCATAATACATTAATATGTTATGTTAAATAATTTAATATTATGTTATATTACAAAATATTAATTTACTCTAATAATTATATTACTATTATGCTATATTATAATAATATTATTTTATATTACAAAAATATTATACTATATCGTATATTTATGTATTAATATATGTTATGTTTTATTATGTTCTGTTGTATAATACTATGCAATGTCCTTTATGGTAATTTTTTCATACAAAAGTACTTTCTCAGTTTGTTTACCAAACACAAAACAAAGTACCGCAGCACTTTACGAATGTAGTTACCAAACAGCAAACAGCTTTTTATAACAGCTCTACTTCAGACAGCTCTACTTCCAACAGCTCTACTTCTAACAGCTCTACTGCCAACAGCTCCCCCAAACATGGCCTTAATTGGTCGGTTTGCAAGTGATCTCCACAGTCCCTTGCCTTAACCGTTTATTGTGTAATAATTATCATTAATATAAAATATAGGTTGCCTTCTTCAAACTCTATGAAAGATCTATTTTTTTTTGGAACAATCATATGAAAGTCCTTTATTATCTATGTTTCTAAATATAGATTTTTTCACATATTTTTATGTTTAAATTCATGAAATAAAACCTTTCAAGCTGCAATTCTGTAGATTAAATAAATTCAAAGACTTGCATATGACAAATAGGGTTGATAACAAAGAGGAAAGAACCACTGAAGGAGAGGCTTTTGTGGATAAGATTCTATGCTCTCAGCCCTATCCTTTTCAGTAAAATTTTTATTGGTAAGCTTCATAATCACTAGTTCATTAGATAAGACCATGCCCGATGCAAAATACATAAAAGAAAATAAGGTCATTACGATGATGAATATAGTATCACGAAACTAAAATATCATGGCAATATTTCCATCTCTTAACTAGCATAAAACTACAATTGCATAGATTATTTTATTCAAAAAATGATTTGACACAACAAATCTAATATTAGAAACTTACATGAAAAATCAGAGTTATACAAGACTATGAGATTGAATATTTATATAAGAATATCATCTTGATGTTATAGTTTTTCGCTCGCAACATAAATTTCTCCATGACCACCCAACTAGATTTCAAAGCATGTGCCCATTGGAGATGTAAGAATGGACTCCAAAATGGTTATATGTTCATCCAATTATCAAACCCTTCCAAACATATGCACTTCTTTTTTCATAAACTTCAATCGAAATTTTATTTAAAAAAAGCACTGATCAGACAACAAACTAGAAAGTCGATAGTAGAGGAGTGTACTAAAGTGGAAAAATGGATACCGAGGTGAATAGCCCCTAGGGCTCGTTTGGTTCGCGGGAAGTATTTTCCCTCCTAGGAATATGATTCCTGGGAATCAGATTCCTAGGAAGAGGATACCTAGGAAAGTACTTTTGACATGTTTGGTTAACCATGGGAAAGTGACTAATTTCCAAAGTGCTTATGTTTGGTTGACCATCCACTTTCCTAGGAAAGTTATGTATAATTCCTATTATGCCCTTAATAAAAATTAGGTCTTTAATGCCTCTTTAATGATTCTTTAATGCTGAAGGGTCTTTTTGGGAAAAAAATAAAAAAGGAGTGATTCCCACCTCATGGGAAAGTAACTTTCCCATATTTCTCATGGGAAAGACTTTCCCATGAAATGTGGGAATCATATTCCCATGGGAATACAACTTTCCCATCTCTCTTCTTTGAAAACTCCAACCAAACAAGAGGCATTTCATTACTTTCCCGTTGACCACACTTTCCCCCCTCCTTTTCCTGCGAACCAAACGAGCCCCTAATGTTTTCAACCGGAAAACCAAGAAGAAAATATCTCAGAATTCCCAAGTGAAGCCCGTACATCCTTTTCGAGACCTCTATATATGAGGCCCCATGGGGGTCAAAACCGCAGTCGCGTTAGTAAGAGGGAAAGCTAATATAGGGCTTCTCTCATCTCCCGTCTCTCGCCCCTCCCCTCGCTAGGGTCGTCCCTCTCCCTCTCCCTCTCCCTCTCCCTCTATCTCTGTATATAAACCGTTCGAATCTCGGCGGCTCGCATCGGTGCTGCGCGAGGGCGAAGGCCATGGCGGCAGAGAGCTCGAGGTCGGGGCCCTCGGCCGACTCCTACATTGGGAGCCTCATTAGCTTGACCTCCAAAAGCGAAATCAGATACGAAGGCATCCTCTACAACATCAACACCGAGGAATCCAGCATTGGGTTGCGTGATGGTAACGACACTCTCTCGTATTACCTTTGTTCTTTAGGTTTTCTGGGGTTTGTCTTGTTTTTTTGGGGCAAATTCTAGTGTCAAGTTGGAATTTTGAGGCTTTTTTGGGGGGTTTTGGTTTTTTCGGTTGCTATTTCAGGTGTTCTCAGATGTGGGCGTTGCTAGTTTTGCTATGACTTGGTTCTCTTGTTTTCATCTATAGTAAATATAGTTGTTGTTTTTGTTATTTCGTACTTATTTTCCTTCTCCATAATCATCATCGTTCATTTTTTTTTCCGACATCCGTTGTTTAATTTCTATTCTTGTTTTTCTTAAATTTTGTTTTCGGTTTTCTCCCCTTTGTGGTTTTCCGGGATGGCGGTTTTTTTTGTATCTGATTTTTTTTTTCTTCTAATAGTTTAATTCTTGATTATGTAGGAGTTTTTCTAGTTGTTCCAGTGTCCCTTTTTTTTATTTTATTTTTTTTAAGATTCTTCGAGCTTAGCCTTTTCTTTGTGATGGAATTCTCTACATGTCATCCTTTTTCAAGAATATATAAAGTCCTTTTGAAGTTTCATGTGGAACTATGATGAGCTCTGCATATAACTCTCCATGTACATATGAGTAATTTAGAGCCGTGGATCTTCTTTTGTGGGAATATTTTTCTTTTTGATGCTGGGCTATAATCGTTGAATTGGCAACATTTATTGTCTGAATCACAGTATCGTGCTCAAGATTGCATTTTTATATATGGATATTGTCTACAAATCAATGCATCATGCAGAAGCCCGATTTACAAACTAGGGCACCTCTTCAATTCAAGTTCCAGCTCCATGCATCCATATGGCAATAACTTTGTTTTTGGAATGGTATTAGAGCTTTGGAGGTACTTGTTTTTTTAATAGACATAACTCATTATCCTGTTGCCAGAGCAAGTCAAAACCTTCTGGCATTGTGCTTGGCTAGGCCGTTCTCCATGCACCCATCTTCAGTTTTGTGCCATTTCGCAGTTAGTAGGTGGTCTTAAGGCATGCAGAAGTGAAAACTGGTTATGCATTTTTATTCTTTCAAATTTGTTCTCTTTGAGGCTCTTCAAGTTCAAAACACTCCACTAGATCCTGTACTCTTTCCATGACAAACTATTGGTAACAAATTAATAGTAGGCCTGCGCAATCAGTTTTGTCTCATTTTTTGTCTTAAACTCTGCTTTTATTGATTTTGTCCTTATGCAATATTTTGTTTTTATTAACAAAATTTCTCTCTCTCTCTTTTTTTTTGCATCACTATCTTTTAAGTCAATGCAACAATGATTATTATTAGAATCACTTGCCCTTTTTGAGCACTCACTCATGTTAGAACTGTTACTTCTATGTTTCTTTTTTTTGGTTACATGGAAAGATGTCTAACTTTTAAATCCTGGATTAGAAAATTCTATATATAAGATGATGGTGCGTCCATCTCTCTAGTTTTTTTCTATATACTCAATGAAAGTCATTGAAAGCAGACCCGTCAAAGGCAAAACTTTATGTGCATTAAAAAAATAAAATACATGTTAATAAAATGGCAATGAAAAAAGAAAAACTATAACCTTGACTGAACATGCATGATAGAACACGCCGGGTGTAGAAAGAAAAGGATATGAAGAAATAACCAGTTATGATATTTAAGAAATTAACCAACATATTTAAAATTGTAAAATAAAACCAATGAAGACTGTAACTTTGTTTATGCTCTTTAAAGCATATGAATATCTTCTTGCATTCATTCCAAAAAATGATACTCAAACAATTATCATCTCGATTTAATTGGTCTCTTTACTCTTTTTCTGATCTTGCATCCACATTTTCAATATTGAATATGGTGCTTAGGTGGTTGAACAAAATAAAAAAAAGCTCCATATGCAGCAAGATCCTTTTTGCTGCTCAATCATACCAACTGATGTGGCATTTATGGCCTTATTACATATTTATCTTGTAGAATTTTTTATTAAGCTTCACTTCCACATGTTGGTTGTTCAACTTGGCAAAAGTATATCTCCACTTTATCTACCCTGCGCTTCACTTTAAGTCTCTAAGTTTATCATGTATCCTGCATTCACATATAGCCTCTTGCTTATGCTACGTCTAGCTGGAATGATCTTATGACGATGGATGGACTGGGAAAGAGGCCACATATTCTTTAACTTTATTTTGAGAAGTAGTAAAAGATCTTGGTGAGAAATTAACAAAGATAATCATGTCAGTGTATATTAATCGATGACCTAGTTCTTGTTTACTTCTTAAGCAACTGCTGACTACTTATAGCTGTTGGTTAATGGCTATGCTAAGGAAATGTTTCTTCTAAGCTTTTGGTGGAAAGGGACGTTTACCTGCAATTTTCATCAAGAGATAATAGGTGAGGTTTCAAATGAATGCGTGCGGGAAATTTATAGGCACAAGGGTCATAATGGTTCTTTAATGTAATGATGGCAATTGATAGGCGTTAAGTTCCTACTGGTGATTATTGGGACTCTTATATTGGAGATCAGTAGAGATTTCATACTAAACCTGCTAAGTATCCACTTAGGAACATTGATTTTCTAGTTGTTGGAATATCTTCCATTAAAAGAATCTTATTAAACTGAATTAAGAATTCTTAGATAAATTGATGAAATCAATACTGACTAGTCTGAGACCTAAGGCATTCTGCAGGAGAAATTATTAGTCAGTATTTATGGCTGATAATCAGACTCAAGCCAGGCTTTGATTATTCTGAGTTTGGTCAAGGAAATCCAGGCTATCGTCTAAGTTAGCTTATTTTTTAGGCCAAAATAGTTTTAAATTAGGTATAGCTTGTCCTTGACATGACCAAGGGCCTGGTTGGAAGTCTAAGTATGATAAAGTTTCATGTAAAATACCTAAGCCTGCCTAATTACTATTCTGATGCCTAACTGTAAAATAACGAAACATAACTTATATACCCTTCTTACGTTTTCCCATGCCTTGTCTCCCACTCTTCCTCCCCCTCCCCTTGTCTCCTCTCCTCCTACTTCCGCTTCTCTCCACTCAGCTCCGTCACCTCGCTAGCAATTGCCAGTGTCATGACCCGTTTCTAACTTCATCCACACTAACTCTGCAATCATGCTTTTGCCATTTTCGCTGCCCTCAACCTCCATCACCCTTGACTGTCTTCTGTTGCTGGTAGGTTGGGTCTTGGTTGGGAGGGAGAAAGAGATGTTGGGAAGGGTAAGTAAGAGAGAGACCTAGGGGAGGGAAGGAAATAAAGCTTTCCTTGAATGTGTTTTAAACAAAAAAGGACTAAAGTTCTAAAACCTCTACTGTTTTTTCCTTTTTTCTTTTTTTTTTTTCCATCAATATGGTGGTATCTGTGACACCACTAGGGTTTCAAGACACTTTCAACCCTGAACCTCTCCAAGTGGAAGCTCTTTGGAGAGAGGTGCCAATCGAGCTAACAGTTGTTGGCCCTCTACTATTTTTTTCTCTTTTTTTTGAATAAAAATATTACAAATCACTCTTTCTGATTTAATGCATGGATAAATTACATGGAAAATGTTTCTAGAACACGATAAAAGTCTTCATGATGATTGCAAGTCTTAAAACACATCAACAGTTTGGTTTTTGCTTATTAATATTTCTAAATGCCAACCACTTGAGCTAAAAGTCGTTGGCCCTGCACTGTTTTTTCTCTTCTTTCTGTATTAAAACACTAAAAATATCTCTTTCTGATTTAATGAATGTATAAATTGCATGGAAAACTGTTTCTAGAACACGAGAAAATTCTTCATGATGATGCAAGTCTTACAACATGTCAGTAATTTACTTTTTGCCTACCAATATTTCTAAAAGTTATATATGTATATTCTCTTTAAGCTAAGCACATCAATCATAAACCTTGTATTTATGCATGTCATGGCTTTATTGCAAAAGTTATAAAAAAATGTGGCATCATAGATTTTTTGTGTTTCTTACGTTAAAAAAATAGTTTAAAAGTTTTACTTCTAATTCAGAAAGTCTCTACGATATTGGGCTGCATAATATCAAGCAAATTACTTGGTTTTACCAGGTTAAGGAACATGTGTGATGAATATCACATTACAGGCTATGGTCGGGAAAGGAATCTCATAATTAATGGCAACTTAATTATATGGAAAGATGGAAGCATTTCTAGGTTCCATTTTTTCTTAACATAATAACGACTTTTATACTTACCTCCTGGACATACAGTAAGAAGATGATGCAATTAAACCCTACTAGATACTTTCCAATAAAACCAACCAAAGAGGTGTTGATGAAACTATTTCTTTTGTTAGATGGTGCTTGAGAAAATTGCTGTTAAGATTTTACAATCCAAATCAACAGTAGACTGTTTGGATCTCATCCTACAGCTTCATCATGTAATTTGTATATGGAAACATGTGGAACTATTTTCTATAGTTTAAATTGCTTGTTTATCACTGGCAAGTCTCAAGTATGTAAAGTGAACAAGCTTTTGGAGTTTTTAACTTCTAAAATGTAAAGAAAAAGATGTTATGGAGTTAATGGATTTAAAAGCAGGAGATATAGTTTTGTATTTAGCAGGAGACATTGGTTTGTATTTTTAACATACATTTATCAAGATTTGACTAGCATCCAGCACATGGGTAGCATGTGCTTATTGAAAAAGGAAGCCTTGTGCAAGTGTGCCCCATCATCTGCTTGACATTGATCGCTACTCTTCTCAAAAAGTTTATTTGGGAACTATGAAATGGAATGCCTCAGAGTCCTACAGCGTGCTGGACTCTTAACCAGAAGGCCCCTGAGGCATTCTGGACTCGGGGCTTTCTCATTATATATTGCAAGATTTATCATATTCAAAGTGTTCTACCTAAAAGGATCATTGAATTAATAGGTAACATATAAATATCTTGAATAAACAAACATGGTCTCTCTTTCATTGGACATTCTATACATGGTCTTAAGACAATGGAAGGTAGGTGTCTTATATTTATGGATTTTTATTCTTCATTCATCTACCTTACAATTGACTCTTTCTCTCTCCCTCTCTCTAATTGACATTTATTTTATATTTAAAATTTTGAAAACGATTTAAAATTGTCTCATGATCCAAAAGTGGATCCATGTTCTGATATAACATCCTCTATGATTGACAACTAAGTCCTGATCTTTATATCGTTGCTTGAAAATGAGCGCATGGGCCTTTCTAAGCATCTATCTTTAAAATAAGCTTCTAGCACTCATGTCATTCTCTCTTTTGTTTTTTGGTCAACACATGTAAGCTGCATGGTCTATGGCTGTCTGAGATTGCTTATATTATATCAGCATTTCTAATCACAAATTATGTTTATGGTGTTGTATTCCTGCAAGAGAGTCGTTTGTTTGGATTTCCATAAAGATCTCCCACAATCGCAAAGCTTGTTAGCTCACTTCATTACTATTTTTTATAATATCACATTCCTCATAAGCACTCTACTGGCGCCATGTTTGCAGAATATTTCCATAATAGCCTGCTTTATCATTGCAAAATCATTTTATGGCTGTAACTTCTTTTATCTGTAGGATTTTGTGTTTCTGAAATAACTTCTATTGATTGCTGTTTCCAATTTTGTCTTGGCAGTGCGATCTTTTGGAACCGAAGGACGAAAGAAGGATGGTCCGCAAATTCCTGCTAGCGACAAAATCTATGAGTACATACTCTTTCGTGGGAGTGATATCAAGGTAGACCAACACTTCTGAGTTAGTTGATTGTTCAGATATTAAGAATAAGTTAGAACTGTGAGAACAATTATTGGTCATGATTAGAATTTACAAACAGTCTGCATGCACGGTAAATATTCGTTGTGACAAACTAAGTAGATGCAAAATGCACATCAGAGCCATTTATGCATCTTCTTCCAAACTTCGATTGAATGCCCAATAACAAATCAACCGATACTTCTAGGCTTAAGGTTTACATTAAATGCTCTGCCTACTTCTATTATGTTCGTGATTGATTGTTTCCATGTGCCTGGCCTATTAACTTGAAGTATCAGTTTTGCTGTTGTTATGTTCATCTTTGCTTGCTTTTGTATATCTTGCAATTGTTTCTTTTTTCCTATGAAATTCATTGTTAATTTTTCTATTTTAAAACCCTCTTTGGTCTTTGCAACACTTGTTTAAGCTCATTGGCTTTTCACAGGTGCACCTCTTCATTGAAATGTCTCTAGCTCCCTCCTTGATTAAACTGTCACAATCTGTTATCTTATTAATACAATTTGAAGAATCATTGATGTAGCATATAGATGTGCAATTATCTAGTTGACTTGACACCATCCACCTGTCTGTGAAACTATTGGAAACATTCCTTTTCCAATCCTGCCATTTTCCCAGCCTTTCATTATCAACAATATTAAAGCTTTTTAGTATTGATTGGGTATTAACATGGTAACCATTTTTTTGTTTTCCTGAAATTGTGTGCCATATACCTCGAACTCAAAGCAGTATGCATATACCTCATCCTCGGAGCAATATGCTATGTACACCATCATTCATCCATTAACTTACAGCTTGGTTGCTTGTTTCATTACTAGTTGCATCGATGATGTGTCATTCTTTAAAGGTATTGCTGAATCTCCATATCTGAGCTAATGCTTTTATGACGGCATGTAACTTACTGCAGCTACAAGTTTTTTTTTATGTTTTTATTGATGTTAGATACTGGCTAATTCTGTCGAATATGAATTGCGGGATCAGTAAGATGAATCAGTTTTTAATGAATGAGTGGTTTCTAGGAATCTGAAGAGGTATGGCATAGTTACATTCGGATTATGCATGATATGGTGTTGTCATCATCTCTGCTGTCCCATGTGTAGGCCATCTGTTGAAGAAATGATGGTCCATATGATCTAGTTACTTGGCCGACTTTTTTTTATTTGCTATTTTCTACTAATTATGCAACAAAAACATCTAACCTTTCAGTTTTATCTTTCTCTGGCTTGCGTGTTATTAATCCACTGATTCAAGTGGTGAACATCTGTTTGTGATGGTCCTAATTTTAAGGAGTGCAGCCCATCCATGTCTCTGTCATGATGGTGTCTATTTGTGGGGATGTTAACTGTTAATGTTTATTTGTTTGAATAAATGTTGTATTTAGAATTCTTATAAAACATTAAGATTTGTTATTTGATTAATGCTGGAGCTTCAAACATATTCTCTTGCATTGGTTTCAGGATTTACAGGTTAAGTCTTCACCACCTGTTCAGACTGCTCCTATACACAACGATCCTGCTATTATTCAGGTAATGCAAGATGACCTTGCAGAATAGAGCATGAATTAATTTAATAATCTGTGACTCAATAACATTGTCAACGTTGTGCAGTCACATTACTCTCATCCTGCAACTGCATTGACTACTACAAGCTTGCCTCCTGTCGGAAGTGGAACTGCACCTGAACTTGGTTCCCATGCAGCTCAACTGGGGCTCCCAAGGCCAACTTTTCAAGGCAGCTTGCCTCAATATCAACCTGGGGGAAGCTTAGCATCATGGGGCTCCTCACCACCTTTGCCAAATGCCAATGGCTCTGGGATTGCGATGCCAATGTATTGGCAAGGATATTATGCACCCTCAACGGGGCTTCCTCATTTGCAACAACCACCTTTGCTTCGTCCACCACCTGGACTGCCAATTCCTCCTTCCATGCAACAACAATTGCAATATTCTGGAATGAATGCATCATTACCATCTGGGTCTCCAAGTTTGTCAGAGATCCCTCCTCCTTTATTGCCACCTGGTAGTAGCACCCTTAGTCTAACATCATCTATGTTTCCATCGACATTGGCTCCTGCCTATACCAGTGCATTAGCTCCTGAAACATTGGCAAATCCGATGCCAAGCAAGCCCTCCATCACTTCTCATCCTGCAGCACCTCTTGGTACTAATTTGCCATTTGTGCCCCCATCAACTTCTAGTCTTGAGCCTGCCTCAACTCTCTCTCAGAATATGCCATCCATCATCAGTAGCAGACCCAAGACACTTCCTAGTCCCATTGTTGCTCTTCAAACTATATCCCAGGTCATGCCCTCCGTTATCGGCTCATCCAGTTCGAGCCAAGTTGAATCGTCACTACCCTTGGTAACTCCAAGTCAGCTGTTGCAGCCTGGCCTTTCCATCCCTACTTCTTCTGAGTCATTGCAAATGAGCAACAACGATGTAGAGATTAAACCACCAGAAGCTAAGGTTAGACCATTATTACCTGAACCATCTGCATTGACTCCAGCTGAAAATAAGGCGCCCATATTGCCATTACCAAAACCAACCAAGCAGAAGGTATGGCGGTAAAATGCTTGTTATCTGTGAACTCCCATATTATGTTTTCTGAACTCACTAACTCCTTAAATGTCATTTTGTTTCCGCTCATATTCTATAAGTTAATAGTTCTTTATATCTTCTCATGTTACTAATTTTGTTATAATAATATAGACACATATTTCCTTTTAACAATTAAACACATCTCGAGAATGTGGAATCTGAACAATTTTTCCCAAATGCAAACTTCACTTGTGCCAAACCAAAGCCTGCATGTAGAAGGTGGAGGCTTGACAAGTTGACATACAAGGTCACAAGAAACAGAGGCTGAATCAATTGAGATGAATCTTGATCGGACTCATTGATGCCCCTAGAACTCAAGCCTTGTGACAGATGAGCAATAATTAGCCAGTATGTGCCCCCATTTTGACACATTAACTTGATTGTGATAAGAAATAGGATATAAGTAAGCTATTGCAGTTCCTATAAGTGATATATAACGACATTTCTTATAAAAATGTGAGAGGGTTGGCAAGGCTGGCTCTTGAAGGTGATGTGTGGAAATGGTGCCTGATTGCAATGATAAGAGAATTTTTTCCTGGATTAGATGGACTGATATCAGAAAAAAGAAGGCTGTTCTATGAAAGCCAAGTATATCATGGACATCATGTAGAATGTTGGTGCTCTGACAACTAGTACCGGTCTAGTGGATATAATGATGAGTCAATATTGCATGCTCGTAGAACATCTATCCACTACAAGCTTATATGTGGTAATATAATATTAAAAAGATGCATGGAAAACTTGTAGATATTACTGTGTGGAATGATAGGTTTAGACTTTGTAGCATTAGGAGTTGAGACGGGAGATAATCGTGATAATATTATCATGTATGCATGATAAGTATTACTGAAGGATACAATTTGAAACAATTTTGATAGGATCTTTATGCCCATGCAAGTGAATATAGCATGAATGTATCTACTGGTGGTTTTTAGTTGCTTCTGTAAGAAAAGTACAACAGTTTGAAGACAAAAAATACTATGAAAAGTTGACTACGAAGTTGCAACAACAGAGGATATAATGACCACAAATGCCTACAATAAGATTACATAATGACTTTAATATGTCAGTTAAATGGCTTGTAGGTTGGTTATTTTCCCTCTTAAGAGATGTTGATATGCATAAGATGTGCATAATCATAGATCATTTCTTTGAGAATCCAAGGGTAAGTGCTCAGCATGTAGCTGCAAAATGTTATGGTCTTATTGGCAATTAAGAGTTTGTTTGAAGAAATGATGAAGAGCAATGGAAAGATGCAAAAAAAACCCCACAAGGCTATGCTTGTAGCATATGAATTGTATATTAGGTTGTTCTCATAAAGACATGAAGGAACAATGAAGAGGTGCTAAATGGAGACTGAGATTGATTTAATCAGGTGCAATAAAAGTGTAGATAATGCAATATTGGTGAGGGATGGGAAGCTTAAGATGAACTATTCTTTTTCAAAATTATTCAACTAAGATTTTAAGAAAAGGAAATAGTTTTCGAGGAATTATTTTAAGAGCTTGTTACACATGTAGAGATGATATTTTTAACTTTTGGATATTCAAAAGAAAAACTAACTCAATAAAACAATGTTGAATGTAATGTTAAAAATCCAATTCCTTGTTCCTTTATATCTTTTGTTCATCTTTCTTCTCATCGTTCACATTGTATTGTTTTGTTTTTTCAGACTTCTCTATCACATTGTTGAGCCCAGACCATCTATGATTACTTGTACATTTGCCCTGTAATTGTGTTGAATTAGCTTGCCATTTTGGATTGCTTCTAATTTATATTAGTGCTTCTTAGCTTCCTTTTGTTAAATTTCTGTCTGCCAATTATGTAATATTATGTGCAGCATTTCTTATTTCAATATGTGATTTCAGATTCATCGGTCAGAATTTCACATGCGTGAAATCTAGCTACATGTACTGGTTCATGATTGGCTATTAAATTTAGTTTAAAGACTCAAGTTGTAAGGATGTTTTATTCAATTTGGTAAATAATTTATTCTGTAAACTTGAAAAAGTAACTTATGGACCCTAGTTTTGCAATACATTACTAAAATAAGTACCTCTTAAGGAAGTGGACACAACAAAAGTAAAACAATTAAGCTTAGATAATTAAAAATAGAAAAGTAGAAAGTTACTTATCTTAGAGGACTTGTTAGATACCCTATTTGGGGTTGCCTAAAGCGGGACAAGGAATGGAAAGTGGGGAGGGAGGCAGAAAATATTGGGTTGTGGATTTTTTGGGACCATATGTTGTGATACTTTGATCATTCCTCAAGCATTTCATTTCAAGGCAGTTATTGAAACAGAATATTCAGACCTACCCTAGAAAATACGAAGAAAATACCTCAAATATGATGATGATGCGTGTGTATACCTGTTTTGACATGTTACAGATGAATCTTTGATCATTTATTCATGCTTTGCAAGTAATGAGGGTTATATAGTTGAGGATTCTGGTGCAGTATTGATGAAATTTGATTCCATACAATGACAAGAATGGAAACATTTTAGAAACGTGTCCAGTTTACTGTTATACCTGATATATTATTTTTAATGGTTTTCGAGAAAAATTAATTTCTAGATCTGAACAAAACAGGAGCATAAGTTTTATCAAAATCTGTTTAAATGGAACCATCCTATCATTGGTATGTGGCTGGCTTACTATAAAGTTTGGAGGCTAAATTTTAATAAGACAATTTCTGAAAATGGCTTTGCCGTCCAAGGAGACTACTAGAACGAAAACTATTACTTCATAACCATGTTTTTTCTTGGATTTTAACTGATGCGGAACACTAAAAGAACATCTGATGCGGAACACTAAAAGAACATCTGATGCCATGATTTACTTTATTATACTTCTGGTACTGTTCAGAAGTATGTTTTTTATAATTGTTTGAAAAAAGGGATGTTGATTTTTGTGTTAAAGTAGTTTCCTGTATCATTGTTTTACCTTTTTTCTAAACTGTTAGGATGGAAGACTAGTTCAACGAGGATGAACAAGTTAAACTCATTTTCATTATTGTTTTTTAGATTTTAGTGCTACACACTTGCTTTTAAAAAAATTCTTTTTTAAAATGATGTGGGTTTTGATATATAAATTGTTTATCCAGCCAAATGGAGCTGCCTTGCAGACTTATCACAGCTCTAGGGGGCGTGGAAGAGGAAGAGGAAATGGGGTACTGCATTTCTTTGTTCTTTCAATTCTTCTAATTATTTGTTTTTATAATGAGACAAACTTTCTGAGTAGCTTTATAAGGCATGAGATTTCCATTACTGATCATAGGAAATGTAAAAGCAGAAAACGCAAATCTCCCACAATTTCAGTCATATGTTTTTAGCAGGCTAAACCAAAATCCATGTAAAATTAAGTTAATAATTATTTCTTAGATAGTATTATGATTTTTTTATGCTGCTACCCAAGTTGAGCATATATTGATATGTTCATTATTTTCCATGCCGAGCTGGTAGGAATGACTAGAAATCCATGGGTTAAGGTTTTGAATATCATTTAACATTGCATTAACTTTAAATCTTCAGTATATTTTTCACTTATGAACTTAGTAACTGGGGTTCATTTGTGGGTGTCAAATCTACCTTCCTTTCTTGAATGGAGTTACATGTGCTATGTTTTAACCATCCATTCACAAAGATATCAGCGAAGTATGGCAAGCTTTAAATGCCCTTAAACATTTACTAAATTTCTTACGACCTCAAGACTTCACTTAGGATATCCTTCCTGATCCCCTAAAACTGCTGTCACCTTGCAGTAAAATAAGGAAATGATTGTCCTGTTTTCTTCATTAGAAAAATGGACAGTGGCTTCTCTCCTAATCTGCCAGTTTTCCTTCATGATATTGTCATATATTCTTGTTGGGTAAAACTCTCAATTCTGGTGACATTGGAAATCAACTAACAGAACTTACTATTAAGTGATTACGTAAACTTGTGTTAGGAAAACCTACCTTATTTTTTGATTCTCAACTTCTTTAAGCATTCTATGCCACATAAGTTTAAGGGCAAGGAGTTCTGTGCTGCACGAAAGATAAGAACTGCAAACTCGCAAATAGCCTCTTGATGATTCTTATGCAAAGTCTACTGAATAATTCAATGTGTTTTCTAAAACATGTTGCAGAAAAATCTATAAAACACGTTTATCTTTAGAAGTTGTGTTTTTCAATAGGTAATTCTGTTTGAGCCTTTGAGGACTCTTCAACTGCTTGTGCAAAGGCACCTGCTTCCTAAATGTTTCCACATTTCTTTTGAGAGCATTCACTTTCATGAACCAGTTCTTGAATCTGCCCCATTTCAGAAAACTAAGCTTCTGATCAAGCAAAAATATAGACCTTTTTTTTCCAAGTTTTTTATGATTTATTATTCGTGGCACTGTGGTAATTTTTTCTATAAGCTAAAAATTGTTCCACGAATCATTTATAATGCATTTTACTAATCTCATAAACAACTCAGGCTATTTCAAATTAGATCAACTTAATATCAATTAGATTAGTGTGACCTACATGCAATATGTATAGGCAACATGAATACATAAATAAGATGTATATAGATGTGCACTTACTTAACATTTATGGATGGCTTTTCTTGAAGTCTTAGCTCCTCATTTGTGTCACAAACCCTTATATGGATAATGTTATCTAGCATGGTGCCACATGTTTGTGGTTGCCAGTTGGACTTGTAAGTTCCTTGATCACTGGCTACTGAATTTGATTTTAAATGATACGGCTTGGTTCCAGTTGGATAAATTAATTCTAGTTTATTATTTATTTATGCAGGATACAAACAAAAATTTGAACTAATGTTTCACCGATTTAAGATCATGTTCTTGAATTTAAATAATGATTCTTGTCTAAACTGGATCTATCAATTGGAATGCATACTTGCCCCATATTTCTTGCGAACAATTCTATATCTAGCATAGGTTTTGGACACCCTTTTTTAAGTGTTGTTGTGGCAGCACATGTTTAAGAGTAGTTTTCAAAATTCAGAAGGATCTTGACAACTGCAGCCTTCCACATGATCATGTGGAAAGTGTGCACAAGAAGTGTACACAGACCTTATTTTTCCAGTTCTTATTTGATATCCTTTGTACCTCCCTTTTCCAAACCTTAAGACATGGGATTCCTTCAATAATTTCCTTCTGTTTCATACTACCTCTGATTGTCAAACTAAGCACTATGAACAAAACAAGCCACAGTTCTATGAATTGGTAGCCATCTTTATGGACTTTCGCCAGAATTCCTATTTAATGCTGCATCCCCTGAATTTCGATGTTCCTGAAGTCTAATAAATCCTTATTTGATCTCTCAAACCTTTTTCTGGAGCCTTTACTTTAAAGATGTTTGAACTAATTCTACCAAAGATTTTGAAAGAAGCACCTAAAATTTAATGAAATCCCTAATTTTCGAATTCTATTTGTTAGCATTTCTAGTTAGCAATTATAATTGAAAAATGGGCTTTGAATGTGGTGATCTACGTGGAAGGACATATGCATGTATCTTTCATAATTGCACTGGCATGCATGTTTCCTTTGTCATTGCATCAGCATGCATGTGTCCTCCATCACTTCATTGGCTGCTCAACACATATATCCTCTTGAAGTGATCTTCCTTCGTAGTTGTATCAGCATGCATCCTTCCATAATAAAACACCTAGCAGTTACACGGGCACATGATTGCAAACTCAAGCAGATGTGCAACCATTATGTACCTGGCTGTAGTTATGCAGTTACAGAATGTATCCTATCTTGATGTTGTTTACTTATATGATGAAATGGACCTTTGTCTCTGGCTTTGCAGTATCCGCGCCCTGTCACCAAATTCACCGAAGATTTTGATTTCACAGTAATGAATGAAAAATTCAAGAAGGATGAAGTGTGGGGCCATCTTGGTAAAAGTAAAGCCCAGATAAAGGACAGGGAAGGAGAAGATGAAGCTGATGATACTCTGGAGGACGATGATCCAGAGTCCACAAAATTGGAGATAAAGGTACTATGACATGTTCTTCTGAAGCAAGCATCACTTTTGCACCAGTTGGTTAAATATCAACATGTTCTTCTGACACAAACATTAAACAGTTTAAATATTTTTCCCTTATCAACAAGAACCAGCTACTGACCGATATTTCCTTAAGCCTGTTTACTGCAAGGATGATTTCTTTGATTCACTCTCTTGCGACACACTCAACAATGGTGCAAGGAATGGGAGAACCAAGTTCTCTGAGCAGTTGAAAATAGACACAGAGGTAAATCGAACACTTTCTTGACCTTGACCTTGACCTGTATGCTGCTAAAATAGAGATGTTGCTATATAAGTAAATTTTCCTATGCAGACTTTCGGTGATTTTGCAAGGCATCGGCCAGGTCGAGGTGGCGGACGTGGCCTTCGTGGTGGGCGTACAAGGGTTTCATACTACGGACGAGGGTACGGCTATGCCGGGAGGGGCCGAGGCCGTATTTCTTCAAACCGTGCCTCTTAAGGATGCTGCTGGCACTAGGTTACATGCCGGTGGGATCAAGTAGTCGATGATGACAGGGCTGTCTTTTAGTTTAATCTTAGGGAGTGCTGTCCGCTTACCTGTGTGATTGCTTTATAAAATAAAGAGAAGCTCAGGAGAGAACAATTGGGGGGTTTTCAGTTATGTGAAAATAAATCCCGGATGGTAAGTGAGCTTGTTGAAGCTCCTATGATCACGCAGGTGGCATGTTTGAGGCCTTGTCTTCTTATAACTATGAATGTTATAGGTTTAGATCTGTGCTGTTTTACTTTGGTTCCCGTTTTTCATTTTCTTGAAGATCTGGCCAGAAGACTATTGGTCACCATAGTTCGCTTATGTAGTGAACAGCTCTGAAATGCTGCGAAAAAATTTCTGATTCTGATAAAAGCTTATTAGTGATATTTAAAAGTAGCAGCAAATAATTTCCCTTGTGTTGATTGTGTCGAGGCGTTATGCTGTTAAGGCAAACAAGCCGACACCATCCTCCATTACCAGGTCTTTGATTTGCGAGGACCATAGACCGGCCAACCCCGATGGAAGCACAGCATTAGAAGTTCAACATGGGAACCGTTCCTCCATTGAATCAAAAAGGTAAAGAAAAATTACTCCAAAATTGTTTTGAGTAGATCCTTATATTATTAAATTTTCTAAATGTGTGTACCAAAAAAAAACAACATAAATATTGATGACATAAAAGTTTGTATAACGTCCAAATGGATTCTTGACTTTACTTTCCTTTTTTTAAAAAATTTAAGCATCAAACAAATCCTTCATTTGTATATCATCGGTTACAATCATTGTTTGCATGTTGGACCTTAATAGGTGATTGAAATCTCCTCGCTCATCTCCCACCACCCTCAAAACAAACAAACGAAAAAAAAGATTCAAGTATATGAACTATTAATGACTTCGATGATGCACGTTCTTTTAGCATCTCCTTCCCAAAATTTTAAAATATTTTAAACTCTTATACAGGTAATGAAGAAAATCTGAACTCAAGAACATAATGAAAATGCCATAAACATTGATTTTGTCCAAGACAATTCAAAAAAATTGATAAGTTATGATAATTTTGACACAGACATGCGGAAAAAAACTTTAATCATCGGTACTTATAGTTAACAAAATGACTAAATTTTAAGATTCCCTCTGTCACAGATGCGATTAAAAATTTGTGGAATTTTTTTTTTCTCAAACGCAATTAACTGTTGATTAACAACGAGTTATTCGACAGGTATCCCATAATCTCACCAGAACTCTTGACATATAATGTGAAGTGGTCTAAGATAAATTCAACCTTTAAGTAAAATCATTTTCCCTTTTTTGAACCCTGAGTATTACAAGAATGAGGTTGCTTTTGCGAGTAGATGAGATGGAGAGCCGGAAATACAATTACATATTTTGACTATATATTTAATCTATATAATAATAATCGATCGAGAGTCTTCGAACATAGATAGATTCATGATAAATTAAAATTGACTTGATTTGAGGTCAAATATGTTAGGTGAGATCTCCCAAGAGAAAATTAACAATACCAAACACTAAACAAAACAAAAATAAACACAAACCATGATATAATCCGATTAAGGCCATCTCCTTGGACTACGTGCTCAAACCCAACGAGCCCAGTTTAGAAACAAGGCCCACTACTTTCTTGCCCACGGCCCATTTAGCACCAGCTCTTTGAGAGAAAACCACCAAAAGAGCATTCAGCTTCTCTAACGGCAGCTGCATCTGGACGCAGGCCACCATCGATTCTATATCTCTTCCGAACTCCCATCTCTCGCCGCCGCTAACGGAACAAAAAATGGCCGCAGCTCCGGCGATCTGAAACGGAACAGAAAAGTATCACTCTTCCATAAAAGTATGCTGTCTGGTGTTGCCAGTATAAGAAAAATTGCTTGTCCAAACCTGATATAAGTGACGTGGCATTTTCTAGCTCCCACCGCTCCATTGTTTGGCATGTGTTAAGAGTCCAAATATATTGCTTATGAAACAATTTATGTACGATAGTCACTATCAGCATACTGATTTATGAATCAGTTTGAAAGTAGGGATTATAAAATGATTATTAATAAAATACCATAACACGGAAATGTGAAACATAACTATAAGACTAATATTTTATGGAAAACACATGCAAAAATGCATAAAAATCATGAGAAAATCTTGATGTACCTATGATTTAGTTTTATATAGGTTATTCTCCGGAAAAATTTTGAGTACTTATATAAGACTAAGAAATACAAAAAATACCTATCGTTTAGTTTTTTGGATAATGTCCTAAGTTGTTACAAATAGTATCAGAGCGGATCCAGCCCATTGCCAAAAATACTGCAAGACAAGCTTATTGAGACTGACCACAGGCTAATCGTGGTGCTTGTAATTAGATTTAAATAGATTTAGATCCTTAGCCTAACGAGGATATTAGGATTTAAACGAAAGAAATATGTGAGAAACCATGCGGGTTTGTATTTAATTTCATATCGATATATTATATGAAGATCTGTGCGGACATGTATTTAGTCCCATGCATATCGATTATTTGCTAAGAAGATTTTGAGTATTTATACAGAACTAAGAAACTTAAAAATATTTTTTGCTAATCTTTTTTTTTTGAGTGAGGTCTTCAGTTTTTACAGAGTTAGAGAGACGCTTCTTTTGCCGATATTTACATCTTCCTTCCCTTTCTTTCTTCTTTTTTTTTTTTTCAATTCATCGAGAGCGTTCGGACCTTTCCACCTAATCCTGGCGTCTTCAAATTTCTCCCAGCTTGAGCTGGTCTGAAGTCTTCAGACCGAGGAGATGCAGTCCCATTCTAACTCCATAATGCAGGCCGAGCTCAAGACTACCTTCCATAACTCATTCAGCTCGACCTCCATCGAATAGTCTCGCCAACGGAAAACGTCCACTTTTACTTGCTGGTGACATGGTCTTTGTCCCGGAACACCTACGAAATTGTCCCATTGTTGCAGTTGTTGGTTCTCAGACGGAGAAGGCTTGTAATGGTTTATAGACCTTTGCATCTGAGCTCGAAGCACAATTTATTCTAGTTAATCAATTCTTGTTGTCAGAAATAAAGAGTGGCATCTTCATTAACTCATTCGACAGCTACTATTCTTTGATGCATTATAATAACCATTCAATCTCTTACTATTATTTCTTTGACGCATTGTGACAGAAAGATATCTCATCAATCCAGTTTATATTTGATGGGACCCACCAACAAGTTATTAAGATTCCAGCCTTCCAACTTTTATCACACATTTATTGGCTAACCCCCAATTATGGAGTCCAAGATCAGAAGCAACCTGTCACCGCATAACAGATATTTGACAGGGATTGTCTGAAACTGCCGTAATTAGGGCCTTTCTGTGTGTACGTGTCAATGTTCATCAGGCTAGACTTTCAAAAAACGATAAAAAAAAAAAGTAGTTTCATCAGCTGGATTCGCGGACAGACCCGGAGCTGCACACACAATCTTTTCTTTTGAACATCTGGCACAAATAGACCACGAGATGAATAAAACAGCCGACTAGATTGCCTTTTTTTCACAGCCGACCATTCTGCTTCGGTCTTGCCCCCTTTTCTCCCTATTTTATTTTAAAATATTTTATATGCTGACTGTTTTGAATATATTCAAACTAAACACGTATAATTTATTAATTTTAACAAATAATAATAATAATAATGATGACGGCAATAACAGTGATTTAACAATCTATACAGTTTTATAGAAGGTCATACCTTAGGCAAGTGATGCTTCCTTTTCAAGAAGAAACTTATATAAGATAGGTGTGAGAATCATTGGCCCTCACATAATAGGATGTGTGCCTAGATGATAGTGAATGATCCCTAATGCTTTAGCTGCAGAAAGTGAAACATGGGACAGCTTTTAGGTCCAAGTATAGAGTCCTAAATTATCAGAGCTTTTGAAATAGAGCTAGAGTTGGGTATTCATCAAACTCAAAAGCAAGCAGAGAATGATGAAGCCACTAAAAATTATGGATCTGAATAAAAACTTATGAAACTCCTTTAGATGGAGTAGATGGAGCTCAGTTTAATCATTCTTACATGATATAGGAATATATGGCGTAATCCAGTCCAACTTGTTTCCGATTACATGCATTGGTCCTAGGCATGTCCAGTGTTTCTCAGATTATCAGGTCTTAGCAATGCTTTTTGTCAATGAGAACCGAGTTAATCCAGCAACTTGTGTCTCCACATCAATGTGAACCAAAGGGTACAAGTAAACTGGCTCCGGGCCCATACGTGACTCAAACTTGTCTAATCACCAGAAGGCATTGCAGTTTTCGTGCTTAAAGTTCAAGGGGCGACATGCATGGTTGCTTCAGAGATGCACCTTGTAACTGAGATTAGAGGATTCTATCTTGGCGTCCAAGCAAGGAAAGGCAGAAGCTTATGGACCATATATAAGACTCCAAATTCATTGCAATGAGACATTGAAGAGAAAATGTGGCGGAGCATCTTGGAAGCCCTAGGGTTTTTTTTTGTGGGGACATTACAGCTAGGGAGTTCAAGAAACTCAGTGGGAAAACAACACCTTGAGACATTGAGACATTGGTCTGATCTCTGTCTCACAGACAAGATAGTAGATCGGTGACACTCCACTAATGTTTTGTGGGGGCATATGCCCCTACGGCACCTCTCTTTTTGATGCATCTCGGGTGCTTTGGTCTTCTGTCAAAAGTTGGGGTGGCATGCCCTAAGGTGCTACCCTTAATGGATTAGGAATCTAGGATAGGGTAATAGTCATTCCGTTTTGTTACAAGCATCTAGGTCGTACCATTTTGAGTTTTCTAGCTTTGGATGCATGATAGATC
Organism: Phoenix dactylifera; assembly: GCF_051530095.1. Taxonomy (NCBI): domain Eukaryota; kingdom Viridiplantae; phylum Streptophyta; class Magnoliopsida; order Arecales; family Arecaceae; genus Phoenix; species Phoenix dactylifera. The sequence goes on along the minus strand of NC_143198.1, from coordinate 25,988,246 downwards.
CACTGTTCCATTTAACGTGCGCGGGCTTTAAGATATATACCTGTAGCTTGCTAAAGATTTTTGTAAGAACTTTTTATTTTTCTTGAAAAGAAGATGGAAATTTTTTATCGATTCATTTCATAAGAATCTTGATAAAAACTTTCACGTAGTTCTTTTGGAATTTACAGAAATTAGTTCTTGAAATATTATCAATCTTAGATGAGTAGGAATATAGATGAATAGATTAGCTTGACTAATTTTTTTAAGGAAAGTCAGTAGTAACCTCCTCCTCACCACTCTCGGACATATTCTCGGTACATAAACTCTCACCCTTCTCTCAATATAGACAGGGAGACACCTTGCCTCTCTCTTCATCAAAAAAAAAAAAAAAATCTTTTTTCTGGAAAAAGGACTAGCTTTTAATGGCCAAGAAGCATGCTGATGCACCAATTGCTCATGAATTTGCAAACTGCTTCATTAGCTACAGAATAAATCCTTACTATTATTGTCAAAAATTGCTGAAGAATGAATTCATATTTCTAAGCGAATATTGCTCTTGAAAATAATGTATGTTCCTTTGGCAGAAAAAAATAGGTCCTTTTTCCCTTGTTGTTCCCTGATGGAATCCGTAGTCTTACAATGACGTGGAGAGGACTCTGGACCCATAGAACATATTCCTTCCATATGAAACTTACCCTTTCAAGAACATACATATACATCATAGCAGTAAAAAATTCCAACTAGAATTTATTATATCTTTATTTTTTTTTCTCTAAAATTGATCAAATCCCATGGGCACCTCGATAGAAACATAACATACAAATATGGACATGTCTAGTAATTAATTATAGCATGATCAGCATCATATTGGTCCAAGTTATTTCTTAGTATTTGACCTGATAGATGGATTGGAACACGGCCAATCGGACTTGGATCAGCTCTTTGGCACCCTTAGCCTTCGCGAGAGGGACCAGGTTCTTAATAATAATAGTAAAAGAGAAGATCCAAACATGGAACAAAGTCCAACAGATTCGTTGGATGCTTGACTAAGAAATCTCACGAGCTAATCAGATTCAGATGCAGTCCTACACGCAACAATGTTGGAACTCAACCCATCTAAAGCCCCACTTGATACTTATCCACTTCCTTTTAATTTCTAGCATTGGAGCTCATGAAGCCATCCTACCGAGAGAGACCGGAGACTGAAGAGACATCTCAGCAAGCTCTAGGCTAGGGAATGGGTCTCCACAATTCTTTTGCTCGTGGGAGACCCCTCCAAACATGGAGGGAGGGACCCCTTCGCCTCACCCCAACTGAACGCAACCCGAACCACCAACCCGAGGTCAAAAGGGTGAAGACAGGAGGTTGGGGCATGTCATATATGGCCACCTCTCCTTTTCTCCATTCCTCCTACTGTTCTTTTAATTGCCTTCCTTTGTCCTCTTGCTTCTAATTTAACTCCTTGAAGCGCATCCAAGTTCGAAGACATTCGGGCCATGGTCAGTGACGATGTTACCTTCCAGACTAAGCATGTTTATAGAGAGACTAATGGAGTCAGAAGAGGCTCTGTGGGTTAGGAAGAGAGAGTTGCATAAAGCACTATGAGGCTTGCTGTTTTTTAACTTTTTTAGATGTATCCATACTAGAAGTATATGAGTCATCCATCACAGCAAAAAAAAAAAAATCCAAGAAATGCATTTTTTAGGCTTAGGGTTGGGGAGAAGAGTTGCACTCCAAACCTAGATTGGGTAGGATCCAGGTGGATATGGATCTGACCCAGAAAAATCTAATGCTTTTGATTTTTGACATCACTATATCCTTCATGTCCCATTGCATATTTTCAGTCTGCTGCACAATGGAAACTTTTCATTCATTGCTGGTGTGAATTATGGAGTTGATAAAGACATTGGCACTTTGCAGCATGCATGATGACCGTCGATATTCCTAGGTGCGTTTGTAAAACAATTATCTCATATAAATATTTTTAAGACTTGTTTGCCATTACATTTTTGCCCTCTTACTGCTCAATAAGTATGATTGCATATTCTACTGGAAGGCTCCAAATCTTGGGTCAAATATTTAGATTTGATTTGACTCAGGCCCGCCTAACCCGTGTCGCTTCATATCTACAATTTAGATCGAGATATTCAGCCCTTCACTTTGAAATGCCACATAATTCCAATTCTATGGGATCCATATTTGATCCATATGTCTTAACGTTTAGGATAGATTCGTTCACATTGGATGTGGACCAACCTTGACTAAATTCGAGTTTGTCAAAAATTTGTTTTCGACTAGCTTATAGATTCCTTGTAGAATGGAAACTTTATTTCCACTGCAGGTTGGACTTCAATAAATGATAGACTTAGACAATCAGCTGGAGTTTAGTTGATCAGCAACTACGAGCTATCTATAAGTGCACTTAAAATTGGTTATATTCCACAGATGAATCTTGAAGCTTGTCTGTAGCACTCCAATCTACAAGAAAAGGAGAAATTTTTCTGCTTGATAAACATTAACACATTTACGGTTCGAAGAGACCAAATCTTGAGTCTATGATTCGGATCTAATTTGACTCGATCCTAACTAGCTTCGTTTCTGATTTAGGTTGAGATTTAACCCATTCACGTGCAAGACTTTGATGATTCCAATTACAAGAGATCCACGCAGAGCTTAATATTTGGTACACCTTTACTCAAGATCAATTCAGACATGGGTTGGATGTGGGCCTGACCGACCCAACTGCATCCTCATTTCAATATTGGCTCTGAACTTGATGCATTACATGGAGCTAAATTGGGTCAGCTAGGAGCAAGCTTTCAACTCAGAATTCAATTGGGATTTTGTTTATAGATGTTCATAAGATCCAAGTCAAGTTGGACCAGAGTCTAATTGACCCATTTGAAACTCTAAGAAGAGATAAAGAAGTCCCAGATTGAACAAAGTCATGCTCAAGTTAAGCGCTCCCACCAGCATCCATCCCTCCACAATCTTTAAGTTTTGAAAAAAGAGAACTTCTCATTGTGTTGTATCTCCTACACGAGTCGTTTTTTCTCCTTAAAATATCATACTAGATGTAGTCAAGCAAGATCTTATAATAATCTATATATTTAATTATATTTGATGAGAGAGATGTCAAAATATCTAAATCCATACAAAAGATACGTTGCTTTCCATCCAAAAGCAGAAATTTAATAAAGATATTATAAATAAAAGAATTTTCTTGGGCATTGCACATACCATCATGAGGTAACCATATATATGTAGACATTCAAAGATGAGCTTGACTTGAAATTAATTCTGTGCCTAAAACAAGGATGAAGCTCTGCTCACTTACATCCCATTCAGTCTCCATAAGCCTATACTCAGGCCAAACATGAGAGGTTCATGACTTTTTTTTTTCTGACTCAATTGCCAGCCTGACTTGGGGGTAATGTGGGCCATGGTTGCAGCATCTTGTTACAGGTATCCTTGACCAGCTCAAACCATGCATGTCATGTTTAATGATATGGGAGTACTGCATATGGACTAGTGAGAGAGCAACACATGTTCTTTCTCAACGGTCAACTCTCTCTTTTAGACAATACAAAAGTTGCTATATTAGTTACAGTAACTCCTGCACAAAAGATGCTTATGGATTTCCAAAGACCCCAGGCTTTGTTTCGATATAAAGTGAAGGTGACTACCAGTTCCCATCTGTCTCTACAGGATTACCGGAAAATAGAGGATATTCTACAGTCTTTTGAAGTGATATATATTTATAGGAAGAGAGGGGCTAACAATGCTGCAGATTGGATGACAATATATGAAGCATCATACTAGATTTATTTTTTAGATGACTTTGACAGATATTCCTGGTAAATTTTTAGATTTTTTTTTGATTTTTATGGATATATTTATTCCAGAATGGTTTGATAAATTTGGTTTTCTAAAATAAAAAGGACTACTCGAACGGTCAAATAAATCTGCTGCTGTGCTGTCAGACCTTTTAGAAATATCCATGTTCTGAAAGCATGCTAGTTAGACGACTGAAATGTTGTTTTCTCCTGTGTGATGTCACACACTGGAATAAAGAGAGGACTTATTGATCTTTGACAATGACGGATGGAAGGGTAATTCCATACTATAGATGACACTTCTGATTGAGGTGCCATCAGATTGCTTTTTAGTTGCATGGTCACAATCGCCAAAGGAAGCATGTTGCCATGCATGTTCATATTCGTTGTGAATGCTATCTGTGGTGATAGATCTTGCCTGGGTGGTCCTGTGAAGGATGGAGCAAGTGCAGGGGAAAAGCTGAATGATTTGGAATAGTAGCTTGATAAACTAGAATAGGCAACCTCTATGAGAATCTGATGCTGTAGGAGAAATAAGCAATTTTGGGAATTTCAAAAAAATCGAGGTATGTTTGTTTGCTGGCAATGGCATATTGGACAACTCGAGTTGAATTACTTGAAATGCACTTCATAGGAACACATATTAATGATTGTCTTTAAAATGCATTTGTAATAGTCAAGATTGTAACTGTTCTCTTAGAAGCTAAAATTAGATAGAAGTTTAAAGTAGATCCATACACAATATAGTTTCAGAATTAAGACAAAAAAAAAGTATGATTACAGCGCTTCAACGAGAAAGGAGTTTATTAATTTCTAGTCAAATTAACTCTGAGATAGTAAAACTTTTCTCAGCTATTACCCTTGTTTACTATGATTTCTCTTCTCGAGCACCCTGGATCTGAAACCAGAAAGTTTATAAAACGATGCACTAAGAAAAGGGGGTGCCAACCAGATTAGGATTTCTTGGCTGATTTGCTATGATCGCACATAACTTATTTTCAAGGTACCTACCAGCCTCGCATACAAGATACAAATAAATCATCTTTCATATGTTTGGAATGTCTAAAAGATCACATATCTGTCGTATAAAGAAGAAAAAAGAATAGAAGTATTCTTCCTTGCCCGCTTTGCATCAGCCCAAGTTCCATATCTCCAATTAACACCCTCATGCATTGGATATTACATAGTGAATTCCATTGGAAGTCTTCGACAGTACATAAAAATGAACGCAAACAATCTGAGTTTTTACTACATGGCATGCTCACAGAGTTTGCAATACAAATAATTCAGATTCCTGTCTACAAACTGTCATATGTTACTCACACATATGTCCCAAAAAGAGAGAGAGAATTCAATGCCGAAGGAGCTCTCAACCTATTTACTAAAAAGTTAGTGGACCAGCTCCTGCAAATGCACCAATCTCCCACTGGTGAAAAGCAAAGCAGGTGAAGACATCCAAAAGACGCCCAAGCATGTGAGAGCAAGCAGACGGCATGAGGAAGGCGACAAGGATTGAAAGGATTATCCCTATGAAAGCCGTCTCTCGTACCAAGCCCATCTTTTTAAGTTACCCCACTCTTGCCTATGGATCATCCATCAACAAAGATAGATTGGCTTGAGACACAAAAGCTAGCGTTGTCCAAAAGAAATGCAGTGCTTTGACCCTCTAACAGTTCCTAGTGGAAGAAAGCTTCATATCGATCGCATAAACACGTGAAAATGGGATGTGAATCACACTGCCACAGAGTGCAAGAAAGGCCTGTTATGGTCCAACAGATGCCGGAGGAAAAAAGATTGCACCCCATGCAGAGAGCTCCACCACTTTAGCTTCTTCTTATTCCAATCTTCTTGGTTAAAAAACTTCTTTACCCAGCTCAACAAAATATACTCCTTGAATTGATTTGACGGTATGTGAAAGGACAAAACTCTGTGGTTCGTAGTGAGCTAAGAGTATCAATCATGCCTTTTTCTACCACTTCCAGATGTAATGCTGGCAAAGCTCAAGTGCAAGGCCACAATGTACCTTGCAGCAATCGAATTCGGATGCATTGCAAGAAGCCAAGAAAGTGCCATTTGTGTTACATAAAGTAGGAGATGTGACAACGAGCGTGAGACATTAACAATATCATACAATGTACTCAAACTTTTAAGGTAGCACAATTTGGCAGGAAGCATTGACCTGCTTTGCGGTCCAGAAGGCGTTGTATTACGTTACGCTTCAATGGACTAGAGGAAAACTTGAAATTGCTAAGATTATAAACTGGCCAGCCTCCGTTGAAGTGTTGACACGGCATTGGAATTTTAGAGTATCCTTGGGACATTTCCTAGTGAGACGTACACTTCTTTTAATTAAATCTAGCTATCTGACATGGCATAAGAATCTCACCTTAGATTGAAGCTAGATCTTTGTCTAACTCGAGATAGCTGCGAGAGGGAAGCCCAACTCAACATGGATGATAGATGGCTGTTTGCTGTTCGACGCAATTGACTCTTTCTCCCTCCGTAACTCCGACTCCAAGCACAAGCGAAAGTTTCCGTGACTGTTGCTGCTCTCCTCCGGGTGTATAAATAGCCGGCAACCGGGGGGGATCGATAGCTTTGGGCACGCTTGCTTACCTTCCGCTTCCCGTTTCCGGCACTAAAAACGAAACTTCCCACCCCATAAACAAAACACCCCAAAAATTCCCCAAAGCTTCACTCCCTCGTATCAGAGCAAAGTAGTACGACTCCTCCAAATTCCAGACGGCTCCATTTCTGCCGCACCACCACTCGAACATCGCCGAATTGCCCACCGCATGCCACTGCTCCAACTGCCGATAGCACCACCACCACCACCCGATACGGCGGCGAAGGAGTAAAAAGGAAAAAAAAAGGCAGGGGCGATGATCACGTGGCACGACCTGTACACGGTGCTGACAGCGGTGGTGCCGCTGTACGTGGCAATGATCCTGGCCTACGGGTCGGTGCGGTGGTGGGGGATCTTCTCCCCCGACCAGTGCTCCGGCATCAACCGCTTCGTCGCCATCTTCGCCGTCCCCCTCCTCTCCTTTCACTTCATCTCCACCAACGACCCCTACGCCATGAACTTCCGCTTCATCGCCGCCGACACCCTCCAGAAGCTCATCGTCCTCGCCGCCCTCGCCGCCTGGGCCCGCCTCTCTTCCCGCGGCTCCCTCGACTGGGCCATCACCGTCTTCTCCCTCGCCACCCTCCCCAACACCCTCGTCATGGGAATCCCCCTCCTCATCGCCATGTACGGCACCTACTCCGGCTCGCTCATGGTCCAGATCGTCGTTCTCCAGTGTATCATCTGGTACACCCTACTCCTCTTTCTCTTCGAGTACCGCGCCGCCCGCCTCCTCATCGCCGACCAGTTCCCCGACACCGCCGCCTCCATCGTCTCCTTCCGCGTCGACTCCGACGTCGTCTCCCTCGACGGCGGCCGCGACCTCCTCCAGGCCAACGCCGACGTCGGCGGCGACGGCAAGATCCACGTCACCGTCCGCCGCTCCAACGCCTCCCGCCGCTCCGTCTCCATGGCCATGACGCCGCGCCCCTCCAACCTCACCGGAGCCGAGATCTACTCCCTGAGCTCCTCCCGGAATCCTACTCCGAGGGGTTCGAACTTTAACCACTCCGACTTCTTCGCCATGGTCGGCGGCGCCCCGCCCCCCCTCCGCCCCTCCAACTTCGGCCCCGCCGACCTCTACTCCCTCCAATCCTCCCACGGCCCCACCCCCCGCCCCTCTAACTTCGACGACGGCGGCGCCGCCGCCGGATCGCCGCGCTTCGGGCATTACCCCGCTCCCAACCCCGAAATCTCCTCCGCCTCCGCCGCCGCGACAAAGAAAAACAACGCCACCAATCCGACCCCACCGGCGGCCGCTGCTGCGACGCAGCAGCCGCAGAACGGGGCAGCGCAACACGACGCGAAGGAGCTCCACATGTTCGTGTGGAGCTCGAGCGCGTCGCCGGTGTCGGAGGTCGGCGGTCTGCATGTGTTCGGCGGCGCGGAGTTCGCCGCCCCGGACCTCGACGGCCGGCCGGACCACGGTGGCGCCAAGGAGATCCGGATGCTCGTCCCCACCGATCTCCCCCAACACGGCGTAACCAAAGGTAACTTTCGCAATATTGAACAAATCTATATTTATCAAGATTTCATTTTAATTTTATTTCAATTTAAAGGAGCGGCGATACCGGAGGTTGAGGATTACGGAGGTGCAGCAGAGGATATGAGCTTCGGAGGAGGGAAGGGATTAGAAGATGTAGAGGAGAAAGACAAGGAAAACGGGCCGGAGGGGTTATCGAAGCTGGGTTCGAGCTCGACGGCGGATCTCGACCTGAAGGGCGGCGGCGGGCCGCTCGACAGCGGCAAGCACACCCACCACGTGATGCCCCCGGCGAGCGTCATGACCCGTCTGATCCTCATCATGGTGTGGCGCAAGCTTATCCGCAACCCCAACACCTACTCCAGCCTCATCGGCCTCATCTGGTCCCTCGTCGCCTTCCGGTCCGTCTCCCAGCTAACTGTTTGTCTCTGTTTTTTTTCTATTCTTACTCCTGCCGTATTTTTAGCTGCTTAATTAATTGACGAATTCTTTCTTCCGATTTCTTTATGCTGTTATGGGTACAGGTGGCACATATCGATGCCGAAAATAATAGAAAAGTCGATCTCTATACTATCCGACGCCGGGCTGGGGATGGCCATGTTCAGCTTAGGTGGGTTCTGATGGTGTACCAGAAATACGGATCCTTTTTATTCTACAATAAGCCGTATATTTGTGTTTTTATTTAAATTCGGAAACCGGTCCCGGTTTGTCCGTCAAGGGGTGGGGCCCAAGGAGGTGTTGCTCGTCCTCTACTCCTCGATCCTTGCTTCCTTTGGTCCCTACCCGAAATAATGGCGAATGGATCGGAGCATGGAATTTACTACGATGGTGTTTTTCTTCTACTGATAATAATAATAATAATAAGATGAAGAGGAACAACATTTGTCGGGCCCATCCAGCTATAGGGGTGTGGGGGTGGGGTCCAAGGGTGTGTGGGTTTGCTTCTGGGTGGAATGATGGGTGTTGGGTGGTGTTTGTGGCAGGGTTGTTCATGGCGCTGCAGCCGAAGCTCATCCCGTGCGGGAACTCGGCGGCGACGTTCGCGATGGCCGTCCGGTTCCTCACCAGTCCGGCGGTCATGGCCGCCGCCTCCATCGCCGTCGGCCTCCGTGGCGTCCTCCTCCACGTGGCCATCGTACAGGTACATTTCGAATGGCTGGCACACGTACATTATATAGTATACGTGTCGAATTCCCAGCGGTCAAATAAGGGTCGCTACAGTGGACAAACGAACAGCTGACGGACAGGAACTGGGCGACCCGTCGCTTCGCCGCCGCCGCCGCGAGATCACGTTCTGACAACCAAGTCGGCGGGATCTCTGAATTGATGACGTTAATCTAACATTGTTGTTCGGTTTGTATAATGACAGGCGGCCCTTCCCCAAGGCATCGTCCCCTTCGTGTTCGCGAAAGAGTATGGCGTCCATCCTGCCATTCTAAGCACTGCGTAAGTATATTAAAATAAAAGAAAAAAAATAATATTTATATTTATTTGAAAAATATTTGCTGATTTTTGTTTGTTAATACTTTGGGCCGCAGAGTTATTTTTGGAATGCTGATAGCTCTTCCGATCACATTGGTCTACTACATTATCCTGGGATTATGACTCCGTTTGAAACGAGGCGAAGGAATCATCATATTGCTGCGACGGAAAGTGGAAGGAAATCCGTGATGATGGATTGTTCGCCGGCGCATGGTGGGTCCGACGACCGAGAAATTCAGGAGGACGGCATGAAGAAGGCGAATTATTTTGCAGCAAAAGAGAAGCTCGAATTGTTCGTTCTGTAAAAAGGAAAATAGAAGAGTTCAATCTTCTCTTTCTTTTTATTTTAAAATATTCGCCTTCTGCGATCTCTTTCCCTTTTTTTTTCTCTTTCTTAAGACTTCTTTACTTTTTCGCTCTATTTCTAGTGTAGTGAAAAGGAGTCTTTCTCAAAATGGGGAAAGGTCTTGTTTGGCATCAAAGACGACAGCCGTCCTTTATGAAAATCACAAAAAATACGGAAAAATTCGTACTCTCTCTCTCTCTCTCTCTCTCTCTCTCTTGCGTTCTGTCAACTGGGGAGAGAATCCCGGCTTTCAGGCGTCCCACTGTTCTTGTACATCCTCTGTCGTAAGAATTATCGAATACGTTCATTGATCGGACGGTCACTGTTCGATCCCCCATTGGACGGTGGAACACGCTAAATTGGACCCTTCTTCTTGTCCACTATATAGTTTCTGAATTTGATCAGAGCCCGACCGAGAGTCTTATTTAGAAGCATCTCCTGGGACCGCTAGATCACGACACGTCGCAGCGAATAGTGGGCCCCGACAATTAAAGCAGGAGATCGCTGATTGGATGCCTGTAGCGCTAATCGTCAAATTTTGGCGGTCCCGTACCCTTCGCGCGAGCCGGTCGGAACAAAATTAAACCCATCTTATCGCAATTAGGGTCCACTGTGCTGACGTGCATTGATGCTGGCTCGCCGTGAGGGGGAAGGCATCGTGCGGACAAGGTGGACCTCAGGGTTCGCGCAACAACCGGTCGCGATCGAACGGTCGGTGATGAATCCTTGTCTTCGCTGGACCTCACAAAATTATGGCGTGTTCTTCCTTTGTTGCATGCCCGAATTCGGGCCATATTCACCTCCTCTGATGATGGACTTCAGCGTAGGGGGTTTAATCTCATTCTTATTGTTGTAAAATTTGGCAGGGAGCAAGCATACAAGAAGTTATAGGAAGGTTTGGTGTTGGAAACCTGCTCTATTTCTTCAAATAGTGAGGAAGAAGTGGGTGGGAAACCATTGCAAGCTCTTAATGAGTCTGATAATTCTCCTCTTCTCCGAGCAAACTGCTTCAGAAATCTCTCTCATTTGTGGTAATTCGTTGGCCAAGATATTGAAACTGAGACATTCTTAATGAAATCATTTTTAAAATCATCAGATGTAAACAATAATAATGTGTTCGTGCCGAGTCCAAGTCGGGGCATTGCAAATTCAGCTTAGCACTTGAGGAATGTATAGTAGCATCTGTGTTTGTCACACATAACATAACAAGGTCAAGTCAGCTTTTTGGTCAAGTAAATCTACATTTTATGAGCAGATTTCTTTTCTTTTTAAGTAGGACCAGGTCAAGTTTAATTTTGCTAGACTCGTTAGGCTTGATCCATGAAGATCTGGTCCATAGTTTGCATCTGATCAATGATCAAAAATCTCAAGCATAGTTCTAGCCAATGATAGATCTGATAGAATTTAATTTTTTTGAAAATTAAGTGTTGAAAAATAATTGGTCTATAGCCAATCAGTAGCACCCCTACTCGACTTGACAGGAAAATCCTCAAGATCCGAATTAGCAAAAAGTGTAAAAAAAAAAAAGATTGGACATGAACCATTGACCAATCTATCTATCTAGACCCACTAAGTGGCAAAATGTGGCAAGATGCCACGGAAACAACCTTCAGTCACTTCAACAAATAAAGCTGAATTCTTAAAGCCGAAATTTAGATCTTTGTTACTCTGTGTAATAGCTGAAAGGTCTGGTATCCACCCACTGAAATCCACGTATGAAGATTCTAGCAATAAATTGCAAGAAATTGAGTAGATCATGGGACCAACTTGCTCTACTCTATACAGTTTAAGAAGTAGAGTACATTCTCTACTCTACACAGTTTACGCATCTACCATTGATTTGATATGATCAATTGGTGTGATAATACAATAAGAAGTTAGAATTTGATGAAATCAATGATGAACTTCCTAATTCTTTCAAGAAATGGAGAGAACCTTAGCTCGCAAATTAAGCAGCAGCCTAAGAATTCGTCTCAAACTTGGCCCCCTCCCAACTCTCGCTGCACAAACTTCAATCCATTCAAAGCTTTGAACATACGAAAAAAGAAGAGCAAAGAGAACTCAACGAGGTGAGAGCTAGAGAACGTGCGGTCTCGGACTTCGCTTTCTCACGCCGTCCCATGCTCCCGCCCCACATGCCGGTCAGGTCACCCGTTCCTCTCGTCCACGAGCCATCAACGGTCGCAGCCGTCTGATCATCCTCGTGCGGTCCCTGATCCTGGGTCCACCGCCCAGGCAAGTACACGTGGGCCCGGCGAATAGGCCAAGGCTTGGGGGCACGTGAAGGGGCCATGCATGCAACATTCTTCCATGTCGACAAAGTTGACGGATCATTCAGCCACAGTTCTTTCCTCTTTCTTTGGGTTTATCTCGATGGGATTTGCTCTTCTTTTCAGGCCGGTTTTGGGGAGCAACAGTTCGCTATTTGTATTCTGGCCTTCGCTTAAATATAATTGCTGAAGTATGTTTGAAGCCACAGCAGATGTCTTGGGCTTCATACAATATTTCCCGGGAAATATGGCGTGGTGTCTCCTTGGGTCACTTGTCTTCTTAATCCCCGTTCCTTTGGCTTTGATTCTGTCATTGTTGTAGGAATGGAGGGGAACATACGCCATGGTGGATCATGGAAGCAAGGGATTTGCTTGAGGTGTCGGTTTTTGGTTGGTCGAGGGCCGTTGAAGAGGAGCAATCACGGATTTTTCGATGAAGAATATTTGTATATATTTCCAACCTTTTTCTTGGTTATTTCAACCAATTAGACATGTTTTGGCCCTTCAAGAAGAAATTTTGCGCACATGAATCTCCTCGAAGTGCATTCACTATCAAGTAGATTATTGTGTTTAAGAAATCTTCGAATGGATAACTAAATTTGTTTTATCTAACCACCCTATCTATATTATATATCGATCGAAGATCGCACTTTAGGAGCTAATTAAGCTAAAAAATAATTTAGGATCTCTTTTTATTATAATAGACATGCTTACAAGGAAATTGTTAGACTTTTCCATCAATCAAGCAAATATCATGATACTTGCAAAAGTATTTCGCCGGTAAGTTCTCTTTGATCCCTCCAACTAGTTGGTGCGATTAATTGCATGCTTGTTGTAAGGAGAAAAGTATTTTAACCCAATCCTCTACACATATCATGGTTGCTTTGAAGGTCAACTGAGGAAAAGATTGAAGTAAATTCCAATTAATATTAAGAAGCAGAAATAGGAAATCAGGTATATATATATATGCTTTCACAGATACCATTATCATCATATAACGTGAAACTTTTATTTGTTTTATGATGTTTTTAAGAACCTTAAAAAGGTGATTCTTAGAGTTTATCATTTAATACAACATGATAAGAAGTTTCCCGATAATATAGTTAACACTTGAACCCCCCAAAAAAAAAATCTCAAAACTATAAAGAATGCTTGCAGAGTACACAAGCACGATGCAAAATATTTTTGTTCAATTTTCTTAAATCTTGAGAGGGCCTATATGATGTACTAATCTAGTTAAAACAACTTTGACATGAAAGGTTTTACAGATCTGTCCTATAGGGTCTACAAAGTTATTTTCCACGACAAGAGTACTATGTAGAATCAAATGAAGTTGGTGAATAAAGCAAGGATAGTCAAGAATTAAGTTTGTGATGCATAAGGAATTAGAAAAGAGAAGATGATCTTTTCAGTATGGTTGTAGAAGTGCCTGTGAAGGCAAGCTACCAAGCTCTAATAAACTGCACCATATCTATCCATGACCGATCGAACTGAAGCACAATACTTTTATCGAAAATCATTCAAGTTTTAACTAAAACAACAAGGTTGTCAAGTCCACAGTTGCATACTTTTTAAATACAGGCAACTCATTAGACAGTACTAATTAAATCGATTCGAATACAAAGAGAGAATGAATATAGAACTAACTCATAAATTTGCTAACCTTTCTCATCCTTCTAATTCTCTTATATCCTACAACAGTTTTCTAGTATTTTTTTTGACAGTCCAAACTATCTCATCAACAAACATACTAACTACCATATATTTCTTTACACAACACTGTTGTAATAGTAATCACCTCCATAACTACTGTCGTAGCTATTATATATCAAAACCATGGCAGCTGATCCATATACAGGGTAGGAACAATTTAAGGGATGACAAGGACAGGCATTGTGTGGATGGGGACCGGCATGCTCCGTGCTGAAGTGAAAGCCTTCCACCCTTAGTTTCTTCTACGATGGTTAACATTGTGGAGCTTGGAGTCCGATAAAAAGTACTGGCTGAGGATAAAAAAAGAAGCCACCTTCTTCCTAGGCCCATCAGGCAAAAGCGTGAGAGCCAGAAACCCATGGCTGAGTTCCCTTTCACAGGTGGGCTGCTCTCCAAAGCGGGAACACTCACAATTTAAGTCGCTATCTGTAAGAAATAAAGCTCACACACATAAAGCCGGACAAAATAGAAAAGGTATGCAAGACACATGCATTTATGTGTAATGCTTTGTGGTTGGACTAGACCATCAGCTCAGGGGTTGGATGTGATCTAACCAATAATTAGTGCACTCGAAGGTGAAACTCGATAAGGATTAGAAGAATTAAAAAGAAATAAAAAGTAAAAAAAAAAAAGGGTGTAAGAAACTCAGTGTGTACAAAAAGATGTCCAAAAATGATGGTGTAGTTACGTACAAAAAAGAAGTCAAAAAGTCCGATAGAGTCGCTATCGCTCTATATCCATTCTGCTACTGAAAGCAAATTAGACTTCCAAGTGATGAAAAGTCTCATTTGACGGCAATAATCCATTTCCATCCCACATACAGAGCTTGTGGCATATTGCATGTTATTTCCTCAATGTAAATGCCCCATGGAATGGTTAGGCCGCCATCAACTCCAAGTAGAGGTAGGATCCTCTCCAATTTGGTGTGGTGCAGTTCAATCGCCAACAATATCACCTCGGCGGGGTCCTACTAGTTTTGTCCAGTTGAGTCACATCCTTAAATTAGGTTCCAAAGAAGTCTTTAGTCCATTCAAGATTGATGGAGTTAACCGACACATGTTCGCCCAACTCATTTTTTAGGCCACCTTAATTTGATGATGGGAAATTGAAATCGAAACAAAGAAGATCAAACTCTTCGAGGTCGGTCGAATTAATGCATTATTTCCAGCCGAAAATGGCCTCCTGAAGACTAATAAGTATTATTACGGTGCCAGTTGGATTCAGTCTGGTACCATATTACAGTATTATCATATTGTTGGACAATGAAAACTTCCCAAGACTTTGAGCAGACCTAGGTCTTATCGGATCAAAGATGATGAACCCACCAATTTGGCTCGGTCCTTGGCCTAACTAGGAATTTGATCC
Organism: Phoenix dactylifera; assembly: GCF_051530095.1. NCBI lineage: Eukaryota > Viridiplantae > Streptophyta > Magnoliopsida > Arecales > Arecaceae > Phoenix > Phoenix dactylifera. The sequence goes on along the minus strand of NC_143198.1, from coordinate 25,973,146 downwards.
AAGTTTAGATTCAGTAGGAACCCCAGTTTCATACTTTGATCAGGCTGGACCATTGCTCATACTCAAACTTGCTTGAAAATCTTGAGCTTATGTGGCCTAAATAGATGGGGACCAACCTAACTACAAACATTATTGGGCCTATTTAGGTCTTAAAAAGTTCCATCAAAATCCAATATAGACCACATTTGACCACCTTCTCTTGTATGGGCCATATTTCAGCCCCTGGGGATCTAAAAGGAGTGCCATGCAGCAATCTAGCTTTCTTCGGGTATAATTTGTGGGCTTCCATAAAAGAAGCCTAGAAAAACCTACAACTCTTCGACACATCGGTTCCGGGTGCGGAGTTGTGGGTTGCTTGGGCGGGCCTTCGTCATGCCCGGTAAGTCCTACAGGCTAGTTCCATTGTCCTGGAAGGAGACTCGGCCACTGTCATAAGTTGAATTCTGTAGGGGCAACGGTTACGCCCATCCATTGCTGCGAGATATCTGGGCTATGGTGAGAGATGACGAAGCTTTTCAGGCTAAGCATGTGTTCAGTGAAGTTAATGGAGCTGCAGATTGGGTGGCTTCTTATGCAGCCAACTACTCCGGTAACACTCTGTGGGTTGGTGACGGAGAGTTGTCCTTGGCACTCCGAGGCATTCTGTTTTTTGACTTTATTGGGTGCATCCATAATAGTCATGTATGATTCATCCACCTTAGCCAAAAAATAAAAAAAAGAAGAAGCTAGGCCAGCGAACACATTGCCTTTACCCCTACCGAAATGATATCGAAGCAACTGAAGCTGATGCAAGCGAATACTTGACATTTCTTCCAAATATCCTTGAGACTAGATTACATATTCCCTTTGGAATATGTATAGAAATATTGCTGCCTTTATATCGCTAGAGATGTGCTTAGTTAACACATTTAAAGTAAAGCTTCAAGAGGGCGACAACAAATTGTCTCCAAATATACAATGTGAATAAACAACAAACTATCATTAGCTAAAACAATATGGGTGAAATCTTGTTTCCCAAAGAGAACCAATCACCGTAATGACTTGAACGAGACTTGACTTAAGACAGCCTCAAAAGGTTTGTCTAGTTTTCCAAATATAATTAGTTCATACGAAGGTTGTAGAGGAGACATACTTCAGGAAGGCCATTTGTATTAATTGGTATTGTTAACAAATCCGTAGTAAGAGCCACAAAGTCTCTGTCTACATTGGACAGTGTCCATTTCCATATATCAACATCATGATGGGAAGATGCAGATAAAATTATATCATTGTGGGTATAAGCTTATAAAAACAATTTAATGGGAATGTCCAAATTTGTAGTTGTCATCTCGAGCAGCAAGCATAAATTCTTTGGATCTAAAGCATGAACATCAATAAGAAAGGAAACATACAAGGAATAATTTAAACAATCAACACTCAAGGACAACCTAAAGAAACAACATTAGCACTTGAGTAATGAATCATGGTTACTATGCGCTTAGGTATAACCTTTCATGCAAACTAATCTTGTTTCTTTAGGGTTGTCAACCATTTTAGCATTTCCTAAAAAGAAGAGGAAATACATAAGAAATATTAAAAAAAAAAAATAGCGCTTAGTAGTACTAACACATTAAAGGAATCCCAACATTGTAACCAATTAAAAGATCCAGATTTTGTAAAAATTATAGATTCCCAACGTGATGGACCACAGTTATCATCAAAATTTATAAAAAATATATAATATATCTTGAGGCATGTATGTAGGAAAACATGTATAATAAAGAAGTAATAATTAACTAATCCTGGTATAGAAAATAGAAAATACTAGATCAATCGATTTTTAGAATTCATAATTTTATAAAAAACTGTAAATTATTTTTTCTCAAAATCTGGATTTTCGAAACCCAAGACTCCTAAGTTTATTTGTGATTTGGCTATCACAATTGAGGCTTGGATATCACATCAATCCTAGAATGTGCGTCTTGTTATTTGTCATTTGGCTAATATGATCCTGAATGCAACTCTTTAGTTAAATTTACATTATTTAATAATCCATGTTTATTATATATAGACTATTTAAATAACAAAATCTTTTGCAAATTGTTGCTCGACCCTTTCTTCGGAGTGTTGATGAACAGCGTTGTACGGTTGTACCTCGTAGGATCCAGGCCCGGGGCTCAAGGTTTGGACTTAAGTCTGAGCCAGACCTGGCCCAAAAGAACCAGGCCTGAGCCCGACACAAAACTTTCGGGGTGCGTCATGCTCGGAATTGGGCTCCACAAAACTTCTAGGCCCAAAAGTCGACTGGGTTTAAATTTCCAGGCCCAAGCCTGGCCCTTTTTCCAGAGAATAGCGTAACTACTTGCCTTTTGCACCAAAAGACCAAAAAAAAAAAAAAAAATCTTCCATTTACAAAATTTATGACAAAGATTAGAAGTTCAGGAGTTCATCTTCTGGTCCTCACATGCAGCATGCGCATAGCTAACAGGCAGCGGAGGAGGGATGGCGGCGGGGGCGGAAAGGGAAGGCTGACGGCAAGCTGGTGGTGGCGGTGGCGGCGGAGGCGGCGGAGGCAGCGACGGCGCGGGGAGTCGAGGTAAGACGCTCGCAGCGAGGGCACATGGTGAGGGCGGAGGCAGGCATGGGCTGGCGGGTGTGAGGGGAGAGGATGGTAGGCGGAGCCACCCGCAAGGCCCGCAGTTCCTCCACCTCACGCTGGAGACGGCGGTTCTCCTCCGTCAGCGAGCCGAAGCACCGCTTCAGGTACTCGCACTCCATCTCCGTCTGCTTCAGCTTCGTCCTGTGTCACCAATCAGAACAAAGCATCGCTACCTCGTAATTTTTTCAGAGAATGCATTATACTTTCATATAGTTTGCTGTTCAGTTGTGCAAAGAAAAATCATTAGATTCCTAAAATTCTGGAATTGGATTTTTCTGGGTTTTTTTTTTTTTTTTTTTGCCTCTCCGGACAAGTGAGTGTTACGCAGTCCTTTTGAGGTACACGCCTCGCACATCTTGAGAAGAGAATGAGATCTCCCAACTGAAATTGAGGCATGAAGTTGATGAAGGTTTTTTTTTCAAAGAATGCATGATACTTTCATATAGTTTGTTGTTCAGTTGTGCAAAGAAAAATCATTAGATTCCTAAAATTCTGGAATTGGATTTTTCTGCTTTTTTTTTTTTTTTGCCTCTCCGGACAAGTGAGTGTTACGCAGTCCTTTTGAGGTACACGCCTCAGACATCTTGAGAAGAGAATGAGATCTCCCAACTGAAATTGAGGACATGAAGTTGATGAAGGTTACCGAGGCTGATGAGTTCTGCCTACCTATCAGCTTGCATCTTTCCATTTCTGAGAGGTAAACAAATATGACATTCCAGAGGTTCTTGAGCTCTATGGGCAAATCTTTTTATTTTTTGCACTACCAAAATCAATTTGAGCTTGAGTACGTACTACCTGACTAAAAATCGAGTCAGGAACGGTTTAAGGGTATATCAAACTGTTTGAAATAAGCTTATGCTCAGCTAGGCACAAAAGTAAGCTCAATCAGGCTCGATCAACTAGGAAATGAATCAAGCATGATCCTAAATTTCAGCTTGAAGCTACTTCAAGCAAGCTCGGTCGGATTTAAGCTCGTTCTAGCTCAGCTCCAACGTATCCCTAGTTATCACAAAATGCAAATGGTGGACGACATGGTGCCTTGCGTGGAACTAGCAAGGACTCAAAACATAAATGAAGCTCCTGCATTGCATTTGCAAAACCATGACCCAAATATGAGGATTTATACCCAATTGTCATCTTAAACCATGCCTTTCCTACTCTTGACGACCTTTACATGCTATCCACATTAACTTCTAATCGTAATTTCTCATTACTTCGATTTCAAACCTGGAGTGCTAATACTGCGAGCCAAACAAATAATATCAGTTGCATCGTAATGGTGCTCGACCACTTAATAGGGAATTGGACACACGGTCTCGGCTTTCCAAGGTTTATGCCAAACCATCCTAACCAGGAGGCAGAGAACTACTGCTTTGCACCATCAGACCCATGGTGAACGCATACTAAATGTCAAGCACTATTTGAAGGTATTAACCATATCATGCTAATCTCATGCAAGGATTACCAACTTGTTCTTCATAATAAGGTGGCCACTAATGTGAACTTAATATTAAGTTACATCACCTCTCTATTATTTTAAACAGATCAGCCTCCTTGACCAGAAATTTTAAAGGAAAAAAAGACATTGTCAGAAAATATATCAGACGCAACCTGGCATTTTAAACCTTCGGTCAGCAAAGCATCAAAATAAAGTTCAGTTATTATATCGACTCAATATTATCATAAACTAAATTCTCACGTCAGTGACGACGGGTTAAGAAAAAGGTCGCACCAGATTTAACCATGGAAATTACACCTAGCAATATTAGTTTTTGGGCAAGCTTTTCTAATTGGCTTTCTTCGATGAAATGATCCACGTTGCGACAAAAATCCGGAAAAAATCTATTCCACAACTCATTGTCTCTCGAAAAGTCAACGGCTGACAAGGAAACAAAACAAGCATATAATAATAAGAAAACAAACCTCCCAAAGAGAGAGAGGAGAGAGAGAGAGAGAAGGAAAGGGGTTTCACGCACCTGGCCCTGCGGTTCTGAAACCACACCTCCACTTGTCGCGGCCTCAGCTTCAGCTTCATCGCTAACGCCTCCTTCTGCTTCTGCCGTTTCGTACAAACCATTGAATTTTTTTCCCAATTAATAAACCACCCAATAAATACCGAATAATATATATATACATTAATTACAATATTACAAACAACAATAATCAATAATAAATAAAAGCATAAGTACGAGAGAAGATGTTGGACCACTGATTTAAAATAAAAATAAAACCAGAGAAATTGTTGTATATATAAATATATATATCGATTAAGGGGCGAGAAAATAAAAGAACACTAGGAATATAAGGGGGCTGATTACTTTATATTGTGATGTAATAAATAATATAAGAACTCACAGGGTTGAGGGTGTGATTCTGCCTGAAGCTTTCCTCAAGCAGCCGAGACTGCTCTTTTGATAGGCGGAGCTTCTTCGGCCTGGGGGTTCCCCCTTCTTCCTCCTCCTCCACGCTTCCCATGGGGAAATCCTCCTCAGCACCACTAGCGGGTTGATTTATGTCCAACTCCCTCACATTGCAACCACCCCCTTCTACAAAAACGTGTAAAGAAAGTTAAATAGAGAGGGTGAGAGGCCTCAAATATCATCATGCAAAGTGAGCGTACAAATTAAGATCATCATCATCATCATCATCTCATATATCAAAACCATGCAACAACACATGGCTTAACGAAACTCACGAAACCTCTCATCCAACAAATAAAAGACCAGAGATTTCCTCGATCTTACCATAGCCAGTGGAGGTTCTTAGCCCAGGGACAGCGATGGTCAGCTCCAGCCCAGAAGCGCTCCCCCCAAAGCCCGCCATCGGAGGACACAGAGGAAGAGGAGCAGAAGGGAGAAAGAAGAAAGCAACAAAAAGGGCACAAGTATAAGAAGAAGAAGAAGAATATGACGGTGGAGGGGTTTTGAGGGGTTTATTTATAGGGGCAAGGAAGTATTAAAATGAAAGAAAATAGTTAATATAATTTAATTGGGGGAAGGGAGGGCGGGGCGCAGTAAAAGAGAGGAGTAGTGTGGTCCCCTAGGTGGGGTTTGACTCGAGTCGTCACGTCAAAGTCTGGGATGGAGGGGGAGGGGATGCAACGGGGCCGGAGAACGACACGTGTCCGGACGCATGGCGGAGTGCAGGGGAATAGCCGGCAGGTCCCCCGGTTGGGAGAAGGCGAGTCGGCTTGTCGGGCCTCACGTCGGCTGCCGTAATCATTGGTTGAAAAAAACCTCGCCAGCTCTCCCACACCGCTGCTTTTGCCTGCCCACACTTGCACTCCGGGTCCTCCAACAATCCTTTCCTTCACATTACCCTGCTGCTGACCACGGCCATGCCAGTGTCTCAAATATTTTCTATGACTTTGAATAATATATATATATATATATTATTGCTGGAAATTGGATCGAGGACGACCGCTGGCTGAAAAAGAGGAGCTCTGGCAAGAGTGGCGGGTGGCGGTACGTCGGCTGGCTGCGTCCTCCGAAGGATCTGCAAACAGCCGGTGGTCAAGACTTCCGGCGCCGACCTCCAATGCTTAAGTCAAAGGGGGACTTGATTTGGATAAGAAAACGAATTGTATATCGGAGTCTAAAAATTAGAATCCAGAAGAAGAATCCTCCTTTAAAGAGGAAGAAGTTCCCCTTTTATATGAGGAATACAGAATTACTTGTGATGTGACTGGACGAATTGAATGAGTTACCGTCATGATTGAGTGTGGTCATCTGAATTAATGCGTTGCCGTAGAGGATGAGACTGAAGCCAATGAGTTGTTGTGGATGACCGGACGTAGTTGAATGAGTCGATGAGTTGCTGTGGATGGCCTAAGATTTTGAGTAACCCGGAAATCCGTAGAGATCATGCGCATTAATTATTTACAGTCGTAGCAGGGTATAGTCCCTGATTGATCTGTCGTGGCGTGGCCGGCAAGCAAAGCATGGTACGGTGAGACTGCTGCAAGGCGTGACTGCAGCATGTAGACGACGAGCTCGGTCTTCTGAGCTCGGCCTGCATGAGCTCAGTCTGCATGAGCTCAACCTTCTGGGCTCGGCCTGCACGAGCTCGGTCTTCCGAGTTCGGTCTGCATGCTCGGCTCGGCCTGCACGAGCTCGGTCTGCATGAGCTCGGCCTTTTAAGCTTGACCTCATGAGCTCGGCTCGGCCTGCATGAGGTCAGGCTTGCTGTTGGATTTGGGTGCTTTAATTATACTTGTGGGGTGGTCCTTTTTTCCCCCAACATATGTATATATGTATATATGTATATATGTATATATATATGTATATATATGTATATGTGTGTGTATGTATGTATGTATATATATGTCACAACCCATTACTGCCTGTTAGAACCAAATATATTGAGATGGGTATTCAACAATTTCTTTAATTTGTTCCATAAAATTATCCAAGTTGGCTGATGATCCAGGCATCTAACTCGTAATATATAATTTCAAAGTTTTGCATGCAAGACTCCTCTATGAAATCAACATGGGTGATCTATACATTCAACAACCCTAACAAGATTTATTATATACGTGGAGTTTAGTTAGCATATCTCTAGCACTAGTTTGGTTCGCAGAAAAAGAGAAAAAAATGTGGTCAATCCAAAAGTAAAAAAAAAAAGTAGGCCTCCTATTTGGTTAAAGTGAAAAAATAGTATTTTTATAAGAATAAAATTTTTATATTTTATAAAAAAATATATATAGAAAACATAAAAAAATTATTTTTTCACTTGTTAAGAATCGATTTTTTTTTCAAAACTACCTTTAAATTATCAAAATATGTAGATATAATTTTTCTTTTTATTAAATATAATAAATATTTTATATAATTTTTTTAGAAAAATAAATGGGCAACTAAATATAAATCACTTAAATTTTTTTTTAATCAACCAAATATACTAAAATTATTTTTTTTAGACATTATTTTTCTAACAAATCAAACGAGTTCATTGTAAAAATATAGTTATTTATAGTTTTTTTTTTTTTTGTCAAAATTACTTGTAGCTGGTACGCTAGGTATGTCATCTCTTTTTTAGTTCAAGTACTGTATGAAGGGTCCATAATTTCAAGAAATTTATTGTCCTCCATAAAAGATCTCAATAATACATTGAATGCTGCAACAGCCTCCCTAATAAATAGTAGTTGATGCAAGTGCTACTTGCAACGTACATAATGCTTAACATTCTCTCATAAAATAGTAATAGCAGGTTTCTTTTAATTATTTCCATAGTATGCATCGCTTTAATTCATCATCTTCTGCACTTTTATCATGTACGTATCTTTGTTCGATGCTTGAAGGGACATTTATATCTATGACCGAAAAAAATGGGAGCATTTATATTCTGCACTGCCTAATATTTATCTTCAAATATTGAAAACGATCTGCCTCCTTGTAAACCGAGCAACGTAACTTCGAAATGTTCCCCTGTATTGTCACATTGAATGATTTAATCTTTTATCAAATTTTATAACTAGATTCCGGGAGCGGGGGGAATTTGTGGACGAGATGACGATGAACTCGTCAGCGACCATTTTCTATAGACCATCCAAACAACAGCTGTACAAGTGTCATTGGAATGAGATAATTTTTCTAGAACTAATTTGATTCTTAATATATATATATATACACACATATATTTAACAAAAATTAAAAAAATATTTTATATTTGATCAAATTAAAAATTAAGATAATTTTTTTAAAAAAATATTCGAGCTTTTAAATAGAATTTTTTTGCTTTTACACAAGTTTTATATATTATATTTTACCACCAAGATGGTAGCCTAGTGGTACTGGATGGAATTTCTATTCTCATGGTCCCAAGTTCGAATCATTGCGGCGTTGATTAAAATGTGGCTTCGGCCACTGTTTAGACATGAGGCATAGGAATGCTTCTTGAACCTCTAATAGCCGGGGTGGTGCTAGGTGTGACGTACTCACACGTGGGACTCGAGCCAGACTCCAGAGGGATAGCTGAACCGGGCTTATGGGTGAGGAGGGTATGAGTAAAATCGATCATAGTGCTCAGCACACGGCCATTTCTGCCCGCATCGAATATTCTCATGGCGGGGCGGGGGTTAGTGGGGGTTGCTATGCAGGGATGGGCTTGTCCCTTCCTCCCTTCTTCTCATTATTTTCTAAGAAAAAAATAAATAAATAAATGTCCAATCAAATATAAAGATGATTCAGAATATGTCTATGATCAAAAGCTTGGATTATATATTTAGATATTAATTTTTTTAAAAAAATATTTTTAGGAGCCAAACGAGACTTTTAATTTTTGGATTTCACGTGGTAATACATTTGACTGGATTGATGACTTAATATGTGGATCAGGAGTGAGATTTTGGCCATTGGACCTTTCAAGGCCAAGTGCCTCTCGTGAATTGAGGAGGGGCATCTGGGGAAAAGGAGATGGCGACGCCTTCCCCGTCTCAAAGGGAGACGACCTTGAAACCGTTTGGATGGACGGGGAACCAACTGGCCTCTCGTCTTTTCAGATACGCCTCAAATCTCAAATCATATCAATTGTCATTTATTTGTTGCTTCTAAGTGTCGTCAAATCCTGAAGCTTCTTAAAAGTGAAATGATTCGGTCTGGAAGTAAAACCTGGCCCGCGCCTGGCCAGCAAGTAAACGGAAAAAAATGGATTGATTTGGCCCGATACAAATCAAATGAATTTGGATAAGAATTTGAATGATAAATACGTAATTACGTATATGGATCATTAAGTAGTCCAATTCAAATTCACAATAATCCATAGAAAAATATACCGTGCCTTTTCTTATGATTCTACTTAAATTTAAATAAGAAATGTTTGCTTACTCAAAGCTTCATGTAATTAATTATCATCAATTTATTTTGTATATTATTTAATTGTTATTTTTTAGTTTATATGAATAAATATGTATATATTCTTCATGGTTTGTGTACGGTCTTTTTTGATTCGATTTGACCAAAATATTTAAAAAATTGATGGAGAAAATCTTAAATGCAATTTGAATCAATATTATCCAAGTTGAACAATATCTAGATTCAAATTTTAAGTCATACAAAGTTCGAGGTACCTTGTGCTCTAATTGAATTTGATCTACTCTCAGTTATATTCCAGCAATACTCCTGCATCATAATTAGCATCAAGGATATTAGGTCTTCCACAAATTGCATCTTTGTGCTAAATCTTTTGCTACGATAATTCTAGAGGTGCCAATAGATCCCACTAAATTAACACATCATTTGTAAGTTTAACTTGCACCATGTAAATATGAACTTGAGATTAATTAATCTAATTTTATGTATAAACTCATAGATTTTGTTTGGAAACAAAAGAACATTTGAGGAAAAAGAGTTATTTCGAGGATACACATTAAACACTACACTTTTGTAGGTTGGGCCACTAATCCCCCTACTCCGGTCAAACTTTGGATGATTGGGGATCGGTTGCATTGCATTGGAACTGAGCAGCCAACCTAAGTTTAAAAAATTCACTTAAACAAAATAGGCCAAGTATATTTTATCTTTCAACTAAACCAAAAATGTAAATGTAGTGTTATCAGCTACACCTAGTATTATATACTTATTAGATAAGATTAAAATACTTTATCCAAACAACACTGAAGATTTATCAAACTCTACTTTGAAATTAATTACTCAAGAGAAAGAGAAATTGTGTTTTTTTTTATTTTAAACTAGATTATAATATATGCCTTGGCCTAAGCTCATCAACCTGAACACCATCCCATACGGGGGAAAAAAAAAGGGAGGCATCAATGATGAGTGATGCTTTTGTTAGAATTATAATCCATACTTTTGTTGGCATTGATGGTCTCATCAATCTTAACTCGTTGTTTCTGTTAAGAATTAAATAATAAAAAGATCTAAGAAAATGGCCTGACTTGACCCGGCCCATAAAATCTCAAACCCATCATTTGGAATCGATAAAGCTCCAACCTACCTGTCTCCCCTACGACCCAAAAAGGATAAAAAAAATAAAAAAAATAAAAAAAAAAACCAAAACACAAAGATTTGGGCCAACCGGCCCCAGAGCATGTGATTTCTTCGAATCGGCGCATCACCAGGCGAGACGACGAGCTTTTTATTGGACAAAGAGGTGGGTCCCCTACGTCCGAGTAAGACGGGTACTGAGGAGACATGCAACGCCTCAGACAGCAACGTGGAAGGCGTTGCACCGTTGGTGGCGGACACCTGGACCCACCATGACCTTACTTTCTCATTCGCCTTGTGGGGCCCACAGCATCATAAGGCACCGGGACCGCGTGGCGCACGAAGACTTTTGGAAAGCGGCGACCCGGGTGGCTTTTCCACTGCCCAGCCAGGGCAAGGCTCAAATAGATTAAACCCAAATCTTACGTTAAGTTAGACTTCATACATTAGAAAACATCTTTCTTCTCGGAAAAAAAAAAAAAAACCAAAAATGGAGGCACTAATCCACTAGCTCGATCTGAAATCAACTAAAAATTTGGGTCTAGGTACTGAGGATTCCGAATCTTATTGGATTAGATATGTTGCACCTAGTATGAGTGTTGGTGTGTGATGGCTCTCACCGGTAATATTGAAGGCAAATTAGGATAATGTATCATAATTTATTTGGATTTACTGCTACTTATCGGCATGAGGTTGCAAGTTGAGTGCGATTTTAGGTTTAAATTTTAAAAAGTAGTTTGAAGTTGGTTATGGTATAATTGGACCTAATCCATTATCCTCCTTACTTAGTAAGCCATATAAGACAAGGTTTATGACGTCTCAAATTCCTACTAGTAGGATGGTCTCTCACTCGAGAATGTTACAATTACACAAAATGCTCTCTTTTCTCCTATGAATTTTCTATGAGGTAACTTAGGGTGAACGAGTTTGAAGGTTTATTTGGGGGAGGTGGTTTCGATAGCTCTAATGCAGAGAACGACATCAATTTGTTGAATAATTGAATAATATGGTTGACTATAATGCAACGACCAATTGTCAGCTTCTTTCAAGTTGTTCTTTGATTATTCTGAGTTGAGCTTTTTGCTGATGTATAATTTAGATAAACTGAAGGCAGTTTTGTTTCATTCAAGATATTTTGAATCGAGTACAACTAATATTTTTTTTCAAGATTATTTAGCAGCATATAATTGGATTCTCAGTGGTTATATATTCCTTTGCTTAGCAATTAGAGATTCTAAATTCAAGTCTCTACCAGCGCATTCTCTGAGTGATTAACATATGGAGCTTGAGATAGCACGGCTAAAAAGAAATGGGCATAAAAGGGAAATAGAAAGAAGGTGTTAGCTTGCAAAGTTGGTAAGATGTCTTGATGGTTTTATCAAAAACTAGATTCAATGCGATTCAGAGAAGGTATGGAATTTTGAATGAGGGCTTCACCTTTTTTTTTTTTTTTTGTAACCCATTGTGCATGAACAACTTCTAAAGGAGCAGGCTGTAGCAGTGGAGAATCATGTGTTACTCTATTGATGTATCTTATAGTTGAGACGTGGACCTGAAGAAAAACCAAATGGTTTTGAAATAGATATGAGAGTAGTAAATAAAATAATAGGATTGGAAAAATAAGAGGCTAAAAGGTATTTAATCTTCTTTTGATTTCTATCATGCATCTATTTTTCCTCTGATAGGTGCAGTATTTTTGGTGAAAAAGCAGAGTACTCAAAATCAATCAATAGCACGGGAAATACTGAAAGATGATTGGTTCATTGGCATTAGATAATCCATGAGCTCAATTTGCTCTTGAAGAAGAGATAGGATGTTTGCTGATTCCAAGTGGAACCAGTAAGTGGTTCTTAGCTTTCATATGTACCAATGTTTGCTTTAGCCTCTAGAAGAGCAAAACTCATCACTTTCTTCTATCAGTTCAAATGAATTTAGTTTCCAAACATGCCAGGTGGCAGAACTTCCAATTGGTGGTGTTACGAAGCTAGATTGGAGGCTCTTATGATAGGAATTGATGCAACATATCAAGTTGTTTAAACACCACCATCGTCGAGTTTTGAAGCATAAATTTACTAACAAATTCGTTACCTAGACTAGCTAGACTGCAAATTCTAATTATAAGGAAAATATATGCATGTTAAAACATTTGCATATGTGAAATGTTCTTTCATTTTATTTTATTTTTTAATTTTAATTTTCTATCAAAATTATTACAGCAACAATCGAAATCCAAACATTTGACGACGATGATCCTGTTGCAGGATGTTTTTATTTCTCTTATTGATTCTTGAATAAGCTCCGTCGTCATACTATTCAACACTTACAAGTATGCTGAGGTTTCTCAACCATGATCAAATCAATAATCTTACTATATAAAGGTTTGTATTACATCAATTTGATAGTGCTATATTAACCTTCCTTTTGGAGTCGTAACCGAGCATTCGCATTATAATAGTAGATATCAGCTCAGCTCAGTCTTAATTGTGGTTTGAAAATGGTGAGTGGTGGCTACGTATCAAGCTTCGTAGCGTGCAGGAGATGATGACAAACGTCCAAGGGTACTAACTTGAAAGGTTGACACATGAAACATACCAACCTTCGGAATAAGAAAAAGGGGTTATTTATAGTCATGGAAAGGTTTTAGGTGTGGGAGAAGGTGGCTTATAGGGTGGTTTTATGGTGGCCACAAAGATGGCTAACAATTATTCTAATTGGAAAATGTAATGAGAAGTTTGGATCATGAATTGGGTTGCATAAATGAGTTTTAAAATTGATGGACCTGTGTGTCTTGGGTTGTAATGGCCATGGGTCACGGGCCTCACTAAAGAGGCTCAGGCTCATGGATGGACTTTGATAGGTCTTGGAGTTGGATAACTGGGGTTTGTTGGGTTCAGGTTGGGCATGGCTTTTTGGGTCGGGAATGATCAAGTTTTTAGTTGGGTTATGTTTAAGGTTTGGTTAACTAGAAGGGATTTAGATTAAGTTGGTTTCGTCTCAAGGCTGTGTTTAAGGGTTCGCTTGTATATAGCTGAGAAGGAAATGTTCATGTCATGGGTATGAGGAAGGGTTTAAGATGGGTGTTGTTGTGGAAGGGTTTAAGACGGTTGAATTCAACTGGCATTTAGGGTTTAGACATGAATAAGGTCTAGGCTTAGAGAGTTGTATACTTTCTGAAGAAGACTTTCTGAACGTACTAGTCTTTTTCTACTGACCTTGTATATGAAAATAAAGGGGTTGAGATCAAGTGATGCCCCCTTAAGCTTAGAATGTTAATATATGGTGCAATTCTTCAACTGAAAAATAAAAGAGAAGAACAGTTGGAAGTTCTTCATAATTGCGTGCCTTGTTTTCTTCCCTAACGTGCGCTATATAGAAACTGTTTGCTTATGTTTTCTTGTTTATTTTCTATAAGAGGCAGGATTATGAATGGGAAATTGCAAAAAAGCACAGCTAGACAGGAAAAAATAACAGTTCTCCAACGTCTAGCAACTTTTGTATGTTTTTGTATTAATTTTTTTTTTCTTCTTTCTTCTCTCTCTCTCTTTTTTTTTTTATAGAAAAAACCTCGCACCTTTTTCTTATTGACTCGGGTGCCTCATATACCAATGACCAATTTTCGAAAAGATGCTGATGAAAAAAAATGGAGATTCTTATGATTCAAGGCATTCCATGGATGGAATAATTCTGGTACCGTACAGTAAATTAATAATGTTATCTGGGACTACATGCTTAATTTTGCTTAAAGCTTTGTGTAAGACAAACAGCTAGCCTTAGCTTGTGCAGTTTATGTTTGCATTTAATTAAGAAGAGGGCAAGTAGTCTATGGTATAGCTATGATGACGAGTTTGGAGAAACTTTCTTGAGATTCTTTTGATGAGCCAAGTGATTATGAGCGAGACTCGACACAGGTGTAAAGGTCGAGCATCGTGCTTTGGTACCAACCGGGAGTGCAACTAAGAGATCCATTTGGTTGATACGCGAAATTCAACTTCATGTTTAAGATATATTTCTACCTCTGAATAAATTAATTGAGATAGAGATTTTTCCATGCACCATATCAATTTTATAGCACGATAGAAATTTTTTGGCTGCTTATTTTCAGATGCAATATTTTAATGCCAAAAGTCAGGAAGTTACCATTCAGGTGAAACCACAGGTACAAGAAAAACGACAGCAATCAATATATAATAGTAAGATCTCGATCTAATCATAAGGACTACCATACCACAATTTTTTGGATCAAATGACCGTACAAAGTAACCTCCAAAGAACATATACAATATCATCAAAAAAAAAAAGGAACACATACAATATCACAAAAATCCAGCTGTGTAGGACATGAAAGACATAAACCCTATTGTAGGTCATCATCACATGAAAAGGAATTAAGCTATCCTAAAACTTGGGCTACCTTGAACTTTTTCTTTTTCTTTTTTTATTTCTTTGGTACGATGGGCCATCTTGAGCTTGAAAGGAAGCATGTGCACAAAAAAAAGAAGAAAAAGAAACCACCCCATTGTAAGTGCTATTTTTAATTCGAGCTAATCTAAAAAGGTGGAGAGAGAAGTTATGGGATGTAAAAATACATTGGTAGGAGAGCGGGAAGCACATGTTTAGAATCTGTGCCACTTGTTGATGTATATAAGATTAAATTATGGACCATACATATCAAATGGTTCCAAAATCGAATCCTAGATAACCGGATTTAATTTTAACTGTTAGTAACAATAAAAATAGTTTTTTCTTTAGTGAGATTATATGAGCAAATGTCTGAACCAAAATATGACGGAAGCTCGTGTTATTATAGAAGAGATGTTTGGCACTGATTCTTACAACACTGTTCTAAAAAAATAAAAAGGTTTAAATTTTTAGGGCAATTATACTATTTATGATAGAAAATCTTAATTCTTAGGAGTTCGTACCTCGCCAGAGTTGCCAAGAAGATGCCGACGACGTGGGTGGAGGCGTCATCAAATGGAGAGCGAGCCCATGACTTGCTTGGAATCCGCACCGTAGATGGACTGGGCCGAACCTTGATGACATTGGACTAGTTTTAGAAACGCTTCAAGACTCTCGCCTTACCTCGTCGAGCTCCTTCACCCCTCGCTCTCTCTCTCTCTCTGACCCCGCCCTCTCCCTCCCTTCTCGCGGGTTCTCGCTCTCCGACCCCCCGGCCGGCGAGCTCCGCCGATCGTCCGCGTTCCGAACTCCGCCGCCCGTCATTCCAATCGACAGCCCTCCCTCCATCGACGACAACATCGCTGCCCCTCGGATCTCCGCCGGTCGTCCTCCTCTCTGGTGGTTCTCCAATTCCTGTCACTGGATTCCTTTTCCTTTTCCTTGCGTCTTTATTTCGTTCTCTTCATCCCTCTCTCCCATCGTCGTTACTTGAAACCTAATCCTAACCCTAAATGGAAGGTCACCATTTTGTTGGACGCCCGGCCGATCTCCTACTTCTCCTTCGGGCTCTAATCGTAATCCATGTGCAGATCTCCGACCTCTCTTTCAAGACCTGGCCTTAACCCCAGTTGCGGATCGCCCACCTCTGCTTCATGCCTTGGCCCACGGAATTATCCTTCAAGGCCTAACCTACTCCCACTGTAGATCTGTGTGTTTGCATCTGTAATTTTTTGTTTGATTTTTAATTGTTGTTTTTTTTTTCTGATTTCTAGCTTGCTTTGATGTTTACTTCACTTGTTTCTTGCTATGAATTTTTGTGCCTCGATCTAAGTCTTTTGCTTATTCTTATATTAGGATCTTTTCTATGTGGTGTGATTATTAACGTTGTGCTCTGATGGTTAATTATGCGAAATTCTGGTCTTTTCATTGATATAATAATTCACTCTTAGATCTTACTATACTGCTTGAATTTATGCCATGTTTTGGTATTTTGCTTATGCTATGGAGTATTCATGCTTTGCTTTGATGTCTACTAATGCTGGGGTCTTTATATACTGCTGCTTAGTATCTATAGCATTGCTGCTTATTATGGCATGATGTGTGATTGCTTGTTTGGCATGCTAAACTCGATGTATAATCTGTAACATTGCTGCTTGAACTGTGCTTCTTACAATCTGAACTGGGAGGTATGCCCCTTCCAGTTAACCCTTTTGATCAGTGTTAGGATGTGCAGACTGATGATTTACTTCGTGCGGTCAAGGGACCGGTTTAAATCTTCAACTTGTGACCGTCCCCTCCTTGTGCATGCATGTTCCTTCTTCAGCCATTATCTGACCTGCTCTAGAACTTCCTGGTCTAGGTTTCTTGGATTTTGGCCAATATGTCTAGGTGAATTTACAATTCTAAATTGTACTCTCTCCTCCAATCTTTGTTTGAATTTTGACATATTCCGGGAGTTCTTCATGCAGGTACTTGCCTCATTTCCTTGTTGTCAGAGAAATATGTCCTGTTGGGTTTTGTCACCCTAGAGTCTGAACTTTAGTGTTTGAATTACTGTTCCTGTATGCTAAGTTGAGGGTTTGATGCCCGCATTGGTATGCACAAATTTCATTTTGTTGTGACTAGATATTCCGCTGTTTGATGTTTATGATAATATTTTGAGCATAATTTTTCTTTTTTGGGGTTTGTGTGCTTTCACATTATTTTCTTGATTTTCCTTTGATATGATTACAATCCTTATGTATTTTTTTCCTTTACTTATAATGTCAAGGTAATGATCTGTTGCTGTGCATATCAGATAAGGAAAGTAGACTGGCTTTCTTGTATTTTTGTCCTCACGATGTCAAGGTGAGTTTTTGCTTCAACTTTTTTATATTTTCTGTATTATGATTTGATTGCTAAGCCAGTCCTTTTTTTATATTTAATGTATCTGCACTTGAAGGTAATTTTTGCTACATAAGGTTTGCCTTCGGTATTTGATGCAAAGACTATTTTATAAAAAGTTAATTTTTCTAGTTTCCTGATTATCTGCAACAATGCTTGGCATTGTATGATGCGTGCAGCTGATCTAAAAGGGATTATATGATGGATTGCTTGTAACCTTCATAGAATAGTGATTTTTCGGGAGTTTGGTGTTTCGACATGAGAACATCTTGTGTTATGTCAATTGATACATAAAGATTTGCTTGATGTCGATGTATTCTTTTGTCTCTTTCGCTCTTAAATTGTTATCTAGAGAGAATCGGAAGTGTGTTTGATAAAGAAGAGAGAGCAGTGGTCTATCCATGTTGGGATTGCATTATATATGGGGAAGAAAGCAGTTTGATATTCTCACATATCACTAGGATATCAACAACCATCAAATCTTTTCCCAACTATTTGCGGTTGGCTTTGTGAATCCTTGTTTTTCAAGGAGTTATGACATAATCAAAATTCAAAATTAAACATAAAATAATATTAATAACAATAGTCTGGGTATTGAAAAATCAATTATATAAGATGCTAAGGTATACTCACAATTTATATCATAATAAGAAATCTTGGCTTCAGCAGCCCATAGAAGTTCAGTTTTTGATCCAATTAGAGAAAATGAAATATAAAATAGAATAACTCAAAAAAGATAACTTAGACATCATTTTAGTTTATATACTGAATTTTGGGACCTTTGTTTGCATCATTTTAATATTTTTTAAAAGAAAATTTAAAAATGTTTCACATCATTTTAAACTATAACTTATCAATTCATTGTTTGATTTCATTTGACACATGACTATCTATGTATCTTTGAGAATTGAGCTTTAGTATACCCAACCTATTTACACTTTCTCAATGTTTTTAGGAATGTTACATAAGATGCTTTCATATATTCTCAGAACCTGCAAAGTTTCATCTAATCTTGGAAAAATGCTTTGTAGAAATTGGAAAAAATGAAGAATCGACAAAATAATATGCACAAATGATCTATATGGTCAGAGTTCTGTTAGAAACTCCCAGACCAGCCCTGGTTTTGATAGAGGCCTAACCATGTCAATTTGTTTCCAAAGTTTCAGGCAAATTGAACTGATGATTATACGCATTATCTTAGCATCAAGAGAGATGTGGTACTAATGTTAAAATTTCTTAAAAAATACAAAGCCTTAATCATAGTTAGTTAAATCTTGTGTCAAAACATTTTTTGGAGAAGGGGAAGAAAGCATTAGTAACAAAGAGTATCTCATAAAGAAAAGAATTTAGAGTACAAGCATGCTTTGTACAAACAAAATTTTAAAAAAAGGGATAACAGTAAGAAAAACGTTATACCCTTTAGTTACAAGATTTAACAAAATCTTGGCCTAATATGGTATCATTCTTATATAAAATTAGGTTAAAATTACACTAGATGCTTCTGAAGAATATAACGAAATAGAGGCCCCTCCCAGTTTATTCTTCCTTTTGCCAACCATATGCATCATTCATCATCACTTTGTATCCATCTTCTTTTGGATCAACATTCTATCTTTGTGTTTGCTCTTGCTTCTATTCCAAATTCTATCCAAATTCTGAGTATTATGGAGGAAATTGTGTTTAGAGAAAGAGAGTACTAATGTACAACACTTAAAACAGAGGAAGATATCAGTAGAAATGAATAAAAGATGGAATATGAAAAAGTTACACAAGTCAAATCTAGGGTTGGGATTGGTGGATTGAGTTAACGTGTTCAATTCTTTCAATTGTTTAGTGTGTAATCATATTTGATAGGTTGACATAGTTGACTGTAATATAGAAGGCGAATTTATGGGAAAGAGTGCTTAAAGAAGTTGCCCGAAGAAACTTTAGAGATGTTATATAGTTAGGTGTAATAAGATTACCTAACAGAGCTATATATATTTTTGTTAACCAATTGCGAAAATGGGGGGACATGTTCGAATGATTTTCTCCAAATTTCAAGATTTTTTCTTTTAGTGAAGCATAGGATGTAAAAGCTTAGAAACTGCTATAATAAACAGTCGTATTATTGGTCTTTGCTTGCAATTATGATCTTTTCTTGTCATATACAAGTTGCTTAAATTATTAATAATTACTCAACCCTTTAGTGAAATCTTTCTTAAGTGAAATTCTAATATATGCCTAATTAAGACTTACTATAACATGTAAATTGCCTTACTTTTATATAATTGAATTGTTACATTTTACATGTGATCCCTAAAAGTAATGTGCAAGCATGCATGTTTTCATGATAGGTTTGACTATATTGTCATTCAAGCACATGGATACTTGGTGTGCATAAAGTTACTTCCCTGTTCATACTACACCACCATAAGTTAACATAGTTGTGTTATGCAATGACTAGATGAAACAGCTCTTGATTGTTTGATGTTAAAGTCTTCTCTCTTGCCCAATGATAAATGGCTCGTCTTACCTTGACCTTATCTTGGATTCTCAATACTTCTATTGCTCCATTCTTGTAGGGGTAGAGAACCCGTTCTCTCTCAGCTATGCTACCGGAGACTCTGGTTCTCTCTCTCTCTCTCTCTCTGTGTTTATGTGTGTGTGTGTCCTAATCCTATCCTTAACTTATAACCCCTCAAACATCCAGAAACCTTTGTTAAATGGATCTGAGCAGGTGACTCAAACAACTTATTTAGCCTTTCTCTAGTCTCTCCCAATGTTCTGATGATGTACATGAAGATTGGAATTTGATTTTGTTGATATCAATCTTCGGAGTGATGAGCTAATGTAGAGTTGTTCTTTGAAGCTGAATTGATGATGGAGATTAGAGTGGGAGTTGTTTTTTAAAGGAGCTGTTTTATTTATAGAAAGCATTGGTAGTTAGTCAAGACATATAAAGGCATATTGAATCTACTTCAGATCTGTAGGATTCCAATGCAATTAAAACAAGTTATGGGAATGAGATGTGGAAGATGATTAATTGGTTATATATATTATTAAGGTTGAGCAACATAATTATAAATTTATAAAAAATATTAAAAAATATTAGATTTTGTTTGAGTGAAAATATAGAAATAAAACACCAAGAGGTGAAACAAAGTAATAATTTGCCAGCATAAAGATCTTGTTTTTCTGCTTCCACATACCAACAATATAGGTCAAAACTTTCTTTAAAAATACTTCATGAATACACTATATATCTGCTATCATTTTTAATATTATATCAGATGCAACAAAAATTCTAAATTGGCCTAGTTTCCTTAATCCTACTAATGACTTTACGGGCATATAATTAAATGTGAGTTAGTGTTCTGAGAGGAAGCAAAAGCCCTTCTCTTGATGCCTTTCACAGACCATGAGGACCTCGTCACTATGATCCTTCGTAGCCTCTCGAATGCTGGAAGGTCCCAGGTTCCCAAAAGAATTTGCTGTAAGAGTTCAGCTTGAAGGTCAGCCTTTAATGGGGATAATTAACTGCTTGCCTGTCTGACACATCTTTATTCATCTTAGAGTTGAAAAGCCATTTTCTGCGAAGGAGTTCAAAATAACAGCAACTAATTGGGATAGTCACATTAATTGCTTTGAATATGAACAGGAGATTTGAGTGGATATTAATATGCTACTGATTGTTTCTGAATCTTCCAAACTATTTTAGCTGTGTGCATGGAGTGTGATTGGTAAAGTATTATGCATGTAAAGGTATATTTGCCAATAGTGGTCTCTGACATGGTATATCGATTATATTAGGGGCCTTTTGTTGAGCACTCAGCAAAGAGTGGAGATCAGATGCTAAATCCGTTGTGAGAATCTCATGTTGCATTTTATCACAGACTATTGTAACAGCCTTAATATGAGGGATTGAATAACAATTGTATGAAATCATAACCTTTCTTTCCTTATAAGTCAAGCATGTTGTTCATGATGTTAAAAATATGGCACAATGATAACTTGTAGATTTACTATTGGATGCATCTACTAATTACCTGGGAGGTTATGATCAGTGGAAATGTAAATCCACAGAGTTACATCCTGAAATTGATTTGATGTCTTCTTTGTTTTATTCATTATGTGTTCATTTCAGATAAGGTGGTTAATTTATTAATATAACGTGAAAATATTACATCCGTGCATTCAGTTATTTTATGTTAATGAGACTTTATATGTTAAGCTTTAAATGTTCATGTTGTGTTGTAGCAGGTCAGTCCTGCAATAAGCTGAATACTATCAAGAAAATATGCAGCCCATGGGGAATGATAAGCCAGCAAATGTTCCTGGAAGACCTGTGTTGCCCTCTCCAGCAGCTCCACAGCTTTCAACACCTTTCATATCTCCGGGTCCTGTTGTTGGCTTGGGGGCATCAGGTGTTCCGCAAACCACAGCACCATTTTTATCCTCACGACCCATTACTGGCACACAGATGTCAGATTATAGATCACCATCACCACCACCACCAATTAGGTATAATGGTCCATCCAGTCCTCCCCCTCCAACATCTTACCCTGGACAAGATGCAACTATCTATCAGCAAACACATGCTACTAGGTTTCCTCTTCCTGCTCAACCTGGAACTCCCTTGCGGGGTCCTCCTTCTGTGGGTCTGCCAGTTACACCCCCTATCGGGTCTCTTCGTCCTCAGCCCCAGATTCCCTCTGTGCCGATGGGCCCTGCACCCCAAATTGGAACCCACTTGTCATCTAGAAGTTATATGCCCCCGCCACTGTCAGAATCATCATTCTCTGCACCCAGACCACCTCCTCAGCCATCTTTGCATGGATACTCCAATGTGCTCCCCAGAGGTAACATGCCGCCCTCTCCTGCAGAGACACAGTTCCTTGCTCCTAGACCAGTTTCACAGCCACCATCGCAGCAGGCTTTTCCATCTTTCCATGTTCCTCCAGTTCATGCTTCTCCTTATCATGTTCACCAAGGTGGTGTTGTACCACCACCACCACCACCACCTTTAGGGGGTCCTCTGGGTTATAATTCAAGGGAGCAAATGCAATACCCTAACACAGGACCTCCTATGGGAGGTAGCCTTCAAGGTTTGATTGAAGAGTTCCAGTCATTGTCTGTCGGGTCTGCTCCTGGGTCACTTGATCATGGTGTTGATGCCAAATCACTGCCAAGACCATTAAATGGTGATGAAGAGGCTATTAAAATTCAAGAGACATACCCTTTAAATTGTCACCAAAGATTTTTTAGACTGACAACTCATGCAATACCAACTTCTCAGTCATTGCTTGCTAGGTGGCATTTGCCTCTTGGTGCAGTGGTTCATCCTCTAGCAGAAGTTCCTGATGGGGTAACTTTATAATTTCTTTTGCTCATGATAGTGGTTCTCTTATATTCCTGCGAACTACTGGTTAACAATTCTGTTTTTCAGGAGGAAGTACCAATTGTCAATTTTGGACCAGCTGGTGTTATTCGGTGTAGGAGATGTCGCACATATGTGAATCCATATGTGACTTTCACGGATGCAGGAAGGAAGTGGCGTTGCAACCTTTGTTCCTTGCTCAATGATGGTAATTACCAAGCTGAGTTTTTTTTTAATATAAATATGATTATATAACTCTGTTTACCGAGATGTTGGGCCCTGAGTCATGCAATTATTTGTTTTTTAATTCTATTGTAGTGATATAGATGTCACAGTTGCTAATTGATAAGGCTTTTTTCCCCTATATAATTGATTAGTTTTGATATTATCTCACCTTCCTTTTGATAATATTTCCTGCTTACTTGGTGAAGTTTATTGTAATGGTTAAGACTGCAAATTCATAAGGAGTGGACCATTTTGACAAATTAGGAGTAAATTAGGATGGTCTCTTTTGCTGTAAGGAGTATCATCAGACTACTGCAATTATTGATAAATCATATGACAGCTTTCTAGTCTAAGGTGTTGTGAATTGGGCTAATTGATATCTTAGTGGTGGTGGAGTTGGGAAAGGACAAGGAATCTTTATGAAAAAATCACTCCTAATAAGCACCAATTCAGGGCAAGGGAAGCAAGAACCAGCTAAGATGTTGATGATCTTTTTAAGTTTTAAGTGTTTACAAGTCTACCACATAGGACAAGTTTGCAAGTGCTGTATTATGGTCGTCTTGCAGTGTTGTATTATCGAGCCAAATACGAGCTGCTAACAGCTCGGCTGTTTGACAGCCTTAGGTAGGAGGCAATAAAGCAAATTAATGTTTAGGCATCAGGCAATAAGTCCTCTCATGAAAAATGAAATGCAACTAATAGTTAATTTAGGCATGCACTCACACAGCCCAACTATATGTAATCTTGTATATGATCTGCCCATCTAAGCAATGGATATAGCTCTCCTGTGTAGGGAGCATTTTCATTAACTACACATCTCTTGTTATATAAATGTTAGTATGTATGTTTTCATCATTCAGTAAAACATTCTTGCAGACCCGAGTGTTGAGTTTTATTGATTTCCTTATATATCTTGATAGGTATTCTACTAAAAACATTATTTAGTGAATCATTCATCTGTACTAATAAAATTATACTATGAAGTATTTTTTTTTACAAGCTTTGTGGATAAGATTTGATAACATGGCTTCTAGTTCATGTCATCTTGCCCTTATTTCTAAACTTTTTTCTGCCAAGTTTTATGCTAATATATATCTGTTTGTCTCATCTAGTTCCTGGGGAATATTATTGTGCTTTGGATGCTAGTGGCAGAAGATGTGATTTTGATCAAAGACCTGAGCTTTCTAAGGGAAGTGTGGAATTTGTTGCTCCTACTGAATATATGGTGCGGCCACCCATGCCACCAGTATATTTTTTCCTTATTGATGTGTCAATATCTGCAGTTCAGTGTGGGTTGCTTGAGGTAACCACTTTTGACTCTGTTAAGCTCGTCTTTATTTCTATGTCTACTTTCATACCCCTGATTGTTATATTCACTTTGTGATCAATTTTTGTGATTTTACTCTATTTCTTTCATCTGAAACATGGAATTCATGTTCATTTTCAACATATTATGCAGATTGTGGCAAAGACCATAAAGTCTTGTCTTGATGAGCTACCTGGCTTCCCTAGGACACAGATTGGCTTCTTAACTTTCGATAGTGCATTGCATTTCCATAATTTAAAGGCATGTATTATTACATTCCAATGATCTGAACGCTGAACATAGTTACTCTGTTGATCTTATGGCAATTTTCTGCTCCTATAATTCCACTTTTGCAGGTTGATACTTTTGTCCTATTTTCTTGATGATCCTTTAAGATGAGCAACCTTGCTATCAATTAACTATTTTTGTTCTTCCAGTCTTCCTTGACACAGCCTCAAATGCTGGTGGTAGCAGATCTGGATGATATATTTTTACCATTGCCTGATGATCTTCTTGTCAATTTATCCGATTCTAGACATGTTGTGGATGCATTACTGGATAGCTTGCCTAGCATGTTTCAAGACAATGTAAATGTAGAATCTGCCCTGGGCCCTGCTCTTAAAGCAGCATTCATGATTATGGTAAGATGATATCCGCTGGTGACTTATTGTTGATTATGTCAGTGCTTCTAAGTGGATTTGATAATTTTGTGTATACCAAATTATGTTATGCATCTGACCTCCCCTCCCCCCTTTATTTTGTTTTGGACAGAGTCGACTTGGAGGAAAGTTGTTGGTGTTTCAAAGTACATTACCTTCTCTCGGTGTTGGGCGCCTAAGGCTACGAGGAGATGATCTTCGTATTTATGGAACAGATAAAGAACACACTTTAAGGATGCCTGAAGATCCATTTTATAAGCAGATGGCTGCTGAATTTACGAAGAATCAAATTGCAGTGGACGTATATGCTTTCAGTGAAAAGTACACCGATATAGCTTCCTTAGGTAATAATTGGCGCAAAACTGTTTTTGCAATCATCTAGTCGAATATTGGCATTCCTTTTTTGACATGTATATCTCTCATTCTATCGTATATCAGGATCTCTTGCCAAATATACTGGTGGCCAGGTGTATCATCATCCATCTTTTCAGGCAACCACTCACCAGGAGAAACTTAGATATGAACTGGCCAGAGACCTCACCAGGGAAACTGCCTGGGAAGCTGTGATGCGCATTAGATGTGGAAAAGGTAAGTAGATAGAGTAGTTTTTTCCCCCCCAAACCTCTTGATATGTTCTTGTGAAAAATGCTATTTGATATTCTCAGAAAATTTAAAAATGCTATTTGATATTCTAAGGTAATTTTGCCGTTCTTCAGGGGTGCGCTTTACAACTTATCATGGCCATTTTATGCTAAGGTCAACAGATTTATTAGCCCTTCCAGCTGTGGATTGTGATAAAGCCTTCGCGATGCAATTATCTTTGGAGGACACCTTGATGACAACTCAGACCGTATACTTTCAAGTTGCCCTGCTGTATCCTTTCTCTTTGTAGGTGCTTGTAGAGTCCTTTTTTTTTGGTCTTATAATCATCCTATTCTCTTCTTGCTTTCTTTTCCTCAGAAATGGAAGCTCACAAACAAGTTAACTCTCAGAAGCAACACTTTAGATGCAAGAAAGGGGAGTGGGTGAAAAGTATCAGAGTAAGTAAAAACACTTAAGAGAATAGTCATCATTATGAAGCAATTTCTTAATGCCCCTTCACATCTGCAAAACACACAAGACTGGGGGGGGGTGGGGTGGGAATTACTAGAATAGACAATTACACTTGTGAATGGCATGTGGAAGTGTGAGCATGTCTTTACATGCACCTGGCAAGAGAGCAGCAAAGAGATGGAGGGATAATAGTTCTTGTCACAAAACTTGTGAACTTATGCTTGAACTATGAACATCAACAACAGCAGCGGGAGATGCAGTCCCATTGTGGTTCTTTGCCGTTTGATATGTGTCTAAGACATTATTGCAACCTTATATTGAAATCTTTTTCCCTCTTATATATTTGCCTAGCTGAAACAGTTAGATTGGGGCTTGCTTGTTACTGTTATTTGATTGTATTTTGGCATTAGTTGTTTTCCTCTTTTGGGTTTATTGTGTCATTATTTTATTCCGTCCTTTCTATTCAATTTGTTTAGTCTAGCAGTCGGTAGGCAAGTTGGAATTTAATGTCCTGGCACTTAATTTCCTTTGCTGGATTTTAAGGACCTGTTTTCCGGTCTTCATGATGATTTCAATTTTAAACTGGCAACTGTTTTTTTTTATTATTTTTCTTCAGATTTTCTTTTATGTGCAATTTGTGCCAAATGTTTAAAGAATGCATGTGAAATACATTGGCATCTCTAGGTATGCTTGAGTTTCTTCTTATGTCAGATTAAATTTTATTGTGTGTCCTTAGCATGGACAAGATATACTTCCTCTTCAGGTGAAAGACGAATTAGAGTTCATACAGCAGCTGCACCTGTAGTAGCAGATCTTGGGGAAATGTACCGCCAGGCTGATACTGGGGCCATTATCTCGTTGTTAAGCAGGCTTGGTAAGCTAAACATTTTGTGAATTTTCTAAGAATGATCACATCCTACTATACTTTTCTACTGATTAATGGTCTGAAAAACCTACAGCTATTGAAAAGACACAATCTCATAAGCTGGACGATGCTCGCCAGTTAATGCAGTTAAAGCTTGTGAAAAGCCTTAAAGAGTATCGGAATCTATATGTCATGCAACATCGGTTGGGTGGGAGGCTGATATTTCCAGAATCCTTAAAATTCTTGCCATTATATGTACTGTCTCTTTGCAAGTCTGTAGCTCTTCGTGGAGGATATGCTGATGCTTCTCTTGATGAACGCTGTGCGGCTGGTTACAATATGATGATCTTACCTATAAGAAGGATGCTTCGACTTCTCTATCCTGGTTTATATAAGATAGATGAGAACCTCATAAAGGTATTATTCCATCCGTTATCATTTCTTGTTTAAGTCAATCTATGCTACTTTCAAGAAGATACTGGCCTGAAATTTACTTGGACATTACGTATTAGAGCACTGAGTTTATTTAGTTCTAAAGAAAATTACACATTCTCCAAAAAATTCTGATTCTATTAAATGAAATTTTAAATTAAAATGAATGTTATGTTTATATCATTAAGTTCGTACATGTTTTAACTTTCAGAAATCTTTCTAAGGAACTGTTTCATCAGCATATATGCCATCTCTTTAAAATTAGTCTGGTAGTTAATTATTCATTATGAATTTCATTTTTACAGGGTCCAGAGGATTTTGAGAAATCCTTGAAACAGTTAGCCTTGAGTGCACAAAGCTTAGATCCCAGAGCCCTGTACATTTATGACGATGGATTCAGCTTCATTATTTGGTTAGGCAGGATGCTGTCACCTGATTTAGTTAATGGTATACTTGGATTCGACTTATCTGGGTTCCCTGATCTGTCGAAGGTATGGTTCTTGCCTTAAACCATTCTCAAGCTTATTCATGCTAACTTTATAACTTAGACCACTGTATTCCTGTTGTGTAGTAGGGATGTTTCGTCCGATTCAAGTATAAATTTTAAACTTAAAATTTTTCTTAGGAAGTACATATTATAACGTGTTAGTATGTTACTGGAATAGTAAATAAACGTCTGTTTGAATAACTTGCACCATGTTAGAGCTTGTTATTTATTGCCTACTTTATGAATTAGACCACCGAATGCTTGTTTTTTGTAGGAATACTTAATCCGATGCAATTCAAATCAGAATTTTCTTCAGGAAATGAATTTCAGAACATGATGTTGAAACAATAGATAAGCAACCGTTGTAATGACTTGAGGCATCTCACTTGCAATCTTGTTCCCAAATGTATTATCTCACCATATTTAGGCTTGAGTTGTTGGACTCTTGGAATTGGTAAATACCCTAAGATCTAGAAGGTTCTTTGGACTTTCATTTAATGGTCTACCATGCAGTTAAACCTACGGGCTGGAGTTCCCAGCTTAACTGTCTGTCTACGAAAAAAAAAAAGGCCTCTTTTTATCAATTCCAGCCAAATAGGGGACACTATGCATTCTCATTAGAGAGGGGTTCCATCCTTATTCCCAGAATAATATTCAGGGAGCAATATAATTGGGAGTCCATTGTTCAGCCATCTACCACATCATTAACGGGGATCCAGTAATTCTTGTTGATGGGAGTGAAGAAGAGGAGGCAGGAGGTTGTCTACCCCTTTTAAGATGTAGGGAAGACACCACCTTCCACAAAAAAGCCATTAAGCTGCAATGTATGTTCCTCTGTCTAGAGCTTCAAAGAGTTCACAAGATGCTTCTGGCCTCTATTATTGGATGTGGGTCATTCCTATGTCTAAATTCCTATTGGAAGCAGAAAGACTTGTGGTCCTACAAATAGACTCATAGACTCAGTGCAGTATATTCTATCACTGGTTGTTCTTACAAAGGAGAAGCACAACCCTACACCTCTACACACCCTCTCCTCTTTTATACTCCGACCACCCTTGCCTCTCTCCTCACACCACTCAGTTGTGACTTCTTTGGCGTGGGTCCATCCCGGGTCACCTCCATCAAAGGGTTGGGAACTCTAGACAGAGTCTGTTTGTCTCCCATCTCCACCATAGCCAGCAGGATGCTTGAATGCTTTATGGCCCAATTTAAGTTGTATTGTAAGCCTTGTGTAATTGTCTCAAAATCCAATTGCCCTAACACTAGTAAGTTGTGCTCTAATTATACTTGCAGCACTGTATTCTCTCATTAAACATAGCTTTCTGTGTATTGTTAATGTGATGATTAACACGGGGGCATTTAGTTCTGTAGCTTGTCCTCGATCCGCAGTGGTATGGCAACATCTTTTTCTAACATTTGTTCATCTAGCATTTCAAGGTCTGCTGCTTGAGTTTGTTTCTTTTATATGCAGAACTTCTTTTATGGATTTTAAGCTAAGAAAATGCTTGATATATTTTGTAGTGATGATCTCTGTAAAAATGCTTCTCAAATAAGTTCAGAGCAAAGGACTCCTTTTAGAAGAAATTAGAAAAACTAGCTTTTGCTTATTCTTATTTGTATTTGCTCCATGTTTGTTAGACATGAACTGACTGTGCTATATAGGGCAATTCTCATTACTTCATCTTAATGGAGGTTTTATAGTGTTAGCTAGACCTATATTCTACCAAAACTGAATTTGATTTAAGTCCAACAGAAACCCATTGTCTGGATATTGGATTTGGATTTAAGTGTTAAAACTTATGATTGAATTTCCAGTTTTATAGGTCTACCCCACCCAAGCTTGGCCAAATTAGCTAGGTAAGATAATAGTCAAGTTCGAGCTCAAAAATTGAACTCAAATCTAGATTATACGAGACGTACGCAATCAAAATTTTCATCTATAGGATCCAGAAGGAGTGCATGTGATTACCACAAGCCAATTGCATAAGAAGGGCTTATTTTTTAAGAACTTTTACTAAGTTGATTTAGTTTTAGGTTTAGATTGGATTCTATATACTCTTTGGGCAGAGCAAAGTTTTTTGTGTGTTTTTGAATTCTTTTTTGTGTGGAATGGTATCCAGAGTCCTATTCACATCTAGGTTGGTGTAGGAAAGGTTTTAAGCCACTGCAACTGTGGCTTTTAATTGACTTGGATGGTTTTTTGGCTATTGCAAAACATACAAACTTGGCTTTTTAAAAAGTTTGATTGAAAGTGTCTTATTTGCTTTCTTTTTTAAAATTTTTCCTCAGAAAGCATATAGAGGTGTTGTAGTTACTTGAGGAGCCTATTTAGTAAGCTTATTATATCTTTAGATACATAAGGAGAGGAGATGGTGTAAAAATCAATTTTTGTGATGAGTGAAGGGAATTAAATTCTATTCTTCTGTCTTTTCCTCTCTTGTGATATTGATTCTCTAGTGTTCTTCCCAGCTTGTAAATATGATCATGTTGGGAGCATATATTCGTTTCCCTTGCAGATTTTGCTGCACTGATCGGAATTCATTTACAGATTTTTAAATATCAACACCGATCTGCATTAAAGGTGCCTCTTGGGAGTGACTTTGTAGAAATAAAGGAGCTCCATAAATCTGCCAATGGTCTGAGTTCATCTTGTCTAGCAATTGGTGTTTGTTGCTATTCTATACAAAGATTTCATATAGATAGTCTTGGGTTATAGTGGAATATAATCGGGACCAACCCATCCACCCCCACCCCAAACCAAAAAAAAAAACGAAAAAAAGGAAAGAGAAATGGTCTTATCGTCTGATTCTATAATTTTGTGTGTTGGTATTATCGACATTCGTATGTTCTGTAGTCTAATATTTTCGCTTCTCGAGTTGCAGCTTGCATTGCTTGAACATGATAATGAGTACTCAAGAAAACTGATGAGGATAATAAAAAGATTGAGGGAGAAGGATCCTTCTTGTTTTCAATTATGCCGAGTGGTTAGGCAAGGTGAACAGCCAAGAGAAGGTTCCTTGCTGCTTTCCAACCTCATCGAGGATCAGACTGCTGGAACGAGCAGCTATGTTGATTGGATTCTCCAAATATACCGCCAATCACAAAGCTCATGAAGAGGGTAATATGGCTTCAGTCCATTTTCTCGGGAACTACTGGTCCTTATTTTGTGGCATGAAGAAGAATAGGTATTCAGTTCTGAGTTCTGAGCCTTTCTGTGTTCTGAAGGAACCACTGAGCCTGAATCAAGAGGCGACCAACAATCAAGTTTTGCCATTTGGTTTGCATTCCATTTGTAATATGAGTTGCTAGTTTTAGTATTTATATTATATTTGTTTGCTTACTTTTTCGTTTCTTTTCTCTGGTCAATAGAAATTTCTTGTTGTATCACAATATGAACTGTACTTGGGCTTGATTAAGTTGTTTTGGGCATGGGATTCCAACACCGGGACCCTTAATCTTGGCTTATTTCGACGTTGCAAGTGGACAATTCAGCTTGCAATTCTGTTTACCTGCAAAGCCCTCCGGCCATTCGATTGAGAGCTTTCAGTCTCTTTTTTTCATCTTTTTTTCTTTCTTTTTGATTGAAGCATTCAGTCTCTTGTGCCAAATTTTTGGCAGCTTCCAGATAATTTACACCACGACTGAAGAAAGTATTTCAATGAGGTAAAATTTTTGCCGCGAATCAGGTAATTAGATATGCATGGCTACGATCAAATCTCGCCTAGCTAAATTTGAAAGCGGTTAGCGTGTGACATATGAGTAGCCAAGAAAGTTATGGCAAACACCTGGAAGGCAGGGTTACAACAAAAAAACAAACGGTTAGGCAGATGCAACATTCGGGAAAAAGAAATTGGGAGCCTCTCAAGTTCGCTGTTGAACCGGAAAGGGCTGGTTTGCCCATCACGGCCGTCCATGTATAACGTGATTGGGTGGGGCCTGCACGGTTGCTACTCATGTCTACGGTGGCTTGCTCAATCGTAGTCGTTTTGACACAAATGGATGGTCGTGATTGGTAAACTGGCCCTCTCCTGTGCAATACTAAACTGTGGAGGATTCGTGAGTATGATGCTACCCTGGGACCAAGAAAATATACTTTTCAGCCAGTCTAATGCATAACACGAGTAATTGGTGCATTTATAAAATTGATGTGAGATTCATGGGAGGTTCGAGTCAAAATGCAAACTCCCTTATGATATCTGGTTCTGAAGTTTCTTTCCTCTTTTTTTTTTCGGTTCAAGGGTTAGGCTCCAATGCAATTTTATATTTAAAGCCCACACATTTTATTGTTAAAGGCAATCAGTTGAAAAGTAGTTGGCTTATATTCTCCGTCAGTCTCCAAATCGTCGTTATGGATGGAGAGATTAGGCCGATACAATGGGCCATGTGTACAGGCCCCACCACGCAAAAAAGTGGAAATTTTTGATTCCGAAATGGCCCAGCCCATTTCCGGCCGAGTGAGTGCGGTTCCAAATTAGAAACCAAACAGAGCCCAAACCAGCGGGTTGTGAACCAGCCCAATGGTCACTTGCCACGTTACGCCTTTGTATTTTAAACAATTCAAGATCAAATGAGAAGTGCCTGTTATCCACCGTACATGTGCCCCGGGTTAGGCCAGGTCCATTGGACCTGGTCCATGCAATACTTCCACGTCCATATGGCCAGAGTCGATCCGAGCCTTAGGCGATCGAGGCGATCGCCTAAGGCCTCGGGCCAATGGAAGGCCTTCGGGAGGCGAAGGGAGCAAAGAGATTGAGAGAGAGAGAGAGGGAAGATTCTTGCATCGTGACCAAAAGGAAGCAAAGTCCCATATAAAACGGGAACAGGAGCTGGCTACGAGTCTTCCCCCTTGATGGAAGGTAGGTGGAGAGTTTCCTGGCCTGCAGAGGGGCAATTTGGGAAGTTGGGGACAGTAGTTTTGTTTTGGGTGGAGAGGGAGGGAGAGAGAGAAGGGATTTGGTTGGCTTGATACACGCCTGAAGCCGCTCTTATCTTTCATCCCTTCTCTTTTTTGGTTTTGGTCCTGGTTTTCCTTCCGTCACATTACTCCTGACCCAACAGGGCCATCAGGAAAAGAGGGGGATTGGAAATGGACTTCTTGGAGGGTGGAGATTCTTTTAATTTTCTCCTTTCGGTTTCTTCTCCCCTCTTGGGTAGTAGAGAGAGAAAAGGAGGGAGGGGGTTGAATGGCTGCTGTGCTGTGATGTTGCAGTTGCTGCTTGAGTACTCACTTGAAGGGGAGAGGGTGGAATGGGACTTTTATTAATTAGATGGAGTGAATTTCCCATAATGCCCCTACTTTCTCTAGGATTCTTTCTGGACAAATTCTTTTCTTTACCGTGTCCAGGAATGACCTTTTCCTATTTTGCTTTTGCTTGACAGGGTAAAAATATTATCAAGCATTATTTTAATTATTTAATCAGTTTCATGATTTTTTTTCTAGAATAATTATTTTTTTGTGCTCCTATTTAAGAATTATATTAAATTGAAAAGACTTCTTACCTATAGATTTACATATTTTTGTTGAAATAGTATACTGAATAGTTATCTATTTTCATATATTTTTTTAAAATATTTTATATTTATTAAAAATTCTATTATTAAAAAAAATCTTATTGCCCCAAATATATGGGCCGCCCCCGCATACGGCTCCCGGAGCTCTTCAACCGCTTGGTAGGCCTGGTTAAACCTTCTGATAATCCAGTTGAATCGGCAATTCGATCGAAGCGGTCCAGTTCGAGTGAACCGGACGGTTTCGGTTTAATTATAGCAAAGGGATTCCATTGGCGTCAGGGGCTCGATCTCCCCGAAGAGGGCGTCCGCACCATTCCACCGACGACGCCGGCGGCGAACGGCGGACTGCGGCCTCGACACCTCCACCTCTCTCTCTCTCTCTCTCTCTCTCTCTCTCTCTCTCTCTCTCTCTCTCTCTTTCTGTCTCTAGAGTGCATGATGTTACCTATTAGAGTCACAATTCGACGCCCATAAACGAAGGTTTTTGGGGGGTTTATGCCATAGGATCGAGCGGCGCGCTCTTACCTCCCCTTCTGAGCTCCAAAGTTGAAAGAAAGAAAGAAAAATAAAAAGCCCCATTGTTTTCGAGATCCAGGCGACGATGATGGAGATGCTGGAGCAGTGGAAGGCGATTCTAAAGATCCAGAAGTTTCGGAGGGTGGCATCGTATGCCGGCTTCTACTGCTTCGTCTCCCTCATTAGCTACGCCTACACCAGCAACACGTATTATTGCGCTCTCTTGCTCTCCACCTGCTTGTTTCCAGATCTTTCTGTGAGACGAGAAGCCTCTTATCTCTTTTTCGTTTTTGGTTAATGTTACAGGACGAGAGCTGGGATGTCGAGGGCGGACCAGTTCTACGCCTCTTACCCGGCCGGCACCGAGCTGCTCGCCGATACCGCAAAGGTTCGATCAATTTCTTGCATATCTCCGTTCTTGATGAAATTGCTGTCCAGATTTGATTTCACCTCAATCTGTTGTTTAGTTTTCAGCATGTTGAGTTCCACTAAGCAATTATTAGGGTTAGGGTTATGATCATAGGATTATGTTGGGGGTTCTATCCTCAAAATCGGATTTTCCCATGTTGGTTTCGGATAGAGTTGTTTCTTTTTTTTCTTTTTTTTTTGTGCGGATTTGATGTTTGAGAGTTTTGATGTGAATGGCAGCTCTACAAGGCGGCACTTGGTAATTGCTTCGAGGAAGAGGATTGGGGACCGATCGAGTTCTCCATCATGGCAAAGCATTTCGATCGGCAAGGCAAATCTCCATATGCATACCATGCGGTGTGTAGGAATTCTTTCTTTAGGATTTTAATTTTTGCCTTTCCAGTTGTGCGGTATGTATATGCATTAAAATGTCAGGCTTATTCATGCTTGAATATTAACTGCTACTATAACCATGGTTGAATAGGTACAAGGCAACATCTGAGTATAACAACCTTTTGTTGTTTAGGTATAAAATATAGTTTTATAAACACATCCATCTTGCAATATGAGAGATAAAATAAAAGGTTCTAGGAGCGTGACAATTAACTGGATATACATTATCTTTTTTTTCTTTCTTTTTTTTGATTTAAAAGATCGTCACCTGTTGAACGTAACAAAAAGAGTGAAACTGGTACACCACAACACCAAACAACACAGAAACCATACTTTTCTGAAGTGGAAAAGGAAATCTGTCGGAGAGGATAGACAGATTTACATAAGGGTCTAAGAGGGAAAGCTCTAAACTAGCATTAGCAAGAGAATAATGGAAGTGTGATCCTATAGTTGGAGAATGTGCTTTTTAAGTTGTAATAACAGTGGCCTTTGTGAATATATTATTAGAGAGGACATTAGGCCTTACAAAACTAAAATATTGACCTTCATTCGACCAAATATTTCTCTTATTTTCATTATAAAAAAGGAATCCTGTAAAAACTTTCTTAAGAAAAGTTCTAACCTTGATCTACAAGTTTGATTTATAGGAGGTTGGTTTGTCAATCAAGATATTATTATATTTTTGGCCCCATTCTCGATCTAATGCTTACCTCTATGAATTTGTGCTGAATTCCCGGTCAACTTTGGGTAGGAGTGGTACTTATTTTTAACTTAGAAGACTAGATGTTGGATACAGCTGTCTACATGCTGCAAAGTGTTCAATGCTTAGATCACCTACAACCCTAACATGAGGGCACATCAGTACAACACAAGTACAAAATATTAATAAATATGAAAATGTGTGTGTGTGTGTGTAAGTAGAAGTGTTTGCAGACTTGCTGCTAATATTGTTTGAGAATTTGTGCCATCATCTGCATTAACATCCTTTGATAGGGCATAGAGGTATCTTCTGGTCCTTAATAGAAGGCAACCTTCATGATTTAGCCTTAAGCAGCTCGGGCTGCATGTGGTTGTCAGAGTGGTTGAGGCTTGGCAGTGCAAATGCATCGTCTTTAAAATATTTAGGAAGAGAGCATGATTTTAAAACTCATCAATCCATGCCAATTATCAGTTGATCTGGATACAATGGATCAAGAACTTCTTCGTTAATGATTTTGATCAGTAAAAACATGAATTTTTGAATTTTTCCTATTTATTGGGTTGTTCTCAATTTCCTTTATTCTTGTCTTTCATTTACTCACCAACATATTGAGTTTCAACAATGGAACTGTAGTCCTTTAACTACAAGATGAAGTGATCGAGAAAGAGAAAGAGAAAGAAAAGAAGGGTATGTTGAGTGGAATCCAGCACTAGATTCAAATAAATATTAACTTAATTTTCGTACTAATTCTTCATTGTCTTTCTTACCACACTATATGAGACGACCTTTGTATCCCTTTACATCAATAGATTACAACTTTCTAAAGACACATGCAATAATTGCTTTTATAAAATCTAAGGGAGGCATGCATGAACCATGATTAATAAGGCCTGCCAACTTTAAAAGCCAAACTCATGACCAAGAAAAGTATTTAGCTGTCTTTAGAAAACCATAATAAAAGTATTTAACTAGACTCTGAATTCTTGACTTTGTCTAAGATATAAGCTACTGTAAAATGCACTGATACAGAGGTTGATCGCGGCTGAGCTTCTCCCAGATTTTGCTGGATTACAAATTATTTCTCCCCTTATCTATTGATGATCTCAAGTTTGTATCTGTTCATGCCAATATCTTAGATATCTACTAAGACACTATGTCATGCAGTCAAGAATTATCTACTTCTCTTGACGTTTACATGCATTGTTGTACATATCAGTGCATCTGAATGCATGCCCTTTTGCATGAGGATATCAAGAAACTTTCATCTGAGAAGGATCACATGCTTGTCCACCCAAAATTTTCAAATCACATGCATTCAGCTTGAAGCTTTACAAACATTGGTTTGGTTATTTTTAACACTATCATGGTTCTTGAAAATTCTGAAGTGTCGCGTTTTTCCAGCAATATATGGCACACCTTCTTTCTCATGGACAACTTGATGGCAGCGGCTAATGGTGAGATAAGTACCTGTCCAAACAGCATATTCAAGTGCTCTGTCTACTGCAGCTAAGAAATATTTTGGACCTCTAGGACATCAGTGAAGGTAGCGAAATTCCAGTCAATTATATAAACACAAAATCATATAGTTAAGCAGCATTGAGTGATTAAAGGATAGGAACTCCTATTGTGAATCAATTTTTGTATCGCAAAGCAATATTTTGGATTATACATTATCAACTTTACTTTTCGGACATTTTAATAGTATGGCTGGATGGAGATGTATCTAAATTGTTGCAGGACCTACTTTGTGTTTATGCATATTATCTAGAAGTCCTTTGTTTACATGTTAACTTTTATGTCTGAACATTGTTGCTAAACTACTTTTGGAGCTTGTGTCTAACTTTATTGCCTAACTTTAATCCATATGAAATAAATTATTCATACTTTTTTATTAAAAAACTTGTATCAGTGTTACGGATCATTTCATAGAAAATATGAAATAATCACTAAGTCAAAAATTTGAGAAATATTTTTTGAAATTTGAATCTAGAACCTCCTCCCAATGAAAACATGGCAACCATTGGGTTATAAATTTTCTTGCATGATAACAGAATGATTTTAAATGTACTAAATTTAAATTCTTTCCATAACTTGCAACGTGTTTTATCAAAATAAACATATGAAAACAACGTCACAAAATAATTTATTTATTTTTTAGGAAAAATTACAAAGACACTCTTCACTTGGACCCGCAAAGTTTAAAAACTATTAATTAGCCATCAAACTTTAAATTCGTTGCAATGTGACCCAACCATCTATCTTTGTTGTAAAACGTTATCATGTGAGCATCACATGATTATTAATTTTTAGAAAAATTTTAGAACTGCCCTTCCTATTAACTTAGTAAGGGGCTCTCATTTGGGCGGGAATTGAAGAAAAGAGGAGTAGTACTTTGAGATTTGTGCCATCAGATGAATGACAAGGAGTGGAGTGCTTCGAGATTTGCGCTGGTGGAAGGATGATAGAGGATGAAGCTTTGAGATTTGTGCAAGTGGATGGATTATAAAGAATTGAGTACTTTGAGATCTATACAAATAGATGAATGATAAAGGATAGCCTCTTTGAATCAAGGATATTGTTGTTCTTTCTTACTTTATTAACGGCGTTAGGATTCATATAGACGGCTGGGCTATATTACAAAAAATTTGAAGTTTTGGTGGATAATTGATACTTTTTAAATTTTTGAGATCTAAGTATAAATGGCCCAAACTTTAAAATATATCTCTGTAATTTTTTCTATTTCATTGGTGGTGAGCATGCAGTTACTTAGTATGTTTTTGGATCCAAAAATAATCTCAATATGTTTATAATAATTTTTAGTAAGAAATTAATTTAAAATTAAATTACACGAATTACGCATGGATCCTGAAGCAAAACTGTATTCCTCAGTCATGTCAGATGGGTATAGGAAAATTAGGACCACATAAGTAAGCATTGTTTAACATGATTATTGAGTAATTATTTTAAATTATTTTGTAGTTATGTATGGTGGGGGTGGATATATGGAGATGCACCCTGGCCCATTAGGTTCAATATTGCAGTTACTAATGCTGTGAT
Source organism: Phoenix dactylifera (assembly GCF_051530095.1). Lineage (NCBI taxonomy): Eukaryota > Viridiplantae > Streptophyta > Magnoliopsida > Arecales > Arecaceae > Phoenix > Phoenix dactylifera. Next base: position 25,934,808 of record NC_143198.1, on the reverse strand, counting down.
TTACTTGAGAGGAGACTCACGAGAGCTGCTCCTGGATGTCATATTTCCTTTTCTGCTTAACCCAATTTCGTTGATGGATTCATATAAATTTTGATTTAGATGATAAATCATTATAATCATTTGAAGCAATCCTGGCTCCGCCGGAGCAATCCCGCTCCTCCTCCCACCGGCGGAGCCAGGATTTCACTCTTAAGGGGGACGGACAAAATGATATAAAAAATTATTCAATCCAATTTTACTGTGAAAATGATAAATGATAATTAAAACTTTTGTTCATCTTATCATGAAAATGGTGCTGATATGAGAAATGGGTAATCTGGAGAGAATTTCACTTTACCTTCAGCTCATATCAGTGGAGTTAGAATCCAGAGAAATTCCACGTATGTGCGAAGTTTCTTAAAATCCCGAACTCATTCTTCCTTTCAAGAATTCCTCTGAATGACCATAAGGTACATCCTCTTCTAAGATTTTACATACAGGACATACTACAAGCATGCCCTACCTAGTGACAGATAATTTAGCAAATGGCATTTCCTCATTTTCTCAATCAAACCCTCTCTACAGAGCTACTATAACAAACATCAACCTTTCTAAAATTAAGACAGGGCTGTGCTGGTGTTTGTCCAGAACTTCCAACAACTACTATATATCTCCTTCTGCTTCCAAGAGATCTCCACAAAAACCCTGATAACAATCAGACTATTAAGATAAAGGAGCTTGTTTAGAATACTGCAGATTACATAATATGAGAAACTTTCAATGCTCCCTTGCATTATTATGAATAATATTCCTGGTAGAAAATTTTCTCGGGATGGCTTAATCCATTGTGATCTTGCTAACAAGAAGAAAGGACTCAGACAAGGTAAAGTGTTGAGAGGAGCCATTTCCCTTTACAAAAACATTCTTGGCAACAGTTCTATAGTATGAATTACATACGCTAGATTGCATATATTAACTTGGAATCGAGCATTATCATCTTCACAGGCACCTGATGAAATAAGTGTTATAGTAGGACAAGCGGTAGTGAATCTCTTTGATAACGATTTTCTTTTCTAATGTATATAAAAGTTTTTTTTTTTTTTTTTTTTTTTTTTTTTTTTTTTTTTTTTTAAGGGTGGGGGTGGGATTTCAGACTGTCTACAATTTAAAGGAAGAAACAAGCATTTCGGAAAAACTCACGACAGCATCTCAGAATCAAGAAGCTCGATAAGACAACACCCAAAAAAAATAGGGCAGTAAAGTGGAATAGCTTCTTCAATCATAGAGTTTCTCAATGACGGCACTTCAAAAAAAAAAAAAAAAAATCCATTAAGGAAATCTGCAACCCAGCACGCTAAAAAAATTTAGGGAGAATTGAAGTGGATCAGGTTGAGGAGCGCACCTCTGAAAACCCTAAGCGTAGATGTGGAGAGTTAAATATACTTGGGAGTCACCAAGCTCTTCTCTTTTTGCGAAAGCTATACTATCTTCTACCTCAACCTCTCTCCCTGCTGGCTAGGAGATCTTAGAGCGAGGGGGCACTAGCACGACTACTTGAGCAGATGACAGTGAGACGGCGTAGGGTCAGATTGGATTTCCTCGCCAAGAGCAACTAGTAGGCTGCAAAGGGGCTAGGTCAACGCTTTCTGGTCCGCTAGTACCGAGATGGTGCTGGGGTGACGTACTCATATGTGGGTGAAAAATTTAGTGAGGGGAACCCACGGGTCAGGGAGCGTACACGAAAACTTGCAGCCTGCATCGAACATTTTCTGGTGGAAGGGAAGCTCAGTGGGGGCCGCTACGCGGGTGAAGTTCTTCCTCCCCACCCACCCCCCCTTATTTTGTACCAAAAAAAAAAAAACAGGGCTAGGTCAACCCAAGGCTTGACCCGATCTTGGCCCAATTAGATCCAATCTAATGTATGTTTGAAGATTCATGAGTCAATCGAAAATTAGGCTTGATTTGAAAGCAGGGTAAGTTCTAGGGTTTATAATTTCACATCCAAATCTGACCCGACCTCTTTTGCATATGCCCAAAATCTCAAACCATATAAAGTCCCTTCTCCTTATCCCTAACCAAACTAAGAATAACTAAAACGCCCAGTCCACATTGCCAAATCGCACACTTTGATCAAGAGCAGCACTCGCTCCCACTGTAACTTCAAAAATTCTACTAATATCTTTAGAAATGCACAAATACATCCAAGTTTTTTCAAGAAACTGGCCATCTTAAATGCATTAAAGCCCATATAGCTATACGCTTCTATGAACCCACACCACTAGAATGAAGTGGAGAGGGTTTGTAGGCACTCACCAGGTCCTGTTGCATCACAACCTCCATCTGGGGCGAAGATCAACGAGAAGAGACTGACAATGAGGGTATTTCGGCTGAGAAGAAGAGAGAGAGGTGGGGTGCGGGTGTTAGGGTTTGGGATTGACTCTTCTTGAATCCCAGAGGAGGGGAAGCAGACGGCAGCATCTTAGCGAGAAGAGACCATCCCCCAAAGGCCCAAACCCTTGATACGACGGACTTTTTTATCAGAGCCTTTGCCGAAGCAAGGCTAACATGCGGGCTATCACTACCGCGAATTATCCTCATAAAGTGAGCTGGGGTTAGGAATTACGGGTGTCGGGGGACATGAAGTATTTCCAGTTTTAGAACACAGTGGATGTTGATATCCCACCCCTGGATAAGAACATACATGACGGTCCAAGAACTATCATCAACAGATGAACTATTCCATGATAAACAACAAATAAAATGCTAAGGTGCATGGAAACACTAGTGGTTGTAAGCATAAGACACAAATGCCATGTTTCTTTCTTAATGAAAAAAAAATGTCATAGTTTACTCGCTGGTATTTGGTTCAACTAAGTTGGCAACCATGCTTGTTATCTTAATTGGTCATATGGATAGCCGATACACAGATCTTTACAGTCACAACCATCACATCATTAGTGCTCTTACAACCAGCCTCCATTGTCTCTGCCATTACTACCATCATCTTAGCTACAATTATTTTATTTATATTTTTTAAAATAAGTAGACAAACCAATTATATTTAAATTTTAAAAAAATAAAAATAAAAATAAAATAGAAATAAATTTTTTTTTATTTTTAAAATTTATGCAAATAAAAAAAACAAAAATGATGCCTAATGGCACCAAAGCTTTCAATGAGACCCACTCAGATGCTTGAGTGTCACTCTTAGACCAAGCAGGTTGATATGATTGCCGGACTTTGCTCAGCATGATCAATTTTTGATCTTCCTTAAACTAATACAATGGGAATGGAACTCAGCATGAATCTCAGGCAGTGCTTAACCTGAACTGGGGATGAAACCAGCTAAAAAAGAACCCGGCAAAACTGGGTCCAAGCCAGAATCACGAGCTCTAGTCCATCGGGTGCCAGATGGAGGCTGAGAACCATATAGAATGGTCGGTTCAACATCTTAACAATGAAAACTTAAACATCACTAGTGCAATCAGTGATTCAGCATGGTGTTTCTTCTCCATGGACCATCAGAACAGAAAATATATAAATAAATTAGGAATAATCTTCAACGAACAAAAATTAGGATCTCATGAAATTCACCTACTGAAAGAAACTTTTTCCCTCAAAATTCCAGGTATAGGAGGCGGCAGGCCCTCACAACAATTTGAACATACAGTACGGTTGACAAAAGAACATACGGGATCCAACTGATGCAATGCCAGATCATAATCAACAACCAGTTCAACCCTGTTAGCATAGCAAGTGAAGATAATGCCATGTTTGGTAATCTTAACTAATTTGACCTGAAACTTTTGAGTTCGGGAATTACCTCCTAATCTGAGACTAATCTTGCACTGATTATGTATTGTCATGACTTTCCTGTTGTTAGGTTTACAATTCAGCTACTTTCTGAGATAAGCCATCAGCTGCCTCCTCTGTGTTCTCGGAAATTGGTTCCTCCTGAAACAGTTCACCAAAGTCCATATTCACTCATGATTTAAAAAGTAAAAAGCTGTCCACAGTTATGTATTTGTTTCTCTTTATCCATAGAAGATTATGTATTAGCAGTTAACTCTAAAGCTCAGGCAAGTCTACTTTCATGCTCTTCAGTGCAATCCAGGAAGTCAAAGGGGCCAAATTTTAAGTTGACTTTTAAGGCTGTTGATACATGTTTGAACTAACCAGACAGGCAAGTTTAACCATCTGATAGTGGGCCTAAAATGTCAACTGCTAATGCACAGTATTACTTTGACAGAAAGTAATAGATACTGCTTCCTGACAAGTTAGAAAATAATAGAATAGCACAGTTAAATTGTCAAGAGCATGGAATGGGGTGGAAAGCATGAAGCGATTGAGCTTTGCTTGTATAACAGAACAATTTTTATGAAGTGCTCATCATTTTTCTTTTTCCTTTTTGTCTCTCATAGCAGTTGGCTGAGAAAAATTTACTTGTCCATTAGTTCTTGGGTCAGAAATAAAGACTGATATAATTCATCATGGAACACAAAACAAACTGCCACTAGTCCAAGGTTGTTTTGTCTTCATCTATCTGGAAGAATAGCTAGCCAAAGAGAGAATACTAAACAACCTTGACTGTGAATCAGCCATCTGTGAGAACAAACTAAATAGTTCCACCTAATGCAAGATCATTTTTTCCCTTGAAACAAGGATTAAGAAATAGACTAAAGGAAGATATACTGACATGTACTTCTGAATCCTTCCTTCCTTTGACAACTATGCACTTGGAAGCGCTGATGCTTGCACTCTTCAACAAGCTACGAGCACCGAAATTTGTCCTGTTTATGCCATCTGTAACTGATGCATGATCTGATCTCTCACCCTGCTGTGACTTTTTAGGGCTTTGAAGCGTACCAGCAACAGAATCTGCACTTCGCTTTTCGAAGTCATTATTTTGATCAGGAATCGCATCTTTATTTGCGCCCACCCTCTCCCTAGAAAATGAGCAGATTACAAGGCACGCTTGAATGACATGAACTTGCAAGTAGCGAGAAATCAGAATCCACTACTTCATGGAATAAATTAAGAGAAAATGTTATGCTGGTGGCACATATTTCCTGATAGAAGATCTACATAGCTCATTTTCTTTTTCCTTGTTTCGTTGAACATACCTGGGCAAGGATGCATGTTGCCGTCCAAGTGGAGTGCTTCTTTCACCCTTACTATAGTTCTCTTCAAGATGAGCAAATTGTCGCTTAAAACGATCAACACCACTGTCAATATATAAATGGATTAAATGATTATCCAACTAATATGTTAAGCTCAACATGTGTAAATAGCATAACAATAGAACAATTACGACATGTCAAACCATTTCATGGTAAAAGAAGCATAAAGCTTTCATTAGTCATGAGGATTGCTCTAAACAAAACAACATTGGCTGCTGGCATTCATTAGTCATGAGGATTCCTAGTTTAATTTGTTATTTTAACATGTTCATCTTATTTTGCAAGTATATATATACACACACATAAACAACACAACCAGGCTCAAAATTCCTTATGAACTATAGCTTGTAACTGTACGCAACCATTAAAGATATTGTTGCTGGGATATGCCAATATCATGATGCTCAGCTATCATGGGAAGCATATGTATTGCAAGTTTCCCTCATTCTAATGTTTGTTCCACCACAAAACTACGATTTTTTACTGTGAAATCCAAAGTGTGGATTAGGACCTCAAATTATTTAAAAAGGCAAACAATAAACAAGGGAGAAGAGTTCCAGGCTGTGTTAAATAAAACTAAAGGTGCTAATAATGGTTGGGCAATGGGCATAGATTTCATATGGAAAAGTAAGGTATAGATTTAAAGTGCTATGCATTAGTACGTACACTGTTGTTTTGATACATGTAATTACAGGCTGGCAGAAACAGCATAGAGGTACACCTTTGTACAGTGCTCACAATTTGCAGGCATGGTATGAATCATCGATAAGGTATAGTCCTTGAATGAAAAATGGTGAGGCAGACCACACATATGGCACAACTCTCTCTCTCTCCCCCTCCCCTCCCTCCCTCCCTCCCCCCTTTTCCCATCCCCATCACCTAACTTCAAACTATTACGGTTTCAATGTAGTAGTTGTTTGAGGTGCATGTGCCCAAATACTTGTATTGTACAAAATATTTCATCTCAACCACTTAAATAATTGCAGAATAACAAGATATCAATGTATGCACAATGCCTTTTGATGGCCCTCAATTCTTGGCAATGGTCTTAGAAAAAGACCGATCATTTCCAGACCATGATGACATGAACCACCATGAGTGCAGCTATTGATTCCACACTTCTTGTTAAATTGCATGTATTGCCCCCAACTCACCTGCCTTTGGACCTCCTCTACCTCCTTCAATTTACTCAACTCATCCACTGCTTATAAAAATAGGAGAAGATTTCTCAGTTCTAAAGCATCTACCAGAGTTACTCTGAACTTGTAAAACATCTCAAATAGTTTAGTTATTTCAGTAATAGAGGGCAAGCCTTGATGCAATAGTGAGGTTGCTCTATTGTGACTTGGATGTCATAGATTCGAAACATGAAAACAGCCTCTCCATAGGGGTAAGGCTATGCACATCTGATCCCCCTCTATGCACATCTGATCCCCCTCTATTACCTATTTTTGTGTCACAGGTGAGAGTGCATACAGATTCAATGCCTAGTCGAGGATAAACATAGAAATAGTCTAATCACCTTGCTAGACAAACATGACCTAAGAGAATAGCTCAAATGCACTATTTAAGTTCTTTTAGTGAATGCATCATCCGTCTTTCCATCACACTTCTTCTGTGAGGATTTTTAGGAACTTACTAATCGAAGCCTTTGCCTTTCTGCTATTGTACAATGGTCAAAATTTAGACATCATTATGAGCAAAGATACGTTGCTTGGCCTTAAGAAAAACTTTCATTAGTTGACAATTACAGGTGGTAGTCATGGATCCTTATTGATGAAAGTTATTGAGTTCCTTATTGGATGAGATATGGCTTTGAATCAAATGATGCAAACCATTCTACTTATGCTTGAAATGGGACGGCAGTTAAGTATCTAAAATGGATGAAGGAGAAAGCACAAACATGAACACATTACATGAAGACAAAAGCTTTTTAAAAAAAGATCTCCAGTCTCTAATATAACTTTCTTATTACATGTGAATGGGCTTTTGATCTGATGCTAAGAAGAAAATGAACATGACCGAGTGCTTTCTACTTCAAATTCTGAACACTTTTTTGAAAAATTAGTGAGGAATTCAAGAAGGCAAAGTAACATACCTCTACCTAAGACAGAAACAGATGAGAGATTCAATCTTCTACAAGATAACCAAAGAAAATAGTAGCAACCAAGGGATATCAACAAATTGAAAAAAATCCTAACAAAATGAGAAATGGTCTCAGCATCTTCAGAGTAAGACAGAGGACCCATCAAGCAGCAAGCTGAATCGACACTTGCAGAAATCATTAGTTTAAAATCAACTACACGCTATAAGTCCCTGGGAGGGGTGGCGGCAGTGGGGGGGTGCGGGGGGCGGAGGTGGGGCGCGAAAAGGGAGGGCACATGCTACTGAAAATGGAAACTCCGAGCCTACAAAGAGAATCTGTGCTCAAAATTCCACTCAACTTGCAAGACCAAATTCTGGAGACCACCACAGCTCTAGGCAGAATAACATTCCTAAGAGACTTATGTTGGCCAGCACATTGACATCAATGTATCATAAGTTGTAATACAACTTACAAGCTCATTCTAACCTAGATACATATGACCAGACAATGACAAAATAAATAGGCTCCCATCTTACAACCAATCTTTTAACTCCAAGCTATGAGGCTCTCATAGTCTTCTACAACAACAGATAATCATAATCATCAATGCTTTACCAAATATCAATTAACAATTCTTCAGAAAAGGTAACTTTCAGAAATCCATTATTACTAGTGTCTGTCTCATCTTTCAAAAAGAATCCCTTTTCTAGGAGAATAATATTTTCATTTTTCTTATTGTTCCATAAGAATTCATTTCAGAAAATATTACAACACCTTAATGACTTTGAGCTAAACTTGGAAATGGGACAGAATAACTCTGTAAAGAACAAGAACATAAACTTCCACATGCTGACATGACTCCACAAGACAGGCACCTTCTTCAAAAGGCAAATTTGCTCTCATATTGCTCAATAGACATTATTCGTCAATAATTCTTGCATCTTCAAAATCAAGTTGAAATCTGAGAATGCATATTGTAATAACCCCAAATTTTTTTTTTTTATAAAAAGGGATAGAATAGTTCTTTAAAATTGATATAAGGGGTAAAATTGGAAGGAATCAAAAGATAATGGCATAGTTGTAGATGTGTTGAAGTGGCAAGGGTAAAATTGGAAGGAATCAAAAGTTAATGGCATAACAGCAGATATGTTGAAGTGTTAGGGGCAAAATGAAAATTTAATAATATTAAACAAAGGGTGAATAGTGCTTGATGTGACTTAATTGGAGGGTTTGAGTTGGTCTCAGACGGAATGAAACAGAGAGAGAGGAAGGGAGTCTCAGGCGTGAAACAGAGAGAAAGAAGAAAAAAAGGAGAAGAAGCAGAAGAAAGAAGAAGGAAGAGAGATTCGAGGTGGAAGGGAGTTCCGGTTGCACTGCGGGCTGAAGGGAAAAATGTAGGTCACCTTCCCCTCTACGCAAGGACCCAAGTTTCACAAGAAGAAAAAGGTAAATACCCATCCCTATCTGGTCTTTTGATGAAATTAGGCTATACAAAGGGTGGATGTAGTCTAGAGGTGGTTAAAAGAGGAAGAATTGAATTTCGACAAGTTTTTCCGGCACTACAGAAAAACTGTGTCGAAGTTACAACTTCGGTGAATTATTTCGGGGGTTAATCGACCTCCGATGGTGATGCATGTTACCATTCTGGAATCCCCTATGAGTGTAGAATGTTAGGTAAAAATTTCATCAAATTTGGAGTCTGAAAAGTGGATCAAACCCGGGATGAAGTAACCGGCTGTCGGTCCGGGTTACTGTTCATCCGGGTGGAAAATAGGGAATTTCATGCCATAATAGGGTATTAAGCCTAGATTAAGCTAAGGGGACCTTGTACTCATGCAAGGGAATCCCTAGTATACATAAATGATGAGTTAACTAATAGAAAAAGAAAAAGAGAAAGAAAAGAAAAGATTTAGGAAATGAGAGAGTTGAATCAATTAAAGTTTATATATTTATGATTGGCACGTAGATTATGGCCCTTGATACAAAATTAAATGTATTGTAAATGCATGTATCAGTTGGGTAAGAAGCTAGGGAACAAGAGGAAGAAGTTCCCCACTACCAGCTATAGATTTTTGGAGGCGTATCAGGGCTGTGCCAGATTGACAGGTGAGTAAGAGTCATGTACTTTGCACCATGAGCACATTCCTTATTCATTTTTATGAATGTTGCCAAGTGTGACTTGATTCCACCTGAGCTTATTGATTAATTGTTGTGGTAGATTCCTCTATATTTTGTTCTCCATGCTTGATTAATCTGTACATGCATTTGAGAAAATATTGAGAGGAATTACAAGGGGTAGATGAGTAGTTAAATTGGTTCCAAATTGTGAAATGACTTCTTTTGTAAATTGATTTCATTTCTTCTATTTCAAAAGATTTGTAGAGCCCTTTTCAGTGGTATATTGAGTTGCATTACACTCCCATGATTCCTCACTCCCAACCCTGATGTTAGTTATGATTGGGTCGTGGCCGAGTGAGTGGTTGTCTTGATTATGCTCCTTTTTAGTAGAGTATTGGGAGGGTGCATTATGGCATTCATGCATGGCTTGGCAGTATCTGCAGGACACTTATAGTCGATGGGGTTGAACATCGGCCTTTGTGCACACAGTAGCCTTCTGGGTGGGCGGAGCCCAGTCCCTTCCTAGGGGGGACACGGCCCTAGGCGTAGGATCGGCCGGTCCTACGACTTATATTCTGTTTGCCGCTGGGCATAGTAAGACCCCGCGAGGTGCAGTATGGCTTTCCGCAGATGTAGAATTCCCGCGAGGTGCCGTTTAGTATATAGACGTGAGATGGATTTCTGTTCTAGATACTGGCCAGCATTTACATTATCAGTATGGTGTCTTATCCTGCATATGCATGTGACAGTAGGGAGTTGTTGCTGGTTCGCCTGGGACGTAAAATCCACCTCCCGACAGCTGTCTAGCATTTACATTATCGATATGGTGTCTTATCCTGCATATGCATATGACCAAGGAATGTCGTACCGGCCCGTACCAGCCGGTACGGGCCGGTACGTACCGGTCCGGTCCCTGACCGGTACCGGACACAGATGAAAACCGGTATTTCCGGTTTTCTTCTGTGAACCGGCCGGTACCGCTTGGTACCGGCCTCGTACCGGTGCGAACCGGCCGGTTCGCACCGGTACGGTGTTTTTTTTTGGGGGGGGGGAACCACAGCGCCTCGCTGTGGTTTTTTTTTTTTGATGGGAAAGAAAGTGGTCCGGACCGGTACGGTACCGGTCCGGACTGGTACCGTACCGGTCCGGCCGGCCACCGGTACGCCGATCCGGACCGGTACGGCGGACCTTGCATATGACAGTAGGGAGTTGTTGCTGGTTCGCCTGGGGCGTGAAACTCACCTCCCGACAGCTGTCTAGCATTTACATTATCGATATGGTGTTTTATCCTGCATATGCATGTGATAGTAGGGAGTTGTTGCTGGTTCGCCTGGGGCGTAAAACCCACCTCCCGACAGCTGTCTAGCATTTACATTATCGATATGGTATCTTATCCTGCATATGCATGTGACAGTAGGAAGTTGTTGCTGGTTCGCGTGGGGCGTAAAACCCACCTCCCGATAGCTGTCTAGTGATGATTTCAGCATATTGACACCTGATTTGTATGTTCCAGCATTATGATCTGTTGAGCATATTCATGAGTAGCATATATGTTTACTTGATTATTCCATATATGCTTCAGATGAGTTGATATTGATTGTGGTGATATTGATGATTTACTCCATATTCTCTATGTTGAGTTCATGTTCATCTTGTTATTGATCTTGAGATTTCATCTCGAGCCATGATTATATTCTGTCTCATGTGCATAGTACTCTCTACTCCACTCACTGAGTATTCATATACTCACTCCCCAGTTTGGTATTTTTGATTGCAGGGCAGGTATTGTATAGAGAGGAGCAAGGTTAGAGATTGCCTGCTAGCTGTGCCGCTCCATAGTATAATGTAGATAGAGGTTTATACCTTTTGGTGTATTATAAACCTTCTATTGTATATAGTGCATAGTTACAGTCATAGATCCTGTTGTGGATATGGGTTGACCATGGATGGATTGGGAAGCAGGTATATATATATGTGTGTGTGCAGATCAGTGGTGTGCCTGTGATAATGTATTGCTAAATATTGTCCAGGTTTATTATGTGACAGATTATGTGATAGATTATGTGATTGCTGCTCTGACAGGTAGTGTGTTGTATGTATTGAGATAATCCTGACAGGTCACCATAGGAAAGGTGATCATTTTGTGCATGCATCATGCCAAAATTTTCAGAATTTATTGATAATTGATAGGTAGTAGGGTTCTACGTGGTGGCTGGTGGCCTTATGCCTACCCGCACCCTAGGACCGTCGTGGCGGCCCGCCAGGAACGGGGCGGGGGTCGTGACACATATTCACAGGCATCCAATATTTACTTTATGGAATGAGATAAAAGATTTGCAAGCAATGTAAGCCTTTCTTGATCATTTTTCATAGTGTAAGGATTTGTAAAATTATAGTTTTCCTGATATGTATAAGTGTCTCACCTTGGGTACATGAAGTTAGTCTGATCTGCACCATGTAGATACTCCTGCAGCATCTGAGGATGATACTCCAAAATCTGTTTGCTTTTAAGAAGTAATCCATCATACATGAAACATATAGCTAATAAGAGTGAAACCATACAGCAACAAGAGTTAACAAGTTGTGCAGCAGTACCTCTCGATAAATTAACTCTCTTACATCATCTTTTGCCAATTTCCTCCTTTCGAACTCAAATTCAAGTTTTGATATAGGCTGTGTTGAAGGTTCACGGTCAACATTTGCCAGACCATTAAAGTATGGATCAGCTAGTGCCTGCAACATAAGAAAATAAAGAGTTGGAATAAATATTTACAGACAACAAAATTTTCACTTTAAGAGTTTAATCACACTTCAATTTTATGTGAATAACAAGCCATCAAGGTTACTGAATCCTATCTCTTCAGCAGTAGGTCGATCTTTAGGATCAAATGCAAGTAGGCGCTCAAGCAAACAAAGAGCCAAAGGATCTACACCAGGAAACTTCTGCGAGAAAGGAACTGGTCTTTTTTTTCGCATATTACTTAAATATCTTCTAGCCTTTTCATTTCGAATCTGCAGAAATTAAGAAAAAATTTAATGAGTGATGTGAAAAAATTTAATAGAAAAGGTAATCATTATTCTTCATCCATAATGAGAAGCATGTATAGCCAATAGATAATTAAAAAACCATTGATCAAACAAATATGTGGGATTCCTTGGAGATTATTTTTTGCTGATGCTAACTATAAGCAAAAAGGAAGAGTGAACCAACCCTAGCGATGGATTCAGGTGAAGGAGTTCCAAGCAGATCGGTCATGAGATCTAACTGATGCACCACATTCTTGCCAGGAAACAATGGTCTTCCTGTAAGCATTTCTGCAAATATGCATCCTATGCTCCAAATATCAATTGCAGGGGTGTACTGCGAAAATAAATTACATAGTTCATAGTATCTCAAGTGATGAAGTGTACCTCACGATAAACAAAAGCATACAAGCACAGCCCGAGTTCCTCTATAAAAACTTAATCGGCAAAATTGGTATAAGATGGCCAATATGTCATGAACTTGTCAAATCACTGATAAGCACAGTCCAAAATTCAATTTAAATATACAAGTGCCGCAACTAACTCTAACAAACGTCATGATTAGAAAAGTTAACATACAGTGCAAATGAAAGCATACCATGTTAGGATGTCAAAAGCACATGTTTTCTTGATTTCATTGGTCACAAATTACAAAGTATTGTTCCTGAATGAAGATACTTCAAAATTATAGGTCTATAGGAGGCCTGCATGAGATTGTCAATATGCTTTATTAAAGAGGTCCATGAATGACTATTCAGAGTGGTTAACTAAAAGAATACTCGGATTGAGTGTATAAGAGATTGCAAGAAGCTGCCCAAACCATTTTTGGAGTTGGTATCTCTTGAAGCACTAAATGCTAACAGGACATTACAAATTAACATACATAAGCTACAAAGCTCTCAAGGTTGATAAGCTTGATGAAACTAAAATCAGCTCCCTGATTAACTCATAAAATCGAGAATTTGATGGCCACCTTAGAAAAGGGTGTTTTTCCAAGAAAAAAAAAGACTTTCAGTTATTAAATGCATGAGAGGTCTGGAAAACATAAAGCCAGATTTGTCGAAAGAAGCTCCACGAAAATCTTCTACTGTCATTTACAGTCCCTCTATTGTATAGCAGATTAAATGACGCTAAAATGGGTTCATTTGAATGGATACTGGACCTATACTTGGATTGCAATTCGTACAAGTAAATCAATGGACAACCTACACTTGGATGATACCAACAGACGAAGGTTGGTGGGCGGAGTGGGGTTGGGGGGCAAAGCTATCAAGCTCATTAACTCCAGGAGAAAAAACTGCAAACCATCATACCTTCGAGAAAAAGGAGCCACATAATTCAGGAGCACGATACCATCTTGTTGCCACATAATCCTAATGAAAATAATGAAATACTGTCAACAAAGTATTTGAGTAGTAAACATGTTATTATCACATATACAAGTTTACAGCAAACTAATGCTGAACTTTATAACAAAAGAAGCGGCTGCATGACCGCCACCGCCCACCATCTTTATTAAGAGAAATAGAAAAAAGGGAAAAAATAGAATTATTGTATTATGAGAGAATTACATACAGTCCATAAAATAGCTGACGGGGCATCATTAAATGATACACGGGCAAGGCCAAAGTCACAGATTTTTAATTTGCAATCCGCATTGGCAAGGATATTTTTCGGTTTTAAATCCCGATGAAATACATTAGCTGCAAAAGAAACAAAAGACAAAATGGAGGGCCAGGATTCATTGAGTTATGAGACCAAAGTGAGATGAGAGCAAAGCCAAATCAACAAAGGACATTCACCTGAATGAATATACTTCAGAGACCGAAGTAGCTGGTATAGAAAGAACTGGTGGTGTTCAGGTGTCAGATCATCATTTGCCTTTATAACTTGATGAAGATCTGATTCCATTAACTCAAAAACAACATAAATATCTCTAAATTCCCTCCTAGATGGAGGAAGCATTATATGCTTAATTTCTACGATATCAGGGTGGCGAAGCAGCCTAAGCAATTTGATCTCCCTTAGAATGCGAGTGGCATCAGAAACATGCTCGAACACATCATTGATCTTCTTGATCGCCACCCTCTCTCCAGTATGGGTGTCTATTGCAGCCCCCACTACCCCATAGCTTCCCTTGCCAACAACCTCTTGTATCTGAAATCGGCTTGCTTCACCATACTCCGTGAAAAATTCAGTCTCAAGCATGTTCTGAATAAATTAATAATTGAGAGAGGCTAAAATCCATGCTAACCAACAAAGTGAAGATGAACAGAATATATGAAGGATTTAAAATATCCAAAAGTTCAACTGATTATTTGGAGAACAAGTAACTGGGGAAAAAAGTAGAGAATTGAAAAAACGAGATTAAAATTTTTGAGAAATTTCCAGCATGGAGCTAACAAAATAAGCAGGAGGAAAAGCGTAAAAAAAGAATCCAATTGAAAGAACCAGGCAATCAAATCTTTACATAAAAAGATCATTCTATTGAATCCTAAAGAAGGGCGATATAAAGTAGAAGAAACCGAAACAGAATTTCTATAATACTCTTTGACAAAGAGGGAGCATGGAAACTAACAAAATGAAGCGAGGCGCGGGGTGGATCAATTTTTGAAAGAAGTTGGCAGTTGGATCTGCAAAGAATGAATCTTTTTTATTATTTCCATGACATTCTAATAAAAAGTGATTTAAGGAACAACTCCCATAATAAAACTTCGGAAAGAAGACATCTTGAAATGAAGAGGGAAGACTCCTGATCCCAAGGGCATGGAACTAAGGAACGAAGGAGAAAAGCCCAAATTCGATATTTGGAAAAGAGATCTGAAAAAAAAAGAGGAATTTTTTAATCGAATCCGGATACAAGATGATCCAAAGCAGAAGAAGCCAAGAATGAAATTTTGAATAAAAAACTCATTTCGACGACAACGAAATCGTTGGAGAGAGAAAACCCTAACTTGGTATTAAACAAAGATTAAAATGCGGCCGGCGTCAGATTAGAAAGCAAAGAGAGTTGACGCAAAAAAGATGGATCAGATCGGCGGAGCCTAAAGAGATGGAAAGATTTGAGAAGAGCGGAGGTGAGCGGACCTTCTTGTGGGGATCCATGGCGGCCACCCGGGGAGCCTGAATGCCTGATGAATCCAAGCCTCGAGATGCCAAAGTCCTCGACAACTCTGCACTTCTCCCCTTCTCAACGCACGGATGAGGCGATGGCGATGCGGTGAAAGCGGCGGTGGAACCAGCGACGGACGCCGTCCACGAAGGCCTCTTTCCCCATATAAAGGCAAGTCTTCCCCTGCCCTACCTTCACGCGCCGCTCGCCATCTCGCGCTCTCTTGGTCGCCTTTCCCCTGCGCGCAACAAGTAACCAGGGCTCGGTTTCGCTTAATGTTGGACGTCGGACAGAGAACAGCGGAAGGACATACTCGCAGATGTTTGTCTAAAACCCTTCACTAATGTTGATGGCTGCTGTTTGGGGCCCGTGACATTGCACGCATGCACGTAGTAGTGGAAAGTTTCAAAGCAATCTATCTTTTACGTATTTTTTATTTTTAAAAAAATTATTTAAAAATTATCCATCTTGTTATTATATATTTAAAATGAAGATTCAACCGTTATCCATTAACCAAATAAATTCCAGTATTAATAATTCAAGTACTAGTTTATTTAATCGTCATCAAAAATTTATTATTTAATATGCAATAAATATTAATAATGCTTTATTAAAATGTTCAGGCATCATTAAAGTTTATTACATAATCTACGATTATGAAATCTTCTATTTATTATGATATATTATATTACTATATTATTTTTTAAAATAATTAAAAAAATTGTACTTTGTATATTATGTGGAGCCGGTATTAATGATGATGGTATCAAAAAGAAAAATTTCTATAGGAAGACTTTTGTGCATAATCTCAATGTGTGAAAATTGATATTATTGATGCTAGTATTAATAAAAAAAGTTTCCGTTTGATTATCATTTAAAGTTCGTTTTATTTAATATAGTTAAGCTTGGTTAGAGTTCTCTATTCGCCATATAGATATCAGTATTGATGACAACGATATTAATAATAAAAGTTCTAGTTTGTATAAAATTCACCATTTGATGCTGGTATTAATGACATATTAATGAATAATAGAAAGTTAGCAATTGAAGATATTAATGAATTCAATTCTTTTTTGCAACTCTTTTGTGTTTCATTATTTTAGAAAGAAAGATATTGATGAATTCAATCAAGCTTTATTAGCTAAGTGGGGCTGGAGGCTTCTAAGAATTGATCATGAGCCTCGGAAGCAGCTCATCAACTGCTTCTACTTCAAAAAAGTCAACCTCTCAACTTCTTGGAAACCTAAATGCTTATGCCAGTATTTGGAAAGTTGTAGACGGTAGCCTTCCATCTTTTTGGAACAGAATTAAGTTTATCGTTGGCAATGGAATAAATGTGCTCTTTTGGAAAGACGCCTGGATCTTTGATGCCCCACTTTTGTGTTACTTTTCCTAACCTCCTTCAGGCCTGCCGTCTAAAATCCGGAACTGTGGCCAACTTTTTTATTCCAGCAGATGTAACCCTTGGAATTTCAGAGTCCATTCTCATTTATCTCCTGCTGCACAGGCTAAAATGCTTCTACTCTGTGATGTTTTGAATAGTTTTTAGCTTGGAAACAACTTGGACAATTGACTCCTTCAGGTGACTTCACTACTTCCTCTTTCTATTATTTCCTTAATACCAAAGGCGTCAAATGGGAACCAACCAAATCTCCGTGGAAAATCAAAATTCCCTAAAAAATGAAGTGTTGCCTTTAGCTTGGTCTTCTAAATAAATTAAACAGGAGAAAATCTCCAAAACAAAATTGGTATCTACTTGGGTGGAATCTATTAAACATCTGTTTGCAGTGTGCCCTTTTGCTACCACCTTATGGCTTTCTGTTCTTCCCTTCTGGTACTCATTTTTGAGGGAGAGCTTTGAGAGCTTTGTACCAGATTGAGATACTGTTTTTTTCTCAAAATATCGGCAAAATGCAATGTTTATGCTCATATCAGCCATTGTATGGTGCTGTTGGCAGGAAAGGAATAATCTGTTTAAGAACTACTTCTAATCCTCAGTCTATTGTCTTTAAAGACTTTAACGAAGCAGGCTAGCATCTCTAGTTTTGCACCATATGCAGTACTTTTGCGTCTCCTTGTTCAAGAGCTAAATTGAATATAAAAGCAATTCAAACAGAACAAAATATTTCCAGCGGCGATCTTTAAATCTCTGGACACTGTGCCCTTCAAACCAAATTTACTAAAGTTAAAAAAATTTATTCAAATCTAATTTCCCTTCGATCCGAAATGGGCTCAAAAGCTAGACTTCGCAACCCTAACGGTCCGGATCTGGCTTCCACCCGTTTTATACCACAAAACCAATCGATAAAGCAGCCCGAATGACCGCACACAAATCCCCACCCACGGTGTCCGCATTTCTGGCATCCGATTCCGACTACAAAAGCCCTAAAGAAGAGGTCAACCCTTCCTCCACCTGACATCCCCCCCATCTTTTCACACGTGTAATCCCGCATGCCCGTCAAAAAAGAACCATCCCCGCACGTGTCGCCCCACCACCTCCTCTCCCTCGTTATATCACTTCTCCCTCACAACGGCCCTCCACACTCTCTCTCTCCATACATACATACATAGAAACATACATAGCCGCGGCCATCACTCTGCTCATCACCACCAACAATGGCGGACCGTCACCCCGGCGCAGGCCCACGAGCCCAACGGACCGCCCCTGGCCAAGCTCTCCTCCGCCAGCTCCACGGCCGCGCCCCCAACTCTACCCAGGTCATCGGCTTGTTGACACTCGTCATCTCCGGCGCCATCCTCCTCCTGCTCACCGGGGTGACGCTCACCGGCACCGTCGCGGGTCTCGTCTTCTTCGGCCCAATTATCCTTCTCACCAGCCCGATATGGTTCCCGATCGCCGCCGTCATCTTCATGGCCATCGCCGGTTTCCTCTCGGTCTGCGGGGTCGGCATCGCGTCCGTGGCCGGCGCGACGTGGCTGTACCGCTACTTCAGCGGCCGCCACCCGGTGGGGAGCGACCGGGTCGACTACGCGCGGAGCCGGATCGCCGACACGGCCAGCCAAATGAAGGACTACGCCCGGGAGTATGGTGGGTATCTTCAGAGCCGGGTGAAGGATGCGGCGCCGGGAGCTTGAGTTGAGAGATCCTTTAATGGGGGTTAGTTGTTCTGATGGAGTTTTTGCTATTGAGTTACTGTTTTATTGCCGCCTTCTTTTGTCCTGTTTGGTTTACTTAGTGTGCGCTACTTCAGTTGGTGTTCAGAGGACTGATTTGAGTCATGCGGGCTTTAGTTATTAATGGTGATGATATGGTCTTTGATGGAGATTAAAGACCGAAGTTTTGGTATGTCCGAAAGGCAATTTTATGTTTGCATGAATGGTATCCAATCTTATGCGTTCGGGTGTACCTTTGGCGCGAAAGAATGATTCACCTTCTTTTTCTTTGGCGACATCAACAGCATATCTTCAATCAATCCAAAATGCTTGATCAAAAGTATTTGTTTAATTATAAGAAAGAGTAAAAAGTATAATTTCTTTTCTCCTTCTCAAACAAATTCAATATATTAAGAAGGTATTACGAATTATGAACATGGATCAAAATCAAAACAACCAATGAATTTAAGTAATTATGATACGAATCTCACAGAATTCAAAATGAAACCTCATAACAGAACCACATTAATGTGATAGCCAGTCTGATGAGGTGCGGTCGTAGCAGTAAGTTGTGATGGCTTTTCATTCTTTTTTTCTAAGTAAGAGTGTGACTCGCAACGAATCCATGCACCACTGCAATTTAATCTTACTATTTCAGATGATGATGTATTCAAGCAACATAGACCAAAGTAGTTGACCTCTACTTGGCACAAAGCTCCTAATATTCGAGTTTGAGAAGTCCCTATTAGTTTCAATTCACAGGAACCCATGGTCAAAGTTTTTTTTAGCAATGATATCAGGCTAGAAGATGGTGCCAGTTTTGCATGAGAGATGAGGTTTGAACCTCAGTTCCTCCACAAGAGGGGTACGAAACCATCGAGCTAATTTGGTTGGAAAGAATATACACGACTAGTTGTAACCAAAATTTATCATCTAATGACAGCTAAATTTAGGACATGAACTCGTGTTCTATCCGAGATACCCGACAAATTTGCACTGAAGTTTTTAATATGTAATTATTTGTCTGACTGCCCATAAAGAAATTGCCCCATAGATAACCAAGTGAGCCGTCCACTATTTTTTTAAGTCGATTGCCAGACGCAGAGAGATGATACAAGGTGGACAAGACTTGTGTAGGATTCTGTGTAAAATAGATTTCTCAGCACTGATGTGGCAGTATGGAGTGGCTTAATGGCAGCACTTGCCACCAACCTGCCCTCTGTATCTACTAATTTTTTATTTGCTGCATGGAACCAGGTAATGAAGCAAGTAGTGGAGTAGGGAGGGGTGGCACTAGTCATTCACTCATTCTCAGTTTGCTTCAAATATTGATAGATTCTTATCTTTCTCAAAATTTATATCTGCTGTCTTTTTTTTGTGGTAAATCGGATATATTGTACCATGCATGTATATATAGATACATATCCTTATCTCTGCTTTTTAGGTTTGGAAGTCTATCAAATTCCCTCTTAGCGTGGTGGGGTGACCAAACCGAAGTCTCCTGACGTCAAATGAGGCTTCAAACCTGCTCTCCCTTCAACCCACGAGCTTGCATTCTGAATGATTCTCGAAAACCACTAGAAGGCCACAAAAGCTAAAACAGGAAACACTAAACGAAAAAAAAACCCAAGCATATCCAGACAGACAGAAAAAGATCAACAAAAAGTGGAAAAGATCAACCCAAGCATCCCCAAGCCTAGTGGTACTGGGCAGCAATTCTAACCATAAGGTCCCAAGTTCGAATCGCTGCGGCGACGATTAAATTGTGGACCAAAGCTCATTACTTTGGCCACTGCTTGGACTTGTGGTGTAGGACCGCTCTTGAACCGCTAGTAGCCGGGGTGGTGCCGGGTGTGACGTACTCATACGTGGGACTCGAGCCAGAGCTCAGAGGAGTAGCTGAGCCGGGCCTACGGGTGGGTAGGGTATGAGTAAAACCGGTCGGGGTGCCCAACACACGGCCATTTCTGCCCGCATCGAACATTTTCCTGGCGGGGCGGGGGCCCAGTGGGGGCTGCTATGCGGGGGTGGGCTTGTCCCTTTCTCCCCCCTACCCCTTTTTGGTTTAGCAAAAAAAAAAAAAATTGGAAAAGAAAAAACAACACAAAACAAGATAGCTGAGTATGTAGATACCGAGTTCAGCTAGTTGCTCTCAGTCCTTGGCCACTTTTCCGAGCGAATGGTGGCGTCATGGAAGGCGGCACTTCTCCCTCGCCAGTATTGTCCTCCTCCACGCACTCTTACTTTTCTCTTTTTTTTCTGAAACGGAAGTATTATACAGAACGTGTACGGATACAGCCAAAAAAATCCAAAAACAATACATTTCGAAGAGCACTAGGCAGTTCCACCTCTCCCATCCATAAATGTACATTCGAGTGGTTGGCAATAAAGAAAGTCACCCATCCATAGATGTACAGCCATCCCATCACAAACTATGGTCCAGATGTCTCTCAGCAGTGGGTAGTGATCGCTGACCCCTCTAAAGCCCGTAAAGTCCATCCAATGATCGTCGCTGAGTCACTTTCCAAATGGACTATCCTTGCCTGCAAAGCACGTCGCACATAATACAGTCCAGAACAGACCGCTCTTACTCTTCTTCACTTGTTCTCCTCTTCCTCTCGGTGGCTCTAGACCCTCCTTGTGGCACGTTGCATGTACTCGGCGCACGTGTTCACCACGCCCATACCGTGTGGAAGAACGCCAATCGCCCTTGCTATCGGAGGCTGCTGCTGCTACCGGCACAAATATTTCTATGGGAGGTGGCGTTTGGATACCTTCAAAAATGTGTTTACGTAGCGACAGAGGGGGAGGGTGATCGGAATTTTGACCGGGTTTCGAGGCGTGCGTTGGCTACTTCATGCGATGGCTTTCGTGGCCTTTTATTTATTCATGACATGATTCGATTTTTTAATTTAGTTAATAGGAAAGTTCAAGGTCGTCGGGCTGTTTGCTTGAATTCATTTGGATTTGGAACAGTGGGAGAAAACAGTTTGATGCAGACCGGTGGGAACGCAGAAAGTCTCCTAGTTTAATCTAATCAATGTCTCTCTTATTAAAGGTTGGATAAAAAAGCACCTACTTTTATTGGGTAGAAGGCCTTGTAAACTATTTAGGCAATGAATCCAATTGAGATGGCTTTCGTTTCGCAAGCCTCTATGCTCCCTGTGGCTCGTCACACATACCTCCAGTGGCATTCCATCCATAACAACTCCGAGATTCTGGATTATATGATATCACTGGAATTTGGAACTCATGTGCTCCTCCAAACAAGTACCAACTACTTGTTCTCGGGTTAGGTCAGGAAAATATATTGCCGTATTACATGGTATGATGGGACTTAATCTTTTGTTTTTTTGAGAATGACATCTGCTTATGGAAGTTAAATGATTTATTAGTTTAAATAATAAATGAAGAAAGAAGCTAAAAAAAGTGTTCTTTAAACAGAATCCATGCTATGAGAATTCTACAAGTTGTGCTATTTAAATCTTATTTGTTTCTTTGTGCTTCTCGGCCACTAGAGGTGTTCTTTATTTGTATATGTGCTGGGCATATGTGGCATATGGGAGGAATCATGCATGGATGGCAGTGATGCATATCTAATCCAAAAAATGAAAAATCTATTAATGTAATTTTATATTTTATTTTTCTGCAGAATATCTTTACCAGCCGCGGATCTCACCATTAGGGCTGGCCCAACCCTTAAGCGTCTGACACAGTCACTTAAGGCTCCGGCCTAAAATAGGCTCACCGCAGGAAAGACTTCAAAAAAAAAATAAAAAAAAGATCTCAAAAAAAATGAAAAAAGACCTCAAAATATTTTATCAATGCTTTATTGGGAAAAAAAATTGATTACAAGATAAAAAGAAAGAGAAAAATGAAAAAAATATACATATGAAGGAAAAAAAAGCAACTATATTTATGAGAAAGAGCTTATCGGAGATACTTCTCGGCTAATTAATTAATTTAATGTTGGAAATATGAAGAACCATGTAGGAAATAGAAGCAACGTCGTTTTTTATTTCAAGAAAAATTTTGATTTTTTTTAAGCTATATGCCACATAAAAACCACAAATAGCTGATCCAAACCTTTAATCCATTTATTTATTTATTCGTTTATTTAATATTATAATTTATATATATATCTATTTGTTTCCCTAACGTTCGTTATATTTCTAGTCATGTCTCATGACATGTTACTGCGGTGGCTGCCCGAAAGTAGGTAACGGAGAATGGCGTTCTCATCTCTGCGGGCTTTGGTTTCATCACCTCCCCCACCGGGCGGAAGGGACTCCGTTATCAGACTGGAACATGCGGTTCGATTTCCGGACAAAGATTTCCAGGTACTGAATTCATAGATTAAAGAACAAAGATACCCAGATTCTCCGACTTGAACTTCTTGGAAATCTCTCTCTCTCTCCCCCCTGCTAAAGAAATTGCCGTTTTGATCTTGTAATAGTAGGAATGCTACCTCGCCGTTCCTAAAAAATGAGATCTTGGGTCCATTTGATCATTTCTCACAGGAGAAATTTATCGCCCTAGACTTGTTCCTCCTAATTTTTCGTTCAAACATTTGTAATTGCCATGGAGTTGAAGGGCAAAGCAACCTGATAGAGTGAGGGATCGGTATTTGCTGCTTAGAAGAAAATCTTTCGGAACACAACCATTTGTCAGTATTGCTAGTTGAATGAATTTGGAGTTTATGTGTCGTTCTTCGCTTGTGAATTTATTACTACTATATCTTCCGGTCCAATTTGATGCAGATAGTTCTGACCATTTCACTGAAGATTGGAGCTCATTTTAGTCAGAGAACTCTTCTTAGTATAGTAGAAGGAGACTGCATCAATGCTGGCTATCAATTACGCTAACATGAATTTTGATGTTCTTTAAAAATTAAAGTGAAATTCGAGGTTGCAGTAGAGATTGTTGATTAACCTTACAGACTTTGATGTCTAACATACATGTAAAAAACCACTTCGCGATGTTAGGTCATCTGTTAATCCAAGAAATCAAGGATGCATTTGCAAGCTGAAAGGATTCATGGAATTGAAACCGGCCAAATTAGCATGTTCAAGAGTTTAACTCAGTATGTCAAGGGATCATTAGTTCTGGAGCTTGTTGATCCTTTATCGGCGACTTGTTACAATGTGTGGTTTTCATTCACCATACATAAATTTAACATTTAAGAAAGTTCTAGATCGGAATATTTAAAGATGAACTTCATAGTGTTTTTCTATTATAGAAAACTTTATTTCTTTGATCATATCTTCTGTGAATTGATTATTTTGGTTATATCTTCTTTCCATTTTGATGCCAAGAGTTCTGCTTGTTTTATCAGCAATAGAAAGTAGGTTCGAATGGTGGGACTTACTTAGGAATAAAATTTGGTCTGAGATCTCTCTGTAATGTTGTAGAACGAGACTGCAGTAATGTAGGCTTCCAATGGGGCTAAAATGAGTTTTGGGGTTTTTTAAGATTGACTGGAGAAGCTTGAGGAAATTGAAGGAATTCGTGGTCATAATAGAGATTGTTGATTAACAGTACAAACTTCCGGAATAAAGTAATTTAGTTCAGTAAAGATCACTTTGAGAGTTGAAAGAGTTCATCCAATTGAAACTGATCATGTAAGAACGGCCCAGGTTTTGTTGTGCATTCTGACCATATATCCTGCTATGTGGAATTTTAGTTGTATTTGAACTTGGCCTATCTTGGGACCGTTGGTTTTGCCTTGTTTTAGTAGGTGGCTTACATTCATCAAATTTAAATTTAGCAAAGTTTTAGATCAGAATATTTAAAAATAATCTTCATTGTGGTATTCTTCAATTGCGTGTTCTTTTCCTTTACTTATAAGATGGAAAGGTATGGTTTTGCATGTAATAAAACTTCATATTATGCTCCTTTTATAAAAAAGTTTGAGGTGCAAATGTTAGCTCAACAAAATTACATGCAAAGAAAACTTCTTTAGGCTTATTCAATAAAGGCGTTGCTGAAAGATTAAAATATGACCAAGAGATATAGACCATTCACATGCATAGATTAGGATGTGTCTTATTCATTTATTGTAATCCTCTGACCTGTAAAAGCAGTTTGGTTTACTCCTATGAGAACTAACAAAAGGAGCTAACCTTGATGGCATCATTTGGCTATTGGTGAAAGCATACTAGTGCTATTCATGATGGCGTAACCTAGTTTGAGAATGGTTATCAAGGAACATGTTATTTAAGCATTGTTGTTCCAGTTGGCAAGTTGTTCGTGTATATATGAGTGTAAGTGCAACTATCAGCCATACTAGGAGAATAGGTTAATTTTACTTACTTATATCTGCATTGTAAAATTTATATAAGTTTTTTTATACCGATGAAAGCTATCTAGAACAAGTTTGGTTTATAAAAATTATGCAATTTCTAGCTCAAGGGTTGTTTGGTTGATCCAAGAGGATCACCAATCGCTTTGTGGACTGCTCTAGTTGGATAGGTCAGAACAAGGTTTAGGAGCAAGAGCCACCACATCCATGACTCAACCATGAACCAAAATTTCTAGAGACTATAACTTACTCATCTGGCATTAGCTTTCAGTATGTCAAGCGCCAAGATGAAGATCTAAACAAGTACTACAAGTGAGTATCCACCGCATGCAGTGGCCGAAGGCCTACAACAACATTTAGGCCTTTAAATAGGCTGATCAAAGTAAGAATTTCCTTTTCGGAAAGATTTTGATTGGGCATAACTCTAAATCCGAGAAGAATTAGGTGAAGCAACTAAAGATGAAGCTGATGTAAGAGTTGAGATCTAGCTTTAGGAGGATTTTAGTTTTTTGATGAGTATTTCCACCAGTCATGGCTATTTTGGGAAAGCTATAACCTCTTGTAACTAGAAGATGAATTCGACTTTGATTTTGGGACCTGGATCTTACTAATATAAATAGAGGGATCAGTTTTATTATTTAGTTAATGAAAGAAAAAGAGGATTTAGAACCCTACTTTCGCAAATTCTTATTTTTCTATTATTCTCTTTGAGAAGTCTGAGTTGAGCAGGTCGAATTAAATTTTTTCTTCTCCCCAGTCGAAACATTTATATGTCAATCAATTCAAATATGAAATTTTCAGCTAAATGTCAAAGTGTACATCCTGTTTTTTCTCCTTCATGGGTTTGAGTAAATGATTCTAGGGAACTTAAAATGTACTTTTATTTATCTTCCAACTTATTCTTCTGCATTAAGTAAGGAGATTAGCAGATGATCTAATCGCTCAACTAGATGAAATTTATGGTATGTGGTAGCTAGCATTTTTTTTCTTATTTCTGTTGGAACATTGGCTGGAATTGGCCCTATTGGTATAGTATTTGCACTTTGTTGCTTTGATTGGTTTATGGGAGAACTAATAGCTTCAATCTATTACTATTTGGTTCTGGTGTACATTGTTTAAAAGTCATATATGGAAAAATTGGTTGTTGCATGGATGAATTTCAAGCTTGAAGAAGAGAAACATGTATGAATGGAAGAAAAGGAATGAAGATAAAACAAACTATGGGAATGTGAAGGTAATTAGGAAGCAAGTATTCACATTTAAATAACTCAATTATCTTGTATTTGTTCATTATTCTTGATCATTTTGTGCTAATCGATACATATATACAATTTCCCAACCTCGTGTGTTGTTCTTTAATATCTTTCAATAACACTCTGTATTTGATCCTACAATTATCCTATTGATGCCAAATTTTGATTTTTCATTACATATTGCATCTATTCTTTTTTTCCCAAAAAAGTTCATCTGATGTTAAGGAAATATGTTTTTTTACATAATTAGTGAAAATGTTTATAGAACTTCTACTTGTATTAGATATTTGGGAATAAGTGAATGTCATTGGTGTTAGCTCTACTCATTGTTCACTCTATGAATTTCTTTTGTTTTTTGCAAATAAGATCTTTTCCCCTAAAAGAAAGTTATGCATTATTGTCTTTCAAGAATTTTCATTTTTCCACAATGTTGAGCATGCAATGCATTGCATTTGTTGTGCTATAGCTGTAACTTTAGATTTGTTCGTGTATAAGCTGAGTATAACAAGTTCTGTGTAATATGATTTTTTCTTTTTTTTTGACCGAAAGGAATTGCTAAAAACTTGTATTGCATGCAATTTAAGGCATCAAACATAAACCCATATACCGAACAGTTCTTTTCCCATCCCTCAATAATATGATCTTAGGGCAGAAAGCAACTTATTGTGGGCTTGTTGCCCAATCTGAAATGCTCTCAGACCCCATAGATATGTACCACACTTGTTCATCACCTATGATCGTGAATCCACCTAAAAACTTCCATTCTAATGCTGTTCTAGAAAAATCATTTTGTACCTATAAACATCTGTGCTGTCACAAAGTATTTTTGTTCCATCTGATATCCATGCTGTTTTGCCAAAAAAAAAAGGAAAAAAGAATCCTTAA
The DNA here is from genome assembly GCF_051530095.1 of Phoenix dactylifera. NCBI lineage: Eukaryota > Viridiplantae > Streptophyta > Magnoliopsida > Arecales > Arecaceae > Phoenix > Phoenix dactylifera. The sequence continues at coordinate 25,907,756 of NC_143198.1, read as the reverse complement.
TTCCTTATGCTGTAGATCCTCCGTACAGACTGAAAATGATATCTCTAGGTTGTGAGGCGAACTTCATATCACCCAATCTTAAACTTAGTACAAATTGCTATTTATATAAACTAGCTAGTCATCAATTTTCAGAAAAATAAGATTATAGTATACATTATAAATTGTCCTACAAACTGGAAATCTTTGTAAGGAGATGTGAATTGCTAATGAAGAGAGACGTTGAAATTCTTTAAGATATGAAAATGATTTAGAAAATTTTAATTATAATTGCCTATCCAAGGGACAAAATAATTATATATTTGGAAAATTTACCTGTTGCTTATTGTGAGCTACTTTTTTTCTCCATCATATAGGAACTCTCGGAAAATCAGAGAGCTAAAATAGTTATACTATACCTAATGGAAGCTGGAGATAATTTATGGATAAGATTTAGTGATTATGAAGTTCTGTCAATGAACATGGATTTTGTATTAAAAAAAATACAGAACAAAAGTTATATGGCTTCTAGAAAGATTATTAGAATGTAAAATTGCACAAACTTATCCAGGATGTGAGATGACAAAAGGATAAATGAAAAGGAGAAGTTTTCTCAATATGGTCCTCTTTTACCACTTCTGTAGATTGCTGGCTAATTGATCTGATCATTGTAAGTATCAGCTCGATATGGAAGTATTGTATGTTCAAAAACAATCTCATTGATGCAATAATAAAAAGTGGCATTTGACAAGATAACCATTTATATTTTTCTTGGATAAAAGTTTTTCTTTCTTCTGCCTTTTGATTCTTTCCGTTGCTCTGTACAAATATATATTCTGAAGAGCTCTAACTAGGAAATAGCAATGTCTCCTTTCATGGACTCATTTTAACATGAAGAACCAATTCGTTGCTCTTCCTTTTATTTTTTTTCTCCTATTTCCATTCACATTCCTTGATTTTTACGCAAGCCATATTGTGAATCATATTCCTCATAATGTTTATACTTTTATGCAGCTTGTTAGCTAAAAGTAATTAAATTCCCATACTTCGTGGTGACTATACTTTTATTTTGCATGCAGGCAAGAAGCAAAATTAGACCAGCAAAGCTTGTAGGCAACATATCACGAAGAGATGCAATGACCTGCTTGTCTGCTACCCTGTTGGCGACCTTCCTGTGGACTGAGCCTGCTGAAGCTCGTTCTGTGAAGCCAGAGACTAGAAGAAAAATCAGGGAGAAGCTTGACAAACTTAGAGAGAAAGCAGGAGTACCAAAGGAGAAGATGGAGTCGAGCCCTGACAAGAAGGATAGACTGCCAACTAGTCCATCAAACAGTTTGAACTTACCTTCCGTCGAGGCAACCCTTTAAACCTACCTTTCAGTTTTGTTTCCTTTAGGGCTCGGTATAACCTTGTATTAATACATAATTGTTACAATTGCTAGATTTTGCAACCTATGATAGTGTTATCAACCTTTCTTGATGCTCATTGAAATCACTTTAAATGCTGATAAGAATTGCAATGAATGCAGAGTAGAATGCTTTTAGAATCTTGGAAATGAGGTGAATAGGGATGGTCCTGAATCTTATAAATTCCCCTGCATCTGTAAAACCTTCATATTATTGACAGATTGTAAATGGAGCCTTTTAGTGCTAAATAAATACGGAAAGGTATTGTTAAACCATGTATTTTACCAATGGAATCTGCTTTTAAATGTAAACAGCAAATTTATTGTCACTCAGTTATCAGGGAAAGTTTATGCTGGCTCATTTGGGGAAGGGGTAGAAACCATCAGAGGAGCCGTAAACCCCAAACTATAATATGACTCACCTGTTGGATCTTGCTCTTATATGCTCCCAACTTGAGATGATCACACAATATATAACTGGTTTTGATCTTTCTCATTGATTCCATTTCAGTATTGCTACTCTGGCCTCCAAATTGCTTTTAATTCTGATTGAACATATCCTTCTGTTTTAATTATCAATCATTTCTGCTTAAAGACCTGAGAATTAGGAGCTGGGCACAAGATTAGACTAGAATTAAAGTTATAGAGGACAAATTTAAGCTGCCTTCACGCTATAAAACTTCACAAAGCTAGTCCAAATAACTTGCATTCAATCTACATCTCCAAATACAAAACTGTTTAAGTTTAATGTAATTTATATTTCCAGATCATCCTATCTTTTGTTTATCCTTCTAGGCTTCTTTCTTTTTTTTCTTTTGGGTGAAAAAACTTAAAAACCTTCATCTCTTCCCGATTTTAGCATTTCTTCTCACACACCATTCTACAAACTTTAACCATTCTTGCAAGCTGCAACCTAATCACTTGCCAAATTCCACAGAAACCATAGCCATTTGATCTCATGGTGAAAGTAAAAGTATCTACATCCTCTTCAAAAGATAATAGAAAGCCTGAGCATGTATTCAAAGCGTAGTTCCATCCATTTAAACTCAACAAGAGGAGTGGTAAAGAAAACTTGAGAATTCAAAAGAATACATCAATCACTACCATGACATTCTTAAAAAAGATCATAAGATCATGAAAAGCAAAAATATGGAACATTCCTATCTAATAACAATAACGAAGATATGTTAACTAAGAGTAATATACAGTTGTTCGCTCTGTCCTCCTTCCCCTCGAGCTTGTTCATGCCCTCTTCTTGTTCATGTTGCGGACCAGTTGCCCCATCTGAAACCTCCAGTACATGAAATAAGCCAAGCCCAATCCTAGCATCACAAATGGCCACACCATCTCCCCTTCGCTATCCCTCCCCCACTCCACCTCTTCTATCCTATTCCTCTTCCCCTTGTACCCCCCGTCATCGCCCTTTCCCAGATTACCCCCTTCTTCTTCTTCCTCCGGCGTCACCAGGACGTATACCCTCCTCCCCTCCCGCACCACCACCGCTCTCGCCTGCCCTTCCTCCACCGCCGCCTCGTCGTACACCGCCGCCGCCGACCACCCATCCTGGCTCGTCAGCCACCGCGTCACCCTCCCCCCGGCCACCACTGCCCCCCCGTCGCTCCTCATCGCCACCCCCTCCGCCTCCGCCGCCAGCCCCTTCTTCCCCCCGACGTCCATCACCGCGCGCGCTGCACCCCCCTCCGTGTCCACCTTGAACACCCTCCCCGTGCTCCCCTGCACCGCCAGCAGGAAACCCCGGCTCCCGTGCACCACCCCTCCCAATCCCCCCTCCGCCGTCGCAGCCTCCGGCCGATCCTCATCGCCGGGGGATTCCGGTGGGGAGTAGATCGGCGATTTGGAGAAGACGGTCGGATTCCCGTCCAGATCTACCTTCCAGATCAGGTTCCCGGTGGCGCAGGTGACGAAGGCGTCCCCGGTGGTGGAATCCACGGCGACGCCGCCGGGAACGGAGGCGGGGTCGGGGAGCGCGGAGGAGAAGATTCGGCGGTGGGGGCGGGGGGATCGGAGGTCGTAGGCAGAGAGGGTGGCGGGGCGGGCGAAGGCGACGAGGAGGCGGCGGCGAGGGTTGTCGACGGCGAGGACGAGGGCGGAGGAGTCTGGGGGGAGGAGAGGATCGGAGACGAGGGTCTCGACGACGCCAGCGTCCGAGACGGAGGAGACGGCGGGGCGGAGGCGGGAGCCGATGAGGAAGTGCTGGGCGGTGGGGTCCCAGGCGAGACCGGCCGGGGCGAGGCCCGGCGAACCGAAGGTGATGACGTGGCGGCTCCGGGCGAGGGCGGAGCCCTCGAGGAGGAGGAGAAGGAAGAAGACGTGGAGGAGTCTCTTCGTGGATGAAAGGGAAGAGGGGGAGAGCATGGTTTTCCGATGCCTGTAGGTGGAGACGAAGAAGTTTCGGGTGGATTTTTGTGTGAAGCCGCAGCGTAGGAATTGAGTTTGATATGGGATGCTTTTGGAGTATCGGTATGTTGGGCCTTAGCACTTATTATACTACTACTTTTCATTGGACGGCTGATATGGTGCGATGTACCATCAAGATTATCCAAACATATTAGCTTTATAACGTCCAAACAAACGTTATTTTGTTCGTCTGCCAGATTGCTATTCATGATCAAATAAGATACATGATTACAAAAGAGGGTACTTGGCATGAAAAATATTTAAAATAAGCATTCCCTTGGTATCTATAGAGTAAATTATTTACTAAATAGGGAATGATATGGTAAAATTCAATGTCACCCAATTTAATTGCACAGTTAATGTGCTACTTCGTAATTTCTTTATTCACTAATAGCATGTACAGCATATAAGTTGTAAATCAATTGAGCAACAAGATTGTTAAGCCTGACTTGGGTTTTCAATCATTTTTTAAATTATAAAAGATGGTTTTTGGAAATCCTTAGATAGCGAGGTAAATGGTCTCAACAATCCTTTTCTATATCTTCCTTAACTGTCCCCATCATTGTGTCAAAGGCTCTTAAATTTTGCTCTCCATTCGCATTCATATCATAAGGATATTAGACAGAAAAATGATAATTTTCTAAAGTACTTCCACAAAGGTAGAGAGAATGATGTTTGAGTTGAATTATTCAAAAAATAGATAACCAAAAGCATCATTGCAAAGATAGCAATTTAGTAATACATCTTAAACATGCCGAATAATTTTTCTAACACCGGTTTTATGCCACCTAGGCAGCAACATCGTATTTCAGTCATAGGCTAAATATAATACATATTTATAAAATTTAGGTTAATTGATTAAATGATTGGGTGCCAAAATGATGGAGATGGTGAATTTTATCCCTGTATATTTTTTCATCAAAAAAATTGTCCCTGTATGTCATGTTAATTTCCACTAGTTACAAAAAATTCCTAGTGCCAAAACTGGAATCCCTTAGCATTAATCTTCACAATATCTTCCTATTTAGCGCTATTTATGACGTTTGAATTTTAACTCCTTGGGATGACCGCAGATACGGTCGCCCTTTTGGAGAGGGAGAAAAGGAAAATGTGAACGCCTGCATAAACCCTTGAGTGCATCACGATCACCAGAAAAAAATCTAATCTTGACCGTTCACCCCATATCAAACGATTGTGATCATTTGGCCGGCTGTAAAGGCTGGATTTAGCCGGAAGAACCAAAACCAACCGGCGCCTGTCAAAGTTTTCTTTTTTATTATTTTTTGGTGGTCCAAAGTCCAAAACCCTGTTTTGTATTTATCCTAGCTTGTTTCATAATCCATTCCAGACGCACCCAGAACGACACCCTCACCGTGTAGAAGGTGGGCCCTTACACCAACTAGACGGTTTGGGTGCGGCTTTGGTGACTTTAGACTCCAATACTTCTGTACAGATTGAGGATGACGTGGCTATGACTCTGCTTCTATCTGGCCGAAAATATCTTCTGAAAAGATCCACGTTGGCAATCGTATCGTGCCGCCACGGCCGCTCCGGAACTTTCCCGACCGATCTTTCCCGGGCCTTCCCCTCCCGGAGATATTTTCCCTCCTAAATTCCGTTCTCCCCCATCTCTCTCTATAAAACGCGCGGGATGTGACCGCTTCAGATCGGGACGACCATCGGAGTTCGAGAACGGTTTCCGTCCACGTAACGGTTTCTCCGGCTAATGGGAAAAGAGCAGTGTAGCGGCCGGCCGGGATCTTGTTACGCCGTGCTGGGCGTCCGCCCGGACGCTTCCGCCGGCGAGATTCGTAGCGCTTATCGGAAACTCGCGATGGTACGTACCTCTTCTGCCTCTAATATTTGGTCGTCACTAGTGAGATATTAATTGAGTAATTGGTGTTTAATGGTAATAGAAATGGCATCCGGATAGAAGGGGGAGGGAGCCATGGCTGGCGGAGGAGGCCAACCGGAGATTCCAGCAGATCCACGAGGCTTACCAAGGTAATTATACATGGGATTAATTGTTGTTCGTAATTAATTACAGTTGGTAAAGTCCTTAATTTCCAGTTTTTGACGGTAAATGGATGGAGTATGAAATGTATATATTAAAGTTAAATCTTTTCTGGTGTTGTGGCAGTGTTGTCGGATGAAAAGAGGAGAACATTGTATGATGCAGGACTCTACGATCCGGTCCAAGACAACGAAGACGAAGTCGAGGTACGGATTCTATTCAGGTTTTCTCGACCCTGTTCATTATTTATAAAAATATAAGCTATATTAGCCTATTGGATGATACAAAACTTAAAGGACTCCTCTGCTTTGTGTTCCCGCTTTATCAGTGTCTTTGTAGCGAATCAAACGGAGAGGAGATTTAGCAATAAACATTTCATCGTAATTTCCTGTCTACTGATACTGTTTCCTTTATTTATTTTTATCTTTTTTTTGAAGGGATTTCATGATTTCGTTCAAGAAATGCTGATGCTCATGAGGAACGTGAGGAGAGAGGTAATTTTTATTTATCTTCCACTTGATTAAGTTTTTTCAAGGATGGGGTGGCTGCTTCTGACTCCATGATCATTAAAAACATTTCTTTAGCGCAATGAAGACAGTTAAAATCACTTGTTCCAAAAACTTATGCTTAGATTTATTTATATATTTTATATTTTATTACATTTTCTCATGGATAATTTAGGACCTCTGATACTATATTAAAGTTACTACTTGTTCCAAAAACTTAGGAGGATAAGATGAGATAGATTTATTTATATATTTTATATTTTATATCGAGACTATTATAGAAAAATCTAGAATTTTTAGCGGTGCCACACAACAGTGTTTTTTTTGTCAGCTGTAAGAATGTAACTTTGCCGTTTAAATGGAATTTATTCATTCTTTTATATTTCTTTTTCCTTACACTTTATTGCTGTCAATACATGGGCTAAATGTGTGGTCGATGATGGTGGACTCTATCATCACAGGAGAAGGAACATAGTTTGGAGGAGCTGCAGCAAATGTTGGCCGAGATGGCACGCGATTTTGCCACCCCGCTATCATCGCCTCGTTGGTTCGACTCTCCTTTAATTTAGATAGAGATCGATGTGCAAGGTTTTTCAGACTTCAGTGTAAAGATGAATTCTTTGTACACATAGGAGAGAGTTTAAGGAGACTTCTTTAAGCGTTGGTCTTATGTGCTGTTATTGTACGCTAAGTTGTTTGGATTGCTTCAATATTTGTATGGTTGCTTGATTGGTGGCCTGGGGTGTATTAATTGCACGACCTCACCACTGATTGAACTGCGACAATCTCCGACAAATTGATTGCAAGTGTTCGAGGGCTAGGTCGAAGGTGGACTTTGTACACATGTTGGACTTTTGAGTTTAAGCATCAGACATGTTAGCCTAAACTGTACTCTGGATGAACAATCCTATCATAGTCAACTACAAGCACATTCCTAATGGCCACAATCTTGACAAAAACAATCATGTTTAGAGCCAGGTTCTGATCATCATGCGTAAGAGAATAAGATGGAATACAGCTTATTTATCTTGAATTTACACCTTGCTTACATTACCTAAACTACAAATTGTGGCATATAGACGGCTCTTGCTTCAAAGATTTAATTTGTGGCTGCTTACATTGCCTAAATTACAAATTGTTACATGATCAGTACGTTGTAGTACCTACAGCTCTGGATCTAAATATATTGTGGTGGCTTACATGGTGGATCAGCTCTGGTTGGATGTTTGTTTTGGTAACTTTTTGGTGCAATATCTCTATTTTAGATAGTGAATCCTAATTGTAAAACTGATAAGGAATAAAATTGATGTTAGTTAGTCTCTAAGCTCGTTTAATTAGATGCATTTGATGAGGTCATATTGATATACATCCTCATAAACCAAGCCTCCGTCCGTCTTTTCCTCCAATTGCACGCGAGGAATATATCTTCTTTGTTCAAGTCTCCATCCAATTGCACGTCCCTCTTTTCCCCCTTCTTTGTTCGTGAAGTCCTCTGACCACTAATATCTATCTATGGCGATCTTCAAACTCCAAGGATCATAGAGCAAGCATAAATTGATGAGGTTGTATGTGACATTCCTACATGCCTGGGGAATGCCTATATGCATGCATGCGCAGAGCAGCATGGACGCCATTTGGGAGTTGAAATCCTCTCTAGTCCGAGATTTTCTGGGACATAATTTGGTTCTAATCATAGCCATCCATACATGACATGTAGCTATATTTGAATGGGTCACACATGATGTGCTGCACCGGAGGCACACCACCATTGTCGACCCTTTCTTGGAGCTATCAATAACAATGGTCATGCATAGAGCTGATTATCAGGCGGGTCTCGAGCCTAAACTTTATTTGTTTTTAACCAGACTTTGGGTCGGGCCTATGTAAATTTGATATTTTTTGTGTCCAAGCCTAGCTCATGAATCATGATCAACTTTAGTCATGCATGATGGAAAGGATAATATATGTTGCATAACTTGCAACGCATGATCAAGTTGTAGATCTCCAAATACCTAAGCTGGGTCTAATATATATCTATGCGTAATTTGACATAACACGACACAGGAGCTAGTCATGATCTCTTCACAGGTTTCTCAGCTATAAGAATTCTATTCTTGGAAGCTAACTAGATAGAAGTAACCCCAAAATAAGGGTATATAAGGTTCGCATATTATAATTTGAAAAGTTGAATAACATGAAATAATTTAACCTAAATGGGGAGGATAATAACCTTCCATATTTCCTATCCCATGATGGAACGTGGCCACTAGCATAGTATAAAAATGATCCTGTCAGTGTATTGAATACAAATATGCAATATTTCTTGGAAATGTACGTTTAATTATTACCTAAAGCTGTTTGCCTTGAATTTTCTTGTATGCATAGCATGTGCCGGCCGCTAGTGTAATGTTAATATGAACATATAAAATGTCTTGTTCTTGATTTACTTTTCAGGAAATTCATAATCTACTATATATTGTCACATGCAAACATCAGGACCGATGCATATGTAAGACATTCTTTGCTGTTTCATGAAAATACTAAAGTAAGTTTGGTCTAAACCTAAAAATTTCATTTGGTATAGGGTCGATATATAATGGACTGAGCTGGCTGAATCTAAACATAAAAAATTAATTTTACATGAAAAATATAAAAAATAAATTAAAAATTATATATATATATATATATATATATATATATATATATATATATAGACACACACATTAGGTTGGTTGGATCGTGCTGGGTTGGTTTGAATATATTTATATATATACACATAGGTTAGATTGCTTTGAACCGGTTTTCTAAAATCTCAAATCAAAGCTGAACCAATATTTTTGGGTTCAAAACTTTCTCAAACTAAAATCAAATCAAATTTTGAAAAAAATGATCAAACTGAATCGAGAAATCGATTTGATTGCATTTGCAGTTTGGCTGATTTTCTATGCTCCTATGCGAACCTATTTTGAATATTCCTAGATGAGTTTGAAAATAAGTGTTTTATCCAAGTGCCACGTCCGGTTAGTCTCTCCTTTCCCTACGACCTACGTTACTCCACTTGTACGTATGTTCTTAACTCTTCCCGTCCTTACATGAACGGGCTGGCGGCGGGTCTCCCTCCTTTATCTAGATATGGGTCTGAGGAACAATGGCAGTTGGGTTGGTGATTCATTTGACGGGGTACAGCAAAATCAGTTTACTCTTTTAATCTGGAATTAACTAACACTTACATAAGTGGCAGGTTTGGAAGGAGCTTTGGAGAGTTTTGCAGGGGAAGACTGCATACTTATCAAGAATGTTGGTATCTACGGGTTATTTGGGATGGAATGAGTAAAACATGGGGGGTGCACCACCCTTTCCTCATGAATGAATGGCATGCGGATGAATACTTAACACCAGAGTTTCACGTTAAGCATTATGTTTTACCTCTGCCTTCGATTTTATTATGCATGGTACATACGGAAGAATAAGAACTTATTTGTTTCTAGTTCCAAGAGAGAGAATTTTGTACGTGGCTCTTATCGAAAAGGCTAGATGCTTGGCGTTAGCTTATGTCGCATCGTCTCATATAAGAAATAAAAATCCACAATTTTAGTAGATTCGGTACGTAGGAACCATGCACCACCTTCGAGTTGGATCCAGGCTAACACAGATGACTGATCTTATGACCCTAGCTAGGAATGATATTGCTGATGCTGCTTTTGTTTAAGATGCTCTGATGGTTTTCTCATGAAGGAACCCGATGTCTCCTAGGCCATAGTCCCTTATACACGGTGTACGTCTTGAGCAGTTTCGGTGAGAGGAGCCCTTGGATATATAATACGTCTACTTAGCTACATTATTTGAAGAGTATAAACTTGTGCATGCATGTACGTAGAGATGTAAATGCGGTGGCAAATTGACTAGCAAATAGAGGATGAATGGACTGGGCTAATGTAAATTACATTAGGTGTCATTTTATGGATCTTGATGTTGGGCTTGGCTACGTCCATTTCTATTACAGCCTGAAGTAGTGGTTGCATAACTGTTTTGTTATATATATATATATATATATATATAATAAACATATAGAATCCATGTATATATATGTAGCTCTGGTTGTGTGCGTCTCACATGGAGCTGGCTGGGGTCGTGCTCCAGCTTGGATTACACCTAACCCCCCCTAAAACACATGCTTGGACGGTTGATGTCCGCATGATTAGGGCACCCACATGGGGATGCTTTCAAGACAAACTAAGATGGTAGAGAGAGCGACGTATATATAAACGCGTCGCTCTCCCATTTCTGAACAACGTTTTTCCATGCACGCACCCCTTCTCCACTTCATGCACAACACCGTACGTACGTAGGCCAAGAAAATAAAACCAAACACCACCCACCAACGCCTTTCTCTACGCTTTCCTTCTCATCCATCGTTTCCAGCCCAACCCAGTTAAGCCTCGAGGAAATAGAAGGAAGAAGAGAAAGGCAACATCCTAGAATTATCTCTTGAGAGGTCGGACAAAGACATGGGGCACAAAATGCGACAGGCTAGCCGAAAGCCACTGCTACTACTTCTACTCGTACTCCTGGTCATTGTGGCAGCTTCCAAATTGATCGGATGCTCGGCCTTGGAAAGGCATGACGAGGTCGCCGCATCTCCACCGGCACCCAATTCAGAGATGAACTGCCCGTGTTCTCCCTGCGGTTGCCCCGTAAGTCCGCTGCCACCTCCGCCACCTCCGACGCACCCAACCTCGGATTGTCCACCTCCGCCACCTCCGACGTATCTCTATATGGAGGGTCCGCCGTCAGAGAATTCGTATCCATTCGCACCCTACTTCCATATATCGGGTGGTCCTCGGAGCTGCACTGCGCTGCTGCCAGTTTACGTGATGTGTGGGCTGTTCGCATTGTGGGAGTTCTGGTTGTTGTGAGGTTCCTAGAATCATGAATAGTATGCCTTTTTTAATTTACCCATCTAGATTTGTTTTCTTTCTTCTCTAATTGTACCAGGAAATTTAAATGAAATAGATCTTGTTCTCTGGATGGTTATTATGGAGAAATATTCATGTCTTTGATACTCTCTCTCTCCTCTATTTACATTATAGCGGCACATTGATTATAAGAAAATCTGTGTGTTTAAGTAGACTTCCTGGTCATAATCAAATTGATCAGTTCATCAAAAATAATTAACTGATTTTTGCTATGCAGGCAGTTTGGACGTACGTCGCGTTCCGTCGTTAAAAAAACAGAGAACTTAGTTTTGCTCATACGGTTTGCAGAACAAATGGGAAGAGTTATTTCTGATCTTCTCCATTTTTACCCTCTTCCGAGACTTATGAGAAACATCTAAATAGTGTTTTTTTTTTTTTTTTTGGCTTCTTTGGCTAAAACCCGGCAGGATAAGCCGGGATCAGAGCACCGAGGTCTTTTTTTTTAATCCCACGAGAAGCAGTCCATACAACCACTAAGTTCTCTCTCTCCTGCTCCCTCCTTTTCTATCCCCCGCGTAATGTTCCTGGACTCTCTCCTTGGATCATGTGGGAAGCTCCCAAACAGGCCTTTAATGGAATTCATCAAGTCAATCAGACACTAATTGTTCCAATTGAAGCAGTACAAATTCTTAAAGACCAAACATTTTAAAAGGTGATTAACATGAATAATTCTTATCAGCCATTTGACGGATCTCCTTGTTGCTGCTAATGAGTAGTAGCAACACAAGGTTTGTTGAGATTCATTTGCAAGTTCTAATTTTATTAGAAATTTGTTGAGTATTACATCATAGTTTTAATGTTGGATTTAGTGTTGGTGCAGGTTAGTAGTTGGGAGGATCTTAGATCCAACATATACCAGTCCTTGGTCGAAAAAAACAAAACAGTGATTGGATGCGGATCGGTCCTTGGTTATTGGCGTGTAAACAGTATTCTATTTCTAGTGGCTTAGACCCTAAGCTTGTGTTGGAGAGTGTTTTTGTTGCTATATATCCGAGTCTTCTATGTGCGCCCTCCTCTGTTATTCATAGCCTTCTTTGAGAAAGAGTTGCTCTCATTCCAGGGTCTTCTCGCTACATTAATGGCATGGAGACCTTCAAGTGAAGATTGTCCATGAGATTTTGCAACATCTTTATTTTAGTAATTAATATTTGTTTGTAGCTCTTTCAAATTTATTTGTTCTCGCAAACTTGTTTTTGTATTTGGTATCTGTTCTTACGCTCCTGAGCTGGCTAATTTTATTCTGCAAATAATCGTACCGTTTTACATACTGTCAGATAGTTTGTAAATTTTTCTGCAAGGTTCAACTGGATGGAGAGGATTATCACAAAGTATATATACAGCCATTTCCAACCCATGGACCATCAGCTCTCAAAAAGAAAAGGGGATAGGTTGGAATGGAAAAGAGTCCACATTAAGGAAATATGAATTGACCTAAAGGGAGAAGTTAACATGAAGAGGTTTCTTGGTAGACTCCACGCGATGTAAGATAACCATATTTTTGTCTTTAATGCCTTTAACCATCTTAAACAAGCATTAGAAAACAAATAAACATATTAACTTTCGACTTTTTCTTTATTCCAGCTTGTCTTTAAAGTGTGGGTGCAATCGAGCCGAGCCGAGTTAAGCAGCTATAGGTTTGGATTTGAATTGATTCAAAATACTCTGGCTCGAAATTCAGCTCGAACTTGACTGGATTAAAAAAAAAAAAAAAGCTTTAAAGGCATGTATATCTCTATTTTATTTGGCCCTTTTCTGCTTTACTTGAGCTTGTTTTGCACAAGTAAAAAACAAAGAGTAAAGGCTGGAGTAAAATTACTTTTTGCCATTTAGAAACCAAACGATTTTGTTGCTGAACACCTGTTAGTAGCGAGGACTTTAGTCCGTGCATAACTAGAAGAGTCATGAAGAGGAAGAAAAACCAGCACACCTCCATGGTTTATCAGGGGGATCTAACTCCCTTTAATGCCTAAGAAACTCAAAATCTTTGTAATATTGAACCACCAAATTGACCTGAAAGGAGACCCAAACTAAACCCATCAGATAAGCCATCTTCAGATCATAAAATTAGACCTAAAGTTAGACTTCTATACCAACTCTGCCCGTTTGCAGCCCTAATAGGCCATGACATGTCGTCCATTTAAATAAGCAATTCGAATTAATTTATTAACAAACATGGGTTCAATTGGCCTTCGAGTCTAGAGATCTACCAAGTCTCTGATTCTGCTCACAAGAATCTTATGGGCAATAAGTTGAGAGTTCAAAATGTGGTCCAATTTTCATCTTGTTCCATGCAAAACCAAATATTCTGCTGATTTTTAAATCTTGAAGACACGACTAGTTATGGGGCATAGTTTTATTCTTGTTAATTTAGTAAATTGATGCTTTCATGTGTTAGGTCCCGGATACAGCTATTAACTTCCGAAACAATAGCAACAACATGTGAGGCAAACGGCGATGCCTTTCTAGTACATTACCAACTAATTATAAGATTATTTAGACCATCATACAATTATGCGGGAATCTCAACGCCGTACTTTGAACTCGGGAAGGTTCCGAAGAAGCATGGTTGGGTTGGTGAGCCCCCACGCATGACCCTCCAATAGGACGCCGCTTCTCGCTGCCTAAATCATCGAGCTGTCATGATGATGACTGCAGCTTGCAAAGAAATAAACGTGGCGAAAGCTGCTGTTTTCTCACTCTGGTGATGACCCTGATGGGGTCCCTGCATCCCTTGAGTCAGGAACTAAACTATGTGAGAAGGTCCTTTACTTCTCTCCCCCTTTGCCTCAATAGGACCCGACCAAGTGGACGTTTCTTTATATGCATTCAATGATAATAATAATTGAATGCTTGACACCCGGTCAAGAACCCTATCAAGTTCACACAACTCAAAGATTCGTGCCCCTACAATTTTTTTTTTTTTTTTTTTTTTTGCTAAAAGAAAAGGGAAAGGGGGGAGGAAGGGACAAGCCCACCCCCGCGTAGCAGCTCCGACCACTGGGCCCCCACCCCGCCAGGAGAATGTTCGATGCGGGTAGACCGAGTCGTGTGTTGGGCACCCCGACCTATTTTACTTATACCCTCCCCACCCGTGGGCCGGCTCAGTTATCCGACCCAACTCTCCGTGTGAGTACGTCACACCTGGCACCACCCAGGCTACCAGCCGACCAGTAGCGCTTCCAGACCCCGTGTCCAGGCGTGGGGCATCCGGTCCCCGAATTTAATCGACGCCCGTGCGTTTCGAACCTGGAACCACTTGGTTGGAAGCAAACGCCCCGTTCCAACTGGGCTACCACCTTGGTGGCGTGCTTATTTTAGCCTATTCTTTTGGGAGGCTTTTTTTTTTTTTTTTTTTCTGGATTTCGAAGTATTTTACTCTCATACTACTTTGGTAACTGCTCAACACTTCACCTAAAAAAATAATTAAAAAATAATTAATTTTTTTTAAAATAAGTATTCAAAATTTATCCAACAAATAATTGGTCTAAAACTATTTACATACTCTCTCTTTAAGCTCTATCATTCTTTAAATTAAAAATCTAAATCTATTCAAATTCAATTACAAATATGTATTTGGCTTAAATATATTTAAGCTGCAGTGTCTTATAATTTATATAGATTATAGACCAAATTTGTTTCGATAATACCTGTAATAATCTAAAATTTTATTTAAAAAATAGTTAAAAGCTATTATTTATATATATATATATATATTTTTTTTGGCTCTAGTGGACAGCTGATCTGGAATTCAACAAACATCTAGACGCTCCTCGCAGCTTTTACCCTTTGCCTGATAGTCACTGTCCTAACTTTACCCTCTCCCAATTATTGTTGCACCTCCTCTTGTTTACCTTCTTATCCTTCGTTCATGCGCTCCCCAACCTCTCTCTCGCTCTCTCTCGACCATGCTTTCTAAGCCCTCTAAGTTCGTCTCTACTCTTCTCTTCTTTCTACTAGCATGGAGATTTCCTCAGACGGGTTTCTCCGACAATACTCTGCCGGAATGCCCGTATCCGTGCTTGCCGCCGCCATCCACACCGGCAGAGCCTGAAGGCAGCTATCCTCCTCCGCCGCCTGGGACGCCGAATTCTGAATACTACCCTCCACCATCAGGTTCCGGGACGCCGAATTCTGGATACTATCCTCCACCGGCAGGTTATGTACCATACTACTACCCTCCGCCTTATAGCAATTTCCCTGCACCTCCCCCTCCCAATCCAATCCTCCCTTACTACCCTTACTACTACAAGTACTCGTCGGCTCCGTCAGTTATAGCTCATGTTGGTGCGCCATTCATGGGTTTGCTCACATTGTCACTGGAATTTCTTCTATGCTAGTCCATATATATGTTGTGTTTTTCTTTCTACTAGTTCGTAACTTCTGTTTTTTTAAAAAAATTTGAAGAACTATTGGTGCTTTTGGTTGATGTATAACTATAGGATAAGGGGGTTTTCTTCTGCATATTTTCAAATTACTGCTCATAGATTGCGCATTAGAAGCTAAATGATTGAGGAGGTGATCGCAGAGGGGAAAAATAGATATATATGTGTGTGTGTGTGTTTTTGTTTCGTTTTCTTCGAAGATTCTAAAACCATAGCATCTTGCAATGAATTTTAATCTAATAAGATAGGATTAATCAGGTAAAAGAAGAGAAGTTTTGATATATTGTTTTAAAGTAAAATATATAGCCAGGCAAAACTAGAGTACATATGTTTCCCAGTATTACTTATGTTGAGCATTCTTATCATTCTTGGTCCTTGGATGGGGGACTGTGGGCTGTACTCTTCAACTATATACACCAAATTCGTTTGCTTTGAACATCTTGGGGTTGCAGTTACTGATATCTACCTCCATTTGTTACCTGAATTCGTAGATATCATGCATACCTTTAGCAAATATATATGTGGAGATTGTTTTGTTCTTCCTCAAATGACAACCATATTAACGTGACAAAGTATAATAATAAGAAATGAGTTCCTTTAGTATGAAATTCTAAAAGCTCCCTTAGAGGTCAATGGTGGCGTACAAAAAATTCAATTCTTTAGCCAAACAAAGGCTATATTCGGGGAGAGTGGTTTACCACTGGCATGGCACTCATCTGCTGCCGTCTGGTGCAAGGTCACCGTCCCGGGCCTCTCGGCCATCAAATCAAGATAAAAGCAAGCCGCGCAGTGTGGCCCCCTCCCATGCTAATTTGTGGTTTCCAGTTCACTGATCGTGATAAGGGACGGCCATGATTAGGATTGACGTGCCATTTTGATGTATGTATGTCATCATGATCGTAGGCAGCCGGATTCTTGGTCTCTATATATCCGCTCTCATCCTGCGTCAAATAACTTCCCTATCATCTATATGGAACCGTTGGCCTGATCTCTCCATGCGTAGTTCTAAAATAAATAATAAAAATGGCATTATTGAGTTAGTGATATTGTAACTCCTGGTCTAAAGAAAAAATCATTTTATCTCAGGGTATATGGTTGTAACCTGAAAAGTATGGACTGGGCACTTGGAGAATTGAGGTGTCTAATTGTTTGTGAAAGATGGTTGAGCATGATAAAAACTTCTAGGGTACGCTCGATCCTCGATGAAAATTGGAATCAGAATCGAAGTCAGAATAAGAATTGATGAGAATATGCATCAAAATGGTCATATTCTCTTCTGGCATATTTGGCTTGTGACTGGAATCATACCAGATGGAAATCTGAATTAGATTTTGAAAGATTGGGACATTCTCATTTTCATTTAGAATGGGAATGAAAATAGGACTCCAACCAAAAAGCTGGAATTATAGTTATTTATTGTCATGCCCAATCTAAAGCTCAACTCCTTCGCCTGAACATACCCCTAATATGTTACAAACAGAGCTAACTCCATAAACTGTTAGCTGGCAGAAAATATAACACAAAAACCCTCCAGTTAGGGGTGGATAGCAGGGCTTGGGCCACACAAATTCAGCCCACGCTGCGCCGAATTTAAGGTATCGTACGCCCATTCCATCCCAAGCCTAGTGCTTGCTTGCTTCTTTTTTTTTTTTGGGTAGCAGAGTGAGAAAACTCACTACAAACAAAAGAAGGGAGTACTCCCTGCGTCTGCTCTCATGAAGAAAGCAAATATTAGGGAAAACTCTTCTGACTTGCTTGAACCTAGCCTTTCTCTAATCTCCAAGTATTCATATATCAGATCAGGCCAAGCTTGGCTCTAAACTAGGCCCAGCAAGGAAGTTGGATCTGAGATAGTTCATTGCATTCGGCCATCCATTTGTAGCTAGATATATACAAATTATTATTGGTCAAAATCATGTTTTAGTAAATCTTTGGAAGCTAGTTAGTTCTATGTGGACTTGTGACCTACATCGAAGCATTAGTTGACTCAAAAACAGAAATAAACAGCCCTTCGAGGCTCGAATTTAAACACCTACCTGCGGAAAATTGGGGCACATTGAAAAGCTTAATGGGGCGGTTTGGCCTAGTGAGTACCTGAGAATTGGAAATTATCGCTTGGAGGTCCACCTTCAGCAAGCCTGCCTTTTCGTACTTGAGAGACTACATCAAAGCATGTATCCTACTATGGAGCATGACCTTAAAATTGACCATACATGATGGTTTTAGAGGCTCCTCATCAATAATACAACATACAACAGAGATTTAATTAACATTATTAAGCTTACAACTAGGCTGGATGTGGACCAGATCAATCATGATCTACACCCAACTTGGTTTTCTTTGCGGCATTGACTTTATATCCAAACCCAACCCAATTTTTGGATCCGTTAGTTCATTCGGGCTCAACTAGGTCAGTCATGAACCAGTCGCATATCAACAAGGTTCATCATATCAACACATGCCGTCCGGTACTAAACATACCATATCATACAAGTATCAAACCACACTTAGTAAGAGGGTCATGCTAACTCTCGGTATATCTAACTAATCTCTATATCAGGCATACTGATACACTATCCGCATAGTGCCGATACAGGATGTCAGGGCACGATTGGCTCTTGGATGAGTGAAGTCAGATTGAGCTGAATGGGTCCGATTAATCTAATGTTCTGCTCTTGCCCAGATAAGCCTAGTTAATCTAATGTTCAGCCCACGGATCACCTCCCTTCTTCAATCTTCCAGCTCCTCCATCATCGTTAACAGCAGGGTAGGGAGATGGTTCCGCAATACGAGAGGACTAGAGCAGGATACTGTTTATACTGGTGGCCGACTGCTTCACCAGAATTAGTAGAAATCGGAAACTTGATCACTGGTATTGGCCCTTGCGAACCATCAGGCCAAATCCAATGCCTGTGGTACGCCGACGACACACCACTATTTAGCAGCCCTTCAAAGGATCACCTGACCATTCTGAAGCTGATCTTATATTCATTACGAACTTCTCAGAAGATAAACTTCCACAAGTCTCTGATGGTGGGGCTTGGCACTTCAGATGGTGAGACAGCCTCCTTTTGGCTCGGTTCTTAGATCAGCAGCGAGCCACTCAAAATCTCTCTGCCCCAACCTATTCCTACTTGCCAAAAAAGCAGCAATCAGCCTCGCCAACTTTCTCATGCAAAGGGACTGCTACAGCAACTTCTTTTCCCCATTACCTTCAGTGGCCAGAGACGAGTAATTCATACTCATAGGGCTGGACCACAAATTAAACCACCCAGCCCATTTGCTCCCAATAAGGAATAGCTGTGGTGTGGTGAGCGAGTGCTTCATGGTAATACGGTAGAACAGAATATTCTCATTTCCAAATAACGAGTACTATAAAAACTATTTTACTCCCCTAAGATCACCCAATCATCACAAGCATTTTAATCCACAAGACCAAACACCACCCAAAAAAAAAAAAAAGGTTCATACGCAAACGATAAAAAACAACAGACTTTTCTTAACTCCCCCCTACAAGCCAAAATTCTCCTTCGCCGCCGTTGCAAGCGAAAGAGGGGGGCGAGCAACACACCAGCCAAGTACTCCAATAACAAGATAATTAATTACAATATCACCATCATTCCATTAACTTAAAAAGGAAAAAAAAAAGTTCTATTCCGTTTCTCTCTCTCTTCTGTATCAGAAAAAGACAAAAAGAAAGGGAGAAGTGGGAGAGAGAGTGGCGAGGGATGTCAGCCACTGCTATGGATGGACAAATATGCCAGAAGAGGAGAGGGACAGCAGGAGGAGCGCCGCCTCCGCCTCCTCCTTGCCGGCGACAGCGCCGCTCCGGGCAGCTCCCATCGCCGCCGCCTTCAATTCCCTCCTCCTCTGCTTCTGGCGTTCCAGTAGAAGCAGCAGCATCTTCTCCTGCTTCTCCTTCTGCCTCCGCCTCAGCTCCTCCTCTCCCACCACCTCCAAAGGATCCATCGCGTTCTCATTCTTTCCTTTCATAGTAGTCGTGGTAGCAGTCGTAGTCTTTTGCTGCTTCTCAGCACCTGCTTCTCCATTAATCTCAGCTTTTCTCCTCCTTTTCCGATACCTGATCCCGCATGCATTGCAGAGAGACTGCGGGTCCCACGAGGAAAAAAAAAAAATCAAATAAATCACAAAAACACCAAATCAGTCTCCCGATATCTAACGATTTAGCCGGGAAAAACAAAAACTAACAACAGTATCCATTGATCGAATCATTAAATTTTTTTATAATAATCCTAAGGTTAGAGGGAGACCACGAGGCCAGATACTAGATCAAATCCCAAGAATTTGAGAACAGAATAGCATGGTATCTCGCCAAAAAAGGAAACGAACAGAACGGGCGACGGAATTCAAATAGGGATCTGTAGACAATAAATCGTCGAAATGCCAATAAGAGGAGAACTTTTGAATTAGCTATCTTCATGCAAGAAATCCTCAAAATTCTCAGAGGAAAGAGGAACTGAAAACTTATTAGACCAGATCTCATGTAGATTATACCATACTACGAAATCCACGATGGAATGGTAAAAGATGTAAGAAAAACTAAGAGACAAAAAGAAACAGGGGGGGTAGAAGAAGATGAATTGGAGCAGGGGAAGGACCTTGGGTCCGCTGGGGCCGCTCCTCCAGAGAGGAGTCTTCGACGTCCGGCAGTCAGCGCACACCCGGGACGAATCCGGCGAACCCATCGCCGCCTCCACCCCCGCCGCCGACTTCTCCTTGGGCTCTTCTCCTCTCCTCCTCCGGGCATAGGGCTTCATCACCACCATGCAATCGTAGCCGTCGATCACGGTGGCCCGTGGGCCGTGGTGGCGGCAGTCGCACCGTGATCCCCAATTCGGGAACGACGCCTTCGCCAACGCCGCCGAAATCATGGCCGGAAAACCCCAGGTTAATCCACAGAGAGAAAGAGAGCCGGGGGAGAAACAGGTTATCTTATATCGCCTTCCGGCTTTTGCTTCGCACGTGCCAACGCTATGGCGGCAACCATTTTATTTGTATTTTATAATGACGTAAATTCCGGATGTGGGCACCACCAGTAAGACCAAGAGCGTCAGGTATCTCTGCTTCTTGGACGGGGGTCACCGGAAGGGAAGACAGGTAACTTCACCGGAAGGGAAGACATCATGTGGTTGCGATACAAAGATTAAATGATCTAACGGCGGCTGTTGTTTCTTTCTTATTTTTATGTATGACTACAGTTTGTGATTAGAGGGGATGGCGTTAGAGAATATCGCGAGAGGAATTACGAAAAAGCGAGAATATCGCGCGAGAGGGAGGTTGGTATCCGAGAGAAGACAAAAAGGGGAGGGAAATTAAGAAATGAGGAGCCGTACGAGATCACAGGACGTGGGGAACAGCGCAGGTGCGTCAGGGGAAAAGAAGCTGAGGCGAATAACTATAAATGATTAGTTATAAAATAGTAAAAAGACAAAAGGAAGTGGAAAAATTCCTTTCTTTTTGTTTTTTTTTTTCAAGCTTTCCTTTTGCATGCTATAAGTATTGAGAAGGAAAGCATGGTGATCTGCCAGGATATCACAGGAAAAAGAGAGAAACCAGCATTCCGGTATATGCATGGAATATGAAGGGTTTATTTTGTATTCATCATAGAATGCAATATTAAAAATTTACAGCTAAATTCTACGATTCTGGATACATCAAATTCTCCCAAATGTATAGTTAAAATAGCACGATGTATTGATTTTGGAGCAATTTGATGCATGAAGCAAAGACATTTAAACGGAATTACTTTTTACATAGATATTTTGGACACTTTAGATCACATTCAATTGTTTAGACATTCATTTTCCAATTACCACCATCCAATTTACACCATGCATTTATTATAAGCATACCCCTTCAGACGGGCATCATCGGGGTCAAGAAATTTTTAAGGTTAAAAATTTACAAAAATAAATATAGAAAGAATTTATTGATATGTTGATGTTTTTCACTTTTAATTTGGAGAGGGTGTAGGTTTTTGTATGGCTAAGAATTCGTAAATAGGCTATTCTTTAGGTACCTTGATTTTTTTTTTCTTTTAATTTGGAAGTGGTGTTCCAAGGTTTAGGAATCTATTCCAAATGTATAAGTTATTAATGAGAAATAGTCTTACAATAGATATATGAAGAATTTTAGTGGTGCTTATATACTCACAGGCTTATACATCTACTAGCTTAAATTTTTGGGTACTAATCCTAATCCAAATCTAATTATAAAAGTTGTTGCAATTTTAAGCAGCTTGAAGAAGTCCCTTCACCACTTTCCGATTGTTAAAATTTAATATTAATTACTATAAATAAAATAATTCTAATGATATATTGGATTATTTATAATACCAAATCACTTTATAATAATATATACAAGAGTAGTTTTATGATAAATTAATCTAGTAATAATTTAATATTAATATTATGTTTACTATAATTATAGAGATAATATGATGATGTATTTTTAGGGATAGCCTTTTCGGATCATTTATAAAGTTATCGTAACCGTTGTACTTGCATTTACACTTTTCAATGGAAGACAACCAAATAGAAACAATTTTTTCAACCACAACTTCAAATATAGTGCAGCTTGTATTTGAAATGTATAATTGAGCTACAAGTAAACAAAGAAATAATTGGCTCAATCATGGTGATTACCACTATACATGTGAGGTGCATCTAACAATAAACATGGAGAATTGGCATATTTATACAATCTAATTCTTTATATTTTTTAATAAGTTACCTAACTAGTAATGCACTCTTAATTTGGCAATTGCTCTGCTTTTATTTCTACCACACAACGAAAAAAATAAACTAAAGAGTGTTACTAAATTCAATTATAACTATAAAGTTGCGGAGATAAATAGATAAAGACCGGCAAATTTCCACCAAGTCATCGGGCCTTTAATTAAGGTTCAAACCTAAGCTATTGTTTTCTTGTAGGCCTAAAGTTCTTACTTTTAGTCTATTTATTTTGTAAAAAGCAGAGGTATAATGAAGTTTAACCACCCATGACTCGATTATCTATGTCTAATTTTAGAAGAATTACCCATGCAAGGGTTGGAAACACGTGGGAGAGTTTAATAAAACTTCTAGGGTCCAAAAATCGAAGGTGCAACTCCCATTGTCCAATCAAATCTATTTTCTTCTCCAATCCAACAAAGATAATTGCTTGGAGAGCAAGAGGTTATGTTAGGATTTACTATTAAATATTCATGGTGCAGAGGCACGTTTACAGATTATGTGAAGATGTCTGGGATGGAAATATCTTTATATATGCTTCTCTAGAGCAGTTAAAAAGAAATTTATTTTTTTACTAGCTAGCATAATTAATTCATCATCGTGAACGAGAGTTAGGCCTGTCAGCTTGAATATATTAACAAAATCATAACTGCCATCGGAAAGAAATACAAAACCAAGACCATAAAATTAAAAACCATTTATATTTTTATTCATTTTAAAAATTTTATATATAAATTTATCAAATTAGAGATATCATCCATAATTTTAATAATATAAACTAATTTTTATAATTTTCACAATATAAAATAGTTTTTATAATTTTTACATATAAATTAAAGATTTGTTAAGTGGAATAGAGGATGGTCAAGATCATTTTATAAAGTTCCTAATTTGAATCTATACCGAATACAAAGGGTACTAAGGATATAATTAACTATCAGGTATTTTCGATTTCGGATTGAAAAATTCACCAAAACCAAAATCGAACGATTTTTAATTTTTAAACCATCACCGGAACCTTCCTAATATAATTTTGGTTAAAACAGTGCTATTCATTTCAGGAATGGCTAAAATATTCATTGACATCCCCGCTAGATAGCGGTACTTAATTTCCTACTCTACTTCTTGATGATTTTATCAATACGATGAACTACTGGTGGCAGCAAGAACAAGCGTTTTGGAGACTAAATGCATTAAATATATCTTGCACTTTTAAACTTTAAAATGGTGATGTTATATGAACTGGTCCTGACCTGCTTGAAGAGATCATGTGGGGCGCAACCACGCAGCCCACCGAGAGCCAAACGCACCCAACCCACTCTCCTTTGCCGAGGGATGGGCATTATTGGTGTTTTATTAGCTAACAGCAGAGGGAACTTTTTGCTGACACTTGCTACTCTGCTGAATTCCTAACGCCACCCAAGGAAATGCCGATGGCTTACGGCATGCACGGTGAGGGGAGACGAGCCTCTTCTTTACATCATGGGCTCCAGTGAGACATGCCTTTAACTTTCGATCTAATGTTTTCTTAATTACTCACCAAGGTCTCAGTTGGAGAGAAAAAGCCATCGACGTACGTTAGATTAAAATAAGATCGAAACTTCGCCCGTGGAGACATGTAATCTTTTATATTGATGTGGCAACGCATGATTGGCTGTGCATGGGGCTCCCAAGATCATTCATTCTATGCACCACCAAGTCCACGTAAACTTTATGCTCACATATAAGCATGGTCAGTTTTTTTTTTCCTGAATAAAAAGCAATTACATGTAGCGCGGTAAATAATTTTTCTTCTATTTTTTCATATTACAGGAGTGGGACAAAAGCCTCAGAGGCTCAGAAGAGAGAGGGCCTATACCTCATTCTGAAAACATTTGGTGAAATGAGGCACTGAAAAGTTCACAATGAAAAAGAGTGAAAGAAGAAAAGTTAGTTTTGTATAAGAAAGAGATTCAGCATGCAGATAGTCTCCCCTCCACCAAACACCCAAGAAAATTCTGCCAAAAGAGCCTTAAAGTTCAGGTAAAGCTAATGAAATAAGTGTTCAGGTTTGACAATGTATATCGTTAGATCTTCAATCTTGCAGTTCAGATAATGCTAATAAAATTTGTATGTAGGTCCTACTGTTGCCCGACATTTTAGACCACCCTCACTATGATGATTGAAGTGGCAGATACAAGTAGGTGGTCATGGTTCTCCATATCGTCTCTGAAGCAAGAAGTTTAATTCGCCTAGCTAGTGATTGTGAAAATAAGTAAAAAGAGAGAGAAATATGGGAAAAAAATGCATTACTTGTTAAATATTAGTAACATAATATAAAACATATACCATATCCTTTGTTGCCCGAACCTCAGAAGCAAGACTCGATCGAGCTACTTCCTTACAAATATAAAAACATCTGCCATCAACCTCGCAAGTTACTTGAACTCCATGCATGAGAACATTAAACCTCAACTCCATAGATCCCTCAATCTTCATATGTGAGCAGGTTGGACTTCTACTCTATGATTACTCTGACTTTTATGTGCATGCAAGTTGAATTTTTTGTGCTATAAGCAGAACTGGAGCCACATTTATTGATAGCTGGAAAATCCTCCACCTCCAAATAGACCAGTTCCTAAAACCCTTAAAGGGGGTGGTCAGATCAAACACTCCATTGGGTAGTTGTTTTTATTATTATTATGAAAAAACTATTCTTGGGTGGTTGTATTCAGCAAAAGCCACCTCTATGTTGCCATGTGCATATATGTGGCCAACAATGATTAATTCATTCTAGATTTCATGCATGGGTTCATGAATAATTTGATCAAACTATGGTTAACTCTTAGTTTGTCAACCTATTTAATTTCTAATGCAGTAATCGAATCATTAAAGATGGTATTTAGACATACCAAAAACTTGATCCATATCCTTGTCAGATTTTAAATGGAACCAAATTTCTATTCAAGTTGATAGCAGGTAGGGGGGAAAGCTGGAGGCAGGTAGTCTACTCTTATGCTACATGAAGGGAATATCAAAAGAGATCTAGCAAAATTGTCATAACAGTAGAATGTCCCGGTCCTTCAAAAATTTTCTAGTCCATCAATAACAATGTTCACCTCTTTGAGCCAGCTAACTTTTGTCTAAGAATTTGTAGTTCAATTTCATTTCTATGGTATAAATGAGAATCAAATCACTCTAATAATTTGCAGTGCTGTTAAATTCAGGTTTTTTTGACCAATATTGTTCAATTAAGATGCAGTTCTACCTTGCCGCGAGAACACATAATCCTGCAAATTATTCAAAGCATATTGTTCTGGATGTTCATGCAGGTGCCTGGTATTCTCGTTCCAATATTAGAGGAAAAACAAATCTGTATGTGCCTTTTATCTGATTATTGAAGGAATTTGAAAAGAAACAAGATATGATTGATTGCATAACAGGCTAATAGTTTTTACGGTACAAAGGCAACCAAAGAGCCCCCAAGGAAGCAGAAAGAACATGCAGATTTTAACTATGAACATTTCACCAGTCACCAGCTACCATCACTGCCTGGACTGGCATCCTACATGATTCTATTTATCGAAAATTTGATTGCCAACATTGATACAACACAAGGGAAGAGATAGAAACACACTACCCATTTCATTGAACTATCACTTGGAGGGAACTTCAGAAAGACATTTACTGAGAGACCGCTCGGTTGGAGTGGCAAAAGCTTTCTGCTGCAAATGCCTTAGGCTCTGCTCCATGCTGACCTGCACCATTTCAGCCAGCATCTTCTTTGCCTTCCCCGCACGATCATCACCATCAATCTGAGCCAAAAAAATTTTCCATGGAATGCTCTCATTTCAGATTGCTCAAACAAAGAATCATGTAGTTTTCCCTTGTCAGAATGGTTCTGCTTTGGTTGCATTTGATGAAAGTTCCAGCTAGCTGCATCTTCTTTGAGATATCCTCTTCAGATATATGATTGGAGGATATTATGTTCTGGCTACTATTCAACTGGCAAAAAGAAAAAATGTTACTGATGATGTTTTCAAGTGTGTCAGCCTGCAACTCCAATCTGGGATACTGGGAGAGAACGAGCTTTGGATTGAGACTTGGGTGTCCCCTGAACGGTTAGCTCCAGAAGACCGGGCATTGCACCCTCATTGAAAATTACTTCTCTATATCTGCGGCGATCACTCTCACACACTGTCGGCAGCACTCCTACTGCATGTTCTTAACTTAAAGAGACCCCTCCTCCAGTACTTCAACCACTGTAAGCACCCCCACCTTCCTCAGACGTCAAAGCAGTCCTCCCCTCATCATGACTTGAGTAATAATTCTAGAATGGCTGTACATTTTTCAGCTGTTTGGGTTGATTTCTTGCAGCACTTTAGCAAGTTTACCAGAGGAGGTATAGGTTTGGCTGACAGGATGGTGTTAATGCTTCAAGGGAGTGTGGAGAGATTGTATGAGGCCATGACTGCATCAACCTTGGCTTGTATGTTCGCCATCTCTAAGTATCTTGACGAGGAGGGGGATAGCACCTGCAGCACTCATGATCGGTTTGTTGATGGAAGAAGCAGTGAGGGTGAGTAGAGCAGCAGTCGCATACTCCTGTAGATTTGAGTTTGTTGATCGCAAGAAGCCAGTTAGTGGTTCCACTGCACCAGCATCCACAATCTTGATCTTGTTTCTAAATTGTGATATCAAAGTCAGCTCAGAGCTTTGGAAATTATTTATTGGTCTTGCAGCACAGAAAGAAGGAACATCATGGGGATACAAGATAATAGTTTAATTCCAGTTACTGGCATCAAATCTAGACAAGAAAATAAGGTTCACATAGCCTACTACTTCAAAAATAATCCTGGACTCTGTGTTAAAAGATACGTATTTGCGTGTTGCTTATCGCCTTTAAGCAATTCTGGACTCCAGATTAATTCTCCCTCCTCACTAAGACACTAGCTGGGGTTGTTTGATAATTAGCTTGTAATAACTTGTTTCGAACTTGACACAGTGGCAAGATAATCCTCACAATTAATTGTTGTTATTAGTGTTGTTCGGAATTTTTTTGATTGCTATGTCATCCTTAACCTTTACTCTGCCCCATAAACAGCCTAATTGAAACGTTCAAGATGCCCAAAACATCTAAACGATACACATAAACATAATAGTAGGAATATGGGACACTGCTTCACTCTTCATGAAATCAACTGAGTCAGCCTCCTATTAGTAGAAATCATTGACAACTTTCTTCTAAGTTCAAGGCAAGTTTCTATTGCAAAATTCATTTTAAATATCCCAAATCGAGGTTCTTTCTTCTTCGACTTACTTTTTGTTTTTGAGAGCAACCCACTGCACAGGTCTAGACTTTTTGGAGACCTTTGGTTGCTAAGCAGAGGTATGACCAATGATCACTGTGGCAAAGCCCCAATTTGTTTAATTTCCTTTTGGTAAGTTACATTCAATTTCACTATGAAATTGAATTGAATACCAGGACAGCTCTCATCTTTATATGTGCTAGGATACTGAGAATAAAAATGCTTAAAAATTACATGCGCACGCACACATACACATGCGCGCACAACATGGATCCTATTATATCCATACAAATCTTTCAAGATCACTAAGGATTTAGATTCTTAGCAAACTTGAATATTTATACAGGGCCTAGAAACTTAAATCACACTTTTTAGTTAACTCATGGAAGATCATATTCTAGCAAATACCATTTCACTCCTTATCTTGACATCTTATTTGAGTGCAAAATTATGTAACATAATTCTTAGTAATAATATGTTCTTGTAGAAAAACAACAACACAATCTACTAAATCAATTTTTCCTTCTTATTGCAATTTGAAATGTTCACCAAGGGATAAGCCTAGTATTAGAACTGACATCATGCCTTTTCGCCCAAGTCAGCCCTCCTTGCCTTTGACAAGCAATGCAAGTCTAGACATGAAAACAAAATTGTATCAGGTTTCTGAATAAAATTTTTGTCAACATGTCATTATGGTGAAAGAAAATTATAATAAGAAGAGTGGAGCAGATTTCTATAAAGGAGAGAGATGAAGCTAAAGAGGAAAATGGCAGTCAAAGGAATACAGTTCAAAGAGAAGTAACACATTTCAGATTTCAAAAAGAAGCTAAAGAAAAAGTAGATATCTCTGCCTTTTATTTCGTTTCAGGGTGCCTGGAGAAACATGTTTGATTACTGCAGTTAGTAACAAGATATCAGCCATCTTGGTGGTGACCAATATTGAGATCTTAGTATGTATATATATACTGTTTGACAGGGGAAGTGAAAAAAATTAAAAACAACCTAGATATTTCCAGATTTGAATCAATATTTTGGTCTTGGTCAATTTCATAAAAATGAGAATCATTATTAGCCCTTAACTTTGAAACTATTATTAAAAAAATAAAATAGTAACAAAAGGATTAGAGAACTTAGTCAATATATCAATATTGTATACATCAAAATCTCGAATATTTGTACATGCAGGTGTTTATACATGCGCTCGACACCAATGGGTGCTTTGACACCCACAAAAACTGATATCCTGGTCAAGATCTCAGCTTGGATGAAAACCTATCTGTGGAGAACAAAATGATATTGTTTGTTTTGTAGTAACTACTAGTCAAAAGGTATCTAGATTGGTATATTAAAAATTTAAATCATATATTTTATTTTCTTGAGTGATGCTATATATGCATCTTTTATTATGTGCAAATGAAAAACTCTATTTATCATGTGATATGACGGGATTTTTCACACATCTGAAAATTGATATGACATGGGCGATGACTGAATGTTGAGTCGCCATACTAGTTCGATCTAATGGGTTCGAAGAACATTTTCTCTGCATGAAACTGGTGCCACAAAATGTTTTCCTATTTTCTTTACTTTCACAATTATCCATTTTTTTGGTCAGGATAAATTGCAATATTTGTTAAGGACACATTGTAATATTAATCATAACAATGAACACGATTTTTCAAATAAGAAAACGATAAATTGAAAGAACATAGCCGAGCAAGTGGAAATAGTATGATCTGATCCTATGTGTAATATAGCTAGTCTCCTAGCAGCAATATAAATAATGGCAACAAAATGTATATAATAGAGTTTTTCAGGTGGTATTAGAACAAATATTGCAGTAAAAATGACTTGGGTCTTTTTTTTATATACTTTTCATAGAGAGACAATGAACTTAGTCATAAATCGACAACAATAATATTGCAACAAACTTTTAAATTTAGAATAATCAAAGAATGGAGGAACTGTCTCTTCATCTTCCTGCATGCATGACATTTTTTTATTAAGAACAGCTGATTGCATTTTAATTATCTCATTGGTCAACTACCAAAAATTTGATCAAAATTTTCATGCTAATTTTCTCTCCCTGACTTTTCCATATATTTAACATTGAAATTTGAACTCAAGTCTAAAAATAAAAATTAGTATTAACTATCTAGATTTTTTCCAAAAACAAGCTACAAGTGATAAGTATATTCTTCAAAACCATATGTTTTCTCCTATATTAAAAAAAAAAAAAACTTTAGGAGGGAAACTTTATTTCTTGTTATTTGGTTTTTTTTCTTGGGGGGAGCAGAGCACGTATAGTTTTTTTTTGGTGGGACGGAGAAACAAAAATGGCAGCCAGAATAATCTATTTGAAGGCTGCAAGCTGGAACAACTATGGTTTGTAGAGATTTATGAGAAGAAAAGTATGACTTTGAGAGAAACTAGTTGTTGTAAAGGAAGGTCTCCATCATCTAAAGTCCTCATGGCCTGCATTTGTCAACACTCAGGACTATACTTTTGCACACCGAAGACTAGGCGACAATTCTTGACACGTACAAAGTGAATGCAACGTGATTTGATGGATGGAATCATATGGCTTCGCTAATTAATCAATTTTCATAGTCCCTGTCCAAGCCGAGTACTGAGTACATATATATGCTTCCTTTGACAAAACACAAATACATATATATTTATATATGTATTGGTACTAGTAGGAATAATAATGGCACAATAATAACTATCTAAAAGTCCATTATGGGCACATGTTACGTCATATATGGGTGTCGAATGGGAGCTTGGTTTGAAAAAAAAAAGAGAAAAGTTTGTTGTTAAACTTTCAAAGAAATGGTTGACTAAACAATGGTATAATTTTCCTGGGACTCATCCCACCATGCATCATATAGCGTCAGCTGCATGTCAGGCCTCTAAAAGCACCAAAGTAAAGTAGTTCAATCAAGCCATTGGATGATTCAATGCAATACCAACGGTCATGCTTCGATGATCTTTTCCATTTCAAACATGTTTGCATCCCGGAGCATGGTGTGCATGCATGCTGCCAATTTGATAGTCCATGGGCGATATAGATGTCCAGATCAACTTGGTCATACAAATTAATCATAGAGGTGGAATTGTTCCTAGTCTTTTTTGTTTTTGGTAGAATGAATTGTTCCTAGTCTTTGAAAGATATAAATATCAGCTAAACCTAATTGTACAAATTTCTAATATATACCGTTAGTAGTAGCAATCAGCATTAAATTTATCGTGGAAGCACAATGACATCTAAAGGCGATAGAGCCGCACGCACACCATAGAATTTTTCAAGCCGTTTCTAGAAGTTCAAAGAGGAAATTGATCTCAGAGGCAATCCAAAACAGACACGCAAAAAGGTTAAGGTAGGCGTCAAACCGTTTATGCTGACCATCCAATGTTTATCTCGTTTCCTCCTCCTCCTCCTCCTCCTCCTCCTCCTCAATGTACAAACACCCACCTACTCCTAGATATCATACTCTTTATATTCCACTGTGAATAGAATTCCTTCCAACTAAACATCCCACCTTTCTCTTCTCCTCATCCACCAAACCACCTTAGAGAGAGAGAGAGATGGAAACGGAGGCATTTCCGTATAGGTTTTACAGGGGCATAAGGCTGTACTGGCGAAGGAGGAAGTATGAGAGGGTGGATGGCACGGGCTACCGGAAGAAAGCTGCGAGGGTGACGAGATTTGGGTCCGGTCGAGGAGGGAACCGCCGGTTCTGGCGGATCCGACCCCTCTTCAGGATCCGGATAAAGATCCCGTCGCCGGTCCGGCTGCTGGCCCGGCTCAGGGACGCGTACGTGGATGCCATGCTGGGTCTGGCCGGGAAGGGGTCGGCCTTGGTGCTGCCCAACGGACCGGAGGCGCTCTGGGACAAGCGGATCCCCAAGCGGCGTCCGGTCCGAGTCGACGCCGGCAGCTACTTCGAGCAGAGGCTTATACTTGAGATCTACAAGTCCGTGGCAGCTTCGAGGGAGCTGACCACCATTTGAAGTGAAGAAGAAGAAGAAGAAGAAGTTGGAGGGAAAAGCTTTCCTTGGTTGTGTTTCTTAGTATAGTTCTTTTATATCTCCCCATTTTTTCACTTTTTGTTCTCTTTTTGTTCACTTTTTATATTTGGTAATTAAGCCCGACTAGGCTGGGGTTCAAACCTGGGGGCCGCAGCATGTTGGGCTGTGATGGACCATCTTAAGGTGATGAGGTCCACTTCTGTGTAGAGATAAATGTATAAAGTTTCCTTTCTGAATTTTTTTCTCCTCCTGCTATCGGTGGCTATAAATAGAAAAACGAAAATCGGGGAAAGCTTTTTTTTGGTAAATTTGGGAAATCTTTTTCGTAGTCAGAAGAGATGGAAGCTAGAAATGTATCTTCTATTTGGGGATTCATATGGGGTCAGAGACCCCAAACAAAAACGGAACAAAAATTGCAAACGGGGAAAGGACCTCCCACCATCAGCCATAAATTAGAGTTCTTAGTTCTTATTTGCAGTCGTACCACAGTTTCAGGAAGCCTAGCTAAAGCATCAGCAGGCTGGTTCGCTTCTCTAAAACCATGGGTGGCCATGAAAAATTCTAAAGATGGCGTGTGAGAGTCTGTAGAAGGTTGCATTATTCGACGACCTCTGTTGATACTGTGCAATCCATTCGATCACCATGGGGTAGTCTCCTTCAAGCCAAATACTATTCATCCCATGAACCCGTGATCTTTAATGATGTATCCCGGCCCTACTTCCTCTTCAGACCATAGGATGGGGGTACCCAGTAGACTATTCTTGATGCGAATAAGTTAGGGCTCACAGAGCTGACGGTACCCCAGAACGGGAATCATTAGCTCCAGCTGATTCTGATGGTAAAGAATAGAACTTTTCAGCCAGGCACTAGGCAAAAAGATATGCATTGAAAGGATTGCATTGTTTCCTCTGAAATAACTCAGGATCACACAAAAAGACCGGTCAAACAATATTTTTTGAGTTCCTTATTCATATATAAATATCACAGATCCCATCAGCGAATAATAACTGATGTAGGACCAAATACACGCCCGTATGAGTTCTCATATACTCCCTTTGTTCAAGCCCTGACATTCTCGTCAGGCAAATGGTTCAGATCTATTCAAATATAATTACAAGCACCACGATCGGTCCGTGGTCAGTTTATATGAACCCATGCTGCAGTGTCCTCTAGTCCACATAGGCTATGGGCCGAGTTCGCTTTGATACGATTTGTCATAACATAGGACCTCACCCAAAAAGGCTAGCTGAAAGATATTTTTTGGATTCCTTAATTAGTTCTGTATAAGTATCCAAAATCTTTCTGACAAATAACCAATGTGGAACTAAATATATGCCCCTATAGATCCTCACATACTTCTTCCATTTAAATCCTAACGAAGACGGATCGTCACATACTCCCTCCATTTAAACCCTGACGTCCTCATCAGGCTAAAGGTTTAAATCTATCCAGATCTAATCACAAACACCACGATCGACATGTGATTAGCCTAATGAGCCAATGCTGCAATGTCCTTTAGTCCATATGGGTCATGAACCGAGTCCACTCTGATACCTTATCCAAAAAAACTAGTCGGAAGGTTTTTTTAGATTTTTTAGTCCTGTATAAGTATCTAAAATTTTTTTGGCGAATAATCAATACGGGATTAAACATAAGTCTGCACGATATCCTTGCATCCCTTGTTTTTAACGAATGTCAATTAAGCTTTGTAGACAGTCAAAGGAGGGCATTGATGGATAACTTGACTTCAAAATTATCCAAACTTAAGTTGCATGGGAGTAGTGATATAGAGGAGAGAGTTGAATATCAATAGTTACGTTATCTCTCAGTTGAGAGCTGTAAAGTATCAATAAAACAAAAATTACATAAAAGGAAAGCTTGAGCTTCAATCATGTTTATGTGCCGATGTCCTTCTAAAATTTGCCAACCAGAATTTATTTTAAAACGAAAAAAATTGCCAATCAATCTGCAATGTGGTTGGCCTCCCTGTACAAATGTTACACCCAATATCCACGGAAAACATTTGTCGTATTTAAAAGATACTTGGACACTGTGTTCTTTGTGATCATCCCAATGAATCCTTAGGTCATATCCTCATAATTTGTCATTTTGTCAAAGAAATCTGGAAGGTGGCATGCCTTGGAGTACTTGAAACTCCAGAGAGTTTTGCTGCTACAGGAAAAGTTTCTTTCCCAGAAATCTGCAATTGGTAATCATCTAATTGCTGCGATTTCATGGGAAACAAACAGCAGAATTTTTCTCAACAAGAAAAAAAATTCCGCAGCTAATTTAACCACCTCTGCAATCTTTCCTCCAAATGATTCTAAGTCACCTTTGAGTCTAATATCTTCCAACCCAACCTGGATTGGCACATCTATCATCCAGATCTAGTTTTGGTCAACAAAAGAAGGCCCAACCCAACCTGAATCTAATTTGCCGGATCAAAAAATTCAAATTATATAAACCTCCTCCTTCTTCGCCCTAAATATATTTTATAATTTCTTCGATGAACTCTCATTTAAACTAATTCCTCTTTTTATTTAAATAATTACATCTTCTTCTATATATTTTTAATTTATTAAATTTAAGCATTCGTATTTTATTATTTATTTTAGTGGATACTTATTTGTAGTGCCCTCTAGTTATATAAATATTGTATCTTGTAAACTACGGAGGATTACTTGGATGAAATTAAAAGTTTGAATAAAAAATCAAGTTTAAACCGGCACTTTTCAATTTTATATAATTTCTACTAATATTATATTTAATTATTAATTATTATATTTTAGTTAAAAAATATAATTAGATGTTTGATTGAAATAGAGGTGGCAATCAGGTGAATCCAGTCAGGTCGAGCAAGATACAGATTGGGTTGGACACACGATAGATCAAAAATTTATCAATTCAAATATAACCTGTGGATTAAATAGGGCAAAAATACTAACCCGAATATGATAATTTTACTAAACAGACAATCTAGCTCGATCTACAACAAATTAAAAATAAGTTAAATAGGTTAAATGGTTGAGTATCGCCAACCCTAGATTCAAACTGCAAATTGGATCCGATTTGATCAAATAATAAGTTGGGCTCGGATCTAACATCATAATTCGAAGCCCGATCTGGCCCGACCCGTTTGCAGCGCTCCAAGAACTTGGAGGTGCTTCCCACCAAAACTTCGGCGGCGGCGGCGTCGAAAGCCCGCGGCCATTTCCCATCACCACCGGTTGAAAAAGGATTACAAACAGTTCCCGGCTTTGGTTCAACGAAGGTATCGACGCCAAATAGCCGTCTCCGCCTTCGAACGCTATCAATTCGTTCGTCAATGGTTAATTATTCTCTCTCTGCGTTCCTTCTAGCTAAATTTCTAGGGTTTCTTTTTCTTCTCCCTCACTTCTTCTCTGTTTCTCCTTTAATTCGTTCGGCAGGACGAGCCTGGAGAAGAACTAGAGCCTCTTTTCGATTACAGCCGCGTCCAGCCAGCGGATTTCCCCTACTTCGACGGTCTTCTCTTTCCCTCTCGGTCTTCTTATCGAGATTATACCTTTTTTTGGATTTTTTTCTCACTTCTAGGGTTTGATTGGCAGATGACGACTTGGATTCGGTTCCAATCTTTCCTGGGATGAAGCGGAAGAAGACAGCTGATCGCACAGTAAGTTGCATCTCGTTCAACTTACGCCTTTTCCCCTTTCGTTTTGTGGATTTTTTCCACTAGATGCTCTCTCTCTCTCTCCCTTTTTGTTTTTGAATTTTGAGGATGGAAAGGTGAAGGAGAGCCGAAAGGATGTGGTTGTTTTAGATGATGATGATGAGAAGGGTGGAAAGGAGAGAGAAGAAGAGGATTGGTTGCCTCCTTCGCCGCAGAGGATCCCCAGTTCAGGATTGGCATTGCAGGAGGATAAGACTCTTCGGGAGCTGAGGTATACTTGAAACAACGCTTGTTTTTGTACTTCAAGAATTTTGTATTTTGTCTAGAAAATTAAACTTGGACCTTTTGGTAGTTTCTTATATTATTTTGCTGGGACTGTTTCCCCCGTTTCTTTCGCTTTATTTATACCTTTGTGATGAAGACAGCTTCCTGTATCAAAAGAATTCGTATTCCTTCTTTGAGTTTTTTTGCATGTCTAGGGGACTTTTAGAGGATTGTTCCCTTGATTGGCTGAGTTTATACTGCAACCTATAAGGTATCTACCCGCTAACTGGTCATCTTCATTCAATGGCAAGCCGCTCTTTAATTTCCTTGGTCAGGAAATTTGCCACTGATGTTACGGGATTGATGTCAAGCTGACAGCTGCTAGTAAAATCTGCTCATTCTTTAATGGAGCTTTCTCAACTTTGAGTAGTGTTATATATCTGCCCCAGTTTTTGATGGGAAAAGTCTTGGATGATGATGATGATACGATGATGGATCTTCTTATATTATTTTGCAGTTATAACCACCTGTAGTAATCCAAATTTGTGCCTTTTTCTCGTTTATGGCTGGTAATACCATTAAGGTTGTTAATAATAGAAAACTGTGAGATTTTTTTTTTCTTCTGTTTCCTGTGTAATGCATTCTACTATGGTATGTGGACTGTGGAGTGTTGCGCCTAGGGTGATTTAATTACTTGTATCATTCCCTTTTTGGGGATTTGAAGGATTTTGATGCAATAGTTCAAAGAATTTGCTCAAATTTGTGGAAGCTCAACGAGTGTCTAGAGAATTGTTTCTCTTATTGACAATGAAAAATATTTTAAAATTATTTTAGTGCCTATACTTTTGACCAATCTATAAAAAGAATAAAAAGCCCACCTTTAACACTATTGTAGTGGGTCAAACACTTTGTTAGAAGAATTTAACTCTCTAACAATTTTTAGAAACTGTAATCGAAAAGAG
Organism: Phoenix dactylifera; assembly: GCF_051530095.1. Classification (NCBI taxonomy): domain Eukaryota; kingdom Viridiplantae; phylum Streptophyta; class Magnoliopsida; order Arecales; family Arecaceae; genus Phoenix; species Phoenix dactylifera. The sequence goes on along the minus strand of NC_143198.1, from coordinate 25,871,132 downwards.
ATATCCAAGTGGCTAACACATATCTGTCTAAAATACGTACCCGAGATGGATTATCGGAGCTGGATGTGATTATTTAGGTAAAAAATAAGTGAACCCATGAAATATGGTAGTTTTTCCCGTTAGTTGTCAAAGATGATACATCTTTCTAGACATCACCTATTAAAGAAAAATGATTATGCCAGAATCCTTTAAAATGAATAACTGTTGATGGCTATATATTGCTATCAATTATTTTCTTCAATGACCTAACCAGTGATTGAGAAACTTTTAATCAAATTTGGTCAAAATTGGTCATTGATGTCGTGGGAATTGCGAACATGATCGCTGGCAAATATATTTAAGAGGACTGCAATGAGTCTATTTCAAGAGCATGTGAACATCAGGCTAGATGAACCTGCTTTCTGAAATAGCATAAAAAAAAGTTGACCTGATTGTGCACGATTGGTTAAAGCAGAGCAACAGTGATCTGGATTCAGATCGAAGGAGAATAACACACCAAGCTGCAGGCTCCTAAACCATGTCAAGAAGACAGGAGAGACCTAGGGAAGAGATCCAATTCACCTGCTAATCACTTAATCTCATTACATTTTTTTTAATACAGAACTTTATAGTTGAAATTCATTATGAACCTTGCTGCTTACGAACATCATACAAAGTGACATTTCTTTATAAACCCATCTGGTGAAACATGCAACTTAAATATGTAAGCTGGCAGGTATAGCATTATAATATGGGTATTAGGTAGGGTTCTTGGAAAACTACAAAAATTAAACAAAATTTTAGATAATGTGATGTTAAAAATTTATGTTTCTCTTAGAGCCATGAAATGCTCGATGGAGGAGATTAGAGATGTTGGAGCCATGAAATGCTGGATCGAAGAGATTAGAAATGTTACTGTAGTTTTACAATTGCAAGTATAAGAAATTTATTCAGTGTCATTGTGTTTCTAGGTGTCGTTTTCATAGGCACTTCTGGCAGTTTCTCTTTATGTTTATGAGCTGCTAGGCATGCTTCAAAATGTACACAGAATGAGTGCAAAGTGGGTTTTTTTGTGTGTGTGGTACATGGGGGTTTGGGGTACTCTGCAATGCCAAAATGCCTATTGCGCCCTTAATAGTCAACAGAAAACCAGTTTGACACCCATTCCAAGTACATTCTGGAGCACATATAGCATTTTCTTTTATTTATGATAGCTGGCTATTATTAAATGACAAATTTAGCTCTAATTTGAGTACCTCACTTTAAAAACAATAATCAAATGAAGATCAACGCGCAGAATCTACCGGCGGGGTGTTGGAATCCACCAACAAATACATTATGAAATAACTACCAAAATGTTAAAAAGCCCCACCAGCCTTTATATAGGCAACATGACAAGAAAAAATTTCTAAAATACCCCTATAGAGGAAAAGACCTAAATACCCACAAATAAGCTCTCTCTCTCTCATAATCCATCACCCAACCAAAGGGTCACCGGGTGGGCTGCCCTCCTGCATCTGGGACTATACATGTACCTGATCGATGATCTAGGGCTGGTGTCCGCACCAGACTTACATTCCAATGCAAACAAGTGAGGCTGTCAAACGGACTGCCAATACGATCTGATCAAATCTTCATGTTTAACAATGTCCATGCTTATATTTCTAATTTACCTTGGTAAATGTCTGACATGCTATAGGTAGTAATGGCATGAATCCTATAGGTCTATTTATGTGAACCTGAGCAAGCCCAAGCAACATTCTCAGTTTATTCGGGCAAAGAGAATTAGGAAGACACCTATACCTCCCAAAATCATATTCTTCTGGACAGATACTATAATAAAATTCTCACCTAGGAAAATCTGGCCAAAGAGTTATCCCCAGCTCCCCTTTGCTGCCAACTTTGCTTGAGATCTCAGGATACCATGGACCACCTGCTGATTGCTCCTCTTGTTCCATTTGGAAATTTTTTGAAGACAAGATCGGAGTCAAGGGCCGGTTGCATTCCCTTAATTGCTTTTGGGGAACCTGGTCTGCTAAGAAAATTCATCCTCACTAGCTACGTGGTTAGGATCCCTTGTTATTTGCTGGTGCTTATGGCTTGACCAAATCAGAGAGTCCTCTCCAACAAAGCCGGTGCAAGGGAAGACCTAATATGTTTGATACGTGAACTTTTTGTGGGACTGGACTTTGTCTGTCCCTAACAGACCTGCTAAGTCCATTACTTGTATCTCTTCTCTCCCCATCCCAACTCAACTTCCTCTGGGTCTTTTCTTTTCCTTTCTGAGTATTTTTTGTAGCTATTTCATTTTCTTAATGAATGTTGGGTGGGTTTTTCCCTCCCTTTCTATTAGAGAGAGACTGCTTTACTTCATTAACCCTGCAAGGAAGCTCTAATTTCAGGTTTGATTAGCCTTAAGGTCACCTTTAGAAGTGTTATAAGAATTTGATTAACATATTATTGGATTTATTCTTCAATACTAATAAATATGTAAAATTCATATCATGTTTAAATGTACAATTAGGCATATCTCCAAAATTTGACCCTCAATTTTTGAGTATTCAGATTGATAAAAAGGAATTCGAAAAGAGAAAAAAGTGACTTTGAGGCATCTGAGATTTACATTGTGCCTTGCATATGTGCTTCGAAGCGATTGGCATCCTTAAGTGTTTATAGACATGAAGACTTTAGATTTGGAACTACCAGTTGGTCTCATATGTCATGTCATTGATGACACTGTGCTCTAATTAGTATAACACTTACAGGATGAAAACCAACTGGTAGTTCCAAATCTAAAGTCTCATATCTACTCCTTGGTCAATCATATCTACTTATGGAAATTTCAGATTGAACTTATTTTTGTTTATGTGATCATCAGTCAGTTTGTTTAAGTTCTCATATCTACTCCTTGGTCAATCATTTAACTCATGATACTACGAGCAATTTTAATTATGATGTAACCTGCCAAAATATATATGTTCTTGTTTAATTGTTTTTGCAATACACTGTAATTAATTTATAGATTTAGATTCCTGGCATGGAAAATGTAAATTTGTGTATATAATAATCTCCAATAAAATATTTATACTCGTTATGGGATCTGTTTCTAATATTTGAACTCATTCAGCATGATGTTTAAAGAAAATAGATATTTGATGCAACAATCTCAATTCAGCATTGTGGCTGAATGATGATATTGGATCAAATTGTAATTCGTAACTTGCCATAATGATGTAACTGATTAATATTCCCTGTAATTTAGATTACAGAAGCAGGAGTTGGCATCATTAGCTCAATCAGCTCAGGATGTGTTGAGAGCAGTAATGGAGTCTGCCAAAACAGAACTTAGTAGTTCTGGAAAACCTATTCCAGAAGTCAAAGCGAGTCAACCATCAAAACCACAAGTTGAAAGGAAAAAAATTATTATATCTATTCAGGGCAAGGATGGACAAAAGCAGTTCCGCGTGTATTCGGTACTACTTTCAACACAGTTCTATGTTAACTTCAGTTCTACATTTCTATCTAGAGTTGTATATTTTTAGGACTCATTATATATTCTGAAGCTTGATAGAAGGGCCCAGATTTTATCACATATGCATTAGACTTGTTTACAATCTCTTGATTATATTGAAAGAAAGAGATCTCATGCTGTTAGAATTAATATCTAGTGATATTGTTGGTAATTGTGGACAACTTTGTAGGATACATGTTAATGGATCTTCATGCTGGGTCCTAGTTCTGGTCTCATTGAACTCAAATTTTTTGGTAGTAGCAGACAAATGTTATGTACTCCAGCTACACTGCAACAATTTTTTTTCTCAAGTGTGCTTTAATGTCAGAGTCTACTGCAAGAATACAGCTCTTGTGTATAGGTTGATGTTGGACCAATAGGAGGGCCAGCTTGTATATGATGATGGACCTTAAGTTATTATATTATAGATTTTGATTGAAAGTTACTACTTGCTGTTCAATGTCAGAAGTCAAGACAGAAATGAGTGATTTTTGTGGATTAAGGAAATAGGGAAACTTTCTAAGTCTGCCCTATTGTTTTGAAATGGGATTTGATAGATTTCTCTAGAAGCTTCAGGGCTTTTAGAGAGGGTTTTTGGGGGTGATATAATGTCGAATTTCAAGTAACAGCAAAGATTTCTGCAAAACTTGATGCTATAGTTCTACTTTAATATATCTAGTTAGTAAAGAGGGTTCAACACTAAGGAAAAAGGCTCTCTAGAATTCTTATAGAATCAAAAGTAAAAGAGTTGGGTCAAAAAATTGATCAGTCTTGATATATCTATCGATCTAATCTGTGGTGCAACAAATTGATACTGAAAGAGAAAAGTATTATGGAATAGTAATGAAGTGAGGCAAATAGTGAGAAAGAAGAAAGGAAAGGAGTTACTAGGGAGAAGAGAGAATAGCTGAACCTAAACATTTTTGTTTTCCTTGATCAAACTCCAATGTGTTGTCATTATTAGTTACATCTTTGGACTACTGACATTTTTTTCTCGCTCCATACATTTTTTTCCCTTTGGTTCATCTGGGTTACATCTATATATGCTTTAACACTTATTACATTAATTTTATATGATGTACTATGAACTGCTGATGTTACATGATGGGGACATGAATCCTTCTATCCATCGCAGTTGTTTCTAGCATTGGTTACAAAATCAGATGCAGGGTTCAGAAAAAGTTGTAGACCAATGACTTATGACCATACTGGACTTCCATGTTGGTTGGCAGTCCTAAAATTTTTACCAAAATGCAAATCCATGTTTGTGAAATCAGGAACTTCTGTGTGTATAAAATTTGAGATTTCCTTTTTATCATTATTACTATTCATCTTGAACTTGGTGTTCACCAAACTTTCCAATCCTTCTTCCTAGTTTGTTGTTTAACTGAATATTAATTAAATTGTTGACATCACACCATAATGCTTTTTCTTGTATTTTTAGTAAATGTTCTTCTTGCTTTAGGCATTCATGCTTGTCTTTTTTTTGCTGAAAATTCATGCTTGTTCCTATAGGTGGTGTTTGGTGATCCTCATCTCGGGTTCATCCGATCCTTGGTGATCTAAGATCACCGCTTTTGGTATGCTGTATTCTATCCACGGATAACTTGTCTAGTATTCCACGGAAATCCAAATTCACGTAATACCAAAACTATTTCTAATATGTTCCATAAAAATATATTCATGAATCATATAAGTATATTATGATAAAATATTAACATGTTTATTAATATTATAAATTATTAATATAATTCATAAAAATATATTTATTAATCCTAAAAGATATATTTATTGTTATTATAGAACTAATATTTTTATTTATACTTGTAATATATTAAACAATTGCATTATATAAATATAAAGTGCAATAATATATTTCTATTACAATTTGAAATTATTATTGAATAATAATATGAAATAATATGATTAATAATATATTATAATATAATATATTATCATACATACAATATATGTAAAATCAATATAATATAATATATATATATATATATATATATAAGATTGATATAATATATTAACAGTATATTGATATACCAATTTTTTCTGCTAGACTAGGAGGCATTTTTGTCTCCAAATCTTAGTCCAAGATCACCGCCTTGGGTGATTTTGGATACCTGACCTCAAGGACAGGTATTCCATCACTAGGTTGGACGGTGATTTAAGAAGTAGGAGTGATTTGGGATCATTGCCATATAGGATCACTTTGGTGCAACCAGACACGGTGATCTCATCATCTCTATCCGCATCATCCTTGATCTTGGGATGATCACCCTATACCAAACACCCCCATAAAGTTTGTCCATAGCTGATATTTTGTGCTTCATGTTCTTATAATTGTCATATCTTGATGAAAATATTTGATATTTCAGTCATAACTTATTATCTCATTGTGTATGTCTGCTTGTGTTGGGGCAGGGTATAGTTGCGCTCTTTGTATGTAGGTGGGGTGAAGTTGGGCTTCAATACTTTTTCATTTGTCCCATCCCTCGTTTTTAACAGTCAAGCAAATCTACATTTATATCTCAAAAATATTTGTGGAGAGCTGAGCTACACAAGCAAACAATTGGCCAAATACTCTGGCAAATCTTTAATCCCATGAATGGAAGTTCTGCCTGTAAAGGGCCTACCAACAGGCATGTGGCCTTTTATTCCAAACATGAATTACTTCGGTTCTGATTGAAATTGTCATGGATAGGCAAAATTGTATAGTTATGTCAATTACTTGTTGCAGAACTAAAAAAATTGTATGTTTCTTTCTCGTCATGCATGGTTGTTGTTGTTTTTTCCATGTTCATGTTAAGATGGATTCTTTATTGTCTTCAATCTTCATGCTTTAGAGCTTCAATTGTTTGTTCAGTGACTTGATGCTCTTTTACTCCCCTAAAGCTGATAACCTTTATAATAAATAAATTATTGTTAATTGAAGGATGACAAGTTTGAGAGGCTCTTTAAGATGTATGCTGAGAAGGCTCAGCTCAAGCTAGAAAACTTGGTCTTTTGTTTTGATGGGGATAAAGTCAGTCCCGCAGAAACACCAGAAGGCCTTGGCTTGGAGAACGATGACATGCTTGAAGTTTATGTGAAGTCACATTAGAGTTTTAAAATTTGCCTGTAACAAGTTGCTTCCCTATTTTGCAATGTAGATGTCATGCTAACTTGGAAAATTTTTGGGGTCACAGTCCCCCAAATTTAGTGTTGAATTTTGGGGTTTTTGTCCTCTTTCTTTTCTTTTTGGGTATAATATCTTCTGTATATCAATGACAATGACAGGAAAAAAATTGGAACAGTGTTTATTGAAATGGCAGTTAATATTTTCGCTTTGTGAAGCAAAAAAGAAGTATATCAGTTTCTCCTCTTTCGATGCGCGGTTCTTGACATTGCAACAACATATTCATCTTTCTTTAGTTTTTCGTTCTTGGTTTCAAGCTTAATGATGACTGGTCTGGAGTAATCCATTTGTGATAAAAGAAAGGCGTATGGAGTACGCTAGTCCATCACAAAAGATGTACATAATAATTGGAGCTTTCCAGCGTGAACATAATACTTGTTCAGTTTCTGAGATGGTAAGATTCTTTCTTGAATGTTATGTTTATGCGTATGATTTCAACAGATAAAATCAATTTCATGCCAGTCTTAGCAGAGGTTTGTTCCGTGTCCGAGCGATTAGTTCTAGCTGGTACTTCACATGCTTTAACTTTTGGGCTAGAAAACATTCAGTTGGAAATGTCTTCATTTAAGCTCTCCAAACTGCAGGTCGAAACAGATTTCAGGCTTCTACTACAGATGTTTTGTATGAGCGAACAGAGACTCATTGGAGATGTGGTTATTAATTATTTTCCCAGCTGCTGTGAGTTCATCAGTTAATTGTTAGCAGCACGATTAGACGATATATAAATGTGGTCAAGCATGTAATCTCTCTCTCTCTCTCCCTCTCTCTCTCTGCGCGCGCGCATATGCGTGCAAGTTTGCGCGTGCGTTGCATGCGTGTTTGCGTGTTTGGTGGTGAAGACGAAAGCTCTCACTGTAGTTGACTGTTGTGTTTTAAGTGAGCTTTGTATGGGTTCATTCAGCAAAATTTAGTTCCAGATTCAGGTTTTCTTCACATTGCAAGCGAGATTTTCTGAACTTCTCGTGCTTGAGCATCATGCGACCTTCACCTATCACTGTTCACAAAAGAATTTTCAGCACAACACCCATCGTTTTACATTAAAATCTGAGCAGTACGTGTGTGATTTAATAACAGTGAGTCACCTGTGGTTCGATCCAACTAGGCAAGCAGGGTGCATTTTAATATGGGATTCTGTTTCAACTTAATGGAAATTTTCAATTCACGGAAGGCACAGATTAACATTGGCTGTGCACAGCGCGGTGCAGAGCGATTGAATTGTAGCCTCGGATTGATCAGGTGAAGTAAGGTCAAAACATATGATGGTGGAAATATAAAAATAAGTATAGAAAACTTTTATAACAAATAATTACGAGAAAGCTCATCACATATGGTCAAGCTTGGTGGTCTTGTAAGGAACTGTACCCCATATTATTGTGTTGTGAGTTTTAATGCCCCTTTCTTTACTGATAATATGCCCCTTTCTCTTTTATTGAGGTGCTTTAGTTAGAAAACTATATATGAGCGCAATATTGGACGCAAACACCAGCTCATATTGGTCCTAGTCGCAGTATAATGCGTGCATTGCCAAATTCCTAAACTAAGGTCTTAGACTTATAAAAGCGTGGTTAAACATTATGTTAGACTTATAAATGTGGTCATTGTGATTAAACAATATGATAGGCTTATAAGTCTCCCCCTTTTTTGTGGCTAGAATCACTTCCAGTGATGCCCGATATCAACTTTCTGAAAATGACCTCAATTTTTTTCCACAAATCTGACCTCCAAAATCCATGTATTGCTACTCAGGCAATGTACGAAGTCTTACATCTACTGATGTTGAAGACCTACGTTAACTGTATGCAATCAATCCGTCGCTCTCGCCTTTCGTTATTGTTGAAGTTCTCATAACTGAACTGATTGGAATTGGTAAACAATGCACCTAAAATTCGCTTAGGCGTCACACAAGCACCCCATTCTCCACAAGGCAATGTATCTCCCCCTCCTCGCCCTGACCACATCCCCTGTTTAACTCCGAACAGAGAGCAGTCTTCTCCACCAATCATTAGCCAATGCTGAACCCAACTCGCATGGGACCCGCAACCTTTTAATCTTCATCTCTTCTTTTCCCTCGTTTGAGTTGAAGCACGAAGCTGCCCCCATGGAAGTGGTTCGAGCGAGATGGGCCTGAGTTAGTTAAAGATTTGACGAGGAAGCAAACATAATGGCCCCATCCTTTTCTCTTCTGCTCTTTAATGGCTAGCTCCGGAATACAATGGTAGCTCAAAGGTCAGAACCTTCCAAGCAAAGCAAACATAATCATAAGGTGACCCCACTCCCTAACCACAGAGGCCTTACGTGCCCAAACTCTCCCAAGATAGCTCCACCAGGCCCTTCTCCTGTCCCTTCTCTACGATATGTAGCTGGTTCTCCCTTCCCAAGTTCTGATATACTGAGTACTTCAATCGTCTGCTATCAGATCCTACTCATTTCTAGAGATAAAGGATTTAACAACACAGCTTTCCCGTACGCAGCGCCCGAGTTAGTAATCACATCTGGAAGAACTCAAAAATGTTTCAAACTGCAATGATGATGATCACTAGCTATTATTTCAGAAAGTAACAATGGTAACTCATATATTGTAATATCAAGTTTTACATAAACTGAACCTGCTTTATCTTATGAATAGTGGATCCAAAGCTATATTTTTAAATACCAAAGCCTCCAAAGTGCTGTAACAGCCATTCTAGCGTTAGTTCTGGTATAGCGTTGGTGAAACTTGGGTGGGGATCCAGAGGGCGTGAATAGGTAAATGAGGTGATTTGCTATTTACGGCCACGAGAAGCCGGCAGAAGCTGACAGAATCCGATTCCCTTCCACTGGAGACGTGACTTCGACTATCATGTGCCTTTTTTTTTTTTTCTTCCCTCTCTATTTCCTCCAATTTTTCCCTTCTGCATATAAAAAATTAAAAAATTAAAATATTCTTGGTCACGATATAAAATTAAAACAAGTACAGCGCTAATAATTCGTAATAATGAGCACAGGATCAGATGGTGAGGGCTCTCTCGATCACGGCCGTCCATTCATCACAGGGTTGCATGCCCCGCCATTTCCTGACCGTGGGCCCCACGCGTTCGACGGTACTGATCGAAATGCTGCCCTTTATGAACTCCGCACGGTCGTTCGCGAGCGTGGGGCAATTCTAGGAATGGCAAGACCCAGGAGACCCCCCATACCGAGTTACCAAAATGCCCAGAGCTTGGCCATTGGCTAGAGAACTACCAGCGAGGGCATTATAGTAAACTAAGCCAGAAATTCAGTTACGCCACGTCGGCGTGCCGTGATTTCGTCTGATGTCCGAAGGGAAGGAGGGGAGGGGAGAAGACGGAGCGGGACGTCAAGAACTCTCTCTCTCTCTGGAATTCCGTTATGAATTCCGTCGCGACGGTTTTGAGGCGTCGGTCTCCTTGGCGCCGAGCATGCTCCCACTACTCTCCCGTCTCCCCCTATATATACTCGCTCTCTTCCCAATTCTTGAAACCCTCCCCTCTTTCTCTCGTCTCCCTTCTCTCTTCTCTTCTCAGCTAGCTCTCTCTCTCTCTCTTGGTTTAGGTGAGCTGCCGGAGAGCCATCTAGAATTAAATTCTCGATGAGATTTAGCTATTTCTACTGATTTTTACGTCATTTTTATGAAGAATTCTGGTTTTATATCACGATCTCTAGCTGATACTATCCATCTGCGTCTCGGATCGCACCTACAATGTAGTTTATTTGATGATTTTGCTGTTGCTTTGAGTATTAATGGATGATCGGATCATCTCCGATGTTACATGAAGAGCAGCGTGGATGAGCTCTCCTTTCCGTTTTCTATTGTTTTTATTAGCATCTGATTAGCTTGAGAGTTATCTGTGTTTCTTGCGTTCTATTAGATCCACGAGCTTTTGCTGATTTCTTCGTTGAACTGAATCAATTTTCTTCCATTTGATCTAAAAATATTGGATCGTATTATGGGTAGGCTCTTAGTAAATAACATGCAGGATTTCTTTTTCTCCTTTTCGATTTTTTTTAGTGGAGTTCTCGGTGAATGACCATCAATCGCTTCTATGCAAAAAGTGTTGATCCAGATTTTATTTGATTTTTCTTGATTTCTTTTGCGATTTTTTACTGTCTCCATCGGCAGAGACTCTGGCCGACAGGATGCAGCAGGAGCTGGTGACTCCCACCAATGGCGAACGACTGAGGTCTGCCATCGGATCCGCGCCGTTCCTATCTCCAGATCAGCGGCTATCTTCTCCCCCGTACTTCGCCAACGGTGGAGATTTCTTTTGGCCCTATACGTCGGTTATCTCACCGACGGAGGGGACTCCGACTCGCGTGGCTCCTCTCTCCGGCTCCGCGTCCGTGTCGCTCACCCCCTCCTCCGTCTCCTTCGACGAGGAGGACCCCGCCGCGACCGAGAACCGCCTCTACCTCGCCCGCCTCACCCTTCAGTACCAAGAGATCGCGGAGCGCTACGAACTGTGCCTCTCCCACCTCCAGGACGCGGCCCAGGAAGCGGAGGCCCTCCGGCAGGAGAACGCGAAACTCCGAATCTCCAACGGCGAGCTCGCCAAGCGCCTGAGCCTCCTGTCCGATAAGCAGAGCCACCGGATTGCGTCCATCGCCGCCGGCGGACACCCTGCTCTGTCGATCGTGGACGAGTTCCGCCGCCTCCGCGTCGGGGACCTGCCGGCGGAGACGAGCCCGACGAGCGTGCTGGCTTTCCAGGAGAACCGGTTCGCGAGGCGGACCGCGGAGAAGCGGGTCCTGATGCCCAAGAGCATCTCCGTCAGGTCCAGCGGGTATCTCAAGCTGAACCAGGCCGGGTCGGCCGCCAACCGCAACGGCCGGCTTCGCGTCTCCAGCCCGGTCATGCTCGGTTCGGTGAGTCCCGTTCCACCATCCACCTCCGCACTAAAGCTTTCTTGCGGATCAAGTTAAATTAGTTACAATTATTTCATGTAGGAATGAAATCCCCACGAGGAAATGATCAGATGAGTACAATATTTCTTTCTTTTTTTAATACTATCCGTCCATTCACAGTCGAACGGCTCATCTGATCGTTTTCTCGGGACCCCAACGAGCGAAGCTCTGGTACATGGGGAACAACAAGCATCGCTCCCTGAAGCACGGCTCCTGAAGCCAGCATGCTCGGTCAGTCTGAATAACGGTCGTTATCCCAGCATTTTTATGTCAATTCGCTCAAGGGTTAGAATAATTAATCTTCTTTGGCGACGCCAGCCGTTGGCATGCATTTTATATAGATCTCCATTTCAATCTCTTTCCTTCATTAATTTATTTATACGGAGTAGTTATGCATGTTCCAACGGTTGATATTGCCAAGGAAGATAGATATTTCACACAAATCCTTTATATAATATATTAAAACTTTCATATCTGTTTGAAAATAATATATGTTACTGTTAGATTGCGACGTGACTTTGTGCCCTAAAAATTCTGTTATTATATGTCATTTTTTATTTATTAGTGGTTATTAACAAATTAAAAAAATCCAGACGCAGCACTGCCCAAATAACGGCCGTTAATTATATTAAAATGGTAAATAATTGTTTCAGACGAGTCCGTCAAAACAGGATGGCGGCGTTATTAGGAACTGCCATTGATGGACCTGTGCGGTGGACGGCAACAGATGGCTATACCATCAAATTTCTTGCTGAGATGTGACATCTGATGAGAATTGAAGTCCATGCAATGGACGGTTCAGATTGCTCTGTTGATAAACCAGAAATACTTTTTTTTTATGATAGTAGGCGGTATAAAGCTTGCTTATGGATTTCTCTGTCCGTCTTAAAATTTGTTTGCCAGGCTGATTGTTGATTTATCTATATGAATTTGTTGCTGCTGTTGTATTGTAACTATTATTTAATGGGAGCAGCAGCGGGTTTACGTGGGCGGGGGGAGCAAGAAGAAGGGGGAAAGAGGTGGAGAGGAGGACGAAGAGGGTTGGGAAGCGCTGGAGCTGGAGGTGTACAACCAAGGGATGTTCAAGACGGAGCTGTGCAACAAGTGGGAGGAGAGCGGGGAGTGCCCCTACGGCGAGAACTGCCAGTTTGCCCACGGCATCGCCGAGCTCCGCCCCGTTATCCGCCACCCCCGCTACAAGACCGAGGTCTGCCGCATGATCCTCGCCGGTGACACTTGCCCCTACGGCCACCGCTGCCACTTCCGCCACGCCCTCTCCCCCTCCGACCGCTTCTTCCTCCATCCTTCCCAATAATTCGTATCTACTATGATCATCAAAAGTAATATTAAACAAAACCAGCAAAATCCCGAAAATTTCCGCCTTGATCTCCCCATCTCAAGGAGAAGGAAAAAAGAATAACAACAATTCAGACAGTGGTGAGGCCATGTGAATATATATCGAGGAGACCATTAATGTGGAGGTAGGTACATAAAGCAAGGGATTCCCACAACGGAACGCAATACTTGAGTTAATTTGTTCTGTATATATCCCTTCTGATGATGATGATAACTATATTATATATGAGTAGCAATAATTAATGATGAACGATGATAAATATCTTAGGAGAAGTGTTTGCTAAGGGTAGGTAAGGGTGTATAGCTCGGCCACCAGGAAGTTTATTTTCTCACTTCTATATATTCCATTACTCTGGTTTCCGTTTCTATCACATGCTGATTATGGCTCCTGCTAGATAGTGGAGAAGCAAGATGGCAGGCTGTGTTTCTCACGTGTTCTTTGTTTTCATTTAATTTTTCTAATTACTCCAACGTCTCCACCAACTTCTTGTAATGATGGAGAGACATGGCTAATCTTACAAAAAAATATATTTCCCAATGATGCCCCTTGTCTGCCCGTGGTACTTAATTTAGTCTGTGTTATTGAGAATAGAGGAAAATTAATTTACTGTTCCTCAATCCGTGCCGTTTGGTGCAAAATGTTGGATGACGTTCAGCTGTTCTAGCGATGACTGATGAGGTCTTATGCACGTACTTGTGGATCACCAGGCTGGTCCACCACGACCGGTTTAAACCACGCTGCACTAATCTAGGCCCTAAAATGTGAAATGGGCCTATGTTAAAGTTTGGACCTGACATCAGCCTAGGATCTCTGGTCAAACGGACGAAGACATCCTTGCTCCCAGATTGAACACGTAGGAGGATAAAAACAGTTGCTGTTTGTATTTTATTTGCACGGATTTAGTGCTAGCAGAGTATAAGTTTAAAAAACCTTACGGGCTACAGACAGTTTGGTACGAGAATTCAGAACCAATAAGGAGTATCCAGTTCATTTTTGCTTCAAAACTGAAGGGACCTACATGTATTTTAGTCCAAGCATTGACACAAAGGGATCAGGTAAGAAGGAGAATGGCCCGAAGTAAGTCCAACTTGGGATCATAGTTGATACGTTCTGCAGTAGCAATGAGACTTTTAAACGGCAGTATAATCGTTACCCTGCTCCATTTCATGTAGGGCCGCAAAGGAGCCGGCCCCTTTATAACAGCTCCAACTTGGGAAATCCGTCATCGAACAGCTCATGCAGCTACTTTTGTTTTATTTAAAAGTGAACTATGCTCCGGAGATTGATCCATATGTTTACTCAAAGTTCATCTTAACATATATGAAGTTAAGAACCTGAATATACCGGTCCTTTTGTTTGCACCAATGCCTCGTTTAAGGCAGGAGACAACTGGTACACGCCAATCCGAAGATCAAGCCAACATATGTGTTATATTTAGGAATCACAAACAACATAGTTTTGGATTCAATTGGACCTTGCACATAACGATTCTCCATGTTTGCAATAGGATTATCGGGCTTGTTAGAGATTGCATAAATGATCGCCATAGAATGGCCTTTCCTTCAAACTCTCTATTTTTATTTTTATTTTTGCTACAATGGATGACTCATATACGTCTAATATGAATACATCTAGAAAAAAAAATTAAAATACAACAAATCTCGAAGTACTCTAGCAACTCCCTCTCTCCAAACTCTTTTTCGCCCATGCCAGTATAAACGAGAAAGTAAAAGAAGTGGAGGGTAGTTGCCTCTTCCAAAGAGTTGGCCACACCGCCCTAAAAAACCAATTCCCATCTGATCTCCACCTCTTCATGGTTCCCATCGAACTTATGATTTTCACGAATCTCGCCCCCGGACTCTATTCTCTCCAAATCCTGGTGCCTTCCGTTTCCACCGTGTTCTATAATCCAACAAATGCATTTTGCAATTAGGTGCTCTATTTTAATCTCATTTGGCAAATAAATTCTTAGGTTGTCTAGGTTTTGAAAAATAAAATAGAAAACAGTAGTGACTAGACATTTGCATGTGAGACATTTGTACCTTATTTTCTTTTTGCAAATATACTCTTGTTTCAATGGCTGCTCCTGCTAAAAAAAAAAAAAAAAAAAAAAGGAAAAAGAAAGAAAGAAAAGTCCACAACCGCTGCCGAATTTACGGAACAGTTAAAAAATATTTAATTTCGTCGTTTGCTTAGGATCATAGGAATATCCTCGATACGATTCATATATAAATAACGAATAAAAAAAATTAGGAAAAGGTCAGTCGGTGGTTTCTCCTCCTAGAGTCGGCAACTACACCGCACACTATCTAAGACGAGGCAGTCCCAATGGCCGAGTCGAACGTTGGAGCGAGACGCTGAGGGGCGGGCAAAACCCTAGATGGCATCCGCTCTCCTCTTCCACCGCCATTGCTGTCGGTGGTCGCGATCCCCTCTCCGTCTCGGCGGCGCCACCTCCACACGTCGCTCTCTCCTCCGCTTCGCTTCAAGCCTTTCACCTCATCGCAAAAAAAAGGTGTCCGAAGTACCCCAAGCACGGGAGAATCCAACTACCAATACCACCAGAATAAAGTATCTCTTTCTCTCTCCCTCTTTCTTTTCCTTTCTTTCTCGGTGATTCTTGCTTCTTCGATGGATCCAAGGGTTCTTGGGCAGAGTTCTTCAAAGATCGAGACTATTTGGGGCGAGGATTGTGGACACCACTTGTCGGTGAGTGTAATCAACTTGTCAAGATCTTTTCTTTGTAGTTTTAGATGCTCGGATTCCAAGATTTTAGGAGTTTAACCGTTTTGTCCGGACATTCGATGAAAGGTATTTGGAATTTTAGATTCTTATTAAGGCTGTGGGCGTCTTGATAAAATCTCTTGTAATATAGTGCATTTCATAAATTTCTTTTTAGTTACTTCGGATATCGCCGTAGTACTCAAAACGATGCGCTTTCTGGCTGAGATTTTTTTTTCCTGATGGAAAACATTGATTTGATTTATAATGTGAACTAAGGATGAATCTAGGGATATTTGATTTTGGGGGTAAAATATGTTAATGTAACCTAATTGCAGTGCTATTTTATAAGGAAGCTTTGTGCTATGTACCATTGGGTGTTTTTTGGCGCATATGTATAATATTTGATCAGATGTTACCTTGCAGATACTTCTTTAATTATCAGTTGTTTTGTACAATTGATCATCTTGTCTATTATTTGATCGCATGTTCCCTTGCAGATACTTCTTTAATTGCCAGTTGCATTCTGCGGCAAATAATCTTGATCTGTTTTTTCATGTTGTTTATTTATTTTACAAGTGACCTAGTTATTAGAACAGAAGGCTGGTAGCTTTTTTCTTTTTTTAATTTTCTCCAGAAAAAATTGGTAATGCATAATTGCTTTTTCTTTAAAGCTTTTGGTTCTTGGAAGTTCCAAGATCTTATAGTTTTGCTTTATTAATTTGATTTATCTAATTATTTGATGTCATATCCTTTTTTTAAAAAATATGTCTAAGTGTTGATGAAGTTATATTTTGGATTCCTGTTGATATGAACTACTACACAGTGTCATGTAATGAACTATGCTTCTTAGATGTAGAAAAGGAGAAAGATGTTAAAAACAAAGTATAAGAGATATCAAATATATTTAAAGATATAAACGATACGATGTTTTATAAAATTGAAGATTTAAGAATCCACCTGCCACAAATTCTATTGAGAAAACCAATTTGGGCTCAGCACATAGTGATTCATGAGTAAGAAGTTATAATTTTATCAATGGCTTCAGTCTTATTATCTGATTATATGTTATTTAGCATGTGTAGTGCACATAAATTATGCAATTTGATTATATGTCAATTTGATGGCTTGTTGATCTATCTGAATATAGGTTCATAAATCTGTTTTGCTTGCACACTGAGAATATCTCTAATGATGATCTGTCTAATAGGCCTCTCACCTGCCACCTCCTTGGCCAATTGGAATCTCTCTCTCTCTCTCTCTGCCCTCTTCCTTCATTTTCCATCTCCTTTTGCAGCCTATGTTAGACCCCAACTCTTTCTATATGCAATAACCATACCTTTTTGGGCCTCCATAAGTTTCAATAATCTTCGACTTAAGTTATATTGTCAAATCATGGGTCTGTTCATGGATATTATGGATATTGTGGTGCATGAGTTAGGGTTTCCAGGGGCTATCACCTTAGATCTCCTAGTTCCATATCTAATAGAGACAATGTCTATCTGTATCATTGTTATTATAGTGCAAACTCCTTGCTATTGGACACCAAGCTCCACATATATAAATGTATATTTCATAAAGGCACCTCTCTTACTTCAGCTGTTGTTCACTTTCTAACGGGAAGAAACATGTTAAGTTGAATAAGATGAAAAAACAATGATTTCATTTTCCATTTTAACTTCTCTTGTAAAATCCCAAGTACTACAATTATTATCTTCTTGCTCCCTTCTCTATTTCTGTCTAGAACCAATTAACAATCTTGGAATTTTATTACCCGAGTAATCTCTCTCCTTTCTTGTTTTGTTTAGCAAAACAATCTGTTTTCGGACTAGGGATGGAAAGACGGTAGAAAAATGATGTATGTATCTTTATTTTGTTTTTAATTTTTAGTATGTGTCGCACTTTCTGTCGTCTAATTTCTATATATGTTTTTCTTCATTTGAATTTGTGTTTCTTGGTTTGTATTTCTATCTTTTGTTTATTTTTTCTGTGTTTTCTGTATTTTATTCTTTTTTAATTATTATTTTTAGTTTTTTATGCTCTTCTCTATTTTACTTTTGCAGAACCGGATTAGCATTATTTTTTAACTTTTTGTTTTTATCCATTTCTGTGCATTCAGTTTTCCCTTTTTTTCTTTCTTTAAAATTCTGTTATGTAGTTTTGAAGGGTGGATTTTATTAGTTTTAGTTTTATGTACTTATATTCATTTTTTTATTTCTTGAAAGAGTAAGACTAATATTAGCACCTCCAGTCATGCAAAAAGTTTCTTGGACCACATGGCAGAGGGGATTGGTCTGATTTATAAGGGGCGTTCAAGTATGACAGTGCCACAGCGAATAGTGGGTTGGCATGGGAAAATTTTTGTGTGACAAAATAGTGCCATATAACATGTTTTATATCAAAAATTAAGTCTTTTATTTTTTTAATCTTTTCTATTTCTGTTTGGTTTCCATCTTCATTATCTTTTCACATATTGATTTTCTTTTTCTTTTTGTTTCATTTTTCTTTTATTTTTCTCATCTATTAGTGCTTTATTTTGTTTATATTATTTTCTTAGTTTTGTATTTGGGTTATATCTACACATTTACTTTTCCAGTTCCATATTTGTTTGGAATTACTTTTTCTTTTTAATTTTTGAAAGAATAATTACTTTTCCTCATGCCATTTGGTAGAAGGGAATAGATGTCATTTATGAGGGGTTGTTCAAATAACAACATGCCATGCCAGTTCCATCCTGGCACTTTTGTGTCATAGAGAGGTGCCCTAGCATTTGTCTTTTTTAATATTTGGTTTTATATTTTTTTATTTTGTTTGCCTTTTCTGTTATTTTCTGTTATTATTTTTACCCTGGCAAAGTTCAGCTTATTTTCTTTCAATCTATTTTCTGTTTCTATATGTGTAGTTTTCAGTTTGTTTTGTTTTATTTTTTGTATGGTATTTTGTTTCATTTTATTTAATGAAAAAGTGATGATTCAGGGGGCCATTCATCCACAAAAGTTTCCTCTTGCCGTGTGCTAGAGGGGATAGGTGCGATTTATTGCAGGCCAATGGGATTCAAGAGTGGTTGGTCAAATAATGCTTGTGCCATGTTGGCACTAGGAATCATTTGTGGGATATATTGGTGCCATATAATACTTCTTTTTCTAAAACTACGGTTTTATGTTTCCTTTGTGTTCTATTTTGTTTCTATTTTCTTTTTATTTGTCCTTTATTTTTATATCACAAATTTGGTTTTGTCTTTTCTTTTCTTTATCTTTTTCTTATTTGTATCTTATTATCTTTTTCATATTCACGGTATTAGTTATGAATTGTTAGTTCTATAATTCTATTTTTATTTTTTTTTTGGATTTTGAAAGATTGATGCAATGGATGACACCTTTCACAAAATTCCTCCCTCTACATGTAGAGGAGATTGATGCGATTCACAGGGCTGGTACAATTCAGTTGGGGTTGGTCAAATAATGATGTGCCATGCTTTGAGAGGATGTCATTTTGTAGCTTTTCTTTTTCGAAAATTCAGTTTCGTGAGTGCCTTTCATTCAATTTTGCTGGTAATCTAGTTTCTATTTTAAATTTTCACTTTTATAAATTCATTATTGTGTTTTTTTGGACATATCATTTTTCTATATATTCAGTTTTTCTTTTTATTTTATGGTGAATATGTCAATGGTTTTGTATATCTGTTTGAAATTTCATTTTTGCTTTTATCTTCCTTTTTTTGGAAATAACAGTGCTCTGTGGGTGGCTGCTCGTCGGCAAAATATTTCTTGTGCCACATGGTATAAGGGATGTTTCGGATTCAAACAGGAGCTAGTCTAATTTATGAGAGATTGGTCGAATAATAATGTGTCATTTTAGTGCCATGTCATCCAAGGGAACTTCTTGTTTGATAATGGTTCCCTATGACAATTTTCATTTTGAGTTTTATATTTTCTTTTTTATTCAATTTTGTTTTTATTTTCTGTTTATTTTTATCTTTATTTTCAGTATCTCACAAATTCAGTTTTATTTATTTATTTATTTTCTTTCATTCCTATTACTAGTTTTTATTTATTGAATTCTTCTTTTAATTTATTTTATTCATGTTATATTTAGTTGTGTAAACTGGTTTTGTATATTTTTTTTTTTTTTGTGGATAACAGGATGAGGCATTTGGTTTGCTTTGCAGAACACGATGTTCGTCCAAGGGAACTTCTTTGTGTGACAGCATTTTTCTTTTTGAAATGCACTTTGATATTTCTTTTCTGTTCAATTATGTTTCTATTTTCTGTGTTTTTTCCTTTTTTTTAACTTGCACAAATTTAGTTTTGTATTTTCTGTTAGTTTCTTTTCTTTTCTTTTCTTTTATCTTCTCTCTTTATAAATGGTCGTTCCTACAGCAGCATTTGCAAAGGAGGTGTTGGACCAGGTTTTGGGAGGGTAGCATTGTTGTTAAACCAGATGGTGGCCTTCCAGAACAGACCAAAGGGGTTGTGAAAACAAGGTGGATGGAACCATATTTGTCTTCCCGGAGCGTGAGGGAAGGGAGTAGTCTTTGGATGTATGCCTTTCATCCGAAGTAATGATTATTGCTAGAGGACAAGGAGGACATGAAAAATGCAAGTAAAGATTAGATGTTTTTTATAAATAAATTTACTTAAGGTATCATTATGTTGTTGGCAAATAATACGTGGAGAATACAGAACCTTAGAATAATTTGAGGAACTTGTGAACTTTATATAAGTATTGCTGATTTCATTGTTTGCTATCCTTTGAACAGGTTGAGCCCATCACCATGGACAAGTTCCATATTCATGGTTTTATGAAGAACTCCTTTTGTCAAAGAAGTGAAAGGAAGGTCCATGAGGCCATTGGAAATGTATCTACCAGATTTAGCTCACATCAGTGTTTTAAATAGTTTGAAGGTTGTGCTTCTGCTGTCGTGGTAACCTGGTGGGACAATTCTATGAAGACATCAAAAGTAGAAATAGTCAAAGAGAAAAACAAAAAAAGGCAAAAGAAATGAAAAACTCCGGCATTTTATGTTTTGATTTCCAGAACATGTGTGGTTCCATATAGAACCTTCCATCGGTGCATCTTGACTAACTGGGGTTTGTAGAGTTGGTAATGCTATACTATGCCTACATGCAGGTGAGTTGCACATTATCTTATACATTAAGTTGCCACTGATAAAAAAAAAAAAGGGTTCCTTGTATTAATTATAACCTTGGTAACAGTTAGTTGTTGCTGCATGTTGGTTGATTTGAAAAGAAAGGAATGCCCGTATATTTATTAAATACTTCGCATTATCTCTCAAAGCCTTGCCTAGTACTCTATCGGAATGAAAAAGATTTTTCATCAAAATAAAAAAATGTGGGAAGTCTTCTGGAAGAAGTTAAGTTGGTTTATTACAGGCTTTCAAACATAAGCTCGTATGTGGTTGTTGCTTGTTAAGCTTTTTTTGGTTTGAGCCTTTGCTAGTCCTTTTTTTTTCCCTTCTTTTATTTCTTTTTTTAATTATTTTTTAGAACTAGGATGGGAGAAAATCCATCTAAAATTGACTCAGAGCGAGACTTTTCATGCATTGGCATCAAATTTCAATGATTTTACCAACTACACAAGTTGACACCCTTCGAGTTTTGAATTCAGGTGGGTTGCCTTTCCTTTTCTTGGAAAATGCCTCCAAATTTGTTATTTGAAAGACTGTGATATGTCTCCATGTTCATCGGCGGGATTCACGCTATACAGCATTGTGTTTATCACTGAATTTCATTTTATTGAGGTCTTGGTCATATATGTGGACCGTCAAGCCACTAAATTTTAGAAATATTTACGTCTCGTCTACGCTGAAGGCTGCCTTTGATGCGGAACTCTGCTCGTTTTTCGGCAACTTGCATGCACTGGCAATTCAAGTCCAGGCTCCAAGTCCCAGTTGCCAGTGTTCTTGTGAAGCATGGATTTCTCTATGACCACAGAAGCAGCATTCAGTTTTAGCGTTGTGCTCTTTAAACGAAGATTTAATTAACCAGTTGGTCAAGAGTTTGTGATGTAGAGACTTGGAAGAAATGTGATGATGGAGACCTTTGTGGCTGCGACAAAGTTGTCCAAAGGGACATTTGAGTGACAACATTCAGAACATTATTTGAGTAGCGGAGCAATGCATCCATGAACGCATTTGTCAAGAACATGATGAGACCATCTTCCATCATCCTGTACCTTATGGTACTGATAGCCATCTTCTTTGCAATGAAATCTGAGTTGGCTAATGGAACTTGTAAGTTGGTATTTAGGTACTTTGCATATAATTATCCTTGTTTATGACAACCATTATATTTATCTAGATTTTGATGCCTTTTGTTTCTTTATATTCTAGGTTTTATGAACACTGAAGAGAGGATGCTGTTTGAAAGACCCGGACTCAACCCACCACCACCGCCGACCGGTGCTGTAAGTCCCATAACGGCGGTAGCTGCTCCACCTCCCGTGAGAGGAGATTGAGTTTATAACAAACAAAAATTTGCCATAGACTCAGGAACATGTTAGAGCCCAACAGATTCAATCTTTGGAGTTTTTGAGTTATATAGTAGAATAAACGAATATGATGAGAGCTGAGAACATATTGCATTCAGCATAGCAACTATATTTATTATCATATTGTAATGCATACCGTTATCTTATTAATTGTAGATATATTATATATATCAAAATAATCGTTATCTACTGCACTCTGGTGCTTCCTCTGACTCGACATTTGTGCAGGATGCTCATTTCCTCTTGAAATTGTGCATGTCAACAATCCCCAGATGGTTCTCATGGTGTTTTTCTTGTGGATTCCATGTATTCTGAGTTTTTTATATTCACATGCATTAAACGAGCCTAAGCAGCTGCAAAAAAAATCAAAGGATGTAGACAGTGCTGATGAGGATGCGCGGAATAGTTATCCCGTGGAGGAGCTATAAGGATCTCAAGCTTTCACTCCATTTTTATCTCACTTGCATTTAAACAGGTGGCACGTACCTATCAACTACGAAACGATTGCCATGCAGAACCGAGAAGCATATGTAATCCGCAAGGAAGAATTTAATAGAGTCCTTATATATCATGTTTTGGCATAATATGAAAAATTCCATCATCTGCAGGGAATGTTCTATTCCCATCCCAACGCATCTCCACAAGGAATGATTTGCTTTAATAAAAAGAACCCAAGAGGGAACGCCATCTCATCATGCTTACAAAACTACACACCGGTACAAAGAT
Organism: Phoenix dactylifera; assembly: GCF_051530095.1. Taxonomy (NCBI): domain Eukaryota; kingdom Viridiplantae; phylum Streptophyta; class Magnoliopsida; order Arecales; family Arecaceae; genus Phoenix; species Phoenix dactylifera. Next base: position 25,848,239 of record NC_143198.1, on the reverse strand, counting down.
CTCATCATGTTTACAAAACGAACCTTTTTTATAATTGTAAGATATTGTAATCTAACTTCCAAAACTATGTGTTGTTTGTCATCTGCATCAATATCCATGCAATGTCTTCTGCAAACTAGTCTAATGCAATTATGGAAACCTTGGCCAAAAAGGGGCACAATCCTATTTCCCCTATTTTGATTGATCGACTCCTGTTTCTTCTCGATTCTGGCTACTCCCACCGTATGTGCTCGTCGCTAGAGCCTACCTTCGGTCCCTCATGGTGGCAAAAAGCCATGGTCGGAACTCCGACCACCTAGATGCTGTGGATTCCATGGTTTAAGGGGTTGCAACTCTAGTTTTAGATAGATTTCGCACCACCGGCCATTTGTCGTTGTCTGCCACTTGTTGGCCAGCTGTGGGTCCTCTGATTTTGGGCACCACCCGCAGCCACTCTTTTCTCTTCCTCTTCTTTGGCTAGAGAAAGAAGCTTGTTTTTTCTCTCTCTTCCCCCTCTTTTCTCTCTCTACCTAAATTATCTTTCTCTACTTTCTCTAGGATTGTTTGACCCATTAAGGGCATCTCTTAGTGACTTTTTGTCGGCTCTGGTAAAGGGCCTTGATACATAATTTTCGGACGGTGTGTTAGCCTCCACCCTAGCCCTTATTAGATAGCTAGATTTAGTCCTCTTGATCTATGTTGAACAATCTATACTCTAGTCCGAGTATAATCAGATGTGTTTTTTCTTAATTAGACCGACTGGGATGTCGAACATTCCCACTTGGTTAGCCCTATGAGAATGTTGGAATTGAGGTTTTTAGTTTTTTAACAATTATGATGAAATTTTAATTAAAAAATTATAACTTTTGAATATTAGGCTTCAAGAGGGATTTTCTGGATTAATTGGATTTGTTAGTTAGATTGCGTTTGTAAGATAAGTAATGTAACTCTTTTTCTAGATTTATTAAAAAATTATAAATATTTTTAAACAAATTATTCTTGATTTATAAACTTGATGCATAGAATTTTATTATTATATGTGCTTTTTTTAGAAAATTATATGATTCTTGATTGAACGAATTAGTTTCTATATGGATTATGTTCAGTTGATTTCAATGTCATATAATTTTATGTATCTTACAGTTTGAAACACTGAATATGCTTTGAAAAAAAAGAGTTTTGCTTCGAAATAAATTTGAATTCGCAGCCAGACTATGTGTCGATCCCCTGCTAGTAGGAGTTATGCACTAGTATATCGATACCCTGCTAGAGGGGTTATATGTTGGTACATCAATACCCTGCTAGTGGAGATTATATATTGGCATATCGATACATTACCACTAGGGGTTATATATTGGCATATTGATATCCTGCCAGTGAGAGTTATACATTGGCATATCGGTATCTTATCAGTGGGGGTTATATGTTGGCAATTTGATGAGCTCATATTTCGGCCCAGCCACAAGGTATAAATGTGGTCATAGTTTATGACTATTGAGATGATTTTAATGTTTTGAAAGAAATTGATTTATGAACAAAATTTGAAATTTGAAATGACCGAAGAGTGTATCGATTTGGTTTTGAATTGGTATACTTTGCATGCTTAATTTTAGCATATTATTATTATTATTATTTATTGTTTGATTTATCTAGCTAAAGTGCTCATTGCTTATTTGGCTGTTTGGCTCGTTATACGATTTTTTACTATTTTTATAGATTCGTAGAACTAGCTTGACTCGGAGATTTATTCCGGGAGAGCGATTAGAGACAGTAATTTTACATACATCTTTATTTAAACTAGATTTTATTTTAGAGTCGATTCAAAATTTTAAAATATTATTAGTTTTGTAAGACTTTTAATTTGTTATTTAATTAGAATTTGAACATTATTATTTAAATTTATTCTACTGTTTGTATATGATATCATGTTGAGATACCTTGCATACTTATAGGAAGAGTTTTTTATGAGCATGCGGCAGTTATTGCAAAAATGGTATTATTATATATTTGTGACAGGTTTTCTTTTAAAACGGTCCATATCCATTGCTTATAAACAATACATACCAATTCTTGTTGATACTGATCGGTTCAATCCATCTTAACAGTACCAATACCATACTCTTCTGTGACAAAATTGCTACAAAGCTTGGTGGCAGATTTTAAGACCATCATTCATCTCTTGAAACGACAACCTCCTGAGGGGAAAGCTCTTTGGGGTGATTAGCGCAAACCAATGGCGCTAGCAATTGTTGGCATTTCAAAAGTGAATTCCAAATTCAAAGAACCCCTAATAGTAAACTTAGACGAAAACAGTAATATTAAGAACAAAAGAAAAAGAAATATTAGGTATGGAATTAATCCCAATTATTTAAAAAGAATGAAACCCTAACATTTAGATGAAGAGGGTTATTCCAAGAGCAGGATACAAAAAGTGCATTTTTTGATTATGCCTCATAAATTTTCTGGTATTTCCAATCATCTCGGCAAGGTCAACTAAAAGCGAAACCATAGTTTGGATTTTGTTAGCAAAAAATTCTGACTTTACCCAACAACCCAAGGGCAACGAGTCCTCAATCTATATGATAATTGTGGCGAACTTTCTCACACAAAAATATCACATTCTTGTATCTCTTCGATTGGAGAGTATATGAGTGAGTGCATGCATGCAGATGTATTTGTGTGTATGCTTATATGATAGAGATAGGGCTTTAGCAGGCGTTCGCTGTTTCATGAGATATCTAGTGTGTCTATTTGGATGACACAAAACTTCCCTCTTAGGGCCTATTTAAATATTCCTGCAGAATTGGATTATGTAGGAATTGGGCCTGATCATCCAGCCAATATCTTCTCAAGGATGTGCACAGATTATGGCCCCGCCCATGTCAACTAGACCTCCTTTGGTCCATTTTTGTGAGGTGGGAAAAAAAAAAAAAAAAAACTGGGGAAGTTATTTTTTTCCCTTCCTATAGGATTCGGCCCGGCCTACTTTAAAGAGATCTGGTGAAATGGGCCTTGCCTAGCCTAGGTTCTTGTGAATTCTATTGGATTGCATGGAACTATCGGTCCTTAACGAAATAAAAAACCTCTCTTTGATTTGATGAAGGATAGGCTAGCAGACCGAGTTGGTCAAATTGGTCGAGAGTCAGACATGAAGTCTTTATGCTGCTTCTTTCATTGTTAATATTTCTCCTTGATTGACAAGCCATTTACCCACCATGAGCTAATTTACAACAGTAGCATGAACATTTGGTCGATGATGAATACCTGGGAACTACTGATTGATAAGTCCATTGGTGATTAGTGCTTTCAGAAGTCTAATTAACCTGTGTCACCATCAGAAGAAAGCGAACTTGGAGTGTTCATGTCAAAAGAAAAAGTAGGGAAGTTGCATGCAGGTATATTTATATCATTCTTCCCCATTGAGGCGTCTACCTGATCTTTCTTCATGAGCCTACTTAAATATTTTTCCCTGATTCTCCCCATCTTCTCATATCTTGGAGCTCAAGGTTGCTTGCATGCGTGCATATAAAGGCCACACATTTCAAACAGAGGAGTGAGGCCCTTCACCAAACCATGTAATAAACCAATAAATTCTATCATCACTTGCTTAATGATATATGATATGGTGGGACTTATGTCTCTCATTTCTAGAAACTATTTTTTTTGTCTGATTTATTATAGAAGACTGACAGCTTATATTGAGACATGGTTGGTGGCATCCCTAACAATTCATAGATCAACTGAAGAAGTGGATGGAGAACCCTTCCTTGGCCGGTTTAATTGTCTTGCTGGTCTTAGTTGCTTCCTTGCACACCATGGAAGGAAGGTTTTTTGATGGAGGTCAGTTTGATTAGCTTGTTTAGCAACTTTGGAGGGTAGAATTTTACAGCTCTCTCTCTCTCTCTCTCTCTTTTTCTAATGAGAGATTGCTTGTGTTCTTTGTTTTTTCTTCTTCTACAGATGCGAAGGCGAGGGCTTTAGGAGGAAGAGTTAGTGACCCGCCTCCCTCTCCTGCGGCGAATCCATGGAAACGCTTTCCACCAAATGCATCGTCCCCATGCCGAAGTTAGAGCCATGGACCCAAGAGAGAGAGACCGAGTTGCTCTGTGTACATGTATTATTAATGGGGAGAGATAAAAGAGGGTTGATCTAAGAAATATATATCTGATAAAACATTAATTATTGCTCCCTCCCCTCTACTGCATTCAATTTGTGTTTGAAGGATGAAATCTTAAGCTTTTGTGAGTATTTTCATTGTATATAGGATTGAGAATGTTTCACCTGCTTGGGTGTTGTTTGGTGCATTACATTCCAAGAGGAAATATCATTTAATGTTTATTAGATTAAAATGATTCATCAAAAGGTTGACAAAAACTGAGAGCAAGGTGTGACCCCAAAAATTTATTGAAGATTTTACCATAGCAGACTCCACAACCTGCACAATTGTACCTGGAGGAAACCTTCCAGCTTGTATTCATTCACCTGATGTAAGTTTATAATTTTCAGTAATCCTTTTCATCCTTTTTTGGAGAAAATAATCATCTTTATCGACTCTATTAGGTGGTCAGAAGGTTGTATCCATATGAGCAAATAAGCAGCCTCTTGAGTCTTGACATTAAATTATGTTGAGGGAAGATAAGTTCCAAGTCTCCTGTCATTGTTCTAAAGCAAAACAGATGGCCTCCAGTGTCCATACGCTAATTGCTAGGATAAGCAAGCTCATTATTATCATACTAAATAATGCTATGTGAACTTTTTAGTTCCTATGGCTTTAGTTTAGCTAATTGGCATCTCTCTTTGATTGGAAGAGGTCCAAGGTTTGAACCCGGGTTCGAACCCGGTGATCCACCGGTATTACTGAAAAACCATTGGCAAGATTGATCTTCCATGCTGCTACAATGCTACTCCAGGAATAATCTTTTTATGTTTTGCATCCACACCTTGTTTCATGAATATATAATTAAGTAGAACTTCAGATTTGGATTAGCATTTGGAGTAGAATATATTATAAAAGAAGGGATGTGGCGGTCACGGGTGAAGTAATATGCCGGTTAACATGATAGATTTTATTTTATGTTCCTTACCATGCATGGGGATTAAACTTCGATACTATTCGACTGACCAAAGTTTGTGTCAAGCCTACTTGATTAATAATCGGGCCATTTTGGATCAGTCAGATCAAATCTCTCAATTAGAACTTGATTATGCCCATCCAAACGTACAAGCTCTCCGTTGGTCCAAGCTACGCTTGCAGGTCATGTCAAGAATAGCTAGTCTTACACATGGACTTCTCCTAATCTTTTTATTGGATCACTCAAAGAATGGATTTATGGAAGTATCATTCACTTGTTCATGCATTATGACCGAGCATGTCGACCCTTAATCTTAGAGATGGAACGAAATTACTCCACTAGTTTCTACTATCATGCCAAAGTTACGCAAAGCTGGATTGCCATTACTTAGCTTAATGAAGATTGTGTAATAACCCAGACCTTATTAAAAAAACAACTAGAAGGTATTATTTGTAATTCTTAGTCCCGTATAAATATCTAAAATCTATCCAGTGCGTATCGTACGAATTCTCGCATCATGCTGCTGTTTAAATCGTAACGTCCTCATGAAATTAAGAATTTCAATTTATTAATATGTGTCATGTTGTACAGATTAAAAAGATCCTCGCACGGATCCCTATAAATTGATTGATAAATTAAATACAATAGGCAGGTTTAACTTTTTGACTGAGGAGGGAAAAACTTGCTTGGTAAATCAGCTCTATTTATGCAAGTTAGAAAGGTAGTAAGAGAAGGATGAAGAGTGGGCCAAGAGAGAATTGAATGGTCCAATCAGCAGGTTCTGGTTCTCACTGTTGTGGAAGCGTACACTTTTTTGGCAGTACAGCGAGCCACATTGCCGACCATGCAACAGTGCGTTGCAGGGAATCCCTCAAAGCAATGGGTGGCAACGGATGGTTTCCTCTGCTTGCTTCCATGACATCTTGTCTTTGCAGCGTACCCCAGCTTTTCAGAGAGAGACGGGAAGTAGGTGGAGGAAATTGGAATCCACTTTTACCCTATTTCTTGGGCCTTTTCACTTTTCTCTTCCTCAGATATATAGCTTCTCTTGCTTTACCAATCCTCTCCACCCTCCATTCTTGTTTACATTTTATGGAAACAAGAAGAGAGGAAAAAGAATGAGGAAGCTGTGGTGTGGTTGTCGAGAAGATTTATAGATTTTTTCATGCATGTTATGACTTCAAATTTATTTTCTTAATTGTCATATGGATGGAAGTAGGAGTTTTTTTTTCCCTCTTTTTTCTCTTTCCCTTTTTTTGTACACTTTTTATTTTTTAAAAAAATTTAGGGTGGGTTCTCCCTTCCTTTTCGCCAAAAAAAAAAAAAAAAAAATCTTCGCCTTGCATCAGCAAGGAGACATGATAGTGTGATGCTAGTTTTTTTTTTTAAAACATTCATCTCTAAAGAATTGTTCGTTTAGAAAACAGACATAATATAATGCATAGTGTAACAATTCAGGACTTCACTCAAAATGACTAGTTAAAAAAATATTATTTAAATTTTTTTGATCTTATATAAATATTGAAGATCTACTCAATGAATAACCGATGTAGGACTAAATATATGCCAACACGGGTTCACATAAACTCCTTCCGTTTAAGCCCTAACATTTTCGTTAGGCGAAGGGTCTAAATTCATTCAAATCTAATCACAAGCACCACAATCGGACCATGGTCAGGCTCAATAAGCTCGTGCTGTAATGTCTCTCAATCCATATTGGTCATAGACTAGGTCTGCTTTGATACCATTTGTAATAACCTAAGACCTCATCTAAAATAGTTAGCCGGAAGGTATTATTTTGATTTTTTTGATTCTGTAAGTACTCAAGATCTATCTAATAAATAATTAATGTAGGACTAAACACATGTCCAATCAAGTTCTCATACATAGTTAGTTTAAAAATCTTCAAAAAGAACATTGATGTTGCATAGAAGAAAGCATTATCCTAACACCTATGAGCTCCATTCAAGAATTTCTCAATCTAAACAATCCTAATTGGGTTTCACAAAAATCAATCATCAGATTGTTGGCTAGCGTAACAAATCCACCAACTCAAGCCCTTCGCCATCTGACTTAAGGAGCAACCAAAATGTTGGATGGATTGGCCACCTAATCTGACCAAATTACTAATATACTCTTAATAACTCCATGTGTTGTGAATTCATGGACTAGTTTCATGCGCTGTGACGCTGTCCATCTTGCTTTCACATTTCTGAAGCACAAGATCATAACCATAGGATGCTCAATTTTGAAATGGACTTTCACAATTACACTCAAAAATTGAAGTGAGCCATGCACAAAAGCAAGTCACCTTTCAAGTTCTATACTTGATGCCGACTTGATCTGACATAACCTTCATCCAAAATGAAGTTCTAATCAACATGTAAGGGATTTGCCATCTCTGTGACAAATCAAAGGACAACCCTCATTGTGGAGGAGAATGATTTGCCAATTCAATATTCAACAATTGCTGCGTGCTCATAATAATAAGCATAATTATCTAGGATTATCCAGTGTTTGTTCAAAACGAAGCATGATTACCTGGGATTCAGAAGGCGAAAAAATTCTGACCTTAGCTAAAAAAGCATCATTGTTTCGAATAGATTGTCAGCAATTGATGCTTAAAGCTAAAGCTAAAGCTGTCCACAGGTACTTGCGACCATTTGGCAGTGTATGTCAGACTCCACTTCCCTCGTTTTGAAGAGGACGCAGTCACGCACGCAGGCTCAGACACCACAGCCCAGATCCCACACGGATAAAACGCGCAAAGACAGGGATAGGACATCCTCCCTCGTTCCAAGGTCAAGGTACGGTCCACTCCACACTGTCTCCCCCATTAAAGCAGCATAAAAGAAGAAATTAATGAAGCCCAAAGGGGCCTGCCAAATCTACGATAACTTGCTGAATATTCCCTGCCCCAGCACTGACAGCCCAATTCAGTGGATTTCAAAGCCAATCCAACACCAAAACACAAGCAAACACCCTGTAAGACAAGGCATCTTAGTCCATCATTTCAGGAAGTAACTCAATGCTGCAGAAATCACACAAAGCATAATTCAATGAGGCTTGAATTTTAAAATAGTTGCTGCCGATGGATATCAAATATTTGACACCTCAGTGTTGGAGGTTAAGTTGAGGAGAGCATGAACAGTGTTAGGCCACACTCTACAGGCCATAGCAATTATGCTCAAAAGCAACTCGGCCATAGTTATTGGTTAGATCCTGAAAGTCATTGGCGGTGAATCTAAGCATCACCTCCTGCTTCGTTTGCGTGCCCTGGATGTGAGATTTGAGCCAGAAGAAGATGAGGATAGACATTCACACTATAGTCATTGATGGCGTCACGTATTAAATCAAACATGTATACAAAGAGGCTAACGGAGCCGTAGATTAGGTGGCTTCATATGTGGCCAATTATTTAATTTGGTGGTAAAAAAAAGGAGCTGCCTAGAGCATTTCAAAATATATTGCTTTCTAATTTTTTTGAATGTGTTCATAGTAGAGTCGTATGAATCATTCTTTTAAAAAAAAAAAAAAAAGAAGAAGAAGAAGGCGGCATCTTAGTCCACTAGTACTCAAATATATTAAGGTAAAGATTTGAAGAAGGCTTTAGAAGGAGAATTACATGACAAGTGTAAGTGATGCATTCCCAGCACCATATCCCTCCCAAATAACCCCCATCCTTAGACTACGAATGCATCCCTTACAACCCATGTTCACCATAATTTAGAGAGCGAGAGAGAGAGACAAAAAAAGAAGAAGAAGAAAGTACATAGACCCCCAAACACATACTCATACAAAAAGAAAAAACACACACACACACACGCACACACAGAGAGAAGATACCAAGATAATCGGACCATGAACCCTCAATTCCCCGCAGTACAATGTCACTCTCCAGGCTTACTTGGAATCCGAAGTAGCGCAGAGGAGAGGGCAACTGCAAAGTCTCTTTTTTTTTTTTTGGTTGTTGCTGCTTTCTCTTTGTTTTCTCTTCATATGCGTTCAGAGTTGGCGCATATACCCAGAGAAGAAGCCCTCCTCTGGTGGCAACATCTGTGGCCACCCCCGGCGTCTCTCAACTTCCGCCAGAAGACCGTGGCTTCCATGAAGAGAAGAAGAAAAAGCTTTGTAGGAAAAGGACTTGGAAAGAAGAAGAGAAAAGTTTAAGTAGGTAAAGTGTGAAGAGAGGAAGGTTACAAAGGAAAGAAGAGATTGGTGTAATGGGGAAGGAAGTAGGTGACAAGTAGGGTAGTATTTATAAATGGGTGGGGGAAGAGAGGCCCATTTTTTTTGGACAATAGTGCGTGGATTTTTAAGGGATTCCTGGGGGGCATGTTCGTGGGAAATGCAAAACGCACTTGCTCGGATTTCAAAGCGCGTCGAGGTGAGAGTATTCATACGTATGTGGGGAAGTATTTTTTTTTTATGGGGGGAATAAAATAATAGGCCAGTAATGGAAAGGGAAAAGGGAGGGTGGACTGGCCTCTTGTTGTGTTGACTGATTTCAGCTGGATTTGGTCGCCTTTTCCGTGCTGCTACAAGCTGCCGATTTGTGGCATGTCTCACTTGAAGTTAACACATTGATATTATTGAGTAATGAGTGAGTAATCAGGTGTGGGTTGGTTTTTTTAAGAGTTGGTTCAGTGGAGACAAATTGATGGTGCTTTGTTGTGCACCAAGGCAACTGATGAGCTTTAAGATTTTTCACTTTAGTTAATCTTGATACGGTTTCGTTGAAGCTTCATGTCTTACCTACATAAGCCATATGGCAGAAGTATTTGACAACCACTTGAAATACACCCGAGAAAACAATCCCTTTTGCCTTTCCCTTCCTCTTCCTTTTCTTATACGGTAAAGATAATACTTTTCAATAATAACTAAAATATATTTGAATTAGGAGAATTACTCGATCTATCGTGGATCATTCTGATCACTTTGAATAGTTTGAATGAGGTTCACAAAATGATGGTCATTTACGAGACTGATTCCCACATCACAACTTTCAGAGTGTGTAATTTTTATATATGGTACCCACTAATTGATCTCATTTTGTTGCTGTTAACATCCGTGAAATATCAGCAAAGTTTACTGTTTTTGAAAATTTTTGCCATAACTTTTGTTTAATTTGGAAAGAATGAGGTAACATAGTAGAAGGCAGAGTTGATGCAGAAATTGATATCTCATAATCACTCCAGAAAATTTTAATTGCTGATCAAATAAGAATAAATGCCATTTAGAGCTGAATTTCCTTACTCATCTAAAAAATAACAAAATAATATATAATTGTTAACTCTCTTTTATCGACCATCGATTAAAAGGTTTTCTGCAATTGTCAATATATGCTAGGCTAAAAAGATCCTGATCATGAAAAAGGTTTTCATCAAGAAAAGATAGTTTTATGGATGTCTTTTGATATTTTTATCAACAGTTTTGGCTGCTGCTAAGTATGTCTTTTGTCACAGCAGATGCTTGCGCTCGGTTATCTCCCTTGTCTCTTATTTGAAGAGAAAGTTAGGCCTCCTATATTATCTAGTAGATTTAGCAATATAGATGGACCTCTTGGGACTAAGAATATGCAACAAAAAAAAAAAGAATCAAAAGATGAGTCTCCAATTCCAGCAATCCAAACCAATCATTTTCCAAGAATAAAAGTTAAACTTTTTTAGATTCGTTCCTCCCAAACCGTAGGATTATCCAGCTGCAAGCACTTAGAAACTTAACGATGTTAATTCCCGGAAACATAGCTATTCAAGCACACTTACTGGTAGGCTCTAAACTAGGACTTTGATGGCAGCACCTATGTACATCATTGACAATTTGAAACCCTCAAGAGATCTAACGAATATATATATAGAGAGAGAGAAGACAGAGACAAGATTATGGAAGCTTAGCGGCATATATGCCCTAGGATTCTTCCTACCCTCTTAGGCACCACCCAGGGCAAGGTTTAGGAGCAGAGCAAAAACGGCCAACCAGAGAGGACAAGTCCAAATCTGAGGAAATATAAAAAGAGAAGCATGGACTAGTGGTCAAAATAAGAGATTCTATCCTTGTGGGAAGACTTCTTGAGCACCACCACCAACCCAAGAAAGCCCCCACCACCCATGCTTTACTGATTTCTAGTACAATTCTTGGATTAAGCCCCCAGATTTCTCTCGTAATCCACCGTTGGAAAAGCCTATTTATTATACCTTGCCCACGTTTACGTCATGGGCACGCATCGGTCACGTCAAAAAGGGCCAATTTTCTCGCCATTACAATAACCTTGTTCTAATCCCCGAGGAGAGGGGATTGTGGGGGAATAAATAGAATAGTCCAATCATTGGGCACTCGGAACGCCCTCCCGTGCAACTGCGCCTCTGGATGCGCGACGCGTGTCCGGGGCCTGCCTGGCGGAGGCGCGACACGGCGCGGCGCGAAGGCCTCGGGGTTCGGACGGGAGGCGCACGCTAAGGCCCCCACCGGGAGACCATCTGCGCCGTTCCCGTGGGCCGGCGCTCGCCCCCACCAACGGTGGGGATCGCTGCTGCGTTCCTCGTTTCCTGGTGTACCCACTCTTTCCCCGCTACGTTGGCGCGCAGGACGAGATTGATGGGTCTGCTCCCGTGACGGCTCATGAAGGTTGCTCCATGGGTTTAATTGGATCAGGAATTGGTCCTGGAAGTTGGACCGCCTCACATTGCAATAAGATTTACAAGTTCCAAAAGACTGAAACCATCGAGGTAGTAACATGATGAAAATGAGGCTTTGATTTCATTGGAATGGTGCAAATTCGAAACACATGGGCATCGATTAAATGCGGAGATCGAATGCCACCCACTTAGTTTGTCCGGTGAAGTCACGATCTGGTCTGCCGTTTATTTAGGTAGTGCTGGTGTGACGTGTGAAAGGAGCTACTATGTGGTGGGGCTTCTTCACGAGTGAAAAGGATATGAGTAAAATTTATCTGTCCGTATCGATCATTCTCCAGCAGGAAGGAGGCCAGTGAAGGTTGCTACACGGGTGAGGTTCTCCTCACCCCCCTTTTTCCTTCCCTTTCTTAAGCAAGCAAGCAAGCAAAAAGAAAAAAAGAAAAAAGAAAAAAGAAAAGAGAGAGAGAGAGAGAGAGAGAGAGAGAGAGAGAGAGAGAGAGAGAGAGAGATTGAATCTATACTATCCTTATAAATTAATTAACGTATTTGTAATTTCCACGTGGTTCTCCATTACATATTTTTCTATGCATTCCAATTTTCTTTTGTATCTCTAATGTATGCAATGCATATTCCTTGCATTTGAGACAACATCTGTGTGACTCCCTTTGAGGCTTTTGAATACGATAGCTCGGCGGAATTCACCCTTTCATGCCAATATCAAAACCAGGACCAAAAGAAAAAGAAAAAAAAATAAATTAATTAAAAGCGAAAGTACGTTTATCAAATTTATTTAAAAAATTATATTTTCATAAATTATATTTTTTTTAAAAAAAATAGAACTGATAATATATATATATATATATATATATATATATATATATATATATATATATATATATATTCTTTTTTTCAAATTGATGATGTATGTGATTATGACTGATTGGATGCGTTGGCGAAGGTGCGGTGACCAAAGAGTCAACGCATCCGACAAGCAGCTGCGAGGGATAATATAAAGAAGGATACCGGTTGGCCCCATAATCTTCTGCCGGGCTAATGTCCGGCCTTTTTTTTAAAATTATTCTCTTACAAAGTGAGGGGGGCTTAAGGGTGCGAGCGTCTCCAATAGACACGTCATCGAAGTCGTGACCGAGCTGAGAAAAAAAGAGAGAGGGGGCCTTAAGGGTGCGAGCGTCTCCAATAAACACGTCATCGAAGTCGTGCCTGAGCTTTGAAAAGAAGGAGAGAGGGGGCCCTTAAGGGTGCAAAGGTATGGAAGTCGGAAGGTACTAGAGCTGAATTGGACCAGAGAAATAGATGCTTTCATTGAGATTCGAACTCAAGACCTCCCGCTTACTAAACGGGTGCTCTAACCAACTGAGCTATGAAAGCCGCTTGCCGCCCTTATAATATTCAAGCAATAAAGAGAGTACATCGAATCTAATAATGACGAACCAATTCAATCTAGGTTAAATGCTGAACTTAAAGTTTTTTAAAGAGAAAAAGAAGGAGATCCACCAACGGTATTATTAAAGAATTAGTTGGCTTCGAGTCAAACCAAACCGACTTGTGCCCCTATTTGGCTGGACTAAACCTGGGGCTTTTTTTGAGGCATGATGATTCAAATTTAAAGCGTAGGTTATAGATTAATATTTGCTTGATGGGTCCTAAAAGAGGATGTTATTTTTAAGCTTTTTACTTGTGGTAGCTAGCAAAACTTTAAATCAGCATAATCCTTGTTAAATATATCAAAATATTAGTGTATAACTAGGAAAAATATGGATACCCAAAAACAAGTTTTTTAAATTATTTAGAATCCTGCTAAAGAAAGATAGAAATGTTATTTGTAAAAAAATTTGAATGACAATTTTAGTAAAGAAATATTTATCAAAGAAACCTAATTAATTGGTCGCCAAAAAAAAGAAATATAATTTAGGAATGTCAAGATTTTATTCTTACAATTCATAAAAGTAATATAGGGATAGGTTTAAAACAAATACAAGTATTAGGACAGTGAATTTTATAAGTATTCTTGGGGAGTAGGCTAGAACAAGTTCTAGTACCATGTTGGATAATAATAGAGACAAAGTACTAAGAAAATACGGTCAAGCGAGTCTTGATAATGTTGAATCAATTATATGAGAAAGCTCTCAAAGTTAGATGGAGAAAAAGTACATTAAAAAAAGTTGGAAACGGAAACTAAATTAATTCAAGACAGAGTGATAGAAAATTAAATAAAATAATATGGACATGTGCAACAAAGAATTTAGGAGGTTCCTACAAATAGAGGTATTCAAACATATCAAAAAAATAAAAAATGAATAAAAAACCTTATATAACAACAGCAAAGGTTTTTCCACATGATTCGAAAATTGAAATGCCATTCCATGTAGCCAAACAAAATATTAAAAGATATGATGTTCCATTGTCAACTAGCAAGTTTTTATAGTGTAGAAAGATATAACAAGCATAAAACAACATCTGAGGTCTCAAAATTTGGCACATGTAATAACATGAGAGATGGTACAAATAAATATACTGTTTGATTTGACTAAAGATTTATTTTTTTATTTATTTTTGATATTGTTAGATAAATACAATCTCAAATTTGAGAGGTTCACTTTTATTATTTCTCTCCCTTAAATTAAGAATAGATCTAAGTAGAGAGTATATTTATGTATAATAGGGGTACATTAATTGTCTAAATAAATTGAGATGGCTATAAGAATGAAACACAGCATGATAAATGGAGTGGCACTAGTGACGGTAGATCTGGATTTAGTATTGGAATAGTATACTATAAATCCTTACACCATGTCTCTTTTGTATACATATATTAGTATATCTTCCACCATGTAAATACACCTGTTGCTGGAAATTGGACCCGGGGGCGGTCGTCGGTTGAGGAGGGGGAGCGGTCGGTGGGCACAGGTGGGCGACGATCCGTCGGTGAGCGGCGTCCTCCGTCGGGGTGCCTGCAGAAAAGCCGGTGGCCGGGTTTTCCGGCGCCGGCCCTCCGATGTTTAAGTCAGAGGGGGAAAACTTCGTTTAAAGGAAGGAGGGAAGTAAGTTTTTCTCAGTTGCGCGTGTCCAACCCCCCTTGGGAAGCAAGGGTCCCCTTTTTATAGGGGGGTCGGATTACCTGTGATGTGATAGGGCGAGACCGTCGTACGACTCGGCACGTTGTTTGGACTGGCACACGATCAGGTGAATCATTGCATTGATGTCGGAGGTAAGGCCGTCGTACGACTTGAGCTGGCGCGCGATCGGGTGAATCATTACATTGATGTCGGAGGTGAGGCCGGGGTCAGAGACTTGTCACGGCCGACAGGACCCTGCTAAGCTGATTTGCCATGGAGAGCCGAGGATCCGTAGATAATAGGAGCCATGCACATTAATTGTTGAGTAAGCCGGAGATGTGCATTAATTGTTGAGTGAACTGTGGGTTTGCAGAGATCATGCGTAATAAATGCTGGGGCAGTGGCAGGATATGGCCCTCGGCCGGACTTCGAAAGGGTACAACCATGGTAGGTGGGCGACGAGGACGGGCCTCCGAGGTCGGAAATTCTCCGGGTCGAACGTTTCGAGGTCGGACGCCGACCTCGGTCGTCTAAGGTCGGCAGTCCTGCGGCCTTCTAGCGACGAGGTTACTTTGTTCTGGGGGGAAAACCGCATTCCCCCAACAATACCAAATCTCCATCAATTGTATAACAAACCTCCCATTTAAAAATAAGTCAATTTGAATTATCGAAGAGTCTATTCTAATCCAAAATGGGGCTAAAATTAAATTTGGGTGCTAAGGAAACCTAGTCTACATCCGAAGAATCTAAAGGGGGAGTCAATACCTAATATTGATTTGACAACGGGGACTCGTATTTACCATCTAAGCTAATCCAAGTATAATTAGCTACACTTAGTGCTACACAATTGTTGCAAGTAACATGCCTTCAATCACCATACCCCATTTCTAAATCTATAAATGGCTCATGCGGTTGCTGCAAGTTTTGAAGAACAAGGAAGACTATCCATCACCTGAAGACCCAAGTTTTTTAGAGATGAAGCCTTCATCTCTAACGGTCATCACCATGTTCATTCTCCTCTTCTCTACTCTTCTCTTTGGCCAAGTCTGTGGCAAACCAAGCCTGCCATTTCCAAATACAAGGTTGACTAATTTCTTCTTTTCCCCATTTGAAAGATGTTTTTAAGCTGTAAAGGGTTTTGATTGAGTCCATGAGAGCGCGGATTTTAAAGTGATTGCACTATCATGCTAGGTCTTGTATCCCTCGTTTACATCCATCTAAATATACTTCAAGCGAATGATAAAGAAGAGGTTTCTCTTATAGGCCCTATAGAGGGTTTTATTTTGAGTTCTTCAGGCATTTCCTGTGATAAGAAGTTATGCTTTCTGTGTCACACAGAAGCTTACAAAGTACTCAATCAGAAGGTCTCAATTGAAGATTTCCTATGCTGAATGTTGGATATGCAATCATCGTAGAATGTTGCTCGACTTCGTTGTGCTTCTACTAAGATAGTGTTAACAAAAATCTTAAATTCGCCCCTAATACTAAGGCTAAACCTTTAACTGCACCCTACCTGATCTATTGCCTATAGCTGAGTGGGTCCAATTTTGGTCCAAACCTTACAATTTCAGATTCAAACCCGAACCCTCTAAATGCTAGTACTATATCAAAGAGAAGGTTAGGTTTATGCTAATCTTGGAAGACAGGTCATCGTATTTTAGACTCTTATGATGTGGATTAGAGATTAGATCTTCGTCCAGATATACTTCTTCTTCCCAGCTGTTGAGTTGAGTTGGTTGTTCCATGATTCAAGCTGGTAAACACGCTTTCACTCCCTTGTTGACCAAAATTTAGAAGCCAGGGCCTGTTGACCCTTCTTTTTATGGCAAACCAAGAACCTGGAAATGATTTCCTCGTTCTGTTTCATAAATTCAAGGGACCTGGGTCTACATGAGAGATACCAAAAAGACGAGTGCAATTAATTGCAAGTAGTATCATGATGTTGTTTCCCTGGTTGCAGCCAAAGCCTCACCAGGGATCACCTAATTGTGAGAACCAATTCATGTTATTGCACAGGGCCGCAAATGAACTAGCCAGGTTCATGTAATAAGAGACTGAGCAGAGCAGCCATGTTTTAGGGCACAGCAAGAAAGCTGATATGCACACATGGTAATCAGCTCATAGAATAAGTATAGACCGGGGTTCACCTCGAGAATAGCTCATTTAATTAGGTCAAAGTTCAAGCTGGAAGACATACAGTTGAAGTCAGATAGGATAGAGGATTGAAGTAGTTTGGTTAGGACATGTTGGTTATGGTTATGATTTATCGATTATTATATCTTACAAACCATAATAGGATTTACGAGTGGGAAAGAGATCACTGTTGTTTCATATGCTGAATCTATTTCCCTGTTAATCTATTCCATATATCAAGTTCACAACAATAATTACACCCCAAATTAATATCCTTTTATAAGACAAAAGCCTCCAACTTCAGACTTTCATATTCAGAAGAGATAAAGAGACTAAAGATAGCATGGTGGCAATAAGTGAAACCATGAGGTAGATATTCCAAGGACACGTAAAGCCATGAGGAAGAAGCTCGATGCCTCAACCACGAGGGCTACCAGGGTTCCTTTTATTGGCAGCAGGTGAAGGTGGCGTGAGCTTAGCCTCCCTAGCCATCCTCACAAGCCCTCGTGAGCTCACTGCAGCATCTCCACCTACATGAAAAAATCGCCCCACATATCTCATGCCATAATTCTTCCTATCAAAAAGGAGAACTTCTACCGAAGACTGTAACTAGAGGAATTGAGAGGATGAATAGATATATACCTGTACTTGGGTGACTGCAGCCTGGGATCTCCCTTGAGTGAGATGGAGAAATGATGAGAGCCGAGAAGAGGAGAGCCATCAAAGAGAGGGAGAGGAGGATCTTAGGAGCGGAATGCTCCATGAAGCTTAGAGGCACCTTGACTGGTTGGTTGATGGTGAGCTGTGGTGCCGCAAATATAAGGAGAGAGGTTGGTCAAATTTTCGTTAGTGGTCACCATTTTGGACATCCATTCAGGCGCATAACCTATGGTAGCTATTTTTTTGGTAGATATCCGTGGCGCGCTGTTGGTATTAAATGAACATGATAAGGTCGAGTGCGTTACTCTTTTATTCTGTAGCCGCCCAAAGCCAAAGTTGCAGGACTTATTTGATTCATGAGAAAAAGTTTTTCTTCCTAAAATATTTTTTTTGAGAAGCTAATCCATAGATATACGGTGTTTGAAATAATAGTTTTTGTGTTTCGTTGATTACGAGAAAATGATACATTATAGGGTAACTTATGTTTAGTTGAGCATTTATTTTTCTGAAAAAATTATGTAAAATACTTATTATGTCCTTGGTGAAGAAAATTTTTTTTGCCCTATTCCATTTTACAGTTTAAGGATACTTTTGAATAAAAATTTATCCCATTTTCTATAAATTAGATATAAAGAAAAAATTTTTGCCCTATCCTATTTTAAAGTTTAAGGATACTTTTCAATAAAAAATTATCCCATTTTCTATAAATTAGATAGGTCCTTAGAGAATCTTATTGGTCAATTTTCTATGTCATGTGTTCATTTGAATGCGGTGGGCATTACTTAAAAAATTAACTAACACGAATGCATTAATACTATACCTTGTCCAAATGCATTCTTAGTTTTTTTTTTAAAATAAATTTAGAACGTAACGTGTGCGGGCTTTCTTAGAAACTAAGGATGTGTTTGGATGTTATATAACATCAACGCAATAGTTAATAATTCAACATTTTCTATCTAAATTATAAGATAGATTTTATAGGGAAATAATAATTGGCCAGGTAGTGAGATTCATAGACATCATTTATGTCTGATTTTAAATTTCCTAAATTTATAATTTTCCTTGTTATCATTTTAGTTTTCCCATTTCTAAAATTTCGTAGCAACCAAAACGTAAAGACTCAGCTGTTAGACTAAGAAAAAAATGTTCAAGTCACGATAAAACCAAAATTTTAGAATTCAAAGCCCACTTTTTTTTAATTTTTTTTGATGAAAAAAGTTCAAAGCCTACTAGAAGTCTAGAAACAGCCTAAAGGAACAAAGTTTGGTATATTCGCACTTGCTTGTTTTGTGTCATCTCCAGCAGCCGACCGACCCTTGGGCCAAGGCTATGACGGAGTGATGATCTAAAAACCAGTCCAATAGAAGGCAATCACAAAGGAAAAAAAAACTTAAACGTGCAGCCTTAATTCAGGTCAGGTTGGGTCGGGTCAATCCAACCTATTTGCAGCCTTAATTTCGTGCTATTCCTGTCTTTTAATCTATGAACCGGCTATGGATGGGAGGAATTTATTGCTAGATGAAGACCTTGGTGGCCTTTGGTTAAGTCTAAGAGACAACAACTATTAGTTGTTATTTTATCCCCTTATTTATGACTATAGACAAACCCGATCCCAATTGATTGGGAGAGGCCGAGAGGGAAAGGGTGAAAAAAAGGCAAAATCTAGAAGAATTGGACCCAGCCCCGGTTGTAGCCCACCAAACATTTACCAAGACAATGGCAAATGTTATAATTGCAAGAAAAAAAAAAAGAAGAGCAAAACCTGACCCTCGGACCTCCGAATCCAAGCCGCGTCCCATGCAGCATCTAGGTAAATGTGCCACTTTTTTTTTATATCCAAATCTTATGACTAAATGTAATAGAAACACAACATCCATGCATGACCATTAGGACTGAAAATAGATTAAATACGGATCGAATATTGATATATCCATATTTGTATCAATATAATTTTATGAATACGGATACAAATACAAATATTAAATGGATATCAAAATTAATATTCATACCTATTCTAAATGGATTCGGATATGAATCAAATATTAAGCACATCCATATTTGTTATAAATAGATACAGATATGAATCAGATATTAAACATATTCGTATTTTCTTATCCGAATACGAATATAAATTAGATATGTTTTCATATATTAATCAAAAACAAAATCAATGATGAAAACTAATCAATAAAGACATGATCGAAAAAAATAAAAAATGAAAAAAATAATTTTAACAAGCATTTATCAATAATAAAAATTAATAATTTTATAAAGGATATACCGCTTAAGGTTGCTCGTCACCGAAGTAGATAAGATCTATGGCACTTTCAAGGCGTCTCACAACTGTCGCCGATTGTAATCGCCGAGTAGAAACTAAGAAGTGGACAGGATATTCGAAACCCTAGTTGCTTGAAGATGACGGAAAGAAAAGATGGATGAAATGATCAAACAAGAGGTTTGAGCCTTCCAGACACATGATGATTCGAAGGATTTTTATTCGAATCAGGTATTCTATATTCGGATTATTGTCTTAAGTGACGGTCATCCGATATCTAGTTCTTTTTAATTTAGGTTTAGCTAATTACTTAATTGGTTTCCTAATTTACTTTAACTTAACTTAAACTTCTTCTTTTTACTTATTCTTGTTATACGGATATCCGGATCCGGATCCAAATTTAGAAAAATTAGGTGTATCTACTTCCGTATTCGTATTCGGAAGATTTTTGAATTGACTATCCGGATTCAATCAAACTAAAAAGTTATATCTGAATCCGATCCGAATCGAATATAAAAATAAATATGGTTTGATATAATTCAACCCGCTTTCAGCCCTAATGATTATTCGGATCTTTAGATAGAGGCCTTCATTGCGTAATTCCCAAGCCACTCTTCAAAGCGATTGACCATATAAAAGTAGTCAGTCATTGTACTCAGCCTCTGAGGTACATCGAGCAACCCCTTTCAATTGTGATTATGAAACAAGATCTGTTTTTAACTAGTGTACATAATTATATTGAAGTAGATAGGCCGGTGGGAACTCGTTTGCTTTCAGACTTTGAAGTCGCTTCTACCCTTTGGAAGGGTTCAAGGAATTTTTTTTGCTTTCATACTTTGCAGTCACGTCTTCCCTTTGGAAGAGTCCAAGTCAAGGAATTCCATTTTCCTCGCAATATATGGCGCGGATTGGCATTATCGCGCCGCTTTTCCAGTAAATCATGTGGGCGACCAAGAGGCGGCCAAAACATGCAATTCATAGGGTCAACGGATTCCGTTCCTGCTGTTGCTGCTTCTTCTTTTTCTTCCTTTTTAAAGTAAAAACGGCAATTCATATAGCTCTAACTGTCACGCCCCGAAATCGGATCATGACACAGCCATGCTATTGCAAACCTTTGCCCGCAATAACACGCAGCCACTTTAAAACTTCAAATGTTTCATCAATAAAAGATTGATTACAAAGCATCTAAAAATAGCAACATTTAATGTGTCATTTTCTTTTCCCCATAACCCTGAAGCATGTCACGCTCCTCGTTCCTAGTATCTCCTATTCATCTGTAAGAACATAAATAAATAGGTATGAGGTATAAAGCTCAATAAGTAACAATGCATAATCTTATCTGATCAAGCATAATATTTTCTCATACTAGTGCATTAATTTAAGAAACTAACAGTTGTAGCAAAGTAAACATTTCATATAACAAACGAGTCATAAAACTATGCATGTCCATTTATAAACATGGCTATGCATCATAAAACTTTTGTCATTATCCCATGCTTTGAAATCCGTACTCATCATTATTCATGCTTTGAAATCCGCACTCATCATTATTCATGCTTTGAAATCCGTACGCGTCATTATTCATGCTTTGAAATCCGCGCTCATGCTTTGAAATCTGTACTCGTCATTATTCATGCTTTGAAATCCGCACTCATCATTATTCATGCTTTGAAATCCGTACTCGTCATTATTCATGCTTTGAAATCTGTACTCATCATTATTCATACTTTGAAATTCGTGTTCTCAGATGATAGTGCAGCTATGGTCACTATTATTACCCGTCACAGGGCCATAATCTTTACCAACTATTATTCCCCGTTGGCAGGGTCTAAGCCAAGCTATTATAACCCGCTGGCGAGGGCCGTATGCCGAGCTACTATAACCCGCTGGCGAGGGCCATAATATTTGCCAACTATTATTCCCCGTTGGCAGGGTCTAAACCAAGCTACTATAACCCGCTGGCGAGGGCCGTATGCCGAGCTACTGTAACCCACTGGCGAGGGCCGTATGCCGAGCTACTGTAACCCGCTGGTGAGGACCATAATCTTTGCCAACTATTGTTCCCCGTTGGCAGGGTCTTCTTCCAGTTACTATTACCCACTGGCTGGGGTCGTAAAGCCAAGTTACTTTTACCCACTGGCTGGGGTCGTATGCCTAGTTACTGTTACCCACTGGCGGGGGTCATGCATAGCGATCTGAGAGTTCTTACAAACATATCATGCTTTTCATAAATCTTTTCTCATCGATACATTGGAAAGTGAATAATGGCATCATGCTGAATAAAATTCATGATCATGCTGAAAACTTTATTTTTCTTTCCATGCATCTTTCTACATCATCATAATCATGCGTACATAATATAATAATAATAATAATGATGGATGTTGTGTATCCAAAATCATGTAATCATTTGCTAACATATGCTTGATCTTAATTTTGTGAAAACATAAATAATCATTTACAATTTCATAATCAAGTAATCACAAGTATTTGATAAAACATAAGATTATATCATGTACTTTTTCCACAATTCTTATACATAATTCCAATTGCATAAATAATACTTTTTCATCTTATAAAACGTGATACATGATCCATAATAAGATTAAGACAGGTTACTTACATAATTCGCCCACCAACCTTGGGTTTGAGTACCAATTCTTCAATTACCTAGCAACATCATTAAATTACTTGTTAATTACGCATTCGACTTCATTTAATCACTATCTTTCTTAATTACCCAGCTTACAATCCATCCATAGGACTCAATTTCATTCTTAGGTCTCTATCCTGGTTCAATTTTCAATTTAGGTCTGTTCAATTTTCTCCATTTGGGTTTGACCCAATGTCTGATTTTGGTCTAACAATTTTTCTGGTTCAGGTCAGACCCAAGTTTGGTTCAGGTCTGGGTCACTTTCTGGTTCGGGTTTGACCCTATTGCTCCTGGGTTCAAGTCAGGGCCCTTTTGCATTCAGGCCCAAAGTTTAATTGGGTGCTGGATCAGGCCCTTGGCCTGATTCACTCACTGGCCCATTCGTATTCAGGGCCAGAAACATAATTAGTTAATTCACAATTTTAAACCTTATCAGATCTAATTAATTAAAAAAACAAAAGATCTTGCCCATATTCAATTTGACCCTTCTATTAAGGTTTGGGCTCCTTAGGTCCAGTCTAATCTCGAGCCCTCATAATTACAATTATTTTGAGGCCATCCCAAGGCCCATTAAGGCATTTTCCTTCATATTAACGGTTCCCTAATTTAGTAATTAGAACATTTAGGCCCTAAATTCAATAGCCCAATTTCCCATCTCGGTGGGATCATGACCCAGATGACCCACTCCTCCAAACTTCAAACCCGATTATTGGGCCCATGAAAACCCCTTTCCCTCTTTCATTTTCTTTTTCTTTTCTTTCTTCTTTTTCCTTTTTCTTTCTTCTCCTCCCTTCCCGAACCTTCTCTTCCTTTCTTTCTTCTTCCCTCCCCGAGCTCCTCTTCCTCTTCTACTCTTCCCCCATGAAACCCGGAGGCAAGCTTGGACGGTGCTCGGAAGGCATTCGGGAGGAGGCCGGCTCGAGATCGGTGGCGTTGCAGCTAGCCGATGGCACCGGCGGCGGCCGTGGTTCCACCTGCAACAGCCACGGCCCAACCGAGGTTCTCCTCCTCTACTTCCGGCAGAAGAAATGGAGCCCGACCACCTGCCGTGGAGCGACAGAACCAGCCAAAGCAGGTGGCATATGCCGACACCTGCGGTCGGCCCGACGATGTCACGACGGCCGAAACAGGAAGATCCCCCTTCGGCTCGTATGCTCCGACCATCTCCGGTCCAGTTCCAGCCGGCTCCACCCATGGAAACCAGACCTACACGAGCCAAGGATCCCTCCCATGAATCGAGAGGTAGGTTCATCTTTGAATTTTAGATCTAGGGTTTTAATGGGGAGGAAACTACCGTCGGATGAAGGAGGAGGATCCCCGGCCAATGTCGGATCACAGCCGATCATTGGTTAGATCCTTCTCCTTCCTTCTCTTCATCTTCTCCCTACCCTTCTTCCTCTGTAAATCAACCCTAACTAATTTAAATCTAGGCCAACAGTAGGTAAACCGTTAATGAAAAGCAAGGGGATTAAGGGATTACCTAGCTCCGATGAGCCGTGAAGGATTCCGGCGAGCTCCTTTGTTTGCTTCGGCAGCACCACGAGGTGGCGAGCTGGAAATCCTTCCCCCTCCGGCACCACAGCTCCCGGTCCGACTCCTTGCACAGAGGAAGAAGAACGAGGAAAGTGAGAAGATGATCAATGGAGTCCCCCTCAGCGGACTCCAGGGCTTTTATAAGCCTTCATCCGCCTCAAAGGGGTGGGGGATCGCGGCTGTTAGGCAGTTTTAACTGCCTTAACAGCTGCGGTTCTCCACCGCCTTAATCCCAAAATCCCCAGATGGACCGCCGACTTCGGTCCATCTGGTCCGAGGTTTACACTAACTTGAGTACATCCAGCCAAATTAAAAGAAAGTAAAGAGTACAAAAAAATGAAAATATCAGCTACAGATGTCCAAAGAAGTTTTCCGGAGTGCCGGGCGACATAGGAGGCGACCCAATCAACTGCTCTGTTCGCCTTCCGGTACACATGTGCTGCGTGAAAATCACCTATCTTTTGAACTAATCTCCGGATCTCTAGGATGAGCGGGTGACCGTCACCGTATCTATTCGCACCCTGGATCCAATCGATCACCGCAGAAGAGTCTCCCTCGAGATGCACCCGCTAGGCGCCGAGGACCCTCCTCGCGAAGGATAAACCCTCCCAAGCAGCCTGCAGCTCTGCCCCAACAACGATGAGCCCTGACATGCGACGGCCACCAGCGGCTATCAATCTAAACAGATTCTGTTGCTTCATAATCCTCCTACAAACCAAATCAATCCCTAAAATATTCAAGAAAAAAGAACAACAATATTATTTTTCTATTATAAAATTATATGATGATTGTTATATTATAATAGAAACGCAAATGGTTCTACACTGCACAGTACAAGTTGGGGAATAAATTCAGCAAGAGTTGGTGCACCTAATTGCATCCATGCGCCGGCCCAGAACCTGGCATGTCGAGCCCGTTTAGGCTAATCTTTTTTTTCTTTGGTACAATATTTAGACCAATCTTAAGTGCCTGCTCCACCCTGAATAAACCGCACCCAAAGGAAGATAGCCCATATAGAGTTCTATGTGCCCAAAAATATATTTCTCAGTCTTATAAATTATCAATCCTATAAAAATATATTAATTATTATTATAAAATTAATATTTTTATTTATGCTTATAATATATTAATTTTTTCATACTAATATTTATCTTGATTAAGAAAATAAGGCAAATTGAAGTAATATTTTAAATTATCATTATATAGATATAATGTACAATAATATATTTCTCTTATAATTTAAAATTATGATTGAATAATGAAATGAGACTAATATAATTAATAATATATTATAATATGATATATATAATATCAATATAATATAATATCTATAAATAATATTGATATACCAATTTTTTTTTGTTGGACTGTTAATATTTTTGCTTTCAAATTTCATCCTAAGATCACTATCTCGGCGTGATCTTAAATTTCCGACCGTAAGGGCGAGAAGTGGGGATGATTTAGGATCATTGCAATATAGGATCGCTGTGGTACAACCAAATTTGATAATCTCATCACCTCCACCTATATTATTCTTGATCTTGGGATGATAGCCCCATACAAATGCTACGATATAGATTTCTACATGCCCGAGTCAATATATTATTACATCAAGGTGCATCTTATTGTCTCATGACTGCATGCCAAAGAATTGAAGCCTTTAGCAATTATATCACTAAAAATTTCCAAGCAGCTTTTAGTATGACTTCATATCAATAATTAGAAGCGGAACGGAAGGGCTCAATTAGAAGCACGAGGTTTACAACAATTCTATTAAGCAAGGGTTGCTCAGAATCGAACCACCCCGTGGCAACTTCCAATTATACCTGTTCAGGGGCCCGCCAGGCCGACCTCTCAGCCCTGAAGCCTTTTGAACGGGCTTGTATCCAGAACTTAGGCCCGGCAGGCTGAGCTACTTCTTTGTTAAGCAGGCCAGACATGGAATGAAAGCACAGTCCATCGAATTTTTTAAATCCTAGATTTTGTTGATATGTAAACTTAATAGGAGAAGATTTAGAATCTTAAAGTACCTTATTTTAGTTATTGAGTACTGAAATTATTGTCGGCAATGTTTAGTTACAGATTTAGCATTTTTAAAGCATCTTCAAGTATTTTTCTAAAATTAAAAAAATAATTAGGAAGCTCGATGTCGGGCTCGAAGTCTAAAGCCCTAGTAAGAGCCGGCTTAGGCCTAGAAAGTAGGTCTGAGAGCTAACCCAGACCAAACTCAAGCCTATGTAAATTGTGTTAACAATTGGGTAAGGCTTGGCCCAAGCTTGGCCTCGCCCGGCTAGAAAGCCAATCTAAGAAAAAAGTTGAAGGCATGAAGGATTCTGGAAATCATTCCTATTTTTCGAGGGCAAGGAAATCACCCTTTATTTTGCTCCATTTTATTTCAGAAATAATTCGAACTATATCATAGATTTTAGGATAGCCATTTGTTCCCAAATTAATGACAGATTAGGTTGGTGGGGGGTATAATATCCATGCCCCCATGTGTTGCCCCAATCCCGTGACTTGCACTTTGGATAAAGCAATAGACAGGGTTGAATTGGATTTTAATTGAGCCAGCACCCCACTCCCACCTACCTCCCCCCTTGAAAATCCCAACAAAACATTGCAATTGATTCACTATTGGATGGTTAAAGATCACAATCGATTGTAACCTGAGCTCTTTACCATTCATTGTTCTAATTTGTCAAAATCATGAGCATCTGCAACTTCTCTCCCGGTTAAGATTTTTTTCGTGCATATGATGCTTTGCCCTTTACTTGCTAACTCCTTCCAACTTAGGAAAGTTATGAATGAATCCCCTCGTCCAAATAGGCTAAAATTAAAAAGAGTCAGCAAGAGGAGAATTTGAAGGGATCACGGAGCTTTGCAAATACTTCCTACTGCCGCAAATCAAGATAACGATTTCAATGAAAAGATATTGAGTAATATTAGAGGGCTTTTTTTTTGGCACGAAAAAAATTTTCTTGCCACCCCCATATGGTGCAAGCAGATTGGTGTAAATTACGAGATTTGGTGTGACATATGGAGGGTGCTTGAATGTTGAATTATAAGGCCAGCATGGTGTGTCCAACTACTTTTTTGTTTATGCATACCCCAAACCCTAAAATATTTCCAAAAATAGTTTAAAATATTTCTAATATTTATGAATAATAATCCTGGCAATTTTCTTTTCTTACTCTCTCAAAATGCTTTTTTATCCAAATTGACGCTATGCTTCCTAATAACCCTATCAGAAAGGGCATAAACCCAATTTTAGGTTTCTGGTGGTAAAATGGGGTGAAATTACCAATTTTGTCCAATTTTAGGTTTTTGGTGGTAATATGGGATGAAATTACCAATTTTGTTCTTAATAATATTTTAAAACTATGTTCTATAATCATTTTAGGGACTCCCAATGGCTTTATCAACTATACTAGCTGGCACCCATGGTAAAGTTATGAACATGCACAATAATTCTCTATATTGAAAAAATACCAATACCTTTATCTAGCATCTCTCTCCCCTTGAAAGAAATCTAAAGTATAAATCTTAGTAGTGAGATCCAACTATATTTCTCAAAAACAGGACCTACGTCGTTCAAATATCATCGGATAAACCTTTATATGGTTGAGAAGAATTTGAGAGGAAAAAGATTGAAGTAGGTGGAATCGAAAGAGCCAACCAATTGGGCAGAATAACATATTTAAGATGGGAAGGAAGGGATTTAAGAGGATTAAATAAACTTCGTTGAACAAAACTCATGCCAGTACATTGGGCCTTCAAAATTGTTATATAGATTGCATTCATTTTTGCATATTTTTGCACTATTTTCCTCCATGTAGAAGAGATTGTTGCATATAATCCCTTTTGAAAGAAAATTCATGAATATTTCAGATCAAATGTTCATTCTGATGATACTTATACCATATATACAAATAAACTTGACTGTTTGGATAAGTATTAAAAGATAGTTTGATATTCTTTCAATTAAATCTGAACCCTTTGTGATAGGATGCAAACATATTTTGCAATGCAATTAAGAGTATATGCCATGATCCCATGGTCGTGCCTCTCTTCTCCATACATCTACTCGGAGGAGATTCCAAATATACACATGATGGTAGGTGGTGACATGCTCATGTACATACCAAATTTTTCAAAATAAAAGGTGCCTTAAGACATTATAATAAAGTAGCACCACTAGCTTGAAATCATGCCTTTTTTTCACCAGTGGAATGATCTTGAAAGCCATACTTACACCCGATCGGTGTGAACCGCCGTTGTATCAAAAAACATATCTTTAAAGGCATCTCTCTCTCTCTATATATATATATATATATTATATTTATGTAGAGGGAGGTATTACCACCCAAAATTTATCAAGGGCTCGCTTGGTTCACGGAAAGCATTTTTCCTCCTAAAAATATGATGTTTGAAAAAGCAGATTTCTAGAAATAGGATGTTTGGAAAAGTACTTTTGGTATGTTTGGTTGACAATGGAAAAGTGACAGATTTTTAGAGTGCTTTTGTTTGGTTGACCATCCACTTTATTGAAAAAGTTATGTGTAATTCGTATTATATTTTTAATAAAAATTAGGTCTTTAATATCTCTTTAATGTTGAAGGGATTTTTTGAAAAAAATAAAAATGAAGTGATTTTCGGTTAATAGAAAAATAACTTTTTATGTTTTTCATAAAAAAAACTTTCTCATAAAAAATAAAAATTATATTTTTGAAATACAATTTTTCTGTTTCTTTTTTTTTTAAACTTCAATCAAATAAAAGATATCCCGTTACCTTTTTTTTGTTGGCCATACTTTTCTCCTTCTTTTTTTTCTTGAACCAACGAGCCCCGGTGGGAAAGGCATCTACATTGATACGGAACACCTGGTGGGGCCGCGCTCTATCCCTCTCTGACGTCCCTCGAAGACGGAATACCAGGAACATGCCAATAAAGTCTACCTCCGTGAATAGGATGGCGACACGTAAGACTGTACCAACACCAATATTATGCGGGCTTAGCTCATGATAGAGATCGCAAAACATCATTACAGCGATAGAAATAATAGAAAGAGTTATCAGGGAACATGGACACTACGGTCATATAGTTGATAAAAAGATTCCTGTCGGCCTCCCCCCAACTTTCCAAGTCCATTCCCTAAAGGGAAAGATTCCACGAAGCGCTCCAGTCCAAATTACATGAAAAAGCTCTCTCATTTTTCCCAAAAAGGAAAAAAAAGGACACCGCTATCTCCAGCCGCAGGCATGGAAACTCCTTAACGCAAGTGTAGTGTTTTCTTTTCCCCCGTGTCCCTAAGTTGCCTCTTTCCACCCCATTTCCTCATGTACAAGGTCCTACCACCATGAGTCCCAAAAAGATTTTGACATCCAATCTACCACCCATTATGCTGTGTGCAGTCCCCCACAAAAATGTTATATAGTTCATGTATGAGTTTCCTGTTGCACCTACGCGCACTGACCATGCATCACTTGGAGTCTTGGACCCAAAAGAGAAGAAAAACAAAAAGCTATACCAGTCATGTAACTTTCTTGCTTGAAATTTTTGTATTACTCATTCAGCATTCACAATAAGATTCACTTAGTGATCGTAAAACTAGTATGTAAGCTTGACCAATACGAGTTTGAACGCTTGAGACTTGCAGTCACCATTTCAACCAGAAAATGAGACAAACCTGAGGATGATGCATGCGTGGTAACTTCTATATGCACGTCCGGGGGGAAGCCTTGTTCAGGGAACTTGATACTAGCTTTGGTTTGCGGGATTCCATCAGTCAAGTGGAACCATCGTGCATCCACCTGTAATAGATGCACTTGTGGCAAATAGGCTTGGGGTCTCAACGCGACCACCCTTTGGGGTCACGCCCCATTATTCTCCTGTAATGGACGGATGAAACAGTGGGAGATATGATTGCAGGATAACGTGTGGTTGGGAAAGCTTTTAATTCAACCCTATGCTGTCTCCTCTTCCCACCATGACACACAGAGAGAATAAGAAATAAGAAGAAGAAAAAAAAAGGTATAAAATATTTATATAATTCGTTTTATTAATCTACATCCATAGATAGAAATAATATAAAAGTTTTATCATGAAAAAATATATTTTTTATTTTTATAGAACTTATGGACTCGAGATATACTCAATAACCCCTATCCATTCTTCTAGCCTTGTTTTTTCCCCCCTTTCTTTTTCCCCGGGGCGTTGGGGGGATGCTTGTGGCCTAGTTGCATGAACGTCCATATCCTTTACCCAATCCTCCTAACTTCTTGTCATCGTATGGGCCCATGCATGTCTTCCTTTAGCTGTCCGATCCCCATCAAACTTTTGCAGGGTTGTGCTCCATTACCTAATCTTGGAATCAAGGCAAATCAAGCAAATGTACTCTGTTTGAGCTCCAGTCACCATTTTAGGTCGCTCCCTTCTATAAATAGGAGGGTGTGGAAGAGTCGTTTTGGTTCTTATACAGGCATTAAGACTCTTTTTGTTTACATATTTCCTAGTCTAATTTCCTTTGTTGATCTGCTCCTCTAGATGATGTTAGCTTGTTGTTAGTAAGAGGCAAAGGAGGCATCCGGTGATGCTGTTGACAGAAGATAGAGAGCACAGATGATGACATGCAAGGCCCTTTGCATCTCATTCCTTTGTGCTCTCTATGCTTCTGTCATCACCTTCAGCCTCTTGCTGAATCCTCTTGAATTAGTTCTCGAATGATTTGACCATGCTAATCTGCTGTTGTTGTTGTTGTTGTATTCTTTTTTTCAGTCTATCTCGAGAAAGTCTTTGATGGAATGCTGGAGCAGCAGTTTCAGAGACCTACAAGTAATTGCTTTGCTTTGGCTGTTATTTAGTTTTCCATGTCAACTGCTTGTGACTTGGCCGTTCTTTAACCTTGTGCATCCAAAAGATTGTTTTATTTCACTTCTTATAAGATTTGAGGATTGTTCTTTTAAATTACCATAGTAGATGTTTAGGCAAAACATCTGTAACTCCTACATGCTTATCTTTCAGGTATCATGAAAGTTTCTAATCCAACGACCATCTCGAGTTACTAAGATGGTATTTCCAGAACCGATATTAATTTCCAATCTACTACCATAACGGAAATTCTGGAGGTGCGTCTCCATCCCCAAGTTCTACTCCTTCACCTCCATGTTCATGTGCACCGGATATGCAACACGACACAGCATAGTCCTTTAATCTAGAACTTGAATCAATATTGAGCAGCACGAGAATGCCATAGATTCCAATTTCTGACTCCAGAAAAGGGGGAAGAGGCCTTAGCAACCTAGTAGAGAGCGCTTGTGCTCCAATGATCTTGCTATCGGAGGTAGTCAAATATGTCCTTGTTTCTGAACTTGAACTTCAATTACTGTGATCAGCATCTTTCAGATGATAGTTCAAATTAATTGCACCATATATTTCAGATACGAAATCAGTCACTGTTTATCCGAGTGAGGTTAGCATCCGTAACTGAAGGCATCCTTATGATGAGTCCGAGAAAAACTTCTCCTACTTTGCTTACAGATGCTTGCTTGCAGCCTTTGTTCGATTACTACAACTTGAAACAACTAAATGAAATTATATATTGACATGTAAGTAGGGACCTTTCTTTGCTAGCTTCTTATCTTATGAATTGTTGAGTTGTTGGCTGGTTTATAGATCATCTTCGATATTTCTCGTCTACCTCAGTTTTAATGGAATCTTTGTTTAAACAGCTGTGGTATATGGTTAAGCATATATAGTCAAGAAAATCATCATATCCATTCCTGATATGGATACTGATATCTACAGTAGTTAGACTGCCTGGATCAACATGAGATTGACTTATATCTTAATTTTCCTTGTTAGCAGCTTAGTTTTATTAATATGGTTTTCATGTGCATGAAGATACAAAACAATATCTCCGCGTCCCCCACTCTCTCTCTATCTCTCTCTAATTCTCTAGCCATACTTTTTTTTGTTTCTTTTTTTTTTTTTTTTTTGCTAAGACGGGTGTTTCACACCACTCTAATGTGAATATATTCAAAAAAATCAGAAAACAACATATTCCGAAGAGCCCTTAGCATCTGTGCCTCAGTGGTCCAGAGAACCCTCGAAAGTGATGTAGAAAAGCCTGCTGGCTCTTCTAGATCAACATTTGGCTATACCTTTAAGTATACCTACATTGTACTCCCATAGATATCATGAGATGCTCAATAGCAAGAATATGGGGTATATACTATATAACAAAGTAAACTTATGTTCCGATCTTCTTGAACAAAAGAAAAGGATAAGAGTTGGGAAGAATCTGCATGCCTTTGCTATTAGTGGAAATTGATGAGCACTCTATAGTGAAGAAATGTGGCGAAGACAAAGCGATGTTGTGACCGTGACCGTCGTAAGTGGGAAAGCCACCACTGGCAAAGATGACAAATTATCCGGTTTCTAGGTACCAAGAAGGTGGTCTCAGCAAAGATTCCTGTGGATATGTAAAAAGCAGCGGTTTTGAGCTAATGATAGCACTTGTTCTTTTATTTATTTACTTATTTATTTGTTTATTTACCTTTCTTATTGAATGAATTTGCTGGGGGCTGAACAACATTGATCTCTCATTTTGTATGACAACTGTGTGAATATTTTAGCCAAAAAAAGAGAGTGAATTAGTATGGTGCGATGCAAACTTGAAACAGATAAGATATTGCATACTTCTGCAAGTTGAATCGGCGTACAGATGAAATAATTGAAGGAAATCAATCAATGAAAAGTTCTTAAGGATGTTTCGGTACTGTCATTGCTGGATGATGTAGAACGTGCGACCCGATGCTTCAATTCACGTATAATTCCACCAAATATTATTCAAATCGATACGTATCATTGGTGTTGTCATATGGATAACCAAAGCCAAACTAAGTTTGTGACAGATTTTAGCTTTTTTGCAATTCAAACATGGCCCTTTGGGTTAAGATTTTCCATTCTATGCACTAACGGTTTGATTTGCCTTGGCTTGCACAATAATTAATTCAGACTTCATATTTATATCATACACATTTGAAGTTGATCAAGGAAGAACAGATTTGTTCAGGTCACAACCCTTCATGTCATGTTATAAAGCAAGTATGGGGTGTATATATTTTTGTTTCCCTAAGGTGGTTGCATATATAGTTGCCATTAGACTTCTGGGAAACACTCAGCTGGAGTATGGCTTACTGCCAACAGGAAGGAAATAGGATAAAACAAAGGAACTCCTAGAACAACTGTGTATCTTATGCTCCTTTCATAATGTTAATATGAGATCACAGTCGTTAGAATTTTAAGCATGTGATGAAAGATTATGGAATAAATCACCATAAGATACGTGAAATTGTCTTTAAGACTAGAGCACGAACCTAACAAGGAAAGATCAGTCCAGTTCATTTTTCATGAAAGATTTTTTGATGGCACTCAATATGTTATTCTAAAGTTTGACTAAATGAAGATGGTATGATAATTCAAAGCTAATGCCATCATATTTGAAGGTTGGGATCCAATTTTGTCTGTGAGCTTGGGTTGCAAAAATTGCAGCAACAAAACATTCTCTTGCCAAATAATAGCTATAACTTTTTATTTTTGGTACATAAAAATACCTACAAATTTACAATATTAATTGTTGTTCATGTTCCATGTTATCAATTGTTAAAAGAAGTAATGAGGGATCCCGACTGTTCTTTAAAGGCGACAACGTCGCAACTGCTCTTTAAAGGATCTGACCTCAAGGGGTATGGCATTTTTTCTGCCTTGTTGCAACACTGAACTCTAGCTATAAAAATAAAGTTGATTAAATATTCTCCATCGTGTTAACATCAATCTAATTTGACCACACCACTTGGATTGCAACATTTTTTTTCGCGTTTTTCTATATTGAATCTTCTTCCGAAATAACTGTAGCTAAAACTCCAAGGAATAAACTATGAGAGCTGCAATCCCACACCCTTATACAAAGACTTGTCCGCAGCATTGTGAAGGAAAATTCTTTGGTTTAGGCTTACCACCCAAGTGTTGATTTATTGCATGCTTGAAGACCCAAAACAGTTGCCCTTATGTTCTTCTATATTCTGAGCTCCAAGTATGATTATTTTATGCAAGTCAGTGACAAAATTAGTGACAGGCCTCCGAGCACCATGGCCTACTCTCTTTAACATCATGATATACTTCGTGATGCCTTGATCTTTTTGGTTGTTTTCCAGTGGCTGCGGCTTCCACGTCCTACGTTGTAGATCTACAAGCTGGTTAGTGACCGTGCGGATTATATGAGTCAATCTCAAAGGATATTAGTCATTAAGATGAGGAGTACTGCATCCTTCAAATTGACAAGGGGATTCATGATATATATATATATACACACACACACACACACACAGAATGATCAATGAAAGGACTTCATCAGAGTCTATCCCTGTTAGAGAACTGGACTTCATGCCATCATAGGAAATACCAAATCCCGATCTCCAATATGTTGAAGCAATTCAACACAGAAAGCTTCCAGTAGAGTTGGAACGAATGTAATAACCACAACTCAGACCCTAGGGGGGACTAAGTTCGCTCGGGCTAAACCAACAACCCCATGTAAGCGAATATATATTGTACATTTCTTGTATATTATTCTTAATAAATTTCGGGTGGTAAAACCTTCTGCTTCATGAAAAGAAAAGGACATGCAGCAACGACGATGACCTAGCATTGAAAACATAAATCAGACTCACGTAGGCTATAGGCATTGTTGCATCCCCTGCAAGACCATCCAATCAGACGAAGTCTGATAGTAAACATGGACGATAGATTGTACTCTATGTGATAATTTCATCATTATTATTTTTTTCTCTTGACAAAAAGAAGGAATTAGTTCTCACCGAGCGAGCTAGGAGTAGATGAGAAAGAGAAAAATAATTTTATTTTTCTGTTCTATTATATTTGATACATCCCAGGAGTTATATATACTTATATACAGATTTCGTATAAAAAAAATAATATAGGCCGATATAGAATCATACTAATAAAATTAATATTATAGGTGATGTAGGTTGTTACGTGATCTCTAAAATCATACTAATAAATAATTTTACCAATACATCTGTGGCAATAGAACTAGATCTAAATGAGGACTCCGTGTAAGTTCCAAACCTTCCACTGATGGGGACATCAGAGCAAGAGCCCTCCATTCAGATGATCCTGAGCCCCCGGATTGAATCAGACCCGGATTGGGTCCATTTGAGTCCGAGTCATTTTCTTTCATTGCATTATTTACTTTTGTCTTAGTCAAGTCAATTTGGTCCGTTGTTTTAGTATTAAACTAGTCAATTGGGTTTATGTAATTGGGTCAATATGTAAGGTCTATATAAAGACCACCCCTCTCATATATGAGGGAATTGATGATTGAATGGAAAAAAACCCTAGCCTCCTTCTTGTTCTTCTTCTTTTTTCTCCTCCTCTTCTCTTCTTCCTGCATCCCTATAACCACTTCTTCCTTCTCCCTCCCTTGTTCTTCCTCCTTCTTCTCTTCCCCTGCACTTGTGCTACATCATCCACTCTCGATCGTCCATAGTAAATTACATCATATACAAATACATATAAGAATTTGAAATTCCAAATAACTCGTGCCCAAGAAGACCTTGTACCAAATGAGATGAGGCGTAGCTAGAATATAAGTAGACTTTATATTAAGCTGTTAACGACAAAGTTATATCTCGTGCAAGCATCGATATCCCATGTGCTTTCACGAGTTCGTATATCTCTACCCACATATATACGATCATATATACATCCTCCTTGGCCTCATCATTCCCACCGAAAGAGTCATGAAGGCCTCGCGTGTACTCCAATAAATACAGCAAAAAACACAGGACTCGCCAACATTGGAACCGGACAAAAAGATCCAGATGAACAGAGTGAACGACGCTTAGAACCCCCTCAAACCCTGGGACCAGAAGAAGCTCCCCCGGTAAACAGTACTCCTCCCCACGTAGGCGGCGGAGACGCCGCCGTCCCTCCATGCGGTGGTGGCAGCGGGCACGGCGAGGAGGATGCTGACATGCATGGGCGTAGCGGCGGATCGATGGACTGGATCACGTTTCAGAGGAAATTAAGCGAGGATGAAGCAGAGGGAGAGGGCTGTCTTACTGCCGTAGACCAACAAGGAGGAGGCCGCGGAGTTGGCGGCGGCGGCGGCGGCGGTGCCGACAAAGACAGCGATGAGGGAAGCGAGGGTGATAATTGCGGTGGTGGGCAGCACTGTGGATGCCATGATATTATTGCGCACTGTATGCACTGCTAGAACACCGTTCTTCAGTGTGGGTCGTGGTCATGACACAAGGAAACAAGAGAGAATGGCCTGCTCAGTGCATGTGAATGCAAATGGCCGGACCAGAGCTGAGGATATTTTAAATTTTCCATGGAAGTGGCCTTCCATCCAGCTTCAGCACTGTAGAACTTTGGTTTGTAGTCCTGCTCATTTGCATGTCTACATCCGTCTGCAGTGGCTACAATTATTTCTTCTTGCCATTTGACTGGGCCCATCATCTTATCAACCCCACAAACTCCTCCGCCCCTTCAATAAATCAATCAATAAATAAATATAAAGTCAAAGAAAAGCACGTGAATCAGAACAACGTCTCTTTCTCGATGCATTATATCGCGGTGAATATTTAGTTTTATATCAACCACGCATTAATTAGATAAATATTTGATATTTATATAAACCAAAAAAATTAAATAATATTTTTTTGCTAAATTTTTTCGATAAGATACTAAGTTATTATAAATAGTATGAGAGCAAATTCAATTCATAGCTAATGAAAGCTATTTATGATTGAATTTGAATGAATTTGAACTCTTCGTCTAATGAGTGTGCTAAAATTTAAATAAAAAATTATATGACGATATAGCATGTATTTAGTTGTATATTAGTTATATACTGAATAAATCTTGAATATTTATACAGGATAAAGAAATCCAAATAACATATTTTAACTAGATTTTTTGGATAAGATTCTAAATTATTGGAGGCATATAACAAAAATAATAAAACTAAAATAAATAATAGTCATTATTGATATCAGCATTACGTTATCGCAATTGATGTATAAGATAAACAGATTGTTGTCTATTTTTGTTACTATTTTTTTAATAACATATAATATTTTAAAATTAAATTTATACGTCAAGTTTTTTTTTGGTTCAATAAATAATAGGTCAAGTTGGAGACACTGTTGATAAGCAGTGTGTGGTTCTGGCATCGCTCATGTGGTCAAAGTTTTTGGTGCGCCGGAAAGGAATGGTGACGTTTGGCAAATACTCTCCCAAGGATCAAAAAGAAGTACAAAGGAGCTCAGCTGCATTGTGACTTTGTTGGATTGTCTAATTCTTTGTTAGATACCGGCTACCTTCAGGTATCTCAACTCAAAAATCTCTGTACTTCCCATCCTCCAAGTCCCTGTCACCTTGTCCTCAGTACTTAAAGGATGCTAATTGTTTTTTGATCCTTTTCTTTTTTAAGCTGTTAGCTCACTATTCTTAAATGATGGCACCTTGACACATACTCCATTGCCACCCTATCAACTCCACTGAATAAAATGGTGTCCCACCAATTAAAATGACCAGCCATGAGATCACAATTGTGTTGGTTCTGTGATAACCAGTTTGCAGACCTTGGTCTCCTCCTGGTTTCAGAGAAAGCACAGACTCCCTGCAGCTCTGGATCCTGTAGACATGTCTTTTTTAGTATTGTTCATCAGACCTATGCATCTCATTGAAGATAGTGAACGCTTAGCAAAATAAAAGCTAGTGATTAGTGAATGACAGCGATGTAATCCCCCCCTACCTACAATCTTATGCTGCAGGGATAGCACAGTGACATATTTGTCCTTGTACGATGCAGCGGGCCATCTATATTATTGCTGGGTGTCACTGAAACTGAAGCAAAGTTTCAATCTATTGAACCGAGCGTCCACCATTCTGATTCACTTAATAATCAGGCACTGGCAATTTGAATGGATGTTTTTGAGTCCGTCTTTCTATAGTTTGCACATGCCCAACTGCATGAGCTACAGAAAAAATACCCACCATGTTGTGCCCAAAGTTGGTCATTCATTTGGGTCGCATCAATCACTTCGCCGAAGGAAGAAGATTCTCGTCTATAAGGTGGTAACTGAGCATCAATCAGCCTCTTCAAGGCACAATAAATAAAAAAACTTCCATGGGGAAAGCTGGGTGCTCACTCCAATTCCCTATTCCCCAACAAAGTAGGCCAACCTTTCAATTGTAATCGTCTTTTCAGCAGCTTCGAACACATGGCTGGTCTGCATCTTTTGATGCTTTGAGCTGAAGTAGCAGAGGAATCTAATCAACAGTAGTTTGTGACAGTTCATACATTTTCATTTATTTTTTTTTCAAAATTGAACCAAAGTGATCGATTACAGCTGAGACTGTAGCGTATTCTTTGATGAGAATGTATAAGAAATCTATGGACTTTAAACTCCTGGTGTTTGGTTATGAAATTCCCAATAAATAAGTGAACTTACACAAGAGATGGGAGGAAGGAGAACAGGGCCATCATTGTTCTGACCCAGGGCGTTGAGGCCGATGACTGTGCGCTTCAGATGGCGAAGTATGGCGAGGAGGAGCCTCCAGTGGTAGGTGGCCGCCACCAGCAGACCCAGGGAACAGGCACCAGGTCCAAGTACTCCGTTCTCTCAGTCCGTGAACAGACGTAAATAAAAATAATAAAGATAAAAAAATTCATATATATTTTTTTTAAATATTAAAATTTATGTGAATACCCTTCTAAAATTGATATTTAGATGTGTACTCTTATAAAATATTTGTTTTGCATGTATATTCTTTATTTTTCTTTTTTCTTACATATGTGCCCACACCATTTAACACCGTCAAAAAATTAGCGGTTTAAAATTAAAAATGATTGAAATATCTTTAATAGGTAGGTATGTAAAAAAAAATATTTATAAAGGTATATATATGTAAATAATACTTTGCGAGGATATTTATGCACTTTCATATATTTAGGAGGATTTACATGCAAAAAATTCTAATTTTATTTTTTTCTATTTCAGCCTATTTTAATACTCGAATTTGTCGAGGATGACCTTCTACTACATGGCCGTAGAGATTGTTAATAAGTCTGAAGAGTTAGAAGTCTAATGATTTTACTTGGGAATGATTGATGTTGTTCTTCTATCTATGAGCATAACATTAGTAAAAAAGCCTGATCATTGCAATATATCGTATGCCTTTAAGAGATTCTAATCTTTTTCTATATTCTAAATGTATACTCTTATATATGCATTTATAACAATAAATATTATAAGCTATATTTCGATAAAATAAGATATAAAGGTTGTTATAAATGAAGAGGAATAAAGTAAAATAGTTTCATAATTAGTAAAAAAACTTCCATAACTCTTTTTGTTATCAAATTGTCGAATCAATCTTTTTTTTTAAGTAATCTTTTTATGAAAAATATTAAGAAGCAGGCACTAGACAAATCTAAGCGTTAAAGCAGGATAAAATAGAAAAAAATTAAATTAAATTTTTTTGCATGTAAATCCTCCTAAATATATAAAATTGCATAAATACCTTCGAAAGTATTATTTGCATATATACCCTTATAAATATTTTCTTTTGCATATCTACTCATTAAGGATATTTCAGTCATTTTCAATTGTAAACCGCTAATTTTTGACGATGTTAGATGGTGTGGGCACATATGCAAGAAAAAAGAAAAATAAAGGGTATATATGCAAAAACAAATATTTTATAAGGGTATACATGTAAATATTAATTTTAGGAGGGTATTTATATAAATTTTAATATTTAGGAGAATATGTATGTAAAAAGTCTAAAAATAAAAAATTAGTATCTTGTAGCCAAACCGTGCCTGGGAGGCCCACCTCACTTGTGGAGGGCAGGAGCACCTCGTTAGGCTTTTGGACTCATTTGACTTGTAAGAAAAAAAAATTTCATACTGAAATATTTTTTTTTTTGAAAAACTAATATATGAGTATATGATAGCTAAAAATAATTTCTACATATTTAATTGATTATAAAAAAACAGCATATTCTGGACTGACTTATATTTAATTAAGCAGAAAAATTATATAAAATATTTTGACAAAAGAAAAAAATTTCCTTCATTCTATCTAGAAGTTTAAAAGTATTTTTGGAAATATGCCAACGACCCGATCTATAGTTTGGAGAGACTGGCCAATATGTATCTAACTTGGGTCTAAATCAGGTTAGAAAACGCCAACGACCGGTATTTGATTCAAAACTTGAGGAACCAAATTAAGTCAAATCCAAACCAAGTTCTTTGTAATTAAGACTCCCAACCCAACCTGACCTAGAGAAAACTAATAAACCAATCTAAGCTAAAATTTAATTGTATCGACAAAGTCTCCTACCAAGCCGACTTAAATTTGGTCCGATTAACCCAAACCAACCAAACTTGATTCAACACCATATTTGTTGACCTTGTAAGATTTGGTATTGGATTAGGCTTAGGTTTTGCGTACTTGAGTCCATTGTCGGGTTTAACATGTTCGGTCACTAAAGAGGAGAAAATGAGGACTTTGCTGCAATTCGCGATATAAGAATAAAATAAGAAAGAAAAGGTTATGCATCAAGCGAATAAACCAGAGGTTTCTCCTCATCAAGCGGCTGCTAAATAATCATGACAATAGCTCTCAGCAGCAATGCATTTTGACGATGCTGTGAGCGCAATTAGCATTTGATAAATACCATCCACCCTGCATCACCCTTCAGGCGAAAGCAAATATGAAAATATTAAAAAAAATCTTGCAACTGAAAAGTTGAAATATTGTATCTAGTCATTATAGAGTTACGTGAAACAGAGTATGGATGGGATGATAGCTGGGTCTCCCCAAGAATACATAGAGAAAATGACGACTTTGCTGCAATCCTCAATGTTAGGATAAAATAAGAAAAGGTTACACATCAAAAAATAAGCCAGAGGGTTTCTCATCAAGTGGCTACTAAATAATCATGATGATAGCTTTCAGCAGCTATGTATTCTGACAGCCGTGCGCATAATTGGCATTTGGCAAACACCATCCACTCTGCATCACCTTCAAGCACAACCACAAGCTCCACTTTGCTCAGAATATATGAACAATGTCATAAGCAAATCTGAAAATGTCAAAGATCTTGCAACTGAAAAGTTGAAGCACCATATCAATCTTGTTATTATACAGTTATGTGAAATAGTATGGAAGGTAGGACAGCTGAGTTTTCTCCGAGGAATACATCAGATTCCGCCATCCCCGCACCACCAAACATTAAAAAAAAAAAAAACCTTCCTGTTTTATTGTGTAGTCATAAGTGCTGGATGCAAAGCCTTTTGAATTGTAATATGGCTGATAAAAGTAATAAGAGTTTAGCTTGTAAAGTATTCAAGTGAAAAGCAGTTGTAGGTGCAAGATCAAGTTCTTCAAGTTTTGTCTTTGGTATAAGGTGCAAGCAAGAGTCTTTTGAAGATCGGCTTTTGAATATTTAAATCAAAGAGTAAAAAATAAGTAAAAATCTTATATATGAAATTGCTTTTAAATCTAGATACTGAAACATATGAGCAATGCTCTCTGACATGACTCTCATACAGAAGATACACAGCTGTGTGCGACCTTCCTATTGCTCAAGCTGGTAACAGCTAGAATCCGGGCAATAGAATTGCTACATATTGGTTGTCTTTCCTTTTTCTGAGCTTTCTTTGGTACCCTAACACTGTTCGATAAGGAAGTATTTATCAAGGGGGTACATGTGCAGTCATTTTCACAAAACTCCTTTTAATATTATTTCTTGGATATTGAAGATTAGTTGGTTATCTGTGAAAATACTCCTATATAATTTCTTTTATAGCTACATACACAAAGATACAACAGAGAGAAGACATAGGATAGTTTAATGTGGCAATCACTTGCTAAGGTTAAAGTTGCTAATATTTCTTTTTCACAACCAATTTTTAGTGACGAAATAGGAAAGTAATGAGACAACTAAGGGTGACCTGATTTTGCATAAGGAATTTAGTGAATAAATGGTAGTGAAAAATATAAATCCATTAAAACAAGCAAGTTAAAGAATACGTAAAAACATAAACTTTCTACTCTGATAAAAGGATACGTCCAGAACAGCACGAAGGACTGCAAACACATAATTAACATAATGTTAGAGAAAATATTTAGCAGTATCAAGCAAAAAAAAGTGAGATAGAGATGCAAACATGGAAAATATATTAAAATGAAAAAAAGCATGCTGAAAACAAAAATGATTAAGCACAAACTAGCAAATTTTTCAAAAGACTCGTTTAATCAACAATCTATTTTCAGATAAGACTCTAGAAAGTCTTTCTTTCACATATTATAACCTCATCATTTTGGAGGCATTTTATATTTAATTCAAATCAGAAGAGCCCTTTGGATACTAATCTTGACAGCGAGGGACACATACTATCTAAATCAGTATCCATTATACAATTTTTGAACTTTGTCACTTATTCCAACAATGCCATCTAAAGTGAGTCTATTCTGGATAATTAATATTATTCCAACATACTATCTACCATTCACCTAAATCTCCCAAGATCCCTCAATTTGATCCCAGATTCATGTCTAAAGCAAGAATCCAGCATTCCTAAGAAACTGATCAAACCAACAACAATTCTCTACTTATGATTTTCAAAAATACATAATTTTTGCAAGCATCTTGTACAAGAAACTAAGAAAAAAATGGGTGGGATAATGACCATGATAGCTATGCAATGGTGGCCCTTACACATCGACTTCTCGGTGTTCTTGGCTCAATCTACATTAAGTACTCCCTCCACCAAGCTCCCAATAGCAAAGAGTTTGGATCATCATCAATTTGGGGT
This sequence comes from Phoenix dactylifera, assembly GCF_051530095.1. Classification (NCBI taxonomy): domain Eukaryota; kingdom Viridiplantae; phylum Streptophyta; class Magnoliopsida; order Arecales; family Arecaceae; genus Phoenix; species Phoenix dactylifera. Next base: position 25,805,303 of record NC_143198.1, on the reverse strand, counting down.
TGAACCGGAGAGGTCCAATCTCTAAATCATAGCCATCGATGATTTGCAAAAACACCATAATTGAGCCCCCTGTGGTACATGGGACAGCAGGTTGCATGATGCTGACTAAGACCCTCTCAATCACACCTGCTGCACAATACATGAATGGCCATGATTGAGAGACCGGACCTCTCCAATTCAACCCCCTGGAGAGGATCCTGGTTCTTAGCAAAAAACCCTTCCAGCAGGTTTGGAATCAGCTAACTAAAAATTGGAAAAGGGTGTTATAAACCTTATGACTCAGTTTTGAGGAGTAGCAATAGGCTTGTCAATACTTGAGCATTTGGAATTGGAACTGGTGCTAGGTGCTAGTTTGTGTCAGTACAGCGCATACAGGCCAGCATGAACTAGGCATGGCTGGTGCCTTGCTTCTTGGATTAATCCAATGATATTACATGGCTAGTTCATATACTTATTAGAATTGATCATTATTAGACTTTTCCCTTTGAAATCTACAATTTTATCTCCTGTCAAAACCTACTTATTTTCTAGCTATTCTTAATCTGCTGCTGATTTGATATTGGCTGAGTTTTGACAAAGAATAACTGTGAACTAACATGTTGAGTCCAAATTTTTATAAACCCATATGCCTTGCTTGTAATGAGACATTCTTTATAACTAAAAAAGTCTTAGACATATGATTTTTCTCTAGAAAAAAAAATCAGGAAAAACTAACTAGCTCATAATTCAAGAACAAACCAATAGTTGTGTATAATTATTATTTTTTTGCTTCTTTTATTCATGTTATGCATTGTCTTCGTAGTGCATAAAAACAAATGGCAGAAGAACCACGTTGAATAGTTTCATTTCCTTCTAATGACATGCTGCCATGTCAGCAAAAACCCATATAAACAGTTTGCCTGCAGGGGTATTTAGTATAAATCAGAGAAAACGAATAACAGGAATTTTTGGAAAAAGAGGAAAAAAGTTCTATATACATGCGTGCCAAGATGATCAAAGCCAACAAAAATCCACTAACCGACCCAAAATCCCGAAAATGCCACAAGTAACCTCATATGTTCTCTACGAAAACATCCTAATCCAACCTTATATAAAATCTCCCACTCCAAGACCCCTCTCCTCTCTCTCTTCCTGAAGAGTATCAACCACCCAATTATTTTCCGAGCTCCACCAACCCACTCATATAAACACCATCCATCTCCAACCTCCTCTTCTTTAACCCTCAATCACAGATCGGCAATTTCCTTCTTCGAAGCCAGTTTAGGGTTCCGGTGTTGTCAAAGGCATGCCTCAATGCAAGGCAACAGTGAAGCCCATCTAAGCACTTCACCTGTAGTGAGGCAAAGCCCCTCTAGAGAGGTACAAAAAAAAAGACTTGAAGTTGTGTGCCTTGTTGAAGCTCTAAGTTGCAAAAAAAGATGCACCTTTTTAAATAAAAAATTCAATCTCATAATTAGATCTGTAGTAATAAATCTCAACCATTGATCAAAGCTGCACAATCTAAAAGCCAACAGAAATTAACTGAGAAGCTGATTCGGTAAGAGGAAACAGGAGAAGAGGAACTCTAGGGTTTGGTCTGGCAAGCTGCTTCTCTCTCTTGTGTGCAGCAACAAGCCATCGACCAAGTAAGCTTCTCCTCCTCCTTCCTCTTCCTCTTCTTCTTCTTCTCCTCCTCCTCCTCCTCTTCTCCTCCTCTTCTTTGGACAGGGGTGTCCATGCCACTGTGTGAAACAAGGGGATGAAATCCCCCTTTTTGGGGAAAACAGAAACTCCAGGATTTGGTGTGGCACGGTTCACTCTCTTGTGCAGCAGCATCAAGCCATCAACCACGTAAGCTTCTTCTTCTTCTTCCTCTTCCTCCCCCTCCTCCTCATCTTTGGACAGGTGCATCCATGCTATTGTGTGAAACGGTTCGTCTTTAGACGGGGCTATCCTTGCTAACATGTGAAACAAGGGGCTGAAAGTCCTCTTCTTCTTCCTCTTCCTCCTCCTCTTTGGATAGGGGCGTCATGCTACTATGTGAAACAAGAGGCCAAAATCCCCCTTTTTGGTGCATCTTCTTCTTTGCACAGAGGCAGGAATCCATGCTACTGTGTGAAACAAGGGGCTGAAATCCCCCTTTTTTTGCTCCTCCTCTTCTCCTCTCTAGACAGGGGCACCCATGCTACCATGTGAAATAGGGGGCCGAAGTCGCCCTTTTTTGTTCATCTTCTTCTTTCAACAGGGGTATCCATGCTACTATGTGGAAAAGAGGAAAGAGGAAAAAGAAGGAAGAGGGGAGGGTGGTGGTGAGGAGGGGGGATGGAGGATCAGAAGTGGGAATCGGGAGAACATAATTAATATAAAAAAAAATTTCCAAAGTACTATTTGAAATTTTAGGACAGGTTGCCTAAACCAGAGTGAGGAAACTATTATATATTTATAATAAAGGTCAAGTAATTAGTTATTGAAGAATAAGTTATCAGATAGTCACATCATTGATTGTAGCCCATATATGCGGGTGAGTGCATGCACTTGTCTACTTGCTGCTGATATATCAAGTGGAGAAACCAGTAAATCAAGTGGAGAAACAAGGTCATCTTTTCCTCTTCCCTCATCAGTGCCTACTGATAGTAGAAGTTTGTTGATATTTGTGTGTTGTCTTTATGGCATGGCATAGTTTATAAGGAGTTCCTCCAGACATCCAAATCTAATTAAATATTACCCAGAAATTCATATTAGATAGCAGTAAATCAAACAGAATGATTGTTTACCAAGTTTCAGGTGTGAGATTGTAGAACAAGAGAGGTAATAAACGGTAGTCCCGTACATATGTTCTCCAGGTTGTTATAACTTCTGAATTCTATCTAATACATTGTTGTCCAGCTGCAGACCTAAAGCCAATTAGAAGCTGCATTGGAGTCGACACATCAACTCTATTAAGCAATCAACAGAAGTTTGGAGTTCATATTATCCTAAATGATAGAAAGAAAAAAGATCTGGTATTCTAACCCCTAGGAAATGGTTGCTATATTATATTACACATGAAAAAACTGTTCACAAATTTCCACCAAGGAAACCAATCAAAGGATGTGCAGGATTTGATATTGCATCCATGTTACTAGAGAATAAAAGAAGTTTTTTATAACTTTTGAAGCAAGAAGCCTTAAACATTATGCATCAGGAAGATAACAGGTACATGTTTAGGCATAGTTACTAGAATTTCTTACAAGACAATTGGCCAGGAAATAGACATTTCATGTATTACAGAAGCAATTATAAACTTGCACTTTGCTAGAAATATTATAGACAGACAAACTCCACAACCAATATAAATGATTTAGAATCATACCATGAGGCCGCCCAGAAATCCATCAACTACAATTCTGTTCCAAGAATCAAAGTATTTCTGGATCGAAAATTTTGCCTTTGCAGCAAATCCCAAAGAAGCGATTGCCATAATCAAGAAGTAAAAAATGAAGCCCATCAAGCCAGTAAATCCCCAAATTCCAGCAACCACTCCACCAATGATAGACAAGAAGGTACGACTGCAGAAACAGAAGTTCGCTGCTCAGTTTTCTGTTAGATGGTTTTCCACCCATTCTGGAAGCAACGTAGCAAACCCAATTGCAGTTTGGATAAGGCATCTAATTGCTACATCAGTTGAAATTAACAATAACAATATTTTTAAGCAAACCAACATTGACTCTTAACCACATGAAGCAAGAAGGTAAATTTACAAGAAACAACTCACAAATTTTGCAAATAATTTAAACTGAAAATAAATAAAAAATGCCCAAGTTGTCATCTGCCTAATGAGATTCCTGATGCAAACTTTCCTTAGCAACCATAATTGATTTCTTGCCCACAGCATTCTGAACATAAATTTACATATTTTACATCGTTGCGCAAAATGGATGCCATGCTCAACAGAAACCCAAAACATTATTTTCCATTTCACCCAAGGAAGTTTGCACTTAAATTTCTGTAAACATCATTATAGCAAATTTTTAATCCTTCACTTTGTTTCTTGAATAAAAGATTCCATTTTTTACTCAATAAACTCTTCAATTTACTTTTATCATTTGCATCTCCTAGATCAAGATCTGCAAAACAAGGATCCTATAATGAAACAATCATCCTCCAACATGATAGAGGAAGGCCAATCAGCTGAAATTCCATAACTAGAGCAACAAATTCATATTCAATCATTATTGATCAATCATGTGAGCATCCACAGTGTCCAATCACTGAAGAGAAGATCCATGAGCATTCAATGTTATTACCCAAGACCCTATGCTTTGAAGATCCATTCGTTGATGCTTTACCAGATCCATCATTGTAATTGTTAATTGACTGGTGATTGAAAGATGTGCAATTGTTAATCGACATGAAATAGAGCCATTGTCTAATGATCTGAATGCAAATAGGTCATGTGTTGGTTTGCATCATCAAGTTTTTGAAATCCAAGAACAAGGACCATGCAAGTTATGCCATCAAAAAGATCCGAGGGATGAGATCTATTCAGCAGAAGTAAATGATGCATCTAAAGGTTGCAGATTGTCAAAGCGAGAACAGATCTATTTCGCTTTTAATTTTTTTCTGTTGTTTTTATTTATTTAATCTTTAGTGGGTTTATGTTAATCTATGGCTGAGATCTTTGCATCTAAAGCCTTAAGAGATAATTAAATAAGTCATGTTATTGTAGCTGGTACTAGTCATGATATCATTCATGCTACACTACCCGGGAGTTTCTAATGCTCGTTTGGTGATTAAGGATTGCATTAGGGATTTTCTATTGTTATAAAAGGGGCATTGAGTCTATTAATGTAGTCTTGGAATGGTTATGCAAATTTTGTCGGATTGAAAGTAGGCTGCAGGCCTTTTCTCTTCTCTTTCTTTTCCCCTATTCCTTCTACTTTTTATGATCCATTATTTTCTCCCCTTTGCATATTGATCGAGATTGAATCAGATTTGAAGAAAATTGGTTATTATCTATATTTTTGGTGGAGCCGTTGATCTTTTATGAGGCTACATTGGGGCAATAAAACTTTAACTGGATTTCAGAACACATTAAGAATTTTAATAGAAGACAATTAGTTTCATTCCTTATCTAAAGGATTCTTATGTTGGTGAGATGATAACAGCCAATTCTCTACATATTGAAGCCAGTGATAAAAGTTCAAGAGAGGATATGTGCCGCCTGAATATATCTCAGTTTTAGTTCTTATAAATTTGTTGTTTGCATGTGAGAGGACTGAAGATCAGTGTAAAGCGAAGCCTACTTTCAAACCGGAGATCAATTGTTTTCTTTTTTAATCTGTCTCCGGTATTCTTGCTTTCTGTTTGGGCATAAAATTGATATTCTACGAAATATTTGGGTTACCAGTGTGCCTCTCACACTCGGAGAAGCATTGACCAGCTTACTGGTAACAAATTGCATATTAAATAATGGACCAAGACCACATTTGCAGGTATATTAACTACGCTGTTTTGTTATATTGATGTCCTGTTGTTATAGCAACTTGCTTAAAGATTGCCAACTAAGTTTCACCTTGCATTTCTTGTTCAAGGAGTTTGTACCTATCTTCTATCCACTTGTCAAAATAATAAGGAATCCTTTGTTTCTAATTCTATTTTATACTTTTGTTTCTATTCTTTTAAGCCAATCAACCTTTTGTTCTTGAAGACGAATTTCAAGCCTAAGCTTTGTTATGATGAGGTGTGACCACACAAATTCCTATTGCAATACTCTTAACCTCTATAATTATCCCCATAATATGAATAGTATATCATTTTCTGCAATGTGGTTTCTATAATTCTCTCCAGTCTTTGTTCTTCAACCATCTGGTCTTTGAAACCTTAAGTCTTGTTCCCTAAACCTCACTTCATAATGCCAATTGGTCCTAGGACACTTCTAACTCGTCCTAACATTTGTTCTCTAACTATCTCTTAAATCTTCATAAACGTAATTAATAACAACAACAAAGAAGGCTGGAAACGTCCATTACTTACAGATGTATGAAACCTCTATAAAGAGACAAAAAAATATCTTTTAAACTACTAAAAAATAGTCTACATGGCAAAGATAAAAATAAGGTCAAAAATGTGATAAAAATGAGGTCCAACAGAGTAGCTCATAATTATATTACCCTGAATCCCAGGGACACCTGAGAGGCAAAATTAGCAACAGAATAGTCTACATGCAGAGAGGAGAGTGTCAAAAATCCAAGCTTTAAGACCATACGCTACATATTTCTAAGCACGCACAAAGTAAAAGAACAAATCTCTTATAAGACAGCAGTGCGCAAAGTTACACCCAGATGTCACGAGTAATAAGAACATGAGCAACTTTTAAGTATCATAGAATTATCATGTAAAACTTGAATTTATAGAGGCAATATTCTCTCAAAAACCATGAATCTATTCATAAATTGATGTTAGGGCTTGAGATTGGACCTATAGTAGATGGATTTCATGTTGCTCTGAAGATTCTCGGCGTTGAAGATGGGCATATCATCGTCATCTTCGTGAAATCTCTTCCCAGAAGCTCTCCCGTCTTCATGTACCGCCATCGCCGATTCCCTCTACACCTCTACCAATTGGCAGAGGGCAGAATCACAAAAAAAAAAAAAAACAATTCAAAGAGAGAATTGGAGAACTGAAAGGCATTAGGGTTCGGGTTAGGGTTTTCGAAGTTCCAACCTTCTGTCCCCAAAAAACGCCGCTCGTCCGGGTTCTCCTCCGTACGTCTGCAACACCGAGGAGGAAGAGAAGAGCAAGGGCAGAGGCCTCCTACGATCTATAAACTACGATTAGTCCTTTTAAACGGATCAGAGTAGGGCATGTTCAGGTTGACCCGAATCCGGTCCGCTAACTTACAAACCCGTTCCGATGATTCAGCGAGGAGCCTCGGAGGGTGGCAGAGTGGGAACGCAATTGCCTTGTGATGGGTAAAAACCAAGTATAAACGGAAGACATATCAACAAGAATAACCTGTGTAGGTTTGTTATGCTTAATTTTTCAAAAAATGGTAAAGAATTTTTTTAAAAAAATCTAAGGTTTAACAATGATATATCTAATGTATCTTTGTTATTGTTATCTAAAAAGAAATAGCACTATCTTAATATAAAAAGTTTGTGACATTGTTATATCATTGCTATAAGTCATTTAAACTGCTAATAATGACCATAATAACACAATAGTTTCATAGTTCCAAGAAAAAAGGAGTCTGGGCTTAATGCAACTTATTATGATAATCTAACAAAATTGGTTCTTGAGCACGGGCACCAGTGATTATGGCAACATAAAGCCTATATTTTAATGTGAGGAATTTCCTTTACTCAGTATGAAGAGAAGGGTTTTATAAGGTGACAATTTGTGCCGTTAGGAAGGGGACAACTCGTTTAGTTGTTAAAGTCATTGAAGGTTGTACAAATGACCTCACTTCGAGTCCTGTCCTCCCCTAGTCTTGATTGAATTTCGTTTCTTTGTTATCATCACAGCAATCAATATATATATATATATATAATTCCAATGGTACACAAAAGAAAGAAAGAATGAACCTCCGCTATTTCATCTGAAAAATCATCAAGAACAAGATGACACACAAACACAATAATTCAACACTTTCTAGACAACTATCCGACCTTCATCGAACCACCATTTTCAGTCCTCTTCAACTCAGGCCCCCTCAGATTTGCTCATCGTGATTTGCCTATCAGCTATGGGTCATCCCCAACAGATGCTAACAATTACTGGTAGCTTCTGATTGAAGATTAATGAAGGGCATGATGGTCTCTGGTTCAAAGAAGTTTTCAGTAATCAAAGGCAGGGATTTATTTTTGCAAATAGCTAAATTTGCTAGGGCACAAATTCAATTATCAGACAATAATGGTTAATATGGAACATTGCAGTATTCACAAGGGAGATCTGCAAAATATCTATACGTATTAAACGACAGCAATCACCCACTGGATCTTTTGAGAGCATCAAGCTGGAGATTTTATGCTATCGAATCTAAGCAATTTACCAAGTAAACACCTCAGATGTCCAAATAAAATGGACTTATAAGGAAACATGAACCTCAATCAGGCGATACATGACATTAACTTTTCAGCCATACTGGACTGCAGACTTCTTAAGACCAAAAGAGCCGGTCGGAAAAAAAAGGGAGAGCTCTCCGTTCCTGATTCTCCTGTAGCTTCAAACTGGAACGAACTCGAAGTTAAGTGAGTTTTGGACCCCTGATTTCACTCCACCTTCAATAAAAACAGTTACAATGGTCTTCCATATATCCCCAGTCAATGGTATAGAAATGCACATACATACAACCCAGCAGCTGGAGAAAACATTAACAAAATGGCAGTTTTGAATAACCAACTAAAATGCAATTGATCGAAGAGAAAAATGCTCGACCAATCCTTTCCAAGCACTAGCCAATAATTGCTCCATATGTTAAACCATTTTCATCAAAATTATAATCGATGATTTTCAAAAGCATTCTACAAAAAACCCATGCTTAGGCATCAAAATGTTTCCCAACTCATTACTTCGACTTTAATGAATTTCTTCAAGAAGATGTAGAGATTATTTTCCTTGGGAAAAAACATACCACATCCATAGAGAACAGACTTGACTCAAGCCTCCCAGTGAAAGACAAAGTAAGAGCCTTCCAAGAAATTTGAGTTCACTGACATATTGCTTGCTCAGTACAATAACAGTATTTCTAACGGAATCCTGCATTCTTATACTCGCAATTGAATATCCATAAGGTTGCACGTAGCTATGGCCAACCATTCAGAATTTCAATATAAAAGTGGTGCAACGATTTAATCAACTGTACTTAAAATATTATGACAGGATTCTGACATTAGTTACTTACCATTTACAAATATCCTTCAAAGTACAACCATTTAAAAAGAGGGGCTAATAGAACTAATGTGAATTACAATAGCAACCACTTGATATCTGAGGGAGGAGCAAGCTTGCTATTTTACAACCATCCAATCTAAATTACAAACAAAAAAATTGCCTAGATGCAAGATCCTCCACTCCGAAGGAATGCCTGTTGAAGAGAAACAAAGGCAAATATTATTCTAATAGTCATGCACTGTTAACTTCTTTCAAGTTTCACAATATGCTCAGAATTCCATAGTAGTGAAACAAGGTAAGAATGCAACCAGCTTGGTAGCAGCAACTGAGTGACGCTGCCTTTCCTTCTTTTCACGCTGACACTCACCACACCAGTTGGAAAAATCCTTCTGATATTGCTTCATCTCCCTAAAAACTGAACTGTAGCACAATGAATTTAGTTAGTAGACCACATGGCTGTTAATTGCATACATAAAAGATAGTTGGAAGTTAAAGGAAACGGAATCACAAAAAAGAAAAAGTGATGCAAAAGAAAATATGACAAACACAAAAGAAGAAAGAAGATGACTGATTAATCAGGAGGAATGCATCATGATTTCTGAGCACATGCCAAGAATATTTCCGCAAAAAGTTGCCGCCAAGATAAGTGTCTCCTTCTCACACAGACAATGAGAAGATATGCCCCAAAAGGAAAGTCGAATTTCACTAACCTAACTAGAGAGTGATTATTGAGGCCTTGTCTGGAATGGAGAAGAGAGGAAAGAGGTTACCGGCAAGTTTAAGAAAACACTCAGAGCACACTGCCATGGAAAAGAAATACATCCGACAACAAAGTAGTTCTTTGTCGTCTGTCAGTTGCTGCAGCATACTCTTGCTCCTGAATGGTAGGTATCAAATGGCAAATGCTATACTGAAGAATGAGGAGGACAGAATGTAGGAAAATGATTAACCATAACAATCTGTAACTTGATGGTCATGCACCGAATGTTAGCCACAAGAACTCAAACTCAGAAAACCAGAATGGGTGTCTTAAATACTTCAAGACAATTATGAGACAATCAAGCGCCACAATTCCCATGTCTCCTTCAATATAAACATTGACCAGGAAACAGAAACAAATAATAACGAGCAGAAAACTTCATGTGAGGCTCAACATTAATAAGCAGTAAAAATCTTGCACATAAATTTAACAATTATGAACCACCAGATCATGCTCATTACCCTCCCCCCAACACTTACTCTCGCCGGAGAAGTTATCCCAGATGAAACATGTGCAAGGTATTACAACATAAATTCGAGAGAATTACACATGCATGCGCTAACCTATGCACATACAAATGATACACAAGCATGCACACATTCCCAGTAGAACTGAGCCTCCATTCTGAAAAAAAGGGGCAGCTCAGTGTATAAGGCTCCAGCCATTTTGGGTCTAAGGAGGGTCCTATGCAACCTTCCCTAAGGATGTCAATTGTCAACAGGGATAGATACCCAAATATTTTATCCATCCCAGAACCGAATGGGATATTTTTAAAGAAATTAAATGGGGATGGTTTTAGTGATGATTTAAAAAATCAAAAACTGTTCGGTTGCAGTTTTGGTGAATTCTCCGACCCGAAACCGAAACCGACACCAAACCCGAAATCAAACATACCCAATATCTCTAAGTACCCTAGAAGCTAGAGAGACGGCTTTTTTTTCTCCATTCAGTACTTCTTCGCAATTATTGTATTTGTTGGACTTTTTTTTTTTGATGCAGTTGGACTTATTTTTAACTTGGATTATTGTATCTGTTGGATAGTTGTATTATTATTTTAGAATTATTGAGTTTGTTGGATGGTTGTGTTATTATTTTAGAATTATTGAGTTTGCTGGATAGTTGTGTTATTATTTTTGGACATATTTATTAGTTGATTTGGTATGAATTATAGAAAAATTATAGATGATATCTTTATTTTGGATATTTATATATATAAATTTTGAAAAGAATAAAAAAAGTTAAACGGTTTTCGGTTTTTCGGTTTTGGTTTTATGCTTTTTTTTGGGTGGTGGTTATGTTTTGTTATTTCAAAAAACATTCGGTTTCGGTTTCAAAAAGCAGTGGTGGATCTCGAGTTCGGTTTTGATTTTTTCACTAACTGTACCAAATCCTCTCCATTGACATCCCTAACCTTACCCCTGTATGAAAATAGGCCATTTCAGTGTTTCAAATATGTGACCTACAAATCAAACAAAGTAACCTTTCCATTGTGCCGGGGCTCACCCTTTGAAGCTTTCCATATGACTGATGAAAAATAAGAGTGCTATGTATATTAAGGATCCACAAGGTTGAACATGAACTGCAATATTAAGATGCACAAAAACAAAAATCCCCATGCTTTGACAGTCTATTGTGCATGCATCAAGTGAACATAAAGAAGAAGAATATCAATCCAATAGTGTCCTAAGATATATTGTACACTCATGATCTGGGCAATGCCCTAGTTGTGACACTCCTCTCCTTGGAGGAGGTTATGGTTAAGTCATGAGTGGTGCATCCCAAGTATTTGGACCTGGGTAACAAATCTTGTGCAAGACTTCCTCACCCTCTCTCTCAGAAGCAAGGTCCGCCGTACCGATACCGGTCAGCGCACCGGTGGCGGCCCGGACCGGTACGTACCGGTCCCATACCGGTCCATACCGGTCCGTACCGATTCTCCAATGATAAGCTACCGGTACCGGATTCCACGCTGATCCGGTACCGGTCCCAGGCCGGACCGGTACGTACCGACCTGTACCGGCCGATACGGACCGGTACAGCAAACCATACTCAAAAGAGATTGTAGAGTCTATAAACTAGAAATCCAAATCATTGATCTTGATCCAGATAGATTAGAGCACACAAATAATAATTGAACTAACGTAGATGCTTCAAAGTTCTAAATCATATGTCAACTCAAAAAATACCATTACAAATTTCCTTAATAGAACCACTTGTGCATTATAGGAAATTTCCAAAACTTTTGATTTCTGTTTTCTAGACATTTCAGATGTTGTATATCACGTTCAATGGTGCAATTTTTCAATTTTACTGTTAATTTTGCATCAGTATGATTGAAGCTTCAAACCTAGCAACACAAAATCAATAATAGGGATATTGAGGATCCATGTTATTGATCATGATCTACAATTTTTAAAATATTTATAAACCAAAGGTACATGTATTTGAGAGTTCATACATATGCATCCAAGGGACTCAATGCATAGTACCTAAAGGACGTGTATGTTGAATATATTATTGTTGAAAATCCATACTATTGATCACCATATATATGTATGTATCATAAAACACATGCAAACTCAGATTCAATGTATCTAGATGCTTCTAAACCATTAATTATTTTTTTTAAATAGTTTTTAATGATCACCTAATGCGTAAATAAGAAAGCTACAAAACAACTGATGTTGTGTCTAATCATTTAAGATACTGTAGGACATACTTAATAGTGTGAAGTTTCAACTTAGAAATTCTATCATTGATCTGTATTAGGAGGACTAAGACTAAAATTCCATCAAATAGACACATACATATTGAAACATCAAACAGACACATCAAATCTTCAGCTTATAGTCACTTCTTTAGACAATTGACGCCTTCAAATAAATGTATTAATCTCTCAGATAAAAACAATAAAAAGCGGTCTATATTTATGAGTCTGCAACAAGGATTTAAGTACCAATAACAGTACCTGTACCATAGACCTGATCAAAGCCAACCAACCCAGCCAACCTGACCCAGTCCACCCACCCCAATATTGGGCAAACTGGGGTTTTTGGCACAACAGACCAAGCCAAGCTCAAGCTGAGTCAAAAGGACAAACCAACCCTACCTGGCCCAACTATTTATCAAAAGTATAAATTTAATATTTAAATACTTAAAGAGTTAAAACCCTAATATCAAAACTCAACTTGATCCTTTCTCACACACCATATCCCTCTAAAAGATTTCTTTCTCTCTCCAGGCATCTCTCTCGCTCCTTTTTCTCTTTCCATCTCTATATCCATTTCACCATTGATCATGTCGCAACTACCAGACCATCATCTCTGCTTCATCTCTCTCTCCCCATCATCCTTCCCACTAATGCTCTCCCTCGCTCATGTTTGGTCTCTAGCATAGAGGGATGGACTACCATTGTTGGCCCTTAGACAAAGGTGTGCATTTTGAATTCAGGCGGGACCAAGTGCATGAATACATCTTCTATTGTCAGATTGAACTCAGACTCCAAAATTTTGGTCCAAAGCCAAGTTGGAGTTGAGTCAGTTCTGTTGCTCTTGATGTTGAGGTTTGGCCCAACCTGAAGCTAGCTTGACCTAATGGATGTGCAAGTCTACTGTACCAGCTTACGAGTATACCAAGTGTCGGCACAAAACTCCAGTCTAGAACATAGTGCTGATACAAGGGGCATGCTAATACGGTACTTTAAGTATCCTACTCATATAGTATGGTATGCCACGTACGGACCAACATGGAATAGTACTAAAGTCACACCATGCAACACGTAAAAGTGGACTATTATCTAAAGTAAACTGACAAACACAATTAGAATTTAATTCATGATAAAAAGTTTAGTTATAAAAAATAAGGCTGCACAATACTATCCATTAAACATCTTTAAATCATGACCTTGTTTTAGTGATAGCTTGCATAATCAGCAAATATTACAAGCTTTATCTAGCTATAGCTCCAATCAACCTCAGATACAGCTTGAACCAAACCAGGATCCGTAGGCATACAAACAGTTCCTGTTGCAATGGAGGTCAACCAACTCATTACTTTGCAATAGCATATAGCAGATGCCTCCACTTAGCCTAATGCTAGAGGGAACTGAATCTCCCACGTGATTTCATTCAAATAGCTTTGGAAAATATAATTGATTATACACCATCTTTCATTCAAAATTAACATTCCAATTTCAAACCACTAGCAACATGAGCAGGAATTCAGGTGTAATTAAAGTACTGCACTCTCTTTTAACTACTTCAACTTATTATGAAAAGAAATATTACTAGCAAATAACATGTTTCAGTAATATGTTATCCTTCCGCAGCAGAGGCTTCTGGATCCATGTTCAACAACTCCAAAGAACATATATATCATATATGATTTTATCATATTTTCAGAGAAAAATCCTCAAAACATCTTTGTCAAAGAGCCGGCAGAGATTTGGAGCTACTAGATTGAGAAATATAACATGTTGCATATTGCTTTTTCATAGCTAAAACACACTGGGCTACAAAGAGACACGAAAATGAGAAACTATTGCAGATCATTTAAGGATCCAGAATAGCATAAGACTTAAACTCTTTGCATCAAAAAACATGGTTGAGTTAAACTCTTGATAATAAACAACAATTACAAATCTCCCTCCCAACAAAAGTCAATGATATCTCATTGATTTGTTAGCTAAACGTAGCAGCTTCATCATATTTTCTATTATTAATGCACCAACCTTTGTAAAATCATCTTTGGTGGTACGTGAGATTGGTTATAGGTGGTCCACTTTCACAACCAAACCTACCTGGCTACGAATATTTTGTAACTAATGTTCTATGACATAAAGACAATATTCAAAGACCAGTTAAGAATCGCATTCAATTTGGATCAGAATAAGCCTACGCATGCCTAATTTTGTTGCTCACAGCCCTCTTGTTTTGTTTCTTCTTTCTTACTAATTAATAGAGTTAGACAAAAGCAAGAGACTGAGGCACAGCCTTGGCACAACAGTAAGGTTGCTCCATTACGATCAGGATGCCATGGGTTCAAAATATGAAAACAGACTCATTGCATAGGGGGCAAGACTGCATACAGCTGACCCTCCCTAAACCCTGCAGTTAGCAAGAGCCTCGAGTACTTCAATGCCCTTTTAGTACAAAAACAAGGGACTGCAAAAACATCCTTATGCCATACTTCTCTCCTCTTTCTATGATCTTTTATCTCTTCATTGCCAGTTTTTGTAGATCTTGCATAGATTCTATGCCCAGCCAAACCAGGTTTTTGACAGGATCAAAAATTATGATAGGCCTCAGAAAACAGTCATTCATTTGTAACTCCACTGAACAATGTCTAGATCTACTCTACATATGCTAATTGTTGTCCAAATCTACTCTACATATACTGATTGTGCATATTAGTGGATCTCAACCTGGAAATAAACCTCAGACATGTGCACATACAGACAAGGATGGGGATACCTTCTACACCACAAAAGCAAATTAATCCTATGTCCAGATGTTGTGGCACGGGCACCATGCCGATGACGACCACGATGAAGTACAGCTTGACCAGGGACATGGGAATAGTCGAAGATCTCCTGTGAATAAAGCAAGATCACTATTACAAGGCACTACAAAAATAAAGATTAGTAAGTTCCCTCTTCATTTGAAGAAAGAATTTAGCATGACTACCAATGAAAACTACATTCTAAACTACTATAGTGGATCACTTAAACATGCAAATCAAATATACAGAACATGACTATTCAATATTACAAAACTCTCAAATTGATTTACATTAAAAAAAATAAGCTTTTGTTACCATGACTTTTGTATCTTATAAAAAAAATGATATACAAGGTCATATAGAGTTCACCTTGATGTATGAACTGGGGAAAGCACAGTATGATGCTGTTCACATCGTGCAAACACAGGCATGATGTTTACAATCGAGGTCTTACCCATTAAATATCGGTAGACATTATGTTTTCTTAAATTGTCTACTTTCTTGAGTTTTGGTACTAGATCAGTTCCCATCAGAATTAGGTATTTAGCTATATAAGTTTACTTATTTACAACCTTCCAGGATTTATAATACATTAACATACCTCAGGTTGGGTCTCTGAGTTTACATGTTTGTCACATCTAACGCCTCGAAAAAATAATTCACCGCCAGAAAATTGCTTGCCCAAGCATATGTTTAGCGTGACTTCTGAGTCATCCACATGGAAACCTACAAATCAAGCTGAAAATTTTGAAAAAAGAACAGCCTAAACCTATAGTAATTACACGTCTCACTCAGCAAACTCACAGGCAACCATAGAGGGGGAAAAAGGAGAAAAAAGTTGAATATATATATAGAAATAGAAACTAAAATAAGCCAACAATATATGATAATCAATCAAGCAATTTACAATATTCACATGCAATGATACCAAAATCACACTGAACTACAAACTTTGATTTCTGGAATCCAGCTGTATCTCAAATGTTCTGCAGAATTAAACATTCTAACAATCAAAAGTTTAGATCACAGCAATGCAAGGGGAAAATCATATTCGTATGCAAATTTTGCTGAAACTTATAATTCTTTTGGAATTTAAATGCATTCATTCTATCAACAAAATAAGAAGTGGCATATAAGTGACAAGGAACAAACCTGAAGTAGAGCAAAACCTCAAGTTAGAAGAGTGCACACCAATATGAAGATGATATCAACAAGAAAAAAAAAAGCAGTAAGGCTTAAGAAACAAGGAGAAAACACGCAATCAAGGAGAGAGGCACTTGATATCCAACAAACAAACCCAAGCAATACAAAAATTACTACCAGATCGGTCACTCCCTTCTAAGTTCTACATCAAAAACTGAATGACTTTACAAACTACAGCATTTAGGGAGGGCTTCTATAGTTTTGCTAAGACTTGGAATGTAGCTATTCTTAGACACCTAATTTAACTAATGTTTTATGATAAATGGTGTTTGGTATGCAATATCTGGGATTGCATTTGTAGTTGAATGGTGACTCCATTTTTTTATGGGACATCCAATACCTTAGGAGGTAGCTACTGGGATCCTCTCATAGACAGTTTTCCTTTTTTTTTTTTTTGGGTACATCGGCGACTCACACATAGACAGTTTTCCTTCGGTGGCTATGAGGGCATCTGATCAATTTGCTCATTACTACATAGCAAACAAAGAACCTGCCAAGCAATTAAGTGATCTAGTATATGAGCACTACAATACAAAGCTTAAAATTGAAGTGCCTTATAGAGAGGGAACTAAAATATGATCATCCCCTGTATATGATGAAGAGCATCCTATGATTGGGTGGCTTGAGGATCAACAAAGCCAGCTAGAATTTGATGAGCCAGGATCACCTCGACTAACCAATGTCCTAGCAAAGCAAGCTAGGATGAATTCAAAGTAGTGGGCAGAGTGACACATGCCACGCTCACAGGCATTTGATGCCCAATATAGCAACCACAAAGGTTAGAAGGAAACTGGCTAGGATCATCACACAACTCTAAGAACTCGAGCTAGAGATATGATAAGGAGTTGCTAATGAGAGGTTACCATGGTACACGAGTCAAATAGGAAAGTAGGGCCAGTCAGGGTGATGGGCCTAGTCGAGCCACCTAACAAAGTTGGTCAAGTTTGATCGGCAAGAAAAGAAGGTAGTTCTTCAAGCATCCACTCAAACTCAAAAAAGAAAGCAAAGACAAATGCAAATCCGTAGAAAGGGCTGATGAGGAGCCAGTTCACTCAAATTTCAAGACTACTAAATCCTTGGACAATCAATTGCCTAAATCATCTCATGATACGAGTAATAATGAAAATAACAGTTCAAGTGATGATGTATCTGGTGGCCAAGGTGGTAGCAACGGACATGATATGGGTGCACATGACTCGCAACCATATGATGTAAGTCAATTCATCAATGGATCTCATTACACTCATACCATGCAAGATATGGAATATGGCGCATGATATAAAGCACATGAAGATAGATAGCATATAGGAGAGGAGGCTCCTGCAATGGTTCAGGATGAAGCACTGATACAACTAATGATGTTAGCATATAGGAGAGGAGGCTCCTGCAATGGTTCGGGATGTAGCACCGATACAACTAATGATGTTACAGGGGGAGTAGGAACCCTAGACATCTCGGGATCTAGCGAATAGTGCATATCATCATACACCAATTATTCTGCATAGTCAACATACCACCCGTATGTGTAGCCCTTTCTAAGACTTCATATTTGAGTGGCACCCACCCTCCATAGCCTTCGCCAAACTACGGATCATAACTTGCTACCTCTATCTTCCCTGAGATTGGACGGCCAGCTCAGTATCAAACAGAGAATCAGTATCAGATAGCTTTTCGGGCTAGAGTGATTACTAGAAGAGGGGTGGGCATAGTGTCTAAGTTGAAGTCAAGTCCCAAGGCCAGATTATGAACAAGACACCAACAACTACGTGCATCGTAGACATGAGGGACTAGATGCATGTATTATGAGATTTAATATTATTTGATATAAGTTTTAAATTACAGTTCATCAAAATATCTATTTTAATTTATTAATTTTGCACAAAGAACAAGGTATACAATATATCAAGACTAGTATAAAAGAAAAATTTTTGTGCCATATAATGAATAAAACATTAAAAACCTAGTTCCAAGTTCCAAACCTTAAAATAACTTTGAAAACCAAAAAAATTGAGAAAACAAAATAAGAGGTCAAAACCCCAAGCCGGTACTGCGACAATACATCCGTACTAACCCAATTCCTGACCAGTATGGCACTTAATACAAGTCTAAGAAATCTTGATGGTAACTAAAAAACAGTAGACAACAGAAACATATACATCCTACCCTCGCTCTTTCTTACAGTCTCTTTTGTTGATATTAATCCTTACGCAACAAAATCACTGAACTCTCTAACCAATGAGCATGACTCATGACCCTTTATTGTAGTTAGCTTTTGAATGCGAAGATTTTTAGCATTTCCTTCGCACACTTTCCTCTTTGTCCATTCTTAGCAGCCTAAATTAAGTACTCTCTCAATTATAAATCATTATCTGTTGTGTCCAGATTTATCTATAAATCCTTCAAGAACAATAGGTATTCTCTTCACCATCTCTATCATCTTCTTGCCACTCTATTTATCAGTGGCCTCTACATAAATGCAATCAATAAATCAACTAGTATTTGCTTTCCTAAGATTCTGGATTTCCTTATTAACATAATTCTAAGCATGTATTTAATTTCCAACCCTTCTTACAAGTCAAACAAATTCAAAGCACAGAACCCATACCAATAAATATTGCATCTTCACGTTTTAAAAAGCATTTCTAATATCTAAAACAATCAAGGAGACAAAGACTAGACATAAACAGGATGGCAAGTAGTGGGTGAAGAAAATAAAAAATAGCATTGCTTCTTTCTAAATTCAGGAAGGATAATCGGATATGCTGTATTTCCTGGGTGATTCCCAAATCTAACTTATGAACATACTAAGTAATCCAAGGAAGACGATTGTGGATAAGCAAAAAGGCCAAATATGAGTATCATTCCTTACTAAGAAACCTTTTACCCTGTACAAGCCATATATGTTAGATTTAACAATACAGAAAATTGTACAGCCTTCATTTACTTAACTACGATATTCAACTTAACAGAAAAGAATATGCACCAAGAAAGAATAACTAAACTTATACTCAATAGATGTGTTTATGCCAACTTACCTAACTCAACATCCTTGTCTTTTCCATACTCGACCACAAAACCATGATGCGAGTCCAGTGTTGATCCACCAACCTCCGGGAAAAATACTGCCACCACAAGAAAAGAAAGGTTTCCATATTTTAAAAAATTAAATAAAAGTTATGACAAGTTGATCACTAATCATTTGTTATAAAAAAATGAAAAGGGACAACATATTCATCACCTTTAGATATGGGACATATGAATTCTTCCATAAGCTTGTTAAGCATAGCTTCCAGGCCAAAATCATCAAGAACAGCACCGTACTTATTCATCGTATTTGGTCTCATTATCTTGAACTTAACTGCATCGACCCACCTTTCGAAATTTTCAACCTAATAAATCAACATGATATGAACAAAAAGTCCACGTTCAGTATACACGTGCTGTCAGAAATTTTTAGTAGAAAAACATATGACCATTTCATGGTGCTAAAAAAAAAAAGGGAGTACCTCATCTAGTAACAACTCGCAGAAAGTTGGCTGAAGCATAGCAAATGTATAAACTTTAGGAGAGGGTTCTGACATTATGTTTCTGAAACTCTCCTCTGTGTTTTCATTGATTGCTTTAACAAATGACGGCACGAAGAAAGTTGTAGGATGTACGTTGTATAGCTCTTTATGTAGAGGCTGTCGAGGTAAAAGAAGCAAGAAAAAGCAATGAATTTTCCAGACATGATGTGAAAGTAATTTACAGGAGGCTAACATCACTTCTTAACTCATAAACAATGCAATCATTTATATTATCATCAAAGTGATGTAAGAAGTTGTATCTTAACAGCATCTATCACATTCCAATGGAAAAATAATTTGCTCAACTAGGCCATCACATATAACACAGCTGTCAAAGCAGCACCTTTATTACTAAAAATTCAGTAATTCATTGTCATCCTATATTCCCCAAGTTTTTTTTACAAACTACAAGGGAAACTACTGTAAGTGGTACAAATATAAGCAATTGTGCACAACTGTACATTAATCAGAACACTGTTGAGCTCACCAAAATTTCCTCTTACATAAAATTCATCACCAAAGTTATTCTTGAGTTTCAAAAAAATTTCAAACTTTGTCCCGCCTAATCATTTTCAGACTACTGCATATGGTAAAATGATAAGTAGATGAAACCCAGTTTATGCTTCCATGAAGAATATCAATGAATTGCACTATTCTACATGGCATAGTAAAAAGAAATGGCATAACATAATCATAAAGCCAACGCTGGTGTAGATGATGCAGCATGGTTGTCATGATCACCGTCCTTGCCAAACCAGCTAAACCATCTCTCCTTGAAAAATGTGCTCAAGTAGGATGGTCTCAACTTAACCCAGCACCTAAAGCCACTATTAATGGGTCATTCATTTAATACAGAAACTAAAGAAAAACAGAAACATGTTTTTGATTTAAAAAAGGAATTAAAACTATAGATACCGAATCCTTAATCCCAAGTAATCCAATATCACCAGCTGGAAAATGTTGGGAAGATTTCGCAGGAAGATGCATTCTAACATTCTCTATATCAATTAGGAGATAGCATTTGATAGAGTGACAAACAAGGTATTTTAGTGGGCATTACGGAAGCAAGATGCACTTAGAAGATACCTATAAATTGCTGAGGACATGCAGTGACACTTGTCATTAGCATTAGGCCATGTCTCACAAAATGAATACAAAATGAATTTTCAAGAAGTGATAGTGCAGTACAAATTATATAAAATGATATCATGCTAGTCGATGATGTCATGATAGAATGGAATATCAAATCATAATTGTAGAGGGAAGCCTTGGTGAATAAGGACTTAAAAATTAACAGAACTAGAACGAAGTAAATCAAATGCAATTCTAGTAATAATAGGCATGAAAACAAAGCCCCAGCTAGATCCCAATTTCAAAATATGATATCATTTGTTATCTTGGATATGTTAAATATTAAAAAGACATGGACAAATACATCTAATGAATTATAGCCTGGTGGGTGATGTGGCCTGCTGATGTGATGCCTTTATGACAAGAAAATTTCTGTCAAGCTAATAGTAAAGCCTAGCATGTAATGTTGAGTGATTCATTGTGATAAATGTGTCGAAAGACTAGAACAAACGTAGTTAAGCATGAATACTTTAAGGAATTGTGGCAGGTTTTAGATTCGTAGCAATTGCAAAATGAGTGGTAAATAATCATCAAGCACTGGCATATGAACCTCATATTTAAGGAGGCCCTAGTAAGGAGACCAGCTTGAGTTTGTCATATGGTTAGGAAACAGAGAGGAAGATCCCTAAATGAAGAGTAACTGCAAGCATAAAAAAGTAAACTCTATACAATTAGAACCTGGAAGAACCTAGATAGCATTTTCCATATAAATAATATCATACATTGAAAAATAATAAAGCTTTACTCATTTCAATTTCACAAAATCAAATAATATAGGGATTCAAGAATCTGGAAAATAAAATAAATGATATAGTTTTTATTGAACTCAGTTTAATCTTGATAACATAAGGTAGCAAGAAAAGATGCTCCACTGAAAATCAAGGTGGAAGCTTATGGAAAAGTTAGCAGAAGCAGGATCAAGATTCCAAAGATTGTGTAGCACCTTAAGACAAAGATTCAAACTACTCAAACAAGGGCTACAACCATTTCGATAAAGGCTGCCATGAACTCTAAAAAGGCCTAGAGAGGCAATGTTGTAGCTTTACAATAAATACTTGGCAGAGAAGGATTTACAAAAAGAACCCCTAAATAATTGTGTAAAGTTTGATGGTTATGGTTTAATAAAGTAACATAATCTATAACCATATTATAAAAGGGATTTTTCATTTTGTGGAATAATCATACAAAGATTCCATTTGTCAGCCTCGATTCCAGAATTAACATTAACTTTTAATTCAACACATTAAAAAGAACAATTTCGAATGGCATATATAGTAAATACTAAATATATGTCCTTCTCCCATCCATTTTCTCTTGTATTGAGAACCTGCCTCTACTTTTCATCCCAAGACGGCCAATCTCTTTGGCAATTATAAGATTCTATTAGGATAATTATTTTCTTTTTAACTTTTTCTGTTTCTCTTTTATTTTTAGTCCAACTCATCACTATACCCAATAATGCAAGAATATTGCTTGCATTGCAATTTTGGCAAGAACTCTGCAATTCAATCGACAGGGACAAAACTGTACCAAATTCTAGCTTCTGTTTTGATGGAAGTCCCTCTTAATCCATGCTATCACTCCCACTCTTTCCTAAATTAGCCCTCCTCTCTCTCTTCATGCATGCATGCACATGCATATACATGCACATGTACACATAACTCCCCCCCCCCATCCTCTCTATAATTCACAATATTCTCCCCCTTGATCTTTCTTAAATTAAAACACACACAAAACATGTATACATATAATTCCCTCTCTTCCTCTCAATAATTCACACCACTCTCCCCTTTGATCCCTCCTAAATTAAAATATTAAATTATTTAATATCTCTCTAACAAATACATCATCCCATCTTCTCTTAATCCATACCATCCCTCCTGAACTGAACGTGGATTCTTGTTGCTTTGAATTACATTTTAAATTCAATTTACAAACTTAGTTTTTTTATTTTCTTTCAATTTTACATATTAGTTTATTTTTGTTTTAGTTGTAATATTTTAATCTGTAATCATATTTTTATCATTTTTGCTAACTTCCATGAACCTAATTACTAGTATTATAAAATTTCAATCATTATAATACTAAATGGTAAGTTCTTTATCCTTGAGAAATATGGATGACCTGCCAAGTGTTGCAAGTCTCAATCTAATTAACTAAATATGCATGTTCGATGCAGTTCAAGTAAGGAAATGCAGCACAGCACGCATGGAAGACTGTCATTATATGAATGTACTGTAAGAAACTAAGAATAATTAGAAACTACATAGACATGAATCAATAGTTCAAGAAAACGAACAATTTATAACCGATGTTTACAAGAAATCCCACAGCTTGGTGCCAAAAGAGCATAACCATCTTCATGTACTGTGAGGTGCTTTAAACACAAAAGATCCGGAACCATCATATTTTCCAGCCCTTCAATTCATATCGCAATCTCTTGATATACAAAAAAAAATAATGTGAATAAAAAAAATAAATTCCTACTTGTCATTCACCAAAAAAAAAAAAAGACTACGGTCACAACAAACAAGAAACTAACGAAGCTGTCAATATTATGAGAAAATGGTCAGAAATTAATATATCACATATTACGATGAGCAAACTCTTGGTTGCTACAAACTTGCTTCAAGAAAAGATACAAAGGAAATACAGGATGCGCGCGCCCACACCCACACGTGCGTGTGCGCGCGCGCATTGCGTGTGCGCCGGCCCTGCGCGCACACATGCACGCATGTAAGCACAAAGTTGATCAAACATATCCAACATCAACGTTTAGAGAAACTATACCTAAAAATCAAAAACCTAAAAATTAAGCATAAAAAACAATCAGAAGACGGACCTGATATGCTGACATTATCTTCTGCCTGTATTCTTTGTGCCTCTGAACCTAATACAGTAAGAAGCTATTATTATCTGTTGAGCTGGAAAATGACTTACTTAACCTAAAAAATATGATCAGAATTTGACAATAGAAGTCAAGAATCTAAGAGGATAAAGTGATTTAACATGCTCGGCAGTTGGCAATTTAAAATATAGAGTTAGTTTAAGCATCAAAACCTCCCTATCAATCAATACAGGAACAAGGGCAAATTTGTATTTAAAGTATTTTTCTAGCAGACTTTGCATTTACTGAGATTATTTTTTTTATTTTTTTTGGTGAGAGAAAGGGAAGAAGGGGGCGAGGAGAACCTCACCCGTGTAGCAACCCCCACTAGGCCCCATCCCCGCTGGAGCATGTTCAATTCAGGTCGCAAATTTCTGCGTGCCTTCTCCACCCGTGGTTACCCACGTGTGAGTACGTCACCCTAGCACCACTCCCGTTGCCAGCAGACTAGTAGCACTCCCTCCAGCAGCGTCCAGGCATGGGGCATCCGGTCCCTGAATTTAATCGACGCCCGCGTGTTTCGAATCTGGACTACCTTGGAGGAACCCACTGGGCTACCAGATTATTGATGCATCTATCATTCTATAATTATTTTACGTATCTTAGATTCAATATATGGTAAGGCTGAAGAGTGTTTCAAAAGGCAAAATACCCATGCTTGCAACATAAAGTGATTCAAAGTCCCATTTCAATGAACATCTTCTAGTTCTGAATGTCTTAAAGTTATAAGTTGATCTAGAGAAACTTTTCGACCTTGGTGTGCATAAAGTATTTAACTATTATCATAAACCAGTTCAAAAATTCCTTTTATAACTATTCTAACATTTCAAAGTGAAGAAAATAGAGCTACTTCTGAATACTTGTAGGTGGCCTCCAGACTCTTGGCACTTGCACTTCTTTGCTCTCCTTTTTTCAAATTAGTTCCTAGTAATTAGCATAAGTATGCAAACTGCAACAATCACACAATGTGGCATCAAAATTCATTGAGTCTTTACCTGAAGTCCATGTTTGAGTGACTACACCAAGTTTGGATAAGACGCATACCTAATCTCCCAGACACCCAAGTTCCACATCCAACCATTGTTTATTATAAGTACAGCCAACGTGTGCAACAAATCAAGACACAAAGTACATTTATGAATATAGAGAGATGTTGCTAACTAGGAAATGATCCCAGATGCTCCACAGGGACAGACCAAATCAACTGATCCTTCAATTCACCACAACCCATCAATAAACTATAGATAGTTGCAATTCATCCATCCATAGATTTGAATATAAATCAACCAAACGTTGCAATTTTTCCACATACCAAAACAGTCTTGGACTTCCTTTCAAATCAGATATCTTCCAACGGCTGATACTGCTCCAAAATCCATGCCACAATAAGCTTATCAAGTAATAGATCATGAGCAAACCGATCAACCCCTAGCACCACCCAACGGTTAGATGGGTTTCCGGACTGGCACATGGATTGCTATTCGGCTCGAAAGATAATTCCCAGCAACTTCTGCTGCCGGTTATACCACAGGCCAGGCTTGCCAACTCGATTTGTTGGTGCTAGGGCAAACCAAGTGGACAAGGGCATTTCCGTCATCCACCATTCAATATAATTCGAAATAGAAAAACATAAGCACAAAACGGTAACCCTAATTCCAGAAACCCTAATCAAGGAAAAAACACACACACACACAGAGAGAGGGAGAGAAAGGAGAAGAGAGAGACGGCTCACCCTGGTTCGCTCCCCATCGGACAAGTACCTGGCGATGATCTCCTTCATGAACTGGACCTTGGAGTCGCGCGGCGCCTCGAGCATGCTCGGGGGGAGGTGTCGCTCCAGCGATCTGAAGATGGACGGATCCAACTCCGCTTCCAGGTCGTCGTACCGCTCCGGCTTGTGCTCCGTGTTCGGGTTCAGCCGGAGACGCCGGTTGCCATAAGATGGCCGGCCGGTCGGCGGCGCCACCGTCACCGCCCCATTCCCATTCCCGTTTCCCGCAGGCGGGTCCTCCCTCATCTCGACGGCGCCGTCCAGGGACATCGCTCCAACGGCAGGAGTCCGCAGTGGAGCGAGCACCGGGAGGAGTTCACTGCTCGCCGGCCATCTCGGAAGAGAATTCGGAGGGAAGAAAGAGAATATTAGGGTTAGGGTTAGGGTTTGGATGGAAGCTCCGGGTGGAGAAGGGGGTTGGAATTAGCGCTTGGCAGGTTCTTGGGGTGGGAGAGACGGAGCAAGTGTGGCTCTTTTCACGTAGCTGCCATATGGGCGGGGTTGGTAAATGCCACCGGTTTGGTGAGAAATGACGTGAATTGCCCTTTTGTGTCGGATATTTTGGGAATTTATCGGCTTCTCCTGGAACCACGTCAGGCTTGAAGTGGACGCGGAAGCCGGAGGGCGGGTGATTGTGCGCTAGGGTTCGGAAAGAGACGAGAGTGCAGCTTTCTTGGCTATACGAAGACAAGAAGCAAAGAGCTTTTCCCAGCCAAAAAGAGGATGACACGTATGCAATTTCTCTTGTCAGTGTTGCGTAAGGCTTATTCGGGCAAAAGGCTGTTAGGTAATTCTTGCAACAGTGCTTGCTACCTTTTAACAAATTCTTCGATTTTTTAAAAAAATAGAAAGGCGCTTATTGAACAAAATAAGTGCTTGACAATATTATCAGAAAATTACTACTAAAACAATCACAAAAAGCACTTGAAAAATCTAGTTTCTGACTTCGCCTCCTTTTCTTATAACAATAAATAACTTACAATATTTTACTAATCTTTCAATTATTAGTTATCGTACATGTGCAAATATGCATGAGGCTACTATTAAAGATTTTAGATAAAAAATATGTTTTTAATAAAATTTGTGGAATCTTCTTTATTAAACTATTTAGAATTTGTTTTATATTGTATTTAGTTTAGCTAAGTATTTTTAAAATAATTTTTAGCTTTATTGAAAGAAGGTGTTTGGTTGTAGAAAAGTAATCAAAGGGAGAAGTGTTTACTTTGTAAAAGTGACTATTGCAGAAAGTAAAATTTTGTTGTTTGGTTTGAAAAAAAAAATCTTAAAAAATATAGTTCTAAAAGACTTCTAATAAAATAATGATATATCTTATTTTTTGAATAATAAATAATATTTTTATTGTTTGTAAGTAACAATAAATTATAGCATTATTAATTGAATAATATTGATATTATTAATTACTAATAGTGATAATTATTTTTATTATTCATTACAATTGAAAAATTAATATTATTCAAATAATATTATTATTAATATTCATATAACAATATTATTACTTCTTTGGTGCTATTCATTATTATAATAAATAATAAAAATAACAAAAAACTTATTTATTGAATGATAAATTATTTATTATAAACTATCTACTCAATATCTACATTATATTATTACTTGTTTATTAATTAAAAATGAATATTACCATATATTGATTGAACAAGATAATATCTGCTATATTAGTTTTCTTCATTATCAAATTATAAATACTAGTAATACTAATAATAAAGAAATAATAATTAATGTTATTAATCATTGAGAATTAAATAACATTAGATTTATGAAATTTAGCAATAGTAAATTATCCATATTATTCATTATTAGAATATTCTTACTTTCAATATTTAAATGATATTATAATAATTATTTCACATCATTATCTATTAATATATCTATTATTTACTAAATAAAATAATATATTTTATAATTATTTTCCAATAGTTGAATGATAAATAGTGATATTCTTAATAGAAATAAATAATAAATGATATTAATATTAGTTACTTCTATTAATCACATTAATTAATGATACTATTTAAATATGAAATATAATTATTATAATTGAATAAAATATATTATAGATTATTTTTAATATGTGGATAATATTTTATGGATTATTTAATATATTTATTATGAAATATATTATGCTTTTTAATATTATACTTTTTAATGATATACCTTTTAATAATTAAAAGTGTGATCATGGTTGAAATCAAATAAAAGTTGAGAGAAAATTGATAGAGAGTCCCTCTTTTGCGTCTTTTCTCTCAATCAAATGGCTGCGGAACTTGAATAGCCATAGGGCTTTGTTGGAAGTAGAGCTGTTGGAAGTAGAGTTTTTATAAAAAGTTGTTTGATGTTTGGTTACTACATTTCTAAAGTGCTGTGGCGTTTTAACATTTGTTTAGTAAACAAACTGAGAAAATACTTTTATATAACAAAATAACCATAAAAGACATTACTAGTATTATACAACAGAGCATAATAAAATATAATATATATTAATACATAAATATATGATATGATATAATATTAATATAATGTTATATAATATTATTATAATATAGTACTATAACATTGTATACTATAGGATAATAATTTAATATAATATTAAATTATTTAACATAATATATCAATGTATTATGATATAATGTAATATAATATTATATTTATAGTATAATACAATAATAAATGTATAAAATATTATAATTAATAGTGTAAATTAATTTTCACTCTTCTGATGACTATTTATCTCTCTAACAAATTTTCTAGCTAGGTGATAAAATTAATTAAATAATTACTAATATTATTTATTTATAATTTTATTTCATTGAAATATATTTATTTATTATCTTATTTATTTATTTATTTATTTATTTGTTCATTTATATACATATTTATTTTTTTCCTTTTCTTCTTTTTATTTCTTTTTCTTCTTTTTTTCTCTTTTTTTCCTTTCCTTTTCTTCTTTTTTCTATCCTTTTCTTCTTCTTTTTTCTTTTCTTTTTTCTTCTCTTCTTCTCCTTCCTTCCTCTCTTTCCTTCTTCTCCTTTCTTCTCTTCCTGCAAGGCCGGCGGCGCCGGAAAGGGGCTGGGCCGCAGCGGCCGCGGGAGGAGGCCCGGGAGGGAGCTAGGACGGGGGGCTGTAGCGCCTGTCGGGGAGGCGGGGACCATGGCCGCCCCTTCCTCTTTTTTTTGTTTGTTTTACTTCCCATCGCTCGACGGCTACGGTGGGTCGCAGCGGCGAGCTGGACATCCGTGCGGGCTCGTCGAGGCGACAGGCCGCAGCGGCGGCCACAGGTGGTGGCCAGCGTAGTGGCTGCCATGTGGGCAGCCTCGGGCAGCCTCCCAAAACATAAAAAAATAGGGCTGACGGCGTTGAGAAGGAGAAGGAGATAGAAAAGGGGAGAGAGAGAGAGAGAGAGTGGGAAGGGTGAGAGGGGAAGAGGCGGTAGGATGGAGGAATTGGAAGGAAAAAAGATTTTTAAATAAGTGTATTTTGGTAAAAAAATAGCTTTCCGGTAAAGCTGAAAACAGCGTTTTCAAAAAGCTTCAAAATGAAGCTTCTTCCAAAAAGCTGTTTTCAACTTTCTGAAAATGCTAAAACATCTTTTCAAAATTTTTACCAAACATCATTTTTCATCCAAAAGTACTTTTAGAAGGCCAGAAAATGCTTTTTGGCTCTCCAAAAGCTCCCTCAAACGAGGCCCAAGTCGCTTTATCTTCTTGTTAATTGCTTTGGATGAAAGTTATTTTAGAGCTTAAAATGACTTTCATTTCACTTTTATAACTAAAAGCCTTAAGGTGGATCAAAGTCATTTTTTGAAAAATGGCTTTAAATTCACTTCACCCCAACATGGCAGGTCGCAAGCAACATCAAATACACCCTAAATTTGTCTATAATCAATAAATCACTGTGAATTTGGATTTTAAAATACTTCGGACTAGTAGAATGTATAAGATCATGGAAGTCACAACTTACGAAGATTTTACCTACTCCTTGGAGACAACCAATGTTAGGATTCTTCTCGCAATGAAGTTTGGTATGGTTAGATTATCTAAAAAAGGGATCTAACTAAGATTTTTATGGAAATTCTCTATAATTATTAGAATTATTAACAATTTTTGAGAACTTAAATCATACTTATATCATAGAAAGCCCATGCTATGCACGTTGCACGCGATTAAGAAAAATATAATAATCTACTATATGATACTTAACAAACAACATAATTTTTTGTTTCAATAAAGCTAGATAGCTAGTACAGTTGAGCACATATAATCTCAAAAACTTCAAGATCAAAGTCATGAGGACCATATAATGATACTCATGAAAATACTCAATAAATTAGTAATAAAAATGTCATATTATATTTTTAAATTGATGATGAATACCAAGAATTTTAAATTACATTGATGATTATTAGCGCACTTTGAATTTGTAGGTACAATTTAATGTGGGTCTTGAGGGATGTAGCATAATTATCATATAGAAATTTAGGATCACAACAAACTGTTTATTATTTTCGAGAGAGAGGGAAGACACCACCCATACTATAATTATCTAAGTCTAAATACGTATATGCTCTGCATGTTGACTGGCAGATGCTCTGCATTCTGAGCTTTTAACTATTTTAGCATTATATATCAAAATATAAAAGCTTATCGTTCTTCCTCCACAAGATTGTGACAAGTTCTTCATTGTGTAAAATAAGCTTGCAACCGTGACGATGCTCAACAGTTCATGAAGCACCTTCAATGCGATCATCCCAGTAGTTATTAAAAGTGTTATTGTTTGATGAGAGAAAGTTACCATTGCAGTAAATCAATAACTGCGAAATCCTTTATCATCTTCATACATAACCACCTGAAGGATCTTATGGATCTAATTGCCGAATTTACTTACCAGAGAATCCTAAAAGTTATGTATGGCATCTTCATTCAGCATCAACCGGCATTTCTTCATCGAGCTTTGGAAATTTCAGACGCAATAGCTTTTGGGATTCTGCAATTTGTACTGATATCTATATATTATAAGTTTTTGCTTGACATGGCAGCTGCCCATTGGTTGGCTTCTTCCACGGGCCACATCCTATAAGCACCGCATAGGAACAGGGACAGCCATGCAAACTGCCACGTGTGAAGGAAGAGAATGAGCACCATAGCGCCAAGGAACCAATGAGAGAGAATCCCTTATCCAATCCTCTTATCCGCCACCCAAATAATACCTCCCCTCCCTCACAAAGAGGCTTCGGATAGATCGCTTGGAGAGAAGGAGAGAGAAGCGAAGAGGAAGAGAAGAGGATGGCAGCGTCACTCCAAGCCGCGGCTACGTTGATGCAACCGGCTAAGGTCGCTGCCACAGGCCGGAACCTGGCCGGGCAGCAACTGAGAACCGGTTCTCACCTCTCCAAGGCCTTCGGCTTCGAGCCCGCAGGAGCCAGGCTCACCTGCTCGCTCCAGTCGGATCTCCGAGACCTGGCTCAGAAATGCGCCGACGCCACCAAGCTCGCCGGCTTCGCCCTCGCCACCTCGGCCCTCGTTGTTTCGGTAGAAGCGCAGCGCTTCGTTTTTCCATATAATCCCTCCCCTAGCTCTTGATGTTGTAAATAAAATTTCCCACAAGTTAGAGCGCGTCTTTAATTTATGAAAAATAGGCCCTTGGGATTTCTTCATAAAGATCTCCTCTCTTTATGCTTGCATATACGAGTAGAAAGTATAATCTTACAGCTTCTACTTACGAGGATCAGAATTCTCCTGCTCACGTTGTATTTTTTTATCTAGTATTCCCATTCAACAAATCCTCTGAATTTTCTTTTCAGAAATACTGAATATAATATAATATATATAATTATATTAAGATAAATTTTCTTTCTCCTAGTTTTGTTTTGTCCTCGATCGCTTCTCACCGCGGCCACATGAAACAGGGAGCGAACGCAGAGGGAGTGCCCAAGAGGCTGACGTACGATGAGATCCAGAGCAAGACATACATGGAAGTGAAGGGCACGGGCACCGCCAACCAGTGCCCGACCATCGAGGGCGGCGTCGACAAATTCGCCTTCAAGCCCGGAAAGTACCAGATGAAGAAGCTCTGCCTCGAGCCCACCTCCTTCACCGTCAAAGCCGAGGGTGTCAGCAAGAACTCCCCACCTGAATTCCAGAAAACGAAGCTCATGACTCGCCTCACCTACACGCTCGACGAGATCGAGGGCCCCTTCGAGGTCTCTCCCAGCGGCACGGTCAATTTCGTGGAGAAGGATGGCATCGACTACGCGGCGGTCACCGTCCAGCTCCCGGGTGGCGAGAGAGTGCCGTTCCTGTTTACTGTCAAGCAGCTCGTGGCCTCGGGCAAGCCGGAGAGTTTCGGAGGGCAGTTCTTGGTGCCGAGCTACCGGGGCTCCTCGTTCCTCGACCCCAAGGGGAGGGGAGGGTCTACCGGTTATGACAATGCCGTGGCTTTGCCGGCCGGAGGGAGAGGAGATGAGGAGGAGCTCACCAAGGAGAACATAAAGAACACGTCGTCGTCGACCGGGACGATCACGCTGAGCGTGACCAAGAGCAAGCCAGAGTCGGGGGAGGTGATCGGAGTGTTCGAGAGCATTCAGCCTTCTGATACAGATTTGGGGGCTAAGGTTCCCAAGGAAGTGAAGATCCAGGGCATCTGGTACGCCCAGCTCGAGTCGTAGAAGCTTTGCTGCTACTGTCGTTAGAGTCGACTGTATCCTTCTCTTGGGCTCTTTCGGCTTTGATTTTTCTTCTGCTTTTTGTTGAAACTGGATATATATATGTATTGTAATAATTTGTCTAATGGCTATAATCATGTTTCATCAACGGTGCTTCATCTTCTACGTTCCTTGAAACCCAGCTGCCACTTCTAACCGAAAAAAAGTAATGCAAAAATAGCTGCCAAGCCAATGGGAGATGGATGTGGAAGCCAAGGAACTTTCCTCTCTCCTCTCTCATTACGTGAAATGGACCAGCTTGGAGCCTTGGTCCAACGAAATGCACCAAGTTCAGTGAAAAAAAAGGCCCCGCACTGTTGCCTGCATCCTTGCAGCAGGATCTCAGGAGCTCTATATATCTCCTCTTTTGCCCTACCAACGTTGGTTGCTACTTGGGAGGTCATTCGGCTGTAATCATATACCGGGCAAGATGGCAAATTACAAAAAGGCTGTTATCATATCTGAAATCCTCGATATGCATTAATGTAGGCATCCTAACATTAATAGCTATGGTAGCTTCAGTCCAGATTGTAGACATAGATCATATCGGGGGCTCAAAGATGGCTCGCTAGAAGGAGTAATTACACCGAAGGCAACTTATCTATTTATAGAGAAAGTCAATTACGCCAAAATTCTGCTTCCATATAATGATCATACCTCTCGAGATACCTTCAGAAGGAATACAGACAAGTTGCCAGTTTTTTTGGCCAAGAACACAGTAAGCCTGGGAAATCGAGTCTCCAGAAACACTCGTTTTTAGAAAACAATAAACATTTGGGTTATAACTTCTAATTTAACCTTTTCTAAAATTAAAGGATGGCTTTGAAGCCTTCGTGCAATTCCAATAGGGGAGAATCTTGGGACAGGATGGAGGAGATTTTGTAGGGTTACTTGTGGCTACCATCATGAAGCACATCTTTAGCAATATCCTTCTCCTCCAATATGTACACCACCCTAGTGGTTGAGGAAGGAGGACCGGGAGAATTGGAAGTCGCCATTCTTGGGGCTTGAAACTGACGAAAGTGATGGAGATTTGAGGGAAACGAAGATAGGGAGCTTCCATTTTGCTGATCTAATATGGCATAATGACCTGTAGGTCCTGCAGCCTCAAACTGAGCTATAAATCTTTGATACGTGATTAGATAAGAAGTGAAGCCGAAAATAGCCCATGAATCCTATATAGATGGGCCAGGCTTGGGTTACAATTTTGCACAATTTTGGAAAGAGCTATTTGGCAAGTAGTACAAAATTAGGCTTTTTGGCCAGCCGATTTTCATCCCCAAACATAGATAGAGTTGATCCACCAAAGTTTGCAACTTTGTATTGTACAACAAGATTAGGGCTACAAAGGATCCGAGCTATTCATGAGTAGCTCAAAATCGGCCTATTTGTAGTTCATTGAGACGTGACTCAATTAGTGAATGATCCAGGCTCACACAATTCTAAAAGCTTCATTCATAGATGAGTTGGATCTAGATGTGAGCTAATTTGCAAAACAAAAGCCTGGCTTGGTTGGAGAAAGGCTTGGCTCCGAGCTTATTTTGTGCTAAGGTCCAACAATTGAAGCCAAAATTAGTTTAAGCACGACAATATATACCAACTCTTGTTAGAATAGCTTGATACTCAGATTTGTTCGACTCATTGCATCCTTAAACAAAGTGACAACTAATAGTTTTATATGTTATGCTTCCATGGCCATGCTTAATCTAATAACAAGATGAGCTTACATTACATTTCAAAACAATAATTTTAATACCTTTGTCAACCATTTGAATGGGGTTGCGGCCTCGAGCAAGATTTAAATGGTGACATTATTCCATTATAATAAGCCACCACCAAAATCATTATTGACTATTATAATGATTAATGACTATTATTTATTATATTATGTGTGTTTTCAATTTTTTATCATTAAAATAAAGAAATTATAATAAAAGAATAACACCATTATTGTTTAAATTGTTGTTCACCAAACATAAATTTATTTTTATGTGACAAAAAATTAAAAAAAGAATTTTGAAGATATTATTTATATAGGGGATAACATGTAAATAACAAATAAATGGCCAATGGTCGTGGTTGTTATTTTTTATTTTAACGAATATCATCTGTTAATCCTAATGCCACTATGGATCCATCTTTTTACGACATAACATGAGCTCTCCGATGCTTATTTTAGGAATGCGGTTATTTTGAACCGTCGCCTGGAGGCAGAGCAGTGCCAAAATTGAGATTCCACTAATTACCGAGGTCAAGAAAACAAAGAAGAAGAGCGAGAGGAGAGGAATGAAGAGCCGACAGAATATCTAGCGCTAGCCATTTCTGGCTCACCTCTCGACCTGCTTCAAAACGAGAGGAAAGAGAAAAGTCCGGCGGAAGAGAGCGAGAGAGCGAGAGAGAGAAAAGAGAGATGGGAAGCACGGCTCTGGTCTCCCATCCACAACTTAGCAGCTGCTTTCGCCGCCTTGGTGCGGCCAAGCAGCACCGGTACGCTGTTCCGCGGACCAAAGTAACGCCTTTCCCGAGCTCTCCCCGCAGGCATCGTCGGCTCCTCCGCTCCGCTCTCGAAGACGACGCCAGAGAAGGGCAGCAACAGCTGCAGCCATTGCCCGGTGTTGGGGCCGCCGTCGAGGAAAGACCCGGTAGGGATTTCTCCGTTTTTTCAACTATTCTTTGGAATTTTTCTTAGAGACTCCAATTTTCAGATGTATGCTAACTTAAAAAGTATAGGTTTTATCATTTTTTGCATATTCAAAATTTGCAAATTTTAGAAGTTACAGATATTTGGGAACTGTTTGGTTGGTAAATGAGAAACTTTGATGATAGAAATAAGAAAAACATCGACTTTGAAGATCCTACGCAAGGTAAAATTTTCCAATTTCATGCTCTGATGAATTTCTATGAAATTTCACCACACGGGCAAGCGACAGTATCATGACTTATTACTGCAAGAATCACGCAGACTCATACTAAATCACGAATTACCAACGCTAATGACTCTCGATTTTTTTTTAAATTTTTTTGTGTTCGACTCTAAATTAGTGATTTTCCTCAAGCGAGGTCTCGTTTTCGTAGTTTTGTTCTTGTAAGGTTGTTCCTATGTTAATGATTGGGCGGTATTGTTGCAAGTTTAAACCCTAATAGGGGAAAGAAGTAGAAAATCGCACTATGATCTGATCTATTTTGGTAATTCTGACTGCTATTATATTTTTAATATGAAGAAGAAGGACGAGGAAGAGGTGAAGGTGGGGTAGATTATGACCTGCTTTTATGATTCTTACCCGAGTTTTGATGGTGCTAGTTGGTTCTGTTGTCTTTCTTATATGGGCTTGTGATACTGTTATAAATGTAGAGTTCTATATACAGAAAAGGATATAACTATGTGGGTTCTATCTAATATTATAGATATGATCTGCAAATATATGATTTTTCTATTATGGAATGTGGGCGAATGGGATTGAGATTTTAGAGGTAATGACTTAGAATTGCTTCACCACAGATCAGAAGATCGTTGCGAAAATGGTTTCCTGAAAGTAGGTTTTATAATTCAGTTTTTAAAACATGTATTGCGAGTGGCTGAAATGCTTCACACTTCGCTGTCTTAGTGAAAAGGTGGAAGATTCTTTGAATATTGTTGCAAGTTTGAAGCCTTATAGGGCAAAGAAGTAGAAAAGCGCACAATGGTCTGATCTATTTTGGTAATTCCGACAGCTATTAGATTTTTAATATGAAGAAGGAAGAGGAAGAGGTGAAGGTGGGGTAAATTATAACCTACTTTTGTGATTCTTACCTGAGTTTTGATGGTGCTAGTTGATTCAGTTGTCTTTCTTATATGGGTTTGTTATACGGTTATAAATGTAGAGTTCTATATAGAGATGACACTATATCCAAAGAAATTAATGCGCAAAAGTATCCTGGGTAAAGTTTGAGTTTTAATAAGTGGTTATACTTAAAACCTTTCATTTTATGCATGCAATTCCCTTTAATAGATGGTATTCTTGGACAAAGTCAATGGATAGTCACAGCTTTAGTTGGAGGCATGGGACTGAGGGAGCTTTAACACACAGCACTACTATGCTAGAGTTAACATAACACTAGCATGCTGATGTAGTTATAGTTTACATGGGGCATAGGTTAAGGTTTTGTTACTTTTCATAATTTTTAAGCTAATTTTTGGTATGCATTTTATTCATTTTTTTGAGCTGGCGCAAATGTAGATTTCTTTTGAGCCAGTACTGCTCAAATAGTGACTTACGCATTTTCTCTTTTATGGGGGTTTGGCTTGTTCTCTAAAGTGGCAAAGAGGCACTTAATAATTTTAATTATATATTGGTGGATTTTATGGATGAAATAGTGTTTAAGGTTTTGGACTGGAATCTCTTTCCCATCTTCTTTTCTCCCTTCTCTTTCATCTGTCTTCCCTCTTATCTCTCCCTTCCCTACTTTTGTTCCTCTCTCTTTCCTTCTTCCCTACATAGCTGTTTTTGTTTCTCCTCTCCTTCACTCCTCTCTTAAATCTCCTTTCCCCTCTTTAACTTCTCTATTTCTTTGTTTTTTCTCGTTCCCCTTTTCATTATAGGATTTGATCTGGACATTCCTCATCACTTGCCAAGTTCAGGGCATAATTAATAAAGGTTCTTCTTTTCTATGGCAAGCATACACAAAATATTATTCTCATTTAGTTGTCAGAATATTTGGAGCTATAGTAAAGGAACTTTAGAATATTAGAATGATAAAGTTATTGTGGAGGCCCATGGAAGAAATGGATATTTAAATCAACCAAAGATGAGTGGCACTTACTAGAATAATATATGCTCTATATAAGACACCGGCAGCATTGGAATCTCTGCTTGAAATCACTTGTGAAGTATTATGTAATATCTACCTAAAGCTAAATCAATGGGCTCTTGTAGCTCTTGTAGCCCTCCTTTCTCCTAAAAAGTGAAGCTTCTGCCAACTTCTTTTTGGATGCCCCCTCTGATAAGTATTTTGAAGTTGAACTTCATGTTTACTCCTTGAAGAACTCAGTATAAATGGAGGAGTTATTACATACGCATGTGTCATATTTTTCATAGCTTTGAGAACTATTGGTTAAGACTTCAAATGAAACTGAGACTAGGGAAAAAGGAAGTTTAAACATGCAAGGTAGTGATCCAATGGAGGAATGATATTGGTTCATGAACTCAAAACTGTAAGTTTATACCATGGAAATAGGTACACTTTCACAGATTTCATTTTTTATTTCTTTTTGATTTAAGGATATTAGGTAAGTCGCTTGTAGTTAGGGCATTATATTTGCTTATATCTGTTTTTAAACCAATAAGATGCCCAAGAACAGCTGGGGCATACTGAAGTTTTCTTTCGTAGAAAAATCTAACTTGACAATGTTGCAAGAATAAACTTCTCAGATGCCTCAAGATGAGGTCCTCACCAGTGCCTAAGGAGAATGCTTGAGGTATTTATGAGTAAAAGAATCTGACATGGACAATGAAGGACATGCTAGACATGTGCCTCATGCCTCCTTTTATGTTGTTTATTGTAGGCAAGGATTAGAACCTTAATTCACCATTGCAAAACAGGCAAAAAGTAACATAAAATGAAGGCTTTGCTAACTGCTAAACCAATTTGTAACCACAACCTACAGCTTGCAAAATTGTGTTTCAGTTTTGCTGTTTCTTGATGCTTAGAGATGAATCCAATTCCCCTGTGTTAATTAATGTTGCCTTCTTCTCCTCTTCATTAAGGCTCCTGGAAATCTAGGGTAATCGTAGTGGATTGCTGAAGCATAAGCTTGATTTGTATAACCAACTGTCCAGGCAATTGTTCATTCATACCTTGTGAAATTGCCAAAAGCTGTGTTGTTTGGAATTCAAAACTAAATTGCTATTTACTTAACATATTAGAAGAAAAATAGGATAAGGCTGTTTCAAAATAGGCCCAATAGTTTAGGCTTACAAAAACCTCATGCATATAATTTGTTAACGACTGAATGGGTTTTTCTAAGGCTAAAATATTGAGCCTATACTTAAAACAGGCTAATATTATTTTCTTCTAACATGATAGTCCTGTAGAGATTTGGTGCTTAATTTGCTAACAGTATAGCTTGAGGCAATGCCACAAAAAATGAATAACCTTATGGGCAGTGTAGCAAGGAAATACTTGATATTCCATAAAAAAATGCCAAAGCTTTGTGTTTCTTCTACTTGTACAGATTTTTCAACAGTTTTTGGAAATCTAGATTCTTGAATGCAAACTGGTTTTGTGTTTGTTCTTTTGTATCATAAACCCATGTTTTTATGATGTTGAAAGTAGAAAATTTAATGAGAATGGAAATAAACCATTTATCTTGGATCTACCCATCAATGAGTGCTAACACTTTCAAAGTATTCCTCTGCTTCTACATATAGTTCTGTATTGGTTGATATACTCGGATGCCAAGGATAACTATTGGATACCCAGTAATAAGGTGATCTCCAAAAATAACAATACCTTATCATATGGCTGATGGTTAGTGCATATAATATGCAACTTCATGCAGATTTTTGAATTGCTATATGTTTACGTATGCCTGTTACTTTTGTCCGATTCCTTAATGTTGCCACTACATGAAAATGAATGTCCAGTTTAGTCATGTTTATTACACTCTCACTCATACATAACTATTCTTCATATACTTGTTGCGATTCCAGTAGTTGCTCTGTGTTCTGCAGTTAATGTCAAAAGTTCAGTTGAGTCCTGCTACTTATTGGCACCTTTATGAAAGCTACAACTGTGCTGATAATTTCCTATTTATACATGTAATTTGCCTTGAAATAACAGATGTTCTCACCTAGTACGGGTCATAACTTTCTAAATCTTGTTAGGTTAGCTCAAACGTACTGCAACCATAGTCATTTAGTTTAAGATGCAACATGGAATTGAAATACATAACTTTGCTATCCATGACCTAAATTCTTTTGGTAATTTTGGTGCGGCAGAAAACTTCCAAGAAGACTCCCCAGAAAGCATCAAGCAAGATAATGGGCAAAGCACTGTCTATAATTTTCTTTATCCTAGCAAAGAGCATCTTCCTGATGATAAAGAGATGAGCATTTTTGACCATTTAGAGGAGCTTCGCCAGAGAATATTTGTCTCTGTTTTGGCTGTGGGAGCCGCTATCTTAGGTTGCTTTGCTTTTTCAAAGGATTTAATATTGCTCCTTGAAGCACCTGTAAGTGCTCAAGGAGTTCGCTTTCTGCAACTGTCTCCTGGGGAGTTTTTCTTTACAACTCTAAAGGTAAAATTTCGAAAAAATGGCTGCCTTTACTTACTATTTGTCTTTATCAGATGCTATTCTACCTAATTACTGCTGAGGCATATTTTTTGTTTGTCTTTCAACTGCACCATTTTTTCTTGAAGCCAATACTCCTCATCGGATGTATTTGTTTAATACAACTCAGTAGATCCTGTGTTTTGCTTCTTCTTTTTGGCATCGGCTGTCTGATTAGCCTTTTCTAATGTATCTTTCTCATTAATAATGGCTGATATTTGTAGAACCCCCCTCCCTTTCCTTTTTTTACCTTCAGCCATGTATAATTAGAAACTAATTGGTTTTACCATGAAGGGCTTTTTTCTCACTCATGCCACTTCTGAGGGTTTAAATATGTCAAGGTGCAGCAGTTTTAGGAAATGATTCTGCTCATTATGATACAAGTGTTTTAATGCTAAGCAGGTATCTGGTTACTGTGGGCTTCTTCTGGGGAGTCCTGTCATTCTCTATGAGATCATCGCATTTGTTCTTCCTGGTCTAACAAGGGATGAAAGAAGGTTCCTAGGGCCTATTGTCCTGGGCTCTTCGGTTCTCTTTTATGCTGGCATTGCTTTCTCCTATTCAACTCTAACTCCAGCAGCCTTAAATTTCTTTGTTAACTATGCAGAAGGGGCAGTAGAATCGTTATGGTCTATTGATCAATACTTTGAGTTTGTGCTTGTGCTTATGTTCAGCACAGGATTGTCATTTCAGGTACTGTTGAATATTTCCATTACATTTCTATTGAATTTTCGTATGAGAGCATGCTACTTTAGAGATCCCTATCATGAAACCACATTATGCCTTGACAAGTCAAGTTTTCTCTTATGGACAGAATAAGTGGAGATTAGAAATAATACCTTCTCAAGTTTTTTTCTGTCATTGCATTCTCTCTCTCTCTCTTTCTGGGCATGCGCACGCTGTTGGTGGCTTGTAGCATATGCTTATATAGTTCCAATGGGACTTGTCAATTTTTTTTTGCAGCCATCTCATTCCTCATATACATGTTTATGCAGCACAAAAAAAACCCCGTACAACTCTTTCCTGCTACTTGTGATATATGTGTTCTACAATTGTTATTATTGTTATTATTATTTTGTCAATTAGTTCATTGGCCACCCTTCTGTCTTATCTTTCATGCCATGCATTTTTTTTTGGGGCATCCAAATTTCATCATTGCTTCTGTTGAAGACTAAGAGCATCTTAACAATCAATATATGATCTTCTCATTAGATATAGGGCTCGAGTAGTACTCCAAAACTGCTGTTATTTATTGATCCTGGTACATGAGTTTGCATGTCTATAGATCTATAAGAGATGTTAGTTGGACAAGGGTTGTGGATTCTGGTTACAAGACTGATAGTGTTCAAGGTCAAGAAAGCTGACACTAATTACTAAATTGGGTCCAGGGCTTCCCAACTCATTGCACATGCTTTTTAATTTTTGATTTGCAGGTTCCAGTTATACAGCTCTTGTTGGGGCAGGTTGGTTTGGTGTCTGGAGACCAAATGCTCTCCATCTGGAGATATGTTGTGGTTGGCGCTGTTGTTGCTGCTGCTGTGCTTACACCATCAACCGATCCGCTGACCCAGTTACTGTTGGCAGGGCCACTGTTAGGTCTCTACTTAGGTGGTGCATGGATGGTGAAACTAATTGGTCGTTAACTGCTTCACCTAATGCATGATTTGCCTTCAAATGGGTCCATGAAAACCCATTAGGTATCACAAGCACAGTAGAGGTAAATGTTGTTGGCATTTAATATTTTATTTGTTTTTGAATTATGACCATACCCAATGCATATTTTTTGTATTTAGGTGGATGGGAGGCCTTGGGTTTCTTCTGTTACTTTAATGTGCCATGGCATTTTTTAGCTTGTTTTTATATGTAATTACGTATTTGTACATCAGCTAGCAGGAGTTATTTATTAGTTGATCCAGTTAAAAGTAGATGATGTTGCATTCTGATTCCTGAGTTGTACGACCTTTTAACCAAATGAAATTTTCTCTGGAGTTCTCTTCTATGTATTTTATTTTGCCTCTTGAAGCTAACAGAAAAAGAATGGAAACCATTGTGATCATAATGTATTGAGACTTATTTATGACAGATTGTTTTTTCTAACTGTTTCCCTACCTTATCCTACCCTAAAAAGAAAGCATTTTTGATAGTTTCTGGTTTGTCATTTGAAATTTGATCATTCCGAAGAAGAAGCCATCCTTGAAATTACTCCAGATAATCAAAACTTATTCCTGCAATTAAAACCCAGGGGCTTTGAGGTAGTTGTTTTAATCCATTTCATTGTCATGATTATCATACAGTTTCTAAAAGATCTTGCATTCCATCTAGTTATGAAACAAAAATAATGATCACATAGAAAGCAAAAGTATTATACACATATATGTGAAAAATTCATACAAATCACAAGAAAATCATTGGTAAACTAGTTTTAAATAGATTTCTGTTGATTTCTTAGGTTGCATGCATTAATTCATGAATGTTTGATAAAAACTCCTTTCCCTACTCTTTGTTCTGCTTTTGAATGGAAATAAATAAAATTACTGATTTATTTTAATGGTTTTATCAAGACCATGAAAAAAATCTTTGATTTAAATTTTCCTTCTTTCCTTTCCCTCTATCTCTTCATTGCTAAGCCATTCTCTCATAACTCAAGTATTGGGCATCCAATTTATAGAACTTTCCTTTTATTCAGAATTCAGGTTTCCTAGTGAGTTGCTCAAAAAAAAAAAAAAAAAAATCTCATCAGTTTCCCAATTTGGTTTTCCTAGAAACTCCTACTTGAGTGGGAAGGAAATGTGTTCATATAACTATGGTGCAGGATAGGCACATAGATAAATATGATCATAAATATGCTCACCGTTTAGATATGAAATGAATCCCAGAGGGAAAAACACAAACAAGCACTTGTCCCCTTGTCCGATGCCAGAAATTTTTAGGAGGGACACAGGGTTGTCTGGCTGTTTACTTATCTAAATCGAATTAGCACAAAATAATGTAAGACGTATCCAGGGTAAACTATATAAACCATTGTTTGCGAGAAGTAGAAAGAAGCAAAAGGTGTAAAATGCTAACTCATAAATCTCACTGCTCTTCTTAGCTTTTTGGCATTAAATCAAACCCAAAACTAGCAGCAAATTAGAGAGCATCTCCCTTGCCTGTTCAATGAGATCTAGCGTACTTTTAAAGAGACCGCAATGCGCTTGCATTCCTTTCTCATACCTGGAACGCAATTCCCTCATATTGAGTGCTCTAGTTAGGCGTGGTGTTCCCAAATATTTAAGGTGCTTGTTGAGCTTAATTTAGAGGCCTCTAAATGTGCTATCTTAGCATTCTTGAATGCTTTCGATCCATCGATAACATTCAGAATGTTCGAGCGAGCGACATGCTTATGAATTGATTAAAATAGATGGTTTATGTTAATTGAAGTTAATAGTAGTATCTCTGTAGGATTATAAACCTCATGGTTTAGGTTGCTGGTTAATGAATCAAGTTTGAATGGCTGGGGGGCTCTAGATATCGTTTAGATGTGCATTGATGAAAGTGACGAGCTTGTTTATATTCGATACTGTCTGTATGTATAATCTTGGTGCTCTTGTAAGATGTTTGTATTAGGAACTCAAATATTTTACTTCCTGAGATATCAGTTGTCATCCATGAAGCCTGTCAAATGGTTTTTTTTTTGCTGTTCTGGTTGAACACGGCATGGTTTAGAATCAATTATGGGCGAAAGAAAAAATTATATCCCAGCACTATCCATATCAGTATATAATCATGTCC
Organism: Phoenix dactylifera; assembly: GCF_051530095.1. Lineage (NCBI taxonomy): Eukaryota > Viridiplantae > Streptophyta > Magnoliopsida > Arecales > Arecaceae > Phoenix > Phoenix dactylifera. The sequence goes on along the minus strand of NC_143198.1, from coordinate 25,761,817 downwards.
ACCTCTTTGCATTCTATCGTAGCATGCAAAGACATCAAGTATGGTCATATAACCGGTCTCAAGTAAATTAGCTGATAAAAAAATAAAAATCAAATGCAGAAGATTTCTTTTTTTTTTTAAAAAAAAATATTAACTTCAGCCAATAATCATGATTACAAATTCTACATACATCTCAAATATGATTTGCTAGAAAACAAAATTTGCCGTATCGATCGGTATCAAATCGGTACGCAGTCTTATGTCACAACAATACTGTGCACTGATGCTATAATAGGATGATACCACTATAAAGTCCGATACCGCGAATCCTCATAAAAAATACTGCAAACAAATATTTATTTGTTTATTTTAAAAAATATATAATAATAATAATAATAAGAAGAAGAAGAAGAAGAAGAAGAAATTTTGCTTTTCTTCTCTCTTCGTGATGGTGGAACCTGTTTAGACTCTAACCTATTGTGATCAAATTAGATTGCATTACATTCCCTCACTTTTTGAGTCAAATTCACTTCGAAACGCGTTTTGCTACACAAAAGGCCCAAACTACTGAACCATAAATAATCGCTCACACGCTCAAAGAAACAGTTCAGATGCTACACAAAATATCTCCGGCATGCTATACGGCAAGCCTTCCCATTTCAGGAACTAGATCATCCCCCAACATACACTCTAGTTTCCCCAGGGAATTCTTCAGACCTTCAAAGGCCTCATATACACCTCCAGAAGAGCCTTGAAGGCTGCCAACTTCTGCACGCATCTCATCGACTCCACCGTGCATCTTTTTTGAGATCAACTTCATTTGAGAAATCTCTTGCGGAGGGTAAACAGAAGCTCCAAGCTCATTAACCTGGGTTCCCATCTCCTGGCAGCAGCCCAGCAATCTCTCCAACGAATCAACATAATCCTCGGTGCTGCGCACATGACCTGAACTCTTGAGCAAGCCAGTAATAAACCTGATCACCTCTTTAATGATGGTAAGTGCATCAGACACCACGCTAATGGCTAACTGAGCAATGCCCATCTCCTCAGGTGTCAGGCCATCACCAAGGTCACTCTCAATCAAACCACCCTCTTCATCAGAGTCTTGTGGTTTGTCAGCAGCTTCGCCGGAAGTTCCATCAGCTGAATCATCATCAGAAGCAGCAGGCTTGAGTTCTCCCAATTCCCGGAGGACATCCTTAACGGAGACTGCAACCTGAGCCATGGCCCGCCCTATGGCAGTGCAGTTTGTGGTGGGAGTCTTCTTAAGGGCATCACATGCTTCCCAAACCAAGCCTGACAGCTTTGGGATTGATAAGCTTTTATTGGAACTGCGAGAGTCTGCACAATTTTTTTAAAAACATAAGGCTGCTTTATTTTCGACCTAGCGTTGTGCCTAAGTGTAATGTAGAGCTTTCCATCTTATAAATGAAGAAAAGGTCATTTGAAGCAAGCACATACAGAATTGCCCGAAAACTGAGATGGATTCAAATATTTAACCATATGATTAATTGGACAAGATGTCGTCTGACTCAATTCTCAATTCACAATTTAAGACCCAAGAGATGGAATGATTTCAAAAACTTTGGACATCATAAAAAGTCAACAAAAAATTAAGGTGAGAGAGATGCATACCACAAGAGGAGACTGCTTCCCTTAACAGTGAAATGCTGCAGTCAATAACTTGTTTTGCAGAAGCACAGATGCTCGCGTGGAGGGTTGGCCCAGCGCCCACAGTGCTACCATGGCAAAGTAAAATAAACCCATGAAGCAAATTGCAGTATGCCCCCATGTTCTCCTCCAGTGCTTTCACATCAGGTGTTTCTCCACTCCAAAGCATTCCAGCTGCAAGACAGCAAAAGCAGAATGAACAACTTGAACATACATCTATAAAGCTGAAAAGTACTCAGACATCATGGCCACGTCGGTTCCTTTCTCTATTGCGAAGGTATACATTGAGAAGACCTTAGAAGCTGTAAGGCATGGTCTTATCAAATGACGAAATGTGATGAAGCCTAGCAATTTGCCTTTTTGGTTAGCAACAGATAACTAGGAAAAATATGAGTTCAAAATGCTAATCCATTTGATGGTCATGTAGTGGTCAAGTTTAACTGCAAAAGAGTTACGAAAATTAAGCAACTTCTTTTGTTATAAAATGACATGCCTAAAGGAGTATGGATGTGAGAACTTGTGACAAAACAGAGTTTCATTTACAAAGAGTAGAGTTTGGCCCATGTGATGCACGTCAGGTATTATGGATGGCTGCGATCAAAGTCTGGAGAACAGGAACCCAAAATTGTAACACTACATTACTGGTTCGATATGGTACAATTAGGTATGTATGACATGGTACACATCCTACACCAAAACAGGCTCTCAATATTTTTTTCTCACCCCCAGCTGTACAGGGCGGTTTTGCTCAGTTTGGATTGGCACAGACAAATTCGACTCATATACCAAAGTGAATATCAGTATCGTAATGGTACCTTACTAATATGGTATGGTATGATATGGTATAGTCCATATGGGTCAGCATGACAAATCTTAGTTATGATCCTCTAGTCTTATTAAAGATTTCTTTCTTATTCATATATTTGATAAACACACCGTCAAATTTCGGATATGCACTTTTCCTGTTACTTTCCCTTGGAGCAAGACAGGAACTATACCAGGTAGACTTGTTTAAGATTATAGTAATTCTAGCAGTAAGAAAATAGGGAGACACAGAGATGGATAACTAGGAACTCACGAATGGAGAGACACTCGGGAGTTTGGGTTTAGTACTAGAATAGATAAGGACCATAAGGTGATGTACACTCCTTTACGCTCATTTTTCTTTAAAGATAATACCCTTATAGAAAACATCATTTAAAAGAAAAAAATGCCATTTGACTGCAAAAAAAAAAAGAAAAAAAAAGAGAAAGAGAAACTAAGAGGATGCATGTCTAACAAGAGGGAATCCTAATTAACTTAAACCCTACATACTTAAACAATTAGTTGATAAAGAAAGGAGCACATGATGAGCCTATTTAAACCATCATCAAGCCCTTTGTTCTCTCTTCTTCCCTTGGTTTCTTCCCTTCTCTCTTCTGCTTTGCTTTCTGTGATGTTTACCATGTATTTTAACATCTACACACATGATGCACATAAGACATGCATAAGCGTGCATATGCATGCACAAACATATGTGATTCAATACCACATTTTCATCAGAATGAAATATAAAAATGGTAAATATGAGGAGAAACAATGCATCGCAGTAGTAATGGAAAGATGTGCACACAAGCAAACAATATACATATGTTCTGATTCAGTACGATATCACCATTGGGTGAAGAAAGAAGAAAAATAGAACAGTGGAATAGGAACAGGGTGGCAGGAGAAAAAGGAGAGAATGGAACATTGCATATCAAATTTTTGGGTTAATCGGTCCCTCATTATATTCTTAGAGCGAAAAATAAGTGTGAAGGTAGAATGACACTGGCTGGTACTATCTACCTCGAGAGTACAAGCTATGCAGGCCCTCCAAAAAATTCAAAAGTAATATCCAAAAATTTGATAAGGCTAAAACACAATCTTATATGAACTATATGGTCTGATATAATCTGCACTATGAATGATGTAGTAACCGTAATGATAGATAAGCATAAAGGTAGAGTGTCTATATCTACACCCTAACCACACTAACCAAATTGATAAATGCAGCAACCATAATAGACTAACCAGACAGCTAGAGAGTGTATGAAAGCACTTTTCCCTGTTATGTTCCCACTGTTGAGTCAGAAAGGCCTCTATGTCTGTCCCCTGTAGCCTCTATATATCTATGCAGTTCCTTAAATAGGACTCTGTAATGTCAGGCCTTTCTATCTTCAAGCAGCCAGCTTTTTAGCTTCTACAAGTAACAGATTTGCCCTTTAAACATAGAACCTAAGAAATTTAACCTAATTGACATGTGAATTCATCTGTCTAGTAAAAGCATTCAAGAATCAGAATTTGTGAAGAGTCTCTAGTCAAATTATAGCTGCACTAAAATACTATCACAGGACTAATCCTGCAGTCATCTTGGTGCACCGGATGGGCACACTTCTTGCCTGCTACAGCAGACCTTTTTGTGTAATGCTTCATGACAGACCTACCTTAATCCTTCCTAAATGAAGAAAACAAAATACCAAATAGCTTCCTTATCAATCCTCTCCACCTTCCTTAACAAATAGGCTCTGAAGACTTTCTGATCCACTAAACAGAAAAATGGACCTTGAAATTAACTTCCACCAAAAATAGTTTAGTTGCTAGTAGGATCGTTTAAATGAGGCTTCCTGCCACAAGTGTATCTCAGGTACACAATTCCCTACACCAAGGGTTGAAATACCAATACTGGAACCAGTACTGGTGGGGAACCAATGTGTACTATACCAACACAATTTATGTTGGTACTGGCACAGAAAATGTGACACTAACTACCATGAGTCGGTGTGTTGCATAGCGAGCGGCATGCTGAGTACCAATTCCCTATATGCATGGTACAGTACACCTTGTACAAATTGATTTGAACTAGTACTCAACCCTTGCTCTCCACCAAGGTGGCTTTTTCCCCTCTATTCAAAACAATGGTTGCTCCTCAATAGTCTGAGCTAGCCTATGTAAACCATTGTAATGGTTTACCTTGGTCTTGTTAAGAATGGCAAAAACCTCCATTTTCCAACTTCCTTGACCAGAATTGCAGCACCAATTCATCTAGAGTTAACGTTAGGCTGAGTCTCAACTGTAAAAACACAATCAAATTTTCAGGCTTGCAATATTGTTTATGATATTGACAACATCCAGAGAAAATAGAGCACGAAGTGCATGAGCATCATCGTGTATCATTCTATCATGGTGTATTGCATATGTGACTGTAATATGAGCCAATATTATGCTATACAAGCTGTTATCATCATCACAAGTACACAATCGTGTATCATGTAACTCTTAACAAACAACAAGCCAATGCTGTTATCCTTCAAGGATGAGTCCTCACAAAATATGATTTACCTTATTACAGCATGGCTCATAATTAACTTTTTAGGTATGACCATATGAAATTTCACCATCTGACAGATTCTGTTAAGTTTGCAGTTTTTCTTTAGGAATGACAACCAAAAAGACTACCAGAATACACTCATATGGAGTAAGAATAATGCCTTGACAATAAATTAGTTTACTATCTATTAGAAAATAAGTCTAGCTTGGCTGGCGATACAGTTTATTGCCTGGTTAACATTTGCTATACAGACACATAAAATGAATCAACAAAGTATCTCAAATTTGTTGATATCATGTTAGCATGCCCTTACATACCATGGGACATCTTTCTCAATTAACTCACTTGTTTTCAGCCATCATTCACCTGATCACTAGCTATATTACAGACCTGAGCCTTTTCTGCATTGCATAAGCTTTCAGATAAACAGCATCCAATTCAAACCAACTTCCACCAGTCAACAAACTCCCATCCCCACACCTCCTCAACAGTGCTACCACATCTCCTGTTAGCAAGGAGACTTGCAACAAATGCCTGGATTTAAATCAATTTCAGCCCTCACATGGCAGGTTTAGTGTATTTGCAGCAAAGGTAACTCCACTATTGCAATATGAAGTCCATCCTTCAAGTTTGTCATGCATCACTCAGCAATTTAGACTTTCTTTTCTCCACCAAATACATCATACTAGGCCTGTCATGGAAATGTAATATTATAATGTAATTATCGGGATGTGGATAGAACATAATTGACTTCAAAGTCCTTTCCCAAGTACTTTGCCTCAAAATGGACTGTTATAATTTAGTTACAAGAAGGCTTCTAGACAACCTTTACTTTTTATTTCTAGATAGGTACAGCAGATATTTGCTTATATTTATTATATTAAGAACTGTTATTTCATGGGCATCATCAGATTAACATGCACATGTTACCACTACAAGACCTAAGTGGCCAGTTGGATTTCCGCAAGCCTGACGGTTACTACCATGGGAAAGGGATAATATATTGTTTCATCCTTAAATTTTAGGATGTCAAACATTCTCTCAAAAGTTGGTCATTTTGTTAGGAGGTAGCTTGGCCCATGCACTCAACTAGTATGAAGCAGGGGAGCAAGACAAATGAGCCTTCTACCTAGGCATGAGAACATGGAAGAGCCAAGCAAGGCTGAATGAGATATATGAGTCTCAAGAGTCCACTAGAGGGTGTCCAATAGTTCCAGCATACTCTTAGGGTTTGTGAAACAGGGGAATTATCCAATTTATTTTTGCAATCATGTTGTGCAGATTTATATTTGTAATTTCAAAGAATCCAAATCCATTAGATGTTATCCAGTTAGCATCATCCTAGGCATTTAGCTTAAAATAAAATAGGAGCTCTATATGAAGACAAACAAAGCAAACTCTAAGCAAGCTTCAAAGCAAATAAAAGGGTCTTGTCGTTAACTTTGTTATTCTTGTGTTTCTTGGTTCCCTAGTCTTAAGCATAAAGGAGTGGACTTGAGGCCTAAGAGAAAGGGCACGGGGGGAAATCAGTCCTTTTCTTTATGCATTTCATCCAACAGCCGCACAAGTTTAGAGCTAAGTGAACATAAAGAACATGAGATACAACTCTCTCCCTAGCAGCACTTCTTCTAGCAATTCATCTATTTCAGTACAACTCCAAATCAAATTGCGGACCATGGCAGCAAAAGTATAAAAAATACTAAAAAAAATCAACTCTTTGCAGGTAAAATTATGACAAAATTACAAAAACCCTTTTTTGGCCATGCCAGTATAATGATCGTGCATACTGTCTCATCCATTCTGATAAAAGATATTATTTTACATCGTTTTCAAGAATCCATCCAAGTACTAGGAACAATTCAAAGCTAACCTCCACATAAACCCCATAAGAATATATTCAGATTACAAAAGAAAAGACTTACCTACGGTTGCCTGTTTAGAGATCTCGTCGCCGAGTTTGGTGACCTGGGACCACGCCACCTTGTCGAGAGACGAAGGAGGGGGCTCCTCGAGCATCTACAATCCATCCAACGAAGAAGGAGCAGTAAAGGAAAGCCAAGAGAAAGAATTGGGAGGCGAGGATCGAAGAGGAGACCGGAGATGGCCCACCTGAAAGATCTCTTGGATGCTCCGGACGTGCGACTCCAAGACTCCACCCAGATACGCCCTTCTCCCTCCCTTCGACATTGCTCTCGCTCGCCAAGCGTTCGGGAATTGGGAAGGAAGAGAGAGCGGACTTGCAAGAAGTCGGCAGTCGGAACTCTGAAGTCGTAGCCTAGTAAGAGTAGGGCATGTAATGGACCCGGGCCGTGCTGACTATGGGCCAGGCTTTGGTCTTAAAACGTTGACCCTTGCGATGGAGGCATGAACGGATTTCCAGAACGGCACACGTGTGATCACTCGTGTCCATAAGGCAACAGCTTCCTGGATGGCTCGTGGCCCCTCAATAGCCCACTCCAAATCAGATGCATCGAGTAGTGTGCAAATTGGTTTAGGCTCAACCTAAACCTATGTGCTCAATGGGTTCACTGCATAAGGTTTTATAAATTTGGATGATTATTTGGATCGTTTTTGTGCGAATAAGTTCATCAAGAACTCGATAATGGTCGAGAAGTATGATTTATTAATAATTTTTTCATGAATTTTCCGAGCAACACTCGACTATTTGGATCATCTGTTGTTGTTGGTAGCGATGTTCCTATATTTGTTTGCCCATAAATAGATATGTTGATTTTAAATTACCTTCAATACTTTGCTTTTTATTTTAAAATTTTAATCATATGAGCCTTCCTAGCTATTAGTTATTTGTTTGTGTTTTAATCTAAATAATACACCCTGCCGCCTTCTTATGTGAAGCAAATCTTGAAGACATGATATATCACTTTGATATCGAATCACATAAGATTGATGCCCCCAAGAAACCTCAGTTATGTATGAAGGCCTCATTAATAAAATAACAACCAGCATTGAACCCACTAACCATAAGATAATAATTTCATTCCATATATTTTATATGGCACAGCTTCTAAACAAGTCTTGTAGTAGACACAATCGAAATGAAGTCAAATGAAGAATTTTTACTCACCTCCTAGTTTGAAGCCTTTTTTTTTTCCCCTGCAAACTTAAACACATTTGCTTTCTTTAAAGCAAGAGTTTTTATAACTTTTACTGAAAACTAGGCACTTTTTTTTTTTGCTACAACATAGGTTGGTTCCACTGCTAAAATTTAAACAGAACATTAGCTAACTATATTTTAAACATTTGCAAATCTGTAAAATATATTTATCATGATTTTATATATACCATCACTTAATAATTTTTGATCCACAGGATCTTGCATCCATGTGGCTAGCTATGGGGAATTACTAGTGCAAAGTCCCCTAACCATAGATGGAATTGAAGTAAATTAAAGCAAAAAAATGTTGACAAACAATATTTATTGCTCCATGTTGTCATCAAATGTAGTAATCTCAATTTCCCTTTACACTACTAGTACATGAGACTATCAACCTTGTTGATGATTCTTTCCTACTCTAGTAATGTTAAATACAAAGAATTACAAAAGCATTTTATCGACTAAATTACATGCAAAATAATCTATATTTATTTATTTTCTATTAAGATTGGAAAGAACCTAATGTTGTATGCAAATGCACCTTGCAAGTTTTAGTGGTAGATGTGTTGTACATGTTACAACTGCTAGAGTCATTGTACATAATCATTAGATGCACTGTTTTCTAATAGTTAGTGATCCAACAAAAGATTATCCCATAAAATTAACTTAAAGATTTTAGGTTCGATTAGTTTTTTTAATTGCTACCATCAATATTGATGATATATCTTCAAAATTCAAGAGGTTCAAGTTAAATATGGGTCAAGGTAAAAAGAGAACAAACCTAGTCAAAATATTATAAGACCTAGATCCATCATTGTGCTATGGTGAGAATGGTTGCCTCTCTAGTATCGTGCAGAATGAATGAGAGAGCGAGAGAGAGAGAGAGAGGGGAGAGAGAGAGAGATGAGAGGAAGAAAGGAGACTAACGAGAAATGAAGAGGAGCAACAATAATAAAGAACATAGGATTGTTTTTGTACCCTCCATATTAGAGTAGAGTAATAAAGAAGTATCAATACCAATATTTCTTGTGTGCTTTAGGATAGGTTTAGGGGGAGCTGTTAGGTGTCTTTATAAGAAAAGCATCTAGAAAACTTTGACACCTGATTTTTTATTTAATTCTATTTGATGTTTAGTCCTTATACATTTAACATTTTATATTTAGTTTTGAACACTCTTAGGCTAGTATTTGTACTTACTTAGGCATGTAACTAAATATTAAATAGTTATTGAAATCAAGGGTTGTGAATTAAAATATTTGTTAAAATACCATGCAGTCAAACAAAGGACCGAATGGATTAAATGTCAGGATTTTAGGACAACCTAAAGATATTGCTTTTAAGGCAAAACTTTTAAATGCTAGATTTTAAAGATAAACTAAATATATTTTTCAGTCAAAATACCCGACAGTCAAATAAAGGACTGGGTGTATCAAATGCTAAGATTTTTGGATAACCTAAAGATAATACTTTTGAAGGTAAAACTTTTAAATGCTAGATTTTAAAGATAACCTAAATATAGCCCTAATAAACATTTGCATTTCAGAGATGACCTAAATATGAAAACTTTAAAATATGAGACAAGGGTTTTAACTATTAAGATTCTCTTTCTAAATTTTAGATTAGTTACAATAACTCATAATAGTGAAAAGCTACTAGGTGAATAGTTTGAGAGTTTTATTTTTCCAGCAAATTATTTTTATCATTATCGTAGCTTCAACAAATGGTGCTAAGCATGTTTTTGGACTTATTTGAATAAGATATTTTAGGAAAAATAGCGGCTCAGTATAAAATATTCAAAATAATGATGGTACAACTCTAATGGTGTATAATGCATTATTAAGTGTGATGCAGCCACCTTCAAATCAATGCGTGAGAATAAAAAATAAATAGTTTTTGTTGGTGTATTAGGATATAACCACCCATTTTCTTTTTTAAAGAAAAAGGTAATAACCATGCAAATCCCAAGATATTTAAGTCATCATTAGGTTAGAATCTAATCCATACCCAAATTGGGTCATTAATTTGATCAAAATAAAGATGTTTCTTCTCTCTCTTTTTTTTTCCATTTTATAGTTGATTAACCTTTAATAGGAGCTACCTTATTTTATGGGTTTGTCAACTTGAAGGTGAAATTTTTATTTATTTCTTATTTATTACAATTGCACCCCCACCCTTCTTTTTCCAAACTAATTTTTCTTGTTGGATGGTTGTATTTTCCGCCAACTAATGAATGAAATATTTAAAACTATTTTTTTAAGAACAAGCAAAATTAAAGTTTGTTTTTTCACGAACAATATTTGAACTCTTAGCCTGACGAGGATATTAGAACTTAAATGGAAAAGTATGTGAGGATCCACGCAGGCGTATTTTAATCCTACAGCAGTTATTCGTGAGGTAGATCTTCGATATTTATATAAGATCAAGAAATCCAAATAATACTGGCTAGTCTTTTTCATTGAGGTTCTGAGCTATTACATACATAAGTTTATACTGTCTATTAGCCCTCTATTTTTACAATTTTTTTATTTCTACCAAGCAAAAAATGGCAATTTCCATTTCATCTATTTCATTACATTGATTTCACAATTTTGGTTCACTCGGGAAAACTCGTATCGATACCAATGTCAACCCTTGTTCAAATACATAACAGACCTGATACAAACCTCGATTCATACAAGATCCCGCAGAAGCCAAAATGCAACTTGCTACAGAATCATCTGTGCAAGACTCATCTTCCTGACCAAATTAAGTGTTACAGTTCTTAAAAATAAAAAAAACTAATCGTGGACAAGCCAAAATCAGAAGGATAAGGACTAATTTGCTGGCTCATCTCAGACCATTCTCCAATGGTAATCTTTCTTCAAATAATCGCTTCCTTGCCATGTTTACCTGCAAGGTTAATTGACACCAGAAAAAGAAATCACTAAATGTTTCATGACTCTTCATTAACACCAGCCCTGCAAGCACACTGACTGTAGAATAGAACAATATAGCTAATAGGATAATCTACTCTACCAATACAAATTGAAAAGTTTCTTACATCTTCACCTAATCACTGTCACAACCGATTTTAGAAATGCTTTTACTTCTTGTAGTTTGATTTTACCATGGCATAGCACAATAAATTTTTAGATACTTTGTCGCTTCAATAATTCATCCATATAACAGAGGCCAGGTTTGGTGAAGGGAATAACACACCTGTTGCTGCCAATTTGTGAAGCCTGTTATTAGAGAGAGAAGAATTGACTGCGTCGTAGCCCCACACAATATACCAATCCAAAGTCCCTTTCCTCCTATGTGCAATGGAAAACCCAAAGTCACAGCTACTGGAATTCCAATGAGATAAAAAGACCCGAGGTTGACATAAGCACCTATGTGCTGCCATCCGCATCCTCTTGCAATACCTGACAAATCAGAAGATGACCACATAGTGGTTAAGTGTAAAGACTTTCTATGAAGAAGAAGGAGCTATCCAATACGAAGTTGAACAATTTGTTTCTCCAAGAAGGTAATTTGTATTGTCTGCATTGATCACATTTTCCCCATAATCTGTACTCTGGATTAGAATCATCTTACATCATAATAGATCACCACTATTGCTAAGACAATAGAAGCAGTTTCATAGAGCTAGTCAAAGACATAGCATCAAGATTTTGTTCTACTCAGTCCATAAAATTTGACGATTCAAAATTAAGATTTTCATCAGATATATTTCCATTCCTACATTATATTCATTAACTATGCGAGTTCTCCGAGTATTGATAGTCCTAAACAGAAGGATCTGATACTGGATCCAAGCATAAGTCATGGCTTATGTCCAAATTTTAGAAATTGTAAAATTTTATGCATCCTAAAGCTGATATTTTCAGGTTCCTGAGAAAAGAAATTGCAGGTATATACCTATGATATTAGATGTATCTAGCAAATTACCTATTAGATTTGTTTCAAATAGGAGCTTTTGAATTCAGATATTTTTGCTAAGCTCCGAACATGCCTGGTAAAAGACTTTCAACATGATGTATAATCTCACTCACAGTATATCTGCTTATCTTCAATATATCTACCATAATATTCACATGACTACAATATCACTATTTGTTAACTTTCTTATAATCATATCCAATACATAAGAAATTTAGAGAACAGGCTCATGAAAAAAAAGAAAGAAAGAAAGAATGACTTTTTAGTATTGCATAGACCATTCTTTTAATACAATAGAATGAACTCTTGCCTCAAATCCATGATAATCAATATTTCCTCATTTTACCACACAAGTTGCTGGACATCCTAAACAGCTTCATCTCGTAGAGGTACAAAAATTTTGATTTTACTAATATGTCAATATTGATTGGAAAGTTAATTTGTAAGAGAAACATAAAAGTAACCATAGAAGGCTCCAGAAAAACATTTCAACAATTTTCATGCTAATGATAATAGCTTGGATTGAGTAATGGTGCCACTGCAACTTTAATCAAAAGTCAGAGAGAAGGAAGGAATAGATTACCTGAGAGGACCCCTTGTAGGCTATCCATTATTACAGAGACACAAACCAGAGGAACCATTTCCCTGACATAACTAATGACCTCCTCCTCATTGCTGTAGGCATAACCCAAGATGCGACGCAAGGCAAAAACGGTCCCACTCACAAGAATGGCCTCCGTAACTGCAAGAAACATCACAACCCGTACTGCTAACCGAGCTCTTTGTGGATTCCCAGCTCCTAATTCGTTTGACACCCGGGTACTATTCACAGGAAAAGAAAAAAATGGACGTCTTATCAATTATGCATGAAGACATATAAAAAGATAAAATAATAACAATAAGCATGCGAGTTTTGAGCTTACCTAGCAGCAGCACCAAGTCCATATGGAATGGTGTAGAGCATTGAGATACTAGTAAGACTGTCCACAAAGATAAAGTGAGTATAAGAGTAATGCCTTAATATAGATCACTCAGCTCAAATTGTTCCTTACCAAATAGAAAGCACTGAAGTTTCGAGCTCTGGATTGGGAAAAAGCCCAGAAAGTAAGACAAGAAGCTCATAGGACCACCACTCAAGACTGAAATCAATACCAGCATAATATCCATTACTCCACAAATTCAATAGAAAAATGAAGAGCGTAAGATAATTTTAAACATATCATGTTGATAATTACCATATCATTACGGCAGATGGAAGGGCTAACTTTAAGAACTCATTGATCCCTCTGAAACATTCTTTTGAGATTGGTGAGCGAGTACTTTTGCAAGATGCTGAATACTTGATATACAGCACAAGCATGAAGACGTTCAACCAATATGATATGCTTATAGATAGAGCAGCACCAACATTGCCCAAACCAGATTTAAAAACCATAACCCAGCACAGAGGAATGTGAAGGCATAATGTTGTCATGGAGCTTAGGAGCATAGGAAGAATTAGGCTTTGAGATTGAAGGAACTTCATAAGGGCTTGAGCAGTGGCGTAGGCAAACAGGCTAGGGATCATCCAGACAGCATACTTCCCTGCCTCTAGTGAGATCAGAGGGTCTTGACCTGTGAACAAGAGGATCTTTTCCATTGAGGCCCATATGAGAGAGATGGGAATACAAACCACAACAAGAGATAGAATGGCTCTGTAGGTGTGTATTGCAAGCTTGTGGTACTGTTGTGCCCCATAGGCTTGCCCGCATAATGTTTCCAGTCCACTTGCCATTCCTAGCTGTTTATCATGTGAATCATGTCAATTAATTAGCTCAAAGATGGTGATGTTAGAAAACCAAAGCTTAAAACACTTTGCAACAGAAAAAAAATGGACAAAAAATGAAATGTTAGACATTCCTTCGTGCTTCCTCTTCACAGAAATGACAAGGTTAAATCAAATTTTATTCAATTTAATATCAATATATTCGTATCATAAATTAGTTACAATAAAAATTACTGGTTGTAAATGGCCTAAACCTATTACAAACTATAACTGATTTTGTAGTTATAACTTTCTTTCATTTTGTAATTATTTTATTTAAGTTGATTAAGGCTAAATAATTTAGAATGAATTATGTATAACAAGAAAGTCCTTAGCTATTTATCAAAGGAAATAGTCATAATCCCCAGACTGCAATTTGTAGAATAACTAGAACTCAGTTAAATCAACTATTTTCTTAACCGAAAAAAATAGTAAGATGGAGAGCCGATCTCCCACCCAAGTTCTTGTCATCTTAGCTCAAAACTCATTTCAATACTACTATCAATTGTCACTCCCTTACCAGCTCAGTCACCCATCTAATGTAGCAATGAAGAACTGGTGCAATATGGGGAGGTAGACGCTCATCATGCGCGTTTGGACCACTCCCAAAAGCACCACATCAACACGCCTCGCACCATGACAGATCAAAAGAATGCCAATTCAAAAACATGTCCTGTCGACTCGGTTATCCACAAGAATCACAACACTTGGTGGTGGTCACTCAATGAGCCTTTGAAGTATCCTTTCCAACGACCAAGGCAGGGAATCATTGCTTGTCGTTTAGAGAGAGAGAACAACTAAAGTCGCAGGCAAACATTAGAAGCCAACCACGTGGGCCGACGGCCTGTGAGTCTGCCAATTTTTCTTGGAACTTACCAAATCATGTTGGAAACAGGATACACTTCACTTCCAGGGAGTAGTTTAGCCTGTTCATTATCTTAACCCAAAGTAATAAAAAAAAGCCATGGGTTTCGAGTTAAAAAAATATGGCAATACGTGATCGGTGGCGGGCCTCGTTTGAGAACTTCTCTACCGCCCGTCCCCGTCGCCGCCGTCGCCAGCGCCCAGCCACACCCTGGGTCCAATCCCGGACCCCCTCAATCCCAAGTGTTTGGAAAGAGAATGGAGAAGAGAAAGGAAGTAGAAAACGAACTTACGAGGAGGCTGAAGCCGGTGACGCCGGTTAGGGAGGTGGCGATGGCGGAGCTGGAGAGGGCGAGCTCGCCGAGGTGGCCGACCATCATGCTGGAGATCACCTGGACCAAGTATTGGGATAGCGTCACGGCCACCATGGGCGCCGCCACGTACCCCATCCTCCTCCCCTCCTCCTTAAATTCACTGCCCCATCTCGTCACCGCCCCCACCCACCCTCTTCTCTCCCTCTCCTCCTCCTCCTGCTCCTCCTCCTCCTTCTCTCTTCTCTCCTTCGATAGCAAACCTTCTTCCATCCTCTCTCTCCCTCTATTTCTCTCTCTCCCTCTATATTGAAGAGACGTAGAAAGGGATCGCGCCTCTTCGTCGTCCGTCCGGGGGCGCTTGCTTATTATAGTAGGGTCCCGAAGGGAAATTTTTATATACATCATTTTTACCAATTGATGGACGGTCAGGATGGAGGTCGTGTATTCGGGTGAGATGCCCGCCGATTTGCGGTATATCATGCAAATCCTGCGCGCGGCCCCACCTTTTTCGACGCGTGGGATGCCGATCACAACTCTAAAGATGCCCTAACTCCGTTAGGAGTCCGTTTATAAATTAAACAAAAAAATTGTACCAAAAGAAAATTAAACAAAAAAAGATTGTGCCACAAAAAAATTAAACAAAAAAGTTCAAAATAAAATTAAAAAAAGGGCTCTCTTTGCACCCTGTCCTCTTATTCTACTGTGAAGATTTTCCTATCGTCTTTCTCATTGCCGCCGCCGTCCTTTGTTGTTCAACTCACGGTGCCTAGTCGTCATCCTGCTCTGTTGACATCTGTTGCTACTTCAACCTCAAAAGACCCACGAGATTTCTGGAGCCGATGAGATTGGAGCCTCTATTGACATCCACGCAGGAGTGGCTTGTCCAATGTCCAGTCTAACCCAAATAAGAGATTTTTTTTTGGAGGGATCGATTGAACGACTCTATGTGATACCACTAGAAAAGCTCAACAATTTTGATATGATCTAGGCCTATGATGGCGGAGAATCTAAATTGAGCAAAACTCGATTGCCAGAGGAGTGAGTTTTCCTCTTTTTTTTTCCTTTGTTTTTTATTTTTATTTTATTTATTTGTTTTGAGACAAACTCTTAACGAGGTTCACCATTTAAGGGCTCTTTAAGATTGGTGATCAGCTACGGTGCACAAGATCTAGGGTGCGCGGCCGAATGCACTTCCCGTGGACTCCCATCGTGACAGCAACATCCACGGCAGACGAATTTGACGAAGTCCATATGAAGTAGTCTAATTACTCCGTCGTCAAGATCAGCTGATTTGGAGATCCAAGGGTTCAGAATGAGTTTCTTTGGATGCAAGTCGGAGTATCGACGGTTGCAGTCAAATTTTTCGGCGGTAAGTTCTGGCCACGCAACAGGGAGCAAGGATATGATATAATATGCTGTTTTTTCGCTAAAGATATAATATGCTTTTGTTTTCTTTTTTTGTTTCGGAGGTGGAAGTGGGATGGAAATGCGATCGGTATCTATGAGGTCGGGAAGGAAGTAGGTAGAAGACAAGATGGCGCTGACTTTGATGTCCTTTTCCCCCGGGGCTTGGCACTAGCCTCTGTCGATTCTAAAAGCTACGAAGGACAACGTCATAGGATGGGAACATCCCACTAAGGATCCTAGTCGGCCAGCCACCTGAATGGACTGCAATTTTATATTTAATCATTATTTATTGAAACTATTAATTTCAAATATCGATTGTAATGATCGTGTCATGCTCATTTTCCTCTCTATATACATAGTATAATTATTTTTTTTGGTAAGTACATGGTATAATTATTAAAAACTTAAATTGGGCTAGAAAGGAAAAATAACTTAAACTATATGCGAAGAATAACATCAAATATTAACTTTGTATGCATTAAACATAGGTCGGAAAGGGAGGCCAACATCTGTATGTAAGGATGTGTTTGTGTACGTATACAGATATATTACTTAACATGAAAAACTCATTTAGTTTACAGAAAAAGAAGGGAAAAAAATTGTGGTTAACAAAAAAAACGAAAAAAAAAGACATCTTGTTATCAAAAATAGTTTTTTCATGATAATAAAATTTTTATATTTCAGAAAAAATTTTTATGAGTAATATGGAAAAACTACTTTTCCACCGGTTAGAAATTGAGATACTTCTTTTAAAAACTATTTTTAAGCCATCAAAATCTATGAATAACATCTTCTCAAAAAAAATGTACCATTTTTTCATGACCAACCAAACATGCCAAAACTATTTTTTCAGATATCATATCTTCAAAAATCAACTTTTTTTAAAAAAATATTTCAGTAAAAAAAATTCTTTTCACGAACCAAACGAGTCCGAAAAGTCAGAATGCCTCGACTGTAGAATTCTATCAGCAACATATCGGCTTTCCACAAAATCTTGTGGGAAAACAATCCATTATGGAATGAAAGGTGACTACGAATAGGGATAAAAGCAATAATTATTATGATCATAGAATCCAACGAGAAAGATGAGGCAAGAGAGCGAAAATAAAAGGATAAATTGTCAACGAGCACGGGCAAGCTGAAACCATGTAGATAATGGACCATATGGCAAAGATAGCCGCTTCCAAGATGCCCTTAACATCCTTGATCTGGGCGAAGATGGGATCTAGGGCGCTGGTACAAATATCTATAGATTTTATCATGTATTACTGTATCATCATATAATGAGCCACTCAATCAAGCTGATAATATTGTCAACAACTAATATCTTTGCAGTCTCTTCCCATAGCTTGCAAAAGGAACCCACTTTTTAAAATAGTACATACAATATATTATTAAAACAGCAAGAACACCTAGGGCTGTTATTGAGCCGAGCTGCTCGGACTCGGCTGGGACTCGGCTCGGTAAAAGCCCGGCTCAGGCTCGGCTCGTTAGTCAAACGAGCCCGAGCCCAATATGAGGCTCGTTTACATCTGAGCCCGAGCAGCTCACGAGCCCAAACGAGCTCTAGTCTCTCACTGAAAAATCTTATTTCAGCAATCATAATTCATAAAAATCTGACCATATAGAGAAAAATAGCCTATTATCGAGCCCGAGTTCGAGCCCGATTACGAGCCCGAACCCGAGCTCGGGCTCGTCCTGGAGCTCGTAATTGAAACGAGCTTTACGAGCTCAAGCCCGAACCTTTGCTTTGCCAAGCAAGCCCGAGCTTGAGCCCAATACAGAGCTCGTTACCGAGCCCGAGCTTCTGTGAAACGAGCCGAGCCGAGCTCTCCCAGGCTCGGGCTCGGCTCGGCTCGTTAACAACCCTAAAAACACCTTAGTTTTAAGTAAAGTTGAAGCCACATATTTTGGCAGCGAATGCACATATTTGTTGAACCCTGGACGCATATAACACGTTTGTGAGACTAGGTCAAAAGCTTCCAAACATCTCAAAACTAAGATGTTTGTGAACAAAATAAATAAACAAAAGTGACTGAAATATGCAAAAATTAAAATAAAGTGGGCCACAACTGCAAGGTTCCAGAGAACTAAAGCATAAGACCTAAAAGTGGAGACAACAATAACACAATAATCATAACCTTCCTGCCTTAGAACAACTAATTAGAATCAGCTATATGGATCGTTGTTTGCCAATTGTTCCTCTTGCGGGGACAACCTTTGGTTGGAGCCTCACACAATAGCATAACCCACATTAAGGTAGCAGAGAAAGAGGACTGCATTTTTTCCGAGGTATTGTCCGCTTTGGGCGCTCCGGCCCGCGCGTCCAGCGCAGACGGGGGGAGACCACTGCCCTTTGGGCGCTCGGGCCCGCGCGTCCAGCGCAGACGGGGGGAGACCACTGCCCTCACGGTTTTGCCCTTCAAAAGGCGTCTCGAAAGGAAAGAATTTCTATCCCCCATTTAAAGCACAGAACTTTTCCGCTACTAGCCGATGTGGGACTAAATTCAAGGCCCCCCCCAACATAGCCCCCCAGTAGGAAGGTTCTTGAGCCTCCGCAGTCCTGAGGGGTAGTCAACGGTGGGAGGAGGTGCCCCCTACCTGGCGCGCCATCTGTTGCGGGGACGGCCTTTGGCCGGAGCCTCACACAATAGCATAGCCCACATTAAGCTAGCAGAGAAAGAGGACTGCGTTCTTCCCGAGGTATTGTCCGCTTTGGGCACTCCGGCCCGCGCGTCCAGCGCAGATGGGGGGAGACCACTGCCCTTTGCGCGCTCCGGCCCATACGTCCAGCGCAGATGAGGAGAGACCACTGCCCTCACGATTTTGCCCTTCAAAAGGCGCCTCGAGAGGAAAGGATTTCCATCCCCCCGCAACAGTTCCAGTTAAGGAAACTCTCTGGTGCTATCACAAGTTTTTTTTTTAAAAAAATAAAAATCTTTTTCACTTCTTCCATCCATAGAGCTTAGATTTTCTGTGTTAGGCCCTTTGACCTGAATCAAGCACTTCAAAAGAAGTACTCAAGAGCCTCCACAATCAGTTCAAACTATGCCATCCTATAGTATCTAAATAAGCAGATTAATGAAGTGATTTATCAATTATACGGTGCATAGACATAGCAATAAGATCGGAATTATATGGACACTGGATCCCTGTTCTCATAAATGGGAAATGAAATGTTTATGCATGTATGCTAGTGCCCTCTTTTGGTGTGTAATGTGCATGTTGAGTGTTGATCAAAATTTGCATAGATAATTAGAGTTTCAATTAAAATCAAGGATTAGAAAAACCAAGGATACCCCTATTCAGCAAAATGCCTTGATAGAATGCTCACAAGAATCATTGTACACGTGAATTCCAGCTTTATAGATCATATGTTGGAAATACTTGTCTCAAAATCTAAATCACCATCATCATTATAATCATAATCACTGTCATCAACATCTTATTCAGACTCAACAGACGCCTCTTCATGACTAAGTACTAGACTATTTTTTAAAACTAAAAAAGAAGCCATAGAGTAAAACCAAGACATTATGTAAACCTGGAAGTTACAAAGAAAAAAAAAAGAAAAAAAAAGTTTATCTCCAAACCCCATGGGAATAATGCATCATTACTTACAGGATGAACAGTACACAGCAGAAGCAGATGTCTTCTAATCACATTTCAGCACAATGATGTGCAGCATGCAACACATTCCAAGGTTGAATGATACCAACTAACAAGTTATAGAAGCAAAGGAATAAGGAGAAAAGCAAGCACACAAACACAAAAAGAACAAGACATCAGAATCAAATACTAGGAATCTGACAGAAAACAAGGATGGGAAAGGAGGTAAGAGAAAAAGATACTTGATTCACAAAGTTATTGGAAAATTTTATGCTAGGAAAAAATGGAAGGAGTCTGCTAAAAATCATCTCTTAAAATGAATTTAAGTGGATGGTACAGAGGAGAAACTGGCTTACAATATAAAGTTATGTTCAATCCTCTTGAATAACCTATCCTTTTCAGATCTGGAAGCTTCTTCTTTCATTGCCTCGTGCTCCTCAGCAGATATATTTCTTCCCCACCATGCCTGAGCCTCCAGAAATTCAGCTAATGTACCTGCAAGTGCATGCCCTTCAAGTCCATCAGCATGAGATTCCCCAACAATACTGTTGCATGCTTTCTCCTCAACTCTTGAATATTTCTTGTCAATTCTTGCCTTTCCGCCAAAGCAGATGCTACTGAGGTCGGAAGAAAATCCTTCCCGCGACACATGACAATGTAATATTTGTTCCGGAGAAGCAAGATTCCTCCTGTCAGTTTCTTGTAAGGTAAAACAGTTATTGTCCATACACCTTGAAACTCGAATTCACAGATAGTCTCTGCCTTTTTATCAATTTGTACTTCTTTTTTTTCTCCTTAATCCATAAAGCAACCTTGATAAGTTAACGACTATAAATGAGAGGAAAAAATGCCTTGGACTGAGAGAAAGATATTCAAAACAGTGAGTTACAACAAATAGAGTAAAAGAAGAAAATGAGCTACAAACAACGGTAAAAACTTTGAGATTTAAGTCAATTCACATATGCATTGTTAAGAAAGTTAGAAACACTAGTGAAGACCAGGACCATAAATCATGCCAAATACTGCAGGTGAAAATGGAAAATAAGATATATCAATTAGATGCAACCTTTAAAATTTTGTGCCCATTCTTTCCACCTCCTCGTCCTCCTCGAGGCCCAGGCCTAAATTCCGCAGCCGATGCACGATCCTCTCGATCGAGCCTCGGCCGGCGTCGGTTTGACTGAGGTCTCCGGCGCGGCGAGGCAGGGCGGGGATCGGGATGGGTTCATTGCTGGAGCCAGGAGGCGGAGGGGGCGCGGGAGTGGTGGAGGCTGGGTTTTTTTTCAGGGTTAGGGTTTTGGCCAGCGGCGGCGGCGTCGTCTCAGGGGTAGTTCGGGGTTTGGGGGGTACAGTGAGCGTCGGAGTCACCGCCGCCGCTGCGCTCGCCGAGGCGGATGCGGAGAAGAGGAGACGGAAGCGGCAGCGGAGAAGGGAGAGCGAGAGAGAGAGGAGCGGGAGTATAGGGGGAGGGCACCGTGGTGGAAGGGAGCTCCAGTAGCCTCACGGTGGAAAGAGCCATTTTTTTTTCCTCTCTCCTCTTGCAAAGAGCTTGTCTTAGATTTTGGATGGAGCAAGGAAAGAAATTGGCGCGACAGGACGGAGCGAGTGTGGAAGTCAACTCATAAATAAATAAATAAAAACATGATTGTCGGAGACGTTGCCTTCTAGATTAAATACATGAGAGGTCAATAGAACTATATATTAAATGGTGGAACTACAAATCAAGCAGCCTCGTACGTAGCAAGAAGCTCTTTAGGTTGGTGAGATGAGACTGTATAGAACGCTTTGAAATTTATTATTTTTTAACTTTTTCTTTATGTATTTATACTGCATAAGCCATCTGGTAAAAAAGAACTTGGAGATGAAATAGGAGTGTTTTTAAAAAAGCTACGATGAGAAATACCGGGGATTCGAATCTGAGTCATTGTATTAAAACTTATTTCCATCCAGAAATTGATCATGATTTATATGAATCTGTATTTTCTTCACTCAACCATATTGGTATTTTTAATTTAGATATCTTTAATTTCTTTTTATCTGCATTGCATTTTTATTGCAATGTTGCACTACCTTTCAGTCATCACTATATTTATCGTTTTACACTATTACATGCCGTTATAATGTGATTTGCTGCTATAGATTTCTGGCAGGAAGATTCTGTTTTTGTTTAGATGATTTACAATTGATTATATAGATGATAGGGGTGTGAATTGCACAGGAAAGACCTGCTACCATCGATTTCTAGCAGTAAAATTCCTAGATTTCTAGCAGGGTGGTGCATAAAAATGATGATCAACTCCTTATTTTCCTGTATGACTCAAGATAAATTCATTAATACTGGTAGAAAGGAGCTGGGGATTTGGACGTCGGTCAAAGAAGCAAACTAAAAGTACATGATGTTACATCTTGATGTGCAAAATAGATTAAAAAGATAGCAAAAGCAATAATCTATTCATAAAAATCAAATTAAAGCAATGCAAATATAGAGATAGAGGGGAATGTGAACCAAATTTACATTTGTAGGAGGCGACAAAACAGAAACTAAAGCCAGAGTTTATGGTTGAGTCGTTAAATAATCGCCGATTTAGAGCATCCCCTTTCTTGTTCTCATCTTCTTAGGCACTCAAAAACTCCAGAACCGATGGGTTTTTAAGCTACCAAAACAAAATGCATGGTTCTACTAAAAAAATGCATGTTTTTTTAGTAGCTTTAGTTACTGCATCTAAATGTCTCTTATAAAATGGTCCTTTAATACATCTAATAGTAGAAATAATTCGTGCTTATATAACTGAACCTATGATTAATTTTATGATGAAATATAGTAATCTATAAAATAAAGGCCATCCATTGACTAATCAAAGATCGGAATAATTTATCCATTAAATTTATAACTGATCTCTAAATTAATTCTATCATTAAAAAATATTTTATATAAATTCCATAAGGATGACCAAAACTAATTTTTTTTTACTTTTAATAGGACTATAGATATTAAAAGAGCAATGGAAATATTATCCGATTTACAAATAAAACTTTATTTATAACAATCACAGAGATGAATAAATTTGGAAACAAAAGATGTGTCTACCGCACATCGCTCTACATTTGATGGGATCTCTTGAACCCTCCAAATCCCTTTCTTTCTATACTACACTACAAGAATAGTGGTCATTAGCGACGCTTTGTTTGGCCTTTAACGACGCTTTTAAGCGTCGCTAAAAACCATCCCGACGCTTTCGTAAGCGTCGGCAAAGCGTCGCCTATGCTACAGTGGAGAAAATGTTTTCCGACGCTTGCAAAAGCGTCGGAAATTAGCGACGCTTTTTAGCGACGCTTTAAAGCGTCGTTAAATGTGATTTTAACGACGCTTTAAAGCGTCGTTAGAATATTATTTTTTTTAAAAAAAATTCGTGATTTTAACGACGCTTTAAAGCGTCGTTAGAATATTATTTTTTTTAAAAAAATTTCGTGATTTCAACGACGCTTTAAAGCGTCGTTAGAATATTTTTTTTTAAAAAAAAAAATTTATGGCATTAAATATTATGATTCGGCATTTATGGCAATGCTAGGAAAATGGTTAATTGCTCAAAACCAACAAAATCCCATAGCCAATAACCCATAACTCGTGCAATCAAGGCCTGCTTTCCAGGAAACTCCTGGTTATTTCATGTTGTGACAGAAGGCATTACAAACACAGCACATAGTGGATAACCACAGAGAGAGACGCATATAAACAGAAAACACAACCAACTCATATCACACAAAATACTATTACGCACAGAAGCAAGGGGCAGCACCACCATTTGTGAAGACTACTTTTGCTGCAGAGATGAGGGGATCAAAAACTGTGGAAGAATGTCCATTTTTTAGCATGGTCCATCCCTACATTTATTTTCCCAGCTTGCTCTCAATTATTGCAACAGTGCCAGCTATAACTAAAAACAATCCACCCAACAGTAACACAGTGTTTCAAATTAAGAGAGATTCTAATGCAGGTTAAGGAGAAAAAAGAGTGAAAAAGCAAAAAGAAATTGGCTACATGCAAAGAGTTGCATTACAACGGCACCTCAGGCTTCCATTATAGATAGATATATCTGAAGTCAGCTGTTACCTTCTCATGCATCTAATCCTGATATACAAATATACAGCACACACATCCCTTACAAGGCTGTTTTAACATATCCTAACCAAGCTAAGAGCAAAGGCTGTCCATAACATTACAAGTTCGCCTTGATATCGGATAGAAACTTATAAGCCCCTCGCACCTGGAATGCTGATCCATTGCAGCTGCAGCTCAACTTCACCACATTCCACATTTCTGAGTCTTAGGACAAGATCTTGAATGACCTTTCCATCTGACCAGTAGATCAGACTCTCCTCGGCTAAGCAATTTTGCCTGTTAGGTCTGACCTTAGTTATAATGGTGCCATTTGGAACACCTTCAGGATCCATCCTCACAGCCTCCAGAAATGGTTGGATGTCAAACTCCGCATCGCCCATGGGATCATCAAAGCTGAATGTGTCCTTATCATACACTTGCTGGATCGCATTAAAAGAAGATGAGGGATGATAATCTTCAATAATTCATATCATGGATGCAGTGATCACATTCATGGTAACAGTGATAACCGAAAAACAACAAAACAATAACCACATATATATTGGGCAAACACACAGGAGTATCACCATATAGCATTATGTAAGCTCCTGATTTGAGTTATTTTTCACAGAATTAAAACTAAAAAAGAGGCATGCAACCCAACTTCAGCCCTTTTTAAGCTAAGAAGTCCAGCCAGCAAATAAATTTCAATTTTTACCTCCGTAACGAGGTTGAGAGAAATAGTATATCTTCTGCCTTAATCAATTAATGCTGGCAAAACCAGAGGACAATCAAATTGAAGGGTCAACTCCAAACCACTACTGCCAATTATACTCGATGGCAACAGTTATTCTCTTATTTTGATGAATTAAGGAGGATCGGAAATTAAATCAGTTCTTATTTCCTGGAAATTAAATTAGTTATTCTTTGTTCAAGAAAATGGTGCCTAATACCAGTTTTCTACCTCAAGGAATTTGGGCACTGACCCATAGCCAATGGACACTGGATCCCTGTTCTCATAAATGGGAAATGAAATGTTTATGCATGTATGCTAGTGCCCTCTTTTGGTGTGTAATGTGCATGTTGAGTGTTGATCAAAATTTGCATAGATAATTAGAGTTTCAATTAAAATCAAGGATTAGAAAAACCAAGGATACCCCTATTCAGCAAAATGCCTTGATAGAATGCTCACAAGAATCATTGTACACGTGAATTCCAGCTTTATAGATCATATGTTGGAAATACTTGTCTCAAAATCTAAATCACCATCATCATTATAATCATAATCACTGTCATCAACATCTTATTCAGACTCAACAGACGCCTCTTCATGACTAAGTACTAGACTATTTTTTAAAACTAAAAAAGAAGCCATAGAGTAAAACCAAGACATTATGTAAACCTGGAAGTTACAAAGAAAAAAAAAAGAAAAAAAAAGTTTATCTCCAAACCCCATGGGAATAATGCATCATTACTTACAGGATGAACAGTACACAGCAGAAGCAGATGTCTTCTAATCACATTTCAGCACAATGATGTGCAGCATGCAACACATTCCAAGGTTGAATGATACCAACTAACAAGTTATAGAAGCAAAGGAATAAGGAGAAAAGCAAGCACACAAACACAAAAAGAACAAGACATCAGAATCAAATACTAGGAATCTGACAGAAAACAAGGATGGGAAAGGAGGTAAGAGAAAAAGATACTTGATTCACAAAGTTATTGGAAAATTTTATGCTAGGAAAAAATGGAAGGAGTCTGCTAAAAATCATCTCTTAAAATGAATTTAAGTGGATGGTACAGAGGAGAAACTGGCTTACAATATAAAGTTATGTTCAATCCTCTTGAATAACCTATCCTTTTCAGATCTGGAAGCTTCTTCTTTCATTGCCTCGTGCTCCTCAGCAGATATATTTCTTCCCCACCATGCCTGAGCCTCCAGAAATTCAGCTAATGTACCTGCAAGTGCATGCCCTTCAAGTCCATCAGCATGAGATTCCCCAACAATACTGTTGCATGCTTTCTCCTCAACTCTTGAATATTTCTTGTCAATTCTTGCCTTTCCGCCAAAGCAGATGCTACTGAGGTCGGAAGAAAATCCTTCCCGCGACACATGACAATGTAATATTTGTTCCGGAGAAGCAAGATTCCTCCTGTCAGTTTCTTGTAAGGTAAAACAGTTATTGTCCATACACCTTGAAACTCGAATTCACAGATAGTCTCTGCCTTTTTATCAATTTGTACTTCTTTTTTTTCTCCTTAATCCATAAAGCAACCTTGATAAGTTAACGACTATAAATGAGAGGAAAAAATGCCTTGGACTGAGAGAAAGATATTCAAAACAGTGAGTTACAACAAATAGAGTAAAAGAAGAAAATGAGCTACAAACAACGGTAAAAACTTTGAGATTTAAGTCAATTCACATATGCATTGTTAAGAAAGTTAGAAACACTAGTGAAGACCAGGACCATAAATCATGCCAAATACTGCAGGTGAAAATGGAAAATAAGATATATCAATTAGATGCAACCTTTAAAATTTTGTGCCCATTCTTTCCACCTCCTCGTCCTCCTCGAGGCCCAGGCCTAAATTCCGCAGCCGATGCACGATCCTCTCGATCGAGCCTCGGCCGGCGTCGGTTTGACTGAGGTCTCCGGCGCGGCGAGGCAGGGCGGGGATCGGGATGGGTTCATTGCTGGAGCCAGGAGGCGGAGGGGGCGCGGGAGTGGTGGAGGCTGGGTTTTTTTTCAGGGTTAGGGTTTTGGCCAGCGGCGGCGGCGTCGTCTCAGGGGTAGTTCGGGGTTTGGGGGGTACAGTGAGCGTCGGAGTCACCGCCGCCGCTGCGCTCGCCGAGGCGGATGCGGAGAAGAGGAGACGGAAGCGGCAGCGGAGAAGGGAGAGCGAGAGAGAGAGGAGCGGGAGTATAGGGGGAGGGCACCGTGGTGGAAGGGAGCTCCAGTAGCCTCACGGTGGAAAGAGCCATTTTTTTTTCCTCTCTCCTCTTGCAAAGAGCTTGTCTTAGATTTTGGATGGAGCAAGGAAAGAAATTGGCGCGACAGGACGGAGCGAGTGTGGAAGTCAACTCATAAATAAATAAATAAAAACATGATTGTCGGAGACGTTGCCTTCTAGATTAAATACATGAGAGGTCAATAGAACTATATATTAAATGGTGGAACTACAAATCAAGCAGCCTCGTACGTAGCAAGAAGCTCTTTAGGTTGGTGAGATGAGACTGTATAGAACGCTTTGAAATTTATTATTTTTTAACTTTTTCTTTATGTATTTATACTGCATAAGCCATCTGGTAAAAAAGAACTTGGAGATGAAATAGGAGTGTTTTTAAAAAAGCTACGATGAGAAATACCGGGGATTCGAATCTGAGTCATTGTATTAAAACTTATTTCCATCCAGAAATTGATCATGATTTATATGAATCTGTATTTTCTTCACTCAACCATATTGGTATTTTTAATTTAGATATCTTTAATTTCTTTTTATCTGCATTGCATTTTTATTGCAATGTTGCACTACCTTTCAGTCATCACTATATTTATCGTTTTACACTATTACATGCCGTTATAATGTGATTTGCTGCTATAGATTTCTGGCAGGAAGATTCTGTTTTTGTTTAGATGATTTACAATTGATTATATAGATGATAGGGGTGTGAATTGCACAGGAAAGACCTGCTACCATCGATTTCTAGCAGTAAAATTCCTAGATTTCTAGCAGGGTGGTGCATAAAAATGATGATCAACTCCTTATTTTCCTGTATGACTCAAGATAAATTCATTAATACTGGTAGAAAGGAGCTGGGGATTTGGACGTCGGTCAAAGAAGCAAACTAAAAGTACATGATGTTACATCTTGATGTGCAAAATAGATTAAAAAGATAGCAAAAGCAATAATCTATTCATAAAAATCAAATTAAAGCAATGCAAATATAGAGATAGAGGGGAATGTGAACCAAATTTACATTTGTAGGAGGCGACAAAACAGAAACTAAAGCCAGAGTTTATGGTTGAGTCGTTAAATAATCGCCGATTTAGAGCATCCCCTTTCTTGTTCTCATCTTCTTAGGCACTCAAAAACTCCAGAACCGATGGGTTTTTAAGCTACCAAAACAAAATGCATGGTTCTACTAAAAAAATGCATGTTTTTTTAGTAGCTTTAGTTACTGCATCTAAATGTCTCTTATAAAATGGTCCTTTAATACATCTAATAGTAGAAATAATTCGTGCTTATATAACTGAACCTATGATTAATTTTATGATGAAATATAGTAATCTATAAAATAAAGGCCATCCATTGACTAATCAAAGATCGGAATAATTTATCCATTAAATTTATAACTGATCTCTAAATTAATTCTATCATTAAAAAATATTTTATATAAATTCCATAAGGATGACCAAAACTAATTTTTTTTTACTTTTAATAGGACTATAGATATTAAAAGAGCAATGGAAATATTATCCGATTTACAAATAAAACTTTATTTATAACAATCACAGAGATGAATAAATTTGGAAACAAAAGATGTGTCTACCGCACATCGCTCTACATTTGATGGGATCTCTTGAACCCTCCAAATCCCTTTCTTTCTATACTACACTACAAGAATAGTGGTCATTAGCGACGCTTTGTTTGGCCTTTAACGACGCTTTTAAGCGTCGCTAAAAACCATCCCGACGCTTTCGTAAGCGTCGGCAAAGCGTCGCCTATGCTACAGTGGAGAAAATGTTTTCCGACGCTTGCAAAAGCGTCGGAAATTAGCGACGCTTTTTAGCGACGCTTTAAAGCGTCGTTAAATGTGATTTTAACGACGCTTTAAAGCGTCGTTAGAATATTATTTTTTTTAAAAAAAATTCGTGATTTTAACGACGCTTTAAAGCGTCGTTAGAATATTATTTTTTTTAAAAAAATTTCGTGATTTCAACGACGCTTTAAAGCGTCGTTAGAATATTTTTTTTTAAAAAAAAAAATTTATGGCATTAAATATTATGATTCGGCATTTATGGCAATGCTAGGAAAATGGTTAATTGCTCAAAACCAACAAAATCCCATAGCCAATAACCCATAACTCGTGCAATCAAGGCCTGCTTTCCAGGAAACTCCTGGTTATTTCATGTTGTGACAGAAGGCATTACAAACACAGCACATAGTGGATAACCACAGAGAGAGACGCATATAAACAGAAAACACAACCAACTCATATCACACAAAATACTATTACGCACAGAAGCAAGGGGCAGCACCACCATTTGTGAAGACTACTTTTGCTGCAGAGATGAGGGGATCAAAAACTGTGGAAGAATGTCCATTTTTTAGCATGGTCCATCCCTACATTTATTTTCCCAGCTTGCTCTCAATTATTGCAACAGTGCCAGCTATAACTAAAAACAATCCACCCAACAGTAACACAGTGTTTCAAATTAAGAGAGATTCTAATGCAGGTTAAGGAGAAAAAAGAGTGAAAAAGCAAAAAGAAATTGGCTACATGCAAAGAGTTGCATTACAACGGCACCTCAGGCTTCCATTATAGATAGATATATCTGAAGTCAGCTGTTACCTTCTCATGCATCTAATCCTGATATACAAATATACAGCACACACATCCCTTACAAGGCTGTTTTAACATATCCTAACCAAGCTAAGAGCAAAGGCTGTCCATAACATTACAAGTTCGCCTTGATATCGGATAGAAACTTATAAGCCCCTCGCACCTGGAATGCTGATCCATTGCAGCTGCAGCTCAACTTCACCACATTCCACATTTCTGAGTCTTAGGACAAGATCTTGAATGACCTTTCCATCTGACCAGTAGATCAGACTCTCCTCGGCTAAGCAATTTTGCCTGTTAGGTCTGACCTTAGTTATAATGGTGCCATTTGGAACACCTTCAGGATCCATCCTCACAGCCTCCAGAAATGGTTGGATGTCAAACTCCGCATCGCCCATGGGATCATCAAAGCTGAATGTGTCCTTATCATACACTTGCTGGATCGCATTAAAAGAAGATGAGGGATGATAATCTTCAATAATTCATATCATGGATGCAGTGATCACATTCATGGTAACAGTGATAACCGAAAAACAACAAAACAATAACCACATATATATTGGGCAAACACACAGGAGTATCACCATATAGCATTATGTAAGCTCCTGATTTGAGTTATTTTTCACAGAATTAAAACTAAAAAAGAGGCATGCAACCCAACTTCAGCCCTTTTTAAGCTAAGAAGTCCAGCCAGCAAATAAATTTCAATTTTTACCTCCGTAACGAGGTTGAGAGAAATAGTATATCTTCTGCCTTAATCAATTAATGCTGGCAAAACCAGAGGACAATCAAATTGAAGGGTCAACTCCAAACCACTACTGCCAATTATACTCGATGGCAACAGTTATTCTCTTATTTTGATGAATTAAGGAGGATCGGAAATTAAATCAGTTCTTATTTCCTGGAAATTAAATTAGTTATTCTTTGTTCAAGAAAATGGTGCCTAATACCAGTTTTCTACCTCAAGGAATTTGGGCACTGACCCATAGCCAATGGACACTGGATCCCTGTTCTCATAAATGGGAAATGAAATGTTTATGCATGTATGCTAGTGCCCTCTTTTGGTGTGTAATGTGCATGTTGAGTGTTGATCAAAATTTGCATAGATAATTAGAGTTTCAATTAAAATCAAGGATTAGAAAAACCAAGGATACCCCTATTCAGCAAAATGCCTTGATAGAATGCTCACAAGAATCATTGTACACGTGAATTCCAGCTTTATAGATCATATGTTGGAAATACTTGTCTCAAAATCTAAATCACCATCATCATTATAATCATAATCACTGTCATCAACATCTTATTCAGACTCAACAGACGCCTCTTCATGACTAAGTACTAGACTATTTTTTAAAACTAAAAAAGAAGCCATAGAGTAAAACCAAGACATTATGTAAACCTGGAAGTTACAAAGAAAAAAAAAAGAAAAAAAAAGTTTATCTCCAAACCCCATGGGAATAATGCATCATTACTTACAGGATGAACAGTACACAGCAGAAGCAGATGTCTTCTAATCACATTTCAGCACAATGATGTGCAGCATGCAACACATTCCAAGGTTGAATGATACCAACTAACAAGTTATAGAAGCAAAGGAATAAGGAGAAAAGCAAGCACACAAACACAAAAAGAACAAGACATCAGAATCAAATACTAGGAATCTGACAGAAAACAAGGATGGGAAAGGAGGTAAGAGAAAAAGATACTTGATTCACAAAGTTATTGGAAAATTTTATGCTAGGAAAAAATGGAAGGAGTCTGCTAAAAATCATCTCTTAAAATGAATTTAAGTGGATGGTACAGAGGAGAAACTGGCTTACAATATAAAGTTATGTTCAATCCTCTTGAATAACCTATCCTTTTCAGATCTGGAAGCTTCTTCTTTCATTGCCTCGTGCTCCTCAGCAGATATATTTCTTCCCCACCATGCCTGAGCCTCCAGAAATTCAGCTAATGTACCTGCAAGTGCATGCCCTTCAAGTCCATCAGCATGAGATTCCCCAACAATACTGTTGCATGCTTTCTCCTCAACTCTTGAATATTTCTTGTCAATTCTTGCCTTTCCGCCAAAGCAGATGCTACTGAGGTCGGAAGAAAATCCTTCCCGCGACACATGACAATGTAATATTTGTTCCGGAGAAGCAAGATTCCTCCTGTCAGTTTCTTGTAAGGTAAAACAGTTATTGTCCATACACCTTGAAACTCGAATTCACAGATAGTCTCTGCCTTTTTATCAATTTGTACTTCTTTTTTTTCTCCTTAATCCATAAAGCAACCTTGATAAGTTAACGACTATAAATGAGAGGAAAAAATGCCTTGGACTGAGAGAAAGATATTCAAAACAGTGAGTTACAACAAATAGAGTAAAAGAAGAAAATGAGCTACAAACAACGGTAAAAACTTTGAGATTTAAGTCAATTCACATATGCATTGTTAAGAAAGTTAGAAACACTAGTGAAGACCAGGACCATAAATCATGCCAAATACTGCAGGTGAAAATGGAAAATAAGATATATCAATTAGATGCAACCTTTAAAATTTTGTGCCCATTCTTTCCACCTCCTCGTCCTCCTCGAGGCCCAGGCCTAAATTCCGCAGCCGATGCACGATCCTCTCGATCGAGCCTCGGCCGGCGTCGGTTTGACTGAGGTCTCCGGCGCGGCGAGGCAGGGCGGGGATCGGGATGGGTTCATTGCTGGAGCCAGGAGGCGGAGGGGGCGCGGGAGTGGTGGAGGCTGGGTTTTTTTTCAGGGTTAGGGTTTTGGCCAGCGGCGGCGGCGTCGTCTCAGGGGTAGTTCGGGGTTTGGGGGGTACAGTGAGCGTCGGAGTCACCGCCGCCGCTGCGCTCGCCGAGGCGGATGCGGAGAAGAGGAGACGGAAGCGGCAGCGGAGAAGGGAGAGCGAGAGAGAGAGGAGCGGGAGTATAGGGGGAGGGCACCGTGGTGGAAGGGAGCTCCAGTAGCCTCACGGTGGAAAGAGCCATTTTTTTTTCCTCTCTCCTCTTGCAAAGAGCTTGTCTTAGATTTTGGATGGAGCAAGGAAAGAAATTGGCGCGACAGGACGGAGCGAGTGTGGAAGTCAACTCATAAATAAATAAATAAAAACATGATTGTCGGAGACGTTGCCTTCTAGATTAAATACATGAGAGGTCAATAGAACTATATATTAAATGGTGGAACTACAAATCAAGCAGCCTCGTACGTAGCAAGAAGCTCTTTAGGTTGGTGAGATGAGACTGTATAGAACGCTTTGAAATTTATTATTTTTTAACTTTTTCTTTATGTATTTATACTGCATAAGCCATCTGGTAAAAAAGAACTTGGAGATGAAATAGGAGTGTTTTTAAAAAAGCTACGATGAGAAATACCGGGGATTCGAATCTGAGTCATTGTATTAAAACTTATTTCCATCCAGAAATTGATCATGATTTATATGAATCTGTATTTTCTTCACTCAACCATATTGGTATTTTTAATTTAGATATCTTTAATTTCTTTTTATCTGCATTGCATTTTTATTGCAATGTTGCACTACCTTTCAGTCATCACTATATTTATCGTTTTACACTATTACATGCCGTTATAATGTGATTTGCTGCTATAGATTTCTGGCAGGAAGATTCTGTTTTTGTTTAGATGATTTACAATTGATTATATAGATGATAGGGGTGTGAATTGCACAGGAAAGACCTGCTACCATCGATTTCTAGCAGTAAAATTCCTAGATTTCTAGCAGGGTGGTGCATAAAAATGATGATCAACTCCTTATTTTCCTGTATGACTCAAGATAAATTCATTAATACTGGTAGAAAGGAGCTGGGGATTTGGACGTCGGTCAAAGAAGCAAACTAAAAGTACATGATGTTACATCTTGATGTGCAAAATAGATTAAAAAGATAGCAAAAGCAATAATCTATTCATAAAAATCAAATTAAAGCAATGCAAATATAGAGATAGAGGGGAATGTGAACCAAATTTACATTTGTAGGAGGCGACAAAACAGAAACTAAAGCCAGAGTTTATGGTTGAGTCGTTAAATAATCGCCGATTTAGAGCATCCCCTTTCTTGTTCTCATCTTCTTAGGCACTCAAAAACTCCAGAACCGATGGGTTTTTAAGCTACCAAAACAAAATGCATGGTTCTACTAAAAAAATGCATGTTTTTTTAGTAGCTTTAGTTACTGCATCTAAATGTCTCTTATAAAATGGTCCTTTAATACATCTAATAGTAGAAATAATTCGTGCTTATATAACTGAACCTATGATTAATTTTATGATGAAATATAGTAATCTATAAAATAAAGGCCATCCATTGACTAATCAAAGATCGGAATAATTTATCCATTAAATTTATAACTGATCTCTAAATTAATTCTATCATTAAAAAATATTTTATATAAATTCCATAAGGATGACCAAAACTAATTTTTTTTTACTTTTAATAGGACTATAGATATTAAAAGAGCAATGGAAATATTATCCGATTTACAAATAAAACTTTATTTATAACAATCACAGAGATGAATAAATTTGGAAACAAAAGATGTGTCTACCGCACATCGCTCTACATTTGATGGGATCTCTTGAACCCTCCAAATCCCTTTCTTTCTATACTACACTACAAGAATAGTGGTCATTAGCGACGCTTTGTTTGGCCTTTAACGACGCTTTTAAGCGTCGCTAAAAACCATCCCGACGCTTTCGTAAGCGTCGGCAAAGCGTCGCCTATGCTACAGTGGAGAAAATGTTTTCCGACGCTTGCAAAAGCGTCGGAAATTAGCGACGCTTTTTAGCGACGCTTTAAAGCGTCGTTAAATGTGATTTTAACGACGCTTTAAAGCGTCGTTAGAATATTATTTTTTTTAAAAAAAATTCGTGATTTTAACGACGCTTTAAAGCGTCGTTAGAATATTATTTTTTTTAAAAAAATTTCGTGATTTCAACGACGCTTTAAAGCGTCGTTAGAATATTTTTTTTTAAAAAAAAAAATTTATGGCATTAAATATTATGATTCGGCATTTATGGCAATGCTAGGAAAATGGTTAATTGCTCAAAACCAACAAAATCCCAACCTATCATATGTCTGAGGTAGGCAATAGCTCAAAACAATGCACCAAAAAAAGGTGAACACCCACAAGATCAAAGTACAAATCAACCAAACATCTACTTCCAAACACTCCACAGTACCCATACAAACAGAGAAACAGCAACATCAAAGAAGGTTGTTGAATAAGTGGAGCTTGAGATCTCATCAGAGAATGCTAGGAAAATGGTTAATTGCTCAAAACCAACAAAATCCCAACCTATCATATGTCTGAGGTAGGCAATAGCTCAAAACAATGCACCAAAAAAAGGTGAACACCCACAAGATCAAAGTACAAATCAACCAAACATCTACTTCCAAACACTCCACAGTACCCATACAAACAGAGAAACAGCAACATCAAAGAAGGTTGTTGAATAAGTGGAGCTTGAGATCTCATCAGAGAATGCCAATGATGCTCCTTGAGTTTGTCATAAGAAACCGGTTCTAAGCATAGCTATAGATTTTAAAGGAGTAGCTAGAAAGTTGATAAAACTGAGATAAAAATAAATACCCCATTACATTTTGTACTGAGTTGCGAATACCTCTTGCATTTTGTATTGCTGCATATCAACCTTCTGTTTTTCATTTTGCTCAAATAGGTCCAAAATCTACTCAATTTACAAGTGCCACCTCATAGAAATCCCTTGTAAGCATGCAATTGCTACAATATATGCATCAAAACAGTAGTCATAGATGTATATTAGTT
This sequence comes from Phoenix dactylifera, assembly GCF_051530095.1. Taxonomy (NCBI): domain Eukaryota; kingdom Viridiplantae; phylum Streptophyta; class Magnoliopsida; order Arecales; family Arecaceae; genus Phoenix; species Phoenix dactylifera. The sequence continues at coordinate 25,726,325 of NC_143198.1, read as the reverse complement.
ATTATTATATGCAATTGCTACGAGCTATTTCATACACGATTTAGAAAGTAACCAAATTTTTTAAGTAAAAAAATGCTCAAGAAACAAATTGGGCAACAGCCCAATAGTTTGCACCTCTTCATTTGGGTGAGGCATCATGTTTAAAGCTTGAGAGGTGGTTCCCCCCGGTATGTCATCTGGCTGTTTCTCCCATTACTTTTCTCAACTCTTGGTCCCCTTTCCTATTATCAAAAAGAAATTGAACAGAAGAAGCAAAACAAAAGAAAAGCTATCAAGTAGGTCATGGCTAGCTGTTGAATCATAAATATATGCTGTAAGAAAAAAGAAGTATTAGATCTGAAAAGCTAGGAAATCGCAACAGTAAAGATACTTGGATCATAGGACATACTAAGAAAAGAATATATAATTTTTATTTTCAACATAGTAGGGAACTAAAAGAACAGTAGCGCACTTACCTGTGTCAGTGTTGTTGCATCTGCAATAACAAACGGCACATTCACAAAGCGAGCTAATGTTTTTGCAAGTAATGTCTTTCCTGTCCTTACAGACAACACAAGAATTTATATGCAGGTCAGACCATCAATCAATAAAATCCAGTAGATAATTCCTTTTTAGTTCTCATGGTGATAGATAGGACATAACAAGTGCCAGCATGTTCAGCAAAACCATCACATGATAAAAATGTAACAAATAAAAAGGAAAACATTATACCTGAGCCAGTAAGGCCCATCAAGAGCACATTGCTTTTCTCTAACTCTACATTATCATCATCATTTTCAGCCTCAAAATTCCCTGAATCAGCTCCAGATCTGTGTATTTTCAGTAAATTCAGCTCAGCATAACCATCAGAAGACCATCACAAGAACAAGCAAATTTTCGATGCTTATAAATGCAAGTCAACAATCTAGATATGCTTAAACTTAAAGAAACAATATATAACAAGACAAGATCAACATAAGCCATAGCATTATAGCGGAAAACTGAAATAGATATAAAGGTCACATGAAAACATACACTTTCTGTAAAGATGCATGATAGATTCTTTTATAGTGGTTGTACACAGCCACAGATAGCACCTGCAATTTTTAAGTGGATTACTAATCATAAAACAAAAATTCTAGAAATAATTAAAAGCATGATAAACAAATAAGACAATTATTATAAGAAAAATAAATTCTCATTATTGGTTTAACCAGATAAACATGGTACCTGATAAAAAGAATAAAGAAATCAATCATGAGACTTGGTATCTTGAGAGATAGAACCAGATATTATGGAGAATTATCTTTGATCACTCAATTGGTAACAGATAAGGTTGATCGAAGAAGAAAGTAGACAGATATTATGGAGAATTCTCGTCGCCGTCGTCGTTCAAGAACTCGGGGGCGATGCCGGAGAAGGCGCGGTTAAGGAGGACAGCGAGCAAGGAGAGGCCGCCCACGAAGATGGGCAAGCTCCGGACGAACCCATCGTTGTTGGAGACCCAGTCGCCTACCAAATCCCGCCGGGGTTTCGGGCCTCTGTAAGCCCCCTTCGCACCAAAGAAACCAAGTTATAGAAGAGAGGAGAAGAGAGGAGGGTACGGCTGCGTACCTGAGGATAAGCCGAGGGAGGAGAGGGAATAGGCGGAGGGGAAGAGGAGGCTTGTTTTGCATGTCCCTCTACTACTCCGTACCTCTGTTTTGCATGTCCATGGCTAGTATGAGATCAAACTCCTTGAAATCGGAGGGGCGAATCGGCCTCGAGATCGAAGTCACCTCGATCCCACGCCTTTTGGATGCTGCCCTCATCCTTGAGTCCGCTGGATTACCCTTCAACCCCAAGAGAAACAAACCAGTTAATCGCAGATCGTATTTATATATATATAAAGGAATGCAGGGAATTATCAGAGAGTTACTTCGTGGTAGCCGATGGTGCCGGCGGAATCGATCCAGAATTTGGACTCCAATCCCCTCTTGCGGACAAGGTCTCTGAACACGGCCTCCGCGGCAGGGCTTCGGCAGATGTTGCCTGGAAGGAAGAGATGGAGAATTAATGCTAAGGAGACCCAAAGTAAGGAGGAAGAGGTAAGGATGGAGCTATAGCTTTCCAGGGTCTGGGATTGGGAAGGCTCACCGAGGCAAACGAAAAGCACGGAGAAGGGCTTGGACTCTGCAGCGGATGGCGCCGCCATGGATGCTGCTTGCTCTGCGGCGGCGGCGGCGGCGACGACGAACCGGAGAGAGGCGGAAATAGGATTCCGAGAGGGCAGATGATGATGGGGAGGATGAGAAGAAGAGGGGAGGGGATGTGAATAGAAGGTTTTATAAGGGAGGAGAGTGGGTTTAGTAAGATCAAGAAAGGGGAATGAACCAAGTTGGCAGAATGGTAATTTCGGTACAGTTGCCGCTGCTGCTGCACTGAAGCTTAAGGCGTCTCTCATGTCCCCCTTCTGCCCACCGACCACCAATCGGAAAGAAGACGAGAGGGGAGAGAAGGGTCGGGAATGGTTATTTTCGTCGCTATGCAAAATCCGGTGGTCGAGAATAGCAATCACACAAATCGCCGATGCCTTGTTCGAAAGAGAAGAAGACAGCCCACCTCCATCCGACGGGGTTTTGTGGAGGGGAGGAGGGAAGTCCGACGACGCTTATAAGCGTCGTCGTATTTTTTTCCTACGCCGACGCTTAAAAGCGTCGGCGGAACGTTCGGCAGTTACCGTTGCAAGAAAAAAATTTGCCGACACTTTTTTGTAGGGTCGGCAATATAGAGTCGCCAAAACCCTTTATTGTTGTAGTGCTAACTTCTTTCTAACAAACTTATTTCTACCATATCTCTATCTTTCTGTCTAATAACTTTATCTATATCCTATCATTATTTCCTATTTTATTTCTATTTAATATTATTTGTTATGTTGTTTAATCTTGTGTTTTTTTGCTACAAATGCATATCACATACCTGTATATTATTCTTTTTTAAAATATTTACTTATATAGGCATTAACTAAGCTCTATATTTCCCCAAATTTGCAAAATAACTGTCTGAATTTATTGCTGCATGGTTTTTTGTCTGCTTAGTGATGTTTTAGCCTAAGGAAATGTTATATTTTCCTGAATGAACATCCTTGTCAACCTTAATCTGTCAACTCTCTACAATCAAACTCCACATCTAAAATTTTTCTCTCTTTTGTAATTCCAGGCATGCTTGAAACAACTCCTTGATCCAGCTCACATCATTACATGCCAAGATAGAATTTTTTTTCTCTTTCTTGTATGTTTATGGATTATGCCGAGATGTAAGACCCCAGAAAGACATCATTACATGTTGCAAGTCACTAAATTATCATCATTGAACTTAATTTCTCATGTTAGAACTGTTGTCATGATACATATGGCTTCCTGGGGATCTAGTAGAAGAGGAAACAAGCTCAGATACATCATAGTGATAACAAATAATCGAGTCCCCATCACTTCAGGGAAGCATCGAGAAATATCTTAAGCCACATTTTCCTTTTAAGTTATCTCATCATGTGAATCAGGTAAAGCTAAATATAAGTGCACTGTAAACACAACTACTTGTTTTCTAAATAAAATTATAAAAATATCTCACCAATTGTCCATGAGAAGGACAATACATCAATATATAAATGGGATCATGGCTAATAAAAGAAGCAAAGGAAAATGCTACGCATACAGTAATGTTTTCACTGGTTGCCTCAAATATCTTCAACATATGGAGGCAGCATCATCTCCCTAAATTTCAAAGTTACAAACACTTACATAATCCGTGTAATTGGCAACTGACATGGGTTAAAAGTGAAAAAGAACATACATTGCATGAAAAGCAATGGTTATTAATAGGAATCGAGAAACTGCAAAAAAAAAAAAAAAAGTAATATGAGATTTAGTTCTTATGCTGCATTCTCCCACTCTCTGCACCGGCATATGGATCTATGATGACATTAATTACAGCAGGTTTCCATGAAGCAAAAGATTCAGAAAGAGCAGACTTGAGCTCTTGCGGAGACCCAACAAGATAGCCTTTACCTCCAAAAGCCTCCATTAGAGTATGGTAAGCTGCACCTGGAACAAAAGAAGTTGGGGCGGGGTCTTCTTTGTATGGTCCAGTTATTTCATCAGGGGTTCTTCTATCACCACCATATACTCCACCGTTGTTAAAGACTATGACCACAACAGGCAACTGGTACCTTACCAATGTCTGCAACAGGAGAATTAAAAAATCAATCATTTTTGAAATTAGGTTCTGACTTCTGAACAAGAAAGTCCGAAATCAAAAGAACAGACTAACCAAGGTTTTCCGTTTCAGTATCGGACCCGTACTGATACCATCTTATTATAGTATCGGTACGTTCAGTGCGGTACCCAAATCGAAATATTGAGTGTTGGTATGCTCTCTATGCTATATACCAATATGGTATGGTATGGTCTGTACGTACAAGTACCAACCGGCATGGCAAACCTTAAGACAAACTATTTGTCTCATAGCCACCTCTTCTTATTTGAAAGAGGATAATTAAACTTATAAATATAAAATTAAGTGCATAAAATGCTTCAACGGTCATGTTCTTTCCCCAAGTAGTCAAGAATATTCTAAAGTAGCATTTAAACCTTACATTGAGAAGTGCAGATCAAACATACCTCAAACTTAGATTAAAAACATAATACATGGCAATTCTACATCTTCAAACTCATCAAGTACATACAACTCAGGCTGCCATACATAACTATAGATGCAAGAGCAAACAAGCCACTGCAAATAACTAGCTAACAGGCCATGTTTTTTGAAGAACCTACGGTCAAAATGCCACACATCTGGCAATGTCCTTATAGAACCTCAGACTGATGCTCAATGTTCCTTTTCTAATGAATTAAACTATAACAAGGTTGTTCATCCAGGATTTAAGCTGAGACAGATAAACAAAATACTTCCACTATATAACTGATGAACATTTCCAACCTATGTGATCATATGATACTCATGCATAACAGTACGCAGCCACATATAAAGCACCTCTAAAAATTCCTCTGTTTCTCAACATGCATTTAACTGGCTATACATATATAAAAGTAATTAAATGTAGTAGATTTAGTCCTTGAAAAGAATTTGCGATCAATTTAATAGGATGCCCTATAGTAGATGTCGATCCGGAACAACACATAGGTCATCTAGGTTAACAGCCCCCTGCTATATTGGAATCCATCAGATTGATATAAATCTAACCAAACCATTGGACTTATATTTACATTTTATATGTAAGGAAAAGATCAATCATACCTCAACTTCCATGGCACTAAATCCAAAGCCAGAATCCCCTTCCACAGCCACCACCAAGCGACCAGGTGACGCCACGGCAGCTGCAATGCAATAACCCAAACCAACCCCCATTGTTCCCCATGTTCCTGCATCCAACCTTGTCCTCGGCTCATTCTGGACCAGCACTGCCCTCCCGATATCCATCGTGTTTGCACCTTCCGACACCAGTATCGGAGCTGGGCTCCCCTGGGCAAGAATTGCATCCCTTATAATCCTCATTGGGGTCAAGAAATTGAAGGGAACCACATCCTTAGCCAACTGAGCCTCCATCTTTGTCACGTTCTCCTTGGCCTTCTTTGAAATGGCCTCCACCCAAGGATGTGATCTCCCCAAACAGAAAGGGTCGTCCTTGACCTCCTCATTGATCAGATCCAACACCCTCCTTGCATCATCCACCAAGCCCAAGTAGGGCTTTCGGAGATTGATCTCCTCCTTGGAGATATCCACCAGTATAAATTTCACATCTTTAGACCATCTTGGAGGTTCTCCGAAGTGGAGAAGCCAATTGAGCCTTGCACCGACGACAAGAACAACGTCGCAGTGGCCGATGGCCAGCGACCGGGCTGCGGTGGCAGCAAGCTCGTGGGTGTCCGGCATCAAACCCTTACCCATCGGCGTTGGAAGGAACGGAATTCCGGTGGTCTCGATCAGCTTCTTGAGAGAATTCTCGGCCCGAGCAAAGGCGGCGCCTTTCCCGAACACGATCAAAGGTCTCTCCGCGTTTCTCAGTAAAGACACCGCCTTTTCGATATGCAGGGCTCCTACGCGCTTAACTTCTTGAAATATAGGGTTTTCGGCCTCGGATAAAACCCTACCAGCTTCGGATTCGGGGATCGTCTGGTGGAGAACGTCTGCCGGGATGTCCAGATAGCACCCTCCGGGCCGTCCGGCGACGGCGGAGCACAGCACCTCGCGGACCAGGCGGGGGATCTGGGAGACGTGGGTGGCCTTGGCGGCGTGCTTGACAAAGGGCTGCACGGCGGCCATCTGGTCAAGCTCCTGGAAGTCTCCCTTCCCGAAGTCGGCGTGGTCGCAAGAGCCGGAGATCATGACGACCGGCCATGTGTTCGTGGCGGCGTTGGAGAGGCCGGCGAGGCCGTGGACGCAGCCGGGGCCGGAGACAGTGAGGAAGACACCCGGGCGGCCGGTGAGGTAGCCGTAGGCGGAGGCGGCGTAGCCAGCGGACTGCTCGTTGTGGAAGGCCAGGAAGCGGACGCCGAGGGCGACGGCGCGGGTGGCGACGGCCGTGACGGGGATCCCCACCACGCCGAACATGTGCTGGACGCCAGCGCGGGCGAGGGACCGGGCCACGAGGGCGCTGCCGTCGACTAGGGTTTCATTGGGGCACGAATCTAGGGGTAGGGATTCTAGGTTTTTGGAGTTGGCTTCGTCCGCCATCGATGGAGAATCAGCGAGGTGGCGATCGAGCTTGAGCTGGGACAGCTGAGACTAGCTCTATTTATCGCAAGGTTATTATTTATGTTGCGCCACAGATCAGTTTAAGCAAAGCGATTGTTGATCTTTGAATGGTTGAGATCTATTTGATGACTTAGATCGATAGATAAATGATTGAGAGGCTCCTTGTGCTACATTATACCGACGTACATCGTAAGGGGGCAGAGATCGACGCCGCCACGTGAGTGGTGATCTTGTGAAGTTACCATATTAGCCTTAACGGTTGACGGGCTCAGCTGGGATATTTAGGTGGTATGAATAGAAAATCAGTGCAAATTTGATGGATATTTATGTCTTTAGATGAGAAGATAATCACCCTCCCTTAGTAGCGACTAGCGATGAGAAGATCAGCCTCCCTTAGTAGCGACTAGCGACTGTCCCGAATGTCGCCTTCACTAGATCCGCAACTAATAGTGGGGTTGGATCGGCAGTAGAAATGAAACAGCAAACACAGTGCAGACCGAAAAGCAACATGACAGGTGGTAATTTTCAGCACCTTTCGCCAGTCGGACGAAAGGGATTGGCAGGGAGCTTGTACGGGCAACGAGAATGAGCTCTTCAAATTTGCTTCTCCAGTTGACTGAGACTGAACTTTAATAGCAGACAAGATTTTTCAGAAGGCAACTTTTGAAGAAATCGGTCAAAGAATACTTAAAAAAATAATTCAAAAAATGACTCCCCCCTTGTCCCACCTCAGCTCTTGGTGCTTTTCGTACATAATCTTGAAAGCTTCCAAGATCTTTAAGAGAAAAAAGAGGGAAGATTCCCTATCTTTTTGTGGCAGGTATTCGTTGCGGGTGAGGGAGAGGAGTGAGAGAGAGCCGTACCAATAGTCGTGCGGTCTTGGAGGGATTTCATCAAACGGGTGGTGAGAGGGCCAAATGGCCGACACCAATGCTAAGGAGCGGGAGACGGGGGAGCGTGGGAGGGCCGGGGAGTTGGGGCACCATCCTCTCCGGGATGATTCAAAAGGCAGGTCATGGGCGGCGGTTGCTAAGGGAACGGCCAACCAGGGTCGGTGGATACGCCACTGGATCTCGGAGCGGGAGCTAGGAGCCCTCAAGAGCTGCTTCACGGAGGTCTTGGAGGTCCCTGAGGAGAGATTGGAGATGACCAGGAAGGAGTGGCGGAGCACGTCTGTGTTTATGCAGAGTGTAGGGCGAAAGGTGCCGGCGGAGTGGGTAGGGCGGGAACTGAGACGGATGGGGAACTTGGACTATAATGTCGAGGTTGTCACCATGGCGGACGATGTTCTGGCGGTCTGCTTCGCCTGCGAGAGGGATCGGGAGGCAATGCTGGTGAGGGGGCCGTGTTTAGTGGCCGGCCAACTCTTCACCATGGAACGGTGGAAACCAAACTTCATTACTGGCTCTGGTGGTGCTGGAAGGGTGGTGGCTTGGCTCCGCCTCCCGCGGCTGCCGCTGGATTTCTGGGCAAAGGAGACATTGCTCCAGATCGCATCGACGGCCGGGAAACCATTGGCATTGGACGCGGCTACGGACCAAGGAAAAAAGAGGGGGTTTGCACGGGTGAAGGTGGAGCTCGACATAAGAGCTCCCCTAAAGCCAGGGATCTTCTTGAAGGGAGCTAAGGAGGGTTTGGAGAGGAAGATTTGGCAGGATTTTGTATACGAAAATCTACCTGAATATTGTTATAGATGCGGCCGTATTGGTCATGGGGCGGCAGCCTGAGGTTTTTCTTCTCCGGCGACGGCTGGAATGGAGGCGGGAGTTGACAGTAGTGGCCGGTGTCCGGTCTCTGGGAAGGTGCCAAAGGGAGCGGAGGATCCTTTGATCTACGGTCCTTGGCTTTCCATGAACTGGAACGAGGGCACCGGGGCACCAAAAGTGTGGAAAGGGAAGCTGAAGCAGACGGGGGCGAGCACCAGTGCGGGCTCGGTTCCGGCGACGGCTGCGGTCGATCCGAGCGCGGGAGATTGGGGGCTGCGGCTGCCCGTTTCACCGCAGGACTTGGAAGGTTGGCAAAAACCAACCAAGGTGGCCAGGCGGAGGTCGCCAGAGAAGTCAACTCAGGGCGGTTCGACTGAGGTGGTGGACGGCGCCCTGAGTCAACCAGGCGAGCAGACCGAGCTTAGCAATGAATCGGTGAGTGGACCGGGGGGGGGACTCGGACGCCCTCACTGGGCCAGGTGGATATGGGTAGGGCTGGACCGGGCCCAAGTCTGCTGAAAAGGGCCCGGGGTCCGGTGAAGGCCCATCGGGCTCTGCCAGGGTCTAGGCTGCATCAGGGAGCCGGGTTGCTGTCTGCGACCGGCCCGAGTGTGACGCCTCGACGGGATCTCCCCCCCGGGGAGAGGGCTTCCGCTCGGTCGGAGGTGGTCGCCGGCGTAGCAAGAGCTCGCCGCCACCCCTTGCGGCGGACACAGCCACGATGGTGGATACGGAGGAAGGAGGCAGCCGGCGGGAGTTGAAGATGGATTGCCGGTGCAGATGGGAGCTGGGGAAGCCGGCGAGCAGATAGAGGTGATGCGTTCCGGCGAGGTAGACTCTTTGGCCACGGGGGTTTCAGTGGGAAGGGAGAATAACAGGGCTGTTGGGGGTTCCCTCTCTTCCGTGTCAAGTTTGGTGGGAAGCAAAGGCTGCGATCCAAGCAGGAAGGAGGTGGCACACTGTGCTGATGGTGATGGGGTAGGATTTTTAACAAAATGTGGCTGTGAGTCCAAGGGGAACAGTGAGCCAAATGGCACAACAGCAAATTGGGTCACATCATCAAGCTGTGCAGCGGCTGTTGTTTTCAGCTAAGGAGGTGATGCACTGTGACTTGGAGAAGGAAGGAGCATTGGTGTGTGGTGCGGAAGTGGAGGTGGAACCAAAATGCGGTAGCGGCCGGGGGAGGTGGGTTGTGCCGATGCACCATGTGCACCATGAGAGCCCTCCTTTGGAATTGTCGGGGTGCAGGTAAGCCTTCCTTTGCCCCGATTTTTCGCAGGTTGGTGCAGCAGCACAAACCTGAAATTTGTGTTTTGTTTGAGACCCGACTTTCCGGGCAAAGCCTTCAGAAGGCTCGAGCGGCGATTTCGGAGTCTTGGGGTTTTTTTACAGTGGAATCTCAAGGACTATCTGGAGGTATCATTGTGACTTGGGCACAGGGTGATTACCAAATTGATGTTTTCAATGTTTGTAGACAGGAGGTCATCTTAGTGATCTCGGAGGATAACCGTAGTTCGTGGGTGATAGCAGCTGTGTATGCCAGTATAGATTATAGAGTGCGGAGGCGGTTGTGGGCGGAGGTGTCTCAACTTGTCACTCAGGGCTATCCCATGCTGGTGGCGGGGGATTTCAATTGTATCATGGATCCCCAGGAGAAGATGGGGGGAGGGCTTTTACTTATAACAGGGAGATCCGGGAGTTCCAAGATTTCATTATGTCAAATGAACTGGTAGACTTGGGCTTCTCCGGACCATCATTCACATGGTGTAATAATCAGCAGGGGCAGGCTCGGGTTTGGGAGAGATTGGACAGAGTCTATGCCACAGCCGGGTGGACCCAGTGCTTCCCCGACTGTCAGGTCCGTCACTTGCCGAGGATAGCGTCCGACCACTGTCCCTTACTGGTTAGTACTGATGCAGTTGTTTCCTTATCACTCCTCCTTTAGATTTGAGAAGTTCTGGACATGCTACCCACGGTCTTGGGAGATTGTAAGGGAGGCATGGGGGGTATCGATTAGAGGGGATGCTATGTACCGTGTGTCTCGCCGATTGGAGTTGACAAAGAGCAGGCTGAGGAGGTGGAACCGTGAGGAGGTAGGAAATATCTTCAGGAGGATTGAGGAGTCTGAGGAGGCCATTGCTAGGCTACAGGATCAGGAGGCTTGGGGGGGAGTTTGGCAGAGGAGGAGATGGGGGAGCTTAGGTCTCTCCTAACCTTGCATGTTTTCCTATTGAGACAACAGGAGATGTTTTGGAGACAGAAATCGAGGGTACAGTGGATCCAGGAGGAGGATCGGAACACTAGTTTTTTCCACCAGGCGGCAGTGATTAGGAGGCATTGGAATAGGATCAGGGCGATCAGGGATGAGGATGGGCAGTTAGTGGAGGATCCAGATATGATTCGGAGGGTGCTGGAGGGTTTCTTCAGGGCCAGATGGTCTGAGCAGACGGGTTCTGGGATCTCAGAGGGTATTGTATCGCCACTGGTACGGGTGGCATAGGAGGATACGACCGCACTGATTAGGCCGGTATCGGAAAGGGAGATTAAGGAGGTGATGTGGTCCCTTGAGGGGGACAAGGCGCCGGGACCGGACGGTTTTCCACTGTTATTTTTTCAGAGGTATTGGATGATTGTTGGTTAGGGTGTGACGGCGGCATTACAGCAGTTTTTTAGCACAGCCGTGATGTCTACAGATTGGCAGAGGACCCTGGTCACTCTGATACCGAAGGGACTGGATGCCTCCGAGCCCAGTCACTTTCGTCCGATCAGTCTTTGTACTACTTTGTACAAGGCGATGGCGAAGCTACTAGCTATCCGATTGAGGGATATACTCCCGAGACTGATTAGCCCGGAGCAGGAGGCTTTTGTGGGAGGGCGGAGTATCACAGATAATGTTCTTATTGCCCAGGAGTTCATGTTTGATCTTGGTAGGGCGTCGAGTAAGAGGAGTTTGATGGGGATCAAGCTTGATATGGAGAGGGCATATGATATGATGAGATGGGACTTTGTGCAGCAGTCTCTGCAAGGGTTTGGCTTTCCCGAGGCTTGGAGCATATGGGTTATGGGCTGTATCAGAGGTTCTTCCTTTGCCATCTTGGTAAACGGAATGCCATCACGGTATTTTGTGTCTTCTGGTGGGCTGCGTCAGGGTTGTCCCCTCTCTCCATTATTGTTTATTATATGCGCAGATGCTCTTTCCAGGACATTGCGGTATGCAGTGATTACCCGGGAGCTGGAGGTTTACAGGTCTGTGCCGGAGGCCTCGCCGATTTCTCATCTACTATTTGCTGATAATTGTCTTCTGTTAGCGCGGGCGACTAGACAGGCAGCATGGATTATCTGGCGGATTTTTCGGAATTATTGTTCTATGTCTGGTCAACGGGTTAATTCATCTAAGTCAGCTATCTGTTTTAGCCCGAAGACCAAACCGGACGTGAAGACCGCTATACTGGAGATACTGGGGGTGGGAGAGCAGGTTGGCACATTGAGGTATTTGGGGGTCTCGATCTCTGGTCAGCGTCTACGCAGCAGCGATTGCTTTTCTCTCGAAGTCAGTATCCGGCAGAGGTTGGAGGGGTGGCAGACACATTCACTCTCCATGATGGGCAGGATTATATTGGTACAGTCAGTTCTCTCCTCGATCCCGATTTACCTATTAGCTAACTCTCTTATACCAGTAGCGACAGTCAGGAAAATTGAACAGATATTCAGGAACTTTGTTTGGGGGAGGACCAGAGGCAGTAGGGGTGTCCACCTGATGGCATGGGAGGTTGTATGTCAACCGACGAGATATGGTAGTTTGGGGATGCAGTCCTTGATGACGAGGCGGGAGGCTCTAGCGGCACGGCAAGCCGCCAGAGTTGTTTTGGAGTCTGATGGCATGTGGTCCTCACTGATGAGGGCCAAGTATGGAGGTCTAGTGTCGGGGGCGCGCACTGGGCGTCGCCATTCACCGATGTGGAGGGAGATTTGTGCTAGAGCTGGGTTGGTGCTTCCTGCTATTAGATGGGCTATTGGTGATGGCCGGGCTATTAATGTGTTGGAGGATCGCTGGGTGACGGAGCAGCCGATGAGTAGACTTCCGGTTACAGTGGATACATCGAGGTTAGTCGGTCTCAGGGTCTGTGATTTGATGGAGCCCGGGGGGATCGATAGAGGGTCGACCTAATTAGGGAGGCATTTGAGGAGCAGCTGGCGGAGATGATCTTGGCCCTACCTGTTGGTGCCCGGGAGGGGGCGGATAGATTAGTCTGGAGGCCGACAGGGCGAACGCAGGTGCGAGCCAGGGACATTTACATGTTGTTGAGCCGGGAGCCAGCACGGCAGATAGAGGGAGGTTGGATTTGGAGGATGCGGATTCACCTGTGTGTGGCGCTCTTCATCTGGAAGGTGGCGTGGGGTTGCCTACCGACTAGGAGCTTGCTAGCACGGCGAGGGGTGAGGATCACTCAGTGTTGTGAGGAGTGTACGGAGACTGAGGAGACGATTGATCATGTTCTTCTGCAGTGTCCTAGAGCTACGGGTATTTGGAGCCGATCGCCCACATTGCTGCCCCTTTCAGTCGAGTCGACACAGGATTTGATTCACTGGTTACGAGTGTCCATGCGGCGGCCTAGCACTGTTGAGGCCGGGATTCAGTGGGCATATTTGGCTCATGCTATTTGGCTGGACAGGAATGCGGGCATTTTTGAGGGTAGGCGGTTACCCCAGCGGGTGGTGGTGGACAGAGCCATGCGTCTTGCTAGAGAGGTTTCTACTACTACCATTAGGTTCTCTTCTGAGATGGCCAGGGACACCTGGGGTACTCTTTCTGCTATCACAGCGCCCAAGTTCGCCCTAGTTACTTGGGTACCCTTACCCCTTGGTCATCTCAAAGTGAATTTCGATGGTAATATGTCGGCGGATGGGGTGTCAGGAGGAGTTGGCTTTGTCATCAGAGACCACCTCGGTAGTTTGGTAGCAGCCGGTGGTCGCCGTGCGCTGGGACTTACTGCGGTTGGTGCGGAGCTGCGAGCAGCCTGGGAGGGGATATCCTATGCGAGGCGGATACTTCGGGCTGAGCACATATGCCTTGAGGGAGACTCCTCTGTGGTGATAGAGTGGATACGGGGAGTGGACAGATATGGGGATGGTCATCCTCTCATCCGTGAGATTCGGACATTGGCTCAGGAGCCGAGCGCTTTCCAGGCTTCACATGTTTTTCGGAAGGCAAACAGGGCAGCAGACTGGGTTGCCTCATTTGCTGCCCGGCATTCCGGGGAGATCATTTGGTCATCTATAGGAGATATTCCTCCCACTTTGCACTCTTTACTTTATTTTGATATGGCTAGATGTACTCAAGTTAGAGCTATATGAATTGCCGTTTTCACAAAAAAAAGAAAAAAAAAAGAAAAAAGAAAAAAAGAGAGAAGACAATTGAAGACAACCTAACCAGATGAGATTTAAAAAGAGGGTGAAAAAGAAAAAGGGAAGATAGAGGTAAAGAATATCTGGGCTTTCCCATGTATCATAATTTCTGAGTCCCCTTCTCTTCTCGTTCTTTAGATAAATCCCTGATTAAAGGACTCTAAGACCCTCCTTGGAACATGTTTTAGTGAGCGTTTTAGAAATAAAACAAGGTGATGTAAATGAGTGGTTTTTTTGGATTTCAAACCTATTTGATGTTGGGAGCAAATGCTGATAAACCTCACTATCCCATATAATATTGTATGTTTAACTTATTTCACGAATAAAAGATAAATTAACTTATATATCCATAATACTCCTCGGAGCAAATGGTTCGAGATTTGGTCTTCCTCATGTAAATATCTAATATACTCTGGAACTTTATTATATAAAATATTTTATTTAATCACAGAACTGAAATTGAGCTCTAATATGCAAGTCATAGATGAAAAATTTCTACCTTTGATTAGACCATGGATGACATTTATTTTAATGTTAACTTGTTTCGTCTAATTAATAATAAAGTCAAATATACAATTGTTGGATGAATTATTTCTGCCATTATACATATTAAAGGACCTTTTATCATAGCCATCAAAGAGTCGGCTATGATTCTTAGCTAGTTGTAGGGACTTCATTTTTATGTAGCCAATAAATATCCAAGAACAAGCATCGGCTTGGAGATTGTTTGAAGAAGATAAAATAAAAGTTTACAGAGATGCATAATTAGATGAACAAAGACGTATACCAAATCATGACTGCTCGAGGTAAGAGGAGCTAGCTTGAAAAAATTCTGTTAAAAGATAAAGTTTAAACAGGAGGCATGCTATATAAATTGAATGAAATCGTTAGTCATGACATTGGGCTCAAGGGTACCATAATCACAAGAGTTCCTTAAAACATCTCTGAAACACTTCGACACAACAAGCAAGAGTTCCAGCAGACACCAAAATCATGCTTAACCAGCGCATAAGGATCACTTAGAGTGCACCTGACATTCAAGTAGGGCATAAATTTTTGCATCATGAAAGCCAGTTAAGCTGGAATAGCATGCTCACAACCCACCAGAACAATTCTAATTCTACAAAGATCCAGTTAGGTTAAGCACTTGCAACTTTTCACCTTACCATGACCATAACCATCAAGCCTTGTCCGAATTGTTTTGGACCCTCTCCCTTTACATTAATAAAAAAACTCATTTTGGAGGCTGATCAAGCTGTGGCTCATCACTGGCATGGTTTTCAGACATGGTAGGCGGCGGTGGCTGCTGCTGGCCACCACTTTCACTGGTTTCAGGATGGAAATTGATAGGGAACTTAGTGACACGGGGCTTGTCAGCCAGGATATTTCTCTGAACTCTGTCAATTAAAACCCTTGGTGGTGGTTCTTCTCTTAGCTGTTCATCATCATAGTCATTGTTCACATAGTAGCCTACTCTGATGAACTCCTGCCCTAAATAGGAGCAAGTCAGAAGCAGCACTGTCACACCTATGATGTCTTCTTCACAAATCTTCATTGGGTCTGGTGGGTCTGCCTGAAAAGTACAAATGTATAGACTATTAATTCATGTCGTTCAAGCAGATAAAGTCATGTTAGATATCGATTCAGCTTGGTAAAAATTACCTGGAATACAAAACGGTAGTTCCCAACATTGACAGGACCAACAAGCACACTCTCAAGGAGCTGATCATAGGTCTCATCCTCTGCAGACCCTACATATATGAGCTTCCATTCCAAATCTGAAGGGTTGAACAAGACTTCTTTTGTTAACTCTCAGCAATATATCAAGATAGGATCCACCAAATTTTGTTAATGACAAACTGCTAAACAGAAACACCACCAATTCCATGCCCACAATCACTTTCAGGTAAGGAGCTTCTTTGCTACTGAATTATGCTCATTTAGCATAACACTAACAAAATTTATTGATGAAGAATAAAGTTACCATTTACTTATTATAAAAAAATAAAGGCCAGATCTTATTACCGTTTTATAACTGCTAAGCTCTGTTATGCATATCAATAACAAAAAGTTGCATAAACTTGTATGTCTCATAACATAGAGAATTTCCCAAGATATTACCAGTTTCCATCAAAACTAACATCAGCACAACAAAGTGCAAACTATGATGCTTAAAGGACATGGTGCAAAAGATTTTAGGATTTAAAAATCTATATAAATCACTGTACAAGAATGAAATGTCTATTCAAACAAAAATGTACTTTAGAGAAATAAGGTCCCATGGAAGAAAAAAAAGCATTAGAGACTTTTAATTAGGAAACTGATATGGCTACAAAAAGTTAAAGACCTTGCACGATGAGACTCGAAATATCACATAACCAAAGCAAACAGGTCTGATCAACTTAGAAAATTGCATCTAACTTCTGTTTGCCTTCGAAGCAGAGAAGTTAGACAGCATGATCAACATATTTAAGGGAATCACATAATCATGAAAATTACAAATTAGATATGTAAGTTCACACCTTGACCTGACTCAATATGATGGAATAAGGCCTATTTGTAGGGTCAAGATATTCAATATCAAGAATCCATGGTACAACACCAAGGTTTGTAATTTTTGTAGGTTGTTCAAGGAACTTAATTTAGCATCAACAGAGTACAACAAGAAATATTATAGATGGTGGGCCCTAGCACTAATAGGATGAGTGTGGCTTCACTTTCTGATACTTCATATGTACCTGATACCTGTAAACTGTAGGTATGGTTACAAACACATCATGTAAGTGCAGAAGCATAATATCTGCCAAGATAAAATTATATTGCACATTCATGCAACTAAACTTCATAAGGGTTATTTGCTTAAGTGAAACATAGAAGCAAATTATGCAATCTGAACCATCCAACCATTATGCAAATACGTAGGCATACAAGGTTTATCTATCTAAAATTTTGAGAAATACTCTCTATGATGTGACAACGGAACTGAAGCCAGTCTGATGCTTGGACTTAAAAGGTGGCAGGTTGAATCGTGAATTTGAAATTCAAACTACAATTTATGTTCATTCAAGAGAAGTTAGAAACAACTTGGATAACTTTCCAAATTATGCAGAGGATGATCACCTGTTAAGTGGTCTGAGGCCCTTAACAGCCAGCACTAAATAAAGCCTCTGGAACCCAATTCAGCAAAAATAGTTGATTTTTTTGCAGACTCACTACCATACACGTGGCTACACGCCCTTCTGTTAGATTATACAACCTCTTCTTCATACAAAAGGAAATTCTGCTCCAGATGAACCCGTATTTTTTATGAGCCAACTTTACTGATATTTCTTAAAGACCTACTTCTATGTCTTAATGCAAAAAGGGACCTACTTTTATGCGCTGAAGGAATGCACTCATCAGTTCCCAAATAGAAATTTGCTTCCTCAAAAAAGAGCTTTTGTAAAAATGAAGATGCTTAATTCTTAATAATCCTCCATACTATCTTAACCTATTAAGCTTCTGGCTTAAGTTCTTAACTGGCAGCATTTACAGGAAGAGTTTCTTGACTCATGCATCTTTTCTATCTCCTAAAAAAACTACACAAGGTTGACATGAAGCATCAACGCTGAAGGAAACCAGATAAATAAGTGATTTCAGAGTTCATCAGACGGGAAACTTAATGGTCTATCACTTCAAACAGTACTGACCCTATCGGCATCTTCTTCCATAACAGGAAATATTATCAGTGATACGGTGCTTAATTGTTGTTAAGAACACGAAAGATGGAAGTGATCATTATCGACAAAGAAAGTTAGCTATAAACTGAAAATGACCTTTCAAGAAAATGTCTATGGATATAGAAAATTAGTTGGCAAAGGTAGAAGCAAATCCAATTGATGCATCATCAGATTGTTTTATCAAGTATATAACCAATTCAAATGATCTTATCTTTGCATTAATACTTGCCTTCCACCTTTATTGAGCGACTATATGATTCTTAGAATAATAAATCTCCTTGTGTTACACTTTCCTACTAGGAAAACACCTTAAGATGAGGAAATAGAAGTTTCCTACTACAAAAAAGGGGGAATAGTAAGGGTTTTGAAACTTTGAAAATCGTACAATGTTATTATAAGAAACTATTAAGGGTCCTGATGTTTCATAAAAATTTGGATATTCCTGCCTGACAATTTCATCATCTCAAGTCCCTGTAACCAGTCCTAGGAATTGATCAATAGCATCCATCTGATGCAATTAACAAACTTAAAAAACAAGAAGCAGCCAATTCCCTCATATTTGTAGGTTGTTGAACAGAAGAACTTTGTCCCTGGCAGAATCAAATTCTTAAATAGGGTCACCGTATAAGATAGCGTAAACACTTTCTAATCGTTGTTGCCGCCCCTATTAAACTCCCATAGCACCGAATAAAGCCTCTCGTTTTGCACTTTAGTCGTAAAGGCGAACTTTCTATGCCGACCCCTGAAGTTTTTCCCTTTTATTTTGTTTACGGGAGTGTTTGATGTGGGTGGATTCGGAAGAAAATAGGTTGATGGTACATTCTTGAAACTTGTTTGCGAGGTCTATAAATCTAAAGTTATAGGCCAAAATAAGAAGCTTTGGGTGTTGAAAGGCCCAAAAATTAGGGTAAATGAGGAGATAATCAAAATAAGAGAAGCTTTTTGATTCAAATTTAGAGGCATCTACAATTATTTCAGATATGATGAATTTCTTGTTTTCCCTAATAATTGAAAAAGATAGAAGAAAGAGAAAAAAAGGAAGAAAGAAGATTTCTTATTTTGACTGGAATAGAAATGTCAACGGCCCAACATACTTTAAAAGAATCTGGTGCAACTCTTTGGTGGGCATTAGCTTGTCAACCATATCTTGCAAGTAACCATCAATTCTACTATCACTGCCAATCGTGAAATAACACATCTTGTCAATGGAGATTAGAAGATATCATTGATAACAAGCAGCTTCAACCTTAGGAGCCATCAACATAATTTGAATAATTAGAAAATATCCAACCTCATGATCAAACCCATCTCATGTATTTCCATCAACATGCTCATGTTATACTACATATTCAAGTTGTCTTCAATCTGTTCCAAAATATCTCTGCAATCATTAAGGCACTTTGTTGGGCATTAGGCTCAGAGTTACCTTTATTTTTGGACCTAAAGAGATCCAACATATTTGTTGGCTCATCATGGAAAGCTCTCAACAGTCACTATTCATTGTTGTTAGTACTAGTCATAGGCCCAAAGCTTGATTTCTTTACTACTTAAGATTTACTTTCCTAATTCAATTAGGTCATCTCTGGTAAGCAAGATTAATAGGAGCCTGCACTTTAGGAAATGCACGTGCATTGCTCCTGATGCGCTGAATTAATTATAGTCATGTTTATTCTGCAAAAGATAAAAGAAATGGGAAAATGGAAACAGGAGTGAAATTATCGATCATAGAGCCGTTCTTCAAGAGAGAAACCAAGAGTCTTAGGGGAAAAAGAAGCACGCAAAATTCTGAAGGTGGTGAAGTCTGGGACTGTATTAGAGTTCAGTTCTGCAACAATAAAAATAAAAAGTCATAAATCACTTTGTAAGGATAATTTCTTTTCAATGCTACCTAAAGTGCATATCACTGCATCTCATACACCAAGAGCCTTCTTCGATATATACAAGCCATATGTGATAAACATAGTACACTTGCAACAGCATTACACCAAACCAAAAAAAAAACAAAAAACATGAAAACAGCATTAGGAGAACTGTGGATCCATTGTACAGCCTCAATTTAGGCATGCATAGAGTATTGCAATGTAATGGTTAGTACCATAGTCTGCCGTACCGGTCCGTACCAGCCGGTATGGGCCGGTACGTACCAGTCCGGCCTGGGACCAGTACCGAATTAGCGTGAAATCCGGTACCGGTAGCTTATCGTTGGAGAACCGGTATGGGACCAGTACGAAGCGGTATAGACCGGTACAGCACCGGTATGGGGCCGGTACGTACCGGTCCGGGCCGCCATCGGTACGCCGACCAGTACCAGTATGGCGGACCTTGGTTAGTACACTTTAGTGCAGAACAATAATAATTGATGCCAGGCGGATACAAACCTACCACATGTCAAGGATAAGTATTGTCCTAATGCAACCTGAATCCTCAATATATCTTAAAGTAAGATTCATTTCACAGTGGTAAAGTAGATCATGCATCAAAAAATTGAGTTGCAATATTGAATTAATATGGTTGAGTTACTAGGTTTTCGCTTTCATAAACTCAGTGCAATCTTATACAATTTGGGATCTATCCACTCACTGACGGTTGCTGGAGGCATTCTAGGATTATAATTTAAGAAAGAAATATATATCATTCAGTTTTATCATGTCATTACAGACTGATCCCCTCCAAGCAATCAAACTCTTCTCTTTTCCCCTGCTCTCCATTTGCTGCTTATTTTCTAATTTATTGGCCATTGTTTCGATTGGGCTCCTAAAAGCAGCTCACTGGCCTCGTAAATTCATCCAATCTTCTTCTTCTTCTTCTTCTTCTTCACCTTCTATTTGCTATTCTCTTTCCATATTTTCTTCTAGGCAGAGCTAATTAGCACACCAAAACCAATAACACTTCAACATCCAAAACCCTAATAGTTCAAACTGACCAAAAAACCCTAAAAGAAACACCATTCCAAAAACAACGACAAATAGGACCAAAAACAACGACAAATAGAATCAGTTCCCACTACAAAATCCAATGCAAAAGGAGGGATTTGAACAAAACCATACCATCTTCGAGAGGGACCAAGCACTCGTACGAGATCTCGAACTGGAAAGGGTTGAGGAACGGCGCCGGGTTGTCCAGTACGGTGACGTTGGTGATGTTCACGGCGCTCATGGTCGCCGCCGCTCCCCGAACCTAATCGAAGACCCGATGTCAAAGCCTAGACCTCAACGCCGGCCCATCTATCGGCCAAAACCCTAAGCAGCGGATCGATCGAGGCGCGGAGAGAAGGCGAACGCGCTCGAAGGAGAAGGGAAGGAGAGAATGGACTAAAAATGGAAGGAAAGAAAAAAAGGTTTGGTTCGCCCGCGTGGATTGGCGTCGGCGAGTCGCCGTGATGCGAGGATACGAAGGAATGGAGAGGGAAGGGGGAAAGTTGGGCTTTTTCCGGGTGGCGCAACTGGAAGGGGGAGGGTGGCTACCGGGAGTAGCCGGTTTTGCCGGGGGAATGGCGGAGAGGAGGTTGGCGGGAGATTTTTGAATGGACTTTGGGTCGTTGAGGGTGGGAGGGGAGAGGAGGGGAGAGAAGAAAGATTTGTAAAGGAGAATGGATCCCCAGAGAGGAGGCAGCCACTTTGAGAATAGGAAAAAAAAAAGAATTCAATTTATACTGAGAGAAAGAAAAAAAAAGAAAAAAAAGAAATCCAGAAAAGTAGCAGTATGGCATCTTAGATGCTGAAATCATGAACTAAAATTTTGTTGTTGTTGTTATTATCTTTGAAAGAAGATAAATTTTTTTTTTAATGAGTTATAATCATTACCCTAAAATTTCAGAAGAATTTGTTTTCTTTAATTTTTTTTTTTAATGACAATTGGATGTTTGCCAATATCTTATTGAGCTTTGCTCATATTTTTTTTTACTAAATAAATACTCAGATTCTTTAAATTGCTGAAAGGATCTTCTAATAATTTTTTTTTTAACATTTTCTTTCTCACTATAGTTTTTCTTTTTTCTTCTCCAAACAAAGGCCAGTGATAGAGCCACAATGTTTAAGAGATTCGCTAGATATTAACGAAACTTACTGCTATACAGGCAAAAAAAGAGTAATTGAAAGATTACTTGTTTGAAATGACAAAGCAATTGATTTTTTGTTTTCCACTGGGCAAGGAGAAAGAAATCAATAGATAGAATTGCCAAATTTTTACATTACAACCGTTATTCAAACTACAGCTAGAAGCTTCACCTCAGCCTCGTCCAAGTTCGATAGCAAATGTCACTTCAAAATCATATTAGACATTGATAAACATAAAAATTCGAGTGGTTGGAATGGGTGCAATTTTGATGTTCGCGGGAGAATGCTCCTTGTGATTAAATCACAATCATAGTGTTTATGCTGTGCTTTCTGCTCTTTTTCACTCTCACATACACACAGGGTTACCATATTGTCACTCAAGCAAGTCATTCGAAAAAAAAGATATTTTGGTTTCAAAAAGAACTGCTCATAAATGGGTTAATAGTAATCATCCGACTTTAAAGGAATGCTCCAACTATGGGTTAGCTTTCAAGTGTAAGCACTGTTTGAAACATAGGTTGTCATTCTACAGCACGTTCATTAGTTTGAGGAAGTCAATGACTTTGTTTGAAAGGCTTTACCTCAACAACCAAAGAATGCCAAGTGAACCCATGAGTTAGAAAATCCCTTGCTGGAATCGATGTCTCTTAAGTCAAAACATGCGTGCACATGATTAGGCAAAACACAAAGGTAAGGTCAGATCCAATGATTGAAAGGGAATCTGTCAAAACTCTGATACCACTTGAAGGGTATCAAGCACTCCCCAGAACGCCGGCTTAACTCCTAGAGAGATCTATTCGTCTTCTTTGGAAGAGCCGCCGCCTCCCAAAAAAAACTTCAAGTCTCTCTCACGCTCTTCACCTCACCCTAGGTCTCCCAAAAAGACCTATTTATACATTTTCACTTCAAAGGAAAATACCCTCACCAAAAACAAACTCAGAAAAGATACTCCTGGTCAAATTCTGCTTCCTGGGGTCGGCCTCGGATTTTTGGTCTTGGATTTCTGCAGCCTCAACCTCTTCAGCAGCACGTAACCGCTTGTACGTAGCTCCGATTTCAATGCCGTTTGCGCCATTGGATCCCTGACGTCATGCTCTTTGTGTCCGAGACATCCTTGAGTGCTGAAAGACATCCTAGATCTTTGAGTCTTAGCTCAAAGCAAACTTGCCAAGCATAGGGCAGGACTTCGCCCCCCCCCCCCCCAATAATCTCCCCCTCCAAACTCATGGGAGGAAGAGACCCACTGCACGTCTTCTTCAAGCCATGCCCACGAGCTTAGAACAGAGCTCGTGCTTCTCTCGAGTCACCATCTTAGTAGTCATATCTGCCGGATTTTTACTTGTGTCAATTTTCTTGATAATCATCTCCCCCTCTTCAAGCACTTCTCGGATCCAGTGATACCTGATTGCTATATGCTTGGTCTTCGGGTGGTACGTGGGGTTCTTGCATAGATCAATTGCACTTTGAGCATCACAATGCAACACAAAAGTCTCCTACTTTATCTCCAATTCAAGAAGAAACCTCTTCAACCAGAGAAGTTCCTTGCCGGCCTCATTCACGGCAATATACTCAGCCTCGGTTGTAGATAGTGCCACACACTTCTGCAATTTCGACTGCCATGACACAGCTCCCCCCGATAAAGTGAAAACATAACCAGAAGTCGACCGCTTCCTATCAAGATCACCTGCCATGTCTGCATCTGTATATCCTTGTAAAATTGGATTGTCACTGCCAAAGCACAATTTGAGATCTGAAGTCCCCCTCAAGTATCGAAGTATCCACTTCACAGCCTCCCAGTGATCTCTACCTGGATTTGCCATATACTTGTTCACCACGCCCACGGCATGAGCAATATGGCATACATAAGGCTCCCCACGGCTGAGGCATATGGAATTGACAACATCTCTTTTCTGCCTTCCTCTGAATCCGGTGACATACTGGAACAAAGTTTAAAGTGACCCGCCAGAGGAGTACTTACCGGTTTTGCATTCTTCATACCAAATCTTTCAAGTATCTTATCAACATAAGTACTCTGAGACAACCATAGTCTTCTACCCTTCCGATCTCTCTCGATCTTCATGCCAAGAATGTGCTGAGCTGAACCCAAGTCCTTCATGTCAAAGGCTTTGAATAAATCTCTTTTCAATGCCCTGATCAAATATGCTTCCTGGCCAACGATCAACATGTCGTCCACATAAAGTAGAAGCACTATGAATCTCCCACCGGTAAAACTCCTTCGATAGACACAATGATCTGCAGCGGTACGAGTGTATCCTTGACTCATCATAAAGAAACCAAACCTTTTGTACCATTGTCGAGGAGCTTGCTTCAGGCCGTACAAGCTCTTCTTCAACCTGCAAACCATATGTTCTTTGCCTTTCACCTCGAAGCCCTCTGGTTGCTTCATATAGATCTCCTCCTCAAGCTCCCCGTGAAGAAATGCGGTCTTGACATCGAGTTGCTCAATCTCTAAGTTCATCCAAGCCGCCATCGCCAATACCACCCGGATTGATGTCATCTTCACCACTGGAGAAAAGATCTCGGTAAAATCAATACCTTCTTTCTGCTCAAAACCTTTGACCACAAGTCGCGCCTTGTACTTCGCAACTTCTCCGGTACTGTCCCGTTTAAGCTTGAATACCCACTTGTTGTGCAAAACTCTCTTTCCCCTAGGAGCCTTGACAATCTCATAAGTGTTATTCTTCTTCAAAGAATCTATTTCTTCTTCCATGGCCTTCAGCCATTTTTTCTTCTCTTTATCACAAAGAGCCTCTTCGAAGTTCTCTGGTTCCCCCTCTTCTGTAAGCAAAGCATAATCCTCTGAATTATACTTTCTTGACGGTATAGGCACTCTAGTGGACCTCCGGAGTTGAGGCATTTTCGGAGGTGGGAGCTCTGTATCTTGCCCGGTAGATTCATCACGTACCGGAGCTTCATCACCACCAGCTGGATCCCCAACCACTGGTTCTTCATGAGCCTCTCCTTCTCCCCCCTCTGGAAGCTGTGGGGAGGAGATAGGGATATCTTCATCATGTGAACTTCTACTAGTATTTGGCTTCATATTCTTCTGGATGTCGGCGATAGTCTCGTCTTTAAAGAACACTACATCCCGACTTCTCACAATTTTCTTGGCTTTGGGGTCGTACAAGCGGTAGCCGAATTCTTCATCCCCATAGCCTACAAACACGCACGGTGTGCCTCGATCATCAAGTTTTGATCTGTTCTCCTTTGGGACATGCACATATGCTTTGCAGCCAAAGACTCTAAGATGGGCATAGGAAACCTCCTTCTTCAACCAAATGTTCTCTGGAATATCCTCCTTCAAAGCAACTGAGGGAGACCAGTTGACAATATAGGAAGCAGTCAGCACTGCCTCCCCCCAAAAAGTTTTTGGAAGCTTTGACCTGAATAGCATCGCCCGAGCTTTCTCCATCAATGTGCGGTTCATCCTCTCCGCCAACCTGTTGTGTTGAGGGGTGCGGGGAACAGTCTTCTCATGCCTAATGCCATACTGAGCACAGTAGCTCTCAAACTCATGGGAAATATATTCCCCTCCATTATCACTACGGAGACACTTGAGTTTCTTCTTAGTTTCACGCTCTACTTTCACATGAAACTTGCAAAAGGCTTCAAATACATCAAACTTGTTCTTCAAAATATAAATCCATACCTTCCGTGATGAATCATCAATGAAAGTGAGGAAGTAGCGGTGCCCACCGAGTGTAGGAACATCGAGTGGACCGCATACATCGGTATGGACAAGCTCCAAGAGCTCTTTCTTCCTCTCTGAGTGTTCTGTAAAGGACACTCTATGTTGCTTTCCTGCAAGCATGCCTCACAAGAGCGAAACACCATCGATCCAGCATTCAAGGGAATAGAGTTTTTCTGACAGAGTAATTTCATCCCCTTCTCGCTCATGTGGCCAAGTCTCTAGTGCCATAATTCAGGAGTAGCTTCAAGTGCATTTACTGATGCATCCTGAGCTACTATCTCTACATATGTCTTGTACAAGGTACAACATGCTTTGCCTCTAGCCACTATCATAGAGCCTTTGCTCAGCTTCCATGCACCCTGCCCAAACATACTCACATAGCCATCTTTATCAAGAGCCAACCCTGAAATCAAGTTTAGACGGAGATCGAGAACATGTCTGACATCCTTCAGAACTAAGGTGCAGCCAACATCGGTCTTCATGCATATATCACCAATCCCAGAGATTTTCGCCACACTGCTATTTCCCATCCTGACATTACCGAAGTCACCGGTTCTATAGCTTGTGAAGAAATCCTTTCTCGGAGTTACATGATATGATGCTGCGGTGTCCACCACCCATTCGACCTTGTCGCCTGAGGTATGAAGGCACTCTGATTCGTCTACAAAGACTACAATGTCGTCATCCCCTGTAACAGCCGCTGATGTGCCTTCATCCTTCTGCTTCACCTTCCCCTCCTTCAAGTTGAATTCATAACAGTTCTTCTTCATGTGGCCATCCTGATTACAATACCAACACTGATACTTGGACTTTCCTTTCGACTTGGACCGAGCCTTAGACTTCCCTCTACCATGGGGCTTCCGTCTCTGACTTCTTCCACGGTCCTCGTTCACTAGGGCTTGCGGATGCTCCTCACCGTTAGCCATCCTTCGAGATTCTTCATTGAGCAAGACACTGTGTACAACTGGTACCGTCAAACTTCCATCTGGAGTCGAGTTGCTGATTGATACCACCAAGGTATCCCAACTACTTGGGAGAAAACTCAGCAACAAGCTAGCTTGAACTTCCTCCTCAAACGTTGTTTTCATGACTACCAACTGGTTTACGATACTCTGGAAGGCATTCAAGTGTTCTGCCATTGAAGATCCATCTCTGTACTTCAAGTTCACAAGCTTGCGAATCAACAGAGTCTTGTTTCCCATGATCTTCCGCTCGTACCTTTCGTGCAGCTTCTGCCACATCTCATATGCCGAAGTGATTCCGAAACATGAGGACATATGCTCACATCGAGCCATTTCGGATCATCCCGCAGGTTTTCCGATTCAACACCCTCCACTGTTCAGAATCCATATTATCCTTAACATCACTATCTCTCAGGATAGGGTGATACAGATCCATGCAGTAGAGTATATCCTCCATCTTCTCCTTCCAAATCGGCCACGAGTTCATGCCGGTGAAACAGAACATCCCTGTATCCTTGTTGTTGTTCCCAGCATCCATCTCGAGATCTAGATCCAGCAAAAGACAATAACTGGTTCTCCAATCACTTGAACCTTAGGCTCTAATACCACTTGAAAGGGAATCTGTCAAAACTCTGATACCACTTGAAGGGTATCAAGCACTCCCCAGAACGCCGGCTTAACTCCTAGAGAGATCTATTCATCTTCTTTGGAAGAGCCGCCGCCTCCCAAAAAAAGACTTCAAGTCTTTCTCACGCTCTTCACCTCACCCTAGGTCTCCCAAAAAGACCTATTTATACATTTTCACTTCAAAGGAAAATACCCTCACCAAAAAACAGACTCAGAAAAGACACTCCTGGTCAAATTCTGCTTCCTGGGGTCGGCCTCGGATTTCTGGTCTTGGATTTCTGCAGCCTCAGCCTCTTCAGCAGCACGTAACCGCTTGTACGTAGCTCTGATTTCAATGCCGTTTGCGCCATTGGATCCCTGACGTCATGCTCTTTGTATCCGAGACATCCTTGAGTGCTGAATGACATCCTAGATCCTTGAGTCTTAGCTCAAAGCAAACTTGCCGAGCATGGGGCCGGACTTCGCCCCCCCAACAATGATTTGTTAAAGGAGTCAATCCTAGTTGGGTTTGGAAACAGCACATGCAATGATGCAACTTAAGCCACATCAAATTTGGAGACGGATATGTAGCCAAGTGCGTTTGGACTTCCAAACATGGCTTAATGTCACTTTTGTTCAGACTTTATATGATAGCATTCAGAAATTTTTTTCTGATCACTTAAATGATTCTGGTGTGAAACTGCTGTTGGTTTATCGTGGTTTTCTTTTTTCCCTTCCACTATCATAGCATCATCGAACATCTATGTTGCCACTATTTTGTCATCCTTTTACCATGGAGTATGATGACAAAAAGAACCACTGCAAAAGAGAATGCACCTCATGAGAAGATGCCACCCCATTGCCCTCGATGTGTAGCTCCTAGTGGTAGAAACTGTTGGGTAAAGTAATTTAGCTTCATGAGGCGTCATGTGAAGCAAAGCGCTAGGGCATATTTGGTTGGCGGAAGTTGGACTCTGAAATGAAAATAAAAATGAGTGACTCCCACTCCACTAGTTTGGTTGGAGGAAGTCTCATTTTCATTCCGATTCTAGAGAGAAATTGGAATTAGGGGTGGCAATCGAATCAGATCGGATGCAAGTTCCGATTCCAGAGAGAAATCAGAATTGGGGGCGGCAATCGAATCGGGTCGGATGCAAGTTGGATCAAATTAAGTCAGAAACACGTTAAGCAAGTCACAAACAGGTTAAACATGTTTAAATAGATTAATAGACGGATAATGACCCGATCTAATTATTAAATAAGTCAAAACGGATTGAACAAGTTAAAAATCTAAATATGAACCTAATTCATCTAATAAATAAGTTTAGACAAATTGACTCATTTATGACCGAAACCTGCTTATGTCTGCTTAAAGTAGGTCGTTCGCAGTCGAATATATGGGTTGAGTCATAATTGCCACCCTTAATAGAAATGCTTCAATTTTCCAAAACCTAATCACCACTCTTGTCTAATATTGTCATTATGGACATCACATTCTAATTCCAATTTCGATTTCTGCCATGAACCAAATGCATCAAGAAATATAGCCATTCTGATTGCTATTACAGCTCCGATTCCGGTGTGAACCAAATGCACCCTACATACTATGTCACGTCGAGACTTCTAATATTAAAATGGCAACAAATATTGGGGCAAGTAATTTATCAAAATATATGATAGAGGCGGTTGGGGGATTTGTAAAACTGAATGACCCCGTACTCGAACAAATTTTATGGGATACAGATATGGTACTGCTGGGGTTTTAACCAGGTTCAGCAGGAATTGGATCGTTGGGTTCTATCTTAAATGCCAGGAAAATTGTATCCTGCTGCTTTAGAAGTGTAAAGCAGTAGCATTGTTTAAGCATTTGCTTCGTGATTTGCATGTATTTCCATCTCACCCTCTAGGTGCGGAGTCCTGACAATATTAGAACCACACCAGATGGGCCGGACCCGGGCTGCTATGAGTTTAGGAGGCCCGCAAAAAACCAGCCCATGACGATCCCCTACGCGTTCTCAGGGTTGGGCCTCTGGTCCACAGTTTGGGATTGCCTCTCGCAGTAAAATTCTTGTACCAAGGAAGACTTGGTCTTCCATGATGGTTACGAGCTGCTACGACCGTTATATTACAAGTACCCGGAAAAGACCCGTTGGGGGCTCATTTTGGCAATAGAATTGACACTAAACAATATTAGTATGATGATAAATGATTCAAAATTCACTTAAGTCCTTGGAAAAACATTTGGGGCTCGTTTGAAGAAGGAAAAGTGTGATCAACAGAAAAGTAATAAGATGCCTCTTGTTTGGTTGGAGTTTTTAAAGGAGAGAGATGGAAAAATTGTATTCCTATGAAAATATGATTTCCACATTTCATGAAAAAAATTTTCCCATGAGAAACATGAAAAAGTTACTTTCCTATGAGGTGGAAATCACTTCATCTTTATTTTTTTGCAAAAAAATCCTTCAGCATTAAAAAAGCATTAAAGTTACTTTTGCAAAAATTACACAACTTTTTTAGGAGTGTAGATGGTCAACCAAACATAAGCACTTTGAAAATTTGTCACTTTTCCATGTTTAACCCAACATACCAAAAGTATATTCCCATGCATTTTCTTTCTAGAAATTTTCTTTCCAAAAATCATATTCTTAGAAGGAAAAATGTTTCCCGCAAACCAAACGGACCCTTGATTTGTTTTCCCTTCAGCCATGCAACAAACAATAATACGAAGGGCCAGAAAAATTAGGATGTAGCTATGACCACAAGACTAGATTTTTCGGCAAGTTATTAAGCTAGCGATCCAGAGCAGCATCACAGGGAAAGAATGAACAAAAAGACTGGATGACTGATCATTCTTCCAGAGGCAAAGATTATCGCAAACCAACGAACAAGTTCAGTTCAAAGATTCAAGTTTGCTCTTAATTGCCGTGAACAAAATTTGTCCAATAATTAACCACCATCCCAGCTGACCGTTTTTAGTAAACCTAAATATGGAAGGGAAACACAGATAAATTCATGAACCATTCCCGCTGAGATTAAGAATAAACTATCATAAATATCATTTACTCATAAAATTAGCGAATTTGGTGACCTAGAGTCAACCTGATTACACAAAGGAAATCACACCTTCAAGACTCAACTACGTAGAGGAAAGAAGCTTTACCTATCAGAGTCAGCATTATGCACATGGATGCAAGCATTTTGCATGAAATTATAAATAAATGTAAGGAGCCTAGAGATATATATATCGGATTGCTAATTCGGGGAGAGAAAATGGACTCGAGCAAGAGCATACTCCTTCCCTGCCACCCAAACACCAGTCTGTGACCACTGTACGTCTTCCCAATCCAAATTCTCCTCCAATACCTGCACCATTGAAACAGTAATATAAGTAAAAAACTATGACTGTTTAGAGTGAGAACACATGATCTCAAAGCACCAGGCTGCCAGGCTATTACATGAATGAACAATGAGAAATGCTAACATCCGAACAGCCTGGTACACAGCACCAGAAAAAGCCCATGATTCTGAACAGGTGGATGGGTGTAACAGGAAATGACTACCAACCGATTATATATGTGATATATATATCTATATGTGTGTGTGTGTGTATGACTAGATTTTTCTTAAGAGTTCCATACCAAAACCAGCCAGACATTTCAACAAGTTATCAGATTTAGACTAACAGGTAATAGCAGCCTCTGCCGGAGAGCAACAAAATTTTGACAAGGAGTTGATCATGGTGGATAAAAATGATTCTAGCAACCAAAAAAAAATTAACTCAAACATCTCATTTCAATTCAAAGTGAACCTGACTACCTGTGGTTGATAAAATGATAAACTAACTGAAGTGCAATAGTTGCTTAAGAGAGCACAAAATTAACATACCATCAAAGAAAAAAAAAAAGTTAGCCCCAGAAAATGCTTCAAAATGTCATCCAAATAGTGCCAACTAAAGATTACCTCCAAAACCTACTTGTGACTTCACCCTAAATTAACCATCATACAGACAGCTAGCTATACTCAACAAAAAGTACCAAAACAGACTTATTAGGATGCTTGTCTCAGTGAAGGGGAATCAGCTACCTACCTCCACATGTTCTATGGGTAATGGGAGTCCAATGGAACGCATAGTTTTCTCTGGAAAAATCTTCTTACAGCGAGACCACCGAAACACATCAATGACATTCTCGCGGTCTGTTGAATTTCTGTCCCCGTTTTGGACATGAGAGCTATGGGTTTGAGGCTTCTCCTGCTCTGACTCTGGTGCTTGAGATGAAGTTGGCATTGTTCCATTACAAACAGTCTTCTCCCCATTGAAGCATAACTCATACCTGCAAGGAAAAAAAAATCAAAAAAAGGACATGGTTCAGAATAGTGATAATTTTAATACTGCTAAAGGCAACCCCAAGTTTATCATAAAAGATCAATTTACTTCTCAAAACCCCAACCCCCCTCCCAAAAGGAAAAACATAATAAGGGACCAGTATCCTCAGCATTCAACAACCAGCTTTATTGAAATACATTGGCAAATAGCATAGTTCCTTAACTAACAAATATATTACAAATTTCAAGTTTAAACAGGAAGAATGGAAGAACCCACTTCTCATAAGTCCTCTTATACAGCAACATAATGAAATGCCCACCCAATTGGGCTGCTCTCGCCCATCTTTCAATTTCAGCTAATCAATCCCAATGAGAGAGAGAGAGAATCTTATTTTGAATCTTTGCAACCCCACTTTGAACCCTTTTGTGCAAACTTGCTCCCTGAACAATATTAGATCTCCAAACCATGCGATACATTATCTATGGCATAACTATGCAGCCATGGTTAACCATACGAAAAAATGTAGTATCAATAGAAAATTGCATCAGACATCCTCATCTTCGACAACTTAAGAACACCCAAAACAAACATAAAGACCTCTTAGACAAAACTTAAACCACCGGAATTGTATTTCAAATAGAAAATATAAGGTATGGAAATCCCTATGTAAATGATACAAAGAAGAGAGAGATGTAAGTTTAGCTACTAGATATCCGCTACAAAACCGATTTATAATCATGAAAACCTGTAGTTCACACTGAATATTAAAATATCTAGATTTCCTTATTACATCACCCTGTGCTTAACTTTGTCAATAATATCAATTGCATCTATAATCTATTAATTGGTGTCACTTTTCATAGATTACCCTGACCCAAAATCCTTTATGATAATCAAAATGAGCGAAACCTGGAGGAGTTAACTCCAGCTGATTGAAGTAGACTATATGATAGCCACAATACACTGGATCATTCCTAGTACCAGGACTGCACTACTAACTTCATGATAATCTAATATAATCATGATTCACTGGATGATTTCTAGTACTACCAGGACAAGCCTATATTAATTCCCTACTCTTAACAGTAACAGTGACCAAGGAATATCAGAAAATGTTGAATAGTTCCCTAAGATGTAATATTTCAAGAACAAATGGGACAGAGAGGCTCAGTAAGTACGCAAGATGCTGTAAACTAACCAATACTTAAAAGCCTTTCTTTAATCAGCACCATCTAGATATGTACATGGAATTGATCAATTGTTTTTAGTACAAAATAAAAAGTAATGTACAATACAGAAGTAATTCACCTCTACTGGCAATATACTTTAACAGTGAGCACAATAGATCATAACAAATAATTATGAAGACTTTTCAAATAATAAAATGAATGAAAATACTAAGACAACTTCTCAAGGAAAATAAAATTCTATGTAAAGATCATACCTATTAAAATGTGTTTCCAGATATAGAACTTCACCCTTCTTCAGCCGTGCTGAAGTATAGAGAGGCTTCTTCAGCCCCTTATCAGCAACTATATTAATACTGTATTTCAGCCTGAGGCAATAAAGATGGAGAGGAAAAAACAAAAGTCATTTCATCATATAAAATGCATTTAATAGACTTTGTGTGTGAATTTCATCATGATTGCTACAATGACATTGACAAAAAGTCTGCAACTTAAAGTGTCCAACTGGAATAACTCTGAAAATCATTAAATCTGAAATTGTGTCATCATGTCAAGTTCAAAATGAAGTAACCATAGGACATATAAATTAAAAATCAAACGAGATGCAATCCATGAACCAACATCATCTAATTTCTATAAACATAATATAATTATTCCAAGCTTTTACTTTGCACAATCTACTCAGGTTTGCATTATATAATAAAAATCAAACGAGATGCAATCCATGAACCGACATCATCTAATTTCTATAAATATAATATAATTATGCTAATCTTTTACTTTGCACCATCTACTCAGGTTTCCATTATATAATTCCGTAAAGTGCAACTGACATGACTCTAAGTACCCAATATAGGTTCTCTTGGGACTTTTCTGATGAAAAGTCAATAAGAAAAGAAAAGAAAAGGCCAATATGCATAACTATTAGAAGCTCAAAAATATCAGAGAGAAGTAGAAAACAAGCATGAAACCATCAAGCTTTTAAAAATATCAATACATAAGTTATCGCATATTAGCGGGACGAGACACCTTAGTCATGGTTGGGGCAAAAAGTTTTGCAGTAACTGAGGAATATCAAATTTGGCAAACTGTCACCAATTGCTAGTAATAGAGTTAAACAACTGGTGATAAGATCATATATTAGTTTATTATCGAAACACAAAATTTTTAACAAATAAAAAATGATAACTATGTGAATAGATGAGAATATTTTTTGTATCATAGTTGATGACTATCAGATCAATAAGAAGCAAAAATTAAATTCTTATATCTACATGAATTTTCCCCGTATAAATTTCAAGAAATAAATATCATATATATAATAAGCTATGTCCCACAATAATTATGTTTCAAACATCTGAAATTACACTGGCATTGGAGTAACATAGCGTCCATATAAAAGTTATTAGGTGAGAATAGATACTACCATGGCTCATTGCAGAGATTGTACTGAATCGTGACTTCACGGACAAACCTTTGTTGCCGCAATGCATTCTGCAGCAAAAATCATGCAATGCCTCTTCAACCAATACAAATCGCATGTTTTTTTCTTATGGTAACGTCAAAAATTTTAATACTGTGGTGTAAAAATGAGAGATACAATAGTTTAAAAGTAAATAACAATCAAGAAATAAGTGAAACAAGACAAAGTTTCCAAGCACACCAAGGACTAGAAACGTACAAGATAACAATGATGAACCACAACATCAGAAAATTTATGTGGTCCTAATCCAGCTCAAGATGCCCTATATCTTATTAAGGAGTTGCCTTGGGTGTTTTCTATAATAACATGTGCTAATTAGAGGCATCTATATACATTAAAAGCATCGATCCTTATGTAAGGAAACGACATGCACTTCGGAGAATATACATTTGTCAGAAATCTAAGCATGAATCTCTTTCGATTGAAGTGTGGTGTACTAATTTGTGCCATACAAAATGAAAAAATTCTGGAGACTAAGAAATGGGACTTTGTTACCAGACTTTCATATTTAGTAATGTTTGGATATAATGAAATTCGAAGGCTTTAAGACTTGATAATACCCCGTTTTTTGAGAGTGGGACAAAAGGAGGGAGATCCACTCACAGTATAATTACTCAGGTCCAAATACTTCAGATGCACCATAACCCAGAACCTCTTGGTTGCCAAGCAGAGGGCTGTAACCATTGGGATAAGCATTTAAAATTGGGATAAATAAAACATTTACTTAAAATAAGGTTTGTTTCTGG
Source organism: Phoenix dactylifera (assembly GCF_051530095.1). NCBI lineage: Eukaryota > Viridiplantae > Streptophyta > Magnoliopsida > Arecales > Arecaceae > Phoenix > Phoenix dactylifera. The sequence continues at coordinate 25,691,687 of NC_143198.1, read as the reverse complement.
GCCTGGTCACCAACTGAACTGACGGACCATGCTTATAAAGAAGGACTACTGAAACTAAGTCAGATAGAAAGGAAAAGAGAGCTAGTAGGTGATTGTGGGTGAAAGTGGGGGAACAAGGAATTTATTGGCTTTATGGGTACTGTATTATAAGTAATTGTTCCATGCATTTTGAAGTTAAGATCTCTTGTGCTTTTTAAAACTCAAATTGATTCCAGGTCTAGGTATCCTTTTAAATATCTAAAAGCTTTGTTGTTTTCCGAAATTTACGGTTTCTCATTGCAGTTTGGAGTCTAATTAGCTTCAAATACATAAAATTGTTATGTGTTCTGATGCTGTAACTAGCTAAAAGTCTTTGGCTCATTCTTATATGGACATCTGGATCTATGCGAGTACAAATTTGTGTTTTAAGTGTCTATTTCCTTGCACCCCTAAATGCTCAACCACCTGACACTTGCCTGACAGTTCGGGCTACTCAGTCTACTGGACGACTGCTTAGAGCAAAAAAGAGAGATGATTTGCTGACAGAGCGACTACTTTGGAAATTTTAATCATGAGTGTTCAAGTTAATATTTTTGAACTCATATTTACGCTTGAAACATGCATCTGTTGTGCACAAGAGTGCTTGTTGACATTGGTGCCTTCTAATAAAAATTTCAAAATGACATGTGAAGTTATGTTTACTCTGAAAATAATGCAATATGTGTAATATATAATTATATATGTCAAGGCAGGTAGTATATTTGGATCCCAACTGAACTATCTATGAGATATAGACAAATCACTAATCAAGTGGTATATCTGGGACCCAAATCAATGATGAGGGCATATGTGGACCTCTAGCCTTGTGGTATATCTGGGCCTATGAATTATTGATGATTAATATAAGCGGAACTCTAGTTAGGTGATATATTGGTCAAATGCTCCTCTGAACTTATATTTTGGAGGTCATGACTTATGGACGAGGCCATATGTGCACTTTGAGAATATTGGTGGTGGCCTCATTCTTGTTATCAATGAGGATATACACAACATCATCTGCATTAGCAATGGACATATACTTGGCCTTGAAAAACTGGGAACTTTATAAAAAAATGTGAACCATTGTGAATTACCTAAGCTGTTTTTATAAATTAAATATGATCAACTTTTGCAGTGTCTCATTTCATATTAGAAATCCTGATTTTAGTACATCATTACAAAATCATTTTGTTGAACTTTTGTTTGACCTTTCTGGCATTATTTTTTGCATTTAAGAATTTATGCTATATGTTCCAAATTCATTTTTTTCTACTGGGAATACTTTTGAACAGAGTGAAGATTACTTATAGAGATATGTAGCTCATTCAAACATTATGGAACCTTTTCAGAGTGAATAGTTGGAGCGGACAATCTGAAGGAAGCGGGCTCGATAACTAGGGTTGCCTGTTGGGTTTGGTGATGGTTGAGACTTGAGACAATACTGGCACCTTAATATTATTGCATGTCACATGGTACTACGCATCTTTATAAAGCTATAGTACTGTATTATATGTAAATGCACTTTTTATACCTAAGACTTATGGTTGTGTACCCTTTTACTAAATTATTCAATCATACAGCGTGTTTAAAGATGGCCTACTCTTAATGTAACTTCTCCAGCAACTACAATGGTCGCTCCTTGGGACTCAACAAGGTTTGAGCCTCAGGAAGTCACAACTTAATAATATACATAATTGCATGAAAACAGTCTGAAATTCATGACATGGCTAAAACATGCTTAATGGTGCGAAAAAAATATATATAGGACACCCATGCTATTACCGAAGCTGCAGCTCTTGTTGTCATAGTGCGTTCAACAGATACAGGAGCAAGAGTTGGTTCCACTGCTGATGTATGGGTAAGACGAGGCTCCAGATCGATTGTCCCACCACCTTTCTGTCACATAAAATAAAATTGAGCCAAAGAAAAATGACATATTATAGAACATGAATTTGCCAGATCATTTCCAGCATTGGCAATACGAAGTGCAGATCAAAAGAATACAAATCATGAACTACATGAAGTTATACACTAATCCGTCCACTTAATGAGAAGATTAGACGGTTGGTAATCTGAAAATAGCAGTTTATAAGAGCAATATGGGTATCCCAAGTATAGCCGAAGTAAGAAATAATAGCAGATGTTTATTGCCTTCACAATGCAGCATCGCTCTACACGAAAACTGCAGCCGATTCCAGCTCCCCAGGCACGTGAACGAACATTATTCCTCAAGGTTGAAGTGTAGCCTAAACAAATATTAAGAAAATAAATCTCAAAAACTATACAAATGATATAGTTTCATTTAAGGAAAAAAAGATGTCTGCAGCAAACAACAAACAAACGACTACTTGTTCACCTGTAGTAGTTCAACAAGTATAAATGGTACCTCCAAAGAAGAATCGAGCTAAAATAGTCAAGTCTATTATTTAAAATAGTATTGAGGAGCACTATCGCTTTTAAAACATCAAAAAGGCAGGCTTAAAAATTTTGCATGAACTAAAAGAACCAAAGTGGATAGTAATGAATATTCATAATCATGAAAGCTCCTAGTGGTATATGCAGTTTGCAGGGCATTTGTGGAAGAGTGGGATCTTTCAACTTAGTTTTCTCTGCAGCATACAAAATGCTGGAACAACCTCCGACAGAGTAGTTCCCTGGAGCCTCGTGCTAGAAAATGTTGCCAATCTACTGATAGGTCTCTGCAATTCATGCACCCACATTTGAGTAGCACATGAAAAGCTCCTTTTTCGTAGCATTGTATGATCAAGAGAATAGCAGCTGATAATCTCAGAATAAACTTCCAAAATGGGAGAGAAGTAGACTAATAATCATCATTAGAAAAAACCCTACTTATATGGGTCCCACACTTAGGATCATTGCAGGTCCTGCATATCAAGGAGGCATGTGCAGCACGTGACACATTGAAATAACGACCTTTACATATTCATGTTTTATATCATTACTTTGACTACTTTTGGAAGGATGCCTTTTGGAAGCAAACACAAGAGACATTATGTATACTTTGCTTATGGTTCAAGTTGTCATAGCAAGCAGGAAACAGCTTTTTTACACAAACAGTCAAAGGTTGATAAGAAGTAGCATATATCAAGATGGAGGCCAGGTTTAAAATTGTTTCAGTCCATAATGCCTAATAAACAGACAAGGCAAGTTCAAGAACTCCTACTGGAGCGAACCTGCCTGTCATCTATAGGTTCCAAAGCTGTGATGCCTGTACCTCAATTCTATTAGTCAGATTATAACAGATGAAGGGTAGGCAGTACCATTGCAAATCTTTAATGTGGCACCTGCCATTAAATTAATGCAATAACTCAGAGGAGGAATGGATTACCCTGGCAAGGTTCAGGTGTCTAGTTACACACAAGGTACTCAAGAATAGGGAGAAGTAAAATTCAAGGATCGTTGTAGAGTTTGTCATTAGATAGTATAGCTATTTTGGTCTGGTTCAAGCTCAATAGATCAATTTGTTCCACTTCTCATAACTGCAAGTCAACATTGCAGTCCTCATCAGATCGTAATAGGTTATTGCAAGTGATAGTATTATGGTAAAACTGCCCCTAATTAATAAGCTAAAAAATATTCCTTACATTTCATCAAAATTAAAATCAGACTAGGTATTTAAAATGTAAAATTCAGGGATCCTTGTAGAGACTGGAATTTGACAATATAGCAAACTTGGTTTGCTTCAAGCTAACTAGATCAAGTTGTTCTACTTATCACAATGCAAGTTGAAATGTCAGTTCTAGTATTAAGTAAAGGCAAATAACTGATTAAAAAGCTAAAGAATATTCCCTAAACCATAAGATTTAAATATTATGTATTTAGATGCTTTCTGAAAAAATACAGCAATTTGTCCAATCCTTTTACATAAGGAATTACTGCAAATGTCAGAGGAAGTGCAGAGGCTATTGCGAAAACACTGTTTAGTTATTACAAATTCCAGATTCCTCCAAGTCATAATACGTTCCATATAAAAGTATATAATCAGCTTATACTACTACGTTAACTATCAATTCAATAGGCCCAGAAACTTGATCCAATTCAAATTAGTCATGTCTCCAAGGATGAGGCCACAAAAAAAACAAAGAACAAAAGACATCAGGCCTAGTTACTTGGGCCCCCATTCATGTCTGGACTGGGCATAGATCTATTAATAACCTGCAATATGTGTGCACTAAGTGAGCCCCAACATGTATAAGAAAAACCATCCGACCAACTTGCAGCAATTCTTAAAATAATAAGCAACATTGAAGCCATACAAATGGACATTCCATATCAACAATTTTCTTAATTGCATTCACAGTTCAAAGACACAGAAGTTCTTAACCATGATAAACTATTCTACCTAGCATATTGTGCTTGCAGCTTATACAGAACATCAAAACCAGGACAAGTACTTGATTCTAGTTACATATGCATTAACTGATCTAAAAATTAACTACTCATATTATTTCTTCAAGTATCACTAAGATACCAGATGATATAGAGAGAATGCATTTCACTCTGTGATAACATGTCATTCACAAATATCAACATTATAAAGTTTCACAAAAAAAAATCTAGGTACTAAAGTTAGAAAAAACCACTTTCATTGTAAGTCAATATAAAATAAAAAAATAACCAATATCACCCAATTCTAGTGTAAAGACACTATCCCAAATTAATCAATAAGATGTGTCTAATGCACATAAAGCTACACAGCTATGTTGATGCAGTTGAAAGCATTTACAACTCCCAATATGCATAACATACAAAAAATAATATGTAAATAGTGTTGAAATTGTGAACTTACTATCTTGTGGTGGCAGAATTCGTACTGTTGCCCGTAACTCCTGAATGGCAGGTGGGGGAGGGGATGATGTTGGGCAACAGTAACCAGTGTGCATGAGAACTGGCAAAGAAGACCCATATAAGAACATTAATGTAAGGATGAAAATAAGGTCACAAATAGCATGCATAAGAAAATAGATACCGGCAACTAGATCTGAATCATTCGTATATATATCTGTTCCCCATAGCTGGGCACCTTTGACCTGCAAATGCATCTGTTAATAACCCCCTAAACAACATATATTTCAAAAAATAACCAAACAACCACTAGAGATGCATTACAAGCTAATAACATCTGATGTCTTATTTTAGGATCTACAAACACCATGCATAAATGCAGAGGCAATGAACCTTACACCAATAACTTTTCTTTTGGGACATATTTTTGACTAAACATGTAGCCTCATCAATTCCTATGATTAAGATCATATAAAATAGACCTTTTTCGTTTCTCATTATAAATTGTATATAAACACAGTAGATCTCAATAAATGTGTAGGTATATATGGACATAAAATGTAAACACAGTAGACCTCCAGCTAACTGGCATAAACCAAAGAACTTTGGTACATCTGTTGGCATTACGTTAGCACTTGTTATAAACACCACTAATTCACTTTGCAGGCTCTTTTTATAGTTATGCCCTACAAAAGATGTCATATGACTTATTCGATGGGGCTAACTATAAGGAATTTCAGAGAAAATAGTCGTGTCATCATTATTGACCACTTATAGCAAGTTGCCACAATCATTTTCACATGCCCTACATAATTTACAAGCTAAAAAAATTCTCACTAAGTATTCAACAGAACACTGAGAGATTGTGTATCAAAATGATAATAAGAATATTTTTTTCCTAATCAATTAGTGCTCACTTGATGGTTAGTGGAAGTAACATATTCGGCAGGTATTCGGATTTCCAAAGTTGGACCATTTTGCAAGCTTTCATCACTTTTAGTATCTTGAGATGCTTCAAATTCTTTCCAAGATTTTAAAAGTTCTTGCATGCATTCGCCAGCTTTATAAACAATTGCAGATACTTCAGGTTTACCTGCAATATATGGACAACCAATTACAGACAACAAAGGAAATAACAAATATTGTCAGAGCATAAATAAGTAACTATGTACTCTATTCCCAAAAACAACCATTAAAAACATGTGGAATCCTAAAGCTCCTTGCCTGTATTCCTCGGCATGAGTAAACAAATTAAAATCTCCCCTTATCTTTACCGCATTTTTTCCAATAAATAAACACAATCAAGACAAAATTATCTAGTCCAGGTCCAGTTGTATTTAAAATGGAACCAGACAAAAGGTCCAAAATTAGGTGTAATGGCATTGATTTGTGTGGATCCTTCAGGTCAAAGTTGATAGAATCAGGTTGCCTGTCTAACACTTAATCCACATACCAGAAGTATTTGACAGGAACTGAAATCATAACTTAAGCAATTGGCTTTACTTGATACTCAGATAGATAAATTCTAATTAAATCATTTATTTACATTCAAATGCAACCTATTCATAGGAAGTGGCATAAACATCAAAAGCACTGCCTAAGTGCCTAGGCACTTAGAGAGCATAGGTCATGGAAGGGCAGGCACTCTTATATTAGCAGATATATGCTCTTTCCTTTTGGTGCTTTTGCACTTTATTTTCATTATTGTGACTGAAAAACATTCAATTAAAAGAAAATAACATAAGATATATTTCCACTTCACTTTCTTCCAAGTTCCAATCCGACACCTCCCTCATCTCTCAATGGTACTATGGCAAGTTATTCCCTTCTGCAACTGTCATCTACCCATCTGCCTATGCACCACCAACTAGAGGCTCAGGAGGACACCTCCAACAGCCACTCAACCACTAGCTGCCCTCTAATAGGTGCCCACAGTTTGTCTGATTGCCAAAAGGCCTCCTTTTTTTATTTTTTACACTACTTACTCTTTTCCTTTTTGCTTCCTCTTTTCTTCTCTTCTGCTTTGCCTTCTCATTTGAAAAAAGAAAAAATCAATTCTTTTTCTTCTCCTTTTCTTCATCTTCTTCTTTTCATCCCTATTTCTGTTTATTTTCCATTTCTCTATTTTTCTGATTTTCTCTATTTCCCTCACTGTTGCAATTTTTTTGGGTGGGGGGTATGCAATATGGGATTTATAAGCTTCAGTTTTCTATTATTATAGTAGTCAAATTTGTAGTTTTCAGAATTAACTTTTAAAATTAACTCTGCTTCTCCTTTATCACTCTTATGTTGGACTTGGTCAATTAGTAAAATGAAACCATGCTATGGTTAATCAATTTCTATGCTATAACAGTGTATTTGTTTTATAATATATTATTTGAAAAAAGAATGAGTAACTACATTATTTTTAGATAGTTAGGCTCCCTACCAACTAGGGGATGCCTCGCTGCCTTAAAAACTTGATCAGAAAAAACAAGAACCTGTGCAATATCAATCTGAGTTCGCATCTTATGCATAAAAGGCAGGGATATCCAGCTCATTAAACAATATTAAATGGTTCATAGGTGCCAGATTTAGCTATTAAGGATGACACAGGAGTTCATCCTAAATAAGCACCTCAATCCTCATACACAACGACTGAAATATAGTGAAGAATTCAACAATAAATCTAGAGCTCAAAGTACTAAAAGATGCTTGAGGAATGATGCAAACGTTTAAACGTAGTCTGTATAACAAATTCAGAACAGACATAAAGCTGAGAGACTGAAAACTTAGACATAAAAGAAGAGAAACTGGAAGTTCACACATAGAACTTTTTCTTTTGAGAATGAGAGAGGTGAAGATGTATGGCCTCAAGTTAGTAACAAGTTAACCTGTTCGGGTGCATTTATTTTAGTGGAAAGCTAGAGGTTATAATCAATAAACTAAACAATCATCAGAAAATTTGCTGGCATGACTTTAAGTTCTAAGAAATACATGTGTGTGATTTAATGAGGATGTGTTATGCATTGTTGCTGGCCCAAGATACCTAGAGTCTTGCATCAATTTGTGTGATCCAATAGTTCCTACCAAAAGGAAAGTTCTCTGAGATGTCAGGGAGTGAAAATTTATAATCTCTGTCTGACAATTATATGTTGTTCTTGTTATCCTAAAAACTACAAAATATGCAGAAAACCAATAATGAAAGAAAATAAAAACAAATAGCACAGCCCAAGACTAAAGATTACTAATACACTTTAAGAGATGAGGGAGGTCATCATTGATCTTTTATCAGCCATTGCTTGCTGGGATCATAATTCTGCCAACATCCATGTTGATGATGGAGAGCTGAACATTAAGGGACATGGGTCAATGCTTATTATAGACTCTGATCATCTCTGTATCATCCAACTTATGTCAGGTTAGCACATTATCATCTAGTAAATATGTTACCTAAAGACATGATTTCAACCTTGCCAAATAGCCCAGGCGACCATGTGGGGTTCGTCGATCGTTTTTGAACCATTACTCTTTGGGGTCATAATTTTGTCAACATCCAACTTGATGATAGAGAGCTGAACTTAAAGAAACACAAATACTTAGTATGGACTCTGATCATCTTTTGAGCCATCCAACTTATGTCAGGTCAACGCATCATCATCTAGTAGAAGTGTTACATAAAGACATGTTTCAAGTTTGCAGCCTTGCCAAGTAGCCTAGGCAACCCCATGTAATAGCCTAGCAATGTCACCCTGGCAGTTTTCTAGGCACTCACTCAGGCAACAGACCTGGTCCAAACTCACCTGATAGTTTTTTGATTTAGCTACAATAAGTTAAACATTTTAACAAACTTCAGAGAATACACTATGAACATAAACAATTAGAACACTTTAAAGATAAATTATAGTCTGTTAAATGCAACCAAATTCATAATAAATATAAAAGAAGATTTGTTGTTTTCTTTAGATGTTTAACACCTAAAATTTAAGCTAATTTACTTTTTCGGTAATATAGCCTTTTTGAAGTCAAAGGTAAATATGCCACTCCATTGTCATCATAAACATGTTATTTATTAGATAAAATCAAAATAAAATTTATATATTACGTATGCATGTTTATATATTATTATGCATGCTTATATACAAGTAATATAGTTATGTATGTATACCTATACATTTGTGTGTTTGCATGTTCATATATACCACATGCATTCACATTATTTTACATATATATATATGTAATTATTAATAGGCACATTTATATATAAGTATTTTTATGTAAGCATGTATATATAATGGTCCTGGCAAGGCTCATCTAGGCATTCAGGGGCTTGTCTATCACCCAGGTGATAGTGTAGGTGCCCAGGCAACTAACTAAATGTAACAACAATACAACAAGCCATACATAGGCCCACAACCATACGATAGGTCTCCCAAGAGTAGGAAGTGAATTGCCAGATTCAAATACTTTCAACAGCATGAATTAAAAATTATAGCCAATAAATCAACCATCATAAAAAAGTAAGCAAAAAGGAAGAAATCAATGGAAAAAAGATGTAAACAATTAAATGCAAGTATGGATATTTCTTTTAGAAGCATATCCATGAACTTAAATTCTAGAAGAGAAACATGGCTTTGCACTGGCAAGATGTTCCCCTTGGTTCAACTTGCAATCAAGCATTTGCATCAGCAAAACCTGTTAAAAGAAGAAATGATATAGATTGGCTGACCTTGAGATCTGCAAAAGGTCAAAAAAGAAAGAGAAAAGTAATCAGCATATGTCTAATAAGGGATAATGAAGCACATAAAGCATATGAAGCTACTAAAAATAGCAGACAGAAAATTATCTCTCAAATTTAAATGATAAATATCCAAATTTTACTACTTTCTGTTCGAGGATACACCTCAAAAAAGCCAAAATTCAACCCAATAAAGGTGGGAGGATGATGTTAAATGCAAAATTGCAAAAAGAATGAATAGATATAAAAAGATGGAGAGATAGAAACCTATTCAGGACATAGCAAGAATATAAATTTCAAAATGCATGCAATAAATCAAAGGACCGTGGACAGAATTAAGGGGGGCCACCACGAGTCAAGGCATCCTAAAGGCTTCAACAATTCTCCAAGTACCTACCCCATGCCTCCCCTTTTATAATATCATTTGCTATTCACATGACCCCACCACCTCTCTCCATAAATTTATCACCCACCTATTTATGAGCCAGATATTTTCTGGTCTATGAACGTATCATTTATCCATTAAGAGGAAAAAGAAAATCTTTGGCCAAATTTCATCAGCTTTAGATAGAGAAATTAAACTAATCACTTGTTCCCACCTTTAAATAACCCCCAAGAAGCCAATTTTCTATGCCACCTAGATGGTTTTCCATTATTCAACTTTTTCTTCTCTATTTCTCTAACAGCAACACTCTAAATTAGTTTCTTTTTCCTTTTTAAGCCACTAAAATAGAGCTTCTCTAGCACATTTCTTTCAATTGTAGTTGTTCCCTTTACTCCCACAAGCTTGTTTTTGCCGACATTTTATTGTATTTTTCTTTTATAAATATAATATCTTGTCATCTGCAGTTATTCTGTCACTCTCCTTATCACCTCAAGGAAGGAGGGAATCTTAGTGTCCTTTTCTTTGGAGTGTGCTTTTCTCTTTTCCTTAAACATAGCTTTCTACAATTGCCTTTTCAAATATAAACCAACTTAGGGGAAAGCAAATGAAGCTAACAATTAAGGTTGTCTAATGACTATATTAGGAATTGCACATCTGTGAAAGTTATTCAGGGATACGCAAATCAGGATCTTCTTTCTCTTCAAAATAAGGTAGATACATAACTGCAGGATTTTGAAGTAAATGCTAAAATATTATAGGCAGCTGACTGGCAGCCAATGGGCTGCTTAGTGCCTAGGAATTGTGCAGGTGCCTAGGAATTGTGCAGGTGTACAGAGGTCAAAGCAGCCCAATGCAGAAATCTGGGGGAAAAAGAAAGAATCCATAAAACACATAATATATCAAATCAAATGATGCTAAGTAAATGGATGGTACTCACATAATAATAAATAATAATGATTACAGATTAATCTCGTCCTTAACGTGCAAACATGATGCAAACAATAAGGCAGGCACCAACGCAGCGGTTCTTAAAAACATTAAGTACAACTAAGAAGCACCAGAGTGAAAAGGTCCTATAACAGCAGACAATATAAGGTCAAGAAAACTGAGAACAGGCTCAGTTCCATATTTTGTATCTTCCTCATAGAAAGGTGGACGTAATGCAGATGATCCAACTGAACCCCGGTGACTACCATCAACTTCTATGCCTAACAAACAAACTGAACACTAAAATTTAAATTAACCATCAATATTTCTCTCAAGCTGGCATGTTAGCACATAAAATAATTAGAAAGTGATATGTATGTGTACATTCAAATTAGCATAAATAAATTGTAAATGTATACATATATATATATATATATATATATATATATATATATATGTGAGTGTGCCTATGAATATTGATGTATGTATATAGATGGAATTTATGTGCATGTGTGCATGAATGCACGGAAGATAAGGTTCCAAAAATTTGCATTTTTAAGAAAGATTCCAAGCGCAATTATATTACAGCATACCCTTCATCACGTCCTCTACACCGGAACCGTGGTTCTCGGTTAGGTACTTGAGGAGTCCCCCTTGACCGCAACATCCTCCTACGTTGCTGAACACCACCAAAAACTTCCTTATCCTTTTCTGTAGCTCCATCTGGTTCTGCACATCCATCATCTGATTCCTTGTCATAACACTTGCTACGCTGTTCATGTCTGTCACCAGCATCTACATCCCTTTCTCTTTTTCTATCTTTAAAATCCCTATCATAAGGTTTCCAGCTGTCATCTTTAAGCCTCTTAGGTTCAAATGTTGAGTTTTCCTGCTCAGCAACTTTGACAGATCCATCCACAAATTCCTTCTCACAGTGTAAACCGTCCTTTTCATTTGCATTTGATGACTCTTTCTTAATAATGTCCTTCTCTCTGTCATTCCGTTCCTTGTCTTTTTGAGTGTCCTTTCTGTCCCTCTCCCACCTCTCCATATCCCTCTCTTCTCGCAGCACTTCTTTGCGTTCATTGCTAGCACCACCTTGTTGCATACTGTTTCTACGGTCATTTCTATCCTTATCCCTTTCTCCATAATCTCTATGTTTGTCATCCTTCCTTTTCCGATCCTTATCTCTGACTTTTTCTTCACCTTTCAGATCAACTTTGTTTTCTCCAACAGCCTCATGTGTTTCCATGGAATCCCGCTCTTCAGTTGTTGTGATATCCTTTCCAGCTTCATCTGTGTTTTGCCTTGCGACACGCCATGAGTCCAAACCATCATTAGGGGACTCAAAATATCTTTTACCCCTTAGATGTTCTTTGCCGTCTTTCCAATTTAGGTGTGAACTTGTTGAAGTGTAATTGTCTTTATCAAATCTGATGTCACCCTTATAGTCAATGTGAGGACCCTTATCAGACTTAGGTTCCTTTTCATCCCCCCTAGTATCCATCCTTGAATCATTCTCAACCTTGCTACCTTGAGTATCCATCCTAGCATCGGTGTGCAGGTCCCTAATCTCTGCCTTTGTTTCCCGGTTTTCAGGCTTAACTTCTCTGGCATCCTTTGAATTTTTGAAATCTAACCTGTTTTCAGATGTAACTGGATGGTCTAAAGAGCTGTTAGGAGTTGAAGGCATCCGATGCAGCAGAGATGATCTCTTGTCAACATCGCGGGGCTCAACACGTGGGACTTTTGCAAATCGTCCATCCTGCCCGTGTTCAAAAGGTAGGTGAAAGTCACTACCAACTGGTTGAATTAGCTTTCCAGGACTCGAGTATATGCCAGTTTCTTCAAGTGGTCGTTTTAAAGGAGTAGAGTGACCTCCCTCCTCATGCAACCTCTTCGGAGCACCACTCATAATATTTCAAATGTTACAACTCAGCTGTTTCTTTGATAAACAGAGAGAGAAAGCAACTGACTGAAAGATCGGGTAGCTTCAATTAACATATGTTCAGAACCTCCTGCTGACAAAAAAACTCAAGTAAGGATTTGGTCTGTAACATAAATAGAAACAGAATGCTTTGTCTTATCATTCTGGGTGAACTTTAATGTAACAATTCCATCAATTGTTTCTACTCAGGGTGCAATTCTGATAAATAGCATTTTGTTTAAATAGCCAAAAACCAACTGGATAGATATTAAAATTGAAAAAAATGCAAACGATATGAATGCTGTGCATGGACTAGGTTATGAACTTCAGATTACATATTGCTGCATCAGGTGTACAAATAGTAGCTAATCTATAAATAGCATCTAATTGTACTCAGGCTTGATGAATTATTGATATTTGAACCCAAGCATAAAATCAGTATTACCCACACCCAATTTTATTCAGCAAATACATATATAGATATGAACATTAAATAAGCAGTAAAATCAGTAGCCATACATGTTCTGGAGAGATACAGATACAAATCCAAAATTAGCCATATCCAATACTAGTTCTAATGGCTGGAGATACAAGCTAGACATCAGTTACATCCATATAAATTGATACAGATATCAATAAGATACTAATTGGTGCACATAATGAATTTAGACCAAATGAGACATTAAAGTCCAATCTATCATACAGTGGTTGCATCTAATATTATTATCTTAAATATATAGAATTATCAGATAAGTAATGGGCCTTTACATCTGAATCACATTCAAAGGCTTTGATTTCAGAAGCATTATATGTTCATATTCAGATTAAATATGCAGAATTCCGAAATCTGATTTACTAATAACTGCCAAAATCGAATTGGCCAGGCACAAAGAAGATAATTGGTTACATATGAGTCCAGTTTAATTCAAACCCTGGGAGGGTAAAAACGAGTAACAGAATGGCAGGTTCTCAATGTTGATTCATATAGCTCGTCACAAGAAAACGAAGACTAATAGATCTAGCCATGAAACGAAAAGTAATTTGTACCAAAAAAAAAACTGTTTTCATTGGTAAAAGGGGAAAAAATTGATTTTCCTAATAACAGAATCATCTCAATTTATTTCCCATGGCAAAAACGAAGAAGAAACACAAACACGCACACGCAATTATGAACTCTGTTCTCCGATTCCTCCTCTCTCTCCAAAGCTTAGGGAAGAAAAGCGAAAAATACTTCACTCCGGAGAAGAAGAAGAAATCACCTCAGCTAGGGAAGAAGACGAGCCACGAGAGATCAACGGGAAACGGCAGCTCGGCGTCGAATCGAGGTGGTTTTGGAAGGGATAATGGCAGCACGGGAAGGGGAAGGGAGAACCTAGGGCAGAGAGGTTGGGGGTTGGGGGCCGGGAGGGGGGAGGGGGGTTGGGTTATAAGTGGTAGGCACGTGTCAATGCACGTGAAAGGGGCATGGATGGTCGTGAGTCAGAATCCCAACTCCTGAAAACTCCCGGAAACGGGTGAACGGTTTTAAGGAGATCAAATAAAAAAAGGAAAACCTGTAAGGGCAAAGTTGTCTTTTGGCTCTAAATTTTTCTGGAAGACGGTGGGTAGTTCTATATACACCCCCCCTGCTCAGGACACCCCCCAAAAACCAAAAAAAAAATATCCAAACTAACCTTTAGTGTAATTACCATATTGCCCTTGAAATTTTCTCATACACCCCCCTCCCTCCTCCTCCGTTTCGTTTTGAAAAGAAAAAAAAAAAAACCCCTCAAACCCCCCTTAAACCCCTCCTCCCCCGTTCCCCCTTCTCCCTCTCGTCGCCGGCATTCTCCCGATCTCCGACCACCTCGCCGGCTTCTCCCGGAACCACCTCGCCGGCTTCTTCCAAAATTTTTTTTTTTCACGGTTTGTGCTCCGTTCGGCACTGGATCGCCGAACAAAAGGCTTCTGTTCGGCTGAACAGTGCCGAACAGAAGCCTTCTGTTCGGCAACCCTCAACCGAACAGATCTGTTCGGCTGCACAGTGCCGAACAGAAGGTTTCTGTCCGGCACTGTTCAGCCGAACAGAAGCCTTTTGTTCGGCGATCCAGTGCCGAACGGAGCACGAATCGTGAAAAAAAAAAATTTCGGAAGAAGCCGGCGAGGTGGTTCCGGGAGAAGCCGGCGAGGTGGTCGGAGATCGGGAGAATGCCGGCGACGAGAGGGAGAAGGAGGAACGGGGGGGTTTTGGGCGTTGGCGAGGTGTTTTGGAGGGGAAGAGCGGGGTGGGGGGGGTTTGGGGGGTGTAGAGAGCAATTTAGGTAAGGGGGTGGGGAGGGTGGGGGGTAATTTAGGAATTTTTAATTTTTTAGGGGTGTCCTTAGCAAATGGGGGGGGTG
This sequence comes from Phoenix dactylifera, assembly GCF_051530095.1. NCBI lineage: Eukaryota > Viridiplantae > Streptophyta > Magnoliopsida > Arecales > Arecaceae > Phoenix > Phoenix dactylifera. The sequence goes on along the minus strand of NC_143198.1, from coordinate 25,676,529 downwards.
TAGAGAGTATTTAATTTTTTTTTAATTTTTGGGGGGTGTCCTGAGCAATAGGGGGGTGTATATAGAACCACCCGAAGACGGTGGGTCCCTTGTCGGCGATTGGTTGAAGGCTCGGAGCCCTTCGGCACCGATCGTACGATTGAGTATGACCACATCGGCCGCTCCATAAGAGCCAATTTAGTCCCACATCCACTAAAGACATGAATATAATTTTTCTTGAGCTTTAGCTAGCGACGACAGTTACGAAGACTCTACTGGAAAAATATTTGTATATGGGCCCATAGATAGTATTGGTTTTGCCCTCTTGAATTTTGCATTTTTAATCTTTATACTCCAGTCTTGTTTATCTAAACTCAGGATGATTTCAGTGCCAAAATTGCATTTTCATGCTGTATATGGGAGATTTTTAACATGTTGAAAGGATTTATTTATCTATCCATTTATATATTTCTTTATTTATAAAAACGAATGAAATATAGCAAGGTTGAAATCTAGATCTTTGGTTGTTAGGGGTGTCTTTGAAGAGCAGATTTTGATGCAGCTGGCTGTGCTCCTGCTAGGATAGTGTGAACAGCCTATTCATCCAAAAAAAAAAAAAAGAGAGCGGATGGTGCCTAGTGATTGCAAAGTTTGAGTCATTTTCTAATTCTTTGTAATGAATAGCATATGATTTATAACCTGCCAAGATAAAGACAGTATAGATTATAAAATAAGAGTAAGATTTTGCCACTTGGGCAGGATGACGGAGGTTTGATTTCCATCGGCATCAGACCTCAAAGGTGAGGTAGGTATAAGGTAAAAGGTAAGAATTAGCCCTTCTTAATCTTAAGAAAAAGGTAGAAAGTCATCCAAAATGCTCATAATGTGAATAAGTCAATGGAAAATGTGATATCAATATCTTTTCATATGAATATATCCTTGAACATGTGACTTGGTAAGATTATGTTGAAGCTTACTATGTGAGAGGTGAATACGGTGAGTTGAAAAGCTTCAAAAAAAGCGAACTAGCTTAAGCGACATACCACAATCTTGCCGTGCTTCTAGGATTATGCATCATAAATGGGTTTTGCTTTTTGTGTGCACAATAATCATGCAAGATATCAGGGATTTTCTAGAGAAGAGTTTGATCTGTGTAGTGTCTTCGTATTGGAGTTTTCTTGGACTTTTGTTGCTTTCTTTTCCATTTTCTGGGGTCCCATTTATAGCTCAAGATAAGTTGGATCATCAAAAGAAACGATGCACTTTGCATTTTCTCAGTCGAAGCTTCAAGCCTTATGCACCTGAAACCTCCACGAAGCAATGGGACTTGTATGATGGTTTGTAGTGGACTAGATGATAAGATGTTGTTGCTCATACGTGTGGATATATGTTTAGTCTCATATTGGTTATTCGCTCGCTAGATCTTGAATACTTATATAATATTAAGAAATTCAAATAATATTTTTCAGCTAGCCATTTTGGATGAGGTCGTGGATTGTTACACATAGTATCAGAGCGGACCCGACCCATAGCCCATGTGGACTATGCGACACTAGAACGGGCTCATTGAGGTTATTTACATGCCGATTTGCGGTACTTATGATTAGATTTGAATGGATTTGGACTTTTAGCCTGACAAGGATGTTAGAGCTTTTTAAACACGGAAGATGACTCGTGTGAATGTATATTTAGTTTCACATCGGTTATTTACTAGATAGACATTGAATAAGAATCGAGAAATCCAAATAATACCTCTAGCTAGTCATTTTGGTTGAAGTGTTGGGTTGTTGTAATTATTCATTCTTTATTTTTAAATTTGAGTAAGAATTAAACATTCAATTTAAAGTCGTTATGAGAGTTGTCCTTAGAGAGAGTCTCTCAATTTTTTTAATAAAATATTTTCTCTCTCTCCAAATTATTTTTCTTCCAACGTGTCTTTTCTATTTTTTTTGTTTGGTATTTGTTCTAAATCTTGGACCCGTATGGTTAATCTATTTTTATGTTGTCCTACAAATCTGATGTAGATTTTTATGTTTCACCATTTGAACAACTAGAAATAGCCTTGATGGAGGGTTGCTGAGAATCTTTTATATAAGAATCTGTATGTGTTGCTTAATTGCATGGTAAGGTATCTGTAATGGTGACTACTTCACAAAACTGCTAGATATTAAGCTCACCACACCATCAGTCCGCGACGTATCTGTCATGGTCACTAATTAACAAAACTGCATGAGTACTTAATGATTAGACGATGTCTCCCTCGTCCCCCCTCTTTCCTCATTCTTGAATTTCTCATCTTGATGCATTTCGATCGAAGAGATCGACTAGCTGCAGCAAAAATCGTGATTGATCAATCTATGTAATTGAAACTTTTGCAGCTCTCTCTTGCCCCAGGTTTGTCATTCATTGTAGAATGTCATATGATACATATTTCTTGCTTCAAGGCCTCATTTGTTCCCTCTACTATAATTTGCTTCCAGCCATTGTTGGATGCACTGGTTTCAAAAATTTATAATGATGATGGACTACCTCTTCTGAGTTCTGATGTTCCTGTTTATAAGGTTCTTCTTCTTCATGTTGTGGAAATCTCCCTGCAGCCAAGCCGTTGTAGGGCAATACTAAAGAAAGCATGAGCATGTATTACTTTCTCTATTACAGTTGCTTTCAGAGCATATCACGATCCTTGTAGTGATGAAAACCATACACCTCCAATGTCCATCCATGGTTGGAAGATGTCCCAAGCTTCCCTCACATTTATCAAGGTTACTACTATGTGACCTATGGTGGTGCGTTCACTTCTTTTATTGGAAAAAGTCAAAAAACTTTTATACTCATTGGCTATAATCCATCCATGGTCTTGGTGCGCGTTTCATTGTTTGAATTCTTTCAAAACCACGTTCAGAAGGAAATGATCCAATAATGGATTCATACGGAGAAAGATGAATTCTCCTATCGTGCGAAATATACAACCCCGTCTTGGTCCATATTTGGCCATTGACACTAGGACATCATTGTTGCTATTTGATATTATAACTTTGTTCTAGCAGCAAGTGCAACAATCATTATTGTTTTAATACCAATTGTTGGGGGAAATAAAGTTTCCCCCCAAATGACATAAATGCCCCTAAGAAGCCGTACAACCTCCGACCCCGGACAGCCGAAGTCAGCGTCCGACCTCGGAACGCTCGGCCACAAGACGACCGACCCCGAAACCTCCGACCTAAGAGAAACCCCGATGTCCGAGGACCGTACTCTAACACCCCTCCGGCATTTATTGCGCACGGCCGCTGTAATCTTCTGGCACACTCAACAATAAATGCGGATCTCCGGCTTACTCCATAATAAATGCGGATCTCCGGCTTACTCCATAATAAATGCGGATCTCCGGCTTACTCCATAATAAATGCGGATCTCCGGCTTACTCCATAATAAATGCGGATCTCCGGCTTACTCCATAATAAATGCGGATCTCCGACTTACTCCACAATAAATGCGCATGGCTCCTGACATCTACGGAACCCCAGCTCTCCACGGCAAATCGACCCAGCAGGGTCTAGTCGACTATGATAAGTCTCTGATCTCGGCCATACCGCCGACATCAGTGCAATGATTCGCCTGACCGAGCGCCGACCTGAACAACATGCCAAGCCGTACTACGGCCTCGCCCTGTTACATCACAGGTAAACCGACCCCCGCATATAAAAGGGAGCCTTGGCCTCTCAAGAGGGGATTGGAACATTCATACACCCAAAAATCACTGTTTATCTCCTTCTCCCCACTATTTGCCCCCTCCCTGACTTGAGCGTCGGAGGGCCGGCGCCGGAGAACCCGGCCACCGGTTCGTGTGCAGGCACCCGGACGGAGGACGCCGCCAGCCAACGGATCGCCGCCCCGCTGCGAGGACCTGCTGTTCCTTCTCTCCGACCGCCCCGGACGGAGGACGCCGCCCGCCGACAGACCGCCGCCCCGCCGTGAGGACTAACAGTCGTTCCCTCTCCTCGACCGAAGATTGCCCCCGGGTCCAATTTCCAGCAACAGTTGGCGCTAGAGGAAGGGCCCGAGTAGCAGTCATGAAGTTGAGAAGTAAGGGAACCTCTAACGTCTCCCGGCGTCCCCCGCAAAGTCCTGGACACTCCGTCCAGAATTCTCCAACTCCGGCTGACCCAGCTCCTCAGGTCCAGCCGGAACAGTTCAATGCCCTGGCACAGCAAGTCCAGGCCCTGGCCGCCGCCGTTCAGGGCCTGCGGCGCGTGGAGGCTTTACCGGCACTTCCCCCGCAGGCCCAGGCCCCGCCGGAGGGTCTCCCCAACGGCCCGGTTCTCCCCAGCCAAAATTTGCATGGCTCCTCCAGAGCCAACGATGGAGAACGAGCTTCTCCCCGGAGAGAGTTACCGGGAGAAGGTTTCGACCGGAGACCCCAACTTTCTGAGGCGGAGTCAGCCCCGGATCACCGTGAGCTGGCGCAAACCACAGCGACAATCCCACGGGTGGGGGAGCTCGACCGAAAAGTCGAGCATCTGGAGCGCCAGATTGCGGCACTCCACAGCAAGAAGGCAAGACAGGAAGGGGACTTTGAGTTCACTACCAAGTCCCCCTTCTCCCGCCAGATCGAGGACGAGCCAGTTCCCGCGAGGTTCAAAATGCCTCAGGTGGAGCCCTACAGCGGAATCACCGACCCCCTCGACCACTTGGAGAGTTATCGGGCCCTCATGGCCCTACAAGGGTCCTCGGAGGCCATACTCTGCAAGGCCTTCCCAGCAACCCTCCGAGGGACCGCTCGGCTTTGGTTCTCTGGTCTGAAGCCGAACACGGTGTCCTCTTTTGAGCAGCTCGGCAGGCAGTTCGCCACCAACTTTGCTGCCAGCCGGCGCCAGCGACGGACATCAGACTCCCTCCTGGACATCAAGCAGAAGGAGGGGGAGTCCCTCAAAGAGTACCTGGACCGCTTTACCGCCGCCACATGGGAGGTTCGCGAGCTAGACCAGTCGATAGCCATGTCGGCTCTGAAGACTGGGGTCCGCTCCTACCGATTCCTCTTCTCCATCGAGAAGAGCTTCCCGGCCGACTTCACCGAAATGCTGGCCCGAGCCCGGAAGTACGCCAAGGCCGAGGAGGCAGTCGCCTCCAGGCGGGGGGCAATCGAGCCCACCTCGAAGAAGCGGAAGAAGCGCCGCGAGGAGCGCGGTCGACAAAGGAGCCGGTCTCCCCGCCGAGAGAAGAATCTCCCCAGACTGAGGAGCCCGCCCCGTCAGCAGGGGCGACCTCAGCAGAGGACACCTCCTCGTCCGAGGTCTCCACCACGGCCCCGGACGTACCAGGCGAGGTACGAGAACTATACACCCGTCAATGCTCCTCGGGCCGAGATTCTGATGGAAATTGAGGGTCGGGACTTCTTCCGACCCCCGCCTCCTATGCGAGACACGGGATTTCCCCGAAATTCCAGGAAGTACTGCCGCTTCCACCGAGATCGCGGGCACGACACGGAGGACTGCTTCCAACTCCGGGACGAGATAGAAGCGCTCATCAGACGGGGAGTACTCAACCGGTTCGTGAGGAACCGACATGAGGAAAGGAGGCCGGCGGAGAATGTCGCACCAACCGAAAATCCTGGCGGCAACAGGCCTATCGCCGGCACCATCAACATGATTGGGCGGACCTCGGCAGGAACAGCCGCCTAGGGAGCACCCCCGAAGCGCCCACGCACTGATGAAGTCATCTCGTTCTCGGACGAGGACTTAGAAGGGGTCGAGACCCCTCACGATGACGCTGTGGTCATCTCAATGATTGTAAATAGGTTTGATGTAAAGCGTGTCCTAGTTGACAATGGAAGCTCAGCCAACATTTTGTACTACCATGCCTACTAAAAAATGGGGTTGACAGAAGGACACCTCCGGAGAATCAATGCCCCGCTGGTCGGGTTTACCGGAGATGCGGTCCCGGTTGAAGGTGAGGCTAGCTTCCTTGTCACAGTTGGCCTCGCCCCCCGGGAGAGCACTGTGAGGACGGACTTCCTGGTGGTCCGTCTGCCCTCGGTCTACAACGCCATCCTTGGGCGCCCAGGGTTAAACGCCCTTCGAGCCGTGGTTTCAACTCGCCATTTGCTCATGCGGTTCCCCACCGGCCAAGGAGTGGGCGAGGTCCGCGGAGACCAACTGGTCGCCAAGCAATGCTACATGGCGGCCCACACAGTAAAGCAACCAGCCGAGGCACCAGACCGCCCGATGGGCCCTTCACTGCCCATAGAAACCCTCGATGCGAGGGACACCCTCTGGAAGAAGCAAGTAGAGCCCGGTGAGCTCCTTATTCAAATTCCACTACAAGAAAATTTTTCCGAGCTAACCGTGCAGGTTGGCTCCGGCCTCGGCGCCCATGAGAGGAATCGCCTCGTCAGCTTCCTGCGGGACAACGCTGACGTCTTCGCCTGGTCGCCTGCGGACGTGCCAGGAATTGACCCCGAGGTCATGGTCCACCGACTCCAGGTGAGGCCAACCAGCAGGCCTGTAAAGCAGAAGAAAAGAGGCTCCGCCCCTGAGCGACAACGAGCTGCGGCCGAGGAGGTGGACAAACTCCTCGGAGCCGGCTTCATCCGGGAGGTCTCCTACCCGGATTGGCTCGCCAATGTAGTCCTCGTAAAGAAGGCCAACGGAAAATGGCGTATGTGCGTGGACTACACCGACCTGAACAAGGCCTGCCCAAAAGACAGCTTCCCTCTCCCGAGCATCGACCAGCTCGTCGACTCCACTTCAGGACACCAACTGCTAACTTTTATAGACGCCTTTTCAGGATACAACCAAATCCGAATGGCGCCAGAAGATGAGGAGAAGACGGCCTTCATCACCGACAAGGGCACCTACTGCTACAAGGTGATGCCCTTTGGCCTGAAAAACGCTGGGGCCACCTATCAGAGACTGGTCAGCCAAATCTTTAAAGACCAGATCGGCCGGAACATGGAAGTCTATGTGGACGACATGCTGGTAAAGAGCCAAGCGGCGGAACACCACATAGCCGATCTCAGCGAGACATTCGCCAAGCTCAGAAAATACCAAATGAAACTCAATCCGGCGAAGTGCGCGTTCGGAGTCACCTCGGGCAAGTTCCTGGGTTTCATAGTGACCCAACGCGGAATTGAAGCCAACCCGGAGAAAATCCGGGCACTGCAAGAGATGTCGCCTCCAAAGACAGTTAAGGAGGTGCAGCGGCTCGCGGGGCGGGTAGCCGCCCTGGGAAGGTTTGTTTCTCGATCAGCCGAGCGTTGCCTCCCCTTCTTCAAGAGCCTCAAACGGCCGAAAGACTTCCGGTGGACAGAAGAATGCCAGCAAGCCTTTGAAGAGCTTCGGAGTCTTCTGGCCTCTCCCCCGCTGCTCACCAAGCCCCAGAAGGGCGAAATTCTTTACTTATATCTGGCCGTCTCCCCAGCTGCAGTAAGCTCGGTCCTCGTCCGGGAAGAAGACAAGCTCCAAAAGCCGGTCTATTACACCAGCCGGGTTCTCAGGGATGCTGAGACCCGATATTCTAAACTTGAGAAGACCATCTTCGCTCTCATCATCTCGGCTCGGAGACTCAGGCCTTACTTCCAAGCCCACACGATAGCTATATTAACCGACCAGCCTATGAAGCAGATATTGCAGAGGTCGGATCGTGCGGGGAGGATCGCCAAATGGGCGGTTGAGCTCGGGGAATTCGACCTAGAATATCGGCCCAGGCCGGCTATCAAAGCTCAGATACTCGCCGACCTCATCGTGGAGTGCACCCTTCCGGACGACCCCGAGCCGCCATCTGAGTCCGTGGAGGAGACCCCGAAGCAGCCATGGGTCCTGCACTCGGATGGGTCTTCGACCCCGGGGGGCAGCGGGGCCGGACTTATCCTCACCAGTCCAGATGGAGTGGTGGCCGAGCAAGCTCTGCGCCTCGAGTTCCCGGCCTCGAACAACGAGGCCGAGTATGAGGCTCTCATCGCCGGGCTCAAGCTGGCGAAAGAACTAAAAGTGGGAGACCTGACGGCCTTTAGCGACTCCCAGCTGGTGGTGAACCAGGTCCAAGGAGATTTTGAAGCTAAAGAGCCATCCATGCAAAAGTATCTCCAAAAGGTGCGGGAACTCACATCTGCCCTGAATTCTTTCAATATTCAGTATATTCCCAGAGCGGAAAACCTCAGGGCAGACCAGCTATCCAAACTGGCCACCTCCCGCATGAGCGAGCTTCCCAAGGGAACAGCGCTCGAGTATCTTCGGGTCCCCAGCACGGAGGAACCCGAGCCCACTATGTGCATCGACTCCGAGCCAAGCTGGATCGACGGGCTCGTCTGCTATCTTCAGGACGGAACTCTACCTCATGACGAGACGGAGGCTCGCCGAATCAAGCGCCAGGCTCCCCGGTATGTCTTGTACGAGAATAAACTCTATCGACAATCATTTACTTCTCCCCTTCTCAGATGCCTCCGCCCCTCCGAGGCGGATTACGCCCTCCGAGAGGTCCATGAAGGGATCTGCGGAAATCACCTGGGGGGTCGAGCCTTGGCCCATAAGATCCTGCGGCAGGGATACTACTGGCCCACACTCCAGAAGGACGCAACGGATTTCGTCCGCAAGTGCGATCGGTGCCAACGAAACGCCAATATCCAGCGCCGACCTTCAGCTCTACTGACCTCCATCATCGCCCCCTGGCCGTTTGCCCAATGGGGGATCGACATCCTGAGGCCCTTTCCCCTGGCCACCGGACAGAGAAAGTTCCTGGTCGTCTCCATCGACTACTTCACCAAATGGGTCGAGGCCGAACCTGTTGCCCGGATCACCGAGCAAAAGATGCGGGACTTCGTGTGGAAGTCTATAATCTGCCGATTCGGACTACCCCGTATCCTTATATCTGACAATGGTCGACAATTTGACAATGTTCATTTCAGGGAGTTTTGCTCTGAGCTCGGCATTGATCATCGCTTCACCTCGGTTGCCCATCCCCAGACAAACGGGAAAACTGAGGTAACTAACCGAACTATTTTGCAGGGACTCAAAGCTAGGCTTGATCGGTCCAAAGGACAGTGGGTCGAGGACTTGTACAATGTCCTTTGGGCGTACCGGACCACGTTCCGACTGCCCACGGGAGAGACCCCCTTCAACCTAGCATACGGCACTGAGGCCGTCATCCCATTGGAGATCGGCTTGCCTTCTCTGAGGGTGGAGCATTACGACCCCGATACCAATTCCTCCCAGCTCAGGAGCAATTTGGACCTCGTCGAAGAGACAAGAGAGGTCGCCCGGGTGCGCATGGCGAGATATCAACAGCGAACGGCCCAATACTACAACTCCAGAGTTAAGCCCAAGCTCTTCAAAGTAGGGGACCTCGTCCTCAGGAAAGCCGAGGCTTCTCAACCAACCGAGCAAGGAAAGCTCGCCCCAAACTGGGAAGGACCGTATCAAATCGCCCGGGTACAACGGCCAGGGGCGTACAAATTGAAGTCCCTGGAAGGGACTCTGATCCCACGAAGCTGGAACTCCGAGAATTTACGAATGTACTACCAGTGAAACCCCAAGGGGTTCAAGATAATCAGGATAATGGACTCAGCTCCTTTTTCTGCAAATATTTCTCTCATTTTGATGACTGTAATCCTCTTCTAATATTGGGTCGTCTGTGATCCTCAGATCCCCCGGCCAAAATCGGGATGCCTCGAGGCTCGACCGTAGAGTCCCAAACTCCCTCGACCTCGGGAAGAATCGCAGGACGGTGAAACGTCGACTGGTGCAAGATTCCTCGACTAAGGTCGAGATGCCCCGAGTGTCGACAGTGCGTGCCCAGACCCCTCGACACTTCGGGAAGACGGGGTAGTACCTTCGCAGTCCCCCGTGGCGCTCGACACCAACAACGGGGTAGTACCTTCGCGGCCCCCCGTAGCGCCTCCTCGACTAAGGTCGGGATGCCCCGAGGGTCGACCGTAGAGAACCAGACTCCCTCGACCTCGGGAAGGCGCCGTAAGGGGTGGAAAGGGTGGCTCCACCCGGGGCGCCACAAAGTGGACCCCCGGGAGCGGTCGACGATCTCCGATCCCCGAAGCGAGCGATCCCTCGACTAAGGTCGGGATGCCCCGAGGGTCGACCGTAGAGAACCAGACTCCCTCGACCTCGGGAAGCGTCGCCGGTCGGTAGAGCGTGCCCAGACCCGCCGACCTGACGAACGATCCCTCGACTAAGGTCGGGATGCCCCGAGGGTCGACCGTAGAGAACCAGACTCCCTCGACCTCGGGAAGGCGCCGTGAGGGGTGGAAAGGGTGGCTCCACCCGGGGCGCCACAAAGTGGACCCCCGGGAGCGGTCGACGATCCCCGATCCCCGAAGCGAGCGATTCCTCGACTAAGGTCGGGATGCCCCGAGGGTCGACCGTAGAGAACCAGACTCCCTCGACCTCGGAAAGCGTCGCCGGTCGGTAGAGCGTGCCCAGACCCGCCGACCTGACGAACGATCCCTCGACTAAGGTCGGAATGCCCCGAGGGTCGACCGTAGAGAACCAGACTCCCTCGACCTCGGGAAGGCGCCGTGAGCGGTGGAAAGGATGGCTCCACCCGGGGCGCCACAAAGTGGACCCCCGGGAGCGGTCGACGATCCCCGATCCCCGAAGCGAGCGATCCCTCGACTAAGGTCGGGATGCCCCGAGGGTCGACCGTAGAGAACCAGACTCCCTCGACCTCGGAAAGCGTCGCCGGTCGGTAGAGCGTGCCCAGACCAGCCGACCTGACGAACGATCCCTCGACTAAGGTCGGGATGCCCCGAGGGTCGACCGTAGAGAACCAGACTCCCTCGACCTCGGGAAGGCGCCGTGAGGGGTGGAAAGGGTGGCTCCACCCGGGGCGCCACAAAGTGGACCCCCGGGAGCGGTCGACGATCCCCGATCCCCGAAGCGAGCGATCCTTCGACTAAGGTCGGGATGCCCCGAGGGTCGACCGTAGAGAACCAGACTCCCTCGACCTTGGGAAGCGTCGCCGGTCGGTAGAGCGTGCCCAGACCAGCCGACCTGACGAACGATCCCTCGACTAAGGTCGGGATGCCTCGAGGGTCGACCGTAGAGAACCAGACTCCCTCGACCTCGGGAAGGCGCCGTGAGGGGTGGAAAGGGTGGCTCCACCCGGGGCGCCACAAAGTGGACCCCCGGGAGCGGTCGACGATCCCCGATCCCCGAAGCGAGCGATCCCTCGACTAAGGTCGGGATGCCCCGAGGGTCGACCGTAGAGAACCAGACTCCCTCGATCTCGAAAAGCGTCGCCGGTCGGTAGAGCGTGCCCAGACCCGCCGACCTGACGAACGATCCCTCGACTAAGGTCGGGATGCCCCGAGGGTCGACCGTAGAGAACCAGACTCCCTCGACCTCGGGAAGGCGCCGTGAGGGGTGGAAAGGGTGGCTCCACCCGGGGCGCCACAAAGTGGACCCCCGGGAGCGGTCGACGATCCCCGATCCCCGAAGCGAGCGATCCCTCGACTAAGGTCGGGATGCCCCGAGGGTCGACCGTAGAGAACCAGACTCCCTCGACCTCGGAAAGCGTCGCCGGTCGGTAGAGCGTGCCCAGACCAGCCGACCTGACGAACGATCCCTCGACTAAGGTCGGGATGCCCCGAGGGTCGACCGTAAAGAACCAGACTCCCTCGACCTCGGGAAGGCGCCGTGAGGGGTGGAAAGGTGGCTCCACCCGGGGCGCCACAAAGTGGACCCCCGGGAGCGGTCGACGATCCCCGATCCCCGAAGCGAGCGATCCCTCGACTAAAATCGGGATGCCCCGAGGGTCGACCGTAGAGAACCAGACTCTCTCGACCTCGGGAAGCGTCGCCGGTCGGTAGAGCGTGCCCAGACCAGCCGACCTGACGAACGATCCCTCGACTAAGGTCGGGATGCCCCGAGGGTCGACCGTAGAGAACCAGACTCCCTCGACCTCGGGAGGTATCACAGGTCAGCAAAGCGTCCACGAACCCGCCGACCTGATGTGAGATCCCTCGACCAAGGTTGAGGCGCTCCGAGGTCCGACCATAGGGTCTTAAGCCCCCTCGATCTCAAAAAGGGCTACAAATCAACAGAGCCTCCCCAGATCCTCTCAACTCCGGCAGGAGTCGCCGGGTCCATGGGAAGCCCGAGCCCCTTTTACAAGTCAAAAATGACTCCGGAGGTCGACGAGGAAGGGAAGCGACCTACTCCACCATGCGAAGCATGACCCCGAGAATGCAAGAGGTGCACCCAACTAGACGCCCTCCTTGTCAAATTTTATCTACATATTGCCGAGCGGGATCTCGTCCAATGTTGGAGTCTTATTTTGCCCCAAAGCCGGGCTTCTTCGCTGGGTCGGCTTAAGACCGACCTCCCAACCTCATTATGCCTGATCTGTTCGTCAAGTCTCCGTAATCCGTACTAAGGCTTCATAAAGTAGGGCCCTACTCGGCTCTCTAAGTAAACTCCGACGTCCAGCTGGGAAAGTGGTCCCGGCCACGAATGTACCAGCCAAGCACAGGTACCAAGGCGATCTTTGGGAATCCCAGCCTTGTTCACCGAAATCTCGGTGGGGTCCGAGGACGATAACTATGAAAACCTTCGGCAATAACTTGTTTATTAGCCCGCGCTCCCTATGAGAGGTTCGGAGTTGAGTTCGGAAACCCGACTAAACTCTCCGAATAGCGGCACGAATAGACCTATTCCGGTCCCACTTGAAGGGCTAAGGCCCGACCTCGGTGCCTTAAGATTTTCCTAAAGGCCAAACGTGGCAACTCCCACGACTCTAAGATCCGAGTTATAGGACTTAGAGAAATTTTCTAGAAACCTAAGCTCGGAGCTCCCTTTGGTCGAGACGACTGGGATCCGAGGAGGCTAAGATATAGCCAGGGAAAAGGGCAGCTTCGTTAAGCAGCCCAAAGATTAAAATACGAAGTTAGAGGTCGTCGAGGCGGTTAGCCAAGGTTCTAGCCTCATCCACGACAACAGAGGGAAAGATGAACACAGAATGACAAAAACATTTCTTCATTAACAAAGGGCCGGAAGGCCAATTACAAAATTGAAAGTCGGCCACTCAAGGGCCGACCCCGGATACAATGAAAAAGAAAAGAAAAATATGCTTAAGTCCTAAGCGGCGGGAGCCACATCCGGGGGGTCATCCGGCACATTGATGACCTCATGATCTTCCTCCGGAACAGGCTCGGGGCCGGGAGCAGGAGCTTCGGGCGCCGCCTCCGGGACAGCATCGATCTCGGCCGCCGGAGCCGCCTCCATGACACCGTCCGCCTCGGCTACCCCCGTCGAAGGCTCGGCGGGGTCCTGCTCGTATATTCCCGCCTCGGACGTCAGGATGGCAGGAAGGGCTTGCACGTCGGACCCCGAGCCCCGGTCCTCCCTCGGACGGACCGTCGAGAAGTCGTACTGAGGAAAGTACCGGCGCACCTGTTTCCGGAAGTTCTCGAAGCCTCGAAGGAAACCGTCGACCGTCTCCTCCTCCAACATGTCGCGGAACTCTTGCGACTCTTTGAAGAGTTCCACAGCATGCTCGGCTCGTTCGAGGGCCCTCCTCTCCCGGGCCTCAAGTTGCCCGAGTCGGAGGCGCAAGACCCCCTCCTCATACTCGAGGGCCGCGACCCTGGCCTGGACCTCCCCTAAGCGCGCCTCCGTGCCGCGCATGGTTGCCCTGGTCAGGGCATGAGCCGCCTTCTCCTCCTCGAGCGCCCCCACCATGGCAAGGCGCTCAGCCTCGGTGGCTGTCCACCGAGCCTCGGCCGCGGCCAACGCTGCCTCCAGCTCGGCGACTCTTTTCTTGGCCGGCTCCAGTTGCTGGCCGAGCTGTTGAACTTCTTCCCGATACCCATGGGCGATGAACGCCATGGTGTCGAGCTCGAGAATATGCTGAAAAGAAAGAAACGAGGGTATTGTGAGTTGAAAAGGCACATATGTACGCTAAAAACTCGGGGAAATTAAGAAGAAAGCTTACCCGGGCAGTGTTGCAGTAAGCACTGCCGACGACCTCCTCCAGCGAAATACCCCGGAACACGGCCCGGTCCGCTGGAAGCACCGCACGCCGCAACATGGAGCGTGCGACCTCGGCATCTTGAAAGGCCGAGCGCCCCTCGGGAATAGAAGAGTCCGGCTCGGCCGACTCTTCTCGGAAAGCCCGAGAAGAGCTCGGCACGATCGAACCCGAGGTCCCGGAGCCGCTCGCCTCGGTGCCTCGGGTAAGCCCGGGTCCTGGCTGCTGCGGCCGGACCACGGACGGCTCCCCCCGCTGGGAAAGGGGGGTAGGTCAAGGAGGGGCCGACGGGCCCGCATCACCAACAACCCGCTCCCGCCTCGGGTCGGCTGCAGGGGCCCCCGCCTCGGGGCCACTCGTCCCGGCCGTCGAAGAAGCGCCGTCCGTCCTCGCCCTCTTCCGAGGCTGGGGCACAGCACCCCCGGCCTCGGCCTCTCGCCTCCTCAGGCGAGAGAAAAGTGATGTGTTGCCGGTCGGCATGCGTGGAATATCTGAAATCAAGAATTTTGTTAAGAGTCAGACCAGTGACCGTAAAGACGGAGAACAAGAAATAAATAAATAGAATAATGCAACCGCCCTTACCCTCGGGGCGCGCCGAGCTCAGACCCACGCTCGCCAGGGCGTCCTCCCGCAGGAGCTCGGTCAGGTCGTTGCCCCTCCCGAGGGCTCGCAAAGAGTCCAGGGTCCTCAGCTCCCTCCCCGTGGGCTCGGAGAGTTTGTTGAGGGCCTTCAGCCGAGGGTGTCCCCACCTTGGCTCGAACCCCCAAGGCGCCGCAGACGCCAGAAAGAAAAACTTCCTCTTCCACTCGTGAATCGAGGAAGGGGCGCCCCGGAAGAGTGACATACCGCCCCGAAAGGCGAAATATAACCACCCTACGTCCGCCGGGTTTTTCTTTAACAGAAAACACCAGCGAAAAAGGCCTACCGAAATCGGGATTCCGTGCCCGAGGCACAGGGATAAAAACCCGATTATGGTCCTCCATGAGTTCGGAGCCAACTGCGCCGGGACGAGTTGGTACTCGGCCAGCAAGTTGCTCACGAACTCATGGGCGGGAAAACGCAGGCCCGCCCAAAGTGTCTCGCGGTAAACCGCGATCCGACCTGGGGGCGGCTGCGCCACCCTGTCTTCCGGCCCTGCGGTTTCAAGGCGAAACCCAGGCTGGAAGAAGAAACGGGAGCGGATTAACTCCAGCTCCTCTTCCGACAGACTCGACCCAACCTCTTCGGGACCGGAACCCATTCTCACGGAAAAGTGGAGCAAAAGTTAAGAGTAGAAAATGGAAGTTGACGAGGAGGAGAAAAGAGGAAACCCTAGTGAAAACGGGAAGAAAACCTACTGGACATTGCCGGAAATCGCTCCGGGCACCACCAGCAAGATTCAGCTGAGGGAGGAAGCAGGGGGAAAGACGACGAAAATAAGAGGCGGCCAAACAAGACCTTTAGGGCAGACTCGTGGGGTTTATATAGACCCCCCTGACGGCCCAGATCGACGGGGTCGGTTCCCATCCCCCCGACCGGGTTGCGCCACGTGTCGACCTCGGAAGCCGAGGCACCGTATTCACTCTGGTTTAATAAATCGGATACGAAATCGAAGCGTTGTCCCATCGGATCTCGGGGCCTCATCATGGGTCCACAGAATCAAATCGTCTTGAGGAACGAGCGGACGTAACCCCCGCTCCCCTCGTTTAATAAGATCTAGGACACGTGGAGCCCCGATGAGGCCTCCACTTCTTCGGAATTATGATCCAGTAACATGAAATCGAAAGCGTCCGACCTCGGGTCGCGCCGCGTGTCCGTTTCAAACCCCATAACGGCACACTCATTAATGAGCCAGAAACGTCGATTACGGAATCGAGACACCGCCTCGACGAGCTCGAGGTCCCCCATCATTAATCCGCCGTAAAATGATCCTGGCGATTCAAGAAGCATGATGATACGAGCTCCATCATTAGCTCACCGAATAAAGCAGCCTCGAGACGCCAAAGGGCGCATATCTCACCATAAAAGCTCCGGAAAGCACAAGGGGGCGGGCGAGACCTTCCCCCCAACCTTAGTGACAGACTTTACTTCCCACGTCCGAGCCCCACAAGCCGCTCGAACTCGGAAGTCGGGGGGAATAAAGTTTCCCCCCAAATGACATAAATGCCCCTAAGAAGCCGTACAACCTCCGACCCCGGACAGCCGAAGTCAGCGTCCGACCTCGGAACGCTCGGCCACAAGACGACCGACCCCGAAACCTCCGACCTAAGAGAAACCCCGATGTCCGAGGACCGTACTCTAACACCCCTCCGGCATTTATTGCGCACGGCCGCTGTAATCTTCCGGCACACTCAACAATAAATGCGGATCTCCGGCTTACTCCATAATAAATGCGGATCTCCGGCTTACTCCATAATAAATGCGGATCTCCGGCTTACTCCATAATAAATGCGGATCTCCGGCTTACTCCATAATAAATGCGGATCTCCGACTTACTCCACAATAAATGCGCATGGCTCCTGACATCTACGGATCCCCAGCTCTCTACGGCAAATCGACCCAGCAGGGTCTAGTCGACTATGATAAGTCTCTGATCTCGGCCATACCGCCGACATCAGTGCAATGATTCGCCTGACCGAGCGCCGACCTGAACAACATGCCAAGCCGTACTACGGCCTCGCCCTGTTACATCACAGGTAAACCGACCCCCGCATATAAAAGGGAGCCTTGGCCTCTCAAGAGGGGATTGGAACATTCATACACCCAAAAATCACTGTTTATCTCCTTCTCCCCACTATTTGCCCCCTCCCTGACTTGAGCGTCGGAGGGCCGGCGCCGGAGAACCCGGCCACCGGTTCGTGTGCAGGCACCCGGACGGAGGACGCCGCCAGCCAACGGATCGCCGCCCCGCTGCGAGGACCTGCTGTTCCTTCTCTCCGACCGCCCCGGACGGAGGACGCCGCCCGCCGACAGACCGCCGCCCCGCCGTGAGGACTAACAGTCGTTCCCTCTCCTCGACCGAAGATTGCCCCCGGGTCCAATTTCCAGCAACACCAATATTTTCAAACCACATACTCTGGGATAAACAATAGTCAATTAATCATTAATCTGCCAATTGGATCCCGCCTGGCCCATTAAGGCCCCTCACGGCCTATAATCCCAAGAATCAATAGCCCAAACAAACCGGACTCCAAACACTCCCAAAACTCCAATTCACACGGCGTTGACTTCCGGCTTTCACTCCCACTCGAGTCTGGACCCCCCTTGCCCTAGAAAATCCCCAATAAAAGGGTGAGAAGAGCCACCGGCCGCGGAAGGGCGAACACTTCGATCCGATCCGAAGTATTGACCCCAAAAAAAAAAAAAAAGTAAATAAAAGAAAAGGCTTGATCCGAGAGCCTAGCCCCCGGTCCGGCAATGGCCTCCCGCCGGGTCCTCTCCTCCCTCCTCCGCTCCTCGGCCCGCCGCTCCCCGGTGCCCAAATCCGCCTTCCCGACACCCCGGAGCCCTTCCCCTTCCCCGATCTCCCGCCCCTCCCCCGCCGGCTTTCTCCTCTCTCGCGCGGTCCAGTACGCCACGGCCGCGGCGGCGCAGGCGCCTTCGTCCCCGCCGTCGCCGGCGAAGGCCACCGGCGGCCCCAGCGGCAAGATCACCGACGAGTTCACCGGTGCTGGTGCTATAGGAAGCGTGTGCCAGGTGATCGGCGCTGTCGTGGACGTCCGGTTCGATGAGGGGCTGCCGCCGATCTTGACCGCTCTCGAGGTGCTCGACAACTCGATCCGTTTGGTTCTGGAGGTCGCGCAGCATCTGGGGGAGAATATGGTCAGGACCATCGCCATGGATGGGACCGAAGGGCTCGTCCGTGGTCAGAGGGTTTTGAACACTGGGTCTCCAATCACCGTAAGTTTTACATACCCTCATCCTCTTTTTTTTTTTTTTTAACCGCCATGAAACGACCTCTTAATGTTATGAGATATCAGAGGAGAATATTATCCTGTCTTGGATCTGATCTGCTTTTTTTTTTTTCAGTTTTTTTTGGAAGTGCAGAGTTTGGCCAGTGATTGTTTTTTATCTTTTTGATAAAACATAAGTTTGGTGGTAATGTCTATTAATAAATTGACGCCTGTATCATAAGCCTTTCTTGATTAAATTCTAGTATCAATTTCCTTTCTCCATTAGAGGATAGATGGGAATACTAATATCATGCATTGTTATCACCCACTATTTATCTTTTTGTGGATATCTTATCTTGTGATTTTATTTTGCATTGGTTAGTTTGCTCAGATCCAACTGAATTTGGTATCTGTTTTGTTGGGAATATCTGTCAAGCATTCTAGACTCGTCCCGATAGTTAAACATACAATGCAGTGCCCTGAAGATATGATTTTTAGCTTCTCTCTCCTATAATGATATTGAATAAGATTGAATGAGCTCTGGAATTTCATTGAATGGTCTACGACTGTTAATCGACAGACTTGTGAGCCATTTTTTTGTATGTATCATTGAATTCAATTATTTGGTTTTATAGCTTGGCTGGTGTGAGCAGATGATTTCTTTCTGCACATGTATGATTACCTGATCTTTTTGTGATTTATTGGACCTTGTTTCAATTTTTGTTAGGTCCCCGTTGGGAGGGCTACCCTTGGACGCATCATAAATGTTATTGGTGAACCAATTGATGAGAAGGGTGAAATAAGTAAGCTTATGTGGATCCGTTCAATATTTCTCATTTTGTATGGTAGTTGCCATTTTTCTAATTATTATTTCTAATAACTCTCTTTTCGTTCATAAATAGCGACCAATCACTTCCTTCCCATCCATCGTGAGGCGCCAGCTTTTGTTGAGCAGGCGACTGAACAGCAGATTCTTGTTACTGGAATTAAGGTACAGTTTGTTCTTCCTGGAGTTCACTTTATATTTGATGCGATTTTTAATTGGAGATGGTGGATTGTAAGAAGTTTAGGTTTGATATTCTATCCTAATCAATGTGTTATGCGATTTTTGCTGCTATCAACAGGTTGTTGATCTTCTGGCGCCCTATCAGAGGGGAGGAAAGATTGGACTGTTTGGTGGTGCTGGTGTTGGAAAAACTGTACTTATCATGGAATTGATCAACAATGTTGCTAAAGCTCATGGTTTGTTTTAAGAGTGTTCATTCCTTGAAATTTTGATTAAAAATTATTGTATTCATTAAATTTCTTTCTGCCAGGTGGTTTCTCTGTCTTTGCTGGTGTTGGAGAACGTACCCGCGAGGGCAATGACTTGTACAGGGAAATGATTGAGAGTGGTGTTATTAAGCTTGGTGACAAGCAGGTCGCTGTCACATTTTCAATTTTGTTCTACGTTCATGCATTATTTTTCCTCTTTTGAGGCCTGCAATTCTCAGTTAGTGATTCTGGATGGCAGAGTGAGAGCAAGTGTGCTCTTGTGTATGGGCAAATGAATGAGCCTCCAGGTGCTCGTGCACGTGTTGGTTTGACTGGTTTGACAGTTGCAGAGCACTTCCGAGATGCTGAAGGACAAGATGTGCTTCTCTTTATTGACAACATTTTCAGGTTTACCCAGGTAAGCTTGCAGGAAATTGAAGTTGCTGAAGTCTTTTCCTGGTATTGCATCTCTATGATTGTGGCCTAGTTTCACATATTCTCATAATCATTCAGGCGAACTCTGAAGTGTCTGCCTTGCTTGGTCGTATCCCATCTGCTGTCGGTTACCAACCAACTCTGGCTACTGATCTTGGAGGGCTGCAAGAACGTATCACAACAACAAAGAAGGGTTCCATTACCTCAGTGCAAGCTATTTATGTGCCCGCCGATGACTTGACAGATCCAGCTCCAGCAACTACCTTTGCCCATCTTGATGCTACAACTGTGTTGTCCCGACAGGTTTGTTTAGTAGATGTTTTTGGAAAATATTTCTTAAGTTATTTTTGCTGTGTCTAAAGGTTATTTTCCTAACTTGGCTGGTTTTCCCTGAATAGATTTCTGAGCTTGGTATCTATCCTGCCGTTGATCCTTTGGACTCCACATCTAGAATGCTTTCGCCGCATGTATTAGGAGAGGAGCACTATAACACTGCTCGTGGTGTTCAGAAGGTTCTTCAGAATTATAAGAATCTCCAGGATATTATTGCAATTTTGGGAATGGATGAGCTCAGTGAAGATGACAAATTGACCGTGGCTCGTGCTCGAAAGATTCAACGGTTCCTGAGTCAACCTTTCCATGTCGCTGAAGTTTTCACGGGTGCACCTGGAAAGTATGTCGAATTGAAAGAGAGTGTTAACAGCTTCCAGGTGAGTAGATCATTTTAATAGGGATGCAAACCATTTGTTGCTTATAACCTTATATTAGGCAAAGGGCATATCAGGATTATAAAATTTAATTGAGGAAAATTTTGAATGAGTGTTCACCTATGCACATACACCTCATGTTCTGGATTCTAGTGGCTTACAGTGTACTATTTTGTCCTTGTCAGATGTGTACATGTAATTCTTTTAACAAGCTGAAGTGTTAGATTAAGTGACAATGGGAGCATGTTGCTAAAGCTGTTTTCATATTCTGCATGGGCTATTATATTTTGTTATAGGCAGACCTAAATCTGCTTCTAATTTGACCATGCTTGTTCGATTTCATAATTGTTCAGTGTTGTAGTCATTGTAAATGTTTTTCCCATATGTTTCATCTGCACGACATACTGTCTGAATAAATTGCAGATGCATGGTGCTGTTTTTTTATCTCACATGAAAGCTCCCCTTTTTCATATAATACTATTTTTGCTGGTTTTCTGTTTAATCATAAAAGTGAGCACAGGGGTAGGTTGTACCTCAAAATGAACTTTTTGAGGCAAGTCACACAGATGAGCACAACACTCTATGCTTCTCTGCTGTTTTCAATTATTAAATGCATTTGGTTATGATGACAAATTTTAGTCATTATCAATGATATTTGAATATTGAACATGGCTGCAGTTGATTTATGCAGCAGTTACCGAAATATTATTGGCATAAAGGTGTATAGCTGTTATAGTTGCGAGCTTCTTTCTGTAATCTTTTATGCTCCATTTTTTTGTCAGTCCCTTAGCAATATAGGACAATGCATTATGTTTGTCCTTTTTCGTCAATCTCAGGAATGGTTCTGCTGTTATTTTGCTAACTTGGTGTATAATATCGTTCATCACTCTTCAATATAAAGTGAATAACTAAGTTACTTGTTCTTTGTGTGACAAGTTTGAGAATGCTAAAGAGAGTGGATCTAGTTCTGAAACCCTTCGAAGTGTATCTTTTTGTTGCCATTCTCGATTCTTAACTGATATTTCCACCCACAGCTATGCAAGTGCTAGCATGGAACTGTTTCACTTTATACAGTGTTTGATGCTTCATCTTCCACCTACCATAAAGGCAAATGCCCTTATGGAGAATCAGTTTGAATTATGGATGGTATTCCAATATATGCTGCCTTACACAACTGTGAAGCAAAACATAATTGCTGCTTTATAAAACAGCTCATAGTCTGCCAATTGTCTGTCCTTAATAAGAGTGATGGGCTTTTCACTGTATGTTTTGTTATCAGTCTTATTTTATGTTCTTTTTCTCTTGCTTTCATGTTCTGGTTGAGATGGCTGGGTTTGGTCAATTGCATGATCTATTTCTGTCAAGTGTCTTGTATCCGTCTCTGCAGTGCTCTCTGAAATTAATTGTCATTGATACACACTCAGTTCTTAGAATTTTCTGTTAATGTACTCTTGATCTTGTTTTGCAGGGTGTTTTGGATGGAAAGTACGATGACCTTCCTGAGCAATCATTTTACATGGTTGGAGGTATTGAGGAAGTCATTGCTAAGGCTGAGAAGATTGCCAAGGAGTCAGCCACGTGATAGAGATTTCTTTTTTCTATTTAATAATTAAAGTGTTGCACCTGATGATAAGTTTATCCCCAAAAAAGGTTTTGTATTTTTGAGGTCAACACTCTTGCTTTTTATGCTTTGTTAATTGATGGTAGGATTTCTTGTTTTTTTAGAAAAGAGCCAGTGCGTGCTTGTTCGGGATTTTTGTCCAATAAAATAAATGCAGGTTGTTTAATTTCTTGCATTAAACCACATTGATCTCAAACTCTACATGCTATGTTAATATTTTATGTAATCTCTGCTTCTCCTTCCAGCAGTTTGGTTTAGGTATCCGTGTTTCATCGATGCCGTTTCATGCATCTTGGCTACTACTCATGGCTTGATCCTCTGCTGCCTTTAACAGGTAGCAGGCAAGCATCCTCCTAGTGCCCATTCTTTTGAGTGCACCATCCTGGTGTCGTGGATCCTTTATAAAGGCGGATTCATCTGAAATATAGTAATATCATCTGGTTCATGCATTTTCAACCTTAGGGCTTATCAAAATGCACATCCTTCTTTTGTGCCATGTATGTAATGTCCAGCTCCCTGCGCTTGGTAAGCTGAGAGCAATGTTCTTGTACTCGGGGATTGAGCTTTTTATCCTGCAGTTTGTTGTCATGGCCATTATCAAGATGAAATCTTATGCGGCCAGGCTGCGGAAGATCGTAGGACCAAAAACTTGTGTTAGGGGCAGCTGATGTAACTGAGGTGTACAACAATACCTTGGCTGTTCATGAAATTATATTGTCAGCGATGCTTATAATTCGTTCCTGGACTCTTGCTATTTGCTGTGTGCGCTGTTGCCTCTTGGTTAAAGGCTGACTTCGAGATTGCAAGCAAACTGTTACGCTGAACCATTTAAGCAGGTTGGATTTTGCAATCTTATTTCAACATTTTGCTCCGAGATATAAAGCAAAGCTATGATTGGTCGAGGAATTATAAGCATAATCATATGAGACGAAAGTAATGAAAAAAAGGTAATATGAGATGAGAATCATATTCATCCATGTCTCCCCTTGGTATGTGGTGAATTTCCAAACCAAGCTCTTAACCCCCTCAAAACATCATAATGGCATTATTTTAGTACTAGATTTTCTTGTCTTTTAAGAAAAATAGCGAAACAAGAAAGTCTACCAACTAAATTCGATGTATTTGGTCGCAGAATATATTAATTAGAGCAAATGGGTTAAGTTGTTCCTAACTCTTTGTTTTGGAATAAACTGCTTCATTATGCAAAATAATTTTCCAGATTAGATAAATTTACTTATTTTTAAAAATATTTAATTTATTTTATTTCTAGAATATAAATTTTTTTTTAAAGTATTGGATAGGTTAAAATGAAATGTTTAGCGTAAAGGTGAGCTTTTATTCTAGTTAACTTTCCTCCTAAAACCAAGCAGTCCTTTATCAAGTAAGATAAGAAACCGAACAAAATAAATCTTTTATCAGACGGTTCACTCACAACGGTTTGATCCAACTCTGGCCTTCCGTCTCCCAGAAACAGCGTCTTCTACGGATGCCGGCACGAATACTAAAGCGAACTCTACACTACTCCACGGGGGAGTCAACTGTGAAAATTTTGAAATGGCGTATCCCCCGGGCTCAGTAGGGATCGGGTGGTTCTATATACACCCCCCCTATTGCTCAGGACACCCCCCAAAAATTAAAAAAAAATTAAATACTCTCTACACCCCCCCATTTGCTAAGGACACCCCTAAAAAATTAAAAATTCCTAAATTACCCCCCACCCTCCCCACCCCCTCACCTAAATTGCTCTCTACACCCCCCAAACCCCCCCCACCCCGCTCTTCCCCTCCAAAACACCTCGCCAACGCCCAAAACCCCCCCGTTCCCCCTTCTCCCTCTCATCGCCGGCATTCTCCCGATCTCCGACCACCTCGCCGGCTTCTCCCGGAACCACCTCGCCGGCTTCTCCCGAAATTTTTTTTTTCACGGTTCGTGCTCCGTTCGGCACTGGATCGCCGAACAAAAGGCTTCTGTTCGGCTGAACAGTGCCGGACAGAAGCCTTCTGTTCGGCACTGTGCAGCCGAACAGATCTGTTCGGTTGAGGGTTGCCAAACAGAAGGCTTCTGTTCGGCACTGTTCAGCCGAACAGAAGCCTTTTGTTCGGCGATCCAGTGCCGAACGGAGCACGAACCGTGAAAAAAAAAAAATTTCGAAACAAGGTGGAACACGTACCTTTGCGGCCGATTCTTCGTCCCAAATCACTAGTTGCTTGTCCATGCTTCGAATGGGGCTTAAATCTCCTTCAAAGATCGCCTAAACGATGTAAATGGATCGAGGGGTTTAAGGGGGGTTTGAGGGGTGTTTTTTTTTTTCTTTTCAAAACGAAACGGAGGAGGAGGAAGGGGGGTGTATGAGAAAATTTCAAGGGCAATATGGTAATTACACTAAAGGTTAGTTTGGGTATTTTCTTTTGGTTTTTGGGGGTGCCCTGAGCAATAGGGGGGGTGTATATAGAACTACCCGCTCAGTAGAGGTCTCGATTCTAAAAAGTACCTGTACTTCAGTTATATTTACGAACACACCCGCCCATCAGGTAACCCCCGTTCCCAACCCTGGCCAGCCGGTGACCGGAAAACGTGTCCCATCCGTCCATTTCAAAATAAACGGATGAAATCAAATAGGATAAACAATATTTGAAAAAGCACCATCATTTAACGCTTTCCTTTGATAGCGCCTGCTCAAAATCTTTATTTAATTCAAATATACGTTCCTAACCACTGCCTTCTACTCTTCTATTCTCCTCCACCCCATCCCGATCTCGTCCTCCTCCGATCGCCGCAGGTGGAGACGCATCAGTCCGAGCTTCTTCGCCCGCTCTCTCTTTCCCTTCTCCCAACTCTCGCCGCTGAGTTCTGTTTCCTTCTCCAAATCGCGTATGTTTTCCTCTCCTAAATTCTACTAACTAACTATGGGCTTTTTTGTAGGTTTTTCGTTTCTCTCCGAATTTTTGTCTCGGGTTTATTTCTTGATGATTTCATCGAGGGTTTCGTTTCTTGGTCGGGAGATCTTTCTAGGGTTTCTCTAGGATTCGTCGTTTGATGAATTTCTCTTCTTGTCGATATGTTAAACTGATCGCGCTAGAAAAATGGCGGAAGCTTTAAGATGAATGTTATTTTCTTGAGTTCTTTTGGTGCTGGTTGAATTCATTGGATTAATTTGGGCCGCTGATGGGAAAGCAGATGCGTTGGCCAAGTGAAACTACTTTTTTTTTTTTTTTGCATGAATTAAATTAGCTTACAGCTTATCATAAACGCTCATATGGACCGTGACCTCGAACTATCGCAAGAAATTAGCTGATTAAATACTTAGTTTGCTATCTGATTTGATAAAATAGTGGTATTGGCTTCTCTTTTAAATGTCTTTTTTTTTACAGTAGTATGTACTTGATTTAAGATCAGGCAAATTATCTTTTATTAAGATTTTATTGAATAAATGAAGGGCAGAGTCCTTGTCAATACTGGTATTGTTTTCTTTTATATGCTCCGCGTCGGTGAATTTGTGATCACAGTGATCTAATATCCAATTAAAAGATTCGCTTCCTTGTAATTTTAATCTTGAAGTTTAAATCTTTTCTAAACATGTGAGATGAAGAGAGGAAATTAAACAGGATGTTTAAAAGAGCGAAAATACTGCATGTATTAGAGAAGTACAGAAATAAGCAGGCTTGTTAAGAGTTTGTAAAGAAAACACATCAAGCAAATCACCTTTTCTTTTTAAATATAAGGAGTTATATTACGTGCTCATGAAATGTGTGGCGGTCTTTCTCAACATTCTGCTCAAAAAAAAGTTATAAGTGATGTTGGTGGATGTTTCAACGATATTCCTCCCTTTGGATTGAATTTTTAAGGCTTTAAAAGAAGAAAAAGAAATGTCCGTGGAAGAAAATAAGGGAGTAGAAAGCTGTTAAAATATGAATATTGCAAAATCAAACATATGAATCTCTTCTGTAAAAATACTTAAAAGCATAACAGTCAAAAATAAATCAAATGTATACCTAGCTCATCACCCCATGATACCGTTCGCTAATGTTCTAGTCTTTTCTTCTCCAAATGCTATGCTGTCTTACATATGAAGTTTTTTTGCAGGAAAAGCAATTATTTTGCTATGGCTAATCTCGTAAGCGATCAGCTTTTGCAAATGGAAACAACATGTGGATCTCTTCTATATGAGCTTCAGGTTTCTCCAAAATGATTACTTCTGTTTCTTCTCTGCTACTAAAGTCTCATCTTGTCGAACATATTGGCAAATGGAAAAGTTATCGTGATCATTTTTCCTATTCTAATCAAAGACCATCTCTAATGTGACATGACCTAGAGTGCAAGATCAACACCAAACACGTTACTGTATTATTTGGACCGGGCTTGTGATAGTTAAGCACTAGAACAAGCCACAAGCAGTTTGTTTAGTGTCACTGAGTTTGAGGACATTGGAACTGGTCTCAGTGTTTTGGCATTGCTAACTTTGTCAACATCTTCTTTCTTGGTTTATGAATTTGATTTCAGATGATATGGGATGAAGTTGGTGAATCTGATACTGAAAGAGATAAATTGCTACTTGAGCTAGAGCAGGAGTGCCTAGAGGTTTATAGAAGGAAAGTTGACCAGGCAAACAGGTGCAGAGCTCAGCTGCGGCAAGCCATTGCTGATGCAGAAGCCGAGCTTGCAGCCATATGTTCCGCAATGGGTGAGCGACCAGTGCATATCAGGCAGGTTTGTTCCACTCCAGCAATCTTTGATGGCAATTTTTAGATAGCTTGCACAGGATTCTTCAAACCTCTACTTGTGTCAAAATCTCATATGCTCTTTCTCCTCTAGTGTTTAATTATTTCCTTAAATTTAGTAGAGAGAGAGAGAGAGAGAGAGGCTATGAAAGTTGAGTAATGTAAGATTATTAAGCCATGGCCAGAACACCCATATCCATGCTCTGAGTTCTAGTAAAAAATTTAACATAAGAGGCAAATAGTTTCTTTTAGTCTTACTAATCTGGATCATGTTGTCAGTCCAATCAGAAAGCTGGAAGTTTAAAAGAAGAGCTTAAGGAAATTATCCCTCAGCTAGAGGAAATGCGAAAGAGAAAGAACGATAGATGGAATCAATTTCTTGAAGTTATCGAGCAAATACGAAGGATTTCAATTGAGATCAGGCCCGCAGAGTATACCCCATCCAAGGTGGCTATGGATGAATCTGATCTATCCACAAGAAGGCTCGAAGAATTGCACAGACAGCTACAGTCCCTTCAAAAGGAGAAGGTGGGAGCTAACTTTCTACAAAGTCATCATTCTTTGTAAAATAATCATTTTACGAAGTACAGTTGTTGCATATTCTTATTCCTATATAACTTCAAAGTTTCCTTTGCTACAGACTGAGCGCCTGAAGCAGGTGATGGATCATCTAAATACTTTGAATTCATTATGCCTTGTCCTGGGTATAGATTTCAGACAGACTGTTCATGAAGTGCACCCTAGTCTTGATGAGACTGACGGGTCAAAGAACATTAGCAATGTCACAATTGAAAGTCTGGCCTCTGCAATACAGAGATTGCGAGAGGTTAAGATCCAAAGAATGCAGAAGGTAAGTGATATGGTCAAGTGACCTTTTAGTATTAGATTATTTTGGTTATTTAAAACTCCAAGCTGTGGCAGCTTCAAGATCTTGCAAGCACTATGTTGGAATTGTGGAATTTGATGGATACACCAGTTGAAGAGCAACAGTTGTTTCAGAATGTAACATGTAATATAGCTGCTTCAGAACATGAAATTACTGAGCCCAACACTCTTTCTATGGACTTCATCAATTATGTAAGTAACTGAAGAGGAAAACTAAAGATTTTCTTCTTTTTTCCCTGACCATTAATATATGTTGGGTTTAGGATAAGATCTATAGAAGGTAAACTATCTGTGATGCAGGTGGAGGCAGAAGTTTTGAGGCTCGAGCAGCTAAAAACTAGCAAGATGAAAGAGTTAGTACTGAAGAAGAAAATGGAACTGGAGGAGCTTCGCCGTCGGACACATCTAGTTGCACAAGCCGGCAATGAAACAGAATTTGCAATCGAAGCTATCGAGGCTGGTAAGAATTTGCTCAATGTTTGGCGACAGTTTTTCAAGATGCCACAATTCCTGATGCATCTAACAAGACAAACTTTACGTTCTGATCTTTTCCATTTACCTGTTTCAGGTGCCATTGATGCCTCTTTAATGTTGGAGCAGATTGAGATTCTAGTTTCGAAAGTTAAAGAAGAAGCTTTTAGCAGGAAGGATACACTTGAGAAGGTTGAAAAATGGTTGGCCGCATGCAATGAAGAGTCCTGGCTGGAGGAATACAACAGGGTTGGTCGTTTGATCATATTGTGAGTTACAGTATTTGTACTTCATCCTCCTACCGCTTACATGTCTGGATGATTGTTCGCAGGATGAGAACCGCTACAGTGCTGTAAGGGGTGCCCATCTTACACTCAAGCGTGCTGAAAAGGCTCGTGCTTTGGTCAATAAGATTCCAGGTTGACCTCTGATTCAATTGATTTCAGTCTCTGAAGAAGTTTATTTCTGTCCAGCATTAAATTTTACAATTAATGATTTGTTACTGTTTTATATCTTGAGCAGCAATGGTGGATGCTTTGGCTGCCAAAATTACAGCATGGGAGAATGATAGGGGGATCGAGTTCACATATGATGGTGTAAGCTTTTCTTACATGATCTCTTGTGGTTTGAGAAATGAATTAATATAAATCCATTGTTGAATTGATTTCTATTCTTGCAGGTTCGTCTTCTATCAATGCTGGAAGAATACACCATAGTGAGGCAGGAGAAAGAGCAAGAGCGCAAGAGACAGCGGGTAACGTTTTCCCCCCCTCTTCAACAATTTCATATTCTGCTGGGTCGCTGAATTAACGAATCGTGTCAATGACTCAGGACCAGAAAAGGCTTCAGGGTCAACTAATAGCTGAACAAGAAGCTCTCTTTGGGTCCAAACCAAGCCCTTCAAAGCCCCAGAGTGCAAAGAAGGTTGCTAGAACTTCCACCGGCGGATCAAGCAGAAGGCAATCTCTAGGTGGAGCCATAATGCATCCCTCAAAGCCTGATCTGCTTCATCCTAAGTCGACACGCTCAACCAAGAAGGGCGACGATATAGCTGCACTTTCTCCTGGTCAGTTTTCTTTTGATCTTAATGTGGCGGTCATACTAAATGTTGCTCTGCCTCTTTTGCTTTATAATTGATGAAGTGGTTCCAGTTATGCATCTTAGCATGTAACCTTGAATTCATGCAGCAGGTAGGAGAGGTTTAGACATTGCTGGCCTACCAGTGAAGAAACTGTCTTTCAACAACACCATGAATGCTCCATGCGAAGTGGAGATGCCGCGCAGGCCCTTTGCCCCCCTAGTTCCTGTGAACAGCATTCCATCAACACCTTCTCAGCCCAACATTATGTCGACCCCAAGCATTTTGTCGACGCCCTCTCAGCCGAAAAATAATGATGTTGAAGAGGAGAACAGGACCCCGAAAATAATGCCCATTTCAACTCCTAAAACTCCGGGAACGGTGCCTGCTTCCATGCAGATGGCCACAACACCTGCTCCAACCAGCATTGTTTATGAAGCAGCAGTCGCAAAAGCACCATTGGAGGAGATAGAATACTCATTTGAAGAGAGAAGGCTTGCCTCCTACCTTAAGAGGTCGAGAGTCTTGTAGACATTGGATCTTGCGAATATCAACTGACTTGAAAGGGTTGTTGTTTTCTATTTCTTGGTCGATATATGATGTTGATATGGTATTTGCCGTCTTCTTCGGCTCTTTCTATCTGTGCTAGCTGGACCTTGCCTATTGGCAGTTGCATCACGCCTCTTTTGGGTGTCATCTGAAGGGGTTATGTTAGTATTGCTACCGTTGATTTGTAGTACCTTTTTTTTTTTTTTGTGATATCTCTGTTTACACGTAATGTTGTGGACTTGCCACGCGACGTGAAGTTAAAGATGTTGTCATGAAATCGGTGCAACGTAGCAGGATTACATGAATCCAAGCGCTCCAATCCCGATCCCGGTCCTATTCTTCATTATCTCAGTTACAGAAGGATCAACTTATGGATACATCTCAGCGCAGCAGGCAATTGGTGTGGCGTTCCTGTGGGCTGGGATTCAAAAATCCATCATTGTTCACATTCATGATTCTAGAGACAATGTGCTTTGAATTTTCATTATAATATATGTGGTAGGTCCTCTTGCAGTCAAAATAGCTGTAGAACAAATTGCAGCTATTTAAGTAGGTATCTTAATTCTTTTTTTAAAAAAATCTTTCTTACTCTTCCATCTCCTCCTCTGCTCTTGCTCGGCACCCTGATGAGCTACCTTTGGCCACACCAATCCTGACGGTTCATGGTTTGTGCTGTGAATATATGCATGCGCAGACAGCATGATGAGGAGCTGGTGCCTTTTCATCCACAAGAATTTGTTCCATAAAATCCACATGGATTGACTTGAATTGATGGTAATGCACATCATCATAAGAACGAATAGGAAAGAAATAAGGAAAATGAAGAGAAAAGAAAGAGAACCAAACAATCATATAATTTTATTATTATTTTTAATGGCATCAATTTATATAATTGATTTATATACATACACTATGATAATCCATGCGGGTGTGTATTTAGTTCCACATCGATTATTCGCGGAATAGATTTTGGGTACTTATATAGGATCAAGGGATCTACATAATATCTTTCGACTATTCTTTTTGAGTGAAATTCTTGAGTTGTTACAAATGATATCAGAGCGAACCCGGTCCATGACCTATGTGGACTAGAGGACACTACAATATGAGTTTATTGAAGCTGACCAAGGGCCAATCGTAGTTTTTGTGATTAGATTTGAATGGATTTAGATGCTTCTTGGCGAAGACAAAACCTTGAAAGAACTAGATCCAAGTTTGAATGATGAACAGGCTCGCTACTACTATTCTCAGAACATGTAAGTAGGGCTGCAAATGGGTCGGGTCGACCCATGACCCGACCTGACCTGACTCGCATAAGACTCGATCCTACCCAAATTTTAGGACCCGTAGGGCTGGGTCGGGTTCTAAATTTAGACCCATTCTATTTTTCGGGTCGGGTCGGGTCCATTCAATCTTGACCCGAACTTGACCCGACCCATTTTAGGACAACATCATTTCGGTCTACTTGAGTTGGGTCTAGGTTATACATGGATCCAACCCGAATGACCCGTCGGGTCAAAATTTGTAGGCATGGATCCGACCCGACCCGATTTTCAACTAGATCGGGTCTGGTCCAAAATTAGGACCCGAACAAAAAACTGGACCAGATCGGATCAAAATTTGTAGGCATGAACCCGACCCGACCCATTTACAGCCCTACATGTAAGCAGCACACAACCTTTGAGGTGGCCCATTCTATAATCTATATCCTTGACAACCCTGCTGATTTCAGTTTTCCAGTTATCCTGGCGTATAACCAAATTTAGCTCTCAAAGAACCATTCAGAAGTAGACTTGTTGAGCCACAACATAGCTTCTTCCTGAGTTTCCATGTCAATTCTGCCCATTCCTTAATGGTACAGTTATCAAAAGAGACCTATATTAGCTGTATCCTTCCCAATGTAGCTCTCAAGTTGGCAAGTAAACTACACAGTTTTTTTCCTTCAATTCTTTCCAAGTCATCACCAACAAATCTGAAAATATGTCCTTCAATGGACTAGAATACAATCAGTGTACCATCATACTTCCATTGAGATATTTTTCCCCTCCAGTTTCTTGTACCACTTGAACTCCATATCACCAATATCAAATACTACTTACACGGTCTTAAAATAGCAATTAGAAATCTAAAGTTTAAACGGTAATAGGTGGTGGCAGGAGCTGCACCTGACGGACACCAGTTCTGCTGCAAGATCCTAACTCCCAACAATTCTGGCCTTTAGATTTCTCATCTAGAACATCGAAAAAAATAACTATTATCAGACCATCTACTATGTAGTTTAATACTCATATTTCAACCCATAAGGTCTCTATTATGACTACCATACTAAACATACAGTCACAATGTGAAAAAGATGCCTTCGAGGACTTGAAAGCTATTTGCAAGAATACAACAATGATAAAGAGAATGATAAAAAGGCTGCAGAAATTTAGCAATCATACCTTGCGATTCTACGAAAAATCAATTCCACCTGCCGATATGGTTCCAGCAATGTTACTCGATCTCCTTCTTTTATCTACTGAGAGAAAAGATTTAGGTTAGTTATGTGAGCCGCCATCAATAGGTCCAAGCACAACTCTGTATAATTTTAATTGGTTATTTTCAGAAGAAAAATGAGAAGGTTTAAATAGATAATTGATTCAAAGAATAAGAGTCCAAAACATATCTGTGATCACCCATCACATACATTAAAACATTCAGTGTAGTGATGCAATATGTTTTATGAAATGAAGTGCTGGATTATTTATGTAAGGCAAATAGCATAGAAGAAGAAAAATAATAAGAAAGAAAAAAAGAGAGCGAGAGAGATGCAGCTAACAGACTAAACAATTTGAGTGTCAATGATTTGCTAGCTTCAAAAGGCAAAGAATAACATGAAGAACAATTTTTAAATTTCTCACACATCTAGTTTCTTAACTGAGAATATGATGTTTGAAATTCTGAGAGAACAAAAAAATTCCTTCACATCTGTAACCAGTGCAAGCAAATAGCATGTACAGCTATGCAATATTTCTCACATAATCATTTGCCCTACATATACTAAAAGTATAGTGTACAAAGAGGTTTTCGATAAGCTTCCAAAGGTAAGAAAATTATACATTATTTCGAAACAAAATTCTATGTCTATTATAATTCTTCTATTAAACTAAAATGAAATATATTGATAGACTTCAACTTTCTGCAGATCCATCATGAAAATAATCATCAGTAATTTATGATTCTTCACTTCGCTTTGTTAGAAGGTAACAAATATATTTTGCTTGCTTAACTTCATTATCTTGACAAAGTCTTGATCCTAACCGCACTCTTCCTGATTTTTCAGGTCTGCAATTATGCCACACTTTTATTGATGAGTTTGTATTTGATACTATAGTTACTCATATCCATGAGTATGCAAATATTAGTTAATGACGTGCAACATTTAACAAATCATAGAAATAGCGTTGCACTACTTATAATTTGCAATAAAAAGGTATTGATTTATAATATTATATAATCCAACTCAATCATGCTTATACTGATCTTTTCACTCGCTACATGGACATTAATATTAATAATAGAATTTAAATCCTCTACATATTCCACATTATCATTAATAAGATAAAATTCATATATTAATTAAACCAATATACTAATTAAAGTGATGTTAATTAATTGCAGGTTATAGAATAATGGTCTTTTAGCACTTGACTCGTGCTCTAATATTAATGATTGAAATTTAATTCCCCTTTACATTTCGCAATATTATTAATAAGGTGAAAGTCGTTCATTAGTTAAATAAATCAGACAAGAGAGTAGATACTGAACATGTAGACAGTTGTCGGCTATAAACATTATAATAATTATAAAAGAATTTATTAAAAATTAAAATAAATGCATCTAACATTTATAATTTATTCGATAAATATAATAATTGCATATAATATAAAATATAGAAAATAAATCTATTTTTAATTTATTATAAAATATATTAAATATCATATATAATAATTACATGTTTATAATTTATATTTAATTCTAGCTCAAGCCAATCAATATATCTATGATTTTGAAATTTAGTATAATTTGTCCTCTAGCATGTATTCTATGATTTCAAGTAATAGTTGTTATAATATTGTAATGACATCATGATAATTTTGACATACCTTCATAATATTTTGAATATAATTTATTACAATGTTATTTTACATTTTAAGAATAATTCAAGAACAAATAAAGAAATCATATCCACGCATGGGGTAGATATAGAAATCTTGTTTCTGCTGGCATGAATCATAATTACATTCGTAGCATACTACATCCTTCAAATAAGAGCTCGTTTGGTTCGTGAAAAAAAGGGAGGAAAAGTGTGGTCAACGAAAAAGTAAAGAAATGGCTCTTATTTGGTTGGAGTTTTCAAAGAAGAGGGACGAGAAAGTTGTATTTCCGTAGGAATATGATTCATACGTTTCATAGAAAAGCTTTTTCCATGAAAAACATTGGAAAGTTACTTTCCCATGAGCCGGAAATCGTAACATTTTTATTTTTTTTCAAAAAAGACCTTTCAGCTATCCTTATTTGATCCAAAGCATTAAGGACCTAATTTTTATTAAGAGTATAATAAGAATTACATATAACTTTACAAGAAAAGTGGATGGTCAACCAAACGTAAGTACTCTGAAATCTGTTACTTTTCTATGGTCAACCAAACATGCTAACAATACTTTTACAGACATTCTCTTTTCGAAAATCTGATTCCCAGAAATCATAACCAAACTAGCCCTAAGAATAATGATAAGTGCACGTAGCAAATGGATTGCTTTTTCTTTTTTATTTAACACCTTAATAGAATAAAAAATAGAATTTGAACATGCCAGCCGGGTAATAGCCCAGTGGCCCTAAGATTCCTGACTCAAGATGTACCTGGTAGTATAGTTCATTGGTTGCATCTTTCATAAACAGATGGCTTAAATGAGTTTCGAATTCTTGCATTCTAAGGTTACGACTTTAAGTTACCAGTTACCACAGAACTGTGAGAATAGTCGACATCACACTGTCAGACTGGTCCTATTTTGGACATTGGCATCTTATTGCGGTGGTCCCTCGAGAAAATGCTTGGAAGTTAAAACTGGGAAGGCAACGAATCTAACGTTGCTATCTTCCCCGCGGACAAAAGTTTGTACATTGGCAGCAGAACACCCGTGAACCCAGCTATCGCTGCGTGGAACGACAGCAACATTTTTTTTTTTTGCTAAAAGAACGACAACAACATTCACCAGCCAGCAAATTGATGGAGATATAAAGTAGTCTATCAGATGGGGAACGCAGGAAGTTGCATCTATCATTCTTTAGAGAGAATTATGTAAAATTTCCTTCGACTTTTCGTCATTTTTCAATTAGATTCCAAAAATTATGAATTAGTTGTAATATGGCCCAGGCATCCATCCAAGCTCTGATGCTGTTAATTGCGAATGTGAAATTAGTAATGTACCTTTGGATTTTTGCTTCTGTCAAATTTTAACTTCTAGTCTAATTTAGCTGGCAATGATATTGATGGAATCTTATGTCTAAACTTATCTCATATTCGCATATCCTTATTGAGATGGATGACTGGTTGTATTGTAAACAAAATCTAAATTTTAGGATCTAATTGAAAAAATTAAAATGATTGAGATGTAACTGCAAATTGCAAAAAAGTTGAAGATGTACCGGTGTAAAGCGTTGAGTCCTGAAACAAACTACTCTAGGTTTGCAACGTTGATCACTTTGAACTTAACCTAGCTAGATCCCTAGTTAGGCCATTATATCGGCAATTAATATCAGTTTAAGGCCAGAAATACCAATAATTCCACCCAAACTTGTTCTGAATGTTGTAAGAGGTAATAACGGAGCTTCCAAGCTGAATTAGCCTAAATAAGATACAGGTTTCTCTGTTCCGTTTACTGCCAGCAGTGAATATAGCCAGCTCCAACCATCCTGTTCTCCTTTTGTACCCAAAAAAAAAAAAAAAAATTGCCATGTTCCCTTTTGGTCTCAATTCTTAACCAGAGACCTTCTGCCTTCTTTCAGCACCCACAGTGATGCGATTATTCCCTTTCGTAATAAAAGTGGATGGCTAAGCCTCCCTTCTAACGCCAAAAAAGATAAAAAATGGTTAAGGCAAGTTTGCAACCTAGGTCTCTCATACAAAGTATAATGGTCTTGACAAATAAGGTAAATTATCACTTTGAATCACTGTATATATTTTTAGTACCTCATATGGTATATTTTTATTAACCTAGGCTGGCCTCGGTATTGTTCAAAGTGATTTAGCCGAAATGCTATTCTAGTCCGACCGAACAACAAATGTGTCTCTCATTGAAAACCGTTTGAAAATAGTTAACGTCCACCAAGAATGTGGTCAAGATCTCACGGCGGTTACACCGGTTCGACCATTACTGCCTGATTAAAACGGTGTGTCACCATGTGCCTAACGTAGGAGCTGTTACCCAACAATTATTGCACGTCCTATTAGTTTTGGTAATAGACACCCATCACATCCTATATAAAGAGGGGGACTCAAGGGCCTTCATGTAGGGTTTTTTTTTCTTTACTTTTTCTCTTCTACTAGTTCCTTAGAATCAGACTGACTTAAGCGTCGGAGAATTTCCCACCAAACAAACTCTAGCAGGAGAACTTTCTTTTTTTTGATTTCAAGTTATCCAAATCTACCAAAGTTCAGTCATCAAATACTTGATACCAATCCAATAAGAGTTTTATCGGTTTTATCACTTAAAAAAAAGAAATATCACTTAAAAAGTGAGAATGCATTAATCAAAACCTCTTGATAATTGATATCAATCCAATAAGAGTTTTATCAGTTTTCATTAATTCTTCCTGCACTGTGTCTGAGATGTTTGGATTCCTCCTTATCAGATGAGTGGTGACAATCATTAGGTTTTTAATATAAAAAAAGGCTGGTTATGCTTTCAGCTCCCACTCATCCAGCCCGCGAGATGAGCTTTCCACTGCACGTGTAAACCCATCAGTCCGCCAAACGGATACGTCTTGAACGCGTAGCCGCCGCTCAATCCAAAGGAGTGGGAAAACGCCACCACATGGTGTCGGACTGTCGGGCCAGGGAAGTCGCAACCGCGGCCGGCTGTGATTCGCTCACTTTGTGCACTCAACAAAACGGCGAGGCCCACTGACTTGTCCAAGTGCCCTCCACTCGGCCCACGATATTTAGCATATGATAAGACCCAAGTTAATATGGGTCCAATAAAAATGCTCAGTAACACAAAGTTACGTAGCCCGATAGAGCTGACGGGGATTGAATCATGGACATTTCATGCAAACCGTCAACCGCGGACTTACTAAAGTTAAAACCTTTCATAGACGGGGTTTACTTATAGTCTCTAATGTTGACTTGACTTGATTTGACTTGACTATGTATTGATAAGTTAAAAATTGCACATAATTACCATGCCTTTTTTTTTTCTCCAGGATAGAGAGAGAGGCAAAGCTGGAAAAAAATAAAAATTGCTAGTATGTACTGTAGTAACTGAGGAAGCTGATTGTCAACGCATCAAGCATTGATATGTTCTGCATGAAAATGTAGTGCTACCTCTCGAATTCTAGCCCAAATCATCATGAGCTCAACCATTGGCACTACGCATGTGTGCAGTCTTAGTCCAATTGCTTCGAGCAAAGTGCTCGCATCTCTTAGATTGAAAATAGGTGCTAATTGATCTGGCTATTTTCACTACCGGTACTAATACAAGTTATTCCATATGCAGAGAGGCAACATTCCAAATATTAATATTATGAATGAAACATATTAGAAGTCTTAAGGCAAACGGGCTTATTTGCTTTTCTTTCTTAAATATGCTTGTGAAATCAACAATTATTTTGTTTTTTTATAAAAAATCAGCTTCACAGTAGTTTAAGCTATAGAAGAAGGATAGTGATTTTTCTTCTTGAGAGAAAATCTATTCAATAATAGAGTAGCAAGATAGGAGCAAGAAGCCATAAGAACAAGTCTTTTAGAACAATGAAGAAAAGAGTTGGAAATATCATTTAATTTAAAATATTTTTTTGTAATGGCTAGGCACTCCCAGTTACAGGACTCTTTGAACCTTCCAATTAGTTTGTCTGCATCCATTTCTTACAACTAAGAAAAAAGATCATTCTTTATAATATGTCAGCATTTGATTTGATACAAAATAAATATTTTCTATAAAATGCCTCTTAGTTGGATAAAATCTCTGACTCATTATGATATCATGTCTGTCAAAATATGTCTAGATTTTTTTGACAACTGACCATATTTGATTAGATCTCAAATTCTGCCTAGATTATTTCCGAATCTATAGCAACTTTTTAGATCTAACTTAGTCCGAAACCAATGTCGCCCCTTGGCCAACCTTTGATATATATTGATGCAAATACATGCTAGCCAAATCCACATTGTCCAAACAAAACTACACAATAAACTCATCTTTCACCCTTGCCTTCAATTGAGTACCAAAACCCCAAGCCGGTTTGACAAAGAACAAACGAACTATTCTCGATCCATTTGTGACCAACAACATCAAATCCTTAGTTTGACAAAGAACAAGTGTCAGCCCCTTGAGTACAATTAGCAATTAGCCCCAAGTCAAACACATGACCTCGTGCCATTGGCTAAATATAGTATTGCCGGTGAGTTTTTTTCTTTGTTTAAAACTAATGAATCCTATAATCCAAACATACACGGTTCCTTCCTTTTTGTTAACCCTCCTTCTAAGTAACACCTTGCCTCTTCTTTTTTCCCAACAACGGACAGCTCATACAATTTTAATATAAATATATCTACAAAAGTCAATTAACGACCCA
The DNA here is from genome assembly GCF_051530095.1 of Phoenix dactylifera. NCBI lineage: Eukaryota > Viridiplantae > Streptophyta > Magnoliopsida > Arecales > Arecaceae > Phoenix > Phoenix dactylifera. Next base: position 25,638,151 of record NC_143198.1, on the reverse strand, counting down.
ATCGGCAGCTTCGTCAAGAAATATCCACGCAAACTCATACATCCCATATTCACACCACCCTCCTATCCTTATCCGGAGTCGCCATGGCCCCACGCGTAATAACAGCCATGCATCCACCCTGACACCGCCATGATCATTTCTCCTTCCGTCCTCTTTCGTACTCTTACGCGGATGCAGCCAGCAATATCCCCCCTCATGCCTTTAAACCATCCACCCCACCCCTTCTCTCGCTCCAAGAACTCATCTGCAATCCAAAATCTCCCTCTCTCTCTCTCTCTCTCACACACACACTCACCAACCTTAGCTACTTTGATCTTGCTCTGTGAACCTCTCAATGGGCAATTACGTCTCTTGCACTCTCTCCGTCGGTGCCGGCGGCAGCACCGGAGCCATCACGGTGATCCTCCCGGGCGGGGAGGTCCGGCGTATGGAGGGGCTGGTCAACGCAGCCGAGCTCATGCTCGACGCGCCCGGACACTTCTTGGTGAACACGCGCTCCATGCAGGTAGGTCGGCGCTTCGCGGCGCTCTCCGCCGACGAGGACCTGGAAATGGGCGACGTCTATGTTATGATGCCGATGAAGAGGCTCAACTCAGTGATCACGGCGGCTGATATGGCTGTGTTGCTGCTGGCTGCGAACAAAAAAGTCCGGCGGGCTTCAGGAGGGAATTCAAGGGTCTTGCCGGCGTGTACCTCCTCCTCGCCGAAGAATCCACTAGCAGGGCACGAGTTGGATGAGGTCGACGATGATGTTCCGACGATGACGACGGCGATGGCGATGGAGGACTTTAAGTACAGGTTGTGCCGGTCCAGGAAGCCGACGTTGGAGACGATAGAAGAGGAGGGCATCAGCTCAAGACGAGAATTATAAGATGCATCTTTCCCTTGATTCGCCTCTTCATCATGTGCTTTTGGTGGCCTAGTGGAAGAAGAAGATTTCAGACCTAGGATTTCTTTTCAAAAAAAATCAGAGAAAAAGATTATTTAATTCGATCTATGATGGGGTGATTCTGTAGCATGGTCATTTTCCTCTAGTGGTCAGTAATCACCACATTTGTTCAATGAATATGTAAAAAAAGATTAGATAATTTGTATGGATTTGGAATTTTGTAAACTTAGAATGGTGTTGTTTGCATCTCAGAACGGGAGGTTAATAATAATAATCAAAAAAATGACTCATATTTAGAATCGAGAGTTTTCTGAAAAGAAAAGTATCAAAGGTATTATCTCTTGTTTAATAGATAGTTGCATATCCATATGGTCCAAAATTAAATCTCTTACAACAAATTTTAATCGAGAAAATAGGATTCATTTAGATCCTACGTTATCTAGAAATACTTTGATGTTAGTGAATAATAATTGCCACTCTCATTAAAAAAAATACTAGTTGTGTTGCGTGCTTAAGTCTTCACGCAATGGGTATCTAGCAGTTTCAAGTCCTCGGTGCATAGCTTGTTGATATGATTTCTTGGACCACTCAAATTTCTTATCTCGTGGTATTCTAACTTATAATTTTATTTCATTAGCTACTTGAGGATGAGATGGTATGTATTCAAACAGAATTAATATACTTGTACAATGAAAAAACAAAAATTGTCGTAATTTACTTGATCCCTTGGATTTTTGTCACAGTGTCATGGAGAGAAAATTCAAAGTGAAGGATATCTAACTATAAGTGAGTATGCGCACAATGTAACAATCACTATTTACCAATTGAAGTAAAAGTTTTATAATTCACACCTTATATTAGGTGCTAGCTATATACACACAAATTTTTGACACTTTGGAGAATAAATAGGTCATCAAATATTTCAATAAGCAATTTAATTTAATTTATGTAGTATTTTTCTACTAGTGTTGGGAGAAAAATGGATCACCCCATAAATATAATCAGAACACCCGAATCCGACGGCAAGGCCGAGCTCATGCAGACCGAGCTCAGGCCGAGCTCAGAAGACCGAGTTCATGCAGGCCGACCCGAGCTCATGCAGACCGAGCTCAGAAGACCAAGCTCGTCGTCTACATGCGGCGGCCACGCCCTGCAGCAGTCTCATCGTACCATGCTTTGCATGCTGGCCACGCCACGATACATCAACCAGGGACCATACCCTGCTACGACTGTCAACAATTAATGCGCATGGTCTCCACGGATCTCCGGGTTACTCAAAATCTCAGGCCATCCACGGCAACTCATCGACTCACTCAACTACGTCCGGTCACCCACAACAACTCATTGGCTCCAGTTCCGTCCTCCACGGCAACGCATTAATTCAGATGACCACACTCAATCATGACGGTAACTCATTTAATTCGTCCAGTCATATCTCAGGTAACCCGGCACCCCTCCTATAAAAAGGAGAACTTCTCCCTCTAAAAAGGGGGCTTTGGATTTCTACATACAGTGCATCTCCTTCTCCAAAATTAAGCCCCCCTCTGACTTAAGCATCAGAGGGCCGGCGCCGGAAATCCCGGCCATCGGCTTTTTGCAGGTCCCCCGGAGGACGCAGCCCGCCGACGTATCGCCACCCGCCACTCTTGCCGGAGCTCCTCCTTCTCAGCCAGTGGTCATCCCCGGATCCAATTTTCAGTAACAGTTGGCGCTAGAGGAAGGGCCCAAGTCGTGATCATGAGACTAAGGAGCAGAGGAGTCTCTGATACCTCCCGGCATCATGCTCCAAGCCCCGGACGCTCAGTCCAGAATCTACCACTAAGACCTTCGGCAGATGAAGCTCCACAAGTCCAACCCGAGCAGTTCGACGCACTGGTGCAGCAAGTCCAAACGCTAGCCATTGCAGCCCAAAGCCTGCAACAAGTGGAGACCCCTTCTGTGCCGCCTCCACGGGTTCACGTTAAGCAGAGGAAGAAACTTTCTCCCGAGCCATCTCAAATTAGGCATGGCTCTTGCTGCAACGACGTGGGACGTAGGGGCAACCAGTGAGAAGTAGTAGCCCAAGTCTCACGTCAACGAGTTGGAGGAGAAGAGAAATAAAAATTGAGGTCTGGAGAAGGAGAGTTATGAAATTTTAAAATGGGATTGTAAGCCTCTGTGGCAAAGGGCACAATCCCATTAAATCCCATTGCCCTTCAAACTCTTCTCTATTGTTCCGCGATCAGGACGAAGGCTACGTATCCCCACTTTCCTCGTTCGGATCATCAAGGCTTGCGGCAAGTAAGAGACCAGTATGTACTCCCTCCTCATGGGTGTAAGTTCTTAGGATGACGCTCGTGATGTCGCTCTCCCACAGAGCGTCGCCATCACCGAAGCTCCCACCGAGCTTGGAAGGACGACTTCGGCAAGCATGACCTCAGAAGGTTGCCGAGCTCAGAAGGCCGCCAAGCACAAAAGGCCGCCGAGCACAAAAGGCCGCCGAGCTCAGAAGGCCGTCGAGCTCAAATGGCGGCCGAGCTCTGAAGGCCGAGCTTAGAAAGTTGCCGAGCTCAGAAGGCTGCCGAGCTTAGAAGACCGCCGAGCATAGAAGACTGCCGAGTTCCGAAAACCGAGCTCAGAAGCCCGAGTGCAGAACGCCTCTCCCGAAGACCGAGCTTAGGATACCAAGCTCAGAAGCTCGAGCTCAGAACGCCTCCCTCAGAAGGCCGGTGCTGAGCCATGTCTTGAGGGACTTCGAAGCTCGGGAGCCATTAAAATGTCTCCAAAAGGTACAGGACGCTACTTTGGCTTTAAATAATTTTAATATTTTACCTATCTCCAGGTCAGAGAATGCAAAAAACGACCTACGGATATCTCTATCTCCAACGTCGCCCCACTCCAGCTGGGGGTGCATGATCGCCAACGGACAAAGCCATCTCCGATCTCCATCTCCATCAAAGACCCCGACCAAGCTCGGGATGCCCCGCTGAGTCGATAACGAGCCCAAGCTTCCTCGACCTCAGGAAGCATTGCGGGGTCGACAGCGAGCCCAAGCTCCCTCGACCTCGCGCATGATCCCCCGACTAAGGTCGGGATGCCCCGCTGAGTCGACAGCGCGCCCAAGCTCCCTCGACCTCGAGAAGCATCGCAGAGTCGACAGCGAGCTCAAGCTCCCTCGACTTCGCGCATGATCCCCCGACTAAGGTCGGGATGCCCCACTGAGTCGACAGCGAGTTCAGACATTCGACGACACTTCGATGACATTCAACGACATGTCGACGACACTTCGACGACATTCGACGACACTTCGACAACATTCGACGACATTCGATAATATTTCGACGACATTCGACGATATTTCGACGACATTCGACGATATTCGACGCCTCCTACGACAACACACCCCGATCTGAGTGGGGGCGCTGTTGGGATCCCTCGCACGCCGCAGAAAATTTCAGAAAAATTCTGCGCGCAGCGGAAGACATGCGCGAGATCCCGTCATCATGCATGAACGTATTTTAAAACCATCGTTCGTAGATAGATTAGAATTAAATACTTTTACATAATATTAGGAAGATTAGATCAGATCTTCATCTTGTGCGGGTAGATATTCACCGCAATCTGATGATCGTGGTAATTGTTGAAAGGTTCGCTTGAAGCCACACACGCATCCGACCTCTACGGGTATCCACACGAGGCAGAGGACCAATCCAAACTCTCTAATCTCCCCTGGGTGCTAGCTCCCTTGCAGAGATACGTTTTGATGGTTGAAATCCTTTTTTTTTGAATCAACTCTTGATTGCTTCCAAGGAGGGAGGTTCAAGGGGGCCCGCATGCCCTCCTTTATGAATCAACTTCAACGTGAGACCCTTATTTTTTTGTTGGCGGCTGAAAAACCAGAGGAGAAGGGGGCTGCTTCACGGCTCAAAGGAGAGGACAATACCCATGTACGGCAACCCCTTTTCTCCTTTTAAGATAAAGGTTGGAGCTCCTAAAATTTAGGAGCTCCATCCTTATATATTAGCCAAAAGGAGGGGCGTGCGCCCCTCCTCATCCTCCATCACGCACGCCCCCCCACTTGATCTAATCAAGTGGGGTTTGGGGCTTAATCCTAGGTGGTTTAGTCCTTTTCCAAAAAGGACTAGGTGCACCTATTTGCATCCCTTCAAATCCTAATCCAATTAGAATTCAATTGAACTATAACTCAATTGACCTCTTCAATCCTAATCCAATTATGAGTCTTTTAACTTATTAGATTAAAATTAATTAAGACTTAAGAAATCCTAATCTAATTAGGACATATTAAATTTCAGTCCTAATCTAATTAGGACTCTAGAAATTCTACTCCAAGTAGGACTCTAATTTAATTTGGAATCCTAATTTAATTAGGACTCTAGGAATCCTACTCCAAGTAGGACTCGTATTTAATATGATCAAGTCCAATTAATTCAATTAAATTGCAATCCAATTGCAGTTATTCCTTCTTCAACTCACTAACTCTTAGTGGGTTTACCAATTATCAATCAAATTAATAATTATAAATTATTTATGATTCCAAATCATAATTCAACCATCGGATCGGTCAATACCTCTAATGTGTGTGACCCCATAGGTTCTATTCTGTTTGGTAGTGAGATATATTACGATCTCTATCACAATATCATTGAAAACTCCTTTCAATGGGTTGGAACAATTCCAACTCAACTCACTAGGGATCATCGATCATCAAGATAGTCCTTTTGAGTCTCACCATCCACCATTGACACCTAACAGCATGTAATGGCCACCCAGCAAAATGGAATGATGAACCTTTAGGTGTAGTTATCGTATGACACAGTCCTTCTATCGTGGATCCCTGTAGGACGGAGGTCATGGATAACTCGTCAAACCCCATCGTCTGTCATATGTCAAATTTATTCGACTTGAGTTCGAGAGTGGAAAACTCCTTTTCCACTGTACATACTACCCCGGCCGAGGATTTACGAACTCAGTCTCATAAATTACATAGGATCTTTCCTAATCTATCAAGGTCGATAGATTCCATCTAGATGCACCCCTACTCCTACAGTGAACCTACTGTAGCCAATCTGCACCACAAGAATCCAAATGGCTAGGGCCCATGTTTATGTGCTCGTTAAACTACTACAACCTCACTGTGAATAGTTGAGGCATCGCAGGTCAAAAGACCAGTCATACAACTGCAGCATCAAGTAAGTCACTGGCGAGTGGATAGACATCCAAGTGGCTACTTATTTTGGTCACGCTCAATACCCTTATTCTCTAACAAGCACTTGCACAATTGCTCCAGTGTCCCTACACTGTGGACTCAAGACTCGTCTATCAAAGAAAGCAATATGTGCACTGATCTCAGCGGATCAATCACCGTCCTCGTGATGATCCATCGATCAGAAGCAATTCAAAAATTAATCACCAATGACACATGCCTCGAATTCTCAACTCTTGAGAATATGCGTCATCATCTTATTAATTCCTTGGACGATTCATGGACACATAAGAACATGAATGAAAAGAATGCCCAACTTAATAAATTTATAATTAGGTCAAGTACAAATTTATATCCTAGAATAAAATAATGCGTCAGCCAAATTGGCTTCTAGGGCATACTTCTAACAGGCGCCCTGCTGAGTCGACCACAAGCCAAAGAAGGCCGCTGAGTCGGCCTGAAGTACTTAGCTCCAACTGCATGAGAGGTACACCCTACTTGGCACGTACATCTCCATAGATATTTGGCTATATTATAGGATGATCGACGATTGGAATACCTCCTTCGCTCGAGCCAAAAAGCAGCTCGAACTCGAAAGTCGGAGGATAGTATTGGTGAAAAAATGGACCACCCCACAAATATAATCAGAACACCCGAATTAGACAGCAAGGCCGAGCTCATGCAGACCGAGCTCAGAAGATCGAGCTCATGCAGGCCGAGCTCAGAAGACCGAGCTCATGCAGGCCGAGCTCATGCAAGCCGAGCTCCGAAGACCGAGCTCATGCAGGCCGAGCTCATGCAGGCCGAGCTCAGAAGACCGAGCTCGTCGTCCACGTGCTGCGGCCATGCCCTGCAGTAGTCTCATCGTACCATGCTTTGCTTGTTGGCCACGCCACGACACATCAACCAGGGACCATACCCTGCTACAACCTTCAACAATTAATGCGCATGGTCTCCACGGATCTCTGGGTTACTCAAAATCTCAAACCATCCACGGCAACTCATTGACTCACTTAACTACGTCCGGTCACCCACAACAACTCATTGGCTCCAGTCTCGTTCTCCACGACAACGTATTAATTTAGATGACCACACTCAATCATGACGGTAACTCATTTAATTCACCCAGTCACATCTCAGGTAACCTGGCACCCCTCCTATAAAAAAGGAGAACTTCTCCCTCTAAAAAGGGGGCTTCGGACTTCTACATACAGTGCATCTCCTTCTCCAAAATTAAGCCCTCCTCTGACTTAAGCATCGAAGGGCCGGCGCCGGAAACTCCGACCACCGACTTTTTGCAGGTCCTCTGGAGGACGCAGCCCGCTGACGTAGCGCCACCCGCCACTCTTGCCAGAGCTCCTTCTTCTCAGCCAGTGGTCATCCCCGGATCTAATTTCCAGCAACAAAAATATATAGGAGTTTCCACGTCCCAGGAACTAGGATTACCTTCCTAGTACTCTTAATGCCTTCTTTTATGGAGACATAAAGCGAGAAGAGAAAAGAAAAGGAAGGGGAATGAGAGAAGAGAGAGAGGAGGAAAAGAGAACCTTGAACCACAAAAGAGAATAGAGAGGAAGAGAAAAGAGATACAAGATTAAAAAAAGAGAAGAGAAGGAAAGTCAAATTTTCTCTCTAACATCTTTAGCTAAACAAAAGAAATTGGGTTGAAAAAAACAGAGGATTCTTACTTTTTCTCTTTGTTTTTTCTTCTCTTCTCTCCACTTTTCCCTATCCAATCAATGCAAATGCTAGTGAAGAAAACTTGCCTGTATGCCATGGGATATTTGTTGATGTAATTATTTGTAGTCGGAAAATATGAGACTTACTTAAGTCTGAATTCAGACTTTAGTTTGCCTCCGCATGCTTAATAAGATTCTCTTCTCGATCATGTACACATTATTAATGGCAAAGTTCCCTGTTGAAATATCAAAGCTCAATCAAAGTCCCAATTAAAACTTTATTGCATCCTTTGTGGCATGAGGAACCTGTTGATGTTTTCCTTTTTTTTTTAATGACTTTAAGAGCTGTTTCGACGGTGGGGAAAAGTTTTTTAAAATTTCAACACAGAGTTTGAAAAATGCACCCGATTCTTAATTGAACTGAACCTAACAACTTTAGAAAGCTTACATTTTTTACTCGTAGTAGGTTAATAATACTATCATTACAAGAATATATAAAAGATTAGGTGGGTTGTTAGAGGTCAGTGCCTAAGCTATTAACATAAGCAGAGTTTGGAATTTTTCAACATTCAGTAATGGATGAGCCATGAGTGGAAACTTCACACGGCTTGGTTTGGATGATGAGATGGTGAGAGGCTCGGTGTTGCAAAGATATCAGAGCATGCAAATTGAGCAGAATGAAACATCGAAATAAAATTTAAATAAAAATAAATTACTATTATTATATTAAGGATATTTAAATTAAGATAAAAGTTATACAACTTTGGGCCGATCTATTTTTAAACAAGCAAATGTAGGCAAACCGAATTAATTGAACCGAAGGCCCAAATGAAGAGGTACAAACAAATCTTGCAAAATAATAAGAAATTTATCCCTGAGAACCAGGGCTCCTCGAAGATGCTGGAAAAAGAGTGCATTAAGCATTACATGTCCATAAGATGCAGAAATGAAAGCTTCACAGACACTCTTATCTATGAGTTTGGGTTGCATAATGTAGTAAATTGGATTCGATTAAATTAGATCGGTGTAGATATACCGTAAATTAAATTAGATGAGATTAGACTCTAAGGTAGCATTTGGTGACCAAAATGGGATCACCGAGATGATTTTATATCACTGGCGATTCTTATCCTGAGATAATCTGATCCCCGATAATTTAAGATCACCGTATTTGTTATGCTATGTTCTACTAATTAAAAATTCTCAAGTATCTCTGAGTAACCTATTTAGTATTCAATGAGAATCCAAAATTACTTACTATGTAATACCAAAATTACCCCTAATATATTTCATAAAATATATTTATTAATCATATAAAATATATTATAATAAAATATTAATATATTAATTATTAATATATTCTATAAAAATATACTTATTAGTCCTATAAATTATTAATCCTATAAGTATATTAATTATTATTATAGAATTAATATTTGTATTTATACTTATAATATATTTTTTAAAACTAATAATTATTTTGATTAAAAAATAAGACAAATAGAAATAAGATATTAAATACTTTCATTATATAAATACAAAGTACAATAATATTTTTACTATAATTTAAAATTATCATTAAATAATAATATAACAATAATATAATTAATAATATATTATAATATAATATTTTATAAATATTATATATATATAATATTAATAACATATTGAAATTTTTTTTTTGCGAGACTAAGACGTATTTTTGTTCTCAATTTTTTAGCCCAAAATTATTATCCTCGGGTGTTCTTGGATTCTCGACCTTAAAGACGGGCAAAGGTGGAGATGATTTAGCATTACTGTTATATAAAATTATGGTAGTGCAATCAAATACGGTAACCTAATATTTTTATTCATATTATTCGCTTGAGATGTTCATCCGATACCAAACAGCCGCCGATGGTGTAACATAACGCACAGAAACCGCTACAACGTTTGGCTTTTAAAAGACGGTCCGAGATATACGATATGAATCCGGCTGAATCCAAGCGTATACTTCTTTCTTGACGTCTGTCCTCGTCTTCTTGCCCCGTTTCCATCTCCAGTCCTCTCTCGCCCTCCTAGGGTTTTTCGGGCTTCCCCTCCGACATCCCTGTTTTCCGGCGAGAGGCAGAGATAAGGATCCCCATGGCCGGAATTCGGTGGCCGCCGGAGGACTCCGAGCTGCTCCCACCCCGTCCACCGACCACCGCCGACCTGATCTCAGACGACGACCGGTCCGTGGCCGCGGACTCCTGGTCCATAAAGAGCGAGTACGGGAGCACGCTGGATGACGAACAGCGCCACGTCGACGCCGCCGAGGTCCTCGCTGGCGGCAACTTCGCGGCCGCAGCCTCCGATTACAGGTCTCTCCTTTTTCCTCTTCTCTCTTTCCAGTTCTTGGAATTTGGGGGTTTCCGGGTGTCCTTTTTCTTTTGGATTTCTTGATTTGTTGCTTTAGAGTAGGTTATGCTGATGAGTCTTTGGGATGCTGAAACACTTCAAATTACTTTGATTGCATCAATAAGATAGTCGATTACCTTCAGATTTTATATTTCTAGCGGTTGGTCTGAGTGTATGGTTATGCTTGTTACTTGCATCCAGAGCATTGCGGAAACAGTTCATGGCAGCGGTTCTGGTAAAGTTAAGTTCAGCAAAAACCTTGAACATTTGCTTATGGGACTTAAACCTATGTCTATGTTATGTGGCTTTAGGATTGTTAAAATTTGGGGAAACTTTTACCTCGCGAAGAGAGTGACAGCTATGAACTGATCTGGCTTTTTGTTAAGATCATGAATCATGATCGAGATCTTTTGTATGGATTTTTGTTGAGGAACTTGATTGTTCCCTTAACACAGGTAGGCCTATGAAACTGCGTATGAAAGCAGTAGAAGTAGTCAGAAATCTCTATGAAAGAATTTTTTGGGCAAGAAAAGATTTTGGCACTGGGAAGAAACTAGAGATGGTGAACAAGGCTGTGTTTGCTCCTTGATTTTCTGATATGTGTGCTTTGCACCACAGCATGGGCATATCTCGGGTCAACAGAAATGATAACTATTTGGGGGAACCTTTAAATACCACATTCTTTGTAGTATTTCCTAAAATGACCTGGAAGTTTGATTCAGGAGGATCCTTAGACTTGATGTAGACCACAATGAGCGGGGCTGGACAGAGTTCAATCGCGAGATGGGGAAACAAGCATTTTTTCACCTCCAATACTGATTTAGCAAGAGCTAAACACCCTAAACAGGGGGAGCCCTGATCTAGGAGGATCTTTAGACTCGATGTGGACCATGTTGACCACTACGAGCGGAGCTGGACGGGGTTCAAGAGCAAAATCAGCCACATCGGGAAGCCGAGTCGCAACCAAACTTTCGAAGGCCATAATTTGGTCATACGATGTCCGATTGAGATGATCTTTTTTTTTTTTTTTTTTTTGAAATTGGGTATCTTTTCGAGATCTGCAACTTTGGGCCAACCTTCTAGAAGGTTGAATCGAGCGTTTAGGGCTCGAAATGGGCTGGTCAAACCGAAAGTTTTCTTTTCGAATGAGGCTTTGACCGGGCGTAGCTTTCTATCTGATAAAAATCAGACGGAGCGACAGAAGGCAGAGTTGACGTAGAAGTCGAGATCTACCTCTTCGAGATTTTTAGCTTTTTTCTACTAGAGATGTTTATTTTATGAAAAAAGAGTAAAATTTCGCAATCTTTTTTTTTTTTTTTTTAGGAATTCGAGTTGAGTGGGTTGAAGGAAATCTTTCTTCTCCCCGATCGAATCAAAGTTGGTGCTATGAGCCTAGGTATCCAAGTGATCAAGTAATTGCACAGTGGTAAAACATAGAATTTATAACCCCCATTCTAGAAGAAACTACAATCACAGATAATGCCTTGAAATCTTTAGAATCTGGATGCTTCCCAATAGTTCTTTGGCGATGCTCCTCCCACAATTTCCACTCACTGTATGAGGGATCATGCATCATACTTTTGGTCTCCCATAAAAGAAATGTGATTGTTGAAATTAGTTAACTATTCAACTTGTCATCCCGGTGAGAGTTAAACTATATTAGCCATGAAAAGGTGATGACACCATTAATGTCAAATGTAATCATGATGAACAATATGAGATACTCTATGATAAGGGTCTCTATGATTCTATACCACACTTAAGCTTGGATTTAAAATGTACAACAGGGTTCCACATCCTTGAAAAGGAGGTCCTGAACCTACTAGAAGGATGGCAATCCCATCCTCCTACCTCCCAACCTGGAAAAATAAATCTGTTGCAATCCTAGATGAATTGATAAGCCTATTCAAAGAGGAGCAAAAGAACTGCGAAAAAACAGGTTCTGCGAATACCCATAAGGGCCACTTTGAGCTACTTGAATTGATAAGCCTATTCAAAGAGGAGCAAAAGAGCTGCGAAAAAACAGGTTCTGCAAATACCCATAAGGGCCACTTTGAGCTACTGAAACTCCGAAAGGACAATGTCATGTAGCACATATATCGTTGAAGTAGCAGAAACTTCCCAATTTTCAGTGAAAAAAGGATGGAAAGCGGGCAAGCTGACTCAGCATGTGCTAGTAGTGGAACATTTGAAGTGCAATCCATGACCTAGGATGGTAGTGCAGACCAAGTGGATGCGAAACACCAAAAATGATGAATAAATCAAACAATTTCAACATAAAATGCCCAATTCAACAAAAAATGATGGATAGTTGGTTGGGTAGGTGGATTATGTTTTACTCGGTGTTTGTAGAGCTCAAATTAGTGGTTTACATGGCTTGTGCTGGTTTCAAACAAAGGGAAGGGTGGGGGGGGGGGGGTTGCAAGGTGGGGAAAATGGGAAAATGAAGTAAAATTTATCAATAGAGGGAGAACAAGGATTTAGTATGTCTTGCCAAATGAGTACATATAAAAGAACAATTATATGGATCAGAGGGAAAGAAAAATCAGGATCAGGTTTTATATGGGGAAGACAGTTTGATATCTTGTTATTGCTATCAAATAAACCACTGAAAAATTTGAGGACTACTACTTGTAGAGGGAGATCGTTTGCATGATATTTGCAGATGTTGGTTAGAGGTTGGTGGGCAGAGGAAGAACCACTGTGAAAAGACCATATGCAAATCGCAATTGGATTAAGTATCACAAGGATTTACTGAGTCCAACAACTCTCTAGCAGCTGCCAATGATCGGATAGTTGAAAGCTGCTCACAATCTAACCAAACTGATCTGTGAGTTCATGCGATGACTGTTATGGCACTGGGTCTTAATCTTGTGGCTGGATAATTGAATGTGAACTTGCTCTTTTTTTGGTAACTCTGTTAAAATTTCAATCAAAGGTCAATTAGTCTAATCTTAAATTGGTATCATAAACTTGAGGAGGATATGTATTGGACCGAATATTTATGCCCAGTTCAAGTATATATATTGCATAAAGTCACACTGAGCTCACATTGTTTCCGTAGTGCTGCAGTGTGAGTGCTCGATATTTTAATTGTAGATACTAATGTTGTCTATGAATGGACAAAGTACATATCATGGACATCATGCTATTCACATGTTTGTACATTGAAGGCACTCTATAGTTATGAAGGTTTGTGATTTATTATGTTTTGCCATTCATGTACCCCAGTGAAGGTCAGAATCACAATGGACACTAAACTTAGTTCTCTTTCCTCTTGATTGATAATGGTCGCTTGCTTATCATCTCCTTTCCTTGGCTGAGGTCTTAATGGAGGAGTCCACCATCGAGATATTGCTACGTGGACACTTGTGGGTCTTTCCCATCAGGAGAAACTTATATTCTGGTATCAGTTACACCCCATTTTGATGCATGATCATGCTTTTCTTTAAACATGCAAACTTAATCTGAAAACAATCTAAATCTTTCACAAAACATAAGAAACAATATAAACGACTAAAGTGCCTAATAGCATTAGAACTCATATAGAGCTAAATGATTCTAATAAATAAGTCATTTTGCTAAAATTAGTGTCACTAAAATACTCTGCACCCAGCTGAAATCATCTGTTGTAATGCAAAAATGTTTCTACAACATATACTTTGAGCTAAAGTATCCCCCTTTTAGCTCAAAAAAGCACTTGGAAGTTTCTTTATGCTAGTTCAATCTGATCCTCATTTTACTTATATAAGAAGACATTGACCAAAATTCTTGCTCTTCCGCTTGAGCATGAATTTTAAGATGCAAACTGTTCAGTTCAGAAATTTGACCCTCTTTGTACAATAATCCTGCACTTAGATGCCCTTAGTCCTGCATCTTAAGGAATTTAGACTATTAAATCTTTATTCATTTGAAAGATAGTGATACAATTTGTGTATTGAGTATCACACTCTCTTCTATTATTCAGCTTCCTTGGGAACACACGCTCACACACTCACACGTGTGTGTATATATATGTGTGTGTGTGTGTTGCGTGTTTGTCTGCATGATTATGTGTGTGTGCGTGTTTGCATGTTTATACTGAATGTTGTTTGTAGTCTTCATCTTGTCTTCTTGTTTAGCAAGGATAGAGGAATCTGTAAGACCCAAGATTTTACATGCCAGAGCTGTACTTGTGTTGAGGAGGGTCATAAACTCCTGAGGAGAAAATGTGCCATGTTTATGTCTTGTCTGTCCTTGAATTAAAGCAGTTCTGCTGGAGCATGAACCTCTTTATTGACATTTCTTACTTTGTTGTTATGGTATTGTTCTTTAGAGACATCATTTTGTAAAGAAAGACTGTGCTTTTTCTCTCTCATTGCAAAGATTTAAAATTTGAAGTGTTTGTTAGACTGTTGTTTTTATTCCTAATTTTTAAGATCTGGCAAACTTTTGCTTTGGCATTCCATCTGGAGTTGCGACACTACTTGAAATTATATTGATCAATATATTGACAAAGAAAAGAATGATGCTCATGATGAGTTCTTAGTTATTCTTGTAAAGTACCAGTCTTTTGTTTGTATTGACCATTCTGGTATGCTATTGCTAGCTTTCGCAGTAGTTGGTTTGAAGTTACTTTTTTTTTTTTTTCAAAACAGTTCAGATAAGGATGAGCCAGATGCCAGTGAGGTTGAAACGTCAATGTTGGGCTTTCAGAGCTACTGGGATGCTTCTTATGCAGAGGATCTTGCTAATTTTCGTGAACATGGCCATGGTGGTGAAATTTGGTTAGTAGTACTCTAAAATGCTGACTTAAGTGGCAACTTCATTGTTTCAAACAATTAACCTTGCAATCTTTAGTTTCAGGCTGTTCTGTAAAATAATCATCTTAATTTATCTGGCTCTTATTGTTTGTTCTTTTTAGTTTATTTGGATTATTATGTCTCACTGGCAACATATGTGAGGTTTTGTTTTGCTATCTTTTTGCTCCTTCTAGTTTACTTTTCCTGTACAGATGATTGATTCACTTGTTTCTATGAGGGAGAGAATTGCTATTAAGAAGCTAAACTATATATTAGCTTCATCGATGGTTATTTGTAAAATAATTCATCCCCTGCCTTCTCTGTGGAAAACATATTTAACATACAATGAGTTGTATATCTGTTTGAAACTTTGAATTCTGATATCTTCTGCCTAGCAATATTTGTTTCTTCATGTTTATGTAAGTTATCTGTTGTGGTGCTGCGGACTAGAATCTAACAAATAGGAATCACCTTTGCAAACAATGTTAATATTGGGTGTATATGTGCTTTAACCTTAACTGTTTGGGCTATATGGAACAAGCAATGCATAAAAAAACAGATGATGTTGTTCTCAAAGACAATGATTGCCATGGGGAATATTGCGTTTGGGCAGATATAAGCATTGTATTCTAAGGTATATTTGATGATGGTGGTTGTATGAGAGGACTGTGTCTGTGGACACTTAATTTTATTATATGCATTGCATGTGATTGAACTAAAAGGATAGATTATTTGATGGATGGTTGCTTTCCTATCAAGCATCTCTGTTTTAAAATATTGGTGTGTTTGATGGGTTGGTTGTGACTCCGTCACGTGATTTGGGAGCAAAGGCAGTAGGCTGTGATCCATCAACCAGTTAGCAGGGATGGAAATTAATGCTTCTCTGTTCTATCTTCCATCTTTAATTCATCAAGAGGCTGTAGGAGCACATAGGATAAAAAGAAAGCTGGTTGTAGTTATCGAAGGAAAAAAAAAGGTGGGGCATGACTCCCTTGGAGAAAGAGAATGAGGGAGCCATTCAGGAGTTCCCTATATATAGTAGTATACAAGACAGTTAAATAGATATGTCTAGTACCAGACTTATGTCTGGTATTTCACTGCAAGCATTTAATTTTCAGTTAGGCTAGTGCTGCTTGCTTCAGCTGCATGTTTAATTCCGATTCTACTTGGTACTAGTGATTCTGCTGTGCTTTTTTGCTTTAATATTTTGCAGTGCAAGTTATTGGTGATTTATATTAATCCTGCCTTTCATATTGTGGATGACCATTTTTTTTTAGATTTCCATATTTTTGAGAGATTGGAGAGGTTGGATGCAAGATTTCTTGGATCGCCTATGAATTTATTATGGTATACTATATATTGATCAGAAAATTTACAAATTTACAAAAGAGATCATGCTGGATCTATATTGACTCAACTTTAAATATTAAAGAATATGTAGCTGCACTATATGTTGTTTATACAGAGCTTCATGATGAACATGCGCTCAGGTAAATACCTTTCACATGCAATCATGTGAATATCTTTTAACTGTATTGACTATCTCCATTTTAATCAGCCCGAGGGTTTCTGTATCAATCCCTTTAAGAATCTATTTGTTTATGATTGTACAAGTGACTTATGTGAGGAAAATTCACGTAAGCTTTCACCAGAGTAGTTTAAGCCAATCAAAGCCATAACATTGGCAAAATCATTTGCCCAATTCGGTCAATTAATCTATGCTTTCAGATTTCACTTTCTCCTAAAATTTGTCGTACAAAGTTTTTTTTTCTCCTAAAATTAATCTATGGTTTCAGAGTTCACTTTCTCCTAATATTTAATGTGCTCTCTCTAAATTAAAATATGCCACGGTGTACTTCAATGTGGTAGACTTTTTATTCTCCCATATTTTGTGGTTTGATTTGTGGAAGATTGGTCTGTGACAAATCAAATAAACAGTGACAAATTTAATTGAGGACAGAACGTAATATTGCAAACTATAGGTTTCCTATGAGCATAGACAGCCACCCTCCAACAAGATAAAGAATACTCCCAGACCACAAATGAAACCAAGCCTGTTTTTATATTTGAACACATGATTTATATAGTTGGAGGCCTCTAAAACATATTATATTTGGGTTTTAGGTATTTTAATTCTAGATTCTCTGGATTCTCAATATAAGTGGGTCATCTACTTTGTGCTTGTAACATTTTTGAGTTCAAAACCACAAATGCTGTACATGGAATCGTTGTTCATCTCACTTGTCCTGTCTCCATATATGTATTGAGGATTTGACTCCAATTGGCTTTTCTGCCAGCAGGTTTGGTGTTGAAGTCATGGATACTGTTGCAACTTGGACTAAAAACTTGTGTGAGAACATGTCCCAGGGTCGGAATGTAGCTGATGACAGCAATTTTAAATCTGAATCTAGCAAAGCCTTCAAGGACTTGTCCAGCTGTAGTGTGCTTGACCTTGGAACTGGAAATGGTCTGCTTCTGCAAAAGCTTGCAAAACAAGGGTATTCTTACTGAATATTTGCTTCATACTATTTGATGCTTCTATTTTGCACAGATTTTTCTAGTATGTTTTTTTTGTATGGAATGTAAGAATATGTCTGCCATGTACTTCCATTTGGTTCCTATTTGGTTTTATGGGATGTCGTGTTGGATGATACTACATAAGAAAGCATCTAGTTTGGTTTCTTGCACTTTCCCGGAAGTTGTTGAAGCGGGTGCATGATAGCTACATAATACTTAGAGTGCATTCTAAGAGAAAGATATGGGGTTATGTAAAATGTAATGCTTTTGTGTTCTCGCCATATTTTGCAATACTTATGCATTTCTTGCTTTGGTTCATATTCAGCTTTGCTGCTTTGTTCATTAAATTCTTTATATTCAAAGACAGATCAGATCATTTATTATGACAATTTGCAGCAATTTCACAAGATACACTGTTCATTGCAGACAATTAGGCCTATAAATTTATGTATCATTTATACCAGCAAAAGCTGAAGCAACCAACTAAATTCTTTAGAGAAAACCTTCATAAGGACCTTAAAAAATGGGAAAAGAATTAGATGCAGTTCAGACCATATAAATTGTCGAGACTGAGTCAGTGCCTGCAGTGGAGTTAGTCACATTAAGCTCTCTTTTTATGCTTGAAGCATCTTCTATCAACTTTGTCAGTATTTTACATAAATGCGATCTGAATCCCCCAATCTAAAACATGCCTATGTTACAAGACAATAGATAAGAAAGATATTATAATTTTGGATTGGTGATTGGATGGTGGATGTAGTACTGGAACATAGACTTTTTTGTTGGCATCGGCAACCGACATATTTTCCGATATTTTTCCTGTTGAATCACTCCATAGAAGAAATCTAACAGGATATTATAATTATCAATATTTTGCGTTGCCTTCATGACAGGAACCATCATATAGCTGTTTCAACAATACAGTAGTAGACAGCATATACTGCCATGTTATGTAGGATTGAAAAGTTTATGCCAATGAACATGTTTATAGGGACCAATTGAAGGATTGAATCTTTAAGTAACAGTCGATTTGGGTCATTCCACACTCTTCTCTCTGAATGTGTGCAATATGCAAGAAACTAATATTTAACTGATTTTTTTTCAGGTTTTCCGATTTGATGGGAACTGATTACAGTGAAGGAGCAATCAGCCTTGCACGAAACCTTGCTATTCGTGATGGATTTCCCCAAATAAACTTCTTGGTATGTCATAGTCTCAATTTGTGGCAATGCTGCTGGACTATTGTTCTCATTTCTGGCCATCATCAATCAATCCAATATTGCACTCATACATCCATAATAAACATACATACATGGATAGATACATCCCTACACATAGACATACATATATAGGTACACACATATATATAGACCTAGAATATATGCCTTTTTAAGAGCTGTTGATAATTTTAGGTGGATACCCTTACAATAAATATATTTGCAATATCAGTTGATAATTTTATCATTTTCCTTGGACAGTTGAATAATTTCTATTATTTCTGAAACACGTTCTTGTTCATGTCTTGCCTTGTTGCTGTTCTGCTTTGACATCAAAAGGTTGCGCTGAGGTCCGGTTCTGTTATTTCATTCTTATTGCAGATATCTAGCATTTTTAAGTTAATATTGTTTTTTATTTCTATGTGACTGATTTTCTATTTTTGTTTTATAAGCTTTGAATCTATCTGAAGTCCCATCATAGGTCTTATGTATAAATAACAATATGTAATTTTATCATATATAGATGACATTGTTGTATTTAGCCATGTCTTCTGACAGCTCCATATCTGTTTTATAGATCTTTGGGTGAATTATGTTTGTGATGTTGTGTGGCATAACTGCAGGCTTTACATCTACTTGTTTTGTTGATGATTTTTTTAAAAATGAGCTAGCTCTGAAAACAAAAATGAAACTTTTGCATGGTCATACCTGCTAGTTTTATGCCTCAGAGATGAATATATTCTCTTATCACTTATCAAACTTGCTATTTTCCTTCTTCATCTTGGCACTTTCCAAATTTGGTGAAACTGTAGAGGGTGATTCCTTGTTATATGAGCTTAAACTGTTTAACCTATTAGGTAGTATGTCTCTGTACCAATCGATAGCCTCCAAGGCTTCGTGGAAGGCTCCTTTCTTTCTGAAAGTTGCCATTGCTAGGCATTTGGCATCATGTTGAAGAGGTGATGTTTGGTTGAAAGCAACTTCTAAAACACTCTCAGACTTTGATAAATCATATCTTGATCCATAATGCACCCACCCAAATTTTTGTGTTCAGGTATTGTTGATAAATTTGCCCTCAACTTTGCCTTTGGCTAATGAAATGAGTTGTATGCAAACTTCCATGGGCGATAAACTTCAGAGGCCATGAAGATCGTTAAGCATGAATGATGAAATCATATACCTAGTTGCTGACGAAAGCATTCGCTTTCTACCTTGAGTGTGGACTAAATTGCTTGCTACCAGAATTTACTGACATTATACTTTTCCTAGTTATGTAGAATGATTTCAGATGTGCATTATGTGGTCCATAGAGAAGCTAAGCAACCTGCACCAAGGCAGCAAACCCAGGCTGGGTGCTATGTCAGATACACGACAGCTCAATGCTACTTGAATCATCTAATTCTGGCTGATGAAAATTGATATGTGAAAGACTAGAATTTTTGGGTATCGCTAGAAAAGTTATAGTGAAGTTTTTGCATGATATTATTGTCTTTGCCAACTAAACTCATGAATCTTAAATTAGTCTAGACCATGATTGAAAAGCTTGAAGTCAAACTTGAAGTAAGACATGCCTTGGATTTGATTCTGATTGGCATTTCTAGGAAATATTAATTCACTGTAGCATTAAAAAAGAGTGAATTTGTAGCATTAGAGAGGAACATTTTCTGTTTGTGTGCAACTTCTTTTTTTTATTGTATAAATATTTTATGCTGAAGTTAAAGCACCAAATGCATTTAATCTCAGTCAGGCCCAGCTAATTATAGTCAAGTGCAATTTAATCATTAATTTGGGCAAAATGGCAAAGATTTTTTTATTTTAGGACACCTTATCTTCAATTTTTTTCGAGATTGCTTGCAATGCACATAACTGCACTGTTGCTTTGTATGATCTTGCTATAGTTAGTTAGTTTGGATAAATTTCATCATTTGAGATCTTGATAAAATAGAGGTCTAGTATCTTATTTTAATGTATGGCAAAATTATGGCTGAGAATTGGCTCTGCTTATCAATTGTGCTCTTGAAATGTTCTTGCACTTATAAATTTATCATGTATCACTATTGGCTATAAAGGTTTCATATTTATGTATATTTGCATGTTTTGGTTCTTGGATCTTAATCTGACACATTTGTTGTAGGTTGATGATGTTCTGGAGACAAAATTGGACAGAAAATTTCATGTTGTGATGGACAAAGGCACATTAGATGCCATTGGGTTACATCCAGATGGCCCTGTCAAAAGGTAATATTACTTAAAAAAGTTAAATTTAGGTACTTCGTTACTGGATCTTGGTTTGTATGTTTCAATTTCCTGATTCCATCAAAATGTTCCACAAGTTTTGGATGCATTAAATTTACCTTTTAAAACGAGAAAAAAGAAAAGTGAAATGATTTTCTTCCTCATAACTGATGCATAACCAGATAAAGGGCTACATATATTAACAATATCTTGGCTAGCTGTTATGGGTTGAGCAATGATTTGAATCAGGTATATCTACCCAAGAATTTGATTAATGTTGCCACCATTTCTGAAAGTTTTTTGGTGCGTGACTTGGTGTTCATTATAAAAGAAAAATGATCAGATATGGTGGATATGATATTAGTATCATCTGATGCTTCTTAATTAATGCAGGTATAGAGTACTGCAAAATTTTATTTGTATTCATTACATGATTTTTATATTATTGTTTTTTTTCAGGATAATGTATTGGGAGTCAGTATCAAACTTGGTAGCTCCTGGCGGGATATTGGTCGGTGCTCTTTTATCTGGATGGTTTCTTGAGATCTGAATGATCTGTTCCTGTCACCCTTATACCTTCTGTTCATCCTTGACCATCATATTCCTTATATTTTGTGCTCTTTTTTATTGATGCATTTGAGCACATATCGCAGGTGATCACATCATGTAACAACACCAAAGATGAGTTGTTGCTAGAGGCGGAAAACTTCAACAAAAGAAGGCGTACTGCCGAGGACCTGGACCAAGAGGCAGGCAATGGGGCTGCTGTCTTTCGATACCTCGATCATGTCCGCACATATCCTACCATTATGTTTGGCGGGGTGGAAGGGTCGCGTGTGTGCACTGTTGCATTTCTGCGAAATTAAATCCTTTTTATGTAGTCTTCCAGTTTATTCATGGAGCAGGGCCTGCTGTTGACTTGGAATACCCAGTACTTTTCCAGTTAGGAATGGTGTCCTTAGAGCTACTTGCTCTTCTGGTTTGAACAACAGCAGCAGAGGTGAACATGTTTTAATTTGGGTTGATGATTGGTGATGGGAACACTGAACTGATACTTCGTCCAGAACTGTTCAGTTGGATTTTTAGTAGGCATTGATGACATTGACTGCCTATGTAGTATACAAGATTTTTTTTTTCAAATTTACATTTGGTTCGCTCATGAGCAAAGCATCAAAATTTTCATGTCATGTTCTGCGACAACGTACAGTTGGTGAGGATCCAAGCTCATTATTGTCATGTAAACTTCACACCGCTGCCAAAATCGTTCCAGATGTCAATACGAAAATTGCGTCATAAATTTTTATGCTGCATTTAGTTGGTGAGGCGGTATACAAATCCTTTTAACTTATTTAGCCTCTTTTCAGTCCATGATCATTGTAGCACAGGTTAAAACATTTTCAGAAAGGGTGGAATTGAGTGTTATAGAAATATTGGTATGCTATTTTGCTAATTTATTTATTCTACTTAATGTTAAAATAATGTATTTTAATGAAAAAGTGAAATAATTTAATCCCCTCTCTCTAGTTTACTTTAGCTAATTTGGATATATGTATTCTCTGATCAAATGCAGCCTGATCTGGTTGAAGTAATTGCTTTAATCCGACAGACGGTGCCACTGGTTTGTTTTAGTTGGTCATCACGAGGAGCTGTACCCGGTGATACCGAGTAAATTACCAACGATGCGAACACCCGCCAGTAAGCATATAATCATATGAATAACGTCGGCAGGGTTCTCACCCTATTCTTAAAAATAAAGCGAAATGAATAACTTTTACATGTGTATCAGTTTTTTCTTTTTTTTCTTTTTGGTAATACGGGTAGTTTATACAACTCTAGAGTGTAACTGAGGATACAATAATACGGAAAGGAAAAAGGATAGCCTTTAAGTCCATCCTGCAAATAATCACAAGAATGCTGAAACATATACGAAGCGATCCAGTTAGTCGTCGTATTCAGCTTTCGATATACATGGTTGACTTAGAAGGTGGCATAACTCATCACCATCTTGCAGATGTCTTGCAATAGTGGATGTTTGCTTTCTGCTCTCATCGTCGCTGAGTACCTCTCAAGTTGAATACTGTCAGCTCTTAACATACCCCTTGCATAAATGATATCCTTCCATATGCCCTCAGCTCCACTTTATGAACTAAGACATCATAGATGTGCTTGCCCCTTACGGCCACCAATCTAGAGTCAAAATTTCTTATCACGAATCCTACCGTGTCCACCGTCAGACACATTTCCATCGAAATTAACCTTGAGAAAATTGGAAGATGAAGACTTCCGAGAGACGAAGATCGTCTAAGTCACTGCAGAAGCTGATGGGAGTCTTAGATGTCTCTTGTTATCCAGGTTCACTGGTAGAAAAAAGTTGAAGAATCTTGGCCGTATTAGGTGAGACCCTATTCTTAAAAATAAAGCAAAAATGAATAGCTTTTACATGTGTACCAGTTTTTCCTGCTTTCAAATTCTTCCCCTCAATGCAGTCACGTTCTTAGCTGGACAGGTCAGCCACCTTTAATTTTTAAATCAGTTTGTCCGAACCATCGAAATTTATTTGTTCAATAAACAGATAATCATCTGGAAGTCGTATAACTTTGGGCATTGGTACTTTTCCCCAGCAATTCCTTCAAAGCCTGGATAGCCGGAGATTGGGGGTTCTGAAAATTTTGAAAAGTAAATAACTCCGCCATTTACTCCCACCTTATATTTTAAAATTATCAAAAAATAGAATCCACTCATTAGTAAAAAGTAATTATAGAGCAACGGCATAATTATCTTTTTGATCAAGAGGAATCATAGTTTTATCGATTGCATTATGGTGCTACGTAATCACTAAATGGAGACAAGAACACCGTATACAAACGGAAATAAGCATTTAACTTTTTGAAGGTCAAAAAAAATCCTGGAATTTCCATCCGATTTCCAAACCAGGACTTACAGCCCATGCACTTCGTTTTTGGGCTCATAAGTTGGTTACTGGGCCTACCAATTGTTGGGTCGCCACAAGAGACCCAATCCTAATTAAGAGAAGTGGGGGCCGGTATCTTGATCCAGATTTCATGGGGCCTAATACCCCCATCAACTTAAACGAGTTGGGTGCGGGTCCGGCAAGACCAAACCCGAGTCCTCTTCTCCATCCGCTCTCCTTGCCACCTATAGCTCCTCCAGCAGCCCAATCGCCCAGTTTTGAGTCTTAATTATGTTTATCTCCATGCTTCCAGCTGATCAAATTTGGTAGGAAGAGAATTTCACCAGCAGTAGTGCCTTGGACGAACAAGAAACGTCACAATATTTTGATCCTCTGCCCCTCCTCTTGGCCAGGTAAGATTTTTCCCTCAACCCCTACAACCAGCTCATCTTTACATTGAAGCATTTTATTGAAATGACTGCTAATTGGGTGGCCTATTTGGTTGCTAACAACGGGCTCCGGATTTGTGCCTGCTGGACCGATCGCCGCAGCTCATAGGACATGCATCTCAATCTTGTATACTGAACCTTGTGAGTGTCCTTCTCACTAGCAGCTGAACTATTTTTCTTTTACAAAACATTTGTATGATATGTTTGTCATAGTTCCATAACCTTCATATCTCCATGCTCTACTTCAGCGCATATTCATTCTCATTTGACTTGCCTTAACATATATCTTGGGGCCAAATGCGAGGTTTTTGATATGCTCACAGAGGACACTCTCCCATTATATGATCAATGCAGATTAGATCAGGTGCAGCACTGCAAATATTGGACATTTGTATGAAGCCACAACCGCTTTCGACCAGTATTCAAATATCTTCCAACTCATGACACTGATGCCATCGCAGCTGATTTTCTTCAAATATCTTAGATTCATACTCTCCAGATGTCATTCTGCAGAACAATGCAGTGAGTGTGTTGCTTTTTGATGGGAGGTGGTGCTGGGAACATTGGGGTCAACACTGCTCGCTGTTTAGGAATAGTTACAGCAATACATTATTGTTTACTTGTTTGCAGGTTCTTTCACTGTGTAGCCCCGTTGGATATATATCATCCATCAAGGGCTTGATTAATTGGCCAAAACAAGATTTTAAATTCCGTGAGAGTGGGAGTGGGAGTGTAGGATGGGGGTGTCCCAATTTCTCCATGAAATATTCCACCGCCCCATTTACATGGTAGTTTGGGTCATGTATCTTAGTTGATATCCTCTATTTCTCTTTCTTTCTTTTTTTCCCCTTATCCCTCCTTTCTTTTTTTTTTTTGATTTTTTTCTTCCTTTTTTTCTTTTTCTTATTCGTTTCTTTCTGTACTTTTTTTTCATCTTTTTCTGTTCTTCATTTCTTTTCTTTCTGTTCTTCATTTCTTTTCTTTCGTCTTTGTTTTCCTCTCCCATGAATTCTTTCCTCTTTGTTCTTCTCTTCCAGCATGAAAGGTTTCAAATTTCAACCACATTCCAGTCCCATTTTAGTAAAATATTATTAGTCCTAATTGATATATCAAAATATTATTAATTTTATTAATAATAAGTATTTTTATTTTTTTATTAATAATGTCTTCACGTTTTGGTAGTCCAATGTATCTAGCAAATAATTTTTAAATATGTAGAAAATGTATTCCCTTGCATGAGTCCCCAACGGATGTCTCCTCGATGTCATATGGCAGTCAACTGAAGGAACTTCTATACAATTTCTATCCACCATAATAACTCTCTGCCATTTAATTGTTCAAGTAAAATGATTTATCGATATCATCTACTATTATCATAGTCTAGCATGTCGAAATAGAAGCATGGTGTCGCTAAACTTAGAGAGCCTCACATAATTGAAGAAGAGAGCACAAATAGAGAGTTTCAATATTATAGAACTCACATAGAATCTTTCAAGGCAAAAATAGTTTTATACAAAAATACCAACATAAAAAGTTTGCCTCTACAAGATTATTTTTGCTTGAAGATAATTTAGCATAAAGATTTAAAGTCAGATGCCTCAAAAGAAAGCATCAAGACAATCTATTATGTAGATAAACACAAATACAATGATGGAATCTTAGTCTCAAAACGGAGCATGCCACTAGACTAATGAATTTTGCCACTGCATATGGATATAGAAAAGATAAGTTACGGAATACAATATCAACATGAAAACAAAATCAAATATTTTATTTATTAAAGAACAACCTTCTTTGCTTAGCAAAACTCTTCCAATCTTTCAGACCGGATGTCTAAAACTTAAAAAATGTCTCTCTGAAAGCCCTCAATCTAATCCCTTGATTGGTTGGTTAGTTTTTTAAAACCTATTGATCAGCAATTTAGTTCTGGGCTTTTTGATTTTTAATAGCCATTTTATTTTTCATACCTTCACTACCTGTTAATTATGCAAAATGAGAAGTATGAAAGTGTATAAATTTAATTGTACATGAAGGATGCGATGATAAAACACAATTGGAGAGGTACTATTTTGTAAAGTGGCAGTCAAACCAACGACAAAAAAATCTCTGCGGTCCGGAATTTATTCCCGGTGCCACCCCAAGATATTTACCCCTCGGGGCCCCATGCCGGTCGGCAAGCAATCCGTCGCCATCGCCGGGAGTCATTCCTCAAACCCTTTTGTTTTTCTCCTCCTTTAGGGATATCTTGTCCGTTTCTTTTTTCCCTCTCGAATGTCTATTCCCAATAGTTCGTCCGATGTCGTCCTTCTCCTCTCCCTCCTTCTGCTTTCGGGCATCGTATCTTCCGCGGGCAATCGGCGGTCCCTCCTCCGGTCGCTCGGAGATGGCCCGGATCTCCCCGACGCCGCCGTGGACCTCAACAGCTCCAACTTCATTCGCGTCTTGAAGGAGTCTCCGGCGGCCTTTGCCGTCGTCGAGTTCTTTGCTAACTGGTATGCCGGCCCTTTTCTTTCTTTGTATCCTTGGATGATTCCTGGCGTTATCCCTCAATTTTGTCTCTAGTTATTACTGTCTTTGAACTAAGAATTGGTCTGGGCATCTGTTGATCACTGGAAAATTCTTTTCGTCGAAAAATAAACTTTTTTGACCTTGAAGCTAGGTTTTCTTCTTTTCTTGTTTTCTTTTTCTTTTTTTTCCCCTCTTAGATGGTTCTGTATTTTCTCTCCATTCCCGAGCCGGCTATCTGTATCACGGGAGTAAACAATCGATTATGTTCAGCTTCGTGCATTCCCGTGAATGATTTTGGAGACAATAAGGCATGTTTGGTTAGGTGGAGTTGGGCTTGGAATGGGAATGGGAATGGAAATGAGTGACTCCCATTTCAGCTGGTTGGTTGGAGAGAGTCCCATTCCCAACCCTGACTTTCTCCTGGTATTCAAATCCCATTCGAATTCCAATTCCGGTTGCAAACCACTTACACTCTAAATTGATTATGGAAAATTCTAAAGATCACCCGCCATCACCGCTCAGTTGGTCCAACATGGAAATTGGGGATTGGTTGAGATTTCTTTTTTGGAGGGTGGGGGCGACTGATGCTGCTGATCCCATGTGTACTGCACCAATATGGACTGCTGCATCAGCCTGGTGAACTGAGTGGTGATCTGAGAGGTGATTGGTAGCAGTGCTCCGATCATCGTTCATTGAGCTGCTGCTACTTTCTTTGCAGCTATGTTTAGTCTTGATACTGCTGTCGATCCCTTCATACTCTTTTTGTTTGGTGCACTGATTGCCTTTTGAGGGTTTCAGTATTTTAAACAGCCGTCATTTGATTTTAACTTCTGATTTGAATCACTTGTGGAATTCAGGACTTGAAGTTTGCTAGCATGGTTGTCTGGCCATTCACTTTAGTTCTTGAAAAAGCAAGCATTGGATATCCATCCTGCGACTGTTCATTATGAGTGAGGAGTTGATCTTCAGACAGGAGTAGATGAGCAAATTTCTTGGATGGAATGATGGCATATTGGACTTTGTAGTTTGAGATCAGTGGGAAGCAAACTGGTGGGGACTAGTTTTGAGAAGATTCCATAAACTAACTGAACATTCACCTTTGATTTAAATAAACTTCTAGGTAATGACGGGTTTGTTCCTGTGATTAGGGTTCTTGAAGAGATGGTAAACTTTTCTAGGTATTGGACTCATTGGAGAGGTTGGGTCTGAGGGGATAAAATTGAAGCATCCTCAAATGCTATTAATGGCAATCTAGCATAATTTTAAAGGTTTACATGATTGATATGTAATATAATTGCAGCTTGATAATAGAAAGGAGAGTCTAGTGCTATCATGTGAAAACTGCAACCAAAGATTTTAAACTTTCCAATTTGGCAAATTGACTTGATTTCACATACATCTACTCAAAGGCTTCTTTTCAAAAGTAGTTATAATGCACATGCAGATGCATGTGGCTGCTAAAGATCGTAGATTTGGGATAATTTAACTAAAGTCTAAATTCTAAAAAGATATGAAAATAATTAAGTTGTAATTATTTCTTTTTTCTAGCACGTGATATCTCACCTTTGCCTCGGTAAATCAGATTTCTCTCTCCTGTTCTTTCAGAAGTTAGCATGAATGAGTCTGTTCCTACATATTGTCTGTACTCCGTTCTTATTCTCAAAGTCCAGCAATGATAGAATTCCTTCTTCTACAGAAGTCTAGCATGTCTTAAACCTTTTAAAATCTAATTCCGACTATTGTAGGAATATTTTAAATCTTTAACAGAGTCATCTGATCAGGGTTATTCCTGAAACTGAAGAATTGAGAAATTAAGGTGCCTTTGTATTGTTTAAGGATCAAGTTTCTTACATCCTTCTAACTTCTAAGAAACAGGAATAAACCATAGAAACTTCATTCTACTAAATAAATGAAGGGTTGATTGGGGGATTGGTGCAGTTAGATAGTTGACTTGTAAAGTATTTTAGGTGCCTTTCTTAGCTTTTCATAATTTGTTTTATGAGTTAATTAGAACATTAACAACTAACCAATCATCTTATGAACATTCAAAAACGTTCTTATAATGCAACATTCAAAACACTATAGAACCCTATGTGCAAAAACACTTAAAATGGCCAAAAATCAATTCTTAATGACTTTGTGACTTGTGTTATGAAACCTATTGTATATGTGGACCCTTGCAGACGAATCCTATTTAAACCAGGTATTGAAAATTGATTTTAAAAATTATTCAAAATAAAATATTTGAAAATCAGAAAGTGAATTATGTTTTTGATTTTTCCTTCTCTATCAGATTCACGTGAGTAGAGCTTGCCCATCGCACTTTTTGTTTGTTAAAGGTTAAGCTTGTCTTTGGAGCAGTGAAAATAGATTACATATGAACATTGGGAATGATGGAAGTAAGACAGTTAAATTTGGTTTAAATTTTGGGTTGAATTTCGTGGAGTAAATTTATTATTTTATTATGTTGGTCTTACACGAAATGTTGCCTTGAGAGCTCTATTTTTCAAACTATTTTCTATCGGCAAGTTGCCATATTGTATGTTTAGTCTCACGATTTCATCATTGTGCCTCCTTTCTATTTTATATGCTAATTTCGTATCATGTTTGATTCTACAGGTGTCCTGCTTGTAGAAATTATAAGGTATATGAGCTTAACATTTGAGGATGCCTGGAATTCTTTGGAAGATAACTTTTTGATCTTTCTTGAGCACCAATTTTACAGCCACACTACGAGAAGGTTGCAAGGCTTTTCAATGGGCCAGATGCACCACATCCTGGGATTGTTATCATGACAAGGGTTGACTGTGCAATGAAGGTATAGTGGCTCTAAGTTAGGATAAATTTTCTTTTCTATATGTTTATCAACCATGGATCTTCCTAAAACCTGTATTTTGGGTTTGTGTCTTTTGCATGTCCTTGAAAACTTGGACAGCTCTTGAGTTCCTCTTTTTAATAATTTTAATCGTAAGCCTGATACTCAGCTTAGGAAACTAATGCAAGAACAGGGTTGCACCTTGGTATATCTAAATTATGGGATATTAATGATGGTACTATTCTATGGAACACTTTTTATGCTTAAGTTAATAGATATTATGCCAGCATTTGAAGAAAAACTTTTTGGAGGTACAAGAAAAATACAATGCAAAGCCGTTCTTGTTATAAATGTGATTGTGGTAAACAACTTTAAAAGCCCACGGAAATTCGCATCTGTCATCATATGTTTGAACAAAAGAATGTTGAATGACATCAACTTTTATTGAAGTCGTGCAATGAAATCACTCTTCCACTCACCATGCTTTTCAGACTATGGTTTGTGACTTTTTAATATATTATTCTTCATATAATATATTACAGTCATACCTAAGAGATGAGTCTAGAGAATGCATCATGATATGTACTTTCTGAGGTACATCAACATCTTGTCTTAAATTTAAAATATTTTACAGAGTCATTCTTAGACATCCGCTTTAATGTTGCTTCCCCTTTCCATTGTTTCATAAAATTATCCTACATTGGTCCGTCCCCATCAACTATACAAAGATCTGGTTTAAGTGGTGGCAACAGAAGTTTCACATCTCTTAGTTCCGAACATTTGCACTCTCAGTTATAACAGTTTAAAGTGCATAGTTGCAGTTTTATTACAGCATACCTACCCACCATGTAAATTTTCTTCAACTTCATGAATCTATTGAAACATACTAAGGCAAATTTTGTTTTGAGGTTTTATAATATTTCTGTTGCTTGTCTAGACCTGCATCAGCTCGAAAATACTAAAATCTATATACATACATGAATACATGCAGCATACATACGTGGAAGTTGGGGTTTAAAACAGGACATTGGACCTTGTAATTTGAGAATGTCTACCAGTAATTAGATGACACATGAGCTTATAACTAGAGGCAATAGCCATTATATTTCCACAATCTTATTCTGCACCTATCTCCTTTACATTATATATATATACATCCATAATAAAGGACCTGTTATTTCTTTCACAAGTGGTCCCACTTATTTTAGATATAGCCAACATTAACCCCATGATTCCTTAACCTTGAGGAAATACTTTTCAATGTTTTTTCTAGCATGTGGCAATGATTTGCTTCATGTGTTAAATGGCTACGTGATGAAGGACAAATACAGAATTCGACATAAATTGCAAAGCAAGAGGAGGATATGCAATGCAGTTAATCAAAAAAAAAAAAAAAAAACTAGTTCTGGGCAAATTATATGCAATCTAAGATGATAAGTGCACAAAGACAAAGTGGAATGCTACAAAGTGGAATGCTATGTGCAATATAAGAGCTTGAAGGTATGTCCTGATATGTTTCAAAAATCTTAGAAAAGCTGAGATTAAATGGTGGATATACCAGCAAATCAAGCTAATATTCCTTGTTACAAAATATTTAATCGAAACCAAGTATTAAATCTTTTCTTTAAATAGGTGTGGTTGTCTCCTTTCTTCTGGCTTTCCTCCAAACACTCAAAATCCACTTCGATGCAAAAAAACCCAAACAGCAGTGATCTTTTTCCACAGAATAATATCCTTTTGACATGTCCTGATTACTTTCCAGTGAATTTAGAAAAGAACAATTCTCAAGAGAGAAAGCAAGAACTATGGGGATTCTTTTATCTGTCAACCTTCAATTCCAGTTGACAGAAACCTAGTCTACCTATATGTGTATGCATGTGTATGCAACATTACACAAACATGCGTAAATATAATACACAAATGTTATATATATATATAGGGGATTGATAACCTACTCTCTGTTATGGTAGGTTATCAATCTACCCATTTTTCATAGGACAAAAAATACCCTTACTTTTTATAACTCTTAAGGGTATTTATGTCTTTTTACAATCCCACATTAATTCACCCTCTCAACCCCCTAATTAATACTCTCTTCCTCTCTCTCTCTCATGCATGCATACATACATACATACATACATATATATATATATATATATATATATATATATATATATATATATATATATATATATAAACATACATACAAACATACATACATACATACAAATATATATATACATATATATGTATATATGTATATATATATATACATGTATATATATAGATGTATGTATATATATAGATAGATATATGTATGTATATATACATACGTATATGCATATATATATACACACACACATATATGCCCATGTATACATATACATATATGTGTATGGGTGTGTGTATGCATACATATACATATATGTGTACATATATATATATATATATGTATACACATATGTATACTGGAGAGAGAGAGAGAGAGAGAGGGAGAGAGAGGGAGAGAGTATTAATTAGGAGGTTGAGAGGGTGAGTTAATGTGGGAGTGTAAAAAGACAGAAAATACCCTTAAGAGTTATAAAAACTAAGGGTATTTTTTGTCTACGGAAAAATGGGTAGATTGATAACCTACCATAACAGAGAGTAGGTTATCAATCCCCATATATATATATATATTATGTGTGCAAATGTGCATACAAATATGTGTGTGTGTGTGTGTAATTTTGAACTATGATATTTTTTAATATGGTTTTAAAAGCATGTCTTTGACCAAAAAAAAAGAAGAAAAAAGCATGTCTAAAAACATTGCAACAAGCAAGTCAGTAATGTCTCTGGATTTTCTTAGACATGACTTCAAAATGCAGGCACTATCATGCCCCATGGCCTTCATGTTTTAACCTGATTGCACAAACTGGTGCTATCAAACTAGGCTTGATTTAAAGAAAAAAAATGAAATGTTCATCATAATAGAACATTATGAGAAATATAAATACAATCAATATAAGAAGGCGATATGCAGTCTTCAGTTTCCAAGAACAATTTCCTGTATCTTATGTGCTTATAGGAGTTGTATGGACTATAGAAACTCTTCATTGTGGTTCTTTAATGGAGCAGATCTATTGCTACTAGTGACAGAAAGAAACTTCGAGGAGAAGACTGCTGACCTTAAAAATGATATCTTTCATAGTAATTCCTTTCTTGCTTCCCATGCAAGCTGTGCTTCTTGAGAAAGGTTTAAGTCCATGGCCTATGGATTCTTTTGCATGAAGGTTTTGATTAACATGTTGTCTGATCATGTAAATCATTTCTTTGATTATGTTATAGCACATGGGAGTTGGAAATTTGAAAATCTGTAAATATAGAGGTGCAGGTCCGAAAGGAGATGGGATCATGGGAATAATCCAACAATCATTGGTTTAGGCTGCTAAGTTTCTTCATTTAGGCCCAATATACAGAAAACTTTTATTCTACATACCACAGCAGCTAGTTCTAACTAACATTGAGTAGTTCAATAAATTAATTAATGTGAATCGTTCATCGAGTCATGTTATGGATTATTGAGGGTCATAATTTTTTTGAGTTCTTTGAAGATTGTATCTTTGGCAGTGAATCATGATCCATTTCATGGCATTTAAGAGTATTATGTGAAACCAATAAACTGGGTTTTCCATTTAAGGTGGGCCGCAGTATTTTCCTATATGATAGGTAGGTTCCATATCAATCATATCTCAGTCTATTTTAGCTGAAAGAGATGTGGACTGAAATGTTCTATTATTAAGACAATGGTTCATGACTTCATGTAAGTATGCACATGGTACCTGTATTTCATAACTATGCTTTGTCCACAATTAGGATTAATTACCATAATGGCAATATTAGAGTCTGAAGATTGAACATTAATGGTATCTCCAGTGAGAAAACTACATAATTTTTTCAAAGATAATAGGACATTCAGGTAGATGAAGATTGGTTTAAAACTTTGATTGCCTCATATGGTTAATGTTGTAGATGAGACCAGGTTACACTTATTGCCCAAATAGTGCTGTTAGAATTCTTGGAAAATACGCATTGATCTAATGGCCAGATATGTGGAAACTTGGCTTTGTTCTTCATGTGTACTTTCTGCTAATAAGACTGATCATGAGATCAAGAATTATTCCTCTTATTATTTTGTTGGAGATCTGGAAGAGGGAAATACAGGAACTTGTGGAATAGAACTTCAGGTAAGATGGGATGAAAAGAACACTAATTTTTCTTTATTTTTTTGGAAGAAGTCATTATTCTTTTTTTTTTCATGAGTGTATATCCGGGTTGGTATGGGAAAGCATGATCTGTGCTATCTTACTGCCTCATTGGCATGTGGCATTGTTATGGTACCAGTTGCGTGCCAGTTTTTGGCATGCTGCCATGCTAGTGTGTGTCAAGTGTGCCAAGCATTGGCATGAAATAGTACAACAAAGTACACATCTTGCTAGTTCAAGACCAGCATGCCACTGTCAAGCGATATCTTAATTCTTGCTTTTGTATGTTTGTAGGTGTGCGTACGTATGTGTAGTTAGTTCGGTTAGGATGCTTCTGAGAGCATTGGACTCCAAATGCTTCCTAGTCAAAAACAATGAAGGATCTCTCAAAATGAAAATCAGCACCATTGATCATGATTCAAGATAATTAAATACCTGGAAACTGATAATTTTTATTTTGGAGGTTTCTTACCAATACATCAAGCCGACAAAAACTGAACGGTAGCAATATAGCTGGTAAGCGAAAACATACCATAAAGTGTACAATTTGCAATTCTAAATTGCTGATCTTGATCTAAATATTTGAATATACAGAACAAAATTCAGCTAATTTGGATATTTCTAAACTATAGATCAAGCTGAATATATGATGTCATACTGTTGGAGTGGTCAAATTTGCTTTCATTTGTTGCATGTGTACAAGACCTAAAAAATGCTTGATTTTTTGTTTCTAGTCAATTGAAATATTGTAGATCATGATCAAAGTTGCTGATTCTCATTTTGAGACGTCCTTCATTGCTGCTAACTAGGAAACATTTGAAGTCAAATGCTGCCAGAAGCATACCAACCTCTCTCTCTCTCTCTAAATATATAAATATATATATATATAAAGTGTGTATATATGTATGTTTTCTTCTTGATCAACTCTTTAATGAATTCAACAAGCTACTTGTATTGTCTTGGTCTAGTTTTGGAATTGACACAATCCTATTGTCATTGAACCGAGAGGGAAATTGTATTGAAGAAAACAAAGGAGACATATCTATTTTTTTTTTCCTTTAATAAAATACAATTTTAGAGATAATTGTACTTAGTGCCAAACTATGCATATCTATCTACTAATTCATTCCTTCACAATGTATTCAATATGTAAAATAAGCTCGTTAAATATTTTGTGGAAAGGTGGGTGGTCTCATGACGGTTATTATAAAACAGAATTAAGATGGTGCACCTAAACAGAAGGGCTATAATCTTTTAGTTACCCTTAATTACTTAAAATTATTGCAGTATTTAAGCAGTTATATTTGGTGATGTTATTATAAAGATGTTTTAGGAAGACTTGGAAGTTGGAACTATGAAGTTCAGTTATATTGCCAGATGCTGTTATGCATGAAAGGAGTATGTTTAGGGGATTTTTCTTTAACTCATCATGAGGGATCTCTTTCCTTATGCTTCGTATGGATCATGAAATTTTCCATTAAAATTGATCTGTAGACTGTTAAGGTGTATAGTTTATTTGAATATTGTGAGATTCATAGTCTTAGATAATATCACTGTATCACCAAATGGTAATTTGTGCTAACTGTTTAGATGCTCTAGTTTCAAGTAATTGTTTTTCACTTTTTGCTTTTTTGTGGTGGTTTGAATGGTTCACATTCATGGAGTAGCACCATTAGTGATCAGTCTTTTATTGTGTTTGAATGTTTGGCAGCGCAGATGAATAAGAATCTGTGTGGTAGCTTTTCAGTCAGGCATTATCCCATGCTATTATGGGGTCCGCCACCTAAATTTGCATCTGGTCAATGGGATCCTAAGAAAGAGAAAAGCGAGATACAATTAATTGATGATGAAAGGACGGCAGATCATTTGCTTAATTGGATAAATAAACGAATTGGCAGGCAAGTTGCTGTGCATCATTTTTTTTTTAATGTTTCCATGAATCAGGAATCAGCATACACTAGCTTTTGCTGTGTTTTAATGTATGTAATATTTTGAATTTAACGTATGAAAACATGATAATTTGATTTTGATGTGTGCATCTTAAAGATAATATCAAGGTTTAAAATCTTGGTACTCGTACTTGTACTTGTAAAGGTTTCCAATCTGTTGTGCTACCATGCTGACACATGCAACTGGTAAAGGGTGCCAATCTGTAGCGGTCCTTGTTGGTCTGGTATTGTATGCCAGCATGGACAGGCAAGTGCCATACTTAAATCCTTAGATGGGACACACTACATGGCAATCATCTACTCTGATCACTGTATGCTTATATTATAGTTGCACCGTGCACACACTACCACTTGCTTAAAAAAGAGATTCAGAATTAAGTGTGTGCATCATTAGATTGTAAGTCTACATATTAGAAGCTACAAACGATTTAGGAAAGATGACATGCTTGTATGGTGATATGGCACTCTTACCTCCCCAAGTATACAAGATCTCTTGACTGGCATTGGAATTGATAGGTAATGAATAGGTTACAGTATAGGCATCACTAATATTAGGAGTATAATTATAAACTAAGGGCCAGTTTGATGAGATGAAAGAGAGGCACGACTCTGTAGCCAAGTGGAGTCAGAGTCAGATATTCACTTGGCCTTTGGCTTTTTATAGTACCTACTATATTATTGGATTGGGAATATTAAGAATCTATCATAGTTACTAATGACTTAATCTCGTGTTGATAATCTTCCTTACAAAAGACTGTCCTGATTTTTCTGGTGCAATTTGTAGTTCTTGATCAATAATTGTTACAGATTTTCATCTGACATGCAATGAATTCACTGAGGATTCATTTCCATATCTGAGTGTTATGCGCCACTATTCCTAATATCTTCTGTGGTTTATTATCTTGGAACAATGCAATCGACCTATATAGGATTTCTAGACGCAGCTTAAAAGTTGCAAGCAGATGTTTATACTTGCTTTCATATGTAAAAGCTGCATGTGTGATGCTTCTTTTTATATGTGTTGTATATATATGACAATAGTCGCTTTATCTTTATGCATTATTATATTAGTTCAACTCTCCTTCAAAGCATTTTTAATTAAAAAATTGGGTATCTTGTACAGATGAGTCCTACTGTAGATGGGTTTTGGCTTAACGTGGCAATTATGTATTCTGACGTCAGATTAGAAGAACAACATGCCTACAATATTACAACTAATATCAAGGTCGAAATTTTGTTTTTTCAGCATGTGTTAACGTACCGAAAACCAATAAGTTTTAGTTGGTTTCTAGCCAAATGAGCCAGATTTAAAAAATTGCTTATGTAATGTAATGATGAAAATTTCTAGAAATATTAAAAGCTAATATATAAATATTTATATTAAGAAATAATATAAAATTAAATATTTAATTTCTAATAAAAGCAGCAATTTAGCAAGAGAATCAATATCCAGTCTGTTGTCATTGGCAACCATTAAGATTGATGATTATACCTTCTTCCTTGCCTTGTTAAATTTTGAATTTACTGTTTGTTGGGAAGCAAATTGTTCCCAAATAGTGAGGACTAAGGACTGTTGTACCGCATTTTGGAGCATACCAAGTTGTACCGGAGGTGGATCGGCATAGTTCCGCCCCTTGATTTGAGAAACAGGCAAGGGAGGGTGGAGGGAGAAGGAAAAAGAGGGAGAGAGAGAGAGAGAGAGAGAGTGGGAGGGAGGGAGAGCAAGGAATGGAGGGGGAGAGAGAACAAAAGAGGCCAAGAGAGGGAGAAAGAGGGGGCATTCAAGCCTCCATCTCTGGCGCATGAGAATAGGAGCGGAGCCCCTAATTCGGAACTGAAACAGGGGCTCTAGCCACTTTTTTTGAATTTTTTTATAGTGAAGTCGACACTTAAAAAAGGCTCTGCCCCTGTTCTCATGCGCCAGAGGAGATGGGGACTCGAAATCCCCCCTCTCTCTCAGCCTCTTTGTCTCCCCCTCCCTCTGCCTCTCCCTCCCTCCCCCCCCCCCCCACTCTCTTCGTCTCTTTCCTTCTCCCATTCCCCCTCCCTCGCTGACTTTGCTGTGTTGGTTTGGATTCAAAACGGAACGGAGCGGCATGGTACCATACCATACTATACCATAACCGGTAGGGGTCTTAGTATTGGCACAACAAACTTTGGTGAGAACAATCTTTATGGCCCATTTAAAAAATTACAATATGCTGAAAACCCAAGTGCTATGCTTCTACTTTTTTTTGAGAAAACAATTGAGGATTATTTCTGCTTTTGCTGAAGATAACACTCATAAAGTATAATGTTTTTGGAGCAAATCATAGAAGTATTCTAAAGGCATGTGCCTTCAACATCTGAATCATCTTGTTCCTTTTTAATGCTATTTTGTATATTGAATGCTTTCAATTTAAAATTTCTAAGATTGGATTATGTGTATGATGGAAATTTTAAAACCATATCTGCTCATTGTTCTCGAACGTGCTTGTTACAAACATTCTCTGTTAAATTTGAAATTGACATCAGGTGCAATTGTAGCAAAAAAATATTGCATGTTGAGATTGCCATTTCTTTGCCATTGTTTAGTTGTTGAGTATTATGGAAAACTGCTTAAATTTTTCTTTAGTCATGTGACTTTGTAAATAATGATGGTGGACCTTGGTGCAACGGTAAAGTTGCTCCACCATGACCTGGGTGTCACGGGTTTGGTACATAGAAACAACTTTTCTGCATGCTAAGGTAAGGCTACATACATCTGACCCTTTCCAGATCTTGCTGTGATGGGACCCCAGGCCCATGCACTAGGCCATCCTTTTCTATGTGGCTTTGTCCTGAGTGACCAAAACAGATTTTAGAAATCTCTCGAATGAGGTAGACGACTAGATGGCGACTCTAGAAATTTTACTTTGGCATTTGAACGGGCTATGTTTTTATGCCTTTTCTTTTTCCCCAGTTTATATGCTTTTATGTATTTGTTGCTTGTAGATTTGTAACCTGTCACTATGACCTGCAACATTATGTTTTCCGCATATGATTTAGGTAGTGGAATTGGTACTTTGAGTTAGTTGTTTTGTACATTTATCTTTAAAAATCTATGGTAACTTGTTACTGTTAAATCCCAGATATGTTCCTATCTTTGATATCTATGCAATGTTTCTGATATATGCAGTACATTCAATTTAGATGATAAAAAATATGACAACGAAAATACATTTCCAAGGAATGCCTCAGATCCTGAACAGGTATTTTATGACAGGAAATCATAATGTTATCCACCACTTCATGCTTTATTGTTATTCTGCTTGAGTCGAATTTTCTCTACCAGTGCAATTTTCTTTCAAGCATATGAGACTAAATTATTATTTATTCATTTCAAAGATTGCTCGAGCTATTTATGATGTTGAGGAAGCAACAGCTGGTGCATTTGACATAATATTGGAACACAAGGTCAAGCTTTTACTTCTTGGATTAGATTTATAAGTTATTGGTTTTTTAAAGAAATTGCACTTACAATTCTGTTGTTCTCGTACAATTTGCAGATGATCAAGTCAGAGACTCAAGCCCCACTTATAAAGTTCTTCCAGCTTTTGGTCACCCATCATCCTTCTAAAAGGTCAAATATCAGACTTTTATGCATCTAAGAAAATGGAGTTTGTAGTTGCTTACTCTGGTGTTTGGTAATTAGGTGTCGAAGGGGAAGTGCTGAGATACTTGTAAACTTCGATGATATGTGGCCTTCAAATCTTTTTCCAGTCAGTTCTCAAGAGATCACCACATTGCAGGAAAGGAACAGACTCAAGAGTTACTTGATCTGTGGCAAGGAAGTCCCTCGCGGATATTGGGTGGGAATCTTGCTTCTTTGGACTATTCTGTTCTGTAGTAGACTGATTTCTTTTTGTATTTAAGCATTCCTAAATATTTTTTTTGGATATGTGGGTAACTAATATCTTGGTTCAGTCAACTTGCCTTAGAATTGAATTGTACAGTTACTATTCTTTCTCTCTCTCGAATAATATAGAAAGAAAGATTTCTTGGGAAAAATGTGATTGGAAATGCCCAATAAAAAGGTCTTACAAGTACCGGCTAGAAGGCAGCTTTTATGAGCAGGAAAGCTTTGGTTTTTTTGCCAAGGACAAGCTAGAAAACTTAGATTCTGTTGGTCTTGCTTATTCTTATTTCAGTTACCTGCGTTGTTTGATAAAAAGAGATGAGTTTTCTTTGCTCAAAGACAAAGGTGGTGCATATGGATTAGGTAAAATAATATTCAGTTCCACTCTTCACAGGTCAAGCCTGAACCTAGTATCTAAATTGTGGGTTCATTCTAAATCATTAATCTCGACTCAAACCTCAATATGTTGTGTTCAATTCTATGAATTCTGATCCAGCCTACAAAGACCAAATAAACTTGACTTCATACTGATTTATCTTCTTACTTCTAAACCAGACGTCTAAAAATAAACCCAACCTGAGCTGAACTTGCCTTAGGTAAATGGATCTATTTTAGATCCTCAATTCATAACAAACCTAGTGCAGGCTTATTTCATGTTAGACCCCAATTCTACCAAAGTCATTTGGATATTTGTTTGTGCTAATGCTTTTCACCTCTCTTTCCCTTTAGTCACTAGGCATAGCATTTCAGTTACATGTTTGCCAAAAACCAAATATCTGAAATGCTTGTTCATGAAGCACTTTTTTTTTTTTTTTTTGGTCAAAACGGCAAATTATATAGCTCTAAAGTGAGTACATCCTGCCAGATCACGATAAAGTAAAGAGTACAGATCTGAAGAAATATCTCCTACAGATGTCCAAAGGAACTCCCCAGAGTGTCGTGCGACGAAGGAGGCGACCCAGTCTGCTGCCCTGTTCGCCTCCCGATATACGTGGGTTCATGAAGCACTTTCATGGAAGTGCTTAATGAGAATACCTCTCTCAAAAGCAAAAGCAACAAAAAACAATTGGATGGGTGTGTTGGTTTCATGCATAGTTAACTGAAATGATGAGACTGAGAGACTACATTGATTCAACCAAGTCATAGTTTTCTCACTAGAAGTCTGAAACTTACGTAGATGCCCTTTAAAACTTAAAAAATTGCATAAATGAATTTACCGTTAGATATCGTCCTCCTTGATTCTTAGGCATTTTTGCTTGAAATTTACCTTTTTTGTTTTATAGATATTGGGCATTGTAGTCAGTTTAATCTACAATCTTTCTTCATTTACTATATCCAAGTCTCTTTTTGCTTCATTCCACCTTTTATTTCATGGAAACCATGAAAAAATGCTTCATCTTGACCTTTAAATGACCTTTAAAGGGGTATCATATAATAAACAAGTCAACACTTGGTCTTTTCGAAGTTTCTTTTATACTTCACCAGCCATGGCCATTGCCATGACCGAATCTGGTAACAAAAGCATCATGAATTCTTGGAAGCTAAATCCTTCTATTTGGTGCAATTCAAGAAATAACTATCATTCCTCACAAGATTTTAAATACTGGTACCGAAGCTTCACAAGATTTTATCAGAACACTATGGCACCAGTACGGTAGTGGTACTGACAGTACATATCAGAAATCACAAAAAAAAGAAAAAGAAAAACCTTCGATACTGACTGGTATGTTACTACCAATATGCACCGGTATAGATCGATATGAGTGGTATTTACTGTTACAGATGTTTTTGACATCCCAGCACCCAAACCGCTGCTTGTTTCGTATTGGAATGGTATGGTACTGATAGTACCATTCCATTCTGGCAGTTATTAAATCCATGATTCCACATGTCCTTGGGTGCTACATCTAAAATAATATCACATCTCTTTCATCATATTTATCCGCCTATAATGCTTTGCATAGTTAGTACATGCTACATTATTTAAAACATTTTGCATGACCTGCTTATTCATGTTGCAATTTTTTTCCATACTTATATGTACAAAATCACATTGCAGATTTTTTGTCGTGGCAGCCAAAATGATACGAGAGGCTTTAGGTATTGAATTTCTTAGCTTTCCAATAACAATCCATGCTCTTGTTTCTTTATATTTAATTATGTACAGAATGAGCTTGTGCTTATGGAAGACATTATCAAGAGCATAAGTTCCTCTAACTTTATTGCTTCAAGTCAAGATTTTATATATATGTTTAGAAAGAATGTATTGTAATTAGAACCTCGATTACTTAACTTTATAAAAATAAAATCTTAAAAATCAGATTAAACTGGCCTTGTAATTATGTTTGTAATTAAAACTGATATTTGAACCCTAGAATGCCCTCTATTAATTTTAGGCAGTGTAGAGGTACTTCTAGATCTTGGAAGATCTTTCCAATGAACCTAGGTTTGCCAAAAAAACAAGATTGCAGGTATGCATGGGACTAAGTGTTTCAGGCCTTTTAGTATAATACATTCACCAGTTCATCAAACAACACATTTTCACAAATTATATTACTCAATTGTTTGGTGTCTTCATAATCAAGCATGGGAAAGCCCACCTAACAAGACTTGGTGAATATTTTATTTGTTATCTATTGTTGATTAACATTTTTCATCCCTAAAAGTCCTCATCCTTGAACATACTTTTTTTTTAAATAAAAAAAATGTTAGGGGTGTCAATGGGTCAAGTCACAAAATGATGCCTAGTGTTGAATCCTCAGGCCCGAACCTGTGCTGGCCTGAATCAGGCCCGAAGTCTCGTGCCCTAGCTTGGTCCTACCGAACCTAGACCAAGCATGAGGGTCTCATGCCCGAGTTCAACCCATCCACTAATGTTCTGTTGGGCCAGGCTGGGCTCAAGTCAGGCACCTGATCATTTTGGGCCAACATCTAAAGCCCAGACCCATCTCGAAAACTTTTGGGCTTTCCAAAATAGTGAGCTAAAGATCCCAGCCTGGGATCTGTTTAACTTTCTGGGGCCAGGTCATCAGGCCACTTATGCCAGTTGGTCCATTGACAGCCCTAGATGTAGTTGCTTTCTTCGTGATTCCCTCTCTATTTCTGTTCCTTTTGAAACTTCCAATATATGCCACCTTATAAGGATAGTTGTCAAAAGGAGTCAATTGCAAGGATTTGACCCGGTTATGTTTCTGGGTGAAGATGAACTAGGCCTCAACTTGATATTGTTTGAGGTTTTATAAGTTATGATTTTCACAAGCAGACTTGTAACCTTTAGGACAGCAGCATTTGATTTTTTTTTTTTTTTTTTTTTGGAGAAGAATCTTGTAGTTGGCTTTGTTATTTCATATGGGGTGAGTAAAAACAAAATTGCATGTCTGTCTGCTAAGCACCC
Source organism: Phoenix dactylifera (assembly GCF_051530095.1). Classification (NCBI taxonomy): domain Eukaryota; kingdom Viridiplantae; phylum Streptophyta; class Magnoliopsida; order Arecales; family Arecaceae; genus Phoenix; species Phoenix dactylifera. The sequence goes on along the minus strand of NC_143198.1, from coordinate 25,595,104 downwards.
ATTTTAAGGGAGGTTAATCTTGGCTAAAGAATTCCAAACCTGAACACTAAGAGGGAACTTTTAAGCCTAAGCAACCTACCAAAATACCAATTCGATAATCTCCATCTCTGAGCTTTCCTTTTATCACCAAAGCACCACCTACTATCCTCACTTGAGGAGACGAAAGGCTTATTGAACTTGTTTTTATACTTCTGCCTGTGTTGCTTTAGCTTGATACAAATTACGGGGACATCCACAAGTATCTCAGAAATATTTATTTTGGTTGAGTATGAATTTATTTTGAGTGGAAAGCAGAGGTTGTAAAATTTAGGGGTTTGAAACATCCGTTGGAAACATCTAATATGGAATAAAAATTACAACTAACAAAAATCTAGTAATTAGGTTATTGCTTTGCAACAAAGTGTGTGATGTTCAGATGTAGTGAACTCTGAACCATGAAAGGGAGGGTGTGTGTGGTTAAGGGTGTCGTGAAGTAATTGCTATATTAGTGGAGTTAATAAAATTTACTGGTTTTGAGACATCCTTTGAAAAAAAATGGTACAGAATAAACATTATAACTAATGATCTCGTAATTCCTTTATTGCTTTTTAACGAAGTGCAGGATATTTAGATTCAGAAAACTTGGAACCACAAAGTGGGGATGGTTTGAGATGTTAGGAAGTAATTGCTATGTGGGAGTGAAAATTCTAGAGCAGGTACACTACTCTTTGTAGAAGATTCCAGCTACCAAGGCCTTGATTGAATAAGTTGTGTACAATCTTTGCAATAAAATAGAAGAATTTGTTACAAGTGTGGCAACCTATATTGTTTATAGTGCATTGATGTCAATTTAAAGTGCAGCCCTGGAAACCCCAGATTAAACCATATCACTTGTTCATAAATATTGGCACTTCGTGTGATAAGATTGGAAAGGTAACATACTCATCATCCTAACTCAAATTGATAGAATGATTGTTGCTGATTTAGTTTCTCTGCTGATATATATTTGGTAGCTCGTAATATTTTTCCATCAGTGGTGCTTGAAAGCTTCATCTATTAGAACTCTGGGTCTCTCATAGGTCGTCCAACTGGATGTTCAATGATCTCCCATGAGATCAAATGAGAAATGAAAGCAGATGGATGATTTAAAAAAAAAAAACAGTTGACAAACTGAGACTCCTGGCACAATTTGATCCTACCTCCTCTCTTTGCATTAATAATAAATTATGCATCTCAGCTGATGCCCTCTTCTTTGATTAACTACTGCAAGAATCGCAACCATTCTTTCTGCATGATATGTGCATCACATGTTAACATCTAGTATCGGGTAACATAACCATCTTCTTGATAGGTCGCATCAAATATGTTGCATGCCTTTTGCCTGATGGGTTCAAATAAATACATTACTTACAGAATGCCATCAGAAATGTTATTTTCACTTATGTGGTTATATTATTTTGCAGCTGTGGCCTCTGGGTTCTATTACATTCTCTATCTGTAAGAGTCGTTGATGGAGAAAGCCATTTGGCTTTCACAGCTATCTGTGATTTCATCCATAATTTCTTCATCTGTGAGGAATGTCGTGGACATTTTTATGAGATGTGCTCGAGGTATGAAAGATAACTAGCAAATATGCGTTTCAGTGTGCCGTCTATACATCTCATTATAAAAATTTCGCTTGCAGTGTTTCAGTCCCATTTAAGACAACTCACGACCTAAGCCTTTGGCTATGGAACACACATAACAAAGTCAACGAGAGGCTAATGAAAGAAGAAAAAGCGTTTGGAACTGGTGACCCAATGTTCCCCAAGATTATTTGGCCGCCAAAGCAGCTCTGCCCATCATGCTATCTTTCTTCTAGCAGGAAAAGAACTGGCACGAGTCAAGTAGATTGGAATGAGGATGAGGTGTTCAAGTTTTTGGTTCAATATTATGGCAAAACTCTTGTGTCATCTTACAAGGATGCAAGCCTCAGCAGCAACAGGAATGATGAACCAGGGGCAGATGATTCCACCACCTCAACAAATGCAGTTGCTGTACCGCTTGGAGCTGCCCTAGCCATTAGTTTTGCCAGCTGTGCATTTGGGGTGCTAGCTTGCTTTTGGCGGACACAGCAGAAGAATCGGAAGTACTTACATCAACTAAACTCTTTAAAGAACATATGATTAGTAGGAGGTTAATCATCAGTTTTTTTGGCTTTGTTAGAAAGGCATCGGCTAATAGGAATGTGAGTAGTGCTTGTGGAGGTGGTGACTCATTCTTTTCTTCTTTTTTTTTTCCAATTATATATTTCAGGCAAAGAAAGAATCGGGGCTGAGATGATTCCAGTGTTAATCAGGCACTAATGCTATTAACTGAGCTGCATGGCATCATGGATGTCTCTCAGGGACCACCCCCTCGTGCTCTCTTTTAATATTTGTCAAATTATTCCTGAAGGCCATGAAATGTATGTTATCTCATAGTTGCAATTTTGAAAAGGAGTGCATCAAAAAGCACATATACATTGCAAAAACAAAGAGGTGGTGCAGATTAGCAATTTAGAAACTTTCTTTTCTTTTTCTCCAAATACTTTTGTGTCCATGTCAAGATATTTTAATTGCTATCAGGCTGTGAACAGGTTAGGAATCCTGACTGCTGAACCCAACTGAGGATGGGATCTGAACAGCTCATGTTTCTGTTCAGTCCATTGTTGGGTTTTGTTGGTAACCTTTACATTGAATGATTCAGTATGGGGTTTTGATATGGTCATCACTCTTTTCTCTTTCTTCTCTTTATGTTGGAGAATGCGAATGGATTTGGTTGTGGGACACCTAAACAACCTCATGATGACTGGACCTCCCATCCTTGGGATACTTTCCAGTGTGAGGGAGATCATCTATTCAGAGGATAACCGCAATACTTGAAAAATTGGAACTGGTGAATCGTGGGGATCAAAACAAGCTCTACATTATTTCACTCTTGCACAAATGAAGCAATGCAGTCGTAGATTTGATGCTAGCCGGAATGCTGAAGTACATCTTGAAATAGTTTAGATTTGATGGGCCTTTACAGTAATTGCCATCCAGAATTCAAGCTTGTAAGTTTTATTGTTGCAAAGGGTATTTACTTGAGCAACAATTTGAGAAATACCAAAAGGTTTGGAACACTCGATCTCTTCAAAGTGGCCAAATTTCTTTCCTTTCACCTGTTCTTCTCTCTTAATTCTAATTGATAACTGAGTACTATCATCACCAATTGCTGTAAATCATAAAATATTGTTGAGGAGCATATTCGAAGTTGTGGACGAATACCTAGAGGACTACAATTTAAGCTGGCATTAATGGGTTATAAACTTGCTATGCTCACACTTAATTTTAGAGTTGGCAAATGATAGCATAAAATTAAGATAAATACTTGGCACCAGTTCATGGCACTTGAATTGTGAAGCTATGTGGTGATATTATTTTCATTCCCTCCACTTAGCGGAAAATTATTATTTTTTCGATACGTTGGTTATGTCATAAAGAAGAAAAAGGTTATCATGTCGGAGTTGTAACATATTCATCTGACATTGATCTTATAAAAATTGGATAAATAACTTCCAATCAAGAGATCACTCATTCTTGGATTTTTGACGCTGATGTGGACGGTAATTGGATTGCATGCAGTTGCAATGGAGGGGTTTTGGTGTGTTGTACTAAGTTTTTCTCCCATATAGAAAAGAATGCAGTGTATTAAGTAATATTTTTATCTTTTCGTTCTGTTTAATGTGATGTTTTCTTTAGATGCTGCCCTTGTCAGTTGATAAGAAAGGTGGTGTTACATCAAATGTACATTAGTCAAGCTAAAGCTGCCCCTTGCCATAACTGCTTTAAGTTTTGAGCCTGCCAGGAAGACCACACACAAATCACTAGAAACAACTTGACACTGACAAAATCTAATATTCCTCACCATCAACAAAAATTTCCCCCACTACGTAAGATGTATAAAGGCCAAGAAAAATGTTATCCGGCCCTAACCAGATGCATAAACATAAAAGAAAAAAAAGCCAGCTGCTGTGCTTCCGAGCATACAAACAAGTGAAAGTGAGTACTGTAACTGATGTTCCATTTCAGAATAAACCATTTCCAAATTACCTAAGAAATGATATACCAACAGAAGAATGAAGCTCTTCGTAGGCATAGCATATGACTTTTTAACCATCAAAATTATGATCAAGACCAAAAGCTTTTTGTTAGACATAATACGACAATAGATGAAGAAGGGAACCGCACCAAATTTTACTAGATCACCATTATGTTGAATTCCCAACAAAAATTCATGGCAAATCCCATGAAGCTTTAAGCTTCTTCCCTCCCTACAACAATACGATCGCCATCCCCAGCATGAAATCCCCCCAGATACAATGAAATTCTTCGACAATTCAAAAGAGAAACTATCATTATTTCCTTTTGAAGACAAATATATCATCTACTAATCTAGTCGACTAAAAATCAAATCTTTCTACCTCGCGTCATCAAACTGCCTCACCTCACCTCCCGCTTGTCCACCACCGTCACGCCGTCCTCGCCGGCGATGATCACCGACGATGCCATTCCAAGGAACATCCCGTGCTCGACCACCCCGGTGATCCTCAATATCTTATCGCTGATCAGATCCAGATCGCCATGGATCCCATTCTCGAAGTATAGATCCACAATGAAATTTCCATTGTCCGTCACAAAGGGGTCGCCTTGCCCACCGTCGCCGGCGGTGGCGGCCCGTCGGAGCTTGGCATCGAAGCCGGGCTCGCCGTCGAAGAGGCTCCGAAGGCGATTTAGGGTGTGGCCCCAGCAGAAGGGGATGACCTCGACGGGGACGGCGAGACCGCTGCCGCCGATGCGGGGGACCATCTTGGACTCATCAACGATGACGACGAAGCGGCGGCTGGCGCCCTCGATCATCTTCTCGCGGAGGAGGGAGCCGCCGCGGCCCTTGACGAGGTTGAGCGACGGGTCGACCTCGTCGGCGCCGTCGATGGACAGGTCGACGACCGAGTGGGCATGGAGGTCGGAGAGGGGGATGCCGACGGCGGCGGCGTGGGCCTCGGTCTTCTTGGAGGTGGGGATGCCGACGACGTCGCGGAGGGTGCCGCGGCGGATAAGCTCGCCGATGCGGTCCAGGGCGTGGGCAGCGGTGGAGCCGGTGCCGAGGCCAAGGACCATGCCGGACTCCACCAGCTCCACGGCGCGGTGAGCGGCGATGCGCTTCAGATCATCCTGCGTCGGGGCGGTCGTCGCCTCCACTAGCGGGGCGAGGGGCGCCGGAATGGGGGGCGTCTCGGAGTAAAGGAGGTGGGGGAAGGGGATGGCCATGTCTGGGGTTTGAGAGCAGACGGCGTGCATTCTTATAGAAGGGGGAGAGCAAAAGAAAAGAACAAATTTTTATCTCAAAACTTTCTGGATTTGAGACCGGCGAAAGTGCGAAGGGGAATCTTGGCAAAGGAGAGGTAGAGATTTTTTTTCTCTTGCTTTTTTTTTTTTTTTTTGCCTCAAGTTTTGTTTTTATAATTAAATCGGAGAGAAAGAATTGGGGTTAGGATTTGGATTATGGTTAGGGTTTCGATAAGAGAGAGGGGGAGGGGAGAAGACGAGACAACGGGATGGAAAGAATGGCGCCTCGGCCGGAGGAGAGATATAACGAGTTCAGTGGAGGATTTGCTGACGCGTCACAACACCGAGATTATCTATTATCCAATGAAACCGTATCCCCAATCCAACGTTTTGCGATAGGTTTAACCTGAGGTATTTATTTTTTGGTGTTTTGTGTTTTGCATCAGTCAGCTGATGGAGTCCAACTTTTATGGGTAAATCTAATGGCGTATCGGACACGACTCGATGCTCAAGAACGCACGTCACGCGGTTGAAGATATTGGGAATCGAACCTTTTGGCTGGTGGGGACCCACCAGTTTGGACGGTCCAGATTGGTGGGCCCGTGTTTTGGGCGGCCCCAAGACGGTCCCCAGCGGGATGGTCAAGGACGCATCGTGCGCGGCGGCCCACGCGAGAAGGGAAAGTGGGTCCCACGAAACCGTCGGAGACCGGCATTTTGGTCATTTCGAGCGTGCATGAAGGCCTCTTTCGGGCGGTGCAGCGGGCAGCCCGGCCCGGTTCACCGCATGTTTCCGACCTGCCATGCTACGTTATATAACACTTCAAAAAAATATAATATAATATTTGTCTATTTAAGTATTTGCCTAGATTTTGTCATGATAGCCAAGAATTTATATCTCATGTGACCTACATGGGGTTTCCATGTGCCATCATTCTACGCCAAACCTAACAACAAAACACTTGATTTAATCAAAAACCTAACCGTGCAAGATATCCGGCATCCCACCTTTATAACGTTAGTGATGGTGGCTTTGGGCCACACCAATTGGTGGCTACAAAGGTTGCTTGTTTCCTATGTTGATTCCAAGGGATGGGCTCGTCTCGTGTTCCCACTTTTAGCACAACTCCCACATGCATTTCTTTCTTTTTCTAAAGAGTGGAACGTGTCTTATAGGTTGAAGAAAGGAAGCTGCCTAGGCACTCCATGATGTGCTGTTTTTTTTTTACTTTTTTAAATGCTGGAGACCGCATCAAAACTGAGTTACTACCTTTTTGTCATAGAAATGGATGCTCATGGAAAAGGAACCCTTTGATGCTTGCACCTTGTATTTATGAAATAAAAAAGCAGCCATAGTTGATATTGATGAGATCCTTTTGCATTGTTAAACTATAATTTTGATCATCTAACCAGCATCTTTTATACATGAAATTTTTGGTTGAATTGGATCCATCACTGAGCTAGTTGATTCGTCCAACTATAAATACCAACACATACAACTATCTTTCTGCGTATTGGTTCGTGGTTGGACTAGTCCACTGGGTGCACCCAATCCTATCCAATATTTTATTCATCTTTCAAATCTCGGCATCAACTAAAATTCTAGTCGTAGTTTACCTAATTTTTTTTGAAAGTATATTGTATGCTGAATGTTATATGAGAAAATATTTGTCATCGTTATCTATAGGATAGCAAAGTAGTCAAGCCAATTGAACAGAATTGCTTGCTATCATGCTAAGCCTTAATGTCCAGCAGACTCCTAGTTCGTTGCATTTTGTCCTCCTAGCAACATGAAAGGCATTATAGCCGTTAAGAAATTCACAAGGCAAAATTTTGTCTTTCGCTCAAAAAATTGTTGCTCCGCATATAAGCCAATAGTTTCTCGGAGAGCTGCGACAAAAGGAAGCACAGCCAGATCACGGTGAGGGTAGCATTTAGACCAGAGTCCCTAATATCTAAATTAATAATCTGTGACTTTACCAACTCAATAATTTGGAACCATCGAACGAAGCCAAAAATTTTATGTGACTGTCACAGAATTAAGTTGCATATTGGCGAAGTTCCAGTCAAAAAAGATTGGCCTCTTATTGTAGGATACCTTTTCTGCCCTCTCACCTATAATCTGTCCGTCGTATCCTCATTTTCTAACATTTTGCCCAGCAAATCTGGTGACCTATCCTCAAACGTGTGATCTACGAAGAAAAAGCCATATTGAGGACACATGAAAATTTTTTTCTCATCGAAATATTTTTTTCGAAACATGAGTTATGAAAATATGATGCTTAGAAAAATGATTTTGGCACATTTGGTTGATAATAGAAAAATGGCACATTCCAAAATGGTTTATATTTGGTTGAGCATCTATTTCGTTAGAAAAATTGTATGAAATACCTATTATACCTATAATAAAAAAAAATATCTATAAATTTTAATGGCATAGGATACTTTAGAAAAAAAAGGACTCTAATGCACTTTGATGCCCCAAGCATTAAAGCAGCAGTTATGATCTCCGCATTCTTAAGATCGTAGATTCCACAATCCGAGAATCTTTCACCATATCTCCAGGAGTAATGATGAGCTGAAGTTACAATTTCCATCCTGCTAACCATTGATGTCCAGTGTAATGTGTTAATTCCTTTCTCCTTGTACTCTTGGAAATATTGAAAGCAGCTATAGCTTTCAATTCACGAGATATTTATTTTCTCAAACTAGAGGTATGATCGGGTGCAACCAAACCAGCACCAGGGCAGAGGATCTCATCTGAATCTATTACCTTTTATCATCCATGTAGCTTCAGTTGAATTTCTAGTTCTGGGCATTAAGCATCATTTCATCTTTCTACTCTTATCAATACAGAAGCAAGTATAGTTGTCAGCAAAATATTGATACGACCTCTGAGTTACCACATAGGTATTCATTCAAGCAATTGTTTCAGCTTCTTTACTAGTAGACCCGTGTTGAGAAAACCTGCCTTTTATCTTGCTAAATCTCAGAATCAATTAAACTTCTAGGCATAATACAAATTACAATCTATATAAATGCAACTATTGTCAGTCACCAATTAACCAGTAGATCTTTCTGTTCAATAATAAGCTCATTTTTTTAAAGATCGCGTCATTTTTTTAAGTAGTGATGGGCTGAAGTGAGTTACTTTTCATCTTCTTTGACTCTGAGCATCAAATAGACATCTGGCCTTAGTACATTGTACCTCTGCAATGTTAAGATATCAAAGCATCTATAGTTATCATCAGTATATCATAAATATCTGTATATTGAATTATGTGTTCAATCATCTATCTATGCAACTTCTGACATATTTTAGGAGTTGTTACAGGTTGAAAGAAGCTGCCTTTTATCTTGCTTTTCATCTTAGCTCAGTTTACCTTTATTGCCTTGAACATATAAAAGCAACTATAGTTCCATCATTACATCTTCTTTTTCAAAAACAAATTGCATTATTGAGTTATAAATTTGCTCGCCCAAGCAACTTTTTAATCTTCCTTAATGAGTAATCTCTCTCTTGGCATCAAGCAAACTCCTAGTCATGTTTGTACCACGAGCATTATGGTATGCGATACTATACTAAACCAGACGGTACAGAGCGTACTGTGCCGTAGCGGTTTGGTATTTATACACGATATGGAGGGTGTACTGATTCTCGGTACGCCGAACCGGCTCCGTACCATATTGTACCGATACAATGATAGAGTGGCACAAGTATAGGGCTCGGTACCGAAATGACATATCTTGGTTGCCAAGATATTGCCAATTAATAAGATCACTGCATGCTTTCTGTTTCAATAGAATATGCTTGGCAGCCACAACTGAAGGATAATGGATTATAGGCGGAGAACCCCGGAAATACAAAGAGCATTCAGTTAATCTAGGAAATGAAACACCCATTCAATCAGCAAAACCATAGTAGACAGTTGAGGTAAGCTATCCAAAAAACCAAGTAACAAGAGTAGCATTATCAGCAGCAAACCCTAGCTATTGGAATCAGCTCTAGATGACTTGATCCCTTTAGATCTAGCTTGTGTCAAAACATATGCCTCATTCTGACCCATAACCCACTACTTTCTGTTATAACACCAGAACAATTGCCATTATTTCAGATATTATTTTAATATTAAAAATTTGAAAAGTTATTTTTGAGATCAATAATGATCATTATGACCATTATAATCGCTATAACGATCAATAACGGTTCTAGGAGGGAACCGTTATTAACCGGATAATGCATTATTTGAGACCTTGTCAATAAGACAACTCTCACAATTGAGAGAAGTCCAAGCAGGTAGGGGTTTCTTCTAAAAGAATTTTTGACATGACAAGATTGACTATAACATGTAATTTAGCTCCAACAATATGCAGATCTGACTCAATCTTGAACCAAATTTCAGACCCAACCCTGACCTACATTCACACCTCAGTTGACTATGTGTCTTGACCTCCGAAGACCCAAACTCCAGCCAGCTTGGATATGAAGGATTGGATTGAATTCTGAGTCTAACCTCTTAAGCTTAGATGCAAGCTAAAATTAGATCCATCTTCACTCTAATGGTGATATGATGGATCGGATCAGGGTCTAAGCTGATACCAAAAATGGATTTAGACCGGACGCAGGTCAGGCTGAAACCAGAACTGATGCAGCCTACTTGCAGCCAACTCTCTAAACCCAGGTGCAATCTTAGAAATTTAGTGTGATTTGCAACCAAATCTCAATGCTTTCTGCCTCCACTAATTGCCAGAAATTATATCTTCAAACACGACCATTTATCTCCACAAGAACCTTATCTCCATATATCGTTCTGAAGAATTGTCCATGACCATTTGAACAACCTGTTGCCCTTCTGAATGTTTTTCTACTCAGCAAAAAGCAAAAAAACAAAAAAAACTCGACCACTTGTTCAATGACATTCTGTTGTGGACCTCACAGAGATGTGGAAATTACCTTCTTCGCATATAACTACAGCATTGCTGAAAGGAATAAACTCTGCATACAACTAGGCTTTGAAAAGAACTAGAGGCAATTGTGATTTCCCCGCAAAGGCTATTAAGACCAAGCAAGCCTGGAGACATACTTAAGTTGAGGGGCCCCTAAAAAAACCATATCAAGGAATAATATTATGTCCTACTAGACCTTTCTAATTACAAGATTAAATGAGTCCAATATAGGGTTATCAAATAAACAAATTGTTCATTAGCAGCTCATTCAACTCAAAATAAGAAAGCTCCAGACCAGAAGCTGCATAAGTATAGGTCAAAAAAACACATGGTAACAAGCAATGGGTTCAATCTACTATCATTCAACCAGCAGTAACAATGAACATCTGGCGTTATCTTTTTTCATGAAAAACTAATGTTGGTTATCTCAAAGTACTACCGTGACACATAAATTCTGTATGGTTCAACAGAAATAAGTCATTCTACAAAATACTTACGCAACCGAGCATGTTCAAATTCTTCCATTTGTTTCTAGAAAGGTCAACATCAAATCCACCACTACCACAACTACAATCCAAGCCTTTCCCATAGAGAAGTGCAGGTCATGGAAAACAAGTTTGAATTGAATACCTCCAAAGAGATTGGGCAAATCTCCAGTGTTCTTCTGTTAGTCAAACTTAAGGAAAATAAATTTTTCTATAGAAAGGTGTCAACCAGTTGGAATGGGGAGGAGTGGAAGAGAGCAAAGTAAGCAAAACAAGGTGGGCTCAAATTATCGAATTATGTACTTCAGCACTCTCTATGGATGAATCCAATCCCTAGAAAAATTTATCACCACAGATTTGAGAGCATGCTCTAGAAAACTCATAAGGAATGGTGTGTGGGTTAAGAGAGCTCGAATGGCATTATAACATGGTTTATGGTGGTTCAGTTATTTCTCCATGGGTGGTTTATAAAGATCAATGGTTGCTCACTTCAATATTGACTAATCTAAAAATTAGTTTCCACAACAAAAAAAAAAACAGAAACGACACTTTTCACTTTGCTTCCCTTTCCATGTACTGCTCACTTCTCTTCAATTGGTTTTGCTCACAGGACTAGTCAAACAACTAGTGTCGCAAAAAATCAAATATGAATACCTTAAAACCAAAGACTTAGCCTAACAACACAAAGGACCCTCCTTATCCCTTGCCGGGCAGCTCCCAGCTCTTCCAAAATAACACTGTGATGACAATGATATTTAAATAACATGGCATGAAACAGCACAATGCTAAAACAGATTGGCAGCCATTAGATATCTAAATAACACGACATAAGGAAACTGAGGCCCAATGTCAACAATTAAAAACACCCAGTGAATAGCGGTCAGTCCCGTGGTTGTTACAGGTATATCATCAGCAACATTCATCTTAGTGTGTCAGAGTCTTGCATATCCATCTTAGTGCCTTAATCAGCACAACAAAATAAGCGACATTCAACAGTAGATGTCAACCGATTTCTTATCTTTGAATGAACAAACCAACTTCGAAACTGCTCCTCAAGAAAATAATCTTCCGAGTCAAGACAGTAGTTTGGAAAGATTAAGAGGGAAGCTAGAAAGATGGGGAAAAACACCATGCACACCACACTTGATGGAAACCAGTTAAAAATGGATACCATGCAGATTATCACCCTGCATTTGCAACATTTTGATGAGCACTCAATTACAGAACAACTTGTTTTAAAGAATCTCTCTCCTACTAGATAACAAACAGGGATTGGTTGCTGCAGAGGATTGCAGGAAAATGACCAAATATGTGACTGATTGACTTTTCTTGCTACAAAAATATAAAAGAGATCGAGACTTTAACAAATTTTCTGCCAGAAAACAAAATATACAGAATCAATCCTTTAAACTGTATGAACTATTAAGACCCATCCTCTCTCAAGTCATAATCAATTTATGTCTATATCCCAACCTATCCAGGAATCCTATACTCTTATCACAAAGAGATCTAACGACAGATTTGAAGTGATGCAGGGAAAATACTTGAGCCGAAAAGAAGAAAAAAAGGCTATCTTATAAGAATAAAAGAGGAAAGCTAGCAGCATGCCACCACTTAAACTATGCATTTGCACTATCTTTCAAGTGAGAAATGGGGAAGGAAAAACAATAACTGTAGTACCATAACTTAAATCCTCCCTTAAACCAAACAAATCACCATGGCTTATACATGATCCTACCATCTTGACCATCACAAGAAGAAAGACCCTTAACCCTCTAAATGATCCGACAAATATATGTAAATCATTACAGAAATCAGACTAGGTTTCTTCTCTATTTATCCTATCTTTCTATTTGTGCATAAGCAATTGCACTCCAATCGGATTAAGTTTATAAACCTTCAAACATTTATATTATGTCCGCTAAAACCATTTCCAAGATCGTGTTGAGTACATTATTGTCTTTGTGGTTATATTCTATTAACAAGACACATTTTTAAAAAGCATTTTCAAGATGACAATTTTTCAACCCAAGAGCCTTTCACATTGCACCAAGAAAGAGCATGTAGCGACTAATAATAGCAAGAAGTAATAATGAAATGGCATATGAATGGACAAGATATAGTCTTTCTATGAAGTCCTTTCTCTATTGGCCTTGTGCCAGGCATAGGCTGACTGGGTTTTGCTAAGTTTTCATAATGATGTTTACTTCAGTCATCAGCAATCAGCACTTTCTGGGCAGGGCAATCCTCTCTTCCCTTATTCTGGATCATTCTTGATGAAGAAGCCCTACCTGCATACCACACAACCACAAGAGCAAGACCCTCACAAGAAGTATCAGCCAAGGAATGGTGAACCATCACAGACCAATTACCAGCAGATGATGTTTGTTGTGATGAAGGAAAATTATGCTCCAAGTAATCCCCTTGTCTTAATTAGACAGTAAGATAATGCTTTGGACCAGAAAATCAACCTAGGCAAATCAGCACTTTTGCCTCAAAAGGTACCTAGACAACTTTATTATAGGACCATGACCAGCAGTCCTTGTTCCAACTATTTGCTTTTGGCCTTATAAATCTTGATTCAACAATTATTCCTATTTAGAGCAACCTCTGATATCAATGTTGGTAATCTGAAGGCAAAAAAAGCCCGCATGAATTGTGTTGTCAGAAGGGCATCTAAACGTACAAAGCATGCTCAGATGGCTAAATCATCCTACTTAAATATAAAGCACAAAGCAAACAAATTGGATATCTTTCAAAGCTCCATTATTCCTTTCCCCAAATCCAAGTCACCACCATCCAAGTGCCACTAGTTAGAGAAATAACCACATGAAGAATCATCATCAAATCGGCATGGACATAGATGTCATTAAAATATTTAGAGCCTAAATACAACCAAGCATTCTAAAAATCAAAATGTATGCAACCAATAGAACCAATAGAAGAATGTTTTCAAAGCAATAGTACCTTGAATTTATTAGAGATCATTCTCCCATTTTAAGAACCACTTAGCAACAAGAGGTGAAGAGAATGGATAGGTTTACTGAAAGCCATGCAAGGAAGTTGAGATATTGCCAAATGGAGACTAGACATGGAGTAAGAGAACGGAGCAAATGAATCTCCCAGTGATACAAAGCAGAAGTGGACAAAACACGAAGAATAGAACAAATCAACCTAAAGAATAATGGAAAATAAAATCCAAGGCTCTAAAGAATGATATGGCCGCTACACCAAACCACTTGCATATTGAAGAGTATGCATGTCATCATAACTATCAACTACAATTTCAACCATATGATATTAACTTAATGGATTTTTCTTTACCCCAATTCTCATAATGGCTCATCCTCTAAATAGCCAAGTTTTCAAAATTTTTTATCATAGTTCCAATTAATTGATGCCTGGATTGGAGCCTAAACCATCGCCTATATTGAGAATATATTAAGCTTTGATTGCTCATCCAGATTCAAGCATGGGTCACAAAGTACAGAGTCATAACAAAATAGGGGAAAATACCATCAATTTCTTTTGATGACAAGAAGTATCTAATTGCACAGTTATTTAATATAATTAGCACCGGCTAATTTTTAAACCATAAACTACTATTTAAAGAAATACCTAAACTTTTAAAAGAAACAAGCAGATTTTGAAAACTCTTTTTCTAGGTCAATCGATCTACACCACAATTAGTAACAGCTGATTTATTTTCGCTGAACCTAAATGAAAAGTCATCTTTGTATTCCAACCTTTAGATTTGTCTTCCTCAGCCTCTCTCCTATGTAAAAGGATGGAAGTTTCAGCTAGAGCCGAGCTGAAACAGAAAACCAAAACTTAAGTGTTTGACATTGTCACTCTAGGCTTTTAAGTAGGGCCATGATTGGGTTGCAGTACCAACAATGACTGGAGCCCATAAAATGGGCTAGTGAAGTCGCACAATTGGATCAACAACAGCTTGTAGAATTCTTGGGGTAAACATTCTACATCCATTATTTTGTAATTATTTTTCATATGCATAAGCATTCAATTATGTAGGGTGTTACAAAAGATCTTAAATACAAGTAATTCACCAGATTATAATCCTGATCTTTAAACTAAACTTATTAAAAACGAATTAAATTTAACACTTCTAAAAGATGCTTCTGACAAGTAACCTTGAATTACATATCACATGCTTTAACACTCCATATCGATGCTTCCCTAGAAAGCCACACTTCCATTATGCAAGATTAGATCTTCCACTTCTCTTTTTAGACTATGTGACAAAAGTCCAAGCACTATACATATTGCAGATGGATAATACATGATATCTTTGTAGTAACATCTAATCTGCATTTTAAAATACCACATTTGATGTTTAGTCCGAATTCTACTTCATTTTGAATCATTGCTGACAGTATTTGAAAATTTTCTCGTAACTGTATTCACTGTAACTAATGAATTGTTAATCTACAAGAGAAATAACCATAAGTTGGGGCAAACTCGTCGGTTTTCTAGAGAAGCAGCAGATGAAACTGGAAAAGGAAATAGAAATACTTTAATTCAAAATGCACGCTTCATTACATGGTTACTGATACAAAATTGATGCATAATGACTAAAACCAAGATTGATGCACATGAGGGAGATTGCAATATAGCATTTCACAAATCATAACCAAAGCCATAACATGCCAGAGAAGCAAGGAAGAAATGTATCACTAGAACAGATGGGCACGAGTATAAATAGTTCCTCTCCGCTTAATCCTACATCCGATGATGTAATTTCTCGTCCTACCAACTACAAAAGATGGGATGATCCGACAGAGTCAAATGCATAAATTTCACTTCTGACAGAAAGACAAAGAGGACTCATGGTGCAACTGACCCGATGATCAGGCTTTCAGCTTCACATCAAGCTTCTTCTTCAAGACATCCATCACTGCACCAAAATTTGCCTTCACGCTTACAGGTGGGTTCGCATACCTGCAGGCCATGTCGGCTATCTCTTTGGAGTGGTAGTCGATCTTGGATTGAGTGAATTTGAGCCCATGCGCAGTGCTCACGACCACTGTCCGGTCTGTTGCCTTGATGACCCTCCTATCCCTCAGCTTCGTGAGGGCAGCAAGGGCGACTCCCGTGTGGGGGCATGCAAACATGCCCGTGCGGTCGGCGAGCGACATCGCGTCCATCAGCTCCTCTTCAGTGGCCTCCTCGACAATTCCATCGGTGGCACGGACGGCAAAGACCGCGCGGTCGATGGACACAGGGTCTCCAATCTGGATGGCGGAGGCGAAGGTCGGGGCAGCAGTGACAGGCTTGAAGTCACCCCATCCGGCCTTGTAGTGGAGGTAGAGGGGATTGGCATTGGCGGCCTGGGCACACACAAGGCGGGGCATACGGTCGACAAGGCCGAGCTCGCGGCACATTTCGAAGCCTTTGTAGAAGGCGTAGATGTTGCCAAGGTTGCCACCGGGAACAATGACCCAGTCGGGGACCTCCCAGTCGAACTGCTGGAGGATCTCGATGGCGGCTGTCTTCTGGCCCTCGAGGCGGAGGGAATTGAGCGAGTTGGCGAGATAGATGGGGAGCTCGGCGGTGACCTCGCGGATGAGACGCATGCAGCCGTCGAAGTCGGTGTCGAGGGAGAGGACGGTGGCGCCGTTGGCGATGGGCTGGACGAGCTGGGCGAGGGAGATGCGGTCTGCGGGGAGGAAGACGATGGCGGGGATGCCGGCGGCGGCGCAGTAGGCGGAGAGGGCGGCGGAGGTGTCGCCGGTGGAGGCGCAGCCGACGCCGGCGATGGGGCGGTTGAGGGGGTGGCGGCGGAGGCGGTTGACCTGGCTAACGAGGACGGTCATGCCGAGGTCCTTGAAGGAGCCGGTGTGGGAGATGCCGCAGTGCTTGACCCAGAGATCGGGCATGCCGCCGAGGTGCTCACGGCCGAGGCGCTCGGCCCAGAAGAGGTTGGAGTTGCCTTCGAACAGGGAGACGATGTGGTCGGCGTCGATCTCCGGGAGGACCCACTCCTTCTTGCTCCAGACGCCGGATCCGTAAGGCCAGGTGGTGCGGCCGACGCGGGAGTCGAAGAGGGCGCGCCAGTAGGAGCCCGGGAACTTCTTGAGGGCCTCCATGTCGTGCCGGACGTCGAGGAGGCCGCCGGAACGGCTCCGGTAGACGATCTCGTCGAGGGAGTAGCGCTCGCCAAAGGGGCCGTCGTCGGCGGGAGCGCCGAAAGGGACGTACCAGGCGGAGAAGCCGTCGGCGGGGGCGGCTAGCTCGCGGCGCGCCGCCTCCTCGCGGATGTTCTCGTCCGCCGGGCGGCGGTTCTTCGACGGCTGGGCCTCCGCGTCCGGCGGGGCGGCGGAGCAGGATATCCGAAGGCGGCGGCGGCTGCTAGGGTTCCGGAGGAGAAGATGTTTGGAAGGCGGCGCCTTTAATGTCATGAGACGGGTAGCAGGAGATATGGAGTGGCGGCGGCGGTGAGATACAGCGAAGGATAAAGAGGAGGAAGCGGCCGCGGTGGCCATGGTGGACTGGAGAGAAAGGGAGGAGGAGGAGAATTAATCGGCGCGGCTGGGATTAGCGAAGAGACGAAGCCCAAGAACCAGCCGGTTTAGATTTATACAGTCCGGCTATAGCCGAACATGTATCGTGCGGCACGATTCTAATTTTTTTTGCCTTTTTGGTCGCAGAATACTGCTTTTAGATAAAACAGTTCAAATATATTGAGGGCAAATATATACGAGAAGGTCGTAAAATAGCCTATTGGTAGCCAGTGGTACAATAAAAAACCATATAAGATATTGTTTAGTGAAACAGTAGATCTGTTCATCTGATGGGTCAGGCTGATTCAGCCCAAGGTATATTAAAATTAGGCAGAGAGAAAGAAGGAGGAAAAAAAGATAGTGGAGGAGGACGAAGGAGAAGAACCGCGGGGAAAGAATGGAAGAGGAGCCCAACGGAAAAGGAGGAGGAGGAAAGATGAAGAGGAGGATGAAGGAGGACGGAGGATTGGACTTGAGCCGAGCTCGGGTTGGACAAATCAAGTCCGGTTTATTAAATATGCAGATTAATATTTCAGGCCCAGTTCGATGCACTGGGCTTAAAATCCGAAATGTTCATGAATAGGTCTAGTAAGTAGAATTATTCTCTTCTTTAAACATATGAGATACATGAAGATGAATCAACAGATGAGACACCCATCAAATATCAAGAACTAGAGGGTGAACACCTGTGTGAGATTGGTGCAGCTTGTTGCTTTAGATAAATCACTATCCGAGAATCATCTTCAAGCCATGTATGTCTTGCATGAAGATGGGCAGCTAAATATACTAGCAATGTAAGTTCAGCCATGGGAATGTTAGATAATACTAGTATGGTTGGTCTCTAGTAACAAATACTGCTCCTCCACATGTATAGTTTTCTAATATGCAACCATCAAAAATTATCTTAAGAGTTTCCTGGAGTCAGGTTTCCCAGGTGAAATTAATCAACAAAGGAGGAAGGATAGTATGAAACCCCTGTTTCCCATGGCTCTTGAAGATATATTGGGCGGCATGGATCTTAGCCCAGCCAACATTGGGATGGTGAAGGAGTGAAATAGCCCTTGAATATCCTCTCACTCCTAGCCCACCAAATCTGATAAGCAATATGGGCTTATAAGCTCCATATACCTAGGATGAAAAATAATCTTGAATTCCTTTCATGATGTTCCAAAAAGAAGTAGCTTGTAATAACACCTCGGAATTCAGAAAGCAACGAAAGCTAGTTGTCATTTGTTCGCACGCTCGAGCTTTACATATATATTATTATAAATTACAAATATTTATAAATTGTAGATCTAATGAGAGTAAATTTTTTATTGGCTCTACTGGATAAAGAGACGCATTATAGACATAGAAGTATCTCAGGACTGTTTGATTGATAGATTTAATTAAAATAAACTTTATTAATTTATATAAATGGTTACTTGGTTGCCTGGCATAAAATTAGTTCTGTCAAAATTGATAAGTCTTAAACAAATGTTTGATGGTTCTAATAATGTAAAAGATACAGGAATCGATTTTGCAATCGAACAGTAATTTGGAGGAAATTTATCATATAGAATGCTAATAACTAATTCAACCAATCCAATTATAAATTAGACTAGACAGAGGTATAATTTACTAGCTAGTTTGATTCATCGATCTTATTTATGTTTGAAGACCATGCATAATTGTCGCTAAAAGATAAATATACTATCACTATAAAGAAAGGAAGTCTAGTTGTGATGCAATTGCGACCATCACTAATTATAAACTTTTAACATTGGTTGCACAAATTTGTCACTAATCTATCACTAATATATTTAGAAGCTGGACTATATGTGATAATCCGCACTAAAAACTTTAACAATGATTTTTGGGGAATTTAGTAACAAACTTTTCCATATCTAAAAGTACCTTTTCTTACAGTGCATATAAGAAAAATCTATGATTCAACCAATTTTGTCACAATGATTCAATGACTCGATCAATTTCTAAAGAGCTGGCTTTTTTTCCTGCAGTTGCTAAAAATATTGTTGGATCCCAAAAGATTTTTTTTTATACAATTGAGTAATCCAAGAAGCCGCTGAAATCTCTCCGACTTGGTTTCTTCCGATCTCTACGCTACGCTAAAAGCTGTTCCTCTTTCCAAGCTAATGAGCCGAATGGTGGTTTTCGTCATCTAAACCAGGGTTCCGAAAGACGGTTTTAACCTCACATCGAAAAACTTTTATATTTCCTTGCGAGGGCAATATAATAAATCACAATTCCCACAAGAAGTATAAGCAAAATAAACCCTGAAATCCCTAATCCCTCCCGATCTTTCCCCGATCGCTTTTCTGCTCTCCTTCTTCCTCTCCGCGGTCATTCCAACCCTCATCCTCTTCCGGCGAGCGATGGCGTCATCGACGACGGATTAGGACGCCTGCCGGCCGAGCCCCTGCTCTCGGCCTCGGCGGTAATCTCTCTCTCTCTCTCTCTCTCTCTCTCTCTCTCTCTCTGTGACGCAATCAATTTTGGACGCCGTCTCCAATTACATCTCCGTCAACCTTTGGTTCACTCAACCCCGTTGCCAATGGGGCAGCGACCGGCTTAATTATTTTTTTAAGATTTCTTTTGGAAAAAAATTAGAAGAATGTTCATTCTTTACTAATTTAATCAGGGATCAGCTCTGTCTTAGAATGTTTGTTCTACTCGTTTGATTGAAAATTAGATTTGTTCTGATCAATTGTTTGATAATGAATTTGCTGTGGAAATTTCGAAACATATTTTAGATTGCTTGAATTTCATTGAATCTGCTTTACTTTCTGCTAATGTTTGATATTTTGGTACTTCGGCGTTCTACTTGATGAACCATTAATCATCAATAAATTCTGCATCTATGTTTTTTAGCATTATATCTAAGATTTCTATGATTATTTTAATTTGTTTTAATGTGATTTTTATGTAGCCATAACTGAATAAGGCTAACCGGATCCCCGGGCCAGCAAGTTGGAAAGTGTTTGCTAGAATGCGTTTGACAATGTTGATCTATAAACAATACATTGAAACATCATAAAAATTATGCATGTGATTTCAATATAGAGTTGCTATCATACCCTCCTCCACAACTACCGTTGTTATTCTGAATGTCTTGATTGCCAGTGGGAATAATGCTGAGATGTCTAACTTCGTCATGGACCTCTGTGTTAATACCAGTGTGGTTTTTAATATCTGTTGTTTTTACCATTTAACTGGAAAGATTGATCTGTTTACTCTTAACCATCTCTGATATGTACTAGATCTTTATCTATTCCGAATTTATCGAGCATATTATTTCATAGGAGGTTCATAAGCTTTTTCTCCTTTGTGCAGTGTGCTCTTAAATTCTGCTAAACTTGGCTGGCTGTGTTCTTGCTTCATCAATACTGCATCGCAAAGCTATTTGCCCTGTCCGATTTGCTCTATTCCGTTTATGGGATCTTTTTTGTTACATTTGCTCAACAACTGCTGAAACCACAACTCTGCAGGAGCTTATTTCCTGTTTTGTGGTCCCTGTGCAAGGAACAAATCCCAGGTTGCTCGGCAATATCAGAATGCCCTGTTAGTATGGGAAATCATTTTTCATGGTCTTGATTTGGGGACTCTTCCATTTTGAGATATAGGTAAAATGGAGAGAAACCAATAAGAGTTGGTGGACTGTTTGAAAGACTCCAAACAGTTGCACTGTGATTCAATGGAATCTGGAAAAGGAGGAGTTGGCCACGTGAGCCAATGGTTTATGCAGGGTTCATCAGGGTCTACTAACACCAATGCCAGGCCTCCAGAGTTTAGTATATCAGGTGGTGCTAGGCCTGTCCTAAATTACTCAATTCAGACAGGTGAAGAGTTTGCACTTGAATTTATGCGAGAACGGGTGATGTCCAAGAAGCCCTCTGTGCCAAATACATCTGGAGATCAAAATGTTGCCACTGGTTACATGGACTTGAGGGGCATGCTAGGGATTTCTCACACAGGTTCTGAAAGTGGATCAGATGTTTCGATGCTTGTGACCGGAGATAATCGACAGTCAAAACAGAAGGAGAAAACAAGCTCGTCCGAAACAGAAAAAAGAGGCCAGTATGCATCATCAAGGTCAGTGCCACGAGGCTCATCTGGTGAAGGGAGTAGTCGAGGAATTTCTCGGGGGTATACTTCTTCAGAGTCTTCTGATATGTCATCAAAAAAGAAGAAATTCCTCTGCAGCTTTGGTGGTAAGATTTTGCATCGACCAAGTGATGGAAAACTCAGGTATGTTGGAGGCGATACTCGCATTATTCGAATAAACAGGAACATTTCCTGGCAAGGACTCATTCAAAAGACAACAGCAATATATAGCCAACCTCACACAATTAAGTATCAACTACCAGGGGAGGACCTTGATGCTTTGGTGTCAGTTTCCTGTGATGAAGATCTGCAAAATATGATGGAGGAATGCAGTATCTTAGAAGGTGGTGAGGGATCACAGAAACCTAGGATGTTTCTATTTTCTTCAGGTGATTTTGATGACACACATTTTAGCCTGGGCAGTATGGAGGGGGACTCTGAAATCCAGTATGTTGTTGCTGTCAATGGTATGGATGTAGGAGCTGGAAAGAATTCAAGTGGACATGGCCTGGCAAGCACATCAGAAAATGACTTGGATCGATTGCTCAATTTTAGCATGGAAGCTGACACAGTTGGTGCAACCAGAGTTGCTACTGAACCTCTAGTGCCTGCCACAACTCTATCTATGCCAACACAGGCTAGTTTGTTTGGCGACTACGACACCCATTTGCATTCTTATCAGGACCATGGCATGCATTACGAGGAAGGTGACCATTATGCGTGCACTGACAGCCAGCCTTCCGACAGATTTCGCCATGCAGATTGCAGGATTTCAATCCCTATGTCAACGCCATCTGATTATGAATATAATTCTCAGTGCATGGACATTACAGGAACTTCTGGTCTAAGGCCAGTCCATGATTTTCCATCTCTCCATCAAGGCATGACAGAAGGGCTATACAGTGGCATCGGTTTACATGATCAAGCAGCATCAATTAAAGAGGCAAAGTTGACGGTCGACAATTTGTCTCAGAAAAATAATGAAGGTGAGAATCTCCAATCTCTGGAAAATAAATTTACCACAACCATGCAGCAACATGATGTTTCAGTTTCCAAGTATATGCAAGCCGAACTGCCCTATGTTGCTTCTGCACCAGAGCATTTAACATCTGGGCCACTTACAAAACATAATGGGAAGCACCTGGAGCCTGCACCAATTTCATCATCAGCTGATGCTGTGAGTGCTGGTCAGAGTTCTGAGGTCAATGAAGATGAGCACTGCTCATCTGGGGGAGCTTTTAATTCTGGATTTTCTGACTATGAGGCTGATATGACTGATCTAAGCTACAATGATCCACCTTCGCGTCCTTTCCGGGTCTATCAATCTGAGAAGATCCCTAGAGAGCAACCAGAGTTCCTGAATCGCTTATCAAAATCGGATGATTCAATTGGTTCTCAATTTCTAATACTTCACTCACGTCCTGGTGTGGCTCAAGAATCCATTGCTGAAGCTCTTGATCCTTCGCATGAAGGAAGTCTAGTTTCTCAGACTGAGGAGTCTTCCTTAGCTGCAAGACCACCACTAGAGGATAGTTTGATGCAATTTGAAAAATATAAAGAGCTGGCAGATACAATTACTCAAAAGAATCAATTTGAACCCATCACTGCTTCTGAAGGATCAGAAACTGAAAAAAATCCTCATCAATCTGTAGATGGTGATGAGCCCTTGACCAGTCGGGATTGGCATGATCCGGAGGTCCATGCCGTGTCTGACCAAAATGAAATCATGAGTAGTGAACAGAGTGATAAAACAGGGAGGAAAATTCAGAAATCCGGATTGCATCATGCGCCTATGGTCTCTGTTGATGATAAAATCACTGTCAATGACGATAAGATCTTGCATGAATCAAATACAGGCAGACTTGTAGAAAAAATTATGACTGTTGGTGAAAAGAATTTGGTCAAAAGCAATTTCAAAGAGCCACCTGTTGATGGTGCCGCCATTAAGCAGCAAGGAATTCCAGCTGTCATTTTGCCTGATATTCTCTGGGAGGATATAACAACGAAGAATGCATACTCAACTGATGCTACGGGGCATGCCTCACCTTTCCCCTGGACAGAGAGCAGCACTGAATTTGTTTCTCAAGAGGAATCTTCTGTTGCTCGACCAGAGAAGAGAGATATTGTTATTGATGTCAATGATCGATTCCCTTCTGATCTGCTATCTGATATCTTTTCAAAGGCTAGGATTGCTGAGGATTCATCTAGTTTAGGTCGTCTCCACAAAGATGATACTGGTCTCAGCTTGAACATGCAAAACCATGAACCTCAGCGGTGGTCTTTCTTCAGAAATCTGGCCCCAGATGAGTTTGCACATAAAGACATTTCTCTTATGGTTCAAGACCACATTAGTTATCCATCTCTGCTTACAGAGGTTGAAGAGGGGGTTTCTAAGCCATATCAATTTGCACCTTTAGAGAATGAAGGAGTTGATTTAAGTCGCATGGAATCCCAAATTGATTTTGACGAAGAAATGCAACAAGAAGCATCTAGCACGATTATAGGGGATGCTAGTATCTTGAACCAAAGTTTTATATCATCAGAGATTTCTCAGCCTCATTTAATGGACAAGAGTGAAGGTTTGCAAGTTGAGAATCCTTTCTCAAAGTTGGGAGAGAACTTAAGAACAAATGCTTCAGAATATGAGGTATATATTTTTTTTTGCATTGCAGCCTAATTAGCTCATATGTTTTAACTAAATTGATAATGTATAAGGAAGATTCTTTTTTGTTTTTCAGGAATTGAAATTTCAGGGTGAGGAAGTCTCTGGGCCAGTTATAGATACTTGTATGGGCGATTTTGATCTCAGCAATCTGCAGGTTTGATGCTTGGACATATCTGTTAATTTGGATAAACTAGAGCATTTTTATATTGCTGATGAGTTTGTAATCTAGTGTTCAGAGCATTTTATTAGGTATTTTACTCTTTTATTTTTTAAAAAAAAAGAGAGAGATTTGTCATGCCCTAGCTTGAAGAAGGCAGTTGTGCTGCTAGATGAGTATTACTTGTATGAGCATTAGATCTTAGCTAATAAAAAATGAATAGGCAGTTAGACATTTGCTCGTCTAAATGAGTTGCCTTCATTTACGGAAACTGTCATCCTATCACACAAATTTTCCCCTTTTTTGTTAATATTTGGCCTCTCGGACAATGTTTGCTACTTTTGGTATTCCTCAATCAACTTGGTTAGCCTCGAGCCTCTCCCAGACTGCATGTTGATGTCCTGTCCTGGCTATCCTTGTGTTGCTATGACCATTGTTAGCAACATAGTAGCTACAGTCATCAAATATCTGTGCTCAGAAGTGGAAACTTTCATAGTTAGCAGGTTAGAGAACCTCATTTGGAGAGGGTAGGAGAGAATAATCTTATATGGCATTTGGATGTTAGACTAAATGCAGAAAGAGTAGAAACAGATGACAAAAAAGCATAAGTTGGTTTCTTAAAAGAGAGAAACAAAAATGTTTTTGGAGGCAAATCACTAACAGAAGGATAATTTAACTTGGAAACAACAATATATCTGATGTAATAATATAGCATCACATTCTGTATGTGTGTGCATATGTATATGTATAGCGTATATACAAGGGGAGTTGGTTGTTATGCCTTGTAGGAAGAATGTAAAAACTAAAATATATACAATCTTTATATGCATGCAGTAGTACTTTGAAGCAGGATAAAATGCACTAATGTAAAACTTATTGAACAAACCCTGCTAATCACCTTATGAGCATTAATATTCTTGGATCTTATTTTATATGCATTATGAATGTTCTTAAAAAGAGGCATTGGCAGATCATAAAGAATGAGGATCTTGAAGAACTGAGAGAACTAGGTTCTGGGACATTTGGAACTGTGTATCATGGAAAATGGAGGGGCACTGATGTGGCCATAAAGCGAATAAAGAAGAGCTGCTTTACAGGTCGATCATCTGAGCAAGAGAGACTGGTGAGCTCTCCAATCATATTAGACTAATTAAATTTTTTCATTCTACTATTTCCTAACCTGGGTGTTTAGCCTCAGCAAGAGTTACCATATGGCCCAAATCCCTTCGTAGACAAACTTTTGCTCAACCAATTAACCACCTGACTCTTGAGTTAAGCATTATTGTTTTATTGATATTTTTGAATGATAAACAACACCATTCTCAGACCCTGGAGTTTTGGCGGGAAGCTGAAATTCTTTCGAAGCTTCACCATCCAAATGTGGTGGCCTTTTATGGGGTTGTGCAAGATGGACCGGGAGGTACCTTAGCAACTGTTACAGAATTCATGGTTAATGGTTCTCTTAGGCATGTTTTACTGCGGAAAGACAAGTAAGTATTCTTTACTAACCCCCTTCTGATGCTATTATGTTGCTCTAATTGAACTAACACTTATCTATAAATGGAACTGACAGGTATCTTGATCGTCGAAAACGGCTTATAATCGCAATGGATGCAGCTTTTGGGATGGAATACTTGCATTCTAAAAATATTGTACACTTTGATTTGAAGTGTGACAACTTGCTTGTCAACCTCAAAGACCAATCACGTCCCATTTGCAAGGTAAGTTACTGTTTTCCATTTTGATAATCAGTGATTTAGTTTGCATGAAAATATGTGCTGCATTCAGGATTTTCACCTGGGCGTCATCTCCGAATAAACTAATTACATAATGAACCTCATCTAGGTGGCTGATTTTGGCTTATCTAAAATTAAACGAAATACCTTGGTTTCTGGTGGTGTGAGAGGAACACTACCATGGATGGCTCCAGAATTACTAAATGGAAGAAGCAATAAGGTGTCAGAGAAGGTAAACTCTTGACTTACTGGAGTTCTTTGTATTTATATATTTAGTTTTTTGCTGGACAATGAAGAATGAGTAAGTTTGGTTCTCATGACCTGAAACCCTTCTCGGAATTGAAGATGAAGGTCAACCTTTATTCTTCCATTTTCTATCTGCTTCAATAAATTTGAAGACTTGGGATTGTAGGTTTAAAACTGCATCAACTTGTTTTTCAAAATAAAAGAATATTATGATTCCTAGGGTTAAACGTTCGCTCATACCAAAATACCATGCAGGTCGACGTGTTCTCCTTCGGGATTGTCATGTGGGAAATTCTTACAGGGGAGGAGCCTTATGCCAACATGCATTATGGGGCAATCATAGGTATAGTTGATATACTAAACAATTTTGTTTAAGTACTGTATGGTTCTTTTTTAAAAAAAATATACTGGTAATTTTGAAAGGTGTGCCTCACAATAGTGACCTCACTGATGTTAGATGGCAAGTTGCTTTAATTAATCATTCTCCAGGATCCCAACATTAGTAGGTGATGATTATAGATGCCAGATGCTGAAAAAACCATAAATTGAAGCCATAGCCTGAATTCCAGTGGTCTTTGCTGCTGTTTCTATATGTTGTGAATTAGCATGGGAGACTTCATTTGCTAGTTTGAAGTGGTGTTTCTATCTTATTTCTGCTACTACACCATCAGGTTTCTCTGCCTGCCTTTCCTAGTAAAACCATTTTCCCTACTAGATCTCTCAAGCGGACAAGAACTGCATATATCTCCTATCTTACCTAGATGTTTCTTGAATGGCTGCTTTTAGCTATCCCTTATTTATGCTAAACCTTGTGTTGCGGAAACTAGATATTTTTGCATCTATGTTTACTTGTGAACCCAATGCAGGAGGTATTGTGAACAATACATTGAGGCCACCTGTGCCAGTCACCTGCGACTCAGAATGGAGAAGGCTTATGGAGCAGTGCTGGGCTCCTGATCCATTTCAACGGCCGTCCTTCACCCAAATTGCCAGTCGATTGCGTGCTATGTCCGTGGCCAGTCAAACAAAACCCGCAAAATGATGGTAAACCAGTACATCAATATATGGTGCCTGTGTTGTTGTTGTTGTTCTCTAGACTATATAAGCTCATAAATACTGGAAGATATGTGTGGGATATATTGTGTTTTGAGGAGAGACAGGGATTGGATCCCACTGTTGAGTGTGCGATTATTATTCTGAATTTGTGTGGATAAGGGATTTTCTTGGAAATAATTTTTTTGTATGGGCTATATGTTTTCGCCAGTTCATGATGTTGAATTGTATTCATATTTTATAGAGTAAAGAAACTCATATAAGGGTAATGGGTTTATCATTACCGGATAAACCATCAATTATTTTGTCATGATTTCTGTGTATCTGCTTGAACTGCCTTGTGAATGGATCTGATCCTGACCAGAATCCAATCTGATTAACTGGATTTGATATACTTAGATTCCAAAGATTCTAAATAAACAAATTCAAACTCGAAAGAAAATCTTTCTGATTCTTGAAGAATGGGAGAAAAAAGGATTTATATCATTCCGTTCAATCTTTTAGGTCTCTACTTGCCTCCATGGTTGTGCTGCTATTCAGTTAATCCAATTCTGATTTTATCCGAACAACAAATGAATCTATTTACTAGCTTGACCGTTGCTGCATTTGTACCCAGACCAGGTTAGGTTGTATTAGTGTTCTTGAATTATTTATAGATTTAGATGCTTGAACTCATGCTCTTTGATTTGAACATTGTAAGGATATGCTAATTCAAGTCCAATGGGGTAGATCACATGAATGTTTGTCTTCGAACCAAGCCAAAGTGCTATGCTGTGCCATTAGGATTGCCTATTGGTTGGGGCAACTTCATGAGCCGCATTTTTTTAAAAAAGTGTATGATGGCATCTTGTACCAATGATTCATGGATGTGAAGCGCCCATCTTTAAACCATTTATCAAAAACTATATGATTTAGAAATTTCTAGCTTATATATCAAGTGGGCAAAAATTAGACTATTTAAATGATATAAAATAAGAAATATTTTTTAAAAACTTCATGCGTGGACTAGAGTTTTTAAATTATATGATTTATTATAGATAAGTAATTTATAGGTGGTAGGTCATGTTCTATAGCTCGAATTATTGATATGGGATCTTCATTATCCAATTTAAAAAAAAAAGGTGTAACTCTATAAGAGTTGCGTACTTATAGTAAGTGTAACTTGATCTTCTTTTTTTTTTTTTGCACACCGGCTTCTCACACCATACGCATATAAGTGCAGCCAATAAAGTAAAAAAAAAAGAAACTGGCGAATAGACATAGGAAACTCCTAGAGTGATGCGCCACGATGAAGGCCACCCAGTCGGCTATCGTGTTTGCCCCCAGATAAACATGAATGGCCCTGAAGGAGCCATAGTGCCCCGCTATCCTCCGGATATCATGAAGCAAAAACTGCCTGTTCGTCCCGGCGTGCCACCCTCGAATCTCCTTGATCATAGTAGCTGAGTCTCCCTCCAGGTGGATGTAATCCGCACCCAGAGCATGCCTCGCGTAGGAGACGCCGTCCCATGCCACCCTCAGCTCTGCTCTAATGATTGAGGTGTTATAGATCCGTCGCTCGCCAGCCGCCACAAGCCTGAAGTGGTGGTCTCTGATAACAAAGTTCACTTTCCTCCCCACTTACCTCTTTCAGCAGCACTGCCATCAAAATTCACTTTAAGAAAGCTAGGGAGTGGGGGCTCCAAGGAAACAAAGACGAGCCTGGTCACTAACTCAACTAAGTGGGAGATGCAAACATCTCTAGCCGTCAAGGGGAATAAGATGGTGTACTGTTAATGACCTTTGATGTATGAAGCAAGGCTTTAGCCGCCATCACTTTCGGATAGAGCCATCTATCCTCGAAGATCTGAGAGTGCCTATCCAGCCAAGTATGGTAGGTGAGGTAGGCATCGGACCCCCCACTCTACCGTGTCCGGCCTCCTTGTAGATGCCCTCAAACGAGCAAGAAAATTCTCCGACCTATACAAATATTATACATATACATATATGTATATATACATATATTATGTATGCATGTATGTATATATAGTATATACACATACGCTGCTTCTGGATGGGTCACATCTTGGACTTGCATGTGCCTCGCATGTGACCTTATTACATAAGCCATTACATTACTAAACAAAACCAAAAGAAAATTATTCCACTAAATATAATTTCTCCCTATTCTCACCAGAACAATTTAACTAAGCAATCCAACTATATGAATTGAGCCTGCAATCTGCAAAAGATCCAGACGACAAGGGGTAATAAATAAGCATTCGCGAGCCGTCCCTTTGCACTAAACCAGGAAATAATTGTGACCAAGTTACCTTCGACCCAGATGCTCGTTGCATTGAGCACCTGGAAGCCATCTTAATTCCTTCCCAAGCGCCCTGTAAAGTTCAGCCATTTGGCACGGAGCACTTAGCAAATTGAAATCCAGTGGCAACCAAGACCTTACAATTACGATCGCTAATGCTATAACTTGCACTTGCTCTGCCCAAATGGACTCCACCATCAAAGTTGACCTCCAAAAAGCCACCATGGGACGCCAGACAGAAGTTATGCCAGTCTAGAGTTTGCTTGGAAGGGCTTGAGAATTATTCTGCAAATAGCTTGCCTTTGTCGACAAACAAGATTGATTCCTTCATATCTTGCTTGTTTTATTCGGCCTCTCTGAGGGCCCGAGAAGTAAGTATTAATATATTGGCTGCATCTTTCGGTCGCTTCTTGCGTTTGGCCTCCCTAGGTCGGCTTTGTACTTATTTTTAGGCAAGTTGCTCGGCTTTGGAAGATTGAGACTGTGTCAGTACATTGTCACACCAGTTTTTTTTTTTTTTTTTTTTGAGAACAATTGCCAGACTAATTGGACTTCCTCCAAACTCACCACTATTTTTTTTTTCCTGAGACAAACTCTATATATATTTGTTGGAATTATATCTACAAAATTATTGTTTAAATATAAAACTAGTGTGCTACTTGTTTTGTAAATCATTATACACCACGAAGGAAACTCGGAGGCATAACAAATTTATAGTTGTAAAAATAGTTTAGTCCAAAAAATTATTTTTTTTTTGTTAAGAATGCTGGGCTTGATAACAATCCATTTTATTTGCTAAGCTATATTGCATAATAATACTTTATATGAGGACGTGCGTGGGCATATGTTTAGTCCCACATCGGTTATTCGTTAGATAGATCTTGGGTACTTATACAGGATCAAGGAACCCAAACAATAACTTTCAGCTAATTATTTTGGGTGAAGTCCTGAGTTGTGACATATTGTATCAAAGAGAATCCGACCCAAAACCTATGTAGACTATGGGACATTGCGGCATGAATCCATTGAGACCAACCACGAACTAATAACGGTGTTTGTGATTAGATCTAAATGGATTTGAATGCTTAGCCTGACGTCCTCGTCAAAGCATGAATAAGGGAGTATATAAGGACCTGTGTACTTATATAGAATCAAGGAACTCAAATAATACCTTTCAACTAGCCATTTTTATAAAATAAATTTTAGCACACTAAGAGATTTATAAAGGTTCATCATAGTAATTGAAATTACATATAATGGTTTAAGGGCATAGCTGTCGTATTAATGTGTATAAATAAGGGCGTAGCTGTCCACCGCCAGAGCAATTTTTTGCCCACCGCCAGAGCAATTTTTTGCCCCCTTTCCATCTAAAGCTGCATTGAGGCTTTTAATAAAAATACATGTCTTGGCCTTTAAGCAGATACATAGCTTGTCCAACTTTGTTTGTCTTCATGTTCTTCGAGTACCAAATCAGGTGGTATTGCCTTCATACGTTTGCAGCGAGTGTCTTTACTCATTCATTATCAAAAAAAAATAAACAGACACATAGCTTTCAGCCAGTCAAGCGGTTGCAGTTCCATAGCCAGCCAAAGGGAGAAAAGTTCTACTCCAACATTTATAAAGTAGTTGATTCAAAGAGTACAGAAAAAATCAGTTAAGGGGAGCTTTCACAAACCTCGCCACCAACCCAACACTGTCCCCTCCAAATTCATTTCTGAAAGCGAATCCTGCAGTAAGCCTCTGGCGGAAAATTAGGCATATTGCATTGCCCAATTCAACGCCATCGAGTCTTTTACCCTACTTCCCAATTCCGCTGCTGTGTCACCTTTTGCATCACAGCAAATAGACCAGTCTCATGGAAAATTAGATCCACAAAAAGCTCAGCTACCGACTGCTAAGGTTAGATAAGATAGTATACATAATAATGTTCCTATCATATCATAATGTCAAACAGAAAATATATATTATCACGCAAATTTATGGAATATATTATCATATAAAGATATTTCTTCTTGAGAAAATAGAGAGACTAGTTTTAAGGCGTACCATAAGCATGTCGAAGCATATATAAATACTACATGTTGCTGGAAATTGGACCCGGGGGCAATCTTCGGTCGAGGGAGAGGGAGCTGCGGGTCACCACGGCGGGGCGGCGACCAGTCGGCGGGCGGCGTCCTCCGTCTGGGGTGGCCGGAGAGAGGGAGCTGGGGGTCCTCACGGCGGGGCAGCGATCCGTCGGCGGGCGGCGTTCTCCGTCTGGGTGCCTGCAGACAAACCGGTGTCCGGGTTTTCCGGCGCCGGCCCTCCGACGCTCAAGTCAGGGAGGGGGCAGATAGTGTAAGGAGGAGATGAACAGAGCTTGTAAGGCGCGGAATTTCTCCAACCCCCTCCTGAGAAGCTAAGGCTCCCTTTTATAGGTGGGGGTCGGTTTACCTGTGATGTAACAGGGCGAGGCCATAGTACGGCTCGGCATGTGGCTCAGGTCGGCGCACGGTCAGGCGAATCATTGTGCTGATGTCGGCGGTGAGGGCATCGTACGACCCGAACCAGTACGCTACCAGGCGAATCATTGCATTGGTGTCGGAGGTATGGCCGAGATCAGAGACTTATCATGGTTGACCAGACTCTGCTGGGCTAACTTGCCGTGGAGAGCCGAGGATCCGTAGATGTCAGGAGCCATGCGCATTAATTGTGGAGTAAGCCGGAGATCCGCATTAATGGTGGAGTAAGCCGGAGATCCGCATTAATGGTGGAGTAAGCCGGAGATCCACATTAATTGTAGAGTGAACCGGAGGGTTACAGCGGCCATGCGCAATAAATGCTGAAGCAGTGGCAGGGTATGGTCCTCAGTTGGACCTCGGAGGAGTACGGCCGTAGTAGGTGGCTGACAAGGGTAGACCCTGGAGCGTCAGGATTTTCCTAGGTCGGAGGTTTCGAGGTCGGATGTCTTGAGGTCGGGCGTTCCGAGGTCGGACGCCGACTTCGGCTGTTCAGGGTCGGCGATTGTGCGGCTTCTTGGGGGCATTTGTGTCACTTGGGGGGAAAAATCTTATTCCCCCAACACTACCCCCCGACTTCCGAGTTCGAGCGGCTTGCGGGCTCGGACGTGGGAAGTAAAGTCTATCATTAAAGTTGGGGGGCGAATCTCGTCTGCGCCCTCGTGTTTCTCGGAGTGTTTATGGCGAGACCCGCGCCCTTGGGCGTTTCGAGGTTGCTTTATTCAGCGAACTTATGGTGGAGCTCGTGTCTTTACGTTTCTCGGAGCGGGTGTAACGGGGGTGGCGTCTCTTGGATCGCCTTAGTATCTGTGTTCGGCTGGTGCACTTGCGGCCAGGACCGCTTTCTCAGCTAGACATCGGAATCTATGTATGGGGGCCGAGTTGGGCCCTAACTTACGGAGACTTTGTTCAAGTTGAGACTTGACGAGCGGAGACTTGTCGAACGGAGCATGCATAATGTAGTTAGGAGATCGGTCTTAAGCCGACCCATTGGAGTAGCCCGACTTTGGGGCGAGATAGGACTCCAACGTTAGATGATTAGCGGTATGTAGATAAAATTTGACAAGGAGGGCATCGAGTTGGATGTACCTCTTGCATTCTCGGAGTTGTGTTTCACATGGCGGAGTAGGTTGCTTTCCTTCCTCGTCGTCCTCCGGAGTCATTTTGACTTGTAAGGGGGCTCGGGCTTCTCACGGACCCGACGACACCCACCGAAGTTGAGAGGATCTGGGGAGGCTTTATTGATCTACAATTCTTTTCGAGGTCGAGGGAGCTTGAGACCCTCTGGTCGGACCCCGGGGTGCCCCAACCTTAGTTGAGGAGTCTTGTGTCAGGTCGGTGTAGTCCACGCACATACGCCATTTCCCGTTGGCCTTCTTTACGAGGACTACGTTGGTGAGCCAGTCCGGATAGGAGACCTCCCGGATGAAACCGGCTTCGAGGAGTTTGTCCACCTCCTCGGCCGCAGCACGTTGCCGTTCCGGGGCGGAGCCCCTTTTCTTCTGCTTTACAGGCCTGCTGGTTGGCCTCACCGGGCTCTACTTGCTTCTTCCAGAGGGTGTCCCTCGCATCGAGGGTTTCTATGGGCAATGAAGGGCCCGTTGGCTGAAATGTCGCCTCGGTCGGTTGCTTTACTCCGTGGGCCGCCGTGTAGCATTGCTTGGCGACCAGCTGGTCTCCTCGGACCTCGCCTACTCCTTGGCCGGTAGGGAACCGCATGAGCAGATGGTGGGTTGAAACTACGGCTCGAAGGGCATTCAGCCCTGGCCGCCCAAGGATGGCGTTGTAGACCGAGGGCAGTCGGACCACCAAGAAGTCCGTCCTCACAGTGCTCTCCCGGGGGGCGAGGCCAACTATGACAAGGAAGCTGGTCTCACCTTCGACCGGGACCGAATCTCCGGTGAACCCGACTAGCGGGGCGTTGATCCTCCGGAGATGTCCTTCTGTCGACCCCATTTTTTGGTAGGCATGATAATACAAAATGTTGGCTGAGCTTCCATTGTCAACTAGGACACGCTTTACATCAAACTTATTTACAATCATTGAGATGACCACAGCGTCATCGTGAGGGGTCTCGACCCCTTCTAAGTCCTCGTCCGAGAACGAGATGACTTCATCAGTGCGTGGGCGTTTCGGGGGTGCTCCCGGGGCGGCTGCTCCTGCTGAGGCCCTTCCAATCATGTTGATGGTGCCGGCAATGGGCCTGTTGTCGTCCGGATTTTCGGTTGGTACGACATCCTCCGCCGGCCTCCTTTCCTCGCGCCGGTTTCTCACGAACCGGTTGAGTACTCCTCGGCGGATGAGTGCTTCTATCTCGTCCCGGAGCTGGAAGCAGTCCTCCGTGTCGTGCCCACGGTCTCGGTGGAAGCGACAGTACTTCCTGGGATTACGGGGAAATCCCGTGTCTCGCATAGGCGGCGGGGGTCGGAAGAAGTCCCGACCCTCAATTTCCATCAGGATCTCGGCCCGGGGGGCGTTGACGGGTGTATAGTTCTCGTACTTTCCCGGGTACGTCCGAGGCCGTGGCGGGGACCTCGGTCGAGGAGGGGTCCTCTGCTGACGGGGCGGGCTCCTCAGTCTGGGGAGATTCTTCTCATGGCGAGGGGATCGGCTCCTCTGTTGGCCGCGCTCCTCACGGCGCTTCTTCTGCTTCTTAGAGGCGGGCTCGATTGCTCCCCGCCTAGAGGCAACTGCCTCCTCGGCCTTGGCATACTTCCGGGCTCGGGCCAACATTTCGGTGAAGTCGGCCGGGAAGCTCTTCTCGATGGAGAAGAGGAATCGGTAGGAGCGAACCCCAGTCTTCAGAGCCGACATGGTTATCGACTGGTCTAGCTCGCGAACCTCCCATGTGGCGGCGGTGAAGCGGTCCAGGGATTCCTTGAGGGACTCCCCCTCTTTCTGTTTGATGTCGAGGAGGGAGTCTGACGTCCGTCGCTGGCGCCGGCTGGCAGCAAAGTTGGTGGCGAACTGCCTGCCGAGTTGCTCAAAAGAGGACACCGTGTTCGGCTTCAGTCCAGAAAACCAAAGCCGAGCGGTCCCTCGGAGGGTTGCTGGGAAGGCCTTGCAAAGTATGGCCTCCAAGGACCCTTGTAGGGCCATGAGGGCCCGATAGCTCTCCAAGTGGTCGAGAGGGTCGGTGATTCCGCTGTAGGGCTCTACCTGAGGCATTTTGAACCTTGCGGGAACCGGCTCATCCTCGATCCGGCAGGAGAAGGGGGACTTGGTAGTGAACTCAAAGTCTCCCTCCTGCCTCGCCTTCTTACTGTGGAGCGCTGCAATTTGGCGCTCCAAGTGCTCAACCTTTCTGTCGAGCTCCCCCACCCGCGGGATTGTCGCCGCGGTTTGCGCCGGCTCACGGCGGTCCGGGGCTGACTCAGCCTCAGAAGGCTGGAGTCTTCTGTTGAGATCCTCCCTCGGTAGCTCTCTCTGGGGGGAAGTCCGTTCTTCGTTATTGGCTCTGGAGGAGCCATGTAGATTCTGGCCGGGGAGAACCGGGCCGTTGGGAAGAAATTTCGGCGGGACCTGGGCCCGCGGGGGAAGCGTTGGTAAAGCTTCCTCGCGTCGCAGGCCCTGAACGGCGGCGGCCAGGGCCTGGACTTGCTGTACTAAGGCGTTGAACTGTTCCGGCTGGACCTGAGGAACTGGGTCAGCCGGAGTTGGAGAATTCTGGACAGAGTATCCAGGACTTTGCGGGGGACGCCGGGAGACGTTGGAGGCTCCCTTACTTCTCAACTTCATGACTGCTACTCGGGCCCTTCCTCTAGCGCCAACTGTTGCTGGAAATTGGACCCGGGGGCAATCTTCGGTCGAGGGAGAGGGAGCTGCGGGTCACCACGGCGGGGCGGCGACCAGTCGGCGGGCGGCGTCCTCCGTCTGGGGTGGCCGGAGAGAGGGAGCTGGGGGTCCTCACGGCGGGGCAGCGATCCGTCGGCGGGCGGCGTCCTCCGTCTGGGTGCCTGCAGACAAACCGGTGGCCGGGTTTTCCGGCGCCGGCCCTCCGACGCTCAAGTCAGGGAAGGGGCAGATAGTGTAAGGAGGAGATGAACAGAGCTTGTAAGGCGCGGAATTTCCCCAACCCCCTCCTGAGAAGCTAAGGCTCCCTTTTATAGGTGGGGGTCGGTTTACCTGTGATGTAACAGGGCGAGGCCATAGTACGGCTCGGCATGTGGCTCAGGTCGGCGCACGGTCAGGCGAATCATTGTGCTGATGTCGGCGGTGAGGGCGTCGTACGACCCGAACCAGTACGCTACCAGGCGAATCATTGCATTGGTGTCGGAGGTATGGCCGAGATCAGAGACTTATCATGGTTGACCAGACTCTGCTGGGCTAACTTGCCGTGGAGAGCCGAGGATCCGTAGATGTCAGGAGCCATGCGCATTAATTGTGGAGTAAGCCGGAGATCCGCATTAATGGTGGAGTAAGCCGGAGATCCGCATTAATGGTGGAGTAAGCCGGAGATTCATATTAATTGTAGAGTGAACCTGAGGGTTACAGCGGCCATACGCAATAAATGCTGAAGCAGTGGCAGGGTATGGTCCTCAGTTGGACCTCGGAGGAGTACGGCCGTAGTAGGTGGCTGACAAGGGTAGACCTTGAGCGTCAGGATTTTTCTAGGTCGGAGGTTTCGAGGTCGGATGTCTTGAGGTCGGGCGTTCCGAGGTCGGACGCCGACTTCGGCTGTTCAGGGTCGGCGATTGTGCGGCTTCTTGGGGGCATTTGTGTCACTTGGGGGGGAAAAATCTTATTCCCCCAACACTACATAACCAAATCTATCTAGCAGATTATTCAAGAATGGCGTTTAGTTTGTGCTTCATGTTCTGAGATTAGCATGCAAATTAAGATAAAAAATAAAAATTTATTTAAATAATTAGACTGAAAATTTTATTAGATTTATGAGTTGAGTCAGTACAATAAATAAGTAAAATTATAGAATTGTAGACTGGGCTACCCCTATATCTATTAATATTCAAAAATAGTTTTAATTATTACAAAAATTTATGGAATATATTATCATATAGCGATATTCTTCTTAAGAAAATAGAGAGGCTAATTAAGTTATCTTGACGTGATGCTTGCGTGCCCTCCGTAGCTACTAAGCTCGGCCCGCCTTCAAATACTGGTTTTAAGGTGTACCATGAGCATGTCCAAATCTATCTAGCAGATAGTTTGAGAATGTCGGCTAGTTTATGCTTTATGTTCTGAGATTAGCATGCAAGTTAAGATTAAAAAATAAAAAAATATTTGAATAATTAGGCTAAATTTTTTATTAAATTTATGAGTTGAGTCTATACAATAAATAAGTAAAATTATAGAATTGTAGACTGGGCTACCCCTATATCCATAAATATTCAGAAATAATTTTAATTATCACAAAAAATTATGAAATATATTATCATATAGCGATATTTCTTTTTAAGAAAATAGAGAGGCTAATTAAGTTATCTTGACGTAATGCTTGCGTGCCCTCCGTAGCTACTAAGCTCGGCCCGCCTTCAAATACTAGTTTTAAGGTGT
This sequence comes from Phoenix dactylifera, assembly GCF_051530095.1. NCBI lineage: Eukaryota > Viridiplantae > Streptophyta > Magnoliopsida > Arecales > Arecaceae > Phoenix > Phoenix dactylifera. The sequence continues at coordinate 25,557,547 of NC_143198.1, read as the reverse complement.
ACTATGAGCATGTCCAAATCTATCTAGCAGATAATTTAAGAATGCCGGCTAGTTTATGCTTTATGTTCTGAGATTAGCATGCAAGTTAAGATAAAAAAATAAAAAAATATTTAAATAATTAGACTGAAAATTTTATTAAATTTATGAGTTGAATCGGCCCAATAAATAAATAAAATTATAAAATTGTAGGCTGGACTTTTTGTATTTATAAATATTTAAAAATTGTTTTAAAGCCAGTCAATTCAAATTTTATAAAAAAAATATTTATTTTAGAGTCGAAAAAATAACAGATATTTATGAATGCAGGGAATGCTGTAATTTTGGTCGTTGTACATTGGGGAAAAAAAATTCCTCAGCTCACGGTAAAAAAAAATGAAGGTGGGCCCAGCAGATCAAGAGCAGACAAATACCGGCTGCTCTTCTTCGGAAAACCGTATCTAATCTAGATATCCTGATCCAATCCGACGGCTCGTAACGAGGACCACCAAATGGGCCGTCCGATCAAGCGTACTTGTTGTCGGTCCGTCCAAAGCCGACCGGTCCCACCTGATGGATCGCACGGTACCCGACGAGCTGGCCGAGCCCTTCGTTGACCACTCAACTGACGGTGAGAGGATCTAGCGTCGGATCCGTCCTAAAGATGCGTATCCGCGGACGTCACCGCGAAAGACGAAGAGACCGCGAGCGGACAGCCGCATAAACATTTCTGTAAGAATACCAACTCTTGCGACCATCGCAGGCGTCACGTATGAAGTTTGGACGGTAGATCTGATCCCGCATAATAATTTCTAAGCAGTCGTTTGGTGGAGAGAATTTTCCTCGACATGCCAATTGGACGGCAATCGCTTTTAGAATTAAATGCGAATTAACAAATAAAAAATTGTTACTTTCCTTTTTTTCTTCTGTCTCCGTCCTGTCGCCATCATTTCCACTTATAACACGCTTCTAAATTTTTCCTCGCTTGGGACCCGACCTTCAAGAGGGCATCATTTTTTTATTTAAAAATTATGGTATTTTTGTGATCTATACTGTATCCAATACGAAGTAATTTTCTTTCTACGATCACTTATTTTTAAAAGAGTACTAGCAGATTGCTTATGAGATTTCTCTTAAGAGAAATGAAACCGACCCAGAGAGAAGACTTGGGCTACAAGAGCTTATCTAATTACTTACGAGTCAGTAAAGGGCCCCACAGATGATTCAATCGTGCCTAAAAAATATTAGAATTCAGATATTTGTTGGCAGTTTGAAAAAAATGTAAATTTAATATATTCAAAATATTCATTACAGATTTAATCTAAAGAGTATGGATTATGAACATGAAGTTAAAGATAGCCATCTGCTAGCAATTGTATTTTTTTGGTGTGAGGGGAAAGTAACGCCGAGAAGGAAGCTTCAATAAGTAAAGAATAGAGAGGGGAAAAATATTGAATTATGAAATCATAAATTTTTTAGTCAAGAAGATTATAAGACTAGATTAATTTTATGCTAGGAAGAGTATGATTAAATACTTGAGCACGAGACTTTATGATTAAAGTCTGAAGCATGAGACTTTAGAATACAAAAGCATAAAAAGGTAATAAAAAATAATATCTTTGAAAATAACATGATTATTGATATGAGATATGTGCAACGGAGAAGTATGGAATTCATATGAGAATTGCTTTTGTTGGAGCCTAGTGGTAAGATTGCAGCCAGTACTGGCTTTAATAAAGATGCAGTATATTGAATACGCAAAAACAGACAATTTAGTAACATACCTTGGATGGAAACAATTTATAAATAACTTTGATGATAAATATGTAAAATATTTGATGATAATAATGCAATTCAGAGTTAGGATGTGAAAATATGCATAATGCTAGATTAGATTGGAGGATTGTTAGCATCTTCCTTTGGATTTAAAAAGTTGAGGAGCTATTTGTTTGCTCATCATCAGGTAGAGGACCTGCAATCATTTTAAACTCTTGCATTGAACAAAGTAACTTCCAAGGCAACTAAGAAGACTTATAGGAAGTTCTTTTGGAAATAAAAATCCAAAATCAGGTATTCATGTATATACGTATAGCCTCTATAGGTTTGTAGAATCTTATAGGCCAACTAAGACAAAGATGCCTTTATTTGAACACGGTAAATTCCTTTATTTGAGAATATCAAGTTCCACCACGAGTAATTTACGATGATGACATAGTATAAAATAGCTTGCAGTTCAGTAGGAAAGGAACTTTCCAAATGAGATGATGGTTGATGCGACATTAAGCAATCTTTCTCCCAGGAAAAGTATACATTATGCAATCTTTCTCCTAGGAAAAGTATACATTATGCAATCTCTTTCTTGAGATGAAGGCACGACTCATAGTTTTTTTCTTGAAAAAACGACCACGGATTCTCTCGATCGTTGGCTCTTTCCTTGACACCCAAGCATTCGTCCTTGAATTATAGTTTCTTAGTCGAGCATACGACAATATCATAGGTGGAAAAAAATGGCCTAATGTGTCATCATTATGCCTGGGTATCCACCAGGAAAATAAATTACTTCTTGAAGAACCATCGCTAAGGACACCAAAAGCTCGACCGGAAATGTTTTCTTTCAATCACAGTCTAAATATATCGTGATTCTAACAAAAACGAAAAAGTCTAAGCACATTGTCTGACTACAAGTAAGTTGGTGACATCTTCACCAATAATGTATTACAGTATTTTTAGTGTAAATAAGTTAAATTATCATAAAAACTAGGATCCAAAAAAAAAGGAAAGATGAGATACTTCTTGTAGCAGCTTTAGATATGTGAGTTCCTAGCGTGCATTAAATATTACAATTATTCTAAACTAAGAAACCTGCCCAACTATTACGTCAAAGAATAGTTATGCCTTGTGTAAGGGGGTAGTGTAAACCAACAGATGAACTCACAGAATAATCGTTTCAAAATAAACCCATAGGCTACTGTTATCAAGAAGAAGAAAAAAAACCCTAGTCTGCGTGTGAAAATACCATCTACTTCTGTCCACAGATATTTTATCTACTTTGTTTTCTTTTGGGCAGCTACAGTGATTGATAGACAGATGGAACAGAAGAGAGGGGCAGGTGGTGGGAAGCCACCAAGACATGTGAAGAGGTCAGAGAGGCATCTATTCAATCCGCTTCTGAAGGCTCTTCAAGATTTGAGCCAGTCATTAAATAAGGATAGAGGGCATGAACGAGCCCTTGCCGACCCCCCACCCTACCCTTCTCACCTTCCTCATAAAACCAAGCCTTCAACTCCTTCCAGCTCGCCGCTGCTGCACTCTGCCCAGCTGCGTCTCTTGATAGCTTCTGGGTATAGGTTTCGACGAGGTCTCGTGTGTTTAGAGCTCTCTTTCTCTTCGTCTCTCTCCCTCTCTATCTCTGTCTCTTCCGGTTGAAGAGTTGTAAGAATTTAAAAAAGCTGGCAACTTCTTGACATTTAGAATCTAGTCTATGGGGGCTAAAGTGTGGTTTTATGGAGTCTGGGGATTCTTGAGTAAGTGGTTTCCGTGGAATGGTGCAACAGTTGCTTTTTCTGGTTCTTTTTTTCGTCTATCAAGCTGTCTCTTCTTATACGATTTCGCTTGACATGGGTGGTGGTTTGAAGGGTTTGGGGGTGGAGCTCCTTCAAGTCCAAAGAAGGGCCTTGGAGGGGTAGATAGAGCTGCCGGTTTATGGATTCCACTGTCCTATTCCATGAATATCTTTCTGCAAATGTCTATTATATTATCGCTGGAATTTAAGATCAGAGATGGAGAGAGATTGATTATTTGGGATAGGCTTGTGGTTTGCATAACCCAGGAGCTGCATTAGCCCTGCCCGTTCCTTGTTTGGATTGAAGGGAGCTCTACACCTTCACCCTGTGCTCCCTTCCCTTCTCTTTCTCTCCCCCCCTCCTCCTCCTTTGTCGGACGAAGAAAGTTGGGGGTGGACGGAGGGGGACCAGGAGATGTCGATTTACCCCTTGAGGGACAACATATTAAGATTTATTTCCTTATTCTGTTATAAAGGAGTAGATCCGATATTAGATTTTCATCGAAGTCTTTATATATTTGCTCGGTCGGTAGTTGGGGATCTCTTGCCTGCTATCCCTCACCACTAATGGTTACTGTTCTCGCTGTGATCCTATGTGCAGTGATTCATGGTGTCCATTTTTGGTTATTTGGTTATACGGGTGGTGGTTTTCATGCCTGTTAGATTTTTCTTGGTTGTTATCGCAGGACTTGTTTTTTCTGATGCAATGTAATTCTTTTATATATTTATTTATATCCGAGTTTGCTATATTTTCTTGTCCTCCTTCAAGACTGAAGAATTATATGGTAGGCACGTCTTCTTTCCTCCTAGATCTGCTGCAAGATAGAAGAAGAACACCCCATGTATAAAATTGCAATAAGGTGCAAAGATGGTAAAGCTCCAGGAAGAATCATTAGCGAAAACCCTTCAGTTATTTTATTATCTCATTTTTCTTCCACTTTTTCCTTCTTTGGCCTTATTAAGCCCCTTGTGCAGGTGGTATCGTCACCTAGTACGGAGAGGAATGCGAGTATGGTATGTATCACCGGCCCGGGCGTTCTCAAGTTTGTACCAGTAAAACTCGATCAGAATAAATTGGATTTTCCCCGCCTATCTTCTCATCTTTTATGCCGATTAGTTTTGTGCGTCCGTGATGGGATGTAAGCCTTTTGTTCCAGTGCTTTTATGTGTTTGTTTGGAATATATATTAAACAACCAAGTCCAGCTTCATGACAACTCCGAGTGTCTGACTTCTTGTTTTTCCTCTTGTTTGTGTGCTCTCAACTAATCTGATGCTCCGACGCGACAGCGCTATAAATTGGTTTTTAGGGACATTTCCAACTCTTGGTAAAACAGGATGAACGAGGAGGATTTAGAAGAATGGGGACTAGATTCTTGCCTCCCATCAAAAGCTATTATTAGAGCAGTAGTAGCTAGCTTTGCAGCCTTGTAGTGTGATGTCATGTCAAGGGAAGAGACGCTTGGCTGTAATCCTTGATTTGTTTGTTAACTTGGTACCAGGTAACCTGGGATTGAGAGCACCTTGATTAGGGTGGCCAGTACGTTGTTTAGCGTTAGAGATCCTCTCCTGAGGGCGCAAATGAAGTCATCTCCTTGGAATTAGTGGATATGAACGAAAGAATTAAAATAGCAACCAAATGTCTTGTCTATTTACCAAGGTGGGGAGTGTGGTGGAAAGCAAACCGGATCGTATCTATTTTTTTAAATTGGTGTTTTATACTTTGTTAAAGAAAAATGAATGTGGATTATGGATAGATAACCATCATATCTGTATCATTCTATCTGTAATTTTATTTAGAATTTGTATTTTTTTTATTATCCGTTTTGTATTTATATCAGTTCAGCAATTGTAGATTTTTTTTTTTTGGATGTTTTTTCATCCCATTAATCTGTATGCGTTTAGTTGGGAGAAGATGTTGGACTCTAAACCTATTTATATAACTCTGCAAGTGCTATATACTGATATTTGATTCGGAGCTTCCAAGTGCCTCACTTTTCTCTAGGATGGTTATTTTGTACTAATTTGCAGTTTGATTCGTTACTAATTTAGAAGCATTTCCATGCCAGGGTGAACCATTCTGTAGGCCTTGTAACTAATTTCAGCACGAAATCTTTGGAGACGGGCTGGTATTAGAACTGATTATGGGCAGGGCCTCGGCCCAAATCTCTATTTATTTTATTATGTTTTGTTCTTATTAGACTTTGCTTTGTCTCCAATTCCCTAAGCCCGATTCTCGGCCCACAGCTCCCACAAATTGCATTGGTGCCTGCTTTCGTCTAATCTCTTGTGAACCGTCCCACCTATAGATGGTGTTATGTAGCATGACATAGATCGCAAATCCATGAACAATGTGAATTAAAAAAAAAAACTCTCCGATTCTTGGCATACACAGGCAGGCTGTAAGCTAAAATGTTTGTTTAAACTTTATAGGTATATCATGAGATTGATGGGGATATTCAAGCGAAGTATGTATATCATGAGATTAATGGAGCTATTGATTGGGTGGCTTTTTTTTTGTGTGCTAACTATTTGGAGGGTGGGTGAGATGAAGTTGTCTAATGCTTTTCGAGAAGATGCTTTGTTTTTTGATTTTTTTGGCTGTATTTGTACATATTTGGCATGATATTTTTATTTTTAGAAAAAAAACTCTTAACTGCAATTTGTATTATAAATTTATTACTTTCAATACAATATTTATATAAAAATAATGTTTGATTTATTTAATTTTGTTTCTAAGAGTACACATTTAGAGTGTACAAACCTTTTAATCTTTTCGTTTGGAGATAAAGAATTCCTTGAATTATGGAGACATGAAAAGGACATACCATGTGCTAAGGAGGAGTGTTCCCAAATACTTTGCACCTCGCTAATTATGGATCACATGGGACCACCATCGTCATCATCACTCCCATGGGAAGGCCGCACTGAGAAGACCAAAAGGTTCTCCAGGGAGGCATCTTTTCTTTCTTTTCTTTCTTTGCTTTATTGTTTGTGCTTCTCGTGTCTGGCATAAAATCCACTATCCGACTAACGGTATAAAAAAAAAAAGATAAATAAGAATTATATCTGATGAGGGAATTCAAGTTCGGATCTGCAAAACGATAGATAATGACGACTTTCCTGTGAGCGAACTGTGCCTCGAACCGCAGCGTCTTTTCATGCACGTTGACCATGCATGGTGATCTTAAATTTCTGTGAGTAGTTCGATTATTATTTTTAAAAGGCTATTATTAAATGAATTTTTGATTATGGATATCGATGTCATCCGTGCTGGATGAAATATTTTCTTTTCTATCATTTGATTGGAAGGATTTGAACATTTTTTTTATGGTAGATTGCTTTTGATTAGGTCTGGACGGATTAGTCCTGTGCCACCTTGCCTGATCCGCCAGGTTCGGTTCTTGGGCAGCCTTGGCAGGACTCATCTGGTCGGGCTAAGACTCAAAATTGAGGCCTTGTACACTCTCATCCTGCACTTAATAAGAACTTTACTGGCTTGAATAAATGCATCATCACCTAACATTCATATAATATTTGAATAAAACAATGTATAGAATATTACTTTCAACTCAGCATACAAAGTAACCTTTAAGAGTCACAGGTCTAAAGAACTTTGAGGCAGTGGGTGAAAGAGGGAAGAAGCCTTCGGCACGTCTATCATGAGTGTCAAGCTCAAAGCCATATGGAAGAGCATCATCTATACAAAGATTTGTGCTGGATACAAACTGAGTCCTCCTCAAGAAAGACGAAAACTCAGCCATGATGATCGAATGGGTACAGAATCGAAGACACGATGCTGGCAGTAGACCATTGCTCCACGATATCTGATGACTCTTGGGTGAGTGTGAATCTTATTGGGCCATAAAACGAATAATGCTACTAACTAGGTTGCCTCCTTTGCAGCTCACAACTCTGAATGTTTCATCTGAAAAGACTACGTGTCTGCACCTGATCCTTTATACTATATATTTTTTCTTTAATTTTGTTGGATGGATCTACGTTCGTCGAGTGAGCTGCTGTTGTACCAAAAAGGAAAGAAGCTGCTGTTGTACCAAAAAGGAAAGAAGAAGAAGAAGAAGGAAGGAGCCCGAGCAAGGACAAAACAGGAACCAAAATTGCATGAACCACAACAAAGTTGCATGTTAAGCATGGGCTGAGATCCTCTTCAAACAAAACCAGGGTCATTTTGGAGGAGTCTTCCGCTTACTGGTGGGTGAACAATTTAGACACAGATTTCGGAATCTAGAATGCATTCATGCATGTAAACTAGAAAGCATTCAGAGACAGACTTAATAATGGTAGTGGTACAAGTAAAATCTAAGTAATGATGGAAGCCACAGCTAAAAGAATAAGGTATTACAAAGCTTAACATACACAAGCTTCTGATCAACCTCCCCGCTACCTTTATATTTCTCTTGGGGTATCCACCACCCCACGCTAAAAACCAAGCTCTGTAAATGATGTTCCAGTATTGTATGGATGGCAATGCATAAATTGGTCATATTTCTTCTGGAATAACTCAAGATTGTATGCACATGTTTGCATACAGAAGGGTGTAAAACAGTTCAACATCCGGCAAGCCTCGGATGGTCTGAACGAACTTGTTGCTGCTGGGTTCCTCGAGCAGTGGCAGGCATAGTTGTGTGACTCGCGGCAAGAGCTTAGCCAAGGGAACTCCTGAGGGTGGACTCATCCCTGCAAGCTGCATGCTGATATCGTCGACTAGCATGTCGACCACCTTCTTCAATGATATCTCCACAATATTTCCAAAATCAGGGCTACAAACAAATATTGCTGACATAAGAATTGACAGGGCTATTTTATTAAGATAAACATAAGTTCAAGAGTTTAATAAGCTAAAAACTTAAAGAGAACATAAAGAATTTTTACCAGATATGACCAATGCTTCACAATAGTCTGTTTCAGTCTGATAAATACTTAAAAAGAAGATTTATGACTCATAAGATCTATCCTTTTGACATTCAAGTTGTGTTTCCTTGTCCCTAGCAGAAACAGTGTACCCAGCATGGTGCTAGTCTATGACGCACATTTTGCCAATAACCATCATGTATAAACTCAAATGCACATAGTTAAGGTACTGATGTTTACTACTTGCAACCGACAGCTGGCCTTGTTTTTAAACTCAAAAGAAAAGTATATCCCATAGAGAAGAGCAGAGCTCTCTTCATTTCAGAACTCTCAAGTATTTTCTGAAATAAATTGTAGAACCCAGCAATGTGAAGGGAACAGAATATGTAGGATAGTCAGATACGTTCCACCTCCCTTCTACAAAGATTCCAATCCTCATAGGCCAGAAGCTATGCAGGGCATCTTTTGAAGTGCCACAAATTATTTCCATGAGAGGAAAGTGGCAGACCCAATATAGTGCTGCCAAAGGTAGCACTATGCCCACGTCAGCTGAATCTGGAGTTGCAACCTGCTCGCTCCTTAGAAGGCAGATAATTTGTCAGGCACCAAAAGTTTACATCTAACTGCTTTCAATAATTCCATAATGACGAGAAATATGGTTGGTGCTCTCTCCACCATAAGGTTAAGTTTTTTCCACAGGGTCAACAATGAGAACCAATAACAGTGATCCTGCATAATCTCCTACAAGACTCTAAGTCACAATAAGAGCTTTACACTAAATGCGCACGGTCATGTATGGACTCTTCATTGTGACTTGTAAACACTAATCTGTACAAGACTAAAACTTCTTTTTGGACAAAATAATAGGCCATCATCATCAAACTTGAAGTACAGTGATTACGCAACTTCAGTACATTCATCTTGTATACAAGAAATTACAGGTGGAGGCCTACACATACATAATATATACACACACACACAAACACACACACACATATATATATATATGTATATATGACAAAATTGCAGATGCTATGTAAGTTTTTCTATTTCCTATGCTGTGCATTAAGGCTTGTTGCTGGTGCAACAGTTGCTAGACAAGATGTCATCTTAGTGTTCATCTTTTAAGCATGTTGTGTACCAGGTCAGGAGAGCAACTCCAAACTAGAAGATTATCATGAGTGTCGCCAATACAAACAATCAATCCAGCATGGGAGGATGTATAGCACTCTCAACTCTATATTTTCATCACAACTTCAACAACATGAGTGAAAAGATAGATGAAGCAGGCAATTCACCATGTCCTGAGGAAAATTAGAACCTTGCATATGGTTCTCTGAACTAAAATCTTTGGGATCTCCACCAGATGGTAATGGCTTTGATAAAACTTATGCTAGCAAGAAGCAAGTATAATATATCAACTGGAATATATTTCCCATTTTTCAATTAAATAACTAAGATAAGCAGAACTTGTTCCATGTAAGTATTGGTGATTACCAGCCTGTATTGCACATCCAAGATCCACATGTACGTGATAGTTCACATAAATGTATTGAAAAACGTTGACTTTTCTACCAACTTGACTCAAAACAATTAGGCAAGTATAATATATAAGATGTGACGAGCTCTGAAATACATACATGATAAAGTAAAGATAATAAGAAAAAAAAATCTAATGATGAGGTATAAGAGAGAAGAGATGTGTAATCCACCACAGAAGTTATATAAATATTAAATCAAAATTAAAATATAAAATGATGTAAAGTTGTCATCCTACATTCATACACATGAAAGGACACAGAGATAAGTCTAATACAATTTTTCTAGTACTAAAAGGATTCCCACCTACTTTTGCAGTCCTTGACTTCTTTTGAATGGGAAAACTCCAAATCAACTTGAAGCCTGCAACTATTATTGCGTCTTTAAATAGATGTGACTTTGAACTCCAACTTAGGTCATACATTACTAATCTAGAGACCTGTAAGCACGGAACAAATTCTTGGTACTAATACCACTCTCGGTTTGATCTTAGGTCAGTATGGTATTGGGACAGACCAAAATGACCATTAACAACATGAATAAAGAGAAAAAAATTAAAAAGAAATTTTGTCCAAGGACACCAAGCCATCCCAAGTGTTAGGGATACAACCACCTTGGCTAGTACCAATCGAGACAACCGGGACATCCTGGCCCATGAGAGAATTGGCGTCCCAAATGCATCCTAGGTACTGTTCTCCAATTGGAACTTACAATACTGATGGGACATGCTGGATACACTGAGAGCCAAATCCTAGCTTCTAAGATTCAAAATCAACTTATAAAAAATCTAGATTTACAGAATTTAGAAAAAAATACCTAAAATACATTTTTATTCCTGTAACACCTGAGCATGTCAATGAGGCCGTATTATTATACATTATTCTACGATTAAATAATGTATGCAGCAACACTCTGAACTACATATATTGTCACTGTCTCCTAAGCATCATATGACTAATATTGGTACATGAAAATACCAACCTGACTTCTAATTGTTTTCTCCAATGTATCTGTAGCAAGAGATTGTAATTTACAATGCTGATGCATCAATTACGCATGCTGGCATAGCCTTGGATGGTTATGCAAATCAACCCCAAGCTAGCTAGGAGGCCCTTACACTATACTGGTGTTGTTTCTGCTATTAAGGATGGATAGTCCACCCTAGTGTCAATGCCAATGCATCGATTACACATGCAATGTGGCATGGACTTGGATGTTTATGCAAATCAACCCCAAGCTAGCTAGAAGGCCCTTACACTATACTGGTGATGCTTCTACTATTAAGGATGGATGGTCCACACCTCACACCTCACACCATCCACCTAGTGTCAAAGATGGTTGTATTATGGTTCCATTGTAATGTTACGTGTGACAAAAGTTTTGAGAATGTACAAATTAAATGCCTCAGCTTACCCCTTGCATAAGCAATGGTAGGCTGAGGTTCGTATATATCAGGTTATATGTATCTTTATATGTAGAAGCAATTGGTAGAAACCAACAATCAGCCACGAACAGAATTTTTGGCACAAATGGAGGAATCATGCCACTTTTTTAGCACAAAGTATGAATTTTCACCAACTTCAACTAAGAATTGAAATTAAAGCCTCCAAAAACATGTTACCAGGTGCCCTCTCCAAAATTCTATTCCACTACCAATTTCAAAAGTTCTTATTTAACTTCAATTAGCTTCTTAAGTCCTAGGATTACATTGAATGATTACCTTTATCTTTTGTAATGTTAGAACAATGATTCTGTTTATTTTTGAAAGACTTGCATGGTCCATGATCTGAGGCTCAGATAGTTTCGAATCACCATCACTCAAGCTCAAGGGAACGCTGCTAGGAAAAGGTTCATTTTCCTCACATGTTGCATGTACAGAAGGATCACATACATTCTAACAGGCTAGCGACGCATGCAGTAGAAGTAGCCATAACCATACCTGGATCAATGACCAGCCCAAGTAAAAAAGGCTAATCCAAAATAAAATGGATAGGCTTGCTCCTTTCTGCTACTTTATGCAAAGCTAAAATGATGAGGCCTGAAGGAGATTTTAAAACCATTATTGACTGCACTAATGGGGAGAGGAAGGCATTATCATCTACAATCCCTTGCTGCCTGATATCTGGTTAATGGTGGAGAGTACAGCTTTTCTAAGCAACCCCAATCAAGTTGCTGATTGGTTAGCTGGCTATGGAGCTTCTCATGCTGTATTTTATCAGTGTATCTACTGTTTTTTCATCATCGTTGTCTTCATTCCCTAATGTTGACTGTTCAGGATATGTCTACCTAGGAAATGTTCAACGAGGTTTGCATCCTTTTTATTTTTTGAAATTTTTTTATTTAAAAAAAGGGCTTCAGGCTAATGTTGCCTCAAACCATGGGATAAGGTTCATCCAGCAGGCTGTAACATCTTGAGGATCATAGGTAACACTTAGATTAAGGTGGGAGATATGTATCACATAGAGAGGCTATTGAGGTGCATATCTTACATCATATGTCACATTATAACAGGAGGTATGTTTGCAATAGGCTTTGGTTACTTCTACAGAAGAAAATCAGATGACAGACTATATCTGTTGTAACCCATATGAGAATCAGTTTTTGCTGTAGGAATGAAACACTGTGCATACCTTGATAGCACCGACCGTGTCTCTGACATTAGCTGCTCAAGTTTGCCGACATCCATAAGATTGGAGGAATCATTGGTAGATGTGACCATCAGTTGCCTGTATGCAATTGCATTCTCAGGTATCAAGTAACTTATCCAGCAATTAGGTCCACCGATGCTCATGAACAACTCCAGTATCTGTATTATTGTTTTACGCAGTTGGACCATGCTAAAAGGATCCCTGAGCTGCTTTCTGCACATTGTGATCAAAATCCACAAAACAAATGCATCAAATTTGTCATCAGCAAAGTAAAATGCCAACTTTTTGTACAAATATAAATCAAGAAGAATATAGGAAATCAAGTATGCTACTAAACTATGCTATTCAACACAGTCAGATGCCAAAAACCAAATATACCAATCTAGTATTAGATACATGTATGAATATGCAAGCACGTGCAATGAAATTCCAAATTTTTGGGGCATTTAGGAAAAAAATATTTAGTTCTTTAAAATTGAGGAAAGAGAAGAACTCATAGGTAAGATGTTCTCTCTGTGTGTATAATAGCCTAAGTAAAAGCAGAAAAAAATATTGAGGGCAAGGTAATATTTAGATCACAAATTATGTATGCATAAGCAAAAAGGATGTCAACAGCATTAACTCCTTACTCTTTCAGAACTTCCATAGCAGCTTTCTGCATGTTCATAATCAATGTATCGATGCCATGGGCAGAAAGATAATCAGCAGTTGCTAGAAAGTCTTGCTGTCCGTGCCTGCTAAATGAGTCAGATTCATCCTGCAATTAAACAAAAAAAAGGAGACTCAAATATTCAAAAATTAACTAGATGTCTAAAGGATGCAAGAATAAAGATTTACGCCACTGGACCAACTGTAAAGAACTACCTGTGCGCAGAGTTTTAGATTACTATTGCAAAATTCACTTAGAATTATGCTTAAATATACTTTTGTCATCGAGCATGTCATAATCAATAATTATTTATAGGACAACTATAATTGATAGCTGTAAATTTTCCACAAGATATTTTGAATCAACTGTAGCCCACCATCTGTCAGTAATTAACTAGAGCAAGGTACGTACAACTGCAAAGAAGCTCCACCCTAGTGTCTTGCCAATGTCTCAAGGCCACCAACAAAGACCCATAAGTAATGCAAAAAAAGCTAAAGTGCATAAAAAGGATGCCTTTGAAGAACAGGAATCGCCATTTCATGAAGCCTTAAGAGCCCTCAAACTAACTTGATGAGGCCTTCAATTTTAGAGCAATAAAAAGGACAAGATAAAATAATTTTAAGATTTTTTTTTTTTTTTTTGGGTTGGGTGGGGGGGGGGTAATAAAAGACAAAATGGAGGGTTTCAAGGATGACGTCTTCTTAAACTCGTCATGGGCATAGCACACTTATGCATGTGCGCATACACCATGCCTCAACAAACCATGTGCGCACGCACACCATACAGTGTGCTCCCTGCCATGTGCATTACAACCACAAAGTCAAGTAAAAGGACAAGAGTGAGAAACTACATGAAGGCTCGAATAGGTAATGTAGGATTATTCCAATGCTTACATGACAACCACCATCCAAAACTTCAAAATATTCACCAAAAAAAAAAATGGAAATGCCAAAGCTTGCTGAATGAACTAATTCATTGCTCCTTCCAAGAAACACCAACTACCATTAAACAAAAGAATTAAAAACAACCAAATATTTTTAATATATCACAATAAAACCGTGCCATGAAGAGACATGCTTGCTTGTATAGGGAAACATTTCATGGTCCAACAAAAATTGAAAGTTTGGAACATAAGATCATATCTCTCCCAATTAAGGATTGAAAGCACCATAGATTGAAAAGGATTTTTATATGGTGAGGCCATGAGATTTAATGCAACTCGCACATGATAATGACTAACAACTATGACAACAACAACAACAAAATAAACTTAGGGGTCTTTCCTTACTTCATGTGCGAGCATGAGTGAATACATATGTGAAGAATGCATGCACATGTATAGAGACATGCATGTATAAGAATAGGAGTATGACACAAGCATATTAAAAGCAGCACAAGCAACTAGTTTGCAAAAGGTGAGAAGATATTTACCAGTAGCTGAGAGCCTTCCGAACCACGAGAAACTTCTAGGTAGAGATGCCTCCCTAAGATGTTGACCTGAACCCTAACATATAAGCAAAGCATTGTCACTGACCACAAGGACGAAGCTGTTCTCGTGAAACCTGTAAAGGCAAAACTCATGACAAACAAAGTCAGCAAGAAAGATCATGCTTTACAAACAACAAAAGCACCAGCATCCTATTTTATCACCAAAAATGCCACCAAAGATACAAATAAAACAAATAAATCAAATCCCAGCTCTAATGCTGCATGTCGATGCACGAAAAATTAACCTTCACTGTAGTTCAAAAAAAACATAAAGGGAACTAGAATCTAAAGTAAATTCAAGTACAGCAATGATGACATACTCAGAACTTTGAGCCTTTCCCAGAGCTCGAGCTTCTCTTTGGATGTAATGGCGTTGGATTGTGCCTTCCCTTGCATTAGCTTCTCGGTCAAATGCGAAAGGTCCAATTCCTCCAATATCCGAGACCGCAGATAGTGCATAGCATACGGCAGCGTCGTCGTATCTGAAATTCTTTGTATGCTCTCAAAATGCTTCTGCAATCTACCAATAAACAAGCGAAGAAAAATTGCATTTTGAGATAAGGATACCAAAATAACAATTAAAATATGGAATTTTTGGCACAGAAGAAGCCATACTGGGCCCTAATGAGTTCATTAACTTGTCTCTCGCCTTCCAGCTGCTTCTCCAAATCAGAAATTCTTCTTCTATGAGCATCGTAGAGCTTATAAATAACATACCCACTCCCAAATACTCCAAGAGCAGCAAATACCTTCCTCCTATGCCTACTCCAAAAACCCCTGCTTCAAAGATCCATAAAATATGTTAAAACAACAACAGAAAAGCTGACCCAGTGGCTAATCGAAACCCCATAGATAAAGATCTGTGAAGAAGGGCAAAGAGGAACCACCTAAAAGAAAGCATCGCTTGTTATCAAAAAATCAAGAAAACCATAGCTAAATCCAAACTTCCAGTAAACATGGTTGAGAACCAATCAAAAAAATGGATCCATGGAGCACAAAGCTTTGGAATTGAATCGAAATCTCCCGATGCCAAAGAAAAGATTTAGAGAGGATTAGTTGATAGAACAAGTTTGGAATGAAGGGAGGAGAGGAAGAGGGATTCTCTCCTCGATTCGAAGCTTTGGGCGGCTTCAGATGACGAGGAGACAGATAGAGAATTGGGGTTCGAGAATGATAAGCTTGGGAAACAGGGGACTTTCCTTTCGCGTTCCAAAACGCCGACCCCTTGATCCGAAAAAGAGGGCTCTAACCGAGGGGCGACCAACGGGGCGACGCGATAGAAGCTGTGGGCCCGGTTTCCGAATTCCGACCGAAACGAAAAGAAGCGACTTTCCGTGGGTTCACGCTCGCACCGCCGGTTCCCGGCAGCACTTTTTAACTGTAGCCTGAACCGGAGATATTCAAATATCTTTGACCAAGACCATGCCCGAACGGAATCCGGTTCGGTTGGGCCAGTCTTTGCCAACGCTGGTAGAGTAGGCTAGTAGCTGCATGTGCTGGTTGTTGCCTCTATGGGAGGGAAAAAAAAAAAATCGGTCATTCGGTCTGCAAATGATTTGTTTTAAATAAATTTAGATTTAACATAAATAATTTTGGATCGTCAACTTATCTAAATTTATTTATTAAATAAGTTAGTTTCAAATTTAAATTTTTAACTTGTTTAGCTCATTTTAATCTATTTAATAATTGAGTTAGGTTATGATCCGACATGTTTAACCTATTTAAAACTTGTTTAAACCGTTTGAAACTTGTTTGACCGGTTCCTGACCTGTTTAACCCGATTCGCTTAGCATGTTTAACCTGTTTAAATCTATTTAATCTGGTAAAAGTCTGTTTAACCTATTTAATAAATAGATTATATTGGTCAGATCAGATTACTTGTTTAATAAAAAATTTGGATTCAGATTTAAAATTTTTATCTGATTAATGAATAGGTAGATTTAGATCGATGAATTTTTGACCCGACTTGCATTCAACTCGACTTGTATCTAATCTGATATGATCCGATTGCCACCCTTAGGAATAAGACTATACAATAAAATATTTTTTTTATTGGTTCATCTAATAAACCTAATCTTAAGAATTGAGTAATGCTAGA
Source organism: Phoenix dactylifera (assembly GCF_051530095.1). Classification (NCBI taxonomy): domain Eukaryota; kingdom Viridiplantae; phylum Streptophyta; class Magnoliopsida; order Arecales; family Arecaceae; genus Phoenix; species Phoenix dactylifera. Next base: position 25,540,717 of record NC_143198.1, on the reverse strand, counting down.
ATATGGCACATGCATTGTCTATGTTGGATTTGATGAACAGTGTATATAAATCATTCTAAGGGTGCTTGCACATGAGAATGGGCCAAAGTGCTGCATGCTTGTCAATGATTAGCTCACTTTTGGTATGATAGATTTTCTTATTTTTCTTCTAACATGAAACTCGCAAATGAAAAGTTAATATTTATTAAAATATGAATTTGGTTGTATCCAAGGTGGGTAAGGGTGATGAATATTGAAAGATGTATATAAACTCTTGCCAGCTACATGATAGCATCCAAACCATACCTAAATATTGACCAGCAACCTCACAAGCTATGTTACAATTGCTCCTCCAAATGTGGTTGCTTGATGTCTTGATGTTATATATATATATATATATATATATATATATATATATATTGCTAGCTGTTATGAGAAGTCTCGTGTCATAGAGAGTAGTGAGTAGTTTTTTGAATAATATACGAGTACAGTGGAAACATAAGTTTTCATGCAAAAAATTGTTTGATGCTATTATTCTATTTTTTATTTTTTTTAAACCTGACCTTTATTTATAAAGAGTAGAGGTGAAAACTCCTTATTTTTACATATTATGTGGCATCATTTTCACCTCTTTCTAGTTTTAAATATATAAGTCAGGCCGTAGCGTGTCAGATTTTTGGTAAGGTTACTTAGTCTTATCCGAAAGCGGCACGATTCCGCTGCGATATACCTCATTGTAGTTAAAATAAAATATTTTTTTATATTTTTTAAAAAATATAAATATATTTAGTATGGTCAAAATATTTTTAAAAAATGAACATAGAGATGGTGGTGGAGATAGTAATAATTGTGGTGGAGACAATAAAGACGGTTATGGTGCTAACGGCAAGTTTGGTAGCCATATAGCAGAGATGACGATGATAATAACTATGGTGTGTTGGAGGCGATAGCGATGATGGTAGTAAGGGCATCAACGATGGGATGGAGGCAGCAGCAGCAACAATAGCTATGTGGTAGAGGTGGCGACAATGATAGTAGGAGTGAAGTTTCGATGATATGGGGGGGGTGGTAGTGATGCCCAACGTTAACGAGAGTGGTAGCGATGCCCGATGTTAACGAGAGTGATAGTGGTGACAACAATAGTGGCAATGTTACTGGTGGTGGTGGAAGTGACGGAAATGTTAGAGGTAGTGTTAATATGATGGTAAAAAAAATAACTTCTGTTATTTATAAAAATACTAAAATAAGAATTTGTTACTTTCATGTTTTTATAGAAATAATAAATGATTTTTTAAAAAATAGAAAATAAAAATAACAGTACCACCACTATCAATACCATCTTTATGACCATCATTATCATCTTTGCCACTACCACGATTAGCATCTTCATCTCTGTCATTGCTACCGTGACCAACACACTCACAATATTGCCGCCTTAATCACATCATGACACCACCATAATCATCACCATGCCAACCAAATGGTTTCATACCCCCACCACTATTATTGCCATTGCCACCATTATCCAACACTTTTGTCACCACCATCACCGCCACTACATTCATCGTACTACAATTGCAATCATTATCACCTCCGCTAGTTGGTGGCCCCACCATGACCACCGTTGCCCCCATCATATTGTTATCATCTTCTTCGTACCAATGCTGCTTCTACCACCAACACCATCAACGCTTTCACTCTTCATCATTACTATCATTATCTCTTCTGTCATTATCATACGTATATTTTTAAAAATAATTAATTATATCAAATATATTTTCTATTTTATTTTTTTTAAAAATAAAAAAAGAAAGTGATTCCAACTTACACTAAGTTAACCTTTTATAGTATACTTTATCAAGCTCCAACTTATTTATGCTATGCTAGAGTTTACGAAACCTTTACAACATCTCATTTCAATTTAACTCTACAATACAAGATAAAATCCAATTATAAACCTGTCGAATTAAAAATATCGCACAATTTTAACTCGAGTCGCAAGCGATCCAAGTCTCACCAGATACAGGTTGCGTGGGCTGCGAGCCCAGCTCAGCAATTTGGGCCAGTTCCTAAGGCGAGAAAAGCCTTCTTCCAGCCCATCAGGACCTCGCTCCAATCGCAAGCCACAAAACCCTAGCCTTTCCCACTCCTTCCCCTATATAAGCCGTCTTCATCCACTTCCTATTGTTCTCCAGAAACCCTTGCAGTCGGAGGGCCGCCGCGGCGCGCGAACGAGCGAACCACCACCGCCACCACCACCACCTCCTCCTCCACCTTCGGCGATGGCGGACACTTTGGTCCTCCGCGGCACGTTGCGCGGCCACTCAGACATGGTGACGGCGATCGCCGCACCGATCGACAACTCCGATATGATAGTCTCCTCGTCCCGGGACAAGTCCATCCTCGTGTGGAACCTCACCAAGGACGCCCCCCTTTCCGCCGAGGGCGCCGCTGCCTCCTCCTACGGCGTCCCCCGCCGTCGTCTCACCGGCCATTCCCACTTCGTCGAGGACGTGGTCCTCTCCTCCGACGGCCAGTTCGCCCTCTCCGGCGCCTGGGATGGTGAGCTCCGCCTCTGGGACCTTAACACCGGCATCACGACTCGCCGCTTCGTCGGCCACACTAAGGACGTCCTCTCCGTCGCCTTTTCCATTGACAACCGCCAGATAGTCTCCGCCTCCCGCGATCGTACCATCAGGCTCTGGAACACTCTCGGCGAGTGCAAGTACACCATACAGGACGCCGACGCCCACACGAATTGGGTCAGCTGCGTTCGCTTCAGCCCCAATGCCTACCAGCCAACCATCGTCTCCGCCTCCTGGGACCGCACCGTCAAGGTCTGGAACCTCACCAACTGCAAGCTCCGCTGCACCCTCACCGGCCACGGCGGCTACGTCAACGCCGTTGCCGTCAGCCCCGACGGGTCCCTCTGCGCCAGCGGCGGGAAGGACGGGGTCACCCTGCTCTGGGATCTCGCCGAGGGGAAGCGGCTTTACTCGCTGGATGCCGGGGCCATCATCCATTCTCTGTGCTTCAGCCCCAACAGGTACTGGCTCTGCGCCGCCACGCAGGACAGCGTCAAGATCTGGGACCTCGAGAGCAAGTCCATCGTGCAGGATCTCAAGCCCGAGACGCCCATCAGCAAGAACCAGGTATATGGATTGATGAACGTTTGCTCTCTTGTTTTTTGCCTCTCATTTTAGATCTGTTCTTCTTTCCAAGGCGAATGGGTGTTTTTGGTTCTTCTATGACAAGTTTTGGGATTCATAGGTCAAAGAAAGATTAGTTCCCTCCCTCTGCATTTTTTATTAGCATGATATGATATTACCTGGGAATTTTGGTTGTGTTGGATCTACTGATGTAATTATTTGGATCTATTTTGCGGGTATGATATTGCTCGATCATCTTTTAGTTAGGATTTTAGATTCTAAGGAACGATAAAGATTCCCCCCTCTTCCGTTTCTATGAGTACTATATTGTTTATTAGATGTGGATGCAATGAGTTTGTCTGGATCTGGTGTTAGGGTTGCATGGTTAATGTATTAATGTTGGGCACAGATATGTGCACAAATAATGCATGTAGGGATGAGTGGTCTATGGTCGATCACTCATAAGCCAGCAGTATTGGGTTGAACCTAGCACTTTAGAGGGGTGGATGGTTACTTTTTATTCTTTTTTGTTTCACATATTTAACATTGTGCAGCTGATATGCCTTTGATTGCATCAGATCATGTGGGGCAGTTAGCTCTATCGAGTTTGTGTTATACATAGCAGGGATAACGTCCTTTTGGTTGTGTTTGTTTTGTGCCTTTTTGATTTTTTGTGTTGACTCGTTTGGAATTTTAGAATGCCGTGGTTTCTTGGTGCTAGATCAAAATGAGTTTTAAAATCAATATCATGTTTGTTCCACTAATTTAGATATAGAAAGTAGGATTTGTGGACCTTGAATTTTCAGTGGCTCTACTGGTCACTAGCAGCTTGCTGTTCTTTGTGCTTGTTAAGTTACTCCACTTTTTTTCCATCTAATTATGCTTATTTGACAACATTATTGATTGGATTATGATTTTAATGGTCGATAATCTCTAGAAAATATTTGAAACTGAACATTTTAAGATAATTTGTGGAATGTTTAAGTTTATTCCTGGTACTTTGTATTTATTTAAGACCTTCTAGATCATTGTTTTGGTTTATATGCTTGTGCGATGATTTGCATTGCCTTTTAATTGTGACGATTCTAATGCATTTTTGGATGCTTTATATGTCAAAGTATGATGCCTAGTATTATAGGGTAAGTTGGATTGGAGATCTAGTTGTACTCTTGCTAAATTCTGCTTCTAGCTAGTTTTTGGGAGCTCGATAGTGTGGCCATTATCAAGTAGCATTTAATGGGTGTTTGCGTCTTACTGTACTCTAAACATGCGCTGTTGACTTTTATTGGTTATGATATATAAAGTTGTCTGAAGTTTGTGTTGGTCTATTGGTGCTTTTACCAAAAGAGTTTGCTAGATTTCTGAATGCCATTCAGATTCTCAAATTCATTTCAAGTGAATTATTAGTTATCAGGATCGCAAGGCATACTGGTGTTTGTGTTGTATTTATTTTGGGCACGGTGACAATGTGCATGCATTCACATGTATAAATATATGGCTGTTATTGAAATTCAAAATTCATTTTTTGTTGTTTATTTGTAGAAGTACGCCTTCGTAGTACTATTAAGCATATGATCTTTTTTTATGCTTCTTTGATCATTGTTGTATTTCACTGTCTGATAGTTTATAATGGTGAGCACGGAAAGAGCACGGAAAGAGCAAATATGAAAACAATACATCGGAGAAAAGTTGTTTGAAAATTATTTGGACAGTTGAGCCAAATTTGATTACATGGATTGTGGCTTTAGCTGAGGGATAAAAGAATTTAAAACAAATTTTTTTTGCTGTTTCTATTTATTTCCATGCACTGGATAGAGTAATAGATGATGGTGTCTCCAAGAGTACTACAACTGTGGATGAAGTTAAGATGCACTTAGATTATCAAAAACTTTAGAGCTAAACAAACATTTTAAATGGTTGTTAGGTTGGCTAGAGTTTAGGGCCATAAGAAGGGATCGTGAGCATTTTATGAGATCAAAGATGCCTTTTGTTTTGTCATAGAACTAGGCAGACTTGATAAATATAGTAAAGAAAGCTTTGTGACAACAAAAGTCGAGAAGGGAAAGTCTCTCTCTCTCTCTCTCTATCCCCGTTCCCTTCCCCCTCCTTTCTCTGTATGTGTGTGTTTGTCCGTCTCTCAGTCAATCATAAATGACATAACATGTGCAATAATATAGAGCTAGCAAGGGTTTGGTGTGTAAGGGATTTCATATATAGGTCGAAGTATTGGATAAGAGACAAGGTGGAGTCAAGAGATGAAATAAAGTTGGATGCTGGCGCAGATAGAAGCATCTGCAGGAGCTTTTTTATTTGGAGGGCTTGACCTTGAACAATAGGAATGGTGAAGTTAAATTAGAAAAATCAATACCCTAGAAATGGGGTTAAACTTATTGTTCATGACCATGCTCTTGATTATTTAGATAAAAAAGAAATGCTTTTCTTTTAATCACAATGGCTTCACAAACTAATTTAATTCTGAAGTAGTATCAGCTTACAACAAAGTTCTTTAATAATTCTACAATTTGAGCCACTTGTCACTGATATATGATCATTGTCTAAGAAAATTTATAGTCAACCTTATTATAGGCATGTGCATGTTGACCAGTTGCTTTGTATAAGCAAGATTGCTATAAACTAATTTTTCAGCAAGGTTTTGCCATTTGACGTTTCAACATTTTGTTCCTTTTTTTGCATCATCATCACAATCAATGAAAAACCATTATGAATAGTGTCCTTTATCAGAATTACCAGGCAAAATAACTTTTTTTTTGTTTTTCAAATTCATTCATCTTTACACTCCCAACCCCCTTCTACTTATTTCTCTTATTTCCATTTGTAACATTTATGCGATATTTGCTATTTTCCTCTTGCCAAAATATGGAATGCTTGGATTGATCATCTCAATTTAGAATCTTAATATGATGAATTATGGTTGAAGTTACCATTCAACATCAAAACAGCCTTTGTGTAATGGTAAGCTTGCTCTGTTGTGACCTTAGTGTCATGGCTCGAAACAAGAAAATAGTCTCTGGGGTAAAGCTGTATATATTTGACCTTCCCTAGACCCTATAATAACAGGAGCCTCGTACAATGGGTTGCCCTTTTATGGTTGAAGCTACCATTAGTTTTAGGTGGTGGGTATTATTGCATTATCTTTTTCGATGACTTGTAGAATATTGTTGAAGGACAACTATTAGTAGCTGTGATATATTGTTCATTGAAGTCCATTTTGGCTCATAAAATGATGGGTGAACTGTCAAGGATTAAAGAGAGGTTGAATGGACCTTGAGGGAGATGCTTGAATTGTAGTTCCTTGGTGGGAGAGTATGGGGCAGAAACAAGTATTGTAGATTATGTAAAGTTGCCTGCTTACCACTTTGCAGAAAAGGATAGGCAGAGGGCAAATGATTGGCGATCTGAGTTTAAAGCTTTAGTCATGAAAATTAGAGCTTTGACATGTAAACATAGGGTTTGACATGCTTATCCTTCATGAGGACGAGGTCATATCAAATGAGTATGATATTTATTGGAGGTCGACACTTTTATTTAATAAAGTGCAAAAACATGAATGCAAACAAGTTTTAAATGTTGTAGTCTTCTCACTTTCATAAAAACTGAGGCCATTAGCATATTACTCAAGACTCAAAAGAAGCTTAGACAAATACAAGCATTATGCTAGCTTATTTCTGAGGCAAGCTGCAAGAAATCACGATCATAGCAAGCAGATTTATAATCTTATAGAGCTAAGAAATTATGTTTTATAACTGATAAGAAACCTCAAAGATCTTAACCATGTAGGTTAATGAAAAGCTTTTAGATAATTAAGTTATGGTCGCATCTTTGTTATTAATGAGAAAGCCTTTTGTTAATGGATTTCTATTTTCTAGGTGGATTGCCTTCTTGCCAGACTTTTACAGTCACTTTTGGAGTCTCTTTTGCACCAATATGGGGAAAGAAAAGAAAAGAAAGCGACTGACATCTCCAGACTCCAGACATGCAACAACTTATATTTTCAGGCAAATAATTTAAAAAAAGAAAAGAAAAAGTACCTGGCTTGCCACATCTCCCTCTTTTTCATGGCACGTGGCCAGTTCTAGTATTATTTGAAGAGTCAAGCATAATGCAGTTAAAACCCATTGAAACCTTAAACATAGTTGATTCTGACACAATTCAAGTATGAAGATAACTATATTAAATGATCAAGTCTCAATAATGCACCAAATTTGTACCATACTCCCAAGTCCCAAATTTTGTTGACAAGGATAAAAGGCTTGAAACAGATTTCCAGGTAATCATGCTATACTTTCAGAAAAATAACAGAAAAAACTCAAGTCCCAATCTTCAGAGTTTTTATGATAGCATAAATACACCAGAAACACTTGACAGATGGAGCTAGCTATAAGTTTCTTCTTTTTTTCCAAACAGGCTCCGAAAATCATTACCACCAATGCTATCATTGTAGTTTGTAATGAGCATTTTTGTTCGAAACCTGGGCACTTTGGTTATTGAGAGCCTCCTGGCACTATCTACAGTAAATAGAAATTAATGCAGTGGATGTTTTATGCTTGCTGAACAAAGTGCATGTCCTGCTATATAGTTTTGTAAGTTGCTGCCTGCTAAGAATTTGGGGCATGTGAGATCCAAATCTGACACGTCTATTGTGCAAACTTTTTGCTAAGACAATTGTTGTTTTGCAAGTGCTCTCTTGTAATGTACATTTGGTCTCTCTGTACGTATTCTTGCCTATAGTAGTAGTGCTAGATTCTTCTGATCTAAAATCATACTGTACCATGTGTTTGCATTCCTGATGATGCTTTTCAATGTTTTGCAATTTATCTATAACTGAAGTTATTCTCGTGTTTAGGCATGCTGACTGGGTCTGAGACTTTCTGCATGATTTCAATTTTTTCTTTTTATGGCGGGGATTGGGAACCATTTACCTCTGAAATCGTTAAAAGTTAGATATGCTTTTAATTCTCAACTCAGGCATCCTGTTAATTTTTGTAGTTCAGCACAATTAACTTGGTTTGCACTACTTCAATCTCCTGTTCGGTGTTTGTAATGCAAAAAAAAAAAAACTCATTAATTAGTTGTTATTGGTGTTATAACATCTATTACCTCTGTGCAAGAATGTTGCCTAACTTTTTACCCCTCACTGGCTGCAATTGCAGATGCTGTACTGTACAAGCTTGAGTTGGAGCGCTGATGGAAGCACCTTGTTTACTGGTTACACTGATGGTACCATCAGAGTCTGGGAAATCACTCGTTATTAGAGATGGGCACCTAGGTGGAAGTCTCTTTTTTTGCAACAATCTTTTAATTTTTCCAGATGAACATGTGGTATCAATTTCATAATATTGTTGCATTTTACCAGGTACATGTTTGGAGATTAAATATTTTCTTATTGGATTTAAAGGTTATTCCATAGCTTTTCTAAAGTAACCTCTGAATGGACGGATATTCTCATCTTAGATGCTGTACGAGTGCTGTTTTGATCCCTTCTAAATCTTCGATGATGAATGCTTTCTACATGGGAAAATTGTTGATAACGAATGCTTCCTACATGGGAAAATAGTTCCTTCCCCTGTTCTATAGATCATGGCGTGGAATTTGCTTTTCTCTGGGTTGTTCGAATATATATTTTTTTCTCTTGAATAAAACAAATGTCAGGTATATCTGGGCACGAATTCTATATCTGAACTTGAACTAGTTGGAAAAGAGGGTTATATCTTGCTATTTGATGATGATAAATTGATAGAAAAAATCCTCAATTAGGTTACACTTTGCTGGCAAATAAAAAAATTTCTGAAAGGACACCCAAAGATATGCACGAATAGCCGTACTTGAGTGGAGGATGATGTGAGATACTCTTTATAAGATGCTTTTTTGGTACCAAGAGCTTCATAGCTTGCAAAGGTTGAGACTTTATTTAAATATTTTATTATTAATTGTGTTCTGGTCAGAAATAACAAAAATAGATTAATCGAACTAGGAATCTATTTCTACATAAATAAGCAAGCACAAGAAGATGAGAAAACCTTCTTGTAGAAAGTTTTTCCCCTCGTTTCTGCTTGAAAAGGAATAAGAAGAAGTTTTGTCGCTCTTCCTTTTTTCTAAACTTGCCGCATTACCCTGCTGGGGGATAATAAGGCTTAATTCTTCCTTTCCCTAGTAATATGGGTTAGTGTTAAGGAGCCCTTGTATTAATCTGCCTCAACTAACTTTTTATTATCAGGGTACTTCAACTCTCGTGGATGGCTACGAAGGCAAGTATCCTGACGCATTTGTCTATTCATTGAGCTGAAAAATGAAAAAAAAAGCCAACCATGTTATTCAATGGTATAATAGCCAATGATCAAAAACTTCTTGAATTAAAACCATCTATTAATTCCTTTTAAAATAAATCAAAGTGCATAACTGATACTGAGTCGCATATTTTATTATCTGGTTAACTTACAAACCAGTGGTTGTAGTGATGTTGAAGGCTCAGATCCTTATCTAAGCTTTTTTTGATCTCATTGGCATACTACATTGAGAGGAGCAAAATGCACATAACTTGGAGCTTAATGTCAAACCCACCTTCGTTGTATGTCTTATGCCTTATCACCTCTTCAAAATCTTGCTTTGTATTCTCTACAATTTAATAGGAGATTCTTAAATACCTTCCATTTGAGAATCAAACCAAATATCTCTTTAGTTAGAAATTTTATCATATTAAAATAATTCCGGAAAAATATGTTTTTGTTTTTCTGAAATACAATAATCACTTGTGTCTCATAATTATTACCACATTAAATACAACAGACATGATGTTATACATTGAATGAGTATTGGTTAAAAGCTTCCACATATTTTGGATATTTTAATCATTCCCACAATAAAAGAGAGGTGTCTATGGATCGAAACAAACACTGATTAGTACGAATACTCAAAAACAAAAATGTCACTAATAATAAGCTAGACTGCCATAAACCCTATCTGGATTTTGAAGAGGTTTGGATGTCATTAGGTAAGATTATAAAGGTGCAATTCTACCCATGCTTGTGAGATTTACGCTGATCGTGCACGCGATGCATGAAATTCCCCATCTTATGATAGATTGCATGGATCAATTGGCTGCCAAAATTTTGCAAAGTTTATGTAAGGCATATGCCATATGACTAGTCCAAGCATACTATGTTTAACTATATCATGAAGTTATTCCGCTGAGCCTAAAGCACTCTCTCTCTCTGAGTTGGGAGACAAGAAAAGGAGCACCTCCATAATATGAAGTTAGACGGGGTTTCATGTGAAAAAAAAAATCTACGAAAAACCACTCATTGGGTTCATCGTCATCGCCATCTCGGGCCGGCCGTGAATCCCACTCGCGGCAACTCAAATTGCCGGTTAAAAGTAACCAAACACAAATTAGCGGCCGAGATATTTTCTAGGTATAATGAACGGCAGATCTAGGAGATCGCATGTATCTATTTACGCGTGAGTCCGGACAGGACCTTGACTCGATGTCAGTGCCCTCACGCGAATTCTATACGGACTCTCGCGTAGGAGTTCCCTCCGTTCTCCCCCCTCCCCCTCCCGCTCGCCGGTAACCCGCCCAATCCTAGCCCTAATCCACTCACCATCAATCCGCCGGCGATCAAGAACAATAGGAGATCCAAAAGTCCATTCTCTCTCTCTCTCTCTTCTCTCCTCCCCATTTCGATCCAGGTATCGTTTTTTCCCTATTTTTTTTGGGTCATTTTTTCACTTTAGGGTTTTATTTGAATCTTGGTTAATTCTTGCATCGAAGATCAGCATCAGTTCCTGCGATTCTTCTCTAAGAAATTCGATCTTTTTTTTTTTTTTTTGGGTTGGGGGGGGGGGGTTGTGGGTGGGTGGGTGGAGTGGCGGGGCGGTTGTGCGGGGGAGTTCTGGATTCTTAGACGCTATTTCAAAAAGACCCCCTTTTTAATGGGTTTTTGTGGTTTTTTATTTTTTTTATATCAGCATCTTTTAGGATGCTTTTATAATTTTTTTGAATAGTTATCTCATTATAGCTTTGGATCATCCACTCTTTAACTTCTTCTTAGCTATAGATAGGGATAGCTATTCTGTTTTTCTTATCCTGTTTGCTAGTAACATGATTATACAGAGTAATTTGTAACTTTCAGAACTTTTTAAAGATTGTAAAAATATACATGTGTAGTTGGGAGAACACTGACCTGAAATTTCCTATCAATTCTGTTGTTTAGTTTGCAAAGATGGGCTTTGAATGCTTGTTGTTCAAATATCTTGTGGTTACAAGTAAAAGAAAGCACCAAAGTAATATGAAAGAGTTTAGTTGGTTTTCTTAGAAGCAACTGGATTTGGAAATGGGATGCAATAGTTTTATTAAGCATTAAAATCAGTAGCTTCCATTTGCTTGTGCATTATCTGAATAGACCGTTATAACTGATGAAGTGTCTATTCTGTTGTTCATTCTAATCGGTGATTTCATCTTGATAAGTTGTGGTGTTTTTTCTTTAGGATTGAGTCTCTGATCGATTATCAGTTCATCTTAAGCTGATACAGTCCTGCATCATCACCGTATATACTCGGTTGCTTAAGTGTTAATTCAACCTTCTTTCTTTGACTGCTCGGATCACTTCATTTGCTTGCTACAGATTTAATAGTTAATTTGCTATAATTTTTTTTTTTTTTTTTATTTTTTTAATTAGCAAGTGTGATTTTCAGCTGGTGGCTAACTTTTTCGTTTTCATGTTAGAAATGGACTCATTTGGTTCTTCTTCAGATAATGAATCTTTAGAAACTGTTGAAGATTCTTTAAGTGATAAAGAAAAAGATGCTGCTGAGATAGATAAGATGTCAAAGAGGCCTCCTTCTGAAGAAAATGTTGTGCCAAAGGTATCCCAAGCTTCAAAGGAAGGTGATGCTGGTTGTAGTGCTTTAGTTGTAAAAGATACCAATAATGTTGATAAATCAAAGGCCTATGGGAACTTGCAGTTGGAGCCAGAAGTTGGTATGGTGTTCCATTCAGAAGATCAAGCTTATCTATTTTATAATAAATATGCTCATCGAAAGGGTTTTAGCGTCCGAAAGGGGCATCTTGGTCGAAGAAAAGATGGGACCATACGGAATAGAGTTTTCTTGTGCAGCAATGAAGGCTCTCGTCAGAAGCATTGTACATATATGACAAAGAAACCACGTGAAGCTGCGAGAACAAATTGCATGGCTCGTATTGAGTATAAAGTGAGTCGTGATAATGCATGGATTGTGAGTAAAATCATCTACGAACACAACCATCCCCTCGTACGCCCACATAAAGCACACTTGTTAAGATCTCACAGGAGGTTATTGTTGGCTCAGCGTGATGGAATGCAAAATGTTGTAGAAAAACCTGCTCGAGCTTTGGAATTTCCAGTGGAAGAGTCTCGTGATGCTGAAACTGTTGGGTTTCTTTTGAAGGATCAAAGCAGCTATCTGCACACCAACAGGATGAGAGAACTTGACAAGGGAGATGCACAGGTTCTTTTAGAATTTTTGAAAGCCAAACAGTTAGAGGATCCTTCCTTTTTTTATGCCATACAACTTGATGATAGAGAACAAGTGACCAACTTCTTTTGGGCAGATGCACGCTCAATACTTGATTACTCCTATTTTGGTGATGTGGTGTTATTTGACACAACTTATCGGACAAACAAGAGTGAGATACCATTTGCACCATTCATTGGCATAAACCATCATAAGCAAATTGTGGTATTTGGTGCTGCTTTGTTATTGGATGAAACGACAGAATCATTTGTGTGGTTATTTAAAACCTTCATGGTAGCAATGTCTGGACGAAAACCAAAGACGATATTTACAGATCATTGTCCTGCATTGTCAAGGGCAATAAGTTTGACATTACCTGAGACATGTCACCGTCTTTGTTTGTGGCATATATTGCAAAATTTAGCGATTCATATTTCCCATGTACATAGCAGTGAGCCCAACTTTCAGAAGGATTTCAGAAATTGCATATATGAAGGTGGCTCTGAAGAGGATTTTCATACTCGATGGGTTGATTTGGTTAATAAGTATGACCTTGCAGGAAATTCACGGTTAGAAGATTTGTATGCAGTACGAGAGAAATGGGCTTTGGTTTACCATAAAAATTCATTTTGTGCTTCCATGTCCACAATGAAATGGAGTGAGAGCATGAAGAATCACTTCAAAAAGCATTTCAACAGGAAGTTGCCACTTTCCAAATTTTTAGAGCAGTATCAAAAGTCATTGATTCGGTTTCGTGAGAAGGAACTCTATGAAGATTACAAATCAAGGCAAACTAAACCAGTTTTGCTGGTTGACATGCCTATGTTAAATGAAGCAGCAGAATCATATACAAGGATGGTATATAATGAATTTGAAGATGAGATCAAGAGTCAGCTTTCTTGTCTTTGTGAACAAGTTGGTTTTGAAGGGACAATAGATGTTTATAAAGTTTCCCTTCCTGAAAATCATGGTTATGCATTCGTTGAATATAACTCATGCAATTTCATGGTCACTTGTAGCTGTAGAAAGTTTGAGACTACTGGCATCTTATGCATGCATGCATTAAAGGTTCTTCTCTTTAGGAACATTCTTAGCCTCCCATCTCGGTATATACTCAAGAGGTGGACAAAATATGCGAATGTTGAGGTCTTGTCTGATAGACATCGACCAATTGCTGATACTGATGGTCAAGAAACTTTGACATTGCAATATACCCGGGTTTGCCATAAAGCAATTACTATTGCAGTAAAAAGTGCATTTTCTGAGGATGCCTTGCAAATATTTGAAAATGAACTTCATAAACTGATGTTGGAAGTTGAAAATGTGTTACATATTGCTCCACTGAGTAGACAAACAGATGATGAAGATGTGACTGTCATTGATGATATGCAGCAGAATGCACTACAAGGAAGTAAGAGAACACGGGGCCGTAAACGTCGCCTTAAGGGAGAACTGGAGCAGAAACAGAAGAAGATAACTCAACCCACTAACAGTTCAGTTGACATGGACACCCAGAACCAGCCATCACAGAATAAGGGGAAGACAAGTATGTTCCATGAATCAAAAATTGTCCAAGTTATGTTTTCTATAATTTCTTTTTCATGCATCTCTATTTTCGTTGGAAAAACAGGACAAGCTGGTGATGTGCTGTGTCCGGCGATGGTTATTGAGTCCTCAAATGTTCCTTCTTATCCTCAGGATGGTGCCGCATCGTACTGTAATACAATGGCACTGCAACCCTCAGGATCTTTTGCTCAAGAGGTGGTCATGCCTGCTCAGGTTTTGTCCGCTGACTTGGACTAAATGGTCATAGTGAATCATGTTGAAAAGCTCTCTAATGCGCTTATTATGTGTTATCCTTAATCTACTCCAGGAATCATTTACACCCTCACAAGGTATATTCGACCATACAATGGCATCCCAAGGAGTAACTAATCCTAATTTAGCATGGTGCACTCCTAGGGGTTCTGTTAGTGCCCCTGTGCCGATCATGCAGGGACAACCCAATAATTTTGTTAGTTGGATGGTTCAACCTCGTGGTGTGCCAAATGTTTCCCTGTCCCAGCATCATATTGATCAACCAATGGTATGAGACTTGCGGACAAATAGAATTTTGTGTTTCTTATAGACAAATAGAATATTGACTATCTTTTTTCTTGTTTTAGTTAAAAAGTCTCCTTTTATCTTTTGTGCAGCATTCTGCTCTTCCAAGTCAACATCAGCCACTGCCCCGCAAGCTTAACCTTGACATCAACAAAGGTTGACAAACAACATTATTTATTTATATCGACCCCGTATCTTCCTAGATAAGCTAACAAAGTACCATTAACCGTCAGGTAACTGACTGGGACTACATTCACAAAACATGTCCGATGATTCTTCTTGGATCTGAATTGCTTATTAAAGGAACTGGATGTTGATTGTTCTTCTTTTGGGGGAGCGCCGTTCATGGAAATACCGCAGCTATATAATCTGTTGTGGGGCATTGTCTATACTAAGGTTCTCTTTTCACGTTGCTTATTTCCCAAACTTAAATCTGTTATTGTATTGTCATTGTCCTAACCATTTCTGTCAACAGACAAAATTTCGGTCTAAATGATAGTTGCTTCATTAATGAAGCAGATAAAGGTTGTGTTTAGTTGCACATAGGATGTAAAATGTCCTGACCAACTTATTTCGCATCATTAGGTATGTTGATGCTGGAAATTCTGTATTCTGCGGAGAGGGACCACGACCGGGTTTCTCCATCTTTAATATTGAAAAGCTGTCAATGGAAATTCTGAACAAGCGATATAGATGAAGAACTACTGGTTTTTACTAATATGATCTTTTCATCAAGTTGGTGTCGCAGAGAAAATAGGGCAGGCTAGCCATGCAGGGTCTGAAAGTGGAGAGGCTGGAAAGAAATCGTGGTGTTTCCAATATATGTTGCTGCAGGGGATTGACTCGAAGTTGCTGCCGTTTGATTCCTCTTCACCTGGAAGTTTGCTGCAGAACGTGTTTTCAGCTGAGGTTCCCGGATGTGGTTCGAGTGCTATGAAGTTTATGAGTTTTGTGGTGCTCGGTTCAAATCACCTGTAGACGTCGCATGTATGTTCTTTTGGTAGTTTTATGTGTGGTTCAGTAGCAGTTGTTGAAATGAGCTGTTTTGTATTATCAGGTTCGCATTGTGGTGAACCTTTTTTTGGGTGTTTGAATTGGGGTTGTGGCTGCTTTCTTGAAGTCCTGGGTACTTCCGAGGAGGCCTCTCTTGCTTGTGCCTTTTAGATGGTTATTATTCTGCTGTCAGTTTGTACTTTTAAGAATTTTAGTCTGTTTAATATTTGTGATTTTGTTGAGGAGTTTGTAAAGCTGTTTTTGAGTGTTCCATTTTGTGATAGGGACTTATGAGATGCTATCCACTCCACCGCATTATTTAAAATTAATTTTTATATATGAAATAAGTGTAATGCAAGCAACAAACTAACTATGGCATATTTGGTATATATTTGGTTTGTGATCGAAATTAATTTGCATCTATTTCGTGAGCAAGAATTTCTTGGATCTTAGCAGAAAGAAAAAAAAAACTACCATGTACGGAGTTTGTAGAATAATAATAGGGACATGCATTCTCATTTTCTTCTAGGATGAGATTCTTTCCAACTAAAAAGCTGAAACGAAAGTGACTTGTTCCTATTTTTATTTTAGAGTCCAACTTTTTTTTGGTTTCAATTCAACGATGTTGAACGAAACTTGCTTGTTTATTACATGATTGGATCAAATTTGGTTAGAGATTTTTGAATCTTCAGTGCAACGAGCTAGCTAGAGTCTTGGCTTGAACCATTCATATAATAATTGTTTTTTTTTGTTGAATCGGCTGCTCACACTATCTTAGCATAAGTACATCTAGCTACATCAGCATCAAGTAAACATCGTATAATATTTGTTGAAAATCCAATAAAACAAGGAGAGAGGGACATGTAAGTTCCTGCCTGATATATTTAAAAGAGATTTAAATTAAGGATACATTTGATCGAGTCTTATATATGACGTTTATAATGTGTATTTAGAACCCTCCTATCTAACTACTTGACATATCGAACCATACGGCTCTTATCACTTGGCCTCCAGATCACGCCTCTTCATGGTCAAATCCTCTTTGATTAATCATCAACCACCGAATCCATGACGTGAGCACCATAATCTGTACCTCCTACCGTACATCCGTACAGGGAGCCTTGAAGTGATACCCACTACCCATGACTCTATGCGGAACTCCCGCAGAAAAATCTCCACAGCATCCGCATTAGCCGTCACCAGAACACGGAAACGGACGGATCTGATCTAAAGTTTTCTACACCTGGCAGCATCCGAAACGCACCGTATAAAATATTTCTAAAAGTCGTTCGCATAGGATATACACCGCGCTGCCGGCGAGCAAACCTCACACGTCACCGTTTGGAGAAAATTAAAATAATCGATGGCTTTAAACTAATGAATTAAACGGGCACCCAACTCAGACACTGATCACCCACCTCCCGGCGACGACGACGCCAAGGAAGAACACGACGAGACCGAAGCTTTTAAAAAAAGATCCTAAAAGCCCTAACCCTAGAATGACCGCCACGAAATCTTGGAGAACCCTGGCCGCAGCCCCGTTCTCCGGCGGTCGCAGTGCGCGCAAACCCTCGCTCCAGCGTGCGTCCTAGCGCTCATCGCATTCCATGCCGGGAGAATCTCATGGCGGCCGAGCGATGGATCTTCCCCCTGTGCGCTGCGGCCTTCGTCTCCCTCCTCGTTTTCTTCTACGCCGCCATCGGTCTCAGCGCCTCCTCCGTCCTCTTCTCCCGGCCCCCCGCCCTCACCTACGTCCGCTGCGGCGCCGGACACCCGCCGTCCTTCGCCTACTACATCTCCGGCGGCCGCGGCGACCGCGACCGGGTCATCCGTTTGCTGCTCGCCGTCTACCACCCCAGGAACCGGTACTTGCTCCATCTCTCTACTGATGCCTCCGGATCGGAGCGGACTGAGCTCGCTGTGAAGGCCCGGCTGGCGATCCCGGCGATTCGGGCGTTCGGGAATGTGGATGTGATCGGGAAGCCCGACGCGACGACGTACATGGGGTCGTCGGAGCTCGCGGCGACCCTCCATGCCGCCTCGGTGCTGCTGAAGTTGGATGGGGGCTGGGATTGGTTCGTGACACTCAGCGCCGTGGATTATCCTTTGATGACACAGGACGGTAAGTGATCTTGATTGAGAAAAATGACTTCTTTGCAATATTGGTAGCTCTGCTGGGTGTTTTTAAAGGAGGGAAATAAGCGAATTTTGTTTGAAGTTATCTGAACTTAGTAAAGTGGCTGGGTATGCATTGGCTTTTCAAAAGAAAGAATTGATTTCGGTTGAAAATTGGTGTCTGTGTTCTTTAAAGAATAAAATTTGCTGGAAGTTATTAAGTTCGAGTGGTGGAGAGTGGCTGAGGGGAGATGATTTAACTGAGTTTAGAAGATATGGCTTTTTTGCTTTCGTTTATTACACTTGAATGCAGAAAACGCATGTAACTGATCTGTTATTTTTTGGTGATTGGGACCAAATGATAATAACGAAAGCCAGGTTGATGCAATGATGAAGATGTAAAACTTCCATTGACATTTTATTATTCATCTCGAACACATCCATCCTCATTTAAATCATCTGATGGATCTTCCTAGTGTTCTCCATGTTTTAGGATATCTCTTGAGGAATCTAAATTTGTGATGCCATGATTGTACAAGGTGATCAGTGTTACATGAAGCAATTAGCCAATTACATTGATTAGATATGAAAACAAAGATATCTCATGATTAATCTCTCCAAATGTATGTTTCAGATCAATACTGTTGTTTCCTCTGTTCAATCGATTGAACTTTATAGATTATCATGTGCCTACTCTGTGTTTCCTGGGAATTTCAGACTCTGTTCTCATAGAAAAGCAACTAAGCTGTTACTCAGGTATGTACTGTTGTTTGATTGATATTATCTACACATGCTCCTCCTACTATCATTTCATTAGATTGCTCGCACAAAGTGCAATGCATGATACATCTTTTTATGAACTTCTACTTTGATCTGTTACTATATTATGCCCTCCATGTTCTTGAATCTTAACCCGCAAACTCCTGCCATCAAATACTTATCTCTGCATCCTTGTATGACCATCATTCTACACCTCCCAATGAAATCATCATAGTTCTATATGTCATTCCTAAAACTTATCTTTATTTTCTTCTCTTAACCTCCTTTATAGTTCTTAAAGAAGAAGGTCAACCTCTTTCTTAAAGTTGATTTCGTGAGTATCTTGTAATAACTACTTAAGGCCAGAATTAGCCTTGATGTAGCACTTCTTTCTCCGGTTTATTAGCTTGTCAAATAGAACACTCACCTTGCTAACGCCTTATCATCTGATTAATTTTCTATCATTGGGACCCACATCTTAAATTTGAAAGCCTTGTCATTACATGAGGAGTTCAGTGAACTCTGAATATCATCACAACATGCTTTGGTGGCTTTTTTTGACGAGTTAGAATTGGACTTCAGATCCATGGAACTATGAAAGCAGAGTTCACTTGAAGTTCATCCGAAAAGCTAGATGAGGATACCAAGAGGCTGATAATTTTCTTTTCTTATGATTTTATAAAAGTTAGACATACTTCTAGCTCATATTGCAGGACATTCTTCTTTCAGTAGAACTATAAGCATATCCATCCTATTTATACGCTTTTAGTAGATTTCACTGTGAAGTCCCTCCCAATATATTAGATGAGGATACCAAGAAGCTGGTAAGCTTTTTTCAATAATTTGATAAAAGCATGCTCTTGCTTACACTTTCGTCTTGACAAGTGATCCCAAGACATTCTTCTAGGTTCATCAAGGACACAAGCCAGACCAGGACCCTGTAAGAAGCTATCATATTTTCCTCAAAAGGGATACATATCCTTCGAGGTTGATTATGGTTGTGCATCAAAGGTTGGTTTTGTTTGAAGGATCAAACACCACCCTTTGTTATATAGGAGAAGGTTATTCGTGCCCTGGTCATATTGGATTATGCAGAAAACAATTTTGGTGCGCTTGTTTCAGTCATTAAGGGGTCTGAACTGCAATTCATCTGAACTTGTGCAGTTCAGGGCATTTTTTTGATGTAAGTGACCCCAAAGTAGGGATATCCAGTTTGCAGTTCAGCAAAAATGTCGAACTTGACTTCGGCCTGGGTGACTCCAACATCAAGTTCTCTACATGGTGAGTTGGTAATTAATGTTGCTTTAATCTCCTCCCACCCATTCCCGCATACAACAAGTAACTGATAATTGTTACCGATGCTTTACTTTAATGCTCAATGCTCTTTTTCTCTGCACCTACTTCAAAAACAAATAATAGAATTAGTTGAACTCAAGTTAATATGGCAAAACAATCATCTGCACAGAGCTTAAGTTCCTAGAAGATAGGTGTACTTAAGAACAAAAACATCCTAATTCTACCCCGCACTCGACGGGCAAGGCAAATTTATTCATGCACCTGATGCATATCCTGAACTGTTGAAGAAAAAAAAAAAGATTTTGAAGGAAGATGATGCTTCTAGCATGAGCAGTTGCAACATGTTGTAAGTTCAAAGCTTTTACATTCTTGTCAATTCCTTTCATTTATTTATATAAGAAAATTTTCTGGATGTTTTATATACTATGGGCTACTTCATCTAGTTTGCAATTATTTTGCCAGTAATAAATGAATTAGATGTGGTTGCTTTGTGGTTGATGGTAGTGATTATTAAGATTTGTGATATCTTCTAAGCTCTTCATATAGAGCATCGAGTTTTGGCTTGGCAGTTTTATGTTGACATTATTATCACTGATGTTGCAGATCTCATGCTACCTTTTCATAAGTTTTACCCCCTCTCCAGATTACTTCTTAAGAAGCACCAAGTTTATGGAATTGAATGATTTTTATTTTAGTTATAGTAAAATTTACTTGTGACCTTTCTGTAACAATAAGTTCCGGTCTTGCTGACATGCTATGTGGAAGTCTGGTTTTGTTGGGAAGGTAGTGAAATGAACCTGGCCAGCCTCTGCATACAGTTGAGAATTGGGTTAAACTTCTGAAGTCATTTTGTGTATCAATGCATTTTGTGATCTTTTTGTACAGTGTAATAAGAAATTACCCCCTTTTTTACTCATGATTTAGTTATTGGAAGGAAAACTGGATTCTTTTGAAAATATCTTCTCTGCATCCATCACTACCATATTCTTACCCAACTTCTTAGCCATTCTGTCTATTTTGATAATGCCCTGATGGTCCATCTTCTATTATACAATCTGATTTTGAATGAGGTTGGAAGCTTTTTACTTGGTCCCCGCTATCTTGCTTCCGTGTGGATTCTGAGGCCTCCTTCAATTTCTCGCATGCTTATGGTTTGGTTTAGAATTGCATAATAGAGCATTGAATTGGAAGTACGGTGGAAGATGGCCCTTCAAATGAAGTTGCATACTATGGAAAGTTGAGACAGGATGATCTGGTTAAAGTAAGATTTTTACACATGGCACCTGAGAAGAATGAATTGCTGGATTGTCGCAACCATCCATGATCAGCAGAGTGTCAATGTGATCTTAGGTTGTTAGCATGTGCTTGATTTCGCCTTTTTGGGCAGATCAACTCATAATATGCTTGCATGGCCCTAAATATGCAATATAAGTGGCACAGCTAAATCATCAACAGCTTCAGTGCACCTTAATGAGCTAAATGTACAAGGGGACTGTTAAAGGCTTTTGTAAGTAAGATGGATCATGTGTGAAGTGGAATGAACAGTTAGTTATTAAATATCATGAGTCGAGAGGAAAGAAGGTGACTAATAAAAGGATTACACCTCTCACAAGTGCCATGCATAATACACAGAAGAACATATGCATAAATACATAATAGAACACCCATTTCTGTACGTTTACATGAGAGACGAATGATGTTGGAAGCCATAAAAAGTAACATCAGTCGGTAAGGCTAGTTTTAGGACAAGTTTATGTGCTTTGTACAGTTAACATGAGCAGAAATCACTTTTCCTAGTATCATCTTCATGCTCTCATTAACTTTAACCTAGAAATACCAATTAATAGTTTGAAATGTGAATTTATCATCATTTGTTCTAGAGATGATCCCTGCATGCTTTGTCTACAATCCAAGCCTATAATTGGAGGCTGTCCTAAGAAAAGATGTTGTTTGTCTCTCTTTGTGGCAGACTTAATCCATGTCTTCTCTTCTGCTCCAAGGGATCTAAACTTCATAGAGCACACCAGTGATCTTGGATGGAAAGAGTAGGCACATCTTATTCAATTTCATTTTGGCATGACCGTTAAGATTAAATTAGTACAATTCCTCTCTGATCTAAATCTTCAAACTTACACTGTTGCAGGTATCACAGGGTCCAGCCCATTGTGGTGGATTCAGGAATCTACTTGGCAAGGAGGACCACAATTTTTTCTGCTTCAGAGGGGCGGCCAACACCAGATGCTTTCACATTCTTTACAGGCACCTTTTCTCCACTCACTTACCGTATTTGATTAATTTTAAATTGCTTCAACTTTCGTCTGAACTTGTCAATTATCATACTCGACTTCAACAGGTTCCCCATGGGTCATTCTTAGCCGACCCTTTATGGAGTATTGTGTTTTGGGTTGGGAAAATCTGCCTCGAACCCTGCTTATGTATTTCACGAATGTAGTATTATCCCAAGAAGGCTATTTTCATTCAGTTGCATGCAACTCCCCTCAGTTCAAAAACACAACGGTGAACAATGACATGAGGTTTATGCGGTGGGACTCTCCTCCAGGAATGCAGCCTCACTTTCTCAACATGACTGCTTTTGAGGAGATCTCAGTGAGTGAATTGCCTTTTGCCAGGCAGTTCCATAAGGATGACCCTGTTCTTGATAAGATTGATGAGAAGATACTCGGCCGTTTGCACCATCAAGCTGTCCCCGGGGCCTGGTGCTCTGCCAAGGGGAGTTCGTGGATGGACCCATGCTCTAAATGGAGTAATGTCAACATTGTGAAACCTGGGCCACGGGCAAAGAAGTTTGCGGAGTTGATGAAGAAGCTTGTGGACGAGTGGAAGTCACAGTTGAACTCATGCAAGTAAGGATTCTGAAATCCTAGATGCATGGGGAGATTGAATAGAGCATCATGATGGCATCATTGGCAGCATATCTCTTCAGCTAGTGCAACCTTCAGCACTTATTTTTCCATCCATTATTTTGTTGGGTTTCTTGTAACTTCTGTAACAGTGCATACAGGGGTGAAGGGGATATGTAATTCTTTCTAGATTCTGAGGCAGGTGTAGCTTCAGAGTTCTCCATGTAGATTACTTGACCTGCTGTTGGCTGTCATCTTATAGAAGCCATCAAGCCCTTGGAGCGAATAGTGCGTAGCCTCTTCTTTTGTGGTGAGTGCGTCTCTTCTGAGCATTTTGTTAAGACATTGGTCCGATCTGTTTGAAATTTTTCATTGTAATAGTTTCAGAACAAAATGTCGTCCGGGGCAAGATGGATTCTGATGTTCTTCAGATGGTTAAAGTGAAATTATAGTTTGTGCAGGTTCCTCCATTTCCTTACATCAGAATCACTTTAAGATCAGACTGCATATCAGAGTTCAATGTTTAATTGAACATCTTCTTTTCTGACTCCTACTAAGCATGCCTTTGAACGAGTTCGTTTCCCCATGGGTATCCAGGATATGCACAATGAACCTTTCAAAGGTTGAATTAATCTATTGAGTAGTTTCGTGGTGAAACACCACATTTGATCCCATGAAAAAATGAATTACAAAGTATAGAGGACAATAGAACAAATTAAGATGTTTCAGATTCCCGAGGTTGGAAAAGTAATCCTCTATCTTGCTCGGTGTTTGGTTACTTCAGCTGCTCAGGCTGAGCTTAGCCTCATAGACCCAGAAATCAAGGAATGGATAAAATTTCGAACCGAAGAAACTCCTTATGAGCTTTGCCTTTACCTTACCGGCATTGAATTAGGTTTTATCCGATCTGTTTAATTGGTCATCTTCGGAAACGGCAGAAAAGGCCCCATCCTTTGATCGAAGAATTCCTTTCACTAGTTCTCACTGCCCCGAGAAATTACGGTGGGATCATCCCTGTTGTTGCTGCTGATCTCCAGAATCGACATAAAAAAGATCAGAATTTCCTTAAAAAGAGTAGAATGGTTCCATTTTATGCTGTTATTTTATTGTGCGCTCTTGGGATAGAAATATGTCCTCTTTTTTTTTTTTTTTTCTGTTTCATCTCCATCCACTAACAAAGACAGAAAGAGATGATGTTATTTCCTGTGATAAATTCACAAAGTTCATTTCTTGGCTCACCAGCCCTGGTCTTCTGGTTAGCTTTATCAATCCTTTTCACAGCTTCCGTGATGGAATATCTCATGAGAGTTCGATTCCTATCGGCAGGCAAATGCATCAACACAATGTCAGTCAATTTGAATGTCGTGGATTGAGCTTTCGGATTGGTTTTCAGAAATCCATTCACAATCTGTCAAAGAACCCGATTTTTTGTTGAGCCCGCATGCGCCAAGGAAACTCCAACTTCAGATAGCAGGCAAATCTCAGAAGATGTTCAAAAGATTTGTAGGATACTCTCCAACCAGTCTAATTTTAGCATACCATCTTCTCTACCGGAAGCTGGTAAGTATCAGTTTTGCGAATCCTTCTGCTAAGAAGCTAAGTAATGCAAGGATGCTGGCACTTTGTATTCTTTCGCTGGGCTGAGAAGCAGCAAGGTTTCGAATATGTCATTGAGAGCTTACGCCATCTAATCGAAGCACCAGGCAAGATCCAACAGTTTAGATTAATCTGGAGCTTGGTGAAGTCTATGAAGCAGAGGGGACTGTTAAACCAAAAATACCTTTGGTTTGAGTCCAGAATTATCGGACTATAACTGATTGATTTGCTATGAGCAAATCCAAGCATGTTAAAAAGGCCCCAGGAGATCTTTGATGAGATGAAGAGGAGGGGAATGTTCGACCCGAGCTCAAGACCTACACCATTCTTTTGGAAGGCGGGGGCCATGAATGGTTCTTGAAGATGTTGTACGTCAGTTTATCAAGACATGATCGATGAAGGCTTCGAACCGGAAGCTTCTTTCTTTCATGGTTTGAATCGGATGTTTCTTTCTTTCATGGTACCATCAAGACAGGAGCCGTGATGTCAACTTCGCACACAAAAATCTTGTCTTTCTTTCCGTATCAAAAGAAAGCTTCTGCTCTTTCTTAGAAAAGTGACGATTTAGTATCAAAATTCAGAAGATGTGATGAGACTATACTTATCTTCAAGAAGATATCTTCAATTCTTTCTGCAGGTCCAGAAGATGTGATGAGTCCACAAGATGGGTACTCGTCAATTATTTTTTTATTCTTTTATTTTTTATTTTTTTTGGTACATCGGTGACTCACACACAACTGGTGTGGATGCAGCCCATAAAGTCAGAAAGAAAGAAGAGAATACAAAGGAGCCAGGACTAAGACATGAGTGTCCTAAATAAAATTTTTAGAATGATGGGCTGCATAGGACGTCACCCAATCCGTCGCACTATTCTTTCGGTGGGTCCAGATGTGATCAGGCGATACATATCTTCCATGAAACGGAGGCAAAGAATAATTGCAAGCCAAGTCCTCGCATCTACTGTACTTTGATCGATGGCTTGGGTTTCGTGGGAATATTTGGATGAAGCTTGGAAGTAGTCTGAGCTATCTAAAGCTAGTGGTGGTTTGTCCCCGAAATACCCATTTATAAATTGTAGTGGGTTCTTTCTTACTGTTGGGTCATGCGATTTGAGGATGCTTTGAGAGTGATTTGAGGATGCTTTGAGAGTGGTGGATGAAATGAAGAGACTTGGGATCTGGTCCGAACTCACGTACGTACGACATAATTCTGCATCATCTTATTAAAGCAGGCAAGACAGAAGCATTGGCAAAGAGGTTGGTTTGGAGTCCTAGCTGCTACGATGGTTAGTAGGTTATATGCCAGCTCACTTCAAAACTACTCTTAGATATTTATAAACATTTGTTTAACTTAGTTTGTAATTTTATAATTTTGCTGATTGTACTAACGCAACTTATGAATCCTATAAATTTTTTTTAGCCCATGAGCTAAGTGGTTTAAAGTTCGTCTTCCTTTTTTTCGAGTGCAGGGTTTAAAGTTGGTCTTCAAAGTTGAAAAATGTTGGAAAAGGAATTCAGTTGGTAGTCAGAACTCCTTTTAGTGCCAGAGGAGACCAGAATCGGGCTCCTTTCTTCTTCTTTTTTTTTTTTTGTTTTTAAATCAGGAATTTTGATGCATCATCCGTGTTTAGAAGTCTAATTTCCAAATAGCCCTTTCCTTTACAATAAAGATGAAGAACTCCTATTATTTGGTGAATGGGACAAGATATTCTCGTTCTTCAGCTAAGGGTTAAATCTGTTGGCCTCACACGTTAGAATGTCCAATGTTGCCTTTTAAGCTGTAAACCGTGTCTGAGTGTCTGATTACTTTTGTTCTCTTCCCAGTCTCCAGAGTTCGTGGTGATTCTCATGGGCGTTATGCCGGCAACGTGGGACTGCCATCTATCTACTACTTGTAGCAGCAACACCTAAACTGGTTGCGGCCCAGTTTAATCGCTTGTAAATTTCTTACTTCGTATTTGAAAATTTTCAGGTTTCATAGTCTGGGAGCAGCACTCGAAGTTGATGAATGACTGACAATGGGTGATAGATCCTTTTGATGCATTTTGGTTGGGTGCAGGGCAAGCATCCGATTGAGCACAAGGAAAGCAACAGACAAAAAAAAAAAACGACGAAATAAAGGAAGAGATATCCAGAGTTAATAGTTTTCTTCTGGATTCAAAAACAGCTGAGCCATGGTGGAACAGGTTACAATTGCTTATATGTTATGGTTTATGGGGAAGGTAGAGGAATGAAAGGTTGTTTCAGGCTTGCATCACGACACCTCTTTTATGTGGTTCGACAGGTTCTCTGTTTTCTTCATGATATCAGGTCTGCTGATGAAAAATGAACTGCGCCTCATGATAGTTCAGCTGCAGGTTTTGTCGTCAGGGATCGCACTGGTACGTTGATATATGGCCAGGGGAAGCAATTATTCATATCGTCTGTTTTATATGAAGAGTGTGGGTTCTATTGGGGTTCTAAGAGTGTCAAACTTTTCAGGCTTTTCTACCTCTCGCATGCAAAGCGAGCGCTTTACCATTTAAGATACATCCTCAAAATTCAGAATCTTATTAAAAGTTTTTTTTCTGAATTGGACTGTAAAAATAGAAGACGATCAAAAGCAAGATAAGTTTTTTTAGATTTGGACTGGAAGAATAGAAGATGGTCAAAAGTAAGATTCACAGAATTGATACCGGAATTTATACCAATTGGCTACGGATTTGGTACAAGGTGAACCGGACAGTTCACACCAATTTGATAGATTATGATTCAAGCCTTTTAAAAAGATGAAACTTTTTTTAAAAAAATTCATCAATAGTTCAATCCGCTGCTCGTTCCGAACCATCTGATTCAAGACGGTTTAAAATGGTTTGGGAAGAATTTCAAAATTTAAGGCCAAACCCATCTGAACCGGATGGTTCAGCCTAATTTAGCGTGCCTTGATCAAAAATCTGTAAGCTTGCGCCTTGTGTTGTGTTGTGTGGAGGGTAATACTACATGTTGATGATAGCAGTCCAAATCATATCTAGCCTAATACATGACCAACAAGAATTCTGGGAGGGTGCAATTAGAACAGCGGTCTCACTTTTGTTTGATATGGCCATGAAGCACAATAAACTACCAAATCAAGTTCAGTTCTTAATTCTTATTATCGTATATGGACCGTCAATAAGAGGGAAGACCATGATATTTCACCTGCCGCTGAGCTACACCTAGTGCAAGAGATCAAGAAAAAATATAAGTCATTATGAAAGGACAAAACAGTCAATCAGCACTTAGCTCCCTCAAAAGGAAGAAAAAAAACAGGGAGAGAGGGAGAGAGAAAACAGGACCGTAAATAAGTGGCAAGACCAGGATATTATACCTGCCATTGAGCTATATCAAGTAAAAGAGGTTAAGAATAGTCAAAGTCGTTAAGAAAGGCCACAACAGTCTACCAATACTGTTTCTCAAAAAAAAAAAAAAAAAAGGAAAGAAAGAAAACAGACAATTAGAATTTCATACATGATATCACCAGTCACCAAGTTTTCAATTGCCTTTGAAGGTGAAATCCTGAAGCAAGGATCCATGAGAAAGTAGTAGCAGCAATTTCATCCAAATTTGCACACTAGTAAAATGGCATCTCACCCTGTTTCCTGTTGGCATTATTTTTTGTTTTGAGTTCCGAGTAAAACAGCACCAATACGTAGAGCTCAAAACTCATCTTCATTCCTTTTTTCAGATTTTGAAGATTGGGCTTTCAATTCTGTGTTTCATACAGCTGTAGGAGCCTCCTCTGTCTGTTCCTTTCCTTTCTCCTCATCGCTCCCGCTGCCAGCTTTATATCCATTTTGGGAAAGCTTCTGCTCTGAAGGCAGATTCTGCCTGGCTTTTCTGCTTCCCTCGATCTTCCACAGATCCCACACACGGGTTTTTGGAGGAGGTGATGAATCTGCTATTGGTGCAACCAAGCCCGGTTTCCCATCATCTATAACAGCATCTACCAATCCATATTCCTTGGCCTCCCAAGGGTTCATGAAATTGTCACGGTCTGTGTCCTCTTCAATCTGCAAAGAAACAAATGGAGTTGACAGTGATGATGAGCTGACAAGAAGAACAATCGCGAAAAAGATTGATACTAGCAAGCAATTTAATTATGATCCCAACTGCTTACCTGTTTCTCAGGTTTTCCTGTGATTCTTGACAAAATTTTGTTCATCTTCACCTTGTGGTACATCATTTCTCTAATCCGTAACCCCATGTCAGTTGTCTAACAAAACAAAAAAGAAGCACAAGTGAAATTGAGAGAAACAAACTCCTTTGTTCAAGTGCATTGGTGCAAGAACATCTAAGTGAACGTAATGCAACTACAACATGCCTCATTCATAATATAATTGGCTGGTATAAAAAGACTTGCTTCCTAATCAGGTCAGGTTAAAGAGCTATAAAACCATAAAATATCTCATCAAAACAATGGCATGTTCATGAGGGAAGAGATTTTTCAATAACCAGAGACTTTCACTCACAACTTCAAGGATATAATATCAACAAGCTTACCCATCAACATTAAGATTTGACAATAAACCACAAAACTAAATCAACAGCAATGACGATACTAAACCATTGCATGGAACCAAAATCATAACCTAGCAATGCAGATTGTAAGATACTAATAGAAGTAGACTTATCCATTTGCAAAATAAACATGGAGCAAGGTTTTCATTTTGGCTGAGATATGGCTGATATGTCAGCCAAGACCCAAGATATCATTTGCATCAGGTCCTTATTTGGGCTGATACAAAACCATATATCCTGAGATAACAGCGACATGATATCAATATATTGGCCAAGATTTTCCAATCTTTCTATTACAATTATAAATGGCTGCTTCTTTTTTTTTTAAAAAAAAAAAAATACAATGAATGCATAAAAACAGTATCAAATTATTGGCCAATATTTCAACATGTTGACTCCTACCCGCCAAGATCTCAGAATATCTCAGTTCTTTAAAAGTTTTCTCAGTTTTCCACCGCAATCAAGATAAACTAAGATCCAGTGTCAGTCACCCACCAAGGTAGCTGACATCTCAGCTTATAAAAACCTTAACACCTGGAAAGTAAGAGGCAGCAGCAATCAATCACTCACTTTGCCACCAGCTGTTCCTAGTGGTTGATGAATCATGACCCTTGCATTTGGCATGCAAAATCTCTTTCCTTTGGTTCCAGAAGCAAGCAGAAATGCACCCATGGATGCCGCAAGACCCAAGCAAACAGTAGAAACATCAGCCTTGCATAATTTCATAGCATCATATATTCCCATTCCTGAAAGTGTTGGTGTAATGAGAAAATTGACATTATAACATTTAGAAAATCATGCTATTTAATATAATATGTTTTTCAACACAGCCGATGCATACGGTAATATGGCAAGATATAGAATGAAAAGAAAATTGAAAAGAAGGATAAAATAATGTGATCTGCAAACATATTGCATTGAGCTTTACTTTCTCCAAGTGCCAGAAAATTTTTTGAATATGTAAATTTCAACTTTAAATTTTACAGGACACTCAAGCAAGATAAGAAGATGATGAAAATAAAACATATTTCACAAGGCGCACAACATACGCCCAACATAATAAATATTGAGTCACCAACCAGCAGAAAGATAGTGACATGCGATTAAGCACCACATCATCAACAGAACATTAGCTGTAGGTTCAGAATATCATACATTATTAGTTAATCCAAATAAGATCAGGTTGTGAATCATAACATCCTTTGAAACCTAACTTTCCTTTGAAAAGACTATTAAATTGCCTAGTATGAAAAGAACATCATCGAATGAAATGTCGAGTTTTTCTACCGAAGTAAAACTGAAACAGACCTCAGATCCTAAGCAAAATAGAACTGCATCATTGCAAGAAACAGATATATGGAAAATAGCAGCCTTCACTAATTTAGGTAAAACATGTTGTCAACAACATAAGGAAATGATGCTAATGGAAAATAAAAAAAGAAAAGAGGAACAATAATAGTTGAGAAGTTGAAGGAGATGAAGAAGAGAAGATAGAAAGGACAGCACAGTCTAGCAATATGAGGGTCTACTATTGGACTGGTGGATCAATAGAGAAAGCACCATGTGAATTAAACATCAAGCGAGGGCATAAAGAAATATTTCAATCAGAATTATGAGAATCAATCATCATATCTATTTGGTTCGATAAAGTGAGGGTATCTTCTTGCTCATGGCCACGTCTCACATGATGCAACAATTAATGTCAGACTGTTTCTCTCATGGACAATTAACAAATACAAAAAGCAGAATCAAATAAGAACTAATTCCCTTCAATGTTTTAAAATCAAAGATAGCATGACTTATCATTATGTTTCTACTCAATTGAAGTGAAGACCAGTGCGTGGGTGAGTTGTTGATGGACTTTTTCTTATCTAGAACTTACACACCTTAATTGGCTGTCGCATTTTAGCAATTGAAGAAGAAACTAACTGCATGCTACAGAACATGAAATGAAGACCCCAAATTCAGTGGAAACAAGAAAACAGATGATACCAGACAATCAAATATTTGACTTCTAAATTCTGAACAAGAAAGTCAGACTTTAATGCATCTTTTTTTTTCTCCCCCAAATAACACTTCAGCAAGCTGAATCCTAATTCCAAACAACATAACAAACTATGAGATGTGAGACTCGAAAAGACTCACTCCGAAGAGCCGTTTTAGCTGTGAGATGCATCCATATTGTTGGTTTTGCCTTACGAATTCCCCCCAAAAGCTGAAATTTCAAGTCTACGTTGACGATAATGAGGAAATCACCACAATATTAGTAGGAAGAAGCTTCTCTCTAGGATTCTAGCTCAAAGACAAAGAAGAAGAAATTCAGCAAAAATATATTGATGTCTCACCAACAAGATTCTTCAGGGAAGAAGAAACCCTCAATTTTTCTTTTTTCTTTTTTTTGGCAGCAGAAATAGAATGGGCCTCTAATCAAACCATTGGAAAGCCACAAACTCTACAATCTTCCATTGAGGTGTAGCAGACAGATGGAGGGCATTGCCTGGTCCAAACAGATCTTGGTAGCAAGAACATAGGTGGGATCAGCAGTGATATCTGCCGATTGATTTCATTCATGGTTGATATAGGATGCTTTCCACTGTACAAGTTTGGAGAGGATGTGGTAAATCTCTGAGATGTAAGGATGATAGCAATTAGAGCTAGTGTCATCAATCAATTGGATAGTGGATCCCCCCCCCCCCCCCCCCCAAAAAAAAAAAACAACCACCACCAATAAACAGCATATCTGTGAGAATCCTCACTTTTTTGTTAAAACTATGGAAATCACAATCCTACAGGCTAAATGCTGAACCTAATTTTTCTCTCAACCATATTTTGTACAGCAGGAAAAAAAAGGAAAAAAGAGTCATGGTGACAATACAGAGGGGGCAACTAATATGCAGGCATTGGACAACTAAGACACATAAAAATACTTCTAAAGATCAGATGGTGAGCTGGAAAAAGCTAATATAAAGGGACAGAAATCAAGTGGATTTATGACTTATGAAAAAGAGGGAATAGAACAAATCTATCATGGGTGAATACCTTCTGAGAAAATTTTTTTTAGGGGCTGTGTTGCTTAAGTCTTATGGTGAAGATTCAATAAATCTCAATGGAGATCAAACTTTGTGAGGACTTCTCCAATCTGGCAAGAGTAAGGTTCGCTGAGAATGTGCTTAGGCTGACACCTGGTTCCACTAGCCATGCAGCTGGGTCTTCTGCTGTTTTATTTTTTTCTTGCCGCTATCATCTCCCTCATTTGATATGCTTCTTTTTTTTTTGCGGTAAATCAGCAATTTGCTTGTCTTTCCAAATACTGAGGACTTAGTGTAAGATTATTTATCCCCTCCATGATCTATTTATGCTATTTTGGCTTTCAAAATGAGAATGAAAAGGAGAGACAGTGACATAAAATAGTTGAGGATCTGGTCTACTATATTACCATGTCAACAATATAATAGTACGAAGGTTAAAAGTTAAAATTGAGACGAACTAAGGAAATACGAAAGAAATAAGAACAAAAGAAAATTGTGTGAGATAAAATTGATGCATATGGTTCTTTTCTTTTTTCTAGCCAGCAAGTATGAATTGGAAGAAATAAGATAAAGTGATATCACCAGGTCTGGCTACAAGCAACAAATCAATTTAGACTCACTGGTACAGTATTGAGCCTTTAATACATCATTAACAACCATGAACAAAAATTAATGAAGAAAGAAAGAATGTTGACCTCTATAAAATTTAAAGCAAAGTCTGCTGAACCATGCCGAACCAGCTGGTTCAGAGTGTACTGAATCGGACCAATTGGTTATCGGCACGATTCAACCCCTCGATTTGGAACAAGTCAATTTCTGTTGGTAAATTTCAAATTGAAGTTGGCAAATGGTTTGTCGGCTTCATTAGAAGAAAGTCGGCAAATTGTTTACCGATTTCAATTCAAAATTTTCAAATAGAAAATTCTCTGTTTCGTAACGGAACAGGACAATCCCCTGTCAATGAGGGCTTTCAAGCCCTCTCTCTCTCTCTCAGCCTCCTGTTTCCTTTCTTTCCCTCCCTCCCTTCCTCTCCCTCTCCCCCTCCCCGCCTCCCTCTCTTTTCCTCTCTCTCCTTCTCCCTCTCCCCCTTTCTCTTTGGCTCTCCTTGTGTTGGTACACCCTAGAACCCATACCATGTCGAGTCAGTCACTGGTCAATATCCCTTCCAATACTGATTCAGGGAACCTTGATTTGAAGTAATAACATTAGCATCTCTAAGTACACAGAATGTGAGTTCCAATAGATATTTTTTCCATCCAAAATATTCCAACTTCCATAACAATAAAGAAAAGAAAGTCATGATTTTAAAGGCTAGGGTATTCTAGATAAATAATCATTTTTTTAAAAAAAAATTAGTCAGATGATGTCCTTTCAGTTATGGTTTAAGTAATTAATTATCCATTATCTTCATATTCCCCTCAGTTTTCATATGTTAACTATTTCCACTTGTCGAAATGATCTTGCATCATCACTATCAGTATGAGTATTTTACAAATCAATAAAAAGTTCCATCAAAGTGAAAAGGAAAGAAAAGAAAACCACCAACATCTTTAGCCAAACCATTTTCTCACTCTGTTTAGGAGTCTTCTTTCCATCCATGCAGATAACTACATATAACATGTTTGGCCTGTAGTTTCCCGCATCTTATTTAGAGTTCAGAGAGGAAAAATAGAGAAAAGAGGGCCAAAACCAGATCAAGCAATCTAGCCTGTAACTTGAACAAGTGCAGACCACAGCATTAAATAAATATTGCTTACATGCTGTTTACAGGTAGGGTGCCTAGAAATTGAAGTTACAAGGATTTATATATGAACAGTATATAAGACATCTTTCTACATGTTCTTGCAAACATCGGCAGATGAAATGGGAGGGAAATTTTCATCATCATAATTCGAATTGCAGTTTTGTTTACCAGAACCTTCACAAGTAACAAATTAACTAATGTAAATTTGTTTTCTATAAAATGCATGGAGCAGGGAACTACATGGGGAAAGTTCTGAACATTGTCAATTTCAAAACAAACAAGCTTAATAATGGGAGTGAGAAGTGTCTTAAAAATGAGTAAAGCCCCTGCTCCATTGCAATTGTAAGACATAATTTATCCTTCTTAGACTTCTGCTAAAACACTATCATTGTCAGTCAAATATACTGAATTAATGCAAACATTGAAGTGGCCTAAAACAAACTAAATGTTTCAAAAATATTTTTATGTTAACATACAAACATACATAAAGAAAGAGAGAGGTGAATTTATACATTCTAATCAAAGAAGAACAAGTAAGAATCTGTTTTACAAAACAAACACCATGCTTAGAAATTAAACAATACGTACACATTGTCAATTATAGGCAACAAAGTGGAAGGCAAATTTGAAAATAACTGCAAAAGAACTTTAATTAATCAAGGACATGTACAGGTGTACCAGATGTCACAGAGCCACCAGGTGAATTAATGAACAACTTTATGTCCTTCCTTTGGTCTTCCGCATCTAGAAATAAGAGCTGGCTGATAATCAGATCAGCAGTCATGTCATCCACCTGCTCATCATTTAAAAGAAGAACAAAAAGGAAATCAACAAGCAAGAAAAGCCTTAATTTATCATGACTTAAATTAAAATAAAATATGGATATTTTATCCCAGATCAATACAATTTATTCAAAAATGAATTTGATTTGCCCAAGAAAAACAATTAGTCTGCATTATGTAAGCAAATTATAGCAGACTACTCGCTCTCCATATTCACATCGAAAAATTGATAACAAGCATTTTGAATACACAGAAGTTTCATTTGTACTTTGTTTATTATTTTGCACTCTGGAGCTAGATATAACTTAAACAAAATTTCTCATTGAAGATCTCCATAATTCACATACACCATAAGTCATACTTCTATCAATTCCTGGCTTATACCATGTGCTCCAACTCAAAAAATGTCTTTAAATATTTTTGACCACTTCCTTTCAGTTTTCCTCCACTTCTCGGACTTTCATATGTGCTCCATTCATAATGACCTGTCTATGATAGACATCCCGAATTGACTCTTATGTTTCTTCAAAGAAGCAGTTGATATCTCCATCCTTTGCAGATTGCAAATGCATCAAATTAACATGCCAATCCTAAAACAATGAAATGCACATGGTATTCTCCTTATTCCCCAATATTATAATTATTGTGCCATAGAAAAACTTATTCTAGGTTACCATACATTATTTCCACATATAAAACATGCAAAGCTTGCATCCAGAAGCACCCTCATTATTTCCTGGCTTCATATTCTTACGGAATCTTAGTGCTGTTTATAAAATCTTCTATGACTCCTACCATGTTGTCATGTTTTGTCCTGGTACTCCCTAAAGCCTTTACAA
Source organism: Phoenix dactylifera (assembly GCF_051530095.1). NCBI lineage: Eukaryota > Viridiplantae > Streptophyta > Magnoliopsida > Arecales > Arecaceae > Phoenix > Phoenix dactylifera. The sequence continues at coordinate 25,505,427 of NC_143198.1, read as the reverse complement.
GTTAATTTGACCCTACGCCTCTTTAGGGGTCTTGAAATGTTAGGCCTTTTTTTGCAATTCAACCCAAAAATGGGGCACCTGATTTTTGGTTACTAGGACCAAATAGTCCCTATTATTAAACTAATGATTGATTTGGTTGATAGCATCTATTTAACAATAAGTACAGATTCTTTGTAGTGCTAGAACATGAACTGCTTTTTGGATCATCCACTCTCCATTCTCCTTTCCTTTAGAGAGTTAGTGTTTTAAGTTTTAACAATAGAAAAATAAAGATATAATATTTGTAAAGCACAAAAAAGTTATAAAAATTAGTCATTAGTTGATCATTAGGCACTATTACAGGTGCTACATGTCTTTTTAGAAGAAAAAGATGATTATTTTGAGATTGAGTTAGAAAATGAGGACTGATATATCAATGTCCCTTTCTTCTGAAACTAGTAGTGATACGATGAGGATGAAGCAATAACTAATATTAATAGTTCCAAGATCGAATTATCAAAATTTTCGTTATCATTCATTTCCATCTCATGTCCTAGTATATACCTCCCTATAACACACATCATTCACCCCTTGTTAGTCTCGCCTTATCATTGCTTTCTCTCATTCATTTCATCCCCAGATTGTCCCTGAACTTTGCTCTCTCGCCCTAGAATTGGTTGCAACTGCTACCATGACGTTTGAGCTAAAGATCGCGTTGGGGCCAAACAAAATTAACGAGTCCAAACTCAAATCCTCTCTCTTACATATGGAACACCAACAAGGTTCGTAACTTTTAGAAAGAAACGCCAAGCCGCCATCAAAAGGCCGTGTTGCATGAATATAATTCAATCAATACAGATGAACCCTCTCCAAAGCATCGGGTAGTGAGATGTTAAAGTAAAAGGTTCAACAAATTAAGCGAGAAAATGAGATAGAAATGGTGGTTTGACGAAACCTGGGAGCCCAAGAAGACGATCCGCTGACGGAGGAGCATGTTGGTGGTGTCGAGCTCCTCGAACCTTGGCATCCAAGAAGCCCTAGTCACCGAGCCCGACAGATCCCACCCCTCCGAGAGCGTCCTCCTGCAGCCCGTCATCGCGGGGGTTCTGACGGACTGGTGCGCTTTTCTCCTGAGTGGGGCGGCGGCCAAAGGCGGCGCCGCCGCATCTCGCCTATGGGAATCGGAGGAAAAGAGGAGGCCATGAGAGAAGAAGAGAGAGGAGGAGAGCTTAGAGGAGGGAGGCGAACGCGGCCACAAGGCGAAGGTGGTCGCAATGGTTTCCATTCTCCACTCACCAAGACGCCTCCGAGAGGGGGATTGGGGAGGTTGAACCGGATGAGTCAGTATGTGGTTACCGAAGGTGATCGTAAGATACGTTTCAACAAATTCTTCGGGTTGGGCTTGATCGAATGGTGACGTGTTACGATGGGAGGGGAAATGGATGAGTTTTGACTGGATGCGATGTGATGTGTTAAATCGGATCTACTAGCCCGTATCATCCTCGTCCACCTCTTTCTTTTCTTTTCTTTTCTTTTCTTTTCTTTTCTTTTCTTTTCTTTCTTTCTTTTTTTTCTTTTTTTTTTTCTCTACTTCTTCTTTATTTCTTTTAAAGAAGAAGATATATCGAATGTATCCAGTAAAATCAACAACAAAAAAAATCCAAAATGCACCAACCATGCCATTTAATAAAAAAAATTAGATATTTCGATGATTTAAAGACAAGTGAGACAACAAAAAGACAAGGATTTGTTTCATGTCTTGCCGAAGGATAATATTAGTACCACAAAAGAGTTGGCAGCCATCCTGCCAACTATACCATACATTCATAGCTAAGGATTTTTACCTTCAACCAGTTATGGACCCACCCATTGCACCAATAAGAAGTCGGGACATTTGTGTCAACTCCATTCTGGCATCAAATTTCCAATCAGTAACATTATGGAACTGTCATGGGAACTCATTTTTTTAACTCAAGCCATGTATATGTAGTGCAACAAAAACAGATGGGAGGAAGCATAACAACTACAGAAATTAAAGCAGAAGGCTGCTGGTGCATTGCTGTGGGTGGTTTAGTTTATCCTGAAAGTTAGAATTTTTTTTTTATTTTACATTTTACTACAGCAGATGGTTTATACTAAAAAAAAATCAAAACAAATAATACATTATGGAATGCTCTAGACAGCACTCTTTCTTCGATCCTCAGAATCTTCTCTGAGTGATTAACCACGTACGAAGCCATCCAATCCACAGCTTTATTAGCCTCTCCATAAACATGCTGCGCAGCGAGTGACGCGGCCCTTCCGCAATGGGCTTGGCTCATCCATGTAACAGGACTCAAGGTGATTTGAATATTGGCTGCTTACAATATCTCTCAATAGCTACGGCATTGGAGTTCTCCTGCTCTTCTAGTAGTTGGTACGTTCAGTGCACGTTATGAGAAGCTTGGATACCGGAGATGATCTGGTTACAGAATTTCCATCTACATTAGTAGCAACAGCTGATATATTACAAGGCGATGTTAAAGATTTGATGCTGAGGCTAGTTTCTGCTTCAATTTTTTATTTGAATGGAGTTTAAATCTGAAATTGGATGGTTTATTATTCATTTTGAAGATGAGTGGACCGTTTCCCGGTCCATCCGAGAACACAATGGTATATATAAAAATCATACGTATATATGCATGCATATACAAAGAGAGAAATTATTCTCTTTTGAAAGGAGAAAGTATTTACTCTTTTCGATTTTAAATTAACAATAGGACATCCAAATCATAAATTCACATCGTTGATCATAATCAGTAGTACTAAATGTGTCTTAAACCTATGAATCATATCTTTTGATTGTCTATAATCTATGTGTTAAATAAATGCAAAAATGAATAGTTAAAATGATATATGGTTATGTTTTGTTACGATCTAAATATCAAAACTATTGGTTTTCAATCTATACGTGTTTTAACAATATATATTTTTATGTCCAAATGATGCATAGGTTAGTGACTATGAATATATATAATTTTTGATTTTTAGATTTTTTTTATGGTATAGATCATAATTAATGATATGAATCTTTACTTTGGGTTTCTCATTATTATGTTTAGAATCAAAAGAAGTAAATACCTTCTTCTTTTAAGAGGCAACTCTATCTCATATATAGATCCAAAATATCATAAATTTTAGCACACTAGTACACTAGAAATCATTTATTTTTATGTCTATATGATGCATAAGCCAAATACTATAAAAATATATTATTTTTAATCATTAGATGTTTTTTAATATTATAAATTATAATCAATGGTATGGATCTTCAGTTTGATTTTTTGTAATTAATTTTTAAAACTAATTAGAATTTAGCAGCGAATAAGTATCCTCCTCTCAAAAGGCATACAACATCTCACACACACACACAAATGCAAGCACATACACACAAACAAATCTCACTTTCTTACATTAATCGTAAATCCTCAATCTCACAAATACACACTTCAAAAGAGTTTGCTATACTTATTCAAGTGGTTAATTTGATCAAGCACAACAAAGGTACAAAGCTGTAAGGCCTCAAGCTAATTTGCCAGCCCACACGTGCACAACACGTGGCGGTAACGAGTGGAATACAAATGGACCGATATTGCTGGCCCATCAGCGGGACGCGGTTCCAAAATTCTCCAAATTGCTGGTTGGTGCTCGACAGCGCCCCGCCCAAATGAGCTCTTTCCAGAGTTCTCCCGTCGCTCGCTCGCCGCTTCGTCCCTCCCCTATCCATTCCATGGCGTCGACCGCCGCACCGAGTCCCAAACTCTTCCACCGCCAACGCCGCAAGGAAATGGCCCGCCGCCGGAATGCCCCGGCATGGAACTGCCCCGCCCTTCTCCTCCTCCGCTACGGCCACCCTCCCACACCTCGCCTCCTCGTTCGTGCCAGCGGAGACGGCGGCGCTGCTGAAGCCAACCCCAGGGACTCCGCCTTGCCTCCCGTAAGCTCCTTCACCACCTCCTCGCTCTTCGCATGCCCTCGTCTTTCTTTTTTCTTTATTAGTCATTTGTTCAAACACTTGGAATGTCTTGGAGGATGTTTTTGTATGTGACGACATCTTCGAACCTGTCTAATCTCCTTTGATTCCTGCGAAACTTATTTTATACAGTTGAATTGGTTCGAACTTAACCATCAAAAGGAGCTTAAAAAGATTTTTAAAAAAGGGAGGTACCTTTGCATTGCATGTAAGTATGTCAAGAAGTGAAGACTTCTTGAAAGTGAGTTTCTTGAAGAGAAAGACCACGTAGTTCCGAAGTTTTTCTGAATGGATCCCAAATGCTCATCCCAACTTCATACATGCCCTTAAATAGTTTTGTAGTACTCTTCCCCAATTTAGTTCTTGTGCTTCTGTATCATATTTTTCATTATTAATATAAAAAACAAATTTGAAAAGATATTTTCTGTTCGATACTAGAGCAGAAAATATGAAAGTTGAGATACTTCAGTCGACAAGCTAAGCTCTATACGTATGAAAACTCTTATTGTTTCTTGACATATTATCCTATTTTAAATGCGACCCCCAAGTCACCATATTTCAGGTGAAATATATTTCAAAGAATGACCTCAAGTTGACTGAAGGTGTCAAATCAAAATAAACATGGTTCTGCGGAGGTGTCTTTATTGAGCTAGATTAGAAATCTTGTTTAATTCAAAACAATTCTTATGCTCTGTTGTTATGTACTTGGTCTTTTGAAGACCCTACAGCAACCGAAAGCAAGCTAGAGCTATTCTTGAGGGAAGTATTACTGACATCTTCCAAAGATGCAGATGTTGCCAAATTGACATAAAGTTGCATATCAGACATGTCCTAGAGTTTGCAACAAAAGAATAAGTTCCTTAAAACATGATTGAGCACCCTATGTTAGATATCTTAGAGATTGCAACACAAACAAGTTCCCTTTGTATCATGTTTGAGCACCATTACTTCACTCGACTTTCATAATCAAGAAACATCTCACCAAGTATTGAGTAAGTATGAATTATATCCAGATATGAAAGGGTGAAGGCCTAGCATAATTGTATATTTTAGGTCTGTCCTGATGTATGCATTATTGCATACTTGTGAGCCTTCCAACAATTTGTCAAGTTTCAGTTCCTAGTTTCATTGATTTCAAATTATAGGCCATACAAATTGAGAAGTTTTCCATCAATCATGATCTACAACGTTTAAAATGCTTCAAAACCAAAAATCAAATGTTTCTTCAGGCTCTTACCTATGCATCAAGTGGTTGTAGAATGAATATACTGCTTGTGCTAGGTTAAAAGGGTAAATGGTATATATACTTAAAATCCATGTCACTGGCCATAATCTACGCATCTTGAAACAAATAGGTACCAAAAATTTTACACTTCTAAATACTTAGTAATATATATCTTGCCAGAATAATTCTATCCTGCTTTTGAATTGTTCATTTCATAATCTCTTAATGCCTAAGTAGGGGATCATGGAAGGACTTGAATTTTGTTCTTAGGTATTGCAGATGTAGACCATGACCAATAGAAAAATATTGCAATTTGAAAGGTCTGTTATGGAATCTGCATCAGTAGGATCTGGTAGGTTTCTAGCTCAAATCTCTCTTCTCTGTCCTCTCTCTCTCTATATTTACACACAGAGAGAGAGAGAGACCCATGTTTGCATGTACATATGCATAAGTGTCTGTATATATAAAAACAGACATATTTGTGTGGATGCTTGCATATTTGTATCTATGTGCTTATTCATGTATCCATGTGGGAGTATGAGTTTCAGCATGAGTTTAGGTGGGTGGGTGGAGGTTGTTGATGCAGTTGTGGTATGTGCATGTGTGCATGTATGTGTTCTTCTACACATCATATAGGTATTTTACATGTTTATGGTTTGTAATTTTCGTTTGCATGTGCTTGATGCTTTCCTTATTTCATGCTTAATCATTGAGGGTGATTATTATAAGTTGAAACTTTGTTCATGGGAGTTGTCCGTTAGTGTATAAATAATTGGTTTAGGGTTGCATGTTATCTTTTTGTTAAGGCTGCACACAATAACAGGGAAAAGGAAAGAGAAGAAAAGAAATTTGTCTAATGAATATCTGTTTGATAATGGCTGTCATCATTGTAAGAGTCCTCAATAGAAGAAGGTTTGGATTTCTTTCATTGAATTACTATTGTTCTAAAGGTTTTGACATGATAATAGCTTCTTAATTGTAGAAAATTTATATATGTTTCAAGCTTTTGAACATTTTAACATACTGTCTTTCCCTTCTGGATCCTTTTCTTTTGAGCTTTTCTGGTAGTCTTTGCACTACTTTACTCTTTCACTGTTTCAGGAATTTGAGATGTTCAATAGGAGTGCTAGTGCTAGTGATGGCTATGTTGGTCTCTTTGTTCGGATGCTTGGTCTAGACAATGATCCACTTGACAGAGAGCAGGCAGTAATCACACTTTGGACATATTCCCAAGGAGGGCAAAATTGTATAGAAAGGATTATGCAATTTCCAGGCTGCATTAATCTTGTTGTAAGCCTTCTAAAGTCAGGATCCTGTTCTACATGTGAAGCAGCTGCAGGTCTCTTGCGGACTGTATCTTCAATCAACTCATACAGAGATGTTGTTGCTGAAAGTGGTGCAATTGAAGAAATATTCAGGCTTCTTTGCCAATCCTTTTTGACACCAGAGGTGAAGGAGCAAAGTTTATGTACCTTATGGAACTTATCTATCGACGAGAAACTTAGGGTAAGGATTGCAAATAATGACTTCTTACCTATGCTTGTTAAATTCCTTGATGATGAGGAAATAAAGGTGAAGGAGGCAGCAGGTGGAATTCTGGCAAATTTGGTTTTAAGTCCTTGTAATCACAGCATTATGGTAGAAGCTGGTGTAATTCCCAAGCTGGCTGATCTTTTGAAATGCAATAATGAAGGCTACAAAATCATTAGAAAGGAAGCAAAAACTACATTATTGGAACTTTCTAAAGACGAATACTACAGAATTCTTGTTATTGAGGAAGGTCTGATCCGGGTTCCCGTAATCGGTGCTGCTGCATATAAATCATTCAGACCCCAAACTTATTCATGGCCCTCTTTACCTGATGGCATAGAAATTCAGCGGAACTCGCGTCCTTCAAGATATGGTGCTTCTGAATTACTTCTTGGATTGAATATTCGTGAGAAGAACTTCGATCTGGAGGAACTAAAGGTAAATGCATTGGTTGGACGTTCACAGCAGCAGTTTCTTGCACGAATAGGAGCTATTGAGACAGAAGATGGAAGAAATTCTCAGTCAGAATCTTCACTAAATCAACAGTATACTCTCTTGGCATGGATTGATGGTGTTGCTCGACTAGTTCTGATTCTTGGGCTTGAAGATGTTTGTGCAATTACAAGGGCTGCTTATTCAATTGCTGAGGCATCCGTCAGTGAGCGCATGAGACTCTTATTTAAGGAAGCGGGAGCTGTAAGACATTTGGTTAAGCTGCTATGCCATAATAACGAGGCTACTAGAGAGGCTGCAGCTCATGCACTGGACAGGCTTAGTGTCAGGTCTTTTTCTTTCCTGCCCGTGTTAAATTGCAGTTCTCCCATGCATGAAACTCATTTTTTATGTAATTCATTTTATTTGTATTTCGTTTTAAAAGGCTAACTTACAAGCTTAGTTGAGGTAAGTTTTGCATCTTCAGCAAGTTGTTTTATATTCTCATCACAAAGTGATTGCTATGTGAACATGTAATTGAATAAATTGTTTGACCACCAAAATTATTTTTCCTTTCTTTATGGGGTTTTAAAATGCAGTCCTGATGGCTGCATATGTGCCCTCATATGTTCATGCTGACCGGTGACTGCACTGTGTCGGGTCTGCACCACATAATGAGCCAGGCCCAAGTGGCTCGCATATTTGGTCTGGACAAATGAGATTGTGATGACGATGTTTTGCTGTTTGATAAATGACTTCTTGAAGAAAAGTTTGACTTTTTATTCTCTTTTTGAATATTAATATAAATAAGTTTAAAAAGTGTAACCTCAAATTTTTCCTTTTTCTGAATTTTTATTTATTTGTTTCTGATTTTTCACTTTTTTTCTATTTTTATGAATTTTTAGTTTTTATATTTTTTAAAATGCCAACCGCATGGATGATTGCATATGCACGTACATATTACTTATGCATATGTGGTACCTCAACTGCCTGCACACCATGGCTGCTTTTAGAAACCTTTTTTGTTTAATTCAAAGGGTTGGATCTTTACATTATTCAAAGAGAAGAGTTGGATCTTTATCAAATTCTAAATCAAACCTTGGTGGAACCTTGGATTGTTTTTTTTTCCTTTTTCTTTTCTTTTCTTTTCTTGGCTACATGAGCTAATAATACATAATTAATAAGGTTAGTCTTCCTATAAACTAACTGGACTTCTTAACTTCATTCTGAACCCCTCTTTTGCCTAAAGTTGCCCTGGGAGGAACTCAGCATTATTTCATTCAGAAAGCTGACACAATATAGATGGAATAGAGCTTGTAGGTTAAAAACTTAAAAATTAAGGTAATCCAGAGACACTATTACAATTCCCATCTCTTTCTGTTTATCTTTTTTACAGCCATGTGGTTTGCCAGACTATTGAAGCAGAAGGTGGATCGGATCTCCTGATTAACATACTCAAGGACTCAAAAACAATAAACAGCCTGTTAGAAACGGTTATTTTCGAAACTTAGTTCCATGTTCCTATATATACTTATATTTCTCAATATCATATCTGTTTCATATAACTAAAATGAAGTTTCTAACCACAGACTGTGAATATACTTTGTCGAATTTTTGATCCACTCGATGATGTGAAAACAAAAGTGAGTGAGATGCTATTCTTCCTCCAGTCTATGCCACTTCTTATCTTTTTTATTCTTGACTGCTTTGGTGGTAATTCTGCCAGTTCCAAGACAAATTTGTTGATGAGTCAGAGGAAGTACTGATTGGTACAAGCAGTTCACAGGATTTTGGTGGACTATCAATTTCAAAAACCTCTTCGGTATCTGAAGGGATGACAAGGTTTGTTGTTTATTTTGTTCTGATACTGGCGATTTCATAGTTAAGGGTATAGTGGATTAGTAACATCTGTTGTTAAACTGTTATTGGATTACCACTCAACAAACTGATTGCTCAATAGTTATTGACTTTCTAATCCTCTGTTCACCTTTTTACACGAGTATTGAAAATGTAGCTTAGGAATTACAACTACCTAATATAGCTGCCATTGTCATTCATAAAGTGATATCAGTATTTAATGTTCCTTCTGCTCTGGTTTATGATTTTCTTAGTATACATGTTTATATCTGTGTACAAGTTATTAAATTTTTCTTAGTAGTAAATATATATCTTTAAATGCCAAAGTACAATTATAAAGTATATTTAGTCCTAGAATACACTATACCACTCCTATATTCTACTGTATTTTTTAAAGATCAGGGAGTACTTAGGAAGATATTGGCTGCAACAGCATATTCCCATGCCTATGTTGGGGGATGGGTTGCTTTGCAAGAAGATCAGCAGCTCCATTTCCTTGCCTACAAAGATGACTAGCTTTAAAAATTTGCAATTTCTTGGTCAGGTTGCATGCATGAGACCCCATACATTTAGCTTCCCGTTTCTACTTTGTAGTGCTGTTGATTCGTACAGCACACTCCTTAAGAATCCATTACATTGCACATAGTGTTTCAATTCTATTAGGAAGACAAAGTCTAGCTGTCCTGCCATGATAAATATGGGACAAGAAATCGTGCATACATTCATATGTTTTGCTTTTGACCTTACATGTAACACACTATGCAATAGGAAGCTCCTCGTCATGCCTGATGCTAGACAAATAGAAACTATCCTCAACCATGGTAATTATTTTGCCCTTTTTGAATGTCTTGTTGCTCTGCCAGTTTGTAATTCCTGAATCAAATACTTCTTGAAGATGTGTTGGGAGTATACGTGGTTTCCCCTAAATAAGTAAACCCTTCTATAGTAGGAGTTGAAGAATCAATAGTCAACTGGTGTAAGCCTCACATAAATCTCGAATTGCAGGGTAAGTGAATGGTTTTATCAAAACCGGCCACCCATCTGTTTGTGGTTTATAGAATGGCTGCTGCCCTGCTGGGTGCATCTATACATCTATAAGTTCCCCCTCAGTGTCTAAACAATGTTTGAGATTGAAAGTGTTGGAGCTCTAACTTTTCTTGGAAATTCATATATGGTGGGGCCTGATGTTCAAAGTATAGAATAAACTCTCGGAGAAACAAGTCAAGATTCCAATACCTCGAGCTTGAATGGTGGTGCCAAACTATTGTATCTATACCTTAGGCATCATATGCCATCTTAAGTGCCTTTGACAAATCTAGCAGCCATGCTATAAAGGGTTTGCAACATTTTTCCTTTGATTTCTAGAAGTTTTTGGTTGCAACTTTTATTCATTTGGATTCACCTTTCCCAAGACAATTTGTGGAGCTAAACATACTGAAACTCCTGATGAACCTCCTATAATAGGTAGCTTAAACCTCTTGACCTTGGAGGCTAGAAGCAAGAGACTGTACAAGCCAATGCTTGGAGTTGGAAGTCCACCCTTTTTCTCCCTCCAAAGATCCTTTCAAGGAAATTCAAAACCTTAACCCCTGGGAGCAGTGAGAAATGTCAGAACCTTGAGAGAATTGGATGAGCAGATCCATCATCTGCGGCTTTGATCCCAAGATCAAGGAACTAGGGGAGGACATCAACAAAGTGGGCATCATTTGGACTGCGAGAAGAGGGAAAGTTTGGAGGCAGGTGGGGTGTGCATGGACAGGATAGGATACCAAAGGGGATGTTAATTGTCCCTTTTCTTGAGTTTGTTTAGTCCTCTGGAGCACAGTCAAATCTACTAGCTCATAGGCCCAAAAAAATTGTTTTAAATTTCTCTGGTCATCAATTGGCTTGAATGGTGGTTGCCATCAGAAAGTTGATAATGGCTTGGGGCAAAGATGGAATGCTCTTAAAGTATTAGTATTGATACTCTTTTAGAGGCAACTAAATTGCAGCTGAGCCTAGGCCCGAGCCTGCCTTCAAGCCTTTGCCTAGGGACTAGCAATTCATCAACACAAAACATGTCATGGTAATTAGGCAATAGTGAATGGAAAAGTGGGGAGGTTAAATAAAGCTCACTTAAATGAATGAGTATTTTGAGATTCACTAATGGCCCCCACAATCATTGATGATATTATAATATGATTAGGTTATATTATAAATCAAATAACCATTCAAAAGTTGCTTCTTCACTTTTCTTATGAGATTGCAATTTAGAAAGACATAACCTAGAATGTCAATATTTATTTATGATGCTTTTATCAATTTAGCATTACAATGATCAGGTAAATTTCTATGCTCACAGGGAGAGAATAATAGACTCTGATGTAATATTGTGCCTCATTGATATCTTGAGGACATCATCTCCAAGTTTGCAAATAAAGGTTGCTTCTATTCTTGAGTTTGCAGCAGCTTTTGAACCACATGTGGCCACTATCACTGCAGCTGGCATTAATTCTGCCCTTGATGCTGTTTTCCAAAAGGGATCTTTGGATGGTATGTTGTATCCATCATCCTACAGAACTTAATTCTGTTTAAATATTTAAATGGCATTTTTTTACTTTCTCATTAATCTATTCAAGATGATCGGTCATGCACTTTATTTGTTCTCTCATCTCTCATTTTGTGAGCCATCAAATACAGTTAATCGCTAATCTCGGATCCACTATATATTTGGATGATATATTTCACTAAAATTCTTTTATTCTGTGTGACATGACACTTATTAATAATATCATCTGTGGTGGCAAGTTTGACTTTATGAATGCATGTATTGGCTCCTTTTAGTGAACCCTATCTGTCAAACTTTGCAGTACCAAATCATCTGACATATTTCCATTACATAAAAATTAAGCCTGTTTTGTTTTATATCATCATCCTAAGTTTCTCAAGAGGCGTTGGTTTATGCCTTCTGTTAAAATGTTGGTTTTTATATTAGTAGTAGCGGTTGATTCTTACAGGCATGGATGGTGATGACGACAACGCACTCGAGCTGAATGCTATCGAAGCTGAAGAAATTGGCCTTGCAACAGCTGCAGCATCCAGGTTGCTTGCAAAGTTGCTGAATTTTGAGCAATTCTGTCAAGGTGTAGATGCTATGCATTTTGTAAATTTACTTCGGAAGATCCTGAAGTCCACCATTCCTCTTCACACAAAAGACTGGGTTGCGGCATGTCTCATAAAGCTAGAATCAAAATTTGGTTTTGCCACTAATCTAGGGCATTCTATCGAGATGGAAGTTACTCTGTATGAGACGATTCCGCGACTTGTTGAACAAATGAGGACATCATTTGCTGATGAATCTCGAGAGGCAGCAGTCGTAGAACTGAACAAGATAATCTCCAGAGGAGTGATGGAGTGCACGAGGGCAGTTGCTGCTGCAGGAGGTATATTTCCATTAGTGGAACTGATCAAAGATGGAAGTGGTGATGCACTTGAAGCTAGCTTGGCCATCCTACATAACCTCAGCATGGATAGTGAGAATCATGCAGCAATAATTGCTGCTGGAGCAGTACCAATTTTGAAAAGGATAGTTCTCTCAGAAGGGCCACAGTGGAAGCGTGCACTTCGTCTGCTGAGAACGTTGCCAACATGACCTGTAATCCTGGCAGTTCCTTCTGCAAACATCCTATATGCTCTTAGGTACATTCTGAGCTGACTCCAATCACATCTAGAATGAAGTTTTGTGTGTGAGACCACACAGGCCATGAACCAAAAATTGATGTAGAAGCGTTAGGTTAGCCTTTGTTCACTGCAGTAATATTACTTCCGAGCCATTGAAAAATTCTTGAACTATCGGGATCTTCCAGTGGCAGCTTCTTTATATGAACAGTTTTCAAATAATCTAATTTTTCATATTTACTTGTTCATAAAATTCAAATGGTGCTGTTGTTAGCTGTTTCTTGCTCTTCTTTGCCATTCTTACCTCTCCCATGCTTGACTTCGCAGAAACCAATGTATAAAATTTGTTAACAAGTTTGCATATATATATATATATATATATATATATATATATATATATATATATATATAGACACACACACACATATTATTCTTTCTTTTGTTTTCAACAAATCATATTCTTTCCAAGGATTTTTTTTTAATGATTTCTCGACATTTTCCTTACTGCATTCTAAATCTTTTCTTCTAGCTAAAATATTCCTGAATGTTGAACTTGTGATAATTCTCTGGAATTTGCTTAACCTTCCATGGATTGCGCTGGTGGCTTTGTGCTTAGAGTTGTGCTGTCCCAACGACATGACTTTGCCTGATAATTTTTTTTTTTGGCCCAGGAGGACTTGATGCGGTAGCCGCACTTCCAATAAGTTGAAATTTTATCTAGAGGTGAGCGTGGATCCTTTGCAGTGTATGGTACCATTGCAGATAGCTACTACATTATCCATCTTAAAGACAGACAGCTCTTATTCATCCTTGGAATATCATGAGGTACCGTGAGTGTGATACACGGTACATCGCAGTGATAAAGGTAAGCTGTTCATCTTCGAGACAGATGATACGGCGGCTATCCATGATAGTATCACATTCTGTGGTGTAAAAATTGCACTGCAGAGCATCTCGTTTCTCCAGAGTAAGGCTGTGCATGCATGTCAAAAAAAAACTGGAAGAATCAGACATTACTTGTAGATCCAAAAATCAATATTTTCAAGCAAAATGTCAAATTGTTTACTTTACAAGAAGAATGAATCCTGAAAAATCTAGTGTCGCGACATCAGTCCACAGCTGCGGGTGCTGGAAGCTTGTGAACAATGAACGGACGGATATTAGGTCTCGGCTGCATAGCGGGAATTAAAAGCCTCCTCTTACCCCAAAAGGGTTACGGAGTTCCGGTGCATGAAAAAAATTTGGAATTACATAATATAAGAAGAAGGTTAAAGGATCTCTGTGCCTAATATTGATTGCCAGAAACGAACCCATAGTACCCATGCCACCGTCTACGCCTTATTAGCCAAACCATAGGCATTTTCTAAGGTTCAGGCTGAGCCACTGTCCTCTTTAGAATGAAATCTCCTTGCTGTGTCTAGCCATGGACCTCTCAATTTGTGGAATTGGTGTCTCATGAAACTAATATAATTAATTGTAATCTTGTTACTGTTTCTCATCCAACATCAGTGTGAGAAAGGTAATATCACTCTTAAAATAGTACCTAATATATCTCATATTAAAACTATTTTTTGAAAAGTTGACGACATTTAACATGATTCTCAAAAAAAATTATTTGATACAATTTGGAACGCTAAAAACATCTAATACATCTTAAATTTCTTGGCAGCATGGGTTCTACCATCATGTGTTCATATAGAAAATGTCTATTTACATTACAACTCAACTCCAAGAGTGTCTCATTCTAAACCTACTTATTTCTAGACGATTAACTTAAGACTTTATGAAGATCCATGCGGGCGTATGTTTAGTCTCATATCGGTTATTCGCTGAGTAGATTGTGTGTACTTATACAAGATCAATAAATCTAAATAATACCTTCCAGCTAGCATTTTTGGATGAGGTTTTGAGTTGTTACAAAATGGTATCAGAGTGCACTCAGTCTATAACCTATGTGGATCCAGATACACCGCAGCACAGATCTATTGGGGATGATTACGGGTCGATCGTGGTGCTTGTGATTAGATTTATATGGATTTGAACCCTTAACTTGATAAGGACGTCAGGGCTCATCGGTTAATACTTTCCTGCTAGCATTTTTGGATGATGTTCTGAGTTATTACATACTTATAGTGAAATCTAGGCTGTCAACTTTTCTGCATGCAAGAATAATGGATGGAAATATCACCTGCTTCCGGCATCTCATTATATTTTCTTTCCCGGATTTTTAACCCAGTTTGAAGCCTCTGAAATACTTTTAATTTATGGAGGGGGAGTAGAAGGGCAGACGCTTTTTGTCCGTCCACTTTATCCTCGTGATGTTGATGAACGAACTAGAAAAAAAGAACGTGACAAACACATGCACACGCACACCATAGACAGCAGCACGGCATTGTCCGCGAATTTTCGTGCAAGAACAGTGAATACATAGAAATAACCCGACAAGTTTTCCAAAGAGATCCTACAAAGGCTGGCGGACAGCATCTAATTCAATGTGGCTATTATAGTAAGTTATTCGTTCAAATAATCTGAGTTGGAAGTTTCTCTCTCTACTTAGAGGGAGAGATACAAGTATGACAGCCAGGTTTTGATTGAATATTTGATGAAGTCATTGGTTTAAGAGCTAAAAAAATCTGCCAGCTAGCATTGCTCGGAGCTGTTAGCTCTCTTGCTTGGGAGTTGGTAAACAAAGGCTTGTGAATGGAATCTAAACGGCTCCACTTGATCAGGAATCACGAGGAATGGAGTTCATTCGTTTGCTGCAGTTATAAACAAACTAAAGCAACAGACCATCATCGCTTGTGAGTGAAAGGTTTATCCTTAGCTGTTCATCTCCCATCCCCATGCATGCATGTGGTTGGTTTGGGGTCCAACACTCACTGGCCTCCTGATGGGATCTGAATGCAGCCAATACCATGCAATGAAAGTGACGAGCATTGCTGAAAAAACAATCAATACATGGTTTGTGTTCTTAAGAGACCAGTTGGTAAGTTTATAGCATGGAAGAAATTAAATAATATCAAGGCCTGCTGGCTCTCTGAGTTTGAAGAAAGATAAGACGGAGAGATGCAAACAAGAATCCGTGTTTGGCAGTGGTCTCTGGTTCAAAGATGATCAAAGTGAGAGAAAGGATTGTAAACTAGTACTTTAGATTACGAGGTTTGAGAGTTTTGTCTCCCGGGCAGTCATCAAATTGCGTGAAGGTTGGCGGTTTGGGGAACAAGTGGGGAGAGCGCAGCAGCGCACGCTCCTTGGTGCTTGCTGGGCTGTCTCTTTCCTCGACAGGGCCATGGGGTGATGGACGAGTCTTGCTCCTTCCCCCACGCCTCTCCCCTCCCACTTGCTATAAAACTCCACGCCCTTCCTTGGCCCAACAGAGGCAACCACAGATAGAAGCAACAGAGTCTAAGTATCGATTCCATAAGCTCGTCGGGTGCGGGAAGAATGAAGCTGAGCAGCCAAAGGAAGGTGGCGCAGAGAGGAGGAGGAGGAGGTGGGCTCGGGAGAGCTCTGAGAGAGCAGAAGGCCAGGCTTTATATCATCCGCCGATGCGTGGTGATGCTCCTCTGCTGGCATGACTGACCCTCGCAAAGAGCAGACGAATTTTGGTTAACTAGGCTTTTCGTTTGTACATATATCGATCCAAATACTAGGTGTTTATATCTTTTCTTTCCTCTTTTTTTTTTTTGTTTGTAGTTCAACTCGACTCCTGTCGGTCTTTTAGTGAACGGCTACTTTTTTTTTCTTGCCTTTAGGCAGGCGAAGATCGACCAATTTTGATACTTTTGACATCAAAAAAATCTTGCACATTGAAATAGATTCTGAAACGGATTTATTCTGGTCTTATATTCAAGTATGTAACAATGGACTCTCTCTCTCTCTCTATGATCTGTGCCACCTTAATTTAGATAGATTAGAGAGCTGGAGAAAAGGAATAAAAACAGAGTACCTGATGATGGCAGTAATCCTGCATTTAATATTTATCCAACAGAAAAAAAAAAAAAAACATCAAAAGGGATATTTGAGTTTCCTAACTCTGCAATCCAAACATGAAATTAATGACCGTTTTGATAGCTATCAGATGCATCTTAGGAGCTGGGCAAAGGCTTTCCTTTGTGAAACTCAGTGATCCTTGTTGTAAATGGGGCACTGTAGATAGATTGATGGCATGGAAGCTGTTATAGTTTGGTGACAACCAAATACTTCCATAGCCTGGGTTTCAGAAAGACCTAAATCAGCTTTCAAAATAGCAATGCAATATTAGATGAGTATGACACCATATGCCTGGCTTTTTGACCCATCATGAGTTTCCATGCAAATACATGAAGTCTGGTGAACACAACAAGAATCTCCTTCGAGTAACTGATAATCACAGCATGGATGCCTTCCAATGTGGGATCAGCTATGTGTGGGCAAAATGAATGGACATTGCACTATTTAGTTAATGATTTTTTTGGTTCATATAAATTAATAAATATGGCAATCCTTTTTGTTGGTGCTCTCCTTTTGAATATTTTTGAAAGCTAAGTATTAGTAGAAAAGTTTAAATACAATTTGAACAACAGAACAAGCAGACAAATGTAAGTGTGGGGAAAATGTAAATGATATAAATGGATTGTAAGGTGCCAACTGCTCTAATGGACAGTAGAACATTGCTAGTTTGCTCGAATTGTTTCTTATTTTTTCGTATTCAATGACTCTTGCTTTTGCGTTTGCGAGCTTATACCATGATTTTGTGATGTTCACCTCCTTGCCAGGATGTTTAACTTCTCATCAGCTTACATCTATTTTATTAATTTGAGGAATATGATGTTTTGATATACGTGGATATGATGCCCGTAGACAGTCTTTGGATAAACCTTCTTCCACTTAGGCTGTGTTTGGAGTACTATAATGGAGTCAAAGGTTTTTTCGAGTGCTTTTCAGTGTATAAGAGATGAGGATATGAAAATCAGGTTCCGTTATGTTGCTTGCAATAATAAACTATTAAACTTTATAATTGCTTGCTCAGGATAAAACTAGGAGTATAAGCTATTAAGACAGTTCACTACAGCTTGAAACTATTATAATTCTTTTCAAAAAAAAAGAAGAAGGGCTATCACTATATCGGTACGGAGCCAGTTCAGCATATTGAGTGTTAATACGCTTTTTGTACTCTGTACCAGTACCAAATCGGTGTGGTACGTGATGCTATGTATTACTTGATTCGATATGGTACGGCGAATTTTGATCAAAAGCCATATTATGACTAACAATTTTAATATATAAAAAAGTCCGATTGATACTCCAACAAATATTTATCATGTCATCTTTTCAACCATTCAATTGGAGCAATTTTTAAAGAGTAGAAAAAAATCCACAATTTAGACTTCAGATGGACATGTAAACGGAGAGGAATTAAGAACTCTGCTATCAAATTCAGTTTATTGAAATCTAGAAGTCTAAGAAGGAGTGAGAAAAGGTAATTATTATAAAATATCATTTTATTGTTGCACGATCGGGTGCATGATCTGATGTAGTAGTGTGGTAGTCAAAGTAAGTAGATTTCTGATCAACATAAGTTTATCGATCAGAAAGCCATTCATTTCATGCAGGATTCTATTGTATTAAAATTTAAAACCAATAAAACACAACTATAAATTTATATGTAAAAAAGATCGATGTATTATATGAATCACGTAGTAGAATCTAGACATGATGGTGCCTGGGGTGCAGTTGCTCAAACAGCAATGTTTGAACTTTAAACCTACTTCTCATTGAGTTCATTTCTCACTCTCCCTGGCTGATTTCTGACCCACTTAAGGCTTCAACTATCTATTCTATTTTATCCGAAATGCTTCACAGGTATCTCTTTCTTTCCTTCTTTGGTTTTTGGCGAGTTCACATATATGAAACCTTAAGACTTTATCTTGTTTGGTGTTGCTTATAACATCGAACTGCCTACGAACATTTTAACATGCTGGTCATCTCATTCTGAAAAATTATTTACATCTAAACTAGCTATGTTGAATAAACGAAGCTTATTTCTTTCTTTCTTTCTGGTTTTCTTCTTCTTTTCTCCAAATGTGCTTGGGCAGTAGGGGTGCAAATGGGTCAGATCCGGTCGAATCTTGGGTGACCCCGATCCGATCCGATTTTTTGTTCGGGTCCTAATTTTAGATCCAGACCCGACCAGGTTGAAAATCGGGTCGGGTCGGGTTTGGGTCCAAGTTGGATCGGGTTCGGATTCAGGTCCATTTTTTTTTGTGCTTTGGGGAAAGAATTTGGGCAAATCTAATTCGGTCATACCATAATTATGAGGTGCTGGGTGACCCATGACTCGAAAGACTTGCAATTGACCTCCAGTCGGTCTACAAGCCAAATTTCATATCACATTATTTTTTGTCCATATGACTGATTGGACGGAACTTGGTGTCTCCTAGCTCCCCTCTCAGGAGGACAAAAAAAAATCCCAGACCTTCTTTTTGCTGAAATCCCAGACCTTATTCCAAAATCCAATTCCATTGCAGAAAACTAATAGACCAATAGTGCCGCGACCCAAACACACACACAAAAAGTAACTAACTTTAAAATGAATATTGAGTAGTACGAGCATATCCTGAATGTGAATGATAAACCCAGAATATCTTTTTTGAATTCAAAAAAAGATATTTATTTCCACCCACATTTGACACTTGATTACGTTTGTGAGAAACCAAATGAAAGAAAAAATTTCAGATTTAGTTGCTCAAACCTGCCCCTTGCTTTTCCATTCTGCTTCCGGTATTTCGGAAAATAATTTTTTTTTGCTTTTTCCTCCTCTCTCTTTCTCTCTTCGGGTCCATTCAGGTCGGATCGGATCCGTTCGGTAAACCCAGGCCCAACCCAAAAAATGATTCGGATCCAATTTTAGGATCCGACCCCGACCCGCGGGTCCTAAAATTTCGGTCGGATCGGATCTACGCGGATCGGGCCGGATCGGATCTCGGATCGACCCAACCCATTTGCAGCCTTATTGGGCAGTACTGACTTATTCATCTTAGAATCCGACCCCGACCCGTGGGTCCTAAAATTTGGGTCGGGTCGGATCTACGCGGGTCGGGCCGGATCGGATCTCGAATCGACCCGACCCATTTGCACCCTTATTGGGCAGTACTGACTTATTCATCTTATGTTAATATGTGGCTGTGCCTCACATGATACTGTCAACCCACTACTCAAAATTATTGGCAGGCAAGAAGTCTCGGATTCGAAATATAAACTCTACATCTAATTCAAGATTAAATCATGCAAACTAGATTGGATTCTTTATTATGCTAAAATTGCTCCTAATTGTTTATAGATCTATATAATAATTGGATTACACTTGTAATAGGATATAGTATTATGTATTTATCCATTGTTATTCCCTTGTGTAAAAGTATTGTATGCATATCTTAATTACATATTAGGTGCTACTATGACTATATCCTTTAAAGAAACAATTCGAACCCCAAGATTTAATCTAAACAATTATTAGTTTGAGATCCTATTTACCTGCTATATCCACTTTTCTCCTTTCAAATTTCAATCTTACTAGATCTTTCAAATCTTGAAATTTATAATTTTATTCTAACAAAAAATTTCAAGTTCATAGCTTTTTTTTTTCTTTCTTTTGTTTTGGCAACTCCAAGCTTACAACTTTTGCCTCTTGTTTCTTTTCTTTTCTTTTTTCTTTTGTTTCTTTTCTTTTCTTTTCTACCAATCAAACAGGCCTCTAATAGTTGGAATTTATATGGTTCAATTTTCTTTATTTCTTGCTGTTCGGATGTGAGGATGTAACTTTTACAGCTACAAACAGGGGAACGCGGTTGTATCTTTCGCGCCAAAGAAGGATACACCATCTTTCGTGCACACGACCGTTTGATATATAATGCACAAATCTCAAAGCGCTCCGAGCGGACACATTCATCCACTAGCACAACTCTCAAAGCGAAATGTGTTTAATCTGACGGTCAGAGAGCGCAAAGGAAGATGTATCCTTCTTTCGACCGAAGGATACAACCGGGCTCCTTCGTGTGGCGGTCAATTCCATCCATCCACCGCTGCTCTGCTCTGCTCTTCCAACGACGTCCGCTAATTTTTCTCCAGAAGCGATATTGCGGTAATCCCGAAACAGAGGAAGAAAAGGGAAGTAAGCGCGAAGAGGGACAGAGCGAGGGAGAATAAGAAGGAGACACGGCGAGTATGACGATCGTTGAAGCCGCCGCCGCCGCCGCAGCAGCGTCAGCGTCGTGGCCGCCTGTGCTGGGCTTCGGCCGCGCCGGCGAAGTAATCCTCTGCTCGCAGCACGGGTTCCGTGCGGCGGGTCTCCGGAGGCGACTCGTCTCCTCTAACGGGCGGCGGACCGCCGAGCGTCTCCCCCTCTCGCCGCCGTCCTTATCTCCATCAATCTCCCCAGGGCCGCATCGGCTCCTATTTTTGGCCCACGCTGTGGAATCCACGCAAGCTTCCTCCGCCACCTCCGGCAAGACCATCGTTCCTGACAACGAGTTCTCCCTGGCCAAGGTCTCTTTCCGTTCCTCTTCCTAAACCGCTATAATATAATATTTTGCTTTTACCGTTTCGATCTTTCGGAATCGAATATAACTTTGCAATTCATCCGTAATTTGTGGACTTACTTGCACACTCCGAACCCTTAGAACAAGAGAGACTTTCCATCATTTTGAGGGGGTCGTACCTTTGCAGTTTGAACTCTTATATGCGCTTCAATTAATAGCTTGCTTAGATTGATAGGGTAGTACTATTTATCTATACTTCTCCTAATTCCTAGAACTGGACTCAAATGCTACTAAACAAGACTAATACCTAAAGAATCCACGCTTGTCCTAGTTCTGATTGAGTTTTTCCTACATTTTCCTCTCCGCATTTAGCTATGTGTGGTGAAGATCATTTTCTTAGATTTATGCGCCGCATTTTTTTTTTTGAAAATTAATTCAGATATCTCTAATGTTCACTATATGTTCATTCATTATTTTGTTTAAATTACTGTTCTCATCTAAACTGAAGGGACTTAGTATCCAGAAATTTTAGGAGTTAAGCTGCTTGTAGTTAAAGATGTGAAAGAGGACGCAATGTTGCATGTTATCCTCCTGATTGCTTTTCATTTTTGTTGCAGTTCGTAATTCCTTTTACGTCACATTTAATATTTGCAAGTTCCTGTACATCTTTAGCAAATCTACCCAGTGACGCAGTCTGTTCTTACATGAAACTTTGTGCTTGGGTTGCAGGTCTCGTTTGGTGTCATTGGTTTAGCAGTTGGAGGCACACTTCTCTCGTAACTAGATGCATGATGAGAATTTTAGATGACCTGCACATCGTTCTGATTTTCATAATTCGATCATATCTTGCCTTTCAGATATGGTTTCGGAGCATATTTCAGCATTCTCCCTGGATCTGAGTGGTCAGCTTTAATGCTAACATATGGATTTCCTCTTGCAATTATTGGCATGGCATTGAAGGTAAGTCCTTTATTTTTAACAGCTTATTGATCTGAGAAATTTTTTTTCTGTTATTTACATACACAAATATGGTTAAGGTATACTATTAAAGACCACAGGAGGATTAAATGAATTGAAAGCTATGTGCCTTAAATTTTATAATGTTTAATGCATAACAAGAAAAACACTTCCAAAAATCTAGTATTTGGACAAATCACAATCATGTCTGATTATAGGAACGCTGGTCTCCTAATCATTGTCTAGGGAAATGAAATTGTTGTGGTGATAAGATTTTTTTTTTTTTTCTGGTGCAATATAGTTCCTATTGATTTTCCTGTAGCCGACTGACAATTTTCTTATTTCTGGTGACGTTTCGTTGAATCTTACCAATGAAATTACAAAAACAAAGAGACCTTTTAGTAGTTAAAATCCAAGTATCAGGGTCTTCCATGCTGGCCATTTCTCACACTCTGCATTTTTGAGGCATTCAAGAAGGTCATGGGAGGATGATGTTGGAATTTGATACTGTGAAAGTTAAGGTAAAGCAAATGCTATGTTTTGAGGGCATAAAGACAATAACTTCAAAAAAGACAAATCTCATGATTATAAGAGACACCAAAGGTTGCAGTCTGGATTCGTTGATGAACTTTATCTATACCTCCATGTGCAAGGCTGATAATGAATTAATAAATAGATATATGGATATCACACTAAAGTTATGTAATATGTGTGCAACA
The DNA here is from genome assembly GCF_051530095.1 of Phoenix dactylifera. Lineage (NCBI taxonomy): Eukaryota > Viridiplantae > Streptophyta > Magnoliopsida > Arecales > Arecaceae > Phoenix > Phoenix dactylifera. The sequence goes on along the minus strand of NC_143198.1, from coordinate 25,482,540 downwards.
AAATGAGCTGCTAATATTACTATTTCTAACAGCCATAGCATGAGCTTTGACAGCCCTAGTTAAAATTTCCATTGATAGCTTCCATAAAGCTATGTAATTTCAATTTGTGGTTGGCAGAGGTGCTGTTAATCTGACATTATAATGTACTTGTTACCTACTTACCTATTCTAGATTTCTGGGTTATGATTATTTTCAAAAGGGTGAGATACTAGATTATTTTCAAAGAGATCTGACTGTGGATATGCATAAGGATTAGTAAATCTGGGAAGTGAAATTACTGTATGCTTTTATGATAATATGGATTTTTACACTATGGAGATATGAAGCCCTATTGTCTCCTCGATTATGCTTTTGAGATTATGTACTTTATTGATGAATTCAAGTCATAAGATATTAGATCTTTCAGGGGAACACATGCATTTGATCAGTGAATCATCACTAAGAATGAAAAAAACAAAGTTTACAGTTAACACTTAACACTTATGCAATAATGCCATAACCTCCTTGGATGTTAAATCTCATCTTTCGGTAAGTTATGTTCTCACTATTTTTTAATTCTTTTTATGACATTGGCATTTCTATTTTTGTTCATAGCCATGTTAATCTGGATCCTTGTTTTATCCAATGCTGTCTTGATTTATTTTTAAACACGAAAAATCTATCATCATTGTCATCACTACTTGGAGTATGTGCTGATGTCATTTTCTTTGAGAAATCTCCATATATGAGTTTCAGATGAGGGACTGATTTCAAGTGCAGATCTTATAAATATAATTCACCTAGAGTCTTGGAGATCCTTTATATCCTCGTCTTCATTGCATTATCTGGTTCATCTTCTAGACTTCTACTTGCCTCTACCACTTGGTAATGGGTTATTAGATGAGTATTGATTGTCAGTTGTGACTGAGTAACCTGGTACTTTGGATGGACGAGGATCCAAATTCATGATATTTGTGAAGGTCAAAGTGCTTGTAAAAAATAGTGGACGGTATGTTTTCTGCTTGTACTGCCCAACTGATGCTGTGAAATTTAATGGAGAAAATGCATAAAGAAAAACTAGATTTGATGGTTCTGGAGCCTGGAGCTAAGCTTCACTGATGCTTTAATGACAAACTGCTTCCTCATGTAGATGGAAGAATGCATTTGTAATGGCACCATGGAGCAGAATTAAACGAGTTTCTTATTTACTGATATATTGGGAACAGGAACATCTTTGTGAAGAGAAACTGAAAGACTCACTAATGGACACATATAAGATTACTTGAGGAGAACTTTTTGGTCATCATGGAGCTGGTAAAGCAGCATTCCTCTCTGAGTGGCTGTATGACATCTCTTTATGTTTGTCTGTGTGCACATACTGAGTCTCACTTTATCATGTCAAAAGGATGCATGACAAGATGTAGTTCTGAATTTGTAAGATGACATTTAATGAAGATGTCATATAGATAGCTAGCACTAAGAAACCTCATTTTTTTGTAGGTTTAGTTTTGACTGCTTTAAGTGAGCAATATGGCAGTGAAGTGACTTGCCGCAATTTTTTCTTAGCTCAAAATGATTCTATGTCAGAAATCTTCATTAGGTTTTCCTTATACATATTTTGCAACAATTGTCTTTGCTGAAGGTCTTTTCCTCATCATTCACTCTGTTTTAGTTTGAGTTTTATATCAAATATCAACTAATTTCAAAGTGAACAGTATGATCATTATATCAAGAACCTTAGAGAAAAATTGCAAAATGTAAAATAAATTAATATTAATGTCCATTGTTTTCTCAAGAACATTGACAGTTGCTGATTATAAAAGTGGAATTTGTGCTGTTATTTTATTTTCCATACATATGTGCTATCTATGTGCAGTATGCAGAACTAAAACCAGTGCCGTGCATAACCTACTCCGATGCAGAAGCTTTAAGGGAAACATGTGCAACTCCTATTCTTAAACAGGTAAATTCTAGGCTAACCACTCCCCCTACTTTTTTTTTTGAACTGATTAAGTTGTAAATATCCTTTTTAATATGTTTCCAATTAAACTGGTTCAATAAGGCATAATTTTTTTGGGAAGAAATTGTATGTTGCTTTTCCTAAATAGGAACTGAATATAGCATAGTTGTATTAGAGCTGAAATGTTAAGAAGCATATGGCACTTGCTAGAGTTGAAAATGTCATATGAAGGCTTCTAGTGAAAAACATTCACCATCTACATGATGCCCTTGCTACCCAAGGTTTGCCAAACTGGTACTTAGGGTTCTTACTCACTGGTTGCTGGTTTAGTACGGTACCGGTGCATGCTGTACAACTCGAGGCATAACAGAACCAAGGTGAGGCAGAGGGGGGAGAGGGAGAGAGGGGAGAAGAGAGATGAATGGAGGGAAAGTGTATCTTTGACCTCTGATATGCAAGTATACGAATCAATGTCGTTGTTGGCAGCCATGGCAATGGTATGGTGAGAGAACAGAAATAGAGGTGGTTGTCATTGTCATCATCATCATTGTCAGCGGCGGCAGTGATGGAACACTAACCCGAGCAAGGGAATTACAAGAAAGGGGGAGTTGTGAGGCAAGGGGGATTGGAAGTTCGAGACTGAGGGGAGAGGGTTATATATCATAGGATCCCATTTGATTTTGGAACTTGGCAGAACCATTTGAAATTGGGTAGAACCAAATGGTTCAGACCAGTTCAGGCTGGTTTTGACCTAGGACAGAATCTAATGGTTGAAAATCCTAGTTCGGGATTGTTCGGTGGACCCTACTAGATCTCTTTTTTTATACCATTTTGGTGAATGCAGATATGAGAGCCAATATCTGATGCCTAATGTGAACTGAACATGACAGAAAAAGGTTGCTGCAAGATTATTTCTACTAGATATTTGGCACATGCAATGCAAGTGGGAGAATCATGTAGTGTATGGTAGATGCAACGTAAGTGAGAGAAGCATATGCTAGATGGAATTTTGACACATGTACGGCACATGCAACACAAGTGAGAGAATCATATACTAGATGGAATTTTGACACTTCTATTGCACATAAGAGACATACGGATGGTTTTAACCCCTTCCAATTAGAGATTTTTATTATGCACATTGGTAAATTTATTCTCATGAATAGTGCACCTCCTATTTCTTTCCTTCATAAAAGGCTAAAATTTAATTAAGGTGGGTGTATTTTAGATATGGGAAAAAGCCAAAACCTTACCTTCTCCAATTGGAATTCTAAAATATAATAAGAAGATGTGCACGGTAGCTACAGTCGGGAATAATAGAGGTGTAATGCCATGCAATGCTGCTTGTTATCTGTCTGTTGTGGCAAATTGCAGACTGGTCCGATTCACATCGAGGGCTCCTTTCAGCATATGGAACAGATATATATTATATATGCTGGAATGAAAAGAGTCCAGCTGCAAAAGCCTCTCCCTTTTAGTATAGAGATAGAGATAGGCTGACAAAATGACAAGTTTCATCATTTTTTTATGTTTTGTACTGTTTAGTTTGCTAACAACTTATTTGTTCTTTTTGATTTCTTAGTATTTTATTGAATAGAAGTGTCACCTAGACACCTGGCATGGGTCCCATGTGTCCTCAAAAGTCAGACTTGGCAGCCTCCAAAAGTCTAGGCATGGGTACACAGAATATATGTAAAACATATATAGTATATTTTGTATATTATGTGCATAAACACATTCATTTTTGTTTTAGTTTAAATAGCTATGACTTTGCAAGTTGTTTAATTTATTTGTTAAATTAATTTAAAATTATTTAAGATGTGTCAGATACCTAAATTGATAATTAGTCGTGACACATTGATATTTAAAATATAAGCACATTTTGCTTAAAGTTTCATATTATTGTGATAACCTTATATTAAAAGTGTAAGGATAATTTGCTTGAAGTGCCCACAAAACCTTCATGACACTTTAGTAAAGTGTCCAATACTTAAAACTAAGAGACCTTTTTAGGACATTCCAAAACGTGCCAAGTATTGGACACTTCTTTCCGACATCATGTCATGGCATGCCATGTTCAAGTGTCCAGAAGCATAGACAATTTCAGACATCGTAAAAATGAAAAGTCCAGGTAATGTAGTTCAACAGTGACAGGTTTTTTGCACTAGCTGTACCTGCGGTACTTAGTCCTACATTTGCTGTCATTTTGGGGCTCTCAAATATTGATTATTCTCCTTAACTTGTTGCATTCGAGCTTCTCTAAATGTGCAAACCAGTTATGCGAATAATTACTCAATAGCAAAACATCTAGTTCCTGTAAGGAACCAAATTATAAACTTTTGTCTGTTTTCTTATCTAAAAACATAATATTAGCCATTTAATTTAATTAAAAAATGTGATATTATTTAAATTATTTCCTCTTATTTCTGGTCAATATAGTTTTCTTGTCTTTGGGTTGATGTAGGAGGAAGAACTAAAGTTCTTTTTTGTATAAGATTCTCAAGTAGATATCAGTCGCTCCTTTGAATTGGAAGCCAAGGAAGTCAGCTAAGGATTTATTATCTAGTATATATTGTCATATGATTAGTTATGAAACAACACTTCTCAAGATTGATGCTACCCTCTATTGCAATGTAGGACCTTGAACATTGTTCTTCCAGTGTTGGGTGTTTCTTTTTTTTCATTCTTGCTGAAAATCCAACCATTGTTGAAGTACAAGAAAGCAATATTGTGAACTCCTAAAAGAGTTGTCTCATAAGTTATAAAATTGTAGAAATTGTTTGGTGAATTTGATAGTAGGAATGGCCATGCATGCCATCTGTGGAGACCATCTGTAGTCCTGAATATTATTGTTATCCATCAACCAATTGCATAACAAATCTGGCAGTAGTTACTTGGCTGGGAACTGACAAGCACATCAATCAAATTTGTCAAGTCAAGGAATTGAGAATTGATAGTATCTTATTGTTTCTTTAACCTTATTCATTAATTTACTTATCCAGGATCAGAGTATCCTTTGAGGAAGATAGGCTATGCAGATTAATCTTGTGATTCTATACGTAATGCTTTTAGGTCTAGCGAGAGGGATTTAAATATAAAGTAATTTTTCAAAGGACCAAGGGTTATCACCACATGGTCCGAGCTGAATCCTCATGGTGTTGGTGCTGAAAACTAGATGTGGATAGAAAAATGAAAATTTTGCCCCTAGTGAGCTGAAATGGTCAACATCAGTAAGCCTTAAATCTGCGACAAGTCTTTTACTTAACTCCATGGAATGAATCTTATTGCTGGTAGAGTCCTGATAATATTGACGACTTGATTTGTGAAGAAGAACCTTCATCATGAATTTATCATTTTGCCCTCTTAAACTTTGCTAATTTGGTCACTTTCAAGCCTCTGATCTACATGTCATAGGTTCGGAGGTTTCTAAAGGTCCTGTGAACACCACTAACATGCTTTCGATGATACTTTCCAACTTGAAAATTTTGGCTGTTTTGCATTATTTGGCAGAAAATGACAGTTTTTCCTCTACAGAAAATTTTGCTTGATTATGGCCTCAGATGGGTGATTTACTGTTTGAGAGGAGGAAATGCCAGGCTTGAGAACTGTTAATTTGTATGCATGGGGCTTGATTGGTAAATGCATTCTTCAAAGCATTCATGGGTTAAGGGGAATCAGAAATTTTTGGTCCCCCAATCTATTAGTTACTGAAATTACAGACAACTCAGTCCATTGGGGCATTGATACTTTGACCATTAAAAAGGCATGATAAAACAAGATTATATATATTATCCTGTAAGAGCTGTTTTGTCTGAATCATAATATGGAAATTAGTATTTCCTGCTTCATGGTGATAAAATATTAGCAGCAAATAATACAGTGTGTGTGGGAGTGGGAGAACTAGAAGGGTAATGGTAAATCATCCACAATTTGATGAGCCAAGTGAATGAGAGCATGAGCAAGCGAACAGTTTTAGAATGTTTCAACTTTCAACATCATTTTTGAGTCGTGCTTTATTCACAAAAAGAATAGTCAACTTGTATAGTTGTTCTTGCATTTTATTTTTATAAAATATAGCCTGGAAAATTATAAATAACATAACTTTTTCTTCCCTGAATTATATGCTTGTTATTGAAATCTTTATTCAAGATGACTCATGTACTTTCTAGGTAAGGAATGATGTTACACGATACCGCTATGGTGATGAGCAACATTTGGATGAGGCCCTAAAACGAATCTTCCAATATGGCCAGGTAGTTTCCGTAACTTAAACGATTTTGATGTTTGTTATTTAATTGTACTTGTAAACTTTCAATTGCATAGAAAGTTAGAAACTGTATATAATTTTCCTGTCCATTGAAATTGACATGTTGTTGATGCATGATTAGTATATAGAAAATAAAATTGTAGCTGATTCAACTGTTGTAATATTAAATGGAAAATGGCATGAGGTAATTACTATTTTTTGGTATATAACATATCATGGCAATATAGAGTTAAACATTCCCTTTTATATTGTTCATAATGAATTAAAATATGCTTTGGATATCATGTTTATGATGTCTGGTCCAATTATTAAAGCTGTCGTATGTTTTACCTTCGGTTGTGCTTTAAAGATAGGAAGAACCATGCTTTTCCTGAAGGTAAAAAGGTTCGTGCTATTGTTTTACTCTATTCTTACGGCAAAAGGAGCTGTGAAGAGTGAAAACTCCTACCTAGTTCACTATATATTACTTTTGAGAATGATATTATAAATCATATTATTGTTTTGAGTCCTGTTGATTTCCTGCATAATATTCACTTAGTCTTCATTACCAGGCATGAAGTTGACATTAATTATAGGGTCCAGATGCAATTATCATTATAGCAATACATACACTCTGTGTGCCATTTGCACTTTGCTGTCCTCTTATTTCTTCATTGGACAGTTCAGAATGACTCACATTTCTTTCTAGACAAAAATGGAAAAGACTGTATTACATCAAGATATTGATTTGTTTTTTGCCTTGAATGAGATGCTTAATCATTTATTCTTGGCAACAACTAGCAACATTGTATATGGTAAATATATTATGGCATGGTATTAATTGCGATGCAAAATTGTACTAGCTAAATTGAGGATTGACAAATACAAATTTTTCTAGCACACAAGTCACAAATAACTAATAATAACTAGAAATGTAATACGATTGATTTCTTTTAACTGCATTCAGCAACATATTAATATTGCTTGCTGTGTTTTATTTGCATATCTTGGTAATACTATTTCTCCATTCAACTATTAGGGTGGTGGGATCCCACGGCGTAGTGCACCTACCTTACAAATGATTCGTGAAGAGGTATGTTCTTTCTATCTCTTTAGAAAAAAAGTAATTATAGAATTTTGAGTTACCGCTTCTTTTAAAATTTAATCATCTTAGAGAATATTGCTTATTCTAGGAAACTTGTGCACAACAGATCATAATTTTTGTCATCGGTTGGTATTTCATGATAATTTTTTTAAAATATATACATGTATGTATGTTAAGGGAAAGCTTGTTGGGTATATGATAAGGGCTTTTCAGAAGATTTCCAACTAATTGCATTATGGGGAGGGAGTGAACATGGCAATGTTGCTGCTAACTATTTAAATTAGTTTGCTTAAAGCCTCATGGTTCTTATCGAAATTTGAGGAGAAAAATTGAAGAAAATTCAAAATTGAAAAGACTTGGGACCAAGGTTCGCTGTACCGGTCGGTACCGGTCGGTACCGAGCATACCGTACCCGTACCGATGGGTACCGGTATCGGTACACCAATGTCGGTACGGTCGGTACTGAGCGTACGGTACCGTACCGACACTCGGTACGCCTATACTAATGCGGCACCGGTACGGGGTTCGGTACCGGTACGGCGAACCTTGCTTGGGACAATTCAACATTGAAGATTAAAAGCATGTTAGTTTTTAATTCATGCAGAAACATACAAGAGAAACAAAGAGAAAAAGTTATTGCAATTACTTAAAAGAATACTCGCATCATATAAGATCAGTAATCTTTACCTCAAGTATCTTGCATGAAAAAGTCATTTAAAATTAGTTAATAATTCATAAAATTCATGAATTAGTGAATTTCTAATAGCTAATCTGTTTACACGGGAATAGGCCAAAGATATAATCATGGATAATTCAAGCATCTTTTAAAATTTGAGGAATGCATCCAAAACTAACAGCACTGTGCTAGATTTTAAGCAAGGGTTTTAACCTATGAAATTTGATAACCTGGCATTAAATGGAATTTCAGCAGAACAACTGCATCATTTTTAAGCATCTTTAATCCATTAGATCAGACGCGGTATTAAGGCAGCTTCAAAGGTGCTGATTTTGCTAGAAAATCAAACCTTACTTTCTAATATGCCATCTTATTCCTAGATTTTTTTAGATTTTAAACTCCTGTTCTTGATTCTTATAGACACTCACAATTTTAGGGACACCGTTCTGCTCAAGCCAAGCTTTCAAATATTAGGAGCTTAAACCAAGCTTTCAAGTTTTAGCCTCTACATATATGTGCTCGTCGCCACATACCTTTTTGGGCCAGTAATGACACTCATGTAGTGGTCAGCACAAAAAAACATGTTAATTCTATTATTAAATGTTTTTAATTAAAGAAAATTTATTAAATAAATTTTAATTGTTTTTGTTTTGGCATGATGGAACACTTGAAACCTTGTTATTAGATCTCCTGTTAATTTTTTCTTTTCTTTTCTTTTGTTCTAGAAAAGGCACAACATCTCACATGCTTGCTGGCTAGTGACTGGAATGCTTGCTGGCACCAGTACTCGGAACCATGGCTCAAACTTATTTTTTATCTCGTTTTTCATTATTTGTCTGGTTGATCCATATTCTGATATTCATAAAATCTTTTTTTATTATTATAATTTTATGGCAACTTTGCAAGAGTAATCTGTGATAACGACATAGTTATTGTGTTGCTTATAGTGTTTTTTAATTGGCAGCCATACTCCTGTGGTGGCTCACTAGTGTTTGTTTCCTTTTAGGTAACTGATAATGGAAAGTACTGTCTAGTCCTTGTCTTTGAAGCTAAAGCTTTGCAGCTGTCTGATTTTGAACGGAGACAGGTGAAAGTTTTTTGTTTGATCTCTGATTGAAATGGAAGTAATAAACCAACTCCATAAATTGAAAATCTTCAATTCTACCAAAGCGTTGAGAAACAAGAATACTCCCAATATTACTGCAAAAAACCACTAACCTGAAGCATTAGTCATTCTATTTCATGTAGATTTCAAGTTCAACTAACTGTATGGGATTTTTTAATGTAATGTAACTGTGCACCGACTGATATACATTTTGATATTGGATTTCAGGCAAAATTCAAATCATTTTTTGGGCCAGGAATCACTTCAGAAATTGGTGAATTTCTAAAGTTTTGCTCTTTGCAAATCTCCTCCATACCATACTTGAAACTACGGCAGACTCACAAAATTTGCTAATTTATTTTTTTCTCTGTTTGATCTTATATTTTTTGGATGCAGAAAAAAGAGAAAATGATCTTTATGAAGTCCGTCTTATTTCGGAGACAACTTCACAGCCAAGCTCACAGCTGTAGAGTTCTCTATAACAGCTCCAAAAAATCATGCCACTATTTTTTTTTTAATTTTATTCTTCCGTTTTTGCTCTGGGCTTTCTGTTAATTGTTTGTTTACTACTTTACTATGCCAATTTCCGCCTGACTTTAGCAGAGTGTGCACATTAATTTCCTTTTCAGTTATTTCTGTATTTTTCTGTTTTCTTGTCTGTCATAGAATCCTTTTTAAAGCGGAGATATATGATGTACATGATCATCAAAAACCAATTACAAGGAAGCTTAAGTTAATACATATTTGACGCCAAACTGCTTATTGCTTCCATAAAGGCATTAAGCCTTCTGAAACTAGGCTAGTTCTGTGGCAAGCTCTTGGCTCACCATCCAACCTTTAATTATAGGTGATCTTCGCAGGGATAATCCTCATTTCTATCTGGTTGTACATCACTTCAGGAAACGTTAGTTTGTATTACATGTAGTAACATGACTGGCATTTGGTTGAGAGGGCAGAAAGGAGGGACAGTGGAAAAAAATGTTTTCAAATGACAACCGTTGCATTTATCCTACCTTTACCCTTGAATTGAGCTATGACCAATTTGCATGAGGTAGTCATTGCCATCCATGCAGTTGGAGGAAAGAAATATACTTCCACAACAATTTATTTGTTTTTAGGTGGATGAAGGGAGGCATGCTGCATGCTGCATGCCATGCATTCATTCTTTCATCATCATCATCTTCTTTTATGAGGGGGGGCTGGCATGTTGCATAAATACGACGCTTGAGACCGTCACCGTAAAGCTGGTCTGATTTGGTGGAAAATCAAGACATCCAAATGCTGATTTGGCCAGACGAACCTTACAGTAGTTTGGCGAGCTTTGAAGGAGTCGGCATAGATGGCAAAGGGGTTGTGCAGGGCTTGGATCATGGTCTGCCGTACGGATCGGTACATATCAGTACCGGACGAAACACAGCTATATTTTTCGATTTCGACCCTTCGCAACCGGTACCGATCATACCGTACCGACTTCAATTTTTTTTTTTAGGTTTTAGCTCGGACCATGGTACCGGTATCCATAGGTACATTGATATGATCGGTATTGATATGATCGGTACGGTGAATCTTTAAATTTTTTATTATTATTTTAGCTGTTATTCTAGAACCAGGGCGATCCTGGAGTGAGAGAAGGATCTAATTTAGATCCGTCGTATTAGCACGGAAGACTTTACCAACTTTGGCCACTTGGCACTGTCGGGACGGCACTCTACTTTAACGCGACCAAATCCTGGAGTAAACTGTGTGCGAGTCAACCAGCATCCAGAGAAAGCTGGGCTGCAACCAGCACACCACCAGGGAAACGCCTCCCCATACTTTTCTCAGCGCAGCATCTCAAACAGAAGATGCAAGCAGGATCTTGGCCGCCGATTTGGACAGCAAACTGCCATGAAAACTTCTACTTCGCTGGTGCGGAAGCCAGAAACATGGTGATCCTTTTGGTTGGCAAAGGTTACTCCAAACCCACCCTGTTTGCTTGTATGCTGTTTCCTCTTGCAGGTAATCGGAGTTCTGAGGATGTGCAAGAAGAAATGTGATCTAAGGTCATAGTTTCGACCAAGCATTTGCTCTGAGGAAAAAAAAAGAAAAAAAACCAGTAACCAGTGGAGGAAAAAGGAAGCAAAGGGAATTCTCTGTAGGGGAGTTTCCACATGAACGCTAAGTACTTGAGGAACAGAAGAAATGTGCAAGGGTGCAGCATGGGCCGCGACAGCCTGAACCTAACCAAAACCAACCCATGGTTTGGTATGGATTAGCCGGATTGATAAAAATCAAACTAAGTTAGAAGCAGGTTCAGTTTGGGTTGAAGACTTGGGCAACCAGAGCTAACATAAACTAAACCTAACATATTTCAGATGTGTACTTCCGTATATCAAGTTTTTCTACTTCTCTCAAATACATAAGGTGGCGTGTTATTTCTTATTCTCTCAAGTAAGGTGAAAACATTCTTAATTCATTTTTCTTGGTAAATTGTGAAGTTAAACGAGCACTTGTTATCATAAGGCCGAACAACAATGAACAGCTATCACTCAGTCTCGTATTTTCAAGGTTCTATCTACTTGCTGCAAGATATCTAGAGGGCACAGGCAACTTGAGAATCCAATTTGACTTTGGGCAATTCTTCTAATGTTTGATGTGATCTATTAGAACTATACATCAGAGATTATATCGAGGTGGCCTTTGTAGCCCAACGAAGGACTCGGGGGGGATGTTCTCTATTTAACCAAATATTTCTATTCTTTCAAGCTACTCATGCTTGTCGTGAGGCCAACAGCCTAGCGGACTGGATAAAAAAATTTGTGACCGATCATGGTCTGTGGATGTGCCTAGAGAATTGAGGGACCTTCCTCTGTTTGACTCCATGGGATGTATTTACTCCCAAGTAATCTAAGTTAACCACTCTCTCTCTCTCTCTCTCTCTCTTCATATCCAACACCAACACCCTCATCACGAATGGTGGAGCTAGGATTCGGCTTGAGGAACGAAATTTTAGTTTTGTTCATAAAAGAGATATAACTTTTTGATCCACTGTAAAATTCATAAAGAGAATTTCTCTTAGCCGTTTATTATATAGGAACAATGTATATCGAAATGTAATTCACTCTCTGACACACACAAATCTAAACAGAGCACAAGTAGTGCATGTGAAGAAATAAATGATATTATAATTAAGAATTAATAAGCAAAGTTTAAAATTTATGAATAATAAGAAGTTGTAACATAAACATTTAACAGTTTACTAATATTTTTTTAATTATTATTACTATTTTTTGGCTAAGAACTAATATTTTTATTTGATAAACAGGGAATTTAAATGCTCTACCTTTCAGGATAGGGATTTGGAAAGTGGGTGCAGAGCTGCGTATATTTGAGATGGAGAGAAAAATAGTAGAAATGTTGAGTGCTGTCATATTGCCGAGTTGTTGTGTAGAGTTGCAGGGGATTTTGATAATTATTGCAAGATGGAATCAAAAGGAGGATGGAGTCCGAAACCTAGAAGATTTCTTCATAATAGTAGAGATAAATGAGAAATTATAAAATATTTTATAAATATTAGTAATTTTATATGGATTAATTAAGAGAATGGTTTTGTCCTAGACTCGATTAGGCCTCAAAAGAAGGGACCAATCTGATTCGGACTCTAGAATTGCATGCTCAGGCTTGTCCATGTACGAAGGCTAAGTAGGTAAAGTCTGGTAGGCCAAAAATTAAGAGAAAACTATGAAAATATGTTGTTCTTTTGCTGGAATTGCTTCTAGCATATGAAGACTCATGCCATCATCAAACATGAAATCCCATGAAGTTTGAATTCAGTCTTGTGTGGCATTGAAAGTCATTCTTTTTCCTTTCTTCTTTAGGGAGATCATGGCGGCGTGGGCCAGTCTGGGCCATGCTCGAAGCTTGTTGCGGGCTAGAGTAGTTATATTTGAGGTGATTCGGCTATGGAGATTGGGTGGATCCAGGGTGGCACCGGTGGCCTGGGAGGGTGCCACCCTTTGCTTCAGGACATCCAGGCCATGACTAGTGGTGGCGTGGCATTTCAGGTCAAATATGTTTATAGAAAGGCTAATAGGGCCGCAGCCTGGGTGACTTCGTATGTGGCTAATTACTCCGGAGATGCCCCATAGGTTGGAGAGAGGGAGTTGCTTAGAACTCTCCGTGATTTGCTGTTTTCTGATTTTTTTGGATATGTATGTATTAAAACTGTATGAATCATCCATTTTAGCCAAAAAAAAAAAAAAAAAAAGAGATCATGCATCCCTCCTTTCTGCATCCCCACCATTCTCCCTGCATGCCTCCACACAGCTAATTCCATCTTGGATAAACCATCAATTAGTTTAGTTCATACTCAAATAAGGAGATATACATAAGAAGTAGATCTCGTATCAAAATACCAGACCGTTAGAGAGAGGGATAAAAAGAGAGGGATATTTTTTATCCAGGGTAAGGCAACGGGAGGATACTGTAGAATAAATATCCCAGCCCTCCTTGCTACTACACTACAAACAAGTGCTGCAGATCTCCTTACATAACCATATGTTCCTGGTTCTAGTGAAATTTTCTTGATGATGCCAGCCCATCACCAGACACCATGGATATGAGGCAGATGCATCACCGGACTCATCATTACTCTTATTTGCAAACAAAGTGTCCAAAAAGTTTCTCAAATGATTGGCTTACTTTTGTTTTACTTTTTTATTACACGAGTGTCCTGAGGGATATCACAAAATATTGCTGATAATAAGGATTCCCAGATGTTCTTACCTTCAGGCCACCTCATTTCTATTCCCATGTCCCCCATGAATTAATAAAGCTTTTAGCTAAGTCAGCAATGTCCACAAGCTTCTTATGCCAGGAACACGTTCTGAGCAATGGCTTTTGTAAGTTTCACGATTAATTGGCGACAAGTTTCAAGGCTGAAATAAGTCGGTATAGCGTCGCATTTGCGCAATTCACATTCCTTGGCAATGCAAAGTTTGGTTTTATTTGCCATCTTCTAGAGGTAGCAACATATGATGGAACAAGGGGACTAACCCCCACCATAACAAACTTGTTTAATGACCGCGTAGTCGTTAATCTGTCATTGAGCCTTGTGTGCTCTCTGAGAGGAAAAATTCAGTCTCAACTTAAAGGGAGGGGTTTGTTGGGAATGCTTACCAGGTGGGAGATTGTATCAAAGTTTGGTATGACTCGGACCAAATTGATTTAGAAAGCTGGATCAATGAATGAGGTCTTGAAGGAACACGAAAAGGCTAGTGAAATCGCAACGGAACTGAAAACTACTCCCTTAACCACCTTCTTTTGGAGGTCAATAAGTAGTCTTGTGCATGCAGGATCCCTCAGCACCCCAAAATGGAGGACCCCGGCAAGCTTTCGCCCCCAAAGGTTGAGAAGCATTTCGTTACTCCTTTGGCTCCAGAAACACTGCTACTGCTGCTGCTACTCCCAACTAAGCATTTAGAGTTTTTCTGCCTTCTGATCTAACTTCTATTTTCTTTTTTCTTTTTAAATTCTTCAAGACTCCAAAGACCACACCCAGCTCAAACACAAAACGGGGGGTCAAAAGTGGCCAGCTTCAGCCCTTTAGACTCCATACCGAGGTACTACTGTTAGCTACAATGAGTCACCCGTTGGGTGCAGCTCTTGTATCAAATCACCACTAAAGCACTTAAAGTTGCTAATTAAATCCAAGCCACTTTTCCATGCAAAGTTCACCTGTCCTCCCGTACTATTCATGGTCATCTAGTTGATAGCCTAAGCTGACTTGTACACAGTACACAGACCAATGTCATAGAAGTCATAGAAGAATCTTTGCACTGCACGGTGGAAATATGCTATTAGAGAAAGGTCATCGAAATGACGTTGTAACTTCAAATTGCTCGACCAATAGTTAATGATACTTAGCAGCACATTATTTTTTTCTGGTTTGCGAAGAAAGTACTTATGGACCACTTAATTCTTTTAAGCGTTTATCTTTTTTTTTCTCGCCTTTAGAGAGAGAGAGAGAGAGAGAGAGAGAGAGAGAGAGAGAGAGAGAGAGAGAGAGAGAGAGAGAGAGAGAGCTAGAGCACTTGATTCTTTTAATTAAGCTTTATATTCACTACAGGAAAAGGTAAACATATGTATCTTGCCTTTAACTTTTCTGACAGCAACGAGGACAAATAAAAGAGCAAGCATTTACGAAGAGAGTGCAAGATTTGGTTGCCGAGAAGGCCAAACAACGGATTCCTATTGCGCAAGGTTTGCCGCTGACTACTGATAAACCTCAGGTAATCTCACAAGCCACATCACCTAAATTCTTTTCTATTTTTTTATAGCGAATAATGACATTTTAATCAACAGAATTTACCAAGACCACCCGTAAAGGAGCAGACAAAGCCACTAAATATTAAGCTACACACCGAGCAAAGAGCGGCTAGGCGTGCTGGATTCAATAACCTGGTAAGCCTCTGATGGCTCTGAAATCATCTATTTCTCTCTGATATTTCATGAGCACGCCAATGCTGACCAACGTAAGATTTAGCATCGAATCCTATCAGCATTAAGCCTAAAGTTCATGCAGGTCTCAAGCAAAAACTATTCCTTGGAGATCCTTCGGAGATTTGAAGAGAAGCTCCTAAAGGTGTTTATATTATGATACTGGTTCTCATCATTATATACTATATGGAAGTGTCAATAACAGCACTGACATAGTAGATCACTCATACAATTAATAATATGCAGGTTATAGAAGAAGAGGAGATAAGGATTATAAGAAAAGAGATGGTTCCAAAAGCGCAACTGATGCCGATATTTGACAGACCATTCCTTCCACAACGGTAATGCAAAATTTGAATAGAAATGTAATAACGAATCCGTTCACTGATGACGCTCCCATTTTATAGCCCATCCTTTCCAAATTGGTGGCAAAGAAGATGAAACATAAATAATGACCACCACAATCACAAAGAGGCTATTAAAATAGAAATGAGTTTTGATATAAGAATGTGCAGGAGATATTTCTGAACTCAACTAGGGGCTATATAAAAGCATTCTAAAGAAAGCAACGGATGAACTTAAATGTACTTATAATGCCAAAACACAATTTTAGCCCCACACACCATGATTGACGGTCAATAATCATGAGAACTTTAGAGGTTCCATAACTGGCCATCGGAGGATAATTGTAAGCTTATCCAACAAACCTCAAACAAGATTTTACGTCAAAGGCTGCATCTTTACAACTGAGTTTTCTCATTTTCCCCCGGTCTATATTAATTCATCTTGACACATGGTGGGGGTGGGGATAAAATTGGTTTGGAAGGGCAGTCTTCTCGATGAGCAATATCTTCTCGAAGATGTGACCTAGAAGGGCAGTCTTCTTTCTAAGCAATATCTGAAGATCTCCCTAGTAACCTGAGATAAGCTAGGGAGTAGCAAACGATATCTCAGTCATGGTTTTTAGAGGTTTCAAAACCACATGAATTCCCTATGGTTAACTGTCATATGAATTTATGTTTTAACGAAGTAATATCTTTGGAGTCATAATGTTTATTTATGTTGTTCTATAGCATGGTAACTCAGACTCTTCCCTCCATTTAAACTCTTCAGATGGTCCAACTTCATCATGACCATCGATCGACTCAATAAGCACAATAGATACGTCCCTTGGATGGAAAGGACAAGCCTGAAAAGTGGACAAATTTTTGTTGGGGTAAATTCAATCCATCCTAGCTTGACACATTGATGGCTTAGGAGTCTTTTGGGCTAGATTTGCCGATCCCCAACCTATAGATAATACACTGAAAGAAGCACTAGCCATCAAGGTTGGTGTGTGGGAGGTTGGTGTCTGAGAAAGACATTATGTCAATCTTCTTTCTTCTTGATTTTTTCAATCACGGGGAGCGTTTCCCTCACACTTTAACCTGTTTTTCGCCCATTTTTTTGGTGATCAGAAACCTGTTTTCCATTGTCAGAGGCTTTCAATATCAGAAATGTCAAGGATTTTTTATTTTTATACATAGATCTCTTCTTTAAAGTTTAGATCATCAATCTATCCGAAAGTACTTCTTGGATGTCGTTAATAGTCGTAGCCTTTTGGGATGCTGTGCTGGATTTGCATCTAATAAAAATTAAAGTGTACCCATCTTACTTTGATCAATGACGATATCTTAAATTAAAAAAAAAAAGCATACATGCTCCCTACCTATGTTCTGTTATTTGCATTTGACAGGTCAAGAAGACCTCTGACAGTTCCAAGAGAGCCAAGTTTTCATTTCTTGAAACAAAAACTTTGCAGTGGTGGCGAGCCATACAAAATTCATCAGCATATTAACCAAAATATGAAGGCTGTCAAATAGTCATCTAGGAAAGCTGCCATTCAAGCTAGGCCCTTTTGTTACGTACGCTTAAATTGTTGTGCACAACTGTTACATAGTTTTGTTTTTTCATGGTGGAGTGATGAGAAAATGGCCGGCCATTTTAGGCCAAATCATCTACGAGTCATTTGTTTGTAAAATTATCATAAAAATTTTAATAAGGGCTTTTTTTTATGCCATGACACTTTTTGTAAATTTGAGAAGCTGGTGGAATGTACTTTTCTTTTTTTCCTTGGAATGGTAAATAAAATTATTTGTGAGGCCCATGTAGGTGCATGTCTAGTCCAATATTACTGAATAGATCTTGGGTACTTATACAAGATCGAAAAATCTAAATAGCATCTTTCAGTTAGTTTTTTAGGTAAAGTCTTATCTTGTCACGAATGATATCAAAAGGGACATAGCCTACGATCTATGTGGACTAAGGAATGCTGCGGTACATCTTTTTGGGGCTGATCATGAATCGATCACGATTTTTGTGATTAAATTTGGACCCTTAGTCTTATAAAAATACTAGGGCTCAAACTAGGAGAGTGTTGGAGGATTTGTACAAGCACGTATTTAGTTCCATATATATAAGTTATATACTAGATAGATTTTGGATACTTATACAAGACAAAGGAATCCAGATAATATTTCTCGGCTAATCTTTTTGGATAGTGTCTAGAACTATTATATTATAAATAAGAGAATCATCAAAAATGATGCCTAGACTCTGAATACGCGGGCTAATAATTTTATTATTAGATTCCTTTTTTTTTTTTTTTGATGTCCTAAAACTCCATGAGAGGGTCACCGATAAAAGGAGGGACCCAAAAAATAGACCTTCTTCGAAAGGGAATTATCATTTATCAAGAAGATCCTGAATTAGTACCTTTGTCTAACCTCAAAAGATGTCTGCATATATTATTTTGCCAACTCATATTAAGCTTAGATGCAAGTCCAAAATCATACTTTGATATCCATCCTCGATCGTCGCTTTCATCACGTATATCAAGCCATATGTAAGGTTCAAAAAAGTTTAATGATATTTATTTGCTGCCTGCTGATGGCCACATCCAGAATGAAGAATTAAATGACCAGTAACCTCTTTCATAAAACCAGCATAAGCAAATCCTAATTAATTTCTACAAAATTAACCAGCATAAGTAACCAAGCTGAAGCCAATTGACTGTACTTTAAACCAGCCTCGTGTGGTCTAACCCAGCAAAATTTGGAAGAAATAGCTAGCTGATATTAAAAAGATTAACATCTTTAGCAATCCAAAACTTTAAGAGTGTCAAAACTGAAAGTGGAATGAGAAAAACAGGAAAATGATGGAACGATTGTTGATGATTTTATTTGGCACTTCACACTTCTATCTGGATTTCCTCGTGAGAAGTCTCCTATGCTGGGCATGCTATGTAAGAACTCGTGCTGATATGTATTTAGTCTCATATCGGTTATTCGCCGAGGAGATCTTGGATACTTACATAGGAGTAAAAAACTCAAAAAATATCTTCCGCCTAGCCTTTTTGGGTGAGATCCTGGGTTGTGACAAATGATATCAGAACAAATTCAGCCCATAGCCTATGTGGACTAGGAGACACTGCAACACGAGGTCATGGAAGTTGATCACAAGCCGATGTGCTTGTGATTAGATTGGAATGAATTTTGTGGAGTGATTGATTGAAACCCTATTTGATTTTGATGAGCTCAAAGCATTTGAGTATATCTTATATTTTACTAATGAATTCAATTGAGTGTTTCAGTGAAAATCTTGTCTAAATGTCTCTAGACTTGGCTCAAGATATTTTGGATAAGGTATGAAGTCAGATTGAACCAAAGTCTGAGACTCGAGTCGACTCCAGGATATTACGAGTCGACTCCAAGCGTATCAGAATCACTGGCACGGGCTCGAGTCGACTCCAGACCAGTACGAGTCGACTCCGACTGAGAACAGACAGACGAACAGAAAGCATCAACTCAAAACCTGTCAGCGAGTCGACTCCTGAAGTGCGCGAGTCGACTCCGATGCTTACCGAGTCGACTCCGGAGTAATATGAGTCGACTCCAAGAAGCTACAGTCAAAAAAGTCAGAGAGCGTTATTTCGACCCTGAGATTCGAGTCGACTCCGGTGGAACGCGAGTCGACTCCGATGGTTGGCAGGTCGACTCCAAAGAAAGTGAGAGTCGACTCTCAGTGGAACACTAGGCAAAAGTCAGAGAACCGTTTTTCGGACTCTGAGATTCGAGTCAACTCCCGCAATACACGAGTCGACTCCGAGGCAGCGCTCCACCAAAAAGACAGAAGGCCAAGTTTCGGAAACTGAGAGCCGAGTCGACTCCAGAGAAGTTCGAGTCGACTCCAAGACTGGACGAGCCAAAAGACAGAAGATCAGGAGTTCGGGCTCTGAGCGCCGAGTCGACTCCTAGGATTATCGAGTCGACTCCAGTGGGCCAAGTTGAAAATTGGCTCCGTGGATTTCATGAGATGAGCCGACTCCGAAAATGCCAAGTCAGCTCCAGAAGTTGGCGAGTCGACTCCGGGTCAAGACGAGTCGACTCCCAATCGAAGAGGCTACTTTAATTCAAATCCGGAACAGTTGCCGAGTCGACTCCAGAAAAGCATGAGTCGACTCCCGCTACAGCCGAGTCGACTCCTGATCGCGCGAGTCGACTCCGACCCTCCAACGGACATATTGTCAGGTTGTGCAGAGTGTGCAGAACGGGCAGAAAAAGGTCTCTAACGGCTAGTTTCCGTGGGGGATGGTTTAAATAGCCACAGAGGACTGTAGCAAGGCAGAGAACTACCATTCCATTCAAAGAGATCAAGCTTTCATTCTCTGCAAGTTGGTTTTCAACGAAAAGAGGGAAGAGCGGCATTAACTCCATCCAACTTCCTCTTCCCAGTATTTAAAGAAGCCTCCTCCTGCATTCAAGTCGATCAGACATTCAAGAGGAGACCCGAAGCTCAAGAAGCCCTACTCAACTCCAACTCAAACGTGTTTGAGGCTTCTAACCTCTCTTCAGTTTATATTGTTATTTATCTGCTTTTGAGAAGCTTTGTTTTCTGTTTGTCCCTTTTATTTACATCTTGTCTTTGCTTGGTTCAATCGGGGGATTGAATCAAGGGTGTAGAGGTTGGTTGGTGAGCCGAGTGTAAAACCAACGTGTGTAAGGGTTCGATTGTGATCCCGAGAAAACAATCGGGGTGGTTCTAGTCGGTGAGCCAGGAAAAACCGACCGAGTTCGTTGTGAGCTCGTAAAACAACAAGTTTGGTTGTGAGCTTGTAAAACAACCGGCTGTAATCCAAGGGGTTATAGTGAATTCCCAAGTGAGACTTGGGGAGTGGACGTAGGAGCAAGGATTAGCTCCGAACCACTATAAAATATTGTGTTTGTGATTGTTTGTCTCTCTCTATTTCTCTCATTTCATTCACAGCACATAACAACTAATTAATCATCTCACAAAAGCATTAATTAGTCATCCACAAAAGTTTCAATTGCAAAATTATTTTAAAACCCAATTCACCCCCCCCCTCTCTTGGGTTGTCTATCTAGGCAACAAGTGGCATCAGAGCCTAAACTCTTCTACCTTAGAGTCAAAGATCAAAATGACAACCCCATTTGGATCTTCCCACATTGAGGGTCAGTCCACCCAAAGACCCCCTTTCTTTAATGGATCCGACTACTCATATTGGAAGGCTAGGATGAGAATATTTATCCAAGCCCAAGATTATGAGATGTGGACCATTATAGTGATGGACCATACATCCCATCCATCTATGTAGAGGGTGTCAATGTACCCAAACTAGAAAAGGATTGGGATGACCATGACTTTAGGAAGGCACAACTCAATGCGAAAGCAATGAATGTGCTCTATTGTTCACTAGATAGGAATGAATTCAATAGAGTCTCTACTTGCAATTCTGCAAAAGAGATTTGGGATAGACTTGAAGTGACCCATGAGGGCACGAATCAAGTCAAAGAATCCAAAATAAATATATTGGTTCATAAGTATGAACTATTTAAAATAGATTCTAATGAATCAATCACATGCATGTTCACTAGGTCTACTGACATTGTCAATGGCCTAAAAAGCCTTGGCAAAAATTATACTAACAGTGATCTTGTCAGAAAAATTCTTCGCTGTCTACCAAGGTCATGGGAAACCAAGGTGACGGCAATCCAAGAAGCTAAGGACTTGAACAAGCTTCCACTTGAAGAGCTCCTTGGATCCCTAATGACTCACGAGCTAACAATGAAGCAGCACAGCGAAGAAGAGTCCTCCCATAAGAAAAAGGTAATAGCTCTTAAATCTACATCATCTAACAAAGATCTGTCTTGCAGTAGCAGCAGTGAAGAAGAAGATCATGAGGGAGATGATGATGAGGCTCTCCTCGTGCGCAAGTTCAGAAAATTCATCAACAACAAGAAGTCCTATCATCAAAGGAGAGGCCCCTCAAATTTCTATCGGAAGGATAAAGGTAAGGAAAGGGAAAATGAGGGGATTGGGTGTTATGAGTGCAAGAAACCGGGGCACATCCGAGCTGAGTGTCCCTTACTAAAGAAGGGGAGCAAATACAAGAAGAAGAAAGCTCTCGTCACCACCCTATCGGACTCCGACTCATCATCATCATCATCGGATGATGAACAAGAAGAAAAGGCCAATTTCTGCTTTATGGCCAATGAAAATGAGGTAACGTCCGAATCGCATCTAGATTTTACATTTGATGAATTGTATGATGCATTTAATGAACTAATGATTGAATATAAGGCCATAAATCTTAAGAATAAAGAGCTAAAGATAGCTAATCAATCATACCTACATAAATATGATAAATTAGTTAAGGATAAGGACTCTATCACCAAAGAAAATTTAGAACTTAAGACAAGCAATCAACTCTTAACTCAAAAGACTAATACCTTGAGTAAAGATAATGAAAAATTAACTAAAAAAATTTCAGAACTTAAAAACAATAAACAAATCTTAAACGAGAATCTCATAAAAGATTTAAACATTCTAAAAACCGAAAAACAAACTCTAACTAAAGAACTCGAAAAGTACAAACCTTTGGTTGAAAAGTTTACATATAGTTCTGAAAAATTGACTATGATACTTAATAGTCAACGAGCAGTATTTAATAGGGCGGGTTTAGGGTATAAACCAAAAAATAAGCAAAAACTTCTTAGTAACTTCTTTGTTAAAGCTGGGGAAAGTAAAACTAAGAAAATAACCTGTTTTTGTTGTGGAACCTTAGGACATAAAGCAAATGTGTGCGATTATAGAAAAGGTAAAACTAAAAGAAAAATTAATAGGGTATGGGTTCCAAAAGGAACCAACATGACTAACCATGAAGGACCCAAGAAAACTTGGGTACCTAAAATTACATGATTTGCTTGTGTAGGAGTGTCTTGCAGCCAAGGTCAACAAAAATTGCTGGTACTTGGATAGTGGCTGCTCAAGACACATGACGGATGACAAGGATCAATTCTTCACCCTTGAAGCTAAGAAGGGAGGTGCTGTGACTTTTGGAGACAACAACCAAGGTCACATCATTGGTATAGGTAAAGTACAAATTACCCCTTCTACTTTTATTGATAATGTTAGGTATGTTGACGGTCTTAAGCATAATTTATTAAGCATTAGTCAATTATGTGATAAAGGTTATGATGTTATGTTTAAACCATCACTATGCATCGTAACAAACTCAAATGACAATAGTTTAGTTTTTAAAGGAATAAGACGTGGGAATGCGTATGTTGTAGATCTTGAGGATCTTGCCAAACACAACCCATGCTTAGTTGTTAATGAAACTAAGGACAATGATGCTAGTTGGCTATGGCACCGTAAGTTAGGTCATGCAAGCATGGACACAATATCTAAATTAGTTAAAAGAGATTCCGTGATAGGCTTGCCAAAACTAAGATTTGAAAAGAATAAAATATGTGAAGCTTGTCAATATGGCAAACAATCTAGGAACTCCTTTAAATCCATAAAATGTGTCTCTACTTCTAGACCTCTAGAATTATTACACATGGACCTATTCGGACCAACTAGAACAACAAGCCTAGGTGGAAATAAATATGGTCTAGTTATTGTAGGTGATTATTCTAGATACACATGGGTCATGTTCTTAGCTCATAAGGATCAAGCATTTTCTGTTTTCAAGAAATTCCATAAAGAAGTAACCAATGCTAGAGATACCTCAGTAATAGCTATTAGAAGTGACCATGGTACCGAATTTGAAAATCATTTATTTGATGAGTTTTGTAGTAAAAAGAGAATAACACACAATTTTTCTGCACCTAGGACACCACAACAAAATGGAGTTGTGGAGAGGAAAAATAGAACTCTAGAAAAAATGGCTAGAACTATGTTATGTGAAGGTAACCTCCCTAAGTACTTTTGGGGAGAAGCCATTAATACTTCTTGTCATATATTAAATAGAGTTTTATTGAGACCCATTATAAAAAAAACACCTTATGAACTTTGGAAAAACAGAAAACCAAAGGTAAATTACTTTCATGTTTTTGGATGTAGGTGTTTTGTTCATAATAATGGGAAAGATAATCTAAGTAAATTTGATTCTAAATCTGATGAGGGCATATTCTTAGGATATTCTACAACTAGCAAAGCCTATAGGGTCTTTAATAAAAGAACCTTAGTTATAGAAGAATCTATACATGTTGTATTTGATGATTCTAGTGACATTTCTTCTAGCATGAGAGTTAATTTTGATGATGATGCTGAAATTCTTGAAGAAAAGATAGATGAGATGACATTACAAGATAACAATCAAAAATTAATTGAAGATGCATCATCAAGCCAAGAGACTATAGTAGATCATGGGCTAACTAAGGCTTGGAGGTATGCTCACGGGCATCCTAAGGAATTAATTCTAGATGATCCATCACAACCTGTTAGGACTAGAGCATCCCTTAGGAACTTAAATAATCATCTAGCCTTTGTTTCACATTTTGAGCCCAAACACATAGAAGAAGCCGAAAATGATGTAAATTGGATAAATGCAATGCAAGAAGAATTAAACCAATTTACTAGAAACAAAGTATGGAATCTAGTTGAAAGACCATCTGAATATCCAATTATAGGTACCAAGTGGATTTATAAAAATAAACTTGATGAAAATGGAATAGTTATAAGGAATAAGGCTAGACTAGTAGCAAAAGGTTATAATCAAGAAGAGGGTATAGATTTTGATGAAACCTTTGCTCCTGTAGCTAGACTTGAAGCTATTAGATTATTATTAGCATATGCATGCTCTAAGGACTTCAAACTATTTCAGATGGATGTAAAAAGTGCATTTTTAAATGGGTATATCAATGAGGAGGTATATGTAGAACAACCTCTTGGTTTTGAAAATCATCAATTCCCTAATCACGTATATAAATTGAACAAAGCACTTTATGGTTTGAAACAAGCACCTAGAGCATGGTATGAAAGGCTTAGCAAATTCCTATTAGAACATGAGTTCTCTAGGGGTAATGTAGATACAACACTATTTCTGAAAAAGCAAAACAAAGATATGTTGTTAGTGCAGATTTATGTTGATGATATCATTTTCGGTGTTACTAACAATCACCTCTGCGAAGAATTTGCTGATTTGATGCAGAGTGAATTTGAGATGAGCAGGATGGGAGAGCTGAACTACTTCCTCGGGCTTCAAATCAAACAGTCCGAAGGAGGCATCTTCATCAATCAAGCCAAATATATCAAGGAGATGCTCAAGAAGTTTGATATGGAGGGAAACAAGTCAATCAGCACCCCCATGAGCTCATCATGTAAATTAGACCAAGATGAATCAGGTAAATCTGTAGATCAGAAACTATATAGAGGTATGATAGGATCTTTATTGTATCTTACTGCAAGTAGGCCTGATATCATGTTTAGTGTTTGCATGTGTGCAAGATATCAGTCTAATCCTAAGGAATCACATCTAATTGCAGTTAAGAGAATCTTTAAATACCTAATAGGAACTAAGAACATAGGTTTATGGTATTCTAAAGAATCTAGTCTGAACTTAATAGGATATACAGATTCAGACTTTGCTGGATGTAAACTTGAGAGAAAAAGCACCAGCGGGTCATGTCAATTCCTAGGAGAAAACCTAATCTCATGGTTTAGCAAGAAACAAAACTCGGTTGCATTATCTACTGCTGAAGCTGAATATATTGCAGCCGGAAGTTGTTGTGCTCAAATCTTATGGATCAAACAACAATTAGAAGATTATGGCATTAAACAAGATAAAATACCCATTAATTGTGATAATACAAATGCCATTAATCTAACTAAAAATCCAATTCAGCATTCAAGAACTAAACATATTGAGATAAGACATCACTTCATAAGAGATCATGTACTGAATGGTGATGTGACACTACAATTTGTTTGCACTAATGATCAATTAGCTGACATTTTTACAAAACCCCTAAGTGAAGAGAGATTTAGTGTGCTTAGGAGGGGATTAGGAGTGATTGATCCATCCTAGTGGTAGTTTCCACTAGTTCATTGATTTTGATGATTAGATTTTAGCTAATATAGAGTCTCTTTTCAATGATCATCAAAACAAGCCATAACTTAGTGATTTTCCCTCATTCGGCACGAACATAGCATGATTTTAAGGTGCGTGCCAGGGTTCGAGACGACTCGAGCATGTTTCAGAGTCGGCTCGTAAGGGGGAGTCGACTCGCGCATTCACGGGAGTCGACTCGAGAACAATGGCAGCAGAGGGGGAGTCGACTCGCACACAGTCGGGAGTCGACTCGAGGTCAACAGGCGCATAAGGAGAGTCGACTCGCGCATATTTTGGAGTCGACTCGAGGTCGAGTCGACTCGCAACTCAGTGGAGTCGACTCGCAGTCGGGATCCGACTTTTTAACCCTAACTTCATCGCTTAGAAAACATTTCTTTCCACCGCCGCCACTGTTCAAAACCCTAGAGTCGACTCGTAGATCGTCTCCGGCCGCCCCTAGGTCCTTTTCCCGTCGATTTTTCATAGTCCATTAGGTTTTCATCCCATTCTAGGTCAACCATGTCTCGCAAATCCGTTGTCTCAAGCCGGAAGAGGCCCCATTCCGCGACCGGTGCCGAGCGGCGTTCCAAGGCTCGGAACGACCCCGTGAGGCCACAACCTCCGGCTCGTTCCCCGCCGAGGGCGGTTCCCGCGAGGCCGTGCGCCGGGAAGGCGGTCTCCACCGGGAGATACGTCGATTTCGACTATCTCTCCCGGGAGGGCTTCACCATAGGTGAGAGATTGCGTGTCCAGGACTTAGAGTATTTCCTTACGTTAGATCTCCCCACATACCCTGGATTAGTTAGAGAGTTTTACGGTACCGTCCATCGGAGAGATGGGGGTATAGAGGGCACGGTAGCCGGTGTCCCTTTGTTCATTCCGGAGGATATCATTGCCCACATCCTCCACCTTCCACAAGTAGGGGTGGCTCCCACACACCCCGAGGATAGGACTGAGGCCCTTACGGCCATTCTAGGATACCCACCTCAGTCCCCCTTAGGTGAGGTGTCCGCTAGCTCACTTCCTGTTGAGGTGCGGATCCTCCTGAGCATCTTGTCTCGGTCCATCTTCCCGAAGACTGGGCGCTTCGATTTTGTTTCTGAGAGGGACCTCGCCCTTATGTTTTATATTCTTCAGGACACCCCAATCAACTTTCCCAAACTCATTTATAGGTATCTATTTGAGCCACTAGATAGACCTAGGCTCACCCTTCCCTACGGTATGTTGTTCACTCTTTTGTTTAGGGAGTACGAGATTCCTATTCCAGAGGGGGAACCCTCTCGCGCATTGCGATGGATAGATCGCATGCGTCCGGGGACCCTACATAGGATGGGGTTTCGGAAGGTCAAGAGGACATGGGTTAGGAAGTCTTCTACCTCCACACGTACCACCAGACACTCTCCTAGTCCTGACCCAGACTCTGATTATCCCACTCAGCCTTCCACTCCAGTACCCTCCACCTCAGCCGGACCCTCCTCCTCAGCTCCACCACCCATGGAGGTCCGGATTGCTCCTGAGCAGCTCCTGGAGTTGCGGCAGGAGATTGTCCGAGACCTGCGGGACGACCTACTTCGGGAGCTCCGAGGTTCAGTGCCTGCTCCCACTCCTGCACCCACATCTTCTGAGTTGGTCCCTTCCTTGACAGCCGTGACTGACATGACGGCCCATGTACGGAAAGAGATCTACAATGTCCGGAGCTTGATCCAGGCCCAGTTCTCCAGTATGAATGAGGTCACGAGCACCACTCGGACGATGCGCGACGACATCCGGAAGGACATGAGCACCACTACTCAGGGGGCCGAGCGCTTGTCGAATGTGCTCATCGACAAGCTGGACGCACTTCAGAAGTCGGTGACCGAGCTCTCCACTACACATAGCAGGGCCACTTCGTCCATTATCTCTCAGCTCGGGCATGTTACAGATGTAGTCACCCTCCTCATGGAGCAGAGCAGATTGAGAGGAGGAGCCACATCCTCGAGAGGAGGAGACACATCCTCGAGAGGAGGAGCTACATCCTCGAGAGGAGGAGTTACATCCTCGAGGAGACCTTAGCTATTTTTGTGTTGACATGTATTGTTTTGCTTTACTTATTGTATTCTCGCATGTATTTACATATAAATCAATACAATGAGTAGCCATATTGTCTGCAATTCTGTGCCATTTGATCTATGATTGATTGTGTGTTCTGATTACCTCCTTTTTGATATGATGACAAAAAGGGGGAGAAATATTTAATAGATATGTAAATGGAATCAACATAAAAGGAATCAAAATGAAAATTAAAATATAATTTGTTCTTAGTGGATTTGGTACCTCGAGGCTCATTATCTCTCTGTTGGGGCTCCTAATGGAGTAATCTCCAGAATCTATTCAAGGGATATTCGGAGATTAGCTGAATCCTACTCAAGAACAAATTGACAGATTTTCCCTCTAAAAACCAAAAATTTCAGTTCAAAAACTTCAATGCATTAAAAGAAAATTCAGAGAATCAAAA
The DNA here is from genome assembly GCF_051530095.1 of Phoenix dactylifera. NCBI lineage: Eukaryota > Viridiplantae > Streptophyta > Magnoliopsida > Arecales > Arecaceae > Phoenix > Phoenix dactylifera. The sequence goes on along the minus strand of NC_143198.1, from coordinate 25,454,102 downwards.
CTAAGTAGAATGCATATGTTGAGGGGGAGAATCTGAATTTTTAAGAAAGCTAAATCATTAAATATATATAAGCCAAACAATTGATTGCATGATATGAAGGCTTATATAATTCCAAATGAAAGGGGGAGCTTTAATTCCAAAATTTATTGTTTCACACCTTTCAAACTTGGATAAATTAAATAACCAGACATTTGAATTCATTTATAGATCTTATTTCATTGGTTATTGAGCAATTCACTTTACATATACTCAATATTTTGTCATCATCAAAAAGGGGGAGATTGTGGAGTGATTGATTGAAACCCTATTTGATTTTGATGAGCTCAAAGCATTTGAGTATATCTTATATTTTACTAATGAATTCAATTGAGTGTTTCAGTGAAAATCTTGTCTAAATGTCTCTAGACTTGGCTCAAGATATTTTGGATAAGGTATGAAGTCAGATTGAACCAAAGTCTGAGACTCGAGTCGACTCCAGGATATTACGAGTCGACTCCAAGCGTATCAGAATCACTGGCACGGGCTCGAGTCGACTCCAGACCAGTACGAGTCGACTTCGACTGAGAACAGACAGACGAACAGAAAGCATCAACTCAAAACCTGTCAGCGAGTCGACTCCTGAAGTGCGCGAGTCGACTCCGATGCTTACCGAGTCGACTCCGGAGTAATATGAGTCGACTCCAAGAAGCTACAGTCAGAAAAGTCAGAGAGCGTTATTTCGACCCTGAGATTCGAGTCGACTCCGGTGGAATGCGAGTCGACTCCGATGGTTGGCAGGTCGACTCCAAAGAAAGTGAGAGTCGACTCTCAGTGGAACACTAGGCAAAAGTCAGAGAACCGTTTTTCGGACTCTGAGATTCGAGTCGACTCCCGCAATACACGAGTCGACTCCGAGGCAGCGCTCCACCAAAAAGACAGAAGGCCAAGTTTCGGAAACTGAGAGCCGAGTCGACTCCAGAGAAGTTCGAGTCGACTCCAAGACTGGACGAGCCAAAAGACAGAAGATCGGGAGTTCGGGCTCTGAGCGCCGAGTCGACTCCAGTGGGCCAAGTTGAAAATTAGCTCCGTGGATTTCATGAGATGAGCCGACTCCGAAAATGCCAAGTCAGCTTCAGAAGTCGACTCCAGGATTGCCGAGTCGACTCCAGAAAAGCATGAGTCGACTCCCGCTACAGCCGAGTCGACTCCCAATCGAAGAGGCCACTTTAATTCAAATCCGGAACAGTTGCCGAGTCGACTCCAGAAAAGCATGAGTCGACTCCCGCTACAGCCGAGTCGACTCCTGATCGCGCGAGTCGACTCCGACCCCCCAACGGACATATTGTCAGGTTGTGCAGAGTGTGCAGAACGGGCAGAAAAAGGTCTCTAACGGCTAGTTTCCATGGGGGATGGTTTAAATAGCCACAGAGGACTGTAGCAAGGCAGAGAACTACCATTCCATTCAAAGAGATCAAGCTTTCATTCTCTGCAAGTTGGTTTTCAACGAAAAGAGGGAAGAGCGGCATTAACTCCATCCAACTTCCTCTTCCCAGCATTTAAAGAAGCCTCCTCCTGCATTCAAGTCGACCAGACATTCAAGAGGAGACCCGAAGCTCAAGAAGCCCTACTCAACTCCAACTCAAACGTGTTTGAGGGCTTCTAACCTCTCTTCAGTTTATATTGTTATTTATCTGCTTTTGAGAAGCTTTGTTTTCTGTTTGTCCCTTTTATTTACATATTGTCTTTGCTTGGTTCAATCGGGGGATTGAATCAAGGGTGTAGAGGTTGGTTGGTGAGCCGAGTGTAAAACCAATGTGTAAGGGTTCGATTGTGATCCCGGAAAAACAATCGGGGTGGTTCTAGTCGGTGAGCCAGGGAAAACCGACCGAGTTCGTTGTGAGCTCGTAAAACAACAAGTTTGGTTGTGAGCTTGTAAAACAACCGGCTGTAATCCAAGGAGTTATAGTGAATTCCCAAGTGAGACTTGGGGAGTGGACGTAGGAGCAAGGGTTAGCTCCGAACCACTATAAAATATTGTGTTTGTGATTGTTTGTCTCTCTCTATTTCTCTCATTTCATTCACAGCACATAACAACTAATTAATCATCTCACAAAAGCATTAATTAGTCATCCACAAAAGTTTCAATTGCAAAATTATTTTAAAACCCAATTCACCCCCCCCCCCTCTTGGGTTGTCTATCTGGGCAACAAATTTGAACCCTTAGCCTGACAAGGACGATAGGGCTTGAATGAAAGAAGTATGTGCGGACCCGTGCGGGTGTGTGTTTAGTCCCATATTGATTATTTACCGAGGAGATTTTGGGTACTTATATAGGACTAAGGAATTCAAACAATACCTTCTGGCTAGCTTTTTTGGATAGGGTTCTAGGTTGTGATATGCTAATAGGTCTTTTTATAAATTGCCCCAAGAGGCAAGTACCATAAAATTGAAATCCAATATGTAGATGAGTAGAAGTCTATCTTCAAAATCGAGGAGGGACTTATGGATGGATGAAGATGCTTAGATTAACTAACACTCCAAGTATATTTGTGCAGGTAACAATCAAGTAATATAGCCCTTCATCAAGAGCTTATAAAGGTCTACTTTCATGACATTGTAGTGTACAGTGGATTAAGCCTAGCATACTTCCTAGGGATCGTCAGACTTTATTTTTCTCTCTCGTGAATGTCCCTTTTAATGGTTCATTAGAAGCTACAAGATAGAAAAAGGGGAGCCTAAAAAATATTCTGCCTATATGTAAGCTTATATATATATATCTATTTCTTCAGGTTATCCATGAAGCAGATCTATCTAATGTGGCAAAACATGAGCCTGATAACACGACACGGCCAAATTTGTTTGACTTAAAAACTGACATGGCACTATAGACGGTAAAGCCAGGTTTACCACGACCAATCCAAAAGCAGAGATGAGTAGACTAGAAGCAACCAACCTCTAGGACTATGCACTAACCGACATATAGTTCGATGATAGATGCTTCGCCCAGCCTCCATCCCAAATCGATTTGGGCCCTTTCACCTCGGGTAACAACTCCTTGCTTTATGCAAAAATGCGCTCCCTCAATCATGCCAACAGTTGAAGATTACCATAAAGGCCCTAAGCAATTTGGCCATATTTTAAAGTGGTTACAATGCAAGCTTGGACAGTTACAACACAATTTCAATATGTTACAACACAACCAGAAAATTCGGGATCTCGTGGCTGCAAATAGATTTTGAATCTCTCCATTAAGGTATGGCCACTAATGCATTAAGATTCTCAATCATCTTCTCCCACATATTTCTTCTCTAATTTCAATGGTCAGACCAAAATCAAACGAATCCTCCAATGTGTTGCTGCCTTGCGGGCTAATAGATGCTGAGGGATGAATTCCATATCATCGACTCGAAGATCACCAATAGGTTGGGGTGCAAATGGGTCGGGTTGGGTCGAGTCATGAGTGACCTCGACCCAACTCGGTTCCTTTTTGGAACATAATTTTGAACCAGATCCAACCCAGTAGAGATTGGATCGGGTTGGGTCCACAGCTACGATTTTTGACCTAACGGGTGTAAGAAAAATAATAGATGAAAGAAGGAAGAACTTATCAGTTGAGGCGTGATTTCACTGTCCTTAAGAATAGATCGCGCCCCTCGGAGATTGAATCTCGGTGTAGCAGGTAATGGCGGCCTATCCTCGGGAACAAGAAACAGAGAGGCTTTCGGAAACAGAGAGAGGATAGGTTAGATTAGATGACTCTATCGGATCTGATAGGGTTTAAAAAGAAAATGAAGAGGCGTATTTAAAAGACACATCGTTTTATGAAAGAGGTGTTTTTAAAGACGCGACGTTTTATCAAGAGATAACCAAAGAGCTGTTTTAAAGACGCGACGTTTTATTCAAAACAATTCAAAAAATAAAACGGCAAAAAGAAACCTGGCTCAAGCCCACACCCGCGGGGGGGGGGGGGGGGGGTCCCCCTGCGCGTGATAATCGCAACGCGCCCGGTTAAACGTTTCCGGATCGGATTCGCCAATTTTGGCTTGGACCTCCATTGGGCTCATGCGCGCGTGGGCTACTTTCTTTCTTTGCTTCACCAAGTTAGAAAGGCTGAATACTACATAAAGACCTTTTAAGTTTTATCTCTTTCCAATGTGGGACTAAAGGAAGTACACTAAACAAAAAGGCAAAAAGCAAAGAAGGGCAGAATTGGAATTTTAAAATATTCCAACAACGGGCCATTCGGGTCGAGTTGGATCCATGTATAACCCGGACCCAACCCAAAAAATTCGGGTTCGATTCGGGTCTAAGTCAGGATCGGTTCGGGTCAACTCATCCATCGCTTTAGAACTTGTTTGCATCTTCACAGTCTGTGGCCTGTGGGCTCAATTAATTTTACAAATTCGGGTCGAGTCGGGTCGGGTTGGATCATAGCATTGAAAATTCAAAATTATTTAAATTTCAAATGGGTCAGCTCAGGTCTGAATTCAATAAACCCAGATCCGACCTAAAAAATGGAACGGGACCAACTTTAGTACCCGACCCGACCCCATAAGTCTTCCAAAATAAGTCAGATCAGGTCTAAGCGGATTGGGTTAGGTCGGATGGTCAATCTGACCTATTTGCAGCACACTATCTGCAAGAAGTTTTTTAAAAAATTAACCATCCCCTTTAATTACCCATCACCTCCCATGTATCCTTTTTGTATGAAAATCTCTACAACGAGGGAAGCAGGGAATCCGTGACTTCTGATTGGGTCGATGCGCGTGCATGCGAGAGAGAGAGAGAGAGAGAGAATGTAAACGCGGAGTTGAGGAGAAACTAAAGGCGAAGTGAATGTGGCCGGAAAGGGAAATGAAAACGATGTGAGAGAAGAGAGGGCGGTGGGGAATCGGGCCGGGCGAGGACGGTGGGGCCTCCCGCTTGGCCGCGGTCCCATGCCTCTCCTCCTTCCTTCCTTTGCCGGCCTCTTGTCTCCTCCCCAAACTAAACCGGCCAAAACCCATCTATTCTCCTCCACTGCACGTGCATGCTCCCTCCTCTCTCCTCAACACCTACATCCATCAATCATTCACTCCAATCTTCTTCTTTCCCCAACCCCACCCCCATCCCTTATTATATATATATATATATATATATATATATTAAACGTCCATACGATCACCTCGCTGCTCCCACCACTCCACTCCTCTTCTCTCCTCTCCTCTCCTCTCCCCTCCTTTCCTCTCCCATCCATTCAAAAGAAAATAATAAGAAGACACTTTTCTCCTTATTTTGATCTCTATATGTCACTTGTTCGCCCAGCAGCTAGCATAAGGAATTAACCATCATGCACCCTCCACCCAGCCATGGCTTCTTCACCAAAGGTGGTGGTGGTGCCTCCATGTCTTCTTCACAGCAAGAGGAAGAAGAGCACTCCATACTTCTCCTCACTCTTTGGCCCCCCGGCCAGCAGAACAACCCTTCTTCTTGTTCCTCTTCCACTTCCACCTCTTGGTCCCAGTCCAAGTCCAATAAACAACACCCCCTCTCCCACCCATTGAACCGACCAGATGATGATGACTCCAACGTGACCATCGCCCTTTCTATAGGGCCTCCCAGCGCAAGCGTTAGTGCAAGCATGAGTACCAATGCCGCCGCCACCACCACCACCACCACCGTCTCCAACTCCACCCCAAGCCAGTACTGGATCCCTTCTGCCGCCGAGATCCTCGTCGGCACAACCCAGTTCTCCTGCACCGTGTGCAACAAGACCTTCAACCGCTACAACAACATGCAGGTCTAGCTAGTATCCGATGCATGGTTTGCTTCGCTGCATTCGCTTTCACTACTTTGGTGCTACAGTCATTTATCAATCATGCTCATGCTCGGTTAGATATATATTCTTTGGACAGATGCACATGTGGGGGCACGGCTCGCAATACCGGAAGGGGTCGGAGTCTCTGCGAGGGGCAACGAAGACGACGGCTTCACCGTCGATGATGAGGCTTCCGTGCTACTGCTGTGCCGAGGGGTGCAAGAACAACATCGAGCACCCGCGGTCAAGGCCGCTTAAGGACTTCCGGACACTGCAGACACACTACAAGCGCAAGCACGGGGCACGGCCGTTCGGGTGCCGCAGGTGCGGGAAGGCCTTCGCGGTGCGCGGCGACTGGCGTACCCACGAGAAGAACTGCGGCAAGCTGTGGTTCTGCATCTGCGGCTCCGACTTCAAGCACAAGCGCTCCCTCAAAGACCACGTCCGGTCGTTCGGCGGCGGCCACGCTCCCCACATCGTGGAGTCGATGAATGTAGATGAGGAGGAAGAGGAGGAAGAGGGTGAGGATGTTGATGAGGGAGGAAATGGAGAAAACGGTAACATGCGCTGTTAGTTAGTGAACTAAACATCTATTTTCAGAACTTTAAACCCACATTAGATTATAGGATATTAATATATATATATGTGTGTGTGTGTGTGTATATGCATATATGTATGTATATGTATATGTGTGTGTGAGAGAGGAAGGGGCATGGTCTCATTCTGAGAGTTCTTTTTATCTTTTTCTTTCGCTTACAGTTCAATGGTCTGCCATTGTCTCTTGTGAATGAGACAGGAGAGGGAGAGATATTTTTACGAGTTTCTTTTTCTTTAGCTTTTTCTGCCCCGTCATTCTTAATGTAAATGTGATGCCAGAGCAGAAGTTTTAGGAGCAGACAAGCAATGTAAATTAGATTCCAGTCTAAACCATCTTCTTAAGCTGCCAGTAGCTTCAGATCTTGCGGGCTTCAGGACTTGTTTGGTTCGCCGAAAGTGGGGAAGAGAGTGTGGCTAATAGGAAAATGGAGAAAGACTACAGATTTGGTTGGAGTTTTCGGAGAAAAGAGAGGGGTAAGTAGCTTTTCAATGAAAATAAGATTTTCATACTTCGGAATCGTTTGATTCATAAGAAGAATTTTTTCTCACTGGTTTGGTTGATCATGGATAAGTGGCACATTGCAGTTTGCTTATATTTGATTAATCATCTACTTTCTTAAGAAAGTTATACAGAAGAAAAGATCTTAACCCATAATATCCAAAAGCTTGATGGTACTTTTGGAAAAAAATACTTCAATTTCTAACCGGTGAGAGTTGGACTTTTTCATATCCCATATAGATTTTTCTTTCCTATAAAATCTAGAAATCTTATTTCTATAGGAAAGCTATTTTTCCATTTTCTCGTTGATCCCATTTTCTCACTCCTTTTTCTATAAACCAAATGAGATCTTAGTAGGAAAAAAAAAATCTATGTGGGACGTAAACAAGTTCAATTCGCATTGGCTGGGATTGAGGTAATTTTTTTTTTTCAAACATATCCTTAATCTTTTAGATAGAATGCTGGTAAGGTGTTTCTCTTTTATTAAGAGTAGAACAAATATTTGATGTAACCTTTTCATAAAAATAAATGCTCAACAAAACATAAGCTATTTTGAAATTTGTCATCTTTTATGGTCAGCTAAATATGCAAAAATATTATTATATGACAAAATCTATTCAGCCAATCAAACAATCTTTAATGATGAAGCTACTGAAACCCAATTCAAATGGCATCAACCTTTTTTCCCTATGTCAGCACAAACAAAGAAACACTTGGAGAGAGAGAGAGAGAGAGAGAGAGAGAGAGATTCTGATTTATGAATTTGCTAGCTATAGGCGTCTGAAACGAGTCTGTACTCATGTCTGTTAGCTGCGGCCACTGAGTTATTTATCGGGCTATGTACTCTCTCCTCCGCCCCTCTTTGCCAGACACACACTCACTCTCTCTTTCTTTGCCTCTCTCTCGATCGCCCTCCCACGACTGCTACTGTTACTGCAGACGCTTTGCGCAGGGGGTCAGAACGGTACGTGGACCACAGGGTGGTGCTGCTTTTAGAGCTTGGCCTCTTTCCTCACCGAGCCAACGACAACACAATCTTCAAAAAAACAGGCTCCCAAAAGCCTCGGTGCCCGGTGCCATAACATAGCACGGAAAGAGAAACCCGGATTACTACGTGCTTTTGCCCATTTCATGCATCAGATGCAACCGCGATGCCACGATGCGTACCATCTTATAATAATCTTGAAAGCAGACCACGTTATTAATCAACATGATATATATATATATATATATATATATATATATATATATATATATATATATATATATATATATATATATATATACATTTGTTCCCTGAGAGATAACATGACATGTTTATGTTAAAATGTTGTACATATGAAAAGGATGCCACCGACCAACATCCACTACCATGTGGCATGGCATGGTGTATGGCAAATGTCTTTCAGCCTTATCTTCTGGAAAGTCGAGCAGTACCTTCTAGTTCTATTATTGAAAAGGGAGTTGGGAAGCGGCGTTACCTCCATGCCCACGCATCAACTGGGAGATAGCTCTATATGCTACAAAACAAGAACTCCCGCGAGGACACGCCAGAGAGCTAAGCTCGCTGTGCCATGTACTGGGGCTTGCATGGATGTGCATGGATTCTGCGCATGAAGATACCTTCCTTGGGAGCAGGAGCGGGCTGAAAAGAGGTGGTGAGCTATTGGGAAGCTGGCATGGCAACGGATGCAGCAAAGCCGTAGACCTATTGCACGATGAATCTCGAACTGGGATCGGCTTCCATGCGGCCGGCACGTATAGCAGCATCTATGGCAGCAAGTTAAGGATGCAATGAGCAGTATCACGTACTGCTGCCATCCCTGTATAGATGCATGCCGCATGTATGCATGCAAAGTACGATTTAAGGAGGACGAGTTAGAGTTGGTTGACAGATGATCTGCAATATTCTTTTGATCAGTCATATATATAATTTATTTAGTTCATTATATTTCATGGAATGTTCCTCTTTATTTTGAAAATTCCAAATTTTCAGCTACTTTAATTTTCTTCCATATCTTTCATTTGCTCGTGGACAGATGCTTAGAGGAGAAGGGATGGAGAGGACTATATAAGGAGGAGGAATCCATTTCCTTCGCCCATGTCTCCTCTTGTACGGACCTCTCTCTCCTACAAATAGGAACGAGAGTAATAGACAATTTATAAACTGTTATAGGTAGGATCAATGCTTGTATACTTGCATACATATACGTGTGTATGGATACAATTTTTGAAGATTATATACAACCTTTGATGATTATGCTAAGATAAGATGCGTATCTTTGCACCATGAATCTATCATTGGCAAGTCCTACCACATATTGTAAGCTCTATAGCTAAATAAATGCAAAATATACCGGAAATCATTGGGCGTCTCCATTGCCAACATGCCTATTAGTCTTACATTCTTCATTCTTTTCGTGGAGCCCGACTCAATTCTAACGAAAATCAAAAGGTATGGTAACTTCAATAGTGAACTGCTCACAATTAGGTGGCTGAATTTCTGTAAACTTTCAGACAGGTTCCTAAAAGCAGAAAGCTGCACTATTATGGTCTTGGATTTGAGAACTTCTCTATTATAGGGCCACCCTGGAATTGAGTCATGAAAATTAATGGCTCCACTCCTCCATATTAATATTTAACAAGGATTTTAATTGGTCTCAAGATAAAGTATTAATAGATCTCTAATGGGTTGGGAATTTGATAGCCCTCAACCAGCCCAGAGTCGGAATATGACAACAACCTTAGCCCAAATTCAGAATTATGGCTAAAGTCATACCCAAATCCAGTCTCAGACAGGTTCAGAATTATGGCTCAGGTTAGACTCCACACCGAGGACAGGTTCAGCAAGCAGTCTACATGACAAAGGACGCGCCTAGCACATATAGGCCAAGACTAAGCACAATTTGTGCAGCCTGACCACCACTTGAGCCAGACCGGAACATTGTCTGGTTTAGCCCAATAAATTAAGGTACAAATTCAGGTTGAAACTTAGTTCAAACCCAACCCTAAGTGATCCAGAAGGATATTCACCGGACTCGATGTAGACTAATTTTGTCACTCTGAGCATTCATGAGAATCACTAAACTCGATCTAGAATACTTTGGCCACTATAAATATTCAGGAGGATCACCAGAATTGATGTGGACTATTTTGGCTACTACGTATATTCAGAAGGATCATCAGACTCGATGTGAACAACATTGGCTACTACGGATGTCGAGAAGGATCACTAGACTCCATGTGGATTATTTTGGCCACTACAAATATTTAGAAGGATCACTAGACTCGATGTAAAATATTTTGGCCACTACGAGCAAGGCTAGACAGGATTCAAGAGCAAGTTCCGCCACATCGAAAAGTCGAGTCGCATACGATGTTCGATTGAGATGATCTTTTTGTTTTGAAATTCGACATCTTTTTGAGATCTACAATTAGAAGGTTGAATTGGAATGAAATTTCACCGTTTAGACCCCAAGACGGGCTAGTCAAACTATTAGTTTTCTTTTCGAGTAAAACTTTGATCAGGCGTAGCTCTCTATCCAATAAAAATTCTGCGGAGCGATAGAAGGTAGAGTTGATGGAGAAGTCGAGAACTACCTCCTCGAGATTTTTAGCTTTTTTTACTAGAGATGTCTATTTTAGAAAAAAGAGTCCTACTAGAATTAAGAAAAGAAATCTGATCCAAATTGTGTAAGGGTGGACCTCATATTGTAAATAGAGGCTATGTACATCATTTTTTTAATAATTAATTAAAAAATTAAAGTTCTATTTTCGTGATTCCTCCATCTTCTTCTAGTTATCTTCCGAGAGATTCGAGTTGACCGGATTGAAGAAAATATTTTTTCTCTACGATCGGATCACTAAGAATCCATCCCCTATAGTCGCCGGCTGGTGAAACATTCGGCCATCTACCCTCCATCATGGGTTCTACATCTAGTCTAAATGCCATCACACTGGTGGGCTAATATCGGTCAGGAAGAAGGCCCTTGATCAAGATGTCATTAGTCATTTGATCTAGCAAAGATCCTCCAAAAATTAAAGATCTGATATTTCTTACATGTTCTTTGATTTGAATTCAAAATTCAAGTACATGGAGCAATGCCTTGACCAAGGCCAAGATGGAAGCTAAGAATAAGGTGTTGTTTCTTTTGTTTTGCTTAATTTTGATAATCAAATAATAATGTAATATTAGGGTTCGGTCTATATTACCTCTAAAATTCATCAAAAATTAATGGAAACTACTTCATTCTGCTCCTATGTTGCGTGCGAGCAATGGTGTCAATCACGATCGAAGAAATGGAAACCCATCCTACTTCTTCCCTAACAAGGTGGGATCCAACTTTATATCTGAGAATGTATATATACTACTATAATTCTCTAACAAAATGAGCTGATTTGGAACTTGACCTAGCTTCCTGGATCTCGGCTCATATATATATACACCCCCCATGGCGTATGCGATGGAGGGGAAAAGAAAGGAAAGGCTTCGGCCCTTGGAGCATCCAAATCTTTCTAATAATACAAAGAGAGATTTAAGGGAAGGTTCCATTACATGTTGCTTTCCTTCCGTGATATAAAGTGGGGCACTCCATCCATCAAAATACTCCAACCCCACGCGCGAGGGACCCACGCAGCGAAGGCTAAAGGCGGTGGCCGGAGCTTACGGCCACGCCAGAAAACGCCAAGGCCCATCTTCCAGTGGTCCACCAAAGCCACTGTTGCAAGTGTCTCGCCCATGCCCGCATCCCGTCCAACCCGCGCTGCGCTTCCTCAGTGTTTCTTTCTCGTCAAGCAGTGCGCAGGTGCTGGCCCGCTTGGTAACCTGGATCGCACGCTTGTTTTTGCGAATGACTCTCTCAGATAATAGATGTTGATGGAGACTTCGCAAGAGGCCTCTCATGGGGGCCCCGACAGCAGCTTGCTTCCCCCCGACCACGTACGCAGAGCCGAGTGTCGGAGCAGCCCACCTACAGTCCACCATTTGTTGCTTCCTTCTCAGAACTGTCATCATTCGTGAACTTGGTTAAAAAAAGCATAGCTGGAGACATGGTTTTCCTCTCGGATGCATTTGCTTCCTTGTTGGTTTTAGAGCAAACATGCAAGTGAAGCACATGAAAAGCTTGATTGGACGCCCGAATAGCTATTCCATGCGTAACGTCTATTTGCATTGTGAAACATTCAATAAAGAATGTCTGATGACCGAGATACTCGATAGATCAAGACAAGTCAAGGCCTGGTTGGATGTCGAAAGATCTTATTGGTCTGATATCAAGATTGACAGCAACAGAGCACAGGTTACAGCACCACGACTGTTGAAGTCTTTCATTCCCCCACTACCTCCCCCAGTTAGCAAAACACTTTTATGCTTTTGTCCAAAAATTGCACCGCTATAGACAATTTAAACAGATGGTTATCATCAATAAATACGCAGAACTGAAGCTCTTTTATCTGGATAGAAAAACCTTGGGGCTCTCATGGTTGCTGCATGCATCAAGACTTCCTCTGGAATCTTGATGCCAATGCATCACTTGCTTCACATGCTTCTCGTTACCCCTGATCCTATTTGCTCATGGTGTCATATATTCACTGAAAATATTAACCACGTATTCTTTGAGTGCAGGAGTTAACACTCTAAATCTTACTTGCCACAATTTAGCAGATCCTGGATAATCTTACTTAGTCATGCATATCTACGGTACGAGAAATTAAAATGAGGTCTTTGTTTGACTGACATTTTACAAATAGCTCTAACATGATTAGCATTTCGCATGGTTACTATCAAACTTATACAGGTGCATCGCAAACTCGCTGTTAATTACCTGTAATTGTTCGCTTGGTTGTTGTCCAACTTATGCAGGCGCATCGCAGAGGTCCTCAATATTCCATAGCCACAATACTTGAAGAGTGTTACAAGCGAATGAATGATCCTGCAGAATAATCGTCACGCATATTTTCTGGAAGGCTAATCAATTCTGGACTGGGCCGCCAATTGGAGCAAGTGAGATAGTTAACAGTTTTACATGAGTTGATTCTTTTGCCACTGCTAAAGTTCTTGGAAATTTGATATTTCTGAGTCTTCAAAAAGAACATCTCATGCTGCAGTGACATTTGATTCGCCTTTAAATTGTCAAGAATATGTACTTTTTTGTCCTCTACGTTATCTGCCAACATAAGAGAACAAATTTATGAACATATTGCAAAATTCTCATTCAAAGACCAAAATCCACAAAACTTATGGTATGTTTTTTGGAGTATTTAATAAAGTTGGATATGAATTTGATGCAATTGGAGAGAAAAAAAGGAAGAATTCTCTTAATTCGTTCAACTCGAATCTCCCAAAAAAAAAAAAAAAAAAGAAGATGAAAGAATTGTGAAAGTAGAACTTAAGTTTCATTTTCTTTCATTTATACTCCATACCTTCTAAACTGAGATACATAGTTTTTATTTATAATACCAGTGAGATTCTCCTTTCACAATTTAGGTTGGATTCCTCTCTTAGTTCAAATAGGACTAGATCTTCAAAAATAAATATGATTGATAGAAATAATTTAAAAAAACTAAAATTCTATAAGACGTAGATCTCAACTTCTATATCAACTTTATTTTTTGTTCCTCCATCTAATTCTTCATGTATTAGGAGATAACATCTTATCAAAGTCTTTCTCGAAAAGAAAAGTTTGTTTTAGCCATCCATAAATGGGCTCCAAATGATGGGATTTTGGTTTGATTCAATGCTCAAAAAAGCTACTTGATTTCAAAATAAAAGATCATTTTAATCAGATATTGTACAGCCAAGTTATCACCTCCTTAGTTTGGCATATGATTCGGGTTTCTGGTGCAGCAGATCTTGCTCTTCGATCATGTTCAACCCTACTTGTAGTGGTCAAAGTGATCCATATTGAGTCTAAAGTTCCTCCTTGATCGGGGATCTCCTTATTTAGGGGATTTAACTTTCATTAAATTAGAACTGAAGGTGGAAAAATATACTTGCTTCCCTTTCTTATGGTTGAACCATCTTGCTTTGCTCGAAAATAGTTTCTAGCCTTATTCTTTTTTGCTCTCGGGTCTTAGCGAGCCATTTGTTCTGCTCTTGCATTTGGACTTCATGGTAGAGACATTCTTTGCCGCCTTCCTCATCGATGATGACTACAGCTGCTCCTCCTCGATCTGGATCTTGGTAGATCGGCCAATGGAACCAAGAAATGAGGGCTTGATCTCTTATAAGTGGTATGAGCTTCTTGTACCATTATCGCAAACTTATTGCATGCATTAACAAGTCGCTTTTCTTGGGCAATAGTTGCAAGGTCGATGTTACCTTATGTTCTAAAGGCATTGATCGTGAACTCCTTCCCGTCCTTTATAAGAGGATACTTCCTTTGTTGTTTGTATATGACTACATCTTGATCGTAAAGGTACGAACTCCTAAGGATGTCCTGACAAATATATATCTAAAGAAATGTTTCGCATGTTACCTCAATATACCTCTCAGTTATGATGAACTAGAAGGTACACTACTTAATAATCTTTAACTCGATATCTTTCTGAATCCAATTGAGAGGTTAAGAATGTGGATGAAAGCTTGGTCTCTAAACTAAATTTTTAGAGATGAGATTCTTCTAGCTTTCAAGATCTACAATAGCCTCGATGATTCTCTACTTCACTTGGATCTTCAAGTGAAAAAGTTTCTCTTGCACCTCAAGATCTGCCTCAGTTACTAGCTCGAATTTTCTTGCCATCAAGCTCAGTGTGGAGTCTGCTTGCTCGAGCTCGGGCAACTTCTCAACTATTACAGCATTGAGAACTGCCTTTCCTTTCTTCTTGGAATTATCATCCTTCAGCTTCTTTCTCTTCGGCTGTAACTTGGGGTGGAACTTTCAACATTTCTCCTTAGTGTGTCTATAGATGTAATATTGATCATAACAATTTTTCTGAGTCGTGTTGACATAATTCCTACTTTGCTCCGTTTGTTGACCTAGATTTTTGTCATTTTTTTTGAACTTGTTTCATTTTTTGCCTTTTCTAGGTCGATTCTTCTCCTCAACCCTCATAATATACAAAGTGTGCAACTTTATTGAAATTTTATTAAACACACTATCATATTGAGCAATACATATTTGCGATACGACAAACTGAAAAGAAAAGTAAGATATGGATAGTCGATGAATACTACCAAACTATCAGCGGCAAACAGAGCAGAAATACTAAGCAGAAATACTATTCTACAAATCCTTGGATGGAAGGATTGGCAGCTTAACGAATTGAAATGTAACATTGCCACTAAGAAACTTAATACATATCGAGCACCAGCACTAGCAGTAAAATAGCAGAGATTTATATGATATTTTTAACATACATTAGTTTAAGTACAACTAACTCAATACAGCAAGATAGGAATCAAGCATCAAGCAAAAGGGTGACAAAAGACTAGATCTTGATGAATAGAAGGAACAATATAAGTGATGTAGGTATTAGCTAAACTTCATCGAGGCTAAAGTTAAAATTAAGATTTCCACTTGGATAGCATCCTCTTCCAAAATGAACTAGACTTAACAACACATACAATGAAACCCTTTTGTTTTTTCCAATCGCTTGTAAAACTCTTAGAGCTTCTAGCAGTAAAGCTTTGTTGGAGCAAAATAGATGCTAATAACATGCAAATCATTTCAAATAACAATAAAACATAGAGCTGAACAATGGGGCACAAGATAGGCTCAAAACCACT
This sequence comes from Phoenix dactylifera, assembly GCF_051530095.1. Classification (NCBI taxonomy): domain Eukaryota; kingdom Viridiplantae; phylum Streptophyta; class Magnoliopsida; order Arecales; family Arecaceae; genus Phoenix; species Phoenix dactylifera. Next base: position 25,438,505 of record NC_143198.1, on the reverse strand, counting down.
TCATAAAATCCTTCATTTCAACTATGAAAAACTGAAAATAGAACTTATAAATATGCAGAAAATCAGCAACTAGAAAGATGTATTTTCTTCTTGTAGTCTTCTTCCTTTTAATACAAAAATATACTCAAGAGATTTTTCCTACCAAGCTCTTAGCACCCTCTTCTTTTCTTTCAAAGAGGAACTCAAAAGAAACACCCTCATACCATAAAACCTATGGGCTGATTTTTCTCCTTTTTTTTAATATAAAGTGGGACTTAAACAAAGAGACCATTAAGTACACTAAAAAACTGGGAACTTACATAAGATGCCATAGAGTAAAAAGTCAAAAAAATCCATTAAATTGTGTTGGTTACTAAACTTAGTTTTTAATATTTAGTAACTTATGGTTTTATTTCAATAATTGTATATTAGTATGGTGAGGAGTTACATGTCTTTTGGTTTTTTGGTCATGTGGGAGTTATATGGAGTTATAAGAAATTTATTTAGAGAGAGTTATTTGAGATTTATTTGGGGTTATGAACGGTGTAATGACTAATTCAATTAGGGAGGTTAAAAGACCATCTAAAGTCCCTATAAATATCCATGTACGATCTAATTGTGTTTGGATGTGAGTTAAATGAAAATTATTTTTCTTCCAAACTTTCTTCTTGAGTGTTCTTCCTCATATTTTTATCTAACAAAGTGGTATCAGAGCTAGATTGATCCAATGGCCAACAATACGATGGCATTTTCGGTTCCTCAACTCACCAAAGGCAACTACGAAAATTGGTGCATCAAAATGAAGGCACTTCTTGGCTCGCAAGATGCATGGGAGATGGTTGAAAAAGGCTATGTGGAGCCTGAAGATGAGGCGACTTTGACGGAGAATCAAAGGCAATCGCTAAGGGAGTCAAGGAAGAAGGACAAGAAAGCTCTTTTCTTGATTTATCAAGGATTAGATGAAGCCACCTTTGAGATTGTTGGAGCTGCTACAACATCAAGACAAGCTTGGAAATTTCTTCAAAAAGCATACAAGGGTATTGATAAGGTAAAGAAGATTCGTCTTCAAAGCCTTAGAAGTGATTTTGAGTCTTTACAAATGAAAGATTCAGAATCTATTGCTGATTATTTTACAAGAGTTATGGTGATTGTTAATCAATTAAGGAGGAATGGTGAAACTCTAACCAATGTTCGAGTGGTGGAAAAGGTGTTGCGGTCTTTGGACCCGAAATTTGATTTTGTTGTTGCAGCTATAGAAGAATCCAAAGATTTGGAGAAAGTGACAATTGAAGAAATTATGGGCTCTTTGCAAGTTCATGAGAAAAAGCTTAACAAAAGAAAGGAAGAAAAGTACAAAGCAAGGTTGGTGGCCAAAGAATATAGTCAAAGGTATGGTATTGATTATGAAGAGGTATTTGCTCCCGTTGCTCGTATGGAAACAATTACATTGTTAATTTCTTTGGCGGCTCAATTTAAATGGCAAATATTTCAAATGGATGTAAAATCGGCATTTTTGAATGGTTTTCTTGATGAAGAAATATATGTTGAACAACCACAAGGTTATATCAAAAAAGGAGAAGAGGAGAAAGTTCTCAAGCTAAATAAGGCTTTATATGGCTTAAAGCAAGCTCCAAGGGCGTGGAACCAAAGAATTGATTCTTACTTTCTTGAAAATAATTTTATGAAGTGTCCTTATGAGCATGCACTCTATAGTAAGGTGAATGAAAATGGAGATATATTTCTTGTTTGCTTGTATGTTGATGACTTGATCTTCACAGGAAGCAATCCAAATATGTTTATGCAATTCAAGAAATCTATAATTCGGGAGTTTGAAATGACAGACATTGGCCTTATGTCCTACTTTTTGGGCATAGAAGTGAAGCAAACTGAAAATGACATCTTCATTTTACAAGAAGGATATGCAAAGGCAATATTAAAGAAGTTCAAGATGGAAGATTGTAATCCAGCAAACACTCCAGTGGAATGTGGCACAAAATTAACGAAGTATGGTGATACAGAAAAGATTGATCCTACTATGTTCAAGAGCCTAGTTGGAAGTCTTCGTTACTTGACATGCACAAGGCCGGATATATTATATGGAGTTAGACTTGTGAGTCGTTATATGGAGGAGCCAAAATCATATCACTTGAAGGCCGCTAAAAGAATCCTTCGGTACATCAAAGGTACTATTGGACAAGGCTTATTTTATTCTTCTTCCAAAGATTTTTGTCTTGTAGGTTACTCGGATAGCGATTGGGGAGGAGACTTGGATGATAGAAAAAGTACTTCCGGCTATGTATTTTACTTGGGAGACACTGCATTCACATGGTGTTCGAAGAAGCAGCCAATTGTTACTCTTTCTACATGTGAAGCCGAATATGTAGCTGCCTCCTCCGGTGTTTGTCATGCAATTTGGCTAAGGAAGCTTGATGCCGCACAAATGCGGAAAAAGAGGAGAAGAAGGAAGAACAAGAGAGGAAGAAGGAAGAAGAGGTTCTAGAGACACAGGAAGAAGAGAAGGGGAGGAGGAGGAGGAAGAATAAGATCTGGGAGGAAAAGAAATTCTTAATCATTCATTAAACCCTAATCATGAAAATAGTTTCCTATATATAGGGCCCAAATACACAACTTGCATAAACCCCCCTTACATAGAAATAAATCCTAATGAACCCACAAATAACACAAATAAGCCCTAAAATGCAAATAAGCCCAGAAATAAAATAAACCACAAATAAACCCTAGAATGCAAATAAGCCCAAAAATAAAATAATAAAATAAATATGCAAATAAACGAGTCTGGCTCAATCCGGGGGCTCAGGATCATCTGGATGAAGGGCTCTGATGTCCCCATCAACTCCTCCCGGGTGAGAAAAACTCGACCCCGTCGAGTACAGGTCTGGCCGGCTGTCGTACTGCTCCAGAAGATCGGGGTCAATGCGCTGCAACTGTGCTTTGGAAATCCACGTCACATCAGACTTCGGTCGACCTTTCCACCGAACAAGGTAACGTTGGTAACCACCGTTCCTGCTTGAAATAACCTGCTCATCCAATATATGTTCTATTTGTTCTCTGCGTGCATGAAATTTGGGAGGTGGTGGCTCAACAGCAGGTAATAGGGCAGGGTGTCCAACATGGGCAGGTATAGCAATAAAGGGGTCAGAAGGCAGGAATATTATCTTTTTGTATGGGACTAAATCTTCAATATTAAATGTCGCACTAATCCCATAGTCATCAGGAAGATCCACAACATATGCATTCGAACTGGTTTTCTTTAAGATTTTGAACTGTTCTGCACTACAAATTTGCAATTTCTTAAACGTTTCCGAAGAAAGTCGTTCAAACCTAATTCTTATCATGATGTAATCTCTTTCACTTAACTCATTATAACGTCTGTGTAAATCAGCAAAGGATTTATATTTTAAGTTATTAAAGTGACTACAATTGCTGATTTCTCGATGCAATGAATGTGGATGTGATACAATTGATTGTGCAGACTCAAAGACTCTATACTGATGAGACATGAAAAACAGGTCTATGGGTTGCCTAGGTTTGTAATCATGCACTACTTCGAATGGACTCATACCTATGGACTTGTTAACCGAACTATTACATGCAAACTCAACTGTCGGTAACATTAAATTCCAGGTCCTAGCATATGCATTCGGTCTGAGCCTATGATGTAGAAGGTTGGGCAGAGATGCTCCGGGAACTAGATCGATTGCGCGTTGGATATCATGCATTAGAGAAAGTGCATCCGGAAGATCATCAGGGAGTGCATCATGAAACTCCTCTAGAAGGGAAACTACTACCGGGGAATGTTCAAGGTTGGACTCCGCATGGGTAACTTTAGCTACAAGTGCCAATTCAGATGATTGGCTCTCAATATCTGTCACTACCTCTTCCACAGTTATGATGTGAAGTGGCTTGGTTGTACTTAGATCACTAGTCTCCCTTTGGGAATCATTTTGGACAAAGTCTAATTCTGTAAGTTCGTCTTCAAAGTCTTCTTCATAGTCTTCTATATTTGGTTCATAGACTTCTTCGACATATTCGGCCTCTTGGTTCCTAACTTCTGGTTCAGTAATCGAGTAGGTTTTAGTGGAACATTGGGGCGCTATGTGGCCGAATTGTTGACACCTAGAGTATTGGGTTTGGTGCCTAGGAGAGTGGGGAAGGACTACAGGTGGTGCGACCAAACTGATTTTAGGTTGGGCTGTAACAGAGGTTGGCGATTTAGGGATCCTAGAATTTTGCACGAGCTCACGGATCTCTTGTCTGAATTCCTTGTATCCAGCCCGTATGGCAACGATCTGTTCCTTGATAGACCTCAAAATGTCGGAATTCATGGTAGCTACAGGGGTTTTAGGTTGACTGAGATAGTACTCCATATCACTACAGGTTGGCATGCAATGATGACACTGGGTGATGATGTGAAATGCAGTGTCACTAATGAAACCTTAATAACTATAATGTAGGACCAAAGTTGATGCTGGACAACCTACTAATGCAATCTGTTATGACTTCAGAAATCAGCAAGTCTTCACAATAATAACTTAAAATTTAAATGTTGCTGATTTTTACTTCGGTTATTCAGAATTAAGGATTAAGATTATTCAATTTAAGAAGTTAGATTGCAATCAAGTAGTACAGTTGTTCTGATCCTAAATCAATATGATCGAAGAATGTTGAGAAGCATCCAGTTGTTAGGGTGTGCTAATTTAATATTTAGATTTTAACAGGGCAAATAGGATGGGTTTGAAAATAGGAGTTCTATGTTCTGAATTTTGACAACAATATAAATTTTCAAGTATATGGCTATCATGCAAGAGAACTAGAACATAATTAAATGAACAAATCCAAGAAAAATGGAAACCTATCACCTGTGGCGGATGCAGTCAACCAGAATGGTGCGTTCGAGGTCTGGGGCGACTATCAGAAGCGAAGTGCAGCTGATGGGCTTGAAAAGGGAGGAGGGATGGGGTGGTGTGGCCCCCCTGGAGAAGAAAAGGCCCGTTGAAAGGGGCTCTGCAGTGGCTCGGCCTGCTGACTTGGGCTCGTGAGAGAGAGTCGGGGCAGGCTCCTGCTGCGTGGGCCTGGGGTCGGCCCGTGTTGACTTTAGAAGGAGGGTGGGAGGCGCGTGGGATCGGCCAGATAGGAAGGGGTTTGAGGGGAAGAGGGGCGGCGGAAGGTGACAGGGGTTCGAGATGGGGACGGCCGGCGGCGGAGCAGAGGAGGCGGCAGGCAGGTGGCGGCGGTCTGGTGCAGCGGCAAACGGAGGGCAAGCCGGAGGCGGCGAGGGGCTTTGGTGGAGGGGACGGCGATGGGAGTTCGGAAGGTTGCGGCGAGGCGGAGGCAGCAGTGGGCGGCGTGCGATCGGAGAAGAAGCGGTGGGGGTGGCGAAGGCGGCCAGGCGGAGCGGCGTGGTGGAAAAAATGCTCGGACCGGCGGTTGCGAGGGCGGCAAGACGAAGGCGGCGCTGCGGTGGAACGGCGACGGCGGTCGCGGCAAGGACGGGCGGCGCTGTGGACGGCCGCGGTGACGAAGGCGGACGAAGGCGGTGGCAAGGCGGCGAGGCGGGCGGCGACGGCGGACGAAGGCGGTGGCGAGGGTGCTCACGGTGAGGAAGATGAACAGGTACCTTTTTTTTTCCTTTTTTTTTCTTTTTTTTTTCTTTTTTTTTTACTTTTTTTTAACTCAGACCCGTTAGGCTTCGGGTTAACGGGTTTGACCCGATCCGATACCCTTTACGGACCCGTCACGTGTGGGTCACGTGAAATTTTTTTTTTTTTTTGGACCCGGGTTATGGGTTGTGGGTTAACGGGTTGAGAACTCCCCGTTACCCTGATTCTTTCTTCAACCTCCCGACGGATTCGGGAGGGCGTCGATCTTCGCGGCGGCGGCTGCGGGCCGGGACAGGGATCACGACGGCGGCTCCACGACCTGCGGCAGCGGCGAGATCACGGCCACGGCTTCGTGGCCTGCGGCGAAGGTCGGCGGCGGTCCCCTCTATGGACCCGATGCAGGCGGTTGGCGGCAGACGCGGGCGACCCGGGTTGCAACGGCGGAGGGAGGCGTTAGGGCGGCGACGGAGAAGGAGAGCGGTGTCCCACTTCTGGATCTGGCCACGGACGGTGGCCACAGGGGTCGCGGCCGAGAGCTTCCTCCGTCAGGACGGTTGCCGCGCGGTTGATATCAGGACGGCGGGCTTCCGTGGGGTCACGGCGACCTCCGGCAGCGAGTCGAAGCGGCGGCGCTGGTGTTGTCGTCAGTGAGGGATGGAAGTGGTGGCCGCGATCGCGGGGACGGGTGGTCACGGGAACAGGGAACCTGCAAAGGTTTGTTTTTTTTTTTTTTTTTTTGGAAGGCTTGATGATGGAAGCGGGTGGTAGTGGGCAGTGGGAAGTCAAAGGAGAAAGGCGGAGGCGGAGGCGGTGGGGTGAAGCTGTGTAGCGGGCGTGGGGGTGACTATTCAAATGGCAGCAAAGAAGAAAGGCGCTGTGTAGGGTCTGGGGCTTTGGCACAGGGGCAAAGCCGAGGCTCTGATACCAAGTTGATGCCGCACAAATGCGGAAAAAGAGGAGAAGAAGGAAGAACAAGAGAGGAAGAAGGAAGAAGAGGTTCTAGAGACACAGGAAGAAGAGAAGGGGAGGAGGAGGAGGAAGAATAAGATCTGGGAGGAAAAGAAATTCTTAATCATTCATTAAACCCTAATCATGAAAATAGTTCCCTATATATAGGGCCCAAATACACAACTTGCATAAACCCCCCTTACACAGAAATAAATCCTAATGAACCCACAAATAACACAAATAAGCCCTAAAATGCAAATAAGCCCAGAAATAAAATAAACCACAAATAAACCCTAGAATGCAAATAAGCCCAAAAATAAAATAATAAAATAAATATGCAAATAAACGAGTCTGGCTCAATCCGGGGGCTCAGGATCATCTGGATGAAGGGCTCTGATGTCCCCATCAAAGCTACTAAAGGAGATACAATGTCCACAAAAACAACCTACAAGATTGTTCATTGACAACAAATCTGCCATATCACTAGCCAAGAATCCCATCTATCATGAAAGAAGCAAGCACATTGATACTCGATATCATTTTATAAGAGAGCACGTGAAGGACAAGGAGATCGAGCTTGTTCATGTCAAATCTTAAGATCAAGTAGCGGATATATTCACTAAGCCCCTCAAGAGTGAAAATTTTTGCAAGTTAAGGAGTTTGCTTGGAGTTGCAAAACCAAGTTTAAGGGGGGGTGTTGGTTACTAAACTTAGTTTTTAATATTTAGTAACTTATGGTTTTATTTCAATAATTGCATATTAGTATGGTGAGGAGTTACATGTCTTTTGGTTTTTTGGTCATGTGGGAGTTACATGGAGTTATAAGAAATTTATTTAGAGAGAGTTATTTGAGATTTATTTGGGGTTATGAATGGTGTAATGACTAATTCAATTAGGGAGGTTAAAAGACCATCTAAAGTCCCTATAAATATCCATGTACTCTAATTGTGTTTGGATGTGAGTTAAATGAAAATTATTTTTCTTCCAAACTTTCTTGTTGAGTGTTCTTCCTCATATTTTTATCTAACAAATTGGGCTTAATTTTCTAATAAGCTTTACTGTTTTGTGGAAGAATTGGGGAGAAGGCAAGGAACTGCAGAAATTTTTTGCATTTGCTATCTTCAACATCAATCTCCAGGTGATATTTCACTAATTTGCAGGTAAACAAAAAGACAATAATAAATAGCAATTTGGAACCAACTTTGTAGGGCTACGAATTGATGTTAGGACTGAGAACCAATTCGGGAAAAGCTCTTTGGCGTTCTTGAGAGAAAAACAGGAGCTGCCCAGGAGTCGTGCTTCATTTCTAGGATGTCAGGAAGAGTCGTTCTCGTTCAAGTATTTAGGACTGTCTCTTCACCATCCTATGCTCATATAAGAGGTTGGATGTCGCTCGTTTGAAATGTCGAAGAGAAGTTGGCCAGTTGGAAAGCTCGATTTCCTCGATAAGAGGAAAATTGTCATTGGTGAATTCGGTGCTGCTGTCACCCATTCTAACTTAATTCAAATGTCAGCCTTCTTGCTGCCTATGGGTGAGAACAAAGATCGCTGCAATCGTAAGTCAAGTCAGATTTGGTCATTGTCTGGGCAATTGGAAGTTGGTGTGTAGACTGAAGAGAGATCGAAATTCTTCAGCAGGTTCATTTGAATGATCAAAAGGATAAGTAGATTTCAATAAAAGCACTTTGCGTTTTTTTCCCATCGTGGTGGGCTTATCTCACCTTACCATCTTCCTATCAGGAAGAATGCAATAGCGAAGAAGGTAATGGTGTTCTTGTGATTGTCATTTTGCTCACAGCTGACAACTTGAAGTAAGAGGACATGGGAGTACTCCTGTGTTCTGTGGAGTGGAAGAGGAGACGTTCAATCGCTGTTTGGAAATTGCAGAGGTGTGGCCGGAGCATGGAGACACTTCCGCCGTGGTTTAAAGCTCCTAAGATGCTAATACAAATTTCCAACGTTCAGTTGTTAACAAAAAACCCCGTAGAAGACCCCTATGAAGCAAAATACATTTGTAGACCATGCATACAACCATTTTTCAACGATGCTCATCTCTAGAGAGAACAGGAAAGAACTAGGACTAAATGGAATGTAAGAGAGAGAGAGAGAGAGAGAGAGAGAGAGAGATGTGTGGTACCTTTTTCTTGGTTGCTGGCATGGTCGTATGCCTCCCAGAGATCTGAATTGGAGATTGGCGGGAGAGATGAAAGGAGGAGAGAGAGGGAAGAATGGGCTTGGGTTTGTGTTGAGTGCACGGTGATCTTTTATTATTTCGGATCAGGTGGCTGATGGGCACGGGGATGAAGGGGTCGAGAGATGAAACCAACCCGTGATCTGAGGTATCTTTTGGGCTTTGAAGCTATAGGGCCTCGGCCCTCCACGTTTTGTAAGTTGTTGGATCCGTAAGGCCATCTACAGTTATTAGTTATAGGTAACGGCAATATTCTACTATGGAGGGGACTCAGGATCCTCTATGATGCACGGTTTGCACTATAATACTTTACAGTCCTTGATAGCCACCATCAAGAGATAGATAGCTATCAACATTGACACGTTGTGTATGGTATGCAAGACTATATCAATAGTGATGCGCTATGTATGGCACGTAAGGTCTCATGTTTGATAACAAGATGATTGTCATCGAGCACTGCATAGAACTCTACGATATAAATTGTGCACTGCAAAAGATTTATTCTCTCTGGAGGGAGCACCTCGGTAAAAATTTGGCATCAAGAAAGGGTGCAACTTAGGGATCACAATCGTCTATGCAATGCATAATAACCCGTGATCACACGAACCATGAGAGCTCCATGCATGGTACCCAGCATCGCACATTGCATGGCCTGTGAGGCTGTGACCAAGCTTCAGTTTGAAGATAGACACTAAATGATGCATGCCTGAATCCCCCAATAGATTCTCTCATCACACCATTGGAGATGAGCATCTTTTGATTTCCTTAATTTGCATGTTCTATATCTCAAAGAGTTATGGATATTATGTTCAAACTAAATATCTTAATTAGGACCGGCTTTTTTTTTTCCGGCAGTTATCAGGCTGTGTTTGGATGTCCAGGAAAATCACAATATTTCAAGATTTGTTTCAGTTTCCAACACATATGGAAAATATGTATGTCTTTTTTATTCATTCATGTATTTATTTATTATATGATATTGAAGAAATATTTGTTAGGTAAAAAGACTGAATGATGACCTGATAGCCATATAACGATTAGAAATTGTATGAAAATAAAATGAAACATGTGGCACGAGAAGATCTTCCGTAGCATTATTTACTAAATGAGAGTTAGAAATAAACATATCACAAGCAAAAGCAATACACATGAGAAAAAAGTTATTTTGACATTTTCTCTCTATAAAGAAAGTGGACTCTGTATGAACTTCTCTTCAACACAATTTCACAATGTGATTTGAAGAAAAGGTAAGTGACGCAACTGTCTTAACTCTTACCCATAGATTTCATAAGAAGCCGGAACGAGCATAAAAGGAAAGAACTGGCTAGATTGATGCAGCATAAGTGGAACAGGCATGACTTTTGATCACGAATTCTAAAGCATATGTCTAGAGTTTGATGATCTAACCAGTGATTGAGCTTATCATTCTCAAATGTTGTCACAAAATTCCATTATTTTGAGAGTCAAGGGGAGCATGGGGGTGAAGATTTTTCATCTCAGAAATTTCATTTACTCAATTTTTAGGCCAAGATTAAATTGCTTTAGGATTTCATTTTGAAAAGAAAATGGTTTCCCTGCAGATTCATTTCTAATTTTTTTCCATATGTATTTTAGACATATTGTATATCTCTCCTTTCGCTAATTTTTGAAAAGTTCAAGAATTATCTATATAAGACGACATAGCATTTTGCTAAAAAAATAAAAAAAAATGGCATAGAATTAGTTTTAAGACAGATTTTGATTTTGATCAATATAATTCTCTTTCTCTTTTTTTTTGGTTTCTTGTGCTTTTTTTTCGCTCCCTGCCAGGTTCAAACTACCTTCCCTTGACACCTATTTTGGAAGGTCTGACTCTAGTTGGACTAGTATTTCTCCATAAATAGACTGCTACAATACTAGACACCTAATTTGGAAGTTCTACCTCCAGTATTAATACTAGATCTCGACACGTGTTTGATCCTATCAATTTTGGTGTGGGCGGGTAGGTGTGTTTGTATGTGCGCATGTGCGAGTGCATGCAAGTGCATGTGCATGTATGTGTGTGCATGTGCAAATGCATGCACATGTATGTGCCTGCGTGTGCGTACATATGTATGCTCTCAATGTTGGTTCTATTACTGTAGATTGGAGTATTTAGCTCCACATTTGAGACTAGTCATACTTTTGATAAAAATAAATAGCACTGTATTTTTTACTTAGTTGATGTGCCGGGCAGGGCCGGCTCAACTCTGAGGTGGTCGCCTAAGACTCCGGCTCAAAGAAGATGGATTGCAGGAAATGCCTTAAAGACAAGGGAGATGTCAAACCAAATTCCTTGTCTGAAATGGCGACGCTCTGAATAACCAGCCCAGCAATAAGCTAAATTCTTCCATAACATAACGGGGCGAGGTTGCGCGCGAGCCGAGTGATGTAGGTGCACAAGAGTACCGATTTCTCTTAATTTAGGAAAACCCGATGGAACGCGGTCTCATCACAACACCTGAAGAGCTCTGTTATATCCGATCGAAGGCCTTCATTCTCAGCTTCCAAAATAGTGCAAGGGAAAGACCAATGGACAGAGAGAAGGTTGTGGGCTTAGGGGAAGGAAGGGGGCTGTGGCGTGTTCAAAAAAAAGGCTGTCCTGGTTTCTCTTAGTGAGTTCACCTTAAGCTGGTCCACTACAGAAAATGCCTCAAAGATAAAACAGGAAGAAAAAAAAAAAAAAAAAGCCAGAGGGGTACATAGCACTTGGTAGATGTGTGGGGGCACATATTCGAAATTCCAGCTGATGATAGGAAAGCGTTTAGTAACATTAATGACCTTATGCACCCATGTGGGGGCCAACTGTTTGGCCATTTAAGGACCCACCTACCGTCACAAAACTAAGACTCTTTGGCCCTTGGGTTGCATTCGTACCTAACAATTGCCGCAAGACTTCTTCCTGTGTTAAATACAGGGATGTAATTGAGCTAAGCTTGTCAAGTTTCCATCTACTTAAATTTAGTTTAAAATAAATTTTGATCTTAAAAATTGAGTCAAACTTGATTTGCTTGTTATTTGGTCGAACATATTTCAAGTTTAATTTCACACTAATTATAAGCAACATATAAGTCTATTTCGAGCGGCTTCGATAATTCTTACTCAATCCAAATGAGTTCAAGTTTATGAATTAAACCCAGTTCACATGCCATTCGATCTCACCTTAAACTTGGTTCCAACTTGATTCTGCTAATTGAACTAAAAGTCAACTATTGAATTGAATTTAACAATTAATTTTATATTAACTGGTATGTCATAATAAAACTTTGTCATTTTCGACTCTTTTTGAATCTAACCTGATCAAGCCATGCTGTTTTAAAGTTTGACTCGAGATTAATTTTGAACATATGAATCATATTCAAGCTTGACTTAATCACATTAAATTCGAGCTTGTTTTCCGCTAAACTTTAGATAAACTCGAGGTCTCTATATCAATTAACAGTCCTAAAAAAAATTATTGGTGTCATTATAAAATGATATCATACTAGGCTAAGCATAATGCTGCGCCAAAAAAAGAAAAAAAAGAAAAAAAAGAAAAAAAAAGAAGAAAGAAAGAAAAAAAGTTGTCCAACTACCACACTACAACATTTCTCACCAATGTATTCTATTTCTACGTGCCACCAAGATATATCAAAATCATGTTGACTTGAACTCGGTGCAAAAGCCAAGCCCATCATTCACACTACACCGCCGAGAAAAATTGTAATAAAGCCATCTTGACCCAAGGGTTTCCATGAAGAGGACAAAAGGAATCAAGGTGATATCACGCCCACAAGTTCCAACTTGTCCTAGTGGACCAAGAAAATAGCTTCTACGTAAAAGCGACAAAGCCCAGTGTGTGCTGCTCTAAACTATGTCGGCCCTGAAACTTTATAGTGAGAAAGGAGTTGGAGTGGAATTTTCAAAACAGGGGACCAATCAACCATGTGAAAAATATAGTACATAGAAAGCAGATACCATTCACTGCTGTCTATTAAAAAAGAAAAAAAAGTAGATTTTTTATAAATAAAAATAAAAAAGCAGATCTGAATCAGATCATACAAAGTTCTCTTCTTTGATCAAAAAGATTACTTACCATCATAACTGTTATAATGATCATTAATTATCTATATTTTTTGGGGCTCTAATTGTTTTAAAATAAAATAACAACTAACATTTCAAAGTTGACGTGGTCCGGGGCTAACATGAACCAGGAATATATCGCCATATCTCTCAGGGTAGCAACTTATTACCCGACCCGTCAATTTGACCTGCGAACGACGCACTTTAATCTGGTCTGGATTTGACATAAATGGGTTAGGTCATAAATAGATCAATCTATTTATTAAATGGGTTAGGTTTAGATTTAAATTTTTGATCTGTTTAATATGTTTTGACATGTTTTATAATTGGATCTGGTTATGACCCAACCCATTTAACCTGTTTGAAACCTGCCTAATCTATTTCTGACTTGTTTAATCCAACCTGCTTAACTTGTTTAACCTGTTTAAATCAATTTAACCTATTTAAAACCCATTTAACCTGTTAAATAAATGGATTATGTGGGTCGGATCAAGTTAATTATTTAATAAATAGATTGAATTCAAATTGGATTTGCTAAGCTGCAATTCATAAATAACAACAAAGATAAAAAAAAATAAGCAAGTCCAATCTCTCTTGTAGATGATGTCTTAAGGAAAGCGGTTGTTCCTCATCGGACAAAATGAGGACATAGAATGATGAAGATAAAAAATTAGATCAGTTACAACCTTAAAATTTTTTTAGTAGATATACAGTTTCATCTAAAACCGAAGACCATAGGTTCAAATCTTGAACAATGTATCCTCAAAATTTTGAAGAATATTATCGTAAAAGCTTTTCCATTAAAATATTCATATTTTCTAATAGAAAAAATATCGCATCATTAATTTTAGAGGTGGCAATACTTAACCGTTTAATCCATTTAACTTATTTAAATCCATTGTAGATTGAGCTAAATTACCTATTTAATAAAATAATCAAATTTAATTTTGGATTTTTGATCCGTTTAATCAACAGATCATGTATCCAACCCAACGTATATCTTGTTTGATTCGACCAGATTGCCAAGAAAAGATAGGACGCAAGGAGAAAGTGATATAGGATCAGATGTTTTCTAGAAGGCCCAAGTACGAAAAGTAGGGATTATCCATTCCTCCTCAAAGGTGGTTTACATAATTTCCATTTTTCAGGGATAATTCTCCTTAGATCCTCCACAGTTCATTATATACCATGCTGTGTTTTCTCCACCCACTCTACATTACCTTAGAATGGCGGACGCAGTCATCCAAAAATCCGAAAGCTCCAAAAGGGGCAGCAAAGCACCAATGTTGTGCTATTTTACATCAGAGAGGACTCTACCATGATGCAAGATGACTCGCACCAAGTAGTTTTCACACGTACAGAAATATTTCTTTATTAAGTGAAGTAAATTTCTTTATAATATATAGCTAGATTCTTAAGCATATGTTATTCTATTTCTTCACTCTTGCTTACGTTACTTTCCGAGGTCTGTCTAAGTGATATACGCGGTACAAAGTTCATGGTGCAGAACTCTTTTGATTCATCTTTTTGTTTCTGCTCATACAAAATAGATATGATCTTTTCCAAATTCGGAAATAGCAATGAAGCCTTTTTTAGGCCTATCCATAATACGAATTAGGGTCCAGTTACTCTGTTTCATCTAGAACAGAACGTAAAAATATTCCTTGACTTGAATGTACCGTACTAGTCCAAATATAGATACTTTCTTTATTAGTCATATTGCCATGCTATATATGGAGGTACATAGCTTATTTGGTGATGTTGGTATCACCATTGTTTGTTGTCATGATAGGAGTGTTATCCAAATTGTTTACAACAATACTTTTCTTGAGCACGCTAAACATATCGAAAGTGATTATTATTTTGTAGGCCAACATATTATTCGCAGTATAGTACGGCTCTTTTCAATCACTTTAGTTGGTTGAATTGCTGATATTTTCACTGAAGCACATTCATATAGTTATTTTTGTGATCTAGTTTCTAAATTCAAGTTGGATTTTATTTTACCATCTTATTACTGCACAAGTCCAAATATGATTGATATTTTCTTTGATGCATTTTTTTTGTTAGGCATATCGCTAGACTATATATTGATGTACATATTGTTGTAGAATAAATACAAGATATAGAGAATAAATATATTCATCCTCTTCTCTCATTTTACTATAGATTATCACATCATATGGATGTGCATGAGGAATTTGATGAAAGTGAAACCATACGCTAAAAAAAAATGATGATTGATGATATCTTAAAAGAGAGTTCAAAAGCTTCAAACCACCAGGTTTCGGCGTTCAAACGGAGAAATGGTTTTCTTATTTAATTTGTGATGAAGTGTGTGCCGAGGTCAAGTGGAAACTCATGGGATAAACTGATCATAGATGGTGGGATTATATAATTAATGAGGTTTTGAACAGAATCCCAAGCGTGACGGGGAAGGCATGAGTAGAGGAGCACTTGTAGAAGCCACTAACTTAATCACAGATTCTTCCCAAAAAGTCCAACATAACCTACCATATTAAATGTGTTTGGAGATATGAAACACATGGGGGCTTAGATCTTTTGAATAGCAGATTCAAGATGATCAAGGTTAGGTTAGACCTTAGCTGCACGATATTCTTTTATTAAAGTATAGGAAAGGCAACAAATGAGGTAAACCTGCCATGTCATGATAAGGATGGAAATGAAGTGATAAAATTTAAAAACCATCTCCTATTTCAGCAGAACAAAAGCTACACTAATTTATGAGATACAAGCATGCATTTTTTAATCAATCCCAATGTAAAAGACTGTCTCTTTTCTTCATTCTCATGCGAGTTCTTCGGGAGAAGAACTCACTACTCATGCTGCACAGGCATGGAAATATGAATAAAATTACAGTGTTCAATTGGGAGGTCCTCTCCAAACATTTTTCATTCTATTTAGCAGGATTGTATTAGCATGCTTTGAGACATGAGTTCCCATAAATTAGGTCCTTATACTAGCATCTTTGAATAATTACGGATCAAAATATGGAATAACAATAAGTCAAGGTGCCTTTTGCATACATGCCCTTTTTTCAATATATAAAATATGAAATATATTGAGGTTGATGTAATTTTGAAGAGAGAGAGAGAGAGAGAGAGAGAGAGAGAGAGGGGTGGGGGGGAGGGGACTTTGAGATATATGTATGTAGATGAATGGCAAAGTTTGGAATGCTTTAAGATTTATGAGTGGACAATTCAATGATGGGTTCATTCGAAGGAAGGTGAACCCTTCAATCTATTCAGCAAATCTTTTACATACTTAAAACTTCTGTCAACTTTCTAATGCAGTACTAAAAAGCAAAAGTAGGGAATCATCGTGCCATCAAATTTTATCCTTAACAGAATATGAGGAACTGGTTGGATGTACATTAATCACCTATTGTAATTAGTTAATAATTAGTTAGTAGGGAACAGGCTGGGAAAGCTTCGGCTGGCAGGTAATTTATTTTGTAGTACTAGAAATCTTGTTTCGAAACCCGAGGGAACCAACAGGATTATACAAACAAATCCTAACTTATATGGAAATCAAGATCATGACTATAATCCTAAGATATTTTCAGTTGGTAATTGCACGAACCCATCACAGCAAAATCATGGCTAGCTGTAGTTGGAATCACCTTGTCATGCTGATCTGAAAGACCGAACCTAGAAAATAAGACAGGGCAGCAGTGGAGGCCTGCCCACCTGCACCCTGCCAAACTTTTATTCTGGCTGGATTAGGCTGTCTGAGTCTATCTCTTCTCAATGTTCTCATCCCATCCCAGGTCTCTTCCTCTCGCTCCTCCCTCTAATTCTGTGGGATAGGGCATGGGCCCATGCCCTTCCGGGCGAGGTGAGAAGATCCCTTCCTCAAGTTTATCCATAATGCTATTGGCTGGATCTTTAAAATCCAACATCGATCCAAAGCCACGTATGTAACCTTACATCATGCACACATGTGGATGAAGCTCTTCATTTTTTTTTAAATATTGAAACACACTATATGTCGATTACCTACAACAACAATAATAATTTTAAAAAGAGGAGGAGTATGGTCCTTAGTCCATAGTTCATGGTCCATACTCCACACTCATGTGAATCCCTTCCTCATCCTTTTGGGTTCCAAATCATTACCAACATACCAAGACACGCAAAATAGCCCAGCTCCCTCCCTACGAATCTTCCTCCCACCATCACATGAGTTGACCCACACAAACGCCCATGCCATGAGATTCAAAGTAAACATATTGCTATATATATATCAATTAGCAACCCAAACAGTAAGCTACATCACCACTTCCCCCCCTCATACGTATTTGTTCCATCTTCCCTTCCTAACCACAACCCACCTCTCATACTTTCCCTTCAAACCCATCATCCATCCTTGATCGACATGGACAGTAGCTGTATCGACGTCGACGAAGTCCGCAGTGAGACAGAGAAGCGGCCGCCGCCTCCGCCGCCGCCGCCGCATGGCCGTGAAAGCCTGCAGCGGATGGGCAGCGGAGCCAGCGCAGTCCTCGACCCGGAGGTCGTTCTCGAGGCCGAGTCCCGGAAGCTGCCGTCCTCCCAGTACAAGGGCGTGGTGCCCCAGCCAAACGGCCGGTGGGGCGCCCAGATCTACGAAAAGCACCAGCGCGTGTGGCTCGGCACGTTCAACGAGGAGTCCCAGGCCGCCCGGGCCTACGACGTCGCCACCCAGCGCTTCCGCGGCCGCGACGCCGTCACAAACTTCCAGCCCCTCACCGAGACCGACGACGAGGAGGAGGCCGAGCTCTGGTTCCTCCGCTCCCGCTCCAAGGCCGAGATAGTCGACATGCTGCGCAAGCACACCTACCATGACGAGCTCCAGCAGAGCAAGCGCGCTTTCAGGGTCGCCAGGAGAAATACGCCTGCCGGCGGCGGCGGTGGCCGGGACCTTGGGCTCCTCGCAGGGCCTCTCGGCTCGAGCGGCGGAGCGCAGCGCGAGCACCTGTTCGACAAGGCCGTCACGCCGAGCGATGTCGGCAAGCTGAACCGGCTGGTGATACCGAAACAGCACGCCGAGAAGCACTTACCTCTGCCGACGGGCAGCGCCGCCGCCTGCAAAGGCGTGCTGCTGAGTTTCGAGGATGCGTTCGGTAAGATGTGGAGGTTCCGCTACTCGTACTGGAACAGTAGCCAGAGCTACGTTCTCACCAAGGGGTGGAGCCGGTTTGTGAAAGAGAAGAGGCTCCAAGCTGGGGACGTCGTCACCTTCCAGCGATCAACCGGCCCGGAGAAGCGGTTCTTCATCGATTGGAAGCCTCGAGCCATCGGTGGTCGCGCCGAGGACGGACTGTTTCAGGTGGTCAGGCTTTTTGGTGTGAACATAATCAAAACTCCGGCGGCCGCGGTTGGTGGAGATGGAGGAGTTGGGGTGGTTGGTTGGAGCAAGAAGGGAATTCGAGATATGGATCAGCTGATACCATCGCCGCAGCATTTTAAGAAACAAAAGATAGAAGCTTTGTAGTATTGGCTTAGAAATTTCTTCTTTATCTCATGTAAAAGTTCAAGTGTATATTGTATGAGGGATGGAAAAGTTGGAATCTGAGTGGAAGGAATGGAATATCAGGAAAGGAAATTATGGTTCTTATGTTCTTTGAGTCTTTATTTGAGAATTGGCATCCAAATGGCAATAAGCTGTTTATTATTCCTTCGATCCTCTTCTAACAAAGGATTAAAAATAGTTTAAATTGTTTTCCGACTCATAGAGGAAATTGTCATTGTTAAGCATAGTTACCATCTTGTTTCTTTACAGGTACAAACATGATTGATATACTTCCTTCAATATACTTTCCTCATTAACTACATTGTTAGGCTATATATTCATATATATATTGTTGTAACATGAATACAAGATACCAGGCACATCCGTCCGCCTATTCAAAAATCGGATCAGGATAAAAAAGAATTTTATAATCGGCTCGAGGATTGGATAGTAAAAATCACATGATCATTATATGGTTCAGGAGTACTTCAATTTTTTCTATTCATCTTCAATTTGGTCGGTTTGGAATAGCCAAGAAGATTTGGATTTTTTTGGCTAAATGGTATTCCACCTCAAATATCGATCATCGACTATTGTCTGACCTACATCGCTTAAAGCAAGAACCTGAACAGTTTATCGATGAGTTTCTCTTTTAGATGCATGCTTTTTGGAACCAGTTGGGACTATAATAGTGATGCTAAGAAAATTGCTTCTTATAGAGATCAGATGCCCTTGATGCAGTTTCTTATGGCTCTTCGAGATGATTTTGAATCAGTAAGAGCATCACTTCTTCTTTGTGGTACTTTGTCACTTTTTGAATTTGTTGTTTTGAATAAGTAATCTAAAACCAGTTGATTTAGAGGTTCTCAATCTTAATCCGGCAATCAGTTGCAACCTGCTTCGTATTCTTCTGTTGTTGCCGCTGAAGTTGTTAATAATTTTAAAAATCTAATCAAATAGGTTCTATCTAAATCTGGTACAGCTGCTTTGAATATTCTTTTTGTTACTTTAGGTAATTCTTGGTATTTGATTATGTATGCTGCAATTAAATAACTTCAAATCCTACTCTTTTTTCATCAAAAACTTTAGATCCTTTTGCATCATTTATTCATGCTGCATATGGTTTTATAATATATTCTAGTCATATAGGTCATATTTCCACCTATTTATTATCTCTATCTAACACTTATTTGATTCCTAAACTTATTTTAAATTTTATTGCTATTGGTCAATTGTGTGAACTTAGTTTTGATATCCATTTCTCTAGTAATGGTTGTTGTATGCAGGATCATTAGACGGGCAGCTTCTTAGGACCGGCCATAAGATTGGATATATACTTGAGTTCATCAATTTCCACATTGTATATGTCCGGGGTCTCTTCTCAACTTTCATCTCAATCAACTGCCTTTACTACATCTAGTTCATCTTCTACCTCATCTAGGGTCTGTTAAGAATAGACATTTTGATTGTTTATCTTATCCACTTGCTAAACAAACTACTTTACCCTTTAATAATAGTGATTCTATTTCTTTTGCGCCATTTGATTTGGTTCATTCTGATGTCTCCTTTTCCCCATGATGCTATGGAAGGCTCAAAATATTTTGTAATATTTGTTGATGATTACCCTCATTTTATATAGTTATATCTCATGCATCATAGATCTGAGTTACTTAAAATTTACTGTGATTTTGCTTATGGTCAAAACTCTTTTCTCTTGTTATATTAAGGTACTTCATCCAGATAATGTCATGTAGTCGAGAAAAATAGAATTTCTTAGTTATCCATAAGGCACCATTTCTCAACATTCTTGTCCAAGAACATCCCAATAGAATGGGTGCGCCGAACATAAACATAGGCATACTGTTTGTGACTTGCTCATATTCTTTTCTTATCTTGAACGATTCTAGGGTGAAACAGCTCTTATTATTGTTTACACAATTAACCGACTTCCCTCATTTGTCCTTAACAACCAATCTTTATAAGAATATCGGTACAGTACAAATGTTAGGATCACATTTCAAATCATCTGCAAATCTCTCACCATATTCTTTTTTGGGAACATTTTATATTCTCCGCCATATCACAGTTTCATACTCCTCCTACATCTCATCTTCAATTTTTTACTAATCCTTTTGTTGAGTTGTTTTAAAAAGATTCTGCTGGCAGTTCTTCTAAAGAGCTCATTCATATCACTCCTATATTTTCTCCTGAGGTGTCGGCTCCGTCGGATGATCCTGACAACAATCATTCCTCCTCTATTGAGTCATCTTCACCATCTTCTTCTCCTTTGTTACTTCAATGCTCTACGTGGGTAAGAGAACTATCTGCCCGTCTTCATGATTATCATTGTTTTTCCATCCTTATTTGTTTACACGAGCGTCAGTCCTATCGTGAGGCCAATACTAATTCTATCCCAAATCACATAATGACAAAAGAATTGCAAGCCTTAGACAAAACTCATACATGGATCTGGTTGATCTACCTCCTGGTAAAACTACTATAGGTTGCAAGGGGTTTATAAAATCAAGACATGGTCAGACAGATCTATAGAGCAGTACAGAGCCTATCTTGTGGAAAAAGGCTTTGCACAAGAATATAGTATGACTATGAGGAGACTTTTGCATCGATTGCTTGTTTAACTTATGTTCGAAGTTTGCTAGTAGTAGTGACTGCATGAAAATGGGGATTATATTAAATGGATGTGAAAAATATCTTTCTAAATGGCAATCTTGCTAAAGAGATATACATGCAACCTCCTCCTAGTCTTGATCATCTTCCAAACAAAGTCTACCGACTTCGAAGAGCTTTGTATGATCTTAAGCAAGCTCCACGAGCATGGTTTGCTAAGTTTGATACCACTATTAGACAATTTGGCTTTGTTTTTGGTCTATATGATTCTACCCTCTTTGTTCAGTAAACAATTTTACTACATCTTTTAGTACTTTGGATGGTATGATTATCACGGATGATGATCTTGGCGATATTTCCAATCTTAAACAGTTTCTCAGTCAACATTTTGAAATAAAAGACTTTAGTCCTCTCAATTATTTTCTTGGCCTTGAGGTCTCCTCTGAGCTTGATGAGTATTATCAATCATATTGTTGCAACATGAATACAAAATACAAAGAATAAACATATTCTTTCTCTTTCCTTATTTTATCAATCACATTAACATAGTGTTGATATTAATGATGGGCTCACAGGATGAAGAAAGTCTCTGGTAACTTTTTTTGTTTTCCTTTCTGGCCTTTCATCACCTGGTAGATTGGCTGATCTCTTTGGGAGATGCCTAACTATGCTAAATTAATAATGTGGTCAGCAAGTTAGCATGAGATAGGGATGGTTTGATTTAAATTACTCTCTTTTAATTACTTGTGGTTGTCTCGCTACTCGATTTCCAAAACGAAGCTCCCATACTGTAGTCAGGCTTGCAAGAGTTGGCTCATCGATCTTTCTTTTAAAATAAGTGAACCCAAGCAGCTGGCCTCAATCAATGAGCCACCAGTTGATAAATAATAGTATACGTTGCTATAGCTGGCCGGGAGGTGGATGGGTCACAAGTCCACTTTTATTATGTTCCACTAATCCAGCTTGTGAATGAGCGGAAGTCCAAGGGAGAGACGAGAGGGAGGAGGGGCTGCCTGCTCTTAAGGACCATTGACAAGTTGCCCTTAGAAATGTGGACACTGGTGGCCTCTGATGTTTCTGAAAAGATATTAGCTAAAGACCCAGTCTTCTAATGTAACATGCCGCATTATATTAATTGTCAGAACTCACAAGGAAAGATCGCATATCGAAGTCTTCATAACGAGTCAACTATGGCATTAATTTGCCCTATCAATAAATATAGTATTTTTTTACATGTATCTTCTTAAAAATATTTACAATAATATATATCCTGATAAATTTATTATATCTATATATACCTATAATTATTTTTTTATTGCATGTATATTCTTGAGTCTTCCCCACAAATTAATTTAACTAGAATTTGCTTAAACAAATTTTTGCATATAAATTTTTATAAATATCTGAGATTACATATAAATTCTTGTAAATTTCTTATTTGAGATTATATCTTTAGAATTTTTTTTTGCACTCTACTTTAATTAAGTTAAGAATATTTTAATCATTTCAATTTTATACAACTTATAATATTGATGTCATGTTGATCGCAGCGTAGATATGAAAAGTTATATGAGTGTGTGTGTGTGTGTGTGTGTGTGTGTGTGTGTGTGTATAACAAGTAAATGAGAGGAGGATTTCTCCATGGCTTTATTGGCATGAAAGAAGAGAATTAGATACAAGTTGATTACTAATTATTTACCCCCATGCACCTCTGAAAATTTTTACACTGGATATGAATCCAATTGTGGACTCTTGCATTTCCAACTTTCTTGATTAGAAAAATGGATTTGTTAGTAGTGGGACAGGCAGCATGATTATTGGTCACTTGGACATTGGTCAACCTCAGGTTTGATAATTAATTATCGCATCATCAGCAACATGGAAATCAATGACATCTAATTAATTAGTACATTAGACTAGCTGCCATGGTTGCCATGAGAGACTTGAAGGATTCCTTTATTGTTGGTATCCACATGGTCTCGAGTTGGTTGAGCCAAGCCTGCATCACTTTCAGGCAAGACATGATGTCAGGCCTTCCCGTATGGTGATGGGGTTGGAGGGGTTGACGGAAGCTGAGTCTTCCCCTGAAACAAGAGACGTCAATCTCATGCATTAAAATTTTCAACTAATTCTCATGGCAATCTTCTAGTTGGTCATCAAAAGCTACTGTGGAATATCTGCTGCACTGGGGTCACCCTCCCACCTTGAAGCCGCGTTCCCGTTTGTCTATCTTCTTCGCTTCCGGCTGTTTATTTCCGAGGTTGATAGGTCTGTTGATGGTGGAAAGAAACATAGGACCATTTTACTAAGTCGGGACTTTTAAACAAATACTATTTTAGCATTTGGATATTTTTATATAATTAAGCTGAAAATTCTAGTAGGTTTTTGCATGACTCTGTATCAACCAAATACTATTCAACTCAAATTTTGCATGGACAAAAAAAAGATTCTCCTAATTTTTTTTCTTCTTGCAGTCCAAAGATTAAGATTTAGGTTGGATTTGAACAGATTTTTAGAAAATGCAACCTAACTGGACCGATAGATCTAATTTCTACAGAATTTTCAGTCTAGTCATATGCAATTATCCAAGTAAGTTGTTAAAGGCCTAGTGAAGTCTTCCAAAACACATATTTATACAAGGATTCTTTTTGGTGAGATATAATATCTCGATCTACGAGAGGTGGTAACGTTCCATGGAGGCTTAAGGTCCTGTTAAAGAGAACCTCATGACATACTTGGAAAAATGATAAGATGGCTAACAGGCTAAAGGGTATCGAAATTATATCTTGATTTAGGATTGCCATTGAAAGCATGATAAAACGTACCACGTCATTGTTTATGTCAAGAAATGTTTAATTTTACATGTAATGTAGGATTTATTTGAATTAAATTACTATATCAAAGAATAAAATAATAGTAGAGGGTGCCCTGAAAAAAAAAAGCATCAGCGTCTTCTTTTAGATAGCTCGAACCCCTGATTGTCCCGCACAGGATTTGGACTTCTAGAAACTCGTACTCATGGGATACAGCTAAAACTCGTGCGTGGAATAACGACTCGAAAGACATTGAAGTGTTTTTTTGTCATTTTATTCTTTTATAAATAAAATAATAAAAAAATAGTAGATGTTGTTTTTTTGTCTTCAAAGTCACGATTCCAGTTTGCCACTTAGATCTGACGTCTGGAATAAAGATCTTGTCTAGGTCAAACTCTCACAAAAGTACAAGTCTGTATGGAGAAAGAAAAGAGTTGCAGTTTGACCGTTCGAAGCCGAGAAGGCACCACTGGAGATGCAGTGGTCCTCAAGTTGAAAGAAGGCCATGGTTGCAAAGAGGGTGGCTGTCTTTCCTTTCCAAAAGTCCATCACTTATAAACTCCTAAGTAAGTGTGCAACCTAGCAGTAAAAAATAGATTTTAAATTTTAAATCATAATAATAAAGATTGTCCCATATAATTTATAAGATTAAAATTAAAAAATTAAAATTAATTTTATAATCAAGAAAATATGGGTTATGGATGATATTAATCATGCAATGCTTGAAGATATGTTCATAGATAATATATTATCTGTTTAATAAATAGATGAGACTCGAGTTGAGATATCAATCTATTTACTAAATGGATTTGGTTCAAATCTAGAGTACCCACATTTCAACATGACACAAATCCTATTCAATCAATTACACCCCTAATAGCATCAGCCACCTCATTAGTTTAGCCTAAAATGCGTATTGTAGGCAAACCTAGTATATGCCGGCTTCATGGTTATTTATTGCTCTCGCCGGTCTGTATTGTACTTTTCCAAATTTTCAGATAATGGAACAAAACCTAATTGGTACTCGGCCTTACCAAATTTTCAAATAATGGAAAGAAATCTATCTTAATTTGGGTTGATCTGATTTAATTCATTGGTTCGGGAGCGATTCACATTCTGCCTGTTTGTTTGCAGTATACACCAATTTTACATTGGTTAAGCATTTCTTTCTAAACAAAATTCATAATGAAAGAAGTAGAAAAGCACACGATGTAGTCACCATATTGAAACATTATAAGATGATGCGATCAGTGATAAAGAGATGTTAATTGTAAAATGAGCCACCATATATAGAATTTAGAAACAAAATATCAATAGTACCATCACTTCAGGCATAGAAATTATTGATAATTAATTGATCCTTGTTGACAAGTTTCTCATGTAAGTTTTGATCAACAACATGGGTAAATTAAAATTTTCTTTCCTGCTTCCCAAAATATACAAGGCAAAGTGAAGGGCATATTTATGGAAGCTTGCAATACTTAATAGTTGCTAATAATAGTTGCAAGACATATAGTGTCTTACTAACATGTTATTTCTCTACAAACTCTATAGGAAAAATTATCTTATTCTGTTTTTTAATAGGCGAGAGGTGTAAATACCGTGGGATGTGAAGCAATCTCAAACCAAACAAAATTTTACTTGCCAACCACAAGAGTCAAACCTATTCTTGTGATTTCGGCCGGTCTCACTACGCCACCTCCTATTTTCTCAGATCTTGAAGACCGAATATTGTTGTTGCATTATAAACTAAAATCTAAGTAGCCTATCCATGACCAGAATAAAACTTTAGTGAAACTAAGCAAAGATCAGAATCAATTAATATTGAAGAATTTATGGATGAGTTGTGGTTAAGTGTTAACCTCATTTTTTTCGAATCACGCCTAATTTTTTTTTGAAAATTATTCTTTATTGGCCCAAATGTCAAGGTGGACTGAATTAACACTTCAAAATACCGAGAAGGCAATACGTGATGTGGTAATTTTGGAAATGAAAAGAAATTATGCTGGTTGGGCTAAAAACCGTCAAACCAATGGCTTGGCGCAATTTTATGTTGTTGTGACCATAAAGGAATGAAGCCTACTTCCACGACCATATCAAGCTTTGACCGTTCAGAGCCATCTCATTTTGATGTGACATGAACCCATTTAGTATTGCTTGCTGATAAAAAAAAAAAAAAATTAAAAAAAAAGACTATCATCGATCTCTCACAGGGATTTATTCTCGTATTTCTCATGTTTTAGGAAAACATTTTGCCTTTGTTCCCAGTAGACTCTGTTTTAGTAGAACCAAATTCTAGATATGTCAACTGGCTGACGCCCAAGCCTCCTGTGATAACACTTTCTGGAAAAGATCAGGCCTATGCTCCGCCAAGACCCAGCCCATCGACATCCTTGTACAATTCTATGAACAAATGAATAAAATGAAATCAGAATAGTTGCTCTGATCAATCAGGTAGCAGCTATTTAGGTGGATAAAGAGCCACCATGCACAAATCCATGAAATATCAGAATGTTTTCAAGGTTTATTAGTAAAGAAAACCATGTACATGAAAAGAATGCGAGAGATTTTGGCAAGCTTATACGAGCATATACAGAAGAATAAAACCGCATACCAGCTTAACTACAGTGAAGGAAGCTCAAGTATGAGACAAGGAAATATAGTGCATCATATTCTAACGCATTTTAAAATGTCATTTCCTATGAAATTCTGCATGAGATCCAGATTACAAAGTCAATGTCTCCTGCCAGCCTCCATAGGACCTAGTATTGGGCTGGCGTCCCTCATATTCACCCCACCAGGACCTTCATATGAATCATAAACTATTTCAATCTCTGATGGCCTCGAATTATGAGCATTTGTTGTAGAAGAAACCTGCTCACTGTCGTGTGAATCGGCTAATGCCTGAAAATGTGCATGGGGCCACCAACCTGCATGAACAGAAACCACGAGGTTCAGCTTGACTTGAATATCATCCATGTCGAAAAGGGATGAACTCTAAGAATCATATGGTGAAGTATATCCATGGCTGGATCATTTTCACAGAAGTCGATGTTCCAGGTTGTGTCAAGCCAACAAGCACAACCTTTTGACACACAAGTAATATAGTTGTCAAGTAAAACAATCCTCCACTAAAGTTGTTACAGAGAACATAAAACTTTCTGGTATGTGATTTCTTCCTCCATCCAAATTGTTCTTATATTTGTGATTTGCTCCTCTTAGGCTTTTGATATCTGACCTTTTGTTTGTAACTTTTGCTAAAGCTTATGCTTAAATTACATATGGTCCTCATTGATTGAACTACAAATAATGACCTGATTGTTCAAAAAAACATTATATCATCGGTAATTTTAAAGATGCCCTTAGCGTGCTCTGCAAGGTGAGCAAGGCCTAACAACAATGCCTTGCCTTAACATAGAGGCGGCACCTTCATTCAGGTGCCAATAAAGCCTCAAGGTGTATGACCTTTTGAAAAGCCCAGGCAGAAAAAAGCGTGCATCACTAGATCAGCATGATTCTCTAATTCTACCTGAACCATTCAATGAGCGTTGTCACAATCCAAAGGAAGATCTCCTGGCTCAGCACTACTCAACTTGTAGAGTGCCACATTCCCTGCTGAAAACAACTGCAGCAGTCACAAGTTTGGTCCCCTACCTCACAAAGTCGCTTGATGGACGAAGCACTCCCAAGTCGAATAGTGCCCTAGGGGCCGACACCGCACCGACTGGCGGATACTCTCGCGCAGCAAACACAGTAAGTCAGCATTTGTCTACAAGCCCCTTTTTTTCTACTTAAATGTAGTCAGAAAATCAATAAGCATCCCTTTACATGGAGAACTAGACATTCCCTTAACTCTTCTTATTGGATTAAGATGGTCCCCACTTGCTAGCTTCCTTCTAAACCTTGTTCTACGACTTTGGCATCTTTTGCATGGACATTGACATGACTTGAGTTTGGACATGCATCCATATGCTTGATCCAGAAAGAGGATCAAAGGGATATAGAGACATATAGGAAAAAAACAATAGTTTTTACCAAATTAATTGTATAATTTTAATATTGTAGATCAGAAATATAAAAAAGATGATGCCTGCTGCAATGTTTCATAATTTACATGAAACTGACAAATAGTGTCTTTGCTGTTTCGACTTTAAGTGCTTAATTAATTCACAAATCACTCTTGATGGAATGATGCAAAATGATACTAGCAAAGTAGGAAGCATGTTACCTCCTAAAAGCTTCAAAACAAAAAAGGGTTGTTGTTGTATGGCTTACCACTAGTTGCCATTGTTGTTGTTGCTGTTGTTATTGTTCTTATTGTTATTGTTATCGAAATTCACATTCCTTACCTGAACTCTAGAGTTAGCACAAAGATATACAATACATGATAATTCACGAAAGTATTGTTTTCTTTTTCGAAATAAGGCATATCCAACCAGGAAATGTGTCACCAAGGATTTTTCAAGCTAAACAGAGGAATCCAACACTTATTGGATGAGTCATGTTTAGATTAGGACAAATTATGGACCAGAAACATAAAGAGACTAAAATGGATACGACAAGATTTAACCTTAGCTAATGGAGTACAAACAACTTAAAAGCTTCCAAAATGTTACTCCAACTATAAGCAATTGCAAAAAAGAACCCTAAAACTGCAAATAAACTATGTAACTTTAAAACTAACACAATGTGACACCAAAGACACCATCTAGGCCTAAGAATTTGACCCTTGGACTCATGCATCATCCTCCTTCCACTTCAAAGCGCTGATCTTCAGCTAGGGATACATCTAAAACCAAACTATTTATCTTGATCTAGACATCTTTACAACAATGAAAATCAAAATTCAACTGATTTGGATGCCTTTAGATCATAAAACAAACCAAATATTGAATCCTGTGGTAGAGGTTATCTTACATAAGTAGGAAATTTGCATAATTTATTATTTTCTGCTCTAGCTCTAGGAGTTGTTGTATGAAAAGAAAGTTCAATTCAAAAAAGGGAAAAAGTTTAACATGTCTCACCATGTATGTGTGAATGGACAAGAGCACTAGTATCAGAAAAGAATATGGAGCATATTCTTATATATTATATTATAATATATATATATATAATATATATGTGTGTGTGTGTGTGTATATGTCTCTCTCTCTATACATAATATGGATGTGTATAGACCGACATATAAAAACAAAAAGAAGTAGAAGAAGAAGAATAGGGAACATACCATCTGCATCATATGGGGGAGGGAAGAATTGTAGATAACAAAATGAAGCAACGGTTGATCCTACAAAATAAACACAAGCATGGCGATAAGGTGATACAGCTAGTAAAATCATGATAAATCAAAACAATTGTACCACTCACGATAATTGATCCTAACATACAAACCTAGAAGACCCCCAGCAAATACGTCTTGCCAATGATGCCAATAGTCATCCACTCGAGAAACTGCAACAAGGGCTGCAC
Organism: Phoenix dactylifera; assembly: GCF_051530095.1. Classification (NCBI taxonomy): domain Eukaryota; kingdom Viridiplantae; phylum Streptophyta; class Magnoliopsida; order Arecales; family Arecaceae; genus Phoenix; species Phoenix dactylifera. The sequence continues at coordinate 25,409,262 of NC_143198.1, read as the reverse complement.
CAAGTAAAGGAAGAACTACAATGCACAGTTTTGCAACATGGCCCCTGCGATCAAAAGCTCTTAGTTTACCACATAGATACCATGCAAGAAATCCCAGACCTGCAAAAGACCCTGCATTTGATAGATGGAAGCTCCATGAGTCCAGATTATCCCTCAGAAATATCACTATAGAATGTAGAGAATAGCAATCAAATTGTTCTCATGAAACTTCCATTTAAAGCGAGTCCAAACTCTAGGAAGTTCCATTTGTTCAGTAGTAAAAATGACATGAGTTTAGGGAAGCCAACAGAAACAAAACTTGAAAAAGATTACACAAGAAAATGAATCTATGAAATCATGCCCCAACAAACATGCACTGGAAGTAGTCAAGTCACTCCTAATTCTTGAATAAGAACAGGAAAGACTCCAAATATAGGAAAATGCACGTGTAACAATTGGATCAGCAACAGTGTCATCTATTATGGCTGCAGTTAGCAACTTCTAAAGATGGTTATGCATATGCAAGCACCTACTTTGAAAGCATAAATTCTTACATAATGAATGACAATGAGTTGTCTATATTGCTTTGCATTTAGCAGTTGCACTGACATTACATAGTTTTCATATTTTTTTCTGTTGACAAGAAAATAGCTAGACTGTAGTAAGGTTCTCCCAATTATTTTAGCAGGGTTGATTGGATGAAATTTCTGAATCAAAGTCTAAGCAGTAGGCATTAATTCAATTATATATGTCCACATAATTTGCCAAAGTTGATACTAGAGATAGCTGTAATACATTTGTACTTGATGCTATATTTTTTTGACCAACATAACTTTTTTTTTCTACTATATCTGCACAACTTCAGAATCACCAAGGAAACAAAACTGTTTGACCCACATCTAGGAAGTACAGATACTTTAAAATGCACGTCATGTTGAATCCAAGATGTAATGAATACCGATAATCATCACCTATGTCCTAGGATACATTTCAAACACTCATTCAATATAAGCTATTTTTAAAACAAAAAAAGAATCCAAGTAGTTCCCGGATAAGCCTTGGATACTTCCCAAATGCCCCAAGGGATGAGTGGAAGAACTTTCCTTGATTCTTTGTTTTTGGCTTTTTTTTTTATGAATGCTTAATTTTAGAGTTTGTAGTATATTAATATGGCAAACAATTCATGTATTTGAGTCTATATGTGGAGTTCGAAGATGTTGGTATTCTATGAAATATGAACTATGTTGTCATGATGGCCTATCATACTTTGCTTCTTTATACACATGTTAAAAATATATTTATTTATTTTTACATAACCTAATCAATGATATCTTATTTTTTTTAAGATTTCCCATATCAATGAATCTGCATCATGTCGTATCAATCACCCTCATCTGTGTCCATGCTTCATAGCTTCAAACATTCCACATGTAACCTACATGAGTTTATCTACAAGCATATAGTTTAGCAGTGAATGCAAATCATAAGTTTTATAGAAACAAGCCATACTCAAACTAGTAAGAAAGCTTTTCAAATATATGTAGAAGAACCATTAGAGAAAAATACATTTTTATGAAATTGACACAGTGGTAAAACCATTAAACCAAAAAAATCTACAACAAGCAGTTGTCTCGTAAGCTGCTTACATGAAGAATGCCCACTTGGAAAACTCTTGTGTCCTTCCTTTATCACACTCTTCTCCCCATTGCATATAACACTTGTAGAAACATTGTCATAAACCTGGACATTTTATACATTATGAAGATTTGTCAGGCTAAGCATAATGAACAGAATGAAAATGTTATTGGTATTAAAAAAGTAAAACTTAGAAGGAAAATGAGAATGGGTATAGATTGAAGACTCACGCCCTTTCCATCAGGAAAACAGCGCCAAAAGAAATCTGGCCTTGGTCTACCAACAGCATCCTTAATTGCATCCGTAAGGACGGCAGTTATAAGCACAGAAAACAGCAACCCTGCTTGCAAGTCATAAATTTGATGCAAGATCAGGATACATACTCCAAAATTTGTACTTATTCAGATTCAAATAAAAGGATACATGTACCTAGTATGGCTTGATGCAAATCGTACACATTCCTCTTTTTTATGTAAATTGCGATAAAGATTACGAAAGGTAAAAGAATTGCAATTAGCTGCCAGAGAAGAAAAATCATCATTACGTTATGCAGGAGCATGCTGCTATCTTCCAAGAGAACTTTCTTTCTCCGTAAGTTAATACTCATGCAAGAGAAACAAGAACATACCGGAACTGCCCAAAATGGCACCGTGTTGCTTTTTAGAGGGTATCTCAGATCTGTCAACATGTCCTCTCCCACAAAGCGGTGAAAAGGCTCTATGACATTCAATATGATATCTATAACCATAAGTAGCAGCAGTACAATCCAGTCATGCATATGGAATCTTGCTACTTTAGCTCCATGAGATCTTACAGTGTGACCTCCTAACTGAATATCTGGCATTGCGTCCTTGTGAAAGAAAGATGCAGAAAGTTCAGAAATATAGCCAATCTATACTATCACAAATTTTGTTGCCATTCTTTCCCAGCAAAAAGAACCACACAGAAACAATCGTGAGATTTTATAATAACAAGTGAAAAGTTCACTTTCAGCAAACATACATAATATATGATAAAATCAAAAATTTTGCCAAGGGTTCATCTGTCTATAAGATGCCATAAGAGTTCTGGGATGTTTAGTAGAAATTGACACTAGAAGAAGAGATTAACGAATTTAGTACTGTAGAGGTGTACAGACTTAGGCTTCAATTTTCTGATCTAGTTAGCAATTTATGATATTTCCTCTTCCTGGGCTCCATAATCTTCTCTATTTCATTGTCTTTTGCAATTAAGAATCATAATCAGTAGTGACCTCTTTCGAATATTATCATATCAGAAATTTTGTACCCAGAAAATGCCAAAAGTCACTCTTTTGCAAACATTCGTTCGATGTTCTTGTCGTGAACAAATTCCATCAAATCCATCCACATGTTGATGCAGGATAATTTGTTTGACCAGTTGGGTTTTTCCTATGTGCTATTGAGATGTATTAAGAGAAGTTTAGATATTTGGTGAGGGAAAAGAAAAGCAGAGTAGGATACCGTCAGCTTCTTTGAAGCAAACATACTATATCAAGACATGCAGCAGAGGCCTGAAAAGCCCACTAACTAAAATTGGCTTACACAAGATAAAAATCTAGGTGTGGGGAGAGACCTGGCACCAATCTATGTTCTTTCCTGGAGTGAAGCAGAATGAACGGATCATCTGCCCTTCGCTTGCTCCTGCAGCTCCTAGATTTGAAATACTGTCCTATAATCCAAAACATGCAATTCACCAAGCGGGATTCTCAATCAACGCACTCTCTCTTGGAAGGAACATCTAAGATCGGTAAGGTAATACTTAAATTGTCCGCTTAGGCTTTCTAGCGTACACGAGGGAAGATTAAAACGCTTAGATCTTTAGGGAATAGAAAATAAACTGAAAGATTGGAAATAATAAGGAGCACAAATACAGGAGAAAGATTAGGGGATTATCCTAGATGGTTAGGTTGGTTTTGGAATCTGGAGAGATGACTACAAAAGAACATAGATAACACAGTACAAGAGGGTCCTATGAAAGCATAGCACACAGTTTGTTCTCCTTCAGTTCTCCTTCATTCTCCAAAGGTGTCATACTCTCCCCATATTGTCCGGTTAAGATTTGGCTATGGACAAGGTCTTCCAAGCAGTGCAAGATAAAATAGATATCCATAAAATACCAAAAATAATATGAGGTACATTCTTCGTGTCCAGATATCCAATTTTAGTGTTAATTATGCATAAAAACTATGTCAGCAACTTTCTATAGTTGAAAGAGATGCAGATAGATCAACCTTTACAAGTTCGACCAGCCTCTAGTTTTCCAATGGCAATCCCTTGGCCGACTGCTGCTTTGTACAAACCATTTGGGAGGCAGTCCACGAACAGACTAGGAAACTCAAAGAAGAGAAGGATACTCTGGTCGGCAATCATATATCTTCCATACTTTCCAGGAAATTTTTTGCCATTTTGTCTTCCTCTGGTAAGGTCCTATGGATGCCTCACTTCATTATATTCCTTAATATGGAAGAATTGGAAAGAAAAGATGACATTAAATTGGTCTGAAACTGGGTTACCTTTTTCCCTTTTTACTTTTCCAGGCCTACGATGTGAACATGCGAATTTCAGCAAAAACCTATCAAAGGTCATCCATGAAAATTGTTCAATATCGCATGATTATGTTTATATCTTTTCAAACTGACAGTAACTCCCTTTCCAAATAACTTAAACTTGTCATCCACTTCTTTAGGTGTGGTGCCTAGGGTCTACCATGGGTCAGATCGGACTCTTGGTCTGAATCCAAAACCCCAGTTCGAGGAGAGAAGGGTCATCTATGAAGACTTGAAAAACATCTCAAGATACGGTCTGCCAAGAGACAATATATAGGTCTGATTTAAAGTTATCAAATAGATTGCCTTGGTGAGGATCCAAAAATCCAGAAATTCATAACCATGATCATAATTTCTATCAGGTCAAAACATCTGTTCCTTCGGAGACATCCGATTGCGCAAAAAAAAAAAAAAAAAAAGTCAAAACATCTTGAAATTTTAAAAATCTTGAAGTCCGTTGGAACAAATGGTTCTAGCTAAAGTCTGTCATTTCTCTGCAAAGTAGTCCAAATGAGTCATCATCAGAGTCAATCAAAATAAAAAGAAAGAAAAATTACCTACATCCATAAAAACCAAGTTCAAATGGAAACCTATCCCTACAAGGTACAACCCAAAGATGAGAAGAAACAAGGGGAAAAAATAGAAAACAAATAATATTCCTGACAGTCTCCAAGAACGCAGGAGATAATGAATCCAAAAGACTGGAGAAAACGCAAAAAAAAAAAGGAAAAAGCTGGAGACGTAAAGTGGAAAAAATAGAAAATGAGGAAGACAAAGGAGAACGAGCGACATACACGCGAAGTATTTTTCCCTTGAAGTGGTGAATGGTTCCTCTTACCGGTACCCGGTGCCGGGACAGAGTACACGACTCTCGATCGGAGCGGGGGAGGAGCCGATCCTCGGAGCCGCCAGAATCCGATCCCTTCTCCTCCTCCTCTGAGACGACCATAGACGAAGATATTACCATTAAATTAAATTAAATTAAAGAAAAACAAGAAATCGTTGACGTGCACCAGAAGAAGAACCTTTTTCTTGACTGACCTGGAATTCCGGAAGAGGGAGATGGAGGTCTCCGAGGAACGAGGAGGAGGGGGTGCGAGAGAGGGGAGAAGGAGGTTGGAGGAGGAGGAGGAGGAGGAGAGAGATCTCCTTGGGAATAATTTTGGAGGGCTGCAATGGCGATCCCTTTTATGTCGTTTGAAATGCCGCTATACAAAAGAGGTCGGGGGACGCCTAATGAAACTGGCGACTGCTCCTCTTGTTGCATCGATGGTTGAATCGAGACGCGACGGTGGAACGGAAAGGGTCGGAGAATTGAATGCTCCAAGGATTCGAAAGGGATTCGACTTTCGAGGCGTCCGCTGACGCGTTTTCTTCCTTTGGCCGCCGGTACCGGTACCAGGGATCTAAAATCCGGTCCAAAGTGTTGGGTTAGGATTACCGGTAGGTGATCGCAACCCAAGGTCCCACAAATCGGGCTTGCTTAAATTTTCTTTTTTTTTATTTTTGGTTTCGGATCGTTGATCCCGACGAAACAAACGGCCCGGTCCACCTCTTGCCCGTCCTCTGAAGACAGTTATAATTGCGAATTGGGGGGCTCTTATGTGACCTACCACTCCAAAAATATTCTCTAAGCTAAAGAAAAAAAATTGCCTAAAAAACTCCAAAACTTATTATTTTCTAGTTTATTGAGTGTATTCGTTTTCATAATTATGGAGCGTCCGTTTTAGAAAAAATTATAATTACTATATATACTGTTTTTTATTTTTTTATAGAAAATAATGCTTTATGTGTTCCCAAATCAAACCCAAAAAAAAAGAAAAAATAAACTTTTATTTTATTATATTATTTTAGTATTTATTTTAAAAAATATAAATTAATTTTTTTACTAATGAAGTACAATATTTTTTTAAAATATACTTTTTATCCGTATGTATTAAATAATCAGACAATATATACCAAATATAATTTTTTTAATAATTAGAAATATAGCAAAAGAAAAATTCTGTTTTTTTTTTTAATTTTGGTGCCTTTTTATATGATTTTGTTTTCTCAAATCTCATCTCGAATTTTGATAATTTTGAGGGTGATATTTCGAAATATGTGCATTTAATTCTACCTAGACGAGAGAAAATTGTGCTTAGATATTTCCAAATTTAACCGTTTTCAATGAAAAAAGACAAACATAAAAGTAAGGTTCATTTACCTCTTTGATTTCGTCCCTTGAAATTGTTTTTTTCCTCTTTTAGCAGTACGATCCGATGGATGGCGTTGAAATACTCGGAACCGGGTTTGGGCAACGTACGAGCATAGACATAGACCAGACGAAATATTTGAAGGAACTGGACCCCAATTTGAGGCGCCGCCTTCCCCAGGAGGCAACTTCCCAACGAGCGTCGTCACGACAACGGTATCATTGAGTCGTTTCCTTCAATGTTTGGGTAATCCTCCCCCTTCTTTATTCAAAGCTTCATCATCATTTACGACTGGACCGTGGCAAGGACAGAGATGCATGACATATTTTAGTCACTTTGGTTGCTAGCTGACAACTAATAGTATCTTGGAAGCAAGGCTAGCTAGTTCTTGTGGATGAGGATTTAGAACATTGCATCTTAATGGATGGGCATGCTCCAATGGACGAAGATTGCTTTAAAAAAATGGCAATTATAAGTAGCCATTTTAGACCGACATAAAAGAGTATGCATTTTATAATAAGAGGGGACCTCATCTCAATTAATGACTATGAATTCAAAGTAGACATATATGTGCTTTTTTTATTAAGCTAATGCCATTTCAAGGTTTTGTGGTAGAGAAAAAGTATTCTACCAACTCCATTATTTATTCTTGGGATCTTGGCTACAGCAAGGCACAACCAAACCATTCATGTGCCTGACCCACTGCTACCTTACCATTTTTTTTCATGCAGCTTTCGGAATATCTGCGCGAACCACTGGAAGTCCAGTATTACTGTATTAGGGAACAATTGCTCAAAAGGTGAAGCCATTTTCAGGCTACTATCAAAGATTCTTTAGCATTCTTCACAAAAAGAAAAATAGTTTTGGGAGATTAGAGGGGGATATAAGATTGATGACAATTGCAAGAGGAATCCATTTCCTGCTATGACAATTGCAAGAGGATAGGTGTAACTTGCGAGAGTTTGTTTACTTGTAAGAAATTCGTAGTTTAATAGGTTGATGTTGAAAATTGGTAAAATTTAGCTTGTAATTATACATGCTATTGAAAGGTGGTGCTGGTACTTATGAGATGCCTAATTTAAGAATGAAAAGTATTGATGGACACAGTAATTTCATCAACCAGGAGAATGTTAGTCAGCTGCTATGGTGCAAGAGATCAATTCAAGAGGAAAAAAAAAAATGTGACGCACATCATGATTTCACCTGCTGGTGAGATGCTACTTGACAAATAGGGTACACAACAAATCAAGGGTGAGGAATAATTGGATAGAAGACTGTGATCTCATAATTGATTGTGCATTACATAGGATATGCAATGCCCATGACTAGTAGTTCAACGCAAAAGCATATCTGATGAACAATTATATGGTCCCCTTGTTTATTGAAATGTCAATTGGCATATGTGGTAGATGCGGCTGATGTATGTGGACAAAGTGTTCAATTATGGTTGAAATTCAAGATGGAGTACATGGCAGACAACTATTATTTCATTACTGGATGAAGTGTTAAAGGAGGAGACTTTTTTTGTTTGATGTAAAGGGAGGCAGAAGGAGCCACCCGACTTTTATTGAAGATTAATCGTATTTACAACAGAGATGAGTTACATTATCAAGAGAGTAAAGGAACAAATGCGAGAAAAAGAAGCTAAATGGCTCCGAACGAAGTATTTGATAATCAGCACAGGGGATGTTGATGCTCATAAGAAGAAGCAGTGGAGGAAAAAACCTCATACAGACCAATAAGCAGGAGCATTCATTGCTTGGAAGTTTCAAGCAATTTCACAAAGATTTCTAGGCCAGCACTTTCCTGCTATACCAGCCTTTTTTGAACATGAAGAGCTTTGTTTTGCTGATCTCAAAAGACTAAGCTGTTGTACCCCTTCCCACAACCGAATGAGACTTTAAAAAAAAGCACTAATTTCACAAAAGAGTCTGATTTGAGAGAGTTTTTGAAAAACAAAACAATCAATTTTCCACAACCAATTTCATACCACGTCTGGTACCTTTTCTGAAGCATAATATAATTTGCCGGAAGGCATAAGAGGATGAACAAGAGCAGTAGCTGAAGGAAACAAAGTTGCAATTCTAAACAAAGTTCCTTTCTTTTGGCTTAATTTTATTCCTAAATGTTTCATTTCTCGATATAATTTCAGATTTACTTATAACAAAGAATTCATAGGATCATAAGCGAAATTTTGAGTCTTTTTTTGTGCTATTATATGTGTGTGAGCATAGAGAAGAGTTAAAACTTCCCAACAAGTTTGTGTGGTATTATTGTCCCAAATAATATGCACTATTTTATGATTTTTCATCTGCTTTTATAGTTCTAATTTTGCATTAGATCATTAGAATTGTTTTATACAAGATTACTGTTTTATTTTGTCTGGCAATGTGTGAAATTTTTCTTGTGCTTTCAATATCTGTATCTTGTACACCTTTTACTTTCATTTATACATGTTCCCTCCATGAAGCGAAACTACGCTTTAAGTTTTGAGAGGTTACCGTGAATCCCCAGTTTTAAGCTCACTATTAACCAAGAAACTGCCAAGATATGGACACAAAATTTGATAAATTTCATGCATTCCTTAACATTTTTTTTTTCTTTTTTAACTTTATGGAAGAGGAATATAATAAATTAAAAACAGCTAAAACAAACAGGGATTTCACATAGTTACGTTGGAAGACATTGATAATCAAGAAGACATGCATTCTCGCGCATCTTCTCAGGCAGGTAACTCAGGGTAATACACACGAGATTGTGAATCTGTGATTATGGACATATTAATTTACTACGAAAAGCCAATCTGACAACAGGTAAATTTAAGCATGTTTCTGACCTCACCAAGTAAACAACATATGCGAAAATAACCCTGCAGAAGGCATGTATGAATTCACTGATAGGTTACAACAAATCAAGGAGATGGTATAGGTTCAGTTTTGCGACTTGCCTATAAAGTTCATGAACTGAAAATTAAAAAAATGTATTTATCATCCTGTAACTTTTGCTAATGCATGAGTCAGAACAAAGACCAACATCAAAGATGAATACAATGAGCATTTCATACATTTTTCATCTACTGATTCTAAAGAACGTAGAAGCAGGAAATAATTTTCTGTCAGGTTTTGAAACCACAGAAATCATAACGGCCTACAGCGCTACTTTCAAATAAAAATGATTATTAACTGTCTTCCAAGTAAATTATAAAGGCTGCATTTACCATCAGCATGATATGGAGCAGGTAAGAACTGCAGATAACAAAATATTGCCACTACCATGCCTGCAGCAATATGGGATAAGGCATCATTAGCTAAAGCTTTTAGGAATCACTCTTGATTATCTCACTAAAACTTACTATCGACAAGTTGGCCAACTATAAAGCACAAACCTAGAAGGCCACTGGTAAAGAAATCATGCCGATGATGCTGATAATCATCGACCCAAGAAAACTTAACAAGGGATGCAACAAGCAGAGGAAGTAAAGTGGCGGCGCAAAGTTTTGCCAAAGGAAGAAGAATATCAATTAAACTCGGTACGAATTGTAGAACCTAGAAATGGAGTATAATGTATGAATGATGAAAAACATCTAGAAAATGAGGGTTTGGGAGTTCTGAACTTACGCGAACCGAGCCCAATAGTAATTAGTAGAATTGCACTTAATCAACCAGTTGCTATGTACTGCAGCATGTTCACAAATAATTTTGCTACTTACAATAAGTATGGGCACTTGGGAAACACTTGTGCCCTGCCTTTAAAACAGATTGCTCGCCATGACAGATCACATTTCCTGTCACTTGATCACACAGCTGAAGAAAAAGCAACCAGGGAGTATTACAGTGAGGAATTTCATGTGAAAGAAAAAGGACATAACAACCTGAAGAAAAAAAAAAAAATATATATATATATATATATATATATATATATATATATATATATATATATATTTTGGCTTTGAATTTGAGATTCAAACCTCCTTTCCATCAGGAAGGCAACGCTGATAGAAATCAGGCCTTGGTCGCCCGACTGCATCATCGATTATCCCAGTTATCAGCACAGAGAAAAAGGATGCCTGAACTTGCAGATAATATAATGCTACTAAATTAACTCTTGTGCTGTCAGTTTCTTGATAAAATTTTGCGTGAAGTTTCTCATTTCCTCCATTCTTGCTTCAGAAAAAACTCTTTGTTGTCATGTCAGATCAAAAAAAAAATTGTTGTTAATTATGATAAGGTTATGAATCCGAGCTACCTAGTGTCGCATGACGCAGATCATAAACATCACTTCTATGGAATATTAACAGAATGAAAGCAGCCACAGGCAACAATACTGTAAGAATGCAACATATCGAAAAGAGAGGGATCATCAAGAGCATATGTGTGAGGACTCATGCGGGCATGTATTTAGTCCCACAATAGTTATTCGTTAGGTATTTATATAGGATTAAGAAATCCAAATAATATCTTCTAGCTAGCTATTTTGGGTGAGTCGCCCAAAATAAAATAGTGCCATTCTGTTGTTAGTATCTAAAATCACCCATCATATCCTTTCTAACAAACAATAGAAAAGGATGGCTAATGCTAGAAATGATCACCAGCAACATAAGAATAATGGGAGAAATGCCAACCAACTGGGCTAAGTTTGATTGCCATATGATATTTCATTTAAGCAGGTCAATTTAAAATTTCAACTTTTTGCATCGCATGGTGGTTTCTCACCCATTTTCCCCATCCACTACCGGTACATATCCATCATAAAATCTACAGCCACCAATGCATGGTTTGATGACCGATGGATGGTGAGATTCCATGTTTTGTAGGGCTAATTGTCACTGCAACACCATTATATGAAATAAAAATGTTATGAATAAATATTATACAAATATACTACCAAACAGAAACAAATGATATATATATGCAAATCCGATCAATTGGCTTAATTTTTGACCCAATAAGGATAAAGATACATACCTAAGTCAACTATTATGTTTCATACATTTTGGGATTGCTAGGGTTTTCATCTCCTTCAAAATTTATTTATATATTTTATATTTTTCTTACAGAAATATACTTAAACAAACTCATTTTTGATAACTTGGTTAAATTGGTTATCTCTATAGTGGAGTGATTGTGGCAAGGAGGATGACCCTTTCATGTATTAGATCATTGTACAAACCTTCCTGCAAGCATACTAATTAAAAATATTTTTTTTAAAAAAAATTGTCAAATAATTTCTATATATATTTCAGAAAAAATTGTTTGGATTAACATACGCACATACATTTGCACTAGAGTGATAAAAAGAACCAAAAGAAAGAAAGAAGATATGTAAGGGAAGAAATGGTTAAAATTGTATAGGAGATTGTTTAAATATTTGATTAGGGGTCCAAACATCCAAATCAAATCCGATAAGAGTAAAAATCCAAGCCCGAAACCAAATTGTTTCGTGCATCTTATCAGATTCGGACTTGAATCTCACATGCTTGTTGGATCCGACCCGTTTAGACGCGGATGAAGATGGAACGGAGCGGGTGGACGGGACGGCCATGCTCTCCGTTGCTCTCTCCCGGCTGCTAACCGCCGAAGGTCGTGGCTGCCGAGCGGATCCGGAGTTCTTCTCGAAATAACACCGCCGGCCCGTCACATCACGTGCCTCTGGAGAGGCGGGTGAGTCCAATAACACCCCCCTTTCTTCTCCTCGCTTTCGATCCCCATTTCAAACAAGACCCTAATCCCAAACCACCCTTCTCTCATGAACTCTCTTCTAAATTTTCTTCTTAGTACCCTTCTGCTAAGGTTCTACAGATGGTTTTTCACAATTTCTGCTAGGGTTCCGGATTAATTCATTCGGAATATTTCCTTGAAATGATGTCGAAATAATAATCCCCAATTATCCTCTTAGATTTTCTTCTTTTTATTTGAGCAGATCAACAGATGGATATTTCTCAAAAAAATTGTTCCTCTTTTTATTAAAATAAAATACAGCGGACATGTTTGTTTTGGTTTCCCTAATGGTCGCTTCATGGCCCAGTTATGGCGGAATCCACCGAGATGGAGGGGCAAGGTAACACCAACGCCACTGGATCCCACAATCCGAGGTCAAGAAAGCTGAGGTCGCTCGTCTGGAATGATTTCACCAAGGAGCGGAAGGCCGATGGGAGTTTCGTCGCCATCTGTAATCACTGCAAGAAGCAGCTGACCGCGAGCAGCCGGAGCGGGACCACGCACTTGAAGAACCATCTGGGAACTTGTACGTCCAGCAAGCGAATGAAGAGGAAGAAGCTGGTCGTGCGGCGTCTGGTCCTCAAGTCGAGCGATGCGAAGAACGATGGAGCCCCTGGTCTCGAGCATCCTCAGTTCGATCAAGAATTGAGTCGGCAGGACCTTGCTCGTATGATCGTTCTGCATGGCTATCCTTTCTCCATTGTGCATCACGTCGGCTTCAGAACATTCGTAAGAAACCTTCAACCGCAGTTTAAGTTGGCATCTTGTGACATGGTGAAGGCAGATTGCATGAAGATCTATGAGAATGCGAGGCTTCGGCTGCAGGAGCTGCTTGACAAGCTTCTCTGTCGAGTTACTCTCATGGTTGATATGTGGAGATCGAGTGAGGGTCTGGAATACGTATGCTTGACGTGCCATTATGTTGATGATGAGTGGAAGCTTAAGAAGAAGATTCTCAACTTTGTACCTATGGAAGCTCCATTGACTGGGGAAGAAATTAGTAAAACCATTGTGGAGAAGCTGCACGAATGGAATATCGGGAAGAAGTTAGCTAGCATAGTCCTTGATAATTGCAGCACCAGTGATGTGGTGACAGGAGAGCTTCTCAAATCTCTTCGGCCGAAAGGTTTCCTTCTTTTGAATGGCGATCTATTTCGTGTGCATTCCTGTGCGCATATACTGAATCTCGTGGTCCAAGAAAGTCTGGAACTGGCAGGTGAGGTAACTGGTAAAGTCCGGGATATTGTGCAATTTGTGAAATCCTCACAAGAAAGAGCTACAAGATTTCAGAAGGCAGCAAAGCAAGTGGGAGCCCCACAGAAGCCATTAATTCTTGATGCTCCAACTAGCTGGGTCTCTACTTATTCAATGCTTGAAACTGCATGCCAATATCAAGATGCTTTCTCCCGCTTGGCAGAATGGGATACTGAGTTCACAGACTGTCTGTCTTCCAAGGAGTGGAGCAATGCTAAAGCTGTTGCCGAATGTTTAGAAGTTCTGTACCATGCTATAGAGAAGTTCTCAGCCACGAGAGTTCCAACTGCCAATCTTTATTTTAATGATATTTGTGGGATTCATTTGCTCATGAAAACCTGGTGCATGAGCCCGCATCCTGTTGTCGCATCAATGGCTGTGCAAATGCTTGAAAAATTTGAACAGTATTGGGACCTGACTCGAATAATTATGGCGATTGCTTCTATTTTAGATCCTCGATACAAGATGAAGTCTATTGAGTACTACTTCAAGCTAATTTATAATGATCCATATGAATCGAAGGCAAGGATTGATACTATTCGTAACAATTTTATAAACCTTTACAATGAATATGCAATTCAATCAGCTAATTCTTCAAAAAATCAAGCATACCTCTGTTATGTAGGGAATGCTAGTGGCTACACTAGTTCTGAGAGTGGAAATGGGGGAGAATCTAAAACGTCCTATCGCATCACACTATCAGATACACGACGAGGACTTGATCAGTATCTTCAAGAGACATCATCAAGTCAACCGTCAAAATCTGATTTGGATATGTACATGGAGGAAGCTGTTCATCCCTCAAAAGAAGGCCTTGATGACAATTTTAACATATTAGCTTGGTGGAAATTTAATGCAGCAAAATATCCTATCCTTTCTATAATGGCCCGTGATATTTTGGCAATTCCCATGTCAATTGTTCCATTAGACAGTGAAGCTAGAACACTCAATCAATATCTGAGTTCCATGGACCCAATGACTGTACAAGGCATTATATGTGCACAAGATTGGCTAAAAGATGAAATTGAAGGTAATGCATCAATTCAAATTTATCTAGTGTGTTCTTTTCTAATTTATATTATTCTTTAACTATGATTTGTTATTTGAATTTATTACTGTCACCAGCAGTTGGGCCAGTGGATGGCCTTGCGCTTGTTTCTGCAGCTGCTGGCTTGGAGGGTGATGATGAGTGTATGATACCAGCGAATGGGGATGAATTTTCTCCACTATCAAAATAGGTAAAGGCTTTTTTTTTTTTTTTTTGAGATCCGGCTTAATTCAAAAATGTCCTTCACTTGCATTTATTTTATTTAATCAATTTATTGGGAGCCTTCTGAGCAAGAGTCCTATTGTTCAATGGCTTACATGCACACATATGGCTCGGAGCAACACTTCATGTTATTGTTAATCCTGGTTGACTGGTTTTCTGTCTTCATTGTTATATTTGTAGTATCCTTCATATATGTTCACTTGTTGTTGCCTGTGCATGTATACATTGTTTTTGACTCTTTGCAGGTTAGATTGGTGGATTTAAATATATAAGTGATCATAGGGCTGATAAAATGGTGTTGATTTTAAAAAAAGGATTGTGACAAATGGATTAACGGTACCTTATTCTTCCAATGTCGTTGAACCATGTCCAACAATCGTCTCTTCCCATGGATATCACAGAATATCCTTTTTATTAAAAGAAAAAACTCAACCTATAACTTTAAAAACACATCAATTATTTGAATATGAGCAAATTGGAGCATTGTAGTAAGAGAAAAAAATCTGCACATGCATCTCAGGTGCCAATTGGTTTGTACAATTCTTGTAGTATTAGATCTCAAATATGCATCCTCCTTGCTTTTTTAAAAAATTTAGGTGTATGAGATATGCATAGTCATATTCGATGAAATCCGTCGATAAAGGACTAATAGAAATTGAAATGCAATTTATGCCTCCATGTTTTGTTCTACGCCCAACCCAAGCACCATCCTCATTAAAAGAACTGAAGGTAAACTATTTAGAAAGTTGAAATTTAGGACTCTGTATTTGCAATAACTCTAGGTAGAAGGGAGAGTAGGATTTTTTAAATCATGGCAGGAATTTAGGCATGATTGTGTGAACCTTTTATGTTATCATTTTCAGTGTGAATTAGCAAATATTAAACTGGGCCAATGCTCTTAGATCATTCTCCAAAAGATTTCTTTTATCTTTTCATATTTAAAATGGTTCTTAATGTGGGGTAAGGAATGCTACTTGCATTAACTATTGGAATTGGAGAACCAGGATATAAGTTTATGTTTTACATATATCTGTGCTAACTTCCATTGGCATGGCTTTCATTTAAGTTTCAGTAGTTTTGTTACATTGGTTTTACAATGTTGTTTGTGGTGTTATCCTTTCTCTATTTGCAAGGTGTCGATATTCATTTGTCTATGGCCCCTTTCCTTGATATTGTTAAAATTCTGGTCCATCACCTTTTCATACTTCTATTCAAGCTTTCTCATTTCTTTATTGGTGTTAGAATAAGTTCTAAGGCTGATAAATTGGGGTGAGAAGACAGTAGAGGTTTCGCGGAAGGGAGACAAACAGTGTAAAAGACAAGGAAGAGAGGTTGGTGGATGTGGAACATTTATTGCTAGTAGGTTTCAAGTTCAAGTTTTTCAGAAGTAACTTAAGCAATTTACTTTCAATATCTAGATTTTGGAGAATAGAGTTGATTCAATGTTGACCAGAAGTTTAATTTCAGTTAACAGGGAAATAATTTTGGAGAAGTTACAATAAAGTGCTGGTTTTGTGAATCTAGTGGGTAAAAGAATTAAAAAGTAAGGGTAAAGATCTCTAGTCATCTAGACTCAGCTCTGCTGGTTGGCATCCCTCTCCACATGGGAAAGTGCTTGGGTTTGAATCTGGGTGGTCGCATCCCTGTGTCTTTATCAGAAAAAGAAAGGAAAAAGAAGAGATCTCTAAGGCTCCTGCATGATCAAAATTAAGTAAAAGAATGGACCCTACTTTAGTTTAGGCCTGAATTATGAATGAAACCGATCCCCTGTGCAATAAATAAATAGTAAGAAAGGATAGAAGAAAGAAATAATAGTGAAGGGAAAAGGAGAAAAAAGAAGGTAGTAGTTGGGGAGAAGAAGGACATTCTAGTTATTAATATGCGAAGAAATGAAGAAAATTAGGGATACAATTCTACGTGACGTGACTCAAATTTAGCCCCTTCCTTTTTTTTTAAGTTCTTTAGGATAGGAGGATAGGAAGGAAAGAAAAAGAAAAAGTGTATTGAACCTCGACAAAAATCTGGTCTCAAACATCAGTCTTTGACTACTCAACCATCGAAAGAAGGACGAATAGTGGAATAGGCAGATGTTGCTGAAGGTCATTTTGTTGGGGAGTATGAGGGCAAGATCGATTCCTATTTTCTCAAAAGAATCTCCAGCTCAACCATCTGCTTCGGATAGTATATTAAATGGACGACTGGCTTTCGCAAATACAGGGGGTTCATCCCCAGTTGCATTTGTGGGTCCGTTCTCTTAGGTACCTTCTGTTGATGCGGGGGACAACGCAAACTGCTTTCTATGAGGCTGAACTGGCAGCACTTGGGCAGGTTGGACAGGTGGAGGTAGAGCTGGTTGACTAGGAAGGGTTGCTATAGGATTAGGAGGAAGTGGAAGAGGTTGTTGGAGAGGAACTGAGATTTGCAAGGGTACCTGGTTCTGGTTTGTCTTGTTGACCCACGAAAATGGGTCTGTCCTACTTTTACCGCCGATGGGGTTACCACTATTTCTGGTCCAAAGCGGGGATTTTCGCATCTTTGCTTACTATTCTGGCCTTGTTCGCTTAGTCGCTGCATCTTTCCTCGCTGAAATATTAAGTGGTTTGAAGATGGGCTTTCGAGATGGATATTCCTATGGAGAAGATTTCAAAAACAAGGGATGAGAAAGAACAGCCTGGAAAGCTTCTTGCTCTACCGCCGAGGAAATTTCAGTGATCCCAATAGGACTAATCAGATCTGCACTTTTCCCTTCACAGACTATCCCACCCTTCTTAGCATCACAAACCGATCCCCTTCGCTTTCCACAAAATCGGCCTTGGAATGGTTGAGACATTGATCGGCTGACCCCTTTCCTTTCTTTCCTGCTCGAGTAGGAAGGCTTTCCCCTTCGATCACGAGAGATTTTGATTGTGTGTGATGTGGATGACCGATAAGGATCAACACTTTGTTGAAGTCTGTCTTTGTTGCGATCTTTTTCCGTTTGTTTAAGAAAAGATGGAAGAGAAAAGTTCCGCTGCAAGAATCAAATTGAGCGTTCTTGTAGCTCGTTATACTGTTCAAAATTGTAATAAAAGAACAGGTACTGGTGAAAGCTCTGTCTCTTTCCTCGGTTCTCGCTTGAAGGAGCGCTTGACTAAAAAGCAAAGAGTTTAGCGTTTTTCTTCCCGTAACCGACTTGACTTTCTGCCCAAGCCTACGCTTGCTGCTTGCAGCATGGATTCTTTAGATCTAAAGAATCCATGCTTCCCCCGCCCCGGAGCGAGACTCTATCCAGATCTCAAAGAATAACGAGCTAGGCGGCCGGCGGGCAAAGAAAGGGGGCGGGTCTCATGACTTGCATAATAATATTCCGGCCGGCCGGCCCTGTTTCGTCTTTCGATCTTGGCAAAGAAGTTTCTAACCAGCACCAACTCAGATTTAAGACGGCTTGCTAGTCGAAGAGGCAGTTGATGTCAATCTCGCGAGGACAGCCCCAAGAATTAAATTAATTCAAATTTCAATCCCGAAAGTCTTTTATTTTATTTTAAGGCGCGTATACACCTATTCTCTCTTGAATTTTTATTGTCAGTATACAACCCGTTACCAGAATGCTCCCAACAACGGGAAAGAGAGCTGTAGTCTTTCCCTATTTCCGAGCTTGGTTGGTTAGCTCCTTTCGTACTTGTATTGTATTTGCTTTTCGTTGACTAAACCGCTGACTGGCCGGTTTGCGAGTGATGAACCGATCTCGGGGAAAAAAAACTAATAATCAAAATCATGAGCATAGACAATATTTAGTAAAACAAATCCACGGGGGCCCCGTAAGGCATGGGTTTAATATCCTTTCAAAAGGACTAACTGAATAACTTAGGTCGAGGTTTTTTTTCCTTTTCAAGGTAAGAGGTCAACTTAGAGCAAAGCTCTTTCTTCGCTGAGCGAGACCAGCAAGGGGAATTTATCCATTTGGATAGGAAGCACTCAACTGAAAGGAGAGGGATCGGGGAAGTTAGCAACGTACGAACGTTTTCCAAGCGAGCCACGGGAGTCTAGGTTTTGCGAGCTAGCCCGGAAAAGAGGCAAGCCTGTATAAAGGTTTAGGTCCAATCATTCTCCCCATGTGCTATCGGGCATAACCGTGGGGATTAGGACATAACTCCCGTTGTTTAAGGGTAAGAGGTTCATGTGGGGGATGTAAAGACCAAAGTCAAAGTACCGACCCAAACGGGGTATGGATATACATAGAGGAAGCTAGCAGCGCGTCAGAAATCCACTTTTCTAAATAGCTAGCTGGTACTTCCGACTGCCTCCATGCAGAGAAGAGAGAAGTCGGTTCTCCCCCCGCTTCGCTCTCCCCCTCGGGGGGAATGGAGTAGTTTAGTCTGACAGTAGAGTCGAGGAAGCTTCCGTAGCTATTCCGTGGCGCCCCTACTCTTGAAATTCAAGCTTGCCGTCGAATTCCGTGGTGAATTTGATATGATGGATCTCCCACCTCGGTAGGCAAGTTGCCTTTGCAACTTGCATCTCTGCTACTGGAGGGTATGAACCCCCGGATCTAAGCGAGGTGATGGCGGGGAACTCCAACAGGTTTTGGCTTCCCCCTCACTGATTGATGGAGCCCAAGACTGCTTGACGACTTTCGGTGTGGGGTCAGCTTGAGCCGAGGTCGTCTCGTAACAGGAACTGGAAGAATAGCAAACAAGCACACAAGCAGGAATAGGAATATTGGCTGTCACTATCCTAAGTTATTCAGTTAGTCCTTTTGAAAGGATATTAAACCCATGCCTTACGGGGCCCCCGTGGATTTGTTTTACTAAATATTGTCTATGCCTACTTTCTTGTATTTGAGAAAGAAAAGTCCAGTGCTTTCTTTCATTGTCTATCTCGCCTAAGGCTTCTGTTTCGGTCGACTCTACGGTTGAAACAGTAGGTGGTGCTGCGTCTTTATGGTTCGGCTTTTGATGCCTCCGTTCAAGACTCACACTCCTTGGCGGACTGGAACTTAGTTGGAAAACTCAAAAGCTCTGGCTCGAGCTACGCTATGGCTCTTTGTGCAGCGGCATTTGCTTGCCCAGTTGCTTCTGTCTTTTGGCTATAGACCCTATCCACACCCTTCTTGAAAGGGGAGAAATTCTTCTCCCACTCGCCACCCTTCCTTGTGCGCGGCATTGCATGAGGGCGCTGCTCCTAGTCCGACAACTAGAGCCAGAACCAAGGATGGCACGAATCGCTCGAATGCAGAGATTGGCCAAGAGCTGACCAAGCGAGAGGACCGCTTACTCCTTTTGTTCTCATTCCCGGCCAACCATGCCATGAAGAGTCGACAAGAGCAATCGCAGCTTCTTGAATGCCTCTTTCTACGTCAATTTCTTCTTCAATAGCTGGTCCTATTCTTCCAACAGCTAAATCTCGCCTGGTCTTTCTTAATTAAGGTGAGGATGGCACGTGCTTTCCTAAATCCATTTCACCGGGTGTTCACTCAAACTCCTTAATCATTGAACCCGGATCGGAAAGTGACTCCCCTAAGGCCTAAGGCTTACTCAGGTAAGACTTCTTCCTTCTCCCCTTCCTCCACCAGATGCGGATGAAAGAGCTGCTTCTTCTTAAACAGATCCTTCCTAACCGAAAGAATCGACGAGATAGAAAAAAGAAAGACGGGAGCACAGCAGCAAAACAGGCCTAGAACTTGGGGACAACAAAAGAAAAGGAACGAACGAAGGCATAAAGAACTGGAGCAGGAAGACGAGTTGAAATATTGTTGTATGAACAGATCTATTGGTTGAAGAAAACTCCCAAGACTAACGTACCTTGCTTTACGACCTGTTTCATACCTGGAAGATTTGAAAGATCAAGGCCATTACTTCCACGATAGAGCGCCCCACTGCTGAATCTTAAGCTTTCTCAATAGCGTAGCCTGGTCCCTTTAAACAGAACCCCAGCGCATCAGCTATAGACCGAGGACTGTTACCGAGACCCATATCCCCCTAGCTAGATGTTGGGACTTTTCCTCACAAGTAGTTGTTTTGGTCGAAGAAAGAACAGTTCGCCCAGTCGTCTGCCTCTCCCAGTCAGCCTGCACCTGTTGCGGATTCTGCTCCGCCGGTTCGTCGTTCCTCTCGTCTTTCCGTTCCTCCTTCTCGTTTTCTTTCCGTTTACTCTTTTTCTCCAGGTCATAGGGCCACACTAGATGTATGTAATCTCTATAAGTCTAGCCCCTGTGTCTGTTTCTAGGAATGATTCTAGAATCCGATTCAATATAAAATGTGGGTGGTTTACGTTCCTCAGTTGATACAAGAAAGAGTGCAGTCCAGCGCTTCGGCTTAGGGGTAAGAGCCCTCAAAGAAGCAGTCAACGGTAAGCAGCTCAGTCCACGGATCCGGTCTCGGCTAAGCGATTAACAGATTAGGGTTGGTTACCAGTCTTCGATTAACAAACTCGGGAAAGGGAAAGTGACACCATAGCCCTAACCTCTTGTTTAATAGCTTCTTTCAGTAGTGCTCAACACCAAGGGGCTGCTTTTCTGTCGCTTCTGAAAAGCCTTAGCTTGTTTGCCGAAGAGAAGGCTCTTCAAGAGAAGGTAAAAGTGAAAAAAACTAATAATCAAAATCATGAGCATAGCGAGAAGTAATGATACCAGCTGTAAGCCGCTGTAGACTGTTTACCGGTCAGACAGGAGGAAGAAAAAGCAGCGGTAGAAGGCCTAATTCCTCCACAGAAAGTCAAGAGACGAAAACGACGGGCGGGAAGCAGGCCGGGCCCTACGGGCGGGCATCTCCCGCTACGCAAGCAGCATTGTTCGCCACCACCCGAGAAGCAAAAGATTCGAGAGTCAAGGCGGAAAAGACAAGCATAGCATAGTGGTCTAATGACAAGGGCCGACGACGGAAGCTCGGGACGGAGCCGTATGATGCGGAAGTCTCACGTACGGTTCCCTGAGAAGGGAGTGGTTTACGAAATCTTTGGTTTTTTCTTTTCTTCTAATCTCCACTAATTTTAAAAATATATACTATACATACTTCTATTTAAAAAGACCAGAATAATGAAGGAATTGTTGCTCTGTTTTAAAAGTATCCCCATCTTGCCAATTGTTACTCTAGTACTCGTTGAATATAGTTTGACTCCAGAAAGGATTCTTAATGGATCTAAACTTCTGCTCCACCTAAATATTTTGAAGTAACGAATAAACATAAAGAAAGAAAAGGTACTATAAGTTGGGAGTCCATTAGAGAAGACGCAGAACACTGGAACTTCACTTAAAATCCCTCTTCTTAAAGAGTTTGAGGGCAACTCATTTGCTGGACCTAAACTGAGCCATTTGATGCTTTTGATTTTCCATTACACTCTGTTGATGCTTCTAGCAACTTGATGAGGCCCGAAATAACTTGATCGCTTGCTGATACTATAAGTTGGGAGTCCATTAGAGAAGACGCATAACACAGAAACTTCACTTAAAATCCCTCTCCTTAAAGTGTTTGAGGGCAACTTTTTTGCTGGACCTAAGCTGAATCATTTGATGCTTTTGATTCTCCATTACAGATGCTTCTAGCAACTTGATGAGGCCCAAAATAACTTGATTGCTTGCTGATCTGGCAACATGAGCCCCCCAATTGATCTGAACAATGATCAAGGCACTTAACAGGCTGGTTTTT
The DNA here is from genome assembly GCF_051530095.1 of Phoenix dactylifera. NCBI lineage: Eukaryota > Viridiplantae > Streptophyta > Magnoliopsida > Arecales > Arecaceae > Phoenix > Phoenix dactylifera. The sequence goes on along the minus strand of NC_143198.1, from coordinate 25,387,024 downwards.
ATGCCCATTACATCCTCACTAAGGCCCTAGCAGTGCATCTTTATTGATCAATGCGTGAATAAAACTATTCTTGACCTAATCTAGGGTTTTGAAAGGACAAATGCTGATGACATGTTGCTGGTGCGGCTGGAGTTTATAGGAGGTTGGCGAGAGGTATCCTTGTAGATTGCAAGTTGCGGAAGTGTCTATTTTATGGGGTTGGCTGGTGGAAAGTGGTAAAGGTCATAGAGAAATGAAAAACATGATCCATGTGTAAACGAGGAGTTATAGTATTATGTTTTAATTGAAGATAGGTATGTACTAGGGAGAAAAAAAGAATGTCCTTTCCTTTGATCAAGAGAGACGGATCGTCAAAGAAATGTGCCATGAATACTGAAACATCTCTATATAATATTTATAACCTGCATTATTTTTCTTGAGAAGATTCCATTATAGGATTTTAAGTCATATGGTTAGCATTTTTTTTTTCCGATCACATTGAAGCAAGGAAGGCAGTACCGAAACTGGCATATGTGCCTGTTGACCAGTAGGATGGTATGATACACCCCCATGCCATGACGTCCCGGCATGAATTGCCTCCTATTCCTACCACCACCGGGCACTCTCTCTCTTCCCCTCTCTCTCTCTTTCTTCCTCTCCCCTTCCATCGGTTTCTTGATTCGAAGGCTGGAATTGTCCTAGTCTCTTGCCGATATGGTTTTGTATGCTCCGAACCGGACGGTTTGGTACGCCTTGAACTAGGTGGTTCGGGATGTTTCCGTCAATGTTGCATTGAAGCAATCTTTACACTCTGTACATTTATCTTCTTAAACTTTTTTCCATCTTATGCACTAAGGAAGAAAGTTACTATTTAAGAGCTTAGAACCCTCAAGTGTATTTTGATGTTGCTGAATGCTCTGGTTCTACTTAGTTGTACTAGTGGAAGGAAAATGCTTTGCACAATCATGAAAGGACAGATACCAAGAGAAAAGAAGAAATTCAAGGAAAATGAGAAGATAAATTAGTGTATAAAGAACAAGAGAGTCAAATGATCCTAGGCTCCTCAACTTTTACTAGTATTTAGTGGGCAAAAAATATTAGGTAATTCAACCTCTATTAGAAGCTTCAAAAAGATTTATGTGATTCAACTACAAGAACATCTTCAGCCTTATTATGCTTCTGTATAGAAGTTATGAAGAGGAGATAACTGTTTCATGACCATAACTGTTAGGCCTTCTCCTACCTATTTGAGATCTAGCTTTCTAAATCCTGAACTGGTCATCAAAGAGATGAAATTAATAATGCCAATAAATTTTAGACCATTGGATTGCAATCCATCTAATCCTACTGGGCTGAGAAGTAACCCAGAAACATCTTATAAATGTCACAACGTGTTCCTGTAACAAATATAAGTTGTACCCTACCAAAACAGTATGAAATAATATGTCTTGCTACCAAGAAATGGACCACCATATGCTTTCAGGTATTTGACCCATGTTTCTCTATTGGATTCATCTTGTTGTGCTGGAAAGCTAATTTACAGGGTTATTAAATGGTTCTAGTCTTGGTTTCAGAACCTTTTATTTATCTGTAATGCACTCTTTCAACTGCTTTTGATTGTGAACAAATTGCACCACTCACCGCTGCTTGCCTTTGATCATGAGTCTGACTCATGGATCATGATATGTTGTCACTGATTTGCATCATATATTCATACAATAATTGCAATCTGTTCATCATTGCAGCGAAGGCACAGGATAAATTACAATAATGATATGAGCTAATATACTATCAATGATGAACAGCTGATTAACATCAGTAGCCAAATTACTCCTACTAATGCATCAGAAGTTTTCTGATGTCAGCTGATTTGATTGTGTTTTTCTTCAGGTTTTTTTTTTCATGTTAACCCCATCAGTTGTATGAGTCAATAACTGCCCAGATAATGAGCTAGACTACCAAAGACATCTTTATCAGTCTAATCTATTTCCCTTTTATTGTTTATTTCTATTATGCTAGTGTTTAAAATATGGTGCATGAGGCTGCGTATGTGTATGCAGGCACTTAACTGCACTGCATACCCTAGATGCAGCTGCTATATGTACTCAAGTCATGTGTGGGCCAAAGAAATGGTTTGCTTAGCACTCTGCAGATATATATGCAATGGACTAGCATTGTGCAGATATATATATGCAGTCTATTTATCATTTTGTGGCCATGTATATGTCTCTTTTAGTGTTGTGTGATTATATATATATATATATATATATATATATATATATATATATATATATATATAACCACTCTTATACACAAGGTTTGCCTACCGCTGCCGGACCCCATACCGGTGCGACACTATCATAGTATCAGTACGGTACGGTACGAAATTTTTTTGGCGTACTGGATGTCGATACGCAACCCATATCCATATCGGTACCATACGGTATGGTAAATCCGGTACCGTATGAAACAGTACATCTGGTACCGTACGGTACGGTACATCTCATGCTTATACAGGACCATGTGAAGAAGGCGGGTTCAAACTAATGCTTAGGTTGGATGTGGGTTTCATACTAGTTGGATATATGGAGATTAATAATATCAATTTGTTAATTATGCTATAACTAGTGTTGCTAAGAAATAAGTACCAAGTAGTAAGCACTAATTGCTAGATCTTATTATCAACATTATTATAATAAAAATATTATTATATTTAATATATTTTATTGATTTTAAGTATTTAAAATATTGGTCATATAAATGCCTGTATATGCTGTCCACATGATGCATATGTGCTGCGTAGTCCCTCGATTGCCTGCATGTCATGGCTGCCTTTTAAAAAATTGACTTATGGTTTCCATGCTACGCACACATTTGGAAGACAAGATGAGGTTATGGCTGGAGTCTTGATTTATTTTTCTATATACTTGACATATCCTTGATAGGAAGGCATTTTGAAAGTTTCAGTTTTCTTATAAAATTCCATTGAGCATGCATACAAATCAGTAATCTTGTTGTGTCTTGTGTGTTGTTTAATGTTATTATTTTCATCTTGTCATACTTTTCTCCTATTAGTAACTCTATATATAGCTTTCAATTAATAGTTAACATTCAGGAAGTGACAAAGGGGTTGTGAACCAACAGCCTTAGCTCGGCTGGTTGGTATCGCTCTTCATCTGGGAGATGTCTCGTATTTGAACCCTGGTGGTGGTGGTGATGTGTCAATTTCATTCCAAGAAAACTCTGATTTGTATGAGTTGTTATTGTTAACTAATCAATTGACACCAAAAAAACTTAAACTAATAGAGAAAGGGTCAACAATGCATATAAGGTTAACACCTCTCTCACGTGCAACCCGGACCACGCACGTAGAGGAATAACCGAGTCAAGACAGGACAAATTCTGAATAACAGATAACCATGGGCATTTAAATAAATAATTGAATTGAAGCGGATTCGAACTCATCACTCTAGCAGATCTTGAACTCTAATACCATTTATGGTATCAAAACAATGAAAGCAAGAAGAAATAAAATTAAGGTTGCGAGAGGAGCTGGGAGAGAGATTAAGAAAGAGAAGGTATGTGAAGGATGCCATGCGGTCCCAACTGATTCGTGTGGTATCTCTAATTAAAAGATGGATCAGTCACTAATTAGGGCAAAAAAGACATTAATATCCTAATAGCGACCAGTCAAATACAATTTCAGTCTGGAAGAATTTGTTGTCGTCTTGTCAGTAAAATAAGAGCACATGGCTCTGCCCGTTCACAAGGGCTTGATTCTATGTCAAAACATGACATGCAAGCAAAGGTAGTCGCCATCATAGGTACTCAAGATAGATATATAGGACTACATCTTGCTCAATCAGACCCTAGGTTTATTGCGAGCCCATACCCCTACAATAATGTTTGCAGAATTTTGTACTCAAATAAAGTCCCAATAACAATAAAATAAAATAGAAAACAGCCTAATGGCGTAATAACAGCAGATTATTAAGTACAATTGAACTTTGCCCTTCTATGGTGGAGGATTACCCATTGATGATGAACTTTTGACTTTAGCTCATCACTTGGTAGCCTTCTAGAGATATTGTTATATGGCTATCAGGCATTTGTTTCTGCTGTCACCTTTTTATTGTCAAGTTTTTTATTTCCTTCTATATTTTTTCGTTCAATGAGTGTTGCATATCATTCAGACTAATTGTTCATGGATCGGCATAAATTCGTCCGACCTGTTTGCTTTTCTTGCAGCAACTGAACTATGGAATAAAACTGAAGAATCCTTGGCCATGTCCACTGTCCCCAGATGCTGACTTAAAGTGCTGAAACATGTGCAATTTTGTCACCCTGCCTTCTGGTACTGCTAGGAATTAGTTTTGGTAAATTATTTGTGACGATATATATCACTGTACTACGTAATTCTTAGCATTACTTTCTTGTTTGCATAGAAGTGCATCTTTAGATTAAGTATATTGCTAGCCTAGGGGTCACATTGCACCATTATCATGGGCTGTCAGAATACTTCCAGACAGATGCTCAGTGAGATTACTACTATTTGATCTGAAGTTTTTAGACAGAGCATGCAGGGACAGTTGAAAAATTCAGCAACCCATAGGTAACGAAGTTTTAACTTGGAGAAGTAGAACTAATATGAAGCAAGGTTGCAGAAAAAATAGTTTAGCGTAAACCTTGGACGGAGACGGATTCATCAGAAACCGGACCAGAATTCCTTCAAGAGAAAGTAGCTTGTGGAGAGCTGCGGGCATGTCCCTTTAGTCTTAGATAATGCTTTTGTTAGGCACATGAAAGCATAGTTTGATCTAATGTGAGAGGGAAGATCTAATGCTATCAGCATATCTATATCTTACCTTATGACAATCTATATTTTTTATATGTATATCTTATCTATATCTGAAGAAAAGGACACTTTGAATAGCTTGTTAATATGCACACACCTTGGCTTTGGCATTGCCTCTTCTCTGTCTCAATGAGGCAAAATTTCTTTCTGAATGAATGGAGAAACGAGAGTTCAGAAACCATAAGTTATGGGGTGCAACTATTAGCTAATACAATAAAGTAGAAAAGAAAAAAAATGCTGTAGAACACCTCTGATATTATCATGCAGTTTACTGGTGTTATATGGAAGTCAATAATTGCCCGAGTGGTGCCCAAAAAGCATTGTTCTGTCATTGTCACACCGGACTGATAAACTGCGTGGTGAATAGATGAGTGAGCAGTCACATTGGACTAGTGAATTGATCGGTGGATAGATGGGTAATCGATAGTAGTATTTGCTTAAAAACCAGTTAATTTCAAAATTATAGCCTTCCAATTCATAGACTTGGGCACTCCGAAATAATTTGGCTAAAAGTAAACAGTTGAAATTACAAAAAAAACTCACTAAATTCAGTTAAAAGTTCGGAAGGAGTTTTAACAACAAAAAGCTAGGAAGAAAAATAAATAAATTAAACAAATACATCTAAAAAGTATGAGCAGTCTAAATATACGTATACTTATTTTCTGAAAATGAGATATAGGAGAGTTTTAAGATAATAAATGATGACTAAAGATATCACCAACAACAATAATATATGACATTATTAGTTTGTAACATGAAAGATTTTTTTTATTTAGTCGTAAATAAATCATGAAATCCATGTACAATTTGAGAATAATTGAATATTTTTGAATTAATTCATTTGTGGAGAATAATTTGGGCTATCATTCAGCCAAGAGATGAAACAAAAATAATTCGAAAAAATTTCAATGATTCAGAGGATTATTGTTAGATTGCACCAACAGCACTTGCATGCTCGTTGTGGGCCTAGACCAAGGAAAATGAGAACCTTTCCCAGTATGGCTTGGTATAAGATATCTAGGATATCACCAGTATGATGCACAGTATGGTATAAGACATCTAGGATATCACCGGTATGATGATAAAATTACTTAGTAGTAGTTTGATGAGAATCCATTCATTAGTACGTTTTCGCTTTCAGTCTTTGCACTTGATTACGAGGTTGGGATCTATGGAGATGGAGGGTAGCGGAAAGGCCAAGACTTCTTTATTTGAGAAGTTGAGTGCGCGGTGGGTGGTTCTTTCAAAAAGAAAGAAGAAAAAGAGTGCACGGTGGGTAGGAAGCGGTTCATCGTCGCTGATTTAAAATGTCAGTGAGCTTAGCCAAATAAACAGCAAGTGCTTAAACATAAATATTAAGAAATAGCTTGGAGTCTTTTCAACTTTCTATGAGTATAAATCTACCGTAAACTTCTAATTGTCGATACATTTGTAAGTTGTGCGCCTATATATAGTTGGCTTTATCGAATCTCAATATGTTTCGAAGTTAAACTACAACTTTGGGTTAATGATTTTGTTTAATTTTAAGAGATATCTTATATTGAAAACAAAAAAAGATTGCAAGTACAGAGTTTAGAGGTAGATTCACTTTGCATTATAAACCTTTGTGTAAGAAGTGAGATTGTCAATTCTTGTAGGTTTATAAATAGGTATTTGTCATGAGAGCGTATATCCCTCTAAGAGACTGTGTTGTTACAAAAAAAATCTGTGAAATTAGATCCTTCAGGAGAAAGGTTCCTATTTTTTCATATAGATGAATCATTAAATTTATGTTTATGCTGCATCCCTTTCTAAAAAGGGTTTGTCTCTTTGGAAAAGCATTTTTATAAAATAATGTTGATAAAAGTTAACTTATCATTTGTATTACTATCTCTTATATTTTATAAAAAAAGGGTGACATGGAAACTTTGAAATGATAAAAATAAGAGAACAAGCAGGGAACACGCTTTTTGGCTTAGCAATCAAAGAATTGAGTTCGATCCACAGATGTCATCTTAGGAAGCCAAAAGTGAGAACTTGTAATAAGAGGAGGTCAATTTTTTTTTCTGAAAGAAAAAAGAACAAGCTTAATATTTTTTAGCCTTTGGATAAACAAATGCAAAGCACCAAACCCTAAATCCTAAATTCTAAATCCTAAACTCTAAACATTAATTATGAACACTAATTTTAATTATAAACATTAATTCACCGTATTCTGATTTCGCAGTTAGTTCCGGCGAACTAATCAGACGTTCCTCGTGACATCGAAGCACGCACAGATCTCGGCGGTGCCCGAGACGCACCGGGGGACCTAGGATTTTTTTTTTTTGGGGGGGGGGGGGGGGGGGAATAAGCTACGTGGCAGCGATCCAAGCGCGCACCGCTCTTCGAGGTTTGGTCGGGTGTCAGATTCTAGCGTAGAGCAGCGGGAAGGAAGCCGGTCCCTGGCGGATTATTCCAGAGAGCGAGTGGATACCAGCCCACCCGACTGGCGGTGACGTTCTTTGTTTTCATATAACTCGCAAGGAGGGAGTGCGAAGATGGCAGCCCAGTCCTTGCTGCTGAAAGCGAGAACCCTCGCCGCCTCCCGGGTCTCCGCCCATCTCGCTCGCCGCCGCGTCTCCGCCCTCCGGCCGCCCGTCCGTTCGATGGCCTCCGCCGGCGCCCCTTCCGACGCCTTTCAGAAGATCCAGATCCACCGCGATGACACCGTAAGTCCGCCTCCTCCCTCCTTTCCCTTTTCTCCCCGTCTTCTTCTTCTCTCTCTCCTTCTCGCTTCCGGAGTCCAACTCGAGAACCGCATTCTAATGGGGCCTGTGAGGAGAATTCTAATGAAATTTGCAGTTTTGTTTTGTTTTTTTTTGTTTTTTGTTAATTTTTATGTATATACGCAGATATTTGATGCGTATGTAGTTGGCAAAGAAAATGCGCCGGGAATGGTGGTGGTGCAGGAGTGGTGGGGAGTAGATTTTGAGGTCAAGAACCACGCTTTGCACATTGCTCAAATGGATTCAGGTTTTAGAGCTTTAATTCCAGAGTATGATATCGATTCCAATGGATTGCTTATTTATTTACTGACAAAAGCCTTCGTGCATTACGAACAGTTAAATAGCTTCTTGACTTATTTGAAAGCAAACCTGTTTGCATTCTTCCATTCCATAGTTTGCGTTCTTCATTTTTGACGACGTTGAGGAATTTCTATCAACTTTCTGTTACCTAATCTTGATAAATTTCCTTGCTTTGATCTTGGGTCAGTCTGTATCGTGGAAAGGTTGGTTTGGACGCTGCCGAGGCACAGCACCTGATGGAAGGTCTGGACTGGCAGGGTGCTGTTAAGGACATACGTGCTTCAGTTAATTGGCTTAAGGCACATGGTTCATCGAAGGTGAGTGCACGGAATATCTCTTTTTGTCTGATGATTCGATGGTTTTTGTTACATTGGCTGATGATAGTGCTGTAAGGGTTAAATTTATGTATGTGTTTTGGAAGTTGTCAGCCTGTTAAATAGCCCAATAGATCAGATACGCTAAGGTATCAACAACAGTAAAATTGAACACCTTGTAAGTTCAAACTGCAAATGAAATTGACTGTCAAACCATGCCAGCTAAGTTAGAGAGAGTGACCGTACGGACTTAGAAATTTTAATTATGATGCTTACATGGAGCAAATTTCAGTTCCGAAAATATGACTTTTAAAATACTTAAATGAACAAATTAATTGTGGACCCTTCTTTTTCCCTGATAGATCCAAGTTTCTGTCTTGTATATTGATAATTCGCTTTTTCGGGTGCATCTATTGCAGGGAGCACATAGCCTAATCTCTCTTCGGCTCCTTCCATTTTGTGTATCGAGAAACAAACATTTTGCTCATTTGACCACCACGAATGGACTTCTGAATACACATTATATTGATTATAAGCCTATGAAATATGTAATTTCATTTAAGTATGCATGGGTTGATGAAAGTTGATTCTGCCAGTGCTAAAACCATTTGCTTATAGATTCAAATGATTATGCTCCACTGAATTGGCATGGTTAGTACGTGTAGAGATATTTTGGTCTTTTAATCAATGAATTATATAAATTGGTGTAACGTAATTATTACATTAAAATGTTTTATATTGAAAGCACCAAATTGCTCTTATGTGTATAACCTGTGCCTATTCAAGACACTGAGGCATTCTTCTCCCTTGATAAAGAAAATTTTGAATGCCTTTGCTTGCGCATTTTGACTCTACATCCATCCATGCAGACATAGATACATATATGTGTCTATATGCATATCTATGTGCATGTGTACCACAGTAATTAAAAGAATATTTAGTATTAGTTCCAGCTATAATGTTTTTATCGGCCAGCTTTGATATGGAAATCTCAATTTTTTGTGTATATTTCTTGTATTTTTATCCAAACTCCCCTTCAATGAATGTGGGGAATCACAATCCACATTTGTAATTGTAAGTATTAATATTACAATTCATACTATCCAGATAGGCAGTTCTCAATGTCTTTAGTAAGGGACTTCAGTAATTAGACGTGTTGACACACCAATGTAAGATGCTAAGGCAAGATGCTCGATTATCAACTATATATGTGTAATTTGTATGTTATCTATGCACCCTGAAGTAATGTTAAATTTGTTTATCACAGTTTTTCTTTTTCCTTTTTTAAGAAAATTGAAAATAACATGAGATGATTGAATTGAAAATGCAGCTGTATGTTTTCTCCTTAATTTGATTAGTTTGTTGTATGAGGGCTCATTTGCAAGGATGTAAGGGATTGCTTGTAGGAGAGGCATACAAAAAGTTCTAATGTTACTTTGATCATGGCAAGTTGGTTAAAAGTCTCTTTTTTGTTTTACTTTGATCATAGTATATTTTATTTTTATTCAGTTGAGTGAAGATGTTGCAAGATTAAAGAATTTGCAGGTTCCTTGCAGGTTTTTCAAGGCTTGCCACTTACATGCAGAGTTAGTGTTGTTGCTTTAATTCCACCACCACCCATTCTTATCGCAATAATTGATGGATCTTTTAAAAATACAATTAGATATATCATTTTTTCTTATGTATCAATCTTTCCCCTTATGTCATTCGTTTGAGATGATCATATAATAGAAGGGAATATTGTTAGTTGAAGATCCTATATTAGAGTGGGTATACGGAGAGAAAGCAAAGTAATTTACGTTAAGTCTGCTAATTTTTATTTTATCTGTAGTGCTGGTTTTGATGTCCCATATTGAGTAGCATTAGTGTGTAAGGTACTATTTTAGATCAATTGAGCATGGAAGTCCTAAAGTTACATCTTCTAACTGTGGAAAGTTTTAGATGTATATTTATATGGGACTCCATGGGTATCCAAGATTTGTATATTTTTTTTAAAAAAATTGGGTACCTATTTGCAAGATTAATTATTTAGTTTAAAGAGTCCTAATTGACTCAAATTACAAAATATGGGGAGGCCTACTAGGCTTGTCGGATAGAGGGTTTGAGTAGCTAGGAGTCTGACATTCTATTTTGACAAAGGAAAAAAAAGAATAAAGAAAAACAGCCAGGTTTGACTGCCCTTCATCTCCTATAGACCTCTCGTATTCTCTTGATTAATCTCTCCTTCTCGCTGTCCTTCTCATCTCTTCTTTTTTCTTTACTTTCTTCCAGTTGCTATATACTCTTATACTGGTGCAATTTTAACTTCCTTGCCATTTTTTTCAAATTCTGGACTTAATTTCATATATCATATGAATCAAGGAATTAGGGTCTTTCTATTTCTTTTTAAGTTCTAAACTTAATTTTAGGGATCATAAATCTTCGTTCACCCTTTCAGTGTTGCTTTGATAAATCTATTAAGGAATTCAGTTGTTCTGCAGTTAAAATGATGCTTTTGCATATATCATCCCTGTAAACTAAGGTTAAAACTTCTTTCTGAAGGATTCTAAACTTAATTCATTATGAACCTTCCCAAAATTTATATAAATTTGAGTTCTAGTTTCCTGACTTCCTTTGGACTCTCAAAATTGTTTTGTAGGTTTAGAAGTCTTCTTGGTTGTGAATAGAAATCAAATAGAGCCCTTATTTCTTGTAGTAGCAATTACAAGAGAGGAAGGTGATTTCTTCATTCAGACCCTACTTTTCCCTAGTTTGACATCCCATCCATGCATATGCGGGCCATCCCAGTTGATCTTACAATCATTTTGACAGTCCTTCTCTGTCACTCTTTTCTGTTCATTAAGATCGTTTCATTTATCTCCCTTTGTTTCTCTTTTTTCCCTTCGTCATATTACCAAATGAGAAATTAAGCATCAAGACCTTTCTCAAAATACCAAAGACCAAGAAGATCTTTGGGCTGGTCGCATTGATTTGATCTATCAACAATGATTTGAAGTCATTGAAAGCTGTGAGCAGATAACCACGACACCATCAGGCATTTAAAACCTCCCTGAGGCTGAAGCGCAAATCAAGTTGAAGAGGATCAATGACCGCCGCATGAAGCGATCTCACTTGAAGCTTCGCTATATGAAGAGCGCATGGTTGGAGAATAACATGTTCATTCCATTAAAAGATCGAATCTTTCACTCCAATATTGAAAGATCAAATCTTTGACTATCAACAATTTGGGCAACTAACACCAGATCTGATTGTTGTTCATCCACTAGATAGACAGTTCGAGAGAAGATTGACTTATTCTACAATCAAAGTTGACATCCAAGGATATGATGGCCCATTCCATGCAAGATTTTTAGAGTATTAACCATGTGAAGAGAACAAGAACATCTATATTTGAAAATGAGCGAGAGAGAGAGAGAGAGAGAGAGAGAGAGAGAGAGAGAGAGAGAGTACCAAATAACACATCAGTTAAGGTGACTGGTAATATGTACTTGAAAATTTCTTTGACAATCGATGTCATTATTCTATTTAAGTTTTAGCTGCTTGTTTTCTTATTGCATGTCTTCTCTTGATATCCTCCAAGAGCTAATAAACTTTTTGCTTACTGTTTCTTTTAAGAATAAAAAATTAATCAAAGCATAATGAACAAGTTATGATTTATTTTGTTAATCATTATGCAAAGATGTTAGTTAAAATTAAATAATTACCTGACCACATAATTATCTCATAAATTCATTCAAATATTTCACCATGATAGAGCATGTAAGAGGCCAGTTAATAATTTTGAAATTATTGGTTTCGATGGAAGGTTTTAAGTTCCAACCCATGACAGGCCAGTACTAGCATTGGCACTAGGGCAAGACAGCACTCATTATATTCTTTTTATTTAATTTCTAAATGAAAGGAGACATTAGTTTATATTTTATTTTTTTATTTTTCATTTTTTGAGTATGGCTTGAGTCTTGACACATGCATACCATGCCTGTGCTAGCAACACCTAAATCCTTGCTTCTATATCTTATTTATGTCATGATGATATTAGTCAGTGTGGTCTATAATGTATGTGCGGTGTTCGCCTTTCTTTGTATTCAGACTTTAGCTTCCTATTTCAGAGTTGGTGGATATCACATTGGCTTTGTCATGCAATAGAGAATGCAAATTCTGTTCTTGTTTTATATAATGCATTATTGATCTGTGTCACTTCTCTTTCTATTTGCTGGTTTGGATAGAAATGTGAAGAAAAATTAACACTTGAACCTATTAGAAGGAAAATGAATGGTTTTCACTTTAAATGGGATCTAGTTGAGGGTTTTCTCATTCTTAGCTTACCATTTCTTCTGTTGCATAGGTTGGTGTAACTGGATTTTGTATGGGGGGTGCTTTATCCATTGCAAGTGCAGTTCTGGTCCCTGAAGTTGATGCTGTTGTTGCCTTCTATGGAGTTCCTTCATCAGAACTTGCTGATCCATCTCAGGCAAAGGCTCCTGTGCAGGCTCACTTTGGGGAGCTTGATAACTATGTTGGATTTTCTGACATCAGTGTATTGTCCTCCTTCACCCACTTGAGCTTTTTATATGTCTGTTTTTGAGTTACAAATTTGTGCTTTCTTTATCTGATGAACAATTATATTCTTTTAACTGAATCATTGGAAGAAACTTTACATGCATTATTCGAAGTGTCATCTGATCAGTTTCATTTAATTTTCTCATAGCACAAGTAAATACGAACATTGATTCCGGCAATTAATCATCTTTTATACTCTTATGAATAAGCTTCATGACATTTAGTAGATTTTAACAGATAAATTTAATCAGCATTAATATCTTTGTGTGGCACTGCATTATGATCATTTCCTCATATGGTCATAGTTGGGTCAACTCAAGTTTCTGTTCTTCCATATAAAAACTAAAGAAGTCAGGAGAATGAAACATTTAAGTTTATAAGGTAGAGGTGTAGTACGAGATTTCAGATTTTGATGCTCCCAGTGAAAATGGAGACAGCATAGGACATACTCATACGCTAACATTTATACACTATATTTATATTCTAAACAATTTATCTCTGAATTAAGGATAACTTGAATAAAGCAAGCACTGTATCACACTTTTAAAAGTAGGCATGCTTGTCATTTTCTAAGGCTGATGGTAGATTTTTATATGTTTTACCGATAATTTACATCCATGTTGAAAACTTACATGTGGTGAACAAGAATCAGTGTTCATGAATTATTGGACTTCAACCTTGGATTTGCCATGCCCACTGTTCTTCCAGATCCATGTTATCCACCTTAGCTCTAATATTCAGCAATTCTTTGTGTGCATTCAGTAAAACACATAATTTAAGATGTTTATGGTGGTTTCTTTTGGTCTACTTGTTTTAGTGACTGTTAGAGCTCATTATAGTTGAAAACTCAGTGCTAAAAAAATATTAGCCAGTTCTAACATTTTAAAGTGCATTTTGGTCGTTATGATCAACAACCATGGTATAAATTAGATGGTAGCATCATTTGTTTGGAAGTAATTAGGGCATGGCTTATTTTTCACTTTGCTAGAAGAATAATAAATTATAGAATATGTTTCATCAGAATAAGAATTATATTTGATGATCTGAGGCATTGTTCTGACGCACCTGCACTCTTTCCTTCTTTTCAGTTTGTACATGGTTCTGATCCTTATTCATATTTGCAGTATCAGTTTGTCATGCTTGTAGCATCAGCCATGCTTTGTAAATACAAGAAAATTGTTTGTATTGTTGACGCATAAAAGTTATCTGAATGCTTGACATAGGTTAATCCTTGATTTAATTTCAGGCAGCAAAATCCTTAGAGAAAAAGCTGAAGTCCTCTGGAGTTCCATATGAGGTTCATACCTATCCTGGCTGTGCTCATGCCTTTATGAACACATCGCCTGATGGCATCAAGAGGAGGAAGGGAATGGGAATGGACGATGAGAACCCTGCAGCTGTAGATTTGGCTTGGTCTCGCTTCCGTGCTTGGATGGGTGCTTACTTGCTGTCTCCTTGAGTCCTTCTTCCAGGACTTGTTGACCCAGTCAAAGCTGCTTAATAATTTTGACATCGTGACTCAGTGTTGTTTGTGGTATCCTTGTGGCTGCTCTGTGAATTCCATGTCGTGAACTTGGTCATGCATCAAGTATCTGTCTGAAGTATGACCCTTGTAATTATGTGAATGCCCCTATGTGAATGTACTGCAGATAAATACTTAATTTGCAAGTTTTGGAGTGTGATGTTGCAATGAAAATGATCCAGGTGTTTGTCATAGACGTATGGATTTTGCCTTGTTCAAAGCTTGTGCGGCATCCGGAGTGCCTCTGCATAGGCTAAGCCTTCCCCCGTATGCGAAACCTTCGACGCGGTTGAGTAGGACCTGATAGCATCAAGTAGGATCCGAGCCATGGGTGGCTGCCTCTTCTGGAGTAAGAGGCAATCTATGATGGCGTCAGGAGACTGGGTGAGGGAGACTACAATGGTTCTATATCGGCTGATAAAGGGTTGCCGTGTGGGTTTATGCCTGAGACAGTCCTCCATCCAGTAGACTCTGAATTTGTGACATAGCGCTCATATTTGATTGGATTGGTATATTTCGAATAGCTGATTCGCTATGGAAGTTATTTTGGTGGTAGGCATTTTAACCTGTTTAGGAATGAAAACCTTAGGAGTTGTTCATGGAGAGCTGGTGCTCATATTTGATTGAGTTGGTATCTCGAAATGGCTGACTCATTATAAAAGTTCATTTTAAGAAGCGAAGTGACAATAGGTTTTTTTCAGGTTGGAATTGCAAACGTTTCAGGGTACTACAGAATTCCTCCAAGTACTCTTGATTTATTCTGCCATTAAATACTGTGTGCTGCAAGATTTCATGCTATAATATGTGAGTTGTTTCTTCTCACCAAGGGCTTGGGATGCCGACGTCTTCAGCGAGTCCATGAAGCAGTCTGCAATATACGACACGTCTTCGAGAGCTTCTCATGGGGGGGGGGGGGGGGGGGACACGTCTTGAAGAGCATTATGGTTGTGTGATTAGGTCAGGCCTGGATGCAACTCATCCAAACTATTGTTCCAATGAATATTCCAAAAATAATCTACATATGGAAGAACATGAGTACTATGTATTAATAAAAATTTGAAAAATTCTAGCTTGTGCACTTCATATTTTCTTCTCGCATGTCAATTTATCACACACCTCACCTTTTAGATTCAGATATAAACTGTAGGACAATGTTGAAGAGTGTTTTACACAACCCACAAGCTTAACATATCCATCAATAAATAATACCAGGGTCCGATACCATCTAGAAACCCCAACATACTTTTTTCTAGCAGATGCCCAAGGAGGCTGTCTAGAGATGTTCTATTAATTAGGAACGATCGAAAGGACCTTCGACCCATGCCTTTGATCTAATTATCACATGGTTAATCCCTCATATAAACAAGTTAATTGTCTCCAATCGGATCCAGCAGCTAATTTAAGCTTCCCTTGCAGCTCGATTCAGATATCCTAATGTTCTCATCATCACCTTTTCTACCAAAAATTTTACATATTTGACATCCTTTTCCAAGAGGTGACTGATAATACTAGCATCATTATTTTATACCATTACATAATAACAGTTACAAAAGACAAGCTTAGGGCTTAAATTCGAAGAGTATTATGACCTTATAAAGTTCATCTCAAAGTAGCAGGATCTGTCATCAAGCAATAAAATGCTGCAGGAAGATACTGATTCTTGGATCATTTACAACGATAAGCTCATCATTAAACTCCTCAAACCACGCAGAAACTGTAGGAAGAGACTTCAATCATTGTCCTCAAGAACACTCCGACGCCTTTGAATCTGATGAGGCAGAGCAAAAGTGAATCATTATATCCCAAACTTTATAGGTATGGTTATTTCATATGGATAGGGGTAG
Organism: Phoenix dactylifera; assembly: GCF_051530095.1. Classification (NCBI taxonomy): domain Eukaryota; kingdom Viridiplantae; phylum Streptophyta; class Magnoliopsida; order Arecales; family Arecaceae; genus Phoenix; species Phoenix dactylifera. Next base: position 25,370,903 of record NC_143198.1, on the reverse strand, counting down.
AGAAGACACAGTAATGGTATGTGCTATTAGGGACATCCAATAGCTCAATTTTTACCATGTCAAATGGTGGAGCAGAAAAGTCAAGGTCGGCTACTTACTGTAACTTTAGTCTGTTTGCTTGCTTGGTTGTTAATCTGCTCAAGCAGTGAGATAAGCCTCTCTTCAGATACCTGCAAACCCAGTATGACAAAAGACATTTAAACATTAAAGTTAAATAAATGATAAGCCCAAAAATTTTAAGTGGATATCAGCCTTCCTCAGACTCGCAAACTGCATTACCTTTTCAGAGATCTGACCCATTTGAGCAGCTCTTAGAAGCACATCTTCTACTCCTCTAGCCTTGTCAGGTTTTACCAAAGCAATACGAGCTACTATTCATACATAGAAGAGCGGTGTTTAATCATCAAAGCTTGGTGGAACTTAGAAAAAAACAAAGAAACCTTTTCTTTTTATTTGTGTGTGTGTGGAAATATGACAGGCATGCTGTTGTCCCAAGTTGGAACTCTCGCCAGCACAAACGCTGAGAAGAGGGAAACGAGGTACTATGACATGTAATACTGTGATGACATAAAAATGAATGTAAAACAGGCTTGTGGAAAAAGTGCAAAACGACATTCTCACAAATGTCAGAAGCATGTGTGGTACCACCTGGCATGTTTCATGAATATCACTTTAAAGGTTGTCTGATTGCCTTTCTTTGTATATATGCATCTATTTAGCAACCTAGAGTACGGAAATACTATCCTCTCTCTACCCCTTATTTCCTGATTAATATGCAATAATCAAGAATTAGATACTCAATTCTCCACTCCTGCATTCCCATTTCAAGAAATAGAAATCATGAACCTCTTCTGACTTTCTCCCTTCCTATCATAATTTAAGCCTCTAAATTGTTCTCCTCCTCTTTAATGTTTGATCCTGTTTTAGTAAACTAAATTCATAACAGAAAATATATGGTCACTTTTTGGGATGCTCAACCGACATCCTTCTAGTGCAACACATGCCCCATCCATGTGGTTCCGGCATGCCAGTGAAACTGCAAAAGAAGTAGCTTTATGTTCCAATAATGGGTAAATAATCCTTGATTCTTAAATAACTTCCTCCACCTTACCACAACCTTACCTTTTCAAACCTACATTGCAAAATGAGCATTTCCATGTTGTAATAGTGAGATATAGATATATGGATAGATAGATAGATAGACATATTGTTCATTTCAAAGAAGTGGTTCTCCCGAAAAGTGATCATGTTTTTACAGTTTCTATACCTTAAGAAAATCATATTAACTTCCACCTGCATGACACAACATGGCAAACTTGTAATCGCAGGATAACATATTATTGCAGGATATACTTTTACAGTAACATTAGCAGTCCTAGTCCAAAAATATAAGCTTCAGTTCAAGATCTTACGCCTTTCTCTTGCTTCAGAAGACAATATCTGACTAAGCATCAACTGTCTACGTTCTTCTGCTTCCCTGAATCAGAATTTAATGACAGTTAATTCTGTAAGATTAGCACCGTAAGTTATTTAAAGAACAACCTACCTCTTGGCATCTTCTTGTGCATTCTGCTGCTCTGCATTCTGCTGACTACCCTGATTCAAAAGATGCCATGCACCAGAGGATATTAGAAAACTGAAGAAGTAATTTTACCGTATTCATTTATAATTAATGGGCTGACTTACCATGCCATGTTGTGCCATCAATTCTTGCATCCTCCTTTGCCTAATGGCTTGTCGCTCTGGATCATCCTATTAAAATATAATAAATCAATTTTTCACTTCAAAACCCTATCAATAACAGAGACCTAAAAATTTGCATTCAATCTTATTCCTTGTAATAAACTGTTTCATTCCATGTTCAGTTTAGGTCTTGATCAGTTTGCATAAATCTATGTATTATTATTAATACTTGAAGGAACATCATATATGTAATAATTTATAGGTAAGGACAATGCAAAATTTTTAAAACAGGATTACAGAAGGAAAAAATTCAAAAGATCAAAGAGATGCAGGTCTTTAATTAGGTAAATCTCTCTGTCCATCCGAGCAGCTTTTCTCTTCCTCTTACAGGAAGCATAGACCCAATGAAATTCATCTTGTAAAATGCCCCATTTGTAGGAATGCCCAAATCCAAAAAGATTGTTAAAGGATATGCATGATACATTCCTAAATGGTTCTGCTCTCCACATTGGGCCTCTATTTCTTGATAGGAAAAAGGATAAGTAGGACTATCTATTGATTGTTTAGAAGTCTCTAAAATAATTAATTTACCTCCAGAAAATCACCTGGCCTTTCCAATGTTCGTTTTGAGGTTAACTCATTCACAAAACTCCAGGCTTAGGTGTGGATTAATCTAAGTAATGGATTATTCAACAAACAGTGGATACCCTCTCATGGAATAACTGTAAAAAGGTGGACCAGCAGACCAAACTCTCCTGCAAAGCTCATGTTGAATGAAGATGTTCATAATAAAACATCAATTTGGACTACATGCACAAGTGGAGGCTGTTGCGGATGGAAAGTGCATTGGCAAAACTAACCACCTAAAAAGGTTTAGTAACTTTCTTGTATCCTGATATGGTGTATTATCATTGTTGACAAGATCTCTCAATCCATGATCTGGATAAAAATGGCCCTGAAAAAATCTGGATCTCATATTTGTATAAGGATCATAAGATCTAGATTCATCTTATGGATCATACAATCCCTTGGGCCATAAGATCCAATTTGATCAAGTTATTTACACATTAAATGCCAAATCCATTTTATATCATTAATTTGAGAACAAAGATTTTAGAATTGCTTATTTCATCATTAATAATCCTCGAGCAAATAGAATTAGAAAACTCCATCAGGTTTTCAACATCTGAAATTGTAAATAAGACACTGGTATCGATCCAGCATTTCTCACATTCATTTTTGAATATGAACACTTAACGAAAATTAATGAATTTAGAGTTTAAAACCTGTTTTAGTTTTGCAAATGCATAGACAAAATTATCTTTATGTTTCTCACCTTTTCTCGCCTAGTTCAACCTTGTCTTAAGATAAAACTGAGAAAAACATGGGGCAATGTGATTTATTTTATCCTTCATTGTACGTACACCTAAGATTCAACAGTTGCTTGATAAATTGAATGGAAGCCTAATACTATAAGTTCTGTTCTCATCGGAGGTTACTCACAAAAAAAGAAAATCCTTACTCAAAAAGGCTTTGAATAATATATTGGTTAAGAGTGAGCTAATTACACTAATTATAGCTTAAAAGAATACAGAGCAAACACTAAGTACACAAATAAGCCAAAACAGATATGAAAGAATGATCAAACATACTAAAAGGGAAAAAAATAATAAAGGCATTGGCCATGATGGTTTCAATCAATTCAGTGACAGAATCAGAACCGCTCAACTGCCGAAATTGATAGAAACTATACAAAATCATAAACTAGGGCTATTTCAACTCCACTTTAGCTGAAAGCAATTCATTCCAGTGGCATATATTAGTGGTTCTTATAGAGGTGGTATTCTGGCTGGCAATGCTAATGTACATGATAACCTTTTCACATCATACAAGCTTCCATATTCAACAGACTCATAGTGTTTCTCGTCTCTAAAAAAATATTTGAATAGATATAGAGAGAGGAAAAGTGCATTTATCTATCACCTTCCCCTAAACCCCACCCGCCCAATCCCCAACCCAACACACACAGACAGAGGAAAAAGGCACACTCACTGCATACAAAGAAATGATACTATATCCAACAACATAATACAAGTGCCTAATGCAGAAGCCTATTTTTCCCTCCAGTGTTAAGCAAACTTGCTCAACTATATTTGCAGATTGTTCTCGAGAGAAAATGATCGCAGATTCATTTCATTACACATGTACCATAATCTCACCAGAAGTCTTTCCTTGCTCAAACATCAATTAGATAGAAAAAATGTTCTTTTAACTACTCAAATCTCCCACTAAGAAAATTGACTTTGATTCAACAGTTCCATCAACCCTACTTTCTTTTTATTTCAGGATCTTCAGCTCGATCTGAAAGAAACAAAACTTTACACCATCACTTGCGCCCGAATTTCTACATTCAAAACTAGACTTCCAAGTCAGCTGAAATCATCCTTGACCCTAAACAACAAGACCGAAGAGGTTCAGAACTATCAGAATCACAAACCATTTCTTCCGGCTCTGCTCTTTCTGACCACCAAAATTGTACAAGTAGAGAGAATAAAAATCGTTCTCACAGGTTCAAATATCTGGATGTAACTGAGTATCAGGCATTCCAAGTGCAATATCTAAGATATAATAAATAATAAGAAAAAAAAAAAAGCGAACAGACAAAGCCCTAACCAGCAGATCAAACGTTCGGATTCAAACAGATAAGAGGATTTTGGGGGAAAAGGAAGAAGACGGGAACGTGGATACCATCGAGAGATTAGACGTTAAAAGATCGAGCTCCCTCCGCCTCGATCTCGCGACGGCTATTCGTCGTTCGTAGCTCCGACGCTACCGCTGCGCTGCCCACTTCGCCTTGTCCTTGTCCAGGACAAAAGCGCCGATGCTCTCAGCTTTTATTTAATTTTTACCCGGAAGTACATGCTCAATCTTGGGCTTGGGTTCGGGACTTAGGCCCAGTACCAATACGTTGAAGTCTCCGAACTTGTTGCATGAGGCTGACTTGGGAGTCCAAGTACGCTAAACTTTTTCGTCGGCCAGATTTCCATCGGGTTTGCCCAGATAAGCCCATCGACAAGCTTTCTCGGGGCAAAGTGAGAAGCCAAAAGTGAGTGCAAACAAGCTGTTACATGCTTGAGCTCGGCTTGAAGCTTTAGAAAGTTTGCTTGAATCTATCTCGAGCTCAAGTCGAGCCCGGAAGAGTCGGCTCAAGCTTTAGACAGCGTGCACTTGACACGTTTTGTAGGTTTAGTTTCAGGGACTGATGGGGATGCCGCCATCGAGGTCATGGAAAGAAGTGCGCGGAAGATTGGATTGAACGTGGAAAAGGAAATAGGAGATTGATAGAAAGATCAAAACGGTGAATTCTAGACAATGGGGAGAGGATAAGGAGAGGAACTATTACAATTGTGTTCTAATATGGCCAAATCATTATTAATTAGGATCTCCTTAAAATTTTATTTTAATAAAGCTTAAACCGCCATTAAAAGTTTTGCGATCAAGTTGGACACTATTCCTAGCACATGTGGCCGAGTCAAGAAAGAAGAAGACCCCATTTGGCAGAGCTTTGGTGGTCTTGAAAGTACCTTCTGACCCTCTAAAATTACTTAGAATAGAAATGTTTGGTAAAAAAATCGAAAATCTGTTTCAATTTGGCAAAAAATCTAAAACAACTTCTTTAAAGAAGCTCCAGAATAAAACTTTTTTTTTTGCTAAAACAGAAATATCATACATAACGTGTACGAATACAGCCAAAAAAAAATCAAAAAGTAGCACATCACGGAGAGCTGTAGGCAGCTCCGTCTCACCCTCCCATAGGTGGTTCTTCGAATGGTTAGCAACAAAAGATTCTACCTAGTCCGCCACCCTATTAGTCTCTCGAAACATGTGCTTCATTTGGAGCACCAATCCATCATGAACCATAGCCCGGATATCTCTCAAAAGCGGGTGGTAATCGCCGACTCCATCTAAAACTTGCAGAATCCACCCAATCATCGTCGCCGAGTCGCCCTCTAGGAGGACGTCTCTCCCCTGCAAGGCACGCCGAACATAACATGGGCCATACTAAGCTGCTCTCAGCTCTGCTCATTTTTAGCATGCATCGAAAAACTGTTTTGATTTATAATTTTTTTATACCAAAATATCCATGATAAAAATATTATAATTATAAAAAATGTCGCTTTACATTACAGAAATCTACAGGAGTCACAACAAAAGAAACAAAGAACCCTAAATGTCTCTTAAATTCTTAATATATAATAATAATTATTATAATATTTTTATCTTTATTATTATATTATACTATAGATATATTATTATATTATATTATATTATATCATAATATATTGATATGGTATGTTAGGACCGATGATGATTTTGGAAGGACGAGGCATTTTCCTTTCTCCTTTCCATGGTTCCTAACTTCCTATATAAGTAACTAGATCTTTTGCTCTCCTTTCTCCCATCACAGTAGCACGGTCCATCTCGCTCAATCTCAGAAGAAAATTGAAAGGCAGCGGCGCTCCGATTGAGCCCCACCCCACCCCACGATGGAGTGCAAAAGCGACGACAGGCTCGCCAACCGTAGGTACGCTCCCGAGAAGGCCCTAACCCTAATCCCAACCCCTGATCAAGATCAAGAAGGCGACGGGGAGGGGAAGAAGGCCGAGGCCGAGGCCGATGCCGACGCTGATGGCACCATCGACCTCCTTCTCGAGGAGATCCTAGTCCTTCGGGCCGAGAATCGGCAAATCCAGCTCCAGCTCGACAACGCCCGCAACCAGCTCCCCCGCTTCAGGGCGGACGACCGCTCCCTCCGGGCACAGGTCCAGGGGCTGGAGAAGAAGATCGAGATCCTGGCGGAGCGGGAGGAGGAGCTGCAGCAGGTCGTTAAGGCCCTCGAGGAGACCAAGACTCGACTGGAAGTGAAGCTCGCTGGATTCCGGTCACAGATCTACAGGCATCTTGAGATCCAAGGCGAGCATGATGCTGCTGTTGCAGCGATGGCGAGGGGTATGAAGGTTTCTTGGGTGGCGGCAGCTGTGGCGTCTGCCGTGGCTGTGGCGGTCTCTCTTCGCAACGTCAGGCAGAGGTAAAGCGGAGAACGAGAGTTATGAATTCTTGAGTGCCTTCTGATCATGAGGATTTCAGCTTGCTACTTTCTTTTCTTGATCGCCATTCTGTCGAGAGTTTAAGGTTTGCAGATTTACTACTGCCTAAAGGTTGGATATATAAATACATACACAAAACAGTTTGATATCTTTCATTGAAGCTTTATTCTTAGTATGATATATAGATGGAGAGAGGGAGGCAAAACAGTTCTTGCCAGGTATTATCAGTTGTTTTTGGTGTTTTTGCTGCTGATAAGAAAAAATGCAGCCAAACTTTTGTGGCAAAACAGTTCTTGGGTTCAGTTTCGATACGTCAATCTTTTGATGACTATGATTTCTTTTAAAATCTTGAATGGAAATGCATGGAAGAAGAGGAATGATATTCTTGATTAGGTCTTTAATTATGGTACAGTTCTTTTGCTTTACAGCTTCATGAATGCATGGTTGGTAACTCATTGAATTGTATCCTTGGAATCTTTGCATGGTGATTGGTAGGTTCTTGGTTGACGAGTAATGCATTGGCAGTGGTGTCTGCTGGGGTGGCGGCTTTGGTCAAAACAGAGACGACGGATGGTGGGAACCATGGATGATTTTGGTTTTAAAAAATTGACAATCAGAGAGTGAGAATCAGATTTTATTTTTTTTTTTAAGTTTTCACAATTTCTGAAAATTAAGAAAGGATTTTTAAGAAGAAACTGAAAATGAAAACTAGGTTATTATGCCTCAACATCAATGTTTTTAAAAATAAAAATTGAAATGTGGAAACTAGTGGTGATGGCAAATGGGCTTTAGAGTTTCATATCACTGGAATGTAACATGGAATGTGTAAGTAGGGGCTTGTTTCCAGCATAGTGGAATTATAAATTTACTTTGAAGGTATTTTAAAGGCAGGCTCTCTCCATGATGACTTTTCTAGCAATTATAATAAGCTTTGCATGCCTGATCCGTCATAATGCTGTCCAAACACCAAAATTTATTCTTACTTCGCTTAGAGAGATAAAGTGGAAACATGGGACGTTTTGTATTTTGTCTTTCATTCTCATATTTAGAATGTACCCTTTGGTTATCCAAAGCATCCAGGTATTCCTCATTTACCTGCCATTAAAATCTTCAGGGAAAATCCTTGAGCAACTGATCAAGAAGTCACTCAGCAGCTGCAGTGTGTCGTCATTCCTCCCTTTGAGCTAGGAAGGTGAGGTGTGCGCTAAGGGATTGGTGCAAGGCACCTACGTGAATATTTTGAATGATTTTTCTGAATTACTGTAGCATTGCTCAATCTCGAGGATCTCAATAGGAGAGAAAAGTAGGCTATAGGACTCCGAGTGTTGGTCCCCGTAACTACGAGATAACTCTCCACGGTATGCTGTTTGCACTATAAAGGGCTCGTTTGGTTCGCGGGAAAAGAAAGAGGGAAAGTGTGGTCAACGGAAAAGTAATGATATGCCTCTTGTTTGGTTGGAGTTTTCAAAGGAGAGAGAAGAAAAAGTTGTATTCCCATAGGAATGTGATTCCCACATTTTATGGGAAAGTCTTTCCCATGAGAAACATGGAAAAGTAACTTTTCCATGAGGCGGGAATCACTCCATTTTTACTTTTTCCCAAAAAGTCTCTTCAGCATTAAAGAAGCATTAAAGAGGCATTAAAAACCTAATTTTTATTAAGGGCATAATAGGAATTATATATAACTTTCCTAGGAAAGTGGATGGCCAATCAAACATAAGCACCTTGGAAATTTGTCACTTTCCCATGGTCAACCAAACATGCCAAAAGTACTTTCCTAGGCATTCTCTTCCTAGGAATTTGTTTCCCAGGAATCATGTTCCTAGGAAGGAAAATGCTTCCTGCGAACCAAACGAGCCCAAAGTGTTGTGCAGCACTTAACGACTGCTATTAAGAGATGAATAGCCATCAAACAAATGTACAAAAGTGCTGCATGTATAGCTTATAAGATTGTTTTATTGGATGACTGTCCATCTTTTGATAACAACCATACGATGCAAACCATGCATGCACTATAAAAGATCTATGCTTGTACTCCACAGCCCAAAAACCATACCATACTTCTATTTTCTTTTTATATATATATATATATATATATATATATATATATATTAAGAGCCCAGCTTATTATCATGCTATGTCAATAAATCTCATGTTATGAGTGGTGGTGACCAGTGACCTCTTTCTCTTGTAAGCTCCCCATATTCCAGCAAGAACTTGATGTCATTCATGTTGGGGTCTTCGACTGCCAGATCGATTGCAAAGAACTCCCCTTTGCTCTTCCTCGTAATGCCACATGTCTTCCTTATTCTCTCTCCACTATTCCTTAGGTCGATGATGAAAATATAGGTGGATGCGATCTTTGTGCAAGCAAGGGCAGCAACATCATCGCCATCAATGCACTTATCAGGAGCGTCATCGTCATGTATTTTAACACCACCTCCGTTTCTTGCACCTACTCAAGCTATAATTTAGCTCCTTCATGAATATTGCTGTCCTTCTTTGCGACCTCTTCTCCATCCTCCTCCATATCTACTACTTTGACTATCTTGCCTTCGACTGCATCTATATTTGGGCTGTTGATAGTGCATACTTATATCAGCATCTCGTGCTTCATCTTCAACCCCATCACCCTCATCTCCACCACCATTTGATGAGATGCCATCTTAGTTCATAAGCCCTATTGCTACTTCCCTCCATTTTTTCTTCTTCTTTTTTTTTTTTTATGGTAAAAAGCGGCAATTTATATAGCTCTAACGCGAGTACATCCTGCCACATCACGAGAAAGTAAAAAGTACAAAGAAGAGAGAATGTCTCCTGTGGATGTCCAGAGAAAATCTACGGAATACCAAACAACGAAGGAGGCGACCTAGTCTGCTGCCCTGTTCGCCTTCCGAAACACATGTGCTGCCTGCAAGCCACCCATCTCCTGAGCCAGCCTACGGGCATTTCTAATGAGAGGATGACAATCACCATATCTATCCACACTTCGGATCCAGTCAATCACCACAAAAGAGTCCCTCTCGAGATACACCCTCTCAGCTCTAAGGAACCTCCTCGTATATGACAGCCCTTCCCATGCAGCCCAAAACTCTGCCCCTACAATAGTAAGCCCAAGCGTGCGCCGACCCTCGGCTGCTACTAGCCTGCCAAAGGAGTCTGATCACAAATCCGACACCTCCAGATATACCATCCACCGATATACTACCATCGAAGTTCACTTTGAGATGACCAAGGGGTGGGGACACCCAAGAAACAAGGGCGAACCTGGGCGCTGCAACAACGGAAAGAGTGCCTCAGATGTCCCTCTTTTTTCGATAACTTTCCGTGCTGTGTTGAGCCAACCTCAATTTTGGGCATTGTATATGTTTACGATAATGGTTGGTGGTTATCTAGGGGGCAATTTGGTTAGAATAAGGCTAAATGTGGATTAGGTTGTAAAATATTCCTATATGATTTTGCAAAATTAAAAATGTAGTAATTTTTAATCAAAATTCATTAGAAAAAAAGAGATTATAGTGCTCCTTATGTGCACACGAAAATATTATGAGACTCAAAAATATCGACATGCTAATTTTATAATCAATTGTTGTGTGTATTGCAATAAATTTTAAGTGCTATTTTTAAAAATACAACATGACAAGAAATCGTAGATAATGTGACATTTGCTAAATTTTTCAAAGTTAAAAAAGTAGAAAAAGAACACATCACATGTGACAAATTTTTTAAAATTCTTCAATCAGTAAGGCAATCAGTATTTTTATTATGAGGCCCTAAGAGACTCTTAGCTATAAATACATTTATTATTTTTGTAAGTGAGTTCGTCTTGAGGTTCCAAATTCATGGAGCCACTCCTCACCTTGATGGTTTATGTACTACCCTCAAAGTATCTTGCACTAGGGAGAAGGTTGTACCTAGTGCGCAAACAAAGGATTCCCCTTCGCTTAGAATCCACCACCGGATCACTGAATGCACAACTCTTAAAGCATTCCGAACTCATTTTTCATTCTCATGTATAGATCTCAAAGCGATCAGATGATCCAACGGTCGATTCGTGCTGAGGAAGGGGAATCCTATCGCACGAAAGATACAGTCCGTTTCCCTTGCGGTGATTAAGATATTAGATGATATAACTTGAAATCTACGGTCAAGATTGCCTGATTGCCTCCCGCAAAACGTACGATAAACGATGAATTCAGTTCACCATCGTAATGCCGCCACGGTCAGACGATCATCCACCATCGTAACTTCCTCTATAACTATATCTTTTCCTCTCCTTTCTCCCATCCTTCCCGCTCATTCTTTGACGAAAGAAAGCAGAAAGGCAGCGGCGCTCCGATCGACCCTCACCTTACCCCACGATGGAGAGCAAAGGCGACGACGTATTCTCCAACGCTAGCGACGCTCCCGAGAAGGACCAAACCCTAATCCCAACGCTCAATCAAGATCAAGAAGGCGACGGGGAGGAGAAAAAGACCGAGCCCGAGGCCGATGCCGACTCTGATGGCACGATCGACCTCCTCCTCGACGAGATCCGAGCCCTCAATATCGAGAAACGGGTTCTTGAGCTCCATCTCGGCGACGCCCGCAAGGAGCTCCACCGCAATCGGGAGAACCTCGCCGCCGCCGCTGTCGCCTCCAACGACTTCGAGGCCGAGGCCAACCGCCTGAAGCGCGCCATCAAGGATCTGCAGGCCGAGAAGGCCAACCTCGCCGATGCCAACGCCGTGCTGGAGGCCGAGATCTCCGCCCTCGAGGTTCGGCTCCTCGCCGCCGCAGAGGGGGGGAAGGACTTGGATCTCCTAGCTCTCCGGACGAGGGCCGATCTTCTGAAGATGAAGGTGCGTGGCCTTTCTGAGGATCTGTGGCACTCCATGGACCAGGCGGAGGCGGCCGTGAAGGACCAGGTCGAGATCAGGGAGGCGCGGGAAGATGTGCTGAAGCAGGCAGTTAAGGCCCTCAAGGAGACCAAGACTCGACTGGAAAGGGAGCTCGCTGGAATCCTGTCCCAGATCGACATGCATGTTGGGATCCAAGGCGAGCATGATACTGCTGTGGCGCCGATGGCGAGGGGTCTGAAGCTTTCTTGGGTGTTGGCAGCCGTGGCGTCGGTAGGAGCACTTGCTGCGGTGGCTGTGAATGTCTGTTTTCGCAACATCAGGCAGAGGTAAAGCGACGCGCGAGAGTAATGAATTCTTGAGTGCTATCTGATCTGGATTTTAGCTATTTCTTTCTTTTCTTGATCGCCATTCTGTTAAGCGTTTAAGGTTTACAGATTTACTGCCTCATGATTGGATAAATGCATGCACAAACAGTTTGATATCTTTCATAGAAGCTTTATTCCCAGGATGATTTGTAGATGGAGACAGGGGGACGGAGAAGGAGAGTAATGCTGTGGCAAAACAGTTCTTGCCAGGTGTTATCTGTTGTTTTTGGTGTTTTTGCTGCTGATAAGAAAATTGCAGCCAGATTTTTCTGGCAAAACAATTCTAGGTTCAGTTTTCATACGTCAGTCTTTTGATGACTATGATTTCTTTTAAAATCTTGAATGGAAATGCATGGAAGGAGAGGAATGATTTTCTTGATTAGGTCTTCATGGTACTTTCTTTTGCAATGTTGTTATGTGTTTTGCAGCATCATGAATGGTTGGTCACTTGAATTGTATCCTTGGAATCTTTGCATAGTGATTTGTAGGTTCTTGGTAGTTTGATGCATGATATCCAAAAGTGGGTTTGCATATATCCTCCTCAGTTGAAATTTTATTACGTTATTCTGATTCTTTAGTTTGTCTTTAAATTGAAATTCTAATTAATAACTTTAGTCTGACGGAACTTTGATGTTTAGCTAAATGACTTATCTGTAGAGGGTAAGCCAAGGTACATGGTCCTTATAAGTAGATGATACTTGTAACTGGCAGGTGAGTATGACTTGTTTTGCTTAAAATCAAAAGATTCACCTCAAAAGAAAGATGCATGTGAAGCATTACAATGTGTTTACCTTAAATCATTGTTATTACCTGAAATCATTAATACCTTTCAGCACAGCTGAAGTATAATTTTAGACATTATCCGATTTTTAAACATGTCAGTAATTAGCTAGTTGTATCATCTATCTGTAATTATGTAAATTGCCAAAGGCCTGAAGCACTGTGGCGACTAATGATCTGTTCATCTTGATGTTTTAACTTAAATAATGTTTCACTGGCAAAATGGTGTTTATTTTTATTTTTATTTTTTTTCCTATTATGGCGTATTACTTGAATCCTCAAAGGTGGGATGACATTTCTTCCACTTAATAGATAATGAGTCATAATAAGATACAAAAAATTCGAGGAGTACAATACTGGAGCATCTTAATTGTAATATTAGTAGCAAACGGCAAAGAGTGTCAGGGCAGGCATATATGGTTGGATTGGTTGTAGTTGTGTCTTTCTTCTGAAAATAAAGAAAGAGGTAGACATAATGAACGGTTTTCATCTTTCTTATGAAACCGTATTTTTTTTGGAATTCAGAGTTGCATGATCCAGTTTGCTTTGTGTTGGATTGCTGATGTTAAGAGATTGATGGAAAAGTAAACATTATCACCGGGCAATTCTGTTGAGTTGACCTCTGAAGGTGTATATATTGACTGTATAAGGGACCATTGGCAGGCTGCTATTTGGCACAAATTCACTTGCATATCTTTTCCTTTATATGGTACATCAATGGAATTTAATCTGATAATTTCTTGAACCGAGGAAATATGTCCAAAGGTCGCATTATTTTCTTCTTTCTTGGTGTATGCTTTAGTCATTTTATCTGCAGTTGTGTGCCATTGTACAATTGGTTGAAATTTATGAGATGGTGTGGCCCATTGTACTTGAATGATTATTTAATCCTAAGGGCTCGTTTGGTTTGCGGAAAAAAAGGGGGAAATGTGTGGTCAACAGAAAAGTAATGAGATGCCTTTTGTTTGGTTGGAGTTTTCAAAAGAGAGAGAAGGAAAAGTAGTATTTCCATGGAAATATGATTCCTACATTTCATGAGAAAGTCTTTTCCATGAGAAACATGGAAAAGTTACTTTCCTATGAGCTCGAAATCACTCCATTTTTATTTTTTTTTAAAAAACCCTTCAGCATTAAAGAGGCATTAAAGAGCTAATTTTTATTAAGGGTATAATAGGAATTGCACATAACTTTTTTAGAAAAGTGGATGGTCAACCAAACATAAGCCCTCTGAAAATCTGTCACTTTTCTATTGTCAACTAAACATGCTAAAATTACTTTTCCAGGCATCCTCTTTCCAGGAATTTGCTTCCTAGGAATTATATTCCTAGGAGGGAGGAAAATGCTTCCCGCGAACCAAACGAGCCCTAAGTAACATTAACACAATTTATTTTGATAGCATGGCAGTATTTTTTTTTCAGTATCAGGATACTATTTTATCTTAAATATGCCACAGATTTTTATATGATCAGTTTGCCATCCATTTTCCTCTTATTGGCTTAAACCTAAACAACAGAACAGTTATTATGTATGTACATAAAGTTTTAGAATGATTATACAGCACCATGCTGCAGTATGTTAGCATTTATAGAGCTGCAGATGTCATTTATTATGAATCGATCACCATAACTTCATTTTGTGTATTTTCCAGTTTTGGATGCATCCATACCTACCATAATTTCTTTCTTTATGTATGTAATTTCTTTCTCAGTTATTATGTACCTACCATAACTTCATTTTTATGGATGAATCCATACAATTAATTTCTCTCCCCCTCTCTTTATTTTTAAGCATATAGTACATAGACTTTTGGAGTCTATAAGGTATTATTTTAGACAGATGAACTCATGCTATCACTTGGATTCATGCTTGATGTTCTTAATATTCTTGATTTGCAATACCTTCTAAATAAAATTATGACTCGGTTGGTGTATCCTTATACGTAAGCAGTCTTGTTTATTTGAAATGGATGTGCATGGATTGCCTACTCTACCCTCTCATGCATCAACTCATATTTCTTTTTTTATGGATCTGTATTCCCAAGTCTTTGATTCTTAGAATGTGCAATCGGATATAATTATGGTAGAAGATGCGGTTTTGGGGAATCAAATTTGATGATGACATAGATGCTCACTTGGTTGTCTGTTCTATCATATAGTATCTTTGCAGAAAACCTGGTCTGTTTTACCTCAATCTTTCAGTAGTTCCCATCTATTCCACTATCGGTGTCTGATATTGTGACAAAACAATTCTTGACTGATCATTGGTAATATGTTGCTTAATACATTAATCTTTCGATTAATATGATTTCATATAAACTCTTGAATGGAAATGCATAAAAGAAGAGGAATGGTATTCTTGAGTTAGTCTCCATGGTACTATTCTTTTGTAATGACAAATTGAAAATATGTGCTTCCAGTTTCTTGAATGGTTGTAACTGGAGTACTTTGAATTAGCATCCTTCCATTAGAAGCATTGCATGTGGGTTGGAAGGTCTTTGGCAGACAGCCATATATTTAATTAGTTATTTTTCATCAGTTTAAATTCTAGAAGTCACTCTGATTTTTCTACTTTTTCTTCTACACTAAAACACTTTTTAGGAAGCTTAATTAGAATTTCTAATCAATACCTTTAGCCTGAGAGAAATATGCTGTTAGGTATATGGTTTTATTCATGGAGAATAAGCCAAGGTATGTGCTTCTTTCATAAGCAGATAACACTTGTAACTGGCAGAGCACGATCTTGTTTGCTTAAAATCAAGAGTTTCATTCAGTAATTAGCATTGCTGCAGTATAATTCTAGACACTGTCTGATTATTAAACATTCAGTAATTAGCTAGTAATATCATCTATCATCAATAATTTTATCGAGTGCCAAAAGGCCTGAAGCACTGTGGTAAGTTATGATCTGTTCATCTTGATGTTTTCTAATCTATGATGTTTTCTTGAAGCACAGGGATTTGATTCCGATGGTGGCCGGCCTTCGGAATTAAATAAATTAATCTCTGCTGTTTAATTAAAGAGAGGTAACGAAGGCAATGGAGTTGCTAACAGGTTTAGTCCGTTATCAAATTTAGGAGTTAAAAATTCCTAAAAAGAAAGATTTTTCCCGAACAGATATCCAGACGCCCCACTGCCGTCCACCTTCTCATCCTTGCATCCTTTTTTTTTTTTTTTTTGCTCGCATATTTTTTATTAGAAAATTTATGTACGTGGAGTACCATCTGAGATTCTGTTTTTTCAGAGAAAAGTATGTGAGATTGGGATACCTTTTTTTTAATTATTTGTTTCTCACTTATTTCTCTTTTTTTACAAAAAAAAATCAAAAAAACAAAAACTCACGTGGGATACGGTGAGGCTCTCTTTTTATTTATATACCAGACTGAGATACCACGTGGGATATCTTACACCCCTTCTTTCTTTCTTTCTCACTTTTTTTTTAAATTAAAAATTTTATATACGAGATTGAGGGCCAAGGGCTCTAACCACCCTCTCCTCTACCTCTTTTTCTGCATCATTTATATTCGATATTGAATCGGTCAGAATTAGTTATTTACTATTCGAAACTGGCCGATTTGGTGCCAACTCGGTTCAAATCGGCCGGTTTTCACCGAATCAATCTAATTTCGAACCGATTGGGTATGGGCCATTTACCACTGCCATATCGGTTTGGTTCGGTACTGAACTGTATTGGACGCCGATCGGTACGGATTCTGGTACCAGCTCGACGAATTTTACTCTCTTCCCTTCTCTTGTGCTCTCTTTGCAACTCTCTATAACGCTCAATAAAAAGGAGAAACATAGGAGGGAGAAGAAAATCAAGAAGTGGAAGAGATTCTGCCATAGCTATGGATAGACGGCGATCTCTTTCTCCTTTGAGGAGTGTTGCAGCATTCTTCATATCTTTAGTGATGAATTCATTCTCCGCTCTCCGACCTTGACTTCCTATCACCATTAGCGATGATAGCTTTCTTTCTTTCTTTCTTTTTTTTTTTTTTTTGGTACACCGGCTCTTCACACACCAAACATAGTTGAGTACAGTCAAAAAAAAATCAGAAGAAGATGATAGCTCCATCAAGTGGAAGGACGCCCAGTTTGACACCGCCCACGACCTCCACCTCCGCCTCTACAAGGCCTCACCATTGCCTCTGTTTCAATGGTCTTGAATTTTCCATTTTCTACTGCTTCGACGATGGCAGCTTTTATATCGGCTCCCGCACTTGGCCAAGTTGTTAGAAGTTAGAACTACTACCTCCGCCTGGCGGCGATCTCTTTCCCCTTCTTCGATATCCCAATTCAGTTGTCAGAGACTAAGGTTGTGCTTCATCAGTGATGTGTTTATCTTTGCCTCCCCCCACCCCTCCCCCAAGAGCGCAGCTATCTATTTGCCTGACCATCAAATAGAAGCCATGTGGCCGGCTTTAACAAAATGAGCCAACAATCGATTCATTCGGTTCGCAAGAAATGGAAGGAGAAAAGTAGGGTCAATTGAGTAACTCACACCTGTTGGAGGTTTCAAACATGGAAACCTACTTTCTCATGAGCTAGAAATCAAGGTCATTTTGTTTTTCAAAAACTACCCTCAATTCTAGTGGCCATCATGGTTAATGCCGTCGATTTGCCCGTGAGAAAAATCTGCATGCAATTAATTATCTATTATACATTTATTTATCACATGGTTTTCTGCCAAAAAAAAAGAGTAGGTGAAAAATATCTATTCTTTACAGATAACTTCACAGCTTTATCTCAATTTATTGAGACTGAAATATATCTATTTTGCAAGGTATTTGCTGAATTTGACTCTTTATTTTTATGCTAATAAATAAAAATTTACATGATTGTTTTTTATTTTTGTTTTATTAAGATTTATTCTGCTGTATTATTTGTTCTCCAATCATGTTTTGTTTGATGCCGTTACATGAACTTCGAATATGTTGTGTTGATGATCTGAATTTGCTGTGAAGAGAGCAGCCTAATTGAGCGAATTCTCCTTTCCTATCTCTGTATGATTTTATTAACTAAGTTATGTTTACAAGCTACCCGTATGTGGTCTGAATTACCTATGTTTACAAGGTGCGATAGCGGTCAATGTTAAAATAGAAAAGAACTCAAAAACTGACAGATTCATCTTTCCACCTATCATTGAAAGGATCGTCAATGGCAGCCATGTTTTTCAGATCACCATCAGTTTAGTTTTAGGGTGATCAAAATTTTTGAAGATGATCAATCTCAATTACCAATTTTATTTCGAAATTCAGATGACAGTGCCTGTTCATCCCAAATTGTCACTGTTCCACAACTTCAACCTCGATCTCCTCCAAAGCATGATGTTACACAAGAAGAACAAGCCATTTCAACTGTGGAAAAAAACAGGCTCAAGCCAATCTCTTCTTGGGAGGGCTAGTTGTCCCGTTAAGACATCATTCACGTCAAACCAAGGGGCGACCCCAACCTGTGGTTTCGTTGTTTTCGGTTCGGTTCGCTTCGGTTCATCCTCCAATAACAAAAGGTGGGGAGGGCCGGACTTCGCCCCCCGCATCCTCCCTCCCCCCTCTTTCGCTCTTTTCCCCATTCCAGATACGGCCAGAAAGCGTCGGGTTCTTCTCCACCGGATCTCGTCTTCTGAAGGCAGCGAAGGCCAGCCTCCTTCACCGACTCTTGGTCCTCTCTCTCTCTCTCTCTCTGGGGTTTCGGCTTCCAATTGATCAATCTGACGCAGTATTTCCTTTTCTTTCCTTTCTCCTTTATCTCAAGATTCAACAAAGTTAGCCTTTTTGTGTCCCCTTTCTTTCGCCCCTCTCTGAACCTAGGGTTTCTCCCATTATTTCTTTATTGCCGATTTCCAGGAGATAGAAGAACAGATCTCCGAGGATGACCGCCTCGGCATCGGCTTCGGCGAGCAGGCCGAGGTACGCCCCGGAGGACCCGACGCTTCCTAAACCCTGGAAGGCCCTGGTGGATGGGAGCACGGGGTACCTTTACTACTGGAACCCGGAGACTAACGTCACCCAGTATGAGCGGCCCGTCACCGAGCTCCCGCCTCCCCCGCCTCTGCTGCCTCCTCCTCCTCCTCATCCTCCTCCGAAATCTGCTTCCGTGGCCGTCAGCTCTTCTGTCCCTCACAACCAGCGGGAGCGGGACTCTCATGACGATGATGGCCGCCACGGCCGCTCACGCAGCAGCCATCAGGTTGGTTGGTTTTCTCATGATTAGAAGTCTAAACTTTGCCAAGAAAGATTGCTCCACACCAAAATACCAACACCAAAAAAAAGCAATTGTTTTTTCTCTGCTGTCTCTTGATCTTTCAATATTTGTTTGCTATTTAATAATAATTCTGACGAGGTATTGGACCATTAAGTTTATGATGGAAACAGCAGATGATATGTGATTCTTGGTCAGGTGGGGACTGATGCTTAAGTATATTTGTCTGCATTGATTTGTTTCAGCATGGAGGTGCGAGAGGTAGCAGCAGTCAAAATCATGGGCATGATGCAAGGGCTTCATGGGATTTGAGGACGGCATCTGCCAGAGTTCATGGATCATCTTCAATTGGGGGAGGTGCTTTGTCTGCAGAAGCATATCGCCGTCAACATGAAATAATCGTCACTGTATGTGCCAAATGACATCTTGATCATGACTGAAATCGCTTCCTGTTTGTTGAAAATATTTTTGCTGTTCAAATCTGTATGGGGTCATTTTCAGAGATTTAGCTTTTATATCTTGCTTCGAATGTTGCATGCTCATATACAATTTAATAACTACAGACCTCAGTCATCACATTATGTTATCTCATCCACATGAATTTGATGATTTATTCCATAAAGTAAATAGAGTGAGCATATGTCTTCCAGCTCCGTATTGAATATCTGAACTTGATAAAGTCAGTGAGACGTTATCATAAAGCCTATATGTTTCTTTTTATGACAACTTCAATGACCCTGACACGTATATTTATTGTCTATCTTCACTTTTGGTGCTTTGTTTGTTTTTTCTTTTAGTTTTATATTTCTTGTGAAAGATATGATTGAAAGAGAGATTTAGTTGAAAAATATGTACATCTTTCATCCTTCAAGTTTTTTTTTCCTGCTTTTCTTTTCTATTTGTCAACTGGCTTGTGTTTAAATTTCTGAGAGTTTACATACTTTGAGTGGCTATTGTTCCTTTGACTTCTTTTTTTCATATAATATGTTCCTTGAAAAATCTTTCTATAAAGATTATCTGATTTTTCTTTATCTTCTGTTGTTTCTGTTGCAGAAACTGGTTTTATAGTGTATTATTTATGCATATGCTTATCACTTTTTATGTACAAGTTCCTTTTCCTCTCTTTTTAGGGTCTTCCTTTGTTTTTTGTTTTTTTTTTGTGTGGGGGGGGGGGGGGGGTGGGTGGGTGGGTGGCAGTGGTTGCTTAGTTGTCAGAATTGGGTGTACATCTGGGAGCGGGTGCAGGTGTGGATGTGGAGAGGCAGATATTTTAAAAACACCTGCTTTAGGTATAATTTACAACATTTGTTGGGTAGTTGAAAAGAATTGGAAAAGCCTGGGGAATTAATTGAAAGACTGCTTTGGCCTTATAACTTGAAAAACTGCTTTGGTCTTTTGACTAGGTGCTGCTTAACTTTAACTGTAGTAGCTTCATTTCTACTTCAATGCCCTAGATGAAAAATCATGACCATCTATGTGTAATGTGCATATCCCAACCATCTAGGTTAGTTTCTTGAACAATATTGCCATGTTCAGATGCCTTCAAGACCCATCTCTTCTCTCACCATGCTTGCCCTTTATTTGTTGCCTATCTTCACTCATTTTCCTTCAATTCAATAGAACATATGCCAGCTATTCTGCTGTTCAAGTTGCAAGGCAGCTCTGTAAGGTTAATAAGAAAGCTACTGCTTGTTGCACCTATGTCAGTCGCTGGTTGGTATGATATTATGCTGTCTAGGTATGTGCTTAGCCACATTACAGGCTGCAATATGGAAAAGATGAGTCCATAATGGTATGCATCAATTCTTGCCAATCAGCATGGACTGCAATAGACCGGTTCACAGAACACAGTGTACATATATCCATACCATGTGGTGCATGTTGTATGGCATTCGCCAGCAGTGGACAACACTCGAATGTATGTGAGGCAGCAGTTCTGTCGCCATCTTGCATATCGACTTTTCATCTTGTAATATTCCTTCCTAGAGTCTATGTTAGTGGTTCTTCTGGCTGTTGTCATTGTAATTTGGGCTTTTCCCTAGCTTGAATCTACCATGGGCCGCTAACAAGAAATCATCCTTGTTCTAGTCAGTACCTACCATATGGATTTACCTTGTCACGTGAACTACATGACAATTGCTTTGACCTGTTAACTAGATTGATCATCATTATGCTTGTGATCTTTCTGTCTGCTTCTCTTCTCTGGGATCTATTCTTGAGCCATTTTGTGTTAGTAGCTCATGCTGACAGCTATCTCACCTGCTCAGCTTTCCTCATTTAACTATTAATGTACCTACTATCCACTGCATTGGTAAGAGACAATGCTCGTGGTCAACTCATGTGGAGACCAACCTTGAGTTTGAGGGGGTTTGGGTTAGAACAAAGATTAGAAGCTTTTTGTCTAAATATCCACAATGCTAGGATCAGGCATGCTTAGATGCATTCGCTGTTGCACGGGCAATAAAGGATCAGATTCATGTTTTTTTGTTTTTTTTAATTTAAATAATGGAAATGAGTTATTTTTCTTTACATTGAATACATCCAGTTCATCGCTTCCTCAAGAGAGTAAAATGAATTTTAATTTATAAATATTGAAGATCAGTACGAAAAAGAGCAATCAAGTAGGGAGGTAAGTGTGGCCCTACTACATCTCTTGGCATTGTGATAGTAGTGATGGACATGCCTAATATGTTGTCCGAAATTTAACTTTTTATTCATGGCCTGCATTTCTACTTGCTTGTATGTGTAGATCTTGCACATATCCTACCCTTGTGTAATGTCTGATTGTTTGGGAGTTCTTGTGTTAGGCTGATGGCTCAATGAATTAATGTTTTGCTCCAATGCTTGCTTTAGGTTTAGGATAGAACAGATCAATTGTCTTTTTGATGGCGCATATTAAATGCACCTACCACCCTTTTAGATGTATAAGAATAAGGGAAATCTGCCTTCCTTGGAGTGCATCCCTGACCAGGTTTCAAAAAAGACTTGGTTGATGCCTTCTAAAGAGTCCTTCATTTTGCGACACAAATAGGATAGGTCTCCTTTCATTATAGTTCAAACCATACATCTATTTTACTCAGACTTTTAAGGCATGTTTTTTTTCTTCAAAAAGCATCTGATAGCTTTACATAGAGCAAGCTTTCTATCAAACAATTCTTGTTTCATCATCTATTTGTTAAAGAATTTCATTCTTATTCACTTTTTCTTTGTAATGTTTTTTTGAGGATAGAAAATAGTTTGTCTTTATGCTGGATTTTGTTCTTGATGTTCTTTCATTAGACCCCTAACGTATTTTTTAGCTATTTTTTGTGCTAATCAAGCATGTGCTTTAGTAGATGTCATGGAAGAAATAATGTATCTTTTAGTCCATTTGGATCTGCAAGGTGTCAACTTCTCAAAATGGTCAGATCTACAGGGCAGAACTTCCAATTTGTATATAGAATTACTGTATGAAGATTTGAGCTATTTTACTAATCCTTGTTATAGATGGATCAATCTTCAGCTCAATCATATGAGGAGACCTATTAGAATTTGAATAAGAACAAGATGCCCTTTAAAATCTTTGTCCCGATCTTCACCCCCTTGGGACCTATTAGCTCGAACTGGCTTGAGTCAGTCTGAACTGTCCTAAGCTAATTTCCCCTAACTAGAATTTGTGTATAGCATTAGAAATGGAGAGTGCCTTTGGAGAGAAGACTAAAAGAGAGGATAGGAGAAAGGAGGATGTAGAGAAAGGCAGATTTCAGCAACCTTACCAGCTTGACTTCGGGCTGCAGCCTAACTATGCCAATATCAATCCTTACAATTTATATCATGGCATATAGACATGTATTAGTGTGTATCGTATACATGGTTGTGTGATATTAGTTTGTATGATATATTGCTTGAGATTAAGAAATATAAATGTTAAACATGATTAGAGAAATTTCTAGGATAATTTATGAGTTTAGATATCTAGATATTAGATAAAAATGGTCAGTTCCAAAATATGTCTAGTAATATTGCTTAAAATAACCACAGTTGGTTTAGATTGGAAATGAGTAAAGAAAACATTTTAGCATGCTAATTTGAAACTTTTGGTGGAATTGCATGCCAGGTGGTGGGGCAATATAATGCGAAGTTGTTCGTTATTCAGCATGTGCATGAAACAGAACTTTTATCTAGATGAAGCAAGAAAATTTATCTTGCTGTTCTGGTGCATTCATGGAAAAGTTGGAGTTTGGATCCTAATTTTTAAATGTTACAAAAAGTAATAACTTTATTTTTTGGGATTCATGTAGTTTAGCTTTTCCCACAAAGATTTGCACTACTGTGAGGTGGTAACTGTTAAAAGTATTGTCAAAAGACTTGCATTTGGCAGGCCAAAGTATGCATGATTAGCCCAGAGTTTCCCTCTTCCTTTTCCTTTGCCTAGCTCCTCTCCTCACATCTTCAACCCCCCCCCCCTTCCTTCCTTCCTTTTTCCACATTTTTCTTCCCTTGCTATTGCCTCCACCGTGGCAACACATGCTCCAACTTGGTCTCTTCCTGGCCATTGCCTTTATACAATTGCAATACCTCTGATTCTAGTTGGAACTTGCTCCGGTGCCCACATCCACTTTCTATAACCTAGCTTAAGCATGCATCTGACAACTCAGGCTTGCTCATTCAAGGGATGTTTTGTGGGCATAATTGACATTATTGGGTACATTAAAGACATCCCATATGTGCATCCATGTAGATGAATTTTAGTACAAGTTTGGTCATGTGAATTTAGAAGATGGAGGGTTCAACATGAAAATCTAAATTGTTGATTTAATTTTTATGTCTAATCCCTTCCTAGAGACCAAATATTTGTGCAACATGTTGGGCCAAAAATGGATCGTACAAATAGAACTAGTGTGCTAAAACACTGTAACTTGCCATTAGGACTATTGAGATCATGTCAACTTGATGGTAACTCTATAACTTATAATTTCTGGTTTGGTGACACTTCAAATAGTGCTGGTGATTGGCTTCGTTTATATTTTTTATTTTGCAGCCTCCAAATCTAGACCTCCAGCTTCGAATTTTGCTAACTAGAATTTGTGTATAGCATTAGAAATGCTTTATCCAAAGTGAACTGAATAACTAGTAGATAGTAGAAAAATTATTTTATTAAGTTACTCTGTTCTTTTGTTAAATAAATCGCTTTTGAGCCTTTGTGGACCCTTCTTTGTTCTACAAAAATCAATAGAATGAGCAAAGGCCCTCCAATTTTAGTTCAATGTCACATAATTCAATACCCTGCTTCTTAAGACATTTTTAAATCTGTTTGTTCAATTACTTGAAAAACAATCTAGCTGGCCATAATCAAGTATTTCTTGGCACTATAGATAAAGGCTTCCAATGTCTGCAAAAAATTACCCCAAATCCAGAGTCCAATACTGCATGAATT
Source organism: Phoenix dactylifera (assembly GCF_051530095.1). NCBI lineage: Eukaryota > Viridiplantae > Streptophyta > Magnoliopsida > Arecales > Arecaceae > Phoenix > Phoenix dactylifera. The sequence goes on along the minus strand of NC_143198.1, from coordinate 25,346,513 downwards.
AATCACCATGTTTACCTTTCTATTCTTCCGTATATACATTTGTCCTTTCAAATATTAAACAATCAATTTCAAACTTGTCAAATTTGGGTATGTAGCAAACTCGCTGTTGCATTTCTGAATAAACTGATTTAAAACCAACTTGTTAAGGTTTGAAGAACTGATCATACTGCATATGATATGTCCTGTACCAAGGCATATTGATGAAACATGAGTCAATATGGGGCATCATGGTGTGTACCGTGCTGTTAAGCCATTGTACTACAATACTTAAAAACTCTTGCTCTAGGCATGTGAAGCAAAAGACCTGGGAAGATTGAGTAAGAACGGGTGTACAAGACCTAAATAGTAGGAGAGGATCTAACAAAAATCTGGATGGAATTTATGAAAAGGGTTTGAAAAGATTTCAACTTGGAGAGTTTTATTTTTATAGGGAAAGGATTGTTGAGAAAATAGATTGAGACTTTTGGTAAAGAATGGTTGAGAAAATATATTCAGACTATCTCAATGTTAAGATAAAACTTATTGGTTGTGAATATTGTTAAATGTGGTACTGGATTTAGTTTTTAAATTAAATGGGTGATCAATGCAATCTGAGGTTGAAGCCACATGCAATACATTGCATGCTTTGTTTTCTATGTAAAGGTAATATTCTTTTGTACTTAACGTATGCCATCTTGGTACCAGGTTCTGTATCGGTGCCACCTTGTCACTGTGTCAGTACGCCTGGTAACGGGGCCCGTTCGGCGTACTGAGTGCCAGTATGCCTCCCGTACCATATACAGGTACTGAACTGGTATGGTATGCCCTGTACCATCTGGTTCAATATGGTATGGCGTACCATGTTTGTACTTATAATAATTAGTTGGCACATGCATTGCACGTGAAATATTTAATTAATTTAGTAAAAAGCTTCACGTGAAAGATGCAAACTCCATTTAACATAATGACTAATAGAGAAACACTTCCACACACATGCAAACAAGGTTTTAGGTGCTGCATGCTATGCTCATGTTGGCTAGGGAATTGGCAAGGCACATATACAATGTGCCATGCTGTGCTGACACTCAGCATGGGCTAGCACATTATATGCATGATGCTACTTGCATGGAATACATTGGCACACCTTGACTCGAGCTCCCCACCCCCATTTCTTGGTTTGGTACTTATAAACTTATTTATACTGCACTTAGGCTTGGTTGTGTACGTTAAAAGAACAATCTAAATGTCTCTATAGTCCATAGAATCAAGAATGATGATACATATGGATGTTGAACGCCACGCAGTGTCATTTGAGTGTAGCTATGTTATCATTGTAGTATAATTATATAACTATGTTATAATAATAGTTTAATGAATAATTGTGTTCTTGCTATTGTCCAATTTTAGTGTAACTTTACTAAAACTATAGTATAATCATAATAACCACAATTGTCCAGTCTAATCTTCACTATTTAGGGTTGGCTATGTGGATCCGTATTTGCTAGACATTCCTTCTGAAGGTTACCTCTGATGTTATTTCAAATTCTTTCAATACTTCTCTTGCAACCTCCATTTTCCCTTCCTTTATGTTGACAAGTTGTAATACTTCTTCTTACTGAAGTCCTCATAAATCATCATTTTACATGTCTATACCATCTTAGGTGATTTTCTTCACTTTATCCATATTTTGTGGAACTCCTATATCTGCTCTAATATTCTATTCTTAACTTATATTTTTCTAGTTTTACCACATGTCCAACTTACATATATCAAAACAATAATATAACCATATTATTAGCTGTGTTATGACTATTTCAGACCTATGGCATACTTACTATCTTATAACTATATTATAGTATATCTACACTATAACTAGAGAACTGCTTTATAGCTATAAGATATTGATATTACAGTTTTACTAATCATGAATGACTATTATATGTTATTATAATTGCAGTATAACCTATATTTTAAGACCTGGATGAGCTGACCCATCCCAAACCCGTAAATCTCAAAAACCATGCGACTTGATGACCCATCCAAGTCAACCTGACCTGCTTGGGTCGGCACAATGTTGATCCTACCCAGATCAACCACTCTTAAGGATGTTAAAAAAATATTTATTTTCTATTTTATTTTTTAGGAATAGGATGTGATCTTTTCTATGTTAAAAACTTGTCTAAGTCCTGAATCCCCCTGGCCGTCCTTACTTTTCTAAATTAGTTACAGGGTTTGTCTAGTAAGAGATATTAATGCACATCTTTTTTCTTTAACAAAAATAAATTGTTAGGTCCTATCAGTTTTATGGTATAGATGTTGCATATGTAATGAAGTTATTCTTCTTAAAAAGTTTGTTCATGTTTATTTATATTTTTATTTTTTCTAGATATTAATTTATTTTATTATGTTAATGAATGCCATGGGTCAATGATCGACCCATGGTTGACCTGTGATTGAGTTGCTAAATAGTGACTGAAACACCAAATTGCGTTGGTGATTGGCCATGTTTTGACCATTGAGTATAGCTTTATCATAACTATAGTTTAATATGAAAATGGCGCCTTCTCATGTCTCTATTGCCAACAAAAAAATTTCTTAGTTGTTTTTTAAGTGAATGAAATGGTAATATTAAAAAAGGAAAGTGTTTTTGTTCATTTTTTTGGCTTGGCACCAAGCCATATCCAGTCATGCTCGGTTTGATATGGGGTGATATGGTTTAATACCATTTAATACCTTTGCAAAATGCATGGAACTCAAGCATACATTGGTGCCCTATGCTCGCATTTGCGATACGGATTGACACCTATAACCCGATATAATTAAGCTTGTTTTTTGACCTTTATTTCATAGATACGTACATGCATACATGCATACACATGCTTGTACACACATATGTAGAGAGATGGGGGGTTGAAATGCGGTGGTAATGAGCAACCATTAGGGTAATGTTCAACCTGGACCTTTCCCAAGAGCAAGCCTTTGAGAGAAGGGCACCAACAATGGGACCCAATCTCGTTGGCTAAAAATGGAGATGTTGAAAAGAGAGTACAATGGGACTTCTTGTACAAGGCAAATGAAACTATTAAGTTTAATATAGTTTTTCTCATATAATTGTATCTGTACAAGGACCAAAGTTTCACAAGCAGTCATTAAAATGATATTGCTCTTACTATGATCTTTTGATTTGCTAAGTTGTTTATGGCAATATTCCCTACATAGCAGGCTTCCACATTCAAATAATATTATTACGCTAAAACAATCTAGAAGGTTCACTACCATTAATTGTTATAATGGAAATGAGGCTTGTTATTGCTTAGTTGAGCCTTTGGTTTAAACCTTTTGGAATAAACTAATACTTTTAGGCTACATTTGGTATCGTTTCTACTCTTCTCTTTAAAAAAATTGAAAACAAGAAATCAGTTTTCATTTTTTTCAGATTTCTTACAATAGAAAATGTTTGGTTCTCTTTTTTTTTTTAATACCAGAACCGCCGAGCCCGAGATGGTGAAAGGCCACGGCGGAAGATGGAAGCATGGAACCGAGCAAGCATTGAGAGGGTGGGGAGTGGGAGAGTGGGGCAATTGGGGACAAGACGATGGGAGTTCCTCAAATTAGAGTTGCTCGACCATATACCGATGGATGCTGGGGAGGGACGGACGCCACCACTCCCAAGGGAATGAACAAACGAATGGACATCGAGAATGAACGAACGAATGTTGGGAACGAATGGATGGATGAATGATGGATGAAGATGGATGTCGGGGATGAATGAATGGAAGCCGAGAATGAACAAATGGACAACTGTGGAAGATGGATGTCGGGAATGAATAGACGAACGGGCGTCGGACTGTGTGCTCAAGGGCAGCTTCATCCTAGTCATTCTCTGCCACTGCTCCATTGTCGTCCAGCATTACGCCTCGGCGGTAGGGGCTTCTCTCCATCCCCACATCCAACTCCTTGCATCGGAGCTTCGGCGATCTCCGCCGGTGCTCGATCTTCTCCTACCGGTTCTGACACTTGCGAGACTCCAGAAATTGGTGGAGGAAGAGGTGGCAGGATTGATAAGGATGGTGGCGAGGCGGCGGAGGAAACCAGAGAGGTGGAGGGTAGTGGGAAAGAGGGCGATGAAGGTGTCGAGGAGGCAGAAGAGCGGCATCAAGATCGGGAGGTCGGGCGGAGGGGATAAGAGAGGGATGTAAAGCCACTTTTAAAAAAAAAGTGGAAGTGAATTTTTCACTTCCACTTTTTCCACAAATCATGAAAATTATTTAAAAAAGAAACAGAAACAAGGTAACCAAACATGTTTTCTACATTGGATTCTATGTTTCTGTTTTAAAAAAAAGAAACATGAAAAGAATAATACCGAATAGGGCCTTAAATGGCTATTTTTAGCTGTTCCAATCAAAATTAACAAATAGTCATCGCAAATGATAGTGTCATCCATGTTTTAAAATAATGGCAAATATGATGTTATAATGACTATTTCTTTGGTTTTGTAGTCCCTTTTTTGAAACAATAGAAGACCACTTGCTGCATTATTGTATACATAAGAGGTGTTTAAATTCAAATGTCCATTCTGGTTTATAATAGCATTCTATTCTTATAATAACTAATAGCAGCTACTATAACCACCATTGCTTTAATTCTTAAAAAAAATAAAATAAACAACTTGACCTGGTTAATGACATCCATTGGTTTTTATAATGGTAAATAATTGTTTGAACAGGGTCCATTATCATGGTATTGCAGTGGTATTTAAACCCTAGTACCAGCAAAGGTAGGTTCTGAGACTATTATTTGTTTTAATAACCCTAGTCGAAAATCAGCTATTAAAATGATTATTATATTTAATAGCCACAGAAAACAAAAGATGTGCTTAAATGGGAACGCCAGTGGCAGTTTATCTGTATTTAAACAGGGACGGATTTTGTAAACTGGCGCTCCCTTTGTAGCCTGATTCCCTTTAGAGCTGTACTTTTCTTGCTCAGGGAGGGATGCTGTTGCCTTTATTAGAGTGCCGATGCAATCGAAGCGAAGGGGAAAGATGATAAGCCCCCACTATTTATGGGGAGCACTCAGACTAGTGGTGCAACTTGCGTCATTAATTATTGAATAAACCACATGCTTAGCATATGCAAAAAAGCTAGTATTTTAACAAGTGCACAAAGGAAGAACCTAATGATTGAGCGCCTTGCCCAGGATGGGAATCTGGGTATTTGGACACATGAACCATTTAATATATGTTGAAGGGATTTATGGTAAGTAAGAATGGAAGGATAAAAATAAGCGGCACTTTCATTCTGGTGGCCATGGTGAAAATGCTGGTTTTGCATATAATAGGACGACAAAAAGAAGCGGCAGTTTCATCCTGGTGGTCAGAATGAAAATGCAGCTTCAGTATATATGGTAATGGATATAAATTTCTTTCATCTTTGACAAAAGAAATGTTTGTGTTCCCTTTTTGTAATGCTTTTTATGTTTCTTTTTTATTCCAATTTCTTGTTATGTTTTCATTATGCTGTGCATTAGTGACTACTGACGTTATCCTTTGCTTGAAATTTTGTTTCAGGGAGATAATGTACCGGCACCATACATGACATTTGAGTCTGCAGGGTTTCCTTCAGAAATATTAAAAGAGGTAATTAGTAAGTCTCCTATTTGTTTGTCCTTGGTCATTTGATCATTTTGGTGTGTGAAGCATGTGCAAGTTTAACACACTCTTGTGCTCGAGCGTTCACTGCACATTTTTTATTTTTTGGTAATTGTTGGAGTTTGGTGAAACATTTCAGTCTCATAGCCATTCATTTTTTTCTTTCCATTCTGTACTTCTGTCTCAGGTGCGATATTTGCTCCAAGGTGGAGCTAATGTCGTACGCTGTGCTTCGTAGTGCCACCCTCTTTCTTGGGAGGGCGGCATATAGCTGGATTGCCTGTTACGGTGGGCCAAATATGAGAAGGGCTTTCTGATTAACAGTTCGTTGCTGGGCTGCCTCCGGTGATTTGGGCCATGCTGCCACAGGCCCAAACAAAGGAAGGCCCTTTCTCCTCCTCCAGCTTGCATCTGCAAGCAGCTGCCAGTTTTGGGAAAGGCTTTTTGAGGGACTGGTTCATGGCTGGGGCGCTGGGCCTGCCTCTGCTGATTTGGTTCATGCTGCCACTTGAGTCCTGACAAAAGAAGGCCCTTTCTCCTGCTCCGGCTTGCATTTGCAAGTGCCCACCAATATGGGAGGGCTTTCTGAGAAACCAGTTCATGGCTGGGGCTACATCCGGTGATTTTGTTCAAGCTGCCACTTGGGCCCAAAGAATGAAGGCCTTTCTCCTGCTCAAGCTTGCATCTGCAAGTATCCACGTACATTCTGGGAATACACGAGTACTGCCATTAGCTTAATCCTTTGCTTTGATTCCACAAAGAGAGAGAGAGAGAGGGAGAGAGAAAAAGAAGGAATACATATTTTTTTAAGCTAGTACTTTAGACCATTAATCCTCATGGGTTTGTGGATTTTTGCTTTTTCAGATACACCATGCAGGTTTCTCTGCTCCCACTCCTATTCAGGCTCAGTCTTGGCCAATTGCATTGCAAAGTCATGACATTGTAGCGATTGCAAAGACAGGATCAGGCAAAACTCTTGGTTATCTTATTCCAGGGTTCATTCATCTGAAACGCCTTCATAACAACTCTAAAATGGGTCCAACGGTATTGGTTCTGGCACCAACTAGGGAGTTGGCAACCCAGATAGAAGATGAAGCTGTGAAGTTCGGGCGATCATCAAGAATATCATGCACGGTTTGTTCCTTCTATAGTTATTTGGTTCTGTCTTGAGTTGGTTTTTTGTTTGGTCATTGGAATCAATGATGGCAAATGTTTTTCAGCTAGTTTTGATTTTGAAGAAAGCTGCTTGTCATGAGACTCAAAAGTATCATTAGTTCTCAAATAGTTGTTCATCTTCAAAGATAACCTACAGTCTCATATCTCTCTCCAAACTAGTCTCTGGATCTCATACATATTAGTTTAATGTTCCCGAAATTGGCAGAGCTGGTCTTAGTGTAATGTGTATGATAGCAGACAATATGCCATCTGCATAATTCTCAATAACTCTGTGCTTTTGTTGCTAGCAGCCTACTTAACTTGTAAGAAAATATAAAATATATAAATAAATCTACCTCATCCTATCAGCTTAAGCTTTTAGGATAAGTGGTGATTTCTACATAGTATCAGAGCAGAGGTCCTGAGTTCGAACCCTGTCTCCGCACTCTTTAACCCCATTATTAAAAATTTCACATGTTGGGCTCGCTTATTAAAGAAAAGTCCGGCCCACATATGAGGGGGAGTGTAAGAAAATATAAAATATATAAATAAATCTACCTCATCCTATCAGCTTAAGCTTTTAGGATAAGTGATGATTTCTACATAACTAATAGTCATTGTTTTGTTGACTCGTGTCTTATGTTTTTGTGGTTCAAGTGTTTATATGGAGGTGCTCCAAAAGGTCCCCAGTTGAGGGATTTAGATCGGGGTGTAGATGTTGTGGTTGCAACTCCAGGAAGACTAAATGACATTTTAGAGATGAGAAGAGTAAGCCTCCGTCAGGTGTCATATCTGGTTCTTGATGAGGCTGACCGAATGCTGGACATGGGTTTTGAGCCACAGATACGGAAAATTGTAAAAGAGATACCCCATCGCCGGCAGACTCTTATGTTCACTGCTACGTGGCCAAAAGAAGTTCGGAAAATTGCTGCAGATCTGCTGGTTCATCCTATTCAGGTTAACATTGGGAGCATAGATGATCTTGTTGCGAACAATGCAATCACTCAGGTATGGACTGAACACGCCTGATATTATATAGTTTCATCATGTTGTTTAATGAATAATAAATTTTAGATATTTTGATCTTTCTCAGGTTTGTACTCACTACTATGGAAAATGAAGGGAGTTTAAATTCTAAATATTTCTCTCTCTTCACCATATTATCAAGAATATATTGAGTTTTTTGAAAAAAAAATGTTAATCATATTAGGTTTTTGTGCTTATCATGCAAATATATTTATTTGTGCAAAATAAACATATCACTTTTTTTTTGGTTTAGGCATCTCTGTTATTTGTTGATACTTATCCTGATACTTGTCACTCTTTCCTTTGAATTGATAGTATTCAAATGGTCGTTATCTGTTTCCAATTTCCAATGCAGTATGTGGAAATAATCACACCCATGGAAAAACTGAGACGGTTAGAACAGATATTGCGATCCCAAGATCCAGGTTCTAAGGTCTTAATATTTTGCTCAACGAAGAGGATGTGTGACCAGCTTGCAAGGAACCTCACTCGTCAGTTTGGTGCTTCTGCTATTCATGGTGACAAGTCTCAGGGTGAGAGAGACAGGGTTTTAAGCCAATTCCGAACTGGAAGGTCCCCCATACTAGTAGCTACTGATGTTGCTGCTCGAGGCCTGGACATCAAGGATATCAGGTTAAGCTGCATATGTTTCTTTTTATATAGATTTTCTGATAGTTAGTTAAAAAGTAGGGCCAGCCGATGGCATTATAGTTTTAATCTGTAGCATGAACATCTTGTTGCATGCTCAGTTTATCTTGTAGTCTTTGTGTAGACTTATGATAGCTTCAAATTGCCTTTTCAGATTTTTTGGGGACTTTTGCTCAAAATGTGTTTGTTTTTGCATATAAATGTTTTAAAATCCCCTTGTTTCCAGGGTTGTGATCAACTACGACTTCCCCACGGGTGTTGAAGATTACGTTCACAGGATTGGCAGAACTGGTAGGGCAGGTGCCACTGGTGTGGCTTATACATTTTTCTGTGATCAAGACTCAAAATATGCAGCAGATCTTGTCAAAGTTCTGGAAGGGGCAGACCAACGTGTTCCTCAGGAGTTACGGGTCATGGTGTCACGTGGTGGGTATGGTGGGAAGTCCCGCCGCTGGGGTTCTCGCTCTGGTGCTCGTGATGGTGATAGGTCACGTGGATCTAGTGATACCACTTATGGTGGAAGGGGTGGGCGCGGCCTGCCACCTTCATCTGGTAGATTAGATAGCAGTCGTGTTGGTCGTGGACCTGATCGTGAGCCTCCTCGTGGCAGGTATTTATAACTGCAAATATACTTTTTTGGGTTTATAACCTTTTATTAAGCATTGCTTATGTATTAATCTAAACTAGCTACCAAGGGTTGTGCAATACACATCTAGGAAGAAATAATAAAGTAAATTCTTTGGTATATGAAAACATATGAGCTTTTTGATATTTGGGAATTTTTCTATCTGATTCTGTCATTGTTATGCCAAAAGTACTCTTTGATTTATTATAGATATTTGAATTATCTCCAGTTGGTTGTCCACTTTTCCATAATTGTAGGTTATATAACAATTATTCTACCTAATAATTAAAGAGAAAAAAGGAAAAAAAATGAAATCTATCTTAAGTCCACTCCCTCCTTGTCTCAATATATTGTTTTCTAATTTTGAGATGATTCCAAAGCAATCTCCAGTTTTCATGAATCAATGGGATAATACTATCATTCCAGGTGTTAAAGAGAAGGTATTTTTCCAAAATTAGTCTGCAATTTCTAGAAATCAGTGATATTTGGAAATATTTTTTTTGAAAATCAAACTAATCATTTTATCTATTAAAAATTAAGTTAGGCAGGAATTTCTTAATAAAGAAAGGTTTTGAAAATAGTTTGAGCAAGGTTTTCTAAAATAAATTAGATGATTCTGGTTAAAATGGAAGGAAATTGTTTCCACTTAGAGTAGTCTGTTACAATTTTCAAATTAATATCAAGTTTTCAAAGATGATATGTTGTAAAGATCTTTTGAAACCAAAGTACTGTTTTTGGCTGTTAAAAAAATAGAGGAAAATTTTCTTAGTTTCAAAAGATTTTTCAAAAATATTTTTATTTAAATAATATTATATAACTTATATAAATAATTATAAATTTTGTTTTTTTTTGTTATTATCAAATATTTTATAACACCCACTTTCCAAAACACCAAGGCCTCAGCTGAAAACCCTTTCACTAACACTTGTGCCTCATCACATCCCTACACAAGTGCTTGTTGATTTGGGTGGCTTGGCAAGTGGTCACATTAAGTAGGGGTGGCATTGCTTGACCGTGTAATCTGTTTAACTTGATTCAACCTATTGTAGATTGGGTTGAGTTACTTGTTTAATAAAATGATCAGGTTTGGGTCGGGAATTTTTAATTGTTTAGTAAATAGGTTGGTTCAAGTTGACAGATTTTTGATCTATGCTCTATCCACCCTGACCCTACTGCCACCCATAGTTTTAAATTTTGCTCTTTGTATATATGAGGATATCTAATAACCATCCCAAAGAAGACTTATGATTGCTCGATGATGTTGCTAGATATGATCGTGGATATCGAGACAGTCATGAGGTGGAGGTTGTTGTTAGGAGATCCAGAGATAAACATCGTAGCCGTAGCCACAGCTATAGCCGCAGCCGCAGCCCTAAAGAGGGACGTGATGGGTGGGGCAATAGCCGCAGTAGGAGCCGTAGCAGGAGCTGGAACCGTGGCCACAGTCAAAGCAGGAGCCGTAGTCGCAGTGCTAGCCAGGGCATCGACCGGTATGATGGCCGGCTTGGTGAGGGAGCTGGGCGAACACATCGGGAATCACCACTAACAAGGAGAATGGTGCCCTCACCAACCAACCATCGCATTGGGAGCCCTGTCCATTCAGAAAAAATGCCATACTACAGAGATTGGAGGGGATCGTCACCATATAATGGTGAGGACATGGAAAAGATTCAACCGGATCACTCACCTAGCCTACAGAAGGAGAGATCCATGTCCCCATGTGGCAATATGGACAGTGGAAAGCAAGTAAGATCAGCTAGCCCAGCACAGTGGCATCAAGGATCTCAGCATGACCATGGTGATGCTGAAGGGCCTAACGAAAAACCTGTTCAATCACTCTCAATGCCTTGCAATAGGAGTGGGGAGGAAGAAGAGGAAGGCATGATACCTGCAGATGAGGAGGATGGTGTAATACCTTCTGAAGAGGGTACAACATCGCCGAGGACAGCAACAGGCGAGCAACCAGGTTCACTCAATTGATAATGTCAAAATTAACAGGATCCCCAAGCTCAACTTGGATATCTTTCTGGGTTGGCATCCTGGGGCACCGCTTCAGCTTTGATTTCTGATGGTGGTTATGTTGTAACCTTGTTTGCAAGATCATGGTAAGAATAATATGGATCATCTCTCAGGTACCTATGCTTATTATTTTGTCAAATACTCGAAAAGACTGGAGATCTTGGTTTTCGGATTTTTTTTTGGTTGTCTACCCTTTGACCCAAGTAAGATAGAACGCGTCTGTTTGGCAGGGAATAGGGATTTTTTCCCCTAACCAGTAAGAATCGTGGCTTGTGAAGGATTTCAGTGTACCTATATTCTCAACGAAATTTCCGCATCAACTTGAAGACTAGCATCAGCTGCTAGATAGGCCAACTTGAAAGAAAATTGACATGCACCCTTCTGCATTTTGTGATGGAAAACATAAATGCTTGATGCTTACATGTGAATGTTTTTGGGCTATTATCTTGATCAATGTAGGCAGATAATATCCTGAGATATCTTCATGTGATGTCAGTATCTCTATACTAGCTCACACCCTGCATGCGAACTGATAACAGAATATATTGAACATTGATTCATGAATAGTCATGCAAACAGAAATAAACAGAACAGGCAAAACCTGTATGTAATATGAGAAAATTCATTGTGTTGCAAACCAATATGCAACAACTAAGCAACGTGTGGTCATACAAAAACTAATAAAATTATTTTAGACTATAGACAGCCAAAGAGTTTTCTTAAAAGGAGGGAAAAGTAATTAACAGACATTCGTGAATTTTTTGCTTTGTTCAGCGGAAAGTGTGTTTGCAGCGAGGCAAATGTTAGTTGGCCCCTCAACCCAACCTTTTTTTTTTTCCGCCCGGCACTTCTGTAATGCGACATAATATTTCTTGAATAAGCCAACCGATTATAGTACTTGTTTGTAATTTTGCACTATTAGCCGGATTGCAACAGTTAGCACTCCATGCAGCCATTTTACTATTTTCTTCAACATATCCTGCTAGAGGGTGGTCCTTACTCTTGGAAAATATTCGTTTGTGATCCGGGTGTCATAAGATCAAAAAGTAGAAATAATCTCTTTGGATGCAAAACCAAAGCTGCCTAGATCGGATCTTCTCCGATTCCTGCAGTAGTACAAGTCTTCCAATGTTGAAATACCTTTCAGCATATTCTGTCGTTACAAAAGAAAGAGAAAATCCTTGGATAATATATGTTTTGTGATCTAGGTGTCATAAATTAGAGGAGTAGAAATAATCTCTCCGAACCAAGGCTGCCTAGATCGGACCTTCTTCGGTTCCAGCAGTAGTACAAGTCTTCCAATGTTTAATTACCTTTCAGCATATTCTGTCATTACAAAAGAAAGAGAAGACGAGAATCAGTATATTAGCCAAAAATATCAAAAATAATACATTATATATTTGGAAAGTGTGCCAGTTGGGCGGTAAGTCTAGTACCACGTATCTTGGCCATCCAGTGAACGAGGATGGAAGAATAGCTTCGTTCCAAGCGAAGAAGCATCATCATCTCCATCTTCCGTGGAATCATATAATCCTCAATATATTTGCCATAGCATCCTTGATATATTTAATAGAATACATACATACATATATATATATATATATATATATATATATATAGATCAGATGTGAATACAACAGATTTTTTGATATCCATAAGTCACGCACGCAGGCACGATATCAATGTGTATATGTACATATATAAATATATATGTATATATTATTTTGATAAATGTCGACCCAAAACTTCTTGAAGTCCAGCTTGTGTCTATATCAGCGAACCCACCAGAACTCATCAAATTCCTGGATGAGTTAGGTTTATAGAGCCAAACACCCCAAACGGGCTAGGTCCAGATTACAACGTACCCATACCCATCGTGTTTTTCTTTTCTTTTTTTTTCGAAAGGCCACCATGAGCACAGAAAAGCCCAATCCTATTTTCGCTCAGCACTGCTTAGAAATAAATCCTGTTTTCAGTTATTGTTCTCAATATTATATCTGAGAGGTCAGCTAGGAGCCTAGGATACCTTTCCTAACTCAATGGGCATACCTTCCATACTGATACGAAGGAGAACCACCGGGTATCAAATATGTCATATTTAGACAGCCAGTCAGCTTGGGAAGCTCCTTTACATCCTTGAAACAGCAAATAAAGAAAGAAAGATTGGGAAGCTCTTCTATCATAGAGGATGCTTCCTTTTTGTGTGCGTGTGTGTGGGTGTGTAGGATACCATGTAGAGGCCTCGATGTCTAACAATTTCACCAGACCTTGAGAAACGATTCCACAACCGTCCCCAGACCACGGCCTGCAGGAGAGAAACCATGATCCCTTGAATTTCTCCCTTTCACCATTTGGAAAAAAATAAAAAAAAATAAAAAAGCAGTATAATCACCGCCAATGACGCAAGATTGGAAATCTCTCTAATTCCCTTAGCTGGAACATGGATATGGATGGACTACATCTTGTGATTGTCTCACTCAACCTTAGAAGATAGAAGTGTGCTCCAATGTTCGGATTCCGCAACTAGAAAGAAGCTGAGACAATTCTGTTTCATTTGTTTCTTCAATGGATAAAATTTTGGGGCACACATATTTGTTGCGGAGTATCGAGATATTCCGCATATCTGGATTTCATGACAACAACAATCAACATAAGTTTGTCTTGCCGAGTACCTTGAGGTTCGCTCTCTACTCCTGTATTCAGACATTTTACATTTAATCCCCATTGACCAGACTACGCAAAGGAAATTTAAAATAGATTGATTGTGCATATGGATTAAACACTGAATCGAACGAAGGACCATGTCCTAGCTCAGCAACCCCAAACCCACAAAAAAAAAAAAAGGAAAAGGAGATAAGAAGTGAGGCAGCAAAACAAATAAAGTACCATTTCTAGAAGCATACCCAACAATTTTAAGATAATTATATCATCTCTAGAAGAACCCACATGCTAGCACTACGAGAAAAGGAGAAAATGAAGACTACTCATGCGGTCTTTGGCTTGATTCTCTTCACCCTCGAGTACAGGAAAACTCCAGCGAGTGCCACACCAGTTCCTGCAATACAAATATTTTATTGGATAAGCTATAGATGTTGCAATTAGAGGCATCCAATAGATCTGGTCTAAGTTAACCACCACCAGCATCAAGTAGTTACCGAGCGAATTGATTAACGAAACAGGAGTTCTGAAAAAGAGAACTGAAGTCACAATGACTACCACCCTCTTCACACAGTTGCCCACGGAATGTGTTACAGGTGACACCTTTGCTAGTATCATATATGAAACCTGACACAGCATTTTCAAATCAAACCAAATGATAAAACCTAGCGAAGGGAAATTTACAAGAGAAAACAGGTGATGCGTAGAATTTGAAAAAAAAAAAAGAAGAAAAAAAGTACAGCATTTGTAACAGGTGTGATCAACAATAGGTAGAAGAAATGCAGGGATGGTGCACCAGTTTCTCAATCATTCATTCAGTTGAAGAACATGCAACCAGCCAATCATTTATGGAATGAATTTCATAGAACCTAGAACAACTACCAACCTATTCTCCACAACTTCCGTAAATCTTGAACCAATCACAAGTAAAAATTTTGGAAGCGCATACTGTCACAGCAAAGTAGAGACTATATTGGATCCAGAACTACTTAGGAATGATGAACTAGGGGACATCTTTACAAAATTTGTGTTTTAGAGCATCTTATAGCTGTTTGCACAAATGCACGCATATCATGCATTATATTGGTAACTTCAGTATATGAATCCACCTTTTTCTTATGACTGAAAAACAAGAGGGCCATTGACTTGGATAGAGTGATCTATAGCCCTGGTTAATTAGAACCAAGCGACTCCCCTGATGTGCAACTTCTACTATTACTTAAATCATATCGCCTTTACCACTAAATAATAACTTTAAGGGTTTACTTGGCCAACCAAAATCTTAGAACCATGATTCTTTATATACTATAGTAGGATTCAAATATTGGGTTGTAAGGGCATATGAATAGTTAACTGATATGGCACATGTCATATCATGCACCATATCAATAAATGGTACCAACTTGTATGCCCTTGGTATGGTCAATCTTGGCGTCTGAATTTATTTTTAGACCTTTTCTATTATGTTTTATTATTTTAATGCTATGTTTTTACATAAATATGTTGTCTATTGATATAAGTACCCTAGTCATTCTATTCAATGTGCACTGAAGTTTTTTTATTCCTATTTCAAAACATGGTTTCACATATTATGTAATTAAAGTTACATTGAAAAACTATATGGGTGCACTATAGATTTTCTAGAGAAAGAATACATTACCATATAATTAAACAACAATTTCCATGTTTTTGACGTAGAAATATAGTTCCTTACCCAAATACTACAACAAGTGACTGGCAAGCTCATATATTGATAGCCTAGCACGTATAGAGAAATGTATACCTATGTTTGTGCAACATATATTTCTGTTCAAGCAGAAAGTACTATTTGGTTTCATGTTAAGTGAGATGGTTTAGAGACTAAGATATATAATTTTTCTTGCCAAACTTCTAGGTTTCAGCAATGTTCAGGTAAAATAAAAATTTGAGCCTTCAAGCATCTTCATGAATCCAAACAAATGTTTGATACTAAAAGATATTACAAAGATAGATATTCTTTTGTCGAAAAAAGAAGACTTATTTCAAACTTTACAGTCATAACATAGTGTGATCATGCTTTTGCCTCCGATAATTGAACTGCTTTGTTGGTCAAAGTTTATAACTCTACAAATTACCTATATTTTTCCCAAGATGACTTCCCTAAGTACTAGGAGACTTGATTCCCAAGTCCAAAGCTATCTAAGTCTAAGACCATATCATGATAAAGCAAGTTATGTCTTATGATGAGATACCTAGTTGAATTAAACTATGAGAACTTGCCCAAAATGCATAATTTCAATTGTTGGCCCCCCAAACTGAAAATTGACTGCCATTAGTATAATACTACTATCTTAACCTTTTCCAAATTTACCATATGGAGATCAAGTTATGGATTTTATTACTTCTTGGTAGGTGATATTAGTTTGAACCAATTTCACAGTTTTCTTCTTAGACACTTAATGATTTATTTTAGCACTTCAAAACTCTTTAAAAATGCATAATTTCAATTGTTGGCCCCCCAAACTGAAAATTGACTGCCATTAGTATACTACTATCTTAACCTTTTCCAAATTTACCATATGGAGATCAAGTTATGGATTTTATTACTTCTTGGTAGGTGATATTAGTTTGAACCAATTTCACAGTTTTCTTCTTAGACACTTAATGATTTATTTTAGCACTTCAAAACTCTTTATCATATCGCCATTTTTTAATATTCAAAATGGTCAAGTTCATGTTTACTTCATTTGCTAAAGATGCAAACATTATCCAATACTGTTATTTTGATAAAGTTTTGTGTACCATCATCATGCACACAATAGTGTTCTATAATATCCTCATAGTTTCTTGATGTTTAAAACTATTAAATCTTTTTAGATGATTTTTAATTTTAAAATATAATTCAAGTTCTTGTAGCATAGAATTTTGTTTTTGACATGTCTATCTGAACTGTCAAAGAAACAATATAATGCCGAGCACACAATGCTTGAAAACCAATATTTTGCACTTTGTTCGGGCAAAGAAGTAAGTTTACAGGAGACAACTTTTGAATTGTTCACAAATTTCAGACTTTTTGTAGTTGAAGCAAGGCAAAACCAATATGCCACTCAGATTTGAGTTTCTGGCCTGAAAAGATAGCATGCTCTTAGCATTTGCACATTTCTGCTCTTAGATATAAAAAATTTAAGTAGCAATACCGAATTGAAAACATTATCAAAACCATCATTGGAGTAGTCACAATTGGATACAGTTTTAATAACTATAATTAATAAGCTAATCTACAGCCATGACTGATTAAGAGACATAAGTAAATAACTTGGATTAAGAAAGCATAGATGATGTAAATTTTCATCAATCATAACCTGCAAAAGCAAAGCACCTAAACTTTTGGCAACTACGATTCAAGAAAATAAGACATTGACAGCAAAATGTGCGAAGTCCAATATTCCAGAGATGACAACTATGACAGTACAATGTAAACCTAGTTCTCCTATATCTGTAACAAGTCGCCCAGAAGGAATGACTGCTTAACCAGTCAATAAAGAATCCAGAATCTGTTCAACACCTCAATGCATTTCTCCAATTGTTGTGCATCAATTCAAAGCAGTGAAGAACATGGTTTTGCGGAGTAATTTACCTATAGACTAGATGCACAGAAACAAAGAGTTTAGAATGTCTCACCTGTTGATATGCATGAAAACATAGCCCAGCAATAAGGGCTCTCATGTATATCTGTTTAACATTCAAACCCTGCAAAGCCCATAAGGAGAAGACCAAAGAATATCATCAGCATTAAACGTTTACAGCACCATGAATATTAACATATCAACATTATGATTGCTCATGTGCATCAAGATTGGTGCCCACAAGGTATTATCTTTGTGGAGTGCAAGCGCCAAACATGCATTATTCTAAAAGCCAATATAGACACCAATTCGATGCAGATTTAAGTACTTCCAGCTAGCAAAGACTCCATGAAAATTCCAAATCAGATATTTGCATACACATGTACATATATAGTATGCATATTACACACTCACATGTACACACAAACAGATGCATATGCATCATGCATGCACACAAACATATATTAGAGTGTATTTGCCAACATCATAACATCATACTCACAGCAGACTGCACAAATGAAGGAGTGAACTTGGTGCCTTCGACAAATAGAGTTACAGGAGCTAACAGGAAAAATGACATAATTGTTATTATCGAGAAGAGATTTATGTTGTCCAGAGATTCCTGTTAAGAGCAGAAAACTGGTCAAGAATAAGTACTAGGAAAAGCCAGCAGCAAAATTAGCTAATGCATTTGCCTTTTTTATCAGCTCTAGACTTAGTAATAATAAAGAATATTAAAGAAAGAACTAATTATATAAAGTTGATTAAAATATTAATATAGAAAATAAACTAAAATATTTTTTTGTTCCTGGAAATCTGCATCACCTCTTTCTTAACCATGAGCTTTTTGCTGAAAACATTGCGAGATTGGAAGGTCACATTGGAAGCCATTGCACTCCAAAATCCAGCCCTGCTTACAGCAGATAAAGAGTATATAAAAATAACCCCTACTCCACTATAATATTTTTTTTTAAAAAAAAAAACACTCAAACTGGATGACTGGAGGGAACAAGAGGGAGGGGGGAGCATTGAATGAAGACACTGAAAAAGCTTTAAGTGCTTGTTGCAAACAAATGCCTATGTTGCATTAAATTTATCAGCTGAGTTTTAATTCTACTAAATGACTCACCAGTTAAAAGAAGCTTCAGTCATAGATGCCAATGCTACACCACCAACAATCGGCACAAGAGACAGGACAACCCAAACAGTAGGCAACTGCATTCACATTCAACAAACGATTACTGGTCTAAAGAGCAGAAAATCCCAAATTATCAAGTTGCAGGCTCCAGTTTAGACAAAATGCAGCTTTATGGTTGTACATGCTACATGATCAACATCCAGAGGAGTTAACCTTCCTCTTCTCTTATTTTATCACAAAGACATTTATAAGTCTTGTTCAATTATATATGTTGACGCATTTAAATTGCAACCAAAAGGCATAAGATTATGAGAAACCAACATGTAGCCAATATTAAAATAGTATGACTTGCCCAATTACATATTGGAAGATACCAATGGTAAAACGAGGCAACACCTCAAAACAGAACATGATCGAGCATAAGTTTGAGCATGTTGTAAAATACAGCAGCACTATGTGCTGAGAATTCTGGTGCATAAAAAAAATGACAACAAGAATCACCTCTCCCAGGAACAAGGAAGAAAGGAGGACTGAGAAAAAGGGCTCCATAGCTTTGATTGTGTGTGTGAATGATACAGCAACTTTTCCCAGACTCATATTAGTGAAGAGGTTGCCCATTGTGTGGACCACAGCCAGTGGCAGAATTGCTGCAAGCTGAAAAGAACTCATAATTAGATACAATATATCTGCATTACATAATTGACCGGTTGCTCATAATTCTCATCTAAGCATCACATCGCGATACCTGTGAAGAAGAAATCTTTGGTCTCCTGTAAAGATTAGTCATCCACATAAATAAGACAAGGGCAGTCCCAATAGCGAATTGACATGTTGTGATGGTTAATGGGAATGGAAAAACCTTCAGAACCTGAGACACATGGAAGCAGTAAATTTACTTCACAACTTATCTCACATCAGACTACAGCCTAGCCCAAACAACCCAGTGATTATGTCTAAGCAAAAAAGTTTCTTTACAATATTTAGCTTAACTGGAAATTAAATCAATCTGGTGTTTCAACTTAAAGGGAAAATAGCATAAAGAAGAAATCATCTAAAGAACATTCAAATAAAAACAACCTAGCTTTTAATCTTATTGATCATTTTGCATTATTGATATGTCTACTTAGTAAATCAAGCCTTGAATTCCTTTAGAAACAGTGAGGAAGATATTTATGAATGAAGTTCAAAGACACTCCACTACAGGTTTAAGAAAGGAAAATAAGGTACGATCCAATATCAATATCTATCAGCTTTTATCATGCATACTGAAGCGACTAGTAAATACTGATATGCAACATCATGGGTTAGCAGTATGGACCCCAGTATAAATTACCAACTTCATATGTACCATGAAGTGGTAAAAGACAGAATAGTTCAAACTTCGTTAGAGCATTCTTGTCCAACTTGTCCTGCATTATTTTGTTCCCTGAAGCCAAATCAGACCAGTCCCAAGCCAGACCCAATTATCTACTACGATTACAAGATGCTTAATATATATGTTGTCATCATATCAATGTAGGAGCTAACAATGACACCACCATAGAAACAAAGTGATCAGTCACTATTACAAATTCAATGCAATCTAATTTTGATGACCAGATTTGTATTCGATAGGTCAAGTTTATGATTAGATTTTTCCTAATAACATGCCTTAATTTTGAAAATAAAGGAGAATAGATAGAGATGCCTGTCCTTAATCAAACAGCAAATCCTAAAGCTTAAATTATCAGAAAAAAATAGAGAACAAAAATAACCAACTATCCAGTGTACAAGTTATTTCCCTCATCCTAAAGATGAAACCCTGCCAAACTTACCTGATTCCCTAATATAACTAGGTTAAGTAATATTTCTCTAAACCTATAAAGATTATGATTGGGGGCTCGTTTAAGCAAATATAAGATAGAACCATATATTTCCATGACCTGAAATTTGAGCCTAACTTCATCAGAAGACTTTAGCCATCTTTAAAGCGCTATAACAACAAAATTAGCTAAAACCAGCCAAACAGAAGTCGATGAGCTTGTGATCATTTCGAACTATGCGTCCATAAACCTATACGGGCATTGGTGAGTCCAAAGAGAAATTTTTGATAAAAAAATTGTGGGCTCATAAAAGAAACATCAAACCTAATATACTATAACAATTTGAACATATCATAGCTTATGTTCTTTTTGATGTTAAATGAATACTCCTTTTGTATCCAAAACAGGCGAAGTTTCTTTAGTTATTGCTTTACAGCAAGATCACTTCCGGAGAAAATCCATAATTCTGAGTGATCCTCTTTTACCTGACTCCACAGATTTCAGGGGATTGAGTTTGTCTGAAACTTACTTAAGCCAGATAGATGCATAAATTGAGGTAGTTTCGACACTGAAAAACAGTTCTGGGCAAGGTTGTTGCTTGTCATAATAGAAGATCTACAACTTGCAGTGTTTAGACAAATGACCCTTTTTCCAGGTGAATAAGGATGCAAAATCAAAGGCATATGCAATTAAAAAACTTTGATGCATAACAATCCACAGCAAGATGTAATAAAAGAATAAAAGAGATGCATAACGACTGTAAAATAAGTTCAGAAAAGCAAAAAATCCTAAACCACAATCTATAAATACACATCAAGAACTTAAGCCAAGACAAGATTAAATCAAAGAAGATTTAATCATGTCTTAATGATAAAAACTGAAGAAAAAGCAATTCAAGATTCAGATTCAGTGGATAGAATTTTTTTTTTTGGTGCCAGTAGATAGAATCTTTGATCTGCCTTCCATTAAAAAAAAAGAAAAGAAATCGAGCTTTGCCCAGACGTGGGACACTCAGGAACGGAATTCCAGATCAAAATCCAAGAAGACTGGCTCACAAGATCCCTCAACACCACTAAATAAATAAACCTCTCCTCACTGTGATCGGTCCAGATAAAGACAAAGAAAGAAGAAAAAGGGGGTTGAGGAGGAGGAGACGTGCCTGCTTGTTATAGATGTTGAAATAGATGTTAAAGAGATACCAGAGGCCGAAGAGCGATCCAAGCTGCAGGGTTCCAAGCAGCCCTCCACCGCTGCTGGTCTCGCCGCCGGCCCTCTCGGGGACGGAGGAGCTCGCCCTGGCCACGAGCACCTCCGCCCTCTTCCGATCCGGCGCGTGCGAGCGGCCGGAAGCCCAGCCGGGGGCGCCGACGAGGCGAGACGAGAGAAGGGGAAGAGGGCGAGAGAGGGCATTCCGGATCGGCGATGGTTGGTGGGAGCGAGTCCTAAAGAAGGATCCAGCGCTCGGGCTCGGCCTCGAAGGCCTTCGAGACCGGAGGAGAGGGGTCGAGGACGACAGACCAAATGCAGCACTCTGCATCTCGCTTCCTTTGCGTTGCCTCTAACTCTCTCTCCTTCTCTCCTTCGCTCCTTCTCGTTCCACCCCTAGTCCCCACCTTATAAAAAAATGAGAGAAGCGTTTGGTAGCATCGGTCGTATCGGCGCGGACACGTGGACCAGGTTGTGTGCATGGGGCCGGTTGTATCTCCTTCCTTCGCACGAAATCATCGTTGGATCATCCACCGCACAGATCTCAAACCGCTCCGAAGGCGTCATTTATCCGACTGCACAGATCTCAAGGCGGGTAGCTGATGATCCAACGGTGGTCTCGCTCGAAGGAAGGTTAGGTCAATCATCGTTCGCGCCAAAGATACACCTTTAGATGGAAGCCAGTGCGTACTTTTTTTTTGGGTTTCTATAAAGCCTTTTGAAAACTTTACCTTTTTTTTTTCCTTTTCTGTAAAGCATATGCAGCCACACGGGGGCATTGACACGTGCACGTTTGTTTCAAAACCTAGAGAGAGCTCGGCACGCGCCATACACACGATTGATGGCAGGAGACTGACCGTTCTCAACGAGCGTGATGAATGTGAGAGGTGGTATGGGTGTGAAGCGATTTAGGTTGTCGTGATTAACGCTTACAACAAAAAATAAAATAAAATAAAATAAAATATGTGGACGGCCGATGGTAAGTAGAGATAAAACCCTAATGCTTCCATCGTGTGTATCGCATACAAAGCCGTGGGTGAGGCAGGGTTGTCTGATCCATGGTTCCTCCCCTCAATCGGCCTTCCAAATTTTTGTTGCGATTGTCTTATATGTCGATCCTATTCAATTTTGTGTGAACGGTCATGATCTCCTAGTTTAATTATTTTGTTTTTAATAATATATTTCGCAACAAAAGCCCACATTGTTTAATTTTATGGGTTGATACATGTCCATCTACCGCTCCTAAACAGTTTGCTTCTATATATAGGTCAGGCAAGTATGGATAACTAAAATAGAGACTCGGCTTATAAAGAATTCTTCATTTGCTACATGGACCATTATTAATACATCGATATTAATATATTAGGCCATTTTTAAAATTTATTACTTAATCTATAAAAAGTATGAATGGTATTGGTATTGATATGCTCAGCCATCATTAGGATTTTTTTTATTATAATAGAAAGTTGGCTATTAAAGTCTTCTATTTATCATAATTCATTACACTGTCATATTGCATTTTCAAAATAATTGGAAAAAGAAAAAAAAACTGTATGTATTGATGTTGGTGCATCAAAGCAAATCATTGATGGCATATTCTTCACACGATTACTCGAAATAGTTAATACCATGTTCTCACGTTCAAAACAAAATAAAAGAAGCATATAAGATGATAATAGTGTAATTCTTGTCCGTGTAAAGGGAATCTAAAGCAATTTCAATTCTAGCATGCTTTAGTTAAATTTCTATATTATATTACTTACTTCTATATTACAATAGATATCTTAATATAATATAGTATTATTTAATATAATCCATTAGTCAAATATTATGATAATTCCAATATTATAATACATATATTATATTATCTATTATATATCAATTGTATTTGGACAATTAGTAAAATTTAGTATTATATAATATAAATAAAACAAATATAAAAATTATTGTACTAGTAGCACTAGAATACATAATTATATTGGTTGGATATAGTAAAAATTATAGTCATATTATATTATTTAGTCATTTATGTATTGTTGTTCTTATACGTTATATGAACTTCGAGGCTATCTAGCGGCTGTGCATCCACCTCGGGTGGTTTTGTTTGTGTGGAAGGTGGCGTGGAGAGTCTATCTTCCATATTCTTTTTATCTGTTAGCGGGCTGCTCAAATTTGAGAGTGCGCCGTAGCTTCCTTCGGGCTGATGCAGAGGTGGATGTCAACAGAGGAGTTCTTGACCTTCCTGCAAGATTTTATCCTAGAGGCCAACCTTTGTGGAGTAGGGGATTAGGGCTGGCTAGATAGGAATGCTAGAGTTTTTAAGGATAGAGGCGCACATCTGAGGCTAATGGTAGATCGAGCCCTTATTCATGCGGCGGAGGTTCTTAACATTACTATATCGTCATCTTTTGGGTTGGTTAGAGAAATTTGGGGCTCTCACTCCGCTCTTGTAGCACCCAAGATTATAACAGCATCTTGAGAGCCTCCACCCTTTGGTTTTTTCAAGATGAACTTCGACGATAATGTCAGCGAGGGAGAAGGCAACGAAGGTGCAGGGTTTGTCATCAAAGACCAGGAGGCTAGATTTGTGGAGGCTAGGGGTCGACGGATCTTTGAGCAGACTCTGATCGATGCTAAGCCCAGAGCTGCATGAGAGGGTGTCTTCTATGCGAGGCGAGTGTTGGGCGCGAACCGTATCATCCTTGAGGGGGATTCAGTCATAGTGATCGAGTGGATTCAGGATCCGAATTGTATTTCTGATAGAATACGACTGATCCACGACATCTGTCGACTTTTGAATGAGTACGCCTTCCATCGAACTACTCATACCTACAAGAAGGCAAATAATGCTGCAGACTGAGTGGCATCCTTTGTGGCTCTGCATTTCTAGAGTTTCACCTGGAACGACCACTTCTTAGTTGCGTCGCTTTTGTATTCCCTTTATCTTTCTTGATCTTATGGGCTGCACCCACATCCATTTTGTTTGAGCCGCCGTTGTACCCCAAGAAAAAAAGAAAATAATCCCTGGAGGCCGGGGACGTTAATACCGGATCAAAACCAAGTCGCCGTCATGCAATTTGCCGGCAAGCGCGCCGGCTTTCCACCTGCAATGCTACGTCATGGCCAGCAGCAGCACTTCCTCGCGATCGTCGGCCCCAGCGGCGCCGGAAAGACCACGCTGCTACCGATCCTCGCCGGGATGATTCATCCAAGCAGAGTCTGGGGTGAAATCCTCGTCAACGGTCGCCGAATGGACGTCTCCCGCTTCCGGAGGGTCTCTGGACATGTCCCCCAGGACGACGCGCTCTTCCCGCTGCTCACGCGACGTCGAGGAGTGTCTCACCGACAGCGCCCGGCTGAGGCTTCGAGCCACCCGCAGCGAGTCCGCCACCCGAGTGAGGGAGCTTATCAGAGAGCTGGGACTGGTCCATGTAGCCCGTTCGAGGGCTGGTGGCATATCGGGCGGCGAGAGTTGTCGGGTGTCCGTCGGCGTCGACTTGGTGCACAACCCGGCCGTGCTCCTGCTCGACGAGCCGACGTCGGGGCTGGACTCTGCCTCGGCTCTCCACATCGTCGCCTTGCTCAAGTCGATGGCCGTGCTCCAGGGCAAGAAGAGGTCCTCGACCAGGTCGTACTCATCTCCGACGGAACCGTCCGGCACCAGAGAACGGTCGCCCTTCTGGAGAGCCGGCTAAAGGAGGCCGGCCATTGCATTCCACATTTCCACCCCACGTCATGGATGCCATGGCTACTCTGGTTGTAGAATCCACAACTCCACCAGCAGAGGTAACTAGACTTCCAAACTCTCGCACCAAAGAAGACCGCATCTTCTACGCGAATTTCCGGTGTGGGGAGGTCATCATCCTCATGGAGGGGTTCTTTAGAAATGTCGCAAGAACCAGGCAACTGTTTGCAGGTAGAACGATCCGATCAGTGGCGGCCGGTTTCGGGCTCGGAACGATATTTATGAATGCAACCAACCTGCAAGCCAGTGTGGGGTTCTTCGCCTTCAGCGTCACCTTCCTTCTGTCCTCGACGACAGAAGGCCTGCCCATCTTCTTGCAGGAAAGGAGGATCCTTGAAAGAGAGACCTCAAGAGGGGCCTACAGGGTTTCTTCCTATGGGATAGCCAATGCCCTCGTCTTCCTGCCTTTCCTTCTATCAGCTGCTCTGCTCCGCACCACTCCAGTGTATTGGTTGGTGGGTCTCAGGAGGGAAATGGATGGGTTTCTCTACTTCTCTCTGGTGGTCTGGCTGGTGATGCTGATGGCCAACTCATTCGTCGCGTGCTTCAGCGCGCTTGTGCTTAATTTCATTATGGGGAACTCGATGATTGCCGGGCTCCTGGGCTCCTTCTTCCTCTTCTCAGGCTACTTCATAGCGAAGAAGTACATGCCCAGGTACTGGATGTTCATGCAGTACTCGAGCTTGTTCAAGTATCCATTCGAAGCTTTGGTCGTAAATGAGTATGGCAGGCAAAGGGGGAGGCAGGCATGCTCGGGGATAGAAAGGAAGAGGGATGTGTTCTTGATGGAGCAGTGTTCTTGAGGCAGCAGGGGGTGGAAAAGTCTCAGAGGTGGAGCAATGTGGGGGTGATGCTGAGTTTCATCTGTGGATATAGGATCCTCTGTTTTGTGTTCCTCTGGTTTAGATGTTACAGAATGAGAAGATGAGGCTAGAGGCTAGAGGCTTCTGTTTTCCCCATTTTTTTAACTTGCTATTTTACATTCTTCTTTTTATAGATCTGAGATGAAGCAGTAGGCTTTGTTCTTCAGCATGCCCCCTTCTGAGCTTTGCTTATTTGATTTATTCGTAGTCATTATGCACCAGTAATTTATGACTGTTAGTGTGATGTGATCCCACTCCTTCATGAAAGTGGATTAACATGAGATCACATGAACAGTGATAACTGTCCAAATAATAATATAGCCGAGAATTCATGAGCACATATATTTAGTCCCACATTAGTTATTCGCGGAAGAGATCTTCGGTACTTATACAAGACTGAATAACTCAAAAAATACTTTTCAGCTAGCCTTTTTTGGTAAGGTCCTGTGTTCTTATAAATGGTAGCAAAACAAGCTCCATCAGAGCAGGTACAGTATGAGCTCTTTGAGCTTGAACACGAGCCGATCGTGATGCTTGTAATTATATTTCACTGGATTTGAACTCTTAGCCTGATGAGGATGCCAGGGCTTAAATGAAAGAAGTATGTAAGAATTCATGCGGACTTGTGTTTAGTCTCATATCAATTATTCGACAGCGAAATTTTGGATACTTATGTAGGATTAAGAATCCTAAAAATTACTTTCGGCTAACTGGTTGTCCCAAAATCTTCGTGGTCAGTGCTACTCATCCAACCAGTTAATGCTGCAGGTAGGCACACTCTGTTTGAAGACATAAATAAAATCTAAAAGGGCCAGAACCATGTACAGCTTCCACTCATAAAACCTGCTCACTCATTATCACATTCAATAAGAAGTTTAAGGCAAGGCCATTAAATCTGTAATAACATCTAACTATTATTTTTGTTTTTGAGAAAAGGAAGGCAACACCAGCCAATTTCGTTAAGATAATGGAAAATGGTACAAAGGAAATACAGAAGAAAGGTTTAAGGAGAAGGTATAAAAGATTAGGAAGAGGACAGCATTGTTATTCTCTCTGTGGAGTCAAGCATTTTAACCCATCCTATCTCCGAACTATAGTTGATAACCATATTCTTTTTCACCCTGCATACACATAGAAAATTTTTCCCACAAGCATGTAAGATATCTCAACATGATATCATAAATAAGCAGCAGAATAAATTTAAATAATTAATGTTCAAACTTTAATTTCAATAACTCAATCAAAATTAAATATCTTACGAACTAATAATATTTTAAAGTCTTTTATTAACTTTAATAAAAACTTAATTTAAATAAAGATAACAAAATTTTGTCTCTAGTCACTCTCCCAAAATGAATCTCTAGATCAAGCTAATTCTCCAAATTTATAAAAATAGTAGAATATAGAATAATAAGCTAGACAATACAATAAATAATGAATACTTTAGATAGATAAATCAAGCAATAAAATAAATAATAATATTATGAAAATAAGCATGCAAAGTGCATCAATTCAAAACCAAATCTAAACACTATCCAGTCAATTCAAAATTTAAATTTTGTTCATAAATCAATTTCTTTAAAAAAAATTTAAGTTCATTTCGGCAGCTACGAACTATGACTATATATATTTATGCCTTATGGCTGGGCTAGAATATGAACTCAATAATAATTAAAGTGTCAACAAATAACCCCTGCTAACAAAGTATTGATATGCCAACGCATGACCCTCACTGAGGGTAACGATATACTAGTGCATAACCTCAATTGGCAAGATATCGATGCACTAACTCATAATCCCTCTGGCAGATTATCAATATATAGTTAGGCTATGAAACCATCTTGAATCAAAACTCTATTTTCATCAAATCAGTTTCATGTTCCAAATCGTAAAATATTCAAAGCCTTCCAATATCAAAATCAATCAATCATAATCCATAATAAAGTCAATACCTTCAATCATGCTTCAATTAATATTCTATAATAAGATAGATTCAACAAATAAATATTGTGCTTCAAGTTCATAAAGCACAAATAATATGACTCAAAATCTATAACATAAATATTATATAATTTGCCGATAAATCTAAAAAAAAAGAGTTGTGTTATTTATCTTGCAAGAAAAATTAAACTACAAATCCAATTATTTTCAAAAATCTCTCTCACAGCTTGATATTAAAATTTATATTCTCGTCAAAATTTTGTCATAATTACTTTAAAATAAAATTCTAAATTTCAATACCGTCATAGGGCTGACCAAGCAGGAGTGTTCAACATCCCAGTTGGTTCTATCAAAATGATCTTATCCGATTAGGGTGCAGATGGTATGACAGAAATTAGGGTTGACCAAATCTAACAGTATTCAAGAAGGACTATTTTGGGGATCAACACATTGCTTGATGGCTACGAATTAGGATTCTCTTTATCAAGATTGATCAAAATCACTGAAAGAGTCTTTTATCTGATCCAACAACCTTAGAGAGAGCAGTGAGAAAGTCTAGATAAAGAAAGAGAAATAAAAGAGACAAATTGGGGAAACGAGAGAAACTGAACTCTCTCTCTCTCTCTCTCTCTCTCATTTTTGTTTTCTTTTTCTTCTTCTTCTTCTTCTTTTTTTCTTTTTTTTTTTATTTGGCGAAACATAGGAACTCCCTCCCCCTCCTCTTAGAGCAAAGGAGGACCATGGTGCCGGTGGCTGTGGTGGTGATTACCAACCGAAGGACTGACGGTCGGGTCACCATGAATAGTGGTCAGCGGCAACAAACGGTCGGCAGCGAGGAATCAACCGAAAAACAACCAAACAGGGGCTTCCCGGCACCCAAGGCTCCGGCTATGGTCACAAATCGACGCAGAAGGTTGGAGGAAGGATTCGGCAACAAGCGCCAACGGTGCAGATGGCCGGAAAAAAGTCGGGAAATCCAAAAAAACGGAAAATAGGGAAGCACTCTTTTGAGGCAAAAATCTGGCAATTACTGGCTAGAATCTGAGCTCCAAGTTCATAGAAGGGAGAGAAAGGTCTATCAAATGCTGCTGGGTTCTTACCTAGCTTCCGACGGCGTTTGGGCACAGCCACGACGCTGGTGGCGGCCGATGATCAGGGAAGAAAACTGTGAAAAAAATCTGGCAGCAAGGACTCCTATCGAGGCAAGGGTCACTAGTGAGATGGAAGGGGAGGTTGGATAGGCTCCAAATAAAACTGAAAGAGACCGGAATCCGTCCCAAGATCGGATTGTGTCCTATGAACTTGGGAGGAGGAAGACTTTTTCTTCGCACATGCCTTTTTTCTCCGAGGTCGAACTCTTTTATGACTGGTAGTCCCTTTGATGAGGCTGGATGTTACAACAATGCAGCGTTTTCCAACAAAATGAAGCAGCAATATCAAAATTCTTTACAATGAAGCCAGAGTGCAGTCGTTCTCTAAACATGTTGCAAAAGTGTTCATAAAAAAAAGGAAAAAAAATAAAAAAAAGAAGTTGCAGCAGCTGTTACCTTTCATGGAGATCTATTGCCTGATTAAAGGTCAGTTTACTGAACGCCATGTTAAAGACTGCTGGATGCTGTGAAACTCGAGGACAAGAGACATATGAACGAGACTTCAGCTTAGATTTGTCCGCACAGAGAGAGAAGCCTCTACTGTTGCATTGACAACTCAAAATTACGTCTGAAAGGGAAATCAGAATACATGTATGTGTTGGAAATCAATTAAATTTGATACAGATGACAACCAAACCTTATCGTACCAAAGTGGAGTTCACTCTACGATCTTCCTTCGTATTCTTATTCATTGTCCGATACCAAAACAATCCTCGCCAGATTCGTTTATTTTTCGTACTCGTATTTCTAGTTCTTTCCAAACTATGCCGTACAGGTATGAACTAGACAGTACATAACATACTGTACTATAATGGTATTCTGTACAGATAGCATATTAATACTCGGTATGCCAAAAAAATTCTATACTGTATTGTATTGATAGTGTACTAGTATGGCACCGGTATGGAGTCCGATACCGAGATGAGAGATTTTGGTTCTTTTCTTTTATTCCGATCAATGTACAAAATTCTAAGTTCAACTACTCACTCGAGCCTAAGTCATTGCTGTGTTTGACAAAATATTTACAACTGGTTTTCCATCATCTCATTCTATCCTATGTTTCATTAATGTATCATAAACACTCTGCATATTTCCTAGTTATGCTACCAACTTTTTAATTCTCATTTTGACAAAACTTCTTATGCACGGGATGCTCTTGCTTTATAACATTTAAATCAATATGATATTGCCAAATATACTGAACTCATTCAACCAACAAGAAGCAGTCGCACGACACTCATTCAACCCACTCTAAATTCTTGTTTTTTTCTAATTGAAAACGTATGCAAGAAGACTAAGACAATGGAGTATTCTAACAGGTTCTTTTGGCCAGCCAAACCAATCAAGTTATAATCACAAATTTAAATTATCTGGGACGATGGCAAATGGTGGTGGCTTTCTATCATTTGACATTTTGAAGAGAGACGCATGACTGAGGGAATTACGGTGATCGTCATGATAAAGACGTAACCATGGCAAATGGTGGTGGCCAATTTGGTGATACTACAAAATGGAAAAGGTGCCATCCATATATGTTCATCAACCACCTTTACTCTAACCACTTCTTATGTTAGAAAAAATTCCAACGCATATAAAATTGTGCAGATCATTATATTTACAAGATCAATTTCTGTTTGATACTTGTGAAGCCATCGAAGGTGTATAATAACTTCGGTGTATCGGACTTATATTTTGCAAGGACAGTATAGTATACCTTGTACAGGACATAACACTTAAGTTTTTAGCTCCCTTTGATTAGTAGAATTTATTCTCAGGATTTACATTTTGAATGAGTATAAGCAATACAATCACCAGAATTAGTTTAAATATTGTCTGTGTGATAACTAATTACAGATTCCAACATTTAGCAACATCTAATATCATTGTTAGCCCCTCTCAGCCTAATATTTTCTTTAAAAAAATCACTATAATTTGAAGTCCTTATGCAACATATGAACTAATTTGACAGCCTTATTGCCAGAACAACTCTGCGCAGAGAAATTGATTTCAAGTTAGTCCAGTAGCACCCAATCTCTTCAGCTCTTCATCTAATATATTATCTTGTGTCCTGGTTTGCAGCTTGCTTTCTGGTTCCTGTCACCCCTTTTATCCATATTTAGAGAGAGAGAGAGAGAGGGAGAGAGAGAGAGAGTATTATTTTTTTTTGAGAGGAGGATTTAGTTCTACTAACCCCTCAAATGTTCTCCAGTTTATGCTACCAATCCATGCAAAAGATCTTTTTAAAAGTAAGCAGGATATCAAAAACTATAATACTTTCACGAGTAATATTCCATGCCCTGTGCATGGTATTATGAAAGGCAGCCATTTACCAAGTTTTATATGAAATCCTTGCAACTTTGAATTGCAGAGAACCTGCATCGCCGTCTTGAGCCGTGACACTCCAATGAAACAATGGAACAGTTTACGACCAGCTCGATTATATTGGAGGATGACACGGCCACAATGATCCGTTGGATCCAAGGAGGTCCGAACGGTGATGGGGCAGGTCACCCTCTACTTTGAGACATTTAGACGATAGTGAGGAATGGAGTGGCCTTTCAAGCCAAGTATGCATTAAGAGAGGCTAACAGAGCCGTAGATTAGGTGGTTGCTTATGTGGCCAGCCACTCTGTGAGTCGAGAAGGAAGAAACAAAGCTCCCGAATAAATTATATATAGGACCACTTGCTCGGGCGCTCACGAGCGCAGCCCCATGTGCTGCCGAGGAACAAAGCTGCACGCCATCTTCGTTCTGCCCATCCATATAAAGCGAAAAAGGTCCAAAAATTAAAGAACAGTAGATCACTGGGGCATACATTTGCCCCCTTCCTCTCCTTTTGTCCCTCCCCATCTCCTGAACGTGCTACCCACATTCTCAACAAAAGGCAGCTCCCCTTATAGATCGCAGAGGCTTTACCACCCTCCGTTGGGTCCTCCAAATTTAAAAGAGAAGAGAACCTGCTCATGCTCATGGTGCCATACGTCCAAAGTTGCCCGCATGATATGATGCTGAAGAATATTTGAACAAGAAGAGTTTGAGCTCGTGGAGTTTGGCAGAGTTGAGGTGGTACTTTAATGAACATCCAAAGGTGGTACAAATTGTGACGGGTTATCTACGGGAGATGGTTTTCTATGAAGAGGTTGGAGGAAGGACCACCTGCTTTTATCCAGTATGACGAGCCAAGAGATGATCATATGATCTGTAAACTAACACACCGGACCAAAAACAAAAAGTTGGCCGGCATGCGAGAGAAGAAAAAGAAAAGCACCAGACTTCCCACCCTCCCCCACAAATGCTTTGAATTTATTTGGCTGCAAGGATTTTAAGTTTCACTGCAAGCTCAGATAGTATGGGTGTTGGATTCTGCGAAGCCACCTTTCTTGGATCGCAGCATGCTTTGGACCTTGTTGCAAGGGAAAAGGAGCTAATGACACGACATGAAGTAATCTCTAATCAACTAGTTCTCAAACTTGTGCTCCAGCCTTGTATATAATTAAATCTGGCAATTCCATCATACACGTAGCATGTTAGGATGTATCTTTTGGACTAAAAATAGAAATGAAAATAAAATGAACAGCTTTATTGGCATAATATTCAGCGAGACTTTATATCATGACCATACATGCTGAGCATTTTACACTAAAAGAATGAGCATCTGAAAAGCGAAAGAGTTTTTCTTGCACATACTTGTTTCCACCAAATACTTTGTGCTCGAATCACTTACCTGACAGCAAATTTCCAACAAAATTTGGTGCAGTATGGCTAATTAGCAGAAGCCCTTCTGATCAGGTTGTGAAATAAACTTTCTTCGACCAAATTTAAATGACGGTGAAGGTCTTATTGTAATATTCTTGGATGAAACGGCATCTGCAATTCTGAGTAAGACAAGGAGCACTTTTTGTTACAAACAACCTTCAACTAGCTGCTCAAAAAGACAATGAGCAATGCCTAGCTGAAACTAATTCTCAAATTAAGTAGTTCCAACCCTTCTTCAAGTAATATTTCATAAACATATAGATAAAATGGCATCTAGAGTTTTGAATAAGATCAGGGGCATTTGTGTAATCTAACCTTTTATAAACAGCATTCAGCCACCCGTACAAGAACAGCAACAACTTGGTGAGACAAGTTAAAGATAGTCTGCAGGAGAATATACTGAAAACTGCAGCAATAAGTTGCAGAGATGATGACAAATAGAAGCCTCTCGCTTGCTTTTCATTTGCTTCTTTGGTTGGCTATTTCTAATACATTTCCTATGCTGTTAGCAGTGACGAGTCACAGAAAGCAAAGCGGAGTTCACAAGCATGAAGGAAGTAAACATGGCGGATATGACCATGATTTTGATCATTTTACTAGTTTTTCCACTTCCTCAGCTCGCCATAATGGTTTTTATAAGCCGCATTCAAAGATTTTTGATGTCATGTCTTTTGGAGCCATGGGAGATGGAATTTCTGATGACTCCAAGGTATAAAAAACACTTGAAGATTTTTCCTTTGCTTCTCATTACTCTTATGATATATATATATATATATATATATATATATATGTATGTATGTATACGTATGTGTAATGTGCATCGGTATGAAGTTTTCATCATTTTAAGATATTCCTTTCCTTTTTTTTTACTCTAAAGCTATTTTTAGCACTGGTTTTCCAATAATCCTCTCTGCTTTTTCCATTCAAGATTATATCATGTACAAGTTTCATTATTCATCTATTTTCCGAAATACATGCATTTAACCATATTATATCAAGTATAAGAAGGATATTGTGCATGACTTTAGTTGGCTTCTATGTTTTCATTTTGTTACTAATCAAGCTTTCATTTTCTTCTCAATTTACCCACTTAATCATGCAACCTATCAATATCTGCTACTTCTGAATGCAGAACAAGTCTTTCATTACACCCACAATTCAAACCTTTGCTTTCAGCAGATTAAAGAAAAAAACTCTAGTTATTCTCTCAGCTATCACCTTTTATTCAAGATTACCTCATTTATATGATACTTAGTGTAAAGTAAAATTGCTTGATATTTGAGAAGAAGTTTATTCAACATGCTTTTATATATCCAGTTAACAGTTATTTTATATTGAGTTCCAATGGTTCAACAACTAATATTATGGGCAGTACGTGTACTGGTTTTACTTAATTACAGTGAGATGGTAATACTAGGTATGTATGGACAGGCACTTAAATCAGCATGGAAAGCTGCTTGCTTGATTCCTGAAGCAACTGTGAAGCTTCCATCAGAGTTCAGATTTCTCATCAAACCAGTCACTCTCCAAGGCCCTTGCAAGCCTCACCTAACCCTCCAGGTCTCTAATAACACTGATTTTCTGGCCAAAAATATTCCCTTCTTTGTGATTTTGCTAACTTTGTCATTCACTCTTTCATCCTCCTATAGAATTTAAAAAAAAAAAAAGAAAGAAAAAGGGAAAGGAAAACTTCACTGAAGTTAGGGTGGTCCTCTTATATTCAAATTTTGTGCAGTTTTGAAACTGAAAGTAACAAAAGGGAATGCTTAAAACAAATAAAAAAGGCTAGTATGATGCTGTACTTACAGATAGATGGGGATATCATAGCACCTTCTGGTGTGGCTGCCTGGCCCAAATCAAATCTCTTCCAATGGGTGAACTTGAAGTGGCTTAATGATTTCACCATCCAAGGAAGTGGCACATTTGATGGTCAAGGATTTACATTCTGGAATTTCTCTCAAAGCCGACGCACACAGGTCAGATAAAGACTTACCATCTTTGCATGCATGTGCACATGCACACACAAGCATAAATGTATGCATGCACAAGCACAGTAACATGCATCCACCCAAACATGAACACGCATGCACACACAGCTTGGATGAAGATTATCATCTTTACGTGCATGCACACACCTGTAACATACACGAATTACATCCACATAAACACACACAATTATTCTATATATTTCTTTACAGAGATTAAATATGGGGCTAAAATGAGTGAATTTCATTTCTTGCAGAAAGAAATCAAACATCAGTCCCCTAAGATGAGACCAACTGTATTAAATCTTTCTCACTCTTAAATATGCTCTAGCATTTTGTTTCTTTGTTTCTAACAGTGGGCAGACAGATGTTTCTAAGTAGGAAAAAAATAAGATAAAAAATCAATATTTTTTTTTTCTTTTAGGTTGTGAGATTCTACAAGAGCTACAATGTGACAGTTCGCGGTATCCAAATCATCAATAGCCCTCAATGCCACCTGAAGTTTGATAGCTCTCAGGGTATCACAGTAAAAAACATCACCATCTCTTCTCCCAAAAATAGCCCTAACACTGACGGCATTCACCTTCAAAACACACAAGATGTTGAAATTAAGCACTCCAACATTGGATGTGGTAAGACTGGCTGATCTACATCTGGGTGGCTCATCCAAGTGGATTTCAACAACCCTACATTTTCCAGGTTTTTAAAGTCAGCCATATAAACAATTTAAATATTGTGCTCCTTAATACATTTCCAGGTGATGATTGTGTATCGATACAAACTGGATGCTCAAACATTCGCGTACACCATATCAACTGCAACCCAGGCCATGGGATCAGGTCAAGGACAAAAAAGACTCAAAAGAAAAATGTATCTGATTGTTTAAGAATTTTCTCCAAATGATAATTATACTAACCTATCCTGAAACTATGGCAGCTTAGGAGGACTCGGGAAAGGCAATAGCCTAGCCTGTGTCTCCAACGTCACTGTTGATAGCATCAATGTGCAAAATGCTCTGTCTGGAGTAAGGATCAAAACATGGCAGGTAAATACTAAGAAGACATTTAAAAATTGATTTAGATGTACAGTAAATACAAAATGTGTACATCAAAAAGAGCAATGCAATCTTACCTTGTGATTTAAGAAATGTTACAAAAATAGTTGATTTGTAACTCCTAAACTTTCATCACAGGGAGGTCTAGGATCTGCCAGGAATGTCACATTTTCGAATGTTCGAGTCTCCAATGTTGAGATCCCAGTTGTGATTGATCAGTACTACTGCAACAAAAGGGCATGCAAGAACAAGACTAATGCTGTGGCTGTTTCAGGAGTCATGTACAAAAGGATAACTGGGACATATTCATACCAACCTATGCATCTTGCCTGCAGTGATAGCAGTCCATGCACTGGCATCAAATTGACCGATATCCGGCTATCACCAGTTAATGTATCTCGAGTTAGGCAGGAGGCCTTCTGCTGGAAGTCATATGGGGAGTCACAAGGTACCCTTGAACCTTTAAGCATTGGTTGCTTACAAAGGAGCAGTAGGCCCATCAAGGCCCTAATAAAGTCATCTAATCACTCTTGCTAGGAAGAGCATTATATGGTTATTCAATTTCTAGAGCTACTATGTTGTTGTCATGTGCTTCCCTTCTGAATTTTTGACAGTAAGAAGGTGATGGCTTTTCTGATGTGTTGAGATAAGCAGTGACTGATTCAAAATTTAAATTCCAGAGAAGGAGGGATTATGTAATACTAATCAAAACTCATCATCAACATCACCATCTTCTTCCTCTTTTCATTGAACTATATGTAGTTTTCTGACCATTATTGTTACCCTCTAAAATCAAGAATTTGCACTGCATCTCATAGTAAATTGTTTGCAGGGTAGCTTTTGAGCTATAACTCTTCAATAACGTAGATAACTATCTTATTAGGTGCAGCTAATCAGTTTATCATGAAGTTCTCCAACCCAAGTGCACCATTCAAATTGGTAAAATGTAAAAAGATGCAGGAAGATAATGGTCTTGAGATGACCATAGCATTGAGCATGACAGTAGTGATACTGCTAAACATAGTACAAAACATAAGAAGCATTATCATTTGGTTCCCCTTTTATTTTTGATTGGTTGTGTAGTTTCAAATAAGAATGGATATGATACCAAAAATAACAACCAAGTCTTATGTGATAAATATCATATATATAGTGTATAGAAGAACAAGTATCACAACCAGCTCTAGCCATGGCAAATCAGCTTACCAGCCTATCCTTCATAAATCCCATATGAAATTCAAAAGATGCCTTCTTAAGCTCCTACTTCAAATCCAGTGGAAGGATCGTGGTCCAAAATCCTGTTATTCCAATTGGTTTTGGGCAAAATTCACAACTTACTGACTTTAGCTTAAGTACAAAGCATTGGGTTCTAGTGAGTGCTCATATGGATAACTGCCTGTAGTCATGGACCTGAATGGAACTTGGCCCAAATTCTGCAGAAGTGAACTTCCACTGATATACATAAAACTCCAAACTCATCATAAGAATGCACCAACTTTGGAGACCGTCACAGTTTGTGCATTCTGATAAACAGATGTGAAGAGAATCAGTCCATGCTATATCATTTGACCCACAGTTCAATGTATAATATACAAAACCTCT
Organism: Phoenix dactylifera; assembly: GCF_051530095.1. Taxonomy (NCBI): domain Eukaryota; kingdom Viridiplantae; phylum Streptophyta; class Magnoliopsida; order Arecales; family Arecaceae; genus Phoenix; species Phoenix dactylifera. Next base: position 25,308,905 of record NC_143198.1, on the reverse strand, counting down.
TTGAAAGCATGAAACTGTCATGAAAAGAAGCTTCAAAACTCAAGATTTCCACTCTTCAGTACCTCGAGTATCCGAGTGAAGCTAGCTTCAACTTCTCATAAAATTTTCTGTCTACTCCAGCTCTTCATTTTAATCAAATGGCACAATTTGTTTTTTACTGAATTGCTCTTTTTTACCCCTAAAAATGCACCAAATATTGGAATGTTGGCTGCTCTTCATCTTGTCTGACAGAAGATCATCATCTAGAGAATTCTGGATTTGATTCTCAGAAAGAGCCAAAGATTCAATTCGATAGCCTGAGAAAAATCCACTTCTTAGGTTATCAACCTATACTCCATCTGAAGCCTGTATATCTGTAACCATTAAGCCATCATTTCTGATGTTAAGAGTTGCAAAACCCCATAAATCTCTGATGACTTTTGGTGTTTTACATCCCAAGAAAAGAAAGTGTGAAATTGATCTCTTATCTGAATCCAGCTACATCCTCCACCTTTCTTCAACCCAGTCCTTTTCATCAGTGTCCTCACCTTGGCTACATCTTTCCACCTCCTGCAGGATGCATACAAATTTGCAAGCAAGACATACCCCGCTGAATTGCTCTTCTCCAACTCACATAACTTCTTAGCAGCTCTCTCCCCTATCTCCTCATCTCCATAAGTGCTACAAGCACTCAATAAAGCTGCCCATGAATTAGCTTCAGGTTGAACTGGCATCTTGCTTATCAATTCCTCAGCCTCTCTCAGATGCCCAGCTCGAGCTAATAAATCAACCATGCAAGTGTAGTGTTTCTCTTTGGGCATTATGCCATATACCTTTTTCATTGATTCAAAATAATGGAACCCTTTATCTACCAACCCACAATGTGAACAAGCGCAAAGAATAGATAAGATGATAGCTTCAGTTGGAGCTATTGCTGTTTCTTTCATTTCCTCAAATAAGCTTATAGACTCCTCTGCAAAACCATTATCGGCAAGCCCCTGTATCATGGCAGTCCAAGAGATCTCATTCTTTTCAGGCATCCTACAGAACACTTTCTTAGAGCTCTCTATATCTCCAGATTTAGCATACATATCAGTAAGTGCAGTTCCCATGAAAACTTCATCCTGAATTCCAAGTTTTGCAATCTTGGAATGAAGGTTTTTGCCTTTCTCTAGTGAAGGCAGATTAGCACAAGCATGAAGAACACTGGAAAAGGTCATCTGGGTCGGCATTTGCCCAGACATTAACATGTCATCAAAGGTCTGCAACACCTTATTATAATGCTCATTTTGTGCATAACCAGAAATTATCGCATTCCAAGAGACCACATTTTTTGCTGGCATGTTCTTGAAAAGTTCCTCAGCTTCTTCCACTTTTCCATTGTAGCAAAAACCAGCAATCATGGAATTCCAGCATGCTGTGTTCTTCTCTGGAAGCAAGCCAAACAGCTGATGCCCATCTATAAGCTTCCCACATTTGAAATACATGTCGATCAAAGAACTAGCAACATAAACATCACTGTCAAACCCAATCTTTATAGCATGGCAATGGACATTAGACCCAAACAGCAAGTTCTCAAGGTTCGCCGAAGCACTAAGTGCACTAGAAAAACAGGAGACATTCGGCCTGTAACCATCACGAAGCATGTGATAGAACATCCTTAATGCCTCCAAGGCTTCACCATTCTGGCTATATCTTGCAATCATTGTGCTCCAAGAAACCTCATTCCTTTCAGGCATCTCATCAAAGATCCGATGGGCTTCCACCAGGTCTCCAATCTCTGCATACACATCAAGGAGTACAGTCCATGAGACAACATCCCTTTCCTCCATTTCATCAAAAACTCTCCTTGCCAAATCCACATCGCCCATCCTGAGATACAAAGTAATCAAGGAATTACACACTGAAAGATTCCGCTCAAAATTAGTCTTAACAATCATCCCCACGATGCTCCTCCCCAAGTCAAATTCACCTGCACCAATGCAAGATCTAACCACGGAGGTAAAAGTTACCTCGTTTGGCATCAACCCGGATTCGAGCATCCTGTGGAAGATCACCAGAGCTTCAAAATACAGCCCATTCTGGACGAAGCCACTCATCATCGCAGTCCACGAGATCACGGTCCTGAACGGATTCCTCTCAAAATACTCGATCGACTCTCGGACCTTCCCGCACTTCATGTGGCCGTCGACCATAACGGTCCACGTGACGACGTTCCTCTCGGGCATTCTGTCAAAGAGGTGGCGTGCAGCATCGAGATCGCCACGCCGAGCATAGGCGGCGATCATGTAGTTCCAGGAGAAGAGATCGAAGCCGTCGGCCTCTCCGAAGACCCGGTCGCGGTCATCGAGCCAGCCCCAGTTGGAGTACATGGTCAAGAGCTTGGTGGAGATGGAGCGGTCCGCGGACATGCCGGACTTGATGGTGTGGGCGTGGAGGGCCGGGCCGAGGGCAAGGGGATGGTGGTCGGCGCATTGGCGGAGGAGGGAGGCGCAGGTCTCGGCGTAGGATTTGAAGGCTTTAGCTGTTCGGTGGATGGCTGGGAGGGCCCCAACGGCTAGCTTCTTCTTGAGGGACTTGAGGACGGGGGAGAATTTGGTGGTCGAAGTCGAAGAGGAGAAATGGAGGGAGCGGAACGGGTTCGGCGGGGAGCTGCGGTCCTCCCTCCACCTCTTGAGGGAATCGCGGCAAAATGACCGTAGGACTCGCTTTGTTCCGGTTGCACGCAATTCCTCATGCATCTTCTGTTCGAGTTGCGACTGATGCCGCCTCTATTTACATCGAGTCTTTTGGTATCGGCTAACTGCAGAGGTTGCTCTTTACTTTCAGTACAAAAAAAATAATTTCTAACTAAAAGAGAAGGTGTGTGTGTGTGTGTGTGTGTGTGTGTGAGAGAGAGAGAGAGAGAGAGAGAGATCTAAGTATCAACAATGATCTGTAATGATATCTTCCTTACCTTACTCGAATCTTAAAGCTAACTAGGTATGATGCATACTCCATTAGAATGTCCCTTCATGTGACCAACAGGTAAGTGATAACCAGCTTCCGCCCTCTAATCACCAATGCCGAACCATTCTATCAACTGGATATCACTGGAACTCTGTAGAAAGATCAGCTGTGGAGGGGAAAAGACCTACTTTAAGGGAGAGCCATATTACAGGCAGTCCCAAAAAAAAATGGGAAAAAAAAAACAACCCCATCATCATCATTGGAAAAAGTATTTAATGACAATTAGCCATGCTCCTATGAGATCCTTTGTCCAAGGATCCTTTTCTTCGATCACATTTATTCATTCTTATCAAAATTTACTGTACCGGTCAGTACTATACCAATACCAAATTGATACATAATTTTATACTTTTTAATATATCTTGCTATCTCATACTGTACCGTGTACCAATACTATAATAGAAGGGCAGTACCGAAATGACAAACCTTCATCCTTACAAACATCCAAGTTTCCATTTACCAACAAGAAACTAATTATAATATTATCTGACTTAGGTTAAGAAGTATGGGATTTCAAAAAACTCAGTACCTAGCATTTTTGACAAGCATGGGAAAGCTGCAGTAGCCTTCATAAAAAGCACCACATTACAGTGGTAAAACAACCATCTTGATTGTTTGAACGTGGCAGCAGCTTACAGAACCAACCCCAACCATGAACACCACAGAAGAAGCCAAAGTGCACAATGGTATCTAGTTAAATTGATTACATGGGTGCGGATGAAGAGAGATCAAACTCCCCTTTCAGACATTCTGGAAATATACAAGAGAGAAGCTCCAGAAGTCTCCTTGTTATCATTTTTAGCTAGAATGACAAGCAATAGAAACAGATTGGGTTCACTAAAAGAAACTTCATTAAAGTAAACAGCTCTGCTTGTGAGACATCTGTCTGATTAAACTGGAATTATACAAAGCAATAAACAATCTTTACATTAGCATAGAAGATGCTCATTTATGTAAGAGAACTTGAGCTCCCACTTTTTTCACCACTTCTTTGCCATACTGTTGAAGGAATGAGTGCAGGTAGAAACGTGATTCATATTTAAGCCAAACTAATTTTTGGGAAGCTGACAGCTTTACACCAAAAGTCTTGCTAGTTCTAGAAATACACAGTACACACAAAGTACAGCATGTTAGAAAGAAATAAACTTTCTCAGTGCAATTCTTTCAGCCATTAGAAGGCTTGGGTGCAAAAGAGTAAAACCACTAGTTTGGCTTTGAACTATTAACATGTTCAAGAAAGCTTATAGCATGTTCCATCCAGAAGGAAGATGAAGAAGCACAAGAACGGTTGCATAATCCAGTCAGCCATAATTTTTAACTATTCTCTCTTCCCCCATGACTTCACATCTCCGCACATACATCAAGGATTGGACCCTAAGATTTTTGATCAACAATGCCATTGTAAGCCAGTGACAGTAGGTACATTTGCAGTTTCAAACTTCCTCTCCGCATTTAAAGCATCGCAACTAGTCTTAAATGGAATTTTATAACCATCAGCTTCCATGCATACTGCAATGAATCTTTGTGTCATATCGCCAACCCAAGAGGCAAGATAACTTTTTGCAGTGCAAACAAAATGCATTGTCTACTATGAGGGAAGCTCATGAACCTTACAGTAGGATTAAGACTCGGGTATGGCTTGGGAAGAAGGAAGGAACCTCATGAGGAAGCTCGAAAGTGACCAGATGCAGATGACTCCAAGGATTTGGAGAACGATCAATAGAGTCCCCAAAGAGTTGCTTATAGCCAATGTTTGAGATGTTATCTCAGCTCCTCTCACTGAAAAGGAGAGTGCTGTCACCAGCTGAGCTGCTCTGTTCAATTGATGTAATCTATATACCTGAAGGAATTCAAAAGTATATCCTGTAAGTGTTTCACATTCAAGAATTAATGATAATTGACTGGAAATCTCCTCCTTGTTCAAGAACTACAATCATAATAACATTTTTTCAGTACTCAGAAGTAATTCTCAATTAACTAAATCAGATATAAGTACTAGTAGTGTGAAATTCAAGTAACTTAAGGACGGTCAATAGACATAGATGAGTATGTATACGTCTATAAGGCCCACTAGCAGTAATGAAAGAAAGAAAGAAAACTCCTCATATATTCACAATAAATTGTAACTTATAGGCAGATTTTTTTTTTCAAAATTTAAAAGATTTCTATTTAAATTATAAACAAGTTGGTTTTTGTGTGTGTGTTAAAAGAAATTTTCATTATAATGGCAAGAGCTAGAGAGTATTATCATGCTACATATTATGGGCTGAAATTTAACATCTGGAAACTAGCTCAAGTGTGATTGAGTAAGTTCTCATATGGAATGGCCTACACAACGGTCATTGAAATAACTTCAATATTTTTGCCTTTGAACAGGATGAAGAATTCTTCATCTTTGCATAGTGCATTCAAGAATCAAAAAGATGATGTCACACAACTCCCAGTTTATTAGATATAATTCCTGATTTTTGAATTACTACTTGCAGTTTCCAATTGTATTGACATTACTGAAATCATAATCTCTGATGTTATTGACTAAGCTCTAACTTTGTGTTTCTCAAAATTAATTAGACACCAGCGTAAAACATGGTTGGTAAATACCACCATCATATTTACAACTTCAAAAAACAATAGCAAGAGATATTCTTGAATTGTGCACTTCAGTTTGGTTCTTTGGCATATAATATATCTAAAACAAGTTTCTTACATCAAGTAGTGGCTTGTTTACTCTTCCATTCCAAGTAGATTGGATCATTTGCTCCCTGGTCGCATGAGATTGTGATGTATGCAATTGTAACCAGAACAGGTTAGGTCTCGCACCTACCATCTGGCATGTCCGACCGATCTATTTCTAAAAGTTGCATTGACCAAAAAGATCACAATTTTAGAGGTTAACAGCACAGTCAGAGTTCACCTGATCAAGATTTATTCTATTGAGTTGGTCCTATGTTAGTGAGAGAAGGCTTGATAGTTAAGTTCAAGGGAAAGGCACAAAGACATGATGGTTAAGTTCAAGGAAAAAGTACCCTTTTCTATTTTTACAAAAAAAAAAAAAAAAACTACCATATTATAGGCCAAATCAACAAGTCCATATTACTACTGCTGTTGATATTTGAACATTTCATGCAGCCAAAGTGCCTTGTATTCGATGAAGATTTCCTGGCACAAGGTTCCTTAAGTCCCTTGAAATCAATAGGTTACAACCAAAAATAATTAATTTTAGTTATTATCTTCCACAACGCGGTATAACTTGGAGCCATACCAAGTGACTATCAAGATGAATGGACTACAATACTTCACACTTTATCAAAAAGCTGAAGCAAGTTTTGCAAACACTGTTTCAGTTTCCTCTGGATCAAATGAGTTTCCATTTCTGCAAATGGTTTTAGTGGTTTTAACTCCAATTTTATCGATAATGACTCACAGTATGAAGGAAGAAAGTCCACAAGTCAATTAAAATTAAGGAAATAAGTTATATAAATGAACAAAGAATAAGTCAAGATAAATTACAAAACTTATTTTCTAGTATAATGTTTAAGATGTTAGATGTATCATTTGGACAGATTCACATGTTAGCAATTAAAAAAAGTATTTTCAAATGATAAAATGCTAACATAATACGAGAATTCACTGCCAAACTTGTCACTTTAGTTGTATTAAAAGCAGAAAACAGTGACGAAGTAATTAAAATCAATCAGTGTCTTGCAAGAGAGACAGAAAATACAAAATAATTAGATCTGCCAAGGAGTGTCATCCAAATTAACAAGTACATATGCCATGCATGCATACAATATGCTTTCCTACAATACACCTCTTCATGACTTCTGTGTAGTCTTTGCCGGTTGCCATCCGACTCCCTTGACTTGAAATGAAGATAAAAAGACACCAAGCTGACAATTAAATCATATATCTAGAGAGGAGAATGAAAGGCCTTTCCTGATCCTCCTTACATAGAAGACAACATAGATCATCATACTATTGACATGAGTAGCAACATCAAAAGCCTTCTTTACAAAGAGACCCTAATCCACCAAAATCATCTATTACCAGATTAATTCCAAGATCTCCTAGTCCCATGACAATATTCAACATCTTTAATCTGTAGCAGCACCAACAAGACTCCCCTGTCCCCTCCTCTCTTGACTAAGGATGGCATTCATATGATTGTCAATCAGTCAGCTCAGATCGAGACATGAGCCCAAGCACATCATGCAACAGAAACAAAGGCCCAAGCCCAACAGTCCCAGCACATCTAGTTCGTAGGTTCAGATATTTCAATTTACTTCAACTGGTATGGTGTTGCTCCTTTGTGTTATCTAACAAATTCGACATGTTAAGTTAAAATTGAGAACCATTTTTAAACCTATAGTTTCTAGTATTTCCACTCCAAAATAAATAAATAAATAAGTTATGAGCAATAATCATTTTACATCTTATCCCACATTTTTTTCAGATAGCAATTTTCAGCAACCATCTTCTCCACTGAAATACCTCATGACATCAGGATCACTATCATATCCACAGCTACTTGGGTAACAAAGTACTCACCTGGAAGATGACAGGAATAACCGGCCAAGCAGGCGACTTTTGATAACGTGCATACTGCTCGAAAGCAAACTGTACAACAGTTCCTACTAGATATGGTGCAAGAGTAGCTGAAGCTGCTGGCCCAGTCCATGGCCAAACCATGCCCATCGTTAGAAGAGGAATTATCAGGCTCAGAGCCAAAGTTACAACAGATGACACACGAAGACCATACTGGGTTTTTGGCCAATAATTATTTTGAGGTGCTAATTGCTGTACAGGTCTCCAGACAAGATCAACTAGCATGACAAAAATTGCAACGCCACTATAAAAAAGAGCTTCTGTAAAGAATAGTATAAGAAAATCTGCACATGAAAAATGAACAAGGTTTAACATGATTAATAACTTGATAAATCCAGAAAAAGCATGGAAAAGTTTCACATGGTTAAGTTATATACACCAAGTAATTTTTTGCAAGCGACATTTACAGCAATAGATGTATCATGTAACAATAACAACAGAAAAATCTCAACCTCGTTGATGATTATTAACATGAAGTTAAATTTTTAGCATATAGAACCCAGAAGCCAGAAATTTCAAGTTACATACAGTCAGAAAATTGTACAAGCAAGAGCATAATTGAGATGGAATCATGGTGAAGCACATCAAGTCTTACGATAAACTTTCAAATGAGTAATTTACTTTGTGATATAATAGAACTCTGACTTAACTAACACAAGAAGACAAGCTCAGCCAAAAAAGAGAAAGAAAGAAGCACAAGTTGGGTTCAACCAAAAAGGGGTCTGATTATTGTTTCTTCTTAGAAATATCTTTTTAGAAAAGGAAGTTATTCCTTTCATCTGTTGTTTCAACTTTTATCCTGAAAGCAGAGTTCTTATTGGTTATCTTTACATCAGTTGGTTGTACAAATAAGGAAATCCATCATGTATAATTATCTAATTAGTCAACTTGTGTTTCAGAAATGTACTACCTATACCAATTTGTTTAGATAATGAACATTTCATCTCATGGTTTAATTCCAGATTTTATGGCAAAAAATTTGTTTTACAAGGCACTAAGTCCTCCATTTTAGACCACCACATTGCGCACCTTATATCATAGCATAAAACCAAGGCATCAAAATTAAAATTTCATATGATAGGACAAGCAAAATAACAACTGTTTGATTCCTTCACCCTCTAATGCAAAAGGACAACAATAATTGCTTCTCACATAAAAAAAGTTGAAAGTGGAATTTTGATGTCCATGCAAATAAAGTCTCTTAGTTACCCTAAGTTTCTACTATGGTCAGTTTAATTCTATACAGCCATTTAATCACACTGTTGACTCCTGGGTAGTTGTTTGTTCACAAATTATACATCCTCAAAATTCAAAATCACAAGACACCTTTAAAAACCAAAATAAAACCCTTTGCTACATCCCCCCCCCCCTTTTGCTACAAAATATAGTTGCAAGCTCAACACACTTTGAGGAGTTTAGCTTTCAAAATCTAACTCAATCTGACTATTTAGCTTATAGTTTGTGCCTTAAGGATATGGGCAACTCCCTAAATTAAGCAGTGTCTTCTTCCTCTTCCATCTAGGGACTTTATAAGTTGGAAAAATCTTAAAGCTGTATTTGGTTGTGGTTAAACCCAAACAACTTCAGGCACAACTCATTTTTTCCTGTTTATTCCCTCCTATCCTGCCAAACACCATTACTTTTTGGCAGAATTAGCATTTTTAAGATTATTTTTGCCTATTTATCCCTTCAAAACATAATAGAATTATCCTAAGTGGAATAGACTTCTTCCTCATTCCTCATTATTCCTCCATTTGAGCCCCTATTTTGTTCATCACTTTAGCCTTATCTTGGGCTAAACATATACCACAACCAAAGGCAGCCTAAAGCTAACTTCCTGGTTGTACAAGCTTAGGCAGGGAATTCAACACAGGCTCCCTAAATACCCACTACCTCTCTAAGTTTTATGGCAACTCCTTTGCTCATAAATGCCTAGGATGGAAACATAGCACCAATTAAAAGGGTGGACATCAAGTTGATAGCCAGTTTTAACAGGTTGATTTTTAACGAATCATACCCTGATGTTTACAGTGATTCCTATTAATAAGGTTCTTGGTTCTTTTTGTAAATTGTTCAACTTTAAACAACAATATGGAAGCTAGCCTTCTTGAATGTTGCGGGTCCTTTTCATTCACATCTACCTAGGATATCATTTAGACCAACAAGTTCAATTTTCCTAACAGACCCTAACCTCATTGACACTTCTACTGAATGCCTCATGCATTTCTCACTTTTAGTTGCTTTAAATTCATGATATCCCATGCTTTCATGGGAAACACAACCCTAATCTCATCATTTTTTTGTCAAATCATTAATGACCTAGTTGGATCAAATATCCCAAACTTATTTCACAAAATTTAAGAGATTCCATTGACATCGTGGGTAGCATCACAGTCATCTGTTTCCTTGGCACAAATAACACATCTTTATTTCTTCATAGACATTTACATAATGATACACTTACCAAACAGAAAACCAAATGATGTGTAAAACTAACTTATTTCAAAAACAAATAAACGTAAATGCAACATCAATAATATAAGAAAAACTGTAACTCAGAAATCAGATAAGGATAGTACCTGTTAATAGAGAGTCCTCAAATATGGCAGAAAGTATTTTCCGTAAGTAGAGTGATGGAAAAACCAAGAACACTACTAAGACAGTTGGACCGATAAACCAGAAAAACTTGTATGTTTCCTTGCTTGGACTAGATCCAAAAGTTTCATCTCTCCTTTGGTAAGGAATACCATGGAATGAGATAAACCCTGGTTTTCCTCCAGTTCTTATGGTAAGATGAGATGGACTGGTTCTTAAAGAGTCATTTTCAGAAACCAACATATCTGACTCTGAAGTATCCAAATCAAGCTCAGTGAATGATGACTGTCCTTCAAAAGTAGCAAAAGATATTAATCGCCTTAGTAGAAACCCCTTCTTTGACTTAGTGGATCTTTGTAAAATCTGGAGTGATTTTCCCCCATAAACTGCACAAACACAATAAAAACTCATCAAAACTTGGAGAAAGTCTCAGATACAAAATTTTCCTAGCATCTTATAGATCACAGCAGATTGAGAATGACACCTTTAACATCATTTTGTTGCACCATCCCATATTTTTGCCCATTAGAATATCCCAATGTTGCCAACTGAAAGACATTCAAACCAATGTTACTCCAGTCGTACAGAGCATAATTTATAGAAGAACAGCAGACAAGTTGAGCACATGACAGAATTGCGATAAATTAGCAACAATTGCAGTGCGTAGAAATTGAATGAGTAGAAGAATGCAGAGCATTGGAATATATTTTAATATAAATATTGGTTAAAGCTGCAAATATTTAGATCAAAAGGAAAATAACTTCAAAAGATAGACCTTTTTAGTAGCCAGAATCTTACACAATTCTACCCCACGTCGCAGACTCGCATACTAGACTAGCAAATTCAAAGGTACAATCTTATGCAAAATGTTTTTAAGCATGAAGCAAAGTGGATACCTCCAATTTCGAGACCAGACACTTATACCTTAGCTTTCCAGAAATGCAAGTTGTTCTAAATTGGAGGATATCATTTGTTTCCTGATTCAGTTCAAGTTTGCTTCTTCAAGATCAGCTAAGGATTGACCCTACGATCCTTCACAAACCACAAGAATCTCATAATTTGATTTAATTGCTCCGGAATGGTGAATAACGCCTGAAATCACTACTCATGTCATTATCAAAATTATTAATTATTAAAGGCTTGGATTTTATCTGCAAGCAAAGGCCAACCAAAGGAGCTTCAGTATACCTTATTTTGAGCCAAAGTCACAAAATTCGCCTCTTTATTAGATTTTATCCAATCTTCTAGATGGCTGACCAGTCCTTGTATTGGTAGTTATTAATCAGTTATCTGTTTCCTGGTTAAGGGTCCTTATTTGAGTCAATAATTTTCTTTTTAATACTATTGTACAGGATTTCAGGCAGCAACTAGGTTTTAAATCTAATCAACGGGACACTAATCTGAGTTCTCGGAATTTGTACAAAGAGTATTAGTGAGAAAAAAAAAAGGAACGCTTCAATTCTCCTTCCCTTTTCCTCTTATTCTTTCTCATATTCTTCTCTCTCTGTTTTAAATTCTTCTATATTTCTTTTCTTTATATTAATCTTCTTCTTTTCATCTTGCTATCGCTCCAATCATTCCTCCTCCTCCTCCTCCTCTTTTTCCTCTTTTTTTTTCTGTTGCACCGTGTAAAGCTTTTCTACAGTTCATCTCAAACTTTAAACGACGATCAGATTCGAGGCGGTTTTATAATCAGAAAAAAGAATATATTCAGACGAACTGCAAATAAACCGAAGAAAAGAAGACGAGAAGCTACTTGCCTTCAGATTCTTACGGAAATAAGTAGACGAGGGATAGATGGAAGGCCAAGCGAAGGAGGACGAAGGCCCAGTCGCCACAGCCATGAGCTAGTTTTCTTCCCCTACCTACCCCCTCTCTCCGTAGAAGACAAAATCCACCAGCTTAGAAGCTTAAACCCAGCGAGCTGTGGGGAATCCAAGGCCAACCCATATGGGTTCGAGGGAGGGGCGAAGAATTGGAATCGGGCCGGAACACGGGAAGCTATAGACGCCGGACGGCCGAGGATTCTTCTATCGGTTCCGTCGGAGATATTTTATGGGCTTCGGTTTCGGCGTCTGAGTGCCGGGGACGACCTGGATTTAGTAAGCCGAACCAGTTCGAACGTCCCGTTCAACTTCGAAAAACGATCACATCCATCAGTTTTTCGAACAGGGCCAGGATTGATAAAAAGATTTGGACCGTTCGATCAATATCTCCATGATGGAGCGGTGCTGGAGAATTGACGTGTATTGCTCGGAGAAATTGAAACATAAAAAGCCCCCCCAAAAAAAAGGGTTGCAAGAACTACCGAACTTTGATACACCTGCAAGTAGGGTTGGCCTGCCCGGGCCAACCTAAATTGGAGTTTTGAATTAGGATTGGCTCGAAAATATGGCCCAACAACGATCGGATTCGCTAACTATTTCGGTTCGGACTCAAACAATAGTATAAATTTTCACATCCTTTCTTGAATTTAAAAAAAAATAATCAATTTATATTAGTAACTTTTATATTGGTTGACCACCAATTTGTAAATATTGTATTCTATACAAAATTATCAACCAATTTTATCTAGAAAGGGTTGTTAATAATATCTACATACTGTTTAGTTATTTTTCTATATAATAAATTAATAATCTAATAAATAACTTACGTATACATATTTTTTATGATTTCATATTAATAATACCTACCCGGGTTGGCGAGGTCAACCTGCCTGGCGCATCATTTGGCACCCAACACAATTTAGGTCAAATAAAAATTCGAATGACTAAAAATCAGCTAGGCCCATTCATCCGGATGGTTTCACTGAATTATCTGATATTCCTCGCTTTAACCATGGCCTTTGTTGCCAGATGGTGATATTCCTCTCTCTAACCATGACTAAAAATTAGCTAAGCCCCTTCATCTTTTCTATAATGAAAATTGAACATTGTCTAACGTAAGGGATACCATCTCTATAGCGTGAAAGTAACCTCCAATACTGTTTTCATTGGAAGTTCTAACTATATCTAAGAGATGGAATCAGAGAATGCTGCTCACTTACACAATTTTTCACATATAAAAGAAAGATAATCTAAGGGCTAACCATTGTTATCTTTTTTTTTTCTTTTTTTTTCAGATGTACTTAAGTTCCAGATCGACCAATTCTCTTCCTTCAGAAACTTCTCTGCATTTCAAGTCGAATGAATTTTTCCTTATATAACTGCACTCTGTTTATAAATTGGCAATTGGTTACAGCATGCAGTTGGGTATGCTGTAGGAGATCGATAATATGGTGCAACAGCAAGCTTAAATGTGTGGGCACCTAGGGTAACCAGCCCAACTGAGTTCAGCTTAGCACAGACATGGGTCATCTCTGGATCCTTTGGCGATGATCTCAACGCCATCGAAGCCGGATGGCAGGTGCAAAACTATAGATCTAATTTAATTTTAATTTGTTTTCATGACTCTCCTTGAGTTTTATTCTTGCAAGTATTCATCCATACACATAGGCAAACAATTATCACTATCAAATTCATTGAGTTGATGAAAAAGAGGGAACAAGGTCCAGAGGCCAAACCAGAGAAACAGAACTATAGATCAGATGAAGGATTTCAGTAAATTTCAGTGTATTACAACTTAAAAGGTCTTGCTGAAACAGCTTCTATTTTTCATGAATGAAATTTCATATTCAGGACTAACAGTTCCATCATTTATGTCACATAACTACAAATAAAAGCAACTACTTCGGTCACAATTCTCAATTTAAGAAAAAAAGCATTTGGTTGCTTCTTTAAACCTTTACACTATAATTGTCACTGAAACTGCTAGTTGTCTCTTTTTTTTCTTCTCTTTTCTTTTTTTTCTTGTGTGTGGGTTTAAAGTTGGAGGGAGGGGTGCTTTTGATGTGAGGATAATAGAACTTGATATATACAAAAGAAGGCATACATGTATTCAAATAGCTTGATAGCTTCATGCAGATTTCAACTTTTAGTTGAGTCATTAAAAATGTAAATTCAAATATCTTCCTTTTGAGCGAGGAGCCTGTTTCATTGAGGTTTCTTCAAATTCATCAGTAACTTTCTTATCCCATATGGTACCAATAACTACCAATTGTTTCTTTTTTGCCTTCTTACACAGGTCAGTCCGCAGATGTATGGAGACAATGCTCCAAGGTTCTTCACTTATTGGACCGCAAGGCCGCCACCTCCTGATGAACCAATAAAATCTCTTTGTGTTCCTTATTATCAATAAACAAAATATCTAATCACTGAATAAATTTATCAATCAAGTATTACCTAACTGTTGATTCTGACCACTTTAATGGTGTAGACGGATGCATACCATTTTCTTTGTCAGCAAAAATTCAGAAGTGGAGCCCTCTTTGGTTCCCATCCCGAACAATGAGAAAAGAGTATTTTCCGACAATTCTGATGTACATGTTCTTCTATGGGCATCTGAAATTTTCTTTCTTCAGGTATATGACTGATCAAGTTGAAATTCTAACCCCACAACTTATCCACAACTATGACTTCTTGACAATCCATAGATCAAAGACTTGCATGTCTCACTATTCGGCACGAAACCCAGTTTAACCATCCTATCCTGCAGCTCCAATGTCTCAGTCATGTGCTTCTCCTCACAGTATAGCCTGATTAGAGCATTGTAACTTTTGCTGTCATAAATCTGAAACCTTTCTGCAAAGTACTTCAGAAGTGATTCTGCTTTAATAAAATCTCTCTCCCTGCAGCACCCACAAACTAAGGCAGCACATATAGCAGAATCTGGCCTGAGACCAAACTCAATCATCCCCATCACCAAGCATTCACCCTCCAAAATTCTACCTAATCTACAAAGGCAGCTTACAAGGATCCGATACGTCTCCCGATCAGGCCTGATACATCTGTCGATCATTTCATTCTTTAAATCAAAAACCTCTGATACACCATCACAATTGCAAAAGGAATCGATAAGCAGGTTATAGATCTCCAGAGTGGGCTCATGCCCATCATCTAGCATCCAACTCAACAGACTTCTCGCCGCATTCGGCCTCTTCTCCATGCACAGCGCTTCGAAAAGGCATTTATACATACCAAATGAGATAGCAACCCCAAGCTTCCTGAGCTGCGCAATTAAGTTTAGACAAGGAAGCAATCTCCCACACTTCACATGCCCTTCCACGATTGCTCTGCAGGTGAAGCTATCCGGCATCAAACCTTCCGAAATCATCTCTTGCAGCAGCGACCTCGTCTCCCTCGTTTGACCTTCTTTACAGTAACCATGGATAAGAACACTGTACGAGCAGCCATCCGGGCTCAAACCTCTCTGAAGCATTCTGTTGAACAGCTGGTGTGCCTCGACCACCCTCCTATCTCTGCACAGCCCATTCATCAGAACCGTGTAGGAGACCAAATCAGGCTCGACCGCTCTGCGGTGCATGATCCGGAACAGATAGAAGGCCTCGTCCAATCTGCCCCTCCTGCAGTACCCGTCGATCAGAGTATTGTAGGTGACCACATCAGGATCGAACCCTTCCAACTCCATCTCCTCCAAGAACTCCTTCGCTTTGCCAGCGTCCTCCTCGCCGCGGCACAGCGCATGGATGAGAATATTGAACGTGTAGGAGTTGGGGGAGACTCCGATCCTCCTCATCTCCCCATAGACCTCCCAGCAGTGTCCAAGGCGGTTGGCTCTCACCAGGGAGTTTAGGAGGCAGTTGAAGGCATTGGCGTCGGGGGCGAAGCCGAGGTCGACGGCCCGGCGGCAGGTGTCGAGGGCGTCGACGATTCTGCCCAGCTTGACCTGGACCTTGACGAGCATGCCGAAGACGGCGGGGTCCCAGTTGCATCCGGCGGCGGAGGCGGCGACGACGGCTTGGAAGGCGTCGAGGTGGGGGTGGGTTTGGAGGAGCTGGGCGAGGATTTCGAGGGCGTGGGAGAAGCGGCAGGACCAGGTGAGGATGTGGACGAGGATGCAGTAGCTGTCGGAGGCGGGCGGCGGGGTGAGATGGGATTGAGCCCATCGGAAGAAGTGGAGGGAGGGGAGGGGGAGAGACTGGGAGCGGAGGAGGACGCGAGAGATTTCTTGGGGACCGAGATAAGGGAGGAGGTGGGCTTCTTGTTTTAAATGGAGAGGAGGGGGGATGGGTTGGTGGTGGCGATGCTTGAGACGAGAGCAGATGAGGTCGACGGTGGTGTTGGAAGGGTTGAGGGAGAGGGGGAGGAGCGAGGGGAGGGAGTTGGAGATGGGTGACAGTGGAGGAGGAGGAGGAGGAGGAGAATGGGGGATTGCAAGGGTTTGGAAGGAAGAGCAAAAGGAGGTGAGGAGAAGCATTGAACCACGCCCATTCCCATGGAAGGAGGCTTTGGAAGTGGAGGTGGGCTTCGATACACTTACGATGGATTTCCGGTACATCGCGGAGAGGCCGCAGAACGCGGCGGGGAAGGAAGATGGGAAAAAGGAGATGTAGCTTGCGACAATGTAACGGCACGTTAAACTCAACGCATGCGTCTTCCTTGTTTCTTCTTCTTCTTCCAAAAATTTAAATTTATATAAATATTTTTTTAAAATTTATATTTATTTCTGCATCCTCATAAAATACTATTTTTTCACAAACACTCCTAATATAACGATTTTTCTAACATCGTTAATAAAAACCATATATTATTTTAATTAAAAAAATTAAAATTACTTTTTTGTTCTCCATCGTGATCATCTTATAAATATATATTTTTACACATCTACCCATTAAGAATACTTTAGTCATTTTAATTTAGAAACCGTTATTTTTTTAACGGCATTAGATGGCGTTGGTACATATGCCAAAACAAAAATAAAAAAGAATAAAGAAACAAAACGAGTGTTTTACGAAAGTATACATGCAAATATCAATTTTGGAGGGTATTCATGCAAAATTTGATATTTAGGAGGATATTCATGCAAAAAAACTTTTTTTTTCCTCCGATACGAGCAATACACGTAAAAGAGAAATACAGTGATATGTGAAAATAAATATTATAATTATAGTTGTTAAAATAATCATCCTAGAGAATTGTATGATTTAGTATGTTTTTAAATTTTCATGCAGAGATTGGAGCCTTCAATCTACCGTCAAAAGTTCATTTCGCACCATCAAAAATTGGGAGCAGATATGGAGCACCATGATTCCCCATCTCATTAGAAATATCTTCCATTATATACTATATATGATGCCAAAAGCTTAAAATCCAGCACAACTTTGCTTCATGCCTCCATCAATACTTTTTATTTGTTAATGGTTCAAGTTTTCAAGAGAATTGAAAGTAAGGAGGCCAGAAAATATTTCATCTCCTCCTACAAGGTACCAATATATGATTTCTTAAACTAAAAACTACTATATGCTTCACATCATGTCTTATTTCTCTACTTCATGTTAAGAACTAAAGTGGAGATTGCATGGGTTGCACGATTTGAGCAAAAGATCAGAAGGCCACGCAGTCTTAGATTTTGGAAAGTTAATCAAACAACAAGATAATATTTCAATAGAGCTTTCTATTCCTGGCCTATAAGAAAGCCATAAAATGGCTACAATCAAGTAGGTTACGTAGCAATACTTATGTGACCTAGGTCGAGCATGTATTATTCATATTAATGCATGAGAGGATATATTTAATTAACCAAAGAAATATCAGATATAGAATTCCAGCATATGTTCTGTGACTGATTCATGATAAACATCAGAGAACAGAGGCCATCATCCAAGGATATTTTTTTTGTTAAAATCATCCAAGTACTTCACAAAATCAGGATTATCTAAAAAATTGCACAAATAATCTCTTTGGATAAGAATCATGCCCTTGCAAAATGTCTATGTATCACAAGATAACAAAGAAGTTGAGAAATGCTGCTTGGTTGAGCTTTATAGTGCACACACCAAGGATGAATTGATGAGTCCTTGCAAGCCCCTCTAAAACGAGAAGTTGTACTCTGAAATCCTCAAACCATGTATCTGGTATTGGATCAACAGAGGAGAATTCAAAACTAAACTAGATAAGTCTCAGTTCATACTCGCCGGCCATTGTGATATATCGCACCCATGGAAGGGCCTGGTATCCACTCTTCTCAATGATCTTCAAGTACCGGACCTATGAAATATGTAATTTTATAAGTATAATGATGAAGTATTAATTCTGTTAGAACTTAGAATTACAAGAATCAGCATACCTGTATTCCAGATACAGTAAAATATGGAATTTCGAACTTCACACGTATAGGAGCTTTTTTCTCAGGTGTCGCCTCTTCTGCAGTAATACTAGGAAGACTAAATTCCGCCCTCAACATATACTCCTGAACAAGTGGTTTTAGAACAGTTCAATATGCAGAAATAAAAGGAAAAAAATGCAGAAAGACTGGAGCCATCCTTTTGAAATGCAACTAGATGGTTTTGATTGAAGAAGTTTTTCCTCATACCTTGTTACCAGGAAAAGATTTTATTTTCCAAACCAATGCGTCATTTTCAGGTGCATATGCAGCAGAACCCATGGAAGTCCGCACGTTAGGATTGATGGCATCTGAAGGCACAGGAAACTCAATTTCCACGTTTGTTGCAGTGCTGTATACAGGAAAGAAATGAAAATATTAACTCTTAAATAATATGGACAGAGAGGTGCTGCAAATCATTAACAAAAAGTAAAAGCTCACCTTCGTTCCTTGAATTGACTTCTTGCCTTTACCATGATCTCTATACGACTTCTCGAATGCCTCTCAATTTGAGCGTCTACCCAAATCAAAGGTTTTACCTAAAGAACAAGCATCAACAAGTGGTGCAAGAAAAATAAATGTAAGATAATAGCAGGAGGCGGAAAATTCCATAACAAAAGCTCTGACCTTTGTAAATATATTTCGTACAAAAGCAAAAAGCACAAGATAAACCTGAGTACTCAGTCTGTACGTCATCAGATCAAAAGACCCATCTGGTGGTACAAAGGATATAGTCCTGTCATTCTCAAATCGAGCCAAACGCACACACCTTCAAAGCAAGCTAACTGTTAGACTCCAAATTGCATTTAGATTAGCCAACAGCTGGTAGCTCAGCTGGTTGGCACCTATCTCCCCAAACGAAAGGTCTCAGGTTTGAACTTGAATGGTGGTGGATAACCACCATATTCTCAAAAAATAAAAAAAAATAAAAATAATCCATTTAGAACATGAATCTTGGTGGGACACACAACTAGGGTAATTACAATACAAATAGACAGAACACAGATCCACATACTGATGAAACTTGATATCATCCAGATCTATGGCTTTCCCCTTTGTTGCTCGACCTTGAGCTTCCAAAAGTACCCTGTCGTTTAGCCCAAGTTTACACTCAGGCATTCCACTGCATCAAAAATGCATCAGCAATTATGAGATCTGATGTATATGATGTTTGTGAGGCAGAATGCTAATTATGCTAGCAAATACTCCAAGAGAGATAAGTATCTGATTGCTGATGCAGTCATTTGCCTTGACAATAATGAGCATAAATTTCTAAACTAGGTACATTGAGAAAAGAGTTAACAAACTTAAGAGATTTTAAGACTTTACATGCAGGAAATCCTCATGAAATAAGTACCATGATGAAGCATGCTCATGTCCAACATGTGAATCTTTCTTAAGAAATAAAATCACACAACTGAATCAAGCCTGCTTGATATTAGTAACCTCTCTTAATCAAATTATTTGATTGTTCACTCACTTAGTCCAAAACATTCATGGCGAACAGAGAATAGATTCCAAGTTTCATGCCCTCTAGAGCTGCAAGCGGGTAGGGTTGGATCAAGGATAGGCACAACCCAAATCCAGTCTATATTTGAACACAGGTCAAAAGATTGAACTCAAACCTAATCCAATTCCATTATGGTTGGATCACATCATATAATATTAATTTTATCAGTCCATCAGATTTTTCAGGTCAAATTGGGTTAATATTAATCCTAACATAAACCATAATAAACATATATAAATTGATTACCTCATCATATCATAAACATCTTATACAATAAAATAGTAGTATGCAACATGTAGACATTATCGGACATATTCTATTTAAGATTTCGTTGATAACTATTTACAGTTATAATTAACAGCACATATTATTGACTAACTATATGACAAAAAGAAAACTAATTTCTTATATTCAAGGAGGAATCTAAAGTATATATAATACTAATTTGGGACTGGTTTGGGTCAGTTTGGATTCAGATTGGAAATTTAGTGATCCAAATCCAATCCATATTCCAAATGGATCATGTTTTTGAACCTAAGCCTATTTGAAATAACTGCAGTGTTTGAGTTGGACCGGGTTAATGTTGGATTGGTTCCAGATCGAAAACGAGTCAATCCAATCCACTTGCAGCCCTAATCCCCTCTATGCCT
This sequence comes from Phoenix dactylifera, assembly GCF_051530095.1. NCBI lineage: Eukaryota > Viridiplantae > Streptophyta > Magnoliopsida > Arecales > Arecaceae > Phoenix > Phoenix dactylifera. The sequence goes on along the minus strand of NC_143198.1, from coordinate 25,288,337 downwards.
TTTTTTGGACAAAAATCTCCAGCATGAGTTTCTTCAGAATGTTTGGATTGCAACCCATATTCCTCATCTCAAAACCCATTTGTTCGACTCTTGGGAACCAGCTTGAACATTTAAGAACTACTGCTAACAGCTAGATTAAACCAATTCGACCATAGAAAACATACATTGAATTTGATAAACTCACCAGATGTGCCAGTGATATTTACAGTTTACTGTGTTGCAATTACACAGCATATGAAATATCGGAGACCAAATATTTCATGTTTTTTTCTGTATTTTTTCCATTATCTATTTATTATGCATATTTCAATTGGTTAGATTCAGCTGGGACTTCTGATGCCAATTACCCAGGCAGGCAAAACGGATATGAAAAATTAAAGACTAACCCGTCTCAATCAGAACTGATAGGCAAATAAGAATGAGAAATATCTTATGGTTTTCCGTATTTCTTTCTTTTATCTATTTACTAAGCATATTTTTGATTGGATAGCTTCATCTGGAACTTCTGGTTCTATTTACCTGGGACACAAAACAGCTATGAAAACCAAAAAATTAAGCCATCTCATTCAGAAAGTGGATAGGCAAATAATAATGAATGTCTCATGAAATATATGACTGTAATTTTCTAAAATAGTTTTATCAAGAATAGAACATGTCGATAGAAAGTTAATTGAAAGGTAAACAAGTTGTCATTATTCATAATTCCTCATCCTTCAATCCATAACATTAACATGAAACCATCATCTTTTCAAGATGAAGAATGTATGAGTTCGCAATTGAAAAAAGAAAACGAAAAACGTGATTGATGAAAAGGGCTATCCTAGTAAACTGATAATTTGGAAACATGTTGATAATTACCCAAAATATTAAAGAAAAATGACTAGTTTATGGGTAACTAAAGAACAATTGCCAAACAGGGCAATCATCTATGAATCAAAATTGCCACCTGAGTTCAGTGAAGAGGTAATGCCAACAAAAAGGCAGTTCTAACTTTTACTTGACTCACTCATCTCCATGTAGAATTCAACTTAGAAGAAATTGGAGACCATTTAAAGGCCATTAGTACTGACTTTCAACTCTACTGGGTTTCTGACTATAATGGTTTGATAGATTAGCATATAGTATTTTAAGGTTTTACAGTTTTTGAATTTCTATATTGTCCATTTATGATTACTTGTAGATACACATCCTAAGAGGTTCTCATTCTTTTTTTTCCTTTTTTTCTTCAATCCTTGATTAGTCCTACATGGAAAGATTATCTTTCAATGCAGTATATGATAGTTGCATAACTTCCTACAGATCATTTCTTAAAAAGAAAAAAAGAAAAAAAGAGAACCCTACAGTTCATACAAGGACATGGATTTTGATTCCATGCTACTAAATATTAACAGCAGCATAAACAACAGTTGTCAGCTTTAGTTAGAGAAGGATAATATGAGGTACGAAAAGGTAGACTTAGAAATAAAATGCTGTAAAATGGTGGGCAAACTATTCCACAGTTGGTAAATGAGTGGATTAACATGGAAGAGGGAAAGTGAAAAGCTTTGCACCTCAAGTATGTTCTCATTTTCAATGCCCCAACTACATCTGAACGAATAATTTGTCCATTGCTGTTTACAAGAATATTTACACTTTCTACCACATCCAAGAACACCTGAGAGAACAAGAATTCATGTCTTTACAGGGTACCATGCATCTAATCATTAATATAATTCACTATACCAAAAACAGGTAGGAAACAACCTACTTCATTTTTCTTGTACCGTATCCCTTCACTACGCCAAGACACTGCATTCGTAACAGCCATCGGAGGCCTCTGTGTAACTTCCATCCTGTATGCATCTGTCTTTATAAATTCACTAAGAATCTTAGCTTCTGTGTATTGTGGGTATCCAAAGTCCATCATTTCATCAAGTAACTCGTACTGCAGAAATCACACAAAGCATAATTGAATCGTTTTTCAAAAAAAATATTTTTTTTCTTCTATAACATTTTTTATGTATTAAGGTTCAAGACTGGGAACTAACACAAAGTTCCAAAATTTGTCTACTTACCACAACAACAAAATTATCTCTCAAAGATTCCTCCTCCAACTCTTCGAAATAATGTTTAAAGACCTGTTCCCAACCACATAAATCATTGAAGGACTTCAAAGCAAAACAGGCCCCATCTACTTCCTTCCATTTGTATTTTCATGGAAACAGCAGCTGATGTATCAATATAATCACAGGGGTTACTCACATCGACGACACGGTGCAGAAACAGAAGAATGCTGGCGGCATTGCAGTTCTGCCTCGCTGCCGTCATCAGGAACACGTTGTTGTGCTGTATGAACATGTATGTTACTCCATTATCCAACACCACAGGAGAGTGAGACTCTGGATCCGCCTGCCATCACGAATCCAAACCAACAGTAATCCGACTATACAAAAATAGAAAACCATTTCTTACTCTGTCTAGACTAAACCAATCTAAATATAAAATCAATCTAAAGCTACTCGTCAGAGAGAGGGGCCAAAACCTAATATAAAACCTCCCGGTAAATAAAACCAGCCAAACAAAAATGGGGGATCGGATCGGATCCCAAATAGAGAGAGAGAGAGAGAGAGAGAGAGAGAGAGAGAGAGAGAGAGATTAGATTAGATGAGAGTACCTCTTTCTCGATGAGTTTGGTGAAGAAGCGCTCGGCCTGGAGGGCGGAGACGTCGCCGCGGTAGTCCCGCCACACAAGGACCCGGCCCTTGATGTCAAGGAGGAACAGCGCCGAGACGGCGCCCGCCATGAATTAGGGCTCTGTGGATCAGATCCTGGTCGGGGAGGGGGATCCCAATCTCGCTTCTTGGGTCTCGCTCGCCATGCCCACAGATCTCTCCACAATAGACCTCAAAATACTTGTTCTTCTTCGCCCAGCCCACCCTCCTCGCTTCTTCTACTTCTCAAATGACGAGGAGGAAGGGAGGCAGGGATTGGATCTTCTCCTAACAACGAGGGAGCGAAGCAATCGAAAGAAGAAGGTGGAGAGAGATTGGGTTTTCGTTGAGGTGAGAGCTCGGATCTCAGGGGGGAATAGGATGTCCGAGAGCGTTTTTCCTACCCGTCTCGCTCTCTAGCAGGAGGCCGAGATGCGAATCGGAGGAGCTCAACGCGCCCGCAGCCTCGCTGTGAAAAGCGGTCCACCGTAAGCTGGTGGGGTCCATCGGACGAACGCGGTGGCCTCTGATCTGGAATTCCAATCAGAGGAACAAGTGAAAACCTAAGAAATATGATCATGCACATGATAGATAGAGTTGGGCACTGGGCCGGGCCGCCCACGGCCCGGCACGAAGCGGGCCGTGCCTGGCACGGCCCGATAGCTACAGTGCCGGGTCGTGCCTGGCACGGCCCATTTAAGGGGGCCGTGCTGGGTCACAGGTTACTGGCCCGCGGGCCGAGCCCGGCACGGCCTGCTTCGGGCCTGGGCCGGCACGGCCCGCTCTAGGCCCGCGGGCCAAGCACGGCACGGCCCGCGGGCCAGCCCGGCCCGGCCCATAAGGGCCTGGGCCGGGCTGGCCCGCGGGCCTGGCACGGTCCGGGCCTGGGCCCGGCCCGGCCCGATAAAAATTAATGCTTCATAAATTTTTTTAATAAATTAATAAATATTGAAAACTAAGGATTTATGAATATAAAGCCACCTTAATGGTGGGGGGTTTGGCATAGACCCCTACCAGTTTATTAATTTAAATCAAAATGGTACATGAAGGGAGGTTTGGACCTTGGTCTGACCTCCAGAATACAATAAGAAAGGGCCGAGGTTTGGACCTTGGTCTGACCTCCAGAATACAATAAAAATGTACAATTATAAAAAATTAAGAAATCTTACTAATCATCAGTGATTCAGTGAATCAGTATTCACTCTTCAGTCTTCAGTAGTGTTTGTATCATCATTATCAGAGGATGTTGTATTATGTCCACCTTTATCTTGAAGTCTTGCCTCAGCATCCAACCAATCTTTGAAGCAGAGAAGCATCTCCACCGTTTCGCCCGTCATCCTACTTCTCTTTTCGTCAAGAACACGCCGACCTGCACTAAAAGCGGATTCCGATGCTACCGTGGACATCGGCACAGCTAAAATATCGCGTGCAATTGCAGACATAACAGGATATTGATTTCTAACACTCTTCCACCAAGATAATACATCTAGATTCTCTATTTGATTTTCATCATATGCAGACTGAAGATCATTTCGTAAATAAAATTCTAATTCACTACTTAAAGATGAAGAAGATGAAGATAAACTTGAAGCATGTGTGTGTCTTCTCTGTGCAATGAATGAAAAAATAGATGACGAACGAGAACTACTAGAAGAAGAAATAGAGGTTTGTATTTGTGTTCTAGATCCACGAATTTTTTCATCATATATAGCATAAATATCATAAAGAAGTTGTTTTACTTCATTTTTAGCAGGTTCAGGATCTTTAATCATATTTTCACAGTATGCATCAAGTAAAATTAGCACGCCATTCAATTTAACTCTAGGATCAAATACAGCAGCTAAGTTATACATAGGACATATCTTGTCCCAATACTCATTCCATTTAGATTCCATTAGGTCAATAATAGGCATTAAAACATCATCATATCTATGTTCTGCAAATTTTTGACTAATTATATATGCTTGTTGTAAAAATGAACATGAAGTTGGATAATAAATACCAGAAAGAACATTGGTAGCATTATAAAAACTAAGCAAAAAATCTTCCAAAATTTTTCCTTTATTCCAATCAGTTTCAGTCAATGTAAAGCCTAATCCACGATCATTAATATATGCACTTAATAAGTTTTTATATGGGTATGCATCATGTATCATGCTATATGTTGAGTTCCAACGAGTAATTACATCAAGTTTAAATTTTTTAAAACGTTTACCATGATTTATACATAGTTCCTTAAATTCTTAAAGTCTTGATCTTGAAGCATGAATAAAAGAAACTGCATTTCTAATTTTACCAATCACATCTTGAATCATGCCCATGCCAGCTTGAACAGAAAGATTTAAGATATGACATGCACATCTAATATGCAATAAATTTCCATCTAACATGGGATGCAATGAGTCTTTTAATAATGCAACAGCAGAATTATTATTAGATGCATTATCAAAAGTAATAGACATAATTTTATCATTAATATTATATGAACATGCAGTTTGATAAATGATATTTGAAATTTGTTGCCCAGAATGTGGAAAATCAAAAGTACGAAAAGTAAGAATACGTTTATTTAATTGCCAATCATTATCAATATAATGAGCAGTAATGGCAATAAAACAATTACTACCTACAGATGCTGACCAAATATCAGAAGTTAATGAAATTTTTACATTTAAAGTAGAAAGTGTTTCAATTAAACTTTGTTTCATTGCTAAAAAGTTAGTCATAGCTACTCTTCTAAATGTACGCCTACTAGTTCTTTTGTAAGCAGGTTGTAGGTTTAATTGAACATATTCTTCAAAATTAAAAGATTCACATAAACTAAAAGGTAATTCATCCTTAACTATCCATTTTACAAGTGCTTTTCTTTGATTTTCATGATTATATGCAAAATTACCTACAAGTAATCCCCCTTGTATATTAAGGGTACTTTGAGTTTGAGCATGAGAATCATGCATCCTATGACTCTCTTGATGTCTTTTTAAATGCCCTGTTCCCCCACTACTACTACAACTATAAAGTTTGGCACATTTTTTACATTTAGCTTTCCAGACTCCATCAACCATAACTCTATCAAATTCATTCCATACAGCACTAGTTCTCTTACGAGAAGAGGTTTGATCTTCACTCGGTTCACTAGTTCTAGAGGAACTAGGAACATGGGGTTGGGGATTAGTTTCTTCTCCCTCAGAAACAGGAGGAATGCCAAACTGACTTTCCTCAAAAGATGACATATCTAAATTGATGAATTCAAAAAATAAAAACTAACCACAAGGAGGAATTGAGTAGAGGGTCGGAGGGCAGAGGCAGAGCCGAGATTCTGAGCTTCCTCTTGTGCTCTCAACAGGAGTGACCTTCTCTTCTCAACAGGAACCTCCTCTTGTGTAGCACTTGAACACTTGTTAAATGCAAACTAAAAATTAAATTGCTAGAAGAGCACTTTAGAAGAGAGAAATAATAGTAGTAGAGAAGGAGAGAATAGTTGGTTTGGTGTGGTAAGAATGAGGGAGGAAAGGGCTATTTATAGAAGCCCAAAAAATTTTTTCCCAAAATACCCCTCAATTTAGCCGTTTTTGGACTGTTGGGAGGGGTAAAATTGGAATTTTTCCCAAAATAGCCGTTGGAAACGGCTATTTTTCTCCCCCCCTCACCAGACGGGCCGTGCCTGGCACGGCCCGTTTGCGCCCGTTGCGGGCCGTGCCAGGCACGGCCCGTTGCCGTTCCGTGCTGAACGGGCCGGGCCGGGCACGGCCCGTTTAGACCTCGGGCCCGGTGGGCCTGGGCCGGGCCGGCCCGGCACGGCCCGTTGCCCAACTCTTTTTTTTTTGTGCTGAAAACGGGTGCTTCATACAGTGCGGGTACGAATACACCCAATAAAGTCAAAATACAAGACCTCACGGAGTGCCAATGGCAACTCCGCCTCCCCTGCCCAGAGGGCATACCCCGAGTGGTGGGCCACATGGCCAGCCACCCAATCGGCTGCCCCATTGGCCTCCCTGAATACATGTTTGGCCAAAGTGGCCCCTCCCTGACTCATCATCACAATATCGCGAATCAAGGGGTGGTCTATGGTCTCACCCCCCAATCCCCTCTGTATCCATCGGACAACAGTGACCGAGTCCCCCTCCAAAATAATCGAGCTGGCCCGCAGTACTGCCCTCGCATGTCGAAGGCCTGCCCAGGCGGCATGCAACTCTGCTCCAGGCACCGATGTATCGAACAACTGACACCCACCTGCGGCCACTACCCTGGAGTGTGGGCCCCGTATGACAAAGCCTGCACCGCCCCGCATGCCGCCATCCAGAACCGACCCATCGAAGTTGACCTTGAGGAAGCTCAGGGGTGGGGGCTCCCAGGTGAAAAACACCAACTGGGAAGCTGCCGAGGCAGGGGGGAACCCCAGGTGTCCCGAGCTGTCAAAGGTCTATCTGTAGAGAGGCCAGGTCTGATCTCCAAGGCCTGTGCTCTAGCAAGCTCTGCCACAAACCTCGGTGACACCCTGCGCTCACCGAGAGTGCGGGCATTCCTTGCCAGCCAGATCTGAAGCGCTGTGCAAGTAGCTCTAATGCCCTCCTCACGGGTCCGTGAACTGGCTAACCACTGCCGTGTCACCCTGAGAAACTGTAGCCGCTCACTCCGGGCCCCCCGCGGGGTCCCAGCCCACTGCCATGTCGTCCGCGCCCATGTGCACTGGAAGAGCACATGGTCCGCTGACTCCTCAACTCCGCACGTCCCGCACTCAGCAGGGACCCCCCAACCTCGCCTGCTCAGCTCTGCTCTCGTAGGAAGTCGGTTCCAGAACACCTTCCATAGAAAGAGAGCAACCCTCGAATGAAGTCCGGACCTCCAAATCCAGGTGCAGTCCGGCCCCGGCTCATACCCTGACTGAATGGCGCGCGTGATGTCTCTCAACCTGACACTGGCCTGGCTCGAGGTGCCCCACACCCTGACGTCTGGCCCCCCACATCCTGGTAATGGGAGGGATCGGATCCTCGCAGCTAGGTGTACCCCGAACAATAGCCTGAGTCTGGCCTCATCCCATACTGCCCCTCCTGGTACAAAGAGATCGCACACCCGTAATCCCTCAACTGCCTCTGTGTCAAACATAGTTGGCCAGCGGCTCAGGGCCAAGGAGTCCACCCATGAGTCGCTAGCCACCTCAATACTCCGGCCGTCGCCAATCAGAACCCTGATGTGTGCCGATACTGACGGCAGGTGCCTCCCGATCTCACGCCACATGAAGGATGCTCGGCGGCCCCGCTGTGCCACCCCTGAAACCCCTCGGCCATATCTAGCTGCCATCACCTGACTCCAGAGGCCATGTGGCTCTAAGATGAACCGAGCCGCATGCCGGGCAATGAAAGCCTCGCGCCTCTCAATAAGGGACTGCACTCCCAGACCGCCCTCACTAGTGGGGCGGCAGACCTGCTCCCAGGCAACCAGGTGCACTCCGTGACCTCCACCATATGACCCCCACAGGAAATCCCTAAGAAGGCGCTCGATCCTTAACAGGATCGTCTTGGGAACCACTGTGTTGGCCATGAGGTAAACCGGTAGAGATCCCAGCACTGCCCTGACCAGTGTCACTCTCCCCATCATGGATAATGAGGACGCCCTCCATCCCTCCAGCCTGCTCTGGACTCGCTGTACCAACCCGGAGCACTCTGCCACCCGCAGTCGCCGGCCAGTGATAGGCACGCCTAGGTAGGTAAGCATCCCCTCCTGCTCCGGTATCTGGAGGATCCCTCTGATCTCCTGTCTGACTCCGCTCTCTGTGCTGGGGCTGAAGGAGATGGTGGATTTGGAGAAGTTCACTCTCTGTCCGGACGCCGCGCAGTATGCCGCCACCACCCTGCGAAGGACCCGAGCCTCTGTAGTCCGTGCCCTGGCCAAAAGAAGACAGTCGTCAGCAAAAAGTAAATGTGTGATAGGGCGAGCCCCCGTGGCTGGGGTATAGGCCTCCAACTCACGGCTGGCGCACACTCTCTGCAAAGACCGAGATAAGATATCAGCACAAATAATAAACAAGTAAGGGGATAAAGGACATCCCTGCCGTAGCCCTATGGAGGACTCAAAGTAAGGTGACGGTGTGCCGTTGACCAAGATAGAGAACTTTGGCCCCCGAACACACCCCATAACCCAGCCGATCCACTGCCTGGGGAAGCCGTAAGCCTCCAACGCCTGCTGAAGAAAGCTCCACCTGATCCTGTCGTAAGCCCGTTCCATATCCAGCTTGACTGCCATCAGACTGTGTCGCTTCGATGCGCGTCGGAGATCCCACATCATTTCCTGGGCCAGCATAATATTATGAGAAATATTTCTGCCAGCCACAAAGGCCCCCTGCTCCTGGCTAATGATACCAGACAGGAGGGGCTTCATTCTGCCTACCATAATTCTTGCGACAACCTTGTATAGGGTTGTGCACAAGCTGATGGGCCTAAAGTGACAAGGTTTGGCCGCATTTTGGCATTTAGGTATTAGCGTGATGAATGTGGCCTTCCAGTCCTCAGGCGTAGCTGCCTGGGCAAAAAAACACTGGATAGCCTCCACCACCGCTGGTCGGATAATACCCCAATACCGCCGAAAGAAGAACGGGGGGAAACCATCAGGTCCCGGGGCCTTGTCTGCGGCCAAAGCCCATACTGCCTCCTGTACCTCCTGTGCCGACACTGGCCAGGTCAGGAGTACGCTCTCAGAATCACCAATACCCACGTCCACCGTCAGAGGAGGGTCCCCATCACTGGCCGCCTCATCCTCCGTCCACCTGGTATGAAAAAATCGAGCAAGACCTGCCGGATGGCAGGCTCACCCTCCACTCGATGTCCAGACCCAGCTCGCAAGGAGTGGATCATGCTCCTCTGTCTCCGAATAATCGTCGACCGATGAAAGAACCTAGTGTTACGATCACCTTCGCTTACCCACTGCACCCGAGATTTCTGTCGCCAGAAAATCTCATGCTGCCGTAGTAGCGAGTGGTGAGTCGCAAGGAGTCCCCGGAGATCAGCCATGTCGCCCTCCGGAAGCACGCCTCCCAAGTCCTCCTTCCTCTGCAACTCAGCGATCGAAGTCTCAACCCCCTCCAATCGCCGAAAGATATTGCCCACAACCTCACGATTCCACCGGCGAAGGCGCCGTTTAGTCAGCTCAAGTTTGCGTGAGACCCGTTGCATGGCGTCACCATGCACCGGGACCCGCCACGCGTCGCGGACGACATCCCAAGACTGGGGATACGACAGCCAAACCTTCTCAAAGCGGAAGGGGCTGCGATGCGTAGAGCCGGATGATGTGGATAGCAGCAATGGGCAATGGTCCGAGGCTATCCGAGGCAAGTGGCGAACCCGGCCTGTAGGGAATCGGAGGATCCAATCAGGGGTTGCAAGGGCCCTATCTAATCGCTCCCAAACCCTAGCACTGCCCAGCTGATTATTGCACCAGGTAAACTGTGGTCCCGTGAACCCCAAGTCTACCAGGCCGTTCCGCGACACAAAGTCCCGAAACTCTCTCCTATCCACTCGATCCGTAAAAGCCGCGCCCCCCCCGCTTCTCATCCTCACTCTGGATACAGTTGAAATCACCAATAGCTACCGCCGGAATGCCCTGGGCGGTCAGGTTGGTGATCTCCTGCCAGAGGACTCTCCTAGCTCGGTGGTCCGTACTAGCATACACACCACATAGTACCCATGGAGCGACGTCGGGTCGTGATATGATCATAATGACTTGTTGGGAGCAGTTGTGGAAGACATCGACTGTCGCCACACCCCGCCTCCATAAAACCAAGATGCCCCCCGACAGCCCCTGGGAGTCGACTGCATAGGTCTCCCAATCCCTCTCCATGCGTCGTCTCAAACGGCTGAGCCCATCACCAGATAATCGGGTCTCACATAGGAAACAGATCTCCGGACTATGGACTTGTACTAAACGTTTGAAAGTAGACATGAAGGACGGCTTGGCCGCCCCCCTACAGTTCCAAGCAAGTATCATCATGGGTCACAGTCCACATAATCGGCCTCAGACTCATCCTCCCCCAGAGTCGCAGGGCCATCCTCAGGCCCGGCACCCCGGTAATCTCGCCCCTCCTCCTCACCACTAGCTGCGGATACAATCCCCATAACTGCTGCCCTGACGCGCTGCACGGCAGAAGAGTGGTCCGTACCCCCTCCTAATGGTGGAGCCTCAGCCATGCTCCCCTCGGTGTGTGGGATGGGGTGGTCCCCCACCACACACCCACCTGGGGTGGCATCCTCCCGCACTCCCGCAGCCGGGGGGGGTGGGCCAAAGCGGAAGACTCCATCCGGGCCACCCCCAAGGTCCACGAAAGCATCCCACGGTCGCGACTCGCTCGGCACGCCCACCATAGGGTGGTCCTGGCCGTCGGCCTGCAAAAGCCCCAGACCCACCGCCAGCTCCTGGCGTGGTGGGGTAAACTGGAAGGGCCCCACTGGTGCCGCAGGTCCCCCATCCATGGTCAGCTCGTCCCGGGCCAAGGGAGACAGGTCAGCCCGATCCCCCACACCCAAGGCTGGCTGGGCAGAGTCCAGTGGGCCCCCACCAGCCAGATCCTGGGTCGCCGGGGCCTCTGAACCAGCTCCAAGGCCCGGAACTAGCGAGGCCTGCGGCCCCATAGCAGATTGGGCCCGCAGGCCCTGCTGTTCCAAAGGGGGTGCGGCCCACAAACCAGGAGACGCCCCCGCATCGGTGCAGGGCGCACCCGCATCAGCAGGCGCGCACCCGGTGCAGGGCGCGCCCGCTACAGCAGGCGCGGGCCCGATGCAGGCCGCGCCCGCGGTGACAGGCGCGGACCCGGTGCAGGGCGCGTCCACAGGCGACGGCGCGCCTCCTACGCCTGGCGCGCCGATCAAGTGGGCCGGCCCACGGCCACGGCGCCCAGCCCACTGGGCCCGTGCGCGCTGGGCCTGCCCAGTGTTTTGGACGAACAGGCCTGGGCCGCCATGTGGGCCAAGGCCCGCTGGGGGCCTGGGCCTTTTTTGATTCTGGGCTCGATCCACGACCGCCCCGTTGGGCCTAGGGTCGGCCCGCAGGAGGGCCGGGTCAACCGAGACAGCCGGGTCGACCCGCCGGCTTGGCCCCGGTTCGACCGAGTCAGGTCCCGGGTTGCCAGCCAACGGAAACCAGGCGGCCCCTGTTAGGGCGGCCGGGACTGGCCTGTCCCCCCCACTGGCCAGCGGCGACCGGCGGCGCGCGACTTTCGTTGGCTTCTGCCAACCGTCGGTGTCCGCCGGTGACGCCGGCGAAGTCGGATTGACCGCCGGGGGTGGCTCTCGGGTCGATGACGGCCCGGGCCCCTTATCGAGCCCGGTCGTCTCCCCCGGTCGCGGCGAGGGGTTCACCCGTGGAACTCTCCGCCGTGTCGCCACCATCCAAGGGCCGTACACTGGCCCTTGGTTCTCCTCCTCAGTGGCCGGAGGCGTCCGGTCTGTCCCGCCTCCTGGGTCCGCCGTTCCCGAGGTCGGGTCACCCGCAGCTCGGCCAGTCGCCTGAGAACGGCATGCGGCGGCGTCCGCATGATCCATGCGTCCACACCGGGGGCAGATCGCCGGCACATTCTCGAAGACGAAGGGCTGCCAGCGCACCCTCGTCATTCCTTGGATCAGCACCCCTGGCAACAGCGGCGCCGTGGTGTCGATGGCCACCTTTACACGGGCAAAACCCATGGCCCCCCTGTTGCTCTGTGACCTCGTCCACGGCGATCGGCCGGCCCGCCTTAGCCGCAATGTGGAGGATGGTCGAAGTCGACCAATACTCCGGCGGGAGTCGGGGCAGGCGGAGCCAAACGAGCGCCGTCTTCACCGTGTCGGCGTCCGGTTCGAAATCCGGGACCCATGGGCTCATGGCGAGGAGCTGCCCCGCCACCACCCACGGGCCTTCGCTCAGAGCTCGGTCCCGGTCCTCCGTCGACCGGAACCGGAGGGCGAGGTGGTCGTCCGCGAGCGGAACGGCCACCACGTCTTTCAATTTAGCCCGGGCGGCCACATCTTTGGCCACCCACTCCGCCGGGATGCGGCGGCCGAAACTGCGCGCCACCAGTGCGCGCCCTTCCCATTTCAGCCGGGCCGCCGCTATCGGCTCCTCCGGTAGTCGGAGGACGTCCGGGAAGCGGCGGCTCAGCCGCTCCACCTCCGCGGCCGTGGGCCACTGAGTGACCCACGGCCCCGGCCGAGACCAAGCACCGGGCTTGCCTCCACGCCCAGGGTTGGGAAACTTACCCGGTCCTCGAGCCGCTCCCTCCGTCGTCTTCCCCGTCGGCTCCGGCGTCTTCCCCATCGGTGCCTTCCCCTTGCGATCCATGGAGTTACCCCCAAGCCGCCCGAGGATCACCTGAGAAGAGACTTGCCGATCCGGGAAAGCTTGCCGAAATCAAGTATGTAGTGCTTCACACCGCCCCGCCCGCCCGTCGTGAATGTCACACCGGACGGCCAGAGCCTCGTCGGACGCCGATGGTGACGCCGCCGACTAGCCGTTAACACTTTCTCTCTCTATAACTGGAGCTTCTCGCTCTAACAACTTTTTCAATAACAACAAAAAGCGGAATCAAGCTCGATTCGACAAAAACAAACGGTTATGATTAGTATGATACACTGCTACATGGTATATACGGTATAAGATATAATTTCTGGGCTCGATTCGACATCAAGCTCGTTCTTACATGGGCAAGTTTTCTCTTTTGGTACATCAAGGAGGCAATGCCTAAAATAGAATTGTACGGAAAGAGCATCAGCAATTAAGGTGCGGTCCAAGATCGGTGAAATAAGGGTTTGGAATCCAGCATGAAATCTCCATCCAATGCATGTCGCACACCCCAGTCTTAATTTCCTTCATGGTGCATAAGCATGGTCTGGAAAAGGAGAACAACTCCTACATGCATAGTTGACAAACGAGCAAAGACTGGATTTCTATAGTCAGAAGTTGGCTCAGTCACAACAAAACATATTCATTGAGATCTACGTGCTATATATGTGATTCTTTAAATTTGGGATTTAATTTAACCGAATTTACCATTTTTTGGAATCTAACCATAACTTTTCAAAATCAAAATTTGGGAATTGAGCCACTATTGTAGCTCTATAATCGATGATTTAGATAGCCAAGCGGTTCTCTTGTACAAGAAGCAGATGTTTTGGAAGGATAGGTGAGATTTTTTTTAATTATTCTCTCTATTCCTACTTTAGGGCAGAGATCATGATCAAAATCTGTCCCAGTTTAAATGAACTAATGGTTTTTTATAGTTCAAGTCATTGTAGTATGTTTGTGGGTGCATATATCTCGAGTGGTCCAGAGTGGGTTTCTACTTAAATTCAATCAATTCTAGATTCAACAACCAAAACCTTTTATCGATGATCTGAATTATTGGATATGATCCATTGTGCTAAATTAGACTTTTGGATATGCGCCCAAGTTCAATCCTCACATTTGTGACCATGCATCCAAATTTGGTAAAATCGTGATTTTTTCTTTTCTTTGTGACCGATATAGGCTTTCTCCACCCAATTATGAGTTCACCATATGCACTCGAAGTAGCCTCAGGATGGATATTGTGTAATCTAGTTAGATTAATTGTCTGTTGATGATTCTAGTTGAACTAAGCAGGCAATTTTGTGGAAACTTCATCATCATAAAATATATATATATATATTCTGCTATTCATTCTGATCTGGATTTTTTGCCTTTTTTATTTGTTAATTGGAATTAACATATGTGCTGCAACTTCTCTTCCATTCAATGGAAAATTCAGCCAAAATTAGGTTTTCATGTTTGTTTTGACCATGAATTATCTATTTTGTTCCCCTCACCCCTTCATTTTACATCAGTCTCATGTTCCTGAAGGTATAGTGGTCATGGCCGCTAAATGTTGCTACTACTTGGCACTCTTCCATGTCACCTTTTTAAAAGCTTAACCTCTGATAAGGTTAACATTGCTGATATCTGTCTCCATAGTACCTGTTTGATCTACTCCATTACAACCCTCATTTTAGAACCTGCTTCCATCAGTGGGAAGGAGAATAATTACATTTACATTTCTAGTTGAGATCAGTGTCTCATCTTCCATTAAAGACGCCACTGAAGACTTGGCTGTTTCCTCCCAGAGATGCTTCCCACTCAATGGAGGCCATGAGGATCTGAGCCAGCTTCACTGTTATCTCCCTCATTTCTGGACGGTCCAGCGGATCGTCGCTCAAGCACCACATGGAGATGTCTGCCATCTAAAATAGATGATAACAGTGATTTCATCAGCAATTAGAGAGCAAAGACAAACAGTTCAGCATATGCTTCGAGTGCCTATGTAGATTTCCCTGTGATGGCAATATCTTCATCTTAGCCCCATATCAAGCCATATATCAAGGATCCATGACATGAGGAATTTTGAATTCAAAATTTAGAATTTGAAATTTTTTAAATCATGGATCCTTGATATATGGCTCGATATGGGGTTGAGATGAAGATATTGCCAACACTCTGCATGTAATTGCCTATGAGAACAAGACATGACCATGAAAGGCTAACCTTGTATATTTCCTCTGCAGGGTAACTGTCATTGAGATTCCTATCTATAACTGCCTCCAAAGCACTCTCTGGATCATCCTCTTGAAAAATTCCTTTCATCTGATCAGAAAGTTGATGTCAATATATTCTTCTTCCGATTGTTCAGAAATATCGATTTTGTGTATTAGCATGTATTCCAAATCCTACACAAGCTCTAACTTGGAGAAACTTGCAAACTTTAATGGCTACATATGGACTTTACTACAACAAACAACTTACAATTGAGATCAGCGATTTCATGTAGGTAGGTTCCTTATTGTCTCGAAGGAGAGCACGATGACCGGTTATCAGCTCTGCAAGAACTACTCCAAAAGCAAAAACATCGGTTTTGGTGGTCATCTGGAGCTCGCGGACCAACCTGTCCAAAGTTATAAGATGTCACTCACAAACAACTGAAAGAATCAATCACACTACAAGAATTTATATGTTTAGCTACAAAAAAAAAATTGTTGCTAAAAACCAAATTTCATCGCCAGGTTCGTCGCCAATGCCCCGTCGCTAAAGTCATCAATGACAAAAGGATCTGATGCTGAATAAAAATAATTGCATGATCTGTACTAACTCTGGTGGAAGGTAGCCAGGAGTCCCAACCAAACGAGTTGCTATGCAGTCATCTTCCCCACTGCGTTCCACAAACTTTGCCAGCCCAAAGTCTGCAACCTGTAATAATTACTGCGCTTGAGCTTATCATTGCTTGGAAAAATAATCAGCTGGAGATATCTCATGCAGTTGATTCCTACCATAGTCCAAAAGCTGGTAACTCTGTAGGAAGTAGCACAAGGGAATATCTAATCCTAATCTTTTTCCAGTTTGTCGAGTACATAAAAAACTTAGGGAATAACTCAAGTCAGAGGACTGACCTTTGCTCTCAGTCCACCATCCAGCAGGATGTTGCTAGTTTTTATATCGCGATGAACATATCTTGCCTTAGTATGATCATGAATGTACTCGATACCCCTGGCAGCATCCAATGCAATCTGTGCCCTTGCATTCCAAGAGAGAGGCTGATGTCCTGCTTGCAATTTTTGTTATTCTTTGCACCCATAGTTCGATCCGGTTGGATAAATTTAAAAAAGGATGCAAAGAACAGAAATAAAGTCACTCTAAGTGCCTTCAGGCATTACTAGAAAATCATAAAGTTTTGCGATTTCATAGTCTATTTAGTTCTCCAATTAACTAAAACTTTTCATGTTCATTGTTTTCTCTCATCATCTTATTATATTTAGTTCCATTTATTGAGCCTTTCCTTTTTGACAAGGAAACCAATATTGTGTGCATCTACCTACGTAATTGTTTTGCTAACCTTTCAGAAGTGGATCATGAAGATGTTCACTGAGTGAACCGTTCTGAACGTATTCATAAACCAAATAGAGGTTGTCATCGCCTGCTGCATAACCAATTAACTCAACCTGAAAGAAATTTCTTCAGTAGAACTTAAAGAAAAACATCTTCTAGTGGCATTGTAATGAAGAATCAAGCATTCACGTACCACATTTATGTGATGGACTTTGCATAACACCTTCAACTCGGCAAAGAACTCCTTGGACTTGCTCGACTTCATCTTTTTAATCGCGACTTCCTGCCACAGTCGATCGCAATCATGTGTATCATGTACAACTACTGATTTCTGAAACTTGATCCAAGATGGAAATTAAATTCCATTACCTGATTTCCTATCATTCCAAAGTAGACACTCCCATATCCTCCCTCCCCAATCTTTCTAGTTTCATCAAAGTTAGCTGTCGCTCCCTCGACCACTTCCAAGCTAAAGATGACCGGCCTCTCAGACTCGAATGGCTGAACATCTGTCTATAATACTAACTTATTAGAATTCAAGAAAGCGAATTAGCCTAAGAATGGTTGAGATATACGTCCTGAAACAGATCAATAGAAAGATTTAGAATTGTGCATATGAATCGTTATTGGTTGATTTATCTGACCTTCAGCAGTCTTATTGGGAAGGTACTGGCTCTCCAGGGCTGCAATGCTCTTTGCACTCGTGGTCTTGTTCATTTTCTTCTTAAGATCTTCCCTGTTGTGACGATGGATTCGGTTTCTCAAGCAAATGATAATTATTATTCCACTAACTACAAGGAAGGCCATCGACAATGATATGCCTAGAATCACTGCAATCTTCTTTCCTGATTTAGAAGCCGAAAAGGAAAAAAATAGAAAAGAAAAGAGAAAAATATGTTAATATGAAGTATTTGTACTGTGCTGCAGGGATGCAAGCATGCAAGTACAGAAGCATATGCATGTGAATAGCCACAGAAGTTTGTGTACCATAGAGGGATGCAGTTAGTATATACAGGCAAAATAATCTCAAATCAGTATGTCAAAGGGATTTGTAACCAAAAAAAAATTGCTGAATATTTGTGAAGGAACTATATTTAGTGCCCAAGCAAAAGCCAATTTAGATATCATCTCTCCTAGGCTCAAATTTCCATTTAGTTCTTCAACAGTATAGAGATTAGTGTGGCTCTTCTCAAGGTCCAATTTAACTATATAAGATCAAAGTGTATCTCCGAGCATAGTCCATTCAGAAGATATAAACAAGTTACTTTATTGTTTATTTAATCAGAATTATATGGATCAACATTTGAATGCAGCATCACCATGGTTCGAATCCAAATCCTAATCCATATGGGGAGGGTTCCTACTGCTGGGGAAAAACCCGGTTTGCCATGTAAGCAAGATCTTGCTTTTATCTCCTCCTCTCTCTCTCTCTTCCTTTCTCGCGAAGTCTTGAGAGACTAATCACCATATGCTATTCCATACCCATCTCACCTCATTTAATGGATCAAGTTAGAGCTTGCGAAGGGTCGAAGCAAGGGCCAATGTCGCTTAGAATCGAACCCTTGTCCGCTTACTCAAGTAGTAAGTGGTGATACCATGGTATGCCATACCGGTCTGAATCAGACAGTACGAGACGTACCGTACCATACTAATTCGATATAGCCATATATGTGGCGTACCAATACTTAGTATGCTCAAAAAATTTGTACCATATCTATATTGTACTAGTGTGGCATCGGTACGGAGTCCGATACCGAAACAGCGAATTTTGGGTAATACCATTTGAACCAAATTCATTGGTCTATATCTTTCTACTTTGCCATTCAATTCTAGGATCCTAGCAATTGTACAATAACAGGATCGAGATGTGATTTTCTATGAAAATTGGAAAATGCTTGAGGCGCCCTGTCATGCATAAACCAAAAATATATTGAAGTCTTACAGCAGTACCCATGAAAATTTCATGGTTGTCTCAGTTTTGAGCAAGGAAATAGAAAGCAATAGGTGACATCTAGCAATGTTAATGGGGGTCAACAACCTGCTGATTTTTGTACCAGAAAAAAAAACCCTGCTGATTTAACAAAACTGGCCAAAGATATAATATTTGGGTCTCGAAATAGCCCCAATAAGCAATTGGATCGGATTCGTCTCGCAATGAAACCTACAATTTTATTGAATAAGCGAGGATATAATGCCATGCCCAAAATTTTAACGTGATCATATGCAAATACTCACATGTAATACTTTAAAAATTTCTTATTTGATTTCCTTATGTGAATAGAATGAGTAAAAAAAAATCACATTTCTCTTTCCTTCTTAAAAGTAAGAAAGCAACGAAAATTAAGCCATACTTCACCTCATAGTTAAGACAGCGCCTGAATTAGACCAAATGTTTGATAACAAGACAAAACCTAACTAGTACAAAACTATTTTTGTTTACTACTAGATATGCGTGCAGGGTATAACGTGGTTTTGGGTTTGGGTTTGAACTCTGAATTTGATATATAATTTGGATTTGAATATAAATACAAATCTGACCCAATGATAGCCTTAGTGACATCTCTTAGTTTTCACCTATTATCATCTAGCGATACCTTCTCTTTTTCTCTGTTCAAAGAGCATATACCACCTATCAAACTGGAGAAAGTTCCCATAGTCAACTAATCAAGTTTGGGAACAATTCAATCGATGGAAAGATTTGAAAATCTGGAGGGGGGAAAAGGATCCATCAAAAGTTCAGAAAGATTCCAGATAATTAAAAACTATAAATATTTACAGAAACAAAGAACATAAGATTGTTAAAAATATTTAATCATTCATATAGTTGTTTGTGGGAAAAAAAAGCACGAGAGAAAACAGGTGATTATAGCAAACAATAGCAGTTTGAACACCAACTATCGCATCATTAATTTGTAATTTATAAAGAGTTCTCGATCCATGAATATATCCATAGATAATTTAACAATGCTTATTAGCATAATTTTAGAGATTTCATAACAACCTGTATCAGCTCACATTATTTTTCTTTGTTAGGGAGCTAGCTCCTGAATCGGTCAGTATTATTTTTCTTTATTAGCGTGATCTTCTTAGAATGATTTTAGATGTCATAACAACTTACATCAACGAGTATAATTTTTCTTTATTAGCATTATCTTATATCTCCCTATATTATTTTTCTTATGTGGAGTTTATACACGAGTATATATAATTTCTGAGATGTACCGAATATGAAGAAATAAAAAAAAATAAAAATCACTTTCTCTCTCTCTCTCTCTCTCTCTTGTTTTTTTCTTCTGCAAATATTTTAACAACTAGTTTACTAACATCAACCTGGAGAATGATATGGTGGATTAGGTTTACCACTTGATCCCGAGAATAAGCAAGGTAGCTAGACAACTATATATCTCAATTTGTCGTCCGCCTTTGCTTCTGATCAAATAAATGAAGTTTGGAGGTGGCCATGCAAAAATATAGCATGCAGAAGAGGAGGAGCAGCACCTGGTTTTTATACCTTTCCGGCCAGAAGATGTCTGCGGTGAACCGCTGCTTCTCATGGGCACAAAAAGCACCCAACCGGGACTCAGGAAGTCCGGATTCGTCACCATGCTGTTCATCCCCTGTATTGCGCTGGCATCCGATGATAGCAGGTCCGCGATGGTGGTAAGAGTATCTCCATCATGTACGGCATATGACACCAACTCCACCCCGGCGTCCGCCGCCGAGCAGCCGCATGGGAGGTGCACCGTGATCTCGCCTGCCGTCAGATTTGCTCCTCCTCCGACGTCCCATGCAAGCCCGCTGAACTTATTGGTCGTGACGCCATCGGGTGTTTCGTGGTTCTGAACTGTATACTTCGTATCATGGAGGAGGAAGGCAGAGCTGGTGGTGTTGTCTGTCTCCTCGCACACGCATGGGACCTCGACAAGCAAGTCAGCCTCGCCCGTCGGCCGGGCGATGGCCTTCATCAGTGATGCATCAGCCGAGTATTTGGATGCGATCTCCGAGAAAGGCAGCCCTCGGCGGTCGACGTAGAGGTAGGAGCTGCAGATGGGGATGGGGGAGGGGCTGGAGCACCTGATGGGTTTTATGAGGATGGATTTGATTGAGACTACTGCTAGCGAAGGAGCCGCTCCTTTGGAGATATTGGTAGATAGGAGGGAGAGGAGGAAGAACAGGAGCTTGGCCATGGCAAGTTTGGGGAGCAGAAACTCCTAGGATGGAGAAGGAGGGAGGGAGGGATTTCGTTGTGAGACCGATGCCTTCTCTTTGTCTTGTTTGGTTTGGTATTTTGTGTTTGTGACTACGTCGCAGTGCCATCTGGCTACGTGCCGAAGCCGGATAACTCTATTGTAATGAGTTGATGGATACTTAAATAGTTCCAAGGTCTCTGTCACTTTGGGCATGTTCTCCTACGTACACTTTGGTGCGACGGCCGATTGGAGTATCAAGCCAACATTAATGTTACATTCGTCCAGTCTAAGCCAGGTGGATCCTAGAAGATGATGATGCTTGTCTCTTTTGTTGTTGTTTTTCTTCTCATATGCATAGTTTTGTTTTGCTGGAGTCGGCAGCATAATAGTTCGACAAATCGTAGACATTTACAATGGGATTACGGAGTTAAATCATTGAAAAAGAATAGCAGTTCCAGAGCTGTGTAAGTTAGGAAAGCTTGGGTTAGATAGGATTGGGTTGGCTCAGGTTGTCTGTTTTGTTTTCAGTGTGTTGGGTTTGACATTCTTCAGCATGCACATGTTTGGATATTCCTATATCTTGTAAGAATCAGACCTGTTGGCTCACCTAACTTGCATCTTCTAATAATTGCCGAAATTCTAATATGTAGGCTTGTTGATCCGTTGAAAAAAAAAAAGAGTAAATTACAAAAGCCTCTCTAATATTAGGTCTAAATTGTACTTACACCTAATAGTTTGAAAAACTTATGCCTGCCCCTCGAAGGTTTATTTTTATTGAATTTTTTACATGGGTACCCTGATGAATATACGAAATTGCACGAATACCCTCATAAAATTATTATTTATATGTATATCCTTTTTTTTTGTATATATAGTCATACTATTTAACATCGTTAAAAAATAAATGGCTTAAAATTAAAATGACTGAAATATTTTTATGGGTAGATGTGCAAAAAAAAAGTTATAAGGGTATATACGCAAATAGCAACTTTACGAGGATATTCATGTAATTTTTCATATTTAGAAAGGTATACATTCAAAAAATATATTAAAAAATTTAAAACTCGGCTGAAAGTTGCCAAGCCTTTTACGATTTAGTTGGATCAAGAAGTCAAAAAAAGATCGAGTCAAGTTGTCAAATTTTTTTTAAGATCTCGGCTCGGTCAAGTTGGGATATTAGGTGATCATTTTGGTAATGCTATTCTCCAATTGATTTTGATATAATTATTATTATTGAATCTATGACATCCACATATTTTTCATTATTTTTATAAGATTAAAATATATCGAATTAAATTAATTATAGATGCTTAGATTAGTAACATATTTTTTAGTGATTTGTAAATATTAAGTTGTTTTTTTTATTTTTGAGACGAGAATTTCGTAAAAGCAATATAATTTATTCTATTATAAGAGTTAATATTAACATGATTTAATCTTTGTTGTTAATTTTTAATCAATAAATTATTTTTACTGAATTTTTATTATTTTTATTAAATATTTTTTAATGTATACCCTCCTAAATATGTGTGATTACATGAATGCCCTCGCAACGTTGCTATTTGCATATATATATATATATATATATATATATATATATATATATATATATATATATATATCCATATAAAGTCTGTTTTTTTCCATGTCTACCATAGGGTATTTCAGTCATTTTAATATGTAACATACTTAAATGGACTTCCTAGTCCATGAATTCAATAGGAAATTCAGTCTAAATCCCAAATAGGCTTTGACTGGGTTAGGTTGGATAAAAGTTGAAAACCACTCTCCTCTCAATGAGTAGGAAATAGAGTTGGAAAGAACCCGTAGCCAGGCCAATATTACAAATCTCTAATAACCTTACCAACTCTACCATTGGGACCTCCGAATTTTCATCCATGATGAATTGCAGGGAAGGAAATCTCAATTTCAAAGGAAACATGTAAGAAAACATTACCCTTTTTTTTCTGTAATATATGGGGATTGCAAATGCTCAACAACCCTAACATCATATGCTATACGTTACAATCTCCAATCCAACTAAGCCCAGGACTCTTCTGCAAACCTTCATTCATCATCTCATCCCTCAGTTTCCCAACATCCCTCCACTTTTCCTCAGCAGCATATATGTTGGAAAGCATCACCCTGTAAGCAGCCTTGCTTGGATTTATCTCAAGAAGCCTTTGAGCTGCAATCTTCGCCAAATCCAAAGAGCCATGAACACTGCAGCCCCACAACAAAGCACCCCAAATGCCAGAATCCGGCAACATCGGCATCGTCCCTATAAGATCATAAGCCTCTTTCAACTGTCCAACCATAGCAAGCAGCTTCACCATGTACACATAATGCTCCCTCTGCACCTCTAAGCCAAATTCATCTGCCATTCTTCCAAATAACCTCCATCCATCATCCAGGAGCCCAGAATGGCAGCAAGCAAGGAGTGCAGCCGAGAATGTAGCTCCGTCAGGCTTGAATCCTTTGTCCAGCATCTCCTCGAAAACCCGAACAGCCTCGCGCCCAAGCCCATGAGACCCAAGGCATGATATTGCAGTATTATATGCAACCAAATTCTTGCATGGCATCAATTCAAATACCCGAAGTCCTAATTCAGCAAAACCACATTTTGCATAAGTATCAATGAGAGCACATGACACAGCAACGTCTAGCTCCATTCCATGCCGGATTGCATGACCATGAATCTCTTTGCCAGGTGCTATCCCTGAGACAGAAGCACAAGCCGAGAGAACGCCGGCGACCAAGATAGCGTCCGGCCTTTCTCCTGAGCTATTCATTTCTTTGAACAGCGTGAGTGCCTTCTTGCACCTGCCCACCTGTGAGAACCCAGCGATGAGAGCTGACCAGGTAACTAGATCAGCCCGAGATAAACCCCTGAAGATCCGATAGCCGGAATCTAGGCAGCCGCACCTCGAATACATGCTCACGAGCACACTCCTGACATGGGGGCTCGAATCATACCCTCCTTTCAAGCAAATCCCATGAATTCCGCTAGCAAAGAGAAGCGAGCTCCGGTCCCAGAAACATGAAAGCAGCCCAACTAATGAATACCCGTCCGGCCTCTCACCGGCTTCTCGCATTCTATGAAACAATGCAAGTCCCTTCTGCCACAGCCCTTTGTAACCATATCCTGAAATCATCGAATTCCAGAGAACCAAGTCCGGCTCAGGCAATACGTCAAACATGGAGCGGGCATCATCCACAAGGCCTAGTTTGGAGTAGGCACTGATCACGGCGCTGCTGCCTATTGGATCAGCGCCTAGTCCAGAAGAGATCAAGTTACCATGCACCATCTTGGCACATCTGAGATTAGAATTTTCGGAGAAGGAGCGGAGGATGCAGGCGAAGGTATGGCCGTCGGGGCTGGTGCCCGAACGCCGCATTTGAGTGAAGAGAGAGATGATGCGGGAGAAGTCATGGCGCCGGGCATGGGCTCGAATGATGGAATTCCAGAGGCGGACGGTCCTGTGGGTAGTTCGGTCGAAGAGGAGACGGGCAGAGAAGATGTCGTCGTGAGCGGCGTAGGAGCGGAGGAGTTTGGTGGCGAGAGGAGCGTGTGAAGAGAGGCGGGCGGTGATGAGAACGGCGTGGAGCTGCTTGGTCTCGGAAAGGGTCGGACACACAGATAAGGAGTCGAAAATCTCCGGAAGGATTTGAGCTTGCATTCACGGTCTTGCAGCGACTGCCTTCTCTCTCTAAATAGTAAATATGCATGTATGTCAGCATTCGATCCACATGAGAGCCTACACATATAAATTTTTTTTATAAAAAGGTCATACAATAAAACGTTGAGTTTTTTCATTCCTCATCCAATATCTCATCAAATGCAACAAAATTACCTCGATAGCTTGTTGCCGACCTCACCAAAAAGATTAGCTAAAATGTATTATTTGAGTTTGTTAATCCTGTATAAGTATTGAAAATCTACTAAGCGAATAACCGATATAAAACTAAACACATGCCCGCACGGGTCTCGATACTCTTTATTGATCTCTCACCACCCTCTTTCTGTCCATTTTTTTTCTAAAGCAGGTATTCCATATATTACGTATACGAATACATCCAATAAAGTCAAAAAATAAAAGATCACGGAGTGCCTGAGGCAACTTTCCCTCTCTAGCCTACATGGTACTTCCAAAATTGCTGGCTACGTAGGCAGCCACCTAATTCTCAATCCTGTTGGCCTCTCTAAATACATGCTTCGCCTAAAAAGCCTCTCCATCGCTTACCATAACCCAGATGTCTCGAAGCAAGGAGTGATCTAAGCTAGCACTCCTCAGATCCCTCTAAATCCAACTGATCACCGTAGCCGAGTCATCTACCAGGATGTCCCTCCACTTGTTCCTCATCCTCTATCATATTTGAGGGTAACTCGACCATTTTGGTCATGCGAGCATGGCTCAGCTGGCTCTATCATACTTGAAGGTGATTCAGCCACTTTGGTCGGCTGGATTCAGGATGACTTCGGTAGTAGAGGAGGAGACCACCCTCTGCTTCGGAATATTTGGGCTATGATGAGCGATGGAGTGATCTTTTCAGACAAAACATGTCTTTAGAGAGACAAATAGAGCTGCAAACTGGATGGTCTCGTATGTGGCCAGTCACTCCGAAGACGCCTTGTGATTTGAAAAAGAGAAGCTAGGCAGTGCTCCGGAATCTATTATTTTCTGATTTTATGAGATGTAAAAAAAACATAACCCTCTAAGCCGTTCCTATTCACAGTCCTAAACTTGTCAGTGCGTCAGTTGGCGCGCCGAACAGCTGCATCACCCGACTCATCAAACAACCATTTCTGATTATCGTGTCGGTCTTTTTATTTGCTAGAAGGAGCCTTTTGCTGTTTGCAACGGTACAACTGATCGCATCCATAGAGAAGGCAGTGGCATTAGAGTAGTTCCGAAAGAAATTAGGCCTTATTTAACAAAGCTGTTGGCAGTAAAGCTTTCGAAAATAGAGTTTTTTTAGGTAGAGTATTTTTTAATATAAAGCTTTTATAAAAAACTATTTAAAATTTTAATATTTATTTAATAAATAAACTGAGAAAATACTTTTGGTATGACAAAATAACCATAAAGGACATTATATAGTATTTATTATATAAAAGAGCATAGTAAAATATAATATGTATGAATATAGCATAATATTATTATAATATAATATAATATTATTATAATATAGTAATATAATATTGCATGCTATAGCATAATAATAATATAACATAATTTAATGTTATTAACATAATATATTGCTATATTTTGATATAATATAATATAATATTATTTTTATAATATAATACAATAATAAAAATATAAAATATTATTATTATATATTAATATTTTATTAATATAATATTTTAGGAACCAATTTTTGGGTTTTTATTTTTTTGTTGGAACTCGTGCAGATTTATGTAATATCAAGAGGTATTTTCTATAATTATAATATTTTATTTTGGGTATTTTGGTTCATTTTTTTTTTTATAAAGCTAAATAGCTTCTCGATGGATGCTAAAATCTTTTTTCCAAAGTAGCTCTAAAATTTTTTAAAAAATATTTTAATTTTGTCAAACATCTTTACGATCAATTTTTTATCAAATTTTTTGATTTCATTCAAAAACATTTTTAGAGCGTCAGAAAATTCTTCATTTCCTAGCCTACCAAAATTTCTGCCAACAGCCCTGGGTTTTTTTTATATCTCGGTCCATTCGAAGCCCGTCCTTGTCTCACGTCCCTATTCCGTCTCTCGCTTCGCCGCCCCTCCCCCTGCTCCGTCTCTCTTTCTCACTCTGCTCTACTTCGTCTTCGTCGCTTGGCTGCAACCGGTGGCATGGCGGACGCGGCGAACGGGAGGGCCGGAGGGGATGTGAGGTCGATCTTCCCCCAGATTTACTTTCGCCTCAAAGCCGAGCTGCTCGAGGATCCCGCCTTCGACTTCACGGACGAGGGCCGACAATGGATCAACAGGGTATGAGAGTGTAGCCCTCCTCTTTATCTCGGCCCCTGTGTTCTCTTATTTCTGTGGTTTCGAGCGCTTTCTTGGGAATCCTTCGGGTGGAATGATGGAAGAGATTCAGGGATTTGGGAACTTGCTCGCTTTGGTTGATTGGCCCTCGGGAATTCAGCTTCCCTCTGGTTTTCTCTTGATAAAACCGAAGTTTCGGTTTATCCTTTTTCTTTTTATTAGTGATGATTCTTTCCTGTTATATATGTGTTTTAGTTATAATGCACATATATACCAAAGTATTCGGCTTCTTGATCTGGCAGTTCGAGTGTTCTTATTTTTGGCGTTTAATTCTTTTGTTCTATTTCTGCTTGTATTAATTTGATTTTAGGTTCTCTTGGAAGTGGTTCCGACAAATCATTGATGATTATTGTTTGAATCGGGAAAAGATAGATTTTGCTAATACATTATGAATGAAATGCGAAATCACAACTCATCTTGTTTTTTCATCCTGCGAAAATATTTGTTAATACTGGACTAGAGCTGATTAGGATAAAAAGTATAAGCGACCTTGGAGGTTTGGTCGCTAGTTGCATGTGATCAGGAAACGTACTTAAGAAGCTAGATTTGGGAATTTATGCTTCATAAGAGGCCTTATTTTCTCTCTAACTTTTCCTTGCCTAGTAATTTGACATGTGAATTTAGTGGATTGAAGTCGTAACGGCAGCAAATTAGTAATTTTCTCGAACTTTTTACAGGTGCTAGTTTTTTGGTCCATAAGACATATGTGGCATATGAAGCAACTTGAGAAATCCATTAACTCAGAGTTTGTGTGGATGCCAATGTTTTCCTTATTCTTTTTTATTTCACATCATTCGTCTGATTTCAGAAGGTACCGTAGATATTTGGGACTCTGGAAAGTGATGTTTCCATGTGCTATATTATCAGCTATGTTTTACATGATATTCTGTATCTTGTGTGAATGTCATAAGGTACTGTAAAAATGCAATCCATAAGTGACTCCATAAGTGACAGGTTTTGCAATTATCAACTAACCTTTTCATCAACAACTTCAGCAGTTATTTGGCTTTGTATAGCCAGAATCAGTGACTTAATTCCTGGGGAGGTGCGGCATCCTAACATCCTGACTGTCAGGTCGGGGTTATGGACAGGATGGCGGATCCACTGTCCCGAGTCTTGGGATATAATGCATCCCCATTCCTCAGACAAACTGGGACAGCCCTGCCTTACTGGATTTGGATCATTGGCCAGAATATGTTCATAACTGATCATTTTTGTCAAACCAATAACCATGGTATGTCGCACTAGCCTGAACCGGACGGTACGAAGCGTACCGTACCATTTCAGTTCAGTATCGGTACTCGGTATGGGTGGCGTACCGAGTATTGGTACGAAAAAAATTTTTCGTACCGTACTTTACCCACACTGTGCTAGTGTGGCACTCATACGGGGTCCGGTATCGAAATGACGAACCTTGCTAGTAACACATCTCATGGTTATGGTTTTTAATTTGTTATCTCCCTCTTCGACATGTTAACAATGCAACACCTTTTGTTTAATCTCTCAGTTGCCTTGTTTTGTCATGTGCATCCTGTAACAGATGCTGGACTACAATGTGCCTGGAGGTGAGAGAACAGACTGCCTATAAGGGGATGATGTCCAAACATATTTTTAAACAGTTCTTAATGAATGTCATTACTGCTAGGGAAGCTGAATCGTGGGATCTCTGTGATTGATAGCTACAAGCTGTTAAAAGGATATGAACTAAGTGATGATGAAGTGTTCCTAGCATGTGCCCTTGGTTGGTGCATTGAATGGGTAAGTAGTTTAGTTTTGTTTTCTGTTCTAGCCTTGCCAATTTGTTTATATGAGCAATTCTGTCAAATTGATTCAATGTTTTCTTATGGACTGGAGCCTGAACACTTCATGATTAAAATATCTGCAGTTTCAAGCATATTTTCTGGTCCTTGATGATATTATGGACAACTCTCACACAAGGCGAGGTCAGCTTTGTTGGTTTAGAGTGGATAAGGTTTGTTATTCGGTTTTCCTTATAGATTTCATTGGTTTATTACATCCAAATTATATTCTTACGACTTTCATATTCCATATACTGTCCTTAGTTTTAGTTACATTATGTTTTTGGTTGTCGGTTTATCATCAATAGATCAAATGTGTTAAGTTAACGAACTCCAAACATGGTTGTCGTCTGATGCTACTTTTTTCAGGTATTGGCTCTTCTATATTCTGCTGTACAATTGGGCAAACAACTGTTAAAATTTTGTGGAGATATGATATTTGCTGAGAATCCTGGGCTGACTTATGGATTAAAATTATGAGATGTGATTTTGTTGAAAAAATCTGGGTTAAATTACTAGAATATAGAGATGATAGAGAGCTACTTACTGTCAGTGACCAACTTAGGTATTTTGAGATGTATTTGTGCTCGTTAAACAGGATAGGAAACCTGCTTATCAGTGGCCCCATGATAGGGATAAATGAGAAATCTCTCTGTCTAATAAGTAGCCATTTGTGTCTGTGAGGCCTGCTTATCAGTGGCCGCATAATAAAGATAAATCAGAAATTTCTCTCTCTCTCTGATAAATAGCCACATGTGAGGCCTGCTTGTCAGTGGCCACATCATAAAGATACACAGGAATTTCTTTCTTTCTCTAATAAGGATCAAAGGTCCCGTGTCCCTGTAACAAGACTGTCCAGTCCCTTTTTCCTGCTTCCTGTCTCTGTGCTACCTTCTTTCTCTTTCTCCATCTTCATTTTGCTTGTATTTGACCCCTGTTGTCATGAAAATTCTGATCTTTGACTTGCCTGCATCTTTTTCTGCTTCCTTTATTCTTTTTCAGAAGGCAGTGGGGTATTGGTGGTCATCATGACTCGCTTGTAATTTGTGGTGATTGTGGTGTCTTTTGATAAAGCCATATCTGGATTATACCATGCTGTTGATAACTTTTCCAATTGCTAAGGCCATATCACACTAATTTGTTCAATTGCTAAGAACATGGGCATGCTTTCTTGACGTGTACTCTTTTGTTTTACTCTGCACATAGCTATGCAAGCTATTAATTCATCTTGATTTCTTATAATAGGTTGGTCTTATTGCCGCAAATGATGGGATCATACTTCGCAATCACATTCCTCGGATTCTGAAACGGCATTTCAGAGAAAAGCCTTATTATGTTGATCTCCTTGATTTATTTAATGAGGTGACCATCTTCACATTGGTTCTTTGGATTTGGTTTAGTTTGCAGATTGCGGGTTTTCTGACTAATTATCATGTATCCTTATAGGTTGAATTTCAGACAGCTTCAGGGCAGATGCTGGATCTGATTACTACTCATGAAGGCGAACAAGATCTGTCAAAGTACACAATAACAGTGTATGTGAGGGATTTACTTATCATTTTGTAGAACATGTCTAATGTGCTGTCATGATGTTATATGATCTGGTGTAACCATAGAGTTCTAGTGAAAGTGATAGGAGCTGTTTCCTGTACTGTTGGATGATTTCCATGTTCTTGAACGAGATTAATATTTAATCATTTTATTCTAAATTCTCTTTAGATTACCCAATCTTCTGACCTACTTTGGTTGCTGCTAATCTATTGATAATTGAACTGGGTTGCAGTTATCACCACATTGTTCAGTACAAAACTGCCTATTATTCATTCTACCTTCCGGTACGTTCAGATGAAAACTATATTACATTGTATATGATATGATGCATCTCTTTACACATAATTTTTCCTTTACCTCATAAACATCTTAAGGATAAATAGTTCTGACTGTGACATTTTTGGGCTTTTGTTTATTGAACTTCGTGACTGTTCGTGGTAGGTACCGTACCGTACTGGTAGGTACCATACCGTACTGGTATGCAGTCTTGTACCCATACCAACACTTGGTACGCCTTAGCATCTCGTACCGTACCGCATACCGATACTATAATAGGATGGTACCGGTACAAGGTCTGATACCGAGATGGCGAGCCTTGGTTCATGGTTATTAAAGCGTGTGCAACATGCTTGTGAAGTCAATTGGATTGTAAGATATTGATTCATGTGCGATATGCTTGTGAAGTCTGTTGGATTATACGATGCCTGTGCAAATGAACCCTTGAAATACTGTAACTTTGCATGAGGGTCTGAAATTACTTGTGATTCACAGTATATGCATACATAATGTATGTACTAGATATTGAAGCCAATCCACAACATGAAATTTTTGCATTTTCTTTTAGAGAGTAAATTTATTGTCATCTCTTTCTATTCTTTTTTTGTCGTGTTGAGAAAAATGTACCTAATTTAATGAATCTTCACAGCTTCTAGAGGAAAGGTTTTGGTAGAGAGAGATTGTAACCAATAGGTCTCACCTGAACAAGGTGGTCATTGGCATAGATGAATTCCACTTATTGCTGGTTGGTCAAGCCTGATTATGTAATATATAGTCATAATTGATAATAGTTTTTGCAATTGCTATGTGGTCCTAACTTCCAGATGGTTTGAGCATTCTAATTAATGATGTATGGGTTGGGCCAACCCAAAAAATATGTTGGGCTGCATCTGTTTTTAGGCCCATCAAGTTGGGTCATGTTAGGAATATAGACCTAAAAGAGCAAGGTTTGCCATATCGCACCAGACATATACCGTGTTGTATTGGTACTGACACTAGGTATGCAATCTCATACCATACCGATACTCGCTTTGCCTTGCCATACGGGGTTCGGTACCGAGATGGCGAATCTTGTTTTTGACTATGTGCTTCCCATTGTATAATTATAAATATTATGTTGCGAACTTAATGCTAGATTTTGGTGAAATGAACTGCATTCTTCCTAGTCACAAGGTGTTTTTATTTGTATATTCATAATAAGTTGACTGCTTATATCTTTCGGGTACGGTCTGAGTCAACCTTGACCTGACGCAACCATTGCATGACTTGCGTATATGCAGTTTGTTATTAATATATACATTGTCTATATTATAAATATATTTTAACAACTGACATATATGATTGTCAAAATTTTAGTTAAATTAGGATTTCGAATAGGTGCTTGTTTATAGGGATTTGTCCCAATTTGCGTCATGTTTAAGTATCGATCTTTCTAACTTATTATTAATATTTTGTTTTTCATATGTTAAATTAACTAGTCTTTAGTTTTCTATTTATATTTATTTTTTATGATTTATTATTTTTGGTCTGCTTTCATGTCTAGGTGCTTGCCTAGGTGGCGCCCTGGATGCCTCTTGGCACTTGACATCCCATAAAATAGTGCATATTAAATTCCAAGTAGTAATGAGATTTCATTCTCGCTTTTTCTTGTTTCCACACTGAGGCCACCTTTTGAATCCATCCTCTCTTTGTTGGTATAAACTCTGGCTACTACAAGTGCAGCTTGGGTTGGGTTGACCTGGACACAACCTGACCTGACCCATAATTTTGGTCAGTGGCCAATTAAACAATATAAACCTAATTTGGCTTGGGCTTGGGATGAGAAATGTCAATTGGACTTCAAATCGGACTAGGCTCAAGTTGAGATGCTTCAGTGACCTAACCAACCCCAAATTTCTACAGTAGAGCATCTAACCAACCCAACCTAAGCCTAATCCCTTTTCCTTGTAGGGCTTCCAACTTGAGCAAAACCAAACCTAACTCATATTTCTAGAGTTAAGCTCCCAACCATGGTATGCTGTACCGTTCGGTACCGGGCGTACCGTACCCGTACCGATGGATACCGGTATCGGTACGCCAATGTCGGTACACCTGGCGTACCGCATACTGTACCGTACCAACACTCGGTACGCCTATACTAATATGGCAACAGTACGGGGTTCGGTACCGGTACGGCGAACCTTGCTCCCAACTCAATATAGATTAAACCTTGCTTTAAACAACCCAAACCAACCTACCTTATCTGACCCCACCCATTTTGTATTTGGGTTCAAAATTTTGGAGTTGAGTTAGATTTGGATTTAGGTTTGTTTTTGGGTTAGGTTGAGTGTTTTCTTAGTCGAGTTGGGCTAGGTTTGGCCCTCAACTCAACCCCACCCTACTTAGTTGGCCCTCAACTCAACCCCACTCATGTAAAGAGTTCAGTACTACGTGAAACTGATCATCACTTTTATATCACTATGCCATGTAAATTATCACCTTGTTGTGTTAGAATTAACCTTTCCACATTTCATTTCTTAGAAAATTTTTGCTCTTGCCGTACCTATGTTTAATGCAAAGTCAATAGCAATAACCTACTTCACAACCCTCTTGTCCTTGTTATTGATCTAGTAGTTGACTTGATATTAATCGAAAGCAAATGAAAGAACCATAATGTATTCTAAATATTTGAACCTAAAGATGAATGCAATATCCCATAGATGTGGCTATAAGTTAAATTAGTACGAACATTTGGTTAATTAGGTACTGTTATATCACCATACCATTCTTCAATTATTTGAAACATAAATGATTTTTTTGGTGACATATTTTAGAATTTCTACTACCAATCTAAGGATATCTGCTGTACTTAAATATGTCAAACTTAAACAACAGATTTGTAATACAACTGTTCATCATATACTGCATATAATATTATGTTGTGTGTGCATAATCCATAGATTTAGCCTGGAGCCGCACTGCTATATCTGAATGCCAGCTGTAGTGGCCTTAGGACCTCCAGACCAGCAATATTAGTAAAAGACATGTGAAATTGCATAATTCATGATTTAGTCTGAAGCTGTGCAGCTATATCTGAATGCCAGCTGTAGTAGCCTTGAGATCCCCGGGCCATCAACATTAGTTAAAGACATGGGAAACTATATTTCGCATGTCATTGGGGCCAAAATATCCATATTTCGGGGTCTTCCAAAGTTAACATGAACTCAAGCATATGTGCCAAAATTAGCAATTTAAATCCAATTTCGGATAAACTCAATCATCAGAAAGCGTAGAAATAGTTTATTGTGAAAAGTAAAGTGTCTCCAATAGGATTGGTGAATAAATTTGCAGATAAAAATTGCAGAATTGAAAAATCTCTATAAGATTTTTTAAGAAATGGGGGTATTCGTTTCAGCATGAAGGCTATCATTTAGGTGAATGGAAGTCATGGGAATGGGGATTGCTTTTTTACTTTTGACTACTTACTGATGTTTGTTTTGAGTTTGCATTTCAAGCGCTTATTGCATGTTAGTTGGATGAAAGTGCAACACATGCACGTTCTGCATCTTATTATAGTCAAGTTTGATGAAATTTGAATTCTTCCAAGGTGTTTCTAGGGTGAATATTGCCAACATTGGGCATGGCTTTGTCTGACTTGTGGGTTTGTTTTGATGGAAGTCCTGGCAATTGCAGTCAAAGTAATATATGGAATAGGTTGATGACCATTGATAGATGTTATATGTGCCACTTATCTGCTTCTTAAGTGCTCCTTCCAAGTGTCCTGTAATGAAATCAAATAGGTTCTTCATGGAGAATTTTGAACACTTTTTAACATCAGAGCAGACTTCATTGAACCAAACCAACAACCTACAAGTTGTAGGAAGTGCATAAATCAAGAACTGAAGGCTGTCAGGTCAAATTATTTGAACTGTAAGGGATCAACAACCATCAAATGAAATTCCTTGATTGAGCACGGCCAGATGGAGCAATGCTAAACTGACAAGGGTATAAGACTAATATAGTTAGACAAAGAAAGAGAGCAGAAAACAATATGAAGCTATGGAAGGTAAGAGGATTATGTTAAAGACTTCTTACTCTGAAGAGAGGATTTAGGCTGTTGGAGCCACTCCTAGTACTGGTCCTAGCAGATGGAGAGGCACCAGAGGGTTGTAAGATTTGGATTTGTGTTGGTGCTGCACCAGTAAGGTGCTGGAGGTGTTTGTAGGTTGTGAGTAGCACTAATAGAGATTAAACTTTGAGGAGCACATCTAGGGGTAAGACAAGTTGGTAGACAAGTAGAACATTTGATTTTCTTCATACCCTTTATTCTCACTGAAACATATTTGGAGAAAGGATAGGTTCACATGGAAGAAAATCAAATGGTATGGGCAATTAGCCAACCTATTAATGTACTAAATCCAATGAGTTAAAAAAAAAGTAAAAGGTAATATCAGGTCATTCTCCCCAAAAAGGATTTAGAGGCAAATTTCTCGATGTTCACTTGCTTGCTCTTGTTTTAGTATCCGCTCTTCACTTGCAATACAACTATAGAGGCAAATTTTGGCAATGGGTTGATTTTGAATAACCTGGAGGAGGTGATTATTGTTTATCTTGCCATTTTTATTTCACATACGTTAGTTATATAGGCACTTTCAACCACATAGGCTTGCAAAGAAAATTAGAAGCAGACAGCTACATGCATTACTTTTATAGTTATATTATGGTTGTATTTGACTTTTAAGAGTCCACTTTATATATTTTATACAAAAAAATCATTTTGCAACAATTTTGTTCATGCTGCTTGTTTCACATAGAATTTCGCTCATACGAATTCTTATCTTTTTGTGGCTTAAGTATTGCTATTAGAATTGCATTGTGATGATTATTTTCTTATATGAATTTGTAGCAATTCCATGTCCTTGTTATCAGAGAGTTTAAACATTTATTAATCATATGATATTTAGGTGGCATGTGCATTGCTGATGTCTGGTGAAAATTTGGACAATTTTATTGATGTAAAAAACATTCTAGTTGAAATGGGAACATACTTCCAAGTACAGGTGAGACTCTCTTTCATAAATAGTATGTATGCGCCATTTTTCTTTTGCATCCCAGGGAGCTATCCTTTGATGGAATCAACAATAAGCCTTTTCTTTCAGGATGATTACCTTGATTGCTTTGGTGATCCTCAAGCAATTGGAAAGGTAAGTGCATCTCTCTCTCTTTATCTCTCTCTCACTCCTCTCTTTCTCGCTCTCTCTCTCTCTCTCTCACATACACGCAATTGTTGGATTGCAAAAGTTAATTTTATCATTCCTCTTAAAGGGTTTTCATTTATTACTGCAACTTTTTATATCTTTTGAATTAAGATGTACTTGTAACAGATTGGTACTGACATTGAAGATTTTAAGTGCTCCTGGCTTGTTGTGCAAGCCATGGCACTTGTTAATGAGAGTCAAAAGAAAATATTAACTGTAAGACCAATTATCTTTATCCCATTTTTGCTGTTTCTGTATAAAAGGAACACATTATATAATTTATGATTATCTTATCTCAGGGGAACTATGGAAAGTCAGATCCAGCTTGTGTTGCGAAAGTTAAATCCATTTATAAAGATCTCAATCTCCAGGTTTGACAAGAGTACTCTTATATTGTTAGAAATTTAGATAGTTTTTAAGGCCCTTGACAATTATCATTTGGCCCTTCTCTTGGCAACATTTTTTGTGGCAGAGCTTAATTGATTCCTGATGTTGATTATGTATACACATGCACACAGATATATAGAAATGTATAGATATGTATAGATACGTATATATGTATATACATGCGCACATACTTGTTACAGTATAATAAACATTTTTTTTTGTGCTTTGCCCATTCACTTCTTAAATAACTGATGTCTTTTCATGGTCATATGTGAGTTTTTTGGGTTCATTTATTGTAAATTATCCTTGCTTGCTATTTTATTTTTGATATGCTATGACCCTAAGATATATTATGATCAAGATCCTGGTATACTGCTGGCACATTCCCAAATTTAGCTTTGGTAGGATCGATTGTATCCCCTTTTTTGGTAGTAATTTGTCAGCTTGCACTGAATTTTACTAGCCAATTGGGTTTGCTACAACGCAGATACTTCAGGATACGTAAAACCAAACAGAGGACAATTTTTGTTGGGAACATGTTCTGTCTCAATCCATTTCTGTGATTCTGCATAATTAAATTACACTCATTTTAAGGTAAATGAATATTTTAGAAGTAGGCCAGGTCAGCCTTATAGGTGCTCTTAATGTTTTGCATCATGTTGGTGTCTTGATAGATGAGATTGATGTGTCAATTATTATCAGATGTTGCGATGCTGGTAGTTCTCATTGGGTCGGTACATCTTCTCTGATATGTTATCTTTAGTTGGTGTTGCCAAGCCAATCATGGCCTCCCTTTGAAGGCATATATGAAGTTTCAAACAATGTAGATAATGGATCATATTGCATGGATTTTCAACATGGGGATTCCACACAGTTTGGGACTTCATATTAGTTTTCATTATGGAACATGGACACCCAGGCATCTCGACTAACTCATTTGTTCTGCAACTTCACATTTGCAAGAGGTACTTCCCATCCAAAATGAATAACCAAACATTACAAGTCAATGATGAAAGTGGAAAGAATTTAACGGTCTATACCCGTAGAATTAGAAGAAAAAGTGTTTTAAGGCCAAATCAGTTTTCCCTAAGCTGTATCATTCCATCTTGACAAGAAAGGATAGAAAATATGGTTTGTTAGTCGAGGTAGAAATGAAAAAACCGATGGACAGGCAATTTTGTTTGAACAGAATGATGTGAAAATGTAGACATTACGTAGTTCATTATAGAGATTCATATTTAGCATACAGGTCAACAAAATAATTTTTTTGATCAGTTAAGACAGTTTTCATTATTAGGAACATAGAGTTGTTTGCCTCCTTGAACCTTCTGTGTTTAGTAAAATTATTCGCAAGTTGGATATAGGATGCCCTTTTCATCAGAATGATGTTTTCAAGTGGTTACCAGATTTTTATAGGTACATATGTGAGCCTGATTTTGCAGTTGGCTTTTGATTACAAGTGGATTATCAAATTCTTTTGGATGCTGTATGTGCCTGCATGCACGCATCCATCCCTCATCTCCAACAAAAATTAAGGATGATGGTCCACTTGTTCACTCCTTCAAAATCAACAATACTTTCCACGCTCCTCTAGACTCATTGATATGCACAGAATGTGTGCAGCCACTAAAGTAAGATATTTATCTACTTTTAGGTATGGGAACTTTTTATCACTTCCTTTGTGAACAAGTTATCT
Source organism: Phoenix dactylifera (assembly GCF_051530095.1). NCBI lineage: Eukaryota > Viridiplantae > Streptophyta > Magnoliopsida > Arecales > Arecaceae > Phoenix > Phoenix dactylifera. The sequence continues at coordinate 25,250,624 of NC_143198.1, read as the reverse complement.
TATTTCAAACTACACGACAAACTCTTTATCACCCATGTCTAACAGGCCAATTTTATCAGCCTATAGTTTGATAATTAATTTCATCAATTACTTCTTGTTTCAGGCACGTTTCCCCTTTGAAATGTACCTACCTCAGCTCCATCCCAAGATAAAATGCCACTAATTGTTTTTTGTTTCAATTTCCATGCATAAGTCATCAGCTAGTTATAATTTTAGAATCATAGTCCATGAAACCTGCTTCTATATTTTGTTTACCAATTTGTGTCCACGACATCATGTGGCGTTCGATTTATTGCTGCTCTTACTTGAAAGAGAGATTGCTAATAACTGTCCATTATCTTAGTTATGGAATAACATGTTAAAATTCACGTATTATCAACTTGAAATGCCTAGAGGTAACCTAGCAGTGGCACATTATTTCCTGGTGCAACAGTCTCTTCTTTATCGGTATGGTTCACTGATTTTCTGATATAGCAGCTGGCTCCAGTGTCAACTTACTGGAAGTTACAAAACCTACTACTGAAGAGTGCTTTTAAAGTTTTGAGTCATTTGGCTACATAGATATTTTTATGTAGATTTGCATGTGTGTACAATCAAATTTTTATTTTCCTAGTAGCATAAATCATCAGGAGACATTTCTTTTCTCTAGGATGTGTGGATGCAAAATTCTCAAGATAGATAAATTGTTATTAAGCTCAAAGCTAGTTCTCTGTTCTGTGTAAATGTTAATGGAATATGTTTGAGGTTCCAAGGGAAGAATTTAAAGAAGTCTCCAACTGAATTACCATGGTTGGAGGACATATGTATTGTATTAATTATTGTATGAGAAACATCTAAAATGCCTGGACAGTATTTAATATCACTTGGTGTGGTACATTATGGTGACAGACAAGTATATCTTTTGCAAGTATTCATTGAAAGGTTGTACAAGCACTGGATGTGTCATCTTGGTTGCCTGTTAAACACGTAACATTCACCTTCACCCACACAGCATGATGCATGAATTTTACTCGAGCATGATGTCATAAATGAGCAGACTGGATAGCCTTGATAGGATAATGCAGACTGCATATCCAGATCCTCGACATAAATTTCTGTGAGATCAGGATTTGTACGGGAATTTTCAATACAACCAGTACACAATATCATTTGTTAGTGCCGTACCATGTAAATAAGTATTTGCTGAAATATCATATATTTGAACTTTGTAGGGGTGCCTAATCTGTATGGCAAAAGCAGCTATGCCTTCTTTTTTCCAACTTATGCCTTCTTTTTTCCAACTTATGCCTTTCTGTGGTTAATTTGTTTCCATTTGCCCTTTCTCCAATATCTCTGAGTCTTCATTTCATGACCAATGAATTTGCACAAAAGCCCTATTTTGCTTCAAGTATCTGATGACCTTGTTCTGTTGCATCCTCTTTTTCCCAGAATGTATTTTTTGAGTACGAGCGTTTGAGTTACCTACAGTTGATTTCATCAATTGAAGGCTTGCCAAGCAAAGCAGTCCAGGAGGTGTTGAAGTCATTCTTGCACAAGATCTACAAGAGGCAGAAGTAGCTCTCTTAATATGAGACATACTAAGTACTAACCATGCTAGAGCGGCACTCTTCCTTGTGATGCCTCTTATCTCATATTGCTGTAGCATTGGTGACCGGACATCTATGTTGTTGTATTAAGCCGTGGAAAGCCACGCATCCATCTCTTTTGAGCTGCCCTAGTTCAGTGTTCTTCTGCCATCCGTGTCTACTGATTCGTCGGTTTTGTAAATATAGTTTTCTACTAGTTTTCATTCGCTCAAATAGAGTCGGCATACTGCAGATCATGGCAGGTGTTGGGTTTCTCGTTTTCTGTGTGGCAGGTGACATCGCAGCTAAATCCACGAACTTTATGAGCATGGGTTGGGCGAGCATGGCCAAATTTCTGCATTATATGGTCATTTGAACAAGCGGCAAGTCATGTAGAACGAGCTATATTAAAGCTCGGTTCTGAGAACGAGCCGTACCCGATCTACATTTTTTCCACTTTTCCCAAGGAAAATACTTAGTCACATTAGATAAGTATTTTCCTCGGTTCCACCGAGTGGAAGGGGCATCAATGGAAGGCGATCCAATTTGTCTGATGACTGGCCGATTCTTCTTCCAATTGGAGTTCCAGGCAATCTTCACCCCCTTCGAAGTTTTTAGTTGGGCCTGTACGACAGTAAGGGAAGCGGGAGGAGTGCAGCAAAGGCTGCCATGAGTATGGCTTTCGAAGAGCATTGTACAATAAAGCCAGCCCTGGAATGGTGAGAGACCATAGAGAGGTCTGGGTGCCCAGCACCTTTCTTGGGCTACCAGACATGCTGATTGGTAACCGGTCAGAGAGCCCAAGTACTAGAAAAAATAAAAAACCTCTCTCTCTCTCTCTCTCTCTCTCATTTTTTTTTGGTGCTTGAAGGAAACTTACAACAGGAACGCGGTAGAGGAATCTTGTTGACTGGTGAGAGGGTCAGCCTAATTAAGCTTGGGTGATGCTGCTTTAGAAGTTCTAAGTGCTATACATTGCGTGTCAATGGGTGAGAAACCATGATTTGCCCTCAGGGAAGCATTAACCAAAAAAAAACAGAAAGCCAAACGTGGGATCGTTTCGAACTCAATTTGATGCACTACTCCCACTGAATTCCTCGAAGCCTGCCAACCTTAGATTGTTTTTGACCTGTCGCTGCCAATAGCAAAGCATGGTGATGGAGTTCAAGTTTCCCGTCCACACCAGCCTATCTTAACTCAAATGTTGGACCCGGGTTGGCCATTATAGTACCCGACGTACAGTTCACCTTCATTCAACGACGTCAACGTGCTTTCGGGTTAGGCCGGTTGGAGGCTGGAGTCCACGTTGTATGTCCTCACGCTCTCGGTGTCAAAGCGAGCCAGCCGCCCTGCCTTCATCTTTCAGGGGGTCTTCTTTCCTTCCGGCTGCCACCACCACCGAGAGGGAGAGAGAGAGAGAGAGAGAGAGAGGGGGGGTGAAGAAGAGCTCGAGAGAGAGGGATCCCATGTCCATGTCCGGATCCGGGGGGCCGTATGGGGAGGGGGAGGGAGCGTCGCTGGCGGCGTCGTCGGGTCCGGACGCGAAGAAGCGGCGGGTGAGCTACTTCTACGAGCCGAGCATAGGGGACTACTACTACGGGCAGGGGCACCCGATGAAGCCCCACCGCATCCGGATGGCCCACAACCTGGTCGTCCACTACTCCCTCCACCGCCTCATGGAGGTCTGCCGCCCCTTCCCCGCCTCCGCCGACGACATCCGCCGCTTCCACTCCGACGACTACGTCGACTTCCTCTCCACCCTCGCCTCCTCCGACTCCCGCCTCTTCAAGCGCTTCAACGTCAGCGAGGACTCCCCCGTCTTCGACGGCCTCTTCCAGTTTTGCCAGGCCTCCGCCGGCGGCTCCATCGGCGCCGCCGTCAAGCTTAACCGCGGCGACGCCGACATCGCCATCAACTGGGCCGGCGGCCTTCACCACGCCAAGAAGTGCGAGGCCTCCGGCTTCTGCTACGTCAACGACATCGTCCTCGGCATCCTTGAGCTCCTCAAGTTCCACAAGGTCAGTCTCAGTCAGTGTTCTTGGTTATTTCTTTCTTTAACTATAAACTCTTTATATTATTTATAAATCTGACTCCCCTCCCCATCTCAAAACTGTACTGCCAGTTCTTCTAGCCATGGACACGATTTATATTTGTTTTTCTTTTTTCTAGGATTTATAATATGATTGTAGCGAGATGATTGCAGTCAAAGAAGACATGATATATGCTAGTGTTTAGTAGATTGATTTATATGTTTTCTTTTCTATTTCTTTCTTCTTCTTTTTTTTTTTGATGATTTTTAAGACTTCTTTGCCTTTTATCTCCAACCCGTGTTGTCAGGATGTATGTCTTGCAGCAATAGATGGTTCAGGTTTCTATTTTTGGTAAAACGGCTGCCTAGATAGATCGTAGTTTTAGATGCAACACTTGATCTCGCTCCACCAGTGCTGATCGATATTTTGAACTGGTCGGCTACTTTTTACCAGAATTTGATTTTTAATTTGTGTACATTCGGAATCTGGAAAGTGATAATTTTAGAGCCACTGAGGTTTCTGCAGATGATGATTCCTCTGATGTTCGGTAATATTTGCGGATTGTGGAAATGGAATTGGATGTGAAATTGGAAACTGGGGATGGATGGATGCCAGTTAGAGCAGTTAAATCATGGAGGAAACTTACATGTGGAGAAAACATGGAAAGACACTGAGAAGAAACACAAGGGAAGACACTGAGAAGAACCACAAGGGAAGACACTGACAAAGTAGCTTAATTGACATCTTCAGCTGTTTCCGTTTTGCTCAAATGTTTTGTTGTCACCATTGCTGATGCTATCCTAGAGACAAACATTCCTTGATATGGTTGCAGTATGGTGGATTACAAGCTTTTGATTAATGACTTTGACAAGGATGAAATTTAACCTGCAATTACAAAGATGAAAGGGTGAATTTCCAGAAGGCTGCAAGGGTTTCCTTACTGGATTTTTATTAAAGAAGAGCAAATGGTGGTTTATCGGAAAATTTTAGAGCGCCTCCCTGGGATGTGACAGTCAGAGCGATTTTGACTAAGGATCTTGGATTCTTATATATTTTGACCAAGGATCTTGGATCATTATATATTTTGGATCTTGGATCATTGTATAGAAATAAAGGGCCTCCATCAAAAAGGACCTTCTTTCACCCCTATTCGATATAAAAGTTGCGAAGGGAAAGATTTTCACGAAGGATCTTGGATTATTATATATTTTTATATCCAGTTTGATGGCGATATTTCTGTCCTATAGAGATCATGAAAAATCATTTTTTTGTTTATCATGGACTAAATTCACTGTGCTGAGTTTATATCATATGATTGTTAGATTTACTGAATATGCAGGTGAGAAAGATTGTGGAAAACCTAATTTATCCAACCTTCCAATCATCATTTAGTTATATATGCATTGATGGACTCAGTGAAGAATCTAGGACCTACTTGATACTTGTTTATCATACTTACTTGATGGTATGAAAGAAAAGCCTGATACTTGTTTCTTAGAATTAATGAAAAAATTTCTAAATTCCGTGCTCGCCTCATCCAATGTTTGACTAAGCCCTTATTCTTTTCTGAAATTCATTCTAGTTAATCTGACCCCTTTCTGGCTTTTGCAAAATGGGCCTAGAAGAGGTTTGTTCGTGAAGACAGGAAGCTGAACATTTAAAGCAGGTTTTGCTGATTATAGTTTAGAGTTTCAGTAATCAGCATTTTAGTGAATTGCCACAAGATCTACATTATGGGCTGTTACATGATTCACACACATTTTTGACAAGTAACTTTGCAACATGATATGTAATATATGCCATTGTACAATGTGGATAGATATAGTTAAACCTTTTATCCTACTTAACATTATTGATATCAGATCTATAATAGGTCTAGTTTGTTGATGATATAGTAATCCCTACTCAAGAATGTTATATTCTTATTTGTTCACATAACATGACATCCAGTTTTTATTTGTCTCAGTCATTTTGAAACCTGACCAAGGTTTGAAATTTTGGTTTCGGTTTCAGCTAGGCCTTCGAAGTTCTGATTTTGGCAGCTTTGCTATTAAAAAAAAAAGTTTTGGACCAAAAAATAGCAGTCAATAATCATAAGAAAATAGAAGAAAAGTAACCAAACCCAAGAAAGGTTGTTACACACCATTTTAGGGTAATTTGTGTTATGTAGGATCTTTATTTGTATAATTTTGGTATGTGAGTAAATTTCATAAATATATTGCTAAATTGTACAGTGAATTCATTTCTCCATTTGTACAAAAATTCATTAACATAGCAATTATGAAGCTTTCAGTTCCTAGTATATCAGCCCTTTTATCCATCATTTTTCAGTATAATTCGCAAACATATTGAAGTCGGCATTTCCTTCTCATATTTGTTGTGGTTGTGCCTATTTGATTATAAAAGCATGTACTTATAGAACGGTGTATTTATTTTACATAATAAACAAAACCTGTTATCATTGTAAATGATGATTTCTTGGATGTAGATTTTCACATTAGTTTCTTTAAAATATTCATATAATTTCAATATGTCCTTTATGTGCATTTTGTTTTCTTAGTCCAATAGCAAACCACCTCTTGGTACATAATATACATTTCCCGGATTTATGAAAACTATATGTTTTTTGCCCCCTCCCTCCCTCTGCCTTATCCGAATCTTTCCACAGTCTGGCAATCTCCACATTATGTTTTTTTTTTATTAGTCACTCTTATCTGTGACCATATAAGTACAAATGCATAACAATTGAAGGAGTTACATGAATTTCTTGTGGGAGTTATTTTTCACTTTATAACAGAGTTTTTTAGTGCTTGCTCATATCTGTCCGTATATGCTGCATCAGTTTGTTCCTTATCTTTATTATATTTTAATTTTTGCGACCTTGTTCTTTGTTTTTTTAGGGTAAAATTTAGCCTTGTTTTTTAACTGACTGAGTTGTTGGGCAGCGTGTGTTGTATGTAGACATTGATGTCCATCATGGAGATGGTGTTGAAGAGGCTTTTTTCACAACTGATAGAGTCATGACTGTTTCATTCCATAAATATGGGGACTTCTTTCCAGGGACGGGGCATATCAAGGACATTGGTTTTGGGCAAGGAAAGTACTATGCTCTGAATATTCCTTTGAATGATGGAATGGATGATGATAGTTTCCGTGGACTATTTAGACCAATTATCCAAAGGGTAATGCAGGTTTATCAGCCTGATGCAGTTGTTCTCCAGTGTGGTGCAGATTCCTTGGCTGGAGATAGGCTAGGTTGCTTCAACTTGTCAGTGAAGGGGCATGCCGATTGTCTACGATATCTCAGATCTTTTAATGTACCTCTGATGGTTGTGGGAGGTGGAGGTTATACCATGAGGAATGTTGCTCGCTGCTGGTGCTATGAGGTTTGTTGCATATATTTTGTAATCATTGAGCATCACTGTAATTTCAGATGGTTATAGAATGTTACATGTTACAATGGTGCAGACAGCAGTTGCAGTTGGAGTGGAACCAGATAATAAGCTGCCATATAATGAATATTATGAGTACTTTGGTCCTGACTATAATCTTCATATTGAACCAAAAAACTTAGAGAATCAGAACTCTCCACAAGATCTCGAGAGAATGAGGTAATTGTTAACCATAAGTTTATCTGATTATTTCGTTTATGCTTCATGACGTTGTCATATGAAATGTTTATTTATGATATGTAATAACTGAATTCTTTTGTTGAGTAGTTTATACACGCACATATATGGTGTCTGAGAGGATATGATCTTTCTTGAATATTGTTAACAGTACATAAAATTATATGCAGTGTTACATATCAGTAGGTTATCAAATTGGTTCACATTATGGTATTATGTCCTATATTTTTGTGGTTAAAAATTGGCAACAAATACTTTCTTGATCAAAAAGTTCTAACTGCATTAAAAATTGTTTGCTAATGGAAGATGTTGTTCAACATGTTGAACTTCAACTGCGCTCTTTACTGGTTTTATGGAGAGCAGCGTTTAGTTACTTGAGCATCAGTGAGATTTCTTGTTTGTATCTGAATGCTTTGTTTTCTTTTCACATTACTTAAATTTAACATTTCTTTGGACTTAGAGTAGCCATGAATACTGGCCATCCCATGATTGAATTTTTTAATTCCTTTTTCCCTGCATTTACTTAGTAATAACCAGATATTTGTAATTTGAGATCTTGCTCTTTCTGTATTAACCAGTTTATAACATATTAGGAATGTTTTGTTGGAGCACCTTTCGAAGATACAACATGTTCCAAATGTACAATTTCAGGCCAGACCTCCAGATACAGAAACCCCTGAGGAGGTGGTCCCCTGTTGCAACCAGATTTACTTGAATCCTTTTACCTTTATGTTTTTAAATGATTTTGTGTGATCCTAAGAACTTTCTTTCATGTAGGAAGATGAGGATATGGATTGCAGGCCACGGAGTCAACTATTGAGTGGTGAATGTTATGATTCTGAACCAGAGGAGGCCAAAAGCCTCAACATGGACAAACTAGCATAAATGATATATTTGCAGTGCACCCTGACAATATGGTAACTGCAACTTTCAATAAAACTTGAATTTAAACAGATCCACTATTATGTTTTTTGTATTATTGTTCCCTAAGGAAATTCCTTGATGGAACTTTTCAATGTTTTCTTTTCCATCTTTATGTTAACATTGATATTCAATGTTAAGAAGTCAAAATGCAAATTAAACCCGCTGCAATAATAAACTATCTGTGATTTTAAGCTACGCCAAAGTAATAGGCTATATGCTCTCTCATATGCTATGTGAGAACAATAAAGCACAATTGATATTCATACATACATTATGCACCAATAGACAAAGCATCTTGGATAGATTAAGAATGTTGCAGATGCTCCATCCAGGAATAAAGCTGTTTGATCTTATACTAGAGGTGCCATTCATTGTCAGGAGGGCATAGAAGTTTTGAAGGATTACTTGTTGCTCTGATGGAAACAATCATGAGGAAGGGCATTCTACATATCCATTGTTTTAGAAGAGATGACAATAGACCATGACACCATAATATGTGATCATGATACGGATTGGTGTTATCTTTGTTATAACAGCAAAGATATGATCAAGCCATTGATTTGAAATAACTTGATAAACTTTATTGTGATTTGTCGAACCATTGAAGCAGGCCAGTACCATGAATTCTGTAATACTGTCATTCTTAATTCTTACTCTTGGTATCATCACAATGTTTGGAGTTTCTCGCCTTGTGACGATTGAATCATGCCCCATCATACACGTGCATAAAATTTCAGCAAAACCTTTGTCCGCCTGTTTCTTCTTGAATGCCCATCAAATTTCCTCGTGGTGTATTCTTTTATTTGCTCTCTCAAATTTGATAAAGGATGGACATGTAAATGCATGATATGTGAAATAAAATCAGGAATGTAGTTGTTAGTTTATCCAAAGCTAGATATGGTACATGATGTTCTAGAAATCTTAAAAATCGTGAGGGAAGCTGCAAGTTGCCATTTATGACTTGTATAATACCATTTTTGTTATTTTACTGATATTTAGCCATGTTTCTCAGGGATTACCTATAGCTTTCTAGGCGATTATGTTATATTTCCCATGTGTTTTGACACATTAGAATGCCTAACTGGGGTCACTAAGAATTGGTTATTCGAGAGATGCATTTCCATCAAGTGCACAAGAGTCAAGGGAAGTTGATTGGTAATAATTAGTAGTGCTGCAGTTGATTGCTGATAATTAATAGTCTGAAAAACTTCAATGTGTTACTTCAGATAGCAGTGCCTGAATTATTGCTATCTGATTGCAGAAATCTCCTACAAGACTCGTATCCAATTCCAGGTTCTCATTATCCTGGTACCTTAAATTAGTGCGCTTACCAGGTAGCTAAACGTGGTGCCAATACAAGATGTAACTTGGTCTTTTCCTCACCACTTTTCTTCTTGTTCATCATGTTGACATGCAGAAGCAATCTAATTATACATAGGAGATTTAGTCGAATAAAACTGTCTTCTGGTTTTCTACCTGTTAAACAAAATAGCAAAATGATTTAAGACGACTCTTCTAATGTTGCTTAGCAGTCAATGTTGCTTAGCAGTCAGAGAATATCTAGTTCATATTTGGTTTGTTTCAATCAATTATAGAGGTTAAAATGACTTTGAACTTATGACCTCAGGCTTTCTATGATCTTTTTGATGATCTCCAAATCCGTGAAATGATTTTTTGTTTCTCCTAGAGGCAGCTATGTCAATGGGTTGGGTCTGATACTGAGACCGCAGCCTCAAGCTCCTGAATTATCTCCTTATCTGATACTCACTGAATTGGCATGGCTTGAAGAGATGGCTCATGTAAAAGGCATCATTTCCTCCCACAAACATAAAGGTTGTCTCGACAATATAGTGGTGGACTTTCTGAGGAAATATGAAGAAGTTTGATGGTGGTGTTTAGGATTTGTGAAGTCATCAGACTGCATTGCCTTTTTATTAATGCATTTGATTGCTTAATAAATGATGTAACCTACCAAAATTTAAAATTTAACCTTACTATGTTAGAAAGTAATGGCACCTTTGCAGAAAATTTTTGTTTAGCTCATAGGGCAAATGCTATTATGCCGTGTTTGTAACACTTGGCAACCATACAAAATATTGTATATTTGTAAATTAGAGTTATTTTTTCAAAAATTTCTGGCGTCATTAATGAATGAGGCACCGGTTCTTTTAGAGCTCTCAGATGTGGTTTTTGTCTATTTGAAATTTAGACTTCAGCTTTTGTCTGAGGAGTAAAAACATGTTCATAATGTAGGACCAACCATAAAAATTTGAAGCAGCTGAGAATTACCCATTGTTAAGGATCTACATCAATATAGTATATGTGCAAAGTGATTCGCCTTGCCTTGGCGGACCTTCATGTATGAGGTCGTCATTTCAATTGCACATTCATCCGCTCTGTTGTATCTGTAACCGATGTGGGACTAAACACACGCCCGCACGGGTCCTCACATACTCCCCCCGTTCAAGCCCTGACGTCCTCGTCAGGCTAAGGGTTCAAATCCATTCAAATCTAATCACAAACACCACGATCTGTCCGTGGTCAATCCCAATGGATCCGTGCTACAGTGTTCTCTAGTCCACATAAGTTATGGGCTGGGTCCGCTCTGATACCATTTGTAACAACCCAGGACCTCACCCAAAATGGCTAGCCGAAAGATATTGTTTGGGTTCCTTGATCCTGTATAAGTACCCAAGATCTACCCAGCGAATAACCGATATGGGACTAAATACACGCCCGCACGGATCCTCACAGTATCTGAAAGATGAAAGACTCGCTGATGTTCATCCATGAGAAGCTGTCGACTCTTTTTGTGGGTGAGATGCCCATTTGCTCTAGAATGGACTTCTCAAAATCCGCGGTTGCCAGAAAGCAAAGAGGGGACGGAGAGTCAATGGGAACTTCACTAAAAGTGGGGGAAGGAAAGGAAGAGCTTCCCCGCAATAACTCCAATAGGCAGAAGTAATATGTGTGTGGACAAATTGTTGTGCTATCATACATAACGTGTATGAATATAGTCAAGAAAATTAAAAAGCAGAACATCACGGAGAGCCGTAGGCAACTCCACTATAGGCGGTCCCCCGAATGGTTGGCAACTTCGATTGATCCTTTATCCCTTCTCTCTTGTACCTCAGGCAAGGGATTTTGTGTGTTGCTGCTTCATTTTTAAGATTTTGGATGTGGACCCATGTAAGGTCTTTCCTGTAACAGGTAGTAGGATTGCGATGCAAACGAGGGGGGGAAAGAGGGAGATTTGCAGACCGTGAAATTACCTAAAATGCACTTAAAGAAAAAGAAACATTCTAATGACACATCTAATACCTAGTATTTGAATGCCCTTGTTCTTTTTCAGGTACATGGAAATAAAGGAAACGCTATATATTTATCAAAGCAAGAGATTTTCAAATCTATGATTATTTTTTTCTTACAAACATTCTTGATCTTGTGAGATTGTATGACATAATTTAGATTTTCATTCTTCAACCTCCATATTTGAATTTGCCACCAATATAAAAGTTCTTCTACCTTGTAATACAATAAATTTCTTCTCTTTTTTTTCTTATGTTGCATGTATTGTAAGTATAGCACCTCTGAGTTTGGCAGTGGACATATATTTCTGTTTCTTCCCTTATTTGCTTTCTAGCATTGTCATGGAATTCGTTGGCATAATGAAGACTTGATGAATACGGCCAACTGGGTTGTGATATGAAATTTGTTTTCATGTAATGCAAGTCCCCTACAGTTTGTCTGATTCCGACTGTAAGCAGCATTCAAATCAGGAACATGTAAATGGTCAACCATTTCAGGTCAATTTTAATTGTCTCAAGTCATTGTGATAGGTTAATTATGTCTTCTTTTATGTAACCCAACTTGACCAAATGGTAAAGTGGATTAAATGTGTCAGATGTCCTAGATCATGTCAAATAACTTGGTTGTTTCGAGTTGACAATTTTTGACTTGTTTATTAAATAGGTTATATTGGGGTTGACAATTTTGCCAGCATAACTGCCCTTGAAATATAGTTTTATAGGAGCCAAAAGGCTAGAGGAACTGAACTAACGTAACCGTGTTGTAGCATGGGAGAAGTGTGGGAAAAGCCTCAATAAATTCAACCACAGCTATTTTTTCCCCAGCAGAGCATAATCCTTTTAGGACACCAGCATTCTGCAAGTGCACGCGCAAGGATAAGAATTTTATATAGAAAAAGTTTTTTTTTGTTTTAAAAGTAAGATATATTAATTTATATTTCTAATTAATATATTTTTTGATTATAGAAGTTTAGTTCCAATCAAAAAAGGGATTTAAATTAGTGATTTTACCTCTAATTAAAGAAGGTAAATTAAAAAAAAAAATATTTGGCTGGAATTTTAGAAAAGATACAGTTTTCTGCAGCAAGATTAGAAAACTCCATTTTTCTATGACTTTTTAAGAATTCTTTTTTCTAAATTTTGGAGAGGGTAAAGCTCTCTCTTTTGTCCATTTAATAGGTATAGAGATACCTAGCCGGTTCTTCTTATACTACTAGTATTGTCCTGTGCTGTCTGGCCTAACCATACTTAAGGTGCTAAAAGTGGAAAGATTAAAATCAAAAGTAATAGCTTAGAGGAAGCGATATTGAGTATGAAGTTTGGAGCTAGGAAAGCTAATGGGGAGAATTACAGAGAATGCTAATCGGGAGAACTTCTATTGGGAAGTTTGAATCTAGGAAGGTAGCAACAGATGAACAGATTGGAAACCTGAAACCTAGGATGACAACAACGGACAAATGGAGCTCAACTTGCAAAAGATGTGGAGTTCGAAAAAAATACCCACAAGGTCAGGCTAATTAATATAACAATCAAGGCATAAATCTAGGCAGCCAAGCAATGTGCCAAGAAACTCAATTCTAGCATGTCTTTATTTTGAGCAAAAATTACTGCACTTTAATTAGCTAAAAGACAAATTCATAATTATAATCCAGTCTGCATATTCCCCCAAAAATTTGTGTTCAAATAATCCTTAACAAAAGGATTAAGTGTCCCAAATACCAGTCTGTTTGACAACTAGAAGAAACTGCTCCTGAAAAGAGGGTGAAGATCTATTCAGCAGCAACAGGCATCTAGAGTTGGGCACTGGGCCGGGCCGTGAAGCGGGCCGTGCCTGGCACGGCCCGCTTGCTACAGTGCCGGGCCGTGCCTGGCACGGCCATTTGAGAGGGCCGTGCTGGGTCACAGGGTACTGGCCCGCGGGCCGAGCCCGGCACGGCCCGCTTCGGGCCTGGGCCGGCACGGCCCGTTCTAGGCCCGCGGGCCAAGCACGGCACGGCCCGCAGGCCAGCCCGGCACGACCCATAAGGGCCTGGGCCGGGCTGGCCCGCGGGCCTGGCACGGTCCGGGCCTGGGCCCGGCCCGATAAAAATTAATGCTTCATAAATTTTCTAAAAAAATTAATAAATATTGAAAACTAAGGATTTATGAATATAAAGCCACCTTAATGGTGGGGGGTTTGGCATAGACCCCTACCAGTTTATTAATTTAAATCAAAATGGTACATGAAGGGAGGTTTGGACCTTGGTCTGACCTCTAGAATACAATAAGAAACTAAGAAAGGGCCGAGGTTTGGACCTTGGTCTGACCTCCAGAATACAATAAAAATGTACAATTATAAAAAATTAAGAAATCTTACTAATCATCAGTGATTCAGTAAATCAGTATTCACTCTTCAGTCTTCAGTCTTCAGTCTTCAGTAGTGTTTGTATCATCATCATCAGAGGATGTTGTATTATGTCCACCTTAATCTTGAAGTCTTGCCTCAGCATCCAACCAATCCTTGAAGCAGAGAAGCATCTCCACCGTTTCGCCCGTCATCCTACTTCTCTTTTCGTCAAGAACACGCCGACCTGCACTAAAGCGGATTCCGATGCTACCGTGGACATCGGCACAGCTAAAATATCGCGTGCAATTGCAGACATAACAGGATATTGATTTCTAACACTCTTCCACCAAGATAATACATCTAGATTCTCTATTTGATTTTCATCATATGCAGACTGAAGATCATTTCGTAAATAAAATTCTAGTTCACTACTTAAAGATGAAGAAGATGAAGAGGAACTTGAAGCATGTGTGCGTCTTCTCTGTGCAATGAATGAAAAAATAGATGACGAACGAGAACTACTAGAAGAAGAAATAGAGGTTTGTATTTGTGTTCTAGATCCACGAATTTTTTCATCATATATAGCATAAATATCATAAAGAAGTTGTTTTACCTCATCTTTAGCAGATTCAGAATCTTGATTCATATTTTCAGAATATGCATCAAGTAAAATTAGCACGCCATTTAATTTAACTCTAGGATCAAATACAGCAGCTAAGTTATGCATAGGACATATCTTGTCCCAATACTCATTCCATTTAGATTCCATTAGGTCAATAATAGGCATTAAAACATCATCATATCTATGTTCTGCAAATTTTTGACTAATTATATATGCTTGTTGTAAAAATGAACATGAAGTAGGGTAATAAATACCAGAAAGAACATTGGTAGCATTATAAAAACTAAGCAAAAAATCTTCCAAAATTTTTCCTTTATTCCAATCAGTTTCAGACAATGTAAAGCCTAATCCACGATCATTAATATATGCACTTAATAAGTTTTTATATGGGTATGCATCATGTATCATGCTATATGTGGAGTTCCAACGAGTAATTACATCAAGTTTAAATTTTTTAAAACGTTTACCATGATTTATGCATAATTCCTTAAATTCTTGAAGTTTTGATCTTGAAGCATGAATAAAAGAAACTGCATTTCTAATTTTTGAAATCACATCTTGAATCATGCCCATGCCAGCTTGAACAGAAAGATTTAAGATATGACATGCACATCTAATATGCAGTAAATTTCCATCTAATATGGGATGCAATGAGTCTTTTAATAATGCAACAGCAGAATTATTATTAGATGCATTATCAAAAGTAATAGACATAATTTTATCATTAATATTATATGAACATGCAGTTTGATAAATAATATTTGAAATTTGTTGCCTAGAATGTGGAAAATCAAAAGCACGAAAAGCAAGAATACGTTTATTTAATTGCCAATCATTATCAATATAATGAGCAGTAATGGCAATAAAACAATTACTACCTACAGATGCTGACCAAATATCAGAAGTTAATGAAATTTTTACATTTAAAGTAGAAAGTGTTTCAATTAAATTTTGTTTCATTGCTAAAAAGTTGGTCATAGCTACTCTTCTAAATGTACGCCTACTAGTTCTTTTGTAAGCAGGTTGTAGGTTTAATTGAACATATTCTTCAAAATTAAAAGATTCACATAAACTAAAAGGTAATTCATCCTTAACTATCCATTTTACAAGTGCTTTTCTTTGATTTTCATGATTATATGCAAAATTACCTACAAGTAATCCCCCTTGTATATTAAGGGTACTTTGAGTTTGAGCATGAGAATCATGCATCCTATGACTCTCTTGATGTCTTTTTAAATGCCCTGTTCCCCCACTACTACTACAACTATAAAGTTTGGCACATTTTTTACATCTAGCTTTCCAGACTCCATCAACCATAACTCTATCAAATTCATTCCATACAGCACTAGTCCTCTTACGAGAAGAGGTTTGATCTTCACTCGGTTCACCAGTTCTAGAGGAACTAGGAACATGGGGTTGGGGATTAGTTTCTTCTCCCTCAGAAACATGAATGCCAAACTGACTTTCTTCAAAAGATGACATATCTATGATTAATTCAAAAAATAAAAACTAACCGCAAGGAGGAATTGAGTAGAGGGTCGGAGGGCAGAGGCAGAGCCGAGATTCCGAGCTTCCTCTTGTGCTCTCAACAGAAGCGACCTTCTCTTCTCAACAGGAACCTCCTCTTGTGTAGCACTTGAACAAACTAAAAATTAAATTGCTAGAAGAGCACTTTAGAAGAGAGAAATAATAGCAGTAGAGAAGGAGAGAATGAGAGGTTTGGTGTGGTGAGAATGAGGGAGGAATGGGCTATTTATAGAAGCCCAAAAATTTTTTTCCCAAAATACCCCTCAATTCAGCCGTTATTGGACTGTTGGGAGGGGTAAAATGGACTTTTTCCCGAAAATAGCCGTTGGAAACGGCTATTTTCCTCCCCCCTCTCCAGACGGGCCGTGCCGGCACGGCCCGTGTGAAGCCGTTGCGGGCCGTGCCTGGCACGGCCCGTTTGCGCCCGTTACGGGCCGTGCCTGGCACGGCCCGTGGCGTGCCGTGCCCGGCCCGCCAATAGACGGGCCTGGGGCCGGGCCGGGCTGGCGTTCCGTGCTGGACGGGCCGTGCCAGGCACGGCCCGCTTCATAAGCGGGCCGGGCCAGGCACGGCCCGTTTAGTCCTTTGGCCCGGTGGGCCTGGGCCGGGCCGGCCCGGCCCGGCACGGCCCGTTGCCCAACACTACAGGCATCAGTAAAATATTGCTGGTTGTGATATGTACTTCTAAAATGATTCAGCTGACTATCTGCATAGCCAACAGGCGTTGTTCTATCTAATTGGCGCCGCTATTTATTCTAGAAATTAAATTATTCCAATAAAGCATAACATCCAAGATATAAACAGATCAGCCCCAATAAATAAGAGGAGAAGTGAAGCTAATAGAAATTACAAAAGAATAGATTTGTATCCTCGTTGATGGGGCAGAATACAAGATATGAAAAGGCTACAATTGGGGTTGGGAGATAATCTGCACAAAAAAAAAAGGAGATATAGCAAAAGGGCTGGAAATGTAACCCTGAGATTCATGCAGAAAAGGTGAAGAGCTTTCTAGCCATCCAAAGTTTAAAAATTCATATCTAGAAACCCATTATGTAAACTCAGGATAGAAGGGATATTCAGACTCATGCATTCAACAAAGATACATGTCATTTTGTGGCTTTAGCTTGCCACAATAATTATTTGCTTCCACACTTGTAAATGGCCATTGGCCAATACTTCCCGAGAAGAAATGCTCCTACCATGTATTTCATATGTACCAAACACTGATACACCTCAAATACAGCACAGCACATCTGATACTTCCTGTAATTATCCCCAACTATTTATATTTTAAATCTTGTCCCATGGAGCGAGGATACATTTTTTGATACATCCTGGCTATTTTTTGGATGTTGTCCTGGGTTAAGCTGGCTTAGAAGTAACATCTGGCTCTGCAATTGTTTTAAGAGATAAAACCCCCTCTGGACTTCATCATGCATTCCCAAATTGAGAGAAGGCAGCTTTAAAGAGTGGGGAAACCTACGCCTGTATAATTTCTAGTAGACTAAGAATTAATATTTACAATATATATTATCCACCCCAAAGTCGTTGGATATGATCTCATGGTAAAGAGCTATCTTGGTATGATTACCACTAATGAACAGATGATCTAAATATAGTTCCAAGGAGAAAAGGAAGAAGAAAGTGAATACAAAAGAAGCATGGTGATTCCTCTAAAAGAAGGGCAACAAATGAGTGCTAACAAGTGAAAGTGTTGGCTTAAAACTAAATACCCAGTCATTGAGGCAAGAAGACAGTCTATGCACACCGTTATAGCAATAAATCTTTTGATCCATACCGATACATCACAGTTAGGGCTATAGTCCTCTTGAAGTTTTTGATAACAATCACTCAAAGTAAAGCACTTTTGTTACACACACTGTTGTTCTAGCTGAGAGTCTTGATTTGGGCAGATTCTTTGCTACAGTACTAAATTTATGCCACTGATAACAGGATATGTAACATAAAATAGAAGGACTGATGAAATCAAGCTGAAAGAATGACGGGTCTAATTGGAAAAGAGAGATAGAGAGAGAAGACAGACCAAGCATAATAATTTAGTTGATTCGAGATCCTTTAGTCTCTGAATCTGGTCGGTAGACTGTATAGGAGAAGGTACAGAAACCACAAGTAAACTGATCTCAAGCCATTAAATTATATAATACCATCCTAAACTATACAGAAGGCAACCTGAACTTGTCCTTATACAGGCCAAGTTCCTTCTTTAGTATTTTTCAAACTTTGAGCAATTGTTAACACCCCTAACCACTTTATCGAGAGAAAGTTTATAACTGAAAAATCATAGCCTGGAGGTTAGCTTTCAATAAGTGCTCATATCTAAATCACCCAGATAATTAAGTTTCAAAATTCCAATGTGCCAACACTTCTGGAAACTCAAACATGACACGACAACACTTGAAATTTTTCAAAAGTTAAGGTCTGTTCGGCATCACTTTTATTTTTTATTTTCTATTTTTAAATAAATTTACAAAAACCAAGGCATAAAAAACATGTTGGGTGCTATTGTTTTTATTTTCTATTTTTCAAAAGTCATTGTTATCATTTCTAAAAAAATAAAAGTAAGAAAGCCTTACTTCCACTATTTTCAAAAATAAAAAACTCATGCTTTTTGCCACCACCAGAACCACCACCATCTTCTACACCGCCTCTATCGTCGCCTCCACTGCAAACCCCATCGCCTCCACCATATCACTGCCATTATCATCACCGCCTCTGCTACATCGCCAAATCTCCACCACCATTGTTGTTGCCATCATCCTCATATCTATTGCACCACCACCAACAACACAATCACTGCCTCCACTATGTTCACTCACTACATTCACCACCACTACCACCGCCTCCACCACCATCATCATAGATTTTTAAAAATAACTGACTATACCAAACATGTTAATATTTTAAAATTTTAAAAATAGAAATAAAAATTTATTTTTCTATTTTTGAATATAGAAAAGTGAAAGCGATGCCAAATAACACCTAAATATCTTGTTTAGTTCCAGCCTGCCAACACTTGTGGAAACTCAAACGTGGCACAGTAGCACTTGAAATTTTCCAAAGTTAAATGTCTTGCTTATTTTAACATGTTGACAAACAAAACATTGTAGCATCTTTGCTAGAGAGCAATTAATGTAAATGCTAACACTACAATATTCTAGTGAAAAATAAGAGCATAGAACAGACAAGATGCTTATAAACCTTTGCCTCCACAAAGAAAGCATAATTACATACCCTAAATTTGCAGAACAGTGACATTAAATACCATATAGATAAATCTCAAAGTTCCTATACATGAGCATATAACTTCTATATGCATTCACACTTTATGCAATGTATTTTGTTGCAAAGAGTAAAAATATAGAGAAAAAAGTAGGAAACAACAAATAGTGCCTTCTGCTTGGTAGAAAGATTTTATTGTAAAGGCGATAAATATCTTAAATATGCATGTTCAAAAAAGAACCCTGTTTAATCTTTTTGGTGGGTTAATAACATAAAACCGTGCTTGATGATTGTAGTAATGGTACAAATGAGCAATCAGATATACATGTTACTAACGCAAGAACTACAAAATACAACAAGATAGTGCCTGAGTTCCCTAAAAATGGACACTGAGGGGTCCATAGCAGATGCAATGGCATAGTAATTGATCGTATGCTGCTCAAACAAACAAATATCTCTTGGTCCTATGTACTTGAATTTCTTTAATCACAAAGACTCAAAAGACATAACTCTGCTTGAATTGTTCTTTCTTGTTAGACTACACCAAGACTCCAATCTCCATCGATGCTCAGATGAAGGGCAACATGTTCCTCAGTAAAATCTCTGTTTCAGATTCATCATTAGGACAAGAGATGAAGAACTAAAAATTTGCACAACCCAAGATTTTTTTTTTAAAAAAAAATGTCCTTGTTATATATTTAATAATCCAGCAAAGGCTAACGTAGACATCATGTTCAACTCTTTCCTCAACTCCTAAAAGAAATGCAACATTCGATGACAATGCTGGGCTCATGGAACCATGATAATGCACTAATGCAATACAGACAGGCTAAAAGATATAAACTGAATCATTTTCATCTACCATGAAACAAATATGCTCTTACGCAATTAAAAAGTCAGTTCCTAAAAGGAGTTGTCACTACATAACCAGCGAACTATGTTCAGTTGATTAAAGAAATAGTAAGCTTTTTTTTTCCCAGAACAGCACATCTATCCATGTACAAAATAATGCAATGGGCAAATTACAGTCAGTAAATTTTCTAACATTTCAAACTATTCAAAGCAGTAACGTGAGAAAGGAGATTGAGAGGAGCGTGAAGAGCAAGAATAAGAACAAGTTGTTCCTTTTTTCTAAGTTTATCTTTCATTTAGCCATTGTGGGAGTAATATTCCATATTCCTAAAATTACTTCAGAAACACCAACAAACCAATGCTTCCACCATCAGCAACACCCAGCAGTACTAAAGTTTGCCCCATCAATAAGACAGCAACAATGGAAAGCCCTGAAAAAATTCTGAAAGCTATAACAAGACCTACTTCTACTTTTGATTGGACACCTTCTTCTTTGAAGCTGCAGTGTTCGCCTGCGGCTTCGGGTGGCGATCGGCCTCGCTCGGGTCCAACCATTTCAGCGGGTGGCGATTGAACAAGGGCCAATTGGGCACCGTAATCAATGCAGTCAGGACAACTCCAGACCCATAGATAAGCATCATAATCTGGAAGGAGCCGATCGCATATCCGACCCCAAAAGCAACAACTCCGAACACCACCAGCGAAATCAGCATCAAAATCTCCGAGCGCTTCTGTCCTTGCCAATCCATCTAAAAGAAAAAAAGGAAGAAAGAAACATATCTAAATTGGCCGAAAAAAAAACAGAACTTTGCAATAAAACCTCTAAAAAAATCAGAATATAACCAAAAAGAACCAAATTGTAGCAGGATTAGCGATCCACCCACTAAAAGTTAAGGATTAAACGCCCTAAGATCACAAAAATCGCTAGAAGAAACAAAGGGATCGATCCATAACCCGAGATTGCCAAAGCGTGAATTGAACGTTCGATCAAGATTCAGAGTGATGTTTAAGAATATCACAAGGGGAAGAACGAAACTGGATTGGTTTGAATCGCAGCGCAGAACGAGGAGGATGAGGCGATCGTGGGTTAGGACTGGATCAGAGAAAACCCTGACGTAAAAGCTAACCCTAACCCTAACCGAGATGATAGCTTCTTACCGCGGGAAGGCTGAATTCGCCGCAGTGTCGGAACGAAGGGCTGCGGAGAGCGTCAAGCCGACCGGATCGGGTTGGATTGAGATTAGACTTGGATGGAGTCGAATTGAACATATACAGCAAAACTCCATGAGCTTGCCCTGAAGCTAACCCGACCTACCAAAAGGGACTAGAATGCCTAACCCGAACAGCCTAAACTGTTTTGAACCCAACTTGCTAATTTCTTTAGAATCATGTCATTATTTAATAAAAAGCATATCATTTTTGGTGTTCTTATACGAAAGTATGAAATACATCCATAGATGATCATGCATGCAGAAGCATCCATAGCACCATGAATAGAAACTTTATAAAAAAATAAGCTATCCGGAGATGCATACAATTTCGAGGTATATTATAATAGATTTTAAGGGCCCACCTTTATTGTCTATATTTATTATTTTTCAAGCTAGATTTTTTTGTTAAACTTGAGGATTTCAATAGGTGGGAAAAGAAATCTTTTTTAAAAAATAAGTTTAAATAAAATAGATGAAAAAAAAGAAGAATTGGGGTAAATTATAAGTGACCATCCAAGGACTATAAGAAATAAGAGGAGACAATGATGAAAGTAGAGTGAAACAGGTGGAGTAAACCACAACTCGAGGTTGATTGTGGCAGGTAGGCAGCGCACTTGCGTTATGACTGCTATTAGAGCTGAGCTCAGGGCAGTATGGAAGGGGATCACATATGCGAAGAGTTTCCTAGGGGCTGACCGTATTATCCTGGAGGGAGACTACTATAGTGATTGAATGGATTCATCAGGTTAAGCGACAGGGCGATGACCATCCGTTATTCAGGGATATCTAGAGATTGGTATTCGGCTGTCGTTTTATTCAGGTTGCTCATGTGTATCGAGAGATGAAAAAGGCTGCTGACTGAGTTGGTTTCTTTGCTGCTCATCATTAGGAAGAGATTTTGTGGACATGGTCCAACTCTGCCCCTACATCTTTGTATCATCTTATTCCTCTTGACTCTACTGATAGTACTCATATTTGATTGACGTGTACTATCGTTTAACCAAAAAAAGAGTTGTCGCTGCAGCAAGGAAAGTGAGTGCTTAATTGAGATCCTTGATGGTTAAGAGGTTGATGATTGCTTTTTTTTTTTTCTTTTAACAATACTATTGTTTCTCCAAGAATCTCCTCTAACCCAGGTTTTGGTTCAACAAAAATGGGTTTGACTGTTAGTCTAGATCTAAATTATCATTTCTATTTTATAAGTCCAAAATATTTCAAGAAAGTTATAAAAAAAATATAATATAATATATATATATATATATATATACACTTTTTTTGAGCATCCTTCACGACTCACGTCCGATGAACGGTTTATTGGACCACGTTTGGAAAGAGTTAACAGAATTCGCAACCAACCGTTCGGATTTGGATAAGTTTCTTTTATCCGGTTGGACTCACTTCAGATATCGGATCCGGATCTGAATTTTAGATTTTTTTTCTTTTTTTCGAATTTCAGATCCGGGTAAAGATTCGGATATCCAATAAAAAGCTATAAATGCCGAACCGCGCGCGGGCCCGCCGATCGGCGCGCTCTCGTCCGCGTGGTTTCTTGTACTCTCCGATCGTCCTCTCTCTCCATTCCCCGACCGCCGACCTCCGTGACGCGGCCGCCGACCGTCGATCATCTTGGCCAAGGCCAGCTGACCGTCGACCAGGCCACCACCGCCGCAAGCATCGACCGCCGTGGCCCGTGGACCGAACCGCCTCCATCGACCTTTGTCCCAGGTATCTGCCCTTCTCTCTCTCTCTCTCTCTCTCTCTGCCTTCCCTTCTCTACCCTTTTCTCTTCCCCCCCTCCCCACGCGTTATCTTCATCTCCTCACGCTACCGGGCTGTTGCTCCTTTTCTTGGAGCCGTCGCTCCATGAAATGACTCTGGAACTTCATAATGAGAACTATAGTAAACCATCATGTTAAATTTTTGCTAAAAATTAAATCATTTGTCATTGTGTAGGGGTCCGGTGCTTGACTGGACCGTAAGAATGTTTTATGTGCAGCTAAATCAATCAGCTAGTATTGGATGAAACTAATATGTTACTGGGGGTATTACTACTATATGACTTGATGTTATGCGAGCTGTTAAGGAAAAATTTTAGATACAAATCTGTGTATTTCCCGAGAAAGAATGCTGGCATGCAAGATCGAGTGGATCGATCGAGGAATTTGATTAAGCTAAGATACAGGGTTCAGTCCTGTCTTTCACAATTCTAGTAGAACGAGCATTACGCAAGGAATGAAAGTAATAAGAGAGTACTAACTCCCAGGTAAGTGAGATAAACCAATGAGATTGATTTCACAGGGATATTCAATTACAAGCCATGAAGGTAAAGGAAAAAAACTCATGATAAGAGGGGGAGATGAGTCATCTCTGTTCTTCTAATCATGACCAAGTCCGCCGTTCAAATCCCATATAAAAGGAGTAAGTATGATATTTTGCTTATATGCGGGATTTGAGCTGCTTTCTCGATTGTTGCTGCTAAATTCGGATCGAGGTCGGAGTTCAACTCAGCTTACCTTGAGGTCAGCAAGAACCGAGCTAAGCGGGGTGGCCGAGTGTGCTAGAGCTAGCTTCCTCCGGGGACGGCCTGCAAAAAGTCGGTTCGCTGAAAAGTTTTCAGTGGAGAATCCTTTGATGCTTAAGTCGGAATAGAGAAGCGACAGTGAAAGGGAGAAATTCAGCGGAGTTGAGTTTTCTATGAATGATATTGCATACCTGAGGTCCTCCGAACTACCCCTTTTTATAGGGGGGTCGGTTTTGTCGTTATCTGGGCTGATATGACGTGTGCCAGTGGTCAGGCATACATCTACGGTTTGGGCATCATTCCGCGTGGGTGGCGTATGGTCCTAACAGCGTGCCGACTGCAGTGCTGCCATAACGGCGGGTTGCCGGAACGGTTAGTCTTTATTGGCACGTGTTGATTGGCTCTTTTGTTGGAGCCGAAGCAGCTCGTCTAGCTTGGTTGGCTCCTCAGCTGAGGCCGAAGTTGCCTATCTCGGTTTGTATCGAGGTCGAGGAGGTCAGTCTGGTCTGAGGTCAAAGTATCCAATATTTTCTCTATCATCGATGATAAAAAGATGTTTACCACCAATTTCACAGGTTGCTCGAACTCTACATATGGATGGTTGACCCTCCATTATATGGTTCTTTTTACCTCCATGTGCGAACAGGTTAAACCTTCAATCTATGGGTTCTTTGACATCTATGGAGGAATAGGTTGAACCTTCGCTCTGGATCACCTTGATGTTCGAGCATATTGAACTTTTGCTCTTTCAGCAGAATTGGAGCTGCATGGATTGATGGTTGGAAGATCATTCACTGTTGATAAATACTTTGGATCCTAGAATTATAGGAGGAGGTCGTCTAGTAGAGCTGTGTGTTGAATGCGTCGAAGGGGATCAAATGGATATTTTTTCGCTTTTATGATGTGGAGTGAAAGTTATTTTCAGCAATAACTTCCTTTAGGAGGCAGTTCATTGTCATGGTAACTTTTTTTTCTGGTGGTTAGTAGCAGTTTCTTACATAAATAACTCTCCTTCGAATGGTTGTTGTCGCAAATAATCACCATATGTCCCGATAACTCCCTTTAGGAAGCTGATTTTAGTGTCAAACCCCCTATATATGGCCTTTTATGTGAGTCAGAAGTGGCCAAGAGCCTTCAGAGCGTCACACCAGCAATAATCAACCAAATTAATATTGATCGGCCCGATGTTTTTGATCATTTACTATAGTTAGTTGATGGCTGATAACTTTTGGGTGTAAGCATTGCCTACCATGACTCCATGAAAATGGATATTTTTGTTGAGCTGAATAACCATAAGTTCACATGGAGTTTGATAGTCTGCCTAGTTTTGACTTAATAGTGTTCATGGTGGATTGAAACTGAAAGTATCTATCAGATGCATCCCATCACCAGCAGTAGTATTTTCACGACATTCTCTAGCGGTCATTGTGGAAGCTTCTTTGGTGAGACTAGAGTGAGATACTTTGGTTGGCTAATATTTGTGTTTTGTAACTCTAAAATTGTTGTGCATTGTTATATGTTTAATGAAATAATATTTGTGTCTGCTACTTTGAAATTCAATATTTTGATTTCTTTTCATATTCTTGTAGGGCATTTTTTCAATTTCTAATAAACATATCTTGCATGTTAAAAAACTAAGGGCCTGTTTGGCATCACATCCAATTTTCAATTTTCAGTAATTTTTTTTACAAAAACACAGAAATCGGGCAGGATTGGTGTTTTACAACCCAGTTTGTATTTTGTCTTTTGAGAACTCTCTCGGTGTATAGAAATTGTGGAAGTTAAAAATCTAATTTCAAAAGCTTTTGAAAACCAAAACTGCTCGTGAGCACCACCATCGTCACTGCCACCACCACTTCTGCTGCCACCCGTTGTAGCTGCCCAACACCATCCATCAGCCACTTCCCCCACCGCTTGCCGACCACCACAACAGCTGTCACCACCACCATCGCCACCGCCACATCCACCACCAAACACAACCCAAATGACAATGGACAGGTTTTGGGTTTTGAGCTCGAAAAAAAGAAGAAGTAGAAATTTGGTTTTAGTTAGTAAAATATGAAAATTGGGAGTAATGCCAAACACTGCTTAAGTTACATACAGATATAGAAATTTCAGAACATAAAGGAGATAACTTGGGATTGTGGATTTTGCATAGTTGCATAAGTGGGCATATTATTTTAAATAAAATAACACCCTAGATATTAATGCAAACCTTCGAGGAACATATTTATGCACTTTATTATCTTCTTTCAAACATACATTAGTTTCCTTGGACTCCTGATCCACATTTGCATGCTTGACACATCAGGTTTTGTTACTGTCTTACTGACAAATTTCTTCCTTTACCATGGATTATGTTATGCTTGTAATTTTAAGATTATATACACTACTAGGTCTACTTCTTGGAATATAAACTATTCTGTGGGAGTGGTTTTGTTATATGTTATGAAGTTTACATCTGTATCACTATAAACTATGGAGTAAACATTGGTTCTCAGCAGTTCAGGACCGGATTATTCCTGGTCATTTTACATCTTTGCTTATTATCCTAGGACAGATTTGAATGTTATGCTATGTACATGTTTCCCTTCCCTGGTTTGTATGGCATATCTCTCTTCCCTGGTTTTATGGGCATAGAGCTGACTATTATTAATTGTATTCTGCTGGAGCTTGGCCATGTAGATGTACCCCATATGATGAGTAGCCTTGGCGTGCTCCTACCTCACTCTGGAACCAGGTTGGGGAAAAAAACTATTCCTATCTATTAAGCCCTTCTTTATATATGTAATTGTTGGTGGAATATTTATGTTATTGGAAATAACCTATCCTTGTTGAGACCACCCTTTGTTGGCCTGAATGCTTGATTAGTTCTTGTTTGATCCCTTTTTGATAAACTGCTTGCTTGCACAATCTATTCTCTTTAAAATATCATTTTCAGGTGAACCGACCACCTTTGTATACTCATGCAGAGGACAATATGCTTTCTGCACCTAGCGACAATGTGTTGGCTGTTGCAGGATCGAGACCAGGAAATGAACTGGCTACTGTTCCTCAGTCTCTTCAAGCTCCCAGGTCCAGGTGGAAAGCAGCGGACCTCCAGTCTTGAGTCGTCCATAATGCTGCTCACAGATCACCAGGGTGCTGTATACACCATGAAGTTCAACCCAGCAGGAACTGTGACAGCATCTGGATCCCATGACAGAGATATCTTCTTGAGAGGACACAAGAATGCAGTTCTGGACCTCCAGTGGACCACCGATGGAACCCAATTAATCTCAGCAAGCCTTGACAAGACTCTTAGTGTGAGGACCTGTGAGGACGTGCATTTAGTCCCACATTGGTTATTCACCAAAAAAATCTTGGGTACTTGTATAGGACTAAAAAGTCAAAAAAAAATACCTTTCGACTGACCATTTTGGGTGAGGTCCTACATTGTTATAAATGGTATCAGAGCGAACTCGGCCCATAACCTATGTAGACTAGGGG
The DNA here is from genome assembly GCF_051530095.1 of Phoenix dactylifera. Lineage (NCBI taxonomy): Eukaryota > Viridiplantae > Streptophyta > Magnoliopsida > Arecales > Arecaceae > Phoenix > Phoenix dactylifera. Next base: position 25,223,380 of record NC_143198.1, on the reverse strand, counting down.
ACGCTACAATATGGGTTCATGGAAGCTAACCATAGGCCGATCATGATACTTATGATTAGAGTTAAACTTTTAGCCTATCGAGGATATCAAGACTTGAACGGAGGGATCCATGCGAGCGTGTGTTTAGTCCCACATCGGTTATTCGCTGAGAAGATCTTAAACGAGGACGTTGGGGGCTTACATAGGGGAGCATGTGAGAACTATGCAGGTGTGCGTTTAGTCCCACATCGGTTATTCACCGCTGGCCTTTTTGGGTGAGGTCCAATGTGACATTTAGAGCATGTTTGTGAACTCATGCTGCCCTTCACGCAGAGGTCCAACCCTTGTTGTGAGTGGCTCCAATGATGGGACAGCCAAACTCTGGATCTTCGTATGAGAGGTGCAATCCGGACATTTCCAGACGAGTATCAGATCACTGCTGTCAGTTTCTCAGATGCAGCAGATGAGATCTTTTCCTGCGGGTTAGACAATGATGTGAAGGTGTGGGATCTTCGCAGAAATCAGGCGATAACGACTCTCCAGGGCCAGGGGGGCATAATAACAGAAGGCTGCTAAATTTAGCAGTGGTGGGTGTAGCTTCTGTATGGTTTGATGATGATATAGTGCAAAGAAATTAGTGATGGGTGTAGTTTTTATATGGTTTGATGATGATATAGCAAAAAGAAACTAGCAGCAACAACAGTTGCTTTACAGTTTGATCAATTGTTCCATCTAAATCACACGGTAATCTGATATTTTGAGAATGGCAGTGTATGTCAAAAACAACAGAACAACTGCTAAATTTATGTTCATGTTTTTTTTTTCTCTTTAAACTTTTGCTTTGCAGACAGGATTTCATTGATGGGTCACCTGTCGCTGTTAACTTATGTTACACTTACCACATTCTTGATCCATCTTGCTCAATGTCAGTGATGCAGGTTTTGTATTGTTATATCTCTTTCTTCAACTTGTGTTGGGTGGCGCATGTCTAAGCTACTGCTTTGCTGCTGTCCTATTTTCTGCTATTGCTTTTGTTCTTCACCGGAGAGCAGTGAGTAGATTTAATTCTTCAGTAATCATTTCTATAACTATAATATTTTAATTATGTTTACTGGATAATTTTCCTATTTTGTACGTTATGGAGCAGATCGAAGCCTGGTGTCCATCAAGTTTGATTGTCTGTGAGACACAAAACAAGTCACTAAGCCCCCTTTGATGCTCTCTGTGCTTCAGTATACGTAAATTCAGTGATCTACAACTGTTAAGAGGCTTTTGGGCTTATTGACCATATGGCTCAATCCTTTGATGGACTGCACCTAAACCTACTCACGCCTGTACAATTACACCAGTGGCATGACTATGCTTAGGGGTGTAAGTGGATTACCTAATATCCATATGGATAGAAATTGGAGTACCTGACTAACACTATAGCAAAATTCGAAAAAGCCAACTCATCATTGCTGATGCTAGGGAGATGCGTTGGTAAATTTGGTTCCCGCGCCAAATTTTGCCGACGCTCGGGAACCAAATTTACCGACGCATCTAATGAGTGTCAGCAATCTGAAAGAACATATATTGTCAAGCATCGTCGGAGGTCTCAAGCTAAGCCAACGTTGTCAAGCGCTGGGAGTCGGCTTGTGACGATGCTTTTAAGCGTCGTTGTTGTCCTCCAGTCTAAAACGATGCTTATAAGCGTCATCGAAGGTCGAGACCTAAGACGACGCTTATAAGCATCGTCGTAGGCCAACTCTCCAAATCAAACCCAGCGCCTGATCCGGAGTCCTTATTCTGCCCTAGCTAGCCTCCTTTTTCTCCTTTCCGATGCTGAGAAGCTCTAGCCCCTATTTTTCTCCTCTCCAGCACCGACTGACCGACCCCATTCCTCTCCGCTCGAGGTATTTTTCTCTTCCTCCCTCCTTCTTGCTTGTTCTCCTCCTTTTTTTTTATGTGTTTGTGGGTGTTTTTTTCTTCGTTAATTTGTGATTTACGCACGCTATTTCTAGTTTCTAGCTTCACCTTCGCCCTAGGATCTTTTCCTCCTCCCTCCTCTCCGGCACCAACCGACCAGTCCTGAAACCTCGATCGAGCTTTGCGTCTGTCCAAGATCTTCTCTTCCTCTCTCTTTTCCAGCATCGACCGGTCCGAAGCAACAATCGATCGAGGTCCACCTCTGCCCGAGATATTGCACTATGCTCTTAACTCTTACCACAAAATTAGAATGTCACATTGTGCCATTAGAACTATTAATTTAGATACGATTGGGATATGGATCTATTACCGATTTGAACTGGCAAGGGATGTAGTCCAGAATCTAGTACGAGACTATTAGGAAATGTGAGATCTAACTTCAAGTTAGGTCATCTTCATAACCAATAGGAAGGCCGATGAATGCATTTCCTAAAACATCTTTTTATATAATAATTAGGTGTGACTGTTTCACTCTTTACTTTATGACAAGAGATTCCTACTTTTATGAATCGCAAACTATGCTTTCCAGCATAAGAAAAACATTGTTTATATAACGAAAAATAGTACTGTTGTTACTATGCTGATTTGGAAACCCGAGTTCATCCATGGACTGATTCGGAACTAGAGCAGAGTGGATGGCTGCTGAACTTTTTTTTTTTTGGCTACCATGGTAGCAAGATAGGATTAGGTTGGAGCCTGCAGGGTTAGGTGGGCACTGTATTCCCGCATGGACAAATGAGGTTCTGGAGTGGTGTGATGGAAGGATATCTATGATCACTGACTTGGAATTGGAGCCTCCAAGACTCCAACCACGTTCATATAGATCTGCTCCAGATGACGGATGATTAACGTGCTCAAAATCTTAGGACTGTAGGATTAATGACCCTTCCAATACCTCCAGTTTTTTTCTTCACTCTCTCTTCCATACTTTATTCTAAAGTTGAAACTTTGCTTCACCTCGCGAACAGGATATCATGTGAATCAGATGGCCGGAGGCATCCACGAACCCCATAAGTTGCTTTTAGAATATATTTTCATTTGTTGATGGCAACAAAGGAAAATCATAAGGAAACATGGTGGAGCGAGTTGCTGGTTATCCTGCCAAGTGAATGTCACCTTTCTGGTCATAAAATCCATATACTATGCATTGAGATGGGTGCTCTAAGCCCTATATCGCTTAATAATATTATGATTCAGTAGTTTCATTTTGTCTTGTTTTACTTGTTGATGCTAAGCATTTTACTTGGATACTTTTTAAATTAATATAATAATTCAGACGTTTGATGTAATACTTTATGTGGACATTAACATTGAATAATTAATCATTACTTATATTATTTTTTTTAAGTTCCAATAATGATGGAGAGAAATTGTTCTGATAGATTAATAGTCATTGCTCGAGGTCTGAATAATATTGTCAACGGATATGATGGGTTCATTATAAATGGTTTTAAATTTCATACTAAAAAGCGTGAGAAATTTAGAACAATTCGAAACAGTGGGGTTATAGTTGAGGCAGACGGAAAAGTTTATTATGGTGCCTAACAGATATTTATGAGCTGGATTATTATGGAAAGTTTAAGGTAGTATAATTTCGATATGATTGAATGGATATAAACTCATCTAAAGGTTTAAGGTAGGACATAAATGGATTCACACTTGTAAATTTTTTAAGGTTGATATATACTAGTGTGTTATTGAAAGATTACCCATTCGTTTTTTCATCTCAAGCTCGACAAGTATTTTTTGTGCAAGACTCAAAAGATAAGAATTAGTTTGTTGTCATTAAGACTAAGCCTAGGGACTTGTATAATATGAGAAAAGGGTTGGAAGAGGAGGATGATGAGACTTATACTTAGTATATGACTTATAATATTGTGCCAACTGATGAAGACTTATACTCAAGGGAGGAGGTTGTTATGGAGGACGAGACGAGGACCCACTCGAGCAAAGGATGTGTGACAGCTTCCTCAGGGTGAGAAGATCGTCATCCAATGCAACGAATTAGGGGAGCCCATCAAGAGGGCTAGTGGCCTTTTATCAAGTTTCTTAGGATCAGTTACATGTAAGGGTCAGCTGTATCTGCTCAACTATACGAAATGGAATGATATGCTTCGTTCATATAAAGTTGAGCTTCTTGGAGTTATACAAGTAAAGAATTGAATTTGATTTTTGTTAATTTGATACCTTCTTAGAGTTATACAGGTCAAATTGGCATGGCACGACATGTAATGGCCTTTGATGGTGCTTAAAAGTGTGGGCAAAGGCCCTAGATGGGCTGACATTAATAAACGTTGGCGGAAACCGAACATAGGGGTAGCGTCGACAGAAGCCCGACTAGGCTACCCCTATGTTCGGTTTCTGCCGATGTTTATTAGCGTCGACAGACTCCAAAATGGGCCGACACTAATAAGCGTCGGCCCAAGCCTAGATAGGCCCTATACTAAAAAATGAGCCGACGCTTAGTACTCAAAAATAAGCCGATGCTCATAAATTGGGTTTATGCCGATGCTTTTAAAAAGTGTGGGAAAAAAATTTTTCCACCCTCACTTGTCCGACGCTTTTGTGATGCTTTTGGAAGCGTCGGCGCTAAAATTTCTTGTGCTTATAAACATAAGTAAAGGCGCTAAAAAGCGCCAGAAAAGACTTTCTTTTTAGTGTAATATCCGTGTTTGTATACATATCCATCGAAGAAAAACAAATATGGATATAAATAAACAATTATCCGATCCGTATTCGAATATCCAATTTCATCTAATTTTATATAGCACATACAAACTTATAAGAAAAATAAATGATCATACTAATATACTATTAACTTAATTCACCATCCACCTAGTAATATCTTTGATTCTGTGGTCATAAGATTTAATTATATGATTTATATTCGTATCTATATTCATACTTTTGGTGGACGATTTATATCCATATTCATTTAAAATAAATATTAATATGAATTTTTACATCTGACTAGCATCTCTGTATTCATCAAACAAAACAAACATAAATATGGATAACCAGTATCCAATCCGATTTCAACTCTAACTATAGTTGTTTAGAAGAGAGAGAGAGAGAGAGAGAGAGAGAGAGTGTGTGTGTGTGTGTGTGTGGAGTAAAGCCAGCTAGGCCTGACTGTAAATTGGGGACCTGCCTTCATACGTGTTTCTCCAATAGTAAGGAGAGAAGGAGACATCACTTGTTGAAATTGGAATAGAAGCTAGCCTGAAATATATAATTATGTCGCTCTCGCAATTGCAAACATCCGTTGCAGACCTCCTACACAGGTGAAGATAACAGATCTCCAACAATGGAGAGTAACAGAGGCTGCTGTTGGACAATGGATACATGGGGTCAGATCCCATCAATGTACTCGCCGATCTCTCAATTTTTACAAGGCTGGTGTGCAAGCTATACCTAAAAATTAATTCTCATATTTGGAGTATAAGCCTGAAGATGCTTCCTAGTTTTCACATAAAATTCCATGATACATATACAACAACTTATGAACATCTCTGTCATGTTTCATGGGTTAGACAGGCACTATATCAATATGTTGAATCAAGCTGAGGACCTATCAATATTTTCAGGGGAATCTACTTTATTTTTCTTTCTGGACCACTTTTATTTATTTATTTTTGTATTTCTTTATAATTTATTGGAGGAATGGCCCAGTATTAAAATTTGAAGATGATTTTGCTTTTGGCCTCAGCAAGCACACACACCAACCATGCTTATGTGGAGTTGAATGCACATGTTTTGATAGCCAATGCACATATTTTTAATACTAATGCATTTTTTTTGATAATTAATGCATAAATTGTTATACATAAATTGTGTAGCCAAAGGGAAAGTATCTAAAGATTTCAAAACTGGGTCATTATTCCAAGAGGAAGAAGATGATTCAGAAATGCAAAAATGGAATCTAAGCATGCCGTTTTAACAAAATTCCAATAATTCTTGGCATTGTATTCCATCTTCTCTCTCTCTCTCTCTCTCTTTGTTCAAACATCTCGGCGTCGATCTAAATATCTTGTTTTGTTTCCCTGCCGACATGTCCCGATCATTTGTTTGGTGAGAATGGCGACATGAGTTTAATTCATATATCATTTTTTCAAATGTCATGTATTTAGTAATCATTTGATTGTTATTCTTCAGGCGGTAGTTATGGAGAACATTAGTACTAAAAGTATGAAGATGTTACTTGGTTACTTGATGTTTTCTTTTGTATTGGTCTCCTTATCTCATGGTCCCAATCAACCAACAACATGGCTTCCTTTTCAAGAAGAGATCATGATCCAAGAATGATAAGTTAAAATAAAGCCTTGTGTCCCCATATTTTCCCTCACTCCATCCATCAATCCAATTTCTTGGCTCCTTTTATGTCCGAGTGATCTTCCGTCACCATGGAAAGGGATGTTGTTTTCACTTTTTTTTTTTTTTTTCCCTTCCGTTCTAGTGGCCCATCACATTACGCGATCTCAATCACTTGAAACGAAGAGGAGCAATTTTGTCTCGGCCATTTATTTGCTAGAGTACCAATATTCCAATTTGCTTTCCAAGTCATGCACATTTGTTTGCTAGGTCAAAAGGCACCTACATGTGTGCGTAGAGATCAAAATTATCTGCCTTCAAATAAAATCTTTCAGGTGAAAAGCTCAAAGTGAGTACGACATTTTCATGATTTAGATTACATGATCTTGACTTGAGAAAGCTAAAAGTTGACTATTTGAACTTGCATGTCTGTCTCGTGTGCCTATGATCCATAGATGCTTAGACTGGAGATGACTAAAATTACCCCGATACATGTGAAACACAACTTTCTTTAGTTTAACGCAATCAGATTTGGGTGTGGATTTGTCCCTTCCTGTTTTATTCACGACATTCTTACTGCTGTTGCTAAAAGAAGAATTATAACAAAACAACGATCTAAAAAGTTGGTAGTCCCAAGTAGGCTAATTATATATATTTAATAGGCTATTTGACGAAATTGGTGCCCCTCTATTTAGCTTCACCGTGTTCCTTTTACGTACCTTATGTTTTTCCACTTAATTTCATTTCATGATTCTGTATTCTGGATTTGTGGTTACCATAGTTTTAGACAATAATGAATGTTACAAAGGTTTCAGGCATTTTTCTACTATCTTATAAACACGAGCAGTAGTCTACAAGAATAGCCATTATATCTGTAATTAGAATTTTTAAAACTATTACCTGTGCCTGGCCCACGTCCATGACCACAACAGCCATGCACCATGCGTACCACGTACGTCCTGATCTGACACCTCAACTTCCTCCATAACTTTTACACTTAGCATCAAGTGGGTCTTAATGCCTGTTCAATTATTGTATAAGTTAATCTTTCATTGAGCTGATGTTTATAGGCTTGTATAGGGCCCATCACCTTTTTTGCAACCAAATCATTCAATATATTTCAGTTCCTCGATTACAAAAATAATATGGTCGAGTCTAGCAATTAATATTCTTAATATCTTCTTGATTTTTTTTTTTTTTTTTAAGGTACAAACACTTCTTTAAGTGTTTGAGGATTACCGTTTTCTCTTCTTTCTTTTTGATCTTTTCGACCCGTCCGAGAGGGTCTAAAACTGCTATAAGAGCCATTCTAACAGAAAATAGCAGCTATTATTGTTTATTATTTTTTATTATCATATCATTGTCGCAGTCATTATAGCAAATTAGCAATGATCATTTTATTTTAATATTGAAATTGAAATATAATAATGTTTTGAGAGAAATAACATATATTATAAATATTATAATGGCCAATAATTACGATGCAATAACACTTTATTGAAACCAGATACAGAAAATGAACCCAAGGAAAAGGATGACAGCATTACTCTATCTTTCGGGTAATAAAACTATATGAGTCATCACATTATATACCTGACCGTTGGGATAAAGAAAAAAAATTTGGATACCTTCCAAAAAGAAGATAAAATTTCTGAAATTATTAGAATTCTATCATGTTAGGACAAAGGTCGAAACTAAGAAACTCCTTGACCATCTGTATTTTCTTTTGAAAATTGAGTTATAGTCCAAGAACTAAAATTTTTATTAACTAAAGGTGTCAATGGTCAAGCTTGTCCAGCCCGACACAAATGTAGACCAAGGATTTAGGAATTCAGTTTTTTTATTTTTTTTTCTCTCACAGGCCAATTTACAGTGGCTCAAGCACCCAAGTCCACTTGCACCAAATGTTTAAGCAAGGGCCCTGCCTAGATTGATTTAGTGTTTATAGAGGTTATAGGCTCAATTAATTATTAGGGCCTAAACATTCAGCTAAAGATTAGTTTTCTTAGGTTTGGTTGTCGTTTAAGCTTAGCCTTATGGTGGGCCCACTGGGATAGATAAACCAATCTCAAACCCCATTTTTTGAAACAATGTACAAAAGAAGACGAGCAAACTAGCTCATCTACACGATACCAATACCATACGTACATAATATGTAAATATGGCTAATACCATCTGTCGTTCGTTCAACCCAGACTGCACATCGTGGGACAAATATATAAAAAATAGCCAAAAGAATGATTGGAGTATAAGAAAAACTTAATACCCAAATCTGATAATTTGGAAGCACTTCAATCTAAAACCCTAGAAATCTTATGGAATTCAAATTTTCTTCTAACATGCTTTTGCCATGCTGAATACTAGTATATAAATGAATTTTAATTTTCACAGTGCCGGACTCGAAAGACCTATTATTAGGGTTGAGCTCAACCAAAAACATCTTGTCCATGAGACATAACTCACCTCCCAAAGAGCCACATGAGACATAACTCACCTCCCAAAGAGCCACAGTGATCCAGTGGATATGTGAGCAGGGGCGGACGCGGGACAGACATCCTCTTCTCGACGACAGTTGGTACGAGGTTGTAGTGACTTTCAGATAGTGTATATGTATCGGAAGGTGAATAGAGCCGCCGACTAGATCGCTTTTTATGTTGTATAGCACTTTGGAGAGGTCCTCTAGACACACCAGGCAGTCGCTCCAGCATAGTTATATCAGATTGTAGCCTTTGATTCTGCTGGCTGCACCTACACCAGAATTGGGTGAGCAGCCGTTGTACCAAAAAAAAAAAAAAAACGCCAAAACCCAATTCCTTTCTAGACTGGCCAGCTGCAGCAGAACAATTTAGCTAAAAAACAGATAGAATTCATTAGCACGTGCGGGAGGACCAGGGTGTTGGTTACGTGGCTTCGAGCGGTGTCAACAGGACCCCGTTGGGCGGTAGCTGTCGGAGCAGCATCTTTTCTTTGTTTTTGGACGCGAGGAGGAAGTGGGGAAAATTAAAGTGATGTCGGGCGAGAGACCTCCCTTTTTTTTTCTTTTTTCTTTTTGCTAAAAAGAGACCTCCCTTTGTGCCGACGCTCCGCCGGTCAACGCACGTCAGATGGGTCCCACCGTCCATGAAGCAACGACACGTCAAACACGAGGTCGGACGCCATATTATCGCCTCTCTTGTGAGATAAACTTATCAACCATTACTACTACTAATATTATTATTATTATTATTCACATAGTCTAAGAATAATACATCTGATTTTGGGCCACTTGACTTCAAAAAATTATGATGTGTAAGAACCAATCAATTAACAACGTATACGAGGCCTATAAAGTGATGTTTTAATTTGAGATTAGATACGTACGTCTCATCCAAACCCGGCCTAATAAAAGACCTGCTTGTGGAATATTGGTTTGTTTCTTAAGAGAATGAGGTTAAATGAACCTGGCAACTAAGTGTTTCATGAACTAGTGACTCATTTGTTTGTAGCTTGCTTCCCTTCGACAACAAGTGAAAGAGGATATTCACTCATGCCTATCTTCAAAAACTCACCAACTTCTTCTCGCTTCATCGAATGCTTTGTAAAAGTTAAACCGTAATTTTGGTATTTGTCATAGATAGTTACTAGAAAGAGATTGCTGTAGTAAGCTAGGGTGAGTGTATGTAGATTATTTGTTTCTAATCTTTGATGAGTTTTCTTTCCAATGCCAAATGGACCAAGAAAAGGATGGTTACGTAACCGTGATGTATTTATGCAGGTGGATTCCAGTGAAGTGAAGTTGATTTAAATAATTCCATGAAGAAAAGTAGGCGTTGGTGGGAAGAAGTGCATGAAATCCAACATCCTCTATTTTTCCCTTTTTACTGTTTGCTCGTCACCCTGGCCATTGTTTAGTCCCCACCTGTTGACTTTCAAAGGAATGCATTGAAAACCTTTAAACAAGAGGTAGACTGGAAGCTTGGATATGGTTCGTGGTTAGTGGTCATTGTTAGTCTTGTAGGGTATAATTAATTGGATAATGGAGAACAACTTGCGAGCAAAAACTCTCCTGGCTCCCTTTACATCTTCAAATGCTCAGGTCTGTCAAGGGATCATTCGTCTCCTTTGGTTTACCTTTCCACCTCTCTCATCCATTCCATTGCTTTGCCATGATGGAAGCTTGGATTTGGATTTGCATCTCAATTAGTTAGCAACACAAAGGTCAATCACTAATCCATCGATGTAAGTTGCCAAGGAAACATTGCGTCAATCATCATAATGTTAAAAGGACCACCTTTGAGCACCAAGTCAGAAAACTCTCCTTATGCTGCAATTATTGTCTTTAGGACTAAGTCTGGCTCAACAAACCTTGACACTTTTTAAGTTAAAATCGCCTCGCTTAAGTAAACCATTGCGTCGATCTGAGGAGACCTTGTTCTAGATAAACCAAAATAAAGTTCATGTTTTTTTAGTTTCTCAAATGGCACACTAAAGGCAACAACTATTACATGGCATAAAAAAATGAGGAGAAAAAAAAGGAATAATATTGTTGTAGTATCCAATACCTAATGATGTAAAAGAGAAGAGAGTGTGGTGAGCTTCAGTGTGTGAATGACCAATTCCTCTTATTTCTTTCTCCTTCTTTGGCTAATTGAAACCAAACAGAAGAAAATGAAAGAAAAAAGATTAGGTTGCCAAGCTTTAGTGGCATGATCCATCGAACACCAATACGTACATCAAACTTCAAGATTCACATTACTTTCCTGATGTTTATCCAAACAAAGTATGAAAATTTCAATAAATTGATTGCCAACATGAGCAGGAGAACTGTAAGGCTGCAGATTTGCTTGCAGATACAAAGTATATTAGCCACTTGCATATCACCAGGAATTATACATAAATTAGGAAGACATATAATAGAAATTGTCCCTTTTATCCATTATTTGAAACTGTAATCATTAATAATATATCTTTTCAATTATTATAGAAGTAGAGGAATGTCTAAAATATATGAAATTGCACTAATGCCCTTTGATTGCCTTCTGTTACTCTATAAAGTATGACTAGCTCTTGTCTCTCTACTTGTTAACTGGGAAATGTTGATGATCTTCAGCTCAACAAGTCTTCTCGAGTCATGATAAAATATTCGTGCATGGTTTAACATTTTAAAATACTAACTAATAAATCATGCAAAACTTAGAATAAGACGAGTAGATTTCACGCCATCTCATAAGATATCCTAGGCCCTAATTAAACAACCAAGACACGTTAATATAATGACTTGCCTTTGTTAATTTTAATCGTGCCCCCCAACCTCCTCTTGGCTCCAGCTTGTATAACTTGAAAGAAGAGCCACTATGATATTTCCTTTGGTTCCAAAGGAGGCATGTCAAGGTCAAGCTCACGTAGGATGCAAGATCTTCGAGCTCACAACTAGGACTCCACCCAATGACCGTGACACCCGTGCACGTTTCTCTTTGCTTGAAATATATATTGATCAAAAAATAAATAAAAAGTAGCTACTTTAAAGCATGTATGGTTACCAATCCGACGTCAATATATTTAATTACGTTGTGTTTGATTCGAATTGGAATCAAAATGATTATATTATCCGACTTACTTGGTTCATGGCTGAAATCGGACTCGGATTTCAATACTAGATGAGGGTCCGAATTAGATTTTAGAGGATTCGGATATTTCCCATTTTTTGTTGAAATCGGGAGAGAAATGGAACTCCCCCAACCAAATAGCTGCAATGAGAGTCGCTCGTTACCGTTTTTACCTAATTCCCTCGAACCAAATATGCCCTTAAACTATTTGCGGCTTGGCTTCTTGACGATAGGAGTTGCACCTGGTCATTTTCTCAAATCACATTCCAAGTTATAGATGAGTTCAGATCAAATCATGTTACAAAAACAATTATAGTCTTAGATTCAATCTAATCCACTGTAGAATAGGGACCCTTCAACTAATACCATCTATGTCGGTCGACTTCCATAACCCCCCGCCCCCCACCCCAAAATTATTCAATTAATTAAAAGAGATCAATCACTTCATAATACCTTAGACAATTTCCTGACATAGGTCAATCTAAATAACACCCTAACTTCAAGATCTAAGTCACGCCAAAACTCTAATTTATGCTCAAACCAATTAAAATGCAAGTAATACAAAGGAACATAAATTAAGTAGTCAAGTAAAAATAAAATTAATATTTTTATATTGGCGTAGTATATATTCATAACTAAAAGTAATATTACAATCCATGAATAGTGGCTATGCCATTTTATGTCATTTTACAATCCTGTATATTTTGTTGTAACTATGAGTAACGAACTTCTTAAGTCTCCACTAATTCAGAAAATATCTAGCAAAAGGCTTGACTGGACAATAACAGCTATTATTACCTTCATTGGGGTCAGTATACCTACATTAAAAATAAAATTAAAAAGGGAAAATAAAGAACAAACAATGAAGAGAGGATCTGATTTGTATGCGATAAGTGACTTACGTATAATTATACGCTGGACCGCACCTCGCCGTGATATCCAAGGAACCTGCTAATCTCTTTTCCTAATTATGTGATCAGAAATCAGGGTTGATATAAAGAAAAGCAGCATGATATTTCTAAATGGGAGCATGTTTTGTATGAGAGAGAGAGATTCCAGGATGTGATCAGGTTACCTCGCAATAAGCTTACCATGCCCTTCAATCCAGATCAGCTAATTGAAGAAAGGGACACAGATGGGCCACCTGCAGGTAGAGTGGTTTCTAAGCTCTCTCTGAGTAGGCTCTTTCTAGATGAATAACCACAGTCCTTGGAGTTTAGTTAAAGATTGAAATGTTACATGATTTGATGCTGGATTGTAAGTTTCAGCAGACCTTGTCTACTCTCCCCATGAGGATCTATAATCAGCTCATAAATAATATGTAATTGCAATATAGTTTTTGTTCCTTTGTACTTCAAATGTTTTAATGCTTAACTAAGAGTTTTGTCCAAGGTCTCATCTTTAAATCCCACCCTCATCGAAAGCTTCTAATGCCACGACCGCGTAACAGCATTAAAAAAAATTCTAGTTAAAAAAATTTCCTGCTTCTCTGATGAAAAAAGATGAATGGAATTCTTCTGAATCTTAAATACAATCATTAGGATTACACACATGGTAGGCTTGAGGCTTTCCTCATAAAGAAGTACTGTTTTTGATAGTCAACTAGGCATTTGCTCTGCTGAGAATAACATTGAGGTGCAGGTCAATTCTCAAATCCATAATTGTCAAAGAAACAAGGTGAAAACTCTATTCAAAAAATTTATCCATGATGACATAAAGATCTTATATATGGGAAAGTGAGCTGTAACAACCCAGGACCTCATCCAAAATGGCTAGCCAGAAGTTACTATTTGGATTTCTTGATCCTGTATAAATATCCAAGATCTATCCAGCAAATAACCGATATGTGACTAAACACTGCAGTGTCCCTTAGTCCACATAGATTATGGGCCAGGTCCGCTCTGATACCATTTGTAACAACTCAGGACCTCATCCAAAATGGCTAGCCGGAAGTTATTATTTGGGTTCCTTGATGCTGTATAAATACCTAAGATCTATCCAACGAATAACCGATGTGAGACTAAACATACGCCCGCACATATTCTCACATGAGCCACGTAACTTCATCACAATTCTATGCTTGTAATGCTCAGCAGGATGCAAACTGATATGTTGTCGGTGGTTGTTGAGACCGACGAATTATCAGTACCCTACTATCGACCATACATGAAGATCCTCGATTTTGTTCAAGTAAATGAGGAAGCTATGAATCGTATATACCGATTAGAATGACTTTTGAATGCAAGCAGACGTGTGACTGTAGTTTACTTTAATGTATAGTAATATGAAGCTTCCTCACCCTTAACCACTCGAAGCTGAGTGTCATGTCTATATAGATGCGTGTCATTTCGCCAACTTACCGAAAAAGCTTGCATCTTTCCCTCCATCTCTCCTAACTCAAGTCCCCCACTGTTGCCAACCTCTTTTCAGAATTTTCTTTTTTTATTCAGTCGTTTCCTATAATTGAAGATACCTTGAATCGCAATCCATTGCAATGCAAGAACATCAAAGCCTTGCTTAAAAACCACTTGATTGTTTCACCTTCCTGTGTTCCTTTCTCTTTCTTTCTGTGTGGGTATCTCTCTCTCTATCTATCTATCTCTATCTTCCTGTTTCTCTTCATCTGTCTTCAATATTAAGCATAGAACTGTATTCTATATAATTCAGCTGCTATTTTATTTGTGTTTCCCTCTCACAAAGCAAACCGCATCGAAGCTCATCCACAGATCCTGTCACCCAGAATTCTCGGTCGTTTATTCGGAGGAATGGGACGGCGTTCCTGCTGTCCGAAGCAGAAGCTAAGGAAAGGGCTGTGGTCTCCTGAAGAAGATGAGAAGCTCTACAATCACATCATCAGATATGGGATTGGCTGTTGGAGCTCTGTGCCCAAACTAGCAGGTGTGTTTTTGCACTCTACTTTTTCACAAACATTTCCTCACCATTCTCTCTGTATGATTCATCACACTTTTTCTTTGTCCAGGATTGCAAAGATGTGGGAAGAGCTGTAGACTGAGGTGGATAAATTACTTGAGGCCAGACCTCAAGAGGGGCAACTTCTCACAGCAAGAGGAGGGCTTGATCATAGGCCTGCATGAGATTTTGGGCAATAGGTACATAACATGCCTTGGGACTTCTCCTAGGAACCACATTTAAATCATATATAATTCAGTTACTGGTTATTCAACCTTCTCCTATTTGGAGTTGCAGGTGGTCTCAAATTGCATCCCACTTGCCAGGAAGAACAGATAATGAGATCAAGAACTTCTGGAACTCGTGCCTCAAAAAGAAGCTTCGGCAGAGGGGGATCGACCCGAGCACGCACAAGCCATTGAGTGAGAAAGAAGCACCAGGGGAAAAGCCTGGTTTGAACAATTCAATCAGTAGTGGTTCCACAGAGCATCTGCCGGTGAAGCCGGTTTTTGATCCTTTCCCCTTGATTGATATCCAGGTGGGTATCGATGCCACGGAGACTAATTCGAACCTTTACGACCAAATTCAGCAAGCTTTTAGGCCTTTTAACCAGAATGAGTTGTTAAACAGCTCAGGATTTTGTGATTATAGTAGTGTCTTGGATGTTTCGGAGAATTATGGCTATGGGGAGAGCTCAAGTAACAGTAGTAATTGGAATTGCAATGTAGGAACAGACATGAACAATGTGTTGGGAACTGAGGTTCTGAATTGGGCTTCTGACAACAAGGTAGACTCATTAACTCAGTTGCAGACCAATGGGATGGAAACTTTTGAAGGGAAGATTAGTCCATGGCATAAGAACCAGCACCATGCACAGAGTACAGAAGATTACAGTGGCTGTCCGATTAGGTCGCTGTCTCGAGACCTGTCAGAGGCCTGCTTTGATATACCTCAAGGGGAATTGGCAAATGAATTCAATGTGGATTTCTTTTGAGTTCTTCATATTCTCCTGCCCTCCCTCCCTCTCTCATATATCTTGAAATCATTGGAAAAAATTGTGAATGATAGAGGTGGAACTTTTTGTCTGTATTTTGCTTCAATTTCTTTGCTTTTTCTCCACTGTATTATGGCTATAGAGGAACAAATAATGTTACAGGGGTGTGCTCACATTACATTCTTATTGTTTTGCTGGATCTTCAGAAACTTTAGTGTTGGAATTGTTTTGATACATTCGCCATCATCAGCACCACCACCACCATCGCACTTGTTATGGCATATCTCCAACCGCCTTCTTTCGCATCATGAATTACTCATGCTTTTAGGCCAAAAAGACAGGAAAAGGCACTAAAAACTTACTTGCCGCCTTTTACTGTTGTTGTTCATTAATCTGTGATCTCTGCAGTATGTTTGTCAAACATAACTACTCTATCTGTACTGCTCAATAGAAATGAGTTTACAGCCTAATTTTATAAGAATGTTGCTGTTAATGAGCTTGATCAATTGGTGACAAGGTTGCAATTGTCCTTGTCATCCATCGGACAACGAGCTTTTGGCCTCACTGATGAACATACTTGCATTCGGAAATGTTCTACAAAACTGCTTTCTGTACACATGTTATTTGCCTTCATTCACCCGCCGAACTAGGTATTCCTTAATTTGTCCATTCTAAAACATGCTAGCACATCAAACCATATAGTTTATGTTGGATCATTGTTCAGTCCATCACTTCAAAACATAAATAGACATCTAGCTACCATACACATCAGAGAACTTTTTAAAATGCATGGTCTTATTGCAGAGGTGATCAGAATTAACAGGTAAAATCAGTCTTTTAGACAACACATTGCCTTCACCATATGGTGTAGTATATGGAAGTGAATTTGCCTCTAAGATATTGCTAGTCCATCTGTCAAGACCTATGCATTTATTTACACAATAAAGCCCTATTCATTATAACATGAGTTTAATGTAGATATTGATGAGAAAAGAGGGTTTTAATTTTTCTATTGATGCACTAAAACTAGATTTCAGGCTGCACTTGACTTATTGATGGATGAACGAGCTAAGAGTATGGACATTTACTCCAAATGCCTTTGAAGCTTACACCTAACCTGGCTGATTAAGAACTCGACTTCACTAGTAAGGCTTGCTAATAGATTAAGCTGGCCCTTTAACTGTGTAAGGCCACAATCGAGAAAATTAAGTTCGAAACCATTGCTCTCCACTTTCTCCTACCTAATCTACTATCTGCTTATGACAATGTGTTCAATGTCATGTAATGTCATATTATGGGTGTTTGGTAGTGCATTTAAGGCTATTTCTTTGAAATGAGTTTCCTTTAAAACAAAGTTGTTTCAAAGATGACAAACTTGCAAACATCCTTGTCACCTGACAGTAAGATTGGCTGAATTCAACAACATTCTTGCATGTCAATATTTTTTAAATGACTAATTGTGTTTATGTGATCATTGTGCTCGGAGACATGCTGAACTAGGTAACAATTAAATTGGTTTTATAGTTAACAATTCTCTTCAAGTGGTCCTCTGGATGCTCTTCTATGCTAATCCACATTAGCACATTGCACCATATAACTCTGCTTAAGTATGACAATTTAATGGACCACTTTAAGGAGCTCTTCAACTTCTAACTACCACATGATTCAGCAGAATCGAGCCTTAGCGAGATGATGATTTTCCGAAAAGGTTGTTCAAGTGACTGAGTATTGTTATTTCATTCCCAACCGTGAAGCTAACCAATATAGAAGAACATGAAATAAATCTGAATCCAAGTTTCCAACTGAATTTGAGAGCATATAACCAAGTAACAGATGCAGGTACCCAAGGTATATGCATGTACTCCGAAGCATGGCACCGGCCATTGCACACTCCACTTCACTTGTAGAGCTTGCAATGGATTAAAGTTGGTCTTTCAGTTTTAAATTTCAGCTTATACCACAAATTCAAGCAGATTTTTGACCCCTGAAGCAGGATTAATTCTCAGGATTTTGTGATCAAGGGAGTCACTTGAATACTCGAGAGAAACATTGTTGCAAAAAGAGTTCAATGGCAGTAACTGGTGCTGCAATGTAGGAACTGAGGCTGGAAAACTAGATCTTAGATTGGTCTTCTGGGAATAAGTTGGTGTTGAATATTGTCTTAAAAAATTCCTATTATAGATGTGTTTGTTACGTAATTATTTTTTAAGGAATGCTCTTGTTGGTGTTTGCTTGGGCTACAAGAAATTTTATTACTTCAACAAGAAGTAGGGTTCTGAAAACTCCATTAGTGTACATATATCTGATGGTGGAAGCTTGCAAAAGGGATGAAAATAGAAAGGTGATGGAGATGAGGGCAATCAGTAGCAGGGTTTTCTTTCAGGCTCAAATCTGTAGTCGATTTGTCCTATTATATATCCTTTATAATGCTGGCTTTGAGTTTTCATGCATTTTTTGTTTAAAATAGAAAAGAAAATATTTCCATGCACTTAAAACACACAAGAGTGTCAGCTCCAGTTAGTAGACCATTTATCTCCACGACATCCTCAAGTGCAGACTAGGAGCACCTACAGTGCATGTCCCTAGAGAGTATAATTCCCTAGTGATTGTGAAGTAATAGCCATTGAACAAAGAAAAGGGTGCCGTTGGTACCCCCACCCCTTGGTCATCTCAAAGTGAACTTCGATGGTAGTATGTCGTTGGACGGGATGTCTGGAGGAGTTGGCTTTGTCATCAGAGACCATCTAGGTGGTTTGATAGCAGCTGGTGGCCGCCGTGCGCCGGGACTCACTGCAGTCAGTGCGGAGCTGCGGGCAGCCTGGGAAGGGATATCCTATGCGAGGCGGGTACTTTGTGCTGAGCATATATGCCTTGAGGGGGACTCCTCTGTGGTGATCGAGTGGATTCGGGAAGCGGACAGATATGGTGATGGTCATCCTCTCATCCGTGAGATTCGGAGATTGGCGCAGGAGTCGAGTGATTTCCGAGCGTTACATGCTTTTCGGGAGGCAAACAGTGCAGCAGACTGGGTTGCCTCTTTTGTTGCCCGGCATTCCGGGGAGGTCATATGGACATCTGTAAGAGATATTCCTCCTACCCTGTACGCTTTACTTTCTCTTGATATGGCTGGATGTACTCAAGTTAGAGCTATATGAAATGCCGCTTTTATCACAAAAAAAAAAAAAAGAAAAGGATGCCTACCAACTCAGGATTCTGAAAATTTTTTGTTTCTGCATATCGATTATCAATGACAATGTCTTTTGTCGAAGGTGCAACCCTAAGGACAACACATATTTACAGGGAGGCAAACAGTGCTGCTGGTTGGCAGACTAGAAGCACCTAAAGGGCATGCCTTTAGAGAGTATAATTTCCTAGTCATCATGAAGTAATAGCCATCGAACAAAGAAAAGGATGCCTACCAACTCAGAATTCTGGAAATCTTTTGTTTCTACGTAACAATTATCAATGATAATGTCATTTATCAAGGGTGCTACCCTAAGGACAACACATGTCTATAGAAAGACAAACAGTACTACTAATTGGGTAGCCTCCTATGCGGCCTATCACGCTGCATTCATACCCGTCGGATGTGAGCCACCGTTGTACAAAAAAAAAAAAAAAAAAAAAAAGACAATGTCTTCTATCTTGCCATAGTATTTTTTTATTTAATAACAAATGATTCGAAGACGACAAACATGAGAAAAACCTTGTCAACCAACTGAGGCTAGCTGAAGCTTGAGCCATTCTTGCATGTTGATATATTCTTAATTATTAGCTTGTATACACCTGAACATCATATTCAGGGAATGTTGAATGGTAACATATAAATTGGTATTATAGTAAAAGAATCACATGACGTGGTCAGGTTAGCATATAGTATCATTTTAACTCTTATTCAGTCTGATGATTTTGCAACAATCCAAAATCTCTTCTCAATGATATTATTTGAATTCTTTAATCCTGTATAAATACTCAAAATCTATCTATATGAAACTAAATACAAGCCCACAAAGATCATCACAGATTTAATGGACCAACTCAAACTTCAAAGCATTCATTAATTTCTACCATATGAGTCAGCACAGTTCAACCTTATCGAAATGATAAATTTTCTAGAGGGGTGATTGCAGCCTCCAAGGTAACTTAAGCATTCAAAACTTTCAGAAATCATTAACTGAGTGATCCATGTCAAGATGAGATGGATGATGCTGGAAGGTTCAAGGTACAATGCCTAAAGTGGGAGTCTTGCTGATAAACTTTTCATCCTGGGAGTGATGGCTCTGAGTTCAAATGTTCAAAAGAAACATGGAACAATGACAAATAGAAGCATTTGTTAGCACCAACAAATTCTAGTACATTGGCCCAATCAAAAAATAATCATTTTCATGTCAATACTTTCAGATAGATCATCTTAGCACCAACAACCATTTGTTTGGAACAGTCCGGCGAAGCTGTGATCACATTCAATTGGCAATTCAGTAGCAGAATCTCTTGGATAATCCTCTGGCAGAATGTCATGACCTTCCATTGTTTAAAGGCAACAAGGAACTTGGAAGGTTGACAGAATCAGATGACCGACATCTCCAGAGCACATAATGAATCACCCCCAACTGGCGAACAACAGAAGCTTCCCCTATAAGCACCCCCAACTGCCGAGCAACAGAAGCTTCCCTTATAAGCGGTCGCATCATATCCTCTTAACACTATCTCCATGAAGGACAATGAGACCCTCACTCATTAGAGCGGAAAGGGCATTGCGTAGCTGACAAATTCCACAACAGTGCCTGAGTTAGTAAAAATGCAAAGTCTCAAACCTGAACAGAATAAATGCATGCCATGTTGAGACTTACATCATTCAGATGAACTTCCACAGAGCTTTGTTTCCTCAGCTCTTCCAGCAACTACATCATTGACATGTTGGTTCAGCTTACAGTCAACAAAATTTGGATAGTTGCTCCATATTATAAACAAGATAACTTACATCAATTAAACGCATGGAGAGTCCCCCAAGCTGCATTTTTTCCATTACAAGGCTGCGGGTTGCTGCAACTAGATTCTCCCGTCTCATCCTTTCGCTAGCAGATATTCCAGTCATGATAAGATCCATGTCGATCGTCCCTTTTGCAAAATATTAAGGTCAGTAGCTGCAGAAACTCAGGAGGAGAAACAAGGGTTAAAATGAAAAGAAAAGGAGATTTTCTACCTGTAGAATGATCAGTTGCTGACTGCTGCAATGCAACATCCAGCAGTCTATATGCCTCCGACACATCATGAACTTCAACCTGTAAACATGATCAATGAATTCATTTTTTTGAAGGGAGACAACATACAGATACAATTCAATCCCAAAACAATGAAAATTGCAACAGCAAAAAACAAACTCATTACCCATTCAGAAAAACGGATGCGAGCTAATGCTTCACTTAGACGTATCAAACTCTCAATTTGCCTAGCTGTTGCTGTGATCACCTACTCATGGAATGCAGAGAGGCTCAGGTATGTGACATGAAATTAGTATGATTATCAGCATAAATGTTGTAGATAGCAATTTTTTATTGTTCCATTACCTTCTTCCTGCTTCCTGGAGCATTCCCTCTTTTCCTCATTTCAACATAGCGATGTGTCAATTCTTCTGCTGCTTCATCAGATATCTGGGGATGAATGTGTTTTCTTGCATAGCTAATGTATGCAACCAAAGTAGGTAGGTCCAATACATCTTGCACTAGGGTCTGCAAAGTGGGAAGCATTTAAACCTGCTATCAGCATCACGCTGACTGAATATGAAACTTACAATGAGAAATATCATAGACCCTGATTCATGAGCCCATTTCCTACGTTATCCACTTCTTGTCAGAAACAAATTCATTTCTTTTCCGTTATCGAGAAATATTTACAGCAGCACAATATATTCATCATTCATTATTAAGTGCTTTAATTTATTTCTACTGATGTATTTTTCATAATTTTTTCAACAATACCCCAAATTCTACAATTCAAGTTTCCGTCCAATAAATCAAACCATAATACTAATAAAAAATAATATGAAACTTCTAACCTCTGGATTTTCATAATGCAATGAGACAATATGCTTGGCCAAACGTCTGTCATTTTGTTCATCAGCTTTATCCAGAAGTAGGTAGATCAGGTCAAACCTGGCAATAAAAAAGGCCTAATTATCTAGATAAAAATTCTACCAAGTGCACTAAATATGGCTTATTATCTTCTTGCATTAGTATCTTCTCACCTGGACAGCAAGGTTGGAGGAAGGTGGATATTTTCAATCACCGAGAGCCGAGGGTTATAGCGCGACCCACTAGGATTTGCACAAGCCAGGACTGAAGTTCTGGCATTTAGAGAAGCAATAATCCCAGCCTTGGCAATTGATACTGTTTGTTGCTCCATAACCTACAAGAGTTCCAGAGATAAGAACTTAGATGTTTCAGAAGCCAACAGCTTATACAAATATATAAAGAGTGAGACTGAAGCAAAAAACTTACATAATCAAGAAAATCTTGAGATCAGTTCACAAATAAAACCAGTATAACATCTAGACCATAGTTACCTTTCTCCTTGGGCTGCTTGGTTCAGTTATTGTTACATGATTCAAATTTTGTTCTCTATTAATGGATCAGGCATTGGAATGGGATTAGAATTCACTCCATGTGTATATATTTCAACATCATAGTATGTGGTTTACAGAATGTAAATAAAATAATTTGCAACCAAGGAACCGGATGATATAAATTATAATAGAAAAAATTTAAAAGATGGATGGAGAAAGATGAGAAGATTTCATACAGTTAGGAATTAATTGGACAATTGTTCTTATAAAATCCTTTCGTTCATTGTTACCAATTCACAATTTCGTTGTGATTTGACAAACTAGGTGAATATGATCTAGGGTAACTATGCACAACTATGACTCGTGCAGAATAGTTTTTTTTATGGATGCTGAAGATTTCTTGGAAGTACAACAGAAATTTGCAGTATTCTAACTAAAAATAAATATTCAATTACACTATTGGAATGCATAGTACCTCGTGCAACATGCTGCGTGCATTTTCAGACATTTTATCAAATTCATCAATGCAACAGACACCTCTGTCACTCAATACCAATGCACCACTCTCCAAAACCTGAACACATGGAAATATTAAACTTAAAATCCCCTTGAGCATCAGATGAATCAAACTCATTCTAAGAAACCATAAATAAAATAAGACAAACTATCATACAGTTTCACCAGTCTCTGGGTCCTTTGTAACATAAGCAGTCAGGCCAACCGCTGAGCTCCCTCTCCCACTGGTGTAAATGCCGCGAGGAGAAAGTTTATGAATGTATTGGAGCAGTTGGGATTTACTGGTTCCAGGATCTCCCACAAGCAGGATATTGATGTCTCCACGGAAGCTAGCCCCAGATTGAAGCTTCAGAGCATTGCCTCCAAAAAGCTGAAAACAAGAATTTGCTAAACAACTTGTTGGTAACATATATTCAACTACTTACAGATCCTTCTATTTTATTCTTTGGATGAAAGATATAAAATAGAATGAAGATGCCATATGGACCTGGCAAAGAAGACCCCTTTTGACATCATCCAATTCCCATATGTTTGGAGCCAAGGATCTGGTTAGCCTATCATAAATATCTGGCAATTTTGAAAGCTCTTTTAATTTCTCTACCTGAAAATCCCCAAAAGCATGTGAGAATCGATGGCTTAAACCTGTTATGTTCCAGAAATGATTTAAGCCTAGGGAGACTTAGAAGTGAAAGGGACAGAAAGCAATACCTTGTCTTGATAATTAGGACTTTCATCTTCAACTGCCCTGTTGTTAGAAGTGTTACTATCGCATTCCAGTGGGTCCTCAATGTGAAGCTTTGATTTGTCTGTCTTCTTTAAATGAAGGCAATCGATGTATGTCTGTCATTGAAGAATTCAAGTTATAAACCACTATCTTTAATTTAGTTTATTTGTGCCATCCCAACTTTGAGTTACCGCTATCTATCCTCAATTCAAAGTAACCATCATTCACACAAAAAGAAGGGGAATTACAAGGAGAATTAACATGATACAACCAGCTTATTACCTTGAATATAGATTTTACTGTCCTCTGAGTTGGTCCCATTCTAATACTCATAGCTCTGTATATCCCAGTTATCTGCAACCAGAGTAAAGAAATAAAAAAAGACACTAAAATAAGGAAATGCAATGGCAGATTCTCCAAAAAAATTCAATATAAGTTAAAAACTCTTTTCTAACCTCAACTCTGTCTCCAGGTTTCCCGGAGTCCACAAGTTTGTCATGCATCAAAATGCTGACTGTGTGTGGAGTCCCACCTTCAGGTATCTCATCTGGAGTCTCCTGCAATTTCACAATCTGTTTGTCTGCAAATCTGATACCACAAGACCCACCCATAAGTTACCATAGTGCTTTCATTAAGTTAGAATATTGACTAAAAGCAAGGATTTGACTAGGAGATACCTGCATCGATTATGGACCAGCGTCATGGAATTCAAAGCCAGACACTCTGGTTTTCCACACCTGGTTGGCTCATTTATTCGGCCTAACCAAACAAAAATTCTGAATGATTAATAGCATGAAAAAGAAAACATTATCATTCAAGTAAGCTTTCAAATGAAATGAGTAATTAAATAAAAAAAGCACATATCAAGAGACAAATCAAAAGTATAGGCAGCTTTATTGGCATATGATTAAGTATTGTTTAGATTTTAGAATTTGTATTTGTGCATGCTTATGAAAACCTTGGAAGATGTTGCTGTTGCCCAGGAGCTAACAGAGGAGGTTCTGGAGTCAATCGGATAGCAGATGACATATATAAAGTGTAGACAGCACAAGTTCAAGAAGAACTTTTTGCATGCCAATTGCATCTCTAAAACATTAGGCAAAAGCCTTCCATTTTTTATTTTCCATAGCATGAAAACTCCAATTGAACTCAGGATATGACTATAGGACCTATACAATGAGGATTTTATGCTATGTCAGTATTTATTGAATGCATCACTTAAAAATAAAAACATAAACCTATTAACTCCACCAGAATGTGGCCCACTACGACCGGACATATATGTGCTCTATGACTAACTTTAAATATAAGGTATAAGGTGAAGAATCTGAAACAAGCAAGTCCATGAAAAAGTTCTACTTGATTTGAATTGTAGGCTTCAATTTCCTCGATGTGACAAAGGAACAAGAATTAGATACACCACAGAAGAACATTACCTTTTATTTAACCTTTTTTTTTTGGGGGGGGGGGGGGGGGGGGGGGGGGGTTTAATTTCATCAGACATTAAGAGAAGGGAAGCATAAGTAATTAGCGAACATTGCTAACAAGCTTCTAATAGCAACAAATTAGTATTAGATCAAAATTATACTATATTCAATCAGCTCAATATATCAGTAAAGATTATCAGATGCAGCTCTAAATGGATGAAAATGACTGGAATCATAAAGATGTCGCATGTTCTAGCTTCTGCTATCTCCTGCTCTTGGCCCATGTTGCTTATTGTCAAGTGAAGTTAAGCAAGAAAGTTTCATTGAACAGTAAGGCAGTCAAGTGAAGATGACCAACATATATCGCCAAAAGAATGATAAACAGAGAGAGATGGTGTTTAATAGATGTAAACGAATTTCATAGAATTTGTGGTTTCATAAAAAATTGGCAGATGATTCAGTCGAAACAGAAACTAGTTGTCATGACTAAGTAGAACGACTGTCATCAAATCCTACACTTATCTTCTAGCATAGGTTTTGTTACAGGCAAATAGACTGAAGCAGATCTCACTCATGATTTGCACCATTAACTCAAACAAGCAAATCAGTTCATCAGTTATTATCCCTCAAAAAACTCAGTTCATCAATTTGAATTGTAAAAATGATATGCCTAATATATATATATATATACCTCTATCAACGAGTACTGGTTCAGAGTAGTAACCGCAGACGAGGCAACGGAATGTAGCTTCCCTGACCTCGGGTATGATGGAGCTGCATCGGATGATCATCCCCTTCACGGACACCATCTTCTCAATATCTAAACAAATCAGACCCAAGAAAAACATTCAAGCAACGAGCAAAATCGATACACAATTAATGACATATGGAGTTAAACAATGAGTAAATTAAAAATAATCATTTCAAGGAATGTAAATACGTGGGTACCAGAGGGGTTGAGATTTCTCATGCTGACGGAAGACTTGAGATTAAAGATCCTAGTTTGGATGTGCTTCTCGAACAAAGGGTTGATCCGGCCAACCAGGTCCATGAGCACGATATCGAAGATGGCAAGCACCTCGAGCGGGTACCTCACCATCTTGCTGTAGAGGTCGGGATCATAGTCGAACACATCATGCGCATCAACGTCCAAAGACTCCCCGCCCTCCAATTCAATAATGCGGTGCACCGCCCGCATGTACTTGCCCTCCTCCATGATGACGTCTGCCAGGCCGGCCTCCTGCGGGTCCCGGAAGTTGCGGAGGAAGCGGAGGATGGCGGCGTTGACGTCCTGCACGCTGATGTTGGTTCCCCACACAAACACCGGAGTGGAGTCGGCGTCCACGGGGTCGACATCGTCGTCGCCTGTGTCGGAGGAAGGGGGGAGGTTTTCATCGGTGGACATGGGGGTGGAGGGGGTCTGCCAGCGGCGGCGAGAGCTGGAAGGTGTGGAGAAGATGGAGGGAGGGGCGGCGGCCGGTGCGGAGGGTCGGGGAGGGGGAGGGGGTGTCTGGTAGACGCCGAGGGAGGGGGAGGAGGCGAAGGGGCTGGCAGCGGGGGCTCGGCGGCGGCCCCTTGTAGATCTACGGCTTCCGGTGTCGATCGATCGGGAAGGGGATGAGTTGGTGTTGGGGATCGGGCTGGTGCGGCCATCTGGCGAGGATTCACCTGCCAATTGATCATTTCAAGAAACTAATCTTTAGACAAATATTCGATCAGGAAAATGAGCCTGCCATGAATTCCGATCTTTGAAAGGAAGAAAAAAAAAACTTGCATAAATCAACAGGAGAGAGGGGGGAGGGGGCGGTGGAGAGAGTGAAAGAGAGTACCACGCGGCGAAGAGTAGTCGGAGGAGGCCATGGCGGGTGGGGCGGTGGGAGGGTGAGAGAGGGGGAGCGGAAGAAGTGAGGAAAAGAGGAGGGCGGATGAAATGGCGGGAGGGACTGGAGGATTTCCCGCCAAAAATGGTCGGTGATGTGCGTCGGAACTGTTAAAAAATGAACGGCTATGATCTATCATTCTGTTAATTTAAGCATTTCAACAAAAGTTTTAGATCTTGCACCACAAAAAATAAATTCCGTTCCTAATCGGGTTTGGACTGTATCTTTCGTGCTAAAGAATAATTTTTCTTCTTCGGCACCATCAACCATTAAATTGTGCAATAATCACTTCATCAGAATGAGAAAAAAAAATTGAAGTGTTTTGAAATTTGTGCAAAACGCAATCCAACGACTGGCATTTGAAAAAAACATCATTTTTTTCGTGCCAAAGATACAGCCTCTAATAGGCCTTAGTGTCTTGCCGGAACACAAGCTATTGGGCGATCTAATATGTTAGGTTATTTCTGCTCTTCAGGAAGCTAGTAGGACGAATGCCCATCAAAAGCAATTTATATGGAGAAATACTGCAGGGGTTCAGGTGAGGATGAGTGTGTAGTCCCACGCTAATTATTCGCTGAGAAAATTTTGGATATTAATATAGGATTAAGAAACCAAAAAAACACCTTCCGACTAGCCTTTTGAGTGAGACCCTAAGTTATAACAAATGATATCAGAGCGAACTTTGCCTATAGCCTATACGGACTGGAGGACTCTGCAAGATGGGTTCATAGAAACTGACCACAAGCTGATAGTGGTGGTTGTAATTAAATTTAAATAAATTGAAACTTTTAACCTGACGAGGACATCGGAGCTTGAATGAGAAAAGTACGTAAGGACTCATACGGGCGTGTGTTTGGTCCCATATCAGTTTGATGGGGACATCAGAGCCCTTCATCCAGATGATCCTGAGCCCCCGGATTGAGCCAGACCCGTTTATTTGCATATTTATTTTATTATTTTATTTTTGGGCTTATTTGCATTTTAGGGCTTATTTGTGTTATTTGTGGGTTCATTAGGATTTATTTCTGTGTAAGGGGGGTTTATGCAAGTTGTGTATTTGGGCCCTATATATAGGGAACTATTTTCATGATTAGGGTTTAATGAATGATTAAGAATTTCTTTTCCTCCCAGATCTTATTCTTCCTCCTCCTCCTCCCCTTCTCTTCTTCCTGTGTCTCTAGAACCTCTTCTTCCTTCTTCCTCTCTTGTTCTTCCTTCTTCTCCTCTTTTTCCGCATTTGTGCGGCATCAACTTGGTATCAGAGCAAGGCTGGTTTTGCCCCTGCTGCCAAAGCCCCGATCCATCTCCCGGCTACTTCTTCCAAACCGAGAGGAAAAAAAAAAAAAAAAAAAAAAAGGAATCTCTCTCTTTCTCTCTCGGTTCAAACCAGAGGAGAAAGGAAAACCCCTTTCCACCGTCAAGCCGCACCGCCTCCATCCTCCGCCTGCGCCACCGCCAGACCTCACCCGAGCTCCAGACGTCACCCGAGCTCTTGTGCAACCTGCTCGTGCCGCCGCTCTCTTCCACGACCGCCTTCGCCGACGTCCCAGTCGACGCCGCCGCCCGCCGCGCTCCGCCTCATCTTCTGCACCACCGCCGCCATCTGTCGCCAAAAGTCCGCCACCGCCACCAGCCGGAGCTCGTGACCGGTTGCCGTCCGCGCCTGTGACCGCCTACCCGAGGTCGGCCGCCCCCGTCGCCGCAGAGCCGCGGCCGAGATCTCCGCTCCGCCCGCAAGCGCCGCCGCGAAGCGCGGCACGCCCTCCCGAATCCGTCGGGAGGTTGAAGAAGACCGGCGTTCACGGGTAAGAGCCAAACCCATTAGCCCATTACCCGCTAGCCCGAGTCCGGCTCCAACAAATCAAAAAAAAAAAAAAAAGTTTCACGTGACCCACACGTGACGGGTCCGTAAAGGGTATCGGATCGGGTCAAACCCGTTAACCCGAATCCTAACGGGTCTGAGTTAAAAAAAAAAGTAAAAAAAAAAAAGAAAAAAAAAAGAAAAAAAAGAAAAAAAAAAGGGTACCTGTTCATCTTCCTCACCGTGAGCACCCTCGCCACCGCCTTCGTCCGCCGTCGCCGCCCGCCTCGCCGCCTTGCCACCGCCTTCGTCCGCCTTCGTCACCGCGGCCGTCCGCAGCTCCGCCCGTCCTTGCCGCGACCGCCGTCGCCGTTCCACCGCTTTAGCGCCGCCTCCGCCGGGCCCTCCGCCGAGCTTTCCCTCCGAACGCCGCCTTCCCCAAGCAGACCGCCCGCAGCACTTCTTCGTGCCCTCCGAGCACGCCGCCATCGAACCACCGAGCCGCCCCACCTTTGTGCCTCTTTCTCGGCGCCAAGATCCATCTCCCTGCCTCTGCTCCGCTGCCTCGCCGCTTCTCGCTGCTTCCGCTCTCGCCCCAACCCGCGTCCGGCTCCCTTTGTCCCTCTCCTCCCCCACTTCCGCCGCCCCCGCCCCGCTCCCCTTTCCCCTCCCTTCTTCTCCGATCAAAACCCCTCTTCCCTTCAAACTCCCACGGGCCGACTCCACAGGGGTTTCATCAGGCCCCACACCCTCACACTCGCCCGCCCCTTCCTCAACCTTCGGGCCAACAAGTCTCAGGTCCGCGCCACCACCATAAGCATAATCCACCCCACCCCCTTCATCAGGCCATCACAAAACAGTATTCGGCCCATTCCTCCCCATCAGACCCAGCCTGGAAACCACCCTTTTCTTCGCAATCGGGCCACTGTCGCCAAGCACGCCACTCCTTTTCAGAGCCGCTGAGTATAGGCCTACTAATTAGAATTATTCAAGTCTGCAAATTGCTGAAGTCAAATTCGGTCCGCCAATTGAAGAGCCTACCAGCTACATTCGTGCCCCTGATCGTCGCCCCAGTCCACAAGCACACGATTTTGGTCGACTACTTCACGACAGGTGATAGGTTTCTACTTTTTCTAGCTTGTTCATTTAATTATGTTCTAGTTCTCTTGCATGATAGCCATATTCTTGAAAATTTATATTGTTGTCAAAATTCAGAACATTAAACCTTTCACTTCCGAACCCATCCCATTACCCTTTAAATCTTAACATTAAATTAGCACACCCTAGTAACAGGACGTTTCTCAACATTATCCGATCAGATTACTTTAGGATCAGAACAACTGTACTACTTGATTGCAATCTAATTTCTTAAATTGAATAATCTTAATCCTTAATTCTGAATAACCGAAGTAAAAATCAGCAACATTTAAATTTTAAGTTATTTTGTGAAAACTTGCTGATTTCTGAAATCATAATAGATTGCATTAGTAGGTTGTCCTGCATCAAATCTGGTCCTGCATCATACTTATAAGGGTTTCATTAGTGACACTACATTTCACATCATCACCCAGTGTCATCAGTGCAAGCCAACCTGTAGTGATATGGAGCACTATCTCAATCAACCTAAAACCCCTGTAGCTACCATGAATTCCGACATTTTGAGGTCTCTCTTAGAGCAGATCATTGCCATGCGGGCTGGATACAAGGAATTCCAACAAGAGATCCGTGAGCTCGTGCAAAATTCTAGGACCCCTAAATCGCCAACCCCTGTTACAGCCCAAACTAAAATCGGTTTGGTCGCACCACCTGTAGTCCTTCCCCACTCTCCTAGGCACCAAACTCAATACTCTAGGTGTCAACAATTCGGCCATATAGCGCCCCAATGTTCCACTAAGACCTACCCGATTACTGAACCAGAAGTTAGGAACCAAGAGGCCGAATATGTCGAAGAAGTCTATGAACCAAATATAGAAGACTATGAAGAAGACTTTGAAGACGAACCTACAGAATTAGACTTTGTCCAAAATGATTCCCAAAGGGAGACTAGTGATCTAAGTACAACCAAGCCACTTCACATCACAACTGTGGAAGAGGTAGTGACAGATATTGAGAGCCAATCATCTGAATTGGCACTTGTAGCTAAAGTTACCCATGCGTCCAACCTTGAACATTCCCCGGTAGTAGTTTCCCTTCTAGAGGAGTTTCATGATGCACTCCCTGATGATCTTCCGGATGCACTTTCTCTAATGCATGATATCCAACGCGCAATCGATCTAGTTCCCGGAGCATCTCTGCCCAACCTTCTACATCATAGGCTCAGACCGAATGCATATGCTAGGACCTGGAATTTAATGTTACCGACAGTTGAGTTTGCATGTAATAGTTCGGTTAACAAGTCCATAGGTATGAGTCCATTCGAAGTAGTGCATGATTACAAACCTAGGCAACCCATAGACCTGTTTTTCATGTCTCATCAGTATAGAGTCTTTGAGTCTGCACAATCAATTGTATCACATCCACATTCATTGCATCGAGAAATCAGCAATTGTAGTCACTTTAATAACTTAAAATATAAATCCTTTGCTGATTTACACAGACGTTATAATGAGTTAAGTGAAAGAGATTACGTCATGATAAGAATTAGGTTTGAACGACTTTCTTCGGAAACGTTTAAGAAATTGCAAATTTGTAGTGCAGAACAGTTCAAAATCTTAAAAAAAACCTGTTCGAATGCATATGTTGTGGATCTTCCTGATGACTATGGGATTAGTGCGACATTTAATATTGAAGATTTAGTCCCATACAAAAAGATAATATTCCTGCCTTCTGACCCCTTTATTGATATACCTGCCCATGTTGGACACCCTGCCCTATTACCTGCTGTTGAGCCACCACCTCCCAAATTTCATGCACGCAGAGAACAAATAGAACATATATTGGATGAGCAGGTTATTTCAAGCAGGAACGGTGGTTACCAACGTTACCTTGTTCGGTGGAAAGGTCGACCAAAGTCTGATGTGACGTGGATTTCCAAAGCACAGTTGCAGCGCATTGACCCCGATCTTCTGGAGCAGTACGACAGCCGGCCAGACCTGTACTCGACGGGGTCGAGTTTTTCTCACCCGGGAGGAGTTGATGGGGACATCAGAGCCCTTCATCCAGATGATCCTGAGCCCCCGGATTGAGCCAGACCCGTTTATTTGCATATTTATTTTATTATTTTATTTTTGGGCTTATTTGCATTTTAGGGCTTATTTGTGTTATTTGTGGGTTCATTAGGATTTATTTCTGTGTAAGGGGGGTTTATGCAAGTTGTGTATTTGGGCCCTATATATAGGGAACTATTTTCATGATTAGGGTTTAATGAATGATTAAGAATTTCTTTTCCTCCCAGATCTTATTCTTCCTCCTCCTCCTCCCCTTCTCTTCTTCCTGTGTCTCTAGAACCTCTTCTTCCTTCTTCCTCTCTTGTTCTTGCTTCTTCTCCTCTTTTTCCGCATTTGTGCGGCATCAACTTGCTCACCTTCTTCTCCTCTTTTTCCGCATTTGTGCGGCATCACAGTTATTCGCCGAGGAGATTTTGAATACTTACACAAGACTAAGAAGTCCAAAAAATACTTTCTAGCTATCCTTTTTTTGATGAGGTCCTAAGTTATGATAGATCAAGAGGTTAGTTTACCCTTCGTTAGTGGTAGTCCAGAGCAATTCAACATGCGCTTTGGGGATAGTCTGGAACAGTTCTAGTGTGCTTGTGCAGCTTATACATATTTCAGACATAGTCGGATGCAATGCAAGCTTGGCCTAGAGCAGTTCTTGGGTGTGGCTCGGTAGCATTTCAGTCAAAGATGGATGAATTCAAGCTTGGTCTAGAGCAGTTTTTGGGTAGATGGAAATGATCTTTTCCTAGTTCGGATTGCAAGCTAGTTAACCAATATGAAGAAGTAGCTTTCTCATTTGATAACAAATGTTATCATTATGTCTAAATATTGTTGGTCCCCCAAAAGAAAAGCCATACCCAAAACCAATAGATTGTGTTTAAAGTCCAAATTTATTGATTGTATAGAAAGCTTCACTAGCGAAAATATGCCTCTATGAGAAGAGAAGCAACAACAATAACAGCATGCAGCTCGCACACATGTAAAACAGAACAAGCTACAAAGACAACTAGAGACAAATCCCATATTGGTTCACCACTTTAATGGTTAACCTTCCTGCAGTGCTTCCTGATCTCTCCCCTTAACCCAGTGAGTGGGGAGATGTTGCCCATCTTCACCATGGAATTCGCAAATTGCTCGAAGAAGAGCTCATTGTTCTCTGCATACAGCTTCACCAGCTGCATGGTGGCTGCACTCTTAGTGAAGAGGACCTCGTCGGAGCTGAGGAGGCCCTTCTCGGCCATGAGGTTCCTGAAGTAGTTGTTATCGAACTTGGTGGGGCTCACAAAGTCCAACGGAAAGAGGTTCTGGTCGCCACCCGACTGCGGGCATCGGGTCCGCAACTGGGCGGCGTAGGCTGCATCGAGTGTACCATCAGGGAGCCCATTGCCTGTCTGGTTGTAGAGCCGTTGGCGGAAGCTGGTGCACCGAGATTGCCCGATCGTGTGGCTGCCTGCATCGATCGGTCCACCAGTTATCAGATCAGATGGTTATTATCTGGTGTACCTAATATGTAAGGATTTGTGTAGGTATATATTTAATTCTCTATCGACTATATATGCGATATTTTGGATATTTATACAGGACTAAAAAATCTAACTAATATCTTCCGATTAGTCTTTTTAGATGAGGTTTTGCAATACCAAATAATCAAAACAATGCCTCCGTTTCACCAAATCATCAGAAGATTATGGGATGCATTTAATTTACCGGAGAGAGCGACCAGATCAACAAGGTCGAGGCCTTGGAGCTTGAACTTAGTGATGATGGTGGGAAGGGTGTTGTTGGGAGCTGGAATGTTGTTGTTGGAGCCACTCAAGCTTGCCCCCAATGAGTCCCTCCTCCCCAGTGGAACCTCCCAGCTAGGACCACCGGTCTAATTTCACAACACACCACCGAATGAAACATATAGAGTCTTAGATACAAAAATGCGGAAATTAAGCTCTAGATTTGGAAGAGTAATACATCAATCCTTTTAACTTCCAAGCATAAGTAGGCCCAAAGAGACAAGTTTGAAGGATAATAGTGAGGGTAGGCTATTGTTTCTCGACATTCGCAGACTACGGAACGAGTGTGGCACCCTTGACGCCACACACACCTACCAGAAAGCGAATGGTGCATGCCCGTTACTCTGGAGGCTTCGTTTGGCTGGAGCATGCCAGAGTGCCGCGTTCTTTATCTGTTTTGTTGTTTTTTGATTTTGTTGGCCGCATCCACACTCGTAGGGTGTAAACCGATGTTGTATCCACAAAAAAAAAAAAAAGAAAGAAAAGAAAAGAAAAGAAAAAAAGGATAATGGCCATACCAGGACTGTAGAATCTCTTGCCGCAAGGGCTACGATGTCAGCGCAGGACACCGTAAGCGGGCATTCCTTCTCCAATGCAGACTTGATCTCATCGATGACTTCGAAACCTCTTGCCGAATTCCGGTTCGGGTTGGACCGCTTCTCGCTAAGGAAAGTCCCGGTGCTGTCCAGAAGAACGGATGCATCACATCCCTGCAAAAGTTCAGCAGCCTCGAAAACCTTTAAGAAGCTATTTGCTACGAACAAGAGAACTAAGACTAGTTTGGTCATAGTATTCATGGTCATTCTGAAAAAAAAGTAAGGGGAAGTTGAGGGATATGAACCATTATATGATTAATATACACCGAAGAGATGCAGTTAAGAGCAATAGTGACCACAATACTGTAATGAATCTGGTGTAATTTTCTTCCTTGAAAAAATGGATTAGAAGAACCACCTTGACAAAGCAGTCATGGAAGTGAAGCCGAAGCAGAGAAGCAGCCATTCGTGCTTCCTTTGCAACAGCTTTGGCAACGACAGATCTCACAATCTCTTGCGCTTTCGGGCATGAATGGTCGTAAAACTGTGGGTAGAGGTGTCCGTCTGGATGAGGAAATGCAAAACAGAGAGAGGAGAGAGCAAGAACAGAAAAAAAGACGAGGAACCTCATAGAGGGAGCCATCTCTCTCTGCACTTCTCTTGTAGGAAAGGCAACAAGCTAGTTTTAGAAGGAATGGAGACTCGGAAGGGAGAAAACTGCGAAAAAGGCTTATGTTTTGTGACAAAAGAGGAGGTCTTCTTTGAGTATATATAGACAGAAAATATGATACCTCGAGGAACATACGGGAGTGCAGGGAATAAAGAAGTGTTGAGAGTTGGTAGGCTTTATTTAGCTTCTCCCTCCCACTCCGTGATCATCATTTGTAGAGTAAGTAGTACCTAAACAACCTTTGGCTTCATGGCAATAATATATGAATGGGAAGTAACTAAATTGCCCTTACTTGGACCAAGGAATCTAGTAAGGACCATCACTTCTCTATGCTTTCGTCTTTGGATCATTGCTTAGCTGCCATTATAAGAATGCTTATAATTGTTTACTATCCACCAGCTATACAACACAAATATTTTATTTGAAGGGATATATATATTGCAGATATGTAATGGAATATTAATAATAAATATTAAATATAATTATAGAAACAATGAGAATAATAAATAAGAACTCTTGTAACCCTGCTATAACAATCATAATGTGGATATACGTGTATTCAAAATTATCTATAGGCACACTATGTAAAAGAATACATATATAAAACGAGAATATAGCATGTGTGACACGTATATTTTATTTTATTTTTTTAAAATAATAAATGTTTCTGCTGTAGTAAGGGATGATTATATTTTTTTAGGAACCTTTAACAACAATTATTTAAATTAAAGATGATGATAAATGTTATTGGAAAGGACTTTGACTCCTCGACCTTGTGGTTAAAAGCCGCGCTCTAAAATTATCCAGATGGGATAGGAGAAATGCAATATAAGAAAATGCATTCAAGTTATTCATAGTAAAATGTTTATGCATCTTATATCGATTTTTATGAAATTATGATAGTATTAAAACTTGCTCTACTTTATTAAGCCTAGGTGTGGTCAGGATTCATTTTATGGCTGGTGGTTTAAACAAAAGCATTCAAGTGCTGGAGTGGTGTCATGCTACCATACTGAGGCCATCCTCTTTTTAGGAGCATGTCAATTGTTGTGGAAATTACCATGCAAAAATAAGCAGAAAAGAAAAGTCACTCAAACAAAACTCAGGTTTTTTAAGCATTTACATTGCTTTATTTGTGACACATTTCACAAGGAGCAATGGCATTGCATTGCAACGTAGAAGCTAAGTAATTTTTTGAGTGTGAATTCTAAGTTATTAAAGCGAAAAGTAGAGAGGAGCAATGGTGATTTCTCACATGATGAAGGAGAGTCCTCCAACCCTCGGAATTTGGATAAGTAGCAGACATAAACTCACCCTCAACCAAATAGTTGAAGCTACTTATGATTGCAAATTGAGTTCTAAAAGGCTCATTTTGGAGGTCAAGTTGCCGTCTCTGCAGAGTTGTCCAACCTTAACCTGAATTAGTCCGCTGCAACCGCCTTGTCCATAACTCAGCACACCATTTCCATTGGAAGCTCATCGATGTGTGGCTAGAAGAAGATAAATCTGAAGGTCAGGTCACTTAGCAGCATGGTTTGCAACTATTTATCCACATCATCAATGCTATTGATGTTTGTAAAAGGTTTCTTTCACCATCAGTTAGAACCTCGAAACATGATTTGTTTATCGATATCCATGTCGCGTATGCATTTTGAATGTTCCATTGAAGACATTAGACAGGTTTCGGACCTTCCGTCATCATATATCAAATTTTGGAAAAGGTGAACCTTTACCATTAATTCAGTTTTGCATTAGAACTTTGGCTTCAAAGATATCAAGATGTCAAAATATACAAAAAGATATCAAGCAACATGAAGCTAAAGGAGTTCAATTAAGCTACTGTTGCACGCAAAGCTGAGTGTCTCAGACTGTAGCTGGACCATTAATTCATGAGTACTGGGTTGTTTTTTGGTTCCAAATTATATGCAGCCGGAACGGATTCATTCTACGTACGGTAGACATTTTTCAAACACAATAACATCCCCATTTTTATTTTCTATGGATGTTTCCAATAGATTGGTGGACTCTAAGCCCTCTGTTCACTTAAAAAAAAAAAATCATGGGACCAACTGATTTCAGGAGATTAGAACGAGCATTCTAGTAATTTAGTATTTCTATGTTTTTCAAAAAAGAGTTTTTTTTTTTACTAAAAGGTAGAGGTATAATTAAATCACCTGTGAAAGAAAGAGAAGGTGGAAGAAACACATCCTTTTTTTTTATTTCGTAATCAAAATATTATATCCTTGACAGGACCAGAGGGTTTTGGTGATAATTAGGTTCAGCTAGAGTTCCATGAAAAGACACAAAAGCTTCTGTTCAAGACCAAATTAAAGTGGGAACAGTGGCACCTGCCACTTTAACTCTTGCTTTCCCTTTTGCTTTTGAAGCCTAGATATTATTTTTTTTCTTCTCTCTCTCTCTCTCTCTTAATTGTTAGTGTTATAACTCTTAAGTGTTAGAAATATTTGTGCCTAAATGGTTCCAGGAGCCATAGATGGGGACTGAGTGTGTTCTAAAGTTGTAGTTGGGGGACCAGCCTTGTTTAATCTTGTCAATATTAAATAAAAGCCTAGCCTCTGATGTGATGATGTCCGTCCCCCATACATGGTTGGTGGATAAGCATGATTAAAAGCAAAGCATGCAACAGTGCAAGCTTGTGTCTTGAAATATATTTAATAATTTAAAAGTCTGAAATATGATAGAATATGTGGCACCAAAATGATTTGCAGTAAGTTCCACATACGTCCATACTTTTTTCTCTCTGTCATTTATCAACTTATCATAACCACAGCAATAAAAAAGACATATCAGCAAACCAACATAACGACACATTAAATGCAATCAAGAGTGATCAATTCCATCAATTTACCATGATGCATCATCTAAATGAGTATGCATGCATATAGATGATCGGCCGGCCACAAAGAAAAACATGCAAACCATATTTTCATATGCATAATAAACAGTTTAGTAAGGAACAAGGATTTAAGCAGAAATTATCTCAAAATGGACTTGGTGAGAACATGAAAATATAATAAATGGTGACGAGTAGGCTAAATCCTACTCATGCTATGAAGGACGAATGCTATCATGTAATACATCATCAAGAAAAAAGGCCCAAGTTAATAATTTCTTAGTTCAATTATATAGGTGTATGTACAAGTAGCTCATTGGCCTTAGGCCAAAGACTTTATATCACTCAATTAGGGGTGAAAACAAGCCAAGCAACTCAGTGCTGCTCGAGTTCACCTAGATCTAAGTTTGACTTGACTCGAATATTATCGAACAAAATAGAAAGCTTGCAAACCTAGTCAAATTAAATTTAATATTTTAAAATAGAATATTATATTATGTTTTATTTTAATAATAGTTTTTAATTATGACCAAAATTCGAATTTAAGCTCGAATTCGAGTTCCAGTATAGCTTGATTAATATTTGAGCTGAGTCAAGTTGATGTAAGATATTATTTTTTTTAATTTTTGTGATCGTATTGAAATCAAGTTTGGATATTAATATTTGATTGATCTCAAGTTAAACTTTAAGTCTGAATATTTTAAATGGAGTTGTGCTTAAGTAGCCAGCTATTTGGCCCAACTCAACTTTCGCCGTTACAGCATTGGACCCGAAAGTAACGGGCCTGCCTCCCGGCTTCGTCCTGTAAATGGCTTAACCCAGAAGTAGCCCGGGGTGCGACGATACGGCTGTTGGGCGGCTTATATATGCACACCGGATCCACTGGCTGGCACTTAAAAACCAGTGCGATTGGGCGTCTCCTGCCCGGCCGAAACCTAAAAACCCCGACGGACGTGACGTCGGAATCTAATCGAAGATGAGCGAGGGTGAGGACGCCGCCCGACGCCGGAGCGCCGTCAACGACTACCGGAAGAAGCTCCTCCAGCACAAGGAGCTTGATTCCAGGCTTCGTACAGGTGCCTCCTCTCCTTCCCTCTCTCCAATCACGCTCTTCAATCCACCGCTCTCTTCTTTCTTTCCTTCCCTTTTCTTTTTTGGTCCCGAGAAATGGGTATGTGGATTCTGGATTTCAATTTAGGGTTTGGCTGTTGTTTTCATTTGTTGTCTTTTCTCTCCGCATCTTTCAATCGTGAAGGGATTGAAAGTTGAGATGGGGGATCTTGTTTGTGATGGGATGGGGGCTTGGATTTGTTGTAGGTTTTATTGAAAGGCAAGGTATGAAGAAAAATTATGCATGAGAGATGGAGATGGTTGTTTGGAATTTGTAGGAGCAAGGGTGTTTCGGTATAAACCAAAAAAGTTTGGGAAGTATGGACACAGGGTTCTTTCCTGGTTTATTGATACATATAGAGTGGTTGTTGCCGGGCATTAGTTTGATGTTCTTGTGGACAGAAAATACGGTTACATTTGGTCTGATATTTTGAAGGACCCAAGTTTATAGGTTTCCAATTTCTTTTGTCTAGGAATATCAAAGAAACGCTTTGCCCAATTGCAACCATGTTAAAATTGCAGCGGATGATAATGGAAGTAAGGAAAGCATATATGCCGTAAAAAATGGAAGTATATTTAATTAAAAAATGCGATTAAAGAAGGTCTGTTAGTAAAAGGAAAGTAATTGTGTTAGGTGAAGGAAAATCTTGATTTTTAATGATATCAACAACATTATCAGAGATAAGAGGTGAATATCTTTGCATAGGAGAATCCTAATAGAAAGACTTAAGTTGGGATTTATGAATTTAAGTAGGGCAAAGGAAATGATGTGGATGGTGGTGTAAAAGGTCAAGGGTGGAATGGGTAAGGTAAGGACTAAAGCATTTTGCCTTTTCTTTAATTTTTAATAAAAATGTCATTTTTCTTTATATACATTCTGATGAAAGATGGCGCTATGATTTCGTTAAGAAAATTTAGTCCTCTTTCACTAAAATGGTTGGAACTGTTGTAGGAGGTTATACCCTTTTCAAATATAAGATTGTTCCACACTAATAGAAACATTGATCATATTCTTTTTTAGTGACTTATCCATATGAACTTTATTAGATTGTTGGCTGGTGTTTTGTATTAATTTTATAGGATTCAATTAGGTCTCTATAAAGATTCATTGCGAATTATAGATCATACCTAGAGAAAATGATATAGAACTTTAACAGTTATATGTTATATTCATATTGTTTGTCATCCTAGATGTGAAGTCAAGCGGACGCTGTTGTCTCTTTTCTCTTCTTTCTATCTTTTGTTCTTTCTTCTCTTTCTTATTACAGAGAAAGGTTCAGAGATGCTTCATACAAAGTTTTGCATTACTACAAAGCAAAATCATTTTGTCAATCAAGTTTCCTTAGTGATTGAGATAATTAGCACATCAATTTGCCGAATGACAGTCATTGTATTAGTTCTTGTGTGTTAATTGAAAAGTTGAAGCTGAAGGTGGATTTTTTAATTTCAATTAACCAAAATAGTTTTAAGGGCCTTCACTAATGTCAACTTCTTGATGGCTGTGAATGAATAGATGGTTGCCTAGGTGAGGTACACCTAGGTATTCCTATAAAGTTGATCAATAAAATAAAAGCTATGGCAATGCGACCTTAAATTTTATGTGATGAAGAATATGATATTTGAGGGCGGGTCTTGGTGCAACAGTAAGGTTGCTTTATTGCGACCTGGATGCCATGGGTTGAAAGTGACCCTCCCCAGACCGTATTGTGGCAACCTCATGCACTGGGATACGCTTTTTGAAGAATATGACATTTAAGAGTTATGCTGCAAAGTGCATGACAGCCATGAATTGCAAATATCTTCAAGGATGTATTACAATAGTAAGGGATAAAGGGAATAGAAAAACTGTTTCTCTTTATGTTTCTCATCGCAATCAAAGTGTCTAACAAAACTTTCTGGAATGAGTAGATGTCATAAGTCATTAGAATTTTTTTTCCTATCTTGCATTTGCATTATGTTGCAAATGCTTAGGAGGATGATTGTGAAAAACCGAGGATGATTTTGACAAAACGTGGTCCATTTTTATATGTTTTATGTCAATTTTGAACTTTAAAATTAAATTCTATTTAGGTTCTCTTGCTGGATCCATATAGAAAGGTTGATATGCTGGATAGCGAATTGCATGGTTATCTTAATGCTTACTTGATATTTGTGGCTTTCACTATTATTGGGGCATGCTAAAAGATATGATGGGGCCCATGTTACATAAATAAGGTCTCATTGCTTAGGCTAGAAAACTAACATTTTTATTAGGAGGAAGGAATTGTCTAGTTAAAGTTGTTTTGTCAAAATTGATAGTTTTTTTTTTATTTTGTCAGATTGTCACATTATCACTTTTATGAAGATTCCTTGATCATATGATAAAATTGAACAGTGAATTTGATGAGTTGCTTACCATATTAAAAAGGATCATTATATATAAAAAGGGAAAAAAACCCTATAAAGTGGAAAAGAAAGACATATCCTAGCAATCTGAACGCTTAAGTTTATTATCAAAATGCCATTTCATTGAAGGATGATTTGATGAAATTTGAGTCTCATTATTGCAGCACGTGCTGGGTATGCAGAATAACGACAAAGACAAAAAAAAAAGAAGGAAAAAGGATTTTGATAACATGCATCAAAGAGTGAGCGAATTAGATAAAAGTAAATAAAAAGGGGACTGAAGCGCTCACAAATGTCATTTGATAAATTGGAGGAAAAACTCCTGAAAAATGTGCTGTAAGTTTATTATGACATATGTTTTTAGCATGGATACAAGTATCAATGTCGTACTAGTCCATATTAGCCATATCCGATTGTATGGACACATCGTTTTACCTCTATTTTGCTGTTCTGAGACCAAGAGGCATATCGTATACTAATATGTCACTGTATTATATCAATCTGTATCATACCAGTAAGGTATTAATGTCGATATTGGTTTTGGTACTTTAAACCTTGGTCTTTAGTATAATTTTGAGAAAGAAATACACGGGATAAAAAAAATCAAGAATATGTTTTAACTCATTGATACGTTGTCAAATTCTTAATTGATACCAAAGTTAGAAACCTCATCTGTATTGTACAGGCTTGACCCCATATCATGTGCTGCATCGACCCATATCAACACAGGGGTACTGTCTAGTTTCACAAACCATGAGCACATATAGGTATATACCATATCTAATGCCATGTAGACACATGAATAATATGAGGTCAATGTGCGAGATTACAAGCGTTGTTCGACATTCCCCTGTCTTAGTGGGTTTGTCACGATACTTATGTTGAAACCTAACATTTAAGAAAGATAGAACTATTTCCATATTATTGGCTTCCTTATTTCCTACTTCAGCATTTCTCCTTGGAATTCAGATGGATAGATGGTGAAAGGTCCACTTTGACTATGAAAGCATCGAAGAGAAATATGACAAGAACCTCTCTTGATCCATATTTACCATCTTTTGCATTAATCCCTAAAGTTACAGGACCCGATTGGGTGAGAATAGTGCTGGTGTATTGCATAAATCTCTTTAATTTCATAAGACTTCTAAATCTGACACTACCTAAAGCAACTGTTGAGGATGAGTCCTCGCTAACCTCTAACGAGTCACAAATTACACTAAGTTCTACAACTCAAACTATATTTGAGCAAATCTCTCACTTGCAACTAACTGTATTTTCAGTTTGTGGCTTAGGCTGTGTTTGGATGTACATAAAAATCATAATATTTTGTGGTTTTAGAAACA
Source organism: Phoenix dactylifera (assembly GCF_051530095.1). Lineage (NCBI taxonomy): Eukaryota > Viridiplantae > Streptophyta > Magnoliopsida > Arecales > Arecaceae > Phoenix > Phoenix dactylifera. Next base: position 25,180,883 of record NC_143198.1, on the reverse strand, counting down.
ACATTTATTGGTTTAGAATTTTGTGCATATGGTTGTGTTTTAGAAATCCATAATTTCCTTTAAATTCTATCATCTTATGTTACATGGACAACCGCATCCACCTCAAAGAACCCATGTTAGATACCTATTGCGACTTGGATACTATTAGACACTAAGATACTTATCAAGTTCTTCAGTTAGAGATTGGGGGAGATCTTCGAACAATGACTTGTAACATACTACAATCACAACAAAGTGGAGGGCGAGGCCGGGGGGGTGGGGGCTTTTGTTCTTTTTAGAGGTTAGTGAATGATATTGGTACTAAAATAACTTCATGAAATGTCATCTTCTATTTATTCTTACGCTAATTTGGGAGTTTAAATAAGAAAAATGTATATTGCAAGACCTTAATAAATGATATATTTAGCATTTCTTTTATACAATATTATAATATATATATGTGTGTGTGTGTGTATACATATTTTTGTCAAAATTATTTCTTTTCCATTATGTTGTCATTATCTCATCTTTTTTCTCTTATCGAGTTAGGAATTTGGATGCGTCCAATTCCGATTCTCACATCTATGTCTATCCAGCGTTGCTTAAATCATGGAATTTAAAGTTTCTACTTTTAGTAGAATTTTCTGAGGTCATGATTTTCTCCTCTTTATCAGCTTATAACTTTCCATTTTAGATACTTTCCTTTTTGGCAACCAAAACATCTTCCGCAAAAAATCTCTACCTTTAAAATCAGAAATTTTGAATCAGGAAGTGATTAAATTAATATTTTAAAATTTGAACCTCCAAACTAAGCATTCATGATAGAAACTTGCTTGTTGCGCCGCTTGCATGATAAAAGTATGGTACGTCATACCGGCCAGTACGGGACATACCGTACCAGTTCGGTACTGGTGGTGTATGAATATTCGGTATGCCAAAAAAAATTCTGCACCGTACCGTACTAACACTAAACTAGTATGGCACTGGTACGGGGTTCGGTACTGAGACGACAAACTTTGGATAAAAGAGTGAGAATTCACCTGAGCTAACTCATGAGGAATCAAAGCACTTCCATTTTGTAAAGTTGGTGTCAGATCAAGCACCTAGGAGTAGTTGGTTGATTACACTTAAATGATCTGTAATGACCAAATGACATAATGGGATCTGTACTTACACTACAACCAATATAAAGCATCATATGAGATCATTTTGCCATTTATGGTATAATTTCCAATTTTAGTGTACTATATAAATGTGTTTAAAATCTTATTATTTATTAAAAACATGGTATTTTGCTACCTTGCTTTTAGCAACTACCAATAAATGAAGACTGCTATTAATTTTGCTATAATTACTTATTGTTTTCTATTATAAAGGTTAATAGTGACGGTTTCAACTTAATAATTGAATAATTTGAAATAGGTTTCAATTTTTTAGCAAATAACAGTCTGTTACAGCATTATAATGGTGAATATTGGTTTTGGGCCATGGTTGTTATGTTAGCTGAAAGCACAGTAATTAAATAATGTAAAATTTTAATTTTATTTTGTTATCGAAAAGGATTTGCGCTTGCCCCCAGCACTTCATCCTTCTTGCCTAGAGGTGGCAAACCACCCAATGATGTTCATTACATGTAGAGATTATCTTGGTGCTCATTAGAATGCGATTTCAGTACAAATATTAAAACATTTTACAGTGGAGCTGATAGTATCAGTAGGAATTTGGCCTGACAAAGAATGATAGAACAGAAAATGTAATATCTGCCAAGTGTCCTTGCTGGTCAAAGAGGCAAGGTTCCAGCTTATTCAAACCGAGTTGGAGAACTTTAAATTTTATTTTTATTTAAGACAAGCTAGATGAAGCATCATTTTATTTTTTGCTTGTAAAGCCTTCGATAAGGTGGTGCAAACTGTGAAGCTATGTAGAAGCCAAAGAAACTATGTTAGTTTGCCTAAAATTTTTGGTTGTACTATGCTAATCTTTTATAAGCTCCAAGATGGTTTAGCAACGGAATATATAAGAGAAAAATGACATTCTTCTGGAAGGGCAAATAACTTGTCATTGGATTCAACTGCTTATTGAATTGGAGGAGTGTTTGCAAATCTAAAGAGGATGGAGCTTTAGGTATCAAAATGTTGAGGACCTAAACTCGGCTTTGCTTTCTAGTTGGGCATGGTAGTATTTAACTCGGGAGGAAGCTACTTGGTGCAAGTTGGTGAGCTCAGTTTACTACTCAAGAAGAAAGCTAGGCCTCAGAAGCCCTTGAAGGACACAGGTTCCTCAGCAATAGGGAAGGATAGCAACAACAACCTTATATCTTTCTGGCCAACCTCTTGCCTTGGAGAGGTGTGCTTTTGGGAGGATGAATGGCTGGGTAATACTTCCAAGCCTCTATGCTTCAGTTACCAAAAGCAATGTGTCAGTAGCATCTCCATGAGGATCAGGGAGGTAAAATGGCGTGTTAATGTTCCTAGGCCTCTGAATTTCAATGAAGATCAATAACTTAGGAGTTGCTTGAATTGCTTTCAACTATCAGCCCTTCTAGAACTAAGGACAAGCCTATATGGAAAATGACAAGAGACAAATGCTTCTCCTTAGCCTTATTTTATAAATTCATCAACACAGGAAGCTTGCATGGTTCTTACTACAATGCACTATGGAGATTGGCTGTTCTGGAAAATGTCAGAATCTTCATGTGGCTTGCCATGCATAACAGACTCCACACCAAGGAGCTGCTGGCTAGGAAAGGTTGGTTGGTGGACCAAAGTTGAGCATGTGTTGTCCTAATGCTGAATGTGTTGACCATCTATTCTTGCACTGCTCCTTTGCCAAGAGGATTTGGCACACCCTGAAAGCTTGACTTCAAGTCAGTGGTTGTCCCTCTACTGTGCTGTGAGCTTGGACTCGTTGGAGAAGAAAGAGAGTTTGTCAATCGAAGAGGAATTGATGGGACCAGCAATCTTAGCTGTTTGTTGGCAGCTATATATTCTATGCAATGCTAGAGCCTTCCACAATAAACACTCTTCTCTTAATGCAGTCCTTGATGCCACGTTGAGGCCCTTCAAGTCTTGGGGGTGTCTTTGTATTGGGATGAAAATGGATAGTTACACAGAAGGTTTAATATGTGTAACTAACTGCCATGTAATCTATTTCTTATCTCTCATTATAATTAATAAATTGATGGTCTTACATCCTCATTTCTTCTCAAAAAAGATTTTTTATACCAAAATATTATCATGCAAGTTTATGTAATTCTTTTTTTTCTGGTACTTTGAGTAATTATTGCTGATATTGAATTAGTTCTATTTTGCTTTTCTTGTTTTGTATTGCCGACTGGTTCATGGTCTGAAATAACTAATAAATTCTTTTTATCTTGATTTTTTGTGACTATAAATGATGTGGTGGAAACTGGAAATGCAGTGAGGGAGAACCTGAGGGCTTCAAAGAAGGAGTTTGCCAAAACTGAAGATGACCTGAAGTCCCTCCAAAGTGTAGGGCAAATTATAGGAGAGGTTCTTCGGCCACTTGACAATGAGCGCCGTAAGTGAACTGCACTCTTTTGTAACTATGGAGATGTTTCTTTCTGTTTTGGTTGTTCCATGAATTCATTTACCATTGGCCATTGTCTAACTGATGTTTGATTTAGTTAGGACTTGGGATAAAGGGGGCTAAGATATGAAGTCGAACCAGTGTCTTGGCTGTACCCCCAGTCTTGTTCCTTGAACCTGTTTGAAATTAATATATTTAGATGTCCTCCGTCAAATCTGGTTCCTGTGGCTCTCCTCATTCCCATTTCTATTCTCTAAGGATCAGGGCAACAGGTGTTCCAATGATAATGCTTTAACTACTGCAATAGATCATAGGATGTTTTGCTTTTATTAATCCATTTAACAGCAGTAAGATGCTCTGATTTATCAGAAAATTTAGGACTATATCTGAGTCCACATAGTGTTATGACTGCTGATATCAAATCAAATTACACTACTCTATGGTGATAGAACACTTAATACAGGTTGTGATAATTGTCTCCTCACAGATTGTAGTTTATTGCACTTAACTTATTCGATGGATATAACATTTGCTTCTCACTCTGATCAAATAATGCAATCAGTGTGCCAGTTTTGCATGTGCTTGATGCCAAGAACCACTTTGGTTGAACATTCCTACTAAGCCGATTATTATCCGCCTTTGAAGACTCTGGCAGAAGGCATATGCAGTGGTTTACAGAAAAGTTAATACCTTGGATTTGTGTGAACATTCAGTTTCCAGCCACTGATTTTTGCATTGTAATGGTTAAATTTGGTGGTGATGGACATTCAACTCATTAAGACGCTAGCTAGTTCTCTTTAAGGTATGTAGTTTTATGTTGCTTGTGATGGCAAACTTATGATGACTTAAGGAAGCTTTAAAAAAGAAAATTTTTGCAGTTGTTAGACTTTAAACAAAAATCTGTCCAGTTGGAAAAGTAGTAGAGTGGTCAAGTATCTTTATATGTTAATTTACCGAAGCTCCAAGTTCCATTCTTTAATATACCTTGCTACTTTCACTTGCATATCTTTTTTCCCCCTAGCACCTAATGGTTTGGCTTCCATCAAGGTTTTATCTTGCTGTCTAAAATTCTCTTTACCTGGAGATTGAAATTGTGAAGTACCAGCTATTTAACAGATAACTTATTTTTACACCAGTAATTGTTAAAGCAAGTAGTGGGCCAAGGTATGTTGTTGGTTGCCGCAGTAAGGTGGACAAAGAGAAGCTGACAGCTGGAACCCGTGTGGTTCTTGACATGACAACCCTCACCATCATGCGAGCACTACCACGAGAGGTACTGAATGGTCATTGTGTATTGTTGCATGGAGGGGCACTGATCTAACATATATATTTAATGGGCTCCATTCTATTCTTTAATTTCCTGAATTATGTAAAAACAAATGCTGAGAATTTAATTGCCAATGTTCTATCTTGGGTTCCAGGTTGATCCGGTTGTGTACAACATGCTTCATGAAGATCCTGGCAATGTTAGCTACTCTGCTGTTGGTGGGTTATCTGACCAGATCAGGGAACTCAGAGAATCCATTGAGCTCCCACTCATGAATCCTGAGCTCTTCCTCAGAGTGGGAATTAAACCCCCAAAGGTAGTTACGAGCTCATTGTTGGATTCTTTAATGTATAACTCTATGATGAGTTAGAATTGTTCTTTTATAATTACTACAAAGAATTTTAAGCAGTCTTTCCAGCAAAACCTATCTTTTGAGTAAATTGAGGTTTAAACAGTATAATTCATTGTGTCATATGAGTTGGTGGGGAATTGATTTTTTTGATTTCAGGGTGTCCTTCTGTATGGCCCTCCTGGAACGGGGAAGACATTACTTGCAAGAGCGATTGCTAGTAACATTGATGCCAACTTTCTCAAGGTTAGTGTTATCTAAAATAACCTGACCCAGCCCTTTTATATGTGTTTTAATTTTTTTATATTTATCTGTCTAGGTTGTATCAAGTGCTATAATCGACAAATATATAGGTGAAAGTGCAAGATTAATCCGAGAAATGTTTGGTTATGCTCGCGATCATCAAGTAAGGACTCAGAGATCCTGGGATTTTTTTTCTTGGGTTTTTTCTTGTTAAATTGACATTATCTCAGCATCCCTTTTTATAAAAGCATTTGATACACTCAATATGCTATGGCTAGTTCTCAAATTTTACTTTTTATCTCCTAAATGGTTTGTCTCATGTAAATGGTTGGGCCTCTCTTCTATAGCCTTGCATAATTTTCATGGATGAAATCGATGCCATTGGTGGGCGTCGATTTAGTGAAGGGACCAGTGCCGATCGTGAGATCCAGCGAACACTAATGGAACTGCTCAACCAACTTGATGGGTTTGATCAGCTTGGGAAGGTGAGTTTCTTTTCCCTAAACTTAGTTTGAAATTGTTGCTACCTAAGAGTATTTATCAGGGTGTTGTCTTCTGAAAATAGTGATTGATTATGAGGTAGTTACAGATGGCAATATTGAGAAGGCTAAAATATGGGTTAGCTGATATAGTTTCTACTGTGCTAAATTCTTCTTAGATCCAATATTATCTAGACGTTTTCTTTTTCTTATCTTCGCAGCTATATACATAATACAGGAAAATATTTATCAAACAGCTGACTATGCTTATTTTTTGTCTACTGATTTCTGAGTAATATATGTGAAGGCATGGCATTGATGCCAAACATAAGTAATAGAACTATAAAAGTTATGCTTATGTTCTGGTTTTGGTGATGATGAATGGTTGATTTCTTTTTTTCTTTTTCCAAGTAATTTCTAGGAACAGTTCGTGTAAATTGGCAAGGACACCCATGCCTCTGAAGATCACTGCACAGTCTTTTTTCTTATAGCTTTTATATGCTCAATTATATGGTCATATTTGCTTCTTTCCTTTAGTCATAGCATTTATTGCTAGAACTAGTACTTAAAAAAGTAAAAGAAAATTGGTATTTGCATTAGCAGCGGTAATTTCATCATTGATGGTAGGATTTATGTGCAGATTGTTTTTGATCATAACGAGTGTTTTACTGCTTGTGTTTATGTTTGATATATAATGCTTATGAATAGTATTATATTCATTCTGTGCAAGGAGCAGCTGTAGGAATAGGGAAGTAAAGCTTGCAAAAATAGAGTATTCTTTGGATGCTGGTTCAACAGTTATGATAGTGGGTGCACCACCTTAAATGGAAGATGCTAACCTCCCCAAGGCACAATCAATGTGGGACTAGACACGTGCCCGCACGGGTTCTCAAAGGTTAGCCATGTAAAAGTGTTCGATGTTGGCCTATAATCAGAGGCGAAGCATTCGCAAAATCTAACTGTCAAAGACACTCTTCTCAGGATTGGCTAGATGATCTGTCACCTTTTCTTGTTCTATATCCGTAAACCAAAAATACATCAGCCCTTGTGACTTTAATAGCTTCATTTTTGTCCCTTACCTTTTTTATTGGATTAAGTAGGGATTTTAATGATCAAAGAAAGGTGAGATTGCAATAAAGACAGCCATCAATGATGGATTTACCCCAAAAAGGTCAATAGAATTATCAACAAAAGGATATCTCTCTTGACTGCTCAGTCATCCCTAAAATTAAGCTCATTTACAGCGCACACAATACCCCTCTAGGTCCACTTTGAATGCGCCAATAATAATAAAACCCCAAAACTGATTCTTTTGTATATTTATTTATACAAAATAATATGCTGTAGGACCTACTAGATTAAAAGTCTAACCCTATAATTTTATATTCTGAATTTCAGCAAAATAATTTACCAGATTTTAAGAGCTGAATCATATTATCAGCAGAAAATGAATAAACAGAAATTTTATTTTGTAGAAATCAAATTAGAGAATATAATATAAAAAATGCATTATTCAGTAATTTAATTTGCTGAAATTTTTTGCACCAAAATTATAATGCAGAATTCTATATTTGCAAGTCACAGAAATATAATGTAAAGAACTTAAATGTTCAGAAGTTTAGTTGCTATAATTTACTGCATAAGTACAGGATGTCCAGTTCAGATATATTAATTTAGTGAAATAAAATATATAAAACATAATAATGAGATATTCAGTTTGCTGTAACTTATTTTACAGATACTAATATGCAGAATTTTCTTTTATAAAAATTTGGTTATAGAAATATGGCATACAGAATTTTCATAACATAATTCTATTCTACAGATTTAAAAACTAGAACCAAATGATCAGAAAATTATATTGCAGAAATCCAAAACAGATTTTGTTTTTCAGGAAATTTGTTTTGCAGAATTTGTTTTAGAGAAATTAAGTTCTTGAAATATAATCTACAGAAATTTAATATTCATAAATTTTAAAATTAGGACAAAGCTTTCAGAAAATTAAAACAGATTTTATAATTTTTTCAGAAATTACATTATGCAGAAATCTAAAAAATTGAATATTATATGCATAAAATTGGGTAATGTCTTTAATAAGAACCAAGAAAGAATAAATTTAGTCATTAAATTATATTGAAGAGAAACTACAAAAGTCTCAACTTTTTACCATTTACTCTTGCCAAGTCTCAGGACTCCCTCACCACTATCAAACTCTGTGCTATGGACACACCCAGGCACTCAAGATCAGGACTCCCTTGCTGCTCTCAAACTCCATGCTATGGACACTCACACTCAAGTGCTCAGGACATGAGACAAAGCAATGCTTTATATGTATATATTGTCATACTCACCAGGATTCATGTCCTTGTTGTACTAGATAATAAGCCAATGTATAGGCTCCATAGTCCTCTCAAAGTCAAAGAATGAAATAACTCCGAATTTAATAGAAACTTGTAAGAGTCTTGAGTTCCCTACAACTTCAGTTACAAGTCCTGTACCTACCCGACCTCTTTAGGAACGTACCTAAACTATGCTTGCAACCACTTTATAAGTTATCATGTTCCTGTGATAAATACAGATCCAATTAGACCATCAATATTAGGATTCAAAATACATCAAATAAGCATATTTGACTAATCATAAAATGATTATGAATCAAATATATGACATGGCACGTAGGCGCTCATTCCTAGCTGATTAAGGATTATCACCTCTCTTTCATGTTAAAGCCTCTTTTTCTATAAAATCTTGGACTCTTAATAAATCTAACAATTTAAACGCTACTAGGATTTTATCTTAATGTAATTTGGTATTCAAGAAAATAAATTCTAATCATATCTTAACTAGAAAAGTACTGCTAACAACAAGAGATTTTGACACAACCAAACCAAGCCCAATCCAAACAGTAACTAAGCCCAAAATAATTAATTTTAGTTTTTCTTAATAACGAAAGCATGGGGCATTACAAGGGCGCCAGTCCTAGTGTTGTGACTAGAGAAGTTGGGAAATGGATCAGGAGGGGATAGAAGGTCCACCATCCCGACTGTTGGGAGACATGAGGCATTCCGTTCTGTGGAAAAATTGGGACGACCTTGTCCTGCAGTATTTAGAACCATGTTTAAAATAGTCATCATGCCCTAGGTAATAGATTCAGCATTAGGACTTCCTAACATGGCATCACGCAAGTCCTTTGGGTTTCTTTCTTGTTCTCAATAACTCTTTTTTGGGGTGTGTACAAAATATACAATAGATCAGGGACATCAGCCCAAGGTTCGCTGCACCGGTCGGTACCGAGCGTACCGTACCCGTACCGATGGGTACCGGTATCGGTACACCAATGTTGGTACGGTCGGTACCCAGCATACCGTACCGTACCGACACTTGGTACGTCTATACTAGTGCGGCACCGATACGGGGTTCGGTACCGGTACGGCGAACCTTGCATCAGCCTAAGATTGTCTCATTTTCGAGATAATTCTTCTGTGAAAATCTGTACACTATAGTTACCAAAAAAATTAACTGCCTTTTTGTTAGGTGGGAACCTATGTAAGGTGTTGTTAGTTTTCATTAAGTACATCTAATTATTACATAGTTTTCTCATCTATCAAAGTCATAGAGCACCGCTTCCCATCCCAAATAATCAACCCATTCATCTCATAAATGTCATAGTAGATATCTCTAAAAAACTGAATCCCTTATTAATTCTTTAAAGATTTCCTTGGTTTCCTGAGATTGTACACCTCTTTTACATTTTCTGAATCTTCTTACAGGTGCACATTGGGATTAATTTTGTAGTGAGCGATCTTTTCACAATATGTTGCATGTTTAACCTATCATGTCACCATAACTAGTACTACTACTTGAATAAATATATGTAAAAATATTATTTAGACAAACCATTAATAACAAATAATGAAATTTCTGTGTTTTGTTACTACAACTTTATTAGATTTGAAACCAAATGAAAGCCTAATCTTTTAAAGGGAATCCCCTAATTAGGTTCTTCTATACCTCATGCATGTGTGGCACTCCATAAGCAGTAACTACCTGCCATAAGCTTCAAGTCCTCGCATCAGCTTTTTTACACCTTAGTGGTATTTAGATTGTTCATAATCATTGTGTCATCAGTCTTGTTAAGTGAGAAAAAAAATTGTCTGACGTGTTTGTGTACATTGACTCTATCGTCGACATCCAATGGGTTGGCTTATGAGATTTGGTTATGGATTACCAAGTATGTGAGTTGTTGTGAAGATTGGCTCTATTAGGATTCCAATGTGCATGACCATAACCCCTTTGTTTGGACTTATTTTTCTTCTGGCAGGTTTTTTCACCTTTGTCCAATTCCTACTGATCCCAAGTGGGTCCTAGAGCGATAGGGTTTTATTTAGACCTTTTTAGGCTCATTGGTTTGTTTTGATATGGTTCAACATTAGCTTTGGACTGGGTCTCAGATGGTACGCAGGTGCAGAAATCTTCTATGTCCGGTGAGGAAATCAATTTATCTTTATATCTGTTTTGATGTGTCTGAAAATCATCCAAAGACGGGGGAAATTTGACTATGATCATCTCTAAATATCTACTTGGTATTTTTTTTGGACATTACCTTTTTTCTTTTTGATTGATCAATGATAGCTTGAACACATTTGATCAATTAAAGATTTTTGATCGAGCATTTGAAGTCACAAGATATCTCTCTATCAGATGGATGCCCTTTCTAATATATGCCATGGTACTGCCTATGTTTTGCAAGAAGTGAAACAAAAAATTGTTTTATTTTTTCTAATATCAAGTGATTCATATTATGTATGATAATGCTTATTGAATAGCATCCCTTTTTCCACAATTATTAGGTTAAGATGATAATGGCGACAAATCGACCAGATGTTCTGGATCCAGCACTTCTTCGTCCAGGTCGATTAGACAGGAAGATTGAAATTCCATTACCAAATGAACAGTCAAGGATGGAAATTCTTAAAATTCATGCTGCTGGTATAGCCAAACATGGCGAGATAGACTATGAGGCAGTTGTTAAACTTGCTGAAGTGAGTTCATGATGTACTGTTACTTATGAACATTGTCATTTCCATTGCTTTATTTTCCTTTTCATCCATCCATTTTTTTTGCTAAAGGAGTGAAAAAAAAACATCCTATTTTTTAGGGCTTCAATGGAGCTGATCTTCGGAATGTCTGCACAGAAGCTGGTATGTCAGCAATCCGCGCGGAACGAGATTATGTTATTCATGAAGATTTTATGAAGGTAACTTAATCTATAAAAATGTTATATTTTGGCACTGTGCTTTATAAGGATACTGATCGTATCATCTATCTTAAAGTGATAATCAACCTCTTGCTTGGTGTGTCATCTATCCTTATGTGTTTATGTTTCCCCACTTCTCTGCCTAAAATGTGTATAGCTTGTTCTAGAATCCTGCCTAAGTTTGCCAAGCCTGAAGCTATTATACCTTCATGCCTTTCGCAAATGCTTTTTGTCATTATGGTGGAATACTTCGACTGTCTGATTTACTAGTAAAAGATCACTCAAAATCCATTAGGTAATTCTATCTTGACCCATGCCCTATATGGTCACACCTGAAGTCCTCATCTTGTGCTAGTAAATTTTTTACTTGATTCAGCTATACGCAAGATTGAATAATTTATGAAGAAGTTCTTCTTGATGAACATGGACTTCGGCATCATTTTTGATTGACCATCCGTAGCAGTTATTTTTAATATTAGGATCATCAGGCAGGTGTTTCTCAAGGTCATTCTGGACAGCAACTCCAATGAGTTGTACCCTAATATGGCCTATGGTATCCGTCTAAGTATGGGTTGTCCTGACAGTGATTCAGGGCTTCAAGCAAACGGTCCTAGAGTTACTTCGGTCTGATATAATATTAGTCCTCTCTTAGTGGACATGTCCAAGCATTTAGTATTGATAGTGTGACCATGAAAATTTAACATGGTTCTTTATAATTGAAAGCAATTCCTTTTCTATATTGGTTGAATGGAAACTTCTGTTTGTTGCTTCCCTCCTTTGACGCTGTGAAGAGCTATGATGACTTGGATTATTTTTGTACTTTTGGGACCTGATGCTTGTTTACTTTGACTACCGTTATCAGGCTGTTAGGAAATTGAACGAGGCAAAGAAGCTGGAGTCAAGCGCTCACTACAGTGCTGATTTCGGAAAGGACTAGAAATAATTTGGGTTCCATCTTGTGATGCTTTCTGCTAGTGTTGATGTTGATGCTGGCAATATGTTTATTGTTGTTCCTATGGTTATGTTTCATTGAGAGCATACTTAGGCCCAACTTCATCAGCTGATATTTTATGTTGCATTATGTTCAGATGTGAGTATTATTTGATTTTCCAGTGACCTTTTTACACATGAATCCTTGACATCGTAAAGCTCTGAACACCATTAGTAGAATCTATATATGCTATCATGCAGTTAACTGCAGAAGTTTTATGGTGTCTGCTGTTTAGAAGTTCAGCCCCAAAGCCAAACAAATTGCTTGCTTAATGACATCCTGACAGCGGCCTTTGCTTGGTCTGAGAGTCAGTTCTGTTCAGCCACGGCATATTCCAAGAAAGAGAACTGTGAATCAACTAGATTAGACTTTGATAATAGTCTTAACGCAAGTGCTGTTTGATCCATTTCTCATCCTTGGATTGTCCAATATCTCATGTTTTGTAATCTTATCAGGTGTGCTATAATTAGGATGTTAATTCTTAGTTGTTGATCTTGTCGATATCAACAATTGGATGGTGTATGTGGTCATTTGTTTTCCGTTATTTTTTGAGAAAAGATCAGGCAAGCCTGATTGATTTCATTAAGAGAATGAAAGAAGCAATAGAAACTAAAAGTTGGGCAAGGGAAATGCTAAAGATAAGTTGGGAGAGAGGGGAGCGGGAAGAAAGACATAAAGGGTAAAAACCCAGAAATTTACTGAAAGGGAGACATGGAACAGTTCTGCATGGAAGAATGCATGGGGCTTAACAAGTTTAGGAGGTGAAGCCGCTCGAGCTGTGAGTCCCATCCATGCTGTGTTATAAAATAACAGCAGTAGTAACAATTTAGGACATCAGATAAAACAGTTTTTTAAAAATTACGGCTGTTATAAATATTATCGGCAATGACATTTATTAGTACGATGGCTATGAAGTGACATTTCCTAATTCATTCTGTTGACAATTTTTTTCAGAAAATCGGATGTCCATTTTGGCTCCAAACACGGCATTTTATTTTATAAAGAATGGCATGTTCTTATATCTTCACTGTTATTTTTTTAACTTATTGCAGTACAATTTATATAATTGTATAATTATATGTGATCTTTTTCGGCGGCTTTCACTTAAAATTCTTCTAACAGGAATTGTTATTTGAAGAATTTGTAAGATCGGTATCACAGATTACATCACTTGGTTCATAATAATGATAATATCCAATGTTTTGACAGCTAACAGCTAACAGTTCACAATGTAACATGCTTGCTTATTCAGATGATGAATCTTGCTTTTCTACCTATTTCAACTACATTTTCAGCCTTGATATAGAAACAGCATCTGCTAAAGAGGAAAGCAAGCCAACTCATAGTCCAAGTTTAGGTACAATTGATTTATTTATTTTCAATTATTTCTTGTCACTTTCAGTACGAAGAAAAGTAACCTCAGTATCTGATATTTGATTATGGGGTTATTTTTTCCTGTCAGTTTTCTAGTCTTATTTTAGTGTTTTTTTTTTTTTTTTTGTTACAAGGAAAGATTGGTGTTTATGGGTCTTACTTTATGTCTAAGTCAGGTTAGGAAACGTTTTAAATCATTAGAATTAGAATTGTGTTTCCGACAGGCATGGAATGAATTAATAGGACATGCTCCTCGTAGTGAGGCCCATCCAACTCTAATTATCCCAAAATTCTGTGCTAGTAATCACTGAGGATACATTCTTTTCCCCTGTCCGTAGTATCACCATTATTGAGCTCCCATTTCTCCCCATCCATGCTATTTAAAGATTCAACTAGGCTTCTAACTACAGAGATTAGTAACAGTATCATATCCTCGTATTTATTCATATAAATTTCCAGGGGAACAGCAACGAGTTCGACACGTGCTTATTATCATTATCACAATCTAAGTTGCCATTATGACGTATGCATCCCTCATGAGTCATGATCCAACCATTAATTCTTGTAAATTATCATTTTATAAAGCCGGCATTTCATCCCCAGTCTCCAAGCAAGATTCCATAATACAATTTCTTGAATTCATCTTTATTTGTCCTAGTCAGGCGCCTAACCATCTATTATGCAGTATTGTGGTTAAATATTCAATATTAGTAAATAAAGTCTACCCCACCCATCATTATTTCTTAATGCACATTTCAAATTGACTCTCATCCAAACTCTTTGGTCAGTCTCAAGCTTCAGTAGCTCAAAGTCCTAACCCCACTCTATTAGAAGCATTACTTCAAGTTTCAACAATCACAAAACCATTTAAAACTTAGAAGCTACTCCTTCCTCCAAAACATTCGGGCTACGATGGATTCAGAGTGGCACCAGCAGTGGTGGAGGAGGTTATCCCTTGTTTCGGGACATTCGGGTTATGATGAGTGGCGATGTGGCCTTCCAGACCAAGCACAGAAGCGAACGGGCCACAGACTGGGTTGGAAAAGAGGAGTTGCTCAGAGTGCTTCGAGACTTGTTGTTTTCTAATCTTATTGGATATATCCATACGAACCATCCATTTCAGTAAAAAAGAATAAAAAAATAAAAATAAACTTAGAAGCTGCGGGCTTCCCACTAGACAAAACTGCCCATTTTCCTCGACTCCGCCTGGACCTTTTCACAAATGGCTATCCACAAGCTTTCATCACTTGTAACTGCAATATAGGATCCTCGGTCCTTTTGCAACATGCAATCGGATCTAAAGATAAAGAGCATAGCAAGTGATTCCATCATCCAGGAGCACTTTGCAGGGTGGTGGCATATTATAGTATTGTATTCTCCGCCTAAATTTCCCACTTTTCTGTCTCCTTTTAAACTTTAAAGCTCAGCTTTTCAGAATGCATTCCAGAATAACAAAGAGGAAGCAGCACACTTTTTATTCCACCAAGAAAAACAAGATGGTCAATGCCAAGCATCATGTTCTGTTTGATATACTGATTTGGATAGATTGTTTATTAATCAAGAGAGTTTTTGTTTACAATTTCCAAGTACTGTTTCAATTATTGATGGATACAGGGCATGGTTAGCTAAACATCAATACATTCATGTCTTTCTATAATGCAGAATCATAATAAACTAGTACCACATATCATGCATAGCATACATCTTTCTCTGTCTCCCCACATGACAATAGGTAAGTTCTCATGGACCACTAGAACAAATGTTACCAAATGAAAAAGATAATTTGCTAATTTAACATTGTAGACATCTACTATGCTTGTATTCATTGCTGCCCAATAAGATATAAGATTCGTGCTCATAAAGTATTGGGATTAGATTATTGTTTGAAGGTGACAAGACTTTCGTCTCCTTGCATAATTTATTCTCTTGTATTCTAGAAGACTGAAATGAGGTATCAATAACTAGTTAGAATAACCATACTTAGAATAGCCTTAAAAATTTTGGTTTCACTTTTTCAAATTGAATTTATTAGTACATCCGTCCAAGACTTTAAGGAAAGCAAACCTCTTATGGCCAGACTTTTACCTTGAAACCATCTTCCGTGTAACATTCTTTTGCCAGGGAAGTGTCTGAGTTGCACTCCTCAAGCTTTTAAAGTTCTTTGTTTCAGATTCTTCACATAGTTCTATTGGATTGTCTTGCAACATCTGGCTTCAGAGCTTTCAAACTCATGTAGATTATCTCCTTCACTTCACTCCTCCCTCCTCCTCTATTTTCCAGATGAGAAATGGCTATACTAGAGATGCCACTGCATATCTCATGCCCAAAATTATCATGGTCTCTTTGATTTACTTATCAGACTATTAAGAGTTATAGGTCACTTCGGGTAACATTTTCTTATTTAGTTAACCAATATTGGGCTGGTAAATTATGTTAAATCATTTTCCCTCTAATATAAAGAATAAACTATGAAGATGTTGTCGATATTTAATTATGCTAATAACAGGAAAATTTCTATTACTTGTATGCTATTCCAGTTTAGTCAATCAATGTCCTTCGTAAAGGCATTAAGTAGATCAAAAGCATAAAGTGCCACACAAGTAGGTCATTTTCCCTTCACATATGAATAAAGGAAGAAACCATTATTGAGTTTTAATTGCCCTGTTCTTCCAAATTTTCTTACCATCGTTATTCATTCGCTCTCCAAGTAATATTTTTAAAATAGGGACCTCAATTCAGTTGTTGAAATTATAATTTCACTAATGATCAGAAATCATGCCACTGAAGAAATTTTCCAAAAGTCACAAAGAAGTAGGGACGCAAGGAGACTTTCTTTCCCCCCTGAGCTCATCAAGTAGAAGGTCTATTTCTCATTGTAAGAATTTTTCTAATCCAAACAAACATCAAACACTTGCCAGGGCTTCCATCATGAACCTAACCATTGACATTTTTTTATATATTGTAATTGGCTACTTAGCAGTTACATCATTATGGCCCCTCAAAGTCATCAAAAAAGAGAACAGTTTGCACCAATAACAGAAGCTATTATAGCATTGTAAATAGAGAACCCACAAAAATATACAGTTCTGACCGCATAAGAAGTCATAAGCCTCATGCATACCCGGACCTAGAAATCAAACCCCCAGTCTACAAGCACTTCCATCTACCACCAAACTCAACTTGGCCGTGTCACATCCTTCCACCTATATAGCTCTCGGGGCCCATTACAAAGCTCTGGAAGCTAAAAATTTTGGATGCTTCTCCCACCCAACCACAGGCAAGCGTTCATATTTTTACGAACACCAGCAGCAAAGGCCAGGGCCTCATGCTATCTCGTAGTATTGGAGCAAGTCTGCTGAGGCCATGGTGGGCTGGTTCATGTACGTAGAGTTCCATGGACTGCAGAATCCATCGGAGAACTGATGCCCGTGGCTGCTGCTGAAGCCTCCATTCAACAAGTGGAGGATGTCATCGAGGGACTGCAACCTGGAGCTGAGCTCCATCATCTGGGTCCTCAGCACAGAGTTCTCAGCCTCCACAGCCAGGTAACGCTTGGTGGCGAGGTTTAAAGCTGTGAGGATTCGGCTGTTCTCCTGCCTCAGCTGCCTCGCCTGGGCCCCCAGATCATCCAGGTGCTTCTTCTTGCGCACCCGGGACCGCCGCGCCGACTCCCGGTTCGACAGCATCCGCTTCAGCTTCTTCTGGTCCGCCGCCGCCGTGCCGGACACCACCGGAAGCAGGGCTGATGACCCAGACGAAGTCCCGGGGGAGGAAGCCATAACAGTTCTTCACACCAAGCACACAAAACTAATAGTGGTAGTATATTTAGGAGTCTTCCTTTTACAAGGACGAGATATATCTTGATGGAATTATCGCTGAATTGTAGAGATATATAACAAGCAAGCTCTTATACGGGGAAAGAACTAAGACTAGGAGATTATGTAGATGAACAAGTGGACAGTGCCCGAGTACTGAGATGCTGGAAGAAACTCCTCGTGAAAAGACATAGAACCAGTAGAGGAAGACAACGGAGAAAGATTGAACGAGATGGGTTGGGTGTCTGAACGTGGAATTTATCATAAACCCGGAGAGGAAAATTTCACTTAGGATAGGCGACATCAATCAGAAACATCAACAAGAAGAGATGCTGCATGTGAAACAGGGGAGGAGGGAGTGCAAATTTTACTCAGCAAAAAAAAAAGAAAAAGAGAGAACGAACCAGATTTTGATGATGGGTTTCTTTAGTATTCGGTCTCGAATGACCCGTGTTTTAAGAGAATAATTTGGCAGAGTTTCCCCGATACATGGAGAGCTGCAAAGGTTCTTCCACCCCCAACAGACGCATCCTTCGGCCAAACCCAAGCGAAACAGGGGAAAACAGGGGAAGAGCAGAGCAGCAGAACTGATCGGTTCTGCGGAGGCAAGAACCTGGAAGAGGAGAAGCAAGCTAAGGGAGGAGAGGAGAGTGGGAAAGGGAATTTGAGCTTGGAAACGGGGTGGAATTTATAGGGAAAAAACGGAGGAAAAAGCAGACCAGAGATGATTTTTTTTTTCTTTTCCCAAAAGAAAAGGAGGTAGTTGGGTTGGTGGCCCTGGTGGGAGGGGAGGAAAAGGGCAGAGAAACAGAGAGCTTTGGAATCTCGAGCTGGTGGGCAGAGACCACATGTTAATTTAACTAGCTAAGAGGAACTAAACCAAACTTCTTTTTACCAGCATCTTTTTTCCCTTTATTTTCTCTTCTATATATTTAACAGCACTGTCATTATAATCATTATTTATTAGTGCCAATAGCAAAAGCTTGAGGCTATTATCTACCTAATCACTGTTCATCATGTACATAATTTAGTTGAATATTTAGATAAATGATTCGAAGTTACAAATATTGAGTAATAGCTATCATATCTATAGAACTGTATTATGATGACAAAATAATGATCAAACAGTAGCTGCTCTTTATATTATTTTGTTAGTCTATATAGCAATAAGATGGGTTCCTTGGTTATTTTACATATTGAATGCTATAGTGAACGGAATGGTTTCTCTATAATAATATGTGTGCTATTTATCGAAATATCCATGCACTTAAGATTTCTCTTTCCTATACAAGTGGCAATTGGATATGGTAAAAATTTCACACTAGCCCATAACATGCATCTTAGACCAAACGAGGTTAATGCTTTCCAAGAGAAGGCAGAATCTTGCGAGCTTCACTGTGTTTGAAAATAAAGACAATTTAACCAAGAAATTGATCTCATATCACATAGATATCTGGCTTTTGAAATTGTTGTATTCATTGTTTCTTTCTAAGATGCAACAAATAAGAAGAAACCATCGTCAATTAAAGATTCCATCATTGATATTTTCTTACTTTACCTTATAATCACTAATGTTGGAGAAAAAATATGAGTGGAGTTAAATGACTTCTCCATGAGATATATTAATATAAAGGGCTCGTTTGGTTCGCAGAAAGCATTTTCCCTTGTAGAAATATGATTCCTGAGAAATAAATTTCTAGGAAGAGAATGCCTAGAAAAGTACTTTTAGCATGTTTGGTTGATCATAGGAAAGTGACAAATTTTCAAAGTGCTTATGTTTGGTTGGCCATCCACTCTCCTGAAAAAGTTATGCATAATTCCTATTATGCCCTTAATAAAAATTAGATCTTTAATGCTTTTTTAATGCTTCTTTAATGCTAAAGGGTCTTTTTGGGAAAAAATAAAAATGGAGTGATTTCCGCCTCAAGGAAAAGTTACTTTCTCATGTTTCTCATGGGAAAGATACTTTTCCATGAAATATGGGAATCATATTCCCATGGGAATACAACTTTCTCATCTCTCTACTTTGAAAACTCCAACCAAACAAGAAACATCTCATTACTTTCCTATTGACCACACTTTCCTCTCTACTTTTTCCGCGAACCAAACGAGCCCAAAGATGCAACTGCTGCTTTAGTGGAAGGATGCAAACCACACCATCTCATTGGAAAGAATATATGCATAAAAAATGAACTGTTGAGATATATCAACATAAAGATGCAGCCACTGCTTTATTGGAAGGATGCAAACCACACCATCTCATTGGAATGAATATATGCATAAAAAATCGAATATAGGAGATAATTTGTAGACAAAGCTTGTTCCACTAACATGGACTAAGAAATGTATGGAAATAGCTAAATCAAATGCATGCTATTGAAGTTTTTGTTTCCTGAGTTTCCTCGCTACCATGCATAGGACTTACAGCAGCCAGTAGTGACTCTCCAGTAAAAACAAAAGCTATAATGGCATCATTAGAATTTAAATCCACAGCTAAATATAGAGACAGATGGTTTCACAATTGGACTTGATTTACTCCTATGGAATCTTTGTCAAACAAATGAAAGGAGAACACTCGGGAACTTCCAGATAGATACTAGTGATCCCTGTCCCATCTGAGGAGCATCCTTTATTGAGGAATTAATTTGAACAGCAGAGACAACTAGGTGCCATGTGTCTTGTGCGCGAAGTTGATCATAAACTTTAGATGATGCTTTTGGAATTAAGTGGACCAACTTTGATGTCCATTGCAAGCAAATGGGCTCAAATCATCGAAAGAAGACAGGGACATTGCACAAGATCAATCCAAGATCTTCGACATTTTTAAAGGCAAGAAGAGGGAAAGGTGGCAAGGTTCCACCTAACTAGGTCAATTAAACTATAAAGGCCGGATCCTTCCAAGTGAAGTTAGGAATTCTGGGAGGAAGGTGGTGTCTGATAGTGGCCAAGAAGTGACCTGAGAGATCTTTGGTCCGACAAGTGTCATGGTTTTGGACCATAATATAATGCTTATGGCCATCAGCCGCATCACGTGTATCACTTGAAGTGGATGCACTCTCTACTGGGTGCTTCTTTCTTGCGGTCATGGTGAGCAATTATTTTTTTTTCTTCTAATGATTCCTATCTATGCAAAATTTTAATGAGCATGCTCAATTACATAATAATTCTGCTGCACCATGTAATCTTATCTCATGACATAAATAATTATTATAATATTGTAACAATTCAAGACCTCACCCAGAATAGCTAGTCGAAAAATATTATTTAGGTTTCTTGATTCTGTATAAGTATCCAAAATCTACCTAACGAATAACCTATGTGGAACTAAACACATGCTCGCACGGGTCCTCACATACTTCTCCTGTTTAAGCCATGACGTCCTCGTCAGCTAAAGGTTCAAATCCATTTAAATCTAATCACAAACACCACGATTGCTCCGTGGTCAGCCCCAATGAATTCGTATTGTAGTGTCTCCTAGTCTACATAAGTTATAGGTCTGGTCCGCTCTAATACCATTTGTAATAATCCAAAATCTCATCCAAAATTGCTAGCCGAAAAGTATTATTTGGATTTCTTGATCCTGTATAAGTACTCAAGATCTACCCAGCAAATAATCGATGTGGGAGTAAACACATGCTCGTACGGGTCCTCACAAATATAGTCATATAAAAAACATAATGCAATTAGTTTTTTTAGTATTTGGAACTACTCTAATAAGTCTTAAAACTTTTATTTTTAACCATCTAATTACTCATTTTGTTCTTATCTTTTCTCATGTGCCATCATATGAGATCATTGAAGTAATGATGGACATGTAAGACTTCATATTAATGGCTTGCATGTTTTGGTTACAGTTAAGCTACAAGTTCTATCCATCTGTCGGCAGCGCCAGTTCCATGTACATGACATGCTGAAGCAGATGCCAAGATGCACCCATCATTACATATTCCTTGCACTGTCTCAGAAACTTTTTCCTTGGACGCACCAATCCATCCAGAAACGATGGCCTGCGATTCGCGTTTTGGTGCTGCATGATATGGCATGGTTCCCATCCCATCACCATGAGCCAAAGAAGGTAAAGTGAAAGATGTCACATTCAGAGAAGGAGAAGAAAAGACATGGTCGGTTTGTGGGGCAGGACTTGCACGACTAAATAAGCAAAGAGAGCATGACCTTTTCATGGAGAAATTATTGTCTAAGGTCTAAGCTCCTAATAAATCCAATCTACCCAAAAATTTGGATTCATCTTAAACCATAGTTCATTATTGATGCCAACTATTGCTCTTTTAAGGTCCATCAAGTTGATGTGATGATTGTGAATACAAGGTTCGGCATAAATTAATAATGTATGTCCCACAGAACCAGAGAAGCTGGCTGATTTAAACCGACAAGTGGCAGGTACCAACCAACTGCCATCAGGCTGAACCACAGAGAGAACTTTGTAAGAGGAATTGAAGTATGTTATGGTCTCAATACTTGCTTCCATAAATATTTTGTGTTTGGAAAAAAAACAGCCATGTTTCCTGCCCAATTAACATTCACCATTTGGATTCATGCCTTCTATCTATCTAAACCGATTCGTATTAAACCTAAAAGTTCAGTTATTGCACCCATTATCTTCTCTCATTCTATTATCTGTTCTTACCTTGGTTCTCATCATGAGGGGGATACTGTGAGTCAACATTTAATGCTATAGTGACTTAAAAGATCAAACAAGTAGTTGTTGTGATGTGATGTTGACCAAAATACTACTTTGCTTTTGCTTTTTAAGCTTTATTATATTGATCATCTCATGGAGAAGTGTGTAAATACAAGAATGCCTTGTTACAGCACTTTCAGTTCCCATCACACGTTTGGTTCATTACATTCCCATAATGTTTTTACAACCTATGTTTTTCCTCCAGTTATCCAAATTTCTCCCATGTTTACTGCATCTCTTTCAGTTCTCGAGTCAGTCTTCCAATAGAGATAGATATTTTCTAAGTCAAATTTAAGATCCCTTATGAACCATACAACAATTATAGCTTTTTAGTCAAATAGTCTAGATTTTTATCAGCTTTATATGACAAACATAATGTTGGAAAAAAAAACACAGCTGGTTCCTATCATTGAAATGAATATTTTGGGTCTTTTCCAATGAAATAGATTTGTGGCCAAGGAGCCAACACCTTTCTTTCATCATTCCCGTCCTTCTTCTTCTTGTCTTTATTTTCTCTACTATTTTCCTACATTATTTGGTAGCAAACCTTGACTCTCTCTCTCTCTCTCTCTCTGTGTGTGTGTGTGTGTGTGTGTGTGTGTGTGTGTGACACACACACATCTTGGGGCTTTTCCAATGAAATAGATTCATGGCCAAGGAGCCAACACCTTTCTTTCGTCATTCTTGTCCTTGTTCTTCTTGTCTTTGTTTTCTCTACTATTTTCCTACATTATTTGGTAGCAGAACTTAACTCTCCCTCTTTCTCTCTCTCACACACACATATAAACACAGTGTCAAATGGATATTCCATTCTCTCACCCAAGCAACATACTTGAGTGGGCTTTGCTTTTGCACGTCTTCTAGTGACATTTCATGTAGGGTCATCCGCACAAATAATTTTGTAATAACCTTTTGGAAAAGAAAATCTACAAGAAGTAAAAATAGTATGGACGGCTGGAATAGTTTGGTAAGCCTTAGCACATCAACGAACCCAAGTGGCAGGTGAAACAAATACCTTTGAATGCAAGAAATGCTACATCTCATTTCATTTCATTTTACCTAATTTTATTTTTAAAATTAAGATAAAAGAAAATTAGAATGATATCAAAAGTAAAGATAAGATCGCACACAAATAATTTTATCAATTCAACTAGTTGCACCCTAAAGAAATTCTAAATTTTATCGTTGACCTGCATATCCACGAGCATTAACAAGAAAAAAAAAAAAAAATAAGGTCACCTATGACACAAGGTAGGGCATCAAACAATAGTGTGACTCACGAAATAAGATAAAATATATTTACACCCAAACAAATAGCAGATAGGTCAAAGCTTTGGAGTGTATAATTTTTTCTCCTTGCTCGGAGTGCATTCATCTATAAATTCCAAATCGGTGGTTAAACAAGATGAAGGTTTCAAAAATCTGGAAAAATTTCAAAACAAAATCTCTGCTGATTGTCCTTGTTGAATTGCTTCTTCTCGTAATTGTTAATCATTTCAAGTGAAAGATTCTCTGCATCGTCACTATCAAAACCGTAGTCTACAGTATTCAGAGAAAATATATCTGAACTAACTCCAAAGCTTAACCACAAAAATCTTAGAAGAAAATAAGAATTTTAGTTGAACATTCACTCTTCCTTTCACCCATCATAAGCAGAATGTTATGATATTCAAAATCATCCTAATAATTATCCTCTCACCAGGAAAATACTCTCACTCCAAGGTCGAAAGCTATAAAGTTATAAACCTATAGTTAACATCCTATGAATACTCTATAAAGCTATAATGTTATGTTACACTGGGTATAATCTTATGTCATACCCATTTCTCACACATGAAAGCGTGGTGTTGTATTGATGCATGCAACCCTATAAAGCTATGCCTCTGCCCCTCCTAAGAGATACTCTTATTGCACAGTTCCCTCTAAGAACTGCGGAACCCCTCCTCCCAAAGGAAGGAAGGGGGCGAGGGAATCCTGCACCAATTGAGGTCAACCCATGTTCCCAAAACAGTAGGCTAGTGCAAGAAAGGATGTCATCCACTGACTCTGTTAGTGTAATAGTAAGCTCTGAAGTCACTTGGGGCTCTCTTGGTTTGCGATTTTTTTTTTTTTATTGAAATATTTTTTTAAGAAGATAATTTCTGAAAATATGATGTTTGAAAAAAATATGGTTAATTATAGAAAAGTGGTAAATCTCAAAGTGCTTATGTCTAGTTGAACATATACTTTTTTAAGAAAATAGTATAAAATACCTATTATACTCTTAAAAGAGAGAGAAATTTTACTCATAAATTTTGATGGCTTAAGGATACTTTTGAGAAAAAAAATTCAATTTCCAATTGATAAAAAAATAGCTTTTTCATGTCTTTCATGAATTTTTTTTTTTCTGTTAAATATAGAAATCTTATTTCCATAGGAGTGCTACTTTGTCGTCTCTTTCTTTTACAAACTCTAACTAAACAAGAGGTATTTTTTTATTTTCTTGTTGACCACACTTTCTCAACTTGTTTTTCTGTGAACCAAATGAGTCTTTAATTCCAAGCCGAAGATTACCTTCTTTCACAAGGAAATTTAAAGCTTCATGCCCAAGATTTCTTAAGGATCTTTATGATCAAAATTCATAAGAGAAACACTATCACACCACATGCACCATCCTTTTAAAACTCCTTTGCGTCAGCGCTGTAAAAGTTTCCACCTCTCAACTCATGCTTTAGTGGGTCACCAAGGTATCATTGAAAAAAGAATGGAAGGCTGCTCAAAACAACACCAAACAGAGCTCAGGATTGGCAATTTGATGCCTGGGAACAGTTCAAGGGAACAAAAAAAAGAAATGAGGAACCAAAAATGCAGTACATATGATTACTTGTCAAAAGAATATTACGCATTCCATGGCTATGAAAAGAACATTACGCATTGCATAGCTATGAAAAGAACTTCGCTTTAGTTGTTCTCCCATTGACGAGATGTACTTAAAAAGGAACAATAAACAAAGGCAAGCGTTGGCGATCTGATGAGGGGGAATAGCTAAGGAAGGTATAGAAGCATAGTAGACCCAATTACTTGTAAAAAGCATATTGTGCATTCGACAGCTATGAAAGGTTTGGAAAAAATAAATGATACCTTTTCTTTTTTCTTCCCCCCTTGGTGAAAGCACATATTTGCCAAGCCTTTTATGTTGATTCAGCAAAAGAAAATAAAAACATTTTATTTCGTGAAGTTCTTCTGGTTGAATGACAACCCATGATCATTCACTTAGATCATTTAACATGAAAAATATCCACCAACAGGCCTCTTCTTTCTCATGTATCAACAACAGCCTCCATTCATAGATTTCATGGGTATGGTTTCCGCCCAACAGTAGAGAACAGATAATGCAATTGAGATTTGCAATTGATAAGAAAATGCAGTCTAATCCATCGCTAAGCAGACTAGTCTGTAAGAGGAGATATGGATGGTGTATTTGCAACATATAAATTTACCAATTTCAGCAATTAGATAGAAGTAAGCAAAAACATGTCTCAAGGGGTAGATAAATGCAGCATGTTTGATGTGAAGGTCAGACTTCATAAAATTCTGGTACCAACGGTCCAACAAATAAATTGTTTTTTTTTGAAATTTGGAAAAAAGTATTATTTTATTTAAAAGAAAGTACAAGTGAAAATAGTGTCTGTTATTTATGTTATAATGGTCCATTATGATGCAAAATACAGGAAATAATGGAAAATAACAGCCATTATATTTTTCACATTATTTATCTTAATAACATAATAGGGCGGCTGAAACCATTATAATGGTCGACATAACAATTATAACACCATTATTCAAAACCATGGTAGCAGTCTGAGGAAAAAAATTATGATGAATTGCAATTAATTCGCATGCACCACCATCCAAAACATAGCATTATGCTAACATTCAAATTATCTAAGGTTGAGTGGGTCTAATCCACCCATTCACCTCATCCTAATTTCATTCTGTTGCTTTCCTATGTACAAGTAGGCAACAGCAGTGCTGAAGACAGAGAGAGTGAATTGCTCATCCCTAAAAGCATCACCATAAACAAAATAGCATCGATGTCTTAATTCAATGATCAGCAGTCAAACGTGCACGCGCGGGGAGAGAGAGAGAGAGAGAGAGAGAGAGAGAGAGAGAGAGAGAGAGAGAGATTTCATGGCATTTCTTGTTTTGTGCAACAGGGAGTGCAAATGAAGCAAAAGAATATTTTTTCCATGCTATATTCTGAAAGAAACAGATGATACATCCAATTTCATGAACATGACTAAGATATAGAGTAAAAAGTGTTTCCCTGATAACAACAATCAACCTGCACAACCTTCTTTTATTCAAAGTTGCCTAGAACCCTCAAAAGCAACTCAAAGCCTTCTGCCTAGACTTGCCTGCACTAGACTGGCTGCAAAGCATGCTAGCAGTTGCTAGAGATTTAGAATAAAGCACATTAAAGAGAAGAGAATATTTTCCTCCTTCGACTTCGACCTTACAATATAAGCATGTAAAAGAGAAAAGCCTACAAGCTACAATAATTCTGAGAGCCTATTGTTATTAGCATGCCTAGATGACTCTAGTCTTTCATTGGAACCAAGCAAGGAAAGCAAAAGGCACAATGGAGCAGGCCAAGGAATAGAATCAGGAAGGTAACTTTGAGTGCACCTCAAGGCTATTTGTCCCAAAATGTATAAAAATAAAGTCTTTAAGGTTATCAAAAAACGGCCATTCATCACAATATACATTCTCATTCACATACTTATGAAAATTAATATAAAGAACCAAAATTATACAATCTAGTTGGATCTTATTTGATGGGTAAGATAGGTCAATTCTTCAACCTCATGATAGCAGATATGGTTCTCCACAAAATAAACTAGGAATATTTCAGCTCAGTCCCAACAATGGTTATCCTAGAAACCTCATGGGCAACTTGGTTGTAATCTTGGTCATAATATTTCAGCTTTGGTGGGGCTCAAGAAACAAAAAATATGTCCGTGCTTTTATGATCTCACAACAAGAGACCAAGCATGTCAGTTTCGAAAAGAAGTTAGAAGTTTAGATCCAACCAAAAGAGTGTTCACAACATGTGATACCTAACAATGGTTATCCTATAAAGCTGCACAAGTGCCCGTGCATACATGTGCATATTTCAAGCAACTAGAATGAGATTCCTCAATATCATGCTAACAATAGCTATAGTTTTTGGATAAAGATGCCCAATGCCTACTATAAGCATGCTTCAAAGAATCGAGTATTTGACATAGGAAACATGAAGAAAATAAAAGGCATTAGGTGAAGGGATCAATCACTTAGAAAAAGGAATGATCAGGAAATGGAATCTAGCTGAGTGCAGCCCAAGGCGGATGTTGTCTCATAACTTTGTACAGCCTCTGAAGCTTATCAAGGCGGTGATTTGGAGTCATATACAAGCTTCATTTGCAACAACCAAAACTTTATATTGCCTAAGTCTGCTGGTGTCTGACTTCAGTGGCAAGTTAAGTCAACCTTACAACCTTATGATAGAACACATAATTGCCTACAAACCAAGCTTTGAAACCAATCATTTATAGAGTATATTGTGTTCATTTAGTTTTATGCTACAGTTAGTTTTATCTCCCTAATCTTTTCTAGACCTTTCAGATTCCATTGGAAATGATATTTCAGTACACACATATGTTTAGAGATGAAAGCAACTCCCAAAATCTAATCGTGTAATCTTCTCTTTATCTACACTCTCTATTCAAGTCAATGTAATTATAGATGATCTTTCCTAGGTTGCATGAGCAACTGGCCCTTGACAGACCCTTTCTTGCCTAAAGTTCCCTGGTTAGAAATTCAGTTTGATTCTTGGAAGATGGTCTTCAAGAGTTCAGGTTGACAACCAACTGTAAAACCCTGCTGAATCAACCCATGAAACTAGGGGTGGCAATCGGGTCGGGTCAGGCATAAACATGTCGGGTCAAATACAGGTCGGGTCAGAAAACTATAAATCTGAACCCGACCTGTTTATTAAACGGGTCAGGAATTACAAACCTGAACCTGACCTGTTTATTAAACAGGTAACCCGACCCGACCCGTTTAACCTGTTTAATAAACAGGTAACCTGTTTACCCAACCCGACCCGACCTGTTTAACCTGTTTGCCCAACCTGACCCGTTTAACCTGTTTAGACCTGTTTAATCTATCCAACCCAACCTGTTTAACCTGCCCAACCCGACCTGTTTAGACCTGTTTAGACCCGTTTAACCTGTTTAGACCCGTTTAACCTGTTGAACCCGTTTAACCTGTTTAGACCTGTTTAACCTGCCCAACAGTTAAACGGGTTAAACGGTTTAAACGGGTCAGACATCTAAAACCCGTATCCGACCCAATTAATAAACAGGTTAAACGGGTCGACCTGTTTACGACCCGAACCTGTTTAGGCCAAACCCAAACCTGTTTATGGCGGGTCGAACACAGGTCAGGTTGGCGGGTCGGGTCATATTTTGCCACCCCTACATGAAACCTGATCAAATTAGAGTTGCCCTCCACAGTTGAGCTCAACCTCAACACTACGTAAATAATGATGGTGATATGTTTTGAGAAATCCCATCTATAGGACTACTCAACTGGAAAGCGAACAAAAAATCAAGGAGGCCTGGATCTTCTCAAACTATTTCAAAACATATCTCAAGAAACTCTAAATGTAAGAGGTGAAAAGTATTTAAAGATCGCAAAAACATGGAATTGGCATGTAGGGCAGAATAAGACCCTAGATCAGCATCAATGTTATACTGCCACCTTTGCTGCCTAGACAGGATGATGGACGCGCAAGAGAAAGCAGCATGACCTAGGGATTTTTCTTAGAATTAGTTTTTAGTTAACAATTTTCTACAATTTCCTTTTGTTTCTGTTTATTTTTAGTTTATAATAGGTTATTTAAAATCAAGAGCTAAGATTAAAAGTCTCAGATTTTAATTTAATAATTTGATGAATAGGTTCCTATAGCTGCACTGTTCATGCTACAGCAACCATAAAGAGTGACATGTATTATGAGGGGTGTTTGGGGAGTTGAAAAGTTCTTAATTAATGGACCTTTTCAACTAAACCCTTATACATTCCCTTCTTCCACTATCCAACATCAGTTTGGTATCAAAGCCTTCAGTATGTCATAATATTCTATCATGGTGGCCGATCCAACTCATAGAGCACACATGACTATCAACAATGCCCTTATGAACATGTTGCCGATGAAGATTTTACAGAAGAAATTGAACTACATAAGTCTCTAGATTGGCTTACATATCTAGAAGATTGCTTTGATTCATATGATCTGTCTGACCAGATGCGAGTACCCTTCACCAAAACAAAACTAGAAGGTCAAGCTTATATATGGTGGAGAGGCATGGAAGATCAGATGATTCATCAAGGCTGAGCTCCTATCATCAATTGGGAAGAGATGAAGCAGCAGCTCAAGGAGAGGTATTTGCTACCTTATTACAAAAGGCTCTTTACTGTTCAGCATGGCCACAAATATGACCAACTTGTTTCTGAAAAGACTCCAACAGAAGAATTCTGCAAAAGAGGAAGAAGCTTCCCAAAGCCCACGGATCCAGTTAAGGAAAGATCTTGGTCATACAATGGAAAGATGAGAAAAGCAATGCATACAAAATCAAGCATCTCACTTTTCGGGGTATTGTCATACATAAGTAAAAGTGAGAAGAATGAAGGCAACATCAGTTACAAGCCACAATTAGATGGGAACACAGGAAAACAAAGAGACCATCAAACCCACTTCCGTGGCTATGGAATTGAAAGAAGAGAAGGATGAGCTTCCCCGAAAATTGGAAAGTGCGTGATCATAAAAACATTGCAAAAGAAAAGATGGTCATAAAAGAAGCTTCATGAGACTCATCTCATTATAGGGAAGAGCTTGATGAATTAAATGATGGTGAGGCTATAAATTTCAGAGATTATACAGTCATTTTAGAAGAAAAGAAGGTGACACTGATTGTTGATCCTTCAGAAGAATGTTGTTTGGATGCTAAATTTTCTAAAGAAGAAAATAGAAAGTGGAAAATTTGCTCCTCAAGATACTCAAAAGTCTAAAAAACAACTTGCACACAGGATCCACTGAAGTTTGAAGAGACCGCTGCCTCAAATGAAACATATGCTGATAATGTTTATATTCTCAAGACGATATCATGTTAGGCAAAACTAACTTGGATATTGGTGAAATTTGAGCTGATCCGAAGCAAATCAAGAATTATTTTAATCAAGTGCAGTCATGTGTGACATGTTTGTACGTTAGTTGGAGTTCAAATTCTATATAAAGCATAACTAGACATTCAATGGATGGTATTCATCATTAGTTAACCTCAAATCAATGCAACTTTGATTTTAAAGAATTTGAGGTGAGTTCCTGTGTAGAAGAAGCAAATGATGGAGACCCAAGATCAGAAAGCAACATGACTAAAGGATTTTTCTCAGAAGTAATTTTAGCTGTCAATTTTCTGTAACTCTCTTTTATTTCTGTTTATATTAGTTGACAATTAGTCATTTAAAATCAACGGCTAAGACTAGAAAATTGCAAATTTTTTACTTTAATAGCTTGATGAGCAAGTTACTGTAGTGCTGACATTCATCTACAGTAAATTTGAATACTAACCACATATTATGAGGGGTGTTATTGCGGGGTTGAAAAGTTCTGAGGGCTTTATTTAACTTTAAATATAAGAGTTAGTTACGTAATCAGGTTTCATGCAGAATATGAATGAAAAAGAATGAAACTTTGTCATTTTTTATAACTCTTGTGGTTTGACCCCGCAATGAAGGTGTGAGGTAGGAGTGATTCATAATCAAGGCCCTAAAGTGAGTCAGCTATTGTTAACTTTCCTCTTTCCTTTATTGTTTTTTAGAAAGTTCATGTTTTCATTTCATATTTTCCTATTCTTTTACATCTGATTTTGTTTTCTTTATTTGCCTTCAAATTTAAGTCTAGGGATCATCTTTTATCTGTCTCTGTTCTTTTAATGATGATCTATATTTACTTTTAGTTCTTCCTTGCTTCTTTCACATCTAGTTCTGTTTTCCTTATTTTTCATTCTTATTAGTTTTTCGTTTCAGTTGCTCTGCTTATAGGTCTTTTGTATTATTAAAAGAAAATCAGATTTTCCCTAGAAAGTTGAGCAAACCCTAGACTTTGGCTATTCAATCGCATAAATCCTTAAAAACTCAATTTAGGCCCTAGAATCCTAAGCGTACGTAGGTAATAGTCGTCCATTTCCTATTTTCTTCAAAAACATGACATTGCTAGTTAAGTTTTATTGAAAACTCAGGCCTCGACCTGAAATTCCAGCACCTTTAGATTTCAGCTCTTCCATAAGCCCTTATACATTCCCATCTTCCATAGACTATCCTACATCACAGGACCACCTAATGGTCATCTGGTCACCCATACTGATATTTTGCTTCCAATTTTATCATGAAAGTTGAGAATGATATTGAGTATTGAATGTTACCAAGACAATACATCCTATTAACTGACTACATCTTATCTGACATGTTATGCTTGATTTCTTGGATAACGTCTTTTTACAATTCTCTGTATTTTCATTAGTTTCTTGAATTTGTTATTTTTTGGACCACCTTGACCTCTTGGCAACCACATAGGCACCTGACTGGCACCATGGCCACCAATCCATATGCCCGCTACTTCAAGTATATTAATGACATCACAGATTGACAAGACCAATTTAAGAAAAATAAAGAAGCTAATTAGTGATTTATATGGTATTTACATTTTCTTGTACTTGTACTCTTTTTTTTTCTGAAAAAATAGAATCATGGATCAACAATATAATAAGAGTTACAGAATCTTCGGCATCCAACTGATTATATGATATGACTTGATATAACTATCACAATTTCTTCCAAAACTTTATTCTCTACTGGAAGGAAATAGTGTGGATTGCCCATTTCTGATTCTATTCTCAGAGGTTGCAGTCCATTACTAGCTCCAGGGCCCTTAGAGTTTGAGGTAAATATCAACTTTTTGCATTTTAACATAAGAAGTTACACAACACTATCCTCTGCCATCCTAATTTGCCATTTCATTAACAATAAAATCATAGGCAGTTGCAGAATCATCATTTTTATCGTGTATATCCATGGTTAAGCTTCTACGCCAACTATTCAACGATATGATTAATTGCTTTCTAACTCAAAGAATCATTTTGTATAAGTACTTTATGGTGCAATTCAAAAATCCTAAAATATATGCATGACCCACCAAATAAGGTAGTATTTTAGCACTTATGTACACTTCAAAAAAACTAAAAATGAAAAATATAATTGAAAAAGTGATTACCATATAAAAAAATTTAGACATACAAGCATCAAAATTATACAAGGGAAGTTTTGCACACCACAAACATTGCATGCATACGTTACAAGCATATTTATAGACAACAGGCTCTCGAGCATAGCTCATAAT
Source organism: Phoenix dactylifera (assembly GCF_051530095.1). Classification (NCBI taxonomy): domain Eukaryota; kingdom Viridiplantae; phylum Streptophyta; class Magnoliopsida; order Arecales; family Arecaceae; genus Phoenix; species Phoenix dactylifera. Next base: position 25,148,401 of record NC_143198.1, on the reverse strand, counting down.
AGTAAAACAACAAAAACAAAATCAACATCCAGTCCAACGAAGCTTCTAGTTTACTACTAGAAACAAGCAATGATTCTTACGAGTTTGCTGAAGCAGCTTCTGGGTGGTAATAAAGCATCTCATTCCACATCATCTCCCTGATCATGTCCTCTCCAAGATCTTCATCAATGTCGAGATCGATGGGGACTTGAGCTAGAGGGTTGGCACTTGGATCATAAAGCGGAGACATGTATGGATGCTCCAATGCCTCGGTGACACTGATCCTTTTAGATGGATCGAAAACAAGCATCTTCTGCAGCAAGTCAATAGCCAGTGGATTTGCATGAGGGTACAGATCAGCGAGAGGAATACCAGGGGTATATGGCAGAGACTTGATGTATTTGCGCGCCTTTGGGTTATCAATGAAGTCAACATCAGCATCATTCATGGTGCCAAGGACATTAATAATGAGCCTGAGCTGGTTGAGGCACTCAGTGCCTGGAAAGATGGGCTTGCGCCCAAGAAGCTCAGCAAAGATGCAACCCACCGACCATACATCTATGGAGGTGCCATAGTTATCACAGCAAAGGAGCAGCTCAGGGGCCCGATACCAGCGGGTGACGACATATTCGGTCATAAACTGATTCTCCCCCTTACTCGTGCGAGCCAAACCAAAATCACAAATCTTGAGGTCGCAGTTTGAATTGACCAGTAGGTTCCCAGGCTTCAAGTCTCTGTGGAGTATGTTTGCCGAATGGATATACTTCAGTCCTCGGAGCAACTAAAACAATTGCAAAAAGGTTGTTGAGCAACAAGCGTATGAACAAAGGTCAAAAACTTCACAAAGAGCTTTCAGACATGATCAGCAAGCCAAATGTTAAATTCACTTTCTAAACTTGTAATTCTGCAACCGTATAAATGACTAGCAAATTTGGGAATAAAGATGACAAGCTGATGGGAGGCATATATACAAGCATCCAAGAAACAAGTGCTGCTGTAATTACTGAACCAATAAAAGCTACAATATTGGCAAATTTCTCGCACATTATCCTGTCTAGATCAACTTAAAATTTATCACAAAGGACAATCTAATTAGAAGAAACATTAATGTAGACCCTGCTCTGTGCTATGTGGATTTCATGAGGAAATCACGGAATACCCCTTCCAAAATGTTGATTCTCAGGATATCTTTGGAAGAATTTTTTCAGAGGTTGGGGAATCAGAAATAGAGCTCTACCTATAACTTAATTATAGTCAGATTAGAGAGTGCACAATGTTTAAAGATAAGTCTACCTACCATGGGACATTCTAGTGGCTGCACTGCTTTCGAGTGTTTGGCTCCAACGAAACTAGAATTTTCAAGCACGAGGAAACAGGTGGAAGATGTTAGGAGTGGTCACACGCCTTAGCATGGATGTCGGTTTGAAATCCAGCATGCAAAGATAAAACCATTCATCTGCTGAGAGGAACCTTGTTTTGGCCTTTATTCTCTATCAATCTATCTCTCCCATGCCCCAGACTCCTAGTTCTCCTTCTTCCTCGTTCCTTTTGGATCCTGTAGAGTCACTGGACTCATACTTGATGCATATCCTCAATGAATTTGATGGGGTTCCCATCTCCCTCAAGGAAGAAAACCTTAAAATTTATCAAAATTGTTGCTCAGTAAAAGTGTGAAATACAAGCCATAAATAGTGCAGGAAACAACAAAACTGGAAGGCCACTGAAGGAGTATTGAAGCAAAGAGATGTGATTTTTTTTTTTTTTTGAGCAAGAGAAATGTGAAATTCAGTTCTAGAATTTGTAGCACTATAAACCTGATTGGTACAAGGATAAGCCTGTGCTACCCATCAAAGGCACCACTAGCAATTCTGCATTCCAAATTATTAGCTCTGCTACTACTTCCAAGCTTCAGAGTGTTTGGGGTTTATTTTTACCCATATCATCTGCATTTCCTTGAAAATTTCATAACAGGCATGATGGTCTAGATAACTACAGGTGGTTAATAAGCAATCAGTAAGGCCACTGTACAGATGCAAGGAGTATCGTGTATCTAATATTTTCTAACAGTATATATACTTAATTTCAAAATGTTGACAATTGTCATTTTCGATGACAGGAGTCAAGAATTTGCTTATCTTCATAGTTCTAGTTAATTCACATACTTGTCTTAATACCATGTTGCAAGCATATATAGAGTTTTTTTAAGGTTATAGTTGTAAGTAGTGTGTAAAATAAACTACTTATATACTAATTGGCTCTATCATCTATAAGCGCAACAGATTGAAATCCATATAGCCACCATGTGCATTTGATTTTGGGATTAATGCCTGAAAATTTCTCAATTACAAGCCTTTAACTAAACATTTAAAGTCAATAGCCCAAATCTTGAAACACAGCTCACAAAATTATGGTATTTAATCTTCTGCTATATCATGCATGCACACATTCATCTATTAAGCTCATCATTACCACCATCAATTCTCATAATTAATTCCTACTCCTAGCTTCCGTGGCCCACACCATATAGCAGCAGCTTAATTGGTGTCTGCCCATGAAGAGGCATCTACTCATTTCTGCTTAATAAGGCAATCACCTTAAATATACTAACATTACGAGGTGTAAACCCAGCTAGCTGCATCAAAATATACAATCTTCTTCTTCTTAGTGTCCTCACTCTTCTTGGTCCCATTTTATTCCTTGTTTCTTCCTCTCACCGTGCCTCTCTTTCTATTGTCCCATAGTTTGTCTTAGAGCTGCACCTTTTGGAAATGCATGTGCTAGCTCTACATTCATATATACCACAGTTTTTTTGGCCTTAAGACATGATCAATTCCACTCTTTTGGTTGCATTGCCGCTTTTATTTTCTTCTACCTTTGCTTATTTCTCTTAAAAATAAGCTGAATAACCACAAGGATCTCGAAATTTTGAAGGGAAGCAACCTTATTGGGCATTGTCTTAACTGTGGGTTGTTTGTATGAACGTAATATCTTCCTGCAAACCCACATGCACAGAAAATTGAATATCCAGAATTTTTCCTTGATATTCTCTTGTTGTTATAATCTGAATCAGCATATATGTGCTATTCTTTTGAGAACTGATCTAGATAACAGATAATTATTGCAGGTATAAGTCTTGAGCAGCAATATCTTTTAAGTGCCAAACCAAAGAACATCGTTCTTTAGTGGCATTGCCAACATTCTTATAATATCAAAGAGACTGAAGGGGTTAAACTGTTTTATGCATTAAGTGTGTGCCAGTAAGGGCAAGATAAGTTATATTTGGAAGAACCTGAGTCAAAAAAGCTCTCAGCTAAAGACATGGCACCAGACTAGTCTGGATTTATTCAATAATATTATGTTCCTTGACATCTAAAGAGATTTGAATCTTGTTTGAAATGTACTTTGGAAAGAAAGTATATCATAAATCTATAAAGTGTATCAAGAGATTATTTAGACACAGAAGGTTTATAGAAAGCCTTGATGGGTAGTCCTGTAGGGGCCTCTGTGAGGAACTAAATGCCTATCTACTCTTATTAAGGCCTTGATAAGTGGTGGAGGCTTACCCATGTGCTGTGGGGAGAGAAGAAGCATGAGGAAGAGAGGTAAAGTGGAAGAAACTACTTTATGATAATTTCATCAATCAGGATCCAAGCCTATATTTAAACCATCCCTAAGCTACCTTATATAGATAAGCCCCCTTGCAAATCTTACCAAAAATAGTAAAATCATGAATCTCCAACCATGTACGATGCGCCTATGAAATTCTAAGATGATTTGGATTCACTTGGCCTATGAAATTAAGAAATCAAATGACCTAGAAAGGTAAGTTTCCACATTTGGGCTCCCATTAACCCTCAAAATGATGGAATTTGGGAACAAAATCTGGGGCCAATGAACTGTCAATTGGCATGATCTTTGGGTTCTGAATGCCAATTTCCAAAAACTAGTTATGATAGTGTATCTTGGCCATCAATTCTGTGGTTCTTTCCTGTTTTTGCTCAATCTAGCTTCTCTGTGAAATCTATAACTAGATCCACAAGCAAAGGCAGAAGCTAGAGGAACTTCATGTGGCAAAATTTCTCGAGGTTATACTTAGTATCAACACCTACATCGATGACTTCCAGCCGCCAATGAGTCAATTGACTCAACTATGTCTATGTTCATCTTCAACTTGAATCAGTACCAACAAAATCTATACTACGAGAAATCTCAACTATACTGACATCCTCTATTAGAGGCTTAGTGTGGTCAAGGAGAACATGTTGAATCATAAGGGGCTACGATAGAGTCCATGGAACCTGGAAGTACAATCCCTTTGGGCTACCTAACCCCAAAGTCAGCATATGCAACCAGTACAGGGAAATCAAGCATCACAACTAGAGCATCTAAAAGCCATAGTGGCCTAACACCTTGAGCAAAAGCAAATAACTCATTGCACTAACTCTACCAAGTACCAACTTTCATTAGCGCATGTATATTGCTCACACTTGCATGTATCTAGCTCACTCCACCTTCAAGAAATAGGCCTTGTGGGCCTAAAGTCTAAAGCCTCTAACTATATGATGCTGGAAGATATTTATTTCTCATTGTTCAATAGATTTATTCCTTTTTGACCAGTTGTATTAGTCTGGCTTCGCATCAAGTCATTCTATGAAATAAATTGCATACCCCCAACTTGTATGTTTTCTATGTTTCTAGAGCTCTGTGTTGCAAATTAACAAAATCACTTCAGTCTACTCCATGTACTATGACCTATCCAGAATTTTGTTTGTTAGGATCCAAATATTGAAAAAATGATTTATAGCATCCAAAAGCAATGTAGTAGATGGAAGAGCAGGATCACCAAATGAAGTTGGTAGGATGGTAATGTTTGAAGCTGCAACAAGTCTTTTTTTCAACAGGATGATTTTCTCTTCATCTCAGGGAGCGCTGAAGGATGGAGACTTGAAGTTCTTATGAACTAAACTAAGCATCAAGAACATCCTGATCATGCTAATTTTCCCTGGAGCTCGACCTACATCTTCTCTCCTGCCTATTGATAATGAATAGCATAAAAAGCTGGACAAGAAAATAAACACAAACTGATATATAATAATATGCCAACAATGAAAAGGCATCTTCATCCAATGACATAATAACCAGGATTCTAACAAAAGTTATACTCTTCATGACTTCTCAAGGGTTCACCACAGCTAGAACCAAAAGAAATACAGGATGATCCACTTAAGGTGCTGTCCAAGGGAGTGCACCTTACATAAAGAGGGTCATGCTTCAGAGCTAGTGAGTTTGAGGGTTAACATGTTTTCATGCTTATAATGCAACCTTGCGAAGATTTTTGGAAACCTGAAATTCATTCTTTTGTTTAATCATTACAAAGGGGAATCCAACTCAAATTGACCACCAAAAATCATACTACTTGATCAGTGGTTGATATTCTTATCGTGAATGTGATTTTATAGAGATCAGCCAAATATCCATGTGACAATTCCACCTGATAACCAAGGTTTCAAGTGCGACTATTGGTGGGCATGCCAACCACCAGCTGGTGCAGCAAGTGCATACCATGAAGCACATTACACCATGCCAAAAAAAAAAGTATTAAAAGAAAGATTTAATATCTTTTCTGTTAAAAAAATATTTTAAGAACTAAACTAATAGGTGTCATGCTGACCCATGCTGAGGGTGCCTGTACTGGTGGGGATGGTTCATGCCAGCCAAATAACATGGACCAGCACTAGAAACCATGCTGAGCACATTATCGCCAAGGCTTCTGAAATTTCCTTGATGGTCTTGATAAACATTGTATTGAAGTTGTATAGTGGCTCCTTGCTATTTAACTACTAGGTCATATCCATTCATATCCAACTCTCCTATTATAATTTGAACTTTAGGGGAACAAAAATAATTTGCTCCCAGTCCAGTACACCCTCCAGATTACTTGAACATGAGTAGTGCATTACTTGTAATTATTTTTGCTCACCTTCATTGATGTATTGATGTAAATAGACAGTTTGTAGCTTCGGAAAATGATTTTAAATCTATCTTTAAAAGAATAAAATGAAAAGAAGAAGAAAAAAAAAGAACAAGTCAACACAAGTTATTTGACATTTAATATGCTGATATGCTTCCTCACATAACATGGTTGGTCACAAAAATTTGGGACAAAAAAGGAAATCTGAGCACTCATGTAGATAAGTACATCAGGCAGCCCAACATGTTTGAACCTTGTTGGGACTGCATAACATATCCTTCTCTTCGCAGCAGTCTTTATGCATGGAAATTGAAGAAGAAATCCACATGCAATAAAATTTATCATGTAGACCACAAATGTGTTAACCAATATCAATGTAAAGGAAGAATTTTGGGTTGGTCCAGCACCAGAGATTTTGCGGAAAGACAAATATAAATGATCATAGCAGAGATATATAGAACGAAATATTCAAAAACTGGGCAGAACAGCATGTTCCAGCCAGTGATCAGTAACCAGCACCCCTTCAGGACCATTCATGGGTAAACCAGCTCGGATCAAAGCTGTACCACTGGGTACCTAGTTTAATGGTGTTCTGACACCTTTCTTCCCTCCCTTGTAACCACTCCTGACAGTACAATGACTCACTATGGTATGTACTGTGGTATTTACCATACCTGCCGGTGACTGGGACATGATCATACCTCAACTTTTAGAATTCCAACTAGAACCACTTTGATATGGTTATCACGGACAGAAACATTATAAAATCTTAAAGGTCAAAACAGAGTGCTAAATATATTCTAACAAAACTGGAATAATACTCCCTTGGAAGAAACTAAAAATAGACCTACAATGAAAACAAGCAAAGATAAAGAAGGGTATCTAATATTAAGGAAATTAAAAGCAATAAAAAAGGAATGAAGATGGAAGTAAGAAAGAGAAGGGAAGAATCATGCGTTTGGCCAGTTGGAACCAGACCAAGCAGAATTTTTTATTTTAATAAAATCACTTCAGCAGTCTACCCATAACACCAAATAGCCAAAGTTCATTACTGATCTATTTCCTAGGCTACAAAACCCAAAAATAAATGTGATACGATAATTAATGGATCCGTACCTTGTTAACTAAGGCCCAGCTCAAAATTACGCTTTTTAACAATCCAAGAAGAGTAACAATTTCACAAACTGTGACCTAACTAATGATTCTTCCGCAACTATTTGCACGAGATCAATGATAAAATAGTCAAATCTTCTCATACTACATACAATTGCTTATAAGTTAGCATATAACATACGATTAACTGATACTTAATATAATTTATCATATAACTTAAATTATACATTGTATTAAAAATTAGATTTTAAGTGCAATTTGATATCTTTTCTGCATTGTCAAATGGTACACCAGAACATATGTCGGGTTCAGATTCCCAAATCCATGCCAATGCAGCACTATTTTGATAACATTTCACTTTGAATATAAAGTCATTAAATAGCACTTGAACGTACAGAGTTCATTATAGAATTTCCTCCTTTTTCTCATTTTCATTCTCTCCTGTTTATCTTTTTCTTTTCTTTTAGTCGCTCTGAACCTGCGAATAGCCTCATAAGTCAGATTGTCTTCTTACTGTTAAAATTGACTATATATATGCCAGTTGAATGAAACAAATCTGGTTATAAAGTTTCTCATCTCACACTCTTGATATGGAAACAAAGTGATAGGAAGCATCAAAAACAGTGCCTGAATGCCCTGAAACTTTTATAGATCCTTATACTAAACAGTTTTTTTTTTTAAACTTCTTCCTATCAACCACCACTTTGCGGTTAGTCTTAACATTAGAAACCAACTATAGAATTTTAATCACACAGATATTTACAGATTTTCTCTCTTCCATAGCAAATAATTTCAAATACCATGATCCTAAGTAGGAATAATTATTTTGAAACATACATTTCTAGGAAGCCTATATGGAGGACCCATACCTGAAAGAGGAAATATTGGAAGTGGTCATTAGAGAGTGCCTGTGAAGACTTGATAATCTGATGCAGATCAGTATCCATGAGTTCATAAACTAGGTATACATCCTTGAAGCTTTTCCTATTGGCTGGCATCATGATGTCCTTCAAAGCAATAATATTCTCATGGCGTAGATGTCGAAGGAGCTTCAGTTCCCGCAACGTTCTAAGTGCATCCACCCTGTTATCAAAGACATTGTGGATCTTCTTTATTGCAACCTTTTCATTTGTTTCTCGATTTATGGACGAGCAGACAACCCCATAAGCTCCTCTTCCAATAGGCTTGATAGGCACGTACTTCGTATCGATCTCGAACAAGGTTTGCCACATGGAGTAGTAGTGCTTCCCACGGTTTCCCATGCCATTTGGAGGATCAACCAATGTTGCCATATTCCCTGCAAAATGCAATGGAGCATATCTCCTTGAAGATTTCACCCACTACATTTTCGCTGCTAAGTCTAAAAAAGGGGCATTGTGTACATATCGACATTGCATAACAATCTCAGCAATTGTGCTTATGTTTCATCCCCAATTCAAAATTTATTGAGATGCCAAAGTCCCGTCACTGGAAGCCACCACGACAAGGGGCCAGTAAGACTCTTTCAAATCACAACAGCTAAAATAATCATCTAACAATTAAGAATTAGAACTGCAGGCGATTCTGATGTATTCCTAAAAGTTATATTCAAAACACCCCACCACCCCCTCCACCAAAAAAAAATAAAAATAAAATAAAACGAGATGAAATGAAATCACTGGAAAACAAATAATGTCTGGAAATGAGACAATATTCAGAAGCAGAAAATATGCATACCTAAAATTTGGAATATACACGATAACTTGTATGATTTGTACTCGTCGATGCTCAACGTCTCCTACTGATTTCCTCCAATCTCCCTCATCCCAAAGAGATTCAACCGAATTGCCCACTTATTCCACAATCTTCCTATAATTCCAGCTACAAAATCTCATCTTTCCACTATATCTCTTTTTGGGTCCAAGTTTGGATCTGCAAAGCCCCTAAAACTTCAGAACCCCTCCAAGATCTACAACACCAAAGAGCAAATCCCCTGAATCGCTACAAATCCTCCCTTCCTACTCCGATTCCCTTCCAATTCCCCACTAATCGCACCAAATCCACTAAATCCATGCATCACTCAATCCGATCTTGCGTCAACCTAACCTATATCGCTTCAATTCCGATCTAATATCGTTCCCTCTTCCTGCCTCTATCCCCCCCAAATCCATGTCCTAATCTTCCGACCCCCACCCCCCAACCCCTAATAACTCTCAGAGAGAGAAAGAGAGGCGCAAAAATGATAAAAAAAAAAAAACCGACTTCTAGTTCTGAGGTTCTTTACCTCTTCTTCCGTGATCGGATGATTCGTGTCCACTCCCCCTTGCGTTAAACCGGCGGCACATGATAAGTAAAGCCAGTCAACGTGATTTTTCCAGGATTACCGTTGGATCCGTCTACGTTCCATCCATCATACGATCACAAACTCTCGTCGGCGAACTGATTGGCCAATTCCCAGATTAATTTGGGGTGTATGCCTCCGGATCTCCCACGCTGCCGCGGGAGCGAATTGTATCGAATTCGACGCGCTTGTGCTTGGATTTGAATTAGATTGGGGCTGCTACACGTGTTCTTATCCACATGCCACATGCTCGGCGTCGAAGAATTTTACCGGAGACTCACGGTGCGGGGCCCAACTGAAGTCCACCGATCGGACGGATTGCATTTTCCGTCGGTGATAGCATGGATATCACGTGCTTGGATTGGGTCAGCTTGTTATTTCTCCTGCTTGATCTGAATCGATGAACAAATTAGCCTATCTTACTTGTTTTATCTAATGAAACATTGCAATTTTATAGATAAGCTTATTTGTAGGTACTGAGGCCCCATTTGGTGGGGCGTTGGCAATAGAATTTTTTAAAATAGAATTTTTATAAAAAATTATTTGCTATTTGATAACTATATTTCTAAAGTGTCATTAGACTTTAACATGTATTTGATAAACAAATAGAGAAAATAATTTTAGTATAATAAAATGACCATAAAAGACATTGCATAGTATTATACAACAGAAGATAATAAAATATAGGATTTTTTGCATGAATACCCTCCTAAATATCGAATTTTGCATGAATACCCTTCCAAAATTAATATTTGCATGTATATCCTCGTAAAACACTTGTTTTGCTATTCTACCCTATTTTTATTTTTGTTTTTGCATATGTACCTATTCTATCTAACGATGTTAAAAAATTAACGGTTTTAAATTATAATAATTAAAATATTCTTAATGGGTAGACCTGCAAATAGATCGCGATTCCGATGGTAGAAAAAAAGACAGGGACAATAGCAAAATTTTAAAATTTTATTTTATTTTTAATTAATATAAATATAATTTTTCTTAACACCGTTAAAACAATCGTTATGTTAAGGGTATTTGTACAATAACAAAGTTTTACGAGAGCATATATGCAAATATTAAATTTGGAAGGATATTCATGCAAAATCTGATATTTAGAAGGATATCTATGTAAAAAACCCTAAAATATAATATGTATTAATACTTAAATATATAATATAGTATAATTTTATTATACTATAGTAATATAATATTGTATACTATAGCATAATAATATAGCATAATTTGATATTATATAATATAATATATCAATATAATATAATATAATATTTATAGTATAATATAATAATAAAAGTATGAAATATTATAATTATTATTAGCAATCCTGTGCCTACTGTTTAATTTAGCAGGTATTCAAATGTTATTGTACTCATTTTTTGGATGTGGTACAGTGCATATCTTTGGCCACTTTCAACCTCAAGGAGGTATGAGTGCAACAAAGTAAAAGTATAAAGGTGCGAGTGCAGCAAGATAAAAGTATAGGAAGTGTTTAAGTGTAAGAAAAGAATCATTAGAGCTCACATGCTTCACGGCATCCTTGATTTGTTAACCGGCGACGTTGCCGTTGCAAGCGCGGGCGATGCTTGAAGCCACTGGCCGTTGCCGGTTTCCACGGCGCGATATCGCTCCTCTTACTGATATGACCGAAATGCCCACGTTCTATTATCATATAATGGAGTAGGAACGGACACTTGATCCACCCAAATGAAGCCCCTAGAGTAATAGGCTGCGAAGGAAACTACCTAATTAGTAGCGCTACTCGCCTCTCTATAGACGTGTGAGGTCCTCAAGAGAGCACCCTCGTCTAAAAGCCTGCAAATATTGTGGAAAAGCATACTAGAGCCAGATCCATTTGATGACCGTTGCCGAGTCTTCCTCCCATGCAGCTCTACAATCAGCGTATGCAACGGATGTGTCAAAGATCCGTCGACTCCTAGTTGCTACCAGTTTGGCAGTGTGGTCTCGGATGACAAATCCTGCGCCTCCAATGCTCCATCCCTCATTAACGCTCCCGTTAAAGTTCACCTTGAAGAAATCAGGTGGTGGGGGCTCCCATGAGACCAGCACGGTTCTGGGCGCTGCAAGATCAACAGAGGGGCTCCAGATATTTCTAGCCATCCCAAAGAGCGATGACGTGGTAGAGCGGATGATCTCTACCACATAAAGAAGAGCCCTCTCTGCCACCTATTTTGGATGTGCTTTGCTGTCATCAAAGACTGGCGTATTATTTGAAAACTACGTGTGGGAGTCAGATGACGCATCCAATCTTTCAAAACAATTAACCTCCATTTGATTGCTATAAAAGTGAAAGAAAACAAGATTTTTTAGAGATGATTTCTTTTTAAAAAAATTATGAGCATAATATTAAAGGGAAACTGTAGTCAAAATTTTATTTGAAAAGTCTTATATTATTTATCCAAAATATAGCCAATGTGAGAGAACTATAGGCAAGTGACTCATACTAATTTAATCATATTTTAAGGACTTTTCAACATTTTTTATAATTTTTTATTTTAATCAAATCTAGAAATATAAAATTTTTCTTTTCTATTCATGCTTTATATTTAAAACTGTTCATCCTCTAATATATTTTTATGTAAATCATGATCAATGATATCTTATATTGGATTGATAAAATCTTCTAGTATATGTATATGTCTTAATTACTTCTAGCACTCCTTGTACCAGAAAGAAAAAAGTTGCATGCCCTCCATTTGTGGATTTTGTATGAAAATTTATCTCATTTATTGATTTTGCAAGGAAACATCATATTAATTTTTCAACAAATGATATATTTAAAGGGTCCTAGAACAGTTTTATCTATTTGTCTGAGTGCAAGACTAAGATTATCTAACAAATATGATAGCTAACATTGTACTTATATTTATATTTTGAAAATTAATTTATTGACCCTTTCCTCCTGCTATGGAATATATAATTATGGTACGGGATGGCTACTCCCGGATATACTATTATGGCATGGGATAGCTACTATGAAATATACTATTAGGGCTTGAAATGGTTATTATAAAATTTATTATTATGGAAAGGGATGACTAAATTATAGCATAGAATATATTATTATTTGAACAACTTTTGTTAAGTTTGATTGGATTTTTGATGATGTATTGTTTGAAAATTAAGATCGGAGAGTGATTCAAAGAGATCAAACATTCTGGTCACATATCTAAGGTGTTATTTGGTATCTTTTTTGAAAATAAACAAAATATAAATTATATTTCTATTTCTTCACTACTTTTTCTTTTAAATTTTTTTTTTGTTTGGTATAGGTAATTATTTTAAACAACAAACACAAAGATGACAGAAGTGGGGGTAGCAGCAATAGCGGCAAGAGTAGCAGCAGTAGTGGTGTTAGGCGGTGACAGCGACCACAATAGTGGAAGTATCAATGATGTAGTAGAGACAACGATGATGATGGTAAAAATATGGCAAAGATAACAATAGTTATGCTTATCAACGATGGTAGTGTATTGGAGGTAGCAATTGCAGCGATGTGATGGTGGGTGGTGGTGATAGTAGTATGGCGAGGCAACGGTTGAAACAATGGCTAGAGCGGTAGCAATAGTAGTGATGCTGGAGGTAGCAACAATGATGGATGCAATGTTAGCATTGTTAAAAAATATAAGTTTTTTATTTTTTGAAAATATTAAAAGTAAGATTTTTTTAAAATAATTAAAAAAACTTATAAAATATAAAATAAAAATATAACTAAACGTATATTTTTTAATCTTGGTTTCTTTAATTATGTTTATAGGAAAAAGAAAACAAGAAATAAAGCGATGCCAAACAAGCTTCTAATATCCAAAGAAATCAATTATGTTTGAAAAATAGATACTAGTTATATGTTAGACAATCTTAGATTCTATTTGATTGATAGAAAGTGAAAGAAAAAAAAAATGTTGGAGATGATTTTTTTTAAAAAAAAATTGAGCAGAAAATTAAACAATAAATATAGTCAAATTCTTCAATAAAAAGTCCTTTTTTTTCCTCCAAAAGAGGGTGTATGCGAGAGAGTGAGTCAAAGTGACGCAAAGTAATTTCACATATTTTAAGAATTTTTTAGCAATCTTTTTGCAATCTTTTATTTGATTGCTTTTAGTTTTAAAACTGGTCGTCTTCTATTATATTTTTATTCAAAACCCGATAGATAATATCTTAGGTTGGATCAATAAAATCTCGGAATATCTTAATGGATCTTAATTACTTCTAGCACTCATTAACTAGATTGCATGTCATATCATTTATGGATTTTGCATAAAAAAATTATTTCAATTATCGATTTTGCAAGAAAAAACTAGATTATTTTTTGACAAAACGGTGCATGATTTGAGATTCTCGAACAATTTTATTAGTGCATCTAAGCATAAGATGATGATGACCTCAACAAATATATATTAAATATTCTAAATTAAACATTCACTAAATATAATATAAAAATCTCTAAATTCGTATTTTCTCATAATAAGAATTAATCTTTTTTTTAACCCCAATGCTTCCCGGTGCGTCTCGCACGTTCAGGGGCATTTTCGTCTTTTCGCGGGCGCTAGTTCGGATATCAAGCCGAGAATCGGGAAACATATTAGTCGACTACTCCCAATCCTCATCCAACTCACCGCTTTGATGCAATCATACAAAGACTCCTATAGGAGGCTCCCTACGTCTTCTCCTTCCAACTCTCTGTCTAGCTCCAAGTCTCTCTCTCTCTCGGCCCCCTCCCTCCTCCCTCTCGTCTTTGATCGATTTGTCTTCTCGGTCGTTTCGTGCGCAGATCGTTGAGGTTGTGGTAACTGGTAAGATTTCCTCGCAGGAGCCTAGGAGCTTAGGGTTTCTGTGTTCCAGCTATAGATTTTTCCTCGATTTTTGATGAATGATAATTTGTGAGGATTAATATCCGTGCTCTTGATCGTTGGTCGAGGGATACCTTTGTCTGGTTGTTGGCTTGGAAGAAGTTTGTAAAGGGGCTGCAGGTATAGCGATTTCCTTGTCTTATAATGTATCCAATTTGTTTGAGGCGATCTGTTGTTTTTTTTTACTAAGGGAGTTTCAGATCTATGTGAAATTTGAGAGTTTGTTTGGTATCGGTGCTTGCTTGTTGGATTGCTACGTATGCAATCGGAGTTACGATCAGGATGTTTGTTTCTATGACACAATGTTAAGAGTTTTGCTAGTATAGATTGTCTATTGCTGATATGAGTTTTTGTCTTGTATTATGATTTTTGGAAAGGTTGGAGTGGTAAAGCTTGCAGCTTTGTATATGAAGTAGTTTTGCTATCTTGATATATTTTCAAACTTCTACATTATATGATGTTTCCTCCTGAATGATTTGATTAAGGATAGGACATCAGATCAGCTTGCATTTTTCTTTCTTTTTCTGAACATGATTATGAATTCTTGCAATAATAAGGAAAAACAGTAGCTTCAAGGAGTTGTTTTCTTAGAGTCCCTCCCAAGATGATAAGATGAATGAAATTGTTTGAAGGAAAAGAAAAAAAGGATGAGGAAGAGAGGGAGAGAGTATCAAAATCACAAGAAGATGCACTTCTTACATGACAAAAATAATCGTTTTAAACCATATAAAGATTGATTTGGTGATGCTCTATTTTTGCCCTTTGTGTCACTCTGTATCTCCAGTCCTTCTTAACAGAATTTGACAGGACACGCAGATTCTGATGCATGTCCTCTTTAGCCTCTTATTTTGATGAAAATGGCTTTCTTGAGTGAACTTCTGCAGTCGAATATCTCGCTTTCATGATTGTAATCATCTTAAATCAATCTTTGGTATTGAATATGTCACCTTCATGATTGTAAATCATCCTAAATCAATTTTAATTCAAAACTACAGTTTGAAATTTGAATCCTTTGTGCAGCCATTGGGTGCCAGACCTTCTGCTCTCAGTGCATTGATTACCTTTGAATAGGAGAAAAAATTTAGGGTTTATTGAATTTTTTTTATAGAATGTTTGCTTTCTCGAACTCATGTTTACCCACTCATACATATATACCCATTTCCAGAGTTGATATTGTGACTTACTTTTAAAGTTTCTTCATCCAACCTATGGAGGTTGTTAGCTGTTGGATATGAGTTTCGGTTGTCTTTGGTTTGAGCCCATTCCATTTTGTACAAGATACATATTGTTATTGCTTGTGTGAAGAGTAACTATGGCCCATACGAGACAAATGACATTAGTTTAGCCTAGGAGCAACTGAGCTATTCCATCATGAGGCAATCTAGGCCCAATTTGGCATTGTTGTATGTAGTAAAGCTTTGGATAGTAGAGCTTTCGCTAGTAAAGTTTTTAATAGAATACTATTTACTGTTGGGTAGCTACATTTTTGAAGTACCGTGAAACTTTAATATTTATTTGGTAACCAAACCGAGAAAGTATTTTAAGTATCAGAAAATAATAAAGAATATCACATAATGTTTTCAATTGTTTAACTATTTGTACTATTAAAAACTGTTGAGTATTCTTAATTTGTAAATTATATATTTTGTTATCTAACCTAAATAAATAATAAAATGATAGATTTTTAAATTTATTATAAAAACACTATTTAGTATAGTATAAAAATACTGTAGTTCAATATTATTATAGTGTAATAGTGTATGATTATTATAAATATAATAAAATATAATATTATTATAATATCATATAATATACATATATATTTTGTAATAATAATATTACTATATTATATTATATTGTTATTATATTGTACAAAACCATTATTATAATATCGTTAACTTTAATTTTTTTAAAAAAAATTTGTTGTCGAGACTTGAACCTAGGTCTCTGATCTTAAAAGAATGCTTTCTAATGCATTTCAAATGGAGCTTTTCTCCAAAAGCTTCAAACTGGAGCTTTTCTTCCTTAGTAAACCTTTTCTAGCTTTTGGAGGAGCAAGAAAGCAGTTTCAAAGTTTTTACCAAACACCTCAAAATCATCCAAAAGAGTTTCGAGCGCTTCAAGAATTGCTTTTTTGGCCCTCCAAAAGCAAATACCAAATGGAGCCTTGGAATGTTGCCCTCATCTTCCTTGTCATAAGATTCTATCTAAAATAAATATAATCAAATACCCTGCCCCTCGCACCAAGTATCATTTAAAAAACCATGCATAGCAATGCCAAAAGTTTTTAGGAAACAAAAATAGGAATAGTAATTTCCCTGTTCTGCAAGTCAAATCAAGTAAACATTATTTTATATCTCATAGATTAGACTAGAAGTTGTATATAATGTTGCTGAATGTAATTTAGCAATTGTCAAAAAAAAATCAAGGTAACCAGAGTATAAAGGTTTCTATTGATATGGGACCCATGGATGATCGCTGTGAGTTGGAAGAAAATGCTAATCCATTATTTATTTAACAAACATAAATAATCAAAAAATTGAAAAAAAAATCATGTTTTTTGTCGGCCTCCAGGAGCGAAGGCAGGCCGCTGAGGCCGTCCACAGAAGGGTTCTGGCCTACATGGCCGAACAAGACGGAATAACAGACAGCCAGCTGCAACAAGACCTGCATTTCCATGAGGTATGCTCACTGATTGAAGAGCTCGCGCTTTCTTCCTGACGAAGAGCGAGCCATACGAGAGTGAGTCGAAAGGCTTCTGTTTCCGTTCTTGGTTTGGTTCGGGCCGTTGGGGATCTTACTGCAATGATGCAACTATATGATCAAGACCTATTCATATCCTCTGAAATATTTTGGCCTATATATTAAATAATGGGGCAGGCTGATGAGAACGGATGACTATTTCACTGTATCACAAGGCTACAAACACTATTTTTCTGTCTCAGCTGCCTTCAGATATTCTGTGCATCAAGGTTGATGCTTATTTTTTAAATGCTAGAGATAGGATAAGGAAAACTCATGAGAAATATTATTATTCTCATGTAGCCTTTCTTTCTTTGATTAAAATGAAAATAATTGCCTATTATTCTTTTCTTTTTCTGCCATCATTATTCTATAATCATTAGCTTTCCTTCCTTTTTTATGTTATGGTTTCTTAAATTTTACTTATGTTTCTGTATGTTCTGTAAAAGAGGAAGCGAGATGGGAATTCTGGAGGGACCGGTTATTTGCCGTCCTGCTGTTCATCTTGCTAAGCAAGCAAGAGTTTCTGCTCCCGTAATTAACACTTTATTCACAAAGACTAGGCATCTTAGAAGTGGATTTTGGGGTTCTAAAACTAGATGCAGAAGTATAATTAGAGCCGCTGCCCTTTCCATTCAACCTTGTGAAAGGAAAGGTTGGCCCGTTCATTGTAGTTTCAGTTCATCTTCTGATGGTGATGGCAGCATGGCTGGAAACTTCAATGAGAATGATGAAGATTATGTGAACTCCAGTGTGATTGAAGCAGGTAATCTATTTGAACTCTCTTTTTTTCTTTTTGCTTCTTTTTTCCTACTTCCATCTTAATATGCTTTATTACTGTCAGACCTTTGATCTTTCCTTCTCTTTAAGAATGTTGCTTGAGGACTTGAGCTTTCAATTCTAAATTTTGTTGAGTAAATTGAGTTTTCTGTTCTAGTCATTTACAAATCTGGTGGCAGGAGTGTAAGTTGTCTTCTCCAGGATGAAATTGAGGACACTTTTTGAGTGTCAATTTTGGATGCTCCTGCTGTTAGAGAATATAATTTGGCTTGTGGTATAAATTATTCCCAGGAGGTTGCTATCAGTGAAATGGATCGGGCAAAATGTGTTGCAGAACCAACATATTTTATGGCAAAATGAGTGTTTTCCATGTTTATGGATTTATAGTCCTAGCTGATCAGTAATTTGTTCTTTCATACAGTTGAGGTGAGAAGTGGATTGGATGGATTCATGATAAAGATGCGTGATGGTACACATTTGAGATGTGTTCACAATAACCCTCAAGGAGGAAGCTTGCCAGACTATGCTCCGCATCCTGCTATTGTACTAAAGACGGAAGATGGAAGTGATCTTCTGCTTCCTATCATTGTCTGTATGTGTTCTTTTTTTCTTAGGATTGAGATATTTTGTTGAGAGCAAGTCTTCCATTCCAAGAAATGATCTTCAACATTCCTTTTTTTCCTGTACAGTGGAGATGCCAAGTGTGTTGTTAATGGTTGCAGTTCGGAATGTTCATATTGTAAGGCTCCTTTTTTCTCAATTGTGAAGTATCATGTTAACTTTTTGATTTAGATAATCACTTATCTTTTATTGTTTTCTAAAAGAAGAGTAACCAATTTGTGTTTCTCAGGCTAGGCCAACTATATATGACGTAGTGAAAGAGATGATTAAAAAGATGGGATATGTGGTAAGTTGAATAAATAATGCCCGTATGCAACCCCCTATCCTTTTTTTGTTGTTCTTTTTCATCTCCTTGTGAGGTTGAATACCTTTGTTTGTGTTGGATTTCTGTAAGTTTACCCGTCAACCATCCTAATGCTTATTCATCCTATTAGTGACACTTGGTACATGTGTATCTTACTTTGACTATAACATATATGGTACATGTCCACTGAATGGTTATGATGATGGTGATAGGATGTTTATCATGGTACTATTTGTCACTATGTGTACCAGGCTTACCGTATCATACCGGTACCGAACCGGTATACGATATGGGGGCATATCGAGTATTGGTACACTGAGCTGATCTTGTACTGGGTGTACTAACATTGTACCAAGATGGCACTTATACGGGATCCGGTACCGAAATTGCAAACTTATTGTTAACTATTTAGTATTGAAATTTGATCAAGTTTTTGTTGTTTTAGAACCATTTTCAGACATCAAACAAGAATCTTCTATTTCAGGTAGAACTTGTTCGAGTCACCAAAAGAGTGAACGAGGCATACTTTGCTCGGTTGTACCTTGCAAAGGCAAATCCTGATTTCTCAAATTGTTTTTGTTAGTGTTAGCTGTACAATGGTGAATGCAAATCCTGAACCACCTGTTGTGGGTTTATGCAGGTTGGGAATGAAAAAGAGAGCATCAGCTTTGATCTTCGACCTTCAGATGCCATTAATATGGCTGTGCGGTGCAAGGTATGCTCTGTTTTGCTAATTAGCACTAGCCATCTGTATATGAATTTGCCAATGCATCTCATCGACATGATTGTGTAAAAACCATGTTGATCACCAATTATTTGTGTGGGGCCATGATAAATATTACTTGACAATTGGTTTTAAAGAGGCTTTTAGTTTTGCAATCACCTATAGAACAGGCTTTAGTTTTATTAACTAAAGCAGCATGGAAGAACTATCGAGGTGTCTCCTAGCTTTGGAAATTTGATATTGGTTTTGTTCAATTTTACTTAATATTTTGCAGGAAGGAAGCTTGACATGATAATTGTTTCATCCAATCATGATTTGCAAATAATTGTTGGTTCTGGGAGTACTTGTAACTTAGAACCATGGTTTACAGCAACAACAACAACAACAACAACAACAAAAAGAAAGCAAATCTTTTTATGATTCTTAAGAGCAGGCTTTAGATTTGTTTAAAAAAATTAGACAGCATGTAAACACTTACGTAGACAAATATGCTACTTTACAAGCTTAACAAAAATATGATCTGAATGTATTTGGACATATTTTATTGTTTCCTTCGTAGTTACTTTGAGAGTATTATATTTTTTGCTGCTTTGTCATTGTAATTTAGCTTCTTTAATATTGTGTGTCATTTTTTTATCATCTTTTGGAATCAAAGTTTTATTCTTCTCAAAAGGTTCAGCAAGTTTTGATTTTCCAGTATTTATTAATGGGCTACCTAGCAACCCATTTCATTCTATAGTTAAATTGTTTCTGATGTTATGAGCCTGAAGTTAAGGTTCTCTATCCATAATTAAGCTTTTCTTATAGGTTGTTGTAAATTCAACTTTTGCGCGTTATCGTAGCTCTTGCTATTTTCTCAATAATTTTTCAGAAGGTTCAGCAAGTATTGATTTCCAATATTTTGTGATGGGCTATCATTTCTTAGATAATTATTACTGAATTATGAGCCCTTAGTTGTAGCCATCCATGTGAAATAATACTATTTTTGTTAAAACCATCTCAGTTTGCTGTGTAACAGTTACATCATCATTTAAGATGTGAAGTCAAAGAGGGAAATATAAATTAATATCATTATGAGAGAAGTTGAGGAATGAAGGTATAGAAGGAAACAATATGAGATAACTTATTTTAGCTAACAGTATTTTTGAATAGCAATATTGGATATGACATGAGGACATGTAATAAACTGTAAATTATAAGATAATTTTGCATGTGTTGGAGCTCCATTTGTTTATTTATTATTTCTACTATCAAAAGATATTCTATGGTCATAGTCCGGGAGACAGCACATGACATTGGAAAGAGAACTTTTACTGTTATACTGCTTGTGCGCCTTTCGTATTCATTTTTACTAATAATTTTCTAATATACTGCTTTGGTCCACAAATCTCGTGAATGATTGTAGATCAATTGGAAAATTTGCTAGAAGATTTTTGTTTCCAATATGTAGAAGTTGATAAATCCTCTTGACCAATGAGGAGCAAGAACTATGTTGTCTTTTTTCATCTGGTTTGGTTCCTTGTCAAATTTAAAGACTCTTTCAATTGATTCCAACTTGGCATTTCATCAAGCATCTTACCTAGTAAACCCTGAAAATCATTACTTGTTTTATTGGTCCTATTAATTGTTGCTCGTTAAACAAGGCTATCGAGGCTTTTCATAGAAGTTGGCTATACTAAGTACTGTGTTGGAGATTGTTTATTGGCTTATAGTGTTCTTGTCTTATGATCTTAAATGAACATATCTTTACTTTCCTGCATCTTACGAATGGATGACCCACTCACAGAATGAAAAGTAAAAGATTAAGTGTAAATACAGGTGCAAGGAATCTAATGCAGGAAGTTCGGAAGAGGGTTGCTGTATTGATAATTATTTGGGAGGTTTTAGTTTTAATACCGCCAGGGATTTAATAGGAAATGCCAATTTTGATTTGAGGGAGGGAAGATATGATTTCTTCATTAGTGAGCTGCAGGAACTATTTTTCTCCACAATAAGGAACCAAGCTTCTACTTTAAGTTGTTGGAACCACCTTAACGGACTTGTTTTAGAAGTTGTCTTGTAGATGAAAGAGGCATTTGAAACCTCTGAAAGTGAGAAGCTAGGGATATGTATGGTTCTTTTTAAGGAAAAAGAGGACAGCTTGGAATCTTATCAAAGCCAGACATGGTGGTGGACCACTCTGGTTGTTTGACATGATAAATACAGTTGTTACTCCTTTTTATTGATTTGTTACTCATATGGATTGAAGATCGAGATTGTGTTTTTTAAAGAATGGAGAGTTTCATCCTGTTTAGGGAATGGATGGCTTGGCCAGTTGTCAGGGTTTTTAGAGGTGTTGCTTTGGCTTTAATTTCATAACCTTTAAACATCATAAACTCTTTCTTCTCCTATGTCTAATGCAATCTCTTTTGCTGACTTCCTCTTTGAATCAGATTGAAAACCATTCCTTAATCAAATTGTATTATACGTAAGCAGCAGATCTTTTCAAAACATAAAACATGATTACATTTCACCTAGTACTTAAGTTTTTCAATGCAGCTTTTGTTATATTCAAGTTAAAATTAACATCTGTTGTTGCCCTGACGGGTGTTGACTGCCCCTTTTTTCCCCCTCTAAATCCATATAGGTGCCTGTACAAGTCAATAGACATCTTGCATACAATGATGGGATGCGAGTGGTTGAACCGACTAAGCTGGCAGTGCAGGCTTCTCTGTCAGAGGGAATGCTATTCACAGAACTTGACAGGTAGAAGCCTTATGAATGTTCCATGCCTTTTTGGCTTCTTGTGCCTTCCACATGGACTTAGACTTCTGATACTTTGTATTTAATTGGTCAAAATTTTCGTGCAAATTAGCAGTGCTTTGATGTTACTCTGACTGTGAAGTTATAATGGTCAACAGGCCTGATGGTCAGCCTTGCTTGGAAACAGTGGAGTTTGGTTTGGTGCGTAACATGTTGATTGCTGCTGTTGAGGAAAGATACAGAGATGCTGGTGAGATATGTTGCTCTTACCTGTTGGCCTTTGTAGTTATGTTCCTAGGACTATGAATCTCACTAAAATTTTAAAATTAGCATAAACAGGATGGCACTTCCTTTTCTTTTGTTCTTTTGTTCCCTTTTTTTTTTCCGTTTGGGGGTGGGGGGAAGGGGAGGGGAGGGTGGCAGCTGAGGTGGAAAGCCTGTGTGGTGGTGGAAGTGGCAATTATAGCAAGTGATGTGGTTTAAACCTTATGGAATCTTTTTTACATGGGGGACACCATTCTAAAGAGTTCATCCCCCGTAAATTAAGAAACCAAAACAAATTGATGAGCTTCTTTGGAAAAACTGAGTTTGATTGATATATTTGCCCCTCTAATTTTGACAATACTTTGTTGCAATTTGAATTTACTCCAAGTCTGTTATTTTGCTTCAGCTCAATGGAGGGACAAGCTTTTTCGGCTGCGGTCCAAGAGAAAGAACTGGACATGACAGGTTTCTGACGCATTCCCTGCACTTCATATTTATCTTGTAGTTAGTCTGGTACTAGAAATCTCTAACCTTACCCCAGCAGACTGCTTTCTTTGCTGCAGTGTCTTCAGATGTACATAAAGCCAGTGTTTGGAAGCAAGTGCAAGCCTGACATCGTCGGTGGTATATATAATGTATATAGTACATAGCCACCAAGCTTGTGCATACATGTATAGTTGCTCATGCCATGGTGGCATCTAAAACGGCATGCGGCAGTATGCAAGTATTGGATGACAGAACTAATTCTCAGACGTTAGACCTGTTCATCTCCATGGTGTTTTAGCTAGCTTTTGCTTGGTTTCCATTGTTACCAGTTTGTGGTTTGAGGCTTCAAATGCTCGCAGTACATTGATTTTAATCATGTTTTAAAGACCTAATTTGTGCATCAACACCTGTGTAAATATTTGGGAGGACTTGATTCAGTGGTATTTCAAAATTGATGTTTTTTTTTTCGTTTTTTTCCTTTGCCTAGTTATTTCATGCTTTATAGATCATATGTACCATCTAGAGTTGTTTTCCATCTCTCTCTAGCTTGAAGGCATCAAGGCCTATATGCTTGTACGATGCTCCTCTCCTTGGTGGTGACCATGCAGAGGAGCATGACTGTATCCTTTTAGAACTCATCATGTTACGGTCGTGCTTTTTAGGCTTTACATGGAGCTCTGATGCGGCAGGAGGAACTGCTTGCATGCATTGACCGGCGAAGGGAGACCAATTTCCGGGTAAGTTTCTTCTATTGGTGGTTACTGCCTTTGAGCTATGTTAGGGTGGGGTAGGAAAGTTGGCACTCCGGAGTTCATGTCTTAGCATGATAGATATGATTTTTCTAAATTCACGTTTTGTGTATTTTTCTGCGGAAGGAGAAATTCTGCTTTTAAAGTATGGTAACGTCATGAATCAGTTTGGCCGTGTGTATCTATTGACTTTGATAGCTACCGTATAATGTATATATAATAAAAATTGTGAGCCTTAGGGCCGTATTGGGATGCAAAGAATCTAATGGAATGAAATATGATCATACTGTTTTTACCTAGACATCGGTTGCTGCCAACTGTTCTGCTCGGAGTTGAATAACCGATCTGTAAACAAAAAAGTAAGCACTGAAAGTTGCTGGATTTGATCTGATGGAGGACACACTGAAGTTTAAGTTAGGCCAAGCGGAGTAAGCAACAGTAGCATTGCGTAAGTGTAACCGCTAGCGCTGTTTGGTAAATCGTGCAATAACCGCTTAACATGTACATAAATTATAACTGCCCTGTCTCATAATTTGTGAAAAATATTAGTATGTCAGGTTGGCAGTTCTCCGTTATAGATATGGTTCAGAAAAATATCATTCAATCATTGTTAACCGTCTTTTCTGGAGAAACATATTCAAAATAATAATAGAAGAAATTTTTTTTTGTAGTTAGATTAGAGAAAGACGTTATTGTGACGCTGCTAAGTGTGTTTATGCGTTGCAACCCGTGTCGACGAAACTGGCTAGGGTGCGGGAAAGAACGGTTGATTTTTTTTTTCGCGATGTTTACCGTTGGATCGTACCCCGCACACATCTTAAAACACTCCAAAGGAAGGTGAATCCTTGTTTCGCGCGAAAGATGCATCCCCTGTCCCCATGAAACACCCGCACGAGGATAGAAGCAACGCGCTCGCCACTAGATGCTTCTAGAAAACCACGCACCTCTTGTTTGTTCCTACTATTTTTCGCGCTTTCCATAGATCCTCGATGCCTGGCTAGCGCCGCACCCCCTTCAAGTCCCCCTGTCCGGCCTCCGGCGACGCCCCGTGGCCGGACGACATCCAGTCCTTCCTCGACCAGTCCACGGCCGATATGGCCGCCGTCTCCGCCGATTTCCCCGCCGCCAGGGAAGGGTGCGCGATCTGATGCCTGAGGAGGGGGATGGAGTTCGAACCGGCGGGGATCATGCTGGGAGGGGAGATGAGGATCGTGAGGGAGAGCCCCACCTCGGCCTACGTCCGGTTCAAGGCCGGGAGCGTGGAGCCGGCCCACCACCACACCTGCCACGATCTGGTGGTCATCAAGGGGAAGAAGAAGGTCTGGAACATCACCAAGAAAGAGAGCTACGAGCTCGAGGATGGGGATTTCTTGTTCACCCCCGCCGGGATGTGCACCGGGTGAAGTACTCGGAGGACACCGAGTTCTTCACAAGCTGGCTGGCAACTGATGGCAATGCTTGTTGGGTGTCTCGGCTAACTTCTTTAAATTTCTCGTCCTTTGTTTCTGCTGCTGTTAGCTTGTGATCTTTGTTGCTTGTTCTGTCAGGTGATGATAGCAGACATCAAGGTGGAGGCGTGCCCTGCAGATTACTTGTTGGAATAAGTTATGTCAAACAAATTACAGTGGTTACGACCGATGATGTCTTCGGTTGATGTTGGCTTGAGAGATGTGTTGGGAGTACTGGTCATTGTTGTGCGAGCCTTGTCGGATCTGAAATGAATGATGTTGTGTAAGAGTAACCTGCGTTTCTGAGACAGGCTTGTGAATATAATCAAGTCTCTAGGTGGTAAATGTACTGGTTGTTATGGTTGTGGCTGGGTATATTTGCTGGAAGAGTTCCTATATTTAAGAGAGATCACAGAAAATATTCAAGTGGTTTTATTCTTGGTTGTAGTAACAATGGTGGTAATGGTAACAGAGGAAATGGACTTAGGATTATGTTTGCTGCAAGTTTGATGGAGGGGCATGGAGAGGTACTTACAGTATCTAATTTATCAGTACGCTTTTGTCGGTAAACACAGGGGTCCGGTGGTTGCCTGATTATGAACATTTTTAATGGTGGATTTCTAGTAGCTATTACAATACATGGTTATAGCCCTCATCCGAATCACATAAGAAAATTTTGGTCAAAGTAATGTTTCTGTCTTTAGAGAGGACTTTCTTGCTTTCTCAAGATGAATTTTGATGGCAGAGTGCTGCTGAGCAATACGAGAGGAGGGGAGTGGGCTTTATCATCAGAGATCACCACTTCAAGTTTGTGGTGGCTGGCGGTCGACGGATCTTCGACACTCCTATCATTTCTGCGGAGTTGCGGGCGGCATGGGAAGGTTTCTCCTACGCAAAACATGCTCTAAGTGCGGAGTATATCCACTTGTAGGGCAACTCTGCCTCGGTGATTGAGGAGATTTGTGGTTGACTCGTCAAGTCGGATAGGCAGTTCTTGCTTCTTGACATACGATGGATGACAGGGGATATTGCGGCTCATTCAGGGCCACACATGTGTACCGAAAGGCCAACACAATTACTGACTAGGTAGCCTTCTATGCGGCTCATCACTCGGAGGATTTTCTTTGAATGAACTAGGCGGATGTTCCCTATTTGTTGGGCCACCTCTTTCTTCTGTTTTTCTTGGCTGTGCTCATATATGTATGGTGTAAGGAGCCAGTGTACCAAAAAAAAAAAAGAAAGAAAGAAAGAAAGAAAGAAAGAAAGGACCACCCTCTGAACTCTCTCTTTGTTTTTTTTTTTTTTTACCTATCTCA
Source organism: Phoenix dactylifera (assembly GCF_051530095.1). Lineage (NCBI taxonomy): Eukaryota > Viridiplantae > Streptophyta > Magnoliopsida > Arecales > Arecaceae > Phoenix > Phoenix dactylifera. The sequence continues at coordinate 25,121,956 of NC_143198.1, read as the reverse complement.
CTTCACACTTTACTGCATGTCCAATTTAGTGGCCTCTCTCTTCTAGACCCAGGAAATGGATTGCTTACAAGCTTGATAGTGAAGAGGCGGTTGCAGCTTTAATTATAGACTTGAAATCCCGTGAATATGAAAGTGTTCTAGGTTCATGCTTGTTTATTTTTAAAGAAATAGGTTCAAGCTTATTTGGACTTGAAGAAAGTTAAAATTATCCCTTACTTGTAAGTCTTAACTCCAGCCTTGATAATGTTTGAACTCTTAAGTAATTCCAGCTAAAATCTAGTCTAGGTTTTCTACGTACCTTCAGCTCCGTGGATCCATTCCAGCTTCCTATGAAATTGAAGCCAACTGTAATAAAGTTTCTATAATATTGATGCTATTAACCTCTGGACGCCCTCTCTTTCTCTTGAAGCATGGTGGTGCTAAGTATTGTTTTCGGTCTCTTGAATGTATCAGTTAAAGAGAATTTTTATGAATGTATCTATCATTTATTCGTTAATGTGGCGTACCTCATGGTTCCCGAATTCACATACTTTTAAGTAGGATCTAGTGTCAATGTGCCTACTTCTCCTGTTTTGTATTATATTCTTACAGGTTCAATGGCCGACTTGTCTACAAATATAATAGTAGACACTTCTTGTAAAATTATAAAGACATGGATATTGCAAAGGCATTCATCAATTACATTCTTTATATCCCTTATATTAATATATCTTAACCTTCTAAGAGGCACATAAAATATATATGTTTATCAATTTTAAATAAATTAAACAATGTTTGTGAAGTCTGAATGCTTGTACCAGATCTGCTAATTATCCAACACAGATATGTAAAGCTTGTAGAAAATTCTATGGTCATCGACGAGCGCCATAATTTTTTGATGAAATGCTGTGAAGTAATCAGTAAAGTTCTCATCTCAATTGATGTAATCAAATCAATGATTTTTGTGGCTAGTGATGGACCATGTGATGTGGTGAGCAATAAGGATGTGGTATCCATCATCAAAAACAGTGTTAAAGGGCCTGCAATGTGTTCCAAGAGATTAGCCGCAGAAGCGGCCGAACGGGCACCAAAGATAATGCCATAGTCGTTGTTTTCTTTTGTTCGGTGTTTACTTTCTAGAGAATTTACTAGGAGCATATTTGGTTGAGGGAAGCTGAGCGCTAGAGTGGAAATAAGAATGAGTGACTTTCTTACTAGCTATTTGGTTGGAGGAGTTTTCTTCCTATTCCGACTCCAGAGGGCAATGGAAATGTTTGAATCCTCTAAAATCTAATTCAGAGTATTTTCTAGTATTTAAATTTTGATTTAAATTTCAATCATAAACTAAATGTGTTGGAAAATATGACCATTCCGATTTCCATCTCAATCTATTCCAATTTCAAATCCAACATCAGTAGCAAACCAAACGCATCCTAGATTTAGAGGATGCATTAATTTCTTGTATGATGGCACTTGTAGTGCATGTGCTTGGTTTTCATGCTGCGATGGCAAACTATTCTAACTCCTTTCAAGCAATTACTTGTTGCTGTCAAATTTTGTTGAACAGCCATGAGCAGCAGCACTTCGACCATTTCTAACCATTTCTTAGCTATAACGATCATTTTAAGGCTACATTTGGATGCCCAATGGATGTCTTTAACCATTTGAAACTATCCTCTAGCCAGCTAACCAGCGAATAAAGTTATTCACAGTTGTTTTAGCAAAAAAAAAAAAAGAAATTATCCAGGTTTAAGCACATGTTTTATCCTTTGACTGAATAATTTTATTCACTACTTTTTCCCAAGCGTTAGTCTTGTAAACCGATAGTTTTCTCTTATTTATCATTTAACCAGAAACCAAACAGAGTCTAAAATTCATTTACCAATGTAAAAAAGAATTTAAAAAATTAGTTGTCCGCATCCTTGCCGTACACGTGGACACCAACTGCTCCTTCCACGGTGTAACCGTGCTGGCGTCTGGGCCCCAACATAGACCTCCAATGCGGACGTCGGCATATATCTTTCTACATGGATTTACTTCCACTAGAGCTTTTATGCGCGGTGCGTTGCCAACAAATTGGTATCGCCCCGTGTACGGATGTCCGCATATCGTTTGCCGTGCGGATTTCTTTCTGCATAGAAATTTCGTACATGCAGCCGCACAGAAGTGTTTCTCCGAGCGTTATTCTATTTTTAGCACGTAAGTCGGGCATTTTTTATATGGATCTACTTCCGCATTAAAACTTTACGCGGTCGTCCGCACATGATCGTTGGTATAGACTTCTGTTTCCCTTTTCATACGCGAGTGCAGGGTGGGTCCGACGCTAGCACGGCGTCACTCGCTCCGGCGCCGGCAAGAACGACCGGCGCCGACAAGAACCATGGAGAAAACGTGCAATTATTTTCTGTACTCCGTCCACCACGAGACTGTACATGCCAACCAGGGGCGGCCCAATATATTTGGGGGCCTAAGGCGAATCCAATGAATGAGGCCTTTTTTTTTAATAATAAATTTTTTTAATAAATATAAAATATTAAAAAAATGATATGAAAATGGATAGCTATCAAGTACACTATTTCAACAAAGGTACATGAATCTAACAAAGATAGGCCAGAAATCTTTTTAATTTAATATTATTTTTGAATGGAAATGCAGAAAAATAATTATCCTAAAAGAAGGGCCATAAAACTGATTAAATAACTGAGATAATGCTTGGCAATTTTGTTTATCATGTCAAGCAAGAGCGGAATAGGAAAAGGTCATCCCATGGCACTCCATGGTCAAGGTAAAGAAAAGAATTTCTCCAGGAGCTTCTCTGTAAGAGAAAGTAGGGGCATTATGGGAAATTGACTCCATCTAATTAATAAAAGTCCCATCCCTCCATCTCCCCTTCAAGTGAGTACCCAAGCAGCAACCGCAACATCACAGCACAGCAGCCATTCAACCCCCTCCCTCCTTCTCTCTCTACCACCCAAGTGGGGAGAAGAAACCGAGAGGAGAAAATTAAAAGAATCTCCACCCTCCAAGAAGTCCATTTCTTATCCCCCTTTCTTCCTGATGGCCCAGCTGGATCAGGAGTAATGTGAGGGAAGGAAAACCAAGACCAAAACCAAACAAGAGAAGGGATGAAAGGTAAGAGTGGCTTCAGGCGTGTATCAAGCCAACCAAATCCCTCCTCTCTCTCTCTCTCTCTCTCCATCCAAAACAAAACTACCGTCCCCAACTTCCTAAATTTCCCCTCTGCAGGCCAAGAAGCTCTCCACCTCCCTTACATCAAGGGGGAAGACTCGTAGCCAGCTCATCCCGTTTTATATGGGGCCTTTGCTTCCTTTTGGTCACGGTCCCTCCCTCCCTCCCTCCCTCCCTCTCTCTTCACCTTCCGGGGGCCTTCCGTTGGCCCGGGGCCTTAGGCGACCGCCTCAGTCGCCTAAGGCTCGGGCCGGCCCTGATGCCAACGATCATAACTGTTCGTTCCTTTAAATTTTATTCATTCAACATGCATGATGTACTACTATAGAAATAAGTGGCTGAAATTAATGGCGTGCACGTAACTATATGATGCATGTAGTATTAAAAATATTTTTTTGGGAAAGCACTACTAGATAACCCTATTATAGAGTAAAAACCAATCTAGTAAGAAATATTTTTAGGTCAAAAATTCCATCTTTTCCTCTCTCTCTCTCTCTCTCTCTCTCTCTCTCTCTTCTCTCACATGCAGAATATGCCTCACCTCCGAAATATCCCCCATCCTTCTCTGAAACTAGGTATGGTAGTTTATGGCACAACCTACTATTATCAAGTTTGGTTTTGGCATAAATGAATTGGATCATGAATGATTCAATCTGCCTAGATGCGTTTATTTAATGGATGGGTTCAAATTTAGACTCTTGATTTATTTAACCTATGTTGACTCATTTAATAATTGAGTCGGATCATGATCCGATCTATTAAACCCATTAAATACTTGTTTAATCTATTTAAAATCTACTTAACCAGTTTGTGTCCTATTTAGCATGGTCCGCTCATCCTATTTACTCGTTTAAACCTATTTAACACATTAAAAGTTTACTTAATATGTTTAACCTATTTAACCCATGTCGACTTGTTAGTAAATGGGTTTATAGGTGATGCTGATTTGCGTGTTTATTAAATATGTTGAATGCAGATTTCAATTATTGATCTGTTTAATAAATTGTTTGGTTTGATTTGATATTTTTTTAATCCAATCAATGTCCGACTTAATGCAACCTGATTGCCACCCTTACCCAAAGCCCCCTCAAGCTTCAAGTGTCAACATCAACGATAGGGTTGATGAGATTGGGGATAGGACATTATCAATGAGCTGTGTGTGATTGCCATAGATGTGATCACTCATGCTAGGAGAGGCTTGCCTATTTGAGACAGTGCACTAAAAAATCCATGGCCTTATTAGAGGTGTGGGGATAGTGGAGGTAGAGAGCAGCAGTTCAAGACGATGGAAATGCAATGAACTCATATTTAATTCCTTGTTAAATCTGATTTATTCTGCAATAAATGGATATAAAGGCGTTCTTTTTCCACTAATATTAGGGTTTCATGGAAAAGAAATTCTAGTTGCAATTCAAATTGCAGCAATAAAAATAATCTCTCATTATCTATTTAAGTCTCATTTTTGTACACCGTTTTTTAAGCTATTCTCATGTTTTTGATTATACTTCACCAGACACCGGAATTACTGATGGAAAATTTTGAAAATATTAAAAAATTGGGGTTATGATAGGGATGTATAGGTATATTATACATATATATCAAAGTATGGAGAGAAAAAGAGAGAGAGAAACCTAAGGAGGCCGGATGGTTAATAGGCTAAGCTGGGTAACGTATCAAATCTCAATTTTTCTTTCTATGTTTAAGGGTTGAGGTTTAACCTACATGATGATAATAATTGGGGGAAAAAAAGCATTGAAGTAAATACCCCCTACAGTGAATTTTTTTTATTACAGTTTATCAACAAGTTGCTAACTATATTATCTTAATTTTTTGAGGATCAGAATTAGTCGAGATCCAATCCAATATATTAAGACAATAAGTAATTATTATATTCATAATAATCATATTATAATATAAAAAATATAACAACATTATATCAATTATTATAGTTATATAATTATCAAAATTATTATAATATTTTTATCATAGTGGATATTACATTGTCATGTAATTAGACATAAAATTTATTATAACGACATTTTACATTATTATAATGTAATATAATAAAGTTATAATACTCCTATAAATGTATTGCATGTTAAAAGGTAATAATATATTAGGATTAATATAATATAATCTTTTATAATAATAAATTAATTTTTACATAGAAATATACAATAGTTAAACTTGTTATAATAATATAAACTATCAAATATTTCATATTAATTATACTGTTAGATATCTGTATCTGACTGTAAAGTACACGAAGAATGTGAGGAGGTTTTCCCACTTCAAGAAAAAATGCATTAAAATTCAAATTCTAATTTACAATTTGATTTTCAAACTCAATAATAATTAATGTCAGGAGTTGAGTACGGGATGTGTTTAGAGCTTGGTTTGCTCCATGACTTCAATTATCCATCCAGCTCCTTTCATAAATCTGAACCATCCCAAGCAATTTGTAAGTGGACTTTCCTCTTTTATATGACGTGAATTGTAAGAGAGAGAGAGAGAGAGAGAGAGAGAGAGAGAGAGAGAGAGAGTTATGGTGAAAAATGATGGCATAGAAAAAGAGATTTGATTTCTTGTCAGTGAGATAAAATATTGTTGTCCAATTAATAACTAATCTCCTAATTTGTTTATATTATTAGATGATGATTATAATTAATATATATTATTCACCATAATAGCATGAACTTTGTTGTTTATCAATGCCTTCATTTTCTAGTTTAAATTTGTAATATTAGCATGGTTAAAGCTATAGTCAACACTTAATATAAGGATATTATTAGAATTAGTCATTAGTTAAATAGTACGGACTATTTTGTCTCATTAACACAAAGCAATAAAGGGGATTGTTTTGGAATTGAGTTTAGAAAAGAAGACTTGACATGTCAAAAAGCTACTTTGAGGGAATCTGTAGCCTGCATGGTTTTGTCTTGTAAAGTGATAAATATTAAAGGCCAGGCCTTGATATCAGGTTGCAAGGAAAATAGTCCTTATATGAGAAAGAGTAGAATCTCGAATCTCTCTCTCTCTCTCTCTCTCTCTCTCTCTCTCTCAATATTTAGAGTTTAACAATGGGATTTTGACATGTAAGTCCTCTTTTAATCCAATCTCAAAGTGATCCCTTATACTCTCAAGATACACAGCACTTTTTTGGTTATTAGGACAAAATAGTTCACTCAACTGATATCAGATTGCTGATTGTCATCTATCTAGTATTGATTATAGTCTCTAACGTTATTATTATGTACACAATATTCTTTAAAGAAAGAGAAGCGAATGAATCGTTTGTATAAGTAGTTTGCGTACAATAATATATAGGAAAACTAAAAGATGATCATTGTTTAATAGATGGCTATTGATCGAATCAATAACTAGTTAAAAATAGAGACTATTTTGTCCTAGTAATAAAAAATGACAAGTGCTAAATATCCTTTTAGAAACAAAAACAGACCATTTTGGATCGGCCTGAAGCAACAGGACTAATAAATCAAAACCCCTTAACAACTTGGCACTTGTCAACGATATAGCCATTTCACCATTTAAGCATTTACTGTTTTCTAAGTTCTTATTGTCTTTAAATCAGTTTGGTTACTTCCAAATATGAATTTTCTTTTCAATACGGCAATGCAGTTTTCAAAAAGGTTTGATTTGGTCAAAGTGATGTTAGATATCTGGGAACGAAAAAAATCTATATGCAGCGCTTTCGAGCTCTTGCCGCAATTTCATGGATGACCGACAGAGTACTGCTACGTTAATCGGCTCTCATCATCAGTGACTTTTCTTTGCCTTGGAAGGTAAGATTTCTCGCCTAAATGCTTCAGCATATGGTTTTTGACCACCAAGAACTAGAACAAATATATATAGGCTACGATTGCCTTGCATACTAATCGCCAGAAAGTTGCAGAACAAGGGAATAAATGGATAGATTACATGCAATTATTCAAAACAACGCATGATTACATATCTAGGCTACAAGATTGCATGGAACAAGTCCATCACTCACGTCAACAAAACAGCGGTAATGGCTACGCATGCAGCGCGAGCTTCACGAAGTTAGTTGGTACGTACAGAGCCAGAGGGTGACGGAGCGAAGGGCTCGTCATGGGGCAGGAGATCGCCGGTTTTGAGAAATGTGAAGGCGACGAGGACCAGGGTGACAAGCGCAGAGAGAAGGGAGAGGACGAGCATGAGAGCATTGGAGATGATCCCCTTCACCTCTTGGGCATATTCGGTGGCCGCCAGGGCCAGGACGGTCAGCGGGAAGGAGTACGCCCACCATGCAACGTTGAACCGCCTCATCGATCTCCTGAACAGCGCTGGCCTCGACACCTGCAAACGGATTCCATGCACGTTATCAGAAAACCAAGTTCCTCTAAAGCCAACAAAAGACATGATGGTCGCATTAGAAATTAAGATGGCAAGGGATGGAAGCCTAACTGTCAACCTCACCATTTGACATGGAACGGTACAAGTACGCATGTTTTATTTTTCTTACCGGTGGGTAGCGTGCAATCAAAGTTCCCCTTCTTAGACTTTTTTTTTTTTTTAAAACAAACATTTTTTATGAGTTCAACTCTCTCTTTTACCTTTGGCCTGCTTTCTTAACTAAGAAATCTGACCAAAATACAAACCTTCAAACCCACCATTAGTTGGCCAGAGAGTTCCATTGAATAGGTATTGATCGGTGAATGAAACAAGATCTGGGTCGCACCGTCGGCTTTAGGAACATGAACAGGCTGCTGGATCCACCGTCTACTCGGTGATCCAGCATTTTGTTGGTGGACTCTGCATGCAATCGAAGAGTGTGTTGAACTGGGCAAAACTGAAATGGGTTCGAACACTTCAAAGGGTATACAAAAAAAAGGTTTATGATCCGACAAGCTGAAAGTGATGCTAGAATATCCGCATCTCTCTCTCTCGGTCTCATGACCCAACCCAAACAGATGCGTCAAATCATTCCTTGCGAACGTTGTGAGACAGGAGAAATTATATCCTACCGAGGGAGCCAATATATAATATATCGTCACGTAACATTCTCACCACCTTAGCGTAAGGAAAACGGAAAAACAGATTCCGTCATGTAACTTGGCAGCGACCTACACCGCTCATGCCGAGCTCAAGCCCATCGATCGTGTTCGAGGGCTGAATGGCTCGCGACATCGGCGCCGATGGCCAGCTCACCACAACCACCGAAGCCAAGACTTCACAGGCTTCCCCGAGGGCATCCTCGGCTTCGGGTTCATGGACTGGTGCCGCTTCTAGTCCCTCCGCTTCGCACCCAAATCCTCTCAGAGATCGCACCTCCGTCGACCTCGCGGCCCATCCCTTTCCACATCCGGTTTTCTGCCACAGCCGTGGACGCCGATGCCCTCGTCATCGCCACCTGCGCCGTCGTTCGGTGCCTCCACTTCCCTGGCGCCGACGAGTTCCGGAACCGTGGCCTCTCCGCCTGCGCTGTCTGCGACGGTGCCGTCCCCATCTTCCGGAACAGCACCATCGCATTCCTACGGCAAGCTCGAGCTTGCTTGATTTATTAGATTATTTTATTTTTTGGACATGTGGCGGGATATTATTGGCCCAGTCTACCGTAAACCGGGTAGCATAATAATTTCTCCAAGGACAAGATTGGTCAGGGGAAAAAAAATAAAGAGAAATATTGAAATGAAATGAATGAAAAAAAAGGCCCCCATTTTGCTTACCAACGAAGCGAAGAGGAAGAGGGAGAGGAAGAAGAGCATCTTGGAGGTAATGTCGAAGGTGCCAGAGATGGAATCCCAGGCCAAGCTAGCCATGCTTGGTGCCGCGAAGAAGAGGAAGAATACCGGGCGGAGCAACGCCGGGAGGCTGTCATTCCCCACGAACCTCTGGTAGAGCGTGACGAAGAGCACGAGGTAGTGCACCAACCCAAGTGAAAACATGCACATGGCGCTCTCCCGCCACCCCATCCTGGCCGCCACCCTCGCCCCTACCAGGTTCCCGATCACGGACATCTGGCTCGTGGGATTGGCCGCCATCGACAACAGCTTCTTCCCGTTGGTGAACCACTGCCCATAGATCTTGACATCGAGCACGACGATGGGGACCGAGAACACCCACCAGAGGACAAGGTAGCTGGTGGTCTTGGGGTGGAGGAAGGGAGTGGAGTCCAGGAGGAGGAGCCATGAGATCCACGGTGCAAAGAGGTAGTTCATGCCGACATGGTGGGAGAGCTCAGCCTTGAAGTTTTCCATCCGAAAGAGGCAGCGCATGATGTATAGCAGGCAGAGTGCGACGAGAGAGAAAAGAGCAAGGGACCAGAGGACGAAGAAGGCGGCCGAGGGCAAAATGTGGATGATAGGGCGGAGGGCGTGGGCGTCGGTGCTGGGCTCTCTGAGAATCTTCCATAGCAGGGCCTGGCCGCAGAGAGAGAGGCTAATGCGGAAGTATCCGGCATGGAATCTGGTCAGGGTGGAGAGCCAAGAAAGGGCTTTGCGAATGGCAACTATATCTGCGCATGTGGTTAGTGTTCGTGTGGGGATGGAAGAGTTAGTGATGGGGAGATGGCGCTCTCCTGCCTCCATGAAGGATAACTGATAGTTTTAGATTATATCGATGTTCTTTCTCACTTTCCTTCCTCTTTTATAACAATTACATGTTATGTAGGTGGAGGTGATCTCACTATTTAGAAATGCACTAACACGTTTTAAGGAATAGAGAGAGAGAGAGAGAGAGAGAGGGGTTGACTGGCTTAAGCTCCGCCATGTTGGACTACGGTTTTCCATCTTTGTTTTCTCCTTTGGGCTTCTGTTCCATATATTTCTTGGGTCAAAGAGCAGCTTTTGATGAGGAATATCCGGGAAATATTTAAAAACCGGACCAAACTGATTGGGTCAGTCTGGCGTCTTTCTTATGACTAACACAATTCTCTCAACATCCTCCGTGTGAGCAGATATTTTGAAACTTTCTATAGGAGGCGTATGGCAGAGTAACTAGAGTGCGTCTGGTTGCTTGGGTGTGATCTGTCAGCCCTTACTAAATGGTGGCCTTAATGTTCAGTTTTACTGATCAGAAGAGAGACTCTCATGGCCTTAATGATCAGTTTTACTGATCGAATGCAACGAGGTACATACTAGAGCCTGACAGCTTATGGAGCTCCATTGTGAGGGCTAAGTATGGCTCATGGACGTCATCTAATAATACTTGAACTAGCCGAAATAGCTCTTTCATTTGAAAAGAGATTTGTGCCCATGCTCTGAGGGTAATAGCCAACATCAGATCATCCATTGGAAATAGACAGTTCGTGAATGTGATGGCGGATGCATGGATGTTCGACTTACCTCTTAGGTAGTGGCATCTTGTGGTCAATATCGAAATGGGCTCAAATACTGGCCTTATTGCTCGTCTATTTGGCGATTGGCTAGCTGAAAGAATTCTATCTATGCCGATTCCTAGGTATGATACTCCTCGCAGCAAGGTGTTGCATTTTACCTGTAGCTCGAATGTGAAGGCCAAGGATCTTTTATGATCTCTACATAGCAGTGCCAGATCAGAGGTTGAACAGTGCATGGGTTTGGAGACTTGGTGTCGACCCTAGAGTTGTTTTATTCCTTTGGAGGGCGGCCTGGGGCCGCCTCCCATCCATATATAGAGATCTTGAGTAGACGGAGGATGAGCCTTCCTCCAAGTTGCGATATTTGCTCAACTGAGTCGTCAAAGGCATATTGATAACTTAGAACCTTACCCTAGAAAGCCAGCTAGAAGGTATTATTTTAGTTTATTGATTATATATAAGTACTCAAGATCTACCCAGCGATTAATTAATATGGGACTGAGCACATGCCTGCACGGGTCCTCACATACTCCCCTGTTTACGTCCTGACATTTTTGTCAGGCTAAGGGTCAAAATCCATTCAAATCTAATTACAATCACCACAATTGGCCCGTGATTAACCCTAATAAGCTTGTGCTGCAATGTCCCTTAGTTCACATGGGCCATGGATCGGGTTCACTCTCATAATATTTTATCTATCACAACTTAGGATCTCATCTAAAAGGCTAGCCGGAAGATATTATTGAGATTCATTGATCCTATATAAGTACCCAAGATCTACCTAGTGATTAATCTATGTGAGACTAAATGCCCGCCTGCACGGTCCTCACATACTCTTTCCGCTTAAGCCCTAACGTGCTCGTCAGGCTAAGGATTCAAATCTAATCACAAGCACCATGATCAACCCGTAGCCAAACTCAATGAGTCTGTGCTTCAGTGTCTCCTAGTCCGCATGGGCCATAGGCCGGATCTGCTCTAATACTATTTTATCTATCACAACCCAGGACCTCGTCCAAAAAGGCTAGTTGAAAGGTATTATTTGGGTTCATTGATCTTGTATAAATATCTAAAATTTACCTAGCAAATATCCGATGTGGGATTAAACACACACCTGCATGAATCCTTACACATATGCTCTTTTCCGGTGTCTGAGGGCGTTGCAGGTATAGGGGCTTCTTGTCATATCCTTGGATTTCTTCCAGTTTGTAACACCGATTGAGACCTTTCTTGCTTACCTAAGGGGTTGCATAACTAGGGCACCTATTAGACGTCAAGGTATTAGGATTACATATTTAGCCTACCATATCTGGCTTTATAGAAATGTCTGAGTTTTCGAAAATAGCAGTCAACCACCGAGATTCATATTGGAGAGAGCATTTTTTTAGGCAGCAAAGTTATTCATTCACCTTTCATTGGAGAGCTTGTGATAGCTTGGGGCATTTGGGACACCTTAGCTTATACACTGATTTGGATGATTTTCATTACTTGGGGGTCCTCACCTCCGAGCTTCCTCGAGATGAACTTCGATGGTAATGTGATTGGTGGTGGAAATAGAGAAAGCGCTAAATTTGTGATTAGAGGCCCTGATTTCTGACTCACTGCTGCTGGAAGAAGTTAGATTTATGATACCACCATCCCTAGACCTGAGTTAAGGGAAGCTTGGGTAGGCATAAGCTTTGCAAGACTTTGTTTGAAGGCTAATTCTATTCATATGGAGGGTGACTTGCCTATTGTGATTGGTTGAATTCAGAAATAGTTTGGGGTTACAGATAAACACCCCTTGCTCTAGGATATTTGATATTTTATAAGGGATTGTACCACTTTTTGGGCCACTGTTGTCTATCCTGAAGCTTATAGAGTTGCAAACTGGGTTGCATTCTTTGTGGGAGAGCACTCTGATGATATGTTGCGGGCTAATTATGTGATCATGCCACTCTCCTTTTGTGATATTTTATTTTTTGATTTCATTGGATGTATTCATACTAGATATATCTATGTGATTCGTCCGACCTATCAAAAAGAAAACTAAGAATTGCTACTACCTTTAGCTAAAATGGTGGCTTGTTCGAATTGATTTGGGTTAGAAGATCGGCTAGTTAAAGTGATAGATAAAAATTCAATCTCTTTAGCCAAAAAAAAAAATCCAATCCAAGGTTTTGGGAAAAAGAGTTCAGGGCTCGAATATATTACCTCTTCAACTCCTTCGCCTCACCACTCCTCTAGCCTGGACGACGAATGGTTGATGACCAACCACAAGCCACCAACCACCAGTCATCAAGCGACAACCCAAGCATGCCCTCGAGCCCTCCTCTCTTTCTCTTTTCTTTGGTCTTCTTTCTAAAGCCATGGCAACCACTCTCATCTCCAAAATCTAGATGTCGATAAGGGACCACTGATGCCGCCGCCACGACTTCGACCTACAACGAATTCAGAGAGAGTGTGGGCAATGGTAAAGCCTACCTCAAACCCGACCTAGATATATATAATTCTTCACAAATTCTCTCCCCAAGGCAAAAAAAACTTTACCCGACCTAATTAGTTCAACCTGTTCTGTCCATCCACCTCGTTTTGCCTCGAGGCTAGCATGGATAATCGCCTACACGACCTATACCCTACCTATTGCCATCTCTAGCTCCAATATAGTAAAAGCTAGTGGTGGGAATGGTGGTGTTTTGAATAGCAGCATCAAAGGATGATTTGGTTCTTCCGACAATAAAGTCGTGGTTGATCAAGTAACTAACCTGTTTCCTCCTCTATTTATTCATTACTATTGCTTGATGAGTCCTATCTCTTTTTCATTATCTACGTCCCGATTGTTTTATTGATTATCTTTTTAATTAATTTCTTTTTGGAGGAAATTATTGGCATAGCAGTAGCAACTATTGAATTTGATCAATGTGATAGAATGATTACTACCATGTCTCTTTATCCATTAGACGTATTTGCTTAATGTGTATAAAGAATATATACTCATGCTAGGCCATGGAGTGGGATTGTAGAAGCGACTGATGCTCCTTTCAACATGCGCTTTGAGGACGTTTTGACGTATGTTAATCGTTTGCTTGCTTAGGCTAAACCATCGAGCGACAATCATGGTGATGGTTTCCTTCCCTATCAAGGACGAAGACAGCTAATGGTGGTTGAACCTTCACTTCAATTGTACCCTCCCAGCCCTAACCAGTATCATACACCAACATCTTTAGTTAGGAGATTGAATGGGACCAAAAAGTTAGACGAATGCATCTCCCACCGAGCATTTCATACTTACAGAGAGACCAGCAGTGCTACCGATGTACCAAAAAAAAAAAAAAAAAAAAAAAGGGACCAAAAGAAGTGAGGACATGGAGTCTAGGTTTGAATCCATGCCTGCTGTAGTTTCACTCTCAAGTACATATGAAGTCTATGCTGAAGATATCGCCATTTTGATCAGATGGATGGAACGCGTAGACCGGGGCTAAGAGAAGAGAATGAAACATATTTTTTTTATATTGTAAATAGTCTCTCACTGCAGGCTACTGCCCTCAAGGTTTGGGATTGAATAGAAATTATACAATCAAGAATTAATGTTTAGGATCCTTTAATGACCAAGGGGTACATGTCACAACATTTAGTTACATAAAAGGATCTAAATAGATGTAAGCACATGAACAACAAGGGCATAATAGAATTGGTAAAAAAGAGAATATTTGTTGATTTGTTCATGTAAAAACAAACAAGAATACGGCTCTTTGTCAAATATGTCAAGATAAATCAAGGATGATGTGCAGATGGAAGCCAGGAATTTTTCTATGTAGTTCTTTCATGTAAATTCACAGCATATTTCTCTTTAGGTACATAGGTTTTGTAATAACCCCAAATTTTTTTTTTTATATATAAAAAGGGATAGAATAGTCCTTTAAAATTGATATAAGGGGTAAAATTGGAAGGAATCAAAAGATAATGGCATAGTTGTAGATGCATTGAAGTGGTAAGGGTAAAATTGGAAGGAATCAAAAGTTAATGGCATAACGGTAGATATGTTGAAGTGTTAGGGGCAAAATGGGAATTTAATAATATTAAACAAAGGGTGAATAGTGTTTTGATGTGATTTAATTGGAGGGTTTGAGCTGGTGAAACCGAGAGAAAGAGGGAGGGGGTTCTCAGGCGTGAAACAGAGGAAAGAAAGAAAGAAAAAGAGAAGAAGAAGAAGAAGAAAGAAGAAGAGGAAGGGGATTCAAGGAGGAAAGGGATCCCGGTTGCACTTCCAGCTGAAGGGAAAAACGTAGATCTCCTTCCCCTCTACGCAAGGACCTCGATTTCCAAAAAGAAAAAGATAAATGTCCATCCCTATCTAATCTTTTGATAACATTAGGCTATACAAAGGGTGAATATAGTCTAGAGGGGTCGGATAAGGGTTGTAGAGGCGGTTAAAAGAAGAAGAATCGGATTTTGACAAATTTTTCCGGCACTACGGAAAAACTGTGTCGAAGTCCCAACTTCGGCAAATTATTTAGGGGGTCAAACGGCCTCCGATGATGATGCATGTTATCTCTTTGGAATCCTCTGTGAGTGTAGAATGTTAGGTAAAAATTTCATCAAATTTGGAGTCCTGAAAGTGGATCAAAACCGGGATGAAGTAACCCACTGTCAGTTCGGGTTACTGTTCATCCAGGTGGAAAATAAGGGATTTCATGCCATAATAGGGTATTAAGCCTAGATTAGGCTAAGGGAGACCTTGTACTCGTGCAAGGGAATCCCTAATACACATAAATGATGAGTTAATTAATAGAAAAAGAAAAAGAGAAAGAAAAGAAAAGATTTAGGAAACGGGGGAGTTGAATCAATTAAAGTTCCCTATATTATAATTGGCACGTAGATTATAGCCCTTGATACAAGACTAAATGTATTGTAAATGCATGTCACAGTTGGGCAAGAAGCTAGGAAACAAGAGGAAGAAGTTCCCCACTGCCAGCTGTAGATTTTTGGAGGCGTATCAGGGCTGTGCCAGATTGACAGGTGAGTGGGAGTCATGTACTTTGCACCATGAGCATCCTTAATTCATTTTCATGAATACCGCCAAGTGTGAATTGATTCCACTTGTGCATATTGATTGATATTGTAGTAGATTCCTCTATAATTTTGTTTCTCCATACTTGATTATCTTGTGCACGCATTTGAGGGAACATTGAGAGGAATTACGAGGGGTTGATGAGTAATCAAATTGATTCCGAATTGTGAAATGATTTCTTTTGTAAATTGATTTCATTTCCTCTATTTCAAAGACTTGTAAGTGGTAGCCTTGATTATACTATTTTATGAGTAATTAAATTGGATCTGAATTGTGAAATGACTTCTTTTGTAAATTGATTTCATTTCCTTTATTTCAAAGATTTGTAGAGCCCATTTCAGTGGTATATTGAGTTGCATTGCACACCCTTGACCCCTCACTCCCAAACCTGATGTTAGTTTATGATTGGGTCGGAGTCGAGTGAGTGGTAGTCTTAATTATGCTCCTTTTAGTAGAGTATTGGGAGGGTGCATTATGGCATTCATGCATGGCTTGGCAGTATCTGCAGGACACCTATAGTCGATGGGGGTTGAACATCGGCCTTTGTGCACATAGTAGCCTTCTGGGTGGGCGGAGCCCAGTCCCTTCCTAGGGGGGGACACGGCCCTAGGCGTAGGATCGGCCGGTCCTACGACTTATATTCTGCTTGCCGCCGGGCATAGTAAGACCCCGCGAGGTGCAGTATGGCTTTCCGCGGATGTAGAATTCCCGCGAGGTGCCGTTTAGTATGTAGATGTGAGATGGATTTCTGTTCTGGATACTGGCCAGCATTTACATGATCAGTGTGGTATCTTATCCTGCATATGCATGTGACAGTAGGGAGTTGTTGCTGGTTCGCCTGGGGCGTAAAACCCACCTCCCGATAGCTGTCTAGCATTTATGTTATCGGTATGGTGTCTTATCCTGCATATGCATGTGACAGTAGGGAGTTGTTGCTGGTTCGCCTGGGGCGTAAAACCCACCTTCCGACAGCTGTCTAGTGATGATTTACATATTGGTGTGGTGTCATATTCGATGTATGCATATGGCAGTAGGGAGTTGTTGCTGGTTCGCCTGGGGCGTAAAACCCACCTCCCGATAGCTGTCTTGTTGATGATTCAGCCTATTGACACCTGATTTATATGATTCAGTACTATGACCTGTTGAACATATTCATGAGTAGCATATATGTTGACTTGATTATTCCATATATGCTTCAGATGAGTTGATATTGATTGTGGTGATATTGATGATTTACTCCATATTCTTTATGTTGAGTTCATGTTCATCTTGTTATTGATCTTGAGATTTTACCTCGAGCCATGATTATATCTTGTCTCATGTGCATAGTACTCTCTACTCCACTCACTGAGTATTTATATACTCACTCCCCAGTTTGATGTTTTTGATTGCAGGAAAGGTATTGTATAGAGAGGAGCAGGATTAGTGGTTGCCTGCTAGCTGTGCCGCTCCATAGTATAGTATAGTATAATGTAGATAGAGGTTTATATCTTTTGGTGTATTATAAACCTTCTATTGTATATAGTGTATAGTTACAGTCATAGATCCTGTTGTGGATATGGGTTTGACCATGGATGGATTGGGAAGCAGGTATATATATGTGACAGATTATGTGATTGCTGCTCTGACAGGTAGTGTGTTGTATGTATTGAGATAATCCTGACAGGTCACTATAGGAAAAGTGATCATTTTGTGCATGCATCATGCCAAATTTTTCAAGATTTATTGATGATTGATAGGTAGTAGGGTTCTACGCGGTGGCTGGTGGCCTTATGCCTACCCGCACCCTAGGACCGTCGCGGCGGCCCGCCGGGAACGGGGCGGGGGTCGTGACAAAGCTTGGTATCAGAGCAAAGGTTAAGAAGAGTCCTGTCAGAGCAATAGAGTGAGTCAGGATTAAGTCTAGGATTATACTATGGAGCATAGGATTTTTCTGTATGTTATTTTATGAGTCATTTACAACTCAGTAAAATATATCATGACTCAGTGTGTAACGACCATCCTCTCTTTTTGACTTTTTTAGAGAGATATAAAGAATACCTCCAAGGAGAGGACCTGCTCGTCCTGGAAGGAGGATGGAGCCAGATATAGTATTGGATGCGGGTTCTGCACATGTCGAGCCCCAAAGAGAAAAATCTCCTCCTGCTGATAGACGGAGGGTTAATGATCAAGGAGAGGTAGGAAGTAGAGATGCATTGATGGAACAGTTACTGGCGGAGAATGTCACGACCCCCGCCCCATTCCCGGCGGGCCGCCGCGACGGTCCTAGGGTGCGGGTAGGCATAAGGCCACCAGCCACCGCGTAGAACCCTACTACCTATCAATCATCAATAAATCTTGAAAAATTTGGCATGATGCATGCACAAAATGATCACTTTTCCTATAGTGACCTGTCAGGATTATCTCAATACATACAACACACTACCTGTCAGAGCAGCAATCACATAATCTGTCACATAATAAACCTGGACAATATATAGCAATACATTATCACAGGCACACAACTCATCTGTATAAAAATCTGGTTCCCATTCCATCCATGGTCAAACCCATATCCACAACAGGATCTATGACTGTAACTATGCACTATATACAATAGAAGGTTTATAATACACCAAAAGGTATAAACCTCTATTTACATTATACTATACTATACTATGGAGCGGCACAGCTAGCAGGCAATCTCTAATCCTGCTCCTCTCTATACAATACCTGCCCTGCAATCAAAAACATCAAACTGGGGAGTGAGTATATAAATACTCAGTGAGTGGAGTAGAGAGTACTATGCACATGAGACAGAATATAATCATGACTCGAGATGAAATCTCAAGATCAATAACAACATGAACATGAACTCAACATAGAGAATATGGAATAAATCATCAATATTACCACAATCAATATCAACTCATCTGAAGCATATATGGAATAATCAAGCAAACATATATGCTACTCATGAATATGCTCAACAGATCATAATGCTGGAACATACAAATCAGGTGTCAATATGCTGAAATCATCACTAGACAGCTGTCGGGAGGTGGGTTTTACGCCCCAGGCGAACCAGCAACAACTCCCTACTGTCACATGCATATGCAGGATAAGACACCATACCGATAACATAAATGCTAGACAGCTGTCGGGAGGTGGGTTTTACGCCCCAGGCGAACCAGCAACAACTCCCTACTGTCACATGCATATGCAGGATAAGACACCATACCGATAACATAAATGGTAGACAGCTATCAGGAGGTGGGTTTTACGCCCCAGGCGAACCAGCAACAACTCCCTACTGTCACATGCATATGCAGGATAAGACACCACACTGATCATATAAATGCTGGCCAGTATCCAGAACAGAAATCCATCTCACATCTACATACTAAACGGCACCTCGCGGGAATTCTACATCCGCGGAAAGCCATACTGCACCTCGCGGGGTCTTACTATGCCCGGCGGCAAGCAGAATATAAGTCGTAGGACCGGCCGATCCTACGCCTAGGGCCGTGTCCCCCCCTAGGAAGGGACTGGGCTCCGCCCACCCAGAAGGCTACTATGTGCACAAAGGCCGATGTTCAACCCCCATCGACTATAGGTGTCCTGCAGATACTGCCAAGCCATGCATAAATGCCATAATGCACCCTCTCAATACTCTACTAAAAAGGAGTATGATCAAGACTACCACTCACTCGATCATGACCCAATCATAAACTAACATCAGGGTTAGGAGTGAGGGTCAAGGAAGTGCAATACAACTCAATATACCACTAAGAAGGCTCTACAAATCTTTGAAATGGAGGAAATGAAATCAATTTACAAAAGAAGTTATTTCACAATTTGGAACCAATTTAATTACTCATAAAAGAGTATAATCAAGCTACGACTCACAAGTCTTTAAAATAGAGGAAATGAAATCAATTTACAAAAGAAATCATTTCACAATTCGGAATCAATTTGATTACTTATCAACCCCTCGTAATTCCTCTCAATGTTCCCTCAAATGCATGTACAGAATAATCAAGCATGGAGAATCAAGATTATAGAGGAATCTACTACAATATCAATCAATATGCTCAAGTGGAATCAATTCACACTTGGCGACATTCATGAAAATGAATTAAGGATGCTCATAGTGCAAAGTACATAACTCCCACTCACCTGTCAATCCGGCACAGCCCTGATACGCCTCCAAAAATCTACAGCAGGCAGTGGAGAACTTCTTCCTCTTGTTCCCTAGCTTCTTGCCCAACTGTGACATGCATTTACAATACATTTAGTCTTGTATCAAGGGCTATAATCTACGTGCCAATTATAACATAGGGAACTTTAATTGATTCAACTCCCCTGTTCCCTAAATCTTTTCTTTTCTTTCTTTTTTTCCTTTTTAATTAATTAACTCACCATTTATGTGTATTAGGGACTCCTTTGCATGAGTACAAGGTCCCTTTTAGCTTGATCTAGGCTTAATACTCTATTATAGCATGAAATCCCCTATTTTCCACCCGGATGAACAGTAACCCGAACTGACAGTGGGTTACTTCATCCCGGTTTTGATCCACTTTCAGGACTCCAAATTTGATGAAATTTTTACCTAACATTCTACACTCATAGAGGATTCCAAAGAGATAACATGCATCATCATCGGAGGCCGTTTGACCCCCTAAATAATTCGCCGAAGTTGGGACTTCGACACAGTTTTTCCGTAGTGCCGGAAAAATTTGTCAAAATCCGATTCTTCTTCTTTTAACCACCTCTACAACCCTTATCCGACCCCTCTAGACTATATCCACCCTTTGTATAGCCTAATGTCATCAAAAGACTAGATAGGGATGAATATTTACCTTTTTCTTTTTGGAAATCGAGGTCCTTGCGTAGAGGGGAAGGAGATCTACGTTTTTCCCTTCAGCTAGAAATGCAACCGGGATCTCCTTCCTCTTCCTTTCTTCCTTTCCTTTCCTCTTCCTTTCTTCCTTTCCTTTCCTCTCCTTCTTTTTCTTCCTCTCTGTCCGTCTGAGACTCCCCTGTGACTCTCTCTCGGTTTCCATCCAAAAGCCACAGCAAACCCCCCAATTAAATCACATCAAAACACTATTCACCCTTTGTTTAATATTATTAAATTCCCATTTTGCCCCTAACACTTCAACATATCTACCGTTATGCCATTAACTTTTGATTCCTTCCAATTTTACCCTTACCACTTCAATGCATCTACAACTATGCCATTATCTTTTGATTCTTTCCTATTTTATCCCTTATATTAATTGAAAAGGACTATTCTATCCCTTTTTATATAAAAAAAATATTTTGGGGTTATTACATCCTCCCCCCCTTATATAAAATTCGTCCTCGAATTTAAAAGAGTAAATTACCTGTCATAGCTGCATTCGATGTCTGTGCCTCCTGTGGATTTACCGTGAACACCCTTCCTTGCCCTCTGCCTACTGGAGCTGACAGTTGAGATGGTCCAGCACTCTGCTGTGATGTTTGTGCTTGACCTCTACCTCTGCCTACAGGCTCCCTACTACTAGGCCTGTCCATCTGCACAGAAGGATAGGATGCCAAAGGCACAAACTGCTGGGCGGCACCCTGCGGGCATTCTCTGACAAAATGACCCGGCTGTCCACATCTGTAGCACACTCCCTGACCCATTCTGCATCTGCCAGGGTGCTGCTTCCCACATATGCCACATACTGGCCATGATTGGAACCTAGATTCAGTTCTGGCCATAGTGACTGGAGGACGAGGTACTGATGGTAGAAAAGTATCTTGTGATTGACCTCTTTCCCTCCATTTCCTCTTACGTGGGGCAGGTGGAGCTGAGCGTACAGACTGCTCCGTCAGGCCCTCCGAGAGATCTACTCCCTCAGATCTATGTCTACTGCTTTGCCCTTTCCCCATACTCATTTTCCTCTGTTCTCTTTCAGCTCTTTCCTCTTTGTTTCTGGTCTCCCACTGTTTTGCTTTATCTATCAGCCTAGACAAGGTGGGGACCTCTACTGCCAACACCGCATTATAAAGCGGGGAAATCAGACCCCGCCTGAATCTTTCTATCCTGGCAGCTTCAGTGGGGATGATGTAAGGAGCATACTTCCCCAATCTAGTGAACTCACGAGCGTACTCAGATACGCTCATTCCGGGCATCTGCTTCAGCCTCTCAAACTGAAGAGCCCGATTCTGCCTCTCAGCCGGAGACAAAAACTCATCCATCACTGCTTGCCTGAACTCTTCCCAGGTTGGAGGATTCCTACTGTACAATCTGTCCTCCACGTGCCTCTGGTACCAGCCCCAGGCATCTTCTTTCATTGTGAGCCCTACAAGTTCTATTGCCCTTGCATCAGAACAGGGCAGTCTCCGTATCATCTTTTCAGTCTCCTCCAGGAATCTCTGAGGATCTTCACCTTCTTTCCCCTTAAACTCTGGGGTTCTGAGCCTCAGAAATTTCTGTACAGTAATCCCCTCATCATCTAGAGCTCGCCTGGCCAAACTTCTTGGCACACGTACAGGAGGTGAGATGGATACTACTGACGGGGCAGGAGGTTTCCCCCGAGCAATCTGCTCCCTCAGAGCCTGATTCTCCGCCAGTAACTGTTCCATCAATGCATCTCTACTTCCTACATCTCCTTGATCATCAACCCTCCGTCTATCAGCAGGAGGAGGTTTTTCTCTTTGGGGCTCGACATGTGCGGAACCTGCATCCAATGCTATATCTGGCTCCATCCTCCTTCCAGGACGAGCAGATCCTCTCCTTGGAGGTATTTTTTATATGTCTCTAAAAGAGTTAAAAAAGAGAGGATGGTCGTTACACACTGAGTCATGATATATTTTACTGAGTTGTAAATGACTCATAAATTAACATACAGAAAAACCTTATGCTCCATAGTATAATCCTATACTTAATCCTGACTCACCCTATTGCTCTGACAGGACTCTTCTTAACCTTTGCTCTGATACCAAGCTTTGTCACGACCCCCGCCCCATTCCCGGCGGGCCGCCGCGACGGTCCTAGGGTGCGGGTAGGCATAAGGCCACCAGCCACCGCGTAGAACCCTACTACCTATCAATCATCAATAAATCTTGAAAAATTTGGCATGATGCATGCACAAAATGATCACTTTTCCTATAGTGACCTGTCAGGATTATCTCAATACATACAACACACTACCTGTCAGAGCAGCAATCACATAATCTGTCACATAATAAACCTGGACAATATATAGCAATACATTATCACAGGCACACAACTCATCTGTATAAAAATCTGGTTCCCATTCCATCCATGGTCAAACCCATATCCACAACAGGATCTATGACTGTAACTATGCACTATATACAATAGAAGGTTTATAATACACCAAAAGGTATAAACCTCTATTTACATTATACTATACTATACTATGGAGCGGCACAGCTAGCAGGCAATCTCTAATCCTGCTCCTCTCTATACAATACCTGCCCTGCAATCAAAAACATCAAACTGGGGAGTGAGTATATAAATACTCAGTGAGTGGAGTAGAGAGTACTATGCACATGAGACAGAATATAATCATGACTCGAGATGAAATCTCAAGATCAATAACAACATGAACATGAACTCAACATAGAGAATATGGAATAAATCATCAATATTACCACAATCAATATCAACTCATCTGAAGCATATATGGAATAATCAAGCAAACATATATGCTACTCATGAATATGCTCAACAGATCATAATGCTGGAACATACAAATCAGGTGTCAATATGCTGAAATCATCACTAGACAGCTGTCGGGAGGTGGGTTTTACGCCCCAGGCGAACCAGCAACAACTCCCTACTGTCACATGCATATGCAGGATAAGACACCATACCGATAACATAAATGCTAGACAGCTGTCGGGAGGTGGGTTTTACGCCCCAGGCGAACCAGCAACAACTCCCTACTGTCACATGCATATGCAGGATAAGACACCATACCGATAACATAAATGGTAGACAGCTATCAGGAGGTGGGTTTTACGCCCCAGGCGAACCAGCAACAACTCCCTACTGTCACATGCATATGCAGGATAAGACACCACACTGATCATATAAATGCTGGCCAGTATCCAGAACAGAAATCCATCTCACATCTACATACTAAACGGCACCTCGCGGGAATTCTACATCCGCGGAAAGCCATACTGCACCTCGCGGGGTCTTACTATGCCCGGCGGCAAGCAGAATATAAGTCGTAGGACCGGCCGATCCTACGCCTAGGGCCGTGTCCCCCCCTAGGAAGGGACTGGGCTCCGCCCACCCAGAAGGCTACTATGTGCACAAAGGCCGATGTTCAACCCCCATCGACTATAGGTGTCCTGCAGATACTGCCAAGCCATGCATAAATGCCATAATGCACCCTCTCAATACTCTACTAAAAAGGAGTATGATCAAGACTACCACTCACTCGATCATGACCCAATCATAAACTAACATCAGGGTTAGGAGTGAGGGTCAAGGAAGTGCAATACAACTCAATATACCACTAAGAAGGCTCTACAAATCTTTGAAATGGAGGAAATGAAATCAATTTACAAAAGAAGTTATTTCACAATTTGGAACCAATTTAATTACTCATAAAAGAGTATAATCAAGCTACGACTCACAAGTCTTTAAAATAGAGGAAATGAAATCAATTTACAAAAGAAATCATTTCACAATTCGGAATCAATTTGATTACTTATCAACCCCTCGTAATTCCTCTCAATGTTCCCTCAAATGCATGTACAGAATAATCAAGCATGGAGAATCAAGATTATAGAGGAATCTACTACAATATCAATCAATATGCTCAAGTGGAATCAATTCACACTTGGCGACATTCATGAAAATGAATTAAGGATGCTCATAGTGCAAAGTACATAACTCCCACTCACCTGTCAATCCGGCACAGCCCTGATACGCCTCCAAAAATCTACAGCAGGCAGTGGAGAACTTCTTCCTCTTGTTCCCTAGCTTCTTGCCCAACTGTGACATGCATTTACAATACATTTAGTCTTGTATCAAGGGCTATAATCTACGTGCCAATTATAACATAGGGAACTTTAATTGATTCAACTCCCCTGTTCCCTAAATCTTTTCTTTTCTTTCTTTTTTTCCTTTTTAATTAATTAACTCACCATTTATGTGTATTAGGGACTCCTTTGCATGAGTACAAGGTCCCTTTTAGCTTGATCTAGGCTTAATACTCTATTATAGCATGAAATCCCCTATTTTCCACCCGGATGAACAGTAACCCGAACTGACAGTGGGTTACTTCATCCCGGTTTTGATCCACTTTCAGGACTCCAAATTTGATGAAATTTTTACCTAACATTCTACACTCATAGAGGATTCCAAAGAGATAACATGCATCATCATCGGAGGCCGTTTGACCCCCTAAATAATTCGCCGAAGTTGGGACTTCGACACAGTTTTTCCGTAGTGCCGGAAAAATTTGTCAAAATCCGATTCTTCTTCTTTTAACCACCTCTACAACCCTTATCCGACCCCTCTAGACTATATCCACCCTTTGTATAGCCTAATGTCATCAAAAGACTAGATAGGGATGAATATTTACCTTTTTCTTTTTGGAAATCGAGGTCCTTGCGTAGAGGGGAAGGAGATCTACGTTTTTCCCTTCAGCTAGAAATGCAACCGGGATCTCCTTCCTCTTCCTTTCTTCCTTTCCTTTCCTCTTCCTTTCTTCCTTTCCTTTCCTCTCCTTCTTTTTCTTCCTCTCTGTCCGTCTGAGACTCCCCTGTGACTCTCTCTCGGTTTCCATCCAAAAGCCACAGCAAACCCCCCAATTAAATCACATCAAAACACTATTCACCCTTTGTTTAATATTATTAAATTCCCATTTTGCCCCTAACACTTCAACATATCTACCGTTATGCCATTAACTTTTGATTCCTTCCAATTTTACCCTTACCACTTCAATGCATCTACAACTATGCCATTATCTTTTGATTCTTTCCTATTTTATCCCTTATATTAATTGAAAAGGACTATTCTATCCCTTTTTATATAAAAAAAATATTTTGGGGTTATTACAGAGAATCAGGCTCTGAGAGAGCAGATTGCTCGGGGGAAACCTCCTGCCCCGTCAGTAGTATCCATCTCACCTCCTGTACCTGTGCCAAGAAGTTTGGCTAGGCGGGCTCTAGATGATGAGGGGATTACTGTACAGGAATTTTTGAGGCTCAGAACCCCAGAGTTTAAGGGGGAAGAAGGTGAAGATCCTCAGAGATTCCTGGAGGAGACTGAAAAGATGATACGGAGACTGCCCTGTTCTGATGCAAGGGCAATAGAACTTGTAGGGCTCACAATGAAAGAAGATGCCTGGGGCTGGTACCAGAGACAAGTGGAGGACAAATTGTACAGTAGGAATCCTCCAACCTGGGAAGAGTTCAGGCAAGCAGTGATGGATGAGTTTTTGTCTCCGGTTGAGAGGCAGAATCGGGCTCTTCAGTTTGAGAGGCTGAAGCAGATGCCCGGAATGAGCGTATCTGAGTACGCTCGTGAGTTCACTAGATTGGGAAAGTATGCTCCTTACATCATCCCCACTGAAGCTGCCAGGATAGAAAGGTTCAGACGAGGTCTGATTTCCCCGCTTTATAATGCAGTACTGGCAGTAGAGGTCCCCACCTTATCTAGGCTGATTGATAAAGCAAAACAGTGGGAGACCAGAAACAAAGAGGAAAGAGCTGAAAGAGAACAGAGGAAAATGAGTATGGGGAAAGGGCAAAGCAGTAGAGATAGATCTGAGGGAGTAGATCTCTCGGAGGGCCCGATGGAGCAGTCTGTACGCTTAGCTCCACCTGTCCCACGTAAGAGGAAATGGAGGAAAAGATGTCAATCACAAGATACTTTTCTACCATCAGTACCTCGTCCTTCAGTCACTATGGCCAGAACTGAATCTAGGTTCCAATCATGGCCAGTATGTGGCATATGTGGGAAGCAGCACCCTGGCAGATGCAGAATGGGTCAGGGAGTGTGCTACAGATGTGGACAGCCGGGTCATTTTGTCAGAGAATGCCCGCAGGGTGCCACCCAGCAGTTTGTGCCTTTGGCATCCTATCCTTCTGTGCAGATGGACAGGCCTAGTAGTAGGGAGCCTGTAGGCAGAGGTAGAGGTCAAGCACAAACATCACAGCAGAGTGCTGGACCATCTCAACTGTCAGCTCCAGTAGGCAGAGGGCAAGGAAGGGTGTTCACGGTAAATCCACAGGAGGCACAGACATCGAATGCAGCTATGACAGGTAATTTACTCTTTTAAATTCGAGGACGAATTTTATATAAGGGGGGGAGGATGTAATAACCCCAAATTTTTTTTTTTATATATAAAAAGGGATAGAATAGTCCTTTAAAATTGATATAAGGGGTAAAATTGGAAGGAATCAAAAGATAATGGCATAGTTGTAGATGCATTGAAGTGGTAAGGGTAAAATTGGAAGGAATCAAAAGTTAATGGCATAACGGTAGATATGTTGAAGTGTTAGGGGCAAAATGGGAATTTAATAATATTAAACAAAGGGTGAATAGTGTTTTGATGTGATTTAATTGGAGGGTTTGAGCTGGTGAAACCGAGAGAAAGAGGGAGGGGGTTCTCAGGCGTGAAACAGAGGAAAGAAAGAAAGAAAAAGAGAAGAAGAAGAAGAAGAAAGAAGAAGAGGAAGGGGATTCAAGGAGGAAAGGGATCCCGGTTGCACTTCCAGCTGAAGGGAAAAACGTAGATCTCCTTCCCCTCTACGCAAGGACCTCGATTTCCAAAAAGAAAAAGGTAAATGTCCATCCCTATCTAATCTTTTGATAACATTAGGCTATACAAAGGGTGAATATAGTCTAGAGGGGTCGGATAAGGGTTGTAGAGGCGGTTAAAAGAAGAAGAATCGGATTTTGACAAATTTTTCCGGCACTACGGAAAAACTGTGTCGAAGTCCCAACTTCGGCAAATTATTTAGGGGGTCAAACGGCCTCCGATGATGATGCATGTTATCTCTTTGGAATCCTCTGTGAGTGTAGAATGTTAGGTAAAAATTTCATCAAATTTGGAGTCCTGAAAGTGGATCAAAACCGGGATGAAGTAACCCACTGTCAGTTCGGGTTACTGTTCATCCAGGTGGAAAATAAGGGATTTCATGCCATAATAGGGTATTAAGCCTAGATTAGGCTAAGGGAGACCTTGTACTCGTGCAAGGGAATCCCTAATACACATAAATGATGAGTTAATTAATAGAAAAAGAAAAAGAGAAAGAAAAGAAAAGATTTAGGAAACGGGGGAGTTGAATCAATTAAAGTTCCCTATATTATAATTGGCACGTAGATTATAGCCCTTGATACAAGACTAAATGTATTGTAAATGCATGTCACAGTTGGGCAAGAAGCTAGGAAACAAGAGGAAGAAGTTCCCCACTGCCAGCTGTAGATTTTTGGAGGCGTATCAGGGCTGTGCCAGATTGACAGGTGAGTGGGAGTCATGTACTTTGCACCATGAGCATCCTTAATTCATTTTCATGAATACCGCCAAGTGTGAATTGATTCCACTTGTGCATATTGATTGATATTGTAGTAGATTCCTCTATAATTTTGTTTCTCCATACTTGATTATCTTGTGCACGCATTTGAGGGAACATTGAGAGGAATTACGAGGGGTTGATGAGTAATCAAATTGATTCCGAATTGTGAAATGATTTCTTTTGTAAATTGATTTCATTTCCTCTATTTCAAAGACTTGTAAGTGGTAGCCTTGATTATACTATTTTATGAGTAATTAAATTGGATCTGAATTGTGAAATGACTTCTTTTGTAAATTGATTTCATTTCCTTTATTTCAAAGATTTGTAGAGCCCATTTCAGTGGTATATTGAGTTGCATTGCACACCCTTGACCCCTCACTCCCAAACCTGATGTTAGTTTATGATTGGGTCGGAGTCGAGTGAGTGGTAGTCTTAATTATGCTCCTTTTAGTAGAGTATTGGGAGGGTGCATTATGGCATTCATGCATGGCTTGGCAGTATCTGCAGGACACCTATAGTCGATGGGGGTTGAACATCGGCCTTTGTGCACATAGTAGCCTTCTGGGTGGGCGGAGCCCAGTCCCTTCCTAGGGGGGGACACGGCCCTAGGCGTAGGATCGGCCGGTCCTACGACTTATATTCTGCTTGCCGCCGGGCATAGTAAGACCCCGCGAGGTGCAGTATGGCTTTCCGCGGATGTAGAATTCCCGCGAGGTGCCGTTTAGTATGTAGATGTGAGATGGATTTCTGTTCTGGATACTGGCCAGCATTTACATGATCAGTGTGGTATCTTATCCTGCATATGCATGTGACAGTAGGGAGTTGTTGCTGGTTCGCCTGGGGCGTAAAACCCACCTCCCGATAGCTGTCTAGCATTTATGTTATCGGTATGGTGTCTTATCCTGCATATGCATGTGACAGTAGGGAGTTGTTGCTGGTTCGCCTGGGGCGTAAAACCCACCTTCCGACAGCTGTCTAGTGATGATTTACATATTGGTGTGGTGTCATATTCGATGTATGCATATGGCAGTAGGGAGTTGTTGCTGGTTCGCCTGGGGCGTAAAACCCACCTCCCGATAGCTGTCTTGTTGATGATTCAGCCTATTGACACCTGATTTATATGATTCAGTACTATGACCTGTTGAACATATTCATGAGTAGCATATATGTTGACTTGATTATTCCATATATGCTTCAGATGAGTTGATATTGATTGTGGTGATATTGATGATTTACTCCATATTCTTTATGTTGAGTTCATGTTCATCTTGTTATTGATCTTGAGATTTTACCTCGAGCCATGATTATATCTTGTCTCATGTGCATAGTACTCTCTACTCCACTCACTGAGTATTTATATACTCACTCCCCAGTTTGATGTTTTTGATTGCAGGAAAGGTATTGTATAGAGAGGAGCAGGATTAGTGGTTGCCTGCTAGCTGTGCCGCTCCATAGTATAGTATAGTATAATGTAGATAGAGGTTTATATCTTTTGGTGTATTATAAACCTTCTATTGTATATAGTGTATAGTTACAGTCATAGATCCTGTTGTGGATATGGGTTTGACCATGGATGGATTGGGAAGCAGGTATATATATGTGACAGATTATGTGATTGCTGCTCTGACAGGTAGTGTGTTGTATGTATTGAGATAATCCTGACAGGTCACTATAGGAAAAGTGATCATTTTGTGCATGCATCATGCCAAATTTTTCAAGATTTATTGATGATTGATAGGTAGTAGGGTTCTACGCGGTGGCTGGTGGCCTTATGCCTACCCGCACCCTAGGACCGTCGCGGCGGCCCGCCGGGAACGGGGCGGGGGTCGTGACAGGTTTCTTGTTATTCTATTATCAATAGAATAGTGGGTAAGAAATCCCACAAAAAAATGGAATGGAAGAAAAAACATTTCATGTTGGGCAAAGAAAAAAATGTTTTGATTGCTTTATATATCACACAAAGATATGACATGTGCATACATTGAACCAAGGTACCATTACTCTTCCTTTTCCTTGAAGCTATTTTTTCTAAAGAAAAAATGGAAGGGGGTGAGATCATAAAGGTCCAAAACTTGTTTACTAACCCTTTTGGCTGACCAATCTACCGACCCATTACCTTCTATAAATATATGACTAGATACAAACTTGCCATTTCAAAAGGAAGACAGAGATGGGCACGAGCATAGTTCTAAGAAATTTGTGCTCAAAGAATTTTGATCAAACATCTTAGAAAATAGATAGATCAACCGACCAAACTTATAAAAAAAAAAATCAATGCATCTTAGATCCTATATAAATATATATATATATATATATATATATATATATATATATATATATATATATATATATATATATATATATATATATATATATATATATATATATATATATATATATATATATATATATATATATATATATATATATATATATATATATATATGCATCTCAAATATACAAACAGATTTACAGGATGAAAAGATATGATTTTCCACATATATCAATATTTAGGAAAACAAAAGGGATTCAATTAAACAAAAGAAATCAAAAAAATCTCACAAGAGAAATAAACCACCCAAATTTTATATGCCTTGGTATTACTAGCCCTTTTGACCAACTAGTCTGCTGGGCCATTTCAAGGAAAACAAGGATGAATCCAACATCCAATGCACGGACATAGCTTCAAGAAATTTGTGCTCAAAGAATATTCAAGGAAAATAAGAGGGACTCAATCAAATATGAGAAATCAAAAGATCAAAATATCAAGAAATCAAAAAATAAAGAATCAATACCTCACGAAATCAAAAAATTATTGCGGGTCAGAAAAAAGTGAGAGAAAGAAAACAAGATGGGAATCCAAATCCTTCGCAGATGATGCTTCCTTGCAGATGCTCTTTCCTGGTTGGCTCTTTTCGAGTAGCACTTTGCTGAAGTGCCTCACGTGTAGCATGCAGGGATTTGGCCAATACTCAACCGTTGGATCGAGGGATTAAATTATCCCAATATTTTATACCAAGATTACCACCAGTACCCATCCTCAAGGACAGGTTTTCCACCATTGAGTTAGGTGGTGATTTAGGGAGGGGTGACATTGGGATCACTACCACCTAGGATTACTAGGGTGCAACATAACATAGTGATCTCATCACCTTCACCTAAATTATCATTGATCCTTTGGGGAGCTTCCTATAACAAACATCCCCTAGGTTGCAGTATACAATGATCGCAACATAAAAACCAACAATGTGATAAGAGGTGCTGATGACACGCTGCATACCAGCATGCAGCAGAAAAAAAAAATGCTATGTATCAAGTGTATTCCATGATTCACATGCGAACAGTGTGATGACCTAGAAGTCATTGGTTCCAATTAGCGTGCCCCATCGAGCAGTTATATGAGAGCTAGTGGCCACATAAAACCCTTAATAAGAGGTAGAAAACATAACTACTTTGTCTAATTCAAACTTATAAAAGGTCATTAATCTATTAGGTTCTTCTTAAGAGTTTTAAAATTGGAAAGGGTTTAGATTCTCATATATGACGACTGCAAGTGAACCAGATGGAGATTAAGGGAGCAATGTTTAAGATTGATTCCCTCTTGTTATTGCTCTTGCACCCTAATCAACAAAGGGACTTGTCTGGTCCCTGTCAGTCATCACTAGATCATCATGCAATATACACTATTTTTTTTCATTATATTTTCTATCTTAGTTTTCTACCATAGTCAAAGAGAAGAAAAAATATCTATAAAACTTAGAGCTATATTTCACAATTCACATGTGACAGATAACTCGTTGAATAAGGCTAAATAGATTAATACTTATAGTATCACATCCATCAAACCAATATTTTCTTATTTTTACTAAATTTTTCATGTATTCTCTATTTTATTTCTTTGAACATATGTCTGTATTTTTCCTTTGTTTTATCTAGTTCTTAGTTTTATGTTAAATTATTTATTATATATATATATATATATATATATATATATATATATTGTATTTTTTTTTGTTTTTTCAGTTCCTACTTTAATTGTTGGTCTCGCAAGTTTTGAGAATAATAGGGAGTTGACATCAGGCTGGCAGCTAGTTTTCGATTCATGCCAAACTATCATGACGTGGTTACGAAAAATTTGGTTAGGAAAATTTTTTGGCAAACGTGGTGCATAAAGTCAGCACCAAATAGTTAAAATGAGACTTGATGGCTACATGTGAAAAAGTCTAAGAGAACCTAAGTTTCTCATTGAATCCTTCAAAACCTGTTCGTGAATACCTAAGATACCTGCTCTCTCATTGTTGGCCTTCTAGTAGAAGCACCAGAGAGTCAGATTCGTCTCTTGTCCTTCCCTGGGTTAGGAGGTCCACCGTCCGCTTTCTAGCCTAATCCTTGTGGACCTCTTTCTCCAACAAATATATATATATATATATATATATATATATATATATATATATATATATATATATATATATATATATATATATATATATATATATATATATTTCTAATTTAAATTTTTTGCATGAATATCTTTCTAAAATTAATATTTACATGTATACCCTCGTAAAACACTTGTTTTGCTATTCTACTCTTTTTTATCCTTATTTTTGCATATATACCCACGCCATCTAATACTATTAAAAAATTAATGATTTCAAATTAAAATAACCAAAATATCCTTACTTGGTATATGTGCAAAAAGAAACATTTATAAGATGATAATAATGAAGGACAAAAAAGTAATTTGGAAATTTTATTTTATTTTTAATTAAAATAAATATGGTTTTTATTAATGGTGTTAGAAGAACTATTATATTAGGGGCATTTGTGCAAAAATAGTGTTTTATGAAGGTATAGAAATAAATATAAATTTTAAAAGAATATTCATGCAAATTTAAATTTTTAGAAAGCATTCATGCAAAACTGCTGAAATAAACTAAGCTAATTTCTCCTGAAATAAAAGAAGCAGGTTCGAACTTGGCTCAATTGCGGAAAGAGCCAATCTCAAACTGATTAGCCTATCTTAAGAGAGGTTTTGGGACGAACCTACTTACACAAATGCTAAGTGACTTTATTTCATCAGATCAATGTGTATGCGAAGAAAGGCATTCATGTAAATTTTAAAAGAATATTCATGCAAATTTAAATTTTTAGAAAGGCATTCATGCAAAACTGCTGAAATAAACTAAGCTAATTTCTCCTGAAATAAAAGAAGCAGGTTCGAACTTGGCTCAATTACGGAAAGAGCCAATCTCAAACTGATTAGCCTATCTTAAGAGAGGTTTTGGGACGAACCTACTTACACAAATGCTAAGTGACTTTATTTCATCAGATCAATGTGTATGCGAAGAAAGGCATTCATGTAAATTTTAAAAGAATATTCATGCAAATTTAAATTTTTAGAAAGGCATTCATGCAAAACTGCTGAAATAAACTAAGCTAATTTCTCCTGAAATAAAAGAAGTAGGTTCGAACTTGGCTCAATTGCGGAAAGAGCCAATCTCAAACTGATTAGCCTATCTTAAGAGAGGTTTTGGGACGAACCTACTTACACAAATGCTAAGTGACTTTATTTCATCAGATCAATGTGTATGCGAAGAAAACGATGATCGAGTAAATCCTTCTTCAATTTTAATTTTATTAATTTATCTTTCTCAAAAAAAGCATGGGTATACGCCGAGTCAATCTCATGGTCCTCCACCGGCCATGACCGGTGCGCTCCAAATAGCTTCTTGTAAGGTCACAACATCTGATCAAATGGAGAACCAGACCACTACCTTGGTAGTGCTTTCTCACTAGAATGCATTATTTTGTATCTATTTCATCCAAGTCAAATGGATGCAAAATGATGAAAAGAGATCGGTCATACGTCAAAGCAAGGGAGGGGGCCATAAACTTGATCGTTTTCTCCTGCTGCACTGTGTTCTCATGGCAGTCCGGGACCATTTCAAGTGATTCAGTGAACAGATTGGTAGCTGATCGGAGAGCAGCAGCATCTAGAAGTCACACAGTTGTAGGATGTACAAAATCCGTCAACACGTTAATCTTGAGAGTTGGGACCTTGTCGACTAAGAGAGGGAACGCATGAAAAATGATCATGAAGAAGGATAGGTTCATGAACAGATTTTGAAGCTACAATTTCCACAGCATTTGTAATGGTACGTACTGATTGGGGTGGTGCAAATGTTTGACCACAAGCAATTCATATGACAACATGCGTGAATGACGCCGACAGAAAGGGTTCTAAATCAATAAAAGGATATTATGTACAACAAGATGTACAAATATATAATATAGTATATATATTATTTAGGTTTTTCAACTCTACGCGCGCGTGTATATATATATATATATATATATATATATATAAAGTTTATTCAGTGCATGTGGGACTAAACGTACGTCCGCACGGATCCTCCATTTAAGTCCTGATGTCCTCGCCAGACCGAATGTCAAAATCCATTCAAATTTATTCTTAAGTACTATAAATCTAATCACAAATACTATAATCAACCCATGGTCAGCCTAATTGGATCGATGCTATAATGTCACTTAGTCCACATAAACCATGAACTGCATTCGCTATGATGCCATTTATAACAATTTAGGGCCTCATCCATAAAAGCTAGCTAGAAAGTATGATTTGAGTTCTTTAGAACTATATAAATATTTAAGATCTATCTAGTACACAGCTGATATAGGATTAAACATACATTCGAATAGGTCCTTATAACTGGAGCATATGTTAACTTGGCTGCATAGTAGAAAATGGTTGAAAAATTGTTGGATTTGGGCGTATTAGGCATTAGGCATTATCCTTAGAGAAGTCCCGGCCAATCCCATAAGCAAAAGTTTTAGGTTTAGCTTCTCTACAAGATACAACATACTTGATCTACACCGATGATGCTAACATGCCGGCAATTCTTAGGAACTCGTACAAGAGAGCAAAAGAGACGGTGGGAAACCAATGCTTGGTACGTCCCTCTTCCTCCCCTGCGAGAGGGCTGACCGATCTCTTAAGTCTTTAAAGCAGAGAAGTCAAGACATCGGCTTGTCCGCACATGTTAAGTAAAAGGTTTACCTCGCAATCTTCCAAGCTCCCAACGGGCCTGGGCTAAGCCCCTCTATAGAGGTTTTCAAGGAGTCTCTAACCCATATGGAACTAAACTTTGTGAGATTGATCATGGGAGATACAGGATTCTTCCGAAAAAAGGACTCCAAAAGCTTTGAAAATCTTTGAATCTGCCCACGAAAATTTTGAAGGAAATCTCCAAACGGCAAACACTATATAACAGTACAAAACCAACAAAAAATACTCAAAAGAATGAGCATGATTTATAAAGGAGAATCACATATATGGTTTGAGTTAAAAGTTCGTAACTTTATTGTATTGTGTAGTGAGGCTTGCACTTTCTTTCATTCTCTTTCTAAATGTCTCTTATTAGGGAACAATGAACCCCACCATCTGCCACCTCCTGTTGACGGCAACGAGCCCCTACTCTATGCCCTCCAAAATGATCCCCAAACCCCTGCAACCTCAATGCCACCACATTATGATAATCACCGCCGCCACCACTATTACTACTCCCATTATCATCATTGCTGCCATTACCAAAATCATCAGCATGCCATAATCTCCACTACCATCACCTAGAAGACAACCATAATCTCCATCACCAATATCACCATGACCACCAAGCACCAATACTATCTTTGTCCCTCATCACCAGGGCCACAACAACTACAATCACTACCACCAACATCACCATAACCACCATTACAGCACCACCATCATCCACGACCACTACCATAAGCATCACAATCACCACCACCATAGCTATAACAACCACTGCTCATTATTACGCAGCTTTCGTCGTGACCGTGGAGGTGGTGGCAAGGATGGGGAGCGGTAGTGAGAAATGAGAACTCTCTCCTAAAGTTCAATCAGAATCAAAAGAGAATCCTAAGAAACGGAGATTGATGCACCTTTTAAATTGGAGAAAAATTGGCTTCAATTCTTATGGTTACATAATAGGATTTATTTTCCTTTTTTTGGATTAGATTTATTATTTTTGTTTACCCTGATGAATTACCGGAATTACCCTTGGTTGAGAAATCGAATTCACCATCGATCTTAGGAAAGGGACCCATCTTCAAGGTCCCCTACCGGGCGATTCTTGTTAAGCTATGAGAACTGAAATTTTTGGAGGGAAACTTTGTCTACCTAAAAATGTTCTTTTCGAGGAGTGTTGCCCGATTCGGGCAATACGGCAAAATGAGTCCTCGCTACATCGGTCCACTTGAGGTATGTTTAATTTCGAGGACGAAATTTATTTTAAGGGGGGTAGGATGTAATGTCTGGGCCCAATACAGACTAGGCCCAATACTGTAGGGCCCAGTTTGAGGGTATTGGGCCAGCATGCAGGGTTAGCAGGCCCAGAAAGAATAGGCTCCCATCTTCCCCGAGGGCTGAAAAGACAGGATCACAGATGGCCAACGGAGAGACCCCCACAGGCATGCACAACCGGAGCCCGCCACCTCCCTCCTCCTCGGCAGCTGGGCCTCGAGCTGGCCTGAAGAGGGGGGGGGGGGTAGCTGGTGGCTCCCGAAGCCCTGAGCAAGGAGAGGATGCCACCTCTCCTTGGGGTCAAATCACAAGCTTAGTTTTTATAGACCTAAGCCCTGCTAACCCTAATCTTGGATATACCCTCCTAAGCTTCTAACCCTCTGATATTCGGTACCAGAGAGCTAGATCCCGGAGCTAGAGGTGGAAGGTGCCCCGCAGCCCCAAGGGAGGAAGGAGGGAACTTGCCGAGAAAGGGTCACTGCCCAACTCCACTCAGCCAAGTCAAGGTAAGCACACTGCCAGTAGACTAAAGCAAGAGAAGAGGGGAGGAACCCCCTCGGTGGGGGTGTTCTCCTCTCTGTTCCATCCATGGAACAGAGGGGAGCACACCAGCACAAGGAGAAAGATCGGGCAAGGAGAAGACAACAACAAAACCCTAGGCCGGACCCACGGGCCGCGGGCCGGACCAAGGAAACCCAAGCCCAGGCCTGACTGCCACCCGGGCCGAGCCCAACCGGACTCGGCCTACGGGGTGACAGTCCCCGGCCGCTGCTACTCTAGGGCTCGGGGGGCAGCCCCGGGCCGCCGGTCAGGTTGAGCCGGCAATCGGCGTGGCCACAAGGCCGCCAGCCCCGGCCGGACCACTGCCTCCTCTCCGGCAAGAGGCGGTGGTGCCGGAGGGAAGGATCAAAGAAAAGAAAAGGAAGAAGGGAAGAAGAAGGAAAGAAAGAAAGAAAGAGAGAGGAGGAAGAGGCCGTAGATCCGGCCGGAGGAGAAGAAGAAGGCCGGAGGACCGGCCGAAATGGCTAGGGCTTCCGATCGGAACCAAGGAGAGAGAGAAAAAGGAGAGGAGGAGGGGACTTGCCCGTGTACGGCCGTGAGCGTCGCCGGTGCGGGCTCGGCCGGGGAAGCCGAGAGCTCGGCCGCGGGCTCGGCCGGGGAAGCCGAAAGCTCGGCCGCGGGCTCGATCGAGGAAGCCGAGAGCTCGGCTGCGGGCGTCGCCGATCGCGGTCCGACCCCCTCTCCGTGAGGAGGAGACCATCGACCTCCCTTCGCCGGAGAGGAGAGGAGAGGAGGAATGGGAGATCGGGATGAAAGGAAGCTTCGGGAAGGAGAAGAAGAAGAAAAAAAAAAAACGGTAAAGAAAAGAAAAGAAAGAAAAAGAGAAGAGAAAAGAAAAGAGTGGGTTAACGGGCCGGAATCGGGTTCGGATCCGAAACCCATTAAGCCCAATAATAAGGAATTGGTTTAGCCAATTGAAGCTGAACCCGAGCCCAATCAAATTGGGCTAAGTCTGGACGAGCCCAATTTAAACCAGGTCCAAACCCAATTAAGTATGTGGGTCTCAGTAGGCCCAATTAATTATAAAGAAAGCCCAGTTCAAACCCCGACTTAACAGAAAGTAGGTCAAATTGACCTCGGGCTGACCCTAACTCCAGCCCAAACAAGCCGTACTGACCCTAAACCCAAAATTGAACCCAATTAAACTTGGGATTAAGCACATTGACCAAATCAGAGGACCCAATTGGCTAGAAAAGGTTGAACCCAATATGGTTTTAAACTGAGCCCCAAAAGCTCTAAATTGGGTAAATTGGACTTGGCTAGATCCTTGGATGGGATCCAAGCAAGTAAGTTCATAATATGATGGACTAAGAAATTTTATAATAAAT
Organism: Phoenix dactylifera; assembly: GCF_051530095.1. Classification (NCBI taxonomy): domain Eukaryota; kingdom Viridiplantae; phylum Streptophyta; class Magnoliopsida; order Arecales; family Arecaceae; genus Phoenix; species Phoenix dactylifera. Next base: position 25,083,668 of record NC_143198.1, on the reverse strand, counting down.
AAATGGGGAATAATGTAATCCCTATGATGTTGTTTTAGGTGATTAAGGATTTGTCACCTGGACTTGAGAAATTTGGAAAGCGAATTGAAGTAAGTAATCTGTCTTAATCCTATCGTAGATCTTGTATTACGTTTTATAAGATGAACCAGTGTTTTTTTATACAATTTGAATTGTATGCATGATTAGTGAAGAATGTAAGTAACCTGTCCTAGTCCTGTTATGGATCATGTCATTAATGTTTCCTACGCATTTATTTTAAGTATATATGTTTCATGCATGATATGTTACAATGCATAAGTAACTTGCATGATCCCAGAAGCTATGGCTATGTATGCAACATGATGATACTGATATTTTAATCATGCATGTAAGTTTATAAAGTCTTAGCTAGCCCAGAGGCACTATAATGGGCTCAAAGATGCTACTGAGAATGACTGAGCCGCCAGTGGCTGAATAGTAACTGAGCTTGCCCCGCCAGTGGCTGAATAGTAACTGAACTGCCCCGCCAGTGGCTGAATAGTAACTGAGCCTGCCCCGCTAGTGGCTGAATTGGAATTGGGCCTGCCCTGCCAGTGGCTGAATAGTAACTGAGCTTGCCCCGCCAGTGGCTGAATAGTAACTGAGCCTGCCCCGCCAGTGGCTGAATAGTAACTGAGCTGGCCCCGCCAGTGGTCGAGTCTGACTTCGCAGTAGCATCCGAGAGAAAAAAAGACCACGGCATGCCGGGGGCACGGTTTCATATGCATATATTATGAAAATTTTGTGATTTGCACTACTACCTTGTTTAAATTGCATACATATTATACCATGATGATTATTAGATAAACATGCATGTCAGCTTCTCAAACCCTGATTTACATGTTTAGCCTACTGGTTGATCCGGTAGGATTATGCAGGATTACTTACTGAGCCGTGTAGCTCACATCTGTTTATGCTTCGTTTTCTTTCAGATCCTCATCAGTGATCGCCACCAGATATGTTTTTATTTTGTCACAGAACTTCGTATTTTTGGAGAAGCTTATATACTTTTGTACATTTGAATAGCATAGAAGTTCTGTATTTTTGGTTTCAAACTTGAAGGTTGTACTGCAAAACTTTTAATATATATATATATATAAGTTTGAATCCTTTTGGCTATCTGTTACCCCTGTATGAGGCTGCGTGCTACTGTGGGCGATAGTCGGCAATAGCACGGCCGTGTCACGGATCCGGATCCGGGGCGTGACATCTTGTGGTATCAGAGCTCTAGGTTTAACAAGACTATAACCGTAAAAATTTGGGGTAATGGGTAGTTAAGAGTATCATAATATGTTAAGATTGTCATAATACCTTAGTCGAAAAAAGCAATTTATTTCAGTTTCATCCTAAACTCTTGACTGCTAGGTAGCTATAAGAAATAGGGAATACTCAGACATTTACCCTGATGAATTACCGGAATTACCCTTGGTTGAGAAATCGAATTCACCATCGATCTTAGGAAAGGGACCCATCTTCAAGGTCCCCTACCGGGCGATTCTTGTTAAGCTATGAGAACTGAAATTTTTGGAGGGAAACTTTGCCTACCTAAAAATGTTCTTTTCGAGGAGTGTTGCCCGATTCGGGCAATACGGCAAAATGAGTCCTCGCTACATCGGTCCACTTGAGGTATGTTTAATTTCGAGGACGAAATTTATTTTAAGGGGGGTAGGATGTAATGTCCGGGCCCAATACAGACTAGGCCCAATACTGTAGGGCCCAGTTTGAGGGTATTGGGCCAGGATGCAGGGTTAGCAGGCCCAGAAAGAATAGGCTCCCATCTTCCCCGAGGGCTGAAAAGACAGGATCACAGATGGCCAACGGAGAGACCCCCACAGGCATGCACAACCGGAGCCCGCCACCTCCCTCCTCCTCGGCAGCTGGGCCTCGAGCTGGCCTGAAGAGGGGGGGGGGTAGCTGGTGGCTCCCGAAGCCCTGAGCAAGGAGAGGATGCCACCTCTCCTTGGGGTCAAATCACAAGCTTAGTTTTTATAGACCTAAGCCCTGCTAACCCTAATCTTGGATATACCCTCCTAAGCTTCTAACCCTCTGATATTCGGTACCAGAGAGCTAGATCCCGGAGCTGGAGGTGGAAGGTGCCCCGCAGCCCCAAGGGAGGAAGGAGGGAACTTGCCGAGAAAGGGTCACTGCCCAACTCCACTCAGCCAAGTCAAGGTAAGCACACTGCCAGTAGACTAAAGCAAGAGAAGAGGGGAGGAACCCCCTCGGTGGGGGTGTTCTCCTCTCTGTTCCATCCATGGAACAGAGGGGAGCACACCAGCACAAGGAGAAAGATCGGGCAAGGAGAAGACAACAACAAAACCCTAGGCCGGACCCACGGGCCGCGGGCCGGACCAAGGAAACCCAAGCCCACGCCTGACTGCCACCCGGGCCGAGCCCAACCGGACTCGGCCTACGGGGTGACAGTCCCCGGCCGCTGCTACTCTAGGGCTCGGGGGGCAGCCCCGGGCCGCCGGTCAGGTTGAGCCGGCAATCGGCGTGGCCACAAGGCCGCCAGCCCCGGCCGGACCACTGCCTCCTCTCCGGCAAGAGGCGGTGGTGCCGGAGGGAAGGATCAAAGAAAAGAAAAGGAAGAAGGGAAGAAGAAGGAAAGAAAGAAAGAAAGAGAGAGGAGGAAGAGGCCGTAGATCCGGCCGGAGGAGAAGAAGAAGGCCGGAGGACCGGCCGAAATGGCTAGGGCTTCCGATCGGAACCAAGGAGAGAGAGAAAAAGGAGAGGAGGAGGGGACTTGCCCGTGTACGGCCGTGAGCGTCGCCGGTGCGGGCTCGGCCGGGGAAGCCGAGAGCTCGGCCGGGGAAGCCGAAAGCTCGGCCGCGGGCTCGATCGAGGAAGCTGAGAGCTCGGCTGCGGGCGTCGCCGATCGCGGTCCGACCCCCTCCCCGTGAGGAGGAGACCATCGACCTCCCTTCGCCGGAGAGGAGAGGAGAGGAGGAATGGGAGATCGGGATGAAAGGAAGCTTCGGGAAGGAGAAGAAGAAGAAAAAAAAAAAGAAACGGTAAAGAAAAGAAAAGAAAGAAAAAGAGAAGAGAAAAGAAAAGAGTGGGTTAACGGGCCGGAATCGGGTTCGGATCCGAAACCCATTAAGCCCAATAATAAGGAATTGGTTTAGCCAATTGAAGCTGAACCCGAGCCCAATCAAATTGGGCTAAGTCTGGACGAGCCCAATTTAAACCAGGTCCAAACCCAATTAAGTATGTGGGTCTCAGTAGGCCCAATTAATTATAAAGAAAGCCCAGTTCAAACCCCGACTTAACAGAAAGTAGGTCAAATTGACCTCGGGCTGACCCTAACTCCAGCCCAAACAAGCCGTACTGACCCTAAACCCAAAATTGAACCCAATTAAACTTGGGATTAAGCACATTGACCAAATCAGAGGACCCAATTGACTAGAAAAGGTTGAACCCAATCTGGTTTTAAACTGAGCCCCAAAAGCTCTAAATTGGGTAAATTGGACTTGGCTAGATCCTTGGATGGGATCCAAGCAAGTAAGTTCATAATATGATGGACTAAGAAATTTTATAATAAATAAATGGGGAATAATGTAATCCCTATGATGTTGTTTTAGGTGATTAAGAATTTGTCACCTGGACTTGAGAAATTTGGAAAGCGAATTGAAGTAAGTAATTTGTCTTAATCCTATCGTAGATCTTGTATTACGTTTTATAAGATGAACCAGTATTTTTTTATACAATTTGAATTGTATGCATGATTAGTGAAGAATGTAAGTAACCTGTCCTAATCCTGTTATGGATCATGTCATTAATATTTCCTACGCATTTATTTTAAGTATATACGTTTCATGCATGATATGTTACAATGCATAAGCAACTTGCATGATCCCAGAAGCTATGGCTATGTATGCAACATGATGATACTGATATTTTAATCATGCATGTAAGTTTATAAAGTCTTAGCTAGCCCAGAGGCACTATAATGGGCTCAAAGATGCTACTGAGAATGACTGAGCCGCCAGTGGCTGAATAGTAACTGAGCTTGCCCCGCCAGTGGCTGAATAGTAACTGAGCTGCCCCGCCAGTGGCTGAATAGTAACTGAGCCTGCCCCGCCAGTGGCTGAATCGGAATTGGGCCTGCCCCGCCAGTGGCTGAATAGTAACTGAGCTTGCCCCGCCAGTGGCTGAATAGTAACTGAGCCTGCCCCGCCAGTGGCTGAATAGTAACTGAGCTGGCCCCGCCAGTGGTCGAGTCTGACTTCGCAGTAGCATCCGAGAGAAAAAAAGACCACGGCATGCCGGGGGCACGGTTTCATATGCATATATTATGAAAATTTTGTGATTTGCACTACTACCTTGTTTAAATTGCATACATATTATACCATGATGATTATTAGATAAACATGCATGTCAGCTTCTCAAACCCTGATTTACATGTTTAGCCTACTGGTTGATCCGGTAGGATTATGCAGGATTACTTACTGAGCCGTGTAGCTCACATCTGTTTATGCTTCGTTTTCTTTCAGATCCTCATCAGTGATCGCCACCAGATATGTTTTTATTTTGTCACAGAGCTTCGTATTTTTGGAGAAGCTTATATACTTTTGTACATTTGAATAGCATAGAAGTTCTGTATTTTTGGTTTCAAACTTGAAGGTTGTACTGCAAAACTTTTAATATATATATATATAAGTTTGAATCCTTTTGGCTACCTGTTACCCTGTATGAGGCTGCGTGCTACTGTGGGCGATAGTCGGCAATAGCACGGCCGTGTCACGGATCCGGATCCGGGGCGTGACAGAGACAAGGTGTCAAAGTGTTTCTTTGGGTTCTCACAATGGCATTTAGCTAAAAAGCAGACCAATCCACTTGGTTTAAAGTGCTGCAAGTTTATAATAATCAACTGGAACATATAGTGCTACGGCCTACGAAGCTCTCTCTCCTTCAAAAACATCTCAAATTATATTAATGAAAAGATAGTGAAGAGAATAGCATAAGAGAGCATGGAGAAGGGAGACTGACACAAATTTCTCATCTTGAGCCATTTGGTTCTTGCACCTGCAGATCATTGTTGGATGCAACTGGAAGAGTTGATGTCAATAGCACAAGCTAGACAACAACCACAAGTTCTACATATTTTCCAGAGATTCGAAATGCTCTAAATTGTCATGGACAATTATATATTAAAGCAAACTGCACCCGGTGTAGAACAAAATAGATCCTAGTTCTTAGAGACTAATGTTCTTTTTCTGCATATAACTTCCTGAAATAAAATTTAACCTTCTTTAAGTAAATAAAAAAAAGTTTGTGTTTAACGTGTTCAGTAATCATTCTTTGTCATGTATGGCGCATGAGTTTGGGTGATTGGAGATCTGTACCAACATTGTTGTTCATCTTGAACAATTATGAGTCAGCTAGGTGCTCGCATGCATGGTAGAACATTTCTTTTCATCATTAGAACACCATCCAAAATATTAAAGCAATGCTGAATTAGGATTCCATAATGTACCTTGTTTTAATCTTAATAACGTGATTATACAGTATGGAGCCTTTCTATATACTAGCATGATGCAACTCTTCAAACCAAAACTACAAAGAAGGTACATATGTTATAACAGTCGACTACCCTATCAGGATTTTACAACCTGGATACCAAGGGAAGGGGGGAATACACCACTATTATGAGAGAGAAAAAATAGTAAATGCCGATGCCATCTTTGACTTTTTTCTGAAAAAGGTTTACCTGGATTATTTACAGGATGAAATTATATCTCTACAAGATTATTCTGGGTGTTATTACTTAATAAATTTAAAAAGGAAAGCCCACAATTGGTAATGGATCGAATGACTGCAAGCTTATTTTGGTGGACAAGTACAAAGAATCCAGTGCTTAGAGGAAGGTTGCCTCCAATAATGAGACATGAAGAGAAAGTCGCAGTTGAAAGAAAACTATTTACACCTTACAGGAAGTAGCATTTTTTTTTTTAACAGTTGGTTACCATTTGACAAGGCAGGATGGTAGTAGAGAAGTACATGTGGCATACTAACTCACTATTTATTGTCGAATTGATGAAGAAAAAAGTAGTTACAAGTTAAGTTGAAAACCTACACAGCATGTGCTAGTCTTGAATATCCAAAAAATGAAGCAAAACTGTTTCATTTCTATGCAATTCGCTAGATGACAAAGCAAGGATATTTCAAAGAAAACTTCATGTTAGAATAGAAGAAAATTGAATGCTTCAAGCATGAAGGTAGGGAACAAATTAGCAACCACTTGTCCTAAATCGATGCCTAAGTATTACAAGAGGAATAATGAGTAGGGAACAAAATAAGCAAATAACAAGAAGTCACAACATGCGAACAACAGATTAGAGACATGGCTCACTTAGAGGGGGTTCAAAACATTCCATCAGCTCCTATGAAGAATAAGGGAATTAGATACTGCTAATATCTTGAATGCTGATGCTGGTTGTTGATAAAAGGCTTGCAACTTAGTAGTGATGCCTAAAACCATGGAGTTGGCTTTATAGATGAAGATCGATAAGTTTAAGCTTTCTTAAGAATGATTCTTCTTCATCAGGAAGAATTTCTAGAGGATTTCAAGCTAGACAAGAGGGTCCTAGTCGGTTCTATAACTCAAACTCAGCAAAGTGCATGCAAAAATTCGTATACTATAAGTAGAGATCTAGAATAGAGATCAGGAAGAGAGAGGGGGAGGGTGTATAAGGACCAACTCTGGCCAAAAGAAACCCTTTTTTTTCATAACAAATGATGTAGCATGCTTTGAGCGGCCAGCCTGAATGTCCTTTTACAGACTTTTTTCACGACAGGTAAACTAGACTCTCCACAACCAAGTAACCTATCTCAATATGGATGCCTAAAATATTTCTTGAAATGCAAAATCCAGAAGTCTAAAAAATCCTTCATGGAAAAACACCTAAAATAATAAAAAAATCAAATCTTAATGACTTGATGACTTACCTGAACCAATATGTCCCTAAAGTCAGATTTTACGAGACCAATTTTAATTAAAATAGGAGTCTAAGACAAATCCTAAGAATTACCTAAATGAAAGATCAGAAAATAAAGTATAATTCAAAATAAAACATGTTTCTTCTCTATCATTATATTAGCATTTCAAGAAGAAACGCAACTAGAAATGCAAAAACCATGCACATCAACCTTCCTGTCAGCATCATCATGGCCCTTGCTTTCAGTAACTATGCTGCTATTCTTAGTAGATCAGGAATTATACTGTTTAGCATCATGTATATGCATGTTTTTGAACCCTTTTACACTGGGTAACATTTTGTAATTTGGTTTTAGAGAAATAGCTGACAATTTCCACTAACAGAAAACAATAATAGAACACAACGAATATACGTGGATGTAAACAAATACGTATGCGTGTAAGATTTATAAAATGGAAAGGAAACAATAAATAAATTTACAGATGAAGCAGTTAGGGAATTCAACAACAATAAAAAAAGCATATTAGTGTTCTCTGTCATTCAGTTCAACGCTATTTGAGCACATTCTTGGTTCATGTAATTCAAAAATGACTAGCTTGGTTGATAAACCTGGAACTCCTTCCAATATATTTGAATAATCTACTAAAGCAAGGATACTCGATGCCCCATATATAGGAAATGTGCACATACATAAGAAAAAAGTTACAGGAATTGATATCAAGATATAGACTGCTAGTACACAACTTCAATATATTTATATGACACTGGAATATATAATACATGATTCCCACAACAAAATTATGAAAGAATTACAAGGAAACAATGAATCATACACGTGACCTCTTTGAGAGCAGAGTCATCCATGTGACCCCAGCAATGGAAGCCTAGATTCTTCTCTTGGTTTCCTGCAATAGTATGCATATAGAAACAATTGTATGACTCCCAAGACTGTTCCAATCCCGTTTGGAACCTGGAATTCACAAAAGTTTTAAAAAAAATATTGGGCTGAGAACAATATCTTCTATTATATTAGAACTCTGATTAGTGCAAAATAAACAATACCACCGGTAAAATGATAATCTTTAGCAGAATTCTTACATATACGAAAAAGTCATGCAACAGCAACCCATATGCAAAGAATGATACACTCATCAAGAAGGTTGCCAGGGATAGATAGAAAGGCATGAACTCGACACTCCTTGTCCGTATCACCAAATTCTGATGATCAAAAGCATGAAAAGAAGCCTGTTAAGCCTAAACATTACCACTAATCTATAAGCACTGGATGTAATGGGGTTTTGACACTTCATGTATAAATTCCATCTCGAAGAATTGGGAGAAAACATACAATAATAAATAAAGGGGATGCAAACATCGAAATGAGAGAAGCAATGCTAAGATATCCAACAAAAGTTCGCCGTGATTGGTGGTCGAACAACTCAAGGCTGACATATATGATGAGAGAACAAACACAGAGAACTGCTATCAGCAATCCAGACATCTTCAGCTGCACAACAAATCAGAGAAAAATAATAGATGACACAAACATGATACAAAGGGGATCTAAAAACCAAAGGGGATGAAGCTACCCTTCTTGTAGTATCTGCATATGTAATGAAGAGGGCCACATAGACCAGCTGAAAAACAGCACCGATGGAATTGACTGTGGCAACCAAGATTACGCCATAGGACACGCATGGAAGGCCATACCACATGCAGATCAAGCAGCTCAAGAGGGAATACACATAGGGTAACCCTGAGAATTGCTCTGTTGATTTGTTTCTGACAATTCTTTGGAACGTAGGTCTGAAAGAAATCAAACATAGACGGACGCATTGATGAGATGGTTCTGGATGGTGGAACCAAGAAAGGAATGCCAAGGGTGGACTTACATCGGTGAGACAAACAAAACAAGTGCAAAGAGGTTCCCTGCAAACATAAAGGATATGATTTGGTCATAATTTTTCATAAATGTGGCTATCATAATAACATCAAAAAGGAAAGGACTTATTACTATGGAACTTGCTACAATGTTACATTCCTTCATTTACTAACAGGCCAGGGAAGGGCTTATTGGAGATAAGGCATTTGCATCTATTGCCAAACATGGTCAACCAGCTTATGGCACATAGTCTTGCAGATCACATGTACAATGCCACCTTACCTTGTCTGATAGTATAAGGATAATATATAAAATGCCAAACTACTTATATATATATATATCCAGCTGATCAAATTTAAAGGTAACATAACATTCCAAAGATACCATGTTCTCACGTATTGATGTATAATATGTGATTGAATCCCATGAGCAAACTAAGAAAGAAAATTCCACCCATCTTTCTTCATTGCTTCAATCAGATGGCTTGAAAAAAATTTCCAAAATTATCCGGTTCCATAGCTAGTTCAAAGTCTACAATAATCCTCTGTCATTAATCCCATAAGCATCGGCCAGAATCAAATGGAGAAATCAACAGAGTTTGTTAATAATAGGTATCCTAACGGCACGGTATTTCTACCTTCTCTTTTTCACCGGGCTCTTCTCTTTTCTTTAAGTTTGTCCTTGTTAAAATCAACAACATCAAACGCTTAATATCAAAAATTTGATAATCTTCCTTGATTCCGAAACTTGGCAGTCAACTGATGAAAAATCACAATCGACTACCAGATCGATTACAAGATCCATTACGAGATAAGGAAACACCAGAGCTAAGTCCAAGAGCAGAAAAATGTGCGTTTGTGATGCATATATATATATAAACATAAATTCGAGAGAGAAGGGGGGAGAGAGTGAGAGAGAGGAGCTGTTACCAGCAATTCCAGCCGCATAGGTGCAGATGCCGTAGAAGGACGGCCCTGAAGATATCATCTCTCTCTCCGAAACTGGGAGGCTGGAATACAAGAAGCAGTACCGCCCCTCTCTCTCTCTCTCTCTCTCTCTCTCTCTCATGGGAACAAAAATCAAATGGGGCGGACACTGGAGAAGGGAATATACGATGGATTCTCGAGACGCCGATATTAAACAAAATTATATGTGGTTTTATTTTTCGAAATATATATATATATTTTTGTACTGATATACACTATAAAATTGAATGATACACATCATGCAAATTAATCATCTAAAAGACTAATACATATATTTAGATAAATTAATACATAATTTCTAAAAAATAGTGCATACAATACAATAACAGATGATACACACTTAGTAAATTAGTTATTTAATAATCCATGACATATTTTTAAGCAAATTGATATATAATTTTTAGAATATCACATTTGCCAGTACACGCTGGATGTCCAGATACACATTCGTCGACTTCTTAATATATACTGCAAGCTTTTTTGATATACATCTAGCAACGATCTAATACGCATCTTAAAATAAATAAATGCACAATTTATAGAACATACTTTTTACCAATCATCTAGTAAATCAACACAGACCTCTAAGTAAATTAATACAAAATTTTTAAAATTCTAGTTTTGCCTAACCAAAAAAATTATTTTATATATATATATATATATATATATATATATATATATATATATATATATATATATATATATATATATATATATACACCGTGATTAGATTAGGTGCAAGGATATCGGAAAAGAGAGGAAATTGGAGGAAGAGAAAGAAACTCATAAAAAATAAAGAGGACGGATGGAGAGATTTGATAAAAAAGAAAGAAGATATTAAGTGTAAGTTTTTCTTCTTCTTTGAGTTTTTTAACCATAAGAGTGACAACTCCATTGATTGGCGGAAGAAGTTCCTAATTTTTGAATTTTTTAAAAAAATAAATACTAGAGAAAATATGATAAAAAATAAATGGAAGCCTGCGCTGGTGCCCGGTCCTGTCATGTTGTTGCTGTTGGGCCGTCACGTTGGGAAAATGGACCAGATGTTGCGCGTTGAGGCCTTCTTGCGCATATGAGTCATTTCGGACCACTTGTTATCCGCAACCACGCTGCCTTTCCCGACCCCCATCGCCATCTCCTCCCCGACCCGTTCGACCACGGCTCGTGTCTCGTATGCGCTTTTCGTTTTCGTTATTTTTTACTCATGGCGTCTCCATCTTATATTCCTATTGGTAATCTCCTTTGTTTCTTCTTTTTTTTTAACCATGGAAGAAGGGCGAGGCCGCATAATTAACAGGAACTGGAACCTGCCCCTCCAACTTGTTCAAGGGACATGAGCTCCCATAAGGATATTTCACTTTATAAATTCAGCAAAGCGGCATGAGGCATGGAAACAATCTATTACAAGCATCATAGTTTAGTCGAAAAGGATGTTTCCTCTGGATAAGTTTGACAAGCTTTGCAAGCAAAAGTGATTGAACTAGAAGGCAAATTGATTTCGTCAATTCATAGAAAGGCCAGTTGACGTGTTGCTAATATTGTGTCATCTGGATTGTGACTTGGGCTCTATTTTAATGATTTGTATGTGTTCTAAGACTTTAGGGTTATTGATTTTGATAAGGACAATAAGTATTTTTAAATAGATATAGGTATTCTATATGTGCAAATCAACTGCTTTGTAAACATATAGACAGCTCATTCGATGTTCATGCAACACATGCACAAGGGACGTAAGGACAAAAGGCTCGGCCAAGCTTTAAAATTAAGGAAAACTTAGGAGTAGGTGCAGTCTATAGTACGTGTTAGCAGTATTATTGGACCCACTCCATTAACAATTACAAGCGTATTGCATGTGCCTTAAAAAAAGAAAAAAAAACAAGGACAGCGTATAAGAACAAAGAGGAGCTACCAAGTTTTCTACTTCATGCACGTACAAGCATTTAGACCTTGTGAGATTCGCTTCTAAAAAACTTCATATGTCCAACTCTAGGAGTTCTCTTTATACTAGCTAATCATATTTCTTTTTAACAAGGATCCAATCTCGCCTGAAAAAAAGGAGTTAGATTTGTAACACCTACCGCCCCACTAATGGCGGTGGTGCTTATGATAGTGCGAAATTGATTTGATATCCATCAAAAGAGAGTATGTAACAGATTGGCGACCTTGATTATCTTTGACAATAGTGATGTGATGACAACAAAGACAAGGCAAATTCCTTGTCCATGGTGGAGAGAGATGGAGATTTGGAAGCAAGAGAGAAGTAAGGAGGGATGCCCGTCCACCATGCTCAAGGATCGCTTGTGGGAGAAGAGAACAATGAAGGGGAACTACGTATGAGGAAAAACTGAGAGCAAATCGTAGCCCTAGTAAGGCTTTGGATTTAGGCTTCGAACCAAGCTCAAACCAAGCTAAAGAACACACCCAAACTCAGCTTTGAAATTTATATAGGCTCCGAACCCGACCTTAACAAAGCCTTACCTGAAGACAGCATTACCAAGGCCCATTTCTAACCTAAAGCAAACTTGCAATAACTTAGTTTTTTATTTTTTAAAAAATGCACAGAAGCCTTTTATTTACATAAATTCCATAGAAGATTAAGTTCATACAAGTCAAAAAAAAAAAAAAAAAAAGTTAATTTTCATATGAGAGAGATGGGTAAATTTATCTCTTTAACCCACCTTACACCCATAGTTAAACCACAACCCAAAATTAAATTCCTCAATAATTTAGATATAGAGATAACATAAAGGGTTTTATTTGAATCAATTTGGCGTTTTCTAGGTCATTATGTACATCGGAATAATGGAGGATGTGGATGTGATAGTCCAGGGTGCTATTTGCAAAAACCTTTTGTTTTTTCCTCCAATTCGACTCTAGCCTTCGTGGCTTCTAAATGCACATTTGAGTAAGAAGATTCATCAAGCAAAATGGTAATTCTTGAAGTAGACACAAGAGTTCGAGTAGAGAGGCCAAAGGAAAGAAAAGGGGAAGGATTTGGACTTTTCTTTTAACACGCACACAGGCGCACAGAGAGAGAGAGAGAGAGAGAGATGCAGAAAGTCCAGCCAAAATTGGATGACACAGATTCAAGTCCAGCCAAAATTGGATGACACAGATTCAAGTCCAGCCAAAATTTGATGACACAGATTCAAGTCCAGCCAAAATTGGATGACACAGATTCAAGTCCAGCCAAAATTTGGATGACACAGATTCAAACCCAGATCACTGTTATCAGAAACCAATGACTTTAACAACTGAGCCAGTTAACTGAGAATTTTCAATATCCTGAAAATGATAAAACTGATGGGTTCCATAATTTCTGCTGATCCCCTATGTCAATATCCTCACATCCCCTCAACAACCATTTGTTTCACAAAAAAGTTTAACAATATACCTCATCCATGTGCAGGATGAAACAGAGCTTCAGTTAATGATTGAACTGTACACAGCTGAATGCACCAAAGAAAAATACCCGTTTAAACAGAAAACACCCACAGATAAAACAAGTATCTTCTAATACATATTGCTTCATCCAGTTTATGATCGCTTTCCTATCACCAAACTATACCTTCTGTAATGATTTATCCATCCGATAATATATCATCAGTAATAAAGAGCATCATGTTATTCTAAACTCTATATACCATAACATCGACAGGTGCGCACATGCACATACACACACATACATGTGCAAATGCAAACACAAAGTGCAAACATGGAATTGCATGGGCGCACACATATGTTGGCTACATATACAAAAACATAATGCTTAGTTCTGAGAATGGTGAAATAATACTTCTTCAGACCACACATTTTAAGTAGATTCAACTTAGATGAGAGGAATCAAAGTCAATCCCAGTTGTGAAAAGCAGAAAATTTGTTCCCAGGCCACACATTTTGGATATCCTCTCAAACCGCTAGACTAAGCCATAGAGCTTAGCACTTGAAATTTCACCGTCGCTGCAAGAAAACCAGGATAGGATAATGAGCAACAGCATCAATTTGCTTATTTCGATCAAGGAAGCCTTGAAAACCGCAATTATCAACATACCTTATTCAAAACTCTCAAACTTCATAATTCCATTGACTAATACCGATTAGCCTATTATGGCAGATATTTACCAACTACCCATCATACCACATCCTCAATTTCTGCTTCTGCACAGAAAGGCATTACAATACAATCAGCATTGCATAATAATCACTGACTTACTAACAGTAGAATAAACTTAAACAAGAGAAATGTTACAAGAGGAAAATGTGGACCAAGTAATAAAACCAAAGCACCAGAAAAGTTGCAACAGTAAAATGGTGCTTAGACGTGAGCAGTTACTGTAGCATGGTTACTGTTCAAAGTTACTGTGGCATGAGTAATATCATGTGAGTAACATCATTACAGTAATTAGACCCATCAAGCAATCAAATAAAATCTAAAATCTTTTAATATCCCCCCCCCCCAAAAAAAAACCTTGATTCAAAATAACCTATCAAAAGACTAAAAACAACTAAAAGTAAAAGAAAAATATAATAAATTGATAACAAAAATTAAATCTAATAAAAAAACCCTAAGTCCTGCATCCATCAAATGTGTCATTACATGTTTTCGGAACTCCATCAACATGTATGCAAAGATATAGAAGTAATAGTATTCACATTTGCAAAAAAAAAAAGGAGTGAGAAATCGTATTATCGGTAAGGAAACTGAATGAAGGAAAAAGTACGGGGGAGATGGAAGGAAGAACAGGGAGGATTGAGAAGAGAAGAGATAGGACTGGATGGCCATTGGAAAAGAAACACTCTTTTTTTCCAATCACCCCAAAACCTGAGAAAACACATAGAACATGACACCTCCAGGCAAAAATCTAAACGTCGACTGCTTTTCACTTTTTTTTTTTTTTTGCTTTAAACGAGTTTCAGACAACGCGTGTCTGAATACACCCAAGAAAGTCAAAATACACAATCTCACGAAGTGCCAAAGGCAGCTCTCTCTCTCTCCTGCCCACAAGGCGTATCCGGAATGGTGGGCCGCGTGTGCAGCCACCCAGTCAGCCGCCCCGTTGGCCTCTCTGAATACATGCTTGGCCTCAAAGGCCACGCCATCCCTTACCATCATCCTAATGTCCCGGATCAGAGGGTGGTCAGTGCTCTCACCACTCGATCCCCACCGGATCCACCCAATAACTGTAGCCGAGTCGCCCTCCAGGATGATCGAGCTGGCCTGCAGCACCTGCCGGGCATGGCGAAGACCTGCCCAGGCAGCTCGCAACTCTGCCCCAGGAACTGATATGTCAAACAACCGGCAACCGCCCGCTGCCACTACCCTAGATCGAGGGTCCCGTATGACGAAGCCTGCCCCGCCTCGCGTACCTCCATCCAACACTGACCCGTCAAAATTTACCTTGAGGAAACTCGGGGGTGGGGGCTCCCAGGTGAAGAACACCGTTCGAGAAGCTGCCTGAGCAGAGAAGGGACCCCAGGTGTCCCGAGCTATCAAGGGTATGTCAGAGGGGGTGGGAAGTCTGGACTCCATCGCCAGTGCTCGAGCAGACTCCGCAACAAACCTCGGCGACATCCTGCGCTCGCTGAAAGTGCGAGCGTTCCTTGCCAGCCAGATCTGATGGGCTGTGCAAGTCGCTCGGATGGCCTCCTGACATGTCCCGGGACTGGCCAACCATTGTCGTATCAACTGCAGGAAGAGTCTCCTCTCCTGCCACACCTCCTCTGGGATACCTGTCCACTGCCATGTCGACCTCGCCCAAGTGCACCGAAATAGTACATGATCCACAGTCTCATCTGCGCCGCAAGCCCCGCACTCCGCGGGGATCCCCAAACCACGCCGACTCAATACTGCTCTCGTCGGAAGGCGGTCCCACATCACCTTCCATAAGAAGAGTGCTGCCCTCGGGTGGAGCCCGGACCTCCAAATCCAGACGCAGTCCGGTCCCCGCTCATGCTCCCCCTGGATGACCCGGGACAGATCACCCAGCCTGACACTGGCCCTGCATAAGGTGCCCCAGACCCTAACGTCTGGTCCCTCGCAATCTGGTACTGGAAGGGATCGGATCCTCTCAGCAAGATGTGCCCCAAACAACTGATGTAGTCTGGAGTCATCCCACTCTATCCTCCCTGGTGCTAGGAGGTCACACACCCGGAGCCCCTCTGCTGCCTCAGTATCCACCATCGTCGGCCAACATCTCAAAGGAAAAGTATCCACCCACGGATCACCGGTCACATCGATACTCCGTCCATCGCCTATCAGCCACCTGGTGTTAGCCAACACAGTCGGCAGATACCTCCCAATCTCGCGCCACATAAAGGAGATTCGGCGGCCTCTCCGTGCCACCTCAGAGCCCCCTCGGCCATATCTGGCTGCCATCACCCTGCTCCAAAGCCCCTGCGGCTCCAACAAGAAACGGGCTGCGTGCCGAGCAATAAGGGCCTCACGCCGCTCCAGGAGGGACTGCACTCCCAGACCACCCTCGCTGATGGAAAGGCAGACCTGCTCTCAGGCCACCAGATGTACCCCATGGCCCCCACCGTGAGACCCCCACAAGAAACTCCGGAGAAGACGTTCAATCTTCAATAGAGTCGTCTTTGGAACCACAGTGTTGGCCATGAGATATACCGGCATAGATCCTAGCACCGATCTGACTAGTGTCAGTCTCCCCATCATGGATAGAGATGATGCCCTCCATCCCTCCAGCCTGCCTTCGACCCGCTGTACCAGCCCCGAGCACTCTGTCACCCGTAGTCTCCGGCCTGTGATAGGGACTCCCAGGTAGACCAATGTCCCCTCCTGCTCTGGTATCTGCAGAATCCTCTTGATCTCCAGTCTGACTCTGGTCTCCGTGCTAGGGCTGAACTGAATGGCTGACTTCATGAAGTTTACTCTCTGTCCGGACACCGCACAGTAACCTGCCAGCACTCTGCGAAGAACCCGTGCATCAGAAACCCGCGCCCTAGTCAAAAGAAGACAATCGTCAGCAAAAAGTAAATGGGAGATAGGCCCCGCCCCCGGTGCTGGGACATAGGCCTCCAGCTCCCGGCTAATACACGCACCCTGCAATGCACGAGACAAGATGTCAGAACAAATAATGAATAAGTAAGGGGATAAGGGACATCCCTGCTGCAGCCCCATAGTGGACTCGATAAAACCCGACGGTGTGCCGTTGACCAAAATAGAGAACTTTGGCCCCTGGACACACCCTAAGACCCATCCAATCCATCGCCTGTGGAAGCCGTAGGCCTCTAGTGCCCTCCGAAGAAAACTCCACTTGATCCTGTCATATGCCCTCTCCATATCCAGCTTGACTACCATCAAGCTGCGCCGCTTCGATACTCGCTGAAGATCCCACATCATCTCCTGGGTCAACATAACATTGTGGGAGATATTCCTCCCCGCTACAAAGGCCCCCTGCTCTTGGCTAATGATGCCCGGCAATAGGGGCTTTATCCTGCCCACCATTATTCTCGCCACAACCTTATACAAGGTTGTGCACAAGCTAATGGGCCTAAAGTGACCCGGCTCTACCGCCTCCTGGCGCTTCGGAATGAGCGTAATGAAGGTGGCCTTCCAATCCTCAGGCATAGCTGCCTGAGTGAAGAAGCATTGCACAGCCTCAACCACTGCACCCCGAATGATACCCCAATATCTCCGAAAAAAGAAGGGGGGAACCCATCGGGTCTCGGAGCCTTATCTGCTGCCAGAGCCCAGACTGCCTCCTCCACCTCCTGCGCCGACACCGGTCGAACCAGGGTCGTATTCTCGTCATCAGCAATACCCACATCAGCCCTCGGAAGGAGGTCACCATCATCAGGGCCTCCATCCTCCGTCCATCTGGCGCGGAAAAAATCAAGTAAGACCTGTCTAACGGCAGGCTCACCCTCCACTCGGTGACCGGACCCATCTCGCAATGAGTGGATCATACTCCGCTGTCTCCTGATAACCGTCGTCCGATGAAAGAACCTAGTGTTGCGATCACCCTCACTTACCCACTGGACCCGAGATTTCTGTCGCCAGAATATCTCATGCTGCCGTAGCAATGAGTGATGAGTCGCTAGAAGTCTCCGAAGGTCGGTCATGTCTTCCTCCGGAAGTTCACCACCTAGGTCTTCCCTCCTCTGTAGTTCAGCAATCGCAGTCTCAACCCCCTCCACTCTCCGAAAAATGTCGCCCACTTCCTCGCGATTCCAACGACGAAGCCGCCGTTTCGTCATCTCGAGTTTGCGTGACACCCGTTGCATCACATTCCCCCGCACCGGGACACGCCACGCATCGCGAACAATATCCCAAGACTGAGGGTACGATAGCCAAATCTTCTCGAAACGGAAGGGGCTATGATGACAAGGTCCCGATGAAGTGGAGATCAGCAAAGGACAGTGGTCTGATGCAATTCGGGGTAAATGACTAACACGGCAGGTAGGGAAACGAAGGATCCAGTCTGGGGACGCAAAGGCCCTATCTAATCGCTCCCAAACCCTAGCACTGCCGGATTGATTGTTACACCAAGTAAACCGTGGTCCCGAAAAACCTAAGTCCACCAGGCCGTTTCGCAGCACAAAGTCGCGAAACTTCCTCCTGTCCACTCTATCCGTGAATACCGCACCTCTCCTCTTATCACTCGCACTCTGGATACAATTGAAGTCACCAACTAACACCGTCGGGATGCCCTGGGCAGCCAGGTTGGTGATCTCTTGCCAGAGGGCTCTCCTAACCCTGTGATCCGTGCTCGCATACACACCGCACAACACCCACGGGTCAGCATCAGGTTCCGATACAACCATGACTACCTGTTGAGAGCAGTTGTGGAAGACATCAATCGTCGCCACCTCTCGCCTCCACAGGACCAAAAGGCCACCAGACAGCCCCTGGGACTCGACTGCATAGGTCTCCCAATCCCTCCCCAGGCGCCGCCTCAGTCGAACTAGCCCATCGCCAGATAACCGCGTCACGCAGAGAAAACAGATCTCTGGACAGTGGACCTGCACTAGTCGCTTAAAGGAAGACATGAAGGCCGGCTTGGCCGCCCCCCTACAATTCCAGGCTAGAACCTTCATGGATCACAATCCGCATGGTCGGCCTCAGGCTCATCCTCCCCCTGGGCCTCGGGAGCTATCTCTGGCTGGCGACCTAGGTCGCCCTGCTGCTCTACCACACCAGATGCATCGCCAGATGCATCGCGCATGACAGCCGCCCTAATGAGTCGCACGACAGCTGGGTGGTCCCCCTTTGCCGTAGCTATGCCCATGGAGCAATGGCCACTGTCACCACTGTCCGTGGGACCCTCATAGGGCGCCCCTCCGAGTGGCACCCCTACCACACCCTCTCGTGGCGTCAGTGGCTCGGTCAGACTCTCCTCCAAGTGCAATCCAGGATGGCCCCTGGCCTCGCATCCCCTGGGGGCAGCCTCCAGCCGCTCGCCCAAGGCTGGGGTCGGAGAGCCAAACCGGTAGACCCCATCTGGGCCTCTCCCAAGGCCCTCCAGTGCATCCCAGGGGTCCCGCACGAGGGGGGTCTGTCCTACAGTCAGGGGGGGTCCCCTGCGCTGAGACCAATCCCCCACCCGGGGACCTATACTGGAAAGGGCCTGCTGGCATCCCGAGATGCAAGGTCAGATCTCCCTGGATCTGCAAGTCCCGCTCAACCTGGGTGCCCATGCATGCAGCTAACTGGGCTTTTGGGCCCCCCCCCCAGGCTGGGCTTGAGGAGCCCCCCTAAACTGGGCTCGCGGGCCCTGTCCCTGTAGCAGGGCCCGCTGTCCAGGTATAACCCCCCCCTCGCAGCCCATGTTGGGCCAGCGAGGTGAAAGCGCCCGGATGGGCTCGTGCAGCCCGCGCGCCCAGATGGCCCTGCACTGCCCGAGCGCCCCGAGCACGCTGGACCCCAGCTCGGGGCTCGCCGTCGGCGCGGCGCCAACGGCACGCAACATGCTCCCGTCGCGCGGCGCGCCTTGGGCCGCACTCGCCGGCCCACGAGAAGCGCGCCGGGCCCTGAAAGCCCTGGCCCGCTGGGTCGACCTAGACATGGCTGACTGGGCCAGCGCTCCTGGGCCCTGTGGCGGCCTGAGGCCCACCGGGGCCCTGGCCCGCTTGTTACCGCGTGCACGGCCACTGCTCGGTTCACTGGGACCAGGGTCAGTCCAATTGTGATCCGGGCTCCTCTCCAGTTCGCAAACCGCACTCGGCTCCGGGTCAGCCTCGTCGAGATCGTCGACGGAGTCAACCCAGAGCGGGACAGAGCTTTCCGGGTACGCCCCTCCCCCCACCAGCCGACGACCGTCGCCGGGCGACTTTCGACGGCTTTTGCCATCCGTCGATGTCCGCCGGGGACACCGGTAGGGCCAGGAGGGCAGCCGGCGATGTCAGTCGGGCTTGGGGTGGCTCAGGCCCAGGGTCAGACACGGCCGTCACCGATCGAGCTGCCGAGGATGGGGATGGCGGCCGAGACGGGGCCGACTCAGGCCCTGGTTTGGTCTCCCTCGGCCGTGGTGGTCGAGACTCTCGCCGCGGAGGTCTCTGCCGTGTCGCCACCATCCAAGGGCCATAAACCGGCCCTTGGGTCTCCACCCCGGCTGCAGGAGCCGTCGGAACAGACCCACCCCCAGGGTCCACCACCCCTGGTGGCCGGTCCTCCGCAGGTCGGGTGATCACCGGAAAGCGGCACGCCGCCTCTAGGTGACCCATCCGCCCGCACCGAGGGCAGAGAATCGGGACATTTTCGAAGACGAAGGGCTGCCACCGCACCTTCGTCTTCCCCTGGATCAAAATCCCAGGTTTAAGGGGTGCGGAGGCATCGACCGCCACCTTCACCCGGGCGAACCCCATCGCCCATCGCTGCTCGGTGACCCCATCCACAGCGATCGGCCGGCCCGCCCTGGACGCGATGTCGAGGATGGTTGACGGCGTCCAGTACTCCGGCGGCAGGCGGAGAAGTCGTAGCCACACCGTTACTGATGTCACGGCCTCCTCCCCTGGCTCAAAATCAGGGACCCAAGGAGCCATGGCGTGGAGCTGCCCCGCCACCACCTAGGGCCCCTCATTTAAGGCCCAATCCCGGTCCGCCGTCGACCGGAAACGCAGAGCCAGGTAGCCGTCCGCTAAAGGGACGGCCACCACCTCCTTTAGCTTAGCCCGGGTAGCCACGTCCTTGGCTACCCATTCAGCCGGAACGCGGCGGCCAAGGCTCCGTACCATGACCGCCCGCCCGTCCCACTCTTGCCGAGCCGCCGCAATGGGTTCCTCCGGAAGTGTCACGACTTTCGGGAAGCGGCGGCTCAGCCGCTCCACCTCCGCGGCCGAGGGCCATTGAGTCACCCACGGCCCCGGCCTCGACCAGGCACCGAAATGCTCCCCCCGACCGCCGCTAGGTTTTCCATCCGTGGTTTTCGGCTTACCGTTGCCTCTCGCCGTTCCTTCCTCTTCCTTCCCCGCCGGCTGCTTCCCCTTCCGGTCCATGAGATGGAGCCCTGTGAGAATAAGACACATGCAAGGAGAAAGGGTTAGATGATCCCCTGAGTCGTCGGACTGCCCACGAGAACCCTGCCGACGTGCCCCTCCAGGAACCAGGCGGCTCGACGCGATACCGGTGAGCCTCCTTTCCTTGACCGGCGACAACCTCACCGGGCACTTCGCCGGTGGAAACTAACCGTTAGAATACCTCCGAGGAGTTTTCTCTCCCCAAAGTTTCTCTCTCTAGAAACTATCCGTTCCACTCCTGCTTTTCACTTCCATAAACTAACATTGATGCAGCTTATTAAGTTAAGCCCATCTAACATTCCAAACAACTGCAGGATGTTCTAGTCCCAGCCATACTCATTAAAACAAACTAGAACTAAAAATTAAACAGAACTAAAAGATAAGATAGGGGAAGCTACAAGATTAAACTCTATGTTCATTATTGATGATGTACAGCAGCCCTTCAATGCACATTGGCCAGTTGGTGTGATCCAAGTTGAATATGACCATTCTAAGTTCTCTTTGTGTGGATTATTACAATTATCAATGATAAAGAAAAAGGAACTTTCAGCTTCATAATCTATATTGTATTTATGCATGTTTCAAAGCCAACTCTAGGTCCCAAAGCCTCTTTTTTTTTTTTTTGTCAGCGTAGCTACTTCAGGAATAATAATCATTAAAAGAATGGGTTTCAGCGACAAATATATGGTAAAGTATGGTTTGTGTTAATGATGCGTAAAACATTTTTTTTCTTTTTACTAAATTTTAAATGATGATCCTAAAGAATGCTATACTGACTTACTTGAAAAGAACGAGAAATGAGAGCAAATCCTTGACAATTAGTATCATAATACGCAGATTTGAACACTGTAATTATACAAACATTGAGTTGCATCAAGTGTAATCAATTTTTTTCCTTAGTCATTTCATTCTCCTTTTGAATGGGGATTCTCCTTATAAGCCGAAGATTTAACCTATTTAGTCATAGTATTGCTTAGAGTGACCTTTATCTCCTCTTCTTTAGATCTGAAATCATATTCTACAATCTCGGAAAACAAGTGCAAATATAACTTAGAATCAGATTGCACCAGAGAGCCCATAATCATTAAGAAATTCTCACATAAAAATTCATCCTCCTATCGACCAGGTAACTTAAGGAAGAGTTTTTAGCTGACTTGCATATAGTGGTTTTGTAGCAATCATCCATCTCATGTGTTCAATTGAAGTTTGCATTGCATTTAAGAATAACGTTTAAACAAAACATAGATAAATGAACAGCAAGTATTCAACCGACCATCAAGGATGTATTATGTTCATAACCTCTAAAGATCAAAATTAGGACTGACAGTTTGGTGCAACAATGATGTGGTCAAAAATGAAAAAGAATTGCCCTGCTGTTACAAGAATAAGGATCACCTTACTGTCAGTGATGTATTATGTGGAACTGCATGAGCCCTCTAGCTTAAACATTAGGATTGCAAGTCTGCAGCATCAAGGATGCAAAGCACCAAACTTTTCTAAAGGTGGTCAAAAGTGAAAAAGAATTGACCTGCTGTTGCAATAATAAGGATCACTTTACTGTCAGGGATGTATTATGTGGACATGCATGTGCTCTTTAGCTCAAACATTAGGACTGCAAGTCTGCAGCATCAAGGATGCAAAGCACCAAAGTTTCGTAAAGGTGGTCAAAAATGAAAAGTAACTTCCCTTCGTTTACAAGAATAAGGCTTCATTCAAATTCCCTTCTTTAGGGCCTCCTGTAATCATATCTTCAAAAGGTGTTTCACTATTTGTATCTCTAAACTCTCGAGCCCACCACTGGACTGTAATCTCATGCTGATGATATTGACACCTCTTTCCAATTTATGAATTAAATAGAAGAATATAAATACGTACACATCATATACATGGTCTATGTCTGTGTATGTAAGTATATACACACACGACTACACTCCATGCATATGTATATGCATAGCCTTTTGCAATCGAGAAGTTCGAAGCTGTATGAGCTAAAATTTCCCAACTTCAACATCAATATACATACGCATTCCAAAATTTGAGCAAGCAATTGACAAGAAGGCATCACAAATTTAGAAAGGAAGTAAAAGTTGCATCAATGAGTTAAACAAGGTTCTAACAAATCTTCATGGTATAGCAACAAGACCCAAGAGTAAAGAAAATTTTGCTGACAGCAAAATAGGGAAAAAAAATGATAAATGCATATTTGCTTTCTAAAGTCCGAGGTTAGTTAACGAATTTTAGAACATCATGCATATTGTCATCCAAATTACTTAAAAGTAATATGCTAGATCGAAATCCAAATCTTCAACCCAAAACACCTGATGCTACTTTTTCGATTTATGAAAAGAAAGATTTAAAAAAAAAAAAATCTACTTTTGCACCTCCATTCAAGACAATTATCAGAAAAAGTTATCCCCTGGGAACATAAAAGTTCACCGCTCGGACGTCATAAATTAGTTTTTGTTTGTTTGTCCTATTCAGCTACCCACCTTTCCTCATATTGTCGTACTTATCCCACATGCTCATTGATTAATGTTTCTAGCAAGTCTATGATACATTCTTCACTAACCATCTATAATTCTACATTAATCATCTCCAGAAAGTTGCTTGAATTACTGGGACCTAAATGGTGAAAGGCATCTACAAGCTTTGCTAGAAAACAGAAAGTTAAGATAGCGATGGAAAGTTAAGCAAAAACATAAATTTAAGATACAATTTATTAGCAAACTAAATCTAAATTTTTAACAGAAAGGAAATTTAACTTATTTTATTTTTTTTTTGAGGTTAAATGCAGTCAATATAAGGCCATAAACGGGATTATAGTTATTAACATTATTTAACCAAAACTAATATAAGCTGTAAAGTAGGTATTGACCATTTAGAACTTGGATCTCCTAAATTAGCAAGCCATATCCCATGCACTGATCAGCTAAAAAGGTCAAGATAATGCAGGGTCAATTGGTGACATCCTGCTAAAGGGAAGGATTAAATTAAGTTCAGCTTAATTAAATTGGTTTTCTTCTTAACGTATTTATGGGACAACGATGATAATCCTTGATTATAAAAATAAAAAGACTGACAAAACTGCCCTGTGGTTTTGGTGATGGCAGAGGTTATGAGAAGAAACAAGGTTATGTAGAGTTTTAACACACCCCCCCCCCCCCCCCCCCCCCCACCCCCCCAAAAAAAAGAGGGCCTAGAGTTGACCTGTGACTGAGATTCTGCAATCACTGCATGCAGAATAAAGAGCATGCCTGGTATTTCATATATTAGCAATTAACTAACAGAAAGTAGATGATGCAAAAGAGTGTCAAAGAAGAAACAATCTAATTTTTGAAGGTCTATTGTGTACAGATTTTATAACACGATTTTATGTAATCTTAGTGGCTTCCAATACATCTTTGGTTAAACTTGATTCTGACATATGATTTTCTTTTAAGGGTTGTTCGACATTAATGTTATTTTTGATCAACTATGGAGTCACACTTCTGGATTTCAAATAAGTTCAAGTCTCAAGGCATGCCAGAGTATATAGTGACTTCCCTTATAGCAATCTAAACTACTAACAGAAACACCACAACCATCTAAAACCATCTAAACAACAAAAAAGACCCCTAATCTCATTAATTTAGAGGAAACCAACAATATTAAAAAGGACTAATATCTAATTACATGTGAAAAAAAAGTAACCTTGAAATACTAAAAATATGGAATAACAATCTCAGCATGCAGCTTCCTAAAGTTCAAACTTTGCCATATAAAATTTGTTCTTAACAGCAAGCTATAACCAAAAGGTACTAAAACTCTTAAAAGACAAAAGCATATAAAAGTAAACCAAGATAAGCCCAAACATCCATTCTAGCACCAATCACTTTCATTGCTATGGGAACTTGTCCCCCAAAGAGTTGATGTGAATGCAATCAGTTCATCTTTGGTCTTCCAGTAGACTGTTAAATGGATGATGAATACTCATTACTTGAGGTTGTTTAATCATACAATTTGTATAGAGTTTACATTCAATGTTAAAATTTATTAGACTCAACTAAACTTAAATACTTATCTTGTTAGCAGCTTTTTCAGATAAGTATGTATCATCTTGATCTTGCGGCTTCCATAGCCCTTAAAGAATATTTAGTTTCTGACAATACCATCATGCCTTCGATGTTTTTGAAGCAATTGACCAATGTCTAGCCTTCTTGGTCCAACAATACCTAGAGGATTCTGACTAAAGTTTCATCATTGTAAATAGCCTCATTTTCCTCCTGTACTCATCTTTTACAATATTATTCTTGACCGATTTCAAGGAGACAGCAGCTATGCTCCAGCCTTATGCTCTAAACCATGTCTGAATATGGAGGATGACATCAATATATGAATCAGCACCGAATGTTGCTGAAAATTTGTACTTACCATTGACTTAATATATCTTGTTTGACACACTATGTTTCATTTTTTTGGATAAAACTATTTGTCAAAACAGTATTTTTAAGTATTTCGAATATGTTATTTGTGGACCACTTTGACCTCTTGACTCCCTGCCTTGGCAACACCATGGCTGCATCTCTACCACAAACAGTATTTTTTAAACATCATCCACGATACCTTCACCTTTGTATTGGGGCATGGGTTAGGTTCATGAAGCTATTCCTCAAAGTCCGCTTGATATTCAAATAAGGGTTCATCTTCACAATCTTCCTCTCTTTTCAAAGTAGCATTGAGAATTGAAAAGGATACACAAGCATGACCTCACCAAGTGGCAAGATAGCAATGTCAATGAATAATTAGACATGACAGGATAAAGGCTTCCAAATTTCGAAAGCTGATTTTCTTAGTTCCTGCCATCTGATACTAACAAAGGCACCTTGAAGATGGTCCTTATGTCATCTACAACATCACATCTATCTCCTAAACATGACCACTCACTGTAATAGGGCACAAATTGAGATTCTGATAACAAAACTGATTTTACATAACAAAACAAATAAATGATACTATTGAACATCATAGATTCAAAGATCTCGAAAATTAGCAGCTAGAGTTTAGACTACAAGAGAATCTAAGAATTGGCCCGGCCAAACGAGTCATTACTTACATAACAAATCTCACTGGAAAACATTAACGACTCTATCGGAAAGTCATAATACAGCTCTAACTTGTATGAAACTAACCAAGGAATTATAGTATCACATATTGTACCTATGTTTTCAGAAGCAAACACCATATGCTTATCATACCATACCAATATCTACAATTTGCAAACACCAGCACAGACACATCACCTACTACTATCAGAGCCTGAGAGTCCAGCCACATGTGACTGGAATTCAATGATGTGCACTCACATCATTGGAATGTTGAGGCTGGTGCTCTCTTGGAGATAGTACTGCAACTTAATATCTTCTCTAATCTGAATTTAAAAAAAACAAAATGGAAAGCTGACTATCTCCACCCTTCTCATGTGCATTGCACATGCCAACACTAGTTCATTATAGTACCAAAAGACACACAGCTGGTGTGTTGCATTAGAAAACCTATTTTTTGCATCTACTTTAGTTTCTTCCATGGGAGGTATGCATATTTTAAACACTGAAGCATAATTTTTGGTGCATAAACAATTACAACATCTGAAAGCACATTGAACGTGTCTTTTAGTTGACAAGCATTAGTGTGACATTATCTATATAATTCTGACCCACATGTCAATGAAAGTAGTATTATATTCGGATTCCACAAATAAAACAACAAATTGAGGAAAAATAAGAAATATGCCCGCAAGAAATAATGGAATTAGGCCAAGTTCATGCAAATTTAATTTACCATGACCAAAGGCCAAAATATGTTGGCCTATATGCTACTGCGATAATGAACCATAAAAACAGGGCAACACAAGTCTATAGATACTTTTATGAGACAGTTCTCACGTTGCAAATTGTGTCATGCAGTATATACCATATAGTGAATTATAATATTGACTGGCATTTAAATCCTTAAAATAACCAAAAGCAATCCAGATGTCAATCCGTCAACAGACCTACTCCAACACAAGGAAAATATGATAGACTAATTTAATGAAGTAATTCTAGTATATTAATCATATAGAATCATGCTTTCTCCAAAGATAGCATTGTTTATCAACACCTGCAGAAAATTGGCATTCTGCTATAAGTTCTTTCACTTGAAAAACTCTGATGCAAGTAAAGCAACTACAACTCCTAACTCACTCATGTAACATCTAGAGAAAATAAAAACCTTCAGCAGTCAATGAGCGTAAAGACCTGTGGGCCTGCTTCTAAGTAATCTATTTCCTAAGATAAGGAGAGTCTGCAAGGTTCTCTCAATATTACGTAAGGCTCTCTACCCATGATGCCCCCTTCTACCCATGAAATAAAAATAAGTGTTTTCTTTCCTCAATCAAATCAAACAGAAACTGAAAGGTTGAAAGGCTAATCATGCACCCTCAGCAAGAAGATTGAATAGATTAGATGTTCTGCAAAACTATTAGATAAATGCTTTCCTCTATCCAACCCCATCTAAAAGGATATTGACATAATAATGAATAAGATCACTAACAAAGACACCATGTGCATTATCAAGCAGACAAACTTCTATCAGGAAAAAGGTGGACCAGGGCAAAGAAAATTCGGGAAATGAAGCTGCTGGACTTAGTGGATTACAGAACTCATACATATCACCAGACATATTAGACTAGGGAGAATTTAGAGTCTAATTAGATTCCAGTGAATAAAACAACTGAACCTATTGTTATAGATTTTCAATAGATCATGTTTTCTTTCTACTTACTTTACTATTATTTGTAGATACTAATAGAATGTTCTATCATACTTTAGATGGAATCCATCACAAGAAAACCATAAAGAGTTGACAGCTCACTTAAGAGTGTTCGAATTAGACAGCTCTTGAGCACTCGGGTTTGCATGTTAAAGGACAAAGCTACAAAATTCAATTCAAGTGGAGGGGGAAAAATATGAGGATCATTCAACAACAATCAGCATCCCCGAGTCCAATCCAGGATCTGGATGAAAAAGATGGAAGACTGATGCTAGGTTGACAGCCTATCTTAAGAAACATATCACAGTGAAATTGATCCAAACTCTAAATAGGAATACTTGGTGGATGAGGATCCATGTAGCAGAACTAGGATAGTCGAGACAAGGCTTGATGCCCACAGCATGTTTAAAAATGAAAAAAAAAAGAGCACTACTGACATACTAAGGATAGTAATGCAGGTAATGGTAGGTGAATAAGAAAGAGTGGAGGGAATACTGATATGCATATTTCCCACAGATGATCATAGATGGCATGTCCGCTTCCAAGATCTCAAGGATGTTTTTGAAGGCTTGAACAATCAGCTGGAGAAACAAAAGAAAGATTGAGCAGGCTTCATGCCCAAAGGGAGCAAAATGAAGTGAAATCAAGAATATACTCTCATAATGTGGAAGAATACATCCAAATTACCAATCCCAGAATCTCTTACAAATGGGGAGAGAAATAAAACAGCAGATTTGACTGCAAATACATCCGGCGACATTAGTGGTGGAATTGGATATGGAACCAGACCCACAGTGACTACGTCTGTAAAAACTAGCATTTGTAATCAAAACTGCAATTATCGAAGAATCAAGAACAAATCCGTCTATTACCATACGAGGGACATAACAGGCAGTAATTACTCCTATTTATTTGTTTAGTTTATTTGTTAAATGGTTATAAGTGGCTATGCAAACTGAAGTTCATTATTTTATAACTGTGAAAGGATTAATAAACATTACTTGGTATATTAATTGACAATAGAAGAGGAGCAATACTCTACTTCCTGGTCATTTTACTTCTTTTTACACGAGTTTTATTCTTCAAGTGATCAAGTCCTAGAAAAGTATAAAGAATTTTACTTCAAAAAATGACCAATTCTTGACCTCCATGATTATCATACATGGAGGACTATATAGCTTCGCAGTTAGAACATACAGAAAGATTTGTGGAGTAATTACAACAACCATTTACTCTTGAAAATAGCATTGATTTTGTGAAGGTTCTTACAGTTGCATCTATTTTATGCACCAGAATATAATATCCTTCAAAAAGCTCTGTAATAAGAGAAACCATTAAATTAAGAGGAAAAACTAAGTTTTGTTTCAAAAGTCCTTGGCTCTGAATATATTATTATTCCTATATCTATCAAAAAGAACCCAACCAATATCATTCCCACAGCTATCAGTTTTGATAAATAGCCCTCACAAGTGACAATGCTTGGGTAATCAATGAGCTAAAATCTCATGATCAAATCAGGGTTAACATTGAAATTGTTAGTGACCTAAATTATTATGTTGATATTAACTTAACAAGAAGACATATGGATTAAAATTTTTTAAAAGAACCATGCATTTCAGATATATTGGAAGAGACTAAGAAACTAAATATTAAGTAGATAAAAATTTTAAACAAACTAATATCAGATCATATGCAACACTGGCTCATTAAAAAAATAGTTCACTACTACTAGATCTTACAAAAAAAGAATCCAAAAATGACCAAACATGTTTGCATGCTAGCCTTTCCATGCATATAACCATCACACATGATCAATTAAAGAGAAAAGGAAACTTTCATGAGATGCGGTTAACTAAACCATTTAGTCTATCACACTAATGACTGGGTTGGTTGCATGACAAATAAACTTTCAATAACCAGCCCTAAATTTTCGCTTAATCCTTTTATTTCTCCAAGATCCCCAAGCTGAAGGCAAAAACTCCTCTCTGCACACTTCTGCTGCATACATATGATCAATGTCAATGTTCATATATTTGCCTAATATCGAATTACAAATTAAAATTATACACCTGCTTTAATATAAATGTACAACTTAAAAAACCTAGCACTCATGATACCAAACTATGGTCAGCAATTCACAACTGCATATCCTTTACATATTCTCATGGCAAGACAATCTAAATTACCTTATACAGTAATCCTTTTTTCCTGTAGAATACCATACTATATTCGATGTATCCCCCTCTAAATGTTGCTTCATGATTTTTCTTTGAATGCTACAAGTGATGACTACTTCATTAATCAGAACAGTTACCTCCTCCACTAGTACCAAGTAAATGGTCTGCTTGTTTCCTGGATGCTGCAATGTAGGCTCTGCTCATTACACTCCCTGCTAGTTGGCCGCTCTTATCTACTATGTGTCCGAGAAAAGAAGCAAGCCAAGGCTTTCTTACCTTGGACATTAGATTATAAAGCAAGAATTGCAAACATTCTAGTCAAAGACAAACTATCAGCATGTGCTGGTGCCATAACAATAGAGCGAGCTAGAGAGCTTGAACTAAAGCTATGATGTGATCAAAGATTTTCCAGTAAGAGGAACTAAAATCTCACCTGAGATTATCTTTCAGAGCGCGCAAGAACATCAAGCAGTCCACAACAATTCCACCATCTCGCACGATGCACTACCTGTGGGGCACGTGATACAACCCACAGCCATCCAATCAATCCTCCATCGTTATATGAATCTAACGGAGTAAGAAAGCTTAACAAAATCCCATTTTAATACCTCAGTATTCGGCACCATCTCTGCTGTACCAGTACCTTGGCCGGCTCCCCCACTCGCATGAGGGTGCTCTTCGACTGCATCCTCTTCCGGCAAAGGCACTGCCTTCACTTCAGATTCATGGGATGGAGGAGGATCCGTCACAGCCGATGCCTCTTTCGGAGTCTCAGCCAGGGATGCCTTTTCTCGTTTCACCTCTTTACTCGCGACATCACTCTGTTCGACATGAATAACCAACTCCTTGGCACCCTCGGTGTCGCAGGGCTCTCCCTTCTCAGACCGAACAATCACGACGCCCAACTCATCTTTTGGTGCGGGAGGACCCTCTTCCGCCGCTGCAGCAGCCATTCCTTGCACCTTAACCTCATTCTCCGAGCTCTCCGTTGCCAGATCAACAGCAACGCATTCAGACCTAGGAACTCCCTCCCCTTCCTCCTCGCTCACCTGAGACAACGGTGTCGCGAATGGCGTCTTCCCGTCGTCATGGGCCGTCCGATCCTTGCGATCATTACCTGGTCCAAAATCAAAAATGATGTCGATTCAAGAAACATGAAGGGAACGGCAAGCGAGATAAGGGTTAAGAAACCAACCCTGGAGTTGAAGGGGAGCGGGAGGGGAAGGAAGAGGGTCATCAGTTGGGCAAAGGGGTGAGTCGGCGATGCTTCCCATCGCCTTCTCCTTCTCCTCCTGCTCCTTCTTGCGCTTGGCCGCTTTCCTCTTCTTCGCACCGGACGGCATGTCGACGGAGCGAGCCGGGGAACCACCACCTCGATCCACCTCTCCTCTTCCTCTTCCTTTTCTTCGTAATCGTCCCCCAGAGACCACGATATCAATCTACCTCACATCGGATTGGAAAAAATCGAAGTGGAAAAATAGGGTCAGGGATTTTTATTTGTTTTTTTGAGTCGCAGGGAGGCGGGGGAGGGCGGGAGAGTGGGAAAGCGGCATGGAAGGGCGGTGGGGTTGGGGTTGATGATCTAATGATAATTTTATGTTGTCTTCGCACCCCGTATTTCCGTCTACCTGCGGTAACAGTCGGTAGGGACGGAGGGGGCCGGCATACGACACGATTCATTGTATGGAAGCAGGAGAAAGGCGCCAATAAATGAGGAGGAGGCTAAAGTTAAAATTATCTTATTTTTCCACGTTTCGCATTGTCTGTCACTGGAGGAAATAAATGCCATATCACACCACTTTGTCTGCCGGGCCGGTGCAAGGTACTCCTGGCTTTCTTTGGTGGGGTTGGAGCGGACGCTGGATTTGAATTTCTTGCTTGAGATTTGTATTATGTAATATTATATTTATATATATATATATTTATTTAAAAAATATAATAGGGAAGATCAAGTCATTTTCTCAATAAATTTAGATGTCCATGTCCTCTTTATTACAATCCATCTCATCCCTTCTTGAATCCTATCAGTATAAGCAATGTCGGCAGAAAATCACCACCAATTTGACTCCAATTCTCATTACTTTTATTACTTTGGTAGTCTAGGAGCTATATTGACTTCATAAGTTCTTGTAGGAGATAATTGTGGTACTTGGAAGAGCGCAGTCATTGTTCTTCTTAGAGCCAAAAATAAATTATTTGTGTGGATAGATCTCTATGCAGCCCAATTGTACCAACTCTTCTATCAAGGCATGAGAATGATGTGATTGTATAGTTTTACCCTAGTTACTAAATATTCTCAATTGAGATCTTATTGACGGTGTTGCTTATGTCGAGATTGCTCGAGAGTTTGTTGCCAATGTTGAAGGTTATTTTTCTCAACAAAATCTTATCACCACACAACAAGGATAGTCTTTTGTAGTCGCCTAATTCGCTTGTAAGAATAGCAAATAGGATGAGCTAGCCTCCTAGTTGAAGGTAGCATCATGTACGTGTGGTTATCTCAAAAAAAATGTAGAATAAATACAATATGGAGAAGGCTTATCAATTCTTAGTGGCACCCAAAGATGTTTTTAGCCATGTTCGTACCCAAATCTTAGCCATAGAGCCTCCACCAATTGTTAGTAAAGTGTACTTTTAGTTCTCGAGGAAGCGTAACAAAAGGGATATTCAAATTGCCCATGACTCAAGGATTGATGCTATGCGCTAGCTACTAATATGGGTAGCAATTCAAAGCCAAGGCAATCTTGATCACCCAACCAATATCCCAAGTAGAGATGAGCATTGGGCCGGGCTGCCCATGGCCCGACCCGGCCCGGCACGAAGCGGGTCGTGCCAGCACGGCCCATAAAAGGGGGCCGGGCTGGGTTACGAATTTCTGGCCCGCGGGCCGAGCCCGGCCCGGCCCATAAGGGCCTAGGCTGGCACGATTCGTGGGCCAAGCACGGCACGGCCCGCAAAGCCAGCCCAGCACGGCCCATAAGGGCCTGGGCTGGCACGATTCATGGGCCAAGCACGGCACGGCCCGCGAACTAGCCCGGAACGGCCCATAAGGGCCTGAACCGAGCCTGGGTCGGGCCTGAACCGGGCCTGGGCCGGGCCAGGCACGGCTCGTCCCCCTTAAAATAAATAGGAATAAAATTTTTTTAATAAATTAATAAATATTGGGAACTAAGGATTTATTAATATAAAGCCACCTTAATGGTGGGGGGTTTGACATAGACCCCTACCAGTTTATTAATTTAAATCAAAATGGTACATGAAGGGAGGTTTGGACCTTGGTCTGACCTCCAGAATACAATAAGAAAGGAAAAAAATAGGGATGATTCATTTTAACAATTAAAAAAATAAAAATGTACAATTATAAAAAATTAAGAAATAAATATAAATGATCAAAATCTTACTAATCATCAGTATTCACTATTCAATAGTGTTTGTATTATCATCATCAGAGGATGTTGTATCATGTCCACCTTTATCTTGAAGTCTCGCCTCAGCATCCAACCAATCTTTGAAGTAGAGAAACATCTCATCCGTTTCGCCAGTCATCCTACTTCTCTTTTCGTCAAGAACACGCCGACCTGCACTAAAAGCGGATTCCGATGCTACTGTGGGCACCGGCACAGCTAAAATATCGCGTGCAATTGCAGACATAACAGGATATTGATTTTTAACACTCTTCCACCAAGATAATACATCTAGACTCTCTATTTGATTTTTATCATATACAGACTGAAGATCATTTCGTAAATAAAATTCTAGTTCACTACTTAAAGATGAAGAAGATGAAGATGAACTTGAAGCATGTGTGTGTTTTCTCTGTGCAATGAATGAAAAAATAGATGACGAACGAGAACTACTAGAAGAAGAAATAGAGCTTTGTACGGAAAATTTAGATCCACGAATTTTTTCATCATATATAGCATAAATATCATAAAGAAGTTGTTTTACCTCAATTTTAGCAGGTTCAGGATCTTGAATCATATTTTCACAATATGCATCAAGTAAAATTAGTACACCATTCAATATAACTCTTGAATCAAATACAGCAACTAAGTTATGCATAGGACATATCTTGTCCCAATACTCATTCCATTTAGATTCCATTTGTTCAATAATAGGCATTAAAACATCATCATATCTATGTTCTGCAAATTTTTGACTAATCATATATGCTTGTTGTAAAAATGAACATGAAGTTGGATAATAAATACCAGAAAGAACATTAGTAGCATTATAAAAACTAAGCAAAAAATCTTCCAAAATTTTTTCTTTATTTCAATCAATTTCAGTCAATGTAAAGCCTAATCCACGATCATTAATATATGCACTTAATAAGTTTTTATATGGGTATGCATCATGTATCATGTTATATGTTGAGTTCCAACGAGTAATTACATCAAGTTTAAATTTTTTAAAACGTTTACTATGATTTATACATAGTTCCTTAAATTCTTGAAGTCTTGATCTTGAAGCATGAATAAAAGAAACTGCATTTCTAATTTTTGAAATGACATCTTGAATCATGCCCCATGCCAGTTTGAACAGAAAGATTTAAGATATGACATGCACATCTAATATGCAATAAATTTTCATTTAACATGGGATGCAATGAGTCCTTTAATAATGTAACAGCAGAATTATTATTAGATGCATTATCAAAAGTAATAGACATAATTTTATCATTAATATTATATGAACATGTAGTTTGATAAATGGCATTTGAAATTTGTTGCCCAGAATGTGGAAAATCAAAAGCACGAAAAGCAAGAATACGTTTATTTAATTGCCAATCATTATCAATATAATGAGTAGTAATAGCAATAAAACAATTACTACCTACAGATGCTGACCAAATATCAAAAGTTAATGAAACTTTTACATTTAAAGTAGAGTGTGTTTCAATTAAACTTTGTCTCATTGCTAAAAAGTTAGTCATAGCTACTCTTCTAAATATACGCCTACTAGTTCTTTTGTAAGCAGGTTGTAGGTTTAATTGAACGTATTCTTCAAAATTAAAAGATTCACATAAACTAAAAGGTAATTCATCCTTAACTATCCATTTTACAAGTGCTTTTCTTTGATTTTCATGATTATATGCAAAATTACCTAAAAGTGATCCCCCTTGTATATTAAGGATACTTTGAAGACTAGAATCATGCATCCTATGACTCTCTTGATGTCTTTTTAAATGACCTATTCCCCAACTACTACTACAACTATAAAGTTTGGCACATTTTTTACATTTTGCTTTTCAGACTCCATCAACCATAATTCTATCAAATTCCCAACACTAGTCCTCTTACAAGAAGAGGTTTGATCTTCACTCAGTTCACTAGTTCTAGAGGAACTAGGAACATGGGGTTGGGGATTAGTTTCTTCTCCCTCAGAAACATGAGGAATGCCAAAATGACTTTCCTCAAAAGATGACATATCTAAATTGATGAATGCAAAAAATAAAAACTAACCACAAAGAGAAATTGAGTAGAGGACCAGAGGTAGAGCCGAGGTTTGTGAGCTTCCTCTTGTGCTCTCAACAAGAACCTCCTTCTCTTCTCAATAAAAACCTCCTCTTGTGTGGCACTTGAACACTTGTTAAATGCAAACTAAAAATTAAATTGCTAGAAGAGCACTTGCTAAATATTGCTAGA
Source organism: Phoenix dactylifera (assembly GCF_051530095.1). Classification (NCBI taxonomy): domain Eukaryota; kingdom Viridiplantae; phylum Streptophyta; class Magnoliopsida; order Arecales; family Arecaceae; genus Phoenix; species Phoenix dactylifera. The sequence continues at coordinate 25,047,752 of NC_143198.1, read as the reverse complement.
AGAGAGAAATAGTAGTAGTAGATAAGGAGAGAAGAGTTGGTTTGGTGTGGTGAGAATGAGGGAGAAAAGGGGTATTTATAGGACTCCAAATATTTTTTTTCTTAAAATACCCCTCAAATTAGCCGTTTTATGATTGTTAGGAGGGGTATTTTGGGTAAAAACCAAAAATAGTCGTTATGGCAACGTTTTTTTTTTTTTTGCCCGGTGGCACGGCCCGTAGCGGCTATTTTTTGGTAGCCAGACGGGCCGTGCCAGGCACGGCCCGTAACGGCTTTTTTTTTGCCATACGGGCCGTGCCAGGTACAGCCCGTCTCGTGCCAGGGCCCGGCACGACCCGCCACCCCACGGGCCTAGGGCCAGGCCGGGCTTAGCTTTTAGGCTAAGCGGGCCGTGCCCGTTTAGTAACAGGCCGGGCTAGGCACGGCCCGTTTAGTCTGTGGCCCGGGGGGCCTGGGCCGGGCCAGGCCCGGCACGACCCGATGCCCATCTCTAATCCCAAGCCTATTTATGAAGCGTGTGGCAATGTCAGCCATACCAAAGCCAAATGTTGGACCATTATAGTTTTTCTACCAGGTCACCTGAAATCCCAAGTACAATAGTGGCTCGCAACAAAAGAAATCTCCTACATGTTTTGATGTACCAAACAATGAGTATGGTTTTGATCATGCTTCTAGTTTGGGCAGTCTCATAATAGCTCTTCCATTTCAAGTGCAAGTGCAACCAACATGCTGTTTTTAAATCTAATGATCATCCAGTACCATCAGCTGATATCAATTTTGAGTGTTGATTTCACTCCTTTGAATTGTACGGATATACATTCTAAGACTTATATAACACCTACTCATCCTTAGATCATTAGTCCAAAAGCATTTAATCATTTTGCATCCTCTCTATCTTTACTCAGGTTATCGGTAAATGTTTTATATCATGCATGGTAAATGGTTCCACCACTTATATCATGCATCCTGAAACATGTAACTTCTTAGACAAGCTCAACTTGAGTGATATCCACTATATGCTATCTTTTAATTGCAATCTACTTTTAGCTAGTCAAATGTTCTTAGTTGTGCTGTTATTTTCTTTCATATGCTCGACATTTTTCAGGACCTAACCACAAAGGAGCTGATTGGAACCGATGAAATCAAAGATCGGCTCTACCGACTCTATAATAATCTAGCCACACTCTATATTTTACCTGCAACTTAATATTTTCTAATTTGGAATTTCGACATTAAAGACTCAGTCATCCATTGCTGGGTTGAACTTCAAGTAATTTGTTATTATTTCTAAATTTCTGTTTGCGATGATTTATTTTGTGAACCATATGTGTTGGTCAAACATTCTAGAACTCCTTTCCATTTAGTTCGAATAAATGTGATACTTCTTTTAGTTTGATACATACATTGTGATATTTTGGGAGGGTAGTGTACTCTCTCCCACTTGGGTGCTTATTATTTTCTTAGAATAGTCGATGGCTATTCTCACTTGAATGCTTTTGGATGCTTATACTATGCTAAGAACACTAATACTTCTCATCAATGGGTCTTCGTTAGTTACCTTTAATGATAGTGAGGATATCAAGTCTATGACTTAGAAACATATGAAATTTTTACTAGTGATATAATTTTTTGTGAGAATGATTTTTTTTTGCCCCAATACCTAGCAAGGACCATCAAAATCATGCCATCATGCCTTTTCCCATTGCGATAATGGCATCTTTGACGCACATATTAGACCTCGTGATAACATTTAATCTCATCCATCCAACTCACTCCCCTCACACATTACTCCAAAAGACCATCTTATTTGAGAGATTATGTTAGTATTCATTATTCAAAGCCCATTTACTGCTACAACCAGTCCATCACTATAATATTCAGATACCCCTCCATCTAGTAAACCATATCCTATCTCTCACTATATATTCGTTTCAAAAACTTTCTTATCCCATCGTGCTTCTCTCAAGTATTGCCTCTCCTGTTGAATATAGTATTACAACGAGGCTGTCAGGGACAAACATTGGAAGAATAGCAAGGCTGCTGAGTTATATGCTCTCGAATTAAGTGACGCCTGGACAATTGTAACTATTCCACCTGGTAAGCATCATATCGGGTGTAAATGGGTGTACAAAATAAAATACCATTCTGCTAAAAAGTTCCATAACTATACGGCTTGGATTATAATAAGATATTACATATGTCATCAAATTAGTCATAATCATCTGTGTCACAATCCATGATCTTATCCAAAAATGGCTGGCCGAAAGATATTATTCAGATTTCTTGATCCTATATAAGTATCCAAGATCTACATGCCGAATAATCAATGTAGGACTAAATACACGTCCACATAAGTCCTCACATACTCTCCTTGTTTAAGCCTTGATGTCCTCGTGAAATTAAGACTAATGGTTCAAATCTATTCAAATCTAATCATAAACACCATATCGGTTCATAATCAGCCTCAATGAAACTATGCTCTAGTGTCCCTTAGTTCATATAGGTTATGGACTGGGTCAGCTCTAATACTATTTGCCATAATTCAGGACCTCATCCAAAATAGGTAGTCAAAAGGTATTATTTGAATTTTTTGATCCTGTATCTAACGAATAACCGATATAAAATTAAATGCATGCCCACATGGATTTTTATACTTTATTTTTTTTTTTTTTATTGTTGCTAACTTAGACGTGAACAATGCCTTTCTCTCAAAATATCTTCATGAAAAAGTCTGCATGAAGTGACCTCCTTAGTGATGGTTCCATCCCATGCCGAACTAAGAAATAAAGCATTGGCTCTCACTTTTTTGTTGAAGTAAAGTACCAAGACTAGCATCAAATGCAAACTTGTACGGTTATGATACTAGCCATTGGATTTTGTTGACGCATGCCATAGCCAATGCAACTAAATCACGACAATCAGGCATGAGAAGACTAGACATATCAAGTTGGACTACCATGCTATTCAAAAGAAATCGCAAAATGGTATCATCATGGCTTCCTTAATTTCATCTCAATTTCAACTTGTAGATATCCTCACCAAGGTACTTGATAAAGCTAAATTTCAAGCTAGGTGTTTCTACTCTATACACACTAGCTTGAGGGGCAACCGATTATGCTTTCGTACTTGTGCCTCTCACTTTCATCTCTCCACAATTATTGAAATCTATTTTGACACTTGTGCTTTCTATAATTATGAGATTCTTTTTCTATATATTTATTAAAAAAAATTTAGTCAAGCGCATGCACTGTCATCTCACCATGATTATTGGGATCTACTTATATATTTATACACTCTACAATTATAGATAATTATTAGGACTCATTTTCATATTTGTGCTCTCTACAATCATAAACAATCATTGTGATTCATTTAATTGGGATTCATTTTCATGCTTGTCTCATCAATAATGAATTTTTTTATTGTGATTAACTTGCACTATTATACATATCTTATTGCTATTTATAAAATAATGGGATTTGTATTTCTAGATGTTATAGAAATTATGAGATTTGTATTTGCAAGATTTTATATATTCAAGAAATACAGGAGTGAAGATCAAGTCATAATCAAATTGAAATGCAACGTTTGAGGAATGCTCAAAGTATCCCAACAAGTGGTCCAAAAAAATCCACCACCCAATATTTTTTGTCTCCCTCTCCACTTCCCATATTTCTTGTCCCTCTTTAGGCAACCCCAAATAGGGAATCTAACAAGTCCTCTAAGATGCACAACTTTCTACTTTTCTATTTTAATTATCGAAGCATAAGTCCTCTAAGATAACCCCAAATAGGTAACCTGATTAATTAGGCTTAGCTGACAGAATTCTATCAATTGTCTTGCCTAATAGTGACATGCCAGATAGGTTGGTGTGGGGTTCTGCTTGTACTTCCAAAGTCAAGGCCAATGAGCTTTATAAACTCTTGAAGGTAGTCCCAAAAGTAGGAAGGATTGTTCATGGCTATGGAAGATTGGGATACATCGTCGAGTGGCATTATTTCTATGGAAGCTTGCATGGGATCACATTCTATGTTATGGTATTTTGGTTAGAAGGTCTTTGAATATCCTTGCTATCTATGATTATTGTGAGGGAGTGGAGGAGACTGTGGATCACATTCTCTTTCAGTGCCTGAAGGCATTTTCAGGTTTAACGATTATCTAATATTCCATCTATAATTTTCAGGTTTAGACATTCTCTCTTGCTTTATCTGAAGACAAATGGAAATGATGTAGGTACTGAGATTAAATATGTTCATAGACAAGTTTTTGGGACGGAGGCTTTTTCTTCAAGATTTATATTAGAAAAGGCAATTATGCAAACTACAGAAATCGTTCGAAGCACTAACATAGAGAGCTGAAGATAGCAAGGGGCACCTAGGCCTCCTCTACATCTTTTGTATCTAGAGTGGTATTTATTACTTAGGAACTTTCTTCCCTAACTTGTCTCAAGATGAACTTTGATGGTAGGGTTAGTGAAGATGGTGGTAGAGGAGGAGTTGAATTTGTAATTAGAGGGTCTAATTCCCAATTCATTACAGTAGGTGGGAGACAACTTTTTTATATTTTTGTTCCAAGGGGCAAAGTTGAGGGCGGCAATTGGGAGGGGATCGGGTATGCTGTTCTTACTCTAAAAGCTAATTGTACCCTCCTTGAAGGTAATTCTGCTACAATGGTTGGATGAATTTCAAAACGCTCTCCATCAATAAGCGAACATCTGCTCATCTTGGATATTTTGAGGTTGATTGGAAGGTGCACTCTCTTTTAAACATATTATGTTTACATAGAGGCAAATGAGATTGTAGACTGGGTGGCATCATATGCATAGAATATTCTGGTGACAATTTATGGACGAATTTTGCTTCTAACACTTCATTCAGAATTATTATTTCCGATTATGTTGGATGTATCCATACTAGACAAATATGATTCAACTATTTCATTAGAAAAAATCAAGTCATTCTTCACAACCAATTTTCTCATATAATTATAGCATTAATTTAGTATTTATATCAAATATATTTATGTTATGCTATAGACATGTTAGATATTCTTTTGAGATCCTCTTCTGCTTGAATAATTGGTTCTACTAATAAGGTTCGCTAGAAATTTGCCACCCTGTTCTTGGGGTCCATCTCTAGGCCATAGACAACCTACACCTAAGTACACCATTGTTAATCAGGCTGCTGTAAACAACGAATTAAGAAAAGTGGGCTGAAAACAGATAAATTCAGAAAAAAAATTAGATACTTGGATATGATACCTGTGTGAACACCCTTTCTATTGGCTATCTATTTTACAGGACAGGTACTTGAATTATAAAATTTGGATATGTTATTTGTTATTTCATGCAAGGTGTAGAAGATAGTGGGAATTCTTCAAAGGAGATGCCTTAATGTTCAAATTTATTTTTATAGAAATGCTATCAAAACAGGTTCAAAGTACCTCCTGATCTAGACTTGGATCCATTGGGGATTTGGGTCAACATGTTGATCCAAACTTATGGGAATTGGGTAGGGGTGAAAGTAGACCGAAAAATATTCGCCCGAATCTATTTTTTAATCTGAATCCATTCATATATGGATAGAAATTTGAGCATCCGGCTAATATTCGTATTCATATCCATATTTGTAAAAAAAAATGGATATGGATAGATAACTGCCAATCTTTATCCAAACATCCAATTCTATTTATAACCTCATTTAATTTTATATAAATTTTTAAGAAAAATATATAATCATATTAACATACTATTAATTTGATTTACCATCCACTTAGTAATATTTTTAATTTTATGATCATAAAGTTTAATTATCCAACTTATATCTGTATTTATATTCATATTTTTGATATCCATATAAAACAAATATGGACATTAATTTTTGCTTCCGACTAATATCTGTATTCATATCTATATTCATCAAATAAATAAATATAGATATAGATATATTAATATTCAATCTGCATCTAATTTGGTTTCACAGTCCCAAACAAATACAATAATTTGGTTAGCTAAATTATTTTGGTTCCTTGGAAGCTATTTATTAAATATTTCAAAGAAATCCGAAACTTAATCTGGGCCGTGATTTCCGAGCCACTATAGTGTCAGCTTCATGGGGTTTCACGAGACCAACACCATGGAAGATGTGCGTTGAAAAGTCAAATGAGTGACTCCTAACGTTTTTGAAAAATTATACCCTATGCTGTGTGTGCTCCTCATCTTTTTGTTGTAGGCTAATCACTAAAATAAGTGCATAAATAAATAGAACCTACGGGAAAAAAAATAAGATGATTGGTGTGATGCATGGCCACATAATAAATGCAGTATAAAATATAATTTTTCAAACTCTTTGAACGATGATTATCTACACCTTTAGTGTCATTTGCAAGAATTATTCTTAACAAAAAAAAAACTTACTTGTAGGAAATCAAGCTTATCCACACTTACAATTAAGGCTATTAGTATATTACGCTGCCAATCATAATAGCATCTACAATTGGATCACATATGGGGCAATCAATTTGTGGTAGAACTAGAGCACATCTTGACACTAGCATGCATTTGGGTGCTTTTATAAAGCTCTCCCCTTAATGGCTTCATAGCCGAGCACACACGAGAACTCAAAAGTCTAGCAGGAAAAAAGAATCATCACACAAAAAATAACTCAATAAGTTCGAGGTAATACCGTATCCGTCGAACATAAAAATAAAGATATATCTTCGGCACATTTACTAGGAAACATCCATACTAAAATCACTCCAACAACATCAAGCCTAAGCCTTGAGTATTCAAGCTTAATCGCACCGCACAAATCAATAACCTTTGACCTCACTTGGAATGCATAAAGGAGGTTTGGAGAACTCAATAAAAAATGATGATCAAGAAAAATTCAGTCCAAACAGTTTCAGCTTTCAGCTCCTTGTCCTTGTAGGTGATGCTCCATGTATGGCAAGAATGTATACGAGCTGCGTTGCTGAAAGAATGATCAAGAAAGCCTCTATAGTTCTCTGCAAAATCCAATGCATAAATTAAGCAAACTAGACTTGTCAAAAAAGAGAGGAGAGCTTGTAACAATTGTAACCTTATTCCTTTATCTTTCTAGAAAAGAAAATAGCCATGCTAGAGACATCTTTCATTCTCATTTTTTACAAATTAGAGAACATGTTGCTTTCTGATTGGGTTTTCTACATGAGATCTACTTTTCCTCTACAGAAGAGAAAGAAATGAACCCCTTACTTTTTCTATTTTTCCAACTCTAGAATCCCATAATAATTGAAGCATTCATATTTGTAATTGCAGTGGAATCCAGTAAGGAAGCTAATTGAAATGTTTTACGAAGTAATTGGAGAAACCATAATAGTTGAGGATGCCTCTCATGTACATAACTAGGCAATCTCCAGTTTTTCTTTTGAAAGATTTAATCAATTTGGATCCCTTGGTATACATAAACAAATCTATTTTTTTTTTTTTTTTGAGAAAGGAACATGCATAAACAAATTACAAACTTCTTAGTAATGCCTGGAAAATAAAGGAAATTACTGGAAACACATGGTTGACCAAATAAACTAAAGTAGGAACCATCCATATCTGATATCTATCTTAGTAACAACTAGTCCCTTATAACTTTCAATGCAATACTCTTCTAAATTATTAATCTTTTTCATGCATGCCAACAACTGTTAGCTCTGTTGGTGAGTACATTTCTTTAAAGGCTCGCTCTTGAAGGAGGTCCAGGATTTAATCCTGGATATCACCCAAAAAACATTAATTTGAGCATGATTAGCACCAAGTCTAAGATTTAGATTTAGATTTCAGATTAGGTCGATACCAAGTCCTAGTTTAAAGGATACAGATGTTTTATTTTCGATTATGAACACATTAAAGGCCTAAAAATGAGGGACATCATTTGCGACGCACAAAACAAAATCCATTTAAACATCTACGAGAGAGAGGAGGCTAAGGAGAAAAAATAGCCGTTTTTCTCTTACCAGGCGCGCATTCCTTCCCTCCAATTCAATCTCTTTGCAGGCCAAACTGCAAGTAACAATCGAACGTTTTAGTCCTCCTCATGATCAGAGTTTTGGGATGTTTTCTTGTGCCAAATTGTTCACTTGAATGCATGAAGAAACTTTGGCTTACCCCATTGCAAGCAGAGTAAGAGCCCACGCTACCATACCAGAAGATGCTGCGGACGGCAAGCTTTGAGAGTTCCAGGTGCGGATGTGGTGGATTCCGGCAATGGCCGCAGCGGCTCCAACAACTCCAGCTACCAGTGCAAATATCACAAGGAAGCCGGTGGCCGCATTCCCAATCGGAAAGAACACCGGCGAGAAGTGAGCCGGGAGTGCAAGTCCTGGTCCTGCCGGTCCCAAAACCACCAAAAGCATGAGAAATTTCTGGGAAGAAAAGAAGAAAGAGATCATCATACCATGCAGTGACGATCCTCACCTATAGTGAACCCTCGATCCATGGCGACGTCGAGGGCCCAACCTGATATGGCTGCCACTATGGCATACATGCAGAAGTTGAGGACCAGAAGAAGAGAAGCAATAGGCTGTACACCCTTCCCCGCCATTGGTTGAATGCTACAATCTGAGATATGCGAACTTGGAAGATGAGGACGATGATGGGTTGATGGAATACCTGCTAATATATACGGCGAGTTGCCAGTTAGACTCTGTTCTTTTCTTGTTGGACGATGGAGGCATCTGAGTGTTTGTGGGGCTGCAAAGGCGAAGGAGACTTTAAATTCAAGGCAAGGAGGGGTTGATTGTTAGATAACGCTAGATATTTGTTTAGTATATATTGTTCTTTTGAATCGAATCAATTTCTTACTTTGGAAGGAATTCGATCCAGCTATAACACTTGCACTTTATTCTTCTATTACCTAAGCCATCCTTTGCTGAAGGATAGCAACATTTTTTGATTTTTTCAGCTCTTATCATCAAATGTAATTGGCATGTAATGGTATTCTTTTGAACTAGTTTGAGTACTTTCAGGCAAAATCCAGTCATCTCTTGTCATCAAAGTTTCCATGCTCTGATCAAATTTCATCTTTCTTAGCTTAAAACTCAACGGACATGACAGCATTCTGCTATAACGAGTACAGACATTAGAAAAATAAAGGCACCATGGTATGTTGTCTTCACTTTGGGTAGATAAAGTTTTCTGCACTAATTAAAGCATCTAGGAGAGTACATTGTTTTGTAGTTGTTGACAACCTAAAGTTCATCTAAAGTAGACTCTAAGGAATACAAATGTCAGCATTATTTGCCCTCCACAGGTGTTTGATTTTAAAGTGCGGAGGTTAGTGAGATATGGCGAACAGGTTCACAACTACTTGCTTGAGCTAATAGTAAATTCTGGCAGCTTCTATCCAAACATGAATAAAGAAGGCACAATGTCATGAATGGAAGCCAACACAGAACCAATAGTGGAAGGTCAAGAAAATTGATATAACCTAATGACAGGGGAATCGATGACCAAAGCCCAAGTCAATCGCATCCATAATTATAGCAGATGATTGACGGCCATAAGAACAATGGCGGTCATAAGAGAGCGAAATTCCTTGTCGAGTTTCTATTGCATAAAAGTTGAAATAAATTGCTATTATCTTAGAGAGGCTTGATAAAATAAACGTCGGAAAGATTATGAAACTTTAGTCTTCTTAAAATTGGCTTTATGCCTTTCATGCACAGCTTATATGAAAGGCTATAGAAGTCCTTTTCCATAATCATGGCCCAGAAAATCCAAAAACCACCATCCCAGAAGACTGCATAAAGTTATCAACCAGAATACCAAAACAAATATTTAGAACTATAGAGACACAACAGAGTCTGATGGAAACTTGGCTGTGGCCAAGCAGACTGAAGTTAAAAGCCACCACATTAAAATCGGTGGGGGCAGGGCTACTGAAGTGGTTTTGCCCGTCTTTTTGTAACCCCAGATGGGTTAATCTTTTTTACTAATGCTGTGGTTAATCACTTAGAGCATATTGCTTCTCACATCTCCCCTTAGTATTACAGCTTAATAGAATTGCTATAACTTTCCACTTCGAAAACTATTGATTTGAATATTCTAAATGTCGTGAAGAAAGAGATCACTGCCGGCCTCTCTCAAGAAGAACAATGGCTTAGTCCGACTATATTGTTTTCAATGATTAACATCAAAATGGTGGCAAAAGTCTAGATCTGAATGGATTAATAATGGGGACTGTAATGCTCGCTTCTTTCATATGCTTACTTGTATTCATCGTAGTGCGAATGCTATTAATTTTCTTGAGCTTGCTGATAGCCATAGAACTTCTGATAACCGCATTATATTGTCTCTTACTTTGCTTGATGGATGGCTGACTATGATGAACTTGATGCACAGGATGCTTCTTAATTAGCTGATGCTTACCATGGTTAACTTCACCCCTTTACCTAGAGGAAATCAAAGACATCTCACTGCTCTATGGCTTTGGGTAAGGCCTGGAGATTGACAAGCGCAATGGTGTTATAGTTCAAGTTCTGAGGCAGTCACTTCATGGAAAAAAAAAATCAAAGGTTAGGTTTGTCCTCGATCCGCTCCTCCTCGAATCTTGGATTGTCGGAATCATAATTGGGTAATAACCTTTTAGAAGGCAGGTCTTGGTGCAATAGTGAAGTTCCTCCTTTGTGATCTGAGTGTCACGAGCTTGAAATATGGAAACGTTCTTTTCGTACGCGAGTGTAAAGCCATATATGCCAAGAGTTTTGTGCACCAGGACATCCTTTGGGAAACGATAATATCGTGTTAATCCCTCAAAAAGAGCACTCACATCGAGTTCGAGAGTACAAGCCCGTATCCTTGACCAATGTGTTATAGGTCGCTTGCCAAGCTCATAGTGAAAAGTCCTCTCCTCCATATATTGGCTGGCCTTGAACAAGGTGCCTTTGATTTGCTGGTAGGGATATCAGTGAAAGCATTCTTATTGTTCAAGAGCTCTTGCATTCTATTAACCATTGTAGAGAGGGTGCTCCTATCAAGTTGATTAAACTTGATGCCAAAAAGGCTTGTGACAGATGGAGCTGCTCTGTTGTTATCCAGGTGCACTTTCCAGCCTCTTGGAGCTTCTATTCACATGTTAACTATTCCATCATGATTAATAGCAAGCCTGCCAAGTGGATTCAGGCCAACAGAGGGATTAGAGTGATCCCTTCTCTCCTTATGGATCCCAGTTTCTCACTGGCTTACTGAATGCCAATTAAATACAGGAAGGAAGATTGAAAGGCCTAGAGATTGCGGATGGTCAAAGATCCTGTCACCTTGTTTAAGCTGATGATGTTCTCAACTGCTCCTGGACTTATATTAATTGAAGGCTGCAATGCACCGAACCAAGCCTTGGATACTTCTTAGGTAATCACTGATAAGAAAGAAAATAGGAGCAAGTCTATCTTAGTACTTCGAAAGGCTTTCCTTCCTCCTTTTAAGAGTTTGGTTATCGTAGCTTGGACTGACTTTTGCTTGATAAACCATTTACTTCGGAGTTAGGTTTCTAGTCCTCGTGTGCTTTGGAAAGATGCTAATGATATTTTGGATAAAGTGCATAAAAATTGAAAAGCTTTCAGGTTGCAATAAAGAGCATTTATCTCCCGCTAGCCGCGTCACGTAGTTCAGCAACTTTGGTGCATGTTGAAATCCTAGATCAGATTCGTCGTTATCGTTATATTGGTTGGGGAACTCTTCTTTCTCCCAAGTCGCAAGGAGGTTTGGCCCTTTAGATTTAAAATTGGCCTAGAATGTTGTGATGCTTTGGCATGTTCTCCATGGATGTCTTACATTGGAAGGATTCCCTCTAGGTCAAGTTGGTGCCCGGCCTAGTTGAATCATTGGAAAACATTTTAACTTGTTTGTTCACACTTGGAACAACTCTTGGGTTTTGTAAGGACCCGTGCGGTCATATATTCAGTCCTACGTTAATTTTATACTGAGTAGATCTTGGATGCTTATATATGATAAAGAAACTCAAATAATGTTTTTTGCTTAATCTTTTTCGTTTAAGCCCATCTTTGTCGATGTTGACCATGAACTTTCCGATACTTTTGTTTTAAACTTCACCGCGATTCAAGCTAGAAATTTACCTTTATTATGGTAGTTTTAATCATTGAAGGCTAGGCCGGAACTAGATATGTAAGCTTCAGGTTGCATGGAGGGTTAAGATTTTTATTTGGAAAATGGCTTGAGAGAGGCTTCTGGCCCACTTTTGGTTGAATATCTTGCACTTAAATTCATCTCTTGACTGCAAAGATGCTAATGGCCTTTTCTATCAATGCAGAAAAGCTATGCAAACTTGGTAACTACTTTGGGATCTCCTGTGATGGGCGCCCAAGGAGCTCATGCTGGCCCCTGTGGTGGTTGGTTGGAGTTTTCTTTATGGAAAGGTTGCACTTATAAGTTCGAATTCTTTATACGTGTTTTGCACTGCAGAGGACTATGTAAGCCTGGATAGCTGTCACATGTTGTGTTTGGCACCTAATGTGACCTTTAGGATCCAAACTCTATTCATATATTGTCTTGGGGGGGTGGCTTTGTTCTAATACCCTTTAGCAAATGTGGAAGCCAAGAAATTGTGCTGTTTTTGGCTCCTCTCAAGGCAATACACAAATAGAGTTTGGATTCTATCCAGTGTATATTTTGCATCAATAGCCGCCACATTTTAATTATTTTATAAATTTAAGCTGACATCTTGATTATTTTGGACCCAAGCCTCAATTATCTTCAGATTGTTTAGCAAATTGGGTTCAATGGCAGGCCTCTTGAGGTTGTTTTTAACAAGCTCAATACCGATGGTTCCTTTTTGTCACTTGGAAAATAATTGATTGCATAATTTATTGAAGGACATGAAAAAAAAGGGTTTCAGGCTCCCAGCTATGAAATTTATTTTGCAAACATTGTAATAAATTAATGGACAAGTGGAGATTTTCATTAAAATCACGGCAAACCGGCACCGGACCTGGCGCAACCTAGCGTTGTACGTGCCATCCCATCGGTTAGTAATGGCTCTAAACAACCAGCCGGCTGGCCAGGCCGTGAGGCAGAGCCTTACCGACGAGTAAAAAGTCTAAGAGACAAAGGGAGGTCTTCTCGTCGGCCAGCCCCAATGAATCCATATTGCAATAGCCTCTATTTCACAATACTATTTGTAATAACTCGGAACCTTACCCATTTCTTGATCTTGCATGAGTACCAAAAATCTATCCAACGAATAATCGATGTGGGGCTAAACCCACGCCTGCACGGATCCTCACAACACGAGAGCTTATCTCTAAGTTTTTTTTTTAAGATCAACTTTAATAATTTAAAACTCTAATTCGAGATTGCTGGCAACTGGCCGATCTAAAATCTTTGATGTGTCATTTTTTTGAGACGCCATTGAGAGCAGTCTGAATAGGTATCTATATCATGCGAGTTTGAGGACAAACTGCATCACAGTAGTCGGTTAGATTCATAGCCAGAGGACAGACTGCATTACCATTGAGACTGACTAAATCATGGTGGATGGTTGGATCCAGGGTCAGATTGGATATTTGGAGGGGCTTGAGAAAATGCACTATATTTGTAGCTAGACACATCTATCATAAAGCAAATGAAGCGACGATTAGGCCACCTCCTGGGCAGTGGAACACTCCGAAAAGTTTTTATGTATCAACATAGAACTTCATAATATTTTATTTCTTAATTTTTTTTGGATATATTTATATCACGCAGCCGGAGATGCTCACGAAAATTAAATAAGTGGAGAAGCCGAACGAAATTATTTTAAGCATAACGGTCCCCGTTTCCGTCTCTCTCTTATACGCTTTGATGCGGAAAAATAAAACTACCCCCCTCTCTCGGGATCCGCGACCTTCTCCGGTCCTCGCTTACTTTTTCTTGAAAAAATAAAATTAAAAAAATGGACGAAGAGGAAAAAAACGAGAACAAGGAATGGAGCAGACAGCCTCGGCGGCAGGAAAAACAGCTGACATGACTCTCTCTTTCTGTCCTCCGTCTCTCTTTCTCACTCTTTCTCGGCCTAAAAAGAAAGAAAGAAAGCCTTCTTTAGTTGTTTTAATTTCTGTTAGGGTTTCTGAGGGAGGGAGAAGGCTTTTTTTTTTTTCCCCTTGTCTTCCTTCTGCTCCCCATCCCCCATCAAACCAAGCATTGTCGGGGTTTCGGATCCACGGAGGCGTTCCCGGCCCTCATCGCCATGGCAGGCCCGTCCTCCTTCTCCCCCTTCTTCTCCTCCACTTCTCCTTCTCCCGTAGTAGGACGTCCTACGCGGAGAAGACGGTATGTATGGCAACATCCCTTGCCTCTACTGTCTTACTTAAACATCTCTTTCCATTTTTCTCTTTGCTTGCCTTTTTCATAGGTGGTGCTTGCATTTTGATTTATTTGCTTGTTCATGGGCGGAGTATGTTCGGTAATGATAGTTTGGTTCCTTAGGAGCTACCAGGATTTATCCATGGATTGAAGCATATGGAAACTGGGACGGTGTTAGGATAGCAATTTGTTGGTTTGTTGGACGGCATTGCTGCCTACATTGACAACGAAAATTAGTATACTTATAAACAGAGGAGGAACTTGTTAGACGCTAGGTGTTTTTCTATTGTGAGGGAAAATTAAAAAGCGGAACAAAGAAAAGTAAGTACTCCATTGTGAGACCCTAGAAATAAGAGGTAAAAGATGGGATTTTGAGATATGGAGTTACACTTTGTGCCGCTAGGAAAATTCTTGCTTGTCATCACCACCCCACAAGAGACTTTTGTGTTTTAGGGAAAAACACCTACTGATGTATTTTGGCATATTTAGTTTATTTTGTCTCTGTTGAACTCTGATAAATCATGTCCCTTGGATGTGGATACTTTCAAGAGTTGAAGAAAGTGAAGGGGTCTGGAATAAAATCCAAACACGTTTGGCTCTCTGTGAAATACTCGTTTGGCCGAGGACTTCCAAACACGTCGTAAGCTAAACCCGTACTGACGAATAACCAACCCGCAATGAATAGAGAAGGTATAGTAATGCTATGAATGACCCAGTATCGAATACTGGTAATAATATCAGCAAAAGAACGTTCTCCCGTGCTTCCAGACATTCTGAGCTCCACAAATTTTTGTACATTCAAAACAAAAAAGGAATCGATTCCGTGAAAGATGGGATCAGTAAATGGAAAACTACGGATATTTCATCTTTGTGAGATCGTCCATTTTGTACCAAAGGTGTATTTCGAGTATACCGAATCAGTATAGCTATCCTTCCTCTGGCACAGCAACGCAGTCTCGATGGGTACCGAAATACTACATAATTATTTTTTCTTCTTTTTTTGTTCCTTGTCTATGCATAACTGTATGTTATTCAATAGATCAATAGAAAATTCCTAAAATTCCTTATAAGGTGTTTCCATTATTGGCTTCGTAATAGAAAGTAAAGATCTTGGAAAAGTTTGAATCAATGGGTTCTAATAATTCATGAAAGATATTATCATATTCAAAAATTTCAATTATATTGAAATCTATAAACCCTTTTTTTGGTTAAAAGTTTTTTTTGTTCGAATCTTTCATTTCATTTCAAGTAATTGGTTGGTCGTACAATAAATAAAAAATAATAAATAAATTATAATAAATAAAAAATAATAAATAAATTATAATAAATAAAAAATAATAAATAAATTATAATAAATAAAAAATACAAGAATAGATAATATTTAATGAAAGAAAGAGAACTATATTTGCAAGCTATCTCTCCACCTGCCTCTAACTTTGATGGGATCGACCCCCTCACTGCCAATCTTTCTTCCCTTGAGCACCAAAACAAATTGCCCGCTGCCACCTCCTCCATATTTGTCGCATGATAAAAGACGTATTTACAACCAGGTTGCACAAAGAGTAACTATATTTGCAAGCTAACAAACATTTTATCACTATAGGCTGCAGACACAATTAACTTCGGAAGTAAATAGAAAGTCAAGTTCTTTATGACCATTCGATTGGTAACATAAGAAAGTAAAATAAAAGTACAAATTATGTGGTGCATGTAAATAATAACTCAGAAGTATGTAGAAGTCCTCTGAATGGTATTGCACATGTATTGCAGCATTTTTTTAAAGTAGATAAAAAGTTTGAGAAGATATCTTACTTGAAGATATTAAAATGGAATAAAAATGGAAAAATGATTTATGTTATAATGCAAATATTAAGGTAGTGTTCAGTTCCTGATCAAGGGGTGGACAAGGGAAGGCTACCAGCTTAACCAGCCAAACAACCAAAAAAAGTGGTGGATAACTTTGTTCAGCGAAAGGGAAGAAAAGCTGGTTAACCTGGCTAACTTTATTCATGGGGGAGGATGAAATAAAGTTAACAAGGCCGGGAGTTCCTCTAGCCTCTATATTTATCCCATCTTTATCTCTGGAATCAATAATTCCCCATTCTTTTTTACTTTTACCTTTCACCTTCTCCGAGTTATTGCTACACTTATCTCTCCTCTCCCTGGCTCTAGCTTTGTGGAGGTCCTCTCACCAGTTGCTCTGCTTCCTTGTGTCGTGTGACTAGATACACGTGTGGCTCCTTTCTTGAGCCTCGTCACTGGTTGAGTAGCTGCTGCCTTTTTTTTGTTACCCCTTGTTTGAGCCTGCTTCAGCCAATCTTCCTCTCCAATGGGTTTGGTTGGTTGGAGGAATCACCATTGCTCGATCTAACCTCAGTTTCGGTTGCTCAGGTTTCCTTCATGCCTAATCTTGCCTTGGTTGGTCCTAGGCTTCTCATCTTCTCTGACCTTGAATCGTGATTACCTTGACCCCGTCATGCAGCAATCGCCTTCTTCTCTAGCCTTGGCATTGTCTCTTGGTTGCCATTGAGCTCTTCAGAGGTGCTTTGTTGTCTCCCTCTCCACAGCAGCTTTAATGGTGGATTAATTAAGCACCAACCAAAGAGCATATAACTTTATTCCCTAGTTACCTGGTTAGGGGTTGAATACTAATGGTCAAATCTATTCAGATGGTGGTTAGCTATTCAGCAACCAAACATTGCCTAAGTGTTATTTAAGGCACTTTAGCAACACTAGAGTTGAGGTGTGACCATCTAGGGATGGCCTGTGATGCACATGAGAACCTATGAAAGGCATTAAATTATGTTCGTGGCTAATAAGATTGATTGTTATGTTGAACCTGTTTACAGAAGAACAATAATCGGTTTTGAAGATAAAGGACAAAATTAGATTCTCAAATGTTTTATGCAAAATTAGATTCTCAAGTGTTTTATGCTGAATTAGATTCTCAAGTGTTTTATGCTACTAAGTTGCTCTATAGTAGACTTATAAATAAAAATCAACAAACATTGCGTGTTATATGCTACAACGAGGACTAAATGATAAGTAATTGAATATAAAGGCAAATAATATCCAAGAAAGCATCAGCGAAATCAGTTAGATAGTAGTGTTCCAAAACCCATTTGTCCTAGCAAGATAACCTATTTGACACATCACCATTGTACCATCATGGGTTGGGCAACTTTGTGTGCTGGATTTTCCTGTGAATGATTCAACATGTTGACTTGGAGTGGTTCAACTATTTGAACCGCTCAGTGTCAATCTGGACTTCAACTCTATAAAAGACAAGGAAAATGAGTAACCCCATCTCTTTAGTTGATATTCAATTCCTCTTTATCTTCTCCCTTTATCTAGTCCAATCACTATCGAGGTTTTTGTTGATGGCGTCGAGAACATTTGGTGCTGAAATCTTGTGAATAGCCAATTTTTATCTCCCTATCTCTCTTTGTTGATGATGGCCAAGAGTGGGAAGAGTGGGTTGATCTGGTGATGGTGAAGAGAGTTGTATAGGTGAGAAATGGTGGATCTAGTGGGCCATCAGATGCTATGTCCTCCTTGCAGCCCCTTGAAGCAAGCTGGTAATGCCCTCATGGTTGTTGCCGTCCTGCATTTGGACAATGAAACCACTGCAGGCTCGATGCCTATTTAAAGGTTGAAGGGTGGTCAGATTTGCTGCTAGCAGGCTTGCCTGGGGATATGGAGGGACTAGGAAGGAGAGATCTCAGATGGTGGAAGGGAGGATTAACATGAGTATCACTTTGAGGGTAAATTAATGTTGAGGGGTTTTCTAGAAGGAAAGGGCTCGTTAAGCCGACAAAGCATGCCTCCTGATCTAGCCACCATGAACACCATGGTGAAGTCGAGATTGAGGGAGGGAGGAGGCAAATAGGGAAGAACAGAAGTGGTGAAAAGGATTCAATCATAGAAGTGGAGAAAGGCCTTTGATCATAAAAGATAATAGTTATACAAGTAATCAGTATATGAGGTAAAATTGGATTGTCTTGGAAGGTGTGCTAATGGAAATACAGGTAAGCACCCCATGAGTCAGGGAACCAGGAATATCAAAAAAATCCATCAAGGATAAATAATTAAATTCTAGCAATTATAGGAATTACATAATGTTTTACCATATCAGATATGTGGGTTTTTTAACCCTTTTCGTTGCAGACGGCAGACCTAGCTTGTATTTTAGCTACTTTATTTTTCTAGCCTCATAACTTAAACTTTTTTTTATCTATTTTTTCACTTATGACAACATATGGATATATGTAATCAAGCTTAATGTTTCCTGTACTTCCCAATTTTCTGCACTTCGTTTACATTGTTTAGTACCAAAGTAATGCAGGTTAATAGCCTAAATCATAAGGTTTTTAGCTACATGAAATATTAAATTGTTATTTTAAAGGCAAAATAAGAATCCATTAGAATGGAACCTTAGGCTTATTGCCAAATCTTGTGAGCACTTGGTAGCGGTTGCTTAATAAGCCTAGGCCTCCTATGAGCCATGTGAAGGCCCTAATTAGTGCTCAAATTTGTAATCTGTTGGAATAGATTCCTTTAGTAGTAAGGTAAAGCTTTTGCATGCTAGCGCGCATGTGTTGTTCCTTTGCTAAGGAGAGGAACAACTGCAACACCCATTTTTGCTAGTTTTACTGCATATGCACATCTATCTAACTTGTGTATATTTGAAAGCCTTCTAGTTCACATTCTCAGATTAGGGCTAACCACTCGATAATTTTTTTTTTTCAAATTTCATAGTGTGTTTAATAGGAGCAGTGAAACTCATGTTTCCCTTGAATGCTCTTTATGGAAATTTAGTGACAATCATGTGATATGATTTATAGATTTGATACCATATGGCTTGAAGAACGAGGTTGGAGGATTTGTGAAAATACAGAAATTACAAGGTTGGAAGAGTAGCCCTATCCATACAATTACATAGTCTCAACCAAGGTTCACTGAATTGGTACTGAGAGTCGTACTGGCCAGCTACTATTTCGATACGGTACCAATTTGTACCATATTGAGCCCCAAGGTGTATCAGAGACAAAGGAGCAGGAGAAGCGGAAGGGAGAGAGAGAGGAGAGAGGAAGAAGAAGAAGGGAGAGGGAGAGAGAGAGGCGTTCGGGTTTGAATGCCCCGAGGAGGGTGACATCTTTTGGTGTTGACCAAGGGCATCAAGGATGATAGCGTCAACATTGATATAGGGCAACATTGTCAATCAAGGTCAATAGTGTAAGCTAGGATTTGAAGAAGGGGGTGGATAGAAATCAAAGTCGAATGCAGTCCCGAGGGTTGGGGGGGGGGGGGGGGCTTAAGGGGTTTATTATAATGTGCCGAACCGTCCCGATTGGTTTAGTTTAATACACCTTGAACCGCCTGGTTCGAGGCAGTTCAGCATACCTTGCGTTGAACCCCTTTCATACAATTTAAGAATACACGGCCAAAGTATATGAAATCCATCAACTCCTGAAGCAATATCTTGAATGGATTGGTTGCTAGATTAAAATAAGTTTCCAGTCAAGGTTAAAAGGGTACTGGTCCAGGAAGCTACTGGTTAGAGGTCTAGAGGTCAATTTTGTTGTTTATGGTGTTGGTTTTAAATCTTGAGTGTTGTCAAAGTTGATGTATGAATCTATTGGATGTTTACATATGGTTTCGAATAATAGGTACATGTTCAAGGAATAGATAGCTAGGGAGCTAGGGGCTGAACTGATCTTCCATGGGATGGTGTTGAGATATGATTGATGTGTGTACATCTTCAATTTAGGGACATGTTATATGCAGATTGGGAGTTGTTGCTTCTATTTCCTCTCATCTTACTTGCAGAAGGAAATGGTAAAACAATTGAGTCCTCATGTTCATGCAGAAGAAGCTGTGAATTTAATCTAGCCAGAATTTTATCATTTCTTATTAGCAGATCCACATGTAGCGTCCGAAATTTGCAGGACTTGTAGCATATTCTAGCATTTGAATGAGGGGAAGGTAGAAAAATAGAAACCCATATGACCGTACTTACAGAGGCTGGGATTAAATTATCAGTAGGGTACCAAATCGGTCCTTTAGAAAGGATCACCATGAGAAATATGTAAGGCAGCAATGCAGCATGCAACAAAAACACTGAAATCCACCATGGGCGAGGATCTAGAGAGATGAGAGCCAAGGGAAGGGGAGTGGTAATTGGGGAAATAACAAAACTCAAACAAATCTCCAGGTCTTGATTTTTCTTTTTTTGGAGAAATACTGTGAGTATTTACCACCACTTATGTTTGAACCTGAAACCTCTCCTATGGAGAGATGGGTGCCAGCTGGCTTAGCTAACTGCTGTGGTTTAATAATGTTTCAGTTTAGGATGTTGGTTCAAATATTTTATGGTGGAAGGAAAAGTTTGAAAACATGAATAGAATTAGTTTAAAATTTTATTAGTTCAAATTGATCCTTTATCATTTTCATTGTCAGTTTAATGTTGAATATAGGCTTTTGAATTAAGTGTCAGTGCCCATGATGTTATAGTGCTTAACTTGTTTGATGGATTTGACATGTTTTCTCATCTCATCATTTTCCAAGTTTCAGTTTTTGTAAACAGATGCTATAAATGAGGTCTGCTATTGTTAATGTTTCTTTTGTTTTTTCCCCCTGTTTTAGTTCTTTTGTTAATGTTAAAGGAGTATGGGGCATTGAGTAATAGCAGACAGTCAGCTATGATCACATTATTGGAAGAACCCATTTGAGCATGCAGCATGGATATTTCTTTTCAGGGATTTGGGAGTCTTGATGACACTCTTGGACAATACTTCTAAGAGCTAGGGCTTGTTGTCTTGGTGATCTTGCAAAACATTTTATGACCTGTGGAATTCAGTCCATGTTGCTATTGGAAAACACAGCTAACATTTTTCTTTCCTTAAGAAGTTTTATCTTTTTTGAATCGTGGTGATAATACTCCTTATTAAATTCTTTTTTCCCCTAACGGAATGTTCCTCACTTTTAGGTATGATGGTGGTTTTAGCTGCAGCCTTGCATTGAGAGCTAGATTCTTGTCCTTCTGATACTATAAGCAGATATATTGTGTTAGACAAGGACATGTTTGGAGAACCAGGGAATGAAGCCACCGGTCCGGGAGCACATACATATGTTTTTGTATTATAATATTGAAATTTGAGATATTCAGTGAATGATTCAGGCAGTTCCATATATATTTATTTTCAGATTCAGTTAAATGGCTAATATGCAGTCTAATTCTTTGTTATATATGTTTATTTGCAACGGTCAACTACATATCCTCGAGCTAATGGTTTTTCACCTACATATTCCACCCCATCCCATCACATCCTAATGTAGGACTAATCTGATACGGATCAAATACTAGCATATCTATAATCATGTTTGTTTTATTTGACGAACATAGATATGGATACAGATGTTACTCGGATGCAAAAAATTTATATCTATATTTGTTCTAAATGAATATAGATACAAAATGGATAACGAAAATACGAATATAAATTTGGATATAATTCAGATAATTAAACTTTATGACTATATAATTAAAAATATTTTTAGGGAGATAAATCAAGTTAATCATATATTAATGTGGTTATTTATTTTTTAAAAAAATTATGAGTATCGTATAAAATTAAATTGTGTTATAGATGAAATCAAATATTCAAAATGATTGTCTATTCACACACACAGATACATATATACGCATATCCATATTCATATGCATATGTATACATACACATATACATATATATACATATATATTTGATGGATATGGATGCTAGCATGGATATTAGTCGCATGCTCAAATTTTTATTCATATTTAGATAGTATTGGATAAAAAAATAAATTCTAAAAGATATTATTTGATCCACTTTTACTTCTACCCTAATGTTTTATTTTTTTTAATCTAGTGCAGTCATTAAAGCTCTTCATTGTGGTTTAAGACATAAACTAGATACAAAATAATTTACAATGATGGTTATTTGCAGGTTGGCCCTGTGGTATACTCGTGAGGCTGGTATCTTGAGTGAATCGATTGAGTGTATGCTTATACTGATGCAGAAATCCACTCCTAAATTATGATTTAGGAGAAAAAAGGATCAGAATCTATTTTTTTAAATTAAAGTACGTGCATCTGGCCAATTGCATGCGGTAAATTTTCAGTTTTCTATTTACTGTTTCCACCTCTATTTGTGCTGTTCTTGTTCCCAATGTTGCTTGTTGCCGGGTTACTAGCATGATAAAAGGAAGAGGACAATATTTTGGCCTTTTTATTCCTTCATCGTCGAGGTTATGAGCATTGACCTTGTATAAGATTGGTCGCGCTGGTCAGAACGAGTTGATAAGTTATGATCTCATTTAAGATCACGGGCAAATAAGAATGGTTAATTTTGACATCATAGAGCCTATTTGAATGACCGGGTTGAAAATTTTATGAAATTTATGGGTTGGGCTAATACAACCAACAAAATTATAAGGTTACAGACTGAGTTAAATTTATATTCATAAATATCTAAAAGTGATTTTGGAGTAGATTGGTATGTATCTCATAAGATGAAAATAGGCTTCATAGCCCAATTATCTAAATAGGCTCTTAGGTTCCTGCGCTGTATATTTTTTCTCGTTGAATCCACCTGTCACACTTTGCAACAAGGTAATTTGGAAGAGTACCTTAGTTCATTATTCAACCTAGTATCTTGGTGGAGAGATCAGCAACGAGCCGAGAGTAAGGGCAACACTAAAGGAGATGAGGTGGTGGTAGGATGGTTGGGGGAACCATCAAAGGGAGAGCTGGTGATGCTTCGGGCCATACTCGCAATAGACAGTGAGATGCCGATTTACTAAAAAAAATAAAAAAATAAAGAGAGAGAGAGAGAGAGAGAGAGAGAGAGAGAGAGAGAGAGAGAGAGAGAGAGAGAGAGAGAGCTGTGACGCTGGATCATCCCCTCTTTTCTGCCTTTAAATGCTTCAACAACATCCTATATCTCCTTTTTGCATCTCTTCTATTTCATCTCCGTAAATGAAATTATCTGATGGACATTTGCTCTTCCCTTTCTTTTTTCCCCTTTAATAAAACTTAAAACAACATTCAGTGTCTCGAAGTCTACTCATTCTTCAGTACTTGCCCTTGGTGATTACTTGAGCTGCGTCTGTTGATTAACTACATAGGCGTTTGCAGCACGAGGGAACCGATCGGACCCAACCCTATCTGGTTCATCCGATTCCAAGAATCAGGTTACGGTTCGACCCTTTTGGAGTCACCAAGTTAGTTTCCCTTAATGGTCGGGCTGCGCCTGGGCCGCCTCGTCCGGGATTCGTATTTTTCAGTCCGAACGCCTAACGTACGGTCTAGGGTTTTAGCGGCAGCGGCAACGTTCGACAAGCAGTCGAGCAAGGCATAAGAGGCGTCGGCGGCGGAAACCCTCCTACTTCTTCGTCCTTCTCGTCCACCAATCAATGGCCGCCGCTACAACTCCATCTTCTTCTTCGTCTTCTTCTCGGATGATCAGCCGGGAGACGGTGGGGAAGGCGGTGGATGCCCTCCTCAAGTGGATGCAGGCGCGGGCGGAGCAGCAGCAGAAGGCCCAGCTCCTCGACCCGGACGACGACCTCATCTACATCGTCCTCACCCTCAAGCGCATCCCCCCCAAGTCCCGCATCAAACCCTACCGCATCCCCCTCCCCCACCCCCTCTACGAATCCGCCGCCACCTCCGCCTGCCTCATCCTTGACGACCGCGACCGCCCCGCCAGCCGCCGTTCCTCCTCCTCCCTCACCGCCGCCGCCGCCCTCGACCGCGCCCGCTCCCTCTCCCTCCCCCTCGCCGACGCCATCCCCCTCTCCGCCCTCGCCTCCGACTACCGCCCCTTCGAGGCTCGCCGCCGCCTCTGCGACTCCCACGACCTCTTCTTCGCCGACCGCGCCGTCCTCCCCCTCCTCCCCCGCCTCCTCGGCAAGCACTTCTTCAAGACTAAGAAGCTCCCCCTCCCCCTCGACCTCTCCCGCCCCGGCTGGCCCGAGAATCTCCGCGCCTGCCTCCGATCCACTCTCCTCCACCTGCGCACCGGATCCTGCAGCGGCCTCAAGGTCGGCCGCCTCTCCATGGCCTGCGACCCGATCGCTGAGAACATCATGGCCGCCATCGAGGGGGCCATGGCGCATGTCCCCAAGAAGTGGGCCAACGTGCGCTCGATCCATGTCAAGGCAGTCAACTCCGTCGCCCTCACCATCTACCAGGCGATGCCCGAGCTGGGCCTGAAGATCGAGGTGCCGGTGCCTTGTGTGCCCCAGAAGAAGGATGAGATGGAGCAAGATGTTGAAGAGCCCATCAGAGAAGCAGAGGTTGTTCGGAAAGAAGAGAAGTCAAAGAAGCAAGATGCTGAAGAGTCCATCAGAGAAGGAGAAGTTGTTCAGGAAGAAGAGAAGCCAAAGATGAAGAAGAGGAGGAGGGAGGAGATGCCAAAGAAGGGAAGGAGGATTCATGAAGTGCAGCACACGGATACAACCAATGATTTTGACCTTCGGTCTGAAGAATTTTTAATTGGCGAGAGTGTGGATGAGGGCATCATGGAAGAAGAGGGAGGGGAAGCAAGGATGGAGGAGAGGATGAATGAGAAGAAGAAAAAGAATAAGACAAAGCAGGGTGTGGAGGTGAGTGTCCGAAAAGAGAAGAAGAAAAAGAAAAGAGAAGATGGTATTCAGAATGACAAGGAGGCAGATAGTGACAGGAAGGAAACTGATGAATCAATGGTGGCTCTGGCAAAGAAGAAGGAGCTGAAGAACGATGGAAAGATGAAGAAGGAAAAGGACAAGAAAGGCAGGAAACATAGTAGTGTTGATGATGAAGTAACAGATGAAAGTTATGATGTTGTTAAAGATGGTGATGTTGATATTGGTTCTGGAGACAATGATGAGGAGAAAGTGGGTGTAGGAAAGAAGATGAAGAATGCAAAGAAAGATGCTAATGTGAAAAAGGGGAAGGGTAAGAGAAGCAAGAGCGACGGCAACGAAGACGATGATCGTAATCGAAAGGATGATGGTGCAAAAGAAAGTAAAAACAAAATGGCTGGAGAGAAGAAGGTGTTGAAAAAGACTGAGAGAATGAAAAGGCAAAAGAGAAAATGTTTGGAATGACAAAGAAGAAGAGCAAGATAAGTAGATTGGAAAATAAGGAGGTGAAGAAGATCGAGAGGAGTAAGGTGAGGCATGACGCCATTTGATTGATTTTCAAACAAGCTAGAGCTTGATTTTCATTTGAGTTCAATTGGTGATCTTGGACTTTTTGCTGATTAAGACTGGCTGTATTTCATGGCCTCTTGTTTAGGTTTTGGTCTATCCTATCCAATTTAGATAGTTAAACTTTAGTTGCAGATAATTATTATTATTGTTATTTTCCTCATGAAGAACGAAGCCCTTTGTTACTTTTGCTCTACCCTTTATCTTATATGGTTGGTGTGAGTTAAAATTATGAAAGCAGTTGGAGATGCTATTGATGCTTTTTTGATGAGTGGTAGTAGGCATTAATTATGTAATGTCCTTAATCACTTTTCCAATGTTATTGGAGAGTGGGTTACTCATATTTATTGTGTAGTTATTTAATTTTTTGATATTTTGCTCTTACAATGCCATTTTATTGAAAAAATATTGACTCTATAGTTTGAAAGAGTAAGCCGACACTGACTTTGTAAATATGATACCTTAATGTTGATTATGCCAATCCCTTACTCAAACAAGCTTTGTCAAGTTATTTGTAAACAAATCCACATTAATACTCCTTGGACTTGTTCATGATTTGAATTAGGTCGGGTTTCCATGCTAGCCAAGCTCGAGTTATGAAAATTTTCTTTGGACCAGCCCAAGGCCCAAAAATTATTTCCAAATTCTAGCTCGAGACTAGCTTGAAGCCTAATCGAGCTGGCCCGGGTCTAGTCCCAAGCCCCTCCTTTCTTTGGTGCCAAATGTGAGATGGAGATAAAGAGAGCAGAAGAAGGGGAGGGGAGAAGAGAGATCAGGAGAGAGAGGAGAGAGAGAGAGAGTTCATGATGCAGAGAGAGGAGATTGAGAGGGTAGAGATATTAGCAGGGAGAGGGTGATCGAGAGAGAGGGATCAGGAGGGGGAGAGGGAGCAGATAAAGAGAGCAGGATAGAACACGTGCGCGCGGGAGAGAGAGAGAGATAGAGAGAGAGATCGGAAGAAGGGGATGATGGTGAGAGGGGGGGGGGCATGCTAGGGACGGAGAGTGGAAAGGGGAGAGAGAGTAGAGAGATAGAGAGGAGAAAGGGGCAGGGTAGGCTTAATTTTTGGCTTGGATGGGCCGACGCTAGATATAAGCCTTGCTCAGAATTTTTTGAGGCTCACATTATTTCATGCCTAAGCCTAACCCTATTGTTCTAGGGCTAGACCTAGAGCATGACCAAAGTTGGCTTGGCCGGAGCCCATTTCCTACCCTAGACTTGTTCTAATTTATAAGGAAAATAGAGATGATTAGAAACTTATAAAAGTTTATAAAAAGTTTATCTTGTTTTCTAATCTTTTCTTGCCTCCAAAATGAAAAGTTGGGTTGCTTGAGGTTGATGTAGTGACTTATTGTCCTTTATAATGCAGTATATTGGTTTTAGAGGGCAAAATGTTGATTCTAGTCAACCTTTACAAAGTCAAATAAGGAGAAAATGAAAAAAATATTGATTTCTTAGCTGTTAACTCACCATTTTTTTTACTTTAGATGAAAAGGTCATGTAAATTTGACAAGAACTTAAAATGAGATACTAGGAAAATAAAAAAGTTGGAAGAAAGGAGGAATAGAAATTTAATAGATCTTCTAGGCTAGGGTCAATAGGTATGCTTTAAATTTACCTCAGAATCAAAGAAAGGAGGAAGAAGGGTTCAAGTTTTGGTAGATTGTTGAACAAAAGGTAGGGAACATCCCATGGTGATGCTTAGTAGATCATATAATAGTTAAAATCACCTTGTACAAAAATAATCTGTTTTTACTTTTCATTTATAAGTTGCCACTTCAACCTAGTAGGCTACTGATTACTGGGTAATCTACTCACCCATCTGCCCAAGTTTTTGTCTCACTTGGAATCCAATAACCTATATAGTCATCTTGAATCTCTGCATAATCTGTTCGATTGCTCTTGATGTTCTGTTCATAATCACTACTTGGACATAAATAGCAGATTATCACTTGATAAAGTCGTGGTAGATATTGTATATGATTTTTTTTCCATCATATGTTGCTTCAAGCAGTACCTTGTGTTCTAGGAATTTTTTACAAAATTGATGTTTTAGATGCCCATTCAGCTGGACCTACAATATTGAAGGACATGATATTTTCTTCTTATTCATGTGACTTGATGGGGACATGTTGTTCAATCTTGGGTAATTTTGGCAATGAAAATGCTTAGTTGCAAGGATTAGCTGTGCATGTTATGTCGCTGTACCATGCAGTCTGGAAAAGAAGAAATCTGGTTTATGTTATGGGAAATCGACCTTCAACTGGTCCACTTCGAGAGGAATCCTGCCTCCTATTTGATATGGACCTTCAACTGGTCCACTTCGAGAACTGAAAAATCTGTCTTCTTCTTCTCGAAGGGATAAAAGAGGCTGATTCCCCATTGAACTTGGACCAATTGGAGGTTGGTTCCCATCGATGAAGGAGGCCAGTTCCCTCTTGAAGTTGACTAGTTGGAGAGGTCCATTCCCCTTCAAGGCACTCAAATTTTTTCTTTCCCAGATTGCAGGGGAGAAGGAACCCTATAATGCAGCCCATGTTAAAAATGCTGAACTTGACGCATTATTGTGATATTTTTATAGTTTAGAGTGATGCTCTTTAGCCACCCTCATATCTGATTTGCAAAAGTAAGGTTGGTGTCTTGGTGACCACTGTCTGCATTTTAATTATTCTATCCTATTCTTTAATTAAGTGCCTTTTTTATTTAGTATTCCATATAAGTTTTAGGGTTATCAAAGTCTATTTGAAGACTCATTCAATGAGTCGTATTTTTCAGACTATTTGAAGACTCATGCTTGATTGTTATTTTTTGATGTGGTGGGTTCCACAATTATGCTTCTTCTTTATATGGACTCTTCTGGCCTATCATACTTCTCCTACTCCTCCTGATCTTCCCCCCTTCCATCCCCATTCTTCATTTTTCTAAAAGATCTAATAGTAGGTTGGATCTAATATTTGATAGAAACTAGCCAAACTCTCGAGCCCCTCCCTTCAATCCTACCGGAAACCAAATCCTCCTCCTAGAAACCTTAGCCCCCCTAGATTGTCTAATTGCATAGATTTGCACAAAATCATTTTATTTTTTCTATGTAAGTTTTAGCGAGCCCAGAAAATAGATCATCTAATCCTAGTTATAACTGCACACTTTCTCCAAAATATCTGTCATTCATATTATTACATCATGAACATGTTTTCTCTTTTCCTCTTAATTCCCACCGTAAATTGGTCCATGGTAGATCTCTGAACAGGTTAACCCCTTACTTCCAAAATGCAAGTTTCATATGATTTCAATTGTGTTAGATTTTACTTTGTATAAACATAGGAAACAAATGGGAAAAGAAAACAGGTAAAACTGAACTCTTTCATTTTGGCGTCATCACAGTTTTATTAGCTACCACTATGGCTATCGCTAGGGAATTCAAGATATACCAACTATTTCTACAGAATGCTGTGTGAACAATGGTTAAAAGCAGATCCCTATTGGATGAATTGTTGTGCTGCTTTGTATTAAGTAACCCTAGTTGTCCCAGCAAGCTTTTACATATCACTAAGCAGCTTTTCCCTGCTATTGGAATTGATTTATGTTGGATGTAATCCAGGAGCAAAACAAGCTCTCCTCATAGCTTAAGAATGCTAAATTGGATGATTCTGTCCTTAAGTATTTTCCTGCAAGTTAAATACTATCCTGTAACTCTAATTCATGTTTTCCAGTACTATGTCAATGCATGACAGGCTTGTATAGGTCAAGCACCTTCCTATGTGCAAATTTATGTAATCAAAGAATGATTGCTTAATATGATTTGTGATGTTACAAGTGGACCATGGATTGAAACAAATGGTTTCAAAAGTACTTTTATAAGTGGTTAACTGTCGCTGTATATGTGGCTTCTAGGTTCATCATTATCCTTTGATTATTTTTTTTTAATTTCATGAAGCTGTGCTTTATTGCTTTATGTGGATTGGGTTGCATTTTGTTAAGAATTAGGGTAATCTATAGGGAACTATTGATTAATGACATCAGTATAGATAGGCATACTTGGTTGTCATTGTTGTTAATGGTTTTAAAGGTTATGTACTTTAGATTGCAGGTTTTGTTTAGAATGAAGTAAAAATGAACACAGGTTTGAACATTTCTGTGGATATTCATTGAGTTTGATTGTTCTATATGTTCTATTATTTTTGTCCTTGGTACTGCATTAAGTTTGATTGTTCTGCATATTCTGTTATTTTGTACTTGGTATTGCCATATGCATAGTTCTTTCACACTTGAATCCCTTATGGACAGTTAGGCCTGTTTTGAAATAGAATTCTGCCTGTTTCTTTTTAGATTTATGGCACTAATGTTAAAATGACCATCAATCCAAGGGTTGGACCTCAATTCCCTGAAAAGAAATAAGTGCAATAAACTCCTGTTATTGGCCGTCACGTTGTAGATAAGTCTATTGTTATGGAGCGTCACTAGGGGGAGCCACAATAGAGGCCGTTTACACAGACTGCTACATGCTTGAACAATTGTTGGTAGCAAATTCCCTTGTTGGATTAACCTCTCCCCATGGCTTTATATTAAGGTGGCTCTAGTGATCCGGCCATAATCATTCAATTGATACTAGCTGCACTGTACCTTCTGCATGGTATAAGTTAAACCTGAAATAGTGAAACAATTTATGTTGGTTATAGTCCTCGAGAGAAACATAGCTGTACTGCTAGCTCTAGAATTCCAAGTAGTTTCTCTTAGAAGGATTTTCTGCAGGCTGAGTAGTACGCTGAAGTTCTAATGTTCCATCATCTATTTCCCTTCCCTTGAATTTGCTAATGCTTAACAAGCTTGAGCAAGTTTTCTGAGGAAAAACAAGCTTGAATAGGTTAAGCATCTGGGGCCGTCCTATTTCTGAATTCTAGGGACATAGAACGTTTGCTTAAATTATTATTTATGATGTTCCAAGTGGACCACGCTTTGACCTGAATGGTCCTTCTATCGTCTCTAACGATATGTGGGCACTGTAGATGTGGCTT
The DNA here is from genome assembly GCF_051530095.1 of Phoenix dactylifera. NCBI lineage: Eukaryota > Viridiplantae > Streptophyta > Magnoliopsida > Arecales > Arecaceae > Phoenix > Phoenix dactylifera. The sequence goes on along the minus strand of NC_143198.1, from coordinate 25,017,177 downwards.
TTTATGTTTTTTAGGAGCATCATGATTGTCATGCATGTAGGGAAGCAATGTACAGGGAACAGCAATCATGAGTTGGTGACATGCCATGAACTATGGGATACTTTGCCCATACATTAATCGACTAAAAGACTGGAGATACTGCAGAAAATGGTCTTTTTGGAATCTCGAGCTGCATCTGTTAAAAGTCTGTAGAGAGGGGAGAGCAGGGGAGACGCAAACATCCCCTTGATTGAAAGAGATGTACATACTAAAATACAATGAAGAAGTGGATCGAGTTGGTATTTCTTCTGTTGGTCTATATAATATCAAAACAACAGTCGACATTTTTGTGATTATTTTCTATGATTTTATTATGAGTTATAACCATTATTATCCACTCTCTTTTTATGATTTATCTAACTATGTAATGGAGTCAATACCTTTCTGGTTATTCGACTGATATTTGTGCATGTCATCAGTGTATAGCTGAAATACCTGAACATCTCAATCACTTGGGATTTCCTTGCACCTTCCACTTTTACTTGGGATGAAGAGTTGTCTCAGCTGTTCCTCTGGTAAGTTGCCCGCTGCGACGACTGAGATGAAGAGTTGTCTCAGCTGTTTCAAGGCTGCACAGGCCCAGGGATCAGTGAGTCAGGTTGGATCAGGTGCAGAGCCAACTTTGGCTGTGGTTTGGAAACTTTCGGCGAACTACAGTGCACACCCGGCCAGTGTTGTAGAAGGAAATGAAGACCAGCCCGGGTGACAGCGAGCTCTCCTCTAAAATTTAGAGGTTTCTAGAGATCCTATTATAAGAAAGCACAGGAGTGTTCTTAATTGGATTAAAGAAGGTGCACTTTGAAGCAAGAATTAGACAACCCTAGCAAGTAATCCTTCTTTCTAGCACTTTGACCTATTCCGAGCCCGCTTTGATTTTGTTTGATAAGAAACCAAACTAGATCTATAGTAAGAAGGTCTTTTAAGCTGGATTTGGTCAGTTAGATGCGAAATTTGTAGGTTTCTAGTAGGGTTGCATACTGTTTGATCCTAATAGGTTAGCTAACTTAGGAATTGGGAATTAGGTGGCAGAATAAATTTTGATCTAGTTTTAAACAGTTGAACTATTATATGAGAGAATCATTTGAGCAATGGTGAACTTATCAAGGGTAGGTCCGGGAGTGTCCGTCTGTACAGGACAAGATGCATGCAGCATCATAAATCCTAGAAACTAAATTTTGTACAGCAGATGATGCCTTTCTGATCATAGACATGGGAAAGGAAATTTATCACGTATGCGACAGAAGTGATTTCGATGTTACTCTGATGAATTCCTCTTTTAATCTATTATTCCTTGCCATCGAGAAATATGAATGCCAAGCTTTGCATCAGTACCGAGTGTGGCACCACATTGACAGCATTCTGCTAGCTGCCCATATCTTCATGAATCTTATTGATGCGTACCCAATCTTTTATGATGCGACCCCCCATGTTTTTAGCATTCTGAATACGTTTGTACGCCTTATTTTGAAAGGCATGATTTACCACAGATAAAAATCCTATATCAGGTTTTGGTCCAGTAAATATAATTTCCGCAAATGACCCAGTTATACATAACACCGACATCACCTTTGCCTTTGCCTATGGCTATCATGTATTCATGCTGTGAGACCAAAATAAATAGATACAGGTTGGGATGTAAATGGGTTGGATCGGATCAGATAATGGGTGACTCTGACCTAATTCGGCTTTCTGTTTGGATCCTAATTTTAGATCCAGATTCAATCCGATAGAAGATCAAGTCGGATCGGATCGAGTCCATGTATAACCCGGACCCGATCCAAAAAAAATTTGGTCGGATTCGAGTGTTCGGTTCGGATCAACCCATCTATGAGTTCAAAACTTTTGTTTGCACCCCTGTGGGCTGCAGCTTGCGGATCCAAATATTTGTTACAGATTCGGATCGGATCGGATCGTAGCATTAAAAATTTAAATTATCTAAATTTTAAATTAATTAAATCAGATTTGAATTTAATAAATCTAGATTCGATCCGAAAAACAGAACGAGTGCAATTTTAGTATCTGACCCGATTCATAGTATCCTCCAAAATAAATTAGGTTGGAGATTTGAATTGAGTTACGTCATATGTCAGCCCAATTCATTTGTAGCTTTTTACACGGGGCATGAGATATAGCTGGATTCGGTGCGTGGGACCCTGAAACCAGGCCTGCGTGCTCCAGCTACCACGATCCGTGCCCAGAAGTCAAAAGGCGATGGGCTCTGCAAACACTCCACCTAAATTCTCGCACTTTTCTGTCCCCACATCATTTCGCTGTGCACCAAAAGCAAGGGGCTAGCAAAGAGGTTTTGTAGTTGGTAGCGCTTTGGATGTGCTCCTTTTTATCAGTTAATCCAGCTTTTGTTCAGTCTGCTACTCTTTGGTTTGGACCTCATGTCCATATCTTCCCCTTATATTTTTGGAATCTCTTTGCCGTCCAAAAGTGGGATGGCCAATGTGTGTCACATGAGCATGGCTGGTCAATCTCTGTATCCCTCATTGGATGATGCCTTTTAGTTGAGTGAGGAAAGCAATGGCATTGATTACTTCTACTGCAGAATCACTTTCAGTGTGTTTGTTTCCTTGACATGGTTTTGTCATCCCTTATCCACTAAATCCATGATTTTTCTATATTTAATTATTTCTTCAGATTACCTCAGAAGAAGATTACAAGAACTAAATTATTTTTCAGCTTCATCGAGTATATTTTCTTTTTCATGATAATTGTGGATGTTCCATTAAAACCAAAAAAAAAAAGGGAAAAGAACTTGATATCTTTCGATGGAGGGTGGATACATTTTTGTGGATCATTGATCTAAGATCATCCAACCAGCTTTCCTGGAAGAGCTCGAGCCACCGATTTGCCATTCCTTGCAACCTGCAAGGAAAAGGAGGCCAAAAGTAGAACACAAGCTTTGCATGCGATGGTGAATTCCTTTATCCATTTTAAAGTCTCAATGAAAATGTTCAGGCTTCACAGGCGAGCTGCTCGGCCCCTTCAACTGGTGCGAACTTTGGCGAGCAGTGCTTGCATTCTCTGATACGAGCAACAGTTACTTAGCAAGCTAGATGGGAGGGCTTAAGATCTAGCGAAGCTGAACCAGTGACTACCTCTCCATCTCTCTCTCTCTCTCTCTCTGCGCGTGCGTGCGAGCGTTTATGGATGTATTCAAAACTATCCCCAGAACCTATAAGCTGTCCTTGGAACCACCAAATCCTAGGCTAAAAGCTTGTGAAGAAGCTTGTTTAGCCGCTGTGAGGTCACAATGACGTCCCTGTTTTAGACGTATGAAAAATTGTGGGCAAAGTGAAAACTGCTTAATGTCAAGCACCCTTGCAACCCCATGAACACTTTAGCTTGCTAGACATGAGTTCTTTTTTTTTTTTTTTTTTTTGGTGAAAACGGCAATTCATATAGCTCTAAATTGACTACATCCAGCCATATCAAAATAAAGTAACGAGTACAACGTAGAGGGAATATCTCCTGACGAAGTCCAGATGACCTCTCCGGAGTGCCGAGCGGCAAAGGAGGCGACCCAGTCTGCTGCACTGTTCGCCTCCCGAAAAACATGTGAAGCCTGGAAGATTCTCGCCTCCTGAGCCAATCTCCGAATCTCACGGATGAGAGGATGATCATCTCCATATCTGTCCACTCCCCGAATCCACTCTATCACCACAGAGGAATCTCCCTCAAGGCAAATGTGCTCAGCACGTAGTACCCGCCTCGCATAGGATATCCCCTCACAGGCAGCCCGTAGCTCCGCACCAACTACGGTAAATCCCGGCGCGCGGCGTCCACCAGCTGCTATCAAGCTGCCGAGATGGTCTCTGATAACAAAGCCAACTCCTCCTGACACCCCATCAGCCGACCTACTACCATCAAAATTCACTTTGAGATGACCAAGGGGTGGGGGTACCCAAGAGACTAGGGCGAACCTGGGCGCTGTGACAGCAGAAAGAGTACCCCAGGTGTCCCTGGCCATCTCAGAAGGAAAAATAACAGCAGCGGAAGAAACCTCCCTAGCAAGACGCATGGCTCTGTCCACCACCATCTGCGGGGGAAACCGCCTGCCCTCAAAAATGCCGGCATTCCTATCCAGCCAGATAGAATGAGCCAAATATGCCCCCTGGATCCCGGCCTCAACTGTGCTAGGCCGCCGTAAAGCCGCTCTCAACCAATGAATCAAGTCCTGTGTCGACTCGACTGAATGGGGTAACAGTGTGGGCGATCGACTCCAAATGCCCCTAGCTCTGGGGCACTGCAAAAGAACATGATCCATCGTCTCCTCAGTCTCCGTACACTCATGACAGCACTGAGTGATCCGCACCCCTCGCCGCGCCAGTAAGCTCCTGGTCGGTAGGCAGCCCCACGCTACCTTCCAGATGAAGAGCGCCACACGCGGGTGAATCCGCATCCTCCAGATCCAACCTCCCTCTATCTGTCGTACTGGCTCTCGGCTCAAAAAAGTATGGATATCCCTGGCTCGCACCTGCGATCGCCCTGTCGGCATCCAGACTAATCTGTCCGCCCCTCCCTGGGCAAAAATAGGTAGGGCCAGGATCCTCTCCGCCAACTGCTCCCCGAAAGCCTCCCTGATCAGCTCCATCCTCCAGTGGTCCCCCTCCGGCTCCATCAAGTCACTGACCCTGAGACCGGCTAACCTCGATGTGTCCACTGTAATCGGAAGTCTACTCATAGGCTGCTCCGTCACCCACCGGTCCTCCAACACATCAATAGATCGACCATCACCAATGGCCCATCTAATCGCCGGGAGCACCAACCCTGCTCTAGCACAAATCTCCCTCCATATCGGTGAGTGGCGTCGCCCCGACCGGGCACCCGGCACTGGATCGCCATACTTGGCCCTCATAAGTGAAGACCACATGCCATCAGGCTCCAACACCACTCTAGCAGCGTGTCGTGCAGCTAGAACCTCACGCCTCGCCATCAAGGACTGCACACCCAAGCCACCATATCTCGTCGGCTGACATACAACCTCCCAAGCCATAAGATGGATACCCCTTCTGCCTCCAGCCCTTCCCCAAATAAAATTCCTGAAGATCTGCTCAATATTCCTAACTGTAGCTGCCGGTATAAGAGAGTTAGATAATAAATAAATCGGGATCGAGGAAAGAACTGACCGTACCAATATAATCCTGCCCATCATGGAGAGAGAGTGTATCTGCCACCCCTCCAGCCTATGCCGGATGCTGATCTCAAGAGGGGTACAATCACTGCTGCGCAGACGCTGCCCAGAGATAGGGACTCCCAAATACCTTAACGTAACCTCCTGCTCTCCCACCCCCAGAATCTCCAGTATAGCTGTCTTCACATCAGGTTTGGTCTTCGGGCTAAAACAAATTGCTGATTTAGATAAATTAACCCGTTGACCTGACATAGAGCAATAATCCCGCAAGATCGTCCAAATAATCCCTGCAGCCTGTCTAGTCGCACGGACTAGCAGAAGACAATCATCGGCAAATAGTAGATGGGATATCGGGGAGGCATCCGGCACAGGCCTATAAACCTCCAGCTCCTGGGTGGTCACTGCATGCCGCAAGGTCCTGGAAAGCGCATCTGCACATATAATAAACAGTAATGGGGAGAGAGGACAACCCTGACGCAGCCCACCAGAGGACACAAAGTACCGTGATGGCGTTCCATTTACCAAAATGGCAAAGGAAGGGCCTCTAATGCACCCCATGATCCATCTGATCCATGCCTCGGGAAATCCAAACCCCTGCAATGACTGCTGTACAAAATCCCACCTCATCCTATCATATGCCCTCTCCATGTCAAGCTTGACCCCCATCAGACTCCTCCTACTCGATGCCCTGCCAAGATCATACATGAACTCCTGGGCAATAAGAACATTATCTGTGATACTCCGTCCTCCCACAAAAGCCCCCTGCTCTGGACTGATCAATCTCGGAAGTATGATCCTCAATCTGACAGCTAGTAACTTCGCCGTCGCTTTGTACAAGGTAGTACATAGACTGATCGGGCGAAAGTGACTAGGCTCCGAAGCATCCAGACGCTTCGGTATCAGAGTGACAAGGGTCCTCTGCCAATCTGTAGACATCACTGCTGTGCTGAAAAACTGCTGTATGGCCGCCGTCACCCCCTGACCAACAATCATCCAGTACCTCCGGAAGAATACCGGTGGAAAGCCGTCCGGACCCGGCGCCTTGTCCCCCTCAAGGGACCACATCACCTCCCTGATCTCACTATCCAATACCGGCCTAGTCAGTGCGACCATATCCTCCTCTGCCACCCGTGCCACTGGCGATACGATACTCCCTGAGCTCCCAGTACCCATCTGCTCAGACCAGCTGGCCCTGAAGAAACCCTCCAGCACCCTCCGGATCAAATCTGGATCCTCCACTAACTGTCCATCCTCGTCCCTGATCACCCTGATCCTGTTCCGATGCCTCCTGATAACTGTCGACTGGTGGAAAAACCTAGTATTCCGATCCCCCTCCTGGATCCACTGCACCCTCGATTTCTGTCTCCACAAGATCTCCTGCTGTCTCAGGAGAGAATCATGTAAGGATAGTAGAGATCTAAGCTCCCCCATCTCCTCCTCTGCCAAACTCCCTCCCAAGGCCTCCTGAGCCTGTAGTCTAGCAATGGCCTCCTCAGACTCCTCAATCCTCCTGAAGATATTCCCTACCTCCTCACGGTTCCACCTCCTCAACCTTCTTTTGGTCAGCTCCAACCGGCGAGACACACGATACATAGCATCCCCTCTCACCGGTACATCCCATGCCTCCCTCACAATCTCCCAGGACCGAGGATAACATGTCCAGAACTTCTCAAATCTAAAAGGGGAATGAAAAGGGACAGCTGTATCGGTACTAACCAGTAAGGGGCAGTGGTCGGACGCAATCCTCGGCAAGTGACGGACATGGTAGTCAGAAAAACACTGGGCCCACCCCGCTGTGGCGTAGACTCTGTCCAATCTCTCCCAAACCCGTGCCTGCCCCTGCTGATTATTACACCATGTGAATGTTGGTCCCGAGAAACCCAAGTCAATCAGTCCATTTGACGCTATAAAATCTTGGAACTCTCTGATTTCCCTCTTATAAGTGAAGGCCCTCCCCCCCCTCTTCTCCTGGGGATCCGTAATACAGTTGAAATCACCTGCCACCAACATGGGATAACCCTGCATAATAAGCTGCGACGCCTCCGCCCACAACCGCCTCCGCACTCTATAATCTGTACTGGCATACACAGCTGCTAGGACCCACGGGCTCCGATTATCCTCTGATATCACTAAGATGACCTCCTGTTTACAAACATTGAAAACATCAATCTGGTGGTCACCCTGTGCCCAAGTCACTATAATACCTCCCGACAGTCCTTGAGATTCCACTGCATAAAAATCCCATGACCTCGGTATCGCCGCACGGGCCTTCTGAAGGCTTTGCCCGGAGAGCCGGGTCTCGAATAAAACACAAATTTCAGGTTTGTGCTGTTGCACCAACCTGCGGAAAGCCGGGGCAAAAGAGGGCTTACCTGCACCCCGACAATTCCAAAGGAGGGCTCTCATGGTGCACCTGATGCGTCGACACAGCCCCCCTCCCCCGGGCCGCTGCCGCTACAAGGATCCAACTCCATTTCCTTCCTACACAGCACTGCTCCTCGCTGCTCCAATTCACTGTGCATCACACCCTTAGCAGTGGCCAGCAGCTTCTGAACTGCCTGTTGGTGTGACCCCCTCAGCCCCTGTGCCATTTGGCTCTCAGATACCACCGACCTCATCTTGAGTTCTTCCCCATTCCCAGCACCGCAGTGCGCCTTCTCCTCCAATCCAGGGCCGCAGACCCCGCTTCCCACCAGGGCGTCACCGGAGAGGGAAAGGGAGCTCCCAGCACCCTTCTTCTCGCCTGGTTGGTGTACCAAGCGGCACGCATCATTCTCCACCCTTTCCACTAAAACCCCCATGGCCAAGGGTCGTACCACTCCGGAACGGGTGACCTCCTCGTGTTCAATGGCTTCCCCGACTCCTGCCTGAGACGACGGTCCAGCTGCCACTCCCGACGGTTCTCCGGTCACCGCCGCCAGCAATTCCGCCGCTACCGACGCCGCGCGGGCCAGCCCCTTCCGCAGAGGTATGTTTTCCCCCTGCCGTCGGCCCCCTCCGTCCTCCGCCTGCCTCATCGTAGCCATGTCCGCCGCCACAAGGGGTGGCGGCGAGCTCTTGCTCCGCCGACGGCCGCCTCCAGCCCCGCGGAACCCATCTCCCCGAGGGGGAAGATCCCGTCTCTGTGCTACACTCGGGCCGGTCCCAGGTGGCGTCCCAGTTGCCGGATTCGGCCCACGCGTTGGCAAGGCCTGGTGGACCTTAGACGGACTCCGAGCCCTTTTGAGCGGACTTGGGCCCGGCCCAGTCTTTCCCAGGTCCACCTGGCCCAGCAAGGGCGGCCGAGTCCCCCCACCGAGTCCCCTCACCGAGTCACCGCTAGGTTCACCCTGCTCACCTGGTTGACTCAGGCCTCCGTCCATCTCCACGGACGAGCCGCCTTGAGCTAGCTTCTCCGGCGACTTCCGTCTGGCCACCTTGGTTGGCTTTTGCCAACCTTCCAAGTCCTGCGGTGAAACGGGCAGCCGCGGCCCCCCATCTCCCTCACTCGGACTTACCGCAGACGGCGCCGGAGCCGAGCCCACACTGGTGCTAGCCCCTGTCTGCATCATCTTCCCTTTCCCCCCTTTCGGGGCTCCGATGCCCTCGTTCCAGCTCATAGAGAGCCAAGGGCCGTATAACAGAGGGTCTCCCGCTTCCCTTGACGTCTTCCCGGTCTCTGGACATCGAGCCTTACTCCCCGTTCCAGCCTCCATTCCGCCCGTCGCCGGGGAAGGGAACTCACAAGCCGCCTCCTCATGACCGATTCGGCCGCACCTGTAACAGTAGGCAGGTAAGTTCTCGTACACAAACTCCTGCTAGACTTGAGTTCTTCACCACATACTAGCAAACCCAAGGTAACACTGATTTTTTTTTTGAGAGCAGAAATAATAAAGGAATGTGACTTTGGTTACAAATCACCAACCTTGGTTAAGAGACAGCAGACCAATCAAATTAAAAAAAAACACTCTTACCTAAATTGCCTAACCTTGCTGACCATATCGCATTGAACAAATGAGGACAGCTATAAAATAATAATCAGGGGACAGACTTGTGAGGAGACTCAAATAACTCTAGGACAATGCAGATATGCCAGTTTCAGTACTTTATTATTAACTTATCCAGTATGGTCCTCAGAGCTTCCTATCTTATCTGCTAGGAAAATTTTATATCAATCCTTCAAAGTTCCTGAAATACTGTCACATGGGATGCTGCAAAGCTACTCCCCTGTCATGATATCTCTTGTACAAAAAGGCAAGGGACAAAATCTGCCAGTAAACCCTAAACCCTAGTTGACCAGCCCACTTATGAAGAAGCCTACTTATCTTATTTACAAATCAGTGTCACATGAGCATGGTAATTAGAGCTTGGGAGCCCCACAAAAAGATGACTCCAAAACCCCAAAAAGCAGAGCCAAGCAGCCAGTGTAAGCTAAGACAGATGTAGTAATATAAACTATTAATAGCCACCTGAAATAGATATCCCAGGCTGCCATCAGTGTCAAATAGCACCATATGAACCATTTAGAGCAAGACTGAATGACAGAAAAAGAAAACCAACCAGAAGTACACAGTACTTGTTCCACACACACCTCACACCCCCAGATACAAGTGCAGCTCTCATCTTTTACATCACAGCACAGCTGCTGGTGTTCTCATCACTGAAAAGATGGGCACCATAGTCACCAGCCTCTGACTGGGCATTGGGATAAGGACTTGGGTAGTAGGGATAGTAATAACCAGTGTAAGGAGGGATTTGAGGAGCCCTATTATACATCATCTGGGGCTGCATGTACCTGCTTTCATTCATCAGGATGTTGTTGTGGAGCCCTCTGGAGTTCATCATCATGGATGATGGATGGTTCTGATAGCCCTGCAGGTTCCCCATCATGGCTGCCTGCTGGGCCCCTCCAAGCCCAATACCACCACCACCACCAGCAGCAGCAGCAGCAGTTGCTGGGAAACCTGAGGGGAAGGTGCTCTGTGGTTGGTGGAACACCAACCCATTGTTCCCCCCAACCCCTTTGAGGCCTCCCATGCCCATTAAGCCATTGATGTCACCCACCCTCTTGCCTTCCCCTGCACTAAAATTGCCACCACCAAAGTGGCCAACATTGCCCATCTTGTTGTTGGGGAGTGCACCACTTAAGCCCTTCTGCTCTGGCCCAGTTGGGCCCTTCAGCCCCATGTTCTGGTTGGAGCTTCCTCCTCCCTTCTTTCCTGCTCCATTGTTGCCATTTCCAGCGTTGCCATGTTCCTTAGCACTAGCGGCCGCCGCCGCCGCCGCCGCTGCCGCTGCTGCATTGTTCGCCTGCCTCAGCAGATTGAACTGATTCATCTTATCGCCAGGGAGCCGAGGCTCATCATCATCATCCTCATCGTCGTCATCGCAGTCCTCTTCGTCGGAGCTGAATGAATCGAGCATTCCATGCTGGTTCTTGAAGGCTCTGAGGCCTTGAATGAGAGCCTGGTTGGGCTGGCCTTTGGTGTTCTTCTTGCCATCTTTAAGGGGATGGATAGCTTGGTGCTGCTGGTTAGGCTTGTGGCTCTGGTTGTTGGGCTTCTGAGTCCAGAGCTCTGCATGCTTGCCTGATCTGGCCAGCTTCTTGATCAGGGTCTTGGAGTCTACATTCCCTGAGACTGTGACCTTCTGATGCTCTGCATCTACGCTCACTGTATAGACTCCTGAATGAGATGGAAAAGGGTTCACATATGTGCAAAAGCTAAACGAGATGAACATACAGAATCAGAAACATGGAATCTAGGGAGTTTTGCCTGCTGCATGTCGCTAATATGGGAGCACTCGTGCGGGCGTGCTGCATCCCACTAATATTATTCGGCTAAACCAAAAGGTTGAAAAAAAAACCGAAAAAAAAAACAGATTCTTTTGTCTTTGATTTCAAAGTTTTGAGCAGAGGAAATGACCAAACTGCGAGAAAAAAATGATCAAAAATTTATTCCCTGCAACTTTCACATAACACTATAACCGGATTCATGGAGGAAAACAACTAACTTCTAAGATACGTGGGAAAGGAAAAAGGATATTCTTAGGAAGAGAATGTATCTTCGCTGATCAACAGCTCCACATTTTAAACTCTTCATGGATTATTACGCATCAGCACAAACCAAGGCCCTGAACCACAAGAGGCAGAAGAGAAAGGCGACCTTCATGTGTGTCAATAAATCTATCGATTTGTTCACAAGATAGGTGGGACAACATTTCCATCCGACCTACACACTTTCTTTCCGACAAGTTTTTTTTTTTTTAAAAAAAAAAGAAAACTGTTTAAAATGAGAGGTATCTAAATCCCTCAACCTGCTAGCTACGGTTACAAGGAATGTTATGCATTATTTATACCATTAACAGTTAGTTAGAGAAAAAGAAATTGAATAAAAAAACTTGCTGGAGACCTCATAAATCTTTTCACCCACTTATCCGTATTTCCATGCATCTCGACATATTTCCTTCCTCGACATAGATCACAAATGTCAAAATCTCTCTTGTTTCTTCCTTCAATTGCCAGCTATATGGATAAGAAATGTACCTTCAATCCTTTGAAGAAGCTTCTTCACCTCCTGCTTACACCCATCACAGTGTATGTTCACTTTGAGTATGACCGACTGCAAGAAACAACATACAAAACCAAACAGCTCCCTTTACATCCTTCCCCTTTACTCAAAGACACACCAAGGAGACTAGAGAGAGAGAGAGAGAGAGGCAAGGAGGTGATACCTGTATCTTGAGGAGCTTAAAGTCTTCATGTTTAGTCATTTCTACTGCTGCTGATGCGGCTGCCGAGGAAACTTAAAAATATAAGGGGGAGAGAGAGAGAGAGAGAGAGAGAGACCAAGGCACAGCTACTTGTAGTAAGAAAGGGTGGCGACGGTGGTGTTTGTGGTGAAAAGGGTTGGTTGCAATGAGGACCTTCTCCTTCAATAGATTCTATATCCCCCACCCTACTCCTCTTCTGCTACATGCTCTCATTAAACCCCCCACATGGGTGCGCTCCTCAATATATACGGGAGGGCCTGCAAGCCTCTGGGCCCTGAAAAGCCATCCAACGGCCGAAGGAAATGATCTGAAGAGAGAGAGAGAGAGAGAGAGGTGATGTGATTTGACGTTTAAATCCAGGGGAAACAAAAAATCAGCAAAGGACCAACAGCGACATGACGAGGGTCCCCCTCCTTCCCCCCGCTTCCACGCATAGCCTGAGCCTGCGACCTTTTGGCCCCATTTTTACCGCGAGATGATAAAACTGGTATAGGAGAGAAAAAAAAAGAAAAGGAAGCATACTGAGCAGCCTTTCTTTTGCTTTATGTTACTTAAATCTTGCTGGATTGGCTTTGGATGCTTGCATAGTAGTATACAGTTCTACCGAGGGATTTGCTCGAAAAGATTATATATTTATTGAGTTTGTGGTTGCCCATAGAAAGGATAAGAAGCCAGCTGATTGATTTGAAGTTTGGAAAAGATGGAGGCAAGGCCGAAGGCATCAATGGAGGAGAATGTTGATCCCTCTCCGTTGTAAGAACTTAATTTTTAGCTGTGAGGTTTGGTTGTTTCCTTTTTTTTTTTAAATTAAGAAAAGGAAGAACGACAAGATTTGCTGCTGGATGTGCGGAATGTCCTAGCTGACATTTCATGTGCCATGATAAGACCTCAGCCTAGCTCCAACTTCCAACACTGGGGAATGGGTTTGAAAAGAAAACAGTCATAAGGAAATAATTTTCTAGTTTGACGTATGCATGTAGCTCGTAGCCTCGACTTCATTGTCACGAACTATGTTTGGCTATAAAAATAAACAATTAAAAAAAGAGATTGCATCAGAGAAAAGAGAGCCGGCGGTGTATACTCTTTTGACAGAAAAGGTTGGGAAAATACTCACGTAGAGTTAAGTAAACCTAAAATACTCGAACAGTAGCTCTTAATATTTTTTTTTTTTAATACAACAGCATCACACACAACAAATATAAGTATAATTAATAAAATTAAAAAAAATGCAAAACAGAAAAAATTTTCAAAATAATGAGACTAAAAAAAGCAACCTAATCCACAGCATCTTTATCTTTCAATAAATATGAGTGGCTTGGAAGGAGCTACACTCTTTTGAAAGTCTGCGGAGCAATGATAGCCCGTCAGCACCGTTTGCCATGAATCCATCCTATTATTGTAGCCGAATTTAAATCTCTAGCAAATAAAGTTTAAAGTCTGAAATTTCCTCTGCTAATTTGGGACATTTTGGGACTGTTGCAAACATGAAAGCTAAGAGAAACTTACGATAAAAGAGAGTAACACTAAATTACTATTCACGGGTTGTTCAAGAATCGTACCAAATGAAGAATAAAAACAAAGTAGACCTGACTCTATATATATAGCACGCAATGATGAAATAAAGACAAGAGGATGAGGCTATGCTAGATATGAAAACCTCAAGAAAGTCTGCCTACAATCTTTCTGCAACTCCACAAATGATTGCTCTATAGTTAGAACATGATTATATGAAAACATTTCTAGCAAGCAAATAAATAAGAGGAAAAAACTAGATTTTATAAGAAAATCTTCTTACAGAAAAGGAATAAGATACAATTAGGAGAAGATACAATTGATCCATAATTGGTTGCACTCCTAACTAAAATCCACTATTGATCATGGAGAGCTTTGCATGGCATTAAAGGTGTTCATGATGTGGCACATGGAGTTATTTGGTTTGTCTTGGAATGTTTGGGTCTTTTTCAGCCCATGTCAAGAATGTTAGCAAAAGTTAAAATTATTGCAACTAGGATAGGTGTGTGATTTGCTAGGGATATAAGGAGTTCCAAATTTACATGCTAGATGAATGCCCACAATGGGTCTTCTGGTCACCTTGGTCCTGCTAGAAGTTGATGTGGTCCTGGAAAAAAATAAATCGAGGACGGGTGTAATTCATGCAGCATATACATTGCATTCATCTGCATGCATGTAAAGAAAAGGGTTGCAAATGATGGTATTGGAGAGTTGGCATTGATGTGTACTAATTTGGGTGGTGAAAATTTGCTAGGGATTTAGATAAAATGATGATTTATCTAGGTGGAAATGGTGGTTGTTTAATTATGTAAGAGGAGGGATATGGGAGATGATGCAAGATTTTTATGTCATATATATTCCTTATTGAGTATTGATGGAGTAAATTTAGATATCATTGGAATAATAGTAGGCTATGTAGATGCAAAGTTCATGCAACAAGAAGAGGACAACATGAAGTTGGATTGCTTTTATTTTTTAAGGGTAATTCTTTGGATTGTCATGTTAAGACCATAGCTGCATGTGGATTGAATATGGCCACTTTTAAATCCGGTATGGATCTAAAAAATATAATTAGATTAAATTAAAATTATATTTTAAAACTTAATTTAGTATGATCTCAATGAAATTGAATTAGACTTGAATTCGAAATCTTGGTCCTATTCAGTTGTGGATTGGATTCAAAAATTAATATTAATCTAATTTGACTTAAAAAAATAAATGGAATAAATAAAAATATATATCGAACTTAGTTTAATCTAATATCCAACCTCTTTCGGACCTCTTTCCTGGGTCAGGTCAGCCAGACCCAACCTGACCCAATCGGGACCCAATCCCCCTCACGTTAGAAGATAATATGACGAGAAGCTATCCATTTGGTACGATAAAACGGCGTCCCATTGACCCCGGGAGCCATCCCCCCACGAGGCACGAGGTCGGGCGGGGTTCCGAGGAAAGTATTATTTTATTTTAAATTCTACCCCCCATCATAGCTTCCACTTTTTGATCCAAACCCCCCCCCCCCCCCCCCCCCCCCCTCCTATTCCCTCCCTTCTCCTTTTGGAGCTGAGTTGACGAGAATTTCTCTCGGGAGCAGCCCCGTCTGCGGCAGTGGCGTGTCCGTTTCGGCAAAGTCTTGGGACGAGACACCCCGTTCAGTAATTCCGTTGAAACCGAGGGGGTTGTCTGTGAAATTCCTGTTCTTTTATTATTTTTCTTTTGTTTTCTTTCTGGTCCTCGGGGTTTATACTTTTTTTTGTTTCGGTGTGCGTTGTTTTCGATGGGAGCACGCAAAAACAAGCGCGGCTTTTCAAACCCCCCCCCTGCCATCATTACTTGCCAGCTGCTCGGCATGCGGAAACCCAACTCCCCAATAAAATTAAATACTCCGTCCTTCAAACGTTCGTTTTTCGTCTGTCTCCTATTTAACTCAACGCCCTGAATTGGAACCCCACCCCAACACCGTACACCTACTGCACGAATATTGAAGCAGGAGCGTTTCTTCGACCATTTTGAATTTTTTTAAAAAAATATTGGTTCTTTGATATATATATATATATATATATATATATATTATTTTTTATTTTTTTTTTTGAGAGAGAGGTTCAATCCGATTAACTCATGTCTACTTGAGGCAAAAAGTATAGCTGACTAGATTATCTCCTACACAGCTCATCACTCTAGAAATTTTTTTTGGAAGAACTATGCATCTATTTCTTTATAATTTTGTTGATTGTATTTGTTGCGGGATTTTCACCCCGGCAACAGCCCGCACATCGGCCGAGCAGAAAAAGCGGCTGCGTCCCTTCCGAGGTATTGTTCGCTCTAGGCCCCGCGGGCGCGGGGCTCGCACCGAGTGCGCACCCACCTGCAGGCGCGGAGCTCGTATAGGAGGCTTGGGCGTCCCTCACGGTTTTGTCCCACAAAAGGGCCCTCGTGAGGAAAGGTTTTAGGCCTCCTCATTATAAGGCACAGACCTTTCCGCTAATTAGCCGATGTGGAACTAAAGTTCGGAATCCCATCCCACAATAGTATTCATATATGTCGTGTGTGAGGTGGTGTTGTACCCAAAAAAAAATTGTTTCCTAATTAAAGATTTTGGCCAATATTTTGTTCCATGTTCACGCTGATAAGGGTGGCGTATAGAATGATTCGGACTAGACTCGGATCAATTTGACCTCGCATAGCTAGGTTTATAGGACTCGATGTGAACTCGATCCAACCTATTAGTAGGTTAGGGATGCTTGACCAAAACCTGCCAACCTAGAACCGACTTGCGACCCATTTGAGGTTCAACCCTATTTAACTTTGTTCTTTATATCAGATAAGTAGACTATTTTTTCACAATATAGGATAATTTATGCTATAATAAATGAAATAATACATCAAGACCAATTTCTTACATTAAAATTTCATGGAATACGAGACAACTCTATCTAAAAATGACAGAAAGCGTGATGGCTTTCTGGTAGATTCTATACAATTTTATAAGATCTTACATGCGCGCGCGCGCGCGCGCGCACACACAAAAAAAGGAATAAGATTTATCTAATCCAACAGTCACCTCCGGCATCTCTCTCTCTCTCTCTCACACACACACGCACACGCACACATTAATCTATCAAACAATAGGGTCATCTATCACTCCACTCCAAACTATAGGCATCATTTAATGACATCTAGGCAACAAAGAACACTAGTTTCTTATTGAAGATACTAATGGTGCACTGCTAGCTATGGAAGAAATTAGATTTTTTCATACTACTGTTTCAATAACAAAATTATATATAATTTTAAAAAAAATAAATTTTATTATATATATATATTAAGGTATCATAAATTTATTTAAAAGACAACTCTAATAACAATTATTCAAAAAAAAATTTGATCCATCTTGTACCGGTACAATTTAAAAGTTATATAAACTCGTGTACAAATTTTAAATAATATAAACTGGTATAGAATTACGTTAATAAAAAAATATTATTAATTGATATAAATTATATTTAATTTTTAAAATTATTTTAATAAAATAATTTTAAAAAAAATTATTGACTGATATAAAATTATGTTAATAAAAAAATATTATAAGTCGATATAAATTACTACATAATTTCTAAAATTATACTTATATATATAGAGACTAGTGAGGGAAACATCAGTTCCTTCCAGCTCCAGTCCTCAATTAATGGATGGGGCCTACGAGGTCCAGGGCCTAGGTTTTGGCCTTTTGGGGGCTTGTCAATTGCTTTCCTGCGAGTTTAGGTGGGAGAAAGCTGGTGTGCAGGCAAAGAAGAAGACGCCTTTGATGCTCTGCATTTATTATTGGAAAATGCCAGCTTCGCTTTTCATTGCGTTCACGTGAAGTGTTTGCAAGGCGAATGTTGTACTTTGGTGAAGGAAGGTAAACGTAAAACCAAAACCCCCCACTGCATTTATTGATGACAACAAGCATTGCTCACTCCCCTCGCAAGACCTTATTTTTTTTGAAGGCTGAGGGACAAACTGTAAGGTCTCCATCAACACCTAACGTCTCTAAAATTAAATGATCTATACACAAGGCGTAGTACTACTACAAGTGCCTATGATTGTGAGAAATCAGAAGTTTGGCTGTTTAGGAGTTTGGAGGCTTCTATTTGGGAGTACTCTCTTGGTTGTTTTTAACAGCATTTTGAACAAAAGTTTATGCTCTGACCAGGAACGGCTTGGTTTTTGCCGGGAGCAAGATAGTTTAGGGGTTAAAATTGTGTAATTAAAGCGTAGAACAAGATAGTTTATGTTTATGTTTTCGAAAACCTTAGAACAAAAAATGATCTAGGCGGTACAACGTGTATGATCAAAGCCTTTTGGGGTTTTTCATTAAAAATTTGGATTTTCAAATTGCTTGTAAACTTTTGGAAGCAAAGCTAGATACGTAGCTTTCAAAAATAGTGAAAAATAAAAGCAACAGATGGAGGAAGTTTCGTACAAATGCTATCTTTAACATCAATCTCTGCGCATTGTGCCATTATTTAGTAGAGAAACAAAAATATGAGAACAAGGAGGATACCAAGTGAGATAACTAAGAACTGGGCCAGGTTGGTTTCTAACAGGCTTAAGCCCCGTATGGGTTGGGCCTAACAGTCACAAGGTTAATATATTTGAACCTCATAGTACTCTTATTGTGGTGGAACTCGCACAAGTAAATCTTGGAATAGAATTATCCTTGAATGTTAGATATCCGGTCATCAGGGCTTCCATTTTATCATTTATTCAATAATTGTTTGATTGATTTTGGTTGTGAGGACACAGGCACAAAAGCTTCTAGGTCATTACATTACTAAACTTTGACAATATCCAAACAAGATGCACACTAATTTAAACCCAAACTTTGTTGGACTTGTTGCATTGTGTTTAGTGAGCCCATGCTGCAATGTCTCATAGTCTATATAGACTATGGCTGGGTCAGCTTGGATACTATTTGTAACAACTCAGGGTTTTATCTGAAAAGGCTAGCTGAAAGGTATTTTTTAGTTCCTTAGTCATGTATAAGTACTTCATATCTTTCGGCGAATAACCGATATGAAACTAAATACTTGATTTTAGGTGCAATCAAGTTCTAATTTAGTGCTCAAAGGAAACTAGCCAAAATTTAAAAATATCATGCAACCGTCCTCTTAGGAGATAAATGCATCTCTAGATATATGATGTAAATAGGAAGTGACCTTCTTGGACGCTGGACAGTCATAAATTGTCCCCCCACTGGATCTTTTTTATGCAATGACTGGTTACAAAACTGTGGGCTTTTGCCATGATGAATCTAAGACCATGGAAAACTCCTGCTGACAAAACAGCAATGCTGGTTTCCAGATTTCTACATACTAGTTTTCATGGTGAAGATCGACATATTTTTAACTCGGTCACATGTAGGTTCCTTTTCTTATTTCTGTGTGCTTAGTTGATGATCAAATTGATTGCATTTCATGGTCACAGTGAATATAAAATGGCTAGATTATTTTTATGTACTTGAATTTTGAAAATTAAATATTAAAACAAACTGACATCGATACAACTGGAATCTAAACATAATCTATTTTAGAATAAGGGAGAGGTGGAGATGTTATAGGATCTTCCTTCGCATCAATTAAAATGATTCATTGAATACGTACATGTATTCTACATCCTTTGATGGTTCATAAAAGTCTTTGCAGATTTAGACTAGATGATGATAAAAATTATCCTTAATCTTGTTGGAGAAACTCTTATCCGCTAGTGTGATGAAAAGCATGATTTATAGTATGAAGAAATCATCTAGTGCTACTCAAACAAATATATGGCTGCACACAAAATTTTTACATGAGTTATTGTTGTAAACAGGCTTTGATACCCCTCCAAAAAAAGAACAATAAAATTAGGTTGAACATGGAGTTTACTCGATCTAGATCCAACCTAACCCACTTATAAATTAGGTGGGGTTGAGCTAGGTTGGTCTAGGTCCAGTCTCATGTCGTAATTTTAGGACTGCACCATCTTCTAAAAATGAACAAACATTATTATATATTATCATAATTCTCATACAGGTACCAACACAACAATATATTTGCATTATAACAAGTCATCTTAAAAAGAAATTATTATAATATTTTTGCAAAATACCTATCTTAGCTCAACCACTCATTGATGTAATTGACAAACTAATTGTGTATATGAATATTCCAAGTTCTTTGTACAAATATTTTTATTTGCGTTGGATTGGGTGTTATCGAGTTAGGTAGGGTCCCAGTCCAGGCTGGATCTTGGGGCTACACAGTCTATTGTAGCCATATATTCAACTAGCTGCAACTTATTTTGCGTATATAGATATATTGGAGGACAACATATTCATTGTCTAAACGAACATCTGATATAATATATTATAAATTGAGCATAGATCATGGGATCTAAAGATCACTGTGCATTACCAAATTATTTCAAAAAACAAGATATAATTTAGAATTATATATTCAGCTTATTTTGCTTAATAGCACAATGCTGTGTCTTTCCTCTTGGAACATGGCTGCAATTTGATTCTTTATATTTTCAAAAAACGGGTTGTTTGTTTTACATGAAAGAAGGATTATTTTTTCTTTATGCGAATGCACCATTAGAAAGTGCAATGATCGCTTCAGGATCTGTACAAATAGATGAATGAAATAGTTTAGAATGCTTTGAGATATATGTAGAGCATGATCCGACAGTCGTCGCCATGAAAGAAGATCAATCATTCGTTTCCGCTGAAGATACAACTCTAACCCCACGCAATCAACCACAAGCGTTGTTCCTAAAACATGTCATTCAGTTCATTATTCGAACTTTGATATAAAATATATTGTACTGTGTGCTATAAAAGCTCATGTTAGAATATTTTCACCTACATGGTAGCTGGATCTAAACCAGCACGATTTTTAGCAGCCCAACAAGACCCAATCTGACCAAAAAAAACACTTGATTCATAACAACTGATTAAAACCGACACGACCCACCAAACAAATTAGTGCAAAAGAGCACGAATTGGGCTTGGTTGATGGTCCAGTTACTTTTGAGTTTGGTTTTGATCCCCTCACAAAATATGCAAGAAAGAAAAGGGAAATCCAATTCCAAACAAACCTCATGCCCTCGGGCAGTTTTATAGCGTCCTCAAGATTTATCTGCACATCAAATTCACTGGATGACTGCGTGGTTTCCTAGGTTTTCTGACATTTGATGGCATTCTGAAGAGTTGTCAAGTTCAGCAACTTCTGTAGCACAAATGAGAATTTGGAGTTGTGGCCAATGTCATCTGTTTAGATTTTAAACAATTTGATTTAAGATGTGATGGGAAGTGAATGCCAAGAATGCCATGTCAAATGGGAGTGGTCACATTTCGCAATTCTGCATACATTGCTGTTAAAATTTTGAAATGCTTGCTAGCTATGGCAAATCCTCCGATGACCGGCGATGCGAAATTCGAGCTGCTTGAGCATCTACAAGTACCTATATGTAGCCTTCCTTCACTTGATCTTGAAAGCAATTTGGAAGGACATCCATAGCGCATTAGACTCTTGGGCTTGCCTTAACTAGGGTTGCAAATGGGTCGGGTCGACTTGTGACCCGATCCGACTCAACCCGCGTAAGACCCGACCTTAACCGAATTTTAGAATCCGTGGGGCCGAACCGGATTCTAAATTTGGACCCGTTCTATTTTTCGGGTCGGGTCGGATCCACCCAATCTTGACTCGGACCTGGACCCGATCTGATCTTTTTTTTGCTTGATGTTATTTACTATTATATAGTGGAACTTTGAATATAAAAATACATAAATTCAGACCCGATCTGACCTGAATAACTCGTCGGATCAAAATTTGTAGGCATGGGCCCGACTTGATCCGACCTGATTTTCAACCGGATCGGGTCTGAGTGATCCCGATCCAACCTATTTGCAGCCCTAGCCTGAACACAAATTTTTGGTAGAATACATCTATGGTCAACAAGAAACACCAAAATCTTCTTGTAAGCCCACCAGCCAATAAAGAATGGCTCTCAATTCGTCCCAAGACTCTTGTCATTGATTTCTATAGGTTAGGTGGACCACAATGTCAGGCTAGAGTCCACTTGATATTGCCGCTGTCATTCATTAAGATGTTAAGAACGTTCCTTTTTTAAAGATATTAGCCACATGCTAGAAAAGGGCGAATGGCTCTTAGTTCATCCCAAGGCTCTTCTTGTTGACTATTAGTCAATCAGTCGGTGACCACAGTGGCTAGTTGGAATCCACTTGATATTTTCACTAGTGTTTGTCAAGATTGTTGTCGTAAAGAAATTACCCAAACTCCTTTACCTGAAGAAAAAAAAAGAAGAAGAAGATCAAATCAATTATGTCCATGCAAGGAGGATAGCTTTTGAAGCCTTAGAAGAAAAGAAAGAAATTCCATGAATAAAAGTGATGGATTTAATATTTCGCATCATTCCAATCCTACATTCAAATATTGCATCAAGATTGCTTTTATGAAGACATTATCGGTAAAGATCGGAGTGTCTTGGGTGGCTTTGAGTTCATCGTGGTACTTTTACGGTCAACTTTATATTATCAATATAATAGTGTCATCATGATTGTTGTTTTAAAGAAATTACTCAAATTTCTTTACTAGAAATAGAAATTACCCCAACTCGGTCAAATATGAACGAGTAAATATTTTTGGAGCCCCGAAGAAAAGAGAGAAATATAATCAAGACAAGAGATAGACTCAACAACCATCTATTTATTTGTTTATTTTTAATAAGATATAAGCAATGTACGCAATAGATACTAGTTGATTATCAAACTACACAAATTTACAGAAAAGAAAATGGAGCAGCTGATTGAGTTGCATCCTATGCGGTCCATCATCCTGATAGATTTGTGTGGATAGAGCGGGATAGACTGCCGGATTTTTATCTGTTTTGTTGTTTTGTAGTTTTGTTGGTCGTCAGTAGGATGTGAACCGTCGTTGTACAAATAATGATAATAATAATAATAATAATAATAAATATCTAGATCCATCTTAATTTTAGAAGCATATCATGCACCGTTGATTTTCGCTTTGTATAGGCTCTGAGATTGTATGTATACCTCTTTATATATATATATATAGGCAGGTCATGCTGCTCTAATATGAGCACAGTTTGCTACATCAGAAGCAAAAAGTCTATACAGAATAAAAGAGAATAAGACTGCTAGTCCAAAGAAACGCATGTATATCTTTCACGTGGGATCAAAATAGCCACAAGAAAATCACAAACAAGTTGGGGACCAAGCTTTATGGAATGCTCGACCAGTCTCCGTTCAAAAGATTAGCAGATGGGATGATGCTCGACGTTTTGTCGTCAAACGCGTGATATTATCAGCACTCAATAATTAATTCACCCTTCAAATTATTATAAGGGGAAAAAATTGGAGTACAGGATATACAGGACGTTCTGAGGGTGGCTTTGCGATCCACGGGATCGCGTTGTATCTTTTGCGTCACCAACCGTTGGATCATATCGCCTACAAATCTCAGAGAATTTGGAATCTTTTTTTCTCCATCTATCTGCACAGATCTCGTTGCTAGTATTGTGCGATCCAACGGTGCACATTGCGAAAAAATGAACCATTCTTTGGCGCCATAGATGAAATCCGAACGTCGTCGATCCTGGTGCGTCAAATAAATTACCGGTCCCGCTCCTCGAGAAAAGCAGCGCATCTCATCCGTGCCAGATCCAGGCCTGAAGGTATTACGCGCAAGATTGGATTTTGGAACCCGTGCCATGCGCTGCCCAAATGTGATGATCCTCTTCTATGATTTTCGCCGATTTTTTCTTTCTTTTTTTTTACAACAGCAAACTAACAAGATCGGAAAAAAAAAAAATCTCCGCCCAAATTCTTTCATAGAAAATCTTCAAAATGATAAATCATAAAAAAAAACATGCAGTCAGCCATACCATTCGCCTATCAATTAGTGATAGCTCAAAAACTGCAATCTTTCACAAATCTTTGAATCATACAAAGCAACGACTATCTGTCCAAGGCCGATCTACTACTTCAAAACTTTAACGATCCAGCTCACCTTTCATTGATCTAGAATCCAAGTTTAAGCCTGTTACTTTAACTCAGAAACTTGGTCTAGCTTTTAGATGTATGATCGAGCTCAACTAAATTCTAAGCATTATTTTTAAATAATAAAAAAATTATTTATAATATTTTGATATATTATACTTGTACATTTGTAAATTATTATAACAGATGAGAGCCGGCAAGAGGGCTCCCCGGCCTCCCCCCTATTTTCACTTTCAGAGAAAGAGACTTTTATATTTATTTGATATTATTAATTTTTGTTGTGATCATGTATTTACTTTAATTTGTTTAGCAACTCATGAATTAATTTGATAAGCTTCCAGCTTAGCTTATATATTTTTTGAATTAATTTTTATTATATGAACACTCTGAATTTTTTTTTTCTTTTGTTTTTAGATCATATGAATATTTTTTCTAGGAAAAGATACTAACTTTCAAAAATAATTCCGTTTTTCCCCCTAAAGAAAAATAATCTTCTAATAATTCAGATTTTAGAACTGCTGGTTTTTTTCTTAGAAATAAAAAGTACCAATTTTTTATTAGATTGAAGGATATTTTTATTCTTAAATTTCAGTTCAAGATCTAGATGATTTTAAATTTTGATCTCAAAAATAGATATTTCATTATCGGATTAGACGGTGATTTATAAAGTTGAGATAATTTGGGGTCAAATATGATGATGTCATCGTTTTCGTCGACATTATCTTCATCTCGGGATGGTCACCGGCGTAACAAACGCGGCAGTTCTTTCTTCCCATGTGCCTAGATTTAAAAAACTACCATACAATTTTATTACCGACCGACATGACTCAATGATTCACTGTGGACCCGACAATAAATCCCATGAGATTCGCTCTGTTTCTGATCTTCTCTTCTCTCCTCCTCGGATACCCTTCAGTTCGCCCGGAGACTTGCACGCAGAAGTAGATAAAACCAGGAAGTAGTAATCGTCCGCCGAAAACATCTTCACCCCCTTATCATCATCAGAAGAAAAAGTCGATCCAGACAAACTATCACACCTCGCTTTGCTCTATAAATTCTCCGCCACACTCTCACAGCCCTGCTCAAATTAATCCCCCTTCCTTTCCCCATCACTCGTTCTCGGTTTTGGATATGAGTTCCCTCGGCCGCCACCTACTCCTACTCTTTATTCTCGCGGTGGTCGGGTGCTCCGCCGCCGCGGCCTCGGCTGCAGGCGCCGCCAACCCGCTGTCGAGGGCCCGGCTCGACACAGGTGGGCTCGGCCGGGCGGCCTTCCCGGCCGGGTTCGTCTTTGGCACGGCGGCGTCGGCGTACCAGGTGGAGGGCATGGCGCTCAAGGACGGGCGCGGCCCCAGCATCTGGGACGCCTTCGTCAAGATCCCAGGTAAAAATAAACCCCACCCGTCCGTCCGTCCATCCATCCATCCCCTGTACCCTTTCAAGTTTTCCTTTCTTTTTTCCCGTTTCTTTATTAAAGAAACTGGATTTATTGATCGCTTCCCTTGTTGGCTCACTGAGTCGACTCTCTCTTTTTTATGCTATTTATTTTTATTTATTTACTCGAAACAGGGGAGATCGCAAATAATGCCACTGCGGACATTTCGGTAGACGAGTACCATCGCTACAAGGTAATAAAAAAAGAGAAGAGTTAACTCGGGAACTCGTTCCAGTAGGGGAGCAGTTACCGAGTCATTTTCACTGAGTTAACTCAGTGAGTGGAAATTGGCTGGGCTGGGTTTCAGTTATCAGTTCTGGAATTTGTTTTCTGAATCCTTGCACTACTTCTCTCTCTAAGTTTCGCATTACACATTGGATTGGTGGTGCAGGAGGATGTGGACATCATGAAGAAGATGAATTTCGATGGGTATCGGTTCTCGATCTCGTGGTCTCGGATATTTCCAAGTAACCAAGATTTTGATGCTAAGAATTTATCTGAGTAAATGGGTTCTTATAAGTTTACAGAATTTACTCGGCTGTTCTGTCTTATTTTGCTATCAATGTAGATGGAGTGGGGAAGGTAAATTGGAAGGGAGTGGCGTATTACAATCGACTTATAGACTACATGCTAAAACAAGGTATGCTGCATCTTCGAAATGGAAACCATCTCTGTATCAAGTCCATGGATTGGTCGTCATAATTACTAATTTATATGTATTTTTTATGTCAGGTGTTACACCGTATGCAAATCTCTATCACTATGACCTCCCAGAAGCACTTGAGGTGCAGTACAATGGTCTGTTAAGCCCAAAAATTGTGTAAGTTTATAATTTTTAAGCTCTACTTCTTTTTTTGAGAAGAAAAAGGATAAAACCTTTCATTCATTTCAAAAAGAAAAGAAAACAAAAGAAATACAAGGACTAAACCTAAAACCTCAAAAGAAAGAAACCAATCTAGCACTAGGAAAAGATGATAGTCTCTGGTTCTTCACTAAATGTGTTTTGCCATGTTGATGGCTGTTCTTTTTATTATGACTTCCTTGCTCAAGATTTATTCCTCACGAAAAATAGGACTCTCACTATTAGTTATGTAATCATGTATTCAATAATCTATGCTTGTAGATTTTCATAACAACTGCTCTTATAACAAAACAAAAGAAAATTCCAACCTAATATCAATACTTCATTACTTTTTAGAAAAACAAAGAATGTAGTTGGCATGAGAAGAGGGTATGTACTCAAAAGTTTGTTAAAGAAGAAAAAAGAACAAATTTATGATCTAATATTATCTTAATCTGCACTTTTTTTTCTAATAATTTTTTCCTTGGTGTATATGTAGAGAGGAAAAGAAGCATCAATATAAGCATTTACGTAATTTTTTTCATGCTGGATAAATAATTTCAAGTGTTTGAGGTGGGCTCGGCTCCGGCAAGGGTTGCCCAAAAACTTTACAGTTCTTGAAAGTTAGTTTGGCCGGAATCAAAGTTTAAATTAGTTTGGCCCCTGTGGCTTCGCTCGAGGACATTTCTAGTCTATAATTTTGAATTGAAATGGATCTGCAATTATCACAACTGTGAAGCCTTCTTTTTGAAGACCACACAACTTTAAAGGATTGGATGATCTTTAAGTGACAAAAACCTCTCAGTTCTTTTTCAGACAACATCCAAACATGTGCATGCATAGGATCTATCGACGTGCTGATATATTCTTCCACTTTCTTTTTTGTGTATATTAGAAAAAATGAAAAGCTATGTTTACTTTGTTTTTCACACATAAATTCACTGTTTGTGCAATCAAATGTATTCTACAAAATATATGATTTTCTTAGTAGTAAAGGAGACCAGACACACCAGGGCACACCTCTGGTTTCCCTAGTCCATAAGATTAATGAAACCAGAATAGCAAAATCTCCATTCTTTCCATTATTTCTGAAGAAAAGAGTCAAATGGTTTAGAGCTAGATCTTTGATTCATGACATGCAGGGAGGCATACGCAGATTTTGCTGACTTTTGTTTCAAGACATTTGGTGATAGAGTGAAAAATTGGTTCACTTTCAATGAGCCAAGGGTGGTGGCAGCTCTTGGATATGATGAGGGTAAATTTGCCCCAGGAAGGTGTACAAACTGTTCAGCCGGTGGGAACTCTGCTACTGAGCCTTATATTGTTGCCCATAATCTCATCTTATCTCATGCTGCTGCTGTTAAGAGGTACCGGGAGAAGTATCAGGTATGAATTACCTGTCTTAGCCCAAAAAAAAAAAAAAAAAAACAGCTTGAATTCCTATGCTTAGACTATCCTGAAAATAGTGAATGGATTGCTTCTTTACAAGTAATGGTGTGGGCTTTTAACATTCTGCCCTCCTACAGCTCCACACCAAAAGTCATGTGAACACTGCTATTAATCATAACAATTAATTTGAGTGAGCACTTTTGATTGATATGCTGATAAAGAAGAAGTGGGACAAAATTAGTTGTTTTAAATGATCATTGCCGATGATCGTTGACTGGAAGCCTATATATTAAGGTTTTCAAGCAGGATGATTCTTGGGAGGATATAATTCAAATCATTAGTTTCAGAAGACTCTTAAGGCAAATTTGTAGTGGTGAAACAAAAATTATAGGTGCTCCCAGATAATAATACTTGACAGGCTAAACTGGAAATAAGAATTGGATTCTCTTGGATGCTTTTTGTTATGAACATCTTATGCAGCAATTAATGATTGCCAATAAAATCATGCATGACAGGCTACACAGAAAGGCAGGATTGGAATTCTCCTGGATTTTGTTTGGTATGAACCTCTGACCATTTCGAAAGCTGACCAAGCAGCAGCTCAAAGAGCAAGGGATTTCCATTTGGGATGGTAATTATCAAAACATTGTGAAGGAATGAGAAACATTCATTACACTAACAAATGTTTGATCTTCCTCTATCCTACTTTGCAGGTTTCTTCACCCTATTGTCTATGGTGAGTACCCAAAGACAATGCAGGAGATAGTTAAAGAGAGGCTTCCAAAATTCACAGTGGAAGAGATTAAGATGGTGAAAGGGTCTATAGATTATGTGGGAATCAACCAATATACTACTTACTACATGTATCATCCGCTTCTTCCTGCACCACAAAAGCCCACTCGTTATGCGAATGATTGGAATTGTGGATTTGCTTGTGAGTCCTCAACTCCCTGCAGGATGCTAAAACCGTGCCTAACATTTTATTACTTCTAATTAACTCTCTTGTGGTTTCTCCTCAATTTTGCAGATGAGCGCAATGGTGTACCTATTGGACCGCGGGTAATACAATTTTTATCTGTGTCTTTGACGTTAATTCTTGATTGATGATATTATAATAGTTTTAAAAGTTCTATATCTTGTATTCCCAAAATTATAAACTCAATAATTATAACTCATTTATTTGCTTAAACAAGATAAGTTGGCAGTGTTGAATGGAAAAAACTGGAACAAAATTTGCAGGCACATTCTGATTGGCTGTACATTGTCCCATGGGGGATGTACAAAGCAGTGAGCTATGTTAAGGAACAGTATGGCAACCCAACTGTGATCCTATCTGAAAATGGTATCAAATACACAAACCATTTCTCTTCTTCTTCTTCTTTTATTAAAAAAATTTCCCCCTCACTTGCTGTGCTATGATGACAGGAATGGATGATCCTGGTAACATCACTTTACCAAAAGGTTTGCATGATACAACAAGAATCAATTACTACAAGTCTTATATAACTGAGCTCAAGAGGGCAATTGATGATGGTGCAAACGTGATCGGTTACTTTGCTTGGTCTTTGCTTGATAACTTCGAATGGAAATTAGGTTACACATCAAGATTTGGGGTGGTCTATGTTGACTATAGAACCCTAAAGCGGTACCCTAAGATGTCAGCATATTGGTTCGGAGAGATGCTTCGGAGGAAAAAGTAGTGGCTTCGGTCATGTTTATTGTCTACTTGCTGCCTTTTTGTTGTATCATTGTGTTGGCTGAAGTAACAAGTCTGATTGTTCAAGTTGAGCTTCTTGTGGTAATGAAGGAGATGGTTAGAATTTTGGTATATGCACAAGAGACTCTTGCATTTGAAGTATGCTAATTGTTGAAGTTCTTGGATGCTCAAGAAAGATTATAGGAACCAAGTTTAATAATATAGAAAGAAAAAACAATAACAGTATAACACCATTTGAGAGATAACAGTATATAATCTGAAAAAAACTCAAAAGATGGATGGAATGACAAATTAATAAGCAAGCTTCAACACATTTTCATTTCTTAGTATTTTATAAGGTTTTGGCTATGACGTCGTATGGAGAATAGATGATTCTAATCTTCCACTCTGGATCTATATGTGTAATCACTGATCACTTGCACGCGCAATTCATGGCTAGAAATAAATTAAAAAGAAATCCTAAAATTTTTATAGTCTCCTTAAAATAAAAAAGAAAGTGAAGCTGGCATAAGCCAACCCATGGACTCCCTCTTCTTGGTTAGTTTTGAGATATGAGTGACAAATTATGCCCCAGGTAGACCATGTACAATAAATAGGTTGGATACTAGGGTTTGTTCTTTGTAATCCAAGCATCAATAGATAGGTTGGATAAAGTTTTTTAACCCAGGTTGAGCATGACCTGATTCATATCCAAGCAGCGACCCTGCTAACTTGCAAAAAAAAGGGTTCAACTCTTCAGTTGCGCTAGTATTTGTATTGTCCTTGATCAAATGTTACGCTCTCTCCTAATTCAATTTCCCAAATTTACATGTATTTGTTCATACATATTAATCAATTCACATGTTCGTTAGGCTTCCAGAATGTTTGTGCTCACTAATGATCACTAAGCTTTTGTGCCTAGTGAGGATTCCCCCTCTTTTTTTTCCTTGATGACTGCGATAATAGGTCTGCAGGGCCATCCACAGTGATGCCACCTTCAGCATAAGATCTTTTCGATATATCTATAACTCAATACTAAAATAACAATTATGTTGGAATGTCAGTGGTTTGCATATAGTTCTCTTTTATATGTTCATGTTGATGAAACATTTTTTACCAGTCTGATGAACAGAATTTTTCACTAGAAGTTTGTGTTACACTGGATAGAGCTGAGCTCTCTCTTCAATGATGGATCTGACAGAGTGTAGTCCATTGGACAATTCTTTGGGCCCTCACTCAAAGCCATTGGAGAAGTAGTAGTCTAAAAAGGAGAAACTAGGCTGGAACTTTGTGGACTGTGACTTTGGTCTGCCGGAGCGTAGGCAAAACTGGCCAGTTTCTCAAAAGCGAGGCATTCCATCCCCTCTCAAAACTACTCACCAGATGGGAAAGGGACCACATAATATACCTTCAAGTTCTCAGCTCTTCTTCCAGACCTCTCTCTTTCATTGCCTTTTCTTCCCCCATTTCGGCAACCTACCGGTGAAAATTTATGTAAAAAATGCATGCTTAAAATAAGGAACATTAATATTCTAAAATTCACATTACTAACGCACTATTGCATTATATGTTTATATTATTATAAGAATATTCTGTTATGCAATATCATATGTTTACATATGAATTGTAATTTTATAGAGTAAAATTATGTTCTATAAATACTAATACGGCATTATAATGCCTATTATGAGTACTCATAACTGGAAGGGGTGCATATGACGACCCGTGCGGGCGTGTGCTTAGTTCCATGTCAGTTATTCGCTGGATAAATCTTGAATACTTATATAGGATTAAGAACCCAAATAATATATTCCAGCTAGCCATTTTGGATCGAGTTTTACGTTGTGACAAATGGCCCATGGGCCAATCATGTGATTGGATTTGAAGGGAGGAAGTATGCAAGGATCCATGCGGGCGTGTGTTTAGTCTCACATCGATTATTTGCTGGATAGATCTTGCGAATCTTTTTGAGTGAGGTCTTAGTTAGCCGCATTGCTCCAAGTGCAGTCAAATCAAAATGCATCACCCGGCGTTTCTTCTTCCATACTTCATGGACGATGGTGCATAATGATGCAAAAACCTGTCTTGCACCCCAGTCCACAGCCTTCTACAAATATCTGTGGGATGTTGAGTGAGCTTCTGAAAAAGAGGCAAACCTAATAGACGGTCAGCTAAGCTCCAGGTGTTTATTTTGTTAATTTACTCTATGCTTGTGGAAGGGGTTAGAATGATCTGGAAAATGTTTGTCATACGGAAGGACTTAAATAATTCATGCTATCAGTAGGCTTCAATTCAAAGCCTAAGGTAGCTGGCCCAGTGTCGTAGTTACAATAATTTGTTTTCTCCGTGTCATTGCTCTTATCTGGCAGTCAGAAAGGGACACTGTTCCTCACAATCATTTGAAGATATCTTGTTCCAGTTATATAATTAATTTCTTAACTAAGAAGATTTACACTAAATTGGACCCTTGGTTGTTTGAAGTGAACAAAAATTATATGAGGCAGACACTATAAAATATCATATAGGACGAGATTCCTATTTTGCTACGTTTTCTCTGGCATCTATTTTAAAGAGGAAATCCAAAAGTAAAATAGGAAAAAACTCTCCATACTAGTGAAGTTCATTATTCCTATATAAAAAAAAAAATTGCATATGCATCATTTCTTTTTCTCGTCAAGCCTCTTCATTTATTCTCTTTCGTATTAGGTCATCTTTCCCATCTGTAAGGTTTTCCTTCTTTTCTTTAGTTCCTTTCTCTCCTCCAATCTATCTCTTTTTCAGAATCTTTACACCTAAGAGTTCATAAAATCTAAGGAATGATATATATATAATTTCTTATATTAGACAAAATTACAAAAGTGCGTACTGGTATTAATGAATACCATATTCTGAAAACTATATATCAATTTATCTAGAGGTGTGTATTAGCTTGCTTAATAACTAACTTTACTTGGAATATATCGCTTAGCCATATAGTGTATACGAGCCAAAAGCATGTTTTAGAAACTGTGTATTGATTTATCTATATGCATATATTTGATTGTTGTTGAATATGTATAAAAAAAGCTTGCAGTATGTATTAAAAAATTGATGAGTATGTATTATCCGGCCATGTAATATGTATTAGCAAACATAATGTTTTGAAAACTATGTATCGATTTGCTTAGAGCTGTGTATTAGGTTCCCGGATGACTAATTTGTTAAGTGTGTATCATCTGATTGTGTACTGTGCACTAGTGAATACCATATTCTATATATGGTATCCCGCTCTAATAGCTCCGAATAAATTAAATACATGATTATATATCAATTTACCTAAATATATATGTAGGCTTTCTATATGACTAATTTGTTCGATGTGTATTACCTAACCATGAAGTATGTACCGATAAAGAGCATGTTTTGGAAATGAGGAAGAAAAAAAGATACCACGTGCGACTTCCTTTCTTTTTTTTGATATTTTTAATCACGGGACTAACAACTCTATTAGTAAGAGAAGTCATGGACTTTTAGATGGTACTAAGAGAAATGTGGCAAAATAAGAAGCCCGCTCCATATTTTCTTCTCAGTGCTCGCCCCATATAATTATATTCATTTGAAGTTGATATTACTTGCACTTCTCAAATGCTCCTAGTCTTATTAAAGACAATGACTTTCTGTTATGAATCATTTTGAAAATTCCCTAATCTGTTTGTTTACTAGTCTTTAAACCTGCCTGCATTACTCCAATCATGCTTTCTAAATTTTTGTCGTCCAATATAAACTTACAAGGATTATGAAACCAACTACATCAATCATGACATAGCCCATTTAAAGTACCATAGAGGCATAGGGCCTGCCCCCTTTTTTATTCCTGGTCGGGTAGCGTCTGCCTGCGAATTAGTTGACCTTTATGCTTGTATTCCCAAGTTTTTCCGAGTTCAAACCATTTGCATATACAAACATATACACAGAGAGAGAGAGAGAATCCTTCAAACTTGGATATATATCCTGAAATAAAGCTAACTTCTTTGTCTTGATAACTACTATATTATAATATTTGCCCTCCACTGCCTCTGCAATTATGCCAGCAAGCTCTCATGGTGGCATAAATCCCTTTGTTGATGTATGCACAATAATTTCTTTTTGCACCTAAGGGAACCTAATCAATGACGGGTCGGTTTACAATCCTAAAGTTATCAGATTTACTAAATCATTGAGCTTTACTTAAAGATAGAGCTTTCGTCTGGTAATTAATTTAATAAGCCCTTGAATTATTGCCTTAATCCAGGATCGCGACCACCGTCCATACTCATTACCCAACTTGATATGATAATGTTTTTCAATCAAACTTGTTTTGCTTTACCAAAGATTAACATCATTCAAAGCGGCGCAGCATGGCTGTCCTCGCAAACAAACAATGCTGGAGAGGCAGCAAATAAGTAGTACTTTTTTATAGCTTAATCTCCTTGTCAACAAAGTTCGGCTCATTGTTGCCCTATAAGCTTATAGTTTATTGATGGTGTGGACCCTTGGCCCTAATTCTCTTCTTTGTTTGGCCGATCTTTCATGATTTGCAGCGGCACCAATAGGTTATTGTTGGATGGACCACAAAACATTTTTGTTTCTTCTATTTTTGATTTGCAAACACAAAAAACATATTTTTATCTCCTTTACTTTCTTTTCATTAATATAGTTGAACAATTGATGTTAAGTAAAACGAGAGTATGATTTTCTCTTGGATTTCTTAGTAATCTCTCTGTAGTATTTCAATTACCATTAGTGCTTATATAGTTTGTATCAGTACTTAATTACCTAGTTAAATTTTGTACACATCCTAATTTTGTAGTAACCTAAAAACTGGGGTAAATATGTTGTAAGTTGAATCTTTTCTTTCCTTTTCCAATCTTAAAGTGGAGTTAAAAGCTAGAGTGCATAGGACATACGCAAGGATGATGAGTATTTCTATTTACCCTAATGATTTAAGCTTTAAGTTGTGGTTCCTCTTTTCGTAGCAGCAAAGCAGTAAGCTGTTGTTTTCACTTCATTTTTAAGGCAAAATCCTTTGTATGGGCGGTGAAAGGAGGTGCGACCTTATTATTTTTAAGTGAGAAGTGTGGTTCTCGGATGAATTATTGTTTCCAGATCAGTCACCTACTCCTCTTTAGCAATGAGAATTAGTAAGTATTTGTTTGGAAGCTTTTCCTAGTTGCCCACGTGGCACTTAGCTACCAAATATACTCTGTGAGTCCCTCTAATTTCCTTTGGATATAGGTAAGCTGATAGTGATCAGTATTATATAATTGTAAACTTGAGCAAACTATACGATGAGCAATCTAATGGCATACTAATCAACAAAAAGCTCTGCATTCCAAATAAATATCCATTAGAGAACTATATTATGACCAGAATAATCAATTAATAATCAGTTCTCTCCTTAATTCTTATTAGATATGTTATTTTTCCTTAATATGCCAAACAACATTCACATTAAACATTCAAGATCAGAGCCTCCACTTTTTCATAAGTTATGCTAATATACATAAAACACCCTCAAAACGTTACATGATCGATTACAAAATGAAAAAGAAATGCAGAAACTCAACACCACACTCGTACCTAACTCCAAAGTAATGAAAGCAAAAGCTATCCCTGCTGCATCGGAAAGGAAGTTAACAGACTGACTAGATTTATCAAAAACACTCCAAAACCTATTGACAAGAGCTTCTTCTTCCCTGTAACAAAACCGTATCATCTTGTGTAGCATTAATTCTCCCCATCAACCCCTTACCAAGTTCACTGAGCTCTTTTACATGATGGAGCATGCATTTGGGTTCTCGTCACTGAAGAATGCCATGTATTTCTCTTCGGGTGCATGAGGGTTAGGCACTGCCTGGGCCACATTGCGTACAAAGCCGGAAGGTGCCTTCTTGTCGTAGGCCCCGGCAACGTAAGGGTAAGCAACCAAGTTGTAAGGGACGTAGGGCCAGAACTCTGCCACCTTTCCTGTGCTCTTCACCTTCTTCAGGACCTTGTTCGGTTCGATGTGGCCGGTGACTGTCACCCTGCTTTGCTTTCGGCTCACGTTCACTGATGTCACACCTAAAGACAATGCCCAGTTCAGTTTCATGTCGAAATCAGAGATTATATCCCTTCTTTACCAGAAATAAGGGCAATTTTATCTAGCATCTGGAATTATCTCCTAAGAGAAACATATCTTTCTTCCTCTGTTCTCTACTTTTTTAAAGACAGACTTCATCTAGTGCTTTAATTAGGCCATCCGACCTCCTCCTCCTGCTCTTCTTCTTCTTCTCAGTTTCTAGTATTCTACTTACAGAAAAGAGCATAACAAAAAAGTACTTACTGAGACACAAGAAAATAAGAAACTCAAACTGGTGACCTATTCAGGCTTTTATATTGAGTTCCATGAAACATTGCGTAGTTTCTGTTGATGTACCCATAAGGATAGGCTTGGTGAGGAATAAATAATCGACCTCTTCTTATAAACTTGTTTCATACTCTCTCTCTCTCTCTCTCTCTCTCTCTCTCTTCCCTGTCAGTATTGCTAACAGGGGAATTTCACCACCTTACTGAGTTTGTTCTTTAAAAATAAAGATTATAAGTAGTGCCCGTCAATTAAGTTTAGATACCTTTCTGTTAACTTGAAGAAACCATTAAATTTCATCTATATTATATTAGTCACACGACTCTGTTCTCCAATCTGACTCACTCAAACATTATTTAAGAACAATATGAAATAGAGAAAGAGAGATTTGTCACCTTTTAATGAGCTAACAGCATGCTTCACTCTCCTTTCACAACCATCACAGTCCATCTTCACCTTGATGTCCACAGTCTGATTGACCCCAAACAAACCAGATAAAACTCTTTAGATTCTTGTCGAAATATGTTATGCAGGGGAAAAAGAAAACTCCATTTCTCTTCTCAAGTTCTTATGCTCTACAAGAAAAAAGAGAGAAAGCAATACAAACGGTTGTTTATGGTCCTGATGATGCTCTTCTCACCTGCA
Source organism: Phoenix dactylifera (assembly GCF_051530095.1). NCBI lineage: Eukaryota > Viridiplantae > Streptophyta > Magnoliopsida > Arecales > Arecaceae > Phoenix > Phoenix dactylifera. Next base: position 24,981,294 of record NC_143198.1, on the reverse strand, counting down.
GTGGCTTTCTTTTTTTCCTTTTCAATGCTCTTCTTGTGTCTGCAACACTGCAAAAGTTGGACAGGTAGTCAAGTGCACCCATTTTGCCTCACACACACACACTCGAGAGAGAGAGAGAGCGAGAGAGAGAGAGAGGTTGAGGAAAATGGAAGGAGAACTAGTGTATTTATATGAGTAGGATGCTGAATTATTATCTTCTAGCAGCTCCTATTGCCTGCTAATTATTAATAATTTCCTCTAGTAAATCTGAATTAATTTAACTATATAAGAGTGACCGGTGTGCATCCACCATAAGAAAAATCCTGTGAAGTCTCGATCAAAGCCATGTGGCGTAAGATCGATCGACTGTCATTATACATACATAAAAGCCCAAAGCCATCCTTCATACCATTAATTCTGGTAATGGTTTCCATCACTTATACAAACCCTACTGTCGAAAACTGGTGGCATGGCGCTTTCGGTGCCTGATGTAATTGGTTCTTGGCACCATGATGGAGGCCACATGTGATGGGAAATTTCTACAGCTGGGCTTGCGGAGGTTGCCATGATCTCTTTGTTGGCACCATAGTTTGTTCTTCTAATGGGTGCCACCAAGCAAGCATGGTCCCCCTTTGCAGCTAAACATTTTCTTTCCAAAGGCTGATTGGTCTTCAACTGCTCAAACAGTGATTATTTTTCAAATATCTTGAACACTTGATGAAATTGAGAAGTTAGAACTTATCATCTCATTATTCTATTTTGGCTAATATTTTTCCTTGCTCTCCTTTTGGATGCTACAAATCAAGTCCACCTATAAAACTCAACTCATGGTTCTTCCCTAGCTAGTAGAACAAACCTTCAGCTTATGATAATAGCTTCCTCCTTTGTTTAAAAACAGGACAATCTTTTGGTGTGTTGTCATGCACTGAATAATCTCTACTATTATAATACAAATGTTTGGGGACACATCTCCATCATAGATTTTTCCACTATCATGGACCTTTGACTGTATATATCTTTTTTTTCTTTCTAATTTTTCTTACAGTTTGTTTCATACCATTCAAATTGTTTTCATTCATACATACATGTGTGAAGGTGTCGTGCATATAATTGTTGTTGGTGCACACTAGGCAGAAAAATATGTGGGTTGCAGTTAAGATCCATCACAGATTCATGGTGAGTGGTATAAATTGTTTGTAGAAACTATCATGTAAATCAGAATTTTCTTGAGAGGATATTAGATAAAATCAGACTAAGGTAATTTTATCAGTGTTTTTTTTAAAAAAAATTCTGGATCTTTTTAAAATTTAATTGAATTATATCTCTAATGGACAATTCACAAAGAAAATAGTTACATCTTCTAAAACTGAGAGGAGGTACAAATTGTCCTCTCGTACCTAAAGATGTATAAAATCCCACATCTCCCTTTGCCTCTAATCGTGTAATCATCAAACTGTTCTTTTTCTTCCTCTGTTTCCTCTGTTTGCTTCTCCGTATGAATTAGAAGTCTCAGGGTGTGGTGGTCATTGGCTGCATTTGTTTGGAGTTGATTCCTACCAAATCCATGAGCATGACTTCCCACAGCTATAAATCTAATTGATCTATTGTCCCTTCATTCTTCGGGTTTTATGATATATATGGCTTCGCATTTAACAACAGGAGGCCACTGATCTACAAGTTCCTGAAAATCTAGATTTTTTTTTTCTTTTAGTTTCTTTTAAAACACATTTAGTACATCATTCTATTGACCTCAGGAGAAGCATCCATGCCTTCAAAACTTTTTTTGATGTAAAAAGAGGCAAAAGGAGCCACCCAGCTTTTATTGAAGATTAATCGTATTTACAACAGAGATGGGGGCAGAGATGAGTTACATTGTCAAACGAGAAGAGGAACAGATGCGGCAAAAAGAAGTTAAATAGTTCCAAACCAAATATCTGATACTTAGGACAAAGAATGTTGATGCTTATGCCTTCAAAACTTTAGTAATGGTCTCTTGCACTAGCAACACCATGTGTGCAGATTGGAGTCCTGCTAAACCAACTTGGTGAATAATAAAAGGAATCTACTTTGGCAGAAATTCTGGATCCAGATAACCTCAGATGAGCTTTGGATATAAATAGATATGGCATCAACACTGACTGCAATTGTGACCCAGTGTGTGCGTTGGCAGAGATCATCATGCATAAATTCGGCTGAGTCAAGTTTGGAGTTGATCAGGCTGCAGACTTTGATTAGGTTTAGTGCCTATTAAATATAAGGTTAATTTCTATAGTTTTTTTATAGTGATGCCACAATGTAATCAACGGTCGAAACTAAATTGTACTCTTTTTATTGCTTTTGTCCTTCCATATTTTTTGTTTCTTCTTTTAATTTGGGTGGAGTCTCCTGGCCATTAAACTTCAAAGGGGACAAAAGGGGAAGAAAAAAAGAAAGGTGCAAAGAAGACCCCAGTTTACAAGAACGGCAAACCGAGCTACGTCTAGTATGTTTTTGTTGTTCCTCCAATTGGATTTGTTAGAAATAGAGCTGGAAACGAGGAAGGACAAAGCGTTCATATTCTCATTCAATAGATACACGTTGCCCGCAACCGTAGCTTTTCAAATTTAAGAAGGCACTTGATCAGACTGATATGGAGCATGGATCCTTTGCGTGTGCATGCGACACCACAGAGTGTAGTGCAGCTGCAGATGGCAGCCATCAAGAGATGGGCGCCCATCAAACAAGGCAGTCCATGAGCTTGTTGAATGTCAAATTTATCGATAGTAGAGGAGATCTCCTTCACCTTCTGCAGCTACTTCAACATTATAGGATCTCGGGTTTCAGACTCTTCTCGAACTTGGTTAATGATCAGTTGGGAATCATTGGAGGTCTTCATTAGGGTTACCCCAACGGCTTAGGCTAACCTCCATCCGATGATCACTGCCTTGGATCCGCTTCATTGTTGGAGGTCTTGAAGTTAAACCTCAGGGCATGCTCGGCCATGACATCCTCAAGGTTGGCGAGGATCTGCTCAGCTCTGCATCCTTCTATATTGGAGAACCCATCAACATGGAGTGTCCAAAAAAGTCGTACCCCTGATTTGTGTTGCTTAGACTCGGCTTTGGCTTATGTTTAGTCTTCATACTCAGCTTTCTTCAGCAAAGTACACTCAATAAGGAAGTCAGCAAGTATCTGTGCTTTAATGGCAGCTTTGGGCCAATAATTTGTATCGAACTCTCCTAGCTCAACGATCTACTTGACCAAGCGGCCAAAAGTATATGTACCTACTTCAACAATTGACCAACCATCACCGTGATGGTATGAGCTTGAAAGTGCAGTCATAATCTTCGAGCTGAAATAATCAGGATATATGCCATTTTCTCTATTCTTGGGTACCTTGCTTCAGTATCCCGAAGTAGCTTGCTCATATAGTAGACAGACCTCTGATTTTCGTGGTCTTCTCTAACAAGAATCGAGCTAATTGCTAAGAAAAAGACGACTATGTAGAGATACAGATTCTCTCTAACCTCGGGTTTAATGAGAAGTGGCAAAGACCTGAGGTATTGCTTTAGCTGATTGAATCGGCATTCTTTGGTCCATTCAAACTTCTGGCATTTTGTAGGATCTTGAAAAGGGGGAGACACCTTTCTACCGACCTAGACATAAATCGGCTTAAAGCAATTATCCGACCAGTAAGCCACAGGGCTTCTTTGACTGTCTTTGGAATAATCATTGCCAACACTGCTCGGATCTTCTCTAGGTTGGCTTCAATTCCTCGTTGGGTTACTATGAAACCCAAAAACGTCCTCGAGGTGACTCTGAATGCATATTTGCTTAGATGGAGCTTCATACTGCATTTCCTTAAAGTATGGAAGGCTCCATATAGATTGGTGACATGATGTTTAGCCTGATGGCTCTTCACAAGCATGTCGTCCATGTATATGTCTATGTTCCAGCCGATCTAATCCCTAAAGACTCAATTAACCAGCCGTTGATATATAGCTCTGGTGTTCTTCAATCTAAATGGTATCATCCAAAAACAATATAACCCTTTGTCAATGATGAACGCTGTTTTCTGCTCATCCTGGGGGTATATCCTGATCTGATTGTATCCTAAGAATGCATTCATAAAATTAAGAAGCTAGTGACACAAGGAAGCATCAACAAGTTGGTTGATCCTCGAAAGTAGAAAGCTATTTTTTGTGCCAGCATTGTTAAGATCGATGAAATCGATGTAGATATTCCATCTGTTGGCCTTTTTGATGAGCACCATGTTGGCTATCCATTTTAGATTAGTCGTTTCATCGATGATCTCGACCTTCAGGAGCTTATTGACCTCTTTGTTGATGGCTTGTTGTCGCTCAGGGGCGAAGCTTCTCTTTTTTACCATATTGGCCAATGCTTGAGGTCTACATTCAACCTGTGTATCATAACAAAAAGATCTATACCTAGCATATTAATGGCTGACCGAGCGAACACGTCGGCGCTGGAGTAGAGGAATTGGATAAGTTGGTTCTTCATTTTCTTATCATGCAATGAGCCGATATGGATTACTTGGCTATCTCCCTCATCGAAAAGTAGGATGGAGATGAGTTCCTCAGCTGCTTCCCCACGTTGTTCCTTTTGTTCATGTCGGACATCGAGACCTTGAATGGGCAATATTTCTAAGGGTTTGATATTTTTTTCTGAGGGTGGCCATGTGGCATTGCCGAGCCACCACTTAGTCGCCCTTGATGGAGAATCTTATCATCAGGTGGTAAGTGGATACCACAACTTGTATTTTGTTTAATTTGGGTGGACCAAGGATTGCGTTGTATGCTGAGGAAACCTGTTGGACTAGAAAGTCTAGGATGATGGTCGCCTATCGAGGTTCTTGGTCGGTTGTGACTAGAAAGGTGATTACTCTCTCCACCGATATAGGGTCTTCGTAAAAACCGATCAAAAGCGAGTCAACTCTCCTTAGCCAATCGACTGGCAAATTTATTTTTTAAAATGCCTCATAGAACAAGATATCTGCAGTGCTTTCATTATCTACAAAACTCTTCTTACAACATAATTTGCTACTATAAGAGAGACTACAACTGCATCATCATGGGGGGTTTGCACCTCCCCCAAGTCGACATCAAAGGAAGATATGACTTCCTTAGATTTTGGTCTCTTCAGGGTTGAATCTCCTGATCTGGCTGCTCAAGCGTAAGTTTTCCATGCCAACAAACTCGACCCTCTTGTTGCAGGTCTGCTTGAGATGATATTAATGACCCCCACTATGGGCCAGTGGTGTTCTAGCTTTTTAGGTAAGTTTGTCCCACCATGCTCCTTCTTCTTGATGTCATTTTTATACGTACCAACCAAGATATCCTTGGTGAATTAGAGCCTCGGTCTTGTTCTTTAGTTGAGTGCACTCTTTAATGTCGTGGTTGTGCTCCCTATCGAAATAATAATATTTTTTAGGATTCGTAATAGCTGAAGGTGTCTTTATCTTCTTTAGTCATTGCAAATACTCCCGACATTCTATTTCTATCTGAAATTGGGCTCTAGGTATGTTGAGATGAGTATACCTCTCATCTGTCATTGGCAACCATCCCTATCATTTTTGGGCCTCTTTCTCGGTTCTTCTCTTTCTTCTCAACATCCTTTTCTGCCCTTTCTGTCTTAGTTTTCTTCCCTTTGAGCTGCTATTGCCTCTTCGGCCTTAGTATATTTTTTAACTCGAGATAGCAGCTTGCCCATATCATTAGGAGTCCTCTTTTCCAAGCAGAGGTAGAAGTGAGAAGATTTCAACCCGCTCCTTACTATTGATATGCAATTTTCTCATCCAGGTCATGAATCTCCAACATCTCCATGTTGAAGTAGTTGATGTAGCTTATGAGGAACCCATCTTTTCTTTGCTTCACTGCAAATAGACTGGTGGTATGTTTCTTCTGCTTCCGGCTGCTCACAAAGTGAGCCATGAACTGGCGGCTGAGCTGATCGAAAGAATGAATAGATCCTGCTCGAAGACTAGAATACTAGAGGCAAGCTGCTTTCCTTAGAGTGGCTAGGAAAGCTTGACATAAAACTATATTAGTTGCTCTCTATAACATCATGAAAGCCTTAAAACTTTCAAGGTGTTCCATCGGGTCCGAGGTGCCATCATACATCTCAAATTGGGGTATCTTGAATCTTCTTGGCAATGGTTCATCTATAATCATCTTGGAGAATAGTGGGTTGGTTTTAATCTCCAGATCTTCTCCATAGCCGGCTTGCCTTTCTCTCAGGCCTTCGATCTTGTTGTTCATCTCCTCGATCATTCAATTGAGATTGGCCTATCTCTTAGAGAGCTTTTTCGGCTAGGAGAATTTCGAATTTCTCAGGCTAGAGCCCATTTCAGAATGAACACTAGGATGATCATCTTCTAAGTGTCGGCTGAAGTTTTCTAGGCAACGATCAATGTGTTGTGCTAAGCCATCCTGATGATCTGATGACATGGCAGTAGTTTGCTGATTCAGACATTGCATACCCCGAACTACCTTCGTCAGAATCTACACTTATTGGACTAGCATATTATATTGCTCGACCGTTACCACTTTAGAAGTTGGTTGTAAAGTCAGAGACCATTGAGAGCTAGGTTGGGAGTCATTGGATTCCTGTTGGGGTTGATTGGTGGAATGGTGGTTATTTCAACCAGACTTTATCTCTTTTAGATTTCTAGAAAAACCTCAAAAGAAGAGGACATTTCCTCTAGCACAATTCTATTATTGCTTAAAATCCAACTTAACGGGTGGACGAGCTGGCGGATGAGATGCTCTGCTCAGTTGAGTTGGAGGAATGTAGCATGGTGTTGGAGTTGTTCTGCAACCACATAAAACAATCAGAGGGTCATTGGAATATGTCTTTCAAGAAAAAGCAGGAGAGATAAAAGAGAGATAAAAGTATGAGAGTATCGTATTCAGATCTTTCTTTATACTTGAGGGTCCCTATTCTTGATTGTTATAGAGGAGAGAATGCGAATTTGTGCAATTAGGATTGCACGATTCGCGAACGAGCAGTTAAGTGCTTTTCATATCTTCTGATCGGGATGGTTATAATATTTCTTTTTAAGTGTATTGTAATCGGGCACTTTTTCTTATCTGCTAATCTGGTTATTTACGATATATTTTTTTTAAATATGTTGAGATCGTGCTGGGCAATAATTAATCGTGTTAATTGTTTGAAGATTTAATTATCTATTAATTTTATTGAATATGTACCGTCATTTGGCAGGCTGAGTTGTGATATAAAATTTTAAAGACAATAAATTTGAATTATATAAAATATATTCTCAAAGGTACAAAAATGGTTGCTCTCGGTCTCACCGAGTCAGCTTGAAGAAGCCGAGTAGCCGGAAACCCAACCCAGCCCATACGAGGCAAACACAGGACGGTATTCGGGAATCGGGATGGTGCGTGCTTTGCACCGTAGGCGGGCTATACAGCTGTCGAAAACGTGCAGTCACCGAACCGAAACACCGCGCCCGTTTCCTCTGGACTGCCCGGTCTCCCTCACTTGACTCTATATGCAGTGACCAGTAAGCTCATGAATCTGCAGCGCTTCCCGAAGCTCCCATGGCCGCCGCAGCTTCTCTCCCTCTTCCCTTCCTCCTCTCAACCAAATTCCGAAATTACCCTTCCTTCCCCCTAAGTCAAATAAGTCTAGCAAGAACTCCAGCACTCCTCCTGCCCACCACCGCCACCGCAACCGCCACCGCCACCGCCACCAACAGAAGAAGGCAGGTATTATCGGCCCACATAACGCCTTCTCTCCTCTTCTTTCTTTAAACCTTTTGACTTGTTACGTTCTTTCTTTTTTTCTTTTTTTCTTTCTTTCCTCCCAGGGCCCAGCTCCTCACCTGCTGCCTCGCCGTCGACCGCGAGAGCACCGACCTCCCCAGCTCCACCCCGATCCCGACACCCGGCGCCGAGCTCCGCGTTGTATTCTCCGGCGGAGGCTCCGGTGGCCACATCTACCCGGCGATCGCCATCGCCGACGAGCTCAAGAACGCGTGCCCCGATGCCAAGATCCTCTTCATCGGCAGCGCCACCGGCATGGAGGGCGTCGCTGTCCCCACCGCGGGCTACGACTATGCCACCGTCCCCCGGTCCCGCCTCGTCCGTCCCTTCTTCCACCCCATGAACCTCCTGCTCCCCTTCCACCTGCTCTGCTCCGTCGCCGCCAGCTGGAAGATCCTCCGCGAGTTCCGCCCCCAGATCGTGGTCGGCACCGGCGGGTACGTCGCCGCCCCCGTGTGTTTCGCCGCTGTCCTCTCGGGAATCAAGATCGCGATCCAGGAGCAGAACAGCTTCCCCGGGCTCACCAACAGGGTCTTGGCGCCGTACGCCGAGAAGATCTTCCTTGCGTTCAATGGCTGCGTGAAGCATTTCCCCAAGAAGAAGTGCCTGGTGTATGGGAATCCCGTCAGGCTTTCTCTGAGGAGGTACACTTCCAAGGCGGTAGCCCGGTCTCATTTCTTCCCCAAGGCTGGGTCGGATAAGGCTCAGGTGGTGCTTGTGCTAGGGGGCTCGGCGGGTGCCGGTGCCATCAACGTTACTGTTCTGAACATGTACTATGAGATGCTTCTGGAGCACAAGAACAGATACATTATATGGCAGACAGGGGCTGAGGGATACCGTGAGATGGAGAGCCTTGTCAAGAACAACCGGCGGTTGCTGCTCACCCCGTGAGTCTTTCTATACTCACCTTTGCTATTTTTTTTAAAAAATTAATTCGTTATTTTCTTGTTCCAGACTGTTTAAGTAATTGAAGCACTTCAACCTGAATGTTCGATGGTGGGCTAAGGGTTTGAACCTAAAGATTTTGTAGATGCCAGTATCATTTGTGTCTAAAAGAGTCCAACACTTATGTGGAGTTTAAACTCTTTTGATGCTTAATATTTGTATGCGGCATGAAAAGATAAATGAATAAGGTGAGAAAAGCGAACTGTAACAGCCATACATATGAGGCCTTTAAAAGGAGACCTCCTATAAATTCAGGGGACTAAGAGACAAGATTGTCTTGCGTTGCTTAACTGAAAGGCATCAGTCTTTTGTGTATTGTGTTTGACTATTGTATCCTATTGTAACCTAAACTAATAGTGGCCAGAAAGCTAAATTCCCTTATCTATAGGTGTCTGGGATAAGTAATCACCTTTATCTACATTCAACTTCTTTTCTTCATGCCTAACAAAATTCTTCTGTGAGTCGAACTGTTAATCATAATTCAACCCCAAATGTGATGGGTCTTAAATGACAAGTATGGCAATTTCAGCATATAGATGAAATCATAATTTGGATTCTAGATCAACTGAAGATTGTCAATGATGGACACGCCAAACCCGGTATCAAGGAGGATGCCATTATATTGTGGGTAAACAAATTAGAAGTTGCCTTATTCCAACTCTATTAAGCTGTATTTGATTGCAAAGTTAACCTAGAGTAAATGGGTTAACATGCTCTACCCACTTTACTCTGAAATAAACTATGACACCCTACGGCTGCGTTTGATTCATGGATAACCTTCAATCAAGTGGTGGTTATTCATTTAACTAACCAAACACCTTAACTTTTTAGCTGGTTAAACTTAGTTTGTCAACACCCACAAACCAACTATGGTTAAAGATACTTAAGTCCTAATCCCCTTATTTTCCTACTATGTAACGCTTTTCTTGTTAACTCCCCCATTTATTATTGTGGCTAGGTTTGGGAGGGTCCTCTTTCACTGCGCCCCACCCTTCTTCCCCACTCCCATTCTCGGCAGCATTGTGGATCCTTCACCATCCTAGCCAACTCCTAGTCACAATCCCGATGGCATGGGTTTTGTGTTGGTCGGTGGGCCATAACCACTTCTTTTTGTCGCTTTTTGTTGGTGCTCATCAGTGCTACCCCATGATTCTCCATCGTTGGTTCTGATTCCCATTGTTGCCAGTGGTGGATCTGCACTCTCGGCCTCACTGAAGCTTGCTTGGTGGCCATGGAGGTCGAACTCGGTGGTTGGATCTCCTAATGCCATCTTTACCAACAAGGTGGTGTTCGTCGATGGTCCAATCCAACTTCACCAAGGTTATTCCTAGAAGTCGGATCTCCCTGTACCATCTTCTCCAGCGAGGTGGTGGTGGCTAATAGCCCAAGCTAGCTTCACCAAGACCATTCTAGGAATAGCCTAGAATAGACAATGTATAAGGACATTGCTCCCCACATTATTTTATTACCCCAAAATCATCATTTTTTCTATGGAGACAATGTATAAGGACATTGTTGTCCATACAGCACAAAAATGGGCCTTAACCACTTAACTCATGCTTTTTGCAACCAAATAGCTTTCTTGCCACTCCCCATAAGGTTAGTAGAGAAGCAGCCAAACATCACTTTTTCCAGCTACATGGTTAAATGGTGGATTCTACTTTAGCTGCCCCTTAGTTAACTATCCTGGAACCAATGCAGCCTATAAATTTAAAGCTAGTTGGAAAAAGTAGCTTTACCGACCTTTTAAAATATCCACTTTTCTCTTAAAATAAATTAGTTACTGTTCTAACATTTGGCGGGATAACGTAGAATAAAAAAGTTTGGCCTTTATTCTATTTAGATGTCCTTTAACTCTGAACCAATTGCAAACTTAACGCTTGGATGAAGCAGCTAACAAGGAGACTGCCCAAATGACATCTAGCAAATAGGTTCAAACATCTTCAAGGGGGTGGAATGTGTAAAACAAGATAGCCTTTAGATTTCACTACTTGAGTGTGAACTAGCTTACATGAAAGGAGTATTTCCTTCACCATAGCTGTCCTGCAGTCCTTATAAGAATTGTTCCACCAATAGTGGGTTAAAATGATCCGCAAGTCTTTATTAGGGCACAAGATAAAAACACCCAAAGTCTGATATCCTGCATCATGTAAAAAAAATCAATGCTATAGGAGATTGCGAGAATCAATTGCTTATTACCATCTGAACTATCTTTTGCTGCAAACTTCACATCATAGTATTTATTTTCTATTTTCAAATGTTATGTAATCCTTTTTTGTTCCTTCATTTGCTCTTTTTTTATGGAAATAATTGCAACTTTCACACCTTTCATTCTTGATTTGGATCAAGCACATTTCTCATGATTCCTTCAACATGTTGCCAATCCGCCAGTCTTTGATTCATTGACACTTGGCCACTTCCTAATCACATTTAGATAAGAGAGTCTCAGTAACATCTTTATACTACCTTATCCATCCCACAAAGAATAGGTGCCCCTAGCTGCTTGTAGGTTGGTGGCAGGGACATAGAAACATAAGTGCCTTTTCGTCTTCTTCCAATTTCAGATCAATATTGAGTGATCTTTCATGATTTTATTGAAGACATTCATATGATCCAATATCACTGTATTATTATTCATGCAAAGCCTGTACAAATATATCTTTTGGGTGCAACATGTTTGAAGGGGTTTTTGTTATGCATAATTTCTCCAGCTTAAATGGTATATTTGCACTAATCTTCTCATCTATCATATTGTACTCCATCTCATTTGCTAGGCACATAAGCTAAGCTTCATAGCCTATGGTTTTAGTCTTCATGTGCTTTTTCCTGATAAAGCCTTATGGTGGCCCTGTAGAACTGGAGGGGCCTTTACCTTCTTTTGCCACGAGCAAAAAATTTTCATCAAACTTCTCCGCTTAAAGCATGAAGCTGAACATCTTTGAGCATTTGGAGCAAGCTTGTTGCTTGGAAGCAGTCCACACAAACCTGAAATAACCAAGCATATGGCTGAGTTTTAGTTATGTCGACACGCAGCAAGAAGGGCATGCAGGAATTTGTGTATTTTATTAATTTTGGGTTTGAGCCGGTCTGATTATTGAGTCAAGCCATTTGTTTCAGTCATAATTGGCTTTTTGGGTTAAAAAATTACTTAACTTGACTAATAGACCCAAATTGAAGTCAGAACCTGATCTATTGACAGACCCCCTTATCTCTACATTGGGTGGGAATGAGCAATATTTATCTTCATGATGGAGATATGAAGATGTATATAAAATTCTGTTAATATTGATTTCATTCTAAATAACTATATGGCCATAAACTTTTCTATTTTCAACTTTTCTTTATGCCTTGTTAACTTATTATATTTTCTTCTTTTTCCTTAATAACCGGAAATAAAAATGGTGGTGGTTCAATAACATAAAAATCAAGTTATTCTCATTGAACATGTTATACTACTATGCAACAAAAGATTTTAGTGATCATAAAATACTTTTATATTAGATTATAAGATAAGATTTCACTTTTCTCGTGTTTCCTTGTTTTGTCACGTTCATGATTAATGGATGTCTTGAAGGCTTATTTCTTGTTTGCATGGGCTTGAGTGGCATAGCCAATAGCATGGTCTTCTTTACTCATCAAGGGACCTCCTAAATTTTATGGTAGGCACTTTTTTGGTCAAAGTTAGAATGGCTGGATTTTGATATTTGATAGAAGGTAGTTATAAAATTCGGAAGCTGTCTTAATACATTTTCAATGTTTTATAGTTTATAGCTTGATCCTTATAGATGACCCTTTTAGATTAGAGGCAACAAGCTGGCAAGTGTTAACGTAGTAATGTTTTAATAGTATGAAGTCTATGTCTATGGGGTATTCATGTTGCCATGGAAGTATATTGACATTTATGATTTGGACTTAGCTGTGTCTACTGGGCCATACGAGGTCATTTCGAAGCTTTTTCATCAAGGATTTGCACATATATGTATTCATTGTTATCCTCTTTTGCTTGAGGGAATGGTGCTGCATGTGGTTATGACAATTTTCATGACACACACACACACACACACACACACACACATATATATATATGTATATATCTTGTATATAAAATCTCAGGTTCTAGTGGCTCTATAAATGTTCTATTCTGATGGTAAAATGATGTCAATTCCCATGACATGAAACAATATAATAAAAACAAAAAGGTTGTAATGGATCTCCCAAGTCTTTTGACTTCTTGTCCACTGAGGAAGCACATGTAATCACGACAATGCTTAGTAATTAATATAATATATCATTATCTGATTGTTTTTTACTCACTATTTGTTTCCGATATCTTGTCATCTTATTTATGATACCCGTTCTCCCTGATTAACTCTCCCTCCTCTGGAAAGGCCAAGGTGGGATATTTATAAGGCGTTCCTTTATGACATAAAGTTTCTTGAATCTACATACTTAACCATTGGAGGATTGGTATTAAGCCATTTGCTCATCTGCATTATCTTTAGATAAGATTTTCGACTTCCATGCTTTGTGAAATTTATCAGCGAGGTTCCTGCCTAAAAATGTGGAATCATCACAATATTATGCTTTATATGTTAGTCCTGCATCTTTGCATGTGATTCATCATATGTGTTATGTCAAAGTTCTAGCTAATTTCTCTTAGTTGTCTCATTTCCTGATATCTGACAGTTTTTTAATTAATCTATCTTTTTTCCATGCACCATTATAAAGACACCGTTTCTTGATGTACTGTTCATTTGAAAACATTTTTCCATCTGCATGTTTTTTCAAAAGAATCTGGTATTCTTCTTGTGGGAAACCAAACTTATTAATCATGACTCTGAATAAACAAGCCTTCCCAATTGCTGGGTTGGGCTTAATATTCTTCACAATTTGTTCCTGTCACATTTGCCGTCATTTTAACTTATCCCATGTCCTCGTTTGCAACTGGAAACCAGGTAACTTTGGTCTTTGTATCTATCTTGAATTGCTCTCTCCTAAATAAGGTCCATATTAGATCTTCACTGCACATGCTAGTACCATATAGTGGTTCTATCACTTTATCCTCAATTGGTTCGACTTGTGAATATTTAAAATAATAAATTTAACTCTGTTCTTTTGTATTCGTTGCTTTACAGCATGTTAACCCTCCACCCAAGAAGAAAATATGGTTTGCCTTGGAACTCTTACAATTGATTAAAGAGTTTCATTCACGTATGATATATATGGTACCCATTAGCATCCTCACCTATAAAGTGGTGAGCTCAGGATCACAATTAGAATCGTATTGCCAATTCTTTTGACAGTCTTGTTTTCAGAAGCAGCAGCAAGTGATCAGCCTCTCCAAGAAGCTTGAGTGCCCAGTTGTCTAATTTAATACAATGCCTCTTAACATTTGAAGTCATATTCAACTGCCATGGCTCGTGTAGCTCAATCGGGTTTGAAGCAATTTGGTTTTCATGTTTATGAAAAGTTTCTTTGTTATACATAGAGTTGATTTGTCAAAAATATGCAGGATTTTAAGGCAAGCTTTCATTTCATGTGTAATGTTGACGATCCCTGGAATCCACCTAGCATAAGCAGTAATATAAAGTCCCTGTTGATCTCTGGTATGTCCAATGCCCTCATCTGGTCAAATATGACGAAGCGATGCAGAGGTTTCTACCAGTTAAAAGATTTCGCAGTTTAGATGTTGGAGCTGACCAATAAATCTCAGTTGATTAAGACCGACATTGTTTGAGGGCTATCATCTTCCTTGAGTTCTGCAATCTTCTTTCTGTTTCTGATATCTTCATCAATTCTAGTAGAAAGCTGTGAATTTCTTAACATTATTGGAATTTTTCCATTTTTGTATTTCCACATAGGAACTTGCAGCTATAGCAAATCTCAACCCCCAGATAAAAGCGATTCTTACCTTGGACAAAGCTTTTAAAAAAGGATTAGCAGGTCCTTGAAGTTAGGACAGGTTGTATCTCAAGGCCTAATTTGAGTTTAATCACATACAAAACTATTTTATGAAAAACTCAACCTAAAGAAATATGTTCCATGAATTGGTTGCTTCTGGTGCTTGCAAAAGCTGCATCTGCAATGGAATTGAACATTGGCCTATTGGAATATCACAAGGAAAATTCACTTTGTTATATCCTACTCGTTTCATGTGTTTACAACCTTCTTATTTCCCAGGATTGAAAGTCATACAACATTACTGGCTTTCTTTGCTGCCTTTCAATTTATTCTGTTTTTTCTAGTTTCAGAGGCCTGTGGCTATCCTATAACTCCCGTGAATCACCTACCTGTTTTATTTGGCCTGCTCCAGTACCATGTCATTTTTCTCTCATAGGAGATGATAAAACACACACACACACACACACAAATCGAGATAGAGATAGATAGAGAGAGAGAGCAGCATTTCGCGTGTTGTGATTTGGTTCAATTTGCTGCTTATACTTTTTGACCTATTGTTCTTGAGATTCATAAGTTTGTTCATTGTAGTCTGTGCTGATCTCAACAGTATATTAACTTCTAGTGTATGTATAAAATTACTTTTATTTTTAGTGTAATAAAATTTGCTCTTTTAATGAAGGTTCTTGCATGCGATGGATATGGCTTATGCAGCTGCTGATGTTGTTGTTTCTCGAGCTGGAGCAATGACTTGCACAGAGATATTGGCTTCTGGAAAGCCATCAATTCTGGTATTAAGGATGCTATTCTTTTCACAAAATTGAACTATATGAAACTCCTATCAGATAAATATGCAATTAGGAAATTAAGAATCATGCACTATAATGCTTCTTTAGTGTCCAACCATAATATGATGAAATTTCATTTGCTAAATATGGCAGTATCTTAAATGGCATTCATTGAATACTTTCTTTTTGACTGATATTTTCATCTTAACAATTGTCGGTTATTAAACATTTTGGGACAAATAAAGAATGATATCTTCAAAATTAGTTGCTAGTAAGATAGAGCAGTATATCGTCTTAGTAGCTTAAATGGCATTTATCGAATACTTTCATTATGATTGATATTTTTACTTGAAAAATTATCAATCAATAAACATTTTAAAGAACTTACAGAAGCAAAAGAGGAACATCAGTAAGATCACGAATCATCATGAGAGATTTTAGAATTTGCAAAATGTAATGGTAAAAAATAAATATGCAATAAAAAAATTAGTCGATTATGTTAAGAATATTGTCCTTTATAGCCATATAACAAAGAATATAATTATTAATAAAATATTATGCTTCTCAAATAAATTACCTTATTAGTGATAACCTTCTGATATTTGTAAAGAATATATCATTCATTAAACCAGATGTCATGTTTATTTTTTAACTTCAAATGTTCCTCTAGAAGAAGAGGTTAAATGTCATAAGTGAAGCAAATCAAATTCCTTACCATCTAGCAAAATTTTTTTATAAAAACTCCCTTGTCCCGACCAATAGGTAATAGACCATCACAAACTTCCTAAGATTCGGTTTGTTTCTATTCTCTTAACACTTAATTTATCCAATTGTTTTCTCTTTGCATCATTGGTTCATCATTTTGTTGATCTTACATTAAAAACTTGGTATGCTGCATGCCGTTTATAAAGCAAAAGCTTTTATGGACCAACAAAAACACAATATTGGAGAATCTTGTCAACATCATTTTGTCACGATCATCAAGTTATTTATGTTTTTCAATCATCATTGTGAAATCGACACTAAATGGGGTTAGGACAACGGCCTTGATCATGATGATGTAGGACAATGGAATAGAGTTTTGAGCATATTTGTCAACATTGGAGAATCCTGATGATTTTAAACCCTTCTACCAGTGATGGTCGGGCCATTCTAGGCTTTTCAATCACATACTTGAGTCGCTTATGAGTTTTTCTTTTCCCGGGTTATGAGAAGAGGGGGACTTGAACCAAATATAAGTAGATCCTTCTCTGTATGAGTCCTGTCCGTCATGGGACTCCAACTATATGCTATGCTTGAAATTTCTACATGGGTCTACAAGGCTTATGAGCCTAACAGGGATGATCTTTTCTAATGAGCCTATCCTTGTTTGCCATACCTTATGACCAAGACCTACGGCCTAACTTTTGTGAAACACTAGAACTTAGCATGTGCTATGCACATGCCTTTCTAAGAATGAGAGAGAGAGAGATAGAGTTGCTCCCCCTTCTTTGTGAGTGCAAGCAAGGACCTTGGTTTACTGAAAGAAAGAAAAGAAAAATGTGCTCCCCTATGGAGACTTGGTCGAGTCTGGTTTTGCTTGCCCAACTCCAAGAGTTTCCAATATATATGGTAGATGAGCTGTTGCTAGACCATAAAATCTAACACCTTTGCCATAAAATAAACTATATCATATGATAGACAGGGTTAATTGCATCATAGCTACTATATAACTCTTGCTCTTTCGTATACATAGCGAAATATATATTTTTTGGTGATAAGCTAAATATTTATTTGAATGAACAAAGTTACTCTGACCAGTTGGTTACTATCATTGCCACTAGATGTAGGAATTTACATGGTCATTCCAGTTTACAATATTGACAGTCATTATCAGCAACCTACCTATTCTAAGTTAGAGGCATGTGTGGTATATAATATGTATGAGTATGTATTTGTCTAGCTGCATATAGTTAGTGTGAAAAGCACAATCATATTAACTTTCGGAAGGTATCATTTAGGTATTATCCAAGATGCTATAGTATATCCAAATTTTTGGAACTTTATTTGGAAAGTTCGATTCCAATAATTACCCTATATGCAGAACCCTGGATGTCCGTTGAACCATGTAAGATTGGCTATGTACAACCATCTTAATGGGAGACTTTTATGTAAATCTTAGTTACTGCGATGTGCTTTTGAGAATTATTTTACTAGGTGCATGTGTAAGTTGTACTAGTGATTGAAAACTTTTGGGTTTACCTATATCCCTAGTTCTACAATTCAAGTTTTAACTCCTTGTATCCTGCATTCTTTTTTCTTTGAACCTATTTTTAACCTTTCTTACAGATACCGTCACCTTTTGCTGCGGATGATCATCAAACAAAAAATGCATATATTATGGCGGACATAGCTGGATCAAAGGTTCTAACAGAAGATGAACTTGATGCAAGTAGTCTTCAAACTGCAATTGATGAAATTTTAGGTATGTTTTCCCTTTTAATTTTTTTATGATTTTTGAAGGTCTTCAGGAGTTTCTTCAATGTTCTTCAGTTAAAAAATGCCTTCCTTATAAAAAAAATACAACAGAAATATTAGGGGTGGCAATCGGGTCGGGTCAGGTCATAAACGGGTCGGGTCACATGCATGTCGGATCAGAAAATCATAAACCTGAACCTGACCTGTTTATTAAACAGGTCAAAAATTACAACATGAACCTGACCTGTTTATTAAACAGGTAACCCGACCCGACCCGTTTAACCTGTTTAATAAACAGGTAACCTGTTTGCCCGACCCGACCTGTTTAACCTGTTTGCCCAACCCGACCCGTTTAACTCGTTTGGACCTATTTAACCTGCCCAACTAAACCGGTTTAACCTGTTTAATAAATAGGTAACCTCTTAGGCTTTTAGCCTTAGGCTTTAGCCCAACCCAACCTAACCCACGCTTTTCAGAAGCTGTCTTTTCAAGCAAACTTCAGTCACCTGCCAATATCACTATGATCACATACAACTTTAGTCTGTAGCCCTTTAAAATTTTATATGATCCAAATAAGACGTAAAATATGAAGTGCCCGGCAACACATAGCCATCTTACAGGCTGTTATTTCTTAAACAGCAGAGAAAACGAGCAAACTTTAAGAAGCTTACGTTCTTCGTAAATGTTTGTATAGGTGCAAAATTTCTGTACTTGAAATGGATTGCACCATACGTACCAGTAAAAAATTGGCACAGCATTCGAATTGTTTCTAGAAGATCACAGAGCTCCCACTGCCACTAAATCAATTCATTCTCCCAAACGTAAATTTAGCAGTTAGAGAGAGAGAGAGAGAGCTTTTCTATTCAATACGAAAAACAAGCATCAACACTAACAGAAAATATAAGGAACATGCAATGCAAGACCTTTATGATCCCATTTAAAAATAAATTATGGTAACAAATCTCTTTCTGCTTCTGATAGATAGCTTTGTCATGGTCAGCAAGCAGCTGCAGTTCTCTCATAATAGCCTTGTCTTCTGGGGCAAACTTTTTGGCCTTTTGAAAGTCCTCCCTCGCAGCATCTATTTGACCGAGTTGTGCTCTGGCTTTTCCTCATCTGTATAACGCTTTCACATTGTTTTCATCTTCAGATAATACCTGAGAGGCCATTGCACCTGACAAACTGAGTGAAATCACAGATTTATCTCAACATGACATTTGTTAACGTGGATTTCTTGGTCCTAAAAGTCATTCGGACAAAAGAAGATACTCTAAACCTCCATAGCAAGAAAACTTTAATCAGTGCACAACATTTACAAATTTATCATTTCAAGATCAAGACACCCTTCATGTAAAGAAAAACTAAAATAGCACAGCCCTCAGATGCATTGAACTTCAGACTTGATTCCTTCATAATCAGTCTTACAGCATAAACATGACTGTAGATATGCAATAAAAAAAAACCCCTCATAAAGATTCATCCATTTCCAGCTGAACATTAATAATGATAAGAAGGCACTGGCCTAGCACATTTACTGGTTCTGATTCTATTATACAACTAACAACAAAGCATCAATACATTGCTGCTTAATCCAGGTGACAGAAAAACAAAAGGCTTTCTCATACCATTAACTTGATAAGCAAGTTTCTATAAACAAAGCAGATGCAGTACTCTGCTGATGATAAATGCTCTCTATCAGCAAGTAATTCTAGAACCATGTGTTCTCTACTACAAGGATTCTAAGAGAAAACATGCACTCACTTATGTAAAACCACCAAAAAAAAAATTGCACAGCCAGACTAATACTCATCTATTACCTTCTTTAGATGTGCCCTGAAACTCGGTCACAAGCTCCTGCAACAAAGGAGGAATGCATTGCTAACTGGCTAAGCTCGAAACATAAAGACCCATTAAGGACTCCTCCACTAGCATTTAGAAGAGAAGTTAAAAAAAAGGAAGATAAAACTCATAACTTAAAAAAAAAAATAACGGAGATAAAACTCACAAATCAACACAAACTCTGGTACTAATAAAGTCCAAAAACACTCAAAGAACTCCCAGAAAGAGGAGATCCAAACGAAACCAGCACAAGATCCAAACTTTTTTATATCTCAATCACAAAGAAACAGCCAGAACTCAAAAAATGCATTGGTAGACACAAGAAATCACTCAAATCAAACCCTAAAACACCGGATCCCACCAACAAACAACAGAACTAACCCAAAAACACAGTTTAAAAAGAAAAAAATTGAAGAAGACTACTAGAAATGATCAAAACAAGCTCATCATAAACATTCCAACATTCAACAATCGAAAATGAAATCTAAGAAGAAACAACGAATATAAACATTTAATTCAAATCAGAGAGAGAAAAGGGTTGGGGAACAATATACCCGAACGCGTTCAAGTCATCGAAAGGAGAGCCATGGAGGGATCTAAAATCCTCGAAGAGAGAAGAAAATCGGAAGAGAGTTCTACGAGAGCGGAGGAATCCACGAGGAATGGCCGAATGATAGAGAGCACTGGAACACTTAGGGACTTTAGGGTTTGTGCGCCGCCCTCCCTCAGTGTCTCTCCCCTCTTCTCTCCTTTGGGGCTCCAGATTCTTCGCCTCCCTATTCCCTAAGGACCCTAACCCTAACTAAGGAGAAGTGGGAAGTCGGAACTGAGAAGTTGCGCCTCGCGGATGGTGGGGTGGACTTCGCGTTGATATTGGGCCGAGGCAAAGAAAAAGGGCTGAGGCGGGGAGTTAGGCCGGCTCTGGGCTTTGTGGGTTGTGGCCCTTATCTATCAGCCTAATAGTTAAACGAGTTAAACAGGTTAAATGGGTTAGACATCTAAAACCCATATCCGACCCAATTAATAAATAAGTTAAACGGGTCGACCTGTTTACGACCCGAACCTGTTTAGGCTAAATCCAAACCTATTTATGGTGGGTCGAACATGGGTCGGGTTGGCGGGTCGGGTCATATTTTGCCACCCCTAAACAGAATACCATGTATATTTCAGATTGTCAAAGGGGACAAGACAAAAAAAAAAAAGGTTTTGCAATTTTTGTAGTTTTGTATTTATTTGTACCATTCCAGACCAAGTCAAGCTCTAGCAATGATACTAACAAAATCATTGCAATTTAAGATTTTCTTGCATGACTTATTGTAGGTTTCTTGCGTAAACTAGCTCAACCAGAAACCACATTAAGTACTAACACAGTTTTTATTGCAATCTAAAATATACATCTTGCTCCAGTTAATCCAATTGTTGCGAGAATGCTATAGTAATTGCTAATAGATACCAGATTGACTTTCTAATAATGTCATTATAGGCTAACCTTCTTTTGTTTGGTTTCCACAAGGATTTATGATGAATTAAAGGACTGCAGATCATCATCATTGCATGTAGATTTAGTTTAATCTTTCATATTGCCATATTTTCTTTTTTATTTCTGTTATATTTTTAGTTTTAGCGAGTCCTAGAATCTCTGGCTGAGCTTAAAACTTCAAGTTATTTGGATGGTTAGATGGGTGTATCTCAAAACATCTTCAAGGCTTTCATATTGACCTTTATAATGCCCTTCTATTCCTTTTCAAATAGTTCGGCTCTTGGTGCCATTCATGGATAAAGACATCTTGTCTAAGCCATGTAATTCATATGCTTCATTTTAGTTTGATTATTATGTATATTTCACTTGATGGGCTATGTGTTGGACATTTGCTTTTCTTGGCCCTCAACCTCAAGATTTGGTGGTGGGATTGGGGTTCTGCAATCCATCGTATGTTCCAACGAGTGCTGAAGAATGTCCATATATCAAACTAATTTGTGTATAATGAGGGAATAAGAACCCCATACCCATGCTTTAGACTGCTAATGGTGTGAAGTTAAAGTTAGATCGGATCAAGTTCATCTATGGCTGTATGGAGATGAACCTAATAGAAATGTTCACAGATTATAAGTTCTCTCAGATATTTGAGGATGTGACTTGAATTAAAATCATTTAGAGACACAATCACAAAACAAGGTTATGAGTGTTACTGTATATTTCTCACTATTGGCGTACTATTCTCAAAGTGATAACTAGCTACAGTAGGTTTTGAAGTCTGTGCAAATAGGACAAGGGATTGTGTCTCATTGATTACTGCGATGTGGTATAGCTGGAAATGGAATGTTAAAGGACCTGTCAGGGTTTAGCTGAATTATTGCTTTGTGAGGTGAGGAACTGGATCTTCAATGTTGGTTTGGTGGCACGATCTAGTCTAACTGAAAGAATGGTTGTTGAAACCAGGCCAGAGAACTTGTGTGAAGGTTAGTATTTCCAACACGTGTTATCCAAATCCAGGGAACTGGAAGATAGTATAGATCGAGGGGTGGAAGAAAGACTAAAGGTGTTAGACTAGATTCTTTTCGTATGTCAGCTGTAATCTTGTCTCATATATGCAATATGCTGGCACAGCACAAATGTCATTCCATCAATCGAGCTTTATACCTTCAATGTCTTTTTTCTAATATGCAAGGCAAATCTGACTCATCATGAGTGGTTAATTCTAGAGACCAAAATTTGATTATATTGTAATGCTTATTTTTATATATGTCTGGTTACATGTTAGGCAAATCTGACTCCTTTTTTTTGACCCGTGTGCGTGTGTATATGTGGTGGTTTGTTCTCAATGTTTTCTAAACTTTACAGGGAATGAGCATCTGATGGCAGAGATGTCGGAGAAAGCACTTAAATTTGCACGGCCCAGCGCTGCTGCCGATATTGCCAAATGCATCCTTTCTCTAGTTGTCCTCTCCAATGTGAAACCTGTAACATAGAATGGTTTACTTTCATTTTTGGAGATCATCGCTTCCAGTTTCTTTTTTTTTTCGAAAAAAAAAAGAGATCGTTACTTCCGATCTGCTGTTTTATTTTAATCTATTTTATGGTGAAGTTTATATGATGTATCTATAGGTCATAGTGTAACAAGTGTTACTCATTTAGCTCAGATTATAATAGCACTCAGGTTTTCTTTTTTGAAACAATATTTGTTCAAGAATTTCCAAATGCATCAGTTTCCAATTTTGTGCATCAATTTCTTGAATGCTTAGTGGAAACCATAGTAATAAAACAAGAGAAAGGAGATCAAGCCTCTTGGCACATGGTCGATACTGGAGCTAGCTAGATTTTTCCTGCAAGCATTCCGTATAAATATTGGGCATGGAAGTGATTGGGTCATCCTAATTGCTAAATGATCAGGCGGTGTCCGCTAGAGGGTGGTGGTATCTGGAGAGCATGTTTGCTAGAGCATGGGGAAGATGGGCTCCAAAATTGACAGACATTATATTCCGTTCATTTTAATTGTCTTTTTTTCTAAATTCTTATTTTATGCTTACAATTTGCCTTCAATCTAAAACTCTCAATTTCCTTTAGTGTTTCTGAAAGATAATTTACCTCTATAAGTTTTACTAAAATTATTGATCGGTAAATTTGGAGCTAATATTTCCAATGCAGGAATCACTTCTGTTACAAGTGATTCCACGAGAAAAAGAATTGCCTTGTAATAGACTCACGAGGGAAGAGTGTGAGCATAGAAACTCATAACTAAGAGGGGATTTCTCCTGATGCATTAAAAGATCTGACACTAGAATATGACTATGGAAAATATTTGATAAGAAAATATTTGATAAATTCAAATATGGGAACTATTTATGGTCATATTTTAAATATTCGTATAACGCAGAGAGCATTGCAAAGAGATGGAGCACCCACGGACGCAGCTAATCCCTATATTCTAGGGATAACTAATAAGATAAAATAGGGATAGGCTATAAGCGCTGGCTGCTCCATTTCCTCAAATCACTTAAGAGTTTTTATGTAAGAAAATCCATTACAAGTTGATATTGTGCTAACGGAAGGGTAAATTATATCAGTACGTAAGCGAATTTCCTCCTTGAAGCATTTCGCTAGTACTATTTGCATCATCTATCTCTTTTTTTTTTTTTTTTTTTGACAACCCAAAATTTTCCCACCGACCTCAATCAATTCGTTGGAAATCTACTTTGTCCTGCCACCGGCCGTATCGGACTGCAAAAATTAGTCGTTCAAAGAAATAATATATAAAAAATAAATTTATCAAGCTTACTCTAGATTGTGTGTCTGCATGCTTGAACTGCTCATTTCTTTTTAAATAAAAATCACGTGCATTCCCTGACGAAATCTAACAACAATCTAACGTAACAGCTGTGTTTTTAAGAAGCATGACATGACTTCAGAAAACACTTTCCATACTTTTTGTGATCTATCTCCATCATTATGTCTTGGCCTGCTTCCAAGTTCGAGCGAACGTCAGCCTCTCCCGTTCATGGCTGCCTGGTGCTTGGTGAAAAATTATTTTTTAAAATAAAACTTAAATAAAATGACCGTTTCTACTTTTTGACCCTACCGGCCCCATTTTCTTGACTTCCGTCTCGCTCCCTTCTCTCTCTCTCTCTCTCTCTCTCTCTCTCTCTCTGCTCTAAAAATTGTTAATCCGCGAGCCGTACGCTTCTGGAGAACAAAGACTGCCCCTTCTTTATTCTTGTCGCTATTCTCCCATCGGCGCCGATCGATTGAAACCCTGATCATGGGGTCCACCGGCGGCACCTCGCCGTCATTGGACCGCCGCGGCGGCCTCCGCCGGCTTCTCCCCCTTCGGAAGGACTTCATCTCCCCGAAACCCGCCGACCAGAACCTACTGTTCTCTTCGCCCCCTTCCCCTCTTCCTGGCCCTACATCTTCCCCGCCAGCCGGCAAGAAGAAGGGCTTCGCGGCCGCGGCCTTCCGGGGGCTCGGATGCGCCTCCGCTTCCTCCTCCCAGGTCTTCGCCCCGGCCGCGGCCGCCGTCGTCCGGTCCTCCGCCGACTGGCAGGGGAAGCGGCCCCGGCGGCGGAGGGCCAAGCAGAAGAAGAAGGAGCGGCGGGCCCAGGCAGTCGGCGCCGATGTGTGGTGCGCCCCCGGGATCCCCTTTGCAGCCGATGCCTCAGTGGACTGCGTCGTGTCCCACCATCAGATGATCGGTCGTGGGAGGCCGGAGGGGGAGAGAATTCACAGAGAGGTATCCATATTTTTTCTTGGAATTCGTTCGACTCTTTCCAATTTTCGGGTTTAACGATTTAAATCTATTATTTTCTGTTGTCTCTTTTTGTTTTTTTAGATGTAATTCTCATGGGGTTTTGACTGATTCATGGTCTTTCTATCCAATTTGGAAACTCTTGAGAATTTTTTGTTTTCTATTTACACATTGATATTATTGATTTTAGTTCATATCATCAAAATAGGTTAGTTGGGGTTTCGATCTTTTTTGCTCATTTTCTTTCTTGTTTTTAAATCGTTTGAGCAAAAGACCTTGATTTCTCTTTTGCCGCCCTTAAAATCCATTCCTGCAACCTTTATAACTTCATATGTTCGGCACCAAAAAAGGGAAAATTTTGGTAATTAGTTTTGACCTTCCCAAGTTGTTTTCTTTGGCAGCGGGCTTTCATTGCTAGAAGGGGTAGCAACCAAGAACAGATCTCATCCTTTATGGATTCTCCGGTGAATCTTGAAACACCTGAACTCCTACCATCAGGGCATCTTCGTCATTTGCGAGGATATCGCCGTTCTCCTGGCGGGATCGAAGAGGTGATATGCTTACAACTGATCCTTCATTTTTGTTATTATAATCTGTTATATATCCTGAAGATTGCCCTGCATGCTTATCATGGCCTTTGCCTAAGAGGATCGAAACTACATTTATATTTTAAAGTTTATCTTATTGGTCTTTCCTATAACCATGTTGTGGAGATGGTGGATATGCATATTATTGGTTCTTTTCAATTGGTTTCTGAGTGAAACCTCTATTTTCATTCAGCATCAAAAAGTTTTCAAAATATGGACTTAAGACTCTTGGACTTTTACATATTAATTATAAATTAATCTATTCAAACACATATACAATAATCCTAGGAGGTCTCTTGTGGAACCTGAAATATCATTATCAAGATCCCCACCTCATAATTGGGCACCTGTCATGGAAAAAATCCTTTATACTGATTTTCTCTACCTTCATTTGGCTATCATCTTCATTGCTTGCTTGTGATCGGCTTATAATAGATGATCCAACATATACTATCGGAAAGTATTAAGTTCAGCATTTTGGTTTAAAAATTCAAAGAGGTGGTATTGATTTCATTTACCTTCTGATGGATATATTTGCTTATTTTTTGTTTTCATTTTATGCTGTACTCTACATAGTTTTGAACAATCAGCATTTGTTATTATCATTTCTTCCTTTGTTTTAATTCTCCATAATTTTTTCCACCATTTCCTAGCAGATTAAGATTCAAGTCATGGTCGGTACATACCAAATTTTCCTTTCATATTTCAAGCACTCTTGCACTGTGACCAGTGATCTGCAGTGTTGGTGAAGTTAAATGTTAGAAATAATTTATCTACACTGATGTTTTGATTCTGATAAAGTGTTCTTAAACCTGATACCATGTCTCAAAATTCGTAGTTTGATTGAACTAAATAGGATGTATGGTTAATTGTTGCAGTTTGGAAAGGTTGGTCTTGTTATGCAGAAACATTGGAATCAGTTGCTGTAAATATGAGTTCTTGCATTACTTTAAGCACAATCACTGTTCAAAAGCCTATAAAAAACATGAATTATTTTGTAATGCTAATAATACTTTAATATGGATTGAGATTGTGTACCTAGTGATATTAGATATTTCCTCTGGCATATTTTTGTAATTACTTATGCAATGCTGTTAAAGTATCAAAGTAGATACTTTGTCAAGTAGTGCAAAAAGAATATAGCTTAGTATAAGTTGAAAGGGTGGTCGAGGCATGTTATCACTCCATAACATTGATTTTATGTCCTTGATCCAAGAATTGAGCAATATTATGACTGGTGTTGAGAGTTCTAGAGCTTGGTTCCATTGGAAGTATCAAATGGAAGACCATGGTTATGCTATGTTATTTAAGATTTTAATGTGATCAAGATTAGGGTGTACGTTATTGATCAGCTTATGTTGTCTATTTTACTAAATGAACTATGATTACAATAATATAACTAAGGTTTTAACCTGCGATAGGTGATTGCCCTTGTCCTACTTTCATGTAACCCCAAATTGGAATTATGGATTAGAAAAGACTAATAGTAAATAGTTTTAGATCTGAAAACAGAAGTGATCTCCTGTTATAAATAGCAAAGAATAAAAAACAGGGAATATATTATGACAGAGAGTAGGATAGAGGAAGAAGAAGATGATAGAGAAGAAAGAAGGTCTATGACCACTGTCAATCACAGAGTAAAATCCACGTATTCTCTATTTTTCCCTTGTAGTGTACATAGCTATTTAACCTCAGCTGCCCTGCTTTCCTAGTCTTGCTAGGACTCTTTCCAAAAGGAAATATACTAATTCTAAACATAGGCATATTTGACTGTTACTAGGATTTTTAACCAAACAAAAGAAACTTGAAAACTATGACTAAAGTACCTCAGAACAGCCCAGTTACTGTCACAGCATTGTAGCATGAATAGTAACCGCGAGCAGTTCATTATAATTTATTGACCCACTAAAACAGAAAATAACAACTAAATAAAAACTGAAAAATAAAATAAGACTTCAGAAACTTGAAACTTAAAAATCTGATCGTATTAGACTTGCTTCCAAACACATCCTGGCATCAAAAGACAACACATTAGTTTTCCAAACTAAGATCTTGCAGTATCATGAATCTTGAACAAGAGATATTACTATATTAGCTTGTAGCTCTAGAATGTAAGACCTTAATAGGCTTTCCAGATTATGATGCTTTAGTGACACATTAAGCAGGTGTAGGGAGATTTGCCTTCAATAGAGCACACATGGTATATGACGAGCCACCTGTCTGAGATGGAACCATGTTTGCATTACTTTATATATTCAGAATTTCAATAGTTCTAGCATCTCTAATGAATATATTGAAAGAGCTATACTAGTAAATTGGTGATATCATTAATATATTCTAAAAGGTGGTAGTATATTCCATGAAACAAAGTCCATCATCTTTAAATATACAGCTAAAGTATTTTATAAGTATCTACAGTTTTTGATGCATATCCAACACATTGATATGTGCTTACATGGTTTTTTCAAGTTGGACAAGAGAGTCTAGGAAAGTATGTATTTGCAAAGGAAAGGATTAGGGTTTGTAACATTGGCACTGAGAACCGTACTAATGCGTTACCACTTGGGTATGGTGCGGTGTGCACATCCTAAGATAGGCTTCCAACAATTTTTCTCACTCCCAACCATGTTATCGTCTGAAATCGAGAGGTATGGGTTGGTATTAGGCAATACAGGATGGTTCTGCTAGGTTCGGATAAGTACGTACTGATTCGGTTCATATACTGAATCGAGCCTTAGTATTATACTAATACTTTATTGGTACGGTATGGTATGGTTGATATGGGATGGTATGGATCGGTATGGCAAACCTTGGAAATGATACATTGCCAGAATGTCGAATGAGGAAAAGTTTGAAGCCGTGGACTTGCATTGGGGAGCGGGGGTTAACAATGCCATTGTAGTCATAAGTTAGTAATATTTGGTGTAGAGTGGGAAAAAAAGAATAATACAAGAAATAGGGTTACATTGCTAAAGGGAATATACTAGGAAAGAAGTTTAAAGCTGTACTAGTGTAGCTTGGCATGAGTGGCGTGTTTTAACACAAAATGAGATAAATAATCAGAACTGAAGAATATGTGATATCAAGGACTTTGACGGATATAGGAAGGCTGAAAATGATGCAAAATGGTAATAATTTATAAGATAGGTTTCATCTATTGGAAGGTAAGAGTGAAATGTACTAATATTCAAAGTAACAGAGATGGTATTTTGAGATATAAGATCAAGTTAAATGCATTAAGATTCAGGATGTAGAATCTTGTGAAGTGTTACAAAATTAAAGAAGAATGAAATGGTAATTTTCAAAAACCATTAAATGAGGTTTTTACTAGAGAAATTTGTAAATAAGAGGATGCAAAGGTTAAGGCACTTGAGCTAGACGAACATACCAATTGATGTCTGGAAAATGAAGGGAGATGGATAATGAGTTAGCTCACTAGTTTATTTAATGAGATTTTAGAATCTAAGAAAATGCAAAATGATTAGAAAAGTACTATATCACTCATCTGTAAGAGGGATGTCAGAAACGTTTCTAATTATGGTGGGACTAAATTCATGAGCCACTCTATAAAGCTGTGGAAAAGAGTGATAGAACAAAAATTAGGAAAAAGGACAACAATTTCCGAATATAAATTTGGTTTTGTGTAAAAAATGTCAACAAGGGAAACTATTATTTGGTTTGCCAAACACCAATCCCCTCTTGGATGGTTTTCTCTGGAGGAAATAAATGGAAGTTTTTTCTTGGGGCAATTATAGAAAAATATAATGGAAGAGGGAAAAGTCTACTTACGGTAGTTCTCAACTTTGAGAAAACTTATGATAGAGTACCAAAATAATAATTGGGTAAGCTTTATGATGGAAACGGGTGCATAAACAGCACTATATCAAAGACAAAAAAATGGAGATATTTAGTGCAAGTAGAAGAATGTGAAAAAAGGAAAGGTCTAGAAATCGTATTTATCTACTTGGAGAGAACTTACAATAGGGTACTAGAAAAGTAATTTGGTTGGTTTTGTTAAGGAAGACTATGCACCAAGATTTGTCATACGGGTCAGTACTGATGTGTACCTGATCATACCATACCCGTATGCAGTATGGGGGATGTATCGACATCCGGTATACCAAATCAGATATCGTACTGGGCATACTGACACTATAATAAGATGGTATCGCTATGTTGGATCTATTATAAGTGTTAAGAGTAATTGTCGTGCCACAAGTATTTCCCTAACATAATGGGCTTAGCATGCACTAAATCAATATCTTTTTATCGATAACCATAATAAATTTACTCCTGATTTTTGGGAAGATGTATCATGAAACATGTTATTCACAAGCGATATAGTGTTGATGAGGAGAAAAGAGCAAGACTAATGTGGAATTAGATTGTAAATAAAGCCTTAGAGGATAAGGGCTTAAAAATTAGCAAAACAAAAGTGAAGTTAATGGAATGCCATCTTGATGAAAATGGAAATGAGGATGAGGCCCCAAACAAAACTGTTTAGACAATAGATACAATTGAGTGATCGTAGTGGTTATTCTAGGATCTATTGGTATAGTATCTATTAGTATAGTGGTGATATATTTAAAGACAGGTAACAGAATATAGCTGACTGGGTGAAGTGGAGAGGTGCTTTTAGGGTCCTATGTCATTAAAGCATGTCTTAGCAACTCGAATGACAATGTTGTACTATGTCATTAAAGCATGCCTTAGCAACTCGAATGACAATGCTATACTATGTCATTAAAGCATGCCTTAGCAACTCGAACAACAATGCTGTTAGTGTTGTGTAACTCAGAATGTTCTACAACTTGGAATGTTGTGCAATAAAGAACAGTCAAGAAACAAGTTTAATGGAATAAAAATGAGAATTTTGAGATGGATTGGATACGACTAATGTAGATAGAGTAAGAATGAGTATATTAGAGGAGTTATAAGTGTTACATTGATGCTGGTCAAAATGATACAGAAGCAATTGAGATGATATGTGTATATACAACAAAGATTTTGGAGTGCTGGGAGCTCAGGGTAGCATGGGAAGGAATCTCCTATGCGAGATGGGTGTTGGGGGTTGGGAGCATCATCCTTGAGCGAGACTCAGCCGTGGTGATCGTGTGAATACGGAATGAGAGGCGGAGGGGGGAAGAACACCCGCTGCCATGAGATATGCGTTGGTTGGCGAGGGAGTGTAGTGCCTTCCAAGCTATGCACGTGTACCGGAAAGCGAACAAGACGGCTAATTGGGTTGCCTCGTTTGCTGCCCAACACTCTGGAGAGGTCCTCTGGATATGTCATGT
Source organism: Phoenix dactylifera (assembly GCF_051530095.1). Lineage (NCBI taxonomy): Eukaryota > Viridiplantae > Streptophyta > Magnoliopsida > Arecales > Arecaceae > Phoenix > Phoenix dactylifera. The sequence goes on along the minus strand of NC_143198.1, from coordinate 24,950,474 downwards.
ATCTGTTCCTCTATCCCTAAGCCGTCTTCTATCTCTTGATTTTGTTAGCTGTGCTCACGCTCGATCTATGCGAGTAGCCAGTGTACCAAAAAAAAAAGATTTGGGAGTGCTTTGGTGAGGGAGGGTAAGGGAAAAGAAAGGGAAGATTTAAGCCAACATGGTTGGAAGTTGTGAGAATGGAAATGAAATAGTTTGTAGTAACATTAGAGGTAGTATTACATAGGAAACCTAGGCAAATGAAGACTGACAGGTGAATCCAAATAGTTAACACAAGGCTTGATGGTTATGTTTTTGGTTAATATAAATTAGTGAAGAGTATAGAGTTGTCAAACATAACATTATGACTCTTAGCTTTCATATTTTGTTGGTCATATAGCTTAGATGGTTTTATATTTTATCGAAAACATTGGATCATACTATTTTTATCCTGATCCTACGGACTCATCCAGATTGAAGAGGGGGGGGGGTTGCTGTTTGAACGAGGCTGCAGGATTTAAATCATGGACTGTAAGGACCTGGCAAATCTTGTCACGATGAACTGTAATGGTGTCCTTGATATTTCATACTGTCAAGAGGTTGCATCTGTTCTTGGCTTAAACTACAAGATCTGCTCCCTTGTATAAATGGGTCTTGGCCTGGTATAATTGACTGTTTGATAGCAACTATTTGGGTGTGGGCTGAGCCTAGTAGCAGCATGGTTGTTGTGGTCGAGAAACAGGAGTGGGTGGCGACATCAAAGCTTCAACAAGGACTACTAGTTCAGAGACAATGCAAGATCTGGTTTTTTTGTCGCATTTATTAGGAAGTAGCAGGCAGCGAAGTAGCTTGACAGATGGATTTGGGTTGAATATAGTAGGACAAGCAAAACATGACCTTATTGATCCTCCAAGCTACTATGGTTATCTTCCAGAGCAGATTTGAGTTCTGAAACTGGGGTTGTAGATTTGTTTGAGATTCATATAATCTGGCTGTTCCTTTTTAATGAGATGGGGCTAGGAATTGTACTATGCATTATGATAAGGCTCGGCCTTGCTTTTTCATTGTCAACAAACTGACTGTTAGGCCTGCAACCAGCCCAATTATCATCAAGGTTCAAAAAAAAAAAAAAAACACTTGCACTTTAAGCATGGCCTATGTTCTCTCAAGCTGATTTTTAATTTACTCGAGCAGCCTTAAAAGCCTGTTGGGCCAACTCAGCAAATCAATGGTCCTGCTTAGTCTCATGTACGTCTGTTTGTTTAAATTTTACTGCAAATTATTATAAAATCCATGATTTAAGATGAACTGAGGATTGCCCCAGTGGTCGTACCCCTCTGCTTAGCAACTAGAGATTCTGGATTCGATTCTTGGATGGTGCATCCTCAAAAATCAAGACTTGGTAATTAAGGTGCAGGTAGGTCTCATTCCCTTTTGCTAGAAAAAAAGCTATGGTTTGAGGCAGCACAACTTTCTAGTGGCATGACAGGATAGACTTCAGTTAGGGATGCTGCAACCAGAATCAGTTGAAGATTATCTATTACAGTTATATTAGAGTTCATTTGGAAGGTTACTGAACCACTTTTGCTAATTGTTGATTGGTAAGGGGTAGCCAGAGTTTGTGAGGTCAACCAAGGTAAGCGTTGTGGTCATGCCACCTTTGAGTCCTTAAACCTTCAGATCAAGATATGATGTCACTTGACATTTAGTCGATTCAACCTAATATATAAAGCATTGCCCTCATACAAGATGTAAGAAGCCTTACTTATCTAGCCTTGTAATTTCTACTGCAGCTTTAAGCCATTAAGCTGATATTGTATCCATGTTACTGAAACTTTAATTAGTTGCATAAAAGGGCTTCTGTTTGCTTTTTCTCAAAACACAGCACTACCACCAGCAGTACCAAACTACCAATCATGTGACAGGTCATACTACTCAAATTTTAATTTTGTATATCCATTCCCTATCTTTTTTAACAGCATTCTCGCTCTTGTGGTCATCTTCATGGATTCTCACATGTTCAAGGATTTGACAATTATTTTCATATATTGCCAGTGGATTCATTTATTAAAGCAAAATTGAATTCATCACAGGAGTTTCTGGTCAGTTCAACAAAAGCCATAACCTCCAACAGTCAGCTTTAAACATTTTTAAATGATAAAATTTTAGTACTCTTAGTGTAGTTAATCTGAGATGCTCTAATGCTTAAGCTGATGGAGAAAAGGGTGAGTGCTATAGCTTTGCCTAAATTTCTCATTTGAATAAAGTGCAAGTTGTGTCATGAAACAAGAGTATTAACTGTCTCCTAAATTTAAAAAGCAACATGAAGATGTAAATTGTGGGTTTCAGATATGGAAATATTACTTTAGGACTAGCATTCTCAATATCTAGCATGGAACCTGTGAGGATTGCTTACCCACTGACATTGAATTATCACTTATACATTGTGTTAATATGCAGATCATGATGTTCCAAACTAGGATATTGCTGGGAGGAATGAATGTATATGATCGATACCAGAATTGGCGTCTTGATGTTGATAATATGTCATATGAGGTGCTTGATTTTCTCCTACTCCTGTGTTTCTTATGATTGTTCTGGTTGCACTGGATGATGGCATTGGATTTCTGATTTTTGTTTTTCCCTTTCAACAGGAATTGCTTGAGCTAGGCGATAGGATTGGATATGTGAGCACTGGGTTGAGAGAGGATGAGATCATTCGCAGTCTCAGGAAAGTTAAACACTCGACTTTTGATGCTTCAACCATACACTTCTCGTCTGAAATGGAATGGAAATGCAGCATTTGTCAAGTAAGTTATTTCTATCTTGGATCTACTCAATTACTTTTATGTTTTCATTTCATTCACATTTTGAGGTTGAGTGCTTCATCTTCTGTGGTACAGGAAGAATATGAAGCAAATGATGAAATGGGAAAGCTGGAGTGTGGTCATAGCTATCATATATGTTGCATAAAGCAGTGGCTCTCTCAGAAGAATGCCTGCCCTCTTTGCAAGACAGCTGTGCCCAAGGACTAGCACAGACTGGTGCAGCAGAACTGAGATCACCATTTCTCCTACCTCCTGTGTATAGCTTTTGGCCTTTGACCCCAAGATGGACAGAGCATTCATTGGGAGTTTTGTTTGCTGATAGAAATGTTGCGGTTCCGTGGCTCTTGGTTGGATTGGTCATAACCTTCAAATTAGTTCTGGTTCAGATAAAATTGAATCCATGTACTTGCTCTTTGTTTGAGCAAACAACCATTTTATATATGCCTTGATGTAGTTTTGTGATTCAGCTTGAATCCAACATGCTTGCACCAAACAAACTGTAAGAAGAGAACATTTGAATTTTGCAACTCATATTGGATTTTTGCATCTGTAGGTTGTTTGCGGAAGGTTGAGTAACTACGCTAATGTGTAATGACAATTTCTGTAGTTGACAGAGGTAAGGTATGTGTTTGATTCTGTTTCAGAAACTTGTGTCTGTTCTACACTGTACGTTTCTTTCGGTGGTCATCCCTTCCTATACTTTTTCGAGTCATGCCTGCGCATGAAGTTCTGCTTAGGTCTCTATGATTAAAGCCGAAGAAATCTGATTGTATATTTGTTGTCTACTATCCTTAAGCTTAAATAATCCAAAGAGTACTTGTGAAGTTCAAGTTGGAAGTATCATTACATAACCCCTTTCAAATGTAGGATTGGTTCAAATAATAAAATAGTCTTTTGAGTACAACATGGGGAAGGCTGGGAGCTGGTTGGGTTGGGAAGTATTTGATAATTTTCATGACTAATCTCAATGCAGGACATATTGTATGTTAGCGATTTTGTATTGGTATATAGTATGAGAAATTTACTGATTCAATATGCCGAACCGGTCTTATATTAGGCATATATTAACACAGTGATAAAGTAGCACCGTTACGAGGTTCGATTTTGAGATAGCATATGTTGGTTGTAACGGCTATAATGGACGTTATTTGTCTCAAAAATTACCATTTTAAATTTTTATTATTTAATAATTGTTATAATGGCTGTTATGATAGTCTTATAGTGGAAAATAATACCCTTCCTTAATGGATTAGCACTAGCATAAGATTGTAACCTCCATTTTGCGGGTTGAGTTACTTGAACTTCTGAATTTAGTCAGCAGATAACAATCATGTTTTTTCAGTTCTTGGTCTGTCATATAGAACAGGGAAAACTTATGTTATCATCGCTGGTTCGAACTATGGCGTTCACAGGTACTAGAAAATCATATATATTGGATATTCATACAACAATACATAGGCATCAATACAATGTATTGGATAACCTATCAAAGTCAGGATGTGAATTCACAAATTACATCCAGCTCTATGAAAACTTTCTAATACAGCCTGCAGTCATTGAATCTGATATTACTCCACCAGTTTTTATTACTTTGGTTGTTAAAGAAGCTGTTGTCCAAGCTATGAATGTTGGACAGCTTATGAGCCTCACAAGGCTTCAGCATTATGGAGGCCTAGTGTGATGGAGGTTTTCATATTCAAAGTCTGCAACTTTTGCTGCATATTATGAAATTTAGTTATGACTACGGTTCAAGGGCATGCATTTATTAAAGGATGGCCCTACCTGAGCAGCTCTCTACATACAGAGGTTAATTGTGCTCCATGATCGATTAAAGTTTTTGATTGATGCCCTCTAGTTTGTAATGTCGCTGTTTACCTTGGTAAGAAATTTAGCTATTTCAACCGGACAAAAACCTTGTCAAGGAAACAAAACCGAGAATAATAATACCTCAGCACTCACATTCCTACATAATGACGTTTTCTGTCTGCTTCCATTTTCCATTCTGTAACCAAAACAGCTTCATCCAGTAGTTTATGCCCGTTCACATCCGAATGACGCTACCAGTTGGAAATCTTTGTACCTGATTCCAACCATCAACCAGGTGAAACCGTTCTAGGCTCCAAGCTGATGCTGGAAACAATGGCAACCATCAACCATGCCTATTATGAATGAATTATGAAACCACATCTAATTACCCGTCCACCTCAGCGACTTTCTTTTTGCCAATCTATTATATAAAAATAATGGTTAAGAGTGTCTGAGCAACAGGTCTAATTACCAACAGGTCTAAACCCCATGAACCAAGCTACCGGAGAATGAAGATCCAAACTGGCCAACCAAACCACAAAAAACTACATTGATCACAGCAGACTACTGTTTACTTGGTTAGAAAGGATTCTAGGGCCACGTTAGACATTTAGGTCCTGAAAACGTTGGTTACTAGGCCCAGCTATTTGCAATTAAGAACTGCCTCCAGACTGAAGCATTCATGTCAACTGCACATGACCAAACAACCTAGCAACCTACCATCAAGCAGCAGCAAGCAAAACCTTGCAGCACCCCTGTAGCATAAAACACCACCAAGACCTCAAAATAGAGGAAATAAAAAAGAGAAAAGATAAACCATTGCATGGATTGTCTTCTTTATGCAAGACATGGACTCCAACCGCATTATTGCAGTCCTGTTTCCATACTTTTTTTTTTGTAACCATATACAAGACATCTACAGAAGCAATAGAAACAATTTACTGGGCGGTCTGTGACCAACAAATTTCCAGGACATATGAAACGTATGTCATAATATGCGGGCACCTAGAGAATTAATGTTCTTTACCACTAGTGTTACCCATTCAAGGATGTCAGTCTGATACATAGGTCAAGGTATCAGAATCACCAACCTTTATCCCAATCCTCCAATGATGAGAAACCCTAAATGTGTCAAAAAATATGAAAGGGCACCCGATTGGATCAACGCAGGAATTGCGGTCTCTGAGTTCCACGCAAATCTCAAGACAACGATAGCTTGTCATGCTGAGAAAGAAACTCTATAATGCAGGGATAGACTTCATCAATTGCCTGCATCAGGAAACCAAAATAAGACAAGGCATGAGCAAACTTTCAAATGCATCACCTATTTGTAATGTAGTGATGGACTAGCAGCGTACCAGCCGCCCGCCCACCAAATCATAGTGAGCATAATGTGGGCCATCTGTTTTTCCAAATATTTTGCATGTGACCATATGCTGAGGGATGAGTTTGACAGTTTCTGCTCATCAATGGAAAAGTTTAGTTGATGCCAGTTGAGTATAACAACTATTCTGTAAGTTCTTTGGGTTTACCATTCACAGCTTCAGGAGGGCAAATCAAATCCTGGTCTCCTGCCAATGCCAGGACGGGAACATTGCATTTATGCAGATGATCCTTGTAAAAAAAAGTGCCAGTTCTGTTACATAGCCCTCCATCACGGAAAGCAGTCGTCAGCTGTAGGAGAACCTTGGCAGGTACAGTACCTGCAAATTGTGATTCATTCCAAGCACAAAAAAATAAAATGTCTCATTATCAGATACATTGAACTTTGTCAAAAAAATAGAACAATAATGTTTAAGAGTTTCAGAAATAAAGAATGAAATAGATAGCATGAATGGAATGCGGTAGTTTTATGAATGCATGATCTTGAACTTAGATTTCTGGAGACAGCAAAATTGGTCACTGCAGTCCTTGCATAGAAGTTCTCAATGCTCAGAAGCTAAAACAGTTTTAAACTTTCTATATATTTTAAGGTTCCCTCAGACAGCATGTCTGTTTTTCATTTGCATGGTATCAAGAATAAGAGACAAAAATAAGAGACCTGACTCAGGTTATATGCATCAAACATGAAGATCAAAAAGTTTTGGTTAAGGAGGATGAGATCAAAGAAAGGGAAGTTATTTTGATAACCTATTGAATAGAAGTCATGCAGACACCACTGAGAATAAAAATGTTAAATATACACATAGAATTAGAATACTTGAGATACACAGAGACTGAAAAAAATGAAATTATGAAAAGTGGACCTGACAAAATCTCTACAAAGATTTGGAAATGTTTAGATGACAAGGAAGTAATTTGGTTGACTAACTTGTTTAATAAGATTTTGAAGATCAAGAAGATATCTGATGAATGGAGGAATAGCATTATAGTACCAATTTATAAAAACAAAGATAATATTAAAATTATTCAAATCATCCTGGTGTTAATCTCATAATCCATATTATGAAATTTTGGAAGAAGGTGACTGAGAATAGATTGAGATGCAACATAAAAATATTAAAGAACCATTTTAGTTTTATTCCAGGAAGGTCAACTATGGAAGCTATTTTTTTTCTTCAGAGGTTAATAAAGAAACATAGAGAACAAAGACAAAACCATTATATAGTTTTATTATTTTAGAAAAAGCATATGATAGATTCCTACAGATGTCATATGGTAGGTGTTAGAGAAAAAGGAATAATTGTAGTTATTTTAATGTAATTAAGGATATGTATAATGGAACGGTTATTAGTGTGAGAACTACCTGTGGTAATAGTACTAAGTTTTTGATCACATTAGGTTTACATCAAGGATCTGCTTTTAGTCCTTATCTTTTTCATGCTAGTCATGGATGAACTTAGTATGTATATTCAGGACAATATTCCTTGATGCATGTTATTTGCAGATGATATAGTCTTATCAGATGAAACAAAGATTAGAGTAAATCATAAATTGGAATTATGGAGGAGCGCATTAAAATCTAAGTATTTCACATTAATAGGACTAAGACAAAATGCATGGAAGGTTTTAGTAAAATTAAACATAAAGATAAAGATGGAGTAAAAATTGAGAACCAGAAAGTTTCTAAGAGTGATCGTTTCAGTATTTCGGTCTGATTATTCGTACAGGGAGATTGAAGAGGATGTTATCCATAAGTGGATAGAATGAAGAATTGCAGCTGAGATATTATATGATCGTAGTACCTACCAAATTGGAAAAAAAAAATAGGATAGAATTACAACCAGTTATTCTTATATGGTATAGAATGTTGACAAATAGAAAATAATATATACACAAGATAAGTGTGGCCAAAATAAGAATATTGAGATGGATGTATGGTAACACAAGAAAAGATAAAATAAGAAATAAAGCCATTTGTCAAAAAGTAGAGGTAGTACCAATTGAAGACAAATTGAGAAAAGGATAACTTAAATAGTTCGGACATGTACAACCTAGGCCAATGAATGCGCCAATACAAAAGTGTGATTTGATATATGTAAGAAGAAAAAAAGGGATAAAAGTAGACTAAAAATTACATGGGATGAAGTAGTAAAGGAGAACTTAGTATTACTACATCTTTTAGAAAGAGTGGCCTTAAAAAGAGTAGAATGGAAGAAAAGGCTTCATGTAGCAACCCCAGCTAGTTTGAGAACAAGGCTTAGTTGAGTTGAGTTGAGTCTACTTAACTAGGGGGATTTCTTCACTCTCTAGACAACTAGGAACAAGAAAAAAAAAGGACAAAAACTAGTTGACTAATATCTTATGTAAACATAGAATAAAAAATGCTCCTAAAATATGGATTAACACAAAATGTTAAAAATTGGATGGTTATCATCTTTTTTTTTCTTTTTTTTCATCTTTTGAGAAAGTTATCATTCATCAAAATGATGCATAGGTAGCAAACAAGTTTAGAAATATTAACCAATCAAAAATAGAGAATGGTTTTGGCAATAAAAGTAAAGCCTTCCAAAATTCAAGGGGCCTCTCCAAAATGGAGCAGTCAGAAGCACATATAAGTACACAATAAAACTTCTCCCTAAAAAACAAACAAAATTCAAAAGAAAAAACCTTCATACACACACACACACATCTAAGAGAAAATTTTCCACTAGGAGGCAAAAAAATGGATCCAAATATATGAAAATCTCAAATAATCAGCGTATTTGCACATCATTGAAACATTTAAGGTGGAGCTAACCAGTTGACTTGGTTTCCAACTTTAGATTAACTAAAACTATCAAAGGATATAATTTTAGGTTGAAGGCAAAGGGCATAGCAAGTTCCCACTTACAAAAGTTATTTAAGACAAGCTTTGCAAACAATTCAGGATGCATCATGTCCTGTGCTGAAATTTGAGGATTGAGCCATGACAAAACATATGGTGGACGACATGATAAAGGATAAGCAGCTGCAAGTAATGCTCCTAATGGGACGACAGGAACATTTAGAGCCTGTGCAGGATCAGCCTATAGAAAAAAAAACCAATTAAGATTAGTTTCTCAATCATTCTCTCACAATATCAAAAACAAAAAATCGACAAGCTTTTTCAATTAAACAGTGCTTCTTCCACTTACAAGAGGCAATAACAACTTGAGTGAAGATCTAGATGATGTATAGTCAACAGATGATGCTAATGTAACAACTGCTCCCAATCCAGATTGTACTCCTTCAAAACCTAAGAAATTAAAAAGACAGAAAGAAAATGAGACTAAATAAAGTACCAATAACTTCTTGAAGATTCACTGATCCTCAGATAAATCTAAACTCCCAAAACAGTGATAATAATAAGAAAAAATTTGATGGGGACATATTTTATATTGGTCGCACTCATAGATCAAGTTGAATTTCTCAATGTCACAAGAAATGTAATAAAGAACACATGATCCAGATTGGAGTCTTATGGTACATGCTAGAAGCAACAAAAACAAGAAATTAACTGGGAAGTATGGGTCCAGATCATGGTAAAATGTCCAATGTGACTGAAATTTAGTAAAACTAAAATTTAATTATTATTGGTTAAAGTGGTTAGGTCACTCATAGAATAATCTGATTTACATTAAAATACAAGCTTATACTTTCTTACTAGAAATATAACAGCAGAATGGGCTCAATACATTCCATCCAGTGATTACTTAAACTTTAACTGTATTAAAAAGACTAAAACACCTAATATGGTAGGAACTATTCATTCATCTCCTTTCAGATTAAACAAGAATAGTGTTTGAAATCAGAATATATACAAAGTTATACACACATGGAATACTAAAAGGTGAGCTAATGTATGTCAGAAACCAGATAACATGAACTGCCGCGACAAGAACATTAACCAAAGAACAAAGGAAATTACTAGTGCCGAAAAAAGCACCATCAGAAACTGGAATACATTAATACCAACTAAAGTATGAATATTCTGCATGAACTCTTCGATAATGACTTCCAGACAGAGTTGGTGACCTAGTTCAAGACAACAGATACATTTCCACACCTAGACAGGTTGATATCTAAAGTACCTAGCAAAACCCAGTGTTCAATAAAATATGTTCTTCAATTTAGAAAAAAAATGCTGTAATTAATATAATCCATTCATCTGGGCATACTCGTTGGATTAAAATCTCTGTTGTTTTATCATTATAGCAAGAGGAAAACATAGCCAATTATGTTTCAAAGCTACTGAGCCATACCAAAACCAAATATAAATCCTGAATATTTGTTGCCCTTGACTACACTACAATTATTTCATTAAGAAAAACAAAAGGCTAGATATTGAATGAATGATATAAATAAGCGTTTATGTGCATGTTTGAAGCAGACACATCTACCTCCAAGCATATATTGCATGTTCAAAAAGCATGAGATAATTATGAGAATTTATATGCCAATAGAGATGAAGTGAGAATAAACAGGCAAGAAGCTATTCAAAATACAAAAACTATGCTACAAAACTCACGCCATCAGTAGGCAGAAAAGCAAGGAAAGCTACCATATTTTGACAGCATTGCATACAACAATATTCCCCCCATGGAGTGACCAATTGCAAGCAATTTTCCATCCTTTGCATTGCTCTGAAGCTTTATATATTCCATCTGCAGAGATCAAAATGAAGATTGGTGTAATTCCTCAGATATACCAGTGCAGGGTCAGTTATAAACTAGAATAAAGGTACTATGATCATGTAACACAAAAGCTAAAGTGGAAGAAAACATTGATCTAGAACACTCAACAGAAATTCTCATAATTAAGTCAATTATAGCAAGGGGACATGTCACCTCACCGCAGCAGGAACATCCTCTTCCAGGTAGTGATCAAAGTCCCAATCATATGTAACAATCAGATCCAGCTGTTTCTGGAAATCTTCAATGGTTGCTGAAAGGCGCTCTTGCAAGTCAAACAGTTGCGGTGAAACAGATCGTTGACCTTCCTCAATAATATTTACAAGTCGTTGACTTAGATCTCTGATTTGGCCAGCAACAGAAGAATTTTGCCTTGCTTCTAACAAACCTGAAATTTTGTCTGTGATCTCATTAAACCGTTCAGATAATCGAGCATCTTCCAGAAGTTTTGAAATCCGATCAAAGAATTTAGCGGAGACAACCCTTAATTGACCTTCATTTAGATAACCCGAAAGCCTTTCAGCCAAATGCATCAAAGTAGCTGTTAGACTTGTTACTAATTGTGATTCATCCCAAGGAACTAAATCTGTCTTGTTTCCATTTTTCATGGAGAGTTCAGAATCTGGCATTAGACCAGTTTTGACAATTGAATATTCCTCTACAGGCGTATCAACATTTGAGTTGTACTTGTTAACAAAATTTGGATTACATATAACAGGTTTACTGGAGGACTGATCAATTGCCTTGGATTCAGTTACACGTGTACTTAACCCAGCACCTCTAACTTCCACAATCCATGTATCAAATCCTTGGCTAGACATGTGACGAGCAAATGAAACCTGAGTACAGTTTTTATGCATCAGCAAAAAGCAGAAAATGGATAGATTAAATGATAATGATATTACAACAACTCTCCATGATCACAAGGATAAAGAAAGAAGTTTTTATGATTTTATGGCAGAAAATTTAGTTACATGTTGAGTTTGAGGTTCAGAGAGATGCAAATAAAAACAAGAAAATATAAAGCAGAATTGATGGAAAGGGCATGCTGATCTTTGAACCCTCATCAAACAGTTCGAGATCACTACCACCATCATATTAAAAGAATTATGTTAATAATTATCAAGCATTTACAATGATTAGAACTTGAAATGGAGACAACAAAGGCAACATAGTAGATTGCAGGTAAATCTAGTTTGTAACTTATATGCTGAGATGAAAAACAACCATAAGTTTTACAAACACTTATATCTACAAAGAATCAGCAAATAACGCCATCAGGACTGCACAGCAGTCAACCTGGTCCAACAGGTGCCTTGGCCCAGCCTACATAGGAGGGTACAGGAATGTGGGAACAAATCACTTTTGGGCTTGCATTATAGCCCTTAGTTACCTGAAGCAGGAGTATATTCAAGTATGAGGTGCGAGTGCAGGTGTGAATAAGTGAATCGCTCAGAAAGAAGTTTAGAATAGGAAGGGCTTAGGAAGCATGTGCAGGAACAAGTTCCTCAAAATATTTCAAAACAGGTATGGCACCCTAGCTAGAAATTTTGCTACTAAGTTCTAGCCAAACAAATCAATTAAGAAGGCTTGATATGTTATGCCTATCAGACCTTCACAGTATATCATAAACAGTCCATAGGGAAATGGCTGGACCAGAGATTTCAATATGAATAAACCAACTGCTCTAACAAAAATGGAGAACTACTTCTATAGGAATAAAGTTACATGAAGATCATTATTTTATTTCGTATTACATGCTTAAACAAATCATCAAATAGATTACATGCTCATAGGGTGGGCCAGGAACTTCGCCCAGGGAATGAGCAAGGCCTGAAGCTAAGCCCAGTGAAGTGGATGGGTTTACGAAAGCCTGGCCAAGGATATCCCTATAGGTGGCATAACCTCAAGATAAAATGTGGAGGTACACAACTAACAGTACCCCGACTGGTTTCTAAGAATCTGAGAATAAAGAAAAAGTATTGTAAATTTAGACAAAGACATTCTATGAACTCTAATAAGCAACAAATTGTAGAAGTGTTAATAATAGCGTATGGCTTGATGTCTCGGCCCGTTATTGATGTGTTTTACCACAACTACGGCAGGGGAACCCCATGCACCATAGAATTTCCAGGACATATTTGTAGCTTATTTATGAAATGAACGCATGACAACAAGAAAGAATGCAAACTATGGGAAAAGCAAGAATCTGCGACAGCTCAAACAAGTATGGTTTGATCAATTATATAAGTAGTTCATGTCTTGGCAGAGCGGCCAAAAAGCTGTTAAAATAAGTAATTAACCAGACAAACGGAATTTTTCACCCAAAAGATCTTCCAAAATTACTAAAAATCATCAATAAATGAAAAACTCACCCCAGGAGAGAGATCAAACCCAATCGCGTTCGTCCCCACCCCCGACAAAAGCATCAAGGGATGTTTCCTCGACGGCGCCTGAAAATCCCCATCAATCTATATCAAGAAAAGAGAAAAAGAGAGACAGAGAGAGAGGGCAAAGGGATCGGGAGAGGAGGGACCTCCGGGGAGGGGGTATAACGCCAGAGGGCGAGCCTCCACTCGGTGCCCGGGACCGGCACGTAGTGCAGCTCGTCGGCGGTGCAGACGGCGGGCTTCTTGCCCTCCTTCACGGCGGCGGCGGATGCGGCCTCCAGCGAGACGGAGAGCGGACTCGGAGAGGGATCCGCACGGGCCGAGACGGGGCGATACGCCGCTCGCCCGCCTCTCCTCCCGCCGCCCCATGGCGGGATCGAGACGTGATAGGAGGCCGTGGCCGCCGCCGCCGCCGCCAGGGCGGAGCGCGCGTCGGCGGGGTGGAGGAGGAGCATCATCGCCTCTGATGGCCTTCTCCTTGCGCCGCTGTTTCTTGTTTCCTTTCTTGTAAAAAATATGAGTATTATTCCCCCACGTTTTCCTCTTCGCAAGCCCTTTCCCTTCTAAATGGGGGACGATGACTGGTGACAGCGAGGGCTTTTGTCCGTGAATAGACAAAGACCAGAAGCTGCGAAAAAGAGACGGTTGGTTGTTGATGCATCCACGAACACCAGCCATGGATTTCTTCAAATGCATCCTCTCGATACTGGTTAGAAAAAGCGGCTAAAGCTCCTTTTCTATATAAATTACTAAAATAATTTTTTTTATTTTTTAATGTTATGAAATTTTTATGTTTTGTTATTAATTTGGCGGTCTACCGATGCTACCGCGATGTTGACCTCTACCAATAGCCACCTACCCCCTACGTCCTCCACCAAATACCAATCCCTCACTGCCGCATGGAATCTAGGAGTTGAATCCAAGAATGGAGCTGCCATGGGTCGCAATAGTGGTTGTTTGCATTTGAAAGAGTTGTGATGTCTGAAATTAATTTTGTATAAGAAGCTAAACTTCTAAAATTACGAGTAGGTCAATGCAATTCCACGGAAGGATTCAGAGTCCAGCCCTGGCAATTGAGTTGGGTCGGATCGAATATGAGGCGAATCATGTACTGATAAGGTTAAGTGTCTACCAACCCGAATACGACACATTAAATGGATCGAAAATTTAAATCCAAGTTTCAGATTTTTTTTATTAAACAAATAACTCAACCTGCATAATCTCGGATCATGATCTGGCATAATTATTATACAAATCAAAAATCATCAATATTGTTGGAAGAGCAACGCGCAGGAGAGATGGTGATGGACCCATGAACGGAGGGGAGAGTGAGACTTGACCGTTGGAAGGGTGGAGGCGGAGAAAGAGGAGGAATGAGGAAGGAAGAGAACGGAAAAAGGGTTAGAGAGAGTCTCGCTTCTTTGTATATAAAACTCACTTAATACACTCACTTTTTACCATCAAAATAGCCATTTGTCGGAGTATGAATAGTCCAGTTCTCTACTTGACCTCATCATATAGCGCTATGATTCTGATTTAGTTCGGTATATATATATATAGATATATATAAATCGAATCAGCCGGTTTGAATAAATTTTTTAAAACCTCAAATCGAAACTAAGCTAAACTTTTTTAATTTAATTTTTTAAAAAACTAAACCAACTATTTTTAAAAAAAATAATTATATAAATTGATCTAAAAAGATCAGCTCGGATCGGATTTATGGTTTGATGGATTTTCCGCACACTCCTACCATAGATGAGGCACATTTTATGCTGAAGCTCAGGAAAATTATTTTTTTTAAAGGAAATATAGAAATTGAAAACTGCATCCATTCTGTTTTATTCCCCTAACTAAATAGTGGGATTCAGCACACCCTCAGGTAAGTATAATTTAACATAAACTAACTACAAAATCATATATAAAACAAATTTATTCGTAATAAATGAACAAAGTAGCTGATTTGCTTTAGTTTTAAGCAATTAAATTGTTTTGCACATGAAGCGACAGAAGAAACTGAGTTATTATTTTAAATTAAGTGAGCAATTAGACTATTAAATAGTTTTGCACATATAAAACATCGATCTCATCCCCAATCAAAGATCATGATGGTCGAACACAAGTAACAAAAAGCTTGCATTCGACTCTTGTTTGCATGCATGACACTGTCCCTCTCCAATGACTACATTTGGCCTCACATCCATGCTGTTGATTAAGTTACCTTCTTTTTTTTTTTTTGGTACATCGGCGGCTCACACTTGACGAGCGTGAAGATGACCAACAAAATCAGAAAACAAAATGTTGTGCAAAAGCGTAGGCACAGCCTCGTGGTCTATCCAAAAAAAGCCTCCCGAGTGATGAGCTGCGAAGAAAGCAACCCAATCTGCAGCACCGTTCGCCTCCCGATATACGTGCGTGGCCTGGTAGGAGACAACCTCCCCCAAAGCTCTGCAGATATCGTGGAGCAGCGGCCGATCCTCAACTGAGCATCCCTCTTCCCGGATCCACTCGATCACCGTGGTCGAGTCCCCCTCGAGAAGGATGCGACCCGCACCTAGTACATACCTCGCATAGGAGACACCCTCTCAGGCCGCCCGAAGCTCCGCGTTCACCACTGATGAGTCAAAAATCCTCCCTCCACCTGCCGCCACAAGTCTGGCATCATGATTCCTAATAATAAATTCCACACCTCCGCAGCTCCCGTCCGCTGATACGCTGCCATCGAAGTTCTCCTTAAGAAAGCCAGGGGATAGGGGCACCCAGGATACTAATATCGTCCTGGACGCTGCAAGAGCAGAATGGGGGCCCCAGATGTCCCTGACCAACCCAGTAGGTGAAGCCTCAATAGTGCCGGTGATCTCCGCCGCATGCCGTAGAGCTCGGTCCGCCACCATCCTCGGATGGAGGCTCTCGCCGTCGAAAATCCGTGTATTCCTCTCCAACCAGCAGTGATAGGCCAGGTAGGCTTCACGAGTCCCCCTCTCCCCTCGTACAGACCCCCGGATCGAGGCCTCCAAATATCGTAGGAACTCCTCAGTGGACGCCCACATCTGCCTCTGGTCAAGCTGAGCTGAAGCATATCTCCATATCTGACTGGCTCTCGGGCACCCAAAAAGAACATGGTAGATGGTCTCCTCCATCGCCTGACAAGCTCCACATCCAGCAGGAACTTTCACTCCCCGCCTCACCAGAACCCACTAGTAGGTAAACATCCTCAAGCCACCTTCCACAGGAACAAGGCCACTTGGGGGTGAATGTGCATCCTCCAAATCCAGCCGCAGTCCATCTGTCGCGCTGAGGGCCTTCTACCTATCGACAAGAGGTCCCGAACTCTCACAGTCGTCCTCCCTGTCCTGCTCCATACCCTCTTGTCCACTGCCTCCCCCTCTGGGATCGGCAGAGCCAGGACGCGCTCAGCAAGGTGCTCCCCGAATACCTGCTAAACAAGACTCGCGTCCCACCTCCGCTCCCCCTGGGCAAATAAGGCACACACTCTGTGTCCCTCCATCCAGCCATGGTCAATCTCGGTGGGCCAACCCTACAATGATACCTCAGCTAGCCATCTGTCCTCCAGAATCCTGATCGTCCGCCCATCCCCAACCTCCCACCTGATCTCTGGCATCACTCCCGGGGCGCGGGCGCAGATCTCTCTCCAAATAAAGGAAGCTCCTCGGCCAGCATGTAGGACGTAGTGGGGGGCAGGATCCCCGTACTTCGCCCTCAACAGTGAGCCCCAAAGGCCCTCAGGCTCTAGAAGAAATCGGGCTGCCATCCTGATCGCCAGTAACTCCCTGCGCTCAACCAACGAATGAATACCAAGTCCTCCCCTGCTGGTCGGCTGGCAAATAGGCTCCCATGCCACCAGATGAATGCCGTCTCTACCTCCCCGCCGTCCCCAGATTAGGTTGCCTTCTTTGCTGTTCATCATTCGCAAGATATTTTATAGACCAGCTCTGTCTTTGTTCCTCTACCTTTGTGGAGTATTTTGACCTTTGACTCAGATGGCTTTGACTCAGATGGCAATGCTCACGTGCAACTAGTGTGAGCTGTCGATGTATCCAACAAAAAAAAAAAGAAAAAAGTACTGATCCTCTCCATTAGAAGAGGCCGAATGGTAAGCGGTGACTTCGGCAAGAGTTCTTGTAGCCTAAGAAAGAAAGGAGATTTACTTTGCAATAAAAAGTTAAAAGAGTTTGTTTTTTGATAAGTAAAAGTTATAAAAAAATTTGAAAAGAAACCTAAAAGCGAATAAAGGAATATATCATAGGGGAAAGAAAATAAGAAAAATGCTGCCAAGGTGGTAGCCTAGTGGTATTGGGCAAATTTTTATCCTCATGGTCCCAAGTTCAAGTTGCTACGGTGTTGATTAAAATGTGGTTTTGGTCTGAGAGCTGCTACGTAAGAAAATAAATAAATAAAGGAACCGTGTCCTTTTTGCGTGGTTTCCAAGGCCTCCCTCTCTAGGCTTGGATCAGCTGTCCTCCAAGAAATAAATGACAGCCTTCCTTACAAGTCTTCACCTGACACGCAGATAAAGTCGGTGTAATAAAAGATGATAAATTACCGTAGCCTGCCTTACGAGTCTGTCTGCTGTTAGATGCATCACAGCTCCTAGCTTTCATTCCATCTCTCGTGCGGTGAACCGGCATCTTTGCTTTTAATCCCTTAAAAACTTTCGGCGGTTGACCGCAGGGTGAGGTTCCCTCTGCGTTCTCTCTGGGTTCTGCTCAACCGTATCAGATCCTACTGTATTTTGGTATCCTTCCATTAGAAGCTCATATGACTAATAAAGTTGTGATATATTTTGGATTTATACTGTTGCTGGAAATTGGACCCGGGGGCAATCTTCGGTCGAGGAGAGGGAGCGGGAGGTGGTTACTCACGGCGGGGCGGTGGTTCGTCGACGGGCGGCGTCCTCCGTCTGGGGCGATCGGCGAGAAGGAGCGGCTGATTCCCGCGGCTGGGCGACGATCCGACAGTGGGCGGCGTCCTCCGTCTGGGTGCCTGCACACGAGCCGGTGGCCGGGTCTCCCGGCGCCGGCCCTCCGACGCTCAAGTCAGGGAGGGGGCAAATCGTGTAGAGTAGAGGTAAACGGTGCGTCCCCCCCAGTATCGATTTTCCAACCCCCTTTTATAGACCGGGGGTCGGTTTACCTGCGATGTAACGGGGCGAAGCCGTAGTACGGCTCGGCATGTCGTTCAGGTCGGCGCTTGGTCAGGCGAATGATTGCACTGATGTCGGCGATGAGGGCGTTGTACAACCCGAACTAGCACGCTACTAGGCGAATTTATTGCATCAGTGTCGGAGGTATGGCCGAGATCAGAGACTTATCACAGTTGACTAGACTCTGCTGGGCTTATTTGCCGTGGAGAGCTGGGAGTCCGTAGATGACAGGAGTCACGTGCATTAATTGTTGAGTGAGCCGGAGATCCACATTTATTGTGGAGTAAGCCGGAGATCCGCATTTATTGTGGAGTAAGCCGGAGATCCGCATTCATTGTGGAGTAAGCCGGAGATCCATATTTATTGTGGAGTAAGCTGGAGATCCATATTTATTGTGGAGTGTGCCGGAGGATCACAGCGGTCATGCGCAATAAATGCCGGAGGGGCGTCATAGTACGGTCTCTGGCCGGACCTCGGAGACGTATAGCCGTAGTAGGTGGCTGACAAAAGTAGGCCTCGGGCATTGGGGTTTCTCTTAGGTCGGAGGTTCCGAGTTCGGGTGCCGACTTCGGCCTTCCAGGGTCGACGATTGTGCGGCTTCTTTGGGGCATTCGTGTCATTTGGGGGAAAAACCTTATTCCCCCAACACTACCCCCCGACTTCCAAGTTCGAGCGGCTTGTGGGCTCGGACGTAGGAAGTAAAGTCCATCGTTAAAGTTGGGGGGCGAACTTCGTCCGCACCCTCATGTTTCTTGGAATTTTCGTGGTAGGACCTGCGCCCTTGGGCGTTTCGAGGTTACTTTGTTCGGCGAATTAATGATGGGGTCCATATCCCTACGTCTTTCGAGGCGACTATAGCGGGGGCGGTGTCTCTTGGATTACCGAGGTTGGTTTGTGAGGCGGACCCAGGATGAGGGCCCTCGGGTTCGACGGGGTGGCGCCTCGGCCCCACAATCGAGAATTCCCGCTCATCAATGAGCGTGCCATTTTGGGTTTCAAAACGGACACGCGGCATGACCAGGGGTCGGACGCTTCCGATTTCGTGTTACCGGGTCATAATTTCGGAGGAGTGGAGGTCACACCGGGGCTCCACGTGTCCCAGATTTTATTAAACGAGGGGAGCGGGGGTGCCGTCCGCTCATTCTTCGAGGCGATGGGGTTCTGTGGACCCATAATGAGGTCCCGAGATCCGATGGGACAACACTTTGATTTCGTATTCGATTTATTGATCCGGAGTGGATGCAGTGCCTCGGCCTCAGAGGTCGCCACGTGGCGCAGCCCGATCGGGGGATGGGAACCGACCCCATCGATCTGGGCCGTCAGGGGGGTCTATATAAACCCCACGAGTCTGCCCTAAAGGTCTTGTTTGGCTTCCCCTCATTTTCGTCGTCTTTTTTCCCTTGTTTTCTCCCTCAACCGAATTTTGCCGGCGGTGCTCGGAGCAATTTCTGGCAATGTCCAGTAGGTTTTCTTCCTGTTTTCTCTAGAGTTTCCTCTTTTCTTCTCCTTGCCAACTTCCATTTTCTGCTCTTAATTTTTACTCCATTCTTCTGTGAGAATGAGTCTCGGTCCCGAAGAAGTTGGGTCGAATATGTCAGAGGAGGAACTGGAGACAATCCGCTCCCGTTTCTTCTTCCAGCCCGGGTTTCGTCTTGAAACCGCAGGGCCGGGGGACAGGGTGACGCAGCCGCCCCCAGGTCGGATCGCGGTTTACCGCGAGACACTCTGGGCGGGCCTGCGTTTTCCCACCCATGAGTTCGTGAGCAGCTTGCTGGCCGAGTACCAGCTCGTCCCGGCGCAGTTGGCTCCGAACTCATGGAGGACCATAATCGGGTTTTTGTCCCTGTGCCTCGGGCACGGGATCCCGATCACGGTAGGCCTTTTCCGCCGGTGTTTTCTGTTAAAGAAGAACCCGGCGGACGCAGGGTGGCTATATTTCGCCTTTCGGGGCGGTATGTCACTCTTCCGGGGCGCCCCTTCCTCGATCCACGAGTGGAAGGTGAAGTTTTTCTTCCTGGCGTCCGCGGCGCCTTGGGGATTTGAGCCGAGGTGGGGACACCCACGGCTGAAGGCCCTCAACAGACTCTCCGAGCCCACGGGGAGGGAGCTGAGGATCCTAGACTCTGTGCGAGCCCTCGGGAGGGGCAACGACCTGACCGAGCTCCTGCGGGAGGGCGCCCTGGCGAGCGTGGGTCTGAGCTCGGCGCGCCCCGAGGGTAAGGGCGGCTACGTTATTTTCATTCTTTGTCTTTCGCTTTTACTGCCACTGGCCTGACACTTAACAAAATTTTTGATTTCAGATATTCCCCGCATGCCGACCAGCAACACGTCGCTTTTTTCCCGCCTGAGGAGGCGGGAGGCCGAGGCCGGGGGGGCTAATCCCCAGCCTCGGAGGAGGGCGAGGACGGACGGCGCTTCCTCGTCGGCCGGGATGAGTGGCCCCGAGGCGGGGGCCCCTGCGGCCGACCCGAGGCGGGAGCGGGTGGTCAGTGGTGCGAGCCCATCGGCCCCTCCTTGCCCTGCCCCCCTTGCCCAGCGGGGGGAATCATTCGTGGCCCGGCCGCAGCAGCCAGGACCCGGGCCTGCCCGAGGCCCCGAGGCGAGCGGCTCCGGGACCTCGGGTCCGATCGTGCCGAGCTCTTCCCGAGCTTTCCGAGAAGAGTCGGTTGAGCCAGACTCTTCCGTTCCTGAGGGGAGCTCGGCCCTTCAGGACGCCGAGGTCGCACGCTCCATGTTGCGGCGTGCAGTGCTCCCAGCGGACCGGGCCGCGTTCCGGGGGATTTCGCTGGAGGAGGTCGCCGGCAGTGCTTACTGCAGCACCGCCCGGGTAAGTTCTCTTCTTAATTTTCCTGAGTTATTAGCGTGCATACGTGCCTTTCAACTCACAATACCCTCGCTTCTTCTTTTTTTTTTTTTTTTTTTTCTTTCAGCATATTCTCGAGCTCGACACCATGGCGTTCCTCGCCCACGGGTATCGAGAAGAAGTTCGGCAGCTCGGCCAGCAGCTGGAGCCGGCCAAGAAAAGAATCGCCGAGCTAGAAGCGGTGTCGGCCGCGGCCGAGGCTCGGTGGGCGGCCACCGAGGCCGAGCGCCTTGCCGTGGTGGGGGCGCTTGAGGAGGAGAAGGCGGCTCACGCCATGACCAAGGCAACCATGCGCGGCACGGAGGCGCGCTTGGGGGAGGTCCAGGCCAGGGTCGCGGCCCTCGAGTATGAGGAGAGGGCCCTTCGCCTCCGAATCGAGCAACTTGAGGCCCGGGAGAGGAGGGCTCTCGAACGAGCCGAGCACGCCGTGGAGCTCTTCAAAGAGTCGCAAGAGTTCCGCGACATGTTGGAGGAGGAGACGGTCGACGGTTTCCTTCGAGGCTTCGAGAACTTCCGAGAGCAGGTGCGCCTGTACTGCCCTCAGTATGACTTCTCGACGGTCCGTCCGAGGGAGGACCGGGGCTGGGGGTCCGACGTGCGAGCCCTTCCCACCATCCTGACATCCGAGGCGGGAATATATGAGCAAGACCCCGCCGAGCCTTCGACGAGGGTAGCCGAGGCGGACGGTGTCATGGAGGTGGCTCTGGCGGCCGAGACGGACGCTGTCCCGGAGGTGGTGCCCGAAGCTCCCGCTCCCTCTCCTCGACCGAAGATTGCCCCCGGGTCCAATTTCCAGCAACAGTTGGCGCTAGAGGAAGGGACCGAGTAGCAGTCATGAAGTTGAGAAGTAAGGGAGCCTCTAACGTCTTCCGGCGTCCCCCGCAAAGTCCTGGACACTCCGTCCAGAATTTCCCAACTCCAGCTGACCCAGGTCCTCAGGTCCAGCTGGAACAGTTCAATGCCCTGGTACAGCAAGTCCAGGCCCTGGCCGCCGCCGTGCAGGGCCTACGGCGCGTGGAAGCTTCATCGGCGCTTCCCCCGCAGGCCCAGGCCCCGCCGGAGTGTCTCCCCAACGGCCCGGTTCTCCCCAGTCAAAATCTGCATGGCTCCTCCAGAGCCAACAACGGAGAACGGGCTACTCCCCGTAGGGAGTTACCGAGAGAAGGTTTCGATCGGAGACCCCAACTTTCCGAGGCGGAGTCAGCCCCGGACCGCCAAGGGCCGGCGCAAACCACAACGACAATCCCACGGGTGGGGGAGCTCGACCGAAAAGTTGAGCATCTGGAGCGCCAGATTGCGGCACTCCACGGCAAGAAGGCAAGACAGGAAGGGGACTTTGAGTTCACTGCCAAGTCCCCCTTCTCCCGCCAGATCGAGGACGAGCCGGTTCCCGTGAGATTCAAAATGCCTCAGGTGGAGCCCTACAGCGGAATCACCGACCCCCTCGACCACTTGGAGAGTTATCGGGCCCTCATGGCCCTACAAGGGTCCTCGGAGGCCATACTCTGCAAAGCCTTTCCAGCGACCCTCCGAGGGACCGCTCGGCTTTGGTTTTCTGGACTGAAGCCGAACACGGTGTCCTCCTTTGAGCAGCTCGGCAGGCAGTTCGCCACCAACTTTGCTGCCAGCCGGCGCCAGCGACGGACATCAGACTCCCTCCTGGACATCAAGCAGAAGGAGGGGGAGTCCCTCAAAGAGTACCTGGACCGCTTTACCGCCGCCACATGGGAGGTCCGCGAGCCAGACCAGTCGATAGCCATGTCGGCTCTGAAAACTGGGGTTCGCTCCTACCGATTCCTCTTCTCCATCGAGAAGAGCTTCCCGGCCGACTTCACCGAAATGCTGGCCCGAGCCCGGAAGTATGCCAAGGCCGAGGAGGCAGTCGCCTCCAGGCGGGGAGCAATCGAGCCCGCCTCTAAGAAGCAGAAGAAGCGCCGCGAGGAGCGCGGCCGACAAAGGAGCCGGTCTCCCCGCAGAGAGAAAAATCTCCCCAGACTGAGGAGTCCGCCCCGTCAGCAGGGGCGACCTCAGCAGAGGACACCTCCTCGTCCGAGGTCTCAACCACGGCCACGGACGTACCAGGCGAGGTACGAGAACTATACACCCGTCAATGCTCCCCGGGTCGAGATCCTGATGGAAATTGAGGGTCGGGACTTCTTCCGACCCCCGCCTCCTATGCGAGACACGGAATTTCCCCGAAATACCAGGAAGTATTGCCGCTTCCACCGAGACCGTGGGCACGACACGGAGGACTGCTTCCAACTCCGGGACGAGATAGAAGCGCTCATCCGACGGGGAGTACTCAACCGGTTCGTGAGGAATCGACCTGAGGAAAGAAGGCCGGCGGAGAATGTCGCACCAACCGAAAATCCAGACGACAACAGGCCCATCGCCGGCACCATCAACATGATCGGGCGGGCCTCGGCAGGAACGGCCGCCCAGGGAACACCCCCGAAGCGCCCACGTACTGATGAAGTCATCTCGTTCTCGGACGAGGACTTAGAAGGGGTCGAGACCCCTCACGATGACGCTGTGGTCATCTCCATGATTGTAAATAGGTTTGATGTAAAGCGTGTCCTAGTTGACAATGGAAGTTCAGCCAACATTTTGTACTATCATGCCTACCAAAGAATGGGGTTGACAGGAAAACATCTCCGGAGAATCAATGCCCCGCTAGTCGGGTTTACCGGAGATGCGGTCTCGGTTGAAGGTGAGGCTAGCTTCCTTGTCACAGTTGGCCTCGCCCCCCGGGAGAGCACTGTGAGGATGGACTTCTTGGTGGTCCGTCTGCCCTCGGTCTACAACGCCATCCTTGGGCGCCCAGGGTTAAACACCCTTCGAGCCGTGGTTTCAACCCGCCATTTACTCATGCGGTTCCCCACCGGCCAAGGAGTAGGCGAGGTCCGCGGAGACCAACTGGTCGCCAAGCAATGCTACATGGCGGCCCACACAGTGAAACAACCAGCTGAGGCGCCAGACCGCCCGACGCGCCCCTCACTCCCCATAGAAACCCTCGATGCAAGGGACACCCCCTGGAAGAAGCAAGTAGAGCCCGGTGAGCTCCTTATTCAAATTCCACTACGAGAAAATTTTCCCAGGCTAACCGTGCAGGTCGGCTCCGGCCTCGGCGCCCATGAGAGGGATCGCCTCGTCAGCTTCCTGCGGGATAATGCCGACGTCTTCGCCTGGTCGCCCGCGGACGTGCCAGGAATTGACCCTGAGGTCATGGTCCACCGACTTCAGGTGAAACCAACCAGCAGGCCTATAAAGCAGAAGAAAAGAGGCTCCGCCCCCGAGCGACAACGAGCTGCGGCCGAGGAGGTGGACAAACTCCTCGGAGCCGGCTTCATCCGGGAGGTCTCCTACCCGGACTGGCTCGCCAACATAGTCCTCGTAAAGAAGGCCAACGGAAAATGGTGTATGTGTGTGGACTACACCGACCTGAACAAGGCCTGCCCAAAAGACAGTTTCCCCCTCCCGAGCATCGACCAGCTCGTCGACTCCACCTCGGGACACCAACTGCTAACTTTTATGGACGCCTTTTCAGGATACAATCAAATCCGAATGGCGCCAGAAGACGAGGAGAAGACGGCCTTCATCACCGACAAGGGCACCTACTGCTATAAGGTGATGCCCTTTGGCCTGAAAAATGCTGGGGCCACCTATCAGAGGCTGGTCAGCCAGATTTTTAAAGACCAGATCGGCCGGAACATGGAAGTCTACGTGGACGACATGTTGGTGAAGAGCCGAGCGGCGGAACACCACATAGCCGATCTCGACGAGACGTTCGCCAAGCTCAGAAAATATCAAATGAAACTCAATCCGGCGAAGTGCGCGTTCGGGGTCACCTCGGGCAAGTTCCTGGGTTTCATAGTGACCCAGCGCGGAATTGAGGCCAACCCGGAGAAAATCCGGGCACTGCAAGAGATGTCGCCTCCAAAGACAGTTAAGGAGGTGCAGCGGCTCGCGGGGCGGGTAGCCGCCCTGGGAAGGTTCGTCTCTCGGTCAGCCGAGCGTTGCCTCCCCTTCTTCAAGAGCCTCAAACGGCCGAAAGACTTCCGGTGGACAGAAGAATGCCAGCAGGCCTTTGAAGATCTTCGGAGCCTTCTGGCTTCTCCCCCGCTGCTCACCAAGCCCCGGAAAGGCGAGGTCCTTTACTTATATCTGGCCGTCTCCCCAGCCGCAGTGAGCTCAGTTCTCGTCCGGGAAGAGGACAAGCTCCAAAAGCCGGTCTATTACACCAGCCGGGTTCTCAGGGATGCCGAGACCCGATATTCTAAACTTGAGAAGACCATCTTCGCTCTCATCATCTCGGCTCGGAGACTCAGGCCTTACTTCCAAGCCCACACGATAGTTATATTGACTGACCAGCCCATGAAGCAAATATTGCAGAGGTCGGATCGTGCGGGGAGGATCGCCAAATGGGCGGTCGAGCTCGGGGAATTCGACCTCGAATATCGGCCCAGGCCGGCTATCAAAGCTCAGATACTTGCCGACTTCATCGTGGAGTGCACCCTTCCGGACGACCCCGACCTGCCATCTGGACCCGCGGAGGAGGCCCCGAGGCAGCCATGGGTCCTGCACTCGGACGGGTCTTCGACCTCGGGGGGTAACGGGGCCGGACTTATCCTCACTAGTCCAGACGGAGTGGTGGCTGAGCAAGCCCTGCGCCTCGAGTTCCCGGCCTCGAACAATGAGGCCGAGTATGAGGCCCTGATCGCCGGGCTCAAACTGGCGAAAGAACTAAACGTGGGAGACTTGACGGCATTCAGCGACTCCCAGCTGGTGGTGAACCAGGTCCAAGGAGATTTTGAAGCTAAAGAGCCATCCATGCAAAAGTATCTCCAAAAGGTGCGGGAACTCATATCTGCCCTGAATTCTTTCAACATTCAGTACATTCCCAGAACGGAAAACCTCAGGGCAGACCAGCTATCCAAGCTGGCAAGCTCCCGCATGAGCGAGCTTCCTAAGGGAACCGCGCTCGAGTATCTTCAGACCCCCAGCACGGAGGAACCCGAGCCTACCATGTGCATCGGCTCCGAGCCAAGCTGGATCGACGGGCTCGTCTGCTACCTTCAGGACGGAACCCTACCTCATGACGAGATGGAGGCTCGCCGAATCAAGCGCCAGGCCCCCCGATATGTCCTATACGAGAACAGGCTCTATCGACGATCATTTACTTCCCCCCTTCTCAGATGCCTCCGCCCCTCCGAGGCGGACTATGCTCTCCGAGAGGTCCATGAAGGGATCTGCGGAAATCACCTGGGGGGCCGGGCCTTGGCCCATAAGATCCTGCGGCAGGGATATTACTGGCCCACACTCCAAAAAGACGCAACAGATTTCGTCCGCAAGTGCGATCGGTGCCAGCGAAACGCCAATATCCAGCGCCGACCTTCAGCTCTGCTGACCTCCATCATCGCCCCCTGGCCGTTTGCCCAATGGGGGATCGACATCCTGGGGCCCTTTCCCCTCGCCACCGGACAGAGAAAGTTCCTGGTCGTCTCCATCGACTATTTCACCAAATGGGTCGAGGCCGAACCTGTCGCCCGGATCACCGAGCAAAGGATGCGGGATTTCGTATGGAAGTCTATAATCTGCCGATTCGGACTACCCCGTATCCTTATATCTGATAATGGTCGACAATTTGACAATATTCATTTCAGGGAGTTTTGCTCTGGACTCGGCATTGATCATCGCTTCACCTCGGTTGCCCATCCCCAGACAAACGGGGAAACCGAGGTAACTAACCGAACTATTTTGCAGGGACTTAAAGCTAGGCTTGATCGGTCCAAAGGACAGTGGGTCGAGGACTTGTACAATGTCCTTTGGGCGTACCGGACCACGTTCCGACTACCCACGGGAGAGACCCCCTTCAACCTAGCATACGGCACTGAGGCCGTCATCCCGCTGGAGATCGGCCTGCCTTCTCCCAGAATGGAGCATTACGACCCCGACACCAATTCTTCCCAGCTCAGGAGCAACTTGGACCTTGTCGAAGAAACGAGAGAGGTCGCCCGGGTTCGCATGGCGAGATACCAACAGCGAACGGCCCAATACTACAACTCCAGAGTCAAGCCCAAGCTCTTCAAAGTAGGGGACCTCGTCCTCAGGAGAGTCGAGGCTTCTCAACCGACCGAGCAAGGAAAGCTCGCCCCAAATTGGGAAGGGCCATATCAAATCGCCCGGGTACAACGACCAGGGGCGTACAAATTGAAGTTTCTGGAGGGGACTCTGATCCCACGAAGCTGGAACTCCGAGAATCTACGGATGTATTACCAATGAAACCCTAAGGGGTTCAAAACAATCAGGACAATGGACTCAGCTCCTTTTTCTGCAAAAATTTCTCTCACCTTGATAACTGTAATCCTCTTTTAATATTGGGTCGTCTGTGATCCTCAGATTCCCCGGCCAAAATCGGGATGCCTCGAGGCTCGACCGTAGAGTCCCAAACTCCCTCGACCTCGGGAAGAATCGCAAGACGACGAAACGTGGAATGGAGCAGGATTCCTCGACTAAGGCCGAGATGCCCCGAGTGTCGACAGTGCGTGCCCAGACCCCTCGACACTTCGGGAAGACGGGGTAGTACCTTCGCGGCCCCCCGTGGCGCTCATCACCAACAACGGGGTAGTACCTTCGCGGCCCCCCGTAGCGCCTCCTCAACTAAGGTCGGGATGCCCCGAGGGTCGACCGTAGAGAACCAGACTCCCTTGACCTCGGGAAGGCGCCGTGAGGGGTGGAAAGGGTGGCTCCACCTGGGGCGCCACGAAGTGGACCCCCAGGAGCGGTCGACGATCCCCGATCCCCGAAGCGAGCGATCCCTCGACTAAGGTCGAGATGCCCCGAGTGTCGACAGCGCGTACCCAGACCCCTCGACACTTCGGGAAGACGGGAAAGTACCTTCGCGGCCCCCCGTGGCGCTCATCACCAACAACGGGGTAGTACCTTCGCGGCCCCCCGTAGCGCCTCCTCGACTAAGGTCGGGATGCCCCGAAGGTCGACCGTAGAGAACCAGACTCCCTCGACCTCGGGAAGCGTCGCAGGTCGACAGTGCGTACCCAGACCCCTCGACCTGACGAACGATTCCTCGACCAAGGTCGGGATGCCCCGAGGGTCGACCGTAGAGAACCAGACTCCCTTGACCTCGGGAAGGCGCCGTGAGGGGTGGAAAGGGTGGCTCCACCTGGGGCGCCACGAAGTGGACCCCCAGGAGCGGTCGACGATCCCCGATCCCCGAAGCGAGCGATCCCTCGACTAAGGTCGAGATGCCCCAAGTGTCGACAGTGCGTGCCCAGACCCCTCGACACTTCGGGAAGACGGGGTAGTACCTTCGCGGCCCCCCGTGGCGCTCATCACCAACAACGGGGTAGTACCTTCGCGGCCCCCCGTAGCGCCTCCTCAACCAAAGTTGAGGTGCCTCGAGGTCCGACCACAGGGTCTCAAACTCCCTCGACCTCGCAAAGAGCTACAAATCAATAAAGCCTCCCCAAGCCCTCTCAACCTCGGCGGGTGCTGTCGGGTCCGTGAGAAGCCCGAGCCCCCTTAAAGTCAAAAATGACTCCGCAGGTCGACGAGGAAGGGAAGCAGCCTACTCCACCATGCGAAGCATAACTCTGAGAATGAAAGAGGTACATTCAACTGGACGCCCTCCTTGTCAAATTTTATTTACATATTGCTGAACGGAATCTTAATGTTGAAGCCTTGTCTCGCCCCAAAGTCGGGCCTCTCTAACGGGTCGGCTTAGGATCGACCTCCTAATTACATTATGCATGCACCGTTCGTCAAGTCTCCGAAACTGGTACAGAGGATTTCATAAATTAGTGCCCGACTTGGCTCTTCGACGTAAACTCCTACGTCCGGCTAAAAAGTGGTCCCGGCCACGAATGCGCCAGCCAAACACGAGTACCAAGGCAATCTCTGGAAACCCCAGCCTTGCTCACCGAAGCCTCGGCAGAGTCCGAGAACAATAACTACGAAAACCTTCGGTAATAACCTGCCTATTGGCCCGCGCTCCCTCTGAGGAGTTTGGAGTTAAGTTCGGAAACCCGACTAAACTCCCCGATTAGCGGCACATACAGACCTAGTCCGGTCTTAGTTAAAGGGCTAAGGCCCGACCTCGACACCTTGGGACTTCCCTAAAGGCTAAACGCGATGACCTCCACGTCTCCCAAATCCGAGCTATAGGACTTAGGGAAATTTTCTAAAAAACTCAAGACTCGGAGCTCCTCTTCGTCGGGATGACTGGAACCCGAGAAGGCTAAGACGTAGCCCGAGAAGAAGGGCAACTTCGTTAAGCAGCCCGGAAATTAAAATGCAAAGCTAGGCCATCGAGGCTGTTCGCTAAGGCCCTGGCCTCGGTCACGACAACAGAGGGAAAGATGAACACGGAATGGCAAAAATACTTTTTCATTAACAAAGGGCCGGAAGGCCAATTACAAAATTGGAAGTCGGCCGCTCAAGGGCCGACCTCGGATACAATGAAAAAGAAAGAAAAATACGCTAAGTCCTAAGCGGCGGGAGCCACATCCGGGGGGTCGTCCGGCACATTGATGACCTCAAGACCTTCCTCCGGAACAGGCTCGGGGTCGGGAGCAGGAGCTTCGGGCACCACCTCCGGGACAGCGTCCGTCTCGGCCGCCAGAGCCACCTCCATGACACCGTCCGCCTCGGCTACCCTCGTCGAAGGCTCGGCGGGGTCTTGCTCATATATTCCCGCCTCGGATGTCAGGATGGTGGGAAGGGCTCGCACGTCGGACCCCCAGCCCCGGTCCTCCCTCGGACGGACCGTCGAGAAGTCATACTGAGGGCAGTACAGGCGCACCTGCTCTCGGAAGTTCTCGAAGCCTCGAAGGAAACCGTCGACCGTCTCCTCCTCCAACATGTCGCGGAACTCTTGCGACTCTTTGAAGAGCTCCACGGCGTGCTCGGCTCGTTCGAGAGCCCTCCTCTC
This sequence comes from Phoenix dactylifera, assembly GCF_051530095.1. NCBI lineage: Eukaryota > Viridiplantae > Streptophyta > Magnoliopsida > Arecales > Arecaceae > Phoenix > Phoenix dactylifera. Next base: position 24,920,408 of record NC_143198.1, on the reverse strand, counting down.
CCGGGCCTCAAGTTGCTCGATTCGGAGGCGAAGGGCCCTCTCCTCATACTCGAGGGCCGCGACCCTGGCCTGGACCTCCCCCAAGCGCGCCTCCGTGCCGCGCATGGTTGCCTTGGTCATGGCGTGAGCCGCCTTCTCCTCCTCAAGCGCCCCCACCACGGCAAGGCGCTCGGCCTCGGTGGCCGCCCACCGAGCCTCGGCCGCGGCCGACACCGCTTCTAGCTCGGCGATTCTTTTCTTGGCCGGCTCCAGCTGCTGGCCGAGCTGCCGAACTTCTTCTCGATACCCGTGGGCGAGGAACGCCATGGTGTCGAGCTCGAGAATATGCTGAAAGAAAAAAAAAAAAAAAAAAAAGAAGAAGCGAGGGTATTGTGAGTTGAAAGGCACGTATGCACGCTAATAACTCAGGAAAATTAAGAAGGGAACTTACCCGGGCGGTGCTGCAGTAAGCACTGCCGGCGACCTCCTCCAGCGAAATCCCCCGGAACGCGGCCCGGTCCGCTGGGAGCACTGCACGCCGCAACATGGAGCGTGCGACCTCGGCGTCCTGAAGGGCCGAGCTCCCCTCAGGAACGGAAGAGTCTGGCTCAACCGATTCTTCTCGGAAAGCTCGGGAAGAGCTCGGCACGATCGGACCCGAGGTCCCGGAGCCGCTCGCCTCGGGGCCTCGGGCAGGCCCGGGTCCTGGCTGCTGCGGCCGGGCCACGAATGATTCCCCCCGCTGGGCAAGGGGGGCAGGGCAAGGAGGGGCCGATGGGCTCGCACCACTGACCACCCGCTCCCGCCTCGGGTCGGCCGCAGGGGGCCCCGCCTCGGGGCCACTCATCCCGGCCGACGAGGAAGCGCCGTCCGTCCTCGCCCTCCTCCGAGGCTGGGGATTAGCCCCCCCGGCCTCGGCCTCCCGCCTTCTCAGGCGGGAAAAAAGCGACGTGTTGCTGGTCGGCATGCGGGGAATATCTGAAATCAAAAATTTTGTTAAGTGTCAGGCCAGTGGCAGTAAAAGCGAAAGACAAAGAATGAAAATAACGTAGCCGCCCTTATCCTCGGGGCGCGCCGAGCTCAGACCCACGCTCGCCAGGGCGCCCTCCCGCAGGAGCTCGGTCAGGTCGTTGCCCCTCCCGAGGGCTCGCACAGAGTCTAGGATCCTCAGCTCCCTCCCCGTGGGCTCGGAGAGTCTGTTGAGGGCCTTCAGCCGTGGGTGTCCCCACCTCGGCTCAAACCCCCAAGGCGCCGCGGACGCCAGGAAGAAAAACTTCACCTTCCACTCGTGGATCGAGGAAGGGGCGCCCCGGAAGAGTGACATACCGCCCCGAAAGGCGAAATATAGCCACCCTGCGTCCGCCGGGTTCTTCTTTAACAGAAAACACCGGCGGAAAAGGCCTACCGTGATCGGGATCCCGTGCCCGAGGCACAGGGACAAAAACCCGATTATGGTCCTCCATGAGTTCGGAGCCAACTGCGCCGGGACGAGCTGGTACTCGGCCAGCAAGCTGCTCACGAACTCATGGGTGGGAAAACGCAGGCCCGCCCAGAGTGTCTCGCGGTAAACCGCGATCCGACCTGGGGGCGGCTGCGTCACCCTGTCCCCCGGCCCTGCGGTTTCAAGACGAAACCCGGGCTGGAAGAAGAAACGGGAGCGGATTGTCTCCAGTTCCTCCTCTGACATATTCGACCCAACTTCTTCGGGACCGAGACTCATTCTCACAGAAGAATGGAGGAAAAATTAAGAGCAGAAAATGGAAGTTGGCAAGGAGAAGAAAAGAGGAAACTCTAGAGAAAACAGGAAGAAAACCTACTGGACATTGCCAGAAATTGCTCCGAGCACCGCCGGCAAAATTCGGTTGAGGGAGAAAACAAGGGAAAAAAGACGACGAAAATGAGGGGAAGCCAAACAAGACCTTTAGGGCAGACTCGTGGGGTTTATATAGACCCCCCTGACGGCCCAGATCGATGGGGTCGGTTCCCATCCCCCGATCGGGCTGCGCCACGTGGCGACCTCTGAGGCCGAGGCACTGCATCCACTCCGGATCAATAAATCGAATACGAAATCAAAGTGTTGTCCCATCGGATCTCGGGACCTCATTATGGGTCCACAGAACCCCATCGCCTCGAAGAATGAGCGGACGGCACCCCCGCTCCCCTCGTTTAATAAAATCTGGGACACGTGGAGCCCCGGTGTGACCTCCACTCCTCCGAAATTATGACCCGGTAACACGAAATCGGAAGCGTCCGACCCCTGGTCATGCCGCGTGTCCGTTTTGATACCCAAAATGGCACGCTCATTGATGAGCGGGAATTCTCGATTGTGGGGCCGAGGCGCCACCCCGTCGAACCCGAGGGCCCTCATCCTGGGTCCGCCTCACAAACCAACCTCGGTAATCCAAGAGACACCGCCCCCGCTATAGTCGCCTCGAAAGACGTAGGGATATGGACCCCATCATTAATTCGCCGAACAAAGTAACCTCGAAACGCCCAAGGGCGCAGGTCCTACCACGAAAATTCCAAGAAACATGAGGGTGCGGACGAAGTTCGCCCCCCAACTTTAACGATGGACTTTACTTCCTACGTCCGAGCCCACAAGCCGCTCGAACTCGGAAGTCGGGGGGTAGTGTTGGGGGAATAAGATTTTTCCCCCAAATGACACGAATGCCCCAAAGAAGCCGCACAATCGTCGACCCTGGAAGGCCGAAGTCGGCACCCGAACTCGGAACCTCCGACCTAAGAGAAACCCCAATGCCCGAGGCCTACTTTTGTCAGCCACCTACTACGGCTATACGTCTCCGAGGTCCGGCCAGAGACCGTACTATGACGCCCCTCCGGCATTTATTGCGCATGACCGCTGTGATCCTCCGGCACACTCCACAATAAATATGGATCTCCAGCTTACTCCACAATAAATATGGATCTCCGGCTTACTCCACAATGAATGCGGATCTCCGGCTTACTCCACAATAAATGCGGATCTCCGGCTTACTCCACAATAAATGTGGATCTCCGGCTCACTCAACAATTAATGCACGTGACTCCTGTCATCTACGGACTCCCAGCTCTCCACGGCAAATAAGCCCAGCAGAGTCTAGTCAACTGTGATAAGTCTCTGATCTCGGCCATACCTCCGACACTGATGCAATAAATTCGCCTAGTAGCGTGCTAGTTCGGGTTGTACAACGCCCTCATCGCCGACATCAGTGCAATCATTCGCCTGACCAAGCGCCGACCTGAACGACATGCCGAGCCGTACTACGGCTTCGCCCCGTTACATCGCAGGTAAACCGACCCCCGGTCTATAAAAGGGGGTTGGAAAATCGATACTGGGGGGGACGCACCGTTTACCTCTACTCTACACGATTTGCCCCCTCCCTGACTTGAGCGTCGGAGGGCCGGCGCCGGGAGACCCGGCCACCGGCTCGTGTGCAGGCACCCAGACGGAGGACGCCGCCCACTGTCGGATCGTCGCCCAGCCGCGGGAATCAGCCGCTCCTTCTCGCCGATCGCCCCAGACGGAGGACGCCGCCCGTCGACGAACCACCGCCCCGCCGTGAGTAACCACCTCCCGCTCCCTCTCCTCGACCGAAGATTGCCCCCGGGTCCAATTTCCAGCAACAGCTACCATAGTATCTATCATAGGCTTATGATCCAAAAGCTTAAGTTGTTGGAAGAAGAATAACGACAGCATGGATCCCAAAAAAAAAAGATGTTTAGCCTATTTTTCAGTATGGGGACTATAAAATGCTTAATGATAGAAACTTGGAATGAGTTCAAACGTTCTTTTCCAATGTGAACTAGGAAACTAGAAAGAGCCGGTCCTTAAATTATAGCCATCCATGATTGGTTCAATAGTTGTAATTGAAGTGGTTTCATATGATACACTACACAGCAATCATGCAGGATCATTTTATCACGGCCATCGGACCTATCATAGAAATTCATGACTAAAGGCGATCTTCTCAGGTTCACGTTTGAACCATAGAGGATCTTGATTATACTTAGATTAGGGTCTGGTCATGAGTGGATCCATGCTGCTTTCCTTGAAGAACCTATATCTTGAGGATGCTTTAGATGTAAATGAAAATTGGAAGAATAAGAAAAAGTTATCCAAATAAGTTTGGAAGTTAAGACTAATTCATGGAATAGAAAATTTGTATTTGGTTGGATATGTAAGTTTGGAGGTTATGTTGTTGAGCAAATAAGCTCTCTTTTTTTGTCGGGACAACAATATACTGGGTAGAGGCTGAATAGCTAGGAGTAGAAGGTGCAACCGGGCCGAGTCGAATAGCTTGAGGTTGAAACTTGGCTCAATCAAAAAAAAAAAAGAAGAAGGGTCATACTCGAGTTCGACTCAACTCGAATATCAATCGAGCCATACTTGAGCTCGAGTTCGACCTCGAATTAAAACTTTGCTCGTAATTAAGAAATATAGTTAAAATAAAATATAATATTATATTATATTTTAAAATATTAAATTAATAATATATTATAAATAAAATATAGTATTTTATATATATATATATAATCGATTAGTTTTGTGAACTTTCAAACCGAGTATTTTGCTATTTGAGCTCGACTTAAAAAATTGTTCAAACTACTCGAGCTTGGTAATAGTCGAGTCGAGTCGAGCTTGGACTCGAGTTAAGCTCGAGTAGCCCTAGGGTTGAAGGTGGTGGGCGTGTGGCATGAAGTTGTGTAACGAACTAGGAGGTTCAATTAGATTACATATACTGGCTTTTTTTTTAAAAAAAAAGAAAAAGAATATAGGAGAAACTAAGGCTCAGCGTAGCCTTGGGCTTAAATTGTCCATCCCAACAAACACAGCCTGGTGTTAAATAGCTCAAGAGATGATGGTTGTGAAACAATAGTATTTAGCCACCCATATGTGTGCGTGTGTGGATCAAGACAAACATAGCCTTTGGCTTAAATTATCCATCCCAACAAACACAGACTGGCGTTAAATAGCTCAAGAGATGATGGTTGTGAAACAAATGGTATTTAGCCACTCCCCTGTGTCTGTGGATCAAGACAAACCATAGTTAGGGCATTAATGTAATGAGCAAGACCAAAAATATTGCATCCCTTGCCCACTTAAGCATGGCATCATGTCCACGGTTAAATGACTTCTAAGAATATATTTTTTTTTGATAGAAATGACCCCTAAGTTTAATCAGTCAAGGCTCTTTTCTCTTTAGGGCTCACTCCTTTGTCCAAGTCTTAATTACTTCTCCTCCGGTTGTTATGTAACTGACCACGTTGCTTCTTTGACCTCCTATTTTATGTGGACCATACAAGCATGTGTTTGGTTCCATATTAGCTATTCGTCAGAGAGATTTTGGATACTTATACAAAATCAAGGAATGTAAATAATATCTTCTGACTAGCCTATTTGGATGAGATCTTGGGTTGTGACAAATGGTATTAGAGCGAACCTAGTCTATGGCCCATGTGGACTAGGAGATACTGCAACATGGACTCATGGAGACCGACCACAGACTGATTGTGGTATTTGTGAATAAATTTTAATGGATTTAGACTCTTAGCCTGATGAGGACATCAAAGTTTAAATAGAAACAATATGTGAGGACCTATGCCAGCGTGTGTGGGACTAATTTGAATGGATTTAGACCCCCTAGCCTGATGAGGACGTCAGAGTTTGAATTGGAAAAATATGTGAGGACCTATGCAAGCGTGTGTTTAGTTCACTACAGGAAAACTCATCTTTTCCGACGTTTTTTCTAAACTTTACCGACGCTTATAAGCGTTGGCTAAAGTTCCGGCAACGCTAATTAAAGCATCGCAAAAGCGTCGGCGATACCGGAGTGGCAAAAGTTTTTGCCCACGCTACATGAAAGCGTTGGCAAAAACAGGAATTTACCGATGCTTTATAGGCGTCGGCAAATCCCTATTCCTACAAAAAAAAATATACTCTATTCTAACGCTTATAAGCGTCGTTGTAAATAATTTTTTTAAAAAAATATTTATAAATCTCTGGGGGCCTTGAGGATGGCTTATAAGCCCTGATCATTCGGAGGCGACGAAGAAGAAGAGGAAGAGGCAACCTAGCTTACAAATATACTCTATTCCATTTCCAATACCCGGTCATCTCTGGCATCTAGTAAACCGAAATCTTATATTCACATATTAATCCTAAGGAAAAATAAACGCATGCCAACCTAGCTTAAAAAGATTTAAATAAATAGCCATACCTAGCCCAGGAGCTCCAGATCTCTCTTCCCGCTATCCACAGGCATCACTGCAAAAGAGAGAGAGAGAAAAAAATTCAATCAAAGTTTGTTCTCTGAAACTATATCATTTATCTAAAAAAAAGAAAAAAATGAAGAACGGAAAGAGAAAAGAAGATGAAAAAGAATAAAAAAAGGAACAAAAAGAATAAAAAAAGCAAAGAAATGAAGATAAATAACAAGGGGAGGAAAAAAATTAGAAAGGAAAGATGGAGAAACGCTCCGGCACCATGGAGAAATATGAAAACCCCTTTGGTCGATGGAGCTATCGTCGACGGCAAGGACGTGCAGCTCTCCGCCGGTGCTCATAACCCTCTCTCTGTCGCCATCCAGTGTTCTCCTCCATCGCCATCCCCTCTCCGCCGGATCGAAACCCTAAAACGAAGTAGAAATATAAATAGAGGGAGGGGAGTGAGAGAGAGAGAGAGAGAGAGAGAGAGAGGAGGAGGAGGAGAGAAGAAAAGGACCGTCACTTTTCTTTGGGGTTGGAGCATCTCCTCCACCTATTTGAAGCTGGACCATGGCCATGGCTCTGGATCAGGGATTAGGGATAAGGAGGGCGGCAGGTAGCAGGCGGCTGGAGGGGTTAGGGATCGGGAGGGGGCTTTGTATATGTGGGTGGGGTGGGTGAAATGAGAAGCGTCGTGGGACTCCGACGACACTTTTAAGCGTCGTCTAATCCTCCCATCTCAGATCTACCATTGTGACCGCCGACGCTTTTAAATTACTAACATTTTAAGAAGCGTCGGCGTATATGCGTTGGCGTTTCTCCTTTTTCCTATAGTAGTTCCACATCAGTTATTTTGAACACCTATGCAAAATTTTTAGGTGAGGTTTGAGGTTGGGACATCTTTTCTCTATCAACGTGACTTCCTGCTTGGGGCATCATTTCTCTATCAACGTGACTTCCTGCTTGGGGCATCTTTGTTGGATGGAGCAGCTCTTCTCTCAATCTCATTAGAAGTCTGGAGTGGTGAGTTTTCCGCAACCTCTCTACCAACTCATCTCAGATTTACCAACTCATCTCAGATTTTGTGTGAATGGTCCTTTTGATCGAACGAAGGAAGCAACGCTTCTAGGACAAATTCAAAGGGACCTTGGCTCAGGAGGGTTTGTACTTTATTAAAATAATAAAATATAAAATAACATAAATAAGGCTTCAAGGTTTCTAGTTTATTAAAATAATAAAATATAAAATAACATAAATAGGGCTTCAATCTAGATTAGTGACACCAACCTTCAAGTAATTCTAGCCGCTAAACTAAGAGAAATTATATCTTACACCATATACCGCACGTAGCGGTGTACCCACCAATCACCTAATTTCGTTTCTATAGAACTAAAATAAGGGCATTGGCGTGGTTTAGAGTATAATTTCTTGTAAACTTTTTTTTTATTTTTCTTTTTGGATCTTACACCCTTACATGGGCTGGGCCTGGGCACGAGCATGGCATCGTCGGGCAAAGCCCAACAAACAAAACAAATGCGGAAAATAAGAGATAGATGGAGAGACAAGTGGCTAAAACAGAGTCTGGAGTCTGGACTAGAAAAAGAGCTTTCACATTCTTGGTTTCTTAACCTTAAAAACAATCGAATAAATATAGAAAACAGAAAAGAATCCAGTTGGCAGTGGCCCGGAAATGGGAACCCGGCCGACTCGCTGCCCTCCTCCTCCCTCTCGGACGACGACAAGCGGCTGCGCCCACACGGCCGCCGAGTGCGCCGCCGCCTCCTGCGTGCTGTGCCTCTGCTGCCCGCTATCGGTCCTCTGGTGCTGCGTCAAGCTCCCCCTCAAGCTCGCCTTCCAAGCCGCCCGCCGCCTCTCCCACTCCTCCGCCTGCTGCCGCGGCGGCGGCGGAGGAGGAGGACCCGGCCACCGCCTCGCCTCCTCCTCCTCCTCCTTCTCCGACATCGATTTCGACGCCGATCAGCCGCTGCCTGAACGACGATCCGGATGCCCGAGGGTTAATCTCTCCTCGCGGCGGAGGAGGAACTCCTCGTCGAAATCCTAAGCCGTTGGGGTTCTTTTCTTTCCCCCGCTTGGGTTATTCCGCCCTTCTTTCTTCTTATTTTCTGATTGTAACTGTGATCTGATGATACCATATCAAAACTATTTTTTCTTCTAACAAAACATGCCTCAATTTCATTATCAGGGCTTTTAATGATCAATGTTATAAATTTCTTGGTTGATCGATTATAACTTCGACAAAATTCTCATATTTAAATGGAGAATAAATGGGGGAAAAGAATATTAGTATTTTTATCCGTCAAGGTTTGGGAGGATGCTGCCTGGAAGAGAAGAATAATCCTATGGAGAACTCTTTATAAATATTTCTATGAATTGTTCGTTCAGTTTTTCCTTTCCTCCTTTTCTTTTTTTCTCTCTCTCTTAATTTCTTTGTTTAAGGAGAAAGGAAGGGTCCAGCTAATGAAATCATGAAAAATATTTGAACAAACAGCCCTTCCAGGATCTGAATCAGACCCCCTCTATTGGTTGCTGCGACCGTTAGGCTACTGCCCACTCCAAAGAGTTTGGAATGTCTTCTCCTTGATTTAAAAGAAACGAGGTACAAGGCCTGTGCAGTTTTAGAGCTCTAGATATAGAAAGGTAGGCTTTCTCCAACTCCTTTATCTTAGACTATGACTTCAAGATACATTGAGGCCAAAACGGACTTCAAAACCTTGGGGGATTTAGACTCTCTTCTAGATAGCAGCCCCTATTGGGCCCTCCTTCTACCAGAAAATATTCGATGCAGGCTGCAAGTTTTCGTGTACCCTTTCCGACCCGTGGGTTACCCCACATGTGAGTATGCCACCTCAGTACCAGCTGGACCAGATGGCGCTCCCAACGAGCGCATCCAGACGAGGGGCATCTGGTTCTTACGTTTAATCGACGCCCGCGCATTTCGAACCTACACTACTTCGGAAGAAACAAAGCCCTGTTTCAACTATGCTACCACCACGGTGGCTCTAGATGATTTCGATTTCAGTCATGAGTCGAATGCATTGAGAAATATGACCATTATGATTTCCATTCCAATTCCGGCTCTAGTTTCGAACCAAATGTACTTTTAGAATAAAGTAACATCGTATTCACATATTGGGTTTGTAAATTGTTACTCAGACTCAAATTTAAAATTGACCACTACTTTCAGCCTGACCTAGTAGATTGCAAATAATTTAAAATAAATTATATGTTAAATCGAAAAATATGAATAGAACACGAATTTGAAGAGATCTCCCCATTATTATTGCCTTCATGTGTGAGGAGAGCGAAAAAGCACTTGGACAGTCATGACACCGATCATTTGATCAACTATGAAAAGTGCACGTCTCACTGTAAGACATTGAATCAGAGATGTTTGCAGAAAGTCATCAAACGAAATGTTTAAATTAGGCAACTGCCGCATTAGTGCAAAGCTAAATTTGTGTTTACTGTTATTTGGCTTCAAGTTGGGATGAAGAAAATCACAATAATCGAATGTAATTTCTTATCTCTAAGCAATTGGCACCACCTGCATCTCAATAAGATTTTGGACATGGTATCCCAGTAGTAAAATCCGCGATGCCACACGATCGTCCGACGGACACGAACCAACAATATATAAGTTGTGGAATAAGCTGTTGTGATTCACTAAAATGACAATTCGCAATTTCATGTTCACAAAATTTTAAGGGCACCAAATTTTCTCATCCAGGATAATTGTGAGTTCCAGTCGACTGAGATGCCGGGCATCTAGTGTTATTCAGGATTAGTAAGGCTCCAAGCAAAATACATGGCACCAGTTCTTTGGATATGGCAGCCTAAGAAACCAAGCCACAACATACACCAACCTCTTGAACGGTCACAAGATGAGGAACAAAATTGTGTTTGTGATCTTTGAAACAGATCGATACACAAATGCTTGGGTTACCAGCGGCTAGCAAAGGTATAACGATTTAATGTACAGTAGAGTCTACGATATACCAGCAAGCTAATGTTGGTGTGGTCGCTCCTCATGCGGAACCCCCCTCATTTAAATTTAAAATAATAAAAAAAGATAAGAAGAAAACCACCTGTTTTGGTGAGCGGAATTGAAAAGAAAACCGGAGTCGTGGGGCTCCATGGAAACGGAAGAGAGAAAAAAAAATAGAGAAGAAAAGAAATAGAAAATATGCTACTTTGTCGGATAATTGGATGGTTGATTGTATCCTAAATTGACTGAAATTTCAGTATGTTGTTTCCAAACGGTTTGGATCTTTGAAAAGCCTTCTTTATTAATTATACAAAGAAAAAAAAACCTTCTTTATTTGTACACAAAAAATCCTTATTTATTAATTATTTCAAGTATTAACACTTGGTGAAATTTATTCTCTATTTTGTTATTTATTGTTGAAATCCGCCTTATTGGTGATGAATGTTTTTGTTGTGGAAGCCAAGATTAAATGTTGTTAATGTTTGTGCAGCCTTTAGTTGAACTAGAGAGGATCTATTATAATCTCATTATTTTAAATAGTGAAGTTTTTTGTTGGACTAGGTCCCATAGTTTTTTTTTTTCCTTTACATAGAAGGGTTTTCTACGTTAAAAAATTGTGTTGCCTCTTATGTGTAGATTGCTTGATTATTTTTGCCTATTAATTGCTTGAGTAGATTGTAGAGATTATTGTTGCTTGGTGAGTGATATCTTATTTAATTATACAAAGAGAGAAAAAAAGTTTGTGACATCATTGTTTTTAGATTGCATTTTGTTCTGACAGCTAATTCACATGACATGAGGCCAAGAGTTACTGGATCTCAGTATAAAATAGAAATTACAATGCCAAAGAACCAATATTTTCCAATGTCAAGGCTTACCATTATAAAATAGAAACTACACAGCCAAATTAATCACAAGAATCATAATATACAACAGGCTTTAAAACACTGCAGCCAAATTATTAATCAGCTGGAATATATTACAAATATGCTCAGCAGTAGTCGACATATTCGATCACCCAACTAACTCATCAAATATTCCTTTACAAGGACATCAACCGCTAATATTTCCAGCAGAATCTACAAGGCAATCAGGAAAGCAGTGATGCAGATGAAAGAACAAAGAATCAGTGACCACCATCATAGGAAGTATGGGACCCCTGTCTTCGGACTTCCCAATTGATTATTCTCCTATGTTTCTGTGAAGAATTTTACCTCTTTTTTTTAAAAAAAGAAAAGAAAAGAAAAGAAAAGAAAATCAGGATACTGCACTCACGAGTACAATTATTGATGCGCCAAACAGTATTTAAAAGGACATCCACCAGCCATGAATCTGATTCAGTTTCAATCCCAGTTTTGACACCATGTTGGGGATGTCATGCCCCCGCCTGCGCGGGGCACGTGAGGCACTCAGTGCCTACGTTGAGGCCACATAAGGGGGAAACACAGGGCTTCCCTGCCAGATATTGTCCGGTTCCAGGGCATTATGTAATCGTCCTTCATCCTTCTTCGGTTTTGTTTTCTTCCCAAAACTTGTCTGCATGATTTGGAGACACCTGCCTCATATGTCCAGACTCTGGAACGAGTCTTTCTGATGTGGGACTATTAGGCCTTACAAGCGACACAACTGAGATGTTGCTCCATCATTTACATACTCTTTCATGTATCTATCTGTTTTTATTTATATCAGCAAGCAAGAAGATGGGCTTGTGGGAAGAGAGAGGCGAGGAGTATGAGATCTTCCTTTTGTCGGATAAATAGAAAATAATACCCAGCAGCAATTCTCCCTCCGCTTCTCCGACCGCCCTCTCCTCCTCTCTATTTCTGCGTGGTTTCTGCTGTTGGAATTTTAATGAGTTTTAAAAGTTTTAAAGAGGTGTTAATAAAAAAAATTTGTAACCCCCAAATTTTTTTAAAAAAATTGTTGTAATCTCTAGGTATTTCAAATTCGATTTGGAAGTTTCAAAACTTTCCATTACCTCTCATTATAGCCTTAATGAGGCCATAAGTATTCAACAGTTATGGTTAGGTTATAAAAGGCCAAAATATATGAGCCATTCTTTGCACCTAAAAATAACATAACACAAAAGTCTTCTTCTTGCTCTCATAGTCTCTCCTTACCACCATTCTCTCTTATACAATTATATATATTATTTTATATTTTGGACAATCGATATAGACTAGATAATCTGTCTACTACAGACGTGCATTGTAGATTAGGCCCGTTGTGAGCTGTTTGGATTGTATCTTGGAGCCATCGTTGACCGCCAATACCTGCACGTGGAGAAGCAACAACGGCTTTAGGATAGTGCGTCTCTTGGCATGCCTCTCACACCTCACAAGCCAGATATTTCTTTACTATTATTTTATTACAATTGTTAAAATTTTTTTATATAATTTAAATATTTTATTAAGCATCTTGCTAGATCAACATCTGGTTCTAACAAATAACAATGTGGATTAGGCAAAATGCTAAAAGATTGCACCGATAGATATGCGTCTGCCATCTCTAATCCAACCTACCAACCTATTTCAATTCCATGTCAGATTCTAGGTGGCTTGGATTGGACTGCATACACTATAACTATACAGTACCAAAATGCAAAAAAAAGTAGAGAAAGTAGGTACGGGATATTCTCTTCTACAAACTTATCCTAGAAATATTTTGTGACAATACGAGACAAGTTTAATTGGTTGCGAGGACCTTACGTAAAACTATAAAAAAAAAAATTGTCAAGAGATTTAGAAATATATAAATTTTATAAAAATGTCAATTTTATGTTGACATTAACAATTAGAAGAGTGAATAGTATCTCTCATACACAATTATTAGTTGGATCATGTCCACCAGCTCAATGAGAGGTCGGTCCAACTACAAGCCAACATGCACAAGGATAAAAAAGATAAGAAGGAAAGGAAGCAATATAGACATGTTGGTTCGTAGTAAGATTGATCCACAAACCCAGACATAGATATGATCCAACTAAAAATTTCTCCCCTCCCTCCCTCCCTCCCTCTCTCTCTCTCTCTCTCAATCCACCTTTAACTCCTGCAAAAGTGTTTAAGGGCTATGTTCTGTGTCAGTTGCCTGACTGGTCTTCTTTTGTTATGTACATCTTGTCTAAGAAAAAGAACATGGAATATTGAAGCAATCTACAATAAGCCGTGACTTGTGAAATATGTTGTAAATGATGTTTTCTTGGCTTTGGAGTAGTCGCTGAAGCCTATTTCCATTCATCACTAAACCTGGTCTTCTTATGTTCTACTATATTAACTCTCGGGCATCATGCATGTGTGGCAGCAGGTCATCCATGCATGCCTCATCTTCACTTTATTTTTCACTTCCTGCCTCGCATTTTCATGTGCATGGCTCGCGCCGAAGTCTGGTATATAATGCTGAAGCTTAACCCTGACGTTGCCTGATTGGGATTGTCATACGCATTTAGATATTATCGACATGGTGATATTAGTATCCTGGATATACAACTTATCCATTACTTTTACCGACTAAAAGCTCCTGAAATTTAAAATATAGCAACAAACAAGTCTGTAATATCTTCTACGCATATATGGGCATATAATGATGATGGAAAAGGTTAAAAAAAATTGGACAAAAGGCAGCATAGGATGTTTGATTTACTCATGCATGCAAATATTTCCATATGACGCTCAACTCCGAATCCTTTTGTGCAGCTAACTTAGATGAAAGCATATATTATATTTCTTTAAAGCCACAATGTTGGGAAAGTCATGCACGGGTTTGACCGTTGTTGGGGCAGAGTTACGGGCAGCCTGGAAGGATATCTCCTATGCGAGGCGTGTTCTCGGAGCCGATAGGGTGTGTCTTAAGGGGGATATTCCTCCTTGGTGGTTGACTAGATCTGTGGTGTGGATATGTATGGGGATGAACCCCCATTGATTGGTGAGATACGTCGACCGACCAGGGAGTTTACCTTTTTCCAGGCAGCTCATATGTTTGGGAAGACGAATAGAGCAGCAGACTGGGTTACCTCATTTGTAGCTCGCCACTCCGGAGAGTTCATCTAGACATCATTGGCAGTTTTACCTTCTTATCTGTATTTTTTACTTTTGTTTGACCTGGCAGTCTGTACTCACGTTAGAGCTATATAAAATGCCGTTTTTAACCAAAAAAAAAAAAAAAAAGAGTCATGCACAAAAACTCCACATTCCAGATCTTGCTGGCACCATTATTAAGTGCAATAAGCTGTCTTTGCAGAGTCAATGGTTGACATATTACAAACTTTGACATTTACTTTAGTATATTTTCCCTTGCATATCATCTGGGAATTAAGGTTGCCTAGACCTAAACACGGATGGTTACCTTCTGTTTTCAATAGAGTTTTCAAGATGAACAACTAGATAAAACTCTTTGGTTTTAATATGAATAGAGTCATTAATTGATATGGAGCCCGTTTACATGCATAAGATCTTCGACAAGGTAGCATCATGTTACTTTATGCCCGAGCCAAGTGTTGCCTTCCCAACAAGAAGCGAAAATAATTTTATTTGAATTTCTTCTCCTTGACTGGGCCCCTTGGAATCTTCCCGAGAACCTTGGAATCCAGCGTCATGTAGAGTTTCCTGAGGTCTTGGCTTCCCTTGGTAGCTAGACGATTGACTTCGTACTCGTTTCTCTCATATAAAGCTGCCAGGATATGAATGCACAGAAAGCCTACAAAAGAAGCAAGCCTTCAATCTTATGTAGAGGTAATAAACATCGATTAATTTTTCATAGAGCTTACAGAGATACAAGAGGCTGATGAAGCTGCAATAACTTCCTACCACTGACAATATCCAAAGGGAAGCCATGGCCTAAACAAAATGAAGAAGAACAGAATTAATGCATTGCCGGGAAAAGATCAAGTGCATATAAAAGGGATAGATCTTCTACCAATAGGAATTGCTTGAGGTCTTTTCCGCGAGCAATGTCATGGAAGATGGAAATGAAGTGATTGAGTCTGCCCTGGAAGGCTAGTGCAACTTCCTTGATGTCACGTTGCGACAAAATTACTTGAGGGATCTTGAAAGGAGACCTGAAAGAATGAGTTGTAGATTTTGGTATTACTCCATGTAGTAAGAACTCGTTATGGAAAATGTCCATGTCATTTAATCCAAAATATTTGCTAAAGCTGCTCTTTTTCTAGCTTGAGAGCACACAAAAGAAAAGCCTGAAACGGTCTTCATATTAGAATCTAAAATTGAAGAAAAAAAAGAAAAAGAAAGAACATAAAATCCGAAAGGTGATTACCGATCGAACAGATACGGCATATTAGACCGGATGAAGACCACAAGCATGGCCATCATGGAGATGTGGCACAGGAGGGTGGCGAAATGGTATTCGGCCACCGCAAAAAGAGACCATATCAACGTGGCCCCAGCCAAAATTGCCGCCGATAAATGTTTGTTCCGCCATAGCAAGATGTCCGCAACTAGAGAAATCAATCCATGCACGAGAGAGTTATAAGTTCGCGTGTTTGACTTCAAAAACAAATAGAGAATATTTAGATGGCTTCAGAGATTTGTAGAGAAATGGATTACAGTACCTCTTCCTCCACCTAAGAGTTCATGGAGAGATCTGTGGTGGCCAAGACGGCTTCTAGAGGTGGTGAATGTTGGTTGCTGCTCATCGGAATCCGAAGCATACTTGATGCGAGGCATGGCTTCGTAGCTTGGGATGGTTAGAGAGGTTGGTTGGATCCTTAATAATAAGGACTTGGGATTCCAAGCTCACAACAAGAGGTGCCAAGAGTGCAGGGAATATAGGAATAGCTTTGGCTTTGGATAGCCGGGACCCTGAGATTATGATTTGCTTCAGCCGGAGGTTTGCCATCATCAGGGAAGTCTTTGAAAGAAAAAAAAAAAAAAAGCACCTTGTTGGCTCTTTTTGATAAATGCAATTCACCTCTCATCCAATCAAGCCAACTTGTTGAAGACAGCATCTGAAGTACATAGCGTGCATATGCCATCTGTTGTCGCTCGTAGCTTGATTCTAGGGTCATCTCTTGCAAACAATTAAATATGGATAAGGAACAAGTAAAAAAGACGGGGGATCTCTTAATTTAAAGGCAATCCATGGAGCATGGAGAGATGAAAATCTATATTATGAGAGATGGAGGCATGTTGATATACATACAATTTTCGTTTTAGCGTCAAAATTTGCTTAAAAGTGTCGGCAATAGACGACGCTAATAAGCGTCGTCGTACTTACTTGCCTAAGACGATGCGTATAAGCATCGTCAAAAGTCAAATTCACAACAAAACTAGTGGCCGCCCCCCTCCTTCTCATTTTGCATCCCGATCAAGCCCTAGCTCCTCTTCTCCTCCCTCCTCTCCGACAACGAGCGACCGGCCCTTGTCCTCTCTGGCGCTGAGCGGCGTCCGATGCCAAGCTCATCTCCCCCTCCCTTCTCTCCGGCGCCGAGCGACCCTCCTCTCCTCCTCCCTCCGCCGACCGGCTGACCTCATCTCCCTCCGTTTGAGAAAAAGGCCGTAATTCAAAAGATTTTTAGAGGCAAAGATAGGTTACAAAAATAAAGCCTTATATCTTAATGATTCGTATGCTGAATGCTTACTTTCGTTCAGTACCAATTTGCAGCTTCCATTTTAATTTCTTGTTTTCAGTCCCTTTTCTTTTATGGGTCATTGGAATATTTTCTGTTCATCAATGAAGAGGTCAATTAATTCTCAAAAAGTGAGCATTTTAGTTTCACTGATGTGGGTTACCTGATGCACCACTGCACCTTCTATGAAGCCAGGTGCTCATGGAAAATATCATCTTTCCATTGTCATTTGAACATGTGAAACATGGATCTAACTAGGTAAGGTCTGACATAAAATTTTTAACCTAAATGAAATATTCTTTTATTCCGGTACTGATGATTGTGTGTGGACAACAAATATGAACGCTCACATCATGGATGAACATGCTGGAAACTCTGTAGTCTCAAAACCAGTACAAGGTGGTTTCACATACTGATTTTACCATGAATCTTAACCCATCATCTTCATGAAGCTCCAACGAATATGATCTCACGGAGTATCTTGGACGGATTGAGGTTGTATGATCTTTTATGTTTTTCAGGAGTATGATGGTTCTTTCAGAGAGATTCCAACATCTACCACCAATTGGCAAATCTCTTCGAGCAGTGTGATTTTGAAAATTCTTTCTATTTCATGGGTAATGGGAGTTGGCAATGGATTATCTTTCTACAATTTATGTTTACCGACTTGGGGAGCCTAGCGGTGTTATAAATGGAGGATGACTTCAAATAAACTATCACCATGGTTGAGTAGAACTTAAAAGAGATTAAATAGATATGTATAATGATCTCCAGAGATAAAAGCCCCATCCAGCTATGTAATATTATGCTCTGGTAAGTCTTGAGAAATGAAAAGCCAAAAAAAGTTCTTTTTTTTTGGAAGGTAAAAAGCCACATGCATATAATTATGAGGGTTTGAGATCTTGGATTAACTTAAGAGCTGCACTACCTACGAAGATGATATTCATGACATTTTCTAATCCTTCAGGTAGGTCTGGACACCAGTACCGGACTGATTGTTTTGCGGGATTACGGTTGCCGCAGAAGGACGGTCCAGCCACTTTCGTTGTGGCTAGATTGATTTATGTTATTTTATTTTATGTTGGTTGCATTTATTTACATATTGTCATTTGGGGGCCCTTTTTAGATTGTTTTCTTTGTAATGACCTATTTGTTATTTTGTGACCCTATATATATGGGGCATATATTTGTTTAAGGTTAATGAACGATGAATGAAAATTAGCCTCCTTTCTTCTTCCTCCTCCTCCTCCCTTCTCTTCTCCTTCCTCCTCTTCTTCTCTTCTTTCTCTCTTTCTCTCCTTCCCTACCTCCGTCCTTGGTTTCTATTTTATTATTATTTTTTTAAAACTTAAACTTGTGTTCTTAATTATAAAGGTATTTTTCGTTTGAATTGTTGTTTTTTCTGCAATTCAATTTACTTTGATTTTACTCAAGAAAATGCCCTAGTGGTCATCTGTAATCCCTCAAAGGCTTCTTCCTTGCTGGCATGTACGTTGCTAATCTTCCAATCTGCCTTATCTTTTTCCATGGTCACATCAAGGGATCATTTCACTTGAGATATGGAAAAGGAGTCACTCGGGAGGGGAAAGGGCAGAAGATAGTATCCCAGGCAAATATTTGATGTGGCTTTGATCGCTGAAGTGTGGGCTCTAACTAATGGGAAAAATTAGCAAATTATTTTCTGAATCCATATAGAGAGGAAAACTCTTCTATTCCGTGGACCTTATCGTCCATGGCACTCAAAAGGAGTTGGTTTTGATTGATGTTAGCCATGTTAGATGGAGGGGTTCTATTCCCACAACTCCCCTCATTCTATTGACATGTTCATTTAGTGGCTAAATATTTTCTTGCAATAGTAATAGTCTTCTCAGAAATTCTTATGAAGGATGGATTGTTCTCATTGCATGCATCTTTTTCTTTTCCAAGTCATTCCATATTGCTTCCTATTCTTTACTTGTGAAGGTGGGAATTAATGTGACTTTAATATCATTCCATACAGCAATCAGATTCTTTTTAATCTTTTAAACATATGGTACATCTCCACAATGGAGCGAGCACTTCACGCTTACGGTGATATTTAGTTAACTAGAATCTGTGCCATGCCCGCTAAGAACATCAAGGTATAGTTTGGTAGTAAATTTTTTTTTCCTAAGAATGCCTTTTAATGTTCTGCCAATTGATAAACTGAATTCTATGAGTTTGGTTAGGACGAATGTTGAATGAGACATATAGTTTCTTAATGGTAAGAAAAAAATTACTTTTATACATTGAATTAATTAGCAATTCATTTAGATTTTATTTATCATTTAACTAATATTGATTCTTTTTTGTGTATACCAGGTAACAACATGCCGCGAGGAAAACGATTCAGAGATATTAAGTTTCAACACTCTCAAGTAGGATCTTCTTTTGATCATTCCCTGCGATCCCAGCAGCCCGACGAGAAGGACCGGAGAGATTGAGGAGGACACGAGGACCCACTTGAAAATGAGACTTGTGGAGCCTACGTGAGGATGAGAAGATCGTCGTCCATTGCAATGAACTAGGGCAGCCCATCAAGAGGGCTGCAAGCATTTTATCGACTTTTCTAGGATCGGTTGCGCGGAAGGGTCAGTTGTGTCTGCTCAACTATACAAAATGGAATGAAATATTTTCTTCGTATAAGGTTGAGCTTCTTATAGTTATTGAGGTAAAGAATTGAATTTGCTTACTATCACAATTTTATTTTTTGATTTAACATTGTTATAACATTCTTTACTTTGGTGTAGGGTAAGTTTTTGCTTCCTAAAGAAAGTCATAATTGGGTGCTGAAGTCTGTCAACCGCAAGTGAAAATAATATAGGGCAAAGTTAAAAGCGGATTAGAAGCACGATGGTATGACAGAAGAGGAGGTTGCCCGTGTTTGTCCTCCTGATGTAATCCCTCATCAGTGGAGGAAGCTTGTCCACTACTTGTTTTACAAGAAAGCTTAGGTTGTGTATTATTTTTCAATACCTTAGATTGTATTTACTAATTATATAGATTACAAATTTATACATTAAATATATTATATTGTTTACTCTTTTTTTGGGAAGACATATTTCAATATTGGTAGAGCTGCATGACCATCTCAGACTATTCTTCATACTCAGGCTCGATGAGTTTTGCGAAGCGTAGAGCTGAATTTGTAGGTTTTTTTGAAATTCTTTGAAACTATCTTAAACTGTTCTATCATATAGCATATATCATGATATATAGCTTGTCAATATACTTTTTATTGTAGATAGATGATACTAGAAGGGAGCCTGGTATGGTGGAGTTTTATAAGATGACTCACACCCACCGAGATGGCAGCTTTGTTCGAAAGGAGTCAAGAGATATAGTTATATGTATTCATTTTTGACTTGTACAACGATATTTTTATTAGTTCTATTATTAGCATACATTAATATGACTTTTTTTTTAAAGATATAGGACAGGGCAACAACTCTTATTTCAGAGCGCATTGGAGAGTCATCATCATCCGATGCGGCCAGTCATGTCGAAGCTCAGGTGCTCGCTGAATTGATGGGCCCAAAGCGTTATAGTCGAGTGAGATGTTATGGTATTCGAGTTACCCCCACTCAGTTGTCTGCAGTGAGCAGGTATACAAAAAATGCCAGAGAAGGTAGTAGCACTGCAGATATTAGTAGTCTTCGGGCAACTATTAAAGAGTTGAAGGATCGCTATCAGGTAGAGTTAGCGGAGCTGAAGCAGAGCCATCAAGTAGAGATGGAGGAGCTAAAGTAGAGCCATCAAGTAGAGATAGCGGAGCTGAAGCAGAACAACAAACTTTGCATTATCAGCTTGAGCATATTTCATCTATGTTACAATGATTTCTCCTTCCTCACGTAAATAACTATATATATTTGAATACTTTACATAATTATCACTTATTTTGTATGAGTTAATGATTTTCATATTTCTAACTTCTAAAGTTTCTCTCTTTTTTTTTTGTAGATTCCTGATACTTCAACAGCTCGTAGAGATGATGGTGCTGAATTCAGTTCTTGATTCTTTCTAGACTATTTTTTAGAAAGTTTGATATGTATATTTCTTATATTTTTCAAAGTACATTGTAATTCTAAACTTATTATGTAAATTTAATCATATATGACAATATGAATATTTCGAATGACTTGAAATGTTTATGTCAGTGTAAATGTAATGCAGGTTCATATTGTTATAATGTAATTTATGACATGTAATTATATTTTTAATTTTTTTAAAAAAATTCAACTCCCGATGCTTTAAAGCGTCGTTAAAAAACATCAGGTTGGGCTGGCATGCTTTCGCCGACGCTTTAAAGCATCGGAAAAAAAAATTTTCATCTCAGATATAGCTGACGCTTCGACGATGCTTTAGGTAGCGTCGGGCGGGTATTTACCGACGCTTATAAGTATCAGTAAACGATATAAAAAATGTCGGTATTACTTCTTTTTCCTGTAGTGTAATAATAGTTCAACATCAGATAGATTAAAAAATTTTGTGGTGCTTATATATTTTTGGATCCATCTATCTAAATATTTGAATTTTCAGATAAAATCTTAACATGGTACTAGAGCCCGCCAATCTTGTAAATGCCTAGGTTTTTATAAAGGTTCACCTTTTGATTGAATTGACTGTCATTTTATAACTAATCCATATTGATTGAGAGTTTTATTCTCATCCATAGATTTTAATGGCTATTTTATGGTGGTCTTATACACACATAGCTTTCCTTCTCTATATTAGTGCTAAGTGATTATCCTAGTTCTACCCGGAACACAATATCTTTGTTGAGAGTATTAAAGCACATTATATAATGCTTATTCCACTCATCGCATGCAAAAAGATGGGCACATTTAACCTTTGAGGGATTGCATTCAGACAACCAATTTTAGGCCAGAAGAAAGCTCGAGTAGAGCTAAGCTCTACCTAAATCCAAAAATAAAATCTAAATATAAAACCTCCCCCAAGCCTATATAGCCTCTTCTTAATTAGCGAACTTGGTTCTAATTAGCTAAGCTCATGCCTGGTCAACCCAAAACCTTTAGTGGCCATATTTTCAGGCCCTTGAAATCCACCAACGCATTCTTTTTTCTTAAGAGAAAGAAAAAGGTGACCCACCCGTACTATAATTATATCCAAGTCTAAATATTTTGCAATGCACCATCTCTAATTTGGAGTATTTGATTGCTAAGCAAAGGAGCATAACTACTAGAGCATGTCTCAGCTCATAAATCCATCAGCTCACCTTACAATATCTAAAAAATTAATCCATCCTTGAAAGACAAATAAATAAAGTGCATTGAATGAAAGAATACTAATTTTAGTATGGTCAATAGTGAGTGTAGGATCTTATTATTAGGTTACGGGCACTTATATCTTTAAGACTCATCAAGAACCCTAAGAATTCATCTCAGACCAATGGAACTATAAAAGGAATTAAAAAGAACAAAAGCCAAACCTGATCAGCCATTTGGGTGTCAAGAACTAAGGGATTGATTGCTCAGTATCATTTGTCAGATGCCAATAACGGCAAACCATAGGATTTGGATTTGGCTTGTATTCAGACATTGACATGATTAAAGTCATGTCTCTATCTATGGATTTGGGTTGTATCTTTTGCGCGAAAGAATGATTCATTTTTTTTTTGCAATATGCTTCATTTGATCGTGCAATAACCATTACCATATATGTGCAAGCAGATGAAAAAAGAGAGTTCAAAGTGCTTGAAGATTTGTGCAAGATATGATTCAATAGTTGATGTCGCGAAAAAAAATCGATCATTCTTTCTTGCCAAAGATGCATACGCGTGGCAGCGGTGATGACACCTTGGTAGGTAGAAACAATCTGCACTCCAAAATCCAAAATGGAATGATCAAAGAGACGTGCAGATGGAGCACCAGTACCTAAAGGCCATGCCAACCATGACCGAACAAAGTCAAGCTTCCATAAATAAAGCTTTGAAATTTATCCTCTCAAATCATTCTGATGATATCTAGCTAATGAGAACGGAGCAGCTAATCTTTATTCTCCAATCATTACCTTCATGGGCCATAGGCAAAGTTACAGTCATTCTTTTTCAGAGACACGGGCTAGTTTCTATTTGAGGGGCAGTTGATAGATGTGTGAACTCTCCCTCGCCCCATCTCTCTCTCTCTCTCTCTCTCTCTCTCTCTCTCTCTCTCTCTCTCTCTCTCTCTGTCTGTGTGACACCTGTTATCATGTTATCAGTATCATGGTGGTGCACCCTAACCTTCATGCATGAAGACATCAATGCATGTTGTTGGAGCAATGATAGGCTCATGTGACAGAAAAGGGGCTTCCGAGAGCCAGGCCAATCCCAAAATACTTGCATCCTATTATCACGGACTAACCCAATCTGCAGACCCGAGGATTTTTTTTCCCTCCTTTTTTTTTTCCTCTCTATGCAGTACCCTGATCTACTCCACTGCCCATTCGCACGGGTAGACCTAGTATTTCTTCTTTCATCTCAAATTTGGATTAAGCTATATAACAATGCAGGATCTCATCCAAAAAAACTAGCGAGAAAGTATTATTTGTGTTTCTTGATTCTGTATAAGTATCCAAAATCTACCCAGCGAATAACCAATATGGGACTAAATACATGCCCGCACGGGTCCTCACATACTTCCCTCATTTAAGCCCTAACATCCTTATTAGGTAGTCAGCTCCAGCAAATACATATTGTAATATTCTCTAATCCATGGGTTATAGATTAGGTCCACTCTGATATTATTTGTAATAATCCAGGATCTCATCCAAAAAGATTAGCTAGAATGTATTATTTGAATTTCTTGATCATGTATAAGTTTTCTAAAATTTATCTAGTGAATAACCAATGTGAGACTAAACACATGCTCGCATGAGTTTTTACAAGCTCAATTCAATTTTATTAAAAGAAGAGGCTGCATCTTATATCAATCACCAGTGTAGGGTTGAGCCGATTCACATGAGGAGAGGTATATCATATCAAGGAAAGAGTTTTTTTAAAAAAAAGTGGAAAACAAATTGCACCAGCCAGGAAATATAGAGCAAGCTTCCAATTTCCCTAGTAGTGTGTATATATAGCTTAGTCCAAAAGTCTTTCCGTTAAAGTTTGAAAGATTTTCCAAGGAGCGTTGAGCCCCACACCCAAATTCATGATGAGGTCCGCCACGCCTCCACCCCATTCACATCATCACTGCACTACTTTAACCCCACTATGAAATTAGATGGCCACCGGATGTGATATGTGGTGGAACTTTTCATGAACCATTTTCTCACCTCCGCGGCAAAGGAGATCATCCAAGGAACCAAAGTTCATAAAACTAGGTTGGAATTAACTCTAGACTCGTACATAGTAGGAGTCCAAGAACGCATGCGAAAGGACCCTGCCATTCGGCTACATTGCCTGCAAAATTCCCGGTGGCTTAGCGTCTCAAAGTGCTGCCACCTTTTCCTTTTCATTCACATGAGAGCCACCATGGTCTATATAAGGCCCTCCTTCCTCTCTTCCACTCTCCTCCATCCGCCATTTGCCTTCCCATTCTCTTCTGATCAGTAATTACCATCTCCTTCCATCTTTGGTCCAGTGCTAACATGAAGTCAGCACCTCTCTTCTTCTTCTTCTTCTTCATCGCAGCTCTTCTCCTATGCCGAGCTCCGACCACAGTGTCGGTGACGTGCAACCCCATGGAGCTGAGCCCATGCGCAAAGGCAATCCTGTCGTCAGCTCCGCCCACCGCCGCCTGCTGCGCTAAGCTGAAGGAACAAAAGCCTTGCTTCTGCCAGTACAAGAAGAACCCCAAGCTGCAGGGTTATATCAACTCCAAGAACAGCAAGAAGGTGGCCGGTAAGTGTGGGGTGCCGATGCCCAACTGTTAATGAACTAAAGAGCATCCTCTTAATTTCTCCTTAATGAGTTAAGCATGGCCTTGTGATTAAAGGAGGGGAAAGAGGGTGCGATCCTTCATATATTTATGGATATTATAGCATACAAGGTAAGGTCGTAGCTGGTATGCGGTGTACGTGAGAGTGGTTCCTACTTGCTAGTTGCTATTACTTTGTCTTTGGGCTTCTTTGTGTGCATGAGAAAGTTTCGTATCGTGTCCTCAATTATGTTACTTTGCTAATGTATGAGGAGGGAGAATGCTATCTTTGCTGATAGTAACTTATTACGTAACTCTGTTTATGAGGTCAGTACCTCCAATGCTTTGGTATTCTTGGTCTCATTGTTGCTTGCTTCTCTGGAGTTGGGGTTTGGTAGTGCCGCCGGGCTAAGTTGGAAAAGCCTTGTTTGTGATTTGCCGTCTTTTCGACGAGCTTTATCCACCCCAAATTTCAGATTTTTCTTTCCGAAAAGGTTAAGATTTTTAAATATATCCAAACCCAGTTAGACCTGAGCCTAACTCTTTGACCCAAAGCAGCTTAGGTCAAGCTGGAGCCAGATCTACCACACAGAAATCTTTCAATATGGATGGTCTCGGGTTTTGCTACGTGCCTTTTACGATTTCATAACTAGGCCACTTGATATCCATGACTGGTCTGCTTCTATCGAGTCATATGATAACCAGCAACATAAGCGACAAAACGTTTGGTCCGGGCAAGGCTACCATGAAGAATAGCTTTTAGGGACCCAATTACTCGTTGTGATCTGTGTGGATACGACTAAAGTAAAAGCATAACAATTTAAAATCTCATCAAAAAAAAAAAAAGAAAAAACTAGCACGAAGTACGTAGCTAATGTGGGACTAAACATACATCCGCACGAATCTTCATACACTCTCCTCATTTAAGCCCTACCATCCTCGCCAGATTATCGCCAAATTAAGAGTTCAAATTCTGTACGGATCCTCACAGAAAGTAGCCAAGTATCCCTAAGCCCGTGCCACCAATCACCCACATGCGGTCATCAACCCTAAAATAGTGGCAATCAACGAAATAGCCGACCTGCCAAACCAAAAAACAGAATAACAAAGCGAAAAAAAGGCAAATCAGGATATTTAGACGTGAAAATATATTTCTTTGCAGGTAGGAAATCCGCAACTTAAAGGTATGAAGCTTGAGTCTGATTCCTACAAATCTAACATCACATTGTTGTCTGAAGTTATATTGCTAATGAAGCAAAAGAATTCACTTAATCCACCTTAGCATTAAAATCCACCATGTTTATTTAATACAGAAAATAAAGAATGACCATCAATAGTTTATGCCATGATAAGGCTGATAACTGAGACTCTTTATATTCAGAACTCTGATCATTTTCTTTTCAGCCTTCCACACAACTTTTGGACCATGGACCCTACAGACGAACACACTTCAGACATTTGAATGAATTGCATCCACCAGAGTAAGCAAAAGCAGTGATTCTTGAAACGGTAAAATTCGACCCTGAAATTTCCGGGCTTTCTCCGACCAGTATAAAATGTGGAGTCCAAGTCATGCAATCTCTCAAGAGATCAGGAAATGATAAGAAAAAGTGCCCCAGTGGTGAGAATTTAGCAAAGATCAGGAAATGATAAGAAAAAGTGCCCCGTGGTGAGAATTTAGCAAAATTCAGGTGTCTTCCAAGAGTGCCAACAGATATTACTAAAAATGCAGAAAAACAAGCCAAAGAAATGTTACAGAAAAGCCAGAATTTTTTCAACCAGGAGTTTCATAAAATACAAAATACAAAAAGGTGGAAAGGAATTTATTCTCATCTAGCTAGAAGTACTTGCTCCGATAGTATCATCCCTTGCCGGCTAAGCAAAAGAACTAGAGAGTGTTTCCAAATGACATCAGCCCTCAAGGGGTGGGGTGGTTACTGGGTAGAAGATCTTGAGGGGTGGGATGGGTATACAGTAGAAAGTAGGAGCCCTTCCTAATCACAAAAATTAAAAATCTCACTTCATTGGGAGACCTGCTCTCTCATTTATCCACTGCCTATATAGGCTAGCTCTTGTAAAGACAAGTATCAATAGTCTTCATCCGACTCATTAAAGGCATCAAGCAACAAGAATCCTCTCCCCAAAAGTAACTCTTTTCCCCTCTAATATCACCAGATAGATGTGCATCAACATATCCTGGTTGTCACTTTAAAAACACTTTATAGATCTTTCACCATAATACCAATCTCCGATAATAGAACACACATTTTCCGCCAAAGAAAAAAGGCAGAAGCTTAAAGTGTCACTACAAGCAACAACAAAAAAATACAAAAAATCCAAAAATCCAACAAGCATAGTTTAATAATACTGACATGCTAAAGTCTGCTTTCAGATTATCCATGGAACCTTCATATCAAACACATGCTGCCAGCCGAACCAAACTGGTTCCACCTGCCTATCAAAAATGAAAATGAGCTCCACATGAACTACAATCAACCAGTCAACACGCCAATGAACACGAAAACCATGATCATCTAGCCTTGTTCAGCAACACCCCAGAACCATGGAAGTGAATTTTGGCTGGAGGACTCTTTCATGTGCTTGGAGCTGTTTCCATTTTGGCCTCTGACGAGGCTTCTTCAGTCTTCTGCACATCTCCAGCCTTTTCGGCATGATCAACCTTTTCTGCATCTTGTTCTGAAAAACAGATGGGTTATTAAATTAATATAAGGTTAGAGTTCGTAAAATACTGGGAAAAAATATAATTGCACTGCAACAATTGCGCTTTGGATCTTCCACCCCACTACTGAATAGGACAGGGAATGAATTTCTAGTACTTAGAACAAGAGTTTATGCTCAAAAAGAAAAAAAAATGCTGTTACAACAGCAAAGGCTTGTGTGTTCGATCAATGCTTACTAATAAGGAAGTTGACTATCAGAATTTCCTAACAAAAAATTATATTGCAAGTCGCCTAAATTGATAATGTATATTGAGAATAATCATGGGTGAATACTATAGAGGATTGAAAGAAACCAGGGCCATTCTAATGTAAATGTTTTAGATTTGTGAATGAGAAACTTGACATTTTCTAAATGAAAAATAAAGGTATTGCTATCTGCAATCAGCTCCTTGGTTTCAATTTCTCACTGGGAATGACATATATCAATTTTGTATTATGCCCGGCATAATTTGCATTTCCACTTGAAACATAGTATTCTGTGCAAAATGCAATAGCTTAAACAGTCAAAAAAAAAGCACAACAATCTACATAATGGAAAGGAAAGATTAACAAACAATCATTATGGCAGATAAACCTAGAATCCCAAGCAAATGCAAAAAGGCAAGATGGATAGATACAAATTTTGAATCCTCAATAGGGGGAAACTAAGTGGAGGTCCAATTTGACTGATGTTCAAGAATCAGTGAATGAGTTATGGTTAGGGGCAAAATGCCAGACAAACCCAGTTTTTTTCCCTTTAAGATGCAGGAAACCCATTTCATATAGCCTCAAGGGAACCACAGTTGATTAAATCCTCTGATAAGGAATACTTCTAATTAAGTTGTTAAGAATTCTCTAATCTATCTGAAAAGGGAATCATAGTGCACGAGGCTCCTACCAATGCTGGGTTTGTGGAGAAAAGATGTACATAGCCTTACCCCTACATGGAGGGAGGTTGTTTCCATGTTTCAAACATGATGGAACAACTTTACCATTGCGCCATGGCCCGCCCCTCTATCCTCTAATCCATCTTGATAAATTAAATTACTTGTGCAATGTGCATGCATTTGTAAGTAGACCCATGAAATGCGAGACTAAATGCGTACATGAAGTACATGAGAAAATATGCCAAGTCCTTTCTCCTTAATAAATTATAGGTACTTGTAATTAAGTAGGGCTGATACGTTAAATTCCTTTCCATATCCAGATTGCTAGATCCCCATGAGCAGTGAGGGAAGGGATGCAAGGTGTCCTCAGTTTATCTGATGAAGACTTCGGGTGTCTCCGAACTGTATACCGAAGACTTGAGGTGTCTCCGAGCAGTATTATGAAGACTTGAGTTGCCTCCAAAGCATCTTACAGAATTTTAGGTGTCTTTGAACTGCGTATAAAATTAAGGGGCTGTTTGGAATCCTTCAAGTCAACTTAAACTGCAGCTCAGGTCGCATATAGTTTGAGTTGCTGGTGGATTAAGTTGAAACATAATCAATTCACCAGTTTGAATGGTGCACGACGGCAAGAGGCAAGATCAAGGTGAATGTAGACCTGGGAGGCAGGAGGGCTGAAATCTCCACCATCAGATCATTGTCCTGATCGGATATGAGCCGTCACTCATCAATCCTCCCTGTGACGTGGGAGGATCAGAAAATAAGCGTCCCTCACCTTGTGCATTGTCACATCAGATCTCAGCCTGCAGTGAGTTTGCTTCCCACTAACGTTCTCACACCAGATCTCAGCCGGCATTCTTGCACCAGATATTGCACTAGATCTTTAGATCTTCCGAACTGATTTGAGGCCTCTGCCTCCATGATGCATTTCTCCTGGCATTTTCGGTAGGGCACCGAAGAGGAGGGAGATGATGGTGCGGGATTGGGGATGGTGGGGTTAGGTGGCAAGGTTTAATGGGGCTCTAAGATGAGGGAGACCGTGACATAGGGGGTTGGGGCCAACAGGATTAGGAGGTGAGGTTGGGTGGATCACCGAAGGGAGACAATAACAAAGGGGTGGGGTTGGCAGCATCAGAAGGCGAGGCTGAGTTGGGCAAAGGAGAGAGGAGGAAGATGGTGACACAGGGATGGGGTGAGTATTCGATTGGGATAGAAGAGCAGCGTATTTTTTTATACTGCTCACCTGGCTGCGGGTCAACTTGCGATAGTTAAGACTTGAGATGCAGGCCTTGTGTAACTCAAGTTATAGCACGTGGTCTATCTATGCCTCTCCAAACACATGAAGTGGCTTGCACCTGCAACTTGAGCTGCATGCAGCTCCACCTACAGGGCTCCAAACAGCCCCTCAATAGAGGTTGTTAAATCTCAAAAGTGAGTATCCCACCCTCCACAAAAACACATGCATGCACGCAAATGCTACGCAACACTGTAGTATTTAATAGAGAAGAGCAAAGCCATAGGTAAATGCTCGATATAAGTCTAAGGATGAGGTGGGTAAATCTTGTGTAACTAACACACTAAGCTAGGAATAGAGGTGAGTAGGCCTGAAGGAAACCGCTCAATACTCTAACTTTGGAGCAAAGGTGGAAAAGCCCCAAGGAAAATGCCCAAACCTCAAAGCTTGGAGACTTCAAAGAATGTGAGCTTTGAAAAATATAGTGATTTGTACAATCATGATGACCAAAGCATTGATCATAGCAGTCAATGTTGGACTTAGATGATTATCACAAAAACTGAAGGTGCAAAACAATTGAGGCACCTTTGTTGCCATTCAAAGATTGCCTTGGATATCTAGATTGATATGCTAATATGAGTTAGGATGTCCAATTGACCATGCACTGTAAGTAATGAAACATCATTATAAAGACAGCAATGTTTGGATGGCTCTTATTGCAAAGACAATGTTTAAAGCCATTTGCTAGGAGATTGTAACTATCAGTTGCTGCAAATCATGAAGATTAAGGTGATCAAGTATTAGTGATGACGGCCTCAGAAGAGCTCAAACACAATCAATGCATAAATCACAATGATCAAGAAGTCCTAAAAATACTATAGGCTGTCACGCGATGGCAACAGCACGGACCGTATCAGCATGAATGGGTCTTTAACCTAATGTTAGTGTTCCCTCCTCTTCTATTTTTATTATTATATATTTTTTTACAGACAGCCAGCAAAAAAGAGAAAAAAGAGCATGGAATCTTCTCCACTCTCTTCACAATAGAATACTGTATGTTTAACATTATTCAAAGAGAATGAAATAATGTGGATATTGTCAATAGTGATAGAGAATAGAGAGCAATGAAAAGAGAAGGATGAAAGTACTCACCCAACACCACCCTCTTTCCTTATTTTGGGATCAGCAAGAGATGCTCCTTCTTTTTGCTGCGAGATATTACTGCCCAAGAGAAATCTTATTATGGTGGGTCCTTCATGTAGACTTTGTAAAAATGTCACTAATTGAGTCATGTACGATTTTTCTGGTGATTGAGCATGTCCTTATGGTGGGCAAGGTCTTGATATCTCACGGTGAGGGTTATTGATGGCATAGCAGTATCATAATAGCGTCTGAATGCCCTCAAAGGGTAGCTTCCTCTCTTATGTATACGTGAAAACAGTCAAGAACCACCAAATCCTAAGGAATCATACTTTCCCATCTACAGCCAAAGATTTGAGGCACACAGCTGATATGGAGATCTCTCTCTCTCTCTCTCTCTCTCTCTCTCTCTCTCTCTCTCTCGCACGCGCGCGCGCGCTGTGCCCGTTCATTAGATTAAGGCTTAGGAATATGAGTGGATATCAAAATGACAAGGGGTTTTGATTAATTTCTCTTGATTCTCTTCTTCTTTTATTTCCTTTCACAACACCAGCACACTTCCACATCTTCTAATGGACCCAAAGTGATTCCATACTTCCCTCTTAATTCATTTTCCTTTTAAATTCATTTATGGCAGCTGTATCCCATCCTAAGACTTGAATAGCTGGAAATATATTGAGAATGGTGGTTGAGCATTCTATCCAAGACAAAACTGAACTAAAGAGAAGTCATTTTCCTTCCCAAAGCTTCATGATTCATGGTTGTAAATCAAAGAGGGGTCGAGGGCTTCGGAACAGTTGGAAAGAAATCTAGCTCTTTCTTTTCATGACAATACTCTTTTTCGAGGCCACTAAGACCCAATGTGACCCCTCAATCTTTTATTTCCTTTTCTGGTCAAAGCAAACTCAATGCCCTTTCTGTGTGGCAACTTCACTAGGATGGTTAACAGTTTAACATATAAACAGTATGGCAAGTCTATGGGGTCGATACACAAGATCTTTTATGGGACCAACATATTTGAAGCTTGAGCTTTAATGCATGATTGTGATCATGTAGTACTGGGTCAAGTTTAATTGTATGAGATTCATACTAACCCATCAGGAAGCATGGGTCTGAACTCTGCTATGAATGTTGGATGCATGTCTTCTCGACCCACATAAGCCCTTGGAGGACAAATGTCAATGAATTACTATTCCAAATTGGCATTTCCAATCTGTCAATGACTAAATTCATGGGTGCAAAAGCACCCCAAACAATATGATCCATTGGATACTGAAAAAATTGAGTCTGAAGCAATGTCACAACCTAATCTTTCAGTAGATCACGATTTACATGACTAATCAAATTTGTCCAAAATTGCATTACCATGAATCTAACTTATCACTTGTTAAGCTCAACAAAGTTTCATCCTGGAATTTATAAGGTGAAGTAAATAATTCAGTATAAAAAGCATCTTGAGCCGTTAAGAATTGATGATGGCATCCTCACCTTCAGAACATATGCCATGAAGCAGTTCTAGTACAAACCCCTAGATAGCTCTAGAAGAAAATGTTCATCTTCATGTTCTACTTTGATCAACAACACATCAAACATCAAATGCTACTCAACTAAGCTGTACCATATCATTATAGTCAAAAGATAAAAAAGGTAGAAAACCTGCATCTATGTAGTGGAGAGGCTGCGTGCAAGACTGAGTATGGTGAAACTGAATGAAAAATTGAAGGAAATTTTTTACTTCAATTTCCTTTTACTCTCTTTATCTTTCTTTTAGCCCTCCTAATCCCCTTCTGTCACTACAAAAAATATGATAGAAAATCATATCTAGTCATCCATGACACTGGATCACCATCTGAGTTAGGAGGTTAAACATTAAGTAGGATGGAGACCACAAAAAAACAAAAAAGCATAATGCAGGATTGGAGGTTAAGAAATAAATTGCGTGAAGTGTATACACTTTTATGAGGACAACTAAGTATAAACATAGAGGACCCACCCATCGACTGACAACCATTCTCTTCTTCATATGTTTTCATTTTTATTTCCCCTACTTGTTTCTTTCAATAGAAAACAAATCTCGCACATATGCAAATGATTTTATTTTAAATGTAAACATGCACAGGGAGTATATTATTAAAGATTTTTTGCATGAATATCCTCCAAAATATACAAAATTGTATGAATAACCTTGTAAAATTATTATTTGCATGTATACCCTCATCAAATACTTATTTTGCATGCATACCCTTCTTTTTCTTTTTTTTTTATATATTTACCCATACCATCGAATGCCATTAAAAAATAAACGATTTAAATTTGAAATGATTGAAATATGCTTAGAAGTAGGCGTGCAAAAAGAAAACTTTATAAGAATACACATGCAAATAGCAACTTTGCAAGAATATTCATGTAATTATGCATATTTAGGAGGGTATACACTTAAAAAATCCAATAAAAAATGATAAAAATTCAGTAAAGATAATTCAGTTGTTCTTAATAAAAAAAAGTGGCAAAAGAAGATTAAAATTATCATGTCACATGATCTCATATTAATATCAACTCTTATAGAATGAATCATCTTGCTTTTACGAAATTCTCACCTCAAAAACAAACAACTCAACATTTACATATCACAAAAAAATATTTTACTATCTAAGCTTTTACAAATAATTAAGAATATATAGATGTCATAGATTCAAAAATGACAAAGATATCAAAATCAAATGAAGAATAGCATTACCAAAATGATCATCTAATATTCTAACTTGACCGAGTCATGATCTTTAAAAACAAATTGACAATGTGGCTCAATCTTTTTTTGACTTGGCGATCCAACTGAATCATACAAGACTTAGCAAGTTCTAGCCGAGTTTTGATCTTTTTTTATAAATTTTTTGAATGTATACTCTTCTAAATATGAGAAATTATATGAATATCTTCATAAATTTGCTATTTGCATGTATAGCCTTTTAACATTTTTTGCATATATTTCAGTCATTTTAGTTTTAAGTCGTTTATTTTTTAACGACGTTAGATGGTACAAGTACATATGCAAAAAAAAAAGAAGGATATACATGCAAATAGCAATTTTACAAGAGTATACATGCAATTTCATATATTTAGGTGGGTATATATGCAGAAAACCTTATTATTAAACATATGAAATTTCTGGGTTGTTACCTTCATCATCACTTTCATCAAGGTCATCATCCATTCCATCACCCCCCATGCTACCAAAATTCTGTGCAAGAGATAAATGCAAGGTAAGAAATGTATGCCTATTTGCTAATAAAAGAAGTAAATTTTATTTGGAAATATTCGTTACCGAGAAATCCATCCCTCCCACGTCAATGTCGCCAGCACCTAACAAACAAGTAAAAGTTAGTAACCAGGAATTCCATAATCATAAGATCACATTTTTATAGGTACTGAGATTAATATAAATTTTCAATTACTACATACACAAGTTACAGTGAGATTAATATACTACGGTCCTCGATTTTTGCTTTACATATTCGCATAGTCAACTTATCCTAATTTGGAGAACTAGAAAGGTGCTTAGTATCTCCAGAACATAATCAATGATAAAAAGTGGGTGCAACGTGAGGCATTCAGTCTTAGCAAGGCAACCTGAAAGCCTCAGCATGTAAAGCATAACACCATACGTTTTCATTATGCAAGATAATTATTTTGAGTAAAAAAGAGATGTGTAAAAACAAAGGATATGACTGTTGCGCTTGGACTTGGTTACCTTCCATGAAGTTTGTAAGAATGTAAGGCAGTATTCTCCAAATATGCACAAGTTTTGATTTACATCAAACGATGATTCACTTTAGTTCAATACCATAATTAAGTTTGACATCAAAACTGCAAGGATTATTTTCTACAGTACATAACTTTGGCATTTGTATTTACACACTTCAAAAGTATATAATAAGTCATGGTAACCATCCTTCTGTTGTACTTTTAGTTGAAAATGATCATACCCTCATGGTATACATCCCACATCAGGAACATCATGAAACCGCATGCCTCACATGTCTCTCATTTTATGCTTATGCATAATTTAGTATAGCATCAGAAATGACTCAAGACATTTGGAGAGCATCTAAATAGTCTTGTATAAGCCCTTTAAAACAATAAATATAACACATAGTTGCTTTTCTTTTCAGCCAAATGTTTAACTAATAGTTAATATCAGCTTACGTTTAGTTTTCATGACATATTTCGCTGAAGTTACTTCTAAATATGCTTGGTTATAGTTAATTCACCAAAAAGGTATTTAGAGATATCTACATCAAACTATCTTCCTTTGATTTGTTAAAGCGCCATTATTACATTTCAAGATACTTGCTGGAACCACTATTCCTTTAGCATCAAATCATTAACTAGAACTAATAAGATGGAACATAAAGGAGAAGCATATATACCATCATCATCTTCGTCCACCCACATATCCCAATCTACTTTCAGATAGTGAGGTGTTTTTGCATCACCACGTAATAGCTTCTTCCACCACCCCTTCTCCACTTTTTCTACCACACAGAAGATAGACCGGACTCCTGTGTTAATTCTGCTTCCCTGATAATTACCAATATGGAGGTAAGGAAAAAAATTGAAATGGTGGAGAACAAGTTCTAAAACAAGATGTTTTTGCTCCACAATGCTTAACAACAAAACTTACCTCTACATTTACTTTATCATAGAGGTCCATTTTCAACTCATATAAGTTGTTTTCAGCTCCAGCAGTTGCCGAAAAAGTGAAAATGCCATCAGGTTCCAGATTAACCTTCACATCTTTTGCATCAGGCAACTGTACAGTGATGTAAACCTTGTCGACCCTTTGTGCCCACTTCACTTCAGGATGACGACTAAGGAAAAACGAGTATACAACATGTCAGATAAAGACTAGGGGTCTGTTTCGATGCTTGCTGGTTCTTCAAAAACAAATAATCATGAAACATGATTTTTTGTAAAATAGATTTTATGAAAAAGGGGATAACATGTTTTTTCATAAAACTCACTTTCCAGGTTTTATGACTTGTCAATTTTAGCAAAACAGGTTTTACAAAAACAATCTAGCTACCATTTTCTTAAAACTCATTCATTTAGGGTTTTTGGTAAACTTGTTTTACTAAAGCTTAAACAGCGAAACCAAAATGTGCTGTTTATTGAGTTTTATAACATTTTCATAGAGTGCAGTTGATCGAGTTGGGTCGGGTTTGTGTCAGGTTGAGACGTAAGTAATCTAAAAAAACTGTCAATCTGAACCAGTCCAGATAAACAGGTCAACAACTCCAACCCGAAACCAACCTGTTTATTAAATAGGTAACCCAACCTGACCTATGTAACTCATTTAATAAACAGGCCAGGCCGGAGATGACACAATTAACCTGTTTACCTTGACATGCTTAAACTCATGCTGACACAATTAGCCTGATTCTGTTAACCAATGCTAATACATTAACTTCACATCCAATTAACATAAATCTTTATACAATAATTTATACACATAATTCTAACAAATAATTATATCCATACCGAGTTAACGAGTTTATAATGAATCTGTTTCAAGTTCAGATCATAATGGCATCAACTAAATGCAGGACAAGTGTGCCAAGTCTCCAAAACCAAAGCCAACCTGTTTAATAAACAGGTTAGTCATGTCAACAGGTTTATGTTACAAACCCAATTATTCCCAATACAGACCTACTAACTTCACCAGTTTTTGTCAGATTGGCAAGTCAATTACAGCTGTCCACCTGAATTCCACTTTTCTTGGGCAGCAGTATGCTTGTCTCGTGAAGTACAATAACAGTTCTGATTTGAACAAAGAAATATGATGGCAACAATTGGGATACTCCTTATAACTTATTTTCTAAATGTAGCTCCTATGGGATTTTCGTCCCAGTCAATCTGCACAAGTTAAGATTTTAATAAGGTTCTAGTTATCCATATCAACTGACCAATTCAAACACCTAGCCCTGTAAAATAAAATGTCAAACAAGCCAGTTTACCAACGTATTCAGAATTTCTCAGATAATTTTTTATTCACTTTACACCAAAAGGGTGCTTCTGAGTAAATACCTACACAATATACAAGCACAATTTTATTGCAATCTAGCATTTTTAAACAGACATTCATGATTATTTGCAAATTTGACTATTTATTCCACAACTTCCCTGATTTCTTTCATGTAATGGTATATCTTCTATATTTTATCTGCTTCTATATTCATCCTTTCACTTTTAACCTATGGCACATTCGCAAATTTTAATTAAAGTAGAAACTTGTATCCTCTGCAAATAATTACAAATATTGAATTGTCACTATACCTAAATTCTGTTGATCCTTAGGTGCTATGGGCGGTATGCTAATTTGGATGCCAAGGGTCCAATTAAACACATAAACAAAATGCAACAAAAGAAATGCTAAACATGACCTGAATTACACAACCATACAAAAAGGAAATGAACAAGATAGATGGGACACAACTATATGGATTCTAACAGTCCCATTAGTATGTGATGTATCCTAGAATGGGTTTAAGGTTTGATATTTCTTTATTCGAGGGCTTTTTTACTATAATTGTCAGGTTTTGAGTCTCATGAAGGTCCTATTTAGCCTGAAGGATTATTTTGGTCGTTATTTCTTTCTTTTACGTGAGGGTGCATGGGAGGGGCTATTGTAAAACTTTCAATTGTTTTCAGTCAAACAATTGTGATTATAATTCAACAATAATTCTTTTGGTATAGCAACTTTAGTCCATATCACTAATTGGCATCTACAACTTAGATAACTCGGCCCATATTTCACCAGATGCTTACACTAGGTCCACCTTCCCTAATTTCTTTTCTAAGTCTGTGGAAGTAAAATCCTAACTCTCCCAAGTCCAGGCTAAAGGATCAACAGACAAAGGGTGACATGGAAAAGAGAATGGACCTATTAGCATCATGTCTACATCATTACCACATGAAAAATCTAACCGTCTATCTTACTTACGATTGACTGTTCATGTTCCAAACTGAGCATGATATGCCTTTGCAAATGTACAATGCTAGCTTCTTCCACATCTTTATGGCTTTCTTTCTTTTTGTTATTTATGAAATTTGATGTCGTGTAGAAGAATAAGAGATTCCCTTATATGAACTGCACAGGTCAATTGAAATGGGTCGGCTCAAGTTGGTCCTCATAGTTGACGAATCCAAGTCACCAGAATGAACACTTGTCAATTGTCCCAATGCAGCTCTTTCATTCAGAGATATGGAGCGCACTAGGTAAATGTCCTCATGCAGCTCTTTCATCCAGAGATATGGAGGGCACAAGGTAGAGATATTCACAACAATGATAGCACCAAGGAATATATTAGCGTCCCCTTTTCTTACAGGAAAACTAGCAGAACATCTTTGTTGGTTACCATAGATTTCTTCATCAAAAGCAAATTTGAGCCCAAAGAAGAGACTTGGAGCAAAACGAGAATCTTGATATTATAGCTTAACACTTATTCCTTCTTACTGCAATTTACTGAAACAGGATTTTAAACCAAGCTCCTGATAAAAAAATCACTAAATATTTCCTACAAAAAGATCTTTACTTAGAACCTTTTATTAAAATGGACACTGGAAATCAAAAATTTGTTTCACAACGAAAAATTCACCCAAATGATTAAGCAATCCTGTACAAAAATTTGATATAGTCCAACAAATAACAACACTAACAAGCACATATAAAAATATCCAATCATATTGATCTTAGGTTCAACAGACCATGTTATAATGTTATAAACAAGTTGTAGCTTTGTAACTTGATTGAAGTCAGATAGTACATAAAAATCTGGTGAGCACTAGTGTATGAGATTCTAGAATTTTATGGAAGAAATTTTAGGATGAAAAAAAATCTTAAATTCAGAAAAATTGAAGAGAAAATATTGAAGATCATATGAGAGAAGGAGGAAGAAATAAGAAGAGAAGATAGAAGAGCCAAAGAGATGTAAAGGACGAGCCACATGGTGCTGAGAAAAGTAAGATTTGGCGTAGATAGCTAGAAATCCATGAGCAGAAATAGAAACAGAAGGCGGAGTGGAAACAAGCGAGTATGAAAGACATGATACACCCCCTCAAAGTTGCTTATGGAACAAGAACAGACATGCACAAGTTCATGATTAGATCCAAAACCAGAAATGATTCGAAGATTATACTAAACGATCTTTCCTTTTGTGTGTGTGTGTGTGAGTGAGTACAATGAGGGGGCACAAAGAGTATGCTACTAGTGCGATTGCGTCTCTAAACTCCCAAATACTTTTCATCCAAAGTTCAACCAGCTAACAGTCCAAGATTTCCAAGTACAAGTTTTAACGCATTTGGGTTCTAAATTTGGGTAACTCTGAAGCAAAACTTATAACTAACTCTGATGCTAATGCTAGGTTTAACCAATGACAATACTTTCAAGAAGACATACTCATCTGTGGCCACAGAAACCACCCCAGATGTCGTCGGCGGCAACGAAATGCCAGGTCAAACGCCAACCTTCTCCCCAAAATTATTTCTTATATGTAAAAAGATGGCTAGAAGAGAAGAAGAAGAAGAAGAAGAAGAAGAAGAAGAACTTACCTCATCTCGACTGGATACCGTCGACCGGCGATCGCTGATCGCCTACAGACCACCGGCCGCTGATTACCCTTTGATTGCCGACCGCCGCCCGGTCTCTAGGGTTTAGCGTTTAGGGCTTGTACTCGAAGCTTTGATAATTTTGGGATGAGGGAAGAAACCGAAGCATAAGGTACATGCGCCTGGGTTGGGTACCGGGTTAACGGATGCATGCCCATTTAAATACCGAATCCGATAAATAATAGTATTCCCATTCGAAATCGAACCGACCTAAAATTTCAATTCTACCGTTGACACTATAGGAAGGGGTTTTTTTTTTTAATGTTTTTACATGAATACTCTCCCAAATATCAAATTTTATATGAATACCTTCTTAAAATTAATATTTACATATATACCCTCCAAAAATACTTATTTTGCTATTTTATTTTTTTATTCTTATTTTTGTATTTATACTTACGCCATCTAACTCCATTAAAAAATTAACGGTTTTTAATTAAAATAACTAAAATATTCGTAATGGATAGATCTGCAAAAAAAAATATTTATAAGGCAATCGCAATGAGAGACAATAAAATAATTTCAATTCTATTATATCTTTTAATTAAAATAAAAAATAGTTTTTATTAACAGTATTAAAAAATCGTTATATTAGGAGCATTTGTGTGAAAATAGTGTTTTATGATGGTACAGAAATAAATATAAATTTTAAGAGGATATTTATGTAAATTGAAATTTTTAGAAAGATATTTATACAAATTTTTTTTCGGTAATAGACACCATAATAAATTTTGGTTGTAACTCTTTTTCTTTGTCTCAAATGCACGATCAATAAAGATAATAAATTGATGAGAAGTAAGTGAACCATAAAAATAGCATTTTGAACCGCAATTTTGATCTCCCTGTATTACCACCATGATGGACGGAAATAGGAACCTGACCTTATCACAACCCAACCATCAGCTCAAATATAGGTCTCCAATCAAGAAACAACAATAGGATGCATTTCAAATTATAGTATCATTTTGCTAATGACATTTTAGAAAAAATAGATAAAAGAGAGGCGATTAACCATCCGAGAAAAGAAAAAAAATATATAACTATCATATTAAAATTAAAGACGATTACTCTTCCAACCAATAATTTGTTAGATAGAAACTCGTATATTAGTCCCATAAAAGGCAACTGCTATAAATATTAATAGCTGACAATTAGGCAAATTGAAGCAATAATGAAAAAAAATATTGCTTATCAGCACCTATTCCTTTTGCTTTTCACCGACACAATGCAGGCAATCATTGGCCTTTACGTAGAACTCTCAGCATTTGTAAAAATTGTTAAACACAACATCCCATCACTGTAACATTCTTCACCTAAATGTTATATTAAAAATAGATCATTGGGTAGAATAATTGAATACAAAATTATATGATAGAGTTTGTACGACAGAATCATGGAAAATGAAAGAATGGAAAAGATGATATAGTCTCCCTAAAAAAAATAAAACCCACAATAATGAAGCGAAAAAAGACAAGAGTGCTAATATATTTATGAAAATCTTATCCAAGAAGTTGTTCGAAAGCGCAGACTCCTGCAGGCATGTGGCACCCATCAGGCTACACATGTCTACAGGGAAGCGAATTGTGCAGCTGATTGGGTCGTTTTCTATGCGGCTCACTATTCTGGAGGCTTTGTCTGAAGGAAGTGCGACACAGTGCCGGAGTCTCTTTCTGTTTTGTTATTTTCGGATTTTGTTGATAGTATCCACACCCGTAGAGTGTGAGCCGCCGTTGTACCAAAAAAAAAAAAAAATTGTTTGAAATCATATCATAACAACGTTTGCATTAAAGCTGCGAGACATTGACACGTAGATGATGTTTCATGTTGTAAAATTTCAAGAATAATATTTTGACAACAAAATTGACAGGAAGGATGACTAAACATGAAGTCATATGATGGAGTTAGCATAAAATAAGCCTAAAGACATTTGAGTGACATAGTTTTCATGTCCTCATATACTCCTTTCTAATCTCGTCAAGAATTACTAAAACTCAATGATTCTCACATGCATGCAGTGAATGATCATCACATGGATCAACTCGTTGCATTGCATCATGTATCTGATCATATTCTATCAAAACTCCAGACAAGTTTGGTAATCCATGTTAGGACTAAAGTAAGGGTTGTTGAGGAATTCTATGGATGGTAGTTTTATCATAAAAGACTAGTCCAAGCATTCAGCAAATCCACTGATGGAGTTCAATCAAAAGATGGATGCCAGGAGATCCGGGGTGAGCTTAATAGGCTTCAGAGTTCGATTAGGTTGTCAAAAAATACGGCAAAGTAGGCGAATACTAGCGGGTTAAAATTGACGTCCGAGGAGGGAGCTAAAGCAGCTTTTTAACGTCTTTCTCCATATTATGAGACCCACTTTAAACGCACGCAAGCGAGCCTCACGGCGTCATTTGGGCCCCGAAATTTCGGGTTCACGGAACCGTTTAAGGAGAGACTTAAAAACTACACACTTCGAAGTAGTGGTATATTTTCCGATATTTTTTATTTAAAACTTTACAAAACTAGCCGTTGGCACCCCAAATTCAAACGGCCGGTTTTGTCTTCACTTTTTTTTTCTCTCTCTCCAATTATTATTATTTTTTTGATCCTAAAAACTTTAACAAAACCCCTTCTCAAAACGAAGCTCTCTCGATTCACAACGTTCGCTTTTCTCTCGGTCTTTCCGCCTCCCATTTCCTTGCTTTTGGTCTTCTGGGAGAAAGAAACCGTGAATCCCCCCCCACCACTCAATCCACCATTTTTTGGGTCTCTTTTCTTTCCTTCTTTTGGTTCTTGGATCGTTTCTAGGATCTCGCCGTGCAGGAATCGCGGGTTCGGGCGGCGTCTCCTTCCCCAAATACCTCTGTGAGTGCTCTTACCTTCTCTTTCTATCTCAGATCTCTCTTTCTTGCTATTTTGGTCTATTTTTGGGAGGTTTTTTCTTGTCGCTTCTTTTTTTCCGGTTGAATGATGCAATGCTGCGGAAATTTCGTTACTTGTTTTTCTTGTTGTTTCCCGATCCGGGAAATGGCAGCGTTTTCTTTGTTTTCTTTGGTTCTGTACAGATCTTGGTAGCTTTTCTCCGTTTTCTTGGTTTATTTCTTGAAATATTACCTCTTTCTCTTCTTTACTGAAAAGATTGTGGAGAACCCTTCCAGCGGTCTGGTCTTTTCTCTGTTTTGATCTCTTAAGACGAAAATGGTTGGAAAATCTCCAGAAGGTTTTGTAAATGTGAATAGAATGGAAAGGAAGAGGTGAATTACTCTTTCTTGGTTGAAATCGTGATTGCTTTTGATCATATTTCGATGGAACTGGAGAACACTTGCGAATGGAGTCATGTGGAAGACAAGAACGAAAGAAGAGGTGGATGGATGAAAAGCTCCGTGAGTTTTATCTTTTTAGAGGTTACGGTTGTATTAAGAAAAATCATAGCAAAACATTGTTTCATTTTATCCTCTATAATTTCTTTCTAAACTTTGTTCTGTCTTTTTGAAAGCATTTTAGTTGAAAAGCTGGTTTCTGTTCATCACTTCAC
Source organism: Phoenix dactylifera (assembly GCF_051530095.1). Taxonomy (NCBI): domain Eukaryota; kingdom Viridiplantae; phylum Streptophyta; class Magnoliopsida; order Arecales; family Arecaceae; genus Phoenix; species Phoenix dactylifera. The sequence continues at coordinate 24,877,591 of NC_143198.1, read as the reverse complement.
TGAAAAAAAAAATCAAGATTTGGTAATTCATGGTTTTATGTTACAATGCGAGTCTTGAAGGTTTAATTGTGGTGCATAAAGACATAATTCTTTATAGTTTATATCTTTATTTTTAACCTTCCATGTGGTGGATGAGTGTTTTATGCTTATGTTTTAATCTGTTCATGTCCTGTTGTTGTAATTTCTGATTGAAGTCATGTTTCTCTAAAATTGTAAGTTTACTCTGGTGCATTGTCTTTGCAATGTCCATCCAATATCTCATCAACTTTCTTTTTTTTTATTTGACATTGTTTAGCCCAGAGCGCAACCAAGATGGCAGCAGCAAGGACTCCCGGTACCCCAGCTTCGAAGACCGAAAGAACACCAGTATCTACACCTGGAGGCTCCAGAGTCAAAGATGAGAAGATTTTCGTCACAGTAAGGATGAGGCCACTGAGTAAGAAAGAACAAGCACTGAAAGATGAAATAGTGTGGGATTGTATAGATGACCACACTATCGTGTTCAAGGGCTCAACTCAGGAGCGTTCAAATTTACCAGGCCCCTACGCGTTTGGTATTGATTAGATGAACCACTCCATTGTTTCTGATTAATTTATTTTGAAGTTTAAGACAAAGAGTTGCAGTGCTCACAGACATAGAAGTAACTTGATTTTATCTTCCATATAGACAAAGTATTTGGACCTAATTGTTTGACCGAGATTGTCTACGAAGAAGGAGCTAAAAATGTTGCATTATCAGCATTGACAGGAATAAATGGTAAACATCAATGGATCTTTTTTCAGTTTAGTTTCTACTAGTAATTTGTCTTTATAATGGATTGAACTGTGTGTGAGGCAATTTTCCTTTTTTTTTTTTTGTAGCCACCATCTTCGCTTATGGGCAGACCAGCAGTGGCAAAACATATACTATGCGGGGGATCACTGAGAACGCTGTAAATGATATTTACAAGCACATAGAAAATGTAATTTTTACAAAAAAATTCTCTCCTTTTGCTTATTCCCCCTTATGGTGGAGGGAGGGGTGGAGTTCAGCGGCATCCAGAATTTATTTTTAAATATCCTTAATCTGGCTGCTCAGGAGGAAACGTCTCAATCTGATTTATGTCCTTTTTTATTGTCTTGCAGACTCCAGATAGGAACTTTGTGATTAAGATTTCTGGCATAGAAATATACAATGAGGTAGTAAGAGACCTGTTGAAAACAGATTCTGGTCCTCTTCGACTACTTGATGACCCTGAGGTATTCTGTAGTTTTTCTTATTATTAATCCTTTTTTGCTATGTGATGTTTATCCTGTTACATATTTTGGTTTCACTACCTCTGCAGAAAGGAACTATTATTGAGAAACTGGAAGAAGAAACAGTAAAAGATAGCCAGCATCTGAGACATCTGATCGGCATTTGTGAAGGTTGGTTTTTTCGCTTTTTTGCGGATGGCATATTGACTTTAACTATTTTCATTATAAGTTCTGTATCCGGTGTTTTTTGCTTGTAATTTAAATGCAATATTTGTTTTAATTGTTTACAGCACAAAGGCAAGTTGGTGAAACTGCCTTGAATGATACCAGCTCCAGATCTCACCAAATAATAAGGCTGGCAAGTCTTATGAACTCAGTTACTTTTAGTATTTTATATTAAAATTCAGAAAGAAGGGGAACACTAAATTTGTTTTGGTTATAAATCCAGACGATAGAGAGTAGCCTACGTGAACATTCAGGCTGTGTGAAGTCTTTTTTGGCAAGCCTGGTAAGTTTTATCTCATATTCTGCTCCAAAATTCCAAATTAAATTTCTTTGATGGAAAGATATTAATTCTCATGACTGGTATTCTGCAGAACCTTGTGGACCTTGCGGGAAGCGAGCGGGTTTCACAAACTAACGCAAATGGTGTCAGACTTATAGAAGGCTCCCATATAAATCGTAGCTTGTTGACTCTTACAACAGTAATTAGAAAACTCAGGTCAGGTTTCTCGTATACTGCTCCCATTTTTTTCAAAAAAGTTTGTTGGAAAGAAACATATCTAGCAAAATGACCTGACTAAGATCATAACTAATGAACTATTAAATAGTTATTCAGTCAATTTCCTGATCAAAGTCCAATCAGTGAAGTTGTTTGAGTTTTGACTGAATTACATGGGGAATGAGAGGTAACTGGAAATTAGTAAAATGATAGAAAAGTAAACTGCCATGTTAAAAAGAAACATGGCAAACAAATTGATGGCATCACATTCAATGAAAAGAGGTGGGTGTATTAATGGTAAATAATTTAAGCAGCTAACCTTTAAGCTTAAGGATGGAACATAAAGAACTTGAGAAAGAAAATAAAACTTTATGTGCTTAGTATGAAATAAAATCTCTGCTTTCTTCACTCATTAAGTTTTTTATTTGTATAATAACTCTTCCATTTGCCTGTGTAAGAACAAGAGATGGCACATTGGAAAAATGATTTAGACCAATATTGACCTATTAATCATGGTTAAACCAATGAAATTTACAAGATGATTTTGACCAGTTGACTGAAATTCTAGTCGTGATTCAAATATTTTGATAGGAGTCTGCAATGTTGTGTTGGCTAAGATGAAAAGAAGATGTCTTTTGTGTTCAATTATGTGAGATGGCATCTCTCTTTGCTCTAGCAATGCTAAATAAACCTTTTTTTGTCCTCTCTTTTGAAAAGGGATCAAAAATAGCTAACCTCCAAAAGAGAGACCAAGTGGGTGTCCTAGATGTCCTTAATGAACCGGACACCATGAACAATAGGAAAGAGGTCGAGCTATTATAGAAACAGTCAAAATGGACAATGCCCGACTTTGGAGAGTATATTTAATGATAAGATATAGATTAATAATAACCACATATTTTGGATTGCCGAAAACCTATCAACAAAGGGAAAGACCATTATAAATGATGATTTTGATTGGCCTCCTCACCTCTACTACCCCTTGCAGTAGAAGAAAAGAAGAGACTAATAATTTTGATAATTTTGATTGATGTATCGAAGGAATGGGAGAGAATAGGAAATTGCAAACATAACTCATTTGGATGCTAATGCAACACTTTTCACCTACATGGTGTATGTTGAACCAAGGTTAAATGCTATTTCGATTTCAGCAGTTTCGGCGATGTCAATGATTTTGGATCAAAGTTTTGAAGATTTAGATAAGGTCCAAAAATGTCCAATAAGATTATAATTTTAGAAAACTAAGTCGACATTACTATTAAATATATTTTATTGTTGGGGATTTGGGGCATATCATTATTGTGGCTCCACTGTAAAACATTTAGCTATTTTAGTAAAATGTTACAATCTTTTTTTAGAGTGTAATAAATTATTTTATACTGATGAAGAAGATGAAATTCCAATTATAATCATTTTTTTCCAGTAGTGAGAGTGAAGCTTGCTTGATTAAGACACACAATCATAGTACAAGAAAAACTAAGGGGGACTCTGACCATAGTTATGAACTAGAAAGATAATCAAGATTGAAAAATAGAAATAATTTATTATGTGCTACAAAAGTTAGGAGATTTGAAACATGGGAGGACATAAATATTTTAATTGACTACTTAGTTTAGTTGCAAGCTTATAATAATGACTTTAGATGGTGTTAAAAGTAATGAGTAGAGAAAGCACAATGACTGATGGAGAATAGACAAATAAAGATAGGTTTATATATTTTTTTAAAAATGGATTGACTTATATATAAAAGGAGTGCAAATGGTTGATCTTTTTGATGGTGACATTGGAAGCGATAGTAGTATATTAGCAACGAACATGTTAAATTGGTTTGATTTCCTTCCCTAAATTGGGTTAAATTCTAAATGAAGAAGGGACTGCAAATTGACCGTTTGTGGTTAATTATTGGTGCAAACATGTCATTTATACTTCTAGAAAAGGGTTTGCTCATGGGATTTGAATATCCTAAATGACCTAAAGAGCAAAAGGATGCATACATTTAGTATAAAGAAAATATGCTGATTTGGTGAATCAAAAAAAAAAAAAACTTTTATTGCAAAGACACTTGTACAATACTTAAGTACAAGTATACATAAGCGCTTGCTCACGCATAAATTTTGTGCACTCTCTTTACACACAAAACACCTCCACTCACTACACTCAAACGTCTCACTTGCACACACTTTGTTCTTCACTCACTCACTATTGATCTCTAACTCTCTTAGCCTCATTTTTGTTACCCAACAAGAGGACCCAAGTCTCCTATTTGTACTAGTTGGTAGGCGGTGTTCTGAAGTTCCGGTTAGTTTGTAGAGATATTTCTTCATCTTTTGAGTTGGTGAGAGAGTGCATGGTGGAAAGAATTTCTTCTAAAAAGAGAAGAAACTTTGACACTAGAGTGCCTAGGGCGCACATGCTACTGCATGGATCTCGAGTCCTGTACTCCTGAAACCCAACATGAGTTTTGTCTTGTTAGAAGAGTTTGATGTTAGTTAATTCTAGAAAGTTTAAATTTTTGTAAATTTTCTTTTGCAGTTATTAAAAAAGTTAATAGTTAGAACTCTTCGAGTTAGAATAGGCCTTGGAATTCCACATTGGAAACTTGAAGAAAAGAGTCTCCTTGTACTACTTATAAATACCTCTATTACAACTCTACTTGCAATTATACTTAAAATACTTGAGTTATTAATCAGTGAGAATTTTCTTATGAGAAATTTTTTTGCCTTCTCTCTATATTCTCTCTCCTCCCTTTTGGTAAATTCCTAGAGTTTACGAGTGATCGTGTGATAGCTGTATTCTTGGAGTGACCAACCAAGATGGTATTTTCAACCTTGGAAGAGAGTGACCCGCGTCTTCTCTTCTTCTAGTTACTGCTTCACCCCTGTTAAGAGCCTATTGGCTTGCTAATCATCATTATATTTAGGTTCCAACCCCTGACACCATTCATGTCGTAGTAAGGTTTCTATCTCGCCATGGTTGCACCAACATATCCATCCTCCTAATTTTCAGTCCAAGTTTAACACCTTCATGGTGTCAGTTGTTATTAGAGCACGGTTTCAAGATACTGTTGCACTGCCGCAACATCAAAGAGCATGTTGAACACGAGCAAGATCTACATGACATCAAATTAGATGAATCGCACTACCAGCTTGAACAACTTCAAGAAGAAAATCCACAGCTTTGTCACCAGCAAGAGCAACATGAACGTCGACATCGTTAGAGTTTCAATCACTACTCTGATATAGAGCCTTTTGATGATGAAAGCAGGTGTTCCCATAAAAAATTGGAAGATTTCAATCTATTCTATAACGGAAAACCATCTTCAATGAGTGAAGAACATACTTATAGCCAACGCAAATGAAGACTACATCGCAACCATCGTGACTTTAGTATTAAAATAAATATCTAACTTTGAAGGATGCCTACAACTTGATAAGTTTGTTGATTGGCTCTACACCATTGAATGAGTCTTTGAGCTTAACGAATTTTTGACGATCGACGCATGAGACTAGTCGCCGTTAAGCTCAAGAAGCACACATCAATTTGGCAAAAAATCTGAAGCAACGATATGAGTATGAAGGATGTGGCAAGATCCGAACGTGGGACAAGATGCACCGTGAACTCAAATGTAAGTTCCCTCCTAAAAATTATTGCTAGAATAAACTCTTTAAGCTTCACAATCTTCGATAGTGTGGTATGACTGTAGAAGAATACATAGTGGAATTCGAGCAACTTCTCATAATGTGTGACATCAAGGAGCTTGACAGCAAACTATAGGGCGATATCTTGGAGGATTGAAGCCTGACATTGAACAAGTTGTGCAACTCCAGCCCTGTTGATGCTGAAGATGTGATAGAGCATCCAACCAGAAGAGTTTCGTGTCAAAGACATCAACATCCTTTAAAGCTAGCACCTTCCAACCATCTCAGAAGGACAAGGGTATCCTCAACAACCCTTGCAAGTGTTTCAAGTGCCAAGGGTTTGGACATATTACAGCTAACTACCCAAATAGAGATCTCATCATTTTGGTGGAGGAAAAATAGTGCGTAGAAGAGGACAAAGATCAACCAGTCAAGTAGAACAAGAAAGGCTCAAGCAAGGAAGAGCTAGTGCATACCGATCAAGGTGAAGCCTTGATGGTCCGCTGCAACTTGAATACGACCATGGTAGCTAATGAAGAAAATTGGTTATGCCACAATATCTTTCATACTAAATCCACTTCATATGGCAAGATGGAGGAATTCAGCTAAACTTTGACATCCTAGGTACCTTATGCATGTAAGGATTTACCTTCGGCAACTTAGTTGTCAAATATTGCTGATAATGGTATATTAGACAATGAACACTGCCTACATCTTGCCAAAAACAAGACTAGGTTGTTGTGTCTCCTAAACACCCATTTGACAGTCTTGTTATTAGACTAATACTACATCATAATGGAGGCGAGATTGTTTAAAATCCTTGTGCTGAAGACATATGTAAGGAGGTCTGTTGTATTAAGATGAATGAGACAAATATAAACAAAAATTCAGAACCTTTCTTGATTAAAGAAAATAAAAATCTGCTGCAGCTGAGTATAGATTCTTTCAAGTATGACTATGTCGATGCACTCCCCATAACCTCCACGCAACTACGATCGGTAGATGAATTAGGCTATCTGGAAGAATCTACAAGTTCTTCAATGGATCCACCTTGTATCCATTTGGCAATGGTTGAGCTATACAAATTACTCCTACAAAATGGTTTCAACTAAGAAATCTGTGGAGAAGAAGTTGGCTTTTAATCAAAATTGCCTATCAATTCCCCACAAACAATCTGCATGTTTTCCACCATGTTTTGCTATGTTGGTTGAAGATTTAATTTGCAACGAAGACATAACTTTGGAGATCAAAGTGATCAACACGAAAAGTATTGATGGCGGTGATGTTGTGATACTTTACTCGCGGTTGCCTAAAGGATTGCAGAAAAGATGGATTACATTAAATTATTATGCCAATGTGGAAAAGTTTCGAGAGAAGAATCTCAAAATTTTGGATGGCAGTACTTCAAAGAGCATCATGTTAAGATTAGTGCTGAAGAGAACATTATCAGCATCTATAATTTTGTTGCTGAACTTAAAGAGATGGCTAAGGTTTAGCATCAGAAACTACTCATTGTGGGTCAAGAGATGGAACCGAATGCCAACAAAGATATTGAAGGAAACCATAAAGAGCATAGGCCTAAATCCAATCTCAGGCCTCTTGCAATCTCCTTCAAGATGGCTGCTGGATTTTGGGAGAACGCAAGAGACAATTGAGCGTTGGCATGCATGCAGTGTTTCCTTAGTTCATAGAGATGGAACTGAATGCCAACAAAGATATTGAAGGAAACCATAAAGAGCATAGGCCTAAATCCAATCTTAGGCCTCTTGCAATCTCCTTCAAGATGGCCGCTGGAGTTTGGGAGAATGCAAGAGACAATTGAGCTTTGGCATGCATGCAATGTTTCCTTAGTTCATAGAACTTACTTTTTCTTGCTCTTCAAAGCTGATCCAACATATTCTATCTATATGAGAGTGGAACTTAGGAGGTTATCCCTTCTAAAGAATACTCTCTCAGAAAAATCTTGATAGAAATGTGAAAGTCAAAATACTACTCTCTCATCAAGTACCAAGAAGATGGGTAGGAAGCACAAGGACATCTATGACAAGAATGCTAGCCCAGTTCATGTCAAAATTAAGGATCGTCTAGATATTCAGTGGCTCCACTACACCTACAAACTAAACATGGATTATGGAAAGGCTTACTTGCTTCTGGATAATCAATACTGCAATCAATAATAAGCTCTCCTTGAAAGTAGCTGGGCAGCTGCCATTGTCACTATGGATGGCAGCTACAACTACAACTTTGCCGACTACTTGTAGTTTATTGATAACTTAAACTTCTTCGTTGATGGTGTATATGCAACATTCAACGTAGTCGACCTAACACCTTACTATGAAGACTAGGAAGACTAAGAAGGTAGACTCGATGGTGTGAATCTTCTCCAACCAAGAGAGTATGATGCCAGAGTGCCTAGGATGCACATGCCACCACATAGGTCGTGGTCTTGTATGCATGAGTTGTGGGTCCTGTATGCATAGGTTGTGGGTCCCGTATGTGCGGGTCATGGAACCCAACATGAATTTTGTCTCATTAGGAAAGCTTGAGAACTTTTGATTTTTGTGAACTTTCTTGTTAAGAACTTTTGATGTTATTAGAAAAGTTAGTATTAGGGTTCTTCGATTTAGAATAAGATTTGGAATTCCGTGTTGAAAAGTTGAAGGAAAGAGTCTCCTTGACCAACAATTCTTCAGTAACAGTTTATCTTGGATACTTAGGATTTGCGCATACCAATGAATGGAGTCAAAAACTTTAGCTTAAAGCCCTAAGATGCCTCGAAACCAATTATTCTTGGGATTCAACCAAATCATTCGAACGATTAATTTATAGAATTTTTAAGAATAATTATCAACTGAGTCTTTTCCTTGCCTTAGATTTTATAATCTATGATATAGGTATAACATAATTATAAGAAAGGAACTCACAATGCATATTCTTCTTCATCTTTTCCCAATTAGTGATTTTTTGGCTTCCCATTATGCTCCCGCATAATTTTTAGTTGGTGCCACCATGCAACCGCCCTACCTTGCAGTTGTGTTGCCACTAGTGGTACTTTCTTATTGTACGGAACCTCCTTGAACTCAAGGATCTCCTCGACTGTATAGAGCCAATCCAGGAACTCCACGGTCAAGCTCCCTAAGAACTCAAGCAGATCGATTTTGAGGCGCTACTCCCATCGCCTTGGATCCCCACCCAAGGTTGGCCTCCCCTCTGATGCCCTTGGTGCGATCTGGAAAGGGTTGAGCATGTCATCCTCCTCAACCTCATCCATGCATGAGGGTGTTCGATTGCATGAAGTTGTCAAGTAAGTCTTCGATTTGGCATCGAATCTTCGATTCGTACAACACTAATCCACTTCCTTGTGCTCCTCCCACCTGCATCATTTGCTTCTTCTTCGGAGCCATCTGAATCAAATCAAAACTCAGGCTTTGATACCAACTAACGCAATGGGAAAAGAAAGAAGAGGCAATTTGATTGATGAGGTTATACTTCAAAGAAGATCAACACACAAATAGAAGAAAACTAGATTAAAAATTCTTCACCTGGTGAAAGAAATTCTCTCGAATTTTTTTTTATTAATATTTTAAATGTTTCTATTACAATAGGTTATGGGCATATTTATAGGACATGATATCCTAATCCTGATTTAGGTATTAGACATGATATAGAATCATATTTGAAATAGGACTCGACAATAAGAAAATATACTATAATTATTTTATTACAAATATTGAAACCTACCTAAAATTCTATTATCTGCTGGCTCCTACGATGCTTGGCATGGTTTAGTTGATTATAGTACTTGCTGGCTGCAACCCGTGCTGCATAACGTATCTTTTGTAGTTCTATGATGTACTCATATTTTCCATAGACTTGTTAGTCTCCAAGGCACCCTTGTCGAAGCTGGCTCTGATTTCCCTTCACTATAAGGGTATCAATTCCTTAATGACTTCAGGACTAGGTTGTCTCTCCATTACTTGCTCGCCCGGCTTGTCTTGTAACTCATCTTCTATCTCCTTAGAATCTGGCAGCATTACCTGTTAGCGGACCACCAAGATGATGCATCATCAAACACCACCTCATGATATGTAACAACATCCTATTGTAGGGTCACAACATCTCCAGCCTTTTCTTTCACCATCGTAGCCCTCAAAGATGGACCGAGCAGCCTTCTTATCAAACTTGTTGCGTAGTTGATCAGGCACGAATACGTAGCTTACACATCCAAAAACTTGGAAGTGGCTGATTGTGCTACTAAGCTTCTCTTCATCACCAATCATATGATTAGAGCACCTTGAGTCAACAATCCAATCCTTGCTGTAGTCAACCACTCCTGGATTAGACTTAGCAACTGCTGACTCCCCTGCTTCCATGGCAGCAGCTTCTATCTGTCCTACCGTCAAAATCTATCTCTTCTTCAAAGAGGACTTATGTGGACTCTGCTACGACGAAGGATACCTCAAAGTCCCACTCTCCTTCACCATTATAGTCATCTTGATGCTTGCTGGACATTTCTTTCTACCAATTCCTTCTTGTATCTGCAGACTTGTGCAAAGTGGCCTGCCTTGATACAGTTGTATCACTGACCATTCCATTGTTAAATCTTGCGGATTGTACTCTTCTACATCGTGTTGTCGAGCCTCCCCCTTTCCTAGAGCCCCTCCGTTGTTGCCTCCTAAATTTATCGTCCTCCTCTTTCTTTTGTCTTGTATCAAACTGTCTTCCTGAGTGGCCTCTTCTTTTTATTGCTAAAGAGCGCCTCCTCTATATTTTTAAATGGAACTCCCGCCATTTGTTTTGCAAGAGGCTTCGTGGTTGGCCAATAAATTTTCTAAGTCTAGTAGAGAAGGATGGATTGGCCAACCTTGTATTGTCGTGATAACCCCCGGGTACTTGGATTTTAGACCATTGATAGTAATTCGTCTCATTCCATCTTCACCAATTTTTGCATTAAGATCCAATTGTTCTGCAGAAAGTTCTAACTTTTTCAGAAAATATTTACTTATCGAAAGTGTACCATATGAGACATTCATCAGCTCTCTCCCGAGAAGTTGGAGCCGAGCTGCAATTTTCTTTGAAAAGAGGGCAGCAAGAGCACCCCATGCTTCTTTTGATGTCTCTACGTCCTCAGTACATGCAAGTAAATTTTTCTCTATTGCTGTCTCTACATCCTGACTTGGTATGACCCCACATACATTACCAAGTCCTTGATTCTGTACGAGCAAAAAGATCTCCCAAATGGCATAAGCTGCATTGTCCTCGCACTACATTTTTACCTCATAATCTCTCACAGAGAATTCCACGCACTTGTATGAAGCTGTTTTTAAACTACGGTTGATCTTAATGCAATAGTAAATTTACAAGGCTGATTGTTTTCTAAAAGTTGCTGCTATGGGCTATCTTGAACATTGTAAAACTGGTTTTCTAATGCCATTGATTTTCTCCATGCAGTGTTGGGAAAAGAAGCGGCCATATACCCTACAGGGATTCAAAGCTAACACGTATACTGCAGCTTTCTCTCGGTGGAAATGCAAGAACTGCCATTATATGTACCATGAGTCCAGCACAAAGCCATGTAGAGCAATCTCGGAATACCCTACATTTTGCAACTTGTGCCAAGGAAGTTACAAATACTGCTCATGTTAACATGGTAAGAAACAAAATACCAACATAAAATGAGATAAGTTGGTTGCCTGTTTTTCTTGTTGCAGTATCAGGATTTTTTTTTTTCTTGAATGAATCATGCAGCTGACCCTTCGCTTAATCAGGTTGTGCCAGACAAACAGATGGTCAAACATCTGCAGGATGTGGTTGCCAGACTCGAAGCAGAACGACGCACCCCGGAACCTTCCGAAGCCCTTCTGAAGGAGAAAGAGCTGAAAATTAAGGAGGTAAGAAACCTTAAATTTTATTGCTTTTGAAGGTATAAACAATCATTTGTATCATTACTTTGGGAAAAGGAGGAGCTATAGATTGATGAGTCATATACTTTGTGAACTGGTGACAAGCAGATGGAAATGGAAATGGAAGAACTGAAACGGCAAAGAGATCTTGCGCAGTCGCGACTGGATGACTTGCGAAGGAAAGTAGGTGCAGCAGATCAGACGGTAAGGAATCCAAACTCCCTTTCCCCTTTTCCAACTCGCATTTACGGAGCGTTATCTTTTCATGCTCTTTTCTTCTGTCACTCTCCAGGGTTCGAGTCCCCTTGAGCCATCGCCTCGACGAGTGGCTAAATGCCTCACCTTTTATGGCCCATCATCACCGCATCATGGCGACAGAGGACATGGAAGGGCTGAGAAGATGAGGAACCCAATGAGGCAGTCATCAACTGTTCCATCCATGCTTGTGCATGAAATTCGCAAGCTCGAACAGCTACAAGAGGAACTTGGAGAGGAAGCGCACCGAGCTCTTGAAGTGCTGCAGAAAGAGGTGGCTTGCCACAGACAAGGGAATCAGGATGCCGCTGAGACTGTTGCCAAACTTCAAGCGGAGATCAGGGAGATGCGTGCGATCAGATCCCTGACTAAAGAGGTCAACATCGAAGATGTGATCACCGGTCAGAATGCCGGTGCCAATCTTAAAGAAGAGATAACGCGACTTCATTCGCAGGGGAGTACCATTGCCAATCTGGAGGAGCAGCTAGAAAATGTCCAGAAATCTATAGATAGGCTAGTGATGTCTCTGCCGAACAATTTGCAGCTCAATGAAACCACCCCGAAGTCCTCAAAGAGTCAGCCGAAGAAGAAGAAGAAGAAGATGATGCTTCCTTTGACCTTGAGCAGCCACGTCAACCGACCGCATCTTATAAGGGCGCCATGCTCTCCTCTCTCTTCTTCCCGGAAGATATTAGAGTCTGAAATAGAGAACAAGGCTCCAGAGAACGACGCAGGATCCCCGGAGACCTTTTCAGGTTCTGAGAAAGCTACTCCGACCAAGAGCGAAGATGGTGGCGACATAACATCCAGGGAAGGAACGCCACGCTGCCAACGTTCCAGTTCTGTGAACATGAAAAAAATGCAGAAGATGTTCCAAAATGCTGCAGAGGAAAATGTAAGGAGCATACGAGCATACGTCACCGAGCTGAAAGAGCGTGTTGCGAAGCTTCAGTACCAAAAGCAGCTTCTTGTGTGCCAGGTTTGAGATTTTTTTTTCTTGGTTTTCGTTTTCGTTTTCGTTTTCTTGGTTTGTTCTTCCTTGAACATCTAGAAATTTTTACCTCTGTTTTAGGTATTGGAATTAGAATCAAATGAAGCTGCAGGGCACGAAGTACCAGAGGCTGATGAGCATATATCAGAACTGCAAAATTCCACTGATGCATGGGATTCCGTCTTCAAGGAGCAAATGCAGCAGATTATTCAACTATGGGATGTTTGTCATGTATCGATAATACATCGGTCGCAGTTCTACTTGTTATTCAGAGGTGATCGAGCGGATCAGATATACATTGAGGTAGAGCTCAGGAGATTGGCTTGGCTGCAGCAGCATTTTGCTGAAGTTGGCAATGCAAGCCCTGCTCATATCGGAGACGAGCCTGCAGTTTCTCTGTCATCAAGGTATGAGAAATTTGAGTTACTTCCACATTATTCAATCAGTTGTTTGCATTATTTAATCTTTTAACCGGCGACAAACTGTTGTTTGCTGATCTTTTGATCCAAACTGCAGCATTAAAGCATTAAGGCAGGAAAGAGAGTTTCTTTCCAGAAGGGTTAACTCACGTTTGACAGAGGAGGAGAGAGAGCGGCTCTACATCAAATGGCAAGTTCCCCTTGAAGGGAAGCAGAGGAAGCTTCAGCTGGTGAACAAGCTTTGGACTGATCCAAACGATCCAGTGCACATCGAGGAGAGTGCTGACATAGTGGCCAGATTGGTAGGATTCTGTGAGGGAGGAAACATCAGCAAAGAGATGTTTGAGCTGAATTTTGCACTGCCAGCAAGCAAGAAACCATGGTTTTTGGGATGGCAACCCATATCAAATTTGTTGAGACTCTGATGCTGCGAGGTACCAGAAATAAAAGAACTGAAATTTTATTAGATTCTTTCTTTCTTCCCCTAAATTGTTTTAATAGCAATTATTATTGTTTCCTAAAATAGTTGCTAACTACAAGGAATCCCTTGAAAAGTTCATCTCGATTTCAGGGGTATTTGCCTGATTATGGGTTATCAAAGAAACCTTATTTCAGTGGCATAAACTTTAACCTAGCAAATTGTCACGCCCCGAACCCAGCACCTGGGTTCGGTATGCGACCGGCCGCATGAGCCCTAGAGCAGTGCCCTAAAGATCATGCAAGGTCTAAGATGAACAAAAATCCGATAATTCTACAGTTAATCACTTAAATCAAATAGATAAATCCAACATGATCAGATAATCAAATTGGTTCATTTACAAAAGCTTTCAATATTCATTGATATCAAGATAGACTAAGTGACTAATGACTCTCATACTCGCACTCTGCGCTCATCCCATCAAATCCTACAACTCTGAAAAAAAGAAGAAGAAGGGGGGGTGAGCTTTACAGCCCAGTAAGAATTCCTACACATCCATACCAACACAATAATAATATTATATTGAAAGCCACGACAAATCGATGCACATTTCATGAAATCATAAACCGGCTATCAAAAGGCTCAAATAATCAATATAAGTATGTACGTCAAATATCAATGAAAGTCCAACCACACAAGAATGATATAGCATACGATAGCTCATAAATCTTCATTAATGTTTTCAATGCTTTTTCTTTCCATTCTATATTAACTTGATCCGGATCAATTATCTTTCCAACTTTGGGCTACATCCTGGTCATGTTTCCGGCCCGTGACAGGGCAATCGATAGTATCACATTTCCAGCCTGTGATGGGGCAATCGATAGTATCACATTTCCAGCCTGGTCAAGAGGTCGAGGAAAGAGGCTGGAGACGGGGCAATCCATAATATCACATTTCCAGCCTGTGATGGGACAATCAATAATAACGAGATAAGCCCAAAGTCCATGTTCATTTAATCAATTCACAAACACACATCCATTCCCCTTTCCACTTTATTTCCGACCTAGACTGACCATGGTCACGTTTCCAGCCTGTCACGCCCCAAATCCGGATCATGACACGGCCGTGCTATTGCTATCTTATGCACACAATAACACGAAGCCACATAAAATTTTATAATAAAAATAAATAGTTTCATTTACTAATGTCATAACATTATTGAAGAAGTTGGAATAGTACAGAGATTCTAAAATCTGATTATTACATAACATTTTCAATTATCCCAACCCTGAATAACATCAAGCTCCCTGCTCCTAGTGGTCTTATTCATCTGTAGAAAAAAGTAGATAAAAAGGTATGAGCTACACAACTCAGTAAGTAACCAGGTACTATCTTATTGGATCAAGTACAATTATGCCAATGCAGTGATTAAAAAGCCAACAATTGTAGTAAAATAAAATATTTTATAGATGATACACACAAATCAGGTCATAAAGCAATGTATGATCCATCCATGAAAGTTCATTTTTTTTTTTGATGAAAAAAAGGGGTAGGGGGGAGGAAGGGACAAGCCCACCCCCGCGTAGCAGCCCCCACTGGGCCCCCGCCCCGCCAGGAGAATGTTCGATGCGGGCAGAAATGGCCGTGTGTTGGGCACCCCGACCGGTTTTACTCATACCCTCCCCATCCGTGAGCCCGGCTCAGCTACTCCTCTGAGCTCTGGCTCGAGTCCCACGTGTGAGTACGTCACACCCGGCACCACCCCGGCTACTAGCGGTTCAAGAGCGGTCCTACACCACAAGTCCAAGCAGTGGCCAAAGTAGTGAGCTCCGGTCCACAATTTAATCGTCGCCGCAACGATTCGAACTTGGGACCTTGTGGTTAGAATTGCTGCCCAGTACCACTAGGCTACCACCTTGGTGGCATCCATGAAAGTTCATAACCATGATAATGCAAGTTATATAGAAATATTGCCATTTATCCATACTTTATAAAACATACTCTCAGACGGATGTGCTGCTATGGTCACTATAATCCCGTGACAGAGCCTGTTAATCTTAGTCGACTAATTCTGTTATTCGTTACCAACTTTAACCCGTTGGCAGAGGGCCTGTTATTTTTTGGATGCTAGCTCCAGGGTGTCGACTGGCCTCTATTTCTAGAGGTGGTCATAGCTATCTGAGAATTCATAAATCATATTCTTTTTCTTTTATAAATCATAATCATCATAAATAGGTTGGAAAATGATAAATGACATCATATAATAAATGCATAAACATGTCTCAAATATCATTTTTCATGCAGTCTAGCATAATCATAATTTCATAACTCATACACCATCAAATATTCATGAAGAATGCTCTTTAATCAAATTCATGAATCACATGCAATCATATACTTGATCCTAATTTTGAGAAAAATATATCATAACCAATACATTTTCATAATTGTAAATAAACATTAATTTATAAACTTTAAGATCAGTGCCAAGGTTACTTACTGCAATATGCTTTCCAATTTCTTACGTCCGGGTGACAAATCCTTGATCACCTAAATAAATCACATAGGGATCACATTATTCTCTATTTATTTCATAATTTTCTAATTTATCATAATATGAATTTACTTGCTTGAATCTCAAGTCCAATTTACTTAATTTAGAGCCCTTGGCCTCCATTTAGAATCAAATTGGGTTCATGTAGGTCAATTGGGTCTTTAATTAAAGAATTGGGCTCGGTTCCTGATTGGGTCTAGCCCTATCGGGTCAATTTGGTCTTCTGATTATGTTATTGGGCTCAATTTCAAGTCCAATTAGGTTTAACTTTCGTCCAGGGTCAATGTGGCTCATCTAGGCTTGAGTCAGGATCAGCCCAAAGTCAATTCGGTCTCAATTTAGTTAAACTGGTTTTGAATTGGGCTTGATTCATATTTAATTTGGGTCTGCTGAGACTAACTCAGCTTAATTAGGTTCAGACCCAACTCAATTGGACTTAATTTGGTTCGGATTTATCCCAATTTATAGTTTGGGTTCGTCCGGACTTAGCCCAATCTGACTGGGCTCGGTTTTAGTCAAATTTGGCTAAACCTATTTTTCTTTTCTTTTATTTGGGCCTAACAGGTTCGGACCCGTACTCGGATCAGGCCCGTTAGGTCGAACCCGTTAAGGGTCTCTCTCTTTTTTTTTTCCTTTCCTTTTCTTTTCTTTTTCTTTTCTTTTTCTTCTTTTCTTCTTTTTCTTTTCTTTCTTCTTCCTTCCCGAACCTTCTTCTCCATTCTTTCTTCTTTCTTTTTCTTCTCCTCCTCCTCCACTGTTTGTCTCCCTCTCTACAATCCTCTCCGATTGGTAGGACCCGGTGTTAGTCCTACGTCGCCGGAGCAGAGGGCTGCATCACCGGAGTAAGAGACGAACGATCCCCTTCAAGGCAGGTAAAGCCCTTCTTCAGAATTTATTTTTTGTGGTGTGAGGCTCAATAGTCCCACATCAGAAAGACTCGTTCTAGAACCTGGGCATATGAGGCGGGTGTCTCCTAATCCTGCAGACACATTTTGGGTGGAAAACAAAACCGGGGAGGGATGAAGGACGCTTGCGTGAAGCCCCGGAACCGGACAATATCTGGCAGGGGAGTCCCGTGTTCTTCCCTTATGTGGCCCCCACGTGGGCACTGGGTGCCTCACGTGCTCCGCGCAGGCGGAGGCGTGACATTTGGTATCAGAGCCGAGGATGGCTCTTGTCCGATGGTGGGAAGGGTGTGAGGCCCAATAGTCCCACATCGGAAAGACTCGTTCTAGAGCCTGGGCATATGAGGCGGGTGTTTCCTAATCCTGCAGACGCGTTTTGGGTGGAAAACAAAATCGGGGAGGGGTGAAGGACGCTTGCGTAAAGCTCTGGAACCAGACAATATCTGGCAGGGGAGCCCCGTGTTCCCCCCTCATGTGGCCCCCACGTGGGCATTGGGTGCCTCACGTGCTCCGCGCAGGCGGGGGCGTGACACAGCCCGTGACAGGGCAATCTATATAACATGGTTAGTCCATACCACCACATCCATAAATCCAATTATGCAGGTATAGGTTATACACATACATACATCCATCACAATACCAATCACAAGCCAACACGATTAAAATATAATTTAATATAAAACTATTTTGCTTTGTCTGGATCATAGCATATCAAACATATATAGTGCAAAAATATTTATATCATGTAGGATTGGCGTACAAGGATTCTTACCCTTTGTTGAAAAACTCAGATAGACTAATCACCCGCCCTCACGGCGATTTAGAAACTGGGATGCGCAGAACTCCGCTCAACATCCTTTCGTCCAATGGATTATTCTCCTACAGAACCAAGACGATATTAAAAATTACCCAAGATATCTGACAACCCAAAACTCTCTATGGATCCTCTCAAGGGTCTACAAGTATCTAGTACCCCAAGACTAACCAACAATCCATGATCTCCCTAAATTAAACTAGAGAGAAAATAGACTAATAAGAGACAACAACTAGAGAGAGAAGATAAAATAACCAACTCTCTCTCTCCCTCTCTCCCTCTCTTCCTTCCTCCTTCCCGTCAATAAAATAGCCAAGAAGAGAGAGAGTTGGCTCTCTCTCTCTCTCCCTCTCTTCCTTCCTCCTTCCCGTCGAGAGTGCTCGGCAGCAGGCGGCCCATGGCCGGCGACGCCCTATGGTCGTCGGCCCATGGTGGTGCCGGTGGTGCCACGCCCAGCGACGGCCGGCCGGAACGGAAGAGGAAAAGGCGGAACAGAGACTCGGCTTTTCCCATTAGTCCGGCGGCTTGCCAGCCGGATTCCAAGGCGACAGTGGCCCAAAGACAAAGGAGAAGGAGGAGAAGGTGCTCACCTTACCTCCGGCGACGAGTTCCTCTAGTAAGATCGGCGGCAAACAACCCAATCTCACGGATCCCCTTTTTTTTCTTTCCTTTTTCTTTTGAACGGCACTCGGTTGATGCCCTAGGACGAGGAGAAAGGGATCTTTTATAGATGGAGTTTGGTTCAATTTAGGTAAGATTTAATCCCCCTTTTTCCTCTGTTTTTTTTTTTTTTTTCTGGTGGATTCGGGAGGAGGAAGATGGGTTTGAAACAGGGGAGGGAGAAGACCCGGTCGGGAGTCTCCCTCCCCCTTCTCATGGGTCGGATTGTATCCCAAGCCCAGTAAAATGTGGGCCTTTACACAAATATTTCGGACTATTTTAAAACCTTAAGAACTTGGTAACCGTTGAGGCAAAAATCTGATCCAAGCCAAATTGTTGATTCCGAGATGGAAGTAGGATATCCGTTTCATTTCACATCAATTGGTCAGAGGATATCTGAAACCAAATCATAGTCATTTTATATTAAAGTTAATGGCTCAGGATGGATGTAGTATTGATAGCTTGAATATTTTTCGGCGGTTGATAAAATATTATTTAATGAGAAGATACCTTGGATTGCTAAGTAACTAAATTCTAGATAACTCGTTATATTTAGTATATTCTCTAGCAACATTTTGGAATTTTTCTTTATAATCCTCAGTCCACATGCTGCGATATCCCTTAAGAACTGGGTTCGCTTTGATATCATTTGCAATAACTTAGAATCACACCTAAAATGATTAATTAGAATATATTATTTGTATTTTTTGGTCTTGTATAAATATCTAAGATCTATCCAATACATAGGTAATATAGAACTAAATACGTCGAAAAAATATAGAACCAAAAGAAAGTTTTCTTTCTTAAAATTTCTATAAGAAAATTGGTCACAAGTGGCAGTATTCTTTAAGGCCGCAAGAGACCTTAAACTCTTGTAAGACTCGGACTACATTGAAATGAAAAGTGAAATCTTAAGGTATTTCTGGTTAAGAGGCCAGACTACATGATGGGAACCTAGTTGTTTAGAAAAAATAAAGTAGGTTTCGAACCAAGTGCTGATGATCGATTCTCCGTTCATATCAGCTAGTTTCTAGAAGAGCATTAGGTGCATCAGAGACTATTACACATAGCCTGCACAATTCATTATATTACACTAATATTTTATTAATTTTTATTACATGTTTATGGTCATATTCTTATTTAAAAAATAAAAGTGCAACCACTAATAATCTCGCTATATTGTATTTAAATATCCTCTATATGCAATATTTTCCTATTTTTTATTTATATATAAGTTGGATCGTGATCTTATTGTTTTATAATAATATAATAGCTCACTATATCGATAATTATACATATACTATTGAAATTTTATATATTAATAGTATATCATAATATTAATATCAAAATATCATTTTAGAAAATAATTATATTTTTATGCCTATTATACTCTATTCTATTACAGTTATCTATTTTGTTATATTTATTTTATATTGCATTATAAGAACAGTTAGAAAAAAAGGAGAAAGAATTACACCTCATGCATCACGCGAGTTATACGCTATTATATGTACTAAAATGGGGACTCTACCTTGACAATTTTCTATTCGCTATGTGTATAAATGGTCATCCGCCACTAAAATAAAAATCAGATTGGATACTCTCATACTGGTATATCTATATTTGTTTTGTTCGATAAATATAAATACGGATATAAATGTTAGTTGTATTAATACGGATATAAATTTGTATCCATATTATTTTAAACAGATATGGATACAAATTGAATAGTCAAAGAATGGATATAAGTTGGATAATTAAATTTTATGACTACAAAATCAAAGATATTACTAAATAAAAGGTAAATCAAATAAATATCATAATTTATTTTTCTTAAAAGTTCATAAGTGCTAATATAAAATTAAATAAATTATAAATAGAATCGGATATTCAGATACTGATTGAATGTCTAGTCATACTTATATTCGTTTTTATTTTTTATCGACATGGATGCGGATACAGATATTAGTCGGATGCTCAAATTTTTATCTATATCTGTATAGATTAGGATACAAAAATGGATCTAAATGGATATTATCTAATCTACTCTTGGAAACACTTCTTGGGTGGACGGTAGTTTTGTAGTTTGGGAGAAGGAAGGGCATTTGGATCGAACGGTGCATGTCACTCGAGGGAGGGTGATGGGGTTTCTTCATCATGATTCGAAACCTGTGGGTCGTTGCCTTTCGCTGACCTGAAAAGAACAACCTAAATATCATACGGTGGTCTGGTGATTTGCATGTTGGTAAATTTGGTGACATGAATGCACGAGAATAGCTCAATTTTTTTTGGTTTTTTTAGCGATCTTTTTCTTCTTTTTTTTTTCTTTTTTTTTTTTTGTCGAGTGGTAAGGATAGTGGAGCGATGTGGCACTAGCACGGTATATGCGCACTTTGGAAGTAGCCAAAGGCTCGGCATTTCCACTAACACATGCAATGTAAAGGATAAGACCTATCATAACCTGTTATGGCTAGAAATAGTTTAACTGCATAAAAATACTGTTTAGATTTACATGAATAATATGTAGCATGTTTAGTTTTAAATGAATAATATATAGCATGTCTGGAATAAGGCCCAAGAAAACATGGGAAGAAAAATAAAAAATAAATTAAATAAGGCGAATTAAAAGGAGAAGAACAATCATCAGATTGGACAAAAATCAAAACTTGTTAAAAAAGTCCATATGGATCAAGGGAGGTGATTGTTCGTACCAGGTTCCGTTTCTACCTTGTTGATGAACTCTGAATGGAGATGTTCTAAGCTCAAAGGACCATGAACTCTATCTCTATCTCTCTCTCTCCTCTCCATCTAAGGCACACTTTCTGAGATCCAGTATAGAGAAGCCATGAGAAGATGGACTCACAATCCAAATAAAAAAAATGGACAGAGACTAAATAAATGCAAGGAAAAGAGGAGGGGAAACAGGCGAAATAGGAAAGAAGACCAGCTTTCCTCTTTCTGAGATGTAGATAATCTAGCTTCAAAGATTAATGTGAGGTCACTGCCTACCATCCAAAAAATTTTAATGCGGCGTTGACCCAGTTTGACCGACAGAATTCTCTGGACATGATCCATACTTGGACTTTGTCGGCTCACATTCGTTGGTGAGTTTAACCAGCCTCTCTTCACCTTTGCAACCCCTATCTCCTTTTCCTAGATTTGAAAGATCAGAGACATGAATCTAGAGGATTTGCACCGGGAAAAATCTTAGAATAAATTACATAAGGCTGAATTCTTGAGAGATGACAACTCTCAGTCCTGAATCTTGATCATTTTCTTGGAAGCTCAATCCAATTTTTAGAGATTGTGTATAATGGGATTGAGTCAATCCAGATTGGAATAGAACCCAAGCGACCTTAGACCTGACCTCTAGGTCCCGCATGAGTATGAAGTTAGGACCCACACTTTGATTGGATCATATATGGAGGATTTCAAATGATTGGACTTGATTCGTGCTGGTGAATTGATCCACTGGTAAAAATTGGCTCAACGGTCTAAGTTAAACCTCATTGTATTAAATAGACTAACATAACATGAAACAAGACACCACCCAACCCAGACGAGTGATGGATACTCCAATTTATAGTAATTTTTTTAAAAAAAAGGAAGACATGGTTTTAAAAAAATAAAAAAAAGAGGAGAAGAAGAAAGAAAGAAATATCTGGTGAAATTTGTTGGTGACTAGCAGAAAAATTATTGAGAAAGCAAGCACGCTCGATTTCAATCAGCATAGGAGACACAACCCTAACTTAATAAGAGGCCCAACAAAATTGAGTTTGACTTTTTTTTTCAAAAAAAAAAGAAAAGAGTTCAACTATTCTTAAAAAAAAGAATTATACAAAGGGATGTTTGTTTTCTTTTTCTTTTTCTTGTTCTTTTTTTTTTGAGAGGAATTATCATAGCATTAGTATATGAGCTTTTAACCCTAAAAATGTGTGAATCGAATAATAAGAAAGGAAGATTACCAAAAAAAACAACAACAAAGTGTAATTTGTTCAAAATATAAATAAAAAAATGTTAATCTTTTTATCTCAATACATGAAAATCAAATATTTGTGAATAAAAAGTATTTATTACTTCGCAAACAATCAAATATATTTATGTGCCAAGAGTAATATATTTTAAAGAGTAATATGTCTATTTATGTGTCGATGACCAATATATTTTTGAGAATTCTTCTTGGTGAATGCACCGAGACCATAAGGATACCAATTTCAACACCAAAGTCCAATGCGTTAGAATGAATGGGGTGCATAGCCAAAAATTTGGACTTAGTTAATATAAAAGTCATTCACCCTTCTCTCTCTAAAAAAATACCAAGAAAATACTTGAGATAAAAATTCTAAAAAAAAATATTCTGGAAGCATTATTGTATCCCTTATTCACACATGAATTTTTCCATTGTTCTTTTGAGAAGCTAATCAGATTTCTTTTTTTCATTAGAAATATGTAATGTGTATTTAAAGTAAATTTATTTTCTAACATGTTTTAAATGAGCATATCTTATTTCAAGTATATTATATACTGTAATGTTAGTTAAAAAATAAAACGCAAATGAGCTGGCTATGAGCGGTTAAGGCCCTGTTTGGGGGAGCTTTTGGAGGGCCAAAAAGCATTTTCTGGCCCTCCAAAAGTACTTTTAGATAAAAAATAGTGTTTGGTAAAATTTTCGAAAAGCTGTTTCAGCTTTTGCGAGAAGCTGAAAACAGCTTTTGGGGAGAAGCTCAAATTTGGAGCTTTCCGAAAATACTATTTTCAGCTTTGTCGAGAAGCTATTTTTTGGACCAAAATACCCCCATTAAATCTCACTTTTTTCTCCAAAACCCTCATCCCACCTCTTCCTCTCTCACCCATCCTCTCCCTCTCCCTCTCTATATTCTTCTTTCTCTCAACGCCGCCGCCTCTTTTCCTTCTTCCTCTTCTTTTTTTTTCTTTTTTTTTTGTTTTGGGAGCTCGTGGCTGCCCACGGTGGTAGCCACCATGCCGGCCACCACCCATGGCCGACGATCCTTCTATATTTCAATGAAATAAAATAATAAATAAATAAATAAATAACTAAGTAAAATAAATAAAAAGAAAAATAATAAGTGAGTGGCAAATAATCTGATCTAAATAAATAAATAAATAAATAAATAAAAATATTAGTAATTATTTAACCAATTTTATCACGTAGCTAGAAAATTTGTTAGAGAGATAAATGGTCATTAGAAGGATGAAAAATTAATTTACACTAATAATTATAATATTTTATATATTTATTATTGTATTATACTATAAATATAATATTATATTACATTATACCATAATACATTGATATGTTATGTTAAATAATTTAATACTGTATTAAATTATTATTCTATAATACATAATGTTATAGTACTATATTATAATAATATTATCTTACATTACATTAATATTATATTATATTATATATTTATATATTAATACGTATTATATTTTATTATACTCTGTTGTATAATACTGGTAATGTTCTTTATGGTCATTTTGTCACATAAAAGTACTTTCTCAGCTTCTTTACCAAATACATGTTAAAGTGCCACAGCACTTTAAAAATGTAGTTACCAAACAGCAAATATTTTTTTATAAACACTCTACTTCAAATAATTTTATTTTCAATAGCTCTACTTCTAAAAGTTTTACTATTAATAGCTCCCAACACAAGCGTGAGGTTGAGAAAGCAAAGTGTCGATCGCCTTCCTTTCACTCACGGACAGCGGTTGGGCGCCGCTCCCCGTTTGTCGAGGCAGATCCCCGCCACGCACGTGCCGATCCGCAAACTTTTCTCCACGTGGCGCGGCGTTCGATTTTTTCCGACTATAAAAATTATGGCTCAGTCCCAGTCCACGGCGGCGGAGCTGAAATTTCTTCTTCCCTCTATCCCTGTCAAATTAACTAAATCCATCTCTATCCTCTATTGGATGCTTTATCGCTCTTGAATTCTTCCTCCCTGCTCTCGCCGTTCTCGTATCTCTCTCTCTTTCCATCTCTTCCTCGAATTCTTCGATTCCGATCGAAGTCCTGGGGTTTTCCCTTTTTGCTCTTCGATCGATTAGGGTTTTCGGAGATGCTGAGGTCGCGCCGGAGCCATCACCAGCTCCACCAGAACACTATCAGGCGCCGAACCGCCGGTGGCAGCGCCGCCGCGTCCCTCGCCCCGCCGCCGGGGTCCAGGGACAAGTTCGCGTCATTGGACAGCCGCGAGCCGGAGGAGCGAGCTGGGCGGTCGGAGGAGTCTTCCAAGTCGTCAGCGAACTCCTCGTCTTCTTCGGCCTCTACGGCAGCTCCTTCTTGTAATCTGGATCGTTTCTTGAAGTCCACTACTCCATCAGTTCCCGCTCAGTATCTCCCAAAGGTTCTTGATTTCTTCTTTGAAAAAAAATCTAGTTTTCTTTGGGTTTTGTTTCGAGTTTGATTGATTTGGTTTGTAAAATTGGTAGACGAGGTTGAGGGGGTGGAGGACGTGTGATGTGGAGTACCGGCCATACTTCACGCTGGGGGACCTATGGGACTCCTTCAAGGAGTGGAGTGCCTACGGTGCTGGTGTTCCTCTCGTTCTGAATGACAGCGACTGTGTTGTCCAGTATTATGTTCCCTATTTGTCCGGCATCCAGTTATATGGTGAAGTAACCAGTCAGGCACTCAGTTCTTGGTATTCCCTACTGTGCTAGTTCTCCTGTTTCTATATTTAATGTGAATCTGTGAATTTTTTTCGAAAAGTTGTGCTTTTAATGTTCGCTCTTGCTGTAAGTCATTTTATTAAAGTGGTATTATTGTTTATTTGCAGTATAATGTTGATTCTTCAAATCATTTACTGGAGATATATAGAAAAAAAAGTAGCATGGAAAGAAGCACGACTTCGTTTATCATACCTATAGAAAAAAAAAACGCTCACTAGAGGGTTGACATATACACGGGAATTGCCAGTTTTTCATTGGATCATTTTTATTGTTTGCGTTGTGATGCTGACACCTAACTGGAAGATGGTAATCTATTTCTGTTTTGCCTTTTTTTAAGGAAAAAAATTGGGATTTATTTCAGTTATGAGATTTGATGCTCTCATTCTCAGTCTGCATTAAACCATAACCACGAAGCCTTATTCCAACTTTCTGGGGTCAGCTTTATTGATGATCATTCACTAAGAATTCTGATTTAAGGCCACATCTAAAGTTAGTTAAAGCTCAATTCTTAGTCTGTATTAGTTACATATATGTGCATGCTTTCATAACTTTCTTTGGAAATTCATCCGGACATTGACTAACATAGTTCCTCATAAAATGAGGAGGTTGTGTGGAAGCATCACCAAAAATGCAATTAGCTGACATGAAAAGTACATTCTCTTTAATGGAAACATGTTTAACGGAAAATGCATACAATTTACAGTACAACATATTTCTAAAAATAATTTTATATTTGATGTTACTGTATCATGGAGACTATTTTGCTACAGATGTTATCCAATGGAGGGGCCTTAATGAAGATTTGGATGCATTACATGATCAGAGATGATTAGGAGGTCTAAAGGTTCATTCTAACAGATATATCTGCACATGGAGTGAGATTATATGAGATTGATGGTGAGTCGTGGTTCTGAGTATTTAGTTTGGGTACTAAGCAAGATGCAATAAGTGATGAGTATCAAGATGCAATAAATCTGCGCAGATAGATGCAAGATAATAAATGTTTTGTTGCATCTAAAAAGGTTGTAAGGATTGCTCTGTAGCAGAGATCTGTGAGGGGCTTGCTGAATATATGTGAATATATCCTAATGAAATATATTATTATCATTAGGAGTGGCAATTATCATAATGAATGTTTTGGAGCATCTGCTGATGTTTTCTAAGTTAGTATATATATTTGGATTTGTACTTTCTTGGGACCTCATGTTTAATTTCAATACTTCCCGAGTTAATGACAATTTTATATATGTTTTAATAATGGTGACCTGCCTATGACACCCTCTCACACCTGGGGTGTATGTGTTCCTGCTCTGGCTGGACTCTTTCTCTTCTAACAGTTAGTAATGGCAGCCTCAATTATGGGAATCCTATTCATTTAAACTTTGCTATTTAAGAACTGATCATGCTAATACCGATAAAGATGCTTTGAATTCTTCTTGTCTTCTAGAGTTGTCTGTTTCCTCCTATCTTGAAGTTGTTTTGTGCAAGTCATTGTCATCGGACTAATTAGTCAAAAACTATTGAAACTGCTTTCTTTAGGTTTGAAATGGCTCTTTGGCTCTTAAAATGAATTTTTAAATGCATCCTTCATTGAATTTGGCATATCAGGAGCATACCAGTTTTCAGTATGGCCATTTCTGTAAAGGTACAAGTATTGCAACTATACTTTGATTTATATTGTTTTATTCATCTATAGGCTTTAGTATGCTTCAATTTCTCCATGCATGTATTTTTTTTTGGGGAGACGAATGCCTTGCTCAACATAATTTGACTTTTTGGCCAACTGAACCAAATGTGCAAAGTTGATGCCTTGTTTACCCTGTTTCAGATGCCTAGTTTCTGTGTTATCTAAAAACATGGTCTTCAATATATTTTCAGGTTGAAAAGGAGTTAGGTGGAAAAAAAGAGTTTATACACGCTGCCAAATTTAGTGGTGATTGCAAAATGGAAATATAAACAGTTGGATATAATCTACAAGGTCTGAAATGCATATAATGCCATTTGCTACGTCACTCTCAAAACCAAAACAATATAACACGCTATTAAAACTATTATTTAGGACAACTCCATACATGAATAAGGAATCTCTAGAACATGAAATTGTGTACAGGCATTTTAGACAATTAAAATCATTACAGTGTTCTAAATTTTTATTTTGAAAACTCTCATCTTTAAATTTGTTAGGGTGCTTTATTCCTTTCTTTCACCCTGCATGTTATAACTCTACGCTGGATGTCATATATGCATCTGTGCATGTGCATCCAAGCATATGCTCATGCGCGCATGCCTGCCTGCATGTACTCACACCCATGCATATGCACATGCATGCCTGCTTGCACACATGCATGCATGTGTACAATTGATAGGCGGATCAGGGTAGGCACTAATAACTAATAAGTATGTCATTTACTTGAACTACATGTTCTTAGCTGATTTTATGTTATAATGCAATTTAACTGTTAACCGTATGTTCTGTGTCAGTTGAAGTGGACCCATCTTGGATGTGCATATTTCCAAAATCAGAAGCTGCTCTCTCTGTAGATATCCATAATATCAACTAAAATTAGGTGACTTAGAACATACTTCTAGCTAGGAGCCTCTTTTCCTTCTGCCCAGCTCCTCGAAAACAACGTTCGAGAAACTTCGGAACAAACTAATCCCCCCGAGGGGGACGAGGCCACAGGCCGAAGGGGGGTAACGCCCAATTCCCAGGTGACAGGTCCATTTATGGACCGGATATCCCTTGGGCAATTCCTTTGAAAGACTTAGGTACATACCTTAGTTGGTCCTTCTGTCATAGTCAACAGGTAAGAGGTAAACCCGCCTAGTGCTTGTCATAATTGCGGATCTGCAGTGAATTATATGATTCTTGTCGAGATAACTAGATCAGTATCAATTTATTGTCAATTTCTAGCCATTCACTGTTCTAACTGCTCAAAGTATCAATGGGTGGGAGCAACTGTGGAAAGTGAACTTTGTCTAGGAAGAAATCAGTACTGGGCACTGACCTGCATGTCTTTTATGAATCAAATTATCATTATTGTTGCCACCGCTGCGATATTATATTGACTCCGAATATTGGTTTCAATTCTGACTTTGAATATTCAGTGGAAGATCTCAGTCTTATTAAACAGTCAGTATACCATGCTTATGGTCTGCATTTTTATGGCTCAAACCTCTTTCTAAATGATCGGGGCTTTATTCTTTTTGATATCTTCAATAATTTAACCAGAGCAGTATAGTTGCATAGGAAGTCGACTTCCCATCTTCTAATTTGTTATTAAACATAGTGAGTTCATTATAAGTGATTTTTCATGCCCTGCATACTAAAATTATTATATATGCTTTGTAATTTGTCAATATATTTGGTGGCTTGTCAAGCCATTACTATTTAGAAGGATCAAAGCTTAAGAGTTATGTGGATTGTGACATTGTTTTAATTTGAGTAACTTGTCTGCATGGACCTGTTAGGGCAGCCAATGCAAATCTCAATTTCAATTTTCAGGTTATCTACGAACATAAGTTAAATGATAACATTTGAAGTTTCTCGCTTGCAATCAATCCATGTTATATTATCTCTTGATACCATAAATTTGAAGAATAAATTGCTTCCTGCTGATATTTATTCTAAAGTTTCTCTTCTGCACCATTGGCTGAAGATGTCACCTTGTTGGTAAACTGAGTTCATCATAGCTGTTCTCTTCTTATGGACATCATTTTTCTTTTCTATCAGGATGATCTGTTTTCAGTCCTAATATATTATGTTGAACAAAACAATTATAGCTAATATTATGGTGCATGATGGATTTCTTATTTGGTTATTGCCTATCTGAACAGCAATTTGATGTGCCTCTTGCAATTCATGATAGGTTACGAATTTTTCCAACTGACCTATTTACTTGCATCTTTTTTTCCCTAATTATGTTATTGGCTGAAAAAGATTATTTGCTAATACTAAACGAGCTCATACTGTGTATCTAGAAAACTAAAATTGCATAAGAAAATAATTATAGTTAACTTCAGAATTTCAATTGTTTGACATGAAAATATAATTAATATGAGCAAAATTACAGACTTAAGACTTCAACTGTGACAGCTCACAATGTCATAGTTCTGAGATGGATTTCTACATCTATTCATTCTTTTTTCTAATTAAACCATTGTATTGAAAACTAACAATTAAATGCAATAAAAAGATAGGCCAATGTTAGAAAAATGTGTAACGGCCATTTAAAGTTAGTTTGGAGAAAAGAAAAGAGCACAATCTCAGGGTTCACGGTCTTGGTGTGGACTCTATACCAGTACTATGCTCGTACAATGTCAGTGCGCCTGGTATGTAGTTTGGTTTGGCGCACCGAGTTTCGGTACATTCCCTGTATCGAGTCTTAGTTCGTTACTGGTACGATACAGTACGCACTAGTATGGCGAACCTTGGAACATATTTAGAAACCTTAAGTTCTTTTTCTCCTTGTATCAATTGCTCTGTTGCTTTTCTTCGTATAAAGAAAAATTTTCCTATTTCTAGGAGGAAAAATGTATGTTAATTTTTCAGTAGGTATGGAGGAAAAATGCGATGTTATGATGATGTAGAAGACCAGATGAAGGGACCTAACAATTCAACAAAAAGGGTTCTAACGTCCGACTAAGAATCATGAGCAGATTTTACATAGTCAATCAAGATTAAAGTAATGTCGCAACTATAACCTGCTGCTGTAGTAGCAGCATTATCAATTCCAGAAGTAATCTCATTACCTTCTTCTCTTTTTGTTCCACTAAACCTTTTCTTGTTACTTCCGTTCTCCTTCTTTCTTTTTCCATATTTGTTCTCTGAACATTTAATGATAATCGATATTAGATAAGGAAGCTATATTGATGCACAGATTTGCTAGACTAGCCCATAATCACAACTTGGAATTAATTGGCATGGGACAAAATTGTAACTCAGAAGAATTGCACAATAGGTTAAGAATATTGTCGAATATTCAAACAAGTTGGAAGAAAGTGACATATTATTAGATATATCTTCGTAAGCAGGGCAAAAAACAAAACGTTTACGTGAGATTTAAAGATTTTTTGTTTAGAAATCAGACTGGCTACCACCTCCCATCCTTTATATATTACGTTAAAAGTGTGAACATGGATTTAGAGATTTCTGCTTAGAAATCAGATTCACCACCAGCTTCCATATTTTATATGTTAAATAAAAAGGGTTCCAGATCTGAAACAACTCAGATCAGATTAACAATTCTACAATTGTGTCACATGGTCATTATTGTGAATGTCACCTATTTTTTTGATATATTATATATTTCTGCATCAAGCTAAATTAGTATAACATTCTGTATCACTTAGTGCCGAACCTTCACATCTTATTTTGGAAATTTCCTGTTTTGATGCTTATATATCTCCCTTCATTGGGCTTAAATCAGTGAACCACCATATGTTCGTGCAATATTGCCACAGATTTGATGTGCCATTTTTTACTGGACTTTTTGTTCAACACAGGTGGCCTGGGGAGGAGAGTGATTGTGATTGTTACAAGGATTCTAGTAGTGATGGAAGTAGTGATTGTGATAATGAAAAGGACATTAAATATTCTTTGAATTGGAATCAGAACCATCTGGCTGGCACCTCCATGCTTAGGATGGATAGACTGCCCTTGAGGGAGAAGCATGCAACTCTGCAAGAAGGGTTTTCAAGTGATGATGGTGAAGCTGGGAATTCTCAAGGTTACCTGCTGTTTGAATATCTCGAACAGGATCCTCCTCATAGTCGTGAACCTTTAGCTGACAAGGCAAGTTCTATTAATGGTATCAACTAAACCTTTAGTTTATGTTGCTCACACCTTGTTTCTTTGACATTATCTGGCTCTTTCCAGGTTGCAAATCTAGCATGTTGCTTTCCTGAATTGAGAAGCCTTAGAAGCTGTGATTTGTTGCCAGCAAGTTGGATTTCTATTGCATGGTAAGATTCAGTCTGGGTTTAAAGGCATAATCCTCTTCAAGGGAATGTTAACTTTATGAAAATTTGAAAATGTTACAGGTACCCTATATACCGTATACCAACCGGACCAACACTAAAAGATTTGGATGCCTGCTTCCTAACCTTCCATGCTCTTTCAACATCATTTAGAGGTAATGGTATTTTCTCATCGCTTTCATTCTTCTCCAGGCCAATCAAAGAGAATGGTCACTTATGTATGCTCCATGGTCTTATGCTGTGTATCCTAAGTAATGACTCATCAGATGCAAACTTTGAGGCTTGGATTGATGAAGGGATTCTTTTTTTCTTTTTACTTCTGTTTTTGGATATATATGTAGGATTTGGTAATCTCAATGTTACGCTTGCAAGTGATATCGTTTGAAATCTTATTGTTCCCTGGAAAGTTTTAGATAGGAGATATTATATATTCTGAACATTTATGCATAGACCAGTGTCCTGTTTTAATTTAGTCTGTTTTGTCAGGATTCTTAATTATTTCTATTAATTATCTTATGCATTTGAATTTATGGAATGGTTAACATATTCTACTTGCATAACTTGCTTCCTTTTAATTATCCTAAAAAGCATTCTCTTTAATTATCCTAATAACAACTTAAGTATGCCAATAATTCATCCATGTAAAAAATTGGCCTGTGTAAATGCTCCTTCTTTATTCTGAAAATAACCATCTTTATCTAAAATGACAAGGACTAGAACCCAAAATTGCCTACTTTATCAAAGGCAATCAGGATTAGAATATAATTTTGTGGGTGTATTGTCCTTTCCATGATGTTTATCCATCCGTGCTCCCATATCATATGGCTTTACTAGCATACTTCTTTCATTAGAGCCCCTGTATCCTTTCAACTTTGCTCAACAACAAATAGAAATACAGAATCGAGTGAACTAAATGTGATGCGACATTACTTTAGCCAACCTTTGTTGGTTCAAAACTCGAAATCACTCCATGAAATAAATACTAAATAGGGTTGCAAATAAATTGGATCGACTTGCTTCTAGTCCAGAACTGGCCCAAAAATGGTCTGGTCCAATCTGGAGCATAGTTTTTTGAATATGAATTGATATTGATTTTGATGTATCCTGATTTAGAACTACATGGACCCAAAGCAGCCCAAAACTAATACACTACATTTTCAAATTTTTCCATGAATTTAAGAAATTAATTATTCTTAAACTTTCCTTTCATTGGCTATTAGCTTCACATGCATATGCACATGCACTTTTACTAGTAAATGATAAACAGCATAATTTCTTTATGTTTGCAATTTTCCATATGAAGCCCTTAACTGTTTGCTAGATTGGTGCATTACACTAGGAAATCCTGAAATTTAACAGATGCGGCTCTTGAATTCTATTTTTCCAAATCCTGGCTTATTCTGCTTTTTGTAAAAAGAAAGAATTGCTATATCTTAAATCTTTGTATTTAACAATGGACTTGCTTATCCATCCCCTTACTTTTTTTAATTTTTAGAGCAATTGCTAAATTTTACCCAAGAATTTAGAGTAGAAAAAATTGAGATCAATGACTTCTCTTTTTAAGAAAATCATATATGTAGATTGACAGTAATATCTTATTAGTTAGTTTGCTTTGTACCATATGTGCACAAATTTAGTTAAAGTAAGAAGAGTAATGAGTATGAAGCCGAACTGGTACTGGAGGGGTACCAGCCGACGACTAGTTCGGCTACAGATCCGCATCATGCCATTCTAAGGCGTATCGACATTGGGAGAGCTGGAGAGGGAGAAGGAGAGAGAGGAAATGAGAGGGAGGGAGGGAGGGAGGAAGGGAGAGGGAGAGCGGGAGGGAGAGAGGGCTCAAAAGCCCCCATCGAGAATGAAACAGGGGATACCAATTTCACCCTTTTTTTTGGCATATTTTGAACTAAAATCGGCAAATAGTTCACCGACTTCACTCAACCCTCCCTCTTCCTTTCTCTCCCTCTCTTTGTCCCTCTCTCTCTATCTTGTCCTCTCCTTAGGATCTCGAGCACCGTGGTAGGACTTGTGTTTCGAACCAATGGAATAAACCATGACAATAACCGACTAGTCCAGTTTAGTATGCTCCAAATCTACTAGTTCGGCGCACCCCAAACTGGACGGTTCATACAGTTCAGCAAACCTTATTTCTTCTACCTTGTGGATCATCAGACACTTATTTTGAGAAGAGAAAAGGCTGGAGGAATTGTTAACAAATTTTGATGAATTAACTGCAAGAATAATATAATATGAAACTTTCTTTAAAAAGAATATTATATAATATTTCTATGCATTTTATAATTTTTACAGTGAAGCCATTAGTATAGCTTTTTACTTTTTAGTTTGTCTGGACTATGATACCAACCCACTTGATCTTATCTTACAAAATATAAAGTGGTATATAACAAATAAACTGTCAAAAACAAGAGATCTGCATCTCCCTTTGTAACCAGCATTATCTATGACAAATATTTCTTCTTCATACAACCATTTGACCCATTGATATCTTATAGTAGTTTTAGTTGTGCTTATAATTAGTTAAATCTAACTACTTAATATAATAATGAAAGCATTGGTATTTGGTATACTCCTTTCACTTAAAAAATTCTAGAAACTTAATTTATATGCCTACATGCATTGTTGCTCTAGAAGCTTAATTTATATTGAGTAAATTACGAAAACCTTCCTGAGATTAACGGTAAATTACTTTTATACCTAATCGTATGAAAAATCTATACTTACCCCCCTGAGGTTTATTTTTATCCAATACTTTAACCCATAACTTAATAGATCGTTAGTCAAACCGTTAACTTTTAATGGGACCCAAATGCCACATTAGAATTTTTTTTAAAATGATCAAAATAACCTTACAAAAACTCTCCTAAGGTCTACGTTTATTATACTTACACCCAATATTTTGTAAAACCTACAGTTACACCTAGTTAAATTGACAGCGTTAGTGAAACCATTTATCTATTATAAAAAGTCAAAATTACCTCTATAAGAAAATAAAGCTCCTCTTTTACCTTTCCGACCCTCGATCTCTTTGAAGTTTTCCGTCTTTAAGAGTCTTCTTCTTTTTGAAATTGAGTGACTAGGGTTTCTTTCTCACTTTACCACCCCACCATGAGCGTCCCTTTCCAACAAGCAACCGACGACAAGCTTTCTTCCCAACCAGCATCCGGCGACGAGCATCCTTAATTTTCGACCAGCATTCGGCAACGGACGTCCTTTCTGATTAGGTTTTGTTCTCGCTTCCTCGTCCACTGTCACCGAGATCAGGGATGCCTGTGTATCATTTGTTGATTCTGAGTTCTACTTATCCAATATCGTAGACATGATTCTTTAACATTGTCGCTATGGATGAAAATTTCTATATCTACATATAGAATTATGATATCTCTGGCAGCCTATCATCAAAAGGATCCAAGTCAATACGTGTGTGAGAACTCTAGAGTGCATAAGTTGCGGTTCTATGGCCTGGCTTGGACCATGAACAAGCTAGCTCAAGCGACAAAATTCTTGATACTAGTCCATGCAGCATAAAATTTTAGAGGCATCCACTTGTTTGAGAAATTTAGATTGCTTTTTCTTGGCACATAGCTCTTTTTTGATGATTCATCAAGGTCAAACTCCAAACCTATGGCACCTCACGGCTATTCTCCTCTTTGGGTAGATGTTATATCACTTAAGGCTAGTTTGGTCATTTTCTAAATTTTTTTTGATGTGGTATCTAAATTCCATCTAAGTTAACAATTTTGCTAACATTATATTAAGTTATGGGTTAAAGTGTTGGATAAAAATAAACCTCAGGAGGATAAGCGTAGGTTTTCAAACTATTGGATGTAAGTATATTTTATTCCCTAATCTTAAGAGGATTTCTTGTAATTTATTTATCACTCGGGGGCAATTTTGACTTTTTACATGAGGTAAACAGATTCACTAACATCGTTAATTTAACTGAGTGTAAGTATAGATTTTACAAACTATTGAGTATAAGTGTAATAAACGTAAACCTCAAGATTTTTTTTAATAATTTACTCATTTATATTTTGACTATTAATGGGTTTATATTACTTACAAAAATTCTTTGTTGCTTCTTTTCAATGCTGTAACATAGCTTATCACTGGATTTTGACAACTTGTTCTCTTCAAGAACTTGAAAATCCTGAATTCTTAGATGTCATGACCCAAGTGCATTCCTCTAACAAATTCTCATATAGATAGATCAAGCATTGAAAATGAGATACTGAAATTGCTCAAGTATTGAACCTGAAAAGTAGAAACATTATAATGATCCACTTGTGTCTTTAAGATAATCATGCCGGGCTAGTTTGTAGACTGTAGGCTCTGAATACTGCCTAAGTTCCACCAAAATCCACCCCCTATGACAATCACATTGACCAGAGTTTAGAAGCCTTGTCTATTTAAGAGCAATATTTTTGCACAATTTGAGAGTTAGCAGTAATTTGATAGATGATTTTCATAGAAGGGACCAAACCTGGAATCAAATCCTGTATTCTTTACTTTTAACTCAAAAATAAGGCCATTTTTGCTCCATCTTCATCACCATTTTTGGTTATGGTCTCATAATATGGTATTGAGAATCTCCACAAAGGTGATTTTTTTTTTCCACCATAGAATAGTGGGAGTAAGCAGATCGCCAACCCTTGATCCATTACATCAATATAAACGCTGCTTGTTGATATATAAAAAACATTTTACTGGAAAAAATAGGTCTTTGCTCTATGGAGAACTTTTTCCATAGGAAATCTCCCTGCATTATGCATCTCTTCAGGAATACAGCCTCATCGGCTCACCTAACATTTTATATCTTTTATAATGCAGTTGAGCTTGAATCTTAGTGGGTCATTTACTGAAGAAGAATGGTTTAGTCTTTTGATGATGACCCTTATGAGTGATTTTTTACTCAGGAAACAATGCTTGGTTGACATTATGCTTTTTGTAAATTTGCTTAATTCTGTCCACTGTTCTGTGATACTTAACCTCTTTATATTCAGCCTTACACCTTCTGACTACCTTTCAGGTGCTGATACTGCTCTTCCTGTCATTACCTATTCACATGGGGTTGATGGTGTTCCAAAGATCTGTCTTACTGCTTTTGGTCTGTCCTCCTATAAGTTTAAACCCTCAACGTGGACTTCTAGTGGAGGATGTGAGAGCCAACTTGCTAGCTCCCTATTGCAAGCTGCTGACAGCTGGCTCCGACTCCTTGATGTCAATCATCCAGATTACCTGTTCTTTGCTTCGCATGGTGCATTCCGCAGATAGAACTTGGATACTGAATCACTTCGAGCTTTTTTTATTTCACTACTGTAGGAGTCCCAGTTATTGTTGTTTAGTTACAGTTACACACGCCGGGAAGTTCTGATGGCAGGATCACTGCATGCAAGTGGTTCTTACTATCAGTTTGTTATCTCCTGGGAATAATTTTAAAAAAGGAGGAAAAATAATGAGACAATAAATATAGCTAAAATACAATGGAAAAGAGCAAAAAACGTCCCGGTTCGATGTGATGGAAAGATGAAAAAGGAAATAACCACTTCTTAAAGGAATAGAAAGTGGACAAAGGTGGAAAGAACAAGGGAAAAAAGGATTCAGATGCTGGATTGCGCCATAAAAGAGCATCTGGAGGATGGTGGAGTATCTTTTAATTTCTTTGCCCTTCTCTTTTGCATGTACCTCAATGATTGTGAGATTTTCATGTCCTGACAGGTTAGCACATCTTTTAATTTTCTTGGGGTTTTTCTCTGTATATTTGATGATGCATTGGGGTACAATTCAGGTAATCTCCCTCCAAAATCCTTAAGACTGATTAATCCTGTTGTTGGCTCACAGAATGTTGTATACTTTTATTTCTAGATACAGATACTGGAAGGAGCCAGTTGAGATGTTCTCTTTTGTGTTGCCTCTTGCCAAAGTGGAAGTTACTGCTAGTTCTAAATACCAAATACTGGGTGGAAGTTCTAATGGTACTTTGTTGTGTTTCTTGGCTGTTATTCAAGCTTGCTCATGAAGCACCCTCTAGCATGCTGAAGACACCTTGCATGCTGCTTTAATTTTTTGTTTTTTTGACATCAATATTTCATGCACCATGCTTTCGACGAGTAGTGCAGAAAATAAATAGAGTAATAGACTATTTGATAGTATGTGGAATGGTACGATCATTTGTGGAGAATGATCATCTAGTTCAGGATCATTATGAACAAACATCAATCATCATGTAGAAAATGATTGCTTGGAGAATAAAATTAAGAAGAATAAATTTGGAGAGAGAAAATAAATAAATTTTATTAATAAAAAAATTGTAAAATTAAAGTTTTTGGCTTCTACTTCAAGAATGCTTAACAAGATCTCTCCAACGGTGCATACGCCAAGAATCGGAGCACTCTACCTCTAACAGATCATAGGAATCTTCCATAAGAAATCTTCAAATTGAAATGTGGATACTTTGTTTCCTTATTTTAAACAAAACTTTTCTAAGCCTATCAAGATTCAGAAGCCGAGTTTTGCTTCAGCTATCCCACTGAAAGTCGAAGTGCCCATCATAGCCTAGATGGCTAAGATAATAATGTAATAAGCAACAACTAGGAATGTAATCCTGGCTAAATTAATACTCTCAATGCACCACCTATACTCCCCTCATTCATGCGTACCCGTTACCACTCAATACAGGCAACTTCTACTTCAGCAGCTCATCACTAGTCCAACCCCTTTAATGTGTGCCAAAGCCAAGGTTTACTTTAGAACTCCCCCTATTCCATCATTATTAAGTTGATCATGTGAGGATTCATGCAGGCATGTGTTTAGTCCCACATCGGTTTCTCGCTGGATAGATCAAGGATACTTATACAAAATCAAAGAATCCAAATAATAGCTTTCGGCCGATCATGGTGCTTATAATTAGATTCGAATGGATTTGAACCCTTAGCCTGACGAGAACGTCAGGGCTTGAATGGAGGGAGTATATTAGGACCCATACGGGCGTATGCTTTGTCCCACATCGATTATATGCTGGGTAGATCTTGAGTACTTATATAAGATCAAGAAATTCAAATAATACCTTTCAGCTAGCTGTTTTGGATGAGGTCTTGGATTGTTACAAATGGTATCAAAGCGAACTCGGCCCATAGCCTATGTAGACTAGGGGACATTGCAGCACGAATTCATGGAGGCTGACTACGGGCTTATCGTAGTGCTTATGATTAAATTTAAATGAATTTGAATCCTTAACCTGATAAGAATGCCGGAAAAGTATGTGACAACCCATGTGAGCATGTATTTAGTCCCATCGGTTATCCATGCGAGCGTATATTTAGTCCCACATCGGTTATTCGTTGGATAGATGTTGGATACTTATACAAGATCAAGAAACCCAAATAATACCTGTCGGCTAGCCATTTTGAATGAGGTCTTGGGTTGTTAGAGATCTCATCGGACATCTAACAAGGACTAATTGATATCCATGAGTCATATTTTAGAATTATCACTTGACGCGGTGCTTGAACCTGTATGACTATTTACACACATGTTTGCAATCATGCATTGGCACAAGGTTATACCTTAGTAGATGTTTTAGCACTTGCTTCCTCCGATATTTGTGCATCTTCCCTCACACGTGTGCACCTCTAGCACACCTATACCCACGTGGCTCACTCGCCTATGCTTTATAGCTTTTTGCACTTCCACATTATCGGCTCCCTCTAATCATGGAAATTTATTCCCATGTTTCTTGCTCTATCAAGATTGTATGACATGCAATATATTTTGACTCTTCCTTAGTAGCTTCAAAATAAACAAGCTCTCCCACCTTTGTCAAATACCAAGGCAAAACTATAAAAATTCATCAACATCAAGCATGTCTTCAGAATTGGTTTGCTCTGGCACCTCGTTGAGAACTAAATCTCTGTAGGAGACCTCCATGTCCTACACAATATTTTGCTTGTTGCAGCCACGACCCCAGACTCATTTATAACACAAATCTTGTGCAGCCAAGTTTGTCTCCCTTGGCGAGTTGAGTTATGGATCAATTGGCACCTCTAAAGTCGAGGGCAAATAAGGTTCGCAGGACCAATTATCAAGTTGGAGGACATACAGGTTTTTAAAATTGAGATAGAGTATGTGGAAGGCTGGAGTTCTAAAACTCGTTGTCTCTCTTTTTTTTAATAATAAGAACTTTACTTATTTGTTTTAGATATTAAATATGCATTAATTTTTCCCTCAATTTCGCACTTATTTTGGAGGATCTTGGACATCAAGGAAGAATGGGTGTTCTCTCTCTTATCTGTTCCACTTGGTAATCTGGAAGAAAAGAATAATGAACCATGCATAGATCTGGTTTAATATTTTCACTTGAATTTAAATTTAAAATATACCTATACTTGCTAAATGTTGAATTTCAAGAAGGTTTCTCCTTGGTGATCAAATCTACAAAACAATGGAAGACCAATCTTTCTAGCATTGGTGACGATCATCAACAATGTAAGGAATAACTGCAAATTCTTTTATATGATAAAATTAGGCAACTCAACACCTAAAAGTTTCAACTAATGCAAGAGCCTCAAAATGTTTAAAGTGATCTATTAGATATTACCTTTCATCATTTTTTTGGGATCTCGAACTTTACTCTAATATAGAGGTTCTTTTTCAGAGTATGAACTGTAAATTCAATTTAGAACTTATTTGGCATTGCTTTTATTTTTTATTTTCTAATTTAAAAATAAAATCATACAAAATGGGATAAAAAAAGGAAGTAAGAAATATTTGCTTTCAATATTTTCAAAAAAAAGCATGTTTTTTACAACCACTGCTAGCACTCCTTCACTACCACTGTCGTCATTGCCTTTGCCACCACCACTGCCATTATTATTGTTGTCACCATCGCTGCCATCCTTGTCGTTGCTGTCACTATTGTACCACCATTGTCATCCTCGTTATTCCACCTAGTGTTGGGCAACGGGTCGTGCCGGGCCGGCCCGGCCCAGGCCCACCGGGCCCAAAGAATAAACGGGCCGTGCCGGGCACGGCCCGTCCAGCACGGAACGCCAGCCCGGCCCGGCCCCAGGCCCGTCTATTGGCGGGCCAGGCCGGGCACGGCACGCCACGGGCCGTGCCAGGCACGGCCCGTAACGGGCGCAAACGGGCCGTGCCAGGCACGGCCCGCAACGGCTCCAGACGGGCCGTGCCTGGCACGGCCCGTTTGGAGAGGGAGGAGGAAAATAGCCGTTTCCAACGGCTATTTTCGGGAAAAAGACCCTTTTACCCCTCCCAACAGTCCAATAACGGCTGAATTGAGGGGTATTTTGGGAAAAAAAATTTTTGGGCTTCTATAAATAGCCCATTCCTCTCTCATTCTCACCACACCAAACCAACTTTTCTCTCCTTCTCTACTGCTATTATTTCTCTCTTTTAAAGTGTTCTTCTAGCAATTTAATTTTTAGTTTGTTCAAGTGCTACACAAGAGGAGGTTCCTGTTGAGAAGAGAAGGTCGCTTCTGTTGAGAGCACAAGAGGAAGCTCGGAATCTCGGCTCTGCCTCTGCCCTCCGACCCTCTACTCAATTCCTCCTTGCGGTTAGTTTTTATTTTTTGAATTAATCATAGATATGTTATCTTTTAAGGAAAGTCAGTTTGGCATTCCTCCTGTTTTTGAGGGAGAAGAAACTAATCCCCAACCCCATGTTCCTAGTTCCTCTAGAACTGGTGAACCGAGTGAAGATCAAACCTCTTCTCGTAAGAGGACTAGTGCTGTATGGAATGAATTTGATAGAGTTATGGTTGATGGAGTCTGGAAAGCTAGATATAAAAAATGTGCCAAACTTTATAGTTGTAGTAGTAGTGGGAGAACAGGGCATTTAAAACGACATCAAGAGAGTCATAGGATGCATGATTCTCATGCTCAAACTCAAAGTACCCTTAATATACAAGGGGGATTACTTGTAGGTAATTTTGCATATAATCATGAAAATCAAAGAAAAGCACTTGTAAAATGGATAGTTAAGGATGAATTACCTTTTAGTTTATGTGAATCTTTTAATTTTGAAGAATATGTTCAATTAAACCTACAACCTGCTTACAAAAGAACTAGTAGGCGTACATTTAGAAGAGTAGCTATGACTAACTTTTTAGCAATGAAACAAAATTTAATTGAAACACTTTCTACTTTAAATGTAAAAATTTCATTAACTTCTGATATTTGGTCAGCATCTGTAGGTAGTAATTGTTTTATTGCCATTACTGCTCATTATATTGATAATGATTGGCAATTAAATAAACGTATTCTTGCTTTTCGTGCTTTTGATTTTCCACATTCTGGGCAACAAATTTCAAATATCATTTATCAAACTGCATGTTCATATAATATTAATGATAAAATTATGTCTATTACTTTTGATAATGCATCTAATAATAATTCTGCTGTTGCATTATTAAAAGACTCATTGCATCCCATGTTAGATGGAAATTTATTGCATATTAGATGTGCATGTCATATCTTAAATCTTTCTGTTCAAGCTGGCATGGGCATGATTCAAGATGTGATTTCAAAAATTAGAAATGCAGTTTCTTTTATTCATGCTTCAAGATCAAGACTTCAAGAATTTAAGGAATTATGCATAAATCATGGTAAACGTTTTAAAAAATTTAAACTTGATGTAATTACTCGTTGGAACTCCACATATAGCATGATACATGATGCATACCCATATAAAAACTTATTAAGTGCATATATTAATGATCGTGGATTAGGCTTTACATTGTCTGAAACTGATTGGAATAAAGGAAAAAATTTGGAAGATTTTTTGCTTAGTTTTTATAATGCTACCAATGTTCTTTCTGGTATTTATTATCCAACTTCATGTTCATTTTTACAACAAGCATATATAATTAGTCAAAAATTTGCAGAATATAGATATGATGATGTTTTAATGCCTATTATTGACCTAATGGAATCTAAATGGAATGAGTATTGGGACAAGATATGTCCTATGCATAACTTAGCTGCCGTATTTGATCCTAGAGTTAAATTAAATGGCGTGCTAATTTTACTTGATGCATACTCTGAAAATATGAATCAAGATTCTGAATCTGCTAAAGATGAGGTAAAACAACTTCTTTATGATATTTATGCTATATATGATGAAAAAATTCGTGGATCTAGAACACAAATACAAACCTCTATTTCTTCTTCTAGTAGTTCTCGTTCGTCATCTATTTTTTCATTCATTGCACAGAGAAGACACACACATGCTTCAAGTTCCTCTTCATCTTCTTCATCTTTAAGTAGTGAACTAGAATTTTATTTACGAAATGATCTTCATTCTGCATATGATGAAAATCAAATAGAGAATCTAGATGTATTATCTTGGTGGAAGAGTGTTAGAAATCAATATCCTGTTATGTCTGCAATTGCACGCGATATTTTAGCTGTGCCGATGTCCACGGTAGCATCGGAATCCGCTTTTAGTGCAGATCGGCGTGTTCTTGACGAAAAGAGAAGTAGGATGACGGGCGAAACGGTGGAGATGCTTCTCTGCTTCAAAGATTGGTTGGATGCTGAGGCAAGACTTCAAGATAAAGGTGGACATAATACAACATCCTCTGATAATGATGATACAAACACTACTGAAGACTGAAGGCTGAAGACTGAAGAGTGAATACTGATTCACTGAATCACTGATGATTAGTAAGATTTCTTAATTTTTTATAATTGTACATTTTTATTATATTCTGGAGGTCAGACCAAGGTCCAAATCTCGGCCCTTTCTTATTGTATTCTGGAGGTCAGACCAAGGTCCAAACCTCCCTTCATGTACCATTTTGATTTATATTAATAAATTGGTAGGGGTCTATGCCAAACCCCCCACCAATGGTGGCTTTATATTCATAAATCCTTAGTTTTCAATATTTATTAATTTATTAAAAAAATTTATGAAGCATTAATTTTTATCGGGCCGGACCGTGCCAGGCCCGCGGGCCAGCCCGGCCCAGGCCCTTATGGGTCGTGCCGGGCTGGCCCGCGGGCCGTGCCGTGCTTGGCCCGCGGGCCTAGACTGGGCCGTGCCGGCCCAGGCCCGAAGCGGGCCGTGCCGGGCTCGGCCCGCGGGCCAGTACCCTGTGACCCAGCACGGCCCTCTCAAATGGGCCGTGCCAGGCACGGCCCTGCACTGTAGCGGGCGGGCCGTGCCAGGCACGGCCCGCTTCGTGCCGGGCCGTGGGCGGCCCGGCCCAGTGCCCAACTCTAATTCCACCATGCTGTTAGCATCTCCACCACCGCCTCCACCTCTGCATATCATTGGTGTGCATATTACTGCCATCATCATTGCCATTGCTACTATTATTACTTTTATTGCCGCTGCTGCTTGACCTGCCAATATCATTTTATTGCTATGTTTATTTTTTAAAAATAATAAATTATACTAAATATATTTATTATTTTTCAAAATTAAAAAAATAATTTTTATCTTTAATTTTTAAAAATATAAGAAAATGAAAACAACACCTTGACATAGATTTGGTTTTAGGAAACTAGATGCATGTGTCACTTTCTATCTTGGATTCTCAATCTCTCCATGATCTGATAGGTTTGCTTTCTAGCCTTTTTTTTGGTTGGATGGGTAAAAGCATTTATTCCTTGGAGCGTGAAACATTGGTTCTCAATTCTCCGGTAAATAATACGCCGGGCCACCTTTGGGATTCTCCTCTGTTTCGTCCCCATCGTTCCCCAAAAAGAATTTCGGCCAGAGCGTTTCTTGGTGCAGGGATCTCCTGTTCTTCATGCACAGTTCTCACTCCCCAACATTCCTAAGATTCCTTCCCTTCTCCTCCTCCTCCTCCTCCTCCTCTTCCTCCTTCTCCTTCTCCTTCTCCTCCTCTCTCACTCGTTCCCCCCGGCCCTTTTCTTTCTATGTATTGATTTAGGGCTCAACCCTTGGACCGTGCGATGGCGACCACCGGTACGGCCCCGTGAGATCTGGCGATGCCGGGAGAATCCGATGGCAGGCCCGCCACCTGGGATCTGCTCTTCAATGCTTTCGCCGGCGCCTCTGCAGGCTTGTCGTCCGAATTCTACTCTTTGTTTTTAGTGCTCTTAGATTCTCGCCTCCTTCTTGTTTAATTATATATCTACAAATATACTCGTTCTGATTGATGCTTGAATTGGTTGGGGTGCTGCAGGGGCGATAGCAGCCACCTTCGTCTGCCCGTTGGATGTGATCAAGACGAGGTTTCAGGTCCATGGGTTGCCCAAAATGCCCCCTTCTGCTCAGCGTATGCTCCCGTGCTCCTTCATTTCTGTACCCTTTTCTCTCCCTCTGGCTTTAATTTTACTAATTTGAAGTGAGATGTGTATTTAGAATGTTCATTGGATTCTTGTG
Organism: Phoenix dactylifera; assembly: GCF_051530095.1. Classification (NCBI taxonomy): domain Eukaryota; kingdom Viridiplantae; phylum Streptophyta; class Magnoliopsida; order Arecales; family Arecaceae; genus Phoenix; species Phoenix dactylifera. The sequence goes on along the minus strand of NC_143198.1, from coordinate 24,833,006 downwards.
GCATAATCGAAGTTGGAAAAAAATTTGATATAATAGATATAGCTTCTAGAGGGTGTAAAGGGGATTCGATGACATAAGGAAATTCACTGAGATGTAGAATGCAAACAAAAGTTTCCAAAATCTCATGGTGCAATTAAAAGCATCATGTTTTCCTATTCTAGAGAACAGGGTGCTTTAAATGAGTATCTGACATGTGCCCTAGCCAGTATCCAATATAAGTATTAGTATCAAACAGGTATTAAATATTAACACGACATGTAGTTCGAAGCATCCATGCTTTCTAGGTAACAACTCTCAAACTCTTCGAATAATTAATGTCTTTTGAGATTTCACTTAGGTGCTTCCTAATCAAGAAAAAAAAATCCCCTCTTGCAAATCAATTGCCTATATATATATATATATATATTAAAAGTGTTACGTTAAATGATATTCTGATGTACACTGAGTTAGCTTATTGATAAACGCTGCTCGATGCATTCCCCATGATACATGATATACTATGCAGCGGAGTCATTTCACTTGCTGCTGATTGTAAAATGGATAATGCGGTAGCAGGACTTGCCTTAACATTATTTCTTTCAAGAAGAATGCATGATGATCCAGTCAAATTTGTATGATATTCCACTAAATTGGGAAGCATTTCTATTAAATCCATCAAAGTTGTTTGCTTGCCCCCTTTGCTTAGTTGACGCCGGCTGAAAAAATATTATATATGAGATTGAGACCAACATAGAAAGTGGCTAGAACACCATATTTTTACTACAATTAAGTATTTCAAACTTCATCCCTTTATATTGTTTTTTGTAGGTTAGCGGTTATTAAGGCATTTGGTTGGTTTCTATATGGTAAAGACATATAAAAAGAGTGGAATTGGCGCAATGTATTATAGTTGAGGAAGTGTGTTTCTCAACATATGCACAGCCGAAAAATTGTTAGAATAGATCTTGGTAGGTTTACAAGCTAGATCCACTAGTCTTCATACGAGGAAAAAAGACTATTGAATGCATTCTATATCCTTCTATACATGTTTAGGAAAAGGTTGCCTTGTTGGGAAGGATGGAACTTTGAGGTGTTACTCTATTTTCGGTAGGAGTACCTAGGAATCATAGTTATAGGAGCAGTGTTTTGCTGTAGGATGATGATAGATTTATAGGGAGGCATTCATCAGAAATTCTTCAACAATTATATAAATTTAGAAAGCAATATAGTTTATCCTTGTCATAATCACCCTCACATGTATTCTTATCTCTTCTTCTACTAATGCTTGACTTGATGTTGCATCCCTTTTTGCTGTTCAATTGCTTAAAGCAAGAGAATATTTGAACTATGTCTCTGCTTGATGCAGCACAAAAATCACATCTTGCATACTGGCATATGCATGATACTCAAAAAGTGGAAGAAAACAAAAAACAAAAAAGAAATAGGTGATGGTTCTATCTCAATGGTAGCTAAATATGAATCCATGTTTACCTCTTAAACCCTTACAAGCTAGGGTAGCTGAATCTTTCCTAGACTGTAGACAATTTGATTTATTTTAGGCTTTGTTAATTTATTTATTTTCAGTTATCTTTCATTTCTTTAGTTCTGGGATGAATAGGTTAGTTATTTTATATTCTCTTTCAACTTTTGGATTCAATTATACGGCTGTTATTCGGGCACACTTTATATTTTAGGAAATATAAGCATTTATTAGTCCTACTTTAGTTATAGATTAAGTTAGGGAAATTTTAAACTTTACCAAGATTGTTTCTTGAAGGAATTCTAATGGTTTTTTATTCCGACCTCTATAGCAGTAAGAATTTTGCTATTTTAAAATATTTGAAATTAATTTAATTTGCTTCTTTTCTTATTTCTTTCCTAGGTAGAAAGTCTAGGTGTCCTAGTTAACTAAGCAGTCCTGTTTTGTAGGTTTTATTACATATTTAGCTATAAAAAGAAAAAAGCAAAGAGCTATCATATTTTTTCTATAATACTTTATTCTCTTTTTGTTCTTGAGAAGTTGCCCAGATTGTGGGAACAAAAAGAGGGATACATTTTGTAACTCTCAGGCCTTTCTAAATTCTTGTATCTTAAAAAAAAAATCAGATCATCGTTCTGGAGCTTTGGCTGATTTTGAATTCTCACTTGTTCCGATAATTAGATGTTTTGTTTTCTCAATCATGTTATTTAATGCATCCTTGGGGCTTGTCTATCTCTTATATTTACATTCAAATATCAAAAAAATCAAGGAAGATCACAATAGATCATTAGCTTACAGAATCATGCATATGAAGAGCCGTGGAGCTACTTCATGCATCTATCTGAGTTCATTACAATAGCGACAAACCAGCCAGCAGGAATTTAAATGAATAAAAAGAAATCAGGCTACATCATCATATTATACATTATGCATTTTTTGGATTGTCAGCTGTTGATGTTCACATGGATGCATATGGAATTGGTGAGACCCATGTATCACGTATTGATTCAGTGATTATCTCTTTGTTTTTTGTGATCTTTCAAATGTTAAAATATTTTCTCTTTTTTTTTTTCAAATGAATTAGGTAGTGTTATCATTTCAAGCCTAGAACAGATAATAAAAAATGAAGGCATCAAAGGATTGTATCGTGGTCTCTCTCCAACAATTACTGCACTACTTCCAAACTGGGCAGTGAGTATATCTTTTCAAGTACCCTATGAGGCTTAATAATCTGCAATTAATTTTCTTTCTTTTTGTTTGTTTTATTAATTCTTGGATCTAAAGTACAAGCCATATTTATCAAAAATAAAGATTACAGATTTACCCTTGTTTGCCGGAACTAAATTATATAATCCAAATCAACAAATTATCACTTGTTGATTCTAAATGATCTAATGACAAATAAATATGGTTGGTATGGCTACAAAAATCAGAGTTTTATGTTTAAATATCAAGAGACTAACAGACATTTAGCCTTTTTGCTTCCATGGAAGAAATATTTAAATTTGGTACTCCTGTTGGGGTAGAACCACATTTGCAACTTGATTTGAACCTAATAATAAAATGTAATGTGATTGTCTTAATTTTGGCTGTGACTATTAGCGAGAAGTTCTCTATATTGCCACCATGAAAACAGGATTCAGAAATGACAAGTTTAAGGTGAATTAATATTTGGCTTCAAGAGGCAAGAAGTTGCGACCTTTTAAAATCTGTGTACTTCGATACAGTATATAAGGTTGTTGACTTTAAAGATGAGAAAGTGAGATGGATATATTACTTATATGTATTTTTTTTCATATATGATGATTTTAACAAAATTGATTGTTTTCTGAGAAACAGAATGAGTGGGTTATAGAGGGAACCATATGGATTATATGTACAAGGATTGGATATCTGTAATGGAAAAAGGCAACTGATGAGATCAGCTGTAGCTCATATTATGAGATGTTCTAGTCACAAGATATTCAAATTCAAGGTTCACTTCAATGATCTTGGCAACTGATCTGATATAAATTTCTAATAGCTTGGATAGGTATAGAGGAGAAAATGAAAAGAAACAGAATATGGAGGGAAGATGAGAAGAGGAGAGGAAAGAGATAAAGAAGGGAGAGAAGATGCATGGTCAAAATTAGTGGTGGCAATCAGGTTGGGTTGGATACAGGATAGACCAAAAATTTATCAACCAAAATCCAACTTGTTTATTAAACGGGTCAAAAATCCATACCCGAACTTGTTCATTTTATTAAATAGGTAATCTAAACTAGTCTACAATAAGTTGAAACAAGTTAAACGGGATAAACGGTTAAGTATTTCCACCCCTAGTCAAAATTATGGTCCTTCCATTCTTTGTCTCTCTTTGTGAAATATGAGGATGTTCACCTACTATGGATTACAAATATGCTCCTAATAATAGAAGAGTGTGGCATATATGTTTTAACAAGTTTATTAGCTTATATATTGGGTCCATAACATGAAGGCATGGTATGCCGTACTGGCCCGAACCGGGCAGTACGGGCATTCTGTACCATATCAGTGCGGTACCGGTATCCGGTATGGGCAAAAAAAATTTGTACCGTATTCAGGCTGGTACGGAGCATTCCGTACCGTGTCAATCGATACTAGTATCTGGTACGGACAAAAAATTCTGTACCGTACTGTACCGACACTATGATAGTGTGGCCCGGTAAGGGGTCCAGTACCGAGGCGGCGAACCTTGTATGATGGTTTAACGTAAGATTCACCGTTTCGGTACCGGACTTCCTACCCGTGCTACACTAGCACTGTGTCGGTACAGTACAATATGAGATCTTTTTGGCATACCAAGTGTCAATACGCCACGCAAACCGATACTGTACGATATGCTCCATACCGTCCAGTTCACCCCGTATCGTCCGATTCGAGCTGGTTCGGCGAACAATATCTTAGACAACCATGTATGAGCTAAGAACCTTCAACTTGAGATATTATAGATGATTTCTTGTTAATTCTTTAATGCCCTTTCTTATACTAGAGCATGGATACCTTCCATCCCTTGGCTTGGAACACATATTTTGGATGTCCATGAGACTTTTTAAGAATATCTAGAACAAGGTACGTTATGTCGGTATCGGTGCCATCCCGCTACTATGTCAGTATGCCTGATACAAGGGCCAAATTGGCATACCGAGTGTCGGTACGCCTTCTATACTATGTACTGGTGCTGAATCGGTAGGTACGGTACACCCTGTACCATTCAGCCCAATACGGTATGGCATACTTTGATTTAGAAGACTTCCAATTTTAAGACATGTGATGGCTACTTATTTTTTACCTTCTCTCTAATAAAATGACAATCAAGTACTTATTATTTCGCTAAGTTGTGGAAATAGGGTTATTCATAATTTTGTTTCTTGTTTATTGTAGTACATCTTCCTTGGGCCACTGACAGCAAAACCCATGGCCTGCATACTGCTCTATGCTTACTTTTATACTGAACCAATCCATGACTTCTTGATTTTTATTTTTCCAAGTAACCAAATTTCTTCCAATAAGGGTATTTTATCTTTAGGTTGACCTCCAAAGTTCTTCCAACTTTTACAAATTGTTTGTGGGTTTGTAAGTTGCATCTTTTGTTTGCTTCCCCAATAAATGAACAGCAATTTTTCAATGTAAAATTTAGGGCAAATGCATAAAGTGGTGGACTAGGATTGTAGCAAATGTTGTGTCTGGTTCATACTAGTTGAAGAGAAAAGCTTCTGGACCCGTCTCTTTTTGAAAAACTTATGCCATCCTTTCAATGCCAAGAAATTACTTTGGGGGTTCCAAATCATGGATAAAAAATTCTTTCGAAGATGTTCCTTAACTTTTATAAGCACTTCATTTTTATAAATAATGATCATCGTGTCATCTACATATACAACTATGATGAAAATACCCAGCTATCAGCCTAACAAGTTGGAATGATTTGCCTGGCTTCTTTTGAGCCATAGCCCATGGAATTATGTTAATTTTTATCATGATATGCTTTACCAGACAATACTGCCTAGTATGGGGCACCGTAATGTACCAATAGGATACCAAGACTCGGTATATGCGCTGTACCAAGCGTTGGTACCGAGGGATGTACCATGCCCACACTTGATACAGGGTGTGCTAGTTGGATGCTAGTACGGAATCCAGTACCAAGACTATAAACTTTGATCTTTATCCAATCAAATTTGGTGTCTACGATCATGCTATAATTGCATTGTTCACGCTTTAATATGACCATTGTTGAACAACAACCTGATTGGTGCGAGGATGGATTTTCTGGGCCTTTTACTTGTCCTTAACTATTGATTGATGCAGTTCTAGACCCAGGTTCAGGAAAGAAAACAATCTAATAAGTCCTAACCCTTACCAATATCCTTCTACGCCCTTGGGCAATCTCTAATAGATCCTGTATCGAATTTGGACCATTTGCCTTTGCTTCTTCTAAGTGCCAAGTGTCGACATCTTCTAATATCAATAATAAGCTGACACATATCCAGACTATAGTATGTATAGTGGCTTGGCTATGAACTACTTCTGAACCTCTTGGTTTGGTGTTAAATGCTCTTTCTTGGAACCAGCAATTCATCAATAACCTGATGGAATTAATTTTCCTTTCATCATGACAACTGGGCTCTTAGGTAGTACCATATCATTATCTGATCATCATCTGCTTGCCTTCATTGGTTCATCCAGATGGGACTTTCATAGCTGACAGGCTTGTTCTAATTTTTTTGGAATTGACTCAATTTGATTAGAGTCGTTACCGTTTGCTTTTTTGACTGTCTAATTACATGATCAGAAAGGGTTAGTGGCACAAATGCGCACATTGTGAGCTAGTCAAGCAATGTTTGGTGATACTCTCATATTAAACTTTCATATAAACATAGGCATAGTTACAATCAAGGTCAGGTTATTGAGAGAAGTATGCTTAAATGACATGCATAGACTATTTGGATTACTTTCACTCAGAATATCATGTTCTGTTGAAGTTTAAGAATCTTGATCCCTGTAATTACATCTGGTTAACCTTGCTGACATTTTTGTTTCGTTTCCAGGTATATTTCACTGTTTATAATCAGCTGAAAGGCCTACTTCATTCACATGGTTTGTTTTCTTTAAATTCACCTTAAGAATTAAATTTTTTATTTTTTTCCATGAGTTTGGAAACATATATAATGTGCTCCTTCAGATAATATAGTTTTAAAAACTTACATTTCGTAGATAATTTCGGAAATGATCTAATCTCAACTTTTCACATTTTTCACATGTGCAGAAGATGGAAATAATCAGCTCTCAATTCGTGCAAACATTATAGCTGCCTCAGGTGCTGGGGCTGCAACAGCTGTTGCAACCAATCCATTGTGGGTTGTTAAAACCAGACTTCAGGTATGTTTTATGATAACAGCCATGTCGTATCACATATACACATTCACACACCCAGACCCACCCACTAACCCCCCACACTTATGCACATGCATGCATGCAAGACTAGGTTTGTGATATGTGTGTTTGATATTGGATAAAGTAAGTTCTTCATGTTCTTTATATATTCTTTTTGCAGAAGTGTGTGTTCGGTAATGCCATACTAGAGGTCTTTTTGTTTAACTAGAGGCTAGAAGGTCATTTTCAGAGAAGCTAATAAAGCTCTCTCTCCCAGCCTCTTCTTGTTGTCCCTTCTAACTTGTGTGAGGAATAATACCACAGGGATAGGAAAGCCAAGCTTCCACTTTCTCTTTAGTTAGTAAAGATGACACTTCAGGCCCAGGCCTTATTTTTCCACCTCGGGGTGCATATGGTTTATCATTGTCTACGTCTTGACCTCAACCTAGACCTGGTACCTGAACTATCAAGTCACGAGCTTTGAAAAGAGGACTGATCAAGTCTCAGAATTTTGAAACTAGCCCCAATTGGACTTTCAGTTGCCTTGAACCCAATGAGGAAATTAATCAATAACAGGTCCAAAACCCCAAAGCCAATTCGAGATAAACCTCACCAAGCAACCTAACCTAGACTTCGACCTACCTGGACCTGTATCCTGTTCATACTCTCTCCCTCCCTCCCTCCCTCTCTCCCTCTCCCTCTCCCTCTCCCTCTCCCTCTCCCTCCTCATATATATAAACACTTTTTTTTCAGTTACCAGTAAGTGATTTTGCAACATGCCAGTATGCCAGCACTTGACTATGGAAAATTAACATGCAATATGTTTCTTTCTGAGGTTTTCTTGATGAGTTTTCCCTGGATCTTTGAAAGTGGTAGCACCACCAGAAGTTCTTTATATGTATATATGCTCATTAGTTTCTTTGTAAAGAGTATGACCTGCTCTTCTTATAGTTGTGTATATTGTTGAGATGACTAATTTATTGATTTTTCTTTTCTGGTTTATTTTATATTTGCACATATTAGAACTTCAATTTCATTAATTAGTTTTCATGATTAATGTAGAACTTATGTCATCTTTTTGTGCTTGTGACCAACATGAAGATTCAACGATTCCAAGAAAATGCATATTATTAGGATTATCTATGGGTCTTTGGTTGTAGTTGGAAAAAGAAAGAGGCTTTAGAAGCCCTGCTATTGAACTTGCGTAGGTACTAAACTTATGAAGGAGAGATGAAACAAAACTAGCTGCCAGAGATCTTCTGACAGTAAGGAATTTACAAATTTCATTTGTTTCTTTAAGCCTTTTATGGCACTAAGCTTGCGAGGACTGAGGCGATGAGACAAACTTAGCTGATGGAAAAAAATATTTTATATGAAAGGTGCTGATCTTGCAGTTTATATAATTTTTGGTATTTGTCTTTATTCCCATATTTTGTAATGTTTTATGGTTTGTTGTTTAGCATTTATAAGTTTCATGTTGCTAATGATAAAGGGTAAGCATAGTTCTTGATGATGTTTATAATAGTATGGATGATTAATTTTGAACTCCTCTAGTACCTCAAGACATAATGGGAGTGTTAAAGTATGTACTAATGATAGAGTTCTTTTTGGTCCTATCCAGTCCCTAGATTACTTTGATTCTCTGTGACTAGGAAGACCTGAAAGACAAAGCTAAGAAAATATATCTTTTGATCAGCTTTCATCAAGACAATGTATGTCCATGGAAGAACTTTTTTATTCTTTTCTAGAAAAGAAATAGTGCTTTGAATTATCAAAGCTGCAAATTCAATTGTTTTATTATGCTCTTTCATCTTGAGTGGATAATTATTTTGTACCCTAACCAAAACATGCATGCGCCTTACTGCTATAAAGTAGTTATACTAACATACTGCCCCTTGATGCTTATTCAAATTACATGATGAATAATGAAAAAATCTACTCTAGCTGTGTAAGTAGAATGTACAGAAATTCCATTTTGTTGTTTTTACCTCTTTTATGTAAGGCAACATGTTCAGGAGGGTTGGTGAGAAAGGTCGGTCATCTACCAGATTTTGTTGCTAAATCCTTTAGGCTGGCCACGTGATGTGGGATCAGTGTTGTTAAAAGCATTCATGTAGGTGCCTAGTCATGCCAGACTGCGTAGGCCACAGCCTACTTAATCGTAAGCGATTTTTGCTCCTCTTTTGGGACTTTTGGTTTCTTATCCTACCGAACAACCCAGACAGTTTTTTGAGTTTTCTTTTCTTTTTCTTTTTCTTCTCCTCTTAACTACAGGGTTGTCTTCTCCCCTTTTCTTCTCCTTCTGCTCCTGTTGCCGATGGAATCAACTGTTCTCCCCTTTCTTTGACTCTCTCTCTCTATTTCCTTTTTTTCTTGCTTGATGTGCTGGTGCTGCTGGGCATGTCAGGTTGCTCGTTGTGGCCCTGCAACCAGCAAGCTGCTGGTAGTGTAGCACCTATTTGGACTTTTTTAAAATTTGAAAAATAGGTTTAATGTACCAAAAATGTGTGCACGTGGGAAATGTACTAAAAACATAGGTGTGCATTAATTGAAGCCTTGGAGGCTTTGTCTCCCTAGGCACCTATCTAGACCTTAGAGAGGGTCTGCCTATGCTTTTTCACAACCTTCTGTGTGATGTTATCCATGATAAAGGGAAAAAATCTCTTTGGGATGGGGGGAGGAGACTGAATATTGCATGTCCCTTCGCTTTTCTGACCTTTAGAGCTACTCTTATATATAATAAATACGCCTGACTTTGTTAAGTTCCTGATATAAGGGATAAGGGAGATCAAGAGACAAGTGCACCTCCTAAAGATGGAGTCATAGAAAGGGAGAGGATAATTATGAGACTGGCCATCATAGTTGTTCACTTCTCCAGATTTGCATTTTGAACAAGCAATACATACGTGGTTTCTTACACCTTGGTTCTGCACTCTTTTCCCTGGAGTGTTTGATCTAAATGCTATTATATATTGTGGATGTATAGAGCATCAAGTTGAGATGAGTAATTCTTGATGCATAATCAAGGGCATATCTTGATGCCAACAAAATGCGGATTGTATGTCATATTTAGCCAAGGTTCAGAATCTTGGTTTTGGTTGCATCAATCAAACCTATCGAATTCCAATTTCAGTAAATGTTGCTTAAAAATCAGAAATAAGTAAGAAAAATTAGAGGATAAAGGAAACCAAAGAAACATATATCACAATGTCCTAGAGTATTTTATGCTACATGGAATCGTCATATGTATGGTTCTGGTGTTTTTAGGTTAACAGTCTGAAATTACTAAAAATATTAAATTATATTACAATAAGAAAAGTGTTAAAGAATCATTGTTATGCATCACTGTAGTATGTTATTCAATTGTTTGATGAAAACCTAATAATTTACCCATGTAAGTATTAAGTCCTATGAGCATAAAACTGGTTAAGAATATGACCTCAAAATGAAATGACAATATAAGATTTGAGCTCAGATCTCTCAAATCCCAGCTGAATCTAATAAATTCACTCCTTTGTGGGTTGGGTGGTTCAAATGTACTCTTTTCTCTTCTTTCCTCAAAAAATCTCTCAAAAACCACCAACAGTCTCTTACAATTAAAACTAGTTTACTTTCTTATAAATTTCTTGAAATTGAATTCCCAATTCCTTGCCATTTACATAAAAATTGCAAAAATATATGTTTGACCCTAATTGCTTCCAGAAGGCTAGTTTTATCAATAATCAGGAGGCACAGACCCTCTTAGTTGATTGATAGCTTGAATCGTGAATTAAAGGATGACTGATATTAGTCTCATACTTAAAAATTCTGAGTTGGTTACCTATATTTAGAAATTATGGTTTTCTCATCTTTTCATTTTGCTCACCAATATTTTTGATTAATTGGAAATTAGAACACATCACCTCTTCTGCTTCAACTACTTATATTTGTCTATCTTCTTAAATAAACTTAGGAATAATTTTTGATAAATACTAAATGGGGCGTAAAATTTCCAAAACTAGGAGTTCACATTGTGGAATGCACTATTTGAATGTAAATCATTTCTAAAGATGTCCCATTATACTAAGGAACATGCTTAAAGAAATAAAGAAATTACCTTAATGACACTAAAAGGCCAAATAATTAACAAATTTAACATTTATAATCGTTTATTATCATTTTTGGCCAAATTTGTCTGAAACTGGTCAATTTCTGCCAACAAAACCCAAGAGCTTGTTGTTAATTAGGCTCTGCCTTGATCAAAACCAAATCTTAATACTTGGGTTTAACTTGTCTTCTATGTGGCTAGACCAAATAAAAAAAACCCATTTAACTAGTCCTAAGGAATCCTTTTATATCTGTTGCCTTTGCCAGTGCGTGTGAGGAATGGTAGCTTTAGAGCATGACACCACTTAATTTGGATTGAAATTAGAAAGTTTATATTTGATCTGATTTTCTACCTGAATCTAAAGAAGGAAAATGAAGAGGTTAACAAAATGGAATTAAGAAGGAATAGCGAAAGAGAAAAGAGGATTAAGCTCGGACAGTCTTCCTCAAGGAGAAGGAACAATATGGTTGTAATGCTTGTGATAGTCAGACAACTCTAAAAATTGGCTTAGATAATTGTGAAATTTTCCTAATTCAACTTACAATTAGAGTTTTAACACAATCAACCTGTTCAAATTCATTAAGAAGTTCTATGTATATCTTTTGCATGGTTGGTGTAGGTAGTTGGATATAACGCTAAAAATGTAGGCTGAAATGTGCACGTAGAAGTTAGAACCTTAGTCCTATTGGGTCATTTGAGATGCATGTAACATCACTTGTTTGGTGTTCAAGAATTGTTTACCACATGAATTGATCGGTTGCAAAGTATTAAGCCTTCGTAGTTATTGTCCATCAGAATTCCAATACCTGTCATTGTGCCTTCCTTTTGATTATGCATCAATTTCCTACCATGGTTATGCCTACGAAGTTGCAACTTATACATGAAGTAATAAGATGATGAGAGTCACTAGGATCACAATGACAGTCACAAACATGGCACAAGCACATTTACAGGATCACCCATAGAGCTCACAATATGGCAATGCTGCCAACCTCCCCTTCTCTATTAATAGAGGCTATCAAAGTGTTACTACTATATTTCCTTCACCAATAGAGCCCACCAAAGCGCACCTAGCCTTCTCCACTTACAATGCTCCAACACTAAACCCCATAGGCGTGCCCATTGACTTGACACGAGCCCCTCCATGCAAGCATAACTAAGGTTTTAAATACCGATTCTGCTACTCGTATCAGTACCCAATGGTACAATTCTGGTACAGTCCATTTTCGATCTGGTCCAAGTCTTGATATTGATGCTCGATATGGGGGGCGTACGAAGTATCAATTTCGTTCTGCTATATAGACTATATAGACTAGTATGGTCCAGTACTAAAACCATAAGCATAACAATGACCACCACTTTCTCCTTCTCCACATGCTAAGTTAAACCCAACAGAATTGCTGGTGCTATGGTGAGATGAAGATTGATGCTAACATGAAGCAGAGTGCCTAGAAAGAAGTGGATATCATGAGGAATATTGGATGTTGCAACCCTATAAGACCACCGACTGATGGGTGAGGGCATAAGCCGGCAATCGGCGGTTGTGGGTGTTAAGGGAAGGAACTTCTCAGCCGCAAAGGACCCTCCTCAACACTAGGCCAGGATGGCTTCGTACCATGATTAGGTGAGGAGGCTAATTGGTGGAAGGGAGAGAAATATAATCAAAGTGTCCAATGAAAAATGAGGGGAAAAAATAATCCTAGAATAGCCCTACTCCGATTCCTATTTTAAATAGCTATCCCAAGAATAGGGAGGTTTGATTGGAATAGTTATCATAGGTGTTTTTCCAATTCTGTCAATATTTATGTGGCTTAAATAGGGTCCTACTCCAGGTCCTCTTTTCCAAACAAATAGCCTTTAAGAGGAAAGTGAAGGAAAAAGGGCAATAGTGGCTTCATAGGAGAATAGAAAAATTTTTACTGATCTTAATCTTGCAAAATCTGTTCATGCAACCATAAGACTTCTAGTTATAACCATGATCAAAACCAAAGACTCTAGTTAGCTGTTGAGAAAAATGAAAGAAAAGAAAGTAAACCAGTGAGAAAATGAAAGAAACCCGAGGGTTTTCTCAGGTTTCATTGAACTAAGTAAATTGCAGAGAAAGTGATTTAGATATGATTATCTTGAACCACTTGCCTATTTGTTATTTTCTTTCAGAATTGCTACCCATTGGAGAATAAAAATAAGCCTCTTTGAGAAAATTTTGACCTATATCTCATCATTGTTTTTGAAATTTCTTGAAGAACATTGCTCTCTAAATCTCTTTCCTTTCACTTTCTATGGAATCATAAAAACCCTAACCAAACAAAAAAAGAACTCTCAAATTGTCTTTTCTTATTTGGCTGGTCATAGGAAGATCTGTCGAGAGAGGACGGGTTGGGTGGGACATAAAGGTGCCTAAGAGGTTGGAGTGTCTCTATGTTGCTGATGAGGCAGTTTTAAGTATCCACATCATGTAATGACCTAAATCCTTCAGATTATAAGACCAAATCATCTAATGTCAACCATACAAGTAAAAAAGCACTAAGACAACAAATAAAAAAGCCAAAACTGAAAACAAAACTAAATTTCTGCGACCAAAGATCTAAAATCCTGGTAAGTTCACTTTTAGATAAATATGTGCCCAAGGATTCTCATGTGATAGAAGCGATTGATGTAGGATCTAGTTGAGGGCCCAATATAAAGCATCATTGTGTTTCTTAGAATACAGTCTAATTGGAAGGCATATGTACTTCATATGCCACTTATCAGTTGTTTTTATTGATTAGTCTTGATTTATAGGTGTTAAGAATTGCTACCGAATTAATTAAGTTAGAAAGTCCATACATAGTTTGCTTGGAGGCATTGTTACCTGGACACTTGCGTCCAACTCTAAAAATTTGTACGAGATATGTATCTAAGTCGGATATGTATCGGATACTTATGCAGTTCTTTGGTAGCCACTTTAAGATTGGAAGACAGATGAACTCTTCCAGCAATAAGTGAGTCGAACTCTTCCGAGTTCCGTCAATTAGTTTGATCCTTTAATTTGATACTAGGAGTGAGTGTTTGCTCTTTTTCGAGATTTGTTAAAGACGTAGGCATTAAAACAACTTTGCAAAATATTATTCTACTAATATCCTTAAGTTAATTGGTAGGTTTGAATGAGAAACATATATGTTGAAAGATCTTAACAAACAATATTTTTTAACATTCTCTTTTTAATGTTTAAATAGTTGATGTTTAAAGATTTGAATATATAATTTTGGTAAATTTATACAATCTTAAGTATCCTCTTATCTCTCTTTTCCCTCTTGCCGGGTCAAGCACTTGGATCTATGTCCAAATCTGATTCCCATATCCAATTCCATGCAACACTGCTTGAAGGTTAAATCAAGAGGCCTCTATCTTATTTATGACAGTCTATGTTGATAATATAATTTTATATTTTGGACTTTAGAATGATGCAGGGTTGTTCTAACTTCTAGGTCATCTTTTAGAATTAAAATATGGATATTTGTCAAGGAGTTTTATGAGAGTGATGTTAGATCTCTCGAGGAATTAAAAGATTCCAATCATCTACGGAGGGTATATATTCCCCTTCTCCATTAGCTAAGTTGGAAATTTTGAATTGATGTATTAGGAAGTGTTGAACAAAAGCAGACTCGGATTTAGTTATAACAGGAAATTGTGAGGTACTTGTCCTTTTGGAGAAACCCTATAATTAGACATAATGGAGTAGGTAATTTGATTATTTTTTATGTGCTGTGTGGCGTGTTGGTTATTGTTTATATACCTTGTTGGTCAATTATTGGATTAATTTACCTCATAACTATATCTTCATGCTTATTGACCCATTTTAATGGCCATCATCATTTTTGCAGGTACCTCCTCATTCACATATAATGCAAATAAATTGAAATCATATTTTGGAAGTGTAGAAAAATTCTTCTGCATGGTTAGCTGGTTTATGTTGTTTCTTTCACTGACAGACACAAGGAATGAGGCCTGGAGTGGTGCCTTACAGAAACATGTTATCTGCTTTTCGAAGGATTGTGCATGAAGAGGGTGTCCAAGGATTTTACAGGTCAATTGATTTTTTTGTATTTCATTAAATCCATGAGTGTCAATCATATAAATTATTTTGTTCAATTTTTGACTATCTAGTTCTGTGCCCTTTACATGCTATTTTTTGTGTTGTGCACAGTGGCCTCCTTCCTTCTTTGGCAGGGGTTAGTCATGTTGCCATCCAATTTCCAGCATATGAAAAGATCAAGTATTACTTGGCCAGAAGGGGTAGTGAGATCTTTGGGATTCCAAAATTTTAGAGTGTAGACCTTTACCCTGTTTTTTTTCTATTTTTGGTTGCTGAGCTGTTATGGTTTCCCAGATAATACCACAGTGGACAAGCTCAGCCCTGGAAGCGTTGCTATTGCTTCTTCACTATCAAAAATAATCGCGTCCACAATGACATATCCTCACGAGGTATGCCTGACATCTTCTGGTATATGCTTAAGGATTGCATGCAGAACTTGCTACTAAGATGTGCTTGTTCGGTCTCCTCAGCGCAGAATAGTTCTGAGTTGAGAGCACCTTTCATTGGTCATGGCTGAATGACTAAAGTTCTGTAGCTTCTAGCTTGGGAACTGGTGGAAGAGGGGAAGTGTGTAGCCTGATTGCCATCCAAGGCCAATTCAGGAAGTGCGTATAAAATGGATGGTTTAAAAAGTTTCTTCTGAACTAAGATATTGAGAACTAAACATCCTCCTATAAAAGATTTTTGTCAAGTTGTAAACCCTGTTGGAGAGAGACAGTTAGAAATTATGATAATATGTCATTCAATCATCTTCTTCAAATTTATCGTGTTGTCTCCATCAGGTAGTACGGTCCAGGCTGCAAGAACAAGGCCAGGCACGTGATACTGCTAACCAATACACAGGTGTAGTGGACTGCACTAAGAAAGTCTTTCAGAAGGAAGGCATCTCTGGCTTCTATCGTGGCTGTGGCACAAATTTGCTAAGAACTACCCCAACTGCAGTCATCACCTTCACTAGTTACGAGATGATTCAAAGATTTTTGCATCGAGTGTTTCCAACCTGAGCTTGAACCACTCCAAAACCCACCTGAAGTCTAACATTGATTGTGAGAAAGAGAGCAATAATGGAGGAGAAAGGCTTGGACGCAGCTGTTTGGTCTTGTCAAACCCAATAGATGAAATGCTTACTTGCCAGACCATGTCATACAGGACACTGTGTGTTAATTCTTCTCCCTCCAATTTGACCAGAATATGCAGGTATACAGAATAGAGCACGAGAGTATATTGATTTTCCCCTGAAAAAAAAAGAACTATTATCTCATTGTTTCGTACATCTAGGGCCACCCAAGCATGTTGCAACTTTCAGAATTTATTATTTTGACACCAATTCTTTAAAGTTTTTATCAGAAAAGTGATCCTATAAGCTAATATTTTCACAATAACATGAATGTACCTGTTCTTGATATTTCAAGTGGAGCAGCAGCCAATGAAAATTAACTAAGAAATAGAGCTCCCTGATGTCATTGCGGGATGGTGGTGATGATCCTTAGCTTTGCAAAATAGTCTCTTCACCTTGAATCCTAATTGGAATTTTCCTTTTAGTGTGTCAAAGAGGATAAGCTTGTTGCATATGGATATTTGAAGGTATTTTGGCTGTGGATTTTTGTGCTTCATGCTGTACAATGACAATCACCTAATTTGATGAAGCATGCGCTGACCTTCATTTTGACATTAACCTTTCACAGTATGTTGGTCTTAGTAACTAAGACCCATGAAATCCTATGAAAAGTTCCATTCCTATATGGTTGTGATGGTTTGCCTCTCCCTCTGCATGGATGTTATTAGCTACCTGCTTAGCTAAGAAAATCTTCCTCAATGGTTGTGATAACTTGGCTCTTCCTCTGCATGGATGTTATTAGTTGCTCGCTTAACTAAGAAAATCTTCCTCTATGGTTGTGAGGGTTTGTCTTTTCCTCTGCATGTATATTATTAGTTGCTCGACCAAGAAAATCTTCATGCTGACCAGGGATCAGGTGGTTTTTGGCGCCGCAGTTTGTATGTGGTGTTCTATAAATAAGCTTGTGAAATGTGACCTGGATAAGTATGTAATAAACTGTATGTGTTGCAGGATTTTGAGGGCATTGTTGCGAGCTTAAATGAAGGGGTTATCGTATTTGAATGCAGAATTTTAGAGATAATTTAACCATTTCATAAACATACATCTAGGAAGAGTAGGAACACTTCGACCTGTCACTCAACCAGCTTCATTCTGAGACCAGCAGGATTAATTTTGAAACAATTTAAGCGGAGGCAAGGATTTGCAATTCAGAAATATGCGAGGATTCCATAAAAAGTTTAGAAAGAATATGAATAACTAAAAACTAAACAAGATTAAAAAAAATAAGTAATTGAAGTTTGTTGATATATTTATACATTTATTCATGTAAAAGAAAACAAAAAAAGGAAAAAACAATGAAAGAACAAAACAACAAATAGATATATATAGATACGTAATCCATGAAATCTTCATCAATACATTATGCAGTCTGCGAATCATCAAATATTTCTCAAGTGATCTGCTCATGAAGCCAATACTGGTCCGGTTTGGTTGTCAGAACCAAACAGGAACAATTAACTGATGTGAGCTGTATAGTAGTTTCTGGGCAAAGCTTTTTTTTATCTGGTGGTTCCTTTCATTGCAGATTTCCCTTTCCCAAGGTCCGAAGCTAAGTGGCGGATTAGGCCATCTGAACCCTAACCAGAGAACACTTCACCTCTTCCACATCATTGCAGCCGATCCAAAACCCCCACTAAATCAATAATTTTCATCAACTCCACAAGCAAGTTACTTACCTTCTTCTTTAAACATAAGCAAGCTTGTCTTCCCAGCAATCGATCTTCTAAGAATTGATATATACTTAAATTGCCGACACCGACAAACTATTCGACTTCTTCCTTCCGAGCAAAAGACAGAGTCCAGCTTAAGACAGCTCTCACGATCTCCAGAGATCCTTCTCTCCACATAATTTAATCCCAAAATTCTCTAATTCATGTTACATTATTAAATTAAGAAAAAAACCTGAAAAATAAAATAATCGACCAAAGCTCGAAGTTGAAATGAATTATTCCGCGAGTTAACAAAACAATCCATCTGGACAAGACAGGACGGTTATTATAGTATTTAGACAGCTCCGAGGATCCTTTAAAGAAACTTATAAAATATCCAAATCCCTACAATATTATTCTGCACACCAAATAAATATTGTTATTATAGTATTTAGACAGCTCCGAGGATCCTTTAAAGATCCTTATAAAATATCCAAATCCTTATAATATTATTATGCACACCAAATAAATATTGTCATTGTAGTTTCTAAGCATATGAAGAATGAAAAGCAAATACGATCAGAAAATTCCTCCACGGTGGCACAAAGACTATTTATTTATCACCCTTAGGCTCCTTCCAACCGTAGCCTCTTATACCTTTGCTCAGCGAGAAAGACGTCCAAAGGGCGAGAAAAGAGGAGGATAGGAAAAAGAAAAAGGGACGAGGAATTCTTCTATCGGCACCTACTTTTCACCTACTCACCTATTCTATGTTGCACATATCTTATTATTATCATAATTATTAGCAAATTTTATGAAAAAAATGTTAAAAGATTCATTTTGTAAAATGGATACATTTTTAATTTAGCAGTTTTGCCCATATTTTGTCTCTTCCATCCCTCAATATAGCTGACAATATATTTCTTCCGTACAGTGGCCAAAGCATATATATGGTAAAACCAATCGGATCAATTTTGTAAGATGTGAGAGACCATCACAGAAAGAAAGACTGCTAGCTTATAAAAAAAGATGGCATTCTAAATGTTGTCCAAAATAAAGAAGGTGGGTTTAAAAACGAGATGCGGCTAGCAAAGAGATTACGGAGAAAAATGATAATGTTCGTGAAAGAATTAAAAGCGGCCGAATTGGAACTGTAGGAGGAAGGTGGTCATCTTGGGAAAAAGCCAAACTTGGTGGAGAGAAAAGAGAGGGAAAGTTGGATGGAATGGCAGGCGAGGACGAGAGAAGGAGAAGGAAGACGGCATTAACAAGAAAGTGAAGAAAATGGAGAAAATATTAGAGCTAGTGAAAAGGCCGGCAATGTCAATAGAGCATTATAACCATAATCTTTCTTAACAACCACACCTCATTTTTAATCCTACCTTCCTCTTCTTTGCTACTATTTAAAATATTATCATCACTCACAAGCACCACTACAACTTCACCTTTACTGCCATCCCTACCCCAACTAATAATATATTTTCTCTACATGGTGGCTAAAAAATAATATATTGAGAACGAAATTGGAGTGGTGCAAGAGGCCATTGGAGAAATAATAATAAAAAATCTTCAAACAATTTCATTTTGCAAAATTTCCTTATTATTATATTTTTATCGTTAAATAATATTCAAGTAGTATATATGTATATATTTTAAACGTTCCATTTTGCTCGATTCTACTGACAAGTTAAAGTCTCATGCTAGGGTTTTAATTGGGAAAAGAAAGTCTTATACCCAAAACTCCAAAAGAGAGGGTTTGTTTTTGTATTTCCCCCGTCCCCCCTGGTGCGCATTTGATGGCGGATGGGGGGGGCATGATACAGTTCACGTCTCGGTCAGCAGCTAACCGCGTTTCCGCGTTGAACCATCAGCCGTCTCTTCTTCTTGTTCTTCTTCTTCTTCTTCGCGTCGGCTCTATCACTTCCTTGTACCAGATCTGAGGCCTGGGCCCTTGGGGATGAGAGATCGGAGGGCGCGAATCTCAAGGGGAGTGGAGGAGGAGGAGAGAGCGGCGGAAGAGATGGCCGAGCCGTCTGTGGCGGCGGCGGCGATGAAGGGGAGGCGGCGGCACCAGCGGCACGATCTGGTTCCTCTGGCGGTGCTGATAGGCCGGGAGCTGAAGAGCGAGAAGATGGAGAAGCCGTGCATTCGGTACGGTTGCGCCGCGCAGTCCAAGAAGGGGGAGGACTACTTCCTCATAAAGGTCGACTGCCACCGCCTCCCCGGCAACCCCTCGTCCGCCTTCTCCGTCTTCGCCGTGAGCATTTTGTCCCTCTCTCTCTCTCTCTCTCTCATTCGCTTGCTTTTAACAATCGATCTGCTCTTTTCCAGCATTTTGGCACAATTACATTTCTGATCGGTTTTGTGTGGTTGCTTGCTAAGAGAATGTTGTTCGCGCTTTTGATCCTTTCAAGTTCTTAATTAATGATTGCTTGCTGCAGGAATTGACTTCTTTAAGTTTTCAAAATATCTGTCAAAAAAAGGTGCCACTTTTGGTGGAATTTAATGTTCGTTGAACTAATTATCAAAAGAAAAAAAATGAATGTATTGATTGGTGAAGGTTTTAACTGACCTCATGGAGAAAGATTTTCTTGGATAATTGTTCTTTAGCAGCCTGATCTGGGGGTTGCGAGGACTTGACTTTTTTTTTCGTTTAGTTTAATGTATGGTAGCCTCTATGCTTCTAAGAATTATAATATTTAGAATCCTTAAAGCCAAGTCTGTTTGTCTTTGCTGCCATTAATGCGATGCAGTTTGTGATAAGAAGAATTATTTGGTGAGCCGAGCTGAGCCGAATTCTTTTCAGGTCTTGGATGGCCACAATGGGAATGCTGCGGCAATATATGCAAGGGAGAACCTGTTGAATCATGTACTGAGTGCAATACCACGTGGACTTAGCCGGGAAGAGTGGCTTCAAGCTTTGCCTCGTGCGCTAGTTGCTGGGTTTGTCAAGACTGACAAAGAATTCCAGAGCAGAGGCACGCGTGCTACTATTTTTTTCTTTCCTCATGATATTATTCTGTTGAAGATTTGGCCTATACCTGGATGAACTAATGCGGGGACGATTGATACATGGTATTTACCAGGACAAACTTCTGGTACAACTGTCACATTTGTGATAATTGATGGATGGACCATCACTGTTGCTTCAGTTGGAGACTCCCGTTGCATTTTAGATGCTCATGGCGGGGTGGTTTCTCTACTGACCGTGGATCACAGGCTAGAAGAAAATGTCGAAGAGTGGGTACCTGGTGTTCTCTTTTATGTTATTCTTCTAAAGTTATTCCCCTTTCTGCTGAACAAGTGATGTGCAGGAGGGAACGGGTGACCGCGAGTGGAGGTGAAGTAGGAAGGCTCAGCATTATGGGTGGTGCTGAGGTGGGATTGCTTTGTGATCTCGGTTTCATTAGCATAAATAAATTAAAATGGATAACAAGAACATGTTCGGCCATTTTATGTGATGTTGAAAAAAATTAAATTCATCAGTTTCTTGCCTTCATTTCAGATAGGTCCCCTCCGATGTTGGCCAGGGGGTTTATGCCTATCAAGGTCTATCGGAGATATGGATGTTGGAGAATTTATTGTTCCAGTACCTTATGTCAAGCAAGTGAAGGTATTAGTTATGTATCATATTAATCTCTTTTAATGGCTAATTTTTTTATGACTTTTATATTCACTTCCATTTATCCTAATAGTCTTCATTTTTGTCTTAACAATCTTTGTTGGTACACCAGCTATCAAATGCTGGGGGAAGACTTATCATTGCTTCAGATGGCATTTGGGATGCCCTATCCTCTGAGATGGCTGCAAAGTCGTGCCGTGGGTTGCCTGCTGAGCTTGCTGCCAGACAAGTTGTGAAGGTGATTAATTACTTGTTGTGTCCCTTTCGAATTTGTCATTTGCAAGCTGTGTGACCATCCTGGTTTAGCCCTTAGGCAATATATTTTATGAAGTTCTATTGATGCATCAGTGTTGGATTTGATTGCTTTTGATGGCATAGATATAGATGATCCAGCTAATTGTATGGTAAAGCATCCTTATCACATTTTACTGACGAACATTCAGGAAGCACTGAGGACAAGGGGGCTGAAAGATGACACAACCTGCATCGTTGTTGACATAATTCCGCCTGATCATTCAGTACTGCCTCCATCTCCACCAAGAAAGACGAACAAACTCAAGTCTCTCATTTTCAGGAAAAGGTCAGAGGATTCTGCTAGTAAGCTGGCAAAGAAGTTGTCTGCTGTGGGTATTGTAGAAGAACTGTTTGAAGAAGGTTCAGCAATGCTTGCAGAAAGGTCAGACTTGTTATAAGTTTCTCTGTAGTTAGATAACAATATCATTTTGGAGCTCTTGTTATAAATTTGATACTGTACAATTTTTCCATCTTTCTATTCGGATGCTAGGTGCTACTTAGAGGGAAAATAAGTTCGACGCTAGGACTGAGAAATTTATATTCATCTTTGTTTAGATCTTGAGATGTACATACCAGATTCTGATATCATGTATGGGCATGAGTGGGTTCTTCTTTTCCCTTTCCTTTCCTTTCCATTTTTCCCCTTTTTTTGGTATGCATGACCAGATTTGGTAGCGTTGTGGTTTTATTTCTGAAGCTATATTGCTTTACTTGCTTTGCACTATTTTTAATATGTACAAACACTTCTTGCCATGACCTTTTTGGGGCTTTCTGATTAAGGTATTCTGAAATCTGAATCACTTGACATGTTTTGATTAAGGGTCCCTGACTCGTATGTTCATTCATCTTTCCATGCTTGTAGCCACATGATTCTATGTTTTGTTTAATTAATGACTTAGTTGCAAATTGGCACACATAACAACCTCCCGCAAATTGGTACACATAAATCATCAAAATGCATTATGTAAATTTGTATGGTCAAGTTTTGATGCCATATAACTTTTTGGCGGTAGGATGTGCTCTAAAAACCATTTGACATAATGAACATGGTATTCTAAGTCATTTCTTGGTATCTCCCGTACACATGGTCATAAACAGTTGGAGGATGTATCACATATTAGCCAGAAAGAGTCCAAGAGTGCCGTTTATAGGTAGAACCAAGTAGCCAATTGTGTATCCAATAGGGAGAAAGGGATCACTCTTGACTCTTGACACTTGAAAATAGTTCACAGCTATGGTTGAGGTTGGGCATCAGACACATATAGATACCATTGTATATTGTATCCAATAATGGATTGGAGTGGCTGTTTTATCATAGTCATCAAAGTAGTTCACTTTGCATTAGCACATGGGTCTATTTCATATTAAACAAGTAATAGGTTCAAGACCATCTCTTAGAAATCATTGTTGAAGTTAGGGATGACAATCTCGTGTATGCAGCATGCAAGTGGTGCCCTAACCTGAGGGCATGACTACCCACGGTTATCTTGGTTCAATAAATAGAAGGCCAAACTTGTGTATCAACCAGGATATCCTAGATTTATCCTTGATTGGAAGCATACATCAGTTTATTATGCTGTGGCACGAATGGGGGTAAGGATTGTCCAACAAGTAACCTATCTATAGAAATTTACACGTATCAAAATAGAGACATGTCAGGCACATGAATCCTGGATCTAGCGGTATTTTGACCAAATCATTTTGATATTATATAAATATTACTTATTTTGAATATAAACAAAATGTTTTTTCAAAATTTGTTTTGCATGTGCATTGGCTTTCAGTGGTGTTTGACCCATGATCTAGGATTCTAATAGGTGATGAAATTGATTGGTTATGAGTTTGACCATACTATTTTTTTTTGTAATGGACAATCAAGGTAAGGAGAGGTGGAGGGACTAAATTGCAAAAACAATTGCTGTATTTGAAGAGATTTTTCTGTCCATATATCTACTAGGGGTTGGTGTGATTGTACATCTTTATATTATGGGGAGGCCGGTCCAACTTGCTTCATTGTGATTGCGGCACACCTATTGAATAAGAGGGACATGGTAGATTAGAAACCGAAGTTAACCTTAGGGTTTGGTACTTGTTCATCAACCTTAGCCTTTTTCTTTCTCGTGAATCCTCACCAAACTCATGCTCAATCAAATTGAGCAGAGGGATTGGTTCATATAGGCTGACAAGACCCAATTAGGGTGGTCTAATGAATTGGACTCAAACCATGGACTAGGGTTTTCTAAGTGCCCAGTTCCTAGGTCCAACCCTAAGTGACCCACCATATCTGGGAGCCCTTCATGGTTGCCACTTACCTAAGGTTTCATAGGGTGGCTCCACACGGCCTAGGGATCCTCCCTAGGGCCGGCCCCTTAATGTTATAAATAGGGGTGCAGGACTTGGGTAGAAAGTGGGGATGTTTCTCGTATCTCGAATGGAGAACTCAAACAAGAGGTCTCAAGGTGCCACCCACTAAAGAAAGAGATTGAGAGAAGGAAGAAAGAGACAAGGAGGAGACTTCCTAGTAATTCATGGAGGGCCTACCAGGTGCGAGTACTTTGTGTGGTGCCTAAAATAGTCTTCATCCATCTTTCTACATCTTCTCATGTTCTTACATCTTCTTTGCAGATATTAATCTATCTTGATATGCACATAATCTATGTTTTTATGGCAATTTATCGAAAAAGAGTGATCCAGTCTTAATCTTCCGCTGCATTACGATGTTGGACTGCATTGTTGTCCTTCAGTAACTTTCATCTATTGGAAAATTTTAGTTCAAACTTAGATTCTAAAACGTTTACTGTTTAATATTAGAAGGTGAAGTTAACTTCAAGTTACCAAAAATGGAGTGTTTTGATGTTTGTACATAATTTTTTTTTTACTTGTGTTTCGAAGGTAGGAGTTAATTACTCACAACTTGATATTAAGATTTTTATCTCTGTAATCTTTATGCACTTGCATTTTTGGCTGATTTTACATATTTTTATACCTTAAATCCTCATGAATTCAAATATTGATCCATGAACACCTTATCATTTTCAAATGATGCTGATGGCATGCTGGCTACACTCTTGAACATCCATTTGCTTATAACCAAGGTTAAAAACTTGGTTTTAGTTATTCTTGGACTTGTAGTGCATTTTCACTTCCACTCAAGGTTTCGGTCAAAATTAAACAGAAAAGTTTTAAAGAATAAAAAAAGGAGAAAAATAAAAGATTCCAAGTGTTCACACAATGTTTTGTATTTTTTTGTGTGATATAGGATCTTGTTTTATATTGGTAGTATTTCACTGGAATATATATAAGTAAATTTTAATTGTCTAATGATGAATTATGTTGTGGAACATATATTATTTGCTCATTTTAAACTTAAGTTGTTCAAAAATTCATTGTATTTGACAAATGTATAGCTCTTAGTGCCTTGTGTATTAAAATCTCCTTCTGCATCTATTCAAATAGAACTTGAAAGGATGTTGAATTTGAGAATGTCCTTCACATAGTTCGAGGTTTTGATTGCCATTTAATCCGACACAGTTATGGAATCTTATATTTATCTAGAAGATGCTCCTTTTGTTGTTCTGGTGGTGTCTTGCATTTAATTGTTAATGCTAGTCGGAGAATTTCAAGCAGAATCTCTGAGTTGCTATAACAGGGGTCTCAATGGAGCCTTGTCCAGTTAAGTGGCCAAAGGCCCAACTTCAATTGACTAAGTTTTGCTGAAATTGCCAATTTATTGTTGTTGGCTTGTTGCTATATATCCTTTGTTTAAAAACCAGAGATATGCCAATGCACCTTTTTTATTAATCTATCTAGATTACATTTGGGCACACTTCATTCTTCATAGCGTAGATTTTGAATATTCTACATGAAAAGTGCACCCATCTGCCAATAAACTCAATCAATTTAGCAATTGCAATAGCATATCCAGTAGATTTTTAATTAAAAAAGCAACAGCAGTGAGTTCTTCTTTCAATAAACTGCATCAAGTGTTCATTACATCTCCTTCAGACATCTCCTATCAACAACATGATCCATAGCAAACATATGCTTCTTCTTGTTATAGTTAGTTTTGCAATGCCTGATACCTTGTTCTATTTGTCAGTATCATGATGATGGGTACAGTGACTGCCGGCCGAAGTGTAATCAGCCCAGTGATATTGAGCAGCATGTTGATAGTTTATTTGATCAAATAATTCGTTCATTTGGTTAATGTGTAGTTTACTATTCCTAGTATAAGGCTTCTTCATCGTGCAGCCCTTGATTGGTTGCCTGAAGATATTTTGCAGCTGTTTTTACTTTTCTGGGAGCATCTACAGTTCTCAGACCACTGATTTTAAGCTGATTTCCTTGCACAATCATGTCTTTGTTGCATGTCAGTCTTCTTCCAATGCTGAAGGAATGCTAATTTCTCTTCAAATTTCAGGCTTGGGAATGACTTATCAGCAGGACAAGCAACTTCAGGCCTGTTCACATGTGCTATCTGCCAGGCGGACCTTGCTCCAAGCGAGGGCATATCCGTTCATGCTGGTTCAATCTTCTCCACCAGCTCAAAGCCATGGGAAGGCCCCTTCCTTTGTGCTGATTGCTGCAACAAGAAGGACGCAATGGAAGGAAAACGCCCTAGTGGAGTCACAGTGCTATAGCTTCTCCTGCCCTTTCCTCCTGTTGTCCCCATTTAATTATTTTCTTCTTTGAATTTAATTTGCTGCCAATTTTTGTGGGCTGCGTGATTAGTTTGACCTTGGGGATGAATGAAGCACCCATATATGTAATATCTGCAAGAGGAATGCAATTTGAGTGATTATTTATGTTATTTGAAGTTGATTACCCTCCTTGCGAACTGTTACACTAGCTGACAAGTTGCATATATTGGCAATGCGTAATTCTTTGCATCTTTGCTTGTAATTTATGAAAAGGCCTGGTACTAATTTTCTTCATCAGATGTATCATATTATCTTAATATTATTTTTATCATGGTTTGTTGTTCTTGCCCTTTAAATCAGCAATGAAACTGTTGTGAATTGTGCCTGAGAAATTCTATTGCTAGAGTGATATTCATAGCATTCTATTTCTCGTTTCATGCTTTAGTTTTCACTGGGGTGCCTTGTGTCAAATGAAACTTATCAGCCGGGTTGCATTTGCAAGTCTTAGAGATCAACCTGACCCACTGGCGAATCTGTATCCCTGAGCTGAGTTCAAATTGGGGCTGTGATGGGAAGCGGAATTGCTATAAAAGTGGAGAATTATGCTGCCAATCTACCATGAGATGAGGTGCTCCATGATCGCTTTCCTCCTGGAAGCTAATACGTGTGTACGTAGGAACTGAGCCTTCAGTAGTTGGTAGGTTCAGCATCTAGGATCCACTAATAGATTTGCATCTCCTATGTGGGAAAACCTAAATATTTCATTAATGCCATATCGGTGTGCCATGAAATAATTTTTATGATATTGTTTTTCCAGTAGGCTGCTCTAGCTTTTAGTCATTGTTTTCCAGGTTTTCTTCCAGTCCATATTAAAAACGCCCATGGTAAGTGTATCTTCTCTTATCACCAGAAGTGCATTTCTCTTAATAACTATTGTTTTCCAAGACTTTTTCGAGAAAAAGGGGGGAATTTCTTTTTTATCAAAGACAGCCTATGATATGAAGCATTGGCAGTTGCATGAAAAAATGTCCTTCTCATGCTAACTTCTAACCCTTGCACATCCTCTTTAGTTTTTTTTTTTTTTTTTTTTTTTTTTGCCTCATGCTATTGATAAATGAAATATGAGGTGACTTGCTACTATTTCGCTAAAAAAATAGATAACCAATATTAGGTCATTTCAAGTCTGGACCAGTTAGCATGCATGTTTGAAGCTAACATCACTTTGCCAGGCAGGTATTTACTGCCTAGTCTGACAGTCCTTACCTTTATACTCTGCCATGTATGAACGTATGATCTCTACCCCAGCCTTTCCTCACCAAAATCAAAAGTTTGTGCATCCATATTGATGTACAGGTGCTTTTTTTCTGTTAGGATAAAACAGAAAACTAGAATGGGTTCAATCCCAGTCAAAAGCCAGGTATCTAGATGATATTAAAACAAAAAACTAGACTCATTCTGCAGTCAACACCCTCAACATACAAACACACTGTCCAACCAGTATTGCATTTCTTCATTTTTTTTCTCTTTGTAGAACTGATACTTCATCTAAATGGAGACCCACTCATCAGTTCAATCAAAATAAACAAATGCAAGCACAATACATACCATCCACGCTTGTAGAAAGCCTAAATGTATAAAACCAAAAGAATGCAAGTGAAAGATCTCCAAATTACAGCTTATTTTTTCCTTGTTTTGTCTTGAACTTCAATAGGCAGGACAAGCCCTGAGTCACTGCTTAAAATCCATAACCAAGGGACCACCACCTACTCTATGCTCAACCTAGAATTAAAAATTTTATATCACAAACAAAATGACACAAGTAGTTCAGGAATTACACATCCAGAGTAGGACCTCTATCTGAAAACCCTATGAAGAAGGTAGAACATGGAACAGGGGATTGCACAAAATATCACAGCATAAAACAAATAGTGGTCTGTTTTTGCAGCATACAAGGAACCCAAGCTCACTGTTAAATGTCTTCAAGTTGAATCGTGCTAGATATAGGTTCTCAACCTGCAACAGGCTGTATAAGGATAACTTTCATTGCAGAGCCACAAGCAATACCATCTCCATTAAGTGTTCTGGAACAGACTATCTTTTGACAAGTGGAGACGAACCAATACTTGCAGAGTTGATTAGAGTTCAAACGACCTCTTTGCTGTGGAAGACAGAAAATATGATCAGCCGAACCAAGAAACTTCTCGCTGAACTTGAGGGGACAATGAGAAAGGGAAAAGTTTAGATTATAATGACTTAAAATTGCCCTCCACTTGTGCACCAATAATTTTTTGAGCCATAACTACATCAGAAAATCTTATTTAAAACCCATCTATTTTTTAAGAAGCAATTTTCAGGCATTCATGTTGTTATAATAATTAAAAATAGATCATGTTTCAAAACATGATCATATAATGACAGATGAAACTCACAGACACAAAAAGAAAAAAAACAAACAAACAAAAAAATCCACCTACATTTACTATCATGCTGGTGTATATATGACGTTTCTTGTAGACTAACTTGTGGAGATGCTGTCCGATGGTGACATCCATCTTTTAGTTTAGGTCCATCCTTCACCATGCAGTTTATAAAATAAAAACAAGAATGTCCAGATCCCAAATATATCAGTTCAATGATAAATTCAGTTATGAACTTAGACTAAATTATTGCTTAAGAATGCTTTGTTCAAATAAATGTGCTTGCTTAGTCCCAACTTTTTCTGCAGAATGCAGTCTTGGACTGCCAATGAAGCAAACCAAAAATCATTTCAACTCATTTCCAAGAGAATGCTAAGGTGCAGTTGTAACCATCTTGCACAAATATCTGGAGAAAGAATCTGCCAAATATGAAGAAGAAGAGCTTGAGTGTGTAAAAATCTAAACTGCATGAGCAAAGCAGCAATGGATATTTTTTTTAAGAAATATTTATAGAATATTCTTGCTGTCAATTAATATACCCTCTGCCATGAATTCAAAGGCTTGCATATACAAATGTGCCCAGGTTTTCTAAGTATATTATATTTTCAAAAAATAACACAATGGCAATTTCTAAACCAAATTGAACATAGGAGTGATTAATAACAAAAGGACTTTAAGATATGTTTGCAAATCAAATAAAATAAGCACTTCAATGATGAGTAAATATTACCTCATCAGCATATTTTACCATTAAACAAATGATCCTAGTCAGATGAGATTATTGCACTAATATCCAATGTGATCAAGAATGATCCCTTATGCTGTTAATATATGTACATAATTGTGGGCATCAATTGTATTCAATTATTTTTCATATGCATATATCGAAGCATTAGTAATAATAATCCTCCTAGACCACTTCTTTTACCTAATCTATATCTATCCCAAGGTTTTTAGATCTCAATATATCAGTTACCTCAGTGAGTGGCTAAGACCAAGATGAACCAGAATCTCGGTTTATCTCAGCCAATATTGTCAGTGGGAAAAATCTGGAGGGAATTAAGATTTTCTAAGATCTCAACCAATACTTTTGAACCGAGATATCAGAATCTCCCCAGATATGGTAAAATCCAAGATTAAGAACTATATTTAAGCATTGATTTCATGATTTATTAATTCAAAAACTATTTAAAGAAGTAAAAGAATGGTTGAAAAATATTGGATGATATAGATATATCATATTCCCAATATCTCAGATTTTATCGGTTTATATTGGCCGAGATTTCTATAAATATTGTATTGAGGGGGTGCCTGATACCAATACAAAGCAAGATCCTGAGATGAAAAACTTGATCCATCCTCTCTTAGTCAACAAACATATTTGGAAAAACGGCAGAATTTTTCATTAAAATAAACAGCAGAGGCAAAAATGAAGCAGAGACATAGCAACATGGTATTGAATACCAAATTGTGATCAAGTTTTACCATCCTTAGCATGATAAAAACTGTAGTCAAAGTTTGTTCCTACTCATATGGTCTTTTCTTGTCCAGCAGTCACTCTCTTCACTACAACTCAGCCATAGATCTCAATGTTCCAGCAAGTTTTGCGACAGATCCCGCCACAGGGTTGATTATTTTGACTATCAATCACTTAACGCTAATCCAAAGCCCTTCTATCACTTAGCCTCTCCATATGGTTAACATTTCACAGTTCATTGTTTCCTAATGTACTTCTTCAGAATTGCTGATCCAGATGATTATTTACTCTATCTATTGATATAATTACAGCTGCTTAATCTCTAACTAGTTAAAGTTATTTCAAAGACTTGGCCTTTTCTTTGTGGGCTTTCTGAGAGAAACATCCAAAATCATAACCTACATCAGTATATGCTGTTGTTCATAAACGTTTTCTAAGTAGATGAGCTACAATGTTGAACCAATTGAAACGTGAAAGCTTTTTTCTGACAAAAAGAGTGTGTAAAAGCTTAAAAAGCTATTTTACCATGTCATCCCAACTAGGGAATGCTTATAATGGTAACATATGATAGTTGACAAGGTAACGAATTTTTCAGAATGAGGTTGTTTCATTTATACTAGGCACAAAATGTGGAGAATCATATTTCTAGATATGTTGTGTTTCTTTTTTTTCTTGGTGAGAATATTTTGTGTTGCTCAATAATGAAGAAAATGCAGATCTTCAAAATCTCCTAAAGGTCTCCTGGAGAACAAAAAATTAGTTTATGGTCTTTCTTTGAGAAGATTAGATACTTCTTTTATATAGTTCTGCTATCCTTTAACTACCTAGCTATTTGTTAAAGATTACGGTAATATTGTGATCATTCTTTAATGCACAAATGCAACCTTCATTTCTCTTGGAGAAACATGCCTTGCAAGTTGTCAAGTACTGTACTGCATAGACTCATGCCACCATTTCCATTATTGAGCTTTGAATGGGAAAACCTCTCGTCCTTTGTAATCTTTGTAATCCTTCAAATAATTTTCCACTTAGCCTTTCAATTAATAGAAACAATTCAACATCCTTCTAGATAAACAAACTTAGAGGGCAAGCCAGCTTTCTTTTAAGAGCTCATATTGGTGAACCATCCTTTTATCAATTCAGGACTGTTTCACCAGTACCTTTTTAAGTCATGAAGATTTTTACCCACTCATCGAAGCATGCAAACAGAAACAATTCGATGCAAATGATAAAATGCTTGGTATTGTCGCATTGCGAATTATTAAAGAATCCTCACATATTCTAACTGAGTGATCAACCTTAAAAAAGACAAGTTTTTTCTGCTTCCTCTTCTTTTGCCACTTTGCAGCAAGAATACGAATTCATAAAATAGCTAATGATTATCCATCATTTTTAAATGCTACAAATTGGAAAAAAAAATCTGATATTGACTATCAAGGAAAACAAGATACTGATTTTGACATCAGCAAACAGCAAAATACTTGCCTGATCATAGAGTACCACATTTGCATTTCAATAAACCAACCTACAAAGGTAGCCATTAAGAGAGGCACTGAAGCACATGGTCCACCAAATGTGTACGATTCATCTTCTACAACAGAGAAGGAGATCAAGTTTCAAAATTCCAAGTTCCAGAAGAATGCAAGTCCATATTCTCCCTTGAGCGACTGTGAAGATAAATAGTTCATTCAAACAACTATGTTGATTAATAGTTTTTAACAAGAAACAAAATTGGCACAGCAGCAAGAAAGAGGCAAAAGAACCGGACAAACTAAAATTTAAGGGTCTATTTGGATTTTCCTATAGGATTGGGCTGAAAATCCTATAGGATTTATGGATTGGACCAGTACAACCAGTAAGATCACAGGCTACAAGCTGGGCTAGGCAAAATATTAAGGAATAGCTTTGAAGTCGGCCGGCCCAAATCCCATAGGGAGAATAAAAAAAAAAAAAAGACCTCGGCATGTAACTTGTGATCTTTGTATTTTATGAATACAAGCCTAACCCAATACGCGGCCCATGATCTTACTAGTTGTGTTGGCCCAATCCACAAATCCTAAAGGATTTTCAGCATAATCCTGTAGGAAAATTAAAACAGGCCCTAAGTATTTTCCTAGTACTACCAGCAAAAGCTATTCACCAACTTCGATTATACTCATCAAGGAGATCGGAGTGTTGACTACAGAGTTACCTAAAATAGGAGCAAGTAAGTCAAATTCAATAAGCAAGTCAATTATCTTAGTTACCTGAAACTGGAGCAAGTATAATTCAAATGCAAGAGCAAGTAAGTCAAACTCTTATTAATGTTTTACATTTAGGAAGCAGTAGAGAAGCATAAGAGCAATATCCTAAAGAGATAACCAAAGTCTGGCACCATAAGTAGAAGACTCTAGCTAACAAGTGACAAATACAACAAAAGCATCTTCATGCACTCAATGAGGGCTAGTGTCTCCAAAGATGATGAAGTGGTAACAACAAATTTCAGAGCTTATCTACCAAGCCCATTTCAAGATGATAAGGATATTTTTATGGCTTTGGAGATTAGACAAGCACTATCCTTTGACCCTAACAAGAACAAAATCAGCAGGACAGCAGCTTACAGTTGTGGTCAATAAGAGCTACATAGTTTTGTTCAAGGTTTGAGAAGTTGGTTTTGGTTTCAATCAAGCTTTTCCAGTTTTGTTTTCAGCAGTTTTGGCTGTTTTGGTATTTTTGGCTTGAGTTTCAAAATTTCAGCTGAAACTCAGATAAAATGAAAATGATTAAAAAAATAAGAAAAAAACATTTAAGCAAATGAAACAGACATTGGGTAGTACTGGATTTTCAAGATGAAAGTCTGAAAGTATGAAGAATATAAAAACATTTGAAAATGAATGAAATGGTAAAGAACTATATTGCCTGATAACAAATCAATAACATGATCCTTGGATGCCTAGTAATGTAAATTTGACACTAAAATTACTAAAACAGAAGTACATATGACTATGAAACTTGATATAATATTTACTATCACATTAAATACCATGTACTGGCAACAATTTATAATCAACCTAGTATGACGAAGACTCTGATTAGATATACCTCATGTAACTGCCTTGGGGACTTAAACTAAGATAAAGCAAGTGCAAGCTCAAAACCTGCTTGGAGACCTTATTTCTCATTTCCCTTCAGAAATTATCTTAAAAAGCAGAGATCTCTGATACCTACAAAGTTGTATCTTTTCTTAAATTCTAGACCCAAATGCATTTAATTTTTGATAAACTCAATAAAAAATATGATTAATGTTCATAAACATTTTTGCTTTTAAATCGAAAATGAAGAGATGGCCCAACATTGACATTAGTTCGTCAATTTTACTTAAAGAAATGTAGAAATGACCTCTCAATGATATTAAATTAAAATTAAAACTAAAAGCCCCAAAATCTTAGAATGATCAATATTATGAATACAAAAGCACACAAAATCAACCTCGGCCAAGACTGGCCAAAACTGCTAAACGTAAACAACAACAAATTAGTTTTGGCTAGAACTAAACCAAAAATTTCAGTCAAATTAGGATAGACCTGTTCTGGGGTTTCAGCCGAAGCTTTTTGTCCTTCGTTTGATGAAGTAGACACTTGGTGAGAATTTCTCATGCATGTCAAACAATTATGGTTATAAGTGAAGTTAATATCTCCATTCATAAACAAAAAGGAAACGATAAATCAATAAGAACACTTCACATCAAACTAAGGCTAGAAAAGGTCCAGGCTGGGCCGAGCCAATCTCCTACATAAGACCTGCCAGAAATTTTTTTGGGGCTTCGGGCCAAGCTGAGGTCCGAAAACTTTTGAACAATCCCAACCCGAGCCCAACCCGAGCCCAGATCTAGGCCCAACCCGAACCCAATTGGGCCAACCCGAATTATCCATTTTGACTAAAAATTTGGCTGGCCCGAACCCAATTGAAGCTTAATCTTTCAATCTTTCATACTATAGCTTCACATTTTTTTGATGAAATACTATAGCTACACATTAGCAACCATCTGATGATCAAAAATATGTTTACCAAAAAAGTAAATTGATAACATAATTGAAAATGGCATTCCTACTTTCTAAGTAGTAAACAAGTACCAAAGTTCAGGTTCTGTTTTGGGGCTAAGTTCGAGCTGGGTCTGGGCTTGAGTTAGGGCTCCATTTCGAGCCTGTTTGAGCTCGGGCTTGGGCTTGGGCCGGGCCCGGGCCAGGCCAATGATATACCCAAGCCCGGCCTGAAAAATATGGGCTCTAAAATTTAAGCCCAAACCCCCTGAGCCCAGCCCCCAAAAAAAAATATGGGCTCTATAGTTAAGCCCAAACCTGGTCCAAAATCTTTCGGGCCTAGTTCGTAGCCTAACTCGAAGTCGGCTTGGCTCGAGCCCAATTCAAGCCCTACTTCAAACCAAAAGAGTTGTAAGTACAAAATAAAGATAGGAGGCTTTGAAGGGATCTTTCTAGGAAGGGCAATGGGATAAATAAGGATCAGGTAGAGCATTACCTAGACTCGTCCCGCAATTGAGAACCACATACCCATATCGGCCTCTAACCCAACTCAGGGTAGGGTGGGGTCTAGTGATAGATGGAATGGGTAGGGTGGGGTCTAGTGATAGATGGAACGGGTTGGAATAGATCGAGACGAGTAAAGCTGCAAAAATCCTTTTTTATATACAAGTCAAATAAATAAAAAAAGAATATAAGAGTAATCTTAGTACTTCACATAATGTTAAACAAAATAAGAGTTGAAGATATAGAACATAACAAACCAAAATTTCAACACTAATAGAAACAACAAACAGAAATTTTGCTCTTTAGAAAGTCAAATATCCCTTAAACTAATAAAAGTAATTAACCAAAAAAAATGAACAACTAAGCATATATCTTGTAGCTTTACATATGATTAATCTTTCTCATGATTAGTCATAATATTGTTTTTTTCCATTATCATCATGATAATCATAATCATCAAGGCTTATATATAATTAGGTTGGGTTTGGAGCAAATATTGCCATTATCCGCATCCGCCCCAAATCCATTGCAGGTTTTAGGATAAAGATCATCCCCACTGCCGACTCTACAGGTAAAACCCGCATCATTAAAATCAATTCAAGACAGGTACTCGATAGGGTGGAGTAAATTTCAACCCCTCAATCACTAATGGTTTGAGTGCAACCAATATTTCTTCCCTTGATTTCATGAAGAAGTTAGAATCACCATAGATAAGAATTGAAAGTCATATCTCCTATGTTAGAATCTAGACAAACATTTTAAGTACTAGATTCTACGGGTCCGTACAGGGTGTATCATACCATACTGGTCGGAAACCAATACCTAGTACAAAAGCCAGTACGAAGAAGTGTACCATATTCAACTTTGTACTAGTTGGGTACTAGTACAGATACCAAAATTGATACTTAAAGTGAAAACATTAATCCAGACAAGATACCTGCAAAGTTCTAATGATTTGTTTCTTTTTCTATCAAAAGTTTATTTCGAGAGAAGGTATGGTGAGATTTTTGCATTTATTTTTACAATAAGGCTAAAAAAGCATTAAAAGATATAGTAAAATTACTCTTTTAAAGAAAAAAATCTCAAAGTTTACTATTCTTATTGACTCCAACAAATATCATGTCTTTAAGAGTAAGACCAAAGTCGGAGGAACCGGTTCCGGGCACCGTACCAATTCTCCGGCAGCACGAGTCGGTATGGACCGTGTCGGACCTGTACCAACAGAGAAAACGGTACTATGGGAGAGAACAAAAGAGAGAGAGATAGAAGGGAGAGAGAGGGAGGAAAGCTGGCAGAGGTTGGTGACCTCCGCCGCCCCCCCGCGGCCTCCGTCGACCCTCCGCCGATATCCTGACCTCTCCCTCTCTTGCTCGCTCTCTCTTTCCTTCTCCTTCTCCGGCTCTGGCAACGGATCTCGTTTCCGTTGCCGGAACCGTACCAACAAGCTACCAGTACAGCTCAGAGCGGCCAGAACCGCCCAGTTCGGGACAGTTCCGCCGACTTTAAGTAAGACAAACTAAACTAGTCAGAGCAAGCTTTATATTTTCAAAACAAGAGTATAGAGTGACTGGTTATTTATATTTAGTAAAATATGTATTACGTATACATCGCACAAACATATATCTGAATCTCATTTTGTCTTTTGCTAACCCTATTCTACTACTGTTGTTCACCTTCTGTTCTCCCAACATTTCTCTCCTAGTTCTTTTGAAAAGATAAGGCATTATCAAACTTCTTTCCTAAGTTTAAATAAGTTTAATAGTCTTCATCTGGAGAAAAACAATTGATGATCTGAATTTACAACAGTTACGACAAACAAATACAAGACAACATTCACAGAGCATCTTAATGAGATTTATTCTATAAGATAATAATACAGGATTCAAATCTTAAAACAAATTTGTATGAGATAAATAGGACACAAAAGAGGATGTGAACCACATAAAAAGGGAGAAAGAAGTTGTGAACATGACCTTTGCAGATGGGGCAACAAACAATATTGCGATCACATCATCCAAATTCCTCCAAAACTACAACTGGATAAGCAAATGCACCAAACAGACTAGAATCAATCACAAAAGGAGATCTTGGATGGCTGGTGCCTGTGGAACTGCATTTAGAGGAGTCTCCCCTCTTTGTCTATGCTCATGTCTTTCATGATGATGACCACTCCTTGTTGAGTTCCTATGACTTTTCTCTTCTTTTTCCTCATTATTCTGAGAACTCCTATGCCTCCCTTTACCATGACTACGATGTTGACTCCTCCTAGAACTTGAACTCCGATTTTCTCTATCACCCAAATCTAGATTTTCTTTTGACTGAGGAACAGATTCACTATTATCTGACACTCCTTTCATTCTTCTTCCAGAAGACTTGTTTGAAGACCCTTTTTGTGATGAAGATGGTTTGCCTTCATTGCCCAAAAGAACCTCATGTATTGCACCAGATAGCATATCATCTTTTGATTCCTTCACGGTTGTTGAAGCAGATGGCAAGACTCCATCACCTTCATCCATTTTTAACACTATGGGACGTGGCTTTGTATGCTTTACCTTTCTGGGAATCAGCGATTGCTCGGTGAGCTTTACAAGGTCCTCTGTGGCATCACTGTGACTGACTGGCAGCAGAGGGTCATAAGCACGGGGGAAATCATTCAATTCAGTCTCATCTTTCTCTGCAGGAAGGTAATACAGTCCATGACGTTTACGGTGTTCAGCAAGCAGATATGTTGACTGAACTGATGGTGCGGCTTCATCCTTGGTCTCCATGTGTTGATGACTTCGAAGGGTAAATGAAATTGACATGGATGGAGCAATATCACCCTCAGTTAATATCATGGCAAGATCAGAAAGATTTTCCTCAAGAACAAGACCCTCAGGTACAGGAACTCTCTTTTGAGCATTCACAGAAACTGGACC
The DNA here is from genome assembly GCF_051530095.1 of Phoenix dactylifera. NCBI lineage: Eukaryota > Viridiplantae > Streptophyta > Magnoliopsida > Arecales > Arecaceae > Phoenix > Phoenix dactylifera. Next base: position 24,795,337 of record NC_143198.1, on the reverse strand, counting down.
TATCTCTTCGGAAAACATTGCTTGCATAAGGTTCATAATTTTACCAACCCCGTTTTCTTTATCTTTTTTAAAGCCCTCCTCCTCAGTCTTCCAAGCTGGAATCTCTTGCAACATATGAATCAAACCAAGAACATTCCTTGCCCGCTCCTGAACCTCTACATCATCATTCTCTGATAGCGGACCGACTGCTGTTTCGATCAAATATAGAATGCGTTTAAGAGATTCACGTGTAAAGAAGGGATCTTTCTTCTCTAACAAACTTAATAAAGAGGCAGGTTTGTCAGCAGTAGCAAAGCCATCAGCACTCTCCGTCCCAGTAATATCATCAGATAAGCAATTAGCAGAAGCAGCATTACATTCTATAGTAGACCCTCCTACGGTGGTTGAATGGCCAAGAGATGAAACTTGACTGGCTTCTAGTTGATCGATATATGAACTGAAACAAAAGGCAAGAACTTTAAACACTGCCTGAATATAAACAGCTCTCACCAATGGAGGAAGAAGACTAGTCCTCGGCTGCAGCAGTGCCTCAACAAGCTCCAACCAGTTCGTCGAGAACTCGACATACTCCCCCGAAACCCAAGCAGCCGCAGACAGTATCCTCCAGAGAAATGGGTTGCCGAGCAGAGCAGGATCGATCAAAAGATCTCGAGCCACGCGGACGAGCTCCGGCCTCGCGTCCCTGACCCTCAGCCCAATATCCACGAGCTGCCGCTCGATCTCCTCCCCCTTAGCGCAGTGTGGGTTCCTGGCCATCTCCCCGAGAAGCGAGACATACCAATCGAAATCCACGATCAGCTCGTACACATTCCTCCCGCAGGTGGTGAGAACCGCGTCGAGCATCTCGTTGGCGAACACGGGGTCGGACTTCATGGCGTAGTTGACCAACATGACGGAGATCTCGACGACGTTGGTGTCGAACACCATCCCCATGATGAGGCGCAGGGCCTCGCGGCGGATGTTGGGGTCGGGATCGGCGAGGGACTGGATCACGGAATCCCTGCTCTCTACCACGCCCCAGGAGTTCCGCGGCCCGAGAATCGTGAGGGCGCGTAGCCCAAGGTATCGGAGGTTGGGGTCATCGTCGTTGGTGAGGAACTCCTTGACCTTATCCACGGCGAGGCGCAAGGCGCGGTCGTGGTCGGGGAAGCCGGAGAAGAGGGTGCGGACGCACTCGAGGACGAGGGACTGGGCGGAGGAGCGGCGGATAAGGTCGCAGAGGGGGTCGACGAGGCGGGCAGCGAGGCGGGGCTCGAGGGGGGCGAGGCGGGCGAAGATCTTGAGGAGCTTGATGAGGACCCAGTTGTTGCGGGAGTCGGTGAGGAGGCGGTAGAACTCGGGGGCAAGGGGAAGGTAGGGAGAGGGGTCGGTGGCGGAGACGAGCTCGGCGAAGGCGCCGACGGCGGCGGAGACGACGCGGGGGTCGGGGGAGGAGAGGCAGTCGACGAGGGGCTTGACGAGGAGGGGGACGACGTCAGGGCAGAGGGAGAGGGCGTGGAGGGTGGCGACGGCAGCCTTGGGGCGGAGAGGGGAAGAATTGTTATTGTTGTTCTTGGTGTTGGTGGTGGTGCTGCTAGCGCGGGGGGAGAGGAGGGGAAGGATGTCGGGGGCGAGGTGGCGGGCGAGGTCGGGGGAGGCGGAGAGGGAGAGGAGGTGGAGGGCGAGGGAAGAGAAGTTGAGAGGGGAGGAGGGGGAGAGGTCCTTGCGGAGCTGGTGGGTGGCGAGGGGGAGGACGTCGGTGGTGGAGGGGTGGAAGGAGAGGGAGGCGGCGAGGTAGGCGAGGCGCTTGTGGAGGGGGGAGGGGGAAGGGAGGAGCTCGAGGGCGTGGAAGGCGGCCCAAGAGGCGTCGAGGCCGTGGATGGAGGAGAGGTAGGTGAGCTTCTGGAGGGCGACGGCCTTGGTGTCGGGGTCCGGGGAGCGGATCTCGCGGCGGATCTCGGCGAGAGCGCGGGAGAGGAGGGCGGGCTCGGCGCCGACGGGCTGGGAGCGCAGGGACTTGATCAGGTCGTCCAGGGAGCGCTGGAACAGCGAGTCCGCCAGGGATGGGCCCGTCGAGGACGAGGAAGAGGAGGAGGAGGAGCCTCCCGCCATGGGTAGGAGGAGGAATGCGAAGACCGAACGCGTCTGGAATGTGTTTGTTCTTGGGAGCCCCCTTGTCTACCACTTGGCACTGACGCCGGCGATTAGATTACTTGGGCCTTTGTCGAACCTCGCCGTGGAACTCGGAATTTCCGTCCCTCAGAAGGGAGCGAGATCCAAGGACCATTGGGTACAGATTTACAACCGGAGCTATCCGATCTCGTTGTATAGATCTGGGAATCGATAATCCTATACCCGCCGATGACAATCCGATCCGACATCTGCTAGGTCGGTCGCACACTCTTCACGCGTCAGTAAAATTCAGTTCCACAATTTGCAATTTGGCATGTATCAAGGAGAGTGAGGCAAATTAATAACAGATCTTTTGACCCAACACGAGTTAATCATGATAAAAATCATGAGTAAACTTACAAGAAAAAAAAAATCGGATACAAGTCATTTTTATTATCATATTATGCCAGATTACAGTGAATAATTTTTATAGTATAAGACAGATTAGTAATAAAATTGCAATCGGAATAGATTAATTTGTCGTGCATATAAGTTTTTGGTTTTCTGTATCAACAAATGTAGAATTGATTTGTGAAACAAAAATTAAGTATTATTTTATATAAATAAAATTAATACCTTTATTAATTTTGAATATTTATTAAATTTTTGCTTTGTTTAAAAATTTTGAATCTTTGTTTAAAATTGCTGGGAATTGATAATCCTATATCCACCAATGACAATCCAACCCGACATCTGCTAAGTCGCACACTCTTCACACGTCTATAAAATCTATTTCCACAGTGAGTTGATAAATGGTAATTTGTAAATAGTTTGCAGTTTGGCACATATCAAGGGAGAGCGATACAAATTAATAACAGGTCTTTTGACCCAACATGAGTTAATCATGATAAAAACCAAGAGTAAACTTATAGGAAAAAAATTTTTGATACAATAAGTCATTTTTATTATCATAGTGTGTCATATTAGAGTTAATATTTTTTATGGTATAAGAATTTTTTTTAGCAATAAAATTGCAATCGGGATAGATTAATTTGTCATGCATATAAGCTTTTGGTTTTCTTTATCAACAAATGTAGAACCCTTTGTAAAACAAAAATCAATTATTATTTTCTATAAGTAAAATTAATGTCTTATTAATTTTGAATATTTATTAAATCTTTGCTTTGTTTAAAAATTTTGAATTTTTGTTTAAAATTTTTGGGAACCGATAATCCTATACCCGCCAATGACAATCCGATGCGACATCTGCTAGGTCGCACACTTTTCAAGGGTCAATGAAATTTAGCTCCAGAGTGAGTTGGTAAGCGGTAACACACGAATGATTTGCAATTTGGCACATGTCAAGGGAGAGTGATACAAATTAATAACAAATCTTTTTTTGGTAAAAAAAAAGACTTGTTATTAATTTTTCTTTTTTTTTGACAACAAGTCTTTTGACTCAACAAGAGTTAATCATGGTAAAAACTAAAAGTAAACTTACAAGAAAAAAAAAATCGGATATAACAAGTCAATTTTATTATCGTATTGTGTCATATTACAATTAATAATTTTTATGGTACAAGATTTTTTTTAGTAATAAAATTGCAATCGGGATAGATTAGTTTGTTGTGCATATAAGCTTTTGGTTTTCTTTATCAACAAATGCAGAATTCATTTGTGAAATAAAAATCAACTATTATTTTATATAAATAAAATTTATACTTTATTAATTTTGAAAATTTATTAAATCTCCATTTTATTTAAAAATTTTGGTGTGTCTAAAATACTTAGGAATCTTGTATATATGAGAATTGTACATATCTAAGGCAAGCAAAATAAAAGTATAATTAAAATACAACAAGGTCAATGAAGTTCTATATGAAACAAGGTTTTTATATTAATAGCCAGCATCTAATTTATATCAATGTTATATCCTATTAAAAAGACTTGTCAATCATTCATTGGTATAATCTTTACAATTAAAAAGAGCATTTGGGGATTTTTAGGTCTATGAAATTTGGCCATTGATAAAATATTACTTGATTCTTAAAAAAAATTATTCTATAGTTTTGAAACAAAAATATGCAAATTACTAATTTTAATCCTCTCTCTCGCATCAAATCATCTATTTGACCCTCTAATTTATATCTTATTTAATCTTTTCTCTCTATCTAACAAACTTATTTTCCTCTATTCACGTCTCCTTTAACAACTTTACCCATCTCTACCCTCTATCTCCTATTTTGATTTTAATTTTCTATATTTTTTGTTTTTTATATTATTTTTATTTTTTATTTTATTAATTAGAATAGTTATTTATTTTTATTTTATTTAATATAATTATTTTTATCTTTTTTTTTTGATACTAAAGGTGCTTCGTGTGTCTCTATATGCTAATACAATTAAAATCTCAACACTATTATAAAGACAAATATTGAATGGTAACAAATTCATTAATACAATCTCTACCATTATAAAACAAATAGATTGAGCTTCTACTTATCATCTTGGAGACTCCATCTTAACTACATACTCTGTTACATATCTCCCTCTTTATTCGTAACTCTTTCAATAAAAATATTCTTATTAAGTTAACTATTGTTTAATCAAAAAAATGACGAGTTTATTAGCTGAAAGTGAAAATATGTTTATCCTAAAAGATGACGACCATCAATCTTTCCTCCCACATAATTGCACCCATCTCATGTGGCCTTTCTAAATGTATCTTGCTTTGGTTCTAGGCCAAGATTGATGGACCGAGATTTCGGTCCATGTCGATATTAACCAGCTCCTGAAGGTCGAGATTCTAGATTTTTTTTTTTTTGAATAGTTTCATATTATATATAGTTTCTCTTTCATCTTTGGTTTTCGGGAGGAGTAGGGGTGCAAATGGATTGGGTCGGATCGGGTCGGGTCATGAGTAACTCTGACCCAACTCGATTCCTTGTTCAGGTCCTAATTTTGGACCCAAACTCGACCTAATAGAAAATCAGGTCGGGTCGGGTCTACCGCTATATCGAGCTCTACCAGTCTACCTTACTCGCATTTCTTTTGAAGGGAGCCAAAGAAATGTATCTACCTACTGCCAACAGTCTTTCTTCGGAATTCTACTGAAGGGGTCGATCCTTCCCTTCGTTTGTTTTAGCAACTTATCCTAAGGTCTCCTCTATAATCTAGACCCAACCAAAAAAATTCGAGTTTAGTTCAGGTCAACCCATCCATGGCTTCAGAACTTGTTTACGCCCCTGCGGGCCCAAATAATTTTATAGATTCGGATCAGGTCAGGTCGTAGAATTGAAAATTCAAAATTACCAAAAATTCAAATGGGTCGGATCGGGTCTGAATTCAGCAAATCCAGACCTGACCCAAAAAATAAAATGGGTCCAATTTTAAGATCCGACCCGGCCCCATGGGTCATTCAAACGGATCGGGTCGGATCTAAACGGGTCGTGTTGGGTCGGATCACATGTCAACCCGACCTATCTGCAGCCTTAGGGAGGAGGAGTTGGACACAAGAAAGGAGGCCGCATTGACTGCAACCCCACTCCTCCAACCCAATTTAAAATCTTCGAACATCACCCTATCTCAGCTCGACCTATGACTCTTGGGTCGTTGGCCCGACCTGGCGATAAGCAAGGATATATGGGTTCTTTTCCTTGAACCTTGACTCATTGGATGTCATGATCATTCTTTCGACTCTCTTGCTAGATCTCGGATACCATTTAGCACTATATATTCATTGGGATGAGCAGCCCATGAAATCAAATTTGGACTCCCTTTGAAGAATTATACTGAGGTGGTCACTTGGGTCAACATGTAATAGATTGCAATTGCATAATCTGCAAGATTATGTGCATTTCAGCTACATTTTCCATATGGCAACAGGCAACCCCAGACAAGAGATGAGTGCCTATCTTTGATATATATATATCTTTGTGGTTTTCAAAGAATGCAAAAGGGTGCAGATAAAAACAGGAGCCCCATTACTTTCCATGACATCCAAACTTGCAGCCTTTTGTATGACCCATCCCTTTTGTTATGATGGAAAGTACTTCTAATTATCACTATCGTCGTCCTCGTCATCATCGTCAGATAAAAAATACTTGTGTTTTAATATAGGTGGTTGGCCATAGTTGTCAACCATTAAAAATAGCTAAAATTAAGGTATTGAGGGCACATATCCATCCATTGGTATATTAAAGTTTTGTCACGAACAAAGTCTTAATGGTGAACTACTAGATGCTTCTGTTGCCTAGCAAATTCCTACACCCTTAGCATAAAACCCTTTGGTTAGGTAACCCAAAGTTTAAATTAGCTTTGGTAGTGGAGGACAAAATAATCCTCATATTCTTAACTGAGGTAGTGGCTTAAATAATCTACCTCTACTAACTGTGAATCTTATGGATAGGTGCAAGAAAAAATTAGTCAAAAAATTTCAAAGAATATTGATGAATAACTTATATTTTAGTGCATCACTTGTCTTTGGATTAGTGTGGAGCATAGGAGCAATGGAAAGATGATGATGCAAAAATGAGTAAGGCTTGAGGTTTTGCATATGGTGAAACAAGAAAAGATAGCAAAATAGTAGACTAATGTCTGGGCCAAAGGCCTACAAAGAGCTCCACTAGTGGAGACTCCTTTTTTTCCTTTTAAATATTGTATAACTTTCATTTCAAAACTAGATTTGTCATATTATTTAATTCCTATTTATATATTTGTTTATTCTAATCAATATAAGATATTTAGCTTTACTAAATAATTAAAGAATTATTTAACTTTCATTGTTTCACAAAAATACTAGTAACCCTAGTTCATTTATTCTGCAATAATCTTCAAACTAACTAATTACAACTTAAGATTTCCAACAAAACTAATTTATTATTTATTTGGTTCGTTTTTCTTCAAAATTTTCATCACGATTTAGGAACTTTATTTTTAGATATTCATTATATTTGAGAAATACATTTTTCTCTTTTCCCATTGTCAAATTTTATTCAAAAGATAGACATGCTCTACAAGAAGTAATGGCCTCTTTGGCTGCCTGGTTTGAACCTTATTTCTTGCTATTGAAACCAGTAGTTAAGATTTTCTCTTTTTGACGAGAAAAAACCATGTAGACCATTGTCTATATTTCTGGCCAGATTTCTTTTCCAACTAATGTGAAGCAACGAGAAACACTATGACCATATAAAACTCCAAAGAGATCAAGCATCATAACACATTCTTCTTGTTCAAAATTGAACAAGAAGAAAATACTGTCTTTTCCTCCCCTAAGTATGTATCTGTTGATCTTCTAAACGACACCACTATGAGGGGTTATTGGACAACCAACGCCTTCCATTTGGATCCTAAGTTAGGCAAAGGGTCATGAGTCCAAAATTACAAGTAAACAACTTTTACAAACAAAAATGTGCACGGCTAATTATATTGTATTTAATTATAATATAATATAATAGTTATTATATAACATAGATTATTATAACCATGTTATACTAATTATTTTTGTCATATAATATTATAATATAATGTTATAACAACAATTATGATATATAATAATTATAAATATCAGTTCAATATGATAATGATATGTAATATTATACATATTATAAAATATTTAAAAAGTTACTAGTTGTTCATTTGCTGGTCAAATGTATAAAAAAGTATTAAAAAACAGTTTATGTTTCAAGGGGTGGTGTTCCTTGATCACTTGGAGGATTGGCAAATCTATTTCAAAATCAAATAAGAATTAAAAATACATGCACAGTTATCGATTACAAATAATTAAATAAAAATAATTTTTGTAACTACAAATATAAATATAATATTTGTAGTTGTATTGCGTGTAAGTAGAATCGCGGGTAACTACTTTGATGTGGGTAAGTGAATTCTTTTAAAACAATATAAAGGAAAATAATAGCTTTATTTTGTGAACATCAAACGCGTTAATGTATTTTTGTGTTGTGCTTTTGCCTTTCAGTAATATATATATATACATATATATATAATTAGGTTTTTTTTGTATGAATATTATTCTAAAAATTTAAATTTATGTAAATATCCTCTTCAAACTTATATTTATTTCTATACCTTTATAAAACACTATTTTTCACAAATGCTCCTAATATAACGGTTCTTCTAAGAATATTTTAGTTATTTTAATTTGAAACCGTTAATTTTTTAACGGTATTAGATGACATGAATATATATACAAAAATAAGAATAAAAAAGAATAAAATAGTAAAACAAGTATTTTAAGAAGATATATATCATGTAAATTTCGATATTTAGAAGAATATTTATGTAAAAAGTTTTATACAATTTTTTTCCAAACCTAACGGTCAACCGCTCACGTTACCTAGTTGCCATCTAACCCCGTTAGGATATCAGAAGAGTTCCTTCACAGCCGTCCCATCAACCGAAATTCTCTGGTCCACCACAATCCCCGACCACCTTATCCAGATCATTCCCCAACGAGTAAGGCTACGCAGCCCAACCAAGGCACCAAATTGTTTTCTGTGCATCACGCCACAGTGATGTTGGTGCTTTCTCGACTTCGTTGGGTAGAAAGATTTGAACTTCGAAACATTATTTCATTTTCATTACAAATGGACGAAATTACCCCCACCTGATTCCACCTGTAAGGATAAGAATCTCTCCCCCAGATCGCGAAATCCAAAACCTAGTAGCGGCAATTCCAGCGCGGAGGCTAAGGACAAGAGCTCCAAAAGTACCATAGGGGTAAAACCGTCCAAGTTGACAAACTGCGCTCGCCGTCGGATGGCACCATCTTGGAGTAAATGCGAGCCGAGGTTGGCCGGTTGACGTGGGACGTGATCCTGAAGAAATTGTTACATGGACCCCATCTAATAGCCAAATCCCAATTCCAGAGCATATATACGGTGGATAACGGGCGTCTATCATTTAATCTTGAACTGTTTGATTTAAAAAATAATAATAATAATATGGCGAGTGACCATTCGACTGGTTCATGATCTGATCCATCTAATAATTAGATGTAATATTGATACAATAATTATTAGATATATCATGTCCAGTTAGACTGATCCAATAATCATTTGTCACACTTTCTCTTACGCACTTTACTGGATCTGATCCATATAATAATCTCTCTTCAGGGTGGAGAATAAATGGCACGACGGGCCACATATTGGCCTGTCCGTAGCTACACTCCCACATTATGCCCCATGGTTTGATGATTCTCACAACAGGTATAACGCTGCCTATGAACTTTACCAAAATGTTGTTTATTTTTCTCTTTCCAAAATCTGACCCAATATGCTTGTTAGTATTGTTTAGATCTGGTCTGAAATTTTTTGATTTATGAGACTCATGTATTCGAAGCTGTAAAATTCAAACTCCTAAGAGCATCCACCAAATTTCAAATGCTGGCATTCAATTATAAACAAAATAATATAATATTTTTTTCTTTCTCTAATACATATCTACTCCATATTATGTAGTGCTAGTGTAAATAACAAATTTCATACAAAAACATTATAGTGCAGATATATATCCTTTATTTTTTGCGCCTTTCACCAACAACCCATAGCACTTTCAGTTTGATCAAAAAATAAAAATAAAAATATAGCTATTTCATACAGAGCATTTTGAAATAGTATTATTCGCACTTTATCTCATTAATTTACCAATCATTCTAGGAGAATGTTGCGTAAATAAGGCTAAAGACCGTGATAGATTACAATGGAATTATTTTTGATAGGTCGAATACGGTCTAGTCACTACAAACTATATGGACCTAAGAGATATAGAATGTAGGCCGAAGGATGCTAGCCTTATTTTAGAAAATAATTGAATTATTGGCTGGCAGTTAGACCATACGGAAGTAATGTGGAGTTATGGAAAGAAACTGCTAAAATTGTTGAGGACCATGGTAAATTAACTTGAATGATTATAAGTACAAAAAACTAATGGTTATTAGATAGTTTTAGAATTGTATTGTATAAATAATAAAATATAATATGAAAGAAAATCATTCAACCAATCAAACAATTATTTATTATATTTATCTTTATTTTTAATTTATTGTTGCTTTTATTCTTTAAATTTTTGCTTTTAGTTATCTAATTTAGGTCGTGGTATCTAGACCTATGCTATTATCTCTTTTTTTTTTTTTTTTTTTGGGTGATATGCCTCTATAATTATTCAATCCAGCCATGAACTTGTTATTCCATCTTGATCGGGGAAACAAGTATGTTATTGGTGTGATTTTTCAGCATTAAGTATCTATAGTAGTCTATTGTTGTTGGTCCATATTTTCTGTAAAAGAAAAACCTCTATGAACAGATCAATATTCCAAACCCCCGTGCTCTGACTAAACCGGTGTGGTGGCCCATCTAAGTTTTCTTATCGTCAACAGAGAAGAATATATCTGATTGTCCACGGGAGGACAGTGATTGAACGACTAGGATATGACCGATACCCGTGGGGCGAACAGTTGCATGCATAGTGGTAACTTTCGGAAACAGGTGAACGATGGGGGCTGTATCGGTAAGTTAACAAGCAAAGACTGCATTAACTTTCGGAAAATTAGGAGAGACGCAGTTCCGGAACCGCTGGAGCATAATAAAATGACCGTTATACCCCTCTACTCTTGGCTTACGGGGACGGACGGGGTGGGAGATTGGTGATGTGGGACATCTCCCACCACCCATTGGCTAACCCCCTCGCACGTGCCCGCAGTCTCGTCCGCTGACGCGGCACCGCACCTCCTCCTCTCTACGTGTCGCCGACCTTAAAAAAAAACGTTAAAAAAAGAAAATCCTTTTTATTTCCCCTTATCAACGGCTGCGGAATCGCTCTTGCCTCCTTCACCCGCTCCGTCTCCGTTCCTCGTCGAGAAGTAAATATATATATATATAGAGAGAGAGAGAGTGAGAGTGAGAGAGAGAGGAGGGAGAGAAGAGATTGAAACCTTGGAGCTCTGGAGGTTGGTCGATTAGGGTCCGGGAGAAATCCAAACCCTAGTTGGGGGAAGATTTGGTCGGTGGGTGGGGATGGCGTCGCCATTGGCGGGGGACGGAGTTCTGGCTTTGATACCCCAAAAGCCGGTGAATTCCATCGATCTGGCTTCCTCCTCGTCCTCGGTGTTCTCTTCTAACGGATGCATAAAGAACTCGGCCCAAAAGTCTCCGATCCTGGTCTTCTTGTATTTCCAGAAGGCAATCCGGTCGGAGCTCGATCGGCTCCACCGGACGGCGGTCAAGTTCGTTACGGAACGCAGCGGGGACGTGCAGTCGCTCGCGGCGCGCTGCCGCTTCCTATTTTCCATCTACAAGCACCACTGCAATGCGGAGGACGAGGTACTGGTGCATTTTCTCGCTCTTCTTTGGGGAAAAATTGCGATTTTGTAGGGCTTGCTTGGTGGTAATAGTTCTCGTGTGAGTAGTGATGAATCCGATAAGCTTTCTTACTATAAATGATTGGTTTTGTGGATTTTGAGGCCTTGATTGCTGGAAATTTGAATCTGAAAAAATTTTGACTGGATGAGTGGGGTCAGCTTGCAGAAAATGATGTAAGATAGTGCAAATTAGAAAATTATCTGGACTAGGAGGTGCTAGAAAGGGTCGTTTATTCGGAGCATAATTTTTTTTTTTTGGGCGGGGCGGGGCTGGGGGATGTTTCTTTTATCTGTTTTGGGCTCAAAAGAAGATTTTGTTCGCATCTTGATTCTGTTGCTTTTTACTCGTGTTCAATATTCCAGTCAATCAATGCACCAAAAGTAGAATATTCTTACACTAGCCCTTGCTTGGAAATCAAGACATCTATTAATTTCTACTGTTAGTGATGTGTGGTTTCAGTCAGCTAACTGCCGTGCTAAAAGTTCTTGTACTGAAACTGTACCTTGAGAGCTTGTAGATGTGGTGAATTGAAGGTCTTTGTTAACCTTCCCAACAATGTCTCAGTGAAAGATGTTATTATCATTTCATTAGGCTGTGTCGGGGAATGATACTCTGAGGTTTGAAATTTGTAAGAAATTAGGATTGTTGAACTGTCAAGGTCAGAGGATGCAGATTACACTACATTTACACTTGATGGTAGAGTTTTAGGATGTGATTTTGCAATGGCTTTGGGACTTTTTGGTGCAGACTAGGATCATATTCAATGATTGAAAATTGTTGTAGATTAAAGCCTGTGGATTTGTTTGCTCTTTGTGCTGCAGAAGATTAAATCCATCTTTTTATTGGAGCTAAAAATAAAGACCTTTACACTTCTGAGATTCCATGTTCTTCAGCATTGATCTGCATATTTCATCCTATGCTTTCTTAGCAAGTCTCCGACAGAGAATTGCAATAAGTATTGTGATCAAACTACATCTCTATGTTTCTGCTCCAACAAGCAAACTACATGACTGGGTAATGCTGGTTTCATGAAGACTGAATTTCCTGTCAAAGTTTTAAGAGATCAGGCTTGCTGTGCCTTGACTATGGGTTAGTATCGAGCAGTTCCACCCATGGCATACTTTTCTTGTATATAAAAGAAATTTGCATTGACAATCACCATCTGGTGACTACCAGAGCTGTCTATACCTCTGTGGGGAAAAGAGGCCTTACTGCAATAGTTTCAAAGATCAACCTCATTAGCATCATGTCCTAGGACCTGACCCTCCTGATCATCCTTTATGGTAGCTGACTAGCTGTGGTTACTTGCCAGACATCAGGATACAAGCTATCATTTTTCAGTATCTTTATACTCAAAGCACAGAAACACGTCATTTGACACGATGTCCTGGTCTTCACTAAGTTACTTTGCCATTGCACAACTAGCTTATAGGTTGGCCTTGAAGCTTTAGGAATGCAGATAGAAAGTTTGAAAGGTGCTTTTTCAGCTTCAAAATTTAGAAGTCATCTAGGAGTTGTCCTCAATTATGTGGAGTAAAAACTGGGCATCTAATTCTGAATCAAAATGGAGTTTGCACAATACCTTGCTGCTGCCACCTCCTTGAACATGTATACTCTAGCATGTGAGAACAGCTTCCACACTGATACATTGTTCTTGCTGAACTCTATGGAATCTGATAGACAATACTGCTGGTAATTCAGGGGGAAAGGCTTTCATCTTTAGCCACCTTTATTCTTCATATCCACCTCATGGTCTTCGTCATGGTTCCACTGCATGTTCACTGCACTCTTTAGTTTTATAGAGGTAAAGTATAACCTTTTCTTTTCGGCAGCTGGTGCTAAGTGAAAAAGTACTTGGTTCTTGGCAACTAATTCAGATTTCACATGTCTTGAAATCCTCTTTATAGAACTCCTATACCTTAATCTTAACACTTCTCCTCCATCACTGGCAAGGCATAAGCATGTGGGGGAACCACTATACAGCTTGTTGGGTCCTAAACTACTGTCCAAAATTGTGATATGGTAAGATAGTGCCTTATTGTCTTATGTATCTGCGGCAGGTATGCCATGCTGGTGCTCACTGCCCTGGTGGTGGTTGGCCTCAGAATCCATCCTTTGGCTGGCAGCAACCCCATCCTCCCGGTTTCCTGAGAACTCGTCCAGGTGGTTTGACAATGACGCTGAAGACTGCTAGAACTGAGATGCCTTCAGTCTCCCAATGCCATCTAATCAAACCGTTCCCCCTCCCCACCCTTGCCCCAGCCTCGCTGCCTCCCACATCTCCCCAAACCCTAACCCTAACCCAAGAAGAATCCAAGTCCTCTTCTTCCAAATTCTCTTACTTGATATCCTTAGGCTTTAGGACCTCTTAGTCTTCGCCCTTGAAGTCCATCGCTAAATGTCAGCTAACTATGGATATCCTATATAGGGGATTGCTGTGTGACTTCCCATGAATTCTCCAAGACAATGGATTAGAATTAACTCCTTTTGCTTCCTCAGTATTTGCATGATTGATTTTTCTTGGCTTACAGTACCCGTTTTTGGCGGTCCATTTGTATAGTTTATAGTTTTTACAATTCCTCCAAATTCCTCTGTCATAAACAAGTTGAAGGTTCAACAGCTTTTACTTTATGAGTTACTTTTTCCTAGAATGGCTTACCTGCCTGTAAATTTCCAAGGTTTTTTTGCATCTGATATCTGTCACTATCCCATATCCATAAAAACTCAAAAGTTACAATGGAAACAATACAAAATGCCTAAATTACTTCTAGCATTTCTCAACCTAAAATTTTTAAGAAACAAAATATCCAGGCAAAGATCCTGCATAATTTACAAGTGGATCTCTCTTGGAGGATTGGCAAAGAAAAATACTTTCTTTCAATTTGCTAAGGCAACTTTGAAATGTCAGTTTTGATGATTTGGAGTCAAAGTCCTTGGAATTGAAGAGACTAAAATCCTTGTCATCTCAACAAAAAATGACCCTTCTAGTTTTTTTTTTAAAATGTTTTATTGTTCTTCATTAGATTCTAGCAGATCTCCGAGCATCTATTTTTTGATGGTTACCACTAGTAAGTAGCTATATTATATGGATCAAAATGTTTAGTGGGTCAATCAATCATAAGCATAAGATGAGTTATGCTATGATGGTGATGCAAGAGTGGATGCATGGTAAAGTGGGGGAAATAATTGAAATATAGAGAATTGATACAGATGTTACCGGCAGAGGATAAAGCAAGGGCAAACATGTGATAGTTTGGGCATATTTGGCATCCAGCAGATGCTTAATTAATTAATTTATTTACCTATCTATATATTTATTGTGCAGGCAAGGGGATCATGGCCGTGGAGGGCATCTCGAGTAGAGGTTAATTGGTTGGGTTTGAAATATACAAGAAGAGACTGAGGAAGTCTTGGTTGGGTATAACGAGAAATGGTTTTTAATTTGATTCCTACTGTAGATAGAAACCTTTGATAGAGGACACCTATTAAGTAATTCCATATGGGGACCCTGAATTGGATGATTTTTTTATTTCTATTTTTTTCCTTCTGGATGTACCAAATATATGTGATCTTGTAGTAACCTTATCTAGACAACATTTTTTTGCCTTTGTCTAAAATGGACACTGTAATTGGCTTAAGTTGACACCAGTTGGCTCTTGTGGATGCTTTTTGTTGGCATACTAAAACTTAATTGGCTAAATTGTTGTAAATACTTAATCTATTCTAATATTATTTTTTATGGAAGGTTCTCTTGGGGGTTGAGTACATACACCCTCTTTTGAATTTATTTAGAGCTGAAACTTTTTTTCATAAGTACAATTAAAGTAAAATAAATTGCAACAAATTGCGAAGCTTTATGCTGAACCTCAGTTTGCTTTTTTTTTTTTCTTTTTTTGAAGAGGGGAGTGGGGCTGTGGACGATTGTAGATCCTAGCAATGCATGCTTAATCATTCTAATACAACCACTTTTAAGTGACAAAAAATGGTTCATGGCAATCGGAATGCTTGTCACAATTGTGTCCACAAAAAGTTAATTTGGAATCGATAAGCAAATAATTTTCCTCAATATGACAGGTTATCTTTCCAGCTCTTGACATCCGAGTCAAGAATATAGCGCGGACGTACTCTCTCGAGCATAACGGGGAGAGTAATCTTTTCGATCAGTTGTTTGACTTGCTAAGCTCAGATGTGCAAAATGATGATATTTTTCGACGAGAGCTTGCTTCCTGCACTGGGGCCATTCAAACATCAGTTAGTCAGCACATGTCCAAGGAAGAGGAGCAGGTACATGCCTTTCCAATTTTCATACTGACTGCGAAGATATAAATCATTTTACTGAATTTACTTCCATATGTTACTAGTTCAGAAAAGGTGCTAGAGAATCTATAGTTTAACCATTCGGTGTCATCGTGATATTTTTGATAATGAATGTAAAGCTTCCAACTGACCTGGTTGTTATGAATTACGTCATTCACTTTAAAAATCACTGTATCTTACCATTTCAGTATCTTATAATTAAAGAATTTTTGTATGCATGTGGTGTTGAACTCTAAAATTAGTGGGCTGTTAGATGCATCAGACTGATTTTGTACTGATTTTAGCTGGCTTCTCTGCACATGTTTCCTTCCTGCTATGGTAGCTTGAACTTTGTCTTGGTATTTGCATACTGCGCTGGCATATTGCCAGCAAGAATGGAACCAATGTCCTCAAATTAATATGTCAATCACTAAGAATGACCTTATAAGAACACTTGCTCATCTGAATACATTTCTCTCATAAATTCAAGTGGACTAGTAGAATGTTAAATTGTTAATATAATGCCCACTTTCCTAATCCAATCGACATAGGTCTTGTAATGCTAATCAAGTTGTTTATTACTTTTGTGATGGTGATCACTAAAAAGGCCTTGTTTGGCATCCTTCCCATCTGAGAACAATTCTCTCATAAATTTAAGTGAATTAATAAACTGTTGAATTGTCAAGATACCCTCCACTGTCGTAATCCAATCAGTGGAAGGTCTTGTAATGGTCATCAAGTTGAGTATTGTTTTTGCGAAGATGATTAATTCGAGATCACAATTGAAAATATCAATTTAGTTTTTTATGGGTTCATGTGTAGCAAAATGGCAGCTTATGAACCCATTGCAAATTTGCAATGGTCGTATAGAAGGATATAGTCAACATGTTGTGAGAAATGATTGCTGTTTACCTATGTTTTGCTAAACGCAGCTATATTTCTTTCATTATATAAATTGAAAATTGTTGACCATCTAATACGAAAGGTATGCCAATCATTAATTTGAGGGATAGTTGAGGGTGCTAATTCATGCCCTTTTAATTGATGGAAATATGTGGCTTCTTCTTGGGTTTTTTTGTGTGTCTAATATGATCTTATGATATAGTTTGATTTTGCAACCATGGCAGATTTTAGTACTATCTCTGTCACCATTTTTTGCCACCAATCATAGAACAAAGCTTCATTTCAAAGTGATCAAGCATTAGATCTTCCAATGGTTGGAATTGGCTGCCAAAATTGTGCTAAGCGAAGGTATCAAGATGCATTTGAGCAGTCTATAATCAGATTTTAAGTATTGAATCTAGTATTAATATAGCAATTTCTAGTTTATTATTTGAAGTCCTTGAAGTCAAGAGGTGGTGGGGACACAGACCACCGTTTCCAGCATGTTTATAGACATCGCCGGCGTGCATAGCACTTTGGCCCTAGTGTTATTTTCTTGTGTATTCTCGTTTATTTATTATGTATTTTCGTCTTTTGTTAGTTGCTGGCTTGTTATGACTGTATTTAGCTATTGTAGTGAACCATGATGTTGTTGGATCATGGGTAGTTACATGATCACTTGTGCATAGGGGGCTATATATGGAACCCCCATGTCTCCTGTTTTAGTTAGAGAGTATTTTGGAATGAAAACTTTGTCTTGACATATGGCGGACTCCAGATCTTCCCTCCCCTCCCCTTTCTATTCATATCTTCTTCCCTAAATCACCTATCCCGCATCAGTTTGGTATCAGAGCACCCCGGTTTTGCCACTGTTGCCAAAACCTCTCCCTTTCTGGGCTGCAGTGGGACAGAATACACACACAAAAAAAATTCTTTTGCTGTCTCCTTGTTTCCGAAAACTCCCACAGAAGTTTCACCCTGTGTATGGCGGAGCAGCGCCGGATTCCTGGATTCAGGTGGGCGCACGAGATCTACGCTGTACCCCGACCACCACGGACGTCGGAGCGTGTTGAAGGACCACGCCCAACCCGTGTGACCAAAAAAGGAAGGAGCCTCACCTCCCTTTTTTCGTCTCTGTCTCTCAGTTCCATCGTAGCAGCCGCAGACCCCACTCACAGAGAAGAGATCTGGGAAGAGAAACGGTGCTCGGAGCGGGTGGCCGGCTGCCGTCCACCACCGTAGGCCACGGGATCCACTCTGCAGCAGTAGCCACAGAGTCCGGAACCATCTCCCGAAACCGTCGGGAGGTTGAAGGAGTATTGGTTAACGGGTAAGTCCCTCACCCGTTACCCAGTTTATTAGCCTGGATCCACTCCCAAAAAAAAAGAATGCTGCACGTGAGTCGCACAAGCTAGTCACAAAAAAAAAGAGTAGTACCTCTTCGTCTTCCCTTACGACCAACCGCCCGCCCGCAGAGCTGCCGCCGGCAGGTCGTTGCGTCGCCCTTTGCTGCCACTGAGCCGCCTCTCCTATTCGCCGTGAGGCCGTCCTCGTCCGCCGAAGCCGTTCTCCTCTGCGACCGCACACACCGCTGCCCCGGTCACACCGCTGCCCCGGTCACACCGCCACCACCCCTTTCATCTTCTCCGCTGCCTCCACCCTCCACCAAACCCTCGAGTTCACTTCATTTCTTCTCCCTCCCAGCTCACCGAAACCACTCTCCCTCCCATATCTCATCCCTCAAACCCTAATCCTTTCTTCTTTTCCCTCCCATCTCACTGAGACCCCTCTTCCTCCGTGCCGCCCCTTCCGACTTCCGTCGCTACCTTCGCCCACGCTGTCTCGCCGCTTCCATCACTTTCCAACTCTCCGATCTCTCCGTCAGATCTCTCCCCCCCCCCCCCCCCCCCCCCGCGTCTCCCAGATTTTACTAAAGTTTTTGAAGTTTCTTGTGATGCATCTGGCATAGGTATAGGTGGAGTCTTAAGCCAAGAAGGTCACACCAGGGACAATAGTGACTACCTTATGGTTGATGCTTTTTTGTTCCGAGGAAACAAGCTGTGTATCCCTCAAACATCCCTTAGAGATTTTTTTGTTTGGGAACTCCATGCGGGAGGAATAGCTGGCCATTTTGGTAGAAATAAGACCATTGATATGGTCAAACAAAGATTTTATTGGTCTAGTTTAAAACAGAATGTTGCGAAAATTGTTAGTCAATGTTGTATTTGTCACTTATCCAAACAGCGCAAACAAAACACTGGCTTATATACCCCCATTCCTGTCCCAGACCGTCCTTGGCAGGACATTAGTATGGATTTCGTGCTAGGATTGCCAAAGACTAGAAGTAAGCATGATTCCATTCTCGTGATAGTGGATCGGTTCTCTAAGATGGCATATTTTCTGCCCACTTCCAAGATTTCTGATGCCTCCAAAGTTGCGCGGATAATCTTTGATGAGGTCATTAGACTCCACGGGCTTCCAAAATCGATAGTGACTGATAGAGATGTTAAATTTGTTAGTTATTTATGGAAGATCCTCTGAAATTTTATGGGCACAAAGCTTAAATATTCCACAGCCTATCACTCTCAGACAGATGGTCAAACTGAGGTGGTCAACCGCAGCCTAGAAAACTTTCTACAATGTTTAGTGGGTGACCACCCAGGTAATTGGGATCTTCTCCTATCCATAGCTGAATTTGCCTACAATAGTTCTGTGAACAGGACCTCTGGCTTGAGTCCTTTCGAAATTGTTTTAGGCTATGTTCCGCGAAAATCTGTTGATCTTATCCCAGTAGCACCTAACAACAGAATCTCTGAGACCGCTGAGTCCTTTGCGCAACACATGCAAAACTTACATAAAGAGATTAATAAGAAAATTGAAATCAATAATGCGAGATATAAAATGGCTGTTGACTTACGTCGACGTTATCACGAATTTCGAGTGGGTGATGATGTAATGATTAGAATCAGACCTGAACGGTTTCCACCAGGAGTTGTTAGCAAATTGCACGCCCGAAGTATGGGTCCATACAAAATTCTGAAACGGGTTGGATCTAATGCATATGTGGTGGATATTCCAAGTGATTTTGGAATTAATCCAGTTTTTAACGTAGAAGACTTAGTTGCCTACCGAGGTCCGACAACTATTCCTGTAGACCCATCCAATGAGCCTGACATTGACCTCATATCCAATTTTGAAAATATATCTCCTGCTCCTGCCTTGCCTTCTGTATCTTTTTCTCCCTCGATCACAGACATAGTGGAACAGATTTTGGATGATCAGATTGTTAGTACGCAGAGCGGTGGTTATCAGCGATATCTTGTCAGATGGCATGGTCGACCTCCGTCAGATGATACCTGGATTAGCAGAGATGAGCTTCAGCGACTTGCTTCAGACCTGTTGGAGCATTACCAGACATCCGTTTCGCCAAAGGCGAACTCTTCTCAGCTGAGGGGAGTTGGTGGGGACACAGACCACTGTTTCCAGCATGTTTATAGACGTCGCCGGCGTGCATAGGACTTTGGCCCTAGTGTTATTTTCTTGTGTATTCTCGTTTATTTATTATGTATTTTCGTCTTTTGTTAGTTACTGGCTTGTTATGACTGTATTTAGCTATTGTAGTGAACCATGATGTTGTTGGATCATGGGTAGTTATATGATCACTTGTGGGATCATGGGTAGTTGCATAGGGAGCTATATATGGAACCCCCATGTTTCCTATTTTAGTTAGAGAGTATTTTGGAATGAAAACTTTGTCTTGACATCTGGTGGACTCCAGATCTTCCCTCCCCTCCCCTTGCTATTCATATCTTCTTCCCTAAATCACCTGTCCCGCATCAAGGGGGTTGAATATCTCCCAACATAGTTACGTAGAAATCTTGTCCTGGACAAGGATAAACTAGTGAAGCACAAGTGATATCATGGGGGTTATGGAATGATGATGTTTTTGGATGTCACTTCCTGGTAGCATGCTAAAACTGATTGTTGGCTATATTTGCATAGGTGTGTGTATGTTTGAATGAGTGTGACACATTGACA
Organism: Phoenix dactylifera; assembly: GCF_051530095.1. Lineage (NCBI taxonomy): Eukaryota > Viridiplantae > Streptophyta > Magnoliopsida > Arecales > Arecaceae > Phoenix > Phoenix dactylifera. The sequence goes on along the minus strand of NC_143198.1, from coordinate 24,774,650 downwards.
TTATGCACATGTTGGATGGCCAACAACTAGAAAGAAGGTGTAAAGGCTGCGCTTGAAAGTCCTCAAATCACACTAAGAAATGAAGAAACAATAACATATTGCTTTAAGGATATGAGAAATCATTAAAGAGTTTTGCACTTGTAAGAGTCAAAAAATGGGGCCAGAGCAAGGCATTTGCAGTAACAGTATCACCAAGACAGTGGAAAAGGCATCAAAAAATAACTCCTCAAAATGGCTTGGTGAATGCATAAAAGGGTTTACAATGATCCTGTTGCTTTAGTTCGATGTAGATCTGAATAATTTATCGGAGATCAATCCACTGAATGCTAGTTTTTACTACACAGGGATGCCTTGCTCTATATTGGATGATAGATCTCTAAAACAAGAGTAAAAGAGGCCATGAAACTTTAGATGATGTTCAAGGAATAGCCAATAATCTTAATTTCAAGTTGGATAATTTCAAACTCCTGATGAAGGAAATGTAGCTTGAACAAGCTCTGCACTCTGCAGTTATGGAGCAATAGGAATGAGCAGCAAGCAAATGGATTTCCAAACATTTCCTACAATGCTTTGTTTGGTGCTATGAATTGCTGCTATGAATCTCTCTATTTCCAAGCGCAGAAAGCCTAACTATTTCAACTTCTGGGAAACTAATGCTGATGGCACATTTTGCTGATTTTAAGGTTCCAGTGATGGACGCCAACTGATAGGTTTGATGATGCTAATTGATGACTAAACTGTTGGACTGATGAACTGAAGCTCCAATTATTGCCGGTGAGAAACAAGGCCGAGAGATAAGAATTGGAGCTAACTGTGTACTCAGCACAACAGCCCAAATATACAAAATCACCAAGGTGGTAACTAAAATATCAACTGCACAAAAGAATGGTGCATATAAAGCTGATATACAACAAGGATTCAAGCGTTAGTGTTATGGGCATATCCACAAGTGGTGCTATGCCAAAAGATATAAAAACAAAAAGAGGCTGCGCACCTAAAGGTATCAAGCCATTTTTACCCGTGCTGGCTTGGCTTGGTACCCTGTGATGTGCAGGATATTGCAGCATACATGCATGTGCAGTGTCGGCACCTTGGTGGCACAGCATGGCATGGTCAGCATTTGAATCCTTGACGTGCAGTACGGCCCTTATATGCTCTTAGTATGCATGCACACAGATATACATACATAAATACATACATGTATATATGTCTTGAACTATTAAATTCGTCACGAGTAGAAATTTTCATTACAAAAGGGCAGGGTATGCCGAACTGGACCGAACCATCCGGTTCCGCCCGTACCGAGCCGACCCGATAGGAAATCGGGTCGGTTTGCCTATTGGAAGCGATTCTGGCCCCGAACCGTCCGGAATGGATTCCGAACTGCCCAGAACCGGTCGGAAAAGGCTCGAACTGGACCGAATCGTTCGGAACCTGCCAGAATCGTTCGGAATTGTTTGGAACCGGCCGAAATCGTTCAGAACTGTTTGGAACCGGCCGGAATCGTTTGGAACCGGCCCAAAACCGGCTGGAACCGTTCGGAACTAGCCGATTCCGTTCGAACTCGGTGTGAACTGTCCAGTTTGTACCGAGTCGACCTGGTTTAGAACTGGGCCCCCTCCTCTGCTTCTTTTGTTAAAAGCAAGTGTTAGGAAGGCCTTCAGCCTTTCCAACAATTTGTTTTGGAATTCGTTTAGTCGTAAGACGGCTAAACAACTCTCCCTTCTCTCCAATTTGCGAAATCACACCGATTTAACGCAATTGAAGGAAGATCTAAGTCTAAATAAGGTGTGCTTCCTCTTTTCTATTTTATTCCCTTTATTTTTTTTGCTTGAAAAAATAGAAATTTGCCTCTTGACTATGATAATGAGCGGGATATCTACGAGAGGCATCTTCACTCGACAAGATTTTAGATATTGGTATGTATGTTGTACTTTAAATATATGTAATTGATTGTATTATTTTATATTTTTCATCTCACTACTTGATTTGAGAATATTTTATGTTGCTTTTTATAGCATGCAGCACCTCACTAATCATTTTATGTTTTATATCATTTTAAAACAATAAGATGCATCATTTAGGTTAATCCGGGATCATAGAAACATCAAAAAATATCAAAAAAGCATCAAATTAGACTTAAAATCATCGAAAAAGTTTTAAAAGATTGATTACCAATTAATTTAATTTGAAAAACTCCAAAAAAAATTGGGCGTGCCGATATAACTTGAAAAACTCCAAAAAAAATTGGGCGTGCCGGTATCGGCATGCCCAAGCATACCGTATGTCGGTACGGTACTGATTCGGTACCGTACCGACCCGTCCGCCGACCGGTAGGGGTTTCGGTACTGCCATACTAGTTTGGCGGATCTTGCAAAAAAGTTTAATTGCATGTTAGTTGCTCGACACATTGATGTGGTTGCCCACTTATTTATTTTCAAGCAAATTGTCCTTTTCATATTATATTCTTTTACTAATCTTTTTCATAATATTATTCTATTAGATATTCTTTTTAGAACAATAGATAGAATCCTTAGATCGACATTATCTCAAATTCAGTAGGTTTCTAAAAAAGGAATTGGAAAAACCTGTTCTTTGATCTTGTTTTGATCTGTTTAATTTTGTTGAAATTTAAACATTAAAAATATGATTCTTGGACCAGCTCGAGTAATGTAAAAAGGATAAGGTAAATTTTTAAGTATAATACTGGAAGTGTGTCTATCACTTTGACAGAGTGTCAACTAATATTCAGTGTAAAGTTACACCTAAAATTGACTCTCCTTGAATGGAGGATTCTTTTATGATTGCCCTGATAGCAATTAATAGGTCATCTATTCAGCTTGCATAGGCCATGAAATGGTATTTAATACGTGTAACTTGACAGACTAGTTTGCCACACTTTGCTCCAGTTCACTGAGGTGACTAGGTTATTTTAGGAGGTATTTTGGTTATTCAGGTTTGACAAGTATTATAGATTTGGTGTTTCCACAAATCTTTCATATGGAAAACCATTCTATGTAGGACTCAATATTGCAAGTAAACAATGATTAAGTGTTATTGAGCAGGTGATTTAGTTTAGTATGAGTTCCTTTTTCATCTGTCTTCTAGTTTATTCACTTGTTGTATTTGTTCTTCCTTTGTCTAACAGTTCGATATCTTGGTACAATTTTACATATTGATCTTGTCCATGATACCATATGGTTAATCTCTATCTGTGGAGCATTTGCAGCCAACTATTAGTGTTTGCTAATTGTTTGGTAGTGTTACAGGTATACCCTTTGCTTATTGAGAAGTTTTCATTCGAAGAGCAGGCTGATTTGGTCTGGCAGTTTTTATGTAGTGTCCCTGTGAATATGATGGCAGAGTTTCTTCCCTGGCTTTCATCTTGTATTTCACGTGATGAACACCAAGACATGTTGAACTGCATGTGCAAGATAGTACCAGAAGAAAAGCTCCTTCGACAGGTAAGAACGCCTTTTTATTTTTTCCCCGCTTTTCATTCCACCTTGTAAACCCTTTGAACAAGCTGCATTTGATGTTAGTTGTAAAATAATAAAGGTCATTTTCGCCTGGATGGAAGGAAAAGGCACAACCAACATGGGGCAGAGTTACTGTGATGATTCTCAATTACAGAGCTGTCTCAGTTGTGGGCCTGGCAAATTGGTTGATCACGCTGAGAATCACACGTGTGCATGTGGACGTTCCAAGATTGGAAAGAGAAAACATACAGAAACAGAGCAGAGTGCTGTTGATTTTCTTGGGGTTCACCCAATAGATGAGATATTGCACTGGCATAATGCTATCAGAAAAGAATTGAATGATATTGCAGAAGAAGCTAGGAGGATTCAACTTTTGGGAGACTTTTCCGATTTGGCTGCCTTCAATGCAAGACTACAATTTGTTGCCGACGTATGCATCTTTCATAGGTATAAGGCTTCTACTCTTTTTTGGAAGGAATTTCAGTGGAAATTTTAACAGTCATTAGTTTGTCTGAGATAATGAGCACCCACCATTGGCTGGTTAAAAATCAGTATATTAATACTTCGCTCATGTAACTGCTACTTTCATATTGGCATTTTTTCAAGTTCTTTTTTTTTGTCATGTATTTTTCTCTTCCCATTGTGAGTGGTTTGGCCGCTGTTGTTGCGTGAATATGGATGTGGGTTTAGGATTTGGTCTGGTTTCTGGAATAGGACTATCATGTCAGAAAAAAACAAAAAAAATTCTAACCAAACATCACATACACTAGCTTCTATCAGGATGCTGTTCCTTAAGTTCTGTAGGACCTGTTCGACATCCCTTGTTGTGTGTTGAATACAGTTCATGTTAGGCTCATGAACCATGTATGGACAGAGTAGAACATGAATTACAAAAGTTTGAACAAGACATGCATTTCATCAAGGACACGTGCTAATCTTGGACACCACCAACACATGCTGGTCATTAGAATAACATAATATAGATTAAAAAAAAAATGGAAATAAAACTTGAATGACAGCCCCTGAAACAGTCTTGCTAGAGTTACTAATCATGGCTTGAAGTTCTCTTTTCCTTCTTTTTTTTTCTTTCCAATAACCAGAATGCTTTTGTACTCATGCAGTATTGCTGAGGATCAAGTCATATTTCCTGCAGTAGATGGGGAAGTCTCCTTTGCACAGGAGCATGCAGAAGAAGAAAGTCAATTTAACGAGTTCAGGTGTTTAATTGAACAAGTTCAGAGTGCAGGAGCAAAGGTAACACCTGCAGAATTTTACTCTGAATTATGCGCACATGCTGATCAAATAATGGACACAACTCAGAGGCACTTCTGTAGTGAGGAAGCTGAGGTAGGTTTAATAGTGGAAACATGGACTTTATTATAGCCGTGAAATTTGCGCTCAAAGGTTTGCTTTTCGCCCCTTCTTCCTTTAGGTTCTTCCTCTTGCCAGGAAGCATTTCTCTCCTGAGAAGCAGCGGCAACTTCTATACAGAAGTATATGCGTGATGCCATTAAAATTGTTAGAACGTGTTTTTCCATGGTTTGTCACAAAGCTAAGTGATGGGGAGGCAACGTCTTTTCTCCAGAATATGTATCTGGCAGGTTGTCTGCTCATGCTTCACATTTTAATGTCTTTATGTATGTTGCATGGATTTTTTTTTATGATTTTTTTCTCATTCATCTAAGCCGTTTGAGATGTATTTGAAATGTGTGGTGCAGCTCCATCATCTGAAACTGCACTTGTTACTCTTTTCTCTGGATGGGCATGCAAGGGTCGATCCCAGGATATCTCCAATTCTGGCAAGTTTGTATGTTTGACTTCGAAGGTAATTGGTTGCTGTCCTTTAAATGAGAAATACGAGTTGGAAGAAGATTATAGACAAATGGTCTGTGCATGTGCTTGTCCACTTAGCACTAAGGAAAAATCATCACTTCTGCAATATGAGGATGATTCTAGGCCTGTTAAACAATGCAACTTCTCAGGAACATGTGGACATGCTAATGACAATGGTCATTCAGAAACAGTTGACAATCAAAAATCGTTGTCTAGCAAAAACCCTTGCTGTGTACCTGGGTTAGGGGTTGATAGCAGTAACTTAGGGATAAGTTCATTGACTGCTGTGAAGTCCTTGCGTTCATTGTCTTACAAATGTTCTGCTCCTTCCCTAAATTCCAGTCTCTTTAACTGGGAGACAGACATTATGTCATCTAATGCGGAGAACAATGCGAGGCCAATTGACAATGTCTTCAAATTTCATAAAGCAATCCGCAAAGATTTGGAGTATTTGGATGTTGAATCTGGAAAGCTTATAGATTGTGACGAGGCCTTTCTTCGGCAATTCAGTGGAAGATTTCGTCTTTTGTGGGGTCTATATAGAGCTCATAGTAATGCTGAGGATGAGATTGTATTTCCAGCTTTAGAATCGAGGGAGACTCTTCACAATGTGAGCCATTCATACACTCTAGACCATAAGCAGGAGGAAAAGCTATTTAAAGATATTTCTGAAGTTCTTACAGAGCTTACACAGCTGCATGATGTCTTGGGAAGGACCAATGCTAAAGCTGATGCAGCTGGAAGTGGTTCCAATTCTTCTGTTCAGGGTATTGATTGGATGAGGAAACAAAATGAACTTGCTACAAAGCTTCAAGGCATGTGCAAATCTATACGGGTTAGTCTGGATCATCATGTTTTTAGGGAAGAACTTGAGTTGTGGCCATTGTTCGACCAACACTTTTCAGTGGAGGAGCAGGATAAGATTGTTGGTCGTATAATTGGAACAACAGGGGCAGAGGTTCTCCAATCAATGTTACCATGGGTAACTTCCGCACTTACTCAAGAAGAGCAGAACAAGATGATGGATACATGGAGGCAAGCAACCAAAAACACAATGTTTAATGAGTGGCTAAATGAATGGTGGAAGGATGCTCCTGTATCATCACAGGATGCAACAGAGTGCTCTGTTCTTTCAAAAGGTCTTCTCTTTATTTTTTTTCGGGCACTTTGTATGCTGCAGGAAGTTTTGACTGTCTTTATATAAAAGGAGTATGTGGATATTCTATTTTGTATATAAATTGTTGTATTTACTCTTCTTTTTGGCCCTTTAGGAACTGATTACCAAGAAGGAGTTGACCAAAGTGACCAGATGTTTAAACCTGGCTGGAAAGATATATTTCGGATGAATCAGAACGAACTCGAGGCAGAGATACGGAAGGTTTCTCGAGATCCAATGCTTGATCCACGAAGAAAGGCATATCTTATTCAAAATCTCATGACAAGGTTAGTTGTACTAATAACCATTCATATGTGTCATAATTTTTTGTTCACAAGTCCTGTAATGAGTAGGAAATGGTTATTGCAGCCGCTGGATAGCTGCCCAGCAAAAGTTACTGCAAGCAAGAACTGAGGAAACAACAGAAGGGGAAGATGTACCTGGATGCTCTCCATCATTTCAAGATCCAGAAAAGCAAGTATTTGGCTGTGAGCACTACAAAAGAAATTGCAAACTCCTTGCTGCATGTTGTAATAGGTTGTTCACATGCAGATTCTGCCATGATAAAGTCAGTGATCATCCAATGGACAGGTGTCACTCTCTTCCACTTAAGTCAACTTAGAGATGCATACTGACAACTTATCTGCAAATAAAATATGCTTTAAAGTTGTAAATGAAAATGGTAAGATCAATTGAAACCTATTCAGAAATATGAAGACTTTGAATTTATGGATGAAATTATTTAAAATATTATCTTCTGTAAATCTGTTCTAACATGTTAGTTTCTAATGGTAGTTCTTGTTATAACTCTACTCGAGTTCATTCATTTTATTTGCAGCTACATTTTTTTTATTGTACTGATATTTATGTGTCTTTTGGGTGACGGTTGAGGGGCTATGCAGTAGCTGGAGGTCATTGGGTACATGAATGCAGAATTTATTGGCTTGTTGGAGCTGCAGAGCAGTTGTAGGTTTTGTAGCTTAGAAAGAGAGATGCCTTATTGCTTTGCAAACCACTTTTTAAACATGGAGTAGAAAACTGTAATGGCTTATCCTGGGGTAAATTGGAAATGTAGAAAAATAACTGCCATAGTTCTTAGTCTTGGATTATATATATGGTTGCTTCCTGCTCTAAAAAAGGAAGATGATATTTTTCCCCTTTGCTGGAGAAGGGATGACAACCTATTCAATGGTTGTTTTTCTTCTTGTTGTGTGATGTAGTCTAAGATAGATCCATGTGTGCCATAGTAAATAAGAATGAATATTTGTTAGGTTGGGTGTCGTTTCAACGTTATCAAAATCCAATCTGAAACTAATTTGATCTGAAAGATGGTTGGATTCTGTTTGTCAATGGTTAGGTCATTTTGATTCTGCCTAGCGAAAGGTTTTGACAACTTGAAGATAGGCTTCAGAGAATATAATGCAACATTTGAGGCTTTGAATGAGTAGCTCACAATATCAAGAGCATGTAAGAACCATTAGAAGGGAATATGAGATGATTGGATTGCAATGAAGAGCACATGAACTACATGGAGAAGATGCTATGAGAGATTATTGCAATCTTGAAATTTAAGGGGTTCGATCGGATAGCCAGTAAAATCGGAGGTAATTTAAGTTCCATCATCCACTATTTCTATTGAAGAGCATGCAATATCTGAAAGATTAAAACACCCTACCTGTAATTTGTTACAACTATGTACTGATCTTCCTAATTGACATCAAATTTTTGGCTGAAATCTATGGTAAAGCAAAGCATGCAAGTGTTTTCATGAATTTTAGGTCTTCCGACCATCATAGAGATTTATCGGGACATCTTAGTCAAGGATTTGATGTACAGGAATTTCTGTTACATCCTTACTGGAGAATTGATTGGTGAATTTGTGCCTTAAATAAAGCAAGTCCAAGGGGTTGTGGTAAGCAAGCTGGTTATATAAAACGGAGAGCAGGAAATAGGTATTTTGCTAGAACTGCTTGATGCTAATTCTCGACAAGGCTAGAAGAACCTTTTGATGGATCTTTGCTTGACACTAGAAGTGTTCGATATGATAGAAAGAGAAGCATTGAACTAGAGGTGTCTATTTTCTTAGATATGTGAATCAATAGACCTTTCTGTATTGGTTGTGGTCAAGGTCCACCGTTTCGGATCCGGTAGGCATACCGGTTGCCTACCGGACCGGTACGATTCCGGTTCGTATCGTGCTCCGGGCGGTACGAACCGGGAAGCTCTTCCCCGCCGGAGCCGGAGAAGAAGAAGAGAACCAGAGAGAGCGCGGGGAAGAGAGGGAGGGAGACCACCTTCGGCCGCCATCGGAGAGCCGCGGAGAGGCGTCGGAGGCTGGTGGGGGGCGGCAGAGCCCGGCGGGGGGCGGGGGAACCCGCGGGGCGTGGTGGAGGCCGAGGCCGCGGCCGCGTCCACTATTTCGGCCTCCGCCACGCCCCCGCGGGCTCCGCCGCTCCCCACCGGCCTCCGACGCCCCTCCGCGGCTCTCCGATGGCGGCCGAAGGTGGGCTCCCTCCCTCTCTTCCCCGCACTCTCTCTTTTTCTCTTCGTTTTCTTCGTCTCCGGCATGGAACCGGCCTGTACCAGTTTCCACGGCTCCGGCGTACTGGTAACTGTACAAACCGGTTTGTACGGGCCGGTTCGGCATACCATGGTTGTGGTGGTGGATTGTCTGTGGAGCATAGAACGTTTTTTACTTAGGACCAATTGTTGGGAGATCAAAGGTCTAATTTGCCACCGCAAAGCTTAGTGTTGTTGCAAGTATGTGGTTGGTCCAATTTACTATGGGAAGGTTAGGTAGCTATGCAAGAAGAGATGAAAGTACTTCTAAAAAGTCAGTCCTTTTTATGAACTATCAGCAGTCTCTATTCATCAAATTCCATTGTCGTCAACAGGTTTAAGCAGTATGGATGAGTACACTAGAGAATTCTACTAGTTTTTCTAGTCAATGAGGTTGTAATAATTTGAGGAGGCAATGGCAATGAGATATTGAATAAATAATTGTGGGAAACATCTAAGGGCCTACTAGAGATGTAGCAAGCTTTTCCAATAGTGTGATTATTTGGCCGATCAGTGGGTGTTGGCTGAAGACTTTCGCTCCTTTTAATGCTTAAGCCATAGCAGGGTTATCATCCTCAAGGGATAAGAAGTTCATTTTGGAATTAATTAAGTATTTTAAAACTTGCCTTGATGGTTCAACAAGTTAAGCTAGATGATATCTGCTGTGCAAAGGCCCACACACCCTATGCATGCACAATGTTTTAAATGTGGTCCTAGTGGTAGCATATGAGCTTCCATATGTGGATGCTGTCTTGTGACCGCATCGCATTGGCATTGGGCCATAGTGTGAGAGACCAAGCACCTATTATAGGTCAAGCAGCTTGCATATGAGGTCCTACACCTACATCTGTCAAACAGCTTGCATATGTGGCCTGAGTGCATATGGACTATGTCGACAATTACTTGTTTCATGACATGTCACTTCCCAAAGAAGAAGATTGACTTTTGGGTGTGCTTATAAAGATTGGTAGTTTATATACTATTATATCTTGTCTAATTGGTAGGTACCTTAAACTTAGATGTTAACTAATTCATGTATTTTGCTTATTTTTTGATATTTCATCATTTGATAATTTGTATATTTCTTTGTTGCATTAGCATATCTAAACTTTGAACATACTTAGTAAAGCAATATATCTTTTTAAGATTAAATGCTATATTGTGACAAAAAATAGGATCTCATATAAGTGTACAAGTGTAACTTAAATTTCCTACTTTTCATAATCTTTTTACATATTTTATTTCCTTTCCTACTTTATCTATATCTATGAATTGTATATATTTAAATATTTTTTGAATGCCAACTGCATAGGCACCTGCTATGTACCTGTATATATGCACTACAAAGTACCTTAACCACCTAGATACTGTGGTTGCATTTTAAAACTTCAAACACATGGAAAAAACCAAATGGTTAGACATAACCATCTGTAGTCCTTTGGTATTTGGCCAGTAGTTTTAGTTGTACCATCCACTTAAATGAGGATTAGTGATGGGAATCACTATTATTATATTGGAGCTCATCAGTATCTGAGATTAGGAGTTGATTGATTTGCCTGATCAAAATCAACAACTTTTAATAATGCCATATATGCTGATGTTATACAGGTTTGGAAAAACATGAATGTGCTGATAATTTGGCGATTCATTGTTCAAAGCTGGCTTTTGCTTTATCTCTGACTCCAATTAAATTCTTAGCTGCTTGTAGTAGTGATAGACCGTCTACTTTATTGACGTTGTTGGAGTTTTGATATTCCTGCATGTTCTGATTAGTTTCTGATCAGCTCCCTAATTATCTTTGACTACATTTGATTTTGTAGACACTAGCTTTTTATTTGGAGAGTCATAATTATTTGCTTAAATTTTGTGACGCTAATTTCCCTTCAATTTATTGGTGAATAGTTATTTGGTATGTTTGAGCTGCCTGCCACTCCTGAACATCGTTATTTTTCAATCAACTGATGATACGCACCAGATTTTAGTATGTTTGAGCTAGAATCAAATCTACTCATAATTGATGAGGGAGTATGTTATAATTGGCAATATGCCTGACTTTATGATTGTATTTTCTGCAGAAAAGCAACGACTGAAATGATGTGTATGCGTTGTCTGAAAGTTCAACCAATTGGATCAACTTGCATGACCCCCTCCTGTGATCGATTTTCAATGGCCAAATATTATTGTAATATCTGCAAGTTTTTTGATGATGAAAGGTTCTTTTGAAGCCTGACTCCTTTTCTCAATATCATATATTGGCATGAAATTGTATATGATGATGACCTGTTTTCAACTGATCTTTTTTAATTCTGGTGCAGTTGTTGCAATTATTATAAGTCTTTTTAGATTACTGATTGCACAGTCTCTTTAATTTTCTACATCCAGCTTAAAAATTAAAATACATGTTTCTCCAAATTGTGGTTGATACCCTGATAAATGTAAGGAAATTCCTCTAGTTTAGTCTGTTTATTTACAGTGTGTTCTACATAGATGAAGAGTCTCTGTATTTGAATAAATGACTGAGATACCTTTTGCGCATCTTCCAGTCTGTGTAGATTAGGTCACAGTAATGTAATGTGGAGGGCTAAAGATAATGAAGGAAAGGAGAAAGTTCTTGTGCACGGTTATTGCTTACTTTGGCTTGTAGAGAACGATAATAATGATTGTAATCTTCCTAAAAATGTTTCCTAGCTATTTGACAAACTTGATCACATCAAACTGATTTCTTCAAACTTATTTTGTTCACAGAACTCCTGTCTCAGATGTAATTGATGTGTTTCATTAGTCTATAATATAGAGCAATCAGCCAGCGAAGGCATCATATTCTTTCAAGATTACAAAAAATTCTAAAATCAGTCTAAATTAGTAAGAATGCTTCGGGTGAGCGATGAATCAGATTTGTACTACATAAACTTGGGTACATATGTCAGGTGTGGATTTTTGTCCGAGAATTAGATTCTTCCAATATCTAAGAATTTCTTCTTATAAACCCTTGCCTAGATTCACACCAGTACCCATTTGAAGTGTGTTGTCAATAAAGGTTAGAATGGTGACTTGAATTTTTATGTGTTTTTTTTTGTAGAAGCTTGAGGATTGTATCCAAATTTGATTTTTTATCTTATAATTTGTGCCTCAAATATGAAGGTGGCCCTTATCAACGTTTTGATTCCTTCCCTTCTTTTCCATCTTTCAAGTTTCCAACATTAGCAAAACCTTGGTGGTATGTGCCTTTGTTGTGTGAGAATTTACTAGCAATGAATATAGCTTTTTAACCTGCAGTGTTGTTAATGCTAGGGCATCTGTACCTAAAGGTAGTTAATATTTAGAGACTCTTTCAGAATCATCGCTGTTAGCAGTATGTATCAGTAGTTATTTTGAGTAAGAACAAGGAAAAGAAGAAAATAAAAAAATAGAAGCAAGAAATAAATTTGGAAGTCCTTTCAAAAAGAAGAATATGCATGTAATATTGAGTATCTAAAACTGCAATCTTTGGTTCCAGGACTGTATATCACTGTCCATTTTGCAACTTGTGTCGTGTTGGGAAAGGACTTGGTGTCGACTTCTTTCACTGCATGAAATGCAATTGTTGCTTGGGAATGAAACTAGTCGAGCACAAGTGTCGGGAAAAAGGACTGGAGACAAACTGTCCCATATGTTGTGATTTTTTATTTACATCAAGCGCCGCAGTGAGAGCTCTTCCCTGTGGCCATTTCATGCATTCAGCATGCTTTCAGGTTTATCCTTCTCAGTTCTGCTAAACTTTTAGGACAAGAATTTGTTCCCCTTCTGTGTCCATGTCTCTCATTTCATTTTAAAATTATTGATGAAGTTGATTGTTAACCAAGCTTTCCCAATTTCTGTGCAGGCATACACTTGCAGTCATTACACTTGTCCAATATGTAGCAAATCCTTGGGAGACATGGCGGTAGGATATCGTTATTCCTTATATCTTGTTCAGAAAAAGCATAGTAACTTTTTTGTCTTTATGCAGTTTCAAAGTTCATCTTATATTGGATGGACTGCAAGGAACAAAGGGCATAGTTCAGATAGTAAAGAATGGGTCTGATCCTTTTGAAGATGTGACCTGTTAGTCCTTTTATTTTGATGCCCCATAAAATAAAAAAAAGATAATTCTGACTGGCTAGTAGTCTTGTATTTTGTGCATGCATGTGCATTTACTTTTGCATCTAATCAGGAAATATTGCATTTTTTTAAATTGTGCAACTACTTGTATCGTTTAACATGACCAGATTTTCATGTTAAATCACCAATATAGGCTGTTGCCAAAGACAGATAAAGCACCTAAACTATAAGACAAGTAAGCCTCTCCAGGCCATACAAATGCACGGGGAGCCCATGCAAAGGATTTGGTATTTTATTGTTTCAGTGACATGATGCACAAAACCTTGATGAACTCTTCAGATATACGATTTGTAGCAAAATTGTGTAGCTGCATTTCCTCGCTTTTCTGATGCATCAAGGTAGGAAATTTAGTCATTTTCTAAGATTAGGTGTTTACTTGTTTTTACAATTTTCTGGTTCCTGGAATCTATGAACATATTGAATTATAAGTCTTAGAAAGCTATTGACACCATTATTATATACTCTTCCTGATCATCCTATTAAAATTTTGTTTTTTGGCCATCAGAAAGTTCTTCACTAGTTCGTGCATTTTATTTGTCTTGTTCATAGGTTTATCTTGGTAAAATGTCTGTTTTTTTCCTCTAGATGCTGATTTTCTAGTTTTATCTTAACATAATTCATGGTCAGTAACATTATTTTGCCTGGATTTTAGAAAGAGCTACTTTCTTTTGTAAGGGATAGGGGGAGGAAAGCAACCAACTCCATCGGTAGGATATTTTTAATGGAAAGATGTGCAAAATTCTTTTGAGAAGAAAATGAAAACTGTTTGTTTATTGCATCCCTTCGTCTAGGACCATGTGATAATAATTGATGAAGAGATCAACAGGCCATTTTAATTCTGAAAATTGTGACACACCTTGTCTCAATAGGTTTAGGTGCCTTTCATGGGAATCTTTCTTCCCCCTTTTAATTCTTTATAACCATTCCTTGAGGTCTTTCATGTTGGTGGAGTTCTAGTATTTTGGTTTTATCATCATCAACTTCATTCAGAAAATAGGAGGGAAGTTGAGAAAATAGTGTTTGTGTAAGTCTTCTTTGTTGTATCATTTCACTGCCAAGCTTTCCTTTTAGATGCAGACAGATTGCATTTCCTTCGCTATCTAAATTGCCCTTGTCAATGGTAGGCACATTCTTAATGATACTGTTATTGCTACTTGGTGTATGGATACATAAGAAAGCAAAGGTGAATGGAGAAATTTGTAACATGGTTCTTCTATCATCCATGTGATGCCTACTTTATCCTTCATGCTGATTCATTGTCTTATTGTGCCGATTCCTGTCTTACTCTGTGGTGCGAAAACTCATACTACACTGAACTTCTAGTTCTTTCTGGTCAGCACCTTTTTGACTATCTCTGTACATAAACCCTTTAAGAACTCAAATGGATGTTGGCATCACGATATTCGAAGCTAAAGTACCCTCCATTTGTTTTTCGCATGGTTGCTTCAATCTCGATAGTTCACCATCAATTGAACTATGCTGCTGGGAAGTTTTAGAGTACTCACAATCCAAGTGTTATTTCATTAAGAAATTACAAATCAGGTTTGACTTGAGAGGCCTAGAATAACTAGTAATGATTTTCTATGCTAAATCGAAATTCATCCACCATACACCCATTCCGCATCACTACTCTAGTCGAGTTTGATACAAATGGTGTTCAGTTAACATTTATATCATAAAAGATGGTGGGCAACCCACTTGCGAGCATCTTGCATAGTTTTAGATTGTAATAATACTTGTGAAACCCAGGCCGCTTCTAATTGGTGAGCAGTTACATTCTAGTTTCTTATGTGCTCTGCATGACATCTTCAAGTTGATGCAAAACTCAGTGCTTTGTTCAGACATTTCCATGTTAATTGTCATTCATTGTTTTAGAGGAATGTGTTTAAACATTGTATCATGGAATTACGGCATGAAGCCTTTTCCTTTGCCTGCTGAGTTAACAAAATTTTAGATCCGTCATTTAACTGTGACAAGCCGTAGAAAGAAAATAACCAGTCTACCTAAATGCAGCTGTGAGAGTCCATCTTGTAGAAACTTATATTATGCCCCAACTCAAATTATAATTCCGGCATTAACTTTCTTTATTTCTTTTCTTTTCTTTTGTGGTAGTCGAGATATCAAAATGTTTATGTATTTATTCAGGTGTACTTTGGCATGCTTGATGCCTTGTTGGCTGCTGAAGAGCTTCCGGAAGAGTACAGAGATCGATGTCAGGTGTGTTTTCGTCATAATTTCTCTTCCTGCTTTCATGACAGGTAATCAAGGGCGGTTAAATAATTACGATTTGTATTTCAGGATATACTATGCAATGACTGCGATAAAAGGGGGACGTCGCGCTTCCACTGGCTGTACCACAAATGCGGTTTTTGCGGTTCATATAATACCAGGGTAATCAAGGCTGATTCTTCGATTTGCTCCACGTCAAATCAGTGAAGGGTGCTTTTCTTTGAATATTTTTCCAGGTGTAAATAATATTCTTACACCAACTATTTGTAGTTTTTGCTGTATCGCACGCACTAGTTCATCGCCAGTTCATTTTTTTTCACAAATTTAAAGAATGCATTGGCGTTCTCCTCCAGCAGTTTTCTGACAAATCAGATCAATAAACGAAATTATTACTCAGAATTCTCGAGCTTAACCCGTGTACCATGGAAACGGACTGTAGGTCATGTTTTCTTCGCCATACCTTAGGACAAAAAAGGAAAGAAAGAAAACGTCAGCATTTGTTAGGGAACCAGGGTCTCGACACCTTGTATCTAGCTTGCTGTTCGTCTTCTGCTCCTGAGCAAATGTTTTCTGCTTTATTATTTATTTATTTATTTATTTTTATGTAAGAGTGGCTGAAATTCTACGAGTGTGAATGAGGCCAACAAAATTCGAAAGCAATAAGTAGATAAAGAATTCGGTACTATGTCACACTCTTTCCAAACAAAACCTTCAGAATGGTGAGCTGCATAGGAAGCAATTCAAACAGCTGCATAGTTTGTTTTTCTGTAGATGTGTGTGGCCTGATGGGCACAATACTTTTGTAGTAGTCCGCGAATGCCAAGTAATAGCGGTCTGTCTCCGTCTGCACGCCTCCGGCTCTTGATCCAGTCAAGTGGCAGCAGAGGGTCAGCGGATCTTTAATTCTTCGGTGATGCATGCTGAGTTCAGAGCTGCATGGAAGGGTATCTCTTATGCTCGACGGATACTATATGCCGACCGGATTATCCTTAAGGATGACTCGGCCACAGTGGATGTTTTCTGCCCCTTTACTATTGAACGTTTTCTCCACTATTTCTTAGTTGATTTTGGGTCGTAGTTGGTCCTCCTATTGGTTCTGTTTGGTACCGTGGAAAATTTACTCCGAGGAGCCCGGTGTTTTCATGCTGGATCACTTTGAGGCTGTATTTGTGAGGCAACTGAGGCACGTCCAAGGAGTCAAATAACCTCAATGATGGCAAACGTTGGAGGAGTTGGGTCTTGTCAATGCATCCATTCTTCCCCCGGCAGAGTTCTTTCGCGCGTCTAGTTGATTGAAGGTAGAATGGCAGATTTGGTGTTAACTTGTTTTATATTTATTTTCATCACTTTGTTTCAAAACAGTTAATACAATCCAAATCAGGAGCATGATTTGTCATGTCCTAAATTTAGAGCATGACATGATCATACTACCGAGGAATACAACTCGAAACCAACATTGCATATAAATTTCTTATTAATATAATTATTTCTTATGTTCTCTGGCATTTATTGCATGACGTCTTTATCAACCTTTCTTCTAATGAGACAATAAAAAAAAAGGAGAAACTAATCACCGGTCCAGTGTTGGACCGGAGTATAACGAATAGTCCCTGTTGACCGAAAATGTAACTCCCGGTCCCGAGAGTTTTTGGCTTTCTAAATGGTGACGAAACTACCCTTTATGGGCTTTCCGGCTTCCTTTGCTCCTCTTCCGCTCGGGCGAGTCCTCTTCCTCTTCCTCTCATTTTCTTCTTCCTCTGTATCCAGGAAGAAACCCTTCTTCGTCTTCGTTTCCCTCTCGACCGAAAGAATTTCTCTTCTCGCCTTCGGAGAGAACCCCTTCTTCTTCTTCCTCTCGAACGATTCCTGTTCGTGTCGACGGAGTCCTCTTCCAGTCGACGGAGTCGTCTTCCTGCCGATCGAGTCCGCCCCGATAAGCATTCCGAATCGCAGGTAAGGTTCCGTTCGCCCAATGCTAGTGTATACCATAATGCTTGCTATTATCGAAGCTAAACCCTAATCAATATTGCTTCCCAAATTTATTTTCCGAAGAAATTTTTCTTTTGGGTTTTGAATGTTACGGAATGAAATATTGATTTGGCTTAGGGAAGATTTGTTCTTACTTTTTGAGAACCATAATGCTGGCTATAGTGGAAGGTAAACCGTAATCTCTCTTGCTTTCCGTTTTTTTTGTTCGGAATAATATTTTGATTTCGTTTTTGAATGCTATGGAATCGAGTATTGATTTCGCCCAGGGAAGATTATTGGTAGGTGATATATTGGTATAGTTTCCTGCGAATACATGATATAAGGTTGCTGTTTTCTTTAATTTTACCCTGCAGTGATTCTTAATTTGATCTTTATTATTTGTTTGACAATGCATTCTTGAAAGATTTGTTTGATATAAGGTTGCTGTTTTCTTTAATTTTACCCTGCAGTGATTCTTAATTTGATCTTTATTATTTGTTTGACAATGCATTCTTGAAAGATTTGTTTTATGGATAACGTGTTTCATTAATATTTTTGATGCAGACATTTGATATGGCTCCAATTCAGAGTAGAGGCAAAACATGTTCTGTTGGCCCGAATAATATGGTCAATGGAAGGTGCTACTTCAGCCGCTATGTCCAATTTATTGCCACCCTTGTGCAGTCTATGTCTCGGGAGCAGAATGATAGGGTGACCGCAACTCCTTTTGGACATATGCTAAGTTTGCCCTATATCAAGCAGAGTAGGCCTGTCCTAGACACTTTGCTCTCTTTTTGGGATGATGTCGACGAAGGTTTTTGGTTTGGTAAAGTTTTAGTGCCTTTTTTAGGGAGTGAGTTTGCACTCATCCTTGGTTTGAGTGCCACGGGTGATGAAGTAGAATTGTATAGAGAGGGGAGGGTTACTTCTGACCTTATCACCCGTTTTTTTGATGGTGACCACAAAAAGGCCGGTAGGGATGCAATAGAAAATAGATTACAAATACTAGTTGGAAAGAGAGGACGACAAGATGTAGAGGATTTTACCAAATTATGGGTTTTATACCTCTTTGTCACTATTCTGTTTCCAACTGTACACTACAATATTCCAAAGGCATTATGTTCATATATTGATGATTTAGGGCGGTTAGGTTCATATAGTTGGGGTCTTGCCGTTTTTGCTTTTATTCGGCAGCAGCTACCTACTATATCCGAGAGTGTCCGGAGAAGGAACATCAGCGGGAATGGATCTGGTGGATATATGGATGGATGCACGGTGGCTTTGGTGGTAAGCATCTGTTGGACATACTCGGCCGCTGTGCGGGCCATACCTGCGGGGTCCCTGAGCAGCACAGGGAGGGTCACTGTCAGCATGTCCTGCCGCCTGCCAACGGCGATGGCTTGGTTAGTAGGTGGGTTATACCTGAGGGGTCCCTGAACCCATGGCGAGGCCAGGTCGGAGTCCGGGGTTGGGCGAGGCCTTGGTCGGAGTCGACTCGTGGCGCTGCCTTTGGTGGGGTTTAAGGAAATAGAGTTGCTCCTTCACTAACACCGGTCGGTTTTGGTGTAATGGTAGCGCTTGATCCTGACAACTGGTATCAGAGCCAGAGGTCTCGAGTTCGAAACCCAGGCATCGCGTTGGGGGGGGGGGAATGTTGGACATACTCGGCCGCTGTGCGGGCCATACCTGCGGGGTCCCTGAGCAGCACAGGGAGGGTCACTGTCAGCATGTCCTGTCGCCTGCCAACGGCGATGGCCTGGTTAGTAGGTGGGTTATACCTGAGGGGTCCCTGAACCCATGGCGAGGCCAGGTCGGAGTCCGGGGTTGGGCGAGGCCTTGGTCGGAGTCGACTCCTGGCGCTGCCTTTGGTGGGGTTTAAGGAAATAGAGTTGCGCCTTCACTAACACCGGTCGGTTTTGGTGTAATGGTAGCGCTTGATCCTGACAACTGGTATCAGAGCAGGATTTTACCAAATTATGGGTTTTATACCTCTTTGTCACTATTCTGTTTCCAACTGTACACTACAATATTCCAAAGGCATTATGTTCATATATTGATGATTTAGGGCGGTTAGGTTCATATAGTTGGGGTCTTGCCGTTTTTGCTTTTATTCGGCAGCAGCTACCTACTATATCCGAGAGTGTCCGGAGAAGGAACATCAGCGGGAATGGATGTGGTGGATATATGGATGGATGCACGGTGGCTTTGGTGGTAAGCATCTTTATATTTTTTTAAATTTCATTGTTAATATATGTATTGTGTTGAAATTTGATGTTCACATTGTTTTTTGGCAGGTATGGGCTGTTGAGCATTCGAATATCATTTTAGGCAGCCACCGGCCACCGTTTATGTATCCACGTCTATTGCGTTGGAGCAATGCCAAATTTCCTCGCAAGGTGGACGTGATTGCCAAAGTTATGAAGAACTTAAAAAAATTTCAGGTTTGAATATTAATTTGTAACATCACATTTATTTTTACATGATGCAAGACTTAAGTTTTTGCTTGCGACAGGTGATCGAGAAGCTAGAGCCTAGAGAGGAGGAGTTGCACTTTCTCTCGCGAGGAAGGCCAATATTAGAAGCTCCGAAAGAGAAAAGTCAGGTAGTACACATTTACAAGTACTTGGCACAGATTTATTTCCATATGGCACGCACCTTTTATTTTGCGGCACAAACTTATAACCACTTGGTACACATTTAATTTCATTTGGTGGCACTTAGTTAAAGACATACTCTAAATTGGATAATTGTGTTGTTTTAGATTCCATCATCCAGCCAGAGTGAAGGACCTACATTGGAAAGCTTACATACCCGCTTAAAAGTGGCTGAGAGGTATTTGTTTTTGGTTGATAAGAGGGTGTCCAGAATTGAGAAGGTCCTTCGAGATAATGGTCTCTTAGTGGATGACGAAAATGTTAAGCATGATACAGAGTGAAGGACCTAATTGGATAATTGTGTTGTTTTAGATTCCATCATCCAGCCAGAGTGAAGGACCTACATTGGAAAGCTTACATACCCGCTTAAAAGTGGCTGAGAGGTATTTGTTTTTGGTTGATAAGAGGGTGTCCAGAATTGAGAAGGTCCTTCGAGATAATGGTCTCTTAGTGGATGACGAAAATGTTAAGCATGATACAGATTTTACCGAGGTAAGCAATGTTTGATGAATTATTAACTATGTTGTCGTGGGGATCATGGTGATTGTTATTTCTTAAATACAACTCATTATTAGGTGAGTGAAGAGCATACTGCAGTTGAAGCTAAGGACAAAGGTGTAGTGGAGAAAGATGAGATTCAGGATAGTGCAGATGAGGTGGAGGTATGTAATTATTTGATTTTGATAAAAAAATTTTTTATCATTATACTATCTTGTTTATTAGATGAAATGCATATTGTTATCAGGTTATTTGGCCCACTGATGTTGAGGGTGAGAAAGAAATTGGACCTATCTCCACGAAATATGTTTCCTCCTTATGCCGGCGCGTGAAGTTTGGAGCACGTGAGCGAAAGGCAACAGAGAAAGCAAAGGCCATAGCACACTTTCCAAATACTTATAGAAGGGCAAAAAAGAAACAAAAAATAGCCTCTCTAGGTGAAGGTAGTAGGGCACTAGCAATTAAAAAGGAGGATTTGCCCACTCGGTCGAGTAAATTATTGGAGCCTATCACTACTGCACTTATGGAGCTCCGCAAGTCAATTCCACTCGACAAAGAAACATCACCCCCTATAGAGGTATACAAATTTGTTCTGTTCCTTAAATATTCTGCGTACATATGCAATTTGGTAAATCCATATCATGTTCTTTGTTAAGTAAAATTGTTGTATTCTCATTTCATTTCACTTAGCTTTTAGAAGAAACCACTAAATTCATTGATGTTGAAAGAGTGGAGACGCCAAAGAGTAAACTGAAAATGGCAAGGAAACATACGTATTACGGGAAGGGGGAAGGTGTGCTCCCTATGTACCATGAAGAAGCTATTGATTTCTTCCTTCAAGAAAATCACATGGAGTAAGTTACCTAAATTAAGTTTGCAATTTCACATTTATCACTATGTAAGTAGCTTAAATATTGGAATGAATTTTGTAGGCACACCATTTGGGAGGATGCAGATACTTTGAAACCATCATGCAACGGTGATGCTATAGAGCAGCTCCTACATGATGGGCCACTACGCAGTGATGTAGGTTAATTGAAGACATACCTCACATGTATTTCTCTTCTCAACGGTTCTATTTGATGGAGTTCTTTTAATAAATGCAGGTCGTCAACGTTTACTTTCGTGTCATGGAGCTTTGGCATCGAGAAAAGACTCAGTCTGTTGATAACCCATCTATATTCTTGCGCTGTGAAATACAGGTTTTGAATCACCCAAAATTTTTTAAGACTCTCCTACAAATTATGTGTATTCTGACAATGAATTTTGTAGGCTGCCGTGAATCGATATCTATTGTGCATTGGTGAGGTAACTGCTGATGTTACAAAAAGTATTTTACAGTCCTTGCAGCCTAGTATTATAAAATGGTTAGGGGACATAGAACTCTGCGATCTCCAAAACTATAGATATCTATTCATTCCAATGAATATGGAATGGCATTGGTATTTACTTGTTTTGGACTTGAAGCAGCAGTGTTTTCAATGCTACAATTCTATGTGGAGCTTCAATGATGCAAACTATAATATTAAATTTGTGAGTGTCAGTTTAAAGATTTGTTACATTTTTTTTAAGACTCACAGGTACATTAAAAATAATATATTCTTCACATCCATGTAGGCATCATTTCTGCGATTTTGGCTAAGTGACCGCGTAGGATACCATATCCCGGAAACTATCATTCATGAAATTCGAGAGTGTCCACAGCAAATGCCGGATACTCTCGACTGTGGGGTATACTTGCTCATGTATGTGGAGGAACTGACACGGGGCACTTCGAGACCATTGCTGGAACAGTTCAAGGATCCCTCTTTATATAGAAGCTGGGTTGCAGGCAATATTTTGTTGAATGACCATTGCAGTACAAATGATAGTTTCTGGAATTTGTATGAGAAGATATGTAGAAAGAGAGATTAGAGCAGGCAACCTACTCCTACATTTTCTTTTTTTGTGTAATGTAACAATGAGACAGTTATGATGAATACATTTTCTTTTTTTGTGTAATGTAACAATGAGACAGTTCTAATGAATACATTTGTATTATTGAGATGATTGGCATTATTGTCTATCTTGTCGTGCTCTAAATTGGTTGTAATGATTTAGGGTTTTGTCTACTTACATATGTTAACTGTGCCATGCCGTGCCGCTATCATATGATTTTGTGCCATGGGAAGTACAGGTCAAAAATCAGATAGTATTGAAACTGTCGTTCATATTGTAAGTGATTTATAAAATGTCTAGTTACATATGTTAACTGTGCCATGCCGTGCCGCTATCATATGATTTTGTGCCATGGGAAGTACAGGTCAAAAATCAGATTGTATTGAAACTGTCATTCATATTGTAAGTGTGTGCAAAATGGAGAACATCTTTGTGTGTTCCAAAGGCCATGACAGTCAGATGTTTTGGGCCCTTCTGTTTGGAGGTAAACGATATGACAATCATCCATGTTTTGCTTGATCACAATCATTAAGGACTTAACTTAACTGTGTGCACATGACTAATATTAGTGTGCAGTAAACGATAAACTGTGTGCACATACTCATATCTGTGTGCAGTAATCGATAAACTGTGTGCCAAGGTTAATTAAGTATGTTTCCAGGTTAATTGAGTATGTGCCATGCACAATAATAAGTGTGTGCACATGGCACATATCTGTGTGCAGTAATTGATAAACTGTGTGCAAAAAGCAGAAAACTGTGTTCGGGGATAAATTTAGTGTGTGCCAAGGTTAATTAAGTATGTTTCCAGGTTAAATGAGTATGTGCCATGCACAATAATAAGTGTGTGCAAATGGCACATATCTGTGTGCAGTAAACAATAAATTGTGTGCAGAGAGCAGAATGCTTAACTTAACTGTGTGCACATGGCACATATCTGTGTGCAGTAATCAATAAACTGTGTGCAAAAAGCAGAAAACTGTGTTCGGGGATAAATTTAGTGTGTGCCAAGGTTAATTAAGTATGTTTCCAGGTTAAATGAGTATGTGCCATGCACAATAATAAGTGTGTGCAAATGGCACATATCTGTGTGCAGTAAACAATAAATTGTGTGCAGAGAGCAGAACACATGGCACATATCTGTGTGCAGTAATCTATAAACTGTGTGCAAAAAGCAGAAAACTGTGTTCGGGGATAAATTTAGTATGTGCCAAGGTTAATTAAATATGTTTTCAGGTTAAATGAGTATGTGCCATGCACAATAATAAGTGTGTGCAAATGGCACATATCTGTGTGCAGTAAACAATAAATTGTGTGCAGAGAGCAGAATGCTTAACTTAACTGTGTGCACATGGCACATATCTGTGTGCAGTAATCGATAAACTGTGTGCAAAAAGCAGAAAACTGTGTTCGGGGATAAATTTAGTGTGTGCCAAGGTTAATTAAGTATGTTTCCAGGTTAATTGAGTTTGTGCCATGCTACAATAATAAGTGTGTGCAAATGACACATATCTGTATGCAGTAAACAATAAATTGTGTGCACAGAGCAGAATGCTTAACTTAACTGTGTGCACATGGCACATATCTGTGTGCAGTAATCGATAAACTATGTGCAAAAAGCAGAAAACTGTGTTCGGGGATAAATTTAGTGTGTGCCAAGGTTAATTAAGTATGTTTTCAGGTTAATTGAGTTTGTGCCATGCTACAATAATAAGTGTGTGCAAATGACACATATCTGTGTGCAGTAAACAATAAATTATGTGCAGAGAGCAGAATGCTTAACTTAACTGTGTGCACATGGAACATATCTGTGTGCAGTAATCGATAAACTGTGTGCAAAAAGCAGAAAACTGTGTTCGGGGATAAATTTAGTGTGTGCCAAGGTTAATTAAGTATGTTTCCAGGTTAATTGAGTTTGTGCCATGCTACAATAATAAGTGTGTGCAAATGACACATATCTGTATGCAGTAAACAATAAATTGTGTGCACAGAGCAGAATGTTTAACTTAACTGTGTGCAAAAAGCAGAAAACTGTGTTCGGGGATAAATTTAGTGTGTGCCAAGGTTAATTGTGTACGACGTTCTTGTAACTGATTGCATTATTTATTAGGACAAGCAGCCAAGGTTAATCAAGCAGCCTCTTTCTGTCAGCTGCACGATAATGGACAAGCACCTGCGATCACAATTAAATATCAGACATTCCGGATGGTATATTACTTAGATACTTTCTACTTAAAATTATTTACAATATTATGATGCAAACCTGATTCTTGAAGTTTTCTTTCACATGACGAATACAATATGAGTGGTAGCAACCAGGAAAGTACTTCGGCACCGATTTACTAATTTCCTGATGTCTATCTGTCATAAATGTGAACTTTTGACCATGATACGCACTGCAACTATGAATAGCTTCTTTGAAAATCTGGCAAAACCATTTCCAGTTCTCATCAGTTTCTGTATCTACCACACCATAAGCTATAGGAAACATATCATCATTGCCATCTTTGACAGTGGCGCCAAGCAATACACCCCCATCCTTATGTTTTATAAATGTCCCATCCATAAAAATTAGAGGTCGACATCCTTTTATGAAACCCAATAGTGAAGCATGAAAACAAATGAACAGACGTCTGAATCGACCTTCACATGTTTCGTACTTTGTAATGCTGCCGGGGTTGGTTTGAACAATGGCGTCGCAATACCACCGAATTCGGTCATAAGATAGCGATCTATTACCATAAATCTCCTTCATAGCCAGCTCCTTACCATGCCAAGCTTGATGATACGGCAATTGAACACCATATTCCCGACGAATATCTTTTACAATGTCAGTCGGCTTATATAATGGCATATCTTGAAGTTTATCTTTAACAATGTTCGAAACCCAACGTTTTGAAGCCTTTGGATGCAACCGGACTTGCATCCCTCCTCCACATGTATGGTTACCGTTCATTTTTTTAATTGCAAACTTTTCACCATTACCAAGTCGAGAAGCATGGATACGCCATTCACATTCTTCATATGCACATTCCACAGTAACTCGCTCACGATCGTTCTTTATGAACACAAAATCTCTGCAATTTGCGATACAAAAGTTGCGAATGCTGTCACGAAGAGTTTCGACATTCCTGAACTCCTGACCAACGCCCTCTATACAACTTTTCCAAGCATCCAACGAATTTCTTTGACTTCCTTCCTCTTCAATTGCAGCTCTCGTCTCTTCAACAACTTGGACAAAATTACTTGAGCTACTCTTTGAAATATTTTTGGATCTCCAACTAATTTCAGCACCATGGGATGAGCCACTGTCCATACAAAACGATAAACATAATTTCAGCACACTTATTAATGTTCTTCTAGCTCGAAATGAACAAAATAAAATTTCAAATATGGAATATCTGGTATTGATTACCACATCAGCAGCTTCGATCAAGCTTGGAGAATGAGTAACAACCATCTCAATCACTGCCGCATTTAAGTTCACATGTATTTGATGCATGTTATGAACATCTTTATCGCTCATGAGGGTAACAACCATTCTAGATTTGTTTGGAATATAAAACTTAATTTCTATCATTGTAGAAGATAAATGTCTCCACCTTTCCACTATTTCCTTGAATATTTGATCAAGAGTTGTGTCCTCACATATGGAAATAATAACAGCTTCGCTACCGTAACAACAAATGGCCATCAAAACCGGGCTACTACTGTTCTTTGAAGCCATCATAATGAAAATAGGAGGGATCAGCACAAATGATTTGGCGACAATTCTTGGAGCTAAGCTCTGTTATAACAAAGTCAGACGAAGAGTGCAGAATCAGAGGCACATCAGCAAAATATCTCTGTTAAAACAAAGTTAGAGGCACACCTGATCTTAATTCCCCACACCCTAAGGCAAAACGGAAGAAGATGGCACACTGGAGCAGAACAAGGCATTCATAAACAAAGAAAACAGTTAAGTTAATTCCCCACAAGCTATGGCAAAAGGAAACAAGATGGAAAACAGTTAAGTTAATTCCTCATACCTTCAAACCAAAAAGCCTTCCGTTGGCCTCCAATTCGGGTCCCCAAGGTCTTGCTCTAAAAATCCTTCCGTTAGCTGGGCCGATAAGCATACAGTGCGTTGGCACCTGACAGAACAGAAAACTATGCTTGTGGAGCTCCAAAGAACAGAGGACATCAAACCAAAAAGCCGCCCTACAGTTCGTTGGAACCTCAAAGAACAGAGCAGAATGCTTGTGGAGCTCCAAAGTCTTCTCTGGAATTCCAACGGTCTTCCTCTCCCGCCTTCCGTTGGCCACGCAAACAGGAAATCGGTGCCGAACTCCAAACGACAATGTTCCTCCCGCCATCAAACAGAATCTCCTCTTCCGTTGGCCAGACCGAATCGAAACTCCAAACGTCTCCATTTTCCGCCTTCAAAATACTGAATCGGGGCATATTAGGCAAATTTTCTTGGACATTTCTCCTCCCAGGGACCGGAAATTATGGTTCCCTGAGTCTCGGGACCGGGAGTTACCTTTTCGGCCAACAGGGACTATTCGTTGTACTCCGGTCCAACACTGGACCGGTGATTAGTTTCCCCTAAAAAAAAAGTGCTTTGAGGACTTAAAACTTGTGATTGTATTTTATAGATATGCGTAGTTGTGAGTGGATTTGTGTTATATCTATATTCAGCAGAGTTGTATCGCCTCAAGGTGCTGCACATAGATAGAAATACTGCGATTGATTTATTTCGATGCGCTTCCGCTGATCATCAGGGGCCGCCCTTTAAAAGGCCATCGATTAATCGAGCATTAGTGGGATGGGCTCAGGAAGAGAAAGCCCATATCAAGACTAGCCCAACGCAAGTGCTCTCGTTCGCCTGCCGCCGTCAGGCTGGGCTCCAGATCAGAAACCCTAACAATAAAAAGCCTCCCCTGCGTCTCTTGGATTCTCGTATTCCCCCCAGCCCTCATCTTGGTTGTCTCATGGCGTGCATGCTCGATTTCCGGTGCCTCGACGAAGGCCTCGGCGGCCAGAAGAACAAGCGCAAGAGATCCGAATCCGATGGCACCGAATCCATGGACGTCGACCCCCACGCCGCCGCCGCCGGCGGGGATGGCATCCTTCCGCCGTCCAAGAGGCCCGCCCTCCCGTCCCTCGAGAACCCGGAGAAGCCGGCCTTCGGCCGGCCCACCTACGATGGCGTCATCGCCGGCAAGGTCTCCGGCAGGAAGTGGAAGCAGGCCCGCCCCCGACGGGCGTCCGCCATCGCCGCCTCCCGCCGCGGCCTCTCTCTCGAGATCCGGACGAAAGAGAAGGAGCTGAAGCGGGCATTCCGGGAGCGAAAGGAAGAGCTCAAGGAGGAGATCCGGCGGAACAAGGAGGAGAAGAGGAAGAGGAGAGAGGAGAGGGAGAAGAGGAAGCAGGAGAACACTCTGAGGACGGGCACGATGCTCCAGAAGATCACCAACCCCAAGACCTTGAAGAAAATAACCAAGTCGAAGCAGAGAAAGCTGCTCAAAGTCGTCCCGGATGAGCTGCTCAACAAGAATAACAGCAATAACAAGAAAAAATAGGGCCTTCTGGTGACTTCCAGTTCCATCATTCCTTTTCTACGTTAATGTTAATTTTGATATGTTTGATGGTTCACTGATGGTGGGACTTGGTGAATTGACTGGGTTTGGTTGCATGAGTAGGTATACATTGACAAAAATTTTGGGAAGAACTAGATTTTTCCTGGTGCTAGATCGTGGTTCCTATACAATATTGAGCTAAAGTTGTGATGTTGCCCTTCTTCTTCTTTTTCTCTTCTTTTGAAAATCTATGGAGGTGTATGTTATGTGGTATGATCGTTTATCGTTGGCCGTTTAGTTTTTTCCTTATTCTGATGGCAAGTGGGATACTTAGTTCTTTTTCTTAATTTATAATCTAGCTCTTTTCGATTCTTATAATTCTTTCACCCTGTGTTATAAGATATTGCGACTTAGATTGCACTTATGTATCTGTATTGTTGTGGTCAAGACTTGATACGATATATGTAACATTTTGGTTTTAGATATTAGAAAAGTTTGAAGTAACAAATCTTGCGAAATTTCTATACCCAGACACTCTTTTTGTTTGTGCTGGGAAGGCAAATTGCATGGGACATGTTTGATAGGTTGATGCCAAGAGTGGGAGCTCATGGTTACAGAATGGGGGATTATTATGGTATTGGTGTGTCTGCCAGCTTGCTATTCAAATTAGCAGAAGACAACCTTGTTGAACCAATAATTACTGACATCATGCTTGTCCTCTGGCATTCGAAAGTGCTGTCAAATTTCAAAGTTTTGCTGAGAGCTTGGTAGCTCTTGACAATACAGATTTGAGGGCAGGGTGGAAAGAGTCAGATTCCAGCTTTATAACATTATTCGCAAGAAAACTCTTTCCCCGCTTTTCCTCCCAACTTCTGAATTCAGCTTGCTTGTCTCTGGTTGCTCGTGTTTGGGGTCTTATCTCCAAGGGAGACCTCTAAACACCCTAAAGTGAATGAACTTATGGCCATGCTTTCTGCATACAAGATCGATGGTCCAAGTGAAGATGGTTACCAATTTTTTAGATTGCATTTAGTCTTTATTAACCTCAAGGTGAAGGTTTTAGCTAGGAGGAGGCCTTGAAGCTTTATAGATTCTTTGAAATCCTTGCTTTTGTACATCCTCTTCTTTACGGTTGACATTCGTTGATCATCCTTCCTAGATGGCTAGATGGTGATCTTTGTATCAACCTGACTCTGTCTTATGAAAGATGCATCATCCATTCACCAATAGAGTTTGGTCTGACTTGCCAGAGGCAGCACGTTTAAGTGGCACTATTTCAAAGTGTATTTTGGTCTTGGCTCTTTGCTTAAATTCCATCATATTTCATTTTTATCTAAAGTTCACACATTATTTTTGCAGAAAGTGTTAAAAGAAAGAGAAAGAGATGCATCAAATTTTTGAACAAAGGTGGAGTTTTAGCATTGATTTTTTAGTATGCATTATTTCTTGTATGTATATGGTCTAGATTGGATGTTTTGGTTTAGGATAGTGATGCTCTAAAATTTGGCGCCATCATCAAGATCTTTATCTCTTCTTATCTTTAAAAATCACCTCTTCTACTTAGTGAACTAGCTATTGTATTATAGGTTGGGACCTTGATGCTTCTCTTCCTATCTCAACTTGTGGACTAAATCTAATTCTTGAGAAATACTTGCCTAATCCTTCTTTATGGAAGATCATTTTCTTTTGTGGTGTAACCATGAAATTGTAACAAGCCTATCTCAAGTATCTGACTGTTGTTGGCACTGCCGATCCTTATTCACTATAGAATTTCTATTGTAGACTGCATTAGTTGACATTTCCAATTTACTAAATCTTTATACATAAATTTCATTCGTATTACTTTAGGCCCTCTTTTGTTCACCATTTGGTATCATCCTCTCCCGCTCCATTTGGTATCAGAGCCACGTTAGTATCAACTTTATACAGTTCATTTAGCATTGAGCCCAAGGAGAGGCTACTAGTAGTACCTTAGGCCAATTTGTACCCAACTATACTTGTGTGGGTTCATAGGCCAAGGTGACGTAAATCCATTGGATATCCCTTGTTGAGCCAACCATACTAGTATAGGGAACTGGCATAGCCAGAATGGTTGGCTAAGCCTCTAATGATGTTGTATGCATAGAGGTATGATGTTCAGACTCTAGTTTCTTTATTCTGTGTTTTTTGTTATGATTCTTAGACTAAGGACATGAATTGGTTGATCATAATCCATCTCATGTTAGTCTTATGTTATTCAAACTGAAGTCATTAGGACGGCTGTCTTGCCACTCTTCTCATGTTCTTTCTGTATTATTTCTGAGTGTGAGTCATTGGGAAGACCGTGTTTGCCCGTTTGAAGTCGGGATGGCGAGTTTATCTGGAATGGCTAGGACTGTCTGCCTATTTATCTGGAATGGCTTGCTCTGATTCGGGTCAAGTTTTCATTCATTTGGTCGAATCACCTTGTGAATAGTGCATTTGCTGAAGTTGATGATGTACTCCTCATTGGGTTATTATGAAAATTATGATTAATTTTAACATAATTAGTTAGGAGTAAAATTGCCTCCATAACTACTCCGTTCTTTTCTTCGCATGAAGGATAACCCAATTCGTCAAAATATTTTTGACGTATGAACCATGGATCATTTAGATTTTGAACATCATTATGATCAAGGTACATAATCACCTGTTCAGATTGCTTCTCCAAATAAGTACTGTTTAGGATATTTTTCTGTGGTACTTCGTTCATCATAGGGTTAGATGATGAAGTTGCCTGAGAAAACATTTCTTTCTTTACAGCATTAATTTGCTATTGTTGGTCAACCGTCTTGTCCTCTTTCAGATAGATTGCTAGATCCACCATTTGTGGATATCTAATGGAAAGTGCATTGGCACTACGTTCTCTACTCAAATGAAACAGAGCATTCTCTAAACTCATGGAAAGTGCATTGGCACTGCGTCCCTGCTATATCGAGCAGAATTTCTGCCTCGATTATAATTTGTTCCTTTGAGAGGAATCATACCTGCAAAAATCTTGTATTAGAAGGAGGATTATCCTCAAAAACTGGATTATAATATTTATAATAATTACAACTTGTTGTAAAATGTTATCAATGACTGATGCATTTTCATTTGTATAAGGTAAATTTTTTACCTCAATTTTGGCTTTCTGAGAACTTACCGTAGCCTCTTGCTGTAGTGACCATGATGCAATATTCTTTGATTGATTATGCAACTTAATGATTGATGCATTGGTAATCTGGGACAAATTCTAAACTTTTTAATTTAAAGTTGTCAATGCCAATTTTAGAAGAGCTTGATTGCTTTTCTTTTTTAATAAGGGTTTCTTTTATCTCATTAATGACCTCTGTTTGTTGGTCTATTATGAAGGAAAATACTATTTGTTTTTCTTCTTTTACAAAGTAAATTTCTGTCTTATCTATCTTATTGATAGGCATTATATCATCTAAGAATGGTGTTCCTAGAATGATGTCAAGTGTTCCTAGAATGATGTCATGAGTCAGATTTTTTATTATGATGAATGATGTTTTAATGCAAACATCTTTAGGACAGACAAATGTATCTGTTAGTTTTTCTTTAATAGGTAATTGGCTACCTTCTGCTATTATGATTCTTTGTGCAGTTTTCTTTAAGTATATTGTAGGAATTATTTCTTCTTTGATGCAATTAAAATCTGCGCCACTATCCACTAAGGCAATTGTATTTTCTAAAATATAATTATTGTTTATTATAATGGTAACTTTAATATACCATTTCTGAGTGGTTACCTGTTTTAACATATTTAAATATTCGGGTAAGCCATCTGTTTCCTGAAGAATAGATTTTTTCTTCAGCTGATTCATTATAGATTGTTCCATATCAGGTTCATATTGTTTTTCTAGGCGTAATAACCTAAGTTGGGTCTTTTGACTTTCTTCTTTCAATAAAGTAATTTCTATTTCTAATTGATTTACTTTGTTTTTCAATTCACTCATTGAAACTGGCTTTTCTCTAATTTGAGAATAATGAAATCTAGTTAGGACTTCACTTAATTGATATCCTTCACTCGGTAGTACTGGTTTAGAAGTTTCTGCCCTATTTGGGTTCTTCTCCTGTAAAAATTCTAACAATTGTTTCTTAGTATTATTGTCATTAATTTGATCTAATACCTTAAGGATTTCTTCTTGACTATTGGTTAGGATGTTTAATCCTCTCATTTTTACCATTGATTTCCAATAGTCTTTATTGCAACTTGATTTATTGCAACAACAGTCATCTGAATCAGAATTTGATTCCGAAGATGAACTAGATGAGATAATATTTATCTCTTCATCATCTGATGTAAAGCTATTATATTCTTCTTCTTCTGAAGAAGAGTTTATCATTAGTTTGGCTAACTAACTTTTTAGTTGGTCATCAACTTGTAATTCGTTGATCTTTCTTCTCATTGAACATTTATTAGCATAGTGCCCAAACCTACCACATTTAAAACATTTAGGTTCATCTGTTCGATAAGGTTTTCTTTTGTATTTTTTAAGAGTATTTCTCTTGTTGTTGATGCCTCTTTTTAGCATACCATTTATCATTATGCTTTTTCCTACAAGGTGTTTTATGTTCATATTTTTTATATTTTCTTTTCTTCTTAACTAAACCTTGTGGTCTATCTTGCATATCAAATCCAAATTGGTCACAAAACTCACCTAATTGATATTTTTCTGAGTCTCTGTTTTTTCATTTGTCTTCTTAACCTTAAATCATTACATAAGGCTAATCCTTCTTGGGCACAAATATTTATTAATTGTCCATAATTATAATTTTGGTAGTCAATTGTGACTCCACCACTTCTATCTCTTAGGATTCTTTTAATCCTTTCTGCAAATAAATGGGGTAATCCTTCTACAAATTTGGGTTTCCATCTTTCATCACTAGGATTGCTTAATTGGAATACTCTGGACAAAATTGTATCTTTATACCATCTAAAATGGATTAATGCAGGACATTTTAAATTACTTGGGGGAGTTATTTTTCTTTCTCCTAAAGGTATTGGGTGTCCTATGAAATTTTGTACTATTGCTAAACACAATGTATACACTGCATCATGTTTAGCAGTTTGCATGTCGCTACTACCTGGTTGATTAGGTAGTTTTATTCTTCTTCTTGAGGTGTTGAACATTATTTCAACAGATCCATCGGTCAATTGAACTATTTGGTCTATGTTCTTGTTTATTATAGGTTCTTGTGGAATTGCTTCTTGCAATGTCCAAGATTCTGGAAAATTAATTTCATTCCATTTTATTAACCTATTGGTTGCAGCATTAGATGTTCTAAAATTAGTTTCTACTAATGTTGTCTGACTTGCCTGACGTTCTTGTCTAGGATTAGGTGATAAGGTGTTTAATACCTTATAATGAATTTTATAGCTTATTGCTATAATTTCAGATCCTGGCATGAAGTCATATCCATGCGTACTTATATTAAGTTTTAAGGCTTCCAATATATTTTGGTCTGTTAACGACAAAGTTAAATTTGGAATACAATTAAAGTAAACTGGTCCATTAAACATACTAGTTTCTATTACTGCTGCTAGAGAAGATTTGAAGTCATTGCTTCTTCCATCTCTAACTATTGACATAAGACTAGCATTTATCCCTAATAGAGTTAAGGGTTTAAATGCTACCTGGATCATACCTATGTGTATAAATTTATACTTTCCTAGGTATGGTTTAATGTCTTTATCCCTTAGTAAGTTAAGGGTTTGAGGTGCTCCAGATATTTTGAGTGTTTGTTCTATGGTTTTTATTACCATTTTTGAGGTTAAATCATATCATCCTATTTTATATATTTGGCTTGGAGATACTTTTGGAATTGTCCAATTTTTTAATTTATCCCAATATTTTGGATACTTAATTAACTTTGCATTTTTAATTAGATTATTATTATTATTATTGCTGGGATCTTGGCTTTCTACGGATATTTCCATAGACGCTAAGATGATGATGTATATGCATAGGTTCATGATGTTATAGACTCTAATCTTTTCATTTTATGACCATTTGCTATGATCCTAAGACTCAGTATACTACCTCCATTCGCATATGGTTATCTACCCATCAATCTTGTTATATTTTACATTAATTCAAACTTAATCACTAAGTCCATCACAGAAGCGGCTATTGTCAACTCCTCAATCTAGTTCTATACCAAACCATTTATGAGTTAATCATCAAGTCCCTCATGGATGCGGCCAACAACGCCCTAAACTTGCCATCTCGGCATCAAACGGGCAAACACGGCCTTCCCAATGACTCACACTTAGAAATAATACGGGAAGAACATGAGAAGAGTAGCAAGGCAGCCATCCTAATGACTTCGGTTTGAATAACATAAGACTAGCATGGGATGGATTTTGATCAACCAATTCATGTCCTTAGTCTAAGAATCATAACAAAAAACACAGAATAAAGAGACTAGAGTCTGAACATCATACCTCTATGCATACAACATCATCAGAGGCTTAGCCAGCCATTCTGGCTATGCCAATTCCCTATACTAGTATGGTTGGCTCAACAAGGGATATCCAATGGATCTACATCACCTTGGCCTATGAACCCACACTAGTATAGTTGCATACAAACTGGCCTAGGGAACTACCAGTAGGCTCCCCTTGGGCTTAGCGCTAAATGAACTGGGGCAAAGGTTTAGTTCCACATCGCCTAGACATGGGTTCGTGCACAGGCTTATATGGTGTCCTGGCCTTTACCTTCACGAGGCCTTTTGGAGGGAAGGGAAATATGGTATCAAAGCTAGCGGTGCCTAAGCCTGCGTCGGCATGTGGGCCCGGCCTCTCGCTCCCACCTATTAAGGGGAAGAAGTACTTGTGAAGCCCATGAGGGGCGTGCGGGGAAAATAGCTCTCGTGAGTCGAGAGGGCGTGGGAGGGGTAGAGGTTTAGTCCCACATCACTTGGACATGGGTTCGTGCATAGGCTTATATGGTGCCCTGTCCCTTGCCTTCACGAGGCCTTTTGGAGGGAAGGGAAACCATGGTATCAGAGCTAGTGGTGCCTAAGCTTGTGTCGGCGTGTGGGCTTGGCCTCTCACTCCCGCCTATTAAGGGGAAGTACCCGTGAAGCCCGTGAGGGGCGTCCGAGGAAAATAGTACCAGTGAGCCGAGAGGGCGTGGGAGGGGCGCAGGTTTAGTCCCACATCGCTTGTACATGGGTTCGTGCACAGGCTTATATAGTGTCCTAGCCTTTACCTTCATGAGGCCTTTTGGAGGGAAGGGAAACCATGGTATCAGAGCCAGCGGTGCCTAAGCCTGCGTCGGCATGTGCGCCCGGCCTCTCACTCTTGCCTGTTAAGGGGAAGAAGTACCTGTGAAGCCCGTAAGGCACGTGAGGGGAAAATAGTACCCGTGAGCCGAGAGGGCGTGGGAAGGGCAGAGGTTTAGTCCCACATCGCTTAGACATGGGTTCGTGCACAGGCTTATATGGTGTCCAGGCCCTTACCTTCACGAGGCCTTTTAGAGTTTGAGTCAAGCTCCTTTACAAGATCGCCGTAGATTTATATGTTGAATGAGCACATTTTTGTCAATTCTTGTCCACTCATTTCTAAGCGGTACAACTCCCATGTTTCCTCTGAAATCGTGATATCTAACCAATTCAATGTTTAACAATTGTAAGCTCAGTATTTTGTCTTTTCTGTGTTTATGTCTGGGATCCTCTTTGGTAGCCTATAATTTGGTCAAATAGAGTCTTGTGTTGGTTCATGAACCTTGTCCATCAACTTTCTTTTGCAAAGATTCTTGCCCGAAGTAGTTTCTTATATGTCCATACAGAGATGTAATTTTCAAAAAACTTAGCTTTCTAAACATGTAGTTCTGAAACTTCATTTTGAGGATGCTCATTTCTGCTACTTTGGATGTACAAATAATATCGTGCTTGTGTTGCTATAGGCTTCTTTCTTGGTCCGCATTTCATTAGAGTAGTCTTCTAGCTAGTACAACTGATTTAGAACCGTAAATGATTTAGAGCCTATCTAATCAGGGTAATGTTAGAAATTTGTTCACATGAATGAGCAATATTTTGAAGAGACATCCTTTGATTTGATCCTTCAAAAGTTCCATAAAGACTTTGTACTCCATGTAATGTTGCTTTTTTTTATTTTCTAACAAGTGAAATTGTAGTCTTAAAGTCAGTATTAGTTTTACGAGGATTATACAAATCTTCAAGTACTTAATTTTTGTATATTTGAATGTATTATTTTATGTCAGATAGCTGATAACTTCATTTAGTCAGGTGGTTGGAGTGGCATGTTGAGAGAAATCTCACATTTACTTTAGAGCAAATGGAAAGACAGAAATGCCAAGAAATTTAGCAAACGACCTGTGATCAGGGTTTGCTTGACTAGAAGATAGCTGTACTTTGCATTATATGTTGAATGAGCACATTTTTGTCAATTCTTGTCCACTCATTTCTAAGCGGTACAACTCCCATGTTTCCTCTGAAATCGTGATATCTAACCAATTCAATGTTTAACAATTGTAAGCTCAGTATTTTGTCTTTTCTGTGTTTATGTCTGGGATCCTCTTTGGTAGCCTATAATTTGGTCAAATAGAGTCTTGTGTTGGTTCATGAACCTTGTCCATCAACTTTCTTTTGCAAAGATTCTTGCCCGAAGTAGTTTCTTATATGTCCATACAGAGATGTAATTTTCAAAAAACTTAGCTTTCTAAACATGTAGTTCTGAAACTTCATTTTGAGGATGCTCATTTCTGCTACTTTGGATGTACAAATAATATCGTGCTTGTGTTGCTATAGGCTTCTTTCTTGGTCCGCATTTCATTAGAGTAGTCTTCTAGCTAGTACAACTGATTTAGAACCGTAAATGATTTAGAGCCTATCTAATCAGGGTAATGTTAGAAATTTGTTCACATGAATGAGCAATATTTTGAAGAGACATCCTTTGATTTGATCCTTCAAAAGTTCCATAAAGACTTTGTACTCCATGTAATGTTGCTTTTTTTTATTTTCTAACAAGTGAAATTGTAGTCTTAAAGTCAGTATTAGTTTTACGAGGATTATACAAATCTTCAAGTACTTAATTTTTGTATATTTGAATGTATTATTTTATGTCAGATAGCTGATAACTTCATTTAGTCAGGTGGTTGGAGTGGCATGTTGAGAGAAATCTCACATTTACTTTAGAGCAAATGGAAAGACAGAAATGCCAAGAAATTTAGCAAACGACCTGTGATCAGGGTTTGCTTGACTAGAAGATAGCTGTACTTTGCATTTTCTGTATAAATTATTGACCTGGTACTGCTTCTCACTCGAGAGTAGAGTGAAGTACAAGAAGTAGATTTGTCAACTCTTTCCATGTTGAGTTCTATTTTGTTGTGTTGGTTGGTTGTCAACCTGTTTTATTAGGTTTTCAGATATGGTCGTTTTCAGATATAGGAAGCTGGTTTTTGTTTTGGGCTAAAATTCTTGGGGAAGCTTGAGTTTTTTTTTTTTTTGTTACCCGCCACCACCACTACCACCATCATCATTACTACTATTAAGGTTGTCATTAGACGATGGCATCCAGTTGAATTGCTTTTGTTTATAAACTATGGATAATATTACATCAAAATATAAACTATGGATTGTTTAGTTTGGCTAGATTTTGGAATAATTCAAGTTCGTTGGATAAGAATCACTATAAGGGGTTTGTATGGCAGGTTGATGTTATGAGTGGTCTAGCATGTGAGTCTAATTTGTGGATGACATCCTCATGTGTTTCAAGTCGAAGAGCAAATGTAGACAACATTATGTGCTATGGAATACAGAAGCGGCACTATTATGTAAAATTTCAATTTTTGTTAAAGCTGTGTGGTACATCCTTCTCTAGGTTCTCAGCTTGTGTCGGGGACTATTCTGGTGAGATGGGGGATGGTTTCTCAGCTGTTCTTAGAATTTTTTTATCTTCAGCGAAGGCTTTTCACAAAAGAAAAAAAGGTTGGTGAGAAACATTGAAAGCTTTTAAGGGAACTTGGAAAATGATGTCATACTTTTTAGTGTTGGAAATTGTGAAATATTATCTTGTATTGTTTCAGTTATTAAATTATTTCCAATGGTTGTCACTCCTTTCCTAAGAGATTTAAAACCCAGTAGTAGCACATTACCACTGATTACTTGAAATGCTGAACTTAATCTTATCTTTTGAGCTTTTTCTTTTTTCTTTTTTTTTAAAATTTTCTATTAATCAATTGATAGATAAATGCAGTTCTTTGAATTTGATCCTCTAGCAGCAAGCATTAGGTTTTGATGCGGGATTTGCACCCCGTCACCAGCACAGCCATTATTGAAAACTTCAGCTTTAGCCAGGTGCAGGCTTCAAGGCATGACATTGTGAAAAAAGAAAGAAGAAAAGAATGGCTTTCGAACGTGTGGCTGTCATTCATTATATGTGATA
Source organism: Phoenix dactylifera (assembly GCF_051530095.1). Taxonomy (NCBI): domain Eukaryota; kingdom Viridiplantae; phylum Streptophyta; class Magnoliopsida; order Arecales; family Arecaceae; genus Phoenix; species Phoenix dactylifera. Next base: position 24,736,201 of record NC_143198.1, on the reverse strand, counting down.
GCTACAGATGTAATTATCTGCCCACATCTTAGTGTGTGTGGGGGGGGGGGGGGGGGGGTGACTGGTTGCAGAATTCCTCTTCTTGTTTCCCCCTCGAAGTTCTGTGGTCTTAGGATGGTCGAGGTCAATGAAAAATTAAGTTGATGCTTTAATCTTGCTATTAAGTAAGCTTATTGCATGATGTGGTTCTCTCTATTTTATGGCCCTCGGCTGGCTTAGCATCTTTATAGGTCAGCCACAAAAGCTGAGCTACAAGCAAATTTGCAATCTTTACTGCTTTGTCTGGAAGGAGCAGATCGATATGTGATATTGGCATCAAAATTTGCTAGAATTTGTGGTAAAAAGTTTCCCTGTATCTCCAACCTTCCAAATCCTTGAGGAATTATAAAGCTTTTCAGCTCACAGAAGAAAAAAGTTTGGTTCCAGTAGGCTTCTCTCGGTTGTCTGATACCTATATGTGTACCCTCAATCTCCCTCTCAATTTTTTCATTTCTTGACTGAATGATCTAGGGCTTCACTTCATGATGATTTATATTTTTTTTCTCCGATATGCGTTAAGATTATGAATGTTATGCTTTAGTCAGATGCCAGTCCAATGAGATTTTAAGTGCTTGGTTGTCATGAATGTGTTATTCTGTTAATGATGCTGCTCGATTGTTTCTCATGAACAATGACATGTTAATTTGGTGTTTATCTTCAGAAATATATTTTTGATGCTCTCAAGTTTAAAACGTTTATCATTGGATTCTTCAAATTTCTTGAGTGATCTAATGCGACACTGCCATCCAACTTCATCATCTAGATCTCAAGAAATTGTGTCGCTTTACCGCCTCTGTCATAAAAATTTTTTTAAATCTGAAACGTACGAACGACGTGACCAAGAAGTGGAGCCTTGCTCGCCTTTTGTTTGACAAAATGCCATCCTGACCCTACTGCCCTCGACTCCCTCCTTCGCGAGGCAGATGGGTAAGTGGAGCTTCGGGCTCGCCTTCTCCTCGTCCCTACCAATATGGAATCCTACCCTCTCGACCCCTGCTTGTGCCTCCACCACCCCAGACTCTTCGTCCATATTGTTCGGCAACGCCACCGCCTCCACCGTATTCGCTGGTGAATTCCTCCTTGCCTCCATCGGTCTTGACGGCTTCTGCAGCGCTGAAGCCATTTGCGGCATGGCCAAGTCCGTTGGTGCACGGGCGACACTGCTAATGGCGCGGGTTACCAATGTGGAGGAAGAAGCATCAAGATGGTGGTGTGCAGTCTCAAACAATCGCATGAGATTGTTACACTATAGGATACTAGTACTATCTCTGTAGTAGGATTCAATAATCTGACATCCTTCTTTTCCATGCAGATTAATTCTTGTACTACACTTCTTGTGGAATGTTCAAGGATTCAATCATGGCGGGATAGGGTTGGAACTTAAAATTTTCAATGCTGGCTGGGACACTAGCTGTAGCAATGGAGTTCAAGACAATGCCAAAAATGAGTACGCAAGCTTATGTCACCACCTCTACCATGTTTGATGCAATGCATCAAAAAAAGAAGAAAATCCAAATGAGTACGGTCTTTTGCTTCCTGACACTGATTGATATGTAGAAACTTAGGGAGAGATGCATCTGGGCGTAGGATGCTCGTTGGAAGTAGTAGCGATCTTTAATTGAAGTTCTTAACTTTTCTGAAAGGGAAAATGAATTCATTTAACTTTTATGACCGGGAAAATGAATTCTAAGGAAGATAGATCGTTTTATCTTTGTGGAATGATAAGATGCCTTATTTTGGAAAGTTTGTGGAAAGAAAATTATCTCATCTTTTGGGGTATTTCGGTTGGTGATAGCCATTTGCAGGCTGTTAGGTGCTTGCTTGCAGACCAGAGGGAGGAGCATGTGGGACATCGTGGAGGAAGAAAAACGCACTTAGGCCCTATTTGGAAAAAAAAATGGAGGGATAAAAAGCACTTTCTGGCCCTCCAAAAATATTTTTATATAAAATAAGGGTGTTTGGTAAAAATTTTGAGAAATTGTTTTAGCTTTCTTACAAAGCTAAAAATAACTTTTTGGAAGAAACTTCATTTTGGAGCTTTTCGAAAAAACACTTTTAGGCTCAGTCGGAAAGCTGTTTTTTTTTTTTACCAAAATATCTATAATAAAATATAACAATTGCACAAAATTTGTTTCTTTTGGCCAGGGCGCGGGTTTCCGATGCACGGGTCCTTCGTAGGGTGGTTGCAGATTACTGTATGGCGTCGGGCCAGAGAGTCAACTTTCAAAAGTCAGCTGTCCGCTTCAGTCCGAGTACGGAGAGCAGGGTCAGACAGGAGATTCGTGGGATTTTGCAGATTCCTGAGCAGGAGGAGACATTGACCTACCTGGGAGTTCCCATCACAGGCCGCAGATTACGAGTGGCAGAGTGTTCCAGCCTGGTGCAGCGGGTGGAGAGCCGGTTGGAGGGTTGGAGAGCAGGTTCCCTATCTATGATGGGGAGACTGACTTTGATCAGATCGGTGTTGGGTTCCATGCCAGTTTATCTCATGGCCAACACTGTGGTTCCGAAGACGACCTTACTGAGGATTGAGCGACTGTTGCGGTGCTTCCTGTGGGGGTCACTTGGTGGAGGCCGTGGGGTGCATTTGGTAGCCTGGGAGCACGTATGCCGGCCTACCAGCGAGGGCGGTCTCGGGGTGCAGTCCCTGCTGGAGCGCCGCGAGGCCTTCATTGCTCGGCATGCAGCTCGGTTCCTGCTAGAGCCACACGGGCTGTGGAGTTAGGTGATGGCTGCCAGATATGGACGTGACGGCTCAGAGATGGCATGGAGTAGGCGGCGAGTTTCCTTTATGTGGCGTGAGATTGGGAGGTATCTGCCGACCATGGGTGGACAGTAGGCGATGGGCGGAGTATTGATGTGACTGCGGACCCATGGGTGGACACTGTCCCATTGAGGTGCTGGCCGACCATGATTGATGCTGCGGCGGCGGAGGGGCTGCGGGTTTTTGATCTTCTGGCCCCAGGAGAGTCAGCATGGGATGATGTCAGGTTACGTCAGCTGTTCGGGGGACATCTAGCTGAGAGGATCCGGTCCCTTCCGGTGCCAGGCTACGGGGGGCCTGATGTTAGGGTTTGGGGCACTTCCTGCCGATCCAGGGTCCGATTGGGAGATCTCGCCGGTGTTATCCAGCAGGAGCATGAGCCAGGGCCGGACTACACTTGGATCTGGAGGTCAGGGCTTCACCCGAGGACTGCACTCTTCCTATGGAAGGTGGCGTGGGATCGTCTCCCGACGAGAGCAGTGCTGAGTAGGCGAGGATGTGAGATCCCTGCGGAGTGCGGGACATGCAGTGTGGAGGAGTCGGTCGACCACGTGCTTTTCCAGTGTACGTGGGCGAGATCGGCATGGCAGTGGGCAGGGTTCCCGCAGGAGGTCTGGCATGGGAGGCCTCAGTTTTTACAGACGATGCAGCAGTGGTTGGTCCGCCCTCGGACATGTCAGGAGGCTATTCGAGCGACTTGCACAGCACATCAGATCTGGCTGGCAAGGAACGCTCGTACCCTTGGTGAGCGCAGGGTGTCACCGAGGTTCGTGGTGGAGCTAGCGCACGTACAGGCTTTGGAGATCAGATCCTCTTCAGATGGACCTCTGATAGCTCGGGACACCTGGGGTTCTCTTTCTGCCTCGGCAGCTTCTCAGATGGTGTTCTTCACCTGGGAACCCCCACCCACGAGTTTCCTCAAGGTCAACTTTGATGGATCGGTCTTGGATGGAGGCGCGCGAGGTGGTGCGGGCTTTGTGATACGGGACCCGCACTCCAGAGTCGTGGCAGCAGGGGGATGTCGACTGTTCGGCATATCGGTCCCCGGGGCAGAGTTACGAGCTGCCTGGGCCGGGCTTCGATATGCGAGGCAGGCTTTGCAGGCTGGCTCAATTGTTTTGGAAGGCGACTCAGCCACAGTCATCAGCTGGATTCAGAAGGGGCTGAGGGGTGAGGGCTCAGACCACCCCTTGGTTCGGGACATAGGGATGATGTGTGGGGTTGGGGTGGCCATTCAGGCCAAGCATGTATTTCGAGAAGCCAACGGGGCAGCCGACTGGGTGGCTGCCTTCGCGGCTCATCATTCAGGATACACCCTGTGGGTGGGGGAGGGGGAGCTGCCTCTGGCTTTCCGTGAGTTAGTATTTTTTGACTTTATTGGGTGTATTCGTACACGTTTTGTATGAAAACCCGCTTTTAGCAAAAAAAAAAAAATTGTTATATTATGAAAAATTAATTTATGCTAATAATTATAATATTTTATATTTCTATTATTGTATTATACCATAAATATAATATTATATTACATTATATTATAATACATTGATATGTTATGTTAAATAATTTAATATTATATGAAATTATTATGCTATAGTATACAATATTATATTACTATATTATAATAATATTATATTACATTACAGTAATATTATACTATATCATATATTTATGTATTAATACATACTATATTTTATTATGCTCTGTTGTATAATACTATGCAATATTTTTTTATGGTTATTTTGTCATACCAAAAGTACTTTCTCAGTTTATTTATCAAACACATATTAAAGTAGTACATCATTTTAAAAATGTAGCTACCAAACAGTAAACAACTTTTTATAAAAGCTTTACTTTAGAAAACTCTACTTTCAAAAGCTTTACCTCTAAAAACTATATTACCAACCGCTCCTCCAAACGGGCCTTTAACTATCCAATAATCTATAAGCATTGTAATGCAGTTCTTCCTCTTTCTTTCTCCCATCTCTCTTTCTATTTCTGGAGACGAAGCATTCCTAGCGGGCATTCATGGCCTCCTCCATCTAATAAGGACGTGCCTTTTTATATCTTTCACTGATTTATGATATTTTTCTAGAATTATATTAATATCAAGTGACATTTTTGGACTTTTGAAGCATTATGTTAACTCTATTAAGTGGCTGGTATGGCCATATCAGATTACATCAAATGTCTAAGATAAGGTGTTGATTGTAAATTTTTATAGTCGAGGTGATCCACATGCGAACCTAGTAAATTTTGAAGCATTTTCCCCATTCATGTATTGACTGATGGCAAATGATGAGCATGACCAAGCAACATTTTATAAGCCTTCAACACCTTAGAGATAATGAAAAACACATATTTCTCAGTAGGATAACAAAGTATATATACATATATATTCTTCTACTTTCTTCCTATTCTCTCATTGGACTTTAGTATGGAGTTTTATCCATTCCTTGTTGTTATGTCCTTTTATTCTCAGTAAGATGGTTATGGTGTACTAGTGGAGGTCTGTCATCACGTATGAGGATGACGACGTCAGGCAAATTATATGAGTCCTAATTGCAAATTATATGAGTCCTAATTGCACTATACTAGATCGTAGCACTGCAATCCATATGACTCACCTCCTCCGAAGGATAAAAAATATTACAAAGGGACAAGATGCAAATGGATGGAGGCACCTCGCCAGTGAGTATTGAGTAAAAAATACATTTGGTTTCTCTACATCTATTTCAAAAGAAGTGCCAAAGGGAGAAGGCACCGTTGGATTGACGGCTATAGAGCGCGGAGCTCAAGACAGTATGGAAAGACATCACCTATGCGAGACGGGTGGTGAGAGCTGAGTGTATTCTCTTTTTTTTTTTTTTTTTTGCTAAAACGGGCAATTCATACTACTCGGGTACGAACACACCCAACAGAATCTGCATACAAAAGGTCCCGGAATGCTCCGGGCACGTCATCCCCACCAACCCAAAGGGTGCCTCCTGAGTGGCTCGCAACATACGCCGCCACCCAGTCTGCCGCCCCATTCGCCTCACGATATACATGTATAACCTGAAGGGAAAACCCCTCACTCACCATCAACCATATATCACGGAGTAAAGGGTGAACTCCTCCATCACTATGAGGGCCCTCCCGGATCCAACTAATCACGGTGGCTGAGTCACCCTCCAGGAGGATAGAGCTCGCCTGAAGTACCTGTCGCGCATACCGTAATCCCATCCAAGCCGCCCGCAGCTCTGCCCCTGGGACCGAGGTATCGAAGATCTGACAACCCCCTGCTGCCACCATGTTGGAGCCTGGGCCCCTAATAACAAAACCTGCTCCTCCTCTCCTGCCTCCATCCAAGACTGAGCCGTCAAAATTGACCTTGAGGAAGCTTGGGGGTGGGGACTCCCAGGTGAAAAACACCGTGTGAGTGGCTGCCGAAGCAGAATGGGGGCCCCAGATGTCCCTAGCTGTCAAAGGTCTATGATGCAGATCTACAGAAAGAAACTCTACTGCCTGAGCCCGAGCCCGCTCCATCACAAATCGTGGGGACAGGCTAGGCCTACCAAAAACACGGGCGTTCCTGGCCATCCATACCTGGTAAGCTGTGCAGGACGCCCTAATAGCCACAGACCTCATCTGGGTGGAGATGGAACAACGCCGGACCTCCTCCAAAAAACTATCGCTCCGTCTCCAGACCGCCTCCGGAATCCCTGATAACCTCCAAGTTCCCCTCGCCCAGACACACTGGAATAGTACATGATCCACTGACTCATCTGCCTCACAATACTGGCACAAAGGAGGAATGCTAACTCCCCGACGGCTCAACTCCAAGCTCGTCGGCAGACGATCCCATGCTACCTTCCAGAGGAATAGTGCCACCCTCTGGTGTAGCCCGAACCTCCATATCCAGCCACAGTCCCTACCCAGGTCTGACTCCTGTTGAAGAACCCGAGCGACCTCACCAACCCTGACTCTGGCCTTACAAGTGGTGCTCCAAACCCTAACATCTGGACCTCCCGATCCCGGGATGGGGAGGGCTCGAATCCGCTCTGCTAAGTGCTCTCCGAAGAACTGGCCCAACCTGTCGACATCCCACTCTGCCTCCCCAGGCATAAGGAGGTCATGCACTTGGAGCCCCACAGGCCCCTTATCACTGATCATCGTCGGCCACAGCCTCAGCGGAAGTGCATCCACCCAAGGGTCCTCCATCACATCAATGCTCCGTCCATCGCCAATCAGCCACCTAGTATTCTCTTTAAGGAAGACTCGGCCATGGTAATCGACTGAATATGGGATGAGGAGAGGAGGGGGGATGGAAATTCTCTGCCCTACGACATTCATTGAATGGTGGGGAATTGTGGCGCCTTCCAAGCTATGCATGTATATCGAGAGACGAACATGGCCACTGACTGGATTGCCTCCTATGCCGCCTAGCATTTCGGAGAGATCCTCTGAACACACCAAGAGGTCTCTCCTCCACCACTTTGTCATTTTCTCACTCTTGATTCTGCTAGCTGCACCTATGCTAGAGTAGTGTGAACAGTATTGTACCAAAAAGAAAAAAAAGAAAAAAAAAAGTGCCAAATCGGTAAGCTCACAAGGAGGTGACTAGCGCCAAAAAGAAATAATGAAGGGGGCTGCTAGGCCAAGTAGAAAGCCCAATTTAATCTAATTCGAAAAAGCTAGAGAAGCCTTGAGGTTTAATGCCACTTATAACAACCAAGCCTAAAGTAAACGTCCTTTACAAGATACGATCTTTGTCAAAGGTTCGTTTTGACCTTCGTTTCATAAAGCTAGGTTTGTTTACGCTTGGAAGTAGCTTATTGAATCTAATAGCTGGATATTTTTTCCCCCCCAACAATCGTCTCCAAAGTTCAAAAGATTTGTTTATCTAAAAGCCCTTGCTAATTTATTCACGTCATCCAAAAAACTCGCTAAGCTCCACTTAAAGACAACCTCTTAAAGGCATCTGGTCTACTAATAGATCTTATTTGTCCTAAGTGTCGCGTATCTCCATGCGTATCCATCCATCAACTATTTTCCTGGAACCCACAAGTAGGTGTCCCATAAGTGGCTCGATCGTAGCCAAACACGCTTGTTCTTGTCTCAAGTGGATAGACCAGGGACTTAATTATTTCGATCAGTACTTTTTATCTTTTCCAAGTCTACATATTGGAATTGATCGAATCATAATCTAAGCCTCAGACATTCTAGACCGTATTCTAGGTTTAGTTTCCATATCATGTCCAGATTCAAGCATTAAAGTATTCTTATGGAATCACTTCACATGGCTTCAAGTGAAATCCACCCTATCTCGCCATTCATTGTTTAATGGAAGCAGGTAATGCCACTTGGAAGAAAGTGCCATTATTAGGAGGCCCAGCCCACATGTCTTGGATTGATGGAAGCATCCCTTGAACGTATCCTAAAAGAAGATATCGGCTCAATTATTAACTCAAAAGCAAGTTTTGCAATAAAAGAGAGAGAGAGAGAGAGAGAGAGAGTTTTCAAGTAGATTGCAAATGAATTATATTATTGGAAATGGGTGACATCATCTTGCATTGGTGACCTTTGTTTTTTTTTTTCTTTCTTTCTTTCTTCAAAAGCACTACTCGGTGGTCCTTGCTTGCGATTCGGCTGATCATGGATGTTGGGATCTGCATCCTTTCGGATTACATAAAAACAAAGCATGATTAAGGTCACTGTGCAGCGTTTGATATTGATTGGTGGATGCCGCCCGAGCAAGAAAGTTCTCTTTGTTCATTAATCTCAATAATGACCTAATGGCTATCAATAATAAGAGTTAAAAAGAGACTAAGTTTGTAGGTGTAATCTCTAGAAATAATATCACTTTAGTTTGTAGTCACTGCTTGAAAAGCTAAACGGGGAGAGGCTCCTGCTCACTCTGGGCAAAAAGTACCGCAAGTCATAGGTGCTAGAAGGAGGATAATATTGGGAGCACTGTCTTTTGGGTAATATTGGGAGAACCTCCTTAAAGAGAGCATGGTTACAACTTCTTTAAATTTCTAGCTAATTCTAATACTGATAATAGGCAAAATTTATTTTTCCCATTAAACCAATTGGTATGGTTCTAGATTTTTTTTTTAAAAAAAATATGAATTAATTATCAAATTCATAGAGCTGTAAATTAAATTTAAAAATTATGGTATCTTTTCTTAACCAGCTTGACCATGTGCCTATCAATAAGTGCATTCTGAAAATAAAATATAAGAATATATATTCTTCTATAATATCGATTATTCTTTCCTTCCATAAATTTATCTCCTATGCCACGTGCACCGCATAACCCATGCACCACACTAACCAAATTTTTCATTTGAACGGGCTCCATGTAGCTCGTCTTCGATTGTCGCCCTTCTCACCTTGTCACGAGACTTGGATAATATGGTGCATACGGTATAGGGTATAATTTTTCGAAACCTAGGGTGAGTTATAGGGGACCCCATATATGAGCCCACACTCCATCTGGGATTCTAATCAAACACCATATGGGAGACCGGACAGGATGCAACCTTTCATTTTGGTTCCATGCCCGTAATAATATACACTGGCCTTGCGCGGAGGTTTCATCATATAAACGCTGGCTAAAAAAATTTAGTGGGGACACGGGTCCTACAGACAGTCCCATTTTGTAAGGAAGCCTGCAACAAGGAAGGGCAGGATGGAAAGAGACAGATAAAAGAGGGGCCTGGAATACGAGGAAGCCAGAGTTCACTTCGAACCGATGCGGCAACTAGGCTCCTTTGCGTCGCTTTGGAATTTGAGTAGCTTCAGTATGCCCAACAGTGGAGAATCTAAGGGATGGAGTGGTAGATGGGTAACATGAGTGCTATCTCAAAGGGTCACTTCAACTGCTTTCTTTGAGGAAGACCAACTAAAGAAAACCCAAGGTCAAGGGAAAGAGACCTTTTTTTTAAATTCAAACGGGCCCCTTTCTAGCTCCAATGGCAGTGTTAGGGCAAGTGTGGAGCACAGAAATTTCAGGGAAGGAAACACACAGCTGATGTTTGATCTCAAGGCAGGAGGAGCAAGGAAGCTATCATGGCATACTCCAATGCCTAGTTCTAATTTTCTTGTGGGTAAAGACATCCATATCTAGAAGCTATCTTGATAATTATTTGAAGGTGGAATCCTATGAGAGTGATTGGTAGTGTGCAGTGCCTACTGCATTTAATAGAATAACAATCTATGGCACCTTCAAATTTGCCCCTAAACCTCCTTTTTGTGTGTGGACACCACCGCATGGGTAACAAGGATGGAAGTTATAAATTATCCATATTTTTGGATAAGGAAGTAGATATATATTGGACCCTATATAGTGATGATACATGTGAATACAAGGACAGAAAATTTCCAAATATTTTACTATCTATTTGTTTAATCTATATTTGACCATTATTTGCTAAAGTAATTTACCTTGTTAGACTAATAATTTATCACTTAAATTTCATGAGTTAGAAAAATCACTTTGATGTCTGAGAAAATCGAAACAATTTCTATCATCACTGATTTTAGAAGGCAATCTTAATTCCCATGCTGATGCGATCATATCATCATCGATGTAATTAGTCCATGCTCATAATTAATGGGACATGGAACTTGAAATTTTTGGATCAAAGGCAGCGTCTTAATTTGTTTGGCAAGTTTCAACTCCAAAGTTGTTTTCTGCCGGAGGTAGGCTTAGGTGACCATTATATCGTAGAGGCAACCACCAAGGTCAGATAGTCTTTTATGGGAGCCAAAAATTTTGACTCTTAGACGTAGCTCATGTAGCAGCTTAAAAAATAATTTAGAGAGAATTTGTGATTCAAACTGCTTCAATAGATGATGCGGATATGATAGTTTGGGTAGCTAAAAAAATCAATCTAAATTATAGTGCTATTTTGGTTTGGTGTTCGGGTTGTATTTTCCACGCAAAAGAATGATCTATCATCTTCTTTTGCAACATCGATTGTTGAATCGTGCCTGCACAGCTCTTAAAACACTTCAAACTGCTTCATTCATCCACTTGCATAGATCTCGAAGCAATCCAATAGTGGTGGAATCGCATAAAGAGAGATGAAGTCTTCTTTCATGGGAAAAGGTACAACCTCATCCCAAGGTTGTGCCCAGAAAAGCCAATCAAGAGCTAGATCGGCGGTAGACTATCACAAAAACTATAAAAATAAGTAACGAGCAAGGAGAAGTTCTCTCTTTCATTAATGAAATTAAAAGAGAATTTCTCGTTGGACATTAACAGGAAAACATGCATCATGTTAGTTAATTTTTCAAATCAAACAAACTTACCGCCCTCCATTAAAACAAGAACAACATCCACCTCACTAAATATTTTGGACAATCAATTCAGTAACCAAAAAAAAAAAAGAAAGAAAGATATGTTCATCTCAACGCAATTAGTGGAACTACACCCAAGTACCTTGTCTGTGAAAAAAAAAAAAAAAAGGCTCATTGTCTATGCTTGTGAAACCTTGACTCTATTAGGCTGACCCTATACTGCGTCAATATAATTAATTAGTGGGGAATAGACCATGGAGTTGGAATAAAGAATGAGTGGCAAAAGAGGGGACATGGTGGGCCTTGTTTGGGAGTTGGGAGAAGACTTTGGAGGAAGGGAGAAGACAAAAGGGAGTCCGGAGTGACACACACACATGTAAGTTGGGAAAGATTACGATAGGGATGCGAGCACCCTTCTCATGAAAGGCTCCTTTTCTTCGTAGTTCGTAAGATTCGGATAGATCTCCACCTAGAGGAAAAGAAATGCCGAGAGCTACGGTCATAATAATAAAGTGTGGGGAAACATACAACACTAGCTCTAACGTCAATCACGCCAACATCCATCTAAGTCTTTACCCCATCAGCAATGCGTTAAGGTGGTGGCCCGCTCAACCCTGATATCTTTCTCCCTCTCTCTTTCCAAAGAAAACTTGTTCATCACTTTGCCAAGTCTATCAGCCTGCGTTTGATGAACCTAACTGCGAAGATACCCGTTGTCGCACCCACTAAGGGAAACATGGTTGGTAGATAGGCTAAATGAACAGGAAATGAACTATAGTCCATCCAGATATTCTAGATGGCTTCCATGCATGACGCACGCAAAAGACTCTTGCTAACTGCGCTTGTGTTTTTTCCAAATTAATTGCTAGATTACTCGAAATATATCGAGAGTCAAATTAATCGATTTTAGGGCGTACCATGATAATAGTGAAAGAAAAACGATTAGCATGTGATAAGCAAGGCAATCATCGAATTTGGACTGTGCAGCCTAACTTATAACTAATGGGACATGGCGAGTGTTATTCTGCTTGCTTGCTGGATCCAGCAAGCAAGATAGTCATCTTAGGCCAAGCGAGAATTAACCAAATGTTATGTATCTTGATTGATGTTATCACTGTAAGCCAATTGAAACGTACCACACTCTTCGGTTGTTGAAAATTCCAATAGGTAGAATTCTAGGTGATTTAGTATCTTGCCGTATGTAGAGTTCTCGCTTTAGTTTCATCAATATGAAGCGCTATGGAGGGATCTTCCCCTCTTTTTTGACTTGATCCTCCATATGGAAAAATCTATATCTTAAATGAACGCATTAAAAAAAAAGCATAAGATGTAAGAATCTACATGGGCATATATTTAGTCTCACATTGGCTATACCTCGAAAAGATTTTCGATAATCATATATGACCAAAAAATCCAAATAATACTTTTCGGCTGGTCTTTTTGGGTGAGATCCAAAATTGTTATAAATGATATTAGAGCGGACCCGGCTTATGACCTATGAACTAGAAAGATATTGCAACATGAGCTCATTAAGATTGACTATAGATCGATTGTGTTGCTTATGATTATATTTGAAATGATTTGGACCCTTAGTTTGGTAAGAATGACCCGTAGAAAGCCCTGATCCTCCCCCACAGCATCAATTTTTATCGATGCATGGACATGTGTGGGCAACATATTGTGTCTGGCCGAGTCTATACATCGTGTGGCCCCGACGGTCGGCTTTGGCCATGCTATGCATGAGTCGTCGCAGTCTTCCACTATTCAGTGTCCTCTTCAGGGATAGGGGAGTTGTTGAGCCCGTGAACTGAGTGTTGCTACAATAGTGTGTTCCAATGACAGCATCAGTTAAATCTTATTGGCAGAGTAAGCTTCATATGCTGTCACATATGGGGTCGAGGGCCACTCTATTATTGATCAAGCGTCCACCGATGGTACTCGACACGTGTCGTCATGATAATCATATGGAGGGCAAGCACATGATCATCAGCATCCTTCTTTGGTCATGACATTCCAATAGGCAAGAGCTAAGATATTTATGATGTACAATGTTGCCTACATAATTGCTACTTTGTGATAAGGAGGTTGGATAAGCAACCAATTAATGCTTGCATAACATAGAAATCTCATTTAATTAGTTAAAGGGCTACTAGACTGATTTGCAAGTTTAGCAGGCTACATGATGATCAGTTTAACAGGAGCAAGTGGAGAACTGCGAGCAAATGCTAGCATGACAGAAATAATATCACTTCAGTCTAGCAGGCTACATGATCAGTTCAAATAGAAGCAACTGGAAAACACCATTCCATTTAAGTAGGTTTTTCTTTTTTTTTTTGTAATTCAGTCACTAAGCATGCCTGTTTTAGTTACGCTAATAAATTCGTAGAGTTTGTTGAATGCATGTAACCATTATAATCTTTGTTATCTGCATTAGTTGCTAATGTAACAACACAACAACTATCTAGTTTTAGAATGTAGTAAATTATATTCGTATCTATTATCTCGACATATCAAGTATGATTTGTAGTGAAATATAGGTTCATGAGGATATTAGAAAATATTCAATCATTAGTTGAGAGGACGCTTATACCTTGCTTCATTATTTTCTTGCACATACTGTCTGTCCTGAGGGTGGAATTGAGCAAGGTATAGGGCACATATATAGGAGTGGAAATTTTCAAAAGAAGTGCACAATGCTCTCACATGCATGGCCTCCATTTTTAAGATCACCCTAGCTCTGGTTGTTTTTTATGTTATTATTGTTGTTGTTATGGTAGGGGGTAAACAAAAGCATAGAATTCAATATATTAATAGCACAAAGCCCAAGACATCAAGTGTATTTAAAATCCAAATACAAGTTATAAACAAAGAGTGGAGAGTTGATGCAAGAAGGTTGACAGATGATTACGAAGTGAATTTTATTCTATTTTAATATTCATTAATGCCAAGTTGTCTCTTGTAAGAGACAACAACATACTCTATTTGTGGTGCAAATAAAGAAGAGCCTAGACTATTGTCCCAAATAATAATGATGATTGATAGTTGAACTGGTCCATAGGCAACTATTAGTTAGATTCTCAAGCATAAAAAAATGCCACTGTTTAACTTGATTATTGTATAAGGGAATAGTTATGGATTAGTGACAGGGCCTTCCTTACAATAGACTTGCTGAAACCTAGTTTATTTAGTTGCAGAGAAACATATTACAAGTGTTGGGTAAAATTAAGGTGTGTTGGTGATGCCATTGAATTAAGGTAAAAGCTCTCACTTTAGGACAATGTAACAAAGGAAATAAATCCAAAATTGACAAGATGTAGCTAGGAAAGGCAGAGCGAGTGGATAAATTTGTTAAAGACAATGCTGAAGTGGTTGCTGAGTTGCAGTATGGTATAAGTTTCAAAACCACCAAATTGTCTTGTGAAGAAGCTTGAAGAGAGCGGGATTTGTCTTGCCACAACAACTTAAATTCAGTGAACAGAATTTTAATATATATATTGCTTTTGTACATTTAAAAATTAGTAGATATTCTAACAAGTCAGGACCTCATTCAAAATAGCTAGTCGGAAGATATTTTTTAGGTTTCTTAGCCTTGTATGAGTACCCAGATCTCCTCGGCGAATAATCGTTGTGGGACTAAACACATGCCCACACGATTTCTCATATACTCTCCTCGTTCAAGCCCTGACATCCTCGTCAGGTTAAGAGTTCAAATCTGTTCAAATCTAATCACAACAACACAATCAGCCCGTGGTTAGCCTCCTCGGACCCGTGCTGCAGTGCCTCCTAGTCGACATAGGCTACGAACCGAGTTCGCTCTGATACTATTTCTAACAACCTAAGATCTCACCCAAAATGGCTAGCCGAAAAATATTTTTTTGGATTCCTTGGTCTTGTATAAGTACCCAAAATCTCCTTGGCGAATAGCCGATGTGGGACTAAACACACGCCCATACGGATCTTCTCATAGCCTATGTGGACTAGGGGCACTGCAGCATGGGTTCATGGAGGCTGAACACGGGCCAATCATGGTGCTTGTGATTAGATTTGAATCCTTAACCTAACGAGGACGTTAAAGCTTGAATAGAGGAAGTATGTGAGGATTCGTGTGAATGTGTGTTTAATCCCACATTGGTTATTCGCCGAGAAAATCTTGAATACTTATACATGACTAAGAAACCCAAAAAATATCTCCCGGTTAGCTATTTTGGATGAGGTCTTGGATTGTTAGAGATTTGATCAACACCAACTATACCAAGATTATCAACAGGTTCAGCAATATTGACAAAAGAAAGATGGGACCTTTTAGAGCATATGTAAGAAAAAGCCTAAGGGCTATAGAAGAAAGCTAGATCAATTCATGAACTGATTGATTGTTGCAATCAAAAAGTGTAAAATAAGTCATGGTATAACATCTCATATTGATGAGAAAATGTATTCGCTTTCTCCTATTTTACTTGATTTCGATGATAAATTTGAGTCTGTAAATAATGCATATTTACAGCATGTAAAATAGGCACATGGAGAAAGCTAATGCTGTGGATGTAGTAATATAATTGATTTAGATCATGCAAAATATATTACAAATAAGAGCAAGAAGTTTATGATCAAAGAGGAACATGGTGTAATTAAGGAGATTTTATTATGATTGGCAATATGGAGGTTTCCTTGCCTCAACATGAATATTTAGAAGAGATCATAGTAATACACCACCACCACCACGACGGCGACTGCGGAGATAGTCATGGTGATGCATAACCTGAGTACAAGAAAAAGGTGCATGCAACGTTATATAAAATATATTCATCTTAAAATGAACAAAGCAAGGTTTGGAGTACCATGTTTTGTGTTCTCTATCACTGAAACGACCTCGCTTGCCCCTAAAAAAAGGGGGCACGGAGTGGCAATTGATACACCAGGGTGCTTTTGGTTAAAAAAGCCAGCGGTAAGGGCGAATGCAAGGAAGTCGCCAGACAAATAAACAAAGGATAAACAGTCACAGCACAGGCTGGGACTAGCGCGATCCAAGTCTCCACGAGCGTCTGTGGATTTTGTTCCCAATATCGTCTTCCCCTCTCCTTGGGATGTCCGCAACCAACCCATCCCTTCGCCTATTCCCCTATATATGTAGGAAACCAGAACTATACAATACAATAGTATGAAACCATTATTTAAATCATTCGTCTCCTCCATCTCTCTGCGAGCAGCTATGACTCCTTCCCTTTCCCCACCTACCATATTATCCTAAACCTCCCTTTCTGTTGGTATAAATACACACTTAACCCATCCCCCATGCACTCAGTACACCCCTCCCCTCCCTTCTGCAATCTCCTCTCCTCCCCACTCTATCTCTCTGTTCTTCCTTCTCTATCTATATCTATATTGGAGGACTGAGATGATAAAGGAGATGGCAGGGATTCAGTGCCATACCAAGCCCACCATCACCACAAGCCCACGCCTGAAGATCTTCGGCTTCCACGTGTCCGAGGACGACGAGGCGGAGCACCAGTCCCCACCGAAGGCCGCGGCCACCTCCGACCCCTCCTCCACCATCAACGGGGCCACGGTCGCCGGCGACGGGAGGAAGTACGAGTGCCAGTACTGCTGCCGGGAGTTCGCCAACTCGCAGGCGCTGGGAGGCCACCAGAACGCCCACAAGAAGGAGCGTCAGCAGCTGAAGCGCGCCCAGATCCACCACAACCACCACGCCGCCGCCGCCACCGGACGCCGCTCCCCGACCGGAGGCCCGTACCACGGTAACCCCATGGCCTCCGCCTTCGTCCCCCCTCCGCACCTCCTCTCCGCCGGCGGCACCGCCGCCACCCTCGTGGGCCCCACCTCCTCCCCTCCACCGGCAAGCAGCTGGGTCTACTACTCCCGGGCTGGCCGGCCCTTCCAACTGTCGCCGGCCTGCTTCGTCCCCTCCGCCGCGAGGCCGTCGCCGGCCTATGCCTTCTACTCCCAGGCCGCGCCCGGGATGTACGCCACCAGCCTCCGCTGCGACGACGGAGACCGGCCGGTCGACGAGCCCCGGACCGCTCGATTCTCCGGTTCGACTCCGGAGGGAGGGGTAGGAGGGCCGCCGGACGGGGCGCCGGACGAGACGTACGGGCTGGACCTCCACCTCAGCCTCGCCCCCGCTCGCTCCTGACTCGGTCTCGACTCGGACCATAGCGTGGACTGCGCTGGCTCGTATCATGATACATCTATAATATGTTCTATGGTGGATTTGATCCTGTAAATTGCACCTTATTTTTTGCTCTAATTGCTACAATTCTAATTTTCTTCCATTCAATCAATGGCTTCTTCTCGTGACTAGAATTAAAAAAAAAAAAAAAGTTTAGCAAACCAATTTTTTATCAAAAATAAACAAAGGGTCAATAAATATTGTATGGTCAGGACTCATGAATGAGTACGTCACGACTTGCAACCGAGTTGGCGAGTTGACCCACTAGAGCGATTGGTTGGGAGAAAAAAAATCGCCACCCGAAACATAAGCTGGAACGGGATAACGTCCACCATAGATTTGAAGCAGGTAGACGTAGAAGTTGGACATGTGTCACGGAAGTACAGGATTGTGTGGTGAAAAGGGCAGCCACAACTCGTACTAGATCGGATCCCGACAACCTCCGTGGAATCCAAAGTACCTGAATACCAGTCTGAAGGGATCAGTTCTGAGTATTGTACGATGATAGCACTCACTACATCTCACCATACCTTCTTTTTGTTTATATCCAGTACATAGAAAAGAAAAGGTGGCAGCAGCTATTTTAATTAGCGTTTGTAACAAGGTGACGAATTTTAGGTGTAAAGCTTCAGGAAAACAACTGGGCGAGACACTCATCAGTCTCGTGATCAAGGCCGCACTGCTTCACATTTTTTTTGGTTTATGGGCTTCATTGCATCAAATATATTACTCAAATAAGCACAAAAATGGCCGCTTCATTACATCATTTTAAGATACGTATCACTTAAAATAATGGTTTTAGACTTTCTTGGACATAGAAAGTGGCTCTTGTCTCAACAATCTATATAAACTGGGAGCCGGGAGGGACCGTCACATTTGAAAATACATTGGGTTAGTTCACGAGTCTTTTAATATGTGGTTGGAGCTTGCATGAGGTCTTTTGATGGAATGTCCATGGAGAACAACTGCTCCGGGCCTCCCATAGTCTGATTCCTGTCACCTTCGCTTGATATGGACTCTTCAACCTACAAGCCTCCCGAGTTTCATGTGTTCACTTTTCCTGAACACATGAAAATGGTTTGGGGTTCACATTAATTATAAGATACAGGATCAGCGTTAGCCGGCTACAATTTATTATTTAGAAATACGATGCCACCTTTTTTTATGGTAATGAAACTATATACACACACATACCCTGCCCATCACCCTAAAGTACGTAGGTAGCATCGTTGCTGTTACTTTTGGTATTATCTGTTATTTTCGTTATAATGACATTATATGAGCTGTTATTTCAGCAATTATGTTAGTATTAGAAATTTGAAGTTGTCATTATGATCATTATAACAGTCAGTAATTGTTTTGATGAGGGGCTACTGTGACTGTGCATTGCTTAAAATCTTGATATCAACCTTTCTATCATTCTATGTTTATGAAGGTGAGGAATTCCGTCGTTAGAATGTCAGCCACCTTAATGACAAATTTTTGTTATTTTGACTTAATTAGGCTTTCTTTTACAATATTTTTTTGTAGTTCGGTTAAATTATTAAGGTAATCATGATCGCTAATCAATACAAGAGACCCTAAAGCCTATAGATAATTCTTATACTTCTATTTGAGCTGTGAATGTTTTCATAGTTCAAACTTTTTGTTTAAATAGGGCTTATACCATGTAAATCATACAGTGCTAACATCCATGAGAGAGGAACAAGATAGGGATGCTAGGCAATCATCTAGCAGCCTCTTGAATTATCGGTAGAAATTCTTGCCGAGGATTTGGTTTTTGAGCGATAGACTTAAGGAGCTGACTCTCCTAGGTGATTTTCTAATTGTCATCCTTTCTTTTAATTTGTTGTTCAAGTTTGATGGTTATGGTGATGGTTATGTGCAAGTAGTTTCCACAAGCCCTTATTTTTTAAGACTGTTTGGTTCAAGAATAAGAAAGTGGATTGAAAAGAGTTAAACCTGTTGGTATAGATAAGTTTTGTTCTCATTCTCCCTCTTGAAATCAAAATATCATGCCATCCCTCTTCTTATTTTGAAATCACTTTCTTTTCTTTCCGGTCGGAAATTTTAGTTCCTAGGGTCCTCACAAAATGCAATCCATAGAGATCTTCATCATGTTAGACATATATATTTTCTTGGAGATAAGAATTTCATGGTTTTTCTACTCAACATAGATTTTCATGAGCTTATTGGTATTTACTGTAAGAAAAAAAGTTATTTTTAATAAAATGCTTTAACTAGTATGTCTGACCTAACTGTTGTTTTCTTATTTCTTAGTCCTTTCTTCTCATTATTTCCCTTCTACTCCTTATTTTATTATATATTGCAAACAATACGCACAAAAATTACATTTCTCTCAAAACCACTTGCACTCTCTCTCACTAAAGATCTTTAATTGGGCTCTTGCAGATTATATTTCTTGGGTTTTTTGCATAATATGCTACAAATATGGCTTATTGCATATTTATCTTTAAAATACTATATATATATATAGACACACACACACACACCCCTTAAATCATTTATTTTTCCAATAATACCTGTTTTGTTAGATTGATTATAATCTTGTTAATAAGTTACTATTTTAAGTGTATAATGACACTATTTTTTTTTTGCGTTAATACCCTAGCAAAATTCTAGCATTCAATTATAGAGCTACATTTTTGCATAAAATTTTCAAGAATATAAATGCAAAAGAGCAATAATTTATACTTAAAATAGTTATTTGTTAATATCATCAGCGAAAAATCTAAAGGGAAGGGCATCATTGAAAAAATATGCTGATTTGAGCTAGATATATATATATATATATATATATATATATATATATATATATATATATATATATATATATATATATGGATAATGAGTTTTCAAAGAACATAAATCTACTATGAATGATATTTGCAAATTTATAAATATATATATATTTGTATAATCCTAATTTCTTTGTCTTGCATGTGAAAACCTTAGCTCTCAAATATTCCATCCTACAGGTCAGAGTGAAGTCCACTTAAAACCAACTATCGCACTAAAGCGTCATTGTTGCTAATATTCAACACGTGCCTTGCACGTGATGGAGAAAAAGGGAATTGAAGACCGTGATTCCTGCTGGTTTCCCTCCAGGTCCTGCAGACCGCAGGCTCCCCCATGGCGCTTCTCAGCTCTATCACAATAACCACCAAGTTAGCTGTCCGGATAAAAATAACAAAAAAATATATATACAAAAGATTCGTTGTTTTTTTTCATAAATCTGATAAATTAAATCATACAAGAATAAATATATTCATGGCAGTCGGTAAATAAAATATTTGACAATAGAATAGAAAGGTTTGCCGAAGAATCTCATAACATAGTAATAATGTGATTAGCCACATAAGACTCTATCCAATTAGCTGCTTCACCATTTTTAGAATCGAGCTCCTCGTGGCCGGCCTAGCTTTGCTTTAGTCTTTTGTTATGCTTCTTTGTACTAGGTTGGTAAGGTTCAACTAACAATAAAAAAGTAAAAGAGAAGCCAAATTTCTCCTATGTTGCACATATTTTATAATATTAGTCAAGATAATACGTGTAAAATTCTCTCTAGACCTATTTAACTTAGTCTTCTAAATTTTATTTCTCGGTTGTACTCAAAGCAAACTAGCAAAAGAAGAATCCCCTTTGTGCATAAGAGGCCTATTCTAAAAGGGCCTGCATGAAGTTTATTATTATTATTATTATTATTATGAGGGAAAAAATATTAATTAGATCAAGTCTACCGTGAACTAGTCAAGTGCCCAATCAGAAAACAACACGTGCAACAATAAACCCTTTTTTCTTCTCTTTCTTCCTTTTATGTATGCTATAGCAATATATGCTGAGATGAATTTATTAGTGGCCTTGGTCCGACCAATATTTTTTTAGAAATTTTAAACCCCATTCCTTAGCATATACCCTCACCTTCTCTCCTCATGGGTCGAAACAAAGGTCCTTGAAAATACTAAGCTTGATAATGCTTACAAAATCGGAGTCCTGAACAATGAAGGTCTAGAACGAGGGTCATCGTCTTCTGAAATCAAACTCCGATCTCTTTTCTCAAGTGACAAGATAAGAAGTAATACCATCCAAATTAAAGACTTAAACTTTTGGTAGGATAGAGAATACCGAGCCGCATGTCCCCAAATATCTATTGGCTTTATCGTTACGTAAACAAGGATGACCTATTAGTATGTGTGGTGGTAGCCGAACTTTGATTATCATAGGTTGTTGAATTTTTTTATAGAATTTGTGGCAAGACATGGTTTGTTTCTCTTGTGAACCAAGTGATGCCTCAACGGTCACACCTATCCCACTCGGAGGAGGTTTTAGTGGTCTTGCAGGACAGCGGTGCGCAAGATGCGGGTCTTTTGCCTTGGAAGCATCTTGCCTCCCTTTTCTTTCAAAGAGCACGCATGATGTGTTTCCCTTACCTCAGCATCTATTGGCCAAGCATTTGGACAAGCATCTGTATGATCTACCATCCTCGCACTTTAGTTTCTTGACTTGACTCGCCAACTAAACAACAATATTCAATATCTTCCAACTTGCCTCTAAACTCTCCACACATTGCATCATCCAAAGGACCTAAACCTTCCAAACCTGAGAAATAGCGAGCTTGGTTTCTTTTCCCCACCAACATCAAATGACGCAAGACGGTATAGAATTCCTACGTTGGTCTTTTCAAGTACAGCATATCAAATTGAAGGGCATGGGATGGCCTGTCCTTTACCTTGTTAAATAAGCATCCGGCCAGGGTTTCAATTCAAGTGGGTCGCTTTCCCTGAGAAGGCCACCAAAGGGAAATCTCGAAAAAGTAGATACGCTAAGGGCCTCAATGTCTCTCTCTTCCTCTCTTCGAGCGTGGGGCCGCCAATAGCTTTATGGCCCCAAAACACACCTACGTACATATATCCGGGTTTCACGTTCTACCGTCATCCACTAGCCGAAAGTCGCAGTGTAAAATTGTTAATACTCGAGAGCCTATATTACGTCTTAGTCTTTTAGCTTTGAAGTGGGAGCTAGCACACAAGAAAAGCCTTCAGGGGTTTCCAAGGATGATACTAGGGTCAGGTAAGCAGTTAGAAGACTTGGATTTGGGGGAAAGAAGCTTCTTTCTTATGTGCATCGACATTGGTTATCTTTCTTATAAGAGAACCTGTTGGGTCAATTCCCTCTTTGAAAACAGCTGCGTCAAAGCACTCAAAAAAGTGTAGTATTGATATTGGCAGGTTGATGGAGAACCTCCTTCTTCCCACCTATCAAAGAGAAACACCGTGATTAGAGGAATTAATGCTCCAGCCTTTTTATGGTCATAGCCCGCACTAATTGTCTAAAGAATTTTTTTGTTGGAATTTGATAATGTTGCTTGCATGGACCCTATCGTGTGGCCCTTTTCCTAGTCACCAAAGGCCTGATAGTGGTGTAAGTGTGAGGTCCATACGTGACAAGTTCCAGCAAGTGGGTATGTGCTATATATTACACGAATTCCTGGTTCCGATTTCTGTATCAGGGTCTCTTTATTTTTCGGATTTGCTAATGGCATGGCGTAAACTGCATGTTGTCATCACTCTTGGTTAAGCTGCCATGTCCGGGAATTAGATATCGAACTTCCCAAGCTTGATGTCAGATTAGTACTCAATGTTTAGCACTTCCTGTTATATTTTGAGGCCTTCTCTACTTGACGCTGTGAAAGTTTTGATGATGTTGCTGGTGATGATGAAGTTGATTAAAACAGCAGACCAACTGCATGATTCGGATCGACTCATCTATGGGTGAGTTGAAAAATTGCTCGAAACTCTGTAATAGGTTTGGGAAAGTCAAGGTTTAGGCCATTGGTTGTGTCGTCTTGCCACGGTTTATTCGATCGCAGCCGAATTTATAATGCATGGATGAGACTTCTCAGCCCTCATCTAACAACTGCTTTAACATCATAATATGCAGGACGGGAGGATTATCTTCAAAGTGTGAGCATGAAAGATGAGAACATTAGGATTGATACGAAGAAGCATTCCCGTGTAGAAATGTAATTTAAATTTTCCAAAACAAGAACAAGAATAGAATTGCGATGGGAACAAAACTTTCAGGGGATTTCGATGGTCTGGCCCCAGTTTTAAGCCTCAAAATGTCGCCCTTTTTGGCTCTTCGAACACCCAGCTTCAGTCTTTTCGAGAAAGACGCATAAGGAACAATCAAAATATAAAGTATAGGATGGCAGTTCTGAATCACAGATTAATGAACAATGCAAAGAGTATTCGGAAATTTCAAGATCCAGTCCTCTCAACGAGAAGAGCATGAGACTACAATCCAATACAGGCATATAACCGCTCAACTCCACCTCTGACTGGTTTGTAAATTAGGCCCCATAGCCACCCTTGCTCCCTCTCTCAATGGGTTACAACACCTGATATTTTGTATTCTATAAAGTTTTTCACAAAACCAAATGATCAAACCCTCTCATTAACTTGCTAGATATGCATTCAGCGAATAATTCAATTGGGAGCTGAATTCAATGATGACAAACAAATACGCTGGCCACCAAACAATATATGACAGCAAAACTCAAGATACTAGCAGAGGCCAGAGAAAATAATTGAGAACTGACACATGAAAACTTTGAGACTTTGGCAGGGCAATGTTACATATATGAGCAGATAATGAAAAGGTGACATCATCTTCCTACTGTACAAACACCTTAATCTCTTCCATGTCATGCTGGAGCACAAATGTTCAAGCCTTCTTATCGGAGCGGTTAAGATTGAGATTAAACCATTTCTTTTTGTTGGATTTATCTTTCCCATCAACACTTACATCCTCTGCTGGGCTCTCAGACCTGATCTCTTCATTGGAATGTTTGCTGCTGCCACTAGCACTTCCACTGACACTGACAACAGTCCGTACAGTTGTAAACGAGGAGTGGATACTGTCCCTTTGTTTCAACAATTCATCAACCTGCAAAGAAATTGTGTACAGCCCACAAGCAAGTCACCAAGGGCAAGGATAATGATTAAGGTCATTTGATGCAGCAGGATACAGCAAAGAATTATCAGAGAGGATCTGAGGGTATAAGAATACAAGTAGTTTAACAGTTGTTAGTACGAGTAGTCATGTCAAGACACTGGCATAATTCATAATGGCTGGTCTTCATTAAGAATCAACCCCCAGTCAATAGTTTTTGCACTAATCATTTAATCAACTTGTTTCCAATATCAACAGGTGCCTTGGTGCATCTTCTTGAAATGATAATGGGTTTAGTGCGAAATCAATATCAGGACAAAAGGGTTAATAGGAAACATAGAACAGCAATAGGCAACATGTAGTGATCATTGATGTCAACTGGGACTTAATTATATGCAAGAGAAAAGCTGTTGATGACAATTTAAACTGAATAAACTAAAGTAACTTTGATGAAATCGATAAGTGTTTCCAAAAAGTGTGATTTTTTTTTCACTTAGCTCTAGGAGAAAATTTTTGTGCACTAATATGCCTGCGATGTTCCGTGGACTATGGATATTGGGCAATCAAGAGGCTCGAATCTACAAAAACAGTGAGGCAGATACGGGTAAAAGTGTTGGTGCTTGGCACTTAAACGAATTGCAAGACAATTGAACCTAGGGTTGTTAAACCATTTGATGAACTTCATAAAATAGGTATCAAGATGAGCAATAAAAATTAAGGCCTCAAATCTTGGATGTATTTAAGGGTTAACGAAATGGGCAAAACCAAAAACAACATCAATGGAAGCAGCATGAAAGCCTACCAAAGGCTGAAAATGATACTGTAACATCATTCACAATTGAATCCAATCTGAGTTTTAGGTTCAGGGGGGAACCAGAAATACGCATTGCCTTATAGCTTTCTGCAGAGTTTGAAAATATATTCTACAATTTTTAGTGTTGAATATTCAACCCAAGAATAACCTCAACTTTTTGGAGGATAACAGAACACATGAAGAAGGTCCTGGGTTCTATTCTCCCAAAGAAACATGAATAAGATGACAATCTTCTTACCTTTAAGGTAGAGCAGAAATAGCGAGTTCTTTGGAGGATAAAAGAACTAGAGAGATATATTGAATTCTATTTTCACAAAGAAACATGAATAACATGACAATCTGATCACCCGTAAAATAGAGGAGAAATAATGAAAATAGGGATGTAGCATGAAGAGAAGAGGAACATGCACAGTTAGCAGCAGAGAAAGTAAAGATTAATACAGTCAGAGAAGAGTAAAGGAAATAAAAATACCCTTCTTTTATGATCCCAATCTAAATTTAATTAATTTGTTATCTAACAAAATCCCATAAGCATTTAAAGTCTTAAACACTATGAAAAGGGCCTTCCTACTTCTGAATTATATTAAGACAAAAAGGAGGTGGTTTATTAGCACCAGGACATAGGCAAATCAGAAACCATTTACAGAAATTTATCTAATAAAATAATAACATTATTATTATTATTGATGCTTACAGATTGCTTTTCTTCGCTATATCTGTTAGTCACTTCCTGAAAACGTGCCAAAGCCTACACAACAATGCAAAAATGGGTTAGAAGAGTTATCTCATGCTAAATTTGATTAAAAAAAAAAAAAAATCATAGCTTCCTACTTTTCTATATTCTGTTTCAAACTGGCGGAGGTCATTTCTCTTGGATAAAATTTTAGCCTCAATCTCCTTGAGCTTCTGGGTTGTATCTTCATATGATTCTGCACACACAGCCTCAATGGTATAGGTGGCTGGTTTAAAAAAATTATCACCTGAAATAAATAGAAGAGATCAAATATCATAAGTCAACAGTTTCATATACTTTAAAATGAAAGATATAAAAAAAGAATGTCAGGAAGTTCACACCATAAACTGCAAATATGTGAGTGCCAGGTTTCAATTCAGACACTTCACAAGGTTGCAGACCTTCCAATCTTTTGAAAAAAGCAGCCTCTGGATCTTTGGCCATTGCTAACTGTACCAATGAAGAGTAAACTAACCATTAATCCCCAATTTTTTGCTTATAACCATGAGAAAAAATTGCCTACTAATTTGATGTGACAAAGCTCCATACCGCATTAACTGTTGAGTCCATACGGTAAACTTGAAAATGTAAAAAGTACATTCCAGCAGATGTTGCCTTGCCGGTCTTCTCACTATCCTCCTGAATGGGAAAGAGAGCTGGATGTTATATTAACTACAAAAGTATTTATGAGTCAAAAGCAGCACACTATCTTTGAGTGCAACAAAGTAACATGAGATATTTACATCTGTAGTTACCCCATTGTAAATTCTTCTTGTTATAGAATACCATCTAAATTCTAAACTTACAAACACAACTCAATTACCAGTACTGAAATAAAACAATAGATTGCCATTGAACCAACAAACTCATCTGTCATGAACAAAACAAGATCCAGAATTGAACTAAAACCAAATACAACCTGTTAATTGAAGATAATTTCCACTATGGAAAAATCTTATTGTTTCTGCTTTCTTGTATGAAGCATGTATCATTAACTTTCATATAAATAGTACAAATATACTTCTCAGAACACAGCAGTTTAAGGGTCCATACATGCATTAATATTTTAACATCAATTGACAACTACGTTGTAAATAAATTATATAGATTTGTTGTTGGTAGAAGATTGTCTCACCACAACTTATGAAGTGATTTGAACGTTCAATAGGCCACCTTGGCAGGTACATTGACTATTAGATGGTCGTTTCACTATCATGGCCAACAGAATGGCAATGAAATTGAAAAAAAATTAGCTTAAAACACAGAATTACTAATTAGCTTATGTAAGGACTATATTATCACTAATTATATATACTATACAATAATTATATTATATAAATACATATGTACACACATACATACATATGTATGTATACGTATATATATACATATATATATGTACATATACATACATATAGTGCTAGTAAAATGTAAATTTGGACAGTTTATGTCAGTTCAACAATTACATTTGTTTTAGAATGATAATTCTTAATAGTCATTTGATTTAGTTCTCACTTTTCAGAAAGCAATGAATCTAAAATGTGTCAACTCACAAAGTTTGCAGGCTGGTTACAAGGGGCCAATCAGCCAACCATAATATTATTTCCAATCAAGACTATTGGTTTGAACTGTTAATGCGGCTAAACTTGAGTTGGGTCACTTCAAGCCAGTGATAGCATAGGTAAGTTACTAGCATATACTTATATGGGTACTTAGGTAAACTTTTGTTTTTATCCTACTTGCAGACCATCAGCTGTAACTTCTTTTAAGGCTGTGACATGGTGTCTAATCATCTGGTTAAGATGAATTATTAGATTATTTTGGAGTACCTCCTTAATAAGCCAACATGATCAAGGAATATATATATATGTATGCATTCGTATAACATCTAAATAAAAATTTTCTGCTAAAAAGTTTGTGTTGTTTAGCAACTTTTTAAATGAAATGCTTTGAAGACTAGGATATGTGACTTTTCATACTAGATTTCAGATTTTAGCAATGTTTGGTATAAAAACATTTATGGTTAGGTGTGTTGACCCATTTTGCCTGTAAACAGCAGTGAGGATAAGTTAGGTTAAGAAAAGGAAGGATAGCTAGGCCATAGACAGAGGAAGAGGAGGATGAGGAGATGGGAACTTGGATAAACAGTTATGGGTTTCATTTGCATCATGCAGTAACTTCTCCATGTTCCTCAGATTAACATTTTGTGTTTCTGAATCTTATAGTCCATCCCAAGTTGATGTTTTATTCTACAAATTCCAAGGTACATGTCTTTTTCTAAAAAAAAATTGAAATCATTTGTAAGCACAATTATTGACCATTATGAGTTTAAATTATATCTTGTATTTTTTTAAAAAAACCTTGTAATCAATTTCAAACATAGGTATTGTTTTGAAAATCTAACAAAGACCTAGTCAATTTTCAAATCTCAGGGTTTTTTTAGTCTTTTGAATTTTATTACAATTCTAGGCTTATATTGTTTAAATGTTTAAACCACAAGATTATTTCCAAAACTCAGGGTTTCATTTGAATTTCTGGACTGTTAAGATTGCTTCAGTTTTTAAATCTCTTTCAGACTTTGAAATCCATAATTAATTGCAAAGATCAAGACATTCTTCTTTAAGGATTTGGTTTCTATGTTGGTTTGAAATTTATTTTTTTGATCTCCATTGAAAATTATGAAATCATCAGTTTTTTAAATTGGTATTTTTGAACTTCAAAATGTTTTTGACTCGAGATTATATTTGTATTAGAACCTATTCTAAATCCATTATCTTCACAGGAGCATTCTAATGTAAGTTCCATGTAGCATTCGTGAAATTCTTTCAGCTCTGAAAAATAGTATAGAACTTGAAGGTTACATATGAAACTCTAGCCAAGTAGTATATTTGGCATCGTTTGAATTAGCGTTGGGGATTTATGTGGATCTCTAGCTAGGTGGTAAATGTTGTCTAAGTCTAATATGATCTCGAAGATTTATGCAGCAACATCCAGTTTATTGATGAGCATATATGTGGTCTCATCTTTATTAGCAACGAGGATTCATTTAGCATTGAGTGCATAAGCAGACATTTGTAAGAAAATGTAAAATCACATGAAAGATTAGAGTTTTCTGAATTTCAAAATGTGTTTTGGTCATTTGCAGTATCTCATTTATTATTAGAACAATGACCAATGGCATTTTTGTTATCAAACATTATCAATAAACATTTATTTGAACTTGCTAGTGGTAACTGACTTGAATGTTACATTTTAAACTTCATTAGTTTTCAAATGAAAACTTAAATTATTTTGACCATGCTAAAAGTTTGCTTGCTAAGAATTCATTTATAATACAATCCTTTCAAAGTGATTGACAAAGGATATAGTGCCTCTTGAAAAAAAGAGGAGTCAATGTTTTGAAGTAGCTTTTGGATCTAGTGTTTACTGGCACAACATCAGCACTACACTAGTTTGTGCCTTTATTTGTTGAAGGTGTAGTATTTTGTATAATAAGAAATGTTGAATTTCATAACTGGATTTTATTTAAGAATTATGGGTTAATAATACATTTTAAATATGCTCTATTTGATCTTATGATTTCTTGTGAGGTTAAATACTATTGATATTCTTTATCGATTATGATACTCATATCACAAGATCAGGGTCTTTGATCGTGACAACCTCAATGAAATGCATTTTTAGGATGTGTTTGATGCACCAAACAGGCTAATTTTTACCAAGCAATCATGACCAACCTATAAATTAGGACAAAGGCCATCTTCATAGCAAAGATGAATTAAAAAAATTACTATGTTATTCTTCTATATTCACCCTTTCCTCTATTCTTCTTTTGGATGCATTTCTGATCAAGACTTGAGATTTCACCTCCATAATACATATATGATCCCCAGGGATCATTAATTTAAACTTAGTTTGATGCACCAAATATATTTTAGTTTCAGATATAAATATGAATTTGGATCTGAAATGAACATCAAATCACAATCTTGTGGAGATTGATCATGCCTATCCATCTAAATTTATAAAACCCTACCTAAGTATTCAAAAGAAGTGCAGATCTAGCTTAAGCTCGAAAGTAGAAACTTAACTCACCCTGACCATCTGGAATTCTAGCCTAAATTCCATGTCATGAGGAGAGAGAAAGAGAGTGAGAAAAGAGAACAAGGAGCTAAAGAAGAGGGGAGGTATTGGTAGACTATCTTACTAAGAACCTTCAATTTACGGTACCTATAACCAACATTTAAAAACAGACATTGGTAATGACACTTGAAACAGGTCCATAAGAAGAAATTCTTAAATATTGAATGGACCCATACCAAATGCAAGTACCAGTTCCATGTATCATTGTTGCTAGTGGAAGCCATGGGAGCTAGGGGTTTTGATTGACAAGTAACTTGCAATTGGCTAGGGGAAAAGTGTAGGTAGATGGACAAGCAAGCTAGATCATCCAACAAGGAATAGAAAGATGGGAGAGGGTTACAGGAAGAGAGGAGGAAACGAGATGCAAAGGAAAAGGGAAGGGGGAGGTGGGGCGAGAGAGAGAGAGAGAGAGAGAGAGAGAGTGAGAGAGAGAGTTGCGAGGACAAGAGGAAAGTAGTGGGGTGCTTTAGCTAGATACTAATTTTTGGCATGTCCAGTCATGATTCAAGGAGTCTTTTGACAAATAGTTGTGATTCCACAATTTGGTAAAATCTTGTGATTAGATATCTTACAAGGAGATCTTTTCTTGTCTAGATTGAGAATCAACAGTATTGTGTTTCGCCATGTCACAGTATAATACCTTACTTTATATCATATTTGTTATATTAAACTAATATATTATAATATAATAATATATTATAGTATATTATATATGTTTTATCATATTTCATCTATTATATTATACTATATTATGTTAGACAACATTAACTTATATCAGTCATATCACATCATATTTTGCAAGTTTTGAGCTTTCCCCAGGATTGGCTTGAGCTAAGGATGATTATTAATGTGACATATGCCCATATCAACCAGGGGCTATCATTATATGTGTATTATGCCGTATTGCCCCAATATTTAGCATGCACCAGCACGAAAAGATAAACAGGTCCATGAAAAGATTACCAGTGGGCATGTTATCATAAGCTAGTTAGTCCTTATTTTTCTTCCCCAACACAACAATTTTCTTTGCCATCATAACCAGTCAACTTGGTATCTACCGGAGACACAATACATGAGCACTTAATAATTGGCAACAGGCAGCTTCTGTCTGAACCAAATCAATCTCAGGATGGAAAATCTGGGTCCAGCCGTCCAACCAACATCCAACTAAAGCCTGATCAAGGGCCATCCCCAGCCCTATCGACGTACTTATAAAGGTAAACAGTTTTCATGAAATTTCCAAAACAATAGCATCAGCAAATAAGATAACGTGATTGACAATAGAGGTTAAATTTTATTGCAACCTTGGGGGAGTCCCCCCCCCCCAAAAAAAAAAAAAAGCATAAAATACAAGATGCAAATCTTACCAAAGAATCATATAGTCATATTTTATGATCATAAATAACTTTAGGAACAAGATTCAATAGCTATAAGAATTATAATCACCTGTAAAGCTAACCCATAACCTCCATTTGCTTCTTGTTCAAAGTAAAGAAGCTGTTGCAACAACAAAAGCAATGTCAGGTAAAAAAAAAAAAATGTAAGTTCCACAAAAGAGTCGAAATTAGTGTATTAAAAATATCACAGCAAAAAAGGAAAAGAAAAGAAAGAAAATGATTGGATTCCATTAATTCTTTAACATCATACTGAAGACACAAATTGTTTATGGTAAAAACTTTATGTACCTTGAATTTACTTTGTGCAGCTGATGTAACTCTAATAACTATTCCTGCCTGGGATTGTTCATCATTAATTGTCACACCAAAAAAATGAGCACATTGTTTATCAACCTGCATTGGCATGAAAAGTTTTTTAAGAAAATTCCAATTTAAAAAAGAAAAGAAAAGAAACATTCATCTCAAGAGAAAGATCAGCAGATAAAGCACCTTTCCATTGACAGAGGTTCCAATAGGAAGTGGTCTGACCGTCACAGTTCCATTTAGAGCCTCTTCAAGAACAGTAGCAGAAACAGTAGTCTTGATAGGAACTCCCAGCTTGCTAATAATGTAAAAGAATCAGATACAGGCCTGCATGAAAACTCAACCAGATCTCATAATTTAACAATCACCTGAAAAGTGCTGCAAACATTGTATTGACAGTCCCAAGGTTGGACAAATCAATCTCCATATCCATGCCATCACTTTCTAAAGCCTGGGTCAAAATATATTGCATGAGTCACACCATAGCAATCTTTCAAGCATCAACCAGAGTAGGAACAAATTGTTGTTCAACACTAATTAGTGGCTCCAAAATCAAATGAAAAAGTGCAGTGAGCAAACTGGGGAAGAATAAAAAATAAATTAAACAACAAAAGTACATAACATGATTACAGGTTTGCTGAAAGAAATAGTTCTCATATCATGCATGAAGCAAAAGAAACTTCAAAAAAGTAGGCTAGGAGAATCAAAATCCTTCACATAAACTCACTGAGTTTGACATGCTCATACTTTTGTACACCCAAGTTTCCCTCAAATAATGCCCTCGCAATCTTGTGCCTTGTCACCATTGCACTGGGACAAAGCATCGTGTGCCCTGCACCATCCCAAGCATATGTCAGTGCGGTAGTTCATCTGTCCGTAACATTACAAATCTACTCTCCATTGTCTACAAGATTGGCTCCCTTGGGCAGCTCATCAAACATGTCCTTGGGTATTATAAGAAACTATTCACGGCCCCCTTACCAAGTGTACATGCTGCCCATACTTATGATGATGACTGGAGAGGCTTAAGTTCACACGTTATGAACCTAGAGTAGTCAGCCTACCATATTGGCTGCCATGGTACACAATCTCCTAGCATCAACCATCCAATCAATTCTTCCATTGATGCTTCCAAATTATGCAATTTTTGTAGATGCATTAGCCACACTCTTAAGGAGTGGAGGTACCCCACAGCTAGATGTTAGTTTTGTAAGCGACCATAACTACTGCCTATTGTATGCCAGCTTCAGCTCCGCCTACCTTTCATTGGAATAAATGGCATAGATTGCTGAACAACTCAGTCAACTACTCCATAGTACTGCCATAACATTATTTGGACATGATTCATTGACTTTCTTGTCCTGTCTCCAACAATCCACTCAAATATTGGACTCCGGAGTTCTTCCCATCATATGACCCCGCTTATAATTTCTTAATACTTACTGCCAAGCACTTTAATATTCTGATGTAGCATAGTTCAATGATTTAGGATTAGATGAGTCTCTAACCTCAAATTTAGTTTTAGATTTTTTTCTCTATTTTCTGGCAGAGTTTTGATCATAGCTTTCTAAGATCGTACGATGAGATTACAAATGTTGTTTTAACTAAATTACAAATCTGCCTCAATGAGAGAATGAATTTATTTTGATAACTAATCTTGATCTAAAGGTGCAATGTGGAATTCAGGGTATAAATTTTCGTGCTTTTTACTCTTACGTTTAGTTATGGGTTAGAATAAAACTAATCAGACCAATGGTTTAGATTAATCTTGGTTTATTAGGAATTGAATCTTTAGGG
The DNA here is from genome assembly GCF_051530095.1 of Phoenix dactylifera. NCBI lineage: Eukaryota > Viridiplantae > Streptophyta > Magnoliopsida > Arecales > Arecaceae > Phoenix > Phoenix dactylifera. The sequence continues at coordinate 24,702,766 of NC_143198.1, read as the reverse complement.
CCTAGAGTGCACATGGTTCCAAGTCAATCCAAGAACCAAATTGAAGCAATCTCATTGGGTCAACTTGCTTCAGGTTTTATGACAGATCAGTTCAGTTGCAGTTCTTGTTTTAAAAACTTGGTTCAAGTGGTTCAGCTCCAAGTCAAATAGTTGAGTAACCAAATCTATCCAAACCGCACTTATACATGCATATCAAAAAGATGAATTATTAGCAATAAATACAGTTTAATCTGCATTTTGCCTAGGAAAAGTTTATTAAGAATTACATACTTCTACATGAAACAAGTCATGCTAATCCATCAGCACTTCAATGTTCCAAATTCCTTTTTCCCATACTCAGTTTAGTTTTACAAAATCAATTGTCCTAGCATAAACTACATAGCCATGCATACCGATTGCAAAAATATGAATGCTTTATCATTGCATAATAATTATTTCAGTAAAAGATTACCTTAACCTCATTTTTTTTCTAAAGAAGATAAAGGAAACAGAATATTTTCACGGCTGATTTTGAATTAATGGGAATAACAAATGCAGTTAATCACATGGAATTGATGCCGTAAGAGGGCATTCACCTCAAAGCCAGCAGTATCATATTGCCTTCTTTTCTCTGGATCCGATAAGATGCTATAGGAATATGCAACTTCTTTGAAAAGTTCTGAAGCTTCAGGGTTGCTCGCATTCTTGTCTGGATGATATCTGTTTATATCAGGATTTCAGTTATTTTCCTCTGAGATGCATAACCTATTTTTCTATAGCTAACTGCTTGAATTGCACATATGTCCAAGAAAATTGGCAATTTTATATCATAACTGACACAGTAAACTGCTGAGATGAAGATAAGGTGTAAGATGCAGTGTGATCATATAAGGGTAGAACTTTTACATAATCAACATATGAACACCCAATGTACAAGTAAAATGTAAACAATAAATTCATTCACAACCATGTAAATGATGACCTGCAAGAGAAAAGTAACAACAAGTCATAACCATAATCAACAAGTCCTATCTACTTGGGAATATAGAACCTTCATTGTCATTCACTCCTTAAAAAGGCAAACTACATAATGAAAGAGAAATCATTAAAACTGTTTCTCACAACTTTTGCACAGAAATTTTACATTTTCCAACTTCCATAATTACTCTATAAATTCATGGGCCAAGTCCAGTCTTGTCAGCATACAAGACTATTGACTCAAGAAAGGTTCACAATCTCGGTCCCGGACCATGCACCAATATCATCTTGGTACAGTGTCAGTTCAACGTACCGATAGTCGATACATTCACCATATTGGTTCGGTTTGGTATAGTACTGTATGCCCAGTATGCATCGGTATGGACATGTGTGGCATACCATTAATTCAAGTGATCTCATCACTTCATCCAAAAATAAAACGGCTGGTGAACGTCCCATAATATATCTATTTGTCTCTTTACTTAGCAACAGACTCACATTTGGGTTCTCCTACTAACTCCTTTTATCTCTTTATTTGCTAGTGCTACTTAAAGAGTTAAAGCAACACCAGGTAGGGCTACAGGTTAATAAAAAAAAGGGCCCCAAAATTTCTTATTAATGGAACATTATATACTGGGTATGAATTTGGACAGAGGATCCCTTCAGGTCTCACATTTCTCCACTTGACCAGCACACTGACCAATCTGCATAAGGAGGGTGCTTAGGATTGCATAGCAAAATGGACAACCATTATGCAGTCAGGAGCATATTGAGACTGCATAGAACCTATGGCAAATGTCTTGGGAGTCGTATATGCATGCAACAACATAAACTGCTTTCTATAGCAGTGTTTTTTTGGATTCCCTGATCATGAATTCTCTAAAAGGGAGAAAAAAGTTCGTGAATTTCCATTTTGTACAATGTTAGCACTATTTGGTTGAGCCTTTCAAGTGCATTTATACCAGAATTTCTTTGAAAGCTTCACCTTCCATCCTTCATTGATTCCTAATTAAACGAACTAAGACACTTCCAATTATATTACTAATTCCAAAAGTTTGCTCATGCAGCGATTGGACAAATTCCAAAAGCACTTCTCCCCTTGGTTTACCATATACTTCACCATCCTTCCCCCCACCTACCAAATAACTTGCAACTTAACTCATTTAAACAAAGAGTTTACAGTGTAAACTACACTAAACATTTTGGCAAATAAATCCACAAGATTGAAATCCATATAGCTCATACTTGCTTGGTTAATGTTTTGATCTTTTACAATCTCATATGAAGACTGGCTTCACTCTTAAATCATTAAATGGCATACTAGTGGCACATCATCTGACCATGAATGGTTGCCAAATGCCTAACATGATGAGATCTAGAAGGACGAAGACAAGGTCAGATCAACATAAACTACTTTGATATTTATCTAGTTTATTTACTTTATATATATATCAACAACCAAGATGATAAGAGAAGAAAATAGAAGTGGATTACCAATGGAGTTGTATGCCCTAAAATCCACCTGTAGAGATGCTACCTAAGAATACATGCATATGTTTCACTTGTTGCATTTATGAAAATGGATGGATGCATTGTATCCTTGCCTTTCATATAGATTTACAATGTCCATAGATACTGTAACACAATATAGCCAAGTGGCTGGCAGTATGGCAGTATGGCTATGTACAAGAGGATCAAACTCTATATAACCCTGAAAGCTTGCTGACTGCCAAGGGTGAATTGGGGTATGTTGACAGCAATTCATAATTCAGGCCTGTAGTTATGTCAATCCCATTAGAAACTTGAATTTACATTACAAGAGGATCTTGCAAAGCTCAACATCGAAGCCACTGGACTATTTTTCCTAATAGGTAAGGTGCACTTGCAGATGCAAGGAAATGCCTAGATAACTCCCAGGGCTTAGAAAGCAGCCCACCAATAATTATCATATATATGATGTTGTCGATTTTGAGCTACCTAAGGTTATTATTTGTTATAGCCAAGCATAAGTTGTACTACAAACTGCTCAACCTGCGCAGTGATTTTCACAGTTCTATAATGAGTAGCAATTAGAACTGAGCTATTTCTGATATTTGTCAAACCACCTTATCATTCATCTCATTAATCAAAGGTTGCAGCATGAGGTGTGTGAGATATGTAGTAGAGCAAAGTCCATGCCAGCATGCTGCTCATCTTGTATATCCCAAGGGCATGATGTGCAACTGAAACAACATTCAATGATCAAATGGTCCAACAAGCATTAGACCTAACCAACTCCCTACGTGAGTAAATTCTTCATGTTAAAAGGTCTAAACTAGGTTATTCAATATAGTCTTTCAATTTCCAAGCCTTTAATATGTGTGTGCGTTTATGAGGATAGCATTGCTGACCTCATATTTGATGGATAAAGGGTTAGGTCATGGTGGTGGTGGTGGCAGGTGGTGATTTAGGATAGCATTAGGATGCTTTATGTCAGGAGCTTAGGATTTCACTATTGTCATGGGCCCAGATTAATTTATAACTCTTAGGAGTGGTAAAAAAGGCTCATATAAGATTTGGCTCCAATTGTTTCCTTTCTTATAGAAATTCCAACTATCCTATTCCCCTCCACCTTTCTTCTTTTTCTTCCTCTGTTTCTTCTACCAAGCTTTTGAATCCATAACCTTGTAACTCAACTACTGGAGGCACCAATATTAACATGTGAGAGAGAACTATGGTTCTTTTGCATTCTAATGTAAGTAATGATTTCAGTGACAAGAAAAACCTAACAAAAATAGCTCATAGTAAGGATTCAAAATCTCCCTTCAGCACATCCCATGAATGCCAACGTAATCATTCATAAGTTGAGGGAAAAAACTAGTAATTACTTCCAGAAATAAATAATTGTCAGAAAATCCTCTCTCTGTATTTCAGATTCAACAAATTTTGCAGCAAGTAACTTTCTATAATAATTTGTCTAACTCTTCAATTTGTGTATGATTTGTATGATACTTCTCTCAGCATTCTCTTTCGTTTTTCTATTCAACCTTTCAACAAGGATTCGTTTTGCAAAATCATCAGAACTTATCACAAATTACATTTTTAATCATTCTTGCTAAAACAACCCTGCATGGAAGATAAAAAATGAGATGCGTGACAGACAACAATCGCCTACAAAACATCAAATATTCAAAGCCAAAATTCCACATATGCTAAATAATCATTAGAAGAAAAGGGACAAAGATAAATTATTACTTGAGAGCAAGCTTCCTGTAGGCGGACTTGATCTCCTGATCCGACGAATCCCTCGAAACGCACAGCACCTCGTAGGGATCCCGACGGACGGCAGGCGCCGAAGGACCTTCCGACGCCATCCCCGAGGATCTCTCTCTACGTACCTTATCCCCCTCCCGATTCTCCTCAAATCTCAAATCTCCTTTCCCTTCCCTCCACCAGCCCTACAACCGCCGGAGTTCCGAATCCTCCCGGAAATCTACAGCGACCGCCCTATCGTGAACCGGGCCCAGCGGCGAAGAATCGAAACCGAAGCAGGACAGATCGAAAGGCGTACCTCGAATGGGATATCTCTGGCTGGCGGAATTGAACTGGGTGGAGCGAAAACGAAGAGGTTTCTTCTTCTTGTGTAGAGCAAGCTAATAAAATTTAATTTCTATTTTTATTATAGCTCCATAAATAGCGGCGCCTCTCGTTTCTTTCTCTTTCTCAGCTCTATATCTCTTCTCGCCTACCCTTCTTCCTCGCTTGGCGAGGAGGGTTGGGCCAGCGGATGAGGAACAAAAATCCTATTTTACCATATGCCCTCCTCCGGTATTCATCTTGCGGAAAAAATCCAAAAGTCCAACCCAAATTGTATGCATAAAAACAAAAAAAGGATGTCCTTTTTTTTCCTTTTTTTTATTTAGCCTCTCCGCCTATTCTAAGGTCTTTCAATTTTTTTTAAAAAAATTTATACTTAAAAATTTATAAAATCTAAAAACTAGAAAACTATATATCGGTATTGATGAACATTATGCTCTGGAAAGTATGTATCGATTTACATAAAGGTATGTATTGGTTTGCGAGATGATTTTAGTGTGTGGTGGTAAAAAAATATGTTATAAAAATTATGTATTGTTTTATCTGAATGTGTGTATTGGATCACTGCTGGATGTGTATCAAATAAATTTGTAGTATGTATCAGAAAGTTGACGAGTGTGTATCACTAGCTATGTAGTGTGTTCTGGTAATATGATGTGCTGAAACTTATGTATTAATTTGTTTGGAGGTGTGTATTAGGTTACTAGATAACTAATTTGCTTAGTATGTATATCTGACCGTGTACTGTGTACTGATAAATGCCATGTTCTAGAAACTGTGTATCAATTTATCTAGATGTATACATTGGCTTGTTAAATAAATAATTTGCTTAATGTGTATTACTTGGCCATATAGTATGAATCACTATTTTTTTGGAGTTTTTTCAATTACGGAACTCACGACTCTGTTAGTACAATGAGTCTATGACTGTTGGGTTTTTTTGTTAAGATGGATATTATTGAAAATGTGGCAAAATAAGAAACTCGTCCTATATTTTTTTCTCTACTGCCCTCCCCATTCGAGTTTTGTTTATGGATGAGCGTAGGATGATGATGATAAGATTGTATGAGTGGAAAGAAATTTCTAATTTAAATGTAAATTTGGTATAAAATTTATATTTATAAATTTATTCCTTCGTACTATATAGCTTACCAAGTGAGCATTTACTTTGTACCATAGTTGGTCATGGGCCGGGCCTCGGGCCTAAAATCTATTAATTTTTAATTGGGCTGCAGGCCGCGCCTATGTGAAATATGATATGTAAATGGCGTGAGCAATATGAAATCCAGTTGTACAGCTTCACTAACACCTTGACATGAACATGCTCAATTTAGCGATATGAAAAGTTGATTTTTGGGTTGAATCCTTCGGCATACTTTTAGGTTTAAATCTCTAGAGATGCTTCTATGGTTAAACCTCTTTTAGTTAGTTTGGACTTGTTAGCTCAGCTTAAACATACATATTTCTGTTTTTTTTTTTTTTTTTTTTGAAAACCCATTCAAGTTTCTTTACATCTAAGGTCTTTTAACTTGGGTCAAGGCAAGCTATGTTCATTTTGTCCTGGGATCTTGATTTAAAATATCTTTTCTTCTAAATTGAACTAGCAACAAGGCATGTGCAACGTAGTGAAACAAGTTTATTTGAATAATTTCTAAGTAAGAAGGACAAGATTAAGAAGGCATGTGAGGAAGAACTTGAAAGTGATCGTAGAGAAAGAGGGAGAGAGAGAGGGTAAGTTAGGGGAAGTGGAGAAAGAGAGGGAGGATGTCATTGGTGGAGACAAAGACAGGATAAGATTACGAGGACCGGATGTATTTTTAATTTATTAGACAGAGATAGAGTCCGGTCTATTTGTGAGTGCAATTAGAGAGAGTCTAATCAGATTGATAGGAATTAGAGAGAATACAATTCAATCCAATTAGAAAAAGATAAAAAGAGGTGAGAACACAGGCGTGTTGTGCTTAATCTAGGGAGAGAGAGCACAAATGGGGGGTTATTCTCAATATAAAAATAACAGCAATAACCAAAAGAGAATATTTCTTGATCTCGAGACTTTCATTTTCAATAGTAGTATAAACTACTTTTTATTCGACCCCAAACCTCTTTAGCCCAAGTCTGGCTCATCCTTAACTTCACATAATTTGTATCCATTCTGTTGGATACGGTTTTGCTCTCCTTAAACTAAGCTCAAGGTAGTTTTATTTAGGTCCAACTTGTTCAATTCATATGATTTTAAAATTATCTTATGGGGGTTGGCTCTTTTTTTCATTAATTTACTTGTTTTAAGTGGATTTGGTTGGATCGAGACCATCAAACAGATTGGATCCAACCCTATTTGACATGTTTGGTCCCATTCCAATCCAATTAGGTTTGATTCTTAATTAGGTTCGATGCTGATTCGATCAGCTGCAAATCATGTTCTTTTAGACATGCCCATTTTAGCTTGGTTGCATCTATCCATTTGAACCACCCAGTGTTCATTTTGGACCTGAGTCTAATGCAACTGGTTGGAAGATGTACCTTGATCTCAATCAATCCGAGACATTTTAGTTGAATGCGATTGATCATCCAAACCAACGCTAACAGGACATAAGTTTACTTAAACCAAGTTCAGCAATCGATTGAATTTTATTTGATGAAGGTTTAATTTCACCTGGTGTTTGACTATAGGGAATTGGGTTTCTTTAGTTTGAACTCGTGATTCCTTTATGTAGCAACTCCCAGCTACACAAAAGGTGGCTCATAGCTATGGTGATTGAAAGTCGAACAAATAGCCATGTGCAAAGTGGATGCCATGCATAAGCTTGCCCGAAGAAACGGAGGCATCACATGCAAAACTAGTATGAGCTGCCGATGTACCAAAAAAAAAAAAAAAAAAAAAAGCATATAATCCATATATATATTTCTTTTTTTTTCTTCTTTTGCTCAATTCTATTTGATTATTGTCAAATTATAGCGAAATGCTAATGAAAGAGATTGATGCAAGACGACTGCAGCGAGAAAAGAAAAGGAGGAAGAAAAAGAGAAGAAAAAGAAGAAAAGAAAAGGAGGTTATTTCATTCAATCATTCATTAACCCTAATCAAGTGCATAGACCCATATATATATAGGGTCACAAAATAACAAAAAAACCCCTACAAAAAAAATAATCCCATAAAAGTCCTAAAATGACATTATGCAAACAAGCCCAATTAACATAAAATAAAATAACATAAAATCAATTCAGCCACAACGAAAGTGGTTGGACCATTTTTCTGCGACGACCGTGGCTCCGCGTAACAGGCGGTCTTGTACTGGTGTCCGCACCAGAGATATATTTGGTAACAAGAATAATTATGAAGAAACACCATTAAGACAACTTTCATGTAATCAAGCCCATCTATAAACATGTAATGAAACCTCCGAGTCGCAGGAAATTAATCCTTCATCAACTAATGCTCTATCTTAATAAGTTGTGGGCGCCTCGGCGGCAATGGAGCCACCGGTGGCACCTGCAGTTGCTAAAAGACATTCTCATTAGGACTTCCCATTTCAATGCTTCGTCGAGTTATTCAACAGACAGAAGAATGATGAAGATGATGAGGAGCTATATGGTGTCTCTTGTGCAAAATTTTGGAACTCATTCTGCTTTGTTTTTTCTTTTTCCATTCATTGAGCCTAATAAACAGCCTAAGAGAAAGACAAGGATGAAAGCTTGTTTGGGGCCAATTGTAACAATCCATTATGATCATACCTGTATTTCTAATATCACCATGCATATGCATTTTAAGGCAATAGTTCTATTCGTACCATTCATTTTCAGATAACTTGATGCATATGCATGGAATTTTTTTTTAAAAAAAAATGGTTTATAGATACTCAAGAATCAGCCGTTGGATTCTCATTTTGGGGCTCCCATCTTCAAATTTCATCTAACCAGATATAGCCTCACATCATAGCTTATTGTAATCTACCTACATATACATGTGTGCATGTATCTCTACGTAGTGTGTTTGTTTATATATGTTATACATATATATGTTGCATTTATGCATCTATACATGCATGTACACCCATACATATATACATATACGCGTGCGCGCGCACATACACATATAATTTTGCAAAATAAAAGTGTACAATTGATTTCAAATTTGCAACTTTGCAAACATTTTATTCTTTTTGCAAGGATAGGATATTTTTCTGCCATTAGAAAGAAATACACTAGCCCCCATTTTTTGCCATACCAAACCATGCTCTTAGGTTAGTACCTGACAAATAATATTCAAAACTCATGCGAATCTTTTCTACTTAATCTAGAACCCGGAGTTTGCTTCTTATAAATTTTTGAAATCAATCTTTCAAACAAACTTATGCGACCTTTGTCTAAAACTACAGAAGCATGGCAATAACAAATAAGCCAACTAATGGGGGACAACATGCATGCATACAAACATATATATATATATATATATATATATATATATATATATGCTTTACAAATATAAGCTTGTATATACGTATCTTGGCATGCAAGTATGTATGCATGCTCATCAAAGTCCCTTGCTTGTGAATCAGGTTGTCTTAAAAACAAAACACAATGTCACTATATTATTATTAATTTAGATGCTTTGGTGCATATGCAAAGGCCCGCAAATCGTATGATTTTTTTTCTTTTTGCTATAAAGTTAGCCAAGAAGTCTAAAGAAAACCTTCGTTTGTCCTCTGGGTATTTCAATAAAAAGTGAAGCATGGCCGTGTGAATGCATTGATTCCTTTTTATTACTTTTTAACTAAATCAAAGATTATGAACAATTGTTGAATTAGATTCAAAATTAGTTATATATGTATGTATGTTTGTACGTAAGTATATATGTATGTATGTACGTATTAGACTATATATTAAGATTAATTTTTTAGTATAAGAACTGACTATAGATGCTGGATTTAATGATTAAAAATTAATGATGGACCTTACAAATTGGAGATCTATAATGTCGATTAGAATGCAATCATTAAAAGGTTTGAAAACCAAAAATTACATATATTGCTTATCTCTAACCCATGTGTCAAGCAAGTACACATATAAAAAGCTTTAATGAAACTAATACTATATATTGGGATGATCTAAGCACCAAATATATTGATTTTCAATCCATGCATGTTTCAAAATGTGTAGATTGTAATCAATAGTATATTATTGATATAAACGGTCTATCATATATTCAAACACGCTAGCACAACAAACACTATTCTTTTTTAGACCATGCGATGCATAAGTTAGATATTTCCAAAAATATAATTTTTTTATTTATAGACATTTTTATAAATACAGTCCTAACCGATAGTATGGATATTTGATTCAAATATTATATCATCAATTTTGGAATCATTAAATCTTTCACCAAAGATTAAATGTTAAGTATGTGAATCAACTCATAATATATACCATTTGGAGCCTTATCAAGCCAGGCTTAACCAAGTCATATATTTTCCCAACTTGGCTTGAAATCAATACCGAGCTAACGAGTTCAAATCCAGCACAATTACATTAAAATCATTCTTGTTTCGAGCTTATTACAAGTGAAGCTTGAGCTGCTCAAAGCAATTGATAGTTCTTCTCGGACGCGATACAGCTTGATTTATGCTTGTTGTATAGACCAACATGTTTCAACCCAAAGCTAGCAAACTAACATGTTTCAACAATTATATTATACTATGTTTCAACTAATTATAAAAAGAGTAGATATGATTTTTTTACCATCCCTTTCAATTGGATGACCAAGAAAATATGTTAAGATTTTAATTCATCTCAAGTGAAATGAAAGAAGACAAAAAATTTTAAAAATATCCAAAACCTCTGATATGTTAAGTCAAGATTATTTATTACTTTTACAAATTAAAATTATAATATCCCTTAATAAAAAATTATCTAAAACAATTAAAAAATTTAAAAACAATCTCATCAGACCTAGTGACACCATATCAATTTGTGTCCCATGATATATCAATTTATATAGATTGAAATAACAAATATTTGCATCCCTCCTTTCAACTTTAATCTCGGAAAAGCATCAACCCTGTTTTTTCAGGACATCTTTAATAAAAGTTTTCTAACTAATGTTAGATCTAATTTTAATCATTCAAGGAGCATAAATAGGATGGCTGGCCAGATACATGAGCCATCCTACATAGATATACACCATATCAAAAATAAACTCTCAAAACAAACTCATTCAATTCCATTGATAATATAAAGCTGTTTAATCCAAATACAGTAGAAAAGAAAAGGCCCCACAAGATAGCTAGGGTTCAAGCTAAGCTAACACGAACACATAACAACATGCTAAACCAATCAAATACAACTGTCTCTATCTCCATGAACCATGAAAAGACTTTTTTTCTTAAAAAAAAAAGCCATTAGGATAGATTTAATCCACAATTTTTACAAGTGAGAGAAAGGACTGGGCGAGGAGGGTGTTTGCTATTTGCTGACCGCAGGTGAACCTAACCGCGCCACCGTCCTTGGGGTTAATCATCAGGAACCTTGTACGAGTCAACAGTGATCTCGGAGAGCCACAAGCCGGGAAAGACCGACTGCCCAAAGAAACCACCGCCAATTAAAATAATAATAATAATTAATGTGTTAATTAAAACGGGTTAAATAATTAAACAAATTAAGAAGAATTTTTTTTAAAAAAAAAAAAAATCTTACATCCAACTGTTTCTGTATGGTCCTAGGCCTCTTCTTCGGCCGCCGGCGAGGTCTGGATCCCGTCAGCGCGTAGATGTCCTCCTCGATCTCCTCCCGCGTGAGCGCAACCGAGAACTTGGGCCGCTCACTCGTTTCCGCGCTCTTCGATCTAAGACGGACCGTCCTCTCCCGACCACCTCTCTCCGGCGACGCCGGCGCCGGAGCATGTTTAGGGCTCGGGTGCCGCCCACCGGTCCCGATTGGACCCTTGCATGCCGCCCTCCTCGTCCGCAGATTCCACGGTCTCGCCGCTTCCGCCGCGGACGATAAGGCCCCTGCCTCCGGCACCCTCGCCGGCGCCGGCGCCGGCACATCCTTCGCCGGCTCTCCTGCCAAGAAAGGCGGCGGCACGCCGATCTTCATCCGGTCTGCTGCCTCGCGGAGATGGCCCATGAGCTTCTCCCTGAGCTCCTCGAGCCCTCCGTCATCGTCGTCGTCGTCGTCGTCGTCGTCGTCGTCGCCGCCGCCCTCGGCGTCCTCATCCGGCCCTCGGATCCGCGCAAAGGAAGGAAGAGCTCTCCGTTCGCCGGCTGCAGCCGGCGGCGCAGGCCTCCGATCGCCGCCGATGATCTCGCCTTTGCGGTTGACGTTGGCGCAGCGGAGCATCCGCTGGTTGCCCCATCTCTTCAAGTTCGGGAAGGAGAAGTGGTGGAGGAGGTGGGAGGACTGGGGCTTCTCGCGCGCACCCGCCGCCGTCGCCATGGAATACCCCTCCGCCGGCGGAAAAACCATGCACCGGCCGGCCTGGAGGTGTATGGATCCGGCCTTTGTTCTGGCGTTCTAGAGGTGAGACTGTGAGAGATCGAAGACAAGAAGCAGACAAGGGTTGAGAAAACCGCCGGTGGGCGAAGACGGAAACAAAGGGGAAGAGAATTAGCGGAGAGCTCCAGCGTTTCCGTTCTCTTAAGGACGGGGAAGGGGGATGGGCATTTCAGGGAAGCTGTAAAAAAATAGGGCACGAGTGCCGGAAGCAAATATTAGACTGAGAAAAGAACTCCAAACGCAACCCAGAGGCTTCTGGGACAGGATTTCTAGCCGCATCATTGCTGCTTAACGTGAATGGGTGATTATTTGGGTTTGCCACAGGGATTCGGTTTAGGTTTAGTTAGGAGAATAATATGCCGTACCTCATGGGCCAACACGTAAGCCAATCCGTAAACATTGAACGCGCCGGTGTGCCGCTTCGGGGCTCGGCTTCGCTCCCCCCCGTTCGCAAGGACCGTTCCCACACGTGCCGCTCGTGCGACAGGGGAACCGATGCCCTGTGGACCTTGCGACGGTAAGCGACTCATGGTATCCCAAGGAAACATGCCAAGGCACGTGGTCTTAGAACAAATATAAATAAAACAAGGAATGTATCATACACTGCAAGCAACATTGACTTGATATTGGGTTGATTTATTCGACTACTGAATGCCTTATTCTGAATATATATATATATATATATTTATATATTATAAAAAAAATATAATAAATATAAATAAAATTATCTCATTCTATCAACTTAAGATTTTAAAAAAAGTGGTGATTTCAACATGGTATCAGAGCAGAGATCCTAAGTTCGAATCATGTCTCCGTACACTTTAACCCCATTAATAATAAAAAAAATTCGCATGTTGGGCTCACCCATTAATAAGCTTTTAGAAAAAGTGGTGATTTCAACACACACATATATACCCTTGCAAATTCACTATTGACATGTATATTTTATAATTATTTTTTATCCTTATATATGCATGTGCACGTGTGTGTATCCTCACAAGTTTGCATTTGCTTTTTATATTTTTTTAGACATATTTTTATTTAGTTAAGCATATACATACATACACACATATATAAACATTATATTTAGGAAAATATCAACGAGAATTGAGATATTTATAGTATTATGTATAAAAATAATAAAAATATATACATTAATATTAAATTTGTAAAGATATATATATATATATATATATATATATATATATATATATATATATATATATATATGAGATATTTATAGTATTATGTATAAAAATAATAAAAATATATACATTAATAGTAAGTTTGTAAGGATATGTGTGTGTGTGTATTTCTATGAGTATGCATTTTTTTTTTTAAAAAAGGCTTTGAGACATATGGTATGAGAGATATAATATAATTTAATAGGATATGATGAGATTCAGCAATCAAGCACAAATTTTGATATGATGTGCCAATGGAGCTCAGCACGGTTTGGCCCTGAAATGTTTTTCTTTTTGAATGTGATTGGTATTAATCATGTAATCTATGTTAATTAGTATATTCAATTTGTAGTTATGATTGCTGGGCATGATCGGACAGTATTAATTGAGTCATTCAACCAACCATCCAATCAAGCGTAGTTTGCTGGATATAAGTATTACGGAAGAAGAAGAAGAAGGAAGAGAAAAAAAAAAAATAATTGAAAAATTGAGCTCTCTCACTCCATACCAATAAGGAGTTAAGGACAACTCTCATTCCCTTATGCTCTCTTTTCTCACGCCGAGAGACCAAATCGCTATTTAAATAGAGTTCATGATTTCTATCCAAATTCAAAAATCAACCCTCAACATAACTACTAAAGAATAAATATAATTATTCTAAAAAATAACTAGTTAGAATAAAATTAGAAATAAAATTTTAAAATAATTAAAATTATGACTAACTAAATAAAAATTCTAATAGCATTAGAATTTGAAGTGTCCGAGGAATCTAACATCATCGGCGAATATCTATCCGCTGCTCTGTTTATTCCCCAGTCGCGTTCCTGATTTGAATCCGGAATCGTTGCAACAGTGGACTTCGATTACTATGGCTGGCATTCAAAGGGATACCCTGGCGGCCGTGGGATGCTATGCAAAAGCAAAAGAATCGGACGGAGGAGATACCTTTGCAGCAGGACACGGATGGATCTCCTGTATCAGCTTGACAGCCAATGTATTTTTTTTTTTTCAACTCTCGTGGTGCAACTTGACCCACTGTCGTATTTAATCACACATTCGCTCGTTGGCTTTTCTATTTCTTTCCCTCGTTCCTTCCTTCACCTTCTCTTCTTCGTCTTTCCCAGCGACGAAGACAGGAAGGATACGGAGAAATCTCTTGATCCAGCACGAATGGTGATCGCTGCGGCGGACGCGTCGGTGGAGGCCCGTCGGAGGCTTGACGAGCCAAAGGCGGCGAGGATGGAATCTCCTTCTCCCTCTCTTTCGCGCAGTCTCCCCCAATCTCGCCTTCATAATTTCTCCTTCCCGACTCTCAGCTGGGGGAGCCAGCGGCTCCTCCGGTGCATGAAGCTTCCCGCCGGAACCAATGGCGAGATTGCCGAATTGCCGGCCAGTGGGTCCCGGGAAGAGCCGCGGGCGGCGAGGAAGAGGTCCTCTCCCCTTTCTTCTTCGCTCGAGAGGAAGGGATCAAGGAGGACGGCGTCTCGGATCCTGGAACCTAAGGAAAGGGAGGAGGGAGGGGAAGAGAATGCGGAGGAATCCTCTGCAGCGGCGGCGGCAGCGAGGCCTTGGAATCTGAGGTCTAGGAGGGCGGCCTGCGTCGCTTCGTTAGAGATCGGACGGGGTCGGAACGATTTCTCCTCTTCTTCTTTCTCGCCTTCTCTCCTGCAGCTGGAAAAGAGTGGTATGGCGAAATCGGCCAAACCGAGATCAGAGGTTTTGGAGAGGGGGGAGAGGCAGAAGTTCTCGGTTTCGCTCACTCCTGAGGAGGTTGAACAGGATTTCCTTGCGCTTAAGGGGACGAAGCCCCCTCGGAGGCCCAAAAAGAGGGCCAAGGTCGTGCAGAAGCAATTGGATGTAAGAGGATTTCTCATAAACGACTCTTTTTCCGTCTTCTTTTGTTCCTTGACGGCCATTATTGATCCCAATGTGGTGAATTCTTAAATTTTCTTCTTTGTGGTCTTTCCCGCAGTCATATTCCCCTCTTTTTTCGCCTTCTTTCTCGCTTGATGGCAATTATTGATCCCTATTTTGTGGATTCTTAAATTTTCTTCTTTATGACCTTTGCCGCAGTCAATTTTCCCCGGCTTATGGTTATCGGAGATAACACCAGACTTATACAAAGTTGATGCTGAAGGTAATAATCTCTGCTTATTTTGGTTATTTCTTTGATTTTTCTTTCTTTTATTTGAATATGAATTTTAACTGAAAACTTGAATAAAGGCCTTTTGTTTTATTCGCAGAACTAGGAGGGTGAGATTGCTTAATGGCGAGTTTTTGTTAAGAGAAACTTTTCAGAGATAGCAGATGCTGACCATACGTCCATACATGTGATAACATATATCATTTAATATCGATATGTAAATTGTGAAATTGAATAAAAAAGCCTGGTATCTTTTTTTGTTTCTAAATCTAGTCTCCAAGATTGCCTTTCTTGCATTGTTGTTTATACCTGTTTTCTTTTGATCTCTCTTTCTTAAATTTCTAGAATTTTTTTTGTGTCAAATGAGCTTAACTTCTGGCTTACCTGTGAGCCCCATGGGAGGGAAAATGGGTTTAAATCTTTAAGCTATATGTGGTAAAGTGGATCTGAAAATAGATTTAAATTGTTGCGTTGGTCGATATGCCTTGTCCAAGAATAAATTGCGCAAAGAACTTCCTAAAGCAATTCTCTGGTAGCAGGACATGGTCATGGTCTGTCTCTTTCCTATCTATAGAGAGTTGCGCAGTGGACAGATTATTCAAAAATCTGGTTGGCTCACTCCATAAAGTTGCACATAGTATGATTATTCAAGGAAGACACTATTTTGATATGAGTTTCTTGTTTGTCCATTATCAAGTTTGTTGGAAAAAATAAACCTGTTAAGTATTGCAAAAATGTTGATTATGTATGACTATTACCGCACGTGAAGCTCTGTGGGAACATCATTTGATCTTGTTTCATGAGCTGAATAGCTGATGCTATTGCTCCAAACGAAACTAGTAAGTAGAGAATGAAGCAATGGTGTTTTTCACTTTTGTATGCTTTCGCTTAATGCAAATTTATTTGTTAACCTTCACTAAAAATTATTTTGTATAAATTGCCTTTATCTGTGTAAAAAAAATATGGTATGACTCCTTCATCAATATTTTTGCTTTGTATGTATCTACAATTTTAGGTCTTGTCAAATTTAAATAATTCTGATTTTTTTTAATCAAGTATTCCTCAGCTTTTTGTGATGAAAAGTTGCAATATATAGATTTTTAGGAGAAGAAAATTTCTTAAGTAGTTTGTTGATTTTTTTCATACATATGCTGTATTGTTTGGGGCTATTAAAGTGGTTTTTTGCGGTTAGCTTCTGGTGCCTATTGTTTCCAAATTAGTTTTAGCAATTCATGGAACTTGCAAGACTTGCATTTGCATTGCATAATGGTAGTTTGCTAATTTTCAGATTTGTATTTTGTTTTCTACTTTGATTTTACGATGCAGTTGAATTCAGAAGGCTGTATTTTATAATTTTTATGCATCTTTATATGCAAGTTCAGAATAGTGTCAGCTTTTGAAATTGTCGAATTTAAAGTTTCTGGAATAAGTGCTTTTCATGCAGAGCATCTTGAATTTTTGTCCAATTGTCAGCCCGTGCTACTAAGGATTATCTTTTAACTCTGCTTTCCAAGAGTTTCTCTTGGAAGAGTTCACCCTTGTAAATTCTCATCTGTTTGCTACTCAGTTGCCACAGCTGGACCTTATAATTCTTGTTTCTAGCGTAATATCTTATCCATCAGTGCTGCTATTTTCCAGCAGCTGTATTATTTTCTGAGGGGCTTCTTTTAGTATAATAACATAATCTTTCCTGTCTTTCGCGTTAGAGCATCTTGATTCATGAGATCTTTTCTGATGACTTTATTTAGTTTACAGGAGAAAAACTTGCCAAGAAGTTTGTCAGCCTGTTTGTTGCTATGCGGTAGTCTGGTAAGACATGGAACATATACAAGATTAATTCGCGATTTTAGTGGGAAAGTCTCAATTGTTGTAATGAGTAATAGCATTAGAGTATGACAAACACTCAATTGGACAATGCACCTTAGTCGCTACCAAACAGTTGAGAGAATAAACTGTCTGTTCAAGGGATTCATTTTACTTGTTCTCAGGCATAGCAACTATATTTGAGTCCTGGAAGCTCCTTCGAGACATTTTCCCTTCATTGAGAGGCTTTGTATTTGATGGATCTGCAAAAGAGAAGAGATACATGCTAGTATCATATAACATGCATTGTACCATCAGGCACCCAGCAAGCATTGGTGAATGGTGACTTGATAGCAAATTCTGCAAGAAAATGACGGAAATTGTCAATCATAATGGCCACCAAATATTGTAAGTCATTGAGGATTGTAATAAATGAATGTCAACAAAATAATGTTATCAACATTCATTTATTGTTGGAGATGTTATTTTTGATTTTAGGCATAGGTAATTGCTAAAAGTTTACAAGAGGAGAGGATGGAGTTAATCTGAATGATCACACTAGATAGGTGAATTTTTAGCATCCTAACAACTGTACTGGCTTCAGTTTTCAGTCAATTGCACTAATGCTTGCTGACAGGCCAATCATCCAATGGCTCACTTGGGTTACACTTAAAAAAGTGACTAGGAGCTGAAGATTGATTCTCGTGGGTATTTTCACTTATATTTTCTTGTGCTCGTATTGGATTTTGATCAACTTTATACCATATTATAAATTGAAGTCCTACAAATATATGAATTGTGAGTGAAATCTCTTTAGTAATTTAATTTGTTTATTGACTATATTACTGATATTACTACTATATAATTTGTTTTTCCTTTTTTATACTCTCTGTGTTGACATACAGGCTCTTCTATTTGTCTTATCCTTCTTTACTAGCTTTTCAATATCCTATAAGATATTTGTGCCTTCTGTTTAAATGAAATGCGCGAAATCCTATACTAAAAAACACTAGCAAGCAGGCACACACAGTTCATTTGGATAGAGAATCTTGTACGTCTATGTATATATAAAATATGAAATAATACAATATCGTGCAGGAAAAAGTAAATGTGTAACTTCAATTTGCAATCTCAGCCAGAACAAAATTAAAATGATATAGAGTTTGAAAAGCCAAGAAAACCTTTTAGACTCTTCTAATAAGCATACTTAAGATGAATTGCTTGTGCATCCCTAAACAATCTCTACAAATCTATTAGACAATGTAATCGCTGTTACAAACTACCAATAGGCTGTGTGCTTATAAATCATAATTTTAAAACTTGACAGAATATTATTCAGGGCAACGCAAAGATGCATTTTTGTACTGAAGCACACTAGACTGCTCAATGTTAGAACAGTTGACACATGTTAGGAAACTGCATTATTGTTGTTGTTGCTGCTGCAAATGCCATTGGCAATGTTTTCATTCAGGGTAGGCTCCTAACTGGAAACGCCTTGTTGCTATTTCCATTTGAGTATTAAGTTCGAAGCCCGGCGTGCTCTCATTGTTTTATCATAGCAACCTGAAACATTACATCTGAAATTGCTTTCTTTTTCCTTGGTTAAATACCCTATTTGCATATCAGAACTTGTTATAAGTTTCAAAAGAAAATCGCCAACTTGCAAACCAGTCTGACTCTGCCTTCTCATGTATTCTCTCATATGAATAAACATACTACTCATTCTTTTGTTAGAACCCATGCTTGGTGTTGCTTTTAGCATTTTAATTTTTGGGGTAAGATGCTTTTAACTGATTAGCATGGGGATAATTAAGATTAGACATAATGCTTGAGAGCGTCAATATCAATTTAGACCAAGGTATTATTTATAATATTATAATTGCAATCAGGGGCGGCTCAATACATTCTGGGGCCTAAGGCGCATCCAATGAAGGCGCATCCAATGAACGAGGCCTTTTGTTTTTAATAATAATTTTTTTAATAATAATTTTTTTAATAAATATAAAATACTTAAAAAAATATATGAAAATAGATAGCTATCAAGTACACTATTTCAACCATGAATCTAACAAAGATAGACAAGAAGCCTTTTCAATTTAATATAATTCTTGAATGGAAGCACATAAAAGTAATTATTCTAAATGAAGGGCCATGAAACTGATTAAATAACTGAGATAATACTTGGAAATACTGTTTACCATGTCAAGCAAGAGCCGATAGGAAAAGGTCATCCCATGGCACTTCATGGTCAAGGTAAGAAAAGAATTTGTCCATAAAGAAATCTCTCAATAAGAGAAAGTAGGGTCATTATGGGAAATTCACTCCATCAAATTAATAAAAATCCCATCCCACCAGCCACCATCTCCCCTTCAAGTGAGTACCCAAGCAGCAACTGCAACATCACGGCACAGCAGCCATTCAACCCCCTCCCTCCTTTTCTCTCTCTACCACCCAAGAGGGGAGAAGAAACCGAGAGGAGAAAACTAAAAGAATCTCCACCCTCCAAGACGTCCATCTCCAATCCCCCTATCTTTCTTCCGGATGGCCCAGCTGGATCAGGAGTGGTGTGAGGGAAGGAAAACCAAGACCAAAACCAAAAAAGAGAAGGGATGAAAGGTAAGAGTGGCTTCAGGCGTCTATCAAGCCAACCAAATCCCTCCTCTCTCTCTCTCTCTCTCTCTCTCTCTCCCCCCCCCCCCCCCCCCCCCCAACCCAAAACAAAACTACTGTCCCCAACTTCCAAATTGCCCCTCTGCAGGCCAGGAAACTCTCCACCGATGGAGGGGAGAAGATTCTTAGCCAGCTCCTGATCCCGTTTATATGGGGCCTTTGCTTCCTTTTGGTCAGCCTCCCGGGGCCTTCCTTTGGCCCGGGGCCTTAGGCGACCGCCTCAGTCGCCTAAGGCTCGGGCCGGCCCTGATTGCAATCCTTTTCTAGTTTTCCTTAACCTCTCTCTCTCTATCTCTCTCTCTCTCTCTCTCTCTCTCTGGCTTCACCATTATGGAAAATAGAGGCAAAGAAATTGGATATATTGATAATTGTGGCAGTGCATTTATCAGAAAGTGAGGAATCCTGAAACATAAAATGGAGAGCACCGGCTTCCTGGTTTTCTGGAATGGGTGAATGCAGAGCTGGTTGGCTGCTCCATTTCTTTTGCATGGTAAATGACGTCGTAAAGCTGAGATAGCACTAATGGTCTGTCATCCACTAAGAATCTGAATTGCTGTATGTGGTGTCCGAATCTGCTCTTTTAATATTTTCGTCCGTCTATTGGTATGCTCCTTGATGTCTTTTATTTTGGTTTCAAAACAGCAAATTTATTTCTAAATCAACAGGTGGAGCAAAATAGAGGATGACTGAACCAGTATTCCAGAAGTCCATATTTGGTGTTTGAGCGGACTTGTTTGTTCATCCTAGACCTGTTTGCATTCAATTCTAACTCAATTCACATCAAGGCAGGTCAAACCAAACAAGTCGACTTAATCAGGCGGCCGACTATATATTTCCCCTCACATGCATCATATGTGTCCAAAATTATTAGCTGCTTTTTCAATAGGAAGACTTTGTAGAAGGTGTTTTTTTTCTTTCCTTTTTTTGTGCTATGCTTTACGTGTTTTTTAGCTAGTCACGACATGTGATTAGAAGGGTTTCTTGGAAAAAAATTGATCCAGAAATGAGTGTTTTTATCATGTTATATAAATAACAAAAGGTATGTGATTAAATTAGGAATCAAAACCATCATGTCTTCTTTTATGTTTGTTACATGCTTAATCATGCTTTTTATTGCTATCCAATAATGCATTCAAATGTGTTGTGCTTGACATTAGTAAATTATAATGCAAACCTTTAGTCTTGGTTGGGCTACAAGTTTTGATGGAGTATGTTTGATCATGAAAGCTCGTAACTCTTTCATAGGAATGACAATACGTGGGATTGTCATTATCGAATCCGTCCATATTTGCCTTAGGGTTAGACCAGATTCTAGAAACAAGATGAGATAGATAGAGTTAGATGAATCGGATAGAATTACAATTTTTTTTATAAATTATTTTCTTCTTCCGAAGAAGATATATGAAGAGTTTATATATATATATATATACACACACACATATATATATATATATATATATATATACACACACATATATATATATATATATATATATATATATATATATATATACATATATATATATATATATATATATACATATATATATATATATACATATATATATATATATATATATATATATATATACATATATATATATATAGTTTGGATTTGGAGCCGATTTTACCGCATAAATATTTATCTTCAAACACAAATCAAATCCGAACAGCCCTGGCTCCAATCTTGATTCAGCAGCACAATGATTAATGCGACTTCATGACCGCGGGATCAAAATCCGACAGCCTCGACGAAGTGTGCAGGAGTCAATTCCCACTATGCCCTCGAAGTTTACGAAAAACCCTTGGTATTTCAGTCATTTCCTATTAATTTTTTTGTTCCCGCAATATCCCTGCGTCGATGGCCCTGAGACGCTGGCATATATTAGGACACGCCAATGACCTCGAATTGAACCCATTCACTCCCGTTCGCAAAGGGCCCGATTCCACAGGTGCGTCTCCGTCTCCAAGCCTTCTCCCATCTCCAAAGCTTTCGTTCCCTGATTTTTCTCCCGAACATTTTATTTATAATTTAGATTTTTTAGTTGTAATACTACTGCGTGGACCACTAGATTAGTTTGCGTTGGCTTCGATTTCTACTTGCCGATCCATCGATCTATTCGATCTATGATATGATAGATCTTGTTCTTTGTCTAATGTTTTTTTTTTGCCCACCTGGCGTTTATCAGGCGAGGTTTCTCGAAAAACTAAGAAACAATTTATTATTAATGAGTTTATGTTCTATTGATTTTGTGGCAACCTTTTCTCCCGGCTTCTTTTGCGGAGAATTTTAGTGGGTTTTTGGTCCATGGGAAATGTTTTATTTCCTTGACGAGATTTTTAATGCATCAATTTTTTGATTCTGAAGTTTATTTGCTTGAAAACTGTGATTTTTTTTATCTTTTGTTATGGGGGTTTTATCTTTTTTTTTTTTTTCATGCTCATCAGAAATTATTAATATTTTGATGGATCTCTGTTAAAAACTCCATGACCGGAAACCTTGGTGAATTATGTGTTTATTTCTGGATGGATCTTGTTTTTCCCCCTTTTTTCCCCTTATACATCTTTTTTTGGGTATCTAGGTCAGTCTGCTCTTTGTCTAAGAGTGTGGTAGGTTCGTAGTTCTGTTTGATTGTTCTGCTCGACAGTATATCTCGACGGGGAGTTTTGGTTGGCATATAATCTTGGCTTTTCCAGAGTCTTTGAGGCTGAAGACCTAAGTTTTTTTTTTTTGTTGGGCAATGTACCTATCGGATCGTAGGCTCCAGATAATTATTTCCATTCCAAAGGGGAAATGTTAGAAAAGGAAGGTCGATGATATTGACTGGATCACGTTCGGTTTCATGAATTTCGGAATGTTCTCACCCATGTTTTGGTTTTGGTTTCAGTTTCATCTTGGTCTTCTTCCTTTTATTTTCCCATTCTGCTTGAACTTCTCTGTAGGAAGTAATTTATCTTTTGAGGGTTTATGTGCCTTCCATGTGCTTACCCTGTTGATCAGATATTAAAAATTGGTGCTCTTTGATAAGAAGTCATTGATTGAAGAGCTAGATGGATTATCATTGGTTTAATTGGTTTGAGTGTTGGTGGTGGTGTCTAATAACTGGTACAGATTTTAGTGTTCCATCTTAACTTCAGTGTTAAAATTCCAGTTGATGTACTTTTTATACATTTAACCAATGGGGTACTTTATTCAACTATACATTTTGATGTCTTTTTCCCCCTCTAATTTAGTGGGTGTGAATTTATATCTGACTAGTGATCACAGGGTTAAATGATATAAGATTACCTATCCCTTTAGAAGGTAGCTACCATGCGTCAATAGTGTAAACCCGTGCTAAAGATGGTTTCTTTTTCACACCTATAATTTGGGTTATGTTAGTTATTCAAACAACTACTTGATCTTTGAATATGCTGATAAGGCAATCTTTGCTTTTCTTCATTTTGTTCATTTTCTTGTTTCTTTGTTCTACATGGGAGTTGGCCTTTTGAAATATTAGTAAAATCTGGAATCTGGAGTATCCAATGGTGATATGTACTCCACCTTGCTTAAAGGTGAATATCATCTGCATATAATGATAATCATATAACATTTTAGACTTGTTCAGGATAGTAGTTTTGCAACTGCATGGTAGCAATTACTCAGGTTCTTATTTGCGTTATCATGCGCTTTTAAAATCATGTTTCTCCACTCAATAGCATGCATACTGTCATCAACTAAGATTCGTGATCCAGATGCTTTCTGTGCAATAAAAAATGACTTTGATGACAAAATCCTCAAGTGGACTTACCTTGTCTCACTGCTGTATGGCTAGACTCTGACCCTTCTGCAAAATGATTATTTTTTATGTTAAATATCCAATATTTAGAGTCAACGAGTGTCCGCTTGATTTGCAGAATTGTTAATTTTCTAAGCTAGCTTTGATACACTTCTTTTTCTCTTTTCTATGATATGCACACAAATCACGTATTTTTTACTTTTCATCTAGCTGCCAAAAATGGGCTCCAGCATGCGCCAAGGTGGAATTCAGCAATTATTGGCTGCAGAGCAAGAAGCTCAACATATTGTCAATGCTGCTAGGAATGGTAATTACTCTGAAATATTATATTATTCTGCAATTTGGAGCATGGAATACTATGAAGCAATGGAGACTTGGATTTCAGCATAATTATGTTATAGATCTTTTAAGCTGTCCATTGACCTCCTGTTATGTTGTCCTAAATGTTGTCACTCTTACTTTTCTAAATCATTTTTCATGCATATTTACTAAAATGGCCCTGCAGAGCAAGCAGGTTGCTGACATGCTTGTATATAGAAGAATATGTTTGCATTCTTCTCTTCATTCTATCATATAAGAGAAGTCATAAACAAGTTTCTCAAGAACACTGTTGGAATGCTATTGGAAATGTAACTTTTTAACCAAGTTCTAGCATTTGCAGCTATAGTTGCAAATGTTTGGAGATGTTATGTCCATGGATTTTGACCAAACATAAATTGAGCTGTATAAATTCTTCTAACTTCTTAATCAGGTTGTTTTGTGATATAATAGGTAGCGGATACATGAACACTCACTAGTGAAGTGAAACATGTATGTGCAAATATGCACATACTATATGTTCTACACTAGATTGGTGTATATTTGAATGGATAGATGTGGCTTGCAAAACTTTGGAAAGTGTATGCTCCATAGGCCATATAGGTTCAGGCTTTTTTTTTTTTTTAAAAAAAAAAATATTAAGTGTTGAATCAGTTGTCATAATAGTCGTGTTACTTTTGATTTGCGAAGAAGAGAAATGTGTATATCTGTGCTGGCTTGGTCATGCTTCCTGCACATATCTTTTATAGATTACACTTTTCTTACGGCAAAAGAGGCTGATAAACATTGTTTGCATCTTTTGGCCGGTGAACATATGCAAGCCTTTTTACCTTGTGAACTGTATCAATCTATATATAGTTATTTAGGATTTTTGTTGTGTTAAAGAATTTAACACAAAAGTTATATATCATTTATTGCTCAGAATGTGCTGTTAAAATCTGTTGGCCTCTTCAGGCAGGATTGAAACAATGATCTTTTAAAGAGCTCATGATTTTGAGAATTGCAATTATGATAGCCTTGTAATTAGTGGGAGCTAAGTCACTCCACTAGGTAGCCTTTACAGATTAGCTATGGACCCATCTGTAAGGTGAAACAAACTACCTCCTGCTACAACGGGCCTTTTTTTTGGTGGTTGAGTGGTCTGATCTTTTCAGTTTGCACCTACATTAGTTTGCGATGATAGCTTAACACTGTTAAGCGTTCTGAACTCCTGATCAATAGTTCGTTGCTGATAAGGCTTAAGTTTCATAGCATAGGAAGAAGGATGGTTACAGAACATGTTACATGACTATATCTTGATTCTCTTATATCTTCTCTTTGTTAAGAGCTAAATAGTGGTGGAGGGAGAATGAGAGGTCCATCACACATTAGAGGGATATCACTGATTCTTGTTGCTCCCATTTTATGTTATAACCAACAATTTTCATGCTTGTCTGCTGTTCAAGAAGTTCTGTTTTATTCATGAACACTGTCTTCATCTTGATGTGGATATGAAACTTGAAAAATCATTATTGGGGTGCCATAGTTTGGATTTGCTTATCGATAATGTCTTCTCCTCATCCCATGTAACCACATAAAATTATAAATATTTCAGATGCTGGGTACTTAATGACTTGATTATTCATCCTAAGGAATATGAAAAAAAATAGAGATGGAAGGGTTCAGTAAATTGTCAGCTTTGATTTTCTGGCTTAATATATTACAGGGAGTATGGGCAGTCTAACACATTGAAATGTATGGAGTGTTTGTTCTCCATTTCAATTCAATGCTTTCCAATGGATTCAAATGATTGACATATGCTAATTCTTGTCATCTTTAACAGTATGGGATGAGATATTGTGACTAGATGCACTATATATACATGAAGTCAATGCGTCATTTTATCTGAAAGTTTGTGCATTGAACATCACTGTTTCTTTTCTTTAATCATGTTCATTTTTTTTTAATAAAATGTGGCCTAGTGTAATCTTTAACATTCAAAGATTTTTAGGAGGCATGCTAAGGGAATTATAGTGTTATCTATCGTAGGTTGATCTTCAAGTAAACTATGCTGGTTGTTGTGACTCAAATACAACTACATATACTTTAACAAAAACACAATCACAAAAAGTGGTGATTGCTTTCCATTTTCCCATACCTTTTGGATGGGATACCTGTTGCATAAGGGGGGATTGAGTTTTTCTGAGCCTAATGCTAGGATTGTTTTACCATTCTAGAGTATTCTTATTTATTTTTTCCCTTTTACTTTTTGTTGTAGTTCCTAAAGGCATCCTGTAATAGGTACACTTTGTTTTGGATCTGACGAATAATGTCTTATTCATTGTTTTATACCATTTTATCAGTCAGTGAAGCCTGTGGTCACATCCTCTCTCTTGCATATTAAAGAATATGGTCACCTCATGCATAAAACTAGGCATTGTACGATGTAAGCTGAGACATGTAGATATGTGGATTCTAAATTATGGGGATTTTCACCAGGATGAGATGTCCAATAGAGCCAACGAATATGGTCAACATGGTAAATATCTATTCATTCTTTAAATTATGATTTTTTGGGTATTTAAAATGACTAGTAAGATTTGCATGTGCACATGAACATCATATTTTAACTTTTAAAGAAATTCCGTTGTCAGGACTCGAACCTAATCTCTTGGGTAAACTGAGTACTTTAACTGTTGCAGTTTATTTATTTTCTCTTATGCAATATTAATTTGACAGTTTGGCTATATATTCTAATGAAAGCTTAAAGACAAACACGTGCTGTAACTTAACAAAACTGTATATTATGAAACCACTGTCAATTTGTGTGTCAAAATCATTGGGAGCCTATCCTCATGCCAAATAACCCCATGATGGTCTGAGCATTTCACATAGATGCTTCTGTTTGTAAACTCAAAAGATCTATACTCAAAAAGGAATGGTAAATGCTGTATTTGGTTCTCGCTGAAATGCATTTGGCTACATTTATTCTTCTCAGGTAAATATTTGCTGCAATTGTGTTGATCCACTGTTCTACCCTGTAAAGAATCGTCCTGTGTGGAATTCCCGGTATTTAGGTGTTGTGTCATCCGAATCCTTTTTCATAGTAGATGCTTCTGTTTGTAAACTGACACATATGAGATGGTTGTTTAGGGCTATACTAGGTTATTTCTGAAATCCTTATGGCTGAGCTAATTCATTTTAGGTAATTTCTTTCTTGCAATTGCCTTGGTTGGTGGTTCTATTTTTAAGAATTTCTCTACATAGACTTCCTTCTATTTTTGAAAATTTAAATTGTCGCCTAATTCCAGGCTTTATTTAATTCTGTATGTCATAATTGTTCAATTCCTTTTTGTAATTTGTATCCAGTTTTTTCTGTACCGACACAAAGTGCCGCTGTTCGAATTTTCTAATGGTGGTTGTTATGTAATTTCATCTCCAAATTTGGTTATCTATTGTTCCGGTAGCTGTTTAGAAATTCCCAGTAGTGAAAAACATGCTCTCTCTCTCTCTCTTTCTTGCCTTTATAGAACATCGTGTATTTCATCGAGGCCAAAGAATACAGAAATCATTGATTCCTGGAGTCATGTAAATCTACAACAGCGCCTACAATTAAAAAGAAAAAAAAGTATGTGGAACACATTTATGATAGGTGTTGCGGGGACGGACGCTTTGGCCGGAGCCTCACGCGACCGGAGGCATTGGAAGCTCCACGACCACCTCGCCGTGCCATTACGATCGCTCTGAGATTCGGTCCCTTCCTCTAGCGCCAACTGTTGCTGGTGGTCCAAACCGAGAACGATTGGCACAGCGGTGTGAACGGGGTTCCGTTTGGGTTGCCTTGGTTGGTGTTGATTGCGCTCCACTTTCCACCGGGAAACCTGCAAGCAAGCCTTGCACCACCACTGGGGTAGTGGGGGCCCTCCGACGATCAAGTCAGAGGAGATTGGAGGAGAAGAAAAGATAATAGTAGCAAGTAGGAGAATGCTCTGGAAGTTCTTGCTTACCCCCCTTCTTCCCCCAGCCGCATATATACCAGGCTGGGGGGTCTTTCAGGGGGGTTCGTCATCGTGGGGCACGATGGAGCTGCCACTGACACGGCCGTTACAGGGCGTCGTGGGGCAGCGCTGGGTACGGCCGTGACAGGGCGTAGTGGAGCTCCGCCTTGTACGGCTGTTACAGGGGATCGTGGAGCAGCGCCAGATACAACCGTTGCAGGGAGTAGTGGAGCAGGAGGCTGTGGCGTGCCTCTGGGGAATAGCCTGTCGTTGTCGAGAGATGTCTGACTCGGGGTCGGGCTGCGGAGACGAAGATGTCCGACTCGGGGTCGGGCTGCGGAGGCGAAGATGTCCGACTCGGGGTCGGATTGCTGGATTAAGGGGCAGCCGACTCGGGGTCGGGCTGCGGAGCCGAAGATGTCCGACTCGGGGTCGGATTGCTGGATCAAGGGGCTGCCGTAGTCTTCCTGGGCGCGCGTGCCGGTCACGTGGGGCATGGTGGCTAAGTTTCCCCGTAACAGTAGCCCCCCACTTCCGAGCCTGGAACCAGAAGGGGAACGGGTGAAGGGAGTGATGCTTCGTGATCGCCGCCATCCCTCGGAGAGGCGCGCGCGCTTCGAGCTCCCCGCCTTCTTTATGGCGTATGGCGGTTGTTGCTGACCTGGCAGTCTGAGGATTTCGGCGGACATCCCTCCTTAATGGCGTCGATTCGCCTTTGGGGCGCGAGCGACCCTTCGGCAGCCAGGCGTCCTCTGGCGTCACCGAGGCGTCACCCACTTTTCCGCCTATTTAACCGGGGGCTCTCCTCCGTCCGCCTTTCTCTTTACAGACATCTTCGAGTTTCTCCTTTGCGCTGCCGTCATTGCCGTCAGACTGTTCGCTTGCTCCTCCTTTGACGCTCTCGGAGCCGTTCTTCCTTCTCTTCCGGTGAGTTGCCCCATTCTTCAATTTAAGGCTCTCCATACTTTCTCCTTTTGTATTAGGGTACTCCAGTCGTTCCGGTCCTTTCTCCCTTCTTGACCCCGTCCTGACCGTAGATTCACTGGCCATTAGGGATGGGCGAAGTGAGAGCAGACCGCATTAAGTCGGAGCTGGTCGCTGAAGACCTAGATAGGTTCGTGGCTCGATACCACCTTCCCGAGGCCTGCAATGTTACGCTCCCGGGGCCTGAGGAGAGGATGTCCCATCCTCCTCCAGGGAAGGTCGCCATCAATGAGGGCATTCTTCAGGCTGGGTTTCCCTTTCCCCCCTCGGACTTAGTTGTGCAGGTGCTTCGGGGTTTAAGAGTGGCGCCGACGCAACTGGTGCCGAACTCATGGCGCGCCCTGACGGCCTTCCAGGTTCTCTGCCGCATGCACGAGGTTCCCGCCACCCTGAATGTCTTTTGGGAATGCTACGGCCTGAGCGGCCACCCCCAGGACAAAGGGTGGTGGTGCTTTGCGGCGCGGCGAGGGTGCGGCCTCGTCAAGGAGGCTCCTTCCTCCATTCACGGCTGGAAGGAGCGTTTCTTTTTCATTGACGTAGATCCCTCTTGGGGAATCAGGGCAACCTGGGAGACGCCGATGAAGTCCCCGATTGGCCTATCGAGGTTGTCGAGGGAGGAATCCGATGGCGTCGCCGTCTTGAAGGGGTTGGTTGCCGAGGGCCGGCTCCCCTCGGTGGCTTGCCTTATTTCCGAGGATACCTTGGTGAACGTTGGTCTGAGCTCGGTCCCCACTGACCGTGAGCCCGCCACCATTTCTTTTTTAGCTCTTTTCTCCTCTTTCGTCTCGTTCTTTCTTTCAGTTTCTCAACCTCCGACCACCTCGTCCTTTTTGCAGAGATCGACGACGTCATGCGGTCGGACAAGGCAACGGCTGTTGGTAGGACGTCCCTACTGGAAGCAGTCCGGAGGAAGAAACGAGCTCCTCCGAGCGGGGCCCCACCGGCGAAGAAGTCCCGCCGGCAGGCGACTCCGACGCCGACAGACGGGTCCGGACCCACCGATCAGGGGGACGCCGCGGGCGCGGATCGGGAGTTGACGCTGTATCAGCCCTCCGATGCCGAGACTACCGTTTCTCCGGAGGCATCACCCGGGCGCGGCCGAGATGGACGGGTCGGACGTGATCGGTCCCCAGCCCAGCCTTTGACTCGGTCGGCTCCGGATGATACGAGGAGGGACGCGCCGAGGCCCCGGCCGAGCGGGACCCTGTCAATTCCAGGGGCGGTCCCCGCCCCGAGCATGGTCAGCATGACTCTTCCCCAAGCGATGGGTAAGGGTAAGGCTGCAGAACCACCGTCCGACTCCGGGGAGAAGTCGGGGTCGGCCTTCACTTTCGCCGGCGCCCGAAACCTCATCAAGACGGTACTGCTGGAGAAGGACCGCAGGCAGGTCCGGGAGATGAGGGTCCCTGACGTTGGGGCTGCCAGCTGCGTCTGTCTCACGTCGGTGAGTGTTCTTTCGGTCGCTTTCATCATTTATAGGCTCTGTTGATCCCCGCCTGACGCCCTCGTTTTTCCTATCTCTTAGCTCGCCCAGTACATGATCCGCCTGGAGGAGTGCTACGAGGAACAGGCGAGGCTTCTGGCGAGGGCCGAGAGCCAACTGAAGGCAGTAGAGGAGGGAGGTCAGGCTGCGGCGGGGAGGACGACCAGGGACCTCGAGATGAGGCTCCGGGTGGCCGAAGAGCGGGCACTCGGCTTCGTCACCCTCGAGAAGCAACTGTTGGAGGCTCAGGAGCAACTCAAGGTTGTCTCGGGTCTCGAGGGCGAGATCAAGAAGGCGGAGGAGCGGGCCGAGAAGCAGTCCCGGAAGGCTGCCGACTACCGGGAGAGGTGGGAGAAGGCCCAGCGGTCAGCCGACAACGCCCGCAACCGAACCCGGTCTCTTGAAGCCAAGCTGGGCGAATTGGAGTCGGCCTTGGAGAAGTCCCGCGCGAGCGACCAGGAGCTTCATTCGTGCCTGGAGGAGGCTGAGGCTGCTCGCATTGCTGCCGAGGCGAAGCACAAGGAGGCTCAGGCTGATCTGCTGAGGGTCTCCTCCGAGGCGGACGACCGGATTGTGGCGAAGGTCTTGGAGGCGAAGGCTCAGATTATGGAGCGGGCAGAGGCGGCGCTGGCCGAGAAGAGTGCGGAGATCGGGCGTCAGGCGGTACAGGCTTATCGTCAGTCCGCCGAGTTCACCCGTGATATGTCGGAGGCGGTACAGGCCTATCGTCAGTCTGACGAGTTCGTCCGTGACATGTCGGACGCGGGGTCCGACTCCTTTGTCTTAGGCTTCGAGGAAGGCCTGGCAAGGGTGTCGGCTAAGTACCCCGAAATTGACCTGAGTGGGGTCTCCCTTCTCGACTCCCCTCCGGCGCCATCGCCTGCTGCTTTTCCAACCGTCTCCCTACCCCCTGCGGACGTGGCCAGCGTTCCCGATCCGGGGGTTCCTCCAAGCTGACCTTCTGTATTTTCGTTCTTTTCTTTGTGTGTTGGCGTTTTGCCAAGTTGTATGGGTCTCGGCCCTGAAACAATGAAAGTTAATGCAAATAGAGTTTCTTCATTTCACTTTCGTCCTTCTTCTTTTTAACTCTTGGTAGCGTCTCGCTGACTCCCGACTCTTGAAATTCTTCTGGCGCTAGGCCAGATATCTGAGGGTTAGGCCTCAGGGAATTCTTCCGGCGCTAAGCCAGGCATCCGAGGGTTAGGCCTCAGGAACTTCTTCCGGCGCTAAGCCAGGCATCCGAGGGTTTGGCCTCAGGAACTTCTTCCGGCGCTAAGCCAGGCATCCGAGGGTTAGGCCTCAGGAACTTCTTCCGGCGCTAAGCCAGGCATCCGAGGGTTAGGCCTCAGGAACTTCTTCCGGCTCTAAGCCAGTCATCCGAGGGTTAGGCCTCAGGAACTTCTTCCGGCTCTAAGCCAATCATCCGAGGGTTAGGCCTCAGGAACTTCTTCCGGCGCTAAGCCAGGCATCCGAGGGTTAGGCCTCAGGAACTTCTTCCGGCGCTAAGCCAGGCATCCGAGGGTTAGGCCTCAGGAACTTCTTCTGGCGCTAAGCCAGGCATCCGAGGGTTAGGCCTCAGGAACTTCTTCCGGCTCTAAGCCAGTCATCCGAGGGTTAGGCCTCAGGAGCTTCTTCCGGCGCTAAGCCAGGCATCCGAGGGTTAGGCCTCAGGAACTTCTTCCGGCGCTAAGCCAGGCATCCGAGGGTTAGGCCTCAGGAACTTCTTCCGGCGCTAAGCCAGGCATCCGGGGGTTAGGCCTCAGGAAATTCCGCTCGTTGGTCGGCCAAGGCTGGCGCAAGCCGAGGCGACCGGTCGGGGCTTCAGGCTAGTCTGCTCCCGGGATGATCATCGGGTTAGCCTGGCATCCGAGGGCCGTGCCTCGGGAAATTCCGCTCGTTGGTCGGCCAAGGCTGGCGCAAGTCGAGGCGACCGGTCGGGGCTTCAGGCTAGTCTGCTCCCGGGATGATCATCGGGTTAGCCTGGCATCTGAGGGTTGTCAGGCCTCAGGAAATTCCGCTCGTTGGTCGGCCAAGGCTGGCGCAAGCCGAGGCGACCGGTCGGGGCTTCAGGCTAGTCTGCTCCCGGGATGATCATCGGGTTAGCCTGGCATCCGAGGGCCGAGCCTCGGAAAATTCCGCTCGTTGGTCGGCCAAGGCTGGCGCAAGCCGAGGCGACCGGTCGGGGCTTCAGGCTAGTCTGCTCCCGGGATGATCATCGGGTTAGCCTGGCATCCGAGGGCCGAGCCTCGGGAAATTCCGCTCGTTGGTCGGCCAAGGCTGGCGCAAGCCGAGGCGACCGGTCGGGGCTTCAGGCTAGTCTGCTCCCGGGATGATCATCGGGTTAGCCTGGCATCCGAGGGTCGAGCCTCGGGAAATTCCGCTCGTTGGTCGGCCAAGGCTGGCGCAAGCCGAGGCGACCGGTCGGGGCTTCAGGCTAGTCTGCTCCCGGGATGATCATCGGGTTAGCCTGGCATCCGAGGGCCGAGCCTCGGGAAATTCCGCTCGTTGGTCGGCCAAGGCTGGCGCAAGCCGAGGCGACCGGTCGGGGCTTCAGGCTAGTCTGCTCCCGGGATGATCATCGGGTTAGCCTGGCATCCGAGGGCCGAGCCTCGGAAAATTCCGCTCGTTGGTCGGCCAAGGCTGGCGCAAGCCGAGGCGACCGGTCGGGGCTTCAGGCTAGTCTGCTCCCGGGATGATCATCGGGTTAGCCTGGCATCCGAGGGCCGAGCCTCGGGAAATTCCGCTCGTTGGTCGGCCAAGGCTGGCGCAAGCCGAGGCGACCGGTCGGGGCTTCAGGCTAGTCTGCTCCCGGGATGATCATCGGGTTAGCCTGGCATCCGAGGGCCGAGCCTCGGGAAATTCCGCTCGTTGGTCGGCCAAGGCTGGCGCAAGCCGAGGCGACCAGTCGGGGCTTCAGGCTAGTCTGCTCCCGGGATGATCATCGGGTTAGCCTGGCATCCGAGGGCCGAGCCTCGGAAAATTCCGCTCGCTGGTCGTGCGCCTGTCGCTTGCCGCCCGACGGGATTTCTCCGTGGCCAGCTGCGATCGTGTTTCTCCTCCTCTCCAAGCGTCGCCTGGGGAACACCAGATGGGCATTAAATGCTAATTGAGGGGTTACCTGGGAAATCGGATCGCCAGTTGCTGCTTGCGAGGAGTGTCAGTTAAGCGGCCGCGATACGCGCGTTCTTCGAGGCGGATGCGGCCTGGGCGCGAGCGGAGATATGTGGACCTAGGGGTACAGGCCACCCGGAGTGTCCTGCACAAAGAATGCGATTAAGGAGAATAACGCTTAGGAAATCGCGGGGAGATACGCCTCGAGAGCCGGATCGGCTCCGGATTCAATGCGCCCGCATTTATTGGAGCCACCCGCAGCGGAACGACCGGGGGGCCGCAGTTTGGCTATAAATATAGGTGCAGGTGCGATGGAGCCTGCCAAGCCGGAGCTGTTCAGGTTGCCATGGATCGTGGGCCTCCTCTCCGGCGCATGGTTGAGAGACCCCTATCGAAGGAACGGGAGGCGCGCCCTTCGCGACTTCCGCCAACTAGCCGTTTCATCTGGGATCAACAAGGAGGTTCTCCCCGGCGGAACTCCGCTCTAGGCGTTTCATCCGGGATCACGTCTCCCCTCCTTGAAGTTCGGCCTCCCGATTGAGCTCCGCACCAGGCGCTTGATCCGGGACCGCGCCTCCATATGCTTTTCTCCCTTGTATTCCTTCTCTCCCCTAACACTGGGGAGGACCGGAATATCCCTTGGAGGTGGCGTTCCCCTGGAGGCAGCGGGAGCTTCGTCTGCGGCGGCTCCTCGTCTTTTTCGTGAGGCGTGGATGGCGCCTCTGGGTAGGAGCAGTGTGGACTTCTCCTTCGTCCACTTCTTCTTCATCCGCGCCGGCTCTTCGTCTTCTTCGTGAGACGCCGATGGCGCCTCCGGTTGGAAGCACCCACTTCCGGCGGGATTGCAGCCGCTTCGGATGGAGGTTTCGGGATCCCAGATTTTCAGCTCCTCGGAGTCTCCACCTCTTCTTTACTTTCTTTACACCCTAATTCCCCTCTGGGAATTCCTTGTAATCACACGAGCACGCCATTGTAACCAGAAATTATTGAAATGAAAAGTGTTATACATTTTTGAACTGTCTTTCTGGCATTGTCGTTCTACTGGTAATACATCCGCAGGTTAGCGGAATTCCAGCTCCTTGGAATTTCTCGACCATCTAGGGCCTCCAACTGGTAGGAGCCAGGTCGGTTTACCCAACGAACCCTATACGGGCCTTCCCAATTTGGCGCTAGCTTCCCACCTTCCGCAGGTTGAGATGCTTTAGCTCGCCTTAGCACCAGATCTCCGATTCTGAAAAGCTTCGGTCGGACCTTGGAGTTGTAATATCGGGCTACCCTCCGCTGATACATCGCCATCCGAACCTGCGCCATTTCCCTCGCTTCTTCCAAGAGATCCAGGTTCCCTCGGAGTTGCTCCGAATTGGCCTCGGGTCGGTGCGCGGCCACCCGAGGTGAGGGGAGTCCGAGCTCCACGGGGACAACGACTTCCGTGCCATAGGTTAGGCTGAAAGGCGTCTCCCCGGTAGGGGTCCGATGCGTGGTCCGATACGCCCAAAGGACATTCTCGAGTTCTTCGACCCAAGCTTGCCCCGTCCGACCGATTCGCGCTTTGATTCCTTGGAGGATTGTCCGATTTGTGACCTCGGCCTCGCCGTTGGTTTGGGGATGCGACACAGATGTGAACCGATGCTCGATCCCGAACTCCTCGCAGAAGTCACGGAAATGCTTGTTGTCGAACTGTCGGCCATTATCCGAGATGAGGACCCGAGGTACCCCAAATCGGACAATGATGTTCTTCTTCACGAACTTCCGGACTTGCGCCTCCGTGATAGTGGCCAGCGGCTCTGCCTCCACCCACTTGGTGAAGTAGTCGATTGCAACAATCAAAAATTTCCGCTGAGCTGAAGCGACGGGGAATGGTCCGAGGATATCCATTCCCCACTGGGCGAAGGGCCAGGGTGCAGTGATTGGTGCCAAGGGGACAGAAGGGACTCTCTGGACGTTGGCGTGGCGCTGGCAGGCGTCGCATTTCCGTACATGATCCTTTGAGTCCTCCAACAAGGTAGGCCAATAATAGCCTTGCCTCATGATCTTGTGCGCCAAGGACCTAGCCCCCAAGTGTGATCCGCAAACGCCTTCGTGGACTTCGCCGAGGACGTAGGCCGCTTCCGAGGGGCGGAGGCACTTTAAGAGGGGGGCGGTGAACGAGGTCCGATACAGCCTCCCTTCATAGAGTACGTAGTGGGCGGACTTCATAACAAGTCGCCGAGCTTGATCTTCGTCTTCAGGGAGGATCCCTTCGGCGAGGTAGGCGACAAGCGGGTCCATCCAAGACGGCTCCGGATCAATCGCCATCACCGCTCCAGCCTCGCCGATGCTCGGGGCATCCAGGGTCTCCAGGTAGATCGCCCTCGACAAGTTGTGCGCGTCTGCGCTCACTAAGCGGGACAACCTGTCGGCCCTGGCATTTTCACTTCTTGGGACCTGCTGGATGTCGACACTGCCGAGGTCGGGAATGAGTGCTTGCACCTTCCGGACGTAATTCTGCATGGTCGGGTTCCGGGCTTCGAACTCCCCACGGACCTGCCCGACCACCAGCTGGGAGTCGGTGAAGACCTTCAGGCGCCGGATGCCGAGCTCCTTGGTGAGTTTGAGTCCCGTGGCTAGGGCCTCGTACTCCGCCTCGTTGTTGGTCACTGGAAATCCGAACCTCAAGGCATACTCGGCTATCACTCCATCTGGACTGGTAAGGACCAGCCCGGCCCCTCCACCTTCGGGGTTCGACGACCCATCGATGTGAAGCGTCCAAATCGGGAGGTCGAGGCTGGGTGTTTCCGGCGACCTAGGTTCCGCCTCCTGGACCGTGCACTCAGCGAGGAAATCCGCGAGCGCCTGGGCCTTGATGGCGGGTCGGGGCTGGTAGCGGATGTCGAACTCACCAAGTTCTACTGCCCACTTCACCAGCCGTTCCGCATTCTCAGGATTGCTGAGGATCTGCCGCAGCGGTTGATCGGTCAAGAGGGTGACAGAATGGGCCTGGAAATAGGGGCGAAGCCTCCTGGTCGCGGTTAGCAGCGCGAAGGCGATCTTTTCAGCCTTCGTATACCGCGTCTCGGCATCCCGTAGGACCCGGCTGATGTAGTACACAGGCTTCTGGAGCTTTGCCTCTTCCCGAACCAGTACCGCACTGACTGCGGTTGGGGAGACCGCCAGATAGAGGTAGAGCATCTCCCCTTCTTGCGGCTTGGACAGCAGAGGAGGAGACGCCAAGTATTCCTTGAGCTGGTCGAATGCTGCTTGACATTCGGCCGTCCAGAGGAAGTCTTTCGGGCGTTTCAACACCTTGAAGAAAGGTTGGCAGCGTTCGGCCGATTTTGCCACAAATCGTCCGAGCGCGGCGACCCTCCCAGCGAGCTCCTGAACCTCCTTCACTTTGGTCGGAGGGGACATATCTTGGATGGCCTTGATTTTGTCCGGGTTGGCTTCGATCCCCCGCTGGTTGACAATGAAACCGAGGAACCTCCCGGCCGAAGCGCCAAAGGCGCACTTCGCTGGGTTCAGCTTCATGTGAAACTTCCGCAAGGTGGCGAAAGTCTCCTCCAGATCCGCGATGTGCTGGTCTGCATGGCGGCTCTTCACCAGCATATCGTCCACGTACACCTCCATGTTCCGGCCGATTTGCTCTTTGAAAATTTTGTTGACGAGGCGCTGGTAAGTGGCGCCAGCATTCTTCAGACCGAAGGGCATTACCTTGTAACAGTACAGCCCCCGGTCTGTTATAAAGGCAGTTTTCTCCTCGTCCTGTGGAGCCATCATTATCTGGTTGTAGCCGGAGAAGGCGTCCATGAAAGACAGCAGCTGATATCCGGAAGTCGCGTCGACCAGTTGGTCTATCCGCGGAAGCGGAAAGCTATCCTTGGGGCATGCCTTGTTCAGGTCGGTGTAGTCGACGCACATCCTCCACTTTCCGCTCGCCTTCCGGACAAGTACGACATTTGCCAGCCATTCGGGGTAGCTGACCTCCCTTATGAATCCTGCCTCCAAGAGTTTGTCAACCTCCTGGTCGACCACTCGGATCCGATCCGGGGCACAGTGTCTCTTCTTCTGTTTTACCGGTCGGTGGGTCGGGTCGACGTTGAGGGCGTGAGAAATGACCTCCGGGTCGATCCCAGGTACATCGGCCGCCGACCAGGCAAACACATCGACATTGGCTCGGAGGAATTCCACCAACCGGGCCCGAGCTCCCAGGTCGAGATTGGCGCCGACCCGGATCGTCCTGTCCGCGCGACCTTCCTCGAGGGGAACTTCGATCACACCCTCGGCCGGCTCCCCGTGCCGCAAGGCCACCTCGTCTCTGGCGTCGAGGGACTCGACGCTTAAGGCTTCTACGGGCTTCTTCCCTTTGAGAGTTGCTAGGAAACATTGCCTTGCGGTCGGTTGGTCACCTCGGACCTCTCCAATCCCGGCCGCCGTGGGGAACCGCATGAGCAAGTGGTACGTAGAGACCACCGCGCGAAGGGCGTTCAGTCCGGGTCGTCCGAGGATAGCGTTGTAGGCCGAGGGAACACGGACGACCAAGAACCCGAGCCGCACCATGGCTTCTGCGGGTGCAACGCCCGCAGTCACAGGCAGCTCAACGACACCTTCGGCCGAGATAGCGTCACCAGTGAATCCTATGAGGGGGGTGGATGTTTTGTGCAACAATTGTCTGGACAAGCTCATCTTTTGGAAGGCCTCGTAAAACAAAATATCAGCTGAGCTTCCACTATCCACAAGAACACGCCTTACATCATAGTTTGCCATAGTGAGGGAGATCACCATGGCGTCATCGTGGGGGGTCTGAACCCCCTTTACATCTTCATCACAAAAAGTGATTACATTACCGACCCTCTGCCTCTTTGCGACGGCTGCCCCTGACGCTTCAGTCGAGCCCCCTGCGTTCCTCTCGGGCCGGGGGCAGCCCCCAGTGATAGTGTGGATCACGCCCGCGACGGGTCGATTCTGCTCCCGAGGCTCCTGAGGGGCCGGATCGGCCGGACGCGGGTCTGTGGGGGGACGTCGGTCGTTCACATATCGACCGAGACGCCCTCGGCGGATGAGAGCCTCGATCTCGTCCCGAAGCTGGAAGCAGTCTTCGGTGTCGTGGCCGTGGTCCCGGTGGTACTCACAGTACGCCCGAGAGGGCCTCCTCCCAGGAATCTTCTTCATCTGTCTCGGGACCGGGAGGTCCTCCCGCCCCTTGATTTCCATGAGGATCTGGGCCCGGGGAGTCAGGAGAGGAGTGTACCGGTTGAAACGTCGGAGCGGAGAACGAGGGCGTAGGGCGCCGTGGTTCCTCGCCGGCGACAGGCTTCTGCGCCGACGTTGAGGCGTCGGGCTCCTCCTCTGGCGTGCCTCTTTTCGCCTTTTCTTCCCGAGCTTTGGAGGGATCTCGGCGGCCTCCTTGCTCCGGTGGGCGGCCGCCTCCTCGGCGTCCGCATACTGGTTCGCCCGGGACAACAGCTCCGGGAAGCTCCGCGGCAGGCGTTTGTCCAGGGAGAAGGTGAGTCTGCCCTTTCGGAAGCCACGCTTCAGGGCTGAAAGAGCCACTTCCTGGCTCAGGTTCCGGACTTCCAGCGTAGCCTTGTTGAAGCGGGTAAGATAATCCCGCAAGCTTTCTCCCTCGTTTTGCCGGACATCAAAGAGGGAGTCGGAGACCAGTCGCCGCCGGCTACTGACGGCGAAATGGGTGATGAAGAGGCGAGTAAACTGGTCGAAGGACTGGATTGAGTTAGCCTCCAAGCCGGCGAACCACGCCCTTGCCGGGCCACGGAGGGTCGCCGGGAAGGCCTTGCAGAGGAGAGGATCTGATGCTCCGTGGAGGAGCATAAGGGTCCTGAAACTCTCGACGTGATCCCGCGGGTCCGCCGCCCCGTCATAGGGCTCGATCGCCGGCATTTTAAACCCCGGCGGATTCGGGGTCCGCAGGATCCTCGAGGCAAGCGCCGGCTGGGAGGAGATCTCCAAGTCGGCGAAGGGATCTTTGGAGTGGCCCTTCAGGACCTGGAGTTGTCGGTGGAGATCGTCCACCCGCCGGTCCAGGGAGCGCGACCGATGGGTGGGGGACAAGGTGCACCGAGAGGGGGACCGACTGGAGCGCGGGTTCCTTGAGGACTGGGGGGTCTGGGAACGCGCCCGGGCCCGCCTCTCGTACCCCGCGCAGCTCCGATGGGAAGGTCCCGGCAGAATGGACCGTGCTCGAGAATCTTCCTCGCGCCGGCGCTCCTCCCCATGGGAGAGGAAGGAGCGCGGGTTGAGGAGGACAGGTGAGCGCTCAGGGAGCAGCGGCTCCTGGGCCCGCTGCGGCGCCCGAGACATCACACCCTGCAGGTTCTGCACTGCCTCCGCGAGGGTGCGAACCTGCTGGGCTAACTGGTCGAACTGAGCGGCTTCGACCATCTGAATGGGGGGTGGAACGGTGGAGTGTTGCTGAGAATGTGTTGGAGACGCAGCGGCCTCCCGGCCGGAGGCGCGAGAGGCCCCGCGACCGGAGGCATTGGAAGCTCCACGACCACCTCGCCGTGCCATTACGATCGCTCTGAGATTCGGTCCCTTCCTCTAGCGCCAACTGTTGCTGGTGGTCCAAACCGAGAACGATTGGCACAGCGGTGTGAACGGGGTTCCGTTTGGGTTGCCTTGGTTGGTGTTGATTGCGCTCCACTTTCCACCGGGAAACCTGCAAGCAAGCCTCGCACCACCACTGGGGTAGTGGGGGCCCTCCGACGATCAAGTCAGAGGAGATTGGAGGAGAAGGAAAGATAATAGTAGCAAGTAGGAGAATGCTCTGGAAGTTCTTGCTTACCTCCCCTTCTTCCCCCAGCCGCATATATACCAGGCTGGGGGGTCTTTCAGGGGGGTTCGTCATCGTGGGGCACGATGGAGCTGCCACTGACACGGCCGTTACAGGGCGTCGTGGGGCAGCGCTGGGTACGGCCGTGACAGGGCGTAGTGGAGCTCCGCCTTGTACGGCTGTTACAGGGGATCGTGGAGCAGCGCCAGATACAACCGTTGCAGGGAGTAGTGGAGCAGGAGGCTGTGGCGTGCCTCTGGGGAATAGCCTGTCGTTGTCGAGAGATGTCTGACTCGGGGTCGGGCTGCGGAGACGAAGATGTCCGACTCGGGGTCGGATTGCTGGATCAAGGGGCTGCCGACTCGGGGTCGGGCTGCGGAGGCGAAGATGTCCGACTCGGGGTCGGATTGCTGGATTAAGGGGCAGCCGACTCGGGGTCGGGCTGCGGAGCCGAAGATGTCCGACTCGGGGTCGGATTGCTGGATCAAGGGGCTGCCGTAGTCTTCCTGGGCGCGCGTGCCGGTCACGTGGGGCATGGTGGCTAAGTTCCCCCGTAACAATAGGCATTGTGGTGCTTGTTACATTTGTGGAAGTTTATTTTGTAAATTCATTTTCTTGTTTTTGAGAATCCCTACAAACAATTAGAACAGAATTTGACATGCAAAACTTACTTCTTTTTTTTTATTATTTTAACTTTTGGCATTACAATATTGTGAAAAAGAGCATCTGATATACATGCTTCCTTATTTGAGAAAGGAATTAGTTTGTAATGGCATCAATATTTTCTGGACAGAAAAAATGGCCCGGCTAAAGCGGGCTAAAGAAGAGGCTGAAAAGGAGGTTGCTGAATATCGTGCCCACATGGAAGCTCAATTTCAGAGGAAGGTTGTGGAGGTAAATGCCAGTCCAGCTTCTTATATCATTGCCTGGGATTTGTAAGTCCTCCAACTGATCTTTGTTGTTTTCTGAAATCAAACAGAGTAGCGGGGACTCTGGTGCAAATGTTAAGCGCCTCGAAGAAGAAACTGACGTGAAGATCGAATACCTGAAGTCACAGGCAGCAAGCGTTTCCCTTGATGTTGTTAATATGCTTCTGAAGCATGTGACTACTGTTAAAAATTAAGCTATCATTGGACTTACCTGGGGGTGGTTGTGGATGATATCTTGAATATTTTTGAACTAATATCAATTTTTTGTTAATTCAGAGCATCTGATGGACATTCTGTCTCATGTAATGCTTGTAACCATAAATTTCAATTCTGTTCTTCAAATAAGCTGCCTTTGCATTTCCCAGATTTTTTGTCTAGTGTTGATGGCTTGATGCTATGGATCTTAGACCTCTGCGACAATTTTTCCTTTTGCCGATTCCTATTTCTTTCTGTTATTTTGAGTATTTATACTTTTTTAAGCACATAGTTTTGGATACTTAACATCAGGTTATGTAACCAAATTCTTGAAGCTAGATTAACAAGCGTTAACATTGCCATTGGAAGATAAAGTCCCTATTTTATAATTTTATTAATAGCAGCACTTGATGACACTTCTGCAAATTATTTGCAGAAGAACCTCGCGTGAGATACAAGCAAGAGGATCTGTAATTCAACAAGCTCAGCAAAGAAAACTGGGACTATAGGCACTGTGATGAACACTACATTGACACTACATTTCACAGTTTGTATGAAGCTTATATATTCCACTGTTATTTTTTCTTATTTCCTGATGAGATAAATTCCATTATGTAATGGAAAAGCAGAAGGGTTAACATCCA
This sequence comes from Phoenix dactylifera, assembly GCF_051530095.1. Classification (NCBI taxonomy): domain Eukaryota; kingdom Viridiplantae; phylum Streptophyta; class Magnoliopsida; order Arecales; family Arecaceae; genus Phoenix; species Phoenix dactylifera. The sequence goes on along the minus strand of NC_143198.1, from coordinate 24,660,750 downwards.
TTAGGCAAACTGTGAAATGCGAATAATTAGAGCATTGATGATATCACAGGGACTTTTGTATCAAGGCACTCGTTGGAAACATTGTTTTGCCTGTTTTCAACTGGGTTTTTCTTATCCTTTCATCAATTACATCTGTAATTCTAGTACGTCTTAGGCATTACTAATCATCTTTTAATAATTTTCTGGAATTGTGAAGCAAGACACCAAGATGGATGGTTACTTTGTGATTGATTTGACATAGAAACCATCTTAAAGATAAAACATTTTTGAAGCTAGAATCAAATTGCATTTGCCAAACCCAACAATCAAGTAATGTTTTTATGCAACACAGAGGGTTGGGAATCCATTAGGGAAAGATTTGTCTTGTGTCGATTAGTAAAAGGAAGGTGAAAGTGTTTAAGCTTGTGGATGAACTTGGTTTTGACTTGTATATACTTCTAGTATAAGGACTCCCTGCTTCTCTATCCAACAGTAGTGTCAATGCTAATGGTGATGATCCACAGTAAAGTGCCCAAGCTAATGTTGATGATACGTAGTAAAGTACCACCTGGTGATATAGCAAGTGAACTCGAATGCGTTTGCAGGGGTACATAATAGTGCACTGATGAATGAATGAACTTAATGTACCAAAAAAAAATGAATGTAACTTGGAATATGACATGAGCTTGGTTCTTGGAAGAGTTGGGCTCGCGATAAGGCAAGTAGACTAGAGTATGTTTATGGGACCACATGGTCATGTACTCCGAACATGACTTAGAACATCATGAATGAATTCGATCTTGGTTCTTAGATGAGTTTGAGTGCATTTAGAAAACATGACTGGCGAACTCAGAACGAGATGAAGTTTCACAGTCTATGTGAGCATGATTCTTGGAAGAGTTGGGCTCATGAGACAGGTAGTGAAACTGAGTGCGTTTGCTGGTGCATATGATGATGTATTCAAAACATGACAAGTGAATTTTATTAGTCTAGCATAGCTTAATGCACATGCTTCTTGAAAGGGTTGTGTTTATAAAGCATGATGAGTGAACTCAAAAACAGAAACTCAGAATAGGACAAGTGAATTCGAGTATGTAAGCGTAGCTTAGAGCATGATTTTGTAGCCGTACTCGAATGAAATCATTGGATTAGGGATATCATGATATTTGCATAGATGTATTTGCTTTAAAGTGATTTAATACATTTTAATCAAAAACTCGATGTCATCAGGGCCGTTCGCCATCATAGCTTGTCATTCTCCCTCCGACGTGCATTACACACAGCGGTGTTCAAGTTCGCAGAGTCGTAGGGCAAATGTGGGAGCGGTGATAAGAGAGGGGTGGAATGTTTTAAGTCCTAGCAGGATAGAGGCATTCTGGCCATCTCATCCTATTTTTTTTTTTAAATATGACTGATAGAGATGAGATTTCGAAATCCCTTCATATGGAAAAGGGAAGAAGAGAAAAAAAATGAAATTAATGAAAAAGTAAAGGAAAAAGAAAGGAAGGCAAGAGGTAAAGGAAGAAAGAAAGAAAACAAATATGTGAAGGGAAAAAAAGTAGGGAATGAAAGATCTAGAAAAGAAAAATAATGAAGGAAAGAAGGAAGGAAAAAAGATAGAAAGGAATGAAAGAAGAAAGAAAGAAAGGAAAGAAGAAGAAAAAAGAAAGAACTAAAGAAGGAAGAGATAAAGGAATAAGAATAGAAAGGAAGAAAGAAGGAAAAGAAAAGAAAGAAGAAAAGGAAAAAATAAGAAAAAAAAGAAAGGGAGAGAGATGGAGAGTACTAGAATGCCTAATTTAGAATTTGGATCCCCGACCTCCTTTGCAAGCAAGCATGCACTTAAAGAGTTTTGCCAATCAACCGGGCTAACAAATGTTGGGTGCACAACATAAATACTTTTGTTGAGCTTGATTATGAGACAAATCATATACGAATCCATATTTTCTTTGTTTCACTTAGATAATTAATAAATTAGCTATTTCACCAAAGATGCAAATGTTTTGTTAAGTCAAAATGAGAGAAATGTTTAAGAAGGTTGATCACTAAAACTTTTGATAAGTTTATGGGATTTTTCTTTTTTTTTAGAAAAAGAAATAGGTATCACATCTGACTTGAACTGTATGAAAACTAATACTGACATGTTACTGTGCACTACTGAATAAATATGGCAATTCACTCTTTCCATGTTCCCTCTGGTTTAACCAAACCAGACACACATCACATGTCCGGAATAAGATAATATCGTCATTAAATTATAAAATTCCTTACATATAATTTTTATTAGTCTCCATTCCTGGAACATACATTATCTAGCTTTGTCAAATGAAATCTAGCTGTCCTTAGAAGACTTATATAGACGCAAAGAAAACTCAACACTAGAACTCCCCAAACCTCCCAAAAAAGTGTGCTGTCGTAATAAAGTTACACCATCAATGAAACCTCGGTCCGCTCGATCTTGTCGTAAACTTGAGCTGATAAAAATTTACGGACGGTTGGATCCTCTCGGCACACGCTGAGGTCGAGCAAGGTAACACGGCATTTACACCCAATAAAAGCGACAAGAATATCCTTCGATTATTCCCGCAAGTGCCGTGTCGGACTGCGGCGGAGTCTCTTGTCGCCTTTCACGACGGCTGGCTCCAACATTCTCATTTTCTCGCCAACAACCACGCCGCGTCCACGCGTCGTCCTGCGACTGGTCCGCCCCTTTCTCTCTTCGTGGACGACACGGATTTCCGACCACTCCTTTGCCCTTAGCCGCAAGGCGACGTCCCGATGACTCAGCGACCACGCACCAATCACGTGCTGACTCAGTTTACCAAAAAGCTCGCTGCCTTCCCGTCTGGACATCTCTATCCATACCCCTCCCGCCACGTCACCCCGTACGTGGCCTCCTCGGCTTGGCCGCTGCCGATATAACCAATACCCCCACCACTGTCGCCGGCTCCCTCGCCTTTCTTTATTTCTTTATTTCCTTCTTCTTCTTCTCCCTTGTTTCCTTTCTTCTGTTGCATCATCATCATCGTCTGTTTCAAGGATTGCTTTGTTCGCCATGGAGATTTCTCTTATTGACACGGAGATCGACCGATTACAAAACTATAGCGTCATAAATCGCCTCCTCCACCAGCTACCCGATATTGGGAGCCTCTGCGCATCCATCGTCTTCGTCCTCGCCGCCTCCGCGGCCTTCGTCGGCGTCGTCAGGCAGACCGAGCTCCTGATCCTCCGCCGCCGCAAGGGCAGGTTGGGAATTTCTCATCCCGTCGCCGCCTACTCCGATGACGACTCCTGCTCATCGTCCGATGACGACGACGACGACGACGACGACACCGAGGAGGAGGAGGAGGAGGTCTCGTCGTCGGACGAGTACGAGTCGGCGTTCGGCTCTGGTATTTGTGGAGATGATGACTCGGGGCATGATGGTAATTCGGGGAGTCGTCCGTTCTGGCCGGAGCTGGGGTTGGGTGGAGCTGTGGTGAAGACGTGGGAGGGATTGGGGTTAGGTCTCGATCGATCCGGCGGTTTGATCTCGCTCCTGGATCTGAACCGGGGGGAAGTGCTGAGATCGTTCCTCCCCGGCGCTGGCCAGAGCCCGGCGGCCTCCCTGACGTCGCCGGCGGAGGTGCTGTCAGCGGCGGAGAGGGTGGGGGCCGCGGCGGTCAGGGTCTGGGACGCGAGGGTTGGGGGGCAGGCGCCCTCGGTCGCCGCCGAGTGGCGACCTTTCCGGCGGAGGAGGGTGGTGGGGGTCGCCGGCGGCGGGGAGGGGAAGGTTTACGTCAGCGATGACGTCGGGGCGGTGTCGGTGGCGGACCTGAGGAACCTTCGGTCGCCGTTGAGAGAGGCGTGGTGGGAGGCTGACGCCGTCAACGTGGAGGACTTAACGGAAAGCGGTCGGGGTGGGTCGGTCGTCTCGTGGTGCCGAAACGCCGTTAGATGCTTGCCACTTTTGCCCTCGTCCAACTGACAAAAGACAGAATTTTAGTTCTTAAGCCTTTACTCGGCCTCGAGCATATTTTATTTGTACAAATTATTGTCATTTTCTACATTATTCAAATAATCGCAATTGATTATAAATTTTTTTTCTTAGAATATTTCAGCCATTTTATTAAAATTTTAAATCAATTGAGCATATTTGTTTCGTGGTGGTGTGGGCACTGGCTGTGATTATTCTTCCTCTTTTTGTTGGATAAAGTTTCATTATCACTCTTGAGGATATTGTATAGAAGAAAAAGTTGAAGCAGCGGTCCTAAATTTTTGGATATAGCAAGATAATTTTAAAATTTTGAAGCAACACTTTAAAGCAGGTTTATTAGGTCGATTTTGACATCCATATGGATATCGCAATGATTTCAAAAAATACCTATATAGAAAAATATCTAAATAACGGCCTTAATAAATTACATGAAATTATAAAGGCTAATAAAAAGTGTTTTGGTGCGGCTTTTATACATATGAAAGGTTTATTGCTCCCATGCTGCAGATTTGGCAACTCCATATTCAGTTAACCCCTATGTTTGATAATGAATCTTATAATTTGCTCGTATTTTCTTTTGCCGACAGAAGAATTGTTTAGACCATGTTAAGTTAGGCTGAGCTTTAAGCTCAATTTTTTAAGGTTTGTTTTTTTAGCAGAATAGGGATGGTAATTGTTGCTGGTGGTCCAGACCGAGAACGATTGGCACAGCGGTGTGAACGGGGTTCCCTTTGAGTTGCTTTGGTTGCGCTCCGCCCTCCGCCGTGAAACCTGCAAGCAAGCCTCGCACCACCACCGGGGTAGTGGGGGCCCTCCGACGATCAAGTCAGAGGAGATCGAAGGAGAAGGAGAAGGAGAAGGTAGCAGGTGAGATGATACTCTGGAAGATATATCTTACCCTCCCCCTTCCCCCCCAGCCTCATATATATCAGGCTGGGGGGTTTTTCCGGGGATTCGTCATCGTGTGGCACGATGGGGCTGTCACTGACATGGCCGTTACAGGGCGTCGTGGGGCAGTGCTGGGTACAGCCATGGCAGGGCATAGTGGAGCTCCGCTTTGTACGGCTGTTACAGGGGATCGTGGGGCAGCGCCGGATACGGCCGTTGCAGGGAGTAGTGGAGCAGGGGGCCGCGGCGTGCCTCAGAGGAACAGTCTGTTGTTGTCGAGAGATTGCCGACTCGGGGTCGGATTGCTGGATCAAGGGGCAGCCGACTCGGGGTCGGGCTGCGGAGCCGAAGATATCCGACCCGAGGTCGGATTGCTGGATCAAGGGGCAGCCGACTCGGGGTCGGGCTGCGGAGTTGAAGATATCCGACCCGAGGTCGGATTGCTGGATCAAGGGGCAGCCGACTCGGGGTCGGGCTGCGGAGCTGAAGATATCCGACTCGAGGTCGGATTGCTGGATCAAGGGACAGCCGTAGTCTTCCTGGGCGCGCGTGCCGGTCACGTGGGGCATGGTGGCTAAGTTCCCCCGTAACAGTAGCCCCCCACTCCCGAGCCTGGAACCAGGAGGGGAACGGGTGAAGGGAGTGATGCTTCGAGATTGCCGCCATCCCTCGGAAAGGCGCGCGCGCTCCGAGCTTCCCGCCTTCTTTATGGCGTATGGCAGTTGTCGCTGATCTGGCGGTCTGCGGATTTCGGCGGACATCCTTCCTTAATGGCGTCGATTCGCCTTTGGGGCGCGAACAAACTTTCGGCAGCCAGGCGTTCTCTGGCGTCACCGAGGCGTCACCCGCCTTTCCGCCTATTTAACCGGGGGCCCTCCCCCGTCCGCCTTTCTCTTCACAGGCATCTTCAAGTTTCTCCCTTGTGCCGCTGCCGTTGCCGCCGAACTGTTCGTTCGCTCCTCCTTTGACGCTCTCGGAGCCGTTCTTCCTCCCTTTCCGGTGAGTTGCCCCACTCTTCAATTTAGGGCTCTCCGTACTTTCTCCTTTCGTGTTAGTGTACTCCAGTCGTTCCGGTGCCTTCCCCCCTCTTGACCCCGTCCTGACCGTAGGTTCACTGGCCATTAGGGATGGACGAAGTAAGGGCGGACCGCATTCGGTCGGAGCTGGTCCCTGAAGACCTAGATAGGTTCGTGGCCCGGTACCACCTTCCCGAAGCCTGCAACATTACGCTCCCGGGGCCTGAGGAGAGGATGTCCCATCCTCCTCCAGGGAAGGTCGCCATCAATGAGGACATCCTTCGGGCTGGGTTCCGCTTTCCCCCCTCGGACTTAGTCGTGCAGGTGTTCGGGGTTTAAGAGTGGCGCCGACGCAACTGGTGCCGAACTCATGGCGTACCCTGACGGCCTTTCAGGTTCTCTGCCGCATGCACGAGGTTCCCGCCACCCTGAACGTCTTTTGGGAATGCTACGGCCTGAGCGGCCACCCCCGGGACAGAGGGTGGTGGTGCTTTGCGGCGCGGCGAGGGTGCGGCCTCGTCAAGGATGCTCCTTCCTCCATTCACGGCTGGAAGGAGCGTTTCTTTTTCATTGACGTAGATCCCTCTTGGGGAATCGGGGCAACCTGGGAGACGCCGATGAAGTCCCCGATCGGCTTATCGAGGTTGTCGAGGGAGGAGTCCGATGGCGTTGCCGTCTTGAGGGGGCTGGTTGCCGAGGGCCGGCTTCCCCCGGTGGCCCGCCTTATTTTCGAGGATGCCTTGGTGAACGTCGGTCTGAGCTCGGTCCCCGCCGACCGTGAGCCTGCCACCACTTCTTTTTTTAGCTCTTTTCTCCTCTTTCGTTTCTTCTTTCCATCAGTTTCTCAGTCTCCGACCATCTCGTCCTTTTTGCAGAAATCGACGACGTCATGCGGTCGGACAAGGCGATGGCTGTCAGTAGGGCGTCCCTACTGGAAGCGGTCCGGAGGAAGAAACGGACTCCTCCGAGCGGGGTCCCACCGGCGAAGAAGTCCCGCCAGCAGGCGACTCCGACGCCGACAGACGGGTCCGGACCCACCGGTCAGGGGGACGCCACGGGCTCAGACCGACAGTTGACGCCGTATCAGCCCTCCGGTGATGAGACTACCGCTTTTCCGGAGGCGTCACCCGGGCGCGCCCGAGACGGCCGGGTCGGACGCGATCGGTCCCCAGCCCGGCCTTCGACTCGGTCGGCTTCGGATGATACGAGAAGGAGCGCGCCGAGGCCCCGGCCGAGCGGGACCCTGTCGATTTCTGGAGCGGCCCCCGCCCCGAGCACGGTCAGCACGACTCTCCCCCAAGCAATGGGTAAGGGTAAGGCCGCAGAACCACCGTCCGGCTCCGGGGCGAAGTCGGGGTCAGCCTTCACTTTCGCCGGCGCCCGAAACCTCATCGAGACGGTGCTGCTGGAGAGTGACCGTAGGCGGGTCCGGCAGATGGGGATCCCTGACGTCGGGGCTGCCAGCTGCGTCTGTCTCATGTCGGTGAGTGTTCTTCTGGCCGCTTTCGTCATTTATAGGCTCTATTGATCCCCGCCTGACGCCCTCATTTTTCCTATCTCTTAGCTCGCCCAGTACATGATCCGTCTGGAGGAGAGCCACGAGGAACAGGCGAGGCTTCTGGCGAGGGCCGAGAGCCGACTGAAAGCTGTAGAGGAGGGAGGCCAGGCTGCGGCGGGGAGGACGACCAGGGACCTCGAGACGAGGCTCCAGGTGGCCGAAGAGCGGGTACTCGGCTTCGCCGCCCTCGAGAGGCAACTGTTGGAGACTCAGGAGCAACTCAAGGTTGCCTCGGGTCTCGAAGGCGAGATCAGGAAGGCGGAGGAGCGGGCCGAAGAGCAGTCCCGGAAGGCTGCCGACTTCCGGGAGAGGTGGGAGAAGGCCCAGCAGTCAGCCGACAACGCCCGCAACCGAGCCCGATCTCTTGAAGCCAAGCTGGCCGAATTGGAATCGGCCTTGGAGGAGTCCCGCGCGAGCAACCAGGAGCTTCATTCGCGCCTGGAGGAGGCTGAGGCTGCTCGCGTTGCTGCCGAGGCGAAGCACATGGAGGCTCGGGCCGATCTGCTGAGGGTCTCCTCCGAGGCGGACGACCGGATTGTGGCGAAGGTCATGGAGGCGAAAGCTCAGATTACGGAGCGAGCGGAGGCGGTGCTGGCCGAGAAGAGCGCGGAAATCGGGCGTCAGGCGGTGCAGGCCTATCGTCAGTCCGCCGAGTTCATCCGTGACATGTCGGATGCGGGGTCCGACTCCTTTGCCTTAGGCTTCGATGAAGGCCTGGCAAGGGTGTCCACTAAATACCCCGGAATTGACCTGAGTGGGGTCTCCCTCCTCGACTCCCCTTCGATGCCATTGCCTGCCGGTTCTCCAACCGTCTCCCTACCCTTCGCGGACGTGCTCGCCGTTCCCGATCCAGGGGTTCCTCCAAGCTGACCCTCTGTACTTTTTCTTTGTTCTTTTTTTTGTATGTTGGCGTTTTGCCATGTTGTATGGGTCTCGGCCCTGATGCAATGAAAGTTAATGCAAACAAAGTGTTTCCTCATTTCACTTTCGTCCTTCCTCTTTTTAACTCTTGGTAGCGTCTCGCCGACTCCTGACTCTTGAAGTTCCTCCGGCACTAGGCCAGGCATCCGAGGGTTAGGCCTCAGGAAATTCTTCCGGCGCTAGGCCAGGCATCCGAGGGTTAGGCCTCAGGAAATTCTTCCGGCGCTAGGCCAGGCATCCGAGGGTTAGGCCTCAGGAAATCCTTCCGGCGCTAGGCCAGGCATCCGAGGGTTAGGCCTCAGGAAATTCTTCCGGCGCTAGGCCAGGCATCCGAGGGTTAGGCCTCAGGAAATTCTTCCGGCGCTAGGCCAGGCATCCGAGGGTTAGGCCTCAGGAAATTCTTCCGGCGCTAGGCCAGGCATCCGAGGGTTAGGCCTCAGGAAATTCTTCCGGCGCTAGGCCAGGCATCCGAGGGTTAGGCCTCAGGAAATTCTGCTCATTGGTCGGCCAAGGCTGGCGCAAGCCGAGGCGACCGGTCGGGGCTTCAGGCTAGTCTGCTCCCGGGATGATCATCGGGTTAGCCTGGCATCCGAGGGCCGAGTCTCGGGAAATTCCGCTCGTTGGTCGGCCAAGGCTGGCGCAAGCCGAGGCGACCGGTCGGGGCTTCAGGCTAGTCTGCTCCCGGGATGATCATCAGGTTAGCCTGGCATCCGAGGGCCGAGCCTCGGAGAATTCCGCTCGTTGGTCGGCCAAGGCTGGCGCAAGCCGAGGCGACCGGTCGGGGCTTCAGGCTAGTCTGCTCCCGGGATGATCATCGGGTTAGCCTGGCATCCGAGGGCCGAGCCTCGGGGAATTCCGCTCGTTGGTCGGCCAAGGCTGGCGCAAGCCGAGGCGACCGGTCGGGGCTTCAGGCTAGTCTGCTCCCGGGATGATCATCGGGTTAGCCTGGCATCCGAGGGCCGAGCCTCGGGGAATTCCGCTCGTTGGTCGGCCAAGGCTGGCGCAAGCCGAGGCGACCGATCGGGGCTTCAGGCTAGTCTGCTCCCGGGATGATCATCGGGTTAGCCTGGCATCCGAGGGCCGAGCCTCAGGAAATTCCGCTCGTTGGTCGGCCAAGGCTGGCGCAAGCCGAGGCGACCGGTCGGGGCTTCAGGCTAGTCTGCTCCCGGGATGATCATCGGGTTAGCCTGGCATCCGAGGGCCGAGCCTCGGGAAATTCCGCTCGTTGGTCGGCCAAGGCTGGCGCAAGCCGAGGCGACCGGTCGGGGCTTCAGGCTAGTCTGCTCCCGGGATGATCATCGGGTTAGCCTGGCATCCGAGGGCCGAGCCTCGGAAAATTCCGCTCGTTGGTCGGCCAAGGCTGGCGCAAGCCGAGGCGACCGGTCGGGGCTTCAGGCTAGTCTGCTCCCGGGATGATCATCGGGTTAGCCTGGCATCCGAGGGCCGAGCCTCGGAAAATTCCGCTCGTTGGTCGGCCAAGGCTGGCGCAAGCCGAGGCGACCGGTCGGGGCTTCAGGCTAGTCTGCTCCCGGGATGATCATCGGGTTAGCCTGACATCCGAGGGCCGAGCCTCGGGGAATTCCGCTCGTTGGTCACGCGCCTGTCGCTTGGCGCTCGACGGGATTTCTCCGTGGCCAGCTACGATCGTGTTTCTCCTATTCTCCAAGCGTCGCCTGGGGAACACCAGAAGGGTATTAAATGCTAATTGAGGCGTTACCTGGAAAATCGGATCGCCAGTTGCTGCTTGCAAGGAGTGTCAGTTAAGCGGCCGCGATACGCGCGCTCTTCGAGGCGGATGCGGCCTGGGCGCGAGCGGAGATACGTGGGCCGTGGGATACACACCGCCCGGAGTGTCCTGCATGAAGAATGCAATTAAGGAGAACGACGTTTAGGAGATCGTGGGAGGATACGCCTCGAGAGCTGGAACGGCTCCGGATTCGGTGCGCCCGCCTTTATCGGAGCCACCCGCATCGGAACGACCGGGGGGCCACAGTTTGGCTATAAATATAAGTGCAGGTGCGGTGGAGCCTCCCAAGCCGGAGCTATTCAGGTTGCCATGGATCGTGGACCTCCTCTCCGGCGTGTGGCTGGGAAACCCCTGCCAGAGGAACGGGAGGCGCGCCCCTCGCGACTTTCGCCAACTAGCCGTTTCATCTGGGATCAACAAGAAGGTTCTCCCCGGCGGAACTCCGCTCTAGGCGTTTCATCCGGGATCACATCCCCCCTCCTTTCAGCCCCGCCTCCCGATTGAGCTCTGCGCCAGACGCTTCATCCGGGATCGCGCCTCCTCGCGCTCTTCTCCCTTGTATTCCTTCCCTCCCCTTCTCTTGGGGAGGGCCGGAATATCCTTTGGAGGTGGCGTTCCTCTAGGAGCAGTGTGAACTCCTCCTTCGTCCACTTCTTCTTCGTCCGCGCCGGCTCTTCGTCCTTTGCGTGAGGGGTCGATGGCGCCTCCGGGAAGAAGCACCCACGCCCGTGGGATTGCAGCTGCTTCGGGTGGAGAGTTCGGGATCCCGGAACTTCAACTCTACGGAGTCTCCACCTCTTCCTTGTTTTCTTTACTCCCCAATTCCCCTCTGGAAATTCTTTGTAATCACACGAACACACCGTTGTAACCAGGAATTATTGAAATGAAAAGAATTGTACATTTTTCGAATTGTCTTCCTGGCTTTGTCGTTCTACTGGTAATACGCCCGCAGGTTAGCAGAATTCCAGCTCCTCGGAATTTCTCGACCATCTAGGGCCTCCAACTGGTAGGAGCCAGGTCGGTTTACCCAGCGAACCCTATACGGGCCTTCCCAATTTGGCGCCAGCTTCCCACCTTCCGCGGGTTGAGATGCTTTGGCTCGCCTTAGCACCAGATCTCCGATTCTGAAAAGTTTCGGTCGGACCTTGGAGTTATAATATCGGGCCACCCTCCGCTGATACATCGCCATCCGAACCTGCGCCATTTCTCTTGCTTCTTCCAAGAGGTCCAGGTTCCCTCGGAGTTGCTCCGAATTGGCCTCGGGTCGGTGCGCGGCCACCCGGGGCGAGGGGAGTCCGAGCTCCACGGGAACAACCGCTTCCGTGCCATAGGTTAGGCTGAAAGGTGTCTCCCCGGTAGGGGTCCGATGCGTGGTCCGATACGCCCAAAGGACATTCTCGAGTTCTTCGACCCAAGCTTGCCCCGTCCGACCGATTCGCGCCTTAATTCCTTGGAGGATTGTCCGATTTGTGACCTCGGCCTCACCGTTGGTTTGGGGATGCGACACAGATGTGAACCGATGCTCGATCCCGAACTCCTCGCAGAAATCACGGAAATGCTTGTTGTCGAACTGTCGACCATTATCCGAGATGAGGACTCGGGGTACCCCAAATCGGACAATGATGTTTTTCTTCACGAACTTCCGGACTTGCGCCTCCGTGATAGTGGCCAGCGGCTCTGCCTCCACCCACTTGGTGAAGTAGTCGATTGCAACAATCAAGAATTTCCGCTGGGCTGAAGCGACGGGGAATGGTCCGAGGATATCCATTCCCCACTGTGCGAAGGGCCAGGGTGCGGTGATTGGTGCCAAGGGGACAGAAGAGACTCTCTGGACGTTGGCGTGGCGCTGGCAGGCGTCGCATTTCCGTACATGATCCTTTGAGTCCTCCAACAAGGTAGGCCAATAATAGCCTTGCCTCATGATCTTGTGCGCCAAGGACCTAGCCCCCAAGTGCGATCCGCAAACGCCCTCGTGGACTTCGCCGAGGACGTAGGCCGCCTCCGAGGGGCGGAGGCACCTCAAGAGGGGGGCGGTAAACGAGGTCCGATACAGCCTCCCTTCATAGAGTACGTAGTGGGCGGACTTCTTGACAAGTCGCCGAGCTTGATCTTCGTCTTCAGGGAGGATCCCTTCGGCGAGGTAGGCGACGAGCGGGTCCATCCAAGACGGCTCCGGATCAATCGCCATCACCGCTCCAGCCTCGCCGATGCTCGGGGCCTCCAGGGTCTCCAGGTAGATTGCCCTCGACAAGTTGTGCGCCTCTGCGCTCACCAAGCGGGACAACCTGTCGGCCCTAGCATTTTCGCTTCTGGGGACCTGCTGGATGTCGACACTGCCGAGATCGGGAATGAGTGCTTGCACCTTCCGGACGTAGTTCTGCATGGTCGGGCTCCGGGCCTCGAACTCCCCACGGACCTGCCCGACCACCAGCTGGGAGTCGGTGAAGACCTTCAAACGCCGGATGCCGAGCTCCCTGGTGAGTTTGAGTCCCGTGACTAGGGCCTCGTACTCTGCCTCGTTGTTGGTCACTGGAAATCCAAATCTCAAGGCATACTCGGCTATCACTCCATCAGGACTGGTAAGGACCAGCCCGGCTCCTCCACCCTCGGGGTTCGACGACCCATCGATGTGAAGCGTCCAGGTCGGGAGGTCGAGGCTGGGCGTTTCCGGCGGTCTAGGTTCCGCCTCCTGCACCGTGCACTCAGCGAGAAAATCCGCGAGCACCTGGGCCTTGATGGCGGGTCGAGGCTGGTAGCGGATGTCGAACTCACCGAGTTCTATTGCCCACTTCACCAGCCGTCCCGCATTTTCGGGGTTGCTGAGGATCTGTCGTAGTGGTTGATCAGTTAAGAGGGTGACAGAATGGGCCTGGAAATAGGGGCGAAGTCTCCTGGTCGCGGTCAGCAGCGCGAAGGCGATCTTCTCAGCCTTCGTATACCGCATCTCGGCATCCCGTAGGACCCGGCTGATGTAGTACACGGGCTTCTGGAGCTTTGCCTCTTCCCGAACCAGCACCGCACTGACCGCGGTTGGGGAGACCGCCAGATAGAGGTAGAGCATCTCCCCTTCTTGCGGCTTGGACAGTAGGGGAGGAGACGCCAGGTATTCCTGGAGCTGGTCGAATGCTGCTTGACATTCGGCCGTCCAGAGGAAGTCTTTCGGGCGTTTTAACACCTTGAAGAATGGTTGGCAGCGTTCGGCCGATTTTGCCACAAATCGTCCAAGCGCGGCGACCCTTCCAGCGAGCTCCTGAACCTCCTTTACTTTGGTCGGAGGGGGCATACCTTGGATGGCCTTGATTTTGTCCGGGTTGGCTTCGATACCCCGCTGGTTGACAATGAAACCGAGGAACCTCCCGGCCGAAGCGCCGAAGGCGCACTTCGCTGGGTTCAGCTTCATGCGAAACTTCCGCAAGGTGGTGAAAGTCTCCTCCAAATCCGCGATGTGCTGGTCTGCATGGCGGCTCTTCACCGGCATGTCGTCCACGTACACCTCCATGTTCCGGCCGATTTGCTCTTTGAAGATTTTGTTGACGAGGCGCTGGTAAGTGGCGCCAGCATTCTTCAGTCCGAAGGGCATTACCTTGTAGCAGTACAGCCCCCGGTCTGTTATAAAGGCAGTTTTCTCCTCGTCCTGTGGGGCCATCATTATCTGGTTGTAACCGGAGAAGGCGTCCATGAAAGACAGCAGCTGATATCCGGAAGTCGCGTCGACCAGTTGGTCTATTCGCGGAAGCGGAAAGCTATCCTTAGGGCACGCCTTGTTCAGGTCGGTATAGTCGACGCACATCCTCCACTTCCCGCTCGCCTTCCGGACAAGTACAACATTTGCCAGCCACTCGGGGTAGCTTACCTCCCTTATGAATCCTGCCTCCAAGAGCTTGTCTACCTCCTGGTCGACCACCCGGATCCGATCCGGGGCACAGTGTCTCTTCTTCTGCTTTATTGGTCGGTGGGTCGGGTCGACGTTGAGGGCGTGAGAAATGACCTCCGGGTCGATCCCAAGTACATCGGCCGCCGACCAGGCAAATACATCGGTATTGGCTCGGAGGAATTCCACCAACCGGGCCCGAGCTCCCGGATCGAGATTGGCGCCGACCCGGACCGCCCGGTCGGGGCGGCCTTCCTCGAGGGGGACTTCGACCACACCCTCGGCCGGCTCCCCCTGCCGCAAGGCCACCTCGTCTCTGGCATCAAGGGACTCGACGCTTAGGGCTTCCACGGGCTTCTTCCCTTTGAGGGTTGCTAGAAAACATTGCCGTGCGGTCGGTTGGTCACCTCGGACCTCTCCGATCCCGACCGCCGTGGGGAACCGCATGAGCAAGTGGTACGTGGAGACCACCGCGCGAAGGGCGTTCAGCCCGGGTCGCCCGAGGATAGCGTTGTAGGCCGAGGGAACACGGACGACCAAGAACCCGAGTCGCACCGTGGCTTCTGCGGGTGCGACGCCCGCAGTCACAAGCAGCTCAACGACACCTTCCGTCGGGACAGCGTCACCGGTGAATCCTACGAGGGGGGTGGACATTTTGTGCAACAACTGTCTGGACAAGCTCATCTTTTGGAAGGCCTCGTAAAACAAAATATCAGCTGAGCTTCCACTATCCACAAGAACACGCCTTACATCATAGTTTGCCATAGTGAGGGAGATCACCATGGCGTCATCGTGGGGAGTCTGAACCCCCTTTACATCCTCATCAGAAAAGGTGATTACATTGCCGACCCTCTGCCTCTTTACGACGGCCGTCCCTGACGCTTCCGTCGAGCCCCCTGCGTTCCTCACGGGCCGAGAGTAGCCCCCAGTGATAGTGTGGATCACGCTCGCAACGGGTCGATTCTGCTCCCGAGGCTCCGGAGGAGCCGGGTCGGCCGGACGCGGGTCTGCGGGGGGACGTCGGTCGCTCACATATCGACCGAGACGCCCCCGACGGATAAGGGCCTCGATCTCGTCCCGAAGCTGGAAGCAGTCCTCTGTGTCGTGGCCGTGGTCTCGGTGGTACTCACAGTACGCCCGGGAGGGCCTCTTTCCAGGGATCCTTCGTATCTGTCTCGGGGCCGGGAGGTCCTCCCGCTCCTTAATCTCCATAAGGATCTGGGCCCGGGGAGTCAGGAGAGGGGTGTACCGGTTGAAACGTCGGGGCGGAGAACGAGGGCGTGGGGCGCCGTGGTTCTTCGCCGGCGACGGGCTTCTGCGCCGACGCTGGGGCGTCGGGCTCCTCCTCTGGCGTGCCTCTTTCCGCCTTTTCTTCCCAAGCTTTGGAGGGATCTCGGCAGCCTCCTTGCTCTGGTGGGCGGCCGCCTCCTCGGCGTCCGCATACTGGTTCGCCTGGGACAACAGCTCTGGGAAGCTCCGCGGCAGGCGTTTGTCCAGAGAGAAGGTGAGCCTGCCCTTCCGGAAGCCACGCTTCAGGGCTGAAAGAGCTACCTCCTGACTCAGGTTCCGGACCTCCAGCGTAGCCCTGTTGAAGCGGGTAAGATAATCCCGCAGGCTTTCTCCCTCGTTTTGCCGGACGTCAAAGAGGGAGTCGGAGACCAGTCGCCGCCGGCTACTGACGGCGAAATGAGTGATGAAGAGGCGAGTGAACTGGTCGAAAGACCGGATTGAGTCAGCCTCCAGCCCGGCGAACCACGCCCTCGCCGGGCCACGGAGGGTTGCCGGGAAGGCCTTGCAGAGAAGGAGATCTGATGCTCCGTGGAGGAGCATAAGGGTCCTGAAACTCTCGACGTGATCCCGCGGGTCTGCCGCCCCGTCATAGGGCTCGATCGCCGGCATTTTGAACCCCGGGGGATTCGGGGTTCGCAGGATCCTCGAGGCAAGTGCCGGCTGGGAGGAGATCTCTAAGTCGGCGAAGGGATCTTTGGAATGGCCCTTCAGGACCTGGAGTTGTCGGTGGAGATCGTCCACCCGCCGGTCCAAGGAGCGCGACCGGTGGGTGGGAGACAAGGAGCGGCGAGTGGGGGACCGACTGGAGCGCGGGTTCCTCGAGGACCGGGGAGTCTGGGAACGCGCCCGGGCCCGCCTCTCGTACCCCGCGCAGCTCCGATGGAAAGGTCCCGGCAGAATAGACCGTGCTCGAGAATCCTCCTCGCGCCGGCGCTCCTCCCCATGGGAGAGGAAGGAGCGCGGGTTGAGGAGGACAGGCGAGCGCTCAGGGAGCAGTGGCTCCTGAGCCCGCTGTGGCGCCCGGGACATCGCGCCCTGCAGATTCTGCACCGCCTCCGCGAGGGTGCGAACCTGCTGGGTTAGCTGGTCGAACTGGGCGGCTTCGACCATCTGAATGGGCGGTGGGGCGGTGGAGTGTTGCTGAGAGCGTGTTGGAGATGCAGCGGCCTCCCGGCCAGTGGCGCGAGAGGCCCCGCGACCGGAAGCATTGGAAGCTCCACGACCACCTCGCCGTGCCATTACGATCGCTCTGAGATCCGTGCCCTTCCTCTAGCGCCAACTGTTGCTGGTGGTCCAGACCGAGAACGATTGGCACAGCGGTGTGAACGGGGTTCCCTTTGAGTTGCTTTGGTTGCGCTCCGCCCTCCGCCGTGAAACCTGCAAGCAAGCCTCGCACCACCACCGGGGTAGTGGGGGCCCTCCGACGATCAAGTCAGAGGAGATCGAAGGAGAAGGAGAAGGAGAAGGTAGCAGGTGAGATGATACTCTGGAAGATATATCTTACCCTCCCCCTTCCCCCCCAGCCTCATATATATCAGGCTGGGGGGTTTTTCCGGGGATTCGTCATCGTGTGGCACAATGGGGCTGCCACTGACATGGCCGTTACAGGGCGTCGTGGGGCAGCGCTGGGTACAGCCATGGCAGGGCATAGTGGAGCTCCGCTTTGTACGGCTGTTACAGGGGATCGTGGGGCAGCGCCGGATACGGCCGTTGCAGGGAGTAGTGGAGCAGGGGGCCGCGGCGTGCCTCAGAGGAACAGTCTGTTGTTGTCGAGAGATTGCCGACTCGGGGTCGGATTGCTGGATCAAGGGGCAGCCGACTCGGGGTCGGGCTGCGGAGCCGAAGATATCCGACCCGAGGTCGGATTGCTGGATCAGGGGGCAGCCGACTCGGGGTCGGGCTGCGGAGCCGAAGATATCCGACCCGAGGTCGGATTGCTGGATCAAGGGGCAGCCGACTCGGGGTCGGGCTGCGGAGCTGAAGATATCCGACTCGAGGTCGGATTGCTGGATCAAGGGGCAGCCGTAGTCTTCCTGGGCGCGCGTGCCGGTCACGTGGGGCATGGTGGCTAAGTTCCCCCGTAACAGTAATATTTTCATTTTTTTAGTGAGAGATAGCTGCACTTTATTTTATAATAGGAAAGAGAATGTAGTTTTATTGAGGGGGGGGGGGGGGGGGGGTTAACTTTTTGATACATCTTTGTGAGAGAGGAGGTGTCTCTTGGGTCTTTAGTTAAGAATTGAGATATATTGGAAACCTATCAAACTTGGACATGAGATTTTATTAGAAACCTACCATACTAGGGCATGATATCTTCTCTCCATCAATGCCTTTCCAGCCATGCATTGGAAGTTTATCGAGCTTGGGCGCAAAGTCTTCTCTTATCCAACAACCTAATGACCTTGCAACTACGCAAGATCTTTCCTTATTTTTTTGATTTTTTTGAGTTGTATATTTTATACTTCTATAATTATGGGATTGAGCCAATCCTACCAAATTTGAAATCTCATATTTAAATGTGAGAGGTTTCCAATGAAATCTCATGTCCAAAGTTGATAAGTTTCTAACAAAGTAGGAATAATTTTGGTGAGACATCTTTATGGTAGAAAAAAATTTTCAGACCTTTTTCCAGAAATTACTTCATCTTATATTTTTTTTTGAATAATTTTTTTTTCTTTCCCAAATTTTTTCTTCCACTAATATTGTTTGATTTAATTGATATTTGTTTTGGATTTTGAGTCGACACATTTGATCTACACCGAGCAGCGAGCTGTTCTACACCTGCAAACCTTACTGCCGGGGCAAGACATGGTTGCATGCATTATTGCAGGCCCTCCGAACGCTCGTCATCTCTTTCCTTGTTGTTTGTTATCTCGGTGGGGACTGCTTTTTCCATTTAAGCTGCTATGGACCAGTAATACCATGCCCAACTCGTATATACAAATACGCATATTAAACCTATATTAATGAATCATGCCGAGCAAAGATAGCCACAAAGCTAACTAGTCTATTATATTTTTATAAACCAACTAGTAATACTGGTTTTATTTCTTTTTTTTATACTAACATGATAAGTGATGGGAGGCAAAATGGATCGTTCTACTCCGGCATGGAGTCACCCAATTTCGGCCGAGCAAACCTCAGAGCTGAGTGGGCCGAAAAGGCTCCCTCGACCGCAGGCAACGACGCCTCGCCAAGAGCCGAGCGGGCCGAAAAGGCTCCCTCGATTGCAGGCAATGACGCCTCGCCAAGAGCCGAGCAGACCTCGGTCCCGCCAAAAGCCAGGCCGACCTCAGCCCACCAAAGGCCGAGCCGACCTCGGCCAGAGCCAGGCTGACCTCGGACCCTGCTGAAAGCCGAGCTAACCTCGGCCCTATCAACCTTGATCCTATCGAAGATCCTACGGATCCTATGCCCAGGCTACCGAGCGGCCAGATCATGCTACGTGGCAGGCCTAGAAGCAGATCTTCCAGAATCGTGGTGTTAAAGACTGGCCTCTCGGGAAGCAGGGCATTGATGACTGACCCCTCGCATATCACCGGGTAACATTTCGGAGTGAGTGCGCGCATGACGCATTTAAGAACTTCCTCGACTACTTCCATTTGGAATGACGTGGCGGACCCTCAGAACAGATTCGGAAAGATATCTCCCGAATTCTCCGCCTGCAGGATTGATCTCCGTGCTGTACGCCGCCTCCAATTGATGGCCAACTGATCACGAATCGACTCGAAATTTCAGATAATGGCCGATACCCTCATCCTATAAAAAAAGATAGGGAAAGGCCTTTGGTAAGCCATTATAAGCTATTTTAAGCTACAAGAGGCTATCTAAGCCACTCAGAAATCTCTCTAAAAGTCCGACTAATTTAGCCATCAGAGGGCCTTCGTCGGAATCCTTGGCCAAGGCTTTGTGCAGGTACCCTGGAGCGTAGGAGCCAGGAGGTAGCCCTCTTTCTCTGTCCCGAGGCAGGCGTCTTCTCGGCTTCTTCCGAAGCACCCTCAGGCCATATTTCAACCACAACAATAAGTTTATCAAGTTTTAACTAATTTTTGTCATTACTTAGGAGAACCTTCACCTCAAGAAACATGGGAACGTGGATGTAGTCGATCCATCCTCCTTCCTGAATCTTAAAGATTCGAGCCCAAAGTCGAACTGATCCAATTTGTAGATGGATTGGGTTGCATCTAAACATTGATCGATGGTATTGTGTTAATTGGGCCAACCCCGTCCTGGGCTGCACAGAGAGGTAAGTGTCCGCCTTTGACTCCAAATACCGAGGTCTAGGGGATAGCTGCTGTCTCTCTTCCCTGTTTCTCGGCTCTCGCAAGAAGGCATGGAGAAGGGCAAGGGCTTGGCTCGTAAATGGGCGGTGGAATTCGCTGAGAATACTTCTTCTTCTTCTTCTTACTCAGGCGTTCCAGATCCTCTCGGTTTCAATCGATCTTCTCAAGATCTCGTACAATTCACCCCCTCACCCCTCCGTGGTTCTTCTTTTTTGTTTGGCGATTTTTATGAAGATCTGGAGCTTTCCTCTTCTACGTGCAGGACGACGCTAATGGCGGAAGGCAGAAGAAGGACGCGGAGGCGGCGTGGAAGTCGCAGGTGCGTGATTAGGATTTTATTGCACGAATGTAATTTCGTGATCGATAGGTTTCCCTTTCTTGATGGCAGAATTAGGATTTTGGTTAGGTTTTTTCTTCGTTTTTTTTCCTCCTATGCAATTTGTTATCTGAACTTTTATTCTTTTCCTTTTGGGAATTGGTTCTAAATTTACCATTATGATGCTTTATATTGTGTATCGTAGCCATTTTTTGATGTTGGATAAAGAATTGATTGCAACACCAGTCAATTCAGCTGATGGGTGCCTTATGTTTGGATTAAATTTTCATGTGTTTGGGATAAAATTACCCTTAATTATTTTCGTTTTATGATATTTTTTGTATTTGAATGCTATCTAATTTCCAAGCGGGGTCATAAATTGCAGTCATTAAATGATGTTTAGTCTAGGTGACAGTTATGCAAAACCCCTTCCTCCAAACATAAATAAATAAACTGTTAGAATAAATAAATAAATATTTTTATTCAAGTTTAGTCAGCTGTTAGATTGATGTTTGGTGTGGGTGCTAGTTATGCAACTATCCCCCAACCCAACACACACACACACACACACACACAAACCAAAAAGAAAAAGAAAGAAGAAGGAAAAATATAAAATGTGAAGTAGATAGTAAGACAAAAATAAAAAAGCGAACAAAATACATCAAACATAAATTAGAATATATAAAAAATTCAATAGAAATATGTAAATAAAAAAACTGAAACATATGGAAGGTAAAAATAGAATATAATGAAATAAAACAAAACTAGGAACGTATGAAAAGAATGTGCAAAACTTAAAATGCAAAGGAAAAAAATAGTTTCTGGTATCAGTTTGTATTTATTTGGCCTGAGCAAGCACCAGCACCCAATGGTGGGTCGATACTGGGTAGTAGCATGCTAGCTCTGATTGAATCCAACATTGATACAGCTCTATACCACGCACTATCAAGACGAAATTTCTATTTTATTTTTCGGCACAATATGCAATTATCAACATGGAACAACACAGCATATGCTCAAATTTTGATTTTTTTATATTGTCATTGTGCAATCAGATTGCTTTTCATGTTCTAATCTGCATTATTATTGCACTAATGCCATTACATCCTTGCGCTCCACTAATATTTAATATCTATATTCATCATATTAATCTATTTCTCCATCATTTTGTTGTGAGAAGAAAGCTTGGGAAGTGGCACAAGCCCCGTTGAAGAACTTGTTAATGATGGGTTTCATGATGTGGATGGCTGGAAGCACAGTCCATTTGTTCAGTATCGGCATAACATTCTCAGCTCTTTGGCAGCCAATAAGCGCCCTTCAAGGTGTCGGAAAGGGTATGTTACACTAGTTAAGCTTTCCTTTTCTTTGGTTATGCAAGCATTGGAGGCAAATTTTCAATTTCAGTACTGAGTTGACCTCATATGTCTATATCTTTTGCTTCGCCACATTGATTAGATTTTCAAGATTTTTTTCTTCAAATGTGTTTTGACTGTGAAATCAATGTTAAATTGTTGTATGTAGACTGTTGATTCATGAATACTGGTGCTATTTATAACACCTTTGCCTTGTAGTCTTTGACTTTAATTGCAAAATTTATATCATAGGATTGGTAGAATCTGTTAACCCTTAGCAAATCAGTATGAAATTTTTGGTCAAAGTAACCTTCAGTCAAAGAGGGGACTGTCATGTTACCTGACAGATGATTTGGTGAGTACTGAGACATACTTTATTGGTTACAAAACTTCTGCAATGAAAGGACAACCCTTGGAGACCTATAATCATGGAAAAGTTCAAACAAAGAGGGGAAAGCTGATGCTTGAAAGAGGAATTCATGGTTGAGACACAAATGATGAGCTAAATAGTCATGCTCTACATAACCCCCAATGTCAATCCCATTGATAAGAGGCTTTGATTATTGGAGGTCTGTTAGACTTGTTCTCAACATGGATATTGACTTTTTGTGGAAATATGAACTAATCATCATACTAATATTCAGTTCTTACACGAAGAACAATGGTATTCTTATGTGCATATTTGCTGTAAGCTGAAGGAAAATGAAGTTGATTTTTAAGATACGAAAAGGTTTCAAATTAAACCATTTATACATGGAAATTACAAGGAACCTGACTTGTAAGTTAGCGTCCAAAATTCTTGATTAAAATGTGGATAATCCATGACATATATTGATAAATCAGTTGAAATCATAATTTACTTAGATTTTCAAAAGTACAATCCATGTTCTTATTGAAATATCCATTAAGAATATGAGGTGAAAAATTGATAAGGTTAGGATAATCCAAAGAATTACTTGAACTAATAATTTCCACAAAGGGTACTATAAGATCAGCTGTGTGGTTTTGCACATGCTAAAGTGCTACAGGGACAGAAACAACTTTTTTGTACATGACACCAAGGAGGCAGACGTATTTAATTATGTTTTCTTAATCAGGACTCAGTATTTAGAATAGTAAAGGTAGATACCGTGGAATCAAAATACAAGTAAAACAATTGTGAGAAGATAACACTTACATTAAAAAAATATAAGCAGTCAACTTTTTACGAATATACAAATAAAAGCACCTTGTGACTAAGAAGAATGCAGTACATTTCACCAAAATCTTGAATCAAGTTCTCAACATAATATTTATAATTATACAATGGGAAGCACATTAATTAAAAATGATCCACAATTGAATACGGCTCTAAACAATGCAGAAAATGACCATATAACAAAATGATATGTTGTATACTAGTGCAGTTTCTACATGAGAGTTCAAGCAGGCCAGACTTGGATTTGTTTTGGAATTAACTGTCCTAAAAACATTAAATTGAGGCTTGTTTCATTTGGTGTCAAAAGTAGCCTCTGTTGGGAGTTAGATGTCTTTACTTGAATTTGAAGGAGAACAGGAATAAGGAATCCACCATCTAGAACGAGGGCTCTGTTTCATCTTGTTTCTCTTTTAAATAGATATTTTTGTGAGATTTTTTTCTTCTTGTAGGAATCCGTTTGTTTAGATGTTCCATCAAGTTGACTTTCTTCACCTGTTCTTTCTATCGTAGTATTTGAGCCAGGTGCTATACTGTTAGTTCAAGAGATATGGCTGCAGGATTGTAGGCAACGAAATCTTCATGGAGTCTAAATGATTTTTTCTTTTCCATTTTTCACTTTTTTCCATCTTCATTATCTCTTCTTCTTAACTACCTCTTGATATGGCTGCATATCAGGTATGATGTGTGATGTCAATTGTTCACCACTGTGAGAGCTTTAAACCATCATGACAAGAACCTGTCTTTACATAAATTATGCCAGCATGTCATTCCACTTTTTCTTTTTTTATTTGTCTACTTCCTCTAAAATTACATGCCATTTTTTTCCTTTTCTTTGTATTTGCAAAAGAACTCAGCATTGGTTTCCTTTCATGTTTATATGGTGAATTATGCAAACTGCACTGTTTCAATGCCTGGCTATTCATGCTCACACATCACATCCCAAAATAGGAATGCAACATCCTAGCTTAAGTGCAGATTTATATTGTTTTTATATGAAATGAGAATTTTCCTGGCATTAAATGCTCTTGTAAAGACTATGATATTCTTTCCTGTCCATGCCTTCATTTTAATTGAAAAATTAGGCACCTTACAGTGCAGTTTATTCTCTCCTTTGTTAAGTAGTATTATCCTGTTTGGCATAATTGGTTAAGATGCATCTTTTTCCCTTTCTTTTGCGAGCGAAGATGTATAATGTCTGAAGTCTTGCTTGCCTTTGCAATTTCTTATCACAGTTTTTGAACCCTACAAAGATTCAAGGGTAGATATTCTTGCACCCAAGTTGCTATTTATTGCCCTTAACCTGGCTGGTCTGGCCTTGGGTGTATGGAAGGTAAGTTGAGCTAATTATAATGTTGACGTACTTCTCCTATTAATTTATCTTCAATCTTTGTATTTCATTCTTGATCTTATGGTTGTCTTTCATATGTGAAAGCTGAATACATTAGGCCTTCTTCCAACTCATGCATCCGACTGGGTTTCATCTCTAGCCCCTGCTCAGGTATATCCTCTTACTCAGATACATCTGTTATGCTGGTAGACTACCATGCCCTTCTCTACTATTCCCTTTTATTTGTTCTTTCATTGTCTTTTTTGAAGGCTAGTGAAAAACTGGTGCGCATGGTAAGAATGTTTGCAGCATCAATTTTCAGCTTATTTAACTTTTCAAATTCTTAAATATAAATACATTGACCCAACTTGAATGTTACCTGCTTACTCTGCAAATTTCTCACACAGCGAGAATTGAATGTTACCTTGCAATCACAGTTATGGAGTAGAATATTTTTAAGAGTCATGATTTCATATGCCATCTGCTAGTTCAGTGCCAAACTAATATGGTGCATACCTCTTGTATCAAAGTAGAATTAATCACACAGAGTTATTTGCTATTAATAAAAATTTCTCGGAACCCTTTTTCTTGTTTGGAGATAATTCTAAATTATATATCATATGTTTTTATATATTGCTAATTCAGCCGAAATTCGGTTTGAAGATGATAGTTCAAACTACGTTGTCCATTGTTCCCCTAAATTTTTTTTCTCAAACTCTCATCAGGACTGATTTAGTTTGATGTGATCATGAGGAGGGATGACTTGTTTATAAGATCAATCTTAAGTTTAGAAATATTGCAAATATTAACACCAATCAGTTTTTTCATTCTGGATTTATAAGGGTAAATTTACCTGTCTTCATTTTAATGACCTATTTTCAGTGCCACAAATCTGCTCTCATAAAATCCATGTATCCACAATTTTTTTGTCTTAAAACAAAGAAAGTGAAAAACCCTGTAAATGATTGACTAGGTTACACAGCCATGCAGATGAAGAGCATCTACTCCATTTTCTCAACTTCTGTGTCAAGTCCACACCAGGCGGCAAGATAGATGACGTATTGAATGGAAACCATAATATGAGGGTTGCATGTTTTGCACAAAGTTCAGAAACTCGATTTCAGTTTTATCTTCCGCCAGTTCAATTGACCTTGTTTTCTGGTAATTCCAGAAGTTTGGGCAGTTTTGATTCAGGTTTCAGAGTTTTCAAACCACCATGCAGACGGAAAAGAAAAATCCTAAAATCCTATAAAAAAAGAAAAAAAAGGTTATATATGAGGCATCATTTTAGAGTACAGTTATATTGGATACTTATCGGTTTTTTTAACTGTACCTTCTAAAAATTGGTGGAGTTGGACTACGAAGATGTTCTCAACCCACTATACTAATGTTAAAACTTAAAAGTGAGCTTTTGTCCTTTTTAGAGATTGGTCAATGATGTAGTATTGAAATAAGCAAACAACTTTGCAAAATGCCATTTTTCTAAAATCTTTAAGGTAATGGGAAAGTTAAGCTGAGGAATGTGCATGTTGGAAGATCTTAACAAAATATCTTTTAATATTATGTTTTCGACTAATGCATTAATTGCAATTATTTTTTTCTACATATTCGATAACCCCTTTTCTTCCTCTTGTTAGTCAGACATTTGGAAACGTGTTTAAATCCAATTCTTGCATCTGTGTCCATGCAATACTGGATAATAGTTCTGTATAAACTTTAGAATAGTGATTCAGGAATTTACATAACTTCTTGGGTTTTGAAGCTGGATGCTGTATGCAGGAACTTGAGTTCAGATTTCACTACTTCAGATTCAAAATTTGCAAATTTATTATTTAAACCCAATCTACTTAAAAATTTTGCCTCATTCTCCTGAACATCGGCCCCAAAATCTCTTGAACATGAAATAAATGATAAACTCAAAAGCCTCCAACTTTCTCAAAACTTGCCAAACATATTTGTAATGAAAAAAAAATGAGTTTTCCTTATGCGCGTGTGCTCACATGTGGCCCTATAGGTTGGTTAACGCTAAACAGAATTGAAAAGTACTGGTTCTGTGGTTTCAGAGCTTTGGTTGAGATTTAAAACTATGGTTGCAATATTAGTATTGTTGTTTTCATCTACACAATTTTGTAGATTGTACTCACCTTTATTTTTTAATAATCTATGCGTGGAGTCTTATTTCTATTTAACTTAACCATTTAATCTGGGGAGCATGCTAGCTTGGATGAAAGGATTAGTTGTTAATGCACTCAGTGGATATACCCTTCCCAGGAAAGCTCTTTCTGCCCTTGTTTCTCAGGCATTGTATGCTAAATGTTTGGAATCAATATTTCTGTTGCCTCATATGAAATGCATCGAAATGTGAATTTCATTGTGTCAAAGTACAAAATCAACCTGCATGTAGTGTAACGATGAAAATTGGATCGACATTGTGCTTGAGAATGCATTCAACATGTTTACATTTCTGGGAACATTTAAAGTACTACGTGAGCTGATGCTTGGGGTTGTATACCATGTATCATAGGAGGTCGAGTTTTCTGGTGGGGGTCTTCCAATACACTGATGCTCTAATGCCTTATCTCCATTCGCTGCGTTGAACCAGTTGAAGATGTGGAATCTTTCTATGTTGGATGATGATGCCGGTGCAAGATCTAATTTCCTGCTCTCAGATGTTTTGATAACTTGATTTCCATCTGGATATCTGTGTGTTTAGTGTGAGTTTCTCATTGTTAAGATAACCAAGTTAACCTTATTATGTTATGTTTACTGACTAGACATGCATTTTCCGTGGTGTTTACCGTCATTGCTAAGAGATCTATGTTAATCATAGTTTGTGATACATGTTTCTCTCTCATTTGCTGCAATAGTGCTAATGAATATCGGTTATATGAATGCAGCTTTCTTAATGTTTGTGTGGAGACTAGATGCTCTGTTATTCAGACTTAAATTTTGAACTTGTAGGAAGTATTTTTTTTTGTGTTCTTTTTTTATTTTGAGAATAAGGATCAGTGGAAGCCCTGCTAAACTGGGCGAGCCAAGTCGTCACTCTCAGGATGCAAGTCTTTGTTGATAAGGAGCCAACATCAATGGCAAATGTTGGAGAGTCAAATCATAGTATAGGTAACCAATGTGTTTGGTCACTGCTATGTTTTACCTAGTAATCTCCCCGAAACTAGTAAATCCTGTTTTTTGGTGCCCGACATGGCAGGGTCGGTGGTTCATTAGGGGTGAAAATGTCAAGTTTGTCCTGGACAAATAAGTTTTGAGAAAGTTTTCGGGGAGAGGAAGCATTTTCCAGATTATATTATCTACTTCTATCATCTATTCATCTTTCAAAGCCTTAACCTGGTGTCTTTGTTAATGACTTTTTTTATCATTCATCGGTGCTTCTCTTAGGCATGAAGCCTTTCTAGTTGGATAGGATTTGCATGCCTCGGAAATTATAGCCATTCATGTACTCTCTCTGTTTAATTGCAGATGCTGAATAATAGACTTATCATCCTCGTCTCTCTCTCTCTCTCTCTCTCTCTCTCTCTCTGCTCCAGTTGAAGATGAGCTCTCGAAGGGGCGAAGCTTGAAGGAGAGCCAGAGAGAGGGTTACGAGGAAACCTGAAACAGAGTGTGCCTTCTTAGGGCCATAGATGATAGCATTTTCTGTGCTTCTCCTTGCAAAGCCAGTGTGACCATTGGTTTTGAGCTGCCAGGTGGCATCGACTAATCACCAAAGGCTGTTTGAGACTGTTGCCTTGGTGTTAATGATTGATGACTCTTTCTCTTTCGTTCTGACTTCATTTTTCACTGTTCGCATGAGAATGTCATTCAAAATCATAGGATCTCAATTTGATTGAAAACTAAATTATAATGGTTTAATCATTCTAAATACATGGCTAAATGACAGGTTAAGGATGCAAGGGGAAAAGAAACTGATGTATGAACACTGAATTACTTTCATTTAGATGATGAAAACTATTACTTCAGTTTAAGCTGAGAAAAATGAGCAGACACCCATTTTTTAAAAAAATCAGTCGCAACTATGATAGAGGCTTATCATCAAAAAAACTACTAGAAAGGCTCAGGCTCAATTCGGAAGCCTAATCTCAAACCAGGCTCAAATTGTAAAGAAGACAGCTCTCAATTACATGCCAGTAGATGAAAATGAAATCACTTCCATACTGGGACTTGAAAAGTTTGATCAAGTTTCGAGGGATAAAAATATGCTCTCTCATTTCAAAGTTCAAACTCGTTCTGGCTGTGCGGTATGTTTACTTTCATACTTGGTGTCCTATTCTGGCTAAAGTAAAATTTTTACGCACGGTTGAAACAAGATTACATGAAGGATTGTTATCTGTGTTGCGAAGAATTGTTGTTGATGTCAGAGGAAAGAAAGAAAGGAGAGTTTAAAAGGAAACAGAAGACTGGGATGTGGGACTTTGTGGAAGGTACTCGTCTGTCTTTAGATTTTGTTCCAGAGCTTCAAGGCTCTATTGCAATGGTGAAGTTTGCCTCTCTTGCCCATACCCTGCTGTAGACAGTTGGAATCTTTATTAAAAAAAATCCCTCATAGAGTGCTTAAACTAACGCCCCAGATGTAATCAATCTGTTTGGAGTATAATAAATGGTTGGTAAACTTAGGGGTTTGGTGCTGATTATGAGGAAAAGACTTTGAACATATAGCGACAATTATGTAAAGCAACAAACCACCCACTGCTCAGGAAGGGGACTTGGCGATGGTGGTCGAGCAGATTCGGGATAAAGAGTGCAAGGGTGATAGCCACCCACTGCTCAAGAATATCCACAGAATAGCGAGAGATTGTGACTCATTTCAGGTTACTCATATGTATCGGGAAGCGAACAGGGCTGCAGATTGGGTCGTCTTCTTTGCTACTTACCACTCCAGAGAGATTTTTTGGACATGCTTTGTAGCCGCCCTTTCATCCATATGCCATCTCCTTTTTTTCGACTCTATTGGTTGCACTCACTCTAGAGCAGTGTGGGCAACCGTTGTACCAAAAAAAAAAAGCAACAAATCAAAAGTAACAGAACATGACCTGAGCTATGTTTAACTTGTGTTCGTACTCGGGTGATCTCCATCAGTTTCTTCTTGTCATCATTTTTTTTTTTTTTTTTGGTACAATGGCGGCTTGCACCCGATTGGTGTGGCCGTGTGGATGCGGCTTGTCATCATCTTTCAAGTGCAGTTATTTGCAGGTTGTATGGTTGGATTTTACATTTTTCCAAGTTCTTGTGTACATGAGATGTGAATTACTTGGTAACTGAAGGGACTATAACTGTGAAATGGAATCTATATGTTGTGAAAACCACCATAGCTAAATCACGTGCTGACTCAGCGATCTGAATTGATCATAACTATGATATGATAAGAACATTAATTAGTCTTTCCCCAGAAACAAGACAAGAAGGAGTTTGCCGTTTATGTTAAGCTAACCGCACCCATTAACATCAAAGTAAGGACTATCCTTAAAGAGATGCTTGCTGACAAAAACCGTGACCTGCGGGATCGGTCATTGGTTCGAATCCATGGACTACTTACAGCTTCTAAGCCTTGACCAATGGATTTTTTTTTTGACTCTCTATGCGATTATGTAAAGAATGCATTACCCTATTAAACTTTCTAATCTTATACCTTTACACGTAGCCAGGTGTTATTCAGGAACTTCTTATCCACATTGCACTAGAGTGAATCTTTTCTTAATGAATATGCAATGCTTCTTCAGACTCTGAGGGGATAAGATAGCCCACCTAATCCTATTATTTTGGCAATAAAAAAAAAATACTGCATCTCCAGTCTATATCAACATCCTTCTTCATGTGTTTCCCTCTCGATCGCTTGCTTTGTGTGTGGTGAGAGGCTAAAAATCCAGGGTTGTTGGGAGTTGAAGGATGGAACAATTATTGTTGAGCTCCCAAAACATTATACCGATATAATTTGGTTAGAATGTTTTTTAGATCAATCACAGATTGCAAAGAACTAAGTAGTTAACGTTCTTGGTCACTAGCATGATGGAGTAGATACGCTCTTATGTCTTAATTAGGTCTCTAATTAATCAACATATCAACTGCATTGAGACTTAAGCATACCAAACTAGTCTGCAATGCATCCAGTGTGTTCCATGCTGTTATCTTGCTGCAGAGGGCAAATTCTTCCTCAGAAGCCACTACTTAGCGTGCATGCTTTTTGATATAATCCTCGAAAATAGCAGAATTTGCATTTCATGAATTACGAAGGTACATTTCTCTCGACATGAATAGCTAGAATTTTTGAGTTGAAGTATTAATTATGTTATTTTTGAGTCATATGGAACCTGTTCCCAGTTCCAGTGCCAAAGGGAGGATGTGTCAAAGAAAGTAATAGAATTGAAATTTTGGCAGCATGTACTACACTGGGATTAGCTAGGTTGGGTTCAGACTTCGAGTTGGTCCATCATGTTATGTTACATCTAGTTAAGTCCAGTTCATACAGGTGAGATTGACTCCTAGTCTCCTACATTTCGTCTTCTCCCAAATCTTGACACTCGATCTTTGTAATTCTTAGATGGTCAAAATGGTGAAGCAAGAATTAGCAAAGTCAGTTGGATACTTCTGTTTTTCTTCATTTTTTTAAAAAAAATATTTTGTGTCATTGTGGAACAGTCAAACAAAGGCCACATGATTGTGCCAATATGGCCCTACTGAATTGATCCATATGGTTGCATGGATTAACTTAGACATATAAACTACTTTTTTCTATTAAAAATAGAAGGTCAGAAGCATCATCCCATTACCCACTTCAATTATATTGCTTTAGCTGGCTTACATGGTACTTGATGAATGCTTTGATTACAATAAATTTTCATAAATTATTACTCCAATCTCCTCTTGTCACTCTGGACAAATATGTCTGAAGGGTAGTTCACTACCAGAAAACACGCGTATAGTGACGGGAAACTAGTGACAGACCGTTATCAGTCACTATCTGTGACGGATTAGTGACAAACAGAAATTTGGTCACCGTGGGGTGAACTTAGTGACAGATTAGTGACAGACCGGTCACAGAATACGCGGATAGGATGGGCGCCAAAACTTAGTGACCACCGTAGTGACGGGGTATCTGTCACAAAACTGGTAACCAAAATTGCAACCAGACAGTGACAAATTCAGCCGTCACAAATATCGTAACCCAAGTGTTTGTAAATTTTTAAAAAATTATTTTTGGCAGTGACGGGTTATTGACAAAAATTCCCATCACCAAATTTAATTTTTAATTTCAAAAATATTAAAAATATTATTTTTGAGTAATTATAAATTTTAAAAAATAAAAAGAGGGAAATCCAAAATGAAACTAAGTGTGCCCGCCCCATGGCGCCAGCTACAAACGATAACCCATTTGCACCCCTAGTGATTAATGGCAGTAAATTGTTTGGAATGTTCCACTTAAGATTGAAAATGGGTCGGATTTTATCCGACCATATTCGTTTCCGTATTTGATTTGGGTTGGATTCGGATACTGTTTTCTTCATCCGATCGGATCCGAATGCGGATCTGGATGGTTGTTTAAAAATATTTCGGATATGGATACGAATAGATCTATTTTTTTGGATTCGAATTCGAATATCTAATTAAATAATTAATCAAAGAGGGTCTTTTAGGATTTAGAACAGTCCATTAGTAATCCTACCAACGAGTCCATGACCCATCGTGGCAAAAAATAGAACACAATGCACGCCTCTTCGGTATAAAAGGCGGCAACGCGGGCGCAGCCTCCTTCGCATTGTTTGCTGCACTCCAGCGGCAGACCAAACCCTCCCTGATCTGTTCACGAGGGGAGAGAGCGAGCGGAGCGACCGAGGAAGAGACATCGAAGAGAAGAGAAGGAGCGGGCGAGAACGGGAAAAGTGGCCGTTTTTCTCTCCTTTCGGGCAACGCCGCAGCGTCGTCTCGCACCGATTCCGAGCGAGTTCAGGTATTTCCCCCGTCTCCCCTCTCTGCCCCCGCCCCTCTTTCTCGATGTCGGTACTCGACATCAGGAAGAGCCCTAGGGCTTCTTTCTCTTCAGTTTTAGAGGGATGAGGCGTGTTCAAAGCGCTGTGGGCCAATTTTGTTAATTTTTCTTTATAATCCGGTGATTATTGTATCCAAGCATTCGATTGTCGGTTTGCTAGGGTTTTTCAAAACCTCGTATAATTCGTTGTAGGCTTCAAATTATATCAAAAGGCTTGTTTTCTAATGCCCTCAGGCATCAAGATTGGAGCCTTTTGCTTGCAAGATCCCTAATAGCATATGTGATTCGTGAGTAGGGAGGGTCAGATAGGGTTTAGGCTTTCCCCCTCTCCTATTTTAAATTTCCACCTTTGTTTAGGGTTTAGGGGTTGAGTAGAGAGGGTCAGATAGGGTTTTGGTTTTCCCCCTTCCCTATTTTAAATTTTCACCTTTGTTTAGGGTTTAGGGCTTTTATTGATCTTGCATCGAAGTTGGAACTTTGCTTTTGTCTCCTGCTGTATCAGGGCAAAACCAACATTTCCCTCAGCGCATTTCTGTCTACGGAATCCATGAATGGCAGTGCCTTTCTCTAGGTGAAGGGTAAGCTCTTTCCCTCAACCTCTTGTTTATTTGCATGGACTTGGGAGTATTGGATTCTGATTTTTAACTTGAACTTCTGTCTCTCTATATGAAAAAATTGTACGATCCATGTCTTATTTCGTTCTTATAGTCATACATATCAGTGCTGATATTAAACTAGTTATCTAGCCAACCTTAACCATCCGGCCATGACTTAAAAAAGTATTATGATGGAATGAACATTTTTTATTTTAGTTTTGGCAACAAAATCTGATATAATAACCCCAACTGGTTATTCCTTTAAAATTGTCTTTTGGATTATCAGAGCATCAGGCTTTGTGGGCTAATGCAGTATTCATCAACAAGACCATCAGGGTTATTTTAAGTCAGCTGCTGCCTTGTTTGCTTTGCAAGGCTAGAAATTTATTGAAGAACAGAGAATTATCTTTACATTGCAGGTGCATCTATCTACACATATAAACAAGTGTGCTATTTATAATGAACATAATGTGCAAGGCTATTCTAAATTTTTTGGCATATTAAGTCGTCTTTAGTTGGGTAAATTTTTTAGCTGCATCATGAATCACGAATGCATTTATAGTCTTCCTGAAAGATCCTTGTCTCTATTTTCTAAGGACTGTAGGAGACAAGCCTCTTAAATCGTGTTTGTTCCCTAAGAGGGATTTTTGTATCCTATATATTTTTAATATTCATCCCTGTTACCTACTTATCTTATCAGATATAGGGACATAGATCTCCTGCTGTCCTTTACTATAATGGTATCTGCATTGCTTCTTCTGCAATAGCAATACACATAATTATTTTGTTGAATGGTGTAATGATGTTGAATGACAATGTCATTAGTTTGTTATCATTTAGACGTGCTTGGGTAAATATCACATGAACAATTACATTATAGTGAATATTTTTGGGATCCTTTTAAACAGCATTTTTCCCAGAATTGAGGTTTTATGTGATGAGATAATATATACTGGTTAAGTATTTCTTTTTGACAGAGATTATCTGGGTGGCATGTAA
The DNA here is from genome assembly GCF_051530095.1 of Phoenix dactylifera. Classification (NCBI taxonomy): domain Eukaryota; kingdom Viridiplantae; phylum Streptophyta; class Magnoliopsida; order Arecales; family Arecaceae; genus Phoenix; species Phoenix dactylifera. Next base: position 24,627,434 of record NC_143198.1, on the reverse strand, counting down.
GAAGGTTGAGTAGGGAGGGTTTATCAGGCCATTTACAATTAGGTCTTGCTAACATTCATAATGTCCTTGATGAGACTAGGGAGGTTTATCAGGCCATATAAATTTAGTCCTGTCGACATTCATAATATCCCTGATAAAATTTTAATAACCCAAATGTTGCTTGTGTGCTAGAAAATTGACAGGTGGGACACAAAGTAATACTGTATGCATTTTCTCATTGTTCATTGGTAAGAAATTTAGAAAACTTCAGAAGAAACCAAAGTCAACTGAATGATTATATTGCTTCGGAATGAACATAAAACTGAGCTTATTTCACTGACAGATGCTGCCCCAGATGCATTTATTTGTATTTTTTATAGATTTTGAAAGTTTGTCAGGGTCCTCAGAGATTTGGATCCTTTAGTGCCTTTTCATTTTAATCCAATCCAATTATTCGTATCTACTATTGATGTTAGTCTTACCGCTATTTTAGTGTTTGCTGCCGCTTAAATCTCTGTTGGGAATGGCCAGCAATCCGCAGTCTTCTGGGGCACAGGTAGCATATATAACTCTACAACATCCTTTTGCCATTTTATGGTGTACTGTCCTGTTAATCTGAATGAATTTGTTTGATTTTTCTTTGTTGTTCTTTTTGCCATTGCTTCAATATAATGTGTTTTTTTTTTTTTTTATAAAAGCCCCTTAAGCCTGCAGTGGTGGGGTCCACAGGTCCACCTCAAAATTTTGGTCCACTAATGGAAGGATATGTGGATAAGAGAAGTGAAGCTGTCATTGGTAAGTATAATTTTTTTATGATTCATAAATATTATTGAGCTTGCTCATGTTTATCTCTTGTTTGATCCACCATAATGTTTTTCTCTTCTTTCAAATCAACTGGCAGATAAAGTATTCGGCTGAATACTCCAAAAAATATGGTTATGCCTCCACCTCAGATGCTCCACCACGTAATTATGACTTGTGGTTTAAGGCAACTGGTGTCCCAACTCATGGCCATGTCTATGGCTTCAGTTTTTTGAAGGATCTCACTGGAATTATTGGGCAATCATCATCCTCTTCCACCTCTATAAGTCAAGCTCCAGAGTTGTACACGCGTGAAGACCTTCTAGGTATTATTGAGCACGAAAAGAAAAAATGGCAAGAGGAGGTTCTTCAAAAGATGAGAGAAGAGATTGGCTTTGGACCAAGGCATGCAGATCAGGGGAGTAATGGTGATTCTGGTTCTGCTGATCATGCTTCATTATGATGCTTCTCTATGACATACTTCTGAACTTTGATTTTGATGGATTTAGGACATGTTGATGCCTATTTTGAATGACATGTTAAATGACTTTTGCGTAATGTTGAATGCTTTTGCTATTAATGATATTATTATTATGAGCCAATCAATGTACTAAATGTACCAAGTTATTGAAATGTAATCAGTGACCAAATTTGGTTACTGAATTGTCTACCAAGTATTGTGACGAGCAGCCATAAACTTAGTGACAGAATTTTGGTTACTAAAAATTGATTTTGCTTAGTGCGTCGTGATAAATTAGTGACAGTAACCTTGTCACTATGTCAGTGACGGGATTAATGACAAATTTAGTGACAAAATTTGTGACCATGTCTGTGATGACTAAATCTGTTACTGAAGGTTGTGACAGATCAGTGACCAAACTTGTGACCGAATTCTGTGACAAAATCAGTGACCAAGTTACCTTCGTTACTAACTCAATGACTGGTTAGTGACGGGAAATACAAAATTTTTTAAATATTTAATTCTTAGATTTGTAACGGCTTAGTGACGGTGGTTCTGTCACGGAGTTTAGTGACGGAAATTGCCGCCGTCACTGAGAATTTAGTGACGCGTGTTTTTGTAACCAATTCAGTGACGGAAGCTCCGGTCACAAATTTTGTATTAGTAACCGGAAACACGGTATAGTGACGGGAATCTCCGTCACTATATGCGTGTTTTCTGGTAGTGGTTCTTAATTATTAGTATAATCTTATACCAGGCTTAAGTTTAACATCATCACGAAAAGCAAGTATTATTTATATGAGGCGTAAGTTTTTTAATGATCTCACCAAAACATTTGGATAAACCGTTCACGGCTCATATGCTCTCTTCGGCCATGCATTAAGAGCACGTGATGCTCAAAGCACATTCTGTTTTCAACGCTCGGAAAGGAACAAGTTGGAGCAACCTCTCCCGTTGCTGCTTCTCTGACCTCCTCCTATTATTTGTTATTCTTCTCGCTGCTCCTCTCTTGGCTCGCAATCCCTGTCCTTTATCCTTGGCGAGACACCAGCTAAATACAAAAACTCATGCTTTCTCTCATCTCTCCTTTTATATATATAGATACATATATTATTTTGCTATAAATCTTAATCCTGGTAACTAGAAGTTGTTTAGATATCTTAATCTTATACAAGCATTCAAGATTTACTTAGGCCCTGTTTGGAGGAGCTGTTGGCAGTAGAGCTGTTGGAAGTAGAGCTGTTAGAAGTAGAGCTGTCTGAAGTAGAGCTGTTATAAAAAGCTGTTTGCTGTTTGGTAACTACATTCGTAAAGTGCTGTGGTACTTTATTTTGTGTTTGGTAAACAAACTGAGAAAGTACTTTTGTATGACAAAATTACCATAACGAACATTGCATAGTATTATACAACAGAACATAATAAAACATAACATAAATTAATACATAAATATACGATATAGTATAATATTATTGTAATATAAAATAATATTATGTTAATATAGCATAATAGTAATATAATTATTAGAGTAAATTAATATTTGGTAATATAACATAATATTAAATTATTTAACATAACATATTAATGTATTATGATATAATGTAATATATATTATATTTATAGTATAATACAATAATAAAAGTATAAAATATTATAATTATTAGTATAAATTAATTTCTCATAATATAACATAATATTAAATTATTTAAAATAACATATTAATGTATTATAATGTAATGTAATATAATACAATATTTATAGTATAATACAATAATAAAGGTATAAAATATTATAATTATTATTATAAATTAATTTTTCATAATATAACATAATATTAAATTATTTAAAATAACATATTAATGTATTATAATGTAATGTAATATAATATAATATTTATAGTATAATACAATAATAAAGGTATAAAATATTATAATTATTAGTATAAATTAATTTTCCATAATATAACATAATATTAAATTATTTAACATAACATATTAATGTATTATGATATAATATAATATGATATTATATTTATAGTATAATAAAAAAATAAAGGTACAAAATATTATAATTATTAGTATAAAATAATTTTCCATAATAATTTTCCATAAAATAATTTTTCGCGGTCCAGGGGCTCTTCTTCGTGGTCCACGCTCGAGGAGGACCTCAGCGTGGGCCGCGAGGTTGATGATAAAAAAAAAATAATAGATTGATTTTGGAAGGTATGGAAAAGGATTAAAAAAATTTTCTTCTAAAATGTGGTTCAAGAGATGCATACAAAAATTGAAAAGAAAAATACCTTTTCTTACAGAAGGGAGTCTGACGGCTAGGATTCTTGGCTCCAGCAGATTTTTAGGTTTATAAAGGGACAAACTATGTAATTATGTTATTTTAATATAGGCATTTTTGTCAAAAATACAGTTTTCCGAAAAAGCTGAAACAGCTTCCTTCCAAAAGCTCCAAATTACAGCTTCCTCCCAAAAGCTGTTTTCAGCTTCCCGCAAAAGCTGAAACAGCTTTTTGAAAAATTTACCAAACACAGTTTTTCATCTAAAAGTACTTTTGGAGGGCCAGAAAGTGCTTTCTGGCCCTCCAAAAGCTCCCCAAACAGGGCCTTAGTATATAGCCGATATGAGACTAAATATAAGTTTGAACGGATTCTTGATAGATTCGTACAAATATTAGAAATAATTAGGTTTCAGGACCACCTTCTCGAAAATCTTCTCCTCACGCAGTGTGGCTAGCTCGTCTGACCAACATTATCCTGAACGCCTCCACATAAGACCATCCGGATGTGACGCCACCTTGCCTCGCAACCAGGGCAAGCAGTGGAACTTGGCAGGTTTTGGTGAGGGGATTCGAAGGGAAACACCCTCAAATTGCTGGTAGCTGTCATTATAGCTGTTTAGTGTAGCAACTGGTCATAAATAAACTAAGGAAAGCCGATGAGGACAAAAGACATGGGTTTTAGCCGTGAAAATGGTGGCTTGGAAGTGGGAGCCCACGCGAGCAGCATCCAGAAAGGCGACTTTCACTTGCAGCTCCTTTAGAAGTCAGAATAATGGGTGATCCCTGGCTTTCACCTACAGAAATACAACACATCAAGGTGACGAAGACTGCGACATTGGATGTGATAGTTTTGGGGTTTAGTCTGTGGCCGCGTGCGACTGCGGAAGATAACTCCTTTAGGATCACACCTTTTTTTATGGTAATACCTCTTTATCTAAACTACTTATCCACATAAGCTGGAAGTGCCTAAGCAGCTGATGCACCCAAGGGCTATAGTTATCCATTTTTTTATCTACTTGATTGAACGATGAATGAGGCCATCAAACTTTAGCTGAAGTTCGCTCAGTAGACTTGGTCATTATTTATTGCGGTAATAAAGATCCTAGCCTTTTATGCTTGTTGCCTCCACATACTATAGTTAGACCTTCGCCCATGCTATTCAAGCACGTACCCGAATCTTCTAACCTATGCAGGACTTAAGTGCTTTAGATGATGGATCCACAGACTGATTTATACTGCTAGATTAGGAACCCGTATCTTTATCTATAAGGTTTATAAGATTTATCTATAACAATTTCCATCCATCACGGAAACCACCTGATAAGATAAACTCTTTATTTTATTGGATTTAAATCACCATTTAAACGAGATTTATCTTGATGTGGGATAAACTGATCAAGTGAGACACATTAGTCTCCTAAAATTAGGAGATGTGATAACAAGTGAAACACGCACACAAACAAACAAGCAAAAGGCCTTGTCATGGACTGTCAATCTGTCATATGTCTTTAATTTCCATGTTAGCATCAAGTGCTCAAGACTTATGTTTGTTGTGCTCTAATCATGCTGTTTGGCCCGATGAGACCGAGAAAAGGTGCAAGGTATGTAACTATCAGCCTTTTCGGCCATCCTTAAGCATCAAAAGAATTTGTTTTAAAAAAATCTATATATCCATGTCAATTATCTTGTCATGAAGCAATAGATAAGGCTTATGATATGTAAGCATCCCTTTACACTAGAACTTTAGAACACCCTAGCTAAGACAAGCAAAATTATACGAGAAATCAACCAAAGAAGAATCAAAGTAGTTGGGTAAAATTTTGGGAGGCACCAAGTTGTATACTTGTATGCAACCCTAAGGTATCAATGTTGGTATCAAATGCTCCTTTACATGCAAAGGTGATTCATTTCCTAAAAAGTAGTTGCATAGGTAATTCACCCCATCTTTCTACATTCTCATAAACGTGGAAAAATCCATCATAAATGACATTAATGAAGAATATCAAAAGATAGGATAATTGTCAAATCTGACCATATCACACAAAAGTCATAAAAAAAAACTCACCATTCCTAATCTTCTCATTTCTTAAGCAATGCAATATTGTCTGCATGCAACACTTTCTTTTGCACCCGTATTTCATATCGTAGATAGGACATGCAAAATTATTCGACATTTTTTTTAAAAAAAAGAATCAAGATGGTTGGGAAATTTTTTTGAAGGGAAACTTTATGCTACCCTAATGTATTACAGTTGGTATGGATATCATTTCATATGCTAAGGTAACTCCATGATTTCAATAACAATATTGTTCTATTATCGTAGACCCCATCAAAATTCTTATCGACCATTGTAACGAGTATAACAGCAGTTGTTTACCTAAAAAAAGTAGTATTATAATTTTTTATAAAAAATCACTATTATAATGATTATTATATTTGTGTTATGATAGAAAATAATAGATATAGTGAGAATAATAATAGTTATTACAACAAATCGTCGTGCAACTAAATAGTACATGCTAATGGATGTTTTCTTTTTCTATTACATTATATATATATGTATATAATGTAATGGAGGGCTGCAGAAATTATTATAATGGTCATCTAAAAAAGTGAACAATTCTATCAAAAGAAAATTGGAAAATAGCAAAAAAATTAGAGTGATTATCACATATAATCCCTTTATATGAAAATCTACAAGGAACCGATCTTCACATTGCTATTTTCTCTGGCAAATACAAAGAAACAAATTTGAATTTAATTACTCTTCTTTCCTTGTAAAACACATTACACTAACTTCAGAGGAGGTATTACCAAATACAAAGAAACACATAATATTCTATGAACAAGCATCCTGTGCTGGTCAAGAAGGGAAGCACCTAAAAATTAATAAAAGCACACATACAAGCCATGAATCAAACGAACAAAACAAAAATGGATTAAGGAAAAAGAAGAGCAGGAATGGAGAGGCACATAGACACACTAAAATTAAATAATTTACTATTTTGTAAAAAACATGCTCATGATTCTCCGTCTCCATATAGGAAAGATCTTATATTATTTGGTTCAACCTTTCCATGTCTTAGGCAAGGTAAATGTTCTGCCATATATACCTACTAATACACAAGAAAAGATCCTAATGCTTGCGAAATACTTGCTTGTTCATTCAACATACTATCACTACTAATGTATTTTACCAATTTCAATCAGTTATACTAATTTATTCCTACCACATTACGGGAGGAAGTTTTCATGGGTACCAAAGGAGCACCTTTAGCACTAGTTTTCAAGCAAAGGGCTCATTCTTTTGCGATGATGAACTTGAAAGATTTGGCTTCCCTCAAATTTAGGTCAAACTTGGGCAAACAATATACAAGCCACCTTCTCCAACAATACCATCTCAATATGTCTTTCTTGGATTTGTAGCACAAAGAAGGAGAAAAGTTTGATTTCACTTGACTCCACAACTAGTAGAATATCAATGAAATATTTAAAATAGAGGAGGCACTTCACTAACACTAATTATCAAGAAACTTATATTATGAAGAGTCATGCAGGCATATATTTAGTTTTATATTAATTGTGCAGTAGGGAGATCATGAAAACTTATATAAGACCAAAGAATACAAAATATATCACACATTTCAGCTAGCCTTTTTAGATGAGATCTTGAATCAATATAAATAGTATTAAAGTGGACCGGGTCCATGATCCATATGGATTAAGAGAAAGTACAACATAGGCCCATATAGGACTGATCATGAGGCAATTATGATAGTTATGATTAGGGCCGGCCCGAGCCTTAGGTGACCGTCTCAGCCCAAAGAAAGACCTCCGGAAGGCAAAGAGAAGATAACCACAGAAGAAAGGAAGAATAAGGCAAAAAGGCACCGATTTGCAATGACCAAAAGAAAGCAAAGGCTCCATATAAAACGGGAACAGGAGCAGGAACGGGCTACAGTCTTCCCCCTTGATGGAAGGGAGGTGGAGAGTTTCCTGGCCTGCAGAGGGGCAATTTGTAAAGTTGGGGACATTAGTTTTGTTTTGGGTGGAGAGATAGAGAGAGGAGGGATTTGGTTGGCTTGATGCACGTCTGAAGCCACTCTTATCTTTCATCCCTTCCATTTTTTGGTTTTGGTCTTTGTTTTCCTTCCCTCACATTACTTCTGCTCCAGCTGGGCCATCAGGAAGAAAAACTTCTTGGAGGGTGGAGACTCTTTTAATTTTCTCCCCTCTTGGGTGGTAGAGAGAGAAAAGGGGGGAGGGGGTTGAATGGCTGCTGTGCTGTGATGTTGCAGTTGCTGCTTGGGTACTCACTTAAAGGGGAGATGGTGGGATGGGACTTTTATTAATTAGATGGAGTGAATTTTCCCTAATGCCCCTACTTTCTCTTATATAGAGGCCCCTTTTTGGACAAATTCTTTCCTTCACCTTGACCATGAAGTGCCATCGGATAACCTTTTCCTATTCTGCTCTTGCATCTTGTCTATCTTTGTTAGATTCATGCATCTTTGTTGAAATAGTGTACTTGACAACTATCTATTTTCATCTCATTTTTTTTAATATTTTATACTTATTAAAAAAAATTATTATTAAAAAAAGGCCTCATTTCGCTGAATTCGCTTTAGGCCTCCACATGTATTGGGCCGCCCCTGGTTATGATTTAATTTGAATTCTTAGGCTGACGGGGATGATAGAGCTAAAACAAACAAAATGCATGAGAACTTTGGGAGGAAGTGTTTAGTTCCACATGAGATAAGCACTAGAAAGATTTTGATACTTATATAGGGTTGAGGAACTCAAAATCATACCTTCCGGTTTGCTTTTCCAAGATGAGGTCCCGAGTATTTACTGTTTTCTTTGGTGCTTTCGTTATCAGATAAAAAAGCTCAAGACATAGCTCTTGCTTAGCGCCTTCTCAAAAGAATCCCTTTCTTTGAGACTAACCATATTTACAATTCGAGCTCTCTTCATCCATGAAAAAAAAACAGTCAGGAGTTCCTTGCATCTTCTCCAAGCAGAGCAAAGCCATAGCACATGGTGATAACCCTCTTTTGACTCCCACCTATCCACAAAAAAAAAATTGTTGCCTACATTGCATGCAGCCAATCACGGCTAATGGTTCTTGTGAGCTCCATTCATCAACAACATATGTGGTGCTCTAGCACAGGAACCAGCGGTTGTGATTGGTTGCATTCACGGCTGCTCGGAGTGCGGGTAAGGGCTCACCTGTTGATTGTGTCGTTGCATGCTTTTTGGCTATTATCCCATCGAAGGCTTTCGGGTTGATATTGTATTGGGCAGGACTGTGTATGTGTATTGCGCTTCTGGCGGTTAGCTTAACGTCAGTAGGCATTCTGGGCTGAAAGGGCCTAAAAAAAATTGGAATGATTGTTGGACCATCAAAATTAGATTGCGATAATCAAAGTGCCCGGACCGGCCGCGAGGAATCAAGAGATCTTTGCCGGTGCTGACTTGGATCTCGGGTTATACTTTGACATACATGCTTTTAACCTGACAGCTGACTTTCCGGCAATCGTAGATCTACGAATAGAAATTTTTTTCGTGAGGACGCTTTCTGATTGTACCAGTAGTACATGAGTGCGAGAAAGCCAGATTTAACCGCTTTGTTCCAATAATGTGGCGTAATAGAATGGGGTCTGCTTAATATGGTATGCTCTGTACCATACCACTGTACCAACTAGACAGCTAGGGGAGAATGACAGCTTGGGGGGGAGAGGGTATTACATACATGTCGTGTAAGCAATAATTTCTCCTCCTGTCCATCACACTTCTACGATCGAGAGCGAGAAAAAGTTGAACGAAGCCGACATGGCATGTATATATACCCTAACAGATAAACCATAGTGATGGGCTCCCACCCCTCATTTTGTGGGTCACTACTTGAATTGAGCTCCCACTTGGGAGCTGCACGTATGTGAGAGCATGGTCCGTGTCCTACTCCCCAGGGCCCTCCTTGTGATCATGCAACGATTGGCCTGGCGCGAGGGGGATAAACACTAGCTTGAGGTGTAGCACCCACCACAGCCAATCACCGCATAAGCATCGAAACTGCACTCAATTTATGAGCAAAACTGCCCAAATGTTAGCAAAAAGAATAAAAACACCAACCCTCTCCGTACGAGAAAGCCCCATCGATGCATCCTCTGACGTGATGGCGATGGACTAGTTGAAGAATACATGCAGCAGAATCAATTCCTTTAATGGATAAGGCTCAAGCTGGCCAATGGTCGGGGTTGCATCTCTTGCATAAATTAAAAAAATTAATGGCTCTGAACCATAACCAAAATAGCTAGGCGGAAAGTATTTCGAAACAATCATTGCACAATTCAATGATAGATTCGAGCATGCAATAGACAACCCCGGTCCTGGTCAACATCATTGCTC